>NC_088248.1:25789781-30589781 GCF_036013445.1 Caloenas nicobarica | reverse complement strand
CCAAGAATGGTGCTGTAAGTAGGGAGGAAGAGTGTGAGAGGAGAAGAAGGAAAGATGAGGTTGTCATAATCTTTGAGATGATTAATTCATAGCAAAAACTAAGTACAGAAATGCCTTACCTTGATTTGCAGAGTACCTATCACAACTCTCCAGGCACATAAAGCAAATTAGAAACACAAACATGGTACAACAGTAAGAACAATAAACCTTTCTAACCCACAAGCCTGAAGCAGAGTAAATTAACCACCTCTCCTCATCTACGAGAAAAATGACTCTTGAGCATGTCCTGAAAGTTGGAAGGCCTGACAGACACTCAGGAAACTGTTTTCAGAGTTCTCCAAGGACAATGCTGCATCTCCTTTGGCATCCCGGACAGACCAGGGGTTATTGGCATGCTTCACTGTTGGTCTCAGCAGCTGCAGAAAAATGTGGCTGCAGAGGTGGTGACTTGGATTTAGCACAGCAGAGCCTTGCAGCTGCCTGATCACCAGCTTCACCTGTACATCTCTTGGATATGGTTTTTTGCCTGCCTTGAAGTTTGTGCCCCATGTATCACTTGGAGGCTCTAATCCCAACTGAGATTTCAGGATGCTATTCTAAGATAAATAAACAATAGCCTATATAAGCAATATCAAAAGCAGCTGCAAATCGAAAATTCATGTAATAACTCAGCAAGTTGTGCGTTTGAGCACTCTGACAGCTGGGACTGCCCTTTCACTCACCGCATTCAGGTTTGACTCCCTTAACAGTGATGTTCCCCATAGCAGGAAATGCAGCCTGGGATATTCAGGGCTGAAATACTATATTCAGGGCTGAAAAGTGGTAAGTGACCCTAAAAATGGATGGTTGGTGAACAGAAGAATCTGAGAGAGCTAAATATTGTCAGCACTACCATGTCACGACCTGTGATTTGCATACCTGACTGCACTGCACAGGGACAGCTACTGAAGCCGGAGTGCTCATGAAGACGAGCTTGTTAGCAAGGTCTAACCAGCTACCCTAGTGAGTCACACACCTCCTGTCCCACCAAAGGCATAAAGTGACAGTATTCACAAAAATGGCTCCCTTACTCTCTACACAAATAGTTAGAAGTGATGCTCATGAGTCTGTGTACACCACCAGTGCACAAGCCTGTGACAAAGGTGGTTTTATGCTTTGGGAAAAGCAAACCTGTTCATCTTCCAGAAGAATAGAGAAGACGAGTTTGCCTGATTAGTAGTTGTTCGAGTATGTGGGTACTTCTATACTATCAAAATAATACTATATAGAAGTCTTTTTAAGTGCTGAATTGCAAATGACGGTTTTCATGCCACAGTTGTTGGCTACCAGTTTGGGTTCCACGTATTCTAGCAGGGGAGCAGAAGTATTGCATAGGAAAGGACACTGCTATCTGCTTTTCTCTTTCCTTCTGTAAAGAAACCACCTCTGCCTCCTATCTCTTTCCTCTCTAAAATGAGAATTGTGTCTCCTCCATATAAAGAGAAAAAAGCAGGCTGCATCACACCAGCATCAATACGTGCACTGCAGCATCAGCTCCTTTGGCTACAGAACATTACAATCCCAGTTTGCCCAGATGTTGTCAAGGAACGAGTATTTCCATATTGTCTAAAAGTCACATGTGATTTGCATAGCAATGCCTTTCTCTGCTTTCTCAACAAGTACTGCTCTGTAAAAAAGTGTGAAAATGTCAGACTAATATATTAACATTTACATTAGCAATTAAATGGAAAGATGACATTATTTAAATATATTAAGGGAACTGATTCTAATCCTGATACACACCGACCCTTTTCCTAGCATTTTGGTTTTCAAAAACAGTTTCTCTTTTTCATAAAAACATTTCGGGACAAGTAACTCATATCAAGATTAGAGAGTGCCATAACAAATCATCTGCTGTGCCCAGATGAGAATAAATCTCACACAGGTTCATATCCTGCATAAGCACCATGTTGTCTGAGACAAAACCAGCTGAAGGGTGTAAAGCAAAGATTACAAAGTTTATTCTCCAAGCAGTACCTGCTGCAAGAAAATGCAGGACCTTTAAAAATACTATACATCATAACATCAGCAGCAAATAAATTTCCACTGACGACAATTTTTGGTAAGATCACAATTTCCTATTCTTTACGTCAAGCTTTCTATTTTAGTCATGGGCACCAGATAAAACATCTCACTGTTCTATTCATTCTCCAAGGGCATCCATCAGTTGTGCCTTTCTAGATGAGGAAAGCAGGCTCAAGAATAAGTCGGGCAGCCTTAAGCCCACGCCTTTTTCTAGAAGTAATGTTCCATTTCTCCAACAGAAGTTCGAAGGAGATAACCAAAGCATCTCATATATCAGCAAGAAGCACAAAGGCTAGTGCTTTTTTTCTTCCAATTGGAGGCATTTTCTGCATCCCGGATCTGTCACTTCTATTAGTGGAATCCATGCCGACTGCTTTATCTCCTCTGTGGTGGAATGGGAGGACTATCAGTTCTCCATAGAGCTGTGGATATTCTGCAGTATATGCAAAACTTCACAAATACATACATTTATTTTGCCTCTCTGCAAAACTCCTCTTGTGGAGAAAATAGTCTTCACAACAGTGCAATAACAGGTTGGAAGCAGAAGCTGAGAAGGTCTTCAGCTGCTTGACAAGTGCAACAGGATTAGTTCTTTGAAATCCTGGTAGGAGATATTGTTCTGAGTCTTACAGTTGAGAAGACCCAGTCCAAGAGATGACCATGGTCAGATAAAATAGCAAATGGCTAGTTCTGCTCACCAGTGTGTTGGAGTAAAGCCAGAACAAATCCACCAAAGTCAACAGTGTTTTTTATGGATCTAAACCAACAATGCTTAGAGAAGAACTTGACCACAACTTCCTGAACTGCATTGTAATATTCCCAAAGCACAGAATTTTCTACACCGCATTTCTTAGGAAGACAAGAAGAGGGGTGAGGAGAGTGGGGAGAGAGAAAAAAAAATATTGCACCAGAGTGGGTCTGCATCGATCTAGGAAGGGGGAAATTTGCTTCCAGATCTCTATACAGATCTAATAGTAGAGGAGGCACAACTAAGACAAACAAGCGGGGTTTGAAAGTGTACTTATTTACATGTTTTGGTGATGAGTAATGACAGCAAATAATATTGAAAGAAAGACAAGTTCTATGAATGTAACCAATCTTTCCTGCCTCTGTTACCTGCAATGCGCACTTAAAACTCCATCTGTTGAAATGACTTCACTATTGTGTTGCTAAAGCTTATGATGTCCCCGTACTTCTCATGATGCTGAGTTATTACACAGGCACCATAGCTGTCAAGGAGATGCTGCATAAGAATCTCAGCTTTCATCAGAACACAGAAATTCCTGGTACTGCCACTCTCGAAACATGATCACAGTTCATTACACACACCTAGAAAAAAAGAACTAATAAAGAAAAACCCTATCCCTAAAACAGTGATTACACTTTAATACTCCGGTAAGATTGTTTTAAACTAATCTACCCTAATTAATTTGGATAGGGACAATTCATATTTTCTAAGAATACTTGTTTTTGATGGTATAAAGCCCCACACAATTTAATGCATAACCCGTTTTTCTAGTCCAGGTATGCTTCCACCCATCATGAGAAAGAAGTATACTTGCTTTTCCAGAGAGTAGACAGTCTGAAATGATTAGTTTTATAGTAGCTGGACTTCCCTGACAAAGTACTGTTCTGAATGAATTAATGTAGTAATGAACAAATGAGTCATTTTCTGACACACTAAATTAAAACAAGGTCTGGATTTATGAGCTGTACAGTGGCACTCAGGGTGACATGCTCCTTTAAAAACAATTTCTGTTCCTTTGTAATGGAAAAACACTGAACTGGCATAAGCCACCAAACACTGAGAATTTAAGATTTAAATATTGGATGTGCTAGGTCCTAAAAGGACTCAATGGAATTGCAAGCTAACTTCGTTGTGCTTCTTTGAAAGTTTTAGCAGAGAAACATTTTACTGAAAAGAATACGGGAATTGAATGAAGGTAAATAAATCTGTATTTACGACCTTTCTATTCTGATTTCAGAGCAGCTCAGTTCATAAATTCCATACTGTCAGCAGAGAAAAACAAAAATTACCAATAAATATGGTTTTGGATAAATTCTGTTTTCCTTTTTTTCCTCCATTAATTGCTAAAAGACACACTGAAAAATTCTCATCTTAATATATTCAAAGCTGTTTGAATATCTTTAGAGTCAGGATGGCAAAACAGCTTTTGAAAATATTCAGTTGTTTTCTTGGTTAATCATTTCTGCTACGTGGTTTCATTTGCAATTCCTTGATGGTGCGGCTTATGTGAATAATGAGCATGACACAAGCGGAAATTTCACAAACCCAACTTCAAAGCAAACTCTTGTTGGTTAATATTTAAGCATAGCAACCTCAATATTTGATACTTACCAATACTGTATTTATGCCAGTAAAATTACACTCTTGCACAGTTACAGAACATGACCATCAAAAAGACTTTTCATTTTGAATCTAATTAAACATCTGTGAATACATGTACCTGCTACTGAATGACATCCTTGCCTGCTTCCCAGTTGGAAGAAATCTCCAGAAATAATGGAAAATTAGATCTTGTCATGTATGTTTCCCCCCCAAGGAGGAGGTGATAGGCAAACAGTGTGCATCTGTAAGAAGAGAGAATCAGATGAGTCACTTTTTTTCTGCCTTAGGTAAGAAGTTGCCTTGTTTCATCACACTTTTTATATAGAACTCCATGCAACTCTGTTCCAGATCATCTTCCCCAGTTTACCATCTTCAAACACTCAATTCAGTTCAGGATAGTACCCATCATAAATACACTTGCTTGAAATGCCAGGGAGCGTATACATAATGATCACAGACATTCTATGGTAGTTTGAAATAGAAAATCTTTTTCTTTTAAGGTTAGAAGGAGCTATCACGCTATTTCTACCTAAAATTACAAGGGGAGAGGGTAATGCAACAATTGATCCATGTATCTATCATCTATAAATTTAAAAAGCAACTAAATAGTTGAAAAGTTTAAAAGCTGATAAATGCCAGGATTTCAGGCACTCTCTAAAATGCTAGAATTTTACTATCCTGTAGCTTTATTTTTCTGAATATACTTACTTTTAGATGCATCTTTGTCTAATCCTTTTCATACAGGTTTTAACTATTCTGTAATAACAATAAAATCCCTTTGACAAAGTCAAGATGAATGGCTGCATAAAAGGACTTTTCAACCATTCACTCCAAAGAACGTGCAGCATTAGAGGTAAAACATGCATGTTTCTCAGGAAAGGATGAGCAACTGCGAAGTTGATTATATTGCTCCGTGAGGCCATTTCCAGCCCCTTTCCTTTGGACTCCATGCATAACTTGAGAACTCCTTTAACGTCGAGCACCGAAGAGTGTGTTACCGTTAACAAGGAGGGATAACAGGGAATTTTGCTCTGCTTTGGTGTTCATTCATTTAAATATGAAGTTCTGCTCAGTTATACCATTGCCAATAAAGGTATTGAAGCTAAACAACAGCCACAGACGAAATTCTGTATTAGTGATGGTGCACAGTCGTAAAAGCATCTTAGTTTGGCGTTTCAAAAGGGCAGAGCTTGGCTTATAGTCAAAGTTTGCTACAGTACCACTGAGTTTCTCCTCTTATACTACCTGGTATCTTCAAGTGGTACCTAACTCAGAACCTTGAAAAAAATGAAAGCTCAGTTTAAGGGGAAGATGTAGCACACAACCCTCTGCTGCTGTCTCCTTGGAAGTGGAAAATAAATGTAGTTGGCATTGTGGAGACGTAGTATGGGAAAGAAAAGTAAGGGTGTTTAATTATAAAGCAACTTGCGAAGGTCTTCACAGCGATGGCAGAAGTTAGTATAAGCTGACAAAACTCCACCCAATGGTGATTTACACCTGTAAAAGCCCTGCTCCTCGGATCCAAGGCAAAGCAGCCTATAGTCTGAAGTCAGTCTGGCACACATGTCGTTGGAAACAACTGGCTGAAAGCCAGCCACATTGCAACTGTACTCCAGTAACATCTCCAAAATGGTGATTTTTTTCCTCAAAATTTCAGATTTCTCAGGGAAACCTTAAGGAAAACTATAGTGCTGTACTTGCCCATTTGCAAGCTTACCAAGAAAAAAAACCCTAAACATGTCTACCCTTTATATCTGAGATTAAAAACATCAGAATATTGTGTTGATATCTTCATTTTCCTGAATTACAAACAAGCTGAGAACACACTAGAAGGTACCACCTTCCCCATTCATCACCAATGAACAGGTCGATAATTATCAAAGTAAAAATTTTCAGTTAGAGGGTGCATCTCGTAAACCCAAATCACCTCCCACGACTTTGCAGATAACAAAAATTTCAAAATACACCCTTTCCTAAGTACCATAAAGTCAAGGGATTTTCTCTACAAATTCCACAGTGACCTTATCATTCCTGAATATGTGTCTACACCACACTACACTTTGAAAATCAAAAGGCTGCAGTCTTTAAAAGATTAATATGAAATTACAGCTAACAGAGGATATTGAATAGGATCGCTCTTATAATTAGTCAACTAGAAGCTTCCCCTTTTTAGTTATTTGAGGCTGCCGGGGAGTTTCCAGTTTGCTGGTGGAACAGGGACCAAGTGTGATGACGGGCCCTATGGGCACATAAAACAGCTATGCAGTTTTCTAAAGGCGCTCAGCATTTAATTAGTTGAATGAAAAGACTGGGCAGAGGGTGCAAGACCTTTTCACATCCAAAAACTTTATTTACTTGCCTAAGCAGGACCTTAGCTTTTTGGAATACCTATTCAGGATATAGCTTCATTTTTTATAGCACGGGTATCTAATTAAATTCCCTGCTGGAGCTCAGATTTTTACAGCTGAGGGTTTTTTCATATGCCTTGAGGTCTGCCCATATCCCCAAGCCCAGCTCCTTCTCTCCCAGGGGGTGTAAGTACTCCAGCAGATTTCTTTTACAAGTCCATCCAACAGCCACTGTGGAATGAGGTACCCAAGCAGCGTTATATATCGCTGCCTCTCCTCCCACCTCTAAAAATAGCTGATACAGTCAGGATTGGGCTTTAGATCTTTCAAACACACACACTGACACTTTAATATTTCGGTCAACTCCTCCAATCAACTTTAAAACAAGGCTATGCATGTTTACATTTTATCTAGCCCTTGTAAATAATGGAGTTACTGCCACCTCTAACAGCAGGAGACAGCTGGCTCTCACAAACTTGCCAGCCTAACAGACAAAGCTAACAGAGAAAAAAGGAAATACTTTCAGCTCAATTTTTCAAAATTCAAACTTGCCTTCAAAACAAAGATATTTAACTACAACCAAATAAATAAAGAGTATGGTGATGTTATCCTCCTTAAGATGTAAAGTTTATCAGTAATAGAGGAAACCAGATAGAAGATAATTGCAGGGACTTAGGGAGTATTTCCCTTCTTTGGCTTCAGTGGCAGATCTTAGTTCTTTTAACCTTTAAACATTTGTACAAGTCTTCAGACTGACAACAGTGAAAAATATATTTCTTTCTACCGTTGCACACATTTAGTCAGATTTTTTTCCTGCTATATATTTTATATTAAAAAATGAGAGTTCATCAAAAGTAAAGTGTTTTATGAAAATTATTATTTGAAACCAAAATGGAAAAAGTTTAGATAGGTAAAAATATTTTATTTTGACCTTTGTGGGACAAAGCATTCTAATCCTCTATTTTGAAATTACTTTTCATTTCAGTAATTATTTACTTGGTATTTATAAAACAATACAAAGAAAAGCCTCAAAAATTATATTAATTACATTGGTTTTTTCAACCCTAATGGGGTACTTGAGGGACATTTCATTTAACAGAACATTTACATGAAAAGCCTTTGTTCTGCTAGAGAAGAAAAAGCATTTCAGAATTACAAAACTCAGCGAAAGACTTGGTTCCCACATGGTTTTAAGAGATAGACAAAAATACACATTGTAGCAGTAGGAGATTTCACCAAGTGCTCTATCATTCTTTAAAGCTAAAACCCGATGGCTATTTAACACTGAATTACCATTGACAAAACAGTTCATTCTGTGTATCACAATTAACTGACCATCCTCTATGACCTACCCCTAGCCCTAACCACTAACCCTAACCCTATAAGTGTAGTTTAAGTGTAGGAGTAGTTACATTTATACTGTCCTAAAATTAAACTCGGCCCTTTGAAGGCAACGGTGAGGCTGATGTGGCCCCCAGTGAAGAAGAGTTTGATGCCCTGCACTAAGGCAACCTTGCCTCTGTTCAAAGATCACCTTCAGCAAAGCTATTATTTCTAGAAGCAATATTGCTCTGAGAGGAAAACACAAGAGCGTCTCTTATGTTCAATGGGCAGCCAGTGGGTAGCTCCGGGTTTGAAGTATTAAAGTAGCCTCTTTTATCACCACAAAACTCGAGGGAGAAGGTGAGCCTTTCAAAAGCCCTCGCTGTTTCACAAAAAGTGGCGGTACAAACAAATTAAACCCAGTCAGACATTGCAGGTAAGCACTCAACTGAGGGACAGATGCTTGTCTCCTCCTTACCCTGAGGTGTATTTTTTGATCAGGTATTAAACTCTTGCTCTGTTATGAAAGTCTCCAAAACACAATCAGAAAGGTACAGAATACTTTTGTTTCCAATTTAATAAATTATATTTTTAAATAAGTTTTCCAGCACAGAACAAATTAGAAAGATGATAGCAGTTCCCAGCCTTCCCATTCTGCTAACTGTTCCTCTGGAATACTGCTGGAGAGCAGAAACAATATTTAAACTTGGTTCTGTACTTCTTTATAGTCTTTTCATACTAAGCAGAGCGGAATGGCTGCTTTTCCTGACTTAACTACAGCTTTCCAGAATGGTCTAGAGCAGGGGTGTCAATCTCATTTTCACCGGGGGCCACATCAGCGTCACAGTTGCCTTCGAAGGGCTAAATGTAATTTTAAGATTCGGCCCACGGGCCTTTTGTTTGCCACTTGGTTATGTGCATTGCATTCCTTTATCACCGACACTATCTCACAACACAAAAGACATACTGGTTTTTCTCCTTCAAATATAAACACGTATTTGCTTTCCCACCTATCATTAAATTGCCTTCCTTCTGCATCAATCTTTCTCTTACTGAACATTTTGGGATTCAAATTGTTCCACCAAAGATGGTATGGTGCACCACCCAAATAAAAGACCAAGATATCCTTTAGGACCCAGTTAAATAATACTCAAGCCCTCTCACACAGGCTCACCTTTCCTTCAAACCCCCTTCCCCATACGGCAGAACTGGAAAACAATGTAGAATTCATGAGCGGAACCCTGGCCGCTTGTTGCAAAATATCTTTTTACAGGTACTTTTTTAAAATTAACATGCAATTGCTAAAGTTCATGCATCTGGCTAATTTATTAAAAAAAATAAATGAAATGTTTTCCCAGTTGAGAGTACCCTTTAAGTACCACCGTACCCCCCACCCCCACAATTCTTGTCTTTCTTGTCTTTCTATGCCCCAAGGCAGTCACTAGTGTCCCCCATCAGTCTCACCTACTACTCTTCTTACACAGGCTCACCGCTGTCCTGTGGCCACGGCCGCAGCTCCCGCCGTTCTGCTCCTGCAGCGCCACGCGTGTCACAATCGCAGCACGCGTGTCACAATCGCTGCACGCGTGACCAGGGCGCTGCCAGGAGCCTGGGGACAAGGAGCCTGCCACTGCTGCCGGGTGGAAATAAAGTGCCAGGCTGAACGAAACAGGGTGGCAGCAGGATCCAGCCTGTGGGCTGGATGTTTGACACCTGTGCTCTGTGAGTACATCAGTTTTAGGAACTTCAGAATTATAAGCACTTTAATTCCAAGTTGGGTGGTTTTCATGAACTGAGGAACAGTCTATGATCAACAGCTGATTTCAGAAGGGCTGCCACACAGCAATGCAACCATTAATGAAATAGTAAAAAATCCAGCAAATGCTTACATGTCCAAGCATATTATTATTTTTTGCTATAAAATGTCCATCTTCTTCTAAGCTTTGAGAAACAATTGTTCCTCCAATCTCATACAAACTATGAAGAGAAATGCACATGGGTAAACTTTTAGGTCCATGAATGAGATACCATCTACGCCAAATTATGACAGACTTAAAAAACTAAAAACACAGCAAGACACAGAGAACATCAGCTTGCTATTCTAGATAGAAACAAAACTAAGAAAACTAAGCATCCTGTTTTTTAAAAGATGCCACTGATCAGCCCCACAGACACAAAAATCTGAGCAGATGCATAATCTGTAACACAGCTGAACATGTAACAAACTCTATTTTCAGCTTAAATGCTGGGGTTTAGGTATTTGGGTGTAAGTCACATTTGAGGAGCAGTGGACTGTACTATGAAGGATAACAAACCTACATACCAGAGCATCATATTTAAAAAATAAAGAAAAAAGAGTAGTAGCTTGGTGCATCCAAAGATGTCTTGTATTTAGAGGTGTAGAGAACTAGCATAAAGAGTAACCTCTTTTAGAGCATCTGAAGTTGAGAATTCAGAAATCAGTGTATGCAAAATGGTTATTCTTTTCAGAACCAGCCTGAAAATTTTCTCATATTTCAAAGAGCAACAGAACATTTAATTCATGAAGAAGAAAAATTCTTAAGAAATTAACAAAAACAGAAAGAAAGTCCCATGGGGTGTTGGAATAGAGAACGCAAACAACAACTACCTATATTCAAGATGAAATGTTAGTATGTGTCAACTTGAGAAAGGTACTGAAAAGGCAAATATTCTCCGAATTTCTGAGTGATGAGGGAAATGCTCAGAGATTTATGCTTTCTGTATTCATGTCACTGGGTTGTCACTGTTTTCACTGCAATTAAATCCTCGTTTTATTTTTAATCAAGTTGGAAGCATCAGCAAACTAGGAAAAAAGTTAGGAGCAGAAAGAGCTGTTTTATATTGTCACAGTAACTGAAGTTTAACAGTAACCGGATTTCCCAGAAATTCGTGAAATGATGCCCTGGGCAAATTTACATTAAACAAATTTCTGATTTGTTGTATAATTCAAATCAGTCAAATAATGCCATTCAAATATCATGAATAATGCAATCCTCATTCATATTCACCAGGACTTTATTGTAATCATTCTCATCAGTCCAGACAGTTTACAAGCAGAGATTTATCCAAGATTTTTTTGAAGTGTTTTACCTTCTGGAGTTCAAGAAAAGGAAAGATGATGAGAGCCCGTGTTATCACGGAAGTGAGTAGCAGAGGCTCAGGCAAGAGGGTTCATAATTCATAACCACAGCCTGTTGTTTAGGATAAAGTTTTCTTCTCTAAAGCAAAGGTAACACAAAATGCATTTAGCCATGAAGAAGGCAGACAGCCTGCATAAAGCATCCTTTTGGTCCAATTTACTTTTAAGAAAGCAAAAGAGCTGCATTTTTTTAATCAATTATTATAACAAAATGAAATTCCCAATAGGAAAAGAAACAGAATAAAATTGTGGTCCAAATTAATCCAGTGGCTGTTGAGCTAAATAGGACAAGGATCAGTCCCCGTAACTTCAGTTTCTGTTTGTAACATTGAAAGCCAGCTCTCACCAGGACAGGGACATCCAGCTATTCCAGCCCTACTGTTGACTGTCAAGCCACCGCTCTCCTATCAGCAGATAAACTTTTTTCACCTTATGGGCCTCTGCCTGTCGTGAGATCATTTCCATTTCCTCCTGCCAGCTCAATCCTTATATCTAGATAGCAATTTGTGTATGACTGTCAAACCTGTAACATAGTATTCTGCCAAAGAAAAGCATGTCAAGTATTTTTGTCATAAAAATATATGTGCACATTTCTGGGGTGCGTTGCCTGAGCATAAGAAAACTCAGACACACTTTCTTCCTCACAGAAAACAGTGCTGGGCTTTACTGGGTAAAAGATAAGGAGAAGTAAAGGAGGCTCTAACTGTGCTCTCAATTTTCTACTTAGGGAGAGACGTGGCCCCATTCTGCTGTGGGCTGGGCTGAAATTCATATTGCTTTTATACAGCATCTTGCACCCTGATGATCCCTCCCGAGTGTCTGGCATTTCAACAGCTGTCATTCATGTTAGCATAGTTCAGTTTTCCCTTTTATTTTTTTGACCCCCTTTTGGAAAGTGAGTGACAGGAAAAACAAACAGAAACCATCACCAATGAAAGAAGGAGTCACAGCACGTCAACGAACCTCTAGGGAAACTCACTCACAGACCCCAGCATTTGAAGGACTCTGCATAAATCTTTTTGTGTGTGTTACCCATCAGAGTTTTTTTGCTGCACACTGAATTTCTGCTTGGTTTTGAAAAGAGAGGTTATAGCAATGCAGCCAAATCACCTTGGACTCTGCAGTACAGGGATCATGTACTGATCCTTCAGATCTCACCTCTTTATGTAGAAACAGGGTGTCCTTCTGCCTTGGCTAGTCTACATTATGATTAAGTTTTGAAAGGGAGAAATAAAGAACATCATCTTCCACTAGGTCCCTCTAGTAAAAATTAGAGGCACATAAAAAGCTCCTCAAAGGTTCTTATTTTTAACTAATTAACCCCCTCTAGACATCAAAGGCATTACCGTCAAAGGCATTCAGTCACCCAACTTAACAGCCAGTTCTTATTGAATGCTCTGTACCCTCTGCAGTGGGAAAAGCTGGACATCAAGCATTTCAAAGAAATCTCTGCTTGTATCTACTGATAGATTTACAAAATATTTGTATTTGTTCCTTATTTATAGTTTATATTAATTTTCCTTGTCCACACTTCATTTATAGAAAATCGAGAGCACTCAGCGCATTATGATCAACATTGCAGCAATTTCCCTTTAAGCTTCCAATATATTACTTGATCATTCTTTCTATTAATAATCCCTGTACACATAGTTATTCAATATTTAAAACTAAAACTGTAAATGCAGTATAACACCTTACTTCAGCTTACAACTTGTATAAAAAAAAAGCCTTAAAAAAATCAGCTCTTTCAGAATCCATTAAAATGTAGCATGTAATAGAAAACCTTCATTTTAAGCTTTAATAGGGCAATGTTATCTTTCTCTACATTAAACATGTAAACCTGTAAAAAACTCGCTTTTGTTTTACTTTTCTGTATTTGTAAACAGAAGAAAAATATCCCCTTTACTCCTTGAAAAGCAAAACTTAATCGGCATGTTTGTTCTAGTTAAAGAGGACAAACTAAACTCTATCTTACATGTCTTTTAAGTGCATGATCAGGAGAAAGATAATTTCTTATCATTAAGAAGTAGCTAGCCATTCCCTTATCTTCAACGGGGTGTCCTCTTTATACAACTGCTATCCAAGTTCTGCCCTTGAATGACAGATACCTATGAATCTGTACATCAAAATTTCTTTAACTTATCTCACATCGTGTGAAACTTATCATTAATTGCATTGTTGGATATCTTTTCATTCAAAACAAAAACACTTCAGGGCTTTTAAAGTTTCTATTTCCCAATATATCTGCTTAATTATATTTTACAACATAATGAAACCATGAAGCAATGTGATAAAATATAGCATGATGATGGAGGCCTAGACATGAGACAGTCTCTTGTGACATTCTGCTTCCAGTATACTCAGCACTGGGAAAGCCTTATCTAAAATACTGCCACCAGCTTTTAGCATGATACTTCCATAAAGCTATGAAAAGACTGGAAAAGGTGCAAAGCTCTATAATTGTTGGATGAGATTTAAAGACGTGGGGCTCTGAATCGTATTTCCCCTCATGAATGTTAGTGGCTAAGTATGAAAGACTCAACGCTACACATCAGCCAGGCCTAACATGCACAGTGAGTTACGAGCAGGTGTAACAGTTTGGTTTTGGGCTTCAAGGGAGGTGGAATATGGGAGAATGGTGCCTCCAAAGACTCTGGGGGTCTGTGTGATTCAGGCTGGATGCTTATTTCTACCCTTGAAGGCTACCACTTAATTTCTACCAAATTTCCCAATCGACACACATTTTCTTTTGTCATTGTTCTCTCACTTGAGTCCAAGTCCCCCCAAAATAGCTGTTTCAGTCCAAGTAAAACTAATTCCTCCCTCCTAAGTTGCTTTGTTTTTTATTTGGTTGGCCTTTTATTTGTTGTTTGGTTGGGTTTTATGGCCACTGAACCAAAAAGGAAAAAGAGCCATTGTTCACTGAGCTTGTCTCTGCATTTCTGAACTTCCACCTTCCCTTTGTGGCCCCAATACATTAACCACATCATCCTGTCTCCTGCATGGGCTCTGCGTCAGCTGGAGCAGGTGAACAGTATATATGTTTATCTTTTTCCCCAAGGTCAAGAATAAGAGGTGGTTTCAAAGGCAGGTTTACAATGTTATTGTCCTTAGTGAAAAACAGAATCATTTAATCTTCCTAATAGTGACTCTAATTAAGGATGTAAATATTCAATTAATCTGGAATACGCAGTGGGCTTCACAATTGAGTGAAATAATGTGAATTAAGTAATTGGCCTGAGACCACATCTCTGTTTCACAAAAACATTACGTTGCTAAGAGTTATGTTTTATTCATACATTTGGGTGCCAAATCCCTGGGGATCTGGGATATTTAATTACATCAAGTCCACTCCCCAGCAGCGTGCACAATGGTGACAACTCCCAGGACACCTTTTCTACATTCCCAGCTTCTTTAGCACTCTATCCCTTCTTCACTGTCCTGGGAAAGAGGTACATGGAAGGACATGGTTTTGAGGAATGTATATTTATGAAGTGCTTAGAAGCTTGTATCTCAAAGCAATTCTTTTGCGTGAGTAAGACTGATAAATTATCATTACTCTATCAACACTTTGTAGTAAAGAAATTCCCCAATGTGCCATGATGGAGAGAAGCAAATCAAGGAGCAAGCTTTTAATGGTGGGAAGATGCAAAGCACCATGTAACAGGCCCAGACTATGGGCCGGGACCCAGATCTGAATTTGTGCTCCATTTCTGCCCCAGATGTTGTGAGAGCTGTTGGATCACTCTCCTGTTTATCTTGCAATTCTTCAGTCCCACAGTGAGAGGTGGAGCATTTCCCTTTCCCTCCTTAGCTCATTCATGTTAATGACAGGCGTTCTACCCATCATCTAGGTGTTGCCCAGGGGACACAGTGGAGACAACTCTTTCCATGTGCAATACAAAAAAACAACCTGGTAACCAGAACAGCTCCTTCAACTCACCTCTGTTCTGGCCCCTGACACAGGGAAAGGCCTTGCAAAGTATTATTCTCTCATGGGAAGGGATTTTTGGATGGGTCTGCTGTTTTAGGAGCCTTTTTCCAAACAAAACAGGCAAGCATCTTCAACTGAGTTATCACATTAAACTCACAAAGTACCCTATCTCACTACTTACTGATAGGAGTTAAATGGATGTCTCATCTCACAGCAGCTGCTTAGATGAGGCAATCTCTTTTTCCAAATGAGGGAAGGAAATATCTGGGGAGTTCTTAGCCAGAGGAACATCCTGCCTGTCTGGACAACAAAACCAAAAAGCTGTCTATAATACTCAGGAACAAGCACATTCAAATGATTGGTAATTGCTAAATATCAAGTTCCAGGACATCTATCACTACCTTAATGTCCCTCCATCTCCAGTGAACTGTGAAGCCTTTATATTTATAAATGATAATGTTGCATGAAAGAAGTCAGGTGATGCATACCCTCATTTTCTCTTGACAACAAGGCACGGATTCTGCATGATGCCAAGCTCTGCATCAGAAATCAACTCCCACAGCTCCCATCGACTCCACACCAAGAGAAAGCAAGCATGGTCAACTCCACAGGTATGTAAACACTCGTAAAAACAGTAGAGAAACGTTGCATATTCTGGATCCAACAGAGAATAAGATCATCTGTGGAGAGGACCAGCATAAAGTCCATGCAACATCAATGTCACACAGTTAGCCTGAAAATTCACAACTAATATAAATCTGCATTTTCTTCCAGGAACAAACGACTCCTGTTGCTTCTCAAATAAGACAACTCTTCTCCTGTGCTGTGTAATATCACCCTCATAGCTAAATAAATCACAGAAAGACAGGAGGTTTTTTTCTTTCAAGGTGTCCACTAAAGGCCTCTGTGTCAGCAGATGGCATCTGATGAGGACAGCAGTCACTTCCAGCTCAGCACTTAACTGAATAGATCATGCACAATTTTCCTGCTGAGCTTCATCAAAGCCAATGCCGTTTCACTGACATACAGCACCTCAGGATGTGACCCATTTGTTTAGAAAAAATCATGAATGGATGTGAATCTACAGCTGCAGATGTGAACCTAAGATTCTCAAGATATTTGAACACAGATATCACACACTATCTTATGAATAATGCTGCAAATCCTAAACCCTCATTACAATGAAAAGGTTTAAAATACAAAGTATAAGAAATTGACATTATTTTTAAAATACCAATTTTATGGTCCCAATCAGGTGACTGAAAAAAAAAATATCTTATTCTTTTAGAAGACATATGTTTTCAAAAGTACCTTCTTCTTAGTATTAGGCTTTTAGTTAATTTTTTCCCATTTAAATTATTTTTCCCCAAATACTAGGAACAAGGTAGGAAATTCCAACTGTTTTCCAAACAGGTTAATATAACAGATCTGTGTGACAGTGAGTGGTTCAGAACCATGAAAGGGACAGTGCTACAAACACAGAACAGTGCCCTACAAGGGCAGAAAAACAGAAGGGGAGCTGTTTTTACTGATTGGACAAATAATATTCTTCCATGAAGCCTATTTTACAAATGTCCTTGATAAACATGGCACTTTGTCTACATATATCTACTTGCTTCCCTTCTTTTAAATAATACAAATATATGACAAAATAAAAATTCTTTCAAAACCGCCTTCACTGCAGAACTAAGTTTAACTTTAATAAATCCTGTCATAGGACTAGGGTTCGACACTGTAACCTTGTCAGAGCAGGGTCTGCACCTTCATTTTATGTCTCAAAGCTGACCTACACATCGCTTGTAAAGTATTTCTGCTGTAGTTCATCACGTCTTTCCAAGCTGTTCTTCGTAACTTCTCTTGCTTCCTAAAAAGCCGTAGCCAAATTATAGCCAGACGCTTGGCACTGTGGAAGAAATACTGTAATAACAAGCAAGTGTGTGTATAAAAAAGCTGAAGGTAAATCCATTTCAATAATAAAACTTATTGCATTTTCAAGTTCCTGAGATATTACTAAAAAAGAAGGAGCAGAATAAATAGGCAAGGAATCTTGAAAGACATGTTGGCAGAGTTCTAGTAAACATTCAGCAAGAAATTTAAAGTTAAGGCGATGCTCACATTATGCCTTTTGTAATGGCATCCATTACGGATTCCCTGGGCAGGTTTTCATTTCATCTTGAAAGCTAAAGATTACTATAATCTTAATTCAATATGTGCTCTCTCTGGTTGTATTACATACTTAGAATGTGAGAAGTATTCCATAGTTACTGCCCTTTTTATTTAGCATTGCATCAAACAATCAAACAAACAGCAAAAAATGCACTTAAACAACATTAAGCTTGCAAAATCAAGCACTCACGAGGCGAAAATGCCAGAACATATTTTACCCCCCATTACGTACTAGGCTATAGGAAGATAATGACAATGCCCAGGTTCATCTGGCTGGTTTCCCTAAGACTGCTTCTCCAGTTCCTGCAGAGAGACACTCCAATCATAGAATCATTTGGTTTGGAAACAACCTTTATCATCATACAATCCAATCATCAACCTGCCACTGTGAAGTCCACCACTAAACCAGAGTATTCTGTCGCTTTGCTTGCCCGTTAATGCATGCTGCTGACTTTTGATCAGGCTGTCATTTTCATACGTTCCCCCAAGCTGCTGATCTTCCTTCCACATATTCTGTGAGCTCTTCACTGGTAGCAATCTGCAGGTGCATCTATAAAGATGCACAACTTTGTGGTGTGCTTTGACAAAAGGACCAAAAGCAGAAGTCCCCAGTGTTTCAGTTTGCTGGAAACTTTGTAAGCCACTGTTGACATCAACCGGCCAACAGAAGCAAGGACAAGAGGAAAGATTTCACTCAAAACTCCCAGGAGTGATGTCAGTAAGTCCATGTGCATGATGTCATGCATCAAAGCTGTACGGAAACCAGCTTGTGCTCAAGCAGAGGTCTAAGGGAAGCATTAGGGCACACCAATGGGGAAAGCTCTGGTGTCCAAAAATCCTCCTGCCTGCACTGCAGATGCCTGCAGTCAGAAGCACTTGTTACTGGAGTGCAGCCAACGCCTTAGCTGGGTCTGTAGGTCCGCCGCATTCCCAGCGTATGCCCATACGTCAGCTTTGGTTATACCCTTGCACCAAGCTCACCCTACCTGTGGACTTCTGAGACTCCATACCAGGTGTGAAGGTTGTGCTGTGGAAGTCATGTAGTTGTGACTAACCATAGCCTTCTAAGCAGAAAGCAAAAGGAAGACACGGGTTTTTCTTTCAAGTATTCTGAAGAGAGTTAGAGAGGCAATTCTTTAGCTATTTAATAATGTGTTTCTGAACATATCTTTTCTCCTCTGTAGTTTCTTGTTTATTTTCAGTATCAATAATTCTATAGCAGCATGCAGTTTGTACTCTATATACAAATCAGGAATACTTTAAAATGCAAACATCAGCATTTTCATAAGCCACATAAGGGACAACAGGCTACTTCTATATAGGACTTCTAGGTGAGCTATCCTCAAAGGATAAAACAAAGAGGTTTGAAAATTGAAATTAATATTGCATTTCAGCTTGTCAGAGAAAAGTCTTTCTTTGCATCATGTATTTCTCCTAGCTCAAATACCCTCACTCACTTTTCTATGAGTGTAGCCACTTGGCTTTAACTTATTATTTGTGTGAATGTCAGGTGGAAGGGAGTAATGAATTACTCATGCTTTGGTAATCCCTTGGGGATTTTGCTTTTCTGTTTTAGAGTATCTGTTTTAGGTATTGCTGGAGAGATAAATTAAAAAAGGTTGAGTGTTTCAAAAATGCTGCACTTGGGAAATTAATTTAGGCAAAGAATTAATCTTTGGAAAACCAGCCTCGAAAATTTATTTGCCAGGGTAGGCTGTCCTCAGGCTAATCATGACAACCCCTGACTGCAAATGAATATTGCTCACTTTTCAGATCAACAGCCAAAGGCCCCTGAACACAAGTGTTTGCTCATCTGTGTGTAAGAGCTGTGAGAACATGTGGTGGTGACAAAAGAGCGCTGTGTCACTTGTGGGGAGCTGGGGCCAAGCCTTCTCCAGTCCATACAACTAGGAGGGCTCCCGCTACAGGAGAGGAGAGTTTGCTTTTCATGTAAAATGCGTAAGTCAAATAAAAACAAGTAAATTTATACATATTATGGTCAGTAACATTTTCTAGTCCCATCTCGACAAATTTCTGTGATCAGACAGGCAAGAAAAGAGCAGGCCAACTGCTAGATGGCTCCTTAGATGGTATTTTCAGTAACCCTCTGTAAACATTTCATGAACAGGCACCATTCTGGAATCAAGTTGTATGGGGATATTTGCAGAAAGCCAAATGTTCAGCTGTAAATCTGGCTGTTGCATTTGGAAAGAAATCAGGTAATGATTATGCAAGCAGAGCGGGTCAAGGTCTGAGTGCTTGAGTTCACACATTCTTGAGCCATGGTTCAAGAGAAGTTCACTGATATTTTTAAATTTTGAGTAAGAACAACCTTCAGTGCAATCACAGGCCATTTACCAAAGGAAAGAATATGAGACTTAAGTGTATCGTATTATGCATCATTCACCCAGCTACCTCTCATTTAGAAACTCATATCCATTGACTGTCCTGAAAAGAAGAGTCGTGTCTCAAAACTTCTGACTTAATATGACTTAGTTTACTATGAATGGCTTTGGCAGCAGAGGAGATGGAGCTATTTCTTATTAGATCCTCTGAGATTTATTGCCAGCTCTCACAGCCGCTATGGATGCTACAGGCTTGCTGCTTGATTGAAAAGAAGCTTTTACTCCCCTTGTCTTCCTTTCTTGATATCTGACATTACATGACAAGAGAAAGAACCAGCAAATTTTCATTACATACTCGCATTGTGACCATCTCAGTCCAGTTACCTTTTGCTCTGCCTTCTAAGCTTAATATCCTCTGAAATGTTTCAACATTTGTACTGGTCCCTTTTCTCCAGCTATTTTCATCATCTTTCTCTTGACTTTCTTCCTGCAATATGAGCCACATTTTACCTAATAGGACTAATCCGAAACATGATTTAGCAGTCCTGCTCTTTTCTAGACATGCATCTTCAAAAAGTGTTCGTAAAATACCACTCGGTCACAACAGTGAGGGCTCATTTCATACTATGTAAATGGCAAGAAAGAATATAAATCCCACAGCAATGTAAAAATAAATAAATACATAAACAAACACCAAACAAAAAAATCCCACCACGCGACTGATCACTGAAAACACTGATTTATGCCAAAACACTTTTGGGAGTGACAGTAACATCAGATATTAATAAAGCTGATAGACTAAGTTCTATAGTTCTAAGTTCTGCAAATGGGAGCAGTGACCCAGCTGCTGCTGAGTTAGGATATGTAAGACCTTATATGGGAGAACAGTGGTTCCCATACTATTCCTATCACATATGAGGGGTCAAAAGTGTTGATTCAGTAGCTCAGAACCCATAGCGTAGAGAACTGTGGGGATATCAGGCTCTAGAGCAGACTGCAAGCCTCCTGGGTTTATGGCATGTAGGAAATAAAGGAGATTCTGAAGCAATTTTTGTATCATTCTCAAACTCCATTAACTACACTAAATGCATCCAAGTTTCTCTTCCATGTCATTAATAAGTCTTCAACAGGCTTGCTATGTAACACTTTTTCTTCTGCTTCGAAGCTCTACAATTAACTTGTATTTTCTCTACAGATCCCTGTTAAGGATCCTTATGTCTCTGGTTTTAGTTTGCTCATGATGTGGGAAGTCTTGGCTTATTAGATCAGAAATATTTCTTGTGCTTATTTGCTTACTGATGCGTAGTTTGGTTTTCCAGGGAATGCTTTTGGGTTAGAAAAGCCCATTTTGCCCTTTTCTACAGTCTCATAGAAGAGCTTGGACTGATGCTCTGCAGGTCTTGGACTCCCAGGCTCTATACATCAGGCCCAAACTTAGGTAGCACACCACTGAGATTCTGAGTCTCTCTGAAATATCTGCAGCGCTACAGGAGTCACCACATCTCAGCATCATCCTGGCAGCCTGCCTGGGTCATCTCCACAGGGAATGGAGAAGTAGGATGAGTTCCTGGCTGCTCTTGTTCTCCATGGCTTGGCAGACACCAGCCCTTGGCAGCACGCAGACAGGAAGAACACGTCAACAACTGGCCTTGCTTCTTGTCTCCAACACGGCTAGTGCTGAGGCCTGGATGCCAAATGATGGCTGGCTGCTTGCTGCTCCTCTCTCCTGCCATCTGCACCCTGTGGCAAGGCTGCCTAGAAATAAGCAACTTCTACCTGCTTGCAGCAGCTGCTATACAACTGGTGGGTACCGTATGCCGCCTGTATGTTAGATGCCAGCTTCACACCCTGAAATATTTGGGCTGGTACAAGAACCTGAAACAATGTGCTTTTCACACGAAAAGTTATGAAGACTCATTTGGCCTGCTGACCACCCACAGCAAAATTTAGCCCTCTTGTACTGAGCAAGACATCCATTTTCAAAAGGCTGATTTCTTCTTAAATAAACCCTTATTTATTTATGCATGCCATGGAAATGCATCTCTCCCTGGTTTAATGTAGCTTCCATTAGGATGCTCTTAAAGTTTCCTAACATCTTGCCTTTTCTGTAATCACTTTCCCCTTCTTTCTGCTCTTAACCATTTCCTTCATATTAATAGCTTATAAATATGTCCTTCCAAAGTTCACTGCCTCTGCACTTCCAGCCACCTGCTCTTATGATGGCAAATCTAACTGTACAGTGGCCACAACTGCTCAGTGAAATCCTAGACTCCCCAGCCCTATTAAGTCCTGACTGCTAAACAAAAGTCATCTCCTGTCCTGTAGGTATCAAAAATAAAGCTATAAAAAAATTTCCAACCGATTTATTTCTAAGTTCATCTTAAAATATAATTTGGCAAGAGAAGTTAATGGTGTGACCAAAAGGACAACAATAGATCTTAAAAATACGATGTTTTGACCAGCTCAGGAACCCATCTTTGGGTTGGAACATACTTCACCATTTCTGTGGCTGTGACTAAATCCCACAGGAGAGAGAATAGGTGGCTTATTTTGTTACTTTCTTTTCACACGTTGCTAACTCCATGAGAGATAGTGATTCTGACTCTTCCCATGAAACAAGCCCCAAAATAAACTCTGAGACTCTCCATTTCCAAGCTTCTCTACCCACTCTGTAAGTACAAGCACATCTGGAAACTCATGTCATACATTACGGAATCCTTTCAATGCTGGAGAGGTGTAAAACATAAATAAGGATCAGACCTTCCTGTGTTCAACATTAATTATCACTTCCACTTTCCTCATTAAAGAGGAACTCCATTAAAGATCCATTAGAGAGTGCATTTTTTAATCAAGGCTTAAATTATAGTGCATGCTGCAATCAGAAGAACTATTGTGTGACAGCATGAACTGCAAAAGCTGTGTACAAAGCAGCAAAACACCAGAATAAAAATACATTGTTATGCTAGGCACAGCGTTAGGAGATAAATTTGCATAATATTTTGGTTCCAATTGGAGATATAGGCACATAAACAAACTTTATACTGTTGATTATTCATCAAGTTACATAATGTATTTGTTTAATCTTCTACCATTTTGTCTAGCTGCTCTTCTCCTACTGTAATAAATCAGATTCCTTGTATGCATTATAGCATCAGACATTCATTTTAAATTTGTAGGTGTATACTCATCCTGATATATATTTGTATTACCCATCAAAATTAATAGGAGATACACATGCACACACCTTCTTTTGAAATCTTATCTTTCAAAAAGGATCACAGCTTTTCCTCTTGTCATGCAAATCTCCTGCCTTCTTACAAGCAAATGTTGCAGTGTTGCTCACTTTTCACATTTTATCAAGAACTTTGAAATATTTTTAGTCCTATCGATTGCAGCAAAAAAACACCCCAAACCTCACAACAGAAACCCTCAAAATGCTGCCTTGCAGGTGACAAAGTAGAAGACTCTCTTCTTTGTTGTCAACATTGATTACGTTCAAATCATTCCTGACTTCTCAGGTTTTATATTTTGTCCCCTACTCATTTCCTTGACTTTTATTTCTGGACGATCACAGTATCCTGCTGCTTCCTTCACAAACGTTCTTCTGGGAAGCAGCCCCCGGTGGCCTCTGCCTCAGCAGCTCTTTCACAGCTGCAGTTGGGCTGGAAAACCTTTCTGCTCCGCTGTACCCAGCCACATGATCAAAGATTTAGCATGTCAAGCTGAAAAACCAATGAAATACATAAAGAAATCAATAATATGTCCACACAAGTTCATTCTTCTGGTCTTTCCTGAGATAAGTAAAATCTACCAAGATTTCACTCCATCCCTTGATGTTTCCTCAAAATCTAGAAATCCAAAAGTCTCCCAGTTCAGGACTCCCAAGCAGAGGAATTGTTCATCTGTCCCTTCAAAGAAAAAGCCGACTCTGACTGCTCAACACCCCATGCCTTCTCTATCACCCCTTGAGCTCCATTATAACAACTCTCAGGTTTCCTCGTTGGCAATCAAGACCTTATTATCCCTACCTGGAGCACGTACATGGTCTCCAGGCTACCCTTAGTTACAGGAGCGCTTGCTTAGATCTGACCGTATTTTGGCTACTGGGGTGTCTCACCTCCGTAGGAAGTCAGCACAAATTATTCTGCTGTACAGCAAATGCAGAACCTGTCAACCTGTCTTCATGCTCTTGGTGGCACCAGGCATGAGCAACCACCAGAAACAGGCCACACCATAACTGAGTCAGCCAGACATTTGTCTAAACATTGTTGTTTTCTTAACAAAAAAAAAAAAAAAAAGGATTTGCTGGTGGTGGTGGGTTTGTTTTTTTTTTTTTAAACATGCCAGTTTTGACAAACAGTCTGGCAAGAGAAAAAAAAAAAAAGAATCAGTTATTTTCTTAATTTTCAGTTCCAAAGGGCTGTTTCATTTTTAATACTAATTTTATTTTTCCATTGTTTTTTCACACTCTTGCTAGTGACATGTTTGCTTGCATACAATAAAACCGCCAAAAACACCACGCTGTTTTTTCTTTTAATGCCATTAAGCACAGCTGTGCCTTCACACCAATTCAAACATGATCTCTTCTCTAGAAGATCTGCAGCAGCCAAGGAGTTCACACCTTAAGCATTGACACTTTTGCTGGCTCACCACCAAGTGACATGACATACTGAAGAACAAATCAACCCTCTCCTGAAATATCAAAGTTCATAAATGTTTGGTTTGTTTGTTTGGGTTTTTTTCCCTCCTTCTGAAGCTGCAATGCTTCTGAACTTCCCTGACATGAGCAAGCCGGGTTTTTTTGTTAATGTTCTGTGGTTTGGAGGGTTTGAGGGTTTTTTGTTTGTTTTTGTTTTGTTTAGTTTTTCTAAAAGTCTCCATTGTCCTAAGAGCAGTGGCTCAAAGCTTTCCCAGAGAGTAATGTCAGCCGGCAGGGTATGCTGGCCATGTGGAAGCACCACAGATATGAGAGCAGATGGCTCCCTGCCCACATCACTAATGCACCAACAAGATGCACCAATGCCATTACCCTGCTCTGTCTGCAATATCTCAGGACACTGTCACTGACAGATACCTTCTGATGCTCTCTAGCATCTCCAAGATTACTGAAATAACAAAAACTGCCTTATTCCATCATGTCACACCCTGTCCTCAGCTAACATCATCTTAGCCTGAACTCTCCTTTTAGAAACTCTGCTGTGAGGCCTATAAAGACAACAGGACAAGAAGGTTGTTCATCATATGCTCCCGTCTACCAAGGCGCTAAAGTCCCCATGATTCTCCAGCTTCCACTGCCACTCAGTAAAAAAACCCAATGTGTCAGTAGTACCAGGGTGGGCAGGAGTCAGCCAGTGATCTGAGCCTGGTTCTTATCCCACATATGGCATCCAGGAGAGAGTGTGAGTGGCTGAGTCCCAGTGAGCTGGTTAGTGGTTCTAGGGTAAAATGTAGATTTTTATTCTTTACGCCACCAAGGACAGCATTTGCAGGTGTCAGAATACATTCACTGGGGAAGTACAGCACAGATGGAAAAGCAGGCATCCGAGGTGCTCCATCCTTTGGAGGATTGTTGTGGTTTGATTGTGGGGTGACAATAAAACCGTGGCAGATGTATTGTTAACCTCCTCCTCCCCTCCCTCTCCCCGCTTCCCACTAAGGGCAGGCGATTGGGAGGAAAAGAAGGACAGAGAGAAGAGAGTTGGAAAAATTAAAAATGTTTTACTAATGCTACTAATAGAAATAGAGAAAATAATACAAAATATACAAAACCAATCTTGAAAGTCTGGCAACTGCTCCGGCAGATGTAGGGCCGGCAGCCAAAGCCCTGGACTGGACTCTGCAGCCAACTGGAACTGGATTCAGTCTGTCACTAGGCCTCAGTTCGCAGGGACAACTCGCAAGGTCCTCTCCCAATGTCGGCCATAAGGAAAAGGGACAATCCTCGTGATCCCCCACTTTTATATGAAGTATGACGTGAATGGGATGGAATACTTTAGATGGTCAATTTTCAGTTCACCTCCTGCTTGCACATCTCGCGGGATGCATCATTATCAATGACCTTGCATTCCATTGCTATGTCTACCAAAACACGTACCTAACTTTCAGGAAAACTGCAGTTAGTAAGAAGACTTTAGCTGACAGGGAAATTCACTAAAAGAGAAACTTGTTTTTAACAAAACCAAGACAAGGACTCAGCACCATATGTTGCTTTTTCAATGCATTCCTCCCATTTTCTAGAAGCATTGGGTGTATTATTCTCCACCTAGCAGTTAATTACTTGGTATTTTGCTCCTTCAGTAATGTCTGTTTTTCTGGGGCCCGGTTTGCACTAGAACAGTTGAAATGATACTAGCAAGCCCCCTTACCACCTGTGTAAACAAACGCAGGCACATTGCAAGAAGAGCCAGAGGCCATGAATGCATTGCAAAGAGCAAGCTTTATTTTAGTTACCTCTCTACTGGGGGAAATCTGAAGTCGCACCTAAGCTCTGGTGCAGAGGTAACACAAGCGGGGATGCAGGCGGGCAGAATTCAGCCCTGGTAGGAGGTCACTGGGCCTGCTGTGTTCACCTGTATTTCAAGGCTTCAAGCAGGCGCGGCCTTGCGGTCTTTCTCACAACAAAGCAGGAATCTTAGGCACAATGATAAGGTGCCTCAGAGTTTCTTATAGGCCTATGCTATCTAACAGAGAGGTTCTACTTGTCAAGCACACAAGGTCAGTAAAACAACTAGTGGGATGTATGTGCTTTTTCTACACCACATCTACAAGTCACTTAATAAATCTTTCCATTTGCTAATAAATGGATAGATGCAGCTCCACTATCTGAAGCTGGCAAAATCCATACCAGTATTCCTTCCCCACTCTTCTGCTGAGAGATCTCTGTAAACTCTTTCAGAGAGTGAGTACACGTGATCTGCCTGCCCTCACCTGCTTGTTCCTGCTGCTGCATCGTTTGTATGGGGGGTTATGTTCCCACCACCTCCCTGCCATTTAAGTCAGGATCAAATTCAGAGTCAATACTGGAGTCTGAGGATTCACTCCAAATATTTCCATCCCATTCCTTGGGATTCCAAGAGCGTTTTGTGGTAAGAGCACAAACCTGAGAACTCAAAAACTCAGTTTTTCTGTATTTTTCCCTTTGTTCCTTAGCAATACACACAAGCAACTGGTCTGCATTAGCTTGCAGCTCTTAGCACCACTCTGCTTGAACAGTAATTACTTCTTGCGCAATCACCTTTGCATCCTGTAAAATCTCAACCTCCTTTTCCAATTCTCTTATTTTAGTCTGCAATGCAACAACTTCACAAGAGCTCTAAGATGGGTAACAAATAACCATCCCAATCTCCCTGCTAATTTGCGAGAAGAAGTCAATGCCGCTCTCCATGGAAACGTTAGCACAGCCGCTTCAATTACTTGAGGGGTAATCACCACCCCATCATCAATCTGAGGCCATGCCTCTGGCGGAGCCAATTCAGACAGGAGAGCAGCCACGGGGGCCCAGCGCTCCGTAATGGGCCATCTCAGAATTTGGGGAGTCACCCTCGAGGCCTCTCCTGTCCCCAGTGTTTTTGCTGTTTCTAGTGACTGCCGACTAATGCCAAGTGTGTAAACAAACGCAGGCACATCGCAAGAAGAGCCAGAGGCCATGAATGCATTTGCAAAGAGCAAGCTTTATTTTAGTTACCTCTCTACTGGGGGTCTCTGAAGTAGCATCTAAGCTCCAGCGCAGAGGTAACACAAGCGGGGATGCAGGCGGGCAGAATTCAGCCCTGGTAGGAGGTCACTGGGCCTGCTGTGTTCACCTGTATTTCAAGGCTTCAAGCAGGCGCGGCCTTGCGGTCTTTCTCACAACAAAGCAGGAATCTCAGGCACAATGATAAGGTGCCTCAGAGTTTCTCACAGGCCTATGCTATCTAACAGAGAGGTTCTACTTGTCAAGCACACAAGGTCAGTAAAACAATTAGTGTGATGCATGCGCTTTTTCTACACCACAGCTGCAAGTCACTTGAGTGTATTTACATTTAACCAACCTCCTCGCCATTCTTCTGCTATATTCCCATACATGACCAGTGCAACTCATGTCAGTAAAATAGGAGCTTCTCTTTGTAGCTTGTGTTTCTATCAAATAAGTTAGCTTTATGCTAGAACACATTCTCATGTGCCAGCAATTAACGCATCTTCACTAGAGCTATTGTCAATACAGAAGTGTAATTTAACTATCCTCATCCCTGACAGAGTCAGAGTACAACATTTTCCTACAGCAGACCTCAGCTACCTGATTGAGTCCTTTTCTCTGTCACCAAGAGATGACAGAGAAGACTCTCCCATTCAGTGGCAGCTGGCATGAAACCAGCCCCTCTGGCAACACTTACACATTTGAGGTTTCACTCAAGGTAACATCGATATTTATAGCAGGAAAGAGCACAAAGCAACAAGTCTCATGCAACTGCCCTTTGCCACAGGGGCTTTTAAATGGAAAGCATAAACAACTCCCAATGTGTACAGAGCGACTACTTACATATAACTAGCAAGTGGCTTTGCTAATCTTTGCGATTGACCAAATCAAGACTTGGGACAAATCAGCAACAACAGCACTACAGACACACCCTCTGTGAAAGCTGCAGCTTTACTGCAATTTGCATTTTAAGATAGCAAGAAGCAAAAGACACAAGAGAAAACAGAAAAAGCTGGGAATGGGTGAGTTTGTGGCAAACCACTAAGATGTACGCTACTTCCAAGTCTGAGGGTCACAAGAATGCGTTGGAACATCTACTCTGCCTTTTCCAAACTTAGCCTATATTCTCACCACAAACTCAATGCTCGTTAAAGATACTTGTGTCACAGAAAGGAAGTCGGAGAAAATAAGGGTGAAAAAAAACCCCACCCTACTGAAGTCTTCTAGTGTGCAACTTGTTACCTGAAACTGTCCAGCTGCTCCTAGGGAGTCAGTCATGTCCAGCACTGATGAGAAGCAAACCAGCTCAGGTGCACGTGTCAGCCTGACGCAGACAAAAACTCCCTCCTCCATCTACAGATGCACAGCTTATATCTAAGGAACCCATGTTGCAATCAACGTCCAGTTCTGTGGGAGGCTGATTAGTACAGCAAATAACCTGCAGACCTAATTATATGTTGAGGAATGAATGAGTAGGGGAAGGACACTGAGTGTCTGGGCAACAAAACTGCAGATAACATTCCATGTAAAGTGAAACAAGAAAAAACAATCCCAACATCAATGTATAAGGCAGTTTCTGAGCTGTTACCCTCAGGAAGGAACCATAGGGGGATAACAGCTGATTGCATGTAAATATCAGCTCCGTGTTCAGCGGCGGTCAAAAAGCAAAGTTCAGAATTATTAGGAAAGGAGTGAAGAGTGGATTATGACATTGAAACTGTGCAGCATCTGCATCTTCAGCACTGTATAGAGCTCTCATCTTCTCAGAAAAGACAACAGTGCAAAAAGGGGTCAGAAGACAGTGACAAGATGAGCAAAGGCTTTAGTAACAGAAGCAGCTTAAGAGTGAGGCTCATCAGCCTGGAAAAGGAATGTAGCACCTCACACATTCAGTTTCTTCAGAGGCCTGTCAGTTCTTTTGTGCCTTTACTAAGAACAGGAAAACATACATGAAAAAAGAAAGGATACAGTTTTTTTCAGCCTTGGCAATTTTGAGAATGGTGACAGCTTAACTCTTAGAGTTAAGATGTGGAAATTTTGGATTCAAAGACTCTTTGAAGACGTAGCATTATTTGAGGCTTAAACTCCATATTCTGGATCAGATCACAAGCAGTATGTCATGATATTTTTAATTGAAAAATCAAATACTCACACTAGAAAACTGAATGTGCAAATTAGGTTTCAAAGTTTCCTTCCTCAAAAACTATTCTTGCATGTGTTTAAGCATCATGCCTGCTTACTCTGCTATATCAATGTCTAAAGACAATGCTTACAGTTAGCCAGTTACATTTGTTTTAGTATGCGCGCGATGCTTTCAGAGTCCCACGCTTTAAAAACTTACAAATGTTTTGAAAGGATACCTTATCTAACTGCTTTTCTCATTTTTTGCTTTCAAAGAGTATCTATAGCCAAGTCCAAACAAGTATCCAGTAAGCGCCCACGTTCGCTTACAATAAGCACAAAGCCTAGATGGATGGGATGCACTGAGGAAGCTGGGGGTGTGTGTCATGTTCAAGCGCACTGTTTTGATCGGGCTTGAAGTTTTTCAGGCCATATTTTGCTGTGCCGGCAGTAAAAAACTATCGAGCTTGTGGGGAGAGAAACAGGAGGGGATGTTCAGCTACTGAAGTCAGCAGCACTAAAAGCTTTGTTAAGAAGCAGACCAAAATTTTCAGGTTATAAACAAAGTCTTTGCTCACATTACATACTGATCCCAAACACCAAGCTGGCCCTAGATGTCTTTTCTTTTTTCCCTTACCCCTTTTCAATAATATTAACTGAAGATTTCTTTTAATTTTTTTGTCAAAATTTAAACATGTATATCTCATCAAGTGACATCTGAATTGGAACAAATAAAGGAAAAAATCTGTCAGCCCTTCTTATCAGGCAAAATAGATATGAAAGGTGTTTTCCACTTAACTTATTGTGAACTAAATCTATTTATTACATGGTTATTCTCCTTTCTTTTAACCCATAGATGCATTTAAAATCTCGGTCTTTGAAAGAAAATACTGATTATTTAGCACAAGCTGTTTGAAACTTTACTGGAGTTCCCTTCCTTCATACTTCATGATAAAATATAAGATTTAGGTACGATATCAGTAAAGGCAAGCATAATCCTCACTGACTCCAGACAGAGGAGTAGCAGGCTGTTAACAAGAAGTCTCTTTGAGACTGGTTAATAGGGATGAAGCAGATCAAATAGTTCAAAACCAAATAAATCTAACCAGATAAATTATACTTCTGTTTACTTCGAAAAAAAAAGAATATGCCTGTACCAAACTGTTGCAGTATTGATAACATCACAGATCTGTATTTGTATTTCAGGTATTTTGTTAATGTCTTGAAAGTTATTGCTAAGGAGAAAAAAAAAAAAAAGGTATTCCAGAATCCAAAACCAAGTGCTTTTTTACAAAGCACTGTATTTTAATTCTGCTACAGCAGTACTGAGACAATGAAGCACTCTTTTATTAATTCAGAACATATTGTAGTGTTACTCATACCATTTGGCTTGAGGAAGCCCGGATCCTTAAGTGACAGGAGTCAAACTAGGAGAGAGAAATTGTTAGCTTAATTTATAGATGAACTGCTCAATTCTTCTTCATCAATGTCCAGCCGTGAAGCTTATTTGAAACTTGTTTCTTTTGTGGTAAAGAACAGTATAATGAAGTCTACTTTGTAATTCTATAACTCCATAACTTTAACATATCATGAAAGGTGCAAGTACACCATAACCCAATTCTGTTTTCCAGTATGATATACAATAGTTCTGCACCTATGTATGCAAGCTGTATGTTTTTAGAATGTCTAGCAATGTAAAGCACATTAACAAACTACATTACATATTTTCTTAATTAAGAACAAACAATAATTCTACATTTAAGTGCTTAAATCCTGTGGGTGAAACAAGCATGCATATCTGCTTTAAGGAGCTTCCTCTGCCTGTGGAATACCGGAATATGCACACGATTGTGGATGTAATGGAGAGGAAATCAGAAGTGGTGTGTAAGTGGAACAAGTCACTTTTACAACAACAGTTTTACAACCCGGTCCCAGTTTCTGTAGCTTTGCAGACATTAGTTATACTTAGCAAATGCACAAATAATATTGAACTGCATGAAGCCTTTCTCTCTACACAGATCCCGGGGCACATTTTGTTCAAAGTTATCAATGGCTGGACTGCAATGTATAGAAGTGAAACACATTTTTTCCTTCTTTTTCCTCCCTCCAATTCATGACAACGACATCCTGGAAACTGTCACCATTAATGAATGTTCAAAATCACTTCATGTCTGGATAGGCCTGAACTTGGAGAAAATAAAAGGCTGAGCAAACTACACCATAAATCACCACCCTGTCATTTACTTTCCCATTCAGGGACTGAAATAAGCTTGGACTAATTACAGTTAGTGACATGGCTTTGCAACTCCCATTCTTCCATCAAGCATGGAAGAAAACTATTGGACCTCTTTACAGATGGTTCAACAAGTTGCTGTCTAAGGAAATGCCAGTAATTCATGTGAGTGTCAATGACCACAGACACCAGTATGTGGAGCTTCATTAAACTTTCATGGAACGAATATGAAATGTAGATGGCACTTTAAACTCACTTCTGCCCATTTAATAAAGTGATATTGTGCTATATGTCCAATCCTATAACCCTGCTGACTAGTCTTTACTGAGTCTTTCAGAAGGTTTGATTCCTTTTGTAGCTGTGGAATGACAGACTTTTATTGGAAAACATTAATTTTTTGTGCTGCACTATATCATTGGTCAGTGCTACCCACCAGACATGCACATTGAAAGCATTGCTTTAGGCTGCTGAGTTTTTTCCTCTGACTCTCCAGCATTCATTTACTTTGAAATATCTGCTTTTACGGTACTTCACCTACACATCATTCTTCTCTGCCACAGCTTGCTTTGGTTAAACTTTGCTAGAGAAGAAACTCATCTTAAAAGAATCTGATGCTGTCAAATAAACAACATAGATATATGCAGTGCTCTCAGGCTTCTAGAACAACCTAAAAACTTGTACCAGAAATTATCTTTGTATAGTTTCTTTGAGAACAGATTCTTTTAAGATTCTATTTACCACAAGGGCAATACGTGATTGGCAGTTCATAAGCTGGGAGCTTGTAGGAGAGACCTTTCATGCCTCCTATTTAAATCAACAGGAATCCTCACACTGATTTTCTTATAGTTAGATGGGAGACGTCAGTTCATGGTACGGCTCCATCTAAAGAGACTGCTCAACCTCTTTTGAGACCAGCCCAATAACATCAGGGCAATTTTTGCTTCATCATTCCAAATCGTCTTTGCCAAGATTTTGGATTATGACTGGAGTTAATTGGAGTCTTGGTGTTAATGCCTTGCTTGACATTAACTTTGAGACTAATGTGTTTAAAAAAATACATTGTAACTGTAAAACAACATGCACAGTAACCACAAGAGTATGTAACTGCAGCTCCAGCCTGTCCTTCATGTATCTTTTTTTTTTTAATGAAGAATAATTTTAGTAAGGACATATCCTATTCTCAGAACAGATATACACACTTATATAAATGTCCATAACAGTCTGGTTTAAAACACATTTATTCAAGGATTTTAAGCCTTGGGAAAGTGTGCTTAAAGATAAAAGATATTAGAGAAAAAAAAATCATACAAAATTCAGACTGTAACATACAGCCTTCAACCCAAATTCTTTGTTGGACTTTCCTTATCAGCAAGTAACTCCTGTTGTACACGGAAAGGGTTTTAAATTTCCTTTTGCGCTTGCAGTGTAAGTGACCATGCAACCTACTTCCTTCCTAGCCTGAGGAGTTTACAAACAATGCAGGCTATACAGCAACACTAAATAAATCCTAAAGCCCATGGGCAAATTTTAAAGTAACCTCTCAAAGCGGTCTGGCAAATTACAATATTGATATCAAAGTTGTATCTGTGCCTCTTTGTGAAATCCTACTGAGATAGAGGCACACATGGACAGGTTTTTTTCCAAGCCACATTCACAGCCTCTCATGGGAATGAATCAAAATAAAGGCAAAGGACACTGCTGGGGGCTGAGGCATGGAATGTTGCAGAGAATCTGTATAAGACAAAATTGAACTGTGCACCAATGTATAAAAAGGAGCCCCACATTGGTAAAGCAGTGTCAGGAGGAGGAGGAGGGAATAACAATATCTATCCTGCATCAGTACTGAAACGTTTGTGTGAAGTAAGGAAATGCTAATGTTTTTAACAGATCAGAAATTTTAAGCATAAGAACTGTCTTATTTTGAATCAATTTGGCTTTTAACTGTTGGTACTGCACTCTAGTGCCTCACAGATGATACAGAGTGGGAGTGTATTGTAACACCCCCCACCTCGACATTTTAATACATTCCCCATTGTACATTTGAAGCTGTGCAGCGTCCATAAAGAATATTTGGAGAGGCAAAGCTAATGTAAAGAAAGCAGTAAGGCTCTATGAAAATTCAAGAAGCAGAAGACAAAGATGCCTACCAACCACTGCAAATCTAAGACTAATTTTGATGTGGCTGATAGCAAGACAAGATACGATTAAACTAGCTCTTCATGATGCACATACTTAATGATATTCTATTGCTATTTATAAATTTGAATCAGTTATAATTAGTAATGCTATTAGTGATACCTCATCATAGCATTAACTATAGTGCTTTTTACTCCACAGAAATTATGACATTAACTTCAGTAATAAATCAGTCTTCCTTGTCATCTTGGAAACTTAATAGGAATGCTTCTCACTGAGAAAAATAGATTGATTAAAAAGGTGTCCCACTTCGACACAGAGCTGGCCGTCTGGCTCAGTGGAAGTGCTGAGTTAAATACACAGCTTCATTAAAGGGCAGAACCAGCAGATCACCTTGCCACGTCCCAGAGTTACTATACCCAACTGTCACAACGTATAGAAGGAGTATGCATGCAGGGCTACACCCATCAACTGCAGTACCTGAGTAATTCCCAGTAGCTCCAGATCTCTTTAGAACCTCAAATGACCAAGCCAATTGACTGAAGCTTTTCCTTGGCTCGTTTTCATATTTTTCCTAACTCCTTAGCAGAGCTGTTCTGGGTCTGAACTAAGGACAGGATAATCCACTGGTGAGATCTCCTCTAATTTCAGAGCTTACCTGAGGAATTCCTGCTAAGAAGTAAAAAAGAGAAAGAAACAGCCTGGCCACTTTTACATGTGCATCAAATCCCAGTCTTTAACAGAAATGCTCTTTGACTATAGCACTGAGAGATCAGAAAAAAATCCAGCTCAGAAAACATCAATCTTCTTAAAATGACAGTACATACATGTATGTTCTCATACAGAGTCCTATCAGCTTTTTTTGTCTAAATCCATTTGCTGAAGGAGGCAATGTTTCCAAATAAAAGAAGCATATGGATAGATATAGAATATTATCTTCATAAAGCATTTACAGGGCTTATGACAGAAAGAGGCAGGCAACCCATGCATGCCACAGCAACACGCCATGCCATGTTATCATGCCAACAATCACACGGAGTAACAGAATGGGATCTGGTCCAACCTCCTACAACTAAAAACTTCACATTCTGTGTCTCCCTGAAGCGAACTGAGAAGCCTGGATGTCTCAAACAGTGTCATTTTTATTTATAGTCTCAGGTATCTTCACTTCCATCAGAGCAAATCCAACAAATGCAATAAGACTCTATGACATTGCCAGTCAGCACATTCAATCAAGGCTAGGCTTGGCATGGCGGTCTGTATCTGCTCTCAAAAATGAAGCCTCAAGGATATCAAAGTAACACTGGGATCTGTGGTTTACTGTGATTACTTTGTCTTGGTTGCATGGGAATGCAAAAAGCTGCAATGAGGACCAGCTAAATATGTTTTTTCCTCCGCAGCAGTGATTATTTTCAAATGTAGTCTTCTAGACAGAGACCTAAAAACCGACTCAGCTGATACCCAACATTTATTCCCCACCAATTCAGGTGGCAGCTCACACCACTGCTTTTGTGACAACCTGTCCAATTTCCTGGAGGAAAAAAGAACCAAACCTAACAAAAGCTCAGACCACCAAAATCCTGCAATGACCTAATACATTTTGCCTTGAATGTCTCCAGGGATGTGGCATCCACCACTTCTCTGGGCAACCTGGGCCAGGGTCTCACCACCCTCATTGTAAAAACTTCCTTCCTCATGTCGAGCCTGAATCTCCCCTCCTTCAGTTTCAAATCATCGGCCCTTGTCCTGTCACAACAGATCTCCTTTTGGCATTCATTCACATAATGAAGATTCCTCTTTTTAGAATTTCATTATGCCTTCCTCCTTCAAGCAAAATTCTATGGTGAAAGCTATCAAACTCCCCTGTGCAGACTACATAAACTTCACTCATGAGATGGAGTAACATGCAATCTTTCCATAGTTCTTGCTCTGGCAATTCCAGTTCTTTTTGCACTCCTAGGCAGGAGAAGTTTTGCTTCCTCATAGCTTTCCAATAGAAAGAGCTAAGTCCTGGTCAGATGCTTTCACAAACCAGAGTTTCTCTTGATGAAAGCGGCAGTTGCCTCTCTGCAGGACACATCAAGGTTGGGAAAAGACCCAGGGGTAAAGTAGTCACGGAGAGCAATGGAGTAATTCCACTAGGAACAGATCAACATGGAAACAGCATCATCCTGTATTCTGCTTCCTTAAACAGGCAGCAGCATCTGACTAAATGAAATCATTGCACAAGCATTCATATAAGTGATGACGGGGGGTGGGGGAAGAAAAAAACCCCACACACGAAACAGAAGTGAAAGAGAAAAACAAGCAAACAAAAAACCATTGATTCCTTTGACATCTCTAATGCCCCAGCTGCTTCACAGCCTTGGCTGAACAAAACAGAGGAGAACAACAGCAATGAAAAACTGAAGCAAACATAAGAAGTCACATCTGTGGAAATTACTGCTCAAATACTCCTCTATAACTTTCAGGTGCTGAGCAAATTAGTACACCAAGTTAATCCCCATCCTGGAAAGTAACTTGCCTCCTCAAGACAACAGACACAACCAACACCTAGAGCCAGGCTGCAAGGATGTATAAGGAGGTGTTTTCAGCAAATAGTCTTAAAACATGATACTTCTTGTGCAACAAATGAAGTATGTCAAAGACAGACATTTGCCTAAGCAAATCCTAGCACCAAAATGCAGTTACTGTTCTCTCTGAGAAGAGAAAGATGTTTTGCATGCAGATGTATAAGCATTTCCACAGCAATAAGCACTGGCTTACAAAACAGGGTCTGAACCTCCTTCCCCTTTGCCATGAGTAGCCTCACAGTGGGCAGGACACAAGCAACCACCTGAGGAGAACCGAATCAAGTTTACTTAGCTTTATTTGTTAACTGACTTACTATTAATGAAGAAGCTTTTTGATGCAAACGACCAACAAGGACTACTATCAGGGTCTCATAATGTCAAGTAGATTTATTGATGTCAACCAGATATTCAACCAAACTAATAGCTCTGTGCACCATTTAGCTGTAGCTATAATTCAGTATTTAAGTGATATGTTGCATAAGCATTTCTCAAGGAAAAGGTCAGGTCATGCTCTGAAGGACGGTCTTTGAAATAACATGCACATCTGATGAGAAAGCTGCAACATTTTACTCCATGCCAAGGGCCAGATTCTGATTTCATCTGTTTTAATATCGAGTCCTTTAATTTACACCAACATAAATGAGACTGATACAGGTTATTTTAGGAATGTGGAGTTGAGACAGTCCGAAAGCAAACGTCCTTATATCTTGAACAAAACACAACGGGTTATCTGTAAGAAAAACATGCTCCTTGCTCTGCAACAAATCAGGGCAACATGGCAACCCAGGCTATGGAGAAGCTACCACGTTCATGTTGCATTCAGTGCTCAATGCTACTCTTAGGCAACAGGACTGCCAACAAGAAACTCAGATGTGAGTAATGAATTGAAATTGCATTGCAATCCCATCCGAAGCCTGAACTTCAACCTGAGACTCTGACATTTGCCGTAATTGATAGGTAATGTCACAATTTCTAATGAAAACAACTTTTAATCCTCTAAGGAGCTGTCATGAAGGGAGAAAAAGACAGTAATTATGTGAAGCTTAGGCAAGCAAATACTTCATCTTTTATTAATTTTACTACATATTTAACAATTGAGCAAAGGACTCTGGTTTCCATGCCTTCGGTGAGTTGTGTGAAGGTTTTTATCTTTAAAAAAGGAGGATGCTTTAAAATCTTACTCTTGAAGAAAAGAAAAACAACAAACAACAAAGCAAGGAACCTACATATTGAACTATTGAACAATTCAGACACAGCTGTGTCTGAGCACAGGCACTGAATTTTGAAGAGTTCAGAGGATGCTCTGAAGCATTATTTACTAACTTCGGAGTCACTGTTTAACTAGCGAAGCAGGAATTGCAAATTCCTGATAAGGTTGGTGATTGTGTGTGGCTGCTTCTCTAATAGACTGAATTACTTTGCTGAGATTTTTTTCTTCAATGTCCTTCCCTTTCTTTCAGAAGTACAACATATTTGAAAATTTAAAACGCTACTTCAAAAGATTGCTCATTCTTTATGAAGACACATCACTTTGAAGAGGAAAGGGAGAGCGAGCAAAACCCCTCTCTAAATTTCAGTCCAACCTCACATGCAAATTCCAGGACAAGCTCACACATGAGGTCATTTCTGATACTACATACATATCATAATGTACGGAGTGATGCCACAATGCATGATATTACTCATCTGCAATGCAAATGATTCAGTACACACAGCCTGAGTTTCCAGCATGTCTCCAAAGCCTGCGATGAAGCAGTTCCTCCTGAACCGGGGAAGTCAAAGCGAGTGACCCACACCACACTCATGCTATAATACAAGACTGTAAAAAGGAAGGGCTACTGAATAACTGCAAACAGGCTCAAATAATAAAAGCTAAACTAAATTTGGTCTCATTTGCTTTGTGCCTAGAACTTGCAAGTAACTGCTGATGCTTCTTGGAGTGTTTTGCTGCTAGCTTCCAATTATAAAGCATCATGTTAACACAGGTTGTTAACAACCTGTGATATGTGCTATGTCTCTCACTCAAATGAGAGCTGCATAAAACAGCTCAAATGCCAGCTTGTAACTACAGCCAAAAGTCTATCCTCTAAAGACTGTGACTGGAAGTGTGTTATAACCTGCATTTTCAGACAGGCTTTCATTAGATAAGTTTCAGGATATGATTGCCACCAGCCAATAAGGCAAATATTTTATCTATTCTGGATTACGAAGAGTAAAGATGAACCTGAGAAATTACTCAAACACCATCCAAAACTGCAATGCTTTATTAGCTTTCTTAATGACATGTAGAAACTCTTTCTGGATTTCATTTATTAACAGAGGACCTCCAAGGCTCTGGGCAGCATAGCAGAGGAAACGTAGGCTCTACAATTTCAGCAAATATTTTCTCTTCAAGCTTAAGAGCAGCTGTTAAGTTATGAATTTTTGCCTCTCATCCCAATCAATAGAAGCGCAATCTTTCTTATCACTTACACTATTAATGACTAACAGCATTCGAAGCCTTACTGTATGGTTTACTTCTGTAGAGGATAGATCCGCTGGTAAGTCCATTTTCCTCAAGCAGTCAGACACTTCATAATCCTATTTTTTCCTCAGAAATGAGCAGTTTCCTTGTATGCCCAGTAGCTGCAGGCGGCAATTTTTTTTTTCATAAGACCACTGCATATGTTTTCACCTCCAGTTGTTGTTTCGTTAAACACAATAAAGCAATAACACTAGCACAGATGAAACTCAAATAACATTGTTAATTAAATACATATGGACACGCAGTTCCTACCAATCCCTCTCAAAATTTCATAGGATACGGCAACTGGTACTACTTGGCTTAAGCAATTTAAAAGAATACTACCTTATTCCCGCACATTTCAGCCTACATAATATTTAACATGCACAGTTGGAGTTGTAAGCAAGACAAGCTACATACACTGCTTGAAAACGTCAACATTTTCACAAAAAAAAGGAAGACAGGGAGAAGAGGTGATGCACAAGAACAAAGCCAATAAATACAGTACCCAAGCAACAGGATTTGGCTGAAAGATAAACACAGTCTAAGGCACAACACATCAAGTACCTGTGCGCCAGATCAGTGGATTACGTGAGCATGCCATTTATATAGGAGAGTTGCAAAAGCTGCTTATTCTCACAGTCCAATAGTATGAAATTATATTACAACAGAAGCATAGGCTACAGTTCTGCAAACTCTTATGTATATGTTTTATTTGATTAATTTCTTCCACCTCCAATGATAGCTGAGGTCAATTGAACTTAGAGGTGATCCTCCCCAGGAACAAGGATTTCCCTTATTTACCTTCCATGGATACTGAAAATATACAGTTTATATTGTTACTGAATTTGATCTATGTTTTGTACACACTAACAAAAATCTTCAAGAGAAATCCCTATCAGTTACCCAGAAGCTATGAAAATGCTCACAGTTTTACTTTAGCACGTTTAATATTTGATCCTCTATGTGCAATAAGTGACTTTTATTGCATGCAGTAATTAATTTCTATTCACAGATATTTATGTGTGAAATTAAATATTTCATACATTCATTAATTTTATAATTTTAAAAGCTAGCCACTCTGAGGTGCACTAATCAACTTTTCCATTTTGTGTGAAAGCTAATTCTTTAATGGGCAGTAATAATTTTCTCTGCATAGTAAGTCACAAAACGTGTTCTGAATCCCAATCTCTTTAAATATAGACCCATCTTTATCAACTTCAGCAATATTGTCTTGCATCTTTAGTCACTGAAATGGATTAGTCCCCTTCAGCATCCTCCCCTTACTTCAGTCTTTACCTAGATTAATCAGACCATAAAATGGTTTTGTCCTATTAAGTTTCTTGGTTTTATTATGCATTCATCCCAAGTGCATCTGTTCATCGATATTACAGAGACAAGTTTTTGAGCAGTAGCAGTAGGTATCTTTCTATCAGGGCAAAACCAGCATTGTAGCCTGAAACATCCATTCAGGAGGTGATTGATCAGTAAAAGGTGTTCAGTCCCTTATTCCTATGTGACCTTCAGTGACAACCTGTGGTATGACTCACTCACAGTTTATCCACCTACAAAATTGTGTAGATAGTACACGTATTGTCTATTTTACTCACACAGATGTAAAATACTTCCTAGAATAACATGTCTTTTCTACTAGCCAAGCTTTCTGGGATAGAATGGGTTTAAATTTAGGGGTTTTTCTGTCATCTAATACAAAGGAGACCATCATACTAGAGAAACACCTAGAAAAAACTCTGTTTGCAGCATTCCAGTGTCTAGCAATACTGAGCATCGGGGGGGAAAAAAAAGGCAAAATGTTAGACACTACTTCAGTGGTTACTGCGATAATTTTAAACCCCAATGCTATGAAAACAAAAGGATGTTTAATTGTTTACATTTGGACACTTTACTCCAATGTGACTGAATACGTGAAGAAAGATGCATAGGTCAGAACACAGGAAAGCTGAGTTTGTGTAAAGCTAAAAAAAAATCTAGTGATCCAGGTTGTACCATGGCTAATTACATCACCTCCTCAATCCCACTGCATCTTATTTTTCAAACAGAAAACTGTCAGAGAGGAGAGAGTGCTCACTCACAGAAATTAAAAATGGCTGTCATAGTGGAACTGTATTCCAGATAACCCACACCCTTCTCACCAGAATAATTAAAAAACAAATAAATAAACAATGACACAGCTATGTCCTTCCCCCTCAACAGTAAATTAAGGACACCTAAAGAAAGGCAGAAGATGTTTTTTCATGAAACTAGGAAGAGATTTCATAACTTTTTACCCTCTCACTACAATAAAGCACCAGCCTTCATGATTCACATATGGTTCAGTACATGAGCCATTGGAAGACCATAGTCACATGTACATAGCTGAGGACACTTCTCTGCCAGGAAAGCAGTAGCACAAGAGGAAAGGGGTTTAATCCAGACTCTGTGAGCCAGGCCAGTTTCCAGAAGAACCAGCCAAATTCCACTTTCAGACAATTTTCTCTTCTACAGTACCTCAACATAAACCTCTAGCCTTCAATGCGCCTGAGGTTTGCTCCCCAGTTTGAATCTATTTCTCGTATCCTGAAATACAAAGGTCATCTAGTCTGAGTAGGGACATCTTCACCCAGATCTGGTTGCTCAGAGCCCCATCCAGCCTGGCCTGGAATGTCCAAATGGGTTTACCTCTGCATTGTCAGTTGCTTTTCTTCCATTGCTGTAACCACCCCCTCAGGGCATTTGCCACCATCCATGAGTCAATGTAAAGTACTGGCCACTTTTCTCACTCAGCAATGTCCAAAGCCAGCTGGATGGCTTTTATCTCTGCAAATTGGCTTGATTCACCTTGTCCCTCAGTGGCTTCTGTGACTCCTCGTGTGGGACTCCACACAGCAGTTTTCCACCTCTGATGTTTTCCGACAAGACAGCAGGATCCACCTGTGAACAGTACATACTGCTTTTCATTCTCTGATAGTTTATTGTACGGTGGTGCTTCTTCAGCACGTGATACTTCATCTGGCGACATTCCAAAGTCTTCAGCTTCTGGCCAATCTGTGATCACTTCTAAGATCCCTGGGCGATTGGGATTCCCTATTTGAGCTTGTGTGATCAGTGCAATCCACTTACTCCTCGTAGCATCAGTTGCATGATGCACAGAGGGAACCTTCCCTTTGAACATCTAGCCCAGCACTGGCAGGCGAGGTGCCAGAAGCAGCTGTGCTTTAGTACCAACCACTTCTGAAGCAGCTCCAAGCCCTTCATATGCTGCTAGCATCTCTTTTTCAGTTGGAGCATACTGGGCCTCGGATCCTTTGTATCCTCGACTCCAAAAACCTAAGAGTTGACCTCGAGTTTCTCCTGATGCTTTCTGACAGAGGCTCCAGGAAGGGCCCTTATCTCCAGCTGTGGTGTAGAGCACATTTTTAACATCTTTTCCTGTCCACACTGGCCCAAGGGCTACTGCATGAGTTATGTTTAATTGGTTCAAAGGTTTGTCACTGTTCAGGGCCTCACTCAAAATGGTTCTTTTTCTGAGTCACTCAATAGAGAGCTCACAATTTGACTTTAGTCAGGAATATGCATTCTCCAAAAACCTACAACACCCAAGAAAGTTTGTCTTTCCTTTTTATTAGTAGGTGGAGACATAGCTGCAACTTTGTTGATCATATCCATTGGGATCTGATGATGCCCATCTTGACATTTTATTCCTAAAAACTGGATCTCTCGTGCAGGTCCCTTGACCTTGCTTTGTTTTACGGCAAAACTAGCATTCAAAAGAATCTGAATTATTCTCTCATCTTTCTTGAAAACTTCTTTTGCTGTATTGCCCCATACAATGATGTCATCAATATACTGCAAGTGTTCTGGAGCTTTACCTTGTTCCAGTGTGGTTTGGATCAATCCATGGCAGATGTTTCCACCCCTGGGGCAAGCGATTCCATGTGTACTGGATGCTTCCCCAGGTGAAAGCAAACTGTGGCCTGCACTCTGCTGCTACAAGAATAGAGAAAAATGCATTAGCAGTGTCAATTGTGGCATACCACTTGGCTGCCTTTGACTCCAGTTCAAATTCCAGTTCTAACACGTCTGGCACAGCAGCACTTAGAGGTGGCGTAACTTCATTCAGGCCATGACAGTCTACAGTTAGTCTCCACTCATCACTAGACTTACACAATGGCCAAATTGGGCTGTTAAAAGGTAAGTGAGTCTTACTGATCACACCCTGGCTCTCCAGTTGATGAATCAACTTCTGGATAGGAATCAAAGGGTCTCAATTGGTGTGATATTGTCAACCATGCACCGTTGCGGTAGCAATTGGCACCTGCTGGTCATCAACCCTCAGCAATCCTACAACAGAAGGGTCCTCTCAGAGACCAGGCAAAGCAGACAGCTGTTCAATATTCTCAGTGTCCACAGCTGCTATGCCAAACGCCCACCGATACCCTTTCGGGTCCTTAAAATACCCTCTCCTGAGGTAGCCTATGCCAAGGATGCACGGAGCATCTGGGCCAGTCACAATGGGACGCTTTTGCCAGTTTTTTCCAGTTAGGCTCATTTCAGCCTCTACAACAGTCAGTTCCTGGGATCCCCCAGTCACTCCAAAAATATTGATGGATTGTGTTCCTTTATAGTTCGAAGGAATTATCATGCATTGAGCAACAGTTTCTACCAAAGCTCTATACTGCCAGGGGTCTATTGTACCAGTCCATTGTATCTGCACAATCCAGTAAACTCTGTTGTCCCTTTCCTCTGCCTGGCTGGAGGCAGGGCCCCTCTAATAGAGACATCGATGAACGGATTTGTGTTATGCACACTCTGTGGGTATGAATTAGAGGTGCCTTCAAGAGGATCAGAATCTCTTCTACCCCTTCTGGAAACTCAAGCAGCCATCTTCCTAGGAGTTTTTCCTTCTAACTCAGGTACTTGTTCCTGAAGTACTGAGGTAGGTTTTCCATCCCACCTCCTCATGTATTCTCCCTGACCAAGTGGGAAAAGCCACAGTGTGCCTCTCTTTGCACACTTCTTCTGTCCTCTCTCTTGAGATTGGAAACGCCTTCTCCTAATAGCTGAAACATAGGTTCATACAGGTGGTGAATGAAACCTGTCTTCTCTGAGTGCTTTGATTTCCTGTAACAGCTTTTTGAACCAGTCGTCAGGTTTTTCACAGTTTCTCCACAATCAAGACGCAAGCCTGTAGAGAGGTAGTGAGGCTGTCCTCAAAGTCCCGAAGCTGCTTAATCACTTCAGTTATATTTTGTTGAACTATAGCTGCCCAGGTCATTGATGATCTAGCATATGCCTGCAGTGTGCTTTGTACAAACCTGTGCTACATGGGTCGTGTACAAAGGATTCTACCTGGATCTGTCCCCTCCTGACTGTTTGGCTCAAAAGAGATCATCGCCCGCACAGCTAATCCTCTCAGGATCTGGATACCTCTCTCCATAGTATTCCATTTCCCTGGATAACATACAACATTTTCCTTGAAGGGAAACCTTGCCTTCATGGCTGTCAGGAGTCAATTCCAGAGGCTGGAGGAGTCGTTCTCTCTTGCAATCGCTCTATCAAGGGTCACATCCCTCAACAGAGACCCCAGCTGCTTGGCTCCCCTAACGCCTAGTTCCAGACCATCAGCTCTGTTATCCCAGCATCAGAGCAGCCAGGTTACAACATTCTCTCCTTCATGACGACTAAAATCTTTTCTCATATCTCTCAGCTCACCTGGAGAAAAAGATCTAATGGTTACCACTTCCTCTTGTGTAGATGATGGCCCTTGTGTTGATGATGGCCCTTGGCCATCATCTGCAGCATGAGTAGTCCTTCTTGTGACTCTCTTACAAGTGGCAACTGATGCTGACATGGGCTCTCTATCTCTTGATTTATCTCCAGAGTCTAAGTGACTGTCACCCACATTGGCATAGTTACAGTGCCTGTTGTGGAGGTTGCAGCAACGGCAGTCCCCAGCGTTGGGGGGTGCAGCAGCTGCCTTGTCAGTCGCTGAGGCTGGAGAAGCAGCAGTGCGCGCTGTCGGGGGGCAGCAGCTGTGGGTGCTGTAGCAGTGGCCTTGGCTGCTTTGCTCTGTGTAGGAGCTGGAGCTGCCTTGGTCGTCTTGCCCCGTGGCAGGGAGGGGGAGGAGGGAGGGCAGTGGCTGCAACAGCTGCCTTAGGAGCTGCCATGCCTGCCACTGAGCTTTGAGCAGACACAACGTATGTCTCAGGAGTTAGAATAGATGCAGTCCTCCTATTTAGCCTCATCTCTCTTATCACTAGCATGAACTGACACGCATTCAGCAGAGCTGACAATACCAACAGGGTATGATCAAATCCCCAGGGATACTAAAAATTTTCAAAAACTTCTGTAATCTGTCCTAACGGGAAAGGAAAGGTGCTGGCTGTTAGCTTTTCTATAGATTGGCTCATCCTATTGGAAAACACATAGGTCTATTTCTCTTTAATCTCTATCAGGTGTCTCTCTAGATACAACAAACCACACAGGAAAATCATCACTTGTCCTGGTTTTGTTAAAAACAAGACCAGTTTTCTTTTAGTGAATTTTCCTTTCAACTAAGTTCTTCTAAGTAACTGCACTTTCCTGAAGTTAGCTGCACATTTTTTCTCGGGCACTGTACTCGGTGCTGATAAGACGACCAATGGAATGCTGAAGAAGCTCATGTTTAGATTTATTACTATAGTAACCAAGGTTAACTGATAATGGGACATATCTGCAAGGAGGGGTGGACGGAACAGGTGACTAAAACTGACCAACTGAGTATTCCATCCCATATACGTCATACACCCTATAGAATAGAGAGATCACGAGGGTCTCACTCTCTTTGATCATGGCCGGCACCCTGCCTGTCTGCCTGCCACTCTAGGCCTGAAATCTCTGCATCCAGTTCCAGTTTGCTGTGAAGTCCTGCGCATGACTTCTGGGTGCCTGCCCTGCAGCCGCTGGAGCCACGCCAGCTCCGCCCACTATGGGAGGGGTTAAACGCTGCTCTACCCCGGAAATTTCAAGATTGGTTTTGTATATTTTCTCTATTTATTAGTAGCACTAGTAAAACTTTTAAAACCTTTCCAACTTAAAATACTCTCTTCCTTATTCCTTCCTTATCATCTTTCCTATCAGGAGAGGGTGGGGGAGGGATTAACAGAGAGCATCTGCCACGGTTTATTGTCGCCTTGCATTAAACCTTGACATCACTGTAGACCAGTTTACAGAAGTGACAGACGACACAAACGTATTAGTGAACTAAACGTCGCAAACAGAACTCCCCCAGCTCCCACAAAAAAAGAGAAGAAAGTGAAGAAGCAAGAGAGAGATCGGAAGATCCTGACGCTCCTTAACAATGAAGCATGACACTAATGGGATGGAATACTCTTACTGGTCAGTCTGGATGCCAGTCAAGCTCTGCCCCATCCATGCCCCCCTTCCTCGATGCCTCACACCTGTGGGCAGAGCGCTCAGAATGTCCTTGGCTCTCACACCAGAGCCATTAAAAACATTAACTCTGTGCTGGTGTGTTATCTCTTGTTCTCAAACTAAGTCCAAATAATGACTGTGCTAGCTATGAAAAAGAAAGGTTTCTAACTGCATAAAGAAAATCAATTCATTTTCAGTCAAACCAGCATAATTATTTTTAATACTTTTGTCATGTGAACCTGCAGGAGACCTGAAGAAAATTCATAACAAAAAATCCAGGAAAGCAAAACAGATGGTGTGTCTGAGCAGAATATGAGAGAAAAGAGTCAAGAGAAGGGGGACCATCAGTATTCATCCTATTAGCAATTTAGCATCCTGCCTCAGTGTTCTAGGTACATAAGGTCCTATCTGAAATTACAGCTTACACATTCAATCATCCCTTGTGGCCATCTAATTTAGCATCATGCCATTTATTTTCCTCCAGTGCACTAAGAAACACAGTATAAGCTCTTCCATCTTCCCTGCAGATTCTTTTCAGTACCACATATCAGGAAGTTCAACCTGAACATCCCACAAGATTAATACACCTGGGACACCCAGATCAAACATCCTTTATCATCTCGACTTCTCAAGTGAGACACTTTGAGCTAGCACCTCTCTTTAGATACCTGGAAAACCAAACCTGCAAGAGCATGATGAAGAGATCAGACCTCTCCCCTGTATTCAAGTCTCAGGAGGTATGGCTAGAATATCTGAAGCACGTGAGGTGGCAGAGACTAGCTCTGCAGCCAGCTACTTTTACATCTGCTGGCTTTTCTAAATAACTCCCATTACCACTCTACTAGCCTAAAAAAAATCCACAGACACCGGCTCTCAAAAGAAAATGAGAAAAATCCTCACAACGTACAGACTCAGTATATCTGTCCTTTGCCACTCTTGCTATCTAGAAATCTTGGAAAGAGCAGGCAATCCTGCAGAAACCTCAATGAGCTAGGGAACTGGGAAAGCATCTTCAAATGAAGAGGAAGAAAAGGAAAATGTTGTTTGCTTTTTGTTCTCCAGTTCAGGAATGGCTAAGAAAAGGCTAACTCCTTAAAGAGCAATGTGATTCATGACATCACTTCCCTATGCTTGTAGGACTTTGACTACGTACATATATGCTTCAACAGCAAAGCCATAGTTAAACTGAGCCAAGTTTCAAAAGTTTATGTACCGGACAAAACTTAGTAACACTAGTTTGTGTCAGCACCACTGGTGTAAATCATGCTCCAGACTGGCAAGCATTTAAGCCAAAAGAGGAGGATACTTATAATAATTGCACGGACATGTCTAAAGCACTGCAACAAGCAAGAATTATCTAAATTAGCCGTGTCAGAAAGTTTCCAGACATTGGCATGTCTAAATTAGTTGTCCTGCATCCTGTCTGAACAGTGTCACCCATATAAACAAAGTTTAAATTGCTAGTGTCGAAGTTAAGCATTAAATGAATTAGTTGATGAGTTTACTGCTAATAAAAATGCTCTCTGGATGATATTTGTAAATTAAATGTAATGAAGTTTGAGAACTGCTTTATTATTGAACACTGGAGGAGAAAAAAACAGTGACAAGTCAGAAGTAGCATAAAAGCAAGCCTAGTGAACTTTCTCCTTGAGATAATAGACAAAGCATATCCTAAAGCTGGCCCACCCACCCCCGTTAGTGGCTTGCTGCCAGAAGAGCCTCAGCAACTGCTGTGAACACCTTCCCTTGGGACATCCCACATCGGGTTTCCAAGAATTCTCAGCCAAGGCTTAAACCTGGTCTCACCTGACACTGCTCCGTGTTGTTATGATACAACAGCGACAAAAGCAGTGGTAACAGAGGTGTGACAGCATGGAAAAGCAGACAGGTGTGCTATCCCACCAGCCTACACAGATCCCGTTTGCTACCTGGCACACCCCAGCTAGTCAAGAGAAGTTTTAAGATTGTATTTCTACAGCTCTGAAAAATTTTCCTTCTTCCCAACAGCACTGCTTCTGTTTCTTGCTCATTAAAACAAGCATCTTTAAGTACTGCAGCAACTAGCAGCAGGACACAGGGAAAATTGGTGCACAAGGCTGTCCTCTCACTCCTCCACTGAGAAGTGGAGACCATTTGCATGTGCATGCTTCAGCAGGGCATGTGAGCATCCAATAATCCTAGCGGAACACTATATACCACTTGGAAATACACCAGCATGAGATCTATGAATAAGCCACTCAAGAATTTGCTTCCCAAGGGCAAGCATTCACAGCATCACAGCCTGTGCACTATCCTCAGACACCCAGGCTTTTCAGGAGAGGAATGAATATTCTGAGGAGAAGGGGTCTGTCTTGCTGACTCACTGGATGAACACTGAGACACAAGTGGGCTGTGTTGCTCCATTTCTTTTTTTTTTGTAAATTACTTCTGAGTAAGACACTTCAGCCAAAACAGCTTTGCCAATTAGTTGTCCTTGGCTGGCAGGAAGAAATACCAGCAAGCTCTACAGTCATGTACAATATCTCAACACCTCTCTCCTGTCACCTACATGAAGTTGCATCCCATTACAACAAATGCAGATTCCAGGAAAGAAATACCATCTTGACACTGCATATCAACAAAGCGGACAAACAGCTCAGCTTGATTCACCTGAACCTACAGCAAAACCATTTTGCACTGTTCTGCTAAACACCAATAAATTAAAGCTCATTCTTCCTCCCTTGCCGTATATTGTGTTTTGAGTATAGAGCACTGAGGCACAATCAGGATGATATTTAGATGACTTTGATCTAACCTTAAAATTATTCAGTGCTTAAGATGGGAGTACTACATCTTACATCCAAATGAATAACACCAAAAGAATTCGACATGATTAATGTTTTTACAATCAATACCGAATGAACTGCAAGTAATTTGCCACTTGTTTAAAAGTGTCGCTAGATTATACCTCAGTAATATTTTGATCATATATATACACCATTACTTCCTGCAGTATCGATATAAATGGAGTGAGAAAATCCAAGAGTCAAATACGAACCAAAAAGGCAGACGTGCCAAACACAACTACTGAGCTCTCCTTTGCTCCTTTTTCAAGCACCGCATTCATAAAAGTCCATTCCTTAACCTGTTTTATTTACATCTCATATTAACCTGCCCAAATACACACTGGCTGGCAAACCGTGACCACTATACTGCCTACACATTCTTTACTCAGACCTTGAATTTGGCCTTTATGCTTAAACAGTCACTGATCTTCCACCTGGGCAAAGATCTATAGGTAGACTTGCTTATGGTGTCCATGACTTGCTCATGTGGCGAGCCAAAAGGAAGCAGCCAAACAACAGCAACAGACGCTCCCGTTATTCTTATCTGGAGAAATCAGATTTTGAGTTCTTCTGAGGCTCTAGCAGCAAGAATTTGAGTTTAGGCAAGTTTTTGTAAGCCATAAAAGCAGCTTGCCAGAGGCAATGTGACCCCTTGTTCCATGCTACAGCAAACACCAAACTCTGCAGAGCCAAAGCAGATGACTGAGTATCCAAGCAAGTCACAGTGTACACATATTTTAGAGTTGCACTCAGGGAGAAATAAGAGTATTGAGATATTTCCATGGTCATGAGATTTTTTACCATCTGAATGCACTTCAAAAATGTCAATGCCACAGATTCCATTGTATATGCCAAAAGCACTGCTGTCAGAAAGACAATTTAAGTGAGGAACTAGCTATGAGCATACTATTTAGAGACACACAATTGTCACAGAGGCACCCCAAAGTGGCTCCAAGCAAATAATGAGCGTAAACCAACTTAAATTCAGAACCAAAACTGAAAACAAATGTCAAAAACCAATGCAAGTGGGGCGGGGAGGGGTGTTCATCCAAAATCAGTCAGAACTCTGGTTTGATATACCAGTTTAGGTTACTGTTACCATACAACCACACAAGAATTGTGATCCCCAGCTTACCCACACTCACAAAAAGAAAAGACCTCTCTCACTCAAGGGTACCCAGAAGAAATAATCACTTGTCCAGGGTGGGCAACAGGGCTCACTCAAGGATATTTCCATAAGAAAATCCCTCACCAAGGAGCAGGCGAGGGCTCTCAGTCCCGGGAAGTCTCCTCAGAGGGTCCCTGGTCTCAGGGGAGGGCTCTGCTCACAGACCCGATGCTGGGAAGAGGCCCCATTTCGTAGCCCGGTCGGGTCGGGCTGTGGCCATTATGAGCTGTTACAGAAGCGCCCCTGGGCCTGGGCACCTCACTGGCTGAGGGCCCTGTCTGTTACCGGGGGTCCCGCCCCTCCTGCCCCCCATCCTGAGGAGGTGACCGTGAGGAGTCACCGTGTGGGGGGACAGGGACGGTGGGGACGAGAGGTGCTGAAGAGCCATCAGCGGCCCCATTGACAGCCCCAGATCTACTCAGGGTCTAAAACTGCCAGAATAGTATACTGAAAATACACATTTATTATGTTTTTCATGGTTCTTATAAAAATGTGTATCAGTCAGATTCCAGATGCTCCATTAAGATGAGACTTCACAGGTAATCTAAAACTGACACAGCCCAGTCCTGAAAATCCAACTACGAGATCGCAGTAGTGCTCCTCCTCTGCAGCTCAGGAGCCTTTCTGACCTCCGAAGGTTAAAGAAGGAACCCATGTCCCAAAGCAGAATTTTTTCAGGCATGCTGGGATCGATGATAAACAGGCAGACGCCTATAAACAGGGCCACAAAGCGCAGGCTTTGCTTCCTAGGTAAGTTTTGTGGAACTAGAGCAGGGGAAAAGCAAAAGAAAATGAAATAGAATAAAACAAAATATAAACCAAAACATAAACCAAATCATTTTCTCCAGTCTGGTGTCAGAATTGATAAAGAAAACCAGAAATTACCAGAATCCCAGGTAGTTAATACAGTATCTGCCACAACACTTCCACTCTGGTAGTCAGCCCTCAATACTCTGCCCAGCTCTGAGTTGGGAGCAGCGCTTAACAACTATTGATTATTAACCAACAGACCCAGATCGAGTCCTGAAAGTATTGCAGGGCCACCTCTACTACCTTTTTTCCCCGAAAATAAGACCTACCCCAAAAATAAGCCACAGCATGATTTTTCAGGATTTTTGAGGATGCTCAAAATATAAGCCCTACTCCAAAAATAAGCCCTAGTTACAGTTCATTTTAAAAGTCAATTTAAATACTGTCCAGGCAGCTATACATGTAAAAAAGTAAAATTTACTGGCAATAGAATGCAGCAGGACAGATAGACCCTTCATCAAGAAAAGCAGACACCTCCAAAAGAGTCACACTCAAAAGACCCCACGAGACCCAACACAATAAAGGCTGGCACATGCCAGGCTCTCACAAACAGATCGAGTAGTCCCACTGGCATGAAGATCTTCCTTCAAGAGAGAAAAATAGATCGAATAATGATTCCTGCAAGAATTACTGCCTATCTCCAGACTCTTGATTTTGCAATAAACAAGCCATTCAAGGACCATTTGTGCACAGAAATTAATGACTACATTGAAAACAGAATGGAGAGAAATCAGCATGGAAACTTTGTGAAGCCTAGACTGCAAGAGGTTGTGACTTGGGTGAGGAATTCGTGGGATAAAATCACTGACAGTTGCGTTGCCAATGCACTACGAGCAGGCTATATGGACAAGAGGTGCTCATTTAAGGAAAACGCTATTGCTAGACATGAGAAATTGGGGCCAACGGTTCTAAAAGAAATAGAGTCACAAAAAATTCATGATGGAATTCAGGGTTTGGAGAGTTATGATGATGCTCCAGAAGATGATGACATGACTGCATTTGAATAAATGTTGATTTTTGTTCATGAATATTGGTAAATGTAGATTGCTGTACATGGAAAAAGGAAATAGAGTCACAAGCAATTCATGATGGAATTCAGGGTTTGGAGAGTTATGATGATGTTCCAGAATGTGATGATGTGACTATATTTGAATAAATGTTGATTTTTTGTTCAAGAATAAATGTAGATTGTTGTTCGTGGAAAAATAAGCCATCCCCCAAAATAAGCCCTAACGCATCTTTTAGAGCAAAAATTAATATAACACCTTGTCTTATTTTCAGGGGAACGGGGTAGCACAGAGTACAGCAGAAGCACCAATACCACCAAGAAATTTGCTGGCATCCAGCACATGCGTACACATCACTGCTTTGCCTCCGAGCACCCAATCTTAGATGTTTAACCAGCGCACCCGTTCAACTGAGTGAAGAAAGCAGCATCCAGCTCTCTAGGACCATGTTAAGGGCTTCAGAATTTTTTTCCCAAGTGTGGCTGAGGGAGAAGCCTGTCACCGTGCTTGAATAGCTTGTTCAGTCATTTTAAATGTAATGATTTGCTAACCCTTCAGCGCAGGTATGTTCTGCATTTTACACAGTTGCCAATAAAATGGTAATGATTTCAGAGCCTATGAGCAATAAATTTCAAGCAGTTATAGAAAATGTTAACTCCTTCTGTAAACAAAAACATTTTTTAAAAAATCCTTACGGCTGGCAAAGCATAAAAAATGGAACCAATTGGTCTTTTCATCTACTTATTAAAATTAACTTTGGCATTAATAAATAATTCACATAATATATTATTCAGACATTTACATACAGAATTAAGTAGGATGTAAAGTGAAAGTTATTTATTTAAAAGGAAGCAATATATATGAAAAAGTGCTGTCATTCTAGAACGGCAGCAAGGTTGCAAATATATTGAACTTTATATAGCCCTGTTCTTGGAGGGAAGCCAGCTTTCCTGCTGTTTCATGTTCTATTTGTTAAAGGCTTGCCTAGGAAAAGAAAATCCTAGCTCCAACATACTGAAATACACTAGTTTAACTCCAGGAAGTGATTCACTTGTCTAAATCCTTTCAGGAGTGACATGCTGCACAGCTACTACTCTTTTTCATTACATCAGAGACGACTGACAGACAGCATCCAGGAGGGAGGACAGTGACAGTCTGTGGGATGCAGGGCTGGATCAGTCTCTCAGAACTCATCAAATCACAACCCTCTTGAAAGGCTGACCAAATTCAATCTTGATTTATCCTGGGTTTCTCACTCTCCATCTCTCACACTGGGAGGATGCCCCAGAACCTCCCATCTGACGTTCTCTACTCTTGATACTTGTGCTAGAGTTTGGGCTCCAGTTCTTGAGTTCACTATTTCTGTGTTAATGGTAAAATATGATTCTTCTGGCCCAGCCCTGTGTCCAGGTGTCCTGGTCTGGAGAGCCACCCTCGTCAAATGAGCCAGGTCATAAGCCAAACAAATAACATCGACAATGGGGGAGTCTGGACAGCCATCCAAGCTCAAGCCCTAAACTGCACAATTTAAGAGATGCAGACTGAGACTCCTGCACATCAAGTTAGGCTGCCCATTCACAAAATCACCCTCAGGACTATCCATTGCACTTGCGTAGTCATTTATCCCAGTATCAAGTGGCTGAATGACAAGAAACTGTGGCTTAGACATAGGCCTATGAAGACATTTCATATTCCCAAAGGACTTACTGTGATTGCAATGAATATGTTTGTCTATTTGCCATGGATTTGCTGCAGTGCAGTGAAAACTGGATTCAGCCTCCTGAATGTTCTCCCTCACAGTCATATAGGCTACATCCCCTCTTCAGCACCCTGCACGGAACCAGAGACTGTCACTGGAAAAATGTTTTACTGAGCCTGCACTTTAAACCTGCAAGTTAGCAGCCTAAATTTGGGCAGGGCAGTGTTGTCATTTTCTCTTATGTAAGCATACCCAAGGGAAACCACAGTAAAGGGTTACAAGCAGGCTAAACGAGAGACCTAACAAATGCAATCGTGTGAAGAGGATAAATCTAAGCTGGCCCACACTAGCAAACTGCATCCCACAACTGCACTGTAAAAAGGGAAGGAAGCTAAATCAGTAAAGCCAACATCTCTCTGTCCTGCCCCAACTCAGGGCCTTGATATCAAGTTGTAGGTCTTCCTTCACGCAGAAGCACTCAAACAAAGCACAGGCATTTTACACTAACAACAACTTGACAATCAGATGCAGCAAGATACAAGCACAGATTCTGGCTAAACCGAGGGCCTGCACCTGCTCTTTGTCAAGAGGAAGAGTGGGAACAGAATTTGCTATACAGCATGGAGGGTACCTGAAAAGGGGCGATGACAAACCTGAGAGGAGGAGACAAGAACTGTCACAACTTTATCTGTGCAGATACAGAACTCATTGGTCAAAGACTGTCCTGCACAACAGGCAGTTTTCTTGTGTGACATCCTTCCTAGCCCAGCTGCAGAGCTAATGTCATTAGGAAACATGCAATTCTTTCAGCAAAAAGAAATGCTGAACATCGTGCAGGACACAATGACGGCCACGCAGAAAGGACCAAATACAACTGTCACGAGGACGTCTGTGGCTCCTGGCTGTGCCATGATCCTCCTTTGCTTCAGCAATGTAAGAACCCATATGTACTTCCCAAACTTGCTTGTCATTGCCCCTTCATCTGTCTTTGTTCTCCTCACACTCAGCTGTGGCCCAGAATTCTCATGAGGGACAGGAAGACCCTTCCCTGGGTAGGCACATTTAAGTAATGAGATTGGCTGCTCCACAACTCTCTTTTATTTGCTGGCCACTGAGTATATCATGTTATCTGCATGTATTTCCTAGTTACTGGGAGCAATTAAGTATTAAATTCATGATCTAGCTCGAAGTATTTCTTTCTTATTTTGAAATTAAATTATCAGTGCAAATAAGAGAGATGGAGGAAGTTAGAATAAGTTGTGTCTATTTTTTAGATACTTCTTAGATACTTAGATACTTAGATACTTTAGGTACTTCTCAGGACTGAGAAAGGCTGGAACATAGTAATTACTTTGATTAGTGGTTACAATAATTTTAATTATACTAATCTATTATAAATCCTTTGAAACTTAATCCTGAGATGCCACTTGCATTTCTTCTTGCTCTCTTTTAAAAGATTAATTTTCTACCTAAACAGACCCAAAATCTCTTGCTGTCAATTGTCCACAAAAAACAGTTGTCACACTGATCACAGAAATGGCCTGAATTATGAGAAAACATGTACTTTGCTTCCACTATAAGCATTTCTTACACCTTTTGCATATCCAAACATTTATTCACCCCTCCCACATGAGAGGCATATTACACTCTGGTTAGGGACAGCCAAAGAAAAGTGTAGGAGAATCATGCAGCCTCATTTCAACATCCCAGATTTATCCAGGAGCTTTCACATGGTCAGACCTGTCATGACTAAGGAAGTTTTGAGTCTGCACAGAAAACCATCTTAGGGCATCTTTTATACAAAGGTTTAAAAGTAAAGAACAAAGCACTCATGAAGCAAAATACTAAGACGGAGATTTTAATATTGCCATTTTGGAAGCTGCTGTACCCACTGTACCTTATCTTATTTGGGGGAGAAATCTGACTTCTAACATCATCAAGCTCCCACTCTGCAAAACAGGAGTAGCCCCTCCCTGCCTCACAGCACATATTAGGGCCACTTCTTTTAAACCTCTACATTGCCCAGACAATTAATGAGAGACTACATGAGTTGAAGGACCACACGCACCATAAATTGAGAGAACAGAATGGCCCATGTCTTGCTTGATAAGGCCATATGCCATTGGTGTGATGCTCTATAGGAGCCCTCCTGCCTACACATCCAGAGTTACTAACCACCGATATCAGTTAAGCACATGTCTGACTTCTCAGGCCAAAACCCCTTACTAATAACTAAAAAAGAAGGTTGCACCAGAACTACTATAAAGCGACTTGACAGGAAAGCCTCAGTCTGCTACGTGAGGAAGAGAGACCCACCTGAAGCTATTAAAATCTCTATCTAGTAAGATAAACACAGACTATCATCAGCTTCACACAGTCCTTTTAGCAACATGTCTAAAATGAGCATTTCAAACCACGGTGCACCTGCTTTTCTGTTCAGTTGCTATTTTAAGTCCAGATTGGTACTTAATAAATCCAGATCAGGAGTTCACATGACATGTCATGAAAACATATGATACAGTTTCCCGAGAGGCCTGAGGCTCAGTTCTGTCCAAAAGGGCTTCTAGGCTCACAGCACTCAAGCAGTTTAGAAAACATTTATTTACAGAGAGGCTGGTCAAATGCTATTCTATTCTGTCTGAAAGCCGGCAGGAAACTAGATGCCCTGGGAACAAATGAACTTTGAGCATCGTACTTAGGGTCCAGGCTCCATTTAATTCTAAAAATCATATTTCTAATCTTATTAGATTTCTTTTACCTGGATTTTTTTTCTTTTTATTCAGTGTCTTTTTCATTGCAAAATGTAACACTTCTTTCTACATTGTTCTACGATTCATCATGGAGGAGAACTTTCCTCTTCTGATCAGTGCTAGCGCCTAACAACATTGCCATTTTAAGAACACCAGGATCTCTCTTACGTAAGGATCTCTTTCCCAGCAATAGCTTGAGAACATTCAGCTATTCAAGAAAAAAAAAAGGCTTCCTTGCTTTGCAAACTTTTGAGAATCCAGCTTATGATTTGGCAAGCTCGAATGCATTTCCAATAAAGTGGCTGTCAGACAGTCACAAACAAAATGCAAAACACGGTTTGTGCACAGCGAGAAGAAAGGCTGGAAGTGTTTGAATGTTGTTGGTATTGACGGAGCAGCTCAGCCATCTTTGTTCTGAAGGTAGAATAACATTTTTTTCTATTTTTTCCTCATTTCTTTTCTAAAGCTGTTAAGATCTCATTCCACATGCCTATCCTGGCATACAGGTATCTGGTTCAAACAAAAGCGTCAGTATTCCTCTGCCTCAGTTACATTCTTCAGCCAGAGTCTCGTATCACAGCACTAACTAGAAGGGATGGAAACAGACTTACTCTCAACACAAATGACTCTCTTGGCTTTTTCTTTGTTCACTATGTGGCAAACTGAGTGTTGCCTGAAAGCAGCTCAGCACAGTGCCAGGGCTGGGCTGTAATGAGGCTCAAAATGGTGTCCTTAGGGCAAGTCTTGCATGGCCTCATGTGGAGCCTGACACCTGCCTCCCGCTTCTCACTTGCAATTATTTTGTGTTAATTGCTGCTAGTGCCTATTGCCCCTGAGTGCCGTGGAAGCTGACACAAAACAGTTCTGCTTAACTTATCCTCTTTCCTGCCGCTTTGCCTAAAAGGCTCCATCTGTTCTCTGGGAATGAAATCCTCCTGCTAGGCCCTTTGTCCACTCGGTAACTACAGAGGACAACCCATCCTTGCTGCCCTGGAAAAAAGGCCCGTTTTGTCATGCACTGGTTGCTTTGCTACTATGACTTGTGCAGCAAAGAAAGATTTCATAGAATCACAGAATCATAGAATGGTTTGGGTTGGAAGGCACCTTCTAAGCTCATCCAGTCCAACCCCCTGCCATGAGCAGGGACATCTTCACCCAGATCAGGTTGCTCAGAGCCCCGTCCAGCCTGGCCTGGGATGTGTCCAGAGATGGGGCATCCACCACCTCTCTGGGCAGCCTGGGCCAGTGTCTCAGCACCCTCAGGGTCAAAATTTTCTTTCTCATGTCTAGTCTGAATCTCCCCTCCTTTAGTTTAAAACCATCACCCCTTGTCCTACCACAACAGGCCCTGCTAAAAAGTCTGTCCCCATCTTTCTTCTAGGCTCCTTTTAAGTACTGAAAGGCCTGGTTCTAAATCCCTCAGCCACATCCTCGGTTACCTATCTTTGTACTACAGCTGCAATTTCTGAAGTTTCCCGGGGGGCTGGCAGGCCAGTTCTCATTAGTTTTAATAAGAACTGAGCATCTAAACCTGGTGGACAGGTTTGAAATGTTCAGCCTATTAATTCAGATGGTAGCGCATGCCATACCGTTATCTTGCAATTTTTGCCAAGCTGTTCAGATTTATAGACCTGACTGACCCTAGCTAAAATCAGGAGATAAAGCCTGGGGGTTAATACCAAGTAACAGTGAAAGAAAATTGATCTCATCAGTTTTTAAAGCAGATCAAAAGTTCTCCGATTTTCAGCACTGGTGCACAGAGTGGGTTATATCCAGAAGTTACAAGATCAGTGGTTAAAGCTGTCCAGCCATCTCACCATTGCTCTGTTCAGTGAGGTTTGCTCATCTGTTTAGCCATGGGAGGCTAGAGAAAAGCCAATGCTTCAAAAACCTTTGTTTAAATGCTGAAATAACTGAACCGATTTGAAAAACTGTTAATCCTCCAGCAATCCTTGAGGTAAGTCTTGGCTTTGTTTCTGTCCTATGGTACTCTCTCACTTAGCCTGTGGATATCTTCACTTCTTTCAGGAAGACTGTTTTCTCTCTAGCAGAGAAGAAGAGGTGCAAAATTCTCCCAGGATATCTTTGCAAAGGTTTTCACCCCCTTCAGCATGACTTGGTAGGCATACAGTAACGGCCAAAGTATAGCTGAATGGAGGTTCTGCTTTGTTTAAATTGAAAGTTGCTCATTCTTTTCTCTATTGAACAATTCAAAGGGCATCAGAAACTAGTGGAGCTATTGAAACCCACAGCCAGAAATAGTGGAGAATCAGACCCTTTAATGAGAAAGAGTATTTCTATTCATTAAATAAGTCCTGTCTCCATTATGGGCTCAGCATTTCCAGCTCAGCCAAGCTGGATGAAGTTTTCCTTTCAGTCTCAGCAGCCGTTTTCCTTTGCTTTCCAACTAAAAAATAATCTAGCGCTGCCATAACCATCCCATTCTCCATCCCACGCCTCTGTTAAACAGAAAAAAGTAGATACTAGTCAGGTCAGAAACTAGTTTGAGCTGATCCACTCGGAGGTCTATTCAACATTTAAGCCAGTGTTGCAATACATCCACATATACTAATCCTTGTCATCTATGGCTGGTAAATTTTTGTACAAGCAGAGAATACCACATAGCTAAAGAAAGCATGAGCTAACCACCTCTGAATATATTTTGAATGCAAATATTTTTGCCCTATGTCCAATCCTGCTGGTAGGTCATTTGCAAATCAGGTTTTTGTGATAGTTTTGTAGCTAGATTATAGAAAGCCAGTGACCCTGGGTAATGAATATTCTCTATATAATCACAAATACATCTTGATATAAATATATGTTCTGGTGTGTAACCCTACTTCAGCTGATTCTGGAATACTCTTGTGGTCACTTCTGGCACCTACAGTTCAGCCCCATTTCATTTCGTAACCTGAGATCCTCATCTGAACTACATTTCCTATAAGGTCCCACTTCCCAGGCGATTTCTGGGACACACTGAGGGGTTCTGACCTATGGATAAGGACATCTTAACAGCAGGAGGAAGCAATAGTATGCTTCATGTCACAGGTTCAGTTATATTAATGCTGGAGGCTTCACGGCTAGAGGAATCCACGTTGTTTTGCATTTTCCTTCAAGAAGGGAGCTACTTCTGACTGTGCTAGATACAAAAGTCTAAATTAATGAGAGGAGACAGTAGGAAGCTTAAGGCATTCTAGCAGAGTCCTCAGGTTTGGTGTTGCAGTGTGTGGAGCAGTACTGAGATTACGGACCATGACTGGGCTCAGCAGAAAATGGCCAATGGCCTCCAGGAATCAGAGGGGAGCTCCTGGTGTAGGCAAACCTAGAATGGCAAAGCCCAACTCAGCAAGGAGTACTACTGCACAAAAAGATCATCACTGTGCACAGAGAACACGTTCAGCTCACCTGAAATAGGGGATAAGTTAAAGATAAAAGTATTTGTACACCAATCAGCTTTTAGGATCATAAGTATAGCTGAAAACTGATGACTTCATATTTTTTTTTCAGTTCGGTTGTGAATATTTTGCAAGCTTTCCAAATAACATGAGGGGAGAAAGGTGTCTGCTGTTCCACCAGCGGAGGGGGAACAGAGCCTGTTTCTGGTGACCTCCCCAGCAGCAGGAATTTCCAGCTGTGTAAATTTAAGGGTGACCTTGACTCAAGGTTGAGGAATAGAACAGTATTTGAATTCCACCCATCTCTAATGAGTGCTAAAAGTTGTGCTTCTGAAGCCTGTCAACTTTCTTTTAACTTTGAGAACTGTTTTTATTGTAAGAAAATCAGAAATGTCTCCTAGGCAACACTAGAAAACAGAAGAGGAGGTAGCAGGGAATCAATACAGGTAATAAGAAATACTGTCAAGAGGCTGCTGCATCACAAATGTTGATATGACACATATGCTAAGGAGATTTAATTTACCTTCATCCCTGATGAAAAAACATATTTTTTTTTAATAGGGGTTTTAAACACAATTCCCATTTAATACAGTAGGAATGGCATGACGAAAACCTCAACCTCAATGGGTGATATTTTTGTAGTAAATTCTTAGTAAAATACTATTACGGTATCCTCAGAATCCTAAACTATTTAAGGCAATGAATAATTTATTCTCTTGTTCATGTCTAGTGAAGCTTTGATCATTATAGTCACAATTATTTCTACTAATTATTATTACAAATAGCAAAAAAAGTATCAGGAAAAAGCGTATGACAACTAAGTAAGCAAGCATCTGTTTGTGTTACCTGATCATCAAGATGATGTATGATAGTTAATGGGTACCTCACAGTTGCAGAAAAACCCTGTGATGCCATTTTGAAAAGCACACATTTGAAATAATTTTGACAGCGTTCTTGAATTTCCTATACTTTCTATGTGCAAGAATGCCCAAATGCCCAACACACTGATGTGCATCTACTTGAAGTCCAGCTGAGTTCCTGAAGTTTAGCTTCTGAGGAAGAACTGTGCTGCATAACACAGACTTGGAGCAGCCAGGCTGTGTCCAGACAGAACCGCACGCTGATCAAAGTGCACAATTAAGAAGTGGAAACTCTCAAGGTGGAAAAGACCTGAAAATTATAAAAGTTGGGCTGAAGGGATGTTTCCTCAAAGAAAAACAAAACAGGAAACTCCAGCAACTCACAACTTACAAAGAAATCATGCACATTCGTTTTTGTGGGGGTTTTTTTTAAATACCCTATGGTTCCTGGAGAACTTTGGGGGCCACCCTGCTTACTATGCTTTTCTGCCTCCGTGTTCCATACTCCGCAAGTCTTTCACTGTAACATTTGTGTTATGACAATGGGGGCATTTGCATGTGAGCAGTTTATTTGTGAGTTATGATTTTGTCTGCTCCTGCTGTTCATTCCTCACCTGAAGTTCAAATGTGTTCTCCTTAACATCATAATCACCTACACAGCAACCCATGTTGATGTCACAAGCAAAGGGTTATGACTTCAGCTGAGAGATCAGTAGGAACAGAAGGGCTCACATAAAGAGAGATAATCTGCATGCAAATGTGTCCGTTTAAGAGGAAAAAACAAGTGAGTGTCATTAATTACAAAGTGATATGTTAGCTGAATTGCATTCTCATAGAATATTTTTCAGACTGTATGAAGCATTCAGTGGATCTTACAAGAAAAAAGAAAGGACAAGCTGGCTCCAAATCTCTGCTGCTATCAACTGGCACAGATCACTGGATTCTAACCCACCTGCAATCTGCAGGAAATTGTGGTTTGCGTTTTGCTTACAGTTGTGAGGAGGCTGTTGATTCACTCTTATCTGTTTTTATCAGGCAGTCCCAATTTCAATTCTTTTCTTTGTCTGCAACCCTCTGTGCTCAAAGGCTGAGTATGCCAGAGAGTTGCACTAGAGCTTGGCATCAGCTGTTATTAAATAAAATAGTTGAACAGCAGATGGGCATTTAGAGACCTTGCTTGCTCACAGGGCATGTGCCAGCTGAACCTTAGTGCCACTAAAAAAGCAAATAGTCTGCAGTGGTCAGGCTGTCACCCGTACTGGTTTCATTCAAAGGCCAGGAGCATAGAAACATGTCTACACACCGAGGGATGCAACCGTCCATCATCAGCCAGGAGAGCCTCTGTTGTTGGCCTTGTCTCTGTGCTGTCAGGTTGCACTTGAAGACTGCTTGGACAGTCTTAAAACAAACATAGAATCATAGAATAGTTCGGGTTGAAGGGACCTTCCAAGCTCATCCAGTCCAACCCCTGCCATGAGCAGGGACATCTTCACCCAGATGATGTTGCTCAGAGCCCCATCCAGCCTGGCCTGGGATGAGTCCAGGGATGGGGCATCTACCACCTCTCTGGGCAACCTGGGCCAGTGTCTTACCACCCTCAGGGTCAAAAATTTCTTCCTCATGTCTGGCCTGAATCTCCCCTCCTTTAGTTTAAAACCATCACCCCTCGTCATGTTGTGACAGGCTGGAAGCCACAATTTAATGATAGGGCTAAGACAGAGTCCTTTTTTTGTTTACTGAAATTCTGCCCCAGAAAAACCTGAGGTTGAGAACACAAGTAAACAACTGGAAAAAAGTTTTTTCTAAAAAAAAATGCAGAATCCTGATGCATGCATGAGCAGAAGCCAAACAGCAGTTCTTCATAGTAAGACAGTGGAAAGAGTAAAGGAGATGTACTATAAAGCTGTACTCTAAATGAAACACATTAAGGGAGACAGTAAATACTAACCTATGCAATGGACATGACAGATGCACTGCCAGTAAAAGTAAGTAATAAGGAAATAGTATGGGCATGGAAGAAAAGTTAAACACAAGGGATACTGTTAAAAAATTATACGTATCTCAGGGCTGATACACAGCATGCAAGGTATATGCCTTCAAGGGCATAAAGAGTTTCCCCTGTGGTACATTATCTGGGAATCATTTGTAAAGTAGAAGTTCATTATTCTCCACCGCAGGAGAACTATGTTTTAAGAATATGTATTTTCATACTTTCTAAAAGCAATAAAGGAGCTGTTGCTGTGCGTAATTTTCAGATCTGTTTAAAAGACATTGCTTAGAGAGGAGGGAGGTCTCACCATGGCATGCAGTAAGGTGAGAATCCTGGAGAACTGAGAGGCTTCTATCATTGCTTCCTCAGAAGAGAGAATCAATGGAAAACATCTGGAAGACTCCACTGCTGGCTGTCTCCACCCAGAGAGGCTACATAGATATTCAGCATTTTAGTCTGCAGTCCACTCTCTGAAAATGTTGCACTTGAATGAAACAAAAAAAGAAAGAGAATTTTCTGAGAACAAGAAAGACTTTAAAAAATCTGAATTGGTTTAAAATGCCTAGTGTTTGCCTTGCCAGGTTTTATCAATCAACAAAGCAATGTGATGACAACTCCAATTTTTGTCCTATCATATTTGTGTTTTCCTGTTCATCATTCCAGAAAAATCCCTCAGAAAATGTAGGGACCAAAGACTAAAATGCAGTGTCCACTAAGCCAATTTATATTCAGAGTACTTTCATTAACTCAAGAGGAATGTAAGATTATGGCTTTGGGGACAAATGATATTTCTTGTCAAGAATTAAAAGAAAAAATGGCAGAAGGCAAAATCCTCTTCTGGAAGAAATAATATTAATGGGGTTTTGAAGGAGTAAAGCAATGGAGATTGCCAATATGTAGAAGATGAAACCAAAGTAAAATAGAAACAGAATGAGGCTGAGGACAAAAAACCTGTATGTGTGGTAAATAACACCTAGATACATAAATTAAAGCACAGATGCAGCACAGAGTTAAGCCACAGGTCTGAACTGACTTATGGAAATACATGAAAGTTATGACAAAGTCTGTGAAGAGAACAAAGGTGGTGTTAGACTAATAAAAATGGAAAACAACTAATCAACTCTGCAACTCTAGGCAAGGAAATGCTGCAAGTCCGCTGCAATCTCTTCCATACATTGCTTCAGGCGCGCTGGAATCAACAGTCTCTAGACTGCTCCTTGCATTTCTGCTCTTGTCTATGTTCCATAGCCCACCTACCTGGGAAAATCACTTTCTTGTGAACCTTCTCCCCTGCTGTGACTTCTGCCAGACCTCCTCCCCCACCCTTCACCTGCACAGAAAAACAAGTGATTTTCCAATGACCACCATGAGCAAAAGAATGAGAATTGCACTCGTAACACACCACCCTACAGTCCATCCTCACATTCAGCCTCAAGGTCCCACTGCAAATCTCCAAGGTGACATCTTCCCAGAGGATGCCTCTTTCTCTCCTCATATATCCCACTGAACTAGCCAACATGAACGGAAACACCGCAGCTGATGGACTAAATTACAACAATTAGAAGACCCATGATAGCAGCAGATTCCTGAGTTTGCAGTATGCTGGCCTGTCATACCCCCATCACCAGCTCAAAAATTTATTAAAAAAAAAAAAAAAAAACGCTTCAAATCTATTAGATGACTGCTAGCTGAGTGAACAGAGTTTACCATTTTCTGTGGTATGCAATAAGAATGTGAAACTGCTTTTTTTTTTGCCTGGTTTCCTAGTGGGAAGAAGCAGTTATAAAATAACCTGCTCTTTGTTAATCCAAAAAGGAGGCAGTCAAGCAGCACACAGGCATCAGTTTGCCATTGAGCATCTCTGCTTCCTCCAATGAGCTATGACAGTCCTGGAGACCACAACAGCTGGCAAGGAACCACATGCAGTCATCTCCAGCACAACATGGGGAAAGATGGTGACTTTGACTGACATGGCATTTCTTCAAGTTGTGCTCATGTCAATAAATTAAATGTTCTGATGGATGCATTATAGTAAATTATGCCAAATAGAAAACATCCCAGAAAGTTAATTAATCACCTTTCACCGAGTAAATGTTTAAGTGCTTGCGTTCCATTTTCCAGAAAGACCTAGCAGCTCTTTTCCCAACGTATCAGACTGGCTCAGAAATCTGCAAATGGCCACTGAGACATTTTCAAAGGCCTATGCCTGAATTTTTAATTGCCTAATTTTACCACAAGATTTCTAGTTGCAGAAACAGTGAAGCCAAGTCTCATAGAGATTTATATCTCCAGGGGAACTCTGGTGGATTCTCAAGTGTCTAATGGTGCAGAAAATATATTGCTGTGCTTCCCTCCTGGAGGTTTTAGGAGGTTCTTTCTTGACTGCCTAAGCCCATAATTTTGTGAAAGTTGTCAAATACATTTTTGACTCCTCTATTCTGTCAAATTTGATTGAAACAGTCTGGTTTAAAGCTAGGGTTTGGGACACACACATGTAAATTCATGCAGCTACAGTCACTACATGATTGTATTGACTACGTTTTTCAAGTCAGACAAATATCCATCCTACAGGTACTTAGCCACAGATTTTCAAAGGTTCATAGGCAATACTTCTGGCACTTGTGAGTGATTTAAATGGCTGCATCCACATTTAAGTGCTCTGACTGAAGTCAACAGCAGTATTTTGATAAACAACTCCTGCTGCTTTTAAGAGGATTTACCACTTGAGTAACATGGAGGATCTCTGCAGTAGAAGCCTGGCTGATATTTAGAGAAAGCAGAACTCAGGCTTATTTCTCACCCACCTTTAAAACTCCAGTGTTGAGAGCCACAGTCCCTCCCTCAGTGAGGCTTAGTTTCCAGCTTTCAGAGTTTCTGTTTCAGGTTTAAATTAAAATTCACCTTTAAGTTTTCTTCTGAGCCAGCCTGCACATGGAAGCAGCATTTCTATTGCATCATTTTATAAGTGGGAGTTTGATGTTCCCTTTTTGCTTACACAGCGTCATCTATGTTAATCAGCAGTTTAAAGAGGTGACAAATCTAGGTGTTTCTTCATGACTTGCACACAAGACATCTTCCAGAGGCTTGTAGGGGAGAGGCTGGAAAAAAAACTCCAAATCAGTTCTTCACCTGGTGTAAACTGACAGAAATGTGGCAAAATCAGTGAACCATGTGGATTTACACAAGCCTCCAGGCTTTACATTAATGAAGAAGTGCCATTCAGCAGTTACATGCACTCTCATCTGTATGAACACTATTGCAGACGAAGGCAGGAGAGCTCATTTGTAAAAGCCAGAGTGGATGGCAAATGAAGCTAAGTGAAGACTGTGATCATCAGACATGCAGAGTGACAGCACATCCCAAATGCAAGCATGACTGATTTATTGGGGAGGAATACATTTAATTCAGAGTGACACTAAGACAAGAAACCAAGCCAGAGGGCTGAATATAGAGATGTATGGACAAAAAGACCCAGGGAAAAAAATTCTTTTAGCCAGATCACATTACCTGAAAGAGGAATAGGTTTAGACACTTGCATCTTTCCAAAGACTAGTTGTCAGTGGCTTGAGACCTCAAATGCCATCAGCTCATTACTTTCGGTACAGATAGAGTAACTCAGATGCAGAGGTGACAAGGTAGCACTAGGAATGGTTTCAATGATGAACCAGCAAGTACAGAGAAAACAATAAACTTCTGTGTGATTTTCCAATGCTTGTTTTTCATCCATAAATGGTTTAATGTTCCTCCAATCCTGTAATTCATCAGAAAGGATTCCTGCAGGGGATTCCTGCAGGTTCATCCTAACAGGGCAAGGTCAAGTCTAGCCCTGGCCTGAAATGCATCCCATTTCTCTAAAAAAATCAGACAGCATGAGGTGCCTTGGAGACATAGAGAGGTGAAACAACTTGCCAAAGGTTCTTCCAGCAGTTCAAAAAGAGTCCAGTGCACTAAATATGTCTGAACAGTCTAATTTCAGATCCATCCCCGCAGGCAACCAAAACTATCATTCAAGAGTATGGAGCACAGTAATATGTATGGCTTTCCTACCACTGCTCTAGGAAATGAGCAGGATTGAATCACCTCAGCACAGATCCAGCCTTCAGGCTCTTTGGAGGCCATGGCTCCTTTAGATTCACTGAATCTCAGAGGTGAAAGGAATTCCTACTTCTTGGAAATTAGAGGTCTCCCTCTGATAGAACCTCTGTATTGCTATGGTTTTCTAACAGCTAGCTAACTGAAAGCAAAGACAGCAATATTGTTCTGAAACAAACTTCAGAAGAGACATGTGGCATCCATTAAACTCACTTGCTCAACTGGATTAATCCAGCAAGGGGTGAGACCATAGCTCTGCAGGAACAAGGACTGTGCACAGTTCTTATGCCATTGAATTCCCTCAGGCATCAAATGATTATGTGATCCCTCATGGGCCCTTGAGCCATTGGCTGGAAGACAGACAGAAAGAGAGCAAGCTGGTGGCAAAATTTAACATCACTCCCAAGGGCATTCGGCATGGGATCTGAAGGCACTTCAGTGTCCAGAACCAGCTGATATCAGTTCTTCCTTAGTAGACTGAGGAGTCTTTACCTCCAAAAGCTTTGAGGCAAAAACGACTGTACATTTAGACATTTAAAGTGGAGAAAAAAAGAATGTTTTCTCATCATATGTTAACACTTGCCTAAGAAAACCCAAAAGCTACATCAGGAATAATGAAAGGTGGAGGAACATAAATCTGCTAGGCAGAAGCATGCTACGGAAGCTAGGTGCTGTTACTTACCTCATTGAAAGTGTGGGACTTAAAGTTTGGACCTTCATCAAAAAAGCAGTAATTTAATTAAAAAAAAGGAATGTGAGGCAGTCAGTGGCTTTTTAATGAATAGCAAAGTTTCGTTTCTTTCCTATAGCTGACACTTCCTCTGCAACTTGTGTTGGTAATCTGAGCACTCTTGTTAACAAGCAGAAAACTCTACCTAACAGAATTCCTTACATTTTATCAGAACGGGCTGAGTAAGGTAGGAGATAATTTTCCTGAACTTTTCCCCATAACCATCTCAGTCTAACTATTAGTTTCTTTTCACACACACAAGTGCTTGCCATGAATGCATTCATTACACAAAGTGTCAATGACAAAAATAGTTATAAAAGTGTGGGATGTATTTTATGGATCCATTTTGGATGAAATATGTTGATCAGTGTTTATATGTTGCCCTCCAAGCCTGAAATTTATATGAAGTGATAGAGGTGATGTGTGGTAGGCAGTATATTAGCCTTCCTTCTTACAAGGACTGTGAGCTGCTGGCAAGAGTGATTAAACACTAAGCTTTCCATTAATTATCTTCATTTACTATCACAAGGAAGGCTCATCTCATGTGCTTTTGATACCCTTACCAACCCTGAGAAAAGCAGAAAAAACTGCAGCACTCTCTTCTCCCTCCCCAAACATTCTGCAGAAAAGAAAACCAAATATTTTTCCAAAATTGTCAGATAAAATTAGAACTGGTTTTCATTAAATTATGTTGCAGTCATCCTCTGAGGGTAATATGCAGGCTTCAGAGCTCTCTGGCTTACATCATCACAGTTCCTGGACAAAACAAGTATCTTGATGTCAAGCAAAGTTGAATCCTGTTTTAAATCAACACCTCAATTCAGCTTTAACTGTAGGTAGGAACTTACTCCTTGAATTGGTTATAAACACACAAAAAAGTTACTGGCTTTTTAGAGATATGGAGAAAATGAGATTCTCGTACAGGCTGAACAACTTCCTCTCTGGGGTAACAGGGAATATTAAGGTCATATCTAGAATCCCCTAAAAATATGGGGGCCTGTATGTCTTAGGTGCTACAGGAGATAGAAGAAAAATAGTTCTGCCCTTGAATGAAAAAAAAAACAACCAAACAAACCCAAACAAACAACAACAAAACAACTAACCAACCAACAAAAGCAGAAACATATTTTTAAAAAAACATAGTCAATATCCTTCAGGTATCGGTAAGTTTTCCAACTGGCCTTAAAAGATAGGTATGTTCTGCCTGTGTTGGCAGGACTGAAAGTTCATTCAAAAGAAATAAGTCAAAAAGCAGTATGAGCAAGAAACTTTTGGGGGGGCATGGGGACTCAGTTCTTCATACAAGCAGGTAAATCAAGGATGCAGAGTCCTGGATACGAGTACGAGGCACTTGGGCAGAGAATTGACAAAAGGAGCAATTCCAATTATTTGAAAGGAGGTGAAAACAAGGAAGACGGTAGCTCCAGCCTTTCTCTGAGCGCGCAGAAAACCAGCCCGCTGCTATAACTCGGTAGTTTTTAACTAGATGTCACATAGATAATGAGAACATGGGAAAACACTCTGCCTTCCTGGGACAAAACCATTCTACACATATGCCCTCATATTTCATGAGACACAAAAAGTCAAAGAGTCTTGCAGCATTCGTAAGGACTGTGCTAACATCATACAATATAAACAGCAACGTACAGAGGGATGAGGATAGCATGTGTTAAAGAGAAGTCGTCTTGCCACCATGTGTCGGGTGGAGTATTTTCATTATCAGAAGATCAGTACAGAAGTAAGACAGAACACTCAAAGCTGCCTCTATTGCTTTCTGCTGTTTTATGCTGGCCAGAACAATTCTGGTAGAAAACGGGAGAAGATAGACACTTGTAGGTTGAGGGTAGAAAACATCCGTTTTCTAAGCTTTACTTCAGTTCAGGACATAAGCCAGTCCTGATAGGAAAAAAGCAGATAGATCGTAAATGATCTGAATCTACTGCAAACTCAGTTAGTGGAGAAGTAATTAGCTCCTGAACTTCAGTCACTGCCACTACATAAATATAGCGTTTTCTGTAAAAACATTACTATAATCTGTGTTCATGGTTATGGGTTTGTTATTTTGGTTTGTTTTGGGTTTTTGAACATACAGAGTGAGAATATAGTTGTCACAGTTTAAGCTCTTTTCCCAATAACAACATTAAAATAGAGCAGCAAGAAAATACAAAAAGCTTATCTTAGCAAACTCATCATTTTTGAAGCATCTGAAATCTAAATTAGCTCCACTCCATTGATTAAAAATATCGCTTACAGTGATTTGCCAAAAAAATGTTCTGAAATTTAAATTAGGTTAAGTATTTTGTAGCAGACTGCCATAATAATTTTCCGAAGTAATAAAATCAGTTATCAGAATTAATGATACATAAAATTCATTTTATGATATTCCTTACATTACCTTGCTTCTCTCCCTCATCTGTTTTCAAACCAAGTTCCATAACTTTATAATGTGCTTTTACACCATGCAGTGACCCTCCTTGCAGCTGAAAGGACAACACGATTCAGTACAATCCTTTTAAAACTGCCTTGTTGATCACTCAGAATAAAATCACAAGGAGATGCAGAAAAGGCACGGGGACTGTAGAACTGTAGAACAGTTGTAGCTACAATACAACCAAGAGACTGAAAGAGCAGAAGATCTCAAGCAACAGCCTTTAATGCCATAAAAATGATGACATGCAGAATTAAGCCCTGGATTTCCCAGTGCTTTTAAACAGAGTGTACAAAACGGACGCTGCTCTTAAGATACCAGTGACCGTGCATCTAGCACACCTTCCACGTTACACCTGAAGTTTTTCTCCATCAGGATCTGGTTACTGCTGTTCTGTGTCTGCAGAGAGTTCCCTTTCCAGACAGCCCACATGACGGAACAGGCAGTTTCTCTGCTCACTCTTATGTTTTACTTGTAAGCAACAAAACTAAGATTACAAAAAGGAATCTTGCATCTACAAGGTGAAATGTGACGGCAGAGCACTTCCTGAGTAAAGCTACACTGAGGAGAAATTTTAGAAGTTCTTTGAACCCATTTCAGTGAAAGGCACCAGATGATTCACAGAGAGATGCAGTGAATTATCATAATATAGACAGCAATAAGAAACCAGGTTTTCACTGGGTGAGGATATGCTGACCTGAAGTCACACACCTTTACGAAAGGCCTTTTTGCCATTAGCTGCTGGCATTTACTAATAAAAGGACACATGCATAAACAATACTACATTTGAAACATAACTTGCTTTTTGCTGCTAACAGGCAAAACACATAAAGAACAAAACTTTGTCTCGTGATCTGGGTGCAAGAAGAGTTTGCTGTATTTAGTACCTGTAATTATTTAATAGATAAGCAGTCTGAGGTCTATGTTCTTGCAGACCTGGCTTCAGCTGGTTTTAAGTGATAAAATTATTGAAAAGTACTGAGCATTGTCCAGGAAACAGGAATCTTAAAGATCTCTTAAACTGGACACCCAGCATCCCTGAGTAGCGATGTGTTCCAGTGAATGTTTTTAATACTGCAGAGTTGAGAATAACGAACTCCAAGGGGCTTTGATTTTTTTTCATTATCTCATAGATTTATTGTTTTCCACAGAAAAGTAAGTGTAAGAAGCACACGTACATGTCTGATCTCTCCGAGGAAAGCATCAAGAGCGGAGCAGGAGCAGACAAACCCTTTGCAAAATTTACACAGCAGAGGCAGCCAGAAAAGTCAGCTTGATAGTTTATACTGAAGGTCCAGCTAATGCCAAGGTCAGATTTCAAATGCACCTTAAGAAAAATAGGGGGGTTTAATACTATGCAAGCAATAATTAGAAAATCTTAACATGAGCACCAGTAGGAATTAGCATATATTCCTCTCTAAGATCAGATGGCATATTACTGCAGGTAGTTAAAACCTTTAGCTGTAAAAAGGTCACACCGTATCTCAATTTCATACACCTAGCAGATGTTTTACCTTTTGCAGATATTGAGGATGACTGTCTCTGAACTATTTTTTCCTAGCAGGTGGTAGATTACTTCCTGTGTGTTTTATATTAAAATATGTGAAATAAAACCACTAAGGTAAAATAAATTGCTTCTCAGCCATTCCAGAGCAGTGGGACTGTAAACATTTGATCAGAGCAATGAACACAAATATAACAGCAAATAAAAAGTGGGATTCTTCTCTACCTGAACTCCTTATATCTTCCCACCACTATAAATAATTTGAAAAGGCTTTTACAACAAGAGAACTGACCTAAATTTTTCAGCGGGTTTGACAGGTTTTGTTTAAAGTTCGGAACAAGATGAGACTGATGTAATTCTCTTAGATAAGTTACAATCCTGATATTTCAATACAACCACTTCTGCATAGCAACTACGGTATGACTACAGGGCTACAGCTTAAAGGAGGGCAAACACTTAATAAATCATACTGTGAAGATCCGGGATAAGAAAAAATAATGTTTTTCTGTGAAAGAGGGCTAAAGAATAGGTCTGGATGAGATGATAAGCAGAAAGAAAATCTGCAATTCTGGCTACTTGGGACCGCCTCTGGCAAGCAGGGATTTACACGTGCATTTTATATGATCTCACAAAGGGCTCATTGAGTTTGGCTGGCGTTAAGGTACAGTAGATCAAAGCCTACTCATCTTTCTGATCTAGTTCTGGTTCCAATCAAAATATTTTTGAACGCTTCCATCTCTTTAAGCCCCTAATGTGCTCACATTTTGAACTAATGCAGAGCAGAAAAATACCATATATCATGCTGGAAAAACAGATATTGCATGTGTATTTGTATTCATTTTTCAAACTACTTCTATTTCCTTTCACTCTGTGAAGGCTTAATGGTTCAACCATGAATACTTGTCCATTCACATGCAGATTTATTATGCAGATAAAATATGACAGAATTTTCCACAAAGAAGAGATTGTATTTTATGCTGTGACATTTCTGTTCTTTTCCTTCTGGGATGTTAGATGCTTTTTAAAGACAGAATAGATAAATTTAATATGGAAACTTTTGTTTTAGAGGGGAAATGTGGCTGCCTTTTTAAAAGTGAAGGGAAAATATTGCAATAACAAAGAAAATCATTAATAGTACTTAGCATTTACAAACTGGCCTTCATTCAAGTGTTTCAGAAGCATATTGCAAACAGTAGCTAGGACTCAAAATGACCCTGTGTGGTAAGATAGTATTCTTTTTAAAATAGGTGATCTCTGTCCAATTAAAAGGGAACCTGCATTTTCTGTAGCAGAGAGAAGGCCAGTACCCATTAACAGCATGTATTTTGGGGCAAATATGAGAGATGGAAGCACAGAGAAGAACAGAAAAGGTGTCAGCTCAAGCGCCTGGGAGCCAGGCAGTGCCAAAAGATGAACATCTGCAACAACACTGGAATTGTGGATGGTGCCTTTGTGGTAGCAGTCAGGTGAAAAGTGGTAATGTATACACATTCTGAGTGAATCCTCCTACTCCTTTCTTCTTGGGTTCTGTGGGCCTTGGCATTAATATTATCTTCAAATATTCATGGCCAAACTAATTTGCATAAGAGGAAATTTAAGGTCAAGCAATGGTAGGCCTAAGGGTGGAGTTGTCACTAAGCGTGGCAGCAACGACAACCGAGTGGGTCACAGCCAGACCTCTGTGTGGCTGGAGGGAAAATGGACTGGGAGAAGAATCCTAAGGGACGAATGCAGGAAATATAATTCCCTGGCATCACCCTGTATTGCTACAACCGGGGTGGTGGGAGAGGTGAAGTTTTTATTGGGTTTTTTTGTTTGTTTGGGGTTGGTTTGTTTGGTTGGTTTTGGGTTTGTTTGGGTTTTTTTTAAAATGGTGAATTTGCATACGTTAATAATTCATTTGTGTTAAATAAAGGAACATTTGTGGTAAATAAAGGAATATGACCACACTCCTATGGCCACCAGCTTTCCTAAGTGCACAAGTTTTCAAGATGCAGCCTTGACGCTGCACGGAAGTCATTCAAGTTCTCTGTGCTCCCCCTACTGTAAGCAGACCTTGCATGTCAGATACCCAGCAGCCATGGGAAAAAAACCTTCCAGTGAACAGCTTGTTTGACATGCAAGTGTAAAATGGTTATGTTGATCAACAGACTCCAAGGCAGCTTAACATGTCACGTATGCTCGGTACTCCTGTAAAACTTCTCCTGAAGCTAAAACTGTACCTCCATTGATATTACTGATCATAGGGAGCTGATTCTTTTATCACTACTAAGGATTTGTAGTTAACTCTTGAGTTACTATTAATTCTTGAACAAAACTAATTTTCAATACATTGAGGGGTTTTTTTTCCTTTTTGAATCCAAAGGCGTTTAAACTCTCTGTCACTCATCTGAATATTTCCAAAAGAACTCGCATCTGTCTAACTATCTTCACAGGGACAGGAGGGGATTAAAACGAAAATGCCTGACATGCCTCTGGTGTTCCATTTCATATTCTGAGATATTAGCACAGACGCACATTCGTTGCCCTTTGAAACACATATGTTGGACAGTGAGAAGGAATGTGAGTTCTGCAGTTGTCACTGTGGAGCTACAAACACCCTCTGAGAGGAGAAAGCTGCACAGTTTTAGTTGCTGGTGCCAAAGGCCCCAGGAAAGCTTGTCTGCAAAAACATGGGAGGCAATATCAGAAGTTCCTTGAAAGGAATGATAATTATTTGTTTGTGTTTCATTTCAGTCTCTGATGCTTGACTATGCTATTTGTTGTAGAATCACAGAATCCTGTTGGTTGGAAGAGACCATCAAGATCATTGAGTCCAACCATTAACCCAACCCTGGCACTAACCCATGTCCCTGAGAACATCATCTCCATCTCTATTCAACCCCTCCAGGGATGGTGACTCCACCACTGCCCTGGGCAGCCTGTTCCAATGCCCAAGAGCCCTTTCTGGGAATAAATTGTTCCCAATATCCAACCTAAACCTCCTCTGGCGTAACTTGAGGCCATTTTCTCTCATCCTATTGCTTGTTACTTGGGAGAAGAGACCAACACTCACCATCCAGGGGTTCGTTTCTTGAAGCGGCGGTTCGGCTCAGCCCTTCCTCCCATCGGGTGGGTGCAGAAGGCCGCCAAGCCGCGGCCTGTGTCCTGGCGGGCTGCCCGCCCGGCCCGGCCACCAGCGGCAGGCAGGCCCAGCAGGCCCGCCCGGGACCTGGCGTCGCAGGGCCGGCTCCGCGCTCTGCGCAGCTCGGGGCAGGGCCCGGTGAGGAGCCCGGGGCATAGCGGTGTCGGGCCCGCTGACTGGAAACCGCGGCCGCTGGGCAGCAGGTGGAGCCTGGTGAGGGGGGCGGCCCGAGGCGCCGGGCAGCCGGCGCGGCCCGGGGCCTTCCTGGGATGGCCCGGCTGCGGTGGGGCAGCAGGGGTCGCTGCGGCCCGGCCTGGCATGTTCTGGGCTCACCCGCATCTGGTGTGGCTGTGCTGCGCCTGTCTCGTTGCCAGGCCTGCGGCCTTTCCTGCAGGGTTGGCCCCTGGTTTGAGCTCTCTTTAATCTCTCCAATCTGCTCCTCCCCATTGTGCCCCTACAGATCTTTCTTCTGTGGACTATTTTAATTCCTGATTCTTCTTGCCCTTAGTTCCTCTGACAAGCACAGCACGGACCCAAAACTAGAAATGATGTTGCCCGTTCTGCATCTGTGATCGTCCAGGATCTGGAAGTAACCAGGAAAGAGCCCAGAAGGGCACAGCGATGCCCTAAGTACAAGGAAATACTTACAAAATGGCTTTCTGCTCTTTGTGCGCATCATTGAAAATGTGGGGTTGATGAGACTTGGCTGGAAATGAAAGTTGGTGTATTTCCCAGTTTGCTTGTAATTACATGCCCTTATTGTGACTAGATATGGAATTATAATGTACCTAATTACAGTTCCGTTACTGAGGCAAAATGTATTTTCTCCTATTGTCTTTCTGAACATTTAGTATTTTATGGGTTAGCTACTAGTTTATTCCCACTTAGCAAAGGGTTCAATTAGCAGGTCAATGAGAACAGAGCTAATGGATGACCATACAACCCTACCTATTATAACGATGAGGAGAGGTTTCTATGCAAGAGCGGAGAACTTCAGTTCAACTGATCTCATTTATTAGGGCAACAGTTCTCTGCAGCTTTGATGAGATTAAGTTCCATTAGGGGCTTTAATTAATTTTAAAGAACCATGTGATGAATTTCTAATCTATCACAGAGATGGTTTGTTACTAGCAATAAGGTGGGGTAATTACTGACATCCTATTCTGTTTCTGACCTTTGTAATGGGGCAAAAGGAACTCTGGCTGCCTAAAAGTCCTGGAGAAGTTTAAATTGTGTTTATATGTGTCGTCCTAGATGGTCAGAAAGTAAGAATGCTGGTAGAACGATGCTAGTAAATGGTTGACGTCAGTAGATACTGATGTCATGTGGCTTGTAAAAGGATATGACACTTCGGTGTAGTCACCAGCTGTGTATCCACAGGAAAAGAATGTGAAAGGGAGTAGTTACACTGAAAATCTACTTCAAGAGCTGTCCTCATGTGCTTGGAAAGCCATGTTTTCTGGGTGCCCACTGAAAAACATCTCTGCTTCTGACTACTGAACATTCATTATGAACTGTTTGTGAGTTATCTTCATAAAAACTGTTTACTGATTAATATGTACAGTTAAGAGAACTTCATCCTGCTTGTGGACAATATGCTAACAAGAAAAATCAGATTTTGGTGGTGATGAGTTGCTCTCTTTGTTCCAGTGATTAAGTTGTAGTTTTCAGTCCAGCTAGATCAGACTGTCTGTGAAATCAGACTAGGATTTCAAAGATAAATAGGAGCAAAAAGTACAGAAATGGATGCTTCGAAAATACTAGGCTTGGTTTCCTTGTCACGAAAGGCCACCACCACAACTGAAATTCCTATGTCAGAAAAAAAAAAAAAAGATAAATTACATTTCTTTACAGAGTAGGAGGGACTTGCATGACTGTCTTCAGACCGCAATAAGCTGTGATGCTGGTCGCATTTCTTCTATACAATATGTAGTGAATATGCTACAGTAAGATATGATTCTGTCGTACTAAAGTTAAAATTTCCACTGCCTTGAATGGGAGAGGAATCTCAGCACATCCTCCCAGTGGCCTGTTTCAAGTAATCTTTGGCTTAAAGTTAGCTGTGCATTGCTTTAGCATGGATTACATATGATTGTGTTCTTTGGTGTTTAATGTGAGCTCAGCAACTGCCTGTATATGAAAAGTTGAAACATAGTGCTTTAACATGCTCCAAACTGGCATTTTAGCTGATTAACCGGAAGATTTTAATTGAAGATTATACACTTTGCTGTCACTTTCACCAGCTGAAAGTTGGTCAATCATGGCATCCCTTTTGCTTCAATGTAAAGAGGAGAACAAATTAACAAACTGTCCAGTTTCAACTCTTACAGCCTGGATATAGCTACTACTTGCTATTGGAGCCTGTCCCACATAGCACAGAGTTCTTTAATAAAGCCAGAAAGCAGAAAAATTGAGTCCTTCAACCAAACAACCTTCGTATGCCACTGCAAATGCAGGCGGAGACAATGGATTATGGTTTTGCAAATCCTTCTCTGTCTGTGAAAGGACAAAGACAAGAGGAAAATGCAGGAAGGCATTATACATAACCCTGGAAAAAATTGGTAGCTCCCACCTGGAATGCTCTGGAAGAGAAGCACTCATTGAGGCAACAAATGACCTTGGCACTGTCAGGAAAAATGCTTGTCTGCTTTTTTAAGAGAATTAGGACTTCGTAATTTTTTTTAAAGAAACCAAAGCACATCAAAGAAATAATGTATTTTCATGAATTCTGCCCTCTGGCAGAGAACACCTGTAAAGTCCAAAATGCCACAGATCTGTTCAGGTCAAAAATGGTAATGATACACGTATTCATGTTTTGGTTAATTTCTACCACATTGTCATAAGAAAGCATGTTCCTATTATCTAGAGACACTTTTGCATTATACCAAACATCAACAATGCAGGCCATAAACATTAGTTCCGTATCTCGCTTCACTGAATCAGGAAGCTTCCATTTTGGAGTACGCCATCCATTGAAAGCAAAAAGCAGAAATTGGCATCTAATTTATTACGGACATGTTAACTAAACCCTGGCATTAACCTAGAAACATGTTCTCTTAGCTCTTTCTGTACTGGAATGAAAGTACTATGTGTTCAGAGACAAATGATTGCTGCATGAACCTTAGTGAAATGCGTACAGAAAGTGGCATGGTTAAAATGCAGAATTACAGGAGGAGCATCTGGAAGAACACAAACTGTCCTTGTGCTTTGGGTGTGACAGCTGAGCTCAAACCCCCTGCACATAATATCCAAAGCCTGTGTCAATGAGGGTGAGGTGCAACAGAGCCAAACCTTTAAGAAATGTACACTTGCATTACACCTAAGCTTACAAAGCCCAAGATTTGTGGGACACATGGAGGGGGAATATTTACCTAAGACAGTAGTAATATTCTTACGTCTCATATTGTGTCCTTTTAATACCAATAAAAGATCATAATGTGTCAATGCTATATCTGTTGTGTCCATTTTTTTCATTCATTTGCCTACCAACTCATGTTTACACAAAATGCATGTTGAATGCCCTGGGGGATTTTCTGACCTACTTAGTAAAAGCAGTGCTGAGTGTCTGATTTCCTTAAATGAAACTAGACAACTTCTCAGGTTAAATGTTACTTGTTTTGTCTTACAGATAAACAGATGAGGCAGAGAGTAGACCATAATGACAACCATTTTTTTCTTTTTTCTTTTTTTTTTTTTTTTTAAGGCATGACAATTCAGAAATGGCCAGCAACACAAAGTCCTACTTCCACAAATGTATAGGCAGCCTAACTCCCTTGGGCAACCATATTTTTAAGAGACATTTGCATCATTCTCCTGCATCATAGTCTCTGTGTCAGGATATATTCATATATAGTCAGCAGCAAAGTGACAGGAATAACCAATTAACACTGTCCAAATGTCTGAAATGCCATCTCAAAAACCAGCATCTTGAGGAACAGGAGTCATTTATCTTTGCCTCCTTCATGTTCTCTTCTAGAAAGCAATTTAAGTCACACCATAAAACTGGTTTGAACCAACACTAAGTCAAAGGTCAGGGCAGAATGGAGCTATGTTCCACTCTCAAAACAACATATTAATAAAAGTACTCTTGTTCCATTACCTTTTTAGTCCATTACACACTTTTTTAATTTTTTTTTTTTAGAAACTGAATTCATCCCTTAGGCCCATTTAATTGTCACAAATAATCAACTGGACAAAAAGCCTTGTGCAGTATAGATTGCTGGTCACAGAGATGGAATATTCTGTGAAAACCCAGTCACAGACAGCCAAGTCCTCTGCTCATGTTCATCTGCACATCTCCATTGACTTCAGCGGAATGATGCCGATGATCTGGTCCAAAAGTCTAATGAACTTTGATTTTTTTTTTTTTTCCAGAAGACCTACCTTAGACATTGAATTAATTAAGAGGCTTGTGAAAAATAAATCAAGTGTAGGGTTCCCAAGCTCTCTCCCTCCCATGCAATAAGCAAGAACTTATTTTAATTATATCCCATCTCCTGGCAAAAAATCAAAAGAATAAACAACAACACAACGCCACACAGAGACATTTTTCCCATAAATTACTTTTTTGAAATGTGGAAGAATTTGTTTCAAAACTTGCTTTACTAGTTTAATCACAATAACTTTGTGATTCCTGTTACCAGTAACCAGAAGATGCTCACGGTCATGATGCTGTGCATCCTCAGTTGCTGGGAAGGAACAAATGTGTTGAAGCCAGCTCAAACCCATTGATCTCTTCCAAACTCTCTTGTTAGTTGTTCAGGTTTTATACTCTGTGCTGGGCTGAGCTACTTATTCCCTGCCCAGCCCACGCTGGTCTGGCTAATTCAGGACAGTCACACTCTTCTGATGAACTCAGAGGGAAAAAGCTACATCATCAGTTCATCCATTCAGCTCTTAATAGTTGTTTCTCTAAAACAAAGGCCACCCTTAGGTCCCCTTTGTGCTGAGATAAAGTCAGATTCTTTGCACTAGCTGTGATCAGTCACACCTTGCATTATATCCTGAGTTTCATATGCACATCACCCTTGCTCATCTCTTCTAAACCTTCTGTCATCACTCACTGCCATAAACACTGGAATCTTGTTTTTGTTGTTTGAATAAACCTGGAAGTATCACAAAATACAGAAGCCCAGGAATGGGACTTGAAAAGAAACAAGCATTCACCAAAATTGTGATAAAACCACAAAATCTACAGTAAGGCAAGAGCTGATAAAATTGTGAAAGACTTTGCAGAAAGGAAAATCAGACAAAGAAATAAATAATTGCAATAATCTGAAAAGCACTCTTGTGCTCTTGTGGAATATTACTTTTAATAGTTGCTTCCAAAATAGCCCTTATGCTCAGGCTTTGAGCTGCAAGCCCAATGGAGTTGGTGAAAATCAATAGGAAACACAGTTTCTTTAGGCGGTTGAATGCTGCAAAGAATAGCAAGTATTCTGTCTTGTCCGTTTTGGAACCTCTGCTTAGAAACATGCCAATGAGCTCCCTTGCTCCCTTTAAGACTTGGTAGACCTCAAGGGTGCTCCACACATCATAGAACTGTTCAGCTCCACTTGGAGCTGAGCTTTAAAGGGGTGAAAAAAGCTTTAAATCACCTCTTTGTGAAGCGAGAGGTGTGTTTTTGGGGAAAGGCAGGTGGGTAAAGGAATCACATATGTGGTAAACTGAAAAAAAAATCTGAAGTGAATTGTTTCATTTGCATTTTTTTTAAGTTATGAAAAAGCAACTATTATGGTGGATTTTTATGAAAGAAGAAGTACTGAAAGATTTAACAAGGTTTTCAAATAATTCAGTTTCCCTGGATGATAACCAGCAAGTTCTCTGCACCAATGGGGTCTCTGCTATTTAGATTCAAAGACAAAGGTTGCTCAATACTAAGCTTTTTCTGAAATAACAGATACGTATGTCAATTCAATACGGTTTTTGAAAGAATAAGGATTCTTTTGTGAAAGTATCTCATGAGCCTGTCCTCCCCAACAAGGTGTTCCCTCACAGCTGATACCCTCATGTTTCTTATCAGGCAGATGTTAATTGGGAAAAAAAAAATCCAAACCTTTTCAAGGAATTTTGTGTTTCAGAGAGTACGTTCTGGCATCTGCTGCTGAGCCCTGAAGAGGGACAGTGTAATACTAATTGATTGGCAAGTATTCATGGGATCGTGCTGCTTTCAGAAATCCTGAAGAGATGACCCTAGGTGATATGGAAGTGCTCCAAAAGGCTACAAGCAGGGATTCCTTTTTCCTGCTTGTGTAATACCTTTCTTCTAGAAAGCCCCAGTTGTAACCATCCCTGCTTCACCACAGAGCTACTTGGTCTTTGGCAAGTCACTAAGCCTGTCTGTGCTGCATATTTAAGTCTAGGAGATATGCAGACACCACAACTGTATCCAAGTAAAACCGATTGCAGGAATGGCTGCTGACCTCTGGATAGTAATAGTCACAAGATATAAATAGTATCAAGACATACTCTGTTTTGAGGCAATAGCAATATGTAACAGTGGATTATTTCCTACCTGCATTCAGATTTCAGAGGACCCTGGGCTCTCCACAGAATAACTGCCATTCAGAAATTTTGGATCCGAGCTAGTCCATCAAACTAAACACTCGTCTATAAATCACTGATGTGTGCATCTTCTCTCCCACCTATTTTCCAGTGCTCTTTTCTTTCCTTCCTATATCCCTTAAGTCAGTATTTCGAGATGGCATGTTTTCAAAGAACAAAGCACAAATGTTTCAAGCTGACTTAGTTAGCTGAAGTGTGTTTTCCAGTTGGTGCTTCCTGCTTCCTTCAACATAAGCATGAAAAATGCACTTTTACTTAAAGATGGACTTACTTTTGGCCTGCCCTTATACCTCTAGGCATGAAGGTTTGTGTTTGGTATGGTACAAGGAGTGTAGAAAAGATAGTTTAAAGATACAACCAGAGTAACATCTGAAGGAAGGCTATCCTATTTGAGATAAATTGTGAAAAATCAGATAAGAATTAAAGACTTTGCCCAAAAGATCGTCTGCATTTTCTGTCTGTATGACTTCATCTAACAAAAAATACTGCAACTCCTTACAAACACTGCTGTTTTTACACAAGGAATCATGCACAGTCTGAGTGAACTGTGTGAGAACAAGAAGGCGGCCAAAAAGATAAGAAACACAGAGCCATCCTTTGCTCTGATAACTTCAGGTTCTGCTGTGTCTGTTTAAATAGGGTTTCTGCCCTTAAAATTTTGCAAATATACTTTGTTTCCTTACAGAAAGCTTGTTTATTTCAGTACTGTTTCATCAGCCTATTTCCCATGTAGCTACAAACAAGTTTCAAAACATTTTTACTTTTATTTCCTAGTTACATAAATACACAAAGTTTATTGACGAACTGCTTTTATAGAATATGTGAAACACTTATTGCCCTCAGTTCCATGCTTTAAACATACAAGAAAAGCTTCAGCAATAAGCAGAGGACTGCTGAGCGCAGTGTTATTCCAGTAGTATATCGCTTGCTTCCCAGGAAAGCTGTGTGCATTTCTCACCTTTCGCCTCCCGATCCCTGTGGTATTCAGCAGGCTGTTAATAGCTGCTGATAGCAAATTGAGAATGGAAAAGGATATGTGCAGACTTAACATAGATACTTGGAATAATATGACTGTATTGATTTTTTCCCCCCTCTTTGTACATTTCAGTGTTTTGTACCCTGTTACAAAGAGATAATAGATTTTAAAGGATGCGTGACAAAATTGCACTCATACGCTTGGCCAAATGATAGTTGTGAGTCAACAAAGCAGACAACAGCTCTAAGGCAGTCTCCTCAAAGCTTAGAAATCCTGTAGGCTTCAGCAAAGACAGCTGCGTTTTAGAGTGGCTATACCAAGAGAGCTCTGCGATGGGTAGTACTTCATTGTCCCAGCCCCTGCCTTCAGATGCTGTGAGCTGGGCGGCATGCCTAGAGCATTTGCCAGTGAAGACCAAGGGAAAAAAGATGTTGAACACCTCAGCCTTCTCCATGCCAGTTGTGGCCAGGTCTTCCGTTTCACTTACCAGGGATGTGGGGGGCTGCAGTTTCTTTCATCTTCCTTCGTTGTCCCGTGTACCTGAAGATTCCTTGTTATTTTTCACACCCCTAGCCAAGTTCAGCTCCAGCTCCTTGGCTTTCCTGATCCTCTCCCTGCACTCCCAGACCATAACCCTATAATCTTCCCAGGACGTATATCCCTCTCTCCACTGCATATGCATTTTGGTTTTGTGTTTTAGTGTGGCTAAGAGGTCCTGATGTAGCCAAGGTGGCCTCCTGCCTCCCCTGCCCGACTCCTTGGAGAGTTCCTCCAGCTGGACACACTTGCACCCGTGACATCCATCTCTTCTTTTGGACCCTAAGGGGACTCTAGAGTTCCATGTAAATTCGGGTCTGGGCAGCCACTTCATTTCTTGGGGCAGGGGGTGAGTCTGGGTGTAGGTGTCCCCACAGGGAGGTTTTATCACTTCCACCTGCATTTCAGTCACAACTTTGCAGTTGTGGCAGGTGGAAACCATTTGGTTTCTACAGGAGGCTACCTCGGTCTGGCTCCCAACAAGAAGAAAGTGCTAGTAAAGTATGAGCTCTCTGTACGTTAACGTGAAGACAGTACAGGATGCCCTTATGTCATGGGACTGGCTCTTTTTATCTGTGAAAGAGGAATGGGAGATGAGATAGTGAGACTGACACTGCCATAGTTTGCAGCCTGCCTTCCCCACAAAATTAAGACTTTAAAAAGATCTTTCTGCGTGATTCGTGTGAAGGTGAGATGGTGATTTATTTGATCTTCCTGCATGCTCACCAAACCTTGAAGATGAACAAAAATAGGAAAATCATATCAACTACAGCAGCAGGTGCAAAGCCTTGCTCAGAGGGCTATTTTGTTCTTAAACCACCTAATTACAGCCTCTGATTTATTTATTTATTTATTTATCTTTAGTCCCCCGGTAGCGTGCAGCAACATCCAGCTCTCATAGGTTGCTGTACTATATGTCCCAGTTCTTAAAGAGTATGAAGCCAGCTTACATAAAAGTCAGCAGTTTAACACAACCTGTTATTGTTATTTCTTTCACAAGCTTTATTTTACTATTAGAATGTTGTCTCTAAATTTTGGAATTCTTTAAATAAATAAAGAGTAGAAAAACCTCATGGCACAGTCTTCTGTTTCTCTGCACTTTGTGGAAATGAGCAGCAATACTGGAAGACTTCAAATGAAATGTCCCTCTTTGAAAGGCACTGTAATTGTCTAGGTTTTAGGGTACGTCTATGGGAATGACAAAGCCTCTATGTCTAAAAAACATAAGTGATGAAGTCCCTATATGGCCAATTTCTTCCCATGGTGTTGTGTCCCAGAAGCTTTCTCCGATCGCCCTGAAGTGTGCTGGCTTTTTCAGTTCATTAGTTTAGGTGTCCAAAACTGGAAGTACAAAACACAGCTTCAAAAGACTTCAACTAACATAAGTCTTGCAAAGTGTAGCATAAATATTGTGGAAAGAAGTCAAACAAGTCAGGGGCAATGTCAGAGTCACCAGCATGCGCAGTGAGGCACAGGTAATGAAATCACAGCACTTGCTACCTGATGCAATGAAAAATACTGCAGGGTTGGGGTCTTGGCAAAGGTTTATGCTAAACTACTAGATTGGACACAGTTCGAGGGAGTGGTATATATACATGTGCCCCAGTGGAATTAAAAAAAAGGCGGGGGGGAGAGAGAGGGGATTGCTAATCAAAGATAAATTATTTATGAAGTCAGCATTCCATTAAAAAAATCTTTTTTTTTCCAGCTTCTGCCTAATTAATTTTAAATCAATAGTTCTAGTGTACACCTATCTACACAATTTTCAGCAGAGGCATTTAACTTGCAATGTTGTGGGTGAAGCCTGATGTAGCAGAAAATTGTAAATGATTCAGAAATGGAAAATTGTAGCCAAAAAATTCTACATGATTTCATATGGGAAAACATGAAGTGTTCCTTTTTCTGTAGAAAAATATTTTTAATAGAAAAAGATGTCTGGGGTGCCAAATACTGTTGAACAACTTTGGAACTTGCTCTTAGTGTGCCTGTTTGCCTGGTCCTGTGCAACAGCATTGGTGATTAAATTAAATCATAGGAATTCCTGCTGCCTAAGCTTGGAAATGCCAGTCTGCATTCAGTGACAAGAAGGGAACATCTATTGAGTTTGCAAGGACATGGTTTTTGAAAAACTAAACAGGCAGTCAGAATCACTGGATGTCCTCTGCAAGCAACTTCCAGCATACACATATTTTTCCCTGTCTTTTTTCCCACCTTCTGTTCCACCTCTCCATTTTCCTATAAGTGCAGTGATCAGAGGTGTTTCTCTCAGCTTACCTGATACTCAAACTCTTGTTTGTGGGCTTTCAGCTCATGCTCATTTTCTGGCAAGTACAAACTTTTAATGCTTAGGTATGAAGCTCTGTGAGGTGGACTTTTCTCAGTCACTCTAATTTGAATTCTTTTTCCAAAATGAATTAGTGACTTCAGCAGGGATCAGGATGGAGATCTCCCTGGTGAGTATCTTGTGTACTAGATTTAGGGAATCAACAAATTATTAAATATTCCGTGCAGTATGGAAAGGTCTTCGGAGGCCTCCTCCACAGTTTTGAAAGTGGTAGCAGCAATGTCATTCCCTGGGGATTTGAGAATTCTGAATTCAAATCCCAACAGACAGAAAAGTGTTAACTAAATAGGTATGGCAAGCTACGGATATTTGTGCGCAGTGTAGTTGACACATTTCAAAAAGATGTACTGCTTTTCTCCAAAGAATTGCAAACTGAGTTGGTGTTTGGAGAATATGCCTTGTGTAAAAACGAAATGAATTGGGTCGCTTGTCTATCCAGGCAAAAGATAAGAGGTAACTCAATTATTGGCCAAAGAAACAATAAGATGGAGATTTCTGATAGTAAAGGGCTCTGTAATCTGAACAGAAAGGGCATAATGAGATCCAAAGCTGCCTTTGGTGTCCTGGTGTTCGTCCTTCAAGGACATAACTGCTCCTGTGTGATGGTCTACAGCTTTTTTGTGTCGCTTTGTTCTTTCTATATGCTACATTCACCTCAACCTGTCCTTGGAAGGGTTTATTACCATCCTTGAATGTCACGATATCCTTGTCATATATCTTCCAGTACTTTCTGTCCTTTATTTTTCTGAAATTATTTCATCCTTATGTGTAAGATACTATATTGGTGTGATTTTTCTGTGTAGGGAATAAGAGAGCATCATCTTGAAGTGCCTTTGGCTTTTTAAAAGACGTGTAATGCTTCCTTTGGAAATGAGAATGGGTAAGACCCAGTGGTGCCATGACAATCTGAAACTAGTCCTGCTGTTGGATGTTGTTCCTTACACAGCTGGAACAATAGCTGCTGATGTTCGGGAGCACATACTGAGGAGACATCACTGTAGAGGTCCTCTTTTTACTTATTTCTGAAGTCATTTATTGGTCACCTTGGATACAGGCTACTGAAGTACCTGGTATCCTTTACACTAAGGAATTAATCTGCTCAACACTTTGCACTAATTTGTAGAGGGCATGTATGGACCAGGGTGGAGCAATTTCTCTTATTTGTGCTGCTTTGATTGAACAAGTGTAGCAGAAAAAGCAAAAAGAACACATTTTGCCCTCAGCTTGCATCAAGAATGACATTAAAATGCAGGCATTTCTAGAAGCAAGAAACAATTAGTAATTCAATTCGTTGCAATTTATTATTAACCTCTGGTACCATGAGAACATTCTTCTGCTTAGTCATGTGTGCAACTGAAATTTTAATTTAATTTGTTTAATTTCATTCTGTACACAGACAGTCTTTAGTAAATTTATTAGGATTCTTTTACACTTTTCCCCCTCTATACTAAAAAAGTGATAGATTAGTTAGTCATTTGGAATAAGCAATTTGTCAAGCCTGTAAGCCATATAAAACTAAGTGCATAAATAATTTATTGCCTACTTCAGTAGTAGGAATAATGTACATTTGGCAAATTCTAATTAAAATAATCAAGAGATTAATCATTTGATAGAAAGTTATTTATTAAATTGAATTAATTATCTTAAAGGTGTGTTTTAATATGAAGTATTAATGTGTTCTTACTTGAGACTCAGTGAACTACAATTTTTTTTTCTTTTTTAATCAGCAACTTCATAAAAAGCATGGCAAGTTAGCAAAATGGACACAAAAATGTGGTTTTATGACACTTCATAATGTTACTTAGGAAAAATCATTTAAAAGGATATTCCTCAACTGAAGTTATCAGATCAATTTCTTATACTGTAGTTAGGCTTTAATTTAAGGTACATTTAATGAAACATAGGTTTTTCTTGGTAAATATTTTCACATTAAAATATCTGCAGCATAACTCCCTGTCCAAACTATTTTTCATAAGATAGAGTTCATCCTGTTTACCACAACCTGATTTATATGTATGTACAAATGTGGGAAAAAAAATATTTAGAGGTGTACAGGCACAGAATATTATGAACTTTACAATACGTTGAGCCAGATTTAGACCCCTGATGAGTCTGTGCAATGTCATGCTCCTTGTTGCAGTAATCCAGTGGCAGATCATGAACTTCAGCTTTCATCGTGCAGTTCTGCACTTTAATATAAAGCCTGTTGTCTTTTTTTGGAGGGTTTGTGCAGCAACTTGCCCACACTAAATATGCTGCATGATTACTGCTCTATTCTGTGCTCTTTGAACATATGGGTGGCTTTACCTCTGTGAGCAATCTCATCGATGGGAGGGGAATGGCTTTTGTACCAACTTCTCGCTTCAACTTAAGAAAACTGGAGGATGAAAGTGAAGTTTGTGCAGTAGAAAGCTTTGGCGCTTCAGAAAAGTACTTTCAATGGGTGAAGCATAACCAGGGCCTGATGTCTCATTTTGGCTTTTAGGCAGCAATCTCGTTTTACTGATGTTGTGGCAGTATCTGAAAGAATTAAAACATACAACTGGAGAGATCCTGTTTTCTGCACATAAACCAATGCTCCATTCTAATCACTCCAGTGCAGTTTTTGCTACACAGAGCAGACAAATGTGTGCTTAAATCAAAGCAATACAATCATCTGCTATTTGGATGTTTATTTGTATATTTACAGCAGTTACTGAAGTATTTTGATTGTGCATTGGGGGAATAAATCACTATTTCAAGTTCCTTGTAAAATGTTCATTTTAGGAAGATGCTATGGATCTGAACATGTTGCAGGGTTTTGATTTTGAGTTGTTTGCTAAACCGGGAGAAGCCCATCTTTTGAGTAAAACTAGAGTAAAGAAAACAAAACTTGAGTATAACTCAAAAGTTTCTGATCTCATGAAGACCTTAACATCCAAAAAACTGAACACTTGTTATATTGGCTTAACTGATTCTTGGTTGTAAGCTTCTTACAATTTTGGAGTAAATATAAAAAGGATCTTAAATGCTTTATGTTAAGAAATATTCTGGGACAATAAATTTCTGCTACACAAATAGGATGTCCTGGGGAGTCAAGTCGCTTTCTTTTTACTCTTGCTCTCTCCTCACTTTCTTCACCTGTAAATACACAGTGAAATTTATCTAGGAAAACATAGAGACATTGGAGTTTTTCTTTACTCAGAGATGGCAGGGGCAAAGAAAAATGATTCCATTAAAACAGGTGTTACTAAAGAAGTTACAAAAATATCAGCTATGGTACCTGAAGAAATACTGCAGCAAGAAATTACAGAATATAATTTCAAGAGAAGTAACACAGATATTTGCAGATGCTGCTGTAGAAATAGACAGCTTTCAAGTGCACAGCATTTCAATTTCAAGGCAGGTGAAACAATAATAAATATTTGCAAAGTAAATTAAACTGTATCTAGAGTACTTTAAGAAAGAAAAGGTCAGAAAGGAAATCACTGAGGAAGCCTGCAGCTGCTTGCCAATTCTGAAATCTGGAAAACAAACCCTGAACATTAAAATCTTTAAAAAAAAATAAAGATGCAAACAACACTTCCCAAACTTCTTGCAAGGGATCTAAGTCCCACATGAAATGTAAATGAAAGCATCAACTGCAGGAATGGAATGTGAGATTCATTTTCAATGTGCTGAGCCAAGGCAACCTTTTAAACAAAGACTTCTGTTATATTAATTATGTTCTTTGCAAATGAGTGAGTGTTAAACTCTGCATTCTGATTAGCGAAGGGAAATGTAGCAGCCATTCCCAGGGTAAGGTTGGCTGGGCACCTGAGTGTTTGGGTAGATAGGTACCTAAACAAACTCTAAATCTCCGTGGAATGCAAAATCAGATAACGAAACTTCTCTTATTTGCTCTTTCCACTGCAGCCAAAAGTACCCTGAGAGAAGTCAGTGCTGCTGCTTCTAATTGTACACAAAGCATGGAGTTAAAGAAACAATCCTGTGAAAGTTAACCGAATTTGTGATTTTTTTCAAAGCAGATAGGAGGCATGGGTGGTAGTTGGAAATAACACTATGCATGCCTGAGGTGCTTAAAAGAGGTGCTCTTTCATAGATGACTGCTTCCAAAGAGAACAGAACAGGACACAGCTTTGATTTAGCAGCAATTTAGGATTTATTAAAGGTAGTTCACAAGTCTAATATATGATTTTTAATAATGCTCAATCAACAGCTGATTAACAAAATGATTTAAAGCAATTCAGTGAGATTTATTATAATTAAAACATCAACTTGGTTACAGATTTGATGGTGTCAGGGGTCATACTATGCTTACAAAAGAGAAAGATAAAATCACTTATGTACAGACACATATGCACAGAGGTATGTGATTAAAAGCCTATATACAAATCTATTAACACACACATACTCATGCGCATTAATCCGTGGATATTTGAATATATTCACACACACTAAGCCATAGCTTTGTGTGTATGTCTGTGGAATATCTATGGAGGTGTACCTGAAGTTAAAATTTCCCTCTCAAGTTTAGCAAATTACTCATTTTTAGTGCGGCATTCCCAATGAGCACTTGTTAAAAATAGATTTTTATAAGTTTTTATCTAGTGGTATATACTTTTGCAGATTCTTACTAGATTTTCAGTTCTTCTAAGCAACAAAAGTCTACGTGTGTAATGGATGACTAAGAGATTATTTTATATCTCATACATTGCGATCTGTCTTGAAGTATTTGGACACAAATAACCTTTCACAGCATACTTATGCTACATGTTTATATTAAAATTCAAAAATTAGTTAATTCAGTGTCATTTTTCACCTGGGGACCTGACTTGAACTCTGTATTTGACTCTGCAGTAATCACATAGGAACTATGAAATAGGTGTTGAATCCTCTATCTATCAAAGCCTCTTGAGGCAGTTACAGACCCCCTGAGTAGATCGGGCCTGTCAGTGTCTATTATGCATTAATCATCTTTGTGGTGTTGCTGCTCTGCTTCGGTAAAAGCAGTGAGGTTTTGCGTTCTTGGTGCAGCTTATTTATTTTAAATTACACCTTCTGAGTTTCCTGGATTTACTATGTCTGAGTTGGAGATAATTACAATGACTCTCCAATGTTGGTTTGGTCCCTTTGGTGGTACCTGGGATGGATGGGAGCAGCTGGAGCAGCCACTGTGCAGCAGCTGGGACAGGGATGGCATTGGGGGACTTGTAGCTGTTTACTTGGGGATATTTAGCATTTTTAGCTGTTAAAAGTCCATTTTCAGGGATCAGATCTCTTAGTTCAATGGGAATTCCTGTGTTTCAGATAGCCACACTGCTGGTATAAGCAAGATTGTCACACTCTGGGTATTTTTAACTAGGCTTTCACTTTTAATAACTCATTTGCTCCATGGGAGCTGTTGTTAAGGGATTTCAGGGCTGGAAAGGCGGCAGGTGCCCAAAGGGTCATCGCACAGCTCTGACAAAAACACAGCTTCCCTGCGAGGCCTCTAGAAACTGAAACTGCCGCAGGTGACAGCACGGAGAAGACAATTATTTCAAATGCACGTTGTATAGCATTGGGGCTGTAAACAGTCCCAGCAAGTACAGCAGTGCTTCAGTTTACCTTACAGTTTACCCTATAGTAGCCTATATTCAGCTACATGCAGCTTTGCTGTGTTTTAATACTTCCAACCAGCACTTCCTACAGGAGTTTGTCTCAACTTGCTGTTTTTATTACATTTTCCATATTTTAAAGTCTCAGCTAAAATGATTAAATTAGGGAGTGTTCTTTTTTTTTTTTTTTTTTTTTTTTTTACTGAAAAGTCGTAGCTGTCTGGAAGAACTACTTTTTTACTTCTGAAGGGAACTTGCAGCATGGTTGTCTGGCCTGGACAAGGGGTGATGGTTTTAAACTAAAAGAGAGGAGATTCAGGGTGGACGTGAGGAAGAAAGTTTTGACCCTGGGGGTGGTGAAACACTGGCCCAGGTTGCCCACATTGGTGGTAGATGCCAGGCCAGGCTGGATGGGGCTCTGAGCAACCTCATCTGAGTGACGTCCCTGCTCATGGCAGGGGGTTGGACTGGATGAGCTTGGAAGGTCCCTTCCAACCTGAACTATTCTATGATTCTATGCTTCTCTGAAATGATCTTGCCAAAACAAAATTAATCATTATGCACTATTGAAATGGGAACTCGATAGCTGAGGATCAAGTCTTTGCTGCACCAAGCCTGGGGAATTGTTCAGGTAGAAGCAGCGGCTGCTGAGCAATGCTGCAGGATATGAGTCAGCACCCAGAGATGTGGGTGGAACTTTTTGTATGAAGTGCTAAAGAGATGCACTGTGCAGTGGCACAGACAGACTGCTTAGGGTGCCATTGACTGCTGAAGCACTTAACAGTTTTTCTCTTTGAAAAACCAGCAAAAAAGGAGAGACGTATAAGTTCCTGTACATGTCACACTTACAAAGATGCAAGCGTAGATAGATTATTCTTGTACTCTCAAGTTTTGCACTGAATGCTTGATAGGAAGACTTCAGGAAAATCAGAAGTGCAGATATAAACCTTATAACTATTTCCAGATGGCTGAAGATATCATTTCACTTAGAAAGCTTATTATGAGTTCTTTGCGTTGTTATTCCAACAGATGTAAAATCAACATCATGCTAGGCAGTACACCAGAGAGTATTCAGAGGCAATTGTCCAAAGTTACCTGGAGGTTTGGCATAAATTGTACTCCCAAGAAAAGGGAAGAGCTTGTTCATTGTGTCGCAAAACGAGGAGTAGTCTGGAAATGATGTTCTTACACTGTAATTGTGAGCTCCAAATCTACGGCAGTGTGTCCACACAGCTTTGGAACCTGTTTCCTCTGCTCTGGAAGTAGAGAGATTTATGTAGCAACCTTGCTTGTACTGAGCATAACATACAGCACTCTATGAAATATTTGCTTATTCTGGTTTGCTGGAGCAACTGATAAACAACAGCAAGCTTCCATTTGTGTATCAGGGTTTTCAGTCTTATATGCTCATATACATAATATTATTGTTGTATGAGGATATAACCAGGCAACATTTTCCAACAAAAGCAGTAGCCATCTATTCTTGCCAGAGATCAAGACATACACAGTTAATTACCATCCTTCTTAAACTTTCTACAAGTCAATGAATTGCCGGGCATATATGTGTGGTCTTTTTTTTTTCTTGTCCATTCTTAAAAAACTCTTTGCTTTGCAGTTTCAGTGGAGATAAAACAACTGTGTACATGTATGTTTCTGAATGTGCGTCTGTGCTTGTCTAGTTATGATATTTATTTATTTTGTTCTTCTTTTTCTTTCTTTCTCTGTCTTTTCCCAAAGTAATAGAATTTGCTGCGCTCAAACTCTTCCTGTCTCCACATCTTTCTTGGTTCATCCTTTTTGTATGACCTTGGCATTTTTTCTTCTCCGTTGCCGTTCCTAAATATTGCTTTCTCTTTCAGGTTCAACTTTTTTGACTTCTTTGCTCCTATCATCACTTTTATGATTCCTATTTTAAAGCCCATCATAAAAATCTTGCCTTTGTTTTATGTTTCTGTCTCCCTTTTCCTTCTTGTAAAAACACTGCCTATTTTCTCTGGGAGCTATTAGGTGTCATTTATTGTTTTAATGCTCAGTCACTTTGTTTCCTTTACGCTATAGTTTCAGATAACAGAGGATATGTAAAAAATATTCATGGTTTTGAAATAATTAAATACAATATAAGAAAAAATACCACACAAAATGAGGAACAAGACACTCCAGTGAACTATATGGTGAAGGGTAAATGCTATTAGCATGTACAAGCAACAGTTTAGATCAACTTTCACCTCCTACTGCAACACTTTGCTTGAAAATATGAAGCGAAAATGCAGGTCTGGCTGTATAGGCAGGAGTCTTTCCAGCATTCAGCACTTAAAGTTTAGGATTTTAGAGATTTTGCTGACAGCCTTTCCTCCAGTGTCTCTGATTTTCAGCCTCTGGGCAGCTGTTATCACTCAGACTTTCATTTTACGTTCAGTATGCTAAAAAAGGGATTTCTGATATTAATAAATAACAGGTATAATCCAGAAGGTCAGAAAATACCCACAGTTTTGAATTCAATTCTTCCAGTGGCAAATACCTTATCGCAATGCTTCATCAGCCCCAGAATGTAGTATCTATATCAGAAACTTAAATTCTAAGATGACTTCATTGTTTTTGTTATAAATTATCAGGTGCGGGTAAATGTGAAAATATTTCAGGTGAATATTCAGCATTTGCAAGGATGTCTTCTGCTTGTTTTCTACCAGTAATATATTGGAGGTTGATCATCAGAAATGGTGAAAAATGGATAGTCAGACTGGAGGAAAGACTAAGATCAAATTAATGTTACGTAGACTGTGGGGATTTTTTTGTTGTTTTGGTGGATTTGGGGGAGTTTTTTGTTTTGTTTTGTTTCCCCCCCCCAAAAAAAAGTTAATTTTCAGCAACCAGGTGAACTTAAATAGGGTCTAGAGCTCAAATTGTCACTTGCCCTTCAGTAAGAACCTATTGTCCAAGTCAGCCCATTGGACACTGGAGCGAATAAATAAATGCAATTAATTGAATGACACAATCCAAAATAAGGCTGCAGTTCAGGCCCACATAAAACACCTACTCAAAGCAAGGTGCCACTGCCTGAAGAGTAAATACTAAGCAATATTTTTAAAAAGCATTAATTCATTAATATTGTCCAGAGTCTTACTGAATACTTTCTAGTAACAAGCAGATTAAATATTACAATTTAGAAACAGCTCCATTGCCTGAATGAGTCATTGATGAAATAATGTATGGTAATGTACTTCATAAGATCTTTAACTTTCACAGTTTTATCCAGTGATTGTTTAATGTAAAAATGAGAATATCCTTACCCAGAAAGCCTGTGCCTGTTCCCCAGCTGCTGTACATCACTTAGCATCATCTATCCAGGGTGACTGCCTAGATCATTAGGATGAGACAAGGTCATGTCTGTTTTCCCTCTCTTTTCTAGTTAAAGGAATCTTATAGGCTTTGCTGTATAAAGCCAAAACAAGAAAAAAAAAAGGAGTGGAAAATGTAGTTTCACACGGACCACACTCTTCTGAAAAGCAGGCAGCTTGGTGGCTATGCAGGAATACTGGGCAATAAAAGACATGGTGCTGAACCCCCAACGGCGGAATATTAGTTTAGTATCTGACTGCACTTTGTGGGCATCTAGACACTTGGCAGGCAGCTGATCCTCTTGTGTAGGGGGGAGTTTTCTGGTAGACCCCCCATGTGAATCCTCGTGGAATGTACACAGGAGATTACCTGATTTCTGCATCAGGATTAGTTAGGAGATGGTAGGTGCCCTATTTGAAGTAATCTGTCTTCATTTTCCATGTATTATTGTGCTCTTTTGATTTAGTCCTAAATCAGCTCTCTGGAGTCTCGGGTCTCTTCCTTTCTTTCCATTGGTGTTTTCTGGTAGGGGAATTTCAATTGCTGTGTTATCCACTGTCCTGAATCTGCCTTGAGGGCTAAAAGTTCACCCTGTATATATAGTGGAAGAGTCATTTACCTCAGTGGAGCTGTACTGCTTTATGCCAGCTGAGTGACCTGACCTACCTATAAGAAGCATTAAGTTGACAACAGGCATCTTGAAGATACATTCATTTCAGGAAAAAAAAAAAAACAAAACTTGTTACCTAGCTGTATACCGCTATGTTCTTTCGTTTCTTTAGCTGACACCTAAACATTTGAATTCAACACCCAGCGATAACATAGGTGGTGATACTAAAAGACTTTATGTACTCCAAGTAGTGCCTTGGCATAAATCCTTGAAGGCTCAGAGCCTTAACAAATACAACTGATGTACATGTATGGGTTTATAAATTCTGTTTATTACATCTTAGAGTGCCCTCTGTTTCTTTTCCATACTGTCCTCTGCATGCAGAAAAAGATGTTCCCCTACAGCTTGCACATACTTTGGTCCATTTTCGCTATAGCAAACTGAAATATTAGAATAGGTTTGGTAGCAGTAGTTTTTTGAGTTTTGTCTTTAAAGTGGCAACAAACACATTCTAATGAATAATCAAGTAAGCAGACATAAATAATTAAGAGATATTTCTTACTATTTTTAGAACATGCTAATTCTGGCTGGATGCTGGCATATAGAACAACAGAATGCTTTGTAAAATCCCCTGTTGTATTATAGAAATGTTACATTTTTTTCTTCTCACTTGACTTTCAGATTCTTATTCCCTCTTGAAGTGCAAGGCAAGAAAGTCAACCTACCACAGTAGATTTTTAATCAATGACTAATTTACCATTCAGCTTCAATTTAAAACTAAATTGCTTCCCAAAATATTTTTTTAAAATCTCCTGGATTAATTTTTCCTTTTAAAAAGGCAGGGTTATTTAATTAAACACCACAGGTTTTGCTTTCCAGGTTGTTGTCATTTTTTTGGATGTGATTTTACTTACTGTGGTAACTGGCAAGCAATGCTGCTACGATAAATTAAAAAGTACAGCTGGATGCCAAAAGAAAACACTTCCAATGCAGCTCTCCTGTGTACCCACATGGTTTTAACTGATATTGACAAGCAGTGCATTATATCTTGGGTGAGAAAATTTAGTTGATATTGAATCACATGAAAATGAAGAATAAATGAGAGTATTTTTCTAAAATTAAAAAAAAAAACCAACAAACAACAGTAACTAAACACTTTGTTTTTAAGAGCTCCTAAGGCTTTGGGGTTACATTTTTTCTGCCTTTGCACATTCTAACAACAACCCAAGGAGATGCATTTGCCTTTTTTTGCCAAGAGGGTACTGTGAGCAAGGCACATGATATTTAATAATGCTGGACCCTAATTCTGACTGACTGTTGTGCCTTTCTTTTCAAACCACTGCAGGTCTTCATTCGTGACTGCTTTACACACTTCGGCAAAGACGAGATGGTTGAATATATGACATCATTGCTGCGAACACCAGGACACAAAAGAGGTACATTTGCATCAGAAAGGTGGCTTTTCTGTGGCAGTGAAGAGAGGGAGGGTCATAGGTTCATTCCTCTGTTTGCTGGCCATATATAGTGCTATAAGCTTACTGTGTTTTATTCTGTGGGGCTCACAGTCAGCAAATACAGTGCTGGGCACATTGCTAACTACAAAAAGACCATTATCCCCTGATAAAAGTTGTGCTGGCTATGACTTTTGCATGGTACTGAGAGTTCATTTCATGTTCAATGGCTCGCTGAGACAAGCACAAACTATTCTGCTGCTTCTTTGTCTGGGTTTGTTGGGTGGGAGGAAGGGGCCAAGAACAAAGGGAGTTGAATCGGTGACTGCAGCTATTAGTGTCCCATACACACCTACCGACTTAATTTGACTTCTTTCTGGTAGCACATGCCATGCACATGCTGTGCAGGAACGAATAGATAGAGGCTTTGGATCAGAGCAGCTCCTCAAAATGCCACGAGGACACCAAATCCAATCCAACATATTGCTTCCTGTAGCTCAAGGGGTCCATAGTATGCATGGCCCTACATTAACAGGGGACATTTTGGCAATTAAAACATTTCTGAAAATTTGAGTTTCTTTTGCATGTGTATCTTTTAATACATAACTCTTGGCACATAAAATAGCCTTGGGGGAAAAAAAAACACCAAACCCTAAGAATTTGCTTTTGGTTTGAGAAAAGAAGTCGTGATCTGAGATGACAAAGTCATAGATGTGTGGAAGTATTTCCGAGTGGTTGCACAACAAGATCTATCCTTCTTAGCTTCAGGAAGAAAATGGGGAGCATGCTGTTCCTTGTCATACTTGTGTGTGACTAGGAGGGAGAGGAAAGCTTTCAGAGGTGCTCTGCAGGCTCAGGAACATGTTTCCTGGTTGCAAAAACAGGCAGAATTTGCACCATCCCACTCCTTTTCAGTAACATCAATGTGATTTGATGTTGTACAAGGTGCATTGAAAGGACTTGGAAGAGATACACTTAAGCTTTTTCCATAAAGTGACATAGTTCTAGGATGGACTATAGCTCTTCATGAGATTATAGATAACTCCAGTGCTATTTCTTTCTTGCTATTCAGGAGAGGGAACTGCTTGAGAGAGTCCAGTGCAGAGCCACAAAGATGATTAAGGGAGTGCAGCATCTCCCTTATGAGGAAAGACTGAGGGAGCTGGGTCACTTTAGCTTGGAGAAGAGGAGACTGAGGGGTGACCTCATTAATGTTTATAAATATGTAAAGGGTGAGTGTCACGAGGATGGAGCCAGGCTCTTCTCGGTGACAACCAATGGTAAGACAAGGGGCAATGGGTACAAACTGGGACACAAGAGGTTCCGCTTAAATATGAGAAGAAACTTCTTCTCAGTGACGGTGACAGAGCACTGGAACAGGCTGCCCAGGGAGGTTGTGGAGTCTCCTTCTCTGGAGACATTCAAAACCCGCCTGGACACATTCCTATGTAACCTCATCCAGGTGTTCCTGCTCTGGCAGGAGGATTGGACTAGATGATCTTTCGAGGTCCCTTCCAATCCCTAACATTCTGTAATTCTGTGATTCTTTAAATGGATAGTTGAATGGACAGGATTTTTTGAAGTTCAAATCAGGCAGCTTTAGACCATCAAAAGAGTCTGTTCTTCCTGCTTACTCTTACAAGCAGAAATGTCTGTCTCTTCTTGGCCAAGAAAATGTCAAAGGCTTTCCCTGGCATTTTTACTAGCTCACTGGCCAGAGAGGAGCCCAGATATCGCGGCATCAGTAAGGAACTCTGAAAGGCACACTGTCATCTTAACAAAGGCTGTATCTAAATTAAGAGTCAGAGTAATATTGTACTCCAGTGACTTAATGAAATAAGAGCAGCAATTCCTCCCTATGCACAAGAATCCCAAATGGGCCACAAAATCTACTTGATTTACTGCCGCACCCGACGTGACCCTAACACAACAAACCAGCACATGTTACTGTTGCTGTAATCAGAAGCACAAGACACAGAATGCTTCATAGAACAGGATATTTATAAATTCAATGTGTTCAACTGGCTGCTCAAAAGAGCAGATGAGCACAGCATTAGGAAAACACTTGGTGTGTTTGTATGATAGGCTTGTCTATGTAGCCAACTCAAAATACTCTTCCTCACTCAGTTTCCATTATTTATTTATCTACTTATTTATTTTAGTGGCTATTTGACATCTTTTCTTAAGTTTAGAAAATTAAGCCTCCTGCTTCATCAATCGGATTTCTCCCTGCCATATGGTTGCTCTGATTCATCCCAGCCATCAGCTGGTGCAGTGCACAGTTCAGGGATGTTTTAAGTTTTGCCATATTGAAGGGCAGGAGGATTTATATGTTGCTCATCTTTTTGATGTTCTGGACTTGGATGCACCAACTAACACCACTCATTACTGTCTAAATTAATGTTATTTGTTCTTTTCTCAGGAGAGCAGTTGATGCGGGAGATGGGAAGGAGAAAATGGGCAAGCACTTATGTTTAAGTTGCTTTTGTAGAAGTATTTCCATTCCAATTCCCCTATGCCCAAGGCTGTGAGACCTGTAAATGTAATGCAGCATACTCTTCTGTTGCAAATTTAACCTAATTCCCTCACAGCAAGAGCAACTACATTAAGAAAGAATAGTCCGGATTGTGCACAAGTGGTTTTAGCTGCAGCTGCTGGGGTTTGGTGTTATATTCATTCTCTCAAAAGTTTATCCAAATGTGTTTTGAAATGTAGAAAATAGATGACATTAGACAGCACTATACACTGGTCCGTTCTGTAAGTACCAACAAATCATTCAAACAAATAGCTCTACAGAGGGAAATGCAGGCAGGAAAAGCATTTTTATGAAGGCACAAGACAGGGTAATCCCGCTGCAGAGCCTTGATATTTGCACTTTCCCTATTCCCCAGAGGCAAGATAACACTTCTCTGCCAAGCCCACAATCTTGAAGACCAGAACTAACCATGGAATCATTCTGGTTGGAAGAGATCCTCAAGATCATAGAGTCCAACCATTAACCCAAAACTGGCAGTAAAACATGTCCCTGAGAATATCATCTATACGTCTCTTAAATGCTACCACCAAGGCCTGTACCAATGTAAACAGCAGCTAGCAGATGGACTTACCTTTGATCCATAGCTGCTTCAGACAGGTGTTGTGCACACACCTGCCAGCCACCAAATTAACTGAGAATCAAAATATAGTTAACCCAACACACTACAACGACATCAAGCTGACCATATTGGGGTTTTGACCAGTCATTTAAGAAACCACAGAGAATAAAGAGTAAGTTGAATCAAAACCAAACAAATAAGTACAACCACTGGAAAACACAATGTGCATTTTCACTCTGTTTAAAAGCATAGGCCACAAAGTGCTTTATCCAATTTAACAAATTGTTTTCATGCTCAGAAATATTTGCAAAGGGAAGAAATCTATTTTCTGATGAATGAAAACTGTTTGAATGGTCTGGCTGATTATCATTGTCTAACATTTACATAATACTTTTTGCATACATATGTGCATTTGAAAGAGTTGTGTCTGTTAAATTGCATCATTCAAATATGGCCCCACATGGCTTACAAAATATATGTAAAACAGCAGGAAGCAGTTATCAGAAAATTTTATCTCCTTTAGCCTTTTGCAGAGCAGTATAAACATCAGATTTACATCTGTCTTTGCACCCTGATTCAACTAGTGAGGTAAGATAGGATTTTTGATGTCCCTACTTCAAAGGATAGAACAGATCTTTTTCTTTCGTTGTGTATCCAAGCAGATTAAAAATGTCCAGTCTTTTATCATATGTGATTTACCTTATACAGTTGACTCTGTCTAAAAAAGTAGGTATGTTTTCTCAGCTAGGCAGGATTTGAAGGAGAAGGAGGTTGGGTTGTGTGTTGTCGTGTGTTGGGTTTTTTTAATTATGGTTATAGGCAAAACAGACAAGCTTTCAAGTGTACAAGCTCTTCTTCAGGCTTCAAAGAGAAACAGAGATCTTTGGACTTAAATACAAACTGAGAAGAACTGCTTTGAATTTGGTAATCAGTTAGATCATTTGAGAGAAAAGGCAGCTGGTACCTCAGAAACAGAGGAATGACACTTGCAAAGAAAGAGATTATAAGATAGCTATTTCCTGTGGGAAAAAGATATGGGCAATTTGTCACCAATTGAACTTGTGGGAATTACTGGGCGTGGGCAAAAGAAGGCATAATGAGCCATAAAACTAGTATACTTCTACTTAAGCCATTATTTCTGGTATCCAATAGCATTACAAATTTCAGTTCCCAGGTAGTTATTTTGAAAGTGTTTTACAGATTTCCCTTGAGGATAAGAACTGAAAAGGCAAAAACGAAATTATTGTTTTGTGAGAAATATTCTTTCTCAGATCTTTGAGTGTGTCTGTTTTTCATCAACTATTCATTTATTCTGATGTTTTTGGTTTCACACATATCATTTCCTTGTGGACATTTGATGTGTTTGGTGAAGTATATTACATATGGGATGTGTAAGCTGCAGATCTTGTAACAGTCCAGTGGAGGACAAGGTATTGTCACAGCTGAGAAGATGTGTTGGCAGTTCTTACATTTGGTGTTCAGCTGTTTTATGGCTCTGTTTAGTATGTATTCATTCATAAGACTGCTGCTACCATGGTAAGTTTAGAAAAGGTCCAGACTAAGGGTTGGAGAGCTGTTGAAGGAGATGCCTCTACGCAGCGGGGACGTATATTGCATTTGTAGTGGATTTCAGTGAAAGACTCTAGATGATAGACATGTCATTTATATGGTCTTAGGTACAGCATAAGTAAAAGCATAAGCATGGTGGAATAGGCATTTAAAATATCTTCTTGAAGGTGACTCAGGCATAGATTCCAGAAATTCTTCTTAAAATAAACAGTATATTTACAAGGTATAGCATAGAGCAGCTCAAGCTGGTGCCTCCTGAAGAGGGACCCCGAGCCAAAAGAACCCCAGATCATCATAGCCCCACAATCCGAGCCTCACAGCCCCGCATTTCACTCTGGGCTAATTGCAGAGTCTGGGGTCTCCCTGTTCTTCATCAGATCTCTTCATTTTCATCAGGTAGACCATCTATCAATGTCCTGACCTTCAGCTGCTATTTCGCAGCTGCGGAAAGTTATGTTTTTGGCAATAACCAAAACATTCTTCTGTTTCATCTTCTTTTAGACCCCATTCTTTTCCTTTACTTACCTCTGGGACGTCGTTCCCCTTATGTTCTGAGGCCTTTTTTGCTTAATGAGGCAGAAAGTTCAAAAGTTCATAGCTTGCAGAAGTTATGCTAAGCAAAATCCAGATAAACAGTTTCTAACGAAGTTCTATAAGGAGCAATATACCCAATAATAAGCTAAGGCAGCCTGTTCCCTAACAATAGGAAGCCTTAGGTGCAGGAGGAGATGCTACATGAGATGACAGGAGATAGATGTAGCATCTTCTTCAGGTTCCATCAGCCCGATCAATGTAGTCTTTGTGGATCAAGATGTTCTAGATCTTTGTTCATCTGTTGGCTTAATCGCTATGTGGCGAGGGTGTATTAAGCATTGCTCGGGACTGTTTTCAGAAAGAGGCTGTGATACTACTTTTTATGTTGGATATTTCAATGCTTATTCTTCTCCTTAAGTGATTACTAGAACAGGCCAAGATGGGATTTCAGCAGGGCTTATCAACCAGGCTCCTTCTATAGCCTATGGAGAGAAACATTTACCTGCAGAGCCAGAACAATGCTGTTGTGTGTAAAGCAACTGGAAAGTACCATTTGGGGTTATCCATGGTACTTCCTTAGGTGCCTATAGTTGAAAAGACTAATTTTTCTTATTAGACATTCTCTTGCTAGTGAGCTTCTTTACAAAAAAAAAATGAACTATTGCTCCTTCACGGGTTGAGATTTACAGGTTTTCTTTTCCATCCCTTTAGCATGAAGACGTTTAATGATGCTATTCCTCCAAGCTCAAAGTGTATGGTGTTTCACAAGGAAAGGCAACTACTCCATAGTTTCTGACAAAGAAAAGCTTCTTAACAGTCTTTCACCAGAAAGAGGACTGAAAAAAACCCACTCACTACATCCAGGAGTAAATTCTTTTAGGCTCAGCAGTTCCCATGGCTCCAGGAGAGTGAATGTTTCCAGTTGAACTCTTTGGTGAGTTGGGTGATTCCAGCCACTAATATTTACTAAGGAGAAGGGAGCTGGCACTGGTGTTTGAGAGTCACTCTCTATCCAGATGGTCTTGCTTCAGTTACAGGGAGTATGACTGTTGAATTTCTCTTAATTTGCAGCAGGTAGAGTAGAGCTAGGGCAACATAAGCTTCCTGCTCATTCTTACATCCAGGCTATCAATCCCTGGTCTTGCAGCCTTGGCTCAACTATTCCTTTTTCAGCATCTTCCCAGCCAAGACCTTCCTCTTCTGATGATCTCTTGGTGCTGAGTGAAACTTATCTGGACTGAGAGACAAAAGGAATGGGCATCTAAGCACAAGTAGCTCAGTTACCATGCTGTTACTTATGACAGATAACAGCAGCCTGACTCCTCCAAAATACTGCAGCATATGCCGTCTAGCTCTGCCCTGTTATCTTGTCTGTATATTTTGACTGACTGAAGCATTGTCTAGCAGCCCTTTATGGCCAAAATTTCAGGCTCTTTGCAGATTCAGACAGTATCTGATATGCGTAAATTACATTTTTTTAGACTTTTCTTCCAAAAAAGGGTAAAAAACTTGAGTGTTTCCTTTCAGTGGAAGACGAGATGAAGAGAGCCATGTAACCTTAGAATTTGGAAGATTTCTAAAGGCGCTACAGCCTACCTTAATCCATCTCTACAGATCACTGTCTGTTTTCATCAGCAATCCCTATCCTTTTAAAACCTGAGATGATTCGAATGTAACAATGTCCAAGTTACCTCAGTCAACCTAATCTGTGTCAAGTGCTTGCTAAACACCAGTAACTTCTAAAGCAGAAAAAACATACTGTGCTGTTCCGCATCTAACATTTTATAGAAAAACAGTGTATTACTTACATACACCAGCAGTTACTAGAAAAGGAAACATGGAAGTAGCTGATGAACTGTTGATTATCCTGGTATTCTTGTCGATTGGACAGAGATCTGAATGGTGATGAAAAATGAAAGGTAATTAAATTGCCAACCACAAACAAATTTTGCCAGTGTATTTCACTATCGTTGATCAAGCTGCTAATGTAACACAGCACTTTAGCTCATTAGCAGCGAATATGATACTAATAAGTGCCTCAGGCAATTAAAACAAGTGCTATATTGTATTATGTTACTTGCAATCGGCACTTTGAACAACCTTGTGAGCGTATATTTCACACAGCCCACTCAGTAGTTGCAATGACCCCAGAATGAAAACTGGCTAAATTTTTGGTGCTTCTCATTTTGTTGGCTACAAAATCCTATCAGGTCTGTGTAAAAAATCTGCTGAACACAAGAAAGAAAAAAAAAAAGTAGGTGGGTGTTAATAAGAATGTCTTGAAAGCCTGTTAATCTAACATCCAGATGTTTTTTATTAAAGAATTTAGAAGTATTCTTAGAGCCAACACCAGCTGCAGGTGTTGATATGCCATAATTGTTTAGATACTATGGTAACAGACACTATGAAAAACATGGAGGCAGATAGTTTTACACCACTTCGTTTGACCATTACGTTTGCTTTTGATTCATATGTACGTACCAGCTGATGTTTTAGATTCAAGCTCCAAGTAATTCAAAATCTGAAAGAAAAGCTTAGTTAAAATATCCGTGCTTCACTCAGTTACTGCAGAAATGCAGCATAGGTTGTTAGTCCACACATTGGATCTCACTAGCTATCATGCCCTTGTCCTTTAACCAAAATACAACTTTTTATAGCAACAGCAATGCAGTTAGGTGGCAGCTACAACTTGGATAAGTATGTAGTGATATGGAGTGGGAGAAAGAGCCTAAGTATTCTTTTTCACCACTGTTGGGATCTAAATTAGAAATCTAAATTAGCCAGAGTATTTCAGGAATAGGTCTAGCATTCATCTTAAGCAGGCTGATGTGCTGTTGAAGGTTTAGAACAAGGAAATAATTGGGCAAAATAATAAAATTGGCAAAGATCGCTAAAGAAAATGTTGGAATAGGACTGGAGGTTTATAGTTTTTTTCTCCCTTAGTACTGCACATAGGGCAGTCAGTCTGTCTCAGCTCCAAGCTCCAGTGTGCCACAGACAGTAAAGCTTTATATGGACAGGGGATAAGAGTGGAAGAGAGATTAAATACTGAGAACTATTAAAATGACCAAGGCTATTTAGTTTAGAAAGCAGGAGTATAAGAATGACCAGTAAAAATAATGAATGGTTTATGGGAGAGAGATCTGATATTCCTCCACAGGCAGTCCCAGCCCCATAACACAATTACAAGAGAAAAGCTGATGGAACTGGCAGGCAGAAAATGTGAACAGAAGAGAATATGTCTTAAAATAGCACATTATCAGCCCGTGGAATTTAATGCCACAGGAGATCATTGAGGAAACGAGTTTAACAAGATTTTAAGAGGGCTGAGTTATTTATACTGACAAATAAAACTTTTGTGCCTACATGAAGTTAAGTCAAAAATGTAAGAGACTGTAATCAGGACAACGTGTAAGATCCATATGTGTTCTTCTAAGGATACCAAAACTCCAGAGGTTTAATACACATGCACCAAAACTCACTGGATGCCAGGCGCTTGCCTGTAAAAGCTAAACACACGCTAACTGGGAATGCTGTCCCATCCCTCATCTGGATATGGATCTTTCCTACACTACTCCATGTCACTTAGCATGTAGATGAGACACTGTCACAGTAATCATGCTGATTCAGCATCTTTCAACCTAGGCCACAGGATTTTAACTGCAGGGTAGAAGGTGGCTTGCTTGGCAAGCTGCTTCTTGCCTTCTGTAACTGGATTTATTTTTATAAGATCTGTTTCATTTGATATTCCTCCTAGTCTATCAGGTTTCCAAAAGTTAAATGTAATCTGTTTGCCCAGATTTTAAAATACGTTTGCAAGGTGAATGCTACTAAACAGTTTCACATTCCTGAGGTGATAAACCCTGTGAATCAATAGAAGCTGGGTTGCCTGTGTGGCTTTGCTTTATGGAGACACAACAGTATCTCCATAATCATAGGTCTGTACCTCATTTAAAAAAAAAAAAAATAAATAAAAGCAGGGAAAATAGATGGTGTGGGTGGCAACATGCTACTCTTCTACTGAAATTGTTTCCAAATTGTTGAAATGGCAAACTATTGTCTCATCTTGTCACATTATTTATATCACACCTGACACATAGCCTATTTTAATGTGGTTTTATTCAGGGTTATATTGTTTAGCTTTTGCAAATCAACAGTTATGAGAAAAGGAAAATCAAAGTATCTCATGTTGTCTCACATTCCATTAATCCAACTGAAGCTACAGTGAACAGACGTGCAGCGTGTTATTATACAAGCCATATGATACTTATTTGAATGGGACACTTTCAACAAGAAAGCATTCGTAATGCAACATTATTGCTGCTCTAAAGAATGTAACTTATTGAAATGCAATGTATTTTCTTTCAAACCAGCTGAAACTAGCTACATGGCCAAGTTTAGAAATCCTACGAGGCAATGTTGCATACACCAGTAGCTGCCTAAATACCTTTGCACTGTGCTGTTCTGGTTCTCAAGAGGTATTGAAAGGTCTAATTCCCAGTCACATTGGTAGGACCAAGGTGCCTACGTACCTGTGAAGGTTCAGGTTTCCAACAGCATAAGGATAATATTTTCAAGCCTGAGAGGAATATTTATTGCATACACCCATGTAAAAAAAAAACTTTGCTTTTCCATACCTGCTCCATCTCACAATGCCTTCGGTATTTCTCATATTTGCTGCTAACTTAGGTGTGGGTTTAACTCCCAGTGAAACTGGCAAGGCCTAAACTCAGATCTCAGGTTAAACACATGCTAATCTATTCTGAATGAGAAAATAGTACTGAGTTATGGCATTGCAGAGGGACAACTGCCTGATAGGGACTTTATGGGTTTTCATTTGGGTTTCTAAATTGCTTGGTGCATTGTCAAAGTGTCCCTTTTAAGAGGTCTGGAGAAGTGTATTTCCCTCTTTTTTTCAAAAGATCACTTCCATCAGTTCTTGCAGAATCCCTGTAACTAAATCAGTGCCTCATTTTAATACATTTGACACAATAATGCTCTGCAGCTGCATGCAGAAGCCATGGATAAACAGAGAAATAAATTAACAGGCCTCTGAAAACTTCCCGACTACTTCCCAACTAAAATTCTTGACAGATACTCTCGATTATTAAAAAAAGGCTAAAAAACCCCCACAAAAACTTAATAGAATATCTATCAGTGCTTTATCATGCATTTGAAATACAGATCCAAACAGGTTTTGTTGTTTCAATCATTCTGACTTTCTCAAAGGCATTTCATTGGTATTTGACCCTTCTGATACACATTTAAAGGCACAAATTAGCAAGACTTGGGACATTTCTAAATGACAGGGGAGCAGCCCTATTAATGCTCATCTTCACACTCACTTGCCAACTACTCAGATGCAGAAAAAGGATTTGGGCATGTTAAACAGTTAGAATTCACCTTGAGTCAAGATACAAGCTTGTGCCAAGGTTAGAAGTGCCAACTTAAGTAATATTCCTATATTTAAATATCCTGGTTTATATCACTTGAAAGATTATATTTCTGACCTGAACCCATCCACTGCCTTTCGTGTGTTGCTAAAGATTTCCCCAGCTACTTTCCAGTAATGCCTGATTGCTAAGTCTGAGGTCCTTCAGGGTGACAAATGCTGTGACAAATGCTGTATTGTAGTAAGAAACTAATTTTTATTCAATTTGGTTAAGGAATTGTGTGAGGAATTTTTTTTCCTATAAAAAAACAGCTTTTCAGTTAAATGGAGACTTTCACTAATTATATTTTTAATCAAAACACATCAGGTTTAAGGAAAAAGCCTCACAGGTTTCAATTGCAGTTGGCTATGAAAACAAAATAAATTGCTTTTCGTTAAGACTTTTGCAGAGGAAAAACATTACTTCCCAGCTATTTCTAAATTTGGTCCTGATCTAATAAGGGAAGTACAAAATAAATAAAATCCAATAGAATATAAAATTCAGCCATTAATAATGCACATACAATAGACTCACTGGAAGGAGGAGTAACCTGAGAATTGCGTGTCAGATTACCATATGCACAAACTGGTGAGATATAGCAATGATGGGTGTAAGATACAAGCTGGTGTAAGATACAAGCCTGTGTGAGAAACTTTGCCACCCTTGCAGACAGCTGCAGCATTTTAATGCAATGTGCTAAATGAAATTTTATGCCCAGATGATTCAGTTAACTTCTGAGCAATGTAGCCTCAGCAATATTTAAAACTCACTCTGAAAGTCTCCAGCTGGCAGCTATTTTTCCCTCACCAAATGTATTTCTCTTTTCTGCATTTTAGGTCCATCTTCACTTGCTCCTCTACTGTGGTAGGTTGCAGCATGTGAATCTCTCTCCTTTCCTCATCTTTGTCTCCTGCATCTCCTCCGGTTTTAGACAAACACCTGCAGCTGCCTACCAGCAAACTTCTCTGCCTTTCCTCTGGCAGATAACTCTTGCTTTCATAGCTTTTTTCCCTAGGTGTTGCTTGAGTTCAGGAGCCCACGCACTGCACTGTAAAACTGATGTAGGGCAATGCCTGTGGTGTATAATATAGAGGTATCACATGTTTTTACACAGTCAGTACTACTGCTGTTGTTGCCTCTCTAATGTGTAGTTGCATTCATATCTACTTTGTTCATCTATATTGTATTTGTTGTTGAACTCTTCTGCTACAGAATAAGAGGTTATGAGGGTACAATGATAACAATTCTCTATATTTCTGTCCTTATAAAAATCTTGATTTTCTCCTGCTGTTCAAAGAGGAAGATTTGTGCTCTACCAATTCTGAGGAAGAATGCTCACCAACCCCTAAAATCCATGGCTGCCTAACCTGCCAGGGCCATTTTACACCTTTATTCTGCAAAAGTAGGTAAACAGTGCTTGGGGATCTGCCAGCTGAGAGTTCAGGGAGTGACATCCTAGCCTCTTTGCATGGATTTTAAACTTCCCATGACATAATAGCTAAGAATAAGGATTGATCTTGATGTTCTTGCTCAAAGGCTCAATCACAGCAGTTGTTCAGCATCTCAGCAACTGATGTGTGCCAGAGCTGCCTCTCCATTTTCTGCCAAGCAGAGCAGTTCAGTGAATACATTCACTTGTTCATCAGGATATCCAGGCGCTCCATCTATAACCCGAGCACATTTATATGCTTTGGGTTGGAAAATGCTAGGTAAGCGTGCAATGTTTGTGATGACAGTAGCATCATGCCTTTAGAATTCCTGTTTAGTTTTCCATTTTTGAAGGAAATGGATTCATTCAAATAAACGGATTATAAGGCTGGGATTTTCAGAAGCACTTAATGTTGGCCTCTATCAGCTATCTGAACCCCGGGGAGAGTCTTCTATTGACACCAGTGCTGGCAGAGTCAGGACAATGATGAGTGCTTTGAAAGACCCAACATACACACACATTTATTCAAATTTATTGTGTGAAGTTAAATTGAAGGTGCATGTGTCAGAAGTACTCTGTACCCAAAACTGGGAGCAGCTCCTTTACTGAATACAGTCCTTGTCTACAGAAATTAATTATCATTATTAATAATTGTTAGTACTACTGAAACAGCTAGATGTTCTTTCCAACATCTGTTCCTACATGATAGGCTCTGCCTGAGCCCCTGTTAAAGACAAGGTAAATCTCCTAGCTTCAGTGGCTCAGAATTCGACCTAGAGGAAGAAACAGTCTGTGACTCAAAAAACTTATCTTCTAAATAAACAAGACAGAAAAAGCCTGGCTGAGAACCAATCTGTCAAACTTGCAGAGACACTCAAAACCTGTTGGCTCCTGTTCCCTGGGCCCAGCTAAAACAGCGCTCAGATGCGACTACCTGAGTAAGCGAATGAACATGTGAGCATACGGCAGAGTATTTCTATGGATCCTTGGTCACTGCTTTTGTGTGCAGAGGTCCGGGAATACTGCACATCTTTGTCGCGGGGATATGAGGATAGGGCTCTGCACCCATTACAAACCGTTAAAAAAGAATGTGCTGGATATTCTCAAGACATGGTTGACTGATTTTTTGAGAATGCTTTTATTTCTTAATATTTTTATTTCAACCTTGGCCAAGCAAATTTTCCTCATCAGAGGCTACAGGTAGAACATGACACATTTGAACTTCTAAGTGAAACTAGTCTGGCTGATGGAATTCCATTGGAACAACATCCTCACAGCAAGAAAACAACTGTGGATTCTCCCCTAAACACAGAGATGTTCAGTCTTTGCAAACCTAGTGTGCTGGTTTGACTGAAAATGAGTTAATTTTCTCCATGCAGTTAGAAACCTCTCTCTTTCATAGCTAGCATGCTCATTATTTGGACTTAGTTTGAGAACAAGAAGAGAACAGCCCAGCACAGAGTTAATGTTTTTAATGGCTCTGGTCTGAGAGCCAAGAACATTCTGAGTGCTCTGTCCACAGGTGTGAGGCATCAAGGAATGGGGGCATGGATGGGGCAGAGCTTGACTGACATCCAGACTGATCAACAGGAGTATTCCATCCCATCAGCATCATGCTTTGTATTTAAGGAGAGTTGGGAGTTGGGACCTTCTGGTTAGCTCTTCTGTTTTTCTTCTCTTCACTCTTTTTTGTCAGAGCCAGGGGAGTTTTTGGTGCGGGACGTTTAGTCCGACTTTTGCTGTTTTGCAGAGGCCTCTGAGCCTTTCTGCCTTTTTCCTCTTTCTTCTCTCTTTGGGACCAGGTGCTGTTTCCTTGGGCTGGCTGCTCAGCGTGTTCATGAGAAATTGCCTTGAGTATCTTTTATTTCTATTATATATATATATATTTGCTAGTAGTGTAATAGTATTTTGTTATTTTATTAAACTGTGTTTATCTCAATCCAAGTTTCTCCCTTCCCTTTCAATTCTTTCCCCTGTTGGGGAGGTATGGGAAGGAGTGAGAGAGCGGCTATCGTGGTTGTATTACTAGCTTGGGTTAAACCACAACACCTAGATAAGAAAACTCTCTGTAATTTTTACACTCTTCAATTTAAAAAAAAAACCTTCTGAGTAAGGGGAGAAATTAAAATAGAAGTCTGAGTGTGCACTAAGAGGGAAAAAACCCCATAACAAAACCTGGCACTGGGGAATTTCTCGGCAGAGAGGTTTACTATGAAAATCTAAGCACAGAGAAACCAGTTCCTGCCTGTTTTGCCCCTCTGGAGGAGAACACACTTGCACTTTGGTGCTCCAGCCCTGTCACAAGGCTGCTACATTATACCAGATCAAATCAAACTCTCCTTGGAGAGAAACAGTCCTTATTAATATGATGACATGCACACACAGAAGTTCTGGATTCCTCAAATACTCCCCCAGTGCCTCCTCCATAAGCTGAATAATAACCATCTGGTGGAGCAATTTTTAAAAAGTACAGATATGCCAGAATTTTCTTGGCAAGGTTTTAATCAAATGGAAGGAGGCAAACCCACAAACAACAGCCTCCGTCACTCTACAAACTTGATTCATCCACAGATGCCACCCCTCCTGGGCTCTGGAGGAGGTAGGCATCCTGTGGAAAAAAAAAGCACCACAGAGTGTAATTGTTTTGTCAAAAATCATACTTACTGGGGAGCAGAATAAATTCCACAGGTACTTATATTTCTAATATTTCTTAGTTCCTATTCTTGATTCTGAAAACTTTCTCCATAGTGTTTTTTTTCCTTTGTGTGTGTGTAACTGTAATTGACAAAGACTCCCCAAGTTTTATTTCAGTTTTGATTTTCTGTAGTGCATTTGTGTTTCAAATAGACTCAAGTCGTGTGGTTTGTTCCTTTGTTCTGCTTTTTATCCAGTGAGTATCTAGGTAAATATTCAGATTTGGAACAAAGATGTTTACACACTAAGTCTTTCTTTAATAGAGTTTCTTTCAGATTCCTATGTGAAAAAGGATCATTTTGATGCAGCTTGGATCAGGTTGTAGCAGCTGGAAAAGACGCAGTGGCTCTACAAAATGTACACTGATGTCAAGGCCATATGCTTTAAAAATTACCTTTGAACAGTTCACGTGTACAGTATTTTGACTCCCTTCCCAGGACTAAGTCTTTTATAGGGAATATGATAGAGTCACAGCTGCTGAGATGCTCATGTGCTCCCACACCAACTTTGAGAGAGGGAACTGGATCCCCCCAAGACCTGGCACTGCCCTTGATCCCTGCAAAGGTGTAAGGGCTCCTCCACACTATGAAGAAGACTCCTGTAGCGTGGACTAGGCCTTGCAGCAACAATCCATCTTCATTCCACTCAGCTCTTCCCTTTACAGGCAGTATTTACACTACTGCTACTGAGCGACGGGAAGGCAGCTAGACGAAAGCAATGCGTCGTTTTCGGTAACTGGCAGCGTTCAACAAATACAAGTGTTAGAAAAGATGTTGTGCTTGGCTGAAAGGTCAAGCCACTGCTGTCTCTTTATCTGGATGATCAATTTGCCAGAGTTTGCATTTCAAGGGTTTTAATCTCTTCTCTACACCAGGGAAACAATATTTCATTTAAGATAGAGGCCCTTCTTCAACACCCCTCTCACAGCAGGGTGTTGATTTCAATACCATGTGTCAGAATTAATCAATCAGGTTTTATTTCAAGGTTAGCTAAAGGAATTTTATTGCATTTGAGTAGAGAATTAATGTTACAGAGCAGAAATAGCATATCCACTCAAAGCGAAAAGGCTTTGGCTTCTCGAGTTAATGGAGAGCCTTCAGCAGCCTGTCACAGATTTTGCTAATCTTTTGCCTGAATTTCAAAGAATGTAGAAAGAATTTGACACCTGAATCAGGAAAGAGGGTTGCCCCCTTTTTTGCTCAATTTTGGGAGATGTCTGCTCCGAGCCAGCTGGATTCAAAGCCTCTCTTAATATTTAAGTTATATTAAAAACTCTGACAGAGTTATCAGGAAACTCCAAGCACATCATCAACATTTTCTACCAGAAAAGTCTTGACGGTGGCTGTACTCCTTCATCTTTTTCCTTCACCCCACACCAAATTCTTCACATTGACTACTCATTCTACTGCACTGCTAGTTCCTGATAAAACACAGGGACAGCCCAGGTTGCTTCAGAAATGTCTTAAATGTGTTTCTTATGGGAATGAAGAAAAGTATGTTTTCTTTGAGGAGCTAAAAAGCTCATAAAAGAACATTCCAGCATCCAAAAAGAAGCTGCTAGGCTTTGGGTATGTGAGCCGGGAGCATCGCAGTGAAATCAAGAGAGATCGCCCTTGCCATTTATCATCGACATCCCTGACAGAGTGATACTCAGGTTTTTACAAATGTCTAATGTGACAGAGATTTTCAGGGAGAGACTTACTGAGACTGATCAGAGAACAGGGTAGGAACCTTGCAGTATTACAATTTTTCCTTCTCCCCCCACCATAATGCAGCTATATTCTCGATGCTAAGCAGAGCCCGGTACTACTAACAGAGCATCTGCCTTACTAAATATAAGAGCCCCAAGTAGCTGATGTCTTTTTGTATTGTGTTCTTCACTTCTCTGCTTACCTACTGTAAGTGATAAGAGTAGAAACCTAGTAAATAGTAAGAAATTAAGATGAAGATAGAGGGAAAAAAACCCCGTATCTTTAAAATATTGTTTTGTTTTGTTTTGATTTGTGTTTTGTGGGGTTTTTGGTTGGTTGGTTGGTTGGTTGGTTGATTTCTAATACGCTTGGAGGAGGTGCTGAAGAACCAGATCCTCCAGGTGACTAGATGGTTTAGGACTTGGTTTGGTTGATGTCTTAACTTCAGCCTGAAAGATTTAGTCTTATTTTTCAATATTAGTATTATTTCACTGCTTTGGTTTGTTCTTGTTCTGCTTTAGTTTGAAGTCAGTTGCATCCTTTTCTTAGTCTAATACCAAACCAGATATCCTCTATGTAAGCAGTGCAGTAAAATGCTTGGGGGAAAGGCAGCTGAAAACCACTTTCATTCTTGCCTCACATGTATATTGGTTATTCTGTAGACTGAAAAGAACTTGTGTCACAGAAAAGATGAAAGAATTATATGTGTGCCATAATATTAATCATCCTTCTGATATTATAATAGCATTTGGAGAAACTCCCATAACACTAGATCACTTCTAAATGACTATGTTATCTTTCTTAATAAAAGCTGTCATAGACCATTGTTCAGCCATTAACGAAAACGGAGTACTTGTGCATGCCATGAATTTGGTCCGCTACAAAAATGTGTTTTCATTGACAGATGGGATATGTGATTGAAAAATGTACTTCTTTGCCATAGGAAAACTTATTCTCTGAGCTGAATCTTTATGATGCTTCTCCCTAGTTTTGATTTTGGCAATACACTCAGCAGAACAAGCTCTGAGAAACGTGTTTGAAAATAAAGTTTCGAGCACTACTTCAGGAGTTGGCTGAACCACTGACCTTCGTTAGTGATATAATTGGTCTCTCGTTCAGATGGAAGAATGGCAGTATTCTATGCAGCACGATAGAGATGACGTTTAAATCAGGTTTCTTAAATATGCACATTTAGTGTTATTAATTGACTGTAAAATAATTATTCTATGCTGTATAATTATATTGTGGCAGGGAGTAAGGCTTCTAAAGATCTCGAAGGCAAATGATTACAGGCTCAGAATTAAGACATTATTATACTCTCTTAAAATGTACAGCAAACCAAGTAAAATGTTCTGTCTCTACAGTGAGGTCTTTGCATCAGACTTGAGGCTATATTTAAGAAGATCCTCTTAATATTTTCTTCTTCTCATTTTCTACCCTTCCCCATTTTATTTTAATTCAGCAATGTAGATGGAAATACACTTCAAACCATGGGCAGGAATGAGGATTGAAATCCCCATATGGCATCAATGACTTCAAATAGATCAAAATATCTAAATCTAGTCATGTACGAATTTCAGTTGGTCAAAGAATAGGCATCTCCTGAGTGTAATTCAGGATACCGGCGTTGGGTGGTGAAGGTGGATGATGTGGCAACATCCACTTGAACACTGAGCTGTAGGCTTACCAGAGGTAAAGACTGCATGCAAGGGAGAGAGGAGAGAAATCTGTTTTCTTCTTCTTCTCTGAGAATTCAGTGGTGGTGTTAGCCTGACCCAGGGATGGGCAGGAGTTGTGTGGGAAGAAGAAAGTCCTCTGCTCCCTAAAGAGCACTCAATGATGCATCTTGCCCATGTTCCATGGGGAGGAAGGAGGTTGGTGGCTTGCAGGGAAATGACTTATTGCACTTGGACAGAAGCACCATTAGCCCTTTTGGCACAGTAGCTGGGATGCTCAGCATTACTTTATGCTTAGTTTCGTATCTACTTTTGTGCTGGCCTAGAGCATTTGTTGTGTCATAAATGAAATTGCATTTGCTCACGAGGAGTTGGGCACTAGGGATCACTGAGAATCAGAAAAGAGGCTTGTCAAAAGCCCTTGTGGTTATTTTGGGTGATTTTGTTTGGTTGGTTGGGGTTTTTGTGGTTGGTTGTTTGGTTTGGTTTGTTTGGTTTTTTCTTGCCTTCTTCTCTACTTGAAACCCCCCAACTAGCAGAAATTGCGTTTTCCTTTGAAATAGGATCCCTGCCTTAAGGGAGAACAGCCAACTGGGAGCACCAAGCCTCACGCTCAGTCCTTCAGAGGAATTTGAACTCATGGAATTAGGGCTACTTCTGCTAATGATGGGTAATGAGGATCTGCGTGATATCATGACGTTAAGAAGAGAAAATTAGCAGATGAGGCAGTGGGAACAGCTGCATTCTAGGTTAGACTTATCATGAAGATCTAGTACTGCTTTGCTTCCACTCCTGAAAGGTTTGGGAGTTTATTAAAGGCTGCGTTCCTCTGGGATGCCCTGTAAAGAAGTGTGCTCACAGTGAGCTGGACAGCTGTCTTTTTTCCATTACAGACTTCAGCTGGAGAGCAATCTTTAGCATCGGAACTAGCATTTTAATTAAGTCCCATGCCTGAACAACGCTCAGCTGCCTCATTGCACTTCTCAGTGGCTCACTGCTGTACAAAAGAGCATAGTTTGCCCAGCCAAAGAGCTTTTTTTTTTTGAACAGGAATATGTTCTCAAAAAAATGCACCATTGATATCTAAACCTAGTATTACTTTATTATCATGCAACTTTCAGCACTGAACCAGAGAAAGTGTCTGTCCATTTTCTAGGGAGCAAGATGGAGAATTGGTGAAAACTCTCTAAAAGCCCTCAGAAGCAGAAACATCTGGAGCTCCACTAACAATGAGATGTAAGAACCAGAATATTAGCAACCCTGTTAAATAGACAAGGATTGCCATAGGAGAGGAAAACCTGATTTATTCTTTTGATTAATAATAAATCATGTTGCCCTTCCAGCAGACATCTTTAATGCTTAATATTTGTCAAATATCTTAGATAGTAGAATATCCCAAATATAGCCCATTAGCTTCAAGTACTGGAGGACATTAGCAGAACAGTCTTTTCTATGTGGAAGAAAAAATGGGAGACAGATTTGATAAATTATTGGTCACGGAGAATTTGAACAGCCCATCTTCTCCATTCTCCAAATGCAATAAATTTTTTAAGATCCAAATGTATGTCAAATGGAGTTCATAAAGTGGAAAATGACACTATTTACTTTCATCAAATAAAATGCTGTCAAAATTTATGGCTCTGCACCTCAGAAATCTGTATGAATGCTAGTGCTATTTTGCGTAACACTTTAGCAACCCAAACTAATAGGACTATAAACCAAGTAATGCCAGCCAGCAGAAGTTCTTTAAAAAAAAACTTTTAAAATCCTGAATTCATAACTTGAAGTAATACTCCAAGTTTCTGACTGCTGCATAAGGGAAAATGGTATAATTAATTCATAATTAGTAGAGATGGGAATTTCTTCAAGAGTCAGCTGAGAAACCTGACCTGTATCTTGACCATCATACACCTTGGAATGAGCTGTGGTGACTTTAACCATCTTTCATGTAGATACTCACATGAAAGGGTAATAAAATGGTCCTGTTTCAGTTTTGTAAACATGATATTTAATTGGACTGTGTCAGCTGGATTTCTTTAGTATTCATCCAGAAATCACTGGAACAGTATCATGTACTGTATCCCTGTTCCAATGACATTGGGGCAAGTTAGGCCTATTGAGTCCCAGTCTTATCTTTCCAACTAGAATGACCTTTTATATTGTGATAATACAGACAGTCATCTTGATCTACCACAAAGCTGCTTTTTTTTTTTTTCTTTTTTTTGTTTTTCCCTGCCTGGCTAGGAACAAGGCTGTTTGACATGTACTGTGATTTTCCCTTAGTCCTTCAACTTTTAACGAGTCCAAACTTTATGGTTGGACTTGATGATCCTGAGTGTCTCTTCCAACCAAAATGATTCTATGATTCTATAACTTCTGTTCTACTTGTCCATGACCATACCATTTATTAAAAAATATGTGTTTTAACAGGGAAACATCCAAAAATGCCCCTGTCTACTTGAGGAAGCATCCAAGTTCACCAGATGCAGTCTCTAATGTCATCCATCAGTCCTGAAAATAGGTTTTACTGTTGGAAAGCGTTCACAGCAAAGCGCAGCATTTATAGGTAGGGTTTACTGTCCTCTAACTACTCCTTTTCAAGGATGCCACAAACTTTTACTCTCTTTTCTCTGAAGCCTGGTAGTAGCTATGTCTACTGCAGGTGTCCTTTGGAATGAAGCTGGTTTGCCTCTCAGAAAAGCTTGGATGCTCTTAGTAATAGCATAAGCTATAAAATAATCCCCTAGTAAATGGACTGATGCACAGTGGCTTTATCTTCCATATCTGTGCACAGATCCCCTTATTGCAAATGCCTTGATTGGAAGAATCCAGCTTGAATACAGGTTCCTCTAGTTAAAGATGTAAGATCAATGCCATTGTGGCATTCTGATTTAACTTGATAGATACAGCAACCTGGTCAAACATCAGTAGAAGTCTCAGCTAAAAATCTGTGCCCTGTATCAGAAGGATAAATTAAATATGTAGTGATCTATACTTGTGAGGAGTTCAGCTACAGAGATAGTCAAGGCTCTTTTATAATTCCTGCTATAATGTAATGCATTGAGCCGCTGGAGATCCTTAAAGAGCTAAATGGTGAGTTGGCTGTTGTTTTTACTACCCGACTCTGACTGGAGCTCCTGTTTCTCTCCTCCAGTGAGCAAAAAACACCAGGCTGGGCTCTGTGACCTGCTTTTCTTTCCAGCAACTTATATCGATCTGCTACGAGCCCAGAAATGAACCATCACTTGGCCAAGAGGCAGCAGAAGGGAGACACAGCAAGTTGCACGAATACAATAACTTTCAGCACAGAGCCTCCAGCAGCAATAGCTCCCCTTGATGTTAAACAAGAACCAAAGCCAAGTTAGGAAAATTTTTTTTTTTTTCCTTCCTCTTGAAACAGTTTGGACTGAGGCCCATTTTCTTTTTTGGTGCTCTAGCTAGGAATTCTCAGTGTTCTTGCTAGAGGAAATATAGTACCTGTGCTTCCTACTACTGAAGAGTCTGGGCAGAGATGAGCCACCAGCTCCACCTACACACGTACACAAATCCATCTTGAAACTCCCTGTTTAATTTGACTGGTAATCAGCGTGGGTAGTTACTGTCTGATAATTACATGGCACTGAGATATCGTTAGCCAGATTTCTCCCATTTCAAGACACTTTGTAGAGTCGCGTGATGACAGGAGAGGGATTACAGCCAATCGTGGGCAAGAGAGTGGATAAAATACAATTTTAAATGAGTCTGGAACTTATCAGTGATTCAACACGGTGCAGAATTTCAAGTGTGAGCAAATAAGGTTGGGTCCAGAAAATATGGGCCTGTATGATCCAACAGCTTATGCATTTCACCAAGCGGAATGTTGCCATTAATATTTATACACTGAAACATGAGATCTGTGACTCAAGGAAGGACAGCCAGTGTGTTACTAATCAGTGAGAAATGCTGCTTATAGTTCTGAAAAAAAGAAAATATATGAAATATCTTTTTTCCATGCATGATCTTTTACAACAAATAATTACACTTAGGAATGCATATCCTACAGAGCTTTGTAAACTAGTGCTACGTGCACTAGCAGCTGCTGGGTCTGGATCAAAACTTTCCTACTTCTTCTAAGTCCAGGGTGGTTCCATCCACCCATCACCCATTGTGAAGCTTCACCTTTTCATATTATTAGTATACCTGCAGGAAATTACTGTTGCAATTATCAGATGCTTCAGATTCACTCTGACATTTAATCAACTACAAACACAGATTATTGCTTGATGTGTTCAAGTGCTATGAATATTATGCCTTAAATAGCACGTCTTGTTTTACGGCTTAATTAGTTACTGTTAAAAGGCATTATCTTATTGTATTCATGCTTGTCTAGATTTTCTATTTGCTATAATTAGCAGATAAAATACAGGTATAGAGTACCAGCAGAAATTTGACGCATTCTAACACTTCACAAATAAAGACATTTTCCTGGGGTAATGCAAGAGTAAGAATAGGTTCTGAACCAATAAGCAGGTTCTGATGTTATCTTAGAGCAGATAGAGCCAGAGCAAAGAGCATTTTGGGGTTTTTTAGGCAAAGCACAGCACAACAACTGTTCAGAGCATGTGTCAGCAGCCACAACATTTTTCAAATTCCTAGGACTGAAGTTGTGCACCAGGGAGATACTCTGCTCTTACTTTAGTGGTGAAACATGATAGGTGGGGGATCCTCTGTTCTGCTTCCTCTTGATTGATCTAAATCTGTTCCAGCCAAGCTAGGGAAGGGGCTGAGGCTTCAACAGCCTTGTCCATCAGTTCATTTTTCAGTGACCCACATTTCCATTGGAAAATCTACAAGTGTTGCAGCTCAGAAATGTCTGAAAAGTACACATCTAATTCAGTATGGTCCTCTTCCAGAATTGCTATGCCTAGAAACGGTTATAACCAGAGCACTTTCTGGATGACAGCACAGTGTGGAGGGTGCCTGAAACTTGCTGCCAGTGCAATGCAATGATAACGTTTAAGACATCAATTCAGCAAATATGCATTGAGCACTTGAAGGATGTATGCTTTATCCTGAAGCCTGAAAATACAGCTGGGCAAATTCTTTTAAGAAGATAGTAAGCTCAAAAATGTGGTTTCATGAATTTTTGGGCTGAAGTTGACAAATTATTTTGAGGAAAAAATTGTAAGCTGTAACACCAAAGCATTTAAATGTTTCGTAAAGTAGAGTTTTCAAGTGAGTGCTGTTCATAATTCTAAATGGAAAAAAATCAACAATCCGAAGTCCCAGGAGAACTTATTTACTTTGAGGCTGGCCAGCATGTTGCAAATATACTCCATTGTTTTTGTTGGATTTTTGGTTTAATGATTTTTGGTTTACTATCTGCCCAAACCAACACCTTCTTTTTTATTTCACCACCATCACCTTTTTTCACACTCTTTTGTTTTCTTTTCATTAACTTCCCCAACCTTCACATTGCAACCAGGATATAATAGACTTTCAAAACCTATCAACTCATGTATGAAAGTCAAATATGCTAATGCTGACATTAATAATTTTAAGATGTTTGCAGGCAGGATTAAAATGCAGCAATTCCTTTGACAAAGGAAAAAAGGCTGATCAATCCCTGCAGCCAAGGTTATTCACCACCAGCTTTTTTTTGGCAGGGGAAGTGGTTTTTGTTGAGTAATATTCTCTCGCACATGCAGGCTGGAGACATTCATTGCACCAATTTCCTCTCGGTCCCTTTCCTCCCCAGCTTCCCCTCTGCTTGTATCACAGTTCATCGCTGGCTGCAACCCCTGCCTTCTCCTAACTCCACATTTGTCACCCTCTGCCTGCATTTGGAGTTGCTTCTGTAGTCACAATTGAGTTATTAATTAGTATTGTCTAGGGAGGCACAACTCAGCACTGTTCCCTGTTCTGGGACTTCACTCGTGAATAACATCTGTAACCAGATCTTCCAGAACATACATACATAGAAATACTTTGAAGGATACTTCTTGCAGACGTTTTCCTCTCCCACAGGCATGCCGTTGACCTTCAAGCTCTGGATTATTTATCTCATTTCAGACTGGTTCTGCATGCTGTCTGTTTTGCTGTGTGGGAGAATGCAGTTTGACCCATCATTGTAGCTCCAATATATAAAATACCTTTTCTTCTTCCTTCCAAAAAGAGAAGTCAGATGGTTTTTATATTGGAGCTTAATGAAATACATTAAAATAATCTTTAAATAAATACATTATAAGGATCTGTAAAAAAAAAATGATAAAAAGCAATGGATAATACATTGAGTGGAATATCCTAATTTCAAACTGATTAATTTTGCAGATGTTGGCAATCTATATTGTAACATAATTAGTTAATTTATTATCCACATTATAAATATCACAAATTACAAGGTTGAGAGCATGGAATCCCTTACAGTCTCTGTTGCATTCCAGATTATATTTATTTCTATTGTCTTCGTTTGAGAACTTTAATATACTGAGCTTATTAAATCTTACTAAATAAACTGCATATGAATAAAGGGGAGCTATGCTAGATGATATAAAGGTTCTTCTGAAAATATTAGTACCTCTTCCCTGGTCCTTCAGCTGACTGTCCTAATTCAAGGTTTAAAGAGATGATTTGAGCAAGATCCTGTATAGGAAGCAATGCTATGTAAAGTGCTTATATGCCTGATGTAAATGCATCTCTTTCTTAGATTGATTGCAGGCTCTTTTTTTCTGTGATGAATTGATATGTATGTTGTGCTACTTACCTACTGGCATAGGGTGGTATTTTCTGCTCTTTCATTGTCAAACATGTTTCAGATTTCCAGGAGGATCTGTTGGATCTGGACACCCAGCTAACAGCAAGGGGTTTCAGCGAACCTCCCTGCAAAGATCCTCAGAGATCCTACCATAATCGTCAGTGATTCTGAAAACTGACAGCCCCAAAATTGGCCACAGCTTCTCCACTTGACCGCATAAGTCTCTTGAGTCTCAATAGCTGCATGGTCATGCCAGGTTTATTCTTTAATGCATCTTGCTTTGGAAAATAGCTTTATAAGCAGAAAGTTGCTTGTGCAGATGTTCAGTGAACTCAGGTATCAGAAATCAGGAATATTGCTACAGACAGTGTGAGTCTGGGCACATGAATGCATAGGTAGCACCCTTCTGCCATCTTGCTTTAAATTTGCTGTGACATTATATAGAGTAAATCTCATCAATACTCTCAGAAAGCCCCAATGGCAAAGCCACAGGCTTCAAACAATAAACCTCTTCCAGTCTAGTGTCATTTACACAACTTCACCAAAGCCCCCTTCTGCTGATTAACTAGTTTGTCACTGAAACTAGACATTTAATAGTCCACAAAAGTCTGTGATAAAATGCTCTGCTTGCAATTATTGTAATTAGGCATATCTGTCATTTTAAATCTGATTCAGCATGCATCTCCAGAGATTTAATCATGCAAGGTAGATCACCAAGTAGCTGGTTGAGTTAATTATTTGAATAATCTACAATTCAGACACTTTAATATTATACCCACGTATTCCCATGTGTGCCTGCGTTTTCTGCTTGGGTCTACAGAAGTTTGGTAAAGCGGCAAGGAGGCTTTGCTGTCGGTTGTATTAATAACAGGATGAGATAAGGGCCCTGTTAATCCCTCGCTGCTTCTTCTGTCCGTAGGTAAAATGAGTTAGCTTGAAGGCTGTGGGTCTGGGCACTCATATCAAGGCACGCCATCAACGGATGAGAAGCTGAGGCTACATGAAGTCAAACAATTCAGGTAAATCTCAACTTATTGCTTTTAGCATTGAAAATAAAGGGATCCTATATCTTTGTTGTGGCTCCTGTCAACAAAGCCAAGATTCCTTTCAGGTTTAAAGGCAGAATATTTCAGTCTAGTGGTAAAATCTGGAATTAAAACTTGCTCAGATTCCTATGAAAGCAGCCACCTAAAGCATTTAAAGGAGTTGAGGGAGAACATCACTGTAATTCTCTTGTTTTATGGTCTTGTCTCTAATACCTCATTTTAAGGAGGAGAAGCAATCACCTAATAAGTATATGAATTCTTCACTCTCAGTCTGCTGAAGGAGGAAACAACCCAAATACCCCCCAGATTTTTTTTTTTTTCCTGAGAAAACATGCATGGGATAATAGCACTTAGAGATAAAGGACACAGAGATTTTTTGGAGATGGCAAGCCACTAACATGCTGTACAGTAGCTGGAAGCATGTAAAACTTGTGGAGAGCAGACTCAAAATAGAAGAGAACAATACTTTGAATTTGGTGTCAGTATGCAGCTCGATTGGCAAAATTGAGCCTAGTGGTTCAAGATAACACTGAAAGAATGAATCCCTTGAAATGGAAGGGATGAATAAGAATATGGCATCTATTCAAGAAAAGGAAACAACGATGCTCACGATCTTTAAGTCAGTTTTGTGATTTGGGGAGGTAGAACAGAGCTGACCTGTGATCTGTAATGTCTGGAGGTTGCTGCTAAACTTAATCTTCCCTTCCATTAACAAGAATTTTGTCTTTCAAAATAAGATATGAAAGGAGATTCTGGTGATTGCTTACTCCCGCATAATAACGGAAGTAAGACTTTAGGTTCATGAAGGTCACAATGCAGAGGAGGAGGGATGGATTCCTATTACTGGCTTTCCCTCCCCTTTCTGCTTTTAAGTGAAGCATGTGCTGACATGATTTAAACTCAGAAGACACTTCATAAACAGATAAAGCATTTGCTTGCCCCACTGTGCTTGCAGACTCATTGGAGTGATGGAGACATTGCTGTGATGCTATGATTCTGTGAAACTGTATTTTTTAACAAGTGTTTAGCACAGAGTTTTTCCGAGTGGTGATGTGCAGCAGGCAGCTCATTAAGATGCATATTGATCTAATTGAGTGTTTTCCACTTGCAGTTGTACTGAGGTATCATTTGGCTAAAAGCCAGATACAAACATAGAGAGCAAGGTACGTGCCGTGTTCGGCACATCCCAACTCCTGCAATACACCCATGGAACGATGTATTGCAAGGTTGGCATGGGCCTGGGAAAAGGACTCAAATTGAACAGTTATCACCTTCCGCCTTGTGCACTCCCGAGGCTTTAGGCACATGACTCCAGTCAAAGGCAGTCTTTGCTATGGTAATTTTGTTTGGTTGTTTGTTTTTTGTTTTGGTTTGGTTTGGGTTTTTTACCAATAGACGTAGATTAGAATAATATACATATCACCTTCTATTGAAGCCAGATGTTAAACCAGCTGCATACAGTTATAAATATGAACATCTCTAAAGAGAAATAGAAATGGTAAACATGTTGTTTAGCACAAAAAAAAAAATTAAAGGTAGGGGAAAGCAATCTTAAAAATTATGGCTGCCACCTGATAAATGGTAGTTTGGGGAAGTTCACTGAGCCTGAAATTTCAACAGCACTCTAAGTTTAAAACCTGGCCCTTGGAAGGTGCATTCTTTCCAGCTACTATATATCTATAGAAGACTTGTGCCCTCAAAATAGGCATACAGTTCCCAAGCAGTGTGAGAGAAAACTGTTAGCACAATGGGGAACAATGGGCAAGGAAAAAAACATCAGGCTCAGTAGGAGCAAGTCATCTGATGGGAAAAAACGCTGGCTTTTTTCCTCAAAAAGGAGAAAAAGGGAACCAATGGCACTGTTAAGAGAATGCCACACAGCGTAACTAGTCCAGTCTTTGACACACCCTATTTTTTGCCATCTCCCACTAAAAAAAAAAAAAAAAGAGCATTTCTGTTGCTAAGAAACTTGCTGACACTGAAGCCAGGATGACGCATTCATCAGGCTCCTGCATCCGTTCTGCCACTGTCCCGGTGTCCTGTGCCTCCTGTGCTCTTCTATCTTGGTGGGAGGTTGAAGCTCATAAGCTGATTCCATGCTCTGAAGTGGCCATGAACAGCAAACTGACCATTTCAGCTCTTTGCAAGCTCCTAAGAACAGGACTGGCTGGGTCAGGGAAGTAAAGCTTTGGCTTTTTGTGTTAGGGAGTTGCACCCAAAGTGAACAGAACTGGAAAATACTCGACAGCTATATCAGCAGTCTTCCAGCACAAAACAGTCTTCCAGCACTTAAGTGCTCATCACCCATCCGTAGCTGGACAGAGCTCCGTACAGCTCATTCAATCAACTAATTTCGAAGAGAATTAAACTTTTTAAACCACAGCATCAAATGTCAAAAATCTTAAAAATGCACAGCATAGCCAGTATAAAAGGGTTACTTAAAGGTAATATGATTTCCCCATTTAGTACTGATTACTGTGGCAAAGGTTCAAGGAGTTAAATGGTGCATGCCTGAAGAAGTGGCAGCTGATTTTTCCAGGGAATAAGTAGGATACTAGGTTTTTAAGACTGGAGAGTTCATTTGGGTGAGTCTATAAATGGAGAAAAGCACCAGTGGTTAATAACATGAGCACAGGGCTGGTCACCAGGACTGCTTGATGAATGCATATTCCCTGCACAGCTTTGCACGAATTTTACATTTCTTCCCTTAATTGAGGGTGGGGGATAATAAAGGCATTGTGAGCAAAAATGCCTTGAGGATAATGCATTTCAGTTCACATAGAGTTTTCCAAGAGATCAGTGATCTTGTAGAGGCTGAAATTTGGACCCATTTCCAGTTGTTACCGGCTAGTAAAGGTATTGTATTTCTCTGAGGCTGGTACACACTGACCTGTACTCCTGTCTCCACATACGGTGTCCTTTTTCCCGAGAAACTCAATAGCAGCAGAACACCTTGTGATTGATCTCCTTTGAATGTTAACAAGCGAAGAACATGCCATTAATAAAATCCAAAGTATGAAAATCTACCTGTCATCAGTATGATGAATCTAGCCCATAATTCCTCAAATCAAATCCCTCTGTGAAAGCAATGGCTGTTCATAGATCAATTTGTCTGTGGATTCAGAGTAAATCAAAAATGAACTGCCCAGACGCTAAACTTGGAGTCCACATAATTGAAAAAACATTCCAGTTGCTAGGTTGGATTATTTACACAGAGTGTACAGCTTGTGTCTGCCTACAGCTAGAGATTGGAGTCACCATTCCTAAACACTCTTTCCAGTGGAAGTGGGTGCCACATAGAAAAAGCCCAGAGCTAAGGGACCTAGACTTAGCACTGACTCACCAATCATAGAATCACAGAATGATTTTGGTTGGAAGAGACCCTCAAGATTGAGTCCAGCTGTTAACCCAACACTGGCATGAAACCATGTCCCTAAGAACCTCATCTACGCATCTTTTATAATATGTAGCTTATGATTAACAAGCCACTAATGAGACGATTTAAGATCAGAGCATCTCTTGGATTACAATTTAGTATGGATAATTTTTTTTAATTGTTTTGTCGGCCAAAAAGAAAACATGAGGAATATTGCCTTACTTTATCGGGCTTTGAAAAAGGGCAATCTGCAATAGAGTTCTTTAACCTCTAAACTGGTCACAAGTGTTCAATCATCTTTCACCATTCTTGTGCGACAGCTTTCTTTAAATGTGGACACGAAGCATGAAAACCATTAAATGCACAGGTGGTGATCTTGTTTTCTAAAGGCTTTCCCCTTCACTCCAGGAAGAATTTGGGATCCCAGGCAACTGTACCTATGCTGCCTAAACAGTGCAGGAGGAAAGGCGTAATACTGGACTTTGCAATGTCTCTGGCACTGTGCAGCACGAAGTGCTGTTGGCTGAGAAGGAGGACCTGCAGGAGGGTGGGAAATAGCACTCTGCTGTCTCTCTTTCATCAGGACCATATTTTGTTCATTTTTGTTTGCAAAAACCACTTAATTCAATGTGGATATGCAGCTACGAGCAAGAGGGAATCAGGCTCGTGTTTTACAGGCCAGGCACCACTGGAACCAAACACTTACTTAACTTCATGAGGATTCCATGTGTTAGGCTGTGCTTGCCAGCAATGAAGAGTGAGAGAATCCCCAAAATGAAAAGCCAGTGTCCAATTCAACCAGTAAAATCTGGCAGAAAAGTTCGTACTGCTAAAAATCAACTGCAGGAGAAAAGAGGAGTAAGGCAGAGGAAAGGAGAGCTGAGCACTGAGAAGCAGCTCTTCAAGACCCCAGTGCAACAAAACCACATTAAGGAATAAACTTTTACTAGGAGTAGTAGACAACAAACATAGGTGATCAGGGAAATGCAGGGACTGATAAAAAAAAGAAGTTTGTATGAAGACACTAACCTTGTAGATGAACCACTAACCTTATGTCAATCAGGGAACACAGGGTACAAGAAAGCTGCTCGTGAAAATGAAACAGGGACTGCACAAGCTATGAAGACAAATAAAAGCTTTTGCAGTCATATAAGTAGTAATCACACTGAGGGAACACTGTAGGCTTTGAAAGATAAGGCAAGCATACCAAACCAGGAATCTCAATGACTTCCTTGCGTTTGTGCTCGCCACTGTGCTGCACACACAGAGGGAAGCAGAAAAATAGCCAACAAGTGAGGAAGGTACCAAAGAATCAGAAAGTAATTAGATCAGTCAAAAAAAATCTTCAGATAGCTCCAGGACTTGACCAAAAAGGATCTCAGAAGGAATTAGTAACAAACCGTTTGCAGGCATTTGCAATATTTTCAATGATGCTGGCTACGGTCTAGAAAGAAACTAATCTGACACCTATTTAGGATGGTAATGCGGGAGGAACCATGAAAATACAGCCCTTCACAAAAAGGTTAACCGACGTTTTTCAGTGAAATAATTAGCTGATTTTGCTATCTGCTAGGTGCAAAACTGGCAGAGAGTGTTCAATTAATAAAATACAGATTTAACTATTTTTGTTAAGAAAAAAAAATTGTCGCCACAACAAACCTCCAAAGAATAGTATAGGTCTGAATGAAGTTAATTTGGTTTTCTGCACATCTGCCTGTCTGCTGTTGTTTCAGAAACCTGGCCATTCGTAAACGTCCTCATGGCCCAACCCTGCGTTCAGCTGGAGACTGTGGTGAAGTTACAAATCCATAATGACGACATCAAATTGTTGCTATGGAAACAGGTTCCATGTCAGCATTTCACCAAGATTCAGAAGAGGGCAAGAAAGGCAGTGGGAGCGCCAAATCTTCCTTGAAAGCATGCCATTTGTAAACAAGTGCATGAAGCAATGGTTGAAAGGTAACATAGTCACTGTTAATTAGAGACATTTAAGTATTTTTAGTATCTAATGTCTCACTCAAATGTGGGAAATGCCCAGGAAACGTGACAGAGCCCTGGTTTGTCTCTTGGCCACCATCGAACTGGTGCCTGACTGATGCAAGGAGAATGTGTTTTGCATGTTGGAACTAAGGTCAGATACTGCCTCTGACACTTTGATGCCAGTTTTTTGCAGTTATTATTTTACAATATGTGTAATTTTACTTTAAAATTCAGTTCCTGGCAACACATGGTTTTATATTAAGATAATAGCTTTTGCTTAAACTACATCTGAGGACAAATTTGAAAATATGAACCAAGCATGCCCTGAAGGAAAATAAGGAGAGACCCAAACTTTACATTTTTTCAAGAGAGCTCTTTCATCTTTTAATACAATATCACTTTTTCTAGGGCTGGCTTTTTTTTTTGTTTGCTGTTAGCAAAACTGCCTGTAGGAATTAATGTGAAATAGAACTTTAACATTACAAATAACATACCTGCTCTGCTTACTTTCAGTTAGCAAGGGTAGAAGTTGATGCTTTTTAACATAATTTCTCTAATTGCGGTGTACGACTTCGTTGCTTGGTTCTGTCCTGCTGTGTGACTGATCTACTCTTGGTGGGTTTACACGATATGTAAAAACAGATGTATAAACCAAAAGAAGAAAAAGTGCAACTTAGCAGACTGAGCAATAAGCAGTGCTGTACTTGAGACCTTAGTGGCTTAAAAAGCCTCTACGTGAGCCTTTCTGCCTGCTGCAGAGCACCTTGAAGAAAAACAGCACAGAGCTTGCCAATGGGCAGAAGTGATGCCATTTTTAAGCGATGTTTGCACCTTCCACCTTTGGAGACTGCAGGCCTGCAGGGTGGCAGGTCTCCAAGCACACCCTTGTATATCTATAACAATGCAGGTTTTGTACAGACTCTACCTTATTCCATATATATGGATTCTAAATAAAGCAACGGATGATTTATTATAACGAGCTGTTATAAAATGCCAGTCTAATTAAGCTGAGGCAGAAATATATTTTCTAAACTTATTAGACTTGTTTACCAGTCTAAGTATGGGGAAAAAACACAGTCTGAAGGCATCTCCTTGTGGTTGCCGGTTCCGCCAACCATGCCATTGGTGGGTATGCAAGGAACATATTCCAGCTGTCTATCCTTTTAAAAAAAAAATACCGAGAATGCAAATGGTCTGGAAAATTTTATTCCACATGTTTTGAACAGTATTTAGCTGAGGTTGGTATCTGACTTTCTACAGAGTTTATTTGCAAAAATAACTTTAATTCTTCTTTTGAGAAAATTTTGTTAGGCCTCAAATCTGTTAATTATTGGCTCAGCTAGTAGCTTAGACTTGCCGAGGTCAAATCTTTATTCACTAAAGCAAAAAGGTACTAGTTTTGCAACATCCCTGGCTATGTGCAAAAAGAACAGTAACAGAAACGCCTTGTTTTCCTTTCCCCAAGACTACTTGAAGAGTAAGCATCTTGACAAGCATTGGAAAAGATGCAAAAACGATCATTCACATTTATCAGAAACTCCAGCAATGACAAACCAGCTAGGCTCTGTATCCTGGAGAGTACAACTCTGTTACGGCTGTGCTGAAAGGACCATGTAAGAGCAAGTGTCAGATCTGTGGGAGAAACAAAATCAACCCATAGGTATACAGAGAGAATACAGCACACTGAAATGTAGTGAAGTATTGTAACTGTTAAACAAAAGGCATGTGCGATTTATTTTAAAATTTAATCTGTAAAAGAAGTGCTCAGTTGTACTAATTTCTCTCAAAGCTTTGCATTTAAGAGTGTGTGTTTAACATTAAGTCAGACTTTCCAATGCCAAAAGCAAAAAGCGACATCGTTTCCAGATGTAGATTTTAGTAGATCACGTCTCGAATAATTAAGGGCTGTCAGATCTGAGCAGGCTAGTAATTGAAGCTGTATAGAGTACAATTTGTTGCCAAACAAAGCCAGACCTTTGGAGAAACGCAGAAATCACATCTCTCTAACACAGGCTTTTTATTCTGGGGACAAGCCTGGAGGTATGGATTGAAAACATCAGATTTTCCTTCCAAATGGGAATGTTAAAACAAACAAAAAGCAGTTCCCAGGAACATTCTTCTTCCCACATTCCTGTGTTTGCTTGTTGTTTCCTGTTGGAAAACGTATACAAACTCTGCGCTTTCCCTAACTTAATCTGCTTAGTCAGAGGAGACAGAGCTGAACATCAGCTGTTTGTATTCTGTTCAGTGCTGCTTGAGATAGTTTTGAGTCGAGTATAAACTGGACCATCAGAAATAGGATCTCAATCCTTTGAAATGTCAGCAGCTCAAGTTCACTGCATACACAGGAGCTGAATTTTCAATCCAGAAGGCTGCATCATTGTCAAAAGCTCAAGATTATTTAGGTGAGCTGATTTACTAACATGGCAGCTAACAAGATTTGTGCTCCGAACTTTGATTTATACTTTGGATTCATCTTGTCAGACCGACTGTAAATAATATCTGCTAAGAGCAACATTTTAAATGGTCCATTTTCAGTTTGCTCAGATTGCTCGTAAGCCTATGGTAAGGCTACAAGGGGTCTCAAACATCAGATGTAAAATTCTGCTCTTTCCTGGGCTACTGGTCTCCCACTCTTCTCTTTACTGACATCTAGGAGCAGGAGTATCTTAATGCTGATATCCCTGAAGCCAACGGCAAAATGGTCTTTAACTGCAGCTGTCTTTGGTTTTACCCTTGGGGAGAATAAAATGCACACGTCCTTCTCTCAGTCTGCCCTACAAAAAACAAGGTGATCTGGGCAACTTTGTCACATCAGTGCTAAGGATAAATCAAAGAGCCGAGAAAGGCAAAAAAGGGCTCTTTCTTTCCAAATCCTGGCAGGCAGCTTCACTAAGTTGTTTTTTTCACACATTCATACCTTTACTCTTTTGTTGTTGACTAAATCTGAAAATCACAATGAAAAAAAATGTTGGAATGAAGAATATTTTGTTTTTTCCTTTCATATTCTAACTTTAAAAGTTGTTGTGAATGTTAATGAATGAATAAAATAGAAACACAGAGAGAAGGCACTGCATTTTCAGTGAGGTTTGGAAGTGCAAGTTACAGTTCAGGTACGTAAAATGAACTTAAAGTAATGATCTGCAGACAGCTTCCCACAGGGAAATCAGTGCTATATATAACAAAGCCAGTTTGCTACTTATGTTTCTGTCTTCAGCATGCTTGAACAAGTACAAGCTCACCAGGGCACAAAGTGTAGCAAGGGCAGACTTTTTAGCAGGGCCTGTTGAGGTAGGACAAGGGGTCGTGGTTTTAAGATAAAGGAGGGGAGATTCAGGCTGGACATGAGGAAGAAATTGTTTACACTGAGGGTGGTGAAACACCAGCCCAGGTTGTACAGAGAAGTGGCGGATGCCCCATCCCTGGAGACATCCCAGGCCAGGCTGGACGGGGCTCTGAGCAACCTGATCTGGGTGAAGATGTCCCTGCTCATGGCAGGGGTTGGACTGGATGAGCTTGGAAGGTTCCTTCTGTGATTCTATGAAGACAAGGAGCTGTACCACCTCTGACATCTGTTTCTGTGTAATCAAAAGCAGAACTGGGGCTCAGCATCCCAGCATCCGCTCCACAGCATCCCCATGGCCCAAAACAGCTTCTCTAGCAAACCTCAAATCCTTAGTACAAAGGAGTCATTGAAGAGCAAACCATTTTAATCTGTGGGATAGAAAGAGGTTATGCAGCTGAGCTGACAATTCTTGCTCTTTGGTATTGATTGGATGGTCATTTGTTATAATGATGGCTAAAATAGTCAAGCAAATGCTATGAGTACTGCAGTTTTGATTTATGAATGTGGAAACCTCTTTGTCTGCATGCTGCTGAAGAACGCAAAGCTTCGCAGCCTTTCTTCCCCAAACAGAGAGGTGTCCAGGTCGATTTTTTTGAGGATATTTTTCCATTTGCTTTTTGTGTTGTAAAAATTGACTATTTCACAGACTGATGGCAGATTTGTGAAGGCTGATGATACGGTGCCAAATGTCTACCCCAGATCTCCACCTCCAGTGCTACGGAAGATAATGACTGTATAGTCTGTAGCCCAGGATAACTCAGCAGGCTTGCTAACTTACCATGTCAACCGGGAATGTTTATCCTGCACACGCGGGACCAGTTTTACCTCAAGCAGCTTGGCACAGGAGAGTTGATAAATTCACAGCATGTATTCAAACACTGCTCTCAGCAAAACAATTCCAGTTTTATTCTGGGGATGCTCAGATGTGGCTGAAGAAATCTCCACAGAGCGGCAGCGGAGACAGGGCCGTGAAGTACCCATTAAAGAGAAATCATGGCTGAATCACACATGATCCTTCAGCCGCATCAAATATTAATATCAAGGGCTTGCTCATTGCACAGGGAAAGCAGTGTTCAGTACACAGGCAAAATTAATATGGCTGTAACATGGACAAAGTCTGGGCAATAGTAAGAATAACGACTATATCCCATAAAAGGAGGCACTACAAACACAAGTAAGCAAAAGAGCACAATGTCACTCGGACCAGCTTCAAAAATAGTCCGAGAAAGATGCAAAGACCTACATAATGTAAGGAAGGTAAAAGCATCATTTTACTTTCCCAAGCCAAGAAAATTACCCCCCAAAATTGAATGTACAGCTTTAATTGATGCAATTGAGAGAGACAGTGAAGATAATACGAGTACATAATGGCTGTGGTGGGAGCATCAGAGCGTAATTGCAATGTACTTTTTTTTGCCACAATGTGTCATTACACCACCTCTCTTATTCTGGAACAAATATGCTCATTTGACTGGAAGCACGTAGATTTCCCAGTCCCTGTGTTTCATGCCAAAGCCTGCATGCCATTTCACGTCACTGTGTCAGGGAGCTGCAGTTGTGGACAGCTGTGGCCCCCCAAATTACGAATTTGCTCAGTTTGTTAACTTACCTGGTCCAGGGAGATCTATGAGGGGAGGTCTAGCAAGGAGGCATAATATTTCTTCCTCAAATGCAGGTCCCTTGTGTATAACAAAACTACCTTAGCTGAGTTGAGATGCCTGATGCCAGACCTCCTCAGTGAAGGGGGAAGCTGATTTTTTGCCCTTTCATCATTAAAACACTCCATCTATCATTTTTATCATGTGTAAAATGAAGACAACACCTGTCTTCTTCCCAAAGGTGTCATTACACCCAGCTCACTAGTTTCCTCTAAGAGATTCCCCAGATTAAACTAGAAATGTAGAAATTCATTATTACAGGGTGTTTCAAAAAGATGGACCCAATTTGAAATCATTATATCTCTGCAACCATGAACTGCTCATGAATGAGGGAACAGAGAGCATTTATAAAAAGGTTACTTGATAACTCATTAAACCATTCATAAATTTTTGTGTATTTGTAACATGTTGCCATCGTGAAATATGCTGGTTTGAAATTGGATCCATCTTTGAAATTGAGTCCATCTTTTTGAAACACTCTGTATTATTTCACCATTATTAAGAAATTACACACGGTGATAAGACAGATACCGAAGAAGTAAGGGAGAGGTAATATACTTTTCTCTGGCTTCTTTTTTACCTGTGCTGTTTTATAACTACTTCTGTTTCTGCTAGACACACAGTGGTATGCCTGCCACTGCTGTACTCTGATGCCTTACACCACTAGTGAAGAGATATGGTTGAAAATACCTCGATTCTCGCCATATTTTCCAATGGAAATTTTTCCCCTCTTTCATAGCAGCTTTCTGACGATTGCTTTTGATCCTGTTAGGGCAAATAGGAAAGAAAAAGAGAAAAGGAGAAAGCTGACATCCCTTCATTCTATTTTTTTTTAAAGATAAATTTTTAGGTTTTGGATAAAAAAGTTAAACCACTCCTGAAATATTTCTCTTAAGCTTTTTAGAGGGCTTTTTAAGCAAAAAAAACCAGCAGACAAAAATGTTTAACCTGCTCTGCTGGCCACATATGTGCTACTACTAAAATCAGCAGTATATGTTTGTAATGCTGCTTGCTGTTTTTCATTAAATCTATACCTGCATTGCAAATTGTCTCTGTGGATTAATGGTGAATCTTTCTAAACTTTTTGTATTTAAAATTACAGGAGAAAGATAAGGGACCGGGAAGCTTCAAGATGCCTACTTCAGCCATTCCCAGAAAGAAATGCCAGTGAAATAAGGATTTCCAGCAGCACACAGGCGTGAATAAACAGAAGCAACTCATTTCCATGGAAACAACTCATCTAAAACCTGGACAAAGGAAGCGTGGTGAGTGCCTACCTGTCTATATGTCATCTTTAGCGTGAAGTCGGTGAGGTGAAGCATCCCCTGACGAGTCAGTGAGGTGAAGCATCGCAAGCTCCGGCACACAACCTGGCTGTGCTGAGTCGGGCAGATATCTCCATCCCGCTGTCCTAGGCCCATGGAGAGTTGGAATAATTTGCTGTTGCAAAAGGGTTGGTGGCACTAGGAGTGTGTCCCTTGTGATTTGGGACGGGGCGGCATGCTCAAAAGACATATTAATCACTGCAAAACAGGTGGGTGCTTTGCCTTAACGATTTTATACAACGGATAGGGAAAGATGCAACTGTAATCGCAGCTGAAATGTTACCGGCACCCAGAGTGAAGATCACTAGAGCATTTAAATTATATCTTTCCTGTATTAACACTTCTTGTTATTTTCCCTCAAACTGAACTTTTCTGGAAAGCTAGAGCAAACAGAATTCATACTGCAAACATGAATTCATGCTGTGTTTGAGGGAGAAAGAATGCACTTCTCCTGGTGCTTAAAATAATCTTGAATTTTTGAGAGGTTTTATAGACAGTTTACAAGAGCTGAGTACCAGCAGATCCCACTCGGCAAGGGAGGCAGGCCTCCCTGAGAAACCCTGATGAAAATGAGCTCAGATTTGGCCAAATGATCTGTCTTTGAGAAGAGCATTTTGCACACATGCGGCTTTTTTTTTTTTTTTAATATAACAAAAGCATTCAGAGTGAATATAAGATGTTCTCTGCATGCATGAGCAGCTAACTGACAGGCAGGCTGAATGTTCACATCTTCTGAGGTACATGCTGAACGAGCCATATTCTTCCTTTAGTCACTGCTTAATAAAAAGCACATAAAAAGCCACATTGCTCCACTTGGACTCCTGCAATGATTGAAAAATGAGGTTAAGCAAGCGTAGGGGAAGCACTGTGGTGATTTAGAAGTTGCTACAGACCCAGAAATCTCAGAAGGCCCTGCTGTTTTTCTCTCCACATCTGCTAAATGCAAACCTGCCGTCACCCCATACTAAGGCAGCAGGAGGTGAGAATCTTCCTTCTCTTTAAAAGCAGAAAATACCAGGAATGCCCAAAATCTGGCCTTGAGATCACGGATTACAGGATTCAAGTGTGAACACAGTCACTATCTGGATTCTCCCTGCGGATTACTGAGATGGCCAAGTTTAGAGGCCCTTAATAGCTTGCCATAGCCTTCGTGCCTGAAAGATTTTTTTTTTCCAGTTCTGTGCTGTGAGTACTAGCATATGACTTAATATTTGTGAGATTAAATCTGGATCGCTGTGCTCATGATGATGTTATTTGTCAAGACGTACTACTTAAGGAGAGGCAGGTGCTCGTAATAGCTTCTCCCATCATGGAGTTCAGCAGCCAAATTCGGTACTGTTGGAGGTCATTTCCCAATTTAACCCAGGCTTTCACACACATCCTGACCAAACAAGATGCAATGGAAAGTAAATACTAAATGGTAGCACACTATCTGTACTTTGTTTTCATGGTTTTCCAATAACTTTCCATAAACAGGTGAGCATTACCTTCATTTGACTGAGAATGTGGCTCTGGGGCACTTGGAGACTGAGTGAGCAATTCAAAGCATTAGCGGCTATTATTACTATTTGTTTTCAGCTGTAATTACTATTTGTTTTCATATTGTATCATTGTCAATGGGGACCCATTCCTGGGTCAGTTCCCTAGTCACTGCACAGTTACGAAACTAAATGACAGCTCATGCACAAATGAGCTCATAACCCAAGTAAGGACATGGTTTAACAGCAAATGTATTCAGAAAAGCCTTCTATATTTTCTGGTCCAGCCAGGAAATGAGGCTTTTTTCCCTCTGTCAAAGGCCTGGCAGGAGTCATCCTTCATTCGGACACATCCGTAACAAACAGCTCTCCCTGAGACTGACCTCAGACTGTACAGCAATAAAATGGATCTGGCTGCTACACTGAAGGCTATTAATATTTTGGGGTGCAGGGAAGCAGAGGCAGAGCATCAAACGCAAAGTTAACAAAAGCGAGTGTAGAGTCCTGCACCTGGGGAGGAACCCCCTGCACCAGTGCAGGTTGGGGTTGACCTGCTGGAAGGCAGCTTTGCAGAGAAGGACCTGGGAGTCCTGGTGGACAGCAGGTTGCCCATGAGGCAGCAACATGGCCTTGTGGCCAAGAGGCCAATGGTACCTGGGGTGCATGAGGAAGAGTGTGGCCAACAGGTCGAGGGAGGTTGTCCTCCCCCTCTGCTCTGCCCTGGTCGGGCTCCATCTGGAGTATCTGTGTCCAGTTCTGGGCTCCCCAGTTTAAGAAGGACAAGGAATTACTGGAGAGAGTCCAGCGGAGGGACACAAAGATGCTGAAGGATCTGGAGCATCTTTCTGGTGAGGAAAGACTGAGAGAGCTGGGGCTGTTCAGCCTGGAGAAGAGAAGGCTGAGAGGGGACCTTATTTATGCTGATAAATATCTCCTGGGTGGGTGTCAGGAGGATGGGACCAGATCTACAGAGATCCCTTCCAACCCCAGCCACTCTGTGATTCTGTATTCAGCTCACCTTTGCTTTCACCTGTCCAGCCGTGATCAGGACAGGGCAGGGAAAAGCGAAAGGAATGTCACCTACAGTGTTTGCCAACAGCACTGTATCGTATTGCTAGAAGTTCATGGTGAAATTCTTAATATGACTAGATAAGCATATAAGTGCAGGCAGAGTGATATTTCAATGTATACGTGTATTGTGCCAAAAAAGAGAGACAAAAAAGAAATCCCAGGTGGTCTTGAAATTACAGTGTGTGCTGGTGGGAGCTTTTAAATTCCTGTGTAAAATACTTGACACTCTGAACAAAATTGTGTCTAAAAATAGGTCCATAAAAGATATGCGATGGCACTGCTCTATGTGAGCTCACGTGTATTCGACAGACATGAGAATCACCAGGCAAGCTATAGATTTCATGCAAGATGCTCACAGTCATTTAGTTTTTGTGACTGATCCAAGTTCAGTTCTTACCCTGGAAGAAAAAACATCGACAGATCCCAGAGCAAAGCAATTGTTTCAATATACTAAATTGAATCCAAACATGAAAATAAGATGGAAGACCTATTTTCCAGAGCTATAGGCACACCTAATTAAAGCTCTCAGCTGCATACTCCAGAGAATCTAAATGAATGGGGGATGATATATTACTAGAGGAAGTAAAATAATCTGAGCAGGGAGACAAGGCATAATTTTGTTCTATGTAAAGATTTTACTGTCAAACGATCTGAAATTCTACCAGTGTGACCAGCACACCACTGACCTCTCAGGCAGCTGGGTTGCACAATTGCTTTAAAGTGCTTGTGACCATACTTTGCTATATTATGACAAGCTTGTAGTATCTGACAGATGAGAGCTGCAGACCTGCATGCAACCAGCTAGTGTTGTGACATGGCTCTCTTGCAGGTGATGTTGCTACAGAACTAAGACAGGGTTCTTGTGAACAGAAATGAAGGCTGTTTGTGAAGGAGACAAAATACAAATTCCCTTCTGACAGATGGGGAGGAGGACAGAGGGACTAAGAACCCGCCCACCAGAATCTCATTAGGAATATTCACGCTAATGGCAAGTAAGTCCACATACCTACACAGCAAATTTGGGCATTGGCCAATGGTGGGTGCCAGAAGCAGGATGAGCATGTGGGTACAGCACCCAAACTAGGAACCATCGGGCAGCGGTACCAGATTAACACTGGCCTCTTCATGAAGCTACCTGGCGCGATGCAGACATCTCCTAAATAATTTCATAGAGTCACAGAATGGTTTGGGTTGGAAGGGACCTTCCAAGCCCATCCAGTCCAATCCCCTGCCATGAGCAGGGACATTTTCACCCACATCAGGTTGCTCAGAGCCCCATCCAGCCTGGCCTGGGATGTCTCCAGGGATGGGGCATCTACCACCTTTCTGGGCAACCTGGGCCAGTGTTTTGCCCAATGGGAATGAAGCCCAGAGCACCAAAGCTTCAATGTCTTTAAAACAAGAGTAGCCTTCTCATGATGACCTACTTACTTTTGACCAGCATCCTGCTCATCTTTATCCTTCTCTCCTTTTTAAGTCTGCCATCTCCATCCTTGCAGCAATAATATTTGAATGTGTGAGCTGTTTTCGACCATGCAATGGCAGGAGAGCAAAAGATAAATGTAAATATATCTTTTTTTAAGGCAGACAGTAGAGCCATCACCCTCTAAGTACCTTGTGCTGAGGACCACAGGATGAAGTCAGCCCTATGATTAGGCACCGCAGGAGCCAGGGCTTTGCGTTTCACTCGAATACAGACTTATTCATTGCTCTGGCAAAATTCGGAGGGCTCCTATAGGAGAGATGGTTGCCTTATGAGAATTCTCCATCCTACCTTCCCCAGCCTCCTAGACAGGCAGTAAAGGTGATGAACAACTATCCACCAGACAATGTTGATAATGTTAGAAGATGCAGGTAGCAATACAAAGAAAGTCTAACCTTAAAGCAACCTGAAATAAAAGTCCGACAAGGAAAACAGGGGATAGACACTGATTTCTCCTGACAAGCAGCTAGCACTCAAAGCGGATGGAGTGTTGTCACACAAATAATTAAGAGGAAAGATACTGGAAATAGAAGGAAGAAGAAAGTGAGGAGATGGAGCTTTAGTCCATTTTAGAACTGAAATGAAGGATGACCTAAAAAAAAGAAAACCAAGAAGGTAAATTAAGCTGAAGCCCAAGTCTAAAGGAGAAATGCTGACGCTGATCTATAATTAATGGCCTAATACTTTTTAAAGCCAAGAGAGACCAAATAATCATCTAATGTGATGTCCTGCATTAGAGCTGTGAGGAGGACAGGATTTTGAGATTTTTGACATTCAGCTTTTTTCCAGCTAAGACCTAAAGCTGACTATTTGATAAATCTGCATAAGAAAAAATGCTGGAAAAGTTTGTCTAAACTCAGGAATATGGATGAAAAAGAAATCAAGTAATAAAATAGTGCAAATTTGGTTTGATTCACCAAGTTTATTTGCAAAAAAAAAAAAGGCATCATAGAAGGTAGCATGAAGTGCATTTCAGAATGAAAAACTGACATTTGGCTTTGAAACCATTAAAATGATAAAATTCTGGATTATGGGAGGTTGTTTCCCTCTTAGAGATAACGTGTGTGAAATGAGCTTATTTCCAGAGTACTTTGATTCTTATAAGAATTAATTTTCCTAGGAAGAAAGGTGCTACTCTGATTCTTCTAGGCCCACCTTTATCCCATGTACGTCAGGCTAGACAATCCTGCCCAAAGCTCACATCTTCTGCCTGTGCAAAAGTGGACTTTTTCAAAAGACATCTGGTCAGGGCAGAAAAGCATCAAGGATAAAGAATTCACCATCTGCTCAGCGTGACACTGAAAGATTATGAACCAAGCACTTAGAAAACACTCCAGGGGACTAAATGGATTTTAAAAGAAAAAAAAAAAGACCGAAAAATAAGGGGCAAAATTGCAAAATTGCATCCAGCTTTCTGCAGACTTTTTAAGAAGAAAAAAGACCTTGTAGAGGAGGTCTCCTGCAGAAGAACTCACAATTTGTGCAAGGACAGCAAGCGGCAATTTCTTCAAGTGCCTGAGAAGACGGTAGATCTCAGCGAGGACTTCATGATGTTGCTGGTGGCAGGGCTGGGCACTTTGCCCATCAACAAACGAGGAGCACTCACACTGGTACCTACTGCACTCCACAAGATAGCAAGTGAGGGGGTTTTAACTCCTAATCCTCTTGAATGAGATCCTGGTTACCTACCCAACTGTGCACCTCACCTGCACAGAGATTTCTGTAGATTTGGGAAGAGTATATCCCCTTTGAAAGGGTTTTTTTTTGCATTCAGCCACATTTCCAAGTTGCTAAATACAATGACAGAGTAACCAAACAAAAAAAAAGAAAAAAAAAGTGACATTTGCACATTGGAGAATCTAGAGGAGTGAAGGATTCTCTAGAGATTCTCTGTTTTTGACCCATTCTATAATTAACTGTTCCAAAATAATTGCAATCAGGTTAGAAAATGTCAGTTGCTCACCTGTGCACCCTAAAGAAGTGTCTGGGCTGTGCTTTTAAAGCTACATGAAAAGAAACTCAGCTGGAACCTTTTGCAATTCAAAATATTTAGCTGAATGACAAGAAGACTAATCTTGGTTTATTATTAGACACGATAAAAGATTTTCAAACATCCTGGATGTTCATATTTTTCTTCTGCTCTTTTAATGCAGTGCTACTCTGAAAAATGACTTTGTCAAAAATGTAGCTGCGGCTTTTAAAAGTGAGAAGTGGTTGTGGAGGTGCAACACAAAATGCCTTGAAAAGGTGTAAAGTTTGGAGACACACGCTCTGCTCTTTCTCATTTCCACACCCTTCTAGGATGGCATCAAGTCTGATGTCCAAAAATTGAGGTGCTCAGTACCATTAGTTTCCCCTGAAAACCTGAGCTAGCTTCTCCTTGCTCAGTGTATTTGTCCTTGGTGCATAATCAGTTAAAATCAGAGGTTTATTTCAGACCTTGTAATAAGTTTTACGGCTGCCAGTAGCTCTAGAGCATCAACCAAGTGGTGGGAGAGAGCAGTGGATGTGCTGGCTTTTTGTGGACATGTTACCCATTGAGCACACTGCAAAGCAGATGAACTGCTACTGCTTTTGACTTCAGAGACTCTTGGTCCTGCCCTTTGCATCAACCTAGATATCAGCTGCCACACACGGCCAGCAGAATTGCTAAATCCTTGCCTGATACCTAGTGAAAATTTGCTGGCAGTGACATTAATTTGTCTCAGAACCCAAACTGTGGGACCAGAAGCTCACATCCCTGGAGAGATGTTTACAATCATAGAATCATAAAATGGTTTGGGTTGAAGGGACCTTCCAAGCTCATCCAGTCCAACCCCCTGCCATGAGCAGGGACATCTTCACCCACATCAGGTTGCTGCCCAGCCTGGCCTGGGATGTCTCCAGGGATGGGCGTCTGCCACCTCTGTGTAACCTGGGCCAGGGTCTCAGCACCCTCAGTGCCAAAAATCTCTTCCTCAAAAAATTTCCTCCCCTACCAGCTCTGAAATTCATGGCAAGTAAGTTAAGAAGTGTGTCTGTTGAGGAAAGCAGGGGTTGTCCCTGACCTCTGAACCTGTCCCTGAACCAGTGTCCTAGGACATGCCGCCCATCGCATTCTCAAGGCAATTAGAAGCAGTCAGTGAGACCTGCTGTGAATTCATTACTCATGATGATGTGTGAAAAGGAGCAAACAAATGATTCACTGGGAACCGACTGCTAGCAAGGCAAGCAGCTGAGGAAAAGGAGCCCTTTTTCTTGTAAAGGGAGTGCTTTTGATGCAGGATAGTAAGATACAATAAACATAGCACTCCAGAACGATGTTTTGACAGAGTCGGTTTTTTGGAACTGAATCACATGCTAAGTGGCATGCTTAAGCGGATGCTGGGTGAAATCAAATTAGGGCTGGATTAAAATGGTGCTTTGAAATTATTTTAGTGGCTCTTATTGATTAGGAAATGTAATTTTATAGGACAATATTATGTATAATCAAAATGCAGTCATGAAGAAGGTCAGAATATTACTGAGAAATGGTCTTTTATGTTCACAGTAGTTAGCAAGGAAGACTAAAAAGAGTAAAATTAAGCATCTTTTACCAAGCACAGGCTACTACTTTCCCTTAATTTTAAGTTAGCAAAATAAAGATAATTTATCCAGACCAAGAGCCGTACACGTCCTCCCCCTTCTATGTATTTTTCTGTTGATATAGCTGTGGAATTTCATGCTGCGATCTTAAATATTTTTCTGAATTCATTTTAGTAGACAGGTGCTAAATTCTGTTCCCTCACATCTTGCACTGAACAATCATGTGCTGAATGCATTTGGCGCTTTTTTTCTTTTTTAAATTTTGAATAATTAACATCCCAAATCTGGAAGATTTCCCAGGTTACAAATCCACCTCATAGGTGCCCCAGCGAAGGCAGCTCTGATTTGCAGGGACACAACGGGAACAGCATCACATGGGATGGATCCCTGTGCAACCCCTTTCTGTATCCGTGCTTTTGTACCCAGAATTTCATACTTACCCACTGAGGAGGAGAGGGCCAGTAGTCTGATGACAGAGTGGTGGTTAGTGCATGTTATTGGGTTCAAACGAGGGCAAAGAGATGGTTCAGAGGGACCTGAGAAAGATGGTCCACCTTCCATTAGCAGAACCAGTGGTTTGCAGAGATTACTAGTGAAAGAAATGTCACAGAGCAAAAATGCTAGTAAAAATGAATTCTGAACTTTCAGAAATTCTTCATCTAGATAGTTTCTACTCTGTTCCCTGAAGCAGTATGAAAACATCTCATTCAGTAAGATAAAAATGTTTCATTTTGATAATAGTTGAGCTACATCATTTATTATCAAAATTATATGATGGATACATGTAATAAAGGAGGTGTGTAAATTCAATATTATCATGCATATTTTATTCTGCCATGCAAGCTGAAATGAACAGAACCGGAAAAGTAGACACAGAACACATTCACATTATTGAAATGAAACATTAATGCCTTATCAAAACAAAACAAGAAAATAGAAATGGTTCATTTAAACATTTTCCTGTCAAAAAAAAAGTGATCAAATTGACATCTTCCCCTGAAATGTTTTGATTTTAAAAACGCTTCCTTCTCTGCTGACAAAAAGTGTTCTGCAAATAAAAAAAAGATGTCTGCCTGCTCTCATTGCCAGGTACACGCAATGTGGATTTGATTACAATGTTTTCTAAAATGAGGATCAGTCCTGATGGATATGACTTGTTCCAAGTCCCTCTAGCTCAATGTGGAGATGCAGGCAGAGGTCGTAGCGCATTCTTGGGAGAGGTGAGTCTTAAAATGCTACATCTGGAGTGGCCAGGCTGTGCGCCCAGCAGGTCTTTTGCAAAGAGTACAAAGAAAGGATCTGAGCATAATGCAACAGTAAATTAAAATGAGTGCAGGTGGAAGTGTATTAACTGCTCTGAAACTACCGGACGCTAGTGAGAAGGATATTTTAACATCCACTCCAAAAGACATTGCTTTCGAGTGATGGGAATGCTGTAGTTGTGAGGTGATACTGGACCTGCTCAAACCCCGGGGTTGAACGTCTGAGAGAAAAAGTCACTTTGTTTCCCTGAGGGTAAATTTTTCCCAAATTCATCCAGACAAACAAAGTTGACAGAATAAAAATAAGTAGAAGTGCATCTGACAGCTCTTTCTATAAGCTCCATAAATGAGTTTATTTCACATCACTTAGTGCATGTCAGGAACGGGAAAGACTAATGTGTTTTCCTATCTCTCTGAGGGGGCTTGTAACTATAATTAAGAGGGTAGTATTGCTGAAGTCTAATTACCTTATTCAAAGTGCGCTGATAAGAGCACCCAAAGAACTGTTTTAAAACTTGATTCCGCCACTCGCTCTTCTATCCAGGCTAAAACCAGCCAACAAACAAAATCTAGTGAAAGCAGATCTGCCAGGATAGTGTTTTTAATCCTCTCCCAGCAGGAAAAGTGATGGGAGGGAGGAGCAAAGAAGAAGTAAGCGGAATTTTAGAAGTATTTTTGTGCAAGTGAAGTTTTTCTTTTGGTAGTTTGTTATTTTGTTGTGGTTTTTTTTTTCTTTTTTTGAGGGACTTGGTGTTTGTTTTTTGTTTATTTTGTTTTCAGTTGAAGTTTTCCATTTTAGTAATAGTGGCTTACCTTTATACAACAGTCTCAGCAGGGGCTAGCTAATCCTCATCTGATTACTACCATCCAGGTCATCTTAGATCCCTTTTTTGTGTCCACTCTTGCAATCAGGTTGGCAGCAGTTTGAAACCAGGGCAGCATGCCTCCTTGCTGTCATATAATAGCATGTAGTATAAAGACTTTACCCTCTGACCAAGGTTTTTAGATGCTATCGGAGGACGATAAGTAATTCGCACAGTGTTTGCCATCCAGATGGGTGGTACTTTGCATGTTCATTTGCTTGAACACTGATTCCTTGCATGCATTTTTCTCAGATGTACCCAGAAAGCACACTGCAGTTTACCTATTTTTTCCTTTTTTTTTTCTTTCCTAATGAAATGTTTCCTCAACCTTTAAACACTAGAGAAGGCAGATGACAATGTGCACAAAATGTTTGTCTTACTTGTTTTGGGTGATGTAGCTTCATTATGAAACTTCTTTCAGAAGCTTAATTACTCCCAATGCTGCATTTATAGCAAAGGGAAGATATCAAATGAGACAATGAAGGGAGTTCAGTGATTTTGATCTTATTTTCTGAAATTGGGCAATCTCACGCTCTCGCCATTTATTAATACAGATCATTTCCTCCCATTTCTCACAATTGAATTGAGTCACTGTTTGCATGTTGATGGGGCAAGTAAGTAGGGAGCTGCGTTCATCGCGACCTGATAATGAAGGAACGCCGTTAGTTCAGAGGCAGGTGGTTCTTCCAGAGGCCCTGTGATTTGCCAGAATATATTATATTTTTTCAAGATTATTACGCAGCCAATGATTAATATTGCATGCTCAAATGGCCTTTTCAAAGAATGAGCAGGGAGTGGCAGGGAGGACTGAGAGAGAGCCTTGGAAGACTAATTTCCTTTCTGCACGTTATGATAGAAATGCATAATGGCAAACAGCGTTTTGTAACTTGCCAGGACAAAAAAGGGAAGCGCCTGAGCAATGTGGAAGCCAGTGAATATACACCTTCAGCTGACACAACCAGCAGAGCCCTGTTGAAATCAGGATGGTGTTGAAATCAGGGAGGTGCAGCAGGAATTACCACAGCGATGGACCTTGGATGGGCTCTGTGCTCTTTATAGCTGGATCAGCAACATTTTTGTAGTGGGTGTTCTACCTTTCAGGCACAAAAAGCTGAACCAAATTCAGATGTGAGCCTAAAAAACATGAGAAAATGTCTAAACTGAACACCTCCTTCTCCTTTAGCCTTTCCAGGAGCTGTGCACTGAGCACTTTTGGCTTGCTGCATATCTCATGACTCAGAAGCCGAGGAGCACATCCAAACTAGAACTACTCCACTCGTGTCCTCCCAGCTGTGCTAGCAGCAGACAGCTGGGCTGCTCGTGAGATGTGCAAGTTTTTGGTGCCGTCTTGTTTTGGCCACTAATTTCCACGTGTATTTGGCTTTTCCTCTCCAGGTAGGGTCTGGTAACATGAGAAAAGGATCGGGTCTTTTCCTAAGCACTCTGGAGATGATCTAAACATCATCATTTATGCTTCATCTGTGCTGCAGCTCTGGGTTGAATGTAAGGCCAGGGAAAGTAGTTCAACTCACACTTGTTGGTCCTGGCTTCTCAGGTATGAGTTGAAGAAAGGCAGAGTTCACTTTTGGCTCTGCAAGAGGATTCCCATCAGGACTTTGGTTTGTCCAGTTTTGCATCCATTGCATGCTAAGTGTATTTCTACAGGGGTCTGCCTAAGCGTGATTCATATCCCCTTGGGTTTCATTGAAGCAGGTTGCCTAAAGCAAACTCAGATATTTTTGTTGAAATAAAATGGTGAGGTTGCTATACTTGTGAGGGGACTTTTCAGTGAGAGTTTGGTTTGGGTTTTGTTTTGTTTTTCAATTAAAACTTTTTTTTTTAATGCTATGGGTCCAATTTTATCACAGAACTATTGGTCTGGAAATGCTTTTTTTTTTTTTTGTATTTGATGCTTAGATTATTCACTTGTTTATTGTCCCATTAAGGATGCTGAAAACCTAAGACACTACCAAAAAGACCTAGGGAGAAACTGGTTCTAGCACTGAAAGTTAGTGGAGAAACCCATATACTCTGGGACCTTTGAATTCCTCATAGTGTTTTTGTGTATCTGAGCTTGAAAATAATTTTTTTGTTGTTTTTTTAAGACTTGAAATCCACATCCAGAAATTGATCACTCAGAGACTGTTGTGTTACATCAGGGGTAGGACTGTAATCTGGGAGCAAGGTTGGCTTGTTTCCTCACCATCAATTATCTGGCGAATATTTGGGAACAGTGAACTCTTTCAATAGAAGTAGGACGGGTGAATGGAGGTGGAAAAGGTCATGTTCCAGGTGATTTATTTGGAGGAAATAATTCAACTACTTCTTTAAACCATTTCTGCATCTGGCCTTTCTAACGCAACAGAGAAATGCGTATTTGAAGAAAGAAACTAAAGAGCTGCTACAGTAGAGCAGAAAGCAGATAATTTAAACATGGAAACGACGTGATGCCATGGGAGATGTACTGAAGCATTCCTTTGTTCCTTTGTCCTTCTCTCCATTGTGGGAACAAGCCAAGCTTTGACAGCAAATGTGTTAATTCAGTTTCTGAGTTAGCTCTTTGGGAAGGGTGCACTGCTGGGTGGCTGTTCCAGGAGTGCAGGTCCTCTTCTGACTGATGCTAGCAAACTCTTTGTAAACAATACGCATTCTTTTCTACTGTATTTACATAGCTTAATGGAGTTTTTAAAGTTCAAAATCCAAGCAGTCAACACTTTGGAACTGTGAACTACACACAGTGGTGATGCTGCATTCTTAATCGCATCTTCAGGGTGGGACCACGAGACCTTTAATGAGCCCTCAGGCTGTTACGTCTGGAGGGAAATGCGGGAGGTAGGCAGTCAACAGGCAGGTGTGCAGTGTCCTGTGTTCACTGTGACCGATAGGGCAGTTCTAGAGTTGAGTATACATTGCCTTTTAAACCGTAATTATGGGATGTGTTGTCCTGGGCAAATGACTGTGTTCAGTACAGAGGGCACTGCAGACAGCAAAATCCCACTCAGCTCTATCAAGTTGTCTCTATCAGCCCTTTCCCGGGGCCTACAACATTTGGCGTAAGAGCTAGTAACAAATCAGCAGCTCACATCAGCTGCTATTCATTCTTGCCAATAATCATTAACCCTGTAATCGATTGATTTCAGCATGGCCTATGCATAGACTGCACTATTAGCTCAGAGAACCACAGACTGGTTGAGTTTGGAAGGGACTTCTGGAGATCATCTAGTCCAAAACACCTGCTAAAGCAGGGTCACCAGAGCAGATCGCACAGGTTCACAACCAGGCGGGTTTGAACGTCTCCAGAGAAGGAGACTCCAAAACCTCTCTGGGCAGCCTGTTCCAGGGCTCTGGCACCTTAAAGGAAAGAAGTTTCTCCTCATATTCAGATGGAACCTCCTATGTTTCAGTCTGTGCCCGTTGCCCCTCATCCTGTCGTTGGGCATCACGGAAAAGAGTCTGGTCTGCTGTGAAGTTTCTGCAGCGATTCAGACAAAGCCGAGTTATCCCAGCAGGTCTGACAAGGAGACACAGTAGTGGAGAGGACCTGTTGTGCTGTTCAGTCCCCTTCCAACCATCTCCCACCCCTCGTGGGTTTCTGCCGTGGTCAGAGCACATGTTGCACACAGGCAGTTGGTGTTGCCCTTTCTCTGCTGAGTTGTTTTTGAAGCAGAAATGAAAACGTGTGCATTTATTACCAGTTTCTCATCACTTTTTGCTTGCTGTTGGAGAATCAATTATCAGTGGGATTTCAGTTGTTTATAATATCTGATCGCTTAGGTCACTGACAAATTAATAGTTCACTTCAGCTGTAGGTTTTTGATTGTGTTACTTTGATAAATGCAGAAGGAAAAGGCTGTTTTATCCTCCTTCAGGAAACAGAGGCTGGCTCCGTATTTCAGGCTATTGACAAATTATCCACAATGTATATGGAGGTTCTTCTGCATCCTATGCAACTTTGCAATGGCTCTGATGCAGAAGATGGTTTCTTTCAAGTGCGTTTCTGCAAGGAGGAACTGGCTGGGGAACAGTCACAGGAGAATAAGCTGGTTTTGCAACAAGTTTCAAGTGGTTACGCGGGAATAACCATCCTACTTAATCTCATTGTGCTCTTGGAGAGGAATGTGGCTTCCCAGCAGAGCTCATTGCGCATTTGCTGTCTGGGGGCTCAGTCCCACAGCCCAGATAGCATAGCTTATCAAGATACTGTGAGTGTGCTGATGTGCGGTAGCTGCCTATGCAACACCCATTGACTCTGCCAGAAGCAATGTAATGCTATTTAACATAATTCTCATTCCTTGCAGGCTAAATGAAATAATTTTATTGCATCAGCCATCGGCTACAAATGTGCATGTGTGGTTTTCTCTGCGGCTCTGTCTGTACGTCGTGTCCTCTTAAGGGGCAACAACCTGAACTCTAGATCTGTTCCCCCCAGAATTCTTCTTCATATTCTGCAGTATCCTTCACAAGGAAGGTGGTTCTGTGATATGCAAGATTGCTGGGTCTAGTGCATTACACTCTAACCTCCTGCTCCAACCAAACAAAAGGTGTATTTTGTTTTATGGAAAATGGCAGGAGAGACCTTTCATGTGAGCTTGCAGAGCAATCTACATGTTAAACCATATTAGAGTTGGTTAAATGTGTTGCTGGTTTATTTTGTGCTTTCTTACGGTGGGGCAGAACAGAATTAGTGGGGAATTTAAAAAAAAAAAAAAAAAAAAGGGGTTGTGGAAGGGCCTTTCTTCTGCAGACCATACCAGGAAACAAGGATGCCACTTCAAAAAAATTTTTTATTTTCTGTTGTCAAGCTGCTGAAGCTTCAAAGCAGTTTCTCACTGCCTGTGCTTTCATTCAGTTTGATGCCTGTGCTCATGGGGTTTGTACATTAATGCTGGTTTCAGGCAGTCTGCGACAGTTATTTAAGCTCATTCCACATAGGGCTAAAACCCTCTTAAGAAGTATAAGACCATTTTAGGTACTCTGGCTGAATTTGGTTCAAAAGGCCATCTCACAGGATGACGGAGATCATTAGCTCCTTACGTCCATGAGATGGCAGAAATGAAGTTACTCTGCTACCCTGCAAAGTAGTCAGCAGTCAGCACTAGAGAGGGGTGGGGGTAAGAAATGATCTTTTCTGATCTGTTCTTAGGGAAAAAATATTTTCTAAGGACAAGATAGAAAATATTTCCCTCCTGATACTTCTGGAAATGACTAGTGAAAGTCCTGAATTTATGCAATGGAGTGAAGGGCAATAGAGCAGTGAAACACGTCCTCAAATCCCCTTTCAGCAACTTCTTGGAGATCCTAAAATGCTGAAGCTCCACAGCCTCTTAATGCCAACTTCAGCTTCAAAACCACCCCTTATTTTGACACTTAAAATGTCAGGTTCCTGCCATGTTCTTGCTGTGATTGTGCCGTGCCATCCTGTCTGAGAGGAGATGGCACATTTCCTTCTGAAGACTGCATTTAATCTACTTAGGAAAGGTATGTTTTTTCATCCATTAAGCTGTGCTCTCTGATCAGAGCTCTTCAGGAAGAGTCTTATTTTTTAATCAATGTTTTGCTCCAAGGACAGGAGGGGTTTAAATAAGTGAATGCTCTGTTGCTCCTAGATCTCTCCATGCCATCTCCTCTGAAACAGAAGCAGTGGGTCTGAGTCATCCTTGCAGTATTCCAGTTTTATGCTGAAATTGATGGGGGTACACAAGATAAAAATGGAGTAATGCAGCAGTGAATTATTTCAGGAAAAACCTGGGGTCTGTAGCATCCAACTCTGTGATGCTCCATGGCATTCCTGATTAAACTATGGGTGCCATTGCTGCTTTAAATTAGTTTTCAGAACTGCATGAGGAATAGCTTCCCCCTAGTTTTCCTGAGGTAGCAAGAAAGTGGAAGAGTAAAGGTGCAGTATTGTCCTTATTTATTTTTAATCTTTTTTTCCTGTGATTTATTGTCTGAGACACTGGATTTTCCCCTGAGAACTGCTATTCTTTGACGTGTCTATTCAGTATTGCCATTTATTCATTTAGGCTGGGAGATCTGAGCTTACAATATCCGATGTTACAGTGCTTTCCATGGAGAAAATGTCAGGAACATCTTAATGTCTTTGTTTTGTAAGCACCTTGTTTTTATCAATGCCTGTTGAAAATTGTGTAATGGTTTCATATTCTGAATATTGTTTTTTCGCTCTGCACAGGTTGAGGGAGCGATCAGGAGTTATCACATTGCCAGAGGGTATTAAAAATATAGAGGGTGATGAGAAGGGCTCAGTGTAACTACTAGCAGCATATAAAAATGAATAATGTGCAGCTTAAGAGTTTTGATGCTGTTTCCATTAGCCTTATCTGTGAAAGCTACAGCACCTGCCTGCCCTGCCTGTTAGTCCTCTCATTTCCCCAGCTCACTACTATTTGTCCTCTTGGCTTGTCCCAGCTTCAGCCTCAGTCCTCAGCCTTCCCTACAGTATCCTGACTGCCAGTAAAATGATGGGAAGGAAAAAGAAAAAAAAAAAAGAAAAAGAAAAGCTCAGCATTTCACAATCCAAAACTATGGAGAAACTGTTGGAGTTCCCTGCAGAGAGATGAAGTTGTTTAGGAGCTTATGTACAGGCTGTGCTCATCAAAGATGCTCACACATCCAGCAACGTTGATCTCAGTCTCTGCCTCTGAACAACAGAGATTATGGCAATTTCAATGCAGAACAGTTGTCAAATGCAGCCAAATACCACTTGATGAATCACCAGTGCTATCCATTAGCATAGCAAGCCTATAGCAAAAGTAACATGACAGTTTCTCCCAAATGGCACAAAAATTATGAATGTGCTATTCATAACATCTCAAGGTAAGTAGCCTTGAGACTGGTCAATCTCGAAACACATGAGTTTCTGGTTAAATCTCTGCACTAAATATTCATTTAGACATCTGATTGCAATCAATACGCCTAATAAAAGGGATCTCAGGGTGTGAGTAGATGGCATGGAACATACTGTCCTCATAGCTCAGCATGAGAGAGACACAGGAAGGTTACGTGGGTTAGAAACCAGGTCAAGCAATCAGCCAAGGAGCTGGGAAAAACAAGGTTGTGCACTGTCAAACCAAATCTAACCTGCTAAAAATATGAGCAGGGTGGGCAGTGATCTTGCCTGTTAGTTCGGTGCCCCTGATGATGATGAAGCTGTACTGAAACCCTTTATCTCATCAAATATATATATATATATATATATTTTAATAAACAGAACCTAGCCATCTAAATGAGTCCAAGCTCTAAAACAAAACTAGATATACTGGGAAATGTTAAGAAACCTTAGTTGAGATAGCACAGATATTTGGAGTGGAGCTTTCTATACGTAGCTATAGACACCAACAGTGACAACAGCGATGTGTTACCTTGAGCCTTGTACTGTACTTTAGTGTGATTTTTTCATAGTAGAAAATGTATAAATATGACCCCCTCCCTGAGTAAAGGAAACAAATTATTTTAAGCATGGGATTAAAGTTTTGATTTTATATGTTCTTGAGTTTTTTTTCTTTGAGGGGACCTAGTTGTATTTAGTTGTTGTTGGGGTTTGCTTTGTTTTGTTCTATAAATTCAGCTGGTGTTAACAATAAGCAAGACTCTGAAACTTAAAAAGAGAAAATGACCTGAAACAATGGCGTACAACCTGACTGTTTTCACTTCTGAGTCAAACAAGAAGCAAACTTTAATTAGACTTTACCTAGATTTAAAAAAACTCCTTTTATTTGAATAATGCATTTGTTGTTAACACCCATGATGGGGTTTCATTTTAGCATGTAGATTTGAATCTTTTGACCTGGGAGTTCCTCTGAAGGCTTCAGTTTCAATTTGGCCGTCTTCATGTCTGCATTGAGGAAGGAACATAATGGTGAAAACAGGCTTTGCAAAACCTCTCAGTCTTGGTTTTCTGCCCAGTGATACACTAGAGGGCTTGGCTATACGGATGTGTATGTTCTTGAAACATCAGAGATGATGAAAAGTGGGAATCAGCACTACATTTAGAGGAGGTTTTCCTTCTCTTCAAAAACACTGCTGTGATGTGATCTCCATTTGTTACCATGCCAGTTGCTAAGTGTAGGCTATGCCCAGGCTACTTCAGCTGGCAGGTCTGAAGAAGGCCTCACACATAGGAGCTGTCAAGGTTCAGCTTCTCGAATCTGCAGTGAATTGAATGTGATCAGTCAGCAATCCCATCTGCTTTCACAAATAGTAGCACTGGGACCTCTCTGGAAGCATATTTGTGCGTGAGCATTCCATGGATGGGTCACCTCTGTGGATGGCATAGATGAGTAGATGGCATAGATGAGAAGATGGCATAAGTAGAAGGTGCTGGGGCAGTCCTTTGGTGTTTTGTTCCTGTCTGAAGGGAGGGTTTGGGAAACATTATGATTTCCAGCAGAAGACTGTTATTTTCACATTAGTTTCTCTTATGGATCCAGTGGCAATATTCACATAAAATGTTCATTCTCTGTGTGTGTGTGTGTATGGTAGAGGACACTGCTTTTAAGACAAGAAGAAAAAAGGGTGGATAGACAGAGAGGATTTTAAGACTTTTTTTTCCTGCCACAGGAAAGAAATAATCTTCATTTTGGTTATATTTTCTTAAAAACCCCACACCTTTTAAAATTACAATATTCCCTTCTATAATTTTTTTGCCTCCTTATACCTTTTAAAGTTTATCAGCATAGTGAAAGATGGAGGCTTTCAAGTACTTGAAGGCTGAGACTGCTTTCACTGAAGTCACTGGGAGCTTCATGACTAATTTTAGTCGGGAGGGGGAAGATGAGCAATCCTTGCCGGCTGACGTCAGACAGGGAGCTGAGTACCTCCACACTTGCTCATCTGCTGACAATTCAGGAGTATTTTGCTGTCTTTAAATAGACCACATAAAAGGTGGCTTCTAGATGTGTGTCTAAAAACAGGGGGAAACTTGCAAAAAGTTTCCTTGGCTGCTCTGGTTTTGCTTCTTTGCCTGGGAAAACTACCCACCAATTTCCCATCTGTTCTCCATCCTGTACAGTTTCTGTCCTCATCCTTTACTCACATAGCGGTATGTGACTAAAGATCTTTGGTCCTCTGTGCTCCAGCTCTTTAAAACACAGAAATGCTGAGGGGAAGTGACTTCTCGAGGTTATCCAGTCTAATCTCTCACTCAGTCTCTCCTTAAACAATATTTGCACAAGAAACTTAGGACCATCAATCTTCTTTACCGAGTGACAGCATCTGATGAAAAATTCAGGACATCTGCAGCTACGTGATCAATTTAATTCCTGTTCCTCTTCCTCATCTCCTCTGCTTACCTGGAGCTATGGTGGGCTGCCAAGCCTTTTTGTTCTCCCCCTCTGTCCCTCTCTCCCTCCCCACTGAGCTGTCCAATCTTCTGTCAGTTTGAAAGACTTAACCTCCTCCTGTCTTTCTCCTCTACAAGTTAGCATTTACTCTCTGGCTTCATGCAGAGCTTTTTTAAAAAGAACCCTCTGCACAAGACTGTTGGGCCCACCTGGAAGGAGAGGATAACCGAGCATGGTGGGTTAGGAAGCAGTGCTTTGTTTGCATTAATGCTGGAGCGCTCTACAACAAAAATCATAATCTCCCGAGTCATTCAATACCTGTTCTTCCAGTAGCACATACCAAGATAGCATTGTATAAAAATGTCTTCCTCGTGTCTAGCCTAAGTCTCCCCTCCTTTAGTTTCAAACCATCACCCCTTGTCCTATTTCTGTGGTGCTGTTGGGCTTCCAGACAGAGCATAATGGCTAAGACAGCAGTGGAAACATTCATTAGAATGACTGGTTTAGCTTTTTGGACAATTAGCCCAATAATTATGCCACTTATTTATTATAATAGGCTGCAGTTAATGGATGCTATACAAGGGAATTAATGACTCTAAATTATTTTAGAAATACCCTGAATATGCCATTTTTTAAAAACAATAATGCGGAACATCTCTGTAGGATGTTTAAATAAGTGGCAGATTGCTGTGTCAGGGCACCCTGCTATCCAGGCACGCTGACTGCTGTTCAAAAACCATCCTTGCTGCTCAGAAAGTCACACATGCTTTAAAGAAAAACATCTCTTGCCATGGGTCCTTGAGCAGAGCCCGAGGCTGCTGTGTGCACCACCAGAGCAGGGATGCTTTCAGCAGCATAGCGAGCGGTGCACACCGGTCAGGGCTCTGCCAGTGCTCGGTTTCCATCAGCAGCAGGGCGACACGTTGCCTCAGCCTCAGCTTGTTTTGTGTCCTGCCTCTTTGGCAGTTCTAGATGGAGCCTTTGCCTACAGGCTGTGGCAGGTCTATTTATGATCTGCTCAGCACAGGCTGTCAGAGGCGGTTAAGATACCTTCACCCAAGGAAACGTTACTTGTTATTCCCTTGTTATAAAACAAAGGTCGTTTGGACTGAAAATACCTCTGTTCCTAGCTGAGGTGGGGGAGAGCTCTGTATAAATCTCTGCTGGGACAGCGCAGGGGCCATGGGAGTGGGGCGGGAGCAGAAGCTGGATGCTACCATGGCTATTGCAAAGCACAGGTGGTGGTGACTGGGTTTGCGTGGATAAATCAAGCAGCGTAGCTCTCTGACCCTCAGCCCAGGTTTCCGCTGGCTGATCCAAAGCCCCATTCAGTGCAGTGCAGCTGTGTGACCTTGCCTGATTTCACTGAGATAATTGCCTCTAAGATGTGAGAAAGTCTGTGAGCTAAAAGACATGTAAGGTGAAAGAAAGGGATAGTCAGAAAGTCCAAGGATTCAAAAGGAGAAATACAGCCTTGACAAAGGTATTTTCTCTAGGGAAAAATAGCAAGATGGCAATTTGGCAATATCAGGCATCAGCCTGTTCTCGTGCAGCAACATGGACAACACCTTCCCTGCCCGCTGTACTTCAGTGTGGTGGTTGTACATCCTTTGTGCCCCAGCCAAGACTGGGGCTGGGATCTGTGAGTCCCAGCTGCGATGACTGCGCTAGTACTCAAGCCGTGCTTCCCAGCCAGCACTGAGTGATTTGCACTGATTTGTACGGAGCAGCCTGGCTGCGGGGCCACTGTGCGCCTAAAGCTGCAGTATTTAATACCTCCATTAACTGCCTTTATTTTAAAGGGACAGGATGGAGCGCAGCTTTATGCATTGCCTTGGTTTTGTGACGCTGTGCTATATTTTTAAAGAAGGACAAACTGTTCTGTTCTACAAAGCAGCACCTACTGAATGAGGTGAGCTAGCCAGGTACTTGAAATTAAGTGTGTATGCTTGCCTAATGGTGGCTAACCTCTAATGGACTGAAAACTGTGTAAACCTGACAAATCCAGTAAGATAAAGATAATTATGCTTTCTGTACCAGGCATTTTTAGAATATGAACAATGTATGTTCAGGAAGAATAAAGCTTCATACAGGGGAAATAATGGCATCTAGTATTCATGGAACTGTAACAAAATATTGTTTACAGATCTCCACTGGTCTTGAAATTATCTGTACTGAAGAAACTGGATGTACTCTAAACCAAAGATTGAAGGAGCATAAAACATGTAATATTGTAGTTACAAGGCACATAAAATCTTATTGGATCTGTGATAAATATTTGTGCCTGAGCAATTTTACTGTTTTACAAACTACTTTCCCTAGGGGATGGTTAAAAAATACAAGGACACCCCATTTATCAGTTTTAAAGTGTAGCAGCTCCCAAGACCTATGACGAGGGTGTAATGTACCTGTTCTCAAAAGTGTCCAATTAATTGTTTAGTTTCGTGTTGAAAATATTCTTTTTTGATTAAAGCTACTATCAGTAGATAGATGTATCATCTCTTGGGCTGCATAAATAAAGGCAGAATAGGTCCCTAAAGTGATGCTGTTTTGAAATTGAAACCATATATTAAAGAAAACTCCGCATGGGGGCTGGGGAGCCCACAGTACAGTTTAATGGTAACACATATACTGCATTCAGCTGCAGTACAGCACTTTTGGAAGTTGTCTGAGGGACTTGGAAGAGGCTGTGCTGCACATTTAAAAAGTGTTTACCTAAAAATGCAGGCATGTACTTTGTGAGACTTGGGGACAGGGAAGGAGAGCATTTGAAGGTGGAGATAAGACTCCCTGAGTGGCAATGAAATGTTTTCTCCAATCATACATTTTAAACTCCATAAAGAGCTCATCTGAACAAGCAATTTTTTAAAATTTTATTTCTGTGTGGCATTTTATGCATTTACACCAGTAATTTCTTAGGGATTTGTGTGTTCCCCTCATTGAATATTGCGGAATTTAGCTTTTCCTCCTTCTTCAGAAGTCCCCAGCTTTCTTCATGTATGGAAAAAAATTTAAATGCTAAAACTAAAATAAATCCTCTCTGTATATTACTTTCTTTTTTTCCTACACCACTTTTTTCAAATCTCAAGCTTGCTTCAAGCTCAGCTCTCCAAAGGAAGAGCTTGCCTTCACCTTTTTCTAACAGCATCTTATCTGCAAAATTCCTTTTTGTTCACTAACCAGTGTGGAGGTTTCTCCCTTGTTCTTGGGAATAAGTATTTCAATCATTTCTCATAGAGGTCCTTGCTAATTACCTTGTGGGTCAAACAGTTCTGAGAATGTGGTTTGCGTGTTCGTGTTGAGTCATCAGCGTGGTTTCTGAAGGATTCATTTGGAGTAGAAAGCTGAAGAGGCTGCCCTGAGTCACCGCAGCTGATTTGCCGCAATTATACCGGGGTTGGGGGCAAACGCCTCCCAGTCTGGTGCAAGTGGATTAAAGTAACCTAGCCCTAGCCAAAAGGATCAGAGGCAGATGGTTCACAGAATCACAAAATCACAGAATCACAGAATGTTAGGGATTGGAAGGGACCTCAGAAGATCATCTAGTCCAATCCCCCTGCCGGAGCAGGAACACCTAGGTGAGGTTACACAGGAAGGTGTCCAGGTGGGTTTTGAATGTCTCCAGAGAAGGAGAATCCACAACCCCCCTGGGCAGCCTGTTCCAGTGTTCTGTCACCCTCACTGAGAAGAAGTTTCTCGTCAAATTTAAGTGGAACCTCTTGTGTTCCAGCTTGAACCCATTACCCCTTGTCTTACTGTTGGTTGTCACCGAGAAGAGCCTGGCTCCATCCTCGTGACACCCACCCTTTACATATTTATAAACATTAATGAGGTCACCCCTCAGTCTCCTCTTCTCCAAGCTAAAGAGACCCAGCTCCCTCAGCCTTTCCTCATAAGGGAGATGCTCCACTCCCTTCATCATCTTGGTGGCCCTGTGCTGGACTCCCTCCAGCAGTTCCCTGTCCTTCTTGAACTGAGGGGCCCAGAACTGGACACAATATTCCAGATGAGGTCTCACCAGGGCAGAGTAGAGGGGAAGGAGAACCTCTCTCGACTTACTAACCACCCCCCTTCTAATACACCCCAGGATGCCATTGGCCTTCCTGGCACAAGGGCACAGTGCTGGCTCATGGTCATCCTGCTGTCCACCAGGACCCCCAGGTCCCTTTCCCCTACACTGCTCTCTAACAGGTCATTCCCCAACCTATACTGGAACCTGGGGTTGTTCCTGCCCAGATGCAAGACCCTACACTTTCCCTTGTTATATTTCATTGAATTTTTCCCTGCCCAACTCTCTAGCCTGTCCAGATCTTGCTGGATGGCAGCACAGCCTTCTGACATGTCAGCCACTCCTCCCAGCTTGCTGTCTTCAGCAAACTTGCTGATAGTACACTCAATTCCCTCATCCAAGTCGTTGATGAAGATACTGAATAATACTGGTCCCAGTACTGACCCTTGAGGCACTGCACCAGATACAGGCCTCCAACCAGACTCTGCCCCATTGATCACGACTCTCTGGCTTCTCTCCTTCAGCCAGTTTGCAGTCCACCTCACTACCCGATCATCCAGTCCACACTTCCTCAGTTTTGCCGTGAGGATGCTGTGGGAGATGGTGTCAAATGCTTTACTGAAGTCAAGGTAGACCACATCCACTGCTCTGCCATCATCAATCCACCTTGTTATGTCTTCATAAAAGGCTATGAGGTTCTTTGGAGTAGGTTGCTTTTCAGAGTCATGGATGGGCACAGCCCCACTGAGGCGGTTTTACCCATCTGCTGCAGCCTCATGATTTGAATGGTGAAGATGTTTGGAGTGTTAAATGCCAGGGCAGGAGGCTCAGTGCCATGCAGCTGTAAATAACTTCATGGTATACCATCTGCTTAAGCATCCTTAACTGGCTGGTCACTTCCTATTAGTTACCTGGTCAGGGCTGAGGTTAAAGTCTTGCGACCCACTGGGCCAGCTCTTGCAACCACATGAGCTTACAAGCAGTTTGGCCACTGGGCCACTTTAGGCAGCTCACAGAGGCAGAGAGGCAAATTCAATTACCAGCCCTCTTGCGCATTTAATTTCTGGAACAGTGAGTTAAAGAGGAACTTAAACAGAAAAATAGAAAAACAAAGGCATCCACAGGTAAAGCTGAAAATCTGGATTGAATTATCTGACCTGCAGCACATCACATGGTTATTATTTTTGTGTTGTGCATCATAGTTATGTGAGCAAAAGCTGGATATTTATTATTTCTTTACTTGTATTGACACACCACAGGCAAAAGTCCTTGCGTCTCGTCCTGAGCACTGGTCTTTCCTGGACAGAAGGAAAGAGTTGTGTGGGAACATAGCAGGAAAAGATGTTGGAAGCAAGGGACTCAGATTGCCTCCCTGTAGAATATTATAAGATGTTTCCATCAGTATTCATCAAACTGAATACTAGCATTTTTCTTAGTGCCTTGCAAAATAATAGAGGGATGTTTTCATCCAGATTACCAGTGAGAATCAAGGAAGAGATGATCAGAGTCACCAGATTATGTGAACATCTACAAGTGTGGTGGAAAGATAGAAAACCTGCCACAAAATCTCATGTAAGAGAGACAGGTCATGCTTAATCAAAGGTGACACAAAATCAAGACTTTTCAAGGCAATACCTGCAGTGAAAGATAAGTATTCAGACACTGTCAGTCTCTGCAAACATCTCCTGGTGCCACCAGGTAAAAAAACTCCCCATCAGCAATATGTGATTTTTATTCCACTGTACATGTCACCAGACAAGCCTTTCTTGAAACTTTGCTGCAGAAATTTCTGAGGAAAAGTGAATTATCCAGTGCTTTGGTTCCCTAATATCACCTCTGAGATAAAAACAACATGAGGGTGGGCAGCGAGGAAGAAATAAGATTAGGAAGAGACCCATTCTGCTCTAGTGATCACTGCTGTTTTGTCTTTCCCTCATATCCCACCAGCCGTTGCTATTAGGAAGCACTTCCTTGGGATTTCATCTGTCCCACTGGTTCTTTCTTTAATATTAGAGCTTTCTTGCTCATAAACAAGTCCCTCTCTCATTAGGGAGTTGTTAAAGTTTCCCAAGTTATGTGCAAATGACAGACTTCTCAGCAATATAAAGTAAGAAATTAATTTCTATTCCTTCTGCTGCTTGATTGCTGTCTTGTTTTCTAAAAAAACTATCTGTCTGCTAACTTCTTCAGCCTTGGGTCTCACATACAGGATCATCTGGCTGGCAACACATTTTGAAACTCTGCTACCAAAAAAAAAAGTTCAAATCTTTTCTTGTGGCATTTTGTCTCCAAAAAAAAAATTACACTGTAAATTAAGGAGGTTTGTTTCCTTCCTCTATGTCCATAGTTATCTCTGCAGAATCAGATAGTATGGTGAATATGTCAAGCTGAATATAATCAGAGACGAGGTCCTTGTTCTGGGTATTTGCCTTATGTACATAAGAGTGCTAATGCCTCAGTCACTGGACTGCTCAAATTCCCTTTGGTTTTAGTAGCTCAATGACCGGATCTCAAAGTGATCTTGTTTTTTGGAAAGCAGAGTTGATAGGTTTTGATTTTGGAAGCAGCACGTTGAAGTGCGAAAGCACCTGATGCTTTTTATATTCGTTCTCTTTCACAGGCAGCACTTTCTTTCAAAGTAAAACATTTGTTTCTCAGAAGGAAATTAAAGATTGTGTAATGTGTATTTCATGTGACTCACAAACACTCACATTTTCCAATTATTTCTACAAAAGCCTGAGATGCCGGATCCATGGATGTGCTGGGGAGCATTCAATTAGCTTCTTTTCTAATATTCAGATTTTAGGTTTCTCACGTTATAAGTTGCTTGGGAAGAGAGGTATTTTGGTGGCCTGTGAGCATCCTTTGTGAACGGGCAAACCAGCCATTTCTTTGCATACAGTTTCCTGGGATTCTGCAATCCACGATCTCTGCTTATGGCTTAATTTTAGACCCAGCATCTGAGAAAGACCTATTATTTTTTTTAGAATTAGTAACTGTAAATAGTTACACAAAACTTGACCTTTGAATGACAATGACCAGTGTATTTGGCATGCTTTTCTTCTTCCTTAGATATATTATGGTGGGTTTTTTTAGTTCAAAAAGTTGTTTGTACCATTTTCCTCCACCAGGCCAGGTGTGTATCTGTCTTCATGCTCTAAAACCAATATATGATAAAAGCAACTTCAGAAATAATGCAGAAATTGATTAAATAGTTGCTTTTAATCATTGATTTCTAAATACCACTTAGAAATCAGATATAATAGATGTATATGTAAACAGCAATGCCTCAGCTAACAGGAGGCAGTGCTCCCTGACTCCCTGCCAAACAGATCTGTAGACCCACAAACAAACCCTAGTTGTGGGCTTGATAGTCTGTCTTACCTTTTTCTGTAGAGAAGGTCATGTTCACATCCTTGCACGACAACAAGCTGGGGAAATGTTATTTCCCTTCCTCTAGAGAGGGAAATCTGACAACACAAAGCACGTACCAGTAATTTTTGCCATACAGCACAGCAATTCTTGACATGGAAATCTTAATTGCTAGACTTTATCTTTTGCTGGTCTTTAACTTGACCTGACACTACCTGGGAAAGTAAATGACTTTCTGGGTTGTCATCCAGCTGTCAAAATGCTCAGAGTCCCACTTTTAGTCTTCTCCATTCAATAAACTTGCATCTCTATCCCATGCCACGTGCAGTGGCATGAACTGGTCTGTAGACTTGCAGAAAAAATGCTGTGTGGTGCTCTCTGGGGTCTCGTAGGCTGCCTGTGGCCTCTGTTTTTGTAGTGTACCTTTGAAACGAGAGTGCCAGGGGCTGTGAGCCACCATCACGAGGCTTCTAGACTTTCCCCCGCCCCCAGCAGAGACCTTGTGGAAGCCATGGGCTGTCAGACTCAATTATTTGCAATGCATCTTAATAGGACTTGCAGTTTTGCTAAGAAAAATAATAATAAAAAAACCCCACTCAACAAGAAAAAAATGCCTCTAGGGTCAATTGTCCTTTCTTTAAAATTGGTTTTGTGGAATTCGCGTCTCCCCGGGAGATTTGCGGCACTCCTGGAATTATTGCATAATCAACTCATGTCTTCTCTGGGGACTACACTGCTATGAAATCGAATAATGTTGTAATCTCGATGTGAAAATCGACTTCAGTCAGCACCTTTGATCTCGAAACTTTGAGAGCATCACGGAAAGAATTACTTTGAGCCCGATCGTCTTCCAATCCAATTGCAGCAAACATTGACTATCATCTCTCCCAAACCTGCAACCCAAGCAAGAAATGGCCTAGGTAGGTCCTAATGAGAGAGAGGTCTCCAAAAAAATACTCGCGTGATATGGGAAAGGCATTTTAGGAATTGTTGCCTTCCTCAAGGGCTTGCCAGAGTTGTAGCACGGCAGTGGGGGTTAGTAACTGCAGAGCTGATGGGATTACCTGTTCCACTGGTACATTTTCACTCAAAACAAGGCTTTCTGCGCAAAATGGGCTTTCATTCTTTTTTCCCCTATTTTTTTGGTAATAAATCTTACATTAGTAAGTAGGAGAAATGTACTTTCTTGTTGCTTTGGTCAGTCTTTTCTGTTTTCAGTTTCATTTTTCATTGGTAACAAAGAAGATGATTTTCACTGGCATTTGTTAAGATGAAAAAAATCCCCATGAAAAATAATTGGTGTTTTTCAGCTGAGAGTCCTATAAACTAATCCTGCAGTCTGAGGTTATTAACCCATATTTTCGTACCCCAGCAAAGCTGTGTTGAAATCAATGGAGCAGGTTTGACAGCAAGAATGATTATCAGATCAGTGGCCAATTAAGCAAAAAGACAGCTCAAGACTGTTATGATATTGGGAACTAAAGCACTATTTTGTTAGCTAACAGAGATGAATCACTGAAGAAGAATCCACATGGTTCTGCAGAAAGGCACCCACCACCAGTTATAATATATTTTAGTGGATCTGGTGGGAAAAAATGTCTTTTTGACAATGTTTTGTGGTGGTTTCTTAAATGAAAATAGCTAGAGAACAGAAATACACGGCAGCTTTTTCTACTCAAGTTGATATTGGCGTGAGAAAAATACTTGTTTTTCATCTCTCCTGGTTTTACTGTGCGCTGTAATTGCATCTTGTGCTATACCAAGGGACGCATGCAGCCTGCCTTGCCAACCAGCTTCCACTGAACTTAGGGAAATTTTATTTGATTATCATGCTAGACATAGGAGAACATTTTCATATAATGTCTCTAAGTGTTTCAGCTGCTTCCTTTTAAGTATTCCTTTGCAAGTGGTTAATGATAATGATAATCTAATAATCTTTTTTATGATTCTATTTTCCTGTGGAAAAAAAGGCGAGGCAATCATGTCGTTCATCTGTGTTTCCTTACTCCCCCAAATCTCTGGGCCTTCTTGGCCTCTCCAAAGCAAATCTGACGCAGGGCAGAATTTCCCAAGCTTTGAATTTTTCTGCAGAGTCTGTGGAAAGAGGCAACTGGTCTTGCTGGAAATGGCTAAATGAAGGTGATTTGGGGATGAGCTGACACATTGTCAGTCATCAGGGCCACGGGCACAGGAAGGAGCCATTAGAAATAAACTGGTGGTATGAAAAGCTTCAGTTGCATCTTGTATTTTCTTGGGTACCAAATCCAGATGCAGAAGTATTAAACCAGGCTTGGGAAACGGCAGAGCCCATGGACAGCACAGCAAATGCTTGCAGTATGCAATCCCCAGGAAAATGTGCTTTTAGGCTCTCTTGGGCTCCAGTTGGAAGAGCAAATATCTTCCATTCACAGCACAAAAAAATAAAAAAAGGCAAAATTATGAATCTTAGAAAGTGACCAGTAATTCATTAAAGGAGCTCTAAGTGTTATTAAGTCTGAAGAAGTCACGATCTACTCATAGATAGTCTGCAAGTACAAAGAGATGAAATGCACCCAATAGTTTATCTGTCGAATGTGAATTACTTTGCTCTTGCCATTATTTTTGCTACATAATTTATTTCTCTTTATTTTCCCTTTCATATCATTTCTTTCTTTTGAAGATTGCCCCATGTTTGTATTTTTTTCTTACTGCATTATGTACATTTTAAAAAAGAAAATACTGAGATGTTTAAACAGCTCATTAAAACCTGCTTTTAATCCTCTGAGACAAAAACTGCAACGCTCAACAGCTCAGAATACTGTAGCTTTATCAATCTTCTAAAAATCTTGTAAATCACTACTGTGGGCTGTCTCCAGGTTCCTGTAAATCAGGTAAATCTCAAACCAGATCTCTTGATGAGATTGTTCAGGCACTTTACCTGTCTGCACAGCTTTTGTCTTCATCCACTCCTGTGGCACAAAACCTTTTCTCTGTAACCACTGCTGCAACATATAGCCTGGAGTTTCACTGAGTTATTGGAAGGGGAGAGTGAGGCTTTCCAAGACAGCATCGTCATGCTTATAAATTTTATTGGTGTCATCTTGTTCACGAGATATATGCAGGTCTCCTACAATATCTGTGACATCCATATCCTGCCTCATAATCACACTGTGCCACAACCATCACAATGATTAAAGGGGTTACTTTTTTTTTTTTCTCTTGTGTGGTGAGATTAGAGGCATTCAGTTAAATAGGAGAAGGGCGATGAAGTAGTGCAGTTATGTATCTTGATCAGTTGCAGAGGAAGGTCTTTAGAGGAGCCTTCTCTGTGCCCCCGAGGTCTCAAAAAGCAGCATTTCCAAGGTATAAGAGAGGGTGAGCACCCATCTCCCACCCCCTTTCTGGGAGAACCTGCCACTGGGTCCTGCTTTGGAACCAGATCTCATCCCGAAAAAAACCCAAACAAACCCTGCTGCAAGATTGCAAAATCTGCTGGCCAGACATGACACAGCCACCAGGTGATGAGGAACCAGTTTGATGGTGGCACTAGGAAGGGTGGTGGCTTCACTCTGCCGTGGGATGGGGCATTGTGCCCTGGGGAGGAGGCATCTCTGTCCATCCCCTTCATCATCTGGCATCTTGGCTCTTCCTGGAACTTTGCTGCTGAGATTCACAGCATTTTCTTCATCATTGCCATTTGTATCCACCCTCCTGCCCCTGCACTGATTCTCCTCTTCAGTGTGGTTTTAGAGGGTGGTTTTGATTGCATCATTTGGTTACAACAAGACTCCACTGTTACTGTAATAGAGACAATAACACCCTTTGTGTGTCTTCTATCTGTAATTACTAACACAGAACGTGGGGCTGACTCTGGCTCTATAAAGAGAGTAGGGTGGTGGTGAAGGGGTGCAGCTGCAGGGCAGTTCTGCTGGGAACTTCTTATGGAAGTTATAGTCTTACGGAAGTTACAGTCTTATAGGAAGTCATAGTCTTATAGGAGGTTGTAGCGTAGAGTGTGTCAATCTCTTCTCCCCAGTAACAAGAGACACGACAAGAAGAAATGGCCTCAAGTTGTGCCAGGGGAGGTTGAGGTTGGATCTTGGGAACAATTTCTTCCCGGAAAGGGTTGTCAGGCATTGGAACAGGCTGCCCAGGGCAGTGGTGGAGTCACTGTCCCTGGAGGGGTTTAAGAGATGCAGGGACGAGGTTCTTAGGGGCATAGTTTAGTGCTAGATTTAGGTTATGGCTGGACTCGATGATCTTGAGGGTCTCTTTCAACCAAAATGAGCTGTCACTTGTTTTTTTTTAAAATTTGCAGCAGATGTGGATGGTTGAAATCACAGCATCCACTTCTTAAAATCCCTGTCTCAGTTTCCCCTTATATTGCCCCAGACTGGTAACAGCTTCCTGCCTCTCAGGGATGCTGTGAAGATTAATTAGACACTTGGCAGATTAGGAGACAATTTAAAGTGCAATTTTAATTTCAAGTGACACTATTTAAACCATTATGCCCCTGGGAAGAATTTAAATGGCTCCCTACCATTTTAGCTTGCATTCCCTTTTAAGGGAGATTGCCTTTGATGTCACTGACATGACCAGGCGAGTTACAACCGTGGCTTTCAGAAGCAACTTTCCGGGTCCTGCTGTTGGCCACAGCCAGAGAGGGAAGGAGTTTGGTGGGGGAGAGAAGGACCCTTCCCTGCTTCCCCCCATCCAACCCCTTTTTCCCATCCGTGGAAACAGGATCTGAGCACCAGCTGTTGCAGGAGGTGGTGGCTTAGCCCTTTCCTGCAAGACGAAAACTCGAGAGCATTTTCCTGCTGGCAGCGGGCGAGTTTCTCTCTCATCATCAGAAATGTTTCGGAAGCTTCCTTTCAGTGTTTTTCATGTGTTTTTAATGACTTCTTTGCAAGGAGGCCAAGTTTGGCGATTATTTTCAGATGCTCCAGTGTGTTGCCCAGCAGAGGGAGCACTGTCTATTCCGCTGCCTGTGGCCACTGCACATTTGCAGAAGCCATCAGAAGGGCTTCCCCACTCCAAGCAGTTCCTGAAGTGCTTCTCCGCAATCCCACGAGTGGGTCAGCGGTAGTTAATGGCCACCCAGCCCAGGAGAGAAACAGCCTTCAGCCCGCCAGCTCCAGCACAGATGCTGCTGATGAGCCAGACAGCATCAGCTGCTGGGGTCCAGGACTTAAAAGTCTGTTCCTAATATCTGCTTATTTAAATAATAGATAATTTTAACTAATATATAATAATAATTTCAATATATAATAATCATTAAGGGGGTCTGAGCAACCTGATCTGGGTGAAGATGTCCCTGCTCATGGCAGGGGGTTGGACTAGAGGAGCTTTGAAGGTCCCTCCCAACCCTCTGATTCTATGATTTGTGCTGTTTTGTTTAGGTAAATCTCTGACTTCAACATGATTTTCTTTTCTCTTTTTGGAACTTGAGACAATTAGCTAAACAGAGACTGTACTTCTGCCTAAAAAGTATATGTCACAGTGAACTGAAGAACTGTTGCATATTTTATGCAGAATATTTTTTGCTCCTTTGCATCACTTTCATGACTTTAATTTAAAGAAGTAATTTTCCCCGAAATGAAAATTCACACCAAAATTTCAGACTTTCATCTATTTGAAGAAGCAAGGAGGGAATATTTTTTTTAAAAAGTCTTTCAAATAATACCTTTGTCTTTGAGTGACAGAAAAAAGAAAAGGTACAATTAAAAATCCCACCCACAACAAATATGGAAACAAAAGTTTAAAGCCTTCCATTAGGTTGAAGTATCTGGATCAGCCCTCAGGGGACAGGCTCCTGCTCTGACTTGCTCCTTTCTAATTCCAGAGTGATTTGAATGGGAGCTCCTTGTGCTCTGCAAACTTTAGTAAATAAACTAATTAATCAGTGACCTAAATGTGGGGTTTTGTTACTAATTTGTTTTATTTCAGTCTAAATATGTACACAAGGTGCAAAGCATTGGACCAGAATAGTTAATGGAAGAGCATATTGGGAAGCTAGGCGATGTTTCTATTTGTGTTCAACAGCAATAATTCAGGAGCATTTCATACCAGAGGCATGCTTATAAATGAGTTACACAGCCCGAATCAACTTTCGAAATCAATAGGAACAGAGAACGGAAAAAATCCGCATTATTTCAATCCCAAGAATTACTGGAGAGTTAAGCAACCTCTGAAAAAAGCGTTGTCGGGATTGACACTTTTCCAAAGTGTATTCTGATTTTAGCTAAGCCCTATCTTCTGACCAAAAAAAGGTTTTGTTGGAAGTCTTCCAGTTTGTGCTGCATGTTATTAGGTTTTTTTTCCTTCTTTCTTGCTTTTTTTCTAATACAATGATTTTTGGTGTACCGTGATAACTGGAATTAGAGTAAGCATGTGTTATTCTTCCAGCAGTCATATTCCCTTCGGTGGCTTTCTTTTAAGTAACAAGACACCACAGCAGTATGAATTAAAAGGCTACACATCAGCACATTGAGTGGCTCCGATGATTTATGGGATTGGCAGTTAACAGCAGGCAGCTTGTTGTGATGGCTCAAAAGCAAATATACGAGTGCATTTATGGTTCCTTCAAGATGTATTTTATTCGGTCCATAAAGGATCACTTCAGCTTTTTGAAAAGTATCTGATGGAAAATACATTTCAAGTTTGAGCTGTCGCAAGCGCGATCTTGGGTGCAACACTCGTGTGAGCGCCCTTGAGTTCTTCACCAGTGGTGCTTTACAAGTTTAAAAGCTCCATGGATCAATGGCCTAGAAAATGTACATATTAATAACAGTCTGAGATGTAAAAAACAAAACAAAACAAAACACGATAGCAATCAGAGCACTGTCCAGTAGCTCAACCCAGGGGCTGAAGATGTGCAATGATCCTTCAGAAACTTTTCTTTCTCTGTGGCATATGCTCAAGGGATTTTTCAGGGCATGTGATACCAAGGGCACGGAGGAGCCCTGTCCTTTGCAATCGCAGGACCTGGCTATTTTTTTTTTCATGCAGCACTCTGTTTACTGCCCCAGGGTTCGAGCTGTGTCTGGTGCCACAGATGCTGCAGATGAAAGCTGAGGAGTTTTGCAACTGGGAGTTTTGCTACATGCAAAATACAAACTAGAAAGCTAATTAATCATCACTGGGCTCCCCGCTCACCTCAGGAGGTTTTGGGCCTTCAGCAGAAATAAGCACAGTTCCTGGGAGTGTAATGGCAGATATTTGCTATCTATACAATCAGAAACACTTGGCATCATGAAAACAGCTTTGCAAAAATACAATTGTGAGCCTTGTTCTCTGTCGGATGCTTCCTACAGTACTAACACATCGTACAAACACATGTGCTGAAGCGAACAGAAGGACACAAATGGAAATAAAAGACATGGAGTTACTTAATGATGAGAACTGTCTCCTGGAGCCTACATGCTCTAAGCACTGGAAACAGCTTGAATCTTCAAAGCCTAAAACAAACAAAATACAAAAAAATAACAACAAACAAAAAATAGCATAGAAGAAGCCACTGGGGTAGGAAAATAGCGGCTCACGTAGTTTAGGCTTTGTTTGGCACTGAGGTGTTTGCACACAAATTCTTTGCATCAAGCCAGAAAAGAATAAATAAATTCACAGGTAACGGGTAAAACAATGCAGTCAAGGGGAAAAGATGTAAAAGTTTCCTTATGTATTCCTTTAGGAATAGGGGGAGCAAGCTGTCCCATACCCTCCCACCCTGGGTCCTGGTGCCCGTGAGAACAGGCTCTGCTGAGCCAAAAGCTGACGGCTCCTCTCTCTGATCTGAAACGCCTCTTCCTTGAAAGCACAAACAGGTTCAAAGCCACAATTTCAAGATGGACAATGATCCCCTACAAAAACAGATCAGGCAATGAATTCATCATGAAAAATATTCTTTTTTTCCCCCCTCTTCATCTTATTCTAAGTCTATTTCACCTTTACGGGGGGAATTAGATGCCAACACGTAGGTGTGTGATGCCTTGTGTCGTGAATGTAATGTATCCTTCGTTTTCCCCCTTTCCACTTCATCCAAGCTCCATAAAAAGCCCGGGAAGGATTTGTTTAACATTGTGCTGACAATTTAATTAGATCAAGACTGCAGCAAAAGGGGGAGCAATTGTGGATTAGAGTCGGGATCTTTGCTGCTCAGTGTTCTTCCAGCCCAGCTACATAAGAGCGGCTCGGGTGCAACTACAAAGACTTGCATCTAATTTTCCCAGCAGGTACCGTGTCCTTTGCAATGGCTGATCTGTATGATGAGTCACAGCATCAGGCATTTTTTCTTTGCTTTCCATCTCTGAAGCACTAAGGTTTGCACTCAGCATTACCTGGATGAGCAGAGAAGCATAATAATGTGAGGTACATCACAGCCATCATCCTCACCAAAACTCATAGCAAAACTCCTGTAGAATTCAGAGAAATGCAAGCTGTCACCTTCAACTGCTCATGAAAAAAAAAAAAAAAAAAAAAAGAAGCCTTAAATTAGGAGAGTTAATGTTTTAAGGACGTTTATTCTGGTATGCACAAGGTGCCTTTCCCACAAAGTCCAATACCTGCAGTTGAGCCTTTCTTGTGAGACAGATCCATCGCAGCTGTTTTACAACTGTATAGGTTATGATGGAGGGAAATGAAGCTGGTCGCTGTAAGTAATGGCAGGTACTAAAGTTTAGGCACTTTGACACTCACTTTTGCACATATCTCAGATGTTAATGGCTACCAAGAAAAAAACAAAACCATCTGCTTGTTTTTCAGCACTAATTCATGTCAAAAGGTGCTCTGGTTCCAGTGTGCACACTTAGGAATCCCAGGCGGGGGACATTTTGTAGACCTTTTTCCCAGTATCTCTTTTAGTAAAACAATCAGTTGCTTGCCCTACACCTTATTTACTATTTGTTACCACGCAGTTAATGCATTTATTTTGTGATATTCTTCATTCTTTTGTATTTCTTGTCTAGGATTCTTATTTTTTAAAGAGTCTGAATCTGGAGAAAAATCACTGAGACAATAACAGCTTTTTGTTTGATGCCAACATCCGCTGCTTTGTCTCTGCAACACAAATTATCCTCCTTGCTCTGCTCCGTCTTCTAGAATAGATGTTAGCTAAAATCTTGCTTGCTCTCTCGGATTGGAGAGGAAATATGGTAGAAACTCTTTCTTACCTTCAGTATTTCCAGTCTTTTATATTTAGGTCCCCCTTTACATCAATGTTGGCTTGCCTGACCTTTACTGCATTGATTCTCAGTGCACCAGCGCCAAGCAGAGAAGTGTTTTGCATCCCATATTCAGATGGACAGCCAAGATGCAGAGACTTGCCTAAGGTCACACAGGAATGCTTATGGAAGATTAAGGACTTAAACTCAAATCTTTCGCGCACCAACAAACCACCCCCAGCACCAGACCCATCAGACACTTCACTTTGCTGCTGTCAAGGCCCTTGCAATGCAAGTTGGGTATTTTATTTTGGCTGGGTCCAGCTGGATTTTCATGTGTGTATTGGTATTGGGTTTACATGGCAAAGTTTTGGTAGCAGGGTGGTTGCAGGGGTGGCTTCCGTGAGAAGACACCAGGAGCTGCCCCCACGTCAGACAAAGCCAGTTCAAGCCACCTCCAAGACAGACCTGCTGCTGGCCAAAGCTGAGCCCATTAGTGAGCTTGAGGAAATTAATTTCCTCAAGTCCAGTCTGTTTTGTGAGTGACAGTAATTGGTGAGTGATCTCCCTGTCTCTCAAACCACAAGCTTTTTCTCATATTTTATCCCTTCTGTCCAGTTGAGGAGGGAGAGTGAGAGTGCAGCTTTGGTGGGCACCTGGTGAGCAGCCAAGGTCAACCCACCCAAGTGTAATTATCAGTGTGACCTGCCTTGGAGAGACTGTCTGAATTACTCCATAGAGATGCTATGGGTGTCTGGGACAACATTTGCTCTTCTCTGAGCAAAGATGAAGTTAATTGAATTAACTCTTTTAAGGCACGTTAGTACTGCTACAACCTGAAAGGAGGATACAGCCTGTTGAGCTTGCATGATTGCGACTTTTTGCCTTAATGCAGAGCTCTTGTTTTTACAGAATTTCATAGCAAAAAAAATAGTTTCATTTCATCTTTAACAGCAGGGTTTTTTAAACACCAATAAACACAGCATAAAGTAGAGAATTAAAGTGGGTTACCTACATGAGTGCTCTAGAGGCACTGGACATGAAGTCGTTTGCCTTTGCCACCTCTCTGCCACCACAAGTCACCCCAATAAGCTTTCCTGTAACTGAGCTAATGACAAATCTGCAACTCTGAAAGAACAGCTTTCTATCTTTAGGTTTCAGCTATGCTTTTCTTTTGTGTGTATGGCCTATTTATGGAATGTTGCTGTTGAACTTGAATGCAAAACAGAAGAGTGTTTTTGTCTAAATTGCCTATAAATACCTTCTGAAGGAGCTTTATGGGTTTTACCATCCTGGTTGTTGTGAGGCCCTCAGTGTGTTGCTTTGCTCAACTATTTGTTTATTCTCTGTTCAACATCCATCTTCTGTCTTCAAAAAGTGACCTCTCACCCCTTTGTATAAGACTGCTATTTTTAATAACCCCAAGAACATTGTTGCTGTATGGCCTCCATGAGGCCAGAATGTACAGAAACATGTGCATGAAAATTACCTCCTTGGATATACCAAGGCACAGATGAACATATAGATATCTTTTTTTAGAAAACTAACAAAGGAAAGGATTTTAGCTGAAATAATGTTGTGAATTACTAGCCATAGCTTTGATAGCAGTAGCATAGTATAGTTAAATTTACATGGGTAACCAAACAGAACATTTCTAAACATAAGTAGAAAATTGCAAGTCACATATGTTACATTTAGCTTTAAATTATCAGCTAGAGGCCTTATTCACAGATGAATCACTGTTTTTATCTATTATAAGCCAGTTGAAAACCATGGAGTTAATACATCCCCTTTCTACAGGTATTTATGGCATTTTGACATTGAGGGGAGGGAACACACCCAAAAATGAGGAATACTTTGCACAACAAAATTTAGAGCTAATTGACTGTATAATAATTTGAGATTTTGTTTTGGTAACGTGCGGTGTGTTTGTACCAACTCTTCCTTTAGCATTTATTGTAACGCTTCACAATGTAAAACAATTTTCAAGGAAAACTCCACTCCAGCGAAGCTGAAGCACAATACGAATCTGTCAAACAAGAACAGTCCTTGGATTGATGCAGCTTAAAGGAAAGCCTGAATAGCCTGAAATCAGCCCCAAAAATGAAATGCCAGCTTTGCAAAAAACAGTGAGGAATATGCAACCCAGAAGACATTTCACCCAGTTTTAAAAGGAGATGTTATGAAATTGTGCAAGAAGCTAAACAGGCTGAGATCACCATCTCTTGGGCAATATTACACTATGGGTTTGTCTGGTTTATTTTTTTTTCTCCTCATCCTGTGCAGTTCAAGTCCTGCAAGTATCTAATGCCTTGTGAACAAGCTGGTGCAGCATACAAGTCTTTGCAGGGTCGGATGCTGTATGTAGGGGGGTGGGTGTGTGTCACCCCTCCGGGATAGGCACGGACGCCAATTCTACCTTGAGAAAAGGTGACTGTAAAAATGGGATTTTCACCAAGTGTCACCCCTTGCCATGTCGTGTTTCAGGGGGTGCTTGCAAAGTCAAGCCAAGCTTCTTCCTGCTCATGCTTCATCACTAGAAAGTGATTTTGCAAGACAAATCTTGACTTCCTTACAATGGGATTATGCCGGTAGAAAGGAGAGCATACATGGAGCCACTAATAAATCCTCCGGACAAGCCAAAAGCCTAGTAGGCTTCTGTGCAGCATTTAGGCAAAAGACAGAGTATTCTGGGTAGCAGTAGAAGTTGGCTGAAGCTTTGTTAATCCTCCCAGCAAAAGTGCCAATTTCTGGCAAGGAAATAAAACATTGTATTTCTTAGTACTCAGACCTCATCAGATTTAAATGTTGGAGAAAGTTGCAGGACTGGAGGACAGAGGAAGTAGTAGTAATAAGTAGACATAAAACGGTGGGATAAAACTGGGGTACTCAAAGTAGCACTACCCATAGACGATGTCAGAGCCTTAACTCTTTAGCTGCTTTCTGATGTGGCTTAAATTAGCAGCAGAAGTCAGTCTGTCATTGAGATTCGAGCAGCGTGGCCAGTGCCCTTAGGCCCTAGCAGAGGTCACGTCTTGAAATGCTTAGACACACTCAGGCTGCCGGCTCAAGACCAAGGAAATAAAACTCTTGTCTCCAAATGCGTATCTCAGGCATTTTGTGACAACAAGCTTGTTTGTTTGCTTGTCTGAACTGCTTCGTGTCTAAACGGGAGGGAGGACATAACCTTTGGGCAAAGGCATGGAGAAATATATCAGGAACATTTCCTTGTGTTTTCAGGGTGGCTGGAAACCAGAAGTCAGATGGCCCCACACATCTGTGCAACCTTCTTCCCGTGTCTCCTCCCCTCGGTCCAGACTTGCTTGTCAGAGAGAATGGAATGGCTCATCCAGCTGTTAACGCCCCATGATGAAGGTAAGTTGCCCATGGTGTGCAGATGTTATTGCAACAGTTCGGTTTCTGCAGTTAAATATAGGCTTTAATGTGCATAACCTAAGCAGGAGGATTGCTTTAACATCAGTCTGGGAACCTTCACTTTCAGTTTTCATGAGTTATGTGTGTTTGAATTCTGAACCTTAACGCTGTACTAATGCAGGTATTTGCATTTAATGACATAGCTAAACTGAACAGGCCTGCCACCTCCTAAACTCTGAAAAGTTTCGACTCTTGCTGAAAATACAAACAGCAGCTGGTAGGTTTCCTAACTGAAATGCTGTGGGCTTGATCATGAAAAGGCAAGAAACACCACATCAACAAGATCTTGTGAATCTTTTGACGTATCTTCATGACCATTTTCCTCATGTATTATGCTCCTTGTATCTAGAGTTTAATAAAAATTAAATAAAACCAAACTATTTAAAATTTATAGCAAAACATAACTACAGAAGGATGCATGACAGCATCACCAAAGTGATGACAGGAATATAATCTTTATCCCAGATTCTTTAAATGTTTGTTTGTTTTAAATAAATTAACCAACGATGCTGGTTAGACACAGATGAAGGAGGATGTCAGGAACATTCAAAACAGCCATGCTCTGACGATGGGGTACAGTTGAAGTCACCCCTGACTTCCAGGGGCAGACCCTAATGCAAGTCCCGCTGCTGAGCATATCCCCGAAAACATTTCCCTTCAACAACAGCCCTTCAAGCCGCTGCCATGTATTTGCATTGCTCTACAAATACTTTCTGTTGTGAATAATGTAAGAAATCATTGCCCATTGTGTTTCGGCTCCTTTAGCGTCTTCTGAAAATAGAACATACACTGAAGTAGTGTAAGGTTGTGGGTTTAGGGGGGAGTTTTGTTGGGATTTTTTGTGCTGCTTCTTTTTTTTTTGGTGCTATTTTCATCCTCCTTCAATGATCTGATGGTGAAGCATCTGTCACTGTATAGCAACCTTGTGCACTGATACTGCTGCTTGTTAGGCATTTGAAACGAAACATCCTCTTCTTAGCAGAAGGCTGGATTTCAGCTGCTGGCTGGCGTTCAGGAATCATTCCACCTGCCTGCAAGAGGCAACTCTTGCTGGGGCATGGCAGGGACACTGTTTAGCATCATGTGACACCAGGGCAATAAAATAAAAAATATTATATCAAGCTGAAAATGCAGGGCAAGTCCAGATGGGCTGAGGGCAATACAGTTCAAACTGAGATTTATTTTTCCCCATGTGCATCGTGGCAGTTCATATCACAGTGGTTCTGGATTTTTCGGTTCACGGAAGAGCCAGCTTCCAGTTTCACTTTTAATTTTTCTGTCCGTATTGCTGTAAAAACAGCGATTCCCTTTGGAAATGGTGACTTCTGTTGTTAAAAGCGTGACCGCTATACAGCCAAATTCAACCTCTATGATGGTGTGTCTGGATTTGTACCACTTACCCCATTCTGCTACAAAAATATATCAATCCAGCAGCTACACACCAGTATAGCTGCACCCCAAGAAGAGGTATGAAAGTAGGTGCAGTTGAGGAGCGAGTTGAGAGTCTGTGGGTGAGAATTAAGGGGCAGGCTGGCAGGGGTGACACTGTTGTGGGAGTCTATTACAGGCCACCAGATCAGGGTGAGGAAGTTGATGAGGCCTTCTACGGGCAGCTGAGAGCGGCCTCACAGTCACAGGCTCTGGTTATCATGGGGGATTTTAACTACCCTGATGTTTGCTGGAAGGCCTACTCAGCCAGCCAGCCTCAGCCTAGGAGGTTCCTCCAGTGCATTGATGATAACTTCCTGATGCAAATGGTGGAGGAGCCGACTAGGAGAGGTGCGCTGCTGGATCTCGTCCTCGCTAACAAGGAGGGTCTGGTTGAAGCAGTAAAGGTGGGGGGCTGCCTTGGTTGCAGTGACCATAAGATGGTGGAGTTCAGGATCTCGTGTGGCGGGAGCAGAATAGCAAGCAGAATTGCAACCCTGGACTTCAGCAGGGCCAACTTTGGCCTGTTCAAACAATTGCTGGGGGAAATCCCATGGGACAGGGTACTTGAAGGTAAAGGGGCCCAAGATAGTTGGTTAGCATTCAGGGACTGCTTCTACCAAGCTCAAGATCAGAGCATCCCAACACGTAGGAAATCAAGGAAGGGAGCCAGGAGACCTGCATGGTTAAACAGGGAACTGCTGGGCAAACTCAAGTGGAAGAGGAGAGTTTACAGATCATGGAAGGAGGAGCTGGCCACTTGGGAAGAATATAAGGCTGTTGTCAGAGGATGTAGGGAGGCAACTAGGAAAGCTAAGGCCTCCTTAAAGTTAAACCTGGCGAGAGGGGTCAAGGACAACAGGAAGAGCTTCTTCAAATACATGGCAGATAAAACTAACACTAGAGGCAATGTAGGCCCACTGATGAATGGGGTGGGTGCCCTGGTGACAGAAGATACAGAGAAGGCAGAGTTACTGAATGCCTTCTTTGTCTCTGTCTACTCTGCCGGAGGCTGTCCTGAGGAGCCCCGTACCCCTGAGGCCCCAGAGGAAGGCAGGGCAATGGAGGAGTTTGCCTCAGTTGATGAGGACTGGGTTAGGGACCAGTTAAGCAATCTGGACATCCATAAATCCATGGGTCCAGATGGGATGCACCCGCGGGTGCTGAGGGAGCTGGCTGAAGTCATTGCTGGACCACTCTCCATCATCTTTGCCAAGTCTTGGGAAATGGGAGAGGTGCCTGAGGACTGAAGGAAAGCAAATGTCACTCCGGTCTTCAAAAAGGGCAAGAAGGAGGACCCGGGCAGCTATAGACCGGTCAGCCTCAACTCCATCCCTGGGAAAGTGATGGAACACCTTATCCTTGGTGCCATCTTAAGGCATATCAAGGATAAGGGGGTCATCAGAGGCAGTCAACATGGCTTCACCAAGGGGAAGTCATGCTTGACCAACCTCATAGCCTTTTATGAAGACATAACAAGGTGGATTGATGATGGCAGAGCGGTGGATGTGGTCTACCTTGACTTCAGTAAAGCATTTGACACTGTCTCCCACAGCATCCTCACAGCTAAACTGAGGAACTGTGGACTGGACGATCGGGTAGTGAGGTGGACTGGGAACTGGCTGAAGGAGAGAAGCCAGAGAGTCGTGGTCAATGGGGCGGAGTCTGGTTGGAGGCCTGTACCTAGTGGAGTGCCTCAAGGGTCCGTTCTGGGACCAATACTATTCAATATATTCATCAACGACTTGGATGAGGGAATTGAGTGTACTATCAGCAAGTTTGCTGATGACACCAAGCTGGGAGGAGTGGCTGACACGCCAGAAGGCTGTGCTGCCATCCAGCGAGATCTGGACAGGCTAGAGAGTTGGGCAGGGAAAAATTTAATGAAATATAACAAGGGAAAGTGTAGAGTCTTGCATCTGGGCAGGAACAACCCCAGATTCCAGTACAGGTTGGGGAATGACCTATTAGAGAGCAGTGTAGGGGAAAGGGACCTGGGGGTCCTGGTGGACAGCAGGATGACCATGAGCCAGCACTGTGCCCTTGTGGCCAAGAAGGCCAATGGCATCCTGGGGTGTATTAGAAGGGGGGTGGTTAGTAGGTCGAGAGAGGTTCCCTCCCCCTCTACTCTGCCCTGCTGAGACCTCATCTGGAATATTGTGTCCAGTTCTGGGCCCCTCAGTTCAAGAAGGATAGGGAACTGCTGGAGAGAGTCCAGCACAGGGCCACCAAGATGATGAAGGGAGTGGAGCATCTCCCTTATGAGGAAAGGCTGAGGGAGCTGGGTCTCTTTAGCTTGGAGAAGAGAAGACTGAGGGGTGACCTCATTAATATTTATAAATATGTAAAGGGTGAGTGTCACGAGGATGGAGCCAGGCTCTTCTCGGTGACAACCAACAGTAAGACAAGGGGTAATGGGTTCAAGCTGGAACACATGAGGTTCCACTTAAATTTGAGAAGAAACTTCTTCTCAGTGAGGGTGACGGAACACTGGAACAGGCTGCCCAGGGAGGTTGTGGGTTCTCCTTCTCTGGAGACATTCAAAACCCACCTGGACACCTTCCTGTGTAACCTCACCTAGGTGTTCCTGCTCCAGCAGGGGGATTGGACTAGATGATCTTTTGAGGTCTCTTCCAATCCCTAGCATTCTGTGATTCTGTATCTCACCTGTTGCATATAGGAAAAACCTATAGGAGATGCACCTGTGATGGAATGATTCTGTTTGTCCTCTCAGCTCCAGTAAGTGTAAGGAGCAAACAGAACAGTGAGCTCCAAATATATATATGTATGCATATATGTATGCGTGTGTATATGTATATATCTATAAATATATGTGTGTGTGTGTGTGTATTTATACATATATATACATATATATAGGGAAACAGCACCTGGAGAGGAGAGTCAGGCAGAGAGCGAGCAGAAAACCTGCTGAAAATTCTTGCCTGTCTGTTGATGGGGGTGTGAGTTTACTAAAAGGAACAGGAAGGAGAAAAAAAGGTTACAAGGAAAAGTTCTGGCAAGTGAGAAATGCATGTATTAAATTAGAGAAATACGGGCATGTATGAATTACTGGTTCTGGATGATCTCAAGGTATTAAACTGATTTCCCTCCCACCTCCCCACCCAAGTAATATAAGAGGGGAAAAAAACAGATCGTGTTGTATTTTTTTTTTCACAAGAATCCTTTAAAAATACATTTCCTTTGATCAACTAAAATCAGCTTTCTGACAAGGATAAAACCATTAATGACAGAACAGACATTTTCTTTAAAAAAAGTAATAAAAAATCAATTTCTCAATAAGAAGTATTTCAAGAAAAATAAATCAGCCTGATTTTCTACTATAGCACACCAATTACTACTGAAAACTCAAAAACAACCAGGGACCCATCAATATATTAGTGAAAGGTGAATATGGTATTGATTTTCAGAAGGAAAACAAAAGAAAGCAGTTGAAGAGCTTCGTAGCGAAATAAATCCTTACAAAAAATGAAAGAGCTGGAGTTATCTCTGAACACAAAAGGTAAAAGAAATGTAGCATCTCTGGCACATCTCATAAAAAATAAAACTCTGTGGAGGGAGAGAGTGATAAAATTATAAAATCAGTGAGTAAAAGGTATTCGGTAAATGTGGTATCATAAGATTTTTTTTTAATACACCGGTATTTTAAAAATACTAACTGATTTGCAAACTCTGAGATAGAGTTATGCATAAAATAGAAGCCAGTGGTTTGTGATCACTCATTAGAAGGAAAACAGCTCTCAAGCATTGGCAAACTCTTCTGTTCTGTTCGCTTGAAATTTTCCTGCAAGGTACTTTTTCTGGTTAAGCTTAGTAACAGCCTCATAAATGCTACACTTTTGCCGTTCTATGGTTTCTTTATTGGCATTCTTAAAATATTCCCTTGGCACATAAGGGAGGTGAAACCCTACTGTAGCATTTAAGTAACCGATCAGATCACAGAAAGAATTAGTCTAGAACATATTAATGAAATTTGCCAGCAACCCACAGACTAAAACATGTTTGCATTAATTGTTTCTTGAACATTTTCAATTTAGAAACAAATCAGCAACAATCAGACTGTGCGTATTTTATGAAGGAAAATAAGAAGCAAATTCATTAATAAGTTATTCACCAGCTCAGCTCTCAAATATATTGAGAACTGGCAAAAAATCCACGGCAAAGGGTAAAGCTAAATAACAGCACATAAAATGGAGAGGCGCTATCAGGTAACATAACATAGAGTTTAGCGGCAGGTCCTGACTTAGTCAACATCCTCATTAATGATCCAAAAGCAGGAGTAAACAGAAGCAGAATGAGATCTGCAGATAGCTGGGAGGAACTGTGTGTGCCAGCATCAAAGAAAGGGGAATAATCCAAAAGAAACAAGATGCGCGGGTGCCAAATAAAATAACTCTGCATGCAAAAAATCAAATGAAGAAAAATCTTCCATGCACACTTAAGGAGAGAACCACAGGCATGTCTCAGACTAATTTTCTGTCTATAGCCGGGTAGTAATCAGAGTAGCTCCATAAAAGCCAGTGGAACCACCAGTGATGACTGAAGGGAGAAGCAAGGGGCTGTTTGCATCAGCTGGTGGGCACCCTCTTATTAAGGAGGGTGACAGAAGGAGCAAAAAAAGGTCTTTGGTGCTGCAGGGTGAGGTGCATTATTTGAGCTGCAGAGAGGCAGCAGCTCTTCTGACATAACCTACAACAAGACAGCATCCTCCATAAGCCAGCTCATTGGTTATACTATCAGTACTTTTAATAATCTGTAAAATTACTGCTTGAAATATTTAGAGGTGAGGGAGGTGAACAATACAAAAGGTATTTTCATAAATCTGTAGACTTGAAATGATGCATCTAAAGGTGGTAAATGAGTAAATGACTTGCAGAACATTACTTGCTCTGGCTGTCCCGCGCCCCATACTGAGAAAAACGTTGCTGCTGAGGCCTCAAAGTGCTGTTTTGCCTGCTGTTTTCATTAGAAGCCATTCATGTTCTATTCAGATTGCTTCAATCAATGCGGATCTCTGTTTTATTTTTCAGTTAAACTCTGTCAGCATAATCAACATCGTCTGCAAGTTGTTCTGCATTGTTGGCAAGTGACTGTCTTCACATACTGTAAACTTTGTGTAGTTAATTGTTCTTAGAGAATAGGGAAATATTTATGGGTAGCAGGGTGATATTTACATGACAACGCAATGGCACTGTGTTTATTTTTGAACACAAAATTCATCTTACGCAGTTGGTTTTGGTATTTTTGCTGTTTGGTGCCCTACAAGTTGTCCTAGTGAGGGAAGTGTGGAAGGGGAGAAATCTGCTTTCATTCTTTAGAAGTAGGTTGGGGAAATGTGGGAATGATGGATCGATTTAGCTGGAAAAACTTTCTGACTAAGGAGAGGTGCCTGGATATTTATTAGTCAAAGAGAGAAAGTAAGTAGTAGAAGTTTATGGCTGTTCTCAATGCGGTGGAGCTTGCTGATGGAGTTCCTAAAAGCTATGTGCTAGGAGCTGTGCTGTTCAACATGTTTATAAATGGCCCGAAAACTGACAGATTGTTAAAATGAATAGGTCCAATAATAACCAAGAAGTTGGTCAGGCTAGTGAAAACAAGGGTTGAAGATTTACCAAACTGAAGATTTACCAAACTATTTTTGGAGATGGAGAGGCTGCGTAATAAAATGGCAGGTGAAACCCAGTGGAAGAATATGTAAAGTGATGCGTGTAGGAAAAAGCAATCCAAGGCTCATGAACAAAATGAGCTCTGAGCCGGCTGTAACTGTCAGGAGTAAGACCATGAAAACACCAGCTTAGTGCTTGAAAATGCTGAATAAAACAGCAGGAGGTTTTAGGGAACAGATAGAGAACAGAGAATACTGTTAAACGCCAGTACAAAACTATAGTTCATCCTCATTTTGAACACCACGAGCTGCTCTGGCTCCTCCACCTGCAAACAAAATATGATGAAAAATTCAGAGGAGAGTGACAAAGATGACAAAAGGTGTGGAGCAGTTTCTCTCCTCCAGGCTGAACACCCCCAACTCTCTCAGCCTGTCCTCCCAGCAGAGCTGCTCCAGCCGCGGATCATTTCTGTGGCTCCTCTGGCCCCTCTCCAACAGGTCCCTGTCTGCCCTATGCTGAGGATGCAGCACTGCAGGGGGGTCTCACCAGAGCGGGGCAGAGGGTTGGATTTATTTAGCAGAGTAGATTTTGCAGGAGAAATCCAGAGAACATTATTAAATGTGGGAAAAAAACCTCCATGTCTAATTGAGAAAGGCCCTGAGATGAAAATGGATGAGCAAGTACTGGGGAGAATGTACAAGTGCTCCTGCTGTTGTTGCTCCTCCCTAGACATGTGCTTTGGGGCACAGCTGGAGCATGTGTGTGGTGGGGGGAGCATGTGTGTAAGCTGTGCTCATCCAGAACATGAACCATATGCTGCTTTTAAATCTTCTGAAACTGAGCAGCCTTGTCTCCCTGATCAGACCTTATCTCTAAAATGATGACCGACTTCTGGGACTTCCTTCTGTGCTCGTTTCCTGTTAACCTGAACTTGGCTCTTGGGAAGCACCGTGAATTGGCAGCTTGAGCAACTGAAAAAAAATTGACATGATAATCAATGTCAGAAAAGGGCTGGAAAGAGAATCTGAGAGCTTAATTATGGCTGCAAAGGAATCGGCTCTTTGTATGAGTGGTGATAAAACAAAGATGGAAGGAAGTACAGAGCACAGGAATTGCAGTCAAGTTTTGGAGACTATTAGAGGTTCCGTTTATAATCATACCAATACAGCTAGAGACTTTTAAAAGGTGCAGCCAAAAAGGCTGCCAAATCATGCACCGTGCATTCTGCAAGAGCCACGGAATACAAGTAGCTTCAATACAACAGGATAGTAATAGGGGATGTGTTGCAATCTTGATCCAAGTGAGAAACACATATAAAAATCCCTTGGAGATTTTGTCTTTTTTTCTGTTAATGACCATAAGGTATATTCTAGCAGATCCAGCCTAATGGCCTTAGAAAGGCATGAGGGAGACTGTGTAATCGTGAACATTGCTTTTCCACATAATGAGAACACCAGACTGAGAATGCAGGAGAAGACAAACATGCATGATCAGCAATGACGCAGAAAGCATAAGTGCAATTACTTAAAAATTAGTTGGGAAAACCTAAATGGTACTGTGTACATTAGAAACATAGACCATGTGCCTTCCAAAAAAACAAGCATCAAACATGATAAACATTCAAAACTCATTGATAGCTGGATCTGAATTGGACCCCCGTAAAACTTGGATGATGGAGTGGAAAAGCAATGACAACAGCAGTAACAGTGCCCTGTGGCTATTACTAACACATCTATAGAAATGTATGCTCATATTTAGCATTTATATTCTACAGATCAAAACCTGGCTGGTTTTAATGAACACTGAGAGGTAGATGTCTGCAACAGAAAGAGATCCAACTTGATGAAGGAGGTGGCCTCTCCTTGCCCAACGTTCTTCGTACAGCCAAGTACAGCTATGACCTGAAGAGCTGAAGACCTTCCCTTCCAATCCAAGTGAGAAAGTAAATATGCTTTTCTTTAAAGGTGTAAACGAGACCCAGAGATTTGTAAGAGGGGGATACTAAAGATCAGAAAAAGAAAATTCTGCAAGTGTTTTGTCACAGGGCCGACCTACAACATATCCATGTGTATGTCAGTCCTTGGAAAGACACCAAGGAGCAGGCAACACTAGAGCTTTGAACACAGAGAACAGCCACTTTCCTGATGAAAAGGGAAAAGCAACACCTCAACTAGCCCATCGGTAAGGTCAGCAGCTCTAGCCTGAATCTTTAGTCCAAGACCTTGAATAGAGAAAAACATGAGTGTGAACAGCTAGTATATAACAGAGAAAACAAGGCAAGAGGTGGAAGTAATTAAAAAAAATCCCAAACCCAAAAAGCACATATCACAGTGCAGTCATGTTTTGACTTGAAACAGAGTATTGCAGGGGTCAGTGGTGTTACACTGCCCTCAGAATGATCGCAGATTTCATGGGTAGAGCTGATTCCTCCCTTCTGTACGGACGAATACTCACCTTCCTCAGCATGCAAGAAGACTTACAGTAGAAGGAGTTCTATGGGCTCTGTTTAAAAAGGCTATTATATGACAGAGTGTCAAAAAGCAGGAGGCAAGTAATTTTTAACTTAGATTTAAATTTATGATGGGCATCCTGGATCATCCCAAAGTAGGTGTTCTGCTGTTTGCATAATGTTTTATGGTGCTCTCCACTGGCACATCTGGGGTATCCAGTTCCAGTAAGAACCTGCTTAGAACTGCCTAGGTTTTGCTTTGAGGACATAACTCAGACCATTTCCAACCCATTTATAGCTTAGCACTTGAGTTCTGAAAGAGGAATTTGCTTCTTCTCTTTGTTCCTCCACCTGAGTGTCTTCATAGGCTGCAATTCTCCATAATGTGTAGTACCAAAGAGCACAAAAGATGAATGAAAGGCAAAATTCCCATAGCAGTTTGTTTGGAAAATCAGACTTAACTTCTGTCATTGTTAATTGTATTTGAGGGCTTGACTGTGACTGGGGAAAGAGCCTGATGATACAGGACACATCAATTTGCCCATCAATTTACAGGGGCCTGGTACTGGATACAAATTTCCCAAATATATTGAGTGTCGCATCTGAAAAGCAATTCCAGTGCTCGGACCTTATGCTCTCCCTACTGCTCTAAGCACCCTTCAGTCTAACGATAATCATATTCTCCAAATTACTATGCTGCTCTCATCTCGGCACATCAAGTAGCTGTTGTATATACTAATCTGTGTGGTATGCCCTATACATTAGGGTGTCTGGCTTAATTTGGAAATCTTCTTAAAATGCATACTTGAATTATTGATTGTACAGCTCAGAAGACTAAATAGGATGGGGGGGATCTCAGAGTTGTGAATAATAAACTCCTGCTCAGCCAAATCTACAGAGTGACGAGTTCAAACTCAAAGAGATGCTGCCATTACACATTTCATACATGCTAATATCAGGCTACGCACACTCCTTGCTACACATCTGTTATTTTTCTTAATAGCCATGCAGAAGGAGGGATTAGTGTGTAAGGGATTTAGGAGCACAATTCCCACTGGCCTGTGGTGAGATTATGTGCCTGAAAATGTCTTTTGAAATCTCCTCCAGATATTGATTGCTGTCAGATTTCCATTTGGCTGAATAGGTGTTCTGAAAGGTCCCTGACCCCCTTTTCTTGTGTGCTGGTTGATAACAATTTACAGTCCAGCCTTTTATCCTAAGATGTTAGATACATCTTGCTTGCTCTTCTTTCCCTTTCAGAATTTGTCTCAGCAAGGCTTCCTCAGTCTCTCTCTTCCCCGGCCCTAATGAGAACAAAACTAACTGGGTTCATCTATAACCATACTTGAGTTGCCCATCTATAACCAGCACTTGAGTTGCCCTTTCTGCACTGTTATTGTGTCTGCGTGTTAGCGATGGGGACTCAGCATTTCCCATAGCCCTCAGATGCAGATCCGCTGGCCCTTTTCTGTGTCTCAGTCATCTCTCCTGATCTGTTCTGTGCTTCTGCTGGTACATCTCAGTGTCTTGTTTGCTTTCTTTTTGGCCGCCAGATACCATGCTATCTCAAGATTAGATCTCCCATTTGTCTCGGATCATTTTCCTGTGACCCTATCAGAGAAAGTATTAAAAGATTTATAAAATGAACGCGTGAAACAAGGATGTGCCAATCAACTGTACAGAAGGAGGTAAAAACATTATTTTAGTGTCTGCTGATACGAGTTAAAAGAAAACTAGACTTAATAAAAAATCATTCTACTGATTTCTGAAACAGAGCCCAGGAGTCAGAAAGATCATGGAGGAGACCAGAAAGATCAATTGCGTGTCTCTGCACAACAACCCGTTTCTTAGAGTCCTGATTTTTGGTATAATTCCTTTGGCTGCGTTTTGATCCAGTCTTATTTGATTCATGTTTCTTTCTCATTAAATTGTACGCACGAGGAATCTGCTCAAGACTTCACCTTATGCATGTTTCACTGAAGGGAGCTTCTGTTGTATTGGGTACAAACCATTTATTATATGAAATCTTCAGAATTTGTCTTTGCATTATTGCTTGTTTTCTTTCTGGAACCTATTTTACTCCTGAACATAGCATTTAGTCTTCAGAATAATGAGGATCACAGAATCACAGAATGTTAGGGATTGGAAGGGACCTCGAAAGATCATCTAGTCCAATCCCCCTGCCAGAGCAGGAACACCCAGATGAGGTTACACAGGAAGGTGTCCAGGCGGGTTTTGAATGTCTCCAGAGAAGGAGACTCCACAACCTCCCTGGGCAGCCTGTTCCAGTGTTCCGTCACCCTCACTGAGAAGTTTCTTCCCATATTTAAGTGGAACCTCCTGTGTTTCAGTCTGTATCCATTGCCCCTTGTCACTTCACCAATGCAATATAACCTCAAGTGAGAAAGTTAATTTCCTATTCAGTTTAGAATTTCGCCATTAATACCATGAATACTAGATTCATACCGCAGTGCTCAAAGTCCTCGGAGAGCACCTTTAAAACCCTGACATCTTAGCTGTTATCATTTCCTACTTTTGTTTCACGAATGGCTTTAAACCCTTTCACGGTGCCGTGAGAAGAGTGGCGTTTTTCCCTTGGTTTCTTCTCTCCCTCCTGCCTGCCAGGACATGGGTGAGATAAGTGGTTACAGATGATACCAGCATCATAAGATATGTGGCTGAGCACTGCAAAATCCCTGTGCCCAGCAGCCCCTGAGGGGCAATACAATATTTCTGCCAGTAGCTCACATTTCTTTCAAGCCCAGCAAGCAATGTGAATGGGAACCTAACTCTTCTGGACGTCAGCGTAAATTCATCCTGCATGCTTGTGCTACCATGGATGCCGGAGTGGATTTCCTCCTCTTCTTCATGGGAAATTTTGGGTTCTTGGCTGATGGAGTCACGCTAAGTTGCAGCATGCAGCATGTGGCTTCAAGGGCCCTGTAGATTAAGACAAATATATTGTTTCTTAAGGAATTCAGGCACCAAAGTATCTATTTTGTGCTGTTCATTTATGAAGAGCACCTTGTTTTCCTGAATGCCCCAAGGGTAAATCAACAAGCAGCCCAGAAATTCCTGTCTGCCTCTTTGGTTCTAAAAGTCTTTCTGCCTCTTATCCTTCTCAACCCCAACCATTGCTTTTGCTGTTTATTGGATTTCTTCTGGTTTCCCTGAAGTTTTCTGACTTTTACCAGCAGCTGCAACCAATCAACCCCCTTGCCTCCGAATTTGCTGCCAGTCACAGGGAAACCTCTCTGGCAGCACAGCTTATTTTTACTCTGCTATTTCTGCTTCCAGTTGTTTCAGCAATAACGATGTGGAGGGGCATTTAATTGCTCTTTCCATTTAGCCTGGCTGAAGTGTACTCAGCATGCCCATCTGCTTTAACGTGGCTTCTAGATCAAAGTCCCCCCCTTTTACAACAGTTGGGTACATCTTCCAGCCTAACTTACCGACACACAAAGAGAGGCTTTAGTCTCTACTTGAAAATACAATCAGAGCCAACTCTGAGAATTCACAAGATCAAATAATTGAGGGAAAAAACCCACAACCTGAATTCTTTAAATATAAGTACTAGTGGCAATTTATTTTTCATTTTATTTAAATACTGGAATAACAGAGACAGGTCATGTTTTCCAAATAGTTGAAATCACTTGAAATCGTACAGGAAAGCTGTACTGTTAGGTTTCAATTAAGCTAAATTATTAATGATTTTTGTGTCTAATTGCCTTATTACCTTGACTACAGGCAGATTCAGGTCAGCAGTTCAGATAATTCTTATGCGGGACCATTGTGCAATCCATGTGTGAGCCACCAGTGACCACTAGTCTCCCACAGCACATTTGCACAGCCTTCCCAGTTGTGATAGCATCATGAGCGGGGTGGATCTAGGCATGCACATCAGGGACAGCAGTTTGCTAGGACCAAATCACACGCTTTGCAGGACATGCAAGTTAGGGACCAGATGTGGAGTCTCTTGGGGTCTAATTCAGCATTATTGTTCATTATTAGAAATCAGTGAGCTCCGATTGTGGTGATTTTTGATGGAAATCTGTGTTTCTGAAGGAAGAGTTGAGCTTGCTGTATCTATAGGAGGAAGCCCATGATGTTTATTTATATCACTCCATAGCGTTTATTTCTTACAGTTGATATATTTTTGTCATGGCAATACTTAACACTGGAAAAAAAAAAAAAGATGGAAACCAAGCAAGCCACATAATACTTGATCACAAAGTAAAGAAAACACTGTGAAATATATTTCCTGCTGGGGAACCAGTTTAAAAAACAACCAAACAAACAAAGCAAGCCTGAAAAGCATAAATGTGTAGTAATGAACTGGTCAAGATGACATGCATCTCTGAGAATGAGGTAATTAATTACAGAATATAATGGCTCAGTGACAGTTGTTTGTGGAAGTTCATGAAAATCTGAGAGAAAGCCAGAGAGCAAATAGGCCACAGATCTTCAGAAAAAGGAGGGGGGGAAACAAAGGAAAAAAGAAAAAGAATCAGAATCACAGGGAATTGCAATGCACTAAACTTAATGTTAATTCATCGTAAAATAATTAAATGATTATTAAAGGTCCGTCTCTACCTGGGGGGATAATAGAATAACAAGCAGCAAATGATGGAGGCACCATGGTGCAAGGGTGGTGTGTGTGTGACAAATCCTCCTGAAGAAGAAAATGGATTGGTAACCCAAAATATTGGGTGAACACATCCAAATAATGCAACTTGAAATGGTGATTCTTTTTTTTTTTTCCATGGAAGAAAGCATTCTGGAAATGTCTAAAGCTGCTATTTGGTTCTGCTACAGGTTTTCCATTGCAAAACACCACACTGAATTTGACAGCTTAAGGGCCGGTCAACTCTGCAAGCAAAAATACCTGAATGCTCAAGTGATGGATATGGAAAAGGAGTAGATTATAGAGAGTTTTACGAAATGATAGAGCAGCACAAAAAATCAATGCACTTCGGGACTGCAAGTGCAGGTAAGTTATATCCTTCAGCTGCAGAGAATAACTCCTCTGTATGTAATTACACCAGGGATATGGCATTAAATTGCAATACCTCATTACCCCTCCTTGCAAAACACAAAAGAATTAGAGGGAATTCAAACCTGAAAAAGGAAAATTATCAGACACTTGGAAAGACTGATATACAAGGAGAGATTAAGTCACTTAAATATATGGCTTATCTAATCAATAATTAAGTAAGAGAAGGATAATGGTTTAAAAATATGTAAGGGTAATTATTTTGGATGATGCATGGTCCCAATTCAGCACAGTGCTTAAAACACATGCACATATCCATCAGGCCTGCAAAACACCGACGTGTGTGACTTCAACGGAGCTTAAGTGCATGCTTAAATTTAAGCATGCGCTGAAGCACTTTGATTAATTGGGGCCATAACCACAAGTAATGGTAAGAAATTAAGAAACAGTAAAATGTAGGCTGAACAGCAAGGAAAATCTTCCAAAATGGTGAGATAGATGAGACTGGGGAGTAATCGCTCAAGGGAACTGGTGGAAAACTCATTCCTGGACACCCTTCTAGTTTCGCCGGACACAGTCCTGGGAAAATATCCCCCTGGAATAATCTCGCTGTTTGCTCTGGAGACCACAGCTGCACAACCTAACGTGACTTTTCTGTCTCTAAGTTTTTCTGGGCTGGCTCACAGCATTAAGCCCGAGACACTATTTTAATGAGCAATGATAGCACGACAGGCTGCTGTCCTTCTGAATCTCTTCCTTGCCTTCCCCTCCCCCCGATTCACTGGGTTATTTTCATCTTCATTACATGTGATGCTATGAAAGAAAAGGAAAAAAAAAATCAAAAATCACACTTTAAGCCCAGTGGTATTTTGTCTTTTTCCCACTCGCTGACTAAACATTGATTTCATCCTCGCCTCTGCATTAAAACAAAGCTTAAAGATATATAGCAAATCTATTTTCAACTTGTAGGGCTTTCTTTCATTCCTAGAGCATGCGTGGTGAATATCAGCAGAAAGGTAACCGTATCTTAGAGAATCTCATTTCTCTGAGCAACCCAGCAGAAGCAGTATTAAAGATTTGGGGGTTTTAGTGGTGTTATTTTTTTTTTCCTCCACCGTGTGGCCCCTGGAAGAAGGGCTGTTGCAGAAAAGGACTTTCTTGAGGATAGAGCAGCACATTCCCCAGTGGACGTTCTTCCCATTCTTCCTTTATTTTTACAGTGTCAGTGAGATGAGCCCTGATTTTATTGTTGGTAAAACAGAACATTTATGTTTATCGGTCTTAATTTTTCGAGCACCTCAGTGCATCTAAAATGGTAGTCCTTAACCCAAAATACCTCTGTGCCTGTCTATCTAGCGATGCAGCTGGGAACACATGTGTTTTTCTGACCCGCCATCTGAGTTAGCAAGCAAGATTAATTCCTTTATCCCACTGAAAAGGACCGTCCTGCAAGGTTTGTGCAGTCTCCGTCATTGGAGATCCTTCAGAGCTCATGAAAGAAACATCTGGACAGGATAAGAAATGGAGAGGGTTCTCCTCTGGGGTTGCCTGGGTGGCCTCTTTCTGGCCCTTTCATCTCTCTGGCTACAGTTTGGTGGGGTTTTTTTTGCATTCAAAACTGAGAGTGCAGCATCTCCCCAAACCAGTCTGGTCACTGAGATAAAATGTGTTATGTTCTGCCTGTCACTGCTCACATGATTGGAAAACTCTGCATTTTTTTTTTTCCAGTTAGAAGAGTTCCATTTGCTTGGATCCTTCTCTCCAACAGGGTCTAGGAGAAAAACGTGTCTCACATTCCAGTCAAGCATGTTTATTTCCAGAGGCCCCTTGTAAGTATTTAAGATCACAAATGTTAAACCAAAGGGAGATTTCTCGTCCCTTGTCCTAGGTGTCCCTGGCTCTCCGGAGATCAGGGGATTCAAGTTTCCCCCTTCCTGGGAGTCCTCCCTCCCCGCCCCAGCAGCCCAGAGCCCCATCCCTGGGCTGGGCAGTGGGGAGAGGGTCTGTGTCAGGCTGTGATTGGCTGTTTGGTTGGGGACATCAGGCCGAGTGGCCAATCAGGAGGTGGGAAATTAAGTGAGGAATGGGGTCTGTTTCTGACAGCCTGGCTGCGATTGGCTGCCTGGGATGGGCAGCGCAGCCAATCAGGAGGTGGGGAAACCAGTGTGGAATGGTTCTGTGCCTGGTAGACAGGTGGCGATTGGCTGTCTGGGAAGGGTGCAATAGGCAGAGCAGCCAATGGGGAGGTGGGGAAACCAGCAGTCAATGAGTCTGTGCTGGAAAGGCCAGTTGCAATTGGCTGCTTGGTTGGGGACCACTGGCCAATCAAGGAGGTGGGGAATCCAGAGTGGAACGGTTCTGTGCACGAAAGGCAGGCTGTGATTGGCTGTCTGGGAGGAGAGCAATGTGGAGAGCGGCCAATCGGGAGGTGGGGGAACCTTTATGGCGGGGGCGGCTGGGGCAGGTGGTGGCTGCCAGCCGGGGAGGGAGGGAGGGCGGCGCGGCGGGAGCCGGCGCGGGGCCGGCTGCTAGGTGGAGCCCGCGTCCACGCAACCCAGATCCGGGCCCTCGCCGCTCCCCCGCCCCTCGGTTCGCCGCCCGCCCGGCTCCGTGCGGCCGCCGCCGGGCAGGGCAGCAGCGCCGCCTCCTCCTTCTCGCTGGGCCCTGCGGGGGACGCGGGTGCTGCGGGTCCCGCCGTCCCGGAGCTGCTCCACCTCCCCCCCGCGTGTGTGTGTGTGCGCGGTGCCGAACCGAGCCGTGTCGGCGGGGCCGCCCGCCCGCGGCCATGGCCCCCCCCCGCCCTCGCTAGGCACCGCGCGGGGCGCGCCCGCGGAGCCGCCCCCCGCTCCGCGCCCGCGGAGCCGCCCCCCGCCCGCCCGCGCCGGAGCTGGCGGTGTCCGCAGCGGGAGGAGGAGGAGGAGGAGGAAGGAACCGGGGTGCCGGCGGATCCCGGGGGGCTGAGGACCACCCGCCCTCCCGCCTCTGCGCGGGCGCCTTTGTGTCCCCCAGCCCCAGCGGAGCGAGGGGCCGCGGGCAGGGGAGCGGATGCGAAGAGCGACTGGTGCTGGAGAAGGAAGAGGAAAAAGGGGATGGTGGAAGATTTCTCTCCCTTCTATTTTTTTTTTTTTTTGGTGGTCTCTTCGGCAGCGGCGGCTCTTCCCCAGCAGCAGCGGCAGCAGCACCAGGCGATGACTCTGCCGCATACGACTCGCCTGGCCGAGGGTGCCGGCCCTGGAGACATCACCTTGCTCTGAAGTTGCCCACCTGGCGGAGGTAAATCGGAGCGGGGCTTTGGTCCAGAAGGGGTCGGCGACAACGGGGGGGCGAGAGGAGGGAGAGATCGCCTCCCCCATCCCCACACACCCTCTGTTCTCTGGGAGGGAGCTTGTGTAGCAGAAGAACACGGCAGCAAAGGAAAGACTTTTTCTTTTTTTTTTTTTTTTTTTTTTTCCTTCCTCGAAGGACGTTGCTTGCAGCTCACTCATCCTCCCCTTTTCCCCCTGGCTGGGGGGCTTTGATACTGTGGCCAGGTCTGCTTCCAATCGCACCTCCCCCCGCTTCCTTTTTCCTGGTTTTAATGGCTGGATTGTGGCAGCAGCTCCCTGATGCAGGTTGTTGAGGAACTGATGGGGACGTGCATCTCAGGAGCCGAGGTGACTAAAGGTAACTAACCCAACGGATGGATGGATGCTCACCAACCCTTACCTGCCCATTAGTCCCACCCTTGCCTGGTTGCACTGGGCTGAAGGGTGCTGGGTGCACGCATGGATTGAATTATTTTCATCATAAGGATAGTTTTTATCTTCAGGGGGGCTGGATCCTTCAGGTAACAGGGGAGAGTCTCTGGGACTGCATGCCGGGATGCGGGGGACAGTGGGAACAGGGGGAGGCTGTTAGTTGAGAAATGCCTGGTAGGCTCCAGCCGGCTTTGGCTGTGGAGAACCAGGGTGGTGAAGGCGGCGAGTGGATAGGGGAGACCTGGTAGGTTTTGTTCTTGCTCTCCTTTCTGTTTTTCATTGGAAGGCTGGTGGGTTTGCTGGTGTTACCCTAAGAAATTTCCGAGTTTCATATATACCTCCACCCCATGGCTTTGTGGATCTGTGTTTCTACTGAATTGCTGAAGGCTGCCTCAAGAAACACCCACTTTCCTGGATGGCAGGAGCATGGGTAGGGGACATGGGTGGGGATGTTGCTGATTTGAGGGGGTTGCGCTGGGGGCCACCTGTGTGTGGCTGTGGGGTGGTAGGGTAGGGGTCTGCATCCAGGTTACAGGTAGGTGCGAGCTTCTGTTTGCCTTGCAGTGGGAGAGGGAAACGTATGGTCCAGGTAGATGCATTGCTAAAGATGTTACGAGCTTCCCACCTCCTGCCTTGCAGATCGTGTTTGCCGGCTGTAACAGCATAGGGCTGGCGTTTGTCAGGGGAATTTTTGAGGAAGAGGGGCTGGTATGTATGTCTGGAGGAAGAAGATTGCTTCCCCCCCCACCCCTCTGTTTTTTTGAGCTCTTGGTTTATTTGCTTGCTTAATTACTTATTTGCTTTTTCCCCTTGCAATCATCTTTTGACTGTTTAAGTTGGAAATATGGTTGCAAGGCTGATGCTTGCTCCCTGCTGTGAGCCAGAGAGCAGCCCTTCACGGTTTGCCAGTCTGAGAAGCCTACCTCCAGCTGGTGCCCGTTATCGCTAAAGATGATGTGGGTACAGTGCCCCAGCAATCTGCCCTGGGTACCCAGGGGGATTGCCTTCAAGGGCTGAGTCTTATTATTGCTATGTCTGGAGTTGTTGATAGGAAAAACATAGCCCCCTCGGTGCATTTATTTATTTTTAATTTTTTTTTTTTCCCTGAAGATAAGCAGGCATTCGGTTTCACAGGACGGATGGAGAGGTAGAAAGGAGCCTCTGTTTCTCTCCCTTTCCTGATAGGTGTGTTGTGCTTCTCTGCGGTAGTTAAAACAACTTGCATAGGGCCAAAAGCTATGGATTGTTGTCTGCTTGTCACTGTAGCATTCATGGCTTTAGCCAAAACAACCCATGTCTGTTGTATTCACTTTCCTGTTTAGGTCACTCATTAGGAGGTATTAGCATTTTCCACTCTCTCAGTTGTGGTTCCAGGCAGCTAGCTGCTTAGGAGAAGGCTGGGATGCCAAAAAAAAAAAAGGGTGAAAAATGCCATCTGTGTCTTGATGCAAGGCAGATAGGTAGTCTGTTAGTTGCAGCTTCTTTCTATATTATAACATTGATTATTCAAGAGCGTTGGATCGAGATTTTCAAAGCTGACCAGAAAAAAAAAAAAAAATCTGTGGAGTTAAAAATAAATAAATTCCATTTTCATTGTGGAATGCTGTCTCTTAAAGAGCACAGCCAATGCTGCCTGCTTGGTATTGAGTAGTAGTATGTGCTTTGTAGAGCTCATTTATCATCATTTCCAAGGGTTTGTGATATGAACAGGCTTCTACTGTGTATTCATTAGGAAAAATCCTTCCACTGAGTTTTTTTTATGGGGGTAAGCCAGGTGTTGCAGGTTGAAAGAGGCTGCTGTCAAAAAGTCTGCAGTCGTCACTTAAGAATACCAGACTGGGAAGAGAGGAAAATTCACGCGCCCATGCTCATGGTGGGTGGCAAAGTTCAGGTTAGGGCTTCACCACAAAGCTGCTTTTCTCCCCCTGCCCCCCAAAGGTAAAACAAGTTGTCTCAGATGGCAGGAGTCAGTCCCCCTTGTTGTGGTTGAGGCCGCTCCTGTCCCAGCTCCTTAGGAGTACCTTTTCCTTATTTAGGCTTGGTTTACTACCAAGTGACTGTCTTGTTACCTGCTAGCAAAAAATAAGGTGGATGCAGATCTCTGGTGGGTCTCTTTCCAAAAGAACTGAAGTTTTTATAAAGCTGGTGTTGCCCCCTGAGTTCCATATGATTTTTATTATTCAATAAAACATGAGTTTTCCCTTTTCTTTTGGGGACTGTTAGGTGAGGATATATTCAATTATGCATTTAATTCCAGAGCAAGCTCCATGGCAGTGGAGATTGATGACAGTCAAGACACCAAGTCCTGCTTTGTAGGGCAGTGAGGTTTTAATGGTATTTATTAAGTTCAAGGCTAGCAAGTCCATGCTGGGATGTTTTGCTGGACAAAAGCAGGAGCTGGGTTCTTGGTTTCTGGTGGAGCAGCTTGTGTCTCAGCCTCAGAAATTCATCCCCCAGCGCCTGCCAGGTTGGTCCCCCTCCTTTGTTTGCTGCAGCCAGCGCTCAGCCACACGTCCCGCAGGTTGGGATGCCGTGGAGACTGTGTCCTTCCCTGTCAGGGTTGATGTGGCGGAGACACTTGACTTGCTTATCCCAGTGTTAATTGCAGAAGAGACTTTTTGTTTTGTGCTGTGGGAAGAAAAAAAAATCTGCCTGCCCACCAGTGCCCTTTACCGGCTGGGAGGGAAATGCCAGCAGGTTTGTAGGTGATGATGCAGGCGTGTGCATCCAGCCAGCCCAGCATCGCAGGCCTGCTGTGAAAACAAATAAATAAAGATTTAGAGGCAAGAATTATCTGCCAGGACTGGAGAGGAATATACATGGCCTTTGGCCTTGGTCAACACGTCATTTGGAGAGCTCGGTGCTGCCAATGGGGTTTTTTCACATTCAGAGCATGAGCGTATGCATCATCAACACAAGTAAATGAGATGCACACGGGAGAGTGAAGTCTTGTAAATGGAGTCGTCCTGGGAACGGGGGATTTATTATTGCAGATTTTAATACTAATAGTGTTGGGACTGGTGTAGATTGACTAGTAAACTATTTTGTGTGCGACACAGTATAAAGGATGGGCTGAAGATTGATGAAAGAGGTGGAATTCCAGGAGCAAGAATGGATCAGGGGAGAGTTAAAACATGAAGGATGTACACTAGGCTTTTTGTGCTTTAAATAAGTTTGGGTTTGTTTTTTGTTTTTGTTTTGTTTTGGGGGTTTTTTTTTGGTGTATGTGTGGGGTTTTTGTTGTTGTTTTTTGTTGTTGTTGTTGGGGTTTTTTTGGCTTTTTAAAAAAAATCTTACTTTGTGATTCTGGAAACAGCCCAACGCTGTGATTGAAATTATTTTTGAGAAAACTTCTTACTCCTTAGACAATTCTTGCACTTCCCAAGAGAGGTTTGGAAGTACAACTCCAGAATTATTGTTTTGGAGTGGTGATGATGGTACTGCTCTGAGAGCTAGGCATCACAATATTAATGGATTGGTCAGGCAATGCTGAGAGACCAGGACAGCTCTGGAAAATAAATGAGTGTTTTTCTGCCAGGTTTGATGATGGGCTGCTTTTTGGGGTGGGATGCGCTTGGTGAGTGTTGGTTGATGTTTATCATAGTTCATGTGGACTCCCAGTTCTTCCCTGCTGGTCCCTTTCTCATTCAATAGGAACTCTCCTGCTGGGATGTGAATTACTCAGAAATGCACCACATTGAATAATTTTGAATGTACATACATGCTTCAGTCTCTGCTATATCTATAGGCAATGCTTTCAAGTGTCAATAGGATGGGGAGCTAGAAAATGTTGCTTCTAACCGTTCCCTCTGCCCTGGGGTATTTGTAGGATTATAACTACTCCAGGCAAGGTGATCTGACATGTTGCCCTCAGACTGTGTCATCTGCTGGGGTCACATCTGCCCTGGCAAACCTTCATCAGGATCCTCACCAGCACTTCATGTCAGACTCTTTAATCCCTTGCTTAGGACATGTGTGAGTACGTCCTTGTTTTTGTAGGTGCTGAGGTGCTCCAGCACTCCCTGATCCCATCATCCCAGAAGCAGCTCCGGGAGCAGGCTGCTGAAGTAGAAGGAGGAGCTTACTTTTATGCATCTATGTTTAATTCTTGGCCATTTTAATGGCAAGGAAACCACCTCCTACTCAAATCCATTATGTGATGCTAAGACGTTATCCCACGGCATGTTTTTAGCTTCTGAGTTTGCAGCGTAATGCTTGCTTTATGTTCCTTGTGAGATAATCTCTACGGTGAGGTCTGAAATACATGTATCTCCTGAGTGTGAGCTCAGCATTAATTTTTGAGACAGCTTCTCTAAAGACCCATTGACTATATAACTTCAGCCTTTTCAGAGAGCTTTCTCATCTTGCCCATAAGGCAGATGTGTTTATCAGTCATTGCACCAAGCATCTGTAGCTGTAGTAAGGTAGCTGGTCTTTTCAGACAATAAAAACTTAATTTTAATCATGTTCTGGACCACTGCTTTGCTTACTAAGCAGTGTTCAACATGGGTTTTTTTCTCTGGCCTGTCTGAAACCTGTTTTCCTCTGGCAGAGAAATGAGAACTAAAATATTTTAAACGTTTTTTTTTCTTTTTTTCTCCTTTTTTGCTTGCTCTTTAAACCTTTCATCTCTGCTTCTTGAGCCCCACTCCCATCCAAGAGAGGTATTGCTGTATCTGTGATGGGGTTCCTGTTGTAGTTGATGAAGTGCTTCCATTGGCTTCCCCATGACGGAGGGAATGCTCAAGAATCTTGGATGTGGTATCTTTTGAAAAGATGCTCCAGAATCTCAGATGTGGTATCTTTTTAAAAATGTTTCCCTGCTTTCAGCATCATGTTTCTAGTAATTGTGTTGTAATGCCTTTGCCAGAGGTGCAATTTCAGGCTGAACAAAGCTGTGTATGCAGGTGAAGACCTGAAATCTCTGCATGCTTCTAAAATCTTCTTATGAAAGTAGTAAAAAATTAAAATTAGGACACTGAGACTTGACATCTTTTGGTTTCAAGGGTGATGAAATAGGTACCATTCTGAGGGAAGCAAAGAAGTGTTTGGAAGCTGTCCTAATTAGGCAATATGAAGTTACATACTCCTTAGTAATAAACTTTTACACAGCATCCATTGACATTTGGCTTCATGCTACCAGAATTTTTTTTATTCTTTATTTTTAAAGTGTGTAAGTCCACGTCTGAGTAATTACATGGGAATTGTTTCAGTGGTTGTAAACCTGATGCTTCAGCAGTCTGTAGCACAACTGCGATTCATTGCAGTGGATACCTGACAGGGAACAGCTTTGCAATTTTTTGCACTGTGTTTTGAGTAGGCTGGATCATAGCTTTGCTACTATGAATTGTAATAGCTTCACTGACTTGATTGCAGTTGCATTGATTTATACCAGGTAAGGTCATTGATTTTGAACTTCGCAAGGGAGCTGTGCATTTCTGAAACTTACAGGGAAATGTCGTAAGTACAAAGGATCAATGTGAATGTTTTCTTGCAGCAATGCAAAGTTAAAATGAAGTGAAATAGGACTCTTTGTGCTTTTCTAGAAGTGGTGCTTAAAATGTAATTGTGTGTTGCCATACAATAAAGTTGTGGGCAAAGGTGCCAGTGCTGAACAGTGCTTTTCCGAAAAGAGAACTGGGCTAAACCTGGCACCAACGACAAGTAGTTCGCTTGTAATAGTCATTGCGTACAATCCACCCGAGTTTTTATTATGTGATAAGTCCATTTTCTGTTAATGCTTTTTACCTTTCCCACTCCATGGGAACCAAGAATCTAATTACAGAAGTGAGGATGATGAATAAATGGGCACAGTTTAGAATTAGAGGGATAGGAACATTCTGACTAATGCAGTCTTAGTGCATCCATTTGTTATATGCACATATGTATCTACTTAAATTATGATATTTTTGGGAACAGACACAGTTTTTATTTTGTTATTAAACTTGAGGAAGTGAAAAAGAGGTATCTAAAAATTGCACCTATGCCTAAAACATACTTACCTACATCTCTATGTCTGCATGTGTGCATACATAGGTTTTATTTGTGAAATGTTGGTGCTGATGCATGGAAGCTTTTTAAATTCTGTCACTGGAAAAATTCCTCTCCCTGTTGATTTCGATTCTTTTTGAGTTCTTGAGGTGTAGGTGCAGTGATGGACAATAACAAAATACTTGTGTGTGGATCTGCAGTTTTAAAATTTTACTTGAGCTGCTAGGTTAGTAGTCCAACACCAAAATAAAACAACCACATTTTCAGATATGCTGAGCAACCATGTATTTTATTGGAGCTGGTGCTGGTCCTTGATGGTTTGTTGTAGCAGCCTGTTTCCATTCTGAAGTCGCTGATCCCAAGCTTGCCTTAATGCTTTTTTTTTTTTTACTGCTCTCAGAGTGCAGAAGAGAAGCAAGAAGTTGCATTGCAGAAGTGCTGTTTGAAGCTTTCTTGAGAATGTTAATATTTTCCTTCAAGTCAGGAGTAGGTTATGTTAGAGAAGCACACCTGCTAACTTTGTGCTGAATTTAGCTCAGACGAGCCCAGCACCAGGAGCTGTGTAGCTGTTGACTTTCTGTTTTTCTAATGTACTCGGTGTGTTGTGTTGGAGGATGCCAGGAGGAAAAAGAAGCGTCACCCTGGTTCTGTTAGATGGGCAGGTTTTGCTGTTCATGAGCCCCACAGAGGCAGAGCCCTGCCTTGCTGCTCGGCACCGCCTCGGAAACCTGGCCCAGGCTTAAGCCCAAGAGAATAGGGGAAGGACTCGAGCCTGGTTTTTGATGTTCTGCATGGGTGGGTACCCTGAATAGTGCAATGCATTCCAGTGACAGCTGACCCTGTAAGGAGATTTTTCAATAGCTCTTTTTTTTTTTAAATTATTTTTTCTTCCCCCTTTCCTCCTTCCCCCTTCTTTCCTCCTCCCCCCTTCTTTCCTCCTCCCCCCTTCTTTCCTCCTCCCCCCTTCTTTCCTCCTCCCCCCTTCTTTCCTCCTCCCCCCTTCTTTCCTCCTCCCCCCTTCTTTCCTCCTCCCCCCTTCTTTCCTCCTTCCCCCTTCTTTCCTCCTTCCCCCTTCTTTCCTCCTTCCCCCTTCTTTCCTCCTTCCCCCTTCTTTCCTCCTTCCCCCTTCTTTCCTCCTTCCCCCTTCTTTCCTCCTTCCCCCTTCTTTCCTCCTTCCCCCTTCTTTCCTCCTTCCCCCTTCTTTCCTCCTTCCCCCTTCTTTCCTCCTTCCCCCTTCTTTCCTCCTTCCCCCTTCTTTCCTCCTTCCCCCTTCTTTCCTCCTTCCCCCTTCTTTCCTCCTTCCCCCTTCTTTCCTCCTTCCCCCTTCTTTCCTCCTTCCCCCTTCTTTCCTCCTTCCCCCTTCTTTCCTCCTTCCCCCTTCTTTCCTCCTTCCCCCTTCTTTCCTCCTTCCCCCTTCTTTCCTCCTTCCCCCTTCTTTCCTCCTTCCCCCTTCTTTCCTCCTTCCCCCTTCTTTCCTCCTTCCCCCTTCTTTCCTCCTTCCCCCTTCTTTCCTCCTTCCCCCTTCTTTCCTCCTTCCCCCTTCTTTCCTCCTTCCCCCTTCTTTCCTCCTTCCCCCTTCTTTCCTCCTTCCCCCTTCTTTCCTCCTTCCCCCTTCTTTCCTCCTTCCCCCTTCTTTCCTCCTTCCCCCTTCTTTCCTCCTTCCCCCTTCTTTCCTCCTTCCCCCTTCTTTCCTCCTTCCCCCTTCTTTCCTCCTTCCCCCTTCTTTCCTCCTTCCCCCTTCTTTCCTCCTTCCCCCTTCTTTCCTCCTTCCCCCTTCTTTCCTCCTTCCCCCTTCTTTCCTCCTTCCCCCTTCTTTCCTCCTTCCCCCTTCTTTCCTCCTTCCCCCTTCTTTCCTCCTTCCCCCTTCTTTCCTCCCTATAAAGACTGGTGGGAGAAAGAAAAAAGAAAAGCACCCATCACAGCCATCTCTTTGAATAGGTTTCACTGTTGGAGAGAGTTGAGGAGAGTTTCAGAGATCACTTTAACTCGTTTTCTTTCCCACTAACTTCGCTTATGTGAGTGACTGACACATCATCATTTTGAAATGGTGCAAATTCCCGTTGCCCACTTCAAAGGGGACAGGTTTTTGTTGTTTTGTTATTTTTTTCTTTTTTAGCAAGATGTGTGCTGCAGATTTTGTATCCAGAAATATCCACCATGTAATGCGAACCCTTGTTTGCCACATTTGTCTATGCGTTTTTGCATCTCTTTAATTTTTTAAAATTTTTTTCTCTCTATCCCCATTCCTTTTCTTCCCCTAGGAAAAAAAGGCTTTTGGATTCTGTCCTGAATTACTTTTTACTTGAGGGCTATCTGGCTTATGCAGAGCATCCAGAAAACAGCAGTTCTTTTTTCCAGCATAACACCGATTGCTATATTGGACACTCCTCCTCAGCCCAACCTTATTGGAAATCTGCATGTGATCTAAAGTGTTATTCCTTCAGATTTAGGATATTGCAATCAAAGCCTTTAATCATTTGGAAATGCGGTGTATATATCCTGCCCAGCTTCCAAGGGAAATTACAATGCGACTACAGCACTTGCAACTCCCACAGCACAGACTTCTTCAAGAAAATGTCATTTTGGATTATTTTTAATGGATGCAGGTGTGTGGAATGGCTGTGTGTCTTTTTTTCCTTTTTTTTTTTTTTTTGAAAGGAGTCAGTAATATTATAATCTGTGCTTTTTTTGGTAGCACTCCAAACTGATGCGTGTCTCCTTGTGTAAAATTCATCTTGATGGGTGTTTGAAATACAGTGATTATGCTGCATAGAGTGATAACTCATGACCTTTTGACAAGTGATCCGCAAGTACAGTCGTAATGCACTTTATAGATCTCCTGAAGTAGGTCACCAATTGGCAATGAGTCTTTCTAAAGTTTGGGCGATGCATTTAGGTGGGAGTGGGGAGCGCTCCTCCCTCTAATATTGCTCATTTTCCAAAGGAAGGCTAAAATATGACAAGGGAATTATTACATCTGTGCAGGTATCCTTGATTTGATGAGAAATAAGAGGTGCACATCACTGAGGGTATTCACACCTGAGCAGTGGGGCCAAGACATTGGGTGAAACTCATGAGGACCTGTAGAAAGATATTGACCTGGAGATTCAAGTAGTTCTTTATGCCAACCTAAGCTAAGAAGTTGTGATTTTCCCATTCTAGGGGAGAATCTGGACCTCTGCTATGTCTGCAGAAGTATTTATGGATACTTTTGCGGCAGGGAGAAATGTTGCAGCAGGAGAATATATCTAAGAGCTGCCTCGCTGTTGGTCTCCTCCAGCTTTGGGAGCAAGCAGATGGGGGGTTGTCTTCTCCAATGCCTTTCCACTCCATCACTCTCTTGTCCTGTGCGAGTGAAGGGCAGCCCAGCATAACCTATGGGGCAGCCTGTAAGGATGAGGATGCCAGCTTTTGTCTGACCCTTTTCAAGCTGCGGGCTTGAGCACAGCGACGGTCTGGGGTTCCTCCCAAGTTCTTGTAATTTGGAGGCAAAGGCTACTCCAGCAGTAGTCATCGTGGTCAAGCTGGAGGCTCAAATAAATAAATAAATAGCTAAGGTAATAGGCAAGTTTAGTGATGAGTACTGTGGAAATCTGGTCAGTAGTAATATAGACATATTGTGCAGTTGTAGTAATGTAATGCTGTTTCTTGAGCTAGTTTCTGCTCTTATTGCTACAATAAAATAAATGGCAAAGTATCTGTTGACCCAGGAGTGCCAAGTCCACTCCTCATTCCTAACTCAAATAACTCCGCTGAGCTGCAGTAGGAGCCCTAGTCAAACGCCGAGCAGATAATCATGTTTTCATTTTTTTTTCCTGTAAATCAGTTTTCCTTTTTTTTTCTGTAAATCAGTTTTCCTTTTATACCATAGACATTCATGTGGGTGGTTCCTTGCTGACCACAAAAGCTGTGGGTTTTGTTGTCTTTCATTTATGTTCTCTATTGAATTAGCAGAGTTATGCAGTTTTATCTGTCACACTTGGGTGGGATACTGCAATGATTTAATTTAAAATGAAAGAGAGAGGTCTTCATTTTAGGGAAAACCATGGCTAAGTGGTGAGAGTAAGCATGTCTAGCATTTACCAGAAACCCTAATTAGAAGAAATCCCATGTACAGTTGACCTTGACTATTGAGACAACCCTCTAAGAAGAAATAGCACTAAACATTAGTATGCTGCCAGTGCTGCACTTTTATTATTTGATGTTATTAAGCAAACTTGGTGTGTATTTCTTTTTCGAAGCGTTTGATTAAATGTGTGATCTTATCTTGGTGAAATGGCCCGCTGGGCTGCAGACAGTGGTGTTCAGAAATGAAATTTGTTTAGAGCCTCTGAACAGACATTTATTCAATGAGACCTTTCTTGAATAATAGATGTGACAGTGAGATAGCTGTGCAACGTGTTTTGGGGTTTGGATTGGTGTTGGTTTTTTTTTGGTGTAGGGAGTTGCAATGTGATTGGAGGGAGAAGATAACATAAGTGCAGAGGAGTGAGAACAGGATGTATATGTAGGGAAATTATCGTATGTTGTGGAATCAGGCTATGGTTCAGCCAAGAGTGATGATTGGGACAAGCTTTGCACACTTTGGGAACTCCCTATTGGCATAGTGTTTGGCATATCAAGTGATGCACGCACACATCTAGCTCTGTATGATAATCTTATTCTTTAGCTAGAACTTTTAAGATGCTAAGATTTTCTGGAAATGGAAAAAAAAGACCAAAAATGCCCAAACAACAAATGTGTCAGCATGGTAGCTGACTCTTGAGGTCAGTGCTGATGTCCTTAAGCAGTTCTTTGGTTCATAGTAGTCCCATTAAACCAGTGGGACTGAGGGAAGGAGGCTGGTCCATGCCTAAGAAAGGCTTCACTGCAGGACTTTCACCTTTTATACTGTGTCCAGCCATGAGGAAATATAGGTAAATATGCTCATCTTCTTCGTGGTAGGTTTTCTTTAGTGATGTTTTTTGTTTTGTGGGTGGTTTTTTTTTTTTTGTGGTCATTGGAAGCACAGTGCTTTCTTATTAGGCACAGCCACCCTGGGACCTTCTACCAGGTAAAAAATTACCCTAACTGGCACTTCCAGTTTTGAAGCATTATCAGAGATGCAGTGATGTGTATCTGTTTTTCCAGCAAAACAGTTTTCCATACAGCTCACAGGGATAAGATTTCACTGAACATGTGGACTGCACGTGATTTTTCAGCTGTTCACACATGATTAGATGCCTTGCTTTTCCCCAGGTGAAGCTGAGAAGGAACACTAATACCTGAAAAAGTATTTTCTATTTTTTTTTTTTCCCAATAGTGGACTTATAAGCGTATGCTATGGTGGTATCTGAGGGCAAGAGATGTGGATTTTCTGAGGGGTTTAGTCTTCCCAGGCAAAGGGGACCTTTTCTTTTTACATATATATATATATATATATATATATATATATATATATATATATAGGAAGTTTGCCTTTGAATGGAAGGAGTCCCAGAGTGCCTATGCTGTAAAACTACATTTTGATCAATCCCCACGTGTCCTGGTGCTCCCTTGCATTGTGCAGCGGCTGTCTTCACATCAGGTTAGATCACGATTAAGGGATTTCTCCTTCTAGAAGTAAACCCAAAGCCTTCTCTCACACGAGTCAGGAAAAGATGTGAGGTCCACACGTTAATGATATGCTGAGGTGCCAGCTTATGAGTCCTCTAGCATTCGATGCTCCTGCTGCTCATTTTTACTCGACACTTGGCTGAGCTCAGGGGTTAGAATCATAGAATCATTTTGGTTGGAAGAGACCCTCAAGATCATTGAATCTAACCATAACCCAGCACTGGCACTAAACCATGTCCCTAAGAACCTCATCACATCTTTCAAACCCCTCCAGGGTGGTGGAGCCTCTCCACTGCCCTGGGCAGCCTGTTCCAATGCCTGACAACTCTTTCTGGGAATAAATTCGTCGTAATATCCAATCTAAACCTCCCCTGGCACAACTTGAGGCTGTTTCCTCTCATACTATCACTTGTTCCTTGGGAGAAGAGACCCAACCCCGCTTCGCTCCAACCTCCTTTCAGGTAGTTGCAGAGAGCGATAAGGTCTCCCCTCAGCCTCCTTTTCTCCAGGCTGAGCCCCCCAGGTCCCTCAGCCACTCTCCATCACACTTGTGCTCCGGCCCCCTCACCAGCTCTGTTTCTTTCTCTGAACTCGCTCCAGCACCTCAAGGTCTTTCTTGTCATGAGGGGCCCAAAACTGACCCCAGGATTCGAGGTTTGGCCTCACCAGTGCCCAGTACACGGAGATGGTCACTGCCCTGGGCCTGCTGGCCATGGATAACTTCTGCTTGTGATGTGATGTGTGTTTGTGGTGTATTGAGGAGTAACAGCCTGTAGATGAATAGTTGTTTACCGGCATATTTTAGGGAGCTGTTTCATAGATCTGAAACTGGATATGAGGCATCTTTGTAGCACAGACAGCATGGCCAGAGCCATGGGCCAAAGACCACCAAAAGCCATCCTCCTTAGCATTGTCGTGGTGTCCCCAGGGCTGGTTACCTGCCATTAAATCACCCCTCTGGGATGGTGGTGGGTAGGGGCAAGGAGAGCCACCTTTATAACTGCTTTTTATAACCACTTTGATGGTTGTGTGAGGATGAGGGGCCTGCTTGGCTCTGGCCTGAGCTCAGTGAGGTGCTGAGGTAGGCCATGTCTCATTCGGGTCCCTGCAGGGAAGCTAGGTTATAATCCAGCCTTAAAAAAATCAACCAAACAACTTTTTTTAGAAAAAACAATCTTTTCTGCAGGTGAAACTTGCAAATGAAAGCACAGCGTGCTAGAAAACGTAATGGTCTCCTTATGATCTGCTGAAACTTGAAGTTGGTCAGGAAAATGAAGATGGCGAATTCACTGAACTGAAGTCTTCTTGCCATCTGCTTGTCTGTAGAGGTAACTTGGTCTAAGTAACTCCATACGTGGTGGTTTCTGAGCTGAGTCTGTGGTAATGTTTCTGAACTTGGAACAGTAACTTGATATAATTTTTATTTTCTTTATGTAAATGGTACAGAGCAATAGCATTTCACTTGATTTCAAACTCTTAATAGGCCTCTAAGATGAGAAGAAAAATCCAGCAGAGAGAAATTTCTAGGATGGCTGTTTAAAAAGGGAAGTAGCATTCTTTTACTAGAATTCTGTTGCTCCTAAAGCTAAGCCAGTGTTTTTAATTAAAAAAATATCACTTGTTGGGCATGCTGGTTGGGTTGGTGCATGCTGTGAAGGTACCACTGATGCTTTCCTTCCTGAGAGGCCCATGGTGAGGATGCATGGAAGCTGCTCCTCTAACAAGAGGTACTTTATGGTCCCATTTCTGTGTCCGAAAATCAACTGTGTCACTTGAGGACTTGGTGCAGTTGTTTGGACTTTTGGGCTGAAGGTCCTGCTTGTGCCAACGCTGATTTTCTTCTCATCTCAGTGGTGAAAACTAACATGGGCACAGATGTTACCAGGAAGGGAAGGCTGCTCCTTACAACACCAACCTGGGGCTCGAGGGAACCCACCCAGCCAGGTGTCACCAAAACCTCTGTCCATGCTGGACACTGCACAAGGTGTCTTGCTGCACTGTATCCTAATCCACTTGGTAACGTTGCTCACTGTCTGCTCCTGTTGAATTTTTGCCTAATTTTGCTTCACACACCTAATTTTTGGCATATTAGGGGGTAAGGGACTAATCACAACTGTGTGGTTGAACTTGTGTGTGTTTGCAGCAGTAGAGGTTCAAAGGTGGCTTGTGTAATTAAGTTTCCAGCCTCCTTGCTAATTTTCTGCTGATTGAGGGGAGAAATGAGGATCCCTTTGTACCCCAACGAGTGTCTTCCCTTCCAGCAAAGCAGGGGTTGATGTCTGGCTACCCCAACCTTTTCCCAGCCTTTTCTTACAGTTTCTCCACTTCCATTTCCAGGCTTATTACGTCAGACTTCCAGGGTAGGTAAGGATGATCTATGTGTGTCTGCTGATGCTGTTGTAACATAGAGCAACTATTTAAATTAAACAAGAAGACATCTTTCATCAAAAGGGCGAGATAAAATAATAGCAGGAGCATCACTTTGTTTAATGCAGGTCTGTGGTCTCGGTACCCGGATTTCAGCAGCTGGCAAGACACTTCATCATCTGGGAAGACCCCGCTGGGAGCCACAAATTAATCACGTCACCCTATCTTAACGTCGCCTTGTGATGTTTGGGCTGCAGTGTTCAGCTCTAGGTACTGATGCTACATCATGGCAGGAGAGAGAACAATGTGTGCCAACAGAGGGGGATGTGCAGATAAAGCCTCACTGTTGCCTCTAGTTGCTGGCTGCAGTGAGGTTACGAAGGGAAGGGACATTTTTCTTTCCCTTCCCTTTTGTCTTTCCTCACCCTCTCCCTGCCTTGCGTATTGGTTTTTATTTACCTTTTTAAGCTATCAGGCCAATGAAAAAAATGCATTTCCTGGTTTTCCATATTGGTGTGGTTTTCTTGTCCTTGTATCTATACTGTTCTTGTCAGATAAGCATATAGTGAAGAGTCAGTTTTTCCTTTTCAACTGAGAATAAGCCATCTTTCCTATATTAATTTGGCATTGGCCAGTGTTCTGAAATCTTTGGAGTGATATGGAAATGTCCCTTAGTTTGTGTCCTTGGACGAAGGCCAGAGGAGATTTTCTTGTGTGGGCTCGCTTTGTTGGTTTTCCTCAAAACTGTGTGTTGATTCAGGCCAGTTGCTGCTGATATAGTCTTTGAATATAGTGTTTGTAGCTAATTAAAAATAGCCACTGATTGAGAGCTGAATGTTGTGGACTTGAATTTTCCTGCACGTTAGCTCGGATAAGAGTTTTCCTGGACAAGCAAGAGTGAACTGGCTTGAAGAGGCTTGCAAAGATCTGCTTCATTCAATTTGGAGACAGCTAGAGGCTCATTTGAAAAGTAATGTAGTGGTGACTCATAATATGGCTAAAATATGTGGCAACTTGAAGCTTCTTTAAGAAGTGCAATATCTTGTCACTTTATTTTACCTATAAGTAATAACTTACAGGTTATGACTTGCATACGATTAACAGGCCATTGCCTGCAGGTACCACCAGCAGAAGTATTCAGTTGTATGAGCGTGACACTGTGTGCCACATGATCCATCTGCTGAACTTCCTTCAGTCCCCATACTGACCTTTATGGTTTTGTGTCTTTTACTTTTAGACAGCTCTACCTATGCCACCAATTGAAAATGATGTTTGAACATGCCAGTAGGGAGTTGCACGTGTACAGTGACTTCAGCAAAGTCATGATGTGCCCAAGCCTGTGAATTTTGGAGGTTTTATTTTGTTGCTGTTCCAGAAATAACACCTTTTTGATGTTGGATATGAAAGGAAAAAAGATACAAAGCTTTTAGGAATTTGTTACTTTATGTAGAAACGGTGGATGATGCATGGATCCTACTTGTGCATATTTTTATATTGACAAACACTTAGCTTTTTCTTACAACTAACCTTGGCTCCAGATTGCTTGAGCTTCTGCTGGCTGCTTTTTCGTATGATGTTCTTGCAAGTTTACATTTTTCACTTCTTCCTGCAATTACTGAACAAGATGATTTAATCCTGTCAAATATCTAGAAAAGCATCCCAGTGAGCAGCCTGCCAGCTCTCCTGGTACCTGTGCACTCGCTGCCTTGGGCTGAGATGCTGCTGCAGCTGGAGAGCATGGCTTTTAGTGGTGGTGTGTAGGGGGTTTTGTTTTGTTTTGTTTTGTTTTCTTCTAGAGGAGAAGGATGAGGTAGGTTTAGTTTATCTGGCCCAACAGAGATGTCTGTATGGAAGCTAATAATTTAAACTGGCCTTCTAGCTAATGGAAAGAGGCAGGCACTTCTGAGGCCTGACTCCTTCTTGTGTAGACATTTAAAATAGGTCAGATGAATTTCACCTTAAAAAGCTTATTTCTCTCTCCTGACTGCAAAGGCAGCCTAAGGTGACAAGCTCAGATAGAGACATTTACATTGCAGATACCTGAAGTTGGAGAAGGTGAATCCCACCCCAGGAAATTACTCTCCTTGGCTTGCAGTGCATTTTCCAATTTAAATGTGAATCTCTGTGATAAGCTGGTACCTGGCACAGCAAAGCTGATCCCGTGTGAAGCGCATGGTGAGGAATTGAAATGGCCCCTGCTCTTCGCAGAGCTTGTGCCCAGAAGGAGCTCATGCTTACTCAAAGGAGGACTGGCAAGAGTTGCATACCTTAAATATCACAAAAATAAATGGAAGTGTGGTGGAATATGAATGATCCCTCCTGTTAGCATTCGTACGTTGAGAGCAGGAATCCATCGTGTGTTTTTGTGCCTCCCTGGCTTTTTTTGCCCCCAAGAACATGGAGTAACCTGCAAACCTGAGCAGTTACACCTCTACCCTCCCTTTTTCTTTCAAGGACTGAAATGTAAAACTCGGTGATGATGCCGAAGAGACATGTCTGCCTCAGCTCGTGCGGGAAGACATCCCTCGGGTCAGTGCCCAGATTGCATTCCAAAGCTCCTGGGCCCTGGCAAATTAAGAGTTGATCTAATGAAGCTATGTCCTGTGAATATGGTGTGCATAGATCATACCAGTCTCTTAAAAAAAAATTTACAACTTTTCCACCCTGTATTTTTGAGTGCCCAAGAGCTGCAGCTTGGACAGATGTTCCAGTGCAAGTTTTGGCTGCTTCCCCTCCACCCCCAAATCAAAGCCCTTCGTTTTGCCATCTGTTTCTGTGGCTGCATGGGAAACCAGACTGGGAAACAAAGCTCTAATTTTAAAATCTACATTGGGTTTGTAGCTCTTGCTGGGCTGTTTTTTGCCTGGGATCGATTTCCTGGCTGGTCTACAGCTGATTTTTGTGTAGCTGTGTGGTAGTAGCTTTGAAGATCAGTCCCCGATGTGTTGGCTGAGGCTCTTGCTCTAGGGAATGCTGAACGTCACATATACATATATATATACACCACCTCCACCCCCCCCCCCCCCCATGTATATGTGTGTAGGAAAGTGTACATATATATGCATGAATACATACACGTAGATACATGTATATATCTATGTGTGTATATATATATTAACTTGCTACGTGAGCCATGTTCTGTTTTGTTTCTTCCCAGTGTTTCTAATATACTCCCATAAAACAGGGCAGACTTGAACCTCAGCGTCATGCAAACTCATTTTACAACTTGCACTGAACTTTGGAGAAAAACAGGAGAGCGAACTGCATCTTGCATCTTAAAAGCGGAGCTTTATATGTGTAGCACACGCCTGAATCCATCAATATTGCAGTTGTGTAGTGCTAAATTTCACTCACCCCGTTCTTAATTATTTGGTGCTAGTTTCTTCTCTGCGCTGGTGGTTTTAATTTTTTTTTTTTTAGGCAGGTGGCTGAATCCTTGTTTTGCCCTTTGTTTTGAACTGGATGGAGATGAGGATTTTTAGGATTGTACTATAGTAGTAGTACATTGGTGGCTGTTTTGGGTTTTTTTACCAGCCGGTATAATTTCTGTGATGCCACTGTTTGGATGGTTTTGTCCTCATTAGAGGACTAAGGGAAGATTTCTCTGTTCTTTAGTCTTGATGTAAAATAGCATATATTATGTTCTCTAAATTAAGAGCTGATAGAAGTATTTAAATACAGAATGTCAGCTAATGATGAAGCATCATTTAAAGCTTCTATTGTTCTGGGTAGGTTTTACGTGAACAATGAAAACAACGCAGATGTTGCTGAGTGTTTACTTCAGTGTGGCTTATAAATTCAGTTTGTGCTTTACAGTCATAATTGTCAGATCAAATTAAAAAAATCAAAGGGAAGGTGTGTAGGGTTAGATTCAACAAGGCGCTTTTTATGACTCATTGCCTCAAAAAAAAAAAGGGGTAATATTGAAAATTTTAGCTGCCTTCGAAGATGACAAATTCTGATTCAGGGGATTGAGAATGTTCTCTTTAGGGTTACCCAGTAGCCCTTGGACTTGGCAATTTTGTTTCAAGTCATTGATTAGGAGGCATATCAATGCCTTCCATAGTCTCATGAGACTGTGCCTGTGTTTCATTACAATGATCTCTTTCAGATTTAGGGCATTTTTTACAATTTGGTTGTGTTTGTCTGCAGCATGGTCCTGTTGATCTGCTCCAGCTGCTGAGGATTTATCAGTGCCTCAAACATCTTCACTTTCAGGTCAGCATTATCCACTAACTACAGCACAAAGTGCTTTTGCACAGACCTGTTTCTGAAAATTTCTTGAGGTCATGAAGACGTGTGCGTTCATTTTCAATAAAATTAATTTGCATTTTAAAAAGCGATATAAACTTGGTATTTTCACCATATCTTAGCTGAATTTTCAGTAATTTTTCTAATATCTGCGAATTTGAAATCTGAACAAATCAAATTAAAAAGAAAACGAGGAACAGCATCGAGGCGTCCAAGCACCAGCATCTTTCTGGATATCGTTCTGTATTTCTGCAAATCTGCTACTCGCTTGTTGCACAAACCTTAAATATTATTTTAATGGAGGCTCGTGTTCCCTCTGATTTTACAGGAGCTGTTAATACAAACTGTTCATCGAGCTGCTCTGACATGTGTAGTGTTTATTATTATTATTATTATTATTATTGTTATTTCTTTAAAGATTTTTGGGGGTGGAACTGGTTTACATACATAAGTGAAAGGACAGTTGTAGCAAAGAACAAGTATATTTGCAGAGCAATGTCAAGTTAGAGGCTGCACTTCAATAATTATATCTTAGCAAGCCATCAGTCTGACTTCTGTAGATTGGTATGATCTTGTTTTAATAGCTTTTTCTACAGGTGGCTCTTTTTTTAAAGCTGAAATTCTGGGTATGTGCAGTCTCTAAGATTCATACTGCTAGAATACCTTTTTTTTTTAATATTTGGCTTTTATAGCTTATGTATTCTTGCAAATATTAATACCAGTTTGTTTAACAGTGTTCAGGAATGGCATCTGTGCTTGCTCTTTTCTTGCAGTGATTTATTTTTCATATTTTCACTCTTGTTTTAAAAAAAACTCAAAGGAATATGGTAATTACTAGTTATTAACCTTCATTTGCCATTAATTGTGCTGAAAGCTGGCATCACAAATGCTGTGAGCACAAAGAAATGTTGTAATTGGGTCATTAGATCTTATATGATTTGGTGATTGCCCAGAGAGAAATGATAACAGGAAGAGGTGTAAATGGGCCAAGTCTTAATTCAACAAAGCATTTATGCAGATGCACTAATAGGGCTTAAATCCTCCCTTGCAGTTAAGCGCAGGCTTTGCTGGGTTTGAGCCTAAACCAGATTTCCACCTCAGATGGGGAGGGCTCAGCTTGTCAGCAGAAATTGCTGGTGAAGTTGGTGAGTTTTGGGAAAAAAAAATTAAATAAAGAGAAAAAGGAAAAAAATGAAAGAGAAGGTAGTAAATTAGTGCATTCTGCCTCAGACTGGAAAACGGCATCTTATTTCTCATTTACTGCTCTGAGCTTCAATGGATGCTTTCATTCTGGCAATGTAAGTGTGTATTTTAATCAATATAATAGAGCAATTCTCTGTGCTGGGGAAAAAAAAAATAAAATTAGTTTCCTAAAAGGCCCTTTGACTGCCTGGATTTTCATGTCTTCCCAGTGAATAGCTTAGAGCAGGAAATACTGGGTTAGATTTCAGAAGTCAAAAAAACCTTGGCATTTGGTTGAGGGGACGTTTCTTTGGCCTGCTTTACTAAAAAGGTGAAAAGCTTCAACATACTAATTTTTAAGAGACCTTTAGTAGCTGCGAAATGTCATATCCTGTGCAATTTTTTAACAGCACAATCAATAAGATTAATATTTTATCACATATTACCTTCCCACCTTTGAAAAGTGTTTTGCCAGGAAAGAAAAGTTGTTTAATGGTTGTTCAGGTCAGTGTGCCCTGTGTCGCGCTCTGGTAGCTTTTGAACCTGTTGCTGAATTTGATTACCAGAGGAGGAGAGATCTCAAATTATTTTCTTCAGATTCTGTCAAATTGAATTTGCCCAGGTTTTCGTAACCTCAGCATTTATATATATATATATATATATATATATATATTTTTTTTTTTACGAACCGAGACCTGATCCGCAAATGATGTATTGGGTCAGTGCTTATAGCACCTTCAGTGGAGCCACAGTCTACTTATACCACCTGAAGTCTGGCTTTAATTGGTGGATTTTTGTACCTTTTAAAGTTAACGTAAATTATATGAAAGCTTTAGAGTCCAAAGTAATAAAAAATCTGAGTTGTCACCATTTCTTTCTAATCGTATCACAAGACAGATTCCTGGGTAAAGTATGCACATAAACTTTTGGCCCATTGAAATATGCATATATAATTTAATTTGCATACATTAAATTCTTAGTTTCATTAATGATTTAAGATTCTTTTGCAGTTGGAAGGCTCTGTCACATTTTTTGCTTGATTGAATTGCCTATTCTATCTGAATCAGACTTGGTTTGTGCATTACCAAACAATACCAGTAACTTTGTTAGACCTTTATCAACATGACTAATTTATAACTAGGCACAGTGTAGTATTAGCCAGAGATACATTAGAGTGTAAGACTTCCCCAGAGTAGAAATTTTGAAGTGTGAGTAAGGTGGCTAGTGCAGGGGATGCAACTGATGTGAAGGCAAGAAACATTGGCACCTTACATCAAAAGAGCATTTTCATATTAGCAGTGTTAAAAAGACAGTGAACTTGATTTGTGGTTGCCTTATAAATAAAAATATTAACTGGTGTAACAAATACAAAGAGCTCTTTTAAAAATGTTTTCTATTATGCTACAGAAAAGCAACAAATGCAGGCTATTTAAAAAGGATTTTATCAGTAGCATGCTAAAGGAGTGCAGAGCCTTATTTTGCTGCTGGCCCAACACTGGCTGCGAAGCTGCTGTTGCTCCTGGGCTGCTTCTTTTTTTGCTGGGGTTGTTTCTTTCTTTTGTGAGGTTGTAGGAGTGTTGCCCCACTAAGACAAGCTAATTATATTGGCGAGTTTTTTGAGGTTACTTCCCGTGTCTCATGTTTACCAGTAGGCATCCTTGTGGCACGTCAGAAATATGAGTTTTAGTAGGTGGCTCCGTAGGAAGCTGTTGCTGTTGGGATACCATTGGATTGCATCTTCTCAAAAAACTTAAGTTACTACCAGTTTCTTCTAATTTCTTTGGAAACTGGCATGTTCTGTCTGATTCTCTGATAATGCAATGACCTTGTCTCTGGTAAAGATCGGGAAGAATCAAAAACCTGCATGGGCCGTGTACTGACTCTGGATGTTTTGTGGTGAGACTTGGCCCTGTTCAGAGTTGACTTTCTCGCAACTGTGGCTGGGTTTGGTGCTTTCAGAACTTGGGTGGACTTCCAGGAGCTCCTGACTCACCTGCACGATGTCTGTGGAGCAAAGGCTGGGTGAAGACTGAGTTGCTTCAACACTTCCATCTCCTCCTTCACCCAGAAGTGCAAATATATTTCTCCAGGGTGGAGCAGCTCACAGAATAACTGGCAAGCAGGATCTGGGAAGTGGCATGTATTTTTATATTTTTATATATGTATATGCATATACATATATATTTGGTGGTTTTTATAACAAAGCTGTTGGGGTTCCTTTCATGGGGGGCATGAAGCTGCCGTGCAGGAGGGCTTGTCCATCTTCCAGGATGAATGGATGGAGGTGCTGGGCAGTGGGAAATCCTCAAAATGTTGGGGACAAACTGTAAAGCAAGGGGGTTGAGGTAGGAGTGGGTGAATTGGGGAGCCCTTTAAATGTACCAGCGTAGATGAATGTGTTGCCTTGGTTATACCGTGAGATGTTGGTTAGGGCTGGTCTTGGGTTTTGGAGGTACTGTGATGATGGAGAAGCAAGGATTAAAGAAGGAATAAGAAGGACGTGGACAATTACTGAGAACAGAGAAATCACACTGCTGAAAAATTCTATTTTTACTGAGGATCAGGTATTCTGAGAGAATGTACTGACACTTGCTCTTGAGTACTCCCAGTTTGCATTTTGATATTAATTGAACCAAGGACCAAAATTCCTGCTTTGTTGATTGATTTTTTTCTTTCTTTTTTTAATTTTGAACTGATTAATGATTTCATTTTGAGTAGCACTGCTGACTCTGCAGAAGATGTGATCTTTTAATTAGCAGATGTCAGGATTAGCATTAGTGTTGAGCTGTAATTAGCATTTATACTCATAGCAAAAGACCCGGGCTCAGCAGCAAGGAGAATGAAATTATAGGTAATGTTGTAACTTGGTGCTTTTCTGCATGTCTGTAATGTTTTACTTCTTTCTTTTTTTTTTTTTTTTAAAAAAGTGAAACCCACAAGTATCATGATCAAGGCATGAAGTCTAGTGGATTAATTGCTGATAGAAAAATTACATATAAATTATTGGTATGTGTTCTGCTACTTAAATAATAAGTTTTTTTGGCCTAACAGAATTTAATATATCTAATAGTCACACGCCAATGCTCTTAAATTGAAGGGCTGTGAAGTGGTAATAGTTTCTTGGCTAGACTGCAGCAGCCTTGGATGTCTCTGGGAATGGTATTCTGTGAGCAGAGGAGACCTCACTGAAGGAGGTGACACGCAGGGCTCTTGGAGTCCCATTTTGTGTTAATTTAAAGAACAAATATGTGTTGACTTTGTGCCCTTATTTGCAGAAGTGAGGGTTTATGTGCATGGAAGGTAAGAGGGAAGCAAGAAGCAAGTGCATTTATCACAGCTTGGGGATGTGCAGAGGGGATCCAGGTACAGAAAGACGTGAAATCTGGATGTCCTTGTCGCCATTTAATTGCAGGGCGACAATAAACCACGACAGATGCTTCGTTAACCCTCTCCCCTCTCCCCCTCCTTTCAGCAGCCCCCTCCCCATTAAGGAAAGGCAATAGGAGGGCAAAGAGAGGAAAAGAGAGAGAGAAGACTTGCAAGTTAGAAAAAATTAAAAATGTTTTACTAATGCTACTAATAAAATAGAGAAAATAATACAAAATACACAAAACCAATCTTGAATTTCCTGGCTCTGCACAGCTCCAGCTGCTGCAGGGCAGGCACCCGGAAGTCCTGGGTTGGACTCTGCAGCAAACCGGAACTGGATTCAAGGATGCAGGGTCTGTCACTAGGCCTCAGGTCACAGGAACAGCAGACAGGGTCCTCTCCAGATGCTGGCCATGGTCGAAGAGAGTGAGATCCTCATGATCTCCCACTTTTATATGGTGTCATGATGTGGATGGGATGGAATACTTAGTTGGTCAGGTTTAGTCACCTGTTCAGTTCGCTCCTCCTTGCCCCTCTCACTTACGGGATGTGCATCTTTATCAGCGACCTTGCATTCCATTGCTATGTCTACCAAAACATGTATCCAACCTCAGAAAAGTGCAGTTACTAAGAAGAACTTAGCTGAAAGGAAAATTCACTAAAAGTGAAACTGGTCTTGTTTTTAAAAAAATCAGGACAGTCCTCAAGGAAGGAGACTTTTCATCTCCTGCTGATGAAAAATCAGCATCCTCCCAAGTCAATGCAAAGAAAACGTAATTGACTAATGTGGGACTTTAAAAGCTTTTTATCAGTTATTTTGGGGAAATCTATTTGGTAGCATTTTATCCACGTAAAGGAAAAATAGTCCTTTTTAATGCTGCCAAGATAGTTAAAGCCAATGGTGATTTTTTGGTGACAATTAGGCAAAAGTCAGTGACTCTGCTTGTGATATACCAAAAGAAAAAAAACAATGCTACTTGATTATGGGCAGTTCAGGAATGGAGGTTTAGAGTTTGCAGTTTTGGTGCTTGGAGGAAAAAACGAGCCTTCTGTACAACACCTTTGTAATAGTGCTCATAGTATTCTAATTTAAAATGAGTTTGCGGTGTTCCCAGGGCTGGATAGGTGAAATCACAGGGCTGGATAGGTGAAATCCTGTTCATGGCTTGTGTGTGCAGGTCATTCTTTCTGGTTTTGTTTTCCCCATTGCATCTAAACCCCATTGAAATGGTGTTAATGATTCCAACCCTCTTTGCCAAGCCCTCTGAAATTCATTGCTGTCTTAGGGTGATGAGTTGTTTCTGGTTCCCACTTCCTCTTTGTGGTTTTAAAATCTATTGGAGATAAACAGAACAAAGAAAAAGACAAAAGTTAAGTATATGATGCTATGAAATGATGCTTTAAGAATGAAAATCCTTTGGGAGAAGAGATAGAATTGAGCCTCAAATACTTTTTTTTTTTTCTTTCATACTTTAAAGTTGGATGTTTACGGGTAACAAAAATTTCACATACTTGTAGCAAATAAGCATTCCTGCGAGGAAAAAGAGCTGCTATCAAAGATTAAGGCTTTTCAGGGTGCTGACCTTTTGATGGAAGAGCATGGTACATGCACAACAGTGTAAACCCTCAGCGATCATTCAACAAAATCACATTAAAAGCGATGGTGTGTCTGATTTGTCAAACAAAGAAGTTGGACATTTCACCTTCCAGCTGAATAAATACCGCTCATAGCAGAGAGTAATACTGTCATCGTAACATAATTGAAATGATATTATTCCAATGTACAATTCAATAAAACTAACCACAGTAGTGGAGTTATCGATTTAAACTCAGTTAAAAGCGGTTCACATATTCAGTTCAAAATATTTCTGATGAATATCAGCTCTGGTAATATGATTTCCTTCATTCAGTAGCAGAAAAGAAGTTTTTATCAGCCTAAAATATCAGATAAAATGGTAGGAAAGAATTTGATTTTTACTCCATTGGCCTCATCAGACTGACTCCTTAGCAGCAAGAACACTTCATTTTTTCAGTGTAGGCATTCCTGGTGCATCCCCAGTTTTTAGTGTGTTTAACAACAACAACAAAAAGATTACAAAATGACACATGTGCAAAGGTGAGGGGCCTTTTTTTTTGCTGGAAGTGGCCACTGCACGTTGTAGGCGCGATTATTTGTCATGTAAATGTCTGGCTGCGACCTCCTCTGAACCAGAGGAAGTGGCTGTGGTAATTACTTGGTTTTTTCCTAGTGTAATTAGCAAGTAATCTGCTGTGACATCTAAATACAACATATGTAGTCAGCCTGTGAGTAAATAAGTTGTTTAGCGAATTGTAAAGCAATCTTGCCCTTTTTTTTAAAGTGGTATTACAGAAAAGCAGTTTGCATACACTGTCTCTCAAGCCTGTTTTTTTTTTCCCTGGCTTGTTCTGAAAGATCATCAAAACATGAGGATGCAATGACATTAATCATCTCGCATGAGGGGAGGTGAAAATATATAAAATTGGCATTTGTTTCATCCTCATGTCAGGATCGATAACTGCAATCCTAGGGCCAGCATTGCCCTTCTTCTCTCCCGTCTTCTGTTTCTTCTTTCCTCCCTGTTTTAAATTCACTTTTAAGAGGGCAGCAGGGCGATTAATACTTCGAGGATTGAGATCTTATAGTAAGTTGACTAGTTCGTTAGTTCTCTCTTAGGCTCAGCTGTCAGAATGGCTATCAACTGATTGCACACTTCTCTTATAGGAAAAAGAGTCTTAGAAAAAATTCACATCAAAGAAAAGAGAATCCAGTGTGCTTTATTATTTTCTCTCCTTCCCCCCCCCCCCCCCCCCCTTCTTTCAAGAGTTGTGCTGTGTCAACCCTTTCCATTTTATGTATAGATTTTACCAAAAAAATGAGGGTTTTTTTTTCACCAGTATACTGTCATTTGTGTGTACTTGCTCACACTAGCATCCTTGTTCAGTGCTTACCTGCCTCCTTCTGCTTTGTGGCAAGTGTGACTTGATGGCAAGGGAGCAATTGCTAGCTGTAAGCATGTGACAAAAACTTTACATTTAAGTTAGAGTCCTTGCGTTTGACTAACCTTTATTTTTTCCTGTTTGGTTTATTCATGAAGGCGTGAACCCATTTTTTTCTTTTCAGCAGCGCATCTAATTGATTTTTAGAGTGAGGAAGAAAAGAAAGCTGGTGCTCATGGTGAACATTATTCCTCCGTGAAATGTTCTGAATACTTCAATTTATTGTACCGTTCCAGTTATAAGGAGGGCTCTACCCTGAAAAATCAAGAAATGAGCAGTGAGACCTTGTTCATCAGGCTGCACCTCATTTTCTTTTATCTGTCTTGGCATAAATAACAGGCTGCTTGGGTTGCTGGTACCTATCTGTGCCAAATCTAGCTGCCACCCTGCCTCGTCATCTCTGCATCCGTCAGGTGATGCTGTAAATGTCTTGGAGAAGGAGAACTCGGATGACAAGATGAAGATTGTCCTGGAAATGGCTCTTGGTTGGTGATCGAGGGGCTTCAGGCTCAGAGTCAACAGCACTAACTCATAGATGGAAGTAACTTGCAGTCAGGAGTGTAACCTTGAGTCTGTTAATGGTATCTTGGATAAGGCTGTTTCAAAAGAGAATTTCCAATTTCATACATGCTCTCAGGGGGCTTTATATTATATATATATATATATATATATATATTTTGTTGTTGTTGTTGAGCTGAATGACCACTCATTTAATGGGGGAGACTTCACTCCATGCTTTCTTCCAACCAAAATAACCACAACTGTGGTGTCGTCTAGCCAAAATGTTTCTATGATAAGCTGCATGTGTATGAGCTGTGATGGTTTGGCTGTTCTCACCTCCTGGGGCTCAGTTCTTTGAGCAAGTGGTGGGTAGAAGTGCTGCTCGTGGTCTGGCTGCATGTGCGAATTTTTTAACCTGAGAAAATATTCCCACCCTAAGGATTCTGGATGGGTTATTTGAGGAGGAACGCTGACCTTTCCTGTGTTTCAGTATCATCCAAAGGGGTGCTGCTCCGATCTGCTATGCCAGGCGATGCTGGAGGGCTCTTATTTGCTTCCTTCCCCCTCAATAACAGCACTTGTCATCTCGCCATGCATGTGGGTTTTTACATAGCTCAGCCTGCTTTCCAGCAGACACCAAAATATTATAATGCTGTAAAAATTAATTGAAACACAGCATAATCTCTGTCAAGTAAGGTCACTGAAATTCTCTTAAATAAGACCCCTCAAGACATAAGATGAAATCTCTCAACAGAGAAGCTTGGCAGATTTCCTGTGCCAATCCTCTTGAGATGCTTTCTATTTCCATTAAAGTGCATTCAGGATTTCTGTATTTTCCCGTAGAGGACCTGCTGTTGTGAGCAGCTTTCCTACTCTTCCTTTCCTATCTCTGCCAACCCATTCAGAATATTTTGGCCTCCCTTGCCCAGGTAATGGTGATGGGAGCCAAGAACCAACCAGTGGTATCTTCATCTGAGCGCTGACTCCTTGGGAGAGGATTGACATGCAGTCTGGCAGTTCTTTGATTCCCTTCACAGATCTAATACCTGAATTAATGATCTTGTCAAGTTTTAGAGCAGAGCTGGGACAGTTAGTGTCTACCCAGCACCTTCAAAACTGATCTGGTAAAGTCAGTAGAAGGTTAAAGTCCTACCAGCTTCTCAGCAACCCTGGTCCAACTGTTTTATGGTTTTTTTGAATGGAATTGTTGTCTTTCATCCCGTTTCAAGCCAGCTAGCACTAAATCTGGTTAGATTTGGGAGTAGAATGTGTGTTTATGCTAGATAAAAATGATAAGTTTCAGAAACACTTTGTCTTGCAGGTAGGTGGCCCATAACTTCAGTACCATGTTGGGATGCAAGCTGGTGTTTTAAGGATGTTGCCAGTGATGTGTTTACTTTGAGAAATTCAGGATCCCGTGTGGTCCCTTAAGCCTTGGCTTGCAGAGGCTGCATAAATGGGATCTCTGACAGTCTGCAGTTTTGGGTGACACCTGCTACATTTCATTTTAAGGTAAACTGCTCACCGGGACGGTAAAATCATCTCCTTGCAGTCAGTGAAAGTCTTAGTGGCCCAAACAAGCTTCCTGACATAGAATTGCATGACCTTTTACCTGCTCTGGTTTTCTCTTTTGGTATTGTCCTTTTCTCTGATGTGAGATCAATGGCCTGCAGAAATAGTAACCTTCAAGTGGAATGAAAAAAACCACAGCCTTAGCATTTCAAAAGAAATGTGATAAACTCGAGTGATGTCTGTCATCTTCCTATGGATAGGCAAGGATTAATCTGTGGGCAGTGCATCAGTGCACTGTGGTGGGGGAATGTCCTGTAAATGCTGGGAATAGTGATTAATACTATTAATCATAGATATTAATAATTTGTTTCCCTTCTCACATGGAGCTCGTGGTAGGTAAAAGGCTGTGGGGCTTTGATGGGGAGAGGAGGGAGCTCTGAGCAGAGGCAGCCTGTGCTGGGGATGCTCTCTCTCCCTGTTGTTAGCTTTTTGTTGTTGTTTTATATAAAAATTGCATAGGTTTGGATAGCAGTGTTGTGTGTGTTTGGTTTTTTTTTAAATTCACTTACATGATAGAGGTTTAAGAAAAAAAAAACCTGAATGCCTTAGCATTTTTTTCTGTTGTTTTAGTTGATATAAAGATAACTTGGTGTAGTGTGAACTCGAGGCTGCTGTGGTCTCTGAACTTGTGCAGCATCCAGGGATGGGAATATGTTGCCAACTGCAGCGATTAATGCCAGAAGTTCATTTGTTAGGTGTTTAGGAGGCATGCCTTGCCATATAGGAGTTGAAATAACCCATTACAGCGGAAATCTGAAAAATCAGACAGCGACCTCCTCTTAGATCTGGTTTCACCCAAGGCATCTGAGTCACACTATATCCATCATCTTAAAATTTGTGGCTAAACTTTGTAAGAAAAAGGCAATCAAACTTTGTCGTGATGATGACATGAAGGGTGACTGCTGTCAGAGTGATGAGAGGCTGGGGTTATCCCTAGCAATTGCTGTGCTGTAAATATTCAGTCCATCTCCTTACCTTGAAGTCTGCAGCCTATAGCCCTTGGAGAGAAGAAATGCCACGAGGTTGTGAGCCAAAAAACCCATTTGCAAATGTGTTCTTCCCCTGCTGTTGGGCATTACACTGAAAATAAATTAAAAGGCTCCATCTTAGGATATTATTACTAACTTCTGATGCAACTTAGCTGCTCATAGACCGTCTATTATAACAATTCCTTCTGGCTGCTGACAGCTCACCAGGTGCTTGGAAATGTCAGCTCCTGCCCCAGGATATATGGAGAGGTTATGGTTTAATTTTCAGGTATTTTGTGCTATCTGTTGGCCCCAGGTTTCTTGCACCCAGTTTGTGTTTCTCCATGTTTTCTTCAGCCTACCAGAACGATGCTCTTGTAGATATCGCTCTGTCAGACTGGTGGGTTTTGGTGTGTAGTAGTCTCCTCTGCTGGTAGTCACCTTTTTTTGGCTTTATTTGCTCTATCTCTGTTCCTTTGCTACCAGTACTTTGAGTTTGGTGTGATTTTTTTTTTTTTTTTTTTTTGCTGCTAAGGAGAGACCCGCTCAGCCTTACTGGTATGATTGGTAACTGTATAATAAGAAAGCTAAAAATAATGTACCAAAAGCACCAGTTTCATAGGAGGCGTCCCAATTTTTGATGACTTTGGGCTTGGACTTACGTTCGCTTCATTAAGAGCCTGGCTGGTTTAAGACAGCGGTGGGTATCTATCAGCCCCAGTAACACTACTATGCTGTGGGTGGAGATCTGTTGCACTCTGTGGTTATTTAGAATTTATTAGGATGCTCTAAGTGTCTTGGTGTGAGCAGCAATGAGACAAAACAAAGAACAAAGCTCCCCGTCTTTGACAGCCAGCGGATCTTGGCTCTATCAGCAGTAATACTTCTATCCCTAAAGGTAGTACTGCAAGCACTATTAATTACATATTTTTGTTATTATGATTGTTTTGCTTCCTTCCATGCAGTGATGGGCCATAAATTCCTCTTGTACTGGTTTTAATTATTTATTTAGAGCGTGGTAATTCCCAGAATCTGAACCGGTATCAGGACCCCATTAATACTGGTTCTTTACAGACCGACTGTAAGAAAGGAGCTCTCTGAAATAGCAAGGAAGCCCATTTTACCAACTAGCATTATACTTTGAATATGTGCTGTTCTGAGACAAAGTTTGAATGAAGGAAAATTCAACTTATGAAATAAAGATTTCATGCTGTGCTGTTGCACCTGGTGAAAATTCCCTTGTTGCTGATTTATCGTTATTTTTATCATGCACCTTCCAACATGCACTCTTTATCATCAGGCCTCATCCCTTAGATTCCCGTGATCCTACGGGAATCTCCACGCGTTGGCTTTATATCCCCCTTTTAAAATTCCAATCCATGATGCTGTAGGTGAGGTGTAGGATGATGGCTGATGTTTCAGCTCACTTCATATCATATTATTTTTAATCAGAAGCTAGTGCTTGACTATTTTAAATAAACACTGGTGAGTCAACTTCACCAGTCTCACTGAGTGGTAATAAGGATTGTGATTTTATTTTTTGCAGCATAATTAATAGCAATGCTTATAAGTGAGATTTTTAACACTGTAAACTCATTTTTGGAGAATTCTTAGGAAGAAAATGATAGGTAGAAGCATTTGTTTCTGTCCAGGGTCATGTTTGTAATTGACAGGAATCAAATAGTTTGCTGTCTGGGCTTTGGGTGAAGTTCTGACCTCACAGCAATCAGTGGGGATTTTGTGAGTGGTTTTGCCGTCTCTGGCCATCCCTGTCCCCCAGTGTCAGCAAGCTCCTTTGAAAGGAGGAAAACTTCGAAAGAAAGACTCTACTGTATCAGAAATCTAATTAAATTACAAAAACTTTTCCTTCTTACCCCATTTTCCAAATTAGTTTGTAACTAATCTTTCTAACAGAACACAATCTGGAGGCCACCTGCAAGAAGGGGGGTTACTTCCATTTAATAATATTTTCTCAACAGAGATACAAAAGAAATGCCTTGCAGAGTCAATCACAAAATATCCATTGAGAATAAACATGCAAAGTCTTACATCAACAGGGTTCTTAACGTGTGTGGCACTCCAAGCTCTGCTGCTATTAATATGTTCAGAAGGCATGGGTGTGCAAAGGGATCAAGATGTTATACGCATATATACATAGATATACCCACTGACTGTATAATCTACGTGCTAGACTTTACATAGCACTGTATCGGGCTCATCCTGCTGCAGCCTGCAGGACCTCCTTGGACTTAATTACATGCAAGAGGATCTTCACAGCATCAAATGATAAATACATGGTTAAAAGGAAGAGCTTGGCAATGGCACGAGCTGTGATAAGGAGTGCTAACAAGGAAGTGTTGGGGGATGACTTGTGTTTGCTAAGCCTGTGCACCCCCAAACTGTCCTGACTGCAGGTGGAAATATCATTAGGTCATCGGAGTGAGGATGGATGTGTAGCCACCTGAAGTTTATTTAGATAATAAACAGTTCCTGTACAGAAAATCAACCTTGGAAGCGGAGTCCTGGGGATTTCTTGAGAAGAGAACCCGTCGTTGCTTTTGCCCTGAGGAGCAAAGCAATTTGCTTGCAGGAGCTGGTGAGCAAGCTGCCTGCTGCTGACTGTGAAGGAGGCAACGCTGCAAATCACTGCGAAGAGTCAAGATCTGTAAAAAATGACTTTTTTTTATGCCCAGGCTATGTGATTTGAGTTACCTTTTTGGCGCCATAAAGCTGCTTTTACCCCTGTCTCCCTCCACCTCTCCATTTTATTCGGTATAAAACAAGACCCCTCTATGAAGGAGGGGAAATTGTTGGTAATGAAAGCATGCTTCTTGGTTCAGACCTGTTTTTTTGGGCTTTTGTTTGTTTGCAGGTTTATAAATGCCCATGCAAGAGCTCAGCTGTAGGTATATCCTATACAGAGCTCCATGGGTATCTGTTTCACAGAGAGTTGCAGGTGCTTTTATCTGTGAGAGGAGTTACCTGGGTTTGACTCCTCCGACGGAGGGAAGATCCAGCAACTTTTAATGCTCTGCTGCCCTGCGAGCACTGAGAGTCGGCTCAGATCCCAGTGTGGGGAGTTGCAGCTGGCGTTTGGCTTTGAGGCAGGAGGGAGAGGCCATCTAAACCATCCTGCGTTGCCGTGTGTTTTCCACTCTTTTCAGCATTCAAGATGTGGTACTTGGAGAAGAGATTCGCTGTGTTATTGTGTGGGACCTCCTGCTGCTCTCGCTTCCACCAGGTCGAGCAGCAGCGTCCCGCCCTGGCTCTGCGCTGGGAGGATGCTCGGGCTGGATAACCCATCCCTGTGTGAGGCTGGACCAGTACTTCACACCTGAGAGCCTGTCCTTGATGTAGAAAATATACAGAATCAAAGAATCATAAAATCATTTTGGTTGCAAGAGACCCTCAAGGTCATTGAGTCTAACCATTAACCTCACTGGCACTAAAACATGTCCTTAAAAACCTCTTTTATATATAAATATATATATATTCACATATACACAAACTCTTCACCAGCTCGCAGTGATCAAACTACTGTTTATATACCTATGTTTTGCTCCAGGAATGTGCATTGCTTATATGTGTTTGCAAAATCTAGGTGCAACTGAAACTAGCACCATGTACTCTCTCCCTGGATGTTGTTTTCCTGGTAATAACCTCAAATTTGCCTATTTGCTTTGTGGGTCCCAGGGTGATAACTTGAGATGGTCTCACTTTCTGGGCAATTTGAAATGCTGATGTTAATCAGAAATTTTAAGTGGCTGCTTCTGGGTGAGAGACAGAATGCCCAGATCAACATTTTTCCCTTAAAGTCAATCTTTATTACAACAAAGCCAAGTGTTGTCTGTTCTGACCACAAGCTTCACGTTGGGTTTCTTTTTTATTTCTTATTTATTTTTTGCTAGTTTATATCTTTATAGCGAACCACATTCATACTTTTTTTAAAAACTCTGATTTCTAATAAATATATATTACATCTTTTTTGAGGGGGGAGGGAGGAAGAAGATTTAGATTTTCTCAGTGTGGAAATTCAGATTCAAGTTTTTTTTTTTCTTCTCAATTTACTTTTGATTTTTCACTCCAATCCTCTACTACTTCTCATCCAGAAATAATGGCCTTTTCAGAGCACTCTGCCTGCTTGAAACACTGTATTTATCAGCTTGACCAGATACCTCTTCCTTGTAATCAGCACAGATGTCATACACCACCTTTCTCCTCCCTGGGTCCGAGGCTACGGTGATTCTAATGGGTTTAAAGACGACTTCAGCATTAATAACAGAAACGTTCATTTATTTCTATTGCTTCTGACAGGTTATGCAGATATTGCCGTTACTGTAACATTGTGCACACTCCAGATCTCAGATGTCTTTTGATAATTTTACAAGATGTGTTTTGTTTAATTATTTGTTCCTTAATTAATTCAGGCTCTCCTCGACATTGGGGCAGTGTGGGCTGCATGTGCTGCAGATTCCTGGGAAGGGATTTAAATTGCTGGGCTTGCTGGGGCTTGCAGAAATCGCTGCTTCTTGCCTCAAACATAAACCGGCAGCAGGTAATGCCCCTCTCCAGCCCCATCCCTGCACTCCTGGCATAAATCCTCAGCTTGGAAGGCTGGAGGGTTTCCCTTGAAAAGGCTTGAGGAAGGAAAAATTGTGTGAACAGACTGAAAAAGTGGCTATTCCTGTGAATTTAATGTGTAACTGCAACTGGCAGTCAGGCAGTATGGCTCTTAATGCATTAGTGGAGTGGTTGTTCTTTGCTTGCAAGCACAGTGGCAGGCCTGAAATTCCTGGGTTTTTTGTTGTTGTTTGGGTTGGTTTTGGTTTTTTTGAAAGTACGTGGAGGAAAGGATTTATTTAAAAATGCCAACAGAAATAAGCAAAGAATAGGAAATGAAATTAAAATGTGATGTAGGCAGAAACTAAGCAATGTGTCAATTTAACTCAAGGAAGAAAGTAGAGTTTTTTATTTTTTGAGATATCCCACGTTACACGGTGATACAGCTGATGCTGTGGCCATCCTTCACTCCTGTTTTTTTACTGACAATCCCAAATTGCTTTTTCTTGAGGTGGAGGGAAGTTGTGCCAGTTCCTTTTCACTGGTTAATTCCTTTGTGCTTTCTGGTAGCATTCCATAGTGCAGGTGGTAGCACCCCAAGTCGTGTCCTAGGAGAAGGAAATAGGTTGTTTCTCTTTCTTTACTTTCTCAATTTCCTAGTATTTGCTTCCATCTGAAGACCTTGAGATAGGCAATGTTGGTGGCTTGATTGCAAATGAAGTCTGTGCTCTCTTGTCCAGGCAGAAGGCTGTGCTCCTCGAGTTGCTCTTGAATTGAAGGAGATGAAGGTGGTTGTGTGCAGAAATGTTATTTTACAAGTAAGGAAAATTGTCCAAATCATTCTTACCAAATTTGTGGCTTTTTTGGGTCAACCTGAAGCACCGTGTATCTTTTAAAAAGGCTGAAATTACTCAAAACAACCAGATTTGGGATTTTGAAAGTCAGTTGTAAAGTAATTTTGTGATCATTTTGCTGACTGAGACAGCAGCATGTTATATTTCTGCTCCTTTTGTCCCTTTAGACCTTCATAAAATGAGATCTTCTACCTCATGAACCTGTCAGAATGACTGCATTCTAAAGTAAATATGAAGACATGAGTGAACATAATTTTCCTTGAGTTCAGTCCCAGCCTAATGGTTTTGACAGAACATCCAGTTAATTTTGCTCCAGGCTTCTGCTGCAATCCATCCTAAGGAAATTACTGGGGATGATCAGATTTCTTTGTTTGTGAGAGATAGAAGCTGCTGAGTTGCCGGTGTTCTTCTTGCTCGTGTGACCACCGGCTCAGGTTGGCTTTCCAGAGAACCTGCCGTGAGGTTGCACAGAAGTCAAGATTCTCCAAGCATATTCACACAAGAAGCAAGAAAAGTAGAATAGGAGGGGCGAGAAGAAATAAAGCAATATCCCTTGGGCTCATGCGACGGATCGTGACCAAGGCAAATTCTCTCCCTCCTTTTCACTTTAAGACTGCAAAATGTGTGGCCTCTCTGTCTCTCCCTAAACTGGTTCCTCCTGCATGAGCCATGATCTTACCCAGTGCAGAACACAAAATACGTGTCAGTAGGTTTGGAAACGCAGTGTGTTTAGAGCCAGAAAGAATAATCTGAACAAATTGGTACAGGGGCTTTGATCTGAAACTACTGTACTCTTGCATTTTAAAAGCAGTAATTTTGGACTTTGAGTCTCAATTTAGTCTTAAAAGAAAAAGGTTGTTTAACCTTAAAAGTAATAAAATGAAGCACAGGTTTTCTACCCAGCATCTAATGTCTTTGCTGAGGATGTATATTTTGCAATAACGTTGGCATTTTAAAAGTTTTATTTTATCATAAAATAGTCTTTTTGAGTAAATTGTTTAATCAGAAATGTTGACAGTGTAACATATATTTCATTTTCTCCGAAATAGCCTTGTGGTTTATTTTTTCCCCCCTCAGAGTATTTATGGAAAAAACCTTACTATTTTGGTTTTTTTATGGAGAGAGATTTTACAACCGGTTCAGTAAACTATTTCATGCATTCACTAAAGCTATCGCTACATTTTCAAATGTTAAATTAGGTTTTCTTACAAATCCAGCAAACGTAACTGTATCCCACACGAGGCAGGTTCCCATTTTCTCCAGGCTGGTCTTTCCTTGTGCTAAGCCTGAGGAGGCTGGATGTAAGATGAACCCCTGCCATTCCCAGATTAAGGATGTTACTGGTGCTGGTCTGAGCTTTGCTGGATGTTTGACCTTTTTCATCTCCCTGCATATCTGCAGGACAGGCATTTAGCGAGGATTTCATCCTCTTTTAGAGACAAAGACCCCCCAGGATTTACTGCAGCGATTTCAAGAGCACCAAGTTGGTTTGCATCCATATCGCACGATCACCAACTCAGATTTGCAGGAGTTGAAAGACTTTGTCTTATTAGTTATTGAGGTATTAAGTTATTACTGCAATCAGTTGTTAGGCAGAAACAGACCTGAAGATTGTACAAACAGACCTGAAGGTTGGGAAAAACTCAATAGAAGCCATATACTGATTTTCAGTCTTCTGTGTAAATCACAGACTTAACCATATAGGTTGTGCTGCGCAGCGGGTATTTGAATCCTCTGAGCCATACACAATATTCCCCATTTAAACACTGCATCTTAGGGTGTGCTGAAATCTTGCAGAGGCATCTTTCTTTTGCTGTATTAAAATACTAGCCCCAAGAAAAAACCTTTTTTGAAATTAATGTTTCCATTCCTTCTAGGAAAGAGGATGATTCAATAGGCATCTTGCATTGTAGGTTTCTGTGTTAATGAGATCAAGGGAGGAAACCCTGGAATGGTCAAGTGAAAATGTTTGCAGGAATTATGAATTTAGGTGGTTTACTAAGTATATTAGTGAGCTTTTCAATCTTTCTACCGATTTAGCTTTATTTTCTGCTTCTATGTTATTTTCACTGTCATTCTGAAAATCAGTAATGCAAAGAAAAGAATTGCTAGAAAAAGAGAAAATGTGGTTTTTTTCTTTGTTTTTTTTGTTATTTCCTTCTCTTTATTTTTTTTCCCACTCATCCATTAAATGATAGGAACTGAAAGTACCAGTAATTTATGAGCTTTGAAAAAGCCTCCTTTAAACAGCATGAAAGTTTAATTCCACCTTGCCTTTGGGGAATATTTTTGAGGATCTGTGCCTAATTCTTGTTGATTTCAGTGGGAAATAGGAGCCTAAACACCTTTTAAAAACCTTTCTGGTAGCACTTAAGGCACTTTACAAGTCAGTGGGATTTGTGTGCTTGTGTCATGGAAGCACTTTTGAAAATCACATTTAACAGCTTTGGAAGCAGAGCCACCAGTGGAAGCTGTTGGGATTTGTTTTACTAACTTGGTCAGGTGCTGCTGATAACCTGAAATGATTGTGGGTTTCCTATTTAAAACAAATTCAAGTCCCCTTCCTTTGGTCGAGGATCATTTTTCACTGCTTTTTCCATTTCATAGTAGAACCCATGTGTTTCTGAGAATAAGGTAGGACACCAGAAGCTGCTTGGCCCTGAAGTGAAATAGAAATCTTAATTACAAAGACCGAGGAGAAGAAAAGCATTTTGCTGTTAATACAGCGTGTATTATCATTCCTTAAGCAAGCGGGCAGATCAATTCTTATCTGACTTTCAAAAAAAACTTGCACTCGGACTGATCCAAGGCACTTCTGCAGGGCCAGCTGCAGGTACATGTCTGCAAATCCTCGCATGCAGAAAAGCTCTGATTTCAGTTTTGGATGGAGATGCAGGCTGGATATGCATTTCATCCATCCTATTAATAATAATAATAATAATAACATTATTATTATTACTTGCATGAACCTGTACATTTGGGCAGGAACAGTGGTAAATCCCGTAGCACTGTGTTTGAGAAGGGTTTCCTTGGAGAAACGCTGGATGAACTTTGGGAAGAAGGAATGGTGCCTTGTATCAGGAACTTTTTCCATCTCTGTTCATCTTGTATCGGGGTTTGTCATGATACCTTGAGCAGAGGTTAAAGCTAGGCATGTGCCAACCCTGGAGTGCACCATCTCCTAAGTGTGATATTGATTTTAAACTTACTAGAAGGCTCTGAGTGCCTGTAAAAGTATTTCAAAAGCATTGCTTTCCTGGAATAGAGGTGTACTGGTGAGATACTGCCATGGGCTTCATCTGGCACATCCAGAGTGGGGCTGAAATTTCCTGGTGGTTTGAAATTAAGTTAACTTTATAATAATAAATGTTGGAAGTAGCTGAAAAAAAAAGAGTGAAAGAAATTCAACCTGGAGAGCCTGCTTTGGCTCTTAGAAGAATTTAAACAAGCATTACACCTTAAATTTAGGAATTAAGGGTTTATTTTCTGCATACTGCTGCCAGCTAGCATGCTCGGGGATGCTGTAGGAAAGCATGGGGATTTACCTGCTAAATTTAGCTCTTCTCCAATTCTCCAGACTTCTGCTTTGCTTCCCTCTCAAAGCATTTCTGAGCAGTTTTTCCTGCCTTCAAGTAGAGGATGACATGGAGGAGATAATATAACCTTCCTAAACACACGTACATGCTTAACCCCCGCTCACCGACATCATTTAGAGAGATCCTCCAGACCTCACCGGCACCTCCGTGAGGTTTCTTCAAAGGGGGAAAAACTTCCAGAGACTTAAATACTTGCTTTGAAAGGGTTGTTAAAGATAGCAGGTCCTGGAGCAAAGCCCAGCTTTTGCAGGAGTCTGCTGGCCAGGTGTGAGCGTCCCTGGGCTGCTGGCCAGTGTCAACCCAACCCATCAGCTCTACCAGCCACTGTAAACCCAGCCCAGTGTCTCAGAGGTCTTGTGGCTTTGAAGTTTGGGGGAAGGAGTCCTGCCCACCCCAAAGAAGGGGCTCTGGAAGTGGAAACAACCGCGATTAGTTTGGGAAGGATTGGCCGGTTTGATGTCTCACTGTGGAGAGGCAGCATCTTTCCTCTAAACTCATTCGTTCAAGCCCAGTTTGACTGTATTTTTGTATGTTGAGCAAATTGGTAATTCCCCAGATTTGAAGCTCAGATGACTGAAGCTGAGTTGTAGAAGTCAGCTTGTTAATGTCTTAAGCAGGAATAGTTTGCATCCAGAGAGAAAGCAGTCTAGAAATGCCTATATTTAGGTCAGGTATTGGTGAAATACTGATGGTGCTGTGCTGGACAAAATACTGCTTTGTACCTTGGAGCTGTGCGTGGGCTACAGGGTGGCCTTTTTGGTGGGTGCTTGAAATGACGTGCAGGAAAGGAATATTCACTTGACCATTTAAAAGTTTCAAACATTTAAATTCCATGTGTACGTAGCCAAGGCAGCATTGTGATAAGGATCTTGAAAGTTTAACAAGCACCAAGGATGTATGAAATGGGTAACTTTAAACATTCATATTTTAAGGCAAAAGGCTATTTTCAGAATTTATCTTCTTGACCTGCTATGTAAATATAATGTGTATTTCTAAATATAACACTTTTATAAATGACCATTCCTGTTGCAGATAATAGATCTTATGCAGCACATTGCCATGATACCTGACTTGCTGGAAGTTCTTAATAATGTGCAGATAAAGTTGCTGTTGCATTGTATCTTGCGGTCTTTGCCTCCTGGAGTATAAATAGCCACAATGATGTTGTCAAGTGTCATCCTCTTGCACCATATTGACATTTCCATTTTAATGCACTATACCTGTCTGCTGAGGCTACATTTAATGTGCACCATGAGCATCAAAATCATCAGCAGAAAGGAAAAACAGCCCACTTGAAGAAATGATAGCTAATTTAGCATTGTATTACTTCTGGGAAAGTTTTATGCCTGAGCAAATGTTACAGTTTTTTGGACCATGCACCAAACCTCCAAACATGTTCTGTGGCCAGTGTAATAAAATGTTGATCAGACCATGGAAAAGATGCTGCTTGTTCTGGAGGGAGGATCACTCATTATTGATTTGGGCTATGGCTGTTTTAAAGGAGACACAGTCCCAGGGCACTGAGGTTAGATTATGCACGGCCATTAGCAGCTGTGTTTCAGTCTTTATTAAACTGGGTGGAGTATCTTCAACCTGAGATACGGAGGGAGGGAAGGTGTCTAGAGGTGCTGGGGGAACAGACCTAGAAAGGACTGGGGGCTTGGGAAATAGGGCCCCGATACAGGGGAGGGCAGCAGATTCCATGGTTTTCAGCAGGTAAGAGAGCTCATTTTATTCCTGTTTCTTATTTAGCTGTAAAATTTGAGAAGAGAAAGGGGAAAACCGGGGAGGTTGTTTTTGGTTGGTTGGGGTTTTTTTGTGTGTTTTGTTTGTTGTTGTTTTTTGGTTTTGTTTTGGTTTTTTTAATGTTCCTGAAAACTACTGAAAGAATTCTAACTTGCAACACAAAATTTAAGAGACTCCTAGTGCATAAGGTAAAATAGTAGCCTTGGATGTCTTGGAGAAATAAAATCGTACTGCCAGGGCACTCCTTCATGACAAGCATCTATTCCCCCCCCTGCGCTGTGGACACTGTATTTGTGCACTCACTAAAGCTTCATTTTGCCAAAAAAAAAAAAATCGGCATCCTCCTACAGAGCCCTGACAAAAGTAAATCCTTAACCTTTTTTTTTTTTTTTTTTTTTTAAACCCAGAAGAAGCGGCAATTGTGCTTTAGTGAGTGCAAATCAGAAGCGACACGGTTGGCAGGAGCAGCTCTGAATCAGCTCTTGTCTCCCTTTGTGTCCCTTGCCAATTAAAGGTCATTTGCAGGGCACGGCTTGGGGGACGTTGGGGCGAAGCCTATTGTCTCCAAATTAATGACCACTGAGATCAGAGGCAGCTGAAAAATTTGGGGACCAAATCCCTGTTCTCGTATGCAGGCAGTAGGTATGACACGAGAACTCAAAATGGTGATGTGGACCAAGTGATGGCCGGTGCAGAAATCCCTAATAAATGCAGAATTTTGAGGAGTGCAGCGATTTACCCCACGCTGGGAGGAGCTACCTGGTTTGGGGGCATTTGCTCTTGTGTTTTACTGTTCACTTACATTTTTTTGTATTTCTGGTGTTACTATTTGCCATTCTGGTGATATTAAAAAGCAAAAAATGAAAAATTTGTTTCTCCAGCCATGTGCTTTTTTAGAAGCTTAATGCGAATCAGCCACTAGAATACAATTCCTGCCATGCCATATATCTTTATCCATAAATTACCTTTGCTGAAGGCAAAAGGCAAAAATGGGGTTGACAGGGAGGAATAACAGGCTGGAATTGAGAGTTTTCATAAATATAATGCAAAGGTAGATAGTGGAAAGCTGTCCTTTGAATGCACAGGATGGGTGAACTCTGACTGCGGTGTTTCCATAGTTTAATGTCAGGCTCGGACGCGATCTTTTGAATTTGTAGCTGTGACAGAAGTAGTAATGGTGCAAATGTGCCAAGCAGCAGAATTAATAACAGGTGTTAAACCGTATTTCAAGAAAAAAAGCAGAAAGCGTACTTTTCCAGCCTCTTCAAGCCTGTGTTGCTTTGTAGGGGCGTTATTTCATGTTGGGCATGACAATTTGATAGCAGATTTCTTCATTTTATATTCTCTAGGCAACTTCTCGATGTTGCTGTCATATCTTGAGGGTTGGTTTTTTTTTTAATCGCAAACCCCATGTTTTTATTTTATTTTAATTCTGGTGCAGCTCCTGAAATTGGAGTATTTAGTGATAATTTCAGCTTTCATGAAAAAACTAACATTCAGCACCTAATGTCAGCAAAGGATCACTAAAGCTTTTGTAAATACTTGCTGATGAATCTCTCTTGTTCTCCAAGCGATGCCGCTGCCCCGGGGACTGAAGGAGGCCAGGAACTGAAGATGCTCTTTAGCCACAGGTTCCTGCTGCATTTTTATTGTAGTTTAATCAGTGTTTCCTTGGAGAGACAAGACGAGCTGATGAGGCACCTGTAGAAATTAATGGCAAAGCAACTTTTTCTTCCAGGACTGAATTGCGTCCCAAGGCGAAACTCTGGTTCCTTTGAAAGGACTGCCAAATTCGCATTGACTTGAGGCTGTCAGGGCAGCACGAGTGGTATTTATTGCACTGCTTGCAGCTACGGCTTTATAGCAATTGGCAAAAGAAATGCCACGGGCAGTATTGACTTCGGCTGCTGCAGTAGGAAGTGCGTGGTTTAATATAATGAATGCTGAAATGCCAAATACGAGGAGAGACAAGGGGCGTCATCATCCTGCGCAGGAGTCCTGTACACTCATCCCTACAGGTGTGTGTCATGGCCAGGATTCTGGTATCACTCGTCCCCTGGGCAGTGGATCCTGCTGGATGCTCAACCCTTGCCAGCACCTTGGCTGAGGGTCCCAAAAAGGAGGAATCACCGAATCATTTTGATTGGAAGAGACCCTCAAGATCATTGAGTCCAGTCATAACCTAAATCTGGCACTAACCCATGTCCCTAAGAACCTCATCTCTGAGTCTCTTAAAACCCTCCAGGGATGGCGATTCCACCACTGCCCTGAGCAGCCTGTTCCAATGCCTGACAACCCTTTCTGGGAAGAAGTTTTTCCTGATATCCAATGTAAACCTCCCCTGATGCAACTTGAAGCCAATTGATGGTCCCTGCCTTTGGGTAGAGCATCAGCATCTCTGGTGCTCGCTGCCTAATTCCTATTGCTTGACAACCTTCATGGGTGAGCTGGCTTTCCAGTCCTTGATCCGGCACACTGTTTGGGTTACTGCTCACACAACAGAGCCTTTTAATTGAATTTATACTTGTTTGGATAGCACTTGTCAGCGCGGCATGAATCTTCATCAGATTTGCTCGTGTGTCGCTGAGTTTGTACGTAATCCCGCAGTAAGCACTCCCAGACTGAAAGCCTGGTTTCCCCTCGAGGGAAAGGTGTTGGGGCTTGGCTGGTTTGTTTTTTTTTTTTCCCCTGCTCATCCAGTGCCTTGCATCATCCAGCTTTTGTCCCATACCAGAAACACCAATATAGTCTTGTGATTTTTTTTTTTTTTTTGTGTGTGTGTGTGTGATGCAAATTGAATATTTACTTAAGGGAAATGTAACTGGTTTTTCTTTTAATCCCGAGATAAGCCAAGGGACCATGGGTGATGGAGACCATGGGAGGAAGGGGGATTGCATGGTTGGATGCTTCCCCTTTGCACGTTGGAGAACTGGAGTCTCTCCTGGAATAAGCAGCTCCTCTTCTTGCAGAGTCTGGGCTGAAAGGCCTTAAGACCTTGAGAATTACTGACACAGGAAACATGGTAACAGTACTGGGAAAGGGATAAAAGAAACAGGACCGTAGTAATTCAGTTAACAAAACGTTTGACAGAATACATTCATAACTCTTTCTACTTGGGGACACAATTTGCTTTCTGTATTATGCCAGTAGAGATAACCCTTAATTCCTTTCGTATCCTGTTTTTGAATCATTTTGTTAAACAAAGGCCTTTGAGTCCTCCTTTGTTGCTGAGAACAAATGGTGAGATTTTGGGGACTGCAGCTACTTTTGTTATTCACAAATTCCAGAGCCTTTCAAAATTCTTCATCATTCACATTCTGGGCTTCACCACACAATCATTCATTATGTCAGCAGCTGCCCGGGGAGTCTCACTTCAGCTCATTCAGCCAAATAATAAGCACTGGGACAACTGCTTCTGCATTAAAATAATAATAAAATAATTAATAGAGGTCCTAGCATGTGCAGAACAATGTGGCTATCTTCTGCTTTTTGACACATCCCTGTCTAGAAGTTGGGGATCAGTTTGGAGAAGGGGGTTTTGCTCAGCATCCGTGTTGAAATAAACCTTGAAATTACCTTTTTCTGAAGTGTTCTTCAATATGACCAGAGTTGCAGAAGGCTTTATTTTTCCCAGTCACTCCTTGTATAATTCTCCTGCTGGTTTCAGTGGGAGTTAACGCTTAGGTTCTGCCTAATTTCTGGATGTGTTTTAAACACCTTGTCTTATTCTCAAGGCATCTTTTGTACATTTCGGTCATTGGACAGGAGGATTTGTGGTGCTCACTTGCCATGCCTGTACAGGTATATTAGCATATATCTGTACAGATGTGGCGATAACGTGGCCCAGCAACTGAAGCGATGTGACAGCAAACGCGTGACAAGCCCTGTGGTTTTTATAGTTGTTTTTTTGGTGCAACTGTTTTACTGTTCCAAGTGAGTGTATATGAGGATCTAATAAAGTTAGTGTGATGCTTTGTTCTTCCTCTTTAATTAGGAGAAGGAATGTAATTTATAAAGTAAAGCGGGATTATTCCTTCCATCTCCCGTGCAAACAGTTCGCACCTGACTGATCCAAGCTGGCTTCACCCAGATGTTGTAATGTCCCAAAATGTGCAGTGATATTGCCTGCCTGCACTGTCGCCTACTTCATCAGAGTGGAATTTACACCCTGGTTCTGCTGAGCAGAGGGAAAGCTGCCTATGGCTTTTGGGGCACGTATAGATTTTGATGCATCAGCGACGTTGCCACCTCTTGCTGAACTCTTCCTGCCTGCACAAAGAGTACTACATGTGCCTGAAAACCGCTATTGATGGTGTAGAAGCAGCTCCCTCTCTCAGAGGAAGTCATTTAGATGTTTATGGGAGATGCACGGAAGAAAATTTACTAGTTCATTTATTTTTTTCTTCTTTAAAGGAAGCATTGAGGACTATGCAGAAGCAAACAGATGTTCCCCAAAGGCTGACATTAGCCAGTTGTAAAACTGAGTTTGAAAAGGTTCAGCAAGGTTTTTCTCTCTAAGCACAAATGCAAGGTCTGCACAAAAGTTTCTCGGCATCCCACCCAGCTGGACAGACTCCTTTTAATAAATACAATGGATAACAAAAAAAAGGGAGAAGAAAAGCATTTAAATTATGTTTGTGGCTGGTGTTCTTGGTGAAGCGCAAAGAGCTTGTGTTTTAAAATGACTTAATTTGTTATTAAATATTAGGCCAGCAACAGGAGCCCCTTGTAACCTACCAGCTCCTCTGCACCTCACTGATCGGGGCATTGCCTTTCCAACCCAAAGCTGAGCTTTGATCTACGCAGTCTCCATCCTTTCCTGCCATGACCATACTGTGACCAGTTCATTTTTGTGGGCAAAGCCTTTCTTAGCCCTTTTTCTTTTTTAAGTCAAGGGAAACGTCCTCAACTGTTGCACCTTTGGAGGAGAGACTCTGTTTTCCTTTCTCCTTGAAGAGCTGCTAGCCCAAGGCAGCCCCCACTTACCTGGGCATCCTTTGGCAACACAACTACCACTTATTTGCCTGCAAAGTTGTTTCTTTGTTTGCGGTTTTGGTTTTGGGGTGGTTTTGTTTCCTTTTTTTTTTTAATTTTTTGAGTGGGGGAGTGGTGTTGATCTGTGCTTCATAAGCCCTTGTGCAACTCAAACCCAGCCAACAGGCTTGTCCCAACCTCATAGGCCAAGTTCCTAAATTGTCATGTAACCAAGAGCCTTCTCCTCCCTCCTTCCACACCCTCTGTACACCCAGATTGTCTCCTAACCCTATTCTATGTATTTCCGCACCTCCCTACTTAAACCTCTGCAGATGAGGCTCTCAGCCTACGCCTTCACGTAGCTGACACATCTTAAAAGGGTTCAGTTTTGATGACTTTCAGGTGGCCTGGACGCCAGCTTCCATGTCCAGCAGCTCCAGCCTCATTATTGGTAAAGTAGCTCTCAGTCACTCCCCTTGCTCATTCTCCTCTTACTCATTTAGCTGCCCAGTCTTTTCTTTTTTTCATGCTTATTGTGGTTTTGCCTTTACTGCAAGGTGGGAAAAGCCCTTTTTTTCTGCTAGCAGTGGCCTGGAGGAGCCTTGGACAGGTGGTGTGGGTGATGGCTCTTCTTGATGTGGCCCCAGCTACTCACAGTTTCATGGCTATCAATAACCAGAATTGTTTTGCTTCTTGACTTCTAGTGATTTATCACTGAGGGAGGTGAGCTACGCTGGAACTGCTTCCACCTCCCAGCTAATGCTGGCTTCAGCATTAAGCTAGAATGAGATAATTTTGGAAACCCTGTGCGTTGCCTCTAAAACGTCTTTAGTTTTCATAGGCCAGGTGTATTTTTAGATGTGAGAAGCTTTATACATGCAAACAGAGGGAGCAGCAAGTTCTTTCTTTTGGTTGTATAACAGTATTTTAATTTTTGTGATTTTGTGTATGTCAGGGGAAAAAAAAAATCCCACTCGTTTTACTTATGCAATGTAGCATGGAAAGGTTGGGAATGCCTAGGCCAATTTAATGCAGGTGTCAAAAACTACTATGGGGAGAAACCATGTCACAAAATAACAATATCTGAGGTCTTCAGAAAAGCAGGAGAACCCAAGCAGCACCATGTTTAAAAGGAAACCTTATGCACAGGATAAAACTCCTCAGTGTAACTGTTCTTTTTAAGTTACTCTTGCAGTTTGTGGATTTGTTTAGTATCAGATTGCCTTCTTCTTGCAGGCTCGTGCAACTGGAGTTTATCAGGATTGGCTGACATGAAAGCGTTTGCATATTTATAAATTAGTCTTTTTAAGGCTTCCCGATGGGACTCTTAGCTATGCTTAGTCTGTTTATTCACTCAAATCCACTCCTACACTGTTTTAAAACTTGAAATCATAACTGCATCTGAATTTCACTCTGAAATAAAATGTTTGGAAGTGAGGACACGTTAGCAATCAACACGGAGTCTTTCAAATGAGCCCTTGTGCTGCAGGACAGGAGGCTGTTTCCAGGGAATTATTGACAGACCCATGATCCATTGGAGCTCGGGGTGCTGAAAAGTCATCAGTAGGCATGGGTGTTAACGCAGACCAGCTTTCGGAGGTGTTCAGCGCTTCTCAGCGACGAGCCGAATTATTTTGGTATCTTAACCGTGGCTTTCGGTATCTTAACCGTAGCGAAGCTGAGCTTCATCGGGCTTGCCAGAAATCGCATCATGGGGAAGGCGCAGAGATAAAAGCAAGAAGGAGAATGTGTTTAAATTGCTCATCTGGAGCTATCTGGAGTGTTTTTTCTCTGACTGGCACCAAGTTTGCCATGTAGAAACAGAGGTCTTGTTGTATTGTTCCTTTTATCTCACCCCTTCTTGATTTAATCCCAGCATTAGCCAGTCTGTAGGATTGCTATTTGGATTTGTTCAATTAACAGAGACTTTAATGTTACAGAAGATGTTACAGAAGTGATTTTTTTTTTTTTTTAAATTTTATTGCCGGATAGCTGAACTGGCCAACTGGGAATGAACTTTGCAGCAGATAAGCAGTGTATTAAAATTTGGAGTCATGGCTCCAATTTTCCAGCAGACTGGCGATCTTGTGAGTTACACGTTAGGAGTCTGACTTGGGGCTTTTTTCAAGAGGCTTCATTTTTAGAGGGCAAGTATGCAGCATTTAAAAAAAATTTCTGATGGCAAATTACTTTGCAACAAGGAATAGTTGCTTTTGGAACAAGCAACTAGATGATTAAAGACGCTGGTTATAGGAGAGAGAAGCATAAAAATCATAAGATGTAGTGCATTACATTAGTGGGGGAAGTGCTGGAAAAGTGCTACACCATAATATAAAACACGGAGGAATGGAAGAGCTGGAAACAAAGGCACAGAAATGTCTTTGCAAAAGCCTGGTGCAGTTGGCAGATGTGGAAAGAGGAAGAACACCTCATTTGCTCTTCTTGAGGACAGAAGGTGACTTGTAAAACCAGCAGGTAAAATTTTCATGTAATATTTTTAATACTTAATAGGAATTCTGTGATTTGTAAAGCTTCAGGCTGTGCCTTTATATATATATATTTTTTTTTTTAATTAAATTGAAATTTTTTCTACTTCTTAGGCACTATGAAGTTCCTTAATTCATTTGACATGCCTTTGCCAATACAAGAGCAGAATAATAAGAGAGACCTCTGATCCTGGGAGTCTGTGCATTATACTGTACTGTACAGCAGCCTGCATTTCCTAGCCATACTCTTATCTTCTCTTTTAAAGCAATACAATTTAACTTTGCAGGCCCTGTCATCCCGCAGTAATGTGCTGTTGCTGCAGGATACCCATCCTGTGCTTGCAACCCAGACGCATTTTAACACTTTACCCTGTTAGCTTGCATTATTGTTGCTGAAAACTGAATTCACTGTCTTATTTCAAACATTAAGCACTACTTTTTATCATAGTTGTTATGGTTTGGACTTTATCTGATATTTTCTTTTTACGGATTGAAAAATAAGCAAAAGCAACAACAAAAAATAGCATCTTCTGACATATCCCTATTTTTAAATGCTGTTGGTAGTTCTCATACTTGTAGCTATGTTTGCGTGGGATCATTTAATATAGTTTTCCCTAGACCACGAAGTTTCATTTCTTTACCCGTTGATGACCAAACTGGGTTTGATTTGGTGTTTAACTTGATAAGGCAGAGGAACAAGATTGTAGAGTACACAAAGAGGACAGTTGGAAAAAAAAGGTGTATAAGTAAGAGGACTTAAATAGCTCTGTAAGCTTAAATAAAAGAATAAAAGAGAAGATTAGAGTGTAAGGAGAAACAGTGGGATCTTATGCAGAGCACTGAAACATTCCCATGTGCATAAGCTCCTGCTTTTTTGCATGTGAATGTGGGAAGTCAAGTCAGTACAGCTGTGGATTTGTGAAAGATCAGAATTTCACCTGTTAGAGCTGGGAGTTTCACTTGGTTTATTATTTTTGGTGTTTGGCTTGTGTATGGCCTGGATCTTTCTATGGGGATGCAGATGTTTGGAAATCTGTGCCTCCCTGCTACATGAGTAGTATTCAGTGATGTTGTGAGCAGTTTAACTGTCACTGGATTGACATTTTGTGTGATTATATGCGATTTTTACGTTAGCTATTTTCAAGTGAGTCTTTGTTCTTAAAAGACATGTTGTATTCCTGTTCTTTGAGCCCTGTGGAAATTGCAAAATAGGTTCTGTAAATAATAGAAGCGTAAAAAGACTTTGGGAAGTTGGGAACTCTTCATCTGTACAAGATGAAGCTCTCTACCATTTCACACCTGAAAACTGGCCACCCTGATAAGTCACTGTAACTTGTCAGTGCAAACACAGATCAAGCCCCATGCATGTGCCTGATACTGAGTTTCTCCCCCTGCAAATAAAATGGGTTTTTTGGCCAGGTCAAAGCCCCCAGAGAAGCAAAGGAGAAAACAACTTCTGGTGCAAGTTTCCCCAGGAAAAGCTCTTTTCCTGGGAGCTGGTGCTTTGCAGAGAAGCTTGTGCAACTGTGTGTCCCAAAATGGACTTGACCTTCTTTTCTTTGCCATAGAGCTGTTGCAGCTTGATATGGATCAAGCCCTGGTTCCTCTTTTCCTCGATTTTCCTGGTTCCTGCTCTGAAGAACCAGTGATCCTGTGGTATTGGTGACAGTGAGCATAACTGGGAAAGGAATCCCTCCTGAAGAGCCTATTTTCTTTTTCTTTCAATATTTTTATGACATGTTGTATTTCCTTACTTCAAAGCTAGTTGCATTTTTTTTTTCCTTAAAAGCATGAATGGCTCGAAGCAAGTAGTGGGTGGCAGCAGGAGGTCTGTGAGGAGCGCAGCAGCGCCAGCCCTTCTCCTTTTATTATACAAAGGTGGCGCTGGGCTTGGGGTCAGAGCCGAAAGCCACAGTGGAGGCGAGGAAGATGAGGGGAGTGCTGGCAGACAAGGCACCTGCAGCAGGAAAAGCAGTCATTACCCATCTCGGGGAATTTTAATTACGGAAAGATGGGATCAAAGGAAGAGCCGTTTGGGCAAGTTGTCTTTTTTTTTTTTTTTTCATGCAAAATACATCACCTGAAATAAATTTCAGGTGGAGGAAGCAAATGGTGATTTTAATAACGCAGCAAAACGTAATGATGAAATATAGTTCCTCAGGGGCTCCATTTCATCATAGAATGTACCTTTAAAAACACAGGCTTCAGGAGGCAGAGATGGTAGTATCTATCTGTGCAGGCTTTTATTCGACATGGTTGGGTAGGCTATTGAATTCCTACTCCCCGCCTTGGGCTTCGCTGTGTGTACTATATGTTCGCCACAATACCTTGAGCTGAAAATTGATCTCCGGTCAATACTGTGCGATGATTCGACCCGCTCTCGTAATCAGTGCCGCTCACTGAATGGAATTCATCGTGGGAGGCCTGATGATGGTCTCTGCCAGGACTGACCCGACTGAAAGGGCTGTCAGACTGTCTGAATTCAGACGCTTTGGACAATTGCCATCAGGAATTATCTATGCTCCCAGAAAGGGCTAAATTGAGCAGAGATGAAGTGCTGGTGTTTATTGATTTTATTTTTTTTCTTAACTTTTTTTTTTCCTCCTCTCCTCCTGACTAGGTAGAGCAAAGGCAGCTTTAACTACATGCTATGAGGGCTGAGATAACATCACAGCAGTGATGATGAATCTTTTCTGACCTTCTGTCAAATTGTCTGTGGCACACACCAGAAAGTTTCAGGGCTGCTTTTTAAGTCCTTTTGTCTACATGCTGAGGTCAAGGTAAACCAGAAAAGTGCCGCAGACATGGGTTGAGCACTTCTTAGTGTGTGTATTGGCCTCGATACACGAGTTCTTGGTTTGTGGGTGCAGAGAAGAGGAGCTGAAGCCTTCGGGTGCTGCTCAGTGAGGGGTGCACCATGCAAATGGGGTTTCCATTAGGTGACTGGTAGGGATACGCTCATCTGGCGTTATGAAGCTTTCTGGAGCTGTATAAGCAAAAAGGACATTTTATGCCAGCACAATAACAGGCTTATTAGTGGTTAATAATATTTGAACACTTGACCCTTGCTTAGATGTCTTTTTTTTTCCTTAACCGTTGCACAGGAGTACAGAAAGTGAGGCAGATTTTTTTTTCTCACCTTATCGATGTAGAAATTTCAATCCCACCAATACTGGGACACCCTGTTTTCTCCTAAAGGAGCACATGACTAGGTGACCTTTGAAGGCCTCTTCCAACCCGAACTATTTTATGTTTCTATGCCACTTATCTTCGTTAAAGTGTATTTAACATAGCAATAATGAATGAAGTGCAAGTATCAAAACTGTGTTTATATCACAGACCATTTTCAAAGTTATTGTGGATCAGAGGATGTCAAGCTTTAATAACAGAAAACTGAAATAAGGCTTGTCGGTGAGACTACACCATCATGCACCATTCCCTGCCTGGTCCAGGCTCGGTAATGACAGTTTCTCTTCCCCAGTGACAAGTCTTTTGCCTCCAACTCAAGGACCTGGAGTGAAATCTTAATTCACTGCAAAGCTGCCATCGACAGGTACGGATTTTGCTTCAGCTCCATTAGATGGAGCATGGTGGAAGCTTTAAAGGTGTTCAGGCCAAAGTCCTCTTCACTGAGTGTGTTGTGCCTGTTTGTCACCAATAACGTCTCATCTTTTAATAGAGTTAATGCTTCGTGGGCAGGCTCTGCCCTTGCTTAATGCCATGGCATTGTTCCCATTGGCTTCAAAAGGAGGAGGCACTTAGTCTGGGACTCAAAAAGACTCTTAGGATCCTAAGTCCCATTCATTTCGTGATTTCAGTGGGACTTAAGAGTCCTAAATCCCTTTGTGAATCCAAGCTGTAATGCTCTATCTAGGCACAAGCATTAAAAAGAGTTCTCTTTTTATCCTCTTAGCCTGGTAAGCCTGGTAAGGGGAGCTCCTTGTTATCTTCCCTGTGCCCTGAAATAGGCTGAAAATGTGTGTAGCTGTTTAAATATGGAAGTTATCTTCTTGAGTCTGGATTATCTTTTCTTTTCCAGAACTACAAAACCAAACAGGTCTGGATGACCAAGCTCCTTTCTGGGTTGAAATTCTGTAGGACGGGCATTGGAGTGGAGAACAGGTGATCTATACATCATCTGCTTTAACCAACCCCTGTCCGTCCTTCTCCCTTCCACCCAGCTTGGTCCCTTGGGTTACACATGGGAATCACCTGGGTGCCAAACCCTTTCCATCCTGGTGACCACACTTTGGAAGAGCCCTGTGCTGTAGTATCCACCAGAACTCGACCCACAGACCCTGTGCGGAAGCCAGGTACTCATCGGTGGGACGATAAAAATCAAACCCTCAGTAAGAAACCCACATTATAGCCTCTTGCTGTTATTCTTTCAAGGCTAAATGAGGTTTTTTTGTATCTACTTGCTCATTTCCAAATCTATTGATGATTGTCCCAATGCTCAGCTGATGCAGATTAGCTTAGCAACACTGAAATCAGGTCAGTGGCTGCGTTGATTTATCTCAGCTGAGGAGCTGAGATGGGCTCTCTGGTTTTTCTCCTCTTAAGCGCTTTTCCCTGTGTAGCCATTTCTGTCCGTTGAAGAGCAATGTGAGTCTAGAAATGATTTTGATAGGCTGAGAAAAAGAAAGAGATGCGTTCTGTCAAAAATAAATGATATGTAGGCTTACAGAGGATCTAATGATTAGATGTTGGCATATATTCTTGATAGATTAAGAATCCTTATCCCATTAATGGGTCAACTCTTAGCCTCTGCAATAAATAGCTTTGATTGACAGAAAACTAAAATGATGAGATGTATTCTCTTGGCTATGATGATCCTAAGAAACTAGGGATGTCTACTTCTGAAAAACCCTTTTGCCAAGGTAAATAAAACACAAAATTGATCTACATTTAGCACAGCGTGTCTGCAGCAGCTAACACTTCAACTTAACTGATTTTATGGATTTGAACACAAAATATAAGGCCTCACCATTTTCTGTTGTTGCAGAGAGGAACCGGGTGGGAATAGTTGTGAAGTGGATGGGAATAGGGAACATAGCTTGGTCTTGCATTTAAGGGCCAGGGGTGATGCTGCTGGGCTTAATTCCTAGCAACCCGTCCTGCCAAGCCGGGGAGCACCAAGACGTTTGGTTTCTTTCTCCTCCTGTCATGGGTCACTGGTTTTAATTATTTGTGCCACGGGTTTCTCTGCAAGCAGTGCCCTTCCTGCATTTACGTAATTCTGCTAAAAATGAGTGCTTTCCTCTTCCCCACTGTACACCCAAGCCACAGTAGCAGAGAGCAGCATTCTGGGAGGATGCTCCAAGTCCCTGAGCGCAGCATTCAGCACATCAGCCCTACTGCCTCTTTCATGGTCTTTGTCTTCAGATGTATTGAATATATATTGTTCAGGGCAGAAGGGGTTTTATTACCCGTGTGTGTATTACTTGGTGGGTGGGAGCTTAGGACTCCACTGAAATTTTTGGGTACTATGGTAGTAGTAAAATAAGGAATGATGTCTTGCACGCTGCTTTCCTCCCACTTTATCGCCGTTGCCATCCTAACTGTTTTCTGCATATAAAGCCACCAGATTGGGTTTGAAATGGGCTCATGATGACTGACTGTCTGTGCAACGATTGACAGGTAATACATAGCTTTTGCAACTGACGGGCATTTTGCATTTTTATTTCATTGCCAGTTGCAGGTACCTTGATTTGGGAACAATCTCAATCTGTAAACTTGTTCACTGTATTCAAAATTCAGTGGAGTATCAAAAAAAAATCCTGAAAGAAGAGCAACCTGGCAAGCCCTTGAGAAGTTGAAGGTGTTATTCCACCATCAGGAATCATTGTTGAAGCTTCTGCAAACTTAGTCGCATCCTGGCTTGAATGGATATACTGGAACAAACCCTTAAAAAAACCCGCCTGTTTGAAAATCTATAATTAGATTTGCTGCGGAATGGTTGTAGAATATACTAGACTGAGTGGCTTTTAATTTTTTTTTTTTTTTTTTTAAAGCACATTCGTCTGGTTCTCAGAATTGCTTTCTGTAGAAGTGCCAGTTGCTGCAACCTATGGGGCTCCGGTGAATCTTAGGAATGTATCATTTTAAAAGTGATTAGAGATTATTTAAAGAGAGCTTTATCATATGGTGGAATAGCTAAAATATACGTTTGCTTTATCATCAGTTGGCAATAAAAAGGATGTATGTGTTCTCGGTGGCCAAAGGGGCTGTTGCGGATTGTGGAGGCAGCATTCTGTCCTGTTGACTCCTTGACAGCTTCTTCAGCTCTTCATGACTTGAGTGGTGAGGAAGGAGCATGGGTGGGTATCACCCAGGACATTGGGAACATGTCACTCAGAATGATCACAGTCTGCTGCTGAGAGAGAGCCAAAAATGTTATCTTTGATCTTCTGTAGTTTCCTTTGGTAGCACCTTTCCGATAACGGGATACTTGAATCTGTCTATCTGATCCCAGGGTCTAAAAGATGAAGCTTTTCTTTCCCAAATTAACATTAAAAAAAAAAAAAAAAAAAAAAGCGCCTTATGCACGTCTGTGTTTGACTTTCACTGGCAACTTCTCCCACTCTTCGTCACTAAAACATGTGCTTGCCGATGGTGGAGAGCAGGGTTGTAAACACATGATGTTCTCCAAACATCAAGCAAATCTGGCGTCTCCCCCACTCCTTATTTTAAATCACAACTGATTTTTATTTAACCTCATGGAAATAGTTTGAAAATCCCTGTTGTGTGCCTGTAAAGGACAAGCATAACTTTAAGATCCTGTAAGTTTACTTAAATCAAGATCTTTATGGCTCATATTCGGAATAGTGCTTTAGCACATACCTTCCTTAACTTTTAAATTTTTAAAGTAGATATTCCTATTCTACCTGCTCCTGGAAATAACAAGGTCTTTGTCTTTACTGATCAATATAATTTCAGTAATAACCTGAATTTTTAAAATGGTTCCACTTCATACTTTCAGTCCTCTTCTTTCCCTCCCACCCTGCTTTTGTTGGATTATAAATGTATGAGAAAATGTATGGCTATTCAGGTCAAATTATCCTTCAGCAAGGGCTTTTATGTTTTGAATCTTACTCTGATATCCATATGTTGGAATTTTGGAAGCTCAACTTTTCTGCTCTGGCACGTCATTTCATTTTTTTGACTGCAGGGAGCAACTGTAGCCTTTGAGGGACAGGAGCAGGGATACCCAAGTCTATTCAGAATCCTGTAGGAAGAAAAAAGCCCTTGGTGGAAAGTTGTGTTGATCTCAGTTCTTACTGTGTCTTCTGGTTTTTTTTGGTTTTGTTTTTTTTTTTTAAGATTTGAATAAGAAAACCAACCTTAGATGGTTGGAAGATGTTACTGTGCAGTTTATTTCTGCAGACCTACTAGTATATCCTTGCCTGAGGCAACACAGCGTGCTGTCAGATTGTCAGGGTAGAGTTGTACCAAACAAAACTAAAAAAAAAAGGAAGAAAAAACCCCCTCATATTATTGTGGTCTTAAATGCGGCAAGATGGCAAAAAAACCCAGTGTAAACCTTTAGGCAGTCTATGCCTTTATTGCAGCCCTTGAAAATAATTCCGAAAAAAAGTGAAGCGGCATAATTTGGGGTGAATACTGGGGAAGTGCTCTGTTTCTCTTAGTGCGCTCTCTGCAGCCTTCAAAGACTGGTGGAAAGAGGATTTGTGTAGAGTCAAAGGGCCACTCTATCCTAAAAATGACCTAATTGCCTAATTTTTTTTCTTTTCTAGCCAGCTGTTGTTATATATAGCAGCTTCATATGGACTGGAAGGGTTGAAAGGATATCTGTTTTTTCCTATTTCCTCTCTGCATTTCAAATATTTGCTGTTTGTGGCTGTTTTTCACCTCTCCCTTTTCCCCCTGGCAAGCAAACAAAAACCCCAAAGCAAGCCGTTTTGTCAGGGGTATGAAAATCTTGGGGTCAAGTCTAAAACGTCTCCTGATTTAATTTTGTAGGATGGTACTTATCAAGAAAAGATGCCTCATTTTAAGTGAGTATTATGTACCCTAGTACTAAGCACACTGCATATCAGTGCTCTGTACATACATATATATATATGCAGATAGATAGATATTTGCATGCGTATATGTGTATATATATCCACTAGGAAATTTAAGTAAACTATTTACAAGGTCCTTAGCTTGCAGTGATCTCATGTCGCTGATGTTCCTTGCACCCTCCTTGGCAGGTTTACAAGAGCCAGAAGCGAGCAGACACCTCTGCGGCAGCATTCAAGCTTTGTAAAGTGATCTGCCAGCATCGCTGGTGGCTGTGTTTTGCAAACTGACTTCGGGGCACAGCGTGTGCCCTTGCTGGTGCTCAGGATGGTGCATGAGCGGGCACCCAGCGCCTGGGTTTGGAGGCACCAGGCTTCCCCTCCCCTGAAACCTTTCCCTCCTAGCAAGGTGAACCTTCTTGGTGGCTGAGGGGAAATGCTTTCTGAAATGCTTTATGAAAGCCAGGTGCTCAGAAAGGTGACAAAAGGCTGGAATCAGTGGGCTTGGGGCATCTCAACCCTGTCCTTGAGCACTTTGATATTGCTATGCAGTGTCACCTCCTGAGCCCGCTCACACCCATCTAAGGAGGGACAAGGGATGGTCAGAGAGCAGCTTTGCAGTATTTTCTGTTTCCTCAGTATTAGGCCTCCTATTTTATTCCCTGCAAGTCTTCAGTTTTTGGGGGTTGTCCTGTGCAGGGACAGGAGTCGGACTCCATGATCCTTGTGGGTCCTTTCAAAATCGGGACATTCTATGGTTCTAATTGCCAAAGAGACAATTATTGGCATCATTTTGACTCCTTCGTGGTGTTTGTCATACATGTATCGCTGTACTCCAGAAGCAGTGAGGAATTTATTTCCTCCTTACTATTGCAAAATACCTGTCTGTCTGTCTATTTACTTGGGTGGCAATGTCTGCATTGAGCAGAAGGGAATGGCATGGAATGGAAGGGAAAGAGAAAAGGCATCTGGCAGCATGAGAAATAGCCAGCATCCTTCTTACTGGAGCATCTGATTGGGGAAAGCCAGCAATGTGTTTTAATTCCCTTTCTCAGAAGGCCCAAGAGAAACTGGGCCTGCATCGAAGTGTTGCTGAGGTCCCAGTGCCTCCCAGAGCTCATCTGCCAGCATCTCGCTCTGCCTGCTTCCCAGCCCCTTATTCTGCTGAATCTGCTTTTTCCTTGCACAGCCAAGTTCATTTTCCTGCAGCAGAATCCCTCGTGAGGCTGCTGCAGCCTTCGAGAGATGCTGCTTGCAAGAGTCAGAAATAGCATCCCACTTTCTAGAGGGAGTCCAGCGGAGAGTGACAAAGATGCCGAGGGGTCTGGAGCATCTTTTTGATGAGGAAAGACTGAGAGAGCTGGGGCTGTTCAGCCCAGAGAAGCCGAGAGGGGACCTTGTTTATGCTGATAAACATCTCTAGGGTGGGTGTCAAAAGGATGGACCAGACTCTTTTTAGTGGTGCCCAACAACAGAATGAGGGGCAATGGGCACAGATCGAAACACTGGAGGTTTTATCTAAACATGAGAAGAAACTTCTTTCCTTTGAGGTGCCAGAGCCCTTGAACAAGCTTCCCAGAGGTGTTGTGGAGTCTCCTTCTCTGGAGACATTCAGAACCCGCCTGGACACGATCCTGTGCCATCTGCTCTGGTGACCCTGCTTTAGCTGGTGGGTTGGACTAGATGGTCTCCAGAGGTCTTTTCCAACACCAGCCAGTCTGGGATTCTGCAGGGACTCCCTGGCTGGGGTAAACAGAGCAGCCCTGCACCTTGGCTCCACCAAACTTCATCTCTAGGCACTTTATTCTTATTTACCTGCATGAAAAATTTAACTGCCAGGTGGGATTCTTGGTTTATCCAAAGACTTTAAGCTGTCTCTGGCTGACTTCCAGCCTGGCTGAGCTCGCTGTGGTGGCTCTGGGTGGGAAGGCACATTCTGTTCCAGGTGCAGCCTGGCTCCACGCAGCTTGACGGGGATGTATCGCTGCTCCCAAGTGTGCGGAGGAGTTATGGAGGTCTGAGTTCCTTGCAGAGAGGGCATCCCTGCCATCCTCCCTGTTCCAGTAAGTTCTTCCTCCCTGGGGAACGAAACGGCTAAAACGAATAAAAAGTTTGAGTGGACTTTAGAAGCAAGGCTGGTTGGATTCTGTTGCTTTCTCTCTTTTCTGCCTTACTGGTATTTATGGAGACAGATTTTTTTTTTATCATGAGAAAGGGGAGGAACTCTCCAAAAACGCTCAGTCCTTCCTCATAAATGTGTGTTCCCTGTGCTGTCTCATATCCAGGCTTAGGCAAAATGTAGCTATCAAAGCTTCCCCCTTGGCCTTGTCGTGCAGTGTAGCATATTTTTGCCCTTAAGCAAAGAAAACAGATGCTAAGCTGAAGCTTAACCATCCTCATGTTGGAAGTGCCAGAGCAGGGCTGGCAATCCCTGCCGCCGCGGGTATGCATCTGCTATGGGTGCCTCGCTTCCCGTTAATCTGTGCCATGTGCCAGCTGCTGCTTTGCAAGGCAGTGCAAGGTCCTGGGAAGTGGTGGTGTTGAGGGAATGGTCAATGCGTTCTTAGTCCTTCCTCCATGGTCTGGCAGCAAGAAGCAAGGAATAAGCCAGGAGCTAAAACTAAGCCAGGAGCTAAAACTAAACCAGGAGCAATTTGTGGGCCAAGAGCAAGCAAACAAGCACCTCAGCCTGAGAAATACTGACCCGGAGCAAACCCTTTAAAAGTAAAGTGTCCTTTCTTCTTCAGTGTAGGAGGCAAAAAGATCTTGGTATCCGTGGAGGGCTGATGGCCCCCGCTGGAAGGTGACCTGTTGCATGGCCTGAAGTTGCACCAGGGGAGGTTGAGGTTGTATCTTGGAAACAAGTTCTTCCCGGAAGGGGTTGTCGGACATTGGAATAGGCTGCCCAGGGTAGTGGTGGAGTCATCTAGTCCAACCCCTCTGCAATGAGCAGGGACAATAATAATAATAAAAAAAGAAGTAGCCACTGAGTTTCATTCATTCATTCCTGATGATGAGAGACATACCATCTCCTTTCTGTGCTGTATCCCTTGCCGTATCCCTGTTGATATAGTCAGCAACGTGCAGGACAATTAAGAGTATTTACTCTCTGAAGTGCTGTGACTGAGAGACTTGACTCATAAGCATCCTTGAGGATAAGCTTAATAAGTCCTCTGTTATTTGGAGAAAAAACAGGAGCTGCAAAAATGGTCCAAGAGATATTATCAGTGAAACACTGTTTTTTATTTGCCTTTTTTTTTTTTGCTATTCATCTGGATGGAATAGTATTTCATGAGCTGTATTAACTAAATCTCGGCTGTGAATTGGCTCTGCTATGGAAACTGCTATGAAACATAGAGATGAGCCAAAGCGGGATCTTACTGCATCATGTCCTGAGTTGTCATTGATCTGAAGTGCTTGTAGGTGGCCAGTGCTTGGGCGATGGGTGGCCCTGGGCTCATTGGGATGAGTCAAGCTGAAGGATGTAGATTTTTGGGAATTTGGGCACCACAGATGTGCTGGCCAGGACCACGAATTATGCATTAGCTTGCATTTGCACAGCACCCTGCTGAAGGTGATAAATGCCATCTGAATGTTTACCTGAACTCCAGTGTGTATTAAGTCCAATAGAAATTTGGTTTTGACTTCTATTTTCAAGGTGTTGCAGTTGGACAAACAGTTTTGGTGGTGGTTTTCTGGTTTTGTTCATTTAAATATTTAAGGGAAATACGGGGAAAAGATTTTTTTAGGAAAGAAATCTGGCAATATTTGACCGGCTGCTTTAACATCCAGTTCTGTGGCACGACGGCAACACCAAATCCTGCAGGTTTTCCTGTCCTTCTGCGGCTACAGTAAAACAAGTGGATGATGAAACCGAGTAGGTTAATCGGTGTTAGACGTAGCTCTTTCCTGATCCTTAAAAATGTTGTTTGTCGTAGGAATTACCTCTGATTTCCCACTTTCTGGAGCGGGGTACAGGCAGACCAGCAATTACTACACATGCTGTGGCTGGAACAGTGGGCGGAAACTCTCTGGTGTTCCACAGAAACCCGGAGAAGCTGAGCCATCAGTCCCAGACTGGAAATGAGAGAATCTGGGGCCAGAATTCAGGGGAACAGTGCCCCAAGTCAGGCTTTAAACCCCAGCATCCCAAATCTCGGATAAGCTAAACCCCCAGCAGCTCCCGAAGATGTGGAAATCTGGTTTGGGAGCCTCAGCACGCCAGAAGATGAGGCTGTGTTATCCAGGTGACTGGAGGCAGTTGGCTTTAGGACTGTTTTTTGGGAATTTCATCTGTGTTTCTGGGCAGGGGTTTATCTTCTAGCAGCTCAGACCTAATCCATGCAGCCGTGAGGATGCCAGGCTGATCAAGGTCTGACATGCAAGTATCTATAGGGTCCTAGGGAATGATAAATGTACATAAGGCCGGTTGTTTGGTTATTTTTCCATTCCCAGTGAGCCTTGCTGGGTAAGACAGTCCCTTGCCTTATAATTTCTTTATGCTCTTCATCCTGCTGCTGTGCTGTGCCCAATCTCAGCCTTTAACATTTTTCACCTTGTTGAATTCGCTGTGTGTATTAGTACAGTGAATGAGTCATCTGGCGTATTTAAGTGCAAACCTTAGGAGGAGATAGCTCTAAAATTGCCTTTTCTACTGGAAGCTGATAAGCTTATTACATATGCAGAAAAGGATGCGTATATCAGGCAAAGCCAATGTGTGACTTGGTAGCAAAGACCAGGCTGAAATTCAAAATATATGGAACGATGAATTTAAACACCTTACTAAATCACAGCTGTGCCATTTTATTAGACATTGTTTCATAAACTATGAAAGCTTTAGCTATCATATAAATCTGTCTCTTAATAGGCAGCAGTTACATTTCTTTATAATTTATTTCTTTGATACTGCTGAGCAAAAATGCACCTTCCTGATGACTCCATTTATATACTACATTTTGTTTATCGCTGCAAGCCCGAATTTCTTGCCACGCTCTCTCTGCTAGTGCAGTGTGGATAATAGAAATACAATTTAGAGGAAGATGGGAGATACAAAGGAGTCCTCATGTCACCAGCATTGAGCAAGGGGTTGAGATGAGCTGCTGCAGGCGGATTCTCACGTTGCTCAGCCGGGACCACCCGCTGGTCAGGGTTTGCTTAGTGCCGAGGGCAGCGGGAGCTTTCGCAGCGATGCAAAATGAACGTGATAAATATGCATCAGTCATCGGGGATTGCCACTATCCCAGTTTAGACCAGTCTCTGATCTTTTTTTCTTTCACCATACCATGATGCGTCCTTGAGTCACTTGTTCTAGATGCGGGAATAGATGTGGTGAATGTTCTACGAGATCCCAGCTGGCAAATACCTCATAAATTACGATTTGAGGATGTTGGACATGGCTGGCGGTGCCTTTCGGAGTGGTTCACACTTGGGCTGTCACGATCCACCCCAGCCTTCTGGCGTTGAGCTGCCGTGGATTTGTCCATCTTCCTTTCATTTCGATCATTAGTGTCTCCCTGCCAATCAAGAGAGTGGCACCCCCCAATCCCAAGTTTGCCAAATGTTTTTTCATTTTTCTGTCTGGGGTTTTTACCAATAAATCTAATACTGGATGAAAACGTGCTGCCTCTCAATGTTCTGCTAAATGGCTAGTGCTGTGTGGGTGTCGTGGTTTTTTGTTTTGGTTTGGGTTTTTTGTTGTTGTTGTTGTTGTTTTTTTCATGCTGTTTAAACAATTATAGTCTGCCTTTGTAATTCGTTTGATGTTTTTTCAACCAATATTCTTGCTCTGGTGAAGTGTTGCGAACACTTCCTCTGTTTATACTTCTCTCTATCAACGAAGAAGCACCAGCAGGACTGAGGATAGACCGAGATTTCTTTCTGTGATGTTCAGCAGCTGATGCTTTTTGGCCAAATGACCTCTGTAATAGTTCATGCAAAAGAAGGGAAATTTAAAGTATTTTTTGTTCTAGTTACTAGAGGTCTGCTTTCCGTTTTTTTTTTCCCCTTATTTTTTTTTATCAGATGAAACCTTTAGTAAAATCCCTTCCTCTCCCCTTGGCTGCTTTCATGGTAAGGAAAGCCTGAGCAGTGCTCATCATTTTAAGAGTTGTTGATTCCTTTTTTCTATCTTAATGATTTAAGATTTAAGCCAACTATGATTAAAACTGTGGTATAGAAGGGAATAGAATGGAATAGTTCTGTTGGAAGGGACCTACAATGAGTATCTTGTCCAACTGCCTGACCAATGCAGGGCTGACCAAAAGTAAAACATGGTATTAAGGGCATTGTCCAAATGCTTCAAACACTGAGGCTTTCATCCGTCATATCCATAATTTTGTCCAGTAGATCCATTGATACCTATTTGTGTAAAACTTTAAAAGTGCACGTTTTCTTAATGTGTTTTTTTTATTTTAGACTTCACAAGTGATTGTTCCTTTATGTAACTTAAGAAAAACCCATTAGCCAAAAAAACATGCCTAGAAGACAGGCTCTAATTGTCGACTCCAAATGAGTGCAGTTTGCCAGGGTTGGAAAGGATCTGTAACGTGGGCTTAGAGTGGGTACAGAAATGTCACCTGTGGGTTGACACATTTGTTATTGTGGACCACCACACTAAAGCTCGGCTTTACCCCAAACCGGTGTCTCCGCAAGTTCCTGCAATAGATTTTTCTCACAGCCATCCTGTTCAGTATGTCTCTGTAATTTAAATAAGTAATTTAGCTCTTTTGCAAACTATATGCTTACCTGAAATACTTGCCTGCATTTTTAATTTGCTTTTGCTTGTGTCAGACTACTGATGGCATTGCAAAATGAAATGAATATTTGATTGCACAGTTTATAACAAGTGCAGGTCTAATTACTTAAGCCAGGCATGTTTATATATCTGATGCCATCAGACTTCTTTTGCAAAAATACCCTAGTCTAGCAGGGCCCTTCACCACATCCTTAATTTTCATCTGCATTTGTTTTACGGATGCAGCCAAGACTCTCGAGTTGTTTGAAGCTGGGAAGGGGGCTGGTTTTTCCTTATGCAGTACTAAGGTGGAGGTTTAAGCCCTGTATTAAGGCTGGCAGGGCAGTGTGTGCCAGCAAATCCTGGTGTTTTAGAGCAGAGGTGGAGTAAAGCACACACTTTGCAATGGATGATAAATGTACCCATAAACTAACTGGAGAAGTGCTACCAGGAGCATCCATCTTGCCCGAGATTCAAGAAGCAGCTGAGAACATGGCATTTTCTGCGATTTGGTCAGGTGTGTCAAATGCAAGCAGCAGCTTTGCAACAGAAGGACTCTTCTGTCACGGCTATTTAAGCAAGTTATTGTAACACTTATTCTTGTCTTTTCTGTGAAAAATTGCAGTGAGTAGCTGAGAGATTATTTGTTTATGCTGGCTAACTGCAAACAAAACTTTATCATTTACCTTTAAAAAAAATTTAGGGTGAAACCAAGCAGGGAAATTCAAAAAGTTAAAAAAAAAAAGATAACATTTAAGCTGTTGAAAAGCTGTGACCGTCTCAAACATGCACAGAAAAGGTGTGTTGGTGAGAGTTGGACTTGATGATCTTAGAAGGTCTCTTCCCGGAGCTGCTGCAAGCCAGGGTCTTTCTGTTTGTAATCTGTTCCACTTGCTGTTGCAAAGAAGAAAGTATTTTTAATGTGAAATCAATCTTAAAACACACCAAAAAAAAGCCCCTCCAGCTGTTTGAAAGCTGTTGGGAAGTATGGCAGATTAGAAGTAGTCCCAGCTGAAATGGATTAGCAGGCAGAGTTCAAGTGAGGAGGTCAAACGCGTAAACTGAATGCAATTTATCTTGTGGCACTGCAGTTTATCACATGCTCACAGAAATAAAGAAATACCACACGCATGCACATATTCACACCTAATAATTTAAGAATAACTGGAAAAGGTCTGAAAAGACATTAAAAGGCATCTGATGACATCATGCTATCTGAGGTAATAAACCAAAGATGGTTGAAGTCTGTTCCAAACCAGCTGTAACCAGAGATGTCTTTATGTGCCTGTCTATATATATATATATTTCACATCTCAGGAAAGAGCTATTGAACAATAGTATTGCATACTAACTGTATGGGGAGATGCAAGATTTTTCTTCTCAGGGATTTCTTCCTGCTACATTTCTTTCTTTTTTTTACATTTATAGAAATACTTTAGCATCTGGCTGTGCTGCTTTTAGAAATGTTTAAAACTTTTAGGATGCTTTACCCTTTAGAAAACCACAAGAAAATTTAGGAAAGTTTTGTTTTCTGCTTTTTTAAAATCTTCATCATTAGATAAAGGGCTTCCCCCTGAATTTGAGTGGTTGTATGGTTGAATTTGTGAGGGTATCTGCATAGAGATGGCAAGATAATTTTGCATTTCAGTCACATAGTATGCCAAGTTTAATGATAAATACATTTTTTGAAAGATGCTTTACGTGATGTAAACTCCAGTGAAGGATGTTAGTGTCACATTAATAATAATTATTGAGAAGTGTCACAAACTCATCTTGAGCAGCCTCTATTAGACACCATCTCAGAATTAAATTTAAAGGAGAAGATAATTTCGAAGTGCAATTAAAAGCTTGTCAGAGTGGAGAAGCAGCCACTTTGAGTCTCACTTTGATTGTAAGCACAGTAACGAAGTGACTCAGCCTGGCAGCTTGAGCAATCCTAGTGCAATATCTCATTTAGTTGCATTTCTAATGCATTAAGTTCTGACGTTGTTCTCGGAGGAAAAATACCCCCAACTTGTTTTCTATGGAAATTTTCTTTTAGAGACTTTTTTTTTTAAACAGATACCTGAAGTCTCAGTGGCCCTTTTTTCAACCATAATCATTTCAAGACGCGATCCCTGCAGAAAACTCTGGAGTTGGCCTGTTTGCGACTTTTCCTTGTCCTCGCCTACCAGTTGCAGGGGGTTCTTAACTGGAGCGAGGAGCTGTGTCCCCCAGGCTGGTTTTCCCATGTGCATTTCCAAGATGTGTTCACCTCATTAAGAAAATTTGGGGGATAGCATTAAGGAGAGACCATCAATGGGCTAAGATAATTATTTTATGCTGGTCTCCACATGTTTTTTTCTTGACGTTTCCCACAAGCAGGCCTTTTAATAGCAGATTTGTGAGTGTTTTGTCTTGATTCCTTGCAAGGCTGGCTTTTTCAAAGGAAGTAGGGGGGGCTAAGGCGAGAAAGCTCATTCTAAGATACAGAGCTGGAGTAAGTGCCTACCAGCTCCTATTTTTGGTGACAAGCATCAGTATAGAGCTGCCTGGTGGCCCGTGGGCATGTCCTGTCACCCAACATGTCGTGAAGCCAGCGATTTAGATTTTAAACAAAACCATTTTGGAAAAGGACAAAAATATATAAACTGAAATGAAAACAAACTACAGGTTGAATGTCTGCACAGGAGAAAGGTTGCATTAACCCTCTTTAATCAGGTTATTTTGAAAAAACCCTCATAACATTGACTTAGCATGGAAAAAATGGAGCCAATATGTCCTAAGTTTGGATGCCGGTGTCTGGTGGGATTTTTGCTTTGTGTGTGTTGTTTGGTAAGGATTGGAGGGGTTCTAGGGTTGTGTAGTGCTATGCATTTTATGGCACATTTAAATGTCTATAACATAAATAGCTTTCCCATCAGAAGGCATAAATGTCAGCCTATTGACACATTATAAAGACACAAATGGAATGTAGCCTGGCAGACTGGTGCTGGTTTTGAGATTTAATAGTACATCTGTATCATTTATCCCAGTGGGAAATAACACAGGATGTTGCCTTGTAATTTTTTACTACTGTATAATAAAATGTAACCATAATAAATAGTGCCTAAGCAAGTAATGCAGCAGATTCTGGATTTCGTCCAGAGTGTCTTTACCACTAATCTTGGGTTAGTTTTGCCTCCTCAACTTCAGGCAACATACAGTTTTGAGTGGATACGAACCGAATGTGGATCTTTAACGTGTGATGTATGTTATCTATAGAGACCCTCCTGTGCCAAATGCCTGCCACCTCTTCGTCAGCTGGCATTAGCACTATCCTGCTTCATTCCTCTTTAAACCATCTTCTGTTGACCTGTCCTTGAAGGGGTCTGTTCTGCATTTCCAGAATGTCTTTGTGGGCTGATTGCTTTTCCACTTGTCCTTACTGTGTTACAGTGTTATGTGCCTTTTGATACAAACTCAATATTTCCTCAAAGCGTTATCAGATTCATGCAACTTGAGAGTAGGGATGTGGTGGGTTTGTGCTGGTTGACTATAACTCGTCACATGTTTGCATGGGGCATCTTGCAGACCTTTTGGTACGCTGGGGAGATGCTGTGTCCTGCCCTTCCCTCTCTGCAGTGTCTGGGCTGCCTCATCGCTGCAGGCTGGGATGGTTTATTAAAGCCGTGAGAGGTCTGAGAAGTACTTGGCACCTATTTAGGCACTTCTATGAGGGCCCAATAATGCAGAAGGGCTCTCTGGGTGCTTTCTCACATCTGGCCTACGATGTTCCAAGCAAAGAAAAAATAGGAAAACATTATTCTGTGCATATGAGAGTACTGCAAATTTGTAAAAAGTAAATTAACATAGAAATGAGGGAGGCTTTTGATTCATCAAGTAGATTCTACAGACTGTGTCATTTCCTTGATTTTCATTTTAATTAGGATTATCTCCTAAGGTCTTTGCTGGGAATTTACATGCAACAGAAGACTTTGGTCAGCGGCATGCCAGTGTAATAGCCCATACTTGAAGAAATCCAGCTGTGGCATGGATAGCTGGGGTGAGATTTGGCAGGACCACAGGCTCCCTTCTCCTCTGGTGTTAAATGCCTTGTTGGTGCAGGGAGCCCTCTGGCTCTTCCACTGCCAGGCTTCACATAGCTGCTTGGTTGCTTGGGATCAGTATATTGCTGGGGGAAAAAAAAAAAAAAAAAATTTGCTGGGCTGCCAGCTTGAAATAATGGCTGTTTTCGGCTCCAAAGCCAGGCACAAAAGTCTGGCTTAACCCCAGCAGCCGTTGGTCCCAACAGCTGGGACCTAGAGCCAGTCGAGACAAAAAGAAGCTGACCTTTTCCTCTGCAAACTCAATCTATTTCACAGAAGTGTATGGGTCTGGATGGAGTTTTCAGAGGTTCTGTTTGATAGATTAGAAGTGGAAAATGAGGGAAGGGAGCCAGGTAGTTGTAAAGGAAGGCGAGCAGCATCTCCGCAGCCTCGGAGGGGAGGCCGTGAGGTTTGAGTGCATGTTCTGCATGATGCAGAGCAGAAGCACAACTCTTAACACCTTGAGTCAGTGGTGCTGTCCTACCACTGCCCTGTGTCCTCTTTTCTGTCTTTTTTTTAAATCTTTTTGTTGTTTAAAAGTCTCTTTCTTGTTGCACCGAGGGGGAAAAAAAAAGTATTTGGAAACTGTTACAAAACCAAATTAATATTTTTGCTTTAGTTGCTAGAGGTATTTATGAGCAGACGGATTTCATCTTGGAAATTAGTCATTTGCAAACTTGATGAGCACTTTATTGTGATTGTTTTTCTCTATCTAAAATAGATGTATTGCTATGAAAATTTCCATGTAATGTGTAGGTGAAAATTTACCTTGCAGTTTTCTGCCTTAGTGGAAAGGATATGATTGTTCCAGAATACATGAAATGTAAATGTGTTGCTATTAATTACAGGAGAACAGAGTTTCATCCACTTGGGCCCTACAACAGCAAGTGTCCGGGGTAGGCTGTAAGCTTTAGCTTCTTGTACACTCAAATAACAGATTCGAAAGCCATTAGGCATATGAACAAGAAGAAAATGGAGACAGAAGGCAAAAAATGCTGAAGGGAAAATCCTCCTGAAAGCCTACAAAGCATTTTCAAGCTTACGGAAATGACCTGCTCCGTTCTGTTACACAGAAGTGTTAAAAGGAGAGCAGACGACCCCGCTCCCTCCAACTATTCATCTGTTATGTCTGCGATGTATTTAGACTGAATCCTTGCCCAGATGCTGCGGATCTGTCGGTTCCAGGGGAAATTAATGGGATTTTACTGTTTGCTTTGAGGAAGGGAGGACTGGACTTTCTCCCGCTGTCTTTGGCAGGAAGGAGCGAAGAGCTTTCCTGTCTGCTTGCTTTAAATACTGCGTCTTTTTAAGCTTTTTTGCCAGATAGCCTAATTTGTGTTACTGCCATATACCGTGTTGGAATATTACGGAGGTTAATGTACAGTGCTTTGATACACAACCATAATGGCAGACTCTAATGTTTTTTAAATGGTAAACCAAAGGCATTCATAATACAAGTTGCAGTGAATTGCCTGTAATTCTTGCCAGAGATTCGTTTAGCATTGCTTTTAATATTTTATGCACTGAAGTTGTTTGCAAAGACTAAAAGCTTCACTTACTTTGCACGCTTGTGCAGTGTCCTCTCCCCTTGCAAAGTGCGACAGAAGCACTCTCTTGCAGATAAATTGTATGGCAGGAGGTTTTATTAAATTCCAGTTATACCATCTTGGAAAGATTTTTCTAGTGATCAGTGAAAACTAGATCAGATTTATGGCGTCATAACTGAGCTGGGTAGTTAGAAATCTAACCTTTTGTAATATCACTAGTCGCATATTAATATTTTTAAGTATCTAAAACACATGAATGACGTAGGAGGTTTTGACTTTAAATGTTACTATAGAGATTTGGCTGTACATAATGCCATTAAAACAGAAGAGTACAAGATAAAATGATCCATTTGCAATTATAATTATGCATATTGAGATTGACCATTCCTTAAAAAATTGGAAGTGCAAAGTGGAGAAGGGTGCTTGAGCAGTCACTCTCTGTTGAAAGCATTGATGGAAGAATAAAAATATGGAGGGGGATCGATTTGGCAGTAATGTGTGCAGAAAAGCACGGGAAGTATTTCTTTGGAAGGTGAAGGTAACTCTTGTGCTGTTGTGGTTAGCTTCGCTTGCAGAGGCACCACAAAAATGCATTATCAACCACGGAACAGCAAGTAACGCTATGAACCACTTTGTCTGCTCTTGACACTTGATAAATCAAGTGTATTAGTTGATCAGGTTGGTATTGAATTGTCAGCATGGCCTCAGAAACACTCCACGGAGGAGGTGGGCTTTGTTCTAGCTCTGGCGGTGGCCCTGTCTTTGACCTTGAACATGCATTTTTCTGTCTCCTTGCCTTCCTTTCTGCTACTCCTTGATTGTCTTGTCTTCTCAGAGGATGAGCTCTTCGGGAGAGAGATTTCTTTGCATCGTGCTCTGTGAACAATGAAGTCTGAGCCTAGCCAAAGCCTCTGGGGGCTTCTCTAACACAAATTATAATTGTTAGCTTTAATCACTGGCATCAAAAGAGCTTGGTAATGGGGGATGGTGATGTGCAGGGTTTGGAGAGATCTGTAGGGTGCATGTTAATTAAGTCACCATCAGTGAAAGCTGCTGATGTGGTTTCATAACACCCAGGAGTGATGCTGTGCTGCTCCGGGTGGGTTTTCATCTCCAAAAGCACAACGCTGGGTGCTCACTTCTCTACTTGAACAGAGCCAGAAATGAGGTGCTTGGTACATTTTAGCAAACGAGACTTTCTCACTAGCCTCCTGCTGGTTGCCTAAACCTTTCTGTGTTATTTTTGTGGGTCCCTGTGCTGTGATCACTAACAACTGCAGTTAGACCGCGTGGTGTTTGCAGCTCAGACAGCTGCTCGAGGGCGAGCCAGCGCGTCTCGATGGATTCACCTCGCAGCCTTTGCTGTTGCCGAACAGAAAGTGTTTATCGTCGCTCTCCCAAATAGCAGCTTCTGTTTTGGCAGGGAGGTGAAGTAGCATGCTGGTTTGCAGATTAATTGCCCTTCTTCTGGCAACTAGTGATGTCGAGCAGGATGCCTGTGTCCTATTTGGGTGGATGCATTACTCATCATAGCAAGGGAGATGGAAACACAGGGTGTTTCAATAAGATGGACCAAATTTCAAAGATATAGTGATTTCAAATTGAGTCCATCTTTTTGAAACCCTGTATTTCTTCTCCCAAGTAGCAAGTGACAGGGTGAGAGGAAACGGCCTCAGGGGAGGTTTAGATGGGATACTGTGAACAATTTCTTCCTCAAAAGGGTTGTCAGGCATTGGAACAGGCTGCCTCAGGCAGTGGTGTAGTCACCATCTCTGGAGGGGTTGAACATATGCAGAGATGAGGTTCTCAGGGACATGGGTTAGTGCCAGGATTGGGTTAATGATTGGACTCGATGATCTGGAGGGTCTCTTCCAACCAAAATGATTCTATGATTTTATGATTCTGTTTAGCTGTGTGAACACCAGCAGTCACGTTAGTAAGAGATGACTGTGTTCAAGTGTATATGTCATTTATTTAGCGTTAATCCATACAGGTAGAGCTCCAGCGTAACATGGGATGGAGCAAGAGGGAGGAGGTGATATGACCTCTCCATCACCATCTTAAGTGAAACCACTTGCTCAGTTGTCCAGGCAGAGTACAACTGGGTAAGAACTGGGTGAGAAACGCCAAATGTTTTCTGAGAAGAAGGTTTTAGAAAGGAGCAGATTAGTCGATTGGTGTGGAAAGGAGTAAAAGAAAATAAAAAGGACCCTCCCTTTCATGTGGGTAGGTGCTGTACTGCTGGGAGTGTTAACAGGAGTTGGAGGTAAAGCAGCGTCTCCCTCTTTAATATTTATTCTACATTTTAGGCATCAGCTGAGTCCAAATCGCTCTGGTTCCTGCAGCGCACCCACTGCCAGTGAGCGATGCCTCTTGACCAAGTATTTTGCAAGATCTTTGCTGTGCAGGAATCCCTGTATTATTCCCTTCTGAGAAGAAAACAAAAAGAATTCTCCAAACCACATCTGCAATCTGCAGAGAAATAGCATATGGCAGAGGCCAGCTCAAGGTTATACACTGGGCGTTTGGGGAGGGAAGGCAAGAAAGATTTACCAGTCAGTACACTCACGTTCTGATAAAATAAAGGTGAGCTGGGATGAGAGCATGTGCCGAATCCCAAAATGACACAGAAGAGCCATAAACTACTGTATGTTGTGCTGTCTTTAGCTCTTTATGCTCCAAGCAGAAGCAAAATCCAGGGTGTCATAAATAAAACAAAGATCTTGTTTTAATTTCATTTAAAAAGCTGTTGCAAGGTAACAGGGTAACAAGAATTAACTTCTTCAGAGTAGGCAAACCACAATTCCTCTACTCTGTACTGCAGCCATCAAATCAGAGTTATTGTCCAAAAGCTTCTTGGAACCAGGTGGAGGTTTTGCTATAAAACAAGCAGAGTAGTCTAAACAAATGGCATTTTTCGTAGAAATAAAGTATACGGATGCCCTCATGAGGTGTTGCCTGGTCTGCTCTGCACTTGTAAAACTGTTTTTTCGTACTGAAACTATGTATTTTTTATCAAAATCCAAGGCTGAAAACAGCTAACATCTGGAGACTTTTTCATTTGTACCGTGAGAAATAATAGCTGGTCTTGCCCTGAGTTTGCCTGTAGATTTCTTAGATGGTCCAAAACCCGTTTATTGCTTAGAGAAGCAATTTTGCTGACAGGCGGCCTGGAATAGAGTTCTCTGTTTTTCTTCCAGAGCATCCATACTTGCCCATTATAGAGAAATCACTCAAAAAGCAGCATGCATGCTGGACTCTCAAGCCTTGTTTTAAGTTTTAATTTACTTGTCTGCCTTCCAAGGTTACCGGCTAGAAGTGATTGTTCCTTTAGTAAGATGAATTATGCGTTGAGGACCAATGCCTCAGCCTCCTTCCTTTCATGTTCCCAGGGGAGCACCTGCTGAGGAGCACACAGAACTGGGGTGAAATTTTCTTTTTTTTGCGCATCAAAGATTAAATTAAATGCAGGCAGGAGGACTCAGTGCTAGTTCCCTCATGTGGGTTTTTTATTTTCTAACTGTTTAAATGGGGCAGGATGGCGTCTCAGGGTCCTGCACCATCCAGCTTGACTCTGACAAATCTGATTCCCACTGAAGTTTCATCTGGAGCAATCCCAACTGTGAGGAGCAATTTTTCATGTGTAATTAGTCCTAATAAAACTGGTGCTTCCAGGAGGCTGACCTGGATCCATGCATTTCATGCTTTTGTCAATTAATGCTACATTTAGCATCTAACACTATATTTAGAAGAAAATACTGAAGATGTAAGGGGATGGAGGAAATTCAAGGTGTAACTGCTGAGGAACAGGAATTAACGTCCTTATAATCATAATTGATTTGATGTTCTTTTCAAATGAAGTATTTCTTTATTATTCTGGTGTAGCAACCTCTACAAATCTCTGGTAAATCCTCTAGTATAACAATAATTTATCCAGATCATATTGAAGTCCGCTATGGTGAAGAGATACTCATGTACCTGCACAAGTGTTCTATAACTACTTGTATCTCTAAGGATGTTTATTTATTTGGCAGCTTCCACTGTTTGTTTCTTCCAACCATTGTTGGTTATGTGCTAGTACTGTCCTCCCATAATGAGATGTGCTGTGCAGAGATTAAAAATTCTTACAGGCTTTTAAAAATCAGATCTGTTGACCAAAAAAGTTCATTGCTGTATCCCCAGCTGCACATAGAGCAGAAAGTTCATGAGTGCCTAATGAGTCCTCAGAGGCAAGTATACATGTTTTTTTAATTATATTTTTTCTTTTTGTTTCCAGAAATGCTGAATTCAGTACTCTGCAAAAAATTGTGTGTGGATTTTTAGCACCTGAAGAACAAGAAAAGGTAATTACTGGACCATATAGCCTAGCCTCATTTGTTAGCTGTGCTAAAATATTAAACTGCTCGACCTGAGCCTGCAGCTCCATCTTTGCGTATGGGTTTTGTGTATTTTCAGTTATGCAGGCATGGTTGTTTCTTGAGAATATTCCTTTTTTGGAAAGGGAGCATGGGAACAAAAGCAGCAGAGCGTGAAAATGCTGAAGCAAAATGGTAGGGAATAGCACACTGTGAATTTTTTCAGCGTACGTTAGATGTGAAAAAGGTAAAAGAAGGGGGAAAAAAAAATCAAGGTTTATACGTACCAAGAGAAAAGGCTGTAGAGTTCTTTATATTTGCAAGCCTGCCTGGCAGAGCCAGTGGGCAAGTGTAGAAGGAGGCTGAGTGTTCCTCCTTGTTATAGCAGCTCCTCGCGTTTGGGTGACTGAGTCACTTGTGGGGTGTTGCATCCTGCCGCGGGATCGTGAGCTGCAGGCGAGCCCGCCCTTGCCGTTGCCTCTCCTTATCTTCCTGGGTCGTGACATTTTGCTTGGGCAATACAGCTCAACAGGGCCGCAGCTCAGTTACTGGTGTTAAACAAAATGCTGTTCATCAAACTTGCATGAGCCTCTTTGCCGGGGGCTGCATCTGGAAAGAGCGGGCTCTGAAAAGCAACGAGGAAAGCGCTGCCGCTCCGCACGCTGCTGTCTCCTGCATTTTCTCCACACTTCTTTCCAAGGCTGAGAGGCAGGACCTCATGTGGTTTTTCACTTTGCTGCTTTCTGGAGAAAAGTGATATAGAAGTTGAGCAAGGGAAACATGGTCCTGTTCAACTGGTACATCCTTCCAGCTGTACAGTGGTCCAGAGGAGCAACCAGGACCCTGCATTTGCCTCAAAGCCTGTGCACAGCTTCGTTATGACTGTGGGTAACCCGGAGTGATCTAGAGCCTTGTGGTTACTTTTTGTAATAATTAATATAATAACTTCGAAGTGAGATGTATGTAGATGCCACAGTATGGACAGCAAATGGAAATATATAACGTGAAGGTCTGTACATTTGAGCATATAGTAAAGCAAGTGTAGTGAGATTTGAAAATGCAGATGCAAAGAGGTGCAGGGAGGAAATGTTGCAGGGATTGGGAAAGCTTCTCTATGAAGATGTAACATGTTCTTATGAGACACTTAATTTCATTGCTTGGGTTGAGAAAATGCATATGAGTGACATCTTGTGTTCACGTGCATTTGGGAGGTAGAATGTAAACCACGGTGACAAAAATGAGTCATAGGGTGGACCAGTGCTGCCGCTTTCATGTATCAGCATTACAATTTGCTGGAAACCCATCAAAGGGAGGTGCTGTCTCAGTTCTTGGGAAGGATGTTGAAACACACTAAAGGGACTTAAATTTGAAATTTCCTCTGATCCTTATCCTTCTCTTTTTTTTTTAAATTTTTTGTGGTGGACTCTACATGTGTGAATTTAATGCAAAATTATGACAGGAGGTGAAAAATAGCAGGTGAGGGGAGAAGCTCTAGGAGCAAATAAACACTTGATCAAAATACATTAAGTTTTTAGAGAACCACATTCTCCTGTAGTTTGGGCTCATGGTGTTTTGAATGACCTTCCGTGTGCTAATGAATACAATTTCTTTTGTTGGATCCTTCCATTAGGATTTACAGTGACACTTAAAACTCGCTAAAGCCTTGTGTCACCATCACCGGCTCATTTCTACGCCCTGGGACTGTCGCATTCGGGCACTTAACGTATGATAACTTCAACGGGGACTCAGACAATTCATTGGTGTTGAGTATAAGTTGTTCTATCCATATCAAAAGAAGAGATGGAAAAATCCAATTTATTTTAAATCATGAATTTTCCAGGGGGAATAATTGAAAAGTTTAATCCTGCAGATTACTGTGAGACGCAATATGTTGGCAAGGAGAAAGACTGTTCTGCACTGTTGTGTTTCACTAGTATTTTGATTACTTGATGCTGTTTTATAAGAAGGTGAAATATTAGTCTAAGTTATCTGCGCAATTTAAAATTCTCTCAATTAATCCAGTTGTTCGTGTTTATTTGTGCTTTTGGTCCAGTGTAATGAGATTTGTAAAAAAATCAGTATGTATTTTTGCAAGTAAGAAAAAAACCTAAAAATACTCCAGATTGATCATGGCTAAGTGCTTTCCAAGGACTTGGAAAAAAAACTGCCCATGCTTTAATGCCATGTGGCTCAAGCAGGGGAATTATTCCCACTGGGTTTCTTAAAAGCCATAGACATCGTTTTAAAGTTTAAGCATAAGCAATATCGTAAGTAGATACAGCAATGTCTGTAGCAAAGAAGTGGCCACTAGCATTGTTATATTTGATCAACATGTCATTTTTATCGGCTGCTCCTGCTCTCTGAGCTCAGGGGGTTGCACACAATTTTTTTTTTTCCAGCTGGTGAAAGGATCCCACAGAGTCATTTAGCTTTGTCAGCTGTAAGAGCGGGACAACTGCAAGCTCCTGAATTCCTTCAGCCCTGGATGCAGCAGCATCCGTTCAGTCAGTGGCCGGACTGGGGATATGTCACACGTCCCTTTTCATCCTGTCGAAGAGATGTCACCCGCTCCGTGTGTGCGATATCCCCTGAGAAAGGCTTTGCACCATCTTCTGAGAGAGGTGACCCCGATGTGGGTGTTCAGACCCCCAAAGTGGGGGATTTTTGCAGATGGGGTAGATTTCACACCATGCTGTTGTCAGCATTGGTGAGCGGGGTCTGAAGCTTCCAAAACTGAGATCGCACTTTTATTCCCTGAGTGGCCAGGCCGATGGAAGAGATATCAAAGCTCAAGGGCACAAGAAACACTCTCTTCTTTTGTACTTTATGCCTTTTTTTTTTTTGTCTTTTTTAACCGGCTGGCCATGACATTAAGATTTCTAATTAATTTAAAAACCACAGGCAGTTGTAGAGAGTGAGCAATGTAATAACTGGGCCATGGGGCAGAGTAAAAGCACATCAATTATTCAAGCAGTCACTGCTGCTTATTCCCTTCCCGGAGCTGGGCTGGCTGTCAGCGTGTGTCAGCGCCGCCGCTAATGCCCTTCAGAATTTACATGCATAAACAGTGGCCTTTTAAAATCCACACGAGGATCACTTCAGCATTTCCAATGATAGCTGCCAGGAGCGTGCTCCGCCAGGGGGCTCTGACCGATGTTTTGGGTGCATAGTTCAAAAACTGGGATCTTGGCAGGCGCTTCTACTGGAAGCCATTGAGAATTTGCTCCTCAAGGAGACTGAGGGGCAGCCTGAGCCATGGGAAGGAAGAAACAGCCCTGCTTTAAAATTCGGCTGGTGTCTGGGAGTGGTCTCTCCAGGCGAGTGAAGACCAGCGTCTCTGATAATGAGTTGTCTATTTTCGTGAAGTCCTGGAAGCACGTGGTGCGAGGATGCCATGGGTGCCGCTGGGACTGGACCTTCTGTGGGTGCTCTGCAGGGATGACGAGCAGGAAGCATCCTCCTCCTCTTCTTCTTCCTCCTCTTCCGCCTCACACATTGGCTTATTAGTGGACAAATTTGAAAATGCGGAAGCTTTTCTCAGCATGAAGAACTAAATTCCCCACACTGTGATGATCGTCTTGCACGGGGACATGGCAAAGTCTCATGTCAGGAATTCCACAGCGAGCGACACTGATTTCTGCACCCAACCAGCCAAGGGGGCTGGAAATTGCAGACACAGTTGGATTTTTCTGCTGTGGACTACAAGCAGAGCATGAAGCCTTATTTTCCTGGCTGGCTGACATGGTTATCCCTGCTGCTGGAGGCAGCCACCTTGCTTTTTAAAAAGTGAACTAATTTGTGAAGGCGACAAAATAAAATGAGCCTCGCTAATTATGTGTTGTGCCGGCGAAAATGACCAGCTTTAGTTTGGAAAACACTGGCTGTAATTAACGGTGAAAGGCTTTATTCTTTGCTCTGTGTAGCCATTTATGAATCACTTCTCCCCATGGAAACTTTTAAATCTGTCTTGCTGGGGAGACTGAGGAGAAACAGGTAAAATGGATTTGCTTTAATAGCTGTGGTTGTAACTTAAACACTTGCAATGATATTAAGCATCTTTCTCCATTAGTATTTCATGTTGATCCTGATGATATACCAGTCCAGGTTAAGACAGGATCAGCCTTCATTAAATGGAAGAAACTAAACTCCGTTGACAAAGGCTTTGGCTAAATGGAGCCTTCATTGCTCTGAGAACAAGAATGCAATTAGCTGAAATGTTTGTTTACAAAATCTAATTCCTGGGGAGTATCTTAGATTGCTGCTTGCATCTCTTGGGCTTTTGTTGCCAAGGCTTGCAGCTTGACAGATTTTGCAAAGCGCAGTAGTAGCACTTATAGAAGGGATGGGTCAAGCTCTCTGTGGTAAAGCTGAACCCAGCTGAAGAGCAGGGCCTGAGCTGCAGATGTGCTGGAGTTTATTTGTGCCTTCCCCCCATGTGCAGCACAACTGCCGCAGTCCAGGTTTTTTTCCAGCTGTTTGTTTTTGGGGGGCGGGGGGGGTATGTGTGTTCCCCTCCCACCCCCCTTTTTTGTGTTTTTTTTTGTGTGTGTGTGGTTTTGGTTGGTGTTTTTTGTTTGTTTGGGGTTTTGTTTGCTTGTTTATTTTTGTTAAATTAAGGCCAGTAACATAGTTGCAAGGTTATGTTTAGGTAAAGCAGCAAACTACTGCAGGGCGGCATAAACATGGTTTGTGGGACCGGGATGAGAAAACTGATCTTGACAACAAGAGAACGGCTCATGCTGCTTTCAATAGCGGCTATGACCGAAGGGTGGGGGCTTGGGTGCTTCATCCTGCGCCTTCGCACAGGTCATGATGTGCCAACGGTGGGGCTTCGATTTCCTTGCTGTATCAGGTTTGGAGTGTGAAGGATCAGACGTTGCGAGCATGTGTTGATACCAACAAAATAGCACATGTTAATTTGGAAGCATGTATTAATAATAAAACATTAGCTTGCGGGCTAGGGTCTGGCACGGTGGTGTTTATTAGCTCATTTTGTTACTCTGTGCGGTGGCTTTGCTTTCTCTGCAGTTCTTTCTTGCGGCTTCCTTGCAAATGGATGGAGTGTCTGGACTTATCTATCAGGTGACATTGGGCCAGTGCGCGTTTCCTGGACACATTTGCCTCATGTGTCTGGTGGCAAACATTAAACAGTTACCAGAACAATGCAATTTCCTCCCCATTTGCTGAATATAGGATATTAATGGAATAGTCAGTATAATCTGTTTGGCGATGGCTTGTAGTCATGTTAAATAATGGGGAACAGACTAACGAAGACCATCCCATTGATGGATAAGGGTTACAATTTACCAACCCTGCAGTAATTGAAATAAAACAAAGCTGCCTTTACCTAATGGGCAGAGTGATACGCGATGTGCTGGTTTTTGATGGTGAGTCCTGGAGCAAGTTCAGAGAAGGGAACAGAGCTGGTGAGGGGGCTGGAGCACAAGTGTGATGGGGAGTGGCTGAGGGACTTGGAGCGTTCAGCTGGGAGGAAAGGAGGCTGAGAGGAGACCTTCTCACTCTCTGCAATCACAGAATCATAGAATAATGTGGGTGGGAAGGGACCTTCAGAGCTCATCTAGGGTGCTTTACCCAGAAAGGATGGGAAATATTCCTTGTAATTTCGCACGATTTGAAGAGTTTCTATCACAAAAAAAACAAACAATGCATTTAGCCAGGTACATCCCTTGAGTAGATGGGGCTGTCAATGGGGCCGCTGATGGCTCTTCAGCACCTCTCGTCCCCACCGTCCCTGTCCCCCCACACGGTGACTCCTCACGGTCACCTCCTCAGGATGGGGGGCAGGAGGGGCGGGACCCCCGGTAACAGACAGGGCCCTCAGCCAGTGAGGTGCCCAGGCCCAGGGGCGCTTCTGTAACAGCTCATAATGGCCACAGCCCGACCCGACCGGGCACAAAGTGGCACCAATGCCGAATCTCTTGAATCTCACTTGGAGCAGCCTCCTCGCTGCCTTGGGTCTGTGAGCAGAGCCCTGAGACCAGGGACCCTCTGAGGAGACTTCCCATGATGGAGAGCCCTCATCTGCTCCTCGGTGAGGGATTTTCTTCTGGAAATACGCTCGAGTGACCCTTGTGGGTCTTGCTGCCTCCTCCCGCACAGGTGCTGCTCCCCAGCATCCCCTCTCCTCTGGCAGACAGTGAGATGGGAGTTGCAGGAGGTGATGCAGGGACTTGCTCCTTGCGAGAGCCTGCTCAGGGGACCCCTTGGGATTTGGTGCTAATAGTGCATGTAAAACACCACTTTTTTCAGTGTCAGCACTGGAACTGACAAATGCTTTCCTTAATTTGTGAGAAGTGTGCCCAGTATGATGTGGTTATATGTGCCTGAGAGTCTATTCTCAAGACAGTACGTGGGCCTGGCTCCTATGAAAGCTAATTGCACTATTAGGAGAAGATCCTGCTAACTTAATAAGATAATTTATTTGTTTCTGAAGAGTATTTTTTTTTAAGGTGAAAGAAATCCTGAGTGGTGCCAAATGGTGTTGGAAATGTGTTGATCTTCCCTGTGCCTTCCTCTCTTCTCCCTGTGTCGAAACTCTTCAGGAAATAGGAAATATTTCATCAGATGGAGGCACATCATTGTGCAGCGCTTAACTGAACTAGGGGGGAATTCATCCTGCAGGTGGCTTGAGGCAGATTTTTTTTTTTCCTGTGGGGTATTGAGTAGGAAGCAGCTTTGCCAACAGGGCCATATACATTCAGCGTATAGAAAACCCAGGGGAATGAAAAGCAGCGTGGCCAAGGTACATCCCTTTGACCCTGCTCTGCCATGACTTTAGTGGCCATCCTGGTGCTGTCAAGACTTTGGGGCAGATGGAGAGATTTGTAGCCCAGATCTGCCTTGGGCTGGAGGTGCGGATCATATGTGTCTTCTTTGCGCTTCTGCAGACAGTTGCACCTCTATTAGGAGCTGGGCCTTGAGGTTTCATACCAGCATGATTTGCATTAAGTCTAATTTAGACAAAAGTTTTAAGAGCTCTCTCCCGCACTCCTATGCAAAATAAATTAGAGAGTTTAAATGCAGTGTGTCTGGCTTGGAGGCATTTCCATGTCGTTTATTGCTTTGCTTTTATTGATGGGCTGCGTTTGCTCTCACACAAACCGATTAATCTGGACTTGATGATTTGTTTCGCAGAAGTTGTTTGCATAGGGATGAAGGCCGAATGAAGAGTTTTTATGGGGTGGAAACTTGAGTTCCTACAGACTTCTTCAGATATTGGTTCCGCTCCCTGCAAAGTTTGTAGAGACTTGGATAACGTGGCCCTTGGCCAAGCTGAGAAGATGTAACCTGCCAAGTAGCTGTAGGGAGAGCAGGAGGAGACACTAAATTACTGACAGGTTTGGAAAATTTCAGAGTGTCCCGCTGAAGCAAAATGATGGACCTTTTGAAAAATGCAAGATGATCTGATTTTCCTTTTTAATTTCCAAAAATATGAACAAAATTGGAACAATCAATCCAATTATATTAAAATATGAAGGTATACTAAGTACAGAATTAGATATGTATTTTTCCACTACAAATACACCCCCAAGGAATCATTCTATTTTTAAGATGAACTTCGTATTATGATAATGTAGAAGAAGTCTATAATTTATAATTCCAATTGGAGGTGAAGAAATTTAACATGTCAGCTTCTCTATTCATTACTCCAGCAGTCAAGACTAACAGACTGTTCCTTCACCTCTCCTGTCAATCATTTAGATAGACCAATTATGGATTCAGTTAAAAAATACATGTATCAAAAGGGAAAATGCAGCAGAAGGAGGTTCCACTTACTAATTTTTTTTTTTAAATGAGGTCTGTAAAGGGTACATTTAGTCCTATGTTTTATGAACTTCATGGCCAAAACTCTCCTACTATTACTCTGGTCTTTCTGGAGGTGCCATATGGACTAAGTTGAGAAGTGGTTCTCCAGTGTTTCTGTGTTGGAAAAGAGCTGGTGACAGCTGACAGTCACTTCTTGTGCTATTTAGAAACACTCATTGCCTGACATTAAAAACAAGAAAAAAATAAAAGAGGAGGTGAAAGATAAAATCCCTATATTGGGATTAGGTCCTTGGTTGTGCAGAGCTGTTAATGAGAAAAAAGAGCATTCTGTCTAGGGTGAGATGGCTATTAATTCTAAGCATTTTTAGAGTTTTGAGCCTTAAGGTCTCCAGTGTAGCACTTCTTTAGCACTGAATTTAGAGGGAACTGTTTCCTTTTAAGATGTAGGATATAATTGCATTGACCTCTGTTCGGCCAGTACTAAATATGCAATGCTCTCTAAAAAAAAACCCCAGAACTGGAACTGGAAAATGAGATTCCTTATTGAGATGCATAAATATAGTCATGGGCCTAGTAATCTTGTTTTAAAGCTGCAGCATTCCTTTGGGGTAAGTTTATTATGACGAAATATACATGGTCAAACATGGTCATCAACAAAAAAAATATAGTTAATATGCCTAATATGATCAGACTGATTTGGAGCAGAGGTAGGTCAACACTAAGTGCTTTTGAAAATCTCATCCCAGCTCTCTGGAGATTAAGGCTGCAAGTGCAGAGTATCAGCCTAAGTCATGCTGAAGAGGCAGAAGGGATGCTTCTCCGTGAAGCTTCTGCACGGAGAGAACCTTCGAATGGAAAACAGGAGCACAAAACAGGCTGGATGGAGGAAGAAGGATCTGCAGCCAGACGGGGAGATATCCAGCTTTGCCCAAGGCACGAGGCTCGGAAGTTCACCCGCATGGTTGCATCTGTGACTCTCTTCTACCGATGGCGTGTGTGTATGGGCAGAGTCCCTGGTTTGGGGCAGTTATGGGCATTGTCTCCTCCCGTGTTTTGAGCTGTACTGCTGCACCGAGGGAGTACAGATCAAAAACTTGAGGATGCCAGCCCTGGTTTTCTCTTCTGTTTTACCTTTAAAAAAAAAAGGATTGTTGCAAAGTCAGCGTCCTTGGGATTTGTAACACTGGCTGGAATCTCGCAGCATGGGAACTCATTTCCAGGGTAACGTTTTCATTTTAGTACTGAAAAGTGCAGTACTATTTTAAGTATTTGAGTAGAGTCTTGCTGTTGCACATGGGAAGAGGCTTCACGGCTCTCCTCTCACATCCTCATGAATAGCGCCTGCGACTGATTTAGTTAAGGAGTTGAAAGCATAAGGTCTAGCATGGCCACAGTAAGAGTATCGACAAGCTTTGCACGCGTGGCTTCCTACTGAAATAACTGGAGCTCTGATATTTTGAAGTGTCCTCCAAGGTCTGAGTTTAACTTGCTGATTGTTTGGATGTTGTAAGAGATTCAGCCAGATCCAAGCTGTACAGCATCAGTCCCTTGATCATAGAATCGCAGAATAATTTTGGTTGCAAGAGACCCCTTTAAGATCATCCAGTCCTCCTCTCTGTGCCAGCTGTGTTATCACAAGCCCCAGAGGAAGGCATTCTTGCCAGTCCCTATAATATTTAAAGAGTCACTTTGTCTCCCCATATAACTATAGTAGTTTATCCAAGTGACAGGCTGATTTGCTGACGTGACTTTCTCGTGAGCAGTCCCTGCTGTTAAAAAAAACAAAACACCAGCATAAGCGTCAAGGCTAGCCCTTAAACTGCAGCAGCATGGTGCCTTTTGGAAAAGCACACAGCTGCTTTACATGTAACGTGTGCATGAGTTAAACCTCCTGGGTTGCTTTCTGTGATCAACGGTTTCACACAGGAGCACACACATCTCAGTCAGTGGATCTAAATCTAGTCAGGCTTATCCTTTGAGACTGACTTTTGCAAGTCCACGATATATGGAGCGTGCAAAGGACTCGAAGGACATTTTGTGAGTGCGTGGTTATAACCTAAGCTAGGCCTGGCACAGCTATGTAAGAAAAAAATGCTGCAAATGCCGGAGGCAGAGGACAGGAAAGAAGCAGCACATTGAGTAAACAGGCAGGGCGGCCAGTGTTAAGAGTGGGATAGTTATGGTAAGTGTAATGTGCAGAAGTCACAGTACATCAGCTGGTTAATCAGTGCCAAATGATTTGTAAGGATCTCAGCAGAGATGAGTTCTAAGGAGGTTTGGAGGAGAACGGTGGTGTGGCTCTGCAGATTTGTACTCTTCACCTGCAGAAAGAGTGGCTCTGTGAAAAGCAGGAAGGTTATTCCTTCAGTACTGTTTTTCTAGATATTTTTTACTTTTTTTCTTACTCTTTTTTCTTTATATTATCTGCAATGAGACAGGATGATCGTGGGCCCAGATGCCACGTTGCAAATGCTGTTTTTTAAACCAGCTGAGAATCCGGCCTGATATTTAGCACTCGCTTAGTACTTTCATCTTCAAAGTACTGTGCAAACGTTAATTAATTCTGCTGGAGAGCACACAGGGAGGTGCTGCTGGAACAGTTAGGCAGAGTGCGAAGCTGGGAGAGATGGCAAGGACAGCATCGCTGGGTTTGGGAGGTCTATACTTATCTACATAATTCAGCAAAGGGTCCCACAACAAGTGGTTTAGTGGGAGAAAAATCTCTTAGATGCCTGTATTTTCCACGCAATGCTTCCAAAGGCAAAGGGTATCTCGCCACTGCGCTGCTTAGGGAAATGGTTGACCTGGGATTCCTGTGCCCGCAGCTGCCCCTTCAGGTGGGCTTGGGCTTGCAGGGACAGATTTTGGCTTGACATTGCTGAACTTGCTCAGGTGGAGCTGCGGGGAAGCTTTACACTTCTTGCACAAATGGCAAATTTTAGAAGCTGTGCAGATGCATTTAGAAAAAGTATATTTCTTTTAGCTTTGGGTAAATAGGTAGATAAAGTGTTCCTGACTGCTTTCATTGAGATCCATAGGTACCTACTGATAGTTTCCTGAATTTATTTTTCAAGTTGTTAAGGAGGCGAGAAAAGAGAGATCATGATCGAGGCAGTTACTTTTCCAGTGTATATTCTTTGCATTTAAGATAGTAGAATTATATCTACAGCTGCACAGTTTTAAATTCACTTTCTTCCTAAGACTTCAGTAGATTAATGCGCTCAGAAATATTTCTTTCTAATCTCAAGATATTACCATGCCTAGGTTTGTATGAAAGGCAAGACTGGCTCTCTGGAGGCTCACAAGCTGTAATCATATGTTGGTATGAAATTGTAGTGTTCCGTCATATCTTACCATCCTGGGAGCAAAAAAGTAAACAAAGCAAACCTTGATCAGAGAGATTTGTGATGAAGTCCCAAAGAAGAGAGAGGATTTTCAAGTAGTTGGGATTTTGCTGTGTGATTTTAATTTTATGGGCCCCTGTTGTTCCAGCATTTCCTTTGGAGTAACTAAGAGTTGCATTAAATATTAAACAAATGGTGTGATGATTCATAAAGAGGGTCATGAGCTCCATATGTGAGTCAAAAATTTAATCTCCAGCTGGTTTCACTATAATCCATGTCATATGTCTGGGATCAGAGAACTCCACTGTCTTCGAATAATTAGTTAGTGATCAAAACAGGAAAAAAAAATCCATTGAAACAATTTTCTTTTAGAAAAGGCTGTTTCTTCAAAACTAAATTGCATGTTAAAGCTCATCAGTTTTAATGGCATTTTCTTCTGAGTGGAAGTAAGACAAAAATAATTTGGGAAATGTCAAAATATCTTCTTGATATTTGCAGAATTGATAATATTTTTTAGTGTAAAGTGACTTTCATTTAGAGTTGTAACTCTCTGTTTTAATACGAAAAGAGGAAAGTGAGGCTTTTTGTTTTCATCTAATGTAACCATATTGATTAACCTAAGATGACTTTCTTTCTCGGATGTTGTTTCACCAAAAAGGAAAACTTGATTATCTTTTTCCTGATATCTATATATAAATTTAATACTAGATCAGGCTGGGGGGTGAGGGGGAGGGAAATCTCCTAAATCTCCTATCCCTGTGCTGGGATGGTGGGATCTGGGAGGTGTAAGAGAGGTGGTGGGATGGGATCTGAGGGGTCCCTGTTCCAGCCCCCCCAGCTAGAGCAGGACTGTTGTCTGTGTGAGACCAGCTCAGTGGCGACTTTGTCCAGCTGTGTCTTAAAAACCTCCAAGGCTGGAGATACCACCATCTCTCTGATGACCTATCCTGGGGTACTGAATGCTTAAAATAAGAGAAATGTGTAGATTTGAGTAAGTTTTGGGGGAGAAAAACTAAGGCCCAGTTTAAAAAATTACAAACAATAATGTACTTAACTGCATTAAAAACATGCAATTATGGAAGCATGCAAGTGGTTTATGCAAGCAGAAGTTTGGTATCTAATTGTAAATGAGATAGACAGCTGCAGGATATTGGTAGACATATGGCAGGAATGTAAATAGTTTGCTTGCACTTTAGTACCATCCTGGAAAGCTGTGCGTAAACTTTCCGAAGTGAAGAGAGAAGAGATGATTTCCTGGAAAAGAGAGTTTTCGAGAGAAATAATTGCTAATAAATAAACTGTCTTCCTCTGGAATGCCAAAGTTTTATTTTTGTGCTTGCTTAAAAGGCAGCCTCTAATCAGCCTGCATTTTCTCGTTTGGCTGACGAGCTCCACGCAAGCTGGAGAAGGCGCCGATTGCATCGTGTCGCTGAAGATGTCGCAAATCAGAGCGAGCTTCTCCATGGGACCTGCTTGCTGATTGCAGCAGAACCCCCTGGCAGATGCTTTGCGTCTACCAGGATTTAGGCAAGATGACAAAGAGGAGGGTAAACAGTTGAGTAATTCAAGAGGGAGTGTCAGATTCCAGAATGTAAATTTGTATGTCAGTGGCCAAAACTCTTCATTCTTCCACCAAACCAAATGAAAGACTTGCGTGCATGTCAGCTGCAGGGGTTGCTGCTACATATAGTGACCTTTAGATTAACATCCTAGTGGAATGCAACACTGAGAGGCACTAATTTTGGCTTATTTTGCAAGCCACCAAAGCTGACTAAATATTCAATGCTATTTTTTTAGTAGCTGACCATCGTAGGTTTTGCTTTGCATCAAGTGATACTATCAAGAGCATAAGAATTCCCAGTCTCATGATAACTACTGCTGATTCTCTTATTATCTAAAAGATACAGCAAGAGTAAACCTTGAGTAGTGTGCTTGATTTCTGGATGGGTGTCTAGTGACTTCTTAAATAATTCTTGTAAAGTTTGCAGTGGGCCAAATTCTGGCCCTGTTCAAGTCAAGAGTAGCTATTCCAGGTTACTTTGTTGGGATTGTGAATGTGCCTTAGGGACCAATTTCTGTCACATAACTCGTTAATTGTAATTTTAGTCAAAGGGCCAGACATACTTAGTGGCTTGATGAAGTATATATAGATATAGATATATACACACAGAGAGATATCTGTTTGGGGTTTTTTTTTTAAGTAAGACAATTTCTGAGGGCTACAAAGAAGCTTTTATGGCATGAAAGCAGTGAAAGGAGAGCGAGGAAAATCAAAGAAATTCAGACATCAGTAATGTTTCAAAAGTACATTTCACAAGGGAGTTTTCCTTAACTATCCTTCAAAGATGACATGGTGGAAAATTCAGTTATTAATCAATGATGCTATTTCTCTGTTGGTTTCAGGAACATTTTTTTAAAAAAATTAAGATTAACATCTGTTTCAGTCTACAAAGAATCTTTAGAATTGTAAAACTTTAAGTAACCATAAATTACTTAAAGTGCATGGAGGATTAGTATGAAAAGAAAAACATTTCAAGCGTTGTTCTTTAAGAGGTGAGCTTAGCCCATGTAGTCATAGAATTATGTCATTGGTATATCCTTACCGAATAATTGCGAACATACAGCACAAATTGTTCCCTGGAATCAGCTGACATACCAATATACTATAGGGTGTTTTATTACAGCAGAGCCGGAGAATTGCAAAACCAATTTTCCATAGAAAAATTACTTTAATATGATCGGAGTGCCATGGTTTGGTTCATTTGCAATGCTGTACGTCAAGCTGTTTGCTGATGCTCCTAGCAGGTCTCTGTAATTCTGCATTTATTTTTAAAGGCCGAATTTATAAGACAAATTATGCCCAGTGCTTGTAAATAAGAAATTGCAATATTTCTTATGGGAGGTGTGTGTATTTAACCAGATCATTTTCCACTCATGAAGTATGAAGGAGCGGCTCTTATCAACAGTCGTTGCTTTCCAAAAGATGCTCTGAAACATGACAAGAGACTTCTATTTTCTCCTGTATCACCACACATTTCTGATGTGGTTTGCGGCAAACAGAGGGCTTTGCAGTCCATGGGTATTTTTTTCTCTTGACTAGATTTTGGTATTTTAGTAGCCCCCCAACTTCTTCCTCAAAACACTTCTGTATTGGTGTTTCATTTAAAAAATAATATTAATTTGCTGTTTGCATCCTCCATGGGCTTCCCTGTAGCGAGACTTTACTGTCTTCCCAGTCTCCCATTATATTCTTCTTCTGGCTTTCTCTTTCTCTGCCTTTCTGATCAGGGGGGTTGGACTAGATGAGCTTTGAAGGTCCCTTCCAACCCAAACTACTCTGTGATTCTATGATTTATGGAGGGAGTATGGGTTAGAGGAGAAAATGGAGCATTTCAAGGCTGCGAGAAGTGTTGTAGTGGACAAACAGAGAGAAAACTCCAATATAGTTTTTTCACTTGTTTTTAATCTCTTTGAAAGAAGCCCTCTAGGTTTCCTGGTGGGAATTGTGGTTTTTTGTTTAATACTTTTTCTTCTTGGAGTTTTGATGAAATATCAAAATTCATGGAGTTTTTCCAGCTAGCTCAGTTTTTGCCCTTCTGGAAAGACTGATGTTGAGAATAACAGTCAGAAAGCCTGTCTTCTTTTTTTTGTTTTGCATTTCTGTCTAGAAGATGAAGGCTGTAAAACTTTTTCAGAAGAGCATAGCATTCAGAAGCTCCCATTCTTGTTGCTATGTGTGGCACATGTTGAAAATTTGACCCCAACTGGAAAAGATGAGAACTTCTAAAATCTTCTAAAAATTATCCCTGAATTATTCTACCTATTTTAAAAGCCTGGACTTACTTTCTTGGATAATACACTAACTTGCTGAGAGAGAGAGAGGAAAAAAAAGCATATTAGAAAATACCTTTACCCCCCCTGCAATATATAACACTTTGCAGTGCCAGCTCGTGCTGGCTGGTTGTCTTGATTAACTTATTTTTCTGGATTGGTATAACTGAAGTTTGCATATAAATTACATGTTTACTTATGTACATTTTTCTTTTCCCGTGTTTTGGTTTGACAGAGACTTTACCCTCTGGGCTTACTGCTTTTCACTCTCTCCTGTATTGAGGAAGAGTTCTAAAATATTTTCCATATTTATTCTCTATTTTAAAATGAAAATGTTACATGCTGAAGTTGAGCAGCACAGTTGTCTTTAATGCAATATGCAGTTTGCACTCAGGTTGCTTCTGCTTCTTCCTGCATATAATTTATACATGAATCATGGATTACGTTTGCTTTCTCAGGAAGTGAAAATAAATTGGGTAGAGCCACATCCAATTATGTAATGAATTCCTCACGGTAAAATTTACGGCGGGGATGTTGCAAAGTGGAACACTGATAAAAGATTTCCAAAAGATTTGTTGCAGTATCTCCTGATGAAAATAAACCTCTGTCCATTTTAGGCATAGAAGAGCCATTTTGATTCAAACAATGAAATATTTAAAGGTGCATGGGATTGTTTTTCATTGCAGCTTAAGTACTGGTGCATAGATCAAAGAGGAGAAGAAATACTTGATACAGGCTCACCAACCAAAAGCTTTTTCCCAATATGTCATAAGCCCGTAACATAACTCTTTTTTATGGCTCTAAAAGCACTTTCTAGGCTGCATCTAACGGATTATATTTTGAGGAGCTATTTCCCGACGCTGGGCTTCACTTTTTTGAAACTCACTTATGAACCCTGCCTTATTGGGGAAAATACAGCTTGTGAGCTTTAATAAGGCGAGGAAACACCCACTGGTGCTTTGAGAAGCACTGGTAATTTCACTTGTATTTGTGGCATTGATTTCTTTTAATAGGTTTTTGTTTGTGTTTCCTTCCATGTGTTTCTTGCTGTACCTTGACCTCTTGCTCGTGATTAATTTTTTAGGTTCATCCTCAGGTAGCCCAGGTGTGGGCTGTGTCGTGCAGGTGTTTTGCTGAGCTGAGGACATCCGTGCTCTTCCCATTGGGATGTTCTTCTTCCAAAATCCATAATGTGGCTCCTAAAAGCTGCGTATTGCTTGCAGCCGAAGGGCAAACAGGTGGATACATCCACAGTGTTGTATTAAATAAATCTTCTGATGCTGCAGCTCATATTAGAAAAAATTTCCTGACAGTAACCAATGAGTTATACCATATAGACATCAATAGCTATTAAGGGAAGGCTTTCCTTTCTTTGATTCGAATGTCCTGCCTCAGCAAATTTTCATGCTACTTGCACCAAAAAAGCCTGTGTCAGTGCTGCAAGGAGCTCGGAGCTGGCTCTGACGTGGGAAGAGGGATAGTGGCTTCCTAAGAGCTTTGCCTGAGCCGCGTTCTACGAAGCTTAGGTTTTAATAAACCAGAAGTCCAGAGACAGGCATTTGAATAAGGAAGATGGTTTATTTTCCTATACGAGAGGTCCCATGGCTTTTTAATACCATTCCGTTGATTCAAAAAGATAAATTAGATAGACTACATGAAGTTTTGAAGCACACCTACATAAGGCAAGAGCCTGGGACTTGTTCTTCTAGTTCCTGCTGGTTGGACTAGATGAGCGTTGAAGGTTCCTTCTGACCCAAACTATTTTATGACTCTTCTGACAAGGCCCCCATGGTCCCCTGGAAGAGGGTGCTGGCTCTTGGGGATGGGCCCTTCCTGCTGTCCCTGTCATTGCATATGGAAGGGTGCAGGAGCCGTGGTTGGGTCAACCTCAGAGGAGGTTTCTAACCAGAGAACATGGTCTAAGCAGTAATTTAGGTGACCATAATCCATGGTTTGCATCAAGGGCTTTGCAATGGGAACATTACCCAACCAAAAGGTATATCTGCTGATGGGCTCTTCCAAAACACTGAATTATTCCCTTCTCCTCTGTTTCCTTTGGTGATGCCACAAATCCAATTTTATCCCATCTGATCAAAGCAATATTCAGCAGGGCTCTTCTTTGACATAAACCCAGTCCTAATCATACTGAATTTTATACCAAGTGATTTCCAGCTTGGCGGGTCAGAGTGCAGCTGGCGGGGAATTTGATTCTTCTGCTTGGTGAAGGGGTCCCAAGTGAATAATTTTTTGGACATCAAAAACCAAAACAAAGTCAAGCCGAGCTACAAAGTTCCTCTGAGTTTACAGCTTTCCCTGTAGTCTTAGCTAAGCAAAATTTGCCTTTTTTGTTTTTTCCAAGTGCAAATTCAAGCTGAGACAATAATTAGCATCTTGTTTGTTTGTCACCTTGAAGGAAGAAAGGTCAAATATAGTCAGCCTGAAAACTACTTTGCCTTTTCCCCTTGAAGCATTTAACTAGATTTATCATGTGATGTAAAAAAGAGAAAGTATTTTGAATATGGCAGTCAGAGCTTGCTGGAATAGCTTATACATTTAAAAAAAATTTTTTTTTCTTTTTATTTTTTGCTGGTTTCATAGCCCGATTTGTAATTTTTCTGAAAAAGTGACAAGTTTAAACACTTAACTCTTCTTGAAGAGACTAAGCAGGGTTTTTTTTTTTCTCTTCTAGAAGGGAAGGCTGTAAATCTGCACAATGTACAAATAAAAACACTGCTGTATAAGGCAGTAAGAGACACTTTAGGAAATGCCCAGAATTAGAGTCTTATCCATCTTTTTTTCCAGGAATACATACAGAAATCCTGTATTCGTAGGTATTTAAACTGGAATTTTTCTGAAATGTCTTTCTCTTGGGTGCTCTCCCATCCATTTTGTCTCCCAGACAAACTGGAGTTTGTAACCACTTCTAATCCAAGTCTTTTTGCTGTCATAACTTTTACTAGTAATGCAAAGCCCTGGAGGGGATTAGCCAACCTGAACATTTCAGATTTTAACCTTACAGTAAGTCTTGATTTATAAGTAGGGAGAAAAAGCCTTTCTCAGTCATTTTCAAATCAACTTATTATCTGCCCCACTGTATCTTCGTCTCTCCCTCCTGCAGTAGAAGTGTACTTTTTTTTTGTTGTTTGATGGATGTAGAATGATGAAAACCCTTGAAGGGAAAAATCTTGCTTATCCTTCCAGGGCATGGAGAGATGGTGAAGTGTTGAAAATGCCACGACACAAGGAGGGTTTTTCAATCTCCTCGGTGGAGAAATGCTCCTGTGGACCCTGACTCAAACTAGCACCTTGGAGTTACTAATTTCACTTTACTTTTAGCTTAGGCATCTAAACCTGCTGGATATAAAGAGAGGAGAGTTGAGGGTCTTGGGATTTAAGGCCTAGAAGCCACTCTTTGAAGTGGACAGCATTTTATAAAGGCATGAAAAGCCAGCAGATCTATAGCAAAAGCTGCTTGATGGTGAGTTGTTGAAGAAAAAAAAGAGGCATTTTTATGATATCTTCACTTTAATTTTAATACCTGAGTCTGTCTGTGAGGATGCAGAGGTATGACTGACACTTTCTCCAGACCTTCTTCAGAAATGCAGCAGTACTCGGTGTCAGAAATTAAGACACATACTTTAGCAAATGCCCATGGGCCGGAGTCTGCAAAATGAAGAGAGGAAGGCAGATTTACTATCACACCTGGAAGGAAAAAAAACCCCAAACAACACAACAACAATAAAACCCAAACCCATGTTCTTAGAAAGTGGGGAAGGCAGTAATGATCTTACTGCAGTTCAAGCAGTGCCATGGGGCGTTGGTTTTTGGGTTTGTTTTTTGGGTTTTTTTCAGTGATGGAAATAAATCAATTTATTTCTGCATAACACATTTGTATTCATGCTGCTTAAGCACACCATTAAGATAGCAATTCAAAAGTCAATATTATATTTAAATGTCAGATGATTGAGACTTCAGTTATTTCTCAGCAAAAGGGCTCCAACTGAGAACATATTGGCCTGTAGTCTCGTCCATGGGAATAGTCTGTAATGTGCAATTACAGGCTAAATGGGCAGGGTTATGTGGTGTTTATTTTATTTGTTTATTGAGAGTGAGTTCTGTATGTTCAAGAGGAATATCCTTTATTCTAGAGCAAAATGGAATGTCAAGGAATTTCTCATCTATGTGTCAAAAAAAGGAGCAAGGAGGGTGAGAAATGGTCTTACACCATCCTTGGTTGTTAGTTCCAGTCAGGCTAAAATGTGGAAATTAATAGCGCAAACTAAGAGCCAGATCAGATGTAGCTGATCATTAGAGGCGCAGCTGTAATTCACTTGTGATATATTAAAAGAACAGATACACTGCAAGCTGCATTAGGTGGTGTTGATTGCCAGTTCCCTCCTGCATAAATGCCATTAGATGCCTAAAGTTACAAATTGCTTTAATAACTTTCACAACTGATTGGTAATCACCCTGCAGTTAATGAAATAGGGAAAACACCTCTTGCTAAATGCATTGTCTTCGTTTCCCCCTGAATAATTTCCAAGGTGCAGAGATCATTTTTGGCAAATCCCATGCTAGAAAGGTCATCTGTCACATTTTACTCTTATTCACATTCCTATTTTATTTTTTCAGCTCGCAAATATAGATATATAGTCTACATACTCTATCCAAGTTAGGATAGACTTGTTTAGATGGGGTTGGTAGTTGTCTTTTTTTTTTTTTTTTTGCCTCTCCAAGTGATAAGAGTTACAAGATGTGGTCTGTGGAAGAGTCCCATAAAATTGTATCCTCGTTTAAGGATAAAATTAGTGGCCACTAGTTAATGACACAGGAATTAAATACATGGCACTGAATGGAGCACAACGCTTTACCTCTTGCTGTTGTGAGATTTCAGAGGTATTAATGTCCCTTAACAAACATCTGAAGGTAATTTCAGAGGGTGGGGGAGGTTAGAGAAAAGAGCACAGCAGTGTTTTATAGTTGAGATTGCCTATATATTAGACAGCTCTGACAGAGCGTGTAATTAATTTTTTAAGTCTTTAGACTAAAGAATAAATAACCAGTAATACACATGGCCCATTATGAATGTTTCAAGTGCACTGTTGTTGGTCTGGATGTTAAGCTATGGCTTTGTTGTGATTTTCAACAGAGTCGGCGTAGGTAAAATTGGCTATTTAGGGTCAGATTTTTCTAAAGTTGCATTTAGCGCATGTTTAAAAGTCTTAAGTAATGTGGCTTGGTTTTGGAAAAGTCTTAACGCCCTGGCTGTGTATCAGCAAAAATTCAAGAGCATTGTGGTGGTTCCTGCCATTCTTGCAGTCCTCAAAAAATAATCAGCTGGTTTCTCCCACGGTCACTCTGCTGCCCATCAGTATCTAAACAGGTGCTGAGAGCTATTGAAAGCCAGGTTGTTAGCTTTTTATGTGATGTATAATTTTATATGCAGCGCATCTGAAGAAGAATATGTATGATTCATATACACACAGAGGAACCAACACAGAGGGATAATTTTAATATAAATCCCAGTGCTGTCTGTTTGTTATGTTCCAAAAGTGTTGTGTAGAATAACTCAAATATTTATAGATGGTAGTTCAGCTGGTGCTTTGCTTGCAGCATTTGCCTTTTTTTCATGTTTCAGTTGCTCTATTCTTCCTTCCTTCCTTTGCACTGAAAACGTTGCCCATGCCCAGCACTGTCCTTCTGCGTCATCCTCTGGAAACTCAAACACATCTTGGGGTCTGGGGTCCCATTTTTCTGCCTCAGTCACTGAATTTACGCCAAAGAGCAGGGCTGTGTTTCTTTTCCACGTGCTCCATCAGGAATGGAGGAGTTTGCTTTAGTTTGTTTGGTTACAAGAAAGTAAGTTACTGCTATGGTGAATGTGAAGCAATGATTAGAAGGGTGTTAACATCTGCATTTTCCAGCTGACCACACGCAGTGTCCTAACCTGGCAGTCCCACCTTGGGGAGTTGCTTCGAAGCAGCTTGTTCTTAATAAAAAACCAAACAAACAAAAACCAACCAACCAAACAAAAAGGCTTTTTTCCAAGGTGCCCCAAGTAACTCTTAGGTTTGAGATGTGCCTGGAAAGCGAGGCTGATATAATTATCTGTAGAGACAGATTTAATCGACATGTATAAGGTTGCCTGTTTAGGAAGTTGCACATTTTGCTTTTTTTAAAAATTTTTTTCTGTTTTGTTTGTGCTTTAATTCTTCACTGCCTGGCTGGGAGATAGAGAGGCAGTAAAGTTGTCAACATTGAGAAGCGTGGTATAATACTAAAATGCTATAGTTCCCATTGAACAGATGATGGCAAGAAGTTATTTTAATGGGTTTGTTGCGAATTGTGCTTTCAGAGACTCTTAAATTATTGCAGACTGTGCTGCTGGGATATGTATGGGAAGCAGCCATTTTAATTAGGAAGATACGCTTGGAAATGAAAAGTAATTTTTTAAAAGTAATTTCATTCATGAGTGTTTTACTGACCGCTTGAATTTATTTACCATGCAGACCTAGTGATAAAATAGGTATTTATGGGTTAGTTTTTAATTAGAAATAATGGCTGGTAGAGTTGAAGTGATGAATCATCTTCTTCAAATAGGCTGTGGTAGTCCTGGTGAAAGACAGTTGTATCGACAGTTTGGAAAGTGATCTCAGTGCAAGTTTTGTCCTTAAACACGACCACCAACAACGCAATTGCCTTTTGACTTGGAAGGGGAAAAATTGGGCTATCGTAGACCAACAAACTTCACGTGACTAAAGAAATACCCAACAAAGTCAGGTTTTTTGCCTTCTGGATGTCACTGACATTCATAAATGAGAGTAATTTTACAAAGTAATGCAGTGACATGGCTTTATTTCTGCTGCAAATGGTACTTGGAGGGAGTCAACTGGGGATGACCGATTTATGGCGTGAGTGTTCGTGACAGCGGGCTCGCTGCTGAAACACTTGGGCAGATGCAAGTGAGGATTGTTTCAGGAAGGATCAGAGATTTTTAATCAGCCTTTTCTTCCTCGGTCGAGGAGTGTGGGGATAGAAATGCCAAGAACCCCAACTTAACTGCTTCAGTGGCCTCAGCAGAAAGAGGGGAAGAGTTTGGGGAGCAGAGCACAAGGGAAATTTTGCATGTTACACCAGTTAGCTGCTTTAAGCTTCGCTTAATAAAGTCATACATTTCCTTAATAAAGTCATACATTTCCTTTACCCACTCTGCCCAAGGAGGTTTTTATTCCATACTTCAAAATGCAGCATGTAAAAACCAAGAGCCAGTGTGCAGTGCAGTATATACATTTTAGCATGTAAGGAACAGGAGCCAGCGCATACCGTTTTCCAGAAAGTAATGAAATGTCATGGCAAGTGCATGAAATGAATGTGTTTTTCTGTACTCATTTTAGAAATCAATGTAGTGATAGGATTCAGCTTTTTATTAAAGGATCTTTCTAGAGCTCTGCGTCCGACCGTGAGCTGACTGCTGCTAATGGCTCTCCTCCACCTATTTTTCACTCTGAAGGTATGCTAATTATCTTTACAAGAATCAAGGCACTTTCTTCCTTTTCAGTATCCATAGGAACCCATTGGAGATGAAAAAGCCTGACATTTTGATTCTCGTCTTTTGCTTCCCTCATCAAAAATAAAGGCATAATGGACAAGAAGCAGCAATTTTGTTCGGTCTTCTCATCAAGGCAAGTTTTATGATTAGCCTGAATCCCATTTTATTAAATAAGTTCTCTGTTTGAGTTTGTAGCATCGCTTCTTCAAGGAGAGCCCTCTGCAGCCCAACTTGTCATAATCTGTGTTTTCTCATAAGCTCAGTGTCCACCAAATCAGCTTGAAATTTTTCACTGGCTTGCCCCATTTCTGCATTTGGTGCAGAAACCAAATCACTGCCCTGCCTGCATGTACCCCCCTGCCCCATCCTACAGATTTAAGCCCATCCTTGCTAATGTAGGCAAAAGAGAGGCAGGACCACATCACACCGCTCCCTGATTTTGTTAACAAAACAGGCTTTGCGAAGCTGCTTAAATTCAATTTGCATTTGGAAAATAAAAACACAGTGCAGCACAGTCCACTGAGAGGTTTTCATGCCATGCAGGTATTTTCAGAAGCGGTAATCAAATATTCTGGTGCCGTACACTCATAGTTTCTGGTTTAGCTGCCTTCCTTTTGTTTTCATATGAAATGAAAGTGAATTACTGTTGTTGCTTACCCATTGAAGAAGTCCATTCACAGGATGACCGAAATGGTAAGCTGCTCTGAAAGCCCTATTTATTGACTTGAAAACCAGTTGAAAGGCAGTTTTCTCATCCCCTAAAACTTCATACGATGGCTTGTGTGTACGGGCAGAGCCCCTTCATCTCTCCTCGAGGGAGACGTGCAGTAGCTGATGCTGAGCCTGAGCATGTGTGCAGGAACAGCAGCATCGCTGATAAGCTGAAAAGAGATTTGCGACCTGTTTCTCATTTTGCTGCCTGCCTATCAGAAAAGAGCTGCTTTGTGAATAGCAACAGTCCCTAGCGTCAGGGTGAATGCACAAAATGGAGGGATAATTCAGTAGATGGGGAAAAAAAAGGTGTCAGGGTCCATCTAGGTATAACTCGATGCCCATTATGTTGCTACAGTATCATGGTTGTGTTTATTTGTTTATCATAGAATCATTTAGGTTGGAAAAGACCTCTAAGATCATAAAATCCAACCATTAACCTAACACTGCCAAGTCCACATTTTGTTATACCTAACATAGTGTGTGTCTGCCTGTAATGTTTTTCGTACAGACTGTAGGCTAAGAAGTTTGATTTACCCTTGTAGGAACCCCCAATCTTCCCACGCTGAATTTTCTGGCACTTCTTTTCTACAAAGAGGCTTCTTCTTTTAAATAAAGCGTCTCGAATAGTCCTTTTGACAAAGAGATCTCTTGTTTCCAAATTTGCAGGGTTTCTCCTCTCTTGCTCTGGATTCCCCGAATTCAGTGTGGAGGTGGTCACTGATGGATTGGGGGGGTGACGGGCAGGTTTCGGGCTGTTCCTCCCAGCTCACAGGTGTCTGGAGGAGCCAGTGGCCTCACAAGCCATTTCCTTTTCAAAGGTCTTGGAAAAAGCCACGAGCGAGACTTCATTTCTCGGTTAGACAGAGATCCTATTTGATATTAGTTTACAGCCAGCGTGTATGAAGTAAGTATGGCTTTCATTAAAGAGGAGACATGTATTTTATCTCAGCTGAGGAATGGGGAAACGTGCTATAAAGCCAATATTGTACTAGAGACTCCCTTTTTAATAGCAAGCTGTGTGCTGCACTTCTGAAAAGCCTGGAGTTCTGGGGGCTTTGCTGATCAGAGCTTAGCGTGTTTGGCTTTTTTTTTTTGCCCTGCCTTATAACCCTTGTTAACTTTTCAACTTGTCAAGTACGTGGTGGTTTATGAAATTTTAAAGCTAACAGTATTCTGCGTGGGGATCACAGCGATATACTAGACTTTTGAGTGCATCCCGAGATGAATAAATCATGAAGTCACAGAAAGTTGCAATTAAAGAATCCAGACCTGGATGCTTGAAATGTTATACCCAGGTTCATGTGACTTTAAACAAGAATCAGGGCTGGAATTGGCCCACACTTCAACTGAAGATCAGCAAAAGGAAAACAAACAAACCAACCAACCATAGGTATCTGTGGAACCTGTGTTTCTTCCAGGGCAGCAGGCTGATTTTTACTGACCTTAAGTGGAATTATTGTGGATGGAATAGATTCCTTTATGTTCAAACAGGTAGACAGTGATCCCAGTGGAGATGGAAATCGCCTGGTCTGGTTTCTTCTTGGAATGGCTTCCTTATAAATGAAGATAATCCTTCGTTTGATGCTTACTTAGCTGGTGACCTTCCTGTATTTTGCTGAGTCTCTGTAAAGACGCTGCAGGTTATATTCATTTTTTGCTAGAATCTGCTATGGCTTTAGCAGTTACTGTGTGACTGTGGGTCAGACAAGGGTTGCATTAACATTTCATCCCATCCCGGGCTCCCAAGTCGCCTTTGAGATATTTCTGATCTTCTGCAGACTTGAGATGAGTGGCTGATGTGTCTTGTGCCTGCATCATTTCTTATTTTAGCTTTCCGCTTGAAAAAATATGAAAAAAAAAAAAGAAAAATCCATCACTGTGGCCAGTGCTTGCTCTGCGTTTCAAGAGGGTCTCTGTGGGAGCCGTGTCTTGTCCGTCAGTGGGGACACCTGGTGAGTCACATCTTTGACTTCACATCCACGAGTAATCTCACTGACTTCAGCAGGATTACCCAGGTGTTTAAAATAAGACTAGGTTGTAAAGGTTTGCGGGATTATGAGCCCAGAAAGATCAGTTGTGTGACTAGTCATTGAGATTTTCTTTTAATTTCTCCTTTTATGAGTTTGAAAACTCAGTAAAAAATAATGCAGAACACATGTGTGATTAAGGTAGGGGCTTAGCTGCAGCTATGCCGGGAAGTTCACAGTTAGGGTTTCTGGAGGAAAGCAGTTTTTTTCTTCCTTCTGCGTTTGCACTATTAAAAAAAGAAAAAAAAAAAAGCATATTCTGTATTCACATATATGGATTGTAAACACTCCCTTGAAGGTCATTTTTAACTGAGAGCAAATCTATTTGATCAATCTGGCCAGGTCAAGTGGACACACCACTTTGCCTTCGTTTCGTGTGGTTTTGTTTTTCTCTCCACAGGCGTTTCTTGATATCGCCCTTATCGCTGCAGTTCCCAAATGGCTTCCAGCGGTGCACATCTGTATGTGCTCTTTCATCTGCTCCTCAGGGAAAGAAGGATGGGGGCTGAGTGTTTTGGTTGGGAAGGTTTATATAATCGTGTGCATGTGTATGGAAGCAATGTATATGCATGTGCTATACTAGGAAAGGGAAGGCAGTGAAAAATTCCCCTCACAGCCTGAGCTGAAGGTTCGTCCACCCAGAGCAGCTGCCTCCTCTGCAAGCAAAGTTGACTGAACTGCCAAATTCTTATCCCTCCGTCGCACCATGGGTATCCTGGGTGGTACTTGTGACTGTAAGGACCTTTGCAGGACTGGCAGAGTACGTGATCTTTTCATTGTCTGCAGGCTGAAAAAGGTTAAAAACCACAAGGTGACTTGTGTGCGTATAAAACCCCAAATTAATTAATCCCGCAGTCCTGTGGACCCTTCTTCCGGGTTGTCTTCTGGCTCCGATCGCCCTGTGATGCTCTGAATGTCTTGGATAGGCATCAGCTGAAGAAGAAACATTTTGTTTTTACTGGTTCCCAGCACTGTTGCAACGAGGAGACATGCGTGCAGAAGTGGCAAACACAAAATCCTCAGCAGGGATGTGGGAATAGTTCTCTCCCCCGCACAGCCCATGCAGGAAAGGGAACTGAGAGTCTGGTTTCATGTCTTCTTCCACTGTGTTTTTTCTCTCATTTTACGTCAGTTAATAGCGTGCTTGAGCTGGCTTCACTGAGATGTTCCTTAAAGTGGAATATTTGAGTGTGCAGTCATTCTCCCCTCGTCTCGCCCCTCTTCAATAATAGTATCCTGGTTCATATTCATTTGGCATGCTAATTGTTAGAGTAAGAAATAAGAGGCTTGGCAAGATGCAGAATTAAAGTGATTGCCCTTTTGTCTGCAGAAACAATGGAAGCTAATAATTATTACTGTTATATTTTTGTTGTTAGAACTCTCTCCCGCTCTCGGTTTCTGAGACCTCTGTTTTTCCTTTGACAAAAAGCAGTCTGATTTGCTGGGGACAGGCAATACTTCAGAATCCATCACTCACAGCCTTCCCAGCCTCCTATATATTAACAAGCAGATGTGTCATCCAGCAGACTGCTCAATAATAGATCTTTTTAAGAACTGCTTTTCCTCAGTGGAGTTCAGGTACTCCAAAACTAGAATTTAAGCACTGCTTTCATTTTATATAGAGATATCAGGAGATACTCAGCTTAATGTAGAGTTGTATATTTGCATTTGCAGAACATTTTGTCTTCCTTTATTCTCTTTGCAGACGCAAGGTTTGGAATGCCAAATAGCTAGTCAAGATGTACAGTGTGCATGGAGAAAATAATGTTAATGTCTGACTGTCTGAGGCTTTTTTTTTTCTCCAAATCTTCTTCCTTACATTGCTTTCGAAGGAGCCTAAGGAACTCAGAAACACATCAAACCTAACGTTTCTTTTTGCTTTCTTACCATTCCTACAAATTTGAAACCAAATTTGACAGTGCCATCCAACATGTCTCATGCCTGCTGTTCAACATATAGAGAAATTACAGCAGCCTTCTAAGAAGACATAATTTTAAAAAGCCTTAACGAAATTAAGCTTCTTAAAAGAAACTTTGCTTTGCTGTCTTCCAAAACCTTTGTCAAGTGGTTTCTCCTCTCCACGCTGGCCAGAACCCTGTGGATTTTGATGAAAGCCAGAAACCTGCCTGGTTTTTATTAATTTGGGCTCCTCCTACCTTCTGCTGAAAAGAAGCAGGGCTCTGACTGGCAGGAGTGACCCAGCCGGAAGAGGATGAGGATATCAAAATATGTTGGTGGGGGGAGGCCTGAGAATGCCAACCGGCTCCCACCCCAAACCCTTCCCCTGGATCCTCTGTGATTTTATGGGAAATAAGGTTTTCTAGGACTCTTCCAAAATTTCTATGTAGCGATAGCAAGGTGCGAGTTGAAGTAAGGCACGCTGACAACCACCAAGGTGCTGCAGTGCAAACAGAAGAGCATGTGGTTGTTATTATCCAAATATTATCCTGTTCCTGTAACATCTGGGAGCCTGAGATGTGGAGCGGGACCAGATGTGCTGTGTGCTGGATGACTGCGGAGTAGAAAGGGGCACCCGACCCAGAATCCTCCATTGTAAGGGAGTGTTGTTGGTTTTTCTTCTTTAGTTTGTGGTTTGTATGTTGGTTTTTTGGTTGTTTTTGGTATGTTTGTTTTTGGTTTTGTTGTTGTTTTGTTTGTTTGTTTTTATTTTTTTGTTTTATTAGATTTATTTTAGGGATGGCAGGGGGACAGTGGCCCACATCAGTCAGCAGCCACAGCGTGCCAGAAAGAAACAACTATTTAAAACCCAGTGTATAAAAGCACTAAGTAGAGCTTGCAGCGTTGATTTTAGTGGCATTTACAAGGCCGAGGTGGGTTTTTTATATACCCTAGTTGGCATATCTGTGTCTGTGGGACTTCAGCTGTGTGGTCTGTCTTCTGCACTGCAGCAAGGGAGAGATTTAGGGGAGGATTTCAGCAACGTGTGGCTCTTCTCTGCATGCCAGTGGAAGAGAAAGTATGTTGGTTTGGTTTTCAAATACAGATATTCAGGGGGAAAAGTTGCTGTTAGTGGCAGAGTAGAGCGAGAGATGACGTTGGAGTTGGAGATAAGCCATGAAAAAAAAAATGTTTCGGCTAAAAGCACTGATGTGTGAAGTAGAGGTAACCACGAAAGAAAAACATGGAAGTGGGATGTGGTCAAAGCAACAAGGTGTGGAAAGGATCTTCACGGCAGTGTTTTGAAAGAAAACAAGTGCCTTGAGATGATTTTCCGTAAGGCCACGGGAGAGGATGCTGCAGTAACCAAGACGTGAGTCCCCGGAGAGGAAGGGCTCAAACTTTTTTACAGAGCTGCAAGCTCTGTAAATTAAAAAATAAAAAAAAGCTGAGAGTGACTTCTTGGGCACAGCGGGGAAAATCTGTGCATGTACAACGTGGCTTTAATATTCAAGGTGTACCCTGGATTTCGGTGAGATGGAATAGCTGCTGGGACCATGTGTAAAGCAAGAGCACAGCAAGGAGGTGTCCCTGGGGAATGGAGCGGGGAAAACAAAATTGGAGTCAGGGGAGAGAAGAAGAGGATAGGGGACAAAATGCCCCCCAGGCTGCTTCTTGCATTATGGTTAATGTTTTTGTAATAAATCGTTCCTGAAGGCAGAAGGGAGGGCTGCACAGCGCAGGAACAGCATTGGGTTGTGCTGCAGGGAGTCTTGTTTTCTGACTTGTGTTAGGGTGCTAAAGCTGATTTTAGTGTGAGATCTCCTGTGCAGCATGTTGTAGTCCCTGTTTTGTTTAATTCTGTTGGTTTTGGTTTTGAGGGAAACATTACCTTTTTTTTTTCCTTGCTTTTACTAATTAGTCACCCATCCACTTCCAAGCTGTGTTTAACAGCTGAATTCTACCTGCTTTTCCCTAGGCAGTGGGTTGATAGGCGTCTCTTCCTCCGTCCAGCTGCCAGTGTTCACAAATCATGAAAAAAATCAATTTATCTTTCTACCCTTCTTTCAAATGTGATTGAAAGCGACTGGTGGGTTCAGAAGTACAGGGTGGGGAGGGAAGGCAAATAAAAGAAGCCAAAAAAAGGGTGGTTGCATTGCTTCCTTATGAAACGTGAAAAAAAAAAAGTTACATTCAAAATCTGTGGCAGCTGGAGAAAGATTGCTTTTTGTTTTAAACAAACTTAACTGTGGCTATGTAGTGGGCTGGTGTTTGATTTTTGGGGGGGGCAGGAGAGGATCTTTATTTCTTTTTCCCTCCATTTAATTTAGATATGGTGTAATGTCAATAATTTATGTTCTTAGATGGTCACGATGTCTGTTATTTGGTGGGTTTTAAAGGCTCAGAAGTGTTGCCTGCCTTGTGCAGCTTGAAGGAAGAAGCTTGTTCACCGTTGCAAGGGAGGCGTGTGAAGCACCTGGCTTGGGGAGACTTCTTAAAAAATTCCTAATTGAATCTAAAAATTAAGTCACTATGTAAATGTTTGTACTTCTAGGCCGCTCTGAGAAGCTTGATTAGGAGGAATACAGGAGCAGGAATTAATTTTACTTCTGTGTTAGGAGGGGCGGATGGGTCCGTCCTGAGGAAAGGCTGCGAAGGGAGGGAGAGAAGGGCTTGTTCCTCCGTCACCAGCTCTGTTCGTGAGATGCCATTTCACAGGGATTTGCTTCCTTTTTGGTTTTATTTTGCAGGGGGATGTCTTCAAATATATGGCACAAGATTACACTTTTATTGGCTGCCATGAATAGCTCATAAGGGTGGGATGATGTGGAGGCATGCAGCCAATCCTGCATTATAGGGAAGCATCAGGAGCCTCTATCTCCACCAGTAACGACCAGTTAATGACCACTGAGATAAGCTAAGGAGAAGTCAGGGCTAGTTAGAGCTTTAACTCATCATTTCCTGACCACCCACAGACAAAGAGTCCATTATTTCCATATTTTTTGCCTTAATGAGTATTTCAGATGAGTACAGGACTTCCTTCATGGCCTGGAGGGGGCTGCCTGATCATTTTGCATCCAGGCTGCAAGATACAATTATAAAATCATGTATCCTGTATCTGGAAGAAAATCCCAGATCTCAGTGGTGTCTGGGAGAAGTTTGTTCAGTGGCCGCTCAGCTGAGACAGGATGGTAGGATTTCCAAGAGGACCTGGTACCAGCTTTGGTGTTGACGTTCTTTGGCACCATGGCAGATCAGTGAAATTTTGGGTGTGTTTCTGCTTATGCCAAGTTTGCTGTTCAAAATGAGGCACGAATCGTGCTGTTTTCAGTCCCACAGAAAAGAGTTCACCACCAAAAAACCCCATAGATTTTGCTGGGCCAACTCAGCAAGAGAATCAAATACAGAAGAAGGTGTCTGTTGAACATCAGATTTTCAAACCAATAGTGAAAGGGGGTATTCTAATTTATTTTAATATTAAGTAAATCTGAGAAGTGGGAACTTCAGGTGATATTTTCGCTCCACTTAAAGCTGTATGTACATTATCAGTTTATGCCCCTAGGACATACATTGCACTCTGTATGTTGAGTTTTTTGGGTTTCACTGGGCACTTGGTCTTGTCTCAGAGCTGGATGTTTAATGACTGGCACTAGTAAAAGCTATTGACCAGTCAGGATGTCAGAGAAGAAGGCTTGGAAGGAGAAAAGGAGGCAGGAAAATCTCAAAAGAATGAAGACAACCAGGTTGGACTGGGCAGGCCATTAGCAACAAAGGGACAAAGGTGGAGAAATCCAGATATGATGCTACTACACTAGCTGCTTTGTTATGTAATAAAAAATGCCCCACCCAGCAGTTGTGGATGGGACCTTCAGCAGAAAAAAACCCAATCTGGGGGAAAGCTGCGATACCTGAGAAGGCTCTTACAGCTGACACCCAGGTATGGTGCTAAAGGGGATCTGCTGTTCCAGCTCCGTCAGCAGTGATGGTCACTGCTCCTGGGAGCCATGAGTGCTCCCAGACACAATGTGGCCTTTGTTCGAAAAGTCAAACTCCTGGTTTTATTGCTTCCTCCTGCACATTCTTATACAATGAGACAGTGTGATTCCTCCACATTTTATAATATGGGCTTCCTTTGCCTGAGTTGGTTTTGTTTTTTGTTTTAATTAAGGAGCTCTTCTGTGTGGCTGCTAAGCAGAATGGTAGGAAAGGATAGGTGAATGCCTTTTTGTATTGCCCAGGCATCAAATACGAATGCTTTGTAATAACAGAAAGGAACAGATGGGGAGCCCTTGTAAATACATTTAGAAGAGGCTGTGGAGGTGATACAGAAGCAGGTTTATTTTTGTGGCTTTGGGAGGGAAGGACAACTATGTGTTTCCCATGCATGCCCCAGGCTGCTGCTCCCATCCCTACCTCCAGGGAGCCTCACCAGCTCTCTGTGCACCTCTAAAACCCAGGCAGCCACAGTCCGCTGATAAGGAAAGGCAAGGCCAGGGGCCAAAAGTTGTTTTACTTCAGAGATGCAGGACAGGAGGGGCTGCCCAGGTGTGGTGAGTTTGGGCCCCCAGCCTGGCCTCCTTACGTGGCAGGAGCCCTTATGGGGCCTAGCTGAGCTTGGGGAGAAGGCATTTAGCTCTTCTACTAGGAGGCTGGGTGCTGGAGGGACATGTTCTGCTTAGCAGTAGCTTTTTGGAGTGCTCCTGCCAGAGGTTGGTGAGAAGCGAGATGTGATGGTGGCACGCAAGGCTATGGTTTTGTGATTGCTACGTTAATCAGCAAAAAGAGAAATGTGCTTTTTCAGGGCTGCTTTTGTGAGGTTTTTCAGGCTTTGTCCCTCAAAAGGGGTTTGAGTGAAACAAACCTGCTGTTTGCACTGTGGCCTGGGTCTGTGTCCATTGGCTGCATTTCTCTTGCAGAGGTGCTCTCTGCTACTCTGCTGTTGCTGCCTCTCCTTTTTGTCTAAAACACAGCTAATGTTTGGGTATACAACCCAAATCTAGGCTGCGCCCAAACTCAAAATGCTCTTAAATGAGAATTAAAATCCCTTAAAATAAGTGTGCCTGTGTGATGGTTGTACTGTTGCTCAGCCAGAGGTGGGAAGGAGAAATGGGGAGCTGAAGACTCTATTGTTTACTGCCTCATATTATTGCTGTTAGAAAGGGTTTATTGTGTTTTGGTTACTCAGGGAAAAGCAGAGGCAGGACTCAAATGGGCTGCAGGTAGTTTTGCAGCTCCAAAGCCCTGCCTTCATTATTATGCAGTGCAAGTGGCTGTTGGCACAAGGACAAATTCAACTGTAAATTATGCGTGATTTACATGAGAAGCTCATTAATTCTGTAACACCGGATTTAGATGGTTTCGTTTGTAAAGGGTGTCATTTTAAATACTACTCCAACGTATTTTCCTTTATCTGCTGACTCAGTATGTGTGCCCAAAGATGATAAACAATGAAGTGTGTATGTGTTTATAAATACAGGCATGCAGACACATGTTAAAAAGTGGTATCAATTAGAAGATACACTTTGTGTTTAGCAACAGTGCCTGCAATACACAAATTGGCTGCTTATTTAATAATCTTGACTGCTTCAATGTTTGCACATCCTAGACCTTGCAGGTTTTGTAATGTGCTGACCAATGCAGAGGTATCGCTGCCTTTTCGTTTTGTTTTTTTGGTATTGAACCTGGATCCTAATGCTTATTTTCAGTCACTTGGGTGCTTGTTTTAAGGGTTTCCCCTTCGCAGGCAAACCTTTGCTCTGGCTTCAGGAGTAGCAAGACTCTGTCCTGCACTAGCAGTCCAGTTTGCTTGCTAGCAAAGCAGTAAGCAGGCAGTGTTTTTGGTGTGTGTTTTTTTTTCTTTTTCCTTATATATTCTTTGTTTTTCCTGATTCTAAGAGAATACCTAGGGGAAAAAATAATCCCTCTGTGGAATTATTTTTTTTTTTAGTTGGAGACTCTGTCCCTTGCTCCAGGGTAGATGCAGCTGGTAGGCACAGAAGAAGTAGCAGCTGTTGTAGCTCATACGTTGAGATAATGTAGCCCATACTTTCATTTAATGGTGCTTTTGCATTAAGCAGCATGACCCTTCTGCATTAGCCGAATGAATTATATGCTTATTTTCAGCTTGTACTTATTGTTTTAATCCAGCATCTGGAGCTGCGTGTTCTCTGATATAGGGCTGATACTGAAATTTGGGTGATGTTGTGTTTTATCATACGTTCATGTGCTGTTCGGGTTTAAGTTGCAGCTTATAATTATTTTAAATGGGCAGTTGCTCTTTAGAAAAATCTTAAGGTTGATGCAACCAATAAATGTGGGACAAGCTGCCAGACTCACCTTTGAAGTCTCTGGCCTAAGGAAACTGTTCCTAGACATCTCATTACTTTCCTTCTCTTATTAGAAACAAATGTGGGCTTCCTACATGTAGATTAAATATGGCTTGAATTAAGAAAGCTGAGGTAGACGGCAGCAAAAGAGGAGAAATTATGCTGTGCTGTGCTGCGGTTTTGTTTATCAGGACATAAGTCTGAATTTATTATTTTTTATGACTTATAAGTTAGCACAAGGAAAGAAAAAGGAATGTGTGGTGGGTTTTTTTGTTTGTTTTTTTGAGTTTTTTTTACAACTATCAATCTACCATCTTTTGCAGCGTTCCATGCGCTTTAAAACAATTTTGCCCCAGGGAAAAGAAAATGTTGTACATCTTAAGTAACCCGACCATCAATGGTCGTTGTTCTTCTGCATGTAGCAGGGTTTTCCTTGCTTTGGGTGAATTTTTTTTTCCATTGCCTGGAGAAAGTGGTTTGGACTTGCAAGGCATGGAGAAATGGAGGAGGAGGGAAATCCTGTAGCTCTCTGCTTGTGAGCAACACACACCAGACCTTCCCTGACCTGTTTTCTTTGGCCCTTAGGCCGAAGTCTTATGCCTTGACCTCTCTGCACAATCTACAAGGAGTGGATAAACATGTTTTTGAAAATAAGAATACTGACAACGTTGGGGGTTTTTTTGTTTGCTTGTTTGTTTGTTTGTTTGTGGGTTTTTGTTTGTTTGTTTTTATTTTTTGTTTGTTTTTGTTTTTCAGCAAAACTTCTTGCATAGAAGCTCCTTATCCAATTTATTAGAGGGAAATTTCTGGGGAGGAAAAAAAAAACCAAGAAAATCATGTCGTTTTTATTTTGTCTTCATAACTTTCTTCTCACAAAAGAACGTTTTGTCGAATGTAACAAGAATTGCCAAGGTGGTGATTGTGCCTTTTTTCCCTGCTCCATCTTGACCTGGGGTTGTATTTGGAAGGAGGTGGGATGAGATGCACGTGGTTATGGAGACAACCACTCTAACTACCATTACAACAGCTGAGCTTGGCAGGAGGGGACACTCTTTAGGTGGTGCCACCCTACACACCCTATGTATTAATATAAGCCACTGACTAAACCTTGTACTGACTCCATCATTATCCTGTAGCATCGAAGGAAGTTTTTCTATAGCACTTGGTTTTTGAAGACACAGCACTCCTGCAGGCATAGTTTGGGTCCTTCTTATACTGTTGGTTTAGCTTGGCTAAACTTTAGGTCTGGAATTGCATTTTGAAATTATTTCATTTTTTTTCTTGGGGAATATACGTGGGTTGGTTTTGTTTGAACTGTCCCAAAGTGTTGTACCCTTAGAGGGCAATTGCAGTGTCAACCAGCTGGTCCCTTGTATGCTGAAGGGCAGGTCTGTGTCTGGTGCAAATCTGTGCACCTATCTTGGAACAAAATTATAGGAGCAGTGCCATCTAAAAATCTCATCCCAGGTGTTTCTGTCACTTTTCAAGCATCATATTTTAACACAATTTTGTTTTCCAGTGTAGAGAAGCCCTCCAGGTGTATTCCCCTTTCCTTTCCTCAAACCCATTGTGCAATATACTGTTTTTGATGGAATATTTTAATTATTTCTACATGTTTATGAAAGCTGTATCTATAGTTAAAAATGAAAACAGACTAGCTAGTGTTCATTTCTTTGTGAGGGTGAAGGTGAGAGCCCCTTTGGTTTTGGTTTTAAACACTGTTCCCATCCTGAAGAATGTACAGCTCTGGGTAGAGGAGATGGTAAAAAGGTGGGAGAAAAGAATAATTGTCCTTATTTGACAAGGACTCTGAGGCAGAAGGGGAAACCAAAGATCTGTAGTTTTGTAAACTTACAAGTCTGCAAACGAATCCCATTTGGAGAAACATAGTGAAACATAGCAGAGTGAAATTTCTTCTTGCTTATCGAAGGGAAAGCTCCAAGGAGGTTTTTTAGATTGTGTTCCTGGTATATAAGAGGCCAGGCCAAGTATTTGCCAAAAATAAAATATGATGCTCTGCCAGCAAACTACTCTCTGTCTGTGTATATATGTACATATATATCTCTTTCTCTCTCTCTGAAAATAAAGTCTTAGCACATTTCTGCACACTTTTCCACATAAGGAAGTTTGGCTTTGGTGTTTGCACGGTGCTATATGTTCAGTAAACATGTATGTAGGTCATTTTGGTCCCAACCAAGGCACTGAAGAAAATCAGCAGTTAATGTTATGCAAAGTGGAATGAGGCGAGCGTGTCACCTGTAATATGACAAGGTATTAACTTCTTAAGTCAGACAAATGAGCTGGACAGGCTGGAGTTTTAATCTGACAATTGACTGTTGTGCCAAATAGATTTCAGCTAAGTGAGGCGAATGTTTATAATTTTGGAGCAGCTTAAATTTTAGATGTTAAGCAAATTGGCATCTCGGTGTAGGCTCTGAAACAGGGAAGCGACTCAGTGTGAGTTTGTGTGTGATTTATTTAAAAAGAGAACGGCTTAGAGACTCCAAATTCCTGCTTGGGGTTGAGCTGATGCTCGGTGTTGGTGTGATGTAGGTTGTGTTGCTCCATCGGCGACTTCATGGGGAAGCAAAAGCTGAAACTCCGAGATGCTCAGATGAAACTAAAGGCGATGAGCCTGTCTCTCTTTGTGGTGCTTTGCTGCTGGCATTGCTGTAATGACATCAGTCGCTTAATGAGTGACACTGCTGTAATAAAGATCTGGAGACTAATGATGTTTGTCCTTGCAATACCAGTTCTTGTACAGTCTTTGGCTGCTGCTAAAACCTCCCTGTTAGGCTCTGCCTGCCCTTTCCATGGTTGAACAAGCGTCAGCTGACTTTGCTGCTTGGGGTTACAATTTATTTTGCTGTCCAAGCGGAAGCCAAACCCAGGTCCACTAGTTTTTCAAGGTTGGAAGAAATCTAGTTTATAACTGTAGGCAGGAGCTCTAAGGTATGATATTAATGCACAAAACCAGTGATTTAAGCAAACAGATAATTGCTCTTAAAAGGTCAGGGAAGAGTTAATGCAGCATGTGATAGATGTCCCACCAGTGATGCTACCTATGGTTCTCTGTGGCTTACTGTGTTCCTCGCCCCATCTTTGAACAGTAGCTGCTGTTGTACCACCTTTTTACTGGGCCCTCTCCTGCATTTCGTGTCTGCTGGTCTGCCCACGCAGGGTGGATTAATGCTTAATTACCGAGTTAATGGGTATCTCGAAGATCATTTCTCTTTGGGGATTTCCCAGTGAATTATGAGCAACTTGTGTTATGACTTCAATGGCACCGGATTTCAAAGAAAGAGAGAACCGAAAACGATTGTGGAGGAAACATACTAGTTCTTAAACCCCTACAAATGGTGTTTCATTCCTTTCTTGCCCCCCATGCTTTTAATTCTTTTAAGGATCCCTAAATAGGAGCTTTTTAAATCAAAGCAGTAAGGTGCAGAAGCGTGGTGCAGAGTTATGAGCCAGATGTTGCTGTTGGGAGCTCAGGTGTGTCGTTCCCTAACACCCGCTTGTCTTTCCTCATGGTGGTTCCCCAAAGACGAGCTGGGGGCTGGACAGAAGCCGAGATCAATCCCCAGCCTCTGGCATCTGTTTGCTGAGGGCTGGAGCCACGTGTTGAGTTGAAGTTGTGCAAATTGAGAAACTGAGACAGAGTGATGCTGGGAGCACACCTGGATCTTGGGAACTTATTGCTCAAGTGACCAGAAACTGGGCTGCTGTCCTTGTGCCAAACCAAAGTCAAAAGCCATGTGGGTTTTGGATTTTTTTTTTTTTTTTTAAGAAAGTGTTAAAGAGTTAGCTGGGTTGGGTGATTGATAACTTGTTGCTCTTGCCTCACTCTTTGTGGTCTCACCTTTGACTTGTTCCCGTTTTAATTGGGATCTGCGCGTTGGTGCCATTCCATGTCCATAGCTTGGTACAGAGAGAAATTAAGAAGCGAAGGAAAAATTATGTTGAACTTTCTTGATTTCTGATCTGGTTTAGAGCATAGAAAGAAAAGCTTTCCGTGTAGAGTGGAGGAGGAGGAGACTAGATGTGGAAGGTAGCCATGCTTTTATATGCATGAGAAACAAGATTTTAACTTTCTTTGCAAAGAAAGAGAGAGGATGGTGGACCAGGCTTGATCCTGGTACATCTGGCCCCAGTGAAGCACTTGCTGGTGATTAGGTCCATCTTGAAATTGGCCTTTTAAGCAAACACATAATTACTAGGGTTTCATACCTACTTTGAATGGCTACCATATGATGTCCTTATACATTGTTTTTCTTGCAGCTCATTTTTCCTTGTTTTATGACTGAGCAGGATTTACACACTCAGTTTTTGTTGATGGTGTCTTACCTGATAGTTTTTGGTATAGAAATGTTAAGGCTGCTTATGGGGCTTGTGAAGATAGAAGAATTATGCTTAAGCCCAGCATTAGTCATGCTAAGCTGTTTGCAGACTAATCTGGTACTAAATCTTGACTTCTTTTGTGAACTAGAGGCCGCCAATTTGGGCTCTTCTGCTTGTGCACTTTGCAATCCAGCTGATGAACCAGTCAAAAATTACGATGTTGCAGGGCTTCCCTCCTCCAGGTCTCCTGCTTTCTTCTCTAAACATGGGCAGGGAGACTAGAAAAACATAGCTGAGCAATAGGAAAATGCAGATCAGCTTCATCCTGGTGCTGGAGCAAGTATCTTTCTACAGGGGAAAACTGAAAAATGTAGAATATGCTACTAAAGTTTGCCTTGGAGATCCTGCATGTCTTTGCAGGAGGTGATAGTGCTCTCCTAGTATACCTGACAGAGGTAGTTGTGAAGAGTTATGTTGCACTTGGATTTCTTTTGATACTGAAACTGCATTAAAAAGGTAATAAATTTTACCAGGCCTGTTTTCTTCTTTAAAGGAGGTTTTATCCGTCTCTTGAGCTTAAGTCTTCTTCAGAGGGAGGGTTGTTTGTACGGAGGGTCATTGGCTTCCTCATCTGCGGAGTCCAGGTGCTGTCACAGTCCTAAAGGGAATTGCTAAATTGTTTTTTCATAGTTATATTATTTTCTCATGAATGTGGTTCTCAGTCTCAATTACCTGGAGCTGAAAACCACTGATGGGGCAAATGATGAGCAAACATTCAGAGCATCTCCTGGTTGATAATGTGGTGAAAGAAGTGGATAGGAGTATTCACTGCTTTTTACCCCTTAGCTATTTTCATGAACCTAACAAAAGGTTGCTTTGATTTTTTTTTTTTCTTTTACCTTTGCTGCTTGTTACTCTTAAGGAGCCATATCAACTACTGAGAATTTGAGTCACAGACCTCAGTTGTGAATTTGCTGCCTTCCCCCTCTCACCCCCTTTTGCTATCTGCAGTCAGCTTACAGATATCCAGCAGAACATGGTACTTCTGGTTATTAAGATCAGGTATTTTTTTAGGTTTTGGCTATTCAGATCAGTTAAAGACATCTCTGCAGCAAGTAAACCAGTCTGATTTATGACCATCTTGGGATATACTTCCCCCCCCCTCCCCCTTTAGTTTTTCTGCAGTGACACGAGATGGAAGAAAAGATCTCTCCAATTTTAAGAGTTAATTATGACAAACATGTGTTTGCATTGGCCATGCACAAGGACAGATGCGACATGGAACTTGGTGGGAAGTGCTTCTGATTACTGGAAGGTGGATGATGCTCGCTCAGCTTCAGAAGAGAGCTCCCCCGATAGATAATGAGCTAGAGGAGAGTATTAGGACTGCCAGCCTATCTGCCTACAAGCCCTCTGGGTAGAGCGGTAAATCACTGGGAAGCACTAGAAAAGGTTATCAAACCAGGTGGTTTTTGTGGTGTATATGGTGTTTGTATATGTGTATATCACACTTTTTTTCTATTTATTTTTATACAAAGCAACATGAGTGACTACCCCCATCAGCAGCCTTGAGTAACTCTTGTCTAGCCAACAGCCAAAAAAAACCCAATTCCCAATTTCCTTGCTGGTTTGAGCCACTGAAAATATGTCAGTCTCCTTTATTTTTCTACCCTGAGGATACATATGTGGAGGAACGGGTATTGCTGTGTGCATGCATGAGGTTGTATGTATGTAGTTGTTGTACAGGTTGATAAAAGTCCCGGAGGGCCTGGAAGGGGATACCTGTGAGTATGCTACTTTAAAATAAAAATAAACAGAAAACCTTTGGTAGCAGAACTTAATGGAGTCAAGGAAAATATTGGATTCTGGGTGCTATTTCTAAGTCTTTTTTATCAGAACGCAAGTGGCATAATCAATATGTAACTCTTTGGCTGTTAACTCTTCAGATTTAGCTGAAATCACATTAAATTGAATAGATTTTATTCCTGGCTCAGGCAGAGAGGGTTATATTTAACTGAACTCTCTGGAAGTCAACTATTTGGGAGCTGCCAGCACTTTGCAAAATGATGATGCCTGTAGCTGTTACCAGACAAATCATGATATCATTTCTTTGTCATTACTGATGCGGGTCCTGCTTCATGATGAACTAAGCACCAGAAGTTCTGGTGATGTGTGTCTTCTTTGCTTTTCCCAGTTCTCCCATGGATTTATGTGCCTGTCTGGCCTCAGGCAAGCCTTGTTATGCCCTTGCTATCCCAGGGTATCTTTACAAGAAAGGATCTCCCAAGCCTTGATTTGAAAATTGCAAAATTTGGGAAGGTCAGGGTCTGGACTGAATTTGCAGCTGTAGGAAGCACCTGTAGTCATGAGTGATAGCTGCAGGAGTGGTTGTATTTGCCACCCCTGCAATATTTTTTTTTTTTTCTTCCCCAAAACCCACCATGCAAACAAGTTCCAAACCAAAACCCCTCTTGTGTTCTGGAGATGCTGTCATGCCAGGCCTCCTAGGTAGCATCTGTTCACACTTCCCACGTATTGTGAAAATTATCCACCTCAAGTATTTAGTCTTCCCAGAAGTCATGCTTTCCTCTCTTCTCCAAGCAAGAAAGCTGGAATCCTCCTTACAAAGCCCACCTGTAGCTTGGCAGACTACCAGCTTAAGGTTGTTTGGGTTGGGTTTGGGTGTTAAGTTTTTTGTGGTGGTTGTTTTGTGGTGTGGTGTGTGGTGTTTTTTTTTTTTTTTTTTTTTTTGATAATGCTCCAATTTTAAATTTTGCATAAAAGTTGTAAATGTTTCTGGAGTTACGAATGATCTCATTTCCCTCTTTCCCCCGTTCCCCAGGAACATTCCTAATACGTTACTCAGTCTATTTCTCTTCCGAATGGGGAGAATTTTAGCCATAAATAAAGCAACACTTGAAACCATAAATAATGTTTAGATAGCTTGTGCTGAGGGTTTCCCAAAGGGAAGAATCTATTTTGTCGTGGCAGTGTATCGTGGGGACGTCTGATGTCGCGTGGAAGCCAATGATGTCACTTCAGAACATGCTGTTACATGCACAGAGTGTCCAAGTCCCTGCAAGCCAGGTTGTGTTTTGGTGTTGTTTTGTTTTTGATGTTTTTGTTGTGTTTGTTTTTTGGGGTTGTTTGTTTGTTTTTTGTTTTGGTTTTTTTTCCCCCAAGGACTCCTGAAAAATTGACTGTTGGGCCAGCGAAGTAAATCACATTGATTAGAGAAGGGGGAGGGGCGGGATGAAAGCCAGCAAATACTCACTGGTGCTAAGAAATTCCACGCTAAAGGCTGAAACTGCAGCTTTGTCTCAGGTCGTGGTGGAACAAAAATGGCAGGAACATATATCAATGACAGATTGCCAACCTTAGCGTTTAATTCCTGGCATTTTGTGGGTTTATAGGATTTACTGACAAAAAGATGAGGGGAAAGGGTTGGGTGGGATATAATTTCCTGCAGTGGCATTCTTGAAGGGAAAAATCCTCAGCCTATCTTTTATTTGAATGTATTGGAAACAGCAGTAACAATTGTAGTTTTTCGTTAGATTAAATACATTTGAGATACAACAATTTTTCTTCTTTAAAAAGTGTCCAAACATTGGAGAGATATACATAATTGAATGCTTTCCTTATTTGAACTTCATTAGGAGACAGTCTGTTTTTAATTCATTTGACATCTCTGAGCTGTGTAGACTCGGGGTCTCTTAAAATGTGCATGTCTACAGAGATGTGAACAACCCCAGTCTGCCTGTTCTGCAAAGATGTATAATAAATGTAATATTTTGAAAGCTTCTGAGAAGCGTGACAGTGAGGATATTAAAAATGAAGCCCTATATTTCACCCAGGTGATTTTTTTTTTTTTAAGATGCTAACTAGCCACTGTATATAAAAATGCTGTGTCCTTCCTCACTTTGCCTTTTTCTTATCTCTATTCCAACACCTGTTGAAATATCCTTCATCCGAAAGTTTTGTTGTGGACCCTCAACAGGGAATGGTTTTAAGTGGTGCAATTAGAAATCCTGCTGAATTTAATCGGGATAATTCTTAATACAACCTGGAGGAAACTATTAAAGCCTTTGTGGGAAAACCCTGAAACAATATTAAAAAAAAAAAAAATTAAAAAGCTTTTTTCCCCCTCTAATTCCTGGAGGAAGGAAGGGATGAAGAGAGGGCTCTTGTTCCCTTTGGGATTATGACCTTTTTGTCTCTTAACTGAGGAAGTAGCTTGGGAAAAGGAGAGCCTTGCTCTGGTGGAGGGTTTGAAGCATTTGCAAGGAAGGTTCTTTGGTATGTAAAAGGTCTCTTGATATTCACAAAGGCGTCAGGTCTGCTTAAGCGTTCATCAGTCCACTGCTGTTTTAATCACTGAGCACGAGTAGGTGGAAGCTGCTTTTAGAAGTTGAGTACCAGAGTATGCAAAGTGCTGGGTTGCAGATTTTTTTTTTTTCCCCTTTTTGCAGCAGCATCTAAGGAAAAGGCAAAAGCCTTGTCTCTTGGCTGTGTATCATCTTAATATGTACTTTGGTGAGTTTGTGAGGTCCCTTGGCATTAGCGAAGGAATATATGAACTTAATAGCTTTTCTTCCTTTTTTTTTTTCCTCTGCTGATGTTGCAATTTTTGCAGACTGTAAACCCTGTGCTAGTAATGGTGGGCTCCTCCTAACCCGTGCAAGTCTGAGACTACAGAATGCCTCTGGGTCCGAGTTTGTCGATACACCTTGTAAACTCCACAGGCGACGCCTCCGGTGGAAATTAAAATAGTCTGCAAGTCCTTTGTTTCGGGTTTTATTGAGCCAACAAACTGCTGTAGCAAAATGATATGTTCTATAATCTCCATGAGTTAGTTGTTCATTTCAGGGCTCATGAAATTTAAAAGCTAGGCTGGCCAGTCGGCAGTGCTTGTAAAGCCTGAGTCTGTCTTCTCAGGTCAAGCAACTTGAAAATCTCTGACAGAGTGTGGATGTCCATTATAATCTTCATGGATCTGCTACGAGAGGGTTTGGGGAGTTTGCAAAATCCTCTGAAAACCCAGAAGCTCATGTAGCCACACATGGCATGCCTCTTTTTTTTTTTTTTTTTTTTTTAAATTCTCTTAGGGTCTTAATGTGCTGAAATCCGTCCTTGTCAGGCTCAGGAGGGCTACAAAGCCCATGGCGAAGGCAAGTGGTGTTTGTCATCCTGCTCTGAGGCTTGATGGCTTTATGTCCATGTGCGACTTCCATCTTCTCTGCTCCGTCTCATTTGGTTTCCTCAGCAAAGACTGATTTATTCTCATCAGACTTCCCTCCTGCAGATTTGAGGGGCTTCAGTCTGGCAAAATGGATCTCCATCCTTGAAGATGTCCCTGCTCATGGTAGGGGGTTGGACTAGATGAGCTTTAAAGGTCCCTTCCAACCCAAACTATTCTATGATTCTATGACAAGAAGTTGAAAGGTCTGTCCTTTTTTTGAATGTGGAGGTAGTAGAGTTTGAGGTATGATTACATCCCTGAATGGCATAAATATCCCAAAATAAATTCTTGTGATACTTTCCAAATAGCGCTTGTATTAAAGTCCGTAAATGTCCTGAAATCCCTTGCTGAGCACTTGTGCTTTCCCCGAAGTGGGTGCTACCCAGGGCAGGGAAATTGAAGCATTTCCAAACTTGATTCTTGTTTGGGATATAATGGTTGCTGTGTTCATTCCGAATAAACATCTGCCTGGGTGAAATCTCTTGCCTGAGGCTTTCATTAGAATTAGCCAGTGAATGCCCTGTTTTGGCCATCGAGGACTGAGTCCAGACCCTCGTGGTGGGATTCTTTTCCTAAAAGAGACTCGCTGACTTCTCTGGCTTGTGTGTGTGCATGGACATGTATGTGCATGCGCACCTCTTAAATTGTAAATGATTGTAAATTGTTACCAGCTTTTAAACTTAAAGGAGAGGGCCAAGAAAACTGAAAGAGGAGAGGAAAAACCCCCTCCTTTTTCAAGTATCGCAGGATCTCTTAAGAAAACAAACAAAAAAAACCAAAAAAACCCCCCACATGCTTGCAGGGCTCATTTGGCATTAACGAAGCATTGACAAATATTTTTGCAGCTGAGTTAGCACTGATGGAGCCGTTAGTTTTGGAAGGACCTGCATGCAGAGCCAAGTGTTGTTTAATTTTGGGTTCCTGGATTGCTGGAGCCTGGGAGAGCATGCAGAGGGCTCTGGCTAAATGGTTGTCTGGTCCTAACACTCTGGGCCAGGCAACGTTTGAAGATAATAGCATGCCTAGACCTCTGGTCTAGCCTAGGATGGCTGTTTGAATGAATCAATAATGAATGGTTGAAAGTAGCTTTTTGTTTCCCTTGATGCTATTGTGGCTGAAGTGTGTGGTGCTCTCCATTAAATGAAAGGCTGAGAACATGCCCAAGAGTGAGAGAGAAGTCCAGGAAAGCAGGTAATTTTTATTTTCCACTGTTGAGAACTGAAGGATAAACCCTGCCCATCCTGCTGTCACCAGCAAGGATTTTGCAGCGGCAGAACTGGTGTGTTAAAGGTCCTGGTCAGCTTGTCATGATCCAGGTCACAGCTTGGTGGCCTTGAAGCCCAGTGCACTCAGGTGTGTGTTATGGGGATGGAGGTGGAAGATTGAAGTTAAGGGTGTAATAATTCCTTCTGAACACTCTTCAGCTGCTTAGTGTGCAACCAGTAATTCGTCCGTGATGGAAGTGTCCATATTGGGCTCAAGTTGCACCAGGGGAGGTTTAGTTTGGATCTTGGGAACAATTTCTTTCTGAAAATGGTTGTTGGGCATTGGAACAGGCTGCCCAAGGCAGTGGCAGAGTCACCATCCCTGGAGGGGTTAAATAGACATGGAGATGAGGGTCTTAGGGACATGGGTTAGAGCCAGGGTTGGGTTAATGGTTGGACTCTGATCCTCTTACTGCCTGCCTTTATTTTAGGTTTTGTTCCCTTTAAACTCTTTTTGAAGAGGACTGCACAGATAGTGTTTCATGGAGTAGATGTTTGGAATTTTTTTCAACAGACATTTATTTTGAGGGAATAATGTAAATGTATGCAAGTAGGATGCTATTGTGCGAGAGACATGATATATTTATATAAAGTATTAGAATGTGGAGGGCTTGATTTATGACATTGCATAATTAATGGCAATAACTCATAAATTACAATATTAAGCTTTCCGGGTGTTTGAGATCCCTGCTTCTCTGTGTCAGCCGGTAGATAGGAGGATGGCAGCTTTTTTTTTTTTTTTTTTAAATATATATATATCTGCTCCTTGTAGACTTTCATACATAATGACGCAGAATCAACGTCAATTCAATGAGGCAAAAGGAAACATTTTTAATTTGCAGGTTTGGAAAACGTGAGGAATAGGGGAATTTCTTTCCCTATCAGTCTGTTCCTACCTCCTTCCTCTTTAGGACACGCATGAGGTGAGGAGGTAGCTGGAATGGCCAGTACAATGTTGATAATGTGTAAATTATTGCCACTGGAAGTAGAAAAGTAGTAGTATAGCAGGGATAGTTGAAGACCACTGGTGATTGGTAAGCCTTTGAACATTACAGTAATGTGTGCTATCTAAATAGATGGTTTGCCTTTGCGAATTATTCCAAGGATGAATCGGTGACATACAATCAGGCAGTGTCAGAAAAGAAAGCATCCACCCTTGAATGGCAAAGCATAATTGTTATAGACACAATTGATAGTGGCAAGTATTGGACTCACACTAATGGTTGCTCAAACTGATTGTCTTTTTTTGTCAGATCTCAGATTTGGTCCAACAGCAGCAAACAACTTCTATCAAAGTGTTAGTTTCTTTATTTCTTTCTCTTCCTTTTTTTTTTTTCTCTCGTCCCCTTCCTGTTCTTTTTTTAGCCATTTGACAATAATTTACTACCTTGCTCAGCTTTTTAGTCAGTTGTCTTCCACTCCGGAAAGCCAGGTTTCTTAAGTGCTCCTATGATGCCAAGTTAATTGCCCGAAAATAAGTGCTTGAGGATGGATCAAGTATTGTCTCATCAGAGTTCAGTGTCCCTGCCAGAGCATGGGAAGGGGGAAGGGAGGCAACACCAAGAAGGTTTGAGGAAAAGAGACGGGGCACAACTGTCCTGCAAATGGCCCTGGCTATGGCGAGGGATGTGACCAAATCCCTGCTGCACCCGTAGGTCACGCTGTGAAAGTGTTATCTGCACATGGGTGGGATTAATGTCCCCTCCCCAAAATGAGGGAGAAGACTGTGTTTTCTGTGGCCCTGGCCGTGTTTCTTTACTAAGGCAAAAGTTAAAGCATCTGCTTACCTTTGCAGGTAAAACTTCTGTTACTGGTGCTCTGTTTTCTCTACCTCTCTAGAGAGCAAGGTGAGGGGAGTCAGTGCTCTTGTCTTTGTGGTGAGGATGATTTCTAGATAAATGAGCAGTCTCGGAGGTATTCCTAAAATGCAAAAACACACACAAGAGTGATCGTACAAGTTAGAAGTGGGGAGCAACAGAGGAAAAGTCACAGCTGGTGCCTGTGAGTCCACCTCACTGCTGGTGTGTAATGCAGTCAGACCCAGCACAAGAGTGGATATACCACAGCGAATCTTGCACTTTTTCCTTCTTTTATTGCCATGGCTAATACACAAAATAAAATGACCAAGATGCATAGCCAAGTGCTGTGATGACACCACGCTTGTTTGAGGTGGTGTGTGTTGTTTGTTGTTTTTTTTAAGATAAAGCACCCAGCCTTTTCCTTTAGGCTTGCAGGGGACTTAGAAGGAGCTGTGGGGTGAGGAGTGAAGCCGAATACCTGACCAACATCAATAACAGCCTCTTCGTGCAGTGCCTAAAAGGCAAGTGGGGTCTTTCTGATTCCCTCACGCCCACTGCCCCGTGCCTCTATGTTGGGCAGGTGCCTGCAGCATCTTGCAAGAGCACAAAGATGTTTGTGGTACCCATCTGTCCAGCCCTGCTTTTCAGCTTGAGTTGTGCTTCCCAGATATGGAAAGAAGAAGGGGGCTCCCATCCCCTCCAAACTTGCCAGCACCACTAGGGGCTTGGTTTATCCTCCTTTATCAAACAGAGCTGGGGCTGCTCCCTGGGATTTAACAAATCCTTTACTATTTCAGATCCCCAGGGTATTGGTAGTGCTCTTGATCCCTCCTGCTCCATTCTCCCTCTGATTGCTTATGCTCGGCTGCCTTGGACTCTGTCCCGGGGGATTTCTAGCCTTTTCTTCTCTTTCTGGGAGCCATCAGGCAGATTTGCCCTAATGGTGCATGTATTTGTGCCAGCCCCCTTGCTTGACCTTGGTGAGTTTTAACACCTTTTCAGCTCATCTTTAATCTGGGAGTGCCTCCCTGCTCCAGAGAAGGAACAGGCTTTTATCCCAGGTTGTGCGTCGTCAGCAGGTTTGTTAACTAAGCTTTATATGTAAAACCTTTAATAAATGTGATGTCAGCGCTTTAGAGAACCGGCCTGACTTTCACATCCCATTGGCAGGGCCTGCAGTCAGAAATACTGTTCTTGCGCTAGCAAATTTGATACAGGTGTTTGAATATATGCATTAGTCACTTTGGAGAGCATGCATATTATTTTAAAACCTTTTCTACCTTTCAGCCCTCATCTCAAGATCAGAAACACTGCAGCCCTTTACTTGATTAGCCAGCACTGAAAGTAAATAATGATAGTTGAAAAGCACTCTGTAAATATTAAATATTGCTTTAATAAGTGCTCTCATCTACATTTGTGCCTTTTGTCAGATGTGCAACCCTCGATTAACGCATCAGCCTTTCTTTACCATTCATCTGTGAATGTTACCCTACTTGTCGCTTGTGTTTTTGATGGACCTGTCACCGCTGGGTCTGCGCAGCTCTTCCATATCTCATTCCAAACAGGTTGGGGCTGGCAATAACCAGGAAGGAGTGTAATGAGCCAGAGAGAGCCCAGCATGCCTGGTGCATGTATGCGGCAGCATCCTAGGTTATAAATCCACATGTATACCTTTGTTGGTGTTCCCGCAATAGTGTCAGTTCAATAACATCCCTTCAGGACAGCAAGATGGATTTTTACATTCATAATGAATGAGATAATTTGATTATTGTTGCTAGCAGCAAAGAGGTCTAGAGGCACTCTGGTTCTCAGCCCCACGAGAAGCAGAAATGATGAAAGAAATGCTGCATTCCTCAGCGTGTATTTGATCCATCAATCACCCCGACAAAGTGTGTGCTCCCGAACCATTAAAGTGTGACATCTTCTCTTCAGACTTTTGAGATTACTGACTTTAAAGCAGCAAGTCAATTAGGAAGCCAAACGTAGGCTGGGAGGAGAGGGAGAGAAGAAAAAACACTGTTAAATACTAACCTGACGTGCTTCAGTTTGTTTGATAGGCTAACAGACTGCTAATATTTAATTTAAAAAACCTGGATGCTGTCCAAAGCAAACTTATGAATAGCATAAGTCATATTAAAGCAAACTTTCATTAAGCACCAGCTTTCTCATAATTAGTTTCAGCAGAAGGATACAGTTTCAGAGAAGCTATGGCATTTCTTTATTTCAGTAACAGAGCTTTCTGCTAAAGGTTATTTCCAGAGGGTTACTCATCGTGTGGTACGATGAAATAAATGGGGGACTGATAAATCTGCAAGAAAACCTAGACCAGGAGTCTAGCTCCTGTTCTCTTCCCAACAGTCTCTTGGGACATGAGCATCGCAGTAATATTTAACCTCTATGGGGACTTGGGAAGTGAAGGGTGTTGGTCTCAGATCTCTGTTGGAGGTCCAGGGCCAGCCGCACTGAAAGGCATGAAGCTTTGTTATTATAGATCTTGACCTGGTGCGGTATTTATACTTCTGCTCTTCCTTTCATAAGCTGCAGTAAGTTAATTGCTGATGAGGGGAGGAACATATACAGAAATATCCAAAGGGAGTTAGAAGCCTAAATTCTCTTGCTCAACTTGACTTCTATTCCTTAAATAGAAACACATATCCAAAAACACAAATTGTATCTAAAATAAGAGAGAGACACAATGATATATAATTAGTGACTTTTTAAATAACGTTATTATTTTAAAGTTTGCACACTTTCCCAGTACTTCCAGCATTTGACATCAGCAATGATGAGGAGCAAGGGAGGTTTTATTACTCTTTGTGTATTTATTTTCAGTGTCTGTGCCTTAGAAGCCATAGCGTGCATGTGTGACAAGTGTTTGTATTTCCTGGGTGAGAGGAATGAGTTGTGGGAGATAAAGGTCATTGGGTGGCATCAAGAAGTGTTGGAGGTGGCCCGAGTCCTGCAGCTGCTCCTCCAGGGTACAGGAGTTCATGTTCTTGACAGCTTCTCCTCCATGGTCTTGAGATTGGCTCTTAATTGGCAAGCTCATTAGCAGACTTGCTAACGGGAGGGAGACTGAGCCAAATTTGTATTCTGTCAGCACTTGCTGTGAGGAGTCAGTAATCAAATAGCTTTTTTTATGGTGTCTCCTTTGGTGCCTACTTCTGGTGGCTTGAGTTTGTAGGCCTGCTATAAACCCCAATAAATCTAACAGCCATTAATAACTGATTGACCAAAGGGATTTATGTAATCATGGGATTACAGATGCTAATTCCTTTCTCCAGGCATGTTTCTGCGTTTTTATCGATCAGAGAACTGGCTGTAAAAACTGATTTAAACTAATGGCAGGGTGGGTTTAGTGCCATTTGGATGCCAAAAGGCTGCTTAGGTTGAGCAGTGCTTGGGCTGGTTTCATAAATACTTGTAGCGGGAGGTGGGAAATGGTTGTGTGTCCTGAGGACAGCTTCTCTGAGAGTTGTAGCCAGTTCACCTAGTAGTTGCCTCGGAGAAGGAGGCTGTACCAGGCTGGAGTAAGTCTATCTCCTTGCAGTCTTTGCATCTGAGAGAGATGTGCTCTGCTGTGTAGATTCTTATTTTTTATTTGAATGTCGATGTTCAGTATGCTGTTCTATCTCATAAGGCATTACGAGTCTGGAGAAAAGGAGGCTGAGGGGAGACCTCACCCTCTACAACTATGTGAAAGGAGGTTGGAGCATGGAGGGTGTTGCTACCTGCTGACTTGGAACTCCAGGTAAAGTGATGAGGCCCAGGCTGATGAAAATGTACACTGGCTCATCAATGCTTTAAGCTGTGGGAAAGCACCTCTAATGAACCATCTTTTTTCCATCTTAAAGTAAACTAAATAAAGCTAAAAAAAAGTTGAATAGAAGGTGTCAGATGGCAGTGGTCGATGGTTGGGGTTTGTCACGTGAAATGTGTTCCCGATTCCCATGGCGGAGGACACCGGTGGTGCCACATGTGTGATGCCTTTGACCGTGCCAAGCTACATCTGAAAAGGTGTCAAACCCCAGTTCTGCACAGCGCTGAGCTCCTATCAGCTCTGTCAGGCAAAATCCTCTGTGAAAGTAGCTGCCGGTAGAAAGACGGACAATACATAGACATCAGACATGAAATGCTTTTTATCTGTGTTTCTGAACTGGATGTTTTTCCCCAAGTTTGTGGGGTTTTTTTGGTTGTTTTTTATTTTTTTTTTTGAAAAGCAGCCGTGACAGCCATATAGTTACTGTGGATATGAAGAAAACCCAAATAAAAAGCAGAAGGGAGCTTGCTGGGTTGCTACCCTCGCTCTCTTGTGTTGCGGTGCACAAGCAGAGCTTTTTGCAGAAGCTTTGGATGCCATTTTCTGCTGCACCCTTCCATCTGACAGCAGGAATGATTTCCCAGGGCAGCAGAAGGCTTTGCCATCTGGCTGCAGGAATGATAGTCCTGTCTTGCTATTTTGGTAGGCTCCAAGAAGTCAGGCCTTCTGAAGAGCTGAGGGTTTCTGGACAAACTATTAATATTTCCATTTCTCTTCCCACCTTGCTCCTAGTCATGTCCTGTTGGCACAGCCGAGGAGGAGCTGCCCTTCCCCAAAAGGAATCTCATTTTGTTTCCTCAACAGCTCCATGTCTTACAGTGCTGCTGGGGCTTAGCTGGGATAAAAAAGAACATCCCAACTTTGTATGTCTCTTAATTATCGTCTTCTTTTTTAATTTAGCAGCAGCTCAGAATTGAGCATTATGACTTAAATGTTGTATCTGGGCTCTCTTTCAGGGGATAGCATGAATGAGCAGCAGACGCTGGATTAATGCCTTGGCCTAATCTCCTTTTATTTGCAAATATCCAGTTCCTTGCAGATGGCTCTGAACAACAAGAAGCATACACTGCCTGCCTCTGGGGAAAATTAGGTTGTTTGTAGCCACTGCTGTCTGCATTATAATCCCCAGTGACAATTTCTTCTTTTGTCACCAGAGCGAGGGTTCGGTGGCACTTTGAAGGCACAGCACGGCAAGGTGGCATTGGAAGGAGCACTGTTTCAGGCTCTAAAGTAGGGCAGTGGAAGGAGAAAGAAAAGGACCTTGTCTCTTTAGAGAACAAGAGGCTGTGGTTTTTCTTCTTGTCATCCTTTCACTAGCCAGGAGAAGCAGCTTGTGTGATAAATAATACCATGTGAGTGTCTCTCCTTGTAGCACGAGATGCCCTCCTGTGGCAGTGGGCTCAAGCCAGGTTGTTGCTTCTCTGTCTCGATGGCTGTCTCCAAGCTTCACTGTGCTCATTTGTGACTTTATCCTGAACTTGTCAGTGCCTGACATGAGAGATCAAATTTGATGTGATGAATTAAGGGCAGTGCTGGGCAATAACTACTCCTGCAAAAGGTGGGGGGTGAAAGCTGCTTATTGGGAGATAATTAATCGTGAAAATCAAATGATCAGATTAATCTTTGTGGCCTGGCTGTGTCTCAAAGACTGCCAACAGAAAAATACAAAGTAAAGAATAGGTGTTGCAGCAGAAGAGATGTGCCTGAAATACCACATGTGAGCAGAGGTACTGGGTGCTAGCATTAAAATTTGTCACTGCTGGCTATGCAGCAAGATTTTCCTGTAGATGTCAACGCCATGTAGTTAGCCCCAAGCAAAATGCTTTTTTGACTTACTATGTAAGAAGGCAGGAAATTGCAGAAGATAATTAGTTACCAAAGATATATCGCCAGGGTACCTGAGCCAGCTTTCTAGATGCTGCCTGGGTAATCTAGGAGCCAGCCTGTTTTTGGTTTTGGGGTGTGTGTGGTTTGTGGTGGTTTTGTGTGGTGTGTGGATTGTTTTTTGTTTGTTGTTTCAGTTCTGTGGGAGCCGGTCCCAGGATCAGCACAGCTCTGGGACCAGCCCAGCTCTGGGACCAGCCCATGGAGTTGAACCCAGAGCAGAAAACTGCAGTGGCTGCAGATGATTTGGGAGGAGATCTGATGTCTTCAGAGTTAGTTAAGTCCCTCAGACCTTCAGTTTGTGACTGCATGCCTGTTGGGGCTGGTAGCTCAATGACAAACGATTGAAGATTACACTTCTCCATCACTTGAGCACCTTTAGAGTTAAGAAAACTGTTCCTGTAGCAGCTTAAATCATATTGGAAGTCTGTGAAGCACAGACGTGCTAGTACTGCAAATTGTAATTATAATTGTAGCATGAGACCTACTTCTGATCAAGTCTGTCATGGCAGCAAGAGCAGTGAAGCTGGGGCAGGACAAGGCTCTCTTGTCACTCTGGCACTTGAATCAGGTCGATTAAACATACTGCAGGTATGTCGACGTGCTGGTTGCACCTTTGACAGAAATATGAATGTGCCTTGAGGCTCCCACATTTTTGCAAGTATGTGGTTTATCTTATTTAAAGCCTAGAAATCTAAACAAGTTGTGTACATCTTTTTTCCCCTTTACAAGCTGACAAAATCAGCCCAAAATATGGGCCCTGTATTAAATCCTCTACCATCAGTGGATGCTCCATCAGCTATGGGTAGCGGCAGCGTGACTCAGGAGAGAAAATGGCTTTCTCCTAATAGTGTTTTCAATTTAGCCTTTGCTCCATTTTCCTCTTTTTTCCTTTGTTGTTAGAAACTTTTGTTCTGTAATTGTATCAAAATTTGAAAATGTTTTTTTGGGTGCAATCTGTAGGAGGGAAGCTGGGCTGCCCTCATATACATGTACCCCTCCAGCTAGATGGGCTGAATCATCTGATTGGTCTGTGCTGGGCCCTCTGGCTTTTATAGGGCAGGAAGGCTGCTTTGTTAAATAACAAATTAAATTAAATTTGCTGTTTGCAGATGGCCATTAAGAGATGTCCAGGGTTCATGCCATGACATTTTGGTCTATCGTAACTGCTTCGTCATGCCACTGTTTTCCAATCTTCTCATCTTTTCATGGCAGCCCACTTGGTGGTGGCTCTGCCCAGGTGTAGCATCTCTGGCCGACTTGAGGATTCTTCTGAAAGAAGTGTGGGTTTTGCTATGTTGAACTCAGCTCAGCTTCATTTAACCCACTTTTAAAAGTATTGTGAACCTGTCCCTTTCCTCACACATCTCCAGCACTTACTCTGTCTCACTGAATTCAGGATGTTAGAGGAAGTTTTGCAGGTGAAGGTCTTTTGGAAGGAGGTTTGATTTTTTTTCGGTTGGCTATGGGGCATTTTGTAGATTTTATGCAGTGAAGGTTGAATCTCCAGGAAGAAGGTTCAGTGTAGCATGAAGAGGCATCAAGAGGAGCAAACTACCAGTGTCTAATAATACCAAGGCTGATAAATCTGTAGTCTGGTACAACAGATCAAGGCAGTGCTGCCTGCTCTAAGAATAATGCCATCTCCAAAGCATGTGGAGGAAGATTAACTGTTTTTCCAGCAACCTGCTGCCATCTGTACAAACCATTTCCTAAAATACACTGGTAAATGCCTGTGGGACTAGCCGCGAGCCTGGTTGTGTTTGCAAACTGGTACCTGAGTCGTTGGTCCTGTCTGCAGGGTTGGGAATGGGCAGCCTGGGTGGAGGGACAGCAATGGGAGCAGGGCAGGTCCGAGTGCATGTGTGGGTGATGCTGACTCTTTGGAAGCAGTGGGAAAGGAGAGATGGCAAGCGCCAGAAAATTGTGAGGTTTTTGAATCCTGGCTCAGCAGAGATGCCTCCCAGAGCATCAGTGTTATTAAGCAGAGATTGGCCACCTTCGAGCAGTGCGGTGGTGGTGTTATTAAATGATCTCTGTAGAGATGAGAAGCTGTTATTTCTGCAAATTCACTTTGAGCCAGATCCCGCGGTCTTTGCTTGCATTCAGCAACTTGGTTTTCTCAGTCCTGTGGGTTTCCCTGAGAGCGATTGTGTGCTAAACCCTGCTCAGCTTGAATATTGGTGGAATAGTCTGGTCTTATAACTCCAAGTGTTATATTAAAATTCTGTAATTAAAAGGGGGAGAGGGATCTTCAAAGCATTCTCCTTTTCATAGCACTGTCTTGCTAAAAAAAATGTAACTTTCTGAGAGAAGCCTTTGTGCTGAAGTGTGCATCTCCACAGAAGGAAAAACAAATACTGAGTCTGACACAAGCTCCATTCTTCCTTGAGGCCTGTGAGATAGCAGCATAAAACGTGACATTTAACATCAGCCTTTTCTAAAGGCTTCCCGATAATTGTGAAAAGATCCTGTTGTTCAGACCAGTCATTTTTCACAGCTCTTCTGCAAAACCTCTGGAGAGGGAAGATCGGGAGCAAGAAACCCGCCCTCTGGTCTGGGAAACACTGCATGAAGAGGTCAGTTTAGCATTTTTGTTACTTCAAAATTGATAAGGTTTCAGCTGCTTTGCTTGTATTTCTTTCTTTTTTTTTTCTTTTTTTCTAGAAACTGGTGAGTTCATGACCATGAATTCAAAGCTTGCCATACTTTAAATGAGTCAGGCATGTAAAGAGCCCATTCCTGCAAAGTGATCCATTATTCTGATGACCTCTCCTCATGGGAAGGCAGGGTTAGTCACTTGAGTTTATTTGGTGTCCTGCTGTCAGCTGTCACTTGTTTTATACGGAAATTGTGAGCTCTGTGAGGTAGAAAGTGTCATTCTGGCTGCTTGAAGTTATACCACCCAGGGCAGCGGGGCTCTGAGCCAGGGCTGAGGTCTTCATTGGTCTGAAATTATTCCAGGGAAAACATTTTGCTTTGCAACTGGAAGGCCCAAACAATAAAAAAACCTTTTGAATCATGATAAGCCAGTTCTCATTTGATGGTCCCAAATTCTTTTCTGAAAGATCAGGGAGTCTATTTGAGGTCTATAACTAAACTTTTGAATATGCTCTCTGTTAGAAAAGTAAACTTGAATGAAACATACAAGTTGTAGTGGCTTAAGTGGTGAAAAGCGTGAGTATGTCAGGACAAGGCCTTATCAAAAATGAGTTGCAGAGGTGCAAGCAGAACATGGGTTCCCAAATCCCTGCTGCTTGCTCTGTCCCACTGTCTGTGACATTTCTTGTCATGAAGCAGGGTAAGTTTTACCTCCATCAGGATGTGACAAGAAGCTTGATTTGGGCTAAAGTTTTCTTGGAGAGTACGAGGCTTGTGTGTGCTCACAGGGTTGGGATCGAGTGCCCTCTCTCTTCCCGTGAGCACACTGGATTGCTGCTCGGAATGCTTTGCCTGAATGTCAGCTTTCGGGTTCAAACTGTGCAAAATCATCCATTTCCATCTGGCTTTGAGTTAAAGTCATAAATAGTTCTTTGGCACCGTGAGAGAAAAGTGAGGGGATTATCTCAATTCACAGCCTGCTTTGGGATGGTGCTGACACCTCCCTGAACTTTTCTTGGGGGGCTTGAGCTGAATTTCAGATTTGTGGTGAAACCTGAATGTGGGTCAGCACAGTGCTGCCTCAGAGACAGCAACAAAAACCTTTGCTCGGTGCTATTTATAATCTTTTAATTTGTATTCTGGCCTGCTGAGCTCTCCGGGGGGCTGAAATAATGGTGACCGTAACTCGGCCCCTGAGAATGAACCCGTTCCAGCAGGGCCGCTCTCTTCTCTGGCTATTGAGTCCAAATTAAACAATCCCATTGACCTGTCTTTCCCCCTCTCAGAGCGGCCTTATAACATGGCACAAACACAGGCAGTGCTTTTTACAACCCATGCGGCACAAGTCGGGAGAAATTGCTTTTAGTTGTGCTTCCCCCGGAAGGTTCCCAAAGCCCAGGGTCCGGCAAGTGCTGACCTTGCTCCACAGGTCTCACTCCAGTTTCATTGAAATCCCTCAGATCTTGGCAACCTACATGTTGTGAGGGGCGTAAAAATGGAGCTGAAATTCTGGCAGGTAATCTGAATGAGGAATAAAATAAAAGGAAGGTGCCTGTGGAGTAAGGAGAGCTGTAGTCAAGTGTGTTACTTAGTGCCGGTGATTTCTGCTGTTGCTTGTCACAAGTCCTTTAACTTTTGTCATGTTTCCATCTTCAAAACCATCGTGTGCCTTGCTGGCTTGTTTTATAATATGTAATTGATAGACAGTTATTTGCCTTGCATTTCGTATTTAGCTGTTACAGGATTTTAAAAGCTAGGAAAGACTGTCGGATCATCCATTTTAACCTCCAGCATGTCACTTTTTTTTTTTCCCCACAAGGTGCTTCTCTCTGGATCCTGATAGCCTGAGTCTTAGGTAGTCTTAAGTATTGCTGTTATCCCTGCTCTTGCTTGTACTCAATATGTTGTTGTAACTCTTAAATATCTCTAGATAAAACCATGTCAGGCCTCTTTTCCTTCTTCTCCCCTTAGCACAGCCTCCAGCAGTGCAGCAGCAGTGCTGGGGTCTTGCTTCTCTGACCATCATCCCTGAACTTCTTACAAATGATCTCCACACAGATGTTTTGCGATTTTTTTGTTTGGTTGGTTTGGTTTGGTTTTTTTTGTTGGTTGGTTGTTTTTTTTATTCTCCTGTCATCTTTGGTGTTGATCCTTCAGTGCTGTAATTGAGGTGCTTTGTCCACAACTTGCTCAGGGCTGCTTTTGGCCCTGTCGCAGCAAACTGGACTTGCAGCAAAATGTCAACTTTTTAGATGAATAGGACGTTGGGCAGCATTGTGTGCCTGCTCTGGGTATGCATTTTTTTTATCTCACAAGTGACTTTGAAATAAGATAGTATATTGATTTTTTTTTTTCAATTTTTTTTTTATTTCTCTTAAGGTGCATGGTTGTTATTTAGAACTTTTTTTTTATATAGTGAATCTATGACATTTTTATAAAGCACTTTTATTAGTAGCAATACACACAGGCTGCAGCTGACTGGCCAGATAGGTAAGAGCTTTCTGCTTCTCATCCAAGGAACCAAAGTACATTCAAGCTGGGGTAGGAAGCAGAGTTGTAGAGCAGGGAAAGGGACTGATTTAGGATTTTGCACCACTCTGAGTGCAGTTCTTGATTCAGAAATTTAAGGTGTGCTTTCTCGTGAAGCTTGTACCTGCAGCTAGATACTTGATTCATGGGCAAATTACTGTGAGGTGCTCTGTGCTGATACATCATGGTCTGCAGGCACATATTTGCTGTTGTCCTGCAGTGAATGTGAAATAATTTGAGAACTTATTTCACTGGAATAACTATGTCCTGCTTGCCATGAAATTAAACATGTGCACAGATTTTCTAGGGAATGTGATTCAAGATAACATGTTTCAGAATATGGAAGAGACCGTGACTGGGGGAAAGGGGTTTTGCCTTTGTACACAGAAGCAGTGTCTGCTCACCAGTGAAAACAAATATTCAGAATTGCCTCATCCAGCGATTTCCTTGGCAAATTCTCAGTATTTGGTATCTTTCTTGAAATCTCAGATCCATCTGTTTCATTACAGTGTGAGAATGGCAGATTCAGGCTTGGTCTCTGAACCAAGAAAAAGATCAGTCAGCTCTCTGGTAAGGGGGAACATCTCCTTTTCTCCTCTACCCCTGAAAAAAACTGAAAGGTAAAGAACAATCCAATGTGTGTGTGTGTATATACATATTTATTTTACCCTTTAAAAACTAATTCCCAGTTTTTGAGGCAAAGAACAGTTAATATTTAAGAGAAATAGTCTGAAAAATAGAAGCAACTCAGGTGCATTAGAGAATAGCACTGTGGAGAAAGATTGGAGAGTGAAGGTAGCATAGGCTGCATTTGTCCCTGTATTTCTTTTTTTTATTTTGGCCCAGGATCAGGCATGGAGATGCCAGTTCCTGGAACTTTAGTATTGCAAATGCTTTTTGTTCCTGTCCCGTGTTGGTGCTTCTCTGTGCTGCTATACGTTACAAGCAGGTGAGTGGAGGTCTTGCAGCAGGTGAAAAAAGATAAGGAATTAAATTGGTCTTGTATTTGTTACTCAGTTGTTACTGCTTAGGTGCAATATATGTTGAGTTCCTTTAATCCTGTGTTAAAGTAATAGAAGCTTAAAAAAAAAAAAGTAATGTGTGAGTACACGCACACTCTTTACTGTTGGTCAGTAAGCCCCGGGGAGAGGAGTTTCATCATCTGCTGGCTGAGAGTTTAAAACCACCAAATCCCTCCCCTGTGGAGATAAAGCCTTTGTGAATAGTTCATTATCAAAGTCTCTGTTTTGCTCTGAAGTTCTTCTTTCCTTCAGAGGAGCACCTATTTCACAAGCCTTTTGTGTTGATGACCTTGGGAGGATCCCGGTGTGTTTGTGGCTGTGCTGGCTGGCAGTTGGGAAGGGAGAGAAGGGTCTCTGTGCGTGCTGGTGCTCTGTGTGTCACTAACTATCCCCTCCGCCTGTCCAAGGGAGGTGACATGTTATTTCCTACCTCTGTGCTAAGCAAGAGCATCACTGTGCTGGGCAAGGGCATGGTAGCTTTCACTTGGCTGCCGTATTTGCCTCCTTGCTGGCAGCTAGGATTTGTGTCCTGGGGGGGATAAACATGGCCTTTTGCACAGTTTTTTTTAAAAAAAAAAAAGATATTCATGTGGTGCCTGGCAGTTCACTTTCAGCCAGTGCTTTGATGTGTATTTTCAGAGCGGCTGTGACACTGTGGATGAGGGATGGCAACTAACCTGAATTTTGGTGGAAAAATCAGGCAGGCAGTTTCACTGTGTGTTAGAAGAAATAGATGATATACTGGAAAATGATGCTGTGAGGTTCTCAAGACAAAACTATTCTTTCCCTGAGTGTTAGCATGGTTTCTAGTTGTTTTCCCCCTCTGCTGTAAATGATGTAAATGTAATGGATAATTCTCCTTTCTCCCATGTTTCTGACTGGATGTCTGAGATTTCACCATTACAGTCAAGCCAGTGCTGAGGTGATGGTGGAGTGGGCCTCCCCTCAGCTTTGCAGCGGTTGTAGTTGGATGAAGCTGACTTCATTTTGTATCTCTGCTCCTCCAAACACTGTGACAAGTTTTGGGCTTCGTGCCTGTTTGTGAGCTGAATTCTCAATTGAACCTCCATCTTCAGCTCATGAGACTGCAGATTAATATGGCCGATGGCTGCTCCCCTCTGGAAAGTGTTGCTTACAGGATGCAAACTCCAAAAGCAAGTTTACTGTTTGAAAAAAATTGCAAAATGATCAAGTATTCCAATTTTAGTTTTGATTTCTAAAAACCACATGGGCATTTAATGCTCTCCCTGATCCAAAGGAAACAAACTCCAGGTTGAAGCAAAGGACATCTTATGAGAGCTCTGTGTGAAACACTATTGGAAAGTGAATAGCTTCTGTAGTGGGTTTTGTTTTCTTATTATAGCGTGCACATCCATGGTCCCTCTTTTTGGAAGAGGGAGCATTTTTGTTTTGCTTATTCAAGTGTTCCAAACTTCCCCTTTCTCTGAATGCAGAGAAAAAAAGCTTCTCTCTGCTCTAGCAGAGCTTTTTGCTGTGCATCTCTGTGACATCCAGCCTGGTCCAGTGTTGTACACGGGTGTGCAAACCTGTACAGAGCCTGCCTTGCTATGCAGAGGGTTTCCATTAATCTCCTGCTGCTGTCACCTTTTGGTTGTGCTCTGCCTTTGTAGGTTTTGCTTAATGTTTGGTATTTCAGGCCGAGAACAGTGCCTTTTAATCAGGCTGCAAATCACTTGATACTTTTTGAGAACTGTGTAATAGCGATTTGCTGTCAGCGTCTCAAAGCTGCAAAGAAAGTTAAAATAAATTCTTAACAGAACAAAGGGTGATCACCTTTTGATGAATCAACTCCAGGCAGTTAACATAGTAACTATAATGTCTGCAGACATCTGTCCTCTCCCTTTTGCCAGCTCTCCATATGGCACAGAGTTTGTAGGCTGAGAGCAAGAAGGAAATGTGAAATGTGTTGCTTTCTTTCCCGGGGCCATTCCCCACCCAGCCGCCACCATGAACAAAACCTGGAATTGTCACCTGTGTGCCCAGAATAAAGTGGTGCTTCTTCATAACCCCTTCAGAGCCCAGAAGGTACCTGTTGTCACAGCAGCATCCAGTGCTCTGCGAAAGATAAAACCACTTGTGAGCACAACTTCGTCACAAGTAAGATTTTTATTAGCCGTGGAGGGGAATGTGTGCATTTTGGAGGACAGTTAGGGTCTTTGGGGTATGGAGATCGTCAGAGAAGGCACTAGGCATATTTATTGATGTATTTTCCCTGTAATTCAAAGCTCAGGCAGCCAGATAGCCTAAAGACTGATACAAGATACACTGTGCCTCAAACCCACTGCATCTTAGGGGAAAAACAAACAAAAAACCCAAACAAACAAAGCCAAACCAAAAACAAACAAAAAAGCCCCCTGCAAAAAAACCACAACCAGCCAAAAAACCCACAAAAACAAACAAATCCAAAATCCCACCAGTTTTGAAAGTAGCTTTTATTTTAAATTCCTTTGTTCTTGGTACACAGCGGGAAGAAAGTTTAAAAACAATCTAAAACCAGCCAGAAAATAATATAGGTAGTTGATAGGTAGGAGAGAGAAGGAGAAGAGAATGCATAAGTAAATAAATAAAATCTTGCCTTTTTTTTTTTTTTTAAATTTTTAACCACTACCATAAAAGAGAAGTTGTCTGTTGTTCTTCTGTTGCTTGGATGGCTGATGAAAAAAGTTTCTTGGGGTGATGGCAAAAACTAGTCAGAACATGTTTCCATTCGTGTTACTCACTTGCTGTTGCAACAAATATGAGAGCTTTTCTGACTGTGACTTTCCTCTCTCATTTCATTAGATGCTGGGCAGCAAACAGATTGCCAGATCCTTTGATAAATGGTTCCTGCATAACGTGGTCATAAGGATTTTGTGAGCTCTTGAGGACTGGGGGCTGGGATACAAACATCTGCTGCTTTGTGAATTGGCTTCATCACCCTCTTGTGGCAGCCAGTTACTTGGCTTGAGTGGGACAGGGGGAATTTTTTCAAGATGTTTTGATTCATTGCTTTTTAGTATTGCTACATCACTTCTGATCTCATCTGGGTGAACATCAGTGCCCAGGTGACCTGAATATCCTTGTTTGTTGTGACTGAGCCCATTCTCCATTGATTTGGAGGTGACATACGTGGGATGTGCGGACACGAGGTATCTGTAGTTGGTCCTGCATTGGCAAGCCTGAATTATTGGTTTCCTTTGCACCGCTGGGATAAGAAGATTGGACTTGTGCTGAGTTCTGTAGAAGCGAAGAGGCTTCTCGCTAGCATGCAATGTGTTCCCCCTTTTGAGGTCGTAAAATTGCTTGTTAAATTAGTGCCAACTAGTAGCTAAACGGGTGGTGGAGGTTTAGTAGGCAACCCTGCGTTTGTGGCCCTAAACAATGTGTTGATTTTATATTGACTTTTACAGTATCAGCAGGTGAATACTTTCTTTTCGTAAGGAAGTTAAAGCACTGAGGGGGAAGAAGCAGGGGAGCACAGGAGTAGAAGTAAGGACAAGGAAAGGGAAATAAATGATTTCCAGCTGTGTCGTAACTGTACTTTCTGACCAAACTTTCTGTATGTCCAAATGTCTGGAGTCCTTCCAATATGTCATTGAATAGATCAGCAGTGTTATAGGTCAAAATCCAGAAGATTGCTTTATTCAGCTAGGAGGGGGGAGTATTTGAATCATGAGACTTGGAGTACAGCTCAGTGCAGAGAGGGGATAAAATAAATTGGGGGAGCCATTAACAACAACGATTAAAAATTATCATAGTGGTACAATAATTGGTACCACATCAGAGTGAGAAGTCCTCCAAGCCAGTTGTATTAAGTGTTCGTTTCTGAGAGGCTGACGAAGATTTATGGCTTCTTTTCTATAAGTCCCATTTAGTCTCTGTAGCGCTACATCTTTTACTGATGCACATAAGAAACGGTTACTGTTAATGGCTGAGGCATTTCTGTGGAGGTTATGTTTAAAATCTGATTATTTTGGGGGAGAGGGATAAATGTTGTAGACCTTGGGCTACTTTTTGCAAAGGATATGTTGTTGTTAGAGTATTTCTGTAGGTATTGATTGACTTAGATGCAGCCTGACTTCTCCTGGTGAACGATGGCAGCCGTTTTCTCAGTGTGCTTTGTGTCACAGTGGGGCACTTGTGGGCTCCTCGATGGCTTTGAGGCACTTGTTAGATAACGAGTCTTCAGCACCTCAAATCCTGGGGTCAGTTTTGGGCCCCTCATGACAAGAAAGACCTTGAGGTGCTGGAGCGAGTTCAGAGAAAGAAACAGAGCTGGTGAAGGGGCAGAACACAAGTGTGATGGGGAGCGGCTGAGGGACCTGGGGGGCTCAGCCTGGAGAAAAGGAGGCTGAGGGGAGACCTCGCTCTCTGCAACTGCCTGAAAGGAGGTTGGAGTGAAGGGGACTCAGTCTCTTCTTCCAAGTAACAGGTGATGGGATGAGAGGAAGTGGCCTCCAGTTGCACCAGGGGAGGTTTAGATTGGATTTTAGGGAGAATTTCTTCCCAGAAAGGGTCGTTGAGTCTGAGCCAGGAGCAGGAGGAATGTCTGCTGGGGGGGCCATGGAAGTGAGGCCTTGGGGTTGGCAGCTGCAGTGGCTGGGCAGGGCCTCCCTGAGAGGCACCTCGGCAGGGCCTTTGCAGCTCCTTCCCGCCCTTATTGCTTCTGGAAAAAGCCCCAAATTTCGACTTGTCAAGGAAATTCCTTTGGAGGCTGCTGAGGTGATGTTGGAAGTGTCCTCCTGGCAGCAGCCCCCAGTGAGGATGTGTTCTGCTGTAGCAAACCATGAGTAAGTAACGTAGCCCTTCATGTCCCAGACCTTTTTTTAAAAAAAAAAATTACAAATAAAAATGATACAATTTTGTATGCAAAATTGTGTATATGTACAATATATATGTTTGCAACTTGCATATATTTTTCAGAAGGAGAAGTACGCTTTATCTGTCAGTACTTGCTGCCACTGTGGTCTTTGAACTTGTAATCTCCCTAAACATCTCTTGACCTTCATAGCTGTCTGGCTGGTATTTATTGTTTTAGCGATGTGTTTATCCCCCAGCTCTTTTCTGATCCTGCCCTGATTTTCACCCTGAGACTAGGGGAGCAGAGGAGAGGGAGGGGAAGTTAAGTGCATCCCCAGAAGCCTTTCACCTGGCTGGGAAGGAAGAGGGGGACGTGGGAGTCTCCAGCGGTTGACAGGCTTTTTTATCTCTAGATGCAAGTTAAAATAAGCCCGTGAATTAATGTTACTTGTACTTTGTCCCTGCAGAGTGATGTGGTTTGTCTGCACTCCCCTGCTCTCAGCAGAAGCAGTTGTCCAAGTCAGGTAGAGCCTGTCACTAACCCATCCAGGTATCCTCCCTGCCTTGCCTGAGGTTGTCATAACTGAGTGTTCAGCCTGATAAATCTGCAGCAAAATAATTTAAAACAAACAAACAACAACATAGTATTTTGACAAATGTGTAATGCAGAACATGCCACTAAGAACTTTTCTAACTATTTAAATGTGGCTTTGGGTTTTTAGGAAGTATTAATTAGGAGTTTCAGTCTCCGCTTTTCTGTTTTGCAAGATGACAGAAGTGTTTCAGGACGTGAATAAAACAGTGTGGAAGTATGGCTGTACAGAATCAATAGGTTCACACTGCTGCTCCTTTGGTTAGTGGCTTACCAATATTAGCCCTGAACAGTATTGATCTTGTTTTTGCACTTCTGCTACAGGATAGCTTTGCTTTGCACCACAGAGATAAAAGTTGCTTGTTTTCTGTTTGCAGTGATTTTCATGCAGGCTGCCTTTGGAATTGCCAGTGTTACGAAGACGAGCTCTGACTTTGCTGGTTATCTCTGCAATCATTTCTGTTCTGCCTCCAATAACCACACTGTGGTGTTCCTGATTATTCTTCTTGCCCTTTCATTTAAGGTGTGAAAACCTTCCCAAGTGCTGTTTGGTTAAGAAGACAGAGGAACATGTTTTAGCGTCTGGGTCTTGATGTATTTCCCAGGAACTTTACCAATTTAAATAACAGCAGTGAGCTATAGAGATGAAGTATAGTCCTGTAAGCGTGGACTGCAGGTGTACTCCATGAAACTCTGTGTGACAGTGGCTTCATTAGATAGGGTGAGCCAGTCTGACTGATAGTTTCACCTAAACTGGATAAAATCCTGCTGCTGGCTGGGAGATCAGCATTCAGAACAGAATCAAAGGTGCTGGCTGTTTCTGCAAGGAAAAATAGTGTAATGCTGCCAAGAGGAAGGCACAAGGAAGTCCTGTGAATCAAAAGTACTATGTCAACTAATTCAGGATTCACCCTTCTTTTTTTTTTTTTTTTAAAAAAAAAAGCCCATCCCAAAGTAGAAGCTATAATTCTAATTATTCCTGACATGAGCTTTTTAGGTCTATAGTGTTTGCTCTGACAATGCTGCCATGCATGGTAGGGAAGGCTCTGATGCTGCCTCTCTGCTACCAGTCATTTGTAAATGAGAATATCAAGACTCAGATCAGGACAGAAAAATGTATGTAGATTTTGCAATGAAGGAGGATGGTGTAGAAGGGACTTGAGCTTTTGCTGAAGGAAGTGTAACAGAAATATGATGGGGATCCAGGTCATGGAGAGCCTGCCAGCACCAGCCTTCATCTGCAGAAGGATAGTGTTTCCTCCTGGTTCTCCTCTTGGCTCACAGGAGGCTGCCCAGTGGTCTGACAGTTTTATGCAACAATAATCTGATTTGTCACATTGCACACACCTTCTCCATTGAGTAAATAGAAAATTACTTTAAATTATTGTCAGCTGGGGGGGGGGAGAATCTGGGGAGTCCTATTTTATCCAGCAAATTGACTTTATTTTCTCAAAATCATGTATCAGCCAGAATGTTTCAATGCAACTGAAATATTTTCTGTTAAGAGCACCTTAGTTTCTGAGGATGAAATGCTGTGAAATGAAACATTAAACTGAATAATAGGAAAAGCTAAGTTCAAAAATATTCAAGTAGGTGTTTTGATTATTTTCAGGAAAACATAAAATTCAGGAAAAAAAGTCCTTTGCTCTGATCTGAGCCCCACATCAGTGGTTTTAATTCCTAATGCTTGATGCTAAACTGTTCCTGGTGATCGCATCCAGTTTGACAAATGCTATTTCTGTTTTATTCTATAGTGAGACAGCCCTGGCTAGGATCTTGCTCTGTGGGCTTATGTATGATACACCTCTGAATTATACTGGCTGCATTTACACTGAAACTACTACCCACTACTGATCTTCCAGACAGTTGGGGAGGAAGCTGCATCCTGTAGTCTGAAGGGAATGAAGAAAGATTTCAAGGCCTTGGGATGGTTGGTGAAAGAGTCTGGGGAGCAAGTTACTTTCTCTTCCCTCCTTCTATTTTTGAATGATGACTTGGGATGGAATAGAAGGATCCAGTCCATAAATGCTTGGCTACAAGACTGGTGCTACCGACAGGGCTTTGGGTTCTTTGATAATGGCTGGTTTTATAAGACACCAGTCCAGACAGTGATAAGTGGGAAAGGTTTATCTCACAGAGGCAAAAGGATGCTTGGGCAGGAATTAGCAGGGCTCATTTGGAGAGCTTTAAACTAGATTTGAAGGGGAACAGGGTTGTAGCTGGGCTTGCACGAGTGGGGCAGTGCTCTAGTATTGATGAAGACCGGGAGGCCCCCCATCTCCCTAGGGTGAAATCGGTGTGCTCAGCTCGCTCCCTGAAATGCCTGTACACCAATGCGCGCAGTATGGGGAATAAGCAGGAGTTAGAAACCTGTGTTCAGTCAGGAGATTATGATCTGGTGGCAATTACAGAGACATGGTGGGACAGCTCACAGGACTGGAATGTGGTCATGGATGGCTGTGTCCTTCTCAGGAAAGACAGGCCAGCCAGGTGAGGTGGTGGAGTTGCTCTTTACATGAGAGAGCAACTACAATGTATTGAGCACTATCCAGGGGTAGATGAAGAGTGAGTTGAGAGTCTGTGGGTGAGAATTAAGGGACAGGCTGGCAGGGGTGATACTGTTGTGGGTGTCTATTACAGGCCACCAGATCAGAGTGAGGATGTTGATGAGGCCTTCTACAGGCAGCTGAGCGTGGCCTCACAGTCACAGGCTCTGGTTGTTGTGGTGGATTTTAACTACCCTGATGTTTGCTGGAAGGACTGCTCAGCCAGCCAGCCACAGTCCAGGAGGTTCCTCCAGTGCATTGATGACAACTTCCTGATGCAAATGGTGGTGGAGCAGACTAGGAGAGGAGCACTACTGGATCTCATTCTCACTAACAAGGAGGGTCTGGTTGAAGCAGTAAAGGTGGGGGGCTGCCTTGGTTGCAGCGACCATGAGATGGTGGAGTTCAGGATCTCAAGTAGCAGGAACAGAATACCGAGCAGAATCACAACCCTGGACTTCAGTAGGGCCACCTTTTGGCCTTTTCAAGCAATTGCTAGGGGAAATCCCATGGGACAGGGTACTTGAAGGCAAAGGCGCCCAAGATAGTTGGTTAGCATTCAGGGACTGCTTCTACCAAGCTCAAGATCAGTGCATCCCAACAGGTAGGAAGTCAAGGAAGGGAGCCACTAGGCCTGCTTAGTTATACAAGGAACTGCTGGATAAGCTCAAGTGGAAGAGGAGAGTCTACAGATCATGGAAGGAGGGGCTGGCCACTTGGGAAGAATATAAGGCTGTTGTCAGAGGATGTAGGGAGGCAACTAGGAAAGCTAAGGCCTCCTTAGAATTAAACCTGGCGAGAGGGGTCAAGGACAACAGAAAGAGCTTCTTCAAATACATGGCAGATAAAACTAACACTAGAGGCAATGTAGGCCCACTGATGAACGGGGTGGGTGCCCTGGTGACAAAAGATACAGAGAAGGCAGAGTTACTGAATGCCTTCTTTGTCTCTGTCTACACTGCCGGAGGCTGTCCTGAGGAGCCCTGTGCCCCTGAGGCCTCAGAGGAAGTCAGGACAATAAAGGAGTCTGCCTTTGATGAGGACTGGGTTAGGGACCAGTTAAGCAATCTGGACATCCATAAATCCATGGGTCCAGATGGGATGCACCTGCGGGTGCTGAGGGAGCTGGCTGAAGTCATTGCTAGGCCACTCTCTATCATCTTTGCCAAGTCTTGGGAAACGGGAGAGGTGCCTGAGGACTGGAGGAAAGCAAATGTCACTCCGGTCTTCAAAAAGGGCAAGAAGGAGGACCCGGGCAACTATAGACCGGTCAGCCTCATCTCCATCCCTGGAAAAGTGATGGAACAACTTATCCTTGGTGCCATCTCAAGGGCATTTCAAGGATAAGAGGGCCATTAAGGGCAGTCAACATGGCTTCACCAAGGGGAAGTCGTGCTTGACCAACCTCATAGCCTTTTATGAGGACATAACCAGGTGGATAGATGATGGTAAAGCAGTGGATGTGGTCTATCTTGATTTCAGTAAAGCATTTGGCACAGTCCCCCAAGCATCCTTGCTGCTAAACTGAGGAAGTGTGGACTGGATGATCGGGTAGTGAGGTGGTCTGGGAACTGGCTGAAGGAGAGAAGCCAGAGAGTCGTGGTCAATGGGGCGGAGTCTGGTTGGAGGCCTGTATGTATAGTGGAGTGCCTCAAGGGTCGGTACTGGCACCAGTACTATTCAATGTATTCATCAGTGACTTGGATGAGGGACTAGAGTGCACTGTCAGCAAGTTCACTGATGACATCAAGCTGGGAGGGGTGGCTGACAGGCCAGAAGGCTGTGCTGCCATCCAGCGAGATCTGGACAGGCTAGAGAGTTGGGCGGGGAAAAATTTAATGAAATATAACAAGGGAAAATGTAGAGTCTTGCATCTGGGCAGGAACAACCCCAGGTTCCAGTATAGGTTTGGGAATGACTTATTAGAGAGCAGTGTAGGGGAAAGGGACCTGGGGGTCCTGGTGGACAGCAGGATGACCATAAGCCAGCACTGTGCCCTTGTGGCCAAGAAGGCCAATGGCATCATGGGGTGTATTAGAAGGGGGGTGGTTAGTAGGTCAAGAGAGGTTCTCCTCCCCCCGTACTCTGCCCTGGTGAGGCCGCATCTGGAATATTGTGTCCAGTTCTGGGCCCTTCAGTTCAAGAAGGACAGGGAACTGCTGGAGAGAGTCCAGCACAGAGCCACAAAGATGATTAAGCATCTCCCTTATGAGGAAAGGCTGAGGGAGCTGGGTCTCTTTAGCTTGGAGAAGAGGAGGCTGAGGGGTGACCTCATCAATGTTTATAAATATATAAAGGGTGGGTGTCACGAGGATGAAGCCAGGCTCTTCTAAGTGACAACCAATGATAGGACAAGGGGTAATGGGTACAAACTGTAATACAGGAGGTTCCACTTAAATATGAGCAGAAACTTCTCAGTGAGTGTGACAGACACTGGAACAGGCTGCCCAGGGGAGTTGTGGATTCTCCTTCTCTGGAGACATTCAAAACCTGCCTGGACACCTTCCTGTGTAACCTCATCTGGGTGTTCCTGCTCTGGTGGGGGGATTGGACTAGATGGTCTTTTGAGGTCCCTTCCAATCCCTAACATTCTGTGATATGTTTTGGGTAAGGACTATGTTAAATTGCCTTTTTTTAAAATTGCTTTATTTAATTGATGGCCATTTTGGATCAACAGAGGTGGGGGTCTTGGCCTGTCTTTTAGCTGAAAGAGTTTTCTTTCCATTTAGACCTGGCCTTTTTGGGGTCTTTTTACTTTGGAAGTGAAAGTTATTTAAATGTAAGCAGTGGATGAAAGGATCTTAATGTTACATTTTTAGCCATCGGTTGGCTCTGTTTATGTCTGATAGATTTCCCGTCGCAGACGATCTATGTTCTCGCTTGCTCGGATCCACACTGATGCCAAGTGCTAAACAATGGCACTATATGTCTTTCTGTACAATTTGCCAATTTTGGTTACTTTTGAAGCCTGGTCTTCCTGCTTTGCCCTTGTGAATCTCCCTTACAGGGAGAACAAAATGAACAAAGGAGTGATTAGCAAAATGTTTAGGGCTGATTTCTCTTTGTCATTTATCCCCTTGTTTTATGAACTAGAGTGCTTACTCGTCTTACGGTAAAATAAGTCAAAGTAAAGATGTAGTAAAAAGTCATCGTTTGTTGTTTACTGTGAATGGCTTTTCAGATAATGGAATGAAATACTAGACTGCAAATCGACTTCCAGCTATGACCTTAAATAACAAAGGTTTTCCTTGCTGCTTGCTAGGCTTAGGAGGATGTTTTTAACAATTTGGTTGTGCTCCATCCTACAGAAATTCGTGGAATTTTGCCAGTAACCTCTAACTAGAGCAGTGCTTTCGAAACCCTGTCCTGCAGAGGATGGGAACCATGAGCTTCCTTTCGCAGGGAACATTTCAGGAGATACCAAAATCCTTCCCCTACATTCATCTTGCACATCAAACGTAGTTATATTTTGGTATTTATAGAGTCCCTTGCAAAATATCACAAGAGGCAGGCCCCTACATCAAATTAATTATCTTGCCTTCTAGTTGCCAGAGGTGCTTAATTTCTTCTTCAGAATTGAATGTGATTTCTGCAAGTAAGTGTTTCTCCTCGACTGTTAAGACATCTTTTTCTAGGTGGAAGCACTGCATGAGAGGTAAAATCGAAAGTAGACTTCCATAGTTCTCTCTATATATATCTATATAAATCACCACAAATAAAGGTGTTACTGCAAATTTTGCAGCTATTATACTTAAGGTATATGGAGACTGTTTACTGTTTCCTTAGAAGTAATAAAAGCTGAGTAATTAGGTTAGTTGCAGAGTCTCAGTGGTACAGCCATCCCATTTCAGTCTGACGGTATCTGATTTTGCCAGATGCCTGTGACCGAGTTACACATTTACATTGTTCTCTTGCTTGTACTTGCGTGTACTTTAAAATATTACAGAAGTTCATTGCCTCAGTTTGGCAAACTACAAATGAGAGCATTGTTGCTGATTACAGTTGCTCTAGTCCTGCAGTAATTTGTCTAAAAATTAATTTCAATCCCATAATGTCAGAAGGAGTCAAGTCGGAGTAGGTTTACTTGAGGAAACTCTGAGAAAGTTTCAGTGTGGGTTTATGTGTGTGGTTTTTTTTTTTATTTATTATCTTTTTAATTTATTTTTTCCCCTCTCTTCCTTACATGACATTTTCTGAGACTGTAGATAACCTGTGGAAAGAACTGCCTTCATTTTTCCTGTGGCACTTTCAGTGGCTGATGCTGCGTCCTAGGCTATTAAGAAATGTGTTTAATTTGAGGCTTACTGAGCCAGGCATATCTTGTAAATTGACATATTTCAAGCCAGGTGTATTTTTCTCTTTTGGCTGTTTGCTACTGATTCTCAGCTATGAGGCATGAAAATAGGGTAAGTGACTTGCATTCCTTACTCAGCTGCTCAAGACAATTCCCCTCTTCAAAAGCATGTTTGTCCTGATTGTCCTTGCACTTAATTTCTGCAAGAAAGCAGTCAAGGAATTAATTAATTTTAGCCTTTCACCCACCCAAATGTTTTATTGTTTGGCGGAAACTTTATAGTACACTTTAAAAAGCAGACATGCTTACTGGAGTTAGTAGCTTTTCTTTTGCAAAAAGCAAATATGTTGCTTCAAAAAGTACATATTCCACGAACACTTGGATTCAGAGCTGTAAGAAGATGATTTATTTTCATTCTTGGTGTGAATGCTTAAGGTTGACCACCTGTGTTGACAAATAAGACAAGTTTCTTAATTACTAATACTCATTTTTGCGAGTACTCACAAAATACAAATTATAGCTAAGATTTCTCCAAAGCAGCGAGGTCAGGAATTTTTAATAAATTTTACTTCTGTCCAGGCTGTTTCTTAATTTGCATCATTTGGTTGAATAATGTAACCCTCCTAATACTTTCCAAGCCACTTAGACTCAGCTAATCACTTACACTTACCTTCAGCATAAACCTCATTGATTTTTATTTCTCATTGAAAACATCAGTAGTAGCAAATATCCTATTGGCTCTTAGTCTATTAGAAATAAAATTATATTAAATGTCTTGTGGGGTGTGAAGAGGTTAATTCAAGGAGAGTTGTCCGAGAAAGTCATCCTGATGTATAACATGAATCTATTTTACATTTCAACAACGTCACCCACCAGCCAAAAATAGCAATGATCATTAAAACCCAATTTGCTGCTAAACATTCATAAACATTTAATACATCATAACAGATCTGAAAGACAATTAAACTTAACCTTTTCCTGGATAACTTTCTTCTAAAAATGTGTTATTCACCTGGCTCTTGCCATTAATCTTATTTGCCAGTGATTTTTGTTTTATTTGACAGTGTGCATGTGCTTACAAAGTTGTATGTATAGGTGATCTGTCATTGTTCCTCCACATCTTTCAAGAGCAGTACATTTTAAGTGGGAAAAGCAATTAACCTTGGTCATACTGCCTGTTAATTTCCTAATCAGCACAAAAAGTGAAGGAAATTACATTTTCTTAGTGCAAAACAAATAATATCTGTTGCTATCCCCTTGAGAAGGGAACAGTAAGCAAAAGCTAAAGAGGCCTTTTCCTGCCTGGAAGAGGAAAGGAAGAAAATTAGAGGTGGGCTGAAGGAGACAGAGAAGTGGAAGAGAGAGAGAGAGTGGATAAATGAATACTGAAAGTATTTTAAAGGCTCATTCAGAGGTGTTTAGGAGTATTCCTACTTTTGAACACTCCTTGAATTTTCTGTAATTCCCTTTGGCTAATTTTCTCCTCTGAGGCTGTCCCTTCCTCAGGTTAAAGCAAGACGCGATGCAGAATGCATGCCATCACTATTAGAGTATTGGTAAGACACTTGAATAAATGGGGCTGGTATGTGTGAAAGAGGGGATGCCTCAAAATACGAGCTCTGCCAATGCAGCAAAGGGAAGTTAAAATTTTGCTGACCCTGGAGACAAGCTTATCTCCATTTGCAGTGCACACACTGCACATGTATTATTTGTCACAGAAGAATTGCTAAAGGCTCTGTGACATGCAAATAAGCGTTACGAGAGTATTGTCAAACCCGGGCTTTCAGCATCATGAATCATTCACAGAAAAAATTATGAGATTTGATTAAAAGTCATGCAAATTTTAAATCAAGTAAATATGTTGCGTTATGTTTATTTACCACCAGTTTACTGAACCTCTGAGCTGCTTTTGGGTCCTATATTTCAGCTTTTCTCTGTGAACAGAAATTTACTTGAAAGCTGAAATCCTCATTATTGCAAGAAGCTGCCACATACTGAGAGTTTTGCAATGAAATCACGACTGTTGGCAATACTGTGAGGAGTGCTTGCCTGGGTATTGTTTCCCCTCTGTAAAGCAGATGTACTACAAACTAAGATATTTGAGAAGGATGACATTATGTACGTATAAGATCCTTCTTGAAAATTTATTAACACCTCTACCAAAGTGTGCAGAACATGCTTGTAATAATTGCTTTATACAACCCTGATACTGGGTTTTTTTCAGGTGGTCAGAAGTTTATGATGCTGTGCAGCTTGTGCAAAGAGCTGCCTAGCTTTTTCCCAAGATGTACAGAGGGTGTTGGGGTGGTGGAAGGGCTGACTTGCTTCTTGTGAGCTGCTTGGGCAGGCAGCATTTCACTAGCGAGAGTCCCAAGTTTTTGCTAATCAGTTTTTGGAAAGCCTGATCCTGGGGCAGGAGTGCAATACAAATATTTGCATATTTTACCACATCCTCAGATGATACCCTGCACCTTTGGAAAGTTTTTGCATGTGTTGTCATATATTTGCATACATGCAGGGACCTTGTGAATGATGTACCTTCCTCTTTTAAATCTGTAATGAAGTACGTTGCTGAGGAGAGCTGGCAGGTGCTTAAAGAAAGGCTGGGCCATTCCATAGCTGTGATATTCATGTGTACAATTCAGTATAATCTTTATAAGCCTCTGGACTATGTTTCCAAGACTTTCTTTTCCTCTTTGTTGTTCCTCATCCTGCCATGTGAAGTCACAAGATGTGTGAATAGCTTCAGTTTTAGTTTGGTTATGATTGCTGAAATTCTTTGATCCTGGATTGAATGGGAAAACCAAGAGGTAGCCAATAGCTTCCACCTACCAAATTCAACCGGTCTGTGCTTGGGTGTGTTCTTATCAAAGGCTTGATTAATCTGAGATGAATTAACTCAGTTAACACTTGTGAGTTATTTTGCAGTGAATCCTGTAGTGTATCTAAAGAGTTCTTTTGTCACTTCGAGTTATAGCCAAAACAGGTGGTGCTTGAGGCTTGGTTTGAGTCGACTGCAGTTCCTCGCTGCGTAAGTCACACTGCAGTGATATTTGAGAATCTAGACAGTGTTGCTGTTGTTGCTTGCTTTTCAGGTTTTTAAAATGACTTCTCAGAGTGCTACGTAAGAGAGAAAGGAGGTGTAAAGGGCAGAATGGTCTTAAGTTTTCAAACAATATGGGTAAAATGAATTTTAGTACAGGATTGTGCAACTAGGGGCAAAGGTGCAAGTGCTCGTTTTAAATTTAGCTTGAAAATATCTTGGAGTTTTTTGCGCTTGGGACTGAGAAGCTTCCTTCAAGTTGACAGCCCCAGCAGAGACGTGAGAGAAGGGGAGACACAGGCAGGAGCAGGTAGAAGCACAAGTTGGTGAGTCTACTCACCCTAGGAAGGCTCCGCTTGGTCTCTGACAGTGCATCACATTGAGCAAAGTTAAAACCTGAAATGAAGAGCCAAAAGCCATGGCTGCCATTTGGTATTTTGAGAAACAAAAGCCTGTTTTCCTGAACTCTGTGAGAACTCTGACTTTATGAACATTTTGCAGTACAGGATGAACCTTTTCTTGGGCTACATGCAGACACAGATAAAAGTTTACACACAATTCAAAGCGTATGGGTTTCGGAAACTTTTTCCTGACTTTTTAAAAAGTGTTTATGGAAAAATCTAATAAACAACCACAGCCCTGTCGTGGTAACTTCAGTGAGTGTCTAGGAGTGAAAGTACATGTGGTTCTGTTGAAATGCCAGGAGTGCAGCCTCCTGCTGCCCTGTTCCCTGGTCTTTATGCCCTCAGTAAGGTCTGTGTGACCTTTTGCATGGCAGGTTGTCTTTGTGCCACTGCAAAGTGACCATGGAGCCGTATCCTGAGTACCTGACAGGGAAAAGGGTTTGAAATAGGGTAAAGGTGGAAAGGGCTGGGAGGGACAAAACTTTACTTTTGTAGCAGCGGAGAAAATAAGTAAATAAATGTGTTGTGTGGGCAACTTTTGACCAGAAGGGTTGCAGCAATACTGTTGTTTAGCTCTTCATAATGGGAGTGGAAATACAGGTAATTCTTTTACTTATTTTCTAACTTTAGCTTGCAGTTAATTAATTTATTTTTGCAGAGACTACATTTTTTTCCCCTTTCTTGCTGGGTTTATTTCTCATCACTCTCTTAGTGAAATTCTGAATATTGTCTGGAATAAATTGTCTCAAGTAGCAGATGCTGAGAATGGGTAATTGTATTTGTGGTTCCAGCTACGCCTATCAGCTTCAAGGAGTTCATTACTTCCAAACTTTTTTTTTTAGTTGCCTTTGGCTTTCTCCTGTTACGTCTGTACCACTTTGAGTTGGATTTTTGGGAACTGCCAGCATGCAAATCAGGTTTGGGTGATGCTTGGCAGCAGATAAGAGCATGAGGGTGTCATGGGCAGCCCTATGGGCAAAGAAAGATCGGTGAGCAGAAGAATGTTCTTGTAAATCAGTGCAGGCTGCATCATCTTCATGGTTCAAGTCCAAACCCCTTAAGGTCAAGTGTAGCCCTTAAATTTTTCACAGTGATGGTGTATTACCTTCTTGCGTAAATAAATGTTAATGCTCGGCACTGAACAGTTCACAGATGCATGCTCTAGTTTCTCTCTTTTCGGCTCTGTTTTACCTGGCGATAATCCAAAGGTGAAGTGAATTTTGTTTTGCAGGCCTCTTTTTTTGCATCTCATAATGCTGCTTGAAAGCGTTGTGTGACCACTAAGACAAAGGGTCGTTCCACGCCTTTCCTATCTGGCTGTTCCCTTGCAGATATCCAGTGCACAAACATGCTGTGATTACTTGATTACATGACATAGAAAACCACCTGGGTTAGAATGTGTTTGGTTAATATAGTGGTGCCCCGTGTTGTTAAACAACTTCCGCATTTCTCCAGACACATCGTGGATTTGTTAGCATTTTTGACTAGATGATGCTCTTCCAGTAGGATAAAATGTTTGTTTGTGGTTATGGAAGTTACAAGACATGAGTTCCTAAAATTGGTGTTTGGACTTGGCAAAGAACAGGTGAATCCTTTTGCTCCTTCAGCCCCAGTCCAAGAGATGACAGAAAAATCCTTGAATACCATTGTGCAGGAAATATATAGATGGATTAAAAAAATTGTAAAGGCCACTGTGTAAATACTTTATCAACAATTAACCCTGCCCACAATTAACGCTGCCCGCCAGGCGCTGGGAGAGGCAACCAGCTGTGACGCGGGTGAGTATCACCTACACTGTGCTGCAGCGGCAGGTGTGGTAGCTCGTGCAGCAGGGCGCAGAGACTATCACTCCTCGCTTGTTAGACCCTCTCACCTACTGCCAGTGTCCCTGACTGTTGCCGACCATGGTCTCCTCCAGGAAGAGGGCTTGCCTAAAGAAGACTCTGTCGACTCAGACAGAGCTACTGCCTCAAACCGTGGCTGTCCAGGTGTCCGGCTGCAGGGAGTGCCAGAGCCTGCTGCTGCCGGGGGAGGGAGGCAGCATTCAGCCTGCGTGAGGTGCGAGCAGGTGCAAGATCTGCTCGTCATGGTTGCAAAACTTAAGGAGGAGATTGAGACACTGAGGTCCATCAGGGAGTGTGAAAGGGAGATCGACTGGTGGAGTAACTCCCTGGCGTGCCAGGCAGAAAGGCCCCAAGGGGGAACCCCCCAAAAGGTGATGGACCCCCCGCCCTGTCGGGCAGAGAGGGAAGATCTGAGAGAGCCCCTGCCCTGTCGCTGTGAGGCAGAAGTAGGGGGCCAAACAGCTGAGGAGGGTTGGAAGCAAGTTCCAGTTAGGCGTCGCGGGCAGCCCCCCTCCCTACCTGCTTTGCTTCCCCGGGTGCCCCTCCGTAATAGGTTTGAGGCCCTGGATATTGAAGAAGATGTAGGTGGGGACGTGGTGCAAGGGCCACCTACGAGGTCACATAGGAAGAGGCGATCGACTCCACGCCTCAAGACTGCCTCCGATAAAAAAGAAAGAAGCGTAATTGTGGTAGGCAATTCCCTTCTGAGAGGGACGGAGGGCCCGATATGCAGAGCTGACCCTCAGCATCGGGAAGTTTGTAGCCTACCTGGAGCTCGGATCAGGGACATCGCCAGGGCGCTCCCCAAACTGGTGTGCCCAACGGACTACTACCCACTGCTGATCTTCCAGACAGGTGGGGAGGAAGCGGCATCCCGTAGTCTGAGGGAAATGAAGAAGACTTCAAGGCCTTGGGACGAATGGTGAAAGAGTCTGGGGCTCAAGTTATCTTCTCTTCCCTCCTTCCATTTTCGGGTGATGATGTGGGATGGAATAGAAAAATTAAGTACGTAAATGATTGGCTTCGGGACTGGTGTACAGGCAGGGCTTTGGGTTCTTTGATAACAGCTGGTTTTATAAGACACCAGTCTGGTCAGTGATACGTGGGAAAGGTTTATCCCACAGGGGTAAAAGGATGCTGGGACAGGAATTAAGCAGGGCCATTTGGAGGGCTTTAAACTAGATTTGAAGGGGGATGGGGTTGTAGCTGGGCTTGCATCAGTGGGGCAGCACGCTGGAATCCATAAAGACCAGGAGGCCCCTCAGGCCCCTAGGGTGAAATCGGTGTACTCGGCTCGCTCCCTGAAATGCCTGTACACCAATGCGCGCAGCATGGGGAATAAGCAGGAGGAGTTAGAAACCTGCGTTCGGTCAGGAGATTATGATCTGGTGGCAATTACAGAGACATGGTGGGACAGCTCACATGACTGGAATGTGGTCATGGGTGGCTGTGTCCTTTTCAGGAAAGACAGGCCAGCCAAGCGTGGTGGTGGAGTTGCTCTTTATGTGAGAGAGCAACTACACTATATAGAGTACTGTCCAGGTGCGGTTGAGGAGCGAGTTGAGAGTCTGTGGGTGAGAATTAAGGGGCAGGCTGGCAGGGGTGACACTGTTGTGGGTGTCTATTACAGGCCACCAGATCAGAGTGAGGAAGTTGATGAGGCCTTCTACGGGCAGCTGAGCGTGGCCTCACAGTCACAGGCTCTGGTTGTTATGGGGGATTTTAACTACCCTGATGTTTGCTGGAAGGACTATTCAGCCAGCCAGCCACAATCTAGGAGGTTCCTCCAGTGCACTGATGACAACTTCCTGATGCAAATGGTGGAGGAGCCGACTAGGAGAGGTGCGCTGCTGGATCTCGTCCTCGCTAACAAGGAGGGTCTGGTTGAAGCAGTAAAGGTGGGGGGCTGCCTTGGTTGCAGTGACCATGAGATGGTGGAGTTCAGAATCTCCTGTGGTGGGAGCAGAATACCGAGCAGAATTGCAACCCTGGACTTCAGCAGGGCCGACTTTGGCCTGTTCAAACAATTGCTGGAGGAAATGCCGTGGGCAAGGCTGCTTGAAGGTAAAGGGGCCCAAGATAGTTGGTTAACATTCAGGGACTGCTTCTACCAAGCTCAAGATCAGAGCATCCCCACACGTAGGAAGTCAAGGAAGGGAGCCAGGAGACCTGCGTGGTTAAACAGGGAACTGCTGGGCAAACTCAAGTGGAAGAGGAGGGTTTACAAGTCATGGAAGGAGGGGCTGGCCACTTGGGAAGAATATAAGGCTGTTGTCAGAGGATGTAGGGAGGCAACTAGGAAAGCTAAGGCCTCCTTAGAATTAAACCTGGCGAGAGGGGTCAAGGACAACAGAAAGAGCTTCTTCAAATACATGGCAGATAAAACTAACACCAGAGGCAATGTAGGCCCACTGATGAACGGGGTGGGTGCCCTGGTGACAGAAGATACAGAGAAGGCAGAATTACTGAATGCCTTCTTTGTCTCTGTCTACTCTGCCGGAGGCTGTCCTGAGGAGCCCCGTACCCCTGAGGCCCCAGAGGAAGGCAGGGCAATGGAGGAGTTTGCCTCAGTTGATGAGGACTGGGTTAGGGACCAGTTAAGCAATCTGGACATCCATAAATCCATGGGTCCAGATGGGATGCACCCGCGGGTGCTGAGGGAGCTGGCTGAAGTCATTGCTAGGCCACTCTCTATCATCTTTGCCAAGTCTTGGGAAACGGGAGAGGTGCCTGAGGACTGGAGGAAAGCAAATGTCACTCCGGTCTTCAAAAAGGGCAAGAAGGAAGACCCGGGTAACTATAGACCGGTCAGCCTCACCTCCATCCCTGGGAAAGTGATGGAACACCTTATCCTTGGTGCCATCTCAAGGCATATCAAGGATAAGAGGGTCATCAGGGACAGTCAACACGGCTTCACCAAGGGGAAGTCGTGTTTGACCAACCTCATAGCCTTTTATGAAGACGTAACAAGGTGGATTGACGATGGCAGAGCAGTGGATGTGGTCTACCTTGACTTCAGCAAAGCATTTGACACTGTCTCCCACAGCAGCCTCACGGCAAAACTGAGGAAGTGTGGAATGGATGATCGAGTAGTGAGGTGGACTGCAAACTGGCTGAAGGAGAGAAGCCAGAGAGTCGTGGTCAATGGGGCGGAGTCTGGTTGGAGGCCTGTATCTAGTGGAGTGCCTCAGGGGTCAGTTCTGGGACCAATACTATTCAATATATTAATCAATGACTTGGATGAGTGAATTGAGTGTATTGTCAGCAAGCTTGCTGATGACACCAAGCTGGGAGGAGTGGCTGACATGCCAGAAGGCTGTGCTGCCATCCAGCGAGATCTGGACAGGCTGGAGAGTTGGGCGGGGAAAAATTTAATGAAATATAACAAGGGAAAATGTAGAGTCTTGCATCTGGGCAGGAACAACCCCAGGTTCCAGTATAGGTTTGGGAATGACTTATTAGAGAGCAGTGTAGGGGAAAGGGACCTGGGGGTCCTGGTGGACAGCAGGATGACCATGAGCCAGCACTGTGCCCTTGTGGCCAGGAAGGCCAATGGCATCGTGGGGTGTATTAGAAGGGGGGTGGTTAGTAGGTCAAGAGAGGTTCTCCTTCCCCTCTACTCTGCCCTGGTGAGACCTCATCTGGAATATTGTGTCCAGTTCTGGGCCCTTCAGTTCAAGAAGGACAGGGAACTGCTGGAGAGAGTCCAGCACAGAGCCACAAAGATGATTAAGGGAGTGGAGCATCTCCCTTATGAGGAAAGGCTGAGGGAGCTGGGTCTCTTTAGCTTGGAGAAGAGAAGGCTGAGGGGTGACCTCATCAATGTTTATAAATATATAAAGGGTGGGTGTCACGAGGATGGAGCCAGGCTCTTCTCGGTGACAACCAACAGTAAGACAAGGGGTAATGGGTTCAAGCCTGAACACAAGAGGTTCCACTTAAATTTGAGAAGAAACTTCTTCTCAGTGAGGGTGACGGAACACTGGAACAGGCTGCCCAGGGGCGTTGTGGATTCTCCTTCTCTGGAGATATTCAAAACCCGCCTGGACACCTTCCTGTGTAACCTCACCTAGGTGTTCCTGCCCTGGCAGGGGGATTGGACTAGATGATCTTTCGAGGTCCCTTCCAGTCCCTAACATTCTGTGATTCTGTAACCCTTCTCTGGGATAGGTAGCATAATTATGTGTGACTTTGTGAGTTTACACTCAAAAACCTTTTATTCCACCATAATGTTATCTCTTCCGAACAGATTTAGATTGTCCAGAACCTGATTCAGCTTAAATAAAAAAAAAATCAGAAAACCTCCAGTCTTTGCTGCCTGGCTGAGCTTTTGCTTTAGGGAAGTTTACCTGAGCTTGGATAACTTTCCCAGTCTCTCTGTACCCTTTTCAAATTTTGTGGTATAAAAAGCCTCTCACTTTTAAAACTTTATAGAAGAGAAAGCTGTAGAAAAAAGTATGCATAAATAACAGCCAGAGGTGTAGCCTGATGCAGCCTCCTAAAATATAAATGGCAAACTTGATTGCTATTTAGAATGTATGATTTAAAATATTCATGAGTCTTGTCCCTATTTGGAAACCAAGCTTTAAATTTTATCAGTGACCATTCTGTTTAGTCCCAGCTCGAGCAAAGTTTTAATTTCTGGGATGTCTATAAAGAAAACCACTTGACTGAATATTGACCTTGGGCTTTTTAGTCACCCCAGCTACGGAACTGAGAAAAAGCTTTGGAAAGTAAATGCTGTATTTGAATGAACAAATCACAGGGATAGACTGGGGAGGAGAGAAGAGTGGGAAAATAATATCTTGGCAGTGCAAGCAGATATATTTATCAGAAAAAAATGCAGCTTGCTTATAGACTTTGGTTCTGAACAATGCGGGGTTTGATTTTGTTGATCAGCAAAGATAGCAGGCAAAACAAAGGCCACTTTGTTGTGCGGGAGTTTCAGCAATATACCCGCATCGCAATGGCATGCGGTGGAGTTTTTCGTATAGCTCTTTGGCTCCAACTGGGTTTTGAGTAAAAACAAAAGTTGGCAAAAACAGCTGCTTTGCTCAGAGAAGAATAACGTCTGTTGATCAGAGATTTTTGGAGAGATTTTTAATTAGAGCAGTGCTGTGAAGGCTGCAGAGTCTAGAGAGTTCAAAACAGATATGCAGAGTACTTTTCAATTCCTCATATTTTATCATCATTTCAAAGTCAGCGGGGAGCTCAGTCTCAAACTGATGCCATGGTTTAACTCTGTATAGTTGTGTGTTTTCCTGCCAAGTTTGAGTCACTGTGGCAATTTAGCCCCTTCTTGAGAGATTAAAATGATGGGAAGCTGGAATCCTTTCTCCAGTTAAGTGAGCGAAGGTTTCTGTTGAAGCATGGATCCTGATTTCCCTGTACTTTCTTGTAAGCATGTGGGATGGAGAAGACCACTGTTATTTTTTTATCCTGCAATGAATGGAGCTTTTCTAGGAGCAAGTGACTTCACTCCTGGGCAGTCACTGGAGAAAGTAGCTATAGGGTAAGGGGGACTTGGGGGCCCTATTTGGGTTCAAAACCTGCTCCAGATTTGGCAATTAAAAGCCATATAGGAGACATGTATGGGGCCAGCATGGAGCCTAAGCAGCACTTAAACCTATTGCAGCTCTGGAATTTCTCTTGGCTTGTGATGTATAGACACCCAAACATTTTCGGGAGCCTGGTTTAGAAGTCCGATGTACCTAGGATGCCATCCAACACATATGGACTTGTTTTTTCTAGTCAGCCTTGGGCCTGTGGACTCCCTGGACCTGTGGGCATCGTTGTTCACAACTTAAGCTCTGTTTTGAGAGAGGAAGTGGAGCATTAGTGATGCACAAACTGGCTTTCTGAAAAGAACGGATTTAAATTCCTGTTGTGTGTGGGAATGTACGTACAACTGAAGGGCTGGGGGGAAGACATGTTTGCCTTTACAGCTGTTGGCAGCAAAGAAACACAGCAAGACTTGATTGAAAACACCCCTCTTACTGTTTTACTAACTGCTTTTTTTTCTCCTTTCTTGTTTGTAGGTCTCAGATTCTGGATACTGGCTGTGGGATTTTTTAATTATTTTTATTATTATTTTTGATTGGCTTTTCCCCCCCTTTTTGGATGTGAATCGAAGGCCAACAGTTCAAGTGTCAGAACCAAGCGCAGGAGGACGCTCACCTTGTTTTGTCGGAAGCCTCATTTGCTGGGATATTTTCAAGGCTTCCTTCACAGTCATGTGGTCATCACAGCTGCTGTTCTTCACAATGCTCTTAACACCAGTAGCCCATGGTGAGTGAGAATATGGCAAAGATTTTGCCTACATTTTTTACCTAATGGTGTTTTTTTTCCAGGATGTTGATAATCTCTCCACACTTCCACCCCAGGTCTTTGAATTCCCAGACTATATTGTAACTTGTTCACTCCTAAAACAAAGAACTCTGGTCACATAAAGATTTGTTATTGAGTTTAGCTGTTATATTAAGGCAGACTTTTTTTCCTCATGCCCAAACATATTCTGTTGTCCGTGTGTCACTGGGGTTGTCTCTCCCAGCTTCTGCATGGAAATGAATTTTCCTTTTGTGAATACTGCTCAGTAAGGGGCTGCGTGTCCCCCTAAGCAGAAATATTTGGTCTTTTCATTAGCCAGGAAATCGTTAAGTGAAATCCAATGCAGTTAATTCTTGAGAGTTAGATTTTTAAAGCCTGGGTTTGTGTAGTGTGTATGTGGTGTGTTTGGTGTTGTGTGTGTGTGTGTTGGATTTTTTTGTTGTTTGGTGGTGGTTTTTTTTGTTTGTTTTTGGTTTTTTGTTTTTTTTAATATGAAACCCAAATGTAGGTGCCGGAAGTAAGTTGCAAAACTTCCTAAGTGCTGAATGGTTCAGGAACTCCTGTTCGCAGTGATGGTTGATAAATGCTCAGAGCAGCGGTTGAGAAAATCTGACTGCCTGATTTTCCTGGTGCCTAAATGGAAGTTGAGCTCCACCAAAGATTTCGTTTTAATTACAGGTCAGCGGGAACGTGCTGGTAAATAACATGATTCCTTGTTGTTTAGGCTGTGGGTCCCTACTTTTAAAATCTTCATCAGACTTTTTGTGCTTCATACGCGCTCTGTATGTGCGAAAACACTAGAGCGGAATTTTATAGCGAAGAAGTAGGTTAAAAAAATGGAATATGTGTAATTGGCTGAACATAGCTATTTATAGCACAACCTGTCTGCTCGTATCACTTATAACACCTTTGGGCACAAAGGTTATCTGTATTATCATTCTTCAAGAGAAACTCCTTGATGACTTGAAAATTAGAATGAATATTTAAACTGAGCCAACCAAGTGGGGTGGAATGAAAGAGCTGTTAGGAAAGGTGCTCTTGGTTCTTCTCCAGGAAAATTAAATGGTAAATGTTTTTAAAATCTTTATAATTCAACAACCTTAACAGTTAAAGCAATTAACAATTTGAATGTGCATCTGGCAGTTCTGGTTTTAACTCTCAATGCCACTATAGCTAGAAAATCCTACCTGATAGTCACAGTAAATGAAAATGTCACAAATGTCCTGGGAGTTGTGTTATGCTACAGATGAGCAAACAGAGATGCAGAAACTGGGTGCCTGGAAGTATTTCTACCCTCTGTGTTTTTCTACAAGTGAAGTATACAGGGTGGCTGCTGTGGTTTTTGTAGTTTTGGATGTTTAACAAGGCTCAAGAAGCATTTGAGTCCCTGTGTCATGGGCTGGAATGGCTTCTGGCCTGCAAGTGATGGCCAGAGTTGCTACAAACTGCTTTTAAAAACTGACTTCGCTATGTCTCGTTACCTTTTGGAGTTTCCTGACATAGTCTCATCATCTGTAGTGGTAGTTACATTAGAGATGGATTTCTAATCCAGTGATCTCATAAATTTGTTTTGTGTTGTGGTTTTTTTTGTTGTTGTTGGTTTTCGTTTTTGTTTTGTTTTTTTTTAAGGTGCTCTTTTTTAGTTATCTCATTTCTGAGTATATATTGTGTGTTTTGAGTTGTGATATCAAAGAGTGTATGACTTCGGTGAGCTGCAAGGTGAAAAGTAATCTTCCAGGATACTGCCCTGGCACAATGTCATCTTGTCGATAAGCTGTAGAAATAATGAAAAAGGAAAAAGTCATGAATCTTTGGAGGTTCCTGGGGATGACGTTAATCTGCTGTATCCAAAATGCACAGGCACTGTGTTGGCTAGTTTTGCTCAAGCTGCCCTGAAACATAGCTCGCAAAAAAATGAAACTATGTGAAATACTTAGAGATCATAGCAGATTTGGGTAGTGGATGATTCCTATGCTGTTGCTCTTCACTTGAATGTGCAAGCTGAAAGTGATCTTCCAAACAACACAACTCAGAGCAGTGTGGAACCCCCAGAAAGCTTTCCCGTCTTCTGAGCTCTAGCAAATCCATCTGTTGGATACAACTGAACCTGTTTTACAAATTAGAGAATTAGCTGCAGTAAAAAGCAAACAATACCATGGACAAAAATAAGAAAAAAAAATAAAAGAAATCAGAACTGCATGCTGTTGAGAGCAGGATAGGAAGGGTATTGAAATGTGATCACTGCGGGGTGAAATCTTGCATGTCTCCAAATAAGTAACTTATTTTAGGTTTTGGAAGAGTGCTGAAGGCATGTTGTATGCAAAGATCTTTATCATCCCATCAGATGGTTTTATTATTATTTATTCAAATTTATTTTTTTAAGGATTGTATTGTGTGCAGAATTTCCTGATGTGCAGCCAAGAATCTTTTTTTATTTTGTTATTCTAATGCTTTAACAGTCTAATACAAAATAGGACAACCAGTTATTATTACTCAGATTAAAGCAATAATCCAAATTGCCCAGTTTCTGTTGGAGATCGTTACCAATGCAATAAAATCAACAGGCAGGGTGATCTGCCTGTTGCCTCTGATGCTGCGCTCTTGCCGTGCAGTTGTGTCGTCATAATGAGCCATCAGCATCCGTGTTTCTGCTTGGGCAAAGCATGGTGTCGATGGTGGGGGTTGCTTCTTCCTGGATCGTGCAGCTGCTTGGGGTAATTTTTAATATGTTTTAACCCTGTATTTGTTAACAGGCTGCAGACTGTTCCCTCCTGATGATCCACGAGGTTAGTCATTGCTGTGATGACTTAAGTTTCTTCACCTTTTTCTCCATATACAATTTGATTTTTGGGGTAGTACCACACACTTGTTCAAAGCTAAGAATGTAACTTAAACCAGGCTGAAATTACAGAACAAACAATAGGTATCTGACATTAGAGTAGTTTTTACTATTACAGCTAGGATGGGCTAGATCCTAGAGCAAGTTGCAGGTGCAGCAAAAGTTTATTAAATACATTTGGGACAGAGCTAGGTTTAAGCTCAAATAAGTTCTAGTTCTGACACAGCCTGACAAGTTTTGGAGCCTGGTATTGTTTGGAAGCTTAAGGCATAATGCTGACACTTGACAACACCAAACTGGCAGGGCTGGAGTTGCTGCTGGCCCAACTCTGCATTTCCAAAAAAATATCTGAGTTGACTCCAAGAATTTGTTGATGTAGATTTGCAGCATAGCTGTAAAGTGACCTTTCTGCATTTAGGGACAGATGCCATCTTGTCTCTCTGTACGATGGGGCTGAACTAATTTATTATTTGCAGAGGAGCAAATGAAATTTGAAGTCCTCTCAAGTCATTGCAGCTGCAAGGAAGAGAAACCGTGTCTGCTCTCCTGCTCTGACCCTCCATGCTTCTCTCCTGTCTTCCAATGTTTCAGGGCGAGAGCCATGGCGAGGGAGGGCAGCGTCTTCACGAGGGGATGGCGAAGGTCAGGCTGATCTCTCCAGGCATTAGCAGGTCCAGATGCCAAGCCAGTTTCTGTGGGAACAGCGGAAATATTTATTGCTGAACAGTATGGGTAGTTGCCTGGCGACAATGATTCTGTTAAAGCAAGCCGCATTATCTTTCTTGGGGGAATATATGAAGCTAGCAAGCAGGTCCTTGGTGACAGAGTGCTGTTTAATGTGAGCTGAACATTTGCCTTGCTGCTATTTTAATACAGTGGAAATACTGTCACTGCTTAAAATACATCCTGTGTTTCTTTTCTACTTGTACAAGTGTTATGTTAGCTAGTGAATAGTGGATAATAGCCTTTTACTACAATACTCTTTATATAGTCAAAATGAAATACAAGAAATGTGTTTTATTAGTTGTGAAATAGCCAAGTTGTCTTCCAGGCTTCTGCCTAACTTCATTGTTTTAAAAGATTAATCATCCTTGAAATATGTATAACATTTGCTATTCTTGGCAATTCGTATTACCTGCAGCCACCTTTTCAATAGTGGAACAAGTGACTGAGAAAGGCTTTTCCTGATAAAAGGGGGTGGCTGTTCTGTGTATATACTACAGTGCTTTGTTTAGCAGCACTGTACTGAAATGGGGAGTATTAAGTTCCCTGTCTGATGACTGATTAGTCTATAAGCTGATAGAGGGTGAAATTCAACCTTGCAAAGGCTCTACATACCATTTAATTCTTCCTTAAGCCATTAAGCAGTGCAGAGATTTGTGTGCTCATGTCTAAATTTCACACTAAAGGAGGAGATATTTGAGGGATTTTCTGATATTTTTTTGTTCTTCAGTGTTTGGCAATGTCTCTGCTCATAGCATCTTGTACTATTTTCACTTGCTATTTGCACCAAAGCACATTTTCCACTGGATGCGCAACTCTCTGCCATCAGCACCGTTTGAGTCGTGATGGAGCTATAGGATTTAACTACAGAAGCAGGCTGGTGACTAGGGCCTGAATTAACATATATAAGTTATCCTTCCCTATAGGCTTCTGCTATGGCATAGAGTGGCAGGGCATGTGTGTTTCTTTCTGGACTCCAGCAGTAGAAAATCTGCTTGCTCTTGCAGCGATAGGATGGGGGAGCTGTGTTATCCTGCAGACCTGTAACCTCTGATGCTGGTTTCGTTTGTAGCTATTTCTTGACTGATCTCTAGTGACCAACTCTGGGTGCTCTGAGGGCGGTTTTTTTGCGTTAATTAAGCCCTAAGATATGACAGCATGTGAATTACAGTGTAGTAATTCACGCCCCAGCACATTCCAGCACAAAGATGAAGGCCAAATGGCCTCTGTGCAGCTAAGTGTGAATTACTGAACCATAATTTAATTCCAATTATATTTTGCTGTGATTATAAAAGTGGTTTTGTTAGTGAACTTGTTTAAGAAAAGTTACTTTTGGAAAAAAAAAATTGAAAAGTACAAGATCTTGTCAAAAAGAGGGGTAAGTAACATCCTGCAGATGTTTCTGGCTAGCAAGCTAGCCATGTCCCTGACTAGTCCCTGTCATAGCTGAGTGCAGGGTAAATAAGCAATAGCTATTAAAAGTGGGCTCTTCCTGAGGAACCTACTCTCTGAATCAGTTTTACTTGTACTCTCAGCAACTTCTAGCTGATCAGGACATCGATGGGGCCAGGGCTGTTTTATTTCTGGTGGATAGTTGGGTTTTAGCAGCCCAATGAAAACCGTGATAAACCACATAAGTAGTAAGTATCTGTGATATCATTAGTATGGTTTGGCTTTATATGTAAATTAAAAAAAAAAAAAAAAAAAACCAAACCAAAAAACCCCCCAAAAACAACAACAACAAAACCCCAAAAAACCAAACCCACACCACAAAACACCAAACAAAAACCCCACAACTCCAAACAAACAAAAAACCCTTTCTGACTTCTCCAAATGAATATGTTAGAATAAGCTTGGTGTGCCCATCCTTCCCATGCAGCTGTAACACATCATTTCTGGATGTGAATACACCCACAGATGGGATATCACTCCTGTTCTTCTCAGTAACATTGGCTAAGCTTAAACCATTGGAGCTAGAAAGCAAAAAAATAAATAGAAGTTAGTTTGAAGGGTTGTTTGGCCCTAGTTCTCCCATCCATGTAAGCAGGGCATGTTGAAGTATTTTAAAATGAGCAGAGTGAGCGTGAGGGAATGAATTATGGCCATCTTTGTTCTCTCACCACATCCTCATTTGCTGCTAACTTGCTCCTGCAAGATCTGGGCAAATGTGCTGCTTTCTTCTGTCAGGAAGAATACCCTTGGCCCAGCCCAAACAGCGAGCATTTCATTGCAAATGAAACTGCCGATTCTCTAGAAGAAATCTCTAATATCCATTTTATCAACTCCGCAGTCATGTTAAATTAATCCTAGAGCCATCTGATGTTTATTACCCCATGGAACATTCGCTGTTTTTCAGTTGGTTCCTTCAGTGATTGTGATTTCTTCAATTGGTTATGTTTTTCATTAATGTGGTTTTATTTGAATTTGGAGAGATTTCCTACTGCTGAATGAGCAACTCATCTTGGAAAGATGCTCTGGGAAGAACTGAAAAGCATGTTGGAGAGTCCAGAAGCTTTTCCTCACTTGGAATTTCCCTGATTTCCAGGAAATTGTTTGGTGGTGGGTAGAACCCTCCAAATATCTGTCCTGGTGCCTGGCAGGACCATCTCTGTTCCCTTATTGTTTCAAGCCGGGGGATGCTCAATGGGTTTTCAGCCACCGCCCCACAGATTATATGGTCTGCCCATCACAGAGAGCATAGGATTGGGCTGCTGGGTTTTAATTACAGTGTGGTATTGAATGCATACCTTAAACTCAGGGAATTGAAGTTAGAGCAACATCTACTGTTATATATTTCCTTATGCTTTGCTGTGCTGGGCTGCTTTCTGCAGTGGCTCCTAGTGTTGGTGTCTTGCTACAGATCCTGAGGTGTGACTTTGTTTGATGCAAGATTCACAATGCTAAGAATCCTCCTAAGTCAGTCTGTAGATTAGGGTGGTTGGACAGAGGAAGAAGTGAGAGCTAGAAATATGTAATTTGGGTATCATCATTCTTTCCTGTGCTGTAGTCTGTAGACACTCTGGTTCCTGAGGGCCTTTAGAAGCTCAGTCCAAGTGCTGGTTGTTCTTAAATCTCTAGAACATAGAGCCATAAATAAATGGTATTTTAATACTGAGCTTTTAGGGTCTGATTGAAATCCCATGCAAGTTGGTGATTACATGCAAATGCACTTTGAATCTGGTCTGCTCAGCCTGGAGGGGTTATTTTGGGGAAAGCTGGAGTTTAACGTGGGAGACATGATACCCTGGGCTTGTGTTTGCAGAATTTTCTCTCCAGTCTTGGTGCTCTCAGTGAGGCTGTTCCCCAAGCATTGTGCTTGGTCCATATTCTCTTGGGACCAGGTTCCTTTCAGGCTCTTCTAGGAAGAACTAGCAGTCATCAGTGCTGCTGATTTAATAAGGATTGTTTTTTCTATGCAGCTCTTGTTGCTGAAGATCTGTTTCCAATTTTTAATTTGCAGTGTTTTGTTTCTATTAACTGAGATGCTGGAGGCTGTGGTAAGGGTTGATTTAGCATCAAGAGAGCAGATGACAAAAAATGGAAAAATAGCTTTGGTATGTCAATCTTGTGTAATACTCCTCTCTCTAAGGGGACGGAGGAGGGGGGCTTGGCTCCTTTGGAGTTCAAGGTGCAGATGAAGAAACCCACAAGGCAGTGAAAGCCAGGCTAGTGCTCGCGGCAACAACCACATCTCCAAATCCATCCTTCCCCTGAGGAGCCTCTGCTCCTCTGCCAGAGGGGAGCGTTCGACATTCCCCCTTATTCCTCCACTTTGCAAGATAGATTCACGGCCAAGCGCTGTTTATCACTTAAACCAATATTTTGCTAGTATTACTGCTCACTTGCATGCGTATGTGATTTATAGGCATTCCTCCTTAAAACATGCCACTCGTAATAGTTGTAGGAAAATCCAGGTCACTGAATTTCTTATATGTGTATTTTTTATATATATATATATATACACACACATACATGGATGTGTGTGTGCTTTATATATGAATTTTCACACTCTATGTATAAATAAACCTATAGAGAGCTCGTCTATCAAAACTTGGCATAATGCAGGGAAACTTTTAATATGCCTTCATTTCCCTGATGTGACTTGAAATCTGGCCTGTCATTGCAATTTGTAATCTTATAGGCATATGCAATTAAAAATCTTACTATCAGATATTACTCTGGGGGAATTCTGAGGACTAAGAAATTTAATAATGTTTAGTTGTTTAATTTAATTGGGGGGAAAAAATAAATAATTTGGCCTGTTGATCAGATGCCAAATACATAATGAATTTCTGTCATCAGCAGACACCTTAGAGTCTCCGAGCTCCGCTGACAAAAGTGCTTGGAAGTCATGTGTTACAGCATCAGACAGCCATAAAAAAAATAAAATTAAGTACTTGCTTACCTTTATGCATGTGTCTGACAAACAGGTTCAGACGTAAACTTCCCAGGAAAGGCAGAATCATTCTATTTTGATGCTTGGCTTGATGCGGATTCACATTTTGTCCTGTGTGCTGGCTGTTCCCCAGTCACCTATATAATATCTGAGCTCTTTCTGCCGTTCTCTCCCTAAGGGCATGGAATTGTGGTCTATCTTCGCTAACCAGCCAGCAGTTCTTGCAAAGCATAATAACTTAATTATTTAGGGCCTGTGCTGATTAGCTTTACATCTTGAGGCTGCGTGGACTCTCAGCTGTGGAACATCTGGTGCCAACCGTGTTTCTCAGGACCCTTGCACAAATACAGCCTCTTTCTTTTGGGTTGTAAATATATGACAGATGTGACACTCTCCAGCTCTGGGCGGGGGGTGCACTGGCATGTTGAATTTCATAATCCCTTATGGGCCAGTTGGCAAAATGCAATCAGGAATAACTCTTGAGGAGGGCTGGCGTATCTAATGTCACTCTGGAATGCTTTTTTGGGGAGAAGCTTGAAGAAGGACAAGCTGAGGGCACAGAAAAGTTGATACAATGAGATGGAGTCAGTCTGGCACTTAGGAAAATGCAGTGCATTAAAAAGGAGAAACTCTGAAGTAATGGCAGCTGCAAGGTACAAACCTCTGAGAGTGCATCAAGACTCACAACCAGTTTAGGTGACAAGACCATTGTAATACGCTTCACTGCAGATTGTGATTACTGATGGTTTACACTGGAATATGGCAATCTGAATATTTTACGGAGCTGCCAAATGTTCCTTAGTTTTTATAAATGCCTTCAGTTATACAGTAATAATGCTTAAACTGCTACAGCATTATGTGTGAAGCCAAATGCACGTGTAAGATGTATAGTAGCCAGATATATTGCCTGGGAAGTAATAGAAATGCTAGTTAAAGCTGTGGGGAAAGAGCTAGTTAGAGCTGGAAAGTAATAGTAATGCTGGTTAGAGCTGTGGGGCAGTGTTACAGCAAAAGTATTTGTTCTTTTTGGCAAAGCCAAGAATGTTTGTTTATAAAGTTGAATACATGGCTTTGAGGATATGGAAAAAAAAAAATTTATTTTGATGCAGAGTTTGCTGTCATGTCTCAGGTGAGTTGCAAATTCTACAGCTTTAAGTGTGTCATATTATCTCCTGATCAAACTTCTTGTCCAAAATACATTTTCTGGGGTGATCCACCTTGCCCTCTGTGGGCCAGAAGAGGTGATGCCAGACCTGACTGTTTAAATTGAGCTGTGCAAAATTAAGATTACGTATGCAGACACTACAAGTTTCTCCACTCTTGAGGGGAGAGGTTGATCAAGTTTTGCTTTTATTAGATTATAGAGTTCAGTGCAAAGTTTAGAAGAAAATCATGCAAAGAAAGCAAATGAAGAGTGAAAGCAATGTACTTCATGCTGGCAAAATGATGCTATAGTATAGTAGAGTGAAGGGCTTTTCTCCTTATAAAGATCCTTAAATACCTTACAAACACAATAGTCAACGTTATTTTTCTCTCCCTTACCTTCATTCCCTTCCTGTTTCCCAAACGAGGAGCAGAGACACCCCACACTCCCCTTAAAATACCAAACTTTGCATATCATCGTGTTGGTGGCGAATTGCGACTGTTCCTCAGAGACTGTCTCCAGGGTAACTTTGTTTGCAAAGTCCTCAAGAGGATGCTGCTCTTTAGACTTGGTTCTGGGAAACAAAGCTGCTTTTTTGCTTTATGTCCTCAAACACATTGCATTATAACACTTCGAAGATGTCCGAGTGCTCACTTGAACCCAACAGAATGCACAAGACCATCATGCCAGAGTAGAGCAGGATGAAATAGGTGTCAACAGGATGTTTTGCTAGCAAATGTGTCCGCTTAGGGATTAAAATAGACGTTCAGTGAACCAAGAATTTGCTTGAATGCAGAGGTATCTTGTTTAAAAGCACACTCTTTGTTTCAGGAGCTGCACTGTTTGGAACAATTCCTCTCTTCGTATTGCTCCTCCTGAGTATTAATTGAGGGCCATTTAACTGATTGACTCCCTTTCAAGTAGAGAGCTGTAGTAAATAATTTATTACTTGACTAGGAGGTTATGTGATGGCTGAGATTATTGATGTGGCACATGTAGTCTGTCCCTTTAGCAGGAAGAAAGAAACATAAGAAAACATTTTACTTAACTTTTCTCCTGCAACTTCAGTGCAGATTGTACATTGATACTGGGAAACTTTTCCTCACATACCTGTGTGCAATGCAAAAAGAGACCTGAGAAGGTAGAAAACTTGCACCTCTAGGAAATAGGCTGATGAGATTTGTGGTGGTCTTTGGGGGAGACACGAGTTAAATAAGCCTCATTGTTCTGAAAAGATATAATAGCTTGTTTCATGGGCAAGGGCAGTAAAGACTGAGTTCTCATTTTGGATTCTTTCCTCCACTGGAGAAGCTGGTTGGGGTCTGTCTGCACTGCCAGCCCACTCAACTTTTGCAGAAATTTATTTTTTCTCTGTCCTTTTTGCTAGACTGGATTCCAAATATACAACAGGCTAAAATTGGTTAGGGGGGATAGTGCCAAGCAGATGTGGTCTTTATAACATGGTGTGTGAGCTCAGTGTCCGTAGAGAATGAGCCAAAACAAGAAGAACAAGAAAAGGGGAAAAAACCAAACCACCAACACCACAAAACACCAACAAGTCATTTTATGGAATTAGCTGCTGATTGCACGTGATCTGTGATGATGCTGCTGAAATGAAACCCTGTAGGATGCTATTGCAGGCAGGGCCTCATTTTCACAAAGTTTCTGGACCTGACACCAGTTTCCTTAACTTGACACCTCTTTGTTCAAACAGAATATCAAAATGGCACTTAAATTACACTGTGAGTGAAGAGCTTAATAATAATCATGCGGTGTAATGTGTTTAAATTAAAGCATAGTGTTGTTTCAGTCTGGGATTTCAGATTTAACTTTCAAATGCTTTTCATCTCCGTATTGCAAATTCGACAGATGCAGTTTGTTGGTAGTAGGTTGTAAAGACTATTTTCCTTTTTCTGACCTAAAGGAAACAGAGTTTATTTGCATTTGGGTGGGAGTTTGCAGCACAGTGAATTGGCAGTAAACTGATACTTCAGGTCTTGTGTTTTTCAAAAAACAATTCCTCCCAGTTTGTTGGTGGGGTGTGGTGGTTTTTTTGTTTGGATTTTTTTTAACCTATAATACATTTATACAAGACACTTTTTTTTTTCTTCTTCTTCTAGACATATCCCATTTTCTGTTCAGGAGCTCATATGGAAATTTTCACAGACTAATTGGCAACAACAAAATCTTGTAAAATAGAATAATGTTACTTGAGACTGCTTTTGTATTCTTTTTTTATCATAACGTGAATGCTTTAAATTTCATGTGTGTAGAAGGTAGCGACATTGGTTTGCAGTGCAGACACCCAACATGCTATGTGTGTTATGGATATGCTTGGTACTACTATTATACTATTTGTATCCTGTGCTGTTTTTATTTTAATTCTGCTGCCAATCTAAGCTTAGATCTGCAAAGGCAATGATGAAAAGTTGGGAAATGTCATGGGGTCCTTCGTGTGGGACCCTTCTTGGTCACTGGGTACCTGCTCCTTGGGTGATCCCCAGGTAGGGGAGAAAGCAAAGAAAAACAAGCATAAAACTCTGGTGCCCTGCCAATCTTTCCCCCTTTTTCTCCTGTGCTCAGGGGGCTTATTTGTTTGTTGATTCATTTATTTATTCACAAATTTTCAACCTCTGTGGGGAAGGAATTTTGATTATGTCCAATAAAATTGTCTAGGAAAAAATTATTTTAAGTAAATTCTGCCATTACTGGCTCTAGTTAGTTATTTGCCTAATTTTGGACCAGCTAGTTTAATAGCAAGCAGAATCATCAGCAGAAAGTGTACGCGCTGAAAACCTTGCAAAAATGCAAGATGAAACTCTTGACGTTAAAGACATTCTATAAAAATTCTGGAAACTTTCACAGAGGGAATAGGAATGATTCAATAATTCACTTGACTTTTTTTTTTTTTAAAGACTTCCTATTTTGAGGTTTGACATTTTTCCTATTGCAGCATGATTTTTTTTCCCATCAGAGCCAGCTGTTGGCTGAGTTTTGGTGGAGACATATTCAATATGTGCTTGTTAAGAGAAGTCTGGATCATTGTGAGGGCTCCTGGAAAGGTCTTATGCTTCATTTGCCCTCGCTGGATGGAGAAAAACAGACCCACATGAAAAATGTGATTTTTGTATTTGCTGGCTAGGCCAGAAATTGGAGTAATATAAAAAGAAAAATAGTTTTGGTTGGGTTGTATTTAAAATCATTTGGGGGTGAGGGTGTCAATTTTCTAACTAAGGGAAAACTTCTAACCAGGAGGAAACCTCTTGACTCAAACCAGCTTGGCCTAAGCTATATTTCATCATGAGTCCAAATGAAATGTTTTATCGTTCCCCTTTAGATTTTTTAAAATAATGTTTTAGTCTAACATTCTCCTAGATTATTTCAAAATAAACCTCCAGAAGGCGTTTGGCGATTTTTAGAACTATTTTTTGGTGATTACACTATTTAAATGAAAGAAAAATTACTGTGTTAGGCAGAAAAAACCCTCATCTCCTGCATTACTGAATGTTGGCACTGTTGTCTTGTATCTTGGGATCTTTTGCAGCATACTTTGTGATATTTAGTGTTTTTCCTAAAAGATCTACTGTGTAGAAATAAGTGATTACCTTAGGCATTCAGTCGTTCTTTAAAAACAACTCTGTTGCAGATTATCTCTTTTTTAATGTATTATTTCCTACAAATTCTACTATACAACCTGGCTGCAAAGCAGGTTTGTTTCAATATATATCTGAATGCAGAACTGTGTTGCTCTTCCTGGCTTTCTCAGTCTTAAAAAATATCAGTATCCTCTAAAGTGGATTCCCAAACAGTGGTACAGTGTGGTGCAATCGGAAGACTCAGGGAGAAATTCAAGCTTTTGATGCCAACCAGCTTGTAAGAAAAAAAGATATGAAAGCACCTGTACATGAGCACTGAGGAGAGATGCTAGAAAAGTAAAGGAGTGCAGCACGGGTGTATTTGTCAACATAGATGTGTCTAGAAGTCTATTATTAATTAGAAAATGTTCCACTACAAATTATGAAAATTAGCAGGAGACTGATTTCAGTTACTCTTGTTCGCTCTCATTAACACTTCAGCATAATGCACGCTTCAGTCAAAGAATGGAACCTTTTTTGTGCCTTTTGAGTGCCTCAAAAAAGGCCTTGATTTATACTCTACTTTTCAGCCTAATTAAAGTTGATGATTAAAACATGCAGGTCCCTTAAGATGACTCTGCTAAAGTGAAGATTTTTTTTTTTTAATAAGCTGAATAATGTTTAATGTTCAGGGTAAAACTGTCTGAAAATGGAATTACAGCATCTCATTATGTTTTGTATTTAAACTTAAGTAATTAACATCAACACCACCACTGATTGTGGATGTTACTGTGGAAGATTATACACAGTTACTGAAATCATCATGTATGAATGACTGTTTGGAAAAGCACAGCCTTAAGCATAAGCAGGTTTGGTATTTTAAGGGGGGGGCAGAAGAAGCTAAAATATTGGGATAAAGGAGTCTGAGCATGTGCTGATCACCCTGCTCCTTGGTCGCATTATTTTTAGTATTTTTTGAGGCTGCACAGGGGGTTCTCCCCGTGTGCAGCATCTTGCGAGATCCATGTGTCCTGTGGCAGGGAGTATTTTAAAATGCTGCACAAGCACTCCTGCTTTTTATGTGCTGTTGTATTACTTGAGATGAAGGGCTCTGTTAGGCTGTCACACTTACAGTGTATGATTTGGCCTGATTTGATTTTGGTCAGTGATTTAGGCAAGTTACATCACATGGTTTCTGGATTCAAGAGACTAGCAGGGCTCAGTCTTGTGATGCTATAAAGCCTCCTTTGCCAGAAGCAGAGTAATCTTTTTGCTGGATGGCTTATACGGGAGCTCTGGGCAGCTCGAGCCTCCCAAGATCAAACTCTGAGGACTGCAGCCATTATTCCAAACTTTCAAGGCATTGCTCTGGGTCACATTATCTACTTGCGATGGAGGAAGCGGGTATAGTTTGTGCTTGGGGAAGCAGTGGCAAACATTAACTCTGCTAGCATTTTATAAAATCTGATGCAAATGGTCTCTTGCAAGAAATGTATGCACAAAGAGAGGCAATGACAAAATCTGTGTGGTGGACTGTTAGCCTGGTGTCCCCAGCTTCTCCAGGGATATGGCAGGGTCTGTATTTAACCTGATCAGCAAGAGTGGTGCTTTAGTGTTGTCAAATTATGCCAAGAATTCACAGGGGAATGAAACCTTAACCTTTTTCACCGTGTTACATGGAGGTGTTAGAAGGATTTTAAATAATGAGACCTGCTGAAAATGATTCTCTCATATAAACAGAATATAAATGCTGTAAGTGCATGGCTGGTCTAATCCTGAGACTGCTTTAGCTTGTCTGTCTGCTGGGCTGGGAACTGTGTCCAGCCAGTATTTTCTGTAGCTCTGGGATGCATGCTGTGTCCAGGCTGTACTTACAAAGATATCACTCCAAAACAGGGTGACTGTGTTCAGTTGACTTACAGAATATTGCACTTGGCCCATTCTAAGCTACATTGAGTGGCACCGAACCAAAATCCCCCAAAGGAAACCTGGAAAGATGATCTGGAGAGCAACTGCTCTCCTGGGTCTTATCTCCTACAAATGCCTCCGGGCTCAGCTGGTGTCCCTCCAAAGGGCTCTGTCACCCTTTGGGTTTGCCGGAAAAACTGTCCCCATGGCACAGTTCTCACTGTCTTCCGCATCGGCACACCTGGGTTTAGACATGCAGGTGAATTTGCTAATGGTTTTTTTATAAAATTTCAGGTCATTATTTTAATAGCTGGCACTGTTCTGTGATGTGGCTGGGGAGGAGGACAGAGCAGGTGATACCATCAAAAGAATGGAAACACTGATATGAGAAGATTTTTTGTAGAAATGTAACCTGTGTGTTTTCACGCTTCGCGTCCTCAAAAAATAAAAGGTTTTAGCCCTCTATGTTTAATAGGTTGCAGTGCAATGTAGATGTGGGTATCAAATGAAACAGACTCTCTAATTTTACTTACTCCAATTATTGTCCTTGAAACAAATTATGTTTTCAGTCTCATTTATATCTAAAAGGAAATTGTAATCCCTTGTACATTTATCTAAAGTGTAATAGCCTTTTGTTTCTGCTACTCATCCTTCCTTAAGGGGAAAGCAGATATTAATTCTGCTTAGATTTTTGCATTTCTGTAGAGTTTGGTACTTGTTTGTGAGCAAGTGCTGGATTAGCTCAAGGCTCTTGACTTTGTTGTTTGGCATTTTCGGACACATAGACACTGTTTGAGCAGGTGTAACCAGCAGTATGTTTGGGAAGTGTTGGGAATCCTGGATTACTGGGAAACAGCTTCTGAAATGGGGAGTTTATTCTGGCATTGTGGTTTAGAGCTTGTGTTGTGTTGGCAGCAGAACATTCCTAGCTGAAGAAGCAAGGATCTGATGAGGGGTTGCTTGCTTTTCCTGTTTTGAAGAAGGCTAGTGATTTAATTTTCCTTTCACTGTTCTTATACATGACAAATAATTTAGTTGTTTGGCTTCCTTATTGGAGGAAATCTCTGCTTTAGAAAAACAAGATCTGTTTTTTACATTTTATTCTCATAATAAAAGGAATGTGAAAGGAATTTCACCGAGTCAGTGAAAAATAGCTCTATTACAATAGCTACTGTAGGTGAATCTTAAAATTTATTTTTTAATGAAGTCATGAAAGGCATTGGCAATATTAACAGTGTGCTTAGGTCTGTTTCTCTCTTTTTTTAAATTAAAAATAAATCTTCTGGTTCCATTTGTGTTAATACACTTAGTAAATAATTGGGTAGAGAAAGAGCTGCAGGAGGAGCGAGGCTTGGAGTTAACAACCAAAAGGGGAATGCAGTGGATTTTAGTTGTACTCTTTTGCCCAAAGATTTTTTTTTTTTTTGTCTTGTAAATGTTAGAAGCTCATGGTCCTTGAAACAGATCCACAGACTCAAGGTCACTGTAAACTCTTTGTGCCAGGAGTTAAATGTGCCGTGGATGCTCTGAGACTGCCTTGACATTTGGAGTGAGACATACAAGGATGCTCTACATGTTCACAACACTTGTGTCTTCTCATCAATCTCTTCACTGGTTTTCTTGTTCTTCCTGCATTTCGGTCAAGATTCTTATTTCCTCCTGCTTCTTAAGTCACTGAATCATTTCTTTCTGCTTCCTTTCTTACTCCCTTCTTCTTTCCAGCTGCCTCTTGTGCCCCAAAAAAAAGAAATAATTATTTTTTCTCTCTTTCTGCTCTGCCATCAGTCTCTTCTGTTGTCTCCAGGGTGACCTCTTGCCCTCTCATGCTTGAACTGTTATTCTTTGTCTCGATGTGTCAAAAATTAAGTTCTCTTGGGCATAGAGTGTGTCATCCATGTCATCTTTATTTGCTTAGGAAGGTGCCACAGACGTTTACGGCACTGCGGGTGTAGTGATGGTAACGGGGAAAGAGAACAGTGGAGTGGCTGAATGCTGCCTTTGCTGAAACTTGGTCCTTTTTTAGTTTTGATGGAGGGAAATACTGAAGGTCATTTAAAAAAAATTGTGAAACTCTGTTCCTTGCATCCTTGCCTAGCAAGATCTGTTCCTGTTATCTCACTGGCAGGATGCTGGAGTGGATATTAATGTCAAGAGTTTTGAGATAAATGACAGCCACGTTAATTGGGTAGGCATTGGGGCTCGACTTGAGAACCTAACGTTTTTATAGGTGTGCTTGGGGCAACCTTGGGGAGTGTGTTGAAAAGTTACTGGGCTCTGGTATCAGCTGCGAGGTACGTTAATGTGACCACAGGATTGCTCTGTCTGTATGGCTTGAATTGCCGGAGAGGGAGGTTGGGGAAGCTGCACATGTAGCCTGGAAGGAGATGGACTCTGCATATATCAGTTTTTTTCAGCTGTACCTGCACAGTATGAGCTGCTGCTGATCAGACACACACCTCCTGCTCAGGTGGGGATTTTTTGGGAGGTTTAAGGGAGCTACAGCCAGATCCAGAGAAGTATTTAGGCATTTCAGCTCTCATTGAAATCAGTGGGAAGTTAGAAAATAAATAAGATGTCAGAACTATTAGTACTTTTGTGGATATCTGTGTTTGGCATTGAGCAGAGCAAAAACTTCACAAGTTCCCAGCTTTGAACTGTGCGTGGGTTTGGGTTTTCCTGGAAGGCTCCTGATGCAGCAGAGGTGGTGATACAGATGTCTTGTCCCGGCTCAGCAGGTGACAGGGATGGGGGGCTCTGCCTTGGAGAGCAAGAACACAGACGCTTTGCATCGACTATCTCTTGAAGAAACTGTGGCATTTGGGTGCTCGGGAATCTGTTGAACAGAAACACTCTTTCTGATGGCAAAGAATTCACCTGCTTTGACTAAGTTATTGTAATGTAATGTCACCTTCCTGGTGACAAGAATAGTGTTATATTTATATTTATAGAAACACCTGCTAGTAAATTAAAGCTAAGAAAGGTGGTTATTCTTCCTCTGTGTTGGAGAAAACACGGCTTACAAAATTTTTTCTACGTGGATAATTAGTTACACTCATGCAGCTCCGAAAAATGCCATCAAATTGCACAACAACTGTGGTTTAATTTGCTCAAAGAACTTCTATTACTTACAATTATATGCCAAAAAAAAGACATATCCTGGGCTCATTTTCACGTTTCAGGCTTGGTATTTTTGGGACTGGCAGTGAGGGAGGCATTGTTGTTCTCTATTTTCATTTTTGTGAAAGAACCTGGAAAACCTGCAGTCCTTGTCTGTATATGCTGCACACACTAAATATGGGAGTTACAGAGACAAGAAGGAAAATCAGCGCCAGCCCTGCTGTGCCTTTGTTTTGTTTTGTTTTTGTTAACCAAGCTGCTTGTCAGAGTTGAATCACGCTTGCAGACTTCTGCAAATCAGTAAAGAACTGAAATTGCAGCTGGCTCTGGAGACGTGCAGGTTTTTGGAGATAAATGACATGAAAGGGACATTCATGGCCTATCTGATTTTCCACAAGTGGCAGCATACTCATTTTAGCTAACATTTGTGCTTCAGATGATTTTATGTGCCAAGTAGGTCTTGAATAGTTTGTAATCTGGTGGTGTTTGGTTTTTGTTGTTTTGTTGTTGTTGTTTGTGGGGGTTTTTTAAATTTTCTGGTGTTGATGAGGTAACAGGTCGCTGTTAATAAACATGGGAGTTTTGGATTGTTCTGCCCTATGTGAGTGCTCAACAGCTGAGACCTGCTGGAGTTGGCCGTTACAACTTCTGTTACACCATTACAACTTAGCAATTAGGTGACATCCTGGTGAAGGAAGAAATTATTGAACTATTTGGGGTGAAAAAGTTCTTCAGGTAAGGGAACAGAATCTGCAAGAACCTCCTGGGAGCTCTGTCTTTTCTCCATATGGCCCTGATGGAGAGTTACCAGGTAGATGCTCACATTTTAGATTTTCCCAGTTGAGTCAGAGCTTGACAGGAGCTGGAAGGGAAGATTTCTTCTTTCTTTTTTTTTTTTTTTTAATGTCTCGAATGTCAGAAGCAAGGGATGAAAATGGCAGTTGTAATTTTAGCTCAGAGGAAAAGGGTTCTGATGGTTTTGCTACTATAACTGCTTTGCCTGAGTATGGATTTGTGTTGTGTTGCAGTTGTTGTCAAACAGGTTACTTTCACCAGAAACAAACAAACAAAAATAAGAGATGTGTCCTCCTGTGCCACAGCTAGCTCCTAAAATATAAGGTTTGCATCAAGATTTTGCTGTGGGCAATGGAATTTTATTTGTGGTGTTCTCTAAGAAATTGCAATTTATGATAAGCATAATTGTTTTTCTTATACTGTCTTGTATCTCTCATATTAAATATTTGTTAGAGAAGGTTTGTTCCATAAAATCCTCACCCTCAAGGAACTCAGCAGAGTGTCACTGTGATGGTGCAGTCTCCCTGTCTGCTGACAAGTGCCAGAGGAAAAAAGACTTTTTTGATGGTGCTGAAATGGCCAAGACTTTGAGAGGGAAAGAAAGGAAGATTTTTCCCATCCTGACTGGAATGTTACTCTCTCAAGTTTTGTGCTTTTTTTTGTGTGTGTGTGTGGTAAGAAAAATTATGAAATAGAGTGAAGTGGTAGCAAGCTGAAATAGTAGCAAACTTCTGTTAGAACATTGTGTTGTCTGTCATAGAACATACTTGTGCTATATTGGGTAACGTGCAAATTATTATCTTGTGGGAAGGATACGTGGCAGGCTTTGGAGGATGCATGCTCTATTTCTTTCCAAAAAGCTGCTGTCCTCAAAACTGGTGCAGCCTGAACTTTCCCTGCTTGTTTTGAAGTCAACTCTTGCAGTAGAGTAAAAACAAACTGACTCTTATTTAGAAAGAGAATTTTAAAAGCTGTCTTTAAGTGATGCATTTTTTTTTTTAATCCAGAAATAGGATGACAGGCGTGGGAGGTAGCAATACAGGTGCTCCACTTCTCACTTCAGTGGAAACGTGGCAGTTTTTGATCATCGTTCCTGCATCTTTCAAACCCTGTTGTAAAATAGTGAGCAGACAGTAATAGAAGGAAGAAAGAAGAAACTTTTTTTATTATTTGGGTCTAGATATTCCGTTGCATGTACATCATATGATTTCAGCAACTTCTGCTAAGCAAAGTAACTCTTCTGAGGTTTCTTTGGCTTTATTTCCTTACTGCAGTGAAGCCTTTTTAGTCTAATAATTAATTATTTCATCAGTTTTCTTCCTCTTGTGGTTCTTTGTTGGCTGTGTTACTTAAGGACCTCGTCAGCTCCTTGCAGAAATAGCCCACAGATGCTTGCATCTGTCTGTATTTCACTACAGCTCTTCATTTTCACTGTATTATATATTTTAATATAAATATTTAAAACACTTATAAAATGGCATTATAAATGCATGCCACTTGGTAAGCTTTTTTTCCTCTTTTAGTAGGTGACTCTTAAATGGCAGTGTGCTGTGTAAAGTAATATCTTGTTAGTTTTATGCACCCTATAGATTTGATTAAAATGTGGTAGAAAAGTGCCTTTGGTATATATGAGGGAACAAGGACAAACCTTTCATGAATCATCGTGTGGATCTCACGTGAAGTTTGCTGGGAGAAGCTGTAAAAGCTGAGTGATGTGTATTAATAAAACCCTGCTAGAGATCATGGGAAAGTGTTTTATTATATTCCAGAAATATTGTATATTTTTTTCATAGTGATTTAAAATGGCAAGAAGAAGATGAAGTCTTGAAATTTGACTGTTAAAATGTAACTTTGCCATGAGCTTACAGAAGGACTGGTAGCACAATTTTTCTTACCCACCGCCAGAGCTGTTTGACAGCTGCACCGTCTGCCTGGGTGTAGGACAGGCTGGATTTGATCAATATTTATTTTATAATTAATGCCTAAGATGCTGGCCCAGGAAGAAGGGACTTACAGGTCGGTTCCTGCAGAGTTGAAAGCAGGGGGTGGCCTGGAAAATGTGGTCGGGTTTTGTTGTGTTTTGTTTTGGTTTTTTTTGGTGACAGGAAAGCAGAGCATGGTCCTGCTCTTGCATGGACTGGTTCTTCTTTTGTGGTGGCTTTTAGTGCTAGAGGCAAGTAAAGTGTGTTGGGTTCCTGCTGAATGTTTCCCTTAATGACTTTTAGGTTTAGTTGGAGGATTAGCATGTGAGATCTGTTGTACCTTGCTGCTGCTGCCTCCCTTCAGTGCTGTCACTGAACTCAACGGGAGTTTGAACACAGAGTTCAGGGAAAGCGGTGTTAAGCCAGTGGAAGCTTTGCAAATCTATTCTTTAGGAAATAACTTTTTACACTGATGTAATGATATTTAATAGAGCAATCAGGTGCAGGAGAGAAGAGGATAACACATGTAGTTCATGAGGTTTTCTCTGTGCAAGAGTTGGGTAGAATCTGATTTAATGTTAGTTAACTCTGGTTTCCCCCTCTTCCTCACTATTAGACTCTTTTTTGTTTTGTTTTGTTTTGTTTTGGTTTGGTTTTTTTTGTTTTGTTTTTGTTTTGTTTTGTTAGGGGGCAAGAGCAGTGACTTTTCTTCCCCTAACATTTCCAGCTGCCTTGACACCTACGCTGAGGATCCTGCTTTTGCACAGGCATTCGATATAACCACCACTGAGATGCTCGGGCTCATTTCCGCTTGTCAAGAAGCCCCCTGAGATGGCTGAGTGGGAACAAAGTGCTTGATGTAGACAGTGAGACAGGAGTAGTGCTTTGTCCCTCAATCCATGGATGGCAGGCAGAAGAAAGCAAAATGCACTTTGTGTGGGAGCTGAGCCCAGCTAAGTGTGTAAAATAGCCTTGACTGGGGACTGTGTTTGTCTTAAGCCTCTAGTTAAGGTCCTTCTGTTGCTCTGTCAATAAATATGCTGGGAATAAGCGAAGAAAACAAGGTCAATATCCAGAGAAATTGAAAACACTGAACAATGCCCAGGTGCTGGCATTTGTTTTGAGCAGGTAAAATAAGGCATAACCTGGAAAACTGGAGCAGTCAGTGTAGTTACAAGTAGCTATTTTCTAATTTCTTTTAGACCTTGCTTCTCTCTGTCCTGCTAGTGTGTTGATGATAGATGACTGCAGGATCATTGAACAACCCTGAGTGCTGCTGCAAATGGAGCTGCTGTTGAAATTTGCCACTGTATTTTCTGACTTGTTGGACTTTTTTCTTTATTATTCCTTCTCTTTCTTTGCTTTGCCTGCTTCCCTCTGTCTTGCCTACCAGTTTCTTTTGGTTTGAGAGCTGCATGGGCATCTCAGAGAAAGTGTTGAAAGCCAGTACTGATCACTTAAGGCATTCTCAACAGCTCTTAAGGGGTGGAAAAAAAGATCTTGGGACTTTTTCTGTCTAGTTCTTGTGACCACTAAGTCATCTACTGACTCTCTTTGCACATGTGCACACACATCTATATGCCAACTCTTTTTGCATGGTGTGTTGCTGGGGTACTGTTTGCGGGGCTCCCAGCATGGCGGGGAAGGTGTCTGCAGAACAGGAGCATCTGAGGGTCTGGTCTCTCCATTAGTAGCTTTTTAGGTGAAGATTTGGGTAAACCAGACTTACTAATGCAAAGAATATTGTACCGTTACGTTTGTTTCCTCTTGCATGCCCTTCTCAGTGCTTTGTATTTCTCGTATCCCTTTATCCCTTTGTTTCAGAAGAAATCTCCATAGCAACCTCCGTGGTACGGGAAGAGGCAGCCTGTGAACATGGCCAGGGTGCGTGCTTAGTTGCAGCTCTACCTTTGCTAATTCTGTTCCTGAAGTAACTGTAGGGTTTGTGGTATTACCTAGAAGTACAGTGATGCCAATGAGATCTGCAATAGGCAAGAATTACAGCAGTACTGGTTGGAAGGGACCTCTGAAGATCTGTAGTCCAGCTTTCCCGCTCATAGCAGGACTGTTGCCAACAGTACATCAACACGAGAGTGTGATTAAAAGGAGAAGAGAAAACCGCTATCACCATCAAACTAAATGAAAGAGCTGTGTGCAGGATCTCAAAACACATGACAAAACTTTCATTCTGAACAGAAATCGCTTGGAGGAGAAGGGCGATAGACATAAGTCTGTGCACAGACCTACCTGGAGGATAAAGATAAGAAAACAACTGTAAAATTTGCTTCCCAACTGGTGTGAGAACAAGTGACTCCAAGATATGACTGAGAAGCTGTTGCTGGGAATGCTGCCCAAGGCTGCCCAGGGTTTGTTGGTGTCCTTACACTGGACAGATCAATAGCCGCTGCTTTTGCCCACAGCCAAGATGTGGGAGAAAGCAGAGGTAACTCCATTAAATAGTTGACAACTCTGGCTCCAGCATGCAATTTCTGGCAACAGTAAAGAGTTCTTAGCAGTGAAACCACCTGATGCACACAGAGGAGAATGAAGACCCCGTGAAGAGCTGAAAATCTGATGCAGAAGCAGCCATGGGCTGCAGGGGACAGACCTATTTGTGTCTGCGCAGTGCTCAAGAAGGTTGCCAAACATTTGGCTGCCGTATTTGCAGCTACACTGAGTCAACAGCCCGTTGGTTTTGCTCTGGGTTGCCAAGCCAGCTGCTGTGTAATCCCAGCCACGCTGATCTGTGGAAAATACAATATGACCAAGCCTCGGTGAGAAACAGCGTGATCACTCCAGTGGCTTGCAGGCAAATGCAAGCGTGTTGGGATAACAAGCCCCTGCAAGAGGAAAGGTTTCTGCCTGGAGGTCCATGCAGCTGATGTACAGCAATATCACTTGTGGTGGGGCTCTGGTGTAATTCTGGGACAACACTGGAGAGTACCCTGGAGCAGGAGGACAGAGCACATATCTGGGCCCTGTCTGGCATTTGAATGTAATACAAGGGTGCAACTGAAAGAGATGAATGTCTACAGGGCGAGGTGAGGATAAAAATAAAAAGAAGCCTCCTCTCTTGGCCTTGTCTCCTACTCCTTCCATCCACAATTCCTTTGTGGTTTCGGAAGCACAAGGCACTGCTAATGCTGCTGCAGGAATCATTGTGCATCCCTTCAAGCTGTCCTGGCCAGCTAATGTTTTTGCTTGGGCTGAAAGGAAACCTTTCCTGGAGGTTCTATTTATTTTGCATAGCTACTTTAAGTTGCATTTAGAGAAATAGAGAAATATCTTTGCAAGGTGTTTGTGTTGTCTGGAAGATATTTCAATGAAGAAGTGCTGGCTGGTGTTTAAAAGGGGAGAGAGAGAAATATTGTTTGACTGTAACTTTCCAGTTCTGGTGTGCCTTACAAATTGCTTTGTTCATTTTGAATCTGGGTGAATATCACATTTGATTAAAACAACCACTGCAAACTTCTGCCCATGGCTTTCAAGCTAAGTGAAGTTGTGGCACCTCATTATTTAATTCTACTAATAAAGAGTGTTGTTTTAGTTTTATTGTGTCCTTTTGTAGCACAAGATACATAGAAAGAAACTCTCAGTGTTTACTAGATTCACTGTGCTTAGTGTGCATGTGTTTAACAGGGACAGTGTAAACATATTCACAAAAATAGGAATTGCTGTCCAACTTGGGGTCCTTCACTTAGAAATGGGACAACGAATGAAAAAAATCTGCTTCAAGTTGGCACAACAGTGTGTGTTACAGCCAGGTTTTTAAGAGATTATCTCCCACTTTTAGATGGATTATTTAATTCTAGTCAGTTCAGTGAATTCAACTTTTTCGCTTCACCTCACTTAACTCTGTGTGCAGAGAGGCCTAAGCAATTGATATGACTTTTGCTTTTTGCCGCTGTTGTTTTCTCAGGCGTGGTTTTGATTACTGTTGTCTCTGTTGCAGTTTTGTTCTTCTCCAAAAAGGGGTCAAGACGCTCCTATGTACGTATTCATTTGTCCTCATATACATCATTTAACAAAAAAAACAACCAAACAAAAAACACAACAAAAACCCCCGAACAAACAAACCAAACCAAAACCCAACAACAAACAAAAACAAACAAACAAACAAAACCCACAGGAGAAGCTGAGAGAGAAGCAGAGGTTCCCCCGTCGCAGAACTTTCTCTCCAAGGGGCAGAGTTCTCATCCGTCTCTTAATATGCATTAGAAGCAGAAAAGCAATATATTACTTTGGATTTAGTGTGGAAGTAGCTGGTTTTGCAACTACAGGAGAGTCATCTCACTGAGCACCTGAAGAACTGGTTGATGCTTGCAGTGCTGCATCTCTGCCACTTCTGTGCTCAGCTTTTGGCATAAAGCCCGACTTGCCTGAGGCGTGATACTGTCCCGGTGAGACACACGTGCTGTTGCGTGCAAATCTGTAAGTTAATAATGCAGGATTTTTTTCACCAAAGTAACGAAGCTGAGACTCTTTTACACAACCCCCTTATTCTGTCTGTAGCAGTAAACAAGCATTTTGGGTTTGATTTGTGTGACAATATTATGATGTGCCCATCTCCTTGATGGGTTCTCTGCAGCCAGTTGTCTTCTCCCTGCCCGGTGCTATTAGTATTCGGATCCAAGCGAGCAGTTTGATTCTCTTTCTCCTGAGCAACTGCAGGAGTCAATCACTGCTCCCTGATGTGAATAGTAATGAAGGTAGTGAAATTGTTCCTTGATTCCCAGCAAAAGAGCCCAAGAGGGTGCTTTGATATGAGAGAAACCCTGCCCAGAGAGAGATCTGCAAGGTTTGAGAGTCATGATTTGGAGGAACGCTGGCAGCCTAAGTGTTTTGGCAATAACGAAGAATGAAAGATAAGCAGGCAGGCCTGCTGGATAATTTTACATTAATAATGATGACTTATAAATGCCACTGCAAGACAAGTGACTCCACTGTGGAGTCAGACTGTCATTAAAATATCTGGCTCTGTAGAGGGGCTACGCTGGTGGTAAATAGGTTATTGACTTTCAGCTCCTATTTTGACTAAAACTCCATATAGGGTGTAAGCACTCCAGCAAATCCCAGTGCCACAGGTGGTAATGTATTCTGTAAATCAATACTATATTAGTAATAAAAATGACCAAAGCATGCATCCGTCAAGGATTCATAATAGAAATTTGTTTAGATTATATACCATGTGTATTGATTGCTGCTGTTTAAAGATGAGGTATGTCTTTCAAGCAGAGTGCTTATATATGTAGCTGCCTACATTTAAAATCCATTTATTTTTAATATGAAGATGAACTTAAATAACATAAGGAACTATGTATGAATAGAAGTCAGTATTTTATATTGTAAAACACTATGGGAATGTAAGTATGTGAAGAAGCCACAAGTAGATGTCTGACATTGCTGAAACTTAAATATTAGACCTGAACAAAAGAATATGCAATATACGTGGCAGTTGTTCTTTGCAGCTCCAGCCTTCAAGGTAGCTGAAGTTTTTCTTGGCTTTGATTTGCTACTGTACGGTGTGCACCTCAAGGGCTTTACACCAAAAGACCAGCTAACAGGCTTTGCAGCATTATAACAATTTATTAGATAACCATATTGAAATGCTGGATTAAAACAAAACCACACACACACACAAAAAACCTCAAAGCAGACAAACCTACTAAAAAGATAGTGCTGTACCTAAACACATCCATCTTCCTAAACTTAATCTGGCTTTACTGGTCCAGGGTCTAGTTTGTCTTATGTGATGCAGAGGCACCTTCCGTAACGATGGATGGTTGAGAAAACAATTTGTGTGCCATTGCTACAGTCTTTACGTCTCACCGCAGCAAATAAAAACTGTTTTAGATTACACAGATTATAGCTCATTATGAAAACAAAGCAAGCCTCTGACTGAAATCACATCTGTTGGCTTGCATTAAGTAATTCCCTTCTTCCTCCTTGCTGTCTTTTATTCCTAAGAATTTAAAGAAGCTGTCCTGGAACATTTTTGTCCATTCATGACCATTAGATAAAGGCAAAATACAAACCATCTTTGCATGGATGAGCGCAGCAGGTATCTTCTGCATAAAAGTTGACAATTTTTTTTGCTAAGATAATAAATTCAATGGGTTCCATGTTGCCAAATGTTTCTCTCTCTTCCTGTTTTCTTTCTCCCAGATCTTCATAGATCTTTAAAATACAAAGAAACTCTTATGATCAACAAGCCAGACTGTTGGCACAACAGAGATCTCACCCAGTAATTTGTGAATCAGGCTCCCGTATCGTCTGAGCTGTGACATATCTTCCAGAAAAGTACCCAGTCAGGATTTAGGGACTTCAGCTGATAACAAATACATCATATACCTAAGTAAACTGTTCCACGGTAAATTACTCACACTGTTAAAAATATGTACCTTATTTTTAGCCTGAATTTATCTAGCTTCAGCTTCCAGTTCTTGCATCTTGCTTGCCTTTTTCTGCTAGATTGAAGAGCTCCCTGTTGTAAGAAATATCTTCTTTCTGTAGATACCTGCAGACTACAGTGGTGTTTTAAATAGTTAGGCTAAGCAGCTTTGGTGTCTCACTTGTAAAACTGGTTTTCCAGACTCTGCTTGATTTTTATTTTAAAAATCTTCTTAAGCTCTTTTGCAATCTCCTTCAAACTTTCTGACAATCTTTTTGAAGTACAGATACCACAACATGCGTGTTCCAGTAATGGACTCATTTATACCATATGCAGGGCAATTTCATCTTCCCACTTGTGCTTGTTATTCACCTCCTAATAGTCGCAGAGCTCGTGTTTGCCCTTTGAGGCAGCGGGTAGTGTTCAAATCCTTATCAGTCATAAGAACGGGCTTGTTTTGGAGGATGTGGTCTCACATAATGAGTGCTTTTTGTATTCCTCCTGGGCTTGGATTTGTCTGTGCTCAAGCAGGGGCTGCTCAGATGGCAGATAGATCAATCTGCAAAACCGACAAGGTTTCTGTCATTTACTTAACATTTCATAATTTTTTTATGCCAACTGCAAATTTAGCAAGCTTGGAGTTTATTTTCTTTCAGATTGTCAAGAAGCGTGTTGAATGATACTGGACTGATGAGGTTCTTGCTAAACTTCCAGAAATGGTTCTGCTGGGATGACAATTCTACCTTTACATTCACTTTTTGAGAAATTCATGCATTTTTTTCTGTGTACAATTGTAGTTATGCTCTGGTTTTATACCCTTGATTTCGTTGGTGGGTTTTTGTAGATTGGTTGGTTGGTTGTGGTTGGTTGGTTTGTTTGTTTTCCTAGCAGCAATGTCCCAGTGCCCCAGATTGAGTTAAAAACCAGCAAGGAGTTCCCAGGAGGGTTGTGGATTTTTCCTAAACTCCTAGATAGACGTTATCTAATTCTGCAGAATGAAAAACATTGGACTGTTGGCTATTGTATCTTTTCTAATATCTGATAGAACAATAAGCACCTTTTTCTCCCTGCGAATTATGAATACATCAGTTTGCTTCTTTCCAAATACGTATTGGAGTTAGTTACTGGATATTTGTAGGGGGGTGATTTTGTGTTTGATAACTGGTCATCTTTGACCCATATACCCCACTTCTTAAAAAAATACTGCTGCTCCTTTAAAGCTTTTGCACGCATTGGGGTTTTTTTACTCTTATGGTCCACAGTTTTTTCATTTATACTTTGAGATTTTCTTGCTGCATATTTGTGTTTCCAAACTGTAATTTGTACTTGTTAACTATATTTCTGCCTTTGTCTTCTTTTTTTCTAAGTGGGGGTAGACTGTTTAACAAAAGAAGCTTCTTTTCATGATTGCGGAGTTGGGGATTTTGTCGTCTGGAAGTGGATTTCTCAGTTTACTGTCCACATTTTTAAGTTTCAATCTTTATTTCTGTTTAATTTTGTGTGAAACATTTTCATCTACGAGGAGCTATCTTGGTTAAAAGCCCCTGGTATATATGTTACCAGTCAGGACCTGAATCTTATTTTACTTTCCGAGTTAAATTGTTCATAGGCATCTGTTTGGTTTTGTGTGTTGGTTGTTTGTTTGTTTTGGTATGAGTTGTTTGGGGGGTTTTTGGGTCTTGTTTTGGTGTTAATATTTTGAGTTTGCCTGTGTGGTAGGACCACCACCCAAAACCAATAAGGGCAAATACTGCAGTACATCAAAAACTACTTTATTTTTTTAGAGAGGACGGGCTCAACAACAGACTTGTTCAGTCACCTTTGGTATTTCACCCAGGTAATTTCTCCCAGCCCCTGCAAAAACCAGTTTTTTAACCCTGGAAAGTTTACAAGGCACTTTATTACAGTATTGTAGAAGAACTGTAAAGAGAAAAATCTGGTATCTTTTATCAAGATTTTCTGTTGTGCTCCAAAAGCAGCAATAGAAAGCTTTCCCTCAATATAAACAGCAAACACAAGAGGATGGAAATACACAATAATTTTGTTCTTAGGAAAGTCAGAGAATTCTTGATGTGAAGTATAAATAACTGGAAGAACAATGCTTGAAACAGGTACAGAAGGAAATAAGTACAGGAAAAAGTGCTTGAAATGGATCCTTTGGTAGATAAAAGTCTGTTTCTATTGGGAGGGGAAGAAAAAACCCTGTTCCATCCATCGTAGCTGTTTGCAGAATATTTTCCCTGTTTAACTAGTACCGGGTTTTTTTTTTACCGAGTACATAATCTCTGTGATTATTTATACTTGTTATTACTGCCTTTCAAAATGTTTTTTTTAAGACTATTGCTAACCACTTTTGAAGAATTAAACAGTAACTTGTATCCTGGTGTCCTCTGGTTACTTTAAACTGAACTTGTGGGGCGCAGAGGGCAGGATTTGGGGTATGTATTGCTGATAAAAATGCTGTAAGGTGAAGCATTGTCTGGAGCTAATGTAATTCCTTAGTTCTAACATTTTGCTGTTTTCCACTGAGATGGGGTATCTGCAGGCAAAAAAAAAAAGTGATTTCCCTGAAAATCTGGTTTTACTTGGAATATATTTCCACCTGGAGCAAGCATGCACATTTCAATACATTTCATATATTTAATATGCCTGTTGTGATTTATTTTGGGGGGAAGTAAATAAGGTCAGGCACTGTTCAGATCACTGTCCAGACCTTGCTGATAAGCACCCACTGGTTTCTAGAAAAATCAGTGAGGTATGCCGAGTAAGGTACCCCAAATTTCATTTTACCTTTTGGAGAAATATGCTTTCCATTTTGCCCGTTACATATATATCATGCATTTTGTAGACATATATTTGTGCATATAAAAAATATAAATATCATAGACTGCAATTCTGGGAGGAGGGGTGATCTTAAAGCAGTCTCAGGCTTCTTTATAAAACTTTCAGAGAGTTATGGTGAGTGGAAAGAACAAATTCACTGTTATTTATGGCAGAGACTCAAAGGAGCTGCGATGTCTAAAACACCAAGAAAAAACACAGTTATGGCTAAACTGCAGATCGTTAAATAAATATTACTTCCTGAAGAAGGCTAGTCTTCAAGGCCTGGGTAATTTCTTGTAGGACTAAGTCTAAAGGAGTCATTCTTAGCCTTTGGTGATGTAACGCAATTGGTTTAAATGATAAATATATGAGGCCTCAATTTTTTTATAGGGATATTTGAATGACAGGCTCTAATACTGAAGGCACAAAACCTTCTCTTTTGCCTACCTGCCCTTTTCTCTGGACGGTTGTTCAAATTTCAACACAGTTCTCCTTTCCATGCAATCCAAACTTAAAAAGAGATTTACTGCTCTGGTAAACAAGTTCATAAACGGCACAAGGTAATCCTCACTCTGCTGTTCATAATTTCTTTAATAATGCAGATATTTCTACAAAAGCTTTAATGTTCCCCTTCAGAGGCTATTCAGGGAACTGTAAATCAAAATTAAACTTTGAGGAGGTGTTACTGGGTAGGAATCTATTACTTGTAGTCACTCTACTCTTTAGCACAGTTAAGACATACCTTAAAAAGCTCTGCTGGTAACAAGGAAAGTTATTCCAGATTTGCATTATTTGAGCAAAGGTAAGCATTTAAGATCATGTTTTAAATGGAAACAATAATAAATTGTAATACTAAATGGAGCTATGATTTAATATGAAATCCAAAAATGGTAAACAGATTCTTTTTCCTTAAAGTTCTTAGGCTGAAGCCTCAATACTACTTTAATCTGTCTCTATGAGCATATCAGCTATGGTGGTTTATAAAAGTTTTTATCTGAGATGAAAAAATTAACCTTACTAATGGCTAACATAAAAAGTTACAATGGAGTAATTTAAAGTGGCATGAATTTTGTTATTACTCAACTTCAACTCGCTTCACGTTAATTTTTTGCTGCATTAAATTTGAGACTTCAAGGTTGTTCAGCAATGTCAAAGTCAAAGCTTCCCTGGGATTTTTTGGAGACAGTTGTGTCTTATCTAACAACAGTGACTTTGAGTTGGGTAAGTAAGAAATGACATGTTTTTCTTTATTGAAGGCCCTGGTACGATTTGTGGAATGCGGATTTGTTAGAAGGATCAGTCCTTGTGGCACAGAACCTAACACTTCACTGAGAACAGAAACATCTTGATGTTACAGATCAGGATCTGAACCTCTGATGTTAGGCTGGACAGCAAGTTTAGCATAAGGGTTGGATATACATTGTATGCGCTGAGTGCTTGCAAGTGAATTCACGTGAAGGAAGCCTATGAATTCAAACATATCCAAGTATCTTCTTGTGCGTGCCTTTTGTTACAAATGGGATGAACCACTGCAAGGGAAAAGATACTTGGGAATAGCTTTTTCTCGTGATGGGGCCTAAATATTAATGTACTTGCATTCAACCTTCCCCTTGGAGACAGCATTTCATTTGTCGTCTGTTCTCAACTTGTTACTTCTACTTTAATTAAATTGATGTAAGTGACATTTAACTTAGGCTGGGACTGTGCTTCTGACTTCCAATTTGAAGGTAGGTTGTCATGTATTTTGGAAAAGCACGTTAAATTCAGCCTTTCTTCAAAAAATCTTTTGCTTCCTCTCTGTGACCTTAGCTAACCTTTTGTGAGCTGATTCAACTCCACAGCCCAGCAGAAACCTCTCTTCTGTGTGTTTTCCCCCACCCTGCAACTGGTTTAGTTTCTTAGTGGGCTGCTGAGTCATTCTCTTTTATCCAGGAGTTGGTTTGTGGTTGGCCATTTGCTGTGTAATAGGGACCGCTGCTTCTGGTGTAGGTGCCCAAAGGAAAGTGGCAAATTGTTCTTGATATCTTGTATAAAATAAGAAAGCCCAAGATAGCTTGGGGATGTGGTTCACATTGGGAAACCTGGGCTGAAGCCGCATTCTTCCCTTTCCGAGGATTACATCTAGGTCTTGTTTTCCTTTCCTTAGCAGATTTTGGAGTGCTTAATAATTTCCCCATTTTTCTAGATGAGACAGCAGTCACCTGAGGCATAGAGAGGACCACCAGCAATATCTAGCTCCAGCGTCATGATGCAGATGGAGGATTTTTAAAGTTTGTCCAAACTAGACTAATATTTGTGAGCAATGAAAATATCGAGGAATTGTAAATTGGAGAAATATTTTCTGTCGCTGTCTTTATCCCGAGTTTTTGTTTGCTACTAGGAGTGTTCTTGAGATCAGAGGCCAGGTGTAACATGGATTAAGGAAAAGGGAGATAGGGAAGAAGCCCTGAGCTGTGTTTGCACATTGCAAATGAATGCAGTAATGAGACTTTATATCTTAAATAGGAGAAGTGAGGCCTTGATTTAGAAAAGCACTTAACTGTGTGCTTGTCTTCAGGGAGTGAGAGACTCATAAGGCCTATCGACTTGAAAAGCATTTCAGCCCTGTGCCCATTCCTGAGTAGGCTTTGGAATAAGAGGGGGTTTTTAGTATTTTCTGATTTTTTTTTTTTTTTTCCTGCAGCACCAAGGTGAACCGTGGGAATATTAAGTACTGTGAACTCATAAATGCAGAAGCATTGCTCCAAATTAGTAGGAAACCTCTTCCACTAGCATGTTGGGTTTACCGTTGGGGAACAGTAAGTCAGGTATCTAGCTGGGCAGACCAAATCCTGTGCAGAGCATGTAAAAATATTTTTCTCTACGCTTCCAGCTTTTGTTTTGCTGCCCGTAAATGTACGCTGAGATTTCACTCTGAAAATTCTGATCCAGAACATTGTTTTGCTGGGAAACTTGCTTATAAAACCTAATTTAAAACATCATCCCACACTTAAAAGTAAGTCTACTACCATCATGCCTCTAAACATAAGAGAGCTCAACAAGGCTCCAGCAGCCAAGAGGACGCATAATTTCAAGGCTATTTCAGCATTTGATTAAGCACACAGTGATAACTACAAGCCCATGCACTGCAGGCATGACAAGAGGCAATTATGTTCAGAGGTCAAAAGCAAGGGGGAGAAAAAGCACCAGATTTTGATGACTTACTTAATTTTCTAGCTCCTGAAATTAGCAGAGACAAAGAAGTTCTAAATTGCCGTTTCACGCTCCAGTTTTGCCCTGCAGAAGCTTAGGAGGATGGGTTTCCACCAAATGGCTCTGTTAGAAGAACTCCAGCTGGCACAGGTTGAAATGTTAAAAAGAGCATTTTTCAAAATCTTTTTAAGTTCTGCTGTCTGTATTTAGATTGATGGCTGCACGTTGGATCCTGGAAAAAGGCACCTGTTTTCCAAAGTAGTGAGCAGCCACCAGCTTCTCTTGACTTCAAGCCAACAATGAGGTCACTTATTTCGGAGATTAAATAAGGAGCTCAGTGAGAGACCGTGAAGATAGGGAGCTGCTCGAAGGAGGGAGAAGTGTATTAATGAATTAACACAATCGTGCTGTGTATTTCACAGATGGGCTTCGGCATATCTTATTTCACAGCAAAAAGATGCTTTGCTCCTCACAGGAAAACCAGTAAAAATGTTTAAGAAAGATTATCGTATAGGGTCACAACATCAAGAAATGCACTTATAAGGAGATAAACAGCCGACCTCTAATCTCCCTTTGGAGTATCTATTGCAGATATCAGGGCGGAAAAAAAACATGCAGGTGGAGCATGGCAGGGTGGAAAACATGCACCATTGCTTTCTCCTATTGTATTGTACTACAATATTCAGTTATTTGTCATTTCTGATCCAAACACAGTTTGTCCAGGGTGTTGCATTTCTCTTAAACCATATATCCAGAAAATAATTGTTGGCTCTGCGATATCACAGTGAGGTGTCTGTAGGTGGACGCTGCCCTTTAAAATGTGAATTTCAGCAAACAGAAAACCACTAATAGAAATGTTTACTCCTGTCCAGATGTTCTTTAATAGAAAGTTATTTTGGGGGAGGGTTGTTTGGTTTGGGTTTTTTTGGAGGTACCAGGGACTGACATACATGCAATTTTAGTAGATCAATGCCGTAAAGTCTCATGTGCAGGAAAGATGCCCAAGATACAAGAAATGTGCTTTCACACCTGGTACAGAAACACGTTTAACAGCTTTTTCTTAACCTCTGTATTTCCATATTAACTGTGAAATCCTCCCCCAGAAACCTGAAGTAACGCATCATCATTGGTGATAGATTAGGATGCCATCTTTGCCCTCAGATAAACTTCTCTTTTAATGAAACCATATTGCTAGTAGCGGCTCCTGTTGTCTTACTTCCAGCAAAACATGATAGTTAAGATCAGCTGCATATTTGAGGATTGCCATTTGACAAATACACCAGGTTTGTATGAGTGAATTCCTAGTTATGTGATTTTAAAGCAGGGTTTTCCTCAGCCATCATGTTTAATGTCTGCTTTCTTTGACAACATAAATAGTTACTGCAAAACCTGCATAGGAATTAACAGCAAAAATAGAATTTCTGAAGTATGTGGGTCCAGAGATGTGAGTTTTGTTTTCTGTAGTGGGAACTGTAAGATGTAAAGTAGCATTGGCAAGTGTCTTTGCAGTTAGTCAGCAGTAGCCTCTTGGAGAAAAGGATCCAAATTGCCCAAGAATGAGGCCATACTGTAGCCCCAAAAAGCTCCTTTTGACTGTATACCTCATTTTACAATTTTCTTGGCATTTAATCAGAGTCCTCCAGTTACGGGGTAGGAGGAGGGCACTTGGCCTTGGTGTTCTGCCAAAAGCTGCCAGAAACCTTCAATTAAATGTTGTCTCTGCCTTCTCATCCCATCCTTCCTCTGCTCACCTTGTCATTCATTAGTGACGTGAACAAGGTTTTGCTTCTTGAGGGTTTGTGCTTGTTCTCCTGTACCAGGAGGAAGAATTTTACTGCATTACCCAAATGTACAGTACAATGGGAGCTCAAGGGAAACTGTTTCTCCCATCACAGGGATGTGGCGCATCATACATGATCCAAACCCTGAAGCTACGCTAATTGGAGAACCTATTATTCAAGAATAAATGTGTGTCTGTCTCGGGAGTTTGGCAATTAAACCACAACTCTGGCACATCAGTAAGAATCTGATATTAGAGTAAGCCCTGCAAATTTACAGAAATGGGAATGTTTCTCTATCCAAGGCAAGACAACAGCACCTTGTAAGGGATTTTTCGTTTGGGGGAGGGCATTTTGGTGTTTTTGTAATGGGATCAGTGGGGAAAGTGAGTTGTTTGCAGATATGTGGTATCAGATGGGCCCTGGATCTCTTAGAAGGTTAAACCTTTTGTGACCATCATATAGATATAGGATTAGTGTTTCTATGTTGAGTTTTGTGATTGGAACTTGTATAAAATGAAGTCTGTGGTGTGGGCGAGCTTTCCTTTTCATGGAATAAGGAAGGGAAAGGTTTGGCTTTTGTTTCAGCTCGTGGCTGGTGCGCTCGGCTGGAAAACAAGTATTTGTTTCCTAGTTTCACCATGGATTTCCCATGGGATCTTCTAGATGCTGCAGAACCCTTCTGCGGCTGAAAGGAGAATGACAATGCGTAGCTACTTCTCATGGGTATTTGGGGGATTAATTCATTCACGTTTGTCAAGCTGTTGTAGATCTTTGGATCAAAGAGGTTGTAGAGATGGAAAATATTATTGCTTGTTGTCATGCAAGTTTGTTTACTAATACTTTAGGGCTTTGTTTTCAAAGCATCTCAAAGCGTGTTTCTTTTTTTCTTTTGCAAACTGTAGCCTGGATTTCTTTTAAAACAGGTAAGATATCTGAGGGCTCTTCTTTAAATTAGTTTCCTGGGTGCGTGCCAGTATTGAACATCCAGGCAGATCTGATGCAAAACTGAGACTGAACTTTTATCACCCAGTTTCACATATATTGGCCTTTCCATGGAAAATAATAGCATGGAAGGGCCCAAAATTCAGGATGATTGCCAGAATCCCCAGGCCAGCCTCTGGCATGCTGTGGGCTACAGCGAAAGCTGTGAGGCACATGTTTTCTAAGGGCCAGGAGCTATGCAGATGTTTTTACATCTGCAGCAGGACAGATACAATCTCAGTGAGCCGGTGGATTGCTCGTCATCAGAAAATTTCCCCCAGTTGATAGGGTACAACACAGTCCTATAATTTTATGTATCAAAGCCAAGTAGCTTTTTACCTGGTAAGCAGAAATAATAACAGCGTAGTCACTATTTACCCCTTTCAATAGGGGATTTCTAAAGGCCTGGATAAAAGGGATCGCTGGCTTATTTTTGAGATGAGAAAATCAAGTCACTGAGAAGTGACTTCCCCAGGCAGCCAGCAGGTCAGGGATTGGACCCTGCTTCTGGAAACGGCCTCTTGATACCGAAACCATCCAGAGCATATGGCTAAAACCTGCTGCTAAATGTCATTCTGCTTTTAATCCCAGCCTGAGCGCAGAAGGTAAATGTTTGCCGTGTTTCTGTGTTAATCCTTGCAGCTTTCAGCCGTGCCCCGGTGCCCATGGCTGTGGTCCGACGGGAGCTGTCCTGTGAGAGTTACCCCATCGAGCTGCGCTGCCCGGGAACAGATGTCATCATGATCGAAAGTGCCAACTATGGGAGGACCGACGACAAAATCTGTGACTCTGATCCTGCTCAGATGGAAAATATCCGCTGTTATCTGCCAGATGCCTATAAGATTATGACTCAAAGGTACAGTGTTTAATATTCTTTGTTTGCTGGCTGCTGTTTTGTTTTAATCCACCGTGTACACACCAGTTTCTGTGTATGTTTGCATGAGAAAATGCAGGTACTTAGTCTGCGTGTATGTGCACAGAATTACAGCTATCGTAGCTAAACCGTGGGTTTAAGAGAGCTGGGTTAGCATCGCACAATATAAATAACATTTGCTGTAAGTACTGCTAATCAGCCATCTTGATACCTGCTGTGTCTCAGTTTTACCTCTGAAATACCTAAATATCAAGGCTCTTAATGAACATATAAGCAAAGCCTTTATTAAATGCACCTTTCCTCTCTTTTCCTCTGTGTTCATACAGGTGGCCAGTAATCTCCTTTAAACAATGAATTTTTTGTCCCTTTTTTTTTTGTGATTTTTTTTTCATTTTTCAAACTACAGACTAAAATCTCCATTATTCATTGTGGTGCCAGGCTTAGTTTAAGAGGGCAGGGATCTGAATTTCCAGTCAAGGACTCCCATTCACATTGGTTTTGCAGAAGACTTGCTGAACTTCTGTATAATAACCGTTGCTCTTCAGTGTGACTACTGTATCTGGAAATGGTAACTGAGGTATGTGTCATGATGTAGACAGACTCCTGTATTGCAGAGCCAGGGCCTAATAGTTTATTCCAACCTAGAGATATTCTGGCTGTGGAAATCCTTTAACTGTTGATGAATTTTTCAGGGTGTTTTCTGTGTTTTGGGAAGGATTTGGAAGTCACAGCTCTTGACATATAATCACATTCAGTATGTTTCTCCTAATAACTACATGTTGAATAATTATGCAGTACATTTGACTGTTAACTAAACAGTAATAGGAATTAGTATTTCAGGATATTAATAACAGCATTGACAAAGGCAAAGTGTTGGTAATTGAAGTCATGGCAACGGCATTTACATGGTGACCTGATGGCTAGCTTTGCAAGGTTTAATGGAATATCTCCCTATTGTTTGCTGTAAGACATTTTGCACTAAAAATGGAGTTGCGTGAGCAACAGGAAAGCAAGCATGGGTTTCATCTATATTTGACATGCTAATGGATATTTTTAAGCTTTCTTTGGAATGTGCTTATTGCTGTCTATGGATCCCATAAGCCCATTTAAGTTGAACCTCCTTGCATAGCTGGTTGAAGTCCCATTTGCAGAATAGTGACAGGTATGTTTTCAAGACAAGCAGCAAGAGTAACAACATGCCATCAGCCAGTCCCTTGGATTTTTGGCATGGTTTTAGTGGAATTACTCTAATACTCCTGTTCAGGTTATTAGTGGCTTCGAGGAGAAACCCTTAATTCTCTGCATATTGGCGGAACAAAACCATGTCATCCCCCTTGTGGGCCGTTACAAAGTATTAGTATTTTTAGATATATATGTTGTTGCATTCTCCAGGCACCAGCTTCCTTGCCAAACGTCAAGCTCTGCAATCTTCTGCTTGGTCCTCAAGCCTGCAATAAATGTTTTGTCCCTTGGGTCAGGGAGGGTATGGAATCATCATCATCATCCCATGAGGGAAAAGCAAATTCTTGCTGGCTGAATATTAATATCTGTGGAGCCTTGCTTGATGCTGTTTATCAGTGAAGGGTGGTGGCTCTTTCCATTTAAGCCACTTGATGGTCAGTTGTCTTGAAGAAGCATGCAATCATGTTATTAATCGGCTACTTCAGAGGTTCTTGAAAATAAATAAAACTTGGTTTGAGGTTAAAAGGCAGCTTAAAAAGAGGGAAAATGCTCTACTTTGCATTTTCATGTCATTCTCATTTCTTTTTTAATCTCAATTAGTTCAAAGAGTTGAAACAATTTAAAAATAAACCCATTAAAATGAAATATGCTCTTAAGATGCAAGCCAGCCTGCCAGCTCACAGCTGAGAGAACACCTTATAGCTGAGGCTCTGAAAAAAAGCAGTTTAAAAGGAAAATCCTGACAGTTGTGCCACTACCTATGTTTTTTTCACCTGAAAGCCTCTACCTGCAGAATTAATCAATTCAGCAGGATTTGGGTAGTTTTGCAGATGAAGGCAGGTTTTCATACAATGACCTCATCTGTAAACGCTGCAGGATGGGGAAGCAACTACTGCAAGTTAAAAACCCTCGTGGCAGCGTCACCCGCGTGGTAATCCAAGCCGTCTGTGTAAGGAAAAGAAAAATGATATGCTTATTATGCATTGATTAATTATTGCTTTCATAAATACACAGTCCCCTTGTAGGTTTTCTAATAAGTTTTCTAACAAGTTTTTAATCAGCAGCAGACTTAAGCACGTTATGGGCAGGAAAAAAGTGTGTGTGAGAGAAACAGAGATGCTAGTATGTGAGCCCAGGCATGAGTGAGTAGATTTATGGTAGATATTAGTGATTGCTCCCCTCTCAAAAAAAAAAAAAAAAAGAGCTAGTGCATTCCTTTCTTCTGTATGTTTATTTAAATTAATTTTGCAGATGAATATGTGGGGTTATTTTGAAAGGGAAAGGCATAAATCTGGTGGTGTGTTTGTGGAACCCCCTGAGCAGAGGCAAGGCAAGGAGTTTTTACTGCAAGCATTGCCCTGAAAAATCTCTCAGATCTTCAGAGTATTGCTCTAAGAAAGTTTAAACAGCTTGTATGGAGCTATTTTATAGGAAATTAAAGTTCTGTGGCCTATTTTGTTTTTTAACTTGCCAACTCTTCCTTCCAGCAGCAGCAGCTGCCCATAAAAGCTCAGAAAGTTTGCTTTACGGACTGAAGTATTTCTGATATGGTCAGAGAAAAATGTATTTGCATAGCATGTTTGCTTTGGAGAAGTGTCTTTTCGAGGGCTGTAACAAACAATTAAATTCTAACCATGCCCATTGTAAACTGTGTGCATTGTACCACAGGAGGCTTCGCAATGTCCTCCCTTGAGCAATGTACCACAGAATTAACATATCATCCCCTCAAACAGCCGGGGTTCTCTGTGAACAATTGGGAAGGGCAGCCTCCTATTCCCATAACAGTTGCTTTTGTTTTTATAGTCTTAAAACTGCCATTTAGTCTATTAAAAAAACACCCTAAAGGAAAAAAAATACTGCTTTCAGTGTGCTCTCTTGAATTTCCTTGGATGCTTTCCACCAAGGAAGCAGCACAGAAAGACAAAAGTCTGTGTGTTATTAATACTTTTTGTGTGCTGGTAGGTTCACCACAAGTCAGCGGAGCTCATCACTTGCTAAAAGTGCCGCATAAATTTAAAACTGTGACCCAGGCAAGGGAATTAAACATTGAGTTGCCTCCTCCTTGATCCAGACAAGTAAGCCAACACATGGTGCGCTTTAGGCACATGCACAAGTGTTTTGCAGCACGAAGACCTGCCCTGTGTACTTTTCCGGGTTTAAGCCAATGGAAGGAAGAAAGTTTTGCACTTAAGTTTGCAGAACTTTGTGCTGTTGATACCACGTTTGTGTTTTACTTAGTCATTCAAAGCGGCCTGTTTTATTGAGCTCTTAATCCTTTAACCATGAATGTTGAAATGAGGGGGGAAGTCAAGCCAGCCAAGCTGCTATGCAGATACACATCCACGAAACAATTGCATTTTTTGCCCTCAAGGCAAGATTAAGGCTTTCCTTTGGCTTTCCAGGTATATCAGGAGTCAAGGGAATCTTCTCTACCCCAACCACTGCTGCTCTTAAGCTGGAAGAAGGGAATAAAGAGGTAAAACCAGCAGGCGAAACAGAAGAAATGTTCACAGGTCTCAGCAGCTGTTCCCAAAATCCATTCTGCATTTTTGAATTTTGCAAAAGTAAAAAATACGGCGAGTTCTTGCTGGGGGTAACTCTCTTGTATCTCTTAGATTTCCATTTATTTTCGTCAGAGAGCCTGGCAGGGGGGCAGGCACAATTCCCCAGAGGAGAAAGAAATGCTCTGAACCAGCTTGCCTTACACTGCAAAAATTTTTCATCTTCTGAGAGGCTGCATTTTGTTAATGTTGTTGGTTGATGACCTGAAAAATGCAGGAGCCCGAAACGAGGGCCATTATTATTGTAATAATATTGCATCTCATGGTACGCTGTTACTGATGCTATCAGCACCTGTGATTTTCAAGACTCTTCCCAAACGCCAGTGATCCGTCACTTTGGGAAATAAAGAGGCAGGGTTATCTGTATTTTACAGATAGGATAATGCACCTTAATCATTCATAATGCGGCCGCTGGTTTTGATCATACCAATTTGGGGATTTTTCTCGTAGAGTCTGTTATATTAAGTAGTTAGTTCTGGTGAGCGTGGGGAAGATGCACAGAGCTGCAGACCCGGAGGCTCTGCAGTGACAAGGATGTTGGTATGACTTGAATGAGTAAGACTTAAGCTGAATTGCAGCCTGATTGTGTCAGGCTGTACAGAATTAATGGCATATTTCTCAGAAAACAGCCCCCTGCTTCGATGTTGTCATCACCTCTGACTCAGATATAATACCGACTGCCCCATTTGATAGAAACCCCTTCCGCCTTCCCCTGCATCCTGAGTACATTTTGTGAAGACTGCCAAGATACGACTCATTTTTTTCTAAATTTGTTATTGCGCAGATGGTGTGGGAAGTGTGCTTCTGAAGAACCGAGATGTTGCAATGGGAAGCTAGGTTTTTCTGGGAAGCATGAGTCTGGTGCTTTGAGATTGCTGTGTGAAAAGCATCGGTATGGAAAAATGCTCATGTTTCAGTTATATAGTAGTTTCTGTAACCATTAGAAATGAACTGGGAATACTGAAGCTCACGTTCCTTGGATTCTGATTTTAAAGGCTAGAAAACAAAGCTTGCCACTTGGTTAAACAATCTGTTTTATCACCATGCAGAAAGACATTTTAAAATGAAGTCTACTAATCTCATCTGCACCATGACCCTGGGACAAGGGCACATACACCCTTAGTAAGAGTTAAAAAAAAAAAAAAAAATCCAGCAATTGCTAGAGAAGCAGTGTGCACCAGGCTGTTGAATCACTCGAAAAAAAGTCGCTACTTCCCAACTTGTACAGTCTTAATTTATTCTACCTCTGCCTTTCCTGCAAATGCTGTCAGAGCCAAGCACAGGAGTAAATTCCGAAGGTGGCAGCCCCCTGGAATTGCCCTGGTACCCCAGTAAATCAGGGCTTGTCAGCCCCAGCATCTCAGCTGATTGCAGCTGCCATGGTAACAGATGAGGAGGAGGCTGTAGTTTCTGAAGGTAATTAGGTTCCAAACCTCAGAAGGCTCTGTAGATCAAAAAAATCATGCTCTAGGCTTCCCCACGTACCAATTGGTAGCCATGGCCAGCTATAAACACCCAGCTTGAAAATAAAGAAATAAATAGACAATTGCATTATGCCAGGGTTGCTGTTAGTGTGCAGTTATCATTGGAGAAAATCCAGGCTGGAGCTGAGAAAGTAAGGTGCAGCTGCCATGGCCAAAGGGAGAGGCCTCCTTGAGGTGTGAAAGCTGGAGGAATTCACCATTGCTGTTTTCTAAGACTGTTTCGGTTTGCCACCCATTTTGTTTCATTTTGGTTTGGTGATTTTTTTGGGTTTTTTTCCTCCCCCTCACTGTCCTTAACTGACAAAGACATGAGATAATCTCTTGGATAAATCATGGCCTCAGAAGTGCTGAACACATCATGTACTGAAAACTATGCAGGGAAAAATGCAGGTTTATTACTCCATCCATTACTTTGCTAGTGAGAAGTGGCCTGGCAGGGGGCAGGGACTGGCCGCCCTTGGCATCCTGCTACCTGGAGCTTCTGCCAGTGGGCGAAGTCCTATGTGAAACATGCTCCTGTCATCTTTTGGTTGTTTTGTGGGATATTTTTTTTTGTTTTGTGGTTTGGTTTGGGTTTTGTTTGTTTGTTTGTTTGGGTTTTTTTGGTTGGTTTTTTTTTTTTCTTTTCCTGAACGTTTGAGTCTTGTTGAGAGCAGCAGCTACTAATTCATACCTGGGGAGGAAATGTTGAGCGAAGATGGAGATGTTGCTGACAGGGATGTCTGCTGGTGGAAATGTGTTCTGCATTTATTACCATGTTGCAGGAGGTGGGTGCAAGCACCTGGAAATCCTTCCTGCAACTGCGAGGAGGGCAATGAGGGAAGATGCAGCTTGAGGCCCTCTGCCGTTGAAAACCATTATCTGAGATGGCCAAGGAGCAAAGTTTAAAGCCAGGCATCTGCTTGTACTGCCCGTGGCGCCTCCTGTCCGTTGCCTGAATCGTAAAAGCAATGCATATCAAAATGCTGCTGCTCAGCCTTCTTCCATCTTTGCTCTGCCTGAATGTGGCAGCCTTGCAGGGCTTGGTCTTTTTGTCATGAGGTTTAAGTTAATTTAGAGCATTGCATGACAGTGTATTCAGGCTAAGTGGACTTACACTGTCTTAAGATAACAAAGAAATTATTTGGTTTGAATGAAAAGATACATGCCAAGCTGCTTCTGTGTTTAGTCTTCTGGCTAGAAATAATGGCCAAAGGGCTGCGAGGTTTGATGACTTTGAAGTAATGCATCTATATCGGTTTCTTTTGCTTTTTTCTTTCTTCTTGTACAAAAGAGCTCAGTTAGTCTATGCCTGAGGTCAAAATTGGGTTTATACATGGGGGATTGTCTATCCTCCAGGATATTTCAAAGCTTTCATTCAGCACATTTTTGACTGCATCGTTTGTGGAGTCTTTGGAGCTTGAACTCTGTATTCTCTTCCAAAATGTGTAAAACCAGTGTTGGCTTCTGTGTGTGCCTGGGAAGCCTGTGCTTCTCCGCAGGGCTTTGCATTTTGTGTGATTGCTCTGCTGATACCAAATGCCTATGAAGCTGCAGCGTGTTGCAGGTGCTGCCTGATGATGGTGAGACCCAAACAGGCTTTTAGGCAGAAATCATTCACTACCCAGTGAATGACCCCAATGCAGGTGATGTTCGTTCCTGGATCATCAGTTCAACACGGTCCTTAAATTCAAGTCGCAATTTGGTTAGTGGGATGAACTGAAGTTTATTTCAAGCTCTTTGGGGAAAAGAGTGAACGAATGGCTTTTATCAGAAGCAGTGACCCAAGAAAAGGTTTTGCTGCCGGTATGATTCAGGAGCGGGATTATATGTATCCAGTAAGCAGCATGCGTGAGAGATGCTGGGCTGCGTCTGTGATGTAAAGGAAGGACAGGATCTGGGATTTATGCTTAGAGCCATCTTCTATGCATTATGCATAAGATAATACATTGGTGTCGGTTATATACAGTAGAAGACTTAATTCAGCTGGAGTCCTGCTGACATCGTAAACTGGGAGACAATGAGTAGTTTATGGGCAGTAGTAGAGCCTCCGGACTGAATTACGGCCGCGGCATTCGGTTTGTTACCTAGAGTTGCGGTTCGTAGTAAGCAGTATTTTATCTGCTTTTACCCAGAGTAGGGCCAGTGACAAAGAAGAGAAAACTTTATTGCAGAGATGTGGTGAAGAATGGGAGATTGAGTTACGGGCAAGGGAAGTGGAGAAAACCGTGAAATTAATGGGGGGATTTAGACCCGGACCTGGCATCCCTTGGTGGGAGGTACAAGGACGTTCTCTGCCACCCCCATATCTTTTTTCATCCTGGTCCTTCACAGTCAGAGCTGGGCTTTTTCACCCTAATGCCCAAGATTTTTGATATTCTTTCTAGATTTCCTTTGTTAGCATTAACTGCTATTGCTGCGTATTCTTGCTGTCCATATAAATGGCCAGATTCTTTCTGAATCTCATCAAGTCACTGGTCTTGATGACTTCCAGGAGCCCTCAGTCTAGTAGGATAATAGCTTATTGTGTGAAAAAAGATTGCTTTTTGTCAGGTTTTAATTTCATTGCCATCCCTCAGACTGTGAAGACAGAGGCATCCAAGCCACTTTTTCCATTTCCTTTCATTAGCTTGTATGCATTTATCACGTTGCTTCTAATTTATCTGCTCTCTGAAGGAGAAAGTTATGGTCTTTCAAATATTTCTTCTTATGGGAGTTGTTTTGGCGGCTTTTTTAACAAGTGTGTGAAGGTTGTCCTTGTTTTTTTGTCTTTGAATACCCTTAATTTGAAACAAGATGAGCTGTACCATACACAGTGTTCAAGTTCAGGCTGCATCATCTACCTGTAGAAAGGCAAGATTTTTTTTATTGCCATTTGCACTCTTTTTTTAATCTTCCCCCCACCACCTCCTCAGTGAAGCCTACTGAAAAGCTGAAGGTTTTCTTTATTTTAAGGAAACCAAAAGGACAGAGGAGGGAGAAGAAAATTTTTTGTGAGAAATTCGAGACTTTGAAGCCTTTTTTTTTTTTTTTTTTTTTTTGGAAATCCTACTTCCTCTCTTCTTTGCGTTGAATTATGCACAATGTCCCATTCGACTCAAGAGTATTACAGACCACACAAATGTAATTACATCCTTCCCCCAAATTCCTGTTCTGTTCCTGATAAATTATTAGCTGTCTTGGTCACTTGGAAAAGATTGTTCCACTTAAATGATTACAGCAGCACCCAGCTAGCGCTCATGGAGAGCAAAGTTTAGTCCTCGATGCTAATACTAGCAAATATGTGGAGTAAAATATAAAAGCAACTATTATTAGGTTAATTTTGGAAAAAATAGTGCTTGTTGCAGGTGTCTGGGGTCTGAATCACACCCGTCAGAGCACTGTGGTCTTGTCAGGGATGTTGGTGCTCAAATTGGTACCTGGAATGATTTTTCCCGTGGATAATGGAGAATTACCTGTACAAAAGCAGATGAGTAATCTTCAATCTTGATGTTTTGGGGAAAGCAGGGGAGAAATCTTTAGGATCCCTCTAAAATCTGCCTGTGGCTGAGGCGCTTCTTGGCACCCTTTTGAATTACTGGCAAGGTTGCAGACAGCTGAACAGGCATCTGATATCTGAGGCACCTTAAAAAAACAAACACCCCCCCCCCCCTAACAAACAAACAAAAAAACCACCACAACAACAAACCCAAACCCCTAACTATACATAGACACACAGAACACAGGTCACCTTCAGTGTAGTGGATTAGACTGAGCTCTGAAAAATCCATTTCAGTTGATGAGTTGTACTTGTAGCTGGATGTAGAGAGTTGATGCCTGTCGTGTCAGTGCTCGTGCAACAGCAATTTTTCGTCAGGAGGCTTTGAGTGAGAGTAGAAACCTCTTATTGCTGAAGTATGCTTCAGGAGGACCCGAAGTAAATGTCTTTATGCCTTAACAGCTGAAATTTGAAGGGTTTAAAACACTTAAAAGCATCCTTTGTGGATGGGAGCCTGACTCCCACTGGCATGAGTCCTGGGTTGCAGGTGTCCAGAAATTTCTTTGGAAAATGGAAGTTCACTAGTAAGGGGCTTCTAGTGCCTTTTAAATTTTGCTCATGATCTAATTTGTATCTTGAATATAGCAATTTTGGAAACAGCTTGCCTGACATCAAGCTCTGTGTTTTTAAACTCGGATGGTTTAATAAGATTAGCTTGCTGAAGTTCTGGTAGTCTTCAGTGAAAGTTTATTCAAATTAAGACTCAGAGAAGTAGCCTCAAGCATAACATAGGAATGAGGTGATGCCAAAAATCGAGGCTCCGAGAGGCTCTGTCGTCTCACCCTTCAGTAAGAGCAGAAACCTTTAGCTGCCAAATGAATGCACTAAAGGGGAAAAAAAAGCATAATTAAGAGATGAAAAACAAATACCCCTTTTTCAGCTGTCATCTTTGGAGGTGCACACAGATATGCACATGTAGAAACTGATAACATAGTTCAAAAACTTTGAGACTTTAGGATATGTGTTAAAATATGCGGGAACTGGGTACTTTCTTACTTGTCTGCTTGAATTATCAGGAATAATTCACAAAGCAGAGCATGGCCGCTGAAATAAATGAATAAATGAGTGAGTTTGAGGAGTACTTCTGCCAAAACTGTGTTTTCTGGGCTCTTCTGTGTAAAAGAATTAATTCATGTTTTTTAATCATGTTAGTTTTTTCCAGTGTCTCATTTCAGCAGCTGAAAATCTCTACAGTGAATTTAATTTCCTCTGTGTTGGTATGGGAAATGCTGATTGTGTAACCTCTTGTGACCCAAGGTTACATCTTAATCCACTTCCTTCCAGGGAGACACCCTCAAGTTTGGCAAGTACTGTGCGATTTTTTCCAAGGTGTACCATATTGATAACATGTATGTGAAATTAGGGCCCTTCTGATTTGAATTCTGAGCATGTCGGGCATTTTTTTTTCTTCTTCTATGAAGAAGAAAATTCTCCACAGAGTTTCCATGCATAATTTTATTCCACTATTTTGGAGGTGGTGAAAAAGGGCAAGCTGGTCCTCTGCTGAAGTTGGTTGCTGTGTGATGTAGCCTGGGTGTCTCTGTATGGATAAAGCTCTTGCAGTAATAGTTAATTTGCTTTCTGTAGGTTGGCAGAAGTGTACAAAATTTAGTTTGGTTACATTAAGTATTTCTTCTATGCTTTTTTTGCCTTCCAGATGGCTATTGCCAAAATAGACCATCTCTACAGTATGATGTTTTAAATCTATGTATTTCTTTAATGTGCAACATTTGGCATGTTTGTATATACATCTAGGATGACTGCATATATGTAAAGAGAGACGTACATATGAGAAAATACAGCAACATGTGCACAAAAAATAGCAAATGACAGCCTTTTCTATAGAGGAAATTTCACAATTCATGCCTTTCGCATACACAAAGGGTAGAACTGATTTAGTCAGGAGGGAAAGCAGAAGCAACTCACTGCTGCTTCAGAGGAGAATTAAAACCAGTATCAATATCCAGAAAATCCTAAAGGTGTTGCAAGCATACTAGCAAATCCACATTGTTTTGCATTGTACGTCTTCCAGTGATTTGTCAGTCATTTGTTTTTCTTCCAAACCGCAAAGCAAGCAAGAAAGTTGCTCTGCTCTGGATGTCGTCTAAGCCCATGCTGCTCCACCATGCGTAATGCTGAAAAATTACCGTCTTAATATCCCACACAGGTGTCGTGACTGTCAGCTTGGCACCTCCAGACTTTTATGGCTCCTCATCAACGACCTGACACCGTGACCATATATCCCGCTCTTGCCCGTGGTGTGCAAGACCACGGTGCGCAAATGGGTCCAAGGGAGCTAGCTCCACAGTCTGCCCGATAATTTAACCTTTGACTTCCAACTGTGTAAATTTTCCCATCTTATCCAAGCTCTTCATTATGATCTTATTACCATCTCGTTATTTGATGGTGGAGAAAGCTGTAACTCTTTCTTGATACTTCCTGTTTTCTCCTGGCTTTACACGTGCTGGATTTTTTTTCTTAGGAGCTTCTCAGTGTCCTTTTTTCTCCCAGATGATCATCGTGTTTTCTCTGTGATGGTGAAACCTGTTGTTTCATTGTTCTAAGTAATCCTTCTATTTTTTTTCACATGGTTTCAGGGACTTTTATTAGACTCTGTGGAAGTTTAGGTCCTGATCTGCTCCCATTGAGCAGCACTTTGCTGCCTGCAGCCCCGATTTGCAAGAGCAGAGGATCTGCTGTGCTCAATCTAGCCTTTGCGTGGCTGCAACAGCAAATGCTTTTGGCAGGAAAGGGCAGTTTCTCTTTTCTGTGGCTTCTTAAAATCAACGTTAAAAGAAGCGAATGGGTAGGACATCTTTGCATCCAGGTTTGGTACTGAACAGGTAAGCTGTATCTTGGTGGGTATGTCACGTAACTGGAGAAGGAGAGTGGATTTTCTTGACTTTGTACAGTCAAGGAATTGGCTTTTTTCATCATGTAGTAAATTCATTAGTCATGTACAGGGAGGAGGTTGATTCATGACTGTTAACAATATTGAATTGATGAACGTAGCTTCTTGAAATTTAGTGGCCAAAATTAAGGCCTTCTCCAGGCATTAATAGATTAGACCGCTTAAAACAATTTAATTCTTTATCCTGCGCAAATGGGATAGGATATTTCTAGAGTGATGAGTGTATTGCTTTCGACATATTTTAGTACACGTGACTTAAGCTTTGTGATTCCTTACTAATTGCCTAGTGGCATGGAGTGGTGGAAGATAGGAAGGACCTTGGCTGAGGCTTAAGAATTTTTCATTTTGGGGACTTTGTAAAAACAAACAACCCCCCCCCCAAAAAAAACCCAAACCAAAACAAAACAAAAAAAACCCCTCAGTCTGTTTTGAGCTAGTGCTCTCTTTTGTGTGCTTCACATAAACTCTATTAGCATCTGTTTGTAAAGGAATTAGAGGAGCAAAAAGAGAGGCTATTAATAGCACAGTCCATCTGCATTAAAGCACAGTATTATGCATATGTACTGCTCTTTTTATTACTGTAGTATGCAGATCAACTGCTGTCCCATTGTGGTAGGCTCTGCATATACATAATTCCCCACCTGGAGACCTGAAAACATCAGAGTATTTTTGGGGACTGATCATGTCACACAGTCAGATCATCTCCACTGGAAATGACTGTGCTGTAAGTGGCTCGTCCCCAAGTACTATCTTACCCAGAGAGAGACGGAAATAATTAAGACGACATGAATTATGTACAACAGACTTGAATAAAGAGTGACAGAAGGGCTGGCTTTGACAGCTGGATGTTAAATGAAATTTGTTTCATGTTGTTATAGATGCATAGACTGTTTTTAAATGTATAATTTATTTAGATTTATTTAAGGGGTAGAGGAAAGAAACAAGAAATCCCTGATGCAGAGAATTGAAATAATGAGTTGTTATACACACATAAATAGTCATTACAAAGTATTTTATGGGTCTATTTTTGCTGTATTTAAAAGGGCATTTTAAGGCTCCTTGAGCCTGCATTTTCCACACACGCCAATACACGCTGCATTTTACCCAGCAGTTCTTACTGCGTGCTTAATTGAGTTAATAGCAGAACAATGCGAATACTCTGGACCGCATCAGCTCGGCTCTGGGGAGAAAATGAATTTTTCATCTTCTCCAAAGGAGAATTTATCCTGAACATCTCTATCTCAAGCTGCCTTTTATTACTCATACCTTTAAGGAGGCCAAAGCTGTAGGTACAGGAAAGCTTTCTACTCTAAGCTGCCAGAGATTTAACTGTGAAATCGAAACATCTATAATGAAGCACAAAGTACTTAAGTTATATTTTATAATGGTGAGGGGAAATGGAGTGGGGGAAAAGGGCCATTTTGGGAGGCGGGAGGAGTGCCTTCAGCTTGTTGGCTGGGGTAGAATTGTGGTGTAATTTTCCTTCAGGGCAAATTCTTGCCTTCTTTCTGATCCTTGCTGTCACTGACTTAGGTTTTACCAGATATAGTATTACATTTTTATTCTCTATTCTCTTTTTTTGGCCTCCTAAAATTGCTCTTGAACACCCTTGGGCCAAGTGCCAGCAGTTTCTGTTGTCCTAACCAGCTGCCTTGTGCTTTTGCTTTTCTCAGGGTGAACACCTTCTGGGATTTTTAAGGCTTATATATTGTTTTTTTAGGCTTTTGTATTGGTTTGAGGTAGAGAGATCTCTCTCTTTTTCTGCCTGTCCCTGGCATTTACTTCCTGTAAGTTGTTGGGAATGAACTGCTGTCCCTGATCCTTGTCGTTGCAGATGTATTTGATGCCTTTGCTGCTGACAGCAGGATTGTGTCTGCATCTCTGGGTGATTAGCTAATTATCTCTGTGACACCCACAGTAATATGCTCAGGAATTTGTCATTCCAGTTCTGAAACTCATAAAATGTGAGGTTTGCTCACAGGTATTTTGTGGCACTTATGGAGAACTCAAAACTGAGCCTCTCTCTTTCCTGTTTTTTGTATATAGTCCCAAAGCTGCCTCCAAGTTGTTCTTCTACAATAAAATGGAGCTGGTGTGCTCATCCCGATTCCACCCAGAACCAGGCAATGTGTGCATTGGTGGGATAATTCTTATTCTATAGTGTCCTAAAATGGAAAGCGTGTACCTACTTAAGTCAAGAATTAAGCTGTAATAATGATGTTTTGTTGATATGTACCTCTCTTGCCTGTATAGGTGACAGAGAAATGAGAATTTCAGCTGAGTTGTATGGTGAAAGCCTCTGGCGTTTCTAGTGTTCATACAATTCTGTCTCTTGTTTGCTTTCTTGGAAAGAACCTTAAGAGAGGAGGCGTCCCCTCAGTTGATGTCTGTGCAGTGGATTCTGTTTTCTGAAACAAGCAGCGATGCCATTCAAGCCAGTCTTCCCTGTGATTAAAAAGTTAATTACCTGTTTGTGGTTCTAGATCTAGATAGAGAGGATTGATTGAATTGCGAATGCAGCGTGAGGATTATTCTTTAGTCCTTGTTTGCACTGGGGTTTTGACCCTATGGAGTGGCAAGGATTGAATAAAGTAAGGACAGAGCAATTCCTCCTCTGCAAGCCACTTTAATGTGTGCTTTGGATCAATAGAAAGAATAAAATGCTTGCCAACACGGAAATTCTGGGAATTATGTCTTGGGGAGGCTGATGCTGTAGATACTAGAGGAATGTATTTGTCTCTTGGCTCTCCAGAAGCCAAAAGGTGGTGTGATTCAACTAACATGATTAAAAAAAAAAGTACCAGCAGTTCCCATTCAGATTCCTGAAAATGCCTTTTGTGTGCTGAATCAATGTTAGATGAGTGTTGTGAGCAGGGAGAGCTTCCCTGGATAGCTGTTTGCAGCTATTACTGCCAGTAATCTTCCATTTCTGGTCAATTTTCTGCTTACAGGTTGTTTGATGTGGAAATGGGTGCTATATATTAGTTTTAGCATGAATTTATATGGGACAGGTTACTTGTGAACAGTAAGTAAAATTCTGTTTCCGAGAAATATTAGAAAACTTGGTGTTTGTGACATTTTTGTGTATTAAAATACATGATAATGTCAATAGATGCCAAAAAGCACATTGGATGATCCTTAAAGCTTACTTAGTATGTTTTCCATTACCATTAAAAAGGTAATGGGGAAGAATGGCAGTGTGTCTATTAGGAGATTCCTAATTTTGAGTGTTGCAGCCTTTATATTATTTAGTGACTACCTTTCTGTGCATCAGATGGCTCTTTTGCTTGACAAGTACTTTTGCCTCTTAAAGAAATTTTGATTGATAAAAGCCTCTGAGGTATTGAATGCACTTTTGGGGGAGATGAGATGTGCCCGGTGAAGGACTGGATGATCTTTTACAGAGCTGGATGGTTTGGTTTTGTTGGTTTGGGGATTTTTTTGAGTGGGCTAGTGGGGTTGGTTGTAGGGATATTTTTTTCTCATGTTACCTGCTACCTGTGCTGTATAGTAGCAAATTGAATTTAGAGGATGGTGAGAGAGCAAGGCAGGCAAATTTCATCAGTGTTAAATGGAGTAATGGGCAAGGATGGAAGTCTGCATGATGACTGAGAGATTTCTATGAAAATATCTTGGAAAGGAGCCTGGAGAGTTTATCTGAGGAATAAGAGGGGGAAAACTACTGCATGAAGGCCCACTGATACTGATGCGAACCTTGGTGTGGATCATCAGGCATCTAACTTGGCAATACTCTGTGTCCTCTGGGGCACAGAACAAAACTGAGCCTGTCCCTTCCTTCCATCACATCCCAAATTGGATTGTGCCCATGGGGGAGATGTAATTTAATTATCTCTGAGAAACTCAGCGCTGCTGAGACACTGGAGCGGCTGCAGGAGCATCCCCATGACTTCACCATGCATTTGTTATCCCGGCCCGCGTTCCTGTCATGCCTCCCGCTTTCCGCTTGATAAGAGCCTCTGCCTTTCCATTTGGTCGATTAAGTGCTGCAAATTCTGTGATGAGGGGCAACGCATTAATTTCTCGAGTGCCTCTGTGTCTTATCGTGGAGCCGCTTCCATGTTGTTAACAGTATTTGATTCATACTGAAGGAGAATTGATGACCTGAATCCTCCTCACATAAGACCTTCATTGTTAACATCTCTTGTTCTCAGTCATCCCCACCTTTTTTTTTTAATACCTTCCCATTGAATTTATCAAGTATGCTTTTGGCAATCAAAGACTAGAAAATCACTTTCATTCTTGAGGAAGATATTCTGTGTCATTTTCTAGAGATGAGGAGCTCCTAATTCTCTGCAGAGAAGCTAAAGAATCAGGGGCTGTAGCTTAGCACCATCTCCCAGGTCATATTAAGAGAGGATTGCAGCCAAGGTGACAACAGACTGTTCTGGGTTTAAAAAAAAAAAAAAAAAGCTCAAGGAGCCGTGGGTAAAATAACCTTTCTCGTTGCATCAGTGTTCAATACCAAAATGCAGATAGTCAGCTCTGGCACGTGGTAAACTGCTCGAGGAAGACGCTATGGAATGCCTGACTTTGAAACCATAGAAGTATTGTGGATTTAAAAGAATAAGTAATATCAATGGAGTTGATAGATGAAAGAAAAAAAGCAACTAAAACTGGTCAGACTGCATCAACCTGAGCTCAAGTAACCCGCTGCTTCATGGAAGGCAGGTTTCAGGTGAGGGTTTTTGGTACCTGGAGTCACTGGCTCTATGTGAACAGGCGCCTCTCACTATCAGGGATTAATTCTGACTCTGCTCTTGCTTTACTACAACAAGTTCATGTTACTGCCCCTGTTTATGTACTGGGATGAGCAGGCTTAGGAAAACACAGGGGTGATGCAGGATGCAGTTAGCTGTGGGATGGACCCCCACTTTAAAGTTGTGTGTTCAAGAGGTGTCCTGAAGATAGGCTTGTTAGATGTTTTTTAAATGAGAGTGAATATGTGAATAATCTAACCAAAACTGACTACCTTTTTTTTTTTTCTGTGTGCTTCTAGTGATGATACATAAGATTCTCAGGTGTTTGGGGGGAATTGGAGCTTTGTCCAACCTCTGCTCCAGGCAAAGCACAGTAGCATGGTTTTGGGCTCTGTTTTGACAAGTGAAAGCAGTAAAGCTTATCATTTTGGAAAGCAGATTTGGTGGGCAAAGCAGTGAGACTGATGATTTTGCTGTCTGCCAAACTCTTTGGAGATGGGCTCGTTCACCCAACAGGAGCTGAGCACTTTGGAGCATCTGCTTCAGGAAACATGACGGTCATTTATATACCCTGGTGCTGGATATTTCAGATTTACATGAACAAGATGCACACAGTTGCCATTTATAGGAAAGGGGACTGAAAAAAATAATTGTATAAACTTAATTGAAAACATCTATCTGCTGGTCACTAGTTCAAGGGCTAAGATGATTAGTGATGCTAACACAATTACACTAGTAAAAGAGGGGAAAAAATAAATGAGAAGGAAAAAAATATACTACTACTTCCCTTTCTAATTTAAATATTTTCATTTATCCTTTGCTTGGCTGCTGTAACCTGACAGCTTTTACTCCATGGAAGCTGTTGTCTTTGTAACCCCAGGAACAGTTGAGATTGTCTCTCGAGTTGTTTCTCTCCCAGAGAAGCAGGAGAAACCCTTTGTAATGAATTACCAGTCATCCTATATGCTTCACTCTGGTTTTGTCCTGCTCCTTTTTTTTTCCCCCTCTGAATAGTTCAGCCCCTAACCAGGAATTTCTCTGACAGTAATCACCTCGCATCCATCTACCTGTTCCATCCGATAGGTAATACAGTCAAATAGCTTGACCATTGGGAAGTGGTCAAAAATTGCATTTGGTGGTTTGCCAGACGGGATTTTTTAGTGTGGTCTGTTTGGGTTTGCCAGGGTGATTTTTAGCACATTTGCTTTCCTTCTCATTAGCCAGTTTTGGCTTATGGAAAAGTGTTACTGAAATTGCTTTGAGACACTAATTGTGTTCAAGTTGAGGGAAAAAAAAAAACAACATAGAAGATCCCAAATGGTCTTCCAGATGCGCTTACTATGACAGTGATCTTGAACTAGCATTTACCTTTTCATTTCTGTAATGTTTAAAATGAAAATAAATGGATGTTGAAGTTTTTTCAGTTAGTGCTTTCACCCTGGGTTTTTTTCTGATAGTCATAACAGGTAGCATATACTTTCTCCATTAAGTTTGATTTGTTGTTGTTAGGGTTTTCAGATATTTCTTGCTAAATGCTGCTGAAGTTGCTGTGGAGCTCTCTGCAGAATATCGTAGAATCCAGGCTCTTATCCAGCCGATGGCACTGGCTCGATTTAATTCCTCCGTGTAGCTCATTTATCTTTTATTTACTGTTTTCAGGATATCAGAGCTAATTACTCTGAGTGCTAGGGAGGAAGTTGGTTTGGATGTGAGCTAAAGAGTGCTTAAAATGCAAGTGAGGAAAATTTTCCCATCTTTCATTGTCCACGTGCAATACTGCCGCTGGCACGGGTCTCTTACTTCAAAGGATTCTTGCAAACTCCAAGTCAGAACACAACTGTTCCCTGTTTTCTGTATTTGCCGTGTGTTGTATATACGTATGTCTTTTCCTCCCATGGAAGTCAGAAAGCCAAACTGTCAGGTATGTTTTGTTATGAAAGAACCACTTATTGTAGCAGTGAATTGTCTTTGCTGAATTAGTTTTCACTCCAAGGTGGCTTTCAATGCAACTTTACAGCCGTGATGGTTTGGGCCAGCAGCCAGCACCGAAGGGTTTTGTGTTTGTATTTCTTTATTTCGGTGCCAAAGGAGGATTAGCTTGTGCTGAAAGGGAGAGAGAGGTGAGCCTGAAATGCTTGACCTGGTCTTTACTAGGCATTTGCTCATTATTTCCTTTTGAGCATTCAAGTCCTTCTTCACACACACGGGCAAGAACAGGTTAAAAACCATGTAGACCTGCCAAAGCTTTACAAATCTCTTTACCAGCTTTATTAAACTAAGCTGAAAGACCCCCTGTTACTTTTTTTTTTTTTTAAACTACTTTTTTTTTTCCGTTATACCCTCCCACCCCCATATGATTTGGGGATTTTCTTTCCAACCCGCAAATGTGTAAAACCCTGCTTGGTGCAGGAGACACGTTTTTGTAGTTCATTAGTTTTGCCTTTCCAGCCCTGAATTGTCAGTCTCCCCCGTTCCGCAATGCATTCAGAGCTTTGTGGGGTTGCTCGTGACCGTGTTTGGGTGAGCGCTGCAAATTTTCTGTAACGTATCTAGTAATTTGCTTGAATGTAGCATGAGCTGGAAGATGGAAACGAGCCTTTGATCTCTGACATTGTGATACCAGCAGGAGAGAAAATCAAAAACACTTCAGAGTCAAGATGTGCTAAATTAGTTGGAAAGTAAATTGACAGAGAATTGGCTACAAATACATGCTATAAAATCGCAAACCCTTTGAGTAAAGTATGGGTATTTTCCAGCAGTGGAAAGTAGTTTGCCCTAAAGCTTTTGTCTAAGAAAACTTGCTAGGAATAGCAAGAGCAGAGGATTAACGTTTCTGTTCTATATCCAAGAACTTCTTTGGGGATACCACGGCGTTATCTTAAGAAGATGAAAGTTAATACAACGACAAGAAGCTCTTCACATCTTATTTGGTATTCTTAGATATTAATTTAAGGCTGCATTTCCTATTAATAGCCTCTCAGGCTGCCGTTTGTGCTAAAAAACTCCGTGCCTCTAGTTTTGTCAGTGGGTTTGGTTTCCTAATTCCCTTCCCTGAGCTGCATACTAAATGTAATGTGGTTCATTTAACAAACAAAATATTGCAGACTATTGCCACTGTCAAATAGGCCAGCGCAGTAAGACCTTGCAGTCTTTGTGGTATTTTGATGATAATACACAAAGTATAATCAAGAAGATACACTGATCAAACAAAAACAAAACCACCACCACAACAACAAAACAAAACACACACAAAAACCCACACACCCCCAACTGAAAAAAAACCCCTGAAGTGTTTCTGTCCATCACCTATCAGTGGGGTGAGAATCCACTTTGGAGCAACATGTGCCCTATAATCAATTAATTCCTCTATGCAATGGTTTTTCTTGAAGTTTCTGCAATAGCCATTTTACAAGCGTGCGTGGAAAACCTTTTGAATTGCTTCCTTGAAGTCTTCTGCCAAGGTTGGATGTTCAAATCCCTCTCCAGAACGCAGCTCTCTGGACAGAGACGATGCATGGTCTAAAGAACTCGTGTGCAGATTGCTTCTGTACAAAACCTGACAGCGTCTTTTTGAGAGCAGTGGGGTGATGGTGAAATCCCAAATGTGTTGCGACAGGGAAATGCAGAACAAAATGGGATCGTTTAAATTTAGGCTGAGAAGCCAGAGCGCATCAAGGAGCAGCTCAGACCCCTGGCAGATGCGCTGGGCATGGAGGAGAGCAGCCAGGGATGGAAACGGAACAAAAATCAGGAGTTAAATCACTTTATCGAGGTGTTGCCCACAGAGGAGTAGGTAGGACATGGCCGTTCTCTGCAAATGCATGTGTGGTAGCACTTTGTATGCACGGTCGCTCCACAGTCTGCATGTGTTTATGTTGGGGTTTTTTTCCAAAGATTCCTCTGGTTTTGATAAGATCTGACTCAATTATCAAACTATGGACTTCCTTCCTTAAACCCCCATGTGCCTGGATTTCCCAGTAGTCTGCCTGGAACACAAATACCTGGGTAATTTAAACAGGTGGCCAGCATAATTACTATGGTTGTTAATGATAAATAGCAGGCTCAGCTTGCAAACCCCAAGAATATCTTATTTGTTTGCCTACCTGCAATGGATTGTCTTCTGTGCGGAATACAGATGAACCTGCTATATCAGGACAGAAAAAGGAAATTATTTCAATTAATCCACTCTAACCCTGGAAGCACTTGCAAGGTCTTTGCGGGATCAGACCCATCGTTTGCTCCTGGGCTGTAGCCACATTAATTATATCCCAGTTTTGCAGGGAGGAGAGAAGCCCAGGAGCAGGTTTCTGAAGTTTCCAGTATTAGTGATTTTGGTTTCACTTTTAGCAAACTATACGTTTTCTTCTTAGTTTCTAGCTGATGAAGGTATATGCAATATTTGTCCATTTTGATTTCTAAAACAATATCTTTACACTTCAGCTGTTTAAAAATGCCTTTTTTTAAAGAGATTTATGCTCAAAAATATCAGTCCCTCCTTTTTACATAATTTGGTTTTTTTCTTAAATCGATGTCATAAGGGCATTACCTCCTGAATGTTTACGGATCTGCATTTGGTGGTTACTACTCAGTAACTGGTGTAGGTTCTTCACAAGGAAAACATGATTTGAGTGAATCTTGTTTCCTTTTCAGCCATTTCATAAAAAAACCCCACAAACTTATGTCACAATACTGAAATAATGAGTCACTATCTGTGCTGTCTATAATCCCAGACACTTCTTCCCTTTCCCTGTATTTCTTAGGTGTAATATGTAAAATGATGAAGAACTGAAGAATTATTATTGTGATGAGGAAATATCCCAGCAAAAATAGTATGATAAACAAACATCACCACCTCACTGTTAATTTGGAATTAGGGCATGCATCTTTTCCCACTAAAAATTGCATATATTGGGTCAATTTGTATGGTTTGCTACCCACAAAAAATATGCAGAACCGAGTAGCGGAAAAGGCATTTATGTAAATCTGTCTTCCCTTTTTAAACATAAAAACTATGAAGCTTGGATTTTAATGTAGAGTTTGTTTCTTTATGAAACCCTCCTTCAATGTATGACAGACATTGAAAAAATATTAATTTTCACTGATAATTAATCTGAGTTTATCACATCATAGTACTAATCTTAGCAAGTATATGCTTTTGTGTATTTGAGACCAATCCTTCAAATATGCTTGCAGTTTCCTTTTGTGTTTATTAAACTCCTTTAAGGACACAAATCTCTCTTTTTGTTTTTTTTTTTTTTTGAGATTATGCATCTGAACGGTTGGCCTAATATAGGTGAAGAGGTATAATAAAAGACCTTGCCTTGCTTTATATCCTTGATACCCTTACAGTTGATGATATCATTGCTACTATAAACTTGGCACTGGCATTACACAGCTTTGCTTCAAGATGACGAGTTGACAGAGGGAGGAATTTGGTTACAACTGCATTTTTAAAGTATGCCAGGAAAAAAACCAAACAAGCAAACAAAGAAAAAAAACAGGTGTCCATGATTATTTTTGGTTTTTAGGGAAGGGCATTTCTTTCTTTAATCTTTGAAAGTTTGTTTTCCAGTAGATCTTTTTGGCTGCCTTTTGGGGAGCTTGGAGTTGTAAGCCTTCCTTCAAAAGAAACATAGCAAAGAAAAAATATAACATAGTGTAGCATGCAAATGCTGTGTGTTCATGTTAAACCTGCATATATCACAGAAAACATGTCTTATGGGGAAATTTAATGTGAAAAATTTTAGACAGTTAAATCACAAGCATTTGTTGATACTGCATTTGATATATTGCCCATTTCAGTAGCCTCCTTGTGGCAGTGAATATTGTCATTATTTTGAAACTTTCCTACTAATTGGTGATGGTATTAATTGCTATTTGTTAGTTAGAGCTGCTGAGCACTGAGGAACGTCGGTGTGGACTTTTCGATGGCGTTGCTAATCCCACCTAGAGTAACTTGAATTATTAATACGGTGTAGGAGAGCAGCGTGCAGATGCCTTTGGACAGTCGCTTTTGGTCGTTTCCAAGCAAGCTGCCTTTACAGCCTGCCAGAATTTGGACCAATTTTGTTGGATGTGTTTTGCAACGGCAGAAAATTTTTGGCATGTGGTATTGTAGAGGCTGGTTGCAGTCAGTGCTGTCTAAACACACGAGATTTCCCATCAATTACATTGTTCAAACTTTGACAGACTCTGCCGGTCTTTGAGTAAATGCTTCCCGGTTTTTCATTTTGACAGCCAAAGAAGAGGGAAATGAGAACTATTTTGGACGGAGCATCTGATACGGGGAGTGTGATGAAGCTTTCTTAGCTGACTTTTTCTGCAGTTAAGAAATGTATGATAGATTTTGGTGGCGGTACAGTCCTTTCAGATGCTTTCCATCAGATATTGTGTTTTCTTTTAGTTCAACTGAAAATCTGATTTCCTTTTTAAAAATTATTTATATTTTTGTTAATAGGTGGTGCATTAGAGGTCATTTTCACTTTTTAACCAAAGAAGTAATTTTTAGATTGAACAAAAATGAAGAGAAATGTCATATTAGCATATCCCTATACATATTGCTCTGTATGGGTATGTACAGAATTAAATTCTGTTATTAGGAATGTGATTTTATACAGATGTGATTAAGATCTGGACATAGTGGTTGAAACCTTGTCCCTATTAGAAACATTAACTGTCTACCAGTAGGTAATGGTGGTTTTAGTAAGTCATTGAGGCAACAGGAAAAATAATTAGGGAAAATAAACCTGATTTATTTTATCAAGACTATTCTTTGTTAGTCCTTAAAATAAAGATTATTTTCATGGGCTCACTGCATAGTTAAGTGAGCACTGAAGAGAGGAGTCAGAACTCATTTATCATACGAGTTCATCACCACTTTGAGTGCTGCTGTTCTGTGTTTTTATGTGAACAAAACAGTTAAACATGGGTAAATTAATGAGACTGGAGTTACTTTGAAATGATTATGCCCCAAGAGCATTTTTTTTTTAGACTTACTTGAGCAGCATTTTGTCTCTTTTGGATGAAAACCTAGACCTGGGTCTAACAAAGTGCACTTTAACACACACTCGTGGTTCTGACTTTTCCTTTCCATTTTGCTCCATTTTCAGCATCTCCCCCTCCACCCCTCCTTTGCTTAAAAAAGAAATGTTTTCTTTGGGTTTACTTGAAGTTCAGGAATTTGGGTTGTGTGCAAGGGAATTCTGTTTTAATCTCTTAACTACCCTCGAACAAGGAAGGAGCCTGTTCTTTCAAGTTATTGCAGGGGAAGCTTTAGTGAGGATAAAAGGGATTTATTGTTTTAAAATTACTGAGAAAAAGCTGCTGTATTGCTCTTTCCACCTTTCCTTATCCAAGGTGGGTTTAGGAGGAGCCTTCACTCCGTCTTTGGGCCTGTGGGTCTACATTGTGTCTTCGTGGAGGGTGTTGGTCTCTTCTCCTGAGTAAGAGTTACAAGTGACAGGACAGGAGGAAACGGGCTCAAGTTGTGCCGGGGAGGTTTAGGTTGGATATTGGGAACAATTTCTTCCTGGAAAAGGTTGTCAGGGTTTGGAACGGGCTGCCCAGGACAGTGGTGGAGTCGCCATCCCTGGAGGGGTTGAATAGACACAGGTCTCAGGGACATGGGTTAGTGCCAGGGTTGGGGTAATGGTTGGACTCTGATCCCGAGTGTATTTTCCAACCAAAATGATTCTGTGATTTTTGCTGCCCTGCGAGGGGGCAAGGAAGATGAGGGAGTGGAGGGGGAGGGGCTGCTAAATCCTTTTTGGAACCTGCTTAATGGCTCAGTTGACGGCAGGATCTTGTGATACACAAAGGGGTTAATTAATGATCTGCACACACAGAGCTGCAGCACTGAAATAGGATTTTCTGCTCCTGATTGTCTACAGTCTTGTGTTCTGTTTATTTTTTTTAATTAAAAGAAGGACAGCATTTCTCTCCCACTTCCTGCAAGCTTCTGTCACACTGAAAGTATGTGTGAAAGCAGCCGCAGTCAGTAATTTAGCAACGCGGACGCACACTCGTGACAATATTGGGCAATGCCACAAGTGTGATTTGTAATAGTAAAGAGCTTGAGGATGAACCTGAATGCACAGCACATTTTTAAATCTAAGCAGCCTCCAGGCTTCGAATCAGATTTATTTTAGCAAACTCTGCTCAGCTTTGAAGAAGTTTAGATACAACTGGGTTCCAGTTCACCCCATCTGTGTGGGGATGCTAAAGGGAACTGATTGAAGATGGTCTCAAAATGGAATAATTCAAGTCTTTTAAAGGGCTATTAGGGTTACCTCTGACCATCTTAGCATCAAGCCAGTGATGGCCAGAAATGAGTTGTCATGCCATTTGCGTTGCTGATCGGCAGAGGAATAAAAGATCAAATGGAAATTACAGTCCATCTGGAAAGGATTTATTATCACCCAGGATGAGCTGGAGTCAACAAGGGATTTTATTAATTCAATTAATAAAACCTTTTCTCACTTCCTGCTGAAAAAATCAAGATTAGATGAGATGGCTGAAAAATAAGGTGTTGGTGATGGGATTAGAGAGGTTCCTGCAATTCTTCAGGCATTTGCTTTGAATTAGACACCACTTGAGCTTGCTTTTGGAGAACTATTACCTTCCCTCCCCCCTTAGTTTCAGGCTATAGTGGGAGACTTTTTCTTTTTTTTTTTTTTTTTCCCCTAATCGGGCCTGGCCTGTGCGCTTAATTTAGACTATGTAGAGGCCACTTTCTGTACTTTCTATTTCTAGCAGTGTGTTGGAGTGTTTGCCTCCATGTGCCCTCATCAGCTGCTTTCCTTAAATTAGAGCCCTGCTTCCCCCAGGGCGTGACCTTCCCAGTGGATGCCCAAGTCTTGGACCTGACTGGCTCTACTCACACCAGTCCTACCCATAGGATAAAGACCCACATACTGGGAGTTTTTTACACGCTCGAAGATTTGCCTTTTTTTTTTTTTTTAAATTTTTTATTTTTTTTTTAATTTTCATTTTGAACTATCACCATATCAGCCGGCACACACCAAACTATCTGGGAGTTGCATTAAGAAGTAGGTTTTAAGCGAAAGCTTTTATTTATTCCATTTGTAATTAAGTGATTTGTTGCAAAATCATACATATCTCTTCCCTCTTTCTTTAGCTGGTGACGAGCTCATCCTTTCAGCTTCATCTCAGGCTCTCCAATCACTCCTCCCTTACTGGATCAGGTTTCCTTCCTTTTTTCTCACACCTTGTGGGGATTTTTATTCGTGGGTTTGATGTGACTTTATTTCTTAAACCCCTCCTTTTGTTCCTCCTAGCAGCACCTATTTCCACAGCTTCTTTGCAAAGAAACTGGGTTGTCTTTGTCTCCTTTGCCCAGCATCTTCCTGTCAAGTCAAAGCTCCTGATTTTTGCCTGGCTGCTGACCCTAGCACGATTTTTGCTCTGTTAATTATTTGTGGGTAATTAGCTGGTTCTTCCTTCTCCTTGCAGTTCCTTTCCTTTATACATCTCGCGTGTTCCCCCATCGATCACTTTGTGCCAGACTGGCAGGAGGAGTTGGCACCTCCCGCTTTCCCCCCCTCCTCCCAGGGATCTGACTTTGGGACTGTTCCTTTATTACTGCCGGAAGGACTTGACACCTCTTTTTGTGCCATTTGTGCTCTGTGGAGCTGGCCCCATCCCTCGCACACCTCGTTCTGCGCTCAGCGCATCTTCCTGCCCAGCCACCGACGTGGTCCTGTCCTTCCCCGCTAACTCCATTGAGCCACACTTAGGTGGTCTTCAGCCTCTCTGCTCTTTCACGTATTATTGCCCGTCACGCATTTCCTGCTCTAGTTCTCTATTAAATCTTTTAATAAATGTTATTCTGGTTCAGATATGGCTGGGGAAAAATGCATTTAAGCTTCAGGGCAAATTTGAAGCCCTCCAAAAGAAAGGACTTCCATTATGAGAAGAATGATTTGGAAGGTGATCGTGCTGGTGGGAACAAGGAGGTTAAAATGACTTTGGAAATCTCAGCCAGTTGTCCAAGATTGTCACCACTGGCCCCCCACCTGACGATCTCTGTTGCCATTTTGATAATCAAAAATCTTTTACTCTAGGATTGTGGAAGAGCTCCATTCATTGAAGAGCCCTGGCATTGCCACTGCCTTCCCACACCTTTATCCCACCCCTTTATCCCACCCCTTCTGCAATCCTTAGCCAAGCCTGAGCTCTGCTTAGCGATATTACCGTAATGGGGCTGAGGCTTAGTTAAGCTCTCGTGATCTTGTGTGCTGGTTGTTTTGAGAGGAGAGAAGGAAAGATGGTTTAGGTGCATTTAGAGACGTCTTAATTCTTAGGAGCTGCAGTTTGGATCTTTGGAGATGTGCTGCAAGCCCAGCATCTCATAAGTCAATGTTAATGTGCTCTTTTTGCCCCCTTATCCACAAATCCCTGCAGTAAGCAAACCGATTTGCTTGCTTTTAGGTTGGTCAGGGCCCACACCCTGCACACAGTCGGTGTGATCAGCCTTGACTCTTCAGTGCTATCTGAAGCTAATTAGAAATCTCCTCTTATGGCCAGGTTTTCCTTTTGGAATGTTAATTAATTTTCCAGACCTCTGTTATGTGGAAGAATGGGACCAAGACAAGGAAGATCTGGCTTCTTTTCCAGCTCTGATACACTCCTGGATTCCCATCCTCCCGGCTGCGCACATCAGCCCTGCGATAGCTGGGATGGGGACATGAGCCAGCCCTGGGACAAAATCCTGCCACCTTCCTCCCCAACGTGTGATATTCTGTGTGTGTGTGTGTCTCCCACCTTTATTTTGCATTCTCTTGTGATATCTAATTGATTCTTTATGAGGCCTTTGTGCCCCATTTCTTCATGTGTAAAACATGTCAGTGCTGTTTGGCAGCAAGTCCTTGGGGTCAGGAGACCGACTCTGGGCTCACGTCCCCTCTCTCAGTGTCCAAATTTCCCCTGGGCAGGCTGTGACCCCTCTGCCCACGCAGCTGGGCTGTTTTCCGGGGTTTTGGGTTGTGCAAAGAACAAAATGCCTGAAGCTTCTGTGTATACCGGAGCATGTTGTGTTGTTTCTATCCTTCCACCTGCAAAGCAGAGATAACTGCTCTTAACCCATCTGTATCAGAAGACTGTTGAGAGATTTAATTTGCTGCTGTCTGCAGGGCTTTGAAGGTGTAAGGTATGTCTGAAATCTTTTTAAAGGCTTTGGTTGGCTTTGCTGAGTTTTGCTCTCTTTCCCATACAGTAATTACTGTGCAGCATACGCAGTACACGTGCAGATATGGAATAGTTAAGAATTTTTGTGTGTCTGTAGAAAAGACGTCCCATTAAAACAAAACAACACATCAAAGTGAATTAAGCCCTTTTGAAATAATCTTTCTTACTGTATGTGCTTTAGGACCAGCTGAACCCTCTGAAAAGCCAAGGCAGGGAGAGGGGGAGGGAGAAAGACACTTATTTATGTGGAGCCGGTCCCTCTGTTGGACTTTGTACAGCCAGAAACTGGAAGAAAAGCTTCCCCAGCGTGTCCAAGTTTTGGTGAAAGGCTCCTTTGGGTGCGGAAGTGAGCGCTGTGGCCCCTTCCAGCCTGGAGGAACAGTTAATGAGTGTTCCTCTGTTCTGCGCTGCTGGAACGAGACACATCCCTCTTTCTAGGTCACTAAGTTAATCAAGTCAAGGATTTCTGTCCATTGTCCTTCTTATCAGTCACAGCTGCATTTGCATTAGGAAGCTTTCTGTTTCTTTAAGCCTCATTCATGTACTGATTAAATCCCTGTCCAAGTCTGCAGAAGCAAATGTCTAATGTATTATATAGCCACCTCCTGACCCAAGGAAAAACAACATACAGTAGAATATGCTTAAAAGCAGATGAAAGGAAAAAAAAATTATTGCTTTGATTTATCTGATCCTCAGTGATAAAGGCAAAATAAATAGGTGGAAGCTTATTTTTCTGGATGCTGGGTGGCGTCAATATCGGTGCATACCCAAACAAACAATATAAGGTGGGCAATGAAATTGCTTGGATGTTTGAGTAAACATTGCTGTAGCATCTCATCATCACCAGCAGTAGCCGTTGCAACATATTAGATAATAAATTAGCCTTGGCAGCACATTTCCAATTCACAAGGATGACTGAAGGATAAACTGGAGACAAAAATTCAAAACCAGTTACTGTTGTAACCGGTTGCAGTACTTGCTTTTCAAAAGATCCCAGTTTGCTTGTGGTTTCCACACTGATTCATAGTCTGATTTTTTGGGGGCATAATCTAAAATGTCCATCCTCCTGATGATGAGTAAAGGTCTGGACAAAATAGTAATATTTCCTTGTCCTCTTGTGACTGCTGCAGCCTTCTCCCATCACATGGGCAGCACCTTGTTGCTTTTTTCCTCTGTATCTCCTGAGTTACTGGGAGATGTTGACCTTAATCTTCTGCCAGTGCCAGCTGTTGCTTTTAACAGTGGAGGAAAAATGGCTTTGGACATCTCATACCCTTTTCTGTGGCCACTTGGCCTTTTTCCAAAGCTTCTTTGACAATGTTGGGGCATACCTTTTGGTGAGAAACCAAAAGGCAAGATTATACTTTCGTAAATTGTCCAGAAAACTGTCTTTTTCTGTTGAACAAGAATATTTGCTTTTCAAATCAATTTCAATGAGAACACATAAAATACATTTTAAATTGGAAAACTTCTTCCTAAATGGCAATATGAATTGACATGGTCCCACATGGCTTTTTTCTTTGATAGTTCAGCATTTTCCACGGGAAAACAGTCCATCAAAAATATTTCACCATGACGATTATTTGGATGCAGCTGAATAAAACCAACAGGCAATAGCTCTGAATTCATCAGGGATTGGGGTAGCTCCCTGGGATCTTTGTTGACAGAGACCTGCTAAGGATCCAGCTCACTAAATATACAAGATAAAACTATCTCAAACCTCCAGCATACTTTGGAGCAAATGATAGGCAAGCTGCAGATTACTTGAGTGATTTAATTAGCCTTATCGTTTGTCCATGCTAGCTCATGGTTTCTAGAACTGCACTTGGATTAAACTTCTTTGATTAAACAGATGAGTTGACAAGACAAATGTTCCTTGCAGCCCTCTGAAGCAGGTACAAAATGAACCTTTTCCCGATTCACCTTTCATTCCTACTTTCTCTCCCACCCACAGCAGGTGGATTTAGGATGAATCAATAGGGACCTCCTTGTTGGAAGTGGTTAGATAATGAGAAATCTGGTTAGATTTGTGAGTGTACAGCTATAATAAAGTAACGTAGTGATGTCAGACCACCAATGCTGCTGAACAAGTGTGCCATATGGCCTGTTATTACTTTTTCCTCCTCAAATTTATAGGTGAAGGTTCACCAAATAGGAGTAAAGACTCTTCATTTTGCTCTGAGCGCTCGTCTGTGATTTCACTTGATGTAAAAAATTCCAGGTGAACAGCCTAAATGACTTTAACTCCCACTTTTTTTTTAGATGGAACCAGGTTTTAACACTTACATCATCAGAAGAAAAGTGCTGACCATTTATCCCATTCAGGAATGTCCCCTTTAAAAGGGAATATATATACTTAAAGCAGCTTAGGACCCAATTTCTCCGCACTGGGCATCCCAGTACACCTTGGCACAAAGGTAATTGCTGGGGCAAAACCAGGGTGGGTTGAATTCCCTGCAGCATTCCTGTGCTGAGGGACTGGGTTAACTGCCAAAATCGATACCACTATTCCAGTGTACAAACAGAGACTTGCCAGGGTGAATTTCTTTCCTTGGAAATGAAGGTAGGTATGGATTTACTCACTTGGTTGATAGCCCTCTTAATGTTACTCATGTGAGCAACTGTTCTTGGCAGGGGTGTAATAGAGTCTACACTCATGGCCTGGAGAAATTTATTACATATTTTCTGCAGAGCTATCCACTGCTTTCCAGTGGAAACTGCCTTGTGTTTGTCTCAGGTCATCCCACATTGCTGCAGCTCACCAGAAAAATGGCAATAACTCAACTGCTTCGGTCCAGGCTCTTCTCTCCCTGTTGTTTTGTGGCATGACTGATGTTATTTGGCTGTTTTTGAAGCTGGTGGTTAAGAGGGCAGGAGATGGGAATGTACATCGGCTTTTCATGTGTTAATACCTTTAGAGGAGTGGCATGGGAGCACTTCAACATGGAGCAAAGGGAGAGTAGGGAGGAAGGAGGAGTGGGGAAAGCAGGAGAGAGCAAGGTCAAAATGCCACTGGCAGCTTTTGGCAGCCTCTTCAGAAGTGAAAAGACTGAAACAGATCTTGAAAATACTCTCTGGGTATCCCTGTATGGTAGAAGATGCTGCAAGTTCCTAGAGCAGCAGCCTGATGTTTGCTTCTTTGCCATTTCCATTTCATTTTTGCTGATGAAGAGACGACATCTATTGTCTCCTCTACAAATGGCAGTTACTCATGTGCTGTGGTGGTGCTGTAGGGGTCTCCGAGCTGTCTTCCCAAAGCCTCTGCTGGCACTAAATCATCTGTGCAAATATCTACATTCCAGCAAAAGAGAAAGGGATGAGGCTGGATGTGATTCAAGATCTCAAGGTATGATTATTTGCATCCCAGAGTGAACAGATCTCACTGAGGTTAATGGGAGTTAGTCGTATGATGTAGAGAGACCCAGGGCTTTGCTGTGGTGGGCACGTTGTGCTGTGTAAAGGACAGTATGTGGTGGCACATCCATACTCTAGTTTGAAATCGTCTGTGTAAGCCCCAAGGGACACGTGGAGGTCGCAGTTACGAGTGCTTAGATGGAAGGGAAAGAAAAATGGTAACATCCTGGGGTGAAAAGGGTGGTCCAAGGGCATTTTAGCCCACTTTTCTTTATCTGCTCTATCTCTAGCATCGTTTGGAGTAAACTAAAGTTGTGGGTTTAAATTGGTGTAGTTTACGCCTACTTGGAGACGTATTGGTGTTCTAACGTGTTTTATTCCATTTTATGAGTCAATTAGGAGCAGGTAGAAGCTAAAGTGATTCTGTCACTCCTAACCAGGGGGGTTTCTATCAGGTTAACTGAATTAGCTTAATTAAATCAAACACTACTGCATTCCTGAACAGTCTCCCCAAAAGGCGCCTGTGCTCGCGTGGATGCATACGCAAACATCTGCCACCACGTGCAAGGAAACAACCTCCTATATACCAACCTGCAGCCCTGTCTGGGCATTGCTGGTTGCCAATTACTCCAATATCACATCTAATGGAGAGTTGTAAATCTTCCTATAAATTCAACTTGCTGCTTGGGCAGCTCTGCTGACAGACCCGTAAACAATTTCTATGCAGAGCGCGATTTTTTTTTTTTTTTTTTTTTCCCCTAGTTTAGGAACGGAGCCACTTAGATTAGAACTCAGCGTTTTAGTGAGAAATGTCTAAACCGTTTACATAACCTATTTACATATGAATACAAACATTACAGGCTTTATATTAACAGCCCTTGTTGTTGCTCATTACTATGCATAGAAAAAGACATCAGCATTTCTAGTAGCATCTACAAAATTATAAATATGTGATCGAGTAATTACTGATTTGGAAATCCAAATTATATTAAAATGATTGTAGCATCTGTGTCTCCAAAAACCTCTCCATTTGTCAATTCTAATCTTTTATTGCTTAGGCAATAAACATGAGTCTGGTGTCTATTTACACAGCTCTTCATGAATCCCACCTCCCACAACCCCTCCTTAAAATTCAAATAGAAAATGGAGGAAGGAGATATTTGATATCAAAGTGTGTAAAATTGGTCCACAGCTGTTTCTCTCACCTTTTCCTTTACCCCGCTCCTTAAAAAATATGAGAACTCTTGGGATTCTGAAGCAACTGATTTATCTGAAGCACCCAGGAGTTGCCAGGAGGATCATGCTGGAGCTGGCGAGATTTTTTTGTCCTCACGCTCTTAGCAGTAGTAAAAACTTTAGCCTAATGGTGCTTTACATCCAGAGGAGACTCTGTAGATCTCAGCAGGTTTGGATAGCATGAGAAGATGCTGCCCAAGGGAATTTATTCATGATCATCAAATGTCATTACTTGTAGCATAATCTTGCTTCCAGGTTTTTCAGACCTGGATGGGAATTCTATTTGAGGGAAGTCAATAGGAGATGATTTGCCTGAAAATAATGCACTTCGTAGATAAGCATATAGATATATGTAAGCTGAGCAGGGATTGACTGTGTCAATCAAGAAGATCTCTGAGAACAGGTGCATATCTTTCACCTTGCCTGATGTTGGGGAACAAGTGCTTTTTCTGAAGGGGTACAGCTATGATTTGCTCTGGCACCCCAATTTTAGCTGAGCTGTCCATAATTCCCCCTTTGCCTTTAATTACAGCACAGGTGTGGGGGTTTTGGTAGGTTTTTTTGGTATGTGGTTTGGTTTTTGGTTTTTTTCTTCCTAGGAACAGGTAGCTCTTTTGCTTCTTGTGGTGAAGTGAATAGTTGATGCCTTCTTCCTGGCAGGGCTGAAATATTCATGACCCAGCCCATGATGTTGAGAGCAGACAATATTGCCCAGGTCCAGTAGGTCTCAGAAGATAACAGGGCAGGTATCAGAGGTTACAGCCCTCTGCACCTCGGTGGCAGCTACAGAGCAAACTCGATCCCCTCAAGGAGCATTAATACATAAAAATATCCTGTTGTTTTCTTTTTCCTAAAATGCAACAGAGAGGAATGTCAAAGTGGGAGCCACACTCTCTCGGGAAACCCCCCTGCCAAATTTGAAAGCTTCACGTGGCTGCAGCAGTGCAGCTCCTTCTCATAAAATGGAGAATTTTATTTGCTTTTATTAAGTAACAGAAGCTTAATTAAGTTTCTCCTGAATGTAATAAAAGCGATACAGCCGAATGTAGGTCAGTCCCAAGTAATTGTTTTACCGCTTTAGCAGCTGTTTAACTGATGCTCAAGTGTTAAATAAGAATGCCAGCAATTTTTTAAAATTTTTTTTAAGGGGGCTAAGTGGTCTCTTTCTCAGGGGACCATGAGGTTAACCTTGCCTCTTTGAACCTAATTAATCAACCAGTGCTAGCTGTGGAATGCTCTTTAATTGCTCACTTGTGCAGTCATTTGTTTTGTTTAACCTGCGATGGATTATACTCGTGTTATAAAGGTCCTCGCTTCTGTTGCAGAACAACTCCAGCCATGCAAGACTGGGCTCCTGTCTGTTCCTGATCCCTCAGCGACATGGCAGGAAGAAAGGGAAGCACAACTCTCTCCATTTTTGCATTTTGCTGGGTCCCCCCATCATTATCTGTGTGCTTCCCAGGGCTGTGTGCTTGGCAAAGGGAATATCATTAGGTGTTAATATAACCCAAGAATTTTCCATATATCTCACTCGTTTTCTTTCATTAAATGTGAAACTTTAGAGACAGAAACTTTAATGATTTTTCGGTGTGTGTGTGTAATAGCATATGCTCCACTGGGACCCCTCTGGCATCCCACGTCTCCCAACAGCTGTCAGGCAGCTTGGATTCTTTTCCAAACTCCAAAAATATTTCCTCCTCTTTTCGAGGATGGAATTTCGCCCCTCAGTCAGAGGGTCTGTGAGGTGCAATGACAGGATTCGGTGACAAAGTTAAGGCTGCCAAAACATTCAGGGCAGAAATAAGATCTTTTATACCAACTGAGGGAGGGGAAACCAGAGTTCTGAATTTCCAGGCTATAACACGACTCTACTTTTGCTTCCAGCCCCGATGAATTGTTTTGAGACAGCATGTTTCTTGTAATGCTTGCCATTAACATTCAGAAGAAATCTAGACCATTTTAACATGTTTCAAAAAGGGATGTTAAAATTTATCTTCCTTTTTATTAGATCCACTGCAGCGAGGCACCCAGTGGCTCTAGAAATGTAAGTAATGAAAGGCAGAGAACAAATGCGAACTACGGAAATAATTTATGGAGACATCTGATTAATTTATCCTGCATCTTTACCCTTTTATCTATCTCCCTGGACTTCGGCTAGGATGTCTGAGCAGCATCAGTGACCTTATTTTAAAGTTGACTTGCCCGCAACATGCTTCGTGCTCTGGAATGTGGATTTCCCCACATCAGGTTCCCATGCAATCCTGGGCAGGTGGCTTTTTTTCCACAGAGCCCTCTGGGTTAAATTACCAAGGCGGTTAGGTACTCCGTGACACAGCCTTCTGTTTGAAAAACGCTTAATAGCCAGCGACTTCGCTGCTTTCCATGAGAAGTGAGGAGTCCCATGCTGGTCAAACAGCTGGGCTCGTTTGTAGCTCTGCCAAGAAGAACTGGGCTCTTTGGAAAAATTCAGCTCTGGTGGAGCTCCCTTTCTCCTTCTGGAAAACTTGGGCTGTGGTTTTAGCTTCCTCCTAGGAAGTTTTCTTACGTACAGTGAGTTTAATTCTCTGAGTACAGTTATGCAAGCGCTGTAGTATGAAATAGCCAATACTCCATTAATAAAATTATTTTCCACACCTTCACAAAGAAGACTGTTTTGCAGAAACCCTGTTACTCTGTTCGTACCGCTCGTTGTCCCACAGATATTCAGAGGCCGCTTTCCTATCAGATTTTTGTCTCAGGATAGAGCCCTTTAAGCCAAATCCGTGTGTATTTTAACCATATATTTAAAGGGCAGATAATGTAACAAGCAAACAGTGTCTCTTTCAGGATGGTGACCAGAGAGGATATGACCATTAATATAGCTAAGATTAGGCTTCCCCCCCGCCTTGCCATTTGCTTCTGTATATGCTTTGGCTGGACAAGTCTGGGCTGGGAAGCACATGACAGTTTTGTGACGCTGTTCTCTTGAGCTTAGAATCAAAGTGCAGGCTGCCTTTAGTCAAGCTTTGGGCTGAAGATCAAAGAGGCAGAGTTGGCTATGTTGGAATTAAAAAAAGAAAAAAAAAATCCCCTTTGAATACCAAAAGCATACTTAGTTCATTTAAGGACTATTTTTTGAAAAAGTTGGGTTTGTTGCTGGTTATTATTCATATTGCTTTAATGCCTGAGCCACATACAGGGACCAAGGCTCCTTTGTGCAAGGTGTGCTGTACAAACTCTGGTGTTGTTAACAGGTGTTGTACTAATAGCATATGACCCTTATAGGCTGTTTGTTTTACTCTAGTATTATCTTTTTTTGTCTGAAATGATTTAACCATGATGCTAAAGGCGTAACCTGTCACATGTTGATCCTACGGCTTGGTCGGGAAGCTTCCCCTCAAGAGGCTGAAGACTCTTTGCTTCTTTAACTCAAATCTATGGACCTTTAGTTAAAAATCACCTCGGTATCTTGCCACGTCAAATTGGAGATGGAGTGCAGTACAAATGATTTGGGCCCAAAACCTTTCTTTAACCCTATTTGCAGAGGTTGAAAGGCTGAGACATTAAACCTACCAGTTCATGAATACAGATTATTTTATCCCCTTTAGAGGCAGTATTCTCTAATTTCAGTTTTCCCTTTGTAGGAATTAGTCACTGGCTGGGATGGGGGCATTAGGTGGTGATAGTAAGTGATGGCATTGTGGTTGTTACTTTATAATTTTTAAAGTTTCTACATGTTCATGTTCAGACTTGCTTTTTGGCTCGGCAGCAGTTTCACACCTCCCAGTGCTACAGGGCTGCAGTGCCATGGGATGGGTAGGGAACGGTGGACTTGGGCTCTGAACGTGCTTCAGAGATGTTGGAGAAAAAAAAAGAAAAAGCTTTGGCCACTTGCTCTGGCTATCCCAGCTCTGGGAAACTGCACTGAAGAAGGAAAAATGGGCTTTAACTCGCATTGACTTTGCATTAAAACAGCAATGAAGACCAAGTGATGTGGAGTGCCAGCTGAAATTCAGCCCAGACCTCCTCTAGCCTTTCATTTGACCTCCTAACCCAAATTAAAAGCGAGATTGTTTTCTGTTCACAGTTATTTTAACCAGTGTTAACTCTGGCTAAACTGCCCAGCATTTTATAGTTTGGTTTGTTTTAGGTGTTTACTCTCCTCTCCAGATATCCTGTCAGGGTTTTGTAAAGTGGATTTTTATTAGGGTGCTCCAGAAGTTTACGGAGTTGGATGAAGCAGAGTACCTGTAAAAGGGCAGATGTAGTTCTTTAAAAGGTGAGTTTTACAGCCTTAACACTTGGTTTGGTTTTCAGCCCTACAGACGGACATCCAACAAAAAACATCACCCTACATTGGCCTTGCTCGTGCCCCCAGCTCCTCATGGCCAGAGCGACACTGTGACTGCTTTACGCTTGTATGGTTTTCCGTGCTGACCCAAACCTCTGGTCCAAGTACTCCAGATGGCTTGGACAAATTGTCGTTTTGTCATTTTTATACCAACGATGTGTGTTTCTTTCACCAATATTTTGGCTCTCCTCCTCACTGTGTTTAATCACAAAGGGATGGGACGGAAAGAAATCCAAGGAAATTATAAAAAATAAAACAGCGTGGACACGGGGTGGAAAAAGCTTTAGTGGCTTGAGGGGACCATCCTTTGGAGGATGATGACGAGCCACTGCGTCCTCACTGCTGGGTCCAGACCTTGGCTTCAAGTAGATCCACCATGTGCCCCAAATTGCCATTAAATTTGTTAAATCTCATGAACTTGCTGTTAAACACTTCTCGTTAAAGTTTAAGAGCCTTATCAGTGAGTTGAAACAGCATAATTATTTTTCCTTTTTTTTTTTTTCCTTTTTCCCCTTATGTGAAAACTGCTATTTAAATTATTTCCAGGACCTGTTTTCCATCTTGCTCCACAATATATCGGGGGAGTCCCCTCGGTGACCTTCACAGCTCAGATTTGGTTTGGCTCAGCAGGGTTTTTCTGCTGTACAGCTGCCTTGGGTTTTGGTGTGGTTTCAGTGGTTTGTTTTTCTTCAGTTTTGCTTTGCTCAATATAAAATAATAACCAGTGGAATGAAATGAGTTGAGATTATAGAAAGAGGACTCTTATTTTTTTTTTTCTTTTTCCCTATCAAACATCATAAGATTTTACAGTAACTACGGCAGTTTTAAATGTGTCTCGTTGGTTTATCTCCTCAAAGGTGCTTGGTGAGGCTGCAATTAGGATGTTCCGTGCCTCGTCGTATATTGGTTTGATCACATAAGAAGCGCCCAGTCTGACAGCTCCTGGCAGCTGGATAGTCAATTAAAACCCGTCAATAAAACAACAAAACGCAGTGTGTAGTGGGACTCGTCTGTGCTAGCATTAAACAGAATCACACAGATAATTATATCGCAGCAGAGGTTGGAAAGCCAGCTTCTCTGTGCTCCGAAAGATCAATAAAAAGGCCCATTCATAATGAAGAAAATGTTAGAGAAACTGGATTTTCATCTCCCTGTCATTAGATCCTTTTCTTTTAAGGTTTCATGAATTCTGTTGAGGAATTCTTTGTTTCTGCAAGCTAAACAGGCAGAGGATTTAGCTTTGCTTTTGTGCAGCGCATTATTGGAAGCAAATGCGGTGAACCAAAAGCTTTTCTCAGGGCTTGCGGTTCTGTTCTCCCCTCTCCACCCTCTGCTGCCTTTTTTTTTTTTTTTTGTCTTTCTTCCCTCCCCTTATTTGCAAGCCATCATGTTAGTTCCACGTAGGAGTGAAATTTCTCTTTGCTTCCTATTCGCTTTCTCCAGGGCATTAGTGTGGTTTTTTTTTTTTTTTTCTCTTGGCCCTTCCTAAAGGCTTGATTTGGAAATATTGCATATTGATAGGGGAGAACACACTCCTGCCTGACTTATTCGCTGTGACAGCCCTGTTCTTAAAGCACTCACCCAGAGAGGAGATTTTTTGTGTTCGCAAGAAGGAAAAGGATTTCTTGCAGCGTTGCCATGAAGGATAATGAATTAAGTCTGTCTCTTACTGTAAAACCAGTAGAAAACTATAATAGACCTTGGGAAAGAGGCTTGAGTATTGATGTCTGGCCTATATTTGCCTGTTGAGGCACATGGTTTTTTGGTTGCTCTTTGGTTGTATATTGCCCCAGACATTTCTAGCCTGATGCTCTTGACATATCTGTGCTATTAAAATTTCTGGAAATGCCTGAAATAAACACCACCTGCCAAACTTTTTTTTTTTTCCTTTCTTTCTCTTTTGGTAAATATATCAACAATGTCAGCATTGGTAAAAAATCAAAGGTGTCAGAGCAGGAATAAGAAGCTGTTTATTTCTTAAAGTGTTTCTGCCTTGCTATCACAAGATGACCTTGTCACTTAAATATCACAAAAGTGTTTCCAGGGAGAAGGAATGGAAGTTTGCTGAAGGGAAATGAAGATTTTGTGTTTTGGTTTGGGTTTTTTTTTCTAAGTCTTAACTGAGAGTTGCAAGCAGAGTTGAGCCCGGCAGCTGGTTCTGAACTCAAAGGCTTCCTTCAGTCCCACTTGTATAAATGCAAAACAAATACCACATGAATTATTATTGTCTCATTAAAATTCTTAAAAGTCATTTTCCACTGGAACTGGGAGAAGTTCTGCAAAAGTAACCCCTATTTTCTGTTACATTGTATGTGTTACACTGGATTGACACCTCTCTTCTAGAATAAATATTTTTACACATCTGAAAGACAAAACAGGCACCTTGATAAGTGGGAATAAATGTATCTGGAAAGAAGACATAAAGAACCTTTTTGTTCTCTTTTGTTTTTCCTTGTGACTGGGATAATTTACACTTTTTCCCAGGAGGGAATTTTTGTCTCCAAAACATATACATGAATAATGTGAACTTCTGTTCATGGATGCTTAAAGGTTGCTGAATTCCTTGGACTGATTTTTAGGAGGGTTTTGTGTATTCTCTTTTCCTGAACATACAGGAATGCATGTTGCCATCAGTCTCAAGTTGGGGTAAAAATGCAGATTTGGGCTTATGCTTTGATTTCTCATCTCTAGGTTGCTCTTGGGAGGCATCTGCAAGGTGGATGTGGGACTCTGGCATTTTCCTGGAGCACGCTTTGTACCAAGGCAAGCGTTTCCAGAGGAGCCCAGGCCCTGGCAAATGAAAAATAAACCAACCCAAGCCAACAAGATGACTATAAATTCCTTGTCAGATTTCATGATAAATGGCATTAAGGGCAACTAAAATCACTTAGGGGGCCTCCTTTAACTCTTCAGTGTCTCCAGAACGTTTGCTTTAAAATGTTGTACAAACTAATAAAATGGAAGCTGCTTTTTTTAATAGGCATAAAGTTGTCTATCCGGTCTCCCAAATTCACAGGTTCTTCCCACAGTTCTCTTTTACTCATCTCCCTTTCTGTGTCACTCCTTGTGTGTCACTTACTGTCACCTGGGCCTTTAATCTGTCTAGAAAGCAAAATGACAAAACCGAATAGACCGAGATGCTCTTGCAAAAGTGGCAAAAAGTATGAGCAAAAGCACAGCAACCAGAGATTTAATGATGAGTGGTTTTTACCTCTTCCTCCCCTTAAAGTTTTCCTAGGTTGATGTCTGACAGTAATAGTTGGTTGAACAGGTATTAGGGGTTTTTGGTCTGAGGTTTTTAGTCCAAATTGCCTTCATCCTTTAAGTGTGCTGGAACAGGAACCTGCATTTTCCACCATGGGGTGATAAAAGGAAACATGAAATGCCAAGTGCCAGACACAGTTTTGCTGCCCAGATACGTGGGAGAGAGCAGGGCTTGGGCTTTTTTTTGGTTTTGTGGTTGTGGAGGTTTTTTGTATGAGACATTGACACTGCATAGTATTTGAGTTTTCTTTTGGGATTTTTTAATTTTGTTTTGTCGTTTTCCCCCTGAAGCGGGGCCTGAGAGGGCTTCAGGACTTGCTAGAGTTGAGGGGAGAAGCCCAAGGGTGAGGACAACAAAGTTATCCTTTTTGTTAATAAAATTCTTTTTCAGTGTATATGATAAAACTAGTCACTTGCTGTGATAACTGTCATTTTTCAATTAGAAAACACGAGAATGTCCCAGCCCTCTGGATTATCTGTTATCCAGCAAAACAGCCTGATGAGCAAGCGTATCAGCTTTTATTAATCTTTTCATAAAATTAAAGAAATCATGGTGCTTAAGGCAGTTGCTAATGAATCAATTTTAATTTATGGGCTCAAATAAAATCCTCATTAAGGCTGACAAACCATAGCCTTAGGTAAACACAAAGCATTTCCAGTGCAGAGCTAAATGAGTTCTGTGCTGGATGTCCTGGCTTCTGGCAGAGAAGCAGGAGGGTCAGGGGTCTCAGGGAGAGCAAACGGAGTGGTCTCACCCTCAGGAGGTCTCTTTCTGGCATGCCAAAGCATAAAAATCAAGGCTTTTGCAAAAAAACCCCAACACATTGTCTTAGGAGATGCATCAATTCTGGGCAGAATGATCGAATAAAACGGAGCTGTTGATGAGTGCAAGCCTGTTGGCTGTCTATGAAAAACTACTATTTTGGTTTTTAGACAGCTTATGTGGTGATTTTTTTTTTTTCTCCCTGCTCAAACGTTGCTGTTTCTAGTCTTTGCATTAAACAGCATTATTCAAGATGACTGGTTTTGTGAGAACACTTTATAAATATTTTGTAAAACACATTTGATATGCCTGCTATAAAATATACGATTATTTTTGCTGTGAGTGTTGTTGGTTTAGTCTTTGGCATTTCGTTCGGTGGCGATGCTGGTATTTAAGGATCGCTGTGATGGAATTTATTTCAAGAACTAGAGCATCACACAGCTGTAATTTTTTTTTTTTTTAAACATGCTCCTTGTTGTTTTTTTTTTTTTTTAAGAACTATCTCCTGATGCTGTACGAAGTGTCTGGAGGGGAAGGCTGTGCCACCATGCCTCTTCTCATTTGGCAATAAGCTGTCTTCCTGCCTAGATTCCTTTCTGACTCTTTTTTTTTTTTTTTTTTTTTCCTTGCTTTGCAGATGCAGTAATCGGACCCAGTGTGCGGTTGTTGCTGGCCCCGATGTGTTTCCAGACCCCTGCCCTGGGACGTACAAGTACCTGGAAGTGCAGTACGAATGTGTCCCTTACAGTATGTATTGTGATATATTTTCATTTTTGTCTTTAATAGAGATCTGTTTTATCGTGGAGACCAGGCCAGCCTTGAGCTTGTTGCCTGAGGGCAAGTAAATGCTCAGGACAAACCATGTGTGTCCTCTGAGGCTGAGCTGATAAAATATGAAAGATTGTCCTCTGTTCAAGGTTTCTGCTTAGTTTAAACGTATCCTAGTAGTGCCTCCTGTTTTCCTTGTTGTACAGTGGGACAGTGACATATCACGTTTTGGAAAACACTTGGGAAGCCCCATAAGTGCCAGCAGCCCAGAAGAATGAAGCATTATTGCTAGCTTATAATTTCTCTTTTCACAGTTTTTATGCTTGTAATTGTATAGCAGTGCACCTCGGACCAACCTACATCTGTGTAATTGGTGTCATTGGATAAGTGCCTTAAATACAGTCTTGTATTGCTGAGGAGGTAGAAAGCTAATGTTTTGGGAAATTTGATGTTTGATGCTGGAAAATACTGATTTATAAGCTTCTAAAGATAAGACGACAAATTACAGGCAAGCCATTTACACTGAATTTTGGGGGGTAGGAAGACAGTCATCTGGGATCGCAGCAGTATGCGCCGAATGGGAAATGTCAGGGTTACAAAAATTTAAGTGTACCTCAGAATTTGCTTTCTGTAGAAGCTGAATTTGTTAGATACAGTCCTACAGTCAAAAACGTCTTACCTCAAAAGAAATAACAACACTTCTGTTAAGAGTGCACTTTTTATTAGTGGTCATAAGGAGCTGAGTGGTGAATAACAGCACTATTTCTAGGTTTTAGGTGTGAGTGGGCCAAAACCCAAAGCTCACAGCACACCTCTCAAAATAATAAAGCAGGTACAGTAAGGGGCCATGTTCGAACCACAGAGTTGTATTGAGAGAGCAGCAGGAGGCTTAAATTTGCTGAAACCCCGGGATTTGGCCCAAGGGCTCAGAGCATCTTCTTCCTCACCTTGAGCACAGGTGGCAGGAGAGCAAAGGTGGCCGAGAAGTGACAGGGATGTGACAACTCACAGCCTCTCAGGTGAGGGATGAGGAAGGCTCGGCATCTCCAGATTTGATTTTTCTGAACAAAAATGTGAAGCTTCTAAATGTGCTGATGGAATTCTGTTTGTTTTTTTTTTTTTTAATGGAGTGAGCCATTAAACCCATGGAAAAAGTGACATCAGGAGCTTAGGGTCTGCCCTGGCAAGCTCGTACCAAATTACTAGTTTGGAGTTATTTCACTCTAAATGAAGTCTTTCATTTTACAAATGATGCTGTGGATGGGGAGGGTGAGGTGGGGGATCAGTTTCTACTTATCGTAGCAGGTTGTATTTCCTTGTGATTTGTGTGAGGTTTGACGTTCCCTCCTGAGACTGGGCTGGTAAAGCAACAGTCATTACCTGGTACCCCTTGGTAGCCTTTGTTGTATCAAAAACAAAGAGGAATAGCGGTGCCTTGTGAGCAAGGTAATATGTGAATGTTCTGCCCTGAGGTGTTAATCGGCCCTGCGCACAAGATGTAAAATAACTCTTGTGAGAGGTTGCTGAGCACCAAACATAAAGTAGGGATTGAATATGTTTTAATGACCTGAACACAGAGAAGAAAGCAACAATGACAAGAAGCCGCGCTGCCTTTGCAATTAAGTTAATGGCTTTGATGGCTGTTTGCTCCGTTTGTTTATGAATCGAATGTAGTGCCTCTGCGAGCAGAGTTTGGGGGGCGGGGGGCAGAACGAAAGGGGAGCACGTGCTGAAGGAGGATCCCCTCTCCCAGGCTTCTTCTGCAGCCTTGCATTGCCATCTCCCGTACAGCCATCTCCTCAAGAAACACGGCGATTGCGTAGCACAGAAATTCCTATTTTCACTGGTACTTGTATGCACTTCCAGCTTGCTCCGTCTGTTTGGATGGGTTACTCCTTATGGCTTCAAATTATTCCTTACGGATGGAGAGGGACACATGCGTGTGTGTGTCTCAAGAGAACAGTGTTTAGGAGTCATCTCTAGCAGATGTTCTTAGGCCTGGCCTTAGGCACTTATGCTCAATATAGTGCTAGTGTATCCTCTCATTCGGAGAAAAAGTATGGAAAATTTAAAACTTCATTGCATACCCTGTTCCTTGTGTGATTTATTGATTTATTTATTTTTTAACTCTTCCACTACTAACTTGTGTCATGTCCAAGAGGAAAGAGCAGGAGAGGGAAAAACAAACCTCTTCTAACTCCAGTAGCTCACATATTTTAAAAACTCCTTTATATTTTCCTTCCCACTACATTTCTGTGTGCTCACTAGGGATGCCCTGACAAGGAGAGTTTGGTGAGGCTGCGGTTACTCTCGACATATGGGGAAGCCAACAGATAACTAAATAGATAGCCCGATCCTCTCCTCATTTTCCTGATCCTGCCGTCAGTTTATCTGGTGGCAGATGCTGTCTACAAAAATGGACAGTCATTACAAGGACCTCTGTGCTTTTTTTGTTGCCCTCTGACAATGAAAAGCAGGTGATTTCAAAGATACCAGGCCTAATTTGACAGGCTTCAGTGGCATCAGTTGTCCTGTTTTTCTGGTATCACCCAATTAATTTTGTCATTCTTTAAACCAGGGCTTGGTGTGTAGTATTCATTTCTCTCAGGCCTTTTTTAAATACTACCCCTTTTCTTTGGAAATTATTCCTCCACAGAACTTATTACTCCAATTTCTTTAAATTGCTTTTCCTTTTCATTGTGACTAAGAGAGCTTTTCCGTCTACTGCTGCAGACCTGCAGTTTGCCACCTCTAGAGTTTGTAGACGCACGTCGTGTTGTGGAGAGATGTCAGAAGCTGCATTTTAGGCTGTGTATAAGTAGGAGGAACTGCACTTTGTGTGGGTCCTTCTGATCCCCAACTCTGTTTTTGATGTTCCCCTCTCTCCTGGCAGGGCAGTGATAAATGGGTAATGGGAACAGCGTTGTGGAGGTGGCTTTAGGAAGCTGGGTCTAACACTCCCATTGCAGAAACACTCTGATATCTTCTGGTGTTTGTGCGGACTTGTTGTCATGGCACCAATACATTTAGGAGTATAATTTTTCGTATTTCATCTTTGTTATGTGCTAAGGGACTTCCATTTTTTGCAGAAAGCAGACGAGTGGTTTATGAAACACCATACATGATACTGGTGACAAGCAAGAGAGTCCTGTTAGGCAAGATTTTGGATCTTATCAAAATCTGGATTTTATTTCTACTTGGAACAAGGTGTGAGCTGGTATTTTGGAGGGCTTTTTCTGTTCACTTACCCCTGGAGACAACCATTCACACTCCTGAGGATCCAGCATGTTGTTGGAAAGGGGATTTAGCTACCCTGAGTCAAATTTACCTTCAGGTTTTCCTGAGCTCTCTGTTCCCTTACATTCTCAGCTCTGGAGTCCCCAGAAAAGCTTGTGCGATGATGTCCTTCAAAACCAGTCTGGTTTTTGATAGAGACTTGGAAAATGTAAGGTACAGAGCAGGGCAAAATGGAAAAAAAAAAAAAAAAAAAAAGGTGATGGCTCATGGAGGATGAGCCCATTGCTGCATTCACAGGGCAGCCGTCAAGTCTTCCACCAGCTTTTAATATTGGAGAGATCTGTTTGAAGGGCTGCTTGCTTCAAGGGAAAAAAATATTTGTGGCTTTTCAGGAAGGATGAATCATTCTTCTGGGTGAATAAATGTTACAAAGGCACCAAATTTCTTTGGTGCTTACATAGGTTTTCCTACTTCTTTGATACCAATAAGGGAAAGGAAAACAATGCTCAAGCATGGTTCATCTTTTCTTCTCTTAAGACTTTTGTTCTTTTTATCATGGAAGCTGAAATCACATTTCCTAATTGCTGTATTGATGGAAGGAAAGGTCATATTCCTTTTATTGCTGACAGAAGAGTAGATGGGCTCTCATATCAATAAAAGTGAGGGACGGTAAGTGTGATATGGGAACAGAATTCAATAAAGTTTTATTGTATCACAAGTGGACTGAAGTGCATTTTAAAACATTAAATGAAGGCTCAGGATATCTGCTCTACTGGACCTTAGGGCCACTGAATAGACAGATAATTGAATAATGACATTTTTAAGAGAATGCAAGCGCTAGAAAGCAAACTGATATTTTCATTTCTCCAGGATTGCTGGTGGAAAGGGAAAGAGCAAGGAGAAGCTGGGAGAAAATTGCAATCTGAAAACAATTTAATGAGACCACTTTTGCCTAAGATTACAGTTCTTAATTATTTCTAAAGTGCTGTAAGACCTTTATGTGGCCTCCAGGCTTTCTGTGTGCATTTTCTTGCCGCCTTTCCTCTCAGTAGAGAAACAGCGTTTGTCCATCGACAACAGGGCCCCGTTTTCTTAAATAAATGGAGTTAAGGCTTCTCCAGTTTTCTTTAAACCTGGCTGTTGGTCAGCAATGAGTGAATTCCCCCCCCAAGCCAGGCATCCTTTGTTTTGTTTAGTTAAATGCATGATTGGGGGAGGCGGGGGGGCTAGGAACAATAATTAAAAAACAAACAAAAAAACCCCTCAAACCTAACTACCCATTATGATTATTTCTGAGCAAACAATCATTACTTTGTATCCTGCTGACAAATTGCCTTTCTTCCAAGGTGTACAATTTCACGGACTTGGTGGCCAAAAAAAACCCTTTTTTGTATTTGCTGGAATTCGCAGCTTTGCTTGGCGGTTCTTTGTGGAGGCAGAAACAAAGGATATGTTGCTGCCCGTATTGGGTTCCTTTCACTTTTTATTTGTGGGTAGAGTGCATGTCTACAGTAGCCACTTGGAAAGCACCCATAATTAAAATAACCTGGTATTATAGGGCTTTGCAAACCTAGAGGCTGAATTAGATCTGAAATGTTGGGGGAGTTGGAATCTTTTGTCACCTGGGCACCTTGGAACTTGTCAGCTGATCACGGGGTGTTTTATTGCACATTTGCTGTCAAAGTTGAGAAGAACATAATTTGATGGACATGTATTAATACCACTTAGAAAAATAACTTGGTAGCGTACCAGCTGAACAGGTTGTTATGGAAGAGTCATTGCAGTGAGTCAGTGTAACTTCAGTCATGTGAATGTTTGAGAGTCACTCCTCTGCCCATCAGATTTTAAAATTGCACTGCTAATTAATCAGGGAAGTGAGGTAAGCCTTCAAATGAGATCTGACATTTGAGCTGGACACCTCCAGGCTTCATAGTTGTTGAAGATCTTGCACTCCAGCACAGTGAAAACCCAAGCGCATGCCCAACACCCCTGTATGCTCTTTTTTCTTCATCCTACTATGAGAATTTAATTACCTCCAGACTTTTTATTTTTCAGACCAAAGAAAAATACGGGGTTTTTTGCAACATGACCAAATGGCTTTTTTTAAGTGAACGAACTCGTTTGGTGATGGAGTAGGAGCAGAGTAGCTGGCAGTGGGCTCTGCTGACAGGCGTCTGATCAGCACTGCGTGTTGAGCGACACACAGGACAAATTAGACAACCGCTGTCTGAATGCCAGGTCTTTGGGTGAGCAAAGTGTCTCTTTATTGACTGATTTTTTTGGAGGCAAATTCAGACCTTCCTTTTCCATTAGTTTCGGAAACACTGAGCATCATTTGGAGACGCAGGTGAGAGAAACAGCAGGAATGGTGCGACTCTTCTGGTGTGAAAGTTTGGGTATTCTGGTGATAGATGTAATTACGGAGTTTTTTCTCTTCCAGTTAAAACTTAAGTAGGTAGAAAGTTAAATGAGTGCCGGTGACAAGTTTGCAATAGTAAAATTCACTAACAGACTGAAGGGGATGTGGGGGAGCATGGAAAGCATGACAGTAGTTTATTGTTAATTATTGGGATTTTAAGCAAGTACAGCTAGGAGAAGGTTTCTTTCTGTAGAGAGTATAAAAAGGTTTCTGTGGTAGAGCAAGAGGCAAAATTCACATCTCTATCCCCACCATCACCTCGCGCTTGCAAAGCTTGCCTTGCAGAAACCCAGACTTTAAATAAGTTAGGCTTTACCATAGATAGGTTATATGTTCTTCATGTGTGATGTTTTTCTCAATGTAGAGCCTGTCAGTTCTCTGTAACTGATTTATTGTGGAAGCTCAAGGTGGAAAACTCTGAGTAGTGTAACTTTTCTCATTTTATAAAGATGATGAATATATGGGCCTAACTTAATTCCTTGTGTGACTTTGTGGCACCATTTATTCCTTTCCAGTCTTGCTCCACAGCAGCTGAATTTTTAGTGAGAAAGTATATACTGCTTTGGGTTTAGCCAATTAAACTAGCATTTGCGTAAAATCTTTAAATCTGTTGTCCGAACGCCTTCAGTCTTTGAGTCTGAAACAAAGGTCATTAAATCACAGGGAAACTTTGTTTCACTGTCAGCACTGAGGCTATCTCAAGTCTTTACTTTTTTTCCAGAAATTCGTCTTTGTTATACCTGTTTCTAGCATAGTAAATAACTGATACTGTCTCAACTCAGATGGAAACTGGAACTGAAGCTGAGCAGGAATAATGAAATTCTGGTGAATTTCATTACTACTAATCATCCAAACATTTTTCTAATGTGTGGAACAGATTTCTGTTTGATTTACAAAGGTCTTGACAACATGTAGCAACCCGGATGCTGCAAACAGGGCTGTCTGGAGCACCAACAGGAAGAAACCGCTGGTTTTAAGTCATTTGTACCAAGCCATATTTTTCATCTATTTCCAACAGGTCTACCAGTAGATATTTGCCACCGATTTGCTGTCTAAACATGACCCAGTTGTCTCTGAACAATTCTGTTGTCATTAAGGGGAATATATTTTCTTTCTCTCTTTAATAACCTATTGTCTAAATTGCCCTATTATGCCAAGCACCCTCTGGAGACATGGATATGGATTTCATATATTTTATAACATCTTCATGGAGATAACGTTTATATTTCCAGATTTTATTCTTATCCTTTCGTCTCTCTCCATAAGTACTGCAAGGGTTTCTTTCATTGGTGCAAGCAGTGTAAGGAGATTAAGATCATCCTTGCCAGGTGCTATTATAAATCCACAAAAGAAATGAAATACATTTATTGGTTTTTATTCTGGCCAATGGGGAGAACAGAATAGCTGTATCCAGTGGTTAAGTTGAGGATTGAAGATCATTTCTTCTAGCACACAAGGGAAGCGGGGGGAGGGGGAAATTTGAGTGTATTAAGGCAAATCCCTTTAGTGTGTGAAATGTGAAAACATATCTTTCCAGATCTAAAAATACAACTTAGTTGAGTTTCTTTATATTAAAAGAGCTCCCAGGAAGAGAGCCAAATGGGTCTGAATGTATTATTTTTTACTCATTTCCTCCAGTTTCCTTGCTAACAACATTTCCAGTTGACTTTTAAGAACGATATAGGCTGGCATGAAACCGCAGTAGTTGTACATACCTCAAACTCTGGCAAAGGAGGCAGAAACATAGACTGAGCAGCATTTGATTTTGGTTAGGTTCGGACTCTGCTTCCAAGAGGAATTAAATAGGAGGAAGATTTGTGGGAGGCTAAGGCAAAAGGGGCCCTCCCCAGGGCATCATTTTGCAAGGGAAGAAATAAAAAACAACTTGCGTCTACAGGTTTCCTTTCCCAAACCTCGTCAAAAAAAAAATGATGTGGTAGTTGATGGTTAGGCTATGCAAAAATGTTATTCAAGGTTTTCTGAGGTGTGTCTGGCTATTATTGGGGTAGCGACAACCAATTCAGATTAGAAAAGATTCGTTCCACTTGGTTTCCCAGACGAATGTAGTGCTGAGGGTCTAAAGTAATCTCCTCCTCCAAAGTCTTTTTCCTTCCATGGGCAACTTAAATATGTCTACCTTAGTTTTTTAAAAAACACCTTAATCTCATTTCTCTTTAATTTCTCTGTTCCACTCTACAGGCCCACATAAAAGGATTTACATGGACTATTTATCCCCTCCAGTATCAAAAGCAAATTCCCTTCTAGATCTCAGTTTTCACTGATAATCCTCTGAGATGTGTAATTTTAATTTACCTTGCAGATGACATCTACCTGGTTTCTCTCTCTGCTGCTGTGAAGGTATAATTCAGCAGCACGTCATTAACTCTGGGTTTTTTTTTCTCTCCTGGGTGTGTTGGGTGTTGTCGGTTGTTTTTCCTTTGCTGGAAAGCACAATATAGTTCAGCAGAGGTTGGGGCTGCACATCCCGGTGTAATCCAGCTGAGCCCGGCCTTTGTCCTTTCGGTTTAAAAATTAATATTCGCACATTGTTCAGTTTAAGCTTTTGCAAAGTTTTCAGGACCACACAGACGCACCTGAAAGCTTCCAGAACCTCAGATGTTCAGACCTGCAAAATAATGGTTCCGCAGAACAGAACGGGTGCTGTTGCCCTCAGTGGGGTTTTGAAAACACGCCTGTTATATTTAGGTGCCCTAATGAAAGCTGAGCTCCCCTGGAAATCTGTATAATGTCTGTACATGAAACACTCTGGAGTTATTCCACCTATGTTACTATTTAAAGCAACAAATTGTGCATTTAAGTGCTATTCTGAACACAACCTTAAAAGATGGTTCCATGTTTCTGCAGCAAAACTGAAGGGTTGGAGGGAATGTAAAGTCCACATAGCAAATGCAGACTTGGGTTTCAAAATTTCACCCTAAGGAAAAGACAAATTCCAGAAACAATGCACAGGAGATGTTGGAGGTATTTTTTATGGGTAAGATTTGGCATGAAACATTGAAATTATAAGATAAATTACTTTGATTTTCTAGCTTCGAAAGGAAAGGCTAGTGGTTCTCTTAGGTGTAAAATTACAACAGATCACTCCTGGTGGTCTTGTCCTTATCTTAGGCTGAAATGAATCCTGCTTCAAGTAGGTTTGCATTTGGATCTTGTCGCTGCTTTGGGTAATTCTACTTGGGTTGGCAGCACCTGGAAAAGGACAGACTATTAGTCCGTACTCAGTATAAAGCTGGAAAAAAATACAGAGACATCATCTGTTGAAATGTAGTGGGGAGAATAAGGTGGTATCTGAGTACTCTGTAGGTTTGACACGTTCAACAAATTAACAAGTCGGCCTTTGTCCATTTAAAGACTCACTCAGAAGAGCAAATGTGTGCCATGTACATTTGCAACCAAGTCAATAATTAAATATGTTCCAGATGACTTGGGGCTGGGGGGGATAATATTAATTATCAAGTGACAAATCTACATGCTGTTGCTGGTGCTTTGAAAACAAAAAGTCAGTATTTCAAACAGAATACATTAAAAATATATACTGGTTCAATTGTCATGTTTAAGTTAAATTAATCTTTGAAGTTTTGGAGTGTTTTTTCTTGCGTGGTTTTGGTTTTTTGTTTTGTTTTGGTTTTTTTTGAAAAGGTATAACCATTGTCTTTGAGTACATGCTTTTGATGAGAGCACATGAAATACTTGGGAGTTATCTTGTTGAGGGAATTTGAATGCACAGAGAGAAACCGGGCAGCCTTAAAATCAGAGTAGCCTCAGTTATTAAACAGGGTGAGTCTGGGACTTCAGATTTGTGAGTGGTGAAATTCATGGTGCAGTGATGGTAATAGGGAGAGACATTTCCAGTGTGAAGGAAAAGCATTTCTTTCTCACAGAGGACTGCTCTGTCCTCCCATCTCAGAGACAAGATGAAATGGCTGTCAAAGTCTCAAACCAGTTTTAGAGTACACAAGACATTCACATTTTTCTTTGATACAGGAAAAAATATGCTCTGCATATACCTGCATTTTAATAGCTCTGTTGACGCATTCAGCTGCTCTTCACAGTTGTCCAAACATCCAGCAATTTGCTTATTAACTGTTTGAGGGAAACGGTGCCAAAGTCTTAACTTATTTTTTGCAATGGGAAGATGCTGATGCTTTGTAGTGACTCGATAAATGGGGCTTCCAGAGCACCATTTGTGTGCCCGGGGATGGTTGCCCATCGTTGGCTGTAACATATGGCAAGGAAAGCTCCAACTAATTGCTTTGCAACACTTCTTCATCCACACGTTGATATTCACGTCGAAATGGGTTTTTGCAGTCAAACTCAGCCCAAATCTTATCAATTATGAATGGCTGCAACAGATGGTATGTATCATTGTTTTTAAGAATGAGAAATGAGAATTGCGAATGAGAAGCACATGTTGCTCAGCAGCTTTAGTTGCCACTTCTGAGACAGGAACCAACTCCTTGACCCCTTCTTCCTCTCCACTTGTTGGATAACATCCTATTTTAATAACCCAAAAATGGACACTGTGAAATACGACATGATGGAAAACTGTGAGCAAACATCTATTCCGGAGTAAGGGGATCCTGCTCTTTCTCAGCTTGGTGGGAGCTGCACCTGTCTGGGCAAGGGTGAAATTGGGGTTTGCAGCACAAGTATCGGGCAACCTTTCCCAAGGTGCCTTGAGCCAGGGAAGTTCTGCAGAACTTCTTACTCGAAGTTTCAAGAAGTTGGTGCGAGAGGCCGGCTGGTAACCTAAGACCAAGGTGTATCGTGTTGACATTGATGGGCGCTTTGGCGGGTACCTGGCTTTGCAGAAAATACCACCTATTCCTTCAGTAAGCCAATTTTCCTTGCAATCTACAGCTGTTGCCTTGCTTTATTTGAAAAATCAAAGCATTTCTCTAAATACAGCAGGTGAAAGGTGGTCGTGGAATAAAAGTGTGGCTGTCGTCGATCTGGTCTGGGTGAAGATGTCCCCCCTCGTGGCAGAGGGTTGGACTAGATGAACTTGGAATGTCCCTTCCAATGCACAGTGTTCTGTGATTTGATGATTGTTGCAGATCAATCCAGCCGACAGCAATATTGTAATTCATTTGCATTTAGGTTTGCAGCCCAGCAGTCCTCAGAAACTGGGCTGGCCATCTCAGAAACTACATTCTCTGAGCGTCTGCCTGTTTTCCATACAGACACAGAATTCTGTGCACACGCCTTATCTGGAAACAAACTGTGTAAGCATCTGCACGATGGGTGCTTAATTTGGTGGAGAAGAGGCTGTTAAAAATCTTCATCACTTTTACAAAATACGCTGCAAAAACGTTCGCTGGCTGTCGTGCAAAATATATCATTAAGGCACGTATTGCTAGAACAAATGAGCCAAAGGTATTTTGTGATAATAGTCATTCAAAAATAACATCACAATCATTTGCTCACTTTCTGATTTATAAAATTGCTACGGTGTCTGGGCTGAAACTGGGAGTAGAAAGCATGTACATTCTTCCTCTGGCCTTTTAAAATTCACACTTAAAATCCAGAACATAGCAAAATATTCTTTTTTGTGTCTTTAAAACCAATCATATTAGTTATTCCCCTGCCGAATTTAGTGCTTATTCAAATACACTATCTGCTCTCCTTGAAAAGAAATTCTGGCTCAATTTCTTTAGCGCAAAGCCCTTCCTTAGTGCCTAGATAACACAGTGTTATCTTATTCTGTAATGCTTCACCATACAAAATCTAAAACCCAAGGAAGCACGCCAAGAGACACTGGGCAAAAAGCCCTTCTGTAAAGTTTCAGCTTCCTTCTCTTAACAGTGCAGCATTTATCCCAAAAATAAATAAAACAAAGCTCTAGAGTTAGCCAAGAAGTTTCTAAAGTACTACTTTTGGTATTTATTTTAATGGGGAGAAAAAAATCCATTTTATTTCCCTTTTGTCAGACAAAATGACAGGAATGCTGTGGTGCTGTTTACTAACAAACTCCTTGTATCTTCGTCAGATCTGGATGTGAAGGGTTTCCAAAGTAAAAGCCTTTTTAGTATTTTTTGGGGGATATTTGATTCTCTGTGGGTCCTTCCTGATCCTCTGCGGGAGTCATGCAGGGCCTAAAGGACTTAATTTCTCCAGATTTGGGGGTGAGTAGAGGCAGACTTAGATTTGGACCTCCTGACACCCAAATCTTGGTGCTTGAAGGTGCACAAGAGATGCATCTTCCTCCTCCTTCTCTCCACCTGCAACCATCCTCCTCACAATGTTCTCGGTTTTATTGAAAATTTACCTTTTCCCCCTTCCAGTCTCTTTCCACTTCATTTCTCAGATTATCACTTACTCTGTCCTAAATATACTTGCATCCTCTTGTATCCAAATGCTGTTCCTTGCTGTTAACCTTGCACTTCGGAAGCAGATCCTGGGAGAGTATCGGCTGTTAGAGCATCAGATTAATCGGTCAACTTGGACTTTTTTTAAGAAGTTTATTTTATCATGCCAGCAGAGAGTCCCAAAAGACTGCTTGCTCCCAGGGATTTAGAATTATCTTAATGCTTTTGTGGTACCGACGGTGGGTTTTCCTTTGGTCAGTCAATAAGGTCAAGAGCTGAGTGTGTCTGGTTTCTGTTTGCCTGATGTCCAAGAGGTAGCCAATTAAATTTTCCAGTATCAAACATGAATTGAGTGGTAATGTCAGCTCTTGTACAAATGGCTATTAGATTACATAACGTATAAGTGGCTAAAGACGATTCATAGCAATAATGTGACCCAGTTTTGTGTTATGGCCTTTAAAAGATAATTGGGGGGTTGATTTCCTTGCCAGCTGCGTGGTAGTTAATGATCAGTGCAAAAGCCCCAAACTGAGACCAACTTCTGTTCTAAATACAGCCCGCTGTGCTGAATTTGAGAAGTTCCCACAATTAATTGTGTAACAGATCTAAAAATATGGGGAAATACGCTTTTATTGGAGACAAACGGCATATATTCAGTGTAAAACTATACTTAACCTACAAAGAAAAAATATGCAGAAATGATGTACTTGCTTCTAAAATGCACATAATTGCCTTGACCTACAGCTATAAGGCTCCTGGTTAACGCTGGCCATAAATGAATGCACTAGCACAATTTTTAAACCTATGGAATTAGCAATAGAAGCCAAAATTGTTACTTCCTCTTCAGACTGACATTTTTAGTGCAACCATTAGTTTTAAAAACATCAGGTGAGCTCTTTATCCGAGTGGTTTGTCCAGTATCGCATTTTAAAAAATTCGTTACTGGAAACAGTTGCACATGTAATAAACATCAGTTTGAAAATTCAGTTTACTGCATAAAGAATTTGGGCACATGGTTTTTCATAAAATAAGTCAATTAGAGATTTCTTTTCACAGCCTGCAGGTTTTCTTTTAGCAAAATAGCAATGATTTTCTGGGGTCTATAAAAGCATAGGCGTTAAAGCTCTAACGAACAATATGCTACAGAAAATGTGGAATTGGAGGTACCTAAGAGAGAAAGAACGTTTCAGGGTTTTTCCTTTGATTTGGGGTTTTATTATGTGCATGGCTTTTTAGTTCAATTTAAAAAAATGAATATGCAAATACCTCTTGTTCTAAAACATTTTATTTGGAAAAAAAACCAAAACAAAAACCCAAACAAACACACACAAACAAACAAAAAAACCCCCCACATAAATTCTTTCACAAGTTAATTAAAATGAAGCGGCATCCCGATGTCTCTCTTCACCAACTGCCACAGCAGAGACGTTTCAGTGGTGATATGCAACAGCTTCATAAAATGCATGGCAAACTGGGGGATGCTTTGGACAACATGTGAAGAAAACTCCGGCTGTACTCACTTGTCTATCAAGTTAGGAAAGAACAGGGATATGTGGGCCTGAATTTTGGAGTGGTGGATGCTCTCATCAGGCCATTTGGGCATGTTTTTGCCTGCCTTGAAATGGGGATGGAGCAGAAGACAATTTCAGCACCATTGCTTAAACCTTGAAGCCATCTTCCTAGCTTAAATCCAGGCAAAATTCAGGTTTTTTTCTTGGGGAGATGCCTGATCTATCATGCTTGTGCAGAGGCAAAGCTTCCTTAGTAGTCCAGGACCTACTGGAAAAGCTTTTCCAGTTTCATGGTGTGCCAGGCCTCAAACCTAATTGATGTGGACTTAAAAAAATTGGACACCAAGGAATTTCTGGCAATATAAATACTCCATTTTGTGTACCTGCAAAACTAGAAGGTCCAAATGATTTGGGCTGGGTGCACAGAAAAGCAGTTAAGTCTTTTTAAAAACCCAGTGGTGTCTCTATAAGGTTTGGTCTGCGGGAGATGATTAATGCAGCCTGGTTTGGTGGTTCTTCCATTTCGTGTGAAGCCATCATTATTTAGAATTTTTGGGCACACTTTCTGGTTTTATCCAGAAGAGCTAATCCTTGACTGTTTTGCTGCTAATGGAGCAACAGTTACAAATCCTGTGTTTATTTACTTGGAGTGGAATTTTACCAAATGTATTGATGTTAGGATTTCATTGTCTTTACGCAAATTGAGCAGATAAAGTAATAAAAAGCATATTGATTGCGGGCGCGTGCATCTCTGATGGTAAGCATAGAAGATGTAAGCCGTTCCAAATTTCTCACAGTAGATTGCTTTTAAAGAGTTGGAATGACATCAGCTGAAAGACAGCGAAATGGAGTAACCAGATAGGATCTGATTGCCATTTGTCTGTGTCCCATCATTTCTTTCACTTCTTTTTGGGTTCCCTGCAAAACATTGAGCTCGCCGATACTGATGATTCCCACTTCAAGGGATGCTCATGTGGGAGTGGGGGAAAAAGCCTTTCAAAAAAACAACCAAACAACAACAAAGCCACAAAACAAACAAACAAAAACTTTGAAGCGCTTTAAATTATTTTCTTTATAAAATAAGATTTTTCTCTTTTCCCTTGAAACATGCACTGAAAACTGCTGAATGGCGATTCTCGCATTTTCTATGTGTAAACTATTCTGTACAAGAGACCTCATGTGTAACAGTGTTGACAATCTAATCAGGAATGCTTTGTGGACCTGCAAAGTCATGGCTGAATAAAACATTTTAACAGGGAAGCAAAGCTGTAATTGCTGCAGAAGGTCATGATTCCAAATGCTGTGTTGACTGGGTGTGACTGGGATGAATCCTGATGGTCCAGAGGGAAACCCAGTTATGCCCTAACCTGTTGGCTGCTGTTCTCCCTTTCCAGTTTTCCTCTTGCGAAACATACTCATTATGTGGCAAAAGGTTGGAAGACAGCAGAAATTCTGATTGCAGTCAACAAGCTCAGCATTCTGCATGCTCAGGTCCCTGGTGTGATGCTGTTGTGTACAGCCCTGCCATTTCCCGCTATCGATTCAGTGAGCAGGAGCCTTCCCTGACCTGCTCTATAAATAACAGTCCACGTCGCATGCAAAGCCCAAAGTCCCCTTCAGATTTATTAACAAAGCAAGCAACAAAAAAATAGCATGCTGAGCCGCTCCAAGGGCTGCTCCCCAAGGAGAGCACTGCTCAGAGCTGGAGTCCTCTCTCCTCTCCATTTATCTGCAGCAGCATGATGTGCTTTGCAGAGCTACTTAACCCTTGCCAGGAAGGAACTATATCTCAAGAAGATTTGGTGTTTGCTTTTCCCTTGGCCCTCATAGCATGCATACACTAAATCATAGAATAGTTTGTGTTGGAAGGGACCTTCCAAGCTCATCCAGTCCAACCCCCTGCCATGAGCAGGGACATCTTAACCCAGATTAGGTTGCTCAGAGCCCCGTCCAGCCTGGCCTGGGATGTCTCCAGGGATGGGGCATCCACCACCTCTCTGGGCAACCTGGGCCAGTATTTTACTGGACTAAGAAATTTAAAAAATTTCTTCCTTATGTTTAGTCTTACAGCCTAAGAGCATTCTGCTGTGTAGACATCAGGAATGACAGAGAAGGAGCATCTGTGAGAGCACCATACACCATTGTGTTCTGTTGTTAGAGACAGAAAGGACAGTGGCACCCTCAGACCACTTACCAAAGGCTCTGTTGTTGCAGTCGATCCTGTATAGTTTCCCTGTGTTTGGGAACAGTATCACCGTTCCCATCCCCAGCTGCCACAGACCTCCCTCACAGTGGATCACCAGTGGTGACCATGATGGTGGAGGTGAAGGCTGTCACCTCCTTAGCCATCCCTGCCTCTGGGGTGGGCACTGTGAGCAGGTTCATACAGAAACAGCTGTCCTGACAATGGGGTGCTGTGGTGAGCTGCTCCAGAGCCTTTGCCAGCATCATGGTGGCTTGGAGTGTGTCCAGAAGGCAATTGGCACTTTGTGCAGAGCACAGGCTGTGGCCTTTCCTCTTGGGAAGTGACTTGTGTGAAAAGGGAGCAGCTGTGTCATGCACCAGCTTTAATCTCTTGGTGGTTTTCCAAAGTGCAGCCTATTCTGGGATTTTAACCTGGTGTAATGGCTGAGCCCAGCTCTCAGAGGAAGAGAAACAAGGGTTTGGCAAGCTGAGGAGGGTAAAGGAGCATTTCTCACCAACTTTTCTTCCTCCTGCTGTTTGAGGGATCCAATCGTAGAGTCAGATCTGTGGGGAGACTGTCGCTGGGAAGCAACAGGCCAGCACCTGAGGTCAGTGTTGTGAGGTAACAAAGCTTTGTTCCTCAGAGCAGAACTCCCTGTGACCAGGCACGCCCCATGCTCGCCCAGACTTTGGTGACAGCAGCTGATAGGCGTCCAGGCAGCGAGACTGAGAGAAAAGACCTCTGAGTGTGTTGAGAAGACATAATGACCTGAATGACAGCAGCCAAATCCTCTCCCCAAGCAAACGTGATTCACAGGAGTTCACAACATGGAAGCTGCAGGACTAGAGGAACAGAAAAGCGGTCTCTTAGATCTGCTCGGTGCTCCTCAAAAGGGAGGCCGCCATGCTGTGATTCTCCAACCAGCCTTACAAAGACCCAGGCAAGGTGTCCTTGCCAGTCTGCGTGCTGGAAGGGTGCTGACAGCTGTGTTTGCTGTCGTCATCCCTCAAGGAAATTGTCCGTCTTCGCTCCTCACGCTTGCAGGTTTTCATAATTGATTTTGAACTATGGTTGAAGCACTGGAATCCAGATTTGGCACCGTTTCCCAGCTCTGCCACAGCTTCCTCAGGCAACCTTGGGTGAAGCAGGTAATATTTTCCTGCCGCTGTTCCCAGATAAGAACTCATCAATCTTTAATTTTGTTTGTTTAGCTTTGAGAGAACAGTCTTTTCTCACATTAGCAGTGGACCACTGGCTATTTCTGCTCCGTCCCTGGGGTATTGCTGTAGGATAAGGACCATCAAAATGAACAGGACATTTCCTCACATGGTATCTTTGCCATTGTGCAATCACATCCACAGTGGAAATGCTGTCGTTGGCTTGTTAATCTGCAGTTTTGACCAAGTTTTGGATCCCAGTGTGCAGAGCAGTCTCATTTGAAAAAGCAGCTTTGCAGCATCTATGAGGCTAGCGTTTAAAATAGGATTAAGAGGAACAAGACCAGGTATGTCCATGAGAAAGCCAGCTTTCTTTATGGCAAAACCCAATGTTTTAGGTATTTTTACATTTCATCTGGTTGTTTATATTATTTTTCTAACTTTGAGCGAGTGTAAATAAAATGCTTTTTACTTCTGAAGGTCTTTACTTAAGAGAATCAGCATGATAAGTTGGGAATATGTATATAGTTTTTAAATTAGCATTTTTTCCCCTGCACGAGAGTCGTGAAGTGACTTCATCTCTTTTCTGTAGGATAATATTAAAATACCTATTTAGGTGGTTGGGTTTTTTTGTAACTTTTACGCATAGTTACACAGGCTCCACTCCCCAAAAAAATGCTTAGAGAGGATAAGAGGAGATTTTAACATGCTCTTGCTGTTTGGATGCTTTTTTCTGGCTCCCATCGTCTTTCAGGAAGGAATGATCCATGTTTAGCAAATGGAGGTTTATTGTGGGACATCCAGATGCCTGAAGAGCTCTGACGTACTGGACTTGTCATCTCAGTTTTTCATGGAACATATTTCTCCTGTCCTTGTGTTCATGCACTGCTGTGCATATGTCAAACACAGTTTCATTTCGCTTAATTCACTACAGATTGTGCCGCAAGCACCTGGTCCAGTTATCCTCTGACTTTGTTGCGTGACTTGGAGAAAACTGTAAAATCTCTGTGGTTTTTTTTTTCTTCTTTTTTTTTCCCTTTTTCCAACCTGAAAACTAGATTAATAATATTCCTGGAGAGTTTCTGAGCTGAGAATTGCTGTAAACTAATGGACAGTGGATTAAACACCTGGCCAGCTGTGCCAGGTCACCGATCCTCGCTCTGCTGGGGCTTCAAGGCGTTAGCATTTGTGTTTGCTGTAAAATGAAGATATTACTTGCTTGAGTGCAGTTTGGGGGGGGTAGCTGTGTAGTACCTACTCTTGGCATTGAGCAGGGAGTCCAGAAGCCGTCAGGCAAAGGTGTATTTTGCAAACTGGCAGAGAGATCCACTACAAGAGCTGGAGGCCAGAAAGCAGGTTGCTTCCAGCTTGCATTTCTTGCCTGTTGGCTGGGACGAGAACAATGCCGTGGTCTTGCCCAAAAGGTTCCATTAAAACCTGGGCATCTGCTGGGGTTATGAACTGCTGGGCAGCTTGGCTCAGCAGCAGGGGTTCCTGTAAATCAGATCTGTCTTTACCTATAGATTTCGCAGCTGTCACAGGGAATGTTGTCTTTGCTGCACAGCTGTGGGGGCGGCAGAAACACTGGCTGGAGGAGATGATCATGTAAGGAGAGCACGAGAAAGCGTGGGTTGCTTTGGGCTCTTCCGGATGGGCTTTCATGCCAGAGGGATGTGGGGATTTTTGCGGGGATAGGAATGGCTTTTCTTCATTGCAATGTGTCCTGAAATGCCACATGAAGCGGCATTTCTGTGCTAGTTTTGCGTTCCTTTCCCATGGTGCATCTCAAGCGCATGTGTTGAAATCATGACTCAAAAAAACGGTCTGGATGCTGGAGCCAACAGTGAGATCCTTTGCGGGGAGCTTGGGGTCATCAAAACCCATGTGCATGCCGAAGGTCAGGATGGCCTGGCTTCTGCTTCCTCCTCCTTCTCCCATGTCAGCTGTGTCTCCAGCCATCTGCCTTTTTGCCTGTCCCCGTTTGTGTGTGACAACCTGAACAGGCAGCAGCAGCTGCTGGGAGCCCTGGGCACCCCCTCCTTTTGCTTTCAGAGAAGGGCAGGCTCTCAGCCAAAGTTACACAATGCTTCCATCCTTTCTCTGTGTTTCGGGCCACACACACAATCTGCTGTTATTAAGAACGTTGGTGTTGGACCAAGTTATGGGCCTTGTCTTTCTGAAACTGCTGAGTACCTGCCCTCTTGAAATCAGAGCCCTTTAAGGAAGTGTTTTAAAAATAGGTTGGTCTTATGCTAATTTTCACTAACGATCCGAGGGCTGGAACAGCTCTGCTGTGAGTACAGGCTGAGAGAGTTGGGGTTGTTCAGCCGGGAGTAGAGAAGGCTCCAGGGAGACCTTATTGTGGCCTTTCTGTGCTTAAGATGAGCCTGTAAAAAAGATGGGGACAGACTTTTTAGCCTGGCCTGTTGTGATACAACAAGAGGTGATGGTTTTAAACTAAAAGAGGAAAAATTCAGGGTGGACGTGAGGAAGAAATTTTTGACCCTGAGGGTGGTGAGACACTGGCTCAGGCTGCCCAGAGAGGTGGTGGATGCCCCATCCCTGGAGACATCCCAGGCCAGGCTGGACAGCAACCTGATGTGGATGAAGAGGTCCCTGCTCATGGCAGGGGTTGGACTGGATGAGCTTGGAAGGTCCCTTCAACCTAAACTATTCTATGATTCTGTGATTCTAATGTCTTTAGAGCCCACCTCAGTCAATCTAGGTAGAGCCATCATGGGGACTTTCTTCTTGCTTCTTCTATTGTGCACATTAGCTCATTGGGAACATGGTAATGCACTGAAAGTTTAAATTTTTGTTGTAAAATATCATGCCACACAAACTCCTTCTAGCCAGCCTTAGGTCACCTAATTGTGCTTATTTTTGGTCTAGCTCTTCTCAAAAGCCCAGCTCCTATGCTTCCCACCAACTCCCCATGGACCTCTCAGGGTCCCTCTTAGCCCTCTTTCCTGTTTTCAGATTACTAAAAGTTGGACTGAAAACTGAACGTGCCCTTAATTCTTTTTCCACTTTGAAGGTAGCAAGAAAAATAAGTGTTGGTATACATAAAGGCTAAGCCTTAGCAAAGCAGACAGATGTATTGAATTACCTCATAGCTAAAAGAAGTGTGTTTCATTGTAACATAATTTTTTTTTACCTTAGCAAGATTTTTTTTTTTAAAGTTATTGATGCCATGTTGAAAATGCTGCCTTGGCCATGAAATAGAGAGAGGGCACCACACACTGACCACTCCAATAATGTGCACCAGTAACTACTGTGCAAAAGCTCAAGGATCCTGATTTTTGACTATAATTTATTAGAAGTTAAGCTGTAGCAAAAGCACAGAAAAGATTTCTCTGAGCCTTCATAAATTCATGTGCTTTAAATTAGAAATAAAATAGTCCCTGTTTTATTAATGGCAAAAATGGTAGGTCATACTCATGGCTAATATTCACTGCAAATAGTACCAAATTTCTACGTATTCACCGCATATATTTTATTGCTGTAACTTGTGGCTCTCCCAGGCAGGATAATATTTTTACTCCGCTGAATATACCTGTGCAAGTTAAAGGTCTCACATGTATTCTTTTAAAGTGACAGTTCATTCCAGCTAGGTCCTTGCTTAATATCAGTACTTATTCATTAAAAAATAAGTATGAAATGTAATGTCATCCTTCTTAGTCCCAGGTTTGAACAGCAAGGAGCCATATCCTAAAACCTATAAAGTGTTTTCTATTCATATTTGGGCTCAAATCGCTTCTTCAGAGCTTTTTGGGAGCATGCCTCAAAGCGCAATCTCTGCCAGTGCCTTTGTGTTGCACATGTGAGTGTACGTGTGTGTGACACACACTTGAGATAATTATTTAAATCTTAAGACGTTGGAAGTCAGTCCTCTGCATACGAGTGCGCATATGTGCACACACACACAGCGCTCTTGGGCTAATTACTTAAACCTAAAAATGCTAAAAGTCACGCCTTGATTCTATTTTTTTCCCCCTTCTTTTTTTTCTTTTTTTAAATAGCAGATGTTGTTAAAATGTACACCAGATTGTAAAGTCTTGTTCCAAAGGATGGATTCCTGTCTCTGCTTGCTCTCCAAAGGGCTTGTGGTCAAATCCCACCTCTCCAGCTGTTTTCAGGTGTCCCCTGACTTGGAGCAGAGAAAACAAGTGTGCCAGTTTATTGTTTGGTTTTGTGGAAATATGATTTTAATAGGCATTTTCTCCAGCATCCAGTTGGAGACACTTAAGAACAAGAGGCAGTTGATGCAAACCCCGTCCTTCTGGGTTTCTCAGTACCTAACAAGAGGTGGTGTTTTACCTACCGAAGTGTTATTAAAGGAAACCCAACCATGACAGCCGGTGTCAGTGATGTGCCTTGCAATCCAATGAGAAATATGGTAGATACTCCAAGCCGTGAGATAACTGCCAAGGCTTATTGCAAAGAGCTTTGCGAAAAAATGCTTTCTCTGAAGAGCGTCAGATTTCACTCACTTCTCACAGCACAGACATGCCTTGGCAATCACAATTAGCCTCATTTGGGCCTGTGGAATCCATTATTTTATAGCTTGTCTCCTAGCTGGCAGGATGACAAACAGTTTATACCTCTTTGGAGAGAAATCTGACCGAAAGACACAGAGCTTTAATTCAGCGTTCTCCCACCTAAGCCGTTTTCCCTTCCCCTTTGTTGCTCAAGGCAAAGACACCTCATGTTGGCCTTGGTGGCTCTGTCAGGCTCTTGACATCTCAAATTTATCTCACGCCTGGATGAGGACAAATCTTTAATGAACTTCAGGCTTTTGTTCCTTTTCAAGTCAGGCAAGGAGGGTTTATGATTCATCTGGCAAGGAAGATATAAGGAGCTATATGCAAATACTAATTAATTAGCTACATTTGCCTAGTTGCCAAGTGATCTTCCCGTGCGTTCGACATCCCAGGAGGAGGAAGAAGTGGGGTGGTTATCCGGGTCTGTTTGATCACAGAATGGTTTGTGTTGGAAGGGACCTTCCAAGCTCATCCAGTCCAACCCCCTGCCATGAGCAGGGACATCTTAACCCAGATCAGGTTGCTCAGAGCCCCGTCCAGCCTGGCCTGGGATGTCTCTAGGGATGGGGCATCCACCACCTCTCTGGGCAACCTGGGCCAGTGTCTCACCACCCTCAGGGTCAAAAATTTCCTTTTTTTTCTTTTTTTTTTTACTATAGGAGAGTGATGTCCAGGTGGCTGATTCTGCTATAATTTAATGGCAGCTCACTCGTCTGCTGTTGTGCTGGAAACAATAAGAGGCCACTTGCCAATGAAAGTTTGGCTGAATGACTTGTAGCCATAACTGAATTTCACACAGCACTTGTATGGTCTTTTCACACCTCCCCCCCCCGCCGCTTCCGCTATCTCATCTTGCTGCTTCTTTTTAATTGCCAAATTTAAAAGGAAAATCCTGGTGCACAACAAGAGAGCTACAGCAAATTAAGAAGTTTTTTCTGGGTTTTTTTATAAAGGGGTGACAACAGGCGGTGTGTGACTGGCCGTAGGGTGACAGTCATCTATATGTATCATATAACAATACCTGCTGCTTCTTTTAATTTATTTTTCTTTTCCAATGCAGTATATTTCAGGACTCATTAAACCTTAACTGAATTACCTTTACTCAAGCAAAAAAATATTTACCTCTTGGATAATATATTTAGAAGAGCAGCACCATCACGTTTGGTATCTGCTGAAGCTGATGAAGCATCTGTGACTTCAAGGCAGCCAGTTGCTGTGACTGCCACCTAGAATAATAACGAAAGGGGCAAAGAAAGAATAGAAATTATTCAGGGAATTTAGGGAAATCCAAATGTTTGCAAAATCATTGATCTGTGCTCTGCACAACAGCGTCAGCTGTTGCAGGGCCAGGCGTGTAGCAGGGTTGTTTTGTTTTTTCTATTCCCCCTTTAACAAAATATTTAAAGGAATTTTTTTTTTTCCTGCGCTTTGGTATCTAAAATGAGGAAATGAAATCATAATACTTAAGCTCCCAGAAAATTTGCCTCAAGGGGCCAGTGCCATGGAAAATAATTTATTTCTTGGGTTTGAAGGAGAGTCCATGTGAGGGCTCGGAGCTCTGGTGCCTGTCACTCATTTTACAGAAGGCTAACAAAAAGATGGCTTTCTCCCAAAAAAAGTCTGAAATTTGATCTATAACACACAAGGCAATTTTTCAGGAAACAGTAACTTTTTTCATCTCGTGGAAACCTCTAGTGGACAAGAGTTAATGTATATTAATGGTTTCCTGGGTCCTGATGGCTGTAAGTTACACTGACGGGTGTTTTAACGTTAGTAATCCTTAGTATTATTTTAGCGAACATCTATAAAATTTAGTTATTATGTATTAAAAAGCAGACTGAAAGCACTGACATTTATGGAAGCTCAAATTAATGGTTTGAAAGGTTTCACAAATTTATCAGATGAATAGAAATCTAAGGAAAAAAAAATCCACTTAGGAAACACGACAGCTTTGATTTCTACAAATCTATAGATACCATATTTAAGGATGTAATTTAGGTTGTGGTTTGTGAAAGTGTTTATGGATTATTGACATTTCTAATCTTCGTAATTCACAGAGAAATTAATTAGGAGGGGATAATTTTGGGAACGTGTTACGTGAAGCCATTGTAACACAGGGTACTTGTAGAGTACCTTCGTTTGCTGAAGCCTGGGTATTATATGAAAAATGTAATTTTGAAACAGAGCAAGTGAGATTATTCCTCCCTGTTATTAAATAAAGGATTAGCACTTCATTTGCTGTAAAAGGCAAGCATTTCTCCTGTGCAATAAACTAAGATTTTTTTTTTTCACAGCGTTACGGAGAGGAAAATAATGTGTGCGCACAGGTACACAGAGTCAAGAAGAGTGAAGTGCTCTGTTTACCGAAACCTTAAATTTTATCGGAAATATAAATAATGGTACAAGCAAAGTGGGCCCCACCATTGCAATCAGTTAAACCTAAACAAGCTTTAAAACTTAGCTTGCAGTGTAGTTTTGGTCTAGGGGAGAACTGGCAACAGAGAGGCTCAAAGTTGTGTGTGATTCTTTCATGATAGAAATCAGTAGCTGTGAGAGAGCTAATTGCTAAGAATAATTTCTTCATTCATCTGGCTGGAGAACATAAGTCTGAGCCCTTTGTATTCAAGTTGCTCTTGGACTGCAAAGCCAGGTGAGGTTAATGGGGTCTGTTCACCATTTATAATAAACGCGTGTATGTGCTTGTTATTGGTACCTGTGACAACGTCCTTGGTAAAGCAGTGGAAGGGCATAAAGCTCAATTTACTTATTGTACCTTTCCAAAGGAAGCTGATACCGTTCCAGCTCTGAAAAGGAGGGGGAATGATTTCTGGAAAACCTGTCATGTTGAGGGCAAAATAAAAAAATCTAAATTTAAAATCATAGTAAAATAGTATGAGGTGGCAAAAACGGAAAGGCAGCAACAAAATGTATTGAATTTGCAAAATAATCTTGGAACACCTAATTCTTCCATTCTCTCTGCTTGCTCCTGAGCCAAGACCCAAAGGGGCCTCCCATGTTGTGTGTTAAAAATTCTCACATTAAAAACTTGTAAAACAAGTGGTTGGCTGGGGCTAATGGCACTGGAGCTACGCTCTGGCTGGGATGGCTTGATGCAGACGTTGGGGACAGAAATGGATCCCCATGTCTTCTGTAACGAGGACAGTTGCAATGAAGGGCCTGAGCCCAAAGGCCACGATATTGCCGTTGTTCTTCCTTTGCCTAGAGGCAGAATGTCATCCGACCTTCTGCTGGCTCCAGCAGAAGCTTCTCTATTCCTGCTTTACAGTATTGCACAGTTTGAGTACATTACAAAAGCTTTTGCTCGTTTGGATATGCGAATTACTACCTTCTGCATTGCCAGTATACCATCAGCCAGAAGAATCGGTGTGAAGCCACACATCTGGGGATCTGTCCTCTTGCTTTTGCCAGGGATATTTAATCTTTTTCTGAACACCTTATTTAACTGTGGCCAGCCACAGCCTGGGATGGGGAGACTTGTCGCTGTGCGGGTGTCTCCGGGTGCTGGATCCGGTGCCTTTTCATCTTGAGGGCAAAACCAGGTCCTTGCGCTGAAATGTGTCGTCTCTGTTCTAGTGAAAACGTTTGTCTTTAACCTCAACCTGTTAGAAGGTAGGAAGGAACCTGAATCAAAGCCCAGGTAAAAAGTAAAATTTTTTTTAAAAATTGGAAACATTCACTATGGGAGCTGCAAAAAGTGCAGCTCCACGTATCCAGCCAATGCATTTGCAGCCTTACCCTGCAATCATTCTTCTGTTAAATCTGCACTTTCCCATCCAGATGAATGAGACTTTTGAACATGAAGGGGTTTGCAGTCCCAGTGCCGGGGGACGGTCGTTTGGCAAGTGTCTGGGGCTGGAAGGGGCCGCAGTGAACTCCGGGCAAGGAAAACCAAAGCATGCATGCATACCTTTGCATTCCTGTCTTGCTTCTCTGAACAGAGATCTCTGAGCTGTCAAAACCATAACCATTTTGCTGGCAAGTCCTCGCTTCTCTCTTGGTGATATTTTATGGGACCTGTCTTCTCCTACAGCTTCGGGCAAGAGGCCCCACAGAACTAGCAAAGCCGCAGGCTGGGTGTGCCGAAGGTGTTTGGGGCACTGGAAGGAGAAGGGGTCAGTGCCTTGACTGCGGAGTGCATTGGGACAAGGGTCCCCAAAGCCTATGGCAGGAGGTCATTAGCTACAAAAACAGGTCCTGAGTGATTACCAATTAATAAGTGCATTGCGTTGATTTCTCGCTGCAAGGGGCTTTGTCCAAAGGGATGCAGTGTTATTATGCTTGGTGAATAATTCACAGAAAAATATCCAGTGAGTTGTGGGGTTGGGCTTTTTAAATAGCACTTAGATGTTTGTAACTCGTTAACACTGAAAATCTTCAGGCTCGCATAAATAGTACAAGTATTACAATATTTTAAAAGTTTTTTTCCACGTCCTACTTGTTTCTCCGAGACATAGGACAGGACTTCGTGAACATCCGCCGATGTGCTTCATTTGACACTCCTAAGTTCTCTATTCATGTCACAAGGGACTATTCTCCTGCTTAAAGCAGGAATCTCTGTCTTACAGGATTTGGGCAAAATATGTGAAGATATTTGTTTTATAGGAGCTTTTATTCTATACATAAATCTAGATCAGTCATATTTCAGTGTATGGGTATTTCATTTTACTCTATGAAACTAGTCCAAGGCTGCTGCTGCTGAGGTATATCTGAAGTGTTGGTTTTGTTGGTGTGTTTTTTCTTTCTCCTTAAAGATTTTTGTAAAGTTAAAATTTATCTGTATTTTGTTCAGCTTGTCTGTGTATTATCCAGTGTATATCAGAGGAAGAGTTTTTTATATATATATGTAAAATGTTCACATACTATAGTAGTAACTGAAGTAAATTAATAAAGCTTCTTTTTCATATGAAAGAGGTAAAGAAAAGTACCTGGCCAATACAGTACCATTAATCTATTCTCTTTTCTCCTTTCTCTCTTTACCTCTCTCTCTACAATAGAAGTGGAACAAAAAGGTAATTAAATACCTTTCGAATTATATATATATTACTTATGTATAGGCTAAGTTATTTAACAGTTTAATGTTTTAGTTGAAATACTTTGTCATTAATTCTCACTACTTTTTTGTTAAAGCTTATGTAGTATCTCTGCTGCTCAACTTCACCAGATAACTCATTTTTTCTGAAGTTTTTACCAATGCCACTTTTTTCATTACATTTCTGTTCAAAGGTTTAGGTAACTCACTCTTCTTCTGCCCCAAAGATTTTGGCAAGCGTACATACATATGTACGTGCATAAGTATATCTAATTATGCCATAAAAGCCTCTTGGAAACGACACCCCTTTATCAGCAACTCAGGGTGGTTACTCAGACTCCAGTAAGCAATAGACTTTTACACCAGCTGCTAAATCTGATTTTCCTCCTGTCTTGCTCTCCAGAGGATATTTCCAATTCCTGCATTTTCACAAATAATCGGAGTGTGAGCCCTGGGATCAGCGGTGGGTGCTGGAACACCTCTTTGCCGCTGCCCATCCCACGCTCATGGTCATTGTGCTCTCCACCGAGATGGACCCGGCAAATAAATGACACTATTCCCAGCTCAGGAGGGCCGAGCGAGCGGGTTTTGCCCCGCAGCATCCCTCCGTTTGCCATCCAGCCGGCCGGGCCCTTGGCACTGGCATTCCTGGGCACATCCCGGCCCCTCTCGGTCACCTCAAAGTCTGAGCAGCAAAGCTCCCTGGTTAGTCCCACCACTCCTCTGTGCTGCTCTGATGTAACAATTGAAGGTATATGGTTTCAAGTTTGAATTTACTACTATATTTAACAGGACATTTTTTTTAACTGATTAAAATCTATACCTTGGGTTCCTCTCCAGTGAACTTGATTCTTTTCCTTCTTTCCTTCCTTCCTTCCTTCCTTCTTTCCTTCCTTCCTTTTCCTTTCAGCATCCATACGTCATTTGTTGTTAATTGTGTGGACTGCATGTTCTGTGTGTCCTGTAGCAGCTTCAAAAGCCTCATTTCTAGTTATACTACAAGTCTGTAGATGGATGTTCCCCCCCCCCAGCTCCCTTTGCTTTAAACACTCTTCGGAGTTGCTGAGGGATTCGCCTCTGCTTTGCTATTGGTACCTTTTAAATATTTAATATCACTTGGGCTGTAAGGTTGGGAATTTCTTTCTCTTATTTCCATTTCTAGGCCACTCTTCTGTGGGCTGTTCAAATAAATATGTGGATCAATTCCCCAGGAGTTTACCCCTTCACCTAGTAGGTACAGATACACTGCAAAATATAATCTGGAAATACAAACCCAGAAATCCTTTGGGGGCACATATTCATTGCAGAGTTTTCAAAGGCGAGTGGTCCAAGTAAGTACACCTGTAAAAATAGATTTGAAAAGCAATAAGAAAATGAGTCGCAGTTGATAGAAAAAAGCAGAAAAAAAAAAATACATCAATTTGGTGGGGCAGATCTTGTTCTAGAGATGAGGCCGGGGGAAGGCTGGTCTCCACAACAAGGCGTCGCTCGTGGATTTCCTCTGGCCTCAAATGTCTTCTATTGCAGAACTAGAAACTGTTGAGGTCTTTGGGCCAACCACTCCTAGACTGCCATTAACTTCGTGCTTTCTTTTTAAATTCTTTTCTCCTCCGACAGTTTTTCTTTGCCCTGGATTGCTGAAAGGAGTATACCAGAGCGAACATTTATTTGAATCAGACCACCAATCGGGTGCTTGGTGCAAGGACCCTCTGCAGGCATCTGACAAGATTTACTACATGCCCTGGACGCCGTACCGGACAGACACGCTGACGGAATACTCTTCCAAGGATGATTTCATTGCCGGGAGGCCAACCACCACCTACAAACTCCCACACCGGGTGGACGGCACAGGCTTCGTGGTGTACGATGGGGCATTGTTCTTCAACAAGGAGCGCACCAGGAACATAGTCAAGTTTGACTTGCGGACCAGGATAAAAAGTGGGGAGGCCATCATCGCGAATGCAAACTACCACGACACTTCTCCCTACCGCTGGGGAGGCAAATCTGATATTGACCTGGCTGTGGATGAGAACGGGCTGTGGGTAATCTATGCAACAGAACAAAATAATGGCAAAATAGTCATTAGCCAGTTAAACCCTTACACATTAAGGATTGAAGGGACATGGGATACTGCCTATGACAAGAGGTCAGCTTCGAACGCCTTCATGATCTGTGGGATTTTATATGTGGTGAAGTCTGTGTATGAAGATGATGACAATGAAGCCACAGGGAATAAAATAGACTACATCTATAACACTGACCAAAGCAAGGATAGCATGGTGGATGTGCCCTTTCCAAACTCCTACCAGTACATTGCTGCTGTGGATTATAATCCCCGGGACAACCTCCTGTACGTATGGAACAACTATCATGTTGTGAAGTATTCCTTGGACTTTGGACCGCTGGACAGCAGAGCAGGTAAGGGGTTTAATACCGAGCCAAAATCTGAGTTGGGCTTTCCGTTTTTCTTGCAAATAGGGTGTAAAATTGAAGTCTGTTCCTGTCTTACTGAAATGCCTTTGTAAACTAAGACCTAAGGAATACTTTTTTTTCATATCTTAGTTTGAAACAAAATAGAGAAGAGACTGTGCTACATATAACTAACCTGAAACAGTCTCCAAATGTCCACGCTCTTGTTTCCTTTACAGAGACAGCAACATTCTTTTATCCTTAATTTAATTTTCCTCTATACTTCTGATCATCTTCCCTTCTACAGGATTTTTGGTGATGTGCGCAAGTTTACCCACTTCTTCATTGTTTTGCAAGTGTGATGTTCTCAATTGCCATTTGATTAGCAACATGTCTGAGCCTGGATTGTGGTCAAACTCATTTGATGGTGCAGGAATTTCCAAATGGCGTTTGCTCAACCATTTTCAAATTATTACTGCTGTACATGATATAGTCATAGTTATCGGGTGTTTCCTGTGGTGAACGGTGTGCTTCATAAAGGCTGCAAAAGTAAGAAGAAAGGCAGAATTAATAAAATTTGGATAGTAAGATATGTGATTAGTAACGTGGTTGTTTCCAAAACATTGGTTTTTGTTAATAAGAAAGACTTGGAAGCAGATGAGCGGGTTCAGGGCTTCAGATTGCAAAAGAGAAAAGATTTTTTTGCTGAGCTTTTTTTTTTTTCTTTCTCTTCCTGTGTGCAGCCTGTTATCCATCTAAAAAAAAGTCCTGAAAGAAACTGAGGATATGAAAATCTGGGGAGGGCTGGAATAAAAGTAGTAAAATGGCAGTCAATTTCCCACTTTTATACAAAAATGTAAGGAAAAGGAGAAGGAAATCTTGAAGAGGCAGAGGACATTTTCAATGATGTTGACCTCTGCAAGATCTCAGATGAGCAGAAAATGAAGTAATACTTTTCATTCTCCCGACTTAATGATGAGCGTGTACTTTTGGAGCCGTGGAGGGAAGCAGAGCAATTTGTAAGTTATTGGTTATCCCCAAGGAGTGAAAATCAGTTGCATCCCTTCTATTGCACAGGGTTTTTCTCTGCTTTTCAGTGAATCATTTCCAGGTATCACAGTGGATTCTCTGCTTCCGCTTTTTCACATGGTGACCATTGGCATCTTTAATTTAAAAAAGCCATAATCAGTGAAAAAAACCAAATGTAGTACTTTTGTATTTTAAAAAAAAACCAGTTCAAGCTGGTGAGACTGGGAGAGCAGTTGAGAACCTTGCAGAGGGCTCCGTTACAACACGGGAAGCAGTGAAGACACAGAATATTTTTATTTGGTTATTTAGTTATTTATTTTTTACAAAGAGTGGATCGTGGATGTGTTTTTCCCCTCTTCCCAAATCACCAGTGTTTTTCAGTTTAGAGCAAGGAGACATTACCTTAGGCTTACAGTTTGAGTAGCAAAATACGTAAATAATATCTGCTTAATTAGAAAATAAAAGAAAGATTGTAAAATTGATGGATCAAACAAATTGGTTGTTAAAAAACAATTAAGGGTGGAATTTAAGGAGCAGAGCTGTTAAAAACCAAAAATTGCTCTTAACAAGGAAGTGATATATTTAGGTACCTAAATAGCCAGTAACATATTTGAAATCTCTGGTATGCTACATTCTAAGGCTATCTAAAATTAGAAAACAAAAACAAAAACCAAAAAAAACCCCACACCAGGTGCTGGAGGCTCCAGTTCACTTAGTCAAACAGTTTCAGTCTTTTCCCAAACCACCCAGGGAAAATAGGAGGAAGCAGGAGTCTTTTAGCTTATAGGAAAAGCAAGGTTCATATCATCTTGTTCTTCATAGCGATTAAACATTTTCTGGAGTTTTAATTAAAGGTGTGTTTGTACACGTAGGTGTGGTACATATTTGAGATCCCCACTGTCCCAGAGCTTCTCTCACCCACTGTTTGAAAAAATGGGCTTTTACTCCTTGGTGTAAATGAGTGGCAAATCCTGGAGTTTCTGCGCTCAGCTGGAGGTACCAGGGAAGGCAAAATACACTGAAGTGAGGCACAAAGCTCCGTTCTGCTGATCCAGAAGTAATTGAATTAAAACCAATTGTTCATTTTTCTCAAAAATGGGAAAAGCTGTCTTTTTAAGGATTTGCCCCACTCAGTGATTTTTTTGCTTTTGTCAGGGGTTGTTTCTGGTTGTCCCAACAGCAGTTTTGAAAGCAAACACTCCTCAGTGCCTGCAAATCCCAGGAAGCCAGTCATTAATTTCTGCCTTCAAGCAGTGAACTTGAAGACACCAAAAGCCTTTGAAGCATTTTTTTTTTTGCTTTGAGCTGTTTGGCCTCTGAATGAGTTTTTTGGAGGATGCTTCTCCATAAACGCTCCTGCGTTTTGGGGTTATTTTCTTTGTAGCTGATTTTGAGTTTGCTAATTTGAAGTGATAGCTCTGCAGCTCTAGCAGTGTTTTTCCATCCATCGAATGCAGAGTAGCATTCAGGTTGTTGTTTTGTATATGCGCCTCGCCAGGCGTGTGCAGAGAGGTAAACCAAAGGCTGCAGAATTTTCCGCAACCTAATCAATGTTTAATATTCACCAGAGTTCCCCGTTTTAATCATCACCCACTTGTGATACAGTCTGCGTAAACAAATTCAAGCAAATATCAACAAATCCTCTTCTCCAAAAAGGCAAAGTGCTCCCATCCCGCTTCCCGGGGCTGTGCCACATACAAACACATCGCCTGGCTTTGCTTCTCGGTGTCTCCCCGGGCGGTCATGGCTCCTGTTTAATAGGTGTATGAAATTAATAAATAAATATGCCTAATACCTAAGGAGGACAGTTAATATGATGCAGGGACTTCTAATTGTGCTGCAGTGGCTTCCAGATATTGCATATTAACTCCATGGACTGCCAGGCGGGTAATGAAATGTGATATGAAGCTTCCATCCATATCCGTAATGTTTTAAAAACCTCAGAGGGTGCATGTCAAACTTTTATCCTCTGCATTGGCGTTAAGTATTGCAGGGTGATCTCCTGACATGAGATTGCAACCATTTTATTCAGTAAGGGTAGTTGGGTTTTTTATTCCTAAAGCAGTTTTACAATGCAGATAAGGTGAACTCTCTGTCCTTATAATATGCTAATTAAGTGCATTTGTGTCTTGGGTAAAAGATCTGGCAGTATGGTGATGAATAAGAACTTTAAACACATATGACACCTCGTTAAAATGTAATTTTCGCATCATAAATTTGAGGCCTTGCCTTTGACAGCTGAGTAATGTGGATAGCGGGCAGAGGATCTTGAACGTTTCAAAGTTGCTAACAGGGATCTGGAAGGGGTGTCCAGCGCCGTTTTTAGGGAGCTGCTGAGTGTTTAATTGTGGCTTCTCCTGCACTGTTTTGTTTTTTGGGTTTTTTTTGTTTGGTTGGGTTTTTTAATCCAGTTGCTTCCCTCGTATCCAGGAGCATCCCCGACTCACTCCCATTCCTCTTGGTTGCTTGCAGTGACAGCTGCTGGTTGCACAGCGTTGCTGGAGGTTTTTGGAGAGATCACCACTTGCTTTCAGCAGCCTCTGCTAAGTGCATATCATAGCTTTTATCCTCTAATATTTGTCCATATATGCCTGTCCCATTTATTCTATAGATATTTCGGTCCCTTTCTGCTCTTTAAGACAGAAAGACATGTCTAAGCTTGGAGGTTAAGAAAGCAGCACAGAGACTCCTCATCTTTTATAGCAAAGCTGGCGATTCAACCTATATTTGTTGGCTAGCTGGTACCTTGAGCTCAGCAGGATGGGAGGATATTTCAACTGCTTGGGATCCAGAATTGCATTTGTTCCCCATTTTAGGGCCTGATCTGTCTCTTCGTTTTTATCCTGTTTTCAATTTGCCATCTTTATAAAGTAATGTCTTATTAAAAAATTAGAGCATCATACCACTGGACACGGTTCTGAAATTAGGGATTTCTGCTTTTTTTGTCAGGAAAGCTGGAGTTTGAGCTCTTTTCTCTACCTTCTCACAAAAAAAAAAAAAAAAACCAACCCAAACAAAACCTTAAAAAGTGCAAGATTCCTCAGCTTTTAAGAGCTCCCTTTATGGAGCACTTCATAAATATTAATACTGTTTGGTTAGCACAGCAGGAGTATCTTCAGTGCCTCTCCAGTACAAATAAATACACGGTTGCTCCCTCCTAAATAAAAATGTGCTTCTCTCGGTAGGATGGTGGAGCTGAGTGTATCCTCTTTGGACATGGGTTGTCACCATCGCAAACCAAAGGGAAACCTGCTGTAAAACCTGTGTACCATAAAGCTCCAGCCAGTATCCATGGGGCCGATGGAGGCTTTGAAGATTTTGAAAATGAGCAGCTTTTATTCCTACTCCCCACTGAAAATACCCCCATCGTGGCAGTTCATGGGTCTGGGTCGCTCTCGTCGCTTGTCTGCTGCTGATAGTGTTTGTTCTGGAAATGAATACTGTAATATTTTTAGCAGCATTTATTAAGACTTGTCTACTGAAGTCTAGTTCAGCGTTGCTAATTAACTTCTTCAATGCTGCCAGCACTCTGCAGTTCTTCCGTGACAGCTTTTTTAAAAATTTTTTTAACCAAGAAAGCCAAGAAGGCACATGTGGATGCCCTGCAATATTCTACTTTAGAGTCAAAGCAAGCAGAAGACGCATTGAATGCTCTTCTTACTTGATAGTCAGGTTAAAAAGGAGTGAAAAACTCTTTAGGAATAAGCTACAAAATTCTTGAACCTGTACAGGAAGCTTTACAGCATTTGAAGATCTCCACGTTTTGGGAGAAATGGGACCAACTGTGAAGGGCTGTGAAATGCTGGGTGGGGATGCTGTCAGCAGCCTGACAGGGGAAGATCAGTAAATCTCAGAAAAAAAGAGATAACAGACACTTTGAAGTACACCTTGAAATGTGTTTTGGTGTTAGTAACCATTTTAAATCAAGAGACTTCGGTTGTGAAGAAAACAAGAATAAAAGTGTCCGTTTCCTTCAGCTGAGTTTGCCACATGTGGATGGGTAAAGGTTGATATAAGGACAAGGTTTCTGGGTCAAAATCCCAAAGTTTTTGGAGAGTTTCAGCTCAGCCACTATTCAGACAAATCCTCTGAAGTTGGTGGGACTCTGGCCTAGGGGCTTCAGGAGTGAATCCACAGTGATTTTTTTGTTGGCCCTGGAAGGAATTGTACTTTGCCAGCGAGAGGCTTTTCAGCCTCCTGATTTGTATATAAAGCATCCAAAAAGGATACATAAATTTATATTGAAAGCTGGAACAAATAGTGAATATCCATATGAATTTGAGTCACAATATCTACCCTACATTATTATGTTGAAAAGATTTTTTTTGCAAGAATGTGCTCACGACTGGGAGGTCAAAGCAGATGAGGAAGGCTTAGGTGAAAGAGATGTACCCATTAAAACAACATAGGAATTGTTCACTGTAATGTGATTTCTTCAGTGTAACAGGATTTTTGCTTGATTAAAATGTGCTGAGAGGAAACTGGACTTCAGGCAAATTTCATTGAAACACGGGATTCTTCCCGGAAAGGGTTGTCGGGCACTGGAACAGGCTGCCCAGGGCAGTGGTGAAGTCACCATCCCTGGAGGGATTGAACATACGCAGAGATGAGGTTCTCAGGGACATGGGTTAGTGCCAGGAATGTGTTAATGGTTGGACTCAATGATCTTGAGGGTCTCTTCCAACCAAAATGTTTCTGTTCTATGAATTCTATCCTAAAGTATCAGGAGGAGCAAGGAATGCCAGCACCCAAAAACCAAGCCAAGGTGCAAAATGCTCTGGGAAGTTTCTGGTCAATTAGTATAGTTTAGGGTGCAGATTAATCCAACGTTGAGATGGAAGAGGAGCTTCTGCCTGGTGCCTTGTTTGTAAATATAAGCTTTATCTTTGCGGATAAGCAACAAAAGCCACCTCCTGAGCTCGGCGGGAGCTAAATGAAGCTTTTGGGTAGCCTAAAACTGCATAGTCAGAACGTGGTGTGTTGTGTGAGGCTGCTGGGATGTGTTCTTTTCATATAAATGAGTTTAAATTGACTCTGGTATGAAGAGTAGAACAGAGAATTAAATTAGATTAATAGATTTTTTTAAAGACCAGAAGGGACCATTAGCTCATTTAGTCTGACCTCTGTAATGCATTCGATCGGATTTCATCCACTTCCTCTTGTACGGAGCCTAATGACTTGACTTTAACTCAAGTGTAGCTTCCAGAAAGGCACCCAGGCGATCCCTGCCTCGCTCCCCGGGCTGCTTTTCTCGAGTGGATATTCTCTCCCAGTGTCAAAGAGGTAAAATAATATTTGCATTATAAATATTTCTGTTGTACTGCCCAGCCAGCAAGTCCTTCTCGTGTCTTTTTTTGGTCGTGTTTTTTTTTTTTTCTTTTAGAAAGTCAAAAACATGCTTCTTGAATTGCACGCTTTGCACCTTGCTCAAACGGCACTCGGGAGGTTGCCTACTGTGAGAATTACTGGTAGATATTTATTTTTTAAAGATGTTAGAAACTTCTTAGATGGAGTGGGAAATTCCTGAATAGATGGTGAAAGCAAATAATTCACTAGCAATAAGAAAATATTCTTTCTGGGCACTAAAACCAAGAAAGCCTTCTACTTTCAGGTGTGTACTTTATAATGAGTGTCACTAAATGCGTCTGTAAACTTTGGTTTTTAATTAGAAGAAATTACCAGTCTGCAGAGCTTGCTTTCTTAATGCCGCTTCCATTTTTATTTGAACCAGAGTGGTAGGGAGTGACATTTAAAGCTCGGAGTTTGTCATCAAGTTCTAATTGTCTTGTTGATGAGAACATCTGGCCATGGGAAAGGGCAAAAACTCGTTCCAGCAGTTTTTCCATAATAGGTTTTCTGATTGTTGGGTTGTTTTGTTTTGTTTGCCTTTTGTTTCCCTGCTTCTTTTTAAATGAGTCTGTATTTACACCAAGTAAAAGATGATGAAAGGAAGTGAACTGTAGAGGATCGAAGAAGCACTTTGGTAAATAACCATTAATTGTATTAAAAATGTTATTACAGCAGATTTTTCTTGTCAAAGCATGGTGGCAAATTCTGGTAGGAAGAGATTGTCATTCTCTTAATATGCAAATAGAAATTGGCTGCACTTAAAAGTGTCTTAATTCAAATTTAAATACTATGCTGTCAGAATGTATTTTTTTCCTTCTGACACTGTGTTTTGTGATATTTTGGATAAAAAATATTATTTTTATTATTATTATTTAGAAACCTGTAAGAAAGTCCTTTGGATGTTTCCATACCAGATGCTGATGTTACCCTGTCCCCTCAGTGTCTTTATAAACTTCAGCTATCGTGATTCTAGAGATCTGTGCTGGACCTGGCTGTATGTCACTCTTCTACTCCAAGAGATTGATCATTGCTTTAATTTTTTTATTTTTATTATTGCATATTTAACAATAAAACTGAGTGATGTTCTATTCCCAACTGAATCTCCAAGGAGTGCAACTGTTTCTCATTATAAAGTGTGGAGGGGAAAGTAATTAAATTTTAATTATTTTTCCCTTTTGCCCAAATATCTTCACGCCATGCAAATTAAATAAAATTATTTAACCATGACAAGCACTTCTGCCAATTAATCCCTGAGAAGTGAAGCTGGAAAATGTATGCCACACGCATGCAAGCACTCGCACTCAGATGCCTGGAAACAAGAAACCCAAAGGAGTCTTAAGGCAAGCAGGAGTTAAACCAGCCTAACAAAGCCAGGAGTAGGAGCTTAAGCACTAGTGACATCCACCCGTAAGCTGGTCTGAGCTCTTCGCAGCTTCCCATTTGATATTCTGAAGAATCTTTTTCCCTTCTGGCTTAATAGCTACAGATTAATTGAAGTTCAAGAACTCAGTATTTCTAGTAGCCTTTATACTGAAATTTAAGATGGGTAATTTAACTTTGAATTGATTTTTTTTTTCCTTCGATTTGAGCTTTTAGTATGTGCATATTTTTATCTCAGCTGTGCTTGGGTTTCCTGTATTAAAGGCAAGATTACCAAGAGATATTCATTACATAAATGTATTTATTAACAACATAAAGATAGTTGTACCGAATGCCTGAAAACTGAATCCAGTTACTAGAAAATAAATTTTTTCTGGCAATTTCAAAGCATTTTCCCCTCCCACAGAATCCTCTAGGCAAGACTAAGGCTTTGGCTTAGTCAGACAGCCAATACTAAGCTTAAAGCAAAAGGAAAAAGGCTTAAACCAAACCAAAACAGTACAGCAAGAATGGGCAGGTTTCCTGCATTAGGCCATTTTCTTACAGTTTGCAGTGAAGCAAAGACTCAAAAGAATGGTTGTTGTTGTTGTTATTGTATAATGTCCCATTGTAATAAAATCAAAATATTTTGAGGGAACTTGTCTTTTTTTGGCAGGATGGTATCAAAACAAGCCTCTTGGATGCTGCCATTGTCATTAGTAATGGTAAATGCTGTTATATTATTGTTTAAATGTTACATGAAATGTTAATATGCAACATTGTAGTATTACCTAAGAGGGAAAAAAAACCAGTTCTGTGAAACTGAGAGGTTCGGTCCCTTTAGAGTCAGCGTTGTTTGAAAGTCACCATCTTTGAGAATTTTCCGCTTTTTGTTCCAGGTCATAACCAAAATAGCTCCTCACATGTCACAGTTCCCTTGGGAAGGCAGGTTGTTCTGCCCGATGCTGGTCTGGACCCGCAGCCCCCAGAGCAGTGTAAAAATCTAGTGCTGATTCAAGCCCCGTGCCCTGGGCTCCTGGCATTTTTAGACCAAGCAGAGAAACTGTGATTTTAGCTACTTAGAGTGGGTCTAATGAGGAGTATTCCCTGTTTTTTCTAGCTGGCCCTATAGCTATTTTGTGCCTGTGTTATTCTCTGCCCTCTTCCATAGCTCATAACTAACAAAAGTTGGAAAATCTCAGCATTCCTTCCTGGACTGACCAGGGAGAATATTAAGTTTTCTGATGGCTGGGTAGGAACATCAATCACCTGCCCTGCGTTTTGCTTCGGGGGAAAAGGAGCAAGTACGCCAAGCGAATTAGCGGGTGATTTATTTATTTGCAATTCTGGGATGGAATGTTTTATCTTCATAAATCTCATGTTAGGATAGGTATTGTGACTATGCCCAGTGGTGATATGTTTGTATAAAAATCAACGCCTTAACTGTGCACAGGGAGCAAACCTTTGAATTTTGCCCTGGCTGCATTTGATAAGCAAAATTTAACTAAGATTGTTCCGTGTTTAATTATACACCAAGACGAAGCTGTGTGTTTTGTCTGTATTGCTAGTTGCAGGGGCCTGGATTCAGCTCCAGGCTTGGCGATTAGCAGGGAACCAGTCAGGTGCCAGATTTTGTGATGGTTGGGTGCATCGTGCTAACAACAACCCAGCAGAGATGTGCATGAGGTGGTTGAAAATGTCGAATGCCAGGAGCGGAGACGTGACGGAGAGGTGGCCAGCAGAGCTCGCAGCGAATAGGACCTTTTTTAGTTTGCTGCAGAGCTAAGCATAGATGACTTTTGTTAAAAGTTACCTTTGGTGCCTTTCTAGGGCATCTCTCTGCATGAGAGGCAGGGACAGATCCAGGCCCTTCATCTTCCTGAGCTGGGCTGAATTTCGTTTGGAATTTCCTGCTTTCCTAGGAACACAGGTTGGCTTTTCCACTTGATGTCATGGGGTCCTCCTTCTCCAATCACAATGTCTCCTGAATGTTTGGATGCTCTTTGTGTTCTAGCTAAGTCCGTATTTTGCATCCTCAGCCAGTTGTGATATTTTCTCATTTCATTGCACCCCATAATAAGCTTATCGCCTGCTCTTTTCTGTGTGTGTTAATGCTGTTTTGATAGTATTTTAAATTGAATTCTGGACCTTTGTTCTGAAACTGGGAGATGTGGACCAGATCCAAGAGGGTTTGCTGACATCCAAGTGTGTCTGCGCAGTTGCTACCTGACTGTCCTTTGGCTATATATACCCATCAGTCCTGGCGTTCCCAGTGCTTTCATTTGTCTATGACAATTTTTATAGCTAAAATTTGAGTGGTAGGACTGCTGACCACAGAAGACTTTAGTGCCTTCATCTTGGAGACCTCCTCAATAGGTGGTCATTATAGATGAGGTCGATGAAATTTTGGTAGATAATCATTACATTCTCCTTTGTCCCTGTGCCCATTGAAAATATAAGATGCATCAGTTCACTGAATCATGTTATTTTAGTTTAGAAAAGCATCTGAATGGGCCAAATTTTATAGACAGGATTGAAGACCCTCACCAGCTTCCATCAGAGGATAACACCAGGTACCTGCTTGTCTTCCCATCTCTCCCTTTTTGCCCAGCCAAAGACCATGAACTTCCAGCCATTTGCAGCATCTAAAGATTTGGCTGTTTGTCTTGAAACTTCTTTATCGTCTCTGCAACCCCGGGGCATGTTGGTCCACACTTGTTCTAATTGCCAGTTTAATCAAAACTCGACATGCTGTTTCAAATACGATTTCTCTAGCTGAACAACTCAAGCTGTCACGGTGTTTCTGCGCCATGGGTCTGGTGTACGCCAGGAACAGCGTACGGAAATGTATGGCTCTAATTCCTGGTGCCGTGAATCCCAGCAAACCTGAACTTTAATGATGTTCCTGGTCCCAACTTCTTGTTAGTGCTAGGACAGAGCCCATCAATGCTTATCCACTCCAAAGTCCATCAGCCTGAGCACTGGCAGATTGGGGGTTTGGGACCACACTCTGCTTGCTTTATTTTCTCAATACCCTCCAAAAATTACATGTCTTCATGGAAATGGACTCTACATTTTGGTCTCTGAAGTTAAACTTCAGGGCTGATGGTGGTGTTGAGCTCAGGGATGGTTTTTCCAGAGCCTCAGCCTCTGTGATCGCAGGATTTTCATGTCTTCTTCCATTTGTAAGTGGGAAGAGAAGCTTTAAAACACAGTTCCTGAAGATCTGAGGCACAGCGAGGAAAGCCTAAATCCATAATATTTATTATTTCTTGTTGCTTTTGCCTTAAAACTCCTTCAGAATTTTGGGGGTGACAGTGAAAGGTCTTCCCAGCACCAGCTTTCGAGCAATGTCATTTCAAACACCTGACAAACGGAGGCTGGTTTGTATTTTTTGTTTTCTGCTTGTCCTGGGAGCTCTCAACTTGTTCCAGTCATTTGTAACCTTTGCAGAAAGTGGAGGGATCTGCCCTCAATCTGCAGCACAGATTTTTGTTGCTCTCCCCTTTTTTCTTGCAATTGCTCCCTTCTTTTGGTCTCAGCCCTTCATAAAATCTCCTAGTGGTTTTAAACCTCTGCTTATTCTGAGCAGAAAGCCGCCTTTGTGTCAAGTAACACGCAGTTTTGCAGTCTGGCCTTGCATCTGTAGGAAACTAATTGGAGATTTTGCGCTGGCTCCTAGCAAAGGAAAAACTTTCAGAGGACTTGCTCCCTGAACGCAGTGGTATGGGATGGAATGCCAGGGTCTCCAACCTGCTGAAAAGGTGAGCAAGTCTTATTCTTTTTGTAGATGCATAAGGGTTTATCTCTTTTTTTTTTTTTTTTTCCTTTTTATTTAGGGACTTTTACCTCCTTATTTACTGTCCTTTGCTTCTGTTTGATTTGCCTGGAAATAACAGCAGCGTAATTCCTCAAATCCAGTAACTCGAGAAGGAAACCCCGTCTCTAATTAAGTCATCACGGGAGGAAAGGATAATGAAAGCTTGAACTTCTGCACAAAGGAGTCACCTGTAAAAAAGGACCTTAAACTCCCTTTGAAATGGTCGACTGGCACCAAGAGCAGCCCAGCCACCTTTCTCTGTGCCACAGAAAGGAGGTGGACTTTAGGCTGAGACTTGCCTGGAGTTCAGCTGGTTAGCTTAAGGACTGATGGTTGCCTTTAGAAAGCTGAGTTTATGCTGCTCGGAAGATATCACTGCCACCATGGGGTCACAACTGCTTCCACATCAGAAATTTTTTGTCTCTTTTTAAAAAATTCTAGAAAGTCATATTCTATGATTCTGTGATTCTTATTTTTTTAAATTTGTGACTCTCACATCATTCACACACCTAGTCAGAAATACTGGCATTTCTTCTTCCTTGCTTGTGTTGCAAGAAAACGAAGGTAGAGCTTTGTGTCACTGAGGGAGGCCAGAGAATCCAAGCTGGAATTTGTCAGTTCTTTGATCAAAAGATCATTTAAGAAACCCAAATGCAAGGTTAAGGTTGGCCCGTTAGAAGAAGTTTAGGTGGTAATCAGGGCTAGTGTATGGATATGTAAATCTCTATGTTAATTTAAGTAACTAAGGGCTTGTAGCTGTAAAGGAAAAAAAAAATAATTCTCCTGGACTGAGGTGTTGGGTAACTGTGTTTCAGAGGTGATGGAATATGTGACTAAGGACAACTTATTTTTTTTTAATTTTCAATCAAAACTGTCATCCAAAGACCTATAGTAACATTGTGAGAACTGAGGTAAGAATAATCCAGAGACGGATTTTCTCTCTTGTCCCCCTTCTCTGAGATGACGCTGAAAATGTGGATTCTTTAAGAGTCTTTTGATTGTGAGAGAAACACGCAAACAGCGAGGAAGTCTGTCAGAGTTGGATCGATTTGCCCAAACAGCTCAGTTTTTCGGCTGACAGCATTTTAGTGCTCAGGGGGCAGTTGTCCAAATCTCTCTACAGGCAGCCATGTCCTTCATGCTGAGACAAACCTTCTATTATCTCAAAAAGAAAGAAAGAACAAAAGAAAAAAGGTAAAGTGGCTTAGATTACCATTCTCTTAGTTCATGGAGAAAATACCCACCCTCATTTAGTTCCTTCACCAAATAACGTAGGTTAATCTCATTTACGGCTCCACCCCTGCAAGATGGAGTTGAGGATGCATGTCAGGAGCTGGAGACGCAGACCTGTGCCCTGAAATAATTTCTTGGAGGCTTGCAATCACAAATTCCTTTAGAGAGACTTGCCCGATGTAGAAGGTGAGTGGAGGTGAGGTCTCACCTGCTCAGGAGGTGGCACAAGAGCAGGAGGTAAAGGCAGGACCAGGGAGGTATGATGTGGAGATGGAGACCGTGCAGAGAAATACAGGCTGGGAAATAAAGGCAGAATTGGAGCAGACATCTGCTATAAGCTGTCAGGAATGGAGGAAAGTGAGCGTGACAAATTCTTGGACCACATCTCACAATATTTGAAACTACAAGACACTTCAATTACCATCTCCGGGCTGGTGACTTACAGATCTACCTGTCTGCTTCACCCGTGTCTCCTACCATGTAACCCAGCATCTTGGCTGCCTTCTCCAATAGCCCTCCTGGATGCTTTGCCACTGAAATTTAATCTCAATGTGGCATCTTTCTTATTGGCCCCTTTTAAGTACAGAAAGGTACAATAAGGTCTCCCTGGAGCTTCTCTTCTCCAGGCTGAACATCCTCAACTCTCTCAGCCTGTCCTCAAAGGTGTTCCACCCCTCTGATTATCTTGGTGGCCCTCTGACAGCTTCAAAAGCAACATATAGCCAGACAACATATAGAGGGGCAACGTAATAACTTTGCTCCTGTCAAGAGCTGTGTAGGAGAAAAACCATTTGCTTGTAACACTGGCTTTGCATCGATGGCTTTGGTAACCTCCATCCATTTGCAGCAAGAGAGCAGAGATAATGTAGTCGGAGAGTGGCCTTCGGAAAAGAGGATTTTCTTGTATTCGTACACGGCTTGGAGGGAAGCAGAGGGAAATAACCCTGGGAGGGAGAGAAAAAGAGGGAGCAGCTGATTTCCTGCTACCCTGAGGAGTTAAAAGGGCAATGAAAGATGAAAGAGAGATGTGCAGATTAAAGAGAGAGACTCCATAAAAGTCCATGAATAAACGAAGCCGTGGACAGAATCGGTGCTAACGCTGACATGTCTGAGCCAGGGAATGGATTTATAAAAGCTTGATTTTAAAAAGAAAGCTTTTAATGCAAAATGGAAAAGGATGGGCAGTGAGGAAATGATGTTTTTTAAAGATAGTCATTGATGAAAGGCAGAAAAAAAGCTGCCAGGAGAAGTCTGAATATATGCTGAGTAATAGGTCTGAAGTAAATTTGTTTAATGGCATGGGAGAAGAGTTTGTTACCAGCTTTTTAATTTCTCTTTCCATATGTTTTTAAATATGCCTATGTATTATGGAGTTCAAAAAGACTCATGAGTGGAGAAAAAAGGACAAGAAACAAATGTACTAATTTTGGAAATTAAAGAGGCTGAGAGTGATGATCCTGGAAATTGCAACCTAACAAAATGGAATGTAGTTTCAGTTAGATAATAAATTAGATTTTTTTTTTAAAATCCTGTAAACAGTTAGGAGATTACAGAAATATAGCCAAAATATAGTGGTTTTTACAGATAGGATCATTCCAGATAAACTGGATTGCTTTTAAAAATTGAATTTTTCAGTTGCACGGAAAAAAGGGCCACAGCATGCAAAGTATAATTCTTCTGTAAAGATATTAGTAAAACCGTCAGTATGTTTTCTGAGAGTTTTCTTTAGAATATATATTCAGCATACCTAGTGTTTGCCCATCCCATTGTTATTTAAAAAAAATAAGTCGAAACACTGAAATTAAGTCTCAGGAATCGATGTGTGGTTTCACAGTTACTAACTTAACTCGTTAGTGATCCAAGCAAGTGGGTAAACAGAAGGAGGGAGCCAGTCCCAGGCATTGCCAGAGCTTTAGGAGGCAAGTCAAAAGATGTTTAGGAGGTCTCTTACCAGATGTTTTTAAAATGTGGTCAGTTTTGGTATTCTTTCTCTTTGCTTTCAGGGGTTTGAATCTTTCAGGTTTATGTTTTCTGCTCAGGTTTTCTCCGTAACTGTCCATGGTAAAATGTCGGGGAGAAAATGAGGAGGGCTGCACTGTTAGATGCTACAAGAGGATATGTTTCCAAAAAGGATCAAGGGAAAATGTTTTTAATATATAATGATGAGACTGCTTTGTTGCTGCTTTCCTTGGTTAGTCCATGCATTCGCAGATTTTTTTCTGTAATTTTATAGTGGCATCTGTAGATAACTACATAACTTAGGGCAGATTTTTGAAGACATGCAGATGTTTATTTTCTTTCTGTAAGCATCCAGATTCCTTAAAAAAAAATCAAAAATCCCTTAGGCCAAGCTATTATGTTTCCTGCAGTCCTTGCAAAACATAATCTTTGCTCTGGTAAGTTATTGGCTTTTTCAGATGTGTTGCATCTTTTATGTGTCAGGCCTAAAAATCATGGCAAGCCACGCACAATTTCTAATCCACAAGTGTCCCCTGTGTTTACTCTGCCCAAGAAAGGCCACGTCACCAGGTAGAGTTTCAAGGTCATATCTATATTTTGCTCCCAAAATTGCTGCTACCAAACATGTCCCTTTTGCCCTTCTCTGAACTCGCTCCAGCACCTCAAGGTCTTTCTTGGCCTGAGGGGCCCAAAACTGACCCCAGGATTCGAGGTTTGGCCTCACCAGGGCCCAGTCCAGGGGATGGTCATTGCCCTGGGCATGCTGGCCACACCAGTGCTAGTACAAACCAGGATGCTGGTGGCCTTTTTGGCCACCTGGGCACACGCTAGCTCATGTTCAAAGCAGACAAGGGCTGACCCAGCGTTGTCCTCCAGCATCAACCTGCTGGCAGCTGGACCTCGCCAGCAAGAGAAATAAGGGAAACAGAGCTGTAGTGATTAGATACAAAATTGGAAACTTCATCATAGGTTGCTTTGATGATTACGTTTGATTGCTGTTTGCTTTTTTACCTGGGAGATGTCTATGGGAACACCAGATGGTTCTGGTCGGAGTGGGATTTGGAGAAGGCCATGCAAGCTGTTCTGATACGAGGCCTGCCCAACTTTCCGTCAGCAACAGAGACATCTTGACCTTTGGTATTTTGTCAGAAGGAGGCTTTTTGCCCTTTTTTTAAAAAACCTTTTTAAAATAACCAAAATGACTAGAAAAAACAGCTGAAGGTTGGAGTGATTTGGAGAAGGAGATGTTGAGTGTTTCTGCTGTCTCTTTTTTCCTTTAAGGCTTTCACATTCCCTGTTTTCAAGTACTTTTTCTGCAGTAGATGGAACTGGAGAGGGGAGATTGTCTCAATCCTAGAAACAGGTCTCAATCCTAAAGCTGGGGCTTGAAGTAAGCACCCAAAATGGCAAAATTCACACGAAAAGGGACTGGGAGTTGGCGTTGCTTGGCAAAACTTGTCCTGTCAGTCTTTGTGACTTGCCTTTTGAGCTGCACCAGTTATATCAGCCTCAAAATCTTGCATAGATCCATTGGGTAAAACTGGGGATTTTAATGCAGTCAGTGGCAAAACTTGTAATGCTGTAAGGCCAGAAAATGAAGCACAACAATTGTTTGCATTGCTTTTTTATAGAGAGAATATAAAAACCCCAAATTTGATTTATCAGCATTGTGAGAAGCATACAGGACTCTAGTTGTCTGTTTGTTGGAAACAGTGTATTTTGCATCAGCAGCAAGTAGATAAAAGCTTTCAGTGAATTGTTTCATTTATCACAGGAGAGCATTTGATGCTGCTGCTTCCTCCATATTAGGTAAAAGCTTTTATAAAACATTCATAAACTTCCGTAGTTATTACTGAATTGTAATGAATGTCTAAACAAACTCACAGATGTTTTGTGGTCTTTTATATACTGTGCCTGGATCTTTACTCCAGCCTAGCCCTTTAAACCTGCAGAATCATTCTTTTTTTGTATTTGGGATCACTCGATCCCAAGAAGATGAAGTGATAAAATAAGCTTTTTTTTTAAAAAAAAAAGCGTGCTAGCAGTGAGTGTCTGCCCGTTTCTGCTGCAGAACAGAGCAGCTATTAAATGATGGCTTGTGCTCACTAATGACATCAAATGGATTTATAACATGTAAACGAGAAGGGGAAAGCAGGGTAACTCGTCGTTAGCTATGGGTTTGCCTGAAGCAGATTTCCCATGTTAAAGCACTTAAAAGCAAATACAGAATTTATGATGTGTCGGTAGATTTTAAACGTGAATAATGTCCAGTTGTTGTAATGGCTAATAATGCAAATTACCTGAGTCAGCCTCAGCATAGAGTGGTAAATATATCCTGCCCATTCAGACACACTTCTTTCTTTTCCCCCCCGCCCCTTTCCCATTAATATTTTATCCCCCTAAAGAGATGTTTTGAACATATTATGTGCACCAGCATACCGTGGTCATGGTATTTCTAGATGTCATTACGGAGAAGCCCGAAGACTGTACCACTGCCTGCAACGCTCGCTTGGAAATTGCTTGGAGCAACAACAGCAAGTGTCAACAGGGAGCCATATTAATTATTTGGAATGTGCCTCATAAGAGGAATCAACCTCTTTTACTGCAGCACAAATATTACTTGAAACGGGAAGGTTACTCTAGCTGTTATCGTAATCTATGTGTCATTAACTTTCTGTGCTTAGGAAAAGAGATTAACAGCCCTGTAAATTGTTACAGTAAATAGATGAATTACAACAACATGTTTTTATTATAAATAAAAGTTTCTCCATAGAGTTACTCCAAATTACTGGAGAAGAACTGGGTCTTTAGTAAGTGGGAAAACTGCACAGCGGTGTTGGGAACCAAAAAGCTTCCACTCAGGTGAAAGCAATGCTGAGCTCCACAAACTGGTATCTGGTATGACTAAAGTTCAGCGTAGTGCCTCTGTGTGCATGGAAAAAGCAAAAGAAATAGGAGTGTGTTCAACTTCTCTTCAGGTGTGTCCACAAAATGGAAGTTCACTGTGAAAAGTGCACAATGGAACAAAATACTTGCCAACCTGTTTTGAATCCAGTGCTGTAAAAATGCTGTATGTTTAACGATAGCCCTGAGGGATCTCTGTAGGAAACACTAAACCACTTATTTGTCCACAGGGCAGGCTCACCATGGACAGGTTTCCTACATGGCCCCACCGATCCACCTTGATTCGGACCTGGAGAGACCATCGTCCAAGGGTGAGTGATGAAGGCTCCGTGCACATGCGTTGCAGACCAGCTGTAGGCATGAGCGTGGATTGTTCGTTTGTACATAGAGCTTCTGCAGCCAAGTTACCTGAGATAGGTGCCTCTGTCAAATGGTGCAAGTGAAGCGATAGAAATGTGGGCACTTGATTTCTCAGCCCTGTTTGGGGGATCCCTCCCCTGGTTGTGTTGGGATGAACCCCCAGTTTGTGCCCCTTAGGACCAGAGCAAGCATCCATACCGGTGCAGACTTCTACACCTCGCTTTGGTCCTTCTAATTAGGTTGTAAGTATTCGAATCGGATTTCAAAATTACCTCCTCGGAATGGATCATAGCAATGTCTTTAAGTTAAAACCAAACAGGAATCTGGAGGGATTTCTTGCTCAGCTCCAGAAATGCGTATGAACACCAAACAAGGAATGTTGTGGAAGAAGAGAATGAGAGGAAAAGTGGTAGATTCCCCATCCCTGGAGACATCCCAGGCCAGGCTGGATGGGTCTCTGAACAACCTGATCTGGATGAAGATGTCCCTGCTCATGGCAGGGGCTTGGACTGGATGAGCCTGGAAGGTCACTTCCAACCCAATTTTATGATTCTATAGAAAGAGGACAGCTAAATCGTGGTAGCAGGGAAATGCATCGTAGCTTAGGTTTGGTGTTTTTCCTTTCTCATCTCCTCCAAAGGGTGCTACAGCTGCAGGAAGGGTTCAGGGTTGACTTTGGCAGTGATTTTCACCAATCTGCCCCAGCCATGAGTACATTTGTGTGCACCTGTATAATCTCTAAGTGCTCGCAACTGAAAAATACATGTTAATGCAAGATTAATCTGGATAGGCACACTATCATTATGTCATATGAAGAAAACTGTCATTTAGATTTCATGTCGTTATCCATCTCTCATATTCCGGGAGGCAGAGGAACCTTTGTGTCGGTGCGTTGCAGCTGCAACGGCAAGTGTATCCCTGCTCCTCAAAATCTCCCAAGGACTTTGTGGGCTAAAGGAAAATGTACTGTTAAAGCTCTCGGCTTGAAAGGCTCCATAATTTTGAGCAAGCTTTTCCATCAGCATCCAGGTGGCTGGATCTGTAACTCGATCCAGTAAATATTTGCTGGATTTTTTCTCCTGTAAGTGTAATGTGCGTTTTCTTAGCTGATGCCGTAACAAAAACTGAGGGGTTGATTCTTGCTGCACAGAAGCAGCCACAGCACAGTTATTCCGTGGTTGTTCCTCTTGCATCTCTGCAAGGTGGAACCATGTGCTGGGTCAAGTTTGGGCCCGATTCACAATCCTCTCTCCAAATCTGGTCTTATGAGTTGGGCCGATCACATGCAGTCTCATGGTAGTCCACAACCTCCATTCAGCTTCAGGTGAATTACCGTGCGATTCAGCACGTTTGGGATTGTTAGCTGCTTCTAAGTCAGTTGAAAACCTCCAGTTTTGCAGTAAAATTTGCCACCTAGATCAGTATTACCATGGTCAACATAAACCACTGCTGCTTTTGGCTGTTGCCTTGATGCTCTTGGTTTCCCTTCCGTATTCCCCCTCGTACCGAGCTGGTGCTGGTCAATGTTGCACTTAGAGTAGCAAAAAGAAGATGACACGTTACGATTTTAATAATAATGAATGGAAATAGGGCCAGGGTAGGGATATAAAAACATCTTCCCTTCCTATATTAAAAAACCGATACAGATTTAGTGCTGCTTTGGCTCTATGCAGTTCTATGCTGGCAGATTTATTTGTAACTGCCTTTTCCTTCTCCTTTTTAAAAATTGTATTGCTGGTGACATTTACACACATTGTTTATGCATTGCAGGGCATTTTTACCTGCCTTTCAGAGTCCTGATACTGGTAGTGAATAGAGCATAAACTCCAGTAGTTTACTGGTACATTAGTGTCATCATACATTACAGGGTAATTACTATGAGCCACTGCTCTGGATAGTAACACGGTAATGACACTGTAAATCACTTAATAGAAATCAGGCCATGAATCGGCATTTTTTATCAAGACACTTTTATTCCTCACCCCTTTTTTAATTTGAGGGTGTTTGAAAATTCGTTCCACATATGAAGCACTCAACTATTATTTTTACACCTCCACTCAGTCTAACGACCCAGATGCAATGATGTGATTTTTACAGAACCGTTTACTCCATCCGTTTGCAGAATAATTCCAAGGGTAGCTGAGACCTCAAGGGCTGATCTCATAGACTGAGGATCAAACCTATGTTCTAAAAATGAATGGCTGGTTACTGCAAGGAGTTCCACAGATGAGGATGATACTGATACTCTGTCTTAGAAAAGAGATTTTATGGAATTATCATATATAGCAACAAGTATAGAGTTTGGAGTCAAATTCTGCCAGGTGCTAAGCCACAGCAAATTAAACCCACTGGATCCACACACTAAAACTATTTATGAAGCTTTATAGGAGTAGATTTTAGTGTCTATATGTGGAATTACATTAAACATGAAATATATACCTGGCATTTAAAGCTGGGCAGCCTGAGCTCTGTACCTCTGGTACAAGTTTTGCACGTTTTGCAAACGTTTCCTGCAAAGTTGAAGTTCTCTTGGAGATCATTACGCTTGAAGTCAGTGTGTTTCCAAAATGTAGATTAGTAAGCAAAACTAGTTACTGGTCCCCAGTTCTAGAAATAAATAGCAAATAAAGGAGGGTGTGAGAGGTTTTCTTTGGAGATCAGCATGAACTTTGATTTAAAGATGCCTTGAAATGTGATTTTTGTAGGCTGTTTGAAGCTACCATAGGACCTGATAAGCTCAGAACGGACATAGACGTCCACCCAGGAGATTGTTTTGACAGCGGGTTTCATTTTCCACTGTACCGAGTTTAGCCATTCGTCGTCAGCGGTGGAAGATTTCACCTACCTGACAGCTGCAACAGCTGGAAAGCAGAGACAGCACCCTCAAGCAGCACTAATCCACACTGAATGGGGAAAAAAAAGAAGCTGTAGAACCAGTTCAAAGTGGGAAATAAGAGCCATCCAGCACGAAACCCTGCTCAAACTTCTTTGGGTTTTGTTTGTTTGTTTTGGTTTTTTCCTTATTCCTTCCCCTTTTCCGCCAGACTATTTTTTGGCTACACTTCTCTTTCTGAAATATTTATAGGGCAAATAACTGTTTTAAATGAACAGATGGGGGAGACGTAAGACAAGCTGTTAAATTAATAAACATGTGTGGTGCTTTATCCGTGAGAGAGCCCATTTTGGCATTTCTTCTGGATGATTTGTATGGCCTATCACCATTGCACCTGGTGCAGGGACAAGAAATAGCCACTTAATAACCAAACAATGTGCAAAGTCCTTCCATTATAACTTCATTATGTCAGATATAATCATCTATAACTAGATGTCAAGTCCATAATTTATGTCCGGCTCCTCTGTGAAATAGTGGCCGTATGAATGAATGTCCCCATTAATGGGAAGGAGCTTTTTCCTCTAACTTTTCCCCTCTTGGTACACGGTCCATTTTGTCATCTGGTATTAATTCCAAATCATTTTGGGGATGCAGAAAAAAACCTGCCTGGTATATTTATATTTTTGTAGCGGGAGAAGATGGCAAATCACATTTCAGGTCCGCTGCTTTCCTAAGCCGTATGCCTGTTTAAAAGGGAATTGGACTGGTCTGCAGCCCTTTGATTGAGATAATTTGACTTGATAATTGGCCTTGATTTTACCCGTCCGGAGATGTGAAAGAGGCGTACGATGTGTGATAACAGTTCTGACGGGAGCGCTTCAATGCTGGAAAGTCTTTATGTGCCTCCACTTGCGTCGTTTGCCGTATGTGGCATCTTCCATGGTTGGACTCGATCTTGAGGGTCTCTGCCAACCAAAATGATTCTATGATTCTGTGATTCTATGATTCTCTGGTGTTATGTTGTACGGTGCCTATCTATAGAAGTGCTCCTTGACGTACGTGATGAAGTATGTCATCGTCACCTGAAACGACGGATGAAAAATTATCCAGTTAACACCATTTCTAATAGTACATGACTTCTTAGTGTCTGATGATAGAGTTTCCCATTGCCAGTACAGAATTGTTTTAAGACTAGCCAGTGGATGGTTATGTTTGCCTAACAAAATATTAATGTTTCCTAGACTTGTGACTTGGTTTTCTGAGTGGTATGTATGCTAAAATATTAATAGTGGTGGAATATCATATTACATCTATAGCATCTTCTCCTGGAAAAGATTTTTTTGTTGTTTTTTTTCATTTTCTGTGGTTGTTATTTTACAGCTCTTAATGTCACAGCACTTGACTCTTGGAATCATCTTGGGTTGAATCAGAAATTGTTGGAAATGTGAGATTTCCACCCCAAAGTCAGTGGTCTGATGCCTTCTAAAACATTGAGTTTAGAGCCCGCTTTGGCTCTTGAATTTCCTTAAAACAGATTGTTGAATTTTGATGCTCCCCTTTGTTTGTTGTTTTTTTAAAGAGGAATCTTGGTGGTGTGATATTATCCATTCAGAGGGAGATTTATGCCCATGAATTGGATACCCTGCTCTTGAAAGGCACTTTTGGAAATCCCAGCCTTAATAAATGCACACTAAATACTGATTAACAGATAAACATTATGGAGTCCCGTTGCTAAGATTGTAACTTGGCTCCCTCGTAAGAGACCTCATAATTTAAGTCTTTCAGCCAAGTAAATTTGGCTTGATATGTGCAATATTTGCTCAGAAGACAAGGACTGCTATCCTCTAGCTCCAAATGATTTGTTATTGCCTTCACATTGGCTCAGTGTCGTTTATTCTCCTTGAAAACTTGCAAGGAGCAGTATTTAAAAGATCTCGATTGCTTTTGGGAAGAGGTATTAAGGTCAGTTAAATATAATTTTAAGGGTCAGAGGGCCAGCATGCATGAGGGTGCAAGCCAGACCATAGGGCTGTTGGCCAAGGAGCTTTCAGGGATGGAGAGGACCAGCTAAACTTGGGGCAAGGAGAAGACTTTGCCCTCAGCTAGCTGAGGATGCTGCTCTTTTTGCAGATACGGTTTTGGAGAAAATTGCTGGTGCTTGCTTCGTTTAAAAATGGCCACAATGATGGATGCGATCATGGCAGTCTCCCCTTTAGATTTTCTCTAAGTCCAGGTTTCATCTTTTATTTTATGAAGGATTTTGCTTTGCACAGATGTGTGCGCGTGCATGGATGTATTATGCCCACAAATTGAGTAGTAAACATGCAGCAAAAATAATACTGTTACTGAATAAACAATTACGTTTCGTTTTCTGGAATAAAAGGGAATATGTGCCCATAAATCTTCTTTTAAAAATACCTGCTTGGAGAGTAAAAAGAAGATGAGGTTCCTAAATTCATGCAGTGGAATCCTGTGTGCCCCTGAAGTGTAACAACCTTATTCATATTTTATTGTGTTTCTAGATCAAGCTGCATTATTATGGGCTGCATTCCCCCGACACTATAGCTGTTGCTAAGGAAAAGGTACATTATGTTAATATTTTGTGATCATAACTATGCAAACTGGGTTCTGTACATTGACGAATTTAAGGGGCGGGGGGAAGTGAAGTTAATGCACCATTTTGATTAGAGCCTCCACAGGTCATAGCTCACATTTTGAGGCAAAAGCTTGAATTTGAGACGGATTCGCACAGAAAATATGAGAAAACCAAACAATTGAAAGAATTTGTTTAATGAACTTTAAAATGGCTCAGCAGTCGGGATATGGACCCAGCACTGGAATCTTGCAGAAGCAAACTGAATGCTTTTACCAGGCACATTCAGTGAAGAATTTCTCAGCCTTCTCATGCCTTAATGTGTTTTGATCCTGTAAACTGAGCATTCACCCCTAGTTCCTATTTCCTTGGCCATTTCCAGTGCTGGTGTCTATGATGTGATTTAGGTACCTTTTGATTCAGTTAATGTTAGGTTGATTCACTAAGAGCCTACGAGCAAGTAGAACCCAGCACGAGTAGTAAAGTAAAATGGCAACAAATAGCAAATTTAGCATATGGAATCAAAGAAAAGGCTGGAGTCACAAGCAAGACACTGATGTCCATGCTGATTATTTCTTAAAAAATACTATCTATACAGACTGTATTGATGAGGATTATAAAAATGTTTACCAAACAAGGAAAATAAACAAGGAAGGCTCTTGGCATCCCTCCCAAAGGAATGTTCTGAACCAAGCTTCCCCTTTCCAAAGTGTTTTCCTGTTAATACAGCTGCCAAGGCATGAAGCAGTCGGGGAGAGGGAGGATGGGGTGGCTGGGAGCTCAGCACGGTTCTGCCGTGATCAGCACAGTCACTTTTTCTCCCTTTTTGCTCAAACCTTGCACGATGGATTCTTTGACCCTTCACTTTTGGGAAAGTTAATATTACATTTTCCTGGGAAAGGCTGTCATAATTCATGTTCTACCTCATTGAGCTGCACCTGATCGTGAAATCTATCGAGAAGCCCAGGCGCCTGGCCTGGGAAGTGTCACTCGCTCCAGCAAATTAAATATGGTGTGAGACGAGATGAAAGGGTGTTTTACACTGGAGGGATGTGTTATAAAGAGGAAGAAGAAAGAGTGATGAGCTCCCAGGGTGGGGTTAGTGGGAGAGGTACATGAGGGTAAAGGCAGGAGCATGGTTTAGGCAGAGAGGATGCAAGCTTGTGGGATTTAGAGGCAAGGAAAGCAAGATGGCAAGGAAAAAATGGGGTTGTAAAGAATGCTTTTATTATAACGTATAGAGAGGTTTACAGTCCTTTAGCTTTGGACAGGTGAGGCTTTAACCCCCTCCAGCAACTATGTGTGGACTAACCACATTTATATTCCATTTTATATCCCCAGGCATGTGTTCCTACCTGCTTGCTTCTCCCCAGCTTTTGCACCGCGTTGCTGCGGTTTAACAGCAAAAATCCAGAGATTTCCTTGAGCATCGTTAACCGCTCCTGACATCCCCTCTTGGCATTAACATGGAGCTCGAGCCCAATGTCTAGAGCAGCACGGCATCCTCATCCATTTCTTAAATCTGTTGAAGTCTCCTTGTCAGAGCTGCCACCAAAATCTTCAGCTCCTGGCCCTTTCTGATTGGCATAGCTGTGTCACCGGCTCCCCAGGCCACGGGCAGGGATCTTCATAGTCCTTGGCCCCCCCATGATCCACTTTAAAATGTATGTGCCCCATCATAGCCTAAAGGTTGTGCTCATCTTTAAAGCATACTGCTCCTCCGCATTTTGTTTGGTTAAATACTGCAGCTTGGTGTAGATATTCATATATGAGCTGACAGGGTTGACACTGTATTTTGCCATCATTTGTTTAATTAGCTGGAGCTCTTTAGGGAGAAGTTTATGAAATGGCATACTCCCACAGTCTAAGTTAAATCTGTTCTTCCTTTTTTTTTTTTTTCTTTTGATGAAGGGCTCGAAATGCAAAGCATTCAAAAAGGTACAAATGAATGGAAGGCAACAAAAACCCTTGTGGTAATGGGCAGTGCCTCAGTAACAAACTTGCCCAAATACAGAATGGAAATTACGATGGGTGAAATGACCTACATTGAAATTTGCAATCCGTTGCTAGTGAAATTAGCACATTCCTTCTGTTTTGTTTGCAGAGACAATTACAAATTAGATCCAGAAAACACACTCCCAGAGGTGTGGTTTGGGGTTTTAAGAAAATGCCGACATGGGAACGTGGAAAGCATGTTAGTGAAAAGCATTTTAGCCCCATTTGTAGTCTGTGGTGCTGGCTCGAAGCTACAAGTCTTGCAAAAATTGAGTAGAAGTGGAAAAGAAGAAAAACGTGGGAGGAAAGACAACACAGGAGAAAACAAAGAGCTGCGCGAACAGCCAATTAGTACAGATTGCATTCAGCAGCAGTGTTAGTCAGTAGCAGGGACAGAGGAATGGAGCAAGGGAGGTTCTCCCACCCCCCCCAAACTGCATCTTTGAACATTTCCAAACGTGAAGGTTGGTTTTTTTGAGGTGATTTTCCTGTCCAAAATGCTTTCTCAGTCCCGGGGCCCGGAGGTTGATGCAGGATGAAGAAAGGTTGTAGCCACAAGTTTGAGAAAATGGGATTTTACTCTGGGTGCTTGGCCAGTGGTTCTTGTGAAGGGGCTGAGCTGTAGTTTCTGGCAGCATTTGAAGTATCTCCTGATTTCGAGGATGGTAGGATGGGGCAAGACAAAGCATTAATAAGGAATTCAAATTCTTCCTATGAGGGTGATTATGAACAGGCTGCCCAGAGTGGTAGTGGATGCCCCATCCCTGGAAACATCCCAGGCCAGGCTGGACAGAGCTTTGAGCAACCTGATCTGGATGAAGATGTCCCTGCTCATTGCAGGGGGGTGGATTAGATGAGCTTTCAGGTCCCTTCCCACCCAACACATTCTATGATTCTCTGGTGTTCTGCAAGCACCTCAGCTTCCAAGTTATTATTTGGATATGTCACAAAACCAGCCCGTTCCCCAAAATCCTCACTCCACAGAGGACCCCAGTATATAAACCAGCATCTCTCGGACTCCTACGCCAAAGAGATGTAAGTAACAAGCAGCTTTTATTGACTGTAATTGCACTTGAATTAACTGCCTGTGTAGTTGGTGGCTCCTGCAGCCTCAACATCCCTCCTGCAGCCCTGGAAACCTCCTTGCTTTGCCTCTCAATACTTCCTATGCCAGGAAACTTAGGAGGGCACAGCTCTCTTGGCATCGCTCTAAAATAACTTGGCAAGTAAGCTCCGGAGGTTTAAACTCTTGCCCCAGCTGGGCTACATAATGATCTAGCTACCTACACTCTTTGATCTTCCCTTTGTTCTCTGATTTTCACAGAGTTATTGTTTGTTCACACACCGTAAAAAAACGGGAAAAAAAAAATATATATATTATTTTTAAATGAGGCTTGGAAATGATTTGTAAATTTGCAGGCAGGGCTAGGTTGCAGCCAGGGCTCTGCTCTCAGTGTCCTCAGGGTGGTAGTGCCTGGCCAGGCACAGCATACAGAGAATTTACTGCTTAAATCTTTAAATAAGCTAATATTGATGAAATAGCTGTGAGTTTTCTGTAGACCACTTTTCCAAAGGAAAGGTAATTCACATAGTTACAGCCACAGCCCCAAGCACGGGGGAACTGCAGCGTTGTTATTGAGGCTGCGTCCCTCAACGCTGCTTTTGTCCTTTTATTTCTTTTCTCTGGGTTTGTTCCCAACGCCGCTGTTATGCAAAGCATGGCATTACAGGACAAGCTAATCACATAGTGGGATTTAAGCTGCAGCAGAAGGAAGCATGATACATGATCCATTTAAAATGATGAGTATAGCTAAAAGTTGCAGAATTTGAGAGTGCACAGACCGTAATATATCGCAGGGCATCCATCCTTAGAAGGATGGGTTCAGATCTGTGGAGCTTTTCAGCCTTCATCTATGAAATCACTTTAGGGCTTGGGTTTCTCATTTGACTTTCTACTCTGATTGTGACCGTGTTTGAATAATGTCAGAGCGGAAGCTGGTTGTATTGGACTTAATTTTGTCCACAGGAAGATGTTAATTGCCTTGAAAAATGATGTAATTCCCAAGCAGAAGGAGATGGGCTTCTCTTCAAGTCAGACCTGGGCTCTGGCATCTTGGTTTTTAATACACTGGGCTGAAAAGTAGCAGGAAATGGTGGAAATTGCAAGGTGGAAGTGGATTTAAATGGCAATAATCTTTAACCTTGCTGCAGGGAACGAGCTGTAAATGCTGCTCTCTCTCGGCTCTTGCCCTGGCGTAGATTGTTGCTCTGCTTTGCTTTGATGGTAGTTCACCTTATCTTTAAGTGGACAAAGGTAAAAAATTACAGGGAAAAGACAGTTATATAGCACTGTGGAAAAAAAAATAAAGAAGACACCTCATGTGCTGCTCATCCAACAACCACACTCTGGGTTGGAGCCTCCTCACCGCTACGCTTTTACCTTAAAAACCAAAGCAGGAGTCTCAGCCTTGTGAAGAAATATTAAAAACAAACAAACAAACCCACAAAAACCAAAACCAACAACAACAAAAAAACACACGCTGAAAAAAAACCCCACGAAAATACAAACAAACAAAAAAACCCCACAAAACAAAAGAAACGTTGCTCACATTTTCTGGTTGCCATGGTTTTTGGGGACTGTGGTATTCACTGCATGCTGGAGATCGAATACAGACATAGCTAATTTCACCTGGAAGAAATGCTGGGATTTTATCTTCTTTTTTAAGTGAAGATTTTGTCTGTTTGTTCTCAACCTGCAGTTCTTGGGCCTTAAAATTTGCCATTAACTAAAAAAAGACAACTGTTTTGTAGCTGCACGCACATTTTATGAAGATTTTTCTCTTAGTCTACAAAGTGTTTTGGGGGGAAAAAAATAGATAACTGGGATCCAGGAGAGACTGTGCAAGTCAGAACAGCCTCTGGAGACAGCAATAGGGATAACAAATTCATTTCAATTTTAGTTTTGCTGAATCTTCCTATTCTCTGCTAAAAGACACATTTTCTTTTGCCTTTGACACCTCTAACCATTTGCTGCCCTAGTAGCAATGAAGGGTAAAAATATCCTGATGATAATTCGGTGGTGTTTCACACTAACTATGCACAGACATAAAAAAATGACTAGATGAGGTACAGAAAATCGGTCTGTACATCCGTAAAAATCGTGGATTTTCTGCCTCTCCTGATTTCCCATTGTCCATAGTCATTAACAGAGAGGAAAATGGATGAATTAGCGCTCAGATCTAGCCAGCTGTTCTGCCAGCTTCCCCAAGCTGTACATGCTGAGGCTGCTGAGGATATTTTCACTTGCAAAGAAATTTACAAAATAAAGTTTCTGTTATCTCTTCCCTTCCTATGTAGTCTCCTGAGGCCGGGGAGCCCACTGCTAGATTTTGTGTTTGCCCAAAGCCCGGCTCGGATCGCGTGGCTGCCTTCCAACCAAGATTTTCTACCAAAAAGTGCCTTTTGCAGGGATCCTTCTGCTGCTTCTCCAAATGCTTCCCAGAGCTTCAGCTGCCAACTTCTCGTGTTTGGGGGGTAATTTTTCCGATTGGACCTGCGCTGAGCTCTGCTTGCTAACAGAGCACATGCAAAAATAAGTCTCTAGGTTAACAACAGGAGACTTTTGAACTCAGAAGAGCACTGGGAAAGCCTTGAGCCCACCGTGACTGCGTAATAATTTGGGATACAGAGAGGAAGGCTGCGCAGGTTATTATATTTGTACAGTGGATGGCTTTCCTGGGAAAGGGACTTCTTAAGCTGTTCCTTTTCTCCCTTTCTGCTGCTCGATACTGCTGATTACAAGGGGTTCTCTTTGTATTATTACAGCTATTAGCTATTTAGGCACTAGAGATAGCTCACAAAGCCGAAAATGGAACTTATTTCTGATTAAAATTTAATTGCTCCCAAGCTTCCACTAGTTACTCACATTAAGTTTCACACCATCAGAAAGCGCTCATCAACCAGCGTCGGATTTAACAGGAATTTGGCAGATGTTAGTGAAGTACTGGAGGAAATCCAAACCACAAGATCTGTGGCATATCATATGGTTGAAAATTTGTTGGCAGCTGAAAGGAAAAAAAAAAAATCACATGCAAACCTGGAAATAGCAAGAACTGGACACGAATCTTTTCTAAACAAACAGGCAAAAGGTTGGATTTTCACCTCCAATGTCTGGAAGACCAGCACGGGTCAAGAGTGTTGGGTGTCTTGGTGAGGGGTGAAAGCAGCAAATTTTATATTATTGGCTTTTAGAGTGGTTTATGTGAGGAACATTGGTATCTCCATGGAAATCTTAAAAAAAAACCAAAAAACCAGTCTGTTCTGAGACAATTTAGCGAATCAGCTATGTTTTATAAAACTGAGGCTTTCATCACATATTTTCTCTGTTGTTGAGGACATTTATTCAGAAAGAGGATCCTTGTAATTTATTTCTGTTACATATTCCCTGCCTGTGGCGTTGTCACCTTCGGCACTTCTTCTGTCACCAGGAGCTGCTCCTGGTGCAAAGAGAGGACAAGCACGAGTAGCTAGCAAGGTGGGAGAAAGCTCCATCCATTTTTTCATAAGTATTATTAAATATATTTTTTTAAATGTGCCTTATATCAATGTGTCAGTGCGTGGTGTTATGGTAGCACAGAAGCGAGGTGAGGCTCTTCTCAGACAAACAGGAGCTGAATTAAAATCTTAGGATGGCACAAGTCCTTTTCAGATAAATGCTTAGTTGCCTGTAAAAAGAAATGTGCCACGCTTCATGATTTAGTGTCTGTCATGTTTTAATGCATGCAAGTATCTTGCCAGTGGTTGTAGCAGGAGCTTGTCTGGCAAAAAGTAAATCTCACCTTAAGCCTTTTTCAATTGAAACACTGTTTGGGGGAGTTTGCACAAAACGTTAAGTCTGATTCACCTCACGTTGGGACTGAGCTGATGGGCAGGGAGATAGAGTAGGACCTGCCTTGTGCTATTGCAGAATTTGATCCTTTATATATGATTTCATTTGTTCTTCAGTATATAGCCAAATGCGTTTCATATGCTCTGGTCCTCTGTAATCCCACCTGGGCTTGGCAGATCTCTGTTGCTTGGGAGAGATGCTGGATCCCTGTGTTAATCCTGACTCATCTTTTGGGTTTGAGCTGCCTTTTCTTCATCTTCTGGGGAGTTTGGGAGCCAGTAAGGGTTTAAAAGTTTGGGTCTGTGGCTGGGAAATGAGTTCAGTCCATGCTAGGCTCTTAAGCATTGTCTTAAATAACCTTAAGCCTAGGCTTAACAGCTGTATTGAATTGGGGACTATATGCTGCTGTGCTCTGCACTATGAGGTTACCCAATTTAGGATGTGGTAGTTTTTTTCTTTATGTAACGTCTCATATTATTACTCATAATTATACAGTTTTTGTAGAAAAAAGGCAAATTAAAATACTTTTTAAAGTATTGATCGTTGCAGTTCCCGATACAAAAGCCATCAGCGCTCCATTTCACGTAGTATTTTATGAAGATTTATAGAGTTATCTTGTGCAAAGCAATTCAGAAATACATAGAAATACTGTTTCCAGCAGCAAAACTTGTTCGAAAGCTGATAAGAAAGGAGATTTTCTTTTTTTTTCTTTTTCTTTTTTTTTTTTTTGAGCACCAAAGGTGCGATGTCATTATAGCAGTCGGTGCTCGGCAAGGTACAGTCAGGATTTTGGAGTTAACTGGGGCCTTACTCTTTTAGGGTTTTGTTAGACCTGGCCTGACACATACAGCTTCATGAGGTTGGACTCAGGAGCCAGTGCTGAGCCTGTGCTAGAGGAGGATGAAACTCGAAGGGAAAATAAGACTGAGACCCCTGAATAACCCGATTCTCCAAAGGGCTGAGCACAAGGCACTGCTTTTTTAGGGCAAGGGGAAATACTGCTTTCTTAGTACTTTTAAAAATCAGGCCACCTGTTCAGAGACTTAACACTGGGACTTATGAAAGTCTTGACTTGAATGTTGTGTTTGCTTTTTTATTTTTTCCTATGGGGAAAAGAACAAACTGCAAAAATTAAGGGAAAGGGTAGCCTGTCCCCGCATTGCGTCTGCCGCAGCTCACCTAACCTGGGCCACCAAGGGCGGTGCGGAATTAATACATATTTCAAAGAGAAACCTGAGGATGCCCTGCAAGAAGAAAGGTTTAAACACGGCTTTGTTGTGCTCACGGCTTGCTGCGTGGCAGGGAGGGATGGATGACATGGGTAATTGTGCTGACATGGCTGTTATATTGTCAGGAATCAGCTGGAAAGTTGTGTTTGATGACGTGTATTCTGGCCTAAGAAGGTTGCTCTTGGCTTCAAGATGGGCTAAGAGAGGACTGAGTGTCTCATAATTTACTTTTCTGCTACTATGCTCAGTTACTGTTGGCAAAAACAGGTCTTTACCTACAGTTCTGATAGAGCACACCTAACTTCAAGAAGCTCAAATCACGAACATTTTTATGGGTATCAATTTTGGTTTTCATTTGTCTTTAAAAAGGTCACTTTTCTAGGATACCATTCATATTGAGACAGATGTTTTGAGTGCAAATCTTCTATCGTGTCCTTTTTCATCTACTGTTCGATCAGATGCAGTTAGGTCTAATTGTAATTTGGTTTGTGGAGGAAGAAGAATATGTACAAATAAATGCACACAAACACAGCTAGTTCATCTGGCAGTTCTGAGGGTGGGGAAATGAATGTTGTTTCCACCCTGCAATCAGACTTTAGCTCTACCCCGCTGGTTATGGCTCTCCAGAGGTGGAGAAAAGTGGTAATTCAGCAAATATTACCGCTGGGATGTAGCACATCAGCCAGAAAGGCAGCTTTTTTTCCTCCCCTTCCTATACCCTGCCACGTTGGGTTCTGCAGGAGGAAAGATGTGCCCTTCCTGCATGGATGTGCCTCAGAAAAGCAATTTATAAACCCCCTTGGCATTTTCTTCTGCCCGATAGGATGACCCTAAGTAGTATAATGACATCCTGCATCCCAAGCTAATCCTTAAAATCAATTACAAATGAGAGCTGAAGGCACCACCCCACGCTAAGTTGTGGCCACTGAAGCTTTGTGGCTGGGGAGGTGGTCAGATGTCCACAGAGGTATCCAAAATTGTTGGTGTTGGGAGTATCCTTGAATATTGATATTAATTGGAAGAGGAAGGAATTGTGAAGCCATGTCGGTCCTTGTCTTCATGCTCTTTTTACACCCTCTGCATCCTCTTTCTTTGCTCCCCAGCGCTGTCCCATCTCATTCAAGGCATTCTCAGGCTGGCCTGGGTTGGTTCTGCCATGGTTTTTCATTTAGATGAGCACCCCAGGGCGGACTTGCCTTGGCTTGACAAAAAGGGACACATAATTTTCTGTTACATTGTTCTCCTAGCCCTGCACGCTTCAGCTGGCAAACAGATTGTCCAACCTCCTTGAACGCTCTTTGCTCAGAGTATAAGAGAGGAAAGAGATCTACTATCTGCTTTTAGATTCAGCTCCTTCCTTATGTGTTTTATTCAGTTTTCTTTGCACAACACTTAAGATTTCCTTTCAATTAGACCATATGCAGCTGAAGTTGCTCTGGCAGATTTGTTACCCAGTGAGTGCTTGCTCATGTGGATGGAGAGCTGATTTTTCTCCTTATTTCCACCCCTTTCCATCAGGGGTGGTGAATAATAGCTCGTCTTGGGGACAAACATCTCCATCCCCAACAGAACAGGCTGAAAGTCCTTTTTTGGGTCAGCATGCACCCAAGTGGTGGCTCGTAGTGAGCGGAACATGCTGCTCTTGGAGATGCTCCTGAGTTCAGTAAGGAACACACATTGTTATTACTGCAGATGAAATCTCAACTGGGAAGAATCACTCACATTGCCGTCCCCAGAGCCGGAAATGTTGCTGAAATAAAGTCATGTCTCCCTTAGTTCCAACACGTCACCTTGTTGAAGCCGGGTTGACCAGGTGTCTGGGTCTCCAGAAGGTTGCTGGTCACTCTGCTCTGGACAGGAGCTGGAGACAGTGATGTTTTAACGGAATCAGTGTCGCTGCTTTAGCTCAAATATGAAGTTTAATAAGGGAAAATAACAGCTTAATTTGGAAAGGCATCTTGTAGGCTGGGGAGACTGACCTTGTAGGAGCAACTGCTGCCAAGAGGATTAGGGAATTGTACTCAGAAATGTTCTATGGATGTGCTGATCTTGGCATGGACAATGGGAAGAGTGGTCCCTTTGGCCTGAGAGCTTCAGATGAGGAAATTCCTTGAGGAATACTGTGAATCGAGAGAAGGGTTTACTCTTTTGCATTAACCGGTCATTTACTCACACAATAACGCAGGAGGATCAAAGTCTTCCCCGTCCTCCTCTTGTTTTACTGGATTTCCTATTTATCCGTGGAAAGGCTTAAGCCTTTCCCAGCACCTGCTGAACACCTCAAGGAGAGGTAAGCAAACAGTTCAGATTCTTGCAGTTAATTTTGTGCCCCAGAGAGTCAGGCTCCTGCTTTTAAAAAAAAAAAAAAAAAAAGTCTAAATTTTATTTGGAGATTTAAACATGTATTGACTTGCTTAGTGCTGACCATGAGGATCCATCACAGGTGACCTCCATCCTCCCCTCCCATTTCGAGCTTGACCACATACTTGAAAGTCTGTTATTCATTTCCAAATGAGTTTGGTGATATGCTCTGGGTTTTTTTAGTATTCCTGGCCTGACAGATTTCCGCTCATTATAAATGATTCTGTCTGCTTCAGTCGCATGCTTTTTCTCATCTACATTTAAGATAATGGAAGAAGAGTTGCTTTTGATGACACAAGCGAGCTAGATTTTGGGTTAGCGTTATTATACAGTGAGAGTTCTGGCTGGATAATGTAAAATATGTAGGGATTTTGAGGTTTTTAGTACCTGTAAAGCACTGCAATGACTGGAAAAACTAATATGCTGCTTCCTTGTAAATTGATGAGACTTCTTGCTGCATGCATGCAATGTGAAAGCCTCCAGGCTAATCACATTCCAGGTCCCAGCACATGCACTAAATGGCCTGGTGGAAAATATTTACAAAACAAAAACATTTCAACGTATTTGACGCTGAAGAGAGGGGAAAAATAATATTTGCTGTAGACTGGAGCATTTTTTCTACGTTACCTGGGAGAGCTGTAAAACGAGGTTTAGATTGCGTGCAGCTCTTTAGCCCTGCATTGTGCCAACAGTTTTATCCTGTACTTACAATAATATCTGTTGGTATATAAGGCTCTCTGCTGTGTTTCAGAACCTGATACAAATGGCTTGATGATTTTTTTTCCCTGTTTTTTCACTATGCTTTTGCATCTTGCAGACATGTGAAGATACATTCACATTCAGCTAGACAGTAGCTATATTTTTAAGATAACGTGCATTGTACCAGGTCAGACTTTCATCTCTCCTTTCCTTTTTCTTCACATGTTGAGTATAATTTGTTTTTCCGTAAGGGAGGCAGGTTCTTTTGTTCAAAGTAATAAATTTATGCTTTGCAGTGACATCAGGTACTTAATTTTATAGATGTATCTATTATATTATATAGAAGACTGCACACCTTAAAAATCTCTAAAGGATATGATTTCCTTTTTTCATTTCTATGTCATCCCATCTGCTTTTCTTTATCATTTTCCAACTTCTTTGGATTTTGCTGATGCTGGTGGGGATCCACAACGCCTTTGTTGGTAACCCAACAAAGTTGGGTTGATGCAGTTGGTAACTGCATCAAGTGCAGTTTAGGCTTCCAGACCAAGAGTACATTATGGAAAATCCCTAAGGTTTTTCCACCTTGGGTTTATGTATTGTCATTTTATCATCAACCTAGTGTTCTCCCGCAACAAAAAAAATAACCTCCTGGGATGCAGATGTGGGATGCTTGCACCAGATGGGAAGTGGTACCAAGTTACCTGCGTCCCAAAGTACTGGAGGCTGGTATGAAAATGGGAGATCCTTGAAAGTGTTACCCACTAAAACACCTTCTATATTGCACAGTTTGTTTATTTGCTATAAATCCTGTTCTCTGAAGCAAATGTGTTTTTCATAGTACTAATGGCTTTCTCATTGTTAAAGCCCTCCACAGAACATCAGATATCTATAAAACACATTTAAATGCTGGTCCTGTAGTTAAGCATTATTTAGGCAGATCCCAGCACCGACATGAATACGGCTATTAGAATTGAGCTTTACAAAATATTGACGTTTCTACAGCAGTAGTAAAGAGTTTTGGAAAGGAGCTAAACAGTAGTTTATGGTTTGTCAGAGAAACTGCTTTATTTCTTAAAGTAGCTGAATATTGATATTCTCACAATGGAGTTTTGTCAGCTGCTTAGGATTGGCTTTTATGAAAGATTTCTTTTTTTTTTTTTCTGTTTAGCATGGGCCTGTTCCCTCCCTTCCATCTATCACTCCAGGGGCAGAAAGCAAACCACTGGTGATAATGAAGTCCAAGCTAAAATGGGTTAGAGACAGAGGAATATAAGTAGCCCTAACTCCACCTTTAATATTTTTATGGTTTATTCCCTTTCCTCTCTTTAATTTCAGCTGACCAGATGAAAGTTGGTACTTTCTGCCATCCGGCGGTTCCAGTGCGTTGTCTCCTTGGGTTCGGCAGCCCTGTGCCCTTTTGCTTGAGATAACAGCATCACACAATCACGTTGTAAATATTAATACAGAGCTCACAGGAGTGTAGCTTGGAAGTCGCGAATCACTGAGAATCAAAAAGTCTAATCTGTCCTTTTGAAAGCTGTCCAATTTGGTTTTTCTATTTACGGCGTTTGAACCATTTCACAAATTGGAAAGCAACTGTCCAGCCGTTTCACGGGCAGATTATGATATGTTTAAAAGAGGCCAAGGTATTTATCTGAATGCAATTGGCCATCTTGCTGACTAACATCTGTATTGGAGATATTACACACGCAGATGAACAGAGACTATTTGAAGGTGATAGTTTTCTCCTATTAAAGTTGTGTTTGCAGCTTGCAACCGAACGAACATTTCAGAGAGCGGTTTAAGCCAACTGCCTTTGGCTCTTGGAAGGTCTTGATTGGGTAGGTCAGAAAACACTGGGGCGTAAATAGTCTTTTTATGACTCCTGCAACCACATCTGACAGTATTTTGGAGAACTGGAGAGATTCGAAGCTAGATTGCCTAAAAACAGCTCTTGAACTGAACTCTCAAACCTATTAGATTAGTCCATTTATAATAAATCTTGATCTACTGTCTATTAGATCAGCTCTTGTGTAATCTTTTCCTGTTTACCAGGCCGATGGGCTGTAACCCTCTGCCAATACCAGTTAAAACGTTGTGAGATGCCTCTGAAGTTACATGCTTTAAGCAGGATCCAGTAATTTCTTAGAGAAGGAAAAAGAAAAAAAAACAGCTTATTTTACTCAAACGACAACTGAAATGGGGACCTGACCCTAAGAGCTGTTGGGAGCCAGAGAAGGCATTAAGCACTCACACACGTGCATACATGAAAACCCTACAAAAGCATAGAAGTTGATATTTCACAAAAACACACCCAGGCTGCTGTTTGGGTTCTTATTTTTTCAGGCAAAGCCTAGAAGTTTGCAATAATAGTTTGAACATTTTTAACAAAACGACCTTTCTGTAGCAATCCGGAATGCCTAATGAACACTTGATCATTGTCAGAAATGTCAAATTTTGATTCAAAAGGGCTCTGATAGGCATATCTTTTGCCTGTTGGACATATTATGTGTCCTGTGTGGTGGCTGTTTGGAATGTATTAATTGTCTTGCTGAGAGTTGTGGTGCATTGAGAAAGGAAGAGTTGCAGCAAGTTCCCTGGACTTGAGCCTGTTGTGATGGTTTTGCACCTTTCAGCTCTCGTTCTTTGTCATTTAGGTTGATGTTAAATGCTCAAACTGAGATTCAGAGGTGAAAAAAGCATGTTAAGTGATTTTCCAGGCCACACGTGGCCAACCATGTTGATGGATCCCTGCTCGTGTGGCATGACACCAGGTTTGCAAGGCTTTACCTAGGAGCTCCTTGACATCAGTCGTCCTTTTCTGCCACTTTACAGAGAGTTGGTGAAAAGCCACCCCCCAAAAAAAGCCAGAGAAAATGGGAAGATACCTATTTTCAAATAATAATTATTTCTTTCTAGAGAGTTTCAGAAAATATTCTGAAATGCCTTTGAAAATGCCCGTAGGAAACTAATTCCCATGGCATGCGTTTAAGTGACAGGGAAGCGAAAAATAGCTGTGATATAATCCTCTAACTGTATTAGGTTTGGGGTTTTTTTGTGCTGCTGCTTTCAGGATGTGCCTAAACCTTCTTATTTGCTATGTAAATACAGCTTGCACCATCTTTCATTAGAGTAAGAAGAAATTATAAAAAGGGATGCTGTAAGCCAAGGATGTATTTGCCAGGTATGAATAGGGCAAAACTAATTACTGAGTACACTGGGTCATATTCTGCATATATATTCTGAATCTAGTTGAAGATGTCCCTGCTCATGGCAGAGGGTTGGACTAGATGAGCTTTGAAGGTCCCTTCCAACCCAAAATATTCTATTATTCTATGAATACTTAGGTGCCAAAAGGAAAAAAAAAATTAGAGAAAAGGTAGCTTGGTAGCAATCACAAGTAGTCTCCCTTGCAATCAAAGCTGTTTTAACAAAAAAACATTTATTTTTCCTGTGAGAAAATCTTTCCTATGATTTTCCTTCCACCAAGGAAAATTCCCCTCCAGGGGAATGAGCTCTTGGTAAAGGTTGGGAAATAAAAGAAAGAAGGAACAAGCCTAGGAGTAAAAACTGGGTCTTACCCCAAAGCTTTCTTTAAACTCTGGATATGGCAACACATGGTGAAAATAAGCAGTAAAAGTAAAATAATCAAGATTATATTCTACATTTTTAGTTGTAATAGTGTTGATGGTTTTCAAAGGTTACTGCGAGCAAAGATTTTGTTATCTGAAAAATCCTTCTATTAAAGCAATGCTGTAATGCTGCTTTTCCCCAAGTTAAAATTTCACAGTTTATTGGCAGCCTGAGTTAATCTGGAGGTTTGATCTCTGTCTTGGGCTGTATGATTGAGGTAATTTTGCACAAGTTGCAGTCTCTTCATGGTTTTTGCTTGGATTTGAGAATCATTTATATGTAAATGATCCTGATCTCTTGTGCTTTCCCTTCTTACCAATTAATTTGGGTTTCAAGCACATAGTTGTGCGAGCAAAATGGACCAGCGGGGCTGGTGAAACTGGGTGCTGGTGGCATGTGGTCACGTTTGCTGGAGCCCATTACCGGATCAACTCGTTGAATAATTTCAGATCAGTGTCCTGGTGCTTGGGTGGTTTAGTGCCTTTTGCACTATTGCTCATCTTTTTGGAGGCTGTGGGAGAAGATAATCCAGTTTTTTGATGGACAGTAGAGCTGGGATTTTTAAATGGAATGTTTTCTTGAACAAAAATACTGATCCTTCAGAAAATTATGTCTATGATGCTGCTGGGCTTTGAAGTTTGAGGAGAGGATGTCTCAGATTTGGGGTTAAATTACCCAAAACCAGAGCAAGCAGGTGCTTCAACTGCCACTTTATTTATTATACTGGGGCAGGAGAATTGTTCAAATTACCTAAATCACAAAAAACCCCAGATTTCTTCATAACCAGTACATGTCAGGGTGATGGAGGAGCAATGAGAGGCAGTCTGCCTCAGTTTCCCTACCTGAGATTTCAGGTCAAGCCATAAAGAAATACGCATGAACTTCTGATCTAAGCAGATACCTTGCTCTGTAATAAATAAGAGCCAAAAGAAGGTGAACTTCCCTCAGTATTCACCCGATGTAGTACTTCGCACAGCTATTGCAGGATGTAGGATGGGACAACACGTTTCTAAACCAGGTTCCCCACCTCTTGCTGCTCAGCTGCCCATCAAAGGTTTTAAATGAAAGAGCCTATTGAGGGTGAAGCTCTGGAGGATTCAGCCGGGCTGGTGGGGCTTGCTCTGGAGAATAGCCCTGGGTTCATCCCTCTGTTTGGGACATGGATTTGTGGTGTGGCTTTTTTAATTACACCATGGAAAAGGTTTTTCTGTTCAAACCAGCTGGTCTTCAGCAAGACTGAAAAATGAAAAGGACTTTTGTGTGAGGTGTTCCCTAAAAGATGGAAAATAAGATTTTTTACATTAAAATGCCAGGAAGAAAAATGGGGAGGGCATAAAGTGCTGCTTTATTTTCATCAGATGCTAGTGCTTTTGGAAAAGCCTTTGTGCTCCAGCGATCATGACCCCCCTGGGTGCTTCTCTCACTGCCTGCTCCAGCTTCTCCCAGTGAGGTGGCTGTAGCTCCATCCGCACCTTCCTGGGGGCCTAGGCTTGAATCCTTTTTCCCTTTTTTCTCTCTAACCAGCTCTTTGTGCCTTTATTTCAGGAGTATCGACATCGGGAGCGTTGGCCCCAGGGAGCACCCCCAGCAGCACCACGCCGCGGGCAACCACCAGCAGCACTGGCCGCCCCACCACCACCTCAGCTTTGGGCAGGAGGAACAGGAGCACCAGCACGCCATCCCCCATGGCTGACGTCCCCGAGGAGATGACCACGCACCTCCTGCCCGCCTCGTCCCAGCTGCCGCCGGCCGGTGCGGAGAGCTGCGACTCTGTGGAAGCCCGGGAGATTCTGTGGTCTCGGACCCGGCAGGGCCAGGTGGCAAAACAGCCGTGTCCTGTGGGCTCCATAGGTGAGTTGAGGGAGCATCATAGAATCATTTTGGTTGGAAGCGATCCTCAAGGTCATCGAGTCCAACCATTAACCCAAGCTTCGCACTAACCCATGTCCCTAAGAATCTCATCTCCGCGTCTCTTGCTCTCTCTCTGGTATTTACCTTCACTCTTGTCCCTCCATCCTTCCCACTGTTCTCTCCCATGTTCTCTCTTTTCGTTTCCATCACACTCTTGACACAGACCTGACCCACTGAGAATGTTCCAGAACACAATGATACAAACCCCGGTGTGACCTTTAGGCTCTATTACAATGTGAAAATTGACTATGCGACAGAATCCCAGAATCATTTTGGTTGGAAAACACGTTTAAGATCATTGAGTCCAACCATAACCCACCCCTGGCACTGCCCCATGTCCCTTAGGACCTCATGCGGAAACCCCTCCAGGGATGGTGACTCCACCACTGCCCTGGGCAGCCTGTTCCAATGCCCGACAGCCCTTTCCAGGAATAAATTGTTCCCAATATCCAATCTAAACTTCCCCTGGCACAACTAGACACTGTTTCCTTTCCTCCTATCGCTTGTTACTTGGGAGAAGAAACCAGCACTCTCCATGCTACAATCTCCTTTCAGGTAGTTGTAGAGAGGGAGGAGGTCTCCCCTCAGCCTCCTTTTCTCCAGACTAAACAGCCCCAGGTCCCTCGGCCACTGCGAGGTGTCTCTGTTTGCCCATGGGCCACATTGCAAGCGTGTAGCCAGGTTGCCCACGGGCCCCTGTGGCATCAGGGCATCCATCAGTGGAGTTGGCCAGGGCCAGAGCTTCAATATACTGACCACGTCGTGCAGGTTTTTCAGCATCCTGAGCTCTGGCCAAAGGAGGGCACGAGCTTAATTAGCTTGTGGGGTTGAGCTTGGCGTGTTGTAAGAGCTTCTGCCTCCCTAAGTGATGTACAGTGTGCCTGTTATCCCTGGTTTTGCCTGGTTTTGTAGCCTCTGGGCTCATGGTCTGATGTGTTGATGACTGAGGCTTTGCTTGTTTGGAGAAAAAAGAAAATCAACAGAACTTAGATGCTGATGAAGCTCCATGCAGTGCCGTTTGCATTTCAAAGGCTGTGGCCAGCATTTCCCAGCACAGATATTCCCAGATCACACTCCCGGACCAGCCTGAGTGATTTTTTCAAACTGCAGCCAGCATCCAGTGCAATCGGCAGGGAAGGGGGGAGCACTGGATGGAACGGGGGAAAACAAAGCCAAATCTTTCAAAATGGTTTGTTATTTATTGGATTTTATTCCTTCTCCTCTTCCCCCACTAGTTGTTTTCTTCCAAAAGGTTGCTTTTGGAAATTTACTGTCCAAATTAAAACACGATAGAATAAATAATGGGATTTGGCATATGGTTTAGTTTGCTGTATTTTAACGAACACAGTTTTCCACAAGTATTTATTTTTCAAACTGGTCTTGTTGTCCAGCCCTGAGAAGCAACTTGCCAAGAAGAAATCAGAAGGGAGAGGAAATTGCCTGAAAATAAGGGCTGGAGGGATCTGGCTTGCAGAGGAGACTCGATTAATTCTCCACTCCGTTGCCCTGGAGAGCCATTCGCACCCGTGTATATGAATGACTCTCTTGAATTTGGTGATGTCAGACTGATAAAATATACATTAAAATACAAGTGGCATGGAAAGACATCAGTGGTGAAAACAGGTAGAGAGCATTTTTGCTGTCTTTCCGATCCCTGCTTGGTAGAATGAGTGCAAAAAGTATCATGTGGTTCCAGAGAGGGGAAACGATGGTCTGAACTGAAGCTGTGAAAAAGGAAAGAAAAGATAAAAAAGGGAAATGAAGGCTGGAGGCAGGGAGCCCTTTTCGAAGCACAAGAGCTAAGGACTGGATGAAAATAGCTAAGGAAAGAAAAAAAATGTTGTTGACAGGGGATGGCAATAAGCCTTTGCCATCTCTAATGTGAGTGGTTCATGTGATTTGTTAAAAGCTGTGGTATATTAGCAGTGGGCCTCTTCTAGTTCCTTTTGAAGGCACAAGCAAACTCCCTGGGTTTAATCGGCGCTGCCGTCAGGCCTGGCCTATAACTCACTCCTCTGCTGCAAAGTCTGGCTCTGCAGGGCAGAGTGCTTTATAGAATGCAGAGTCTTTAATCTACACAACTTTCTTGCTTTTTTAAAGATCTTTAGCTGCACTGTTTCAGATGCATTTCTCTTTGGAAAAGCCTGAGGCACTTTGCTGTCTTTTGTGGCTGGCATCTGGGCTGGCCTTGCCCAACAAAACTCTTGATGGTTGGGACTTTACGTCTTGGCATTTGTAGTGTTGAAACTTTTGCGTGTTTCCAACTAAATGGTTGATTAATGATTACTCGGAGCAGTAAAATCTTCATAAAGCAGCAAGGAAGTTGAGCCGCAGGGTCTGCACCTCACGGGTCTTTTATGTCTTAAGACTCCTAAGCATGAAGGTGATGGGAGATTGGGACAGTGGGATGACGTGGAAGTGTTCTGCCAAGGTTCCGAGCACTAATAAGTTCCCAGGCTTTGTGTGAGGTGTCTGTCATTGTGAAATTTAGCTAGTGAGATGGAGTCCCAGGGGCAAAATGCATCCGATAACACTGAATGCAGTGACTTTCCTCTTCCAGGTGTGGCAACTTTCCGGTGTCTTGCGCCAGATGGGATCTGGGAGCCCCAAGGACCTGATCTCAGCAATTGCTCTTCTCCCTGGATCAACCACATCACTCAGAAGGTAAAACGTTTCTTACACGTAGATCATGCCAAGTCTGTGCACTGACCTTCCTCCGCTCCCCTGTGTTTTTCACACCAGGGGACCCAAAGTGACCCACGATCACACATAAAGCATGAGCTGTGCATAGGAGCCAGGAATTGTAAGGAGAAGGCGAGACTCTCAAAATCTGATGGAAATTAAGGCACAGAGGGTTAGGGAAAGGCAAAGGGCAAGGACTGGAGAGTGGAATTAAACTAGAGTGAACAACAGGTCTTGTTTTTAGCAAGAAAAGGAGGAAGAGGTGTGTGGACATATTGAAAATAGTGACTCATAGCAAAAGGAAAGTTTCCCTTTCCTGTATCCCCAAGGATTTTCTCAGGCCAGGTAAGCAGAGGATAAACCCCTAAGTTGAGAATCTTTACCAAAGAAAGGCAGGCTCAGTATGGAATGTTTACATTGTGTTTCTGGCTTTCTGTTCTTAACTTCTGCGCAGATCATAAAAGGACTGATGGAATAGCAAGCAATGCCGCAATAATGCGTATCTTTTGACTCTCGAGTCCCTTGATGAATGTTTTGTAGGACTTCATCATTTATCAGCGTTAAAAGTGTGTTAACATGTGACAATATAAGTTCAAGACAAGCGGAGCTTATTTGGTAGCAATATGTTGAATGTTTTTGTTATTAATGCCCAGTGGTGCTTTCAGCTGATTTCATTACAAACAGAGACCAGATGCCTGTTTACGCCACAGAGCCTGTGGGCTGAATCCTTATTACAGCGATTTGTGGGGATTTATCCGCCACTTTAGCTGGATATGAGTTCCGGTGTTGTGGGCCGGCTGTCCTGCTGCTCATCAGTGAACAGGATGGGGTGACCCTACAGCCAAGACTGTTTGTCCTTCTCCTCCCCGTCTCCTGTCTTAACCGAGGGTCAACAACCTGCAAATCGCTCGTATATACATCCTCGATAACCCCTATCCCACTTCATCTATGTTTATCACCATCCCTCCCCAAAGGCAGAGGAAAATATAATTAACATGGGGCTGCTGTGACACGACAAAGCCTGTGGTCTCTCTGTCCCACATGGGAAGGTGAGCAGCTCTCCTGCCATCCGCTGCGGCTAGCTGATTAATAAAATCTGCCTTTGCTGCCGTTAGCAGCTGTGTTGCTCTTGTTTTATGACCCACGTACTTATGCTGGAGGGGTTAATATTACTTACTCCAGCCATAATTCACCCAGGCAGCTAGGAGACCTCTCACTGCTCGGTGAAGATGACTAGGCCATTAGCCATTAGCCGAGGAAATAATAGCCTGCGCTGATGAAATCTCCATCAAGGTTAGACTTATTTTATTTGAAGCCCCAGCTAGCATTTGCGTAACAAATGAGACCCATTTAATTTGTTAGGTGCTTTCAAAGCAGGCTAAAATTGAAGAGCCAGGTTTTCACAAATACCCAGGAGATCACGATTGGGACTGGATTTTTTAAATTATTATTATTTTTCTGGAGGAATTTAGTTCTGTTCAGCTTTGGGAACCTTCTACCAGTCAGTGGAAAGACTAGAGGGATCTGCTAAATATCTCTTGATTTCAGCTTTTGATTCCTGAGTGGGAAGGAGGGTGATGGGTATCCTGTAGGGATTTCGTCAAGCCAATGAGGATGGTAGGGAAATGCTGTGCTTGTTTTCATGTCTCTCTAGTGAAGTAGGGATTATTTGCGCACGTCTTTTCTTTCTCCTGCTGTGCTCAGACCACACATGGGGTGTTTGCCTGCTTGCATCATAGAATGGGGGTTTTACAACCCTCTATTAGCTTCCATTAGAGTTATTGTGCTTGATGGAAGATGAGAACAAATGTCCGCTTCAGCAATTCGTTGGCCTCTTGACATTTACTTTAACTTTATTGTTGGTGCCTACCATGCCCTTGTAACATAGCAGGAGAATAAACTTACCAGCGCAATTGAATTATGCACTGCTACCTGGGTTATTTCTGGAGTCAAGCAGTAAAAGGAAGCAAAAAGGTCAGCTTTGGATACATTGCATCGTCCAGATCGTGAGGTTATACATTCCCCCTCAGCCTGTTTGTTTTACCTCTTTCTTTCATCGTTACCAGCCTTTGCACAGTGTGTGACTTGCCTGAAAATATCTTTTCAGTTGTGGGTCCTTCCTGGGAGGAGAAGGCACCGCTACACTCAGCTTCTCACCCCTGATGGAGAAGAGGCCTTTTTTTGCAGCAGAACAGAAAGCATTGTGTCTCTCCTGAACGCATGAAGAGCCTCAAACCTGTAAATCTAAAGCGACCCATGTTCCTATTATAGAATCATAGAATAGTTTGGGTTGAAGGGACCTTCCAAGCTCATCCAGTCCAACCCCCTGCCATGAGCAGGAACATCTTCACCCAGATCAGGTTGCTCAGGGCCCTGTTCAGCCTGGCCTGGGATGTCTCCAGGGATGGGGCATCCACCACCTCTCTGGGCAACCTGGGCCAGTGTCTCACCACCCTCAGGGTCAAAAATTTCTTCCTGTCCAGCCGGAATCTCCCCTCTTTTAGTTTAAAACCATCACTCCTTGTCCTATTGCAACAGGCCCTGCTAAAAAGCCTGTCTCCATTCATATTGTCCTCCCCAAGATGACATAGTCACAAAGACCACACAAACCTTGGGGTTCAAAGTACCTTCTCCAGGTCTCGTAGATCTGCTAGGATGTGTACGGCATAGAGGTGGGATTTTTGAAGGACCTAACCACATTATCTTGTCCCAATGACACCATCATGTACTGGATGCAGCAGGTGCTATGGTTGGTGGATTATTAAACAGACCTTAAATGCAGTTTACATTGTTTAAATACCATCATTTCAAAAAATGGCATCACCTCCATGGCCTTTCCAGCTGACTCGTCCATCTGTATGTCACTGGTTTTAAAAATGCTGCTTCAGTCTTTCATACCATCTTTTTTATATCAGTCAGCCTTAGGCTGCAGGAAAATATTTTTGCCTTTACAGCCACTGGTGTTTCCACATGTTTGTCCCCTTCCCAGCCTCTTTCTTATTTCTTTGGAATTTTCTTCCATAAATCCTTCTTTTCTACCATTTCCCTCATTTTTATTCCACTGCCCTCTTCCACAGTTGGTTCCCTCGCAGGAAGGTAGGGCTGGAACAGCGAGCGGTGCTGCAGGAGGGTTGTCATTTTAGAGAAAATCACCTAAAACCACCAGAAATCAGATTTAGTTTGAACAGAATGTATTCTTCTATCCCAGAACGCTTTTTGATTTTTAAATTAGTTTGTTTCATAATCAAGATGGAAAATGAAAAAAAATTAGTCTCAAGTCAAAAAGACATATATTATTTTCAATTACCCTTATTGTTCTTGAGCCTTCTAGCTGCAAGCTCTGTTACTTGCACATTTTTTCCCTGAGTTCTTCCTTGCCTCTCAATGACTGCCTGACCCTTGAAGAACTCCAAGGATTGTTCCTTTATGACTATGTCAGTGTTTGGGCTCAAGAACATTATATATTTTGGAACAAATACCTCATGAGGAGCTCGTCTTCCCCACAGCAATAATAAGAGAAAGCCATAGAGAGGTGCTTTGTAGAAGGAAATAAGTTAGTAATGCATCTTCTTGGGCAGCGGTGAGCAGCATTATGTAGAATTAATTTTAAAAAAATAGTTCAGTCCTGTTTTTCTAAGAGTCCAGACGTATATCTGAGACCTGGAATATTCAGCCAGCATTTGGGACCAATAACAGAAGTTGGATTTGGTGGGACAGCATAGGAGACACTTCAATTTCAGCAGAAAATGCTCAAAAGAATTGGTAAAATAAGCATTAACATGTCATATGGCCATCATTTTGGGTGCCCCTGGCATTATGCACACAGGCAGGATGGAAAATGTGTCTCAACGCTGTTGTAGTGACTTGGAGGTGCATTTTCTGGGTGATCAATGAAGGGATTTGGAAAGTAGCTTCATCGACCAGACACGGCATCCCAAGGAAATGGCACGTCTCTGCGTTTTCAGGAAATTTGGTTGCGTGAAATTAATTTGGGTGAATCTTTCTATGTCCTGGGAGTTCATAGGTTTTGAGCTTTAATGTGCCTTTTCTTGGACGTTTCTTCAGTCGTTGCCTATTTTGGGGCGTGTGTTTGGTCGCACTAGAGTTGCTCAGATTTGCAATTTGCTCCAAGTATGTCAGCCTGCATTGATGTGTGAGCCAAGAGAAAATGTACCCATCAGATGTTGGGCAGCACTTTTTTGTTTTCTAATGTCTTTCTAAAAAACCTCTTGCATCCCTGCAGTTTTCCTGAAAGGCTGACAGAAACACCCTGTATCATAGTACATGTTGAGCTCTAGCAGGAAAATTTGTGTGGTTTTTTGGGTTGTTTTTTTTTTTTTTTTAATGTAAAGGGATTTGATGCAGTCATTCTATAAAGTTCTGGGGGCCAAGGGAAGAGGTGAAAATTCAGGCTCCGTGCTGACACGTGGTTTTCTTCATCTGCTCAGGCAAGCAGGATCTGGTTTCTGTGGCTTTAGCCTCGAGTGTAACAAGGAAGAAATAATTCCATCTTTGAATATATATTATCATTGCTCTAATGGGAAGAACAACACATTATCTCCTTTATTTATCTTATCTACATCATCATACGCTTTAATTCTCTGAAGATGAGCACATGAGCATCTTCAGTTAGATTTCATTAAATCAGATGGGCTGTTGCTGTCAAATTGATGGAAGTAAGTTATTCATTTATAACTCAGCTAATTGATTTACAGAGAGGTAGAAGCTCGGCCTGCAATCTTTCCCTGGGATCTTGCTTTTATAATAAGCACCAGAAATTGAGAGAACAAGAGAAATACCTGGTTTCTAACTGTTGGTAGATAAAACAATTGGAAGTTTCATATGAAGAACCCTGCAGAGTTGGTCGTTGAGCCTTCCAGAGAAGTGGGAGCTTCATTTAAATGTCATCCTGTGTAACTTCTCCTTATCCCTGGCAAATTCCCCGTAGATCTGTGTTCGAGATCACAGAGCAGTATATAACGGAAAAAAAAAAAAAAAAAAGGAGGTGGGACCAGCTGCCCTGTCCCCAGTCCCTGTGGTTCAGGAGAGGAAGGGAGCACCAGGTGGAGAGAGCAAAAGAGAGCAAGAAAGGGGGGAAAAACACAGGAGAGAGAGAATTTCCCAGATAATTACACAGTGAATTTCACTACAGGTGATTCATGAGTTTTATGACTCAACTAGACAATAAAAGTCTTCTAATAGGTTCAGCCAAACAGCTTGCTTGGTTTTCCCTTCCAGCAGACCTCTGCTTGAAACCTTAAGCCTTTTGCTCCAGAGTTAATGTGCTTTTATGTGCTGAGAATCACCAGCCTCATTACAGAAGTGGTGTGGTGAGGAGCACATCTCCTGTGTGCAAATGCAGTGTTAAATTAGCACCTGATTATTAAACCCACATGATGGTAATGGTGAACTTTTTTCTCTTGTTCATCTGGGTTATGTCATCTGGTTTTGTTCCTTTCACGAGGAACTTTTGTTTTTTTGCACAGGAGTGGGAACAAAAATCATCTCTTCAACTATGAAATAGTCTTCTGGAATCGGAAACTGCTCTTTCTTGACAGGAGAGACTATTTACATGGTTTTTTTCCAAGTGGTATAGATAAGGCAACAGGACAAGCTAGCTGAAGCCCTCCCTAGCATGGGCAGAGAAGCAGCTGCCCCTGAATTCCAGCAGTGCCCTACAAGAAGAGGATCAGAAATGGTTGTGTTGAAGCCACTATGGTGACCCTAGGTGGCAAAAACCCACTTGCCTTTAAACTCTATCCAAACGCTGTACATGATCAAATTATGAAAGCCCTTGTCAAAGTTTCCTTCTTGGGAACTTTTCTTCGTCTTTTTCTCCTCCTTTTTCTTCATCTTCATCTTCTTTGTCGTCGTCTTCTCCTTCTCTTCTTTGTCGTCTTCATCTTCTTCTTCTTCATCTTCTTCATCTTCTTTATCTTATACTTCTTGTCTTCTTCTTTGTCTTCTTCATATTCTCTTCTTCGTCTTTTCATCTTCTCATTTTCATCTTCTTGTTTTTGTCTTCTTCATCTTCTTTGTCATCTTCTTCTTTGTCTTCTTCCTCATTGTCTTCTCCTTCCCTTTCTCCTTGCTTTTCCCTTTCTCCTTGCCTTTCCCTTTCTCCTTCCCCTTCCCTTTCTCCTTCCCCTTCCCTTTCTCCTTCCCCTTCCCTTTCTCCTTCCCTTTCTCCTTCTCGTTCTCCTTCTCCTCCTTCCCCTTCCCCTTCCCCTTCCCCTTCTCCTTCTCCTTCTCCTTCTCCTCCTTCCCCTTCTCCTTCTCCTTCCCCTTCCCCTTCTCCTTCTCCTTCTCCTTCTTTCTCCTCTTTCTCTCCTTGTGGGCAGTTGACTCATTTAATGCTGTGGAGGTGGAAGGGACTGGAATAATGTCACACCAACAGCCAGGGACAACCTTTTCCCCTGCTTTCTCAATTGCAGATGAGATCGGGGGAAATGGCTGCCAACATTGCCCGGGAGCTTGCAGAGCACACAAAAAACCACATGTATGCTGGAGATATCACATACTCAGTGTCTGCCATGATCCAGCTGGTCAACTTGCTCGATGTGCAGCTCCGAAACCTGACGCCGGGTGGGAAGGACAGCGCTGCCCGCAGCTTAAATAAGGTAAAAACCAAGGAGCTGGGAAGGGTTTGGCTCTCCCTGGAGAGCTGTTAAAAATGTCTTTCTGAATGGTTACCATTTGAGAGCAGTGATTCTTTCTTAGTAGACAAGAGTACCTGGCAGTTTTTCGTTTACAGTGTGTTTTATTCTGCTGAGAAAAGAAACAGCTGTAAATGCCAACTGTACTGTTGGTTTTGGGAAATGTATACCTGTAGATGTGTAGATATATGAACTCCAGGTACTTCGTTGTGGTCTCAGCTCTCACAGCTCTATATGAGAATAACTCCAGTGACGCCACGGCAATTATTTTGGATTCGTGCCAGCGTGACTGAAACCAGAATTTTGCCCAGTGTTTCCAGTGCTGAATCTGTCTGTGAAATGCCATGTAATATGATCCAGAAAATGTGAATATTTAAAGCACCAAGAGACAGTCTGAATTTTGATTTTTTTTTTTTTATATTGTAACATTGCAAGATACTGGATGTGGAGGTCAAATGGGAGCTTATATGTGTGAATATTAAAAAAAAGCAGACAGAGCCATTTATGTACACTGGAGATATATTATCAAAGGCACATAAGGTGCCAGCATACTTAACGCTTAAGGTGTTCAGGATGGTTTAGTATTAGAGGGTGTTTTCAGTGATGATCTGTGACTTAGCCCAGAAGCACCCTTCTGCATGATGACACTGTAGTTTCTGTGCCCCCCATTTGAATTATTAGTTCCTTTTGTAATTTGCAGAATTAAGTGGAATTGCTACATACTAAAGGTGCGAGAAGTTGCCAGTCATGGGAGGAAATCCTGGCTGTAGAGTCTGTAAGAATCCAGTTAAAGTTGAGGTTTTCTTTGGTCCAAGGCCCCTTTCATCACTGAATTTCACCTTAACATAGGGGCTAGGACTTGTACAGGATTCAGATGGTGAATTGTGCAGGTCTGGTTGTCAGAACAAGGAGCAGCTGAACTCTGTGGCTACAAGCACATGGTTCTGTTGGCCATCCAGTTCAAATAAAACCCCAAATTTTATTCTCAGCTGCTCTGACAGCCCTGTAAGTAAGAACAGAACTTGGTCCCAAGGTTGTAGAGGGAATAAATGATCCTAGCTAAGCCTGAAATTTCTTGTTTGTCTTCTGAAGAGAAATACATGACGCTGTGTTTTTCTTGTAAGTTATTATTGTAGACTTAACTCTGGTTTAAATGCAAAGGGCTTCTGGGTTGTTTAAGATTACAGGGAATTGAAGTCCTGCATCTCATGTGCTTTGCATGTGCCGTGAATTGGGTTTATCTTGATGCTTTTAATTAGCGCTGCTTCCAGCTATTTTATAACAACATAGATAATAATGGTATTAACTGTTACATCAGCATAACATTATTTGTTATAATCACGCCACAGTTCTTTGTTTGAAATGATGGTGATGCCTGATGATGTCAGGTAAAACCAGCAATTAATGTCACCTACTAATGGGTTTCACGCTTTCTCTTCTGAACACACCCTAGTCACACCCAAGTTTTTGTCACTTCAGCTTTGCCAGCACATATTTTTCATCTTTTTTATATCCCACCTCCTGATATTCGTCTTGATGATGTGAAATGGAGCTGTATCATGGGCACGATTTTCCTCCCCCTGTGCCACCAGCTTTGCACAAGCAGGTCCTCCTGCAAATCAATTCCACTCCACATTAAAATTCCGTACTGCGTGGAGTCCTGCAAAACAGCGATGCGAGTCAGTGATCCAAATGACAGGCTTGGTAATTTACTTGCTCTCATTCCCCACTTAATTCTTTAGAAGAGCGACCGCTCTGTGTTCGTTGAAGAAGGCATGAATTCAGCTTGGAAGTAGTACTGGGCAAACAAAAAGCAGTGGAGTTACTGCTCCATTTTCCCCTTCACTGATCAAGAGTTTTCAAAAAAAAAAATCATTTGTAGAGAGTTTTGTTTAGTCAGAAATAAAGAATAAAGTAAGCACTAGCCATTAAATATTCTTTTAATCATTAAAGCAATCTGGGGATCTGACAGTAATCACCTGTGCTGTTTTGTACTTTTTTTTAACAAGCTGATGCACAATAAATTGAAGTAAACTGGCATGATCAGAATTTTTAAAAGCCATCATCTGTCAGGTACCACTTTCCTGTCACTAAAAGCTTTATGCTTTCCACTGGATCAGGCTTAATTAGGGTAATAATTGTTGTATTGCAGACTGGCGAGACCCCCGAGTGGATAGCTCTGTAATTTTCAGCAAGGCTTTCTTTGATCTCCGTTTGTTTCTCTAAAGTCTTCACACTGGCCAAGTTTACCCAGAGGAAGATTTCTACTGTTACAAATTGATGAATTAGAAATTGAAATTAGGCATTCTGCAATACCTGGGTGTATTTTGTTTATTTCAGAGCCTCAAAACTCTCAGGGACAAAATTAGCTGTATTGATGGGATTGCAGTGCTGTGAGTTGGGAGCACAAGTTACCCTGAATTTTCACTGATGTGCCATTTCCAACCCAGGCACATCAGCAAAAGCAAACATGGCAAAGCCAGCAGCCAGGTTTTTGCAGAGTTTAGTTTGCAGCAATGCAGACAGCCTGCAAAATCCTGGGGAGGTAAATCGGCACCTGCTTGAATTTCATGGCATGAATATCAGGCAGGAGGCACGCGAGTGCATATCCAAGCACAGCGCAAAATACGGCTCCTACGGAAAAGGTGAGATCCTTTGTGGAAAAATTATTTAGCATATAAAGCGTTTAGGCCCAGGAATCACAAAGGAAAGCACAACTCGGTAGGAGAGAGGCGTGGAAAAATCATTCCTGAAGAAGCAGTTTAATTCAGAGGGGAGATAAATTCATGGTTATGTCCTCCTCAGCAGCCCGTTACGCTATCGGGAGCCCCGGGCAATACTCTCCCCTGCGGTGCGATGTGTTATCGCTCTCGCCATGTGCTAAGCCTGGCTTTAAGCAAGCTCACAGCACTGGAGCTGAAGCGCTGTAGGTTTTGCCTTGAGCCAAAGACCCCAGTGGGAGTATCAAGACAGGTCCCTGCAGCTCCATCCTGTATCACAATGCCATCCTGCTCCTTGCTCCCTGGAATTAATCCCGCTCGTTCAAGGCTTGGTTCTAGCACACCGTGCTGTCTGACTGCAGAGCTCACGCTCATCTTAGGTAAATAACCATCAGCCCTGTCCTTTCAAGCCTTGTTTGAGGTGGAATACCGTGTGTTATCTCCAAACCATAAGGAAAATGCCATCTTGTGAGCATCTCCACTTCTGTGCCTGCTCCCATCTAACAGCTACTCTTGCAAAGTTGCCAGTCTGTGCTTTATTTCACTGAAAAAGGTCTAACCCCTCTTTCCGGAGCCTTCTACCACTGCCTAACTTGCATGCTGCCTTTGCTTTGGTTGGTTTGCAGGAGCTGGTTAAAAGAGAATTGAGGGTTTTAGCATAAGGCATTTTTTCTTCAATTCTTTTTTTTTTCCTTGTTCTGTCACTAACTTGTTTTTTCTATTCCGTCTTTAATCTGCTGTCTTTATGGACTCAGCTTCAGAAAAGGGAGCGCTCTTGCAGGGCCTATGTCCAGGTATTTCTTGTGTTTTTAATAAACGTGTCCAGTTGTTTGACTGAATGATTGTGAAGTGGGTCTTGTCTCTGTGAATAATCTGATTATTCCCATCTTTGTGGCAGCAGGTTCTAAGGTTAAGGTTACAGGATAGTAGTTTCATTCTTCATCTCTTCCCACCTGCTTGGTTGCTTGTGGACTTGACAAAAATTTCGGGCAAAAACTCTGAACCAGAAAATGGGAAAAACTGCAGGAAAGATCTGATGAGACCCATCGGCATAAGCAGGACAGTCTGGACGCATGCAAAACAACGCAAAACTCCTGCTCGTGAAGGTGTCTCCAAACCAGCTGGGTTTCACTTACGGCATGTCACTCATATAATTCCTGCCTGCTTTTTTTTTCTGTCTTCACCGCTTACACTTGCAAATTTAGAAACAAATTTCATGAGGAAATAGGCTTATATTGTGTTTTACGTGAACAAAGTCAAGCCCCAACGCTTTGGAAAGACCTGCTTGTAGGCTTTTTAAGCGTGAGGCGTCAGGTTATGTTATTTATCCTGTCACCTTGCCTTAGAGCATTTGCTCCAGTGACTTGGATATAAAGCTGTTTGTATGCGATGGGTGAGTTAATGCTGCTTTAAGAAATGTGAAAGTTTTACCTGCTAATTTCTATCTCATGCTTATTGACTTTGATGTTGTACTTATGGGTGGTTGGTTGTTATTTATATGTGTATGTATAATACACAGAGGTGTAAAAATGGGGGGCTGTCTATACCTGAATTTTCCTGCAAAATCCAACTGCCTATAGTGGGTATTGACTTTATTTTGTGAGCACATATTTCGTTTCATGTGTGGGATTAGACAGTTTAGATTTCTTGGGCATTCAGTTTACCCTTAATTTCAAGGACTTCCTCCCTTTCACTTGGAAAGGCGACTGGGGTATTGAAACATTAATCATGCGCTGACCTCTTTAATAGACAAAAAACGATGAAAGCTCATTGCCTGAGCTGTTTAGTATAAATATGGACAAAGCTGGTGAATATATTGAAGAGGACAGTTCCGTAATGGAGGGCTTGAAGAATGAATGAGATGACCTAATTGAACTTTTCCAGCTCTGCTCTGTGTATTATATGGAGGTAAAATAATGTAGCTAGACATATTTTTGTACAGTATGTTTCCATTTGGAAAATCATGTAGCTGAAGTCATAAAAAAAGTCTTGTGAGGGAGCGTTTGCCTGTAATAGCAATTAAATGTCACTACAGATATATCCTTTACCAGGCAGTGAAATGTCTGGGCTGGCTAAGGCAGTTTAGCAGAGATTTTTCAGGAAATCTTAAATGGGGAAGTCCTGGACCTTGTGAAATCAATGGGAGATGAGAAGTCACCGGAAAGTACGCCATTGATAGCAGAGAAAATAGAGTTTTCAACCTTGCTGACATGATCCCATTGTCACGAAGAGCATCTGTGGCTGAATTTGGCACACAGGGCTGGAAATGTACCTTCAGCCCTGCATTCCCTAGCCCAAAATGAATGAATAATGCAAATAAATATTTAAACAGATCTGGCAATTTTGTGAGTTATTCAAAGATGAGACTGTGGGAATTCCATATCAGATTATCATTTCATCTCTCTGGGTAACTCTATAATTAAAACAAATATTGATTTAGTTTGTGCAATGTCACAATATTTGTTGAGTTAAAAGCTCAGGGATTCTATTTACCAGAGGCAGAGTTTACAAATGGTACTCCTTTAGTTCCAGATGTGGTAAATTATCCTTTTTGTCTCAAAAATCCAACAAGAACCAACCCAACAGGTGGTGATCTAAATACGTGTTAGTATAACAACTGGACAATCATTGGGGTATTTTTCACTCACAATATTTAGGAAACTGCCGCACAGGCTTTAATTCTTGATGCTAAGAGTCAACTAGACTGAGCTGAGCAAGGTGAATGTCTGAGACGGATGGAGTGAGTGGCTTGGGAAAGATGCTCCATTGGTTAAGGAGAGGTTTAGATTGGATCTTGGGAACAATTTCTTCCCAGAAGGGATTGTCAGGTATTGGAACAGGCTGCCCAGGGCAGTGGTGGAGTCACCATCCCTGGAGGGGTTGAACAGACACGGAGATGAGGTTCTTAGGGACACGGATTAGTGGCAGGGCTGGGTTGATGGTTGGACTCGATGATCCTGAGGGTCTCTTACAACCGAAATGATTCTGTGATCCTTCAGACTGCCCTGTAAATCAGTTTGCCCTGTTTCATAATTCTGGGTTTGTCTGAACAGTAAATGATGAAGATTATGGAGGTGTGTGAAGATCACCAGAGTTTCTAGGTACAGGTGTCCTTGGAGCCACCAATGAAGCCCGTTCCAGATAGCAGACAGTAGGGGGAGGTTGCAGTTGAAATTGTCTTTCTGGTTCTGAAAGTTTTCTGAATGCTTCGTGCTTGGAATGTGGGTTGTTAGAATTGCTGTACTAAGCGAAAAATGAAAGGCTTTCCTCAGAGGATTCAAGGCATTACGTTTAGAGCTGAGTAGAATGAGACGTGTTGTGGTTTTTTTTTTCTTTGCCAACCTAGTAGCTCTCAGCAGATAAAAGGTGCGTCTGGGACTTCGCCAGTAATATTTAAAGTAAATTAATTCTGTTTGTCCCACTTCTTTCTTGCTTGCATGGCTGGTCCCAACACCCTTGAGGACTAAACGAAAGAAACTCGCGGCTCCAAGAGGGAGTGTAAATTGAATTACGCTGCTGTTTACTTGTGTCCTTGTTGTGCCTGCAACAAGAAAGACTCTCACCCCATTTATATAGAAAGGGGCAAATTAATGAGGATTTTTGAGTTCTGTGTTTGGTCACTTAATTGGCTGCATGACAAAGAACTCTGCGGTGCATGTCAAACAACTTTCAGGGTCGTCTAATAATTTGCTCAATTCCTGATGCTATTCTGCATGGCCTGTCAGGAGTAAATTGGCTACCAGTGTGCATCCAGTGTTGTATATTAACTATAGCTTCAGGGAGTACTTTTAGCAGCTTTTTCAAGAGATCGAGATGTTTGCCCATCAGCATCAAAGCGCCCCAAACTTTCCTTTAATATAATTAAAAGGACAGCTGAAAGAAGCGTGACTTGCAGCGGGGTTCTGGGGTTTGGTAACCTCTTTGTTAAAACTCGTTGAATTTAATATACTTCACAGCTTGAGAAGACCACACTTGGTTTGTGTCAGCAAGAGCAAAACCAGAAATCACTACCCAGCATGTTTCTGCCACGGTGAGCCCATTGTTAGGGGAGAGGAGGATCAAAGTGGCAGCCTTGGCTTTGTTGCCAGACTCCAAATTCTTCATAGAAATATTTCTGTATCTACAGCTGAGCTACACCTATGGTAATGCATCCACATGTAATGTAGCAATACTGAAAAAAATCACATTTTCTGTGTTGCTATGTGCTTAGTGTTGGGCCGTCGGGGGACAGGAGGTCTCACAAAGTTCCCTTGAAGGCTGTGAATGCTCTCTAAAAAGCATTTATTGTTTGCAAGCCCTTTTTCTTTCTAGCGACAGCTTTGCTCGCTTCCCACGTGTAATTATTCTAGTGGTTGCTCATATAGTCTCAAATCCCGAACAGTAGGGCAGGAAATACAGATGATTCATAAATGCGGTTCTCAGCTTATTCTGCAGGGAAGATCTCATTAGGTGAAACAGATCATATGTTATTTCCTTCTTCCCAATCAATTCCTTTTATTTAAGTCCTATAGATGCCTTCTGACCTTAAAATATTCTTCATCGGATACTAAGCAAAGCAAAACCGTAACCTGTAATTTGTAACCTTCTTTTATTTCTCAGATCTCCTATTTTTTTGCGTGCTCCCATTAGGAGATTATTGGTACTTCAAGGCCAAGGTTGCAAACCTTGCATACCTAGTACAAGACCATTAATTCCACAGTTAAGCATTTTGAAGATGGCCTAATTTTAATAAAGGTCAGTGGCTTTATTCTCTACTGCAGTGGGTTCTCAGCATCTCTGAAATTCAGGTCGTTTCTGAGTCGGTGCAGTTCCCATAGCCCCAGCTGAAGTCTGGTACTAGACATAAGTTGGTGCTTCTGGGTTAGTTTTAAAGGCAGAAGTGAGATGAGCAATAGATGTTGTAATTATTTTTTTTTAACCACTCATTGCAGTTAGCTAGTTTCAATCTAAATATGTCTTTGTCCATTTTAGTGAATATTAGAATTGTTTTGTGATGATATTATTGCTTTGTAAAAAGCCTTAGACTAGGCTTCCCTGTAAGAAATTGTCTCCAGTGTGCTTACTTAGACTTTGACAAGAGGCAAATTTTAATTTGGAATTAAAAGAATAAATGACAAGGTGAAAAACTATCCAAGAGTGAAGAGCCTTGTCAGACAGATTGGAAGGCACTTCTCAGCTAAGAAACAGGATTTAATGCCATCATTTAGCCAAAATGACATTTTCCTTGTTTAGGAAGCTGAAGAAATAAGATGTGCATCTGTTTTTGCTCCAAGTCTCACAGAGCAGATGACTGTTCCAGTTTGATTGGTGACCCCTGTGTAAGGGGATCGAGGTGCCGTTCATTGTCCACTATAAAAAGACGTTATTTCCTTTTTGATGTAATAACCTTGCCAGAGCAGCTCCTTGAATGCCCACATCCATGATTTCATCCCATTCTCTTCTCCAAAAAGCCTGTTCTGGCTGCACCAGGTACACTCGGAGTCGACGGCAGTTTCTCTAGTACTGGTACTTCTGGCCAGAGGCAAGAATCGTATGACTTCCAGCAGAATTTGCCATCAATGGCATCGATTGTGCCTTTAACTCAATTAGTTTGGAGGCTTGCAAATATTGATGGCTTAAGAAGAGGGTTTGTTTTAGCATTCCGTGTGAATACAGAATAAAAACAGCTGTTCTCAAGCAAGGAAGTAGGTAAGCTTTTTTAAAGTACTGTTGCTTTCCAGTAGGAAAAAGGAAAAAAGAGGGTAACATTGCGATGATTGAACCATATCCACATTTCAGTGCATCTACTCTCTGACAGGTTTTTAATTTTCACTGCGCACTGGGGACCTGAAAGGCTTCTTGTGCTTTTTTTTCCTCCACTCATTTGCTGTAAAACCTCAAACCTTAAAAAGTAGGCTAGCAATACCCAGAACCTCAGATCACAAGCGCTGCTTCTTTCACACACCAGCCATAGTTTTAGTCTAAGGATGCAAACCACAGCTTTGCTGCTGTCGCTCCTCCTATCCTAATTTTGGAAAGCACCTTGCATCAAATATTCCCATGAGATCAAGGAAGACAAGCGTTAGCAGTATGAGATGGGGCTTTGAAAGATAGATTTTACATCACAGCATCTGCTTTTGTCAGGGAGCAGCGCCTTGACTGTTGGTACGGTGAGAGGTAAATTAAGTGGCTGCAGTATCACTGGATATAGACTCCCTCCTAGGTTTCAACTGTGTGTCACATAGCCAGATAGTCTCACCAGACATTTCTAGAGGGAGAGAAGAGAAAAATAAATGAACAAGTAAAATTCATTTTTATGGAAATCAATGGGATATGTACAATCAGCCTTTTAGTAATATATAATTACTGTAAGGCTCCTAATTAGTTGCCTTTTGACAGTGCATCTTTTACTACCAATTTGTGTCTGAGAAGGAAGGTTTACATTTTGTTTCTGTTTTATAATCTTGGGACAAAATCAAGAAGCCATGAGCATATGCCTGTATTTGGGAAAAAATTCTCCCTCTGCAATTTATCAGCATTTATTTACATTGAGTGCACAACCTGTGGAGCTGTATAACTGCATAACGAAGGAGGTCACTATCATGGAATTTGTCTTCTGTGCTCAGTGCATTCTTGCCTTTCTTTTGATGTCCAACTGTAGCCACTGCTGGAGAGAGTATATTTGACTCAGCAGACCTTTCATCTGACCTTTTCATGTGTGTTGAGTCCTTCAGGGACAGGATTAATTAATTTAGGCACCTAGATGGGGATGATACTTGCTGCAGCTACTTCCATTTTTAGTGGGGAGAGAAACTAGAGAGTGTCTGGGTGCCTACCTTGGCTGCGTGTTAAATTCTTGAAGTGAGGTGGGATGAAACTAGGTCAGACCTTTCCTAGCTCATTCTGAGAGTCCCTAGCTTTAGCAGGATCACCAGGGGTCTCAGGTAAAACCAAGCCCACCATCAGTTCACTGATCTCATGCCCTCTTAACCTTCCTTCTGCTGGTCATGGAGATGTTTTACTGGGAGATTGGCACTGCTGCTTCTGTGGAGCTTCAGCAGACCGCAAAGCCACCAGAGCAGGTGCCAAACCCACCTAAACCGTGACAGCTCAGCTTAAATGTAAAGACACAGTCTGCTCCTTGTCTCGTGTTCCTGCCTTCCCGCAGTTCCCTGCCCAGCTTTTCCCAGTTGGCATCTCCATCTCGAGAGATGTGTTTGCTTTAACAGCTGTTTTGTTTCGTTTAAACACCTACCTCAGCTCCTGTCCAAAACGCAAACATTTCATTAGCACCTCATCTCCTTGGCTTCAGCCCGCGGCACTCAGCTGTAATGAAGTGCCGCGCTCCGAAATATAATGCGGGAGCGCTTGATTAATGCACTGAGGCAGGTGAGGGAAGTGACCCTCTGGGAAAAGCTATGGGCTAAATTCATCTCGGATGTCATACCAACAAAGATAGTCTACCAGCTTTGCTCCTATCTGTGCTAGAGACCTGACCCAAAGTCCTTGGCAATGTTTCTGGAGGTTTTGCATCAAGCCCCGCATCCAAAGTGACATCAAGCGGTTGGTTTTAGGTGAGTCATGTCCAGAGGGTGCTCACCATGGGGTGGGGAGCACACGTTGTGCTGGAGGCAGCACATTAGGACTATTTGGTGTTCCCCATCAAACCTTGCATGCACAAACATTTTAAAAAAAAAAAAAACAAACTGGGGAAAAATCTTTGCAGCAGATATTTCACTGTAACGCAAATATTTCAGCATCTGTTTCATGTTTTGACAAACAGACGTTACCTTTCCATCCAGAGCCAGAAGCTGGATCTGCCACAAAGTTTCTTTCCAATGTTCAGATATTGATAAAAGTATTCAGGATATTGTTTTAGCTGAGATTTAAAGACACCATTAGCAGCTGAGCTAAACAGAAGTAAGGCAAAATTGTAGTCTGCCTGATAGAATTCAATGGGGAGAAAAATCCTCATTTTATTTGCAAGAAAACACCATGTTGAGTAGAACCTGCACAGCAAAATAGTCAAGTTTTTTGGTCACTGGGAAAGAATAACACCATTTTGCCTGTGAAGAGATAAACTACAAAAGCAAACTGAAGAATTTTATTAAGAGCTACAGGGATCAGGCTTCCAGATTTTAAAACACAAAAACCCCACACACTTAAATGCTATGCGTTTTGAGTATTTCTTCTTGGCTATTAAAGCTAACCAGCTTTTCGTGTGCACATGCTAAATGTGTTAAGATGATTTTTAGACTATTTAGGAAAATCAGTTTAATAATCAGTTGAAGAAATTGATTTATGGGTAATAAGTTCCACTTAGCAGCAAATGAGAAAGGGATTCCAGTCCTGGATCGTAAAGACTTGACAGCAAAAAGACTTTTGCAGAGGAGAAGATTTTCAGTCATTTCAGTTTGCTTTGGTAGTTGAAGTGTCGGTTGCTCCAGAATTTAGGAAAGCAAACTGCAAGGCTCAAAAGAAATGTGTGTTAATCAAGGGACCGGGGCAGTAGCTGCCAGGGAGGGGAAATCAATAGTTTGGGTTGAAGGGCCCTTCCAAGCTCATCCAGTCCAACCCCCACCATGAGCAGGGACATCTTCACCCAGATCAGGTTGCTCAGAGCCCTGTCCAGCCTGACCTGGGATGTCTCCAGGGATGGGGCAACCACCACCTCTCTGGGCAACCTGGGCCAGTGTCTCACCACCCTCAGGGTCAAAAATTTCCTCCTCATGTCCAGCCTGAATGTCCCCTCTTTTAGTTTAAACCTATCATCCCTTGTCCTTTTGTAACATATCTTCTTTTTACACATCACATTGTACAAATGGGTTTAGAAACACTCTCAGGAGTGTGAGTTTTTTTGTTCCTCATCTCCTATGTACAGTTGGTTCTACCAACTGATGCGGATGGTCTCATTAAAAACATGTTAACTGGAATGTAGTTGAGTCAGCTCTGGTTAGTAACTAAGCAGGGGGTTTAAGTTGAGGGAAACCTTCAGGTTTAGGTAGGCCCTACTGCTGTAATTTAACAATTTTGAGGCCAGAACGGGTTCCAGGTGATCCTGGATGCGCATCCAGATGAACCCATGGGAAGTTCTCCATGGGAGAGCTCTTTGTGCGCCGCAGCCTGGAGCAGTAGGTGCCCGGCAGGAGGGACCGGAGTTGTTACCGCAGAGCTGACTCCTTCCTGAATGGAGCCGTTTAAAATGGAGTGTTTTCGCTACATCTTGACGGGTACCTGCTGCTTCTCCAAATGAACTAACTCTGTGTATTCATGGCCTGAGGTTATGTGGTGGGAAACATTTAGCCCTTGTAGATGCTAAATTGGGTGCCCCAGCCCTAACTCCTGAATTCTAGTCCTGCAGGTAGCAGCAACCTGCTTCACTGATGGGTGTTGACATTTGTTTTCCTGCATGGTTCCTCAACAATTTCCTCATCTCCCCACACCTACCTTTAGTTCCTTCTTACTCCAAGCCCAGAGCTGCAGATCACAGAAGCAGAAAAATGCTATTCCCAGCCTGCATTTAGAAGAAACTCAATATTTCCAATATCTGAGAGGATAAATGATGCTTAGCTCCATTGCAGGCTGCCCTGATGGGTGGGGAAATGAGATGCTGTCCTGTCCATGTAACTGATGTGTGTGGTGGAGGGGACCGAGCATGTGTCACAGGTCTCGATGGTGCTTGAGGTTCTCCAAGAGCCCTTTCTCACTCTCTCCCTCTCCCTTGCAGGCCATGGTGGAGACGGTGAACAACCTCCTGCAGCCACAGGCTCTGAACGCCTGGCGGGACCTGAACGCGAGCGAACAGCAACGCGCAGCCACCAAATTACTGGACACGGTGGAGGACAGTGCCTTTGTGCTGGCCGATAATCTGCTGAAGACAGACATTGTCCGGGAAAACACCGACAATATCCGTAAGGATCAGATCCCGTAACTCCCCAGGGCAGCCAGAGGGAAAGGCTGGGAAACCTGGATTTAATCTTGGCCCCTAGAAAAGCAAGTTATTAGATATGTTTTGGTCTTTTGTCCAAAAGACTTAGAAGTCTTTCAGAAAGAGCCTGAAGGAATAAGGCAGCTCTCTACCCTTGAAATCATATAGAAAACAAGCACCTAACCTGCCTTGATTAGTTTTAGCTTTGAAGGCAAAACCTGCACTAGAGCAATGAGAGCACCGCTTCACAGGGAGATTGTTCATTGCAATGCGAATGTGTTTAATTTCATACAAATTTGTGTCTTAATTTGGCTGATTGTTGATTTTAATTAAAAAACAAGCATGATGGAAAGCACCAGCACTCCCACTGTGCATATGTAAAATGAGAACAACTTTCTATTTCTATGAATACAGATCCCGAGCACTGGTAACATTTACAGAAAGTACCATTTGCCAGTGGTAAAGGACTAGAGTTTTCAGATTTTCATTTTAAAGTTCTTGTTTACAAGAACTGGTTGTCTTTTGTCATCCACAGAGAGTAGAATTTTTTTTAAATTACTAAATTTATAACTTCTTCAGGGCAAAGTTTAAAAAAAAAATAAGAGCCCAGAGTCTAGTATGAAACATTATAAGTTGATTCCTCTGCTCTCAAATGATCTGGAACACCATTTTGTAGCTTTGAAGTATCGTGTTGAAGATTATTTCAGCAGAGATTTTTCTTAGTGTCAGTCTCTCTTGCAAACAGAGCTGGAAGTTGCGAGACTGAGCACAGATGGGAACCTGGAGGATCTGAAGTTTCCCCAGAATATGGGCCACGGGAGCTCCATTCAGCTGTCAGCAAACACCTTGAAACAAAATGGTCGAAATGGTAGGTCCACCACCTCCAGCCTCACGAATCAGTTGTCTTTTAGGTGTTATTTTATGTTTAACCAGTTGTAAGAACAGTATTAGTGTTCATATTTAAACAGTAGCTCAGTTGCTCATGACCTTGACTGCAAGCTAAATTGGCTGAAGGGGAATATATTGTATTGCGAAGTGACTCACAGCCTTCAAAAGTATTACGTGCTGGTAAAAATGCATCAGATCCCAAAGTGGTGTGGCTTCTGAGCCCAGCTTTTAACTGCTGTTGTCTGCAGTAGGAATCTTCAGATGGGATAAGAGGCTTGTTTGAGTAAACCGCTTCACAGTGGGGCACCATACAAATATCTGAAATGCAAAGGGACAAGAAACAAAAGGAGGAAATATTAGTAATGTGTCAACAGGGCAGAAAAAGGTTGATTAACTGTTATGAGTTTAAATCTTCAGTGCCTTTCTCTCTGAAGCTTATGAACCTCCTGATACAGCATAAAGACGATGTTCTATGTCAACAGGCTTCATGCTGCCAAGCTATTTATTTCCAGCCCAGGAATTTGAGCAGATGTGGTTGTTGATGTCTACAGCTCTGCCGTAGCCCAACTTCAAACTGACGGGCTTTCTACTAACAGGCCTGACATGTTCCTATTTCTGAGTTCCTTTAAAATTTAACCTGGCAAAACAGAGAGTGATAGAACAGGATTACATTGCATTAAAACTGCTCAAATTTCTGACAGCTGTAAAGAGAAAAGTTTGGTCTGGTGGTTCAGAAAGAGAGTTTTGCCCTTGACTTCCTCGATGGTGTTTGGTACCTTTGCATGTAGGATTGAAGAGAGTGATTCCTATAGAAACAAAAAAAAAACCCTCTCCACAGCTAATACATATATAAAGGCAAACTAATCATGTTCAATTCTTATTTATAGCCTGTGAAATAATGTGCAAAACAGAAGGCGAACTGGATGGTTTCAGTTAAAAAACAGTTGGCTGGTAGCCTGTATTTTCTGCAGGCTTCCTAATGGTGGGGATTTTTGAGGAAGAGGGGATATCTGACTGGCAAATTAAGAAAATAAGTACATATTTTTAACATAATTTCTGTTTTGCTCTTCTTTTGAGACTGGAATTGTGTTGCAAAGTTTGGGATTCTTTCCCCCAGATTTGCCCCCACTCTTTTTCTGAGGTGCTCTTAATTTATTAATGGAGGTTGCACTGGATTGGCAGGAGAAGATGTGTTTTTGTATGCCACATCTGGATCCTTTCGCACTTTCTCAGAGAAGTTTTAAAGGTGATTCAGAGATTTCTCATCTAGAGCAATACCCGATGCGTTCACCTGGATATCCAACCTCTTACTGCTCTTGTAGGTGAAATCAGGGTGGCGTTCGTGCTGTACAACAACCTGGGCACCTATCTCTCCACGGAGAATGCCAGCATGAAGTTGGGAACAGAAGCAATGTCGACTAATCACTCCGTCATTGTCAACTCCCCGGTCATCACGGCAGCAATAAACAAAGAATTCAGCAATAAGGTTTACCTGGCTGATCCTGTGGTGTTTACGGTCAAGCACATCAAGGTGAGTGAGTTCGAAAAGCACTTTTTTTTTTTTCAGTTTCTAAAACAAAGTGACACAAAAGTTGGCTGATGTGAGGCCCTCAGCAGTCCTTGATTAGATTTTGAATTATAAATGTGTTCTTTTGCACTTGGTATTATTTATGGAGAGCGTCTTTTTCGCATTGCATTAATAAAAGTAAAGAGAGAATCTCTGTTGAGCTGATGCCCATCGCTCAGTTCCTGACACACGTCATTCTGTAATTAAAAACTACCAATATATTAGAATAGACCATAATGTTATTTTATCATGGTGGCAGGGGATATTAGAGGAAAGTGGAATTACAGTGAAAGAGGACAGCTAGTCTTCCTGTTAGCCAAGCACAGTCATTGCAAAAGTTGATTGCTTAAAGCAATTAATTTATCTGCTCTGCAATGCAAATGAAGCAATCTGGGTTTGAAGAGGTGGATTTAGTCTATGGCTGAAATTAATCAAGAACAAAGAAGTAAGTTTGCATTAGTAAAGAGAGCAGTAACAATCTAACTTTCCCTGGTATTGGCAAGTAATACTTCATGCATAAACTACTGCTGATTGTTTATCTAAAATTAAAGGTTGAGAGTTACCAAGTGCCTCTGGAAAAAAAAAATAGCACGTTTAGGAATTGCTGAAACCCTATCATTTTTATTGCATTTATTCATTTCTTCTCTGCAGCAGTCAGAAGAAAATTTCAATCCCAACTGTTCATTCTGGAGCTATACAAAGCGTACGATGACGGGGTATTGGTCCACCCAGGGCTGCCGCCTCCTGACAACAAACAAGACGCACACCACGTGCTCCTGCAATCACCTCACCAACTTTGCTGTCTTGATGGCACACGTGGAAGTTAAGGTAGGCGTTGCAACACTGGTTTGTTACTGCAAATGGGAACCGAGGAGGGAAATTGCTGGGTGACAGTAACTCTGTAATGATCGAAGCCATCGAGTCTCAATGTTCCTTCTACTTTGTGGTGAACCAGGAGATAGTCACACCAATGCAAAGCTTATGTTGAGCTTCTGGCATCAGGAGCTCTGAGTTGAGGGCGACGAGTGAGCAAAATTAGCTGTTACCACATCTTTTGCTTACTGGTGCAGAACATAAGGCCACGAAGTTGGTGAAGGATTTGGAGAGGAAGCTGTATGAGGAGCAGCTAAAGTCGTCGGGTTTGTTCAGCCTGGAGAAGAGGAGACTGAGGGGGGACCTTGTGGTGACTACAGCTTCCTCACAAGGGGAGGAAGGGCAGGCTCTGATCTTTTCTCTGTAGTGACCAATGACAGAACCTGAGGGAATGGCAGGAAGATGTGCCAGGGGAGGTTCAGGTTGGACATTAGGTAAAAGTTCTTCACCCAGAGGGTGGTGAAGCACTGAAACAGGCTCCTCAGGCCGGTGTCACAGCCCCAAACCTGACAATGTTCAAGAAGCAACTGGACATCTGCCCAAGGCCAGTACATGACCAGCCAGTTCCCTTGCCTGCATTCTGGCTTCCCCCATGCCTATTCCCACTGGAGCAAAAGAAGTTAACTTCTGAAAGTAGACATTCCTCATGGTAGCTTGGGGAGTGAAGTGCACATTTGGGATTTTTTAATCAAGATCTGGAGAATGGCTGGATGGTCCTCCATTTCCTGAGCTGCCTTTGGGTAAGAACAGCCTCAGCTGCTGTAGAAAGAAGAGTCTTCTGATGGCCAGAAGACTTCGGGCTTCTGATTTTCTGTGTTGCAGTGTATCCGTTTCATGTGCCTGGCACTGCAGCAGAACTCCCAGCTCTGAACTACAGATCTGGTCTCCTCTGTGCAGGCAGAACATTGCAGAGCTACTTCCATGGCTGCATAACCACAAAAGCTGTTATGGCATCAAATGACCTTTTCTTAAATAGTTTTCCAGCATCACTCTTTTGTGTATTTTTGTTTCACTTGATAATCTGAAGAGGAATGTGAAGAGCCACAATGAAAATATATGTTAAAGCACCGTCATGCATGACCAAAGCTCTGCAAAGAAAGAAATGAGAGCCTGGCAGCTCGTTTGCAACAACAGCTGAGTCCAGCAGGAGAGATGCGCTGCTACTGCAGGATGACTTATCTGTTGGTCTCTTCTCCCAAGTAGCAAGTGATAGGATGAGAGGAAATAGCCTGAAGTTGCACCAGGGGAGGTTTAGATTGGATATTGGAAGCAATTTCTTCCTGGAAAGGGTTGCCAGGCATTGGAACAGGCTGCCCAGGGCAGTGGTGGAATCGCTGTCCCTGGAGTGGTTTAAGACACGTGGAGATGAGGTTCTGAGGGAAATGGTTTAGTGGTGGACTTGGCAGTGTTGGGTTAACAGTTTTGGCAACAGTAACAGTTTTTTCCTGTAATTGAGATTTGTAGTTGACTGACTTTGGTTTGTTGGACTTTGGGATCCATAGGGAGCATCCTTTGCTGTAATGAGTATCTGCAGCAGCCTGCCTAATGAGACCGAACACCACGTGTCACAGGGAGCAGACGTTGGAGTCCTGCTCCTCCATCAGAAGCCAGCCCCAATTTGACAAGTGCCACTTCTGGCCCCAAACAATCTCCTTCCCTGGTCACACCACAAAAGAGCGTGTACTCAGGAGGAGACCTCGGTGGCTACTCAGCGAGCTACAGGCTGGGATTTAATTTTTAGTAGAGCATATGCGGCAAGGCGGAGCTGCAAGGTGGTGCCGTTGAGGAGGTGATTGATGGCCCTCTGGCTCTCTAGCGTGAAACGGCAATATATCTTTGTCCGAAGGGGCAGAAAATGACATTGGTTGACCATGGTGGCAGGCATTTATTTGTGTGCTTCAAGAACAGAAGTTGCTGGGATCAATTTCCAGTCTTAATAGGACAGTACCTGATGAAGAGGAGGAGATTTTAATTAATTTGAAGATGCTTTCTACCTCTTGAAATTAGCTGGGCCAGAGTTTTTTATTCACCCGTGTATTTCAGTGGGGTAAACAGAGGACAGCAGGAACGTAGAGACCTGGGAGCTGATGCATCCTCCTGGCCAGGGTTGACCTTACGGACCCACAGCTTTCATTGCCCTTTCAGACAATTTAACGTGGAAAATGAGAACCTTGCTTTGGAGAGAGATTTTAAGACCTGGAAACAAATGGCTGTTTTCGTCAGCTAAGAAATGCATTTGGCCTGTGTTATGAGTTTATTACACTCTTATAGATACTTTGTTAAATTATGAGGTATGTTTAGTATAGATGAGATCTATGTTAAATATCTATCTGTTGTTTGTGTGGGTAAGGTATTCACTATGACCCTTTAATGCTATAAAAACATAGTGGTTCCCATGCTATGGGACAAAGCTCATTGTTAAATCAGCCATTCTACCTATGTAATAGCTGCAAAATTATTCAAAATTTGCAAGCTGTTTTTCATATAAACTTGCACTTTACATCATAATAATTATAGCAGATGCATCGTAAATGTACCATGGGAAAAATATGCAGCCAGAAAACAAGTTCAGTGCTAGTGGGAAAATGCAATTAAAAAAACTCACCCAAAACAGACCGATCAAAAGTAACTCAGGGTAGATAAATACCACTTTTCAGTGTGTAGTGGATGCCAGAGCTTATTCTTCTTTTAAAAACAGATAAATAAAACAAGAGAGAAAGGGCAGGGGGAAAGGAAAGGTGTTTTAACTGTAGCAGTTAATCGGAAGCTTTCAGGTGTTATTCTATACCACATGCACGTAACACCATGCTAATTATTTGGGGAAGAGAAGCGTAAGGCAAGCTGAGGAGAGAAAGGAATAAAAATATATTGTCTAAATGGAATTCAGTGGTCCATTGCCTAAAGCAATACAGTCATTTGGGATATAAAGAGCAAGCTTAAGTTACCACAGTGCTGGTTTAGCCAGGTATTAGCACTTGTGAGATTGAGCAGCAGCAAATGGAAGCAGAAGTGAGTGCAGGATTGCAAAAACACACTCACTGCAGAATTAAATCACTGAAAGCGCTATAGGATGGATTTTGCAAGGCGAATCATTTCGTAGCATCAAAGGGGTTAATTCGCAAAAAAAAAAAAAAAAAAAAATCTCAATTTTTTTTGTTTTGTGAGGGACCCAAACCTGACCCCAGGATTCGAGATTTGGCCTCACCAGTGTCGAGTCCAGGGGATGGTCACTGCCCTGGGCCTGCTGGCCACACCAGTGCTGGTACAAGCCAGGATGCTGGCAACCTTTTTGGCTACCTGGGTGTGCCCAGGCTCATGTTCAGCCGTTTGTGGAAGTTTATGGGAAAGGATTCTGCTAGGAGGCCTTCATGTTGCTGAGGACAGCAGAGGAGGAGGAGATGGGCTGTATGGCCCACACAGGGCTTTAAGTGGGAATCAAGTTCTCGTTATTGCTGGGTTAGGTCCTGATGGTGCCCATTTGCTTCTCAAGTTGCCCTTTGCACATAGCCACGAAGCATCATAGCAAGGTCGTAGCAGTAATCCTCTCTCGACACCAGGGAAAAAGGGCAGAGACAGCTACAAATCCACAGAGCAGCATCAGCAAGATGCGAGAGTTCAGACCTGTCCCACTTGGGTCCCTGCCCAGCCCAGCACACGCTGCCAGCTCCCACGGGCCACCGAGCAGTCGTATCTGAGCAAGTCTGTGACACCATGGTTTTATTTACTGCGTGCTTATTCTTCCACCCCCAAACATATTACTCTTTCTGTTCCTGGAGGGACAGATTAGGCAAAGGAATGTGTCCTTTGCCACTGGCAGCTCGCTTTGGCTGCTGTTTTCTTCTACCGATGTTTTTAATAACACAGGAAATGGCTGTTCATCTCAGGGAGAGCCATTCTGTCATAAGCTGCCATTCCCTGGGATTTGTTTTTATTAGCTCAGCACTGGCGTGCTGGTGCTGCCAGAGCTGCTCATTGATTTCCCAGCCCAGAGAGTATCTTGGCTGCCTGCTCACCCTGCTGTGGTTGCTACCAGAGGTCCTCCAGCTCCTCCTGCACAGTTTTCTTCTCCTCAGCCCCACTGAAGCAAGCCTGGGAATTCTTTCGCTGAGCTTTTAGGTCGCAATAGGAAATGTACTTCCTTTAGAAACCTTTTCATTGACGTAGATTATTTTATTTCTTGCAATTGCTCAATAAGTTGTTCCTGTGCTGAAAATAATCCAAAGGTCAACTTAGCTATAAAGTTAGCCAGCCTAGCTTTAGCGGTAACAAAACTCAGTGATTTTCTTGCTGGGCCATGTAGCACCGGTCTTAGAATCATCGAATCATTTAGGTTGGAAGAGACCGTCAAGATCATTGAGTCCAGCCATTAACCCAACACTGGCACTAACCAAGGAGTGATGAGCACAATTCCTCCTTTTCCCATATTATTCTGTTTTGTGGCACAAGTTTCGGTCTCCAGCAAAAGGCAAAAATTCCGTTTTGTTGGTCTTGCTGGTGTAAAAGATCTGGCTGTGCCTGGCACTTGAAACTGGGCATCCCGAACAGGATCAAACACACCCAGCGTTCAAAGTCCAGCTCACTTCTCTTGGACTTTACTAGCAAAGCTACAAATTCATTTTTTTTTTCCCCTGAGGTGTTTTTAAATTGCTATTGTTCTCAGTTTATTGCTATTATTCCTTTTTGTTTGTTCTTTTGTGAGTTTGTAGAGTTTGCAGAAGGAGGTTGTAATTATAGAGAGGTTGTTTTTATGGTTGTTTCCCAGCACTCCAGGGATGGGTGTTATGTACATAAAATCAGCATTATCATTACAATTAATACTAAAAAGAAGAGTGGTAAGAGTGATGATAAGAATAATACAGCAATGGAGTTTGTGTTGCTTGCTAAGCATAGTGAGCTTCCTGCGCTGGACCATGAACCTCTTCAGGAGCAAAACCAGTCCAAATTCCTACGTTGCATCTTAAATTCAGCAGAGTGATGGTTTCATGATAGAGATACGGGAGCTGAGACCTGTGGGCTTCATCTCACGTAGGCGAAGAAGCCCTCGGACAGCCTTCTCTGTGCCAGGGTGACTTTGTCTTGGGGTAGATGCATCTGAGCCGTTGGCTGCTTCTGGATGGGCTGGATGCTCCTGGATGGGATGGATGCATCTGGAGGTTTTGGACTTGCAACCCCTCGTGCCTTAAATATTGGAAATACTCAGGAAGAGCTGCGTGAGCCTTTGAAGAAAGGAGCCCTCGCTTCTCCCTGGAGACACAACTTCCAGCACAGAAGAGATGGAGGGGAAGGTCGCTCCCCATCTTTCATTATTGTTTGATGCCTATCCCTCATCCCTATAAAGCCGAAGAGCTGAAAGGTTTGAGTTGTTTCTCATGGGTGCTGACACAGCAGAGTGTATGTCAGGAAAAGACCTGACATTTGATGTGGCTTTATCATTGGCAGGCAGGCAAAGAAAATGGATAAATTAATCACCTTTTCCCTCCGTCTGTCATAGGCTTTTTTCCTCCACGGGGAGGAAAATGTTTCCAGTCTTGGCTTTTTGAAGTGTGACACTCTTGCATTTGCCAGCCTATGGAATGCCTAAGTCATCGAAATGCCAAGGGTGGAGGGGAATGGCAATACTATTTATAACACAGCCACAAAGCTGGGTTTCAGGCCTCTCTGGTCTCTTTGAAAGGTGCCCAGAGATTTCCAGCCAATCTTTCCATTTCATGACTCACCCTATATTTCTCATTTCTTATTTACATTTTACTCAGTCATGATATCTCTGATTTCCCTGCATCTGGTGGAAACCTGTGGAGTTACAGGCAAGTTTGATGGCCTGAAGAAGGTGGTCAAAAATTTGTCACTGAGTTGCCTAACTTTGCCACTGCAGTGGCCACATTTGCGTGGCTTTTGAGATAAAACTTCATTACAAGTTCATCACAGGGGCTCGCTCGCTTTCCAGTGAGTGAATTTAAAAGGAAATTCACATTAATAAGTCTGTCTTTTTTTTTTTTTTTTTTTTTTTCTGGGTAGCATTCCAGGGATCAGTCTGACTTTCCTAGAGTTTTAAAATAAAGCTCTGGTGTTTGAAAAAGAAAAATCAAATTTCGTTTTTCCTTCCCTGGTGACAAAAAAAAAAAAAAAAAGACAAGACATTTAAGCAATCTCTTTCTGTCCAAAACCTCCAAGCTCATAAAACTCTGTGGACATTTAAAGGGGTGGTTTTTTTCACTGTTGTAATAGACCTGTGGTTGTCACCTCCAAGAGGTTGTTAGCATGGAACATTTTTACACCTGAATCGTGGTGTTCAATGGTTCTTTATACTGCATGTCGGCTCTGTCGCTGTGTTTGCAAAAGACTTGCTATGACATCTCGGTGTTTTCAACAACAGCATCATTGTTTCTAGGACAGTTTGGGGTCTGAGTCTGATCAGGGCACGTGCGGGTTTTCAGATGCTTTGGAATCTATTTCAGGTTGTAGCTTCCATGATGCAGGCTTCAAATCTACGTCCATTTACTCTTTAATACCCTGTATTTGCTACTGTTCCCTTGTGCCACAGCTTGGTGAGTGGGTACAAGGATTTGAGAAAGGGTCTTAGACAACCTCACTGTGTCTGGGATGGATTAGAAATCATGCAGCACGTGACTGATTTGTTTTATTTTGGTTTTGTCTCCAGCACAGTGATGCAGTCCATGACCTGCTCCTGGACTTTATCACGTGGGTTGGCATCCTGCTCTCCCTGGTCTGCCTCCTGATCTGCATCTTCACCTTCTGCTTCTTCCGGGGGCTGCAGAGCGACCGCAACACCATCCACAAGAACTTGTGCATCAGCCTCTTTGTAGCCGAACTCCTCTTCCTCATCGGCATCAACAGGACCGACCAGCCGGTAAGAGGCAAAAAACACTTTCTGCTTCCATCACAGGCTCTCACCTCAGTGAGATGTTTGCCCATGCAGTGAGATGGATTCCAGCGTTGCCATAATTCCACACCTGAGTCCTCGCAGGATTGGGCCCCTGGTTGAAAACTGGGAGTCAAATGCTGGTGCCTGCTGTGATTTCAGAGGCTGTATGTGTGTGGTTTGTAAATAATGTGTATATGTTTAGTAAGCAAGTTGTAAAAAGGTGTTTATATATTTTTTTATGTTTGTTTGCCAGATTGTGTACATACCTGCCTTTGTATCTTTGAATATAATTTATATATGCAGAGATGTGTCTATTTCGGAATAGTTCACACACGTTTTCCAAGCACAAAAAAAGTTCTTTCTCTGGAGAAGGGAAGACAAGAACTCCCTCATTCTCATTAAACCTCCCACTAAGGGTAATCCTGACTCTGTTGCGTTAATTCAGCACAATACAAACACCTTCCGTCGTTCTTCTACATCCACCTGCAGATTGCCTGTGCTGTCTTTGCTGCCCTCCTGCACTTCTTCTTCCTGGCGGCTTTCACCTGGATGTTCCTGGAGGGCGTGCAGCTCTACATCATGCTGGTGGAGGTTTTCGAGAGCGAACACTCCCGGAGGAAATATTTCTATTTGGTCGGCTACGGCATGCCAGCGCTGATCGTGGCCGTGTCGGCGGCAGTGGATTACCGGAGCTACGGCACGGACAAAGTGTGAGTGGATCTTGGCACAGCTCGGACCCAGGCGGGAGCAATGGGAGAGGGGAGGAGGAAGGGAAGAGAAGAAATTTTTGACACTGAGGATGGTAAAACCCTGGCCCAGGTTGCCCAGAGCGGTGGTGGATGCCCCATCCCTGGAGACATCCCAGGCCAGGCTGGATGGGGCTCTGAGCGACCTGATCTGGGTGAGGATGTCCCTGCTCATGGCAGGGGTTGGACTGGATGAGCTGTGAAGGTCCTTTCCAACACAAACTGTTCTGTGATTCTAAGAGCTTAGACACCAAGCAGGCTTGTGTAGTCATAGCTTAGCCAGGAGGCAAACCTTGCCTTATCTGTGCATATCCAACACCATCCGTGATGATACAGGACGAATTCCCCTCTATGAAATGATTCGCAAAGGTATTTTCTTGGGGAAATCCCTCAAGGAAATTTTATCACATCATTGCTTGCCATCAACTGTCCCAAGTCCCAGTTTGGTTCTGTATCAGCAAGGTCAATCTTCTTCTCTGCCCAAAGAGTATTTCTCATTTGGATGATGAACCACTGCTTTCTTCTTCCTTTTTAAGTGTTCTATGACATTAACAGAGCCTGCAAGCAAAATAGGCGGTGACTGTGGAGTGCATTCGACTCTCTGCAAATAAGAATGGCTACACCATTTATCATTACAAATATTCTGAACTGGTTTCAACATAGCTGAAGCTGGTATCAAAGCATAATTCAGATGATTGTGCAACACTGTCTAATGGAAAACAAAGAGAAAATCGAGCCTTTGATTTTCTTTGCCAGATTTGTTACAGTAGCACTAACAAAGTGTTTTTATTGACTTTTTTTTTCTTTCCCTTGTCAGGCTGCCTTCTCCCTGTCATTTTAACCGGGCGAAGGGCTCAGCCTGAACGCATACGTAGCTATGAGCTGGTGGTGTTTTTAAAGCTCTTTTTTAACATAGGTTGGATCAGGCCATGGCAGCAGTTGATATTCTGTTAAATCCAACTGCAAAATTTTTGCCTCAAAAACTTATTAGCTTATATGCCCCTGATTCTGTGCCAGTAAACTCTCCTTCCCCACAGGATAAAGTAGTATTTTTAGTGATTAAACATGTGTATATAATATTTTGCAAATAAATATTTACAGAGATTTGCAGAGCTGAAAACATTTATAATCTCCAATTCCAGAGTGCACAATTTTATCACGTTCTCGTAGTGGAAAATAAAAACCACACAATATGTTTTATAGAACTATCATGCTCCATCTGGTTGATGGATGATGATGTATTTTTCTGTGTAATATTATTAGAAGAGTAGAACTGATTAGAATTTGTAGTGAACTATATGCCAGGCATACATAATTTGATTGCAAGAAGTTGCTCAGTTTTGCCGGCTTTTGTAAAACATCCTCTGGAATATATTACTTGCCTCCCTCCATTATTTATTGCATTTGTTTAAGCAGGACTTATGGGGCTGTTAGTGTTATTTGTTTTTTGCCTGGCATTTGCTGCCACCATTCATACATCTCAGGATGATTTGCTTCGACACCCAATGGAGGGTTTCTGGATTTCTTTCTCCTTTCTAAATCCAACCCTCCTGTAGCACATGCCCAGATCACACAGTGGTTGTTCCTTTCTATTTGTTTGTGGGTTTGTTTGTTTCTTTGGTTTGTTTTTGTTGGGTTGTTTGCGTTGTTTTTGTTTTGGTTTTTTTTCTTGTCACTTGGTGTTTGTGATTTTCTGAAGCATCCCATGTTCTTGTATTAATATTGGTATTTTGGAGTAGCTGCCCAGTAAATATACTCTCTTACCCTTAATTATTCCAAGGTTTGGCACTAATCCTTTTAATATTTTTTTTGTTTAAGAGCAGTTCAAACTACCCATATTAGGAGATTTAGGGCTAAATAATTAGCTTTTATAACCAAGCAGCATCATCCCATTCAGGCCAGCTGGAACTATTCACGTGAGTGAGCTGAGCCGTGTTTGGCTCTTTCCCCCTGATAAATCAGAAATGGTGTGTCTCGCCTCAGTTTCATTGTAATTCCTAAAGTAAAGATGCAAACCAGGAAGCCCCACAGCAGACAGTGGGGTCCTCCAACATTGCTGAAGATGATTCTGGTGACACTCACGTGAACTTCCAAGTGATCATTTCTTAAGGGATAGGTCTGCTGAGTCTTAAATGGCCACAGCTCAAAAGCAGCTATATTTCGAATGGCTCAGGGTATTTTATAGGATGTACTCGTAGGTATATTCTTCCACTGGTGATCCAATTCATCATGCAGGAATCTATTTTTTTCCCCCCTCTCTTTCCCCTTTTTGCTATGCTTTAAAGCAGAATATCCACGGTAAGCAATCCAGCTGTCAGAAAGCAAAATGCAAGCTTGCTGTGCGTACGCAGCCTGTGAGTCCATCCGCCGGCCACTGACATTTTATGCATGTTAATCTCACTCAGAAAATAGCTTCTCTAATTATGTGGTCTGTCTTGGGTGGCTCTGTTGAACTTGTTTAATTTTCAGTCTTTGGAGGAAGGCATGTGAACGATGCAGACACTGGAACTTATATTGCAGGTCTTGTGCATACATATTTATGGCACCCAAACAAGGAGGTTGTAGATACATACCTATTAAAAAACCCAAACAAACAAAAAACAAACCAAAAAAACCCACAACAAAACAAAAACCAACCAAACAAAAGAATCAAAACAAAAAAAACCCACTGAGCTCTCCTGAACACGACGATATGTTTAGGGCTCTTCAAATTTTATGGTCCAATGGCAGCTAATGATTGTTTATTCGTTATATTTCATGCACACCAAGTGATAGTTTAGTATTTGATTTCTGTTCATGCAGAAAATAGAGCAAACTCTTTGTAGTCTTTACAACTTGGGAAGAGCTTTAGGTGAATATAGTGGCTTGTCACTGTGCCAAAGGAGGAAATTAAAAAGGAAAGGAAAGCACTGGTAGGAGCACTGAATTCTTTTGGAAGAAACTGTGGGGTTTGGAGCAACATTGCTCACATCCACGGACTTTGGGATTATCCACTCAGCTGGTTTGATAAACGGCAGCAGAGTCTCGACTCGTAATGCAGCCCAAGATTAGCAACTTTGGGAAACAAGTCGCCTGATTGCTTCCTTGTTTCCAGGAGCTCATTTATACAGCTCGTTGCACATGTGGGGTTTTTTTTTGGTCTTTTAAGGAGCAAAAAAGCTCAGTGTGGGACTTGTCTGATTAGCAATTTACAGCACCACAATGGAATTGGCGGGGTGCTCATGTTTGATGTTTTTGGTGTTTGTTTGCATTTTTAATGAGGTATGACTTGAACGGGTTCAAAGTTGCATCTTTTCCTGATGACCACAAAAAAAAAGAAGACTTTTTAAAATCCCTGTGCGGATTAGAGCTAGTCCCGCAGCTTCCTGTATAGTTGCCCAAGAACAAGTGTCATACAGGATTTCATAGAAAGGTGATTTTTCTATTCAAACAAACAAACAAACAAAATTACATCATTAAGGCGTGTAGAGAGGTGGAAAAAAAAGAGAGGGCTTATGTCTTTCCCCTTCCCTGCGCTTTCCAAGAGCCGGCTTGGTAGTCTTGTGAAGGAAAACCAAGGAGCTTGCCAATTAAAATACACTGTGTGGCGGAGGCTGGGGGGTTTGTTGGATGTTAAACTGGCCAAAAACCCCAAAAAGTTCAAAATGTTTTCATTAAAAAAAAAAACCACAAAACAAAAAAACCCAAGTCATTTTCCACACACTAGCACTTTTTATTATCAGTAGAAAAAAGTTGTGTGGCTGCCTATTCCCTGATTTATATGTGACAGCTGAAGCACAAGTACCGGTTATATTTTTTTTCCTAGGAGACGGAGTAGGTATAAAGTCTGAAATACCATGTAATGTAATGTGTGAGCTGCTGCCGTCTGGACGTCTTTCTTCAGGAGGACTTTTTCCAAGGACTTCATTATCCTCGAAACCTCTATTCCTCTGTCAAATCTGGTGGCAATTCAGATGTTATTATGGATGAAACGCAGATGTCATGGTCACATAAAACCTTTTCTATAGGAAATCAGGCTCTGCTAGTTTCTAGTCACTTGTGTTGGTCCATTACCAGCTGCATCTAAGTCACCTTCATCTTCAGCAGCTATGAGGGGGACCAGATCTCCCCACAATCTCCCCGAAAACCTCTCGGTTTGCCACTCGCATGAAGATTTTGATGCTGTCGCATGAATATTTGGGATGAAGAGTGACAGAGGCAGTTCAGGAGTAATGGTCACAGAAGCAACGGTCTTTTGATCGGTGACAAATAGCAGTACAACCGTAAATATCGGTACAGCTTCCAGACTGCCAAGACCTGAAAGAACATTCAGCACGTCTGCTAGAGCCGTCATTTATGAGAATTTGTATCTCTTCCACCATGATAAATGCATGTATGCAGTTCCAGTCGCTTACCTAATCATGCAATTCCATCAGATGTTTAGTGTAAGAGTGGTTTTATGCTTTCTCAGTCCTCTGCATATAAACAGAGCTGTGATTTGCAAGCATTGCAAACACAAGAAGATATTATTATTTTGAACATTGTGTGAAACTTTCTTAGAATTTATATTTGTGTGTCTTGTGACCAGTCACTTCCCATTTTATCTTCCTGTTGCCTGGAATGAACTAGAAATGGAAATGTAATTTCCCAGGGGCCTTAAAAAATGTGGGGAGTATTAAATGCAGTCGAAATTAAGCGATTAATAATTTAGTTTTAGGCCATGAATCAACTTCATGCGATAGCGCAGACCACATGCAACCCTCGAAACGTTAGTGGAAACAAAACACTCCAGAGGTTCAGGGAAGTAAAACACTCAAAAGGGGAAGTTGCTAAACCTAATTAAACTCTCAGCCTTCTGATATCAAAATCCTGCTTCCTATTTGCACCAAATTTGCTCCAATCTGCTTACTGGAAAGATGTCATTTTGCTTGACATTAGACAGACAGCTTGCATTGCATCAGAGCTGGAAAGAGGAGCTTAAAGCGAAGAAGTGGCTCCATGGATGTCCATCGGACCTCTTCCTTAAAAAAAAAACAAAACAAAATACAGTTTTAAGTTTTTTTTTTTCCGATGGATGCAGCAAGCTTTAGCAACTAGGCCATGTGTCATTTTCCCCCTGCTCCCTCCAGAGGTAATTATCTTCCTCTATCAAGAGTACTGTCAGAAATTGGGCACATAATTCACCATTTAAATGAACAAGCAATGTAATATTTCCTGTCTCTCACCAGCGTGTTTTGCAGCTCACATTCTTCTCTGCCGCTTGCAACTCTTGATGTATGTCCCGGGCGCAGTCCTTGAATTGCCTCCTCTCCTCTGTGTTTCATTACAGATGTTGGCTCCGACTTGACACCTACTTCATTTGGAGCTTTATAGGACCGGCGACCTTGATAATTATGGTAAGAACTCCTAATTAACTACTTCATCTCTCGGGTCAAGAAATAAAACTTTTTGCTGTCCCTTTCCACTTTCTCTTGGATTTACACAGATTAATTTGAGAAAGGCATGTTCGTCTTTGACCCCACCTGGCACAAGTAATTAGACCCTCGTTATCAGTGGCTCTTGGCATTGCGAAGTCCTCGATGAGAACATGCACTTGCAGAGTTTGGTTTGTGCTGTTGGACATTGAGACATGTCAAACTGATTGTGATGCCACTCGCTTTTGAACTTCAGAGCGAAGCTTCGCATCCATGGTGCAAAAAAAAAGGAAAATCTGGGCTGGGGGGAATAAAATAAACTGGACGAGAGATTTGATGGGGGTTTTTGCTCTCCAGCAGCTCATGTGTTAGCACATTGCCAGTGGATCAGCTCACACAGCAACAAGGTAGAGAACCCGACTTCAAAGCAGCTGGGGTTTTCTCGTGCTTTAATCGCTACAATATGGCTTAAATAAACCATCCTTTGTTTGGAATAGGCTACAGTTTGGCTAAGGCAGCAAACCAGGCACCTCCACTTCAATGCAGACATTGTCCTGGCTTCTCCTGGAACCATCCACATCGGAAAGGGGGCCTTGCCACCAGCTATAACTATGTTTTGTTTTGTTTTTTCCCCTTAATCAATGCATTCATAAAAAGATATCTTCCCTTTTTGATTATGTCTCAAAGCCTGGCCTGGGCTTTTGGAGAACTGCTTTCCAGGAACTGCCAGCCTTGTTAAGACTGAGGCGTTGAAGTACCATCTTCTCTTTTACAGAACAAATCAAACTCCTGTTTCCTTTTTATTTTTCAGCTTTGCATTGTGCTAAGCATCTTCAGCAGTTGTGATTTCCCTGCCCAGCTCTCCCATGACACTGTATTTAAAAGATATATTTACAGAAAAAGGTGCTTTTTTTGCTTCCTTACAATGGGGCCAGCTGAGCAAGATGTTTGGCCTTACTTGTTATGATGGTATTGCTCTCAGACACAGAAAAGCCATTACAGCAAATGTTTTTAATTTTCCGTAATGTCATTTGTAGCGCTACAGTCTCTGTTGGAACCAGGCCTGTGTCAGTAACATACATGGGGCCATGGCTTCAGTGACGCTGTGGCATTGCCACTCCCGCCGTCTGCCAGCCAGCTCACCTTGTAAAACGTTTGGCAACTTTCTGCGATTTGACTGCTATAAGACCGTAGCAAGAGCTGATTTCCTACAGCAACTCATCTGTTACAGAGGAGAAGCTGACTCTCCCCATCATATTTTGACATGTCATGTAACCTTTTTTTTTCCCCCCCGCATTGCAGCTGAATGTCATCTTTCTGGGGATTGCACTCTATAAAATGTTCCATCATACTGCCATACTGAAACCCGAATCTGGATGTCTTGACAATATCAAGTAAGTGGTTGTCTTTTTTTTAATTTTCTTCATCAGTGTCTGTTTATTTGAGCACCTCTGGCTTTAATTGCTCACTGCAAAAATACAAGTGGGATTTCAGGTGCAGCGCATAATAAGATGGGGAGCCTGCTAATTAATAAAACCATCTCATGAAGTTCAGGAGGAGGAAATTGTTGGGAGTCAGCAGTCTAGTGGAAGTTGCTTCTCCTTTCTGTTCCATGGTGCAAGGGGGCCTTGTACTGGGACTGGTGCCCGGACAAATGCAGGGGACCTCAGTGAGGTCAGGGACCTGCAGGACGCTCGTTGGCCCTGTCCATTCCTGCCTGGGTTGCTGTAAGATGAAATCAGAGGAGCAGTCTCTCCTGGATGTCCAGGACCGATCCCAATGTGATAGTCTTTCATTCAGTCTTGGATGAGGAGTTACAGGAATGGTACATTTAATAGCACTTATTAAGATGACTACTCATCACGCATTCGTCCTATGGGATTACTCGCTGAGAACAGTCTTCTTAAGGTTACCCACACAAAATCTGTCTAGAAAGCCTTGCAGTACGACATTTAAATTAAAAACTGGGGGAAAAAAACCACCGAAGCCCATATAATTAAAGCAGAGATAATCATTGCCTACCGAATAATCTTGCTTGTGCTAATCTCTAGTATCTTTGTTTAACATGCCAGCAATTTATACAACCAGTTGTGTCAATTATAATGTCATTGTAAAATATTTTATAGGTTCTTTGGCAGATGAGTGCCTATTCCTGATTTGACTTCATTAAAATGTTTTGAAAACACAAGCAATTCAAATACTTTTAAAGTATGTTGCTGATATCCTTCCAAACACGTTGCTTCATTACAGATGATTTTCTTATGCTTGATAAAATAAGAGAAACATAATATAAACTTGGGAAGACCCCAAACTCACTTTCTGAAGTTTGTCAAAACAATTTCAGAAGGAACTTGATTGTAATTTATGCATACCTGAGCAGGATGAAGTTAAGTCTCTAAATCAAAGGCATGTGTTGTCTCAATATCGGATCTGCTTGAGTTAGGAGAAGGCACAGATTTTTAACAGAGAAGGGAAGTCAACCTTGGAAAGAGCTTTCCCAGGGATGCGAGGGCTTGCAATCTCTGGGAATCTTTTAGGTAAGATCATACTCTTCTTTTAGGTAAGATTGTAGTCTTCTTCTAGGTGAGATCATGCTCTTCTTCTGAAGTCCTCAGCTCTAACTCAGTTGCAAAATGTGGATGTGGCACAAGCAGCTCTGGGATAAAAAGCCACAGGCTATGTTATTCCAGAGTTGACCAAGAAGATCCTTGCTGAGGTGGCTCTCAGCATGGTCCCAGGGCCTTGCATCTCGTCTTATTGGCTCAATAAAACGACCCAAACCGAGGGCCCCTTGCTGCCATCTGCGTGTGACAGCTTTATGGAGCTGAATGGGAGTTTGTTCTCCCAGTTCATTTCCTAGCACTGCTCTGTGTTAGGCTGTGGTGAAGCTCTCGCAACATAAATCCTGAGCCTGTTCAACAACAGCAAAATACTCAATTCCCTATGGCAATGTAAAAATAAAGGCCATAAAGTATTTTAATAGGCTGTTAATAAACGCCCCTGCAATCTGGTGCTTGCCTATGTCACTTTAAAGGTTAGAAATACATTGTGAAGTATAGAAAAGAGAGAGCCAAATAACTCCACTTAAATTAATGAACTTGATAAGGGATCAGGTGTCACCTGGGATACCTTTAATTACTGCACCAACAGTAAAGCCATTCAAACGGCATTGCCTGAACCAGATGCTGTGCGGCTGCAAGATTTGTAGGCACTGCGCAAAGTTGTAAAAATAAACTTCCTGAACCTTCAGGAACAGTCCCTGTATTATTGTGCCAGCATGGAAGAGTCTGATATTCCCATGGTGGAACACTGGGTACCTAGGGGTTACCCAGCAAGAGATTTGATGAGCAGAGAGCTGGTTTACGTTCTACCTACGTTAACTTTGCTGGCTCAGTCTGGCACTTTGGAGAGAGATAAATCTGTGGCTGTTGTTGGGTGACCACATCTGTAGGTTGTTCCCCCTGTGCCAAGAGCATCCTACCTTTTGGCATGTTGGTCTTGAGCCAAATTTCGCGGGTTGTGCCCGCCAAGGCAGAGAGGTTCGTGCTCTGGTCCCGATTTTTAAGCTCGTGTACATGGGATATGTTGTTCAGAGCTGCGAGAGTTTCTGTGCTAGGAGAGCAGAACAGCTCCCATTTCACAACAGGTACCATCGCCGGGAGCAGCATGCTTTTACCTACAACCTTTTGAAAAAAATCAGTTTGATTTATTTCTTCAACACATGTAAACAGAAATTTTAAGGGTTCACCCAGGTGGGGACAGGGATCTGAGCAATCTGATCTGGGTGAAGATGTCCCTGCTGGGTGAAGATGTCCCTGCTCATGGCAGGGAGTTGGACTACATGACCTTTGAAGGTCCCTTCAACCCAAACTATTCTGTGATTCTGTGATCTTTCAAGCCAGGGACTTCGCCAGCTTTTTGGTGCTGTGTCACTTGCATCTTTAGCCTGTGAGGTGCGGGCGACGGGCATGTTAGTGCTGGTATTGATGTGCTCTGGGTAGCAGATGGCTCCTCATGAGGATATGTTACCAGCTGGAATACTTCAGAGCAGCCGCGAGGCTGTTTTACCAGAGGTTGCTGCCATGTGGGGTGATTTCTGGAGTCAAGGAGATCAAAGTCTCTCTCCTTCGCACTTTTCCATTGTGCCGAGTAGATGTTGGATGTGTGAAATGTCTCAGACTGTCAGAGATAGGAGTGCGCTGACTATTTTTTATACTCACATTCCTGCAGAAAGCCTTATGTGACAAAGGAAAATTGATCAATGCGTGAATTAGCCGAGCGTGGTTCTCCAGTTTGCCATCCATCATGTCCTTTCCGGGTGGTCGGGCACATCCCGTGGCTGCTCACGGTCCTCACACACCAGGTTTTCATCTGCCCCGTGCCAGATGCTGCAGCACGACGAACCTTCTGCACTTTTGCGGAGGCTTTAACGCTCTTTCTCTGGGAAAAAAACATGGGGTTTTGGATGAACCCTGTCTCCCAACAACTTTTTGTTGTGTAGTTGTGCGGTGTTTGTTCTGCAGCTGTTTAAATGCTGCTCGTTCAAGTCGTCGTGGTGTTAGTAAAGGGAAAAAAGATGGAGACAGACTTTTTAGCAGGGCCTTTTGCGGCAGGACAAGAGGTGATGGTTTTACACTGAAGGAGGAGAGATTCAGGCTGGACGAGAAGAAGAAATTTTTGACCCTGAGGGTGATGAGACCCTGGCCTGGGTTGCCCAGAGAGGTGGTGGATGCCCCATCCCTGGAGACATCCCAGGCCAGGTTGGTTTGGCCTCTGAGCAACCCAATCTGGGTGAAGATGTCCCTGCCCATGGCCAGGGATAAGCTCTAAAGGTCCCTTCCAACCCAGACCATTCTGTGATGGTAAATCCAGGTGCACTCTTGACCATATCTACTGAAACTGGGGTCTTTGCCATAGCTGCCAAACATGGTTGCAGACCCAGTAGCAAGAAGGCAGGAAGTGGAGGACTTTGTTGGTTTGCGTCTCTCTTTGTCCCATTTTGTCACCTTACTGTTTTAGCCGGGGTGTATCTTGGCCACCTGGATGCTCTTTAGAAAGTAAAACTCATGGAGACCTTTTCAAAGCAGAGCCTGTCAGGCTGTAGTCCTGGATTTGCTGGAAAGGCTCAGCCAGTGCAATAGAAACCCACCTGAAAATCATCCTGGAAATTTAATTTTCTTTCTTGCAGACAGAAACTTAGCTGGGAGCTTCTGTTGTTGCTAAAGAGGCACTATTAATTAGGGGCCCTGAAATAGTTTAATCCTGGCATTAATCAGTGTGGTTTTGTTGCAGCTTTCTTCCCTCTTGTGAAAACCTGTTCCCATCCCTTCTTCTGCAACAATAGGATACGCAGTGTTTCCAAAACCTGAAATTTATAAGTATTATATTTATTCTAAACATGCAGGAGAGAATGTTTTTTAGGTATTGTAGCCAGAATCACAAGAACACACACTGAAATCCCATTAAGGGGGATGATACAGAAGTGTCCTACATTGCAGCTCTGAGAAATCAATCCCCAAATGACTAAAACAAGCCCCCTCAGCTTGCTGGCCACTGTGGGAGCTCCAAATGGTCTGAGGCTAAAGGCGCACAGCCCAGATTTAATGGATAAAATTTTAAAAATGAATTTTCTACTCAGTTTCTGACTTGCAGAAAGCTGATTTGTCTCATCTGACTTGGATGATTATTTTCTCTCTCCTGAATTTGTCACGCAGTGAAAAGCCCCATTTCTCATCCAGTAATTCTCCTCAGAAGAAATTACAGCCAGACATAGGCTTACAGACAGGAAAACAAGCTGGGGTGTGGGGAAATACCCATTTCTGTGTGTCCAGGAGAGCAGGGAAAAGCAGGTTAACCTCAGCCACTGTTTGGTGTGAAAATGCTGGTTATTCAGAGAGAAAGGCACTGATGCCGCATGTCTGAAGTGGGTGTTTGGTGGCTGGCAGGGCACCCTTTTGCAGAACATTGCGGGATTTTTGGAAGCACAGAGCTCTGTTGATGTTGCTTGAATTTTACAGCAAGCCTTACATCAATAGAGCTTTTTTTTCTCTATTAGATTAAACAAAACTTGCACCCTACTCCTTTTTTTTTTCCTTCCATACAAGTCTCTTGCTCACAGGTTTATGGAGATAAATCTGAGAATGTGCAACTCAAAAGCTAAAATTAGGAGCCAAAAGCAAAGCCTCAACGTTGATTATTACTATATAAAACCTCACAAAGCCAAATCCAGGCTCTTTTAGGGAGGCTGGCCCAGGCTGGGGGCACAAAACTAAGAAGGCTGTTTTGAAAATGTGCCTCCCCTACAAACCGTTGCCATATCCTGCTCTCCCCATATGTTTTATGGGTGTAAGTGATTATCTGCTCATTTTCTTGCTTCAACGTATGTATTTTATTTAAAGAGACATGACTAATGCCAGCTCCCAGATTAGCTTGTTGTTTCAGTCGTGTGGGTTTTCTTAAGTCGTAAAAAACTCCTCAGATTTAGGTAGAAAATTGAAAACAAAGGTTAAACAGAACTTCCAGAAATCATCTGCAGAAATGTTTAAGTGAAATCCTTGATTTAACACAGCAGTATTTTGCTGGCAGGAACAGAGGTTTACCAGTCTCCTTTTATTTACTCAGCTGATGGAAATGCAGAAAAAGTAAACATCCTGAGTTTAGTGCAGTGAAGAATGAGTTAGATTTTTGAAAATGCAATATTTCTTCCGCTTCAGTAAGAAGAACTGACTTTACCGATGCAGAACAATACTTTTAGTGGGTATCATTTTACTAAGGCAGATTAATTCATCCTTTTTTCTAGCCATTTTAAAAACAAGTGAAATTAGGGAGGCAGTAGGATAATTTCATATTTTTCTATTGGGATTTAGTCAACTCATCCATCAGTTTCGAGATATTTTTTGTTTAATCATAAAACACTGCAACTTGGAAATAGTTTGTGATGCCAAAGGGCCTGGAACTGAATCACTCGGAGTGGGCACAAAATGAAGTGTTTGCAAGCTTTCCACTAAGAAGAGATACCTCACATTTGTATTTTGCCTGGATGTGGAGCTTGTGGGCGCCTTGGAGGCAGAAAACCTGAATATATTAAAAAAAAAAAATCAATCAATGGTTATTGATTTGAGAGAGTGTCCTGGAAGATATTAAATACCTCAAGTCTTTCTGTGAACCCATAAATCATTATTATTGTTTCAAAAGGCCATACATTTTAAGTCTTTTGTCAGCAAGCCTTGCTGGTGCTATTTGTGTAATACAAATGTGTCTAAAGGCTTCACTGAATCCACATGGTGTGGAAACAATCAGATATGTGGTTACACATTAGTGTGGTTGGAATAATCGTGGCGTGCCTCTGCGAAGTGAGAAGGAAGGAAATGAACAGGGTAAGCGATTCTGAGGGTAATTAATTACTTGCAGAAAATGAGATGAGTTTAACAGAATTGCTCTTTCCAATTGCAATAATTAAGAACAAATCTCAGAAAATGGGCCGTGACTTCCCCGGCCAAGTTAAGGGGGAAAGGGATGATGCTTTGCCCTTGACAGAAAAAATCAGATGTAGGTCACCCTGAATCTTGGGCTTGGGCATCATCAAGGGAGTTTTGACCTCATTTGTCTGGGTAACATTTTCAGAGCTCCTGGTGCAACTTAGAATCTGTAGAAAATCTTCCTTACGGGAGGAGACAGGACCCCCTGACTTTTCCAGATCTCCAAGGGATGGAAAGCCAGGGCTTGCTTGCTGAGAGGCCACCTGAGCCCCAAGATGGTCACAAAGGTCTTCAGGGGACTGGCCACCCCCTCTCCAAGAGGCCACAGGAGCCCAAAAAGCCAAGACTTGGAGATGATGCCTTGGAAAACCATGGGACGAACACCAGCAGACTAAGTAAGGCCATCGGGAAGACTTCTGGCTTTGTGCCACTGACACTGTAACCCTGTCATGAAACGCCAAAGCAAAAATCCTTTAAGCACCTTTTTATTGCTCGCCATCGATTTTTATTGCCATGAAGACACTCTTGCCCTAATTAGCGATGAACCCATTTGCTTTACCAGGGGCGTGCTGGACTTTCCAACTCCTTCCTGGAGTTTTGCAGCAGTTCGATAAATCAATTTTTTCTAATCCCTGAAATTTAAAAAAAAGAAGGGGCAGGGGGGAAGAAAATAAAACAAACATCCCTACTGCCTCATACTGGCAACACAATAACACACTCTATTTTGTGTCTCTCGTCTGCACGAAATGTATGTCTCCCTGCTTTATTTGTTCCCTGTTAAAATAAATTCCATGCATCTTTCCATCTGTTTTTATTTGGGTTTCATCACCTGTAACAGCTACTAGTGGTCCTGTGTACTCACTTGGCCTTTTTTGCTCACTAGCCAAACCATGATATTTTGGGGCCTGAGTTCATGTGCTTACTGAGCCCAGGCCTTTTCCTGATACCAGAGATATGGCAAAATACTTCGGGTTGTCAAAATAGTGATAAATTAGAGTTAGGTAAAGTTAAAACCATAAAGGACTGAATACTATGATAACACCTGAAGTCGATTAGTTATGCAGGGGTTTCTTAAAGGCCCAATTTTACTCTAAATGTGGCTCAAAAATCTACACCCTGTTAAATATCAAAAAACCCCCAACTTTTCAAAATGTAAGAAGACTAAACATTATTCTTTTTAAATGAGAGCTGAATAACTGCTTTGTGATAATAGGCTTTCTTTGTTCAGCAGCATTTTAAGGACCAATCTGTGCATGAAGGTAAATTCTTGCCTTTTCCTGCTGCTGCAAAAAAAATGAAGCCTATAGCAATCCAGGTGTTGCAAATCTTCATACACAGAAGTGGTTTGCACCATGAAATATTAAGTTGCAGATTGTCTGTGCCCCTGTGTTAGGTTGTCAGTGTATATTCTGGCAATTCGGTCACCTTGTGTCAAAAAGGTATATATGTATAAAATATACGTTGGTATATACATATAATATATGTTGGGGTTTTAAAAAGATAGCATGAAAGGGATTTTGGAGCTTCTATCTTTTTTGTAGGTCAAAAGTAACTTAGGATGTATTGGTTTTGAAATTTCTTAAGCATCTAAACAATCATATAAGTAGCTAATTTTAGCAACTTTTTAAGAAAAGTGTTGGTCTGGAAGTACCACAGGAGTATAGAAGGTAATATGAACAATCGTTTTTCATCACTGAAGGAAAAAGTACTTTGAGAAATGGAAAGATGCATAACTTAAATAAGATTTTGAAGGAGCTGTACATGATGTGTAATTAACCTTAGGAAGTCTTTGCCCCAAGGTAAAGTCAGGGCTTTTTTTAAGATTAAAAAATTAATTAGGTATTTATACGGATTGGTCAACCACCCACTATCCATCATTGGGGTTGCAAAGAAATGCAAGGGAGGTAAGATTTTGCAGATTAAACCACTAAACATCAACTTTTAAACTTTAGTTTTTAAAGGTGAAGCACCCCTAAGGCATCTCTGCAGTCAGCAGAGAAAGGTATTTCTTCAGGGGAGGATGAAGCTTCACCTGACTCAACTTACCTGTTCTTGTAGGTAATTCCTTGCTGCCAGGAATAGGAAGAAGTTATCCAAATCAGTGACAGAGAAAGCATTTCACATCTAAGCGGCTCAGGCTTGTCTTCCCATGATTTCTGCTTTGACTATTATTTGCTTGTACCACTAGTGAATATAATCTTAGTTTTCCAGTTAGAAGCTCTGTTCTCCTAGGAGCTAAGGCTGTTCCAAGGCTTTTTTCTTGTCTAAGTATTGCAGATAATGACACAGTATTACTGCAGCATTGATAGGTTTCACAGACTTTACCGGGAAAAAAAGAAAAAAAAAATCTGGAGTAATTTTTGTCAGGCACAAATTGTTGCTAACACAAGAGTTAAGCTTCTTACAATACTTGAGTTGGTAAATGAAAAGGAATGGTTTGTATTTCATGAGGGGTATAAGAGACTTAAATCCTACAGGGTTTTTAAGAAATTGGTGTGTTGGGGAGTTAAATGTTCTTTGAAAAATCTCACTTTTTGAGGCACTTGCTTGCTTTGGGCAGTGGGTCCTGGGTGCATCCATGTCCAAATGGAGTTGGAAATAGGGTACAAATTGCTCAGGTCTTTTTGTTGGTTCTCTCCTGACCTGCTCTGAAGTATTACGCTCAAGCACAAAGGTAATTCGAATTTATTGACTTCATGTTTTGTCTGTACAAAGATGAAACAAGAGCCTTCAGCTGCCTTGAAGACAAGCTATTGCAGATTGCTGAAATGCTTTGCGAGGGTCTGAATAGCAGCAACAGAGTAAAAAATGTCCCTAATTCTTTTTTGATGGGGGCGCTTTGGCCAACGTCATGCTGGAATGGGTTGGAGATGGGAGGGGGACAAGCAAAAAGCGATTTTCTCACTGTCATTCTATTTCTAATGTTGGCGTTCTTGTCTTTATGTCTATGCATTCTTTAGCTATGAGGATAACAGACCCTTCATCAAGTAAGAATGACCTGAATGGCTGATAAATTTCATTTATCAGTGTTGGTCCCGTGAACCAGCTGTCAGATCAATATTGGGAAAAAAAAATCATTAAAGCTTCTGTCATTCGCATTTGAGGCAGAAGAGCAAACTGTGCAGGAAAACGGTCGGGCGTACAGCTAACATGCAGAGTAAATGTGCTGCAGATGAATCGCCAACCAGTTGTCACCCTATTGGCTTTATATTTGATTGGACATGATTTGAATTCAAACTGAACATTCTCAGTTTAGCAGTGCGTAGTACAGACTTGTTACACCAGTAGCAGCCCTCGCTGTGAGTGCTTTGTGGTAACGCAAATACAAAAGCAAAATTTCAGAAAGGTGCACTGGTGGTAAAATCCTTGTGATTCCCATTCTGGTTAATTGGAGCAAATCTGCATTCAGTGCACTGGAGTCTGGCTCCTTGCTTGGTACCTAATTGTCTTTAATTTTAAATCTCTGATTTCCAGTTACACCAAAACATGATGGCTTGAGTTCTTGATTGCTATAAAATTGCACTATATTTAAAAAAAAAAAAAAAAAAAGTGAAAAACCAACAGCAAGTCTGTACAAAGAGCAAAATAAAAACCACAACTGTGAAGAAAGCCCAAAATGCCTAGAAATCACGTGCCTTAGGGCATCCATGCCTCTTCTCCAGCAACCAAAAAGCAAAGCGCAGTAGCACAAAACAGAAGCAAATGAACTTTCCAGTCAATTTTCAGTTTGTTCTTCTGGTGAAGAGTCCTTGGTGTTCATTCTTGCAGCATCATTACCATGTTCTCTTTCATCGTTTGGTTCCTTTTTTTTTCTTTTGGTCCTGCACACCTCTGCAGCCAAAGGCTCTTTAATCGGTTTCAAGAATCAGCTGTGCTTTGGAGTGGAATATTTTTCTGATACTCTCCAAATCACTTTTAAAAGTCTTTGTAAACATGGGAAACTTAATCGTGGAGAAGAAGAGAAGGAGGAGGGCAAAAAGTGTTTTCCGCTTAATTTGTTATTCTTTTTTTTTGTTTTTTGTTTTTTGTTTTTTTAATTGGCATGCAATTAAGATGATAACGTGCTTTCATTGATGGTGGAATCTCAGGGAGAAAAATATACCAAGCAGCTAAAGCTGTAAATTTTATCTAGCGGCTACTTTTCCTAAGGATTTTGAGAGTGCATTTCCAATTTGCATCACGCTAAATATTTATTAGCAGGATTGACTGGAAATGCTTCAGAGGAGCTGTTCTGGTCTGCTACATACATAACAGTGATTTTTAAAGAACTGCCTAACTAAATGGTTACCCTAGGGAGCTCATCTGGTCGTGTGGTTAAATAATACGTATTTTATAAACTTCAGTGGAAGACATAATGCTGTGTTCTCATTCTAATACCTAAAAAAAAAAAAGTGGTGTGTGAGCACCTCTAGGTGTACATGTATTTCCCCTCATCACGTAAGCATCCTCGCGCACAGCCGATCTGGCAAGCTTGCCCATCTGCTTGTATTAGTAGTTGATAGTCTGGCTTACACGTGTATGGGAGACGAGCTAAAATGCAGCAATTAATGTGTCTTTGCTTTAGGCATAAAGCAGCTAATCCAGCTGGCCCCGGTGAAACCAGTGGGCACTAAAAAGTGACATTTAGAGTCATCGTTTTGGTTATTTTCTTTTCCTGCCATTTGCAGAAATCGCATCTATGTGTCATTTACATACACGCTGCTTTTACATAAAAAAAAGAAGCATTGTGGTTACAAGTACACTTTGGTGATGGTAAATTCCCATGCTCATAACATTTCCATTTCCGTGTATTTCCTCAAGCTTGAAGATTTGCAAACTGCATCCAACTTGAAGACAAATATCCCATTTTGATACAGTCTTTTTGCTGAAACCACAGGCAAATCCTTCCCTCCTTGTAGACGTGTGCCACCTTTTGTAGATGAAAAAACAATCCTTTTATTTCTTTTATTTCTTTTTGTTTCCCCTAACAGGTCCTGGGTTATAGGTGCAATAGCCCTACTCTGCCTATTAGGACTGACCTGGGCATTCGGACTCATGTATATTAATGAAAGCACAGTCATCATGGCCTATCTCTTCACCATATTCAATTCTCTGCAGGGAATGTTTATATTCATTTTCCATTGTGTCCTCCAGAAAAAGGTAAGACATTCTGTTCCTAGCAACAAAATTGGTGACAAAGAGCCTCTGACAATCAGTAATAAATATTGTTAAGAACCATTTTGTTCTCCACTGAAATTCAGAGCTCTCCAAGTCTGTGTATGTCAGTTGATAATTTTTGATGCACATCTTGGTTTTAAAGGGCAGTCTTTTTATCCAATATAAACATTGGGAAGAGTTTATACATAGATACATCTGGGTCCCAGTTTCTTGGTGTTTCCCACATTTTCCTATACAGGGAAGGGAGATCTGACCTGTGAAAACAAGCAAAACTTATCGTAGCAAGTGAGCTGTGCATGCAATGCCTCTGGTCGCTCCTGATTTATGGAGAATGCAGCTGGTACCTTGCTGTGGGGTGGAATTATTTGAGAGGAGGGAAAAAAAAAAATCCTTTCTTTTCCTTTCTGTCATGGACTGGAAAATCAGCAAAAAGCTGCAGAGAGGCAAGCAGTGGGTGGCTAATTAAAGCAATTCAATTATTTTCTCTCAGCAAAGGATTGATTAGGCACTTGAGCATATTGGGCACTTGTGGTATTGCGTTCGTCTCAAGCGCTGAAGAAAGAGCCTAATAAAAAAGCTGTAATTTCCTATTTAAACACTTGTTTCACAGAGTTTTGAAATGCTTCTAGACAGTCTGGCAAAATTTCACAGCTTACTGCTGGTGGTTTGGACATGCCTGGGGTTTTTGGGGGATTTTTTTGTCAATGAGCAGCGTGACCTGCTTTTGGCTTTTCAGGACAGTCTGCTCATTTTCAGTCTTGTCCCATCTGGTTTCTGGGTTATCGTTGCCCATTAAAACATTGCAACTGAAGCGAAGGAGCTGGCATGGCTTTACTCCAGGTGAGGAGTCAGCCTGGTTGGACTGTGATGCTCATTTAAAACACAACCGGCTTGTGCTGTGGGAAATCAGGATCCTGCCACCCCTGGGAATATAATCTCTAGGGCTACTGGCTCTCCAGTTCCCTGAAATTTGAATTTGATTGCAATAAGTAATTGGGGGGAAAAAATCAATAGGTCTTATATGTTTCTTTTGGAATTTTTCTTCTTAGTGACATGCCAGGAGAGGTTTTTTTAGTACCTTGATGCGCCATGATGCTACTTTATTTCAAATCAATGAGGGTATTAATTTTCAGTCATAAATACTGTACCTGTAGTTTCTCCCATGCTCCTTTGATGTGCCTCAAAGGAAGCTACAGCCCACCGGTGTCAACAACAAGGAGCTTTGCTGCATAAAAGCAAGTCCCTTATGGTAAATGGTGAGGTCGTGTTGAGATCAAGGTGGAACACACTTCTCCACGTACTGCAACAGCTGTGGGTTTAATCATAGAGTCAGAATCATTTTGGTTGGAAGAGAGACCCTCAAGATCATAGAGTCCAGCCGTTAACCCAACCCTGGCACTAACCCATGTCCCTGAGAACCTCATCTGTGTGCCTTTTAAACTCCTCCAGGGATGGTGACTCCACCACTGCCTTGGGCAGCCTGTTCCAGTGCCCGACAACCCCTTCTGAGTTGTCCACCTAGGCAAAATTGCAGGCTGTGTTGAGTGTGGGAAGGCAGTGGGTTGGAGGAGGAGCTGCCTGCTAACCACCATTGCTCTTTCTTTGGCCAGGTACGTAAAGAGTATGGAAAATGCCTGCGCACGCATTGCTGTAGTGGGAAAAGTACAGAGAGCTCTATTGGCTCAGGAAAAACCTCGGGGTCACGGACTCCTGGAAGATATTCCACAGGCTCACAGGTAACCCACGCTTCTTGTCCATGCTCGAGGCTTTGCACCGCCACGGCAATGTCGGGAGGGAAACCCCTCTCAGCGCCTAAGGAGCTGCCTTAGAGCTCTCCCTGGTGCGCCCCCAGAGATTTCCATGCCTCCCAGACCCAAATCCAACATGGTGGCTTCCCTCAGGATGTGATGGCAATTGGCGCCCCTCCAAGAACCTTCTAAATAAATGCAGTGAAAATAAAAACTCCAAATCTGCCTTCTAGAGGCAGGGGGTGCTCACAACCTGAGCTGTCCTGCCTGCTCTCCATGGGAATCAGGAGCTGGGAGCATTTTCTCAGCTATGCTACATCCCTGTACATCCTTTAATCACAAGTTGAAGGTGGTTGTCACCGCTATTGCAATGTACAGGAATGATGCTATGACAACCAAGTATTTTTCTTGCTAAAAAAAGACTGCAAGAATGTTCCAATAGACTTCCAAGTGAAAGGGCTTGATTTCTGGCCTTCAGCGGTTTGATCAATCCCTCGCCTCATTCGATTTGCCTCATTTTATAGATCTCTTAGGAGAATCCATTAGGGTCATATTATCTTACTCAATTACTGGATTTGTTTTGCTGTGGTCACCTAAAAATCCAGGTTGGTGCAGTTTACACACTTAGCAGTTTCAAAGCGAACTTGTGCATACAGATTTATGGACAGCCAGTTCATATGAAATGGAGAAGCTTACTTCATCAATAGAAACCAAACACAAATTTATTCGGTATTACTAATGGAAGTAATTACACATGACAGTTCCACTATTAAATTATGAAAGACATGCAGTGAGTAACAGCTTATAACCTCCCAGGAAAATGTAATTTGCGATGTATGTCTTGGAGCCAATTATTATTTATTTCCAACAGTTTCCAAGATGTCACCCAAAAGCTTCACTTTGGCATTTATACAGGTCTGGATGTTACCCAGGGCAAATAACAGCAATAGATTAGGGAACCATCAAATCCCACAGTAATCAATAATGTCCAAAACTCACTATATCCAGCAACCATATAGGCAGCTGATTTGAAAGCCTGTGGTGTTATTAATACAGAACTCAGGTTTGAGGTACCTAGGCAAATTATTTTGCCTGCACAAGTTTGTCCTTGGAAGGATGGAAGTGCCAGGAGAAACCTCACACAGGTTTTGGAGAGTGGATGGAGCTCCATCTGATCCCTGGCTTTTGAATAGGTAAGGTGGAACACTCAGAAGATCCTTTTTTTTTCTGATTTAGGAAACAGAATAATTACTTTACAGTGGACCATGTCAGAGAAATACAATAGATTAAATGTCCAGGTGAAAAAACAATTGCTGTAAAAGTGCATGGGCCTCATGTCACATTGTGCTTCCATTTATCATTCATTTGTGGGCATTTATTTGGTTCCGTTAGTTGGTGCTATATTGGTAAAGCCGTAGCTTGCACAGGTCTGGGTTTTTCTCGTATATGATTTCTATTGCTCTTTTTAATTAAGATGTCAGCAACTGTATTATGCCTTCCTCATTTGAGATAGGTGTTTGTGTTCTGAGGTTCGGCGGGCAGGGTCTGGTATGTACAAGCTGTGTTATAGCGAAACAGCAAGCGCTTGCTTACAGCTGGCTTGGAAACAAGTCTCGTCCTGAGCCAGACGTGCTAGTCGGCATCTTTAGTGAGGCAGAAAGAAAAATATCTTCAGCTGCTGAAAATTCATTACCTGCTGTGGTTCCATCCCTCTTCAGAGCCGGATTCGTAGGATGTGGAATGACACAGTTCGAAAGCAGTCCGAGTCTTCCTTTATTACCGGAGATATAAACAGTTCAGCTTCACTCAACAGAGGTAATTATAAACTTATTTTTTCATATCTCTAACTCTTGCGATGGTTTTAAGAAGTTGGAAATGTGTTGCCCCTTCTCAGCCCAAATGGCACTGGACCCTATTTTCCCGCAGCAGTAACTGGGAGGAGGTTTTGCACTGATTGTTACTTTTTTTTTCTTTTATTTATTTTTATACATGCATTTTCAAGAATTGTCATTTCTAGGAAGGAGTTAGGAAGAGCAAAAAAAAACAGCAAAAATGAACAGCAGAACATAGACATTAAGAAAAACTGTGTGCTTGGAACAAAACTGGCTGCGTTGATGTTCATATACCTAGTTTGAAGAACTGACTGATGTGAACTTTAGAGACGTCTGCAGAGGAAAGGCTATCGGAAACATCTGTGCCAAACAAAATGTGGTGCCTGGCACGGGAGTAAAGCTGAACAGCTTTTTTCTAAAAGTCTTTTTTCAGGGAGTTACAGGAAAATGACAGTAAGGGAATGCCAGAAAAAGAGCCTCGGAGACTGGTTTCTTTCTCCTTCAAGACGATTATTTTACGGCTTAGCCCTGAGCAAGTGGATGCCAAAATCCGGTTTGTGTATGTGCACAGTTGATGCTGGAATTAAGACAGGGTAGAACTGGGACTACTGGGCCCAGCGGGTCTCTCTTGATGGTGAAAATTCCCACTGATTTTAGGGCAAGTTTTGCCTGAGGATAGGCTTAAAGGATTTGGGCTGCCCTGTTAATAATATCAGCTACTGAGTGCTGGGGACCAAGGGGCATACAATTCAGTTCTCTGAATGTTATCTGCAATATATCGCCCAAATCAGCACAAAGGGGAAGGCACTGCGGTTAACATGGAGATATTATTTTCTCTCTTGCTGTGCTCCGACGGTTTTTGTGCCAGGATATTTTCCCCTTTGCGCTGCAGATTTGTTGATCAAGATGGTTCTAAGACGCTGTTACCACAAATACCTGATTTATCCACACGCGTTGCCCTCGCACCTCTCTCTGTCTTCACGTCAAAGACCGGAGAGCTGCAGCCAGGCTGCTCCGGGGCTAATTTAGAGGGGGATCGGTTGTTGCACAAAGGTTACAGCAAGAACCACTGTTTCCTTCGGCCATCCATCACTCCGTCTCGGTGGCAAATCAAAATGTGGTATGCATGAAACATTCTCTCCTTTAGTTAGTGCAGAAGTTGATTTGCTCACCCGTTGCAGCTGAGGCAGAAGACAGACATCTCTCCTTTTTCGGTTTAGGCTTTTTTTTTTTTTTTTTGGTGCAAAGAAAAAGAGTATGACTGTGAATTGGGAAAGCTGTGAAGAGGTTTCAAGTGGGCAATCTTCATCGCAGTGTGGCGAGAGCCTGTCACTAGATGTGCCTGTTATTTAAAGGTCAGTTGGGAAATGAACTGCCAGGGGAGGCATCTTCAAAGCAGATTTCATCCAGCTTTTTTGCCTTGTATAACATCGGAGGAGATGAATCACCCGAAGGGCCTGGATCTCTCCTCTGACTACAGAAACAGCCTGATAACTGTTTTGGAAAGGAAGGTGGGACACTTAAGTGACTGGAATAAGTTGTGCATCCTCCCTCTTTTTCACACTGGCAGGCATGTTTGGGTTTTTTTGTTTTTGTTTTGGGGTTTTTTAAAATTTTTCTTTTTTTTTTAAATTTTCCAGTAGACAGAAGGATCTGCAACATAGAGGAGGAAATATTTCTTTTGGAGTTAGCATCTCCAAAGCAGCGGATGGTTAGTTCTGCTAGGAAAATAACTCTGACATCAACAGGAATCCCAACTGCATGAGGCCCCAGATATTTCACACGTTATCCTGTTTATTCCAGCTGAAAAGAAAGGGTTAGGCTTTGCCTAGAGCCTAAGTTGTTTTTTCAGTCTCTCCAGAGAGAGTTGCAGCCTGAACAGACTGGCGAGGCAATGTGGTTTTCACACTTCTTGTCATCCTCTTAGTATTTTAATACATATGTCAAACTTTAAAAGGGCCGTTTCATTAATATTTTATTTACAAGTATGCAACAGACGCTCAGAGGAGTCAAGTGCAAACCTTGAGTTGGATGATTAGTAGCCTTCCTGCCCAACATTGATACAACAGGCTTGTGTACCTGTTTCTCTCCAGCCTCCCCAGCCTAGACATCTTTTATATGAAAGTATTCGTATTATCCCACATTAAACACTCTTTGTGTGCTGGTATTTTTCCCAGAGTATTCAGGCAGCGACTCCCTTTCTAAACCAGGGAGAAAATGATCCTTTTCCCCAGAATCTCCCCATCCTTCTCTACCATCCCATTTTCTTCCTCCATGAAGCTCCTGGGCATCACTCTGGAATATGGTGTCTGTGTTAGTGCATCCCTCTTTTAGACGTGTAACTGTATTCAGAATTAGCAGACATAGCATTGCTTATGCCTTTTTTCAGCTCCAGATTATCTTTTATTTACCTCCCCTCCCCACAAAGTAATTGGCCGTAACATTTTTTTTAATCTGGGTTATCATACCAGGAGTTTCAAGCATAACCCCAAACTCGCCTGACATAGTATGTTGAGTAATGAAAACGAATACTCACTCTTGACTCCTAACACATACACAACCATTTCAGATATCTCCAGAAGGAGAACGGATGAAGTGCTGAAAAACTGGTCCAAAAGGGACGCATATAGGATGATCTGTTTGATATGGTAATTACCGTCTCTCTTTGGATCTGAGACAACTGGGAAAGGAAAAAAAATCATGGTGAACTCTGTGATGCTTTGTTACCCTTCAGGTTTTCAAGTTAGGGGGTTGATATATACATATATTTTTTTTTTTCCAGAGGAAAAATGGACGTTCTCTCTTAAAGAGAGTTCCTTATTTTGGTTAGGCTCAAGAGCAGCAGAGACAAAGACGAGTTTGTTGCTGTTATGAGCCAGTGCTTGTCATAGGAAAATGCACTGACGTGTCCAGGGCTGGGCAGGGGTCTCATCACAGCCACTATGACCTGTTGATGCCATCAGGACCCTGCAGTCTGGTGCAGGATTGGAGCCCAGGACTTCTGGCAGCTTTTATGGTGACTCTTAAATCTGAATTCATCCCCGTGACCCCAAGGGTCTGTTCAGGAGGGAGCACGTGCTTACCCCATCATATAGGCATTGAGAAGCCCTGAGATTTTCTTGGTTTTGAAAGGAATCACAGGATGGCTGGATTTGGAAGGTACGTCTGGAGATCATCTAGTCCAATCCCCAGGTATTATTCCTGGCTAGGAAAACCATATTCTCTCCCTGTTTCTTCCCATGCTGAAATGGGAAGTGGAAATCAAGGTATTGTTTATCCCTGTCCTTTGCTTTTTCTCCCCAAATGCTTAAGTGTCATTCAATGTTTCAGCTTCTAAGTAGCACTCCAGAATAAATACTTGATTTCCTTTTGCTTTACTATTTTTCCCCTGTGTTTTTCTATCCACCACAAAGACTTAATCTGAAACATACACAGGAAAAAAGGAACTTATTACTACTGTTTTCAGAGATAATCAGTTTAATGTCAAATTCATGTGGATTTCTTCATAATGAACTGAACAAATTGAGCTCAAATTCAAACAGTGGGAATCTGAGTCAGAGAGGAAAATTAAAATGAAGAACATTAATATCCTGATTTCTAACCCAACCGAGACCTGATTGTTTCCTAAATGAAATCTCCCATCAAATTCCTCCCACCCACCCAAAAATATAATTAAGCTGTGATTTCCAGGCTGAAATCATCTCCACGCTGTTAACTCAGCAGGGACGACTGTGTGTGTTGCAGGGAGGGTGGGTGATGTTTTAAGTTATCTTCAGGTGGCCATATTAGCCTGCATTTTTAAGAAGCAGTTATGCAGAAAACAAAATAGAAGGGGAAATTCTGCCCTTGGTAGGAGACCATCGCTCCAGAAGACGAGAGGTGTGGGAAAAGAGAGACAGGCAGAAGACAGCGGGGTGGGGCGGGGCGGGGCAGGAAGAGAGAGAAAGAAGAAAGAAAAGGAAAGAGTAAAATGGAAAAAGGAAAATCAAGATTACCCTGGGCTTATCACAACTCATTTGCAATGCTGACCCTTTGTTGCCTGTGCCCAGAGACAGCAGAAAGCGGGCGGAAATTTGGACCGTGGAAACGCTCCTATCGTGTGTCAATCTTTCTCAAGATGCTCGTTTGCTCCTTGATGGATTGCTGTGACCGCCGGATTTCTGCTGAATTTATGTTGCGTATAAAGCAAATAGCATGCAGGCAAGCTCTGGGAGAGGTGGGAACACCTCAGCTCATCTCGGTAGGATATTCAGAGGGCGCCATCAACTGATCCCTCACCGTCTGCCTAAATGCTTCAAACCTACTCTGAGTAGCACCTGTGGTTCTTCTTGTGGCTCAGAGATATTAGAGAATAAATACTTTTCTCTGTTTTCTTCCTGTTTGTTTCTTTTTGCAGTTGGCAGCAGACAGTGCCCCCGTTTCTCCTGCGAAGTTTTCATCTCACATCTTTAAGAGCAATGGGTTTACAGTCTGGGGTTTTTTTTCTTTTCCAGTTGTGGCTGTATGAATGTACATGTTGTCAGGCAGAGTTAGTGGTGGACCTGTGTGATTTCTAAATGCGTTTTCAAGTTTGCCAGATTGCTTCTTTTTTTCTGTTTATTCTTGTTGTGGCACTCGGGTAGGCAGGTTCAGCGCCACAGACTCCCAGGATGTCCAAGGTGCCTGCAGTTGCTTTCCTGGTTCACAAATGCACCTACAGATAGAGGAAACTCATCAAAATATTCCTGAATATGAAAGAACTTTGTTTTGTTGTTGTTGTTGGGGTTTTTTTGAGCAAAAATAATTTGGCTAAAGAAAAGCATCAGTCTCCCACAGACACTTTATTCTCTGAGTACCATCGCTGCGCGATGTGTAGAGCAAGAGGTGAGTCTGGCTCAATCTGAGGTCCCCCAGGAGATGCTTTAGATGCTTTGTGCTCTGTTTCCAGTCATAATCAGGGTTTATTGGAGGTAAATGCAGGGAACTTCGCAAGGATGAGCCTGGTGTGGCCCTGCTAGGGGCAACAGTCCCTCTGACCATTCAGAGACCATCATCTGCAGATGTGTATATTTCATTTCTTCATTGTCCTTGCTTTAAATCTAAGGCACGGCACTTTTCCCCAGGGTTTCTCACTTCTCCCTTTTTTGCAAAGTGCTGAGAGGTGTCTGTGCTTAATTAAAATTTCAGTTTCTATTCCTTTTCGGTCCTGGCTGTTCCTTTACCTCCCCATCTCGCCACCACTGGCGTTTTCTTGGTGAAGCTCTCTGGTTTCGTCCCCTGTGCCCCTCTGCTGCTTCTCTTCCCTCTTGTAACCCTTACAGACCACACACATCGTCTCCTGAGAGCCCCTGATCCCACAGATACCCCAGGTGGATCCCCTTGTGATGTTTGTGTTTGGATTATTCGGATGGAGAAGTCCACGTGCAGTTGCAGCGAGTCAGCCGGGAGGGATTGCTGTTTGCAAGACAGAAATCTCCATGGCCCTCTTAAGGGCCTGGTGGTTTGGCTAAATGTCAACATCTGGCCTCAAAATTAACAATCCTAATAATTACATATGAAGTAGGGAGAAATTCCAGGTATTTTTTGTTTGTAAAGGAAACTCAGCATCCTTTTGGACTAGCAAATTGCCTCTGCTCTCCCTTTTTTCACTCCTCTCTTTTTTTTTTTTTTTTTTTTTTTTCAATCAGCCATACATTTTATGCCAGGAAAATTCTGATTTTCTTCATCGAGGATTAAAACTTTGGGAATTGAACTCCTATTTCCGCCTAAGTGCAAAATCAACGCCACTGTCAGTTGCCTTCTCGTTTATTTTGCCTCTGTGCTGCCTGGGACTAAGCAAGCTGAGATTTGTTGCGGTGATTTCAGTGAGTGACGTGGCGTTTTTCCTTTGGGAGATATTATGAGCCGGCTTTGATTTTTGGATTGACAGCCATATAATTGGAAGTTCAGTCATTAGGTGGATCAGATTTAAAGAGGAAAAGTAAGGGCAAGGCAATTTCTGAAATCAGAGCAGACTTTGGGGAGTATTAGATCCAGCTGAGTATTGCTGCAGAGCAATCTTAATATAATGACTGGGAAGGTGGAAGGAAGAAAGTGTGGCTGCTTGTACAGAATTCGATAAGTGTGGTCCCATTTCCACCCATCTTGGGTAACAGCTCAGGGCTAATGAGAAATAAGCTTAAACAGGAGCAATTGGGGATAATGCACGTTTGTATAGTCAAGGTACGGAGAGGTATAAACCCTTGGAATGGGTCAAAGAGGTAAAAAATGTCCTGTCCTGGGGCAACATTTCCATTCCAGGTAGTTGAGAAGGCATTGATGAGCGGGGAATTATTTATAAATAGTATATGTTTATAAACACACTAGCAGTATATATTGAACATGGCCTCTAGATTATAATCCAATTTGTAATCTGAAAAATATTGCGGAAGAAAAGAAGGGTAAAAAAGGGACAAAGAAATAATATCCCACCCCTGTCTCGGCATAAAAACACAGAATGTTTCATTTGGCAGAAGATGGCCCAGAGCTTAACAACCTCATTTGCTGAAACTCCATTTCGCTGCAGTCAGTATTAATAGCATCTCAATGAATAGATTAGATGCTGCAAGTGACAACAAACCTATTTGAGAGAAATTTAATAGGGAGGTTTATTCAAGTTTATTAGCTGAATCCTGTCGGCTATTATAAGAACACAGCTCCATAAATCTAAACAGCAGAGCGTTTGTTGGAGGGAACCAGGAAAAATATTGAAAATACCTGTTGTCCTCCAGCAAATATGTATTATTTCACTTTTCATAATTGCATCAGCTGTTGGAATAAATTGCAAGAGAGCACGTGGAAGACCAGGATTCTTTAAATACTCAAAAACTTTGCCTGTAATGCAGAAAAGGACGCTACTGAACGCCGATAAGGAAAGTCACAAAGAAGATGAGAGCTTTGACTTGTGCAAACCTACTTGGAATCTATTTGCTTTCCCCGGGAGTAAAGTGAAATAAGTAAGTTAATGCTAAGTGATATACAGACACAGTGGTACATGCTTTTCTTTCTGTCTTGGGAAAACAAACCCAAAAAAAGCCCAAGAAAAACTACATTTTTGAACCGCTGGGTCAGAGGGAATGAAACATTTTGTTATGACTCAAGATGTGCTTTTTCTAAGCTATTTATTTCTGTTTCTACCCTAATGAAACAGTGACATCATTTGGAAAAGTCACAGCCAGCTTTCAGACAAACCATTTTTTGGAACAAAAATCGAAAACTGATTTTTGTATGGACACTTTTGAAGCATTTTGTTGATTCACTAGTTCATCCGATGCAATTTGTCAACTGGTTTGTTCTCCTTTTTTAGCAAAACTGCTGTTGAGTAGACCATACAGATGATTCACGTCAGCTTAAATGCCTTTGTGGGGCTTTGTCAGCCAGCTGCCCACAAAAACTTATTTGAATTTTTGTTCCTGAATGATACAATCTAGAGTCTGGCCACACGTGCTCGTCATCATCGTTTTCAGCCTTTGCTTTCAGCAAGTGCGTAAATCATACTTGCATTTGACATGGTGCAGTTTTCCCCTACAGTCGTAACACCAAGCTCTTCCAAAACATTATTTCTACATTCAGTGTTATTCTGCATCAAGGACGTCAATTTCTGTCTTAGAAAGGGAAGAAAAAGGTACCGTTTAGTTGTGTAGTCGTTAAAATGATACCTACTTTCACAGGCACACAATGGAGATAAACGCAGTGGTCTGAATCCTCTGTATGGTTGCAGTGACAGTAAAAACTGTGGGATTTTCCTTTTCTTTGTCCCAATTGGCTTCTCTTAGCAGATTTTCTCAGTTTGCAAGTCAAAAGCACAACCCTCCAAATCTCCCCCTGCTCCCTGAGCACAGGATGTGCCTTCTCTTAGACTGTTAAACACCTTTTAAATCCTTTAACAAAGGCTGGATCTTCAGTCCTTGGATCATGAGGGTCCCCGATGCTACGAGAGGGACACAAACATCTGCGAGTTACCCAGCAGTTTCCAGCATCAGGAAACCTCAAAACAAGCACTGGCATTGCCCAAAACCTTATTTTGAATGTCATTTTGGATATCAGAGCTGGCCTGGCAGCTTTGGGTTGTACTGGACTTTAGTCAAATATCAGGGGAAACAAGGAGACTTGGGGCTGTAGTTGTACCTGTGTAATTGTAGGGAATGTTTTTTCAAAGGTGACTATCCCACTGTTAAATATGTTTGCTGGTTGTGATCATCTCATCCCACTGAACAAGGAGATGCTCAGCTGAACATGTGGGTTTGAAGCCCCATCTTTTTTCCCAACCCCATGTTCATGATCCCACACGTACACAGCATGATAAGGGTTTGGAAAGAAGGTTGCATTTGCTTTCGGTAGGGTATCTTCAACTAGCAGAACTGAAGGCATTTCAGCACAGCTGAGTTGAAGGCTATCACCCAAAATAAAGCAAATAATGAGTAGTGGCTGTGTGCTGGGCTCAGGTGCTTCAGAAGATGGCAGAGGAAGGATTTGCATAGGGAGCATTATCGCCGAAATATAGGGAAGTGAGAATGACGCAGGACTGCATGACTTGCTGGAAGAAATCGATGTCATGCCACAGATGACGAAAGCGCACAGGGCTGCAGAATAAACCTCTTTCCTTTCCATCGTGATATTTCGTGTGTGCCGCTTCCATCCTGTACTTTCTTTATTAAGTTTCTGCTGGCTGTTTATTACCAAGGCCATTTTCATGCAAAACAGGTTCATAATTTGGTAGTCCACCTGCTCCTTCTGCTCGTCCTTCATCTGCAGACCTAATCCACTCTCCATAACAGCCCCGTTGGTTGCTATAGCAATGATAAAATGTTATGAAAAAGGCAGGATGATACTTAAATGTATGGCTGGTGCTACCTTTTTTTCTCTCCCTCCTGGGAAGGAGAAACCCAATAATGGGAATTTGTTTGGTGTATTATTGTTTTATCTGGAGCCTGAATGCCATCTTTTTCTCTCAGCATCCTTTGAGGAGCACTAAAGCAGCCCGGGAGAAACAAGACCCTAAATTAGCAAATACAAGGTGTATGTCATTTTGGTTTTAAGATGACAAAGGTTACATTTACTGTGACCTGCAGAGAAGGTGAAGTTTGTCATGGCCAGCCCGCCATGTTGGGAACGTGCTGCAGAGTGCTTGGACGCAGCTGGGTTTTTGAAAGTATTGAAAAGTAGCTGAAAATGATAGCATTTTTTTTTTTTCAGATCTGCATCAGGAGAATTACTCAGCACTGCCATCAAAAGTGGCATTTTGATCAGCAAACTGAAAAAATTCTAACACCCACAGAAATCAAGGGAGAGGAAGGCAGAGGATGCTGTATTTTTGCATACAGGAATGGGTGGCTGTTTTGTTATACCAAGCCTCCTCTATACACCCCAGAGAGAAAAAATGACTTACTCTATATTTGCAGCTTTTTGCCAAGTTTCTAGTCAGTCATACATTTAGAAGTTGGTTTGTGGAGCCAGAAAGAGACGGGTTTGTGTGAATTCAGCTCGCCGCAGAGCCCACCGCCCTGGTGAATGCAGGTGAATGAAGCGTTATATGCTGACACAGATCTGTCCCTTCTCACACAGCAAGAGCATCCCTCCATGCAGAAAAGCTTGACCTGCCTGGCTGTGGCAGGATCAGCTTGTTCCTGCATGACAGGGCTTGGTAGACAAGATGAGAGTGGGGATATCTTGAGTAAGATGTTCTTTCTAGCAGTTACCATTTAAAGATGCCTCAAGCAAAAGCATTCAGAACCGCGCAGCAGGTATATTCTTCTCCTCCATATCAAATCTCATAGGGACTGAGTTGGAGATTGGGTTAAATCTCAAATGGGAGGATTATATCATATTAACTCTGCCTATTCCTGTTACCTGTACAAAAGTGAGTCCCTTTTTGAATCCCTTATGGCCCAGCATGACTAAAAGATATCGTGAGGAGAGCGTTGGTCTCTTTTCCCACGTAAGAAGTGATACGATGAGAGGAAACAGCCTCAAGGTCTGCCAAGGGAGGTTTAGATTGGATATTGGGAACAATTTCTTCCCGGAAAGGGTTGTCATGCACTTGAGCAGGCTGCTCAGGGCAGTGGTGGAGTCACCATCCCTGGAGGGATTGAACAGATGCAGAGATGTGGCACTTACAGACATGGCTTAGTGGTGGACTTGGCAGTGCTGGGTTAACAGTTGGACTTGTTGATCTTAAAGGTCTTTTCCAACCTAAATGATTCTATGAAAGCAGAAACCATTCTAACGAGCTTAGTATTCACACTGGTATAAAACTAGCATGAGAAGTGTTTCCTACTGGCCCTCATGCCAGATTGACAGAAAATATGTTACCAGAAAGCAAGGATTTACCTATTAGTTACATTCAAGGTTGCTTAGTTAAGCATTCATGTAATGTTCCTTATAATGTTCTTACAGGAGGCAGCTTTATTTCCTTATTTCCAAATACAGCAGCTCATGTTGCTTGCCATCAGCATAGCCAAAAATATCAGGTGAGAGAAGACAAGTTGTTTTTTTTCCCCGCTGCATGTGTTGAGGAGCCTCCCTGGCATGCAGCTCCCTTACAAGTGCTGCCTTCCACTTTGTCCCTGCGCTCCAAAGGCCCATGAAGTGACCCGCTAATGCCATCCGCCTGGGGCTGGGAAGAATAAGGGGGATGAGGGAGATGACGGAGACGAAGGAAACCAGGCTGCTCCCTCCTTTCCCTGCACAGACACAGAGAAACACCATCCTGGGAAATGGAGCCAGGCCTAGCGCCACAGGAGGCAGCTCCAGAGGCCTCCACCTAGCCTTGGCTCTGGCCAGTATTTCCTGTTTTTTAATAATTAGTGGATGTGTGGATTAGTGGCTTTCAGAGAGCTCACCGCTGAGGGGATTTGTACTAGCCAGATGCACTTGGGGCTTATATATCTTCAGCATCCCGGCGAGGTTGGCTGGATTTGGGCTTGGCTTTTTGGATGCTGGTTTGGGTTCAGGCCAGCAGATGTTGGTGACAGCCAGGTAAGCTGAGCCCTCTACAGCCCTGGCCTGGCCAACTCGAGTCACCCCACCAAAAACTCGCTTTCCTAGTGGAAAAAGGTTTTGTTTAGCCCTGAAGGTGTCCTTGGGCATTCCTGCTCTACCGATGAGAGTGAAAATTGCCCTGGGGTCAAATTTTTAATCATTTGTCTCTTTGGATTGCAGAGGAGATTTGAAGCAAGGTCTTAAGAGTTTTTCTGGTTCTGTAGGTCAGCTAAAAGAGGGGTTGGAAGGTTTTGCTTCATGGGTTGATGCCTGCGATAGGAAGACAAGGTGTGGGTCTTGGCGGCCACCTGCCGAGCCGTGATGGTCATGTAAAGCAGAAATCTAAGACTCCAAGGGACAAACCCAAGCAAGAGGACAGCCACTGTCTGGGTGCTGGGAAACGACAGCAAAGAGGACTGGGAATGGGGAAAAAAGTATTTATGGGGCAAACAGAGAGCCTGGAAACGTGTGTTTCCGTGGCCGCTCCCACTCCCAATGGAAACGTCGTCTGGAGCTGCGGTGCTGTAACCTTGAAGGGTGGGTTTGGGTGGGTGCGGATGTGCTTGGCGGTGGCACCAGGCAATATGAAAGAGCCGTAACCAAAGCGGAACTCGCCCTCTTAGATGTGAGACAGTGCCGACAGCCTTCAGAGAGGCTGCCTTTTCCATCCATTCTTTTGAATTCTGCATTTTAGACGTGTTGCAAAGCACCAGTGGAATTGATCCTAGCCTGTAGTGGGAGTTGAATGTGCTGTTTCTGTTAGTCATTATATTTTTTTTTTTTTAATTCATTTGGCACTTTCCAGAGAGTTTTCCTCCCCCCTCATTGTGTAGGCTGCCATCTTCTTTTCTTTCTTTGTAGCAAGCATGTGGGCAGAGCCTCGCTTACACCCCAAGCGACTGAGGAACCACCATAAATGTAGCTTATCTGCTTTCTGATCCATTTTCTTTTGCATTGGTTTGGGTTTGTGCATCGTCAGTAACATCTGTGCTGCTTTAGTGGCATACAGTTTTCCGAGTCTAATTAGCTGGCTGTCGTAATCAGGACTATTTCAACTGTTGTCATTCTGAATGTTCTTTTTTCCCTTTTTTTTAATACCACATTTGCCTGATTGACCTTTTTTGTTTGTTTGTTTGTTTGTTTTTCTCTGTCTTTCTATTGGGCTGCTCCAGGAGCCATGGCTAATCATCTTATAACCAATGCTCTGCTTCGTCCTCATGGCACTAACAACCCTTATAATACATTGCTCGGGGAATCGGCGGTCTATAACAACCCTTCTGTCAGCATGTACAACGCACAAGGTGTGCTGGAGTTTCTCTCTAATTTTTCTAGTGAGAATTCCATTTTCTGTGGCTTGTTTTGGCCCATTTCTTTCTCTTTTTTTTTTTCTTTGTTTTTTTTTCCCCTCCCACACTTTGGGTTTTTTTCTGAACTGGGCACAAAAAAAAGATCCCTTCTCCTTCCTTTTATTTCAGTGCATCTTTCCATTTTCTGAAGGCTTTTTTTCTATGAGCGATCAAGTTTGCTTTGACAGACCCTCATCAGTTCCACTCAAAGCATTCATAGTGGGTTTGATTTGGATTTTTTTTTTCCAACCTCTTCGCTTTTGTATTGTTTTTGTCTCGTGTGTGTATTTTGTCAGATGTATCCATCCCTGTCTTTGTTGTCAGCACATTTCCTTGTTAAACCATTCATTTCAGAAACAGGAACACCCTTGAAGGTAAGTGAAGCTGAAATGGCCTTGGCCACCAAAGCTGCTCTCGTTTTAAATGGCATAGAAAAATGTGGTCAGCAGGGAGGAAAAAAAAAAGGGGGGGGCAAAGTAAAGCAAAACCGCCTTTGATCCATAAGAAAAATGAAAGCTGAAGTGAGGAGCATAGGTCAGCTTCAAAGAGCAGAGCTTAGATATTGTAAGAAATATTTTGCCGCTTGCATTAATGCATTTTCTATGTGCAAAAAAAAAAAAAAAAAGAATAGAACAAGGTGTAGGGAAGCTCTTTCATATTCTCCTTTCGGCAGTGGAAAACAAAGAGGTAAAGTCAGTTGTACCTAAGGGAGGTTTCCAGTGTAGGAATCAGTCTCTTTTTCACCGACATGTTTTTCTGGTTGAGGTGATGGGACCCTGGTTGTCAGCCGATGTTTAAGCCGGACCTTAGGAGGAGCTGGGGGGTGCAGATGGGATTAGAAAAAAATTTTTTTTTGCTTGCTTGAAAGGTGGCTGAACCATTACAGAGTGACGCTGCGTTCAAGCACAAGTTCCCAATGAGGGCATCCCTCCCAGTAAAGGATCTATCAGGAAGGGGAAATAATCATGGCTATAATGCAAGCAGTGAAACCCCTATCATGCTATGTGGCAGTATATTTTTACAATAGATATTGCACTGTATCACTAGGGTATTTTCATTCAAAGCACGTGTGTTTGACCTTTTTGCTCTTCATTAATTTCCTAAACTTTGTGCAATAAATTTGCTTCCACTAACGCTTTTTCAAAAGGGACTACTGTTAAATATGAAACATTCAGAATTTTAAGAACTTCAGCATATCACAAATGTCAAAACGAGCTTTGACATCCAGTATAGTTTCTCGCATGATAATATTGAGATTTGGAGAGCTTTTAAATCAGGTGGCAGCAGGTACTTCTGGGTCAGCATCTGGCTTAAGAGATGTTCAGGTCTGGGTGCCTCAACCAAACCAAAGTGATTTGAGTGGAAATGTGACAGAAAAAGGTTTTACAGGCATTTTAATAATCTTGCATCCTTCTGATTTTTAAGGCTAAATTCTGATAGAGTGACCTGAGCTTAACAGCATTTTATTCCACAAAAATAATGCGATTGATTTGCAAGTGCTATAGCCAGATGGAGCATGGAGAATCCTACCCCGGCTTCATCTGTGGGAGATGACGGAGACCGGTGGGACCAGTATTGATCCGTTTAAGCCACTGGAGCTTAGCCATTGACTTCATGGGGAGCAGAACCCACCCAATTCTTTCCAGGAGGCTGCAAGTTAGTTGCTGACCGTCAAAGTGGTATAGCTATTGCTTTACAAACTGGAAATCACCCCTAGACGATTGAAAAACTGTGAATATTAGAAGATCCCGCAGCAGCAAGGAAGATTAGCAAAGCCAACTTGGCCTGATGGCCTCAGCGGCTCTTTGGGACGTTGGGATGCCGAGCCAGAATAGTGCATTGTAAAAGTCAATGCTGTCGCCATCACCGGGAGCGCCTTGGCCAGGGTAAACATGCGGTGAGGGCATCGCTAGCCAGTGTCATCCAGCTCACTCCCCATTAATTTTTTTTGTACCTTCATCTACCACTCCTGGCATTGACAGGGACAGAATGCTCTAAGAAACATGGGGCCTGAGCTGGTCCACCTGTTCCTTTCCCTCTCCCCGCTTTTGTGTTTTAAAGTACCCTCTTGGCTCAAGCCGAATCATAGAAGCATTTTGGTTAGAAGAGACCCTCAAGATCATCAAGTCCAACCGTTAACCCAACACTGGCACTAAAAGAAGTCCCTGAGAATCTCATCTCTGCATTTGTTAAACCTTTTTTTTAACCCTTCCTTCTCAATCAATAGCTTCATTTAGTGACGCCATTACTTGACCTACCATTCCTCCTACATTTTTGTCACAAAGTCCGTGTAGTGTTTGGTTAAAAAAAAAAAAAAGAGCAGAAAAGCAAAGCTTCTTTACCAAAGTTTGTGAAACTCGGGCAGCCCCGTGATGTGCGAAGTTGCACTCTTACAAAGCACTGTCGCAAAGGACGGATGGCAAAACATTTTTAGGAAGGAAACGGATTTTGGGTTCAACTGCCAGGGGTTATTATAACTTAACAGTAAGTAAAGCAATTCGTTTTAAGCCTTTGGAAGTGACGTTGACAGTGCCTGTCTTTCCAAGCATGACCATTACCAGATTTAGACTTTTCTGAAATTTCCAGGCATTATTTCTGGATTTGTGTTGCACACTGAACATTTTATAATGGCATTGGAAAACATTCTAAATGTGATTATTTTTTTTAATAAAAATGTAGTCTATTGGATATTGCGTGTAAAATGTTTTTTCTGTCTAAAATGTCAATATTTTTAACCTGAAATAAACCATGTAACAAATTCATGTATTCTGGACAGTGGAAATTATTTCGGTTAACTCTCTTTTCTGCATATCATCAATTTGCTTTTTACTCATGTTTCTCCTACTGTCGCTGTATGCTTACTTGTTGTTTTTTCTTTCCTTTTCTTCATGCTGTCGTTTAGAGCCCTACAGAGAGACAAGTATGGGAGTAAAGCTAAACATTGCATATCAAATGTAATTTTTTTTAGTTCACTTTTATTGCATCACATATAGATGACATAGTTAATAAAGGAAATCCATCTCACAGTTTTGAAATCGAAAGAGTATGAATATACATGTGTATATATATGTGTATGCGTGTGTATGTGCGTGTATATATATGTGTGTACATATATATATAGATGAGATCAGATGATGCTTTCTTTGTTTATTTCCCAGTTTTGTGGTGTTATTTACCCAGCATAGTTTCTCATATAACTGTGCGTATGATTTTTTTTTCATATTTTTATTTGCAAGGTCATGGCATTTTTATACAGTGTGTTTCATTGCAGACCCCATTCTGTTTTCCACCTGCGATCCCTCCATTCGATTTCCCTCGGCTCTATGCATTGGCGGCAGGAGGAGCACTCGGTGCCCCAATGCATACGTTCCTCGACGTCACCATCAGACAGATGCTCTCGTCCCCGTCACCCATTACATACGGTCCCTCCACCTTGAAACACTCCCTTTTCATTTCTCCTCCAAGCATCGTGGCTCGGTTGGAAGGCTTCCAACGTGAAAATCGACGGCTTTGCTCTATGTCTGCAATGGCTGGTTGGGTGTTTTTGGCACATTTCCCTCATTTGTTGAGAAACCCAGGATATGGCAGCACCCTTTAAGCTTCAAAAACCTAACAGGTGACCAACACATTTGGGTTATTTCCCTCAAAAAGCAAGAAGAAAGCCTGTGGTAGCTTTTGCCAACCATTGCCATGCAGCAACTATTCCATCGCAGATATAGACCGAATCGTGTATTTTCGGAAGGTACACGTGCCACGTACCAAGCATGGTATGAGCAACACTTCATCACCAGTTGTCAGCTAACGGCTCCTCTCGCCCGCCGCGCCTTGCCCGGAGGTGCTTGCGAGTTTTTGGCAACACCTGAAGCCCTTAGCTGAAAAGTAGATGCATTGTTTCCCACATCCCCACAATTGCGCTCCCCCCCAGAAAAAAGCATGGTGGCTTAACCTGCCTGGTTTTTCTTCTCCCTTGCTCTCGAAGTGCTTCCCCATCCCCACCTGGCCAGTATCAAGTAACTAATTTTGGCCATGCCCTCATGTCGGGAGAGGTAGGGTGTTTAGCTTTGTCCCAAAAATCTCTGGGCCAGGAAGCACTTTGTGCCTCGGCCTTGCTAATCCCTACATCTCACCCTTCAGGCCTTACGCCTTTCCTTACAGCCTGCCCAGCACAAAGGGGAGAGCAGATTTATTTTTTTTTCCCCTAGGAAGGGTACACTCCCAAATGAAGTTGGGTCAAATGGTTAACCCAGGCTGCAAATATTTCTCCCTCAGTTCCAGGGAATTGCCCTTTTTCTCCAGAGCACCTGTAGCCAGGGATATTTGGACCAGCCCAAGCTGGTCTATTACTTTTACTCAGTTCCCCCAGGAATACGTAGAGCCTTAGGAGGTACCAGCCAGGAGACGTTACTCCTTCCTGCCTGCTATTGCCACATCAAGTCACGCACTTGATGGTGTTTTCCTTTTTTGTTTTTTCGGTGGGAAGACCCTAAAGCGGTGAGCTGGAGCTGGACCCTTCTCTTTTGGCCACGACCGCTCTCCTGGCTGCCGAGCCCCAGTGTAGGAAGGGGGTTTGAGTGTGCAAGGTCCCGCGTGAGTGTCCCGTTTGTACAAGTCACCCTCTCTTGTGTGATGTTTTTCAGAGGGGCTTCTGAACAATGCCAGGGATACAAGTGTCACGGATACTCTACCACTGAATGGTAATCACGGCAACAGCTACAGCATTGCCAGCGGCGAGTACCTCAGCAACTGCGTGCAAATCCTTGACCGCGGGTACAACCACACCGAGAACGCCCTGGAGAAAAAGATCCTGAAGGAACTCACCTCCAACTACATCCCTTCCTACCTGAACAACCACGAGCGCTCCAGCGAGCAGAGCCACAACCTGATGAACAAACTCGTCAACAGCATGGGTAGCGGCGGCAGGAGTGAGGACGACGCCATCGTGCTGGACGACGCCACCTCCTTCACCCACGAGGAGAGCCTAGGCTTGGAGCTCATCCACGAGGAGTCGGACGCCCCGCTCCTGCCCCCCCGGGTGTACTCGGCAGACAACCACCAGCCCCACCTCTACGGCCGGCGGCGCATCCCGCAAGACAACAGCGAGAGCTTTTTCCCTTTGCTGACCAACGAGCACACGGACGACCTCCAGTCACCCAACAGGGATTCTCTCTACACCAGTATGCCTGCACTGGCCGGCATGCCCATGACCGAAAGTGTCACTGCCAGCACCCAAACTGACCCCCCGCCGACCAAAAGCGGGGGCGGTGACGCCGACGACGTGTACTACAAAAGCATGCCCAACCTCGGATCCAGGAACCACGTCCATCAGCTACACACTTACTACCAGCTGGGTCGAGGCAGCAGCGATGGTTTCATAGTCCCGCCAAACAAAGAGGGAACCCCCCCAGACACCAGTGTGAAAGGACCCGCTCACTTGGTCACTAGTCTATAGAAGATGCGGCAAAAATTCAGCAAAGAGACAGCAAAAAGCCCCTCCATAACGCTCAGTTTACTGGTCTGAGTTAATCCAAGCAGTGGTAATATCGTGTCTACTCCTAAATCTTCACACTGTTCGAAAGGAAACTCTCGGACTTTTTTTACTGGAATTTTTAGGCTGGCCCAGAGAGGACAGTAACTGCTGCCCCCCCCTTTGTCCCCCATCCTTCCTCCCTTCAGACAGACTTCATTATGTTAATGAAAGAGATAGATAACGGCACACTTCGTGGCCTTCTCAAGTTATGCCGTGTTTGTTTAAAACAATCCTTGATGCTGTGTTACTCTTAATACCAAGGACCTGATTTAAGAGGGAAAACAAAAACACACACACACACACAAAAAGGCAAAAAAAGAACAATAAAAGGCCAAAAATGTGCATTTGAAACTAGTAGCAATGACGCATCTAGGTGGGAGCGCTGCACAAAAACCAAGGTAGCAAAACTCTTTTCTTAGCAATCCGGATCACGTAATGAGTTTCGGTCACTCATGCCTCCCCTTGGCTGTGGGAGCACACAAAATTTAATGAGGTGGAAGGGAATCCTAGAATTCTGTGCTAAAGGTATATTTTACGTTTTGCTGTATTAACGGATGAGAAAAACTAATGGCAGAAAAAGAGAAGCAAACAATTTCTATGTAATGTACAGATACTAGCATTGCACATATAGTCTGCTTTCTGTTCCTCCAGAACTTGCGTCCCTGTTAATGTAGTGGGAAAAAAAAAAAATCGAACTTTTTTCTGTTGTGCTGGTCTTGTAAGTTTGTCTACCAGTAGGAGCAAGGTTTTTCAGAACTCCAACTCCTTTTTTTTTTTTGAAACTTTCTTTTGCCTCTTCCCCTGCCCCTCCCCATCCATCCTCTCCCATCCCAGTAAAAAAGTCTCACTGGGCAAAAAGAAAAAAAAAAAAACATCGCTTTCTACGGACCATTTTTAGAAACACCATCACTGTTTTCCTTTCAACCAAGGGAGTCTTTTTATTTCCTCACTGAGTATCTCTCTTCAGCTGGCATCTTTGCTGAGCCGGGCAGCAGGGTCGCATCCAGAAGCCGAGAGGTTTGGGTTTTGGTTTTTTAATATTGGGGTTTCAGCAGGAGACAACCATTTCCCTGGACGAATGAAGGGCCTTCACGGCTCCATCTGGTCCCTGGTTTAGGCACTTGTACTGCAGCAGTTAAGAAGAAAATCAATTGATGCGTAGTGAGCTAAAAAGTACTTTGCAGTGATTTTTTAAAAAATAAATAAATAAATAAAGTATTCTGTTTGTTATTTTTCTTAGCAGGAAATTTATTTATTTGACAGGATTTTTAAGTAACATAGGCTTTCCAGAGGTAAATTAGCAGCACGGAGTATAATTTCTTCTTTTTTTCTTTTTTTTCTTTTTTTCTTTTTTTCTTCTTTTTTTTTTTAATTTATGATCCATTTTGTATGGTCTAAAGTCAGATGACCTCATTACTAATATTTGTTGTAAAAGTGAAGCTTGTTTGCCAACCAATAAACAGACTGATCACAATTTAGAAGGTAACTGTATGTATGTACTGTACGATTAATCTCTCTTTTTATTTCGTTGTTCCTCTCTTCAGTCCGAGTCCCCGCTCCATTAGGGCATGGGTGAGCGATGTCAAAGGCCTGGGCTGAGCAGTTTAAGCACAGGTTTAATCAGCTGCGGCTGACTAGAGCTGTCAGTCACTCGCGGTTACTTGTTTAGGGGTGAGAATGACAATGGCTGACGGCTTTTGCAGGTGGTTCGAGGTCTGTTTCGTGCCTACTGTACAAACGAGCTGACGACACGCGGATGATTTGAGTATTTCTTGTGTCGTACATTTTAATCATTGTAATGATTTTTTTAAGAATTTTTATTATTATTATTATTATTTTGGTTCTTCTGAGATTAAAAACTGCTGGTAGCATGTCAAAGAGTAAAAACAAGTCCCCGTTAGGCCTCCTCGGTCGTTGTTTGCTGTCTCTTTATTTTCTTTCTCCGGGCGTACGCAAAGCACCATCACCACCCTCAGCCACCTCGCCCTTCCCATCACCGGTGGCCTGTCCACGATAATTTGTAAAAAACTTGTAAAACCCTGGCCCAGGTTGCCCAGAGAGGTGGTGGATGCCCCATCCCTGGAGACATCCCAGGCCAGGCTGGACGGGGCTCTGAGCAACCTGATCTGGGTGAGGATGTCCCTGCTCATGGCAGGGGGTTGGACTGGATGAGCTTGGAAGGTCCCTTCAACCCAAACTATTCTATGATTCTGTGATTCAAATCCCTTGGTAGCAATTGGTATTCATCAACAGGATATAGAAATCCATAAAATAGAATAGAAAGGTTGACAGCAAAACTCTGGACACACTCGGTACCGATTTTTCGCAATGCAACCTGTGCATGCAGGTAGGGTGAGCATTTCAGACCCCCGTGGTCCATGTAGCAGCCCAATAGAGGCTGCCGAGGCTTAAAATACTTAAAAGTAAAAACTCTTTTGTTGTATTAGACTAAAAAAGCCATAGTTTTCCAGGTATATGGTGGCATTAAATTCATGCAGAGGGTGAGATACGCCATAGCAAATATAGTCAGTAGAATGGGAGGCAGGTGATCAGCACAACATTCACCAGGTCGGCAAGAGCAAACCAGTATTGGATTTGCTATGGGATAATTGTGTCCTTCTAAAATATCTTTGACTCCAAATGGTCGTTCTCCCCCAGCCCTTCTGTGCATTTTGGCTTTATGAGTGGACAGGGATTTTTTTTCTCCCCCTCTCCATCCCTTCTTGCTCAAGCCTACCCTTCCTATTAGCACCTTGATTGCAAAAACCCGTTTATTTCCAAGCTGATTATTTCTGTCCCCAGACTCTTCTGGCACCGCAGGATTCGCTCTCGGTGCTTCTTATAGCTTTGGAAACAGCCAACTCACAAAACAGAGGGGAAATAGATATTATTAATTAAGCCAAAAATGCTTTATGACTGTCATTTAGGTGGAAGAGGGAGCAGGGTGGGGTTTAATTGTGCCTTTTTTTTTTTTTTTCCGCTTGGAAACAAGTTCTTACTGTGATTGTGGGCATGGCAAAGGGTTCTGCTTATTGATAAGTAGCTAGGTAGATAAAAGTCAATGTGACAACATAGTGGTGTCTTCGGTGCAGACTGCACCACGTGAAACCCAAGTCAGCGTTAAGTCCTCGGTGCCTAAAATGCTCCCGGGATAGGAGGGAGAGCGACAAAACTTCTAAGGTGTTGCTCATGTTATTAAAAAGCTGTCTCAGGAGAACATAAGAGCACTGGCTTGGTCATCTCTCACACTCTGATCTCCTCCTTACATTGAGAAAGAAAAGTCCTTTATTTTTAGCTACCTGCTGCATTGGACCAGACTCTATGCAAATTCTATTTAATGGATATTTGGGGGTTGAAATAGTCTGCACTCAGGAACATTATATAAATGCCATGTCATCACAGGTGCTCCGGTAATGGTGCTGAGAACGTCCTGTGATGCGAAGCTGAAACCAGATAAAATCGGTGATCAGTGCTCTCAGGGAAGGCGGCAGTGGCCACGTTATCGGCATCATAGGGGTGGTTTTGCTCTTCCAAGGGCTTTGTGAAGGAGTGATGGTCTGTTCAATGCTGCGATATTGAAACTAGCCAGGATAGCAGGGAAATCTTCCACATCCTTTTCCACAGCTTTTTACAGATGCTTACTGTTTATCGTATTTGATACACCAGACAGATGGTGATAGTCTTCTCCATCAGAATGCCAGCAGCAACAAATAAAACCATCCTGACGATTTGCTGTCTTTTTTATTTCTTCATCCTCCACGTATTTCCTTATATTTCTACTCCTTAAACATGCTGTACCCGTGTAAAAATCCAAGCAAAAATCTCAATAAATTAAAAAAAAAAAAAAAAAAGACAGTATACAGAGCAGTTACTATGTGCTGGAAGCAAATGCTTCATATTTTGATGGCATTGTGTAAAAAACCCCGAACGGCAACTTTAAAAGGCACAAGCCTGGCTCCTGCACAACTTCCTCGGCTTCTGCACATGGAAATACTTGTACGGATGACTCTCCAACTGCTGCTTATAATCAACTGCATCTTGCATTACAACTTTGGAAAGGTTATTTCCAGCAGCAGGATGCTTGAAGGGCTAAATTATGGCTATAATAAAACCATTTTCAAGTCTGTTTTCTCCCACTGTTCTCTGAGGCATCTCGTGTGGGGTTTAATTCAGGTGGGTTTTGGGGATAAGCACTGAAAAGCAACTTGTGAGGCAGGTAGAGGCTTTCTGGGCAGCAGCAGCACCTTGGCCCTTGGTTGCACAAAAGCTGCAAGAGAGTGGGAAAAAAACCCCCACACTTTTTCTGGCAAGCCTTCATCCTTTGGATGCAATGTGCCAAAAGCTGTTTCTCAGCTGCCAAAGTTGTACAGGACAAGCCCCTGATTTGAGGCCAGTTTGAGGTTTTGCTGCAGCTCCAGCTGGCTACTGCTTTCTTCGCCTTGAAAAACAGGACAGAAGTTTTATCATTTGCCACCAAGGACCTCAGCAGCCCCATTTTTTAAGAGGTACCTCCCTGATGTAAATAAATAGATGATCTGCTTTCGGTGTAAGTGCCTTGGCATCACTGCCATTCACCCATAGAGATAAAAAAGGCCTTAGTGCTTAAGCTGCTGTTGATAACAGCCAGGAAGAGCGCTTCTAATTAAATAGGTGGGATTATTGAATATTTATTTTTTTTTTTTACCCCAAGACACACTGTGCACCCAGGCATTTTTAGCTGCTGGGGATTTGCTGGCCCTTGGGTGGGTGAGAGATGGGCTGGAATGATTTATGCTTAGAAGATGGCCCTGGGACAACTCTTTAATTCTTCTTCAATGTGTCTAGCCTATCTTAACCTCTCCCTGGCTATTAGTTATGAATAAACCTGCACGTGTTCACTCCAAATAGCTTGTCCCAACCTGCATGTGTAAAGGGAGGATTTTTCCTCCCTGGGGCTGCAATGATTATTATAGAGGCAGCTGTAATGCACTCAGGCTGTGAAGGGCCCTTCAGATAATGTCTGCTAGCAAAACAAAATCAGTTTATTCTGCAGTCATTTCTCCTGACTATTTATTAAGGGAAGAGGAGGACCCAGAAAAAAAAAAAAGCAGTTTGTTCAGATGAGCTCTCTTGGGCTGGTACAAGCTGGTGGTTGCAGCTCAGCTCTGGGCTCTCCTTGCTTGAGCTGAGCTTGAGCAAAGAGGCACCTTGGCATCAACTTCATCTGGAAAGCGGTGGGCAGCAGGTCCTGATGCCATTTAAGAAATAATTGACTCATGGGGACATAAAAAACAGACAAATCTGTACTAGTGGCTCCAGCAAAAAGGGTGGGAGGCGGTCCTTTATGGGATGCTGGCCCGTAAATATGTTCACCTGCTCGGAGTGAGCCTTCCCCTTCAAGGCAAGCCCTGACATCCCATGTTCTGTTTGGAAATGCTCTTTAAAAATCTCTAATTTCTGCTGCTGAGTCCTGCTTTGGGGCTTTACCTGCTCTCCCCTTGTTTTCCACAGAAAGCAGCAGGACGCCCAAGCAGGAGCCGGTCTTCAGGAGAGTCACCATGGAAGACAGTGTCATCTAGTGCCGGCAAGCCAGCCGCAGGGTGAGCCCGCCTCAGCTCCTCTGTGCCTCAGTTTACCCATTCCTCCCCAGCATCGTGCAATGGGAGAGGCCGGAGAAACTCAGCCTCGACCGAAATCATCAGCAAACCCAAGGAGAAAACAGCCTGGCTGAGCTTCCCACTGCCTGGCAGCGCCTGGGGAAGTGCCCTCACCGCCTGGTCAGTTGCTTTTTTGTTTGCCAAGACAAGCAGAACGGGTGAAAAAAAAAGTATTTTTTAATGACAAAGAAGTTTTGTCTGCTCCAATTGTTGGCTTTGCAACTTGAAAATACTTTAAGATGGCTGAGTGTGCTCAACTCCACCTTTCCGTGCTCGCAAGCTGGGCTGTGTAAAGGCAACACCGCTGCATCCAGGTCCATATTGTAAATACAGACCTGGCTGTGCAGAGAGATGACAAGGGAATAAAAACACGGACCAAGAAACAGTCTTTATGCCAGAAGCAACTGAACTTGCCATCAGAGTACTGTTGAGTGAAGCTTCTGAGTAGAGACCAGCAGCAGCTCCACTCGGCAAAAGCATCCGGGGGAAAGCTGTTCAGATTTTATTGTGTAAATAGAGCTATTTTTTGGAGAAAAAAAAAAAAAAAGAAGAGCCTTATTAACTTGAAGATAGCGTTTCTCAATCAGCTCAGCTGGGGATGGATATATGGGAAACCATGATGTCTGCCCACCGGAGGCTGGCGTGGGGTCTCGTAGGCGAAAGATGATGGACACATCTGGCAGAGGACTCAGCAGATGTTTTCTCCTTCGTTCCTGTAAACGGGGTGGACTTGCTCGGCCCATGGTCTCCACTGGTGTAAATAACTCAGCTACGAACTTGGGCTGTTCGGTGCAGGTGTGTGCGGGGCGGGGTGGGATGGGATGGGCAGAAACCACCATATAAGTGCAGTTCCCCTGATGCTTTTAACATTAATTAAAAGAAAAAAAATAAAGAAACTCTGAAGACTTCTTAGTGGTGTTGGGCCAACTGTTTGATGAAGGAGTTCAGTATGCAAACACGTACAAGACCATGTCTGTGTAGCCGTGTCCATGAGAGGTGAAGAGAGGATATACATATCTGTGTTGTGCTCACTTGTATACACCTAATCACTGGAGGGAAATTCGGAAAAAAAAAAAAAAAGGAATTACGAAAAAAGTCTTAGGAAGAAAAAGCTATTTCTGAAAATGACCCAGAATAACTTTCTCTAGACATAGAAGTCTCCCTTCAGCCTGGCATTTTAGAATCATTTTGGTTGGAAGAGACTCTCAGGATCATGGAGTCCAACCATAACCTAAATCTAGCACTAAACCATGTCCCTAAGAGCCTCATCTTTTAGACACCCCCAAGGATGGTGACTCCACCACTGCCCTGGGCAGCCTCATATCCAATCTTTTGCAAGGAAGAAGGGCCATGGTGGAAGTGTCCCCTCCCCATTAAAAAGCCAGATAGCATAAACCAATTATTGCACATATTTAGCATAATTCTGGGAGCAAAGCCCCAAAACCCTTGCAAAGAAATGCCAACGGCAATCCACAGAAATTGCAAGCTGCGATTGCAGGAAAGCAGAAATCCCCTGTTTTTTCACTAGGTAACAGGAAAGCAGAAATCCCCTGGGTTGGGGTCGTTTGCGTTTTTTTCATTAGAGCCCTCAATATTAGTTTCGTTCTCCAGATAACCCCAGCATCCCACACCCTAAACCATTGCCGTTATGTCTAGAAGAGATATTCTTGGAGGCATTTACGGCAACCTTCACTCTCTCTTTGCAACCCTGAAGATGCTGACACCTGGTAACTAATGGTAGTGGTTGTAAAGATGAAGCAGACTGACCCCAAATCCTAATAAAAATGGTGAATCCTGCTGTATTGATAGCACATGGGTTACGCACCAAACTGAGCCAGCAAGGAGGGTGAGGCAGATACTCACCAAACCCTCCGGGACATTTAATTTTTATTTAATCTGGCCCCAAGTCACTGGTAGTTGACGTTTCACCTCCTTTCCATATCTTAACTGGACTTCCTTACTCCTCAGGCATGGAATGAAACTGAATACCTTGTAATTACTGTACTCCTGGTGATGAAGCGGTATGAAAAGCTATCATGGATAGTATTAATAAAATGTACATGATCAAAAAAAAGAACCCAGCATTGTCTGAAATTAATAACGCACCAGATTTTTTTCTCATCCGTGCCTGCCCGTTGCAGGCCTGCCCTTGAGTTTTATATTAAAAATGACTTACTCAAGCAACTTTTATAACTGTATCGGGCATGAAGTTCTGTGCTGTAGGTTTGCATCCCTGTTAGATGTACCGCATGAGGACTTATTTCTCTGTTACGTCTTTCAGGCATGATTTTAGTGACATTTCTATCACGCCGGTGTGACTAAAATGAACTGATGGCTTCATGCTTATGGATTAGTTTGCCTAAGACTTTGAGGCCAGGTAGCTTTATCATGCACTGTAACGCCAGAATTCATCACTGTATTATTTACAAGAGACTGAACTGGCTGCATCTCAATAACTGAAGAGATCTTCACTGTTTTATTTATGTATAAATGTTTACTTAATCAACCACCAATTTTGTTTAGCAGAATTTGTTAGCAAATGGAAATTGTAAACGCTAACATGAGTTCTATTTTAAAATTTATAGGCTTTCATCTATAGCAAAATCCAAGATTTCCAAAGTGTCTTTGTCTCCTGGCAATCAAGAAGCTCTCTTGTATGTGCTTTCTGGTAATTGCAATTAGTTGCTGCAATACTTCACATTAAAAAAAAAAAAAATACAACCCTGATACAGGAGATTTGAGTGGTAGTGTGTCATATTCACCATAAATACTTAGAAGCATCGCTGCAAGTTTGACCCTGGGAAGTTGCTGGGCTACAAGGTGGGTTTAAGGGAATAACACTCCAAGGAGGCTTAATCCCAGGCACAGGTTTGCTTTGGGCCACTTTACCCTCCGACCACGCAACTGCACGGAATAACATGGCTAAAGGGATTTATTACATGAAAGAGAAGACTTGCCTGTTAGGAGCCATTTAGAAATATTTTTAGTGCAGGTACATAAGCGGTGACATGTTAGAGGCATATAAAATAATAAGTAGTGACCAGAGAAGACAAATTGAGGGCTGGAGTTCACCATAGGTAATATAGTATGGGGCACTATGTGGAGAGATGAAGAAATGAAATCTTAAATGTCGTTAAAGGCAAAGCTTCATTACCCAGCACATGATTAATCCATGGACCCCCTGACCCAATACACCAGTAAGATGACATACAATGAGCTTCAGTAAAAGTTAAAAAAAAAAAAGCCTGGCGTCTACAGGTTCGTGTTGCAGGGCCAGAAATAACTGTCTGCTCCCTGAGGAACAGAAGAAACACCCCTCCTGAGTGTTCAGCCATACTTCACGTAATTGTGATTTTTTTTTTTAAGTAAAAAAATTATGATAGTAGTAGGTATGCCTGAGAAATCGCAGTGCATGTCAGCACCGTGGGCTACAGCTGCAAGAACAAGGGGGACGCCTGGGGGATATGCACCTGGTGACCATCGCACCCATCTCCCATATTGCAAATTCACACATTCAGAGTGAGAGGATTTATGGGTTACGGTTTATTTTTTTAAATATGAACCTTCTTAGGTTGGGGTGTGGGGTAAGTGATGCTGTCATGGTCAGGGTGGCTGAGTCTCAGCAAACTCATCTCACCCAGGACTAACACCCTTTCTTGGGGCACAGTCACTTTTCTTGGGCAGCCTGTGACTGCAAGAGGCCTTATGCTGGGTTTTGGTTTGGTTTTTTTACACAGAGTGATACAAAATTAATCAAAACCATTAGTACAAGCTAAAACATCAGCGATGCTTTATGAGCTGTTTATCTGAGATGCAGTTTGTATTTGAACCCACTTTGTGGTTTTCAGGTTTTAGGACAGATGTTAAAACACCATGGGCTGGTTTTGATCTGATGCACCAAACCATCTTCTCATCTAGCTCCTGTCTCTTTTAATTGTGATTTCCATCACCTGTGGGTTTGTTCATTGTTAATTTAGGGCAATTACAAGATGTACCTGACAAGGGCTTAAAGAAAAAAAAGTAACAACGCAAGTGTGTATAAAGATGGCTTTTGCCCAAGGGCAATATTTGCTTAAAGGGCAGGGAGCAGGGGAAGGTTAGGAGCTGCTTTAATCAGCTCTGTGCTTAGCTGGGTGTTAACTCTGGTCCCTAATATTTGGGTGTTGCTTAGAGGCCCCTTAGCAAGCCCAGGAGGACGGTGAGGATGGTTTTCTCCAGGCAGATCAAAGCAGCGAAGCTGATGGTGTCTGCAGGAAATTTATAACTCTTAACTGAATTGGAGACCTGCCTTTGGGAAGGTGCTTCAAGGTTGGCTGCAGTGTTTGAGGAATGAAGAAGCTGTTGGCCCCCTTGGTAAGTCACCCCATGTGCCAACTGCTTCTGCTGATGTGCTGCAGTTTGCATCATGTCTCAGCAATTAGATTTTATTTCCTGCCTTATGCCCTGCTTATCCATGCTACTATCTCTCCTAGATCTTTCTGGATAATGCCTGCTGTGTAGGAAGGTATATAATTGTAGGAAAGGCTGAAAATCTGTCACCGTAATGTCACTGAAACAGTCTCAACTAAAAGGTGTTGCTGCAGGAGTCTGCTTTGTTTTCTCAAGCTTCCCTCCATGCATATGAGCTTTTAGTTGTCATGTTTCAAAATAAAATGAAGGCACATCTGGGTTTTTTAGCTGTAAAGCTAAAAATGAAGCTGTCGTGTGCATGCTTCCTTCTGCTTGGATGCGTTTGCTGGCATCTGCTGCTGTGGGAAGCTGAAGTCACCAACGGCGAGGGCAAATTCAACCTCTCCAGGGTGTGGTGTGTGGTTTTTGGGGGAGGATAAATCAAAATGTGCAACATAAGGGTAGCTGACCCTCACTCTGACACACTCTGCTTAGAGCTTTGCTGCTCAGGGTGCAGCAGCTGCTCAAAAAAAAAAAAAAAAGTCTTAGAAGACCTGATTTTTCCCTGCAAGTTCCTTTACCCTTATATATGCATTATTGTATGGGTTCGCTGGGGTTAAAAGCTCCCGCTAAGCACTGCCCGGGAGGACTGTCGCTGCCCGCTGCTCTGCACCACCACTGAATATTAAAGCGGCTGCTTGAATGCAATGAGGCTGTTATGGCTGAACAGCTTCCCCATGTGCTGGCAGTACAGCTATCCGGCAAAGAAATCAAACGGCATGATGTCACCAGTATTTCTCATCTAAAATTAAATATCTGTCTTAGGTCCCCAGACATCCAGAGACTTTGTATTAGAAATATACACTGAGAGTTCAAAATCTGAGTCATCTCTCATATATTTCACTCAAGCCGAGGGAATAGCAGAGAGAATAGACCTGCAAAAGAGCAATCCTCTATTCCAGCAAGATGAGGGAGGAAAAACTGCTCAGGGAAAATACTAATGGGTTCACAAGCAGAAAATCTTGCCAATGAAATGGTGGCTTTAATATTCTGTACTATTGCAGCAAAGCCACGGTTTGCTGTGGAAAGTGCAGCAGAGAATAAATGGGTCAACTCGTGCTCATTAACAGCAGAGATGGAGCAAGTGGCATTTAAAACAAGTCTGCTCGGAGGGAAAGCAAAATAACAATTTGTTCTGAAGTTGCGAAATGTTTGTTGTCACAATCAGCTTTTCAAGAGTGAGTGGTGGTGCCGCAGGCCGGGCAGGATTAAGCCGAGCTTTGGAGGTGCTGGAGCCCAGGGCTGCATTTCTGCCGCAGCTCTTTGCTGGGTGGCTGGACACACGAGCTGGCGGATGCTTTGCCCTTTTCCAGCGGTGTTTCAGATTGGTTCGTCAGGGACCAAAGTAGGAGATGTGATGCTGGAAATGCTCTGTGCTAAGGGGTAAATTGTGCTCGATTCTGCGTCACCAAATTTGCACATTAGTGGCTGTGCTTGGGCGCAGTGAATGTGTCTGGATCGGGAGTGCAGTTGCTCTAGGGAAAGGATATTTTTTGGTCAAAAAGGGTTTTTAAGATCACTCTTCCTTTTGCCCCCTTAGTGCTGGGCCCTATTTAGTCCCCAGCTCCACAGTGGCTCATCTTCCCTCCCTGATCTTGCACCATGCCATTCATTTACTCCCCACCTAGGCAAGTTCATCTGTTGTGGGCACATCCTCACTCCTAAATAGTTTTCTCCAAGGTGTTCCCTACTCAGGAAAAGGGTTTTCTCCTCTGTTCAGGCTGTTTGGGTGCCAGGAAGAGCTGTGCACTAGGACCCTTTGGACTGTGGTGATGCCACAGGGGATAAAATTCCTTCCCTAGACTATTCGCCGGCTCTGGACTAAAGCCGAGGCTTGAAGCCCAACATACACACTGTCAGGTGTGAAGTATCAGCCCAAGATTTGTGCTGACTCTGTAACGGGACCCAATTCTCTTCCCTAATGCGCAGTTGGCACATTGCGTAAAAATAATTATTGCATATTGTGAAATCTAATTGCATTATTGCACACTGTGTATATGCTCTAATAAAGTCAGCGAGTGCAATAACACCGCTAGTAATGCACCATTCCACCGAAGTTGCTATGGCTGTCGGTTTTACTTTCATTTTTTTCTGATTTACCCTGAAGAACAAGGTTGTCAGGGTGCCTGCAACAGCAGGTGGATGGAGTGGTAAGACATTACAAGGGTTGCAGCTCCTATCCCAGTTGGGAGCATGTTGTGGGGGGGACTACCACCCCACCCCAATACCCAGTGGTGAGATGTTCCCCACCTGCTCAATGCTGTCCTGAGCTGGTTTCAAAACCAGCTGGGCTCTATTGCCCTTGAAAAGGGGCCATATAGCTCATACAGGCTCTTTTTTAGTAGTGGAAGAGACAAGGAGGGACCCCTCAAACACCTCAACATCTCTGAGGGGGTGGGTGCGGAGTTAACAGCCATCGCAATGTGCCCTGAATCCGTCAGCTGAAGAAATTGCCCTGGGAGCTGAGGAGAGACCAGTTGTAGGAGTTGTGAGGATCTTCTGAAGATCCCTTCTGGCGAATGAGCACAGGACTCAGCCACTGGAGAAAAAGAAATGAGAAGTGAAGGTGTCAAATGATGGACTGGGAAAAATTATTGCTTTTTATTTCCTTTCCTAGATGATTCAGATGGTGGAAGATGCTTTCCTGCTGTCCCCACCACAGCCTCTTCAGAGGGAAAGGGCATGAGCCTGCAGCGTTTCAGTGTATTTTTACTTCTTAATGAAATGGGATAACAAAAGTTATCCCTGAACAACACCCAAGCATCCACAGGAGAAAACCAGGTGCTGCTGGAGTCTCCTCAAATGCCCATTTGTCAAAGGTTGTCCAGGGTCCTGGTGCTGCAAGGCCAACAGCCTTTATACCAACGAGGTATAAAAAAGCAATTGTGTCTCCACACCCAGCAACCCTGTGCATTGCTCCATGTCTCGGTTTAGCTTATCCCCTCTGAACAAAATGAATGACGTTTAGTGAAGCTCTTGCTGCCTAAGATATTGCTCTGAAATTACAGGGCAGCCAGGAGAGCGGGAGGTGGATGGAAGTGGGAAAAACATGTGAAAATCTTTTAAAAGAAAGGCTTCATTCTTTGAGAACAACAATAATACCTCTCCACAATACTCAACTGCCTTTAATGCTTTGGTCCCTTTATTCCTTTGGAGAGAGGCGGGGAAAACCAAAACCCAAACAAGGCAAAAACACTCTTTTTTTTTTTTTCCTTATATGCAACACAATTCAAGGGCAGAACACACAAATTTTGATTTTTAAGATCACAGGAAACAAGCTGCCATCATCTTTGCATGCCTGGCATGATCTGCTTCTCAAATGAAAAGCTGGGATAATTATTATTATTTAAAAAACAACAAGGATGACAAAGGCAAAGTGGGAAATGCACTGTAAATGCAGGAAAAAAATTATCCTAGCACTGCCTGCATGTTTGTACATGTATATGTGTACATAAAAAAGGAAAAACCTATGGAGTTATTGAATACAAATGAGACTGGCAAGAAGCGCTTTTTCCCCAAGCTGCCGCATATTCCAGAATCCTGTCACAAAAAAATGTCTTTCCTCTCACCTCTGGCTTTCTCTTGTTGCTTTTGAACCAAAACAAAGTGAAAGGAGATGAAAAGACTGAAGATGAAATGCTAAGTTATTTCCATAGGTAATTTCTGGTGGTGGTTTTTTTTGTTGTGGTGGTGTTGCTTTTAATCATGTGCTGGCACTATGACAAAAGCTACCAGTGTGTGCCCAGAATTATATTTGGTGATTTTGTGTGTGTGTGACTTTTTTGTTTGTTTTTATTTATTTATTTGGTGGTGGTGGTTGTTGTTGTTTTTCGAGCAAGATGGAAGTGCATATGGGCTACCCAGCAAAAACCCTGATTAGTTCTGGATTCATCCCTCCAACAGCACTTTCCAGTTTCTTATTCAGTGAGTTTTGCAAGCAGCTCCTAAAAGAGTGAAGTGCAAGCACACTGGGTTTATTGACTTTTGTTCCATTGCATATTCTACAAGCTTATCTTATTTTGGAGCAGTTTGCCCTAAATAGTGGGGTTTTTTTTGTTTTCACGCATGTTGCAGCTGTGAAGGCAGGCAGGGCTGTGCTGTGGAAGAAATGTTCTGCACAATTTTTTTTTTGGTTGTTTAATATATGAGGAAATGCATCTTCCCCGATCTTTAATCTTTTTTCCCGTCTCTTCTAAGCTTACCAAGAACTAGCACATCCCGATGCTCAGCTAGACAATTGTGCCACAAATACAATTGTACTTTCTTCTGCTTTGACGTATGGTTTTGCAAAGCAAGTGTATGCCCTTGAGGCTTTTATGTGCAAATAGAGGTCTTGGTTGACTGCCCCAAAGCCTAAAATCCCACAAAAAAATCAAAAGAATGGAAGAGCGTCCTTGAAGCAAGATGTGCTGGAGCAATTTCCTTAATGGCAGCTGCAGTTTCCAAGCTTCCTTAGCTATAAGCCCCAAAAAAGGTGGAAAAGGACCCTGCAGGTTTGCAGTCAAGCAACTAGAAGGGACTTGTTTTAAGGACCAGGCTTAAAATATTTGGAACAAAATCAAATGGTGGGGATGAGCTTACCTTCAATAACAAGAAGCCACCTCAATTTCTGCTGGTGTTGATCATGGGAACCCATGTAGTCTCAAATAATTCCAGCATATTCAATTAACAGCTTCAGTCCAGCTGAGTATTACACATGTTCATGCCTTAAAGAATGTGTAACAAAATTTTATAACAATATCTAATAGAGATTAGGCCTAGAAAAGAACTCACTGTAATCCTGTTATATAAGAGCAAGGCTATTTTGCAGCCTATAAATCAAGTGTTCCCCACAATAGAAAGGTCCTTCGTTACCTTATAAGCTAGATAAATGCTCTGAAAAAGCTTAACTATAAGGTTTATGTTATGATAAACAATACACAAATCAAAATTTAATTGCTAGCAGCCTGCCTGTTTGCTTGTGGTCTCTTCCATGACAGAGCATGTGCAAAGCTTTTAGAAACTCCATGCATTAAAAGTGCAATTATGGAAACAATTTCTAATCAATACACGGTTATTAGAATAGCCTGTATGTGGGGGATATTTTATAGCAATTAGAATCCTGACTGTTGTTTCTGAGAGCAAAATTTGCATTTTGTTTTTTTCCCTTTCAGGGTTTCAGTCCCAGCAGTGCCACCTACTGCTGAGATAACGTTGAAAGCAGAATTCATTATTTCCTTGGGGGAAAATGTTCAGAGACCCATTATCTGCAGGTGGAACACAAGCTCATAGGAAAAATAAATGGTTGCGAAGTCTATCTCCCCACCTATATATGGCAGAGATCAAAAGGAGGAAGGGAAGAAGAGAAGCAACCCAAAAATCCCTCATTTTTAATCTTATGTTGCTAAAACCAAGTGTTACCCTGATCACTCCTCCTTCACTCATGACAATTTGTTACTCAGCTGTTTTTTCTACACACAGCTCTCCATTCTGACATCTGGAACCTGTTTACTACCCCTTTTCCATGCAGATTTTATCATTTTAATTTAGTTTTTCCCCAAAGTGACAGGACAAAACAGTAAGACAGGAACAGGAAGAACATCTCTCCTATAGGATAAACTTAAAATAATAATTAAAAAAGGATTGATGAGGGAACTCAACTCTTTTCTGGACTTCTTACAAGAGTGATTCCAGCATCAAACTTCAAAGCATAATTTGCCACAGTCCTTTCAAATCTGCTCATTATGTCCTTGCTAAATGTTTCAACCCAGAATATCTTCAGTTCCTCCATGCCTGTCCTGGTCCATGGGATTAAATCTGGACATTACTAAATTCTGCTGATCGATGAGACAAGTGCCTTCAGCAACCAGTGCTGAGCAGCTGCTTAATTTTTTTTTTTGTGGTGACAGGGAGGCAAATGTCTTTTTGCATTGGCTAGAAAAAGCAGTTTGTGTCATTCCTAGAAGCGTTTTATTGTGGAAACACAGCTTGGAGTCGTTCTTTATGGGCTGGTTGCCAAAACTAAAGCAGAACCAGAAAAACTCGCAAATAATGAGCTGGACTGTCTCTAGCAGGTGTCACTTTGGAATTCATCATTGCTGATAGTCCTCAAATATTGCAGAGAGTAGATCTGAGTGGAAAAAGCAAGTCAAATATTCACATATTCCTTGGTGAGCAACCGCTCTCTTCGCTAATGCACCCGCTCTGATAGGAAGCAGCTTGACAAAAACATCTGCAATTGGAACGACTGGGTAAAGAAAGAATAAATTGCTCTTTTTAACTTAGAGGGGAAAAAAAAGTTAATCCTCCTTGCCACCAGACAAATCAATACAATATCTTGAATTGGAAAAGGATGCTGCATAATTGCAATACAGATCCATGTGAAACCCTGATTCTAGTGTGAGGTATTTAATACTTCCCACCACAATAAAATAAGAGAATTAATGGACTCGGTGGGAAATCTAGATGGCATTTAGCTCTGAATCAGACTATTATTTTCCACTTGGCATTGATAGGAGTCAAAATGAGGCCACAAGCCCAAGACTTTCTCAGCTCCTTGCGAGTGCCAATTCCTTTTATGTTCCCATGATCCCTGCTTGGAGGCTTCCCTTCCTCCAGCGCTCAATCACAGCAGCATCAAACCAAGGGAATAAATTATGAGGCCGCTTCAGGCTAAATGTGGGTAAAAAAAATGCATTTTTCTCTTTTTGAAAATGTGGCTGTTGCACATACATGTAAGATGTAACTGACAGATTATAAAATATATGGTAAAAAGGCCAGTGTTTATTATAGAAAATTTGTTTTACAAATGCATGATTAATCAAAATGCACGCTTAATCGAAATGCACTGCTTGCCCTATAATGGAGGGTTTTATCCTCACTGCGATGATTTTTAAGACGTGTGTGTATTCAGGGTGAATGAAATAGGGACAAGATCTGAATAAATTTTCGCACTTTCTAGGGAAAAAAGCTGGTAAATTTCTACTTTTTTTTTTTTCCCGATATTAAAACAACCTGCAAGAAATGGGGCAGGTGTGGGCAATCTCATGAGTAAAAACAATCTGGCAAACTCTCCAAATCCATCCTAGAGTTTGTTTCCAATGGGAAGATTTATTTGGGAGGTGGAGTGATCCTCAGCCATCTCAGAAACCGCCACCACAGGGTCCTCAGGGGTCCTTGGATGTATCATAAGGGCTGTGTTGCTCTTGCTCTCCAAGTTTGGTGTTACGCTAAAACACATAATACTGTGTGCAGAAGTTGTTGTTGATAAAACATGCATCTGATTAGTCCTCACAATACCTTCAAAATTGAATATTTGTAGTTATTAATATCTCACTTGGAGCCAAATGGCAACCGAGGAGCAGCAATGAGGCTGGGTTTTAAGAGCTCCATCACTGGACTTGATGATCTTAAGGGTCTCTTCCAACCAAAATGAGTCTATGATTCTTTCACACGTTGTCCTGTCACACAAAGATGATGTGTGAGAGCAATGGCACGAGGCAAAAAATGCTGTTGCTGATCACCAGGTGCTGCACGCTTGTTCTGTTGCTATTCTGGATGCTGTCCTTCAAGCAATCTGGCTTCCCTCTTATCCGAAATACCTAAAGGTTGACCTTGCCATACGCAAACTGAGTTGCAGAGTGAATCAACAGCAATGCTCTCTTGCCAGATCCCACTGAGCAAGGATGCTTGGTTCAGTACCCTGGGGGAAAAAGATACCCCACAGCAAAACCAGGTGATAGGCAATAGGAAAACAAAGAGGAATGCTAGTGCTGGAGGTCTTGTCAAAGAAAGGGCTTTGAGTCTTTGCTGGGGAACAGCTCCTGGGCTTTGGGGGTCACTGGATGGTTTCATTATAAACATGGTTTTCCCTTTTGCTAGCTTGAAAACAGATGTGGAGAAAGCACACTGAGAAAATCACTTTGAGAAAGATTTAAGAGGGGTTTCTCTCTCCTTCCCCAGAGCAACCGCTCGTAACAGGGGGTTGCTTTGTGATATTGCTGGAGCTGCCGAGATATTTCCCAGCAAGGGAAACCCCATCCAAGTACCAAGAGGAATGTCTCAGCCCTGGAGCTCATGTAACTAGGGGCAGGCTGGCTCCTTCCAGACCAGCAGTGTTTTATTTCACAAGTCAATCATACTTTGCAAAGGCTTGAGCTGAGTTTGGCAGAAGAAGAATGCTTTTGTCCCGTCTATCTTCTCTCCAAGATGACCTTTTGCCTTTATAATCTGATCAGCTCGAGGGCTTGATAATCTCAGGTTTGTTGGTAAGGAATATCGTGTGTTGGCAAGCCCCAAATTGTGCAGCCCTGTTTTAAAAATAATTGTGCTGAAGCTGTTGTCTCCAGCTACAGGGTTTTAATAAAGCTGGTGTATGAGATGGTGAGGATCCAAGCTAGTTATAACCTAATTGACCCTCCTAAGCCTTCTTTCTTATCTGAAAACTCATTCTTTGCCAGTCAGGCTCATGGTATCTGTGGCTCAAAACGTGTAATTTTTAATGACCCATTATCTGCAGCATTCCTGATCTCAGTAAATAAATGCAGGCGTGCACCTCTAGATGGATGACTGTTACAATGGTCATAATTGGTCAAGTAGGGAGAAGCAGTGAGCCAAAGCCAGCAAAACAAGCGTGAGATGGACCAGGAGTCCTACTCCACCAAGAGCAGGGCAGACCCACCACAGCAGCTGGGCTTGTCAGGTGCTTTGGGAAGTCTACTCATTAGACTCATTTGCTGGTTTGCTCTGGTTTCGCTCTGCTTGCTCCCATGGGCTCTGCAGCCATTTCAAATGACTGACCCCAGCTGATTAGAGCAAACATCTGCCTTTCACAGAATCATAGAATCATTTTGGTTGGAAGAGACCCTCAAGATCACAGAGTCTAACCATAACCTAACTCTGGCACTAAACTATGTCCCTTAGAACCACATCTACATGTCTTTTGAATCCCTCCAGGGATATTTCACTGCCAGTGTGCTCTATTATGGGAAGTTATTTTCATTTTTAAAGGAAAGCATGCTAAGGAAGATATATTTTAAATTAAACAGGAAATTGGAATACAGTGATAAAAAGCAGTAACTGAGAGTGTTTATGATGAGCTGCCTTCAGCCTGTGGGGTTATGTACCTACAACACACAAGCAAAATATCTTGTTGAAACTTTTTTTTTTTTGGTCTCTTTATCATTTGTATCCTCTGTCCGACTCTTAATTTCCATGGATGTATTTGCTGCTGCCTATCCCTACGTGCTTTCCATGTCAGGCTGAAGGAAATGGACTTGCTCTCTCTGGCCATCAGCAAAAATCAGAAGAAATAATTTTATAAATGGAAATAATCTCATTGTTGACAGGAGGAACCACACACATTGTTGCCAGCCTGCAGCAAGGTGTCTGCTTTGGGATGTGGGCAGAGTAAAGGTGATGCCCTAGACCTCATCAGTGACTTTGCTGCTCTGTCCTGAAATGTTGGCTTCTGCAGCTTCTCCTCTTGTACTTTGACTTCCAACTGAAGTGACCCAGCTGCACCAACCTGCACTATGTGCAGAAAACACGACCTCATGGCATTAATTGCCTCTAATTGCCCATTTGAGCCTCACCTGGGCCCTCACCCACAGCACCCATTTAAAACCTGGTCCTGCCCAGTGATGCTGGGAAGTGGCTTATGGTATTGGTTGTCTCTTTGTCTGTGGGGGAAGTATTTGTCTCCCCTAGATATTTTATACATTGGGGAGCTTTGATGTTGGTGAGTGGAGTTAAGGAGCAGCAGCATCTGCTCCTGCCTGTGGTGGGGTCAGAGCCTGGTACCTGAGCTCTTGGTCTGCTGCTTGCAAAACATGCAGAGATTGAAGTAGTAGCTTCTTTGTCCTGGGTTTGCGGTGAGCAGTTGTTTATGAACATTCTGTGATGTATCATCGTGTTTGTGTGACCCCTAAAATCATTTGCAAGTGTTTGCTCCTGTATGCTTGTTGGAGGGAAAGCTGAGACCCTTGGGGAAGATAATTTCCTGGCCCTGTAGTTTGTCTGTGTTCCTCAAAACCCTTTGGAGGGAAACATCTCAGACAGTTCCCCCAGTAAGGGAGCAAGGAGCTGGGGTGGCTCATTGTTGCACCAGGGAAGGTTCATATTGGATATTTCCCCTGCATATATCTGCATTTATTTTGCTATGAAGACAGAAGAGGTGATGTTCTCTTTTTCCGAAGAGTGGCCCACCTATGGTATTCAATAATATAATATTAGATAATGTTCTTTAGTATGGTCTTTAATAAAATACCCTGACCTGACAGGGAAGTTATTGACTACTATGAAGCTGTTAGATTTAATATGAATCTTCTTGGCAGTCCCCGGTATTCATCACATTTCCATGAGTAGAGAACAGTTGTAGATATTGCTAGATGCAGCCTCAGAGTGGAGAGCAACTGAGATTAAAAACTGTGAAAGCAGCTAAATGATGCAGGGGCTGAAATCAAACTTCCAATCAGCCCCAGAGCGTGCTGTGAAAAGATTTAGTGAACTATCTCCCAGAGGCTTCAAAGTCTCGTGAATGGTTTACCCAGCTGCCCTGGGAAGAAGAGAAGTGGCCAGAAACCAGATAATCTCATCTTTATATTAATTTTATCACAGAGATTACTTTAAATCCTAAAGCAGGAGATTATACAGCCCTGTGGTATTTACTGTTGCATCTCTGGAGGGCCACACAAGTTTCTGATCCCAGGAACCACTGATTTTTCTTTTACTTTGTTAATGTCTTATGGTAGCCAACATCTTAACTCTTTGCATTGCGCGACATGCTGCTTTCTTATGCTGCCTTTTATTTTAGTGTTTCCTAACCTTATTCTGTGCAATTTGGGAGGAAAAGAAAAAAATCTAACTTCTAACTTTCCTGGTACAAAGTTTGGTCAGTCGTGATTGATCTCCTGTGGGGGAGATGGAAGGGCTGCTGTGAACTTCCCCATTCCCTTTTCTGCAACTCCAAAGCTTCCAGCTTTAGTGCTTAAATTTATTCTCCAGTTGTCCCCTGTGCTGGGATCCTTTTTGTATTTTTAATAGAAGGCATGAGTACTCAGCCTCCCTGCTGAGCTATTGCTGTTGTCCAGGCTCATGCTGTTGTGCTTTGCCTTCACCAGTTGGTTTCTGCACCCCACGTTTCCACACATCTGCTGTGAGCTGTGAACACCCTTGTTGCCTCTTTCCAGGCTTCTGAATCCAATCAAAGGGATATTTGAGCATTGAGGGGAATGAAGACGTGTGGAGTGAGAGATAACTGGGTGGCGATTAAAGCAGTCAATGAGTTTTTTGGCAAATTGGTGGCGTTGACCAAAAAAAACTTTGGTAACCAGACTAAACTATTCTCTGCCAAATAAATTTATCCTAAAGAAAGCACCTAAATATGCTGTGCAGACAACATTAGGTCAACTTGAAAGACGTAACATCTAATCGCAGATTTCGTTTATTTGATTGACAGACAATTTTCAAAAAGAGTGCACTCTGTCACGAAGTCATTCCATCCTCCTTCCAGAAATCTCTTTTTGAAACCAGGGAAGGCAATTTCCTGCCTGTGATGGCATTTGAGACACAAGATACCCTTGTCTTTGACAACAAAGGACGTTGGTTTCATTTGAGCTTTTTCCCTTATCACTGACAGCACTAAAATTGTCAAGTGTGTGATTTGAAACATCAAATTCACTATGAACTTTTTGTCTAAGCAAGGGACATTGGGCTAAATAACTTTTTTCTCCCATCTGTACTGATATATGGGACATCCAGATTGACAAATGGTAAAGATTGGTTGATGTATGTGGACAGTAACTAGTGTATAAACTATCAACGGAGCAACAAGGTTATAATGAACTCATCTTTTGGATTTAATAATAAATTTCCCTTTGTCAGCATTGGTCCAAGGTAATGACATGAAGGTTCTTAGTGGCGAAGACAGAGGAAGACTTCGGAGCTGAGGAAGTGCCCATTTTAATTGCAGGCTTGGAAATACTATCTGCCAAATGATGGTAGCACTATTTTGTTTTTATGAAGAAGCTGGATGCATTTGAACCTGACCCAAAAACCCGAAGCCATCTCTTTCCATCCATAACAAATCAATCGTGCTGAACAACTGATAATTTTGAGTATTTTGGTTTCTGAATGGTGAGACTCGAAAGTCAGCTGGAATTTGCTGTCTTCAGATTTGCTAATTCAAAGCTGGAATTTTTGGTTTTGTTTCCTAAGAGTAAATAGGTCTTGTCATCCAACTGCATCTTGGTAGTTTTTAAAGCCAGTCTTTATTATGGGAATTATCTCAAACTCCGAGTATTAGTCTGTAGCCTGAGAGCATCTAAATCCTTAAGCCAAAGTCACTTGTCAGGAAAGACAACACAGCAAAAAGCAAATAAGGAGCAGAGCTTATTTCAGCTACATGAGACCCTAAAAAGCTCAGAGGAAACTAAACGGACATGTGTTTAAATGTGAAAAATCCATGGTATATAATAGTGGTCACTCTGCATTTTGCCTTTACCTTTGGAGTCAACTGCACCTGCATGCCCCCAAAGAGCAAAAACACATGGCAGTACAATTTCCTTGTTGCAAGAACAATTTAACTTTTGCTGCTGAGTGGTAACATTCTCAGCCGAATTATGGGCAAAAGCCTGAATCTAACTGGGTATTTCTTTTACTTAGCAAAAATTATCCAACAGTAAAAAGTATAGTCACTGCCTTTGGAAATATGACTGGCTGAATAAAAGTTATGGCAACAGTAAGATTCAGCTATGGTATGTTAATTTGAATCTGCAGTAAATCTGTCAGGATTGCAAGCCGGTGTAAGAGCTAAAATATAATTGTTGTAAAACACTGAACTGCAATTTATATCTCTTTTTCCCAACCACTTGTGGGCTAGCGATATTTCAGTTCTATAATCACGATTTGAACCTTTTAAAAGGTGTTTTTTTAATACAAGCCAGCAGAAGTAGTATTTTATTACTTTTCTTTGTGTTGGATTCTTTAAGTGCAATACACTTTTGGGGAAGAAAAGGGTCTGGGGATAAAAATTGGCAGAGACTGCCTTGCACTTGCTTCTCTTTTCTGAAAGATAGATATGTCTGAGTGTGCAATGAACAACTTGTCAATCAATTTAGAGCTCAATGAAAATCACTGTCAAAGTGGGGTTTTATTAGTTAGCTTTCAAATGCCATTTAACTCCCAGATGCTTTCTGTAATGGTATTTTGTGGTAACAGGTGGGTATGATTAAAACAATATATATATACATAAAAACAATAATCCATTGGTAACCTAAATATATATATATATTTTTAAATAAACTTGCTTGTATAATTGGGTAGGAAAAAAATCTTCTAAGCTGCTTTCAACTTGATTAAATAATTAAATTAGTGCTTTAGACTGTCAGCTTTCTCTCCCAAGCATCTTCGGGTGTGGTTTTCCATGACAGTCACCTTGACTATTGATTACTCAGAGTTTGCTACTCATCTTCTCCGGTGCTTTGAGCATGTAGCTAATATTACAGTTAGGAGGTGATCCTCATATTGTCATTTGAGAGCAGACAACACATGTGAGGAGCTGTGTGTAAGCGTCACCACCCCAGCAGAAAGTCTAAGGGTGGTGAAGCGGTTCTAGTGCTGGTCCACCCTTCAGCAGTGCATTCCTGGAGTGCGTTCTCATTAAACTCATCTCTGGCTGGATATCCAAGACAAATGTGTTTATACACTGCCTGCCTCTTTCTCAAAAAAAAAGTATGTTTTCAGTCCTGACTGGTCATCACTATGCCTTAATTTTGCCGTGAGATGAGTTTGAGAAATTTAAAAGAGAGAGAGAAGGATGGCCTGCTTGCTTAAAAAAAATGACAAATACCCCTTTGTACTCATTATTTTGCTATGTAAGCATGAAGAGACAGGGAACTTGACTATTCTTTGGCAGATTTTGAACAAGGCTGAATCAGTGTAGTGAGACCATTGGCCATCTGCATAGTCTGGGCTGCTGTGACTTTGGATGCTAACATACTTCAGGTTAATAGGTTTTGATGGCCAGGGTCTGCACAAAAAATAATGAGAACCAGCGAGAATTCTCCTTATTTTCTTGTTATTTGTGTTGAAGCGTGGCCTTCTCTGCTTCCCACAAGGCAAGGAAGTGGTTGGGTGCTGTTTGCACTACGGTGCTGGTCATCTGTCTGCATCTATGAGCAAAGGGCATGCAGAGATTTACCTGTCCCAGAGCATTTATAGTCCAAGTAAATAGGGGAAAACCACCTCTGTCAGGAGGGAAGCAGAGGCAGAGCGTTGGGAATAGTCTCAGTCCTTTCTGGCCCCATACCCAAGTGAGGGAATCTCTGGAATCCCAAGCAGGGATGATCCTCACCTTTAACATCACGTTGCTCTTTTCCTGATCATGAAGTGCCTCTTATTTCAAGTTTAGCACCTATAAATGTAGCAATTCACTCTCCACAGGGTAAGACCCTGTCTCTGGGCCCTGGTAGGGTACCAAGGGTGCCCCTGCATGTCCCTTCCACCAGCACGAAGGGCAAGGACATGGGCCACTGACTCTAATTCAGCACATGAGCTGCCTGCTGACAGCTGCCTTTCTGATTGCATATCTTTTTCAAAGTAAAGAGATCGCTGCGTGTAAGGGGATAAAAAGCCTTTCAGATGTTGTTTGATGCAGTCTCTGGGTTTCAAAATTGAGACATCACATAGCTGTCAGCAAAGACAGCACAAAACTTGCAGGAGAATCCTCTCCGGTTGCTATTTCCCTGTAAGAAGAAGAGGACAAGACAAAAGAAAAGGCATTTCATTGTGAAGTCTCTCAGGCTTGCAAATGCACTCTTGCCTTCTACAGAGTTTCTTTTGTTTGCATCGTGCTCGGCTTGGTAGGAGCCTGCTTCGTTATCTTCTCCCCCTTGGAAGCAACACTCCAAGCCCTGTTAGGAGTAGAGGTGTGAGGGTGTGCAGAGCCTCCTGTGCTCATCCTGCACAGATCAAGAGGGAGCTGGAGAGGGACGAGGGCCCAAGAGCATTCAAGGGTGAGGAAAAAACCCTTTCCCTGCCTGTTCGGCTGGATGGGGCTGAAGCAATTTCTGTATAAATATAGCTCTGTGCAAGCCATGGAGCTGAGCTCCACTGGCACAGTGAAGCACAAGCCAAGGGACAGCCAGATGGCTGGTTCATGCTGAAAGGCAGCATGAGGCAGTAGAGGAGATGGGCAAAAACTTGGCAGAATCACCCATTTCTTGGATGCCTTGGAGAGGGCATTTTACCTTTCTGTGCCACCCTCTCCACTTAGCTTTAGCATTTCAATTTTTTTTTCCAGACAATTCCTATTTGTGAAGGACAGTAACTCCCAAAAGGGGATAATCACAGTGCACAAACTTCAGGCATGTAAAATATAAGATATTTAATCAAAGCAGGTTCATGCTGCTGGAAATCCAAATCATCCATCCATCTCCGACTATAGTGAGCCTTGGCAGGTCAGTGTGGTGGTGACTTCACTGATCTGGACCAAAATCTGTGTGCTGCAGGATCTCCTGGCCAGATATAGAATCATATTTCCCTTGAATCAGCTGGGGAATGTGAAGCCACAGTTATGCTGGTTTTATGAGGACACAGAGCATCTGATCCAGCAAAATAGTTGCAATTTGGTGTGATTCACATGTTAATGATGCACTTTCTTTGCAGTGAGGGAAGAACCCTATTGTCCTTTCTTTGTTTCAGTTAAGTTTTTTTTTTATTTTACACCAGCCAAATATTATTATTTTTTTCTCCAGCTTGTATCAATTTTTACAAACTGGTCCCTGCAGTGAGTGCCTGTATAAAAGTATTGTGCCTCATCTTCTAAGCCTTCCTTAATGTCAAAAATACAAAAATTGTTCAGGTGCTTCAGTTCAGATGAGCACCAGAAGCTCAGCTTGCGATCCAGGCTTGTCCAGGAGTTGTCTGATCTTTTTGGTGCTGGAAGCCATGAAAAGGCCCAAAGTTACATGTTTTCAGATCCCTAAAAAGCTCTAGGAGACATTTTATGGAGAATGAGCAGTCTAATATGAGCTGCTTTGTAAGTATCTGGTCAAAAGACTTATAATTTTCTATTTCAGAGATGCACTGCACAGGTTTATTTACAATTGGTTATCAAAATCACAAGTTTGTTTGGTTTTTTTTGTTGTTTGGGGTTGTTGTTGTTGTTGTTTTTTGTTGGTTTGGTTTGGTTTTTGGGGGGTTTTTTTGATTGCAAGTCTGGCCTGCCTTGATTTCGCAAACTGTCAGGTTGCTTCATTGGACTAGATCTGATTATACATGCAGCAGCGGTTTAGGTCCTATCCTACACTGAACAACATCTTTTCTTTTTTCTATAGAGGAATGCAAGTCACTGTGCTAATGACTGAACTGTCTGTCAAGTGTAAAAAGAGCTGCAAACCACAGCTGAGCATCATGAGAGTCATTTAAAGGAAAGTACATGGTGGCACAGAAATGGTGCTGGTAGGCCACAATGCAGATTGTTCTTTCTGCAAGTCTGTCCTCAGAATATAATTAGGTGTGTGCTACCACATGTGCTTTAAAAAGTTTCTTGCTGACAAGAATAGTTAAGTTTAAAAAAAAATGAACAAAAGAGAATGAAAGTAGTCAATCTTTTATTGTCTAAAGAGAACTTAGATGTAGAAAAGTCACGTACAAGCCCAGTCATCTATTAAATTCACCTCATCTGTGGCCTGCTTGATTTCAAAAGCCTTTGAGTAGACTTTTACAAAGAAAGTTTTAAAAGTTCTTGCATTACAGGTAGCATTTAAAAAATCATGACATTTATTTTTTAATGGCTACGTGTACCCCTTGCCTCATCCTGAGGCAGCAAACCAAACATCTGGCTTTTAGGTTCAGTAATGCTTGGCTCATGATCAAAGGGAAAAGTTGCCAATTAACCCCCCATGATCTCTCTACCAGGTGTGTTTGATGCCATCTTTTTTCCATTTGATTTATTTCAGCTGAGTTTAAATTCCTTCCCAAATTCAGATTAGTTGTGTCTTCCCCATTGCTCTGACAGCACATCAAAGCTCCAGAGAACCCAGAAGGTTGAATTAGAGCAGCTTGGTGAAGACTCAGACAGTGGCTAAGATGGATGTATCTGTGTAAGGAATAAAGGGAATAGATGATATCTTTGCTCTGAAACTTTCAGAAAAGTTAAATGGGTACAAGGTAAGACTGAGCTCAACTTGAACAAGGAGCACTGTGCAGAAAAGGATGAGTTACATAAAGAGGTGTTGTATACTTAGTAGAAAAATTGCTAGAAATCAAGTAGCAACAGAGTCTAGCGGCTGAGGGTCTAGCAGTTGAATCAGGATTATATCCCGAGAGTTAATCAGAAGTCAAGGAATATCAGTAGGAATCTTTGCACAGGCTTGGTGCTTTTTCACAGGTTCTCCCTCAATACAACTGCCACCTCCTGGTCAGCCAACTCATCATTTTTCCATTCAGGACATCTCAGGGAGTCATTTCAGAAATGGAGTGCAGTCTCCAGGTGAGAAGAAAAGAGCAAAAGGAGGGAGTTGTGGCTTGCTGAAAGGATAAGCCAAGTTGTAGAGGTAAGAAAATCCTTTGGTACCTTGAGTAGGAACTGTAGAGTATGGGAAGAATTACCTGTAATAGGAGTGTGGATTTATTGACTGTTCCTTACAAAGGCAATTGTACAAAATAGTAAAGCAGGATACAGTGGCATTAAAAGGACATTTCTAAAAAAAAAAAAAAGTTTGAAAATGAAGGAGAATGTTAGAAAAGAATATCAAATAGAGCCAAATGTGGACACTATCACAGCAGTGGTCTGGTGGCAGAAGACTATATATTGCATGTATTGCATGTGTTAGGAGAACTTGGAGCTGTTACCACTTTCAATTAACCTGGGAAAAATGGGATGGGAATTTGGTGCTAGGTAAGAGACACAGCAATGGGGCTGAGTGCTTAGAAAGTGTGGGAGTTGCCCTGTGTAGCCAGACTGTTTCCCAATGGAGAAACTTTGCAGGCAGCATTACAGTTGGTTATAGAAATACACACACTCAGAGCTCAGTTTTCAAGATCAGGTTCTTAATTCAGCAATTAAACACCTGCATGCTGTTCAGTGATTCAGAAAGCCTGTTGGCACTTACCTCTTTCAGTGGGTGTCAAGTGCCAATTTTAGGTCTAAGTGCAGATGTAGGTGCATGAAGGGTGGGGTTTGAGATTGGAAACTGGGCTCTTAACAACAACAGGCTCGTCTGCCTGCAACTCCTCTGCACAGCAAAATCAGCTGAGCATAAACAGGAGAAGGTGAGGAATAAGGAGCACGAACCAGCTAATAGATGCCATTATGAAGCTGTCACATGGTGACTTGCCACCTGACAAGGAAAATACCGTTCTGCTGAACAGGACAGTAAGCTCCTCGGCTCCAAATTTACAACATTTCTTTGCTTTGCTCCCCTTTGCTTTTGGAACTATTTTCCAGTGCCCTGACTGGTAGGGCAAGCACATTGTTTAACATATTTTGGCACCTTTTGAACCAAAGGGTCTGGCCACTGTTGGACACCCTTCTTCTCCCATGGGGTAGAAGAGGCAGCCATGGACTCTACCTACCAAAGGAGGAGTGAACAAAAGGCCCAAATGCCACAGTTTGAAGGAAGAGAGGAAAAGAGTAAGACTTTTTGTTTGTTCGTTTGGTTTTCATGTGTTTTGTTGGTGTTTTTGTGGTTGTGTGTTGTGGTTGTGTGTTTGTGTTGTGTGTTTGTGTGTGTGTGTTGTGGTTTGTTTGTGTGTTGTGGTGTGTGTGTTGTTTTGTTTTTTGTGGTGGTTTTTTTTTTTTTTACACTGAGCATGGTGAGACACTGGCCCAGGTTGCCCAGAGAGGTGGTGGATGCCCCATCCCTGGAGACATCCCAGGCCAGGCTGGACGGGGCTCTGAGCAACCTGATGTGGGTGAAGATGTTCCTGCTCATGGCAGGGGGTTGGACTGGATGAGCTTGGAAGGTCCCTTCCAACCCAAACTATGACTCTATGATAAAACACAGGCTGCAAAATGAGATGTTGAAGGCAGCAGGGCAAACACGGCTCCTGTCGTTGGGTTTCTCCCTGATCTGGGGACAGATGGCTTGCAGTCTCTAGCTTGTGCTTCAAGATCTCCTAGGAGATGTGATCATGTATTTTCTTTAAATCTAGGCTGACATGCTGGTAGTGTGAGCTACGTATATCACAGAATCGAAGTATGGATTGCTGCCTTACTCAATCCAATCCCAAAAAGAAAGGCAGCCTTGTCAGCATCACACTAATATCTGCTGGAACATTTATTGGGCGAAGGGAAGAAATCAGTTTTAGGTCATGGAAAAGGGGGGTTGTATTTCTGCACATACCCAGCCAGATGCTGACTGAGAAAAAGCAGCAATATTTAAAGTATGTAAGGCTCAGGGTAGGGACAAAATGCCACAAACATATTTGTGCAGGGCCTCTTAGAGAGGGCAAAAGAAAAACCAACAAACAAAAGAGCCCAACCTGCTATAAAGAGCTTTGCAAAAACCAATAAATGACCATAGGAAGACTTTACTGCTGAGAAATTTAGAAACAAACAAAAGAAAGCAAGCGCACAGTTCTTAGACTGCTTGTTAAATTCTACCATAGCTAAATAACATCTGGCTGTCTATAAATACAACAAGCCAGTCATTTACAATGGGACTATTCACTGTTTACAGAGCTGCATTTGAAAAGAACCAAAATGCAAAGTATTTATTGAAGTCTGCAGAGCATCTGCCTGCAATAGGCTTTAGATAAACACAGCCTTACACTCCAGTCATCTCCAAATTCCAGTATTTGGATATCTTGTGTATGACTAGCTGACTTATTTTCCAGCATCACAGACACATTACTGATGCAGGCAACATGGGAGCTTCTAAAGTGCACAGAAACTTCTTGTGTGCAGAACAATCACCTCGGATCCCACTTATATTTAAGTGTGCATAGGCAGTCCATCAGGCCAAATCAGCGTTTTATCCAGGTAAAGCCCTTTGCTGGCTCAGGAAAAATAAAGTCATGCATTACATCAAGGATTTCTTAGAAACATCTTGGTTGTCATCACACCACAAATCTCAACCTCCCAGTTCTGCGTGGAGAAAATCAAGATGAGGTCTGTGTGCAAAACCAAGGGTCTCCATCCATGGAAGAAGAGCATCTTTATAATCTGTAGGACCTGTGACACACAGTTCATCTGCTGAGTTTTACAGTCCCTCCAGGACGAAGCTGGCCAAGCCAGACCATTTCAATAGATATTTCAAACCAGGATTTTTCATGCATGCTGGAGGTAATGAAGCCTGGTTTCCACCAACTTTTTCCTGTGCAGATATGCTGATGCTTAATAAAGCTCATTAGATGCTTCCCCAGGGGCGAAGGAGGGAGAGAGAAAGAAATTTTTTTCCCTACCTACAGTTCTGTCATGCACACGGAGGATCTAAGTGCCTGTGAGAGATCCATCTGTTGTGTTTAGATAAAAATTGCCGGAGAGGTTAAAAAGCACTCTTTGGGTGGAAAGGGAAGGGTATGCACAGCAAGATCAGGTAACTCTCCCTTCCAGAGAAAAAAGTCAAACTGGAAGGGGATGTTTGTAGCTGATCATAGAAGCGTCTGGCACTGAGGCACTGCTCCTGTGCGGTGAGTCGCTGCGGGGCTGCTCCATTAATGATATTTCCCAGCAGGATACTCCACAGGAGGTGGCACAGGAGGGCTGGAGCAATCACTTTTTGCTGTAAGAAGAACCAGCAAGCTGGCGAGGCTCCTGGCTGCTCTTGCAAAGGTACATTCACCCGTGTCGAGATGGGCAACCTTCTGCACGTGTTGTAATGATGCTTATAAAATAGCATTTAAAGGCACTTGAAAAGCTGTTTCTGGCTGTTTCATTATGAATAGACAGAGGGATGGATCCTTGCTTCGTGTTCTGCAGGGCAAGGGAACTCTTCCAAAGGAGAATTAATTGCTTTGCAAGGTGCTGGGGAAAGGATGTGTGTGAGCTCTGCTCCAACAAAATGCTGAAACATGCGAGGAATCTGAGGCTTTGTTTTTTTGGGTTGGGTGTTTGGTTTGGTGTGGGGTTTTTCGGTGTTTGTTGTTTGTGGTTGTTTTTTTTTTTTTTAATGCTGCCATCCCTGGTTTCTGAGCACCTTCTCTATGAGGATCTTTTATATGAGGAAGAAACTTTTTTACACTGAGCATGGTGGTGAGACACTGGCCCAGGTTGCCAAGAGCGGTGGTGGATGCCCCATCCCTGGAGACATCCCAGGCCAGGCTGGACGGGACTTTGAGCAACCTGATCTGGGTGAGGATGTCCCTGCTCATGGCAGGGGGTTGGACTGGATGAGCTTTGAAAGTCCCTTCCAACCCAAACTATTCTATAATTCCATGACAACTAGTAATTCTAATTAGTAACTGGAGCCTGCTAATTACATATCCTTCAGGACTGAAATAAATAAAAACAAACAACAAAAATTCAAAAGAAAAAAGAAACCATGGAGTATAGCCATCCACAAGATCTGTACAACAGCTGCCCTGGGTGCAGCAGGTTCATGGGGTGGGAGCTGTAGAGATTATGCCTCTTGAATCACTGGTTTTGCTATCTTTTCCTTCATCAGCGCCTCTCTTCTATATTGTAGTTTGATGGAGACATCACTGAAGGTGACGAAAATCTTCCTAGTGACTTCAGTGAGCTGCAGAACAGGTCAGCAGCCTCCAAAGTGCCTACAGGTTGGACATCCCATTTCAAGAAAGTCAGAGAGGATTTTACTGCTATTATGGATCCCATACATTGCTTTCTTCCTTGGGAATATGACCTCTTGCTTTGTGTGTCAGTCCAGCAATGAAAAAATGGGACAACTTGCTGTGGACCTGGTCAGAGATGTGTCAACTTATATTGTTTTTAACCTGTGCTTGCCCTTGGCTGTATCATGGGCAGTGAACCTGATGAGACCAATGGTGGAAAATGCACCCAGGATTGTCAAACTGAGCTTATATAGGCTGTACTATCCTCTCACATCGTGTTCAAGCAGGCTGAACACATTGAAACTCAGCTTGGTAGCAGCAATTGCTATAAAATATGCACTACTTGAATATTGTCAGTAAATCAAGGAAAACTGTCAGAAACTGGTGTAACTTTTGATGTTTAAAACAGTAATGGTAGAAGTTATTGCAGTTTTATGTATTTGAGAGGATGTTTTGCCTTTAATTTATTTATGGATTTATTTTGCTGCCAGTGTGCTCTATAATGGGAAATTTATTTCATCTTTAAAGAAAAACATGCTAAGGAAGATATATTTTAAATTAAACAGGAAATTGGCATATAGTGATAAAAAGCAGTAACTGAGGGTGTTTATGATGAGCTGCCTTCAGCCTATGGCGTTATGTACCTACAACACACAAGCAAAATATCTTGTTGAAACTTCCGTGTGGGACATCTAGCCCAGAGGTCAAGAGATAAGAAATAGTAAAATTAGCAAGGAGGCAATTTGCTTCCTCAAATCAGGAGAAGGAAGAACATTCTGGATTTGAAACCTATGTATCTTTTTCTTCAGGGAAGGGGAGGATATAAGCACAAGGAGAGTTTCTCATGAATTTTTAAGGCTGGAAGAGCTGGAGGAGCCCAAAAATATGTCCAGTATAGTAATATACTGCAGGAAAAACTCTTCAGTCTGAATTTAAAACATGGCCTGCAAGAAAGGCTTTTATTTTACTGCTGGCATAAGCTCTGGGATGACTTTAAAGTGCATTTTATTGGGTCCTTCTATGATATAACCTTTTAATTAGTCATAATTGGTGTAAATGGGGAGAAGTGTGTCAGAGCACCAGCACGTAAAATGAGAGTTGCATCCCTGACCTTAAGGAGGAGATGACAGTGGCTGGTGAATGTAGGTCTTGTAATACAAAATAGCAAATCAAGTGATTAGTAGTTATTGTTGCCAATAAAATAAACCCTGAAATTGGTCCTTTATTGTGTTATAAATTTATTTTGCCTAGCTTTCCTCTGTAAATATTATGGCCTCACACTGTTGAGAGGCTTTTCCAGCCATAAAAAAGCAGGCTGCACATGACATTGAGTCCCAGCCTAGAAGGAGGAGAGCATTCCTGCCCAGGCAATCAGTTCTCCTATTAAAGTCCAACTCCATTGCTTCATTCCTCACATTTTTTTATTTCTGCAGAGCTGTGCCTCATCAAAACTCTCATATCTTTGTTCATAAGACCAGGATCCTGATATACACTAGCCTAGGCCGTGTGCTTCTACATGTGTGTGACTGTGTATTTAAAACAGATTTTGAATGAAAATGAGCCATAATTCCATTTGCAGTTACTGTTAATCTTGCAAAGAGAAAATGTAGGGCCAGTGTTATGCCCTGGAGCAAGGCACTGCAGGGAAAATGCAGTGGGAGTGGAGGGAAGGAAAGGCAGCTTCAAGAAAACTCAATGAGAAAGTCTATACCCTCCATTTATTTATTTATTTATTTATTTTTGAACCTAAAGCTACCTGGCATAGTATTAGGCATTTTTCCAAATGAGTGTTGTTATAAATAGTGCTCTGGGTTACAGCCTTTATAGTGACTTTGTCTGCCTGCAGACAGCAACATGTGTCTCCATTTATCGCCTTCCTTTCTTAACTTGGCTCATCACCTTAATTTGCCACTGTTACCTGGGAGCTGACAGCTTCCAATTACAGTCAGATTTGCAATGCCGATCAAAAACATCAGGGCTTGGTTTTCAAATGTTTGGTCTGTTCTGTGCTAAACAAGTGTTCTCCCTGCAGTCCACTCAACAGCTGTTTCTGAGACTCTGATCTTTTTCACAGATGTGGTTTGAACTATTTCATGCTACAGCATAGTGTGGAACGCAAGCAATTCTCACTCAAAGTGTTATACAGTTACTGGAGGTCCCAGGTGCTATTTTGAATGTTTTCTCCATTTATACAAATAAAATTACCTTTACAATTGGATCGAAGTTTTCTTTAAAGCTTTTCTCTAAAACAAAATTGATTGGAGATTTTTGCGGGTATAAGCTATTGAATTGCTTGTTGTGAATGGCTCCACTGCTATGGAGACAGACGTGGAAAGAAATCACAGAGAAGCCAAGGCTGGCATCAGCAACGGTGAGGGAAGGGGTCAGAGAAGAGCGTATGGGAGCTGCTAGTGTTGAGGAGGACAAGGACAAAGCTGCTCAGACAGATGAGTTGCCCTTTCCCAGATACTGCAAGACTTGAGACCAAGAAACCAGGTCTTCCTGTTCCCAGATTGAGTCTTTCTGACCTCTCAACCAGCTTCTAAAGAAGAATGAGCAAGGGAAGAGAGATATGTTGATAGAGAGCAGCTCGCCAAAGAGGTTCAGCATCGCAGGCTATAGAGAAGCTGGGGAAGAGTCTTGGTGCTGCTCTAGAGAAGAAAGATGCCCCTGGGGAGAGCATTTGTGGGACCTCAAAAGCAGTTTGTATGGTTCAAACTGGCTGAAGATGGATCTCCAAGATTATCCCCAGCTTCACTGTGTCACCCTTTGTAGCCCTAGGACAACCACCAATATATGAGCTTGTGCATCTGAATGACTGTTTTCTTTTTCAAAGCACTAAGTAGAAGATGGAGTGAAAGGAGAGACCAAGGGACATGCAGATGCCAGCAAGGAACGTGTTAAGTAGACAAAAGCAAAAGTTAAATGAATGTCTTCTCCCAAGAGCCATGGCTACTAGGGGGAGCTGGTCTCATCCTGAAGTGAGTGGAACATCCTTGATCTGGGAGAGGTTGCACCGGCCATGTCAGTGGCACTCTGAAGTGTCTGCTGGTGCTTCTCGCACCTTCATTTCCCCTCTAAAATGTAGTATAAAGGGCAATTCTGTCCCTATTTCAAAGGAATTAAGCTTTTTTGTGATGTAAGAGTCTGAGAAGAAAACAGAAAGGGACTGGTGGGGCTGTGTGGTCCAGAAGTGATCTCTTCCAGGCAGCTCTCTGTTGTAGTTAGTACAGTTCAATTAAAACTAGTTTGATTCTTTTGCTCCACAGCTCTGTTGCCCAAGTGTAGCATTGCTACCCCATGGGCAGATGCTGGCAAAGACAAAATAAATTGTGTTTCATGATGAGGAAAAGTCTTGTCTCATCGGGTTTGTCTCTATCACGAAACACAATGAGAGAAGTGGAGGTGCCTTCCTTGGGGCACCAGATCCCTAGGATAGAAGAAAAGCCTCTGCAGTTGGTGTGACTGATTCCTGTGTGTTGTTTTTAAGACTATTTTCCTCTGTGGCAAGGCTGGGGCTGTCACAGGCTGCATCGCTCACATATTTGCTGTTTTCCATCTAAATGTCATGCAGCACAGATAAATAATAAGCAGAGACACCTGTGCCTGCACTTCAGTTTATCATTTTCCTAATTATATGACATATTTAGGTGGGCCAAAACAGACTAAAACAACCACTTAATGGGAAGCTGGTGTGACTGACTTACTAATAAAATTGCTGTGCACTTAATAAATTGTGAAAGACCTCAAAGCGCCTTTTGGATTTTGAGCTTGATCCTCTTTTCCACCACACTGATGCAAATAAGGAATGACTCCCATCACTTGGTGCCCATATAGAGCCACATGTGAAGGTTAGGAGAGGGTAAGTTGTGGGAAAGCAAGATGTGCGGTTCCAGCCACCTGGATGATAAAGGAAGATCAATACTAACACGACCATCTGGATGGTCAAAGAAGAAATAATACTAACATAATTAGATCACAGCAACTAGTCAAAATATAAAAGGCCTTGGGCTGGCTGTGCTGAAGTATGTTTTTCATAATTGTAAAGACTGATAGCCCAGACTCATGAGAATGGTATCTTGGGCTGGATAACCACCCCCAAGTACATGTGATGTGTGAATGTTGTTGGGCCTGGTCTGTGAATGAGTGCGAACGTGATTGAAACAGACACAAGTGTGGTGTGTTTGCAATAACAATTATTGAAAAAACATTTTGTTTAACTTCTTATTCCAGGCCCGTATCTGTAAAACCTATAAATTGTCAATGGCTAATAAAGAGGCCCTCAGCCGGGCTCAGCTCTGTGCTCTGCCTGGCTCTGCGCTCCTTCCTGAACACAATCTCTGCCTCTGTGTGCATCTTTGTCTGCGTCCTGGTGTGTGTCGTTCCTCATGGTCGCAGTAAGTTGTTAGAGATGGAGCCAAACTGGAGGTGAAATGCCCTAGATAGCTTTGCCCTATTGTTGTTGCACAGCATCACAGGCTGCAAAAAGCAAGGAATAAGGAGTGTAACCCTTGGTACTTCCTAGTGTGTTGCTGCCCCATCCTTGAGTCTGCCTACCTATGAGCTGGAAACCAGTTTGGCTGTGGGATGAAGGGCATAGCACAAGGCAAGAACAAAACAGTTTTGAAGCAAAATGCCTTTAAAAAAAAAAATTCCGTATTACCTGGCAGGATTAGGTACTTTGCCTTTCTTTAAGAGCCATGGAAACAAGATAAAAATAAACTATGAATGCAGCCCTCTGGAAACCTTGGAAGCTGCAAAATGCAAACAAACATGCAGAACTGGGAGAAATAAAATACCAGAAATGTGTGTGAAAGAACAGTTTCCTAAGGCAGTTTCCTGTGCACAATGAATCACTGTCCTTTCCAAGAGAAGCTATGTTGAAAAGGGAGCACGAGAGAGACCATTACAGAGAGGTGTGGAGGGAGGAACACAGATCTTGCAGAAGGGATTTATTACACTTATCAGACGATTCTAGGAAGGTTTTAGTGTGCTTTCGTCATGATTTCTCCACATGCTGAGCATCCTCTTGTGCCAAGGCAACTGCGTTGCCTTGCAGCCCTTCATGAATCATGTCTGCGCCACACAGGTTTCCGAAGAGCCGTGCGACTTAATGAGAACTTTTCCCATCTCCGGCATGGAAGAGAAGCTGTCAAGTCTGAACTGAATGAACGGCACAAGCTACTTTCTTTTTTTACGTTCTCTTTCACCTGTTCTTCCCCTGAGACTTCCCATCATCCTTGTCCCATTGTAAAAGGGTTGATCTTGAAAGAGAAAACACAATTTTGAAAGGCTTTTTTTTTTTTCTTAAGTCATAGCTGACTGACAGGGAGACAATTCAATAGTAGGAGATGAAACCGGGGATTAAAAAATAGTAGGAGAGCTATTCATATACATAAAGTGCTGAGATAGGCACCTGTAAAACAGCTCTCTGTTTTCCCACATAGCTTACTGCAGTGAATAACACCTTTTCTGAACATCAGCAAGAATATCTCCTTGGCCAAAGCCTACCAATGACTATCTCAAATGTAGGTTGCCCCTGGCTTGCAGGTTGGAGCTGGGTAGAAATGATGCTCCTAAATTCCTGTCACTGAATTGTAGAGAACTCCGCTATATTGAAGCGCACAAGATCAGTGTCAGAGGAAGACAAAAGTTACAAAATGTGTCATTATTTCACAGGACAATTCCAGTATTGGTACCCTGCTCTTGTCTTTTTAAAATACTGCTGGCAAGAAACTTTTAGATTTGAGGGCACTATTGGTTTTATTGCCGGGGGTGCAAGCACAACATACTAGTGCATATTTTAAGTGCAGCATTGCATGTTTTAAACAACAGCTTCAAGGAAGAAAAAAAACGGTGGTATTAAAAGGTGAGATAGGAAACCTCTGAATCACTTGTGTTGGCACAGAGGAAAATGTCTAGCCTAGCCCTGATCTGACAGAGGTTTATTGCGTTCTTTCTCCTGGACCTCTTGGAGATGCTACGAGCTATTCCAGGAGGTCCCAAACCTCCCACGGTCTCAGACAATCGCTCCAGGAGTTGAGCAGCATCAGCTAAAATGCAGAATCGTGCTCTTTGTAGGCTCATTCCTACAAGCGACAGGTGGAAATGGAGATGTTGGCTCTGGGCTAAAGGATCTGTGAGATGGCTCCTAGGACACAAGGTGCAAAGCAACTCCAAGAACTCCAAGATTGCAGGATTCAAACAAAAAAAAAAAAAAAAAAAAGCAAGAGGGGAGGTACATCTTTAAATCTGTATGTTAGAAATGAAGCACAGCAGTAGGAATCACTGTGTTACAGCAGATGACCCTCTAATGTACAATTTCACCCAGTTATTTAGATACCTAACTCCCATCAGTCTAAAAACACTTGACAGGCTGCCGTTTTATCTTTTTATCTTTTTTTTTCTGGCATTAATTTCTCACCTGTGCAAAGAGGGAATAATAGCTTTCCTTTTTACTGGCGTGATGCAGGGATAAACATATTAAAGGCTGAGGAAGGAACAGAGCAAACTCATTGCACATACACGGGTGTCTGAGCTGTCGAGCTGGTTTTAGGGCAGAAATTGAAGGATCTAACCCACGTGCAAGGTAAGGAAAGAGATTTGGATCAAGTTGCAACACATGTTAGTTTGCTGTTCACAGCTCAAACCAAAATTTGAGGGATATGCTCCAATACAAGGTAGCTCTGGTAATTTTTTCTTGATTTAGAGGTTAGCATTTCTCGTAGGGTTTATCTTCATAGACCTGACCCTACTGACTCTGTGCTATAATATGCCTTTGTCCTGTTGTGACCTTTTAATACTTGGGAGATATGAGCTGTAGCTGCTATGAAAATATTTTTATTGCTTTTCTGAACATTTCCTTTATTGTGATGCCCAGGGAAAAAAATCCAATCTTCATTTATTTCACTTCTTATCCTTGCCCAAATCTAAACAGCATATGTGGTGTGGCAGTTACAGACACCCGAGTAGATGGGGCTGTCAATGGGGCCGCTGATGGCTCTTCGGCACCTCTCGTCCCCACCGTCCCTGTCCCCCCACACGGTGACTCCTCACGGTCACCTCCTCAGGATGGGGGGCAGGAGGGGCGGGACCCCCGGTAACAGACAGGGCCCTCAGCCAGTGAGGTGCCCAGGCCCAGGGGCGCTTCTGTAACAGCTCATAATGGCTGCAGGCAGATGTGCCTGGGTTACAAGATGGCAGCCATGCTGAAGTGGGCTCCTCACTGCAGTGGGTCTGTGAGAAGAGCCCTCCCCTGAGACTAAGGGCCTTCTGAGGAGACTTCCTGGGACTGAGAGCCCTTGTCTGCTCCTTGGTGAGGGATTTTTCTTCTGGAAATATCCTTGAGTGAGCCCTGTTGCTGCATTGCTGAGTCTTTCTAACCCTGGGTGTGCCAACATCCAGGTGTCTTCTCCCAAGTAACAAGCAGCAGGACAAGAGGAAATGGCCTCAAGTTGCACTAGAGGAGCTTTAGATTGGATATTGGGAAGAACGTATTCCTGGAAAAGGTTGTCAGGCATTGGAACAGGCTGCCCAGGGCAGTGGTGGAGTCACCGTCCCTGGAGGGGTTGAACAGACGCAGAGATGAGGTTCTTAGGGACATGGGTTAGAGCCAGGGTTGGGTTAATGATTGGACTCGAGGGTCTTTTCCAACCAAAATGATTCTATGATTTTCCAGGTGTTACCACTAAACTTACCAGAAAAGACCTTCCGTTTTCCTTGGCCTTGCAATATGCTTTTGTAGGCTGGTTCTTCCTCTTTTTCCCAGGAATTACTTTTTTTTTTTTTTTTCCCCTAAAGTATTTTCACAAGTTCTGGGTGTTTCTGCCTTAAGAAACTGGACTCTGTTAAAGGCAGGCTCTTGGCACTGCTAGACCTTTGAATCAGGTATGATAAATTCTGAATGGTGCAAAAGCACCTTGCACTGAGGTGGGGGAATAAGATTGTATTTTCTGTTCCAGGCTTTGCATTTCTTTCTCACCCAGTTTCATTTCCTTGACCTTTGTGCAGCTGTTCTTGATGCCTACCCCTGCGAGAAGAGAATTTTTCTCTCTCATTTGAGTTTTGAGATGCTAAGGAGCAATTCAGAGACTAGACTGGGAACTTTCAGTACCTTTACTCCTGAGATACAGCTGCCTGTGAATGGTCACGGTTTCTTAACTGCTAATAGGAAAAGAACCTCTTGCAGTTGTTAATTAACACAGCTCTAGATTTATCACTGTTTCAGCCGGATAGCCTTGGGATGAATTTAACTCCTTGCTCTTCTGGAAGCGGTTTAAATGACTTTGCTTTGTTCGAGCACATAGGATGAGTTTTTGGCTGGGTTTTTCAAAGGTGGTGGAGGCTGCTGCCCCCGTGCCCCCAAAATTCAAGAGAATTTTGGTATTACTCATCCCTGGGGTCAGACTCTGATTATCGCAGTAATGGGTAGCAATTACCAGGCTTGCAGTAAGTTGCAGAGGTCTATCATTTGAGAGTCTTGATTGCCCAGAGCAAGAGTGAATTGCATTTTTTGACCTATTAGTGATCTCCAATTTTATGCAAAGTATTGCTGTTTAATTCATTTATTGAGGTTAATATTGAAGAACTTTGCTTGCTTTGAATACTTCTCCTCTTAACATTTGCAATTAACAATGGTGCAGTAGGGAGAAATGAAAGATCAATAAAGCCTCTCTTATCTTTTTATATCCACCTTGTCAGGTGAATTTCTGTTCCCTAAAAGGGCCACGATGTTGGGTTCATTCTGGAGATGTTTTGGTTTTTTTTTTTCGGGATGCTACTTGCAAACTTTCCATCATTTGTATGTCAGATTTGCTTGCTAACTCCTACCTATGTCAAAGGTTAATGGAAGATTGTTATGTGTGTAATCGTGCCTCACCAAGGAAAGGGGTCAAATAGGTTTATAGGGATGAATCACTATTGATTGCTAGGAGTATTTAAAATAATTGGACTCGGGCAATCAGATTATACAGTTATGATTGTGAGATGGGGCTATATGAGCCATCTTGCATGCTTGACACAGATTGTGTCTGATCCAGATTCCTTTTGTCTTTAATATGCGGAGTTTTCACTCGTTTCCTTATTAAAACTGGGACTAATTAGATCAAGTTTTAGGCAGTGGTACATACAATTGACTAGATATTCCTGCAATAATATGTAGCTCCCAGTGAAAGCATGGAGAAATGTGCCTTCCCTTACATGACTTTTGAATGAGGGAATAAATTGAGTGTTAAAGCTGGACGTTGTTGAGGTCAGACAGTATTGCAACAAGAATTCAGGTATCTCTCTGAGATACCTGCGAAGTGTGAATCGCTCTCCTGTCCTCCTAACTGTTTGCTGGTGGGGTGTTTAAAAATAAATAAAATAAAAAAAATAAAAGGGGTTTGGGGAGGAATGAGTAACCAGCAAGCAAAACCTGCTTGCTCTGCATTAACAAATGGTGAGGAAATTCATCTTGGTAAACTTTCAACCAAGCACTTGAATTGTTTATTAAACAAATTGTTTTTGTTTAAATGGTGCTTAAGGATCCCAAGTTCTCCTTACTTTGCAGGTTACACTAGGAGGAACATTTACACTTGTGAGCTTCTGAGAAGCTGCAGCCCTGTAGTGTCAAGTGAAGACACGTGATAACCCAAGACATTGTGAACTGGAAAATCTACCCAGTTAGTTAAAGCAAAGGGAAAAATAACACTTTGAGGAGCTGCTTTCATTGCCATGTGAAGTTTTCTAAAAAGAATGTAGAAAAACGTCACAAATGTGGCTGTGAGCCAGAATCTGAGTTCATCGCTATCAAAAGACAGCGTGAAGCAGTGTGGGCTTTTTAGGTCAGGAAGGGGGAAGAACAAGCTTTGTGTTGTTTTTTGTTTTTTGTTTTTTTTTTTTTTAATATGCATTACTATAATTGGCCTCACTAGTATAATTTGGAGGTGAATAGCTTGCTTATCCCTGCCATCCAAGCACTTTTTTCATAGCCCAGACCCACACAGTTAATTGTAACATGCCATCCTTTTGAATGCACGGTACACTGAAGGAAACTGCAGCAACCGCAAGCTGTAAGCGTGGGAGTGGGGTGTTCTCCTTCAGCAAATGGTACTGAAAAGGGTTAAGGCTGTTGACACTTGAATGTTATTAGTTAGATTTTTAAAACCTTGCAGGCTGTTATGCTGGAGGAGGATAGAAAGTTCCTATGTCTCTTAGCATGGTTATTTCAGCCTCATGGTAGACATAGAAAATTGGTATTTTATACTGAAATATTTTGGTAGGCAGAAACACTGTCCTTGAGTGAAAGTTTGGATGCTGGAACAACTGGGATATCCATGGGGAGATCTCAGCAATATTCAGGCTTCCCCACATACCCCCCAGTTACCACCAGCCCTGCACACACCCTTTAATAGAAGCTACAATGAGGTAAGGAAAATCACTTTCTATTTTTTATCTGCATCGTTCTGCTTTCTGTGGCTTGTGAAATATTTTATCAACATTTGTATATTACATTGTTTGTCTAGGAAATGTGTAAGTGCTGGGTTTGGGTGAATAAAGAAGAGCGGTGGAAGGACTCTTGCAGGTTTGCTTTACCCCTGAAAAGAGGGCTCTGTCCCTGAAGAGCTGAAAACCTTCACCGGTAGTTTCTCAGTGAAAGCACTTTTTCTTGCACAATATCTCAAGTTTTTTGTCTGAGAAGCAATTGAGGTCACACCTGCACTGGCAAATAGGGATTGATCTTGAAATCATCTGTGAGCAGGGCCTTGCCAAGCCTTGTTAGCATGGCCATTCCCAGCACTGCTGAGCTCCTGGGTTTCAGGGTGGCCTGTTTGTCCCCGTGCTCTGACACCATGCACCTGCATCATCTCTGGAACGAATGAGGGATGGAGGCTCGACTTGTGCCACCAAGCCAGCTGGCAGGCACCTTAAAATGTATTTTTCTCCCTGCAATACCTTTGCATAAAGGCAACCTGTGGGAGGAGATGTGCTGTGCACAAAATGGTTCCTTGAAGGCTTCTACAAAAGAGCCTCAGATGTGACCTAATGTTGCATGGTGGGGGAGAGAAGACCCCAAAAAACCCTAAAAACTGAGCACAACAACTGGTTTGGAGGAGAGCCACAGGATGGTTGAAGGGTCACAGGCCTCTTTACATGGATGCTGCACCTGAAGGAGACCTTCCTGTTGACAAGCAAGGTGAGACAAAGCTTTGCTGTGATGCTGTGGCTCTCTCTGTGCTCACAAAGATGCCACTTGCAAGCACTTGTGGCTTGGGTTGACAAGCCAGTATTTTTTTAATTAAGGAATATCCCTTTACTCCTTCCACAAAATGGCTCAGTGAGGAAGGGTAAGGCCAAATTGCTGTTGAACTGAATGAGGGCTGTGAGACTCTTTTCTCCACTTTGTAGTAGGAAATGTGATTTATAAGCTATATTAGGTCAGACTGTGGGCATTTGCTTTATTGCTTCAGAGCTGGTCAAAGATATCTTCTCCAGAAGCTGGTTTTCCTGGGAAAAGCTGCTTTTTCCTAAGGACAATCTGAACAGTAACTACTATCTAACAGATTTGAGGCAATTTGAAGGAAAATAATATAGAAAGTGTGGGGAGAAGAGGAACATGATGATTTTGTCTGGAAAAAAAAAAGTCTCCTTTTTTCCTCTGAAATAATGAAGGTTTAAAAAAGAAAAATTTAAATGTATTCTGAAAGTTATCCCATCAAAAGGCTTCCATTCCTCTGAAACGCCCACAAAACTTTCTCATAGGCGTGTGTTACCCTTCATCCCCAGTATTGGTGCTTGGAGCACCCGTTGTAGGGCAGGACCTCTGTCTGCGAAGTGCTTGTTCAAAGGCAGAAAAGAAAGATAGTCTCTGCTGCAGGGTGTTTAAATCTCACACTCCTAGTCTTAATCTTGCTTGGTATTTTGAGTCCTGCGGCAGCTTTTGTGACACTGGTGCTGTCGAGTCATTCACAACACTGTATTAATAGCTAATATGTTTTGCTTTTTGGTTGCAGCATGTCAGTAATCTGCTACTTACAAATACCTGCTCTCTAGGGAGAAAATAAATCACAGGTATTTTTTGGAACCAGTACTGATTCAATACTTAGGAAATGCATTTGGTAATAATATTGGCTGTAATCCTCCTGAGAGAAATTAATTCTAAACATGTAGCAAGGTGATCAGGGAGCCATTCTTGCTGTGACATTGAGCGAAGAACACCAAAGCGAGCAGAAGGGTGGACTGAATTAAAACCCAAGTGCGTCATGTTTCCAGAGGCCATGTGGTATGCTGGGAGATGTCAGTGCAGGGGGGAAAAGGCAATTTGGCTTGCACAAAGTAAGGATTTCTAATGTGATGTTATTACAACATGGTGGCTGATGTGCTGGCCCAAAGATAGAGGCTGCTTCTGATAAGGTGGTGGATGCTGTTCTTCAGCAAGGATGTGGGCAGAGAAAAAAAAAAAAAATTCTGCTTTTATCCCTATTGCTTTATTTTGATGTGTGTGGTTTCTGGTTTTGTGGTTGGTTTTTTGGTTTTGTGGGTTTTGGGGGGTTTTTTTTGTGTGGGTTTTTTTGTTGGTGGTGGTTGTTGTTTTTTGGGGTTTTTTTGGTTTTTGTTTGGTTTTTTGGGGGGGGGTTTATGTTTTTTGTTTTGTTTTTTTATTAGCAGCTGAACTTGTTCAAATGTCTGGAATATTAGATTAGACACAGGATTAATGGGCTAAGCATGAGGGAGGTGGTTAAAAGTATAGGAGAAATGCAAGTGACCTAAGTTGCTTTCTGCAGCATTTAAGCCCTTTCTTAAAGCTTCCAACTCTGGTTTTAGTGAGGACCAGATGGTTTATATAGACATTATCCAGCTCTTTGTGACCTCAGTGTTTATATGACTCTTCTTTTGTCTCTTCCTTTGCCATCTCACCTTTGGGCATTTACATCTTTTGTGAGATTTGAAGTATGTTAGAGAAAGAAAAGCAGTTCAAAGAGAAGCAAAAAAATACCAAAATCAGGATACTGCCACTGTTTTTCAAGAAATGACAATGTTGCCATTTTTTCCCTTTATTTTTAAGAGGTTAAAGCTGAAAGCACTGATGATGCAAAGACTTGTGTTCATTTAGCTTTCCCGAGTAGTCACATCGACATAATTTGAATCATTTCAACTCAATGTATCTGTGTTGATTTTAAATAGATCATAGTCCTTTGGGAAAAATCATCCCATCTTGCATAGTTCATTCTTCCAGCTATCTGTAGAGGTGCTTTTTTTTTTTTTTTTTCCCAAATAAATTGTGGAATGAAAATTCAAGGCTAAAACCTTTCAAGAAATGTGATTTGCTATGGCTGAATGGCTGGTTTCTAAGACGACGACTCCTTTCATGTCTGAGGTCAGTAATTTGGTAACACATGCCAGAAAGTACCCCATGAACGTGCTCCTCAGAGGCTGGAAATCACCCAAGGTTTGTGCCTAAGGTACAAGAGTAAAAATTGACGCTGGTGTTGCAGGATTCCAGTCTCTTGCCTTTTAATTTAGCAGAGTCTGCAGGTTGCCAGGTCTCCCTGAAGGTCTGACATTGTCCGCTTTTCTATGTAAAAACATCTGGATGGAAGGAAATCCCTTAAAACTTTGCTTTCTCCTTCTTTGCTGTAGCTCCAAGCTGAAGCCCCCCAGGCAGCTTGTTTGGGTCTGAGATGCTGGGCAGACAGCTAACTGAAGCATGCCAGGATGCTGGAGCTGCTGGGATGCTGGTGGGTTCATTATTATTAGTTTTGTATCCCCACGAGCCTGCTTCCCCTGAATATTTGATAATGCCAGAACTTTATCCATATGGCATTTCTGCATGGCCCTGCTCTGTGTCTGCATGTGATTTTTATCCTTTAGCCATGACACTCAGCCAGATCCCCTTTTTTTTTACCTGCCTGGTTAATTCAAGGGAGGGGGAAAAATAAAAGAAAGTGGTTGCTGTTATTCATCACAGGTGAAAAGCTGTATGTACTCTGACCAAATCCAAGGGGGAAGCTTTCTTGTATTTTATGATTGTATGTGCGTTATTATGGGAACCAATTACCCAGGAACGGGTTTCTGAACACCTAGATGGCCTGTTTACACTTCAGTGGGTTTTGCCAGTTTAGACACATGAGTTGAGTTAGGCTGGGAAACCCCTCAAGGAGAAATAAGCTTATTCAGTGGGGAGTCACTAGCCAGTGCAGATTAAAGCATTTGGATGGAGCACATGAAGTTTGCAAAGGAGTTTTGCAGGGGTAATCATCTCTGGTTTAGGGTGGAAAACTTGGCTCTGCTCAACTTTCCTGCACCTCTGTCCCACGTGAACCAAGCCTGAGACAGCTCTAATTGCACCTGCGTGAGGTGGTGGACAAAACCTGGTGGCTTTGGGACATTGCAGCCCGTAGAAATTACTGTCCTTGGAGCAAATTGGGCAGAACTTACTTCAACCCAGGGGCTGATGCAGCAGCTGACATCCCTGCAAAGTGGATTTGTGTTACTGATGGGTTAGCATAGCTCCTCTTCTGACATCTCAGGTGGGTTTTCTAGGCTTCAGCCCTGGTTTGGAATTTGCAATCTCGTTCAGTCTCTGGCCATGGCTCGACAGCCATTTGTACGCATGAATAATCTCCATTACTGATAAAGGAAAAAAAATATTCTGATGTTCCTTATATAAGTGAGGAAGCTGAGGCAGAGACCGATAATTCAGACCAGACAAATGAACTCTCCTATCCTTAAACATCCATTATGCTTTGGTGCAGCTTGAGAACACAACACAAACTTGGTGGAAACTATTCCAGTTTTTCCTTGTGCTGTTGTCAGAGATGAGCATCTTGAAAACTACTGGAGTAAAAAATCCTTCTGCCATGTGGTGTATCAGGTGCTCCTTGGCTCCCCGTGGTGCCAGCCTTGTTCTCTGCTTCCCTCTGGTTATTTACACAGGGTAATGAAGGAAGAAAATATTTTCTGCTGTCTTGGGAGATGTAGTGCAGAGTTGACCAAGTGCTGATGCCTGCCTAGGCTGCCTGGTAAATCTGTGTTGAAAATTAGGAACAGGCTTATGTAAGTTAGATAATGGGAGAGTGGCTGAGAGATTTCATGGACATCGTTCTTCTCTCACATCGTTGTCCTCCTTAAACCAGCTGTAACCACATCTGCGTCTCTTCTTAACCTTCTGACACAAGTTCTCTGGAGAAATGGGATGTGTTGGCACACTGCAACTGCCACACATGAGGCATCACTGGTGCACTAGTGCCCACAAAAAACACTGGGAGATACAGAGATAAGAGAAGCCATTTTGCAATTACCACTGACTTTTCTTTCCCCACCATCAGGTGCATAAGGCAGAAGACATTTGGTACAGGCTCCTAATCAACTATGATAGTTTTAATAAGTTTAACATGCTCAGTAGCTTTCTCCCTAAGGGAATTACTTACAAGGAGTAAGGATGATTAATATGAGGATTTAGCTGGACAAAACAGATGGTGCAGCAAAAAAGGCTCAAAGTGTTTCACATGCTTCAAAACTGCTCTTATGTGGTGCTAATGAAGAGACAGCTATCTTCTTGTGTGTTAACTCTCTGCTGATTCTGCAGTGTCCTTTTGTGCCCTGCTCTTCCCCTTCTTTCCCCTCACTAGGAAAAGTGCCGTCCCCAGAGCATGCTAGCTACTGTATGATAAACAGATAAGTAAAACAAGATATTGTACAGATTTTAATAGACATAATGATCTGCTGGTGTGCAGAAACCATGACCTGCTAGTCTTCACTAATGTGGCTTTAGCACTTGGACAACAGCCACTTTCTAAACCCAGATTCTCAGCTTGCTGGCATCACAGGCTGGTTGCGTTTGGAAGGGACCTATGGAGATCACCTAGTCCAACCCACCTGCAAAGCAGGTTCACTAAAGCAGACCGCACAGGAATGCATCCAGGCGGGTTTGAATGTCTCCAGAGAAGGAGACTCCACAACCTCTCTGGGCAGCCTGTTCAGTGTTCTGGCACCCTCAAAGGTAAGAAGTTTCTCCTCATGTTCAGATGGAACCTCCTGTGTTTGTCTGTGCTCGTTGCCCCTCATCCTATTGTTGGACACCATCACGTCTGAGATAGTCCTTGTCTTTTCTGCCCTGCCTCATGTCTTTTCCTGATGCACCAGGCACATATCAAGCCCTCTGTTCCTGGTGTAAAAACAAGTCTTCTTATTACTTTTAAACAGATCTGGCCCATGCCTGCTGTCTAAAAAAGCACAGGGATGGCCCCATGAGAAGAGCTGTGTGCTAAAGAGGCAACTTGAAGGGAGGAGCAACCCCGGTGGACTGGGTTGCTCAAAATGACCTTTGGATCTTCACAATGTTGACCTGACACAATCAAGACGATACAACTAAGCACTTATTGATTTTTATGTATGTGGGGGGCTCAGATATGCTTGGCATGCCCTAGTCTCTGGGAAGGGAGTGAAGATTTTTACCGGTGGTTTCAGGAGAGAGCAGCAAAAAGTGCCTTTGAAAATCCTACTTTCAGTTTGCTCTTCAATGCTAACATAAAAAAGATGTACTTCCTGTGTCAGCTAGAGTTTTGTAAAGGATGATAGATGATACTGAGATCAGATATTGGGCTTTACAAAGACTTCGGGTTGTTTTCTTTCTCTCTGCACAATTACTCATTGCGAGCTGTCCACACTGGGGAGCAATGAATTAATTTTTCCTTCAAAGTTCATACTGAACTAAATAAAAACCAATTAAGTACCAGATGACGCTGATAAGGCTGGATTTTATTTTTTTTTCTGACCAATGTTTGAACACTAGAAAGAACTGTTGGAGAAAAGAACTATTCAATTCCAAAGTGTCCTCGTTTCTAGTATTTAATTAAGTGGTGATCTAAATGATATCCTATCTTTATAGCAGAATAGGACAGGGGAAAAAAGCTTTACTCACTGCTTTGAGTATCTCTGCCAATTAGAGGAACAGTACTTTTATGTAGCAAGTATTATCTGGTGTTGTAGGAAGTCTTCCCTGTTGGGTGAGATGGGGAAGAAATGGCAGGAACAGACACAGGGGATCTGCTGGTGTTTATTCAAAAAGCATCAGCCCATCCTCCAACTAAACCCAGATGCTATCTCTGCTCATACGTAGGCACTGGGATTTCCCAATGACGTGATGTCCAAGCAGTGGTGTTGTGTGGGATGGGGGTTTTGTTTGTTTAAATTTTTGTTTTAAGATTTCTGAGATGGTGATAACATAGAGGAGAAAGGGTGAAAAAGCTCATGCTTTTCCAGGCTGCTGCAAACTGAAGGGCCAAAATTGGCTTCTGTGTGGGGAAATCTCAAATGAGTTGCTGTTCAAAACTCTTTGAAACCAGCAGATACAGAATAAAACAGATAAGCTGGGAGGGTCAGGCAGAGCCGGGGACATGGCTTGTGTGATACTGAGCCACTTGTGATGGAGTTCTGGCAATAGGGTCAGGTCTTAGATGTAAATTGGACCCAGAGGCAAGTCAGGCAGTTGTTTGAAAAGCTGACAGAGGTTCATCTACCCACTGCTCCATTTAATCACTCATGCAAAACTCCCCAACGTTATTGTGAAATTTCGTGTGACTCGTTTACGTTAATAAATTGCTCTTGCCTGCGGCCATTCACCAGCAAGAACACACTTGGCCTTGTGTCACCCCTTTCTGTGCTCTTGATATATTTTCCCCAGATCCAACGTGTTTCCTTTAACCAACTAGACAATTTCCTCTAAATGTCACTTGGTCAGATGAGTTTTCTCAGCTTCAAGAGCTGAGATTGCTGCACAGGAGAGGAGGCAGAAGGATGCAGGGAATCTTGTTTCCTTGATTTTTCAGGGAGGGCTGATACTTTGGTATTCTTTTAAGTTGTTGTCCCACTTTTTTTGCCTAAGAATGTTTGTCAAGGGCATCCAGAATCGTTGTCAAACTGAAACCTAAAAAAAAGTAATAATAAAAGGGATTACGCAGACAATAATCGTTCTTCACTCATACTTTATGAAAACTTTCTGCTCCATGGTATAAGATTATTTTTGATTTTTTTTTTAAGTGCAAAGCAGATGCTCCACTGTAATGAGAGGAAACAGAAATGGAAAACGAAGAGGCTCATACTTAAACAAATGAACAGATGCCAGGAGTGGAAAACAACAAGGTAAAAAAAAATGAATACTTTGAGTAAACAACCTAAAACAAATAGGAAAAATCCAAAACAAAACAGAAAGCAACCAACCAATACAAACAGCCAGCCTGCACCAGTCTGGAGCTGGGATTAATCAGCTCCTCAAAGTTTTTTGCCTTTTTTTTTTTTTTTTAAAAATAAATGGAAGTTGAAAATGAACTTTTCTTTGCAGTTTTGCAATATACCTGCATGTGGATGGCAGGCGGGCTGAAGTTGTGACGCAGAGTCCCCAGAAGAGCCAGAACAGGGATTCAGCATCTTTTGGGTTCTCTGTTGATTCTTAAAAAATGCAGCTTTACTGCTGAGCTTCAGGGTGATTCAGGATTGACATGAGGAGGAAAGTTTTTACACTGAGGGTGGTAAAATACTGACCCAGGTTGCCCAGAGGAGTGGTGGATTTGGCATGGGACAATCTTTCTCCCCACGTCAGCTGGTGCAAATTGCTTTTCTTTCCAGCTTCTCCCTGTTATTCCCTCCTGTCTCTGCTCAAATGTGCATCTGCACAGAGAGGAGCTCGATGTGAGGCTTTTTCAGATCTGCATTTCTGCAGAGCCACCCTCCTGGCTAACAGGCACTGCTCTGTTCTTCTCTGTTAAGGGGCTTTGCGTAGCACACAGACACTATTTAGGGAAAACAAGCCCCAAACACAGCTGCTGGTGTGTGAAAGGGGGATCAGTATTGAGCAGCACGCTACCAACTCTGCTTTCTTCTTCCTCGGTGCTGCCCAGCATTTCCCTCTGCAAAGCTGGCGTCCAGCCTGGGCAGGGGGGATGGCACAGCCGCATCCTCCACCTCAGTGGTACCTGTGCTGGCAGCAAGCAGGGAGAAAGGGAACAGCGAGCGCTAATCCACGCTGCAGCAGGAGACCAGCTGTTGGCTGAACCCGGGGCTGTGTGGCCTTTTCTGCTAGAGAATGCTTGAGTAAAGAGCATGTGTTCTAAGTTACTGATGAATTTTGCTCCCTGACATTTCTGTGATAAGGAAAAGAGAAGACAGGCAGCATCTGATTTCTGAAAAACATTAAGACATTTTTGCAAGCTCTTACATATTTTTAACTCAGTACCTCGTTACCTGCTTTTGAATAAGGTTATTATTCATTCTTTATAAGATCTCCTCCCCTCTCCCTGTCATCGTTTATCCTTCTTAATTAACAAAGGGCATCAATTAAAATGTCAAATATACTCTGCCCAGAACATGCCAAAGCCATGCTCCATCATAACATCCCTGCGTGGCTTGGCAGGGACAAGGATAGAAAATCTTGTCTGAAACGCAATTACTGCAAGCCCTGTCTGTAAGTAAGGATGGCATTTGTCTTGCACAGGGGAGCAGACCTGACAGCTGCAAAGCTTTCTTCTGAAGATCTGCCTGGTTTAGACAGTCAGCTGCTTGGGGCAGGAAAAAGCTCATTGCATGGGATTTATCTGAAATTATTTTAGCCACCTGGCCCTGGGGGTTGGTCAGTGCTGGGTATCTGGGCTCCCTTGAGAGTCATCAAGAGCTGAGGAGGAGAGAGGAGTGTTACTGGAAATCCCTGGTTTGTGTGCCTATTTTAGGATAGGATGAATGGCCTTCTCCTGTAGAAAGGCAGGTAGCTCCAGGGGCAGTAAAACCTGGCCTGAGCCCCAAATCTCCCCCCAGCTCAGTGTACCTAGCATTCTGGGACTAGGTAGTTATTTTTTTGACAGCTGAAATGAGGTGAGGTGTTCTCGCAGCATTTTGTGCAGCAGGAATGCAGGCTGACTCTTCATCATGGGCTCTTCAGGATGCCTAATCAAAAAATATCACAGCAAAAGGCATTTAGAGGACATGAGCATGATTTTCTAGGAATAAATGGTACTTATCCACTAGGGCCTAATGATACGAGCCCTTTGCTGTGAATACTGTGCTTATTTTGGGTCTGTTGTCTGAGACAAACTGTAATTTTGGCTCATGCAGATGGAGGAGAAATGCAATTTGTATAGCCTAGAAGCAGCTGGTAATGTTCTTCCAACACTAATTCACAAGGTGACTCTAAGCAAGTCCCTGTACCTGTGCCCCTGCTTTCCAAGGCAGTTTGCAGAATAAACTTTAGCAGCTTGGCAGGGACCTGCAGATTATCTGTTAGGTCTTTGGATGACAATTTTTGCCTTTGTGTAGTCAGAGACTCAAAGCTTGTAAAAGCTTTTCAGTTCTTGGGCACTGAAAGAAGAACCAGAAGAAATACTTCCCTGGTAAAACACAAACTGTCAGAGCAAATGACCCTTGCTTCTCCCAACAAAAGGCAGGGCAGCATTCAGGCTTTAAACTGACTTAGCAGAGACAATCTGAAACTCAATAATTACTTTTTTCAAAACCGTAAGTGCAGTTAATCTGATGTGCACATACCTCAAGGTGGTCCCGTGGTATTAAGCCAAGGTCAGAGCACCTTTTCTGAAGAGAGGCCGATGTTTTATCTCAATTCACATTTGGCAATGGGCGTACCTGGTGGTTTGCCGCTACTGCCTTTATTTTTGAGACCTCCCCTCAATCTGCGTCTCTTGTTTAGTCAAGTTTCACTCGGATGAGGCTGAGAAGACGTAGGACAAAATAAAACAGCATTTGCACTTGCTGCCATAAAATAGTTCCAATGGGCAATTGCAGTGTCTTGTTCATTTAAGCCATGAGTATGCTCAACCCATTCCCAGTAGGTGAAAGCCTCGGATTAGCAAATCTGTGTTTGTTTGGTTAATTCACTCAATAAAAGCTTTGTTTGAGAAGGCATCTCCACTCAGCAAAATATTGAAGTTTATACTGAAACTTAAGCAAATGCTGAAATCCTGCTGAAGCTAAAAGGATTTTTAAGGTGTGTAATGGTAGCTATGTGCTTAAATATTTAGCTAACAAGAGTGATACCAAGCAGATGCTTGCTTGACTTTCTTGAATGGAAACCCGAGAGGGTTTTGCAATAGGCAATATCCAGAATCCAGGTTGATAGGATGTTTGGAGCGCTGGGTGGATGCATCTGTCTGTCTGCAAGTGGTTTCTGGTACATATCAGGCAGGGAAGTATCTGCCACCTGTGACTTTTTGCCAGTTGGAGTGACTCAAAGCCTTTTTTTTTTTTTTTTTCTCACCCAGGATGTAAAAAACACACTGGAAACAACAGCCCTGCATGGGGTAAAAAAACCTTCAAATGTTTACACGTGTAGTTGTGGGCTCTGGAGTGACTGCTGCCAGTAAGGAAAGAGGTCTTGGAGCTTCAACGTCTGCTCAGTCCTCGTTAGTGGTTATGCTAAAAATTATTAGAGAAAGAGAACAGAAAATAGCCCCAGGCTGATGTTTAAATGGATGGTGTTTTTACATCTTGAGCATGGCGTGCAATTCCAGTTTGTCAAGCTCAAAAATGATCAAGCAGAGCTGGGCAAGGTCCAAAGTGAGGCAATAAGGATTATAAGCAGTACAGAACTGCTTTCCATAAGGGCTGCTTAAATGGCCTAAGGCTCTTTGGTGTGGAAAAAAAGGTGTCTGGAGGGATGTATGAGAGAAATCTATAGAAATGTGAGTTTGGAGAGGAGGAAGTCAATTGTTCTTATAACTTAGGAGCCAGGAACACCAAATGAAATTGAGTGGCAGATTCAGTACGAATGAAGGCAACTTCTTTTTTTTTTTTTTTTTTTTCCTCCCCTCCTCACAGTGGTGAATTATGCTGCCAAAGTCATTGTCAAAATGGAATCAGATCTTCAATCACCTTTCAAGCTGGGGACCAAGGACAGAAGTTTTTCATGGGGAAGGATCCTCTAAACCAACAGAAATGGGCACAAAAACTTCCTAAGAAGATCTTTCTCAGTTTGCAAGGACTAAATTTGCTATCACAGAAAGCAAGTCTTGTGATCTTTCCCATAGATTTAGGGATCCCCCTGTTAAAAGCAGTGAATATTTTCCTCAGCTACTGTTCTGGCTGGAAATCTGTCATTGACAGACAGGACCCATCTTCTAATTGCTAGCCTTAATTGAGTCATGACTTAAATACATTTGTTCTTGTACCAGCCTTAGCCCTGAGCTTAAGGGGTTTTTCTTTCTCCCTGGTGTTTATTACGCTCATATATTTTGTAAAATTGTAGAAAAACAGCATTGCAGGGAACCATTTTATTAAGTAGTCCCTATCCTCACCTCAAAGCCAGCCCAGTCACCCTAATAAAAAACCTGATTGATATTTGTGTAACCTGGTTGCAAAGACATCGAGCAGTGGAAGCATCCACACTGTTTTGCTTCTCCACCTTCGCATCCAGGAATGTGAAAATGTTTTAATTTTTAACTGCTAAAGGGGGAATTAAAAAAGAATAAGGAAGAATGAAAAAGCTTGTTCTCTAGCTGTCTAGGCAAGCCAAACAGGAATAAGGATCCTTGTGGGTCCCAACACAGGACATACTGTGATTCTATAAATACACGAAAGGAGCAGTCAGAAGGGTCAAATTCTTGGATTATAGCTCGAATCCTTTAAGAATAATACACGAGCAGCTCAGAGTAAATGTGCATTACCTATCAGAAAAAAAAAATACAATCAAACAGTGTGGTAAAGGAAGCCACTAAGGAAAGATAGAATTTATGTTTCAAAAAACCCACATACACCCCGCTTACCACACATACACCCTCACCCCAAATTCTGAAAAATTAAATGCTAAACCTTAATAAGATGAGCAGGGGGAGAAAAAAAATGTCTGCATTTGCTAAATGCAAAAGAATATTTAAAGAGTACTTTCTACCCCCCAAATGTATCAGAAATGGGGATGTTGCCATCTGCCCTGTCAGGATAATAAATGGTTGAAGCACAGTTGGGGGCACTCAGAGAAGAACAGACTTCATAATAAAAAAACATTAAAAATTCATTTTGATGGAACCGAGGGAGCTTTCCCACATTGTAACATCTCTTTCTGGGGTGCTTTTCTGACAATTTATCTCAAATTAAATTACTGATAGAAAAGGTTTCCAAGTAAATATACAAAATGAATAGTAATCAATTGGAAAAGCTAACTAATATGCACACAAGAGGTGTAAAGGAATTCAAATATGAAGGTATCTTCAGGTATATGAAGCCTGTACTCCTTAAATAGCCCTTGGTACCAGGAGAATGGAAGGTGGCAAATGTAACATATTTTTGATGTGAAGTCTGGGAGCATCTGGTGTAAACTGGAATTAAGAATGGAATGAGTAGACATTTGGATAAATATATCCGTAGCAATATATATATTAACAAGGAGAATCCAATCAATATGGAACACTGGATTTCAAAAATCTTTTGACAGAGTCTTTCACCGAAGTTTTCTAAAGCTATCATGGAAAAAGTGAAAAGGTTAATTATAATAAATATACTATTCCTATATATTAATTACTTGTAATGAATTTATTGCTAATACAAGTTTTTTTCCTTTGTTAAAAGACAAGTACTGAAGGGAAGAATAAATGGACATCCAGTAGTGATCAGTACTATGACCTGATATGGTCTGCATAGCCACAGCTGATTGCCAAAGGGGTGATAGGGAAGCAACAAAATTCCCTGGTAGTTATTCGCCTATTCTAGAAACATAAAACTAAAATCGTCAGTGAAGTGTTGAGGACTCTGAGTGACTGGCTGATAAATAGCAGACAAAATTCAGTGTCAATAAATGCGGAGTAATACAATGGAGAACGGTGCTAAGTATCTGTACATAACAAGAGGTTTAAATGAGCTATTTTCCAGTAAAGAGACGCTGAAATTATTGTCGTTAGTTCTATGAATAAAACAGCTAATGCCTTTCTTTCCTTCCCTTTTCCTCTTAAAAGAAATATTGTGATATCTTTCTTGAGAAAGCTGTTGATCTAGCCAGGGCTCGAGCTCCTTCCTCCAACTTCCTCCCCTTCATAAACATGCTGACCTTTGGCAGATTTAGTCCCTGTGATGCAAAGATGCTTCCCTAATTCAACCCCCTGAGCTCTCCAGTCCCCCTGACTTCCACAATTATTTTTCCCCAGTTTATCAAAATGTGCCCTGCTGATCCAGACCTGGAAAGAGAAAACTAGAGAAGTTAAGAGCAAATGCTCCATCTGGGCCGTGGAAATAATGAACCACAGGAAGAGATTGCCCAAAGGTGATGGAGAATTGTGCTTCACGTCAAGTTTTCCTGGTGAGACTGAACCTCTCCTGCTCCTCTCTACTGTACTTGCACTTCTCCCTGACAAAACCCCACACCAAACGCATTACGTTTACTAATAAAAATGCAGTTCCTAATTAAGTTTAAATTCCAACATACTAATGAAATTTTATTTCCTAATTGTGCTACATTATCACTAATTAGAATAGCAGTTTTTGCTTAATGGATTATATTTAAATTAAGATGTCTCCATCCAATGTTTTTTCCTACTTACATTTTAACTAATTGATGCTGCAGTTATTAAGTTGCATTTAAATTGAAATATATCAGGCTGGTAGGGAATGATATGATAGCTTGCTTACGTCTGTATGATACTAGTAGCAATGATTAAGATACAGTCCAGCTAATTAGTTCTGGAATCAAAATAATTTCATAAGTGTTTGAACAAGGAGTGAGTGTACACTACTCCCTTGCCACACTGTTAAGGAGGAGCTTATTATGGGCGCAGTAGAAATTTAACATGGTTATTGGTACTAATCAGCTCAGATTCAATCTGCAAATATTTAGGCCCAGGTTCAGGAGGGCATTTAAACATATACCTATATTTAAGCATGTCCTTAATGGTCCCCCCACATTTTTGAATCAAAATCTTTGGGTTCCTGCTTGTCAACACTTTAAATATTTTTGTGTTGGCTAATAGAAAAAGGCCTTTGAAGATTTATTTACCCTGCTTTACCCTATTCTGCAATGCCATCCAACCAGATGCTGGTGATGTTACACAAAACCAAAGATAAATGCCAAGTGCTGGTGATTAGCAAAGAAGTAGGCAGCAGTCTTAAATCACAGATGCAGCATGGAGGCGTCCTACCAAGCTGTTGTAACAACCTTCCTCTTAACAGGTGACATTTAAAAGAAACCAGCTACATAAAATAAATAAATACATGAGGTAAAATGAGGGTTAAATTAAGAGGAAGGGTTACTGGTGCTTCCCAGACATGAAAAATGAGATTAAAGTATAAAGTTTTGAATAGGTGAGACTTGAAAAATATTTCAGCGATATCACCTCATCTCTTTGTAAGTAAATGAGAGGGCAAATTTAAAAAATGGTACAGGTTCATTAATGTCTTTTCCCCCATGCCCATGCTTTCTAATTTTTACAGGTGCAGAATTGAACTCCAGAGAAATCCATCTCCATTAAGGGAGCATCTGAGTCCTTTCAAAAATCCTGCACAATTTAAGGATTAGTGCAAAAGGAAGGATACCAGAAAAATCAGGTTGTCCTCATATTAAACAAGATGTGCGTTTTGAAAGTCCCATAACAGCCAATATAATCAAAAACTCCTACAGCACTGAAAAAGAACAGAAAGAAACAATGGAAAACTACTTAACTGAGGCAGTAGGATCAGCTTGAGAGGTTGGAGAAGATAAGCCATGTATGTTTGAGCAACTGAGTGTGATTACAATGCAGCTATAGACAGGAAGGCAGATGCTGTATGATTATTCTTTAACAGTGAATTATAAGGGGATTTTATCCATTTTCTTTCTAATTTACTCTGACTTTGTAAAACCGTGTTCCTCCAAGCTCTGGTCCCTGTTCCAGCATGCTAAGAACTCCCCTCTGTAAATGATGAAAGCCCTGAGCTGTATTTTTCCTTCTGTGTAACTTATTTTAAGGCAGAACATGGTGCCTTTTCTCCAATAAACTTTGGCAGCTTTTAGACCATAGTTGCTTTTGACTGAATACTGATACTTATAGGAGGTTCCTTCGGCTAAACCATGTAGGGACCAGTAGGAATATTTATGATTGAGTCAGTCTCAGCCAGAATATGATGTCATGTCACACCATAACTTTGGGGGGCTATGTATTGCTTTTAGTGAAGTTTCCACAGCTTTCTGTTTTCTTAAACTCCTGGGATTTAGCACACTAGGCTTGGATGTAAAACAAAAAATTTTTTAAAAATGCAGATCCAGACTCTTGCCCTCTGAGTTGCAGTCATCCAGGGTAAAAAATTGCCTGAATTCAGACTAAGGAATAGAAAGAAGACTTTGTGCAGCTGAGATTAATGCTGTAGCCATAAGGCTGCATGCAGGAAAAACTTAAATTTTGTTTTGGGCAAGAGGAAAAAAAAATCAACCCCAAAAACCTATGGAATTCAGATTTTGCAAAAGTATCCAGTGGGGTTTGGTTATGCTCCACACTGTGGTTCAAAACTTCCAGAGCTGCAGTAAAACAGAAAGAGACTTACTGTCTGGTCAGCTTTATATTCATAGTCTTATCTAAATCTAGTGTACAATACTTCATGCACATTCTTCCATAAACATATAGATGGTACAACTGAGTATTAAATCAGTAGGGGTAATTGGTGGGAAACATTACTGTACAAGGTACTGATTGCAGACTCTGGAATTTAAGGTACTATTTTTGTTCTCAGTAATTTGAAATGTAAATATATATACATATACATACATATATATATATATACACACAAAGCACCATGTGTGTATGCATGTGTGTGCGTAACTGTGACAAACTAGTTAACAAAACTAAGGAGCTGGTATTTGTTAAGTTAGACAGCTCGGGTTTATACCAAATTTTATTTAGTTGTAATTCTGATGGAGAAATGTCTTATTATCCGTCTCTGAAATCTCTCCACCACAGCCCCTGCCCCCCACAGATGAAAATTCATTTGCTAAAAGGAGAGTTGGCAGCAAAACCCATCCTGAGCTCCATGAGCTGAGCCTCTTCAGAGGACAGGATTATTGCAAACGCTCCCTCTGCGCTAAGATATTTAAACAGTCTTCCCGGCAATGTTAAAAAGGTAAGGTGTGCATGATTATGAAATATAACTCTACGATGATTTTCAGATTTTAGAAAGCAACAGAATGTTTTCCAGGTGTGGCCATCTCTGTGTGATATCACTCTGAGTATTTTTTTCTGAAGACAAAAAATATTCCTGCCTCCCTTGCTGCCTCTCCGAAGCCTTCCCTTCCACCCTGATGGGCTCTGTTGTTTGAGGCAAGTACCTTCATTGCCTGTTAGCTCCTCAGACTTGCTGAGAAATCCAGACCTAGCACTCGTGAAAATCCTCCCTTTGCCTTCGTGGGGACAAGACACATTTGCAGGTATCCCACACTCCTGTATGACTTTTAATTAGAGTTACGTAGTGTGCACCGTTACTATAATCTGAGTTTCCTGGCTAAACCCCAATGATAGATACAACCATATGAAAGGTGTAATCTAGACCAAAATCTCCAGCGCAGTTTTGCTGAAGATAAAAGGAATATTTGTCATACAAACACAGCAAACACCTGCCAACTTCCCGACAGAGCAGCAGGTCATAGAGCAAGCACAACTCAGAAAAGCGGAGGTGTACATAACATCGAAATGAGAGGTGAGAGACAAAAACAGCTTTTGTTTTTGAATAAAAGAAACTAAATATGAGTGCCAGCATGTTTCGCTGCCCAACAAAATGCAAAGCCACATGTGTGGAGTGGAAGAAAATAGCCTCACTGATTTCTAGAGCTGGAAGAATAGCCAATGGGAGAAGGGAAGGAAGGTGAGTTGGGAGCAACAGCTACTGGATGCCGCCAAGCTCTTCCAGACCAGAAAGGCTGTGGGAAGAGTGCATCGTGGTGTGTTTGCCTTCAAGCAAACCTGAGGAGAACAGCAACATTCTGTGGATTGAAATTCAACCACAGCAATGCATCCTGGCCCTGATGGGTCAATTCCTTTGCTGTCATGGACGACAGATGTTCTGTCCAAAAGCGGCGAGAAGCGACCTGCTTGTGCCCTGATCTATAAAACCCCAAGACTTGAGAAAACAAGGAACCTGGGAGCTGAAAATGTGATCTTCTATGTCCATTAGAAGTGTGAGGCAAGTCAAGAGCTGAGAGCAATGTCTCTTGGTTGGAGCTGCATTTCTGTAGATCCCTCTTCATTCTTGCCTTCTGCTGCTGAAGGCTTGTTCTCTCTGACTGGCTTACCTGTCTCTTAGTTTGGACTTAGTTATATTTTATCCTCCATGGTTTCTTTCCATCTAGACTTGCTTCTGAGAGCATGTTTGCCTTGCTCCTTGCCTGTCAGCATTCAAATGTTCCTGACCATCGGACTACCTTTTGGGCCATCCTTCTTGCTCAGACTCATTGGTCAAGGTACTGGCTTCTCTTCTGGGTTAGAAAGTCCATATGAACACAAAGATGCATCCCCCTCTTCCTTCTAACTGTCATATCTGGCAAATACTTTGTATAACTGAGTCCCAGCAGCCAAAAACATGAGCATTTTTCCATGTCGCCCTCTGCTTGTTGTTGCAATCAGTGTGCTTTGAAAGTTATGATTAAGCTAAGAAAAACATCACGTGAGCCTGTCAGACTTTCAGGATTAGCTTGTACCCTTGCACATGCCTTTCCCTTATGTACAGTTTGGCACCTTCCAAAGCATTGTTTTTATCTGTGTTTATTTTAAACTGAGGTTAAAGAAATGCACTGACAGTCACAGAGGAAAAAAGAAACCAGTTATTTATAGTATGAAGCAGTTAAGCTTTCAGGATGGTTGTAAGTATGTTTTGTAGCAAGCAGCACCCTAATTCTTGGTTTCAGGCCAAGGTCACCTTTGAAAGGACACTTGTGCTCAGAATAGATGTGTGAGTTACGAGCCTGGGCTCAACCATGGCTGGATGTACCTCTGCACCATCTGAGAACCATCTGGGCCTAAGAAAAAATTCACACAGGCTTTTTATAGCAAGTGCTCATTAAGTCTACCAGGTTAGTTAAGTTCTAGCCACCAGGGTTTCTTTTCCTGTTGTTTTTTTTTTTTTTTCCTCTGTTATTCTCCCTTCCGGTACAAATTTGTCTCTTTTTTTGGTGAGAAATGTTTTCCTAGGATGATTTTCAGCAGCTCTACACACTTGTGCTGAAGGGGAGTTACTGTACAACTGATCCTGTTAGTGCTCTGAAGAAATACTGATGCTGACAGACACTTTGATATGCTAAACTAAATCCCAACAGGCACAGGTACCAAGAAGAGCCCTGCAAAACCATGGCAGGCAGATAGTCATAATTAGCAAGACTTTTTATTGCAGTAAATCAATATTTGATTAGCAACAAATATTTCCTCTGATCTCTCTCTTGCTTCATAAGCCTGAAAACAAAGGTAGGATGAGATTTGTCAAAGCTCAGTGCACTACTCATTAATCTCTTTTTGGACTTGATGATAAAGCACCCTGCAACATCAGTGGGAGGTGAGTTATGCCAACAATAAGTGTATTTTAAAGTCTATTGGCTGTAGGTGCTAGCACAACATAGAACTCCGAGCTAGGTTTTACCAGAGGGTATCAGTTGTGACTTAATTTCACAGTGCCAGGGAAGTTGGGTTGATAAAATATTTGAGAAATGCTGCTTTAGGAAGCAGCACTTTTAACAGGATGGCAGAGTGAAAGATCTTTTCAGCTTTTCACAATGTTTGATTATGCATTCATGGCACATTTTGGTCCATGCGAGGAGCTAGGGATGTTCATTGTTAGATGAAGCGGCTGTTTCAACGTTCCATACTTGCGTGTAACTATATCACGAGCTTGTGATCAGTCCCATAACGGACACATCCATAAGATGGGTTTTCCTGCACTGTGGCTTTAAAGGATCAGATCCCAGACACACCTTGGAGTTTTTATTTTTTTTTTATTCCATTTCAGCTTTGTTAGATATGGAGCTACAACTGTGACATTTTAAAGGAGAAAACTCAATGGATGCGGTTTACAAAAATATTTCTGCCCTATATAGAAGGAACCCTCTTGTAGAGAGTTTCCTTTCTGACTGGCAACTTCTTGTTGCTTTCTTGTTTTTATTGTTGTTGTGTGTGTTTGGTGGGGTTTTTTGTCTTCTTGTTGTTTTGTGCTTTGTGGTAGGTTGCATGGTGCACCTTTTCTTCCCTCTCTAGACAGATGCCATTTTTTGAGTTCAGAAAAGGTTTTAAATAAATCCCATGTGATCACACAATGCATCTGTCACAAATACTTGCGGTTGCAAAATGTTCACAGAATTTTTTACTACTTCTGATGTCCTGCAGAAGAACTTATCTCTTCCATTAATAAATCCTGGGCACAAAAGTTTTGGAAACAAATTCAGAGATTTATTCCAGCAAGTATTAGCCTGTTCTCTCTCTTTTTCTTTTTTTTTTTTTTTTTTAAATCTCTCCCTGTCAAGTCCTAACCACAACTCCCCAAGATGAAGCAGTCTATTTAAAAATAATTGAAAGTTTCTGCCTTTGCATGACTTCTATTGACACCACATCTGCTTGAGCATGGTAGGAACTAGCTCCAAGCCAATTAAAAGGAGATGGGCGCATCGTGCAGCTCCCTTCTCTCTTCATAAACTTTTGACCAAGAGGGCACTGTATTGATTAATTTCATTTCTTCCTAATCTGCTTGTACTCTGCTGGATCGCTTGGAGCTTTGCTCTCTTCTGTTTCAGTACAATGACCCTGCTCTTGAGAAAGCAGCGAGTTTGAAGCAAAGCAAAGATTTCAAGTTATTACAAGATGTTGAACACATTAATCTCTTCTTAGCTGTCTGCAAGATGTTACCTGGAAGCTGAGGAGAGCTCTCACCCCACAGAAGGAGAAATAGTAAGGCATTACTTCACAGCTAAGGACCGACCTGGTCCTTCAGGGTGAGAATATGGGAAGGAACAAACTAGCTACACCCAGGGGTTGCTTGCTATTATGTCAGCCAGACAAAATTTATTTGCTTTTTGGCCTTGTGAGATAATAGTTTTGGTCAACAGGCAGTGTTGGGCTCAAATCTACGTTTCTTGGACACTAGGGAGATGTTTCTTGCTTATTTTTCCTAGCACCTGGGTGCCAGATGTTAATTAAGATATGCAAGAATGGAACAGCGCCCCAGATGTGATCTTGTGAACAGAAGATGGTGCTGAGAGGACAGCAGTTTACATCTCTTCCAGGAGAAAACCAGAGCAACAAAAATTGGTCTTCTCATGCAGAGCTACAAGGAAAATCCTGACACCCACATCTTCATATTGGAAAAGTCCTTTGCCATTCAGAGACTGTATGTTCAGGATCTAAGTAACAGGTGGAAGTAATGTTCTGAAACCAGTACACCATGAATTTCCATTTCCTTAGGAATTTAATATTTATAAAGTGGCTTAGCTTTGAATTGCTATGACAATATCACAGCATTCAAGTCTTGGCTGTCCTGATAATATAAACATAACTGCTTTCCCCAAGAGGATTTTGACTAGTACCTGTTCCAGTCTGGTTTGATATGTGTTTCATCATGACACTCTCTGCACGTACAGAATATGTCTTTGTGGCATGGAAAGGAAGTAAGCATGACCTTTATCAAATAAATGCATTGCTACTGCAACAATGAGTAAGTGTAGATGAAATAAAGATACTTGTATTTACACGACATCTGGAAGACAAATACTGACCAGATCTTTCTATCACTACTGCAGCACTCCAAGTTAATTGGAAAGACAGAAGGACATCACAGAATCTCATCAAAGGGATTTAGACATGTCAGTCTGAGTTTCTAAACTTACAGTGAATTCGGCACCTAATTTTTTTTTACCTAGTCTTTTGGAGATTCAAGATAATGGAAAAGGAATAATGGAATGGATAGGATAATTTAGGAAGAAATTGTGTTTGAAACCATATTATCAAATAAATAACCCTCTGTGGGAGAAAACAATAGACTGGGACCTTGACTTTAACAGTTGGATAAAGATAAGTATTCAGAGTGAGACAACGAAAGCTTAGGAAGATAATAGCTTGTCCATCTGGGGCAATGCTGCCAATTAGTGTTAATAGCAGCATATAGATCCCCTCAGCATTGGCATTGGGCATGCCAGGAATATCGTTAACACCAGCCTGCCTATCTCTCATTAAGGAATTGGAGAGGCAAAAGGAAATAAGAAAGAGTAACGGAGAGGGAGGATCAACCTCTTGCTGAAGACAAAATGGTTTCCTCTTATTTAATTAAGCAGGATTTTTTCAGGTCTGGAACAGAGCAAGTGTGTCCATGTTTACTTACTACATGCTTCCTTCACAAGTGTGCTGGTTTTTGAAACGCAGGAGCAGAAAAGCAGCATTTATGCTCCTTACTAAACATTGCTTGAATAGTTTCTTAAAGTTACTATGTCTTCCTTGTAACTCCATTTGTATTTCAGATAATGACAACCATCTTTTCCTCACCTGGACATCTCCATATAAGGAAAAAACAGGCTGTGATTTGGGGAAAGCTTACTATTATCTCAACTAATCTGTTTAAAACTAAAGGAAAAATACCTTCAACAATATAATTCATTCTAGGTAAGGGATGGTTGTGCTCAGACCTAGTTACTAGGACTGATTGAAAAAATGTCTTTTTTTTTTTTTTTTTTTAGGAGAGATTATTTTTCACCCTGAGGAAATCTCTTAGAATATTCTAGTGGAAAACAGAAATATTTCAGCTTAAATACAGAAAGACTTGATTTTCAAAATACTTCTATTTTCCCTTATGGAAATTGCTTTTCTGGGCTAGGTAGGTAATTTATTCATGGCTCAATCCACTGATGCCAGCTTTAATGACTCTGGGGCGGGGATGGCAGTGGTGTTGGGAGCCCTGACCTTGGTGCATCATAAAAAGTGGCTTAGAACCTTTTCTGCAGAAGAGGATGACAACCTGCAGCATCCAGACCCTGGGGTGCCAAAAAACATACCAAAGTCATGGCTGAATACACACATTTTATGGTTTGATTAGTTTTCACTGCCTGCTTTCTCTATTAAAAAAAAATTTAAAAATTCAGGGCAAACCAGCTACTGTTTATGAGCAATAACACCTACTTCAGTTATTCAAGTGATACACATAGGTGCTCTTCCATTTTTTATTATCTGATCAAGGTAGAAATACCAAGGCAAGACTAATAAAACATGCTTTGTAGCGGCTGCAACAGTATTGTAAAAGCAGGGGAGTGCTTGAGAGCACTGTCAATACAATCTTTTCATCTCAAGCCTGGGCTGCTGGAGACCTTCTGACTTGTACAGCAATTTTCTCAAAAGACATCTCCAAAATAAGACTTGGGATTCATGTTTTCTTGAAGAATTCATGTAACTCCTGGTTTCAGTCCCCTCCCAAAACCAAGGTTAACAACTGAAAAGGATTCCAGCTAAGAAATTTGAAGCACTCAGTGGTCTGGTGAAAATAAGCAAGCAGAGAAAAAACGGTGTGTATTCCAGTCAACAAAGGTAAATGCGTTGGCCTGACAGATAGAGTAATGGTGAGACATGCTCTCACTTCCAGCTCGCATTTCAGTGTCTGCTCCTGGCCTTCACAGAATCACACAATGTTAGGGATTGGAAGGGACCTCAAAAGATCATCTAGTCCAATCCCCCTGCCAGAGCAGGAACACCTAGCTGAGATTACACAGGAAGATGTCCAGGCAGGTTTTGAATATCTCCAGAGAAGGTGACTCCACAACCTCCCTGGGCAGCCTGTTCCAGTGTTCCGTCACCCTCACTGAGAAGAAGTTTCTTCTCAAATTTAAGTGGAACTTCTTGTGTTCCAGCTTGAATCCATTACCCCTGACTTCAGCCTCCCAAAATCATGGCTTGTTGGAGGCAGCTGGGATGTGCTAATTTTAGGGTAGTAAAACACTGGCCTAGGTTGCCCAGAGAGGTGGTGGATGCCCCGTCCCTGGAGACATCCCAGGCCAGGCTGGGGGCTCTGAGCAACCTGATCTGGGTGAAGATGTTCCTGCTCATGGCAGGGGGTTGGACTGGATGAACTTTGAAGGTCCCTTCCAACCCAAACTATTCTATGATTCTATTATTCAATGTCCTTTTTAAAAAATCTTTAAAAGAAGTACATATTGTAGGGTGCTGACCACAAGCATGGGAAGGTAGAGCGTGTCTGATCACACCTCTTATGTGGGCAGTGCTAATCAATGCCATGGCTAGTTGTCTTCCCAGCCTTCCTGGTAAGTTAAGCTCTTCTCTACCCTCCTGCTATTACCCCGTTCTGAATTTCATTTCTCAGTTCCCTGGTTTGCAAACAAGGATTGCATCATTTCATCATAACAGCAGTTAACTGGGAATGAAATCCCCCCAAATCAATTACAACAAATCAAATTACTCTTAAGACAAAAACATGGCAGTGAATATTGTGGTAAAATATATGAAAAATACCTCTTGCCAGTTCAGTATTTATAGTGGCCAGCAGCCACTGTAAATTCCCCAGTACAACAGGAAACAAACAGCACGTGTGAAATGATCTCGTCTCTTCAGGGTGCTAATTTTATGAGCAGTTCTATTGGTGCTTATCTTCAGACATGGAGATAGATCCACTGAACATAATGTTTGTCGGTTCCTGAGACAGCAGGAAGAAAATAACTCTACATAACGGCAGAGGGGAAAAAAGCCCAACATGTATTTTAAGAGAGAATGAAAGATCAAAGATCTTTTTGGTTTATTGGAATTTTTTGTTGGGTTTTGGCTTTTTTTTTTCTTCTCCATTGTGAATGTAATGTACTGGTCTGTACTATTTTTGAGAACCAGGGTCTGTGATGAAGGAGGAGACACAGACATAATAGAAACTATGGGAATGCACCACCAGTGCTTTGCGCCATCAGGACTGATGGGCACAGTTAATAGGACAGCATGTCATGTGATCCAAGGTTGGTGCTTAAAGCAATGCATGGTGTGAGGTACAGGTGGTACAGATGTCCACTGTTTAAATCCCTTGTAGGCTTTTTACCCACACAGAAGTATAACCACTAAATGGTAAAAACAAACAAACAAAAAGTTAATTTAACCTACTTTACAGGTCTTTAAGGGTGAAAAACTCCAACAATTACCCATTTTCAAGCCTATGTGGTTGCTCTTTGGGGTTTAGACCTGCAGATACAATGGGCAAAAGAAAAATGGTGGTATTACTGCAGGGAATTTCCAAAGATTTTTACCAGAACTGTGTTCTCAGCAGCGCTGAAAATACAACTAGAGTGGAGCAGACGACAGCAAGCATAAATCAACTGAAAGCAACTAATTAACGCTGGTGAGGGACGCGGTCCAGTATTTCAGCTGTTGTAAGGTGCTGGGGTTGTTCTAGTTGAGGGGATTGAGACTTGGTGATGAATCAACACTGTTTTAAAGGTTCTTTGCTTTCCTTAGGATGTCTGCTGGGATGGGCTGGGCTGACAGACTCTCTGAAGAGTAAACAGCTGTGTAAGGATATGGCGGGAAAATAATCTTTCCCTGAAGAGACGGACTCTGAAAAAGACCGTAAAGCCTGTATGTTAAGGATATGAGGCTGGTATGCAATTGCTTTTTCTGTCTGACTCCCACTCCATCCTGTCTTTCCCTAAGGAAGTCTGTACAAATTGGCCTGTTTCAGACAAAGCTCTCATTTATTTTTAATTTTAATTCCTATGTAAACTTTGGATGGCTGCATGTTTCAGAAAATTTAGAGCATCCTCTTAGGAAATGTGTCTATGGAGGACAGGTCGGTTTACAGGTTTAGCTTTTTTTTTTTAGTGAGATATGGAAGAGCAGTGTCCAGAGGATGAAACATGCTGGGAATTTTAAAGAAGAGTTGGACTGAATGCCAGCAATGCTAACAAGTGCAGTCCCCAAATGTACACAAATGATTGTGGAAGAACTTCAGACTAATTAACACAAACTGCTTGTTTGTTTCTTTTTGATAAAGAACATTGAGGAAAATTAATGTGATTGGGAAAAATAAGGAGATGAGCTTGAATACTTTGCTGCAGTAAATGGATTTTGTCAGCTTTAATGTATGTGCCAGTGACACTTCAGGTATAAATGAGGACTTGAGAAGCTCTTAAATCTGAAGATGGAAGCTGATGAAGCATGATATTCTTCCTGTATTCAAATTAAGCTTAGTAACTACTAGGTGATCACTTAAACCCTACCTGAGCCAACATTTCTGTGGCTTGTTAGTCCTTAATTTCTCCAGCTATTTTGAAAGAATTGATTGTTACTGTCCTGTTAATTATTTTTGGGTCACTGAATTATTTTTGGGTCAGCATTGTTAGCTTCGGATGCAGGTACAAATCAAGATGTCTGCGTGAAAAGATGACCATATTTTGCAGACAACAAATAGAGAGAAAACTCACTTTCAGCATAAACATTTAAAAGTAATTTGATAATAACTCTGCTAAAACAAACAAGCCAAGTCAAAAGATTGTATTACATGCATGTTGCCTCTGCATGAGACCTTTATGGAGAGCTGGTTACTGAAGATTTTCCAGGCTTGCTCTATTAAGTTCAGTTTGGGTTTGACTGATTGTGAGACCCTTTTGTTTTTCACAGCTGTTTTCTTTGCATTCATAACACTGTTCATGTCTCTGAGAAGAGATGGGGAAGGGGTAGATATGTGATACTACCTAAATGACAGCACTGTTTGGTACCGAATAAAAACTTGAAGGTTTTCAGCATGCATGGAATAGATCAATGTGTGTTAGGAGCAGAAAGAGCCTCCCTGGTTCTCCAGCCTCACCCCCACAGGCTGTAAGTTGTGATTCAGTTAACCTGTTCTTGTGGTTGGCTTTATTTTTCCCCTCTTGCAATTAAGCCCAGGTTCAGGACTGTTTCCTCTGCTTTGCAAGCTGAATGAGGATGTGTTGGGGAGCCTCCTCAAGTTGCAGATGATGTACAGTCTACCCAGTTGAATGTCTTCACCCAGCTGGACATCACTGTATCCTCCGACCTGCCTCAAGCAAAAGAAATATGGTTGGGACAGGGTGACTTACTGAAACCAGGCTTAAGTACAGTTCTGAGTTTAGCTGGGACAGGCTAGGGAGTACTCCTGTGAGATGAGTGGCTTAGTTGGCAGATCTTAGAATCATTTTGACTGGAAGAGACCCTCAAGATAGAGTCCAACCATAACCTAACTCTGGCACTAAACCATGCCCCTAAGAACTCAGGCAACTGTTTAGATCTGAAGCATTTATTATTAGGCCTTTAAATCTGGATATGAAAATGGGGCTGCCCATTTAGGAACTGCAGACTCTTTGGCTTTGAATGTCCACCTTTTACGAGAAAGAAAGAATTGCTTCCCCTCACTCACCAGCTGTCTGATCCCTGGATCTCACTGCCTTCTGGGATAATTGGTTGAAAATAAGGTCGGGATTAGTTCTGCTGCTTGGCCCAGGCTGTGGGTTTCTGTCCGATTTATGCTTCTTGCTCCGAAGGGAAGTTGCAGCAGGTATCCTGTGCCTCTGTCGTTGAGATGTGAAAGAGCCAAGATGCTCTTGGGACCAGATGCATCCAAAATTAACTGAGGATTTTCACCTTCAGCTCTCTGTACACAGCTCTCCTGATGCTGTAGAGAGAGCTTAAAGCCAGGCTAGATGAACTGGGCTTTGGGAGAGCCAAGATTTCAGGCTGAGCCCAGCATAGGACGCATGAGCACCATGTTCTTTGCTCTGTAACCCGCTACTAATTACCAGAGCTATTCACTCCTCCTAAGCAACTTATTAAAATAATTAGTGTAGACCTCCTCTGTTACAGACTAGTCCTAGAAAAGGTCTTTTATTTGAAGTTGCTTAACATTAACGAACAAATTGCCTGTCCCTGCTCTTTGCGCTAATAATCTAATGACAAGGACAGCATTTGCTATAAACTAGTTCTGAGCTGGTTGCTTTCAGTAAGGCTTTTAACAGATGAAAAGATGAGATTAGGGTTTGCTCTGTCAGGAGGAATGGGTAACAGAAACTGGTTTGTAAAGAATTAACAATTATGTTGGGAATTAACTCCCAAGGAGAGGACAGACTCTTTCAGAATATAACCAGACGGAAATTATGTAAGGTTTCTCGCAACCACATCCAAGTCAAGCAGAATGCTTGGTTTCCCTTGTCCACTTCACAGTTGAAATAGAGGTTTGTGCTTCTCTTCCAGCAAAATTTTGATGTGTCAAATCCCTTCTCAGTAAAAGCACGTAGATTTTATGGCCTTCATAGTACTGCTGTTGCTTTTTTTTTTTTTTAAGAGTGGAGGAAAAAGGAAAACTGAGAAAAAGGAGGCTAATTAGAGAAAACGGGCTTAATTTGGAAGCCACGGATACCTCTTTTATAAGCTTTTGTTGAGCTTTTGCCCACAGTAAATTTATACAAGCTTTGAATAGACGGTAAATCTCTGTTTGCTGTGGCCTGCTTTAAATGGGGAGCTTTCGGCACTACTTTGCCAAAAGCTAAGGGCACTGATGAGGTAATGAAATCAATGTGTCCTGGAAAATGCCCACTCAGCTGGGAGAAACATTTCCTTGGGTCCCTTGGTTGTTGGGGTCTGTGTAAAATAGTATTTGTTTCAGTAAGATGCTCGCTAGCTACATCACTGTGGATTTAATGTCTTTTATGGAGGCTTGATTCCTCAGCTCTTTGCTGCCTTCTGTCTTGCTGGTCAGACTTTTCGGAGCTCTTTCAAAAAGACTGGCATTTATTATCTTGCAGGTCCTGGCCAGCCTGCTTCTGGAAGGTTGCATGGAAGAGAATTGAATGCTGATTGAACTGAACCGCCCTGAATTGAATGAAGTGTGAGATGTACGCACCTGCCAGTTAGATGTGAGTCACTTAGGTGAGTTACTATTACAAAAAAAAAAAAAAAAAAAAGCAATGCAATTACATTTACAAGTTGTGGTTGACCAGAATGTGGTGTTGTGGCTCTGAGCACACCCTGACAGCCCCATCATCTGAAATTCCACAGCAGGCACAGAGCTGGTTAGGAAGCAGAGTTGCATATTTTACAGACTGGGGAGCTTTTTGCTCATGTGAACTTTGATCTCAGGATTAGTGCAGACCTTTAACTGTGTTATACAGCAGAGTAAGGGCCATTCAGTATTTTCTCCTGCCACTGGGATAACTACAAATGTCTTCGAGGGCTTGTAATCTAGTGACACTTCTGAAGTCATCCTGTCCATCTCATCCAATACTATTGCTGAATTTCCTGCATGGAAAAGGGAGAGAAGTTTTGAGTCCAGCGCTCCCAGGTTTCAGTAAAGCTCACAGCTGCCTGGTTCATTCTCTAAAGTAAAGGAGAGGAACACTCAGCTGTTTCACATGTTGTCATGGTTTGATTGCGGGGTGACAATAAAACTGTGGCAGATGTATTGTTAACCTCCTCTCCCTCCTTCCCACTAAGGACAGGCGATTGGGAGGGAAAGAAGGACAGAGAGAAGAGAGTTGGAAAGAATTAAAAATGTTTTACTAATGCTACCAATAAAAATAGAGAAAATAATACAAAATATACAAAACCAATCTTGAAAGTCCGGCAACTGCTCCGGCAGATGTGGAGCCAGCACCCAAAGCCCTGGACTGGACTCTGCAGCCAACCGGAACTGGATTCAGTCTGTCACTAGGCCTCAGTTCGCAGGGACAACTCGCAAAGTCCTCTCCCAATATTGGCCAGAAGGAAAAGGGATGAGATCCTTGTGATTCCCCACTTTTATAAGAAGTATGACGTGAATGGGATGGACTACTTTAGTTGGTCAATTTTCAGTTCACCTCCTGCTTGCACATCTCATGGGATGCATCATTATCAATGACCTTGCATTCCATTGCTATGTCTACCGAAACATGTATCTAACTTTCAGGAAAACTGCAGTTAGTAAGAATGCTTTAGCTGACAGGGAAATTCACTAAAAGAGAAACCTGTTTTTAACAAAACCAGGACACATGTTTGACACCTGCTGATGGCCAGTAAGATCAGGTGAAGCCATCAGTAGGGGCAATGCTCTAGCTGAATCATCACCTTTGCCAAATAACTTGGCATTATAAGAGGGGTCTGGAAGGAAGCTTAACATATTTCTATTGCAGGGCAGCCTGAGAGGAGGGAAGAAAATAATAGGAAATAGGGTTTCATCAGTTCTGCTACTTGCAAAACTGTTTATTCCAAGTGTACATCCACAAATAAGAATTTCAATGGGAGGCCTGATGAGCCTTGTTATTTGGATAACTCTAGGCAAAGAGAGTTCTGCTAGAGGTACCCAATTCCTTAAGGGCTCCATTTGTTTGATTTTGAGTTGAAATGACATGAAATTAATTTCATTTTCACATTATTGAAAACCTTTATTTTGTATTCCAGAGGAAATTGTGCCGGTTTGGGGATGAGACTCTGGATCTTCCAGGCACACCAAAAAGATGAGCCATAGTCTTTGGGAACAGAGCACAACTGGAAACGCAGCAGTGTTCTCAGCCTCCATGTCTATTCCTGCCTGCCTTGGCTCACAGCTCCGCCAAGAAACTTCAGACTTGTTCAAAATCACATCAAGTGGTTGAGCTTTTTTCCTCCCATCTTCTACTTTTAATTCATTAATTTCATTTGACTTGTTTTGTTGCATGTGGTTGATTTATTTAATTCTTGCCACCTCTCGTTGGTTGAATTTCTTCCAAAAGTAAAGCATTATCAGTGTTTCATCAGGAAGGGGAAATTTTATCAGCTGTTGCAGTGGTTCCCAGATCATACTGCTCAAAACCCAGCGGGGATATTTCTGTTAACAATAATAAAACTCAATGGGAAAAGTTAGCCATTCCATTAAGAGAATTAGAACAACATGATTTTGGCATCACTAGAACAGAACTGTGGTTAAAAAGCTCATCTACGTAAAGAGCAGGAATGTTATGGAATTACCTCATTGCCATTACGGAGTTGAATTTCACACCATGTTGGCTGCTGCACCCAGAGATTAACTATTTTATCATTTTATGCATTTTACAGAGACTCAAGCTGAACCTCTTAGGAGTTTTACAAGGAAACATAAGAAACCTTTATTTCCAGTTTATTAGAAAATATGAATAAATCTAGTTAGAACAAAAAATGCAACTAGAAGTAACAGCAGTTGCCGAGAGCTGGACATGATTAAACCGCTTGATTAAGAAGTAGAACTTCAGTTATTTTTGTTACCTGAGCTAGACCTAAAACCTAAAAACAAAGGGAGAATGACTGTAAGACCAGAGGGAGGATAAAACCAGCATCCCAGTAGCAGGTGATGTTCACATAGCACTATTTTCCATCAAGCTGTCCCATGCACATGGGAATAACGGGCACAAAAATGGCTCTAGCAGAAACTCAAGATTAGACACATGTGTCCTGGTGTCAACATGGAAAAGAGCCATCTCACTGCATCTAAAATTGGGTTGCTCCACAAGTGGATGAAGCCCATAAAACCCTGAGCTGGGTCTGAACTCAGCCTCATGCTTCTAAAATTCATTTTGGCTTCCAAAACTGCTGGATGTAGATCTCTGACTTTCCTGGGTGGCTTCAATAACAGCCATCCAGAGATACTGAAGTCCAATTCTAATGCATTCTACTTTATGTGAGGGCAACAAGTTAAAGCCATTTTTTGTTTGTTTGATTGTAGCTTTTGACATTGTAGAGGCATGTAACAATTACATTTGCAAGTTCTACTTTAGTGCACGCAGCTCAGAGATGATATGTTAAAACATCATCAGTGGGGAAATAATTATTACTTCTGAGTTAAGATAAAATGATTTTGATTTCAGGGAGAAAAATAATAGAAAATCTGGTTCTAAATGCTGCAATATGACTGTGATCTCTGAGGTCACAGTGGCCCTTCCCAGAATAATTACTTTCCACTCTCTAGGGAAAAGTTATTTATGGTACATGATCAATAGGGTTCTAGCATATTTTATTTTGTACTATTCTATAAATATTACATACATATACTATTTTATCTTGTGAGTACTTAGCAAACCTATATGGCAACTTGGTGCTCAGCAGTTAAACTGTCGCTACACATGCAAAATAGCAAAATTATCTTAGGAGGCAAAGGTGAACTGTCAGGTAAAACAAGGGAGCTGCTATTAGTTTTTATGGTAGAAAACCACTTATTTCCCCTAGTACATTTGATTTTTTTCAATTAAGATTGGAAATTCCTCCTTCGAAACCACTGCTGACAGTAATCCTTTTAATTAAGCAGTATCCACAATCTCATAATTTCTGTGTTCTGCACCTTGAGTCATCTGAGCACTAATGTATTGTGCTTCTTGCACAGTTTTTTTACCTTCTGGGCTGGTGCTTTGAAAGCATTAATACATGAGGAGCACTACCCCAAGAAGTGGAACAGGTAATGCTTGAAGTTAAGTCTTTAAGCCAGAGTAGGGCATGAATTTAGCATCCACTGTGTCGATGGAGGGCTGTATTTTATCTGTATGTAGGAGATGAATGTGTGTTATTTTACTAGTAGATCTCATTACTGATTTTATGAGGATCATTTTGCAGGTTTTCAGAGGGGATGACTCTTTTTTCTAGTATTCAGTACCTTCTAGTAGCTGATAGAGGGAGCTGTTATCACAAAATGTCAAATGCTAGTAACAAGGGACAATGTCCGTTATGTTTCTCTCTCACTTCCACTACAGGACAGAGGTAGATCAAGGAACACATGAAGTCTGAGTATTTGCATTTTATTTTGGACCACAGTGTTGGTGGCTTGGAAATCCACCTGCCACTTCGGCATCAGCTTACAGCATGCCTGGTATCCAGCTTTACTTCCACTGGCTTAGGTGTGATCTCTTACTTGCCCAGATTATTATTTCCATCTCAGCTACTAAAGATAAGAAACTGCCTTGTCTCCTCCTTCTCCATCTTTAGCACATCCCTGTTATTGAGATGTCATTAAAAATAGAGGGAAAGTTCTACTGTCAGAGTTATGGTTTCAGACTGTCTGAAATCTTGGGAAGAAATAATTAACTTACGTACATACTATTTACCATTTTTTTTTTTAAGACTTCCAGCACAGACATGAGAGCTGGGAACTTACTGTATCTCCTCAAAGTCAAACAGAAGCAGCAGTATAATCCTGTGACTCCAGAAGCTGGGACTATATACATCAAATTTAGGCCTGACCCTTGGGGCGCAGGCATGGCTCAGGATCCACATTTTCACAAAACCGTTTTATGGCAAATCCACAATTAAAGAAAGCAAGGGGTGAAGGATGAGCTTTGCGCATCAGTTGCTCAATGAAGAAAGTGTAAATTGCTGCTCTACCAGAAATTTCAAGGCGGCAAGGATTCAGCATTCACTCACTAGCCTCGGGAAATGGCCAAAAGCTGACAAATATCATCCTCCCATTGCTCTGCTGAGACTGAGATTCAAAACAGACAGCAAGTTGTTTGGTAAAGGAGGGCATATCTTGATTAATATTAAAGAAATTACACTAACACCTTGGCTAGAATTCACTCAATGGGCAATGACCAGGCAGTGATTGAAAGACCTCAGTCATATCCAATTATCACACAGAGTAATGATCTCATTGTAAAAGGCAATCAGACACTGGTTTGTTCTTCTTTTCTCCACATTTGTAGTTGCTAAGAAAGGATCTGCATTTGATCATCTTTTCCTGAGCTGCCCTTTAACTCATTTCATTAAAGGGTCAAAGTTTCCTGGATTAATGGTCATTTGTCATTTCCCCAAATCAATTTTGCCTCCAGTCTGTTGAGACCTTACAAACATATCCTAAAATGCTTTTCAGAATTACAGTAGTTACAATGTTGCACTGAGATGATGATGTTTTATTTAAAAAATAAAAAAAAACCACAAAAAACCTCACAACAACCAGAACAGCTTTTTTTGCCTTTTTTTTTTTTTAATGTATGGGAATCTTAATTGAACTTTTTCATTTTAGAAAAATAAAGAGAAATATTGATTGACTCTAGTTTTGTCTGCATCTCTAGGAAGTCTTCATTAGTTCAACTTCAGCCTGATTATTTCTCTCAAATTGCTTCCAGAGCCTGGGCTCAGCCCATCTGTTATTGCTGAGCTCTTCACTATCTCCATTTCATTTATCTGTCTACCACACCTACTTTTCAGGCTCAAGCCTGACCTGTAGACTTTTTCGAAAGACCACAGCATTTCAATATAGTAAGTGCCGTGTTTAAACTGCTTTCTTCATGGGAACCTCCACTGTCTGCGGGGAGCACAGCTGTTCTGGCTGTTCATAAAGGTGTTTATTTGGGTGGGTTGTTTGTGTATTTTGGTTTTTTTTTTCCAAACAGAAACAACTTCACATGTGTACAAGGGCAAATTAATTCAGTGGGAAAAGCCGAGCAGGGCCATGTTTAGGGTGAGAACAAGAGGTTTGCATAGACAAGACTGGGAATATGCACACCTCCTGGTTAAAGATGGAGCATCGCTTTAAGAGCAGGGGTACAATGTTATTTTAAGTACTCAAAGTGATACTGTGTAAGTGAGAGGGCAAAGGGGCACTTAATTTTCTTACTTTATCTTTGGATGCTACAATATAGTAGCTGGATATATCCTAGAAACTTATAAGTAAAGGTCTCTGCAGAATATATGAAGGTTCCACTTGAGCTTCCTGCATAATTCTCAGTATAAGAGGGAAAATCTCCTTTGAAAATATATGAAGCAGTGAATCTGTCCTCTCTGCGTGCTAGAGCTCCAGCAGAGCTGCCGGGACCCGACATCATTGAAGGGATGTAATACTTGAAATACAGCATGATCAAAATATGCAGAAGCCAAGCACAGCCTTAGGCTCATTTCATTTTAAGCAAACAAATAAAAAACTGTAAGGGCTACACAGGCAGTTGGAAATGGCACAGGGAAAACAGTACAGAGAAGAAAGCAAACCTTTGCTTCAGGAATTTAAGATATCCAGAAATAATTTCTGTGGCAAAAAGAGGGCATGGGTATATATGGTTCGGTAGGTCCCTTTGTCATCCCTTGCCATCTTCCTATTTTTCTCCTTTGCGCTTGGTTGCTTGCCACCTGGAAAGCAAATGCAGAAGGTACAGTGAGCAAAAAGTATACCTTCAGCAGGTGCTAACCGGGCTTATGGTTTGGGTGTCCCCCCACCACACTCCCCAAGTTTGTGGCTTAAAAAGAATCACCTCTATTTTGTAGTTCCTTTGCTCTAGTGAGCCTTCTTGTCCACAAGCCTTTCTGGACCAGAATTTTGTCTTTGATCTTCAATAGAAACTGGCTAGATTAATTAACATCTCAAAACTAATGGACTTTTTTTTTTTTTTCTACCTAAGTCAGCTACTTGGAGCTTTTCCAGGAGCAGAAGCTCCTCCAGTTACTACATCTTTTAATGATGATCAAGGTTTCCGATCTTTGTGTAATAGGATGCAGAGCTGGCAATAGAAGAAGATCGTTCCTACCAATTTCTGTTTGATCTTCACTGCCATTAAGAGTCTTTCACCATTCCTGCAGCTGGCTACACTATAAAGTCACTTGTTGCTCACAGTGCTCTGCTGTTCTTTCCCAGTTTTTCTACCACTTTTTTTTTTTTCTTTCTTTTCAAGAAACTCGGCAATGAGTCGAGTTTGTTCTGCCCAGGAAGTTGTTGGGCTGTTGAAATAGACTCCATCCCATAAGGACATAGAGGATAGGGATATTTCTTGCCAAGCTTTTCGTTTTATCTGTCTCTACCCAAGTAGGTGGCAAAGCACAAAATAAAATGTCACACCCTGTTCCCATACAGAGTGTTTTTTTCCTGGAGCACACCAACAGGCGTTAGCCTGGGAAAGGCTGAGACAAACAGAAGACAAGCTGCTGTAAACTGCCACAATCGCCCATTAGGGTCGCTGGCTCACAGGATTTTATGATGTCTCAATACTGGAGGTCAGCGCAGTGTCTTGTCTTCGTAAGACAGATGTTCCAGCGAGGCTCTGAGCTTTCATGATTAAAACAAGGCACCCCTCTCAAATCTGTATTTCCCGACCTGCTGGCTGTGTAAGAAGTGGTAAAACACTTTTTCCTGGTACCAAACGACTTCAAAACTGCAGGGCATTTTTAAATCGCATGCTCCTGATCCTCTTTTACCAAGTGAAATAGCACTTTCCCACTTTGTAGACAATGGGAGTCTTATCACTGCTGTGTTAAAAGCAGAGTTATGCCGAAGCAGAGCTGTTTTGAAAAATCCCTCCTTGAGCTCCCAAACTTTAATCTTCTGCTCTTGCAAGTAAAGCCCCATACATCCCTTCAGCCCCTCTCTCGCTTTATAAGAAGTGATCATTTTTGAGTAAACTTGTGCCTCAAACGTGAAGTGATTTGGGGATGAATGAGGAGGGCTGACACAGGCTTGGGACTCACCCTTTTTTCACTGTATTGTCATAGTAACAACAACCTGCCCTTTGTGTAGTCAGAAACAATCACTATGTGCCAGCTATTCTATACAGAGAAGGATGTCACGTTGTTTCTCTGGAAGGATGACAAGGCATGAGAAATACTCACAGTGACTTGACAAAGCACAAGCATAATTTTGTGCCATTTCTGGTTTGCATTGCACTGTGTACCAGTGGCAGGAAAAAACCACGTAATTAGTGCCATAAAACATGGACTTCCAATCCCTGAGAAGAACAATAACTCCTTATAGAGGTTTTAGTTGACATGGTAATATTTAAAAGCAGCAATATAGGATCCTGGAAGCCATGGTAACTTACTGTACAGAGATACTAGAATGTAAAGCACCCTGTGGTGGCTGAAAGACAGCAGGGCTCAAATCTACAGCCTTTGGCTATAAAAGCTACAGGCTCAGTGGCTAAAATAAGTGTTCTGTTAAACAAGCAGATGCATGAGCCTCTACATGTTGCCTAGTGCAGGCAGGCTCTGCCTAGAATGGGGGCAATATTTTATGCCTCTAAGCTGGCCATAGACTGCTCCCATCCCAGGGCTTTCAAATGGGATGTCAGCTCTGTCAGCTTTCAAAGAAACTGAGATAACAGAGAGGATGTGTGGTGATATTGGAGCTGGTCTACTGGAAGCACTCGCAATGTGAAAGGCTGTCAGGGGCAGATGGTATCAGCTACCTGACTGTGTGTTTCTGTGCACATGAGAATTACCTGTATTGCCCAATGCTGCCCTTCTGCAAAGCTGCTATCGCAGGGGTCAGTTTATTGACATATCAGCTACATCTTGTGGAGAAAGGTGGTGTGCCAGGCGATGCACCAGGGTGCATATCCTGTTGCTCTATGCCAAGCTCTCCCAAAGGCTTACGGTGCTGGTTGGCTTTGTGTCTCTGCTTGGGTCATAATCGTATCCTAGCTCCACCGAAACGGGTCAAGCTTTCAGCCAGTGGGGTTTGCAGCTAGGATTCTGTCTCAGAGTACTGTGCAAAAATTAATTGGGACACTGTGCAGATGCACTCTCCCCCCCCGCCACCCTGAGAGCAACAGAAATTTCTAGGCTGATTGACAACTATGGTCATGCACGTGACCCTTGGTCAACAGACAGGGCTTTTGACCAGTGAGATGCCTTGGATGAGAGAAGTTTCTGGACAACTACCAAAAGTGACCACAGCTCAGATTCAACTAGGGTATAAATGGAGGCACCAGAGACACCCTTTGAGTTGGTCTCCTCAGGGCAGCGGGTCAAGAGTTGAAGACTCTCCTCCTTAGACTGGCCATCTAAGGAGCATTCTCCAGGGATTGAGACACTTTACTGACCTGGTAAGCGATCTGCACATTTGGAATCATTACTCCAGAGTTTACGGATCTGATTCACTTGAGTTTGAGTCAGTTGTCTAGTAATTGAACTAACCGGTATCCGAACCTGTGTTGTATAATGTTATCAGAGTGCTGAATAATTTTGGATAAACCCCATTTGTAGTTGGTTTCTGTTAAAAAGCTCTGGTTAGAATGCAGTCTGTTCAGAACTTGTTGCCTGCCTTTGAGGTGCCTCCGTGACAGGCCCTGATCTTGTCTGGAGCTTCTAGATGCTAAAGCAATATAAAGGTTAGTAACAATAACTCATTGCAGACAGAGTAGCAAAGCTGTTCGTACAGAGAGTGCTAGGAGAAACCCTCTCTGAGGTGAATACATCAGTGATTCATTTAGGCCCCTTGAAGACTGCCAGGCTGTGCTGAGACTTCACAGATGTCCTTCGGTAGCCTGAGGGGAAAACTGCATTGTCCCAGTGGTGTGGCTACCCTGTGGAAGGTGGCTTTTGTTTTCTCCAACGGTATTCCAATGAAGCCGAATGGCATTAGTGGGTTTTTGTCTTTTTTTTGGCAGCAGATGATGGTGAATAGAAAAATGCAGTAATTCCAGATGTTAAGGCTTATACCAGTCTGAAGCTACAATGGTAACACTAAAACCATCAATAGTTTTCCAAGTTCAGAGAGAAACAACAGCTTAGTATTGCTGCGTGGCTTTTTCTGTTTGTTTGTTTGTTTGTTTTAGACATACCAAAAAAGGTTACATGTTCTCAACAAATGAAAAGCAAACCCATAGTGGTGGTCAAGTTCATACTGGTGATCCAGCGACTGAAGAGATCCACGCTGTAAGCCTTATAGGGGATTTTTTTTGCCTTCATTCATCTCTTAAAGTGCATATTTTACTGTGCAGATAATTTGTATTCATGTGCTGTTGTCATGGTTGCATAGGTATAGACTTTCCCATTCTGAAAGAGAGAAAGTTAACAGCACATCACTGAGCTGGTATAATCACACAGGGACACATGCCTGCTAACACAATGGGGACCTGTTCTCCCTCTTTTCTCTTCCCCAGCCCCTTTTCCTCCAGTTTTGCACTCTGATTTTAATCTGTGTTGCACATTCACTGTGGGGAGCTCCTGAACTATTTATCATTGACCTAAGTGTTTATATCAGTAAGAGTATTGTCACTAAGAGAAACAGAAGAGCCAGACCAGTGCACAGAGTTTTTGACAATCCACCTTGCATCTTCCCACTCCATGTCGGTATAAATCTGTACATGGCTTTCCCAGTTTCTGTCCTTGTGCCATTTCTTACCCATCTCCTTTTCTTCTGCGATATTTATCTCCTTGAATCTTCAGACCTTCTAGTTTCTCTTCTGCATGCCAGGGCTCTTTACTAATTCCTTCATTTCATTATGTCCCTGTACACTTTTATGGGGGAGATTGGGTCAAGCAGCATAGGCCAGTTCTGAACAAAAAGGGGAAGGATTAGAGGACGACTGAGGAACTGTGAGGGTCCTAGGCTGACCCTAAACCTCTAGGGCTACAGATACCTCTTCTGTCCTCATGATCCTGGATGGTCTTGACCAAACACCCCCCATCAAGGGGCAGTAAACTAGCAGGCTCCTCCATCACCATTCATAACAGGGATGAAACTGTGTGGTGAGGCACTTGGTGCATAATGGGGCTGCCAGTGCTTTCTCTGTCTGGACCCTTTTGGTGGTTTTGTTTTAACTCTCTGTAATAAAATGGGTGTGACTAAGCAGGACCAAGCAAACGTGATATCCTGCACTGACAGGCGTGAAGACACCAGCAAGGACACCATTGGCCAGGGTACAAATGTGTATTTTGGTTGCCTAAGACAGCTGCCATGGTGCAACTAGCCAGCAAGGCACTTACTGGTGTAAGAGACAACAAACTGGTTCTCCTCTGCAAGCGTGTGAGCTTATGACACCGCAATGAAGGAGCAAGAGATTCCTTTGTAACCTCATCTAGGTGTTCGTGCTTCGGCAGGGGGATTGGGCTAGATGATCTTTCGAGGTCCTTTCCAATCCCTAACATTCTGGAATTCTGTGATACTGTGATTTAGAGCAAGTGTTGAAAGCCTTCCCAGTTTCCCTTGTAAATCTACACCTGGCTAATGTGCCAAAGCCCACCTTGCTGCTATTGTTTTCCTGCTGTATCTCTCCAGGCAGGACAGGGATGTTGGCGTTTGCTGCCAAGGTGCTGCTTTTTTTTGCTGTGTACATTCCTGTTGTCTCTGGGGATGTATCGCTTTAAGAGCCTGGTTTTCTTTGGGTTGGCAAAGCAAGTAATGGGAGTAGCTGCGTCCTGCTGAGAGTCTGAGGGGAATGGAGAGAGACAGAAAGCAATTATTCAAGTTAGAATGTGCACGGAGCACTTTTATTATTGTTATTTATTGTTTTATGGTCGCATAAGTTGTGCTGCGCTTGGGAGAAGGCAGAGCGTGCCGGTGGCACGACTCGTGTAAATCACTGCAGCGCCGTGACACTGCGGGATTGACGCCAGTTGCTTCTGCTATGTCATGGCCCTTGGCTTTGGCCTCGAAAGATCGACATGCGCATTTTAAACGTGAAAAATCAGGACAGCAAGTGTGATGAGCGATACAGAGGGGATGAAAAGGGAGCAACCAGGCCTGATGCAAGAAGAGATGTTGGGTGCATGGGCAGAGCAAAGAGATCATCTCCTCTCTTTTTCTTGTTTGACATCTGAAAAGCTTTGGTAAATATTTTGATAGTGTTCTGACCAATTCTTACATTGTGAGATGGAGGCGGGACATGTTTTAAAAGCTTTGTGGTGAAAACAACTTGTTTGCATCAAAATAAGGTAGTTTTTCTTCTCTGCCAGCTTCAGGACTAGGTATTTAATGTCTTTTATTTGAGGGACAGGCTCAATAGAATGGGCAGAAGTCTCTTTCTTCGTTTTTTTTTTTAATTGTTGTTTACATCTCCCCTGTTGCAAGATGTGGCCCAAGTATCCTCTTGTGCTGCTCTACAAAAATGGCAGCTGTTGCAATGTGTGTGGGTTCAATGCAAAGCCACTAACCTGTTGGCTTCAGCCAGAAATTCTTTAGAAATGAGTACATAGCAACCCATATTTAATATTTCCCATTTGCCTTTATGAACTGGGTGAAATTTGGGTAGCCTGGGAGCTTTTTTTGTTGTCGTTTTTGCCTGCTCGCATCTTAATGTGAATTCCTAGGACAGTGAAGTGCAAGTCCAAAAATAATCACACATGTGGTACTCCAAGGAGGGTGAGTTGTTGTGTAAAAAGAATGTTTTGGGGATGGATGTGTGTGAAGATGTAATGATTTATTAATTATTAATTATTTTTATTTATTTTAACTTTTTTGGGTGGGGGAAACTGTTTCAGGTGGCTGCTAGAAACTTCTTTGCGGCAGCTGCTGATTGTTGCCCTGAGGGGCTGCTGTTGACAAAAGGCGGGGACAGAACCATTTTCATGGTTTTAAAAACAGGTTAACCTTTATGTTGAGCAAATCAAGTCTTTTAATAATGTTCATCCCAGAGAAAAGGGACTTTTGAAAAAAACCAAACCAAACCAAACCTTAATCTTGTTTCTTTATATATTCTACACTAACTTCTTTTACATAACTTTTTTTTCATAAACAATAATTGGTGATGTGCCCTGCTACACCGTTGGGCAGCTTTTTTAAATGAGGCTTTTGTGCAAAATATTTCTCTGACATCAGCAGTATTGCTGTGACTCTGTTTGTATAAATTACCTTTGGGTGCTTATTGGTGTGTTCACTGCCAAATCAAATCTGGCAAACCTTCTAACCAACCCAGTCTAACCAGCTGTTGTATCTGTATTTTCCACTCTTGCTGTTGCCATAACACTGTAATTTGTTCATTTAACTCGGTCATTATAACTTGTGCATTTAAGCACGAGATATATCTGTATCTCTGCAGCCTCAATACTGCCAATGAGTTCTCTTAAGTTATGCTAAGCCCTTTTAGGCTTCAGACCTAAAAATGGCCAACTTGCATTTTTAGAAAGCAAAAGTCATAACTCTTTCAAGCCTAATCTGCAGTTTAGCTATGCAAAGTTGTGAAGAGTTGTAGGGAAAGAAAAGGAAACATCGATCCTCCTCCTCCTCCAAAGAAAATCTCATTGATCTGAATGCAGAAATTTTAGTTCTAGCTTTTTTTTTTCAAAGTAGAAACTTTACCTTTTCAAAGGCTATCAAAAACTGGAGAAAGTATTGTTAGGTACAACAGTGGAAAGAGAGAGGAAATAATGCATTTCACCAAAACCAAAAAGCAAACACTTCTCAGAGGGAGTAATATTTTGAGAAGAAATGTCAAAATACTCAATTTTTAAGTGGCACGTTTGACCATTTCTACCGCTATCAGAGTTAGCCAAGGGAGACAGAAAGGCACATACAGAGCATATAACTGGTTCTGAAACCAAGCTACAAACCTAACCCTTGGTAAACACAGTCGTGTGACACAAGGCGCTGGATGCCAGCGGGTGCGTGGGGAGGCCGAGAAGGTTATAATTCTAGTGTTGCATGTGGGTGCCTCATGAGTGGGTGGGAAACTCTTACAATTCCATTTTGACTGGGAAGTTAAATCAGTTATTACAGAAAGACTGCTATTCTAAAACTGCTCTGCTTCTTCTTGTCTCCCATAGTATGAATAAGGGTCCCCACTGATTGAGAGGAAAATACAGAGTTGGACTTTCTGATATTAAAAGCTCCCTGAGGCTGTCAGCACTTCAGGGCCCTCATGCCAGCAAGGCTTCCAAATTGATTTAGAATCAAATGAAATAGTGGGAAGGAGAGGAGGAGGAGGCATAAATATTTTTCCCTTGCTAATTTATTTTCCCCTTTCATGCATGAACTAATACGATGGAAAGCAATGCAGCTAAAATGAGGGCGTTTGTTGGGAGCTGTGTGCTGTGCCATGCAGAGTTACAAGTGGAAATTGTGCACTGGGCTGTTGGGCCAGCCTGTTCTTCCCTCCGTATGATGAGGGAATGTCGTGGTTTAACTTGAGCTAGCAATACAACCACGATAGCCGCTCGCTCGCCCTCTCCTCCACGCCCCCCCAACAGGGGAGAGAATCAAAAGGGAAGGGAGAAACTTGGATTGAGATAAACACAGTTTAATAAAATAAAAAAATACTGATACACTACTAGTAAATATATATATAAAATAGAAATAAAAGGTACTCAAGGCAATTCCTCATGAACTCTGTCCACAACTGAGCAGCCAATCCCGGCAAGACACACTTGGTCCTAAAGCCAATTCCAGAGAGAGACAAGAAAGGAAAAAGGCAGAAAAGCCCAGAGGCCTCTGCCAAACGGTAGAAGCCTGACTAAACATCCTGCACCCAAGACTCCCCTGGCTTCGATAGCAAGAACAAGCAAGCAAGAAGAAAAACAATGTGCACAAGAGCAAGTGCCCGAGTAGCCAGAGAGATAGCGGAAGAACCCAAACCAGAAGGCCCCACTCTTAAATAATTAGCATGATGCTAATGGGATGGAATACCCTCATTGATCAGTCTGGATGTCAGTCAAGCTCTGTCCCATCTCCGCCCCAATTCCTTGACACCTCTAAGCAGGGTGCTCAGAATGTCCTTGGCTGTCAGACCAGAGCAATTAAAAACATTAACTCTGTGCTGGGGTGTTATCTGCTTGTTCTCAAACTAGGTTCAAATAATGAATATGCTAGCTATGAAAAAGAAAAGTTTCTAACTGCACAAAGAAAATTAAGCCATTTTCAGTCAAACCAGCACAGGGAGGCAGCCCCTGGGATGTCTAATGGAGGTGGTGGACTAACAAATGCAAGTCTACTCAGTGCACAGAGCAGGGCCTGACTTTGTTTTTGCCATCTGTGCTGCACCTTTTCCTCATTTCTTATGTGTTACCATGTGTTTCTTTTTAAGTTAAAAGAAATACTGTGATGCAGTTCTAGCTATTAAGTGCCTTGTATTTCCCCGTGGTGCACTGCTCCTGCAGAGACTTCTCTCTGGCCTGCATGTTCTGAATGAAACTCCTATTTTGATGCATCTTCCGTCTGCTTAAATGTTGGCTATAAATAACAACATATTACAAAATTGCCTTCTTGTCAAAACACAGATTGTTTATGCGTCATTTCCTCTATCCTTTGTGTTGCTGTGACTTCCTAGGGAGGGAGAATTTATTGGTATAGCAACATTTGGGAATGAAACCAAATCCTATCGGGGTATGAAATAAATATAGTCAATTTTTGGTACTACATTTTTATTTACTTTGTACAAAACATCTTCTTTCCTTGACAGCTTTGTATCTCGCCATGTGGCATCTACTAAGTTTGCAATATCATCTGTTATTTAGGGTCTTATATTTCCAGAGTATGTTTGCAAGCTGAATGTAGAACTGTGAACTACAGTCCCACAGTACTTTCAACTGAGAGCTAATCTTGAATTTCCACTTACTGTAAGCTAATCTTCAGTTCCCCCAGCCTCATTTTGGTGTTGTATCAAAAGAAGGTCTCTATCAATTTAAAAGGAAGGTGCAAGATTGGTCGAAAGTCATGCCAGGAAAGAAACAGAAGTTCTGTTGTCTAATTTTTTGAAATCAAGTAGGCTATAAATAAGTACCTTTGACTTAAGTACTGCATTTCCTGTGGCAGTAAATTGGCAAAGCCCTTCTATTCAGTAGGTAGTGTGCTTTTTGATATGAATGCTTCCTGTCTTAGTGGCTGACTGGACCTGGCTATTTGGGACCAGCTGATGCTGGCCATTCTTAAAAGTTTGAGTGGAGATTTTCACAAGAGCTCACAGTTCTCATGTTGGACTCATGTTATTCTATCGTTTGAGATGCTGAAATATCGTTATGCAGTTGGGCACCCGTATGGCTGTAGTAATAAGGGCTCTTGTTGCGAAGAGGCTTACTATACATGTACACAGTGTGGGCACAGACTTGGACCATCAGGATAGTAAAGATTCTGGAGAGCTGGGTCTCAGTGTAGCAGTAGCAGAGCTGCCCCTTGATGCAAGATCGTGCTTTTCCACTGTTCATTTTGTAAAAGCAAACTTTCTTTACTTACTGAGGATAAGTATAGGTGTGCTAAAGCTTATGCTACATATGCAAATGCATTTCCAAGCAGTTACTTGGAAACTGAAATGCTTGTCTTTCACGATCTTTTTCCCTTTAGTACGAGGGTATTATTATTCTGGCACCAAGAGGAGTGGGATTGTGCTAAACAGGCCAGGCATGTACTTTTTGGAGAAAGTAACTCATCTGAACAAGGAATGCTCTGGACTACTGAGTTGGAACAGGAGAATTTTGATGATAATTCAAGAGCAAAAACTTTGCTGAGCAAGCCCTACTGCCATTTCTGTGCAGACATAAGTCAACTCTGAGACATACTGCTAGCTCTTTTACACCACCATATGTGACAGATTCTCAGAATCTGCTGCCCTAAGTCTTCCAGTGGGACAGGATTTTGACTGCTTGTTTGCCTTCAGGTTTATTAGATCCATTGGAGAATTGACGGCGCAGATAGATTTTCCTTTAAAAATTGTTTCCTTAATCTTCACTGAGCTTTTTTGGCTTTAGCAATGCTCTGTTTTGCAATTATCACTGCTGAATTTTGTGATGTAGAGAGCATTGGCTTAACTCTCTTGCTGTTCAGATCTGCAGTAAACTTCCCAGCAAATCCCACTCTTCATTTCCCTTAACCTTGAGTCAGAGCTTGCTTATACAAATGTGTACATAGATTTACTTTTTCTTGCATGCGTGACTTAGTCCCTTAAAAAGAGTTGACACTTGTCTTACTTTAAGAGAAGGCTAGAAGGCTTCAGGCTGCTGGGAAGGTGGAAGGTCACCGTCGGGCTCTGGAGAGCGCAGGGAGGGAATGCACAATTTGGCCTCCGCTGTGACAGGTGGACACGTTGTAGGGACCACATGGTCACGTAGAATTTGCTGAAAGCCCTGCAGATGTGGCTGAAATTCTGTGTGGACAACATGCAGCGAGGGCAAAGCAGGCAGTGGGATTGTTTATGATCTTCTGTTTATCTTCAGATTTTTTGAAGGCTTTTTATTCCTTCAAATGAGGAAGCTGACTGAGTCTGCTTATTTCCGATGAAAATTTGGCTTTTGAGATTTAAAGATCTCTTCAAATATCTAAAGATGTTTTGTCTTTTTTGTTGTGTTTGTTGCTGAAAGCAGAACAAAAACTTTTGGTTGTGGTATGTTTATAACATAGAATGGCTCTGTTTTATTCCTAGTATAAATTTATCTTTGTCTTAAGTAAATGAATTTCATAATTGAATTTATGCTGACCAGAAAGTAAGTAGCAGTAACTGTAAGAAACAAAACCCTGATGTTTTGCTGAGTTTTTACATGACCTTGGTCATCCGAATGTGAACAACCCAGTGTTTCAAAAATAATAATTGTGTACTGTAAGCCAGGCGTGTGGGAAACAGCAGGAGGAGAGAAACTCCCTCCCGCAGGTGCGGGGAGGAAAGCACCCAGTTCTCTATAATCGCAATTATGTAACTGCAAGTCGCATCCTGAACCATTTGCTTCTGCCAGATGGATAAAACCTCTACTGCTTGCTTTTGCCAAATAGGTAAGATTCTGCTTTCTCGTGACTGATAATAATAACTAAGTAATGCTGTTTTCTTGTTCAAATAGAAAAATAGATGTATTATGTAACCTTGTAAGTTGTAACCTAAAAATAGTATGTAGAAGAAGTATAAATATTTCTGTGTGACTAACAATAAAAGGCTCATGATTATCATATTGGTCGTGTCGTGAAGTCCGCTCGTACCCTCGCGTCACTGATGGACAAATGTCTTTGTTAACAATAGCAAAAATATTGTAGTTGTAAATAATTAGTGTGTGGTGGGTTTTTTGTTTTGTTTTGGTTTTGTTTTTTTCTCTCCCGAAAACAACATTATTATTTCAGTGACCTCTTAATCTTGCACTGGGATTCTAAGAAGATGTATTTCCATATCTGTGCATATTTCTACATTTTAAGGTTAGTGGCGATCAGCAGGAAGTATATCAACATATTTGAAATAAGCTTCTGTTTAAAAAGAGGAGGAAAACCTCCAACTATAATCCATATTTGTAGAGGATGGCACAGGAATTTGTAGGCTTATATTTCTGGAAGAAAAAGTTAGGAAAAAGCTTTTCAACAGAAAAGGACAGTGGATTAGACTTTCTGGTCAGGACTTGAAGCCTCCATGGCTGGTCTCTAATCGGAGGTCAGGCAAACAGTGATCAGGAATGACATAGGCAAAACTGAGCTTGCCTTGAGGTGGGAGTTGGCCTTGTAACTCCTTAAAGTCCCTTTCATCCCAGTGGGTATGTGGTAGTTATGTGTACTGAGTACATTTCTTCCTACTAGCTGAAACTTCTTATTGGATATGTGTGATTTTTGTCTGCCTATACAAAGAATGAGCTGCGTGTTTTATAAACTGAGGACTCATTTAAGGAAGAGAAAAAAACAAAAAAACCCCAACTTCCTGAATAAAATACAGAATAATTATAAAGCTTTCTCATTGTGGACAGGTTTATGTTGATCGTTTGTCCCTTTCAGCATATATCTTCTCATAGGGATTTAGCTACACAGTCATGTTTTGTGTGTTTTTCCGTGTAGGATCCATCTCAGCCCAAGCAGAGGGTGGCAGGCCTTGCAGAGTTGGTAGGTGTTTACTGCTGGTTATTCTTCACACTCAGAATGAGTCCCTGTACGTTTTATGCTGCACACTGTATCTTGCTTTGAAGGTAAGGAGTGTTTATTTTCCAGTAGATATTTCGAGTGTTGCTTCCTACAGTAATGCAGAATACTCTGTTACTGAAATTATCACTGTGTACCTCATTGTTTTCAGCTTCATCCCCTAGCTGAAATGCAGTCACAGAGGGGGACAAGCTAGAATCAGTATAAATGTCCATTTATTGTCTCGATTCAGTTATTTGGTTGTGTAAATTCTTGGTTTCTTCTGTGGTGTCAAAACTGCAGTCTCTAGACATAAGCAGCAGTTTCAAGTACTTGCTGCTCTTTGACAGAGTGATTCAGCCTGGATTCTCAGAAAAAGAGAGACACACTGTTAAAGATCACACAAAACTTGGTGGTTGCCCAATATGATAGAGGTGCAAATTTAGTGTCCTGAGTCAGTGACTTCATGCTGGGAAAGGGTAGTATTGCTGTGTGCTCTGTCTCGGGTGGATATTTATAGCCCACACATCAGTACAGCAAAGTCACAGATTCTGAAGCAAAGCTTGGGGAATACATTTGAAATGTTTCCTGGTGTTACTAATTTTCAATACAACTAGCGTTAGACTTGCTAACAAGTCTCTGCCCAGGGTTCACTGTGGGTTTTGTTATTAGCTACCGTCTGTTAGGTGTTTGACTCTACGGGAAATAGCAGTATGAGCGTAGAGCCTTGTCCTGTGTAACTCGTGAAAGAGTGGCCTTTCTGATGTGAGACTGCAGCTTCTCTTACTGCTAGGACTAGGTTCTGCTCACCTATCTCCTTGAACAGAGCTTTTTTCCACAAGCCGTTGATCCGTGCTTAGTTTCCTGTGTTCTGTTTGTTGCAATCTCCTTGTGTTTTCATGAGTGGCGAGAGCTTGGCACTCCTATTCCTGCAGTTTGAGTTCCTGCATGATGATGAAAAACAACCTAATTGTATTTTTTTCTGCCTTGGGATAGAGGCAGAGACACTGTTCTCTGAGGTCTCTTTTGAACATGTTTTATGTACCACTGTGAAACCTGGGCTGCTAAGAACAGTGGAACCATCCCCAGTGTAGCAATTAACAATTTTAACTGGGCAATTCCTCTAAAACTGTGAGTTATCACGGATTTTGACCTGTCTATATCTTTTTAATTGTTTCTGTCTTGGAGAAACCTATATATAAGAGCCATCTCCTTTACATTTACGCACACAGACAGCTCTTACCACGATGCAGATTGTACTGTTTCATAGTGCGAAGTGTGTCGCATTCATAGATCGGTGCATTCAATAAAGCTCCTGCTTTATTGGAGTCTATTTAGACCTTTGTAGTCCATTGCTATTCTGCATATGTGTTACTGACAGAACCTGGTGCTTGCTAACAGATTCCCTCCTGTGTCTGCATGCCATGCTATCTTCCCACTAAGTGAAATTATGTTTCTGTATGATACAGCAATGATAGTATTTCACATATGGTGTTTTTCATCAGTGTGTGCCAGGCTGCTTTACAAGAGAAGTCTGAGCCCTTGTTCCTCTCTGTTGTATGGAAAGATGAAGCACCAGGCTGTGAAATACTTAGTACAAGGTCTGTCATGGTGTGGTAAGACTTGAGGTTTAACAAACAGCTTGCCAGACAATGTCTCCGGAATATTTTGCGTGGAGTTCTTGGCCTTTTAACAGTCTTGGTTATATACAGTGCAAATAATTTCCTTGCTGTTCTTAATATCTGGCAACTAAGGAGCTTGATTACTGCTTTCTTCTATTATTCTATATCGATGTGAAAGTTGCGTTTTTTAGCAACGCGTTGTCTTTGTTCTCATAAATAAAGCAGAGAGTAAAGGACCTGGAGCCAAGGTGGGTTACACTGAGTACAAAGTGAACGTGAGCAGAACCAGGCTTCTCTGGTACATCTGTTTCCAGATAGCCAAACAATTGACTTCAGGACTTCAGAAAACTGTTGCTGTTGTCTTTTGACACTTCGGAAATGGCTTCACAAGAGACATCATTCAAGAACTTGATAGAGGTATGATCTTCACTTATGGACTACTGATGCATTCAACATGAAAGATGAATTTTCTGCTCAGCCACTCCCCAGCTTATTGTAGTAGAAAATGGTGCTTGGCATTACATTGTTTCTTTTGCTGTTCATTATGTGTTATATTTCCAGTGCTTGAATTAGGGTTACAAATTTCCAGAGTTATGCGATGACAGCATAACCTTGGAATTATTTTAAGACAGCGAGGCAGGTAATAGAGGCCTCAAATTTATATTTGGTAATAAAAGAAACCCCTCTATAAAATTTAATATGGACATAGAAATATTATTATGACTTTGCAAATCATTGCAATGGAAAAATTCCCTTGCAAGGCTTTATGTCCAAAGGCAACACTTAGCAGTGGTGGTGTCCTCATGCAGGTTAAATGTGCCATTGTAGTTTTCTGTCTTACGGGGCGATGGTAAAGGAAGGAAGAGGTAAAAAAAAATAATAAAAAAATTGAATTTTATTATTGGCTTAGTTTCAATAATCTAGGAAGTTATTAATAACTGCAACTGCTTGCATAATTTATAAGATGCATCTCAGTGTTTTTTCACATTAATTATTTGATCCTTTCCCCTGCTTATTGTTTGTAATTGCAGTAGTGCCTTGAGGATCCAGTTAAGATGAGAGTCTCTTACTCTATATGCTAAGTAAATAGTTGTAGTTCTTTCCTAAAGAAGTTGCAGTTTAAGTTGCTGTGATAAAGAGAGGAGAAAGAAGATAAGCGGTTTGCTCAGGGTCACAGCAAAGTCTGTGACAGAGATGAGTTGCCATCTTTTTGGAGTCCTACTCCAACCCATTGTCTGTTGTGCCATAATTTATCTGTCTGTGGTGGCGTTCTCTCTCATTCTCTTCAAGTATGTGATATAAACTATTGTGTATCTTTGCTTCTGCTTCATCTACACCCATTGTCCAGCAAGGACAGGGAGCTCACATGTGCCCCAGTCTTTAGTGCTGAAATGACAGGACCTGAATACCCAAAATCGTAGTACTTAATGATACTGAGAAGTCTAGAAGGAGAAAAAAAATACAGTTTCTGACAAAGGAATGACCGTGAGTATTAATCCGTAAAAGCTAGGACGTGAGGGTTATTTTAACAGCTTTTCCTGAAGTATTCTCTGTCACATCTTGATCCCAAAGCCTGGACCAGAGGTCTCTGGCTCTGTCATGCAAGGTGGTTCTTAGGCTGAACGTGACAAAACTCAGTGTAGTTTTCAGATTAGTCTGGGCACTTTCCATTGCCCTGACAAGAACAGCTGTTGAAACAGTATAATTACATTTTTGTGGGTTTATATTACTTACTGTAATTTGTTATCTTGATGTGGCTTATGTACAGTGTTTGCCATTGTAGCTGGAGTTTGAGAATTCAATAAATTATGAGATTGACTTATTCCCATTAAAAAAGTAATTTCAAAATAAGATTGCTCCTCTGTAGTGCTGTAATCGAAGACTGAAATATAATGAGAGCAAGTGATTGTTCTTCTGTGGATTTCAACGTGCCATTAAAAACAAAGAAAAAATAAAACCTTGATGAAAACCACAAACTCACTCTCTCCATTTTAGTTCAGTAACAAATTCAGAAAAACAGCCGCTCACTAAAGTGGAGATGAGCTAATTCAGTTGTGTTTAAGACCAAAGAAATAGAATTGAATAAAAATATTTTAAGAAAATGTTAATTTTGTTGAAGATATGCCTATTAGCATTATAAATGGTTTCCAGTTGCCTGTTGACTCAGCCAGTCTTTTAGAATGGTTCATCAAGCTTAGAGTTAGATTTTGGTCTAAATCAGTGAACCAGATTTGCACTTGAACCAGAAGTCTTTGGGCAGAGATAAGTGCCAGTGGCTGATTCAACCTACGTGTTTTAGAAGGCAGTGAATCAACTGAACTTCGGAGCAGCTTTTTTTTTCTCCATTAAACTAGAAAGTTAATCCTCAAGATATGAACCCTTCAGACTGAAATGTCTTATATTTCAGTTCTAGGAAAGCAAAGTAGAATTTTGGGGAAAATATGTATCTCCTAAGCATTTTTAAAAATTTTATAAAAATGAATCTCAGTGGCCAGATACTTCACTCCTCTGATCTGATAAAGATGTATTTGTGATTTGTTTGTTTGTTTAGTTTTTTGTCTCATACCCATTTGTTTGGAAAGTTCCTAAAAACTCACTAGTAACTGAGATTCCACATCCCCGGGAGCAATCTGTTCACTGTTTCAGTAGACTGACACCTTGGAGTTCCTGTTGCAATTAGGAGGATGGTCTTGATGCTAAAAAGCTAACTTTCCCTTTTTGTGCAGATATGCCAAGTTTTACAATTTGGAGAAGAACCACTGGGCATGTATGCTGTAAGGGATTACCTGAAGTGATTTGCTGGCACAAAAAGATTTGCTGTATGTAACAAGGAAGTAGATGGTCTCATTCTTCTGAATATATCTCAGTGCTTGGGGAATTAAAGCTCTAGTGTGTCGTGTGGGTGGGTTGTTTGTTTTGTTTTTTTAAAAACATATTATTCTGATATTTGGCCATTCCTTGGGACGTGACCAAGGTTTCCATGCTGCCTGTGGAGGAGGAGGGAAGTGGATGTGGAGGCATAGTGCTTTTGAGGGCAGTGGTTCCCTTATTTTGAGCAGCAGTGGAGTCTTGTGTGCCTCTGTCCAGAACGGTTTGGCAGGGGTTGGCGTGTAATTAGTAGGAATGCAAGAGGTGCCTTGAATCCTCTAAAACTTATAATATTAGAGCTGTGCCAGAATAAATAGCAGCTTTTTGCTGCAGACCTGGAATTTGATCATCAGCCCTTGCAACAAAACACTCCGGTGAGCCTAAACCTTTATGGCACCTGGGTTTTATCCCATTAGGTTTCATTGCCTTTGTCAGTCACACGTTTTCAGTCTGCTTAGTTGGACAGGTATGTTTTCCATCACCCAGAGGGAAACTGGGCTGGCTGGGGATATGTTAATGAGTGACGTAGTTACGGAGGTCACTAGGCACTTTGGCTGTATATCAGGACTTACGTGACTTCGGATTATTCCCAGGTTACCAATGTTTTAGGTCTGTTTATTTTCAGTAAAACATTACTGGTGCGTGAAATTACCGCTAGGATCATAAAAGATTCCAGAGGAGAATGTTAATGTTGTTAGAATCTAGCGCATTGAAAAGGAAGCTGGGAAAAGGTACATAAAGGTAGGGAGGTGGGGGCTAATTACAGGCTCAATTAAAATATCTGAAGGAATACAAAGCATAGTCTAAGAGGTAACATAGACACAACAGAAAGCAAATCCTTCTATGGACTGTGGCCTCTGTGACAGAAAACAGGTTCTGCTCTGGTTTTACAAGAGCATTGAGATTCCTTAACAAGAATACTTGGGAAAAGAGAAGGATATAAAGTAATCCCATTATAGAAGGTTTTTGTGTAATAATCGGCTGAGTGGTGCTGGAATCACGTGCACATGGCAAGAGCACCAAGGTTGGTTTCTAACCCACCAGGCCTCCCCCCTGCTCCACTCTGTAGGTCAGCAGGTCTTTCCCATACTTACTGCTTCTTACCAGAGTCAGTTATATATTATATATATATTTAATATATGTGTAGGACCACAATTGTTAGCTCAGCCACTTCAGCTAAGGGATAGAACTGAAGATCAGAGTTAACAGCAGCGATGGTGTCAGACATGTTTTAAATGGATTAAATGCAGCAGAAGCTGTCTATTTATACATCTCATCAGGTTAGGCTGAATTTTAACATATGTTTAATACATATGCTTAAATCCATTCCTCTTCCACAGAGCAATGGTCATCCATCCTAAGCTGTAAGAATATTCAGTGTAATGAGACTTCAGTGTAAGTGCTGTGCAGTTTGCTGACTCTGTTTAGAGGTACATTTTCCCTTTCTTGCTGCATAGCAGCTTGCTGTTTACCATGCTGGTTTAAATTCATTGAATCTTAGGATGGTTTGGTTTGGAAGGGACCTTCCAAGCTCATCCAGTCCAACCCCCTGCCATGAGCAGGGATATCTTCACCCAGATCAGGTTGCTCAGAGTGCCGTCCAGCCTGGCCTGGGATGCCTCCAGGGATGGGGCATCCACCACCTCTCTGGGCAACCTGGCTAACTGGTGGCAGCAACGAAAATATTAAAATGTTGCCTGTGACTGAAAAGTGTATAGATACAGACAGGCACTTCACAGCTGAATCTAAGAGTTAACTGATCCTTTTCTGTTCGGAAAGGTTATTCAGCTAAGCTGTTCCTTGAAGCTAGACCTGGTGAGTTGCTCAGTTTACTTCTGTTAATGTCATAGAGAATCATGTATTCACACAGGGATCCTTGCGTTTTCTTGTTCTCTCAGAAGAATTGCTTTTCAGACTTTGATCCAATTATTAGTGTTAAAGGTGGCATTGCAGTCACCTGTGTTTTCCTTCATTCATTCATATGCACAGCATAATGCAATACATATTGTGACTATTTCTTTCTTTCCTTTTTTTTTTTTTTTCTCGCTGCTATCCTTTCAGCTCTGTAGGGGAAACTTCTGGACTAGAATGGAAGTTGTTCTTAATGCTGCATTCATGGAGAAAAAGGTTTTTTCCCAGAGCTTTTTTTTTTTTTTTTTTTTTGGTTCTCCTTGTCCCCAGCTTTAGCTAATTTGTAGCAGATTTCACAGAGGAAAATTAAGTTGTGGACCAGAAATTGCTTGTGCAAAAAGTCAGCTTATGGACTGAGTGGGTTAATTTCAAGGAAGTAAGGAAAAGGGGAAAGGACGGCTTGAGTACACGAAAAGATGAAAGAGATGTTTCCTCAGGAAGGGGAGGTGGTAAATGAGGCTGTTCTACTGGATCAGTAGTCTATAACCATGTCTTCCAGAACTGCCAGCTACATTTGGGAAGTGGCATATTCTACATAAGGCTCTGTCTGTCTAGGTGAACATGCACCTTTTTAGGTGTGTCCTGGCATTCTTTGGTCTTGGCTGGTTGTAAGAGCTGAACATTCAGTTGCTCTGAGGTTCATGTGGAGAGCTAGTACACCTAACGTGTCTATCATAAACTCAAACATGCTTGTGAGGGAAACTACTCCACCTGCATGAAATAGATATATAGATTTGCATGGCTGAATAGAGATTGTATCTCTTGGACTCTTGGAGTCATGTGATTGCAAGACCATCATTTATAATAATTAGTAGCTCTTAAGCTCTCAGGAAGCAACTTTAGGATGCTCCTGTGCATCTGTATGCAGTACAATTCCTCTGTCAGAGAGCTCTGGGAAGCAAAAGTGCATATGCTCAAAGCTATTGTTCGATGTGTGAAAATCAAGAGGTTCTTCTTAAGTTCAATGAACCAGCCTGTATGTTTCAGATAAAGTATAATGCCCTGTCCAGCAGACTATTGCTTCCACAGCTCTTCAAATTCCCAGGTAACCTGTTGGTAAGAATGAATTACAGATATTCCCTGGTCGATTTTGCATAGGAATCTGTTACTGTCTCAGCTAAAAGATTATTTTTATGCTTTCCATCTGAGGAGTCCTGAGCAGACCTCTAGGTTCCATTAATCAATGCAGCAGTGGCTGTGTGGAAATAATTGAGCATTTAAAGTTTGGCATGATGTTTTCTGTGCTTAGTCAGCATGCTGTCACATCTCCAGCTGTACTGTCTCGCTGTAGCAGACCTGAGTGAAAGTGCCGAGCACTGACGCTTTTTACAGGATTGTGTGAGGACTTTTACATAGAGCAATGGAGTGAGAACCCTGCTACAGGGGTAATGAGACACAGCATGACTTATCAAAGGCTTTCATTGAATTTCTGATGCCGGACATCTTTTAATCCCTACTGGATGTTTTTCTATTATACAAGATTTCCTCATTCAAATAGGTTTTAATTCAGGAGAATCATTTGCCACAAGTCAGGCACAGTAATTATTGAGGTATTTCATGGCTTTGTTTACATTTCTGTGGGCACTTAAGTAAATGGTTTCAGGATATGTCAAACACAAAACAGACATAATGACAAGATACTTTGTGCTGATTGAAGTCCAGATTGAAAACTACTGAAGCACAATTCTTCCATAATAATAGTTCTATGTACCTGACAGCATAAAGTGTTTATGTAGCAACCACGTTGTCTCAGCTTCTCAGCTGTGAAAAAAAAGTAGACTTATTTTCCAAGAGTAAAATTTAGTTTGCAAATCGATAGGCAAGAGATGGTTTCCATGCCTAAACTCCAGTAAAATGCCCTAAAATCTACATTGTATGTAAACAGATGACCATGGCATAAAGCCTATGGCATAATGAACCCTGAAACAGGTGGGAGGAAAGTGATTCAGGAGTTACAGGCCATTTTGAAATGATATGAGAGTGTGTCTGTATTTTTCAAGATAAGTCAAAGCTTTCTGGTGACTGTTTAGTGTGTATAACAGTTCTGTATAAAAACAGTCGGGGGTAATGCCTTGATTTATGAGATTTTTTTTCAAAACCAAAACAAAACCTTAACAAAAACTCAAGCTATTATTTGCTGTCTAGTACCCTCCTAAAATCCAAGCCAGCCAACCAAACAAAAATCAGCAACAGTCCTTCTCTTGCTCTTGTACTTGGGCTGAGCTGGTAGTGCAAGTTTTAAGAAAGGCAGCGCTTATCTTTTTTTCAGGCTTTTGAAAGCTTAAATTTACAATTACATGTGAGTATTGATAAAACTTGACAAACTGCTTTATCAAGTGTTCTGTCAGATTTTATCAATAGCGACTTGAGCGGCGTCTCAGTATAGATCTCTAAAACAGTTTGCCATGATGCATTTGCCAGGGCTGCAGATCATTACATTCCCCTAGAAATTCTTATATTTCAAATGTATGAGATGTTTTGGTGTCAATCCCAAATGCTCAGCCTTTGGGCAATGGCTGGTTGCTCACTATGTGACAGTGTGACATGGAGCTGCGGAGCCTTTGTAGATGGAGGAAGGTGGATCTGGTGCTAGTTGATGCTGTTTAATTATCTTCCTACTTCTGCCAGTTCCGTTGATCCTTTTCCACTTAAAATTGGTTTGATGTTTCCTTTGAGAACTCCTCGGTGAAAAGAACTTTTCCTGGAGCGTGTTTTTACAACAGCAGGATCCTCATTTGCTTCTGCTTCCCATGATACCTCTTCAGTGAAAGCAGTAGTATAATTGAAATTAAAGGGGATGTTTTCAAAGAACAGGCACCTTGATTACATGCAGGTACGCAGCACACAATGGATGGCTAATGTTATCTGTGTGATATTATCAACTCTGTCAACATATCTTTAAGAGAAAAGTAATTACTGTGTTGAAAATGAGTGTTCTGATAGGCTATGCATTGAGCTTGCATTGACAATTTATGATACTAGCCCAGCTAATTTGAGTCACAGTTTTGTATCTGGTCTCATGTGCTGTCCATCTGTATTGCTGGTTGTTACGCTGTCTGAACTCCATACTCAGGTCTGCTTGAGCACTGATGTTCTGAACAACCAGAGAACAAGTGCTGAAGCAGCAGCAGGGAATCTTATGCTGTGGCGAGTCCGGGGCCCAGGGGCTTTCTGACCTTCTTCCTCCCTTGTGCCACCAGCTACCTGTATTACTAACTTGTCTTTGATAGTGACTGATGCTCTTTTAAGTGAAAAAGAAACCCAGCTTCCTAAGCATTTGGCAAAACATATCCATTTAAAGGGGTTCAGTTTATGCTGTGATGCAGAATGGCTGATAACCCAGGTCACTGTTTTTAACTCCCAGAGCTGCAGCTTTTAATGGGAATGACAAGAAGAACTTGGCCCAGCACTGTACAATGTCTCTGATGAACATGGGTTCATTTATGGGTAGACTTAAAGACGCCTGTGTTGAAATTACAATGGAGAATGACTCTATTGTAAACTTTCTGAACAGTCAGCCCAGGCAGCAGATGGCCCTTATGAAGATCTTTAGCTTTTATTGAAAACAGTAGCTAAAAATGCCCTGACTAGGTTGACAGATAAGAGGTTAAGAGCTAGTACTGGTTGCAGCTGCAGGTAGCAAATAACCCCAGTAGTTGTGTCTGCTTGACCGTAGAGTGACAATGAGATCGAATGCTGGACACTCCCATACCAGGTTTGGGAATGACAGGCTTGTTCTGTTTCTTCATTCTCAGCTCTTCTTTTGTTTTTTGATATGGTATGCACATACCCTTTGGAAATACATACTACTCAGGCACAGAGTTATTCAAATCTAATAATGTATTTTCAATAGTCCTGTAAGTTTTTCAACATATAATTTTACTGATTTGTTATTGCACTGTGTGCTTTTTATTTTACTATACACTGATTTAGTGACATCTTTCTTCTGGCAAGGAGATGAAGGGAGATAATTTGTTATCAAGTGTACTGTATGCCATGTAACTTAAGAGCAATCGGTGATCAGAAATGATAGGTTATGAAGGACTCTGATTGATGACTTGCTGATGTTTAAGTTTGCCTTTGCACAGGCAGGATTTTTTTTTTCCTTTTTCTCTTGCTGTTTCCTCACTGCACCCCTACACATACTTCAGCATCGTTTATCTGTGAGAACTAGAAGGTGCTGGTTCTTTCTGTTATCATACTTCTAGAAACTTAGAGCATGAAGAAAACAGACTAATCAGTGCTGAAACAGGTCAAATAGATATCCAGCCTACCTGTGCTACACTCCTACCTGCAAGACAACCACATGTATTAATAAGCAATAATAAAACCTCTTCTGTTAGAAGAATTATGGATGAAATAATGATTGATACTCTGCGTCTGCTGTGAACTAAAGAATTCAAGTGCCTTATGATGGACCAGTGTTGGTCCATGTGGTCATGTCCTGTTGGTAACAATGACCTGAGACTGATGGCGCTGGATGGATCAAGGCATGCTTCTATATTGGAGTACTCCATTAGATGTAATTATCATTGTTGGTGATTATAACATTATTACTACAGTAACGCCTTTGGAAATCTTGTATAGGATTTGTTGTTGGTTGTTATTTGCTATGTTTTCCCTGGACAGATGTCTGCATGGCAGTTGTGTTGGGCAGTGAATTTCTTTATACGAAATATCTTCCATTCAGTCCCAATTTAGTTAAAACCAAAGCAGTGCTGAAGTGATGTAAAAAAATCATTCTTAGTGGGATGATATTCAGGGATCTAAAGGCAGTAAAATGAACTGGACTCTTGTTCCATTGTCTGTTGACCTGAGCAAGTCTTGAAAATACTAACTTGCCTCCTTTTAGATCCCACAGTGGCAATGAGATCTGTTCTGTGTGGAGGTGGATCTGCTTCCAGTCCATCTGATACCAAGAGCTCCTGCAGCAGGCTGTCTCATGTGTTTAGGCACAACCTGACACAAAGCACAAGTACATAAATGGATTAGCAACAGAAACAGACCCATGAGGACTTAGGGCTTTTGTGTCCAGTCCTTCAGATCCAGTTCCCTAAGCTTTGCTACCAGTACTAGTCATTAGCAAGTTATAGACTATGATACTTGGAGCCCGTCTGTTGAACTTGGTCATAATTTGTTCATTCCTCTTGACTAATCCACACAGAAATAGTATTCCATCTACTTCGTGTAGTAGGAGCAGGCCCATGTCCACAGTAAGCTTCCCTTAAGTATAGTCTATCAAATTTAAGCCTTGATTTACCTTTCCCTCATGAGGAGTTTGCACAACATATGGCATCTGGTCTTTCTACTACCATCCATATAAATCAAGCCTCGTAAATGAAGCTATAACTACAAGCCTTCTATCTTTGAATTTTATTTACAGGGGAAATAAGAGGCTTTAGGAGGTGAAACTGCTGTCACTTGAGCCATATTCAGCTGCCTGGAGCAGCACACAGAGAATATCCTGGTCAAGAGGCAGCCTTGCTCTTGGAATTGATTTACAAATAGACTTCCAGGATGTGAACCTTCTGCATGTTGAATAAATTGACATAACCTTGAGCTGCACTGTAAGGTGGCCTAGTGGTTATAGCCTTTCCTTGGGATACTGGCATTTGCCCTTGCTTTCCCTTGGATTTCTTATGACTGTGCAGGCACGTTGCTTGGGCTTTGCATGGGAAACTGTCAAATAGTGATCTGTGAGTAGCTGAGGAGTGAACGACTCTGTGTTAATTCTGCTGCAGAGAAGCTACAGCCTATGACAACATTTGGTTTCTGTGTCACCTCCCATTCCACATTGGATTTAAAGGTTAATTTTCCATTCCTGCTTTATCCTAACAGTTTTTCATGTGGATGAGTCCTTTTTCTTTATCTTTTGTCTCATTACCGCAGAATAAGAAAGGGCTAATAGCACTCAGTTGTTCCACAGGACTGTCGCAAGGGCAGATGCACGAAAGGCTGTTGCTGGTGGGAGTCAGAGTATATACCTGGTACAGAAAGATGTGAGTGGATTTGGACAGACAATGCTGCTCGGCCTTGCAGGATCCTGGGCCAAGGCTTGCTGTAGAGTTAGGTTCCAGCTCTCTGTAGTGCTTCTTCTGTGAGGTGGGAACTTGAGAAGGTTGTGGCTGGGTAAAGGTCATATTTTGATCTGTAACAGCCCCTGCTTCTAGAGCATACTTCCTCTAGGCTGTGGTGAAACTGGGATCATGGTGGTCCATGCTCTGACAAGGCTCCAATTCCTAAATTCTGAGTGGAGTAAGGTAAGGTTGGACTGGACTTGGGGCAGAGCTGTTTTCCAGCAGCTCATCTAGCTCCGAAGGGTGACAGGGCAAAGACTTCCAGATTACTGAATCTAGTTTGTCACTGAAAGCTGGTAACATTTTGTTCAAATGCTCAAATTATATGTTTTCTCTCTAAATAAAGAATGTGTCTGTGTGTTGTTGATATATTGAAAAATCTCATTGGTTTTAAAAACCTAGATGAAATGACTAATGCGTTCTTCAGAATAAGGAGAAACAGTTGTGGATGGTTTTTCAACACTTGACAGCTTCCTGGCCAATTTCCTTGCCCTCCGCAGAATAAATGGAGCTAGCCTGTCTCTAGCATGACTGCCGGCTATTTCACGCAGCTACCTTGACTGTTCTTTAGATTGAGCCCACGGAGAAATTGTTGCAATGTGGAAGAAAGGACTGAAGGTGCAGGGGGCTAATTAAATTGCAAACATGAGAGTTGTGAAGCCCTGGTTTTGTCTCAGACAGCTAAGTGAACTGTGTTTAGAGAACAGATTAGTGAACACGTTTCCTGAGATCTGTTTCCATGCATTGTGTGGACATATGGCAGATGGAAGAAGTGGTCAGGCAACTTGTCTGGTAGCTCTGGGTCCTGTCTGGGGTGTGTTAACAGGAGTGAATTATATTAGGCAGGAGAGGTAGTTGTTAGTCTCCTCTATTTGACAAAAATGAGAGCTTTGTTGGATTGCTGGTTTAGGCATTCCTGTGAGCACTGCAGGAAGGTGTAGATTTGTCTTAGAGTCCCATGGTGACTTCTTATCATTTTTACTGAGACTGATAAGCTGTAAATGTTACTGGATGTTACCTTTAAGAAAAGAAACTGCTTGTTCAATCTAAAAATGAGATCTCTTCCAGTGTATAAAGTACTCACAAGAGAAGGGCAATGAACAATTGTCTTTTGCCTCTCTTTGAGGTTAAGCCAAGAAGTAATTAATCTAATTGGAAGCAATAGAGATCTTAGCTTGATACTAGGAAAAGCTTCTTAACTTTAAACACTGAAAGTACATTGCCCACATGGCAGTGGAACTCTGGTAGAAGAGTTCAATATGCTACAAAGAAGCAGGGACTCAGCCTGCCATGTATTATGATGTCATTTGGCTTTCTCTGTTTGATGGTGTGGTGTGTGGTGGTTTGTGGTTTTGTTTTTGTTTTTGTTTTTTTAACAAAGAGCATATTAAAATACTTGTGAAGACTGCTGGTCATTGTGACTTTGTTTTGCTAGAAGGACAGAACAGTGCACTGAGACAAGGTAAGCCTCTCAAGAAGGAATGCTCAGATCTGCTGAGTGAAACAGCCTTTAAATGGGAATCTTAAAAACAAACTTCCACACTGCTCAGTGAGTTTCTTTCAGTCCCACTTAATTTAGCAGATTTCAGTTGTTCTGCACTGCACACAATCCAAGCAGTCCCTTCTATATTTCTTATAAAATCATTTTGCTTTTCATCATTTCCAGGGCTTAAATTAAATTGTACTGCATGCCACAGTCAAGCCTTCTCTCCCCTTGATCTTCCAGTCTCTCATCGCCCTCGCTCTGCGGAGCATTCTCTGGCACCCTTAGGGAAGACACAGACTCTCCTTTTATAAAAAGTAAAATTAGATGTAGGGGACATTTCTGGAAAAAAAAGGCAAAACCTGTTTATTATATTGAACTACACAATAAAATATGAGCAAGCAAATTAAACGCTGTTTGCCACACAGGGGGTGGGAGTGGTGGCTTGCCGAGTTCCCTTTCAGCTCTGTGATTACCCTTATGGATGAGGTATGAGTTGGAATGTTATGCATCCTGTTTGGACATGTAGGCAATCTTGCTGGTCACTTTTACTGTATTCATCAAAACTATCCTGGCTGAGGAAACACAGCAGTACACTGCAGCATGTAGCTTATAGACGGGCTGTTAGATGTGTAAGGTTGCACACTCCATAGTTCTGGACAAATGTAGTGTGTGCTTTAAAGACAAAGTGCAGGGCCCGTGAATCTGTGCCCGTACAGAGTAAATAGGATGCGGCTTCTAGTCTCTGTGAGACACTGGCTAAAAAATTTGCTGTGGTGTCAGTGGATGAGAACTACCTTGTGGGTGTTTTCTAGTGTTAGAGAGCTGCAAAGGAGAAAAAATAGCATTTCACACTTCCTTTTTAATTTCGACAGATGAAAAACAAACAAACAATAAAAACCCCAACAAAACCAGTCAGACCATCTTATGTGGTTTTCTCAGGTACAGGTGGAAGGGAGTAGCGAAGATTTATATGCTGTTATAGAAACTTAGGTTGTCCATGAGCCAGCACTGTGCCCTTGTGGCCAGGAAGGCCAATGGTACCTGTTGTGTATTAGAAGGGGGTGGTTAGTAGGTCGAGAGAGGTTCTCCTCCCCCTCTACTCTGCCCTGGTGAGACCTCATCTGGAATATTGTGTCCAGTTCTGGGCCCCTCAGTTCAAGAAGGACAGAGAACTGCTGGAGAGAGTCCAGCACAGGGCAACAAAGATGATGAAGGGAGTGGAGCATCTCCTTTATGAGGAAAGGCTGAGGGAGCTGGGACTCTATAGCTTGGAGGAGACTGAGGGGAGACCTCATTGATGTTTATAAATACATAAAGGGTGAGTGTCACGAGGATGGAGCCAGGCTGTTCTCGGTGACAATCAATGATAGGACAAGGGGCGATGGGTGCAAACTGGAACACAGGAGGTTCCACTTAAATATGAGAAGAAACTTCTTCTCAGTGAGGGTGGCAGAGCACTGGAACAGGCTGCCCAGGGAGGTTGTGGAGTCTCCTTCTCTGGAGACATTCAAAACCCACCTGGACACATTCCTGTGTAACCTCATCCAGGTGTTCCTGCTCCGGCGGGGGGATTGGACTAGATGATGTTTTGAGATCACTTCCAATCCCTAACATTCTGTGATCCTGTGATTTTGTGATTGCAGATGACAATAGTTTTCTAATAGGAAGATAATAAACTACTCCTCTGCATAGTTAGGTAACTTATATCTAGCTGTGCTCCGATTTATGTTTCATCCTACATGTACTTACCCATTGCTTGACTTGCTATGCAAAAAAAAAGCATAGTAGTTGAGTAGGTCTGAGCCCATGTGTACACTGTCTAGTTCAGTGGGAGCTTCCACATACAAGTGCTTTCAGAGGAGACTTTTCAAAACGATTCTGTAGAAAAGTTTTGTCCCTTTTCAGGAGGTGACTCGCAGCCATTCCCCCTGCTTCCAATCCCAAAGCCTTAACCAAGCCTATGGAAATAGTTTTGTTCCAAAGTAATATACCCAAGGTCATATTGTATTCACTAGGTGCTTTGTGCTAGTGGAAGTGTATATGGGAAAGGCTGATGGAGAGAAAGATCATCAGAGATCACTAGGAATTGTACAGCATGCTCCACAATTGAAGACTCTGTTTTCCCAGTGTACCATTTTGTTCTTTAATAAATGGCATGATTACTAGAAGTACCGTGGGAAAAGGGAGTGGTGTGGCGGATATGTGCTTGTGCACAATTCTGGTTTCTTGATCAAGGAAGGTGGACTCCGGAACAGGGGCAAAATGTTGGAGGGAACGAGGAAAGGTGACTTACTAACCAACAATATTGTGAACTGGAGACAAAATAGGTTTGTGTCTAAACATGTTAGGAAAATAAATGAACTATTCGAGTCCTATGACAGCACCTGATAGGGGGGGAAAAGCCATGACTGACTGCAAATGTAGCTTAGACCAGAAACTGATAGAGGTTTTGGTATAGGAGAGGGAGGGCAGTGAGATTCTGGAACAGCTTCCCAGTGAGTATGTTTGTGTGTGATGGGGGCAATGGGGTTGCTTAATTGCTTTGAGATTGAGCTAAATCACTTAATAGTCATGATTGTATCCCACTGTGTTTACAGGGGTAGAAGACTGGATTTAATGAGTTAGGAAGGAGGTCCATGCAGAAACTGTTCCACTTCTGAACTACCATAGAAACATTTACTGATTTAATTCTCAGATCTCTTCAGGAGGCAGTAACACCTAAGTGCGTTTTGCAAGGTTTGTGCCCCATGCTGTGGTTTAGGGGCTGCTACCATTGAAGCTCTGCTGCAATTGAACATAGACCATACAGTATGTGAATGTTACCTGGTTGAGTTGTCATTCCTAATGCATATCTAAGCTTCTGTTTGTTCAGGTGATTTGGACAGTTCTTAAGCTACTTTTTTGTCCTAGTGCTGGGAGCGTATGTCACGGGCAGGCTGAGTAACAAGCTATGTCACATGCCTAGCTGTAGATGGCTGGGTTTGTCCAGTGTGCTCCATTGCATTGCAAGGTTTGCTCCTGTTGAAGTACTGACTTGCTGATTGCAAGGTATAGGTTTCTGGTCCTCAAGATAATGTCTGCTCTGTATGACTGATTAAACACTCACTGGAGGTGGGATTGAGAGGCAGGCAGGTTCTTTGCAACACCTGGCTGGGCATTTTCTTTTTCCTCAGCTTAACAAGTAGTTAAGAAGTACTTTATTTCAGCTGTCACTGCTTCCAGAGGATGGGTGAGCTAGTTGATCTGAACCAAATGCACGCATATTTTGGTTAGTCAAAACCAGAAGCATTTCCTTTCCCCGCTCTGTCTTCTACTTATCTGACCTCCAATGGATGTTGTTTATTGTAAGAATACTTGAGGCTATCATGGCTGTGAACTGGTCTGTCAAATTGATTTGTGAAACTAAAATGAGGTACTGTTTTCCACCTCATTTTTTTCCATGGAAATGGGTGTCTGTGCATGTAAAATATTCAAATCTTTACTTTTTCGACACGGATAAGCATTAGTTCAGGCTTCAGCAAGGTGACTTTGAGGTTGACTGTGTACAGGTGTCTCTTTGGAATTCACATAGCCACATTACATATTCTGAAACCAGCTAGACTTAACAGAGAAGGAAGATGTGGGATTTCAGGTCTGCAGTAGGTTAGAAGGAAGATGCTAGGCATGAGGATATGGTCGTACTCTGCTGTCGGTTACTACACTGTGAGTCTATGATGATGCTTAATGCCGCTGTGGCATCTAATTCCATTAAACATCTTGTGAAATTCAGCCATCATCTCTACTTTCTGAAGCTGGTGTTTCCACTGAAGATTGTTGTACAGAATTGTCAGCGCTTCCGGTGGGACGAGATAAAGGCATCGCGTTTTCCTCAGCAGCCATGTGTGTTGGCAGGTCACTGTTGTATGGCAGTATGTTTTTATGTGGCAGGCAATTTAGTGCCCTGCATATCTTCTGATAATGGTCCGTAAGGGAGGCCTATTTAAAACCCTGTGGCAACAGAATGGAGAATAACTTATTAAATTCCTGGTGTCAAGAGGTCAGAGATCGTGTTTTGTGGCAATGTTTAACATGATTTGCTGCTGCCCAATTTATAAACTTGACAGGTGAACTGGGAATTGGGATGGCTTCATGGGCAGACTAGCATCCCAGAGACTAAACAGCAACTACCAGCATTATCTGTCACTTCTCATGAGCACAAAATCCATCACAAAGAGAACAAGCAATTTCTGATGCTTTTTTAATGAACTGTCTCAGAGAGGGAGTGAGACGAAAAAATGTTTGTTCCTGAGTTACATAGTAAAAAGTTGAATATTGAAAGCTCTGGATTTCTTTTATGCTTACTTCATGGTATGCAATATCACTGGGATTGCAGTCTGAGCCTCTGTAGCTAATACTACAGGTTCTTAAACACAAACATTGAATTTGGAAGGAGTTTTATTGCAATTGCTCAGAGAGCAAAGAAGATAAACACAAGGAAATTGTTTCAGTATTTTGACAATCAATTTTGAGAGCTTTTACATGTTAACTCTTGACAGTTCAGAATGTCAGAATACTGGAAGTGAAGGGTAGTGACAAGAAGAAGCAAACAAACTAGGAATCTAACCCCTCTCCCCCAGCAAAATGACAATTAAAAATTGGGGCATACAGGAAAGCTGTGATTTTTCCAGGGTGCTGAAACAAGAATACGAGATCTTAGTTTGTGTGGTCAGGGCACACATGGGGCTTCATTAGGACTTTTATGACTGCTGCTATTAACAAACTAATGATATATCCACTAAAACTCAACATCAGCTGTAGAATATCAACATGGGAGCTATAAAAGCATAATGCTAATTTCTCTACATCTGTCTTGTCTTCTTTGCATATAATCCCTAATTGCAATCTCCGGTTTTGAGTGGGATTTTCTGAGTGGTGACCTTCAGTTAGGTTAAGGTCAATTTGTTCACATGATGAGCAAAGTATATTAAAGTCTGACAAGTCATCGTTCCTAAGAATTTCAATGATAACATCACCAGATGAAATACTGGAGCAATAACAATCCTCAGTAGTTTTTCCTTCTCTGATGCCGGTTTACTTACTTTCTCCCAGAGGACACTTCCACTGCTCTCCCTCTGTACCTCACTTATGTAATAAGGAAATTATGTTTTCTTATTGCACAGTGTTCTGATTATATTCCACATATCAATGTGTGATGCCAAGTTATTCTTGTGGTAGAACAAGAGAGATTTTGGGGGGGAAAACCACCTCCCCCAAATGAAGATGTGTTAACTGAGGTAAAATTGTTGAAACTCTTGGTTCCTGTGTGCACACGAAGTGTAAGCAAGCATCTTTTTGGGGTGTTTTGCCCAGTGCTAACATTAAATTTACAGCGTGCAGGGTGAATCTTTATGTCTCACCTATGGTTTTCAATGTGGACCTCCGTGTGGAAAAACACAGTTTTTACTCTTGATATTGTAGAACTGGCTCTTAAAGTGAGTTCTGTGCCTTTACAAGAGCTGAGTGCTGTTTGTGTGATGGTCGTCTTTGTAACAAGATTTCCTCTTCTATTTCTCATTGTGTGGGAAGAGAGCTGCATGCGGTACTGATCATGAAATGAAGATTGTGAATGTACTGCTCAGAATGCTACTGCTGTTAGAAGCAGTGGCGAAAACAGGCATCAGGGTACCTCAGTGTGATGTCAAGAGTTTCAGTTAGTCATGCTGATACCGTATTTTCCAGAAGGTGCCGTTCAGTGGCTTTTATAGAAGTGGGCTCCTTATAGATGGGTGAGTCACGCTCAATATGAAGTGTTGTGTAGTGGGCTTGTATGTCAGGACTTGAAAACTGAGATACATAAGGTAAATTTTGATGATGCCTGCTTGTTCATGTGAGGCCTTCAGCTCGCAGATCACCTTGGAAACCACAGTACCTTAGACCCACCAGCTCACAGGGAGCATAACAGCACAGCAAGTTGTCCTGATGCTTGTAATGAAGGCTTGCAATGTTCCTGAGCTGGAGAAGCTTAGTTCCAGAGGACAGATCTCTTTCTGTGCCTTCATGATAAAGGTTTCTTGTTGTGCGATGATAACATATTAGTGTGCTTTTTGAGTCTTCTGAATCTAAGTACTATTGCTGATCTTAACCTATTGAGTGAATGAGACCATACCACGAAGTGAGCGTGAAGGTAGTGGAACCCATTATACCTGCCGTAGAAAAGAAAAGCTGTGACGGTAAAGGCCTAATTCTATAAGTGATCGTCTGAGAATGCGACAGAAGAATCCCAAAGGCTTGGCAGAGGGAGTTGTTGCGGAGTATTGCCTGCACATTTGTGTGTCCTGTCCTCTGCATATTACAACAGTTAGTTGGGGATCCTCAGAAAGAGATGCTGCTTTGGATATATAGCATCTCTCACTGGAACCTCCACAAAGGTTTTATATGGGAGTGTGATGTGTTGGGATTTTTTTTTTTTGTAGTTTCCATTACCAATCAAGCATATGAGCACCATAAAAATGAGGTAATGTTGGTTAGCTATAATGCAGCATTCTTCAGCTGGCTCCTGCTCTCCTTCTTCTGCTTCATCCTTTTATAGTAACAGCAGAGGAGTTCTGTGCTTCTTACTTCAGCAAAAATCCAGCAAGTTTGTTGCTTTGAAATACAGCTGAGAAATATTACTTAAAAAATGTAGTTATGTCCTCAGAATAGATTAAGAGTCTGGAGTTTCTAATAATAATAATTAGCAAGACAGTACATTTTCTGCTTGGTAACTTTCTGGAAGGCAACAAGATTACTTACAGTGTTTAGTTTCAAATATTAGTTTTCTCTTCCTTAAATTGCATTAGTTACATCTAATTATAGGTACAGTTTGTGGTAATCAATTTGAAGCATAACAATGTGAATTACTTCTCTCTATAAAAATGTATTTTGACTTAGAACATTAGAGGTATTTGGAATGCTGTGTGATTTTCATTTATGATTTGATTACACAGGTAATTGAAATGTGGCAGACTCTGATAACATTTTGTTGGAACAAATTGTTGAGTTCAGCCTGTTTCTCAGAATTTTTTGCCTTAATAAAGGCAAAAGAAATGAGTTTTCAGCTGCTTGCCATACAGATACTTATGAAGCATTTAATGTTTTTGCACTGGACCTTAATTTTTCTTTCCGTGTGATGTCCATTGGAAGAAAAAAACCCAAACAAACCTCCCTCCCCAAGCCAATAAACCCAGCAACAAAGCTGTCACTGCCCAATCATAGTAAAACAGACTTAAGTGTACTTTGGCACACAGAAAAGTGCAATTTTCTTGTAGATTACAATGAACTTGTGTCAACTCAAAAATCCGCCGTTGCAATTATCATATATTAGTATTCACAATTACGTTATCTAGTAATTGAATTACTACTTGATTATGATGAAGTGCGAAAACTATGCAGCCACTTAAAGACTCCAGAGTTGCCCAATATTAGGTAAACATCTGTAAATGCTGTTACAGCTTTTTCCTTGTGAGGAAACTGAATGACCCACCTAATGAGAAATTTTTACTTCTGTCTTGTTATACGTCTGTGGAAAAACTGACTGGGCCACTGCACAGAAGTCAGCACTCAAAAACTTTATTCAGAAATAAACTATTCAAAATACATCAAGTACTGTATATGTAGAAGCTATTACATGTGATTAGATTGTGTATAGCCATTTTTTTTGTCCGAGTGATCTGATTTTAGACTCCAGTCATGCAGATGTACACACGTAGGTTTACTTATGAGTAGATTCATTAACTGTGGCAGCTTGTTCATTTACAGTGAACTAAAGTGTGTGTATAAATTCTCTCAGCTTAAATAAGTTGTGATAAATTGTTTTGTTAGAGTGAGTAGAAACAAACAAAACCAGGCTAACCAGAAACTGTTTTTGTTACTTTGGAGAATCTGTGGAAGGATGGATGGGGGGAGAGTAAAATGAGAACTGTTTTTTACCAACCAGAAGAAAAACTTGGCTCTGAAGCTTCCCACAGAGTACAAATTTCCCATAAGTTAATTCATGACTGCTGATCCATATTGTTACAGATGCTATTGAAGTGTTTCATTGGGAAGTGTCTAAGAGTTAATTTAAATAATGTATTGATAGTTTTGTGCATTGTTATGTGTGTAAATACACACATGTGGCTACACAATACAAGTATGGTGCCCTGCCATATGTAGTAATGTAAGTATTCTTCTTATACTGTCTTTTGCAATTTTTCTTCTTTCCTCTGCTGTTTGTAGATTGCTAAAATTTCTCCATGGGAAATATGGATCCCTGTGTAGTAGATTTAAGCTCACTAAAAGCAAGCTTGCTTGTTGTGGTTATTTTAGAAATTGTCACAGATTTATACAAAGTCATAAGGTTAATAACAGCTTTAAACTAAGTTTGAATATATTGCTAGTTGCTTTTTTCTTTTCAATTCATTATCAGCAGTGCTTAAAAAAATAGCAAAATAGGCCTTCTGATGATTCTTTGTGTGAAAGTGAAGTGATCTAAGCTGACTTGGTGCTTCCTAGTGTTTCCCCATGTTTAAAATCAAAACCAAAAGGACTCTTTGTTATTTGATATACGTGTTGTGTGTGTGTAGGAATGCTGCCTTCAGTTACGTGTGGAAGCAGATGAACCATGGGCTGGCACTTCCCGAGGTTTTCTGTATGCAAGTCAATTGTCACCACCTTTCCCTGGGGCAGAAGCTTCCTTGGATCTTTCCAAAGCGTGTCATTCCAGTGCCACCTCTTGGTAGGTTCACACACTGATGTAGCTGTAGAGTTAATTGTGACGAGGTAAGCATACCCCTAAACCAGAAAGAGCCTTCTGGCCCGTTAGCTGCCCCCTGAGTGAGCATTGACCTTGGCTACTATCAGTGGATAGTGTGACTCCACATTTATTTATGGATGTGGACTCCACATTTATTTGTTGAAAATGCAGTAAGCCTTATTGAAAGCAGAAGCTCATCGATGCACCACTGCTAGGTTGAGAGCTATTGCTACAAAGGTTTGCATGCATTTGGATTTAGCACAGTGAATAAAAAGCTGAAATGTAATATTTTCCAGCAGATTTTTATTAATTCAGTGTGCCTAGTAGCCTGGATTATAATGCCGAGTGGTCAGTAGTTTTGAAAGCTGATGTGAAAGTAGTAGTGCTTGGGGTATATAAAAGGTTGCATAATCTTATCTCCTCTGAGGAGTAAAATCAAGGAGTAAGTACTCGCAGAACTTCCTTCTTTTCCCAAGATATCCGTAGTCTTTCAGATTTTAGGGAGGAAAATTTTTGGGTGGATAATGACAGTACACATTCAGCTTCCTGCAATAGGATCCAAGAAGAAAAGGCCCAAGTGAGGTGGGTACCTTATACCCCTTCTTTGGATGTTTCATATTCTTCATGGTGTCCTCATTTGAACCGGGGTTTTTTTTGTTGTTTTGTTTTGTTGGGGTTTTTTTTAAGCTGCTTCTTAAGATTTTTCTATTAATTTTCGAAGCAGTGTAACTGTTAAATCTGCAGGTGAATGCCATTTGCTCAACAGCCTTTGCATAGACGTGCACTCTTAGGCATGGCAGAGCCAGTCCTGTCAATTTTGACCTTTGGTCAGTTTGTTGTGTTAACATCTCTTCTTTATGGAGATGGTATTGGTGGTCATAATGCTATAATTGATAGCTCCCTTACCCTATACTTTGTTATGGATTATGCCTAAAAGTGCTGAGAAAAGCTAGAGATGAAGAAATAACTTCAGGCAATAGTGCATAAAGATACTCATCTAATCTAATAATATAGACTGAACAGATGAAAAGGAATTGAAAAGTGCTATTCAAATGCCAGACAATAGCAAAGAAATCATCCTGCAAAAGTGTTTTACAAGGATAATTAGGAAAGAAAACCTGTAACTGTACATACTTAGATGGCAACTAGGAGCTGAAAAGCTTTCATTATGTCAGTGGAGGAGGTGAAAAGCTTAATTTTTCTTTCAAGTTTACTCCTAATGAAGCTGTGGATTCATGGCTGACAATTGAGCCCAAAGCCCTGCTACCAGTCTCCGGAAGGCCATTTCAACATCAGATACTTAATGTTTAATTGCATCAGTGTTTCTGGTGGTTTTCCCGCATGTGTTTGAAAGCCCTTCATAATGCTTTTTGAAGCACATACAAAAGCATCATTGCTTGCTCTTGGGCAGGTCCACTGGCAAGGCATGGATCTCTAGGTGCATAGAAAAGAGTGAGTTTTCTCTATAGTTTATCTTAAAAACTCAGAGATACAGAGGTGTCTAAAATTCCTTTTGTGTGTGTTTGGTGTTTATTTGTGACCTGATTAGACAGTTGCTCGAAAAGAATTAAACAATAGCATCTTGCTCTGGCAAGAGAATTGACCCATTTCAGAAGCAATGGAACTGCTCAGAAGAGATCAGACTTCTTAATGCAGAGTTGTAAACTGCTCTTGATGATTCCTTTTTAATTCTGTTTGGTTTTGAGGTGGCTCAAACAAAGTTTGTTCAACCCAAAATGTTGATTTTTTGGAAATGGTAGAAATCTCATCATTGGTTTGGCACCATTCTCCAGATTGTGGTGGAAAATCTGTTCTCTTTGATGCTCGACCATCAAATACCTCAGGAGTTGGGATGCTTCTTGGCACTGTGTGAGGCAGGGTTTAGGGCTCCAGTTTACATGGTTCCGAGCCAGAGCTAGGTTTTTATCTTTCTTTCTCATCCCTCTTCAAAATCAGTGTACAACATTATGCTGTGTGAGTTTCTTGGCTGCCTGTCCTTTAAAAAAATTACTAAGCTTTGTGTAAAGGTTACTGAGCCAGACCTGCTTTATATTGCTGCATTATATAGTAGCTTTATAGCCATCCTGTATTTATTCTTACTAATTTTAGATATTCTGAGTACAGGGGAGTGCTTTTGAAGTACCCAAATCCAAGTGGAAGGTGTTTATGACAAGGCTTGAATTCTGAGATGCAACCTGTTAAATATTAGATTGCAACCTTGGCCCAGCTGAAGCTGATACAAATACTTGTCTTTTCCCCTGAAGCCAGATTTTCCTGCCCTTCAGCGGTGTCCAGACTGTCAGTGTATGCATGTGTACAGTAGTTAATGCTTTACTGTTAGGATTATTTGCATTAAAATAACGAGACCAAACCCAGACTTTGATTCTGCTGTCACAATCAAAGTGTGAAGAGAACTGATTTGATCTAGGAAAGTTTCTGATTAGGATTTAAGGAGAATATTTTTGTGTCTCTTAGTGCCATCTGTTTTGCCTTTCATGTAGACCTGCATCTTTGATGTGGACAGTTGCCTATGCTTGTTGTAAAATCAACCTGCCAAGTCTGGAATCTGTGATGCTTTTTTGTGAAACTACATTTTTCTCTATGAAACACAGCAGAGCTGATTTTGGTAGAATGTGATGGTCTCTCCCACGGTATATTTTATAGGCAAGTGATTACAATGCAAGTAGTGTGTTGCAACTGAAAACAGACAATAATTGTAAATCATTACTGTGTAGTAATCGTGGGGAAACCTGCCTGAATGGCTTCTGTAGTTTTGTGTCATGTGAGTTTTTTCCCTCTTTACGTTTCTTCCATATAAGTCACAGAAGTTTTAATTGGGCACGCAGTTCCTCAAGGCCTCATTAATCACAGGCATGCTTACTGACACCTGTCTTCATTTTTTGGGAGATCTTTTTCCAAGATTCTCTTTCCTTGGTTTGATTAATGGGTGTGGGGAAGAGAAAGGTGCACGGAGTGGTTGGAGGTGTTGCAGAGCTGCATCCCATGCTCATGGCACAAGGGAAAGCTACTAGGGAAGAGCTGAGTTTTCTGAATGAAATGCAGCACATTTTAGAGTTACGTTGCAAATAAGATTAAGTCATTAGGTTTGATATTCTGATGCACTGGGAACTTGTCAATGAGACTGGAACAAGACTTGGTGAACTCACATGTCATTCCTGATGTGAGATGACTCCACAACTGTGAAAGCACATGTAAAAACACGATTAATGCAAGTGGTACCACTGATTTCAGGCACGGTCAAAGCAGTGGGGTATTTTAACAACTTTCAGGATAAGTGGAGCACTGCAGAGGGCATTTCCTCCTAGTCTATGTCCCAGAGTTGCAGCAAGGTGTCTTGAAGAACAGCTTGCAGAAAGATGCAGTGCATGTGAAGAGGTGCTTCTTTCTTCCTTGCCCTAGGAAGAGGCCCATCAATTTTCTGCAGTGGTGACAGCAGAATAATCCAGATAGTCCCAATTGATACCATGGGAACCTCCAAGAGCATTTTCAGTGACCAAGAGTGAAATTGAGCTCTCTCAGTATTAGGCACATCATTTAAGATAATAATCTGGGCTCTGTCTGTGGCTGATTGAGATTTCTTTTAGTGCAAAACACATCTAAAGTGGGCGAAATTCATTGCATTTTGGCAATGCCTTTCTTGGTCCCTAATGGGAGGCTTGTTTAACTGGTCTAGACTGGGTAGCTGATTTCCAGTTGACTGGAGTTAGGTAATCCCTGCCAAATTACAGTTTATTCCCTGACAGCAATCTTATGAAAGACTCAGCTTGGCCAAAGCTTGACATCCTGGTGAACTGGCTGAACCTTTCTGGTCATACAAACAGGTATTATGTTCTGGCATCTGATCGATGCTTTTCTCGCTCAGTGAGACCACAACCCCTGTAGCCTCTGTGCTGAAATGAGAAGGGAGGGGTAGATAATGGAAGGAAGAGAAAAGCATGGCATAGGTTATGCTGTTTTCTTTTAATTAACTGTATCAAATGGAGTATTTTATTGTCCAAAAGCTGGAAGAAGTTACTGTAGATGTGATGTTTGAGAGAAGCTTTCTCATCTCCCATAACATCTGAATTAAACTAGGTAATTGGAATCGAGCAATTTGTCAATTAAATTCCACACCAAATCAAACTGGCTAGTAGCATTCTGCTCATACACTTTTCAGATTATTTCAGGAGATATGCCCATTGCAGAGAATAACAAGAAGATACTTCATGCTGTGATTCTTTTGCAAGATCTGCCTACTGGCAACACACAATTTGGAAACCTGTAACTAAGGAATGGCTTCTTACTTCAGTACCCAACCTAGCGGAAACAACAAGGATAATATTGAGGAATTGTTGCCCTGCTCAATCTTGCATTCTCTGAGCCTGGACCTAGTTTTAAGTGTCGATGGGAGTTGACACTTAATCCCATTTTCAAAGGCTTTTAAGTGTGTGAGCCCACAGTTCATCTGAGTGAGTGGTAGAGAGTGGCATAACAACCCAAATCTTACCATACATTTGAGTCCTTAACTCCTAACAATGTTCAGCTGGGAACTGGGGTTCCTTAGCCATTTATGAGCTTCTGAAATGTTTACCTCTCCTATACATAGCAGGAGGGATTTGAGTAATAATGTGCAGTCAGGTGGTCCTCTGTCTGAAGCATGTGTCAGTGTATCAAAGAGAACTGTTTGTCACAGCAGTTACTGCAGAGAGGTGAAGAATAATAGTGGGTGAATTAAATAACAGGTAACTGAATAATGCATTTGCTTAGTTTCCTGAGAACTTGTTCGCTCTCTCGTTTTGCTTTTATATGTCACCTGAGAATCGAGCACTATTTACTGCTTATTCCATGCTGAATTATTTCATCTGCTCATAATTCCAAATAAGAACTTTCTGTAAGTCTCTATTGCAAGTGAAGAAATCTAAATAAATTAAGCACATCTGCAAACAGAGCTGCTGCTGTATTTCTTATGAACAAATAGACAAATGGCAGGAAAAATATTCTCAGCTAGTTGCTGTATCAATGTGTCAAACCTCATCAGGATTAACTTGGGCCTCTGGGTGTCTGTGTGTGTATCTTCCCAAATATTCATTATTTCCTGGTGCTGGTTACCTAGTCCATACCAACAGAGAGACTTTTATGCTGAGATGACTTACACAGATTTGGCAGAAACATTAGCACAGCAGTTTGAGTGATTGATATGTGCAGTGCCTTGTCCACGAACCTAGTTTATTTGCTGCTTTCTGACAAGGCAATTTAACCATAGAAAATTGTTGATAGTGATCAAAACAGATTACAGTGTAGAGATGGTGGGATTTTCAAATGGAATTTAAGCTCTGTAAGCCTGCTAGTTCTGCCAAAGTACATGTATCTTAAATTACCCAGGTTCCTCAATGACTCAAATGCTTTGGAAAGATTGCCTCTAAAAAGGGGCTTCAGGGGATCACAAGACCTAGACTTCATTTAATTCTCTCAAGGTAAACATTTGAAAAATTAGTCAAGTAGGGATGGGGGTTGTGTATTTATATTTCTGTCCTGGTTTTGTTAAAAACAAGACCAGTTTCTCTTTTAGTGAATTTTCCTTTCAGCTAAGTTCTTCTAAGTAACTGCACTTTTCTGAGGTTGGATACATGTTTTTCCAGACATAGCAATGGAATGCAAGGTCACTGATAGGAATGCACGTCCCGTAAGTGAGAGGGGCAAGGAGGAGCGCACTGAACAGGTGACTAAAATTGACCAACTAAGTATTCCATCCCATCCATGTCATACATCATATAAAGGTGGGAGATCACGAGGGTCTCGCTCTCTTCGACCATGGCCAGCATCTGGAGAGGACCCTGTCTGCTGTCCCTGTGACCTGAGGCCTAGTGACAGACCCCGCATCCTTGAATCCAGTTCCGGTTTGCTGCAGAGTCCAACCCAGGACTTCCGGGTGCCTGCCCTGCAGCAGCTGGAGCTGTGCAGAGCCAGGAAATTCAGGATTGGTTTTGTATATTTTGTATTATTTTCTCTATTTTATTAGTAGCATTAGTAAAACATTTTTAACTTTTTCCAACTTGCAAGTCCTCTCTCTCTTTGCCTCTCTTTGCCCTCCTATTGCCTTTCCTCAGTGGGGAGGGGGGTGCTGAAGGGAGGGGAAAGGGAGGGGGTTAACAAGCATCTGCCATGGTTTATTGTCACCCTGCAATTAAACGGTGACAATATCTTTGAAGACTGGCTCTAGAACTTCGAAGGCAGATTATAGAAGTAGACTCCGAAGTCACATATGAATACTTCGGTATTTTATCCTAACATTTGTTTAAATCCATAGATTTGCTAGCTAAAGAATGCTGTGCTGTGTGCTAGATTGAAAATTTCCTTCTAAACATCACTGGGTATTCCATATATTAGTTCTGAGCTGTGTGTAATCTCTGCGCTGTTCTGGTGAACTGTAATGGCTGTAAATCCAGTGGAACTCTTCCACCTGATGTGTATTTCCTTCTGCCATGTTTTCTGTATACTGTTATTTCCTTGTATTATGTGTAATGGCCCTAAAAGAGCATGAAAAGGTCATAATAGCCCTAGTACAAATGACTATTTTATTGTTGTTCAGCTTCAGGTCACTCCCCTGATCTCATCTTGCATGAGAGGGAAAAATCGAATTAGTTTCCCAAGAAATCTGAATTGGAGAAATCCAGTTTATGACAGCAGTCTGGCTTCCTTAGAGCAGCAGCTCTCTTATCAGGATCACAGCCTGAGGAGCTCTACAGCCCTTTTGTTTTTATGGTAATCAGATTGTTTCATCTCAGAATCCAAAATGCTGTTGGAGCATATTTAATATTCTAGCCCTTCCATGTGTCAAACAAGCATTTGGGCTGTATCTAAGCTGGAAAACAAAATTAAATGCATTTTCCTGTTCTTCTGTGTGGCTGGCAGGTTGGTGAAGGGGTTTTCTTGAGCCCAAACACTGCAAGGAAAGGTGAAGTTATGTCACACCAGCCACAGAAGAATCTTAACTTTTTGTTAGTGATGGCAGAGACACTACAGAACAACTAAGGAGAGCAGCAGATCCTGAATGTTGCCTTATGATTGATGAAGATATGGGAGGTGCTGGTGGAATTTTCCAAAGCATCCACGATTGACCGTGCCCTTCTTGCTGTAAGTCACTCTGCAAGGCCTCCTTTGCAAAGTGGTTAAAAAACTAGGTTGGTTATAGAAGAGGAACTCTGCATGTTAAGTACTGATTTCTTGCCCAAAGCAAGATTGTCTTATGCAATAAGGTACAATATGTACCTGTCTTTTACAGACCTAATAACAAGAGTAATGAATATTTTTTTTTTGGAAACTCACCTAAAAACTGTCTTTAAAATCATAGCCCTCCTTGTTCACCTAACAAGATAAGAGACAATGTGCAGACAATATGCTGTAGATTATTTTACTAGGTGATAATGAAAAGCAAGATGTTCAGAAGACATATTACTTAATTTTAAAAAAAGGTAGTTAAACATATAAATCTTTCCTTATAATTCTTCCTGAATGGACCTAGTTGGGAATTTATCATGTAGAAGTGTTTTAGTTTCACAATTCATTTTTTCCTACTTTACATATTTAAGTTGGAGATTGATGCCTGATTAAAATATCTCTCCCACACCAGCAAAATTTCCAATTAAAAAAAAATCCTTAGCAAACAGGAACACGTCAAGTTCGAAAAATCACAGCTACTTGCTCTGTGGATTTTCCAAAAGATACTGACACCTGAGCTCGTGGTAGAGTACAAGAATAATTATAGTCCATTTGCATAGGCTGATGCTGAGTTCTTGCCAAATAAATGCAGGAAAGGATTAGCGTGCTTATTCACAGACCTTACTAAATATATTGGAATTTGTAGGGGGAACCAAGTAGAAACAAAAAATTCAGACAGAGCCAATATTTATGTAATAAACTGAAGCTTTGTAACAGTAAGACTAGAAAGAGCTTGGGCTGCCTGCGTATTTTGCAGTCTCGCAAAGATACGGTAAGAAAAGTCTGGACATGCTTTCACAGAGGACAGGGGGTGGCTTAGGCAGTCTTTTAAGGTAACTATCAGTCCTGCATCTCTACCCTTCTTGACCCTTCAAGGAGAAGATTATTTCTGAGAATTTATGACATTAAAATGTCATTTCATTATTATTGTTCATTATTGATTTGTTTATTGTTTGTAGACTGAGCAGTAACAGAAGCACAGAAGGGCATCCTGTATTTTCTTCCCAGTTTTACTGCTAGCCTGCTGCATGACTTCATAACCTTGCACCTCAGAGAGACTGCAAGAACCTTTTGGTGTGTCTTTATCACAGGGACAGGATGCTGCACAGTTCCTTCCAATGTTAGAAATGCACCTGGATTTTCATGGTGAGCACTGCTTTTGGTGAACAATTGCAGTGCTTAAAAGGACTTCTGCAGCCTATGTAGTGCATTGCAGAAAAAAATGTTTGTTTTGTTAAACTTTTCTTTTTAATTAGTGTATGTGAGGTCTTCCTTTTATTGTAATTTATTTCTGGATACTAAAGCTGCACATTAACACAGGTAGCGAGATCCTTGTTTGCTTATGAGTCAATAAGACTTAAAATAAATAAATGAATATTTACCCAGCATTCGTGTAAATTACACTCCTTTTGGTTGTAAAGCTATGCATTGTGAAAGTTATTTTTGATCCTGCAAGTTGAAGGGGTTTTGAGATTATAGGCTAGGCTTTTGAAAGCCTCATAACTCATCCATGCAGCTTTGGACTGTGCATTTGCTTAAGGATTCTCTCAGAAGGTTCCAGTAGAAAGACTTGGTTTCAGGAGACAGTAGCACTGAGGGATTTGCATTGGTGATTATTTTTCCTCAGTTGGGCAAGCCAGGGCATACTGGAAAATATAATTCCAAGAGTCCAGGCTCAGAAGAACAATTGTGTTTCCAGCCTGAAAAATTTCCACTGCTGCTTAGTACACGTCTGCTGCATTCACACCTGGTTTTAAGCCTCAGCCCTCCACTTGTTTAGTATTTCTCCCTCAGCATTTGTACTCACTTCCCTCTGAGAAGACAAGGTCTTTGCCCACTTTTGTGACAGTGAACCTACCTGAAGTTTTCCTTGGTCTCTCTTTCTTCACAATTGGCCTTTGGGGCCAACTTTTTCAGAAATACCTATCTCTTCACTCTGCTTTACCTCCAGTAAAGTCTTATGCTAAAGCAGAAAGTGCTTTTCAATGCTTACTTTTCTGTGAGAAAGCTGATGGTCGTGGTTTAAAAACATATCTGCATTTTTTTGTTGCCTGTTAATGTCACAGTGTCAAAGTGCTTCAGTACAGATTCTCATATCTCTATGAAGCAGAAAAGTACTTTTATATCCATTTTGCAGAAGAGATGTAGCAGTACAGAGCTGGTATTGGATGACATTTTACTTAAGAAGCAGAAATAAGCAAAATCAGTATCATCCATATTAAACAAACCGTAATAGTAAATCTAGAATCATTGTAGCTGTACATGTGTGCCTAGTAGGGACCTGGAGGGGTAGGTCCTTGGCTTTGCCTGTATGACATTTTCATCAAACCAACCTAAAATCGTTACTGATAAAATCCATAGATCACACTAAGGCTAAAGAAGTAGCAAATAATACAGAAGAAGTTGAAATTCTTGCAGTCTGCATGCAGCTTAGCTTCCATGAATCCCAAATACTTCAGGAGCAATGTACAATATTACAGTGGTTATGTTGTGCTTCAGTGCTATCATGGCTGCTACTGGAATGCATCTTTAATTTTCATGTCTAGTAACAGGTGTCCAGCTATCAGGCAAAGGCACAGCAACATACAGTGACTAAAAGTTTGAAAGTGCAGCTTCATTTTGAATGATCGGGATAATTAATGACTAGAATTTTGAAGTGTCATTGTGGATCCACAGTTGTGGCTTTATCATCTGAGTTTTGGGGCAGTACTTAACTCCAAGGCTGGGACTACTTGATTTTTATTTTATTTGTTTATTTTAAGCTTCCTGGGTGTAAGATGCAACATGTTGTTTCCAGCTCTACGAAACTGATCGTGTCCTAGTTAGTGCCCTCGAGACTAGAAACTTCAGAGGGCTGTTGCAACTGCTCCCTAAGAACACTGGGAGACCAGTAGGAAATACGGGAGCTCTGGCAGAAAACTAGGAGGCATCCCATTTCTGCAGTGTTACCCAATTTACTTGTATATTAGATTTAGACAATAGCTTGCTACTTGAGTAGCTCAGTACCATCCTCTTTCCTGTTCACTCACATCTGCTGTTCTAAAAAATCATTCAAACTTGAGGAGTAAAATGTCATCTTTAATACTCATTTTATTAAATCTAGCACTGAATCCACTGCTTTCAATAAAATATATCCAGAAGGGCACCATGTCATTTTCCTGAACGTTGCAGGAGACATGTTAAAATGTATATGCTAATTGAATGCAGGAAAGCAGGATTTGAAGGTTATGAGCTCTCTTGCTTTTCCTAGCTATTCTGTATTGCCCTTCTTTTCATGTCACTTCCCTGACAACTTATTTTCTGTATGAAGTAATCATATTCAGGATTAGGTTATAGGATAGCAACGATAAAAAAGGACTTTTTATATTTTAAACGGCATAGCATGTACCCATGCTCAACAAATTCTTTGACTACGGCTATGATCTCATTTCCTTCCCATTCTTTCACCATCACACATGCAACGATGCGGGGGGCAGTCGTTGCCAAGTCCTGAATCATGTGAGGTCCAAGGGGTATTTTCACTTCTCAGCAGCTGAGCTGAAGTGCTCATTGCAGCCATGGTAAAGTCCAATAATGTGCACACAGATGAGAAAACTGCAGAGTGAACAGGAGTTCAACAGCCTTTTGTGTTTGAGATTCAGCAGGCACACAAATCTGAAAGCACCTCTTCTGCTTTGACATTATCTACAGGTTCAATCTACAATATGCTGATTCTATCATAATACAGAAAATTGCTTAATTCCCTCTGGAAAATTATAATAAAAATAATTCTCCTCTTGAACTGCTCTTGCTTCTTCCTTTGATTGGATGATGCTATCACCTTTATTCTTAAGCAGGGAGACAAAGAGAGCATTTTTATAGCCAAGTATGTGCATTTATATAAAATCTGCACACTTTATGCACATACTTTTACACTTTCTCTTCAAACATTGGCAAGTGAAGATAATTAGTCAAGCGCATTTCGAAGTTGCCAGGACCTGTGCAAAACTTTATGTGCAAGTGGTTATCAAATAGCTTGAAATTTCCTTCCGCCTTTATGAATAATTTTGCCTTCCCCAAGCCTTGACTTGATCATTGTCCTCAGCTGAGGTGTCCAGCTCAGCACTGGAATGATAGGTCATAGTATTGGCTGATACGGTGATTTTGCTGTCCTGATAGAAGCAGTTTTACTAGTTAAATGGATCTATTTAATTCATCCACCTACAGAAGGTGAGAAAGCTAGGCAACAGCAGAAAACTCTAATTCAAAATTTACAGACTAAATAAAAATAACATGTTTGCCAAAGACATATCATTTGCATAGTCAGGCACTTAGGTTTGATATTGGTTCAAGTTTAGCAAAAGTGCAAGGAAGGAGGGCTGGTGCTGGCTGGAGGCAGAGTAGGTATAAGAATTGCCAAAGGCTTTGCATTGTCTTCCAAGCTTATTCTAGATTTTGGGAAAACCATGCTAATGGTCCCTGCCAAAGCAAAGATGGAGTATTTCTTTTTCCCTGGAGTGAAAGGTATATCTTCTGAGGTGGCTAGAGAGCTAATCTGGTAAGGTAAAATGAAGGAAAAAATTCAGAAATGAAATATCTTGGTTGGTTCATTAAACAGGATGGGTTTTTTTAATTTAAAAAACGATCTAGACAGAGCAAAGCTTTCAGAGGCAGTTTAAGAGTCTTAAGGAAAACACAATTTAGTTTAGCATTAAACACTTTATGTACATCCAAATGAAAAATATTATTTTTAATGTTTCATAAATATTAAACACTATTTGGTTGCAAGTTATTTTCCTTTTCCACATTTGGATTTTTTTTTTTTTTATTATTAAGCAACTAAGCCACCTCTCAGTTATTCATAGGGAAAGCTATCTGTAAGAGCTCTATAATACTTTTGCCTCTAAAGTGGCTTGCCATCATTTGGTGTAACACATTCCAGACAAACAGTTTGTTACCAGCCAAATGAGTTTATGATGAACTGTTCAGTTAAAGTATTGTTCTTGTTTTTGAACCACTACTGCAAACTATTACAGGAATAGTGAGCTGCAGCATTAGCTGCCATGAAAACACACCTCACAAATAGCCTCACCTTTAATTCTGCATTTCTGTTCCCTTGTGATTATATAATAATGATGCACTTTCGGTTTTGTATTAGAATATTAACATATATAATGGCTTTCAGTGTTGGTAGGGTTTTCTTTTTTGAGAGAGAAAGCATGGTCATAATGGTTTTGTTAAAATTGTAAACACTTAGGAAGTTCTAGGGTCTGGAAGGACTTATTTTGAATTTCTACTTTCTATTATGACAGAGGAAAGGAGAGAGGTTGTTTTTTTTTTTTTTTGAATGAAGGTGAAGTTTAGAGTCCTGAGAGGTGATCCCCACTGCAAAATAACACAGTAGCCACTTGTTTGCCCAACAGCCAAAAAACCATGAATTGGAAAGAAGACTGTATTGCTTTGACTACCTAGCATTTTGGGGAGGAAAGTACTGAAAAAAACCAAACTGCTGTGTTTTGAGACTTGCATGTGTCTTAGTGGAGTTTACTAATTTTCCCCAGCAAAATGAGAAAATCAGTGCTGCTCCCTTCTTTCTTCTGCTGGTCCACAAAGGAGTGGAAAGTAAAAAATGTAGAAAGAAACAGCATGAAAAAAACCTTGTATGTCTGTGTGGTGCTGATGAACCCTGAAGACACAATTTTGGTAAATTGGTGCCAGTGCCACCAGCAATAATGCCTCTTAGTGATTAAACATCCTTCTTAACATTGGCAATAATTACTGTGTACACTTAAGCAATAAACTAATCCTTGACTCCAATCCCTTATAATTATGCTTAATGAACTAAGTTGTCTTTAGTGTCACATAGGCCTAAACATTGCCTAAAATATAAAATAAAAAGCTTTTGCAGGGATAATCCAAGGATATTGTGACATTATATTTCTTTAAAATAGAAATATCTGCAATTGACCAAAACACATTTATTGAAGGAAATATATAAATGAAATGCTGCAGTTGCATTTTTGGCCTGCTGTCTCCCTCTACTCCCTGGTTATAAAGGCTTGTTCGAAAACTTTCAGAATTCCAACAAATATTTTGATGGTGTTTTTATACTCTTTTTAGCTCACTTTCTCATAGTATTTCTGAAACACTCATAATGGGAAAGAAACTGGATGAATCAAGTAGTCGTTAGTGAGCTGGATTTTCAAAGTTCTCAGTAATTGGCTAATTCTATTCATTGTTTGACATGAGAAGCAGCAGTATTAGGGCCAACAGAAAGCTCCAAAGTAATATTGCTATTTGAGCTGTTTTAAGGACCGGAAAACAACTTTCTTGTCATTTAGTTTTGCAGACTTGTTAAAAATTAAATAATTAAAATATTCTAGATAGGATCTCATGGCAAAAAAAGTTACATTACTCTAAATTATGGCTTGTATTTGGTTGATCCCCAGCCTTACAGACAGTCAATGGTAGAAGGAAGCATTTGATGCAATCCAGACGGATTCCTACATGAGTGTAGTATAAGCAGTTGCTGAAAGTGGTTGAGGCATAGAGAGGGATGATGGATTGATCATGTATTTTATTTTTCTGCTATTAGTACCTGCTGTAAGGAGAAAGAAATGCAGAGAGACTATGGTTCTGCCTCCGTGGCTTTGAGGGAATTTAGATGGCTCTTGGGCTGCCTTCAAAAAAAAAAAAAATCTAACCCGAACCCCTTAAGCAATCCCCATTAAATGAAAATGTTCAGTCATTTGAATCTCGATGGGAGATTTTTGTCCAAGGCAGGATTTAATGTGGTGCTCATTCACATCTGTAGGAATATATTAAAAAAATCAGAATGACCCAATGTACTAAAATGAAGCACATAAATCATATTTTGTCATTAATCAAATTGCCATATGTAGTTGCCAGCCTCTGCTTAATTTGACTGGGATATATCAAAACATAATGCATCAAGTAAAAGGTATTTTTAAAAGGGATGAAAGTAGCATGTACTCCATTACCATTTCTATTTTTTTTGTTAATGATCAAATGGGAAAAGCTCATTTGCAGTGGTGATGACTTGACAGTAGTGGTTTTGTGTTCTATGTGAAACTGTGTGTGCCTCAGAAATGGGAGAGATTTGTGTCCATACATTGATGCGTGCGCATATTCACATAATTTGCATAATCCCATTTAAGGTCTTTTTAAAAATGGGGTAATGGAAAATATCTGGAATGACACTTCTCTGGATATCCTCTGCACTTTCAGGGCAGTGAATTTATGTAAAGGTCCAATGAATCAAGTATTTTATAAGGAAAAGTGCCTCTGATTTTTCCATCCTTTATGCATATGGGATTGAATGTGTAGTTTTCCTGACTCAGACAGAAAGCCATCATCACATAAATTCACCAGGCACAGCATGGATTGCAACTGGCTGTATGATTTTAAAGGTCTTTTTATATGGCTTTCCCTTTTCCATTCTGTGTAATGCTTCTTGGTCTGATGAAGATTTGGCTGCTTTATCATCATTCTCATCAGAATTTCTCTTCTATTTTTAAAGAATGTTTTCGAAAGGAATCAACTCATTGTGGTTACTTCTTTCTGAGCTTGACATTCATAATCATGAAAATCTAAAAATGTCAGCACCACTACTGTGCTGGAAATTGATATAATGCATGCTAATGAAGTCTTCAAAGGAGGAACTGTTTTTATTATTTTAGTTTAAAAATGACAGATATGTTTTCTTGAGCTAACCTAAAAAGCACATTTGAGGTGGATCAGTTCAGAGAAGTAGCAGAAGGAGATAATGATTCACAAGACAAGCAAAGCTGTTTCTTGTCATCTTTCTTTTTGTGAGCATTTGAACTCTGGCAACTTCAGTCTCCTTTTTGTGGAGCTCACGTGGACTGCTTGGAAGTTTCTGTAGCTGGTTTTACACTATCTCTTTCTGTCTTCATGTTTTATGAAATTTGGATTGAAAATGCCAACATTGTAAACAAATCACAAGCACCCGCTAAAATGTAAATATGAACTTCTAAGTTTAGTGACAATGGTAGTAAAAGCTCCAACTGTGGGATGAAAGATAAAGGTAGTTACAGATACACTTTAGTCTCTGCCTCAGAATTGTCGACGTGATGTTTGAGAAGCTGAAATAAAATGGAGGGGGTTTTTTGCCTGAAATCCCTGCTTTATTTGAGATGACATTTCCTTTTACTACAGTTCATTGCTGCCAATGCTTTTGATATTACTACTTCAGAAGCCCATTTTCTGTGTATGCAACTCAGTAAGAGGATGTGCTGGTTCATAGGGAAGTCTCCTCTCTTTCTGGTTCAGCTTAAGCTTTTCTTCTGGGAGATAGCAGCTGAGAAAGTGAATGAGAAATAATGAGGAAACTGGAAAGTAATGTGTAAATGCAGAAGTTTTATCCTCTGAAAATTACTGTGGCATCAGTGTCCCCAGATGAGGAAAAACAAAGCATCAACATTTCATCACAGACTCTCATCAAAACTTCAAATAGAATTTTTACATCCATACACTATCATGAAGTATTTATAATTATTGTGCCAGGAAATCTAGCTGATGATTCTCAGAAATCAAAGGATTAGAAAGAAAAGAAACATAAATGAATAAATAATTAGAGATTCTCTCTGTGCATTCTCTAAACCTAGAGTGTGAAAGTTTTTCTCTAGTGGGGATTGACTGACGTTTTCAATTGTGCTCCCTAGGAGAGAAATTCAAAATGTGTCAGTGGAGGAGGGCAGGCTTTAAGGTACAGAGCTCCTAGTGATCAGTAGGAGTGCTAGCTACGTAGCTTAATATCTATCCCTGGTAATTAGGGGTGGTGGGGGGTGTTTGTTTGGTGGTGTGTTGTGATTTGTGGGGTTTGTTTTGGAAAGTGCCGTATATTATACTTATGTGTGCCTTGCTTGGGATATGGTCAAAAGAAGCTCAGTTTGCAGAAAATAGGAATTATCTCAAAACCGGCAGCTGGTGGAGGGACAAGGGTGACCAAAAAACCAAAACAAAACCAACACCAGGAGCACTTCAGAATCTCGGGCATGCCTCGATAGCTTGATTTAGGAAGTTGCTTTTCCCTACTAGAGCTCTGTTTTATAGGAAAAGAATCCATATTCTTTTAAGGTCTAGCACAGCAGCATTTTATCTTAACTTATGCATTTTTCAGCTCTTGGTGACAGTCTTGGTATATTCAGTTGTTCTACTCCCACTGCAAAGCTGAATCAATCTTAGTGCCACAGTTAAATACTGGATGATTTAGTGTGCCATCAAAAACTGCATAAACTACCTATTAGAAATGTATTAAACTTTCAGCAGGAAATTGACTGTTCACATATCTCCTCATAGTTAAGAATACCTAAATAATATAGCAGTCATTACCCAAATTATCTAAACTTAGTTAATTGCACAATGATACAATGATGATTTTGTGACTGATGATTTTGATTAATAGAGTGCAAGAACAAAGTATGACAAAGATACTTGAAAAGATGGGGCTGGGTTTCCCTAAGCAAATCACTGGGAAATTTTTGCAGTGCTGCTCCTTAATTCCCTTCCTGCCCAGGATCTAGACCTATGACCTTTTCTACAGCAGGTAGTTCTCAGTTCTAGTCGTTGCAATTCCAGTGGCTAAAATACTGGAAGTCTATGTACTTAACCTCTAGAATGAGGTTAATGAGTCCAAAGAAGTGACGAGGAAGAAAGGTCTGTTCATTGAAAGATGCCTTGGGGATACTCTTAATCATTCATACATTGGATGAGGCCACCGATAGTAAGGCCAGAATGAATGTTGTCATCACGCGTGGGGTTTGTAGGAAACCATGTGGAGCATCATTATTCCTCTAGAAGTCCACCGGCATTTTCAGAGTATTTCCGTGCTTTCACTCTGAAAATTTGGAACACCTGAAAACAGAAGAATTGAGAATGGGAAGCATGCCTTGAGTTCAAGTCAGGTTTCCTGATGATGCTGGCCATCTTGTCAGAACGCAAGGATGTTTTTGGACAAGGTTGCTGTGATAGTGCTACATGGTAGGCAAAAACTGGAAATGTGTCTCTCTTCTTTTTCTGTCTCTGTACTACTCAGGCTTTTTCACCATCAGAGGAATGAAAATGTTTAACTTTTAAACAAGCTGTTGAAATATTAAACTATGTTTTTCCTGCTGATTGTTAATGCTGTATCAAAGCAGGTTTGAAACTACTTCATAATGTCTTACATAATGCTGTCATGCTGTTCATGTCACTGGAGCTATTTCATCCTGATAGCTGCCACTGATAGGAGTCTCAGAAATGTGATTGTAACCATTCTCAAATGCATTTTAAATATATTTCACAGTTTATTCTTGAAGAGATGCACTTTCTTACATGACATTTTTTTAGATGGAAACCGAATGGAATGCTCCATTAAATCAGTCTCCTTGTTGGTGTATTGCAACACAGATATTCCCAATCTTCCCCCCCAAAAGTGGATCATCTTTAAAACAGTTGTCTTTTGCTGGAGTAGGGTTAAGGAAGTAGAATACGAACTCTTCCCGGCTATTCATCTCTTGCATATAAGTGGTTCAAGGATTGCATCCTGTGTGGTATCTTCCATTGCAGCTAACTATGCAAAATAATCCCCTTGTACCCAGAGAGGAACCTGTAATTGAAACCGAGGAGCACGCCCGTCACCATCCCCTCTCCCTCCCATTGCTGGGAGTTGATGAAGTAATTGATTCATGTGGGATTAGGAGATCCTGCTTCATCTGAGTGAGATCAATAACCTGAATAACATCTTTCCACTTGAGTGGCCATCTCAGTGTGTGAGTGTACCTAGGTATAAGAAGAAAGAGGAAGAAGCAATAGAATAGGCACCCTCCTTCTCCCCATTTCCAATGTGAAAGTGCATTTAAAATTCAACAAAAGACTATAAATCCTGAGATACTTGTGCTGCTGTTTAATCAAGAAATTACAATTGCTGTGCCTCAAGGCAAGGTCAGCCTCTTTGAGAAAATGCTGTCGTGTTTCTTGAAAATCAGTCATCTTATTACCTTAATCAAAACCTGAACAGACTGTTTTAAAGTAGTAATGGGCATCTGGAAAGAGAAACGTTCCAGTTTGGGCTGTTGTGGGAAATTTTGCTGTACAAAATTAATCAAAATCCTGTGGTGTAAAAGTAGAACTGCCAGAAGGGAGGTTCAGAGGAATTCAGTGAATGCAACAGCAGCCAAGGAGGAGGATGGCTGAGGTGCTGAGAATCTGTGTGTGCAGCTGGACTAATCAAAACTGTCTCCCTAGGATCACGATAAAGACATTTCTGTCAGAGCCCTTATCGGAAAGCTTTGGCATTTGCATCTTTATCAACACTTATTGTAGCGGATTGTTTTGATCCAGCGACTCAGCTGTACTAGGCATCTCCCTGAGTATGGAAGTCAATAATTAGTCAATGAATTTCGAAGTCAAATCTGCTGTCCTCTAAATTCAATAGGAAGACTTCCTTCTGTCTTTGTAAGATGCTGGAATACGTTCTAACCAGCGAAGGATTCTTAAAGGCTGTGTCTGCACAGTTTGCTGAGCATACATAAGAGCTTTTCAGACTCCTGTCCCATTGCTTGGGTGCTTCTCTTTCCTATATTTCTCTTTTCCTCTGATATAGTATTTTCCCTGCATTGTTAGTAGTACACTCTGCTTTTGCAGTATAAATCCTTGTACCTACTGGGATTCCAGGGGTCTGAGGAAGAGAGGAGTATGTTTACCCTATAGAGATGCAATGGAAATTGGATTATCAGTGTCCCACGGCATGCAGAAGCACTGTTTGTAAGCTTACCATTATGTGTGTGAATCCAGCTTTATAGGATCAGGGCCTCAGGACTTGAAGAGTGCTTTGGAAGGTTTTCATCACAGCTAATTGTTCTTGATAACAAAAGATCTCATTTACATTAATGATAGGAAGCTGACAATCTGCATATTTCCTTTCATGTTGCTTAAAGACAAAAAAATCAGGATCTCTAAAACTACCAGTGAATTTTAAAGTATTTTAAATACCGAATAGATTATTCCAGCTGTCGCTATAGTTCAGAGCCCGGTACTCGTTAATGATTTTCAGTCTTCGTTTCAGCTTTTGCAGAGGAAATTCACAGCAGAGTTTTACTGATTATTCAAGGTTAGGGTGGTCTTTCCAGTTCAGGCAGAATAATGTTTCACTGTTACTCCATGGCTGATCACCAGTGCCAGCCTCACAACTGACTTCTTTCTGCACACACACAAGGAAAGGCTTGTTCCAGCTATGCCTATAAATCTGTCTGGAAAGGATTCTTCCCCTTCAGCAATCCTGGTGATTAATTAGCTAGCACGAGTCTCTGCAATAGTTCAATCACATCGAACAAGTGGTGTCACATTCCCTTCCTACATGTGATTATTGCAAAAGTCCCTGACATAGCAGCAGGTTCCTTCAGTGAGATCTTTTACTGCTGCAGAGATTACAGAACATTTGCTGCTTTCATTTACTACCAGGCAGCAGAACATCTCAAATAATTTCAGCTGTAAAGCCAGGGAGTGCATTTATAGTTTTAGGATGTATTGGAAACTTTATCTGCACCATTAAGAATCACAAAATCAAATATATGCAGAATCAAACTGGACTTACAAGATGGATATTTTAGAGAATATGTTTTATGACTGATAATTCAGACTTCTCGAAAGTGTGATGCTACTGCTTATTCTTGTCTGCCACTGCTTGCTGAAACCCCAGCCTCTCCTCATGCAGCTGAATTGTTTGGCTTCAGTTCCACAGGGCAAGCATTCCCCATAGATACTCATTTCCCCCCGCCCTCCCTGCCTTTGGCACAGCTGAACCCTGCCTCGCATCTAATTCTCCAAATGCTCATCTCTGGGGAGAAAGACAATCCAAGACAATCCTGTCCAAGAACCTGTGAACTCAGAAAGCTGGGGTTAATTATTGAGCAAAACAATTAAACAATTAGCTCATAGTAATGCCACTGGTATTTTTCTGCCTGAATTCTGAACTAGCTGGCAATGCTCTGTATTGTAATTTCAGTACACGCTGAGTCTCAGCAGGATCATCCCAACGTCACCATTAACAAAGGAAGTTGCCCTTAAAACCTTGGGAGTGGTGCTGGTACTTTAAAAAATGGAGTTTAGTGTAGACATTTGCTTGTGTGTCCTGCTGCTGCCTGGCTGGATGCAACTGGTTGAGCACAGGAGCAAACCTTTCCTCTTTTTTTTCTGGTGGTGTGTCTCCATGATGCTTTAAACATTTTGTCTGTGGTAAACTGATGCTGTACTTCATAATAAGCCCCCTGGAAACCCCCTGCTTAAATTTTAATAATACAGAGGGCTATACTAGAGGAAAGGGAGACAAAGAAAATGTGTCACCCCAAGACAAGTGTTATTCTGGGACCAAAGCTGGGAAGAGAGCTGGGGTCCCGTGTATCCTAACCCAGTATTCTTCTGAGGAAACTGCTGCAAAAATACACCTCTCTTGTCTTGACAGAGCAAGAAAACAAATGCTTGATTTCTTGTGTAACAGTAAAAACCTCTCTAAATGTGTTTCTTGGGTTATGTTCTGTTACTAATATGTGTAGGGTTTTTTTACGCTGTGGTCTGTAGTAAAGATGCTGAGTTCTCAGCCTTTTGTGACTTTTATCATTCTTCCTTTTGTTGGCTTTAAAGAAAGTTTGAGATAAATTTTCTGGTAACGCTGTTTCCGTCCTGGAATTATTATTTGGCTCTACAGATATTTGAGAGGCATGGTGTGCTGGCGTAGACATCACCTGAGAATTACAGTCCCCTCTTGTAGTCTTAACTGTTAAACTGAATGGCTGTGCAGCCTTGGGCAAGACATTTTCCTTATTGTCTCCTTTTTCAAACCTTGAATACTGCACACAGCTTGGATTTGTTTATGTTGCTAGGTGTGGAGTGGATGTGATGCTTTTAGCTGTTTACTCACCAAAGACGCCTCTAGAGTCAAGAGGAAGGGACAAGAACTTCTGGGGGAGAAAGGAATTCAGCTCTTATGCTGTATGTATCTCTTTGCATTGGCAAGAGAGTGCCTGACCAAGAGGAGCAACAGCATTTTCCAGCAGATATCTAAACGCTGGGGGCCAGGGCAGCTAAGGAAACTGTAATTTACCTTCCAGATGACTACCTGTATCTTGAGGGATTTCAAACATCCTTACAGGAATCGGACTGTAAAATGATTTAGTTTTCTAAAATGCGGTTTCAGAAGTGAACTAGACATTTAGTGTTGTTAGGGGTAGACCAAAAGCCAGGGGGATTGTGCTGTTTAAGTGCCTCTTCCTTTTGTAAATGCTACCAGTGATGCCTTGGCCCCCGTTTCCACAGCTGAAAAAAAGACTGTGATACACTAAGGCTCACCTTCTTCCTGTGAGAACTTGGCTTTGCTGTGGCTAATTCATTTCTGTGTTCAAAGCACAGTGGGTTTCAAAATTATGATTATTAAAGCCAGCTATTAGAGATTGTTGTCTGCTTTGAGAATATTGATTTAATCACATCTCTGTGTATTTAAAGTCTGAAGTGATATGATGTGCAAAGATCAATTTATTCTATGTTTGTATCTAATGAATAATTATGGAGTCTTCTCTGTTCTTTCTGTAATGAGTAAAAATGTTTTTAGTCAGGAAAAATGAGGATGTGCTTGACAAAGGAAACCCACCAGACCATGCTGCATCAGCTTCTAACTTTCTCTTCCTTTTCCAAATGTACCTTTTTCCTTCTTTCAAACAAACAAAAAACCCAAACAAACAATAAAACAAACAAACCCCAAACAAACAAAACCAAACACCCCCTCCAAAAACAAACAAAACCAAGACAAAACACAACCCCCTCAAATGAACAGAAAACAAAGGGAGAAGTTTGAGTTTGATTTGGGCTGAAACCAAATTCAAAAAGAAACAGAAACCCACTGTCTCTGCCTCCCAATCCCAGGCCCTTCACATTTCCTAGACTGCCAATGCTGTTTTGGCCAGCTTTCCTAACAACAATTTTGATCCATCCTTGAAGAGAAGATTTGAAGGATTGAAGTGCTCCTTTGGGAAATGAAAAGTATTTCAGGTCCAGTGAGAGCTTATTTGTTTTTATTAGACTCACTTCTCTGTTGGGATAAACTAGGGCACGATGTTTCAAATTGCATGTTACGGTATTACCACCAATAATATCAACACTGTTAATATAATGCCTGTAATTCACTGCATTGTGCTTCATTATTTCATCTCTATAGATTCTTGTTGCGAGTGTAACCATTTTTATGTTGTATTAAATGAACTAAGAGGTCCAGCACTCTGTTATGTTCACTCAAAATAGAAGATACTAAGATATGCACTGCTTCAAAGATGTTACATTTTTATTGTGAAGTGATAGATTATCTATTGGAATGGTTTTTGTTATATCAGTGGAAGGATATGAGAAAAGTCTTGCCTTTAAAGTATGTCCATGGTGTCACAATGGCTGTCAGATCTGCTGCTTTTGGGTAGGACAGTGTAATTATGTTTTTCTCCAAGTAGTAGTTTCTTTGTATCTTACCAATTATCTGAAGTCCTTTTTACTTCTGCAGCCTGCTGGGTTTGTGTTAGCAAACTTGCTTTGCTTTTCATAGATACACAGATATGACCTGAAATATAGTTTTGGTTCCACTTTTTGACACTGGAATTATTTTTTTTTAATCTGCTGTATATGTATTAGTGCATTTAACCTTTATTTCATACTCATTTCTTACATTAGGTAGATGAGGTGTGTATTGTGAGTGTATGTTAAAGTTGCTGCTGGGATGTTTGCACCTTAGCCAGATGCACTGAGTATATTTTTAATTCTGCAGTGGCAATATAAGACAGGTTCTATGATTCTATCCTTGGGAAGCTTTGGAACCAGCTAGTCTGGATGTAGCTAATCCTATTCTGTGGCACCTTCTTGAAAATACAAATATAGTCCATCCTTCAAAGATACTGGCCTACAGAGCTCTTTAATTTGGAGGTGGCATTAAGGCTGAAGTTTGGAACAAATTGTACTATTTTGTAGCATTTATTTAATTTGAAATAGATTTGTGTGTGGTGGTGTATGTTTTCATCATTGTACCAAGGTGATGCAATTGGTGAGATCCTTTGATTTAGATTGGTCACATCTGTGGTTTTGAAGGCCCACCGGCAATGTAGTTGAAATTCTTCTAGAGGACATGCATCTTCAACCTTTTCCCCATGCTCCTTAGGTGTACTCACTGTTTTCCCAGGAAATTATTTTTTATTTTTCTCATTTTCCTATTATTTTATTATTCTCATTTCCCCATTAAACCATTTGGGCTGCACCTAAAACATTTGCCATTGCGTTTTTGGCTTGAAAGTAGGTAATTTTCTCTTTTAGATTTTACTGCATCTTTTCCAAAGGGGGAAGAACTATTAACTTTCCCGGATCAGGCCCAAATTATATAATATTATATATACTGGAAGTGGCAAGGTTTTATGAAAATAGAAACATTATGTATATTCTGTTGAAAAAAGGGCACCTTGAAACATTGCATCTTAAACTGAACATGGAGTTTCAATAGGACATGGCTTGCTAAGAGCTAGACAAGTCTTTGGTTGTTGACCTGGTTCTGATTTGAAGCATAAGGCAATCTTTTCCCTTTTATCCAGGTGAGTGAAAAACCTATGAGCTTGTAAGATTTGAAAAATTTTGCAAAAGCAAAATGGAAAATGTATGACCCCCTTAAGTGTGTAGTTTACCCAAAAGCCTGAACTTAATAGTAGGTTCCCGTGCATTATATATTCTTCTCCTCAAGTGCAAGTGTCTTTTTAAAGATATAAAAGTCACTGTGCAAACCTGCTACACCAGCTTTTAAACCATCAGAAGTGTATAAAAGTCTGTTCTGAGAAGGGCAAGTGACAAATCAGGTGAATTAACTTGAATCTTCTGAGAATGGCAGCAGCAAACCTGGCAAGCAGGAGAGAACAGCCTGCAACAATTAGTGTCTGTAATAACAGCCTTTGGGTTCTAAGTGGTGAGTGTGACCATTCTCTTCTACGGAAACTAAGTAGTTGAAGTTGCATTTACCAGCTTCATGTAATAATGAAACTTCCTGCAGTGTCTTTAACAAGCACAAAACTTGTAGTGTGGAGGAGAGAAATTGAGCATTCAACCAGCTAAAATTACTTTTTCTATGGAATTAAAGTTGGATCCAGGAAGAATTTTTTATTTACTGCTCATTATTGTCTATGTATACTGCATTTTGGTATGTAAAACAAGCAGTCAAAGCTTTCTGAATAGTCTTTGTCATCACTGAATGCTTGCAGGAAAAAGAGTTTAACTTAATTCGCTCGAACAAATAGAGTAACTGTGGAATCCATCACAAATACCTGAAATTGTTGTTTCTTTTTAAATAGCAATGAGGACTGATTTTAGAAATAAATAGCATGGTAACCGAATAAAAGTTTTCAGTTAATCACTTCTTCCCAGAGCTGAGTTTTTTCCTGTTTGAGTTTAATTGCAACTGAGGCAAGAACAAGGAATGCTGATGACTTGCTGCAGGTTGGGAATATGGCAAGAAGTCCTCATTTGCAGGCAACAATGACTCGTAAAGGAAATGCCGTGATGCAAGGGATTTTTCTTTCTTTCATTTATGGTTTGATTTCTGTCATCATTATTTGATAGTTATAGATGTAGCTGGACGCTACTCAGACTTTAAAAACAAAGAGAAGTGAGCCTGAAGCAAATTGCCTTGCACATTGCGGGGGTTCAGAACTGACTGCTCACCAGGCTTGCTTTTCCTTTTGGATGTGATTGGAGAATAGAGTTTCCCTCCCAGGGAAAACTAAATGTTTTGAGACTTCCTTTCAGCATACATCAGGATGAAAGCAAATCCCGTGGCTCTACTTGTTCCCCCTCCTCACCAGCCATGCTGTTTTCTACCTCCCTTCACTGCTTCTCTACTTCACTCGCTGTCTTTTCCCTTTGCTTTCAAACATGTTAATGTGTCTCTCATGTTACCTTATGAAACATCCCACACATCCCATCTGCTTCCATCACTGTCGCTTCTTCTCTTGTTCCTGCCTCCCTTGGTGTTTCAGTTCCTCGAGCACACTGTGCCATGGCACACTTTTGGCTGTTCATTTCCATGAGTACATTGCATATATTCTCTACTTGCTGTGTGGGCATCCTGCTCAACACTGAGCAAGTCCTGAGTCCAGACTGCCTGAAGCTCTCCGATAAAGGCCATGTGTCACAGCTTCTTACTAAGAGGATGGAGTTTCCGTTGAGCAGAGATGGAGTTTACATCTCTGAGTGCCAAGTTAGTACCTCTACCTTTCTCCCTCCTACACAGATCCAGGGATTAATAAATACCTCTAAAACTCTTCACTTTTTCCCCCATTGCAAAGGCTTGTCTCTCTTACGTGATTGTCCAGATATACACAAGGCACAGAAGACATTAAATATACCTAATAAGACTTTTATAGACTTGTTTACCAATTGCAGGGTATAGGTGCCACCCTGCACCATTCCTGCTCTGTTCTTCAGGAATGTTGTCTGTGTTGTGGCTTTTGGTGTTTTGTACTGAAGGTCTGTACAAAAAATGCTGGGAAGGTCCCTGGCTTGTTTTGGTGCTGTCAGGTGTTCTGTGACATGTTGAGTGAGGTTTTCAGGCTCTTCCTGGCTATGTGTTCCATGGTGGACAGTCTTTAAGACAAAAAGACATGAAAGATTCAAGTAAATTGTTCAGTCCGCAATCCCTAAATTCCCAGGTAACAATTCTTGCCTTTTGCAGGAGGAACTTCAGTTTTCTCATTGAAATAGTTGTCCTTGAAGACTCTGCCATCTCGTGGTGGTCTTCTCTGTTGACTGCTCCTTTCCTGGCAGTTACCCCTTTGGCAGGATAAACACAAACTGTGTTATATGTGAATGCCACATGCAGAATGTAACACCTAACAAACTAGGACTTGGAGAAAGTTTGTATTATTCTCTCCACATTGCAGCTAAACTTCAGGAATGTGAAATAACATGCCTGTCTCTGCACAATGAGCACTGACCAGGAAAGTGGACACAACTGCCTCTATTCAGCTCTAAGTTTTAGCTTTTATTGTGTTTTCTCTCCCTCTGTCTAACAGCTCTGCTTCTTTTCATAAAGAAGGAAATACTTTCTGCAGTGTTGCAATAATACATATTGGAAATTCGAAGAAAGACCATACCTAGCTTTTCCTGCCTGATATTCTTGGCATTATGACATCATAACCCTTGTGTATCCTGTCACTAAAACAAATGTACAAAACAGTTCCACTTCTCCTCTTTAATTGGAACTAGCTTGTTTCAAGGAGCTGAAGAGGCAGACTGCTCACAAAGGTTAGAGCAGAGAAATGTATCATTGTCTTGCAGGATGTTCTAAGTGGGTCTCTTGAGTATCAAGGTCAGAGTTTATTTAGCAGCAAGTTCTACTGGTATGAATCATCAATAGTGGTTCTTACACAATTTATCAATCCTCAGCAATTATACTTTATTTTCCAAAGAAAGTCTGTACGTTTTTCAGAAAATGGTGCGTATTTTTAACCCTTCCTTGTTGATTCCAAATATAATTCTCAGTCTTTTTGATGCACAATAATGGATATGAGGTAGCACTGTGTAATGTTGAGGAGCTTTTAGGTTAAAACTTAGTTCTATATCAAAACTCGGACTTCTTCTGAAGCAAGGCTAATTGAGACAGAATTAATTTCTGTTTTTCTTTATTTTCTGTGCTTTAAAAAAACATGATCTTGGGGCAATAGTTATTTAAGTCATAGTAGTTTTTTTTACATTTCTAATAGGAGAAAAAAAACACCTTATTTTACACTGGGAAATGAAATAATTTCTTTAGTAGCTTAAATCCCTGCTTCAGTGAAATTGGTGAACTAGATATTTCTGAAAATTCATACCATTTTTTATCAGTTTGGTGAATGAAGTAAGAAGAATGAACCTCTCTTAACTGCCAGACTAAATGTGGCTGGGCTGTCTTGGCTAAAATGGCTCTGAAATTCCAGCTGCTGGCACCTGCTCTCTCTATAAATGCTCTAAAGCGCTTGAACCAAGGAAGGATCCAGTAAGTGCCAAACATGGGAAGTAAATCACAAACTCCAGCTCACTAAGTAGCCAAGAGGTTTTTCGCAGTTAAAGGTGGACTGAAAAATGGAGGGTAGTAAAATTACAGGCAGCATGTTGCACATCTGTAATTGCTTTTAGACTATAATTTACCAGCTCTCTAGAAAACCCCCTATGAGACGATCACAGAGTCACAGAATTTTAGGGATTGGAAGGGTCCTCAAAAGATCATCTAGTCCAATCCCCCGCCGGAGCAGGAACACTTAGATGAGGTTACACAGGAAGGTGTCCAGGTGGGTTTTGAATGTCTCCAGAGAACGAGACTCCATAACCCCCCTGGGCAGCCTGTTCCAGTGTTCTGTCACCCTCACTGAGAAGAAGTTTCTTCTCATATTTAAGCAGAACCTCTTGTATGCCAGCTTGAACCCATTACCCCTTGTCTTACTGTTGGTTGTCACCGAGAAGAGCCTGGCTCCATCCTCGTGACACCCACCCTTTACATATTTATAAACATTAATGAGGTCACCCCTCAGTCTCCTCTTCTCCAAGCTATAGAGTCCCAGCTCCCTCAGCCTTTCCTCATAAGGGAGATGCTCCACTCCCTTAATCATCTTTGTGGCCCTGTGCTGGACTCTCTCCAGCAGTTCCCTGTCCTTCTTGAACTGAGGGGCCCAGAACTGGACACAATATTCCAGATGTGGTCTCAACAGGGCAGAGTAGAGGGGGAGGAGAACCTCTCTCGACCTACTAACCACCCCCCTTCTAATACACCCCAGGATGCCATTGGCCTTCCTGGCCACAAGGGCACAGTGCTGGCTCATGGTCATCCTGCTGTCCACCAGGACCCTCAGGTCCCTTTCCCCTACACTGCTTTCCAACAGGTAATTCCCCAACTTATACTGGAACCTGGGCTTGTTCCTGCCCAGATGCAAGACTCTACAGTTGCCCTTGTTAAATTTCATTAGATTTCTCCCCGCCCAACTCTCCAGCCTGTCCAGGTCTCACTGGATGGCAGCACAGCCTTCTGGCGTGTCAGCCACCCCTCCCAGTTTGGTGTCATCAGCAAATTTGCTGACAGTGCACTCTATTCCCTCATCCAAGCCGTTAATGAATAAATTGAATAATACTGGTCCCAGCACCTACCCTTGAGGCACTCCACTAGATACAGGCCTCCAACCAGACTCTGCCCCATTGACCACGGTTCTCTGGCTTCTTTCCTTCAGCCAGTTCCCAGTCCACCTCAGTACCCGATCATCCAGTCCACACTTCCTCAATTTAGCAGCGAGGATGCTGTGGGAGACTGTGCCAAATGCTTTACTGAAGTCAAGATAGACCACATCCACTGCTTTACCATAATCTCTCCACCTGGTTATGTCCTCATAAAAGTCTGTGAGGTTGGTTAAGCACGACTTCCCCATGGTGAAGCCATGTTGGCTGCCCCTAATGACCCTCTTATCCTTGATATGCCTTGAGATGGATAAGTTTTTCCATCACTTTCCCAGGGATGGAGGTGAGGCTGACCGGTCTATAGTTACCGGGGTCCTCCTTCTTGCCCTTTTTGAAGACCGGAGTGACATTTGCTTTCCTCCAGTCCTCAGGCACCTCTCCCATTTCCCAAGATTTGGCAAAGATGATGGAGAGTGGCCTAGCAGTGACTTCAGCCAGCTCCCTCAGCACCCGCGGGTGCATCCCATCTGGGCCCATGGATTTATGGATGTCCAGATTGCTTAACTGGTCCTTAACCCAGTCCTCATCAACTGAGGCAAACTCCTCCATTGCCCTGACTTCCTCTGGGGCCTCAGGGGTACAGGGCTCCTCAGGACAGCCTCCGGCAGTGTAGACAGAGACAAAGGAGGCATTCAGTAACTCTGCCTTCTCTGTATCTTCTGTCACCAGGACAATGCTGCTAGACAAACTCCTGTGCTTTGATGGGGTACTCTGACCCATCTGGGATATGGTGAAGATGCATGTTGTTCTATGTTGCATTTCTGGAGGTACTTTGTGTTTCTGATACACTGCTCCAGTCAGGGATTCCAAGCATTTAATCACTTGATTTCTTGCTTCTCTGGTCTTCAAAAGAACCTGATCAACCTGAAGCACTAACCAGCTGCAAGCTCATCCCTCACCAAACCACTTTATTTATGTATCACCCAGCTGACATTCAAGTTTTAGAAAGTGTCTTTAAGCTTTTCCCTGCAGTTAGGGCAGACTAGCTATTTGCTTTTTGGGAAAAGCTCAGGTTCCCATGTAACTGAATTCCAGGAGCTCGGTCTTCAGTGCAAATACTAAAGATAGCTAGATTCTCCATCATTGTGCGCAATGTTTTCTCCAAGCTGTGCCTTGAGCTATGGCTGAAATTTCCCCAGTTGTATGTGGAGATGAGGATTGCTGCAGGTTAGATTGTATCTGTGCATGTGACTGTACTCTCCTAGTTATGCAGTGGGGAGATTTGTTTCTGTTATAAATCATCGGGAAATAATAACCTCACTGGAGCGAGAGGAAGCGGGGAGAGAGCTGAGATGCAGGAGTCCTGGGATCTATACATCTCCTTTATGTAGTCATTTCACTGAAGTCAGCACAGGAGTGTGTCTGCCAGTGTATTTTGGTCAAAAGTGGCTAGTTCCAGTTTAGAAGACACATACTTGGAGCTGATTTGTGAACTGTGCCTGGACATCCACTTCGTTTTTGCACCCACTTGATTGAACAATGTAGTATTTCATCAGAAGTGAAATCAAACTGGTATGACCGAATGTGTGTTCGAAGGTACTGGACATGTCTTCTCTGTGCACAAGTTGTGAAGCAGAAATAAGGAGTTAGATTTGACAGACCTATCACCAAGTCAGCATAACCACCTCAGCATAGCATTAAACCTGGTGTAATTAGCTTGGCCAAGAGGCAGCTTTTATTTTCTTTGGCTCCATGCCATGCTGTCAGGGCAGTATGGAGCTAGCATCTCCTCAAGGACTGTGTTGAGCAAATATGTGTGTGTAAGATGAGAGTTCAGTAGTGTAGGGGGATGTTTTGCAGCTTTTTGGGTTGTGTTGTTATTGGGGTTGTAGTTTGATTTGTTTTCTTAAATGTGCTGTGGTCAGTAAAGTACTAGGAAGAGTCTTTTCACTGTTCTTAGCTTCAGAGCTTGCTATGGATCTTGTTCTGTCCATGAGAACAGGCTAGTATGTTCAGGCCACGATAAGACCTAAGCTGTGTTGAATTTTCAGGGAGAGCTTTATGAGAAACCTGAAATTAATGCTTTTAACTTTCATATGAGCAAAAAAGGCTGTACACATGAGAAAAAACTTTTGAGAGGAAGAAGAAAGAGCTGCACCTTTTGAGGAAGTCAAAGGATTTTTCACATGGAAGTGGAAAAATTAGTTCTTCTAGAATGCACCAGATAGACTGTGTAACACCCGAGTCTCCAAGGTTGTAACACCCGAGTCTCCAAGGTTGTAACACCCGAGTCTCCAAGGTGAGAGGGTCATGAGGTTTTGTGCAGAGAATGTCCCATCCCAGATCATCCTGCAAGCTTTTTTTTTGTAGGAAAAAATATTATCATTCGAAGAGAAACTATTACTCAGTGAAAAATGTAATTTTTCCTTTACCTGGTTATGAATTATTGAGCTTGATGGTTGCCTTTCATAGCTGGTTTCACCAGCACCTACAATAGCAGAAAGAGTATAGACTCAGTTTTTGTTTGTTTTTACTGGATACTCTTAGAAAATATGTACAGCAGTCAGACTTGCGAAAGTACTGAGGGAGGCTTAAATGGTACGTTGAACAGGTAGAAATATCACTGCTGGGGAAGTAGCAGTGTAAACTGATGGTGGATTGGGTGAATAATGAACAGTGGAATGGAACAGAGGGAATCTTCCCAGTCTCCGAACTTCTTATTGATCAAATTTTCTCCCAGACTACTAGTAACTCTGTTCCTACTTAATACTGCTCTGTAAAACTTCCTCACTTGACTCAGCTGTGGGGTCATAAAATTTAATGAGCTCTGAGTTCTAGAGAAAAGAAATTATCTGGGCAAATGTTTAATTGCAATGAAAAGTCACTGTAAATGCAATTCATGGGCATCTGGAAGAACTGTTTACTTCTTTTGCACAAAATTTTACCTTTCTAACGTATTCTGTGGACAAGCCATTCCCATAAGAGCCTTCATAGAAATGGTAACATGCAGTGATGGATGTGGTACATACCTAGTGCATGCTCTTCATGTCCCAACTTCCGTAGCAAAGAGTTTGGAGATATCCCAGTATGGTATTGGTAGGGAATACTTCTGCCCTCTTCTACCACTAAATCTCCAAGCTTGTTCGCTTACCTTATTCTTTTCTATTTTCATTTTCCTTTTTAACCAGAGACATTTATAGACATTGCTTCCCCCTTTCCTTCAATACTGTTTTGTGAGGTGGCTGGTAACACAAAATCCTCACTGTGTCTGGGGACACTGTGAGCCAGATTTTTCTGTTCATAGTGCCCTTGGTCTGGGGTGGAGTACAACTTCAAGGGATGTCACCTGTCACATTTCTTAAGTGGAAGCTTAGTCCTGTTTTTTTTTTTTTTCAAGCATGCCTTTCATCACAGACCTTGAAAATCTGTTTCTCCCTGCAACCTCTCTCAGATCTTGTTTAATACATCCTATGGGCTGCAAAGTTATTTGGGGTAGTAGCAACAGATATTGTGATTGTATACTCCTTACAACATGGAGCAAGAAAACAGTACATTATAATGAGATCAACCAGCTTCTTTGGCTCAGCATGCACAAATGGCACACATGGTACTTCTGTAACAGTACCTTTACAGAAACATTTTTGAAGTATTTATGTTATAAAACCATAGAAGAAAAAAGACCTTATTTTTTTTATTTACCTGCTTTTTTATGACATGCTAATGTTAGTGACTTTAGTTCCTAAGGGGTGCACATTTTTATGATATTTTTTCTGATTCTACTGAAGCCCCAGGAATCATGCATGGGAGACTATGAGTGGCATGTGAACAAGAAGAGCTCTTTGGTGAATTGCAGAGTCAGAGCCTGGCCAACTTCTTCTCAAATGGAAGGTCTGAGGAGGTGTAAGTACCTTTCAGTTGAGTTTGCTCTGAGTTTTCCAGGTGGATTTAGCCTTCAGGCCTCTGTTTGCTTACTTTACTGCCTTTCAGACACTGAATTCTACACTACAACTATACAGTCTGTGTTCAAGCAGAAAAGTAATTTCAATTTTGCTGTCTTCTGCAGAATACATCTTGGTTTCATAGGGAGGCACTCTTTATTTGAAAAATCATTTCTCTAGGAAGTTGAACTTGTGAGGCTCTGCACTTTTCTGTTAGACTTCTTTAACAAAATAGTTTGACGAAGCTGTAAATGTTGGAGGATTAATGTTTTGGATTCAGTCTCTGTGCTCATTTTTCTTGCTGTTGTTACTTTATTTTCTTGTTTAAAATAATCAAAAGAGGAAAGTCTGGAATAAATAGTCTTTTTTTTTGTCAGAAAGATGTTTCATTTTGAAAAAAAAAAAAGAAACATCTTTCTGATTTATTTTTGGATAAATACTTTTAAACATTAGTAACTGGTCTAATAACGAAATCTAGCTCACATCTTCCCCATCCCCTGTGGTTTTGGTATCTGTAAAGCAAGGCACGGCAAGCTGCTTCTGTGTTGCTGCTCAGCGGGCAATGTGCAGGCTTGCCCAAGAGAGCTGCAACTGCAGCGTTGCTGAACCAAAGTGCTGTGAAATCTCCACAACAAGGGAAAGAGCAAAGCCTGACAGAGAGGGAACTGCAAAAACCAGCCTGTGCAAGTATTTTCATCTGTTCTAAGGCTTGCTATCTCCTGGAAACTTAGGAAAATGTTATCTCAGTCCTGACCAGGAATCTGCTGACCTACTTCAGACTCCCTCCTTATGCAGGTAAGGTCCCTGTCCCCATAAGTCGGGTCCATTTGTTCTGTTCTTAAGCTTGGCCTAAGAGCAGTGTGACATAGGAAAGCAGTCTCTTCCGCTGTCTGTGTGCAGGCATTCTTTACTAGCCTTCTGCCGTGCTTATTGGGACATATTTTATCTGGAGCTGTTGTATTTCCTTCTTGGCTGCTTCCTCTGGGCCAGTGCTGTATGTGTCCTTGGCATCCATATGCTGTGACCATGCCAAATCCTGCTTCTCCTGGATCCGTGCTGTGAATAGCTGCTTTAACCTGGATAATTTCAATCTGAATTCCAGACAGTTGGCAATTGTGAAACGTTAAGCATCATGATTTCTCTAAAGATACAGCCTAAGTAGTTATATAGTGCAAGTAAATTGCTCTGAAGATAGTGAAATGTTAAGGCAGAGGATGCTATCGTCACCTGCTAAGCTAGTGATACTTCGCAGCTCATCGTGTTGATTCCATCAAGATTCCGCAGTAGTCTTTACGCATTTGTAACAATGGTTGGTATCAGCCTCTCCTGTAATGCAACATAAATCAGTAATACCTCTCCCTTTCAGGGAAAATGTGCAACAGTTTATTGCCTTGTAGAAGGAAAAATAAATTAACAGTGCTGACTGTAACTACACTGAAACATGAGGGAAATCAGTTTGCGATGAAAACATCTGTAAAGGAATTATCTTGCTGAGAATTAGGTAGAAGAATTGCCACTTTAGTACATGACTAGCTTAGATGAAAAGCTGAATTGCTGAGCAGCATTTCTCATACTGTGAAGTAATATAATTCTAATGCAAACACATGAGCTGAGGGCCACCTTATGATTCCTACAGTCCCGATTCTTGGATGCTTGCCTAAGCAGAGCTTACCACATACGACAAAACTACAAGCCTTGTGGTTATTAAGAACACTTGGACTCTTCCTAAGAAAGCCCAAAGGAGGGGGACCTTTGTACTTGAGGATCAGTGGGATTGTCTGATTTTAAGGAGGGACACACAAAAGAATAGGTTGCAATGAGAGAAAAAGGCCAGGCTTGGGCAGATTTCTCCTGTTTGTGCCATTGCTATGGAAACAGATATTATGTTCTTTAAATCAGTGGACCAAGTAGGTGTGGGTAGACCTTTGACCTTGGTTCATTTTACCTTTTTAAGCTACTGCAGGAATGGGAGAAAACAAAAGATGTATTGGAGGAGGTAATAAATAGTATATTGCTACCCAGGACTCCGGTGAAAACGAAAGGGTGTGAGTTGATTTGCACAAATGGACTGATTATTTTGAGTGTGCTGCAGCTTCCTATATGAAGTATTATTAAAGCCCTGTAGTTTTTGTTTTCCTTCTCCCACCTTCCTGGGAATAATTACGTACTGATACTACCTGGAAAAAGGGGAACACCCATCCACCCTAGTGCTCTTATGCAAGCTCATAAAGCTCCAGGGTGCTGCAAGCTCACATTTAAATCAGATGGAAGGTTTCTCTGTAGCATAGAGCCTGGTTCATTTCTCCAATTAGTTTAGTATTTCTATCTGATGAAGTCCATATTATGACAAGGATTTTAGGGATTCCCAGTCTTTCTTCTGTCTATGCCACATTCTAAATTTTGAGGTTTTGGTGTGTTTCATACTGAAGGGCTTAAAATTTTTGTGTATCACGTTGAGAGAGATTTTTCTGGCTTGTGAGATTTGGACAGGAAGGAAGGCACCGATTTCGACTGTGGTTCCTCAATGGGAACTCTTAGACTTAATGGGTACAAGTGTGACTTTGCATAAGGCTTTTTGATGGGAGATTATCTTTTAAATTCTCTCTGAAGTCATCAGTTGTTAAAATAATTTTAAGTAGTCATTAAGTGCTTCATTAGAGTGTTTTCTTCTTAAGATGCTTTAGTTCAATTAAAACTTAATTGCGCCTATTTCTTATTATCCATTTTTACCTTCCTTTTTCCTAAATGGACTTTGGCTCATGTATTTTTGAGGTTTAATATCAGTTGAACTGAATACTGTTGAGTTCCTGAATTAATTCAATCATTTTCTCTTAATGACCATGAAGAGTTTTGTTAAGCTGGAGTGCCATTAAACTCAAGCACTGTAGTATTTAGAGCTAGCAATCACTGGGGGAAGGCCTGTAGGTAGAAAATAGGATTGGAAATTGAAGACAACCTGATGGGTTCATTTGCTGTGAATCCAGTGATAATGGCCTGAAGGCTATGTCGTCCAAGGTGATCAAAAATCAGTAGTTTGAAGGGAGAAAACGATCATTCTTTTAGTATATCCTTTCTAGTGGTATCTGTGCTTTTGATCTCTGCATTTTCCTCTTGAAGCCTGATTAGTACTTCATCATGTGTTGCAAATAAACATCTGTTTAACTAAAGAAAGCTGTTTAACTAAAGAAAGCTCAAGTGGCCTTGGCACATTCTCTTCCTACTGATAGTGGGGTAAAAAAACCCCAGACAGTTTCTTTCATTGTTATATCTGTACCCATCAAAAAAGAAGCTCTGAATTGGATGAAAGGAGAGAGGGGTATTGTTTTCAAAAAAAATTGCATTTTGTCTTAAGATGGCCTAAAATTATTTATACTTTTAAAGAGATTAAAAAAATAAAATGAAAGCGTGTTTGAAATGAAAAGCCTTTGAACTCTTAATTCTTTATTTTGTTTAGTTTTTCTTCAGTTTGTCTCTCAAATTCCTCAAAATTATTTTCCGTTCATCTTTTGCTCAAACACATTTCTAAGCATTTTGTCAATATTTTAACATATTAACCTAATTCTGTTTTAATTATGCTAGCTCAAGCTATAATCTGTGGTTTATGTGAACTAAGGAAGAAAGTTCCCAGGTTGTACTAAAATTGAGGAGCAGAGGCCATCCTAAGAGTTGAATGCAGTATGAAAGGTGCTGGAGTATCTTAATCACTATGAACAATTTTGTATGTATTTGGACCAGGTAAGATTTTCAGATGTGGTTGGCCTTGGACTTGCTTTCCTGTCCTGTAAATTGCTGGGATTAGCAGCCCTGGCAGGCTGGTGCTGTGGCAAAGAAAGGATGTTGTTAATTCAAGCTAATGAACGTCAATTAAAATCTTAGTCATGCCTGAACAGTTTTTAATCTTCTCATGGATTAGCAGGGTGAGTTAAAAATGAAGAGTTTACCTTCACAGCTAGCACTTGTGAAAATGTGAATTGCTTTGCCTTTTAAATATCAAGTATCTGTCTGGAGTTTAGAAGACCTTGGTTTGTGGTGTTGTGTGTGTCTGTGCGCGCGCGTCCGTGTGTGCGTGCAGTTGCGGTAGGTCTCACTTGCCTCCTGCTTTTCCAGACAAACTCTACAGCCTCCTGAGAGGCTTTTCACCAGGTTCTTGGCACCTCGTGACAGGTCTTATCTTCCTCACTTTCCATCAATGTCCATGGACACAGCGATGCCAACCTGTGGTTTGCCGTTGTACAAATTGCTGTGTGAACACAGCACTGGTAAACTCATTTCCATGGAATTAGTGAGTCAGACATATGGGTGTTGTGCAGATACCTGAACTCGATGCATGGGCAGCAACACCCATTAAAAATAGTTGCTACCTTTAATTTATAAATGCAATAGGAAAAGCTGGAAAAAATGATTGCAATGTTTGAAATGTAAAGGGTTAAATAAGGCATACTCAGCCAATATTGCTTGCTTGCTTTATTTATTTTTTTTTTACTTAGGAATGATAGAGGGGAAGAATCCTTTTGAAGCCTTTGTTGGAATTGAAAGATTGAAAAAGAGCACAAAATAGGTGAGATGGACTAAAACTGCGGGAGTTCTTGTTCTTGAAGTATGATCATGTTTCCTTGAAAGGAATTAGAAATAAATGCCTCTTAAAGCACTAAGATAACAACAGCAAAATAAACTGTGTTTCTGCATCTGGTGTTGACTGTTACCAGTAACCTTGGTACTATAGAAATGGGCAAAGCTCATTGTCTGTCATCCAAACAAAGATCCAGTGAGCTTGTAGTAGCTTGTTCTGGGATGTTTAGGGCTTTGCTTTTCACTGTTTTTAGCTGTTTGTTCATAGCAATGCTGCAAAAGCTTCCACCTTGTTTGGACAGGCCGTACCCTTAATGCGCAAAGGAAAAAGGAGAGTGGTAAGAAAGAGAAGAAATGCAGAGGGAATAAAAGGACCTAGAAGAGAGTTGCAGAAGTGAAGAAAATTCAGCAGTCAAACGACTGCTGTTTTTATGTGAACGGTTGTCTCTGCTTATTTCATGTATTTGCGTGACAAGATCAGGGAGGTAATCTCGTCTGAACACAAGCGAATAGTCACAGAGGCAGTAGCTATCCAGATAAGGTTGTGCTTTCATGTGTCATGGGATGTGAAATGTCCCCTGCTTCACGCTCATGGATAGAAAGGTTCTGTGAGATTTCAAACATTGCACTTCTCAAAAAAATTACAGGCCTTCTTAAGAATGCCAGGCTTAAGCAAAATATTAATTAAAAAGAGTAGCAAGTGACAACTGGTTTTAGGTGGGATCTGGATCAGAATCTGCATATAAGGTTTTCTTTTCGAGAATGCTGAGAGCAAAGGGAAAACAGGCCTTTTCAAAAGGTAATGTGGTTTTTATCAGCATTGTGGCTCAAATTCAGTATAATGCAGTTAATTGCCTCTTTGCTAATGCATAAACTTAGAGAAAGTAATTTTGAGCATCACCTGATTGAGTTTCAGGCAGAGCTTTGTGCATATTGCTTACACCTATGCATCCAGATTAAATCCCCGTGTTTTGCTGCAAAGTTTTGAGGTCCAAGTCACAATCCGGTGCCACATGAGAAGAATACAAAAAGGGATCTTTCTCCAAAGACAATGTAAGCAGCAGTTGAAGATAATCTCACAGTTTGAGCAGCCTGGGTTTTTTTTTAGTGGAATAGAAAATTATTGCTTTGCCACAAGTGATACTTTGTTTCAGTAATTTGTCTACTTTGGTGATGTTTTTGAGGGATAAAGTTTTTTGAAGTGTAGGGCTGTCAAACTTCAGGCACCTGCAGAGTATCAGACACCCTGATAGGCTGGGCTGGGATTAGGGAGATACAAATTCTCAATCGAGCGTAACAGGGAACTGAGTCTGGGACATACCCAATCTGTGTGAGTCCTTGAAGCAGCTGGCTCTTTTAAATACAAGTCTTTTGTTGGTATTTCTTGTCAGAGTTGTTCCGCCTTGGATGACTGCAAGTCCCTGGCTTATGAGGCCTGGATTTGTTTTTCTATGGTAGAGCATCCAACTGGGACGTGGGAGCCTGGCAGTGGCCCCTTAGCCACTTGGTCCCCTCTCATGTACAGCTGCCATAGGTCAGAGCTGGGAAAAACTCTGATTTAAATGACTGGAACACCTTTTGCTGCATTTCTTGTGCATGGGGAATTCAGACCTTCAAGATGATGATGGGCTCTCCTTTGGTGGCAGCTCTGCAAAGTTTCTCAGCCTGTTTTCTGCAGGAGATTTTCCAGATCACTAGATTTCTGCTCAAAGGCAGTGGTATCTTTTTGCTAGAGCTAAGCAGGTGCAGGAAAAATGCTGTGCTTGGAGAAGAATCAAATACCATTCTAATAGCTAATTAAAAATAAATGGTGTTTTGCTTTCATCAGTGTTTCACCTTTAGAAAGAAACTGAGCCCTTAACCAGGTCATTGTTTCAAACCTTTATACTAAATGATGCGATCCTGTGTTGTCTAAGAGATTAAATATATGACCCATTCACTTGTTTCTGTCAGCCCAGTTAGGAAAAAAAAACCAAACTCTCTGTAGATGTATTGCACCTTCACTTAGAATTTTCTTACCTAGGTGTAGACCTCACCTAAAGTCATGATACATATCTTTAAAACTAGGAAGTTAATAGAGTTTCTGTTACAAAGTGGACATAAGCTCTTTTTAGTAGTTTTGTAGAACCTGGGCAGTGGAAGGAAAATTCTCTGCATCAGTTAATTTCTGGTCTAGTTACATCCAAATTTCATTGCTCTGAAGAACTTAAATGCCATTGCCTTTCTCACTGTACTTATTTGGGGCTTTTAACTAAGCACTTTAAAATAAAGTAGTGTAAGTATGCCCCTTGGTGTACTTAATCCAGCAAATGTTGCTGACAAATTTGTTTCCTTGTGTTTTGTTGCCCGTCCGTTTCCTACCTAATAGATGATATGTGGGACAGGCCATTTCCATCCCTAAACTGATGACGACTTAGCTCACAGAAATCCTCATCCAGGAGTGAGGATTAGAAGCAGTATGCTAGTGCAAACTTAATGAGATATCTAAACAGATTTTTTTTTTTTTATTTTCTGACTTTATCTTCAGAGCCTCATTTTGAAAATCATTAAGTGAGATGAAACCTCATATTTATTCTTCCCATGACTCAGAGGGAATAATAAAAATTCATACTGAAAATTATAAGTCCCATTCAATATTGCTAATGTGTCAGCTGAATGCCAGTCCAAACTTTCTTTCTTTATATATATATATATATAAATAAAATGGTATCTGAGCTTGTTTGTCAATATCGCTGGAGCATTTTAATTTAACAACTCTCCTGCTGCTTCAAAGACCTTAACATTTGTGGAGTTTTGACCTCTTTTGCTCACTCTCTGCTGAGTGCTGTTGTTTTTGAGGCCTTGCTTGTATGTGTGGAAAGGTCGCATGTTGGATGTGTGAGCCTCCCTAGATTCAGTAATGCATCTTGTGGCGCTGATGACAGTTTTCCTACCATTGCTTTTGCCATTTCTGTTCTCCTGGGTTCCTCCCATGTCCAGAAGCAGAAGTTCTGGAACCCTTTAAGTGATGTTACTGGTGCTCCTGAGAGCTCTTCCCTCAAGAGACCCTTGGGAACATCCTGTAGCTCTTTGTAGGAGAAGTGGAACTTTCCAAACTGCCTGTGTGTGTCTGACCATTCTGATAATGAGCTTTTCTTTCTTCACTGGAGCTGAAGAGGCCTTCAGATTTGCTTTGGAGAGGGCTGATTCTCTCTTTCATTTGGCAGTGGTGCCAAGGGCAGTGGCTGATCCCAAGGGGACTGCTTGGAAAGGACTGGCCACTGCGAAGCTGTATTCTGGCAAGGATTCAGTGACATTTCAGCCACTTGTGTTTTGTGGAAACCAAAGGCAGATTTTTTTTTTCTCACTTCCTAAGTTTGCAGACGGGTAAGGACTGCAGATACCTTAGTAGAAATCCTGTTCAGAGAAAATCAGTTGTGAAAAGTCTGTTTCTGAAATGAAATGGGCAGAGTTGCCCCATCCGCAGAGGGCACTTGTTCTTCTGGACCAGCGGAGACTATTTTTGATGTTCTTTCTGGAGTGATCAATACAGAGTAGATATGTTCTCCCATCGCTAGTGGGTATTTATGAGCTGGGAAAGGGAAATTATGGGTTAAACAGACGGCGTTCATTCCCACTGCCTTTAAGGTCAAAAGCCAGAAGGGTTTTACAAAAGGGATAATAAGCCTGTCAGGATGGAATCTGGGAAACATGACAGCCTATGGATTGTCCTTCAACCATACTGTCCTTGTTTCAATAATTCAAGTGGTTTACCTATGTTTGGAAAGCATCAGTAGATTCTTGTGGTTGTTTTAAAAAGCATCTGAAGTTATCAATCATGACTTGTCTGCTTCTCTTGCCTGCTGAAACTTGCTGACATGGCAGTAACACCTGAAGCGGGGCAAGCTAAACTGTGTGTTGGAAAGGCCTGGTTTTAACTCTTAAGCTCCCAGCTATCAGCAGGGGCTTATGGAGTACTGGCTCATTGAATGACATTTTGCAAATGTTTGTTTTGCTATTCCTAATTAGTATTAGCATATTATTGGCAGTCAGCCCTCAGTAACATTTGGAGCGTGATCACATAACTTCCCTTTGGTGTTTTGTTGTGCATCATGTATGGGAGATCCGCCAGGAAAACCAGCGATCTGAATTGAGAGCCAGTGTCTAATGTCTGCCTTTCATTAGCTCAACCTGATAATTTCTCTGGGTGTTATTTTTTTTTCTGATGTCATTTAGTCAAGTCCATCCAACAGAGGTGTAAAGCCAACTTGTAATACTGCCAGTAGAAGCACTGGGTTACAGGGCTGATGGGCACAGTTTCTGTATAATCATGTAATACACACAGCATTCAGTACTGTTTTATCAGTGCTCATGGGTTTCATTACAAAATGTTGCCCTGCTTTGTTTTAAAGCATTCTATCCCACATCTGAGAAAAAGACCTTGTGGGAGTAACATATAGAAAGTTGGCGGTGTCATCCCTGTCAATTTGGTGTTAATCTTTGGCATGTACTCTGTGTGCATGTATGTGTAGGCAAGGTAAACCAGAAAATCCTCTGTTCTTTTGGGGAAAGGTTAGCAATTTTTGGACACTTTGCTAGATCTTGTGATGCTCAGTGTGTTCAGAAACAACTTGGAAAAAAGGGTAGAGCATTAAAGTGATGAAGCTGGTTGATGTATGCAGTTACTTGGGTTTGCAAGGACAAAGGCTTGACTGTAGGTCTACAGAATGATCTTATAAAACTGAGTGAATGGGCATTAAAATAGCAGATAAAATTCAGTGTCAACAAGACCAAAATGACACACTGTGAAAAATCAATGCCATATACGCAATGATGGCCTCTGAGTGAACCATTGCTGTCAAGCAGCTGTCTTGTAGCTATGAAAGATAATTGCTTGAAAACATCAACTCAGAGCTGACAAGTGGCAGGAGGAGTTGGGTATTATGAGGAAAGAAGTTGAGAACAACACAGGATTGTGCTACACCTTGAGAAACACATGCGAGTTTTGTCCCCTAATCTCAGAAACAATTTTGGAGAGCTAGGAAAGTTACAGAGAAAGACAGCAGAAATGAGAGACATAGATGGGATTATGAATAAGGAATGGCTTACAAAGTATTTCTGGAAAATTTTGTGGAATATATGGGAGAGGTGTGTAATCCTGATTAGTTTAAGGGTGGATACAGATGCACCTCATTGTTTCTTCCACTGAAAGAAGGGGTCTGTCAAATGGAGCTGGTAGTGGCACTAGATTCAGCCAAACCAAATAAGAGAAGTGGCTTCATGCAGTGCACAGAATTTCTGAATTTCTTGCCAAAGGATGTTGTGGATGCAAGAAGTTGCAAGGGTTGGGGGGACTGAATGAGCATTTGAAAAAGACATCCTTTGATTTTTACCGAGTTGAGGAAATGACTCCAAGTCAGGAAGAACACTAAACCAAAATCAGCTGGTGGCTGAGGAGATATTTGGAGGAATGTATCTTTCGCTGTTTTCTAAATCCTACTAGTCTACCTCTTGATTGTGGGTTTCGTTTTGTTCTTTCTTAGTAAATTAATTTCATAATTTCACATACAAGAAATGTACCTCTTGGGAAAGATTCAGCTTCTGTTTTTTGATCTGAAAACCTAGACTGAATACCAGGGAGAATGGTTGTTGAATGAAATTTGGCAAGGGCAAAATGTTCCGAGGGACATGGAGGTACTCAGAGTGGCCACTGCAGGGTCTATATGCACATGTAGGTGGTACATGGAACTTCTTCCAACAGATTTCTCCATAGCCAGAGAAGTCCCCACACAGTAGGAGAGCTCCTATTTTTTGTTGTGATGGGAAAACCTGAAGAAACAGAGTAGATTAAGTGCCTAGATTTCAGTTCTAGACCCTGTTCTTCAAATCCTCTTCATCAGTGATCTAATTTTGTTAGCTCTGGATTTTTCAGGTCTCTTTGCATGATCTGTGAAAAGAGGCTGTGCTATGAGAAATGTAGATTAAAGACCTCATTCATCATTAATATAGCCAGCGTATGGGCAGCTGCAAATGTAGCAGTGATGTAGAAGGGTGTCCCATTAATTTCTGCTGCTGATTCAGTATCTGTCATTAAATCAGTGTTAAAATGTGTTTATGTAGAACAAGAAAACTGTGCAGTGTAGTGTTCAGAACAGACTTTATTGTCTTGCCTGTTTGTTGAACTCATTATTTGGAGTGTCAGTGGACCAAGGCCCAAACCTCACTGGAAACAGAGCAAGAAGTGCAAGAAGAATTAAGAAAAGCAGTGCTTTCCAGTCCTGGCCTAAGTGATCCTCCCCAGTTATAGCTCAGTAATGAGTTTATTAAAAAAAGATGGATGAGAGCAGTAAGTGGTGAGATGGCAATTGTTTTTCAGAACTGACCTTAGCTAAATGTAATTTGAATAGACATAACATTAACTTGGATAATTTAATTTTGGTTGGTATAATCATGATTTGAGCATTCCATGCTGTCTTAATTCAAGATACTAATATATTCCATATTCTCTTAGAGGTTTTGGACATAAAGTTTTGCTAACAGATGTGCAACAGATTGAGTTGGGAACAATCTAAGAGTAGTCAAAAGAGCTGCTTTGGTTGTAATTTATAAGAGGCATATAGTTTCAAATTTAAAAATGTATAAGACTGTCTGACTTCTAATACTTGTGATTCACAGGCAGTTACCACCAGTTCCCATTAATGGAAAATTATGATGATCTACATAATGCTAATATCTATTCATTATTCAAATCCTTAATTATGTGTGCAGCCGTGTGGTGCAGTAAAATAATAATAGGATAATAAATGCAGAAAGTAATGATTCTTTCAAGCAAGTTGGAAGTCAGATGTCCATTACATTAAAAGAAAAAAAGATAAAATCACAGTTGTGTCACCTCTTGTGGTCCTGTGGTGGGTATTGGAAAAGGAAGGACTTTTGTTAGTGTTGCATTAAGATTTGGATCCTGGTTCTACTGCTGACTTTTGCAATATAGCTTCAGATCTCCATTTTGTTTCTCTTATTATATTTTATATGAAAACTTTCTCAATCCCATATGAAAACTGCATGTTTCTCAGAAAATCAAATCCTAACTTGTTCTTCCCCTGTTAGAACTGCTTACTTATTTTAATCTTAGTTCATAGCTATGCTGAATTTTCATACTAGCTGGAGCTTGAAAAATTGAATTGTATTCATCCTAGGTATATTTTATGATATCAGAGTTGAACTGGACATTGTTGGTTTGTTGTAGGTGGTGTGGTGGTTTTTTTGTGTTTGTGTGTGGGTTTTTTTGGTTGTGTGGGTTTTTTTGGTTGTGTGGGTTTTTTTGGTTTTTGTTTTTTTTTTTTTGCATGTGTGTAGGGGTTTTTTTTGGCAAGCAAGAATACTTCTGAGAATGATTGCTGGAATATTGATCTCATGCTAGATAAGTACAGGGGTGCTTTTTCAGTATAAGAAACAGGAGCCAGGAGATTGGATGGTGGAAGAAGAGTTCTCTTAGTTGAAGAAGGAGATAGCTCAAGAGTTGCCTGTCAATATTCAACACTTCCGCTTAACTCCAAAACATAATAATTAGAAGTCTATGCTTGTCAAATATTAATGATTGTCATCCTGTCCTCAGACACAAACTACTATTGCAGTTAAGTATATGAATATCTTCCAGGTTGTTAATGATACACAAAAGGATTGTGCAAACCGTACTGCCTTTAAAATTCAAGAGTCCGCTCTGTCACTAGTGTGAAATGGATAACTGCTGTTGGCATTCCTGAAATGGGATAATTACCTTCTTCTCTTGCTGCACAACTGAGAAAGATGGGTATTTGCCATTTTGCATATTGATCAGGCAGTTACTTCTATTGACCTTGTCTAAACTGGTAGTTGCTGCTGGGGCTGGTTCCTCTCTGGTTCTGGAATAATACATGTTGTATCAGGAAGCAGGGGAAGGTCTTAGGGCATCCTTTTGGTACAGTCTCCTGTCCAGGTTGTTGTTCTCTTGAGGATTCTTCTGTGGGCATTGAGCAGCACAAGAGAAGATGAGGCTTTGCTAGATCATTCAGAACAATAAAGTTTCACAAAACTAATTTGCATGGGCAGCCCCAAAGAGACAAGAAAGTTTTGGCGTTCAGTGGGAGGGGTTATCTCAGAAGGCTGTCTTTATATAAAATTATTAATCTGGGCAGGGACATTCAATTATTTGCATGCAAGGAATGCTTGCTTTGGTATGGTGTGATTTGGGAGCACGTGCAGAGGTGGAAGGAGCATGCCTGTCACAGGGTTAGCTGGCACTGCTAGCTGGTGCCATCAGATGTGTTCACACTTTGCTGTTAATCTCAGTGAGTCTGAATTAGGTCTCAAGATACAGGGATGGGTCACTTGAATTTGATTTGCACAAATCGGTGCAGCGTTGCGGTGAACATCCTGGGGACAGTCTCTTTGGCTCCAGATAAGAAAACAAGGTACAATATTCGACCCCATCTCTTGGCTGCTTCTGGCCCCTCTGTTGCAAATCAGGTCTTACTCCCAGGTGCTAATTCCTGGCAGCTACAAAGAGAGCAGTTGGGGCATGACTCTCCTGAGACCCTGCAGAGTTTGGGAAAGTCCTTGCCTCACAATCCTTTTACACCCCTAATGCCATTAGCTGCCATTTGTTCCACTTGGATGGAGATTGTGGCCACCAAAACTCATGTACGAGGCAGAATTCTCAGATCACCCTGTGCCTACAAATGAGTGTCAGCTGGAAGCTCCAGGAGAGTTAGTTTTGCAATGGTTTCTCGAATGTGGCTTCAGCATCACAACTAAATCCCGCCTTACTCATTTTTAGATGATAATCCACTGATTTACTGTACGTAATTGTATTCTGTACATGGTGTGTGCCCCAAGCAGCAGCGATGCAGAGACTGTGTTTTGGCCTGTATTTCTTTCAAAGCTAGCAGAGTGTATTGCTTTTCTAGAGCTGAGTTTCTGGGTGCCATTGTCCTGTTAACAGCATTGGTGGTGCTGAATGGGAGTACACCATCCCTGGAAGTTTTCAAGAGTGTGATAGGTAAAGAGGAAGTGAAATGGATATGAATTTAGCTTGTTTTACCTCAGTGAAAGAGGTAGAAAGACATCTCTAGAAATCTCTCCCAGTCTGACACCTTTATGGGTCTGTGCTTCTGATGGGGCTGCACGAATAAGCTGTGAATTGACCCTAAAGCTGACTGGCAAGTACAGGATAAAGAACATACGCAATGGGTGTGCAGTGCCTCTGTACAATGGATGATGCAGGTGTGCTGCAGTTGAGAGGCGGCTAAATGCCGCAGCAGAACCCCCTAAATTCCTGTGATTTATCTTTTTGTGCCATGGCTGGTATGTATTACATCTTCTTTGGAGTCACCTCAGAGTCATCTGGAGAAATAGATGCTATAGACAGTGTCCATTGGTTTGCTCACATCTTGATAGGAAACTGAAAGCACTGAGCAGTTCTCACTAGAAAATGATCTAGGAGTCTGTAAGCGTGCCTGTTAAAAATGGGGCTTTACAGTGAGAAAAAGGGGAACAAAGACTACCTTACTGCTCTGAAACTGTCTTCTGTGAAGGTGAAAAAAACCCCTGTGTATGTATCCCTGCTGAAGTCTCATTAGAGAAGGCTGCTTACAACTGGCTTGGCTGCAGCAAATTTTCCAGTGTACTTGCACATAACCCTCTCCTTTATTGTGGCTGCACTGGCTGTCAGTGAGCTTGGCAGCAAATATGATGACTGATATTTCTGTTTTATTCAAACATTTTATGTTTGCTCCAATCAGCTGTTGAGGAATGGATTAAGATTCAAGCACCACAGGATTGCTTGGATGGAAATAGGAGTTCAATAAATGTCATCTTTTGTGGCACTAAATTGACTGTTTAAAGGCCTTTGGTTCAGCCCTTCACTGAACCTTGGTTTCTGCTGATTGAAACCTTTGCTAAGGACTTGGTACAGAGAACATAAATAGTGGCTAAAACTTTGCGTAGGGTGATTTAGAAGCCTGTGCCCTATTTGGAAAAGCGATTTTGACACCAAGTGCTCTGAAGTCCTGATGTCCTTCACGGAGACTTGAGGTGCCTTATGTCATAGAAGTAGTCTCCTAATATGTTCAGGTGCTGAAAGCAAAACTTCACAGTAATTCAGGGATCAGAGCCTCTAAAATGTCACTAGGAAAAGCTTCCTGCTATATGCAAGCACCAAAGGTGTTACCTCTTCAAGTGGCGGCTTTTTTTTTCCTTAAGGCCTTCAGGGTAGTAGAGCTGGGACTAATGTCCAGGACTGACCCACTTCAATAACTGCTATTGCTTCACACTTATCTCTTAGAATCTTTCTGATTTCCCGTAGGGTTCCATGTGCAGAGCACTCGATAGGCAATTGGGGAGCTAGGCAATTTTTCCTCAGCTTGAGGGGGATTTAAAAATCCCTGGTTTTGCCATTCTGGAAAATGCTTGATGAATAAACTATTCTGTCTGAAGACTTCATCTTCTGCAAAGGAAGTTTGAAATACTCTCAACTCAAGCCCAGCCCACTCAAAATATTTTCCCCAGTTTTTTGTATTGTTTTGGGGGAGTCCACCTCAAACCTACTGACAGACCAGTTCTTTGTCCCAGCTTCCCCACAAATTTCTGCATTCCATTTTCCCCTCTATTCCCTTTACCACAGTGAACTTTTTAGAAGTTGAGGGCAGAGGATTCTTGGCTTCGCCCTGAGGTATCATGCCTATTCTGCTGCAGCACAAGATGATTTTTAAGGTCATTTCACTATGATGCTGTGGCCTACATTCTGCTCTAGGCTTAAAGATAGGGCATAAACAGTGAAGTTCATTTGCAATGCTTTTAAAGTTTACAGGGTTCTTTACCTTGTGAATGAGAGAAAAAGATGCTAATGCTGCTAGCTGCAGATGTCAAAGAGAAGCTCCCTTTTCATAAGGAGATATGGCCTTCCCTGGAGTTAGCCCTGAAGAGGAATTTTTGTCATTTGTGCTTAATTTTTCACAGCCATTTACTGCAGCAGCGGAGAAAATGAGAGGGAATTAACTTAATGGAATACTTCCCTGTGTCTCAGCTGTTGACTCGTGGAAAAGAAAAATATGTTGAGCCTCTATCATATACTGTGGTTAGTCTGAAAATGTAAGTCTTTCCATGAATATCTTGATCCTTTATTTTTCCCCTGAGCTCTAAGACTGATACTTTTGAGCTATATAGACCCTGCTGCTTAAGTCCTCTGTGCCAATGTGGTAAATTTGACGTAGGTGCTTTGAGGTAAGCAGAGTGTAGCAGTGCATTATCTCTTACTGGGGTGCCTGTGGAGGATTGCACAGTGAGCTGAGCCTTATCCCGTCCATTGCTGCACACTTAACTGGGAGTGCTTTAGCTATTATAGCAGTGGGAATGCTTCCACATCACTCCTCTCATCTATTACTAACAGAGAAACAGGACATGGAAAGCAATTCAAATCTATGGCCTCTCCAGAGGGCGATTCAGCACACCTTTTCCTCTCTTTCACTGCATTGAGCCTCATTTCAGTGTTTTTAATTAGGCAGCTGAAGTTCGATGTGACAAGCACAGGTCTGAGTGTCCTCCCTTTTCGTGGGACCTCTGCACAGGCTGCTTTTACAGTCCTTGCGCACCTGGTGCCTTCCATGCAACATCTTGCAGAGGCTTGTGCCCTTCCCTCCCAAGTCCTAGTCTTTGCTCGCAGGCTTATATTTCTTGCAAATTATATTTTCTGCTGAGCAGTGCTTGTTTTATTTGTTGGCACAGGGCTTCTTCAAAATTGCCTACAAATATTTGGCACTCCAGTGATCAAAATTTGTAAAGAGATTACTGCTTCCACAGACAAGCTGCTGTTAGATCACTTCCCAAGATCTCGCACAGTATTCACAGAACATAGCGAAGTCAGGGCAGCCAACTGGAAGAACAGAACTGCCTGGATGAATATTCCCTTCCACTGGCAAATCTGAAACTCCCATCAGGATTAGAGTCTTTTATCAAAGCACTGAGAAGGGAAGCATATTGTGTGTAGTGGAGAAGCAGAAGTAGGAACTTAAAGCAAAGAAAAATTTTGGCCAGGATTTTTGCAAACCCTTATTTTGTGAATATTTTTAGCAAGTGAAATGATGTTGCCTCCCCCCACAAGCTCCTCTTGCTGTTCTGGCTGGGATCCGGGAGCAGAGCCAGTGGGATTGACAGTTGGCTACTGTAAGATGCTGCCTGCTTGGTTTACTGCAGAATATCAGCAACAAAACCATCCTCCACCCATTCCTTGTTGTTCATTATTTACTGATAGGTCAGTTCTTGGAGACCAGGCTACAGAATTTAGCTAGGGCTGTGGAATAGGCAGGCATGAGTTGAAGCAAGCAAGCATAGTTTGTTCTTCTGCCTAAATTGACTTTTTGGGTGCCTCTGTGACAATGTACCTTTGAGAAAAACGGAATAGCACTTAAAATCCAGCCAAGTTAAAATGTGGAAGAACTGGATCATCATTCACACTACTCAAGGCTGTGTCTAAAAGAGGTTGTCAAAAGCTCCTGTGCAAGCTAATAAAACTCAGTGATGGGGTTAATACAATGAAAGCAGTGAGTAAATGTTGGAAAATGTAGCGGGATGTATTTTTAGGGTGAGAAATGGACTGCAGTATGTGTTGAAAGGCTTAATTTGAGGTTCTATATTAATTATAATCACCTGAAGATGGACCTTGTTCATTTTCTCTAATGAGAGATGCCTGGATGGTAGGCTTTTAAGTTCTTATTTAAGTGCTTAAATACGTAATATGAAAATTGGTGGAAAATCAAAGAAGATGCAGGAAACAACCATAAAAAATGGACTGAGGGCTGGGGAAAATGCTTGGTAGTGAGAGATTCAAAGAACTCCATCTATTCATCTTATAAAAAAGACTGGGAGGTGACCAGGTTGGAGTCGAAGGACCTTTATGGGAAGAAGAAACCAGGCAGTAAGAGGACTCTCTAATCTCATAGAATTGATCTCAATAACATCTACATCATCTCTTCCCCAGACCATTAAGTGGTAGAACTGCAACTGACGGTATTTCCTAATGAGATGATTTTGAATTGAAACCAGAAAGTACCAGTTTTGAAAATGATGGGAAAAGTTTCTCAAACTTTGAATGGAGTTTGAAGCCAAAACTACTGAGTCTTTGGGAAGAAGTAAGGTAATTGTGTGGGGTGTGGAAAGCGAAGTTATGCTGTCACAGAACGTGATTCATAGGAGTTTTCCTACTGCCTTACGGAAGGGAGTGTGTCATCAGCTGGGCTACCTGTTGTTCTGGGAAGTAGCTCTTTTTTCCCCTTTTTCCCTTTTACAGCACCGCCCCCCACCCCGCCCCGCTCTCAGTACGTTTTTTGCAAAACAGGTTTTCCCAAAACAAAAGCACCCTTTCAAAAATACCCTTACTGTCCAGGTAGAGGATAGAAGATCCCTCAATTCAAGAGGGTCCCAAGACTTCACTACAATGTAAATAAGGCATATTTTCTTTGTAAATAAAATATTGATTGATCGAACAGGAATGATTTGGGTGTATATCACATATCAGCTCCAACTAAGAACAGAATGTCTAAGAACAGAAATAAAAATTATGTAGTATTTATATAAAAAAGAAAGGTGTGATATTCTGTGAAAAGTAAAGACCACCCTTGGGAGAAGACTGTCAGCAAGTCTGGTTATTTAATGTATAAAACACTGCATGCAAACCAGAACAGATTTGAATCTAGATACCAACTTAATGTCACTTCAGGAGGGTTTTGAGCAATAAGGCTTGGCATCTGTAAGCTAACAGCTATCATGGGATGATAATTTTTATGAGAATTTATGAATTATGAATTTTCTCTTTTGATACTATGAGTTAGAAGAGATTAATGCTGTTTCTTGCTACAGTAAACAAATAATGTTTCTTTCTCAACTTCACAGGTTCTGCTGATGTATTGTAACTTTCTTCTCCCAGTGGAAAGATGCCCCAAAAGGAAATGTCGTTCGTTTAGGGTACTCCAAAATAAAGGAATGCTGTGCTGTGTTTATAGTTGTGTTCTTGAAACCCTGTGCATTAAAACACAGTGAATATCTAGGTTTTTGCCACTTATCTGGTGAAGCTAAAGTAGCTGTGAAAAGCCCTGTTGGGTTTGTTCAGCTTGTACAAGGTAATTTTGTCCATCTGATTGCTGAGTTTTCTGTATTTTGCCTGTATGATTTCTTTGTTGCACATATTTCCATTTTATAGCATCTGCAACCCTTGCTGCTGAAAAATCTGTACAACCAAGTTCCTAACACACTGAGTTCCTTGGGTCTCTGCAATGTTTTGGGAAAAGGTTTGGCCTAATTGATAAACGTCAGTTTGCATCTTTGACATCGTCTGGGAGATCTCAGCACCTCTTTCAAAAGAGTGTTAGTCAGGAATATTACTGCCTTTGCAAATCTGGCTTTACCACAGAAACGTGTTTTCCTCCAAAGTGCCACTTCGAAGCGTGCTGTTTAAATTACACATGATTAAGGTGTATATAAGGAACAGAGTATGAGGCAGTGTAAATGGGTTCAGCTCCACTGCCTTTGTAGATGTGTCTGTTTATCTTAAATAAGAGTCTAGCTCATGGTTTGTAGCAGAACAATAGGATAGTTTCTTGTTTGCTATTTGTTTTCACAGCAAAACAGTTCTGGGAAGTATTCAAAAATAAATACCCTTTGCATCATCATAACTTCTGCATTTTGAATATGTGTTAAAATAAGCTTGCTCTGAGATCACGGAACAGTTTAAAGAGTTTTGCGAGTGAAGTGAAATCTCTGGAGCTTTTTTTTTTTTAATTAGACTCCAATTTTACTGAAGAAATAATATACTAAAAAGAAGACGAGTGCCTGGGGTCTAGTCCTACCAGAATCATCCTTGGCATTTTTCCTTCCTTGATTAAGCTTTCTTTTGCTTTCTTGTATACACTTTGAAAGAATTTAAAGACTATTTCTCTCAGCATTGATTATTATTGTTATTTTTTTTTTCTCTCCTTGGGAGTGTAGCTTAAAGATGTGGCAGGAAATTTTCTTTTTGCATTACAGAATCACAGAATCACAGAATGTTAGGGATTGGAAGGGACCTTGAAAGATCATCTAGTCCAATCCTCCTGCCAGGGCAGGAACACCTAGGTGAGGTTACACAGGAAGGTGTCCAGGCGGGTTTTGAATGTCTCCAGAGAACGAGACTCCACAACCTACCTGGGCAGCCTGTTCCAGTGTTCCGTCACCCTCACTGAGAAGAAGTTTCTTCTCACATTTAAGTGGAACCTCTTGTGTTCCAGCTTGAACCCATTACCCCTTGTCTTACTGTTGGTTGTCACCGAGAAGAGCCTGGCTTCATCCTCGTGACACCCACCCTTTATATATTTATAAACATTAATGAGGTCACCCCTCAGTCTCCTCTTCTCCAAGCTAAAGAGCCCCAGCTCCCTCAGCCTTTCCTCATAAGGGAGATGCTCCACTCCCTTGATCATCTTTGTGGCCCTGCGCTGGACTCTCTCCAGCAGTTCCCTGTCCTTCTTGAACTGAGGGGCCCAGAACTGGACACAATATTCCAGATGAGGTCTCACCAGGGCAGAGTAGAGGGGAAGGAGAACCTCTCTTGACCTACTAACCACCCCCCTTCTAATACACCCCAGGATGCCATTGGCCTTCTTGGCCACAAGGGCACAGTGCTGGCTCATGGTCATCCTGCTGTCCACCAGGACCCCCAGGTCCCTTTCCCCTACACTGCTCTCTAATAGGTCATTCCCCAACCTGCACTGGAACCTGGGGTTGTTCCTGCCCAGATGCAAGACTCTACATTTTCCCTTGTTAAATTTCATTAAATTTTTCCCCGCTCAACTCTCCCGCCTGTCCAGATCTCACTGGATGTCAGCACAGCCTTCTGGTGTGTCAGCCACTCCTCCCAGTTTGGTGTCATCAGCAAACTTGCTGATAGTACACTCAATTCCCTCATCCAAGTCATTGATGAATATATTGAATAGTATTGGTCCCAGAACTGACCCTTGAGACACTCCACTAGATACAGGCCTCCAACCAGACTCTGCCCCATTGACCACGACTTAGCAACACTCGGTTGCCTGTAGCCTCTTCTTCTATTCTCATCTTGCTGTGGAAAGCTGCTGGTTTCATTTTGGTTGCTTGTAAGTAGCCTTCCTTCTCAATGTCCAAACTCACCTCCTATCAAAGTTTGTCAGCTTTTCTTTAAAGTAGTTGTCTCTGGAATTTCAGTGTTATTACAAAAAAATCTTCCAATAAAACTTTTTCAAATATCTTTGAACAATAGTTTAGTAAAAATGTCCTAAAGGGAGGCCAGATTTTATTTTCCTTCTCTATTGTCTATATTTATGTCCTAAGCCTGATCAGAACAGGCTAAATGTTAAGAACAAATGCTGATAGTGCCAATGCCTGTATTACAGTGAGCATTTACTGAAATACTTAAAAATAGTCTACAAGGCTGTTATGAGAGAGGATTTTTTTTTTCCTCCCGTTAAATATCATGTTTTCCTGCATTCTCTTCTGGAAGGGGTTTCCTTGGACTGGCCTTTTGTGACCTCTGATAATATCCCATCCCTAAGATGCACAGACTCCTCTGTCTGTGCTGTCTCAAGCTGACCTGCATGTGTTCAGGATGGTATGTTTATTAATATAAGTGACACTGTGCCATAGTCTGGGGCAGGTTGTAGTGTAACAGTTGAGCATGGAGACTGTTTATTTTAGTGTGAGAAAACGACTCTGCAATGGCAACAGGGCAAATTTGCCTCCACTTGAGCTGGCACTGCTTCTAATAACCTGTACTCAGAGTTCACAGCTTTTTAAAACCAAAAGCAGCTTGAGTTTTCAAAGCTTAATACGTTAATATGTCCGCGGCTTTCTATTCAGTCCCACCTTTGAATTCACAAACGAGTAGCCAAATTACATTCTGGTTTTGTGTGGTGAGAGAAGGGAAGTCAACAGTTATTTGTTTAGGGCTAGTGGAGGCTGCCTGTATATGTTTTATTTCTTTGCTGGTGGGCAATTATCACAAGCTTCTCTCCAACTGTGAGACACAATCCAAGCAGGGAAAATGGGGTATGATTCCTTGTGGTGTGTCGGCTGTTTGCTTCCTTTCCAGTAGTGTGCTGTTTTCTGTGAAGAATTCTGTATTCATGCAGAGCTGTTTTTAACACTAAACCAAAGCTGCATGTTCTCTAAGCTCCTTTCTTCATAAGCCAATTTAACTATTTTGATTGTTGGCAGTTGCGCATTGTATATTTGGAACACATCTAACCCATTAGAGTAGTGGCATTGCTAAGGGATGTCTGGAGGAATTTGGAACAGTCTTTTCTTGAAATCTGAAGCTTTTGAAATGTACGGGGAAGCTTCATAATAAAGTATTTGAATATAACAGGACTTCTAGTGTGCATTTACTTATAATATAGCTTCTTTGATTTCCAAATGCTGGTGATAGTTCAAGGCATAAAGCCAAGTTTATAAAAGCACTTATTTGGCTTTTCAGAGATTCAGTAAGACTTGGTGTAAGGGTACAGGGATCAGTCAGCTTAGGGACAGCAGGAAATAAATTCTGTGAGTGTAATCCACAAGAAACAGTGAATATTTTGAATGTGCTTTTTAATGTATGCTTTTAATCAGCTTTAGTGAATTTAGCCAAGTGCTTCATTTCTACAGATTGAGGTACATGGAACATTATGCCTATGAAGTCTTCAGCAGCAGGTAGAAAACAGAAGACAGGCAACAACATTATGAGCTCAGGTCTATTTGCATTCCATCTCAAGCTCTGAATATCTGAACATTTGATCTATCCCGTGACATTGCTATCAGCTGCTGAGCAAGTCATACTGTATTTTTAATGAATGTCATATTGTACATGTACATAAATGATAGTAAAAACCAAAAAATGCTACTTGGGGAGAGATTTAGGTTAGTTAACGCACAAAGTGGACAGCCTCTTGTTTGTATGGGCCATTGGCACAGTAGAGATATGTTTGGTTTTGTTTTTATTTTTCTTTATTCATGGAAATACTACTTTTGTCCCTCTGTAAGGTGTAGTTTTGGGTCCTTATCTTGTAAAATATGAAAGCAGCAGAGGTACGTAATGAAGCAGGAGGAATGTGTCAATAGCAGAAGGTGAGATGAACTGGATCAAAACTTGTTAATGGGGAGATACTGATATTCTGAGAGGTTGAAAAAGAAGGGTGAGAAATTTAAAGCTTTTTTCACATTATATAATAACTTGTAAATACGATGGAATTTGCTTTTAAAGGCTCATATAGTCTTTCCAACCCAAGGCTTATAAAGATGGCACAGGGAGTTCCTAAGTTTAGGGCAGTTAGTCTAGACTTAGTACAAGACTTGCGTACAATTAATGGGATTGCTCTGAGTAAGAAGAGTGTGCCTTTGATATTAGAATTCTAAAATGCTTTGTGTTTATGAACTTAAAGAATTACTGAGATGTTTAAAGTATGAGAAGTATGATTTATGTTTTGTCTCTTGGAAATGTGTTGTTGAGGAACTGGAACAATTTGTTTTTAACAGCATCTTTTTTTTTTTTTAGCTGAAATATTGGATTTAAGCTTCACTGTGGCAGGATCATTTTGGGTACAGCAGAGCCCTTGTACTTCGTTGCACTGCCACATGCTTTCCTCATCGGTTGTTCTCCATTTCAGAATATCTTCACAGAGGTCTTACAGGGAATGTGGGGTGACCTTGGCACTACCCCCAGCTTTTGAATTAAAGCTGGTTTAAAATACCAGTGGTTTCCGGAGGACTTATTTTGAAACTTATGCGATTTGTTGGTGTTTTTCTCTAGATGTCAGGCAAGGCAATAACTTTTAATTTTCAAAAACATTTTTGGTAAAATTTTTTTGTTTGTTTTAGCTGCTAAGAAAAAGGTAAAACCAGAAAAATCTGAAAAGCCATTAGGCTGGGATCATTTTAATACCAAGCTTGATCAGTGTTTTCTCCTTGTACTTTCATTAAGTACACAAGGCCCATTTTCCAACTTAATTATTGTCTAGTGAGGTAGAGACTGTTCTGCAATGTAAAGGATGCAGAATCTTTGCTGTGTAGCGTAAGTATCATGTAGCCATTTTTAGGTAAATCCCTGATAATTGCCAGGTCTGTTTAAGATCTGCATTTTAAGTGTCATCGTAATAACTAGGGAAGAGGAGAGCAGCCTGAGTTAGCATAACTTTGTGGCAAGGGTGTTCTACCATTGCAGAAAAATTAAGTAAAATAGTCCCACTTGTGTATTGCTGCTATAAGAAGAATACTGTTAGGTGCTGTCATTCATTCAGAGGCGTTTCTGTAATGAGTTCTTTAACAAAAGTTGCAGAAGTGGCTAAAGGAAAATAAAATAATCTTTTGTTCCACTTAGGAAATTGCAGACAGTTACTTCTGTGATGCTGGTAAAACAATAATACTCTTATCAGAAAAGTAAGTCTATCTCAGACTAGAGGGCTATAAAAAATATAATAAATAAAAATGTTGTGGAGTGTGTAATTTATGATGTGTACCCATACCACAGGTATGTGACGAACCATAATACCAGCTCAGGATTAATTTCGGTGGGAGCAAATTCATTACTGCATGTTTTGAAAATGTTGTCTAAATATGATAAGAGTTCAGTGGCTGAATGCCAAAGCTATATACAGTTAGAAATGGTATGTGCAAAGGAATAACTTACCTAGGAACACGGTTCCTATCACCCACATCTTTTGATCAGGATGAGGGGAGTGTTCTGAAAAAGATGCTGTTGTCCAGTGTAAAAAAAAAAAAAAAAAAAAAAAAAAAAAAGAAAGATTATTGGGTCAGCCCAAGTATACAAGGTATCAAATTAAGTGGCCATAAATGTATTTGCTATTCTTCCTTTGCTTATCTCCCTTAAACTCCTTTTCTAATATTACAACAAGTATCAATTTGGCCAGAAGCTTTGAAGGAAAAACTTGGTCATCAGTTGCTGTGGGGGTTTCTCAGACCTGCATCTGTATAACAGTTCTTGGGACCTACAGTATCACTTGGTGGATGACTCCTATTTTCTTCCACACCTTCTTGATCAACTCAAGTAGATTTCTTGGTCTGAGAGCCCTGTCACAGCCCCCAGGCTGAAAACACCAGCAGATTCCTACTAAAAAAATGCAATTGGTTCTTTCTTGAGTGAATACCATTCAGTAATTTAGTTCATTTTTGTCCTGTTATCAGCAGCATCAAGGGGGATATAATAGCCTGACTGCTTCCAATTTTGGTATGAAAGAATGGCCTCAAAATTTTAACCTTGTGAAATTAAAAAGCAAGTATGTAGTTTCCATTCAGGGACTCAGGAGACACCTGATTAACTGTTACTATTATCATTTTCACTTGATAATAGTTTTCACTGTAGCTAGACAGTGGTGCTGACTCTTGAGGCTTCACTTACGATTTCCATTTTCACTGGAATTTAAGCAGAACCTTTGAAAAGGCTTTTTGGGAGACAGAGTTTTGGCCAAACTTCCCCTTTTTGGAATGGAAGTCCAGATTTCACCCTGGCTACTGATTAGGCAAGCCGAACCTGAATGTACATTATGCTGAACCCTGAACCTCCTCAGGCTTTTTGGGGTGGTATTTGCCAAACTTTTTACTTCCCTGGGTACTTCTGATTAAGTTGGAATCTAGTATTTCTGCACACGTTTCATTGAAAGTTTTGTGTTCTGCTGCTTGCCCCAAAATTAAATGGAAGTTGCAATAATTTCAAACCAGTTCTTACTGTAACTAGCTCATAGAAGATCACCTGGCAATTTTACCCCATGTGCTTAGTCACAGTAGTTTTTATAGAACGAACCTCTTAAACTAGGTAGACTCTTCATCCATGGTGGCTCTAATTCATGACAATAACCAAGTGCTCTCATAAACAGGTTGTTTTATTGCACAGACTATGGCAAAACTGTCACTGTTCAGCTGTATTATTCCATTAAGCCAAAACTACTGAAGATCCAAAGCAAGCAAAGCATGAGCTAAGGCAAAGCCATTTATTAACACTCCACAAGTTTCTGTTAATAAAAAGATAAGTACATTCCCTTACATTTGCCATGGTTTAAAAATATCACAGTTACATTTGATATTAAGGGCCCATTTATAAATATTTTATTGCGGTTCAATAATTGATAAAGTGATTTACAGCCACCTTGATAATACATTAATGCATGCAGAGTACATTATGCTAACCATATTATGCTGAAAATACGTTTTGTAATTGTAGTTGTTTGTCGATGAATCATCTGTAAAGCTTTTATTGCCAAAGCCTTTTAATTGTTTCTTTGGTTTGTTATTTCAAATGGCTAACTTATTTATCTGCAGAATGCCTGGCCTATCTGGCTGCTTTTTTTCTTCTGTTAGTACATGTATGATAAAGGTGCTCCTAATAAATGCAAAGTAGCAAGCTGTTACAACCTTTCCATGGTCCAGCATCACAGGGTTGGTTATGCATGAAAACATCTTTGCAAAAAGCCTCCTTCAGGCCCGGTGAATTCTGAAATTTCTCAGTCTCAGCTTCTTCCAGGGTCAAAAGGCCCCTAAAATGACTATCACAACCTGATTTTTGTCTCTTCATACGCTTGTCATTGCCCCAGGAGGATCATATGTAAAACTCATTTCTCCACAAAGTTGTTGGGCAAAAATCATTAACAGAATTAATGATAAACAGAATTGTTATAGGGGTAACTAGATTGTGGACTGGCGAGAGAAAATATTAAACAAAGGAGGCTTTTGGTAGAGTGCAATTTAATTATTTAATTCTTCGTTATCGTGTTCAGGCTGAACAGCTTTTTGTAAAGCAAATCTAAAACAATAGCGGCTATTTTTCTCTATCACACTCATTTCAATTCTTTTTAACCAACCTTAGTCAACACCTTGACAGGAAAAAAAAACCAAAAAAGAAAAAAGGCCTTCATACAACTCACAGATTGTTTTGTTTTTAATAATGTTGGGGTAGATTAGTGGGTGGAGAAGTGAGTCTTATGTGGGCTGGATAATGTATGTTCTAGGCCAGGTCTGCACTGCACTGCAGTTTCTAACTGAGAATGCTGAGTAAATAAAGTGACAACTTTCAGATTCGGCTTTTCTGGCTTTCCAGGAGATCAACTAGGAGCTGAGCTTGTTTGAAGAGCTGATCCTTTGTAAAGTTTGATCTGGTCTAATTTTAGGCATGCCTGCTGGGAAACTTGTTTCCTTTGTGAAATTGTTGCATGGCATTAGTTTTCAACTGTGATATTCAGCTTACATTTTCACTTCCATAATATCATCTGTTATTTGCACTGAAAGCCTTTATGTTACATTAAATCTTTCCTTTAGCTATCTGGCATTCCTACTTTTCAAAGAGTGCTGTGGTTTATCATCTCATGTAATTTTGTCTTTCCTTTTAAGTTGGAAATGGTCAGTTCTATGAGCATCGTCTTATTTGTGACTTTCCTGGGGCTCTTCTGAGAACTCCTTCAGTTTGAGGTGGTGAATGCTGTGCATACCGAGATGTCCTAAGGGTCACCTGAATGTCTGCTTCAGTCACACCTCTGAAAGCAAAGCACAAGGGAGTCTTCTCATGTCTGTTTGCAAAGAGTTCTAGAAACTTCTCTTTGATATATGATGTACTTGGCATTGTTGTGAAGCTGCAGTTGCTGATTTTGTAAGGTCAGGAAGGTTTCCTCTTATCTCCTAAAGCTGTCATTAAAATGTTTGTCATTTTACATATTGGTTTGAGAAATGTGTGTCATGTGTTTCCAGTAAAGCTAATGTGAAGTGCTTGTTCTAGACACCTCTTGCTGATAGAAGAGCTTGTGGTTTTTTTGGAGATGTGTATTGACTCTAGAACTGTCTCATCACTGGAATGTGATGGTCTTCAAGGCATACTGGCAATACCTTTCCAGGAATGACTTAATGGGAAAGGACAAATCCTAGTTTTGAATGGATTTTGGACTGTAAAATTATGGGCATTGGTCAAGTTCCTACAGTTTTAATAGAGTAGAACAGAAAGGAGTAGGAAAACCTAAAATGTTCAGAAGTGCTGGAGCACACTACGACACAGCCTGTGGGAAACTCGGAAATCCTAATACTTGTGTGTTCTGCTGCAAAATGTGTTCCTGGCTTTATACTAAGGTTTCAGCTTCTTATTTGTCACTGTAAAAATTAAGATGACTGGCTTTTATGATTATCAAAGATTCTAGAGGAGAGTTTGAGGTATGTAACAAAGATAGTTTGTGTTGTATGAATAGGCTTTATTATCCAGAAAGATGCAGGTCCCCCATAGGTTCTGTGTTATATTTGTCAGTTGTTGTGTAGGTGTCCTTGGCACCCAGGTTGCGTTAAGGTGACAAACACCCACCTTAAGCAACCTGGGTCACCCCACTAAATGACACTAAGACTTAAGTTTCTTCTAGGGCTCTGGGTGCAATATTCTTGGATTAAAACTATCAGTAGATTTCAAGATAGGGAGGAGAAGGAAACTAGAAGCTCTTGAGGGTGTTAAAATTATATTAGCAGCAACACAGTAGTGTTCAGTTTACAAACGTGTACCTCTGAAGGTGTAAATGAACATCTGGTGCTGGTGCTAATTGCAGTGATCTGAAGTAGGTGACTGATTTTGGGAAGAAGAGATTAGCAGGACGCTGCAGTGGTGCTATTGATGTCTGAAAGGGGTAATTTTAGAAGTGTTCCTGCTTACATGCAAAGACTTTTTGTGTCTGTTAATGTTTAAATCAGCCAGCTTATTTGTATGCTATGCCTGCTCTCTTACTGTTGACATGGCTTTGGTGTTAAAAATCTGTATTGCTGGAGGGACTACTGATTTTGGGTTCCTGTATTTTTTTTGATTGGCCTGAGAAACCATAAAGACAATGATCCCAAATTTCTGAAAACTGAGTGCCCCCTTTAGATCAAGTGCATTTACCATCTGAAGACTATTCAAATATGACCAAAATAGTTCCTTTTTTTAGGCCCTGTATGATCTGGTTCCATCCACCATGTTAGCTAGTATCTCAGGCTTCATAATTGTGTATATTTTTTTGTTATGCACTGTCTTACTGCAGAACAGTTAGTTCTACTCTTTTAGTGGATAAAGAAGATCAGGTTAAAATTTCGTCAAACACCTCTCTGGTGAAACAAATGTTTGTCTGTCATAAGAACCCAACCCCACACCCCGCTCTGAAGTTGATCTTTTAATGTTAACTGATCCATTATGTGATGCCAAATTTAATTTATGATTTTTAGAATTTTTGTGAAATGCAAATATTAGCGGAGATGAGCCAAACTTCAAAAGCTCTCTCTTCTTTGGAGAGACTCTGCAGATTTAAAAGGGGCTGGTATTATTTGGGCATGTTACATTTTGCAGGAGAATTGCATTCATGCCTGAGAGACTGAATAGAGCAGTTGTTAAACCAAAGAAGAGGCAAAGCTGAAGGGGGTCTAGTTTTTGGTATCACCATTGGCAAGACTATTTCAAATAAAGAAGGTAAAGGGGCTATTGATTTCAAAGTAAACAGATGTGTGGTTGTTCCCTCTACAGCCCTGTATTATTTAAGCAATATTTATGTCCTTTTGAAATACAGCAGGGAGCACAGATTTGATTACTCTGTTGCTGTGGAGACCACAAACATATGTGAAATTTTCACTTCGGTTCTATTTTCAAGGCCATGTGACATCACTTCAAAGTGAAGGTCTCAGCAATGGCAGCACCAGTGCAGGAACAAAACCCCGTGGAGGGAGGAATCAGGGCTGATGGCATGTGGAGAAGTAACAGGACCTGACAGAGGCATCTCATGAAAGATGAAATGGATTAACTGTGGTTTTTCTATCTACCTAGTTCCAGTGAAGCTACTGAGTGCTGGGGATGATGGCCTGATATCCCCAAGTAATATGGACACATGGCCAGGGACATATAGATCTCAGCTGTTGGAAAGAAATAGGTTATTGAAGTGGGAATTTGGCTATAAGGGATGCAGTTATCAGGGTGTTTGATGCCAGTGTGAGCTGTGCAAGGACTAACTTGGTACATGTGTGAGCATGACAGACACAGCCTTTGTTGTATTGTAGTGGAGCTGCTACTTGTAGAATCATAGAATCATTTTGGTTGGAAGAGACCTTCAAGATCGTTGAGTCCAACCGCTAACCCAAACCTGGCACCAACCCATGTCCCTGAGACCATCATCTCAGTGTTTGTTCAACCTCTCCAGGGATGGTGACTCCACCACTGCCATGGGCAGCCTGTTCCAATGCCCAACAACCCTTTCCTGGAAGAAATTGTTCCTGATATCCAATCTAAACCTCCTCTGGTGCAACCAGTGTGACCCAAAAAACACAGAAGCCAAAGCACTGGAGACTCCCGTTTAGGGGAGAAAACTGAAATCCAGCCTACAGCTCCAAATCAAGAGCTGATCTACACTCAGTGAACAGAACCCATGGCTAACCTTCTACACCAGCACAGCATCTTACTGGTTTGTGGGTTTTGTTTAAGGTGACAGAGTAATTTCAGGACCAACACTATCAACCTGGAGCTCTATGTTTCTCAGCCCTGACACTGAGGAGCACTAGCTGTGGGTAGGCCTCAGCCGGTGGCATGGGGACAACCCAGGTGTCCCTGCCCTGCTCACCACGGCATTTGGACACACACCAGCACAGGGACTGGGGGGTGACTGGCTGGCAGGAAGCACTCCCCTTCCCGAGGAAGCCACACCAGCCTTCCTGGCTTTGCCAAACCGCTGGGCAGCACACTCAGGCTTAGCTAGGCCCAAGTCTGATGCAGGGCAGGGTAGGCCTGCTGCCGGGCCTGGCTCTCAGCACAGGCTGGGCAGGCTCTCCCACTCCATCACGCTGCACTCTCTGCATGCATGTAAGGTCTGAGTAGTAGATTTGAGACAAGAGTCTGTGTGACAGCATTCTCTGACATGCCACCAGTGTCACATGCAGGGACGGATGGAATTGGGGTAGCTCAGGTCATGGCTGAAAAGAAAACAGTATAGGGGAAGGACATCATATCCATTTGAAAACTGGATAAAAATTGGGGTGGGTGGAGGTTGTATGGGGAGAGAGCAGATTTGAATCGAGCCAGGCAGTGCTTGAAATTGAGAAAAAAAAATCTAAAGGAGTTTTAAAACCAAATGTGGGGATAAGCTAAGAAACATAGATGTGTTGATGGGAGATGTTGATAGGAGAAACATCCTTTCAGGCAGAAGTTAAACTATTATTCTAGACAAAACTAGGACACAAGTTGGTAAGACTGAGAGGGAACAGCAGAAAAACAGTTTGACAAGGTGAAGTCTCAATTTATCAGGACATGGAGACACAACCAGCCTGACTGCAAATATATGTGGCCTTCCTGAGAAGACAAGGAAGTAGCCACGACAGATGGGAATATCTGTTATAATTGAAAGTGCTGATCTAACAGCTATTTTAGAAACCTGGTTAAACATTTTAAAAATGGGACACTGTCTATCTTTAGGTACAAAGTCTATAGAAATGATAGAGATGGTAATTCTTTGGAAGTGATGTGCTAAGGTAAGCACGCAGTGCAGGAAGCCAGCTATCAATAAGTGTATAGCTGGTTTAAAATACTCTTTGAGAGTGGGGAGAAATCCTTGTAAAGCCATTGTATCAACTGCTTGGTTTGGCTAGTCAGAGTAGCTGTAAGACACATCAAAGCATCTGTGAGGGAAGAAATACGTGGGATACATGGGGGAATGGTAGCATGACAGCATTTTTAGACTCAGTTAATAACTATCTGAAGAAACTGTTCTGCTGCATGTGGAGAAAACTCGATACAGCCCATGTAAAGCACAGAATCTCCTTCAGATGATGATCGGCTGGAGCTTTATCTTGCAGTAATGCTCAATAATGTACACTTGAAGGCATCATCCTGCAGTGGGCATTTGTCCTTGGAAAAAAATCGCACACAAACTAACCCAAAAGATCCACCAGTCTAGTGTTTAGCTTTTAAACAGAAATGAGAAAGCTCATTAGGAAGGAACTTTCAGAGACTGTCTCAAAGGTGCTATATCTGGGTGTGGGACCAAGGAATAGCACCAGATGTGAAGTATGAGCCTTTTTGCTGTTTGTATTATCAATACTGTTTAGGAGACTTGTGACAAGGATGCCTTTTAGCAGGCACTGTAGTTAAATACATGATAAAAAGACAGTCTCCATCTATTGTAAAATGATGATTCAAGTGGAGAGTACTAGAGAATGAAGTATTTTTTTAAGGAACTTATTTTTTTTTAAGCGATGAACACGTGTACCTCTTGGTAAAACTGGAACTTGTACAGTGTTCAGTTAAGGTGGAATATATCTATCATAGGAAATACATCCTTTAAAAATAAGAGTTGCTAGGCACAGTAATGTTTGTCACCTTTGCTTTTTGAAGAATAAGTTCCACAAAACTTTGTAAATTGTATATACATTATAAATTGAACCTGTATGAGAAAGGTCATGTTCAGAAGTCGTGCTACACTTGCTGTCTCATGATATAGCTTATAATGCTCTATTTGGCATGAAACAAACCTGATAAATTGTGTCTTACAAAGAAAGGACAAAAGACTTGAGAAAAAGGAACCTGTAAAATGGAAGGGACTGACTAATTTTGTAGATGTTTGTTCTTCCCATGCTTATTGGGATGACACAGATATTCCAATCCAGTACTGTCCATTCAGACGTCATGATCCCCTTTTTGCTAAATAACCTAGAAGAGCTATAGGCTCTTCTGTTCATGGTAGCTGAGTTTTTCCATCTAACTATTTTCTCAAACAAAATATTTTGTATGGTTAAATACTTTTGTTTTCAAAGGACGTGTATGTGTATCTTATTGCAGTCCCGCACAGGTTACTCAGTTATCTTTTGCAATGGAAGTTACTGTGCAGGTGAATTACACTCCAGTTTTCACCTGCAAATCCCCCTGCACAGTGAGACCCCCAGTATGCTGCCAGGGCCTCAGGCAAAGAAGGATCGTGGTTCCTCATGGATTCAAAGCTTCTGGTGAGGACAGAGGTTTGGCGATCTCAAGCTACAGTCAGGCTCATGCTGTGCTTTTGCCTGAAATGACTTGTGTTTGGTTTTTAGGCTTGATTTTTTTTTTTTTGGGGGTGGGGGGGTGGGGTGTGTGTATCTTTGCCAGAGGTCAACTTTCCTCAGAAAAAAAAGTGTTTCTAAAATGAAATTCAGGAGTTCAATGTGGAGGAAAGGTCAAGAATTGCTTTTTGGGCTGTGCTGAGGCAAAGTAACTTGGAGAAATAGGCTGAAAGAGAATTAAAGAAAATGTCAAGTAAGGTTTCCTAACAATGAGGTTCATTAGTCTCTCCAGGGAATGACAGAAACCCTCCTTTAGGCTAGAAGACAAGGCATTTGGTCAGTGCTGCTTTCTATGCTTTCAGTATCATTTGGCCCCATTTGCTGGACTTAATTCAGTATGCAAAGAGAAAACCTGCCTTCTCTTCATACTAAGGACTCCTTTACAGGGCTGAACTTGCATGGCTCTGGCTGCAGATAACAGGAAATAATGCGACCCTGTCTGTGTGGAGTGATATCTGTATTTTGTCTCCAGTCATCATTTTGAAGTATAACGTAAGTTCCCCATATGGAAGAAGAGAAGCCCTTAGAAGTGGCAAAACAGCAAATTAAAATAAGATTACACATAGGCAGTTTAACATTGAAGATGACAAAAATTATTACAGATTCTGGAGATGCGATTAGCAAGCATGCAAGGTGAAAGTATGTATTTCTGGCATTGCCAAGCTGCCTGCATGTAGCACAGCTGTATTCTTTGCGTTTTCCACAGGACTTGGAACGCGCACTGTTTACCATGTTGGCCATGCCTTAAGTTTTGTAGTTGATTGGGGAACCAACTCGAGGATCTTGAGGGTGTGCAGCAGAACACTGGAGCAAAAATATAAGTAGCATGGCCAGTAAGGACATATATATATATATTTTTTTTTTTTTTTTTCTCCATCTTGAGATGCATGCTTTGCATGGAAATTCTTCACTTGGAATCCAAAGAACAACTTAATCTTACCTGCCATGCCTTTTTTTTTTTTTTTTTTGGCCTTATAACTCTACTCTCCTTATGTTGGCAAGCGAATTTGAAGAAGACAACATCAAGGTTTTAGTAAATGCAGCAAGGAAGTTGCTACAGCTCTATCCAGAGTTCATTTGTTGGGATTTATATATGGAATGAGCACACAGAACAATCCTCCGATGAGGCCCACTGGCTAATAACAGGTTACTGCTGCTGGACCTCTAGTGGAACTGTTAAGAGATTACTGCAAAAGAAGCAGAAAGAATTACATTTTTGGAATGAGGTCATTTCCTGGGCTGTTTGCTTATAGGATGTTTATATAGGTGAAGCGAGAACATTGTACAACAGCAAATACAAACAGCATTTTATACTTACATTTGCCTGAGACGTGGAGTGGATGTAAACTGTCAAAATGTCCTCAAAAGTCAGTGAAAACAAGCTGATTTACATCTGTGGAGAGTATAATCTGAAACCTGTATCCAGATTTTATGTGGGGTTTTTTTGAGAGGGAGGAGAGGAATCTTGAAGACTGCTCTGAATGTTTCTGTATTGCTTTTCTACTTCTGCATGCTTTACAACATGGTGTAACTAGTATTATGCCTTTGTGCTCTGGTACCCCCTTGTGAATGACGCAGCCTGGCTCCCCAAATGATTGAAAGAAATTCTACAAATTCTGTTTCAAAGTGCCAAACAGGGTTACAAATCTGCAATAATTAAGCTTTCACCCCTCAATGAAGTAAAGTAATTAACATCTTGTTATAGAAGAGCTTTAGCTGCTGAGGGCTTACCCAGCTGTGATTTTTCTGAGCACGATCAAGTAGGTGATTAATACCTGCTGTATGTAAAGGAATGACCCTTAAACAATAAATGCTACCAAACTTCTGAGAAGTCTGCACCCCTATAAGATGATGCAGTGATCTGGATTGTTTCTCCAGGCATGCTTTTATGTGAGGAAAAAAAAAAAGCTGGAAGTAAAAACCAATGGTTTTAATATCTGTCTCATGGAGTAAAAACTTGATGCTACTGAACAGAATATATCTGGATTGTAACTGTAGCTGTTCAGTCACTGAAAGACATTTTAAGAGCTAGCAAAGCAATGAAGAATTACCTTTAGATATCACATTGAATGTTATGTGGAACTCCTGATTTTTGACTATATCCCTTTTTCTTTTAACCAAGTGAGAAAGGAAAGAAGACTGAGGTCTGAAAGCCGGGGATCATATTTAGGTAGCGTGATTACCTTTGCATGGTCAGCGGAGGAAGCTCACTGCCCTTTTGGGCTTCAAAAGAGGGATTCTTAGGATTAAAATAAGGAGCCTAGAGCCAGCCTACAGCAACCTTTCTAGAAAATTACGTACGATCTGAGTAAATACCTCGGGGTTCCACTGTGGATCCTAATGACTTACTCATACTTTCTAAATAAGCAAACCTTATTTTTTTAGAGATTTTGAACATTTAAAAAGAATATTTTTTTTTTGAAAATCTTTTATATCGGGAGAGTAAATGTAATGTGTGAAAGAACGACCCCTATGTCTGTCCTGTGATTCAGAGCATTGCTTGAATTACTCCTTGGTCTTCTGGATTTTTCAGTGTCTAGAAAAATATTACCTCAATCATATAATTGTGTATAGCACTACCATTGCTGAAAAGTAGAGTCTGAAGTGCCCATATGTCATCTAGCTAAAATTATACTATATGTTTATTAGCATGCCATAATTTATGCCCTGTGTTTTGCAAAATGTTATGTGTATGCCAGTACTACTCATTTGTGTACTAACATTTCAAAATGCTGCAGTCCTTGGGAAGGGCTGGGTGCTCATTAGCAAAATGAAGTGTGAAGGAGATGAGGTTAACGAAGCAGGTGTTGTCTGAACTGGCAAATAGAATTGCTGCATGCTCAGATGTAGGCATTTGGTCCCTGGCTAGTGCAAAGAACAGATGCAGAAGGAAGCAGTAATCCTGGAACAAGCCCCATGTTTATTCCAAACTAAGAGCTCGCCATCACAAATCAAGCTTAATCAAGTCGGGACTGTAGGTTGAAACTCATGCCTTCATTTCCTAACCCTAGACAGATTGTATTAGTAAAAAACTGAACATTTGTCAAAGAAAGGATGGAAAATAATGTTGGGCATGTTTCATGGACACTTTCCTACTATATTTACGGTACAGGAGTTCAGAAAAATTACTGATCAACAGGAGAACAGTGGAACTGGAATAACGTGTGCAATCAGGAAAGTTGTCATAATGCAGTGATTAGTATTGAAATGTTGCATATGACAGAAAACAGTACTTATAACTAGAAAATACCATATATAATCTTGTTCTAATTAGGTGACCATTCAAATAAGGCCCAGCAAACCAGACTGGGTGTTCTGAGACAGCTTCTTTCCAGCCAACTATTTGCATTTCCCCAGTTACTCAGTTTGTGGTGGATGTGGTGAAGAGATTGTTCCGTTTGCAGGAACCTTTTGTGTGTATTTAACAACCTTTTGTGCTTTACAGTTTCTTCCAGACTTTGCTTGCCTGTAGTGTTTGCCTGTAGGCAAAGCCTACAGAAGAAGCCAAACAATAGTTTTTGAGCCTTTTAGAGATGTCTAAAAATCAGTCTTTGACTTGCAAACATTTTGTATTTTGACTCTTTGACTCTTTGCATCTTTGGGGAAAAAAAATGTTATTAGATGTTTACTCACATTTCCATGCTTAAATTTACCTTGGAAGGTGGTTTGGAGCCGTTCCTGAAAGTGGAATTTATTTTCCTAAATAATTTGCGTGTCTTGTCAGGTTTTATAAAGGTAGTTTAATCTTAATACTAAAGTAGATCCAATACCCAATCTTTCAAAACGACAAAGGAGATAAATATTAGATACAAACTAATTTACTGATTTTGTTGAAATTCCTGTAATATACATCATTGCAATTAATGGACTCAACCATCAGTGTGTTTAAGTCTCCAGGGAAGACATATTTTCCCTGTCACTCGGATATTCCATACTGATGAGAACGACAAGTAACAAAAGGAATGCTTTATGGAAAATACTTATTTTTCACTGAACTGGAAAAACCTTATTTTTGTATAATTGTGTAAAACTGAAGTGATCGTTTGTGCTTTGCTGAAAATTTTTTTCAGTGTATATATGTATATTTGTATATGTTTATTTTGGAAAGTAGAACATCAGCACAAAACGTAGCATCAAGCTGGACTGCTACTACATAATTCTTCCAGAATTATAAGTCTAAATAGTCTTTCACCAAATTATGAAGGACAGAACATTTGACTGTGAATTTAGTCTTGATATCCTGGGAGAGATAAGAAAAAACCAGTCCTTTCAACAGGCTACCTAATTTCACATATCATCTTTCACATTAGTGACTGGCTTGAAATGAAGGAACATTAATTATATGAAAGTTAAAAACCATGGAGAGTTTCAAAGTAGAGGAGTCTCTATGGAATGTTAAGTTGTGGTCTATTCCTTACCAGAAGCCCTAAAAATATGCCAAACACTGTTCATTAAAAAAAGAAAAAGTAGTAATGTGTCCTCTGTGAGTCTTCCAAACACCAGGGAGAAAAGTAACCTGTTTTCACGAAAGAAAATTATGACGTTCATAGAATATAATCCAAATTGGATCAGAAAGTTTTGCTTGCTGGTTTGACTTTTGTGTACACCAGACTTTTTCAGCTTTCTTTTCTTAATGTCAAGTTTTCTGAATATAAAAACAGAGAGGTTTCTTACATGTACATTTTAATTAAAAATTGCCTCTCTTCAACCATGGCAGAAAAATGCAGCCATGTTATATACAGTTATCAATGATTTTTTGATAATAAATACTTATCTGCTTTAAAAAATGTTTTAAAGGTTTTCGAAATGTTGAACTAATAGTCTAAAATTCCCTGCTGTTACTTTTGCAGTTGAGAGGAAAGGAAGTTTTATCCATTTAATTAGGTTTCTGAAGGAGGGCAAGGGTTTGAGCGGAGTTCCCATCTTCATAATCTCCTGAAAGGGCTTAATTTTAGAGCCCGGCATATTTGAGTCAGAAGATTTGGAAGTGTAGGAAGGCAACCTTATACAACTGCACTGTGATTTTTGGCCCTCCTCTACTAATAATTCTCATCTGCAGTATATCTTCCATCTTTTTGCCCTGTTAGTGATTTTCTGAGGTCCCAAGCAATATGCAGTGTTTGTCTTATGGGAAGATGTTTCTGTACCCTATACAGAGGAGAAAAAGACCAAGAGAAAATTTATTTTTTAAGTTGACCATTCTGCATTAGTTAGATAAACATTTATGCATCTGACTAAGGAAAACATTTGACAAAGAAATTTATGAATTCTACAGCTTGATATACTTCTACTAATTTTTCAATACCTGTTCAAGAGCTAGTGTGACTTTGAGTCTTGGTAATATTCACATAAGCCCCACACTTCATCAATCCCTTTTCCGATTTTGTAGGCTAACTACTTATGCTTAAATCTGCTCAATTCTGCACCCTACAGATTTTCTGCTTTGTGTGAGAGACATCTTAACAGAGATGAACTCCTTCACATTTCAGTCCTTGTGCTCATCAATCCCGTTGACTTCAGCAGTCCATTTTGTTCATTTTTTTTTTTTAAGTTGAAAGCCTTTATTGCTTTTTTACTTATTTTTCCATTGAATTTAAACTAAATTAGCAGGTGCTTAATTGTATGTCTTTATAGAACGCTGCATTTTCTTCTATAAATCAAGCTATTTATAACCTCAAATATGAAAGGAAGGGTGGTGGTAGAGCCTACAGAGGCTAGTTAGGCTATATTTAGCTTAAAATGACATTACTTTTAGCCTAGAAAAAGTAATCTTCCTAAGCTATACTTAACTGAGATTTATTTTTCCCCTCTCTCTGCATCAGATTTGTTCCAAAATGAAATTTTTCATCATGTGCATTGATTTGTATAGAAATGCACTGTCAAACAGGACATCCACCTTTACTGATGCTGCCTTGGTTGAGCTGTTTTGGTTCTTATTTAAACATGGGATCCCCATGACCAGGCTTTGCCTGTTCATATCTTACTCATTTTTTTCCCAGCTATTTTTCCTGTTAGGCCTGGGAATAATAGCACCTCAGTGTTAAGTAGCCTGAAATATAGAGTTAAATAGCCTAAAAATCAGGGTGTAAAAATATCAAATATAATGAAACCCAAAATTGAATTTCTAGTTAACTTTGTAGAGAAGACCATGCTCAAGTAAAGGTTCAGTTCCACAGATCCCCTTCTTGTATTTTCCTGTGTTGGTGAGCGAAATTACTAAGCTAAATTCTATCTTTTGTGGAAAATAAACATGAAAATAAGTATTCTAGGGGGATCATGGGTTGGTTGAGGTTGGAAGGGACCCCTGTTGCCCAAAACACCATCCAGATGGCTTTTGAGTATCTCTAAGGATGGAGACACCATAACTTCTCTGGGCAACCTGTGCCAGTGCTCAGTCACCCTCCCAGTGAAAAAGTGTTTCCTGATGTTCAAATGGAACCTCCTCAGTCAAACAGGAATCTGAGCTATGTAGCACTTGATTTTGTTGTCTTAGAAGGTAGAAATAATTAATCCTGCATAAAGCTATTGCAAATATTCTCCTTGGAAGATGATTTTTAAAGGAAAATAAATGAGTAAACAATTAAATGTTAGTGATTAAGTTTGTTCTGCGGTTTTCTGGAGATTGTTCTTATTTAATGTGATGTTGAATATTATTATTTCTGCAAACTGCAAGAATTCTATGGGAAACTGTTCAACTCATTAATTGACCATAAATTGAAAAGTTAAGGAAAAAAAAAAATCTTGATTGACATTGAGCCGGCTTTCTGGGTCTTACTCAATGATACAGCAGAGGTTTGTAGTCCAGCTCAAAGGCTGACACTTTTGCCTTTCAGGACTTTCTCGTTGTCTCCGAGCTCCCAGACGCAAAGCGTATTTTGCGTCCGGCACTGTTGTGGATGCAATAACCTCCTGAGGAAGCTCCCTGAAGTTGGAACCAAGCAATACACCATGATCTTGGCGGGCTCTTTCTCTTTGGAGCAGCAACAAGGAAGAATCCAAGTTGGTTTCTCCATCAGCTGCTCTTACAGGTATGTTATTTTCTTGTTACATAGAGCCTGTTTTAGATGCAAACCACTTCTGTATCACCCAGATCAGTTTGGCTGCTCAGCCTACTAGAACAGGGCTTTGTGAATAACTTTTGGAGAGATTTGTCTCAATTTTTGTCTACACTGATGTTTTTTCTAGACTTGACTTCTCAGCCTTCTCAGTTTGCAGATCTCTGGAAGTTTTCCAGTGCAGGTGTGGACCCCAGTTGAGTAAATTCCAGCCTTCTGATAATGGGTTTTCTTTTCTTCATTACCTCTGCTGCCATAATTAATTATTTTTGTTTGGTAGAAATGAAAAACCCTAAATGTTTGCATAGTTCCCAGCACCAGCAATGATGAATTCAGCTTTCATGTGTGGTGCTGAGAACTCTTAGTGTGTGCTGCCCTTCAAAAGACAAAAGATTTGTATCGTGTTTCCAGTGACAGGTTCCCCCCCTTTCAAACTGGAAAATGCTTTCTCAGAGAAGCTGTGAGACCTGATGAACAGGGGTTTGGTTGTGAGTTTATTTCCTCTTGTAGCTCAAAGGCTGCTGCAAGGACAACCATGCCAATAGGTTTAAAAAATTTTGCAAACACTTCTTTCCAGAATTTTTTGCTAGTGATGTGAGCAGAGCAGAGCTAGGGAGTTCATTTGCAGCTGTGTCCAATTGACACTACTTGTTTCCACATCTGGGTGTGCTCAGCTTGGGGCAAGTGCCTCTTTGCTGCTGCGGCCATCCCAGCTGGGTGAGAGCTGGAAGAAAGCATGGCAGCGCTATGCACTTCTCCACACATTCCACCTGATTCAGCCTCTCAACTGCTCCTTGAATCCCTTGTCAGCCTGAGATGATTAAAGGATCACCTGGGTATTTTCATGTTGCCTGGCCCTAGGAAATAGGTGATATATTTAGTTTCGCTGGCTTTCTGCAAAAAGTGTTTTATAGTTTCTGTGATCCGTTTTGCTGGGCTTCTTGAGTTTATTGTAGGGTAGTGGGTGGTATGTTTTCTAGCCTGTGTCATGTGGATTTATATAAGGAATATGTTTTGAGGACTCTATGGGGTGAAGTGTCCATGCCAATGTTGTCTGCAGTAACTGAGGCAATCCTCCTTGTCTTATGCCTGTTTTTTATTATTCTTTTCCTTGCTTGGCAGTAATTCTAGCTTTGACACAGCCATGTTTCCCAAGCATACTCCCTGTTGTCACTGCCCAGATCTAAGCTGTGGAGTGCAGAAATGCTTCTCTGCTCCTGGGTCTGCTTTTACTTTTATACTTGGCTCTTCAAGGACTGGACAGCCATAGTTACATGCTTTTTAGTTCTGAGAATCAGTGTCTTGCTGAGAAATATGATTTCAGAAATAAGTATATTCGCTGGGGAAAGCTCAAAAGCATGTTTGTGTGTCATTTCCTCAGCTTTGTTTATTATGATTTTTTGTAGCACTACAAAATAGCTGAAATTCTACAGTGCAGGGTCACACAGACATTGCATGCTGGATGAGCAGCACAGACCTGTCAGAATGAAGGAACGGGGAGACTCTGGAAAAGCAGACCAGATTCCTGGTTCTGGAGATGTTGGGAATTCTTCCAAGTGATTCTTGCAAACTAGTGCATTTTTTTCACAGCAGTCTTTCCTCCTGTCCCTTGATTTCTCCTTATTACCCTAAGAGTGTTGTTCAATTCACCCATTTTTCTGCTCTGTTGAGTCTTCACAGCTGATTGCACACCAGATTTCCTCGAGATTCTCATCTCGCTTTAGTCTCTGCAAACATCTTCTCTTCCTCTCTTCAGGTCCCAGTCCCTTGCTATAGCCTGTCCTGGTTCCAGTTTGCCCTCAACCAACCTCCTGTACTTCTCATGAGTTAATCCCACTGCCAGTTCATCTGTTTCACAATATGCTGCTACTCAGCTGCTGATTTCCTAGAAGACTTAACCAAGCACATTGCATCACAGGATTTTTTTTCCTGTGAAATGAAAACTTCATCTCTTCAAAATGACCCCTGCAAAATTGTGAGGTCCAGTTCCACAACATTATTGCTACTCTGTGAAAAAGTTGTTTGAATCCAATTTGCTTATGTATTTTTAAAAGGGAGAAACAAATCTGTTTTCTGTAATCTCTTTCCAATTTTCAAAAACAGTGGAACATTTTTTTTTTTCTGAAGCTCCACTCCCCCCCAAAAACCTAAGCAGAACAAACCCCAGCCTGAGGTACACACCTACCAAATGCAATTGCTGGTAAATGAGTTAATTTCACAAGGTTGTAAGTAGCTGAAAGCAAGGTCATATAATGAGACATGTCAGACAAGTCTAAATGTTGGTATTACTGCCAGTTCCATCTATATTATCCGGCATTCTTTTCATGCTGTTCTGACCTTGCTCTTTTCTAATGAATCCAGATTGTTACCTTCTGTACTGGCAGAGCTTTTGATTTCAGTGTCAAAGAATGAAAGGTATTTTGAAAAGCATTTGGTTGCCCCTGACAAACATCCTCTCAAAAAAAATGTCATGGCTAAATCATAACGTAAACAGAACCAGTTGGTACCATATTGCTTTGCTTTTGTTTAGATGTGATAAACATATGGAAATCATTATACAACAAGAGGCCATTGCCAAAAAGTGCGGATAAAAGCCTCACTCTGATTTTACAAACAGAACAAGTGCTTCCTCATGTCTTTGTGGGCAGAGACTTAGAGCTAGGCGTGAAACAAATTTTCAAAAAGCAGTTGCTTGGCTCGTGCTTCAAGTTCCTTTTGTTATGCAGCAATAAGGAGAATATTTTCTTTCTTTTATTTCCATGAATGCTCTTTTCACCTGATGAAACTGTTTACCAGATTAGTGCTCCATTAATATTTTAATACTGTCTCATTACTTCATGCTCTTTCAAAAGAGTTTGCATTTGTATGGGTAATAAGACTATTTTGGTTTGTGTTCTGAAGATATTTTTCATATTCTTAAAGAGGGTTTGGGGATTTTTGCTCTCCCTGATAGTGCTGGAAGAAGACATGTTTAGAGACACACTCTGTAGGTGGAGAAAGCAGTTGACAATGGGTGGTTCAGAAGATATAACTTATTTTCCTGCTTGCAAACCACAGGAAAAATAAAAATCCTGTGATGCAAACATGCTTCGCTTTCCCTCATTGGTAGCATGGACTGAACTGAATTTTTTTGCTGCTTTAAGAAGCACTAAGAAGAGGCAATACGTAAGAGTGAGTTTGCTGCATCTTCCTCTGAAGCATTTTCCCATGGTATTTATCAGATGTAAGTCAGCCTGATTTAGTGCAGAGATCTGCTTATGCCTTGAACAACAGGTTTGTATTGTGCATATGCCCTTCCTTATTGGAATTCATGTTTGGAGATTACTTCAACACTTCCAGATGAAGATAGAGAGTTTTCCTGAGCCTGTACTGTCAGCTTGGGTTATTTAACAGTACTTCATCAGATAATGCAGATATAAGCCCAGAGACTGAGATAGGAAGCCCACGTGGCAAATGTACTTTTTTCAGATTATCTAATCTCTTGTACAAAGTACGAGTATTGTTGATTTGAGAGTGGGTATACCTGTCAGCCTCTCTGCTGAGTCTTTGTTGCGTGATATGTATTTGTTGGCCCAGTGCTTACTGGTACCATCCTTCTGATAATAGCGTGCAGGCACAGTGTCTGAAAGGTCTCTTGAGGTACTTTTGCACCCTGCCATTTCAGCGACCATTCCCATGGGTAAACTGCTATGGCAGGGATCCAATGGACTGTTTTTGTGAGTCTTTTGCTGTCCCAAGCTCAAACAGATGCTCAAAGCAGCAGTTTCCTCATGTCAGAGCAGAAGGGTAGGTGGCACCAAGATATAGACTTAATTGAGCTGTATTGGTGTGTTTGGGAGTTCGGGAAAGTAACCTTGACAAGCCAAGGTCATCATTTTAGTACAGAGAAGATGACTTTTTCAAGTGCTGGTAGGAAATCCTGGCCTTTGTGTCTGCATTAACTTCCGTCTGAGTTTGAACAGATGGTCTTTGTGTTCCCAAGATGTTCTTTGCTCTGAGATATAGCTTCATGCAGAGCCTATATACAGCCTGTGCTCCTCTTTCCAGGAGTTACATTTTTGAGATGCTGCTGTTCCTCTGCCTCTCCTGTCCAACTCTGTTTTTTAAGATATGTTTCATAAAATGAATATTCCCATCAATAGAGAGGAACCAGATGCTTGGAGAGACTTCACTGTCTCTGCAAGAGTGAAGAGGAATCAACAGATATTTTTCATGTCAGGAGGTGTTATGAGGAAACTATACTGCTGGTCAAGAAGACTGTTAGGCCGCAGCATGTTAGCTAGCATGGATTTGAGAAATGAATCAACCCTGTCATGACAGGGAGCCCTTTTGGGCAACTGTCAAGTTTTATCACCTGTGTGTACACTTTCCATTCCAGTGGGAAAAGACTTTTGTTAAAGTGCAGTCAAAATTTTGTTCTGTTTTGGTTCTGTTGGCTATAGATTCTACTGTTTCATGAAATCAAAGTATAAACTATATGAGTGAGCTGGGTTTAGGCAGCTATTTATTGCCTTCAGCAAGCTGACAAGCCCCTCTGAGCAATATGGTCACAAGCAGTGGCAGCTTGAAATCCTCAACTATGAATCATCTGAAGATTTGGTCTGCACTGCAGGCAGCATCTGCTCCAAGGTTTCTGAAATTTGGGATGGAATACCTGGAAGAAGGGTGTCTCAGTGGATTCATCAACAATCTTTTTCCTTGCATGTCACTCTGTGGCACTCTGCATGCCTTTGCTGGTAATCAGATGAACTTCCAAAAAAAAACTTTTAAAAAAATGAAGTACTTCTCCCATCCCTGGGCTGCAGGAAACATTTGTCAGGCACAGAATGTAAGTAACATTCAGTGCCTGAAGTGAAAACAGATTTTGCTGACGTCCTCAGGTGTGAGAGTAATTGAGAATGGCTGCATGTGGCTTGTGGCCTCGCACAGTTCTTCCCTTTGCAACCTTTATCTTGCAAACTCTTTGTCACTGGAGCAGCCTAAACTCATATCAATAATCCCTTTTTTGCTGGTGCGGCTCTGGGAGCTGCTGCGATCGCTTGCTTCTCCCCTTAGGAAATGCAGATGACCTTAGGGAGAAACTCAAAGCTGTTATGCAAACACAAACTGAAATTCTAGAGGGGCTCAAAAGGGCCTATATATACTGGTGTCGAAATACAGTGGTAGTTAATTGAGAAAAGAGCAAGATTTTATGCAGCTCTGTGGGCTTTGAGCTACTCTTCCCTTCTCCACTGAAGAGAGAAATTGTCTTTTTGTGGGACAAAGGAACAAAGTGAGTGTAAAGTTTAATCAGCAAGAGTTTGGGGTTTTGTGAAAAAGAGAATTCAAATGTTTTGCCTGAAAGACTGAAACCAGCTCTGCAGCTAAACAGTTATTTTTGCAGAGCCTCTTGTTTAGTGTTTGCTGGATTGAGCTTTGTGTATGCTAGACAACTCTATATAGTATTTTAGTCTCCAATTGTGATTTTCTTGGAAATTCTTTCTTTGAATAATAAACCAAAGCAGAATTGTCATTGTTGTCTTCACACTGTATGCAGCAGTGCCTTGATTTCAAGCTTTTAATGTCACCTTCAAAACAGTGCTGTTGCATAAGACTCATTTCTGAGCAATTCATAATATACATGACTAGTTGGAGATACAAATGACCTCCAGTTAATTAGCTGGCAGTAGGTCATGAGCGCTGGCTGTATCAGTGTATTTTTATTTGAGTTGGTGTATTTATCAAAAGACATACGAAGTCACATAATTGTGTAAAATCTGCTCGTTTTTTTCTACTTAATGTAAATTATCCAAATTCTGAATCTCTGTCAGCAAGCCTGCCACTAAAACTGGTGGAACTGTGGATGCACTCTCTGAAAATGAAACTGCTTCCTGGGACATCTGCTTAGAGAATTGGACCATTAAGTCCAGGCACCTAAATTGGAAGCACTCTATAGCCATGGTCAAAAAAGTGATAGTAACTCTAAGCTGTAGCCTTTATTAATGTTATGACAGCTTTAGGAATATTGTGGCACAAATAGAAGAGAACTAGGCCCAAGAGACCTAATTGAGGTGCTTTGTTGCTTGGCAAAAATTAACGAATTACATGTATGTATTAGATGTAGCAGTTTGCCATTTGATCCAGAAAAGTAGCCCCTCTGTTAACTGGGAAATAAAAAAATGTAAAGACTTGTTAAGCTAAAGTACATGTAGTCTGAATTTTAAAGATTGCTGCTTTGCTAAGACATTTGCTAAGTTGGGTTATGATGTCACCATATGACATTGTAGCGCTGCCACGGAAGTGACGCATGGCATTCATTTGTAGAGGAAGGATACAAAAATGTAGTTCCAAGGAATGTTTAGTATGTGGCTTGGAAAAGGTTATGCCTGACTTTCTTGCCTTTTTTCACTTTCAGATTATTTGCTTGTCTCTTCCTTCTGTGTCTCCTGCATGTGTTCTTGGCCAAGGTAGTGCATTTTCACATCTTGGTTTGAATCTCATGGGGGCAAGAGGTGGTTGGCATTTTGTTTATAACAGTGCTATTTTGTAGCCTTTGTTTGCTTGAGCCTCTTTTACAGCCAACCAAATTTACTACCTCCTCCTTGCTGCTATTTTCTTCTTTATTGGATTCCCTTCCCCCCCCAGCCCTTCCCCTATGGCTCTCCATTTTCCATTGTCTTTGTTTTTTATTTCCCCCCTAAGATCCTGAAATGGCTCTGGGAAGATGAAGCATTCAATCTTATTTTCCATCTCCAGCTAGCGCTTTATTAATAACCCATATTTATTTAGCATCTAGAGCCTGCCAAACACACACATTCATACACACAAAGCCAGTCACCAGTGTTTGCTGTCAGGATAATGTCTTCCTGGAGGCTTAGCTCCTTCTGCCAAACCCAGCTAAATGCCTCTTTGTGGAAAGGAAAGGCTGCTCTTGTTGAATGATGCCTATGCTCCAGCATCTCCCTAAAGAAAAATGAACATGGGTCAGAAATGATCCTGGGCCCTACAATTCCTGCAGTGGTGTCTGCTGGTGAGAGCATTGTAATCGTGAGGTGAAGAGATGAGTCAGGGCTGGCTGCAGAGCTGAGATTGCGGGGTCTGGGGACATGGGCAGAGGCAGCGAAATATCCCTGCATGGTTCCTGGGCCTGATTTGATGTCCCTGCTGTTAAATAAACCAGGCTGTGGTATATTCCCTAGCCAAAAGGGTAAAGCGGCATGGCTCAGGTCACATCCATTTTTCTAAATCCTTCTCTCTGCAGATTTGAAGGCCTCATCCAATCTATGAAATAGGAAGAGGTCCTGATAATCTCCTAATTGTGTCCTAATACTATTTGGGACAGTCCTAACTGGCCTGGCTATATCTCTTGTCCCTCCTTTGTAGGCCATGCCTGCTCCATGGATCAGAGAAGTCTCTGTGTGTTTATGGATCTATAAACAAACAAACTCTAATCTCATGTTCTGTTTGACCATCTTCCAGTAATCCACCTAGATCCCACTGGCTTCAACAGATTTTAGATAGTAGACTGCAAAGCTGGTTGGTTTGTGCGGCTGAATCCTCGTTATTTTCCAAATGTCACTGAATACATCTTCTTTGCTGTCAGTTACTATTCAGAAATTTGGGTTAGAAATTGGGTTAGTCTTGCCAAGAAGTTAGGCTTCCTATTCCCTTTATTCTGCGCCCCGCCCCCACCGCCCTGTTTTTTTGAGTTAGACCATAGTTAAGGAATTTTGCTTGGTTATTTTTGATTGTAAGTAGCCTTAAGAGGAAGGGGGAAAAAAAATGGGGAGAGGGAGGGAAATCAAACCTTGATGTGCAGTGAGAAGTGCAAGGGAGGCTTCTCCCAAGCAACCCTGGTGACCCAAGGATCAGGCTGATCCCCATCTTAAATGGGATCCATATCTCAGCAGCAGTGAACGTGAGCAGTTTCCCTCGGTTAAAAAATTCACTGGACATCTGATTCAGGTAGGCTTAAATTCCTTGCCAAGGACCTAGAAACCTGCTGGTGGAAACTTTTTCTCTTAAAAGTACAATGGGTGTCCCCAGAGAGCAATAAGGGTCAAATCAGCAGAGAATAAGATGAATTTAATTAACAGGGCTGGTTTGTACATAGTTTACAATATCAGGAAAAAAAATTCTGTACAGGTATAACATGTTAGTGTTCTGTAGTACATTCACATCTCTTTAGTGCTTGCAAGCATCTTGTTGCTTGTACTCCAAGGAAATGCAGTCACAGTACTGGGGAGAAAAAAAAATGTTCAGTTAATCTCTGCATTGTATTTTTTTTTTCTGCTTTTGTCTCAATATGGTGTACTGTTACAGAAGGGAATGGTTAGAAAGACAGCCAAAATGATGTAGAACTTGGGAATGAATCAAACTGCAAACAATTAAGCCAGCTTAGAAAATTGTATATAAACCTTACTAGAGTGACTGATTGATGTTTTGGAGGACAGTGTCAGTAAGAATTATGCTAATGAAACTGTTGCATCCAACTTAACGGTTTTTATAATGACATTGGTGTCACCTGCCATTTTCTATTGTTCTGGGTCTCTCCCTTCAGACCATAGTTTTTCTGCCTTCTGAGATCCTGAAGCCCATGGCTTTGTGTTTTAAGTAGATTGAGCCGTTACACAGTTTTTTTGAGTTACCATACTTAGCTGTTTCTGGTTTTCTTGTCAGTCACATGGATAATTTAACCAAGGTGACCTTGGTAAGATTTCCAGCTGTGGCATGGCAATTTAAAAAAATGTAATAATTACTTCAAGGACTATCTAAATTCAGTGTTGGTGGTTGACTTGCAGAGAGTCCACATAAGGTTGGTGGTAGGAAAAATGTTTCATGAAACAAAAAAAGAAAAAAACCACCTGTTTTTTAGCAAGTGGGACAAGTGCTTTTGGATTTCCCTGCAAACAAATAAACTTTCCTATTAAAGAAAACATCTGGAGATTCTACAATTCCTTCCAGTTTTCAGCCAAAGGTGTAGCTACGTTTAGCACCAGGATATGACCATTAACAAGTTTCTTGGGTGCTTTCAGGTATATGTTCTAGGGAGCTGGACCCCTAAACATGTGCATAGGATTCATGCAGCTGTGATTTCCAGACTGTTTACAGACATTTATAACAACCTGATTTTGGGGTTTGTTTTTTTGTTTTGTTTTGTTTTTTTCCAAGAAACAGATATTTTATTAGAGGTATTTAATTTTGAAGGCAATTCAAACATAGTATAAGAGACAACAATGAAGGGAAATAGCAGATCATCACCATTGACCATCCAAGGATCCCTGAACACTCAGCAATTGAATTTTTCCTCAAACTGCCTGCAATAAATCAAATTATAAACAAATGTACAGTTTAGTAATGTTTAAGTTATTGTGATCTAATTGATGTTTGCTGTTTCCATATGTCAGAATTCAATGTGTTTTGCATCAGTCCAGTTTCTGGTCCATTACCAGCCTGAGTGGAGGAGCTATCAGTTGGTGCTCACTTTAACCCAGAGCTTTCCCAAAATTAGAATTAGAGAGGAGGTCGGTATGGCCTGGTAGAATGAGAGTGACTAAGATAATGAACGCTTGTGTGTTATAAATTCAGCAAGAACAGCATTTTGCCCCTTTATGGTGTTTTTGCTGCTTTTGTTTCTCATCCCTGGCCAAAACTCAAACCAGAAGAAGGATTGTCAGAGTGAAGAATGCTGATGAAACCAATTTGCCCTAGTTTTGTGAAAATCATAATAAACTCAGGCTGTGTTTAATTGGCAGTTTGGACAAAGTTTTTTTCAGAAATCTATTCAGCTCTTCCTAATTAGAGTGTAATCTTTGTGTGAGTAGTTTATCATTGAGGAACAGCTGTACCTGCCGATTTACTCTCTGAGACAGTGGGAGCGTAGAACTGATGCTGTATCACTTCACCAAATAACTTTTTGGGAGAGAAGGGATGAGTTTGGACTTGTACAAAGGTATGTGTTTCTTATGTGTTTATATAAATAAAAGATGGCATATCAGTGAGACAGGCAAAGGAATATCTCTTATGAGCTCGTTTAGGGAGCAAGGGTAGAAAATAGAAAAAGTCTTGCAAAACAGCTGCAGCAAGATTGGACTTGCAAAAATAGATGCCTGTTCAAACTGCAGATTTTTTTTTTTCCTTCCGGAGTTTTTGTGATGAATATCCATGGGTGGATTGGCAGTCAAGTAGGACTGTCCATGCACCAGAACATGGGGCAGCAGAAAATTAAAAATTTTCAAGTGTTTGGTTGCGATTTGTTATCATTTTACCTGGAAATAATATACCTTCTGAAAACCAATGACATATTAGTTTGGGGGACTCTTGTTTTACACATGAAAATGCAAAACTTCTTGGAAAAACAGCCTTATTTAGCTTTCAGATCAAGAAAATATGCTTTTCAACACCTCAGCTTCTGGAGACTGAGTGCTGGTCTAGATGATCAGTGTCTTCATTGTAGAGAGAAACACTCAAGGCACAGGGAGACTGAAATTTATAGCAGAAATGGGATTTTGCATCTGGTACTTGAGGCTGCTGGAGTTTGCTTCCAGACTCTGGAGTCCTTTGATTGTAAATACCTGGGTGCAGTTCTCTTAAAACCTGCTCCAAAATCTTAGTATACAAGTATACAAGTTGCTGAAAGTGGTTTTCTTCTGGAATGATGAGTAAAATATAGTGCCTGCTAAAAATCTGAACTCATAGACAGTTTCCCCCTCACAGTCAAAGAGGTTTTATGTCTTTGAGGTTTTCGAAAGTTTATTTTTCCTTTTTACTAGCAGTTTTTGCTACTTTTGGTCAGCTGTATGGCCAGCTGATAAAAAAGCTTTCCTGAACAGCTCTGCTTTTGCTTTTTGGTAATGTCTGCTGACAGAAAACTCAACTGTGTTTTATAATACCTTTACATCGGTATGCCCCTATATAATGAGGAATCGCTTTTTTTCTGGTTGAGGATGTGAGCTTGCTTTCCTCTTGCCTCATACCTGAACTCCAGTGAGACTGTCTTAAAACCTTTTCTGCCTATTTAGTTACCATCTCTGTTTTCTCAGAAAATTGTTTGCTTCCATATTATGAAACTGGCAGATATTCACAAAGTTTTTCCTAGTGTGTGCAGTGTCTAGTTTAAAATGAAACCAAAACTGTCCAGAGGAATTCAAGCCCAAAGTCAAGAGGTTTTCATCTTCATGCTCCTTTTTGTTACAGTATGATCATGTACCTCCCTTCTCAGTTGCAGGTAAAAAGGAGACATGATCTGACAGTTTAATGCAGCATACTTGTAGTTAAGCAAAAAATGTTTAATTCCTTAATCTACTGTAAATCTCCAGTGTGACTCTTAGCAAATCAAGTATATCTTGTCTATATTTAGGATGTGTTTTGTGTAGCTGTATCAATTTGTGCCACTCCAGAAGACTGTGTGAGCTCCGTCTAAGTATATTCATTCAGAAAGGTACCATTGACATTGGAAAATTATGGTCGTACAAGTTGTCACCAGAAGTAGAGGCAATCCCAATGCAGATGTGTCTTTTCCTTCTTACATTTCGGTTTCTTCAATGCAAATTAAAGTGTTCTGAATGATTAAACGAATTAACGGTAGAAAAATCTGTTGAGTCTTTTTAGACATAGGTACAATCTCTGGCTTGGGAAGTTCATAGTTGGCTGATAGCTGGAAAGTGGGAAGGTAAATGGTAGGAAGGACCACCAAAAACTTGTGCTCGTGCTAGTGTCCTCCTGTGTATCTTCTGCCCATCACTGCCAGATACAGAAAACTGAGGTTGATTAATCTTTGGTATGTTGCTATGAATATTGCATCTACTTACAAGGATAGCTTTTGAGGGTGGAGTTGGTTGGCTGTTGTTACTATCGTTGACATTTCTTTGTTTCAGTCTTCTGTGCATCCTTTGGTGTTACTGCATCAGTACTGCTCAGAGCGTGCAGGAACAGGAATTGCCACTGTGTGGGAAGTCTGAGTTTGGTTTCAAGGACAAACCTTTTTTTCCCTGTCTTTTTTTTTCTGTCTTTTTCTTTTTTTCTTTTTTTTTTTTCAGAATGAAAACCTTTGACAACAAAAACTCTGAAATGGTACTTAGAAAAAGTTAGTGATTTCTTGCCATTTTTCCAAGGACTTGCAGACCTGGTCAGAGCAGCCTGTCAGGGAGCAGGGCAGCCTACAAAGTCTAATTGTTGCAGCTTCCCAAGAGCATGCTGCTTTGACAATATGGGAAACCTCATTTATTCCTGTAAAAATATCCTAGGAGTATGAGGGGGGAATAATCTGTTCCTCAGGTACACTGTTTGCAGCACCTCCGGTCACAGAAAGCATTAGCAAGAAATAGTTTTTTCACACATTTTTGTCTGACTTTCCATTTTTTTCAGTTGGTTGGGCCTCTGGCTAAATACGTTTGATTCCTTTTATAGAAGGAAAGATTGCAGACATGAAAACCTCTCACTGAAATGGGTAGCATGTGACAGTTTCATCCTTCTAGCCTATTGTTTTATGATGTAACTATCTTTAATAACAGTTCTTCAGAGACACATAACCCTTGGTGTGATTTACTGTGGTTATTCTGCATGCCACCTGTGCGTGGTGTTAATTAAGACCTGGGGAGACAGTGCTATAAAGCTGAAAAATTCACTTTGCCAAAAGGTAGTGCAATGAACACTAGCAAAACCCCCACGTGTAGCCCTTTGAAAGTTCTTCCAAAATTGGTTTATGGCTCTTTTCTCAAGAATGTGGAGGAATATGGCATCTTAAAGATAAACTTAGAGGTTCAATTACTAGCTCAGACATACAATCACACATTTTTGTCCACTTGAATTAAATGTGCTTAAGGGACTGAGTTTATTTTCTGCAGCAGTTTGGGCACACTATTGAAATAAACAGCATGGTCCTAGCAACATAGCATGCTAGCTATTAATCCAGTAAGTACCCTATTAGTACCTGTCACTTTGGATTAGCAATGAGTTTATGTTCATCGTGTATTTAAGTATACAGACTTTTGGGTGGATTAAATCTCTCTTATTCAACTAATTCCCAGAAAGCATCCATCTGGAGAACTTTATGCCTTAGAAGTCTATTTCTCAGCAATAAGTCCAAATAAGATGGGTTTTATCATCCCAGAGAGTCACTCAGGATGAGGTAATGGGAATAATAATTGGTTTATAGGGTTTTAAGTTTTTGCTGCTAGAAACCTGCTCATACATAAATAGAGAGATATTTCATTTCTGTCAAGCATTTAAATTGTTCAGCAATTGATTAAATGTCAGGCAACCTAATAATTAGCGTACCTGAGTGTCGTTTAGAATGTAAACTCCCTGGGTGGGGATTTTTCTTTTTCTTTCTCTCTGTATAATCACCATCTCAAGTCTCACAGTGCATGATTTGGGCTCTTTAACTGCTGTCATAAAAGAAATAATAATGTCTGCAAAACTCCCCAAACTAATACCATATTCTCTAGTCATAATCTAATCACTACATCTCTGAGGCATGTCACTGTGCTATTTTGGGATGGTACTTAAAAGGGACAATTTGGGCTTTTATGCCATTAATTTTTGCATTACTTGTGAGGACAACACAACGGCAAAAGAAAGATGGGGAAATGTGTGGGCCAGTGGTTCAGCTCTTGGTCTCTGCTGCAGCTGAAACTATTGGAATGGATTTTGATATTATTGGTAAGAGAAATCCACCAATTTATTGATCAACATCGAAGAGCCATTTGACAGAATTTTCTCCCTGAAATCTCTGTGATTTGAAATGTTCATCAGTCCCTGACACTCTGTTGAATCACAAGCAATTAATTCAGGATTTTTGACTTTTGGCAAGGAATCCTTGTCTGGACAATAAAACCAAGGGAAGAAGGAAGAATTTGTGGTTACTCTCCTCCCTATTCAAGTTTCTTGCAGATTCTCAGTGGAAAGTCCTGGCATTTTGTGATTGGAATTAGTGTGAACAGGAAAATCCATTGTGCCGATCACTTGCAAGACCTTAGGGAGCTTCTACTTACTTTTTTTTTGGTTAAATTTTATGCTTCTGAGAGAATACTAAGATTATTTTTTCCAAATTAGCTGTAACACCTAATCAAATTTAATTAAGTAATTAAATTTTGTCAGTAACCTGAAGGCTTAAGGAAACTGCAAAAAAATCTGCTCGTGTTTTCAGATTTCCTTCTGAAAATCTCCATGGATTGTTTTTGTTTGCTGCTTACATGATTGGTATGTCTGCATCAAGGCCATGTTTTGGGTTGCAAGTTTGAGGGTGCTCAGAATTGATGTATCAAAACAAGCCTTTTCTCCCCTAGCTCTTGTTTGCAATTTCCTATCATTTACCCTTTCTAGTCAAGCTAACATATGAACTTGTAAATACTGCATTTTGGAGGATAACTTGCTATATATGCTTTCTCAGCCTCCAGCAGAATCAGCTTTCAACCAATCTGAAAGCTCATTCCTCCTCCTAAAACACCACAAATGCAATATATTTTGCTCTAGGCAGCATAAATTTCTGCCCTGTAGCTGCCCTTTTTGTTAGGATGGTAACAATTTCACACTTGCTCAGTTGCTTAGCACAAATGCTCAATTTCTTTTTCAGTTTTTATGTAGAAAAAGAATATATTTGGACAAACCGTCCTTTCTTAGACTTGCATGTCCTATGTGCTTTTCACGTCCTGTCACTGTTTATATTCCATTTTTCTTCTTGTATGCTCTTCTCACAAGTTACCTGGAAGTCTTTGGTTTTGATCAGTTGTGAACTTTATGGTAGAGACTGAGAGTGGGATTTTTAAAGATACCTAAAGATAAAAAGAGCCTGGTGAATTGAGGTCCTATGTCTCCTACTTGTGTTCTCTCAAGGGCCATACCCTTCTAGTTTCTATTTTATGACCTACTACGGAACAGAATTTCATTATGTTGAATTATTAAGTTTTCTTTCTGTTTTCAGCAACTCTTTTCTGGAACTCACCTTGTTCTCAGACTTGTAGATCCAACTCTGGAGAAAGCTGCAGAAATAGTTGTTGTCAGTGTATGGTAGCAGAAGGCAGGACAGAAGGAAGGTTCCCATCACAATTCATTTCTCCCCAGCAATCAGTTATATAATCTAGACATAACCTAATTAATCTTCCCTCATGGGGCACTATTCTGTTTTTCCATTAAGTCTCTAAAAGGTTATTAATTAATATCATCTTTTGTTTAGTCCCAAAACAGCTTGAAAAAGAGCTGCCTTGGGAAGCTGGGGATGGGGCTTAATTTTTTGTTTTGTGGCTATATTGGGTACTTGTTTGGGGTTTTTTGTATGGGGGTGATTTTTTTTGTTTTGGTGGGTTTGTTTTGTTTTGTTTTGTGGGGTTTTTTGTTTGTTTGTTTGGGGCTTTTGTGTGGGTGTGTGGGGGTGTTTCTTGGGGGGGAGAGGTGCAGTGGAGCAGGGGAGGGTTTGTACTGGGATCTCTAGGTACTATTATAACAAAAATGTTTTGATATGTGCTGCTTTCAGCCCAGTCACTTGGAAAGCTCCAAGCCTGTTTTGCCACCTCGTTAATAAGAATCACTAGTAGAGCTGCATCGATATGTAGCAGCAGCAACAATCTCACTCCTGCAAGACCTGATCTTTCTTTGCAGCAAAAACAATAAATTTGTTATCAAGATTGCAAATATTTGATAGCTGTAATAGCTACACTGAAGGAATTGATGACAGTAATGGTGTTTTGATTTTTCTGCACCATTTTTCTAATGCAAAAGAAAATACTAGTTCTTCCTCACCCAAAGAAAAAAAAAGATAATCTGTGGCAAACAGATAATAAAATCTTTACTTGAATTATGTACAATTCAGTATTTTAGCACAATCTGGTACAGTATGGCCTGCTCTTGATGGGGAGTTTTGGGACAGTAAACTTAATCCTAATATGTGATACTGGTAATACATGCCTTACTGAGGCAGCAGTGACATTTTAATTTTCCAAATAGAAATCAAATAACACTGGGTGTTATTAAGCAGTGCATTTCATTTCTTAAATATGTTTTCCAGCAGAAGATGGAGTTTTACTGTCATTATATAGGTTAACTTTAAAAGATTTTAATTGTTTTGAGATTTTTAAGCAAGAAAATGAATGATTTTTCCAAACATTAATAAGTCATTGTTGTGAAGTGCAAGATACTTCAGCTTCAGGAAAAAAAATCAGAAGGCTTAGTTCTAGGAAGAGCAAGTACTGACTAAACACCAAACTAAAATCATTTAACATGAGGGACCATGTCAGAAATGAGCCTTTCCATTGAGACTTGTCAGCACCTTTCATGAACAACAGGGATGCTCCTATCAAATCTTCCGAGATCTGGTATTTGTCACATGCTTATTGCTGGTGATATTTTGATAATGATTTTTGTGCCCTGTATACTTATGCACCTTATTGGCCTTTCTGCTGCTTATGTGTTTCCCATTTTAACACAGATTTATGAGAATCTAAACCGTAATTCAGTTACCAAGACCATACATTCCTGTTAGTTCTGAGATGACAGAAACGAAGATTTCACAGAACTCATTAAATTTTTACATAGCTGAAAGAGTATGAACCAAACATATTTTGCAGACAGAATTGTTTTCTTTTTCCCCTTAAGTTTTTTAGGAGCATTTTATTATCTTTCCAAGAATCCTGGTTCTGGGGTGGCGTTCTCCAAGGCTCATAGTGACATTTGGGCTTAAGATTCTCCTTGAGAGACCATGAGAGGTGGCCAAGAACCTAATTTCTGCAGCTGCTTAAGAAAGCCTAGCTTTTACTGTGTTGTCTCAACTCAACATACTGAGTTTGATGCACTAGGTAAAGCCTGCATGTCCTTCATGTCTCTTCTGATTCTTGTTCATGATGATTTGTCTTGGGATTTTTAAAGAACCAGTGGCACTGACATGACAGGAATTAGCTGCAGGGGTAGAAGTACCTTAACTTGTATCTAATGAATTGCAGTTTGCCTATGATGCAGAGTATCTTTCAGTGTGATGAAATACCTCCCTTATTGGTCTGTGAGTCATTAAATAATTCCTCCAACTCAGTTTATGTCTTTCTGTTGCCAACTTGGAGACTTACATTGCTTTCTCAGTTAAATCATTGGCTCCTAATGATCAAGCTGTATTTTTATGCCCAGTCTATTCCCCAGGAAACTATACACTGTAGGAATACTGTTTGCTTGGGCACTGGCAGTTAAGCATTCCAGCACCTTGTTTTACAGTCTTTGATACATTTCTCAGAAAGAAAGTGCTTGGCTATTTATGAGAAGTCAGAATGGCAGTTGTGTTAAGGCTGCAAAGACAAAACATCTGCTCAGCTTTATTTAGATGATTCAGACTTTACCTGAAATTAAAACTCACTCCTGTACTGGCCAGGTTATATCTCTTTTGCTCTTTTTGCTGCATTACTGATGTCATTAGTGCAAGCAGCATGAGTGAAGGGATTGGGAGTCTGTCTGTCTTTTACTGCTCCATCTCCTAAATTGCTTATTAGAGAGTCTGAGATCATCTTAGAGGCTAAATCTCTCTTTTGAAGGCTGAATTCTTGCACAGCAACACAAGTGAGTGTGCCCATGATTTTGAGGTGTTAGAGTAAGGTATTAAGTGAGGAAGACAGCAAAGTTTTAGGGTGTCGTGTTTTCTTCCAGGACAGGAATGCGTGTGTTGCGTGCATGTAGAATGTAGTAATTGGTGCTCTCTGCAGGCAGCAGGATGGAGATTTCCACAGATAATTTAAATTTATTCTTAAAACTTCTTATTTCCCCTTCCATGTGTTACAGTTTGCACTCTTCATTGACTTGGTAGAGTTCCTTGGTGTTTTCAGAACTGCTGTGTAAATAATAACCCAACGATTCTTATTCATCAAGTCTTGTTCATGCTGTTTGAGATCATTAGGCGGACACTGGGCCTCCTTCTACCTGCGTCAAATTGCTGTGTGATTTCTAAATAATGATTTTGTGTCACATAACTTAGAAATTCCTGGACTGTAAGTATAATACTAATACTTTGTACTGGGTATTATAAACATGTGTTAGAAAGCCTGTATTTTGTAGTGCAGTCTCTCTCATATTAGATTTGCAGATCTCAGATGATTTGCAATCACTGTAGTACAACATCTAGGATGAGATTTGCCCAGCATCAGTGTCGTGCTAGTTCCCATTAAAATCAAAGGGAGTTTTTCCAGAGGCTGCAATTAAAGCAGCTGGGCAGCACTGAGCCATAGGGTCGGAGGCACATCCTTCCAATCTCAAGTAACTCCATCAAACCCCCTTGGTACTCTGGTTTGTTTGCTTTGGAAGTGATTATTCAGATATCTACTGGTGAACTTTCCATACTTACTAGAGGTGGGAAGGGCTTGCCAGGTAGGGGAAAACTTGAAAAACAGAGGCCTTTAAAAAGTTTTTTGGAGCTCTCCTTTCTTGGCAACTGCCAACCTTAACTCGTGGGCATAGAAAGAGCATTTCTCTGAAAAGCAGGTTGCTATAACTATGAGCTCTTCTGTTTGAAAATGCCTTAAGTTGACTTCTGCTAGGTTAATGGATGAACTCAACAATCTTAAAGGTCTTTTCCAAACAATTCTGTGATTCTATACATGCAGTTTCATGCCTGAAGCTGTAGGAGACAAATCAGATGCAGGCCTGTATCCTTTTGAAAAGCGTGAGCCGCACTGTTTTGCAAAAGCACTAGTAGCATTTTGCTGTCACCGTCTGATCCAGCCTTCAATGAATGCTTGGCTGTGCTGTCACCCAGTATTATAGACATGGAGGGTGTTGTTTTTTTCTCCCAAGTAACAAATGATAGGACAAGAACAAATGACCTCAAGTTGTGCCAAGGGAGGTTTAGATTGGATACTGGGACCAATTTCTTCTCGGAAAGGGTTGTCAGGCATTGGAACAGGCTGCCCAGGGCAGTGGTGGAGTCACCATCCCTGGAGGGGTTGAACAGGTGTGGAATTGAGGTTCTTAGAGACACAGGTTAGTGCCAGAGTTGGGTTAACGGTTGGACTCGATGATCTTGAGGGTCTTTTCCAACCAAAATGATTCTATGAAAGCCGAAGGTGCAGCACAGCCCTAGACTGCTGCCCAAGCAGAAGACGGCAGGTTTGAAGGGAAGGCAGCTATGCCTACTGAAGAATGGCAGGCCCTTCAGCCACAATTAGAAGCAGTTTCCCAAGGATATGAGGCTGGACAGGCTGTTTGCTTCCCTCCTCCCTCAGCAAGCATTTAAATTTGCTACACACTTAGAACCAAAGTTAGCTGAAGGGCAGGGACTGTAAAATAAAATGTGCCTAAAACATACCTGAGAACTCGTGATAGAGGTTCAGGAGAATGACATCCAAATTGATGCCTCCTTGGCGGAAAAGAGGGCAGCAGGAGCGCGGCTACTTTAATTAGGCACTGGAGAATCGGTATGGGAGCGCTGCAGGAGAGCATGCTGCAGAGTTCACAGCCTGCGTGTTATTAACAGGGCAGCCTGCAGAGAAAGTTTGTTTGTCATGCAGCACATTCTCCCACTCTGCTGCAAAGGAAGTCTGGATGGGGCTCAGAAATCAGGTTTAACTCTTTGCTGGGGCCAGTCAAAGCTCAAAACAAAACACAGAATCGTTCTTATGGCTTTTCCTGGTCTCTGACCTGAAAATCGTTTCCTATGTGTGGGTCATGCACCCCCCTATGAATAATGCGGTTGGATTTGTGAGAACAAAACAGCTCATTTTACTCAGGAACATTAGGCTCTTGGTCAGGATGGGACGGAGCAGCAAAATCTCCCCGTAGGTAGAAGATCCTACTGCCTCAAGGTTTTACAGCTGTTTATTTATATATAAATACATAAATAAATACATAGCAAGAGAAATGGAGATTTGATTGCGCAGAGGGCAATCAGTCATGCAGGCTTCTGTTATCCTTTCGGATGCAAGAAAATGAATTTTAATCTCTCAGTGTTTGTACGAGAGGGAGTGGTGGTATTTATTTGGCAGGCATGTGGACATGCTCTTGCCGAAGCACACAGTAAAACAAAGCATAACAAATCTGTATTTACAAATCTGAGGAAGCCTGCACTGCAGTCAACACATTAAAGTTAGTTCCGCAGCTAGAGAGATGATTTGCATTGAGTGCCTCAGCCCAGGTTTACTGAGAGCAAGGTGTTGACATAATATGTGTTTGAAACATTGCTTATACTTTCTCACATGAAACTTTGGTGGGTGTTTTTTCGAAGTTTGCCGCATGCTGAGCTGAATAAAAAAAAAATCTTAAAAAATTCCTTGTCAGATCCTTTGCTAGATGAGAAAAAAGATAAGAAAACAAGTACAATATGCAGAGGACTGATTTCCACTCATTGAAATCTTAAGTTTACAGTCTTCTATTCACAAATTTAACTAGATGGAGAAGATCAGTATCAGAACTCTGCTAGCAGTGGTAGCTGTGTGCTCTGGCTACTCATAACATCATTTTGCAAAACTCTTTGGGAGAAGTTAGGAGCTGGTCTTCAAAGAGCTCTTTATTCAGTGAAGGTTATACCATTTAAGGCTTAGAGAGCACTGCTTAGCAGAAGGAGGTAATTAGAAAGCTGAAGTAAATGCCACCACTCTGGCAGTATGGAAAAAAGTAAAAATCATCGCTGTGTGCAGCAGGCTGCAAAATGAGGGAACCTGTGTGGGAAATAATGGTTCAGAAAATTGCTATGTTAAGGGATAATGGAAGGCTTCTCCACCCTCTCACTGCTTCTTTTTTTTTTTTTCCTGAGGTCAGTGATAAGAAAGGTGAAAGGGGGGAAGCAGTTAAAAACCCCTTTGCAGGTAGAAGGCCGTAGGAGGAAAGCAGTGCACATCTTGCATTCTTCTCCTGCTTAGCTGCTTCCTTTTCCCTGGAATCTCTGCATTTAATCTTTGAACTGTGGTTGGATATTTTCCAGAAGACGTGCATCTGCATTACTTACCTGGCCAAAAAGCCACCAGGCCTCTGAGGCTTGTGTTTAGCTCCAGCTCCCTAAACTAGCCATTTTTAGCAAGAAAAATGTCAGTGTTTGCAAGGTGAGCCACTGCTTTCCCTGCATTCAACACCAGAATGTGTAATAAGTGACAATGGAGCTGACAGGAGCGCATATGCTGTCCTGTGTTGCTAATAAGTGATGCTGTTTGCAGTCACTTTTGTATTAGTCAGAGGAAACATGATCTGGACAAAGGATTGGGCACTTGTCTTACATCCTCATGCTCATTCCCACTATTCCTAAGGCCTCTGTGTTATGCAAGAAAGGTAAGTACTGCTTATATTTTCTGCTCACACAGTGAAAAATCAGATTGCCCTGGTGCCCTTGAGGTTTCCCAGGTTTAACTAGACTTTTATCAGGAAGGTAAGACAGCCAAGTTTAGTGACTTCTGAGAGCTCCCCCATCCAGACAGCCTTCTGAAGAAGCTCTTTGTATGTGTCAGGATTTGTGTGACCTATCTTGCTCTTTGAATCCTTCATCTTTAAATACCCTACGTGAAAAGCTATGTGAAGGTTATTGAGTACCATCTTGTGTGGCTTAATTTATTTGTTTTACTTTTAAATGTTCGCAGTTTTTAAGTTGCTTCGACTTTGATCCCATCTCTTGCTGTGGCTCCCATGCAAAAGTTTCTTTGATGGAAATCTTTGCTTTTTAGTGCTTTGGCTACACAGGTGACAAAATAGTCCAGCTCTACCTCCTTTGGTTTGCTAAACCTAGTTGCCACTGCTGAGTCACTTGAAAGCACTAAAGGGTGATGATTTTTCCCAGGTTCCCCTCTCTCCAGTGAGGCTTCATAGCTTTTGTGGTTCCTTTTGAGCACTACATATTTATTGAAGTCCCTTTTATTCCCTTTTGCACAGAGTACCACAGCTTTCAATTGCACTATCACAGGTGACAACTGGACCTGATTCAATTCTAGGGCAATGTAAATAAACCTCAATATAATTCTACTGAGGAAAAGATACTGGGACTCCTACATGACTTATAATTATAGACTTGCATTCAGTTTGCTTGAGGTCCTTGCAGGATCTGGCTTTCAAAGAAAACTTTCTGTAAAACATACAGGCTGTCATGTTTGCTTTTTTGAGGGGTTTTTCTCCTCATTTCTTCAGTCAGACATAAGTGGGTTGTCCTGATGCACCAGGAAACAACCTCTGAGAGGGACATTTGTAGTGAAGCCTGAAAATACCTACACTTTCCCTGTTCAGGAAAAGGAAATGTAATTTTAAGTCATCCTGAGCTCCAGCCCAGCCCTGTGAGCCCAAGAGTAGGCACCAGCTCTTGGGAGAGCAGAGTTAGATGGTAAATTCAGCCAGCAGCCCCAACAAAATGGTAGAGTAGCACAATTATAATAATGTTTTTACTATTCCTGTATTGCTTGGATGGATTGTTTTCATCTTGCACTTTGAGAATAACCTCTGATCTTCTGTGGAAATGCATCTAGTGTTTAAATGGAACCTGCATGTTTCCCTCAGACATACAGTTTTGGCTCAGGCTTTCTAAAGAAAAGTAAAAATCAGATAAAAGACCCTTCTCCTGTGATAATGGTTCTGTTTCAGTGATATCTTTTAATTATGCTAGCTGGCTGTGTAACTTAGTTGCATTAGAGGCTAATTATCTGATTAGGAAATGCTTGGTTGTAATGGCTTATTTTAATGAATTGACTATGTATGCATGTGATTTTTACTTTTTTTAGCTCTTACCTTGAATTGTTAACTCTCTCAGATGCTGCCTTTTTTTTAAAAAAAATTTTTTTAGTCTAATATGTGAAACATGAAGGCATCTCTCTTGGTCTTGAATGGTTGCAGATATTTTGCTGGTTTTGCCCACCTGTAAGAGAGAACATCTTTGTTGTCACCCATGTTTGTTGTGGGAAGCCCAAAGACAGAGAAATACTGCTAGAAAGAAGGGGTTAAGGTATTATACAAGTTACCGCTCAGGCTTTGAAGGGCTTGCAGAGAGCAATTAGGATCTGGAAAGCAAAGGTCTGTCCTGCTTTAGTCCCAGCTCTTGCTGCCAGGTGCTGCATGTAAAGGCAGGCGCTGCCATTTCATATTTAATTGCTGTTGGGTGAATAAGGCTTTAGGTTTTTTCTTTTTCCTTGTTGCCACCTTCAGTGTTTGCAGGTGGAGGAGCCAGAAGAAACAGCTTCAGAAGCCCCTAACGTGACAGCCCTGCAGGGCTGGTGATAAGAATTAATCTCAGGCATATTTATTTTTCTTCTGCTGCCTTTGGAAAGGGGGAGAAATAACAGGAAAGATGTGTGAAGATACTGTGAGACACAGACTCTTCTGCCTTTTTTTTTTGTTTTGCCTAAAGAATTAGTGTGGATATTAGCTGTCTGATGGGAGAAAGAATATAAATGATGGGGGAGGAATTACTGTGAACTTATTTCTTTTAGAGGAAAAAGAAAACCAAAAATATTTAATGGTTCTTTGTCATTTACTCTTGGATGTTTTTCAAGGGAGTACTGCAATCTATAGTCAAGATTATGCAGCCTTTTTAAAGCATGTTTTTCTAATTAAAACAAACAAACCCCAAATTCCTTTCCTCAGTGCTTTACCAAGATTGCAAATCGCACAACATAAGCACGTAATGACAACTAAGTATAGGCCCTGGCTGTGCAGAAGGTGGCCAGTAAACTTTAATTTGCTGTTTGGATTTGCATTGCTGTGTTGAATATTATTTCCATCTTCAGAGATGTAGTTGTGATGACTGTTCCCCTCCCCAGTATCTGCTAGCATTAATGCCAAGATTAACTTTCTCTTTTCCTTCCTAACAAAAAAATATTGATGTTAAAAAAAGCAAATTAATATAGGCTGCTAAATTAAATGGGAATAGCCAGTTATAAATATCCAGAGCATTTCCTGTTAAATACAGTTTTGAGGTTTGACTTGAGATATTCTGGTTTTCCTTTTAAAATATTAAAAAACTGACAGTGATGGGCTGGAAAAGAGCCTTAAGAGAACTGCTGCTGCTTTTCATTAATTTAAGCCATGGTGGGTTTTTTTTTCAGTATACGATTTTCAGAGTTTAAACATTCAGGAATTTTACATTCCATGGAGCCTGTGATATGTGGCCTCTCACATTCATGAGTTGTCAGTGAAAAACCTGCTTAAAAGCTGTTTGTAAAAGAGTAGTTATAGCCAGTGCTAGGATAGTAGTTTTAGAAGATGCAGATGTTGAAAATACCATTAATAATGTAAAAATAGATTGGAAATTTGCATGCTATGAAAAGTGCAGATCTCATTTGTTCCCAGAGGATATATTTCAGTATAGGTCCATTGACTTTAATAGAGTTACTTGACACTTTGTAGTAGTGTCAGAGAGAGGACAATTGAACCCAATTTCCTTAGAGTAAGCAAGTGCAGCAGAATTTATGAATCAGGTTTTTTTTTTTTTTCAGATTTCAGTTATGAAATTGCAGTTTCACATATCCATTTCAAACATAACTTTTGAAACTTATTTTGTATTTCTTTTTGACTTTATAGTGGAAGGCAATGAAAAGGGAAGATGTTTCGAGTTCCAGAGGGATTGTGCTGGGATTGATGCTGACACTCATTAATCTATTCATTCTCCAATATATTCATAAATGAGCTGGAAGAAGGCAAATTAGTATTAAGGGCATGAATTCGTGCCATCAGCAAACAGTATTCACAACAGTAAGGATGAAGGCTTGCTGAAAATTATGGAAGGACCTTCTGAGACTCAGTGGCTAGGCAATAGATGAGCAGATGGATTTATGTTAAGTGATGCACAGAGGGAAACAATCATGTATTATGTGATATGAAGTAGAGTGTCTTTCAATAAAAGAACTCTGAGCCTTTGCTTTTGAAGACAGTCAGGAAACTACCATGGTGTTTTAGCCTCTCTTGGAACATCGTGGAGTGTTTAATTGTATATATCATTTGCATGTGGCTGCTATCCTTGGGTCTGCAGGAGTCCCTGTAAAGAGCAGTGTAAATGTTTTTACACCTTCATATAGAGGAAAAAAATGTTGAGGGTTATTTCTTCTGGCAGTGACTCAGAAGGAAGGTAGTGGGGACAAAGGGCAACCTCATATTTCAATGAGATTTAACATGAGCAGTAGTGAATTGTTAGGCTTTAATTTGTACTCCTTTAATTAAAATCCTTAACCTCAGAATCCTGATGCTCATTCAAAGAACCTCATGGGAGAAACTGCAGCGGAATTCTGTCTCAACTTTCTTTTTGTTTATGACAAAGCATCTAAACCAGTGGGATCTGGGTAGAATTCTTCATCCTGCCTTTGAGGTTGGCTTTATCTGGCTTATAGGCTAAAGCAGAGGCCTTCAGGGATAGATTGAAATGTATTTTAGACCTGTAACACACAGTAAAGACCCTGCTTTAGCCATGTTGTCTCTGCAGAGGTTGACGCCATTATGACAACCTTCCTATCTGATTTTTGTTTATGATTACGTCAAAATTGCCCTCCTGGTAAAGTGAGCTACAAATTTTAACTGAATTCTTCAAAGCTCATCACACTCTCCAAGGCAGGAGAAGACTGTAATGGATTTTTGTGTGCAATGTAGTTAGTTCTGTTTTCTGAATGCATTTGAAAAGTTTGCAGATGTTGAGAGAAAGGACAGAATAACAGAACCTGCCCATGTTTTGGACTCCTCTTAAGCCACTTGCATATAAATTGTATCCTCCAACATGGTGTCATTAGATCTTTGATTTGAAAAAGTGCAGGTACCTTCTTGCTATGCCTAAAGCCGTGTACCACTCTAAACAAATAAGAAAATATATGAGCGCTACATCTTCTCTTTGTGCTATTAGTGAAGTTGGTGGTGGTTTTTGTGTGTTGTGGTTTTGGGGATTTTTTTTTTTTTTAAAGAAAGGTGTTAAACCAACTGCAGGAATGATTTTCCTCTCCTTTGATTCTGAACTTTTGTTTTGCTTTCTAAAGTGCCATTGCTGTCAGCAGAAGCTGCTGGGGCTTTGCTCTCTCACATGTGTTCAGTCTACCCAATTCCAGAGATCTCTGCTATCTGCAGTGTCTCATTTAGCAATGTAGCATAAATAGTTACTAATTTGCATAATTGATGTTTCCCTTGTTTCCCATGCAGTTTCCTGATTACATTAACAAAATCATACTTTTACTTTCTCACCTTTGGAGTTCTTGCGTTGGAAGCTGAGCATATCTGCTTTGTTAATTCAAAGTAGATGGCAGCAGGAATGGGCCATGGCCCTTAGTGCACTGATTACAGGCAGATAAAACAGCCAGTTTCTCATTAATACGAACATAATCAGTTTATTATTATGGTAGGGTCTGCAGTCTGCAATGAAACAGGGCTCCCTAGTGCCAATTGCTGTATTTATTTAGAAAAAGAGCAGCCTCAGAGATCAAATGAACTGAAGAAGACAAAAACCAGGCAGGGAATTGGATGGGAGAGAGGTCATGCTCCTGCCGTTAGTGAAGTTCTGATCATAGCTGAGCTCTCCTTGGTGCAGTGCTTCTTCTTCAGGCCAGGCTTCCCCTTTGTTTATTTGTTTGTTTATTAAACCAAAGATCTACCTACCATTTCTTTGTAATCTCAATCACCAGATTGATAAACAGGCTTTAAGTTAGAACTGAGTAAAGACTTAGGTTGGCATTATGGATTTTTACATCCTAAGTTTTATTTCCCTTCCCTAATTTTACTTGGGTGATTTTGTTGCATGTTCTGTTCAGACTGCGTGCCACAGCTGCCTGATGTGGTCCAGAGCTGGATCATAGAATCATTTGGGTTGGAAGAGACCGTCAAGATCGAGTCCAATCATAAGATCATTGAGTCCAGCCATCGTCTGGTCTGTGCTGCATCTCACATAGTGACCCCACTCTGGTGGGACATGCTAAATGGTATTTATTGCCTGTCTCCTTCCAGGAGTCCTGTGGGGACTCTGCATTCAAATTTAACCTGTCTCCTTGAAAACCAACTTATTTTTGATTTGTTCATGAGCCTGTAGGAGCAATGCACCAACAAATTATGGGCTGTCTTTTGAGTTTGAAAACATATTCTGTTCTCATTTGGTCTATTAATTCCCTTTAAAATGAGGAGCTGACTGTCCCATTTGGGTACATCTGTGTCCATGTTTTGGGGTGAAATCTCTGCCTAAAAATAGTCAAAATTGTGAGGTGATGAAATGTAACTGATACAGCCAAGTAGAGCAATTGAGTGTGCATTGCAGGTGATTGCATCTTGATTCTGACAGAGAGTGGATGTAGGTGAGCACAGTGATAACATGGTTTGCCTTTCCAAATCTACAGTGTTAAGGAAGGCTGAGTACACTAAAAACTACCGGCAGTTGTCTTACAGGTTGGCTATTGAAAGCTGGGCTCAACTGTGCATGCTTTAGTGATTTTATATTCAGAGTGAACAAGCTTGCAACACAAAAGACGAACGTTTTCTCCATGGTCATCTCTACGTTTATCTTAGTATGATGTGTTAGAGGTAATCCTCATAAAACTTAAAGGACAGGCAGATAATTGCAGTCTGTTTAGCTCTCTATCCAAAAAGGTAGACCGGGGAGTATTACCCAGGGAAAAGGCAAGCAAATAAACCAAATCCTGGGAGTCACAGTTCCTCTTTATTTTTGATGCCTCTCACTTAGACCTTGTTCCATATTTCTGGAAATATTTGAACATTATTGTCTTCCCAGAAGCATGTGTCAAAATGCTTGCTTGTGTGTTGTGCTGCAGAAGGAGATTCCTGCCTCCCAATCTAGCGCACCTAGTTTAGTTTTCTTGCACACAAATTAGGCTAATCTTTTTCCATTGACTGTAAAGAGAGCCTTGGGAAACATGCACTGTATTGCTTTCTGAAGAAATCTTTCTTTACTGACTGTATAGAAAGCCCAGGGAGTGTCACTTCCTAAATTTGCTGGTTTAGGTGTTGGGTGCTTGGCAGCATTTGTACTGTTTCTCCCCTCCTCCTAGTATACAATAAGCTGTTCTTTCGAGGCTCTAGGTGAATAAAGGCTCTACAATCTATGTAATGCTGAAATACCCTTAATTTTGTGCTCAAGTGTTGTCCTGAACAGTTATATACCTGTCCTGGGTCATTGAGGGGGGGCAACGAGAGGAGGTGGTCTGAGTCAGGTGACCACAAATTGACCAATGGGAGTATTCCATCCCATTCACGACTTCCTGGATTTAAAAGGTGGACCCGAAGGACTCTCTCTCTCTTCCGCTGGGTCTCCTGCTGCTTTGCTTCGTCTCGGTGTTTTTCTGCTGTCCCTGCAAGCTGAGGCCTCGTGGCTGTCCCTGCAAGCTGAGGCCTCGTGACAAACTAAATCTAGTTCTGGCTGGCTGAAGGCTCCTGCTGATGCAGCTGCTGGGAATTGCAAGACTGTTCTATAATATTTGTTCTGCTTTATTTTTCTCTATGTTTATTTAGTAGCGTTAGTAAAACGTTTTCAAATTTTCCAGCTTTCTTCTCTCTGTTCTTCTTTTCCTTTCCTCTCAAAATCGCCTGTCCTTAGTGAAAAAGGGGGAGGAGAGAGGGGGCAGAAAAACGGGATGGAGGAAGAGGGTTAAGGAAAATACATCTGCCGCAGTTTTTGATTGTCTCCCCATGATCAAACCACGACAGATAATTGGTGGAGAATGCGGGCAAAACTGGGGCTCAAGAAATAGTTAATATTTTGGCACTAAAAAGGGGTGGTGCCGCCTGCGCCTGGTGCGTTTCTCTTTGTCTGGCGGCCACGTGCTTGTGCTCAGCGTTGCGCGGCGCGGCCACGAGGTGGCACTGCCTGCTGTTTCTTTGTGCGCGCCTCGTGTCGAGGCTCGGGTTGGCGCGAAATTTGGAGATATTTTGGCTCTTAAAAGTGGTCAGACGTACCTTTCAATTTTCTTGGCACGGTGCCAACTCATAGTTATAAAACTTGCGGGTCTCAGTGCTTAGGATATTATTTAGTGGTATTAAGGCAGAAGTGAATTACATTGGTTTGAAAATGCTGTGGTATAATTTGTATCAGTTATTTTCTACTTTATGGACTGCAATACCCTATTTATGTTGGGTGTTTCTTGGGAATAGAATCTTACATTATATCACAACAAAGAACTGGACAATGCTTATGATTGTACTGCGTGGTTTGGCATTGGCTTACTTTATGATATTGCAACCGATAATGAGTTTCTATTCATTTCTGCTTTACTTTGAGAAACCTCCAAGAGAGATAAAATCCAGCTATGTGTTTGCTAAATGGGCTAGCGAATCTTTAGAACGGTTGACTAACCATACTTTCGCCTTCTCTTTTGAGCAGATTACCAACATTTTTGAGTGCTTTGAATATCCGTGGAGTTTTGATAGAACTATAGCAGTGTTCTCTGCCATGACGAATGCACTAGTATTAATACTAGTGTTAAGAGAAATTAGATTAAATTGGAGGTTTATGTCCCTTTTGAGCCAAGAGAGTTGCGCGGTGTCTGTTGAAGCTGGAAGGGGAGCTGAAGCTGCAGCTGCAGCCACCACGCCCCCAGTCGCAGACACCACGGCTACACAGGCTCAAGCTTCTTCCTCGACTGCGAATGACGTTGCTTGTCCAAAGGCTAACAGGGCCCCTCCTTCCTCAAAAACGGGGCATGGTTGCTGTTACAACAATAACAACCCCTGTGATAATGGTGAGCCCATATCAGCATCAGTTGCCGGTTGTAAGAAAGTCACTAGAAAGGCTACTTGTACTGCAGATGATGGCAGCAGGCCAGACTCATCCCAAGGGGCATCATCAAGGGAGGAAGTGACCACCACTTGGTCCTTTTCTCCAGGTGAGCTGAGAGATCTGCGAAAAGACTATAGTCATTGTGATGGCGAGAATATTGTAACCTGGATGATCCGATGCTGGGGTAATGGGGCTGAAACGATAGAACTGGAGGGCGGAGAAGCAAAACAGCTGGGATCTCTATCAAAGGATTCCACCCTTGATAGGGCAATTGCAAGTGAGCACAACTCTGCTACCCTCTGGACCCACCTCCTGACAGCTATGAAAACAAGGTTTCGTCACAAGGACGATTGTCAGTACACATCAGGGAAATGGAATACTAGGGAGAGAGGTATCCAGTTCCTGAGAGAATTAGCTGTGCGAGAGATCATCTATTTTGGGCCAAACAGCCAAGAGGGGATAGACCCAGATAGAATCGAGTGTACACGATCTATGTGGCGCAGATTAGTACAAAGTGTACCACCTTCATATGCTAAGTCATTGGCAGGAATGGTCTTGTCAACTGGTGGTAGACAAAGTGTTTCTGACATGATTGAGCAGCTCTGGGAATTTGAGGACAGCCTTGCTGGTTCTCTACGGGCTTGTGTCTCTACTGTGGAGAAACTGTGTGAAAAATCTGATGACCGGTTTGAAAAGCTGTTGCAAGAAATCAAAGTACTCAGAGAAGACACACATGCTTCTGTGAGAGTCGGTCCGAAGAACAGTTTCTGCCTGAACATCGCCATCAGGAACTTGGAGAACAGAATGGACTGAGAGAAAGAACTGGACAATGATTTGGAGAGAAGCCTGAAGCAAGGAATTGTGTTGTGCAGGTCTCTCCGACCCAGGGACAATAACTGCTGTCCAGAAGATGGATTTTCATCTGTTGTTTGAGCCAGACTTGCCCCCCACCTCCTCCCTGTAACAAAGGCCAACGAAGAAGAGCATGCGCAGAGGCCTGCCAAGGGTCTTGAGGTCACCCAACGGACCGGTAAGAGACCCCTGAACCGAGGCGACACAGGCGCAGACGGGCCCTGGCAAGCGAAGCGGGGTCTTTTTGGGCCTGCGCAGTCAAGCCTGGATTGCGCAATAAAGGCGGAGATTGGCCTCTATCTACGGGAGTGAGGGGGGGTGAAGAAGCATAAAAGACAACTCCTGACGGGACATCATGGAGATCTCCCCACTGGAGGACCCTGAACCACGACGGAGGACCGGAAGGACTCTTGTCACGGGACCCGAGACCAGAGGGATGCCTTTGGAGCTCATTCGGTGGTAAACCCAACCTCATTTCCGCCTTTTCTTTTTACCTTTCCCTTTTCCTCTACTCTCTTTCTATTGCGTGCCGCTTTACGGGCAAATTAATAAAGCAACATTGCTTGATTGAATTATAACCCCTTGGCATTTTGGTTGCCTTAATTTTGCACCTCGAGATCAAGGTAAATGAACCATCACGAGTCCATCACCGAATGGACCGTGACAGCTTCACAAACCAATGTTGCAGCTATTAGGAGAAGGCGTTTCTAATCTCCGGAGAGAGAACAGAGGCAGACCAGCACCAGAAGTTCACTGTGGTCCTTTCTACGTGAGCAGGGAGAAGATATGAATAAGTGGCAAAAAAGGCCTACTTCAGAACTTCAAGAACGAGTATGTGAGTTAAAAGGGAAAACTCCTAGGAAAAGGGCTGCCCCAGTTTACAGAAGGGACAGAAGAGATTCTGATGCTCGTGAAGGAACCTCTAATTCACACTCAGAGACTGTGCAAGACAGAGATTAGTGGTGCCCTGCCTCCAGCCAGGCAGAGGAAAGGGATAACAGAGTTTATTGGACTGTACAGATACGATGGCCTGGTACAATGCACCCCCAGGAGTACAAGGCTTTGGTGGACACTGGTGCTCAGTGCACGATAATTCCTTCAGATTATAAAGGAACACAATCCATCAATATTTTTGGAGTGACTGGGGAATCCCAGGAACTGACTGTTGTAGAGGCCGAAATGAGCCTAACTGGAGAAAAACTGGCAAAAGCATCCCATTGTGACTGGTCCAGATGCTCCGTGCATCCTTGGCATAGACTACCTCAGGAGAGGGTATTTTAAGGACCCAAAAGGGTATAAGTGGGCATTTGGTATAGCATCTGTGGACACTGAGAAAATTGAACAGCTGTCTGATTTGCCTGGTCTTTCAGACGACCCTTCTGTTGTAGGACTGCTGATGGTTGATGATCAGCAGGTGCCAGTTGCTACCACGATGGTGCATCGTCAACAGTATCGCACCAACCGGGACTCTTTGATTCCTATTCAGAAATTGATTCGTCAACTAGAAAGCCAGGGTGTGATCAGTAAGACTCACTCACCTTTTAATAGCCAATTTGGCCAGTGCGTAAGTCTAGTGATGAGTGGAGACTAACTGTAGACTATCGTGGCCTGAATGAGGTTACACCACCATTGAGTGCTGCTGTACCTGATATGCTAGAACTGCAATTTGAACTGGAGTCAAAGGCAGCCAAGTGGTATGCCACAATCGACATTGCTAATGCATTTTTCTCTATCCCTTTAGCAGCAGAATGCAGGCCACAGTTTGCTTTCACCTGGAGGGGCATCCAGTACACATGGAATTGCTTGCCCCAGGGGTGGAAACACGGTCCTACCATCTGCCATGGACTGATCCAAACCACGCTGGAAGAAGGTAAAGCTCCAGAACACTTGCAGTATATTGATGACATCATCGTATGGGGCGACACAGAGAAAGAAGTCTTTGAGAAAAGTGAGAGAATAATTCATATTCTTTTGGATGCTGGTTTTGCCATAAAACGTAGTAAGGTCAAGGGACCTGCACAAGAGATCCAGTTTTTAGGAATAAAATGGCAAGATGGTTGGCGTCAGATCCCAATGGAAGTGATCAACAAAATTTCAGCTATGTCTCCACCTGCTACTAAGAAGGAGACACGGACTTTCTTGGGCGTTGTAGGTTTTCGGAGAATGCATATTCCTGACTACAGCCAGATTGTGAGCCCCCTCTATCAAGTGACTCATAAAAAGAACCAATTTGAGTGGGGACCAGAACAACGACAAGCCTTTGAACAAATTAAGCGTGAGATAACTCATGCGGTGGTTCTTGGACCAGTTTGGACTGGACTAGATGTTAAGAATGTGCTCTACGCTGCAGCTGGAGATAATGGTCCTACCTGGAGCCTCTGGCAGAAGGCACCAGGAGAAACCTGAGGTCGACCCTTAGGTTTTCGGAGTCGAGGATACAAAGGATTGGAGGCCAATTATACTCCAACTGAAAAGGAAATACTTGCAGCTTACGAGGGAGTCCGAGCAGCTTCAGAAGTGATTGGTACTGAAGCACAGCTCCTCCTGGCACCTCAACTGCCGGTGCTGAGCTGGATGTTTAAAGGGAAGGTTCCCTCCACGCATCATGCAACCGATGCTACGTGGAGTAAATGGATTGCACTGATCACGCGATGAGCTCGAATTGGGAGTCCCAGTCGCCCAGGGATCTTAGAAGTGATTACGGACTGGCCAGAAAGTAAAGACTTTGGGATGTTCCCAGAGGAGGAGGAAGTAACACGTGCTGAAGAAGCACCACCGTATAATACCCTTTCAGAAACTGAAAAGCGGTATGCCCTGTTCACAGATGGATCCTGCCGTCTTGTAGGAAAACATTGAAGGTGGAAAGCTGCTGTGTGGAGTCCCATACGATGAGTCATAGAAGCCACTGAAGGACAGGGTGAATCTAGTCAGTTTGCAGAAGTGAAAGCCATCCAGTTGGCCTTGGACATTGCTGAACGAGAAGAGTGGCCAATATTTTATCTTTATACTGACTCATGGATGGTGGCAAATACCTTGTGGGGGTGGCTACAGCAATGGAAGAAAAACAACTGGCAACGCAGAAGTAAACCCATTTGGGCTGCCACACTGTGGCAAGACATTTCTGCTCGGCTAGAGAGCCTGTGAAAGTTCGTTATGTAGATGCTCATGTGCCTAAAAGTCGAGCCACCAAGGAACATCGAAACAACCAACAAGCGGATCAAGCTGCTAAGATTCAAGTAGCTGAAGTGGATTTGGACTGGCAACATAAAGGTGAACTCTTCTTAGCAAAGTGGGCCCATGATGCTTCAGGGCATCAAGGTCAGGATGCAACCTATAAATGGGCTCGTGATCGAGGGGTGGACTTAACTATGGACACTATTTCACAGGTTATTCATGAATGTGACACTTGTGCCGAAATCAAACAAGATAAAAGGTTAAAGCCTGTATGGTATGGGGGGCGATGGTTAAAGTATAAGTATGGAGAGGCTTGGCAGATTGATTATATTACACTTCCACAAACTTGTCAGGGTAAGCGGTATGTACTTACAATGGTAGAAGCAACCACCGGATGGTTGGAAACATATGCTGTACCCCATGCTACAGACCGAAATACGATCTTGGGCCTTGAAAAGCAAGTCCTTTGGTGACATGGTACGCCAGAAAGAATTGAATCAGACAATAGTACTCATTTCAAAAACAGTCTTATAGACAATTGGGCCAAAGAACATGGTATTGAGTGGGTATATCACATTCCATATCATGTACCAGCTGCTGGGAAAATTGAAAGGTACAGTGATTTGTTAAAAACTACGCTAAAAGCACTGGGTTGTGGAACCTTTAAAAATTGGGATTCACGTTTAGCAAAAGCCACTTAGTTGGTCAACACTAGAGGATCAACTAATCAAGCCGGGCCTGCACAATCAGAAATTCTACATACTGTAGAAGGAGATAAAGTCCCTGTAGTACACATGAAAAATATGTTAGGAAAGGCAGTTTGGGTCACTCCTACCTCAGGCAAAGGCAAGCCCATTCGTGGGATTGTTTTTGCCCAAGGTCCTGGTAGCACCTGGTGGGTGATGCTTAAAGATGGAGAAGTTCGATGTGTACCTCAAGGATATTTGATTTTAGGTGAAAATAGTCAAGACTGAACTGCATGATATTAATTGCCATACCAACAGTGTCTAATAAGTGTCTTTCAGATCAAGACAGTGGTGATGGAACCAGAGCTAGTTCCTTTGAGCGGCGCCTGACAACTTCTTTGAAGTTGATGTCTTTAACCCACAAACAGTGGTCACGAAATGTACTAGATGTGTGATAAGTGAACTTAAATGAGCTTTTCCAAAGGATGGTCCATGGACTAAGAGAATGATGAGCAACACCTGCATATATATATGCGTATAGTTGTAATTAATTAGATCACATTGATAGATTGTATTAATTAGATTGTGTTGATGAGGTTTAAATATGCCGTGAATGGTATGTTATAAGGGGTGGAATGTCCTGGGTCATTGAGGGGGGGCAACGAGAGGAGGTGGTCTGAGTCAGGTGACCACAAATTGACCAATGGGAGTATTCCATCCCATTCACGACTTCCTGGATTTAAAAGGTGGACCTGAAGGACTCTCTCTCTCTTCTGCTGGGTCTCCTGCTGCTTTGCTTCGTCTCGGTGTTTTTCTGCTGTCCTTGCAAGCTGAGGCCTCGTGGCTGTCCCTGCAAGCTGAGGCCTCGTGACAAACTGAATCTAGTTCTGGCTGGCTGAAGGATCCTGCTGATGCAGCTGCTGGGAGTTGCAAGACTGTTCTATAATATTTGTTCTGCTTTATTTTTCTCTATGTTTATTTAGTAGCGTTAGTAAAACGTTTTCAAATTTTCCAGCTTTCTTCTCTCTGTTCTTCTTTTCCTTTCCTCTCAAAATCGCCTGTCCTTAGTGAAAAAGGGGGAGGAGAGAGGGGGCAGAAAAACGGGATGGGGGAAGAGGGTTAAGGAAAATACATCTTACAGCGGTTTTTGGTTGTCTCCCCACAATCAAACCACGACATGTACTGTATTAAGTAATGCATCTAATATTGCTCACTTATGGATCATCCTTTCCTTGGGCAGAATTTTGTGTACAGAGGCTTTATTTAGGATATTTTTATCCTTTTAAAAAGGATGAGGGTTTGTAGAAGGACCGTGCTGAGTCTCCAGCCAGCCAGAGTCCCCTCGTAGTTACTTGGCCCTAATGACCCAGTGGTCCAAGTGGAGTTTTGAAGAGCTCAGGCCCTGCACAGATTTGTTTTGGGGTAGGAATCTGCAGCAAAGCAAGAAATTAAAACTGCCAGCCTAGCAAAAGCTTCAGTGCACCGTCTGTCTCCTTAACTGACATAACTGCACTGCCAGTGCTCTGAATGTAGCATTTGTTCTTATAACTGAGAAAATACCTTTTCCTGTGTTGCTTGTTGATCTCCCTGCTGTAAGATATATGGAGATAAGGTATTCAGTGATTAACAGGAAAAAAAATCTTATCCTGAAACACACATTAGATACTTTGCCCTAACTCTGTCTTACAGAATTGCAGATTGTGATTCATGTTTAAATCTCCAAGGCAAGTTAAGGTTGAAAAAATTTTGACAGGAGAAATACGATTCATTGGGCTCTCTTATTTCTGTCTATCGTGTGGCTGTATATGGCTTTTGATGTAGTTTCAGCTTTGAATTGGTTTCTCTGTTCTTACTAACATATACCATAGGGTATAAACCTGGATGAGTAGAATTAAGAAGCAATATTAGGAATAAAGGCTGTCTTTGCTTGTTATGTATTCCCTGGACCACGCTAGAAACTGCAGGAACTGAAAAACTGGAATGACTGAGGTCTGAAAGTCCAAATAATTTTAAAAATCAGCTAAGGGGGTAATATTTTACTATAGAAGATGTATGAATTCTTTTAAAGTTAGTGAAATAGCCTCTGTGGTAACACTTCAAGATTTTCTTTGGAACTGGGAGGTTACGAATACAGTTACATAAAAATAACACTCCTTCCCCTGCCATGATTCATGTCTATCGTATGGATTATCTTGCCTGGGTTCCCATGGAACTCTTACCTCCACATGAATTCTTGAACCTTTACATGACTTTTGAAACAACTAGAGAAATTTATGGGGCTAATATAAGCACCTGTGACTCAGGAAGACTGAATCGAAGATCCCGGAAGAGTGTTTTCCGGGGAATGTGGCCAGGGAAGAGTGTGAGCCATGTTAGAGTTAATCTTGAAGGGAAATGATGCTTCCAGAAGCTCCTAGAAAGATGCAGTGGGAACGCGAGCCTCCTTTTGTTCCCAGTACGCAGAGTACGCTGTCTGCTTCCCTGTGTGGTTAATACCTGTAGGGATAGTATTCTTTATTGAACTCACAGTAATTTTGATCAGTAGGTTTGGGGCAAAGGTTACCAGTTGAGTTTAATTGTGATAAATGAACGCCATTTTAGCAAGATGGACTATTACACTATTATAGTTAGCAGGTTTCACTGACAAACACAAAAGGAAAGTTTTTAGGACAGCTTGTAGCAATCAGAAGGATTTTTCCAGTGTCTTGGCCAAGTGTGAACTCAGACTATAATTTCAGAAGATGCCAATTATGAGTCTGTTTGACTGCCCACTTTATTCCTTTTTGCTTGGGGGACGTTTTTCCTCCAAGATAGCTTTATATTTGGCAACCTTCCTGAACATACTGTGCTGCCACACTATGAGTGTGTCTGCATGCTCTATTTTTTAAATAGAGCTTTTTAAGGCAGCTGCTGTCATCGCTGGTGTTTGCAGTGGAACACAAATGCCCAGACTCTGCTCTGATTGATGTAATCATATTGTTTATTAATCCTTTTTCATCTTGAATGATAAAGCTGTATTCCATGTTGGGATCTCAAAGATTCACAGAAACCAGGACTGCAAGGAGCTGCAAGTTTTCCTCTGGTCTTTTCACCGATGCGATGCAGGGCCAGCTGAATCTCTTGTCCTTCATAGCTGAAAAAAACAGGGGAGCTTTATTGGAAACTGTAGACATAGATCTTTCAATCTGTAATTGCAAAATTTATCATGTTCTTGTACCCTTAGCCCACTACAGCAACATTATTGTGATGTTTGTAATGGCCGATGACCCTGAAGACCCCCTAGGTCAGGAGATGCTAAAAACAATCTATTCTGTTGCAGAACTCTGCTCTTGGAGACACCGTAACTGCTCTTAAAACCTTGAGTGTTGCCAGCAACACCCACAGCTTTTTTTCTGCAATTAAGACAGCAAAGTGATACATTTTGAGTACCACTCACTTTTACAGGCACAGATAAATACTTATAGTGGTAACTATAGGAATATGTTTAACGCAAGGGGAGAAAACCTCAGCATAAATCACAGTAGCTTTGCTGGTTTGAGTTGATCACATTCTCTTGGACTGTCTGGAAATCCAGCCTTGTGTGCACGACTACTGAATATATTTCTGGAGAATCAGTCTTCACAAATAAGGCATTTTTCCCAGAGTGCAGATGCAGGGTTTTAATTTTACTAGAGCTCAGCCCTTCTTTCTGTTTCCAACTGGGCCGTTTCAGAAATGGACTTCTTTTGGCTACAAAGTTTTGTCAATGCCGTGCTTGTAAGGATAGCTCTGTCGATGCTTGTCATACTTTTGTCATCCCACAGATTAATACAGCGTGCTCTGCACAGAACACACAGGGGCTGTGTACATCATGCTGATAGACAGTGTTTGCAAAAGTTGTAATTCATGCCGGCAGAGTCACAGAGATGAGTTAGTGCTTTTGGCATTTGGGAAAGAAAGCCCATTTAAAATCCAGCTGCTTGCCAGCTGTGGCTATTCATAGCAATTATTACATTGGCTGCTTTTTTTTCATTCTAACTTTTCATTTTAAAAGTGTAATGAATTATTTTATTTCTGTCTTAAAAGTCTATTTATAATCCATTCATCACGAGATGAATGTATCTGATTCTCAACCTCTCTTTAATACTGTACAAAGCAGTGTTGCTTAGTTTAAACTTTTCTTGGCACAAATGTGAAACAATCACGTTTCTTAACAGTTTGAGTGACCTTAACTGTTCATCCTGTGCTTCTAAAATGTGAGTTATAATGGGTGTTTAATATTTCTTGTTAAGACTTCCCCCCACACCCTGCATGTTTTAGCCATCCCTGCCTTTCATGTGTCTTGGCCTGCAATATCTGGGGAATGAATAGTAATTCTCAGAAGTTTTGCAATATGGGCAGAATCTTTCTAATTCATTCTTCAAGGTACCCACTGTGGTTTTTGGTACCTAGGTGCATATATTAATAGTAAGGCATCTGACTACTGTCTTAAACTCTGCAATTTCACATTTTTCAGCTTGTATTCTGGTCTGTGCTGCTGTGATATCATTGCTAACAGTGCCTCCAATTTTGAAAATCTCCTTTGTCATCATTGCCTACCTAAGTAATAAGAGAATTGCATCCATACCTAAGCTGTGATTGAAGGAGACGAGAGAAAATTAAGCAAAAGAATTTATGACAAGGAGAGGTTTGAAGTACAAGAAAGGAATCTTAATCGCAGAAATCCAGGCACATATTGGGGCCTTGTGCAGGGGCACATGATTCTGAGGGGAAGATGTCAATACAAAGCTGACCTGACAGCTTGAGCCCTCGTATGTACTAAAAGATCTAGAAAAATCTGGCATGTGTTCGGTTCTTCTCTCTTTGCTCCTTAATTTCTTCCCATTTAGAGCTGGGCTTGTACAGAGTCTGTCTTTGTGATCTGGTTGCGGGGTGGGGGGAAGTTTTTCCCCCTCCTTTGTCTGTCTCTTTTCCATAGCAGAATGTGGAGCACCAAGGGCATCTTTGAAGGCACCAAAATGCAAAGAATGTTGCTCATCCTTGTTTCTTTATTTCTATTCATCACCAAAAGCAAAGCAGACTCAAATAGACATCTTCTCTGTTACACGAAACATGCAGGTGATGGGATCACAAACTCTTTGCACAACTAAATCCTCTTGCATCAATCTTCTCTTTAGCTTCTTTCTCCTCTTGCTTGCTGGATGTCACACTTTAGTGTTGTGATATATTCGGTACAGTAAGCTTCAAGCTTTCCAAAATGTCATCGTAACTGTGCTCAATAGCTTTCTTTTATCTGTTGCTAGCTAAGAAGGAGAAATGGCCTGCATTAGGGCTAAGAAATGGAGAAAGTAAAAGAGAGTTACTTGCATGTGACTTAGCAAGGAACTAATGGATTGGAAAAAGAGGTGCAAATGCTTTAAGTGTGTGAATACTACTAATGATACAAAGAGCAGCTGCTTGAGTTCCTACTTGAGTCGAATGTGATGTACGGCAGTTGAACTCATTAACGACGTGAAGAGCTACTTGCGGAGTTACTTATCACTCCTTCTGCAATTCTCCTTTAGTTCTTCTGTGTCCTTGATACTTGGCTTCATCCTGCACAGGTTGGTGCACCCTCTGATGAGGAGTAATGGGATATTATTCTGTGTATCCTGGTTAAAAGGCAGAAATAAATCTTGGTTTAATGGACCGCTTAAGTTCCACTTTCCTTAAACTGAGTTCAAAACCACATAGGTTACCCTTTGTCCAAAGTTGGTTCCCAGTGTGAATGCTATTTTTTGTCTTGAACTGAGATTGTCTAACCTGACTAGAATCAAGTTTGTATTTATATACTATTCTCTATTTCATTTTCTAAAGGGTTTCAAATGCTGCAGTTCTTCAAACATATTACCTGATTTTATGGATTTCCAATGTAGGGATTGATTTTTGCAGATAATTCTGGGTCTTGGGGAGCTAATACATGTGGCTAAAAATTCCAACCCCTCCAGACAGACATCTTCATGGAGATTTAATCTCTCATGATATTTTTATCCCAAGGTGCTGCCCAGTATTTAAGAAATCTGGTTGTAGGATTTAAGAATAATATTGTTTGGAAGGACCTTTGCACCTTGGAAAGTTTTGTGAGTAATTATGGTAAAATGACTGTATGAGTTAGGAATATGTTTTTACTTTCTGATATGTAAAACAGATCATGGAATTAATATTCAGACACATTAGAGCAGTTCTTTTACTTAAATGGGCTTAATTGGAGTTATAGCATTTTTAAATGGCATACTAGCAGCACTTTATAAATTAGATACGCATTTCTATGAATAATACAGCCATTATCTAATTCTCCTTCTTCCTAATTTCATTCTCCTCCTTAAAAAGTTAAAGCTTTGTCACCTACTTAATACAAATGATATTTTCCTCTTAGGAAGGAAACAATAGGAAGATAAATGGCACCAAACTGGAGGACAACACCAGAAAGTCACTAGGAGCAGTGGTGCAGGTCTTTTGCGGTAGAATGTCCCTTGTATTTGACTGTGGTTTGAGCATGGTGAGAGACCATAATGTGCCATGACCTGCTACATTTAGCAAATGATGACAACATTTGAAATCAGCAGTATTTTCCACTTTATCCTTCAATACTTGAAACAATTCTATTAAAATAGGAAATCTCCCTTAAAAACTTCCAAATCCTTTAAAAATACTTTTCAAAAAACAGGTATCTGGAACAACTGGACACTTTAACTTTTAATTTGTATTTAATATTTTACCCAGCTTCTCAAGAAGCAGGGGAAGATTTTAGGACCCAAACGAGAATTAGGTTTGCAAAGCCTCTCAGCTTTCCTTGGAACTTTGAATGGTTCTGTCTTTGAACCCTTTAAATATCCTCTCATAACAAAGATGCTGAGTCAGTGTATTCTTTCAGCTTAATTGAGAGCTAGATTTTTAGGGTCAGAGTTATTTTTTTTTAATGGCCATTTTAGCATTTTTGGTTCTTTCTGCGCTCATAGTTATTCAGAAGTGTGCAGGAAATGGGAATGGATTTGAATATTTATCTTGCTTCCCTCTCCTATTACTTGCTGTGCTTTTTATGGACTTAATTTTTCCTTCAGTATTTATGATACATTCAGTTCTGAGTAGTAGTTGTAATAGACTTAATGCAGTTTTTTGATGGTGAATATAGGTAGATTAAAATAAAACATTTTATTGTATCATGTTCCAAAACTAACCAGTGGTATTAATTGTACCATTAGCAATTCAAAACAGCAAACTGAATTTTTAGTTTGTATAGTCTGTATAATAGCTACGTAAATAATCCATAGAAAAGAAATTAATAAAGTACCTGACGTTGCACCTCATGCCCTGTATGGCAACATTTGGTTTCTTTCTTATATTCAGTTGAACTTGTTCATAGATATTCTTTCCCGTATACACTTGAAGTTGTTCACAAGTATTTTTAATGAATATTTCTCAGAGTATTTTCTTGATCAGTGAGTTTTTCTGAGCAGTTGATTGCAAGTAATTGGCAATCAAAATGCAAGCTGTGCTGATTCATTTCTATTAGACACATCACTTACAACAAAGTATTGTTTCTCTCTCCAGATGGAGGTTCCAGTTCATGAAAATATTAAAATAGAGATTTCAAAAGGACTTCAGAAGATCTTTAAAGGTAAGAATGTTCCTCAGTACTTTACTAAGCCCAGACTATAATGAAAGTAATTCTTAAAAGCCAGTTTCTGATCTGCATAGTTGTGTTTGTGCGTTTTAAAATGCGCTTTCTGTTTGTGTTCTCCGATGTTAAATTGCAACTTGCTGCTTCCATTAACATCTCTGCCAGGAAATTCACTTGCCAGGAGTATCTGTAGAGACGGAGCAGAAAAAGAATGGGAATGCAACCCCAGCAAATGCTGGCTTTGAGTGAATAGTCAGGGGAAAAGGACGTGGAATTCCACTCTGATTACAGTCTAAACTATGTATTTAATCCATGGAACTAAAGGATTTAGAATAAAGACTTTTTAATGTACATTATCTAGCCACCCAAATACGGAATGAATTTGACCACTCTTCTGTTGTTTTTTCCCTACAAATAGTCATACAAGGCAAACAGATGTTTACAGTCCTGGGTTCCTATCCTTGCTATCAGTACAAGAGATTTTACAAAGTGGTGGGGTTGAATCAAATGTACATACACATATTGACAGATAAAATCATCTCCCTTCTATGCTTTCTGGCTTTGTCATGTAATCTAAGGCATTTAATCCGTACCACTGACAATTTCATTTAGAATATTTCTTTAAAAACTCTAATTTCAATAATTGCACATATGCATGGTTTCAGTGAGCTTTAATATAACTGATACCATGTATTTAAGTGTATTAGAAATCTAGTCTTAGTTTGGATGGTTTTCTCAGTTATCACTGGACAGTGAATTTTTGTTCTCAAATATCTGATTATTGTGTGTACAGTGTGAGAATTATATGTATTCTCCTAAAAGGCAGTGTATTTGCAAGAATGCGAAGTTTCACTTGCAGAGTTTGAAATTGTAATCAACAAGCTGTTCCTTAATTTAGACGAAGCAACCATACGAAACGCAAATATTAACCATTGTATCTTCAGTGATGCTTTAATGCAGTAACAAAAGATTTGAAGGTGAATCACCAAAACTATAAAACCAGTATATGCATGTTCCATGCTGATCATAATGCAGCTTGTTTACTAAGGGAAATCTTGCTTGCTTGGCAGAAGGAATGGAAAAATAATTTAACAGGTAGGTCTGTGCAGCCTTTATAAGCACAAACACATGAAGTATATCAAAATAGTGGGTTTGCTTTCTGGTCAGTGTTACCTGATAGAAATACAAGGGTAGATTTTGAGTTATCGTGTTACAAAAACTTCAGGCATGCCTTCTTCAGTGAAAAGTGTAGTGGTTGGATACACAAATAGCTGTTACTTGCAAAGATACCTAAATACAGATGAATGTGAAACAGTAGGAGGACTTGACAGCTTGTTGGCTGCAAGGATGGGAAGAAAAGGAAGAAAAGCTGGTGTGAGTGCCAATGGTTTGTTGCTAGGAAAGGGCTGGGAGACGGTGGGCATAGCGTTTTCTCTTTCATGTGGTTAAATCAGTCACAGCATCTTAGGGTCACAATGAGGCAGTAAGCTCAGTCAGTCTCTGCAGGTGCCTTCTGAAATGAAAATCTCGGAAAGCACCTTTCCGCTGCAGTGCAGGGTAGGTGAGAGTTAATCTGCATTGTCACTCACCATTTTCTGCGTATTCCTTCTGTGGAATACAACCCACATCTTAAGTAAGAATAAAAAGGCCATCAACTCTCCCTGGGTTCTGGGTTTATTAACAAAGTAGTTCTGAGTAACAGTTTTCTCTCCAGCCCCAATGACAGGTAAATTTATTTTTTTGTGACTGTTTTGTCTACAGTCCGTATTCCCACTTCTGGACAGCGATCACAGCTGTCTATGCATCAGGATAGAGCAACCAGATCTTTCCTTCCAAGTCAGTAAAGTCTGTATGCCTCAGGGATAGTTCACAAATGTTACTCCTCTGTCTGGTTCCCTCTGCACTTATTTAGACCTTTCGGTGCAGCTGGGCACGATAAATGATTATACATTTAAGGAATAGGCATGTGTATTAAGAAACCTTTAAGAAACTTTTTGGGCGGGGGGAATGGGAAGGGTTGCAGAGAAGAAGTGTTTTAAAGTTACCTGGAAATCTATGTGGGACTTCACAGATACTGAAACAAGACTTCTTCCCTGAAAACAGCAGATGTTTAAGGAGCATAGTGACTTTTGGACCTGTTATCTGTAAGCATGGCTACCAGGGTTATGAGACATAAACCAAGAAGTCCATAGTTCTTGTTCGCTAACAGATGATGTTTCAGGGTTTGTTAATCTTTCCTGTGGTTTTCACACACAGCAGTTTGTGACAGAAGGGCACAGATCCCCCAAATTGTCTCAGCAGCTGTCACAAAATAGCAACCCAAAATTAATTTCTCCTGGGAGACTGAATTTGGAAGCCCGTGTTAATTGTTGTTGCTGTGCTGATCCCTTTGGTATTGCAGCACAACGCTGACCCAGGAGTTGGTGACATGTAGTTGACCTTGCAGCAGCATCAATACTCTCCACAACTTTAAAAAGTGGTTGTTCAGCAACAGCAAATGAAGCTGGTCGCAGCCAGTGACTCGGCTACACACACACAAATTATCATTACAATAATCACTCTTTATCTCTGGAAACCTATCAAGTTGACCAGCAAATGGCTTTTGCAGAGGGCTTGGAGGGCTGTAATCCAGCCTGGTTGAGACAGCTTTCATAACTGACCCTGGTTAGGTCAACAGCAGGACTTGAACTGATGTATTTCAGAGTGTTTTTGAGCCATGAAAAGGGCAAGGGTTGTTACTCTGCAGCAGAAACAGAGTCATAAGTGACTCAGGTCAGCCAAGCAGTAGAGGAGGAGGGAGACCATGCTTTCCGTGACATGGGCCACAAAATATTAATAAAGCCATGGGAAATGAGTGGGAGATCTTTTCCCCATTCACACCGTGCCTTGCTGCCACCAAAATTCCTCCCTTGGTCACAAAGGAGATGGCCCCTTGTCAGGAGTCTGCAAAAGTCACCTCTCCACACCAGTCAACCCATTCATTCTTCAGTGGTCAGACTGGGATTTTGTAAGGTGGACTTTAGCCTGTGAAACACTTACAAATAACCACTATTAACGTATTAACCTGGCAGCCCAGGTGGCGAAAGGCTCCATACTGTGCTGAATTCACTGTAAAGAGACTCATTTGGTTAGAACTCCCTAGCTGGGGAGAGAAATGACAGCAAGGGGATTACAGGATAAATTTATAGGGGCTATGTCAATCTGTGACCAGTAAACATTGAGGTCCTTATGTAACCTCCTGCTGAAGAGATTTTTAAGCTGTGTATGGCCATTTTTAGGAGAAATAGCTCACTTAAACACAGCGCTCTCATCTGCATTCCTAAGCAGCAGTGCGGGCTATTGTCAGAGATGGGATCCTGGGTGGAATGCTTGGTCAGAATCTATATAGTTACTTCCCTGCTTTTAAGCAGTTTTTGATCCGTCTGTGAATTAAGACATGGGGTTTGTAGCTTAAAGCTATCAGTACAGAACTCTCTAACGGGGTTAACATCTCTGCCAGTAGACTGGCTGTAGGCTTATCAGTGAGGAGTGGGACAAGTGATTTAAAGTAAATTGTCCTAGAACTGTCTTCTCTGATTTCCAATGTGTACATCCTGTTGCTATTGCAGCAGGATCTTCACATGAAAATGAAAATACGGAATATCATCTAAAGCTTTCGTTCTCCCAGAGTACTTGAAAGCAGACATGATTTTATGTTCACAACACAAAAACCTGGTCCATTCAGTATTTCTCTTGTGCATGTCATTTATTTTCAGTCTCCCTCTGAGTAGAGAAAGGTACTATGATAATAAATGAAAACATAAATTCCGTTGAATCGCTGTTCTTCCCTTGCTTGTTTATATTGCTGCTGAGTTTTTTGCTAGCCTTGGTTTTCCTTCCTGACTACCTTTTGGTCTGTCCAGTGACGTTTCTTAATGGTTCCAGTCCATGTCGAGAATAGAAAATCTTCCTCCAAATCCATGAGGCTCTGGATCAGAATTTCTTTATGCAACTGAGAAGCCCCTTGAGGGACAGCTCACAGTTGTACATTCTGCTTATAAATTTTAATCAAACTTTACTTCCATAGATGCTGATTTCTACTAGGTCAACATATACTTAGGAAACAGTAAGAGGCCTCTATACAGTATGTTGCCTTATGCAGTATTTTGATTAAGCACATAATTTCAATTACTGTCAATCTGGCTTTATCAAAAAGCCCTTCTAAATGTTTATATCTGCCCCCCCGCCCCCCAGCAAAGTAGCATTGGAATTTTCATACCACACAATATTACTTGCAGAAAAGTACCACCATAAAAAAAGCAGGGAGACAGCAATATGTACACCAAGGGCCAGATTTAAGACAGGAGAGTATCTACATGTCTCATAGGCATGTAAATCCTTCTCAGAGTCTGAGCCAAACTCCCTCAGTCTTTTAAAAAGCCATTGGCTCCTTAAGGCCAGATTTTCAGCAGTATTTGTAAGGGAGTGTTGGGGGACTATGAGCTTTGGTCAATTCAGCATTAAGCACTTAAAGATAGATATCCAGCTAGTTAGATTTTCAGAGGATTTTCATAATATTAGGTACTTAAACATTTTTCGAAATTCTGCTACTCTCTGCATCTTTAAGACCTCAAATACTTCCATAAATCCAGACCTAACATCTTTAGCCTGCTTCTGAATGTTAGATTTCAGCATTAAAATTTTCCTGGTGAAACAAAGTAAAGGTCCTGCTTCTTGGAAGTCAGCAGGAGCAAGTCAGAACTTCTGAAGGTCAGACTTAGATTACTAATGTGGTTTTGTTTGTTACTTCAGGTTTGTTAATAAGTTTGTTGTGAATAAAGCTTGCAATATTCTGGTTTATAGTGATAAAGGGGTATGAGATTTGGGTGTGTGTTAAACTTTCAGAGAAAAATTATGTGACTTTTCTTCTTGATAGTAGGAGTGTGGTGATAAGCCCCAAGGGATCATACTGTTCGTTCTCTGATAGCAGCATCCAAGATCCTCCCCCTGCTCTGGGGGCATTTCATTTCAGAGATATAAGGATAGTAATAAAATCTTCCTCCTCCCAAAGCAATTCCTCAGCTCATAGCTGCCTGTCCAGAGCTATGTCAGTAATACACCAGTATTCAGCCCAATAAAAAATTTTGTCAAGGAGGCATAAAGTTTCTGTCAGATTTTTTCCATTAAAAATCATTTTTGTAGCAGGGAGCTGTAACAGGCACAGAGCAGTAGAGCGAAAGTGTGAAACGATGAGAAATTTGGACAGTGTTATCATCCAATGGGGACTCAGTTGCAAGCCACTTTGAATGTCTCCAGTGTATGGAGCATGACAACCAGAATATTTTTCACAACAGATTATAATGTAAGAAATTTATTACAGATCTCAGAGGGGAATAGCCCACACCACTGATTCTAGTCCTTCCTCCCAGATATATTACTCAGATAATATGAAGTCATAACTCCCTGTAAATTATTTATGAGCCTGTCCCACCTTAGATTAAAAAATATTTCTGCTGGAGACTCGTGGAGTTAATATCTGTAGACTTGTGTTTGAATTCCAGAATTGCACAGTTATTTCTGTAGTCAACAGGGGGTGTATAGCATTTTATTTGTCTGGTAACTACACAGCCATAGCTGTTTGTGAACTGATCGGAAACACGAGATGCAACCATAACCAGAATGTGCAGATCCGATCGTAGAAAGATACTGTAGCCCATCTGTGCTTTTGCTCCATCACATCAGTGGACTTACTGCTTGAAAGTGGGGCTGAGGCCTCAAACTAGAAAGAAATTGGTTTTTTCATGTCCTCTTCCAAAGGAAGGTTTGAACAAAAGGGTTTATTTTTACTGTAGATTGTGGTGTTTGATGTTACATCCTGATCTATTGGTGATTTCATCACTTGAAGTTCTTGATTTACTCGTTTGACCTGAATCATGACCTTAATGTGATCATCACATTGTTCCATCTTTAATTAGCTTGTTAAAATTGTAGTGTATTAGCTCAGTGATGTGCTAATTTAAGTGCCTCTTTGCTTACTCATCCTCTTCAAGAAAATTCATTTTAACAAGTCAACAGAACAGGTTTCATTTGCCAAATTTTGCAGCATGGACATTGCATTTAGTGCCTTTTTTTTTTTTTTTTTTAATGAGCACAAATATGTAAAAACATTGAATTTTGGGATGATTGCATTTTATACTTATGGAAAATGCAATGTGCCAACATAACTTTCAAGTTTGTACCAAAATACCCGTGCAGATGATCTCACTGACAGTGACATGTTGTATTTTCAACACAAGTTTTCCACATGATAATTTTCATAACTTATTCTCGGTTCCTCGATAATGGTGAGTAGCTTTCTTTTGCAGTATGGTACCTAGAAGTAGACATGAGTGTGGAGCAAGGCAGAAGGATAATTTTTGGTACTGTATAGACTTGCCTATTTTTTCTGCCTTAGACATTTGCCTGTTCACAACAGCATTTTGCCATTGACGTGCTCAGCTTGTGAGCTAATCTGTACCTATTAGAGCCTTTTACAATATTTAGAATTTGAAGTTATTTATCTGAAGTGGAATTTTTGTACAGCAGTCACTCTCCAGGCCAGATTTTGAATCCATCACTTCAACGATAAATCATATGTTCACAGGATTGGAAAATTCAAATAGGCACCTGCTGTCTAATGGAAAAAAATTTTCATTCCTGCTCTAAACAACATAGTTTGTAGCTTTTCCAGAACTCCAAGTGAATAAGCTCAAGCTCTATTAAAGCCTTAGCAGACTTTGAGTAATTAAGTGGCTTAGATTTTTGTTAAACTTCATTTGAATGCTTATGCATTTTTTCTGTGATATTCAATAGACCATTTAATGGATTTTGATTAGTAATGCAGCCTGAAGCCTCATTACTTGAAAGCATGTGTTTTCAGGCTCCAATGGAGAAAAACAGACTTTCTGGTTTAAGGCTGGTGTTTCCAAACTGAGAGATCAATAAATGGTCTCATCTTTCTTCTTTCCTGCCCCACCCCCCCCTTTTTTATTTTGCCTGTCCTACATACTTAATATGAAAGTTGTTTAAAGCATAATAGTTTAGCAAAGTAGGATCAAAGCAAAGGAGAATTATTTGCTGCTTTCTAAGCAAAAGGAGAATGGTGTTGGAAGGAAAGGATGAGATGTCTGCTATTCAGTGCCATGGGAATGCTGCCTTTTTTTTTCCCTCTGTTTGAAGGCATCCAGTGGTACCCATACTCAAGGCGGCCTCTTGGGAGGGAAGAAGTGGTCTTAATTAGGATGATGCCAGGAAGAATACAGTAATGTTGTATATACAGTGTCTCTGTGACTTAAAATTGCTATGAAGTTGCCCTTCAGTGGTGTGCTAGGCATCTGAGAAAAGCTTTAGTAGAATCACAGAATGTTAGGGATTGGAAGGGACCTCAAAAGATCATCTAGTCCAATCCCCCTGCCAGAGCAGGAACACCTAGGTGAGGTTACACAGGAAGGCATCCAGGCGGGTTTTGAATATCTCCAGAGAAGAAGACTCCACAACCTCCCTGGGCAGCCTGTTCCAGTGTTCCATCACCCTCACTGAGAAGAAGTTTCTTCTCAAATTTAAGTGGAACCTCTTGTATTCCAGCTTGAACCCATTACCCCTTGTCTTACTGTTGGTTGTCACCGAGAAGAGCCTGGCTCCATCCTCGTGACACCCACCCTTTACATATTTATGAACATTAATGAGGTCACCCCTCAGTCTCCTCCAAGCTAAAGAGACCCAGCTCCCTCAGTCTTTCCTCATAAGGGAGATGCTCCACTCCCTTAATCATTTTCGTGGCCCTGCACTGGACACTCTCCAGCAGTTCCCTATCCTTCTTGAACTGATGGTGTTGAAGAGAATGACTACTGCAAAGCAGCTTTTCTTTTACTGAAGAACTTGGGCTTTGTGTTGTGCTTTCAAAAGCATCAGTTACCTATTTTCTGAATCTGTGCAACAAAACTGAAAGCTTCTTGGCCTGAAAACTGAAAGCGCCTTGTCAAGATGTTGTGTTGCTGTTGTGTAGGGCCTGGCTTCCTCCTGAGGAGAGCTGGAGGTCTCCAGGGTGTGCTGCAGTTGACTGATGAACACATGTAATTCAAAACTTACGGTGCTCTCCTTTGTTTTTAGAAGCATGAGTTTCTTCAGATGTGTTTCATGTGTAGGAGGGGCTTATTCTGCAAGTTGCCACCATCTCCCTAGAACAGCAGTTGTGCAAGTTCTTCCTTGAGCCCAACCTGCCCAACCTTCTGTGTGTCTCCAAGGCAGGAACTCATGGACCAGAGCCACCTCCTGCTACCCCAATGGATCACGGGGTTGCCTGGACAAAACAGGTCCATGGATGCTGGTGGGAGATCCTGTTTAAGTGATGTGGGGTCTCACCAAGGGTGAACACATCTGGCTGGCTTCTGCCAGAGGTTCTGCATGTGTTACCAGCCTTCTACATGTTCCTGGGTGTCAGGTCACCTCCCTTGGCTCTTCAAATACTCAGGTGGAGAAGCTGGGAAATTGGCCACAGCTCTAAAGGAATATCAAACAGAAGGTATATTTTTTTATTAATTTAGTAAATGTATTTAATGAAACAGGAGCCATATCCATGTAATAATCACTAGAAGGTTCCTCCTTTTTTTGTTTTTGTTGTTTGTTTGGTTTGGTTTTTTAGTATATTAAGTTAGTTTCATGTTGCTAAGGTTTATTTTTTGTGCAGAGCAGCAGATTTCTGTGGAACACTGGTGTGGTTTGAAAGGATGGTAGGGGCAAAGCCTGAGCAGGAGGCAGGTAGATCTTCTAGCAGTTGGGAAAGGCAGGGTGTGATCAGGCAATTTGTCATCCAGAGTTACAGTAAAAAGTTTTATTCAGAAAAGGACGTAACTTGCATTTATTTTTGTGGCAGCTGGAACTGGTGAGCTTTTTAGCTGATTGCGTCAGCAGATAAAAATCGAAGTCCTCTGACCAAGCTCTATAAGGAAAATTTGTCTTGCTGCTTCCCTTGATTAGGAGAAAGAAGTTTTTCTGCTTTGCAAAAATGTTTGACGTTTAAAAGGCTATATCAAAAAATGCCTTATACAGTAAAATAAAAAAAGGGCTTTACAGGGTTTTTCACCAAGAATAACCAGTACTAGGACAGACTGAGGGACTTGTTCGACTGATGGAGGTCCCAAGCTCAAGCCCCCATTAGAACAAGGGACGTGGAACTCAGGCCTGGACAGATTCCCAAATCACACAGTTATTTTTCAGTGGGGTCTTCCTCCCTCATGAGTTCAGTGCCCATCCACTCACTGCAGGCCCTTGAGAATCATGTTGGCAGCAGCTCTCCTCAGAAAAGAATTTGGCATTTTTCTGCTGTGGAAGTATATTTCCTGAAAAACCTCCATCTGTCTTGAGCACACACTTTATTTGAACATCCAAAACATTGAAATAAGAAGCTGTTCACAGAACAATTGCCTTATCATAAAACACACTGTGCTAAGAACATGATTTTTGTTTCCATTTAATGTGAGGCAGTGCTCCTCATTATTCTCTGCACACCGAGCTTCATCTAAATCAAATTGAACTGAAAAGGACAATAGTGCCATTGATTTCTAGTACTAAAAATAATGCATAATAACCTCACTGTACTGTCATATCTGTTCCGTGAATGAAATTGCTATCATGGAAGATGTATCATTATTCATGAACTTCATTATCCTTACCAAGCAGGCTGGTATCTTCATTCAGGTAATTTCTACGGAACTTGACTTGAGCAAGAAGTGACAACATGAGCCCCACTTCTCGGTCACCCGTGCATGTCCAGGAGGTGTTCAAATATCCTCATTCATGTGAGGTGCTTCGCTGCTAAATGTGTTATGGAGAGGAAGACTAGGAGAGGATTTGGGGTAATTTTTTCTGGATTTTTTTTTAAACAAAAAACCACCACCAACGATCCTCTTGCATGTATTCTTCTCTTCCCACACAAACTCTTGTTTTTCCTGAACTGCTAATTAATTTGGGTCAGGAGACATTTTCTCCCTGTGTATTTGTGAAGAGTCAAGTGTTCATTATGAAGAATTCTCCATCTCGCTGGGATCTACTGCAGAAGGCAGGAAAGGGGGTTTAGGTAAATCCAGCCTTCAAACTTACTTCAGGCTGACTGGTGAGGAAGTTTACACAAGGTTGAAGCTTGATTACCATGTAATCTGGACATTCAGAAAAAAATTACTCCTTTTTGCCCAAGGACTTTCCCACTTTCTGCTCCTCACCTCTGTGCAGAGTCTTGCTAGAACCTTTCTTAAATTTCTGACATAAAAACCACTCATTTCTCTTATGTTCTTCTTCCCAAGCCCTCCTCTTCTTACTTGAAACCCTAAAATATATTTTGTTTTTGTTTGCTTGTGGATGTTAGGTTGAACCTTTCCTACTGTCAGGGGTTTCTGAAACCTTAATTGCTTTTCTGTCTTAATTGCCCCTGGAATGAGCTCAGGAATTAGCTTTTTGCTAATGGGGAAATATTTGAGCTGTTATGGCTCTGAAATTGTTATTTTTAGACCTAAATTAAGGTGGGGAAATGAGATACAGATAACAATCAAGTTTTCGCTGTTATTATATGAGAATATACTAGGAATTACAGGATTAAATACAGCCTAAAATGAGTCCAAGAACCTGTTCAGAATGAGTTAGAGCAGTCTTGAGATGAAATGCCCAGGACATTTTCCCAACTACGTGCCATCTTGATATTATTGATCATTGTTTTAATGCAAAGGTCTCATTGATAGGCCTCATTCCATTAATAATTTCACTGCATCTATATGATGAAAGGACTGGCTTTACTGGGATCATATGGGAAACTTCTAAGATTTGTATTTTTCTCCCATTGTAAAGAAAAATTGAGAAATTGAATAATGACCTAATTGGTTTTAGTAGCTGCTCTGCCAGCATGTGGAGAATTCATGCAGTATGGCTTGTCATTGGGGGACCTTAACGATTTTTGAGCACTTTAAAGCTCTCAGAAGTCATGCAGTAATACCTTGCAGTACTTCTGAGGCATACGCAAAATACAGGTTTCAGCAGACACAGCTTAAAGCACAGCAGTTGCAAGAGTGAAAACTCAAGCGTAGCAAATTAGCAGTTTTATTTTCTACCCAAGTCATTACTCAAAGATGGAAAACTATGTGAGAAAAACACAGCATGTGATAAAAACTAACGTTATTTTTATTCCTAGGAAGAAACTTTCATCGTATGGTTATTAGTGTTGCAATTCTCATTACTTACTGATTTGTTTAAAGGACTCTTCTCAAATGTAATGGTCTCTCTGACAAGGCAAATCACAAAAAACCCCTGAACAGATCCATCAGTCAAAAGTCTTGCAGTCAAAGCTAATAATTCTGCTTATGTAAGTCCCTCAATCAGCTTTCTATCAAGACATTTCAATTTGTGGGGCCTGTGTAAGCTAGTAGTTTGTAGAAATGTAACATATGGTTGTTTAATTAAAGGCTGTCAAAATGCATATGTGCAACAGGACCTAACTAAGATGGCATTGGGGAAAAAAAAATCATTTAAACCTCAATGAAAACAAGTGGTGTTTGTTTTGTTGAAACAAATGGAAAATTCCCCACTAGCCCATCTCTAGATCTTGTCTTGGTTTTCTTTTCCTCTCTTGAGGAGAGAAATGAATGGGGCTGTTCCCTGCTAGAGACTACAGTGATCCTTCAAACCTCCTGGGAGAGGAGATGGGAGAGTTAACTGGACCATCCTGGGACAAACAGGTGAATCTGGAGCCCTGTTCTTTCTTTTGGGGGAGAGGATGAGGAAAGAAATGAAGGGCCAGCTGTCTGGTTGAATCAAAACTTTCAGCCATGTCCCACCCTTGCCCTCCATGGTTCCAGGTGAAGCAGTCAGAGGTCCACTCCCCTGTGTGCTGGGGGTGGCTGTTCCTGCCCCGTCTGCTGTCACCATGTCCCCACATGCTGTGCAAAACCAGCATTAGCCGTCTCAGGGTCTATAATGAGATGCTGGTGGCACTGGCTGTTCCGTCTTAAGTAACATCATTTCTGGGAAGACTGAGAACTAAAGCGTATCAGGCTCTGACAGGGGAAATCAGATTTATATAATTTTCTGACAGACAGGCTTAAAGCTGTACAAACGAGAAATATACTGTCAAGTAAAGTTAATATTTTGAAAGCCCAAGGTTTTATGAGGCAAGACACAAGCCTCTCTTCTTACAAAGATGCTGCTGCTTTCTCCCGTCTTTTCAATAGCTCTCAGGAGTCATACTGCCCTCAAGCAAGATCCCCACACACATAAATCTGATCCCTATTAATAGTGAGAAAAGAGCCTTTTAATGAGGAGAGGTTTGGACTCAACTCTACCCTGACTTATGGGTTTCCATATTTATGTGACGAGAGGCAGCACCAGTTCTCCTCCTTGGCTATAGCTGGAACAAGAAGTATGTTTTAAGCTTAGATGAGGTTCTTAAGGACATGAGTTAGTGCCAGTGTTGGTTAACGGTTGGACTTGATCTTGAGGGTCTCTTCCAATCCAAATAGTGATATTCTATGATTCTAAGCTCACTAAGGCAGGGCAGATGATCTGAAATGAGGTTCTGCAGCCACTGCAATGCCCCAGAGGTCTCCAGAATCATTAAGACACCCGATGTGCTTGTTAATATTTTTTTGTTGTTTTATTTTTTTCCTCTCTTTCTGGAACTTCCTAATTAGAAGAGAGCTTCTGGAGGTGAACAGGGTTTGTCACCCAAGTATTGGTGCAGGAGTTATTCATAACAAGCTACGGTTGACCTACATGTCCCTTTTGGCTCTTGATAGTCTATTGTCCCAAGTTCAAGGGACGTACTTATTTCTCCTGTTCGTGGCATAGGATTGAGGACAAAAGATTGAAGGGTAGAGCCTCTGTCTGTGAGAAGAATGCAAATAATTATGTTTTTATTTAAAAACCAAGAAAGTGAACCTGTTCTTCTTAGTTGCACAGCTTGCACTCCAACTGTAATTCGGTAGAAAATTGTGCTACTTTAGGATCTTTTTGCTGGAGGCAGGCCTTAAATCTAATTTTCCCTCTTTTTATTGTTACAAAATAATTGTACCTGCTTATTCTACATTCAAGTTGCCCTTCAGTGTAAGGATTTAACCAGGGATGAGTGTTGCAAAGTCTTGTTAAAAAATGACATATCTTTTCCCCCTGCAAACACCATCTTCTTTAAAATGAAGTAATTTTGAAACTGGAATGCTTTAACATCTCTTTCTTTTACACACTGTGTTAAAGAAAATAAACAAGTAGGTAGGAAATCAGCAAAGGAGGTGGTAAAAGGAGGGAGGCAGCATTAGATCGTTAAAAAGTACTTATTTTTTTTTTTTTCTGCCTTCAGATACTCCACATGCCTACCCCTATTTATCCATCCAACAGGGATTGATGGGAACTCATAATTTTGGAGGTTTGTCCATTTGAGTTAAGTGTTTAGTATTGAGGCACTGAAGCTAAATAAGTTCCTGTAGAGGAAAAAAAAGTAGTTCCCAGAATTGTGATGCTCTTCTAGCAGACTCTTTAGGGTTAACAGCCAAAAAACCAAACCCCCAAGAGATTGCAGGAGGAAGATGAGCAGGGCTTTCCTACAAAAAGATGTAGTGTTAGTGGAACTACATCAGCTTAAATCAGAGGACACTTTTCCTTTGACCCAAGTGGAGCCCTGTTGCCTTAGAGGAATTTTTGATCAGATCTTTTTATGTGTGTATTTTCTGTTTACTATTGATTTTGTTATATAACCCTCTGTTTATAATCTGCTTGCTTAGTTTTTTATGGGTACTTTAATAATTCCTTTTGATTTTGTATCTTGTACAAATAATTCACAATTCCCTTTCCATCATGCGGTTATTGGGCATTTTTACATCTAACATACATACAGTCTCCATGGGTTTCACCAGAAATTACAGGAGGTCATAAGGTTTAAATATAGCCCAATCTTAGAGATGGGCCTGAGTGTTATGAAGTAACTGGACTGTTCTTTTGGACCTATTTTGTTCATAATAATTATAAGCCTGCTCCCTGTAAGTTAGATTACCCAGAAAATCCAGGCTCCCAAAGTCCAAATCCAGATATTAATGATGTAAGTTGGTCTTTTCCTAAAACTTGAGTATCACACTACAGTAGGGGAAGCCCTTCAGTGATTACTTCATGAGACTTCCCCTATGAACCTGGCATGAGTGGATGTAACACTTCCTTTTTCTAATTATCAATATTCTACAGCGTGTAAAAAATAGTCCAGAGGCTTCGGCCCTGCGTGCCCTACAGTATGTTAAGCCTTGTTTAGGCCTATTGCAGCACTGCAATCAGAGTTCTTGTAGCCTGAGGGAATTTTCTCGCCTTTCTTAATTTAATTAAACATTTCCCATTAAGTTTAATTATATGTTAAGATGGAGAATTCCGTATAGTTCTGTATAGTTCTCACAGAATTTCTTCTGGGACATCATATTGTTTGATAGAGCGAATAATTTAACAGAGGTTTTAATATTCTGAGTATTTGCAAAGCCTGTTTCTATTTCTCTCCACCTAACTCATTTGAAGCAAACAAGAGGCAGGTCTCCCAAATGAAATCATTATTATTTTCCCATTTTTATGTGAGGGTGACTGAAATTGTGGCTTGCTCATGGAAAGTTTTGGCAGAAGCTATTCCTGACTGTTCTTCAAAGCTTTGCATCTCGTAGGGGTTTTGCGTGTTATAAACAGTTTGCTATTTAAAGGAGGAAAAAAAAAAAAAAAGAATGCGACACAAGAACTGTACATACCACATGCTAAACACAAACATGCTGAAGGAATTTCATGAAGGCTGTTTCTTTAGTCTCCCAGCTGGTTTATGATAGCACAGCGTGAAATTCTAGGAAGAGCAGAGTCCCATCAACATCACATCTGTTCAGATTGCTTGCTTTTTAGCTCCCCTTCTGAAGTTCATACATATGAATGGGAAGAAAGCTCATGGTTCTGTCTGATATGTGACACATTTTATGGTGTAAAAATTTACTCTAACTATTTTAGTCAAATACATTATTCTGGCATGACCTGGATATACACATAGTAATTTTACGTTTTATATAAACAGTTTTGGCATTTAAAAAGGTTTAGTTTACAGTATTTATATGCACAGAAAAAACCCTGTTATTAAAGGTAGGCTCCTGGCTGTGTTGATTTTAGTGCCTTATAAAATCATTATTGCCTTGATATCTTTATATTTCAGCAGGAGACTGAGCTCGGACCCGATTGTCTCTGCAGCATCATTTAGGGTTGGAAATTCTGTAGGTGAGAAATACCAGACCAAATCCTTTACTTTGGAAAGTTGTCCTAGCTCAAGTGATTAAGTTTCTATGATTCTATGATTCAGTTTTTACAGGCCACATCACAGGAGAAGGTTCGCTTTACATTGAAAGGTACTTGCTTGGTGCCAGATACTTAAATACAGTTTTCAGGATCAGCAGATCAGAACCTCTTTGGGTCTACACTGCTCTGGGAGGAGCATTGCCATCTCCTGCAAATTTGTCATGGTCCTTTTCCTTTACAATTGTGTGTGTGTGAACAGCCACTTAACTTTGCAACCTAACTTGTAATTTTGAAATAGTTATAGTTAGCAGCACAGGGATGGATAGAAAAATACAAAGCGTTCATGTGATTCCAGGAAAGAATAGACTCTAGTTCATTCCAGGGGAGCTGTGCCAATAGTTCAGAGAATACTGGTGAAAAGTCCATTTTTCATAAGAAAATGAGCAGGTATGTCAGAATACACAAAGTGAACTAGTCTGTTGAATCAGAAGATCCTGATTTTATGCAGTCATTTTTCAAGGCAAATTCTCCTTTAATACTTTTGCGTTTCTGCCTTTAGCTCCTCTGCTTCTTAAGAATAAGCAATGACTCATGTCTGTTGATGTTTTGATTTGTAGTTTAAGAACCACTGATAATGAGAAATAAAGCCTTTTTTCCCCTGGTTAGCACAAGAGCAAATGCTACATTAAGTTACACATTATATATGTCTTTTGATTGAAAGTAAAGAAGACAATGATTTAAAGTGTCAAGCACCTAGTAACTTCTTGACTTAAAAATATAAAATAAAACATGGCATCAGTGATCCATTTGCCTTTTTAATAAAGCTTTTGTTTGGATGCATTTAGAATGACTTTCCAATTCCAATTTTTTCCAAATATGGAATGAACATCAGCATACTTTGTGTTGGAACTAGGGATTGTCATACATTCTTAAGCATCAGGAAGGTACCCCCGTGGCAGTATCATATTTTACTCATTAGATACCAGGACAGGTTAGTTATTTTGTCCTCATTTATGCTGAATTCAGCTGACTTACTGGCACCAGACCAAAATTTCTTTATCAGCATTCAGCCCTGCTCCTGAAGCATAAGAGAAAGGAGATGCTGAAACAGGCTGCTGTTGGCTGCAATTTTTCAACCCGTGACACAGAACTTTTCTGAGAAAGGGAGCCTTGGAAGCTGTTTGAAAATCGGTATTGCAAACCTATAGAAACAAGAATTGAAGGGGTTTCTTGAAAATGCTGAAATCAAATTAACAACCCAGTTTGCCTAGGATTTTCAAGGGGAGGAGGGGGGAAGGCACTCTTATTTTTGTCTGTGATCACTGCCTTGAAGATAAATGACTTTGCTTCTTGCTGCAGGCCAGTATACATAGCCTTAGACACTATATACCTTTTTTTGTTTTGTAATTGATTTTTTTTTATTAGAAATTTTCAGAACAATTTCAAACCCAAGTATTTTCCATCTGCCCTTTTTATTTCTTACTTGGTCCCTGGCTGATTTGGCTGTCAGTATAGTGCACTGACAAATAAATCATTGTCAGGGCTCCGTTTCCCCAGTGCACAAGTCACAAGTCCAAAACTAACCCCACAGTCATGCAAAGGTCCTTTCTTCATCGCTTTATCAAAGCTCACTGACTTCACAGCATCCCATAGGGAAGGCAAACAGATGGCATAAAAGACAATATCTTCTGTACCCAAGAAAAGATGAGAAACAAAGGTGCCGTGCAAATATACAATATTTAACGCAGGCAATGCAACTTTTTTGCAAAGCTCAAAAATACAAAGGTGTTTGGTGAGGGTAGACTAAAACCAGCAAAGCCTCAACTTCAATAATATGCTAGAAAAGCAAATGAGCATTTGGGAATTTTGTGTGATGCTGTTTCAGCTTAAGCATGTGAGTGCTGATTTTATGGTGTCTGTGAGTTCCCATGTGCTGTAATCATGGAAAGTTTTTAACTGCTCGCTGTACTGCAGACGTTTGTAGCGAGCAGAAGGCATCAGATGTAGGATAGTGAACTTTTGAACTGCTGCTGAAGCAAAATGTGCTAAACTGTACAGTGAAAGGTGATGCCACAAGCAGCCTTGGAAATTTCACTTCATTTAGTTTTTCAAGGATAAGAAACAGACAAGAGAAAACTCCACCCCCCCGAAGTTACTTTACTCACTGAAAAAAAAAGTAAATCTACCTTTCAAGACAAATCACAGTTGAGTTATAGCTACTGATTGGGCCAAGGAAGGCTGAAGAACAAACACACGGACATTAAAAGTGTAGAAAAAGTACGCTAATATAAGTACAAAGGTAATAAAGCAAGAGGCGATAGAAAGAAAGGCTGCAAAGAAGTGAAAAGACAAGCAACCTCCAGAGAGTCCTTCTGACAGATACAGTGCTTACATTGGTAAAAATGGGGAAACCAATCTTCATCCGCATGTTATCAGAAAATGAGAATTTTAATAATAAATTATCTACATGATTGCTATTTTCTTTCTCTTTGCAAGAACAGCTGTAAAAAGAAAAGAAATATTGCTGTAAGGAAGTTGGTTTACTAGTGGAAAGCAAACACAATCAAGCCTGGATGTACTAGTTTCTTTAGTTTTGTGAGGTGCTGGATATCTATGGGTGGTTTTAGGGTTTTTTTCTGGGTAAGGAGGGGATGTAGGAGCAGCTGAGCTCTCTCGCTGCCTGTCACCCAGGCCCCTCCAATATTGAGCATGATTCCCTTGCATTCCTGTGGGGAGAGAGGGATGAGCAGACGTGTAAATGATCCTTCCCCAACTCTTGCACAGGATTTCATAGTCTGTCACAGAGGAGCAATTGTCTGTCATGTTAATATGGTTCTTATTACAGTATTTATGTCAAAACCCCTGTCTTTCATCTTTTTTATTAGCATGAAAAGTAAGGTTTTAACAACTATGGTAATAGGTAATAATGTAGCATTAGCACATAAATCTAGTGACAATATGGATACCCATGAGATGACAGGGAGATGTTCTAATTTGCTTCCAGCACTTATTTTGTGGACAGATTTGTGTACGTGGCTTACTTTTAGGAAGTATTCACTGTAATTATCAGAACCAACAGGAAGGCTTGGCAAAGAGATACATGTTCCCATCCTGATCCCAGCTGATATGTATCTAAAGGTTATAGTTACAGGAGGGTTCATTGCCAAAATCTGTGACTTTGCTAGGGGAAGGACACTTTAAAAACAGTGTGTGCTTTTTCACAGGCCCAGGTGGGCTAAACTCGAACCACATCTTTAGGTTAAATACTTGGCTAGAATATGCTAAATAAGTTTGGCCACTGTCCTGGGGACAGTCTCAGTGTGCTGAACTGACCTTAGCGACAAGGTGCATTTGTCACCCGAAGCCCTTTTTTCCCCCGCTTGTGAGTTAATCAGTTACCGTCACTTGTGTAACTGAGCTGGTTGTTACCGGAGTTGAATTGTAATATAGAACTTTTTGTCTGTAGAGATCAGAGTGATCTGCAGATGAAGGTGAGTGCTCTTATCCTCATTTAACTGATGGGTAAATAGCAATGAAATGCAATTTCTGAAAAGCAGCTGAGCTGATAGTTAGCCATTGGGAATAAAATCCTGTCTCTTAACCATCTCGACGGATGCTTCATAAATTTCAAGTGTGCGTAATGTGCAGTTTAAGATATGTTTTGATATATATCCTTTTGACAGACAAATCGTAACCTATCTTTGTGTTGCCAGAGAGGATGAGCCTGATTCTTAAAATGAGATTTCCAGTGTGAATATTCATGTTCGCAAAACTAAATTCCATTTTAAGTATTCTGCAGTAGCCATAGGTTTAAGCACATACTCTCGCTTGGTATTTTGCTTGCTACAGCATTCACATAGAGAGTTTGCAACCTGGAATTGAATACAGTTAAAGTAAATTAATGTGAAGTAGATAAATAATTATAGCAATGCTGCCTGATTATTCAGAAACTCTGAGACTTATCCCAAGATGATGATTTTTACATCAAAAGTAGATTAATGGAAGTTGACAGCCTTGTGTCCATCCAAACACAGAGTGAAGTGATAATAAGTGTAGAATTGCTCATCGATAGGGTCCTATGTCACATACTCAGACTAGATAAATGATGAATATGTAATGAAATTAGATAGAATTGAGACAGATGGCTCAAGCTTTTGATAAATGCATATATCTTCATAATCAGATAATAATGCCAATGTGTGGAAGATCAATAGGGATATAACAGCTTTGAAAAGGAAAATCGTTTCTCTGCTTTGCCTTTAAGATGTGCATTTAAATCAGAATCAAGCTTAATTTAATTATAATTTTATTCCCATCATGAAATTAAACAAGAAGAAGAAAAGAAACCCCAGGAAAAAATACAGGGACATTTTCATCTTATTTTGCTTTGAACTGTAGTTATTTATCCTGCTGCGCATAATGAAATATCATTGCCAAAAAGAAAAGACAATTATTTTCTCCCCAATAAATGTTAAGCTAGATTGATGGTCCCCTCTATAAAAAGAAAATAATGAAATTCTTGACACCCTTTCAAGAAGATGTCATTTCATTCCTAAGAACTCCAGTTATGAGGAAGCTTATAACATGGTCTACCTGTTATTGATAGGGATGTTTAATATTTTACTGACTATTTAAGGTGCAAAGTCCTTGAGATAAATCAGCCTCTCCTTCTCTTGCTTGATTTTACTATTTTACTTCAGGTACATCTTTCAGAGAATTGATATGATTGTCTAGGGACATGGTGTAAAAATTATCCTTTGAAATAACGTCATTACCAAAAAGTAAGGATTTTTGAGAACAAAATAATTATGAAGCTCATTAAATTCACAGTTTCTGCATATTGCAGATTAGTGAAAGAGCGATGGCAGCAACTCAGAACATAATTTTGCACAGTGGTTGTGTATTATCTGAATTACTGTCACTTCTCAAGTGACAGGTGATGCTAAACTTTGTGTACTTTCCCAAAGCCTCACAAATGCAGCGAGAACCCTTCTTTTAATTTTGGCAGGAGGAAATGACCTCAAGTTGTGCCAGGTGAGGTTTAGATTGGATATGAGGAAAAATTTCTTTGCTGAAAGGGTTGTTGGGCATTGGAACAGGCTGCCCAGGGCAGTGGTGGAGTCACCATCCCTGGAAGTATTTAAAAGACACATAGTTGTGGTGCTTGGGGACATGGTTTAATGGTGTAAGGTTAACGGTTGGACCTGGTGATCTTAAAGGTCTTTTCCAACCCAAACAATTCTATGCTTCTATGATTCTGCTGCTGTGCATGGACACTCCCAAGAGAAACCCTGGTTGGTGTAATAATTATTTTTGCTGCACAGGGTGGCAGCTGCAAAGCCATCACAACAGGAGTGCCTCTCCTCCCAAAGTTTGTCACCTCCTCAGCGCTTCCAAAAATGACCTGCGGCTTTCTCAAGCCAAGTGCCTAAAGCTGGAGGTTCCCCGGTAACACTTAAGCACCTTAGGACTCTCTGAACAGAAATTCTTTGCATTTATCTTTTAAGTGGCAGGATCACTAAGTGTCTGGAGCATTTCTAGTGGTGTCAGTGTTTGCTTTCAGGCTGCATTCACGTGGAGAATCTGGGATGAGATCTTAGAAGAGCTTATCGCTTTGTGATATTGCCTTAGGAGAAAATTTTTCTGTGCATCGTATCTGTGATAGTTTATTGATCAGAATGAGCCAACTTTCACAGGAGAAGATCATGCCATGCATTTTATTTACACTGCTTGTGCAGCTACTGCAGGGCAGTGAGCAAACTCCTTGGCTGTGTTCTCAAAATGTCACATCTTTCACTTTCTGCTGAAGAATTTTAGAAACAAGACATCGTTTTCCATCAGGGCAAGTCCTCATCTGCCTTGCAAGCCAGCAAGGATGGAGAATTCCTGGTCCATGGCCCAAGCATGGCCTGCAAACCGCTTTCGTGTGGCCTGTAATGGTTTAGTTTTCTACACTTAAGCAGGTTAAAAACTATCAGGGGCAATAAAATGTGATTGCCCAAAGGATAGAACTCTTGGCTCTCAGTAAGGAAAAACATTGCCGTCTCTGGTGTAGCAAGAATTAAAAATGTAAAGCAAAATCCTTTTTTTGATACTTCCACTAGAGTATAGAAAAGCATGTTGTTGTTGTTTGTTTTTTTTTTTAATAGAAAAGGAGTTGCTCTTCTGACCACAGATTATGGTGCTATACACATTAGCAGAAGGCACGGTGGTGTTATCTTTTTTTTGTGCTTGCTTTATACTTGCAGACAAGCATTGCTATACATTGGGGTTAGTGAGGCTGTATTGTATCATAAGGGTTGCTGCATCTCTTTGCAATGCAAAATGTGGTGTGGGTTTGGTGTTTTGTTTTGGGGTTCTTTGTTTTTTTTTTTTCTTTATCCATTTCCCACCCCGTCTTAGCTCCAGCTGTAAAGCTGTTGAAGTAAAATTCAAATAAAGGAATATGCTAGAATTGGAAATATAATTTTAAGGCCAGAATCCCTCACATGCCACTGGATTATTTCCCTCCTGATGTGGATGCTGGATTTGACTGTGAAAGCAAAGCAAAAGCTTTCTTTAGTGCATTGTCATTAAAACAGTTAGAGTCTGCAAAGCCTGTAGAGTCAAGACAATGGCAGGATTATGTTTGAATCATAAGAATGAGCAATGTGTTCTGCTCAATTACAGAAGTTACAGAGAAAAAGGATTTATAGACCGCCCTGTCCATCTCCCTCCAGGGCAGGATTGTTCTGCTTAATTTTTTTTTTTTCTATGCAGTGTTACATGTGCCACTTGACAGGTCATCCAGTGGTTTACTGGGGGGTCTTGCAGTTCTTACTGGGTTTAAGGGTGTACTAGAACCCACTAGTTTTAAAGCAAAGTGTTCATAACCGCTGGTTTCTTAGTCTTTCCTAATGGTTTGTTGATGTGAAACAGTGCTTCTCTTTGATCACGCTTCAGCTGGTAGGAAATTTCCTGTTGAAATAACTGTGTTTTGAGAAAGCCCATTGCAGAAAGCATTGGAATTATTTAAAAAAAAAACCAAACACAAAAAAGCATTTGATTTTTTTTCAGAAAACTGAAACCTTTGTCTCTAATTTAGAGTGTGGAGGTTTTATGGGTAGTATTTCTATTCTCTATATATTAAGTCTAGACTCTTGCTATTGTCCACTGAAGGTCTGGCTCATTATTTTTTCTTTCAAGTTTTTATTATTTCCCTAAGGTTATAAGTGTTTGATTACTTTTCCTTGAGGATTCATTCCATGAAGTCAACATATTTCTGACAGTGGAGTTTTAGTGGCTTCCCCCTGCAAACAAAATTGTAATGAAACGATATTGAGCTATGGAAGTGGTTTTCTCACAAGTTTTTTGGTCTTCCAGTTTTCAAAACCTGCAAACTCTTTCAGTTTTTGTGTAATGCAAAAGGAACAAAACTCCTAATTTGAGGAAAGCAAAGCCAACTCCTCTCCTCAAAAGCACTGACCCCCTTACCCCCGAGTAGAAAAAAATCTACATTTTTAATATATTCCAAGAAAGAAGGCTGAAATTTTCTGAACAATTTATGTGTCATTCCAACTGACTCAGATTTTGATCGCATGTCTCTCCGCTCCCTTCTCTCCATGTAAAGATGACTATTATATTTTTGCTCCTTGACATTCAAAGTGTCCCTGACATTCACATTTAATTCTGCCTGTAAAATACTATTTGCAGGATGCTTATTCTACTTTAAAGTTGCTCCAAATGTAGAAATAGGAACATTTAGAGTTTTGCTTCTTAAAAGCAGGATTCTTACAAACTGAAGACTGAAATAGGAAGCCTTATGCAAAGTAGTACTGCTTTTATTACTCTGGAAGAGTAGACAGATACCCAGCTTAGGGTTCTCTCTCTTTACAGTGGTGCTTTAAGCTATCTAGGAAGAGAGAAGATTTAATCACCCTTCTAGATTATATTTTCACATCCCACTAGAAAAAAAAGAAGTCCTGAGACGGTTCTTTATGACACCATTTGCCATGACAGGAGGAGTCTTTAAAATTATTAGAGAGGCATTTGCTCCAGTGATCGGTCAATAAGGAGGGGGAGAAGTTAACTTTATCAGTAGCCTGGAGTATAATTCTAGAGTTGTGGAAGAAAATAAAATGCTGGTGTAACAATCCATGGAAGTAGTTGGGATCACAAAGCAACCATCTTTTCTATAAACTGGATTAGCCAGAGGCAAAATGCTTTCATCAGTCACTGATTGCCAGACCTAGATTTTTTGTGTGTGTGTTCCGAAAGCTTTAGGAAGTGGATAAAGAGAAATGTTCTGCTTCGAAGTGTTCAAATATCAGTTCCTGCAGGCACACTCTGGGGATTAGAGTATTGTTTGGTGACTCTCTGATTGGGGAAATTTGAAACCTGCAGCCACGGGACTGCGGTCGTGCTAAAAAATAGTTACTCCTGTTGACAAAGCAGCAGCAGTTCCTGGGCCAAGTTTCTTTGACTTTGTAAGTGGGCCGGGACACCTTTAGAGAAATGATGTCTTGGATTTGGGCTATAGAAAGCATCAGTATGGATATGGAGACTGAAGATTAAGTTACTGCTAGTGATGGGAAGTGGTCTTAAATAAGTTTATTTAGTCTATATAAAAATTACACCTTTGAAAATAACTTATATATTATGTTATGGCACACAGCAAAGCAGACGCTTCCTTTTCTTGGTAATCTCTCACACATTTTTATGGTTTCTGTCACCTCTTTGCAAGCTTGGAGATTGAAAAACAGGACAGCAAATATGTTAGATGGGTCTGTGTTTCCTGAGAGCATCCCCAGTCTTCTGTCTCATTTCAAATGTGGGCACTTCTACTGCTATATCTTATATACACAGTAAATAGTGAATGTTCTCACTAGTGTAAATTGTTCCAGTGCAACTGAAGAGCTTTAGTCCCATTACACATAAGTTACAAACAGTATGGCCACTTCGAGTAGGAGAGATTCAACCAAAATAGGTGATAACTCACTGTCCTGGTTTTGTTAAAAACACAGTTTCTCTTTTAGTGAATTTCCCTGTCAGCTAAAGCCTTCTAAATAACTGCAGTTTTCCTGAAAGCTAGATACATGTTTTGGTAGACATAGCAATGGAATGCGAGGTCACTGATAAGGATGGATGCACATCCTGCAAGAGCAGTGAAGTGAAACAGGTGACCAAAAAACTGACCAACTAAAGTATTCCATCCCATTCACATCATACTTCATATAAAAGTGGGGGATCACGAGGATTTCGTCCCTTTTCCTTATGGCTGACATTGGGAGAGGACCTTGCGAGTTGTCCCTGCGAACTGAGGCCTAGTGACAAACTGAATCCAGTTCCGGTTGGCTGCAGGGTCCAGTCCAGGACTTCGGCTGCCAGCCCCACATCTGCCGGAGCAGTTGCCGGGACTTTCAAGATTGGTTTTGTATATTTTGTATTATTTTCTCTATTTTTATTGGTAGCATTAGTAAAACATTTTTAATTTTTCTAACTCTCTTCTCTCTGTCCTTCTTTCCCTCCCAATCGCCTGTCCTTAGTGGGAATGGGGGGAGAGAGAGGGGCGAACGGGGGAGAGGGGGCTAACAATACATCTGCCACAGTTTTATTGTCGCCCTGCAATCAAACCACGACACTCACAGACTAAATTCCCTTATAATTCCAGTCTGACTCGAGGTGCTACTGCCAACTCTTTAAAACTAATTCTAGCATTTCAAATCTTTGGGTAACTCAAATAATTGTTTTATTTTAGTGGTTTTATTTATTTCTAATTAAAACTCCAGAAAATACTTAACCCATATCAGTTTAACAGAAAAGCATCTTCTTTCTTCATCAAGACTCACAAAGGTTAGAGCTTTGGGTCTTTAGTGAAAAGCATAATTATTTGAAATCCTAGGTTGGATTCAGTAAGGCAAGTATGACAACTCGGTTCCTTAAAAACAAAACAAAGAAAAAACCCACAAATACCAAAACAACCAACCAACCAAAAAAACACAACAAAAAACCAAACACAAACAACAATAACAACAACAACATAAAACCCCAAACAAGCAAAAACCAAGCCAAACAAACCCAAAACCAAAAAACCCCAAACCAAAACAAAATCTGGTATGTGACAGGTCTGCAGTTTCAGAAATCAGAGTTTTATACTTCTGGGAAGCCACAATCCCGTAGTGACAGCCATCCCCACATGAAGTATTCCTGTCTTGTCAAGGAAGCTTTGAAAGGAACAAATGCTATTTCATCAGGATCTTGAAAAACTGTTAGTCACTTTTTGTGTATGCTTTAAATAACAGAGAGAAATCATGTTATATGATGGCCTGGCAATTAAAGGGCTGTCATCTTAGTAAAACTGCCTTGCTGGTGTCTGTCTAGCTGCCAGGAGTTTTTTCCTGTTGCACAGAATTTCCCCACAGGCAAAATCCCATCTTTTATTCCATACCATAGACAGGACAAAGGGCGTATTCCAAGTCATGCTGTCCGTTTTTTTAGGCATCTTCCAAAAATGAGGGCAGCAGAGCTCAGCCTCCTGCACATGGTACATGTGTTCATTCTGAAAGGCCGATGGCCAGTTTGCTGCCATTTGGTGAGCTGTGCTGCAGTGACATGGATTTTTGCCACACGCACATTTCTCTGGTGTTTCACTGTATTTCCAAAGCAAAATAGTTTAGGAAAAAGAAAGCAAACTCAACACCATTGCTATTATGAGTTGAGATGTGTAGGCAGTGATTATAAAACCTTCCATTCCACATGCCCTCTTCTCAGCAAGATTCAAATATGAGATGGAAAATTGCAGTCTTGTATAAGTTATTTCCTGAAAAGAAAACTCTCTGTTGGGTAAGTAGTGTCTTGAGGTGCTCTTCATTATTTGATGGATCTATGTACAGTTGCTGTATGCCACTGATTCTTGTGTTTGCTGATATTTTTTGATTTTTTTTTGTTATTTTTTATGTAAAGGGTTCACTAAAGCAGACCTGCCTTGGATAACTGTAACAAAGGATTTCAATGACTGTTGTTAGACTGTCTCTCTCTCCATAATAATATTCAGCCTTTTTCAGGTAGCAACAATAAGTTTTGCGCAAGAAATCACAATAAGAGGAAATATTGAGATGGTTGCTCTTAATCACTGGGGAATTCTAGCCTTAGGGAAGCACTTAAATAGTATTTTTAAGGTCTTATTTAGAACCTAACTATGAGGTTTTTCTCCTTTCAGAGGCCATGTACAGGTTACGAGCTCAAAATGGGAATATGTTACTAATGCACTGTGAGAGGAGCCTTGGTAGGGATTTCAGGAGCTTCCTTGCAAGTGTACGATTCCTGTAGCACTGGGGACCAGGAGGTCCAAGTGCCCCAGAGAGTCTCCAGAACCCCTGGAATATCACACTCCCAAGTAGATGTACCTGTCAGTATTGACCAAACAGAAGAAATACATGTTGACTTGTTCCAGACCAGCAAGCTGAGACTTGTCTTCATGTAGTCTGATGTCACTGGTTGTCTCTGGCATGCAAAAATCTCTGCAAATGTCACTTAGATGGATGACCTGAAGAGGTAGCATGGAGCTATAGGGCTGCTTAATCTACTTAATATTATACCTTATTGGGATCTTGCCTTGAGCGATAAAAGGTTTCCCATTCCTAATGACCACCTTCCTTTCAAATCCCTATGTCCTTCAGACTTCTCTGCACCTTCCAGTGTTGGTTTTCAAACATCAAGGAGCTTGTACCTTTCTGTAGGTGATTCATTCCTTCCCTGTCACTTCTCTCCTGACATTTGAAATTGGATTTTGCAGAGATACCACTTGCCTCTCACTGATAAGAAACGTTTGTTTCTGGCAAGATGGATTTTCTGTCTTGCTCGTCTCTCCCTTTATCTGCCCCTTTTTGCCTTTTCTTGCTGTTTTTTGTCTTTCTTTTTGTCTTATTTCTCCCCACACGTTTTTCCTGTCTACTTTTTCTCTACTTTCTCCTCTGTTCTTCACATGTCCCTTCAGTCGCCTCAGCCCAGAGTTGATGCACTGTATAGACTGAAAAGAAGATGTCCTTGCCTGTGGCAGGGGGTTGGACTAGATGAGTTTTAAGGTCGCTTCCAACCCAAACCTTTTTGAAATCTGTTTTCTGTTGCACCTTTTCTTCTCTTCCCAAAGTACAGGAGAGATAAATACTCTATTCTGGACTGGAGAGTTCTGTTCACCTATCCTCTGGGTAGAGGTATGAGTTTTTTGGGAAGGACCAGATACGGATTAGCCCAAGCTCTGGGGAACACGATAATCTTTGCTCTGTCCTACGTGAGTCTAATGCTTTTCCAGTGGGAATAGGAAGGTGTCAGGAGGGAGATTCCTACTGAGAGTGGAGTAAAGCAGAGCTGGAGGCTGAAAACCTTGCATCAGTCTCACTTGAAGAAGGCATTAGATGGGTTTAGGTTGGATATTAGGAAAAATTTCTTCCTGAAAGGTTTTTCAGGCATTGGAACAGGCTTCTCAGGGCAATGGAGTCACCAGCCCTGGAGGGGGTGAACAGATGCAGAGATGAGGTTTTTAGGGACATGGGCTAGTGCCAAGGTTGGGTTAACAGTTGGACTTGATCTCCAACCAAGATGATTCTATGGTTAGAACAGCAGCCCAGATTGTGAGACTGGGTAGGGCAGAGAGAAATGGAGCTGCCTCGACTGCTGCTGTTGTTATCTGTGCTTGTTGGGCTCATGCCGGCGTCTGTCAGAGCTGAGAGATCTGAACTGTGGGGTTCCTTTGTTTGGTGAGGATCACAGGGACAAAACGAAGAGCAGCAGTACTGAAAAGCAACCCCCTGTCACCTTCCTCTTTCATATCATCTTTTCTTCTGTGTGTGTGCTTGCCTGTGACTCTCAAAGGATAATTCATTAAAAAAAAATTCTTAGAAAATGTAGCCGCATGAAGTGACTTGCAATCTCACTACTGTCACTGTACTGTTTATTCAGGATAAGAGAAAATTTTATCAAGTCTTTAATTTATCTCAGAGCTTTCTTCCATCGTTGCTCAATTTCCAATTCCATTTTTTATAATAACAAGGCTTTCTTTTATTTACATTGGTGAAGCCTTGAATTCATAAACTGTCAGAGTGATTTTAATGTAGAATAAGGCTCTATCACTGCATATAAATATATTTAGCCTGAGATTCATTCTGAGTAACCTTTTGTGGGCTCAGAATAAATGTAACACTTTCTATGTGTGCATACCACTAGATTTAAAATGAGACTTATGACATTCATTGCCATTGTTAGAGAATGGGGGGAAATATAGGGAATACTTTGCCGATGTTTAAGGCTGCACCGCTTTGAAATAATAAACTATTCTGTCCTACTTCAAAGTAATTCTATAGACATATTTAAAGAACACTGAGAGTTTGTCTACTGCATTTGTAAGTTTTATACTCAGCCACAAAAAAACACTTCAAACAATGAATAAAATAACATTTTACTTTTTGTATTAAAATGCCATCTGTGGACCATGACCAGCATCAAAGCCCTACCGTGCACTCTGTGTTGAATGTCGCTGGGTGAGGGATAGTTTGTGGCAAAGAAGGTACAGTTGGATATTCCAGACAGAAAACAATTTTCTCTTTCTTCTTCCCTGTTTTTGCAAGTGGCATATTGTCATACACAGACATACAGAGAGCTTGGCCAAAGTCACAAAGGAGGTTCACAGCAGAGGTATGAACTGGATGCAGGTGCCCACCAACTCCAACACAACTGTTGACTTGGCCAAAATTTGTTGAGTATCTGGATTTTTCCTTCAGCTTGTGCAATTTTATTGGCAAACTTGTTTGGTCCCCTTCCCAAGAGATATTGCTGATGCTACCCTTTCTCTTGGAAAACTTTGGAGAAGTTATCTCGGGTGGTATCAGCTCTGCAGGAAATGTTCCTATCGATTGATCGATTGTGCTGTAAAATGAACTGTGCCACTGCTGTATTTTTATTGGAGAAGTGACACTGACAAATTTTGTCACAAGATTGGCTCAATTTCTGTTTCACTGGGAACTAGGAGTGCCTTTCACATGAGAGCGCCTCTCAGTTATGGCATCTTGTCATCTTTTTAGTTTTTGTGTCACAAAAATATATGGTAACTACCAGCTTATGTGGAATTGTTAGTGGCTGAGGCTTTCTGACCTGCGTGAAAGAGTTACAGAAAGGGTTGAGGGGCACACATTTTCTACAGACAATACCTGATCTTTTTCATTATTATGGAGTCAGAATTCCAGGGGAGACTATTATGGACCTTTTTGGGTCAGACCTTGTCATGATAAATAGTCGTGTTCAATGTACCAGCACTGATTTACGGTTTGACCTCTTCTTGCCCGTGTTCTTTTGTGGAAGTGATTCTTTTGTGAATATACTCCACTAACTGCCTGCTAGATATATTGGAATAGTTTACCAATGGACTTATTTCATGGCTGCTTTTAGAAAATGATGCATTTCTCAGACTATTTTTGATTACCTTTGTTCTCGCCTTTCTGGCAGATTGTGTTTTTGATGTGTTTGTAATCATGTCTTATTCCTTCAAGGAAACACTTGCAATCTCCTTTCACGTCTAAGGCAAGCTGTCAGCTCTAGGGCTGGTACCAGTTTTGCACTCTTGCTTTGCCTAGTTTTAATGTAATTTTTTTCCTCCTTTTTGGGGGAGTGGTGTGGGGTTTTTTTTCTTGTTTTTCCTTTTTTTTTTTTTTTTTTTTTGGCTTTCCTTCCTTTCCAGTAGTGAGAGCTTTGTTCTATGATGAAGTATCCTGATTGGCAGATAATGGAATTGAACCACGCTCCCTTAAGTCCAAGAGCTTGCTCATTACCCATTGCATCTGGCTGCATTTCATAGTATTATAAAAAGATTTTTATTTTGCCTGGGTAAAAAGAGCCAGTAATTGAATTCACGCTAAAATATTTATTTTCCTACCCATCCTATCCAACACTAGCAGAGGGCTGATAGGCATATGGTGCATAAAACTTTGAGATTTGTAACATTATTTAAAAAAAAGAAAGTGGGTGGGTTTTGATTCAGCTTTGATACAAAGTGGAAGCTTTCTGGGTATTGTTTATTTTGCATTCCAAGTGTAACTTTATTTTTTTTCCTGGATGCTGAAGCCAGTTGGGAGTGTTATGGTAATTTCAACAGATAACTTGAATGCCACAGAATTTTATCCAGAGATTCATGTCTTGCTGCATCTTTCGGGTTTGATTTGGCATCACTGTGAGTTTTGCTGCAGGCCACCTGGACAACTTCTTGACGCTTGGGCACATACAGGCCATGTATTTCAGTGGCTTCTTGCCATTAGTAACTAAAACCACCAGTATAAAGATGGTTTGTGAAGGATTAAGGCCACTTTTATTATGGAAAGCACTTAAGGCAGGTGTAAGGAGTTTGAACAGAGAGTAGGACCTCCTCATCTCTGGTTGTCAGCACCACAGGATCCCACCAAAATCTCCTCTATGGTGCACTGGGCTCAAGTGTCCCGCTAATTCTGTCTGAAGATTGACTTTTATGACCTAGTTTAAAGTACAGAATTGGCATTTTTGCAACTTTTGGCAGACCCAAAATCCTGCCTCCCGCAAACAGTGGTGGGAACCCGCTCTGGAGCGGAGTTTTGGCTGGCAGCTGAGGACGTAACACGGGGATACACAGCAGCTGTGTCAGATCAGTCCAAAAACCTGTCTCGTACAGAACTGTCTCCACAGCAAGGGCCCCTTGCAGATGCTCGGGGAGAGAGTTTGTAGCAAAAAATAACACATTTTGAATGCCCCATCACTTGGATGGCTTCCCGGTTTCTGGCAGATGCTGGCTCAGGGGCGGCCTAGATCAGGGGTTGCAACCAGGATGCTGCATTTAGTAGCACTTGAGAGACCCGAACTCCAGGAATTTGGCTAAATCTCTTTTTTAATCGGCTTATTCTTCAGCTTGTTGTAATATCCCATTGTGCTGTATGGAAGGAGGAGTACCTCTTGTTTCTGTTGCATAGTCATTTCCCTGGTTGCCCCATCTCACCAACAGGAAAAATAGCAAATAATAGTTTCATATCTGTCTTTCCCACTACAAGTAACCGCATCCCTCTGTGTTTTTCCATAGAGGGAACATGGACATCAGCAATAACCATCCCTGTTTTAAAAATAAATCCTCCCTGTGGCTACTTGCAGAGCTGATAGGTCATCTCGCGGGATTTACAATATGATTTTCTTCTACGGTAGGTAAAGAAATCTTAGGTGTACAAAATGAACAATATTCTGAACTGCCTTTAAATTCCCTGTACTCAAAATAAGAAGCCCCAAAAATATTAAACACTTGAGTCAGTTATTAGGGAGAGCATTTTTATCTGCCAGATCTTGATTTAAATTGAACATGTCGTGTGGCATTAAACAAAGTGTGAGTTGTATCTTGAAAGACAGCAGAACTCATAAATAGTGTAGCCATAAGCCAGTTGATGGCTTACTTATAACCCAGCAAATCTAATATCCTGCTTAGCTGTAGGGTATGTGATTTTTCTGTCCGTACCCCACACTCCTATAATTGTTTGTTGTAGGGGATGGTGAATTTGCTCGTTGCCATGAGCTCATTTCTTGCCTTAATGCAGTTAATATAAATATATTTTTAAAGATTCTTTGAAATGCCACTCATATTTTAAGTTTTCTGAATATAATCTTCCAATGGCAGAGAGAATCTGTGGAGAAAATGTCTACAGGCCAAAATATGTATTGAATTACAGACTTTATCACTGAGTTTATTTAAAAAGATCTGTTTGAGGCTTCAGATTTTTTGGCCTGTCTCAGAAAGATATACAATTAGATATGAAATTTCTTGCAAAGTAAACTACCTCATAAAAAATAGCTTTATTGAAATTTGTTTAGAAAGCTTTAAATGTGAATGCCAGGAAAAATTATATTGTAACCAGGCTGGCTTCTCTGTCAGAGAGGAGACAAAAAGTGTATTTCAGATGCAGTTGCAAAGATTAATTTGAAAAATAACATTATATGTGTGCCTATATACATATTATGTATATATATATTTGAACTGAGTATGAAATGCTCGTTCAATCAAGAAATAAAAACGTGTAACTTCCAGTTATTTGACACACATCTCAACAAAACAGTAGATATCGTGGAAATAATTCCTTGAAATAAAAATAGTAGTAATATTATAGTTTCTAATACTTCTGAATAACAAACCTGAAAATATTCTGGTCAGTTCATAGGCCTTTCATAAGCACCAGTATTTGCTGACATGAGAAACTATAACTGTTTTGCTGAAGCAGCTCCAAACTGTTTTACCTGGGAATGCCCATCCTTGCTCCTTGATGAATGGCACATTGCCCTTTGATTTATACCTATGCCTGCATTCAGGTGTCATCAGAATAGAAAAAAAAAAAAATCGGAGTCAGGTTTATTAATAAGGAGGAAACTGTATAGCTGCTTGTTGGCTTTTACTCAGATTCCCCAAACCACTATCAGCATAAGAAGCAAAGTATGTCCAAAAAAAAAAGGGCCAAATAAAGGTTTAGCACTGGCCAGCTGTCTGACAAATCTTCCCTATATTTATTTATCCTGTATTTATGCTGGTGTTGGCATTGCTGATCTCCGTTATACTGGGCAATATCTTGAAGCTCCAGAGGCGAATACAATGCAATAACCACTCTGACCTGTGTTCCTTCCTATTTGAACATTACTCAGACTCTCAAAACTATTTTAACATGAAATAAGTCTTTTATCATCTGTGAATTCATTGTATGAAAGAAGTGAGTTTGTGCTTTAAATTTCAGTCTAATTTGTTTACTCATTTTCTTAAGATGCTACTTGAAATCTGCAAAGGAACAAAGGACACGTGCCAAAAGTTTGAATTCAACACTTTTTTAGTTGGTGTTGCTTTTTGAGCCATTATTCAAGAAGTTGGCCAGGTCAGGAGAGTTGGAGCTGCTTCTGTGCCACTTGCACTCCGATGCTGCAGCAAAGGAGGAGAAGTCTGCAAATTATTAAGCATTTGGCAGTTGTCTCAGGCTAGAACCGCATCAGTTGTGTGATTAAGAGGAAGTGACAGGTAAGCAAAATGAGAACAAAAGGCTCATGCTGTTAACAGCAAATGTCACCCTGTTGTACATACTGTACACATACACTGGTGCTTGCACTAAACGTACGCCCAAGAGAAAGCAGATATGAGAGAGGGGGAACATCTGTGTATTGGTTGATAGGTGTTTATGCAGTTTGTGTGTTGTATACATCAATGTTTACCTCAGGTATGTGTTTCTGTGTATGGAAACCATGGAATTGTGGCAGAGATGGGAACAGTGTGCTGGAGTTAAAGCCTTCCTGTGGCCCTCTGGCTTGTTTACTGGCTTGAAGTTTTCTGTACAGGCTTTTTTTTTTTTTTTTTCCTTGGAAGGGTATTTATCAAACTTTTTAAAAGGTTTTGCTTCTTGGTTTTCTTACAACTTCTGGGCAAATCTAAGTAAAACATGAAGGATAAATACCAAAAGTAGAAATGACTGCCGGATTTTGCACATGGGGACACAGCAACCTTGGCTGTACATACAGACTGGGGGGAAAAGATGCTGGAGAGCAGCTCTGCAGAGGAGGATCTGGGGATTCTGGTCAACAGCAAGTTGAACATGAGCCAACAGTGTCCCTGGCAGCCAAGAGGCCCAACTGTGTCCTGGGTGCATCAAGCACAGCATGGCCAGCCGGGCGAGGGAGGTGATTGTCCCGCTCTGCTCTGCACTGGTGCGGCCTCACCTGGAGCTCTGTGTGCAGTTCTGGGTGACACAGGATAAAAAGGATATTAAGCTACTGGAGTGTCCAGAGAAGGGCTACGAAGTTGGTGAAGGGTTTGGAAGGGAAGCTGTATGAGGAGCAGCTGAAGTCACATAGTTTGTTCAGCCTGGAGGAGATTGAGGGGAGACCTCATGGCGGCTACAGCTTCCTCACAAGGGGAGGAGGAGGGGCAGGCACTGATCTCTTCTTTCTGGTGGCCAATGACAGAACCCGAGGGAATGGCAAGAAGATGTGCCAGCGGAAGTTGAGGTTGGGCAATGGGAACAGGTTCTTCAACCAGAGAGTGGTGGAACACTGGAACAGGCTCCCCAGGGAGGTGTCACAGCCCCAAGCCTGACAGTGTTCAAGTAGAGACTGGACAATGTCCTCAGACACATGGTGTGAACTGTGGGGTTGTCCTGTGCAGGGACAGGAGTTGGACTCGATGATCCTTGTGGATCCCTTCCAACTCAGGACATTCTGTGATTTACAGCTTTGTTTTCTAAATGAGTGTGCTTATGTATGTTGCATCATTTATAAAAATACTTTTTCTAAATTACAAGTTTACAACTAAGTCAGAAAGCTTTCACAAATACACAAGGAGTGCATTGATAGATGTTGGTTTCCTGCTCGCATCTTTCCTCCCATATCTTGGGGTTTTAATTAACCAGCAGAAGATGAGGAGGACTGTGACACTACCCGTCACTGGACAGGGACGTGACACACCTGAAATTCTTGAGTGTCACCTGCAGGTTTGACTGGTCCAACATCAGCATCAGTGTGGTCCCACGTAATGGTGTTTGGGGGTGCGAGTAGAGTTCAGTTTATATTTTAAAAATATCAGAACTTTTATATATATAAATGTGCATTCATATACACCATACATGAATAGAAGTGAAAACATGAAAAAGCAGAGGTGGCAAGTTGGGCATTGAAAGTAAAGCAACGTTCAGGAGGTAAGATCACCTAAGTAACATTAATTCCCCTGACCATCTCTAACCAGTACTGTCATGCACTGTTAATGGTTCCATTCACTGAAGAAGGAGTGGGCTGTAATGCTGGGGATTCACAGGAGATGCTCTCATAAATCCTAAAAAAGAGTGGAATTCTGCATCCTTGAGATGCCCGAGTTAAGTACATTTAGAAAATATATAAACTGGCTTGACCCCATCTCGTTGTATTTCCACAGGTATAAAATGAAAATGCCATTCAGCTTTCCTGCTACCATGTATAAAAGTTAAATCTCTATATATCATTCACTTATAGACCCTTTGGAAGGAGGTTTCTTGTGTCAGTAACAGCAGTCAAAAGCTTTATGGCACTGCTGGATAGGGCGTCTTCATTTCTGCATATTTACAGTAGTGAAATCACAAAAAGAGCCAACACCTCCCATTTTGCAAGTATTTAATGTGTGTGCAAACACTGGAGAAATGGCTGTTGCTTTTACTTCACTTTCAAAAAATTACCTTCTTAGAAGCTTTCTTTTTGCATTTTCTAATCGTGTGATCAGAAACTCAAGCCTGATGAAAACTCAAGTAGCCAAAGAGAAAAGCCCTCATTTCCCTAAAAAGAAACTGCGGATGTTTATTACTGGCAGACCTGCTTGTGAATGGTTTGAGCTGGCTTGGGTGCCTGATGCCAAGGCACTGGAGCTGCTCAGGATACATTTTTGATTTGCAGTTGAAGTTATTAGCTGAGCTTCTCTTTATTTCGCTGGAACCAGTATTTTGCAGAGGTATCTGACTCTGCAGCTTTGTATCTTGGGATGCTGCATTGATTAATATTGTACAAGAGATATGTATCTTTTTTTCTAGCAAGAGTACCTGTACAAGTCAAATATTAATGCCTAAGATATTCTGTAAATAGCATTCATAATCCTGCTCTGAAGCAACTTTCTGTGAAGCCATTTTCCACACTGTTTCTTAGAGAAAAACAAATACGTAACAGAACTCTGCAACTCCTTTCCAATATTTCATTTGCTGGCTTTCAAGCGTCATCCTGGGAGCAATGAGACAAGAAAAGAGTCTTTTCTTCCTTCAAGGTCTGCAGTGAACAGTGTAAAGCCACGCACAACGGATTTGGAAGAAGCTTTATATATTATGACAAGCGAGTGTATCTCCAGGGTGCTCTGCTGTTGTCAAACGCAGTTAGAAGCCAAATCATCCATTAAGTCACTGAATGTGGTAAAATTTCTCAGGTTCCTAGGGAAGAAAAGCAGATGAAGAGACATCCATGACTCGGTTCTTACTGAATGCAATGAAGTAAGATCTTCAGCCTGAATTGTCACTATTAATTAACAGCGTAATCCTGGAATGAGAGCCTCTGTGAATCCACAGAGCTTTGGGACTGTTGGGTGGAAGGAGTCTCACCGTTTTAAGGTCATGTACTCAAACCATTCCCGCTGGGGGAAAAAAAAAAAAGCGTATGTACTCCTTGTTCCTGGGGAGGTGTTCACATGGTTAAGAAATGCACAATTATGGTACTGTTTCTGCACAGAGATTTTAATTTTTTTCTCCCCCCCCCCCGCCCCGCCCAGTTTTCTTCCTCCGCTATCTCATAGTTTCTCTTTTCTTACTAAGCCCTGAAATTCTTCCTTTCAAAATTTGCCATGCTAACCAAAGGAGGGACTGGTTCTGTGGCGATATTATTTCTATTGTGCTGAAAAATATTTAATGTTGATATATTAACACCTGCACTGATATACATCTGTACCTTCACCTTAACTTCTAGTATTGATTAAAAAATTGATGGATGGATTTTGAAAATGAGGAGAATGAGCTGCCTTCTCAATCAGAGGCTAGTACTGCTACCGGTACTGGTACTTGCAATGCCTGCCATCCGAGGGATAGTAAATATCTTCTTTAATCTTTTTTTAATTTGCTGTCAGTGTGTGTACACTCATCTGGGTACTTTTCATACCTGTCATCTACTGCTTAGACTATGCCTTTGACTTCAGAAGTTGTATTTTGTTAAGCAGCTTCCACGGGAAAGGAATACATTTAATAAAAAAGAGATTGCAAAGTTAATTAAGGATGAGAAGCAAAATAAAAAGAAAGTGCAGCAGCCTACTTAGGAGACAGAAAGCGGATGTGGGGTGATCCCCAGCGTGTCTCCTCTCACGTTGCTGCAAGACACCATCTCCAGCAGTAAAATGCCCATAACTTGCTTCATCTGACATCCAATTTTGCAAGGTCCGATGACAAGCACAGAATTAACTTGGGCTGCTGCCATAAGGATGCCTGGGAGTTCCAGCAACACGTCAAGTTATTTGCCCCATCTTTTGAGAAAGAGAAATAGCCCTCAGCACTGGTATTTCAAAGAGCACCAATAAATTCAGGTAGAAACTGAACAGACATTTTGGTAGTTTCTATTTTATCTGAAGTTAAATGTGACTTAGGTTTTTTTTATTAAACCTGGGTCCCTGAAGACAGAGAAGAAATACATAAGATTTTTATTACATTTGTTAGGGTACTCTTTAAAATAACACAAACCAAACAATCTCATGTGTTTCTGTGGTGGGATGTTTCTATTGCCTGTGAAATTCTAGTGGTAGCATTTAATTCTATTGAAGACTGTGATGTGACTCAGAAGTCCTATGAAATTATTTTGTTTTCAGTTTTACAGGACTGTTCTGTAAAAAGGATTACATCTAAGAGATACATGCTTTGGAGAAGATCCTATCCTCAAGTAACTGTTCCTGTAGGTGCAATTTCTGTACAGCACCCAAATATAATTTGCTCTTACGATCTGGGGTTTTTTTTAAACAAAAAAGTCAAGCCTCTTACCCTAAAAAATAGTGGAAAGTAATCCAAAAGAAGACCTCATAATACTTTTTGCATCCACCCTAATGAATCCTCATTAGGACTCTGTGCTGTGATGTTATTCTGATTGGCGGGAAATTGGTGAAGGAAATCACCAATTTTCAATCAACATAATTGGTTACTCAGGAGGTATGAAATCTAGAGAAATGGCATTGCATCTTCTGCAGCTGTGTTAACAGATTTTTCTGGACTAGCAAAAGAAATTGTTGGCAAGAATTGCATGTTTCCAAAACTATTTACACTTCCGCTTCAAATTCTCTTCCCTTAAATCAGCTGAGGCACAGAGTGGCCGTGCTGGACCTGGGCATAAAATATTTTTGCATTGCTGTGCTTCCCATGCACTTACCACCTTGAGCTGTCCACTCAAGTGTGAAGAGAAGTTTCACTACCCACCTTCTAAAATTATAGTTTCCATCTATTAAAAGGAAGAGGCTCAAAATCCTTTCGAGAGCATAAATAGCACAGAATGCTTTGATTTGTATCTATGTCCTGGAAATTTCACACATCAAGTAAAATACCATGAATACACCATTATTTTCACAGCTGTGTGAAAAAGGAGGCAAGAAGATCTTGTTGCATAGAGTTCATTTCTGCAATTTCACAGCGTTGTGTTTTGCAAAAGAATCAAATCCTGCCATCAGAGCAGAGCCTATGGAGAACTGAAGGGCAAAATGGAGATACTTTAGAAAGATTTGTCAAATCTCCTTTTTGAGATTTGAACTCCCGGAGTTCAAGGATTCCCCAGCCAGAGCTCCTGTTTCTCACACCTTCTCAGAATTGGATCTTTTGTCTTTTTTTTCCAGGCTTGGAACTTTTCTAACTGTAAGGGAGGGGTGGGTCACAGAAGAGGAGAAGCGATGCAGCCAGAACAGAGTTTCCCACCAGAAGGGATTTTTCCCTCTACCATCCAATGACTCCAGGACCTGAGTCCTCACCAAAAAAAAGGTATATAGGCATATATTTGTTTAGTGTTGTTAACATAACCACCTTCTTCACCTTTTGCTCTCAGTTGCCTTACTTTCCTTTTGTCCTTGATCTAAGCCAATTTAGGATTGTAGCAAGCATGTCCTTTCTTGAGGAGTAGAAACCTGACCTTGTTTAAACTTTGGCATTGGCTTCAGAATTCCCACAATGTCAGTGAGGGTATTTCAGTATTTCTGCCTCTGTGGCCAGCAGAACACAAAAATTGCAAGGATAATGCAAAATCATAATTAAAACTAAAAGAGAACTGAAATTTGGTCAAAGCTCAGAAAACTTTTCAGTAAAGTTCATATTTTTATGGGCTTGTTATTTTGTACAAATCCATTTTCTTCTTTCCTGTCACATCTCAAGACTTTTTTATAAGGAATCACTGTCTCTTTTCCCCCTAATTTAAATTCTGCTCTACCCGTTTGGAATATTAGGTACGGCTAAGCAGTGAAATTATTTTAATGATATGGCTGAGTGCTCGTATATATTCAGGCAAGCAAACATAAAATGGTCATTCTTTATATTAAGGGTCTATAGTTTAGAAAAGGCAATAAATGATAGATTGAAGGCATAGGTGGCTGCAGCAGTGGGCGGGTGTATTACAGAGGTTATTAGCTCATCAGTTGAAGGTGGTGGAACAGCTGCAAGCCAAACTTACAAGCAACCTTCATAATGACAAGACTGCATAATAACTGATTAACTATGGGTTAACATGCAGATTGACTCTTTATCGACTCTTCATGAAATACATATGAATGGTACTCAAATAGGAAGCGTGGCTGTAAAAGGAGACATGAAATTTCCTAATGAATGGCACTTTATTGTCTCTTTTCTTTAAATCTCAAATATGATTTGCAAGGGTGCCTGTACTGCCTGAGGTTTAAGTACTGTTTTCAGAAATGGTGTTGTGTAGTGTTTGTCTCATTTCCAGTCAGGATTAAGCTCCTTAATCTCTTGGAATATGTTGCTGTGATTTTTAATGTGTTGTTAGACAGTGTCCATTTGAAGCTCATGGCTTTTCTAAGGAGATATCTAATGTACTAGCCAAGGATCTGAGGCACAGGAGGTGTCTAGGGAGCAGCAAGGGACACAGTGGGAGAGCAAGAACCCTGCTTCTCTTGGGGAAGAGAACATGGCCGGACTGTGGAGGCATCGGCAATTGTGGAAGGGAGTTGCTTGAAGCTCCAGAGAGGCCAGAGAGCTCCCACTGCAAGGACAGTTGGAGCTAATGCTGTATTTTTACAACCACATTATGTTCTTCTTGAGAGGTGAGAGTTATCCCCATACTCAGTTATACCAAAGCTTTGTTGAATTGGCCAGCGCAAATGCATGTGTTTTTTGTTAAGGGGTAGTTTATTCCTCACAACTTTTGATCCATGTCCCTAAGAACCTCATCTCCGCATCTTTGAAACTCCTCCAGGGATGGTGACTCCACCAGTGCCCTGGGCAGCCTGTTGCAATGCCTGACAATGCTTTCCAGGAATAAATTGCTGCTAATATTCAATCTAAACCTCTTCTGGTGCAACTTGAGGCCATTTCCTCTTGTCCTATGACTTGCTACTTGGGAGAAGAGACCAATACCCTCCATGCTCCAACCTCCTTTCAGGCAGTTGCAGAGAGCAAGGTCGTCTCCCCTCAGCCTCCTTTTCTCCAGGCTGAACTCCCCAGGTCTCTCAGCCGCTCCCCATCAGACTTGTGCTCTAGCCCCCTTACCAGCTCCGTTTTCTTCTCTGAACTCGCTCCAGCATCTCAAGGTCTTTCTTGTTGTGATGATACCATAAAATTGGCAAAGTAACGGACTCTTAAAATGACATTTTAAGGTTTTAAAAAAAGCATTTCTTATTCAGCGCTGGGGCCGGACTGGGGGTGTCCCTCCATAGGTCCGCTGCCAACTAGTTGGTTATATGTGGCTCTAACAGAAAAAAATTACATATTCCTTGCAATTCTTGACAACCATTAACATATTCCACACCTATTCTAACAGAAGCTATCTTTTAAGCAATGCTAAGCAACATTCGCATGTTTCTCAGTTACTTCTCAGTTACCACTTGCATATTTCTCAGTTACCTGTTTCAAAATAATATGTCGTAAATCTATGTCAATTTTAAGAATAGGGTACGATTACTAAGTACAAAGATTCTATGGTTACAAGGTTGGTTGATCTTTAATGGTTGCTACCTTAATATGAACTATCTATAATTCCTTAAAATACAGTTTAATAGTCAGAAATACATGTATCAGTGTGGTGATCCTGCCACCACTCTTGCTGCCGTTTTGAGCCCTGAGGTGAGGTGCCCGAAACTGACTCCAGGATTCAAGGTTTGGTCTCACCAGTGCCCAGTACGGGGGGATGGTTACTGCCCTAGTCCTGCTGGCCACACTATTCCTGATACAAGTCAGGATGCTGGTGGCCTTTTTGGCCACCTGGGCACTAATGCTAATAACTGCCAAGAGCAAAGTCAGAATGAAAGGTGTAGGGCTAAGAAAATACAGTAGCTATTTTCTCATCCCCTGTACCTTTCCTTGGGCTTTGGCGGGAGGATTTGTGGGTTTCTTATCTTGTGGCTAATTGCTGCACTTTGGAAAAGTGGGAATGAAACAATTTTTTTTTTTTTCTTGTGAAATAAGAGTGTTTCTTGTTGTGACTTAAACCTGTGATTTTTACCCTCTCCACCCTGGAAGTGGAGAACAGATTACTCCCTTTCTTTTTTTCTGCAGCCTTTTATGTACTTGATTACTGTTGTTATATCTCCCCTTAGTCTTCTGTCTGCTTTTAGTAGTTGTCGTTGTTTCATGGCTTCATTTTTTCCAATCATGAAGAAAATTCCCTTACATTAAGAGGCTTTGGATCAGGCCACTTGCTCAATAAAGCTCTGTACTGAAAACATCATTTTAGTAGTTCAGATGTTGTATATTAGGGTGGCAAGCACACGTGATTTAAAATCATGCTTAATGGGCAAAAGTGCCATATGGAATAAAGAAGGTTATATCCAGGCTGTTTAGAATCCTTGTTTCTCTTCACTTACCCAGTCTTATTTTCTCTATCAGTGTACCACTATTTATGGTTTTTCAGCAACCAGCACTGTAACCTTTTTTAAATTATCATAAATAAAAGCACTCAGTCCACGAGGTCAGCTGATCAGAGCCAGCACAGCCGGAGCCATGTCGGCAGATCCCGGGGTACAGGGGGATTTGTGACATGGCAGCACCCGGCAGCCCTTGCAAGAGAGTGGCTGATGTGGCGTGGGCATTACCATGGTGACGGTGACCACACCCCTCGCCTTGAAAAAGCCTCAGGGAGGGCAGCGATGCATCGCTGCTCACCATGTGCTGGGAGGTGGGACCAGCGTGTGAAGCAAGTGAGTACCACCCACACTGTGGTGCAGCAGGGTGCAGAGGTTTTCAACTCCTTGCTTGTTAGGCCATCTCAACTATTGCCAGTGTCCCAGACTGCTGCTGACCATGGTCTCCTCCACACAGAGAGCTTGTCACAAAAAGACTGTGGCGAACCAGACGGAGAGCCTGCCCTGAACCGTGGCTGTTCAGGTCTCTGGCTGCCGGGAGTGCCAGAGGCTGCTGCTGCCGGGGGAGGGAGGCAGCATTCCACCTGCGTGAGGTGTGAGCAGGTGCAAGATCCACTCAGCGTGGTGGTGGAACTTAAGGAGGAGGTCGAGAGATTGAGGACTATCAGGGAGTGTGAGAAGGAGGTTGGCTGGTGGAGTAACTCCCTGGTGTGCCAGTCAGAAAGGCCCCAGGGAGATACCCCCCAAAAGGTGATGGACCCCCTGCCCTGTCGGGCAGAGGGGGGAGACCCAAGACAGCCCCTGCCCTGTCACTGTCGGGCAGAGGTAGGGGACCAAAAAGATGAGGAGGGTTGGAAGCAAGTTCCAGTTCAGTGTTGCAGGCAACCCCCCTCCCTACCTGCTTTGCTTCCCCAGGTGCCCCTCGGTAATAGGTTTGAGGCCCTGGATCTTAAAGAAGAGGTAGGTGAGGATGTGGTGGAAGACCTGCCTACAAGGTCACATAGGAAGAGGCGGTTGACTCCACACCTCAAGACTGCCTCCGATGAGAAAGAAAGAAGGGTAATTGTAGTAGGTGATTCCCTTCTGAGAGGAACAGAGGGCCCAATATGCAGACTTGACCCTCATCATAGGGAAGTATGTAGTCTACATGGAGCCCAGATCAGGGATATCACCAGGGCGCTCCCCAGCCTGGTGCACCCAACAGACTACTACCCACTGCTGATCTTCCAGACAGGTGGGGAGGAAGCTGCATCCTGTAGTCTGAGGGGAATGAAGAAAGTCTTCAGGGCCTTGGGACGGTCGGTGAGAGAGTCTGGGGCACAAGCTATTTTCTCTTCCCTCATTCCATTTTTGGGTGGTGACATGGGACGGAATAGAAGGATCCAGTCCATAAACGCTTGGCTACAAGACTGGTGCTACAGACAGGGCATTTGGTTCTTTGATAATGGCTGGTTTTATAAGACACCAGTCCAGACAGTGATACATGGGAAAGGATTGTCTCACAGGGACAAAAGGGTGCTGTGACAGGAATTAGCAGGGCTCATTTGGAGAGCTTTAAACTAGATTCGAAGGGGGATGGCGTTGTAGCTGGGCTTGCACGAGTGGGGCAGTGCTCTAGTATTGATGAAGACCGGGAGGCCCCCCATCTCCCTAGGGTGAAATCGGTGTGTTCAGCTTGCTCCCTGAAGTGCCTGTACACCAATGCGCGCAGCATGGGGAATAAGCAAGAGGAGTTAGAAACCTGTGTTCAGTCAGGAGATTATGATCTGGTGGCAATTACAGAGACATGGTGGGACAGCTCACATGGCTGGAATGTGGTCATGGACGGCTATGTCCTTTTCAGGAAAGACAGGCCAGCCAGGCGAGGTGGTAGAGTTGCTCTTTACATGAGAGAGCAACTACAATGTATTGAGTACTGTCCAGGGGTGGATGAAGAGTGAGTTGAGAGTCTGTGGGTGAGAATTAAGGGACAGGCTGGCAGGGGAGATACTGTTGTGGGTGTCTATTACAGGCCACCAAATCAGGGTGAGGAAGTTGACGAGGCCTTCTACAGGCAGCCAAGAGCAGCCTCGCAGTTACAGGCCCTCGTTGTCATGGAGGATTTTAACTACCCTGATGTTTGCTGGAAGGACTATTCAGCCAGTCATCCACAGTCCAGGAGGCTCCTCCAGTGCATTGATGACAACTTCCTGATGCAAATGGTGGAGGAGCTGACTAGGAGAGGAGCACTGCTGGATCTCATTCTCACTAACAAGGAGGGTCTGGTTGAAGCAGTAAAGGTGGGGGGCTCCCTTGGTTGCAGTGACCATGAGATGGTGGAGTTCAGGATCTCAAGGATGGCAGGAACAGAATGCCAAGCAGAATCACAACCCTGGACTTCAATAGGGCCACCTTTGGCCTTTTCAAGCAATTTCTAGGGGAAATCCTGTGGGACAGGGTACTTGAAGGTAAAGGGGTCCAAGATAGCTAGTTAGCATTCAGGGACTGCTTCTTCCAAGCTCAAGATCAGAGCATCCCGACACATAGGAAGTCAAAGAAGTGAGCCAGGAGACCTGCTTGGTTAAACAGGGAACTGCTGGGTAAGCTCAAGTGGAAGAGGAGAGTTTACAGATCATGGAAGGAGAGGCTAGCCACTTGGGAAGAATATAAGGCTGTTGTCAGAGGATGTAGGGAGGCAACTAGGAAAGCTAAGGCCTCCTTAGAATTAAACCTTGCAAGACAGGTCAAGGACAACAGAAAGAGCTTCTACAAATACGTGGCAGATAAAACTAACACCAGAGGCAATGTAGGCCCACTGATGAATGGGGTGGGTGCCCTGGTGACAGAAGATACAGAGAAGGCAGAATTACTGAATGTCTTCTTTGCCTTTGTCGACTCTGCCGGAGGCTGTCCTGAGGAGCCCCGTACCCCTGAGGCCCCAGAGGAAGGCAGGACAATGGAGGAGTTTGCCTCAGTTGATGAGGACTGGGTTAGGGAGCAATTAAGCAATCTGGACATCCATAAATCCATGGGTCCAGATGGGATGCACCCGCAGGCGCTGAGGGAGCTGGCTGAAGTCATTGCTAGGCCACTCTCCATCATCTTTGCCAAGTCTTGGGAAACGGGAGAGTTGCCTGAGGACTGGAGGAAAGCAAATGTCACTCCAGTCTTCAAAAAGGGCCAGAAGGAGGACCTGGGTAACTATAGATCGGTCAGCCTCACCTCCATCCCTGAAAAGGTGATGGAATAACTTATCCTTGGTGCCATCTTAAGACATATCAAGGATAAGGGGGTCATTAGGGGCAGTCAACATGGCTTCACCAAGGGGAAGTCGTGCTTAACCAACCTCATAGACTTTTATGAGGACATAACCAGGTGGATAGATAATGGCAAAGCAGCAGATGTGGTTTAGCTTGACTTCAGTAAAGCATTTGACACCGTCTCCCACAACATCCTCACAGCTAAATTGAGGAAGTGTGGACTGGACGATCGGGCAGTGAGGTGGACTGGGAACTGGCTGAAGGAAAGAAGCCAGAGAGTTGTGGTCAATGGGGCAGAGTCTAGTTGGAGGCCTGTATCTAGTAGAGTCCCTCAAGGGTCGGTACTGGGACCAGTACTATTCAATATATTCATCAATGACTTGGATGAGGGAACAGAGTGCACTGTCAGCAAGTTTGCTGATGACACCAAACTGGGAGGAGTGGCTGACATGCCAGAAGGCTGTGCTGCCATCCAGTGAGACCTGGACAGGCTGGAGAGTTGGGCGGGGAGAAATCTAATGAAATTTAACAAGGGCAACTGTAGAGTCTTGCATCTGGGCAGGAACAAGCCCAGGTTCCAGTATAAGTTGGGGAACAACCTATTAGAGAGCAGTGTAGGGGAAAATGACCTGGGGCTCCTGGTGGACAGCAGGATGACCATGAGCCAGCACTGTGCCCTTGTGGCCAGGAAGGCCAATGGCATCCTGGGGTGTATTAGAAGGAGGGTGGTTAGTAGGTCAAGAGAGGTTCTCCTTCCCCTCTACTCTGCCCTGGTGAGACCGCATCTGGAATATTGTGTCCAGTTCTGGGCCCCTCAGTTCAAGAAGGACAGGGAACTGCTGGAGAGAGTCCAGCATAGAGCCACAAAGATGATGAAGGGAGTGGAGCATCTCCCTTATGAGGAAAGGCTGAGGGAGCTGGGTCTCTTTAGCTTGGGGAAGAGGAGGCTGAGGGGTGACCTCATTAATGTTTATAAATATATAATGGGTGAGTGTCACGAGGATGGAGCCAGGCTCTTCTCGGTGACAGCCAATGATAGGACAAGGGGCAATGGGTACAAACTGGAACACAGGAGGTTCCACTTAAATATGAGAAGAAACTTCTTCTCAGTGAGGGTGACGGAGCACTGAAATAGGCTGACCAGGGAGGTTGTGTAGTCTCCTCTGGACATATTCAAAACCCACCTGAACGCCTTCCTGTGTAACATCATCTAGGTGTTCCTGCTCTGGTGGGAGGATTGGACTAGATGATCTTTCGAGGTCCCTTCTAATCCCTAAGATTCTGTGAAATTGACCTTTTATTGACCAGGGACAGCAAAGCTAGCATAAGACTGGCAATGCCAAAGGCTACAGTGTTAAGACTTGTGGTTTTTGCTAACAGGTGTTTATCATCAGATGTTTCCAATAATGGCTCTAGAAAGCATTGACTAGTCTTCTGCCTTCAACTCAGTTTATAAATTTAATTTACCAGAAAGTGAGAAAGAACAAAGCAAAGGTATGGGGGCGTCTAAATGGCAATAGGGAGTTTAACTGATTTGTTTTACTTAGGGGTCTCTCTGCTACTTCATGTAGGATTATGTTTGGAAAAAAGAAATCCGAATAAATGCAGAAACAGTCCAGTTTCTTCATTTCTTTTGCTAATTTCATCATAACAGAGAAAAGAGAATAAATCACAGTTATGTAAATCTTGGCAAAGGACTGGGTGAGATATCATGTGGCAGAAGAGTTGGAGGGTCCTTGTGGCTCCTGACCACTTTTGTGTTGGCACAGCTGTGTCAACATTATTTTGAGTGAGCACATATATAGGCATTTTCTCAACAGAACTACTGCCTTTATTTGCAAAGGGGGAAAATCACACTCCTTCTATGTGACAGTCCTCGGACTCTGAATACTCAGGAGAATGTGAGGCTGAGTAAGTTTGTGCTCCCAAGCTGTGCATGGGTACATGTTGCAAAGGCAGCAGAGAAGGAGGATTCTGAGAAGTGGAGTAAAAGTCCTAAATATTTGTTATTTTGGTTGGATTCCATGGTTCTTCTGTGGGAAAAGTTTAGCACTTCACTTTCCCATCATCTTTGGTGCTGAGAGTAGATTAATTTCTCCAGTACCAGGCTCAAGTTGCTTTGGGATAAGCAGTTGCAAGAGAGCTTGCTAATCCCTCCCTGCCAGAGTTAGCTTTTTGCCTGTGGATTTTTAGAAATTCTCATAAGCATAGATCTCTGAGAAGAAACTCTAGATGATACGGATTGCCAAACTGTGTCTATGGCCACGTCATTTTCAAAGTTTTTGATTTCTCTCTGTAGCAAAGGTGATTTGCACAAAATCTGTGACACGCAAGTTGTATTAGATAAGCAGAGAAGATCCCACGTGTGAATTGTTGGTCAGGTTACAAGTATTTTGCTTAAACTTGACGTTTCTCTGTATTTGCTCATCAACAGTAATAAAGTATATAGTGAAGTAGTTCAGCAGGTGCTGGATCTGAAGCTAAGTGTCCTGCAGATGTCTCGCCTTGTGGCTAATTTTGAGCACTGACTTGGGAACATTCATAAAAATACCTTATGCTTTTGGGCCTCTTCAGTCCATGAAGATATCAGAACAATGCTGGCTGTATTGAGTCCAGTTTAATTTTGTGTAACTTAGACTGTCTCGGAGACTTCTCCCACTTGGCTGGATTTGATTGCAGTTGATCAGAGCTTTAAAATCTAAACCAGGCTAAAAACACTACGCTCGTCATCTTTTATACCTGTCTTGTCTTTAGTATGGTGTAGCAGAGGAGTATCTGCATGCTGATGAAGTGAGAATCAGTCCTATTGTATGTTAAAAACCTCAAAGATATGGGAGCGTTTGGAAGTTATTAGCTTAAGTCTGCCTTGTATATTCACTTTCTTCCATCAAGATCAAACCTGAAATAATTTGGCATATCCTGCTGATTCTCCGCCACTTAGTGACACATGTGCATGATATTTTGAGCAGGAGAAACAGATACTTGAGTCCTTTTAAAGGCTTTGACTTTGGATTTTTTTCCAGAAATGTAGTCTGTCTGTTGTTCACATCTTGAACGTTATTTCCTGTGTGGTATGTCATGAGATCCTGGTGCTGTTTATTCAGAATACCCTTTGCTGTGGCCTGCAACTTCTCTGTGAGAGCTGGGAGAGCCTTTCCACCTCTTTGCACAAATTTCCAGGTAGAGTGTGAAAAACATGCTAAATGAGAGCTTTAAAGAAGCGTGCTTACAGGTGGGGAGAGCAATATTGCCCTTTCTTAAACATGAAAGCTGCAATTATGTCTAACTGGAGGGAGTCCTGCTGGATCTCCACCAAAATCAACTGATCCCTAAATCAGCTGATCTTTATCTGGCTGTTGATGGCTCTTGTGCCATATTCGTTATTTATTTAATGAAACGTCCCAGTAAAATAGAACAGCCATTCATAAGGCACTGACAACAAACAATCATGAAAATTGCCTTTGAATTTCCCTAATTTGCTTGCAAGAGTCAGAACAATAGGAGAGAACAATTGCAGTTATTAAAAGAAATTGCTGCAGGCAAAATATAACCTGTTTTAAAATCCAAATCCAGGAAAACAGAAAGGAGAACGGTAAAAAGGAGAGGCACCCGGTAAGATGCCTCGTGCTCCCTATCTCCTTTTGTCTGTGTAATGAGAGACTTCCCCTTGCTCTTTTCTCAAGCAGTGTTATTTATCGGGGAAAATCAAAGCATTTAGTATCAGCATAGTCAAGCTGTGTGCCGGCAGCGCCTTGCCTGGCAAAGCTGTCGAAAAGCTGTTTTCTTCCAATCTGCTTCATGCCAATGCAAAACTATCCTGCTCTGGAACTGAGTGTATTGGAAAAATGGGAGGAAAACTCACTTTAGCATTAACTACTGTCCAGAGAGGACTTGAACTTCTTCCTGGGCATGAACTAGATTTCTTGTGAAATGAAGAAGCCTGTGGTTGTTTTTCAAAATAACACAACTGGCTTTTAGTGTCACATCACCCCAAATGAGATCTGTTTTCCTTAGTAATTTAAATTCAGGTTTAAAGAATTCATATTACTAAAGATGTATTTACAGAGCCTTGGGGATTCCCACTGGTCCAGACCCAGCTGACTTTGCACATGGAGAAGTGTGATGAACCACTTGGCCGTACAGAAAACCTGTAAGCGATGGCAGAAACAAATTGACTTTTGTGTGCCTAACTTCCTTATCAAAGCAGGAGTCAAGCCCCTGAATCACAGCACTAAGCAAAGTGATGCTTATGTACTTGCAAAACTCGTGCCTCAGAAACCAGATGGCATTACAGGAAAAATCTGTACTTAACCCAAACCATGCGCTTTTGTCCCGGCTAATTCAATAGAACTTTGTCCGATATAACTGAGCATGGGTGTAACTCTCGTCTCTCAGTACAAATGAAATGTATTTGGCTGTCCCACTATTTTATAAAGAGATAACAGATCAAAGGATCACTGCAATTTAAGGACACGAACCCTGATTTTCTCTTCAGTCTACCTAAAGAGAAAAGAATTTCTTGTTGGCCTGTGATCTTCCCCTCTGCAAGTCAAAGCCCTTTGAGTTCCTGCTGCTGGTAATGGCAGTTTACTCACAATTTTTCAGCTGCATGCGATACCTCAAATTGGCCACCTTGTTATAAGGAAAAGCAGCCTGCAAAGGTGGAGGTCTTCCCAAAGAAACCTGGGGAGATATACATATATATATATATATATATATATATATATATATATATATATATATATGTATTCCTGCATGGCTGTTTCACTTCATACTTCACCACAGGAGCAAAACAAGGAAGCAGAGACCATTGTCAAGTGTTTAACAGAATGTGACTTTTTGACAAAAATGATTGTCAGACAATGACTACATCAAAATGTTAGCAGGAGGTATAGTGACTTTTCTTGTTTGTTTGTTTTGGTTTTAGTTGTTGTTATTTGGGGGTTTTGTTTGTTTTTGTTTGTTGTTGTTTGTTTGTTTTTGTCCAGGCAGCTGGCAGTCTTAATTGCTCTTAAGAAAAAGAAACAGAAATTCCTTTTCTTCTCATGGTATTTGGGGATGTAAATCGTGCAGTGCTTTAACTCTGTGCTTCCCTGCCTAATTTTCTCTTACCAAAGTAAAAGTAGATGAAACTTGCTCTTAGTTGCCTTGCTGTAGACATTGAGTAGATCCACTAAATATCTCTGGTTTGCATTGATTTCATGTGAGTAGAATTTAACCTATATTCAACATCAAGTACCTGAAGTCATTTTCCCAGATAAACACAGAATGTTGAGTAGTCGGTTCGATCAGTGTTATTCAAGGGAAGCTGAGAAATCCATATTCATAAGAATTTCACCTACCGTTTACCTAGATACGCTATTTTTTTTTTCTTCTGTCTGTGGAACTGAATGCTGTTTTGCCGTCTGAAGAGAACTCAGCAAATGGGCTGTGTTAAAGAAGAACTTGATTGCATTGCAAAAAAAAATTTATAATACCTCCTAGGATTTAAAAGTGCAATAGGGGTAAATGTGTCAGCTTAATTGAATTAAAATATTCCAAGGTATTCCTTCCTCTCTGAGTCAGATCTTTTCACTGCAATTTTGTCTCATGAGGGATTTTCATGATATTTAATAATTTCCTTCAATATGTTGGCATACATGACTTGACACAGTGAGTGAGCTCAACAAATCACCAAACGTTCCTCTTGTAGCTATGCAGAAAAAACAGAGCGATGAAGGTGTATGTTTGTCTGAGCAACTGTATTTTAATCTGTAACTTCTACTCTTCCTTCTTTGTCCTCTGGAGCGGTATTTCTAGAGTTATTGGAGAAAATCACGTTAAAATTGAACAGAAGTATATAATGGAAGAACAATGTCAGAGACAAAGATTCTCCTGTCTTTCTTTCTGTTTTTAGAGGAACTTTTGCTGATTTACTGTTGAATTTAGGGGCTGCTTCTGGACACAAGAACAAGCTATGGACACCTTGGAAATTCTTATCTTATACTTTACAGAAGTGGTCACTTCTATAAAAGAACCTAACATATTTTACAGCAAGTAAAAGCAGTAACAAAGCAAATGTAGCTCTCTGTATCTCCCCATACTAATGGATTTACCAGACCCTCTTCAAAACTGCAGCGTAATGCATGCTACTGCATCCACTGCACCTCAGCTGCCAGGAGTTACAGCTCCTGACCTTTAAACGTTAGGGAATAATAAAATACATTATTAACAAGTAGTCAATTAGCAAATAAATGCCCCTCTGGTAAATTTAAAAAATAAAGTTTTAAAATACTGCCACCTTCTGATGAGTTTGGGATGGAGAACTGAGTTATAAAGAATTTGTCAACATTTTTATCAAAGGTAACAATTCAGTTCTGGATTTTATAGTGTTAATGTCATGTTGCACCATGGGTTTTGCAAGGCCGATTTTCACTGGATGTGAGACTATGTATGCAGTCATATAAAGAGATGAAGAAAATGCAGGAAAGATGCAGGCAAACTTGTTTGAAGAAGCAGCACTTACATGCTTTGTGGGTGAGTTTAAAGATTTACAAGCACAAAGCCTATGTTTTAAGTGTTAAATGCATTACAGAATTGTGGCTAAAATGTTGGTGTGACTTGCGGGATGCGCTTGGGCAGAGGAGAGGTACGTGTGCTTTGAATCTCTCACGTCTCTGACATGAACGAGTCCATGAAGGGTTAATTCCTTTTAGCATTTTTACTTCACTAACATCCAGATGATACATGTCCACGTCCCACCTTTGTGTATATTTTAATTATCCAGATGGTGTTTTATGTGTCCAGCCACATACCATTACTATATTACTTAAACTTGGCGGTGATGCTTAGAAATAACTTTCCCCAAGCTGGCTTTTTCTCGCAAAGTTCATCCAATTTCAGCTTTCCAAATGTCCTTTGTGCTGCGACAATATATATTGTGTACCTAAATGGCTTGCATATCATTTAAATTCCCTTGATATAAGGAAAGTCTACTTGGCAAAGGCAATAAGCATTTAAAAGTAGCAGAAATTAATACAAAATCTAAGCTAATGGGACCTTAAACTTAACCATTTCAAAGTCTCAGAATTGAGGCAATTCAAAGGTTCTTAATTCACTCAAATTTCCCTATGCCATGCTCCCACCTGTGGGGTCGTTAGGGAGCAGGCTGATGCTATGTTTTTCCCCGAAACTGCAAACTAGGAGTGCTTGTACTGTAGGCACAGTGGGCTTTCTCCAGCAAAAAGGGTATTTTGAGACGGTGGCTGAGAACGCAGATTCCTCCTCAAAGGGTTATCTGGGATAGGAACAGGACTTCCAGCAGCAAAGAGTGACTCGTTGTGAAGCCGTAGCATTGCTTTCCTGTGAATCTACCCAAATCATAACTCTCATCCTACCTGGAGTATTCTCCTTTTTGTGTAATTACTTGTACCTTGGCTTTGATAACTTCAAAGCAGGTAAACTTCACCTCTTGAGTTTCAAATAAGGGACTATCCATAGGAGAGTTCTAGAGCTTCATGGACTCTGCTAGATGCAAATGCCAAGCCACACAGCCAGATTTGATAGCCATCTCCAAGTGTTTTTAAAACAGATCTTAACCATATGTACAGTATTCCAGTTAGTATAATGTTAGTATGTTAGTATGTTAGTAATGCTGTTGTATACTGAGGTCAGGTGAAAGGCAAGTAACAGCAGAATTGTCAAAAAAGGAAACCTTTTAAACCTTTTAAAATGACATAGAGGGGAGATGTAATGAGAGCTCTGGAAGGAAGAGGCTAAGAGAAGAAAAATTTTCAGGGAACATTAACATATACTTTTAGGAAGTCTTTTCACTGAAAGAAGAATGACCCAGAGATTTGACTGTCGTAGTCCTTTTTTCAGTGAAAAGATTTTATATGTGCTGCTGTGTAAGAGAGAAATACTTATTTCCCCTGTGTTATTTACATTTCAGTTTGGAAGAGCAAGAGGAAGCTTTATTGAATCCAACCCCACAGTAATACAGCATATAAAACTTTCAAGAAGTGAAAGCCATACTGAGCTCACATTTCAGGATAACTCCGTGGCTGTTATAACCGTATGTCATGCTAGACATGAATTATTAGAAATGATTCGTTTCAGTCTGCATTCATATTACCCTCCCAGGGACCTTTCAGATTGGATTTATGGAGAGAGATGTTCCCTGAACGTTTCTTTTTAAAGAAGCTCCAGATTGCAGGACAAATCAAGTTTTGATGAAATCAGGACTCTGGATTTGAAGGGCTGATGGATACCTCAGAGTTAGAGAGTATACCCTCTGGGGACAATTAGGGATAAGTATCTGCAGGGATGGTTGTATCTTGCAGCAATTGCTGCTGGAAGTGGAAGGATTATTGTTTGCTTCATGATAGAGGCAGATGCCACTGAACAGCAGTCACTTCTCCAGTTCCTCTCCTGCAGGATTCTCATGGAGATGTGCAAAAAGAAACTTAAAAGATCTTCCATTCAAGTGAGCTGAAAGCTGTGAATCAAAATTGGTTTTAGGTAAGGGCAGGTGTTGGTTTCCTTGGGCCTTAGTGGTTTAATATAATACAAACCTGTGAAATATAAGCAAGTAGCATGTTATTTGTGGTGGCTGTAGTTGTCTGCGTCGAGGTTCTGCGCTACACAACAGTTGATTCCAGTTTTTCTTTGCCCGTTCTGGAAAGTGTTCTTCATCCCTTCCCTTTTCCTGTGTCTGTAACATGATGCTGCATGGATCGTACAAAATAGAACCCCTTTGTCCATGAGATGTAGGTGGCTTGCTCTGAATATTGTAAATTTTGCCATCACTTGTCCTTTCTTTTCAAAGTTGTCCTTGCCCTTTGAGGAGAAGTCTTCCCTCAGTCTAGAAATGACATCCATCCCATGTCTTCTTGCCCTAATCCTAAGATCTTACCTGCCTCAGGTGGGCAAGGGTGACCAGTTCTGACCCCACGTACCTCAAGACAGCCTGAATCACAGGTAACCCTGTGAATACAGGCAACGCAGAACAGTGATTATGGAGATTTCCACCTTTAGGCCCGTGAAGGCTGGCCCAGGATAAGTGGGTAGACTGAAAAATGTGGTGCAGAAAGGGGTGATGGTACCTGGGCTGTGCCTTCCTGCAGTGTTTCCATGCCTGGAGATTCCTTTTCCGACTCTTTTTACAAGAAAAGATGGAAGAAGGTAGATGGCAGCGAGTGATTCTGTGGGTGATTCAGAAATTGATTCAGAAATGGGTTATATTCTGCACATCTGGTTTTACCAAAGCAGCCAAACTGTCTCTGGCAGTTGCTGCCACCCAGATCCGTCAGTGTGGCATGCAGCGGCCAGGAAAGGCTGAGTCTGGTGCAAACTGATTTTAGACCGAAGACCTGGTTTATACAAGTCCTGTCTGCTTCATAAATTCCACTTTGGTCAGCTTGTTTGGGGAGTGTTTTAGTGGCTTCTAAATATTCAGGCAAGCAAAAGCCAATGGTTTTGTTTTCAAGGCACTGATTAAAATACTCCACTATGCTGAGCTTTGGGCAGAGTTTGTTCCCAAAGCTTTTTCTCAATTACCAGCTCACCATAAAATCCATCATTGCCCACTTTTAATCCTGACCATCAGAACCATTTGTCTCCGCACATTGCCAAGTGAACAGCTACAGATGTTGTTTATTGTGCTGAACACAGCGAGACGCACTAACAAATCTACTGTAACAAGAGGCGACCCATTACAGTAAGAGAAGACTTTGTACTCTGAAACAAATATCTTTAGACTTCAGCCTGAAATACAGCCTGCTGTTGTGTTTTGTGCACAGCTAGCCATTTTACTGTACGATATAACAAATCTCTACTGAAAAATTGGACCTGCTGCAACATAGTGTGTGGGAATTGGTCTAAAGGAGTGGGCTCTTCCCAGTGATTGGGTTTTCACAGAGCTCTGCAGATGGACCTTTTGATACTGTTTTATTCTCCACAGAGTCATCAGGTTTACGAAGCTAAGCCATGCTATTCATACTGGATGTGTACTGCCATAAAACAAAAGCCATGGGACAAGTTTTAGCTGGTATGAAGAAGTCCAATACCAGGCATGACACTTTAAGTAGTTCTTTGCTGTCTGAAGGATTCATCCCACTTGGACTTCATACAAGATCCTTCACTTCTAGATGCCAACGGCCTCTGCCCAGCCAGCCCTGTCTCCCTCTGCTCTCCCATCTCATCAGAACATCTTAATTAATCTTTGCCTAGTTTTCTTCACAAATTCTGCTGTTTCGTTTCAACTGTTGACTCTTAGCACCTAGCTGAAATTCTGGTGGATTTTTCTTCCTGCGTTTGGGGAATAATAATCAGCTGTGGAAAAAAAAAAAAATTGCTATTCCTGTGTGGCTACTGCAGCCTGCTAACATTTTCTGACAGTGAGTTCACCCAATCACATGCTTAGTGTGTCCCCGGAAAGCAGGTGTTTCAAAATTGATATATTTTTCTCTTCATGGCTGTTGCACAGCAATGAGTTTGATTCCAGGTGGGCATATTATATGAAACTTTCCTTATTATGGATTGTGGTGGGAAACACACTCTGTGTAGATGCAGTTTACTAAATGTAAATCCCTAGGTAGTAACTTGGAGCAGGCTGTGTATCTGACCCAGCTGGGAATAGAGCCAGTTGAAGGGCTGATGTGTTCAGTGTAATAGATAATCTGTCTCATTTAGCAGGCAACCTGTCTGAGCTTGTATGTGATATATCTGACTTGGTGAGTGGCATGTCTGACTCAGCAGCTGAATAACATTACTCCTTCTGGAATATATTTTCTTGAGTAGAGAATATATGTATCTGCACACATGCACACTTTTTTACTTCTTCAGTCTGCTGTGTTTGATTTTTTTTTTTTTTTTTTAAATGCATTAGTGCTGGATAAAATAAAAGTGCATGCAAGTGTGTGACTGGCAAAACCAATTTACAGGCTTTCTGGGCTCTCAGTGCAGGAAAAGTTCACAGCCCCTCACAGAAATAATTGTAGATGTTTTCTGATCAGTGCACACTCTGCCATCCCTGCTGTAACTTTGTCTTTTAGTCAGGGCTCAGCATGCAGTCTTAAACTCTTGCAGAATGACATATTTTTTGGTCAAAGGGCAAGGTATTTGCAAAGTTCAGGAGACTGGCAGTGCAGTTCTGTGGTGCTCGGTACCATGGTGGGTTTCAGCATCTCCAGGACTGCACTCGAGACCACGGATTAGCAAGAATATTGAAATGTGACTCCAAGGAGAAGCAGGGCTGCCTCCCAAGTTGAGCTGGCGTTCCTAGAGGAAGGACAGGAGAATGAATGCTTATCTGTTGAGTTAGCAGAATGCCTATGGGAAGGGAAACAGATCATCTGATTAGCATTGGCATGCTCTCCTTCAGCAGCAGGTTGCCTCAGGCAGTGGGCATGGAGGTGCTCATCCCCGCACCAGTTTCATGTAGTTCTGCCCCGTTTAGCTTCGGCTTTGATTTGCTTCACTTATTTCTCATGTGGTGGAAGATAAAATCAATAAATCTTGAGTACAAGTTGCTCAACAGAAGGCTGCGCTACTTTTATTCTTTGTGGGCATGCATAACTATACACCTGTGCTATTATCAGGTTTGCTATTAATGTTATGCTGCTTTTGATATCAACGAGAATGCTCTCAGTGCTGCTGTCCATTTAAAAAAAAAAAAAAAAATTAAGAGATGTGTCCACGCTGTGTGAATCTCTAAATGTGCTTCCTGTTGATGAAGCCACATGAGTAGCTGGTCAAAATGCTGTGGGTGGCAGAGCGATTAGTACAGCACAGAGAATCTCAAGTCTTGGTTTATGTTACTCAGCCACTGTGCTCCAATTTCCCATTTTTCTCATGTGATAAATCTTGTAGACTTTTTTCTGATTACTATATTAAAAAAAAAAATCTCTCAAAGGGACAAGTGAAATGTTGCCTGAAACAGTAGTTTGACTGTTTGCTCTTGCAAAAACCTTCACTGCAGCTGCTAAGAAATGTTTCAGTTCTGTTTAGCATGCAGCCATTCCCAAAGAGAAGATGCCTGTGCTTTCTCTGCTAGTTTTTGAAACTAGGAATGGGAATCTCGCCTCCACCTTTCTTGAGAGTCCTGGTCTAGAATCCACTGTGTGGTGAGCAAATACTGTGGACAGTGTGATAATGCTGGTTGTGGGCCTTTCTTTAAAACCTCTTTGAGTATTTGAAGCAAATCAGAATGATGATTCCGCAGCCTCTCTGGACCCCTGTGTCAGTGTTGATCACCCTTCACTCCGAATATCTCCTCTGTTACAGGTTTAGGAGCAGAGGAAGCAAAACTGGTTGCCAGATACAGGCATCTCCACGGTGCTTCAGCTGTAGTAGTGGAGTGATCTAAACTTCTTCAAGACTGAAGGCAAACAAATATATACCCTTGTGGCCTCAGTGAGATCAGAGATTACAGCACCAGCAACGTCGGAATACAACATCTCATACACAAACCTGGTAAGTACGTAATTGAAATGCATGCCAGCTTTTCGAATGGTTGCAAAAGAATTTAACTGGGACTGAGCACACAGGGGAGGCTTGCTCTGTCCTTGTAATTCTCCCCTGAGTTATTGTTGTTGGCCACTTTGAATTTGCATGTTTATTCCAAGTTTTATCGGAACTATAGAAAAAAACCCATAGTAGTCAGGTACCTTTGACAGCTCAGTCAAATAGGAACCTACCAGCATGTATTATGCTGAAACAGTGGCTAGCAATAAGGGTTTAGGGCATTTATTTTATAGTGTCTGCAAACAAACTATGGATTGTTTCATCTAAAGGTAGGATTCAAAGTTTTTGAATATTTCATTAATCGGGATGATATCTTGTCTTTTAATGTTTCTGTGTTGCCCTTTCATTAAAATAATCAGAGTAAAACTGTGTGGGGCTTCAGTCGCTCCACCCCCAGCAATCATTGACTTAAGCCATAATTTTGAAGAGATTAGCGATGTGCTTTGCGAACCTGCCAATGTGCCTGATTTCCAGAGAAAAGTTGATCACACGCCTTCTGTAAATCATGTCCATATAAGTTGAGATATTGACTTCTGTAACTTTCATTTCCCTTTATACCAGCAGATCTTTTAAAGGGAAACTGAATTATTTCCTTTAATCTGACCAAATATTGCAGTATCAGTTACAATTGTCTACAAAGGTAAACTATAGTAGTATAGACATTTGTCATGTGAGAGTTTGCTGCAGCACAGAATTAGGGCTGAAAATGTTTGTGCCCACCCTCTCTTTCAGTGTTGATGTGAATCAAGCTTGCTATAATTAATTTGCATGTGGAAAACTGTCTCTCTGCCAAGAGAGAAAGAAATGATTTTGAGTTAACACGATTATGTCATAAAGCCCGGTTCTTCCAAAGTAGATGTCTTTGTAGTGCATATTCAGTGTGTGCCCCTTTTGTGGTTTCCACGCTGTAGCTGCAATAACCGATAGCTGAAAACATCATTGCGAGGCTGTCAAATGTGCTGTTTGCATAACCGGTGATGATCTAACTATTCTTCAGCTTCACATATCAAACTGCTGGGAACTGACGCTAGTTATTGGTAACAGGAGGTGGAACTGAGTACCGTGGTTTTAGTGTCAAAGGCCTGCAGTGCTGACAGGAATACTAACTGTAAATGAAACTGGAGCGAGTTCAGAGAAGGGCAATGGAGCTGGTGAGGGGGCTGGAGCACAAGTGTGATGGGGAGCGGCTGAGGGACCTGGAGTGTTCAGCTGGGAGGAAAGGAGGCTGAGGGGAGACCTCGCTCTCTGCAGCTGCCTGAAAGGAGGTTGGAGCATGGAGGGTATTGGCCTGTTCTCCCACATAACAAGTGATAGGATGAGAAGAAACAACCTCAAGTTGCACCACGGGAGGTTTAGGTTGGATATTGGGCATAATTTCTTCCTGGAAAGGGTTGTTGGGCATTGGAACAGGCTGCCCAGGGAAGTGGTGGAGTCACCATCCCTGAAGGGGTTTCAAAGAGGCGGAGATGAGGTTCTGAGGCACATGGCTTAGTGCTAGATTTAGGTTATGGTTGGACTCGATGATCTTGAGAGTCTCTTCCAAATGAAATGATTCTATGATTCTATGATTTTGGCTGCTTTTAGCACCACGGTGAACTGAGCAGAGGAAGGTGCCTGACTCCAGCCTCCCTGTTAGCCAGCGAACCAAATTACTGTGACCTCTTGATGAGAGGATTGCAAGGCAATGTGTGGCTGCCTCGTGCAGTCATCTTGCTGTCTGTCAACTTCAATGGTTTATGATCCTTCTAGATGCTACCACCATATATCCTGTTGCCTTTAGTGACTCCTCCAGCACAGGTGCTCCAGTGACAGGCTTGACAAACTCTTTTTTCATAATTAGGTCCTAGATTATTGCAAATTTTGTGTGCTCTTGAAGGATTGTGTGTTTGATTTATTCGCTGTGCTAAACGGAGACAATGCAAAAAGTGCAAGCAGTGCTGAGTTGTGGGGCAGAAACCCACTCTACCTGCAAAACCTTTGGGGAAGGGCCCTGCAAAATTTTTTTGCAGTTATGTGGAGTTTCTCAGCAGGGAGTCGGTTAACAATATCCAGAGCAACCCAGCAAACAAGAAGCCTAAAGCCAGGAGCTAAGCAAAATACAGAGATTTCATTGTAAATTAGCATTGGAAATTAGAGCAAGGCTGTGGAATAACTACAATTAAAATTCAGAGAGCAAAGAAGGAAAAGCTTACCTAGTGACCCCTGCTTGCTGCACAGGGTTAGAAAAGGAGCTGTGCTGCTTTAGTATTCTGGCATAACTTGCATATTACTGAAATTGTCAGGAGTTTAAAGGAAAACCAAGGGACTGATTCTTAACTGATGAAAATCAGCATAACCCAGGTGATATCGAGGCAGCTAAACTGATCCACAAGAGCTAAAAAAGATGGAGAAAATGAAGTAGCTCTTATTTTCTGGCAAGTCTGTGTGATGATCCTGAACTATATTTGAATGGATATGAGCTGTTTAGGAATAAAGACAATGATTTCAATGTTAACTCTGGAGGGAGAGAAATAGATCCATAACAAATCAGATCTATACAAGGGGTGTTTTTTTGACGACTGTTTGAGTTGCCTTTATTCAATTTATTTTACTAATATGAAATCAAATTCTTCCCAGTTCAGGTTTCTTACAAACATTAAAACCCTAAAATACCAAATCAACAACAACAAAATAATACCAGGATTCTAACCCAAGAACTCCCTGGAAATGAATTCAAAGGCAGCCAAATAAAACAAGATATTAAAATATACAAAATACTGCAATTTAAAAGAAAATCACTGAATTATTGAAACTCCATGGAAGAGATGTCACAGCAGTCCTTCTAATCAGCCTGATTAAAAAAACCCCACACTATCCTTTTTCTTCCCCCCTCCTGTGATGTCAAGAAGTGTATTGTAAACTTAAAGTGATGTGTGTAGTTCAATCAGATTGATCTACAAAGTTCAAAGATATTGTCATTTTCTGAGCATTTACACTTGATCCTGTGTGGCACAAAGTATGTTGCATCTATACACAGTGTAATTCTTTCAGTACTCTAGGACTGCAAAAAAACCCCCACTCTTCTGCAGAGAGTCAAAAATAAGCAGCATGTTTCAGAAGGCAAAAGGGTTGTTATTTCCCTAACATTGACAAAAAGCTTAGGTTTTCCATGCAATAGAGGCTGCATAACGTGGAAATAGATGCTTTTTGCATTTGCGGGGAATTCTCAGCTACACTTCTGGCCAGTGAACCCATTTTAGCAACTTAGTGGTAGCAAATCAGGGTTGTAGGCTGTGCTGGGGCAAGTACCTCTGGAAATTACTTGCCCATTGGAAGTGTTAGGCTTGCCAGAGTCTGGAACCCCTGTCCTAAAAATTCTTCGTTTAAGTAAAGGAGATGGTAAAAACACCATCATTCCCCTTTTACAGAAGAAAAATCAAGTTGTAGACCAAAGGAGTGCTTTAAAGCCCAGTGAAGTAGCTGGAAAGGCAGCATGGAGTTGTGGCAGGCTTTAAAAAGTTGCTTTGGGATTTTGTGTCTGTGGAAAGGCCTGATCTCAGTGCTGCCAGAAGGAGATTCAGAGCCCTGCCTCCAGTACAAAGCTGAATTTAAAAACAATTTTAAAGGACTTAAATCTTACAGATCTTCCTCTTCATGATTTGTGATTTTTTTTTTAGGCAGAATTTATTTAGATATTTTTTCCCCAGAAAAAAATGAGATATTTTGATTCTGCATCTTTTTATGGAAACTAGCAGTGTATTTTGGCATTTCTGCGGAGCGGTGGCATGTTCAACAGCCTGCAGAAGGGACCTTACACTTGCTCAAGGCCTGTAGCAGGGAATAAACCCAACCGACATATTGGAAGACACATCTATTTACAGCAGCTGAAAGACGTGACCCCTGATCTTTGATTACAGAGTGCTGTAATGCAGGGGTTTTTTAGCAGTCCTACAGCTGGCCACCTACAAGTTACAGAGGCTGTAAACAAGGGGGAATTGGGATAGCAAACCGATCAATTACAGAATATTGAAAAGATCAAGGAAGTGGCAGCAATACTGCTAAAGCCGGTATGGAAAAGCCTTTCTTGTCCAATAACCTCCTTCTTGTCACAGAGATTGTAACAAGATGGAAAATGGCACAACCAGAATGCATTCTGGTGGCAATGATTGCTGTGAGAATTGGGACTTGTTCATACTTCACCCACTCCGTCTTGTCTTTCCTAGATGCTGTATCCCAGGCAACCCAGGCAGAAGGTGTTACATTTATTATGTCCCCATCGCTTTTTATCTCTTCTAGTGAAACCCAACATTAAATTCTCTTTCCAGCCTCCGCTCTTTTAAATAAGCAAGAAAAGATGGCAGTGTTACCTTTGCTCAATCTCCTAATTAGCCCAGCGGAATGTATTTCTTTCTTCTCTTTCTGAGAAGGTCTGTGCCATGGGTCTCCAAGGTGGGTGTGCAGCAGGTTCAAGGCCTTAAAAGAGGTGAGGTCTGGAGACTGTACATAAAGCTTGAGAGGTGGCCTGTCTGTATAGGGTCTGCTAAAGGCCCTGTACTTAAAAAAAACATATCAATAAAAGAAATATCAGCACATTGCTGGACTTCTATGTGCAGCTCATGAAATACTTTTTTTTTTCTTTGTCTGTATTGAAAAGGCTTCTTTGAGCCATTGAAAATGCTCTTTGTATCCCAGAAGGTTGTTAGCGGCAGGAGGTATGGAGGGAGAATCCAGCTTTAGCAGTCACGGGATCAAACTTGCCAGGTCAGAGCTGTATTACTTTTGATACATTAGCACATGTTAAGGTCACCTGGGTAACATCACTAGCAGGAAAGAGGTGACAGCTGCCTTTGAACAAAGCTTGTGGTGCAGCTCCGCTCTTTCTATGCAAAGTTTGACATGTGAGCATCAACCGCTGCTGCTGTGGGGGCTGTTTCACCTGAAAAATGGTTTTAGAGTTTGCCCTTGTGCAACTTTCTGCTGCCAGCTCCCAGATGAGATGTGCTCCCCGAGTACTTCTTGTCTGTTTGAAGGGCATGGTCAGCCTGAATACTGGGGCCAATTTTGGGCCCCTCCCCTCGGGGCTCAAAATGGCAGAACCAGGGGTGGCAGGATCACCTCAGCACACAAAATGGCTGCACCGGGGGCACCAATATCACCTCAGGACTCAAGAAAGACCTTGAGGTGCTGGAGCAAGTTCAGAGAAGGGCAACGGAGCTGGTGAGGGGGCTGGAGCACAAGTGTGATGGGGAGCGGCTGAGGGACCTGGAGTGTTCAGCTGGGAGGAAAAGGAGGCTGAGGGGAGACCTCGCTCTCTGCAACTGCCTGAAAGGAGGTTGGGGTGAACAGGGATCAGTCTCTTCTCCCAGGTAACAAGGATGAAAGGAAATGGCCTTCAAGTTGCACCACAGGAGGTTTAGGTTGGATATTGGGCACAATTTCTCTCCAGAAAGGGTTGTCAGGCATTGGAACAGGCTGCCCAGGGAAGTGGGGGAGTCACCATCCCTGGAGGGTTTTAAAATACATGGAGATGAGGGTCTTAGGGATGTGGTTTAGTGCCAGAGTTGGGTTATGTTTGGACTCTATGATCTTGAGGGTCTTTTCCAATCAAAATGATTTTATGATTCTGTGATTCTGTGTACCCAGCAAGGGTGCAAGATCTGGTAGGGTCACGGTGAAGGCTCCGCTCTCTTACAGGCTGTTCCTAGCCCCAAGATACATTATGCCTGGTGAAATCAAGTTTGTCTTGTTTCAGCAATCACTGCCAGCTATGTGATGCTGTTGTTTTGCCTTCTGTTCTCCTTAGTGAATTCCTCCATACTTCTTAGTGAACCAAGGGTCAGGACTTCAAGTGGTGCTTCTTGATTCTTACCCATGCCCAGAGAAACACTCTTACCACAGGGCTGGGTAAGTCCTCATTAAGCATCTAGCGAAGAATGACATTCTTGTCATTGTGATGAGGCAGAAATGTTTCCTCCTGCCTATCATTCTGGTTGTCTTCAGCCTTACCAGCCTCAGGTTGGTCTGTCGCCCTCACCGTGGGTGCTCATCCATTTGCAGAAGGATAGTTCAAAAGTCACAGCTGCTGTTTGAGAGCCCTTTGAAAGTTCATCTATCCCTTTTCGATTATTCTGCAGCTAGGCCAAGACAACAGCTTGTTAATGTTTAAATGAGCCTGTTCGTATTTTTGCGTGGAATTCTCAGTCATTTAAGCCTTGTGCCTGGTCACTGTAGTGTTCGGATCTCCTCTCTAATTCAAAGCTTTGCTTTTAAGCCTAGCTAGAGTGTAACACTGTTATGTGGTCATTGCATCTCAAAAGCGAGATAATTCTGAACCTAATTTGCCATTTCTGGGTGTGGTGTTGGGGGTTTTTTTACCCTTTTTCTTCCACTGTTCCTACTAGAGAATGACGTGCAGGATTTTGCTTTTTCTCTTTTTATTTTTGGGGGGGGCATTGAAGGTGTTTTGCCAGTCTTGTCTGCATTAGAGCTTACTGGTACTTTATGCTAACTAACAATATGTGTGTCATAGAATTGCTGGCTTATGTGCAAACTGTAGCAATCATTGGGTTGTATTTTTGTCACTGACTTGGATCCAAGGTTTGCATATTTTAAATAAACCCACATTGGCAGAAATTCCACACACAGACAAGTTCCTGCCACCTGAAAAAAATGGAACTTCTGTTTATTCTGGAAGGGCTTCTGTTGCTCTCAAGCTGTATCTCCTAATAGGTTTCTTAGAGAAGCATTTTTCTCTATGTGAGTAATTTAAGCCTTACATGCCTTCAAGCTATTTTTTAATTAAAAGAAAAATAGGAAATTCTTGTCCCAAGTAGGGGGCTTGTGCTGTTGATTGACTATAGTAAGGAATTTCCTAGGAATTTTGAGTTCTGCATGGCTGGATACAAAATCAGCCCTGTAAGTATGACCCTGACCTGAGGCTGGGATTTTTAAAATGAGTTTCTTAATAAGAAAGGGAAGAAATAAACTCAACTTTGAATGAGCATAATGCAATTTCCCTTCACACAAATTACTCCTTTATTATAGCACAGATATTCACATTTATCAGTCTAAATACTTAGGTCTTATGCAACTTCATTTTGCTGGATTCCGCTCAGTCCTGCCTAAGAGGGAACCTATTCCTAGAGCAGATTAATTCCTGTTCATGCTGCCATAAGCCACCAAACTGGTCACTAGGGTAGAAAAAGGCCTGAGATCATAATTGTTTCACTTGTCTGTTTTCCCATATCTTCCTTTTTTAAATTTTTTTTTTATTTGTTGAGGCTGACTTTCTTAGTTGAGAACAGCCTAAGTATGTCCAAAGCAACTCAGCATCTGGTGAAGATAAAGCCAGGGCTGCCAGAAAACAGTGAGCAGAGGTATTTTTGCAGATTGACGTGAAGGATAAGAGCCACATTTGGATAAAAAAAAGTGAGAAAAAGAAATGGCAGAAGGTTCGGCCCATATAGATGGCCGAGCAAAGGAAGTACAGTAGACTGATTACAAGTCAGGCAGGAGCATGTAAAAAAAAAAAAAAATCCAAGTTCAAGGCAGGAATCTACAAAAATCTGCCACTAACCCTTTGCCTCTTCATCAGTCTGTTTTCCTGATGCTTGAAACACTTTTTTCCCCACTAACTTCTACTCCCACTGCTTTCAAATACCTAGAGAAAGGGGTAAGAGAGAAATGATTTTTGCACATCTAGAGCGACGCTAGTATACATGAGCTGGTGAACCCACAGTTTTTGCCTTCCCAAAGTTGTACATTCCTCTTTTTTCTATGCTGGAAACCTTACGTGAAGTACATTTTCAGAGATTTTATCCCTTGGAGAGAGGTGGCACCTCTCCTCTGGAGTCTCTGCCCACAGTGTGAGATGGAGAGATCAAGCGAGACTCTTGGCCAAGAGGCCAGAACAGTGGGATCCCAGAGAAGAAAAAACTTAATTTTCTTTTGAAGCACTGCAGTAGCAAAGTCCTAGAGAGATTTTCCGATTGGGGCATTGGGGTTTTTTCAGTAGAAAATTGAGCACTTTTTTTTTCCTATTTAATCAAAAGCCTGGTTTGCCTCAGTGGTTTTGATGGAAAATTTTCACATAGGTCTTTGTTGTAAAATACCAACACATCAGAATTATCCCTCTATCTCAGTAGATGCGCTTTCCAGAGGGGGAACATGTCAGGTGATGAAAAACACATCAGCTTTGCTGCCTCAACTCAGGTTTTTTGATAAAAGAGAATTTTGTCTAAATAGACTCTTTTCATTAAAACCAAAATGCTTTGTGGACAGGTCTTGCTTTTGGATCAAGTTTTTACTGCTAATTTTTTTGTTACATAGTGATGTGCAGTGCTTCATTGTGCCTTCTGTAGCGATAGTGCACGCAGTGGTGTGGGATCAAGTCTCTGCTTTGCCCTGATTTAAACTAGTCTGGCCTGAAATGATGCAGATGAAGTCAATTCAGGATATAAAAGACTCTTGTTTCTGAGGCTGACAGAGGTATTAGATTGTTTGCATCTACCATCTGAAATTAGGAGGTGATGTTTGACCTAGAAAGAGGAATTTTGGTCTGATTCTGATTTTGCAGGATCCTTTATGGTTCTTCCCTCCTGAGGACCAGAGGAGCCTGCAAAGCTACCCCAGAACAAACGCCACCTTCCACAGTGGGAAAGTCTTGCCTTCTTGCTGATATATATTTTTTAAATATCTTAAAATATAAAAGCCAGACTCTTAAGGGATGCGAAGACATGTAAGCTAACATATTTAACAAAACCCAAGAATGTGTGGGAGAGGTTGAGAGCCTCACCCAGGATCTTGTGCTCCCTGGCATGGTGCTAGATGTGCTGTGAGTTCCAACCTAGTGCTGTAGCCACCATGCAGTCTCTGCTACTTATGGTTATGAGATGAAATGCCCTTACAACATATCCTACTCTCCCCTCCTATCTGCTAAAACTACCTGGCACGGCATTCACAGTCAGAGTTCAAGCTACTCCTAAAGGAAAAGGAAGTATTTTTAAAGAAAGTCTTTAAATCTACCTGCTGGCTGGCTGGATTTAGGTTGATTTAAAATCCATCTTTGCTTTTCTAATCTGCTAGGTTGGGCTGGCTAAATGTAGTGACCCTGTGCCATTTGAAATCTTCAGTTGATACAGCTGGTACATACTAGGTGTTCAGTCATAGGAGTTTTCATTTTCTTTTCAGGAACTATACCCATTTCACACAAATTTCAGCTGCAGAGGGACACATCCAAGTACCTCTGCAAGGTGGATCTGCTTTCATACACTAGGAAATGTCTTGATCCTCAGGGTTCAGCTGGTACTGGGACCAGTGGCACCTCCCTGGTCAGCAACAAAAGCCTTTTGCAACCTGTTTGTTTCTCACATCATGGTTTCTAGAAGGTCCCAGGGATGCAACGGAAGGAAAATGTATATATAGCAATGGCTGTGCAAAGGAGATTGAAAAGAGGATTTACTTTGCTTAGACCAAAGCCTTTCCTAGCATTTTCAGTCATATGTATGACAGCTTTAACAGGCAGGATAAGAAGATAAATATGAGTCACGGACTGACAAGAAACTCAATTGGAAAAGAGGAAAAAGTTCTGTTGGAAGTGATGCTCTAAGTTGTGTCCCTTTTTAGCGGCCTCCCTGATAATCTGCTCAGTCTGAGGAAAGAAACTTTCTTTACTGTAAGACTTCTGCAGATCTCTGAAAAATGCCAGCTGAAGGATTTCAGGGGGAGGAAATTGAAGCTTTAATTGCTGGGATAGAATTGAATCCATATTCCACTCAGTTAAGACTGGGAGAATTTCCCATCAGCTCTTCTCTCTCTGGCCTCTTGGCTCACAGCCTTCAATGATCTCCTGCCAATCCCCAACCAAAAAGATGAAGTTTGTGAGCTGATCTTTTTAATACGGGGGAATAAAGTCAATTTTATAGGTCACATATAGGTGAGGAAAGAGCCGAGCACAATTTGTTCTACAATTTACCCAATGGAGGCTGTAGATTCATTCCTTATTTAGGAATATCACTTATGCCTATCATCTCCTTATCCTGCTATGCAGAATTCAAACTGAAAGCAGAAAACATATGCAGTGGCCATGACAGACGATGGCTCTATATTACTATATCCTCCCTCAGCAGGGTCATAAAATATTTATAATTAATATTATTAATATATAATCATTGATAGTGACAATTCTTAGCTTTCTCTTGGACAGATAGGCCTGTTGGCTGTTGAAAGCATTTCTGTGTCTTACAGGATTTTTATTTTTATAGGATTTATATTCTTAACCCCAGGAATCTATGTGCTGCTTGATTTTTCTGATGCATCTCACTCAGGTTTGTATCATGTTTCAACAGACAGCTTTTCTCCTGAGTTAAACTTCGAAAGTATTTCGTCTTGAGACAAGATAGGTGAGTGTCAGCAAGGCTCAGTGCAGAACTGTGTTGTGAAATGGTATTTCATTATCTGTAACAATAATAACTGCAAGAGAAACCACTGCAGGGACTAGAATTTGGTAACATTATCTCTGCAGTTGACTGAAGCGTGACAAAAACCGGTATGTTTAGCATCATAATCGAAGTCGCATGTGACTTTTTTTTTTTTGAAGGGACACTGTGGTGTGTCTGAGGATTTGCCCTCCATCCTCTTTGAGAAGCAGTGAGACATAAGCTCTCCTTATTCCCTACACCAGCCACAGGCAATTCTTCTGGCCATTTGACACTCCTGAACCCTCAGAGGAGCTGACATTTTGTGACCACAGGACTGTGGTGACAGCATGAAAGTGCAATAGTTTTTGGTTCTGAGGGAGAATAAAATTATGGTGGCAATGAATCCAGCAGCTGCAAAAACAACTCACAAAATAGAAGAAAATACATTTATTCTGAATCAGAGAGCTTGAGCATTTAGTCAGGTTCTAAGACAAATGATAAGACCAGGCACTACTTCTCTTTTATCATTGTTTAAAGACAGGTTTTTGCAAATTGCTGGTCCACTCCCCCATGATAGGTAGGTAGATAGATAGAAAGAAAATCATTGTGAAAAATAAGTTCTGCCACAGTAGCATATAATTATGTGACAAAAAATACATCAGGCTGTGCTGCAGGCAAGACATTGTGTCTCATTAGTGTTTGGTGGACTTGATCACAAATAACATGTTTCAAAACTGTCAACTCCCTCTAATTCTTCTTCTCTGCTTATACTCACACAAAACTATGCTCAAAATTAGCCAGTCTGTGCCTTGATGCTGATATCTTGAGAGCGATTTCTGAGAAAAGTGGACAATCTGCGGGTACAAGCTGCATTTTAACTTTTTTTTTTAATTGTTTCATCCTTGGCCATCTCTGCTGCACCTGATAACTGACTTTTTTTTTCTTTTTGGTACTAGGATTGAAGCGTGGGGGCAAAGGGTCTGTGATGGAATCCTTGCTGTTTCAGTTCCCCTCACAAGTTTTGCATTTGCCATATTGCTGAAATAAATGCAAGTGTCTGTCACTTAGTCCCTCTCCGAGTTCCCATCCATCAAGGCAATAAGGAGGAAGCAGAGGTTTGTTTCTCGATATTCTTTCAAGATACACCCAATCCAATAATTTTTAGTAAAGTCGATACACGCTGATTGATTTCTCATACGCTTTAGAGATTGTTTCTATTTTCTTGAAAGATCAGTATATTAATTTTAACATGCCATATACTCAGTGACAGACAATAATAAAGTATACCATTTTGACCTTTTCAGTTCCCTGCACTTTAATTTACCAGCTATTCTCATTCCTCTTTATTTATGGCCCCTCGATATAACTGGCAAGGAGAAAGTAGAATGGAGAGCTAGTGAAAATGCATATTATTTAAAAGGCTAAAGCTTGGCATTATCGTTGTGTTAAAAGTTTATGGTCTTTTGTGGGTGATATTGGGCATTAAAATGATGATAGCCCATTCTTAGCTATAGAAAGATAGTGTTACAACATCTTCTATACACAAGAAACACAAAGTGGCAGAAGTTCAACTTCATATGAAGCAGTTTATGGGTCAGCATTGAGTTTGGGCAATGGTGGTATAAATCTGGAGTAAGTCTTGTAGGAGTTAAAGGATTTTCTCTGAGTTTTGTGAATGAGCCCATGTGATTTGTTTGAAATTGGCTGCATGGGTGCTTGCATGTCCACTGCTCCAGCTCCAAGCTGCTGGTGAGTGGGAAATCAGAGGAAAAATTTGAATTGTTTCATTTGCTCTATCTGTTTTGATTTCAGGCTTACTGTATGTTCTTAATTTTTATGTCTCTCTAGGATTTCAATAAAAAAATACAACAACTGGGAGAAGGAGGAAGGGCAGCCAAAGGTTGATTACAGTCTGTTGCTTATTGTGTAGATTTGTAGATTGTGAAGGCAGAAGAATCTGTGATGATCTTCTGAACTGACCCACATACTTAAGATTTTACCCACTGAGTCTTGCACCAAGCCTAACAGCTCTGTCAGAGTTCTTGAAGTATCTATTCAGTCTTGATTTAAAAACTGAAAGATTCTAAAAGATCTATGGATCTTAAACATTTAAGGAGATGGAGAACTTCCTCCAGATGTTCTCAGATAACATCTTCCAACACCTCCAGATAATCTTCAGACAGTTAGAAACTCCTTTTGAAGAAAAAGCAAATGGAAACGTCTCTCTCTTTTTCAATATTCTGAGTTAATTACAACTTGTCGAGGTAGGAATGATGTGCCTGGTAGACTGAAGAGTCTTAGAAGCATTAGAAATGCTCTTTCTGCCTAAATAAATCAAGGCAGTGGTGAATTACTAACCTTTCCGTTTCCTTCTGAGGAAGCAAAGAGGAAACCAAAAGGAAATTGCACCTCCTGGATGTGTAGAGCCCAACATCATCCCAGGATGGTGTGGCTTGAACATTGCTGTCTGGTGAAGCGTTACAGCAAGTTAAAAATGTCAGAATGAAGGGATGGGAATATTTGGTGGAATTGGCTGAAAATTTTCCATCCTAGTTCTTTCCTGCTGAAAACTGTGGTTTTGACTAGAGCATTTCCTTAAGCAAAATTTGTTGTGCAGAACTTGAATATATAATTTTCATTCGGGCTTTGAAACATTTTGGTTTTGTTTGGGGACAGGCAGAATGAAACTCTGCTCTGCATTAAGTCAAAGCTCAACAACAAACTTGAATAAATTCAGACACAAGCCATATTTCTACAGAAAGAGATAAATCTAATTTCCAGTTATCTTTATTTAACCTTTTTATCAGCCAGTTCTAGTTTCCTTAAAATATGTCAGGGATTTGTGGGTATTCTCTAAAGAATTGGGCCAAAAAGGAAAGAGAATTCAGACTGTGAGTTGTTCTTGAAACGTTTGATACTATATTAAAGTAAGAGTGAGCTCAGACTATGTTTTCACAAATACAGGCGTTTGTCCCAGTTTTCTCCAGCAACATAAACTAGATCTTTTGCAGTTGTGGGATCAAATTTCTAGCTGATAGGAATCAGAGCAACTCTATTGCTCTAAGTCAAATTTACATCTGGAATAAAATGACACAGCTCTCTTCATGAAGTCAGATGGACCAGATCTGCAGGGCTATAAACCTAAATTAAGTTACTTGATGCAGATCAGTTACAGATTTCACCTATTTGAGTTTTTATTGAACAGGTTGAACCATTGCTGAGGAGTTCTCACCAGAGTTCAATAACTGAGTAGCTCTGAGCAGGATGGTTTTATCAGATGCTTCTAAATTCAGTCTTTGGAGATGTTAACACTGTTAATGCTGTTCTGTGTAGAATAGCTGAAAAGGGAAGAGAAAGGAATGGTGCTTATTGATCACACAAATTACAGTGAGGGGAAGATGTTTTAAGATTCGGCTTTATTTTTCATTACCCCACTCTAATTCAATTGGTAATAAATTAAATTAATTTCCCCAAGTTGAGTCTGTTTTGTCCATAATGGTAATAGGTGAGTGATCTCCCCCTGTCCTTATCTCAACCCACAAGCCTTTAGTTATATTTTCTCTCTTCTGTTCAGTTGAGGAGAAGAGTGACAGAGCTGCTTTGGTGGGCACCTGGAATCCAGCCAGGGTCAACCCATCACAGTACTTACAAGTGTTCATTTAGGCATTTTCCTGTTTTATATTGTCTTGATTTGGCAATGCAAAGAAATAAACTCTGAACAGCAAGAGATCAGCATCTAAATTCAAAGAGTTAAGGGAACTATTTCTTGGTTCTGAGCTCACAGTACACTACAACATATTTTCAGGCTCTTCAGAAAAACAATGACAAGAATATATTTAATAAAAATTCATATGCTTTCCTAATGGCCTGGCTTCAGGAGCTGGGGTTGTAAGAAGGAATACCAGCTATCGAGACTTGTAATAAAATTAGAAGTGTTGGTCAACTACATGTTGGTTTTCAATAACCTCTTGCTGTAAAGTCACCAATGCAGTTTAGTAGGGTGATGAGATAAAGTATGTGTTCTGCTGTATTAATATAGTTTGAGATTAATGTTTTCTGATTCATGAGGAGTTTTTTAGTGTAAATTCAAAATAAAATTATTTTACCAGAAAAGTTTTTTTTGTTTGTCTGTTTGTGTTTTGGTTGTTTTGTTTGTTTGTTTGTTTGTTTTTAAAAAAACCTTCTTCCCAGTCATCTGACATTAGTAGAAGTGTTTACCTCACTTAGAATGCTATACAATATTCCAAATTTATTGTGACTGTAAACAACAACTCTGCTTGCTTTATAGCATTCCCAGGCTCCAACAGTAAAACACAATATCTCTATCTGGTTGGAATTATGTGTTACAACAGTTTTATGGTGGGGGGGTAAAGCTCCGATAAAGATAAAATAGAGTTTTGCTTTTTCGTGTGACCTTGTCATTTGAAAAAGCATTGCACTCTAACAAGATATAATTTAAAAGACCTCTGGGAGCAAATTGAGTTTACTGAGATATTTCTAAGAGTAATTACTTACTGCGAGTTGTCAGTGTGCTCTGTTACAGTTCTTTTCCTAGCAAATGTAGATATCTGGGATTGTGTAGAATGGATTAGAGCTCCTACCATTAATGTTTGATGGGAGACAGTAGTGAAAAAGATGGATGCTCGTATAACTGACATTTCCTGCATTTATGGCCATAGACTAAAATGCCAGGCACATAATTTCAAGTAAAATGGCAGACCCAACTCAATAATATTTAATGATGTCGTAGACCTTGGCGAGGAGAATAGCTAACGGAAGTCATTGCACTGCATTTATTGAATTGTTAAAATGAGTTGAATAATAATTGTATTTTGCAGGAGTTTTGTTTTAGAAATTTATTTCCAGGATCTGGTACTCTGAAAATTAATTATTTATCATTCCAGTCAACACAAAATATAGGAAAGACTTTGAACTAAGTTAACTGATGGCAAGATTTTTACACCGACTTTGTCCTGGTGTTTACAGTGTAGAAATGTACTCAGTAGCTCAGGAAACAGTTTCGAAGATGGGATGATTGAAATTACCTCCCAGAAGAATCTCCTTTTAGTAGTTTGACTCTTCACAAAGTCGGATCTTTTTGTCTCCTTCTAGGAATGTCAGGATTTAGATTCTGTGGAGCTTATATCATGGAGCCACTTGCATGTCAGGACTATGATATCACTGATGATGTCAGCAAGTGGAACATTAACTACTTCAGTACCCTTCTGCTAATATTTTAGAAAGCCTGGAATAAGCAGGAAGGACTTGGACTGATGGAGAACCTCAGACTGATGGAGAAACTCGAGCTGATGGAGAACCTTGAGCTGACGGAGGTCTGTAGGCGTCTTGATTCCAGGTCTGTGGCTACAGGGTTTCTCCACATGGAAGGCACAGAACAAAGCTGGACTGGAGGAAGTTTGCGCACCTTTCCATTTGTGAGTCTGTAGGATTTCCATTGATAAGGCAATAATAATAATTATATATGTAGTATAATAATAATGATAAGTATGTGAAGGTAGATCTTCCAGCCAGAGCCAGGTGATTTTGCAGGCTTTTCAGAAATTTATAAATGCAAAATGGCCAGTATGTGCATTAAGGTTCAACAACAACAGAAAAAACCCTCAATTTTTTACTTTTACAAGACAAAATGGCATCGTTACCACCTCAAACTTGTGCTCGGTGATACCGTTGTCATTACCAATTTTTTGCTGTATCAACTGTGGGGTTAGATAAAAGAACTCCTTCAGAAACAAAGCAGAGAAGTGCAATATGTAAGGACTCTTAATTAGCACACACAACTCCATGTTGCCCTTTTCATCTAAAACTGGTAAAGAAAGGGAATTATGTGTGCAGAAAGCATATTCGAAGGATGGTTGTCTTTAGCAGTATTGCAACATACCAGAGAACCAAATGAGTTTTGATGTAAAACACAGCCAGAGCCCGGGTAAATTGCCCCAGCTGATTAGAAAACAGCAGAGCTTTTAGCGTCCTGGAACGTGATGCGTGTAACAAAAATTGCTCAACGGTGTGAATTTGGAGGGGAGCAACTGAGCAGCCTAATTGTGTGCCAGGCCTCAGTGGTGTCCTGTGCCTGCTTTAATCATCAATTACTGTAATGCTGGGGCAACCCACCAACAACTTAATTATTGTCTGGAGCTCCAGCCATAGGTGGCTCCTCCAGGCTACGTAAAGCAAATCCACCAGTCTGTGTGCTGGAAAGGACTGTGCTGCAGCATCTTTCTTAGGGCACAGGTGCTCCTTGAGCTTGTGCTGGAACATCTCAAGGTCTTGCTCAGAGGTTCTCCAACCAGGTGTTTCTCTGCCTTCAGACGTGAGTGTCTGCTTCTAATCTCCTTTCTCTGCTGGGCTAGATTGTGTCCTTGATAGGAATTTCCAATATTGATAACACAGAGCTTTTGTTACTTGTGGGGTTTTGCTTATGTTGGTTGGAAATGTATTCAACATCCATGGGTTTGACCAACAGACATTTCAATAAATGTGTATAAGCAAGAAACTTATTTGCAGGAGAGCACCTTGAGCCCAGCTGTGAAAAATGGTTGTGATCATGAAGCCAACAATACGATAGTTTCATTTTTTCTTTGCTCTGCAGTTGCCTTACAGTATCAGGGCTCAGAGGTCATAGATGAGTGTCATGTAGCCTCTGCATGTGGCATGTAGGAAGTTGTTTTGCAGGGAACTGTAGCAAACCACAGAAAACTAAGAGTTAATATGCAGGCCAGCAAGTCTGAAGTTATGACAACTCTCTTCAAGATAATAGATTGGAGGAGCTTGCCCATTGTGTTAAAATGCCCGGTTAATTGGAGAGCCAAGCAGATGGGAAGTTTTGAGAAGTCAGGAGAGATAAGGAGATGACAGAAGCTGCAGTTACAGACATGAGATCTGCTCTGAAATAACAGCTCTATATGTAAATGATTTTCAGGATATTGCCCATATGCTTCCCAAACATGCGTCTTGGCTGCAGTGTTGTCGATTTACATCCCCAAATCTGTCACATCTTTTGTAGTGTTGTATCTGAGAGGGGTTTCAAATGCAAAGCTGGGCAAGCAGCAAGATTAATTTCAATATGAAACATAGAATCATAGAATAGTTTGTATTGAAAGGGACCTTCCAAGCTCATCCAGTCCAACCCCTGCCATGAACAGGGACATTTTCACCCAAATCAAGTTGCTCAGAGCCCCGTCAAGCCTGGTCTGGGATGTCTCCAGAGATGGGGCATCCACCACCTCCCTGGGCAACCTGGGCCAGTGTCTCACCACCCTCAGGGTCAAGAATTTGTTCCTCATGTCCAACCTGAATCTCCCCTCCTTTAGTTTAAAACCATCACCTCCTGTCCTGTTGCAACAGGCCCTGATAAAAACTGTCTCCATCTTTCCTGTAGCCAGTTTGTGGCACTTTAAGAACTTCTTTGGCTGTTCTTCCTTCCTTAAAATCACTCAGGGATAGGGTCTCATCTTCTGTCCCCATGTTCAGTTGAGGGTTTGTGTCTTGCCCCCGCCCCAAATCTGTATACATGCTTCTCACTTTCGGAAGCAAAAGGAAATGAATGCTTTTGTGTGGACCCCCTCAAGTGCTGCAGGTATACAAAAACATTAAAGCAGCTTTAGAAGGAATATGTTTTCTTCACATGGGGGAAAGGTGATGCAACATCTTTTGCACTCTGCTCTGTTGAAAACCCCGTACAAGTCTTCGTTTTTCAGTATCTTAGCTGTGAATGGGGAGGTAGTGTCATTAACCTCACTATTCTGGGTGGCTGGATGATAAAATATCAAATCAAGTTCAATGTAGAAAAAAAAGAAAAAGTAGCACACATTGAGGAAAAAATCAATCCAAACTCTACACTCGGCAGTGGGTCACCAGCTACCTGTTAGCCTTTCAAGAGAAAGACGTTTGGGTTAAAATAGATAGTTCTGCCACAATATTGGCTTAATGATCAGTAGCAGTTCTAAATGCAGGTGGAAGGTTAGAAATTATTATGAAGGAACAGTCAACAGGGTAGAAGTCATTATTATAGCACTGTATAAATCCATGACTCCCACATCCTGAGCCCTCTATATTTCTAGCAGCCTTCTGTTTGACAAATGTTACCGTAAAACTGGAAAAGATCCAGAGGACGTATCAAGGGCTTTCAAAGTATGAAAGAGCTTCAACAAGCAACTTGGGACTTTTCAAGCTGGAAAAGCAATGGCCGGAGGAGTGTGAAATGAGTTCATGGTAGAGAACAGTTGCTCAGTGTTTCTTCCAGGACTTGAAAGTTCAGCGAGGAAAACCTATTACAAAAAGGCTTAAAGCAATTCAAGGAAGCATTTCTTTACAGATCATATAGTTCAGCCATGGAAACTCTTGATGCAGAACATTGTAACTGCTGAAAGTTTACAAGCATAAAAAAAAAAAAAAAAACAAACCAGAAATAGCCAACATTGGAAAAATCTGCAGGAGATAAGTGAAAAGGAAACTGTTGAAATAATGATGACACTTCTCTATCTGACGTATCCTGGGCTTCAAGTACCTGTGCAGAGAGGGAGTGTTGTTGAAGCCTGTAGCTTTTAGCTGAATTTCATTTGAACCTTTTCTTTTATCCTTGCTCAGGTCTGTAAGAGAGATTTTACAGCATCACGGAGAGATGGCTCAACTGGTCTTTTCCCTCTGGGCAGGTCTATGTGAGGACTATCTCGCAGAGAACAACCATGACCTTCTGTTTGCCGGGTGGATGCTGATTTCTTTACTTTGTGAAGGACTTTCTGTCTTGAAACCATGTCCTACAGTTCATAATGTGTGAAATCAGTCTTTTCTGAAGAAGCGTTTTTTCCTAGGAACCCTAGGAACCTTGCGTCTTTGAAAGGAAAGTCAAGAAGAAAAATACAAGAGATCACAAAACACTTCCTACTCACAGTGTGATTCAGCAAGAAACAGAAAGGCAAGAAAAGAAAGTAAAATACAGATCTCTCAAGAAGGGGATGAGGAGAGGGGCCAGGAAAGAAGCCTCATGTCTTGCAGGGAGGCCAGAATCTCTCACCTGTTTATTGATCTTATTAAAACCTGGAAAGGTGAACTGCAAAGTTAGAAGCAACAAATGCCCAACGATGCTTTGCAAGTTAATCAAATCCACCCCATATCACACAACTTGGCGCTGAATGGAGGCTCTTTTCAGACTAAGAGAGTTGCAAACTACTCATTGACAATAGTGGCTGGTCTACATTGAGTAGATTACACCTTCATTCCCTCTTCTATCTCGGATGAGTTCTGTTAGATACTTCATAGTCGCAATGGGGTATAATTAGGTTCCTGCCTGCTGATCTGGCTGGTAAAACCCTGGGCTAGGACCCAAGAGACCTGATTTATATGCTGGGTTCTGCTGCTGAGAGCCCAGAGGACAATCAGTTCCTCACGACTGTGGCTCAGTTTCTCCAGCTGTTAAATAGAAAACATAATACAGAGGAGGAAAGCTGATGAAACACAAAGCTGAAATTCGGTGATGCTTCCAAATAAACCTGTGAAGCTGTGGAAGCTCAGGTCTGTTTCTCCCTTATTCAAAAATCCAAACATCTGGGGACAGTGGTGGGTGACAGGCAAAGTAGTGCCTACACGTGGCTTCTCAGCTGTGAAGGCAAAACTGGACTTTGCTACTCCCTGAAGGAGGGTTGATGGCAGGGCTCACCTAGAATAGATTTTATTTGTCTGTGAGAACTCGGGTCTGTCTTGATTGTTTGAGGAGAGGTGATTTATTATATGCATGCAGCTTAGGCTCAAGGTAAATGCCCATGATAGGCAGAGGGTATCCCTTCTGCTCTTCTGTAGCTCCCTTGGGTGCTTTCTCAGTTTAAAAAAATAATTAAAAAAAAAAATACTCTTGCTTTTGTAGTCATCTACTGAAATCAGATACTAAAGAAAAATTTAAGTTTAGTGAGGAGAGCAGAAGACTGAGGTTGAGGTTCCAGATGTTTTCTTGAAGGTATCAGGGTCCAGTTACTGTTCAAACTTGGGAGAAGTCTTGCACAAGTTGTCCATATTGACGGGCATGCATATTATTTCTTCAAGCCTGGTAGGTTCAGTGAATTATTATTGTATCTGTGCTATTTATATAAGTTCTTTTTCCAGCATTAGAGCTTCCTTAAATTTTTTTCTACGCAATTGTCTTTGTACCTCCACGTGTCAGAGCTCCTGTTATAGAGAGGGTAACTGAGACAGAGGCTAAGCAGCTTGGTAGTATTCTGTACAACATACAGTTTTCAAACATACTCTTCTGAACCAAATACAGACAAACACCCACCAAGCTGTCTCTGTGAGAGAAAGAAATTCCCACTGAGAAGGGATGAGGAGAGATTATTGCAAAGAGACAGGCTAAGTAAAATGTGGCAGGACACAGGACGTGCTCATCGTTCCTCATTAGTGGAGGAATCTGTACAGCACATCACAGCACACATGGGCTCCCGCGACACCTCCTGCACCTCCACGCTATCATACAGTCAAGCTGGGAGGACACAAAAGCGAGAAATTTGCCTTTATTCTCCTAATATTGTTTTCAGCAGGTTTTAACTTAGGCAGTCTCTCAGAATATACTGAAAATGGCTTTCAAAAATGGAATTTTAAGTGGGACCAAGTTGCTTTGTGCAGGAAGATTTTGTGGCTACATTTTCAAATCAGAGTGTTAAAAATCTGAAGTTGAAAAGCATTTCTTTCCAAACTGTCTATTTTAATGTAAAAAAAACCCCAAACCCAAACAACAAACAAACTCAAGTCTCATCTCTCTTTTCTACCAAAAGTAATAAATACTCGATTTGAGCTAGTATTTTTTTGTGAGATTCAGCAGCAATTTATTCATTTATGGGAAAATACAAAGCTGCTGTTCTTTACAGAAAAAACCAAAACAAATGTTTATATTAGAATTGTAAATTTTTGTGTTTGGAACTGTGTCCAGTAAACACTGTAAAGCATTGATACATATGCCAAAGCAAGAAAAGAATACAGGTTTACACACTGGATGGAATAGCTGGTGAGAAGCTTGTAAAGGGTTACGCAGAGTATACATTTAACCTTAGTAAATGCATAACTAAAAATGCAATAAGAAAAGACTAAAATATCTACATCTTTTCTGCTATGTTGCCATGGACCTTTATCAGAAACACATCAACCTGTATGTCTTTGTCACAGATTCCAGCTTTTACTGACTTCCTTGGTAACAAGGACCATTCTTTAAAATAGTTGTCATATTTCCAGTAAAATCCAGAGGGGCTTCACCTTTGCAAGACAGGTAAACCAATTTTCTTAGAGCCTCCATAAGCTGTGTATTGTGAACTAGTGGAATAAGAGAAATGTAGGCTGAACTGAAATGCGCTGTAGTTCTCTTAAAATCAGTAAGATTGACCCTGAGTGGTAGATTTGTCCCTGTTTTCCATGCTTGAAAAAAGTGGGATTTCTTTACCTAAACTATGTACTTTGATCAGTGAGAGAAACACAGGTTTTTAGTATTTGTATTGGCAAGTATTAACCTACAAATAGCCTCTCTGGTCCTATTTTCCCACCAAATACAAGTACAGCAGGATGTAAAGGTACAAAAGTGTAAGGCTAATCAGAAATCTTGTCCGAAGCAGGGTCTTGGTTGGCTTGGGTTTGTTTTATTTGACTTCAACATAGATGACTGTAGGTATCGTTTTTGTGAAACTGAGTTTTGAAAGGTCTCAGTCCACTGAAGTCAAGGAGTTAGTTACCACTGACGAGCGAAGGATGGCCCATGGCCCAAAGGGCTGCAGCCTGGAAATTACTACTCAATCGAACTCTTGCCCAGAGAAATGTGCTAATCAAAAAATACTCACAGATGTGTCTAACTAATGCCCCTCTGTGAGTATCAAGTCAGAAAGCCCTCCTAATTTTTATCATTAAAGCTTGTCTTGGATCAGGAGGTGACAGGTGTGCTGTCAAAAAGCCAAGAAACCTCAGTGCCATACATATTTATCTTCCTACAAATGCAAGAAACTACAGTGGAGTCATGTTTTCCCATTTATAGGTGGGCATCAAGGTTTCCAAAGCACAGCAGAGCACAAACATGATGCATTTAAGTTCCAGAGTTGAAGGTTAGTGAGACACGACTCAGGCAGGAACAGAGGAGTGAGCACATTCCCAAGCAGAAAAAAAGAACCCCAGCATCATACTTCATAAATAGGCTGTCACAGGCCTGTGTGTGAGAGTCTCAAGGGCCAATTAATGGGAATTTAAGCTCGTATAATTTAAAAAAAAAAAAAAAAAGGCAAACCCTTATAATATTTTAACGCTGTAACTCAAATATTTTCTTCCTCACTGGTTTTTATTTCCATTTTGTCTTTGAAGTGTGAAACTGAAATCTGTTTTCTAACACCCTCCTGAAAAAAATCCCCAGAACAATAAACCCCCAAACAAAACAAAAATCTCCCCATCTCCCAAAAAAGTACTTTACTTTGTGTTCTCTTAAGGCTGCTGCCTGAGTTGGGACCTGATCCAGTGCCCTGGATTTTAACACTGAAATGTCCTGCCATTCATTTTGATAGACTTTTGGATTAGGCTCCCAGATGAAGAATTTCAGATTGTTTTCACTGCTGGAGCTCAGCCATTACACATTCAGAAACTCTACTGTGCTATTAGCTGTGAGACTAGAATGCCTGATCTACAGCTGCATGGTTATGAGGATAAATTAGCCAGTTGAGATCTATACTTGAGAAAAAAAGGAAATCAAGGATTTGGCTGGTGACCTGACAGTTCCAGAAAAGGAGAGAGAAAAGGAAAAAAGCCCTGAAGTAAGTATTCGGATGTTTTCTATCTTGCTTCTCCCTGACACATAGATTTTGCCAAAGGTCATGTTGAACTACTGTGTTTTGAATACAATTTCTGAAATATTTAAAAAGAAGAAAATTTCGAGGATAGTTCCAAGTGAAGTAACCGTTTCAGAAGGAAAAATTGAAATGTTTTGTCAGAGACTCTAGACAGATTCAAAGCAAGCAGTCTGGTTCACGGTAAGGATTTGTGACATGCCTGCTGATACTGTGAAATCTGCAGTCTTGGGGTAGAAAAAAACCTTTTCTTGGCTTGGCTGGGAACAGAAGCACCCTGATTTCTTGTCACTAACGAGAGGAGCATTTTATTTTGTTTGCTGTGTCTGTTAATGATGCATGCACAGAGGTCTTGGCAGGTGTGTTTTTAATAGAGAATTTCTGTTACTTCCACATAGAGTTAGATTTAGACACAAGCATCCCAATATCTTACCAAACTTGTAGGTTGGTGCTGGAGTAATTTATTATTAATTAATAATTAACCTGGGCTACTTTCCTGCCTGCTAGAAGGGTTTAGGGTCATATACTGGTTCAGTTTCAGTCTCTTTGCATCCCAGGTTAGGCTAAAGACAGTATAATGTGTTACTGCACAAAATCTATAAAAATGAAGCTCCTGTACATGTGTTCCCCTTAGGTATGATATATGAATATGTTTGAAGAGTTGGGGTGTAGGGATGTATCTTCTGCAAACAAGTAATTTTGTTACATTTTTTAAAAATTTTAATGACATTTTTGCTTTAATCTCAAATTTTGAAAATCAGCACTGGCGGATGTAGCAGGTGTCAACAGTACATCAAAGTCTCTTGTGATCGCTCAGGTTTCACAGTTGCTTGGTTTATTGGCAGAAAGGGAGAGAACGTAAAGTATTTGATAATTTTCCAGTGTGCTGTTATGACGTTGAACCTACTGCAAGGAAACAGGGACTAGAAATGAGATTGTAGTGACAGCATAGGAGCACAAAATTGAGGAATTAATTCTTATTGGACGTAGCAGATATGGAACTATCCCCGGAAGATAACAATTATTTTTAGCTGAAGTGTTTGGACTGGGTTCGTTTAATTACAGGGTTTTCTACTAAGCAAACTTAATGGGTTTAGGCCTAACATCTGCCATAGTCTTTGGTACTTGAGTTAATTCCCCACTAATTCTTGGCTCTGCCTCAGCACTGACATTCCTTCGGTTGCAGAGGAACAGCAGTGCTGGTATTGGTTTCAATTTTCCTGTTTCCATACTGGTACGAAACCAGCTCCCATTAAACTGATGAAGCTTTTAATTTATTCAGCATGCTGAAAGGTTACCCAGTGTAGTTACTTATTAGTCACTTTTCAAATCATTAACAAGCTATTTATGACACCTTCATGTGCAGGTACAAAGCCTTCTGGAGGATTCCTCCATTTTAATTTCTCTAGCTTAAAGCCGAATGGAGAGAACAAAGGCAAAGCTCACAGTCGCTAGTTAAGAGGATGAAGGAAGGCAGAAGTGATGCTGACGAGAGGTGATGGGCTCATTGAAAAGAAAAAACTACATCCTGAGGATGGGGAGATATTACAGACAGTTCTTGGAGGCTTGCTGAAGTGTAAAACTAATCCATGTGTATCTCGCTACCCCTTTTTGTTAAAAACTGCTTTGTCCTTAACTATTTACTTAATACTGCACAAAAGCAGCTTATAGTATTACATCTGAAATAATACTGAATAGAAATTCTAGTTTTCTTTGCCAAAGAACTTTGGTAGGACATGTAGTCCCTTGATTACCAAATATTTCATGAGAAGCTCTTGAAGGAACCAGGCTGGAAAACAGGATTTCCTCAGTTCCATGAGCTCCTGGGGGAGGCTGGCGTACCATGTGCGTCGAAGTCTCGGCGAACCTGTCTGTTCAAGCGGCCCGAGTGTTATAGAATCATAGAATCATTTCGGTTGGAAGAGACCCTTAAGATCATAGTGAAGAGAAGTGCCAAATTAATGTATACTCTGATTAAGTTATAAAAGTCATAACATTAACCAGTTGACATGAGATAAATGCTTTCTGACCACCTGCAAAATGAGGGGGATATCCCCTCATTTATTCCCAAGTTTTAGATCCTTCTGCATGACAAGAGGGAGACAGAAGACTAAGTAATACATTATTCAGAAGCAGAGGGCTTAGTTTATATTTAATAATTAATAGATGTATTGTAAGTAAGAAACTAGACAATTATAACTAACATAATCAATTATTTCTTAGTATAGATGTATGTCAAAATTTTCAAAAATTGTAATGCATATGTAATAATTATGTGAATATAAACAATGCAAGAGCATCCAGTCTTTGGAGCACTTATGGAGGATGATCCCCAGTGTTCACCAGTGCTGATAAAATAAAGAATGCCACTTAACAGTATAATTGACTCTGCTGTTAAGTTTATTTCTCCATTTCAATAGGGTCCAACCATAACCTAAATCTAGCACTAACCCATGTCCCTAAGAACCTCATCTCTGTGTCTGTTCAACCCTCCAGGTATAGCGACTCCACCACTGCCCTGGGCAGCCTGTTCTAATGCCTGACAACCCTTTCTGGGAAGAAATTGTTCCCAATATCGAACCTAAACCTCCCCTGGTGTGACTTGAGGCCATTTCCTCTCATCACTTGTTACTCACGAGAAGAGACCAACACCCTCCATGCTCCAACCTCCTTTCAGGCAGTTACAGAGAGTGAGAAGGTCTCCCCTCAGCCTCCTTTTCTCCAGGCTGAACCCCCCAGATCCCTCAGCTGCTCTCCATCACACTTGTGCTCCAGCTGCTTCACCACCTCTGTTGCCCTTCTCTGAACTCACTCCAGCACCTCAAGGTCTTTCTTGAGCCCTGAAGTGATTTTGATGCCCCTGGCACTGCCATTTTGAGCCCTGAGGTGATCTTGGTGCTGCCATTTTGAGCTCTGAGGTGAGGTGCCCAAAACTGACCCCTGGATTCAAGGTCTGGCCTCACCAGTGCCCAATACAGGGGGATGGTTACTGCCCTGGTCCTGCTGGCCACACTATTCTTGACGTATCCTGGCCAAGTCCTCTAGCAGTGAGAGATTTCATCAGAGCAGTGTTGGCCATGAGAGAACTTTGCTTTGTGGGGCAAAGATGGGCTTTTCTGTCAGTGCCCAGGGCCTCTCTGGTGTCAAGGGCAGGAAGATAAGAGGAATTTCTGTGGTTTGGGCAAAACTTCTTGCCAGTGTGGTGTCACCTTCTCATTTTAAAAGCCCCAATTAAAAAAAAAGTATTAAATTTTAAGCAGCCCCCACCCCACCCCTGTAAAAAAAAATAAAGGGAGAGTCACTGATGATTCACTTTGGCATAAACTCATTGCCAGTCTTTCTATTGTCATCAGCTGCTGTTCATGTTCTCTGTGGTTACTTGGCCTCTTCATTTGCAGTTTTCCATCCTCTTTTTGCTTCTCCTTTACTCCCTTCATGTTTTTTAAAATCTTAAGTTGCTGGGGTTTGTGCAGCTGTGATCTTCAGCAGAAGAATAATAAGTCAAGGGAACAATTATCCCCTCTGGAGCCTCATTTCTTCAGGGACTCACCAGGGACTTTGCAGCCATGTTGCAAATGTATATTCTTCAATTTCCTTTTCCTCCTGTTGTCCTTCTTGCCTCAGCCCTGTGGCGATGACGACTTTGGTGTCATCACCTACAAAAATTGATTGAAGGACCCAGTCCCTGCTCGGGAGGCTGAAGGGTCCATGTCCCAATCTCTGCCATTTTGGTGGTACTTAGGCCTTCCTGGAATAGTTGGTAGAACAAGACACACCTTGACTGATTGGCTGCAGCTTTTCTTTCATGTAAATGAAAATTATATTTTGTCAAGCTACAAAAAGCGCAAGGATAGTTGTTATTGCTCCTATAATGCTTCTAATTGGTTCACAATCCTGGGGAAGGAAGAAATCAAGAGCTGAAGTAGGGAAGCTTGAGGGCTACCGAAGTGCTGGTTTGTGGTGCTCGAGATGGACAGGAGCCTTGTCTGAAGAGGGCTCATTTCTAAAGCTGCCTCTTTCTTTGCTGGTTTCTAAAAAACAAAATTATTAATGCCATAACTGTTTCATTAGCATGCTGATTAGCTGCAGAATGTCTCTGCTGTCAAAGACACATAAAGGACAAGCTCTTAACAGAAAAGGGGCAATCAAGGGGAAGCAACTGGTTGCAGCACACGTAGCTGATTGTTAAATGCTCTTACACCATCTTATTGTATTTACTCATGTACAGAGATGGCAAATCGTACAAACGGCTGAGCAAAGAGTTGGAGAGCTCTGGGAAGCACATCTGCTTCTGAACATCGCCAGGCCAGGGAAAGAAACACAACTGGGAGAACAAAAGAAGGCACAGACAGAGAGATCCTCCTCATTTGGTAGGATTTTTTTGGTTCAGTATGATTTTTTTTTTTTTACAGCTTTTGAGTCATCAAAACAGACATTTTCAATTTTATTTTTTTACAACAGCAACTAATACCTAATTTTCCCATTGTGCTGGCATTGCAGTTTTGAAAATCCTTTGGATTTTTCTCAGGAAAATCAACTTTGAAAAGTTGTTCCTTTCAAATTAGTTTAATCTTTATTTTACAAAACTGAAATTAGATAGTAATTTTGGCCGGAGGCTATATTACACTAATTTCAATTTTTCATGGTAAAATAACATGCTCTAAAATGATACTGCTTATTTCTGTTACAGAATGAAGGTCAAATTCTCCATCCACCCATCTCTGTGGTGTCCTGGCATCAGAGTTAATGTTCTTCCTCTTCAGCGCCTCTTACTTTCATTATCTATTCAATCTTTTTTTTAACACAATAACTGACTTTTCTTGTGGGTGATTAATGTCTTCAAACAGGTACAGCTATCAACTGGCATGTATGGGCTAGAGGTATTACATGAATTATGCAGACTGCTGGATGAAGTTGGCATTTGAATACAATTCTCTTTATAAAAATTGTTCTCGTTTTCTCCCCTAATCAGTCATTCATACTCTACTTTTTTTTTTCTACTTTGATCCTTCTTTTCTAATTAACTCTTTCATCCTCTTCTGAGAGCTTGACTAGAGGCAGATCTGCTAAGAGAACCTCTCTACCTCTGTCGTGAATAATAACTCTAAACCAGAAATCTGTATTAAGAATATGATAAATGGGGGAATTAAACATTAAACAATCTGTGCACTGTGACTTGAAGTGAGTTGTGGGTGAAGTGAATTTGTGGGGGCGATTTTCTTCGCCATTTTGCACCGGTGTAAGTGACCCCAAGGCAGTGATCAAGACACTCAAGAGAGCTGGAAAGGTTGTAGGTGTTCAATGATGAAAGGACACTTCGTGTTTGCAGCAAATAAGTATTTAATGCTATGTACTTAATACTAGTGAAAAAAACTTGTTCTTTGAGCAGCTGCAGTATTCTCTATGCCGAAGAAATGCCAGGGTGTTTGTTTTCTGTCAAGTGGTGGGTATTGTTTATTTGAAAGCTGTCCAAAACAAATTAAATATATATGTCTGTGCTCATATTTAAAACTAATGTGATCACTGTACTTGCAGTATGATTGTTTTAGTTACAAGACAAACACTTAATTATACTTTTTCATATTTGTAATTTCCTGTTAATAATATATCCAAACATTTTCCTACGTGATCTGTAAGAATTGTAAATATATTTAGCTATTAGCTGTGTATCTCTTAGTTTGTCGAAACAGTAGTATATACAATGTTGTTACTACTTTCAACTACATGTAGATCGTCTTTAATCACTCGATGAAAGGGAAAACTTCACAACAGAACAAGTCTGTAGTTATGTAAATATTACTGAAAAGTATGATTGTGGATCTATTAATATCCATAGCTAATCTTTACTTTCAGCTGATACAAACCCCAGTGTATCTCTAGTGACTGCTATGGAGTGTGGGTGTAAGTTAATAAGCTCCTTTGCACTAAGTGATAATCACTATGAGGTCCTGCCCTAAATTGCCTCTCAGCACTAGCAGATTATGAAATGTAAAATAAATGCATATAATGGGAGGAGAACGAGAACCCCGGGGTTTAAATGAGACATGCTTATAGCAATGAATAGTTATGTTGTGTTTAAAGCAGATTAAAATACATCTTAATGGATTTCATTCTTCTTGTAGCTTTCTCTGCGTAAAGTTGTCTGTAGCTGGAAGTAGGGTATGCACTGTGAGCCTGGGGCATACAGAAGTAACCTTGTACTCTTAATTCTCTGCTGCCTTCTCCTTTTTTCCTTTTCTAGAGTCGATTGTTCTCCCACTTGCTCCATTTTTGCAGGCACAGGAAGAAGTGAGGATCTGCTCTGGCATTTCTCTGTTCCCTAGCTCTAAAGAGGGAATACTGTCCTCATACTGATTATTTTTTTAAATTTTTTTGTGCAAAGATAAACTTGTGGCTGTTTGTGAGGCTGTTATCTATTACAATAATGAAGGCTGCAGTACTTAGGGTAAGTGGAAGATGAGGGGACACATCTGGAGGGAAGCGTCTCGCATCACAGGGGAGCTCCGATTAGGAGTTCTGGATGAAGGAATGCATTTCACTATAATAGTATTCCGACCCCGCTAAGATTACTGATGCACGCTATTTAATATCCCTACACAAGATAATTGGATATAGTTAAAGTGGGCACACTTCTCAAGTCAAGATCCTCTTCTCAAAGGGTGAATCTAGCTAAGTAATCATTGCTGTTCTGTGCTCTTCGAAATGAAATAGAAATATGGTGCTAGAAAACTTATAAATTCTTCAAGTTTGTAACCTTTTTAAGTCCAGATTTTCAAATGTGCCTGAGGTTTTAGGTGGTTGAATTTTAGTGGCCTAATTTAAAGAAGCTGTTTACTTTGTGCTTTTTTAACAGAGTCCTTTACAATAACTCTGTTTTGAGGGCAAATATAGAACCAGCTGAAATCGCAAGTCAGCACTGAACTGCCTGTCCATTTATTAGGGTTAATTTGTAACAGTGACACACGTTATGCCATTTGGAGAGGCAGGGTGCTCTTGGTTCTCATGAAAACAGCAGTGCTTAATTTTTGTTTGCTTGGGAATATTTATGGCAGCTTTGGACACTTGTCCCACCTCCCTTCACAGTGCTTGGTGATTGTCAGATGCTGGTGTCTGTCAATAAGGCACTTCTTTTTGAAAACCACACAGTTAATTTCCAAAGGGTTCTTTCACTGACATGGCATAAGTGTGATTAAATATACTATAGTTAAGTTACAGAATCCCTGAGCTTTTAATCTCAGTAAACCTGAAAAGTTAAAAAAACCCCCTCATATTGCTTTCAGAGCTTTATTCCTTACAGAAGAAACCATCTCCTTTCCACCAAAAATCACTCTTGTTTCCTTGATCTCTTCAAATTAATCCTCCTGTGATTAACTTCAGTCCAATTAAAAAGAACATGTAGGCAGCTGCACAGGTCTGATTACATGTGTACATGATAATAGGGCTCCTCTCAGGGGAACCAGAATAAGGGCCAGTATGTTAGTCTAGAAATATTTCAAATTCTGGTATCCTGGCATAACATGCGATACATAACAGTATCACACTTGCTAATTACAAAGCTCCTTGCAGTCAAGGAACTCCAAGGTTTTCACACCTATATATATCATTCCACATCCCTCAGAAGATGCTGTGAGACTGAGCATTTACATCTATAGTAAGATCTTAAAATATGTCTTTATTTAGCCCAGAGGGCCACAGGTGACAGGCATTCCCCTGCTGCATTTCCCTCAGCCTGTGGCAAATTGCATCTTCCTTGTTTATTCTCAGTGAAACTCCCAAAGCCACGGGGATCTGGGAACCTAAGAGTTTCATCTTAAAGACATCTTTGAAGGACCTGACTGTGTTGTGACCAAACCTGAAAGCCAACCCAAGAAACCTAATTATAAGGCAGAGCAGAGCACTTTTGAATAACGAGTCCAGCATTACAAATTAAGACTGAAAGCTTTTATGATTGAATTGGTAGTGTTCCAACCGAGGCAGTGGCTGCTTTTCTGTGATTGGAATAGGATTTTTTTTTAATTAAGGCTGTTTATATCTATATTCCATAGCTTGTCATTAGTGGTTAGACAATGATTTGTAGCAGTGCAAAATTATTTCATTTGATGTCACTGCAGCTCCTTTTTCAACTTCTCTTTCTCTTCTTAACTCCCTCCCTCTCTCTCTCTTTTTCTTTTTAACTAAAAAAAAAATGGTGGACAAGACCATTACCACACTGATTTACACAAATGCAGCCCTAATTCAGACTGGTGTTCCAGCAGTCACATAAAAATGATTCAATGCCAAGTTGTTTGTATGTTTAATAGCTTCTGAGATGGAAGGAATCCTCTTCCCTGTCAGGCCATCTCTGAAGTACTGGAAATGCTGCAGATTTTTCAGTAGAGCTGCACCGAATACCAGGTTGATGAATTAGTGACAGCAAGACCTTCTAATTCAATTAAAGTTCTGCACCAAAGAACTATGGCTGTCAACGTTAGCAACCAGGTAAGGATCCTGTTGACCTGAGTATTTAAGATGATCTCCAGAGATTTTGAGAATAGGTGGCCAATGTCCACCTACTAGTGATCCAGTATTATGCCAGGCAGAAAATACAAAACTAACTGTTATCTGATTAAATCTGATGATTAGTAAGACAGAATATGCTATTTATTAGTCTAGAATATTTTTGTTTCTTTCCCACTATACTTTTGTGTGACACTCTTTCGTGTGTCATAGCCTTTGTTCTCTGGGTCACTTCTGTGTACAAGGAGACCGTGAACAGCATATGCACAAAGGAAAAATGTAAAGCATTTTTTATAGACTAATGCACAAAATAAAACTGATCAGCTAACAGGCTGAGCATTAACACACTACTCCAATGAAATATTCAGTCTTTACTGACCATCAAATGTTCCTTGGTGCTCATAAGAGAAGGAAATGGGTAGTCAGAGCTCTGCCACCTTCTGTTTCCAGAATAATTGTGCTGCCTCGTGTGCACCGTCAGCCTGGAGACATCTCTGTTATCTCAGAATAAGGAATAATAATTTTTCTCTGTGGAAATCAACCTTTCTGTCCACCACCAGTGCCTTTATAGGGATATATTTCAGCATGGGAAGGTTTGTATATAGAGGCTTAAATAGCCAGATTTCCTAAAGGACTGAGCAATAACATCAGCTGAGATCCTGTAAGTAAAGACGATAAAAGAGACCAGAGACATTGCACTATTTTTGGGTTGGTTTATGGGTTTGGTGGGTTTTTTTGTGTGTGTGGTGTGGTTGGTTTCTTTCTTTGTTTCACCCTCAGCTGCTTTAATTGGGAGATACTGGCTGGTTAACATTTGTAATAAGAACAACCTGGAGAAGCATCTGTCCTGCACAACGGGTCTATTCGATATTCTACAGATATTCTCTTGAGGTCCCTTCCAACTCTGTTTCCTAAGATTTTTCTGAAGACTTTTCTAATGGCACTTGCAATCACAAAGAAAACAGATCTAGTGGTCACTTATTTTTGTGAGAAATTAACAGTCTGTGATGTCGGATAGCAAGATTTGTCACCCCAGAAGGCCAGAAAGTTCTAGTGACTTACAACTGGCATTGAAAATAATGTCTGTGTGGATCAGTGTTTCCCCCTAAAGAGACAATGAAGTGAACAGGGATCTTTAACCTCACAGAGGGTCTTTGCTGAGTAGGTCCAAGAGACACTTTGCTGTTTTTTTGAGAGATAAGGAAGGATATTTTGCAAGTATCATGTATAAAACTCCTCCAGCACCTGTCTGGCAGAACTGGTTTTAATATCTGACTTATTAGGAGGTTATCAACAACCGGTGGCATTCTTCTCAGGGGTGCAATGATCCCAAGCAAGGGCACATAAAATGAGGGGAAAGCAAGTGTTTGTTAGCTAAGGAAAACATTCTTTTCTGATCCTGTCAATCACATGCCCAGAAAGAGAGATACAATCATAGTGAAGGCATTGGACATTCAGCTCAGCTTGATTTTTCAATTTTATAAACAGTAGGTGGCTTAAGAAGAAACAATCAGGAAAAACAGGCCTATAGAATCAGGAAATAGAGCCAACTTTTGGTTCTTATGCCATTTAAATCCAAATTATAGTCGTTTACTCAGTCCAGAGAGCCTGAATTTTCACCGTTTTCCAATTTAGGCAGCTGTGACAGCAGACTCCATGAAAAAGTCCTGCATCAAATTTAATTGATAAATTCACACCTTCTTCCCACACCCCACCCCCCGCCCCGCCTCATTCAACTATGCAAATATAATCTCATGTAGTTATTTGTGTTCGAATCAGTGTAATGATGTTTGCAGTTAGCAGGATAAAAGACATATCATTAGTAAATTCATAGCCCCAAATTCCCATGCTACTAGACCTCGTATATCAACAATGCAGGGATGCAAACTTTGCTTGGAGTCCTGGTTCCTGGAATAATTTTCAAAGACAATAACTGTAATAAGGGTAATTACTTCTAATCAGATATTTCAGTCTGAAAAGAAATATTTCATTTTTTTCTCTATTTTAAAAATTCCTTCCAAAAAGAGGGCATTTCCTATATTTAAGAAACACTGCCTTATTTATCAAATGGTGAAGCCCATAGATTGGTTCCATTTAACATCCAACTAAAGCAATTCATACAAAATTGGAAAAAAAAAGCTTTGCTTGACCAAAGTCCTTGGGCAGTTCAATATTTTTGGCAATTAGAGCACAATATTTTGTCTAAATGAGTTAAGCACAAATCTACCTAATTCAGATACCTCAAGATCCCCATGCTTGGTGTTTTCTGTGGGCTGGCTGGAGACCTTCACATTCTTTGCTGGTAGGGTACATGGACACAGGGATTTGGGTGGAGTTGTAGCTGTTTATACCTAAAGTCTGGCAGGCAGACTCCCACATTTTAAAGAATTTTGTCCTGTGGATTTCCCCATATTCAAATTTTGTGTGTGTGGTGTGTTTGTTTGTTTTTGTGTGGTTTGCTGGTTTTGTGGCGGTAGTGGTGTTACTTGTTTTTTTGTTGTTGGTTTGGTTTGGTGGTGTTCTGGGTTGGTTTTTTGTTTTGTTTTGGTTTTTTTTGTGTGTGTGTGTGTTTTTTGGTTTGTTGTTGTTTTTTTGGTTTGTTTTGTTTTGTTTTTTAAGAGCTAGATGAAAATCCCCTTGGAAATTTTAAAATACCACTGCTACCAGGGCATATTTGGTGTCCAGCACCTCTTCTAGTTATTTTGGAGCACCATCTCCTGGCTCTCTGCTATTTGCACATAAATAATCTCCTGAAATGGGTGCGCTGGGATGAACTACAGTGCCCATTTCAGTTTAGGAGGATGCCTTTTCAGATAATCTCAGTTGCTGCTCTCCTGTAAGTCTACTTGATGTTTTTTAACAGCCTAGTTGATTTACAGCCGAGAAATCCTTCTAGTGGCAAAATTCCTCTGTGAGGATTTTTTTTTCTTTCCTCGAATGCTGCTTCTAATTGCTTCCAGAAAAGCACTTGCAGAGCAGAGAATACAATGTACCAGGCGTAATCTGATAAAGGGATTATGCCCAGTTGGTAAAAGGTTGCTTATGGGGTGACAGAGCTTACATTCGCATCTCTTAATGGATCTTATCATTCTGTTAATACCTTTGGAGGCCCAAAGCTGAGTCTGGGGATGAATCAGTGTGTGTCACACAGCAAGTTTATTTGCAGGGATTATGGCAATAAGCAGCAGCTACAATGAAAATAGGAGGTGAAGTCTGGGGGATTACCAGTCTGTTCAGAGTTATGATGTGAGAAACAGTCATCTGGTTTTTGGATCTCATAATAAATAGCATTGGGGAATGTGAAAGTTTTCTTGCATTTCTGTGACTGTCTGCAGTACAAAATTCTTTGCCTTAATCATAGCAGGAAGGGCAAAAGTCTTCACTCTTTATCGCTCGCCTGTTATTCCAGAGTCGTACAGCATTTTTGCTAAACTTAACAGGTCTCGATCACCTAGTCCAGTGCTTCAAAACAGCATCGTAGCCAGTTCCACAAGTGCTGACAACTTTAAACATGTGAGTTAAGTGCTTCTAGGCTGTCTTGAAGTTGTAACATTGCCCAAAGTCTCTGAGATATTTGTTCTAATTATCATGTTAAATAGAAGCTTGATTTAGCAAGCAGTTTCTAACATCAGTCTCATCTTATTCTCAGGCACTGTTCTTCCTCAACCCGAGGCATTCTCAGAGGAAAAGGACATTTCTGAGTGCTGGGAACATCATCGCAGAGCGTGCTCCAAACAGCAGGAAGCTAATTTGCAGTAACTAAGGACTGCACTACATCACCTTTTTATTGCACTGTGCTCAGTGGGTTTGTATTCCTACACTGCAAGTATGACCCTGGCTTTTATGGAGGAAATCCATCCTCCTCTCCTAGATGCTATCGTGGGACTGTTTGGTGTAAGTAAAGATCTGCTATTCAGCTATTTGATTTCAGCCTTCTAGCCAGCTTTCATTTTGGATTACCCTCAATTAGAAGAGACTTTGAATTTTTCTGCTATTTAATTGGAGAATGAGAATAAAGAAGCAGGTAGAAACAAAGAGAATACAGAAGTATTTTTGGGTCATTGTGGAATCAGAGCAGAGGTGTTACTGAATTTGAGTGGATGTGAGCAGGGGCTGTTTCAATTTGTGTGTGACTTTGATACCAGCAAAGAGACCCAAGTCTTATGGTATTTAAGTCAAGAGGCTCAAAGGAAAAATTGACTGCAGCTGAGATCTGAAGCAAAATGCTTTGTTTATTTTCTTTGTATGTGTGAGAGGACACCTTTTAAACTGCCAGAGAAACTCCCTAATTTGCAATAATGAGATTACCTGGAAGAGAAAGAACAGCGCAAGAAGAGACATCATATCACAAGGTATTCATATTTATTTATTGGACACTGAAAATCATCATCCCAGCTTTCCTTTGATTCCTAATCACCAGGCCAGAGTTTTATCAGGAATAAATGCACATCATTCACAAAACTTATCCCTGTTTCACGCTGTCACGAGTAAGCAAAAAATTCATAATATGGGGCCTCGCTGTAGATGTGGCTTTGCTAGAAGCAAGTGGAAGCCGTAGTAGGTGTGGAGCAAAGACAGAAGGCTTTTGGGGTGATGGGGACGTTGGTCACAGACTGTAGGAATGACTCCGTGATTTTTTTGTTTTGTTTTGTTTCGACTGCAGTGTTCCTGGCCAGGGCTTCCCACGGACACCCATGACATCCAGCACGAGTGGCACAGCCAGACCCTCAGGTGGAGCAACTTGGCAGCTCTCCACGGAGTCAACAGAGCACAGCTGAACTGTGGCAGCCCAGAGCCAGGCTCTGCGTCTTGAAGTAAGTGAATTTTCTTGGCTAATTTCATGCAAGTGCTCCCTCTGAGCACCTGTAAAGTGTTGAGCTTAATAGAGTGGCAGCTGTTGCTGGCTGCCTTGGAAAGTAGTTGAGAGATGAGAGCCGCACCTTGCAGTGTGATTATCTTTTTCTCCATTTCCCCTCAATTTCATTGCCATCATCTTCTCTCTTAAGAGCGCTTAAAAGCATTTGTTGCTTCTTATAACACCCACAGGAGCTGTTGTGAAGTACACTTTTTGTGCTTAAGGTTTCAAAGCCTAAAATCTCTGACCTTAAGAGCTATGGAGAGTGGCTTAGTGTGCAGACATCTGCAAAACCCTGAACTGAAGCTGGCACAGCTGGAGGGAAGGCTGGCTCATAATGACAGGTGGTTATATTGCTGTGTTTCAGTACCCTGCTTCCCCTCCAGGAATTAGAGCTTGGAAAGCGGGTGCTGCAATTTTTGGTTGGATCTGGCATTTGGATTTGAGAGTTTCATGCCTGTAGCAGGGCTGTGACTTTTGTGAACCCTAGCAGAAGAACAAAGAGTAACCCGTAATGAATAAGGTTTCTTTTTTCAGTTGATAAAATCAGAGCTTTGTGTGTGAGTGGCTGTAAATAACCTGTCCACTGCAATGAAAGGCATTGGCATCTCTGGCTGTGGGATTTATCTGGCTGGAGTAACCCTTAATCTGCAGATGGCAGAAGTAGCTGAATCTTTTAATGCAGGTACCTCCATCAGTTCCCAGAGTTGGGAGAAGTCTTCCTTGTGATGCATTACAGGCAACCAGGAAGGGCTCTGACAGGAGATGTTTTGCTCTGAAGCCTAGCTGGGCTTTTCACAACCCCTTTCCCCGCTCCCAAAGCAGGTCAGGATTGTTGTCTCTGCAGTTCTGATAGTTGAGTGCAGGCAAGAGTTAATTCAGCTACCTTCCTTAAGAGTTAGGATGCTTTGGACTTTCTAGTCTTCCTATTTTCATAGGGTGGAAACCTGTGTGTGTGCCTGGAGTCCTCCAGCAAGCGTTGCCTTCACGTGTAGCTTCATATGCCATGTCTCTTCTGTCCCAGGTTGTAAAGCATGTGTTGGCCCAGGCACCTTTTCTTGTGTTGCAACTGCACTTGGGTATGTGACTTACACATATAAATGAGCATCAAGGTGTACGGGGGAGATCCCCTTGCATAGGAGAAGTCTTCCTTCAGAAAAATTAACTTTTGTGTTAATGTGCTGCTGGTAACAGAGGAACTCCTGGCCCTGAGAAGTTCGAGCAATCCTCAGCCGTGGAGGATTTGGTCCTCCCAGGAATAACCAGGCAGAGCAGGAACAGTTCTGTTTCCCAGTGCCAGCAGTGTTTCAAATCCAACAGATGAAATAAAAAAGGCACAATAGATCTCATCCCCCTATCTGACACCAAAATAAGCTGGCAACCAAAGGAAACACCCAGGCTGGTGAGCTTTTGAAAACCTGGCCATCAGTTTTGCAATTGAATTTCTTTTCTTTTTTTCCCCTCCTTTGTTTGTTGTTACACTTGCTGAATGGCAAGAGACTCCTCTCTGTTTCTGACCACAGATTGCCTTTCTTTGGCTTCAAAGAGGGGTTAAATCTAACGGGTAAGTTAATAAAAGGACAAAGCCTGACATGATTAATAGTCACGTGAAACCATGTGTGAAGAGCATTTAGTTAAAGCCATCCTCAGGAGAGAAGAGTTTCAAAAATATCTTTAACAGAAAGAAGGAAAAGGGACAATTTGTCTTTTTCCCCAACTGTTTCTGCTGCAAATCTGGCCTCATTGCTGTCCTTTACTTTTTTACTTCAAATCCAGAGTTGGCTTTGACATCAGTTAGCCCAGGTGGGAGGCACCGCTTGGAGCAGACCCAGGAGACAAGAGTCACTTTGCACACAAACAGCACCTAGTAAAGAATATTGCTGCCTGCCAAGAGAGCTTAGGGGGCAACTGGCAGTGAAAGGGTAAAAAAAAGTTTGTGAAACATTGAAAAAAAAGTTTGGCTTATTGCTAAAACTTGGAGTGATGCTCCACTGGGAGTTCTTTTAGCCCAGGGGCCATTTGCTGTTTGAAATCATTAATAGCCAGCTCAATTTCAACCAGTGTGATTGGCTGAGCCAATATATTCCTATTAATTTGACCAAGCTCGGAGACAGAGAGGAAATATAAAAACCTCTTCAAGTTGCTGCTACCTTCTGGGATCTCAGGGTTATAGAGGCATTCAGAAATCTTGACAAATTCAGACTTGGGGGTACGTTTTCCAAGTGGTTTGCAGGGTTTTAGCTGCATGTTAACTGGCAGAGATGATTTAAACCCACCCTAGAAACGGCACATCGATGATACAGCATGTATACTGCACATAAAGGGCTGGTAGGGCTGGTATGTGCAGAGTTTAGCTGTCTACCATAAGGAACTAGCTCTACAGAGGACATATATATATATATATATGTATGTGTGTGTGAGACAGTCAGTTAATCAGCAAAGTGTGTAAAAATTTGCCTTATGTGAAATATGTACTTTGATCAGCAAATTATCTGCTTGCACATTAAATTATGCATCATGATCTCTGAGGTGTATTAAATATTGAAATCGAAGATTTTAGCATTAATGGAAACCTAATGAACAACATTATGCGCCTGGGTTGACTTGTGTCAGACGCAACTCGTTGTAGCTGTTAGGTGACTTTTCTGAGCCTTTGGTGGTAAAATGCCAATTATTTCAGTTATCAATGATCCTGGAGGCTCCAAATGACTTCCACAGATGTTTTACCTCAGACTGTGTATGGAATAGGGTTTCTTACTATGTAGATAAAAGCCAATTTGAATGGACTGGAGGAAAGAGAGACCAGTTTTTGCTTTGCAGATTTATAGCTAAAGGCACTCTACCAGCTTCTGTATTTCAGCTTCTTTCGTCCTATGAGGTGGCTTTTAGAATATGCAGTTTCTTTGGACTTGGGGTAATAAAAGCACAACAAGGTGATGCCTTCACCTGCGGTTAATGTGTAGGCACCTAAATTAGAATATATACATATGCAATGCAAGAAGTGCCTGAGGATGATTCCAGGTAGTTCCATCTGTGAGACATTTATTATTGGGATTATTGAGCCATCAGAAATCCCAGTCAAGATCAAAGCCACTGTCACTCCCATCCTTGCTCTACAGTTTGAACAGAGGGCTAGGAAAGCAATGTGAGTTTTTCAAGGTCACTCCAGTTGTCAGTGACAGACCAGGAGCTAAATGGGAATTTTCTGCCATTTGGTTTATGTTGCAGTACAGGCCATAATGGATTTATACCCAAGTCAGCTTTAAACTAGCTATGGGCTTAAACTAGTATGGGCTTCACCTCCTTTAAAGGGTGTCGAGGTGGGCTTGTTGAAACCCACGTCACTGCTGTCCCTCCCTGTACTGTCCTTTCAAAGTGACTCACTATGTCCCCATCATCCCTGTTTGCATCACGAAGCCTCGCACAAATAAAGTTGGAGCCTTTACAAAATGCTCTCCCCAATGAACCAACCCGCTCGCTTTCTGCTCAAGTGAATAAATCAAAGCCAGATTTGGATGCAACTGTAATTGTCGATGGCATAGCAGATGTTGGGGGCTCACAGCAAGCTCCTGTTTCTGGTCTCTGTTCCTCAGCTGGTGTGGAGACCATTTGCAGGGCTTGGAGGTGTCTCACTTTTACACCCTGCCCCATCGCTGCACACACGATTTGACTCTCTTGTCTTTTATGAAGGTCCTAAATTGCTACAGAAAACAGTATTGTTTTCTGCTGGCTTAACTATTGCAATCCTCAAGGCTTGTTTGTCAATGCTACACTTTACTGCCTGTTAACTTAACTGGATTTTTATCTGCTCTGCCTTCTGAATGTCTGCTGTAAAATCCCACAGTAAGCCACAGCTTGCCCAGAGGAATATTCCAGGAGAGGAAAGGAAGCAATAATAATGCAGCCCTGTTGCAAAATAACACTACAAAAACATTTAGGCATGAAAGAGTGGTTTCCCCACCCCCCCGCCTTGATATCTACTTACAGTACAAAGGAAATAGCTCCCCAGGGACCTGGAAGAGATTGCAGGTCTAGTCTATCCTCTGTAGACGCACATGCAGCTTGCAGGTATTAATATCTTTGAGCTGTGCATTGATGGGAGTGGTATCTTCTGTGTTGTTCCTTTCCCCTTTCTCCCCAAATACTGGGTTACATTACATTATATTCCCTTGGGTGTGATATATGCCCTTGCCTGTGTTGAAGTAGGAATCTGCTCCCTCATCTTCTTGGTCCCCTAACAAATGGTCCGTGGGCAAATGTCATTCCTCACACCCTGTCTTGTAGAGAATGGGGCTGAAATGCAAAATTGGGCGTTTGATGCCCTGGCCTAGTGCTTCATCCCCCTCAATTGAATGATAATAGGCTATGCTGCTCCCTTGTTGGTTGTAGTTTGCTTAAAGACTTTGCTAACTTAACCCTGAAATTTGTTCCTACGGACTGTTGGTGCTATTCTGAGCCAGACTACTCTTTACAAGACTTCTTGAACTAGACGCAGGGATTCTGAGAGATATCTATATAGATCATCAGGGTCTTGTAATAATTTGAATAATTCGGAGCAGTGAGTGTTGAATGAGCTGAAGTTGGCTGTGGTGAAGCTAAGGGCACTGGAAAGCTGTTTCTATAATTTTTTTGGCTTAACGTGGCTGCAGACTTTAATTTTCTCTGATCAGAAATGACTTGTGAGTCAATGGTGAGGGCTGATCCAAGTGGCAGGCAGCTTGAAGAGAGGTGATGGTGAGACGTGGCTGTCGGTTGCCCTACAGCGTATGGTTGGTCATCGACCGGACAATTAATGTGTACAGAAATAAATGGATTCTGGTACTCTGAAATTCAGGGAACACTCAGAAGTATTACTGGCGCTCTCATCTTATTGTTACAGGAGTGGGAAGGATTCATTGCTTTGTAGAGCAAACAATATATTATTTGATGGAACAAGTAATAAATGATGAGAAGAGAAAGATCTTTAAATATCAATGGGCTGTGTTCATGGTCAAATCGTATCACATGGAAGAAGAGACAGAAATCACAGCAGGAGTTCCAGGAAGGTTCAAGTACGCAAAAACTCAGTGATGGGTTCCAAGGAGAGTACTAAACCGAGGCCAGATCTCAAATTAATGTTCCTAGCAGTGTGGAGGGGCTGTCATGATATTTTGTTCTATTCTGCTTCTGACAGAAGGACAAGAATTACTGCAGGAAGGAAAAGGTAATTTATATTGCCAAATGCCATCTCTCAAGTAGTATGATTGAGACATAAATCCTAAGATTTCTTCTTTGATTTTGTATATTTGATAACTTCTAATCCTTTAGCAGCAGCTTGCTTTGTGTGTTTCAGTTTTTAATTGCAGCTCTCTGACTTAGTTACAAAAAGAAGATTAGAAAAGAAAACTGAAATTATCTGATAATCGTGAAAGTTAAGGGTTCCTAGAATAAATATTGTGAGCCTTGCAATGAAGAGAATTGAGAACAAGGTCACTGCTGATCCTTATTCACTGTTTTGGTTCAAAGAAATAGTGAGGAGCAAGATGACACTGGCTGACCACACACTGTTGAAATCTTGCACGTGGAAGACTTTGGGCTTGTTATCCAGGGCCAGGAAAGTGCCTTTCCACTGTGTAAAGGGACTGTAATTGCATTTAAGCAAGTTAAAATATTTATTCAGCAGGTGTGTGCCTTTGGATACCAAACTGCTTCCTGGAAAGGAGCAAGCGATAGCTGATAACATTCTAAATGGTTCTTTTCAAACATCTTTTCTGGCTACTCAAGAGCCAGATGAGTGTTAGCTCAGCAATACTCTGACAGGTCACGTTGTCCTTTTACTCTCAGAGCATGGTTGGTAACAGATGGGGTCCAGTTAAGCTGAGCTGTCCATTCCCAACCTGTCTTCTCCAACTTGGCAACTCTGATAATAAGATACCTCCTGAATTTAAATAGACTGGGACATTTATTCCAGATGTTTTGTTGTACAGATGCCTTCCTTCTTCAATTAAAAAAAAATGCTTTGATTGGTGATGAACAAAACATTCAGGTGACAGACTCTTTCATTTTTGTTTGAAGGTCTATGATTGTACGAATGTTGGCATTATGGGAATGCAGTGAAAACTCAGGATACCTCAGAAAATAAATGCTGCTTTTCTCTCTGCAGAGCAAATTCATTCACCAGCTAGCTGGGAGAGGACATGCCGCCTTTGGACTTGCTGCCATATGGAGGACATCAAGCTGGCCAGACTCCAGCTAGGACAAAAATTGTTGATTCGAGAGCTGGTTTCTGAAGCACCTTGTAGGATATGGGATGTTATGCCTTTCCCTGATGCTGAGGCTTGTAAGTCAATTTGGTGCCTTTAAAATTGTGCTGATTCACTGTAATACAAATGTAGCACCAGCCTGAGGATGTGGGATGCCTCTGTCTCTCCATTGACTTTAGAAGGGGCCTAGACAGATGTCTGAGGCTCAGTGTCTGATTTTTATATTCAAGATAATTTTGAAATCTCTCCTGCATTGTCTTTTTGCACTGCTGAAAACTAGGGATTGGGTAGGCTGATCCAAAACAGCTCAGGAAGGATGCAAAGATCTGAACATGCTCTTCCCTGTGTGCCAGCTCGATCTCCTCACATCCTGCAAGTAAGTAAAGACATATTTTCTTTGCCAGCCATCAACTGGATTTATTTTTTAGTCACAAGTTCTACTCAATTGCTGAAAAAGGAGCAGAATATTTGCCACCCACCAAAGCGAGTCCTGTCCCCAACCATGCTGGTGGCAGGTCACACATTTTTAGTCTTGTGCTTCAACTTCTTTCCAGCTTCCCCACTCCACCCTGGTCTTGTGGCCAGGCTTCATGTCTTCTGTGAGGTAGTGGGACTCAGCTCGCCTCTTCCCATTGACTTGATGAAAAGCTGGTGTTGTCATCAAGTAACGGTGAAAGAGAAAATTGTTCTTAGGCTGGTGAGAAGTACCAGACATTAGTGTTTTGTGCCATATTGCAACTGGAAAGGGGTGTTTGAACTGACAAAATGTGCTTCACTTGGTGCTACTGATGACTTCTGTGTCCTTGAAATTTAGGGCTGCTTCCTTGAAGTTTTTTTATACTAATTTAGGGCAAGCCTGCAATGTTGTCTCCATGAAGAAATGTATTGTACTCTTTGTGTGTGAAATGGTGTCACCTACCGTGCCATGTGGAGCAAGCAGGCCATAACATGGCCTGTCTAGGAAATCCTAAGGCCAATTGAAAAACAAATGGAAACAAGGGGGTTTTATTTTTTTTTTTTCCTAGACTACAGAATGCACAGAGATAAATATACAAGTTCTGTAGCTGCAAGTAAACCCTAGGACAAGGTCAAATGCAAACATTTTGGTGACTTTTTGGATAACCTGCAATGGCCTTTTCCACCTTCTGGCATCTAAGAGTCATCAGGCCACTGGTCAGAGTATTGAGTTGTGCTCAGAGCACATGTTATTCCTTCCCTTAGGCTAGAGATTGTGTTTTGTAGTTATTCTGCTATAAAGGTCAAGCTGCCAAGGCAGTAAATGCATCCCTGCTTTTTCTGTATTAGCTATTTTCTCTCTTTTGGTCCATTTCCTCGTTGTTTGTGCAGTTACAAAAATGCATATTTCAGAAGCAGGTGAAACACCTTAACGTACGTATCCTCTAGTCTACTTCAAGGTTTCGTGATGTGGGGGAAGAGTTACAGCATCATAGTTACGTTATAACTTTATGATTAAGTTAAATTAAAACCTTACAATTTGCTCGGAGGTTGTCTTTCAAAGACCAGGTTCTCAGCAGGAGCAGAGGTAATATGGCAGAAAATGCAATTATTTGCTTGCAGCGGCTTGGTTTGGGGTTTTTTTTGGAAGGACATGAGAGATGGAAAACAACATTTAATGTGGGAGACGATGCTGTTGGGATCTTGGAGTAACTTTGGCACAACCCAGCAAGGCTAGGCTGTGGTCATTGGCATGTGTGGCCAGCAAGACCCTTTTTTGAGGTCAACTCTGTTTTCTGTACCATGGGAAGGTTCAAATTAATCAGGTAATGAGGGTTATATTAGGGGGTTATATTTTCCTATATTCTGTGGAAATTATACGTGAAGATCATCCTTCTCTCTTCCCTGCTATCAAGCCAGGGGTGGGGAGGGGGGGAGTGCTATTGTTGTTTTGGCTTTTGTTTCAAGAGTCTGAAGTCTATTTTTTTTTGGAAGGCTTGCCTAAGCACTTTCCAGCCATTATAATGTCATTATATATGGGATTCATTACATTAGAGACATTAGGGGAGATTAAAAAGGATCTATTGGAGGCATTGGCTGAAAAATAAATGATAAAGACTAGTTGCAGTTTGGGCTTTTATTACATGGCTTGAAACAAATGCTGAAATATTGTATTTAAGCTGAGTGTGTTTGTTGGAGGAAGCATTAGGAGGGAAAGCAAAGCAGCAACCACCACTCTCACCATTAAAGAAAGAAATCACAATGGTTAGGAGCAGTGTGTTAATTAGCAAACTAATTTCCTTGTACTTTAAGTGCATAACAAGTTTTAAATGCCTTCCGAATGGCATGATATCAATTGGGTTTTGTTCTTTGAATGTAATTGTTTCCATGGCAATGCTGAGTTCTGCTGTACATGGGTTACGTCTGTTAAGCGTTCCAGCCATTTATGTGAGGTCTGTATTAGCTTAGCAGCTGACTTGTATTCAGGATATATTTTATTTAAAAAAAAAAAAGAAAAGTCACTGGGAATGGGCCGGATCCTCAGGCCACCCCATTTGGCTTCAACAGTCATGAAGTTCAGTGTTCAAAATACCCTGTCTACCTCAGGAAGAAAGGCCAAATACCTCCATGGAGATACCGAAGGTCTGAATTCAAGTCCTAGCTCTGGAACAGGCTATTTTTCTAGCCTTGGGCAGATTAGATTGTCTCACAGAATCACAGAATCACAGAATGTTAGGGATTGGAAGGGACCTCAAAAGATCATCTAGTCCAATCCCCCTGCCAGAGCAGGAAAACTTAGGTGAGGTTACACAGGAAGGCGTCCAGGCGGGTTTTGAATGTCTCCAGAGAAGGAGAATCCACAACCCCCCTGGGCAGCCTGTTCCAGTGTTCTGTCACCCTCACTGAGAAGAAGTTTCTTCTCACATTTAAGTGGAACCTCTTCCAGCTTGAACCCATTACCCCTTGTCTTACTGTTGGTTGTCACCGAGAAGAGCCTAGCTCCATCCTCGTGACACCCACCCTTTATATATTTATAAACATTAATGAGGTCACCCCTCAGTCTCCTCTTCTCCAAGCTAAAGAGACCCAGCTCCCTCAGCCTTTCCTCATAAGGGAGATGCTCCACTCCCTTCATCATCTTTGTGGCCCTGCGCTGGACTCTCTCCAGCAGTTCCCTGTCCTTCTTGAACTGAGGGGCCCAGAACTGGACACAATATTCCAGATGAGGTCTCACCAGGGCAGAGTAGAGGGGAAGGAGAACCTCTCTCGACCTACTAACCACCCCCCTTCTAATACACCCCAGGATGCCATTGGCCTTCTTGGCCACAAGGGCACAGTGCTGGCTCATGGTCATCCTGCTGTCCACCAGGACCCCCAGGTCTCTTTCCCCTACACTGCTCTCTAATAGGTCATTCCCCAACCTGTACTGGAACCTGGGGTTGTTCCTGCCCAGATGCAAGACTCTACATTTCCCCTTGTTATATTTCATTAAATTTTTCCCCGCCCAACTCTCTAGCCTGTCCAGATCTCGCTGGATGGCAGCACAGCCTTCTGGCGTGTCAGCCACTCCTCCCAGTTTGGTGTCATCAGCAAACTTGCTGATAGTACACTCAATTCCCTCATCCAAGTCATTGATGAATATATTGAACAGTATTGGTCCCAGAACTGACCCTTGAGGCACTCCACTAGATACAGGCCTCCAACCAGACTCCGCCCCATTGATCACAACTCTCTGGCTTCTCTCCTTCAGCCAGTTTGCAGTCCACCTCACTACCCGATCATCCAGTCCACACTTCCTCAGTTTTGCCATGAGGATGCTGTGGGAGACGGTGTCAAATGCTTTGCTGAAGTCAAGGTAGACCACATCCACTGCTCTGCCATCGTCAATCCACCTTGTTACGTCTTCATAAAAGGCTATGAGGTTGGTCAAACACGACTTCCCCTTGGTGAAGCCATGTTGACTGTCCCTGATGACCCTCTTATCCTTGATATGTGTATATGTGATATGTGTATATGTCTCATAGCCTTGGTTCCCATTGTGAAAAACCAATAATTTTTCATTTTCAGCAACATTTATCAGTCCATTCTAGTCCAACGGTGAACAATTGTTTTCCACTCTGTGTTGATGCAGCACTTAATAGAAAGGAGCTGGAGATCTTAAAACTGTTGCTCTCTCTGGGGCGGAGGAGGGGAAAAATCTGTCTTGGCATTTCATTTACTCATTTCATAATTTACAGGCTTCCTGAAAGATTCAGTCTCCCCAAACTGGCACCAACTGGACACTGTGATGTCTACCATATTTTGGCTTTCTCTTTGTCGTGTTGGAATGTGAAGTGGTTGGATTCATGCATTTGTCTATATAGTTATAAAAGATTAAATAGAGGAAATACATAGCAAACTCAAGGAACAAATAGAAACGTTTATACAGAAAGCTCAGCAGCTTCTAGTTTGGTGCATGTTTTCTCTTTCCCGTTTACCTTTCTTTGCTCAAGACAAAGACATCAAACAAAATGCTGACCTTGAAGAAAGCCCAATGTGTGTGCAACAGCATTCAGGAGAAATGTACCCTCTTAAAAAAAAAGTGTTGCATAAATGCCTGTGTCAGAGAGGAATCAAACTCTATTCAGGCGTGGAGGAGATAAGAAGAGAAACTCAGTTTTACCTTTGCACCTTGTAGCTCCTGCAGCACTATGCCTCCTCACGTGAATAGCCTTCAGTCTTTATTTGCATTCAGTTTTTCTTGCTGTAGTTTGTTGTATTTGTCTTTTATTAAGACCCAGGTGCTTATGTTTATGACTCAGTTCTACATGAGGTGAGGCACAAGACAGTCCTTGGTCTCAAGCATCTACTAATTATAAGCCAAATAGAAGGAAACGAAACTAAAAGTTCTCTCTTTTTTGTATTTATATGGCCAGACTCCAGTTACCTATGCTTACTGTCAAGACAAATGAGAGTTAGTAGTGTCTAAGAGCATCAGTCTGGTCTGTCTAGCTCAACACTGGCCCAGTTATGTTAACTTTTATAGTACCTGGTCCTGGGAAGGGTTTGTGGTTTGACAGACAGTGAAGAGCTCTTGGGAAAATGGGGTTTTGGCTCAGCAGATAAAATGGTTGTCCCAGACAATTTATTTTGTTCTTTTAGGAGAAGGGAGAAATTAAAAAAAAAAATGCATTTGCCTAAAGATTTTATTTGACAGGGGTTCCTCTGCATGGCATCTAATTTCACGTACTAACCTGTAGCGTTTTACTCACCGTGGTCTTTTCTTTCTCGTCTTTACTGCAGGTACCAGCAAGAAGCCGCAGCATTTGCTTTGCCGTTGCTCCCCGTGGGGTTTGCCCGTTCAACCTTTCCTCTAGCGATGGCAATAAGGAGCTATCAGGTAACCTAACAATGTGTCAGTCATTACGACATCTGCTCTGTAGATTAAAGCAGCCATAAAGTTTAAGGCACCTTTTACCCAGGTTAGTACATTAATGCTTCTACCTGGTTGTGTCAAAGCCCTCTGGCTCTCCAGCATCCCCCAAATATCCTACAGACTCCTTTCCTAATGACCTGCAGGATGAATCCCATTCTGAAAGAATGTGGTATCATTCAGGAAACTTTATGAACTCTATTTAGGATGTTTCAGGCTCCGCAGCTGAGAAATCTTAGATCCATAAGGAGAAACATGGAACATTTCAACCTCCTGATAGTGACGACCTTAGGTGTTAATGTATGAGAAACCGTGATGAGTTGGGAGCACCTATTCTGAATTCCTTTGAGTTTTAATCTGGGACAAATGAGAAGGGAAAAAAAAAAAGTAGAATTTAAAAAAAGCCATGTGCCTTCTGCAGTCAATTCACTCTGCAGGAAATCTGAACAATATTCAGGAAGTATTATAACTCCCAGAAAATCCTGTTGTTTCTAAGCAGAGCCAGTCTGGTCTTATCCACACTGAGGAGCAAATGGGATTGACAAGCATGGAACAGAATTGAGACAGAAAGTGTGAAACGGTGTTTGAAAGCAGAGAGGAGCTTAGAGACAACCTTATTTCAGTGTGATTGAGAAAAGCAAAAATTCCCTTAAAGGAATCGGGTCTGCATTTGGAAAAGGTGAGTTCACCATTGGCTTGAAGCAGGGTATGACTCGACTGAAAATTAAAGGTTGAATATCCAAAACTGCTTTGCGTGATGGCGAGACCTTGTCCATGCACATGTGTTTCACTGACATTTGTGGCTCCGTTTTGGTCTCCTGGGTTTGGAGGGCTTTTGGGGACTTTTTTAGTGGTTTGTTTTTAAAAGCCAGAACAAAATTTGCATGTTTGCTTGTCCTGCAGTGGGATTTTTATCAGTCTGTTTTGGTGTTTTTGTTGGTTTTTTTTTTTTTTTTTTTGGTGATTTCTAGGAAAGGAAACAGCCACCTTTGTTATGAAGCTCTCCCCTCTTCTTGCAGAAAAGTGCAAGGGATTTTGCTTTCAGGTAACTTTCAGAAACCTAAATGCTGCTCTAGGCAAGTTTCATAGAAAGAGATGGAAAATTTGCGTAGTTTTGTCAGAAATGAGTAATTTGGTGCCTTTTCAAGCAGCTCTGCAGTGGTAACACTGGCTGTGCCTGCAGAGCTGGTCATGCTTGAGCTGGAGCTGCAGCATGTGCTCAGCTCCAAACAACGCCAGTGAGGGGTTTTTTTAGAGCTGAAAGATGAATTTTCAAGGCTATGACCTGCTCCTTCATTCCTTCCATCATCCCCAAGGCTAAAAATACCACTTGTAGCTTTGTACACTTCCCTAGTCTCCGCTGAGAAATGCCACCGGCACCCCAAAATTTGCTATATTCTTCCTGCCTGTAGCTGGGCATCTCTTTCTGCTCAGGATTTAACAGGCAGTATTGGAAAACAGGAATTTGTGAAAATCCCACAAAATGTGCCATCAGTCTATCTTCTGCTAAAAAGAAAAACAAAACCAACAACAACAACAAAAACCCACCAAAAAACAACAAAAAAACCCCCAAACCCACACCCACAAACAAAACATAAAACAACCCACACCAAGTGTTTGTTATTTTTCAACTTGGTTATTCTCTTGATTTAAGTGCACTCAGCCATCTGTTGAGGGCACAAAAAGACAGAAGCAAATAATTAAGCAGACCAGTTTCACTCCACAAATACCAAATAACTCAGATGAAGCATTTAGAGATAATTCATAGGCTACAAGTAATTTTTCATGACCAGTGAGTGCTCGTGAAGAACATATGCACTTTGCGAGCAAATGGGGTGGCTCATGAATAATATGCAAACCAGAAATAAGGCATTAAATCTGGAAAAGGACTCTTTGGGATTATTCTCACATTGCTGTGTCAGTATGAAAGTTTAAGCAGACCTGTAGATACTCTCAGGTAGTCAGCAGAGAGGTCTGGACACTTATTATCACAAAGTCTTATTATTCATTCATAATTTATTCATTTAATAAATTTTATTTATTTATTTAAAAATTTTATTTAATGATATTTATTTATTAATACATAATGTTTATTAGTAAATGAGTTGCTTCTTGCTTTGGAGATGCTGTCCTTTCCCATTGCTCCTGGAAGGATCCCACACCTCAGGGATATTCAAAACAATTGACTTAAAACTAGGTAAAACTCAGGGGAAAAGTGCTGCTCAGGGTGAATTCCCAGCTCCGTTACAATCAAAGGCAATTTTGCCATTGTTCAGTATTTTCTATACAAGAGTCTTCCCATTTAGGAAGCAACCTCCCTCAGAAAATTAAAGTAAATGTACAAAATTACAGGGTAGGGTGAGTGCTGAACATTAAATTTAGAAACAAACAAAAAGGGCAACATCACAAATATTTTTGTGCCTTCCCAAAGGCCTTTTTTTTGGTTGTTGCTTTGTTGTTGTTTTTGGTTTTTACCCATCCTTAGCACTTCTTCTGGAGCTACGTGGCAGTTTGCAGTATATCAGACATTATCAACTGCTGAGCAAAATGGTTTTATCAACTTCATAGTGGATGTACTTGAACAGGTATTCAAACTGAAAGATCAATTTACATTTTCTGAAAGGTAAGAATACACAGTAGATTAGTTTTCAAATGGTTTTTAGTACAAGGAATGAAACTACTTACATTGGTGATTTTCTAAGGTTACATTTGTTTTTGCTGTATTTTTTCTCTCCTTTTCTAGATACAATCCCTATTTGCTAAGGATTCTGAGCATTACATTAGAATAAGGAAGACTTGGAGGGCAATTTTAGAAAAATAGATATCCAAATCACTACCATAATCCTTCTGGCGCTTTGAAAATGAAAAGTAGAGTGTTTCAGAGAGCTGTTTATTGGAAAGATTAGTTTTATCATGAAATTATTACTTCAGCACATGGTTTGAGATTGGCCATTACCTTAGAAAGTTCACAGACAAAAACACACAATTGCCAGTGAAAGACCTGATGACTGAACGAGCCTCGTATGCTGCGTTTTTCCCCTATAGCTGTGTATTTGCTGCACCTGGGAGAAGTAAACAATCTGTTAAAAAAGCCAAGGATGAAAAATTGTAAGTTAAAGCTCTACTGTAAATTTTGTAAATCAACTGATTTGTCTAGGGAGAACTGGTTTGTTTCTTTATTAGTAGTGCTAGGTAAATTTTGAAAAAAACCCACAAATATTTATGAACAAGGGATTTTTTTTATAAGTAACTAATTTCTTTCTTCAGGATCAATCTGGCTATAAAACTCCTGATAATCCACAGTGGTGGACCTTGAATAAACACCTGGATGGATGTGTACTCATGTCCAGTCCTGATATGGAAACGCGTATTTTGGAAGAAGACTTCTACTGTTGTAGCCTTTCATTGTGTTTTCTCATTCGCTCTTTTTCTATTTTAACTTGATTTTGGCCAGTGGAGGAATTTTCTGGAGTGAAATCTAAATACCTCCATCAGGAACTGGTCCACTTGTTTTAAAGTTTTGAGGCTCAGAGTCATATAGTGAATTTTCCTGTGTTTTCATGATGAGAGGAAGGGGATATCATTGAAACTTCATCAGAAGAAGGAGGTCAGTGTCCATTTAAAAGTCTCGCTTTGCATTAAAACGGGGTTACATCTGTCTCAGGATGCCAAGATTTTATTTATAAAAATTAATTATTCCAGAAAACATCCAAAACCAGCGTCATGTTGTTGAGTGCTGATGGCTACATGAGCAGTTACCTGCGGTTGTACATATGTCCATCCATCTGCTTTATGGCTTTGCATCTGAGGAAGGCGCTGTACATTAGTTACTCTGTGTAAAAGTCTGGTTTTAATGTGTATAAATAAAAGAATTATAGGCTGCGATGATATATTGGGCTAAAACAACTCATTGGTGGCCAGGTTAAGCCCTTTGCTGTGGACACACTTGGCCCTGGGTGAAAGGAACCAGAGTTAAGACCAGGCCATAAAATGGACTTAATGGAAGTATTGACGTGTCCTTTTTCTTATTTTTTTCCCCTTAGTTCTACAATTTTAATTGATAAGTAGAACACCTTTTAAATTGCTAAATAATGCTTTTCTTATAGTGGGCTATTTGTCTTGCAGGAGGCGCTGGAGCATTCTCACTGGAGAGGGTCAAATGCTGCAAAATGGCATTTAGATATTCTCATCACAGTTAATTGCAGTTTGTTTTGCCTACACCTGGGGCTGCTTTTCACTTTCCACAGATAAAAGTTTCCCTTTTGGCCACCAGACAGTGCAGGATGATGCAGATTCAGATCTTAGCGCCAAGTCTTTGCACGAGGCTAAAATGTATAATAAAATACATGCTGCTGTAATGAGAAGAGGGATTACTCTTATGGGAACATGTTGTTTATTCATTTTTTACTATTTCTCTGTTTAGGAAGTTTCAGTCTTCCAGTTAGAGAGAAGAGATACAGACATGTGAGACAGATGCAACTTTGCTGTGAGTAGCAAATGACTCCTTTGAAAAGGTCTCAAATTCTACGTTGTGTGAAAAACCTTCCTTATAGCCATCTGATGAGCATGCTTGGAATTGCGCTGGCAAATATATTCTGATTTCCAGTGGTCAATGTGAGAAAGGAGATAAATTTACAGTGAATGTTATTTTCCGTGAATAATTCAAGCTTGTTTATACCAACTAGTGTTTGTTCCAGGAGCCCGAAAATCCACACATGTGAGCCAGTTAGTAGTGGTGTATTTGCATGAGGTTTTTGTATAATATATATATTTCTGATTCAGCTTCAGCTCTGCAGTCCTCTTCAGGAGAACATCTGAGCTGCAGCACAGATTTTAGCTATTGAGCAGCCATTACTATCCAGGAAAAACTCCCCTTATGCCCCATGTTTTTTTGAAACATAAAGCTACTGAGGACAGGGAGAAAAAAAGCAGAAGCTAAAAGAAAATTACCTGCTTTTTTCCCCCTCTTCTTCTTACTTAACTGCTTCTTCCAATCTGTTGTAAAGCTCTTGTAGAAAGAGAATTTCATGTGATGGAATGGACTTTGCTAAATATAGTGCTAAATTTAGTACAGCTGCTAAATGTACTGATGCCTCCCAGTAAAAACCTGTGGATCTCTTGATGGGAACAGACATTTCCTGACTCTGGCCACAAGAAGATGCCTGATACTCTGAGTCCTTTCCTCAGATCAATTCAAAATCAATTATCTGAATCTAAGGCAAATCTGATATAACAGGCAAGCTGGAGAGAAAGTATTAAATAAGCATGCAGGATTGTCAGCTGTGGCACTTAAATATCTTAATATCACAATATCACTTAAATATCACAAATATTTCCACCCACTCATCTCCACAATGAAATATTGATCTAGATTACTGTAAGAATGGATTCCCCCCTCCCAATCCTAAATGTATTGAGGTTTTTCTTTTAATTTACCTGCAGTTTGAACCACTTAAAGCTCTTTTAATTCTAAATTGTTCACCTGGTCGTAAAGGAAGGTCTTGATGGAAAGCAGAGGGAGCTGGGTTGGGGGAGCTGGGTGTCTCTCCTACTTCTCAGAGGAGCTTTTTAAAAAGTGCTGTGTTTCACACAATATAGAGCAGGAAGAAAAAAACACAAAAACCTCAAAAAAACCCCACAAAAACTCTCCAAAACCACGATGATTGTTTGCTGTTCAGCATTAATTAGGTTAAATAATAATAATAATTTCAAATTATTTTATGTGCGTACTTGCGCACATAAGTTGAAATCGATTTCCTGCCAACACTTCTGGTAAGATTTCAGAACTTGCATCTTTTGAGAGTGAAATCATGTCCAGAATGAATTGATTTAAATGTTCAGATGTGCAATTGTAACAGTTTTTCTGCATTATTTGCCATTAATGAGAACAAACTGTCATTGGCACCGTTTCCAGGCAACTACCAAGGAATTCTTAACCTTACATCGGGGTCTAACAAACTGCACATGATACCAGGTAAAGGATGTCTTTGCAATGAAACTAGCTTGAGAGATCATGTAGAAAAGTGCTTATTTAATCTTATTCTTAATTAGCGTTTTGCCTGATTTTCTGGGCAATTATTTTTCTGTCCAAGACTTGCTTTGCTTAACTAGTAGTATCAAGTAAAATATAATATTTTTCACATTCCAGTTATATTTAATAAGCCAAGAACTACTCTAGGGTACAGTAGAGACATTTGGAAAGATTTTGACAGTTTTTGACAGAAAGGGTTCCCTCATAATGAAAATGGGAAGAGCCAGTAGGCAAAGTACAATGGGCAATTTTAGAGGCTTCCATAGAGATTGGAGCCTCATTATGTGTACTGCAAATGCCCATCTCTCTTAACAGACCGCAGCCAGAATAAATAAGAGATTGATGGAGGAATGAGGGTATGGTAGTGAGCGACACAACTTGCAACAGGCTCCTCTCCTCCCAAGTCTCAAACAGCAGCATCGCATGAACTGAGGGAGGCTTCAAAAATTAATCCACTTTGGCAGTGACTGAAATTACTTTCCATTTACTTAAAGAAGAAAACATATATGTGGTATTGAATGTTACTGTGCTTCATGTTTGGCAGCAACTTAAATCAATTTTTGTGGTTTTATTAGAATTTGATCACCAACATGTTTTCTAGCCACCCTTCTAAACAGCGCTTGATGACTAAATTGGCAAATAACTCACACCTTCTTTGGCAATTCCTTCAAGTTTACATTTTCTCATCCTGCCACCATTCACTTTGAAAGCTCTTATTACTTGGCATAAAGAGCTGATAAAATGATAAAACGGCGTGTGGTGAACGAACCCTACGTGCTTTTTACAACCAGGGTCTGAAGATGGTTCACCCAACCCTGCCCAGGGTGCTTGGAGCCGTAATGCAACCCCCCCAGGGAATCTCTTGGTGGGTACTATGTTTGAAAGCAGGGCAGGCAGGAATATTTAATATTTAATATTCCAAAGCAGAAATCACTACCAGCACTGGCAAAAGCTCCAGTATGTTTACTTACCAGCTCCCTCAGCCTCAAGGGGATGCGAAGGAAAAGCAGATAAAGGTTCAAGGTAAGATATTCTCATGACAGTCGTGGTTAAGTTATACTAATTGTCATACTTTTCTAGCAAGAGAAAATTTTCTGATGGCAACAAGCCCCCAAAACCTGAAGGCAGAGCAGCTTTGCTCTCTTGACCTCTGCAGAGTTTGGCTTTGCTGTCTTATCTGTGCCAATACACAGATGTGATGTCTTTTTCCTTTTAGCAAAATAAATTCTTGTAAAGACCTGCACAGTGTAACCTGAAGTGAGAGATTTGTCATTTTTTGACGATAATTCACACAGACTCCAAAACAAATGTACTTCTGAACAGTGACTCTGAGAACAATAAAGCAAACACTCTCGACTACCTACCACCCCATCCATCTTTTTAAATCATGTCAGCAGACTTCAAATTGTTCACCAAGTTTTATTGTTTCGTAGAGAAGGAATTCATTTGTGGTGAAATATGCTGAGCCATTGAACTCAGTCTTGATTTCTTGCACATTGCCGCCTCATCATTTAGCTGTCATTTGCTTCGGACGACATGGTTTATCTTCTTTTCATAGCCATCTAGACTGCATAGGTAAATTTGTAAGTTGAACTGCGTAGCCTTGTCACTTGTAATACCATCCACCTACTGTCCATAAAATTTGCAGTGGTGCCACATATGTGATTTCCTTGTAGAGTGGATGTGAATTCTTAGCCTTCTGTCAATAAAAGCACACTGATGCAGCCTGGTGTGAAGTATTCTGGCAAGGAGATGAGTCAAGCTTTTGTTTGACCAGAAAGGCTGATGAACAGAGTTTTTTAGAAAGTGAGGAGGTGCGGACAGCATAGCAGATGGGTACGAAGCGGTCAGCGTGGCTTTGTGCCATAAGCAACAGCTTATTGGGGTAAGAACTGCTTGGATGCAGATTGTTTGTGTGTCTGAGCTAAGTCTGCTGTTATTTCTCCCATGTTGTTCTTGCCATTATAAATGAGTGCCCTAATTAGAACCGAGGGAATTTATGGGCAGATATGAAAATGTGGTTACTATAGTTACCAGGTGCTCCAGCTCAGATGGGAAATGCCGCGAATTTAACAGTAGCCCAAGGGTGATCGCATGAGGTAAATGACGAACAAAGCCTCCCAGCTCCAGGAGAAAATCTATTTCATCGCACTTTGGTTAGTGCCTTGCTTGGCAAACTCGCATCCACCACTACAATTCCTTTTCTGTCCTTCCCTTGCTTTCAACAGACTGATTTTGGTTAGACATAAGCAGAAAAAAATCACAAAAATGAAGTCGCGTTTAGAGCAAGAGTGAAGATCTATTTACCTGTATTTCAAAGCTCTCTAATAAAATCCGTCCCCATTCCTGTGTCTAGGCTAGACAGCAAGGCAGACTGCGTATATATTCACAAATAGAAAGAAGCCTGGAACATTTATGTCCTGCTCAACCAGAGATAAGCTATTTAGCAGTATCCAGCACCTTGCCTCTTGCTACTTATTGGTGGAGACTGCAAAATTTGTCTTCTCTGGACCTGTTTATTTTTTCATTTGATCTTTGTGTAGCTTAAAAAGCAGCATGAGAATCCCATCCTTCCAACTTGTCTATCTCTTCTGTGAACCTCCTACCCTGTTGTTGTAGTAGCCAAGTGCTTCACAGCTTATATGTACATTTGAGTTTTTGGCCAGGTTTAAAAATGTTTTTCCCCAAACCCAGGGTAAAGGAAATTTGAGTCTAGTTGTTTCCTTTGGGTTTTGATTTTTGCAGATTTTAAAATGCACACTGAGTAGTTAATTTTACCAAATAAATGTTATTTCAATCTGTTAAAAAAAACCAAAAACAACCCCCAAACCACACACACACCAAAAAACCAAACAAAAAAATGAAAACCAAACAACAGTGCTTTCTTTTGCAAAATCTTAATGTTGACTCTTTTGAACTTCTTGGGGTTTTAAATCTGAATTAATTCAGCAACATTGATGCATGTATTTTGTGGGAGGGTTAGTGAGGGGGAGAATTTCATTTAAAATGTTCAAATATTAATAGAGAAATCATGCTTGGCCGCAGGAATCCTCAGCGATCCCTACCCTCATGACAGCACTGGAGAAATCCCATCTTCTTCACCTCATTAAGACCAATGGCAACTGCTGTGTGCTAAATCTCTGAAAGAACGTAAAACCTGGAGCTTCAGCCCTCCCTTTCTTTGCTAAGTTGACTACACAGATTCCTCCTCTCCCCCAAATTAATACCGTGTTATAGATACTCTAATCACAATGCTGGTTTTCCTCTCACTTTGAGAATACAGCGCGTGGCCTCTGCCTGGTGGTGTCTCCTGAATTGTGTAGGATAGTTCCACTGTTTGAATTTCAGAGCAAATTTTTTTATGCTTTGGGATTTTAGCAAAATCCAGATGCTTGCGTATTTGTCTTTGCCACATCTGTAATGCCAAACCAGTCCAGGGACATCTAGTTTTCCTGTGGTCTTTCAACCTAGAAATCATGCTGTGGCTCAGACTGAAGACCCAACAGAAGCAATTTTCTTCATATGGTTTCTGTACATCTTGCTTTTGCAGAATTTTTGGAAATGCAGTTTCCACAGCAGCTTTAACAGCAGTCTCTGTCTGTTTTCCCTCTTTGGAAGACAAATTCAAGAACTCTTCAGTCCTTCAGGACCCAGAAAATGAGTTTTTGGTCTGATAGCTGAACTGGTATTATAATACTGTGGACAAGGGCTATTATTAGAAGACAATAAGGCAGATTTTGCAGGCTGCCAAGTTTTCTGGGTTAGCATGCAGTACAGGCTGACAAGCCTGATCACTAAGATGGGATAAGTACATACCTCATTTTCACACCTCCTGTTAGCACCAGAATAAACAACCTGGATTTTGAAAAACAATGAAGCAAGCTGGGAAATTATCTCCCAGCTCTAAAAATGTTCAGGATGTCACACTTTGTCACTTTGATCTCAGCCGGAGTGAAGTATGCTGCAAAGTCCTCCCTTACATAGAATCATCATAGAATCATAGAATAGTTTGTGTTGGAAGGGACCTTCCAAGCTCATCCAGTCCAACCCCCTGCCGTGAACAGGGACACCTTCACCCAGATCAGGTTGCTCAGAGGCCCGTCCAGCCTGGCCTGGGATGTCTCCAGGGATGGGGCATCCACCACCTTTCCGGGCAACCTGGGCCAGTGTCTCACCACCCTCAGTGTAAAAAAAATAATTAATTAAGCTCCTATGAGAAGGGTGGTCAGGCATCAGAGAGTGAGATAACCCGTGTTGCTCCCACCAAAAGGATGCCACTGATTGTGGCAAAACAGTGTTGTACAAGAGCGTCCTGCCAGGAAAAATACATATCTTATTAGACATCAGTGAAGCCACAGCAAAAGTATGCAGGAATGCAAATTTTCAGTGACGCTGCTTCTCATTGAATGACCCGCTTTCAGAAGAGAGAATTTAAAATAAGAAAAAAATCTTAAATAAAATAACAGATGTCACTTGTGACAATACAGTAAGTATAAATTAATATACTCTAAAAACATTCACTGAGTGAACTATGAAACCAGGCATTCACTTAGGGATGCATCATAGGACTTCTTCTGAAACAGGTTTTTTTTTTTTTCTTTTTAAAGGTAAATGCTGTTTTATAAAGAACTTGAGAGGTTTGTGGGAACATCCTCAGCATGCATGTCACTCTGCTTAATTCCTTTTCTGAAGGAGCTATTTGCCAGTGGAGTGAACTGGTAGATTTATGGCTACGAGATGTACAGCTTTTTCTATTCCTTGAATATTTAATATATTTTTTCTGATGGTGATCCTATGTATGCCATGCTGACTGTCACATATCTGAACATATAATTAGCTTGTGGATCCATAGGAATTGTAATGAATATCATGAACTCAGCAGAAAGGTGTGTCTTATCCACGTACTTCTAAATTGATGTCTTACACAGTCCGATCCAAAAACTGGTCTTGACTTCCTCTTTCTTACCTGTACCACCCTTCAAAGTGCAGCTGCGTGGCTTGTGAAATGGAGGTTAAACATACCAAATATTTCACATCATCTTTGTTAGGATTACTGACTACTTAGGGTCTTCTGCATGCATCAAGCAGCAGTGTCTGGCTGTATCAAGTTGTGTGGTTACTCCTTGGGACTATGAACCTGCAAACTTTCCCCCTGTGTGTGCAAATTAAAATACAGCAATATAGAGGCATCTAGATGAGGATGATAGTAAATGAAACAGCAGCAAAATGTCTAATGTTCCTTGCCTTGTTTGGAAGAGGGAGGAAAAGTTAGGGTTCTGTTTTGGGGTGGTTTTGTATATGTGTTGGAGGGGTAGGATGCTATGGAACAGTGATCTTTAAAGCATGGGATGTCTTTTCAAGGATTCACATTGGAGGAGGTAAATGGCAGATGGCATCTGAGCGAGTGAGACCTGTCAGAGCTCCTATCAGCTGTGGGCTACATCTGCGCAAGTAAATTAAACAGTAGCAGAGTTTTTGTCTCTCAGGCCAGCTGGCAGAACTTGACCTTGGCCATAAGCTCCTCCTGTTAAGCTCCTTCAGCTGAGCTGGAAACTGCCTGTTGGATGTGGTTCCTGGGCTGTGCTAAGGCCAGATTTTGGGAGATGCCTTGTTGGCGCAGGAGGAGCCATTCTGCAGATGTAGCAGAGCCAACTGTCGGACTCCAGTGCCCAGAAGTGGTTTCTGGTGCTATGTTTTTGACTCCTGCAGCTTCAACTTGGCTGTCTGCCTCTGGCTACTTGTATTAACTCAACCAGTCTGTTATTTCAGAATTATCTCACATGCAGAAATTTGGGATGGTGCAAGAAGCATTTAGCATTTGAAAGCACCATAAACTCTTCCTGGACTTTCTGAACCTGACTTAGGCAAATCCCTATTAGGTCTCTTAATGGCATGAGTGAGAAAGTTGATTTGTGATAGTGACAACTCCTGTTTCTGCAAGTCTGACTTGTGTCACCGAGCTGTGACAGCTGGTAGCTCCTTTGCCATCGAGAGAGGAAAGAGCACAGGTAGCATGGAAGAGCATCATCGAGCAGCCAGTTTCTGGTCACCCCAGTCAAACAGTTGTCTTTCAAGACGTGTCCTAGATTTTAACCTGTCGAAGAACACAGCAAATCAAACAGAAAATGCACGGCTCACTACTCTTGGTTCTAATAGCGTCAGGAAGGTCAATCAAAGATTAATGGGTGTAACTCATTTCCAAGCCTATCTATAATGGTTTTAGCTTGGTTTCCAGAGGAAACGGGGCATGTGTAGTAATCCTCTTCTATTTTTTTTTCCCTTCCCAGTCATTCTTATTCTGACCAAATCTGACAAGTGTGTCGATTCTTACAAGTTTTGTCTAGCCAAGTGCAGGAGAGCGTTTCTGTCAGTATCCTGGGTGAGGAAAGACAGTGTTTAAGCTCAGCAAAAGACAAGCAGAGACTGCACAAGAGCCCTCCTAGAAACTCCACAGCTGAAGGAAGAACTTTGTCCTGAGTTGGCTCCTTCATCAACAGAGATCTATAAGAAAGCAGGGCTGCAACTTGCTCACAGTGGTAGCAGGCATAAAGAAGTGCGCTTTGTCCAGGTCAGGAGATTTTTAAGACCCCATTTTTTAATGTCTCTTGTCATTTCTGTGATTTCCCATGTTTCCTTTTGGAATAACAGCCGAAGTGCAAGGCCAGGTTAACAGTGTTGCATACAAAACCTCAGGTAGGTTTCGGGAAGGGAGAAAGCAGTACTCAGAGGTTTGACTTGTCTTCAGATTTTTTTTCTAAATTTTCACTTCCTCTGTTCCTTTCTGTATGTGTCTCAGCTTTCTCAGTGTCTCCCAGCCATCTGCCATTTCTCTTCTTTTCTGTGGACTTCTTTGCTGCTCACTTTGTATTTTTACTCCTCTCTTTTTCTCCCCATTACTTCATTATTCCAGGTAAATCTCATCTATCTGCTTTGAGCCTTTTAGCTCCATTTAACTCTTTCCTGAGAAATTTCCTTCTTTTTTTTTTTTTTCCTCTCTGAATTTTTTTCACCTTTGTCTCTGCTGATACTGCCTTAATTCAAACACAGTGACTCAGGTGGACAGCTGACTTCCCTGGGTACTGAAGAGATCCTTCATTTGACTGAGATTGACAAAAGACCAAGCTTGAGCATCTATATTCTAATTAAAACAATGTTGTGTCCTTCCCTGATCACTGCTTGACTTTTTTGCAGGCCTGAAGGGTTTGGAGAATTGGGTGCCATTAAGACCACTTATCTCTAACTGGAAATAAGAGCTGAACTCTGGCGGAGCAGAACTATGGCTACCCAGTGTCATTTGACTGACGTATATTGGATTTTCAGCACAGCGGACCCATGATTGCTAATGGTTCTGACATCCAAGAGACACAGTGAAAATGAATGCTCGCTTTTGGCTATTTCAGTTTGCTATTATTTTGGACCGTTGACTATGAATGAAGCTCAAGCCAAATTGAACACAAATCACCTACAACTGCATGTAAAATGTTGCAGATAAAATTAGCAGTAGAGCCGCTCGCCTTGCGCAGCTAAGTTGAGCCGTCATTGCATGTCTGCCCCTAAATGTCAACATTGCTCTCTTGTTTTATGTTTGAGAGCAATGCTTGCTCAAACATGTGGATCGCCTTCCCATATGGCATTTGGTGAGCACGCTATGACCACTGGAGGTTAATAGGACTTGTGACAGTGGGGACCGATGTTGTTTCTGTCTCTGGCAGCACAGAGGTAGTGATGGGGATGCTCTTCTGTCCTTCAAGTGACCTTTCTCCTTACCGCAGGCTGCTCGTCAGCAATGTAGGAGGGCTCTGAAATTACAGACATCAACCCATGTCTAATTGTCCCTCTAATTTTCTTTAATAGCGGAAATAGTTCTTTTTGTGGAGGTTTCTCTCTTTTGGGCAGGTTGGCGCTACCAAAAGCTGCTTTGGGTGTCTCATGGAGTGCTGGAATGAATGGGAAGAGAAGCACCGGTGGCTGCCCAGCGTTTATTCATTGCATCCTCCTTGAGAGGGAGGTTAGTGTATCATGGTATGATTAAGGGCAACAGAATCTTGCCTTAAATCAGAGAAAGCTTAGGAAGAAATTAAAATTTACTTCCTCAGGCCACATATATTTGTTTTCTTTCTGCTGCCATTCCCCCATCACACAACTCAAGCATTGCTGGCACATACAATCTAATGGATGCAACAGGGCCAGCAGTGTGATGAATTTTAATGTCACAGAGAGAGTACTGAGCGAAGCACATGGGAAAAAAAAAAATCCTTGGATTTCATTGCTCAAATAAACGTCAGAATGAAACAGGTCTGGCATGACTTCAGCTCCCTGCTACCCAAAGTCAATCACACAGAAATTCTCATATAAGCAAGAAATACTGTACTGCTCTGGCATGGGTGAAACCCAGGCTCTAGAACAAATCTTGTTGACATCTTAAATGCCATTTAAAACTTGAGAATAGGTTTAGGAGCCCTTCAGTGGTGTCTGGGACTTTCCACCCAGCCTTTTAGCAAGGGTAACCAGTACTGCAGGTTAGCAGGCCCGGGCTGGAGGGGTGGGGCTGATGCTGGGCTGTGGGACCCCAACTGAGGTTCCCTTATATTAAAATAAGATTTTTCTTATTTTAAAATACAATAATAATAAGCTGAAAGCAAGCAATGACTTTCTGTAACCCAGCAGGTGCACAGACAATAAGATGGCTTTATATGTGTCCCTCTCTTACCCTTCTTTCAAAATATCAGAAGAGGAAGGCAATAAACCCAAAAACTTTACAGCACAGTAACCCCCGAATTGCACTGTTTTAAATGCGTAGCCATGTGGTTTAACACAATATGGTGGTGCTGGTTCCCTCACTGACACCAGGCTGAAGTGTAAGGTGGGGGCTGTGTCCTGTAGGTAGCTTTTGAAATTTGGTTTATTTAATGGGGTATAGATGTCTGAAGTTACTGGTATGGCCATGCCCTTAGGGGTTGTTTCACTTAAAATGCTACAGTATAGTATCTAGTCATTAACCGTTTGGGATGGAAATCCCAGCTCTTAAATAGTTCATTAGTACAAAACCTTAATGTAGAACAGAACTGTATTAAAACCATGGGGTTTTGTTCAAAAATAAGAAAAAAGGGAATTGAAAACTCTGGTTGTCCTCACTGAAAGGAAAAAGAACGCCAGCATGTTGAAATAATTTTACTTGACCTAAATCACTGAAATTTTGAGTTTTAAACATAACTTTTCTCTTGTAATTTAAATTCTATTTGCAGCAATAAGAACTATTGAGTAGAATAGTCTCTTGACTCTTTTCAAAGTACTATTCAATATTTTCATCAATGACTTGGATGAGGGAACAGAGTGCACTGTCAGCAAGTTTGCTGATGACACCAAACTGGGAGGAGTGGCTGACATGCCAGAAGGCTGTGCTGCCATCCAGCAAGATCTGGACAGGCTGGAGAGTTGGGCGGGGAAAAATTTAATGAAGTATAACAAGGGCAACTGTAGAGTCTTGCATCTGGGCAGGAACAACCCCAGGTTCCAGTACAGGTTGGGGAATGACCTATTAGAGAGCAGCGTAGGGGAAAGGGACCTGGGGGTCCTGGTGGACAGCAGGATGACCATGAGCCAGCACTGTGCCCTTGTGGCCAGGAAGGCCAATGGCATCCTGGGGTGTATTAGAAGGAGGGTGGTTAGTAGGTCAAGAGAGGTTCTCCTCCCCCTCTACTCTGCCCTGGTGAGACTGCATGTGGAATATTGTGTCCAGTTCTGGGCCCCTCAGTTCAAGAAGGACAGGGAACTGCTGGAGAGAGTCCAGTGCAGGGCCACAAAGATGATGGAGTGGAGCATCTCCCTTATGAGGAAAGGCTGAGGGAGCTGGGTCTCTTTAGTTTGGAGAAGAGGAGACTGAGGGGTGACCTCATTAATGTTTATAAATATGTAAAGGGCGAGTGTCACGAGGATGGAGCCAGGCTCTTCTCGGAGACAACCAATGATAGGACAAGGGGCAATGGGTGTAAACTGTAACACAGGAGGTTCCATTTAAATTTGAGAAGAAACTTCTTCACGGTGAGGATGACGGAGCAGTGGAACAGGCTGCCCAGGGAGGTTGTGGAGTCCCCTTCTCTGGAGACATTCAAAACCTGCCTGGACACATTCCTCTGTAACCTCATCTGGGTGCTCTTGCTCTGGCAGGGGGATTGGACTAGATGATCTTTCGAGGTCCCTTCCAGTCCCTAACATTCTGTGATTCTGTGATACCCAAACAAACCGGGCACTTGCATTACTCACCCATTCCTCTTTTCCTCCCATTGCTCTTGTTTCTGTCAGCATTGTCATGAGTTTGCCACGTCAGCTGTATGGGGCACCCGCGAGAAGCTGGCTCTTTTTCGGTAAAGCATGGTATATCTCAGATATACTGCTGCCATTCCTGACCAGTGGTGAAACTTTCAGGCTTAATTTTTTTTTTTTTAAACTGAATTTGGACAAAAATTTTTAATCTGAATTTTGGTGTTATACTCTGGCATAAATGTCGACCTGGAAGGAGTGCGGGTGGTTTCCTGTAGTTTTTTTAGTTGAGATTTCAGCTGCTTCTGTGGCAAAAATGAGACACTTAGGATGTGGCAGTGCTTGGTTTGCCAGGTGGATTTTAAAGGAGATATGATGGAGTGCTAGTGTCTGTCTTTGGCATGTGTCTGTGGAACAGATTGCTTCTTCAACCAGATCATTTCGTTTACTTGCTTTCAGTCCATGTTCTCATCTCTTTGAAATGGGCACCATTATGCTGTCTCATTATGCACAGGCTTGAGAGGAGAGGTTCAGCAATCATTATGAAAAGGTCAGATGCTTCTGTGAAGGGCACCTATAAATGAGTCTATAAATAAATAGTCTGGAAGGCTTTAGGAGAGGCTAACAACTTATTTATCTTTTATCTTGCTGCTTGCAGGGGCTGTATGAAAGCACTAGCATACTGCTAATTAGTTTAATATTCAAATTTTGGTTTTTGGGTACCAAGATGCTACTGGGTGAAGCAATGGGCTTGATACTAGACCACTGCTGAGCTCATACTGGTGCTGAATATAGCTTGATGAGATCCATGCTAAGCCTTGCCAGGGACCGCAGGTCTTAATTTGGAAACATGAGATGCTGCTAGCTGCAAAATAGATTCTCAACAGCGATGTGGCACCATGTTTTTTTCCCCACCTGAGTTAGAGGAGAAGAGGGAGTGTTAGTGATGCTTTTTATTGACTGGTCCGAGTGCTGCTGGGTGTTCGGGTTGTTGTTCAATAGCATCAGGTCTGGACTTGAAACACTCAGCTGTCGAGCAGGAAGCTGCTTTCGTTATACACTCTAGTGGGCTGGAATTGAAGTGGTTTAAGGCAAGTAGTGAGAAACACCTCATTTGCTTTGAGTTCATTCTGCTTTTAATGGGGGGGAGACACTCCCAATCTTCCTGAGTACCAGTAGGATGGTTACCTTCGTTTGCCATCTGCCTGTGCTTAGGGCTCTGACTTGTCCATCTATCACATTGTTTATTGCCAGATAAATAGAGAAGTCTCTTGAAAGCATTCAGCCAGACTCAATGCTTATTTTTGATTGGATTTAAATAACTGAGTTAAAAGAGTGGCCTCTTTCTTTGACAGCCTGATCTTACCTGGATTCGTTTTTATCACCGGTCTGAAGAGGGCTCAAACCTTCGGACAGGCTTGTTTCTATCTGCTGGGCTTGCATGAGGTGGTACGGGGTGTTACACTATTTGCAGTGAGATTTTAATGATTGCAACCTTTCTTCTACTGCAGAAGAAAATCCTGAAGGCCCTTCCTTTCCCAGGAGTGGGAAACACATGTGTCCAGCCATGAAGAGACAGAGCAAGGGCTGCTTGAAAAAGGAGACACACAGATGCACAAGGAAAAGGAAAAGGGAAGCTGCAGACTTTGTTCCTCACTGCAAGATGACCCAGATTTGGTAAGTGGCTTATTTAGTCTTCATTCCACTGTCTTTTATTCTATCTCAGAACACGAAATGTTCTCCCACTTCAGCATTTGCACTGCTTGGATCAGGCTGGAGAGAGCTGCAGGGCAACCCTTTTCTCTGATGGGGCACTAAAATATTTCAGCTCAAGAAGTGGGAGAAAACCCTTTCCAAAATGGAGGAGACAATAGGAGGAAGAGCTGAAGAGTGACTGAGTTGAGGAGGTTCCCACCCTGGTGCAAAGGAAAGAATTAAACAGGGCTGGTTAAAGTTACAAAGAGCAGTATTGGATGCTCCTTGAAAGGAAATAATATATTTTTGCAAGCAAAGCAACAAAGTGTCCTGATGACCATTGAAATAGACTATTACAGTTCAAGCAGAAACAAACTTTTTTGCCAAGCTGAGGCTGCTTGCCTCACTTTGGAATCTCTGATAATGGGGCTTATAGTCATTGCTAGCTGAAATGTTGGCGGTCCTCCTGGCTCTGTTTGCAGGCATTCGTATGTGTGTAAATGAGAGTTTTCCAGACCAAGGTTCACACCGTATAAAAGTGTACAAAGCTGAGACTAGATGGGACATCACATCAGCTGGACTTTCATTGACAGTGTTTTACAGTTGTTGGGATCACTCATTCAAGCCCTAGTTTTTGATTTTTTTTAATTACTGCCCAGGTGCTCTCCTGGAAAATTTTCACCTAAAACTTTCACCTAAAGAACTGGGGTTTTTGTGGTGCTGGTTTTTTTTGTTCCCCCTCCCTGTAAGCTAGTGAAACACAAGCCATTTCCTCAGCATCTTCTGTCTCATTATTCATAGACCTTTGGAGGATTAATTAAGCAATAATTGTGAAAATCCAGATTTCTTATTTAAAAGTTCCATTTCAACAAGGCAATGAATAAATAGGACAGACAGATTTAGCCAAGGCTTACAGTGTATTAACTTTATCTCATTTCTCATTAGTTTGGTATCGAGCTTGTCTTGTAGTCTGCTGGAGTCGCACTGTAAATAAAAATCTGCTCTCAGAATAAGGTTGGTAGTTTCTGGGATTTATAAATATTGATGACTGGATGTGGCTCCTGCTTGCATCGTGACATTTCATGCTGGAAAAGAAGAAAGGTGCAGCAGCTGTGCAGCATCTCAAGATTCCTTGTCAGCAGCCTTTTTTCCTCCACTGTTCAGCCTTTCTTTTTTGCCCTACTGAGGACAGAGACTTTTTTTTTTTCATGGGCTTGAACCTAGGTTGGCGCAAAAGTAATTATGGTTTTGGACCAATCATTATAACTAGGCTCAAACATATCTTTGTTAATCAAAATAGGAACCGTTACAATGAACACAGTTTTACCAAAGAGAAATAAGTTTGCTTATTCCTGTAGCTTAAAAATCCATGCTTCGGGATTTGACGGACTCTTGGAAAGCATTTTCTGAATCTTGCTGGTTGTGGAAGCATTTTCCCTAAAAAAAGTTGTCAAGATGCTTGAAGAAGCGGCAGTCAGTTGGTGAGAGGTCAGGTGAATATGACGGATGAGACAAAACTTCATAGCCTGGTTTGTTCAACTTTCGAAGTGTCAGTTGTGTGAAGTGTGGTTGGGCATTGTTGTGGAGAAGAATCGGGCCCTTTCTGGTGACCGATGCCAGCTGCAGGCTTTACAGTTTTCAGTGCATCTCGTCAATTTGCTGAGCAGACTTCTCAGATGTGACAGTTTCGCTGGGATTCAGAAAGCTGGAGTGGATCAGACCATCAGCAGATCACCAAACAGTGACCGTGACCTTTTTCTGGTGCAAGTTTGGCTTTGAGAAGTGCTTTGAAAGTTCTTCTCAGTCCAACCACTGAGCTGGTTGTCACTGGTTGTCGTATAAAATCCACTTTTCATCGCATGTCACAATCCAATCGAGAAATGGTTCATTGTTGTTGTGTAGAATAAGAGAAGATGACACTTCAAGATGATGATTTAAAAAATTTTCTGTCAGCTCATGAGGCACCCACTTATCGAGCTTTTTCACCTTTCCAATTTGCATCAAATGCTGAACGACTGTAGAATGGTCACTGTTGAGTTCTTTGGCAACTTCTCATGTGGTTGTAAGAGGATCAGCTTTGATGCTCGCTCTCAGCTGGTCATTGTCACCTTCTGATGGCCATCACTCTACTCATCTTGAAGGCTCTCGTCTCCTTTGCGGAACTTCTTGAACTGCTCTGCATCCTCTCTGGAAAAATCATTGAACTGAAAAAGGTTATATTTTTTTCTTTCTTTTTTTCTTTTTTTTCCCTGACCACTAGACCACCAGAGAAACTCAGTATTTGGGAAATTTTCCCAAAATGTATTGACACAATTGGCTGTTTGTCTGCCAGTGTCCGCAGCTGCTGTACTGGGAAAGGAAAGGGAGCTGGTTGGTATCCAGGGATGGTTTGTTGCAAGCTTAGAAGCAAGGCTACCTATTTTTTTCCCCTCTTCGCTTAACTCATTTATTTCTCTGAGGAGAAAAAAATCCTTTTAGGGAGATATGAAGGAGATACAATAGGGGTAGAGTAGGGATAATTCTTTTCTCAAGGTAATTCAACCCTTACTGCAAGAGATAGATCTTCATATGGGTGGATGGGAAAAGCAGCACATCTTTTCCTGCTGTTCATAGGGGAAGCCATTTCGCTATCTGATTATTTTTGCATTCAACTTTTCATGCTGGATAAAGCAGGCACTGGTTGTTTTGAGGGAGGAATTAGATCCCAGGTAGCCCCTGGGCTTTTCAAATCTGCTGTTATTCACACTAAATATCTGCACTGGTACCAAACTCTAGCCACTGTTTGTATCACACTGTCTTTCCTAGATAAAACTGGAACTTCAGAGTTCAGCCCAGAAAGCAGGAAAACGTGATTATCTGGTTCCCTTTATTTCAGTAAACTGTTTTTATACATATCGGTATATTCACATGTGTATCTCAATCTGTTGTGTACATGGGCAGTGGGCTTAGCACCTGTAGCTGGTTTCTCTTCTTGGGTGCACTCAAAGGTTTTTTTTCTCTCTTCCCTTTGAAGAAGTTTTCAGCTGTCAAAGATGCTGAAAGAGGTAACCCCCTCTGATCTTCAGTGGGCAGTGTCTGTATAATATTATCCCAGAAAAAAAAATGTCTCCTGATCTAACTCCACTAGAAGAAAATGCCACTGTGGAATTTCATATGCAATCCAGGCATCAGTAAATGTGTTTTGTCCAGTAACGGCCCATGTTCTAATCTTAGCCTTTTCTACTCCATCCTAAAGGGATCTGAGGGATGTGAAAATCACCCTGTGGAAAGCCATGCTTCTGCAGTGAGCTACATCATGGTAGGTCCTTTGCTTGTTACACAGGAAGATTCAATCCTTTCTTCTGTGCAATTTCTTTGCCAACCCATCATATATTTTTTGGTCTTACTGATTCTCAAAGCAATGAAGTACACATGACACACTTTTTCAAGCCCAGTGTTTGCAAAGACTGTGCCCCAGTCACAGGAGCTTTGTTTCTCCAGATCTCCTTCACCAAGGCAGAAGGTACTTGTACCACCGGCCTTAAGATGCCAGGACAGTCCAGTGACCAACTGCCAGCTGCCGTCAGTGTGCGCAGGCATTTGATTTGCAGGTCCTAGCAGGAAAACTAGGACTGTAGTAATTGATTTTACCGAAATAAAGCAGAATTTTTTATTTAGTGTAGCCCACTCCCAACCACCAAGCCAAGGTAGGAAATAAAAGGGGTTTAGATTGCAAGTTGAACACATTTCCTGTTCCTCCAGCATCTGATGGAATTATATTTGGTAGTGTCCACTTGGGCTCCACACCTCAGGTGTGTTTTCTCCTGCTTTTGGAAGAAGGCTCTTCTTCCATGAAAGGGAGCTAGAGAAAAGGACTTGAGGAAATGTCAGGTTTTGCATACGCTTACCAGAACACATCCTGTGTTCAGTAGCTCGTGCTCTTCTGCATCCATGTTTGAGGCAAAAGTACACATATCCTTTATTTTCGCCATTTAATCAATTAAAAATTACAGTCCTTTTAGTGAGATGAATCCTTTTGGCTGCTATATATTTTCCATCAGGCAAATTCCTTTACAGAGGAATTATATCACCCTTATTTGTAAGATTTATCTGGGATGCACTTGACGTTCCTTAACATTCAGTGTTTCCCTTTGCTGTAAAGATATTCTGTAGTGTGAGGTGCAGTGTTTCAGGGTTATCTGCGTGAGCAAAACTGGAAATGCTCCCTCCATCTCTGCCCTGTCCCGTAGCTGCCCAGGGAGCAGCCTGGAACAAAGATAATTTGGTAATTTTGTTCTGATGACTTCAGCTCCCCTTAATGACCTTTCAAATTGATTTGCTTCATTTGCTTGGGTTTTAAGAGATTATGCTTAAGTAATGCTTCACTGCATTTAATGTTTTGTTGTATTTTAATTTGCTGCATAATGACTCTCTATATTAAATAATAGTAGCCACATCTGAAATTATTAACCAGCAAAAGATGACAGATAATGCATGTTAAGTTCTCTCTGTATTTTGAGTCATTTATCTCTCAGGTAACATAAGAAAAACATTAAATCATGCTGAAGCACATTCCTCAGCTGGTGTAAATGTACAGCAGCTGAATTTCTGGCCCATTATGTTTTTTCCATAAAAGATGTCTCTGCCTTCAGAGTATTAATTATCTGTGATTCTTTTACTTTTCTTGTTTCCTGCCTTTGCAGGTGCTACTAATTCCCCCCCGCCTTTTTTTTTTTTCCAGAAATGGGAAATTTGATCTATATTAGGAAATGTGTTCTTCCTTTCTTCCGTAAAAGCTGCATTTTCATTTTTGGCATCCATATTTAAATCCCAATGCGCATACATATGTGAATGATGTGGGGTTTACTGCTGACAGTTTTAAATCAGCCGCATAGACAGTTTAACCCCTTTGTGACTCAAGCAGAAGACTGTAGGTTTTCTGCAAGAAAAGACTATGGGATGGTTTGTCAAACATTGCATAGAGGTCTCTGTCAACAAACTGTCCCTGTCTTCAAGTCCTAACCCCCAGAAATCAATTAATACAGATAATAAATGATCCACCATATCCTGCGAGTGCAGCCTGGCCAAAACTGGAGAGAGGATTAATCCTCCTGTCACTACTAGATTTTAATTGGAAGGGAATCTGTCTTTGACTTAATTTCCTCTCTTGTCTCAGCTGAAGTCAAGTAGATCAAAAGAAATGCAAATTGAAAGAGAATATTTTCGCTGTGCCTGATTTTAAGGCTGAACATGACTAATCTTTTATGCTTCTGACTTAATGTCTCTACAATTTTTCTCGCAGAAGTCTTGAAAAAACTAATATTTCCCTGTGTGACAAAAATAATTTATTTTCATCAAGAGAGGAAACATGAATGATGCTGTCACAGTATTAAAATGTATCTGCTGACTGCCTCATGTTATTAAACCCGACATCATCCTGCACATTAAAATACTGCATGTTTTATTTTGTAATGAGAAGGCAAAGCCCCAATTCCTCCAGAGCTGCAAGGTAGTGTTTCTGGGCTGCCATTATATAGCAGGGGTTATTCACAAAAAAATAAAATCAGCTGATTATCAGATTATTGGCCAATGCATTTTAATATAAAATCTTTCTTTTCCCTCTTTATTTTTTTTCCTTTTCCTTTCTTTCCTTGTTATTTTGAATTATGGCACTAGGAAAGTATTTTTCAAGTGATGATCTTGAGTTCGCCTTCTGATATCTCTTTATTTGGGAAGAAATGAATTCAGTGTTAGGTTTTATTTTTAGTGCTTGTGAAAATGAAGGATAGTTGTGCCTGCACAACAAGAAGGGTGATTTAGGTAAGTGTCTCTGAGGCAGCTGTAGTCAATTTACCTTAGACTTGCCCTGAAATTCTCTCCTGCTTTGCTGCAAACCTTCCCAAGAGAAAATATTTACTCTTGCTGAGCTGTATTGGAGAAGAGGGTGGATGTGCTGGTGTCCTACATTATGGCTGAATAAAAGATGAGCGGAAAATGCTATGTTGGTGGAACCACAAAAGGTAGGAGAAAATATTTATTTGGTATTTTTTTGTATGCGTATTCCATCCAGGAATGGACATCGGTTGTGTCATCTGGCGAATTCATATCAGATTCAGCCAAGAAATCTATAAGGATTTTTTATTCCAGGTCTCCTTATTGCTGGTTTTCCAAGAATTCCTCGTTTTCAAAGTGCACACAAGAGATTTTTCTGTGACCGCTTGTCATAGAGTATTATGACATGTTGGTGGACACGTCGGTCAAATAAATGCCCAGCACCTCTGCCCATCCATATCGGTGGAAAAAAATAAACAACCTTTTCTGCCACACTGTTGTGAGCCCTGTGGGAGGTGCAGGAAGGCCAAGCCCTGAGCTGAAACAACAGGAAAAGGTGCAAGGGCAGATGCTGTTTTTCCTACTCCAATTCCTTCTTATTTATTTATTTATTTATTTATTTCTGGGCTCCTCTTGTCGCTGAATCTTTCATGCTCTGGAGAAGAGCACTGCTGTTGTCCAGTGGCTAAAAGCAAAGCCACACAAAGGGCAAAGAGAAAGGATAATAAAACGAAGACGTCTTGCATTCCCAGCTCAATAAAAAAGCAGCAAGCAATCGCTTTGGCACAGCAGGTAGTGCCCTGGGCTGGCACAGTGCCCGTCCATGCCATCTGCTGGCTTTCAAACCTTCTTTTCCTTCCCATCCTGCAGCCAGGTGCTGCTTTTCTGCTGAAATCACTGCAGCACACAGCCCAAGTTAGCAGTTTGCTTGCATTTGACAAAAAAAAGAGGAAAGGGGCTTGTGTTACATAGGGGAAGGCTCATAGATACTTGGTATTTGTGCAGTTATAATCTCTGTTATAGTGTTTGTGAATATAACAGGATATTTCCCCAGCCATTTACAACAGGTGGAGGCAAGAGCCATATGCCATCTCACTGGAAATGTGGATATTTGGCTATTTTTGTTTACTGAATCCAACTTTAGATGGAGGGTAGTGAAAGAGCCACATTGGAATCACTGGTAGGATTAGTGGGTTGAAGGAGAACAATGAATAAAAGTATGTTGTATATATGATGAGATGCAGGACTCAGAAATGATCGGCAGTCATATAAAAGTGAGAACGAAATAGGAAATTGAGACAAAAAAATAGGCAGTAATAAAAGGCTCAGTATTTTATCCATATCAGATGGTTTCTGTTCTATCTGAACTGGCATATTTCCTAAAACAATATCATTTAAGGAAATAGCTGGTCCATCAGAACATTTTCCCTCTGCTGCATGTCATCTGCCTAGCATTTTGCTCCAATCAAAAAGGTAAAAAGCCACAAGCACAGAGCAAGGGCTAAAGGAAAAATAATCCCATGTCCTTAAACAACAATGCAGCAACTACAGGCAAAGTCATCGCAGTAAAAGAGAAATTCACTGATAAATCAAGCATTGACATTTTCAGCAGGAGTAAATATGTCCCAACTCTCAGAATTTCTTTCATGTTTTCTCAGGCCAGATCATCAGTACTTCCAATTAGTAAAAATGCAAGAATAATATCTGAGATTATTGTAAAACCATTTGATATTCCATAGCATGAGAGATTTTCAAGAAATTTTGTAAAATTAATAAATAGCAAATCTAAAAGTCTTCCACATGAACAGAATTGTGTTGCTCTAAAAATTGCAGATATAGGATCTGGTAGGAGATGTTTTGAAATATAACGTAACTCTCCACTTGGGTCAGAAAAAGCCTATTTAGGGTGGCAGCATTATGGTTTAGTTCAACTTCTGGTGGTCTGTGTTAAAGAGGAGTTTGATTTAGGAGCCCTCCTGGCTAAAAACATTGGAAAAAAACCTTGTTGGCTTTGTGCTGCTTGTGAAGTTGGGAAGCTTGGAGACATATCAAAAGCAAGGTGAACAAAAGAGGTGTTTTGCCAAGAATAGTACAAATTTTACCTGATAGTGCATTTAGCGTGCTTTGATATGAACCTGAACAAGGCAGACTTGCCAAGTTTCATCAGCACTCATCTGGAAATCAAACCACCCACATGCTTTGGAGAGTGGAAATGCCAGAACCTGAGTATCTCAGGGCTGTCAGCTCTTTTTAAAACCTCGCATCTATACTGCCACCTCTGCTCAAAAGCCCTGAGACTGTTGGAAAATACAACTCTAAATGTGGATGCTGAGCATTTAAATTAGCTTTTGGTTCTTTTTGGAAACACAGGTCTACAGCTCGTTTGGCTAAAGGTAAGGTAACCCTGCATCTCTTAAACTCTACCTACTCAGTGCAGGTAGATGGGGAAAAATGCCATGTAGCCTTGCATTGAGATATTTAATTGCATTTGACTAAAGCTGAAGTCTTTTGGCTTTTGGCTAAAAGTATGTCTTCCCAAAAAAATTTTAAAAATGTCAAAATTAATTATTTTCTTTTGCTTAAAGGTACAGTTCAATGCTTTTACATTTAAAACCATAATCTTGAGTCCAAGACATTTGTTTGAGGCTGTAAACAAAAATACAGAATAGCTGTATTACACAGGTACAGGAAAGAAACTCTCTTTTCTCCCAAAATATGCAGAAAAGCCATAGTTTCTGGTCTTGCTACAGTCAATTTATGCCAGTTTGACCTTGGCAATCTGAAGTTGTGTGCAGAGGCTTACATTGCTTTATTTTTACTAAAACCTCTGTTCAATCACTACCAAGTGTTGCAGGCTGCTCGTTTGGGGGTTACTACTTTAGGCTGTGCCCTTTTCAAGGCACCATTTTCTTTTTGAACCCACAGTGTTCTAGCATGTCTGATTTTGCTTGCCTCTTGCCTAGGCAAAACTGCTTATTGGAAAACCAGAATTTGCCATTCCCATCTGCCACAAGCTCGACCTTGGGCTGGAGAAGTAGCCGCTGGCTGCCACTCACCGAAGGAGCATGGGATTTAAGATCGACCTGCACCCCAGTACCAAGAGTTCATTTACATCTTTCTGGTAAGTATGTGCAACATGGGTACACCTGTAGCTTCTGCGTAGCTTCTATCAAGCTCCTTTTGGTGAACATCTACGGGTCTTCTGCAGAGGCTCCCTTGGGGCTGCATGTCGGGTGAATTTATCCAATAACGGTCCTGGTACATGCTGGAAATGGTCATATAGTAAAAACTGCTCAAGTTTTCTCCTAGTTGTGCTGGACACATCGCCGAGAGGTAAATGGTGTTGTGGAGAGTGTGCAGCCCAAGCAAGGTTGTGTGGGGGCTGACCTGTTCTGTTGGGATTGAATTTTAGCCTCAGAGCTAATAAAATGTAGTGGAGTGCAGGGCTCCTTTTCCTGAACTCTGGAAATCCCTCTCGACAGAGACAGGGAAGCTAGAATTGCTGCGTGCCCCTATGTACTGATACAACATCGTTTCTAACATTTAAACAACACTTTAATTTTTCTGGGGAGAAAATATCTGTAAAATTTCTGGGGAGAAAGCAAACCAAACCTTCAGAAAAGTACAGATGGAAAGCTTGCATTTATGTAAAATGGAAGCATGATGCTAATCATTGGAGAAAAACCTATGTTTTCTTGACAATTATAACAATACTAGGTAGCAGTGAATGTTTCCAAGGCAACCTGGCCGCGAGTACATTTATTTGGAGTGTGCGTGACTACCTGATTTGTCAAGCCAACGGATGGATGTCAGGAGGTGGTATGTGGAGGGGGGGGCGTGTGGATTGTATCATTTAGTCAATCTATGCTAGGGAAGCTTTTTAAAAGCAGAGTTGGGGTTTTTTGAGCACATCTGATGGCACCAGGCATCTTGCTGCTATGGGAGCTCTCCTGGCTTCTCTGGCCTTCCCACGAAGCACAGAAAGTGCTACACACAGTGTAGTCTCCCAGATGTTCTTCTTCAAGCTGTCACTCTTGTTCCCTCTGAAATATATTGTGCGAGGATCCCCACTGCTGGTCTCCAGGGAATTCACTGCCTTGTCTTTGACCTTTTATAAACTTCCAAGAGCTGGAGATGGAGTTGGTTTAGGAAAAAAAAAAAAAACAAAAAACAGAGCTGCAGAATACCTGAAACGGGTGTCAGAAAAATAAAAAAACACCTTCCAGCCACCCAAGGGAACTGAGAAAGGAGCGTGGGTCACGTTCATTGGTCCCAACTACTTTTCAGACTGTGGTAGGTGCAGCTGATGGATGAGCTTGCAGGTCTCTGCTGCCATCGCAGCTGTGCAGGTCACCAGGGGACGCAGCTGTAGGCTGAGATCTGGCTGAGTGTTTCCACTGTTCTTCAGTAGCAACCCCCTTTCCAAATTAGTTTTGCTTGTGAAAAAGGCAGGGAGGATTCCAAATTACCTTTCTCTAAATCAGAACTATTATAGTGTCGAGCTCACTGAAACTTTGCAGCTTCCCTTCAGAATTAACTAGTCACAAGAGGCGTTGAACGGAGCGTTTATTCGGGTATTTCCACTACCTGTGCAATTCCTTTCATCTCGGGCATGAAGGATCCAGCCACATTGAAACTCAGGTAACGTGGGCGGCTGCTGTGTGTGATGAATGTTCGTCACACCCTGAGCTCCCAGAACACAGCTGGAGTAAAAAATAAAGATTCTGGGATTTGGGGTTTAAATTCTTTTTCCAAACCACTGCTTTTTTTAATCGTGGATTGCAAAACGTCCTCTGTGCGTGCAAAAGCTCATGGTTTTGTGCTTCCAGCTGTGGTGCAGATATGCACCCTGCCGGCCCCATGTCCCACTCCGTGTGCCGATGTCTACCTTGCCATACAGAGGTGCTGTTCTGATAGAACAGGGGGTGATGGTTTTTAACTAAAGGAGGGGAGATTCAGGCCAGACATGAGGAAGAAACTGTTTACACTGAGGGTAGTGAGACACTGGCCCAGGTTGCCGAGGAACGTGGTGGATGCCCCATCCCTGGAGACATCCCAGGCCAGGCTGGACGGGGCTCTGAGCAGCCTGATCTGGATGAAGATGTCCCTGCTCATGGCAGGTGTTGGACTGGATGAACTTGGAAGGTCCCTTCCAACCCAAACTATTCTGTGATTCTATGATTTTGAGTTCCAGAACAAGGTGTATCAAGCTCTTGTCTCTGGAGGCAAAAATCAAACACTGTCTTGAATTGCATTTCTTTTGTACAGTATGGGACACTTGACAGAGTCATAGAAATCCTATTTGAAAAATGATAGCTGTTGATTTTCTGCTTGTTGAGAATTATTAGTGTTTTTCTAGCCTGCAAAACCAGCCGTTAAATCAGCAAAATGCTTTGGCATTAGAACCATTTGGAATGTAAAAAATACTGCTACTTCTTGTGGAGCTGCAAACATTCAGTTGTAAAGTTAAAGGAAAGTCTAAAAGGATGAATAATGATCTTAATTTGAAAGACATTTTACAAGTAAACATGCTGCAGTTGTAGCTACAAATCAGATAATTGCTGAACATTTTAAAACCCAGTAGTATGAAATTAAAAACAATAATATCAAATTTAAATGCAAACAAATAACAGGGGAATTCTAAGTAGAAAGTTCAGATTCTTCATTTTTTTTTAATGGACCATTTCTTTATCTTGGCAACCTCAAATATTGCACAGTGGTCTCTACTTAATCATACAGGTTATATTTAAATGAGCAGGTACTTTAACATAAAATGGTTTACAGTCTGTGTTCCTATTACTGTATAAGAAATGTACCCATGCAATGTAAAAAGGTCAACCACTTCAATGGAATAACTTTTTAAAATAATACAGTTTTACAGCCATACATAAATATATGAATTCTATTATGTCAAAGAATATGAAATAATATGGGTCACCATTAAGCTGTAGCTTTTGCAAGGAGGATACATTAGCTTTAAACTGAGATAAATGATCGTTGAAATATATTTATTTCTGCTTTGGGCTTTACATTTCCAAGTAAAAGGTTTTTCTTCTCCCTGCTTCCCCTCTCTGGCTATTTTTCCCCCATTTGTAAGGATTTACCTTTCCAAGTACTAATGCATCTTGTCACACTGTGTTGGAGGAAGGTACAGTTGGGAACTGGGGGCTGTGCAGGCTCCGGGGCCAGCTCTGCCATGCCGGGACAGCCCGCCTGCTCTGCCCTGTGTTTCAGGAGGTTTTAGGGAATACTGGGGAAAAGGAACTTCTCTAATGGTTGAGGAGCAAAGCTGAGGTGCAGTCGTGGTGCAGGTGGCAGCAAGGCTCTGGATGTGCCCCCCAGGTGGGATGGGACTTGTTGGGAGGAAGATGCAAGGAGACAAGGCACATGGTGGAAAACCGTTCATCAGAACTTACTGAGAAGGTAGAAAGAAGGGGAGAGAGACCACAAAATATACTGTGTTCAGGTATCTGCTCCTCCTGACTACCCATGACAAAGTGTGGCCCAGTCTAAGAATTTCCACATCCCTGGGTGGGTTCTGCAGCTTCTGGCAAATCTGGAGCAGCCCAGATATATCTGTGCTTCCGTACAGCCTCCCAGCGTGTCCCACCAGACTGTGGGATCCCAGGAACACAAATTCCCAGAGTTACACACAGTTAACTAACATTTCTAGGCCATACCTGACCTAAATTTTATGCAAGTTATTAAAAGGATGAGTTTATTTCTGAGGAATGGTGTGGTATTTGTAACAGAAGCAGGATCCTTGTTCTGAAGTAGAGCGTGTGCATCAGGACTTCACAGCCATGGAAAGAAAGTCTTATAATCCTTTAACACTTTATTTCTAAGTTGGATTTTGTTTGTGGTGGGGTTGCTCATACTTTTGATGTTAAGAACGTTCTTAAGAGTTTTGTTCAGTTCAGGTCAAAGTGCTAAGTGACAGAGCTGAGAGAATTTTTTGTAGCAAACGTCTTTGTGAGAAATGCTACAGGTCTGTCAGTACCAGAATGTTTTGTGGCCACATTCTTTTTGTTGTTTCGATGCCTTCAAATATCTGAAATTTCATCTGAGGTATTGAATTTCAATATTTTGTTAGCTGAAACATCTGAACTTTTAGCTTAAAATAGCTCCTCATGTAATTTCTTTTTCAATTGAGAAGCTTAAAAGCAAAACATTTTGCTTGTCGTTTGGTTTGGTGGTTTGAGTTTGTTTTGTTTTACTGTGAGGGAAGGGTTTATTTAGTTTGGAGGAGAGAACAAATTGGATTACTTAGTGTAAAGGTGATAACATGGTGGAGGACTACTCTGCAAATAAATAAAAGGCTGCTGCAGTGAGGAGGGCAATAAATCTGCTCTTCATGTTCATGGCAGATACAAGAAAAAGTAATGGCACTCCAATTGCAGAGGAAAAAAAAAATCAAGCTAACCATCAGGAAAACTTTCTACAGGTAAGGCTCTGACTGGAGATCTCCACCCTGTTCTTGAGGACGAACACCATCAGGGTAACAGAAAGGATGTGGTCTGCACAGGCACAGATGGGGCTGGCAGAAGCAAAATGTTCGTTTTAATCCTTCTAAGAAATTACAAATTAAGATGTGATTATAGAACTGTTAAAAAGGAATTACGACGGAGGAATTTCCAGATGGTCATGCAGAATAACTACTGAAGAGTAAACAGAAAGTTTGAGCTATTTATCCAAGTACGATTCTCTTTTCTCTTCGTTTCCAGTTGGTAAGTCCTGTTGTGTCTGCCAGCTCATTTAATAATTTCTTTTCCAGACCTGTTTTAAACATATTTCTTCAGGAAAATAGAATGTATGGGATTGTTTTGTCTAGATGGTGCTCTGGGAGATGATCCATCCCAGGGATGGAGGAAAATGTCAGCTCAGTGGGAATATTCTTGTTGCTGTCACTCCTTCGGCTCAGACCCTTAGAAACTGGTCAGAAATCAAAAACCTTGAAGAACACGGAATTTCTTGCTGCTGAGGATTGGACTGGATTGCAGTGTTACTAAGGGAGATTTCCCAAGGTATTTTACAAGAACTAGATCCACATTCCTATTGACTTTTTTGCTGGAAATTAGGTTTTTGCTACTTCTGAAAAAATCTTGCCTTTATGATCTAACTGGGTGTTCTAGTCCCGAAAGGCATGCTGCTAACACAGCATCAGGTTTCCCCAGGTTAAAAATAAAACGAGAGTGATGAAATAACACATGTAACAGCAAGGCTGAGCAGGTTCATGTTGACAACTTCACTGACAAGTCATCTTAAATATGAAATCTGTGGAAGGAATGTGTATTAGCTATTTCATTAAAATGCTGATCTTTGCTTTATAGTCTGTGAGTCCTTCCTTTCCTTCCTCATGGCTTCCAAGGCTGGTAGTGTGCTGCTAGTTAATACTGGAGAAAGTGATTTTTCCTCAATTCTTCTCCATCAGATGCTTGGACCTGCAGTCTAAGCCTAGCTTTGGAGCTGAATTCTAAGCCTAGCTTATAGGCTTTAAAGTTAACCTGAAGCATCCATGAAAGAAACTTATTGCAAATATAACAGTGGTCTCTCTGAAACTCTTCTTTATAATTTAAAAGTGGGACTATTTTTAAAATGAGGATTTAAAACAAAATATCCTTCGAAGTCATAAAATCCGCCTCTGCGAAAGAAGGCACATAGCCCAAAATATACATTGACAGAGCAATGAAATGCACTCAAGAGTCCTTCCCATGCAGAATGACTAACCTGCTAAAATCATACTTATCGGCTCATACAAGTGAGTGGATAGGGTTCAGTAAAATGCAGGATTTCTGATAAATTGCTACAATTTCCATAGAAATCATGAGGATTTTGCTACTCGGGTGATTTCTATGTATCCTTTGTGTCACTGCTGTATATTCTTCTCTTCCAGCTGTACTTGTGTGAAATATTTTACTGGCTGGAAATTGTGATTTCTTGTTTGGGTAAGGTTTCTGTAGAGAATGTCTGCTGGTGCTGATCGCATCTTGACTTAGTACAGCTCTATTATTAAATCTAGATCTTAGCCTTGCTTACATGTTAGGCCAGGGTAGAGGATACACACCTATAAAGGATAATTTTGCATTAAAATCTGATGGGGAAAAGGAAAGATGGGAGGCTGGCATTCAGTAGTAAAGTAGGAATATCCTTAATTTGCAATGAAAGCTAACATTGCCTTTATGTACAGAAGTATGTACAGTATATACCATATTATCAATATGATATACACAGTGAGCTGTCTTCAGAGGAGTGACCTGTAGAGAAACTGTGCAGTGATGAGTATTTGGTAACGGCTAAAACTCACTGAGCAGTCTAATCCAATGAAGACGTGTTAGAAATCAGCTGTGCTACAGGAGAGAGAGGTGCACAAAATTAACGATGCATTCCTTCAGTTTAATAAGTATTTATTAACAGAACAGAGAGAAGATGGTGCTGCACAAGGACCAATTTTTCATTCCTTTTGTCTTTTAATGGAAGCATAGCAACTACCTTTTCTCCTGAGTAAGAAGAGCTTTCTTTGAATGTAAGTGCTGGTCGTTGCATAATATGAAACCTACTGATGCATGTAATGGTAGCAGTGGGCCGGCTAAGCACAGTGCATGCTTCAAAATTAATCTCTGCACAGATCAGCAAGCACACACATGCTCTCCCGTGTTGACAAGACCAACGTACTTCGTTAGGAGAAGCCAAACTTGCAAAGCCTGGCAGCTGGATTTTGCAAGCTTGTCATTCCATTATTAACTCTGTAGGCCTTCAGGAAGGGCTAATGGAGGAGATGGTCCCATGGGGTCCCTTCCAGACCTGTTTGGTTTGGTTTCATGGCTCCTAACCAAGCAAGCAATAAACAAAACCATTTTCTGAAATGAGCAGAGGGAAAGGGATGTCTAATAATTACGCAAGATGTTCTATCGGCTTTGAAGCCACATTTCAAACTATCTATTTCTATCGGGTTTGAAGCTCCAGGCAGAGTTGAGCCAAGGGCAGGTGAAAGGAGGTACGAGGATGGTGTTTCTCCTGCGACCCTTAGTGTTTCTGAATGTACCTTGAGGATGAAGCGTGAGAACAGGTTTTGAGGGAGTGAGTTTGGGCAGACGGGAAAGCATCTACCAACACACCAGAGGCTAAAACCAACAGATTTTGCCAACAGGGCTCATCAAAATCTCGTTTCTTTCCAGCAAGAAAATGTGGCATTTTACGCAGCGCCCAAAACACTCAACCCAACACTGGAAAGACCAGGGATTTGAATCACGATGGCACAAAACTTCCTGGATGTCTTTGTCGCTGACTCATGCATTGTGACCCTTTAGAGAGCCAGGGCTGGAGAGTGAGGCTGAGCTCTGGCTCACAGCAAGGCCAGCATTACGTCCAGGTGGGTTTGCTGTGGGCTTTTTCCGTCGGGACATGAAAACCTCTGAGATGTGAGATCCCACAGCCTCTCTGTGCCCTCATGCAGACCTTCTGGTACATTCATCCTGGAGAAAAGGAGTCTGAGGGGACACCTTCTTGCTCTCTACAACTACCTGACAGGAGGTTGTAGCATGGAGGGTGTTGGTCTGTTCTCCCGAGTAGCAAGTGATAGGACAAGAGGAAATGGCCTCAAGTTGCACCAGGGGAGGTTTAGGTCAATTATTGGGAACAATTTCTCCTGGAAAGGGTTGTCAGGAATTGGAACAGGCTGCCCAGGGCAGTGGTGGAGTCACCATCCCTGGAGGTGTTTAACAGATGCGGAGATGAGGTTCTTAGGAGTGTGATTTAGTGCCAGAGTTAGGTTATGGTTGGACTCGATGATCTTGAGAGTCTCTTCCAACCAAAATGATTCTATGATTCTATCTTCACTCATCCCTGGCAGCTCTTCTTGAAGAGAATTTTCTTGCATCTATGGTGGTTTCAAGTAAGATCCTTTTGTGGGAGGTCTTGTTGCAATGCTTGGACTAGAGGGAAGCCACAGCAAAGCATTTCTGTTTCCCTCCCTTTGGCACTTTCCAACAAAGCAAGTGAGCCCTCAGTTCCTCTTTTAAACTAAACCCAGATGATTTTTTTATGAATTGTAGAGTATTTTCACATTTATGAGCCCAGATCAGAGTGTTCCTTGTGTCTAAAAGAATTGGATGTCATTAAAAGATCCATTTATAAGGATAAACAGAGTTGACAAATAAAGCCAGGTTGTGAAACTAAGCTGAAAAGGTATTTTTTTCTCAAGAGGCGATGACAGGTTTCAAAGCTGAGTCTCTGCTACCTGATGCCTACACTGTAATTCCTCCCCCCAAATAACCGGTTCTAAGGCACTGCCATCTTCTCCTTGTCACATTATGGGCTTTATTCAAATGAGGTGCAAAGGGAAGAATGAGCTGATACCACTGTCATTACCTGAAACAAAAACCTCCAACCTGTCCGGTACCACCAAGCAGAATTCTCTTCTGTAAATCTACTTCCAGATTTTGGGAACAAATGATAGGCAGGATGTAAAATGGAAAAATAAATTATACTCACACAAGTAAAAGATCAGTGAGGCAATGTACTGAGACATCTTTAGGGCTGATGAATCACCATTATCATTACAAAAATAACATATAATGCTTCAAATCCAGCATCGTGGTTGACTTCCTTGCTGATGAATATGTATGCGGTTTCTTTTGTTTCTTTGTGTGTCTAGCAGATGCCAAGCTAAGTTCAATAGACAAATTGCATCTCTGTGAACTGTCACAGCCTTGTCCTTGTTTTTTCTAGCAAACTGAAGTTAAATAGCAAAATGGAATAAATAAGCAGAGGTCAGAACCTCCATCTCCCTACAAGATTCAATCAACTGATAAATAATCTGTGGAAGGATTCAGTTCAGATCAAAGGAGGAATGAAAGTTAAATCTCCTTTACTTGAAATGAACAGTTTGCTTTTCTGCACTCTGAGGAGCATGAATTATTTAACCAACATGTATGTCATAATCTAATTAGTCACTTACCACTACTAAATTTCTCAATATTCCTTGTGCCTGTGCTCCTTACCTGAAGTGCAGGATGGGAGAATTATTATAAATGTATGAGTTTTATTAGCAAATAAGGCTTTTAACCAAAAAAAAAAAAAATTACAAGGAGGAAAATAAAGATGGTTAGATAATGGTATTTGTGGGCACAAAGGCTGAGGTCAACACCATTTACTACCTTTTTTCAAGTGGTGATAAATCAGTTCAATTAATTCAGTGTCTTAGCATAATGTTGTTCCAAAGCAAACTTTTATCGTAGTATTTATGGTAGGTGATTTGTGTGTGTGTGTGTGTGTTTGTGTCAGGGACCTCCAAATGTGCAGTCTTATTGATTTGCTTTGCAAGCTTTCTGTAGAAGAGAGAATCGATGGTGTCCTGTCACCCAAACAGCTCTGAAGTAGAATTTATAGATTTGAGGAAATGGCTTAATTGCTGGAATGATGCTTGCATCTAAGCCCGACCACTTCAGATTGCATGGCTACTGTACATTATCTAAAGTATCCAGGCATAAAATATATAACCATATATAAAAGTAACTGGAAAATAATATGAGCACTTCTGGAATGTCACCAGTCTCTTGGGGTCTTACACCAATGCTCACATAATGTTCCAGTCTCTGAAGTTTCTGCCTCATTGTATCTTCAATGGCCTTGGGTCTCTTGACATTTTTGGGGGGTACAAGGCTTCCCACAACTAACTTGGGCTGTTAAAAAGCAGAATTTAAAAATGTGAGTCATTTAAAAACCATGCCATGATTTTTCTCCTGCTTCAGTACTACCTGTTTCTGCCCATTTTCATGTGGAAAGCCTTCAACTTGCATGTGAAGAATGTGGGATTTGGTAGCGATTCAAAGGGCTAAACACATAGAATCACAGAATCTTTCTGAGAAGAATTTAGCTTGGCAAAGGAATACGTTGGTAAATATCGTGTGCCTACTTTGATATGTAGAAACCCACACCAAAGTTGATTCTCCCCCATCAGCTTGACTGTTCCAGTGTCTCTTTTTTCAACATAGGCAGTTACACATTGATACAATTCCTGCTGGTCATTGTGGCTACTTAGGTCTGGTCATGCAACCCCAAATGTATCATGCAGATGAGTGAGCAATACCAGGTATCACATATTAATACATCCTTTGTTGAGCGTTGACACCTGTTGAGCGTTATAACACCTGTTGCTAAAAATCAGCTGTGCATTAATGGATGGAGTTTCTATTTAAAACAACAAGCATGGTCTGGACCTGAGATACGCTGTGACCAGGTTGCCTAGGCAACAAAATTCCTTAAATTGGGAGGGTCCGTAACAGATGTTTTGATAGCCTTAATTTGGAGGCAAGGTTTCTAAAAATCTTAATTGACTCCTTTCAAATGTATATTTTATCTGGTGGTAATACTATGTTTCAAGTATCAACTAGTACAGCTTCAGCTACTGTATCTCTGCTGCAAATTATAGCTATAAAGCATATAAAATAGAGACAAAGGTTAAAGGGTAACTGATTCCACAGTTTGGCAAGTGTTTAGATGGTTGTGCCTTGTTAGCTATTACTATTACTGAACATTTATTTTTTTCATACATATCTTTTGCAAGGTGTCAAAAAGTACCTTCTTCGGTTTGACTGCTTGTGGGCAATCAGCTACCAAAATGCTTGACCTTGTTTTTATAAAGTTCTGTATTTTCTCTAATTGTGGCTCTCCACAGAATTCAGCGCCAGCAGGGTGGTTCTTTCTAATTCTGGAAATGGGGCTGAACCCTTTTGTCAAGGTATCACAGGCAGTTTTGTCTTGTCCCGCTCTGCTTTTTTGGATAAGGGAAATTTGAGAGCACAAGACTCCCTATGAGGCCATGGGACTGCACCGCACAATTCCTTGAGAGAGAAGGTTGGGAGTTGCCTTCCCAAAGACAGGTAGAGTAGAAAATATCTCTCCCTGAACAAGGATTTTTTTTTTCATTTTGTGTCTCCTCACTGCTCACCTGGATTAAACTGATCTGCGTTTAATGCAGATGTAGGACTGGGAATCAATAGTATATAAGCAGCTGGTGCTGTCTGGATTTCTTGGTCTCTTTCTGGTTTAAGGGAAGGGATGTATGGTTTTGTGAATCTTTGGGAAGGAAGCATTTGGTGTGCGACTTCTCTGAATAGCAGAAAACTCATGCAGATGATGGCGATATTCATCTTCTTTGCCTTCCCCTCCAAAACCGAATTTATTGCCTCTCCCAAATTGATACTGATGTCACTAGTGTAGACTGACATTTCTCAGCACTTTGTTTCCTGAGCAGATATTTTTGCTTTTCCATTTCTAAAAACCTCTGGGAGCTGTATTTTGAATACAACACATGGAAAGAGTCATGTGCGTTTATGTCTTCATAAAATAGAAATAAAACTAGTTTGACACTGAATTGAGGAAATCTGGTGAAAATGACCTGTCGAATGTCGCCAAATGCAGACAATGAAACATTTTCTGCTGAACTGAGCCTGGCTCATCCTCTTTGGACCGCACACCCATGTGCTTTCTTCTCCAGAGGGCAAGATCTTTCTCCCTCTCATTAGGCTCCCCTGAAAATTCAGACCATGTTGTTTGTTATTTTCTATTGACAGGCTTTAGCCTTTTAAAGTGCAGTCTTGCTGTATGATTATGAAAGCTCTACTGAGCACTGTGATTCTGTATTTTTATTCTTGATTGCCCATCAATTTTTTGCATCTGAAAATCTCAATCACTTAGACAAAGGATGTCAGATGCAACTCGAAGAAAGGGGCATGATAGCAGGTCTGTTAGTAGGATTTCTCAGTGACTCGAAACAAGAGGTTTTGCTCCTCAGCTTGCTTTCATGTGCAGCTTTGGACACTTATTGTGAGGGGTCCAGCCTAGACAGATGTGTGTCCTGTCTTGTTCTTCATTTCATGAAACTCTTGTGCGTACAATGAAATCCGTGGATTTCCTACTGCAAATATACATAATGGTGTAAAAAGGACAGAAAATAAAAATGGCAATACTGGGTTGTATTAATAACTCTTCTGGGTCATCTGCTTCACCCAGTATCCCCCATAGCAGGCAAAAGTCAATGTGTAGGGAAGAGTATACCATACATAGTTGCCCCAAATGTTTTTGTATCCTTTGAGACTTGGAGGCTTCCAAACCAAAACCAGTTCCTTTGGTTTGTTTTTGTGAATCCACTTTCTTTTAGTTTTAGATGGTGCTCCCTAAGCTCTCAGAAGAGAGAATGAACAACCAGCCCCTATGAATCCACTCCGTGCTACTAAGGACACAAAAGTAAGAAAAACTCTGTTTCGGGTTAGTGCAAAATAAACACAAAATACAAATTTTTAGTCAACTACAATCTTTTAGAGCAAACTTTCCCCGTTTTTTTGTTTTGTTTCGGTTTTTTTTTTATTATTTGTTTGGGTTTTGACTGAGGTCTTAACACATTTTAAGATGGGGATAAACTTCTGGAAAGAAGTCACTTGGCATTGAATGGAAGAAGTACTTGTTTAGAAACAAACAAAACCCAGTGCACCAACCTTAGATGTCTAGATCATTACCATCTTGTATCTCGTTTCTTCTCCAGCCCCTCACTGGCATGACAAAACTGGAGGTAAACTGGAAGGTTCTAAAAAATACTGTAATATTACCAGATCACCATTTTTTTCCCCAAAGCATTCTTTGAAAGAAAAAAAAAAAGTTGCAGGTGAGCACAAGGAGGACTACAGATCTTCTGCTATCAGCAAAAAACAGCCTTAGACTTAGCTCTGTGCTGGAATTGCTGAAATCCTCTTCAACTGAAGGCAGCGACAGCACAGTCCTTTAGGAGAAAAAACAAGCAAGCTGAACCCAATCTGTGGGGCATGTATTAAATCAGGGAGCCAGAATTCATGCGTATGGTGCTTAAGTCAGTAAAATCTGCTTGTGGGAAATATATTTGGGAGCAAAAGTACCTAGGATTTCTTAGAATCATTTGACTTTGCTTCATTCTTCAAGTTAAATTTGGAATAGCTTAACATTTCTCTAGAATGTGGTAGTATTAGAATCTAAAAACTGAATTAGAATGTGGTAATATTAGAATCTAAAAAGTGGAGAATGGCAAGAAAACTAGAAATGTAGGTAGGAAGGGTATGTAAGTGCCTTACTCCCAGAAAATACCTTCTCTTCCTTCGTATCTCTAGGAGACCAAGGCAATTCTTGGGAATTTTAAAGAAAGGTGCCTACAGGCTCGTGGGCTGCAGTGGTCCCAGCACAACATGAAAAGGAAGCAAGAAGGTTGTAAAGATCCTTGAAGTGAGGTGAAGAACCCGGTTTTTTGAATCTGTGCTGGAATCACCTGAATGATCTGTGAAGTCGCCTGCAGAATGGCTTAGAAATCATTTCCTGTGGTAAATATTTAGCCCGTAGGAATTGCTTGCAGGAAGGGAACCACTTCAGAAACTTGGTGGTCAAGATAAAGTTAGGCCTGACTTACTAGAAGGAGGTCTTTGAACCAAGGGAAGTGGCTGTGGTTCGAGCAGGTAAATCAGATCAAATGCTCCTTGAGAGAACTGGGCTGGAAAGCCTAACTCAAAGCAGCAGATCTGAGAATGTTTACAGTGTTGAGCTGTTTGCTGAAGAGGCAAACTCAATTCTTGCATTTCCAGATGTTTGTTCTGCATTTCTCAAAGCTGTCTGAATCATCTGAGGGCTAAGGTCTCTGCATCCTGCTCAGCAGGACAGGGGACAGGGTTTTCCAACCTCTCCTGGCCCTGGTGGCATCTGTCCTCTTTCTTTGTAATCATTTTTGCTTTCTTTCTCTGTTTCTATGTCAACTTTTGACAACGTCCCCTCTATTATGCAGTTTGGCATAATAGAAAAAAAACCAAAAACCAACCCGTTAAATTTTCAACAGGGTCAGGTGTCAGAGCTTTTTAGAATGAAAATGAAGATTTGGCTTGTATTGCTCATCTTGGCAAAAGACAGGTTAGAACAAGGCTTTTGCTTCTCATCTCACTTTAATAAGAAGAATCCAGAGCTGCCCAACCGCCCTCTCCCCTTGCTCACTATCAGCACCTCAGTCCTGCACAGAACAATGCAACAGCAAAAGTCAGTATCCACAGGGCAGGTGTTACACTCCTCTGTTCCTCAGCAATTACCACAATATGCATGGTGAGCCACCCAGACAGTCACTGCATGGGTATGAATGACAATATTTAGCAAAGATCTTGTAAAAGTTGCTGGCATGGTGGTTGGTTCTTCTTTGTCACCTTAAGATAAGCTGCAGACGCCAGATACTCTTGAAGAGCTGGACTCCTCGGTATAGGACTAAAATATTCATGGGGGTCTTCCAGAAAACTGACTCTCAGTATTTTTGCCTCTCTAGAAAGAGTTGCTGACATTGTATGTGTAGTCAGGAAAGAATGAAAGAAACCACTCCTCTACAACAAGCATGTGAATGAAATAAATAGGACTTGGAGACGAGAACTTAACTGGAGTTGGGAGAGGAACGAGTACCAGCTGGTTTTAAAACTTCACATACATCAGATGCGGACCAGCTGTTGCAGAAGATATCACGGTTATCACTGATACACTTGTTTTTGTCTTCTGCCCTAGAAAATCGTGTGCTAAGCGAATGTAGTGGAGAGGATGGGCCATGAAGATACCTTAAAACAAGGAGCTTCCCTCAGATGAGTGGAGGAACAAGCACGAGTTATTCACGTGCTGTTCATCAGCCTCAGAGCACCAAGAGGTGACTGATGGACTGAGATCTCAACCGTGCCTCCCCAGGGCTGGGAGTTATGCCCACACCTGGGACATTCCCAGCAGGAGATGGCAACACGTGTCCCCAACCAACCCCACTGTGAAGCAGAGGGGCTGCACTGGCATAACCATCTCCTTTGCACTTGCGTGGGCCAGGATGATGGTGTTTGGAAGGAAACAGCAATACGGCAGGTGTTATTTGGAAGCAATCCCTCCCCTCCTTTGCTTTGAGGAAAGCAGAGCAGCTGTCAGGAGGAATATCCCTGCTCCATATGACTGCTCCATGTAAATATAGCACCGTAAACAAAGACCTGCCTGGAATTAATCCCAGGGTGACTCAAAATATGTGGGCATGTTTTTGTTGGCTCTTCTGCCACTGAGCACAGCACTTGTTCCAGTCATAGCTGATAGGTATTTCCATTAATGTGTGCACAAGCAACTCAAATAGTTGCTGTTAGCAGAGCAGACCAGGTCAGTGCCCAGCCGGGCTGTTTTTCTCTCACAGGGAAGCAGTGTTTGCCACAGGTCTAGAAGCTGCGAAGATGTTGTTTGCTGTGGTTCTGATCTGGGCAATCACATGCCACAGTCGCAGGGTTGGAGGCCATCCTGCTTCCTTAACTAGCCAGTCCTCAGGGGTGGCTGCTCTTTCATCCATCATTTTTTCCCCCAAAGAGCTCATGGGAAGGGAAATGAGGAATAGAGATCCATTCATCTATTTCAGAGAACTTCATTTTCATTTATATTTTGCGTGAAAGCTTTTGATTTTTTTTTTCAAAAAACCTCCTTTCTCCTTCCCTTTTGAAATCACAACCATATGCCACTGCTTCTAGAGAAAGTTTGCATTTAAAAAAATTGCAGTGCTTTAAAATTAACTTTGTATTCAGATGACCCCTTCCTTAATCAGGAACTCTTGAATCTTTGTGAACTAAAGAGAACTCAAGGGTATTGGCATGTGCATTTCTCCAAAATTGTCCCACAGGGCAGATTTGGAAGCATTTATGAGCTGTTTTGATAAGCCGTCTGCTGAACTACTTTATAACTCTGGGTTCCAAAATACTTCCTTGACTCTGCCCCGAGTCACTTCAAAAATGGAATTTAGCACTCATTAGGAGAAAGTACTCCTACCAATAATGTAACTCTTTTGAGAATATGACTCCATGTCTTTGGCTGGAAGCCCCTCTAGAAAGAGCAGAGCAGCTCTCATTTTACACCCAAAAGAGAACTTCCCTGCCAGCAGCTGATGAGAGAAGGCTCATTATTTTAAGCTAGTATAATTAAGTAAAGAAGTCTTGCTGCAGTTGGTTTGGCCCATAGAGAGCTACCATGAAGACAGGGTGATGTATGTGTTTGACAGAATGGCTATTTAGCTGCTTCTTGAAGTTGAAACACTGGTCCTAAACATGTTTGAAAGAAGTCTGACTGACTACAGCCCAAGTGGCAGGAGGACTGAAAAGTCCTTTTGGGCATTCCACCTAAAAATGTTATTTTCTCCCCTATAAAATTTTCCCTAAATTCAAGTATTAGTTGTCTGAGGTCCTCCAAGCCAAGTATGGGAGCAGCTAACCCTAAACTTCTCATTTTCAGTCTGACAGGCTGTGCCTATGTCCACTGCTCCATCTGCTCAGCCCTCTTAGGAAGCTGATGTTCATCTTCAGGCTCCAGTGGATGATTTTTGTTGTTCCAAGATAAAAACCTGGCACAGTAGCAGTCACTGGGCTGCCAAACAAAAATAGAATTCAAAAATGTTGGCAATTTCTCTAATAACCAACAGGCTGCTTTGAAACACTCTCAATGCTTTCTTCTCAAATTAACTAGAGAAAACATTTTTATATGCAGAATCTTTAAGAGGTTTTCCTGACTCAGAGTTTAAAAGTTGTCCTTTGTATGCAGAAAGCTGGAGAGAGCTCCTGAGAAAGCAGTCTAGAAAAATTCTCAGTTTGGTGCTTTTATTATATCCAAAATAAGCATTATGCAGGTGAAGGCTTTTTGATTCGTTTTCCTTGGTTTTGTTGCAGTTTTCTTATAGTTCATCTGCACTCTACAAGAAAATTCCTTCAGCCTCAAATTCTGCTTCAGTTCATTGGGCACTACCTGCTGCTAATCCTGGTAATTTGACCATGGCATGAAGAAGCTCAGTTTGATTCATGTGGGGTTTTTGGTCAGATCAATTTTAATTTCTGGGCTGTTGGGGACTCAGTGTATCAAATACAGCAGATTCGCTCTCACCCTGCTTTAGGGGAAAGGTTTAAATTAAATGTTTTCTAGCCTAAGCCAGCGATACCGAAGCTCCTCCAACCACATCACCCAGACTTTAGACTTCTTAGAAAAAAAGAGGGATGTATACACAACCCAGACTTGAACACATGCTTTTGAAGAGATCTTTGTAAGTTGAAAGTCAGGCTTTTGAACGGCATCCTAGTTTCATCAGGCCCTGCTCAATTTCCCTATGAGTTTCTCTCACCCCACTAACAGTGTCTTCATCAGCAGAGAGGCTGCAGCACTAATTGGCCATTAAAGTTTGTGCAGGTGCGTTACTGGGAAGTACTTATTGGCTATCTAAGTGACTATTAGCTACTAGTCTGTTTTCTAAGCGCTGAATACGGCGGGACTGGCTATCTTAGCTCAAACGATTTTAAAAGAAAAAGAGCAGCTAGCATTCAGAAAAGGAATTTAGTGATATTTTTATTTATTTATTATTACAATTACTTGTTTAGCCAGGTGATAACTCTTTCCCATTAAGTTATGTGCCTACCTGCTACAGATTTCATTTTTGACATCTCTAATTAAAGAAGCTCTTGTATCTGCCAAGTACTACTTTTAACCTGTTTTTACCTACTCCTTTTTACCTATTCAAGGACCATTGATTTCTGTAATGGTTTTCTGAAAGACACAAAAGTGTAGTTCTCACTTCTGAAGTTGCAGAGATAGCTTAATGATAACAAATTATACTTTACCAGATTGCATATGGGAAACATTTGGACTTAATTGAATCACTTGTTTCTTCCAACTCAAGTATCATTTGCAAATACGTTTAATTATATCTACACAGGCTTATACACACTTCAGTTTGTACATAAATATATTCATTATCAGGTCATTCTGATTATATTTACCAGTAGAAGGGAAACAGGGTTTCTCTTGCTTGGACTCTGAGACACCCTTGAATTTGCACTACTTGGGTTCCTTATTTTCTTCCTTCCTATACTGGGGTCATGGCCATAAGCCAAGTGTTGCATCTTTGCCTCCTCGTATACATACATGATAGCGGAAAATAATTAAAGCAAAATTAGGCACCAAGTGGTTATCAATATCTATGGGGTAGACTGAGCTACTTGTTCTCGTGCGATATTTATGGAAGAAATTTTTTAAAAACATCAAACTGGTGTTAATTATTATCTTAATTACCCAGGCTGGAACGTCTTCCTCCATAGGAGTCAGATGTTAACAGCCCTAGTCACTAGATTTTTTTCTTCTTTTGTTCAGTTTATTAGCAGTTATTCTTAAACATCTGTTCACCAGATTGTTTGTGTTTGTTATTTCTTGGTTCCATTTCTCGCCTATAAAAAGAAGTTTATACTTTAAAGTTGCAGTTGCTACATTTAGGCATCATTTTTTACCATCTTTTTTCCTTTACGGGAAAGTTTTAACCCATGACTTCTGTGTCCCATAGCATCAGCCTCAGGAAGCATGAAATGCAACATTTAATCCTCAGTTATTAAACAGGTATGATTATCCTGTACTATTTTATTGGGTTTGCCTGGGATAGAGTTAATTTTTTTTCATAGTAGCTCATGTGGGGCTGTGTTTGGGATTTGTGCTGGAAACACTGTTGATAACACAGGGATGTTTTAGTTATTGCTGAGCAGTGCCGGCACAGAGTCAAAAGACTTTTCTGCTCCTCACATCACCCACCAGCGAGTGGGCTGGGGATGCACAAGGAGCTGGGAGGGGACAAAGCCAGGACAGCTGATCCCAGCTGACCCAAGGCATATTCCATACCATATAACATCACGCTCAGCAATAAACTCTGGAGGATTTTTATCCTGTCAATTCCCTCCTCCGTCCCACTGCACGAGAACAGTAAGCAAGCGGCTATGTGGGGCTGAGTTGCTGGCCTGGGTAAAGCTATAACCATTTTCTTTCGACATTACTTCTGCTCTGGAAAAATCAACATTTTACTACTCATTATTCTCCCCTCGGAGACTTCTGTACTGACACACAGTTCCTTGAAAGAACATAACTGGAGTCAGTAGCTCCAGCACTCAGTTCACCTGCATTTTTAAGCCATCATCTTATAGAGGATCAGCCTGTACCAGGACCAGGGAGCCCCACCAAGGCCATGAAGGTCCTTGGGTTTGGAGCCTTTTCCCAGCAGCTGGTGGGGATTTGTGCAATCACTTTTTAACACCCTCTGTTCCTGAAGTATGAACTCCTTAGCAGTGTCCTAATTTGCTTCATGATTTGGACAGCCCCTTCTTGTTCCTTTTGGTTTATAGTAGGTTTTGGGTGGTGGTTTTTACTTGATTGTAAGCACCATAGTTTAATATTGAGTGTGTGTTGAATAATCTGTTTACAAGTATTTAAATAATCATGAACTGGTAGTTTACAAATATTGCCTGATTCTTAAGCATTTAATACTTAGTTAATAAGTAGGACATTTATTGTGCAACATGACAACTGCTGCCCCTCAGCACGGTCCCTGCCCCGGGTCCCCAGGCTGGGGGTGGCAGTTCGGCCATTGGCCCCACACATACCACAACTGCCTCACAGAAGCACTGGTGGCCAGTGGCCATGTTGGTGGCAGCCAGTTCCTCAGCCCAAACAAAGCTGACAGAAACATCCACTGCCATCCTTTGTGATGGCCTCAAACCCACCGGCAGCAGGAGAAAACCTGCGTTCCTCCAGCAGCTTCCATGCTGGGAACCTAACGGCTCTTCTAGCCAACGTTTCCTAAAGAAGATCTTCCAGGGAACAGGCCGGGCTGCCATCCCCTGCCCTCAAGGAGCGGGAACATGGGAAGAGCACAGCCCTGTGAGGAGGCTATGTACTGGGGACAGATAATTTAAGAGCTTTGCAGGTGATGTAGGAGGCTGTTATCAGGTTGCAGCTGTGCAGGCTTCTGTGGTGCTGCCTGCACCCCAAAACTTGGCTCTCCTGCCTCTGATTTCTTTATAGACTGTGAAGACTTCCCTCCACCAAGGACAGGCCACAGACTTGGTGACCACTGTCGTGCACAACTTGTGTGCCAGACCCATGGGTGTGTGGGGACTGGATGGTCATGTTTCTGGTGGAATGAAGAAGTGAAGCACTCCAGGAAGGAAGAGGCACCTTTTTTTAACTTGTTGACTCTGTTTTGTTGGTTTGGTTTTGTTTTTGTTTTGGTTCGTTTTGGTTTTTTGGTTGGTTGGGGTTTTTGTGGTGGTGGTGGTGGTGGTGTTTGGGTTTTTTTGTTTGTTTTGTTTTTTTGTTGGTTGGTTGTTTTTTTATTTCCTGCCGATAAAAAGCTGTTACATGGAGCAGCATGGCTGCTGGTGGCATGGCCTGTAAAACTCACGGGGTGGGGAAGACACGGGCAACTTGCTTTAGTGAAACTGTTCTTCTGACCTCAGGTGAGTTAGGCAGACAAAGTAATGGAAATTAGCTTTGAGTTGTTCTTTCCAGTGGTCCAGGAGGCCAATTCTGCTTTCGAGAACTACTTCTGCAATTCCTAATGTGGAAAGTCTTGTTATGGGAGCAGCTGGGACTTTTGGTATCCTTGGCTAAGTTGCGGAGGTTTGCGTGGTGCAGCCAGGGCCTGAAGTGATGATGAGAGTGTGGGATTTCAATCCCTCAGCAGGGGAAGGGCTTTTATGAGCATGCAGTGCTCACTTCTGGTAGCCCGTTGCTGGCACTGTTCACTGTCCCAGAACCTTGTCTGAGGAGAAGGTAACAGCACATTTCTTCAAAAAGTCGCCTGTGACCTGTATTTTTTTCCCCTTCTACTGAGACAGTGCAATAGTGTGGCTACTGAAGATTTAGAGCAGTGAGGCTTTCGAAGACACAACCTGTGCACAGACCAAAAGCCCTATCAGTGATTTCACAATTAAGATATGACATGTGTTTGAGATGACACAAGCACAGAGCTTTTGACAGCAGCAAAGCTCACATTTTGATTCTTAAGATGAAATCCCTTTAGCTTTCAAATGGCTGGTGTAACTTGCACTGGAGAATTTGACATCTAGCAAAGGCTCTTGCTAAACCTTTAAGGTGACCTGTAATGAAAAACCAAATTGCAGTTCCGTTGTTGAAAATAATCTGATCAGTTAAGAGGTCTGTTTGTTGCTTGATTTCCTACCTGCCCCGTTGTCCTTAAACAAAACCCTCCTTCCAACAAGAGAAGAAATCTTTTCTACCTTTAAAACCAGAAGGTGCAAGTATCATTTAATATGTACTTTGGAAGTAGTGCTTAGCACAAGCTGTGTTCTCAGAGCTTTAAAATGGGACAGGAAGTACCGTGTCTCCCCATGAGTGAGAAATAGCGCCATGCTAAACAGCTCATATCTGAACAGACACAGCCAGTGGGATGTAAAGGAACAGCTGAAGAGACTAAGGGAAGAAATGTGATTATTGGTGCTTGTCAGCATTAATGACATTCCAACCCCATGGTCTCTCAGATATACCTGGAAGTAGGATGCCAAATGCCCCGTTATCCTGGATGTGTCAGGTGAGAATGCAGGTATAGAAGAGGTGAACCGGCATTTGCTTGATGTTACGCCACTGGCTGTTTTCTGGCTCTCTGGTCTACCTGCAGAATATTAATACTTTACTGTCTCTGAAAGTGCAATGTTAAACTTGGTGTGGACAACTGATAATTTAGAGTGTAATTTATGGTGTTTTCACATCCCCTTAGTTTTAGTTTTATATAAAATGTCTTGTTTATTTTCCTGACTGTTCATTTCAGCTGTACATATGATTAAAAATAATGAATGGTTATTAATTTTTATCGTTAGTACTATCATTACACCTACTCATATCCTTCGATATTATTGCTAAAATTATCTTTAATAGTTTTAATAGGAGCTATTCCCTCATGCTAATGAGGATATAAATCAAAGTCTTAAACAAGATAGAAAGTACAGCTTTTGGACTGCGCTCTGATGCTGAATGCCCCCTGCGGAGTGGATACCTTCAGGTTTTGCTCAGAAGAGTAATGAAGTATGATGTATGTCTCTTCCATGTACTGACAGAGTGAAGCCTAGCAAGGCTATGGCACTGGCAGTGGATCAGAAAGTCAGGCTGGCTTCCTGTGCTTTCTTGTTTTATTGGGTGTTTCACCCAGCTCTAGTCAAAATGCCATTAATTTTTGTGAGGCCTTTTTTTTTTTTTTTTTTGGTGTGTGTGTGTGAATATTGAACTGAAGCTCCCTTCATACAGCACAATGCTCTTGCCAAGATGAGTAAAAGCAATATAGCAGGCTAATACTTTGGCATGCTTTCTGTATTCCTGAAATGTTCCTGTCAAGATCCTTGCTTTAAGAGGATTGCAGACTATTTGCTACAGATCCTGCTAATGAAAGGTCTTCAGAGATCCAGTTTAAGATAACTGTTGCTCATCTTGTCACAATTTTGTGGCCAAGGATGTTGCTGTGCTGCATGGGGGAATCTGTTAATGTATTGTATGAAGCAGCTTGAAACAAAAGTAAAGGAGTGCAAAGAAAACAGAATTGTACACTTAGCCTATTGCTGGCCAAATACTCTGTGGGGTTTAGTGACTTTACTTGGAGTCTGCTGGCTGCATCTCTGAGGTGTTGGCCTTCTCCTTCAGAAATGAAGTCATTGGGTGGAGGGTCTAAACCAATTTTTTTCTTTTATTCATAGTGCTTAATTGACCTGTGGACCTCACTGCTGGAGAATGCTATGGAGGGTATCGGTAAAACTTCAGAAAGGTTTAAGTAAGTTAGTGAACATGTTGAGTCTCTAGTTATGGAGTTAATTATGCAGTTAATGTTCTAGATAAAAAAATTCTTGGGAACACTCATCTTTCGCCTGTCAAACTGGAACGATGTAGTGAGCTCAAGATCTGCATCGACTCTTGCTTTTTATAATTGCTTGAAAAAATAAGTCAAGGAGCTGGACTTCAGTCCTCGTAGTTTCTTGTTCCTATGCTTTGAGGACAACTTGGGCCATGTTTTTCCTTCACAATTTAGGTGCCAGACTTCAGCTGGGCCACTGAGAAAGCTTCAGCCTGGAGAGGTGGACCTGGGTCCTACCTAAAACTCCAACCAGCCATGCTGGGTGGCCAGAGGCTGTGGCAGGGAGGACGACGGGAGCAAAGTGACTTGGCTGGGGTGATGTCACAAATCTGCAGCCATCACTGTGAACCTGGACCTGTGATGTCCTGAGGTCCTTTCACCCACTCTTGGTGCATTGTAAGTGCGCCCTTTACACTGCTGTTAGGTACAACTGGGGATAAAGGCTTTCAAATCTGCTTGGCTTTGATAACGGACTGTAATTCAGGCAGGCTAGAAAAGCTTATTTTTAATGTTACGTAACACTTCTGCATTACTGCCGGTGCGTTTTTGCAAGAGATGATGAAAAGTATACAAGCAAATGGGGAGAATTACAGATGCATTTTCTCTTTGACTTTAGTAAATGAGGGGTGTGGTGCCCATCATCGTTCAGACTACTTGATCGTATATCATCCAGTGTGTCTGTCCGAGAGCATCTCTGGTCTGAATAGCAACAGCTCCCTCTGTCTGCCCTGAGTAAACAACAGGCTGTTGCACAGAGATCCATGATGCTATTTTCTTGTTTGCTGCCTGGTGAGATTCATGCTTTCTAGCTTCAACGGATTAATTTTGAGATTATTTTAGATTTTTTTAAATATATTTTTAGGAGTGGTTGTAAAATTCTTTGCTATTACTGCAACTTTCAGTTTATGAATGGTACTGTTTCTTTAAAAAAAAAAAAAAGGGAGGAAGGGGGCTTGCAAGGGACTATTTTCTGTTGAAAGGGAGCTTTAAACACCCTGTGGATTACTGTTGCATTGAACATGTCTCTGGAGATTTGAAAGTTTTATACCCTCTTCCAAAGTGCTGCTATTGTCTGTATCACAAATGTGAACCGTTCTGTTAAAAGTAAGTCATGCACACTTAAGAATATAATAGTTGCTCAGCATTAATGGTTATTCTGGTAGAACTGAAACTCTAGAAGCAGTTTTCCTTGTGATGAAGAGCCTGTGTGTGATTAAAGGCATGCTATTAACATTTCTTAGCTCTTTTTTCACTTTGACATTTGTCCTGCATTAGGATTTTTGACACAATCTCAGTAGTGGAATTTACTATATGTAGTGCTTGAAGGTTTCACAAAGCTGCCTCTAAAGGGTACATCATATGTCCTCTGCAGTAGGTAAAGGAAAAACTGGTTGGATTTTGTTCAGGCTTAAAATATTTTGCCCAAGAATTTCCTTGCTCTGTTAGGTTTGGTGGTTTGTTTTGGTTTTGTTTGTTTGTGTTTGGTTTTTGGTTGATTGATTTGGTTTGGTGTGTGTGTAGTTTTTTTTGTTGGTTTGTTTGGTTTTATACAATAATAGCAAGGGTTCCAGCTTCAAAGTACAACACAGGTTACAGCTTGATGCAGCTCTACTACTAGGAAGGTATTTGGAATGCGTTAGGATGCAGGGTGTATTTGGCTGACAAGCCAAAAATTGTTATTTTCCACTGCAGGAAGGCAGCTTGTGGGGGTTTGTGGGAGCTGTAGTCTGGGCAGGGTGGGATGTATAATATTTTAGAGTCATGTAACTTGTGGGAGACAAAGTTTAAGCTCTGTCAAAATTAGAATGGACTCACAAGTTTTTATAGTGTATACCGCTAGCTACTGACTTAACTGTTTTAGCACCCAAGTCTCTCCTGGGAGGTGACAGTCTCACAACAGAGTGTGACAGGAGCAATCTTAGGGATTTCACTTTGTCCCTCAAATGAGGTAATTGGTTTCGAAATGATCTTATGAAATGGAGTTCCAGAAAGAAACTTCTTAGGCTTGTTGGATGTCCCCTTCTGGATTTAACTCATACACTAAAGACTCTAGATAGATAGATAGATAGAAAATCACTTCACATTTAAAAGGTCGCTTCAAATTCAGGATACACTTTTTCTGCTAATAAAATATTAAGTTCTTTCATAAGATGAAATATTTCATGTTTTTTCTTTTGCTTCAGTAAATGTTGTCAAGTCCAACAAACATACTGGAATGAAGACCAGTAGCTTTTGGGTGGGAGAACAACCCAAGCTGTACTTTCTCACTGACAGTCCACTCACTTAGCCCCAGAGTACATGGCTACATTATTAATTCAATCAGTGCTGACTGTTCAGTCAATGGCAAATGCCCAGCCCTTCAAGTGCCACAGCTCTGATTATTTTGATTTTTTGCTGAAAATTCTTCTGTATCTGTAGAGAGCTTGTTTCAATGAAATGATGCTTGCCTTTTTTTTTTTTTTAAATATATACACACATAAGGTAATCCTAACTAGTCTTACTTAGAAAGAAAAGTGTTATTGTCTTATAATAATTCCGTACCTATGAAATTCAGTTAGGTTTCACTCTACTAGAAGTTGTAAACTTGCCCAAAGGAAAAGTCAATATCTGGAGTTAAGCATCCTAGTGTCACAGAAAATTGGAGGACCAATTACAATCAATTAGCTATCATCTATCTGAAAATCCCATCTTCAGTCAAAATTAAGGCCTCATAAAAACATCTTTGCAAAGTGAGAAAGAATAGAAAGGTGGTCTGGAAAAAAAATCCAGGCTGCCTTTTTCTCTTGCACAGGTTTGCTTATGCAAAGTCTCTCCCAGAAATCAAACAAAAATAAATGAGTGTAAATAACAGGGGACCTCTGAAGACTCCTGCTGACGTTGGTAAGCTTGAGGTTGTGTCCTTAAAATGAGTGTGAGGAGTCAGCCACAGCCTTGAGACCTCTCAGTTTAGAGTTTCTTTTAATATGACACAGTAGCTAGATTGGAAGAAGACAACTCTATAAATAGTAAAAGTTTAGGCGTGATGGTTGAGATATTAAATGAGGCTTTGTAGACAAATAAGGCCACAATAAAAATGTGGTTTAGTTCTTGGGTTTGGAGTGGGGTTTATTTTGTTTTATTTCTCCAGTTAACACTACATAATTTTTCTGGATTTATAAAAACAACCTACATCAAGCCTAAAACTGTAAGTTGTGGCTGGCTGTGCAGGACTTCCCATACCAATTTTTACATTATTCCCCTTTACCATCACAGTTTAAACTCTTTTCACTATCCAAGGCAGAGAAAACTTTGTTGGACTCAGGTTTCAATGCATAATGTGACCTTCACAGTCCAAAAGAAGCATGAAGAAATCAAAGGCTTGACATGAAGTGATTTGATTCTGCAAATAGCAATGCAGTTGGTTCTTTCTTTGCAGAGGCTGTATTGCCTTTAGGATTTACTGTAATCAAGACAGCTACTTGCTAGATATTGATAATTTAGCTGCTGCCACTCTGGAAGAGGTAATTCACTGTATAACAATTTTCACAGGAGTTGTTCCCCAGCTGGCTACATGCATTTCTCAAAGGGCATTTTCTTTCAGTTTTACATATGTTAATATATATTATATTTCTTTTTGCGTAAGATCCCCAACAGCAAGCGGAGTTCTCATGCTAGAAAGCAGTATTTCCATTAAATAGTCATTTCTATGCCAGGTGCATACATCAGATCATCTCTCGATTCCAGTTATGTCCGCTGTAATCGTGTTCCCCAGGTTCAGTGGTAAGTGCTGGCCCTGCAGCGTCCAAGTTTACAACTCAAACAAGAACCGACTGTTAGAACTGGGCTGTCTAGTCTGGCAAGTCCAGCTAATCCTAGCCCTAAGGGGCCATGTTGGCCGTGCTTATTTTGAAGCATTTCTTGTATATATTCTAGTAGCTTCAGTGGTAACTGTGAGGAATAGAAAGGTGGACTCCTCACTCTGAGATGTGCTGTGGTGGAATCCTCAGGTGTAAATTATTTACACTTTCCCAGTCCTATGCTTTCCAGACCTCGAGAATTTCCCCGTTCCAGTTGAACAGGAGTTTTACCTTGTTGAAATCGGGGAGCACCACTCTGATGGCAGCAGTCTTTTATCCTGTCTTTCTCATTTTCTGCCAGACCCATAATGAAGGATTAATCTCAGCGTGTTGCAAAGGGTGCAACTACCTGTTTCTTCTGCCGTTTGATCTTATTGTGCAGCATCTGTATTTGGATTGTTTTTCCCCCCATTTCATCTGTTTTCTACTGAGAACACACCTAAAGAGCTGTACTGTAACTCTGGAAAATGTAATTTTCCCGCTATTGTCCCTCTTTATGCTCAAAGAAATTATTTCACTATTTCTGATACTTGTGTGCCTTTACCACCCATCCATGCTAAGACTCGAGTTTATTGATTCTAAATATACAGTCCACTATTGTCAAAAATCAAAGCAGCTAGGTACATCTCTGGTCTACAAGCCCAGCTTTTCATGGAGATAACACTTTAAAAATCAAATCTCTCTTCTCTATTCATGGTCTAGAGCAGGTCCTCTCTGGGTATAAATTGCTACAGCTCCATGGAGTTATTCAGACAGGCACTGGCAGGGGCTGTGATCTTCCAGAGCAACACATTTTCTGACATCTCTACATTGGAATCGTGCAAGCTGAACAGCACTTAAATAATTCGAGAGGGCAGAAATACTGGGCCCATTGATTTGTCCTCTTTCTTGAAGTTATTTATACTAAATTTTTCTTCCAGTGTTCTTTTTGGGTTGAAGTACGGAAAGCACAGTGAGATGGAAAATGAGTTGCACTAAAACATTGTCACAGGAGGCTTGATTGCTGTCACACCAAGAGCAGCTATCTTAATTGACTAAGGTATCATTGACTTCAAAATAGCCCTGTAATTTTTATCTTGTCAATTTGATATTTGCTATTTAATATTGTGTAAACTCCATTGCTAGTTCTCAGGACTAAACTTACCATAATAGCTTTATCCAATATATAGCTTGGAGAGCTTGAAAGTTTAATGGATTTCTTGCAGCAGCTTAGCAGGCACATTGTTGACTGACTTATTTGTGGCAGTGTGGTTTGTCAGAGATAACTTGGATAACTGGGGCTCTGACTTTACAAGTGGCTCTGAAAAGCCCAGTAACTATGTAAACATAATTCTGCATCTCACTTGAATCTTTAGGAACGCGCAGCCGATGAAATGCAGAGCTGATGCACCGTTTTCCATCACTTCTGTTCAGATAGTATGGATGACCTCAGAGGTATCTATTTGTTTTATGGGCACCCTACCTTTGAAGTCATTAGTGCTTGATTTTTGCTGCCACTTGCACTCAACGGCAATGTTAGTAATGGCTTCATGAATTACTACTGTAGTGCTTAAAGGTGAAAAGTAAAGACCTCATCAAATTCTGGATATTTGTATATACGTTGCAGATAATTAAGTATCTGAGAGGCAGTGCTTTTCTTCTTCCCCCCGCTTTGCTGTTATTCAGTAAGTGAGTTCACTTGATATCTTTTGCTGCTGAGGATTAACCTTCGTTTAATGCTGGCTGGTCCTATATGATATTGTATCCTATGCTGCATTAACCCTCATTTGCAAAGCAGCAGCTTGGTTTCCATTGCGTTTACACTGGCAAGCTCCAAGAGGTAATTACAGAGCTCCTTTGTTAGAAATTAAGCAGTGCAGATGAAGTCTTGTCCCGTAAATCAGGAATTACATATACAGTTCAATTTAAGAACTTGGGGAGGCCATCTTTATCTTTTCTCTCTGGAATTCTTCTCCACCAAATCAAAAGCAGGGCTTCAAAGGATTGAAGTGTATACTTAGCATTACACTCTTGAATTCAATAAAACACTTCTGCCTTTACTAAACAGGCCTGCCTTTAAACAAAGCACTTCAACACATGTTTAAATAGTTGTTGAGACAAGAAGTATGGTGTATACATACTGTTAACATTTTTAAAAAGGGGATTTTTTTCCTCTGTATAGATGACCTCTTCAAAGCAGGAAACATGCTTCTAGCTTGAGTAATGGCTTCTTTTTCAACAGCATTTCAATTCAGTGTGGTTAAAATGATCTTTTAAAAATGAGTTGCAGGTTTAAATGCCCGTTTTGCCAATCCCTTTTGAAACCCAGTTCAAACATAGCAGCCTGTTTGAAATAAATAATGGTACAAGAAGCTATGTTCATCAGGAACCTGTTTTTAGTATCACCTGCTTAAACCAAATCACAGATGCTTCAATCAAGGATTTTTTTTTTTTTAACAAAGGCTTTAAATTGCCTACTCTGCAGTATCACCTGCTTGCCTGTAATTTAGTGCCTTATCCAATGGAGTGTCACAGGGATTAGCTGCTTCTGGAATGATTAGAAGATTAAAAATCCATATACAGTTCCCTGTTTTTTACAGTACACAAAACACATCTGAAAAAAAGTTTAAATTCTCAAAATTCTGATAATTGTTTGGGTATCAGTGTAACTAAACCAAACCGCTTCTTATTTTAACTCTACTCCACGCTGTCTGGTTTGGCAGGGCTAGTGTACAACTCCACAGTGATGTGTTCCCCGCTGTTCGTGGCCAGTGTCACAGGCCAAGGCAGCCCATACCCTCTATAAATAATAAAAGCTTAGGTGTGATGGCTGAGATGTTAAACGAGGCTTTGTAGACAAATAAGGTGCATGTTTAGGTAGTGAAGAATAAGCTTTTTGGTTATGCAGAAGGAGGTAAATTAACACAGCAACTGCAGCATCTGGAAGAACCATATTGAGGGCGCTTCTGTTGGTTCTGGGGTCACTTAGGACAAGAGGAAATCACAGAATCACAGAATGTTCGGGATTGGAAGGGACCTCAAAAGATCATCTAGTCCAATCCCCCTGCCGGAGCAAGAACACCTAGGTGAGGTTACACAGGAAGGCGTCCAGGAGGGTTTTGAATGTCTCCAGAGAAGGAGACTCCACAACCCCCCTGGGCAGCCTGTTCCAGTGTTCTGTCACACTCACTGTGAAGAAGTTTCTTCTCAAATTTAAGTGGAACCTCTTGTGTTTCAGCTTGAACCCATTTCCGCTTGTCTTATCATTGGTTGTCACCGAGAAGAGCCTGGCTCCATCCTTGTGACACTTGCCCTTTACATATTTATAAACATTAATGAGGTCACCCCTCCGTTGTCTCTTCTCCAAGCTAAAGAGACCCAGCTCCCTCAGTCTTTCCTCATAAGGGAGATGCTCCACTCCCTTAATCACCTTTGTGGCCCTGCGCTGGACTCTCTCAAGCAGTTCCTTGTCCTTCTTGAACTGAGGGGCCCAGAACTGGACACAATATTTCAGATGCGGTCTCACTAGAGCAGAGTAGAGTGGCAGGAGAACCTCTTTTGACCTACTAACCACCCCCCTTCTAATACACCCCAGGATGCCATTGGCCTTCCTGGCCACAAGGGCACAAGTGTTGGCTCATGGTCATCCTGCTGTCCACCAGGACCCCCAGGTCCCTTTCCCCTACTCTGATCTGTAATAGATCATTCTCCAACCTATACTGGAACCTGGGATTGTTCCTGCCCAGATGCAAGACTCTACAGTTGCCCTTGTTATATTTCATTAAATTTTTCCCTGCCCAACTCTCCAGCCTGTCCAGGTCTCGCTGGATGGCAGCACAGCCTTCTGGCATGTCAGCCACCCCTCCCAGTTTGGTGTCATCAGCAAACTTGCTGATAATACACTCAATTCCCTCATCCACATCATTAATGAATATATTGAATAATACTGGCCCCAGAACTGACCCTTGAGGGACTCCACCAGATACAGTCCTCCAACCAGACTCCGCCCCATTGACCATGGCTCTCTGGCTTCTTTCCTTCAGCCAGTTCCCAGTCCACCTCACTGCCCGATCATCCAGTCCACACTTCTTCAGTTTAGCTGTGAGGCTGCTGTGGGAGACGGTGTCAAATGCTGTACTGAAGTCAAGGTAGACCACATCCACCGCTCTGCCATCATCAGTCTACCTTGTTATGTCTTCATAAAAGGCTATGAGGTTGGTCAAGCACAACTTCTCCTTGGTGAAGCCATGTTGACTGCCCCTGATGACCCTCTTATCCTTGATATGCCTTGAGATGGCACCAAGGATAAGGTGTTCCATCACTTTCCCAGGGATGGAGGTGAGGCTGACCGGTCCATAGTTTCCCGGGTCCTCCTTCTTGCCCTTTTTGAAGACCGGAGTGACGTTTGCTTTCCTCCAGTCCTCAGGCACCTCTCTCGTTTCCCAAGACTTGGCAAAGATGATGGAGAGTGGCCTAGCAATGACTCCAGCCAGCTCCCTCAGCACCCGCAGGTGCATCCCATCTGGACCCATGGATTTATGGATGTCCAGATTGCTTAATTGCTCCCTAACCCAGTCCTCATCAACCAAGGCAAACTCCTCCATTGTCCTGACTTCCTCTGGGGCCTCAAGGGTACAGGGCTCCTCAGGACAGATTCCAGCAGTGTAGACAGAGACAAAGGCGGCATTCAGTAACTCTACCTTCTCTGTATCTTCTGTCACCAGGGCACCCACCCCATTCATCAGTGGGCCTACATTACCTCTGGTGTTAGTTTTATCTGCCACATATTTGTAGAAGCTCTTTCTGTTGTCTTTGACTCCTCTTGCCAGGTTTAACTCTAAGGAGGCCTTAGCTTTCCTAGTTGCCTCCCTACATCCCTTGACGACAGCTTTATATTCTTCACAAGTGGCCAGCCCCTTCTTCCATGATTTGTAAACCCTCCTCTTCCACTTGAGCTTACCCAGCAGTTCCCTGTTTAACCACACAGGTCTCCTGGCTCCCTTCCTTGACTTTTATGTGTCCGGATGCTCTGACCTTGAGCTTGGTAGAAGCAGTCCCCGAACGTTAACCAACTAGCTTGGGCCCCTTTACCTTCAAGCAGCCTTGCCCACAGGATTTCCCCTAGCAATTGTTTGAAAAGGCCAAAGTTGGCCCTATTGAAGTCCAGGGTTGCAATTCTGCTTGCTGTTCTGCTCCTGCCACATGAGATCCTGAACTCCACCATTTCATGGTCGCTGCAACCAAGGCAGCCCTCCACCTTTACTGCTTCAACCAGACCCTCCTTGTTAGTGAGGATGAGATCCAGCAGCACACCTCTCCTAGTCGGCTCCTCCACCATTTGCATCAGGAAGTTGTCATCAATGCACTGGAGGAACCTCCTAGGCTGAGGCTGGCTGGCTGAGTAGTCCTTCCAGCAAACATCAGGGTAGTTAAAATCCCCCATAACAACCAGCGCCTGTGACTGTGAGGCCACTCTCAGCTGCCTGTAGAAGGCCTCATCAACTTCCTCACCCTGATCTGGTGGCCTGTAATAGACACCCACAACTGTATCAGCCTCAAGAAATGCCTCAAGTTGCACCAGGGAAGGTTTAGATTGGATATTAGGAAAAATTTCTTCCCGGAAAGGGTTGTCAGGCATTGGAACATGCTGCACAGGACAGTGGTGGAGTCACCATCTCTGGAGGGATTGAAGAGACACAGAGATGAGGTTCTCAGGGACATGGGTTAGTGCCAGGGATGGGTTAACAGTTGGACTCAGTCATCTTGAGGGTCTCTTCCAACCAAAATGATTCTGTAATTCTGTGATTAACAACTTCAGTGGTGTGTCAGCGAATGGACTTGGGCTTTGTGAATGCAAGAGCCGGTGTCCTTTCCAGAACTGTTGGGGAAACTGGTGGATAGCTATCTTGGTTTGCCACAGAGGAGGGAATGGAGGTTCAGGACACTGTTTCTACAGATGGTTCCACTCTGCCTGTCCTATTGCTGATATTAGTCATCAGTTTACAACTGATGGATGTGCAAAAGTTTTTCAAGTCACTGCAGACCTATTTGTAAAGTCCATGTGCAGAGGACTACATGTGGACATTACAGTCACCATTCATGAGTTCTAAAGCTGTGGTGAAAATCACTGTTGGGAATGAGACCGTTACATCCTGAGTAAAACTGATTGTTCAAAGCCTCGCTGGAAACTGGTCCTGACCTGCGTTTATTCATAACAAATGCTAGAGAGAAAATTCTTGTATGCAGGTACACGCTTGCCTGACTGGACTTGTTGATTTAGAGACTGAATCATGTTCTCCTGAATCCGTAACAGTGAAGCTCAGACTTGATCACAAAGAAATTTAGGGGCATTGGCTGCCAGCTGTTGTGCGGACATCACACTTCATTTGGAAGCGCTTCAGCCTCTGACTCATTTTACTGTGACTAAGCCACCATTGAGAGCCATAGGGGGCTTGAATGCCCGTTTTATCTGGTTAAAAAGTCAGCCTGGCAGTAAATTCTGCTGCAGATCTGCAACGGCTGCTTGTGGAGGAACAAATGGAGTGATACTGAGAGTGTAAGCTCCATCAAATATAGAGGTATTCATGCTTCTATGTATTACTAGTCGCACCTAGCTAACAGCCACAAAGCTGCACTGCTCTTCCAAAGATACAATACATGAGCATTTTCGTTGTCGTAAGGGACACAGATATCAGTGTGCGTTAAAGACAAATCACTGAAAGAAGTAATTGGCTGGAAGCATTTCACGCTTACGTAGAAGTTGTCATAACAACTTCATCATTAAGTGAATGCCTAACTATGAAGTTCCCTCCTTCCAATCTACATAGAAGTTCCTAAACTACCCTCTGTTTTGAAGCAGAAGGGATTATGTTTTCTGTGTCACGTGGTTTTCTCTCTCTAATGTGGGGATGCGTGTCTGTGGCAAGACTTCCTGTTGTGGTGTATGAAAATATCAAGGCAATTCATTCCTATGCAAAGATTGTTTGGGAAATAGCAGTTGGCTGTGCTTTCCTTTCACGTTCTCCCCTTCCCCAGGATAGCTCTTATTTGCAGATGCAGAGATGACCTACAACCTCTTTGTAGGAGGCTGCAAGATCTTCAATCACCACTGTATCTGCACCTCTTGCAACATCGCTGGGAAGCCAAGGAGTGCCATTCTCCTAAATAATTTGTCCAAGATTGCAGAGGAGGTGAGTGCAGAGTGGGATTTGATCTCAGCACTCTAATCTCTCTGCCACATTACTGCCTTCTGTTTAATGACAAAACCTTCGGAGTGCTGTTTTGCTGTAGAGGATCTGTCTAGCATCCAGCATGCAAATATTCAGCACTAAGCCACCCACTCGTGCACAATGCCACAAAACTAAAATGTTCTTGATTGTAAATATGTTGTAAGCAGTGAAGCCAGTTGACTGTGATCACCTCTTCAATGGTAAGCACATACTTAAATGTAGCCTTGCACAGGAGTGAACAGTGGCAAAAGGGTTCTGGTGTTGTATTTGACAGCAAGAAGTTTAAATATCAGGAGGAATCAATAGTTTTCTTGTTTATATATGTGGCTGTGCTGTCGCATCAGGGAATATGTTGTGAAGGTATCCTCAACAAGGTGTCTTTGCTCAGATAATGAACTCATTAATTCAGTCTCAGGAGGTTTAAGCCTGTACCTTTAATGTGAAATCCACATAAACCCTTGTGGGAGGAGGACGTTGGAAGGGGAGAAATAGGGAAGATAAAGGAACATCACATCTCCGATCTTATTTTTACAAGATGTGTCAGCACCTAAGAAGTTTTTCTATCATTTTCAAGTTGATGATCATTATCCACCTTGCAGTAAACATCTGACGTTAACTGGGAAATAATGAAATAACTTGATCCTTAACCAGTGTGCTGTGACCTACAGGCATCTAGACACCTGAGCTTTACAAAACCAGCCGTAAAGCAAGAGCTCCCCTCATTTAATAGCCAGCGAATCAAGGTGTGAAACTAAGGACATGCAGTAGCAAGAGAGATAAGAAATGTGCCTCTTCTGCTGCATCTATCTTTAATAAGAGGATGGCTAAGAGCTTCAGCTTTCTGTTATCTTGCAGAAAGATTTACCAGAACAAGTGGTACTAAGCCTTTAATACTGTTGCTTTACTTATACAAAAATGCAAATTTTTATTTCCATTTTCAATTAGCCTGATTTGAAAAAACTCTATGCGAAATAGCATTTTCTCATTTTGGAAGTTGGGTTTTTGGGGTTTTTTTGAGATGTCAAATAGTACTGATTATATCAATGGAGCACATTTTTTTTTCTCAAATTTGCACTGTACACCCAGTAAGCATGACATTTGACATGATTTATTTTTTCTCTCTTCATCCCCAAATTTTTGTGGAAATAATCAGAATTCCATTGAAACCAGCATCAAAACTTCATTGTGACAAACCTGTGCTTGTTCTATCTGATGCAAAATGTACAATGTGCAACTTAAAGCCTTTGTCTGACTTCAGGGTCTGTTTATGCCAATGCTAACTACTACGTAAGTCAGACACCTAAGAAAAGATGCAGATTTTAATTTTAGTTTGCTTTTCTTTACTGGAGAGAAAAGAAAAGAAAAAAAAAACCACCACAAACCAAACCAAAACCACCACAACACAAGCAACAAATTAATTGGTTCTGCATTGCACAGAGAGAACGATTAATCTCCTGCATACAGAAGCATCTGTCTACTAGTCCTGCTTGAATTCCTCAAAAGGCTAAGAGTGTTTCTAATGGTCATTTAAATAATAAATGCCACCACACTCATTAGGAGTGTATCAGTCGTTCTTTTTCTTCTTTCGTGCTCGTTGTATTCTATTAATATTTATTGAATCCAAGGAAATTCATCCTGAGCTAGTGGTCTACATTTCTTTTCAAGGTCACCAAATATAAATATTTTATTTATCTAATTTAGAAAAACTACATTGGATGCGATGCAGCAAACATGACAAGAGTATGAATTAGTGGAAAGCTTCCCTCAGGAAATGTATCCAGGTGCCAGTAATGGAAAATTAGAAGTCTGATAGCTTCTATCCTAGCAGGTAATAAAGATACATAATGGCAATACAAAAAGTGTGCATATGGTGACAGTGAGTAGTAAAATAGACTATTTACTGCAAGGCTAGTGGGAGCATACAGATCTTTTTCTGGTATTTGGGTCCTAAGTCAGCTTGTTAGGGCTTCAGCTTCAAAATTGAACATGGCCAAGCAGGCGGCCTGTATGGCAGGTCTTCAACAGCCCTTTGGGAATTAATGTGTAGCCCAGGAAAATCCTATTTCTTTCCCACCAGGAACCAGGCGAAGTTGAGTATTCAACTTTTGCACACTTGCAGCCTGTTGTCTTTGTGTTCCCTGGAGGTGTAGAAATTATTCTCTTCCGATGATTTCATTTTGAGCAAGCATCATCTTTTCTTTACATTCATCCTGCCCACCCCAAAAAGAAGGGGAGATGATGATGGCCTGTATTTTAGAAATTAATAATTGCATTCTTGCAAATGCCGGCTATAAGACAACATTGCTTCAAAAAGGAAAAAGCCAGTAAATTGTGTTTACCTCCTCAAAATGCGTTTCCCCCCTACACTGAGTTTTGAGCTGTCAAGAATCAAAGAAAACAAATGAAGTGGCACTTAATTGAAAATTGTGCTTGTGGGTTTTTGTATCTGCATTCAATTTTTAGCACACTGTAGTGTTTTGCTAAGGTTAAAATGAAAATGAAGTGTTGCTGTTGTCTAGGAATATCACAGACAAAGAGCAGGCTCTAAACAAGTGAGTATTGAATAGCTTGTGTCTTCATGGCATTTAAATAATAAACATGCAATATCTAAAGGAAGATGAGAATTGGCTCTATAAAGGAAAGGTAATAACTCTGGAGCTCTTACTTAAGCTTTGTGTGACCTGACTTTCCACGTATGTGATCCTATGGCCTGTTCTGACCAATAGAACTGGAGATTTTGTTGCCTTGTTGACATTACTGTTATCAAGGTCTGCTAATATGCCACTAATTGGCAGTTCATTGATATCCTCAATGCCAAGGCCTTGATGAGAACAGGTATGGGGAATAAATCGCTCCCATCTTGCGAAGCTGGCTTGGCTTTGTAGGGAGCAGGTCTGATCTGCTGGTAGAAACTGTCTTGGATGGGGTCTGTGGAGTAAAAAAGAGGAGAAATAAGGCCCTTGTATAGTCTGATAAAGTGTTAAAAGAACGGAGGCTCTTAGGGGGCAACAGGACCAGGAGATTCTTGGAGAGAGTAAAGCTAAGAAAGCAGAGGAAAAGTAGAACTAAATGGCAGAAGCAGATGTATAATCAAACATGAGGTCAATGATGAGTGGGCCTTTGTCATGAACGAAATACATAGGGAGAAGGAGGAGAGGCAAAAAGTCACAGGAAAGCTTGGAGTTCATCGCGTGCTTGAGCTGAGCAAAAATAGTCATGGCGCTTTCATTATTGCTCCTCTCTAGAATTATATCACAAATTATGCCTGCTGCATTGATGTATGTATCCTTGTTTGATACTCCACATCATCCTCTTATTTCAAACCAAAGTAGAAAATATGCATGGCAAAAACATCTTTGGCAGCGAGCTAAACAGATTCTGGCATGGCAAGATTCTGAGTAAATACTGAACGGTTGCTAATTAAAGTTAAGTGCATAGTCCCTGATTTTTCAATTAACAGGCTCAATATATAGTGATGCCTTAATTATTTTTGTGTCTAAATATACTTAAAAGAGATCTGTAAGTCTGGTGGTGAACTTTACAAGGCAGATGGCTCTCTCTTGTTAATGGAGGCTGGAGGTAGATTTAAGGGAAGCTCTTATGGAAATGTAGCATTGGCTGAAAAACTTTGGCCTTGGATAACCTCAGCTCTTCCCATCATCTTCCATGAATCGTAGAATCATTTTGGTTGGAAAACATCTTTAAGATCATCGAGCCCAACTGTTAACCCAATGCTGCCAAGTCCACCACTGAACCATGTCCCCAGGTGCTACATCTACATGTTATCTTCACTTAAGTCTCGGATGAGCCTTTTCTGAGCAATTACTTGTCCCCTAACTAGGAGGCAACCAGTCTGCAAGAGGTAACTACTTAAACAGGTCACGTAATGATCAGATGTATGTGATATGCGCCCAGGCTTAGCTTTTTGGTCTGGACTTGCAGTGACCTAACGATCGCTCACTGCTAGCCCATTCCCATGGCAGCACCCATGATGGCCAGCTGTCTAAAAACTGCTAAAAATATCCACCTGGACAACTTGGGGATAACAGTTTAAATCACTCAGTACTGGAATTTTTCAGAAGCGCTTAGCATTACAGCTTGTCAGGATTTTTCACAAATATTTTTAATCAGAAAATGCCAGCTGATTGAAACACAAAGGTTGGGCACAAAGCTCTGTTTTCAAGTTGACTACAATTTTTTTTTTTTAATTCCAGAGTTAAGGTGTTTTCATGGCAACATGTGCTGACTGAAGAGTTCCTGTCTTCTAGCCTGAAATGGATTGTAAAAACATGTGTTACTTTGGTGATTTTTATTTTGATTACTGATCAAATTTAGAACAAAACAATTCAAGTAATATGAAGTATTAGATTGACTTGAGCTGACACTGTGCATTTAGTTTAGGGTGTGTTTTTGCAATTTCAGTATTAATGTCAATTTGACATGGGGAATGTTTTGTATATTCTCCCAGACAGGTAAAATAATGTCCTATGTATCTTTGTTGAGTGCTGGTCTAAATGTGTTCCATTTTAGTAAAAGCGTGGGGTTTTTTAAGGCCCAGCAGGAAAAAATGTCAGGAAAATGCAGAATGCTTTTGAAAAACCTTTCTTATATTTTGTAATTGGATTACTACTACATTTAGGAAGTGTGTTTCCCTTTAAAATGAAGCTTTCTTCACTTCGGAGGGATGGGGAAATGGGGACACGTCTTGGAGGATGATGTTGGTTTCTACTGGTAAGAAATGCAGACTGCCGCTAAGCTATGAAATTTAAACTTCAAACCAAAGTAATTGGGCTGAGAATTGCTCGAGCAGCTGGCTGCTAATTCTGAAAAATAATCTACCACCTGTTCTTTAGTCTGTGGGATTAAAGAAGGTTTAATGTTTAAGGCAAGAGAAATTTATTGCTCCAGATGGAACACAATTTTTTAAAAAGTCCATGGGCAAATATCAGTATTCACTGTAGTAGTCTACTACTTTTAGGAAGGCAGCTAGGTACAAGCCACGGCACTTTTTATAGCAATCTACAGATAGAGTTTTCCAACATCAGAAATTCTTTTTTCTATTTGAAAGTCATCACAGGTGAGTTTATCACAGTTCTTGAACAGACAGGGTGTGCAATTGTCACTTTTTTTCCCCTGCGTACATCATCAGGTTTTAAAAAGAGGCGATAATTTTATCGTCCCACTGAGAATGTAATCAAAGACGTGTTTGATACACAGGATAAATAGTTGCTGGAGATGGAAATGTGAAAATTCAAGGGTTATTTTGTTTGTTTGCTATTTGTGACCATCTGGAAGCAGAAAACACTGGCAATGAGAGGCTTTGGGAAATCAGCGGTATGAGATAGATGAGAAGACGGGGTAAGGTAAATCTATTGGTTGAACAGACCAATTTTGCTGGGAATATTTCTGCTCAGAAAAAAGCAGACAATGCTTTTGATTTATAACTTTTTGTGGAAAAAGTGTTTTCAGGAAATATTTTCCATTTTGGAGAGGAGGAGGATGAGTGGGATGCTTTCTGGTAGGGCTATAAGAGGGGCCTTTACTCTGAAGATCATAGTGTCATAGGACCATTTTGGTTGGAAGAGACCCTTAAGATCATCGAGTCCAACCATAACCTAAATGTAGCACTAAACCATGTCCCTAAGAGTGTCTTTCCCTCTCCTTGGCTTCAGTCTTCTCCTTCTTGCTTTTTCCCTCTTTGGCCCTAGAATTCTCAGGATTGTTGGATGAAGTAAATTAAACCTCACCGTAGACTTTACCTACAATTTTCAAGAATTCCATTTAAAGGGTCTATTTTTTCACCACTGGCATTTTGCCTTTAAGTGGCTATAAGTAGTCAAAGGTCCTGAAGAAATCCTATGGATGCTGTAATTTTACCTTTTTTTTCTTTACCACAGACATGGACATTAGTATAGCTGGTTGAGAAGCAATAAGTGAAATCATTAAACCAAAGTACTTTTGTTTACTAAACCTCACCTCAGCTCCAGTCTTTTAATTCTTCATTTATTGTAATGGCAAGTGTTGTTCTTTGTGTAGATGAATGTGTTTTGTTTTGTTTTTAACAACTAAACTGATAAACATGCAACAGTATTTCAGGTAAATGGAAGGAAACTCTGCCTTAGAAAATCAGTAAATGCTAACCTATGCGAAGGGCCAAATGTTAATAATTTTTTCCCTGATGGAGCTGGATTGAAGATCAAAAACCTGAAATAAAACCTGAGCCAGTAGTATGTATAATTGTTGTGCTGTCGCATTTTATCCCTCAAGGACAATTCTGTTATATGCACCACAATTTTAGCGTGTTCCGTGTTTTCATCTTGATATTTAATTCGCAGCTAATTTCACTCTGGAGACCGAAAATCCTCTTAAATTCTTCAAATGAAAGTGTGTGATACAGGTAGTGCATAGGGAAAATGCCAGACATCTCCTTTTAGCATCTGTAGGCTCCTAGATGTGTTTAAAATCTGGCACCTCACCCATAGCGCTGCCATAATAGGATTGGTTCCTTAATTTTTTTTTTTTTCTCCTTACTATGATATCCCAAGGTTTTCAACCTTACTCTTTCTGTTCCTAGACTGAGGTGAGCGTATCAAGGTTGGCTACACTTCAGCTTCCACAGTAATGGATCTTTTTCCGACATCAAAAGAAGATGCAGATTATTTTCATGCGACAAGTGTTTCAACTGAATACCCTGGGATCAAACTAATATTTAATAAGTACCTTGAATCACGGCTTTATGTACGCGGTCGGCATTGCCCAGGGGGATGTAATGCATCAGCAGACAGAGATGCTTAGAAAACAAAAAAGGAGAATAACAAATTGTAAATCAACAAACTCAATTGTATTAAACATGCTGCCCAGGGACACTTTCCTCTGGCAAGATAATATTCAGATGCAAACTTAGGAGTTTAAAAAAAGAAACCAACTCTAAGTAAATCACAGTTGTTTGGTAACAAATGGAAGCAGTCAGGACCCTGAGCTCCATTTCAGATACCTGCCTGTCATTTCCTTGGCTCTGGGAGTGATCGTTATTGCTATTCAATTAAACGGAATTGGGTATGACAGAATCTTACTAAATACTGGCCTCTGAGGGGGTTGTTCTTGCTAAAATGTGAATAACATGCTATTATGAATGATGGCATTTTAAATTAGTAAGGATACTAAAAGAAGTAAAAATAGACAAGGCACTGCGAGATTTCCTAGCAGTTGACGGGTTTGGCCTATTGTTATATAGCTGAGTTCATTTGAAAAGACACACGAGTTTCAAGGAGTCTTAAATGTAGTGCCAAATAAATAATAAAAAATAAAATAAAAAATATGGGAACTCAGTAATTCCCTGTTGTGGACCCTCTGATTTCTGAGCTTGAAGCACTGGGACACTTCTTATTCTGGGAAGCTCAATGTGGCTTACACTTACTTTGTGCCTCAATTAAAACTCTGCAGGGTGAATTAAAGTAAAACTCCGTTTAATAGCTCTGCCATTCCCTGCTTTTTCAGGCAGCTTTTCCACCCATTAGATCCCGTTTCTGTCAGTGCCAGCTCACAACAAAGCCTGTATTCAGAACGTTTCATTCTTAATTGAGCATCTTTCCACTCTTTATTTTCTTTTTTTCATTTCTCAGCTCCTTTAATGCTGTCTTAGTAGTAGTTTTCTCTGAAGACTTCTTTTCAGGGCTTCTTTTCAAATAAATTGGTGTTGAAATGATCATAACGTAGCTTCTCTTTTTTTTTTTTTTTAACACACAAAATTACCTCAATTGGTATTAAGCTCAGGGAGTCACAAGGCCAAATGTGCCTTCATAAATCTGAGGTGACTTCACTCGAGTCTTTGAATTTACAGTCTCTTAACGGAGAGCACAAGTTGACCCCAGAGCCTGCGATATTAGCTCTAATGGAAAATTTAGAATTTTCTGGTGCATGGAACTCAGTGACACATTGGTAGGATTATCTGAGCGTGGAAAGCAAATGTTTGCTGTACTCCACCATTCTCTTCTCCTCTGTATACACCCCTGCTCTCTTTGAATGGTAAATTGAGATTTTTCTGGGTGGGGGGCGGGGTTTGTTAACTCTTTCCAGTGGAGGTGCTGCCCAGGGTTTTGGTTTATTTTATTTTTGGTTCTCTTTCAACATTAGGCTCCCTGAGGGCTTATCTGTGGCTGCAGCACTGTCCAGTAGCTTCTCACTGTCATGGCCACTTCCCACAATGTGACCTTTCTGATTACCTGTCAGTAAGTGGTAATTAAGAGTAAGAACCCGGGCCATTAATTACAGGATGCATGGGGTAGTGCTGTGTGGAGTACTTGGACTTGCATGGTGGTACTTGGGTTACCAGCTTGTGCTCAGCTTTTTTCCTTAGGTTTTTGCTTTCAGATTGCAATATTATTACCTTGCAAATGACATGGGGGTTTTTAGGTAAAAGTGCTTTCTTTTGACTTGCTGACTTCTTCACAAATGGTATTCTGCCATCTGTGATGCCTCAGCTCTTGTTTGTTTGTTTGTTTATAATATTGATCACATCTTTTCTTTTACCTTATCTTAGGGCTGTGTGTGTGTTTGCACTCTTCTGTTGGTGATAATCAAGGATCTGATCAAATCTACATTTCTTCTTTGTGACTTTGTGGAGGTTGCTGATCAATGTGGCTGGCGTAACAGAAAAAATTCAGTAAAAAGGCTGATCATTTCATAGAATAGTTTGTGTTGGAAGAGACCTTCACAACTCATCTAGTCCAACCCCCTGCCGTGAGCAGGGACATCCTCACCCAGATCAGGTTGCTCAGAGCCCCATTGAGCCTGGCCTGGGAAGTCTCCAGGGATGGGGCATTTGCTGAGGTCTGTACAGACAATGTGATATGTTATATAAACATCAATCCAGCTCCGATGGCATTATCATCCATGTCACCAATTCAGTGATAACCACATTGTAGTAATCTGCAAATATTTAAATTATATGTGGTTGGCTTGTCAGTTTTGTCACATATGTTTATACACAAACAGATCTTATGACTGGCACTTCCAAATGTCACTGGGAACGTGTCAGTGCTGAACACTCAGGTTTTGTTGGTTGGGTCAGACCTGAATGTTAATCGTGCTTTTCCTTAGATGAGCACTAAATCTCTTCTGCTTCTGGAAACCAACATCAAAATTCAAATATTTAATTTGCTCGCTGACATTTATTAAAATAGCTTTGTGCTTGCATATCAAGTTAAGGCAGTGGCAGCTAATTTTATTAGTCTAGATGATGCTGGAAGTAAATTTAAATGTGATCAAGAAGCATTTGGTACTCACTAAGAAAAGGAGGGAATGAAAGGTCAATGGCGTAAAATGTTGATATCTTGAAATCTTCAAACACAGCAGAGTTTAAGTAAGTTTTGCCTTTTAAGTAACTGAATGAAGCCTCAAGAACAGTTGCAATATTTCGAAATGTTAGGACAAGGTTCTTCTAATGCTTCCCAAAATACATCTTACTGTCCTAAGAAGACAGAGACCTCCTTTTGCCTCTAGATGAAGTAAGGGGTGTTTGAAGCCTCTCAGACCATTTATTTTTAAGTCTTACTCTTCAGCCTGAAAATTCTTGGGTTGGGAATTGAAATGTGGATGTCTATATGCACAGATATTGTAGAAAGGCTTTGTTTTGAATTATATTAACTACACAAGGTCTTTTAACTTCCAAATAATATGAGGAAAGGCATTGAGAATTATAGATGTGAAGGAAAGGCTGCATTTTTCAGGTAGGTTGAAAATATGAGAAGGATGGACAAGAATACTCATTAACGTCTTTAATCATGTCTTCAAGTAACTTGTTGGTCTCCTGCTTGTTGGTATAATTCCAGTTTTACACCACTTGCTTATGGGATTGCTTGTCCTGTTGGCCTGGAACACTGAATTTTGAATTTATTTTTAAATTCCTTTTCATTGTGAAACCATGCAGCTGTAACTGAGAGAAATGTGTTTAATCCCCTAGGGGTACGGATCAACTAGAAGCGTGTAAGTGCAAAGGATTATTTTTTCACTTTTTAAGAAAAGCTTTCTGTGTATTTACAGATCACTAGATTAGTACATATTCATCCAGTAAATAATGAAGGGCTAGTCCTTTTTGCAAATGGTGTGAGGTTTGTTATGAGAGTTTCTGGTTTGGTTCTTTTCTATCACATTTCTCTAGAAATGGACCCTTTTGAGGGGGTTTTGCTGTTTCCTTAACTTTGGCTGTCATGCTGAGCCTGCAACGATCTGCTGAAGAGGTCAGTAATAAGTGAAACTATCTTAAAATCTGGTCATATTTAGAAGAATGCAGATGGGGACATATTTGGTGACAATTGGTTTGTTAAATGCCTGCCCGAGGAAAAAGTGACCATGCTGTTTTGCAAGCAATGAAAACACAGACACCAATCCCCGAGCACTATGTGAATGACATCTGTTGCTCGTTTTTTTGGCAGACGTAGCTTTTCTTTGAGGGCTTGGAATTCTGTACAGTGTTTGGGGTCAGAAAAAACTTCTGTTGATAACATTATTTTGATAAAGGTGCCTTGAAGCTCTTGAAGCAACTTTATAGATCAATAAGGCTTTCCAGAGCGTAATTTTGTTCATTTATTTGTTCATAAGTGTATGGCAAGGTACAGTGATGCTTTACTGTCTCTCTCACTTTCAGTTTAATTGAAAGAACACCAAACAATTTATTATTTTGTATAACAGGAGCTCCTGAGCATTTTGAGTTCTCTAGGCCAGGCAGAATCTAGGGAGCTTCTGGGCTTTGCTAGATGAGTAATCAGACTTGTTGGATCAGTGATCCTGGCAGCGTGGGGATTTGAGATGGATTGGCTTGTGCTGAAGCAGGCAAAAATCATCCCTGAAATGAGCATTTCCAGGCTTCCCACGTTCTGTGCTAGGTGCCAAAGCGTGCGTGAAATTGTATATGGACTGTGGCTTTTCTTTACGTAGAAGATGTCAGAGTTTGGAACTGGAAGAACCCTCATATTAAAAAAAAAATAAAACAAACCCACACATTTTCATAGGAAATCATGTTTATCTTTTGTTTATAGCTCTATCCAGGGTACCAGAAAATGAAGCCTTTGTAGCTTGAGGCTGGATGCAAAACAGGGACCTGTCAATCTGTCTGTACCCTCCTCTGAGCACCATCACGCTCTATGTGAATACTCTTCTCTATTTTGCTCCCTCTTAGTTCATTTTTAAGGATTTGGATTGGGGGATAGCCTGTATTTTTAGCTCTTAATTCGTAGTTTGAGAGAGGTTGCAAATGAGCTGTGCATTTTTCTGGAGCATGTTGAAGCTCATGACCTTTCTAGCAAACTTCAGCAGGGAGTTTCATAGGTAAACTGCCAAGAAAGCTCTTTACAGCAAGTCTCTATCCTAACAACAGCCAGTGCATGAAGAATTAGTGTCATGTTCTTTAGGTGACACTCCTGCTCTGGTCATTCAGGGAAAAATGGAGCCTCTGGAAGACTGCTAGGACTGCTGCTTTCACTGTCTGGAGTAAAAAGCCACTGCAAGCAAGTCAAAAGAAGAAAGACCCAGCCTGTATTGTTAAATTTTGAAGGTGTTTTGAGCCCATATGGTTTGCTGAAGCTTGTATACCCTGTCTTCAAATAGCAGGGCAAAAAAACCCCCACTCAGTTCTTCCCAAATTGTTCACCCTGATCTGTGTCTGGGCACCTTTGCTATAGGAAGGTGTTGGTTCCAGCAGCTAGGAAGAAAGAAGCATTGAACAAGTCTTTATTTACAAATTTATTTTAGATAATAAGTGGGCAGATTTTTCTTGCCTGCCTGTATTTGAAGGTGGGTGTGATATCTTGGTCCTCTGTTGGTGGGAGAAGGGCTCCCTAGTAAAGAGCCGAGAAAGCAGCTTCTAGTGATCTTGAGATCAGGCACAGGTAAAAGGAGATATAAGCATGATAGCTGGTGATACACGGTGAAAGCAAGCCTTTTAAAGTTATTTCTGGGTCCTCCTTTTGTCCTGCTTCTTTGTTGTTTCTCCAGCCATGTCCAGGTTTAGATTTATCCAGTTTTTCTCCATCATCTTGCATTTCCCAAGGACTGGCACAGCTAGGAGCTAATGCTGCTTGTATTTGATATAATAGAGATACAGAGCAGCAAGACTTGAAGTTTCTGCCAGCTGGGTCTAAGCCTCCTTGCTATCTATCTTTGCAGCTGCATGTAGATGCCAGGCAGGATAGGGAAGATTTGCTCATTTTTATGGTGCATTGTTATACATTTATCAGCTCTAGCCAGAGAAGGAAAATTCACTAGAAGTGGGTACTTTCATGAACACTAGGCAAGATCTTGGCATCACATTGTGTTTTTTCCCCACTGTTAATTAAACTCTCATGACTGTCCAACCCTTTTGCCTTTGGGACAATCTTGGAGATGCAGGCTTAAACATGAGCTAAATCCTTTGTATAAACTCCATGAGAATCACAGGGCCATGGATAGCATGCTCCATGTCTATTGAAAAACAAGTCTGAGCTGACTGAAGCTATTGTATTTCACATACTTCGGTGGTTGAAAAGAGATCTTCATGTTTGGGGGGAGAAACTGATTCATATGCACTTCATTTTTATTCTTGCAATGGCTGTGCTCTGCCAGTTATGCTACAAATCAACTGGTGTGGAGGAAGGTAATATATAGGATGTTCCTGTCTGTAGTGGGAACCATGTAGGTACAGTGTCACAGTATTTCAGGGATTACAGTTTGTCTCACAAGCTGCTCGGGGAAAATAATTGACATACCTGCATGACTGCAGCACTCGGAGTATACAGTAGGAGAGCAGATTTCATGGCTTTAAAGCCACATGCACTGTTTTGGAAATTCATCTCTGTTTCTTCAGCCTCTGCAAATGGGCATAAGCAAGAACCCGATGGATTGTTTTACCAGGAGCCAACTCATAGATTGGTGTGTCAGACTATATTCAGCTTCCCTAAATTTTTGCTTTCAATCAACACACACAAAAAAAAAATGCTGTACAGGTAAACCCTATGTACCTCCAAGGGCAAGGGAATATAATCTTTTGCCTGCCAGGAATCTGAAGGAAAAGATTTGTAAATAAAGGCTGCAAATAAATAGCTGAAGGGTTATATGGAAACGAAGAAGTGGGTCAGGTACGTTGGCATATCCCACTATACACTCAGTCATGCTGCTGTGCTCACACAAAGTCCATGTTTCAAATGCTCCCTGGAATTAGAAAGCAATTTTTAAAAGCATTTTTGAGACAAATAGGAATCTTCAGTAGAATTAGAACCTACCTTTCTATTGTTCTCTTTCTGTTTTAATGTCTTATTTTTATCCTTTCCCACTCTCACGGGATTTTTCCCCCAACCCCAAATGCAATCACACACAAACACACACAAGCTGTCATTAATAAAAATTTTTGACTTGTTTACTTTGTTCAGATACTTTCTTCTCTTCCATAAGAGAACACTACTACAGCTATTGTTTGCTAAATGCACGCATTTTTATTTTTCCTGTTGTACGCTTCAAAATATATTTTACTCTTCTGGAAGGGCAAATAGTTTTTCACTCTAGAAGCTTCTGTGTTCTAAATCGTAAACAAATGGAAGGTTTCACATTGTAACAGCAATGAAAAGGCATGACTGAAGAACAAAAATTCCTCTAGAATATATGTGTGTGTGTATTAATAGATGGTAGGTTGATTTGTGGGGGATGATGGTTGCTTGTAGGTTCTCAGGTAGCTGGTGTCTAGTTCTTTAGTCCTGTTTTCGGGTTTTTTAAACTCTTTTCCAGGGAAGATACTCAGGCAATTACATGGTTAGGTGATTCCTTCAATAATTTTAAAATCTTCTGGCCCAGCTGTGAAGAGGGATGTTTAAGGTCCTTTTGTTCCTACGTGATTCACGTTTTGCTTGCCATGCAACCTCAACAAGCGCCAAATTATTTTGATAACAGTAAATAACACTGTTGAAAGTATTAGTGGGATTCACTCACAAGACTTGTGGTTTTTAACTTTCTTATCCATTAAAGTGGGGTTTTAGTATAAAACATACTGTGCACTGAATGCACGAAACTCAACTCTGGAGTACAGCCTTTAATTTCTCAAAATCACCATGACTTCTTGAATATCTTAGAATAAAGTTGGAAATCCTTAATGCAGAGGCAAAAGGTGGCACTTTTAGGTGAGATACACATCCTTAAAGAAGTAAAATGTCGGGATTTAGCCAGTGTAACCCCACTGGACATCTTCTTGAGGAGGCTTCTTCCATGCTTCTGGTTACTGTTCATTTTGTTTAGCTGTAACTGCAGGGTTTTCTACCAAATGTTTGGTTGCTTTATTCAAGCGTGGTTTGGGATAGCACCATATTCTATGCATCTTAGCTTGCTGCTTCTCTTGTTCAGTGGAGCATTAAGCCGTTTCAGATTCGTGGATATGTTTTTTCACTCCTATTAATAGCAAGTTGTGCCACCACCTTGAAATCTTACTCCCTCTGTTTTATGAAGTGCCAGGTCTATGCCTAGAAGCATTAATAATGTATGTACTTTGCAATTTCGATATTCAAATACTGACGACACTTTGTATGTGAGAACCTATTTAAGTAGATAAGGCAAAGCTAGATGAATAGGATTATCTGTTTCCTAAGTGTGCTGAATACAATGGCATATATATCTTATACCTGCAATGCTCTTTATGAAAATGCCTGAGAAAGTGCTTTAGTCCCCACTTGCAAATACTAGAATTGGCATTAAAAAGCACAGCATTCCTAAATTAAGAAGGGAATTAAGAAGGGTATTAATGGTAGTCCTGTTGGATGTCTAAGTTGCCAACACCTTTTTGGCAGAGGTGAGTACAGTGCATGGAAAACAGCATGGAAAGAATGCAAAAGATAGAGTGAGAAAGTTGCCAACTTTTTTTTTTTTTCCCCCTGGAAAACTGGAATACAAATCCTTCCTCTAGATTGGGAAGTGATGTGTCTGAATCTGGGTGTACCTCAAATGCCACCTGATCCAAGTGGGCTTTCTCAGGAGTCTTTGCAATAACATCATGTCTCATTTAAGGTTCAGCGAGCTATATAAGCGTGCACCCTTATGGCTTGGAATAATCCCATTATTCTCAATGGGATTGCTCATATGTGTTAGTGCTTCTAGAAAAGACAACATCTTAAGTATTCCAATCCAAATTAAAATGCTGTTGGTGCTTGCAGTTGCTGGATAGGGAACAGTAGAGAAGCAATAAGATGCTCAAAGGCTTGATTCCTACTGATGTTGAGAGGAAAACCCTTGTCTACTTGACAGCAGCCTGGCCCTGCCCTCTTTTCAATACCTTGCAAAGGAAGCAAATGTGAATCCCTGAGCACAGCTATTCAGGAAATGCAATGTACAGGGTTTTTTTAAAGTCAATACTTATGTTTTCTGTGAAAAGCACAGCAGGGCAGGTGCTCTTTGGCTTGTGCACAACCACAGGTTTAGCTCCTTAAGCCCTTACCTGTCTCATACCTTGTCCTGTGTGTGGTTAACTCCTGAAATCTGTCTCTCCACTCTACAATGTCATGATCCAAGGCAGATGCTTTACAACATTGCCTGTGAGCTGGTATTTACAAAAATACGCAATGATGCACTTTTTTCAGTACCTGTGACTGAACAGGCTTTGATTCAGTATATCCCAAACGACTGTTAGTCATTGCCTCTTTAGAATCTTAGGTCTGATTTAACAGACAATTCCTTATCTTAGGCTAAAACTTTCAGCATCAATTAGAAGAATAATTTATTAAATAAAGGTTAGAACTTTTTTAATGCTTTACATAAGGCATAAGAAAACTTAATCTCAGGATTGTAAACAGTGTTGCTGTTAGATGGGAAACACTTCCAGCTGGAGCCTCTGAAATGTAAATGAGCCCATTTTATCCCTTGATCTTCACAAACTTCTCACCATGTTCCCACTACAGAAGAAGAGAAAAATAATCCTAGTATCATTTCCAAAGAGTCCATGTGTTTATTGAAATCAGCCTAGAGCTAGGTACTGGCACACTGTTTAGTACAATTTGTAGCATTGTTTTTAATAGAGATTCACCACACATGGTAGCTTGCAGCAAAATCTGTTTTTCTGCTGCCTCAGATGGAATCATAATGGGTCTGAGCTGCTTCTTGTGTATGGATGCTTTACTGTGGTGTCGACACAACTGCTAAATGTGCACCTCCAAAAGCTGTTGTTAGTGCATGTGTAGATATTGAGTAAGCAGAACACAGCTTTGAACTGACCTTCTTGTGAATGTGGAGAGTAAACCCAGGAAACAGCTGAGCGGCCCAACTGATACCAAGTCTTGCAGACCCCTAGGAGGAATCACAGAATTATTTAGGTTGGAGAAGTCCTTTAAGATCATCGAGTCCAAGAATATACCATTGGATCTCACAACATCCTTTGATTGACAGCTTACTCCTGGGCAGATCCCTTAGTTGTGGTGCAAGGTGGAAGAGCAAGGCAAGAACATGGACCTTTGTGGGCAGATCAATGAAAAGGAGCACTCGACAAGTTGAACTGGGCTATAGAGCAAGGAAGAGAAGTTGAATAATCCTGATGGTTTTGCAGGACAAATGAAGAGTCTACTCAAGATGTGGATCTACTTCAAAGGGCGTAGAGGTGCAAGGAGCCAGTGAGGAGCCTGGAGAAGTGGTGATGTCTTAAGGAATGGTGGGGAGCTCAGGATTTTTAAGGGAAGGAAACACATTTTCTTGCCTTTTTCCTACTAGAGGGTAGAATCTCCTGTGGTTTGCAGCAGTTAAGGAACCACTGTCTCACAAACCCTCCAGATACCTCCACATTTGGAAGCTAAGTAATCCTGCACCACTTCCACCTGCTGGATTTGAGACTGGGATTTTGAATGGCAACCGAGGTGCAACTTCACTGAGGGGGACTGTAGCTGCTATGTGATAATCAAATTTGGTTTGCTTGACACATAATGGGATTATTGATTAGACACCTGCAGCTTGCCATTTCAAATCACATCTCCTCTTCATTTCCAAGGGATGATTGACGTAGCCTAACATGCTCAGCATCATTAAATGGAAACAGTTATTTATGGTGTTGCATCAGAATTTATCACTAATTCCCAGATCTGACAGAAAAGATTCACTCTGTGTGCAAGGCATTTTTAGCTTGCCATTAAAAATGTGTATCAAAAGCTCTAGATACGAACTGAAGCTGAAATTCCTTCCTAGTCTATATCCAGATAATCTTACCTGCAAAACTGAAGCAGGGAATGGCAGGACATGTCTTAAACATGGTTCCTGCTCCTTCAATAACTTCTGGCACATGGTGGCTGCGCCAGATGTGGACCTTGAGTCAGAGCATGCTTGTGCTGAACATCAGCTTTGTGAAGTTCTCTGAAACAGCTCTTCTGGGTAAAAGTATATTGGGTATTTTTTGTGAACAGCCTACTTGATGACAGTACCTCTATGTTTATGAGGTGCCACCAGCCCCACACTTGGACTCATCTGGAACCTGTCTGTAATACTGAGCCTCGTTCTAGATTTCATACTTCCAGAAGTGTCGGGAGGCTGAAGGATGTTTGAAGAAAACACACATCGTTAAATGGGCTGGAAAAACACACATTATACAGAGAGACAGACTCCAGGAGCTCTCTGTATTTGTCTCATCAAAGCAAAGATAAATTAGCAACTTCCTTACAGGCTATAATTACCTTTAAGGGGAAGAAAAACAATGATAATTGACAGCTTTAAGCTTGACCCTAGGAAATAACAAAATCCAGTAGCTGGAAATTGAAATTTGGAGTGGAAATCAGACACAAAACTTTAACCCTGTGGTTAACTAACTGTTGGAGCAATGAAGTCAAAGTCATGTGATCAGTGATTGTAAATCTAGATTGTGGGTTTGTGTGTGGTATTTTTGTTGTTTGTTTGGTTGTTGTTTTGGTTTTGCTTTTTCTTAAAACATACACTCTTCTTCAAGTAAAAGTTTAAGTCTTTGGCCTGTGTTCTCTTGAAGAAGGGGCCAAGAGGTTTGAAGAGCTCAGTTCTTGTTTTGGCAAACAGATGCTGTGCAGGTGATAATCCTGTTTGAAAGACATCCTCCATCTTTAAGCTTCTTAAAACGGTGAGGTCCACACTTTTGAAAGTCTGGTCTCAACTGTGGGGTTTGAGACTTCAAAGGATTGAGGCCATAAAGCTGAAGAGCAAATCCATTTCTCTCTCTTATCCATGAGCATTGTAATGGGTCTGGAGCAAGTTCAGTTTCCTTTGCTCTAAGTCTCCCTCCCCACATGTTGGTGTGTTGGTAGTGGGTGTTTTTTTTTGGGGGGGGGCTTTTTTTTTGGGGGGGGGGGGCGGGTAATAACTCATTGGGCAAAAAGGGTTCCTCTCCACCTTTGGTCTGGGTTTCTCAACATCCATGTGCCTACACGAGGCACATCTAAATTCATATTTTGCATTTGTTCCCCAACTGTAGCTGACTCTTCACTCACTTTTTTTTTAAAAAAATGGAGCCTTTATTTATTTAACAACTTCCTACTTTCTCTGTAGCATAAACCCAAAGCGGGACCATGGCATGCAGTTAGTCTTCCCCTGTTTATGAATCCAAATTCATAATAATAATTCATTATAATAATTCAATAATTCATAATAATAATTACAATATCCTACCAATATTTATAACTGTCAAATTTTAATCCCCCTGCACCTCTTTTTTACCTAATAGTGCAAGAAAAATCTCCTGTACATATCTCAGTTCTAAACCTCCTGTAATAAGAAGCATCTTCATAACTTGTGACAAACATTTTGTAACAAAGATAAAAAATGATCTTTTATTAGAACACCTCACCTAAAGTGTGATATGATTTAAAGTGGAAACTCTGAAATCTCTGGAGGTAAATGGAATGTGTTACTAAAATCAACCGCTAGGCTTATTTTTAGGGAAACAGGGAAGATTTCAATGCCCTAAACAGTGAATTCTGGTTCTAAATAACTGGAAACAAATTTTGCTGAGTTTTGCAAGTGAGCTTGTTCTGTCACAAAAAGAGATTTTAAATGGTCATCTGATTCCTTGAAGGAAAAAAACCCAGCATTTTAAAATGTCTAATTACATGTTAAAAACAGGGGAGAAAAGTATGTTGAAAACAGTTTGTTGACAGTTGAAAATCCCCAATTTCACTGGCTTTTAGTTGTCGAAAATAATTGGAGAAATATGTCCATTAGGGGGAGTGGGAATCAAAGGAGATATTTGCTACAGTTCCATTTCAGCACTCATTCAGGTATCAAGTGGCCTTACCTGTACTTTTGGTAAGACGGAAGTCTTACCTCCTTACCATATTTGACAGAGGTAGACCTTATTTTTTTCTTGCTAGACAAATACACCTATACTGTGGGATTTTTGCTGTAAGGACAGGGTGTGCTTATCAATTCTTGCACATCTACAGAGGGCTCCTCCTTCCACCTTTTTCCACAACTTTTTAGTTACCGTAAATAACATGCAAGGCGAGGGAGAGTAGTATTTTAGAATTTGAAACTCATTTTGTGAGGATACCAAATAGGTTCTTGATGTTACTGGTCAGAAGTAAAGGTTTCTTTTTGTTTAAGGAGGGGTTTGTTAAGGGGTTTTTTTGCCTTTCATTTAGATTTCTTAAAATGTAGGCTTCTGACCTTGATCTTGTTGGCCTCCTTTTCAAAAGGCTATAATAGAGCAAAAACATCTGCAAGAAACCTGACTGTCCAGCCAACCTTGGCCATGGGAGCTGTTGAGTGAGACCATCTTCATCGGGAAGGGTTTTGTCCAGTAATGCCAACATGCAGCTTGTCATGGCCACAGACACTTGGTCATCTGGCTCCATCTTCTGGGAACAGACAGCAGTAACAGAAGACACCGGAGCTGACATTTCGCAAGTCCTGTCACACATCGTTTATTGGTCTTTTATTACTCTTCATTAATGCTCCCATGCAAACTCACAATGGATGCAAACTCGATAGGAAACCTTTTGCTTTTCTGGAGGCTTTTTAATGGCAGCAAGAAGTCAGCGCACACACACAAAGTGCTCAAAATCAATAGCTTTTTTGTTTTCCAAGGCTAAGAAAGGACAGTTAGTGAATGTTTGACTTGCAATTTAACAGTGATAGAAAACAGCAGAGCTCAGGTAAATGCCTTTTTGATTCCTATACAGTATTGCAGAATTAGCTCTGACTCTGGTTCAAGAAGCACACTATTTGTTCTTTGTTGCAGAGCTTTAAATGAGAAAAGGGGATGTGGCATTATTGCTATAGCAACCCTCAAGTCAGTGCTGGAGATGGTCAAAATGCATTATTTGTTTGGAATAGAGGTTTTGACCATCAGTCTTCCCATGTGGCATCCAGAACCGTGGGCCAGGCAGCCGAGCTGTAGTCACATTTACATATTTGGAGGATTGTTTTCAATTTTCTGTTCAGTCTTTTTGAGTTTCTCCACAGTTCCAAAAATAACCAAGCCTAAAAATCTCTTCAACCAGATCTTTTACGACTTTCTGTGTGTCGTGTCTGTTGGGTGGTAGCTGGCATTGGGGGCTTTCCCCATGGGGTTTTGGGGCCCTGAGTGACAACCATGGGTACAGTTTGGGTACAGGCCTTAAGGTTGAGCTCAAGGAAGCAGAAGCAAGGTTTAGTTGAATCTCCAATGCATGCGGCTTTTCCAGCGGTATTTGAGGGACGTTTGCAGTGGCATAAGTAGGAAGCATCAGCCAATGTTGTCTCCAGCTTTGCAGAACACAAGTAGAGCTTTCTGTGAATTTACCCCAGACAATCTGAGCAGTGGTTATAACAGAATTGCCGTGTGTTTCCTGTGAAAGAATGTGGGAAGGCTTAGAGTAAGGAAAAATGTGTTTAATTCCAAAAGCAACCCAGGTGGAGGGGGAGCAGGTCAGTAGCCACTCCCCTGGGCCAGTGCACATGGGGGCTTTCAGGTGTCTTCAATTAGTGGGAGGCCAGGGAAGGCTAATTAGGAGTAATGAGGGCACCTGTGGGCCCTGCCAGAGCCCAGCACAAAGGGACAAAATGGCAGCTCCTGAGAGAGCTGGTTGGAGGGAACATGAGCACATGGCTTCAACCCTGGAAAAGCTGCAGCATCTATGTAAGGGAAACATGCGTCTTGTTGTTCCTGGTTCTATTATATTTTAATTCTTGTGCAATGCCTGAATAATATTTGGCTTTTGAGACGGTGCAGATGGTGACTTGCTGCTGGCACTGAGGGACCTGGGCAGGAGTAGTGCTTTGTCTCAGAATCATAGAATCACAGACTGTTAGGGACTGGAAGGGACCTCAAAAGATCATCCTAGTCCAATCCCCCTGCCAGAGCAGGAACACCTAGATGAGGTTACACAGTAGGTGTCCAGGTGGGTTTTGAACGTCTCCAGAGAGGGAGACTCCACAACGCCCAAGGGCAGCCTGTTCCAGTGTTCTGTTACACTCATTGTGAAAAAGTTTCTTCTCATATTTAAGTGGAACCTCTTGTGTTTCAGTTTGCACCCATTACCCCTTGTCTTATCGTTGGTTGTCACTGAGAAGAGCCTGGCTCCATCCCTTTATATATTTATAAACATTGATGAGGTCACCCCTCAGTCTCCTCTTCTCCAAGCTAAAGAGACCCAGCTCCCTCAGCCTTTCCTCATAAGGGAGATGCTCCACTCCCTTAATCACCTTTGTGGCTCTGTGCTGGATTCTCTCCAGCAGTTCCCTGTCCTTCTTGAACTGAAGGGCCCAGAACTGGACACAATATTCCAGATGCGGTCTCACCAGGGCAGAGTAGAGGGGAAGGAGAACCTCTCTCGACCTACTAACCACCCCCCTTCTAATACACCCCAGGATGCCGTTGGCCTTCCTGGCCACAAGGGCACAGTGCTGGCTCATGGTCATCCTGCTGTCCACCAGGACCCCCAGGTCTCTTTCCCCTACACTGCTCTCTAACAGGTCATTCCCCAACCTACACTGGAACCTGAGGTTGTTCCTGTCCAGATGTAAGACTCTGCACTTGCCCTTGTTATATTTCATTAAATTTTTCCCTGCCCAACTCTCCAGTCTGTCCAGATCTCGCTGGATGGCAGCACAGCCCTCTGGCGTGTCAGCCACTCCTCCCAGCTTGGTGTCATCAGCAAACTTGCTGGTAGTACACTCTATTCCCTCCAAGTTGTTAATGAATATATTGAATAGTACTGGTGCCAGTACTGACCCTTGAGGCACTCCACTAGTCCGCCCCATTGACCACGACTCTCTGGCTTCTCTCCTTCAGCCAGTTCCCAGTCCACCTCACTGCCCGATCGTCCAGTCCACACTTCCTCAGCTTAGCAGCGAGGATGCTGTGGGAGACGGTGTCAAATGCTTTACTGAAGTTAAGGTAGACCACATCCACTGCTCTGCCATTATCAGTCCACCTTGTTATGTCCTCATAAAAGGCTACGAGGTTGGTCAAGCACGACTTCCCCTTGGTGAAGCCATGTTGACTGCCCCTGATGACCCTCTTATCCTTGATATGCCTTGAGATGGCGCCAAGGATAAGGTGTTCCATCACTTTCCCAGGGATGGAGGTGAGGCTGACGGGTCTATAGTTACCCAGCTCCTCCTTCTTGCCCTTTTTGAAGACTGGAGTGACATTTGCTTTCCTCCAGTCCTCAGGCACCTCTGCCGTTCCCCACAACTTACCAAAGATAATGGAGAGTGGCCTAGCAATGACTCCAGCCAGCTCCCTCAGCACCCGCGGGTGCATCCCATCTGGACCCATGGATTTATGGATGTCCAGATTGCTTAATTGCTCCCTAACCCAGTCCTCATCAACTGAGGCAAACTCCTCCATTGTCCTGACTTCCTCTGGGGCCTCAGGGGTACGAGGCTCCTCAGGACAGCCTCCGGCAGAGTAGACAGAGATAAAGAAGGCATTCAGTAACTCTGTCTTGTCTGTATCTTTTGTCACCAGGGCACCCACCCCGTTCATCAGTGGGCCTACATTGCCTCTGGTGTTAGTTTTATCTGCCATGTATTTGTAGAAGCTCTTTCTGTTGTTCTTGACCCCTCTCGCCAGGTTTAACTCTAAGGAGGCCTTAGCTTTCCTAGTTGCCTCCCTACATCCTCTGACAACAGCCTTATATTCTTCACAAGTGGCCAGCCCCTCCTTCCATGATTTGTAAACTCTCCTCTTCCACTTAAGCTTACCCAGCAGTCTCCTTAGGTGTTTATCAGTAGCGGGCTGCTGGTTATTGGTGTGTCAAGGGCAGTTCACTTCAAAGCAAACTTGTGAAAAAGAAATGAAGTGTTAAGTCAATCCTCTCTTCTGATAAAAATTCACTGATGCTTTACACTTTGCTTCTGTTCCGTGTAAATTATGAGAGGTGACTGAGCGGTTGGTGTGCTCTCTGAGAAACTGGTTTGACATGGGTTGCCTGAGATGTTTATATTCATGTATATACAATATCTACTTCTCAAGTAATGTGCTTATAGCATTTGCTGTGTATTTACTGCATCTTTATGAGCTAGTTTTAGCAGAAGTCCTGGCATAAAAGGGAATGTACCTCTTCTTTTTTTTGTCTTACGTGGAAGGTGAATTTTGTTGAAAATTTGTGTTATTGACTTGAAAATTACTTCCTAATGTCTGAGATGAAGCTTGTTAATGAAATAGCCTGCACTTCAGTCATAAAAATCTGTAATTTTGTAACTCAAGCATGTGCTATCTGAGAAACCTGTAATTTTGAGTAACTGAATTACCCTGTGGAGGAAAAGGAGGGGCCTGTGCAGCTGCCTCAGTGCTGGCAGCAAATGGCAGCTCCTCCCTTCAGCTGTGTAGTTTCTTGGTAGGCTTGGAGGAGGCTTTGCAGGTCAGGTCCCTCGAGACCTAGAGTTGGAGATTACAATGAGCAGTGTTGGGCTGCTAGAGACTTTAGGCTTGTCTAGAGTTAAAGCTTTAGGTACAAGTGTAATTTTGGAGGGAAAAATGTGTGTTTGCAGGCTTCAAGCCCCTTCTGCGTTAGGCAGCAGTTGATGCAGGACTGTGTGGTTTGGCATTTCTAGGTATAGTTTGGGGCTTTCAGATAAGATGTAACCATCTAAGTCTCTTGGTAGGGCTTGCCTTCTCCTACCCTTTGCCCTAAAAGATGACCTAACACTTTGCACCCTGTGAACTTTGGTCGTCTCCATCAGGCTGTTCAAAAAAAACCCCTTTTTTTCCTGAGCCTAGAATTTAAACATTGATGAGGTTAAAGAGTGAAAGATCTTCAATCTCCACACCCCACACTTTTTGCTTTGATGATCGCTTCTGCCACAGGAAGTCAAGGTGATTTGTATTTATAAATAATAGTATTAACCAGAAAGACATCGGCAACTGGAAGTATAGCTGCTATGTTCTCCTTCGTCTTTTCTCAGTCTTCTCAAAGTTAAGCTAACTTAGAAGTCTCTTCAGTCAGGTCTTAAAAGATTTCTCTCAATTTATCCTGGGTCCTGCCTGGAGGCACTTGAGGGAGCAGACACCTAATGGTGAGGGAAAAAGTCCCTTTTCCCTGGCAGGGAGCTGTGTGGACAATGCAGGGAGTCTGGCTCTGCCCCAGAGGAACATCAGCCCTTCGGTAAGGGGGGGACACACTTGGAATCACTTTTTGCTGTTCCCTTTTCTGCTCTCCTTTAATTTCTGTGCAAACCCTAAATAACACTGGCTTTTGAGAATGTATGAACAGCAAATGGCTCTTGGCCGCAAGCTCCCGGAGGAGAGGTCTGCTTGTGCTCGACTGGCTCCAAACCGATTTGTCACAGGGCACTGGCTTCTGGTGCAATAAGTGTCTGCTTTCACAATGCATCCTTTGCCTAAGCCTAAACAAATTTCAGCTGTTATTCTGAAGACAAAGATAAAGAGTGAAAGAATTCCTAAAAAAAGCCCCAGAGAACAAACTCCAACACACACTTCTTGCATTAGATAACCTTTTTTGTAGAGAGGCACTAAGTTTTGTTAACATAAACAACAGTATAAAGCAGAAAGGCTTAGGCAACCTCAAATATAACTGTTAGTTCCTGTGATATGCACAGGCATAAACATGTAAATGTGGAAAGGAAACTGAGCAGTTTTGCTATTGAAACACAGCATTTGGACACAACAACCTAGAAACCCTGGCATGGGATGTGCTTACCATGCAGCCCCTTCCAAAAAAGGGCCAGGGTACACACTCTGGTTTCTGCACAGGACAGGAGTCTTCTGTCCCAAGGTGGCTTTGCTTCACCAGCTCTCTCTGTTGGGGACTAGAGCTGTTTATGATACCCTCATCCCTATGGATATGAGAGGGGTTTCCTTCCAAAAGAAGCCAAGGCTTGCAGGGACATGTGACCCTTGTACTGGTATGCCCCAAAAACAAGGTACCTGCTGTAGACACAGCCAGCTGATGTGTGTCATTGGGTTCCCTTTTATCTCCTGTTGAGTTGTTGTGTTTTAATATTGAACGACACATCAGGAGAGAGATGGAACAGATGAGTCTTGCCTTTAGTTTTCACATACTCCTCTTGACAACTAGGGGCAAGGGGCAAAGAAAAGCCAATTTGGCAGTGGCAGTCAAATACCTAACCCTAGTGTGAGCCGAAGTGAATGAGACAGTTGCCAAGTTCTCTGTGGTGGTTCCGTTGCATCGTGTGGACATATCAAATCAGACAAAGCTCACCAGCGATGAGCGCTTGACATACTTGGTTTGCTTCAGGTGACCTTAAATAATAGTTTCGTGTGCTTCTGTGCAGCATTTCAAATTCCCAGGACAAACCCCTTATCCACATTGGAGTCTATGAAATAGTAAAATATCTGCAGATAGTTAAAAATAAAGGTGAAGGATTGGAAAAATTGTTAAAGTTTTTGATCAGACGTAGTGAGAATTTACTTTCTCTTCCAGATGGCATTTAGAAAGTCACAGAATGTTAGTATCTTAAATTGAATAATAAAAGAAGCACGAGTTATTTTACAGCTGCTTTAATAACTGATTTGTGAAGTGTCTGCCAGTTAATAACAAATAATAGTTGTTGGAATTATGACTAAGTTAAGTTACTGGTAATTATGGAAGTCTAGAAGACTATTGAAGAAAGTGTGTAGAAATAACTTATTAGCTGAACTCAGTAACACTGTTTATTAGCTGATGAATTTTGATGAATCATCAATTACCTGGTTGTTACTCAATATAAATTATTTATACCTGGAGTTGAAATATGAAGTTTGTGGGGAAGAACACCTTTGTGGCCAGCCCAGAAAGACCTGGACACCAAACTGCTTTTAATCCTGTTGGCTTCAGTGGAGGTAATAGCTGAGGCTTCTACAGTGTGTTTTTGGAGATGTGGGGAGAGGCTGAACCTGCAAGTAGTATTCAAAAGTTAGGGTCACTTTGGATTTATATGGACATTTTCTGTTTTGTTCTCTGCCTATTCTCGCCTAGTAATTTCTAGCATTTTGTCTGCCTCTTTGCCACTGATTACTGATTGAATAGAAGTCTTTTAATAGAAGTTTCTCTTCTAATTCTGAAATCACTTTCCTGAGAGGTAATAGTTTGTTCAGACTCCATTGTTGTGAATATGAAGTCAGGATTGCTTTTTGGCAGGCGCATCGCTTTACATTTCTTCAGCCTTAGCTTCATCTGCCACTTTTATTGTTTACTCAGTATCATGAAATCTTTCTGCAACTCTATGCAGTGAGCTTTTGGCTTTTTTGTTGTTGTTTGTTTGGTTTTGTTTTTCCTGAACAGCTCAGATTCTTTCACCTTTGTTTTTACATCTATTTAGAAAATGTGCAACAGCCTTTTGCCATGTGCTACCCCTTCACCTGCTGTCCTAGGACAAAACAGCATTTGCGAGCATTTGTAGCTCGGTTATTTTGGTGTATGGCTGGACTCTGAAACCATATCACAAGGCAAAAAGAATGCTGCCTGGTATGATTTCTTAAGACTTCTTTTCTCCACACCTTACTGTCTCTGCAAATTTTCATGTTTACTGTAAATAACATATTGCGCGTATAAAAAAATTTATTGGTGAAAATTTGTATTACTTCTGTTTCTCTAGGGATGTATATCATGAGGACATAGGCAATTCTAACACTTAAGGGACTGGAGAAGTATAAGTCGTACCTTTAGAAGCAGGAACATTCTTTTAAAGAAAGCAACATTTTTTTTTTTTTAATAAACCCACTGTGGCATTTTTAAAATAGCTGTGTCCATATTTCTTAGGCTGATTTCTGTTGTTATGAATTACGGCAAAATGTTACCAGCATAATGTGGATAGATAGGTATTTGAATGTTGGGCAAGGGAAATAAGTTAAACTTTACATATATAATGATATATTCTGCGCTGGTTGCTACCCAGGAAGTGCGTTTGGTGTTGTAGTATTAATTGATAGGGGTACCAAAAAACAACATCTGAATTGCATAGTCCACTTACATTTTTGACCATGTGCTCTGGTCCCCTGGCTCAAAAGGGCTGTAGAAGGAAAGTGTGGGAGAGCTGCTGTCCTGGTGCTCATCAGCTCAAGCAATAAGGGGGACTATGACAGTGGTCTATGCAACCTTGAGTGGGGTTCAGGGGGTAAATGAGGATTGTTTTGCTATTTCTGGGTTGGAAAAAGAAAGTACAGCTTGGGGGCAACCAGCAAAAGTAGTGTCAGGTTGAAAACAGGGCAAAAGCTTTTAACATTTTTGCAGATAAGAAAAGTTTGCGTGAGTTCCAGGGGTGATTTAATCAGAGATGCCTCACAAAGGACTATTGAACCAAAACCAAACAAACAAAACCCCAAAACCACTATCTCTAAATTGGGAGTATCTGAACCCCAACTTGGGTGTCTGCAAAATCTTTCTGACATATAGTATGTCCTTACCTTAGACTCTACTGTAACTATTTGGTTTTGCCTGTTTCAGAGACAGGCTGGATCTGTCACCTGACACGATGTGCTGGTCTTACTGGACTTGAGCTCTGAGCAGAAAGCCATCCCGGTAATATATTGTTCACCTAAAAGTTAGATTCTTTCTCCTTGTCACTCTGGTGGGTTGGTTGTTTGTTTTTCTTGGTTGTTGTTGGGGTTTGTTTGTTTGTTTGTTTGTTATGTTGTGTTTATTTGTGGGTTTTTTGTTTGGGTTTTTTGTTGTTTGTTTGTTTGTTTGTTTTATTTTGGGGGGTGGTGGTGGTCGTGTTTGGTTTTTGTTTCGTTTTGGATTTTTTTAGGACCAAGTTGCTAGCAAATAGCATTCCCTACCTGTAGATCTGAGAAAAAATAAACACGCTTTTTAAAAAACAGCACAATTTCACACCAGTGCAAGTGACCTGCTGTGGTGGTGCAGTCTATCTTTTTTTTCCTGAGGGTTTGTTATTTTAAAATGTTTTGCATGCCTATATTTAATTTTTTCCATTCTAGAGGGCCATCAAGGAGACTTGGTGGCAAATTGCTGGTGTGACGGAAAGGGAAAGCAAAGAATATAATTACTTACCTGATTGAGTGCTCCTGTTCCCCAACAACTGCATAGCCAAGTCCTGGGATTAGAAGGCCTGTGTGTAAGAAATCACAGATTTCTGCCTAGATTTTTGGACATGCGACATCATCTGTTATTTGCCATCTTCCTTGGGACATTGTAATGCCTTATGGGTGCCAAGGTGATGGGAATGGGAAGAGAACCTGAAGAGAATAGATGGTTTTGCGGGTCACTTGACATTGGCATCAGGCTTCAGTACACCTCACTCCACTTGTGGCTTACTCATTTCCAAACTAATTTCTTAGGCTCTGACAGAATGGAAAATCACTCTTTTAGTTTTTAATTTAAAAGTTTATGAGGAGGAAATCCAGTAAGTGAAGACAGAAGGAAATAGAGTGGTGACATTTTGGACTGATGATTAACTGCAGAAATACAGTGGAGCAGCTGACATTTTCTTACAGTGCTACCTGGGAGACGTGCCAGTGTGGAATTAGAATACTCAGTCTCTGAACTGGCAAGATCCATGGTCTGGTGTCTGCAAGAGAGAAAAGATTCAGATTGTAGATAAAGCCTTTATCACATAATTCCAAGGTAAATCAGAAGATGAACAGAAGTTCTTTCATGAAGACCAACTAGTTTTCTGCCAACTAATACTGGAATTATTGTCACAAGCTTTACAAGTACCATTATGATTATTTCCATTTTTCTAGTAATGACGCAGTTACCAGGAGCTGGTTTTAAGAATCTAATTGTGGAAGTATCACAAATGCTGAAGCAACAGAGGTGTTAGGTGTGCATGGGGAGCAGAGAATGTGATCCTTGCCTAGTTAGAACTGAGTGTTTTTAGATGGTGCTGTCACAGAAATATCAAAATTCCAGAAGCATGAAGTGAAAACGGTGGGATCTCAAAATAGTGGAACCTGGGGGGCCATCAAAATTCTCAGCAATTTTTCATTGCACGCAGTAAGAGCAAAGTGATCCAAATACTGACCCAGTCCAAGTGCTAAAGGAGGGAAATTGATAAGAAAAAATTGCTTCTTGGTAGGATCATGTCCTTTTTAGGATAATAAAAATCACAGTGCAGCTTCAAAACATGAACTGGTGTTGCAGTGAGCATTAAGGGAGGTGCAGGTTATCAGGGAGTGACTGGTGGGGTTTGTGGTTATTATTCTAAAGCTTTGGGACAAGAAATATGTCATTTCAAGGTGAAGGTCCTTTGGAGAATGAGAAGATTGCAAGTGAAATCAATCAGCCTGCTGACGCACGATGCTCTGTAGGCAGTGGGATCCTTTGGGTTTAGAGTGAGTTTCTGTAAAGAGAATTTTCCAAAGGAATTCTTGCATTTGAAACTGGAAGAAAAATGTAAAATACAAGTTGGGAAAATGGCAGATTAGAATGAGTTGAATGGCTATGGATGCCCAGACATGCAAATAGACTGGAAAGTGGGGTTTGTTACCAGGGATGGCATAAATGACTCTTCACTCTTCTTTCACTGCTTTTCATGGAATAGTCTGATTTTTCTCTCTTTGTATTCTGAGAATAGAAACATTTCAGGTTTTGGTTTTAATAAATTAGTTTTTGATACTTTTTTTCTGTGGATATAATGATGTTTCTCTTCCTGTGTGTCTTTGATTTCATCAAAAGCAGTGATTGCTTTGTGTCTTCTTGTTGATTTATTTCTTAGGAGGAGAAAAAATAAAAATCAGTGTTGAAGTAGGTGGTTCAGGTTGGCAAGTGAGTCACAATTGCAGAACATCTGAGGTTGGGAGGTATTTCTAGAGGTGGCATTTGTAGGTACCAAAACCAGGCTTATCAGCCACTCAGATGTCAAAACTGGAATTTGAGGGAATATATCAGTAAACTATAAATCGGTAAATTGCTGCCTTCTCTAAATCCTACTGCACAGATGGAAATTTCTTGTGCCTTTTCAATAATATAGCTCCTACATGATACCCGACAAATTTCTCAAGGGAGGGAGAAGGGATAGAAAAAGAATAAAAGCCAAACCTGACCCCAAACCATATTGTTATGAATGTGTTACCTTAATTATCACTTACTGCAGTACTAAAGGAGTGGTACAGAGTCCTCGCTTTGATATTTTCAGAATCTTAAAAGCTGGACTGCTAGATAGTACTACTAGGCCTAAAGAGCTGATAATATGTTCACTTGCAGAAAATAACGTTACTCCCTGGGTGCATGAGCTACACTAATATTGAAACACTGGAGCTGAAGATTGGATTCTGAAAATTGTGCAGCTTCCAGCGATTGCTGTAAACAACACCATTTAAAAGAAAAAAAGGCACCCTTTTGGAGGCATGGAAGTGAAAGCTAAGCTTTATTGAATATCTATTCTGGATGACTTCATTATTTGAAAAGGGAGAAAAGACGGTAATGATTTTACATTAACTAGACAATATAAACAAAATACAAATATTTGGATAGCATTTGAACATAAAATTCCCTTGAATTTCTCCATGAGCTGAAGGCAAGTTGGGAAGTGCTGTCTGAAAATCCCTTTGTAAAATGTGTTCCAGATGCAATGTCAGGTTCCCCGAGATATAAAGCTCCTTCTTTCATAAGGTACTCTCCCATTTAATCTCATTTCCCTTCCCTGTCCAAAGGATTTGAGGGTTTGATTTTTTTTTTTTTCCCCCTTTGTACATTTGTTGCCCACACAATGTGCAGAATCAGTTGCTCAAACCTCTGATCCACCAAGTGCATGGGCCGTTCCTTCCTCACTGAAAAGTATATCCAGAAAATTATTGGTAGGGGAGGTACAATTTGTGTTGAGCTGATTAGAGCTTGAAGCCCAGGAGGAACAGGTTCTACTGTAATGCTTGAAGGCAGTAGACACAAGTTTCTAGACCTCAAGAAAAGTACGGATATTTTGACAATATATTTTATATATATTTTAAATATGTATTTTAAGGTAGACTGATACAATAGGTCGTCAGACAAGATTGGCTCTAATTTATTACTTTTAAAAAAAATACCCAGGCTACAGCTCATGATTCTTATGGTAAATCCTGCCTTTTATCAAAGTTACAGGTGCTTGTGTTTCTTGAGTAGCTTCAAGGGCTTGCAGGCTGTTACAGGAAGGAGGGGAAAGAATTAACAGTGAAAGCAGTTACTTATGTGATTCAGCCAAGTTTCTTTCCAGAAAATGAAAGCACTGAGCTTGAATAGAGGAAGAATCAAACAGCAGGAGAAAAAAAATCAAATGGTAGCAATGTCAAAGGTCCAAGACTTCTTTTTTCTTCCCCACACACAGCATTCAACCTAAAAGATTTTCACCCTGGGATTTCCTTGACGCTCTTTTTTTGTTTGTTTGTGGTTGTTCTGCTTGCACCCTTGACCACACAGGGCATGCTCACCTAAATTGATGAGTTCCAGGAAGATTTTAGTCAAGTTTGTAAGTGCATTTCCCCTCAAAGTTTTTGGCTTTCTGTAACACAGAGGTTTGCTAGTAATGTCACACTCAAGAAAAGCTTCATGTACTTCATTTTTAACCAGTCACAGGAAACTATTTCCACTATCAACATGGTACAGGAAATTAAGTAGCATACAAAATGTTTAAAACATCTTGGGTATGTATTGCGATGCTTTTTTCCCAATGAATTCTTGTCGCCTTCTATAACAAAGTGGCTTCTGCATGTTTTGGGCAGGTTGGTCATTCCTTGGGGTTTTTCTGGTTGTTTGTTTTTTTTTTTTTTAAACAGTGAAGTTCATCGGTGTCCTACTGCCTGAATTAGCCAAAGTTAGAAATGTTCAGTTAAAGAGCTGTGGGGAGAGCTAACCCAGGCTCAGGCCAGGCCCGGGGAACACAGAGGCTTGGCTAGGCTGGCTTCGGGATCAGGTTATCATCATCATTACTTGTTTTGTTGTTAAATGTACCTGCAAGTCTTGTATAAAAACTTTGCTATTCTGAGTTGACTTTCCTTCTGCCCTCTACCACTGATGTATACAGATGGTTTTGAAGGAATGAGATGATGTAAAATTGAGAGGTGTGTTGGTTTTTTGGAGTTTGTTTTCTTCCTTTTGGTGAACAAATCACATTGGAGATTTGGCCTGCATGATGTGATTCTTTGAGATTTTTCCAAACAAAATAACTTTCTGCCTTGTGAAGACATGTCTGCGTGTCTCATTCTTGGAAGCCTCATTTGCTGTTTAGGCTGGTAGGTACGTATTGGATAGTAATTTTGCAGCTGTGTAAAAGCTAAATCAGAGTCATCAAGGGTGATTCATGGAGGGAATCTCTCCCTCTGTGTAGATACACGGAGATTATTTCTGCTTAGCTGGCATGTCTTCATTTTTGTGTCTCAGGAAGATACTGTTCAGGTCCAAAGTAGAGCAGCTGCTAATTGTTACACTTGGAATTAAAATGCACAGTGTATTAAAGTTTATGTTCCCATTGGTAGCACAGAACACAGCAATGGGCAGTCACAAATGTGCTTACCTTAAGTGAGAGAGGCAGGGTGTAACAAAACCCAGCTTTTTCTTAAGTATCTCCTGGATGCAGGTAACTTTTACTGCGTACAATTGTGTTATCCAGCCATCCAGAAGGGATTTCTTTGGAAAGCGTGTGCTCCACAGGACTGTGGAGAATTTCTTGAAAATGCATGGATTAATTAATTGCAAATTTACCTGTTCTTCTTTTCCTCATGTGAAACCCTTTACAGGTGGCTTGCAAAAAGCCAAAGACTATGGAAGGTGATGCTCAGGTCACATTCATTTGCTGCTCAGAAACTCTGTGCACGTTCATAATTAGTTTTCCAGAAGGAGAATGTCTCCAGCTCCTAGAGCAATGGTTCTTTCTGACTTATACCTCATCTTGTGGTGGCCAGTGGAGAAAGCAAAAGCCACTTATTGTTGGTAGTACTGCTCCACAGAGGGTTAAATAATCTCTTTTCTTAGCATCTGGAAAGCCTTTTATTTTCAGTGAGTATGTTAAGTAATAGTTTGGCTTTCAATGAGAGGACACCTCTAGGTGGAAATAGAATAATCTAGCTTGCAACTGGGATGTGGTGATGCAATCTAAATGCTGGGCTTAAATATATTGAAAACATTCAATATTTTAGACTTTTTGTTGCCTCAGACAAGCAAACCATGAACAACGTGTTGCCACAGCAACAGGAGTCCAGTGCTTTTTGGGATTCAGCAGAGATGTTTGGAATACTATTTTCCGTTAAGTGCATGTAAAATAACTGCAATTTGTACAAGCTGTAATAACTATTTTAAATGCATTTATGCCTGAAGAGAATTTTTGATACATATGTATTCCTTTAAACTGATCCAAGAAGTTAAGGAAATTGTTTTAAAAAGCTCCTTACCAACGTATCTAGACTATTTCAGTGGTTAAAATGTATCAAAATAATCTTTCAGCAGTCTTTAGTTTTATTTATTCTTTGCCTAACATCATGTACTTAGAGTAATCTTCATTCATTTTTACCTACTGATAAAAAGTACCAGAAAATGAGAACTGTTAATCATCTTCCATGAAAAGTACTTTTAAACCTCACTTCAGTCACATGTAAGGAATCAATTGTGTGCCATTTGCACAGGGAAATTTGGTACCCATGCCTGCTATGAAGGCAAAAATACATCAAGAATACAACATCCTCATTCCTAATCAAATTATTTATTTGAACATATTGGTTCACTGCAGAGCTGATGATCTCCCTGATGGTTTCCACACCTGCAGCCTGTTACGAATGGTGTGAATGCCTTTTAAGCTGCAATAAAATTGTCTCTTGCCAGAGAGGGGAAAGAGCCTAATATTTAATATTCTAATATTAAAGAAACTGGGTTTCTTCAGTGTACTCAAAGGCTCACTTTTAGATTTGCATTTGACTGGGCAAGGAGTAAAGTTTAATAATGTACAGTGTTGGTTTAAGGTCGAGCATCTCTGAGTCCCAGAAACAGAAGATGCAGGTGCAGATACCCAAAGAAGTTGAGATCCCTTTCCTTGACAAACTTTAAGCAGACCAGAACTTACTGGGTCTGGAGAATGTTGCTGGGGTCATCCTCTGGGATGCTTCAGCCAGGCACTGTAGTGTCAAAGTGAGATGGGGGCAGATTAATATTTCCTTGTTTGACTAATTTTGTTGCTGTGTTGAGCTGAAAGTAAAATGCAGCTTACTACGGGCTATTTTAGTGCTAAGTTGGACTTACTGGAGTTTGTGGCAGAAGACCCCAGCTATAGAAATTACACAAGTCATTGTTTTAGGATATGGCTTCAAATAAGCAATTAGTGGAGAGAAAATGAGACCATATTTTCTTGCAAGAAAACTTTTATCTTCTAACAGCAGTACTGCTTGAGAAAACCTGGCAGACAAGAATGTCCACAGAAGAGGGAATTACAGCAAATTGATTTTATTTCTGTTCTTAAGATGGGAGCCCTCTGGGTCCACAGTACCTTATGATATATGTCACGGCAAGGTGCTAATGCACTTATTCAAGGAGGTTGGTGTTTGAGCTGCGGGAGCAGCTCAGGCTCTGAACAATCACATCTCATTCCTGAAATGTGACAGAAGTGAGAAGCAGCGTAACACGTTACGAAAGGCAGTATTTCCATGTAAGCAGGAACAGGGCAAAACTTAGTGTTTTCTCTCCTTTTCTGTGTCTTTCTGAAATCATTTGCTGCTTTTCCCTCAATTAAGTTGCTTGGAAGTTCAGAGGTAGAGCCATTCCTTGGAATGACTGTTGCCATGAATAATCAAGGATGAGGTCTGCTTTGCATTGTTCCAGGCTGATGTTGAAATAATTGCATTAATGTCGATGCCTGTGGAAATGGGATGAGGCAAAAGATCCTCATAGGTTCATAAATCCATGTTTACTCCACAGCTAGCCCTTTTTAATGGTTACAGTTTTCTTTCCTGATCCTTATACTGGCCTCTGATTTTTAAATAATTATCAAGAAAACAAAAATAGTATATCTTTAAGAAAGTCATCCTTCAAAAGTACAGAAGCTTTTGTTTTTTGAAGAAGAAAATGCCCAATTGAAACTTCAAAGGGGATAACTGTAGGGAACTGAGTTTTTAATGCTTGAAAATACATCAAAGACTCCTGAACTTATAATCTTTATATTTTATTCATGAGTTCCTTAAAAGGCAATGCATCAGTATCAGTGAATTTATTACACAAACAAGGTGCAAAGGAGGAGCTTTTGGAAAAGAACTCTCTTTTAATGAAGGGATGGGAAAACCACTGTAATCCTCACTGATGTAGAGAGAGTGAAGTAGTTTAACTCAGCCTTTAACTGCTGGGTATTTGTTGGCACAATGAACAGCAAGCCCATCGCTGTGTGATGAGTCAGCTGGCAAGGCTCTGATGCACTCTTTTGGGTTTTTTTCTACTGCAAGGACATCCACATCACAAAATTCCTGGGTTTTTTGGGTCTTGACTCCGGTGCTGATCGAGTTTGGAGGCTGAATTTTTCTTTCAACTTGAAGAAGTGTGTCAACATGTCCTTGGTCTGGTGCTGACATGATTTCTGACCTAAACCATTTATGGATTGATAGGTTGATCCTGGTTTGAGATCACTACCTGGCACTTGAGAGCTCTTCTCACACTTCAGTTTGTGTGAAGTTGCACAAGTCCTAGTATCCAATTTGCACACTAGAGATATTAATATTTGAATTTGTAGCTTGAAAACTTGAAGATTCACATGTTTGACTCTTGCAGACAGGAGGTTTTTGGATGATGTTATTGAAAGGTCACCTAGACAAGTCTTCTAAGGAAGTATGAGCTACTCCTTTTTCTCAGCAAGCATGTCTGATCTGTTACAGATAATCCGAGAGAGACTGGTCTTCCCAATGCTTCTTGGTTCTGGAAGCAAAAAGCTTTCTAACTTGAAATGGGCTGGATCTGCCACAAGGAAACTCTTAATATCTTATCCACTGCTCACTCAGAGATCATACCTGACCCTTCTAAAATCTGTTAGCAGTGGTAAATGATAAAAAGGGAAATAATTTGTATTTTTTGCTCCTTCTTTCCCCAAGTTTGGATAACTATCGCCCTGGGCAATTTTACTGGAGGGTCTGACTGTCTCTAATTTTAGTCACTCAGTTTGTTTTTTTGGTTGTTTTGGACTTTTTTTTCTGCCCACTCTCAGGTCTTTTCTCCTACAGCAACATTCTAAAAATATGAAACCAAGAAATTAACGTCTGCTTACTTTCATGTCCCCAAGGAAGAGCAAAAAATCAAGATGCAAAAGCAAGTCTTTATGCTTTTGTCCTTCCACATTTGTTCTGCAGCATAGAGAAATTTAGATGGTAATGGACAGGGCAGCAATCCAGATATGTACGTAACACAGAAGTTGTGTGCTGGAAGTATATATGATTTTACGCCTGCATTTTCATTTGAACTTAATGTTTAAGGAAGGACACTTTGTTTTTCTGGAAGCATAGCTGATTGATTAAAAAGCTTGACTGTGAATAAAATAACTTTTTTTTTTAATCTTGCTCCTCTTTCATCTTGCAAGCTTAGCCACGGTCTTTACCCTTTGTTTTTAATGCTTGGAGAATGCAGCCTTTCTAAGATTAACATCTTTCAAAATAACTGGCATTCCAAAAGCTGGCTATTCTAATTGTTTAGGGAATCTAGTAATCTTTAACTGTGCATTTGTATAATGGAATAAAACTCTTGCAGGTCTCAGGGAAAAGAAGAAAAGGTTAAAATTGGAGCAGTTGAAAATTGTTGAGAGGCCAGCATCTTTCTTCTTTGCAAAGTGCTTTGGATAGGAAAATGTTCAGTGAAACCTCTGCCTTCTATCAGATTAGGGGGAGCCATTATAGTTAGGATCACCAATTGGAATCTTGGCTTATATTTTCTTATATTTGTACAATACTTTGAGGTAGATAAATTATATTACTATCAAAACTACTTTCATTTATGGGGAATCTCTTTTGCATTGCCTTAAGGTTTATTAACAGGTTCTCACTAAACTTTGGACCTTTTGATTTAATGTCACAGTTCATAGTTGACTCAGTTTGCCTACACATAATTTTTTCAGAGGTGTTAGCATCTGCAGGCTTAGTGAGGACCCCAACATTGCTGGAACATTAAGCAGTATTTGTTGGTTGTCTGTTCAATATTGCTGGTGGAAGTTCTGCCTGTAGCTTTCTTCTGCTTTTGTAGTGCTTCAGCCCAATTCCGTTGAGCATGTTTTCATTCTATTTGGAAAGAAATCTTAGAAGGCTTTAGACATTTCATAGAATCACAGAATAGTTTGGTTTGGAAAAGACCTTCAAAGCTCATCCAGTGCAACCCCCTGCCATGAGCAGGGACATCTTCACCCAGATCAGGTTGCTCAGAGCCCCATCCAGCCTGGCCTGGGATGTCTCCAGGGATGGGGCATCCACCACCTCTCTGGGCAACCTGGGCCAGTGTCTCACCATCCTCAGGGTCAAAAATTCTTCTTCATGTCCAACCTGAATCTCCCTTCCTTGAGTTTAAAACCATCACCCCTTGTCCTATCACAACAGGCACTGCTGAAAAGTTTCTCCACATCTTATTTCAGTTTTGACAAGGAGCACATATTGATTTTTCTCCTTTGTCACTTTTTACCTCTACCAGCTAAGTGTGGCAAGTGAACAGATGGGATAAAAACAGAGATAAACTGTCCTATCTCTCCCAGCCTGCCTTATATCTGTTTCCTCTAGTCCTACGTGTCTGTTTTCTCATCTCCCTTTGATGTCAGGAAGTACCATGTAGTCCAACATAGTAACTTTGATGCATCAAGATCTGTATCACTTTTTCCCTCAAGAGGCATGCCAGCTTGGTTGTTTGAAGTGTTTGTGGCTTGTTCTTGGATGGTTATAAGCAATCTTTATGTTGTCCTTGTGTCACCTTCTTTCCCAAGTTACTCAAGGTTACATGTCATTTTCCATCCCCTTTAAATACACTTATTTTTGTTTACAATATGTACTTCAATTCACCCACAACAGAAACCTGCATTGTCTAGCCTTGTGGTTTTAATGATTACCAGTCTGTATGAATAGTGAAACAACCAAACAAGACTCCTAAACTCTTATTTTGCCATAGGAGCTGCGTCTACCCATTCTGATAGTTTATAGGGTTTGATGAATGATTTTAGTGATAGCTGTAGAGAAAAACTTTGTTTCTGTAGCACAGTGTATTTCAAGAAGGAATCTGATCCAAAACTCATGTGGCTGTTCTATGTAAAAAATGAAACCCATGTAGCCAACCATTTCTCCAAAAACTGCAAACTTTCAATGTGGCCATTTCAGAGCTATTACCCAGGGTCAGAGTAGCACTATTATATGGCTCTTAATGCTGCCATTAATTGGAGAAATTGCTATTACATGGAAGAGCTTCTAGGACATCTTAAAAACATTTGACAAAGTCATCTGGTAGTTTCACTTTGCATGAAACTTCAGTGGCACATTTCACTTTAGACTTCCTAGTAATGGGATTTTCTTTGTCAGAAAACGTGATTTCTTTTTTGCCTTGGCTCAAAACAGTTCCAGCTGGTGCTGAGTAGTGGAGTAAGTGCAATGTTACTGTAGCCTGGTGCTAGGTCTGTTTTTCTGTAGGGATTTAATGGGAATGGAGTGTCTGAAATACATGCTGACTTGGTTCTTCCCTTTTCCCCTTCCCTTACTTTCAGTTAGAAGTACAAATTTTCCATCAACTGTGAAATCCCATGTAAAATTTAAAGTTGCACATCTGTGCAATCCATCTTTAGTGCAGTTTTTAAAAGTAGTTCTGTTAAAGTAGCTAGCTAAGTGGATTTAGTGTACCTATGTGACACTGATATGCTCTTAATACTGTATTTTAGTGACGCAAAATGTCTGCTAATCTGTGAATAAGGCTGGCCATGGTGTTGATATTGAGGTCAGGGCCTTCAAAAGCCTTAGGCTGAAAATGATTCAGGATATGATTAATGTCATTTCTTGTAGACACGCTGTTGAATCCGTTGTAGCGGAATGTAGTCAGTACTTGTACATGGCCAGGTATCTAGAATAGGAAAATCAACAACCACAAAATCCAATGCACATAGACATCTAGCTTTCAAAATAATAGTCACAGTTATAGAAATTACTTGGAAATATCTGGCTGCAGCCATTCACTTTATTCCATACCAGATGCCAACTTCCAAGAGTTGCAGAAGATCTGCAGGGGATCAGAGAAACAGGAAATAATCTATTGCATAAGGTGAGTGGAGGGAAGGCTCATGAAGGTTGCTTGGTGCTCTGTAAGTAGGTATTTGCAGTAACTATTCTAGGTTTTTTTTTGTTTGAAACTGAATTTCCTCTGTTTCCTTTAGAAAGTATTGGCAGCTTAACACATCTGGTACTTGGTATCAAGAAAGTGTCATAGGGTATTGAGGAATTAACAAGGTGTCTTAACAATTGGAAGCACAATAATGTTTTTAATTACTTTGCACAATGATTTAAAACTATTGGGGCAATCCAGATTTTAACAGCTCTCACATTTTGATGGGATTAGGTGTCTAAAGCAATTTTGCAGGCAAATGTTGCAGGTGTTAATTAATGTGAGAATGACCAAGCCTTGCCTGCGTACTCAGCAGAGGCCTGAGCTTGGATCAAGGTGCATTGGAGAAAGCTGGCTCAGGGCTAGTATGACCAGCTTTACAGGAGACTGCCCATCTGCAGCTCAGGCCTGAGGCATCCAAACTATATTATAAAACCCCAAAAAGCAGTAAAAGGTAGCCACCAGCACAAACATTGGATTGGGTGCATTTGTTTTGCTGTCAAACCTCCTTGCATTGCAGTGCAGGTGATGCGTGCAGCTTTGTCATCATTGCATTTCTCATTACCAGGGCCAGTAACTTGAATTCCTGCTTTGTCTCCCATTTCTGTTTAGACTCTAATCTAGAAACACTCCTATTTACTCCATAAACTGCATCGGGGAGAGATACAGCCCCTCTTAAGGCAAGTCTTGGGTAGGAAACCACCTGAGAACTCCCAACCATGGATCTTACCCAGGCAGCATCTGAAGCCTCTGCCCATCAGCAGAGCTGTTGTTGCTTTGGCATGCTGATCCCTCTTCTTTTAAGCAAGAATGAACAAGAAGAGATAATTGATAGCTGGGTAAGTTGCTCTGAATAATTGTTTGTATGGAAGAGAGAAAGAAGGATGGATTCAGTGCAAGAAGGGTGGCAGAAGTATCCTTCAGTCAAGATGTCAGCAGTACGTGAAATCCCATCTATTTTCTGCTGGCCTGTGGGTTTTACAGGAGCCAAAGGATGCAAAGATCCCCTGAAGTCTTAAGGAGAGGTTATCAGTGCAGAGGAACATGGAGAGGACTGTGGATGCTCCAAGAGAAGCATCTATGGCCTTTAATGTAATAACCCAGACTAGCAGATTTTGGCTGCTGGCTTACTTCTAGAGGGGCTTAAGGAGAGAGGTTTCAGGCTCAGCAGTTTGTCCTGCAACACAACCGTGATAGTCTTGATACCAGTGTAAAATCTCAGTAGCCAGATTTCAAAGGCGGATTTTATTATCCTCTTATTCTGAGAAATTAGGAGAAAATATGATTTTTGTCCTGAGCTATGTGAGAGTGATTGTAGTTGAAGGGACCTGGGAGTTTCCATCTCTTTTTTCTGTGTGTTTTTTGCCAGGCTTCACTAATCCAAATCCCTGTTCAGCTGGGAGACTAGGTGGCTTATACTGTCCTGACTCATGTGAACAAGAATCTCATCTGTGGTGGTTTATAGCTCCAGGCAGCTTGGATAGCAGTCCAAAGTGGATGTGGGATAAATAAATCATGGGTTTGGGTGGAAAAATAGGTACATGGCTGCATGTCAGAGGTTGCTTGTGTTGCAGTTCATTGCCAGTAGTTTCTGGCTGTCTCTTTGCGGTTATAGATGTGGAACGCTGCTGTAGTACAGCAATCCATCTTTATTGTATGGCTTCCTCATGACTAATAAACAAAGGATGCAAGTCTAGTTCATGTTTGTGGATGGTGATATTTCAGACTATCATGACTCTTGCTTGCATCTCTGGATATACATATGTGGCCTCAATCAGCTTCTGGGGTTTTTTTTCTTGTTTTTGTTTTGTTTCTTTAATGTCTATCACCACTTCTAAACTTTGTTTCTATTACATTAAAATGCCCACGTGTCTTGTTTAAAGGTGCTTGACCGAAAGGTCCGTTATTTCAGATGTAGAATAGTGACTGGAAGAAGCTGAAAATGAGCATTTACTCTATGTATAAAGTACGTACCATTTGTTGTTGGTAGCACGGTTTCCTGTGCAGGGTGCTCAGCCCCTGGGGTAGCGCAGAGAGAAATGTGTGAATCAATGCGTATCGCCAAAAGGACTGAGGTCCTTTCAGGGTTTGGAAAGCTTTGGTTTAATTTGGGGATATAGCAACAGCTTTGCCCAGGTCCCTACATACAGCCTGGCGTAACAGTTTATGCCAATGCAGGTCTCTAATCTCAATCTGTGTTATTGCTCTGCAACCTTTCCCAATGAACATGTGACTGTTGCGTTTGAATTTATATGTGGTATATGTACCTTGCACTGTGCTTTTTCCTAAAGGATTATCAAGATCAGCTGTAGGAATGCTTACACAATACGTATACAAAATGTGTACCTATGGGTACAAATGTAAACAGTAGCCATCTGAATTAAGAGGCCTTCTTCCTGGCATAAAAAAGTACATTTACCTAATTGAATATTGAAAAATCCATATTATTGTCGTTGAAACTCCATGATGGAGTTCTTGGTCTTCAGCTTCACTAAAGAAATATACACAGACAATTACCTCTGCCTTTTATTGTACTGTAATATTTCTTAAATAAATTCCATTGATCTAGGGCTTATTTTTGTACCAGTAAAGTAATAAAGGCATAAATGTTCTCACAAAACCACTGTCTCAGGTTAGTAAACATAATTTATTCCCTCAAAAGAGATGCTGTGGTTTACTTTAATGGAGCAACATCTGTTCTTTCAGAATTAAATTAGTTCCCTGAACAATAATTAATAAAAATATTGCCACTAAATACAGCTGGCATATTGTTTATAATAATACTATAAAACCATACGACTACTGGAAACAAGAATACAGTAAGTGCCCTTGTCTCCCCCCACTCCTCCCCCATTCCTCCATGGGTCTCTTAGCAAGGAACTTCATTAGCTGGTTGAGTTGTTGGTCTGAATGCTTCAACATGGATAGTTTATTTTGCTGGGAAGAGTTGCTATGTTCCTGAGAGCAATAACTGCACAAAGATGTCTAGTTCTTCTGATTGTGTGATGTTGTGGAGTTAATAATCTGAAAGCATTATAAAAAAGGTGCTCCAGAGTCTGAGCATGCAAAAAAATAATCTTAATATTGGTTTTTTATGTTTTGTTCTCTCCTCAACAGAATTCACTAGTCGTGACAGCATGGCACTGGCCTTTCATGCATCAGCATGCAGTGGTTCCTCATTCTTCAGAGTGGATTTTGAGAGCTGCAACTAGAAATGAAATTCCTCGAAGTGTGACAGGAAGAGAATGGTAAGTGTACTCCATTTTTTTTTATAATTCTAAAAATATTAAGATGCATTTCATTCATGTTGGACACCAAATGGTAGAGTGTTCTTAAGGTGGGTAGCCATTTCAACTGTAACTTTGCTCCTGGTCATTCATTGCAAAGCAGTTTACTATCTCACATGACAGCTAAACAGAACAAGTTAACATGCTGATGGTAGAGTTAAAAATCTAAGAAATGGCTGTTTTATGTAAACAATTGAATAGTATATCCATGTTACATAATGATGTTGGAATATCTTTTCCTCTGTTGGTAACTAAGGAGATTTACAAGTTGGTCTTTGTCCTTTTTGTTTTTTCCACTGATGTAGTTACTCTGTTGTAGAAAGCCACTAGATTGGTCAGGCAGGATGTGCCCTTGGTGAAGCCATGCTGGCTATCCCAAATCACCTCCCTGTCCTCCATGTGCCTTTTTAGGAGCATCTGTTCCATGATCTTCCAGGCACAGAGGTGAGGCTGCCCTGCTTTAGCAATGGTGCTCAGTTGCTACTGGGAGAGGATGGTTTGGAGCTGATGATTCTGTTAGGACACGATAGTTCCATGACAGATAACTGTGAGGCTTCAAGACTATTTTTGAATGCCAAAAAGTAACAACTTAGCTTGGAAATTGGTACCATAACATTGCATGTCAAGTATGATTTGTAAGCACATGGATAGCTCTTGAAGTTCAGGCTCAACATTATAGCTAGATGAGCTTTTTGGGGACTGAATTACTACAGCAAAGTGTTGAGGGTATCAGCAAGTTAAGGTGTGATTGGCCAAATATATTGCAGCAAATTCAGGAGCATTCAAAGCAGTTTGATGGAAGAAGGCTAAGCACACTTGACACGTGTGGTAGCTTGTTGCTCCCTTGTAACTGGTTTGTGTGTCTGAGCCCATGGTGAGAGAAGACTTGTAGGTGAAGGTGAAACTGGAAATAAAAGAACATAAAACATCCCACATGAAACCCAGCTTACAAATAGATTCAAGTTACGAATCCCTAAAGAAACGATAGGTGAAGGAACGAAAGAAAACCACACTTGATATAAATTAACTGATCTACAAAGTCTCCTTGCACTCAATGGAGTTCCTTTAGACTCTTTCCTCCTGAGAGACGGTGTCCTCCTGCACACCCTATGTCTCAGACTGGCTTTATGTTCTTGGAAGAGGATCCTAGCTCTTATACCTGACAACTTGTAATCCTTCAGGGCTTCGATTCAGTCGTCCTAATTTCACTTCCAAAATGCCGTTACCTTAGAGTTATTCAGGGAATATACTTTTAGCTTCTGCTGTTAAAAGGACTCTCTCACTTTTTTGAAGATGCAGGTGCTACTTTTGCAGACTGGATGACATGTCCTGCCTTGGACTGGTCCTGTCTTGGACATGTCCTGTCTTCGAGTCATTCCTTGATTCCAACAATTATTTTCATCCCCTGCACTCCCATAGTAAGGCCATTTGTACCTTTCAGTGTGAAGTGTCTCCATCCACTAAGCCTGTCTGTCTTCACAGACAAGCTGATATAAGATGTATGTAGCTCTTTTTTTTTTTATTTCCTATTGAGAGTGGATGCTCTGAGTGAAAAATAGATTTGGAGAGACTGACTCTTCAAATCAATCTTTGGCACTGTAACACACAGAACTGAGCTGCATAGTTTTCTCCTTGCAAACCACACTGTGAGGCAGGAAAGTGCCATTCTCTGTATTACACCTAGCAGGTTTAATAACCATCCTTATAGTAATTAACTTGATATTTGTTACCCCTTACTTCTATGGGCTTACAGTTGTTAGTCAGGACATAAAAGCCAGAGGTGTCTCAGTGAAAGACAAATTAGGAAGTTGTGAAGAATTGGGCAGCAGAGGTTTACAGCAAATAAAATCTTCGGGTGCAGTACTGCTTCTCATTTTTATGCTGCAAACCAGAGCTGTTGTTTCCAAGGGTATGAAGCATATGCCAGTTAAAAGCTATAAACTGTATTTCATTAACCCTTTATCTTCTTGAAGTGTGTATCTAAGGAAATATCTCAGCAGAAGGAAGTAGTATTGACTCATTGTCTAGTGGATCTACAACAAAAAACACTGCTCTAAAGAGAGCAATCTAGGGGCTGTGGCTACCTACAAGTAATAGCTGAAATTTAATCATTGCCAGCAAGGGAATGAATCTGTGCCAAGAATTACTGCGGGGGAGGGAAAAATGGACAGAACAAATAATTCCTTAAGGATGGCTGCATGGCTTTCTGCTTGTGATCGGGGAAGTTCAGGTTAAGTTTGTTGAGGGGGATATTTCTGCAAAATCTCTCTTGATGAAATTCAGGTCCTTAATTTTAAAAAGGCTGTCTTACTTTCTACGATCTATTTATCAACGTAAGATGGAAGACACTTCAAATGTATAGCCTCGTCAGCTTATAAACATAGGAATAAACTGAAGCAGGAAGTGTTGTGGTGTTTGTTTGTTGTTTTTTTTTAACTGGTGACTTTCTGGAAAAGAACTGTGTCTCTGTTTGCTTGTCTCATTATTGTGACAGCAGTTCTCTGACAGCAGGGTGCTGCCACCCCTTGTTAGAGAGGCAATGCATGGGTGGTTTTGGGGGGCCTGCTCTGAAAGGACTTTGTCCTCTGTTTTCCCAAATTGCCACTCATGGGCTGCTGCAACTGAGCACCAGGGACCTCTTTTGATTTCAAAGGTGAGAGTCTTGCACTTGGGGCTTCAGTTTTCGGCTGTCAGAAAACCCCTGTAATCTTCATCTACCCCAAAGGCATGAGATGAGGTCCCTGCGCGCAACTTTTCAGTGTTTAATCCAGACTGCTGACTGGAGCCCTCTTTGCAATCAGTGAACCACCTTGGGAAACGAATCAGTCTGGTTCTATCATAGTGGTTGTAAAGTGACTGGCTCAGATGTTTAGACTTAGGTCAAAGCAGCATCATTCATTTTTCTGAGACGAGGCATAGGGGACCAGTTGTTCAGAGGAGCTCAGCTCTCATGTTAGGCACTTAAATGAGGTTGGGTTTTCACCTTTGTTTCTCTCAACAGAAACTAGAAGGTGCTTAGCAGGCCTGCAAAGTGCGGTTTTGAAATCTCAGCTCAATGTCAAAACTAAAGCGATGGAAAAAGGAGCTGGAATTGATGTCTCAGGAAATGGGCAGCATTTCAGCACCATTGATCATAAGTTGGGGAAAGAGCTGAAATGCTTCAACAAAAAGTTCACAGAGCGCAGAGGTCTTTTACTTCATTATTTTGTAGTGATAACGGAATATGTCAGCATTTATGAATTGTGCTGTTGGCTTTGTTTATCTCTTACAGGCTGCAAGGTCCATATGGGGATGTAGTTCCAGAATATTTTGTGCCCCTTTATTCTCCATTTGTTAAAGCACCTTCTGCTCATTGTGGCAATTATCACATGCAATGCACTCTATTTTGTCTGTGGTGCTTCTCTCCCTTCTCTGGCCCAAAGCAAATGCAGAACTGGCCCTTCAGAGCACGAGAACAGACACAAAAAGAGAGATAAGAAGAGAAAAAAAAATGCTCGATTTAATTCATACCTTAGACTAACTGATGATCCACTTGCTGGAAAACAAGCTAAGTGGGATTAGCTATAAATAAATAATTGCTGGTGCTTGTACGGCAAGTTTGGAAGCTTGTCATAGCACCTGGTTTTTATTAAGCTGCTCTTTGTGAATGTTTGGCACATGCCCTGTCTTGTACAAGCACAACATTTATGTGTGTTTTTTCCTCCAAACAAGCAAGGCAACACACATAAAAAGCTAGAGCCTTTAAAAAGGGTGGGTGGATGCTGGGTGTAGCACAAGGTCTGTGGTTCTAGCTTTTTCACTTAGAAAAAGTAAGCAATTGTCTCCATAAAAAGCAATGTTTTGTTTCAAATTTCTGTAGATTAAACATAATTTGTTCATGTCACTAGATAGCTAAATTCTATCAAATGTATATAGATCCAGTTTGTAGTTTTGCCTATTAAGGTGATCTAGCGAATAATTTTTAAAGATTTTTCACATTAGTAGTTTGCTTCTTTTTTCCACAACGTATTTTTGCTTGATTTTTGTGTTGTTTCCTTGAGCAGTAATAAAAATTGGTTTAGGCAATAAACTTTGTGGTGGCAATCCAATAAAGAAGGGAGACCTTGTAAAGCAGTCTCAAAATAGGAGACTTATTGCAAATCACAGCCAGCTCTCTATGCTATTAAGTATAACACAAAATGCTTTGGCACCAATCAGTTATTCAGCCTGAATTTATATTAGAGTTATGTTATGTATGAGTTTTGGGAAACTGAGGTACTGCACTTTTTCTCCTCTTTTTTTCTGTTAGAGAAAGCATTGATGGCAGGGAACTAGGATACCCTGGCAGGGTATGAACGGAAGAGCTGTAGTACCAAAAAAAGATGTTGAAATGATGAAGTACTGCCTTCAATCTGGAGCTCCTTGAGATCCTCAAAAACAAGGCAGAAAAGAAGAAAAATGAAATATAAGTAAGCAATTAGGCAGTGACATTTAAACCTTAACTGCTGACTCTTATAGGGAAGCTATTTCATGCAGTGCTGTGCTAAGGTGTTGGCATAGTCCAAATGCATGGTGTCTGTGCTACGTGTTGTGAAGGGCAAAGCAAAAGGATTGTGACCATGTTGCAAACAGTCCAGACTGAGAACAAGACTGGACTGCGGAGGGACAGACTGGGTCAAGTGAGAGAGATTGGGTTGGTAGGGTAAGTAGTGGCCCATCCTTTACCTTCCTCACGTCTAGCCTGAATCTCCCCTCTTTTAGTTTAAAACTAAACTAAACCTGGTCCTATCACAACAGGGCCTGCTAAAAAGTCTGTCCCCATCTTTCTTATTGGCCCCTTTTAAGTATGGAAAGACCGCAATAAGGTTTCCCTGGAGCTTTCTCTTCTCCAGGCTGAACACCCCCAACTCTCTCAGCCTGTCCTCACAGCAGAGCTGTTCCAGCTTTGCATCATTTCTGTGGCTCCTCTGGCTCCTCTCCAATGGGTTTCATTCCAAATCAGTGGAATTTCCCTTTATTCTGCACTTTCTTGCATGGTAGTTTTTTTCTTCTCCAATAGAAAAATCATTCTTTCTTTATAGGAATAAGTCTGAGGGGTGTTTTTCCTGATGAAACTCTGGTAGTAGGGATAATAAACAGTGATTTGCATCCATGAATGTGATCACTGGTTCCGTCACTAGTTAAAGCATTATAAACAGCTCCGTGTTACCAGGAGAGATATGTCTTCATGTTAAAAAACTGTTTAAACTTCTGTCCTGGGTCATTGCGGGGAGCAACAAGAGGAAGTGGTCTGAGTCAGGTGAGCACAAATTGACCAATTGGAGTATTCCATCCCATTCACGATTTCCTGGATATAAAAGGTGGACCCAAAGGACTCTCTCTCTCTCTTCTGCTGGGTCTTCTGCTGCTTTGCTTTGCTTCTTATTTTTTTTTCTGCCGTCCCTGCAAGCTGAGGCCTCGTGACAGACTGAATGTAGTTCCGGTTGGCTGCAAGGTCCTGCTGGACTAGCTACTGGGAATTGCAAGACTGGTTCTATAATATTTGTTCTGTGTTATTTTTCTCTGTGTTCATTTAGTAGCATTAGTAAAACGTTTTCAAATTTTCCAGCTCTCTTCTCTCTGTCCTTCTTTTCCTTTCCTCTCAAAATCACCTGTCCTTAGTGAAAAAGGAGGGGGAGAGAGGGGGGTCGGAAAACGGGAGTGGGGAAGAGGGTTAAGGAAAATACATCTGCAGCGGTTTTTGATTGTCTCCCTGTGGTCAAACCACGACAACTTTCTAACATCTGAAGAGCGTGTCAAGGTTTGTCATCGTGTACTGCACCTTGCAGATCAATGCTTTAAAATTCATCAGACTGCTGTCCCAGTGCACTGTGACACATCTGTGAAGCTGAAGTGCTCCCTGCCCTGTTGTGGGGCTGGTCCTGTTTAGGATGGCTTGCTGGGTTTTAGGTTTCTGTGGCACATAAGTGGAAAATGTGAAATTTGAGGTAGACAAAAGGGTTACAGGAAAATGTTGTCAAAATCTGAGAACATTGGTTAAAAGACATGAATATGAAAACTGCAAATTTGATCTGCTTTTTGGCCACTTTGGCTTTTTTTGGTTTTTTGGCTTTTTTGTGGCCCTTCAGTGGCCTTTTTTGGCTTTTTTCTCCTTCCTCCTCCATCTTTTCTTTTTTTTTTTTTCTTTTTTTTTCTCCTTTCTCCCCTCCCCACCCCCCTTTTTTTTTTTTTGTAAACAAGCTGAAAAGATTATTGGGAATATTTAGATGACCAGTGTTTGCTGTAAGTGGCATAATATTGCATAGTGCCCTGGTAGGCTCTGGTATGTCACCAAGAGCCTTTCAAGAAGATATCCTGGAACCCCTGTCCCCTACAAATCCACATAGTTGTTCCCTGTCCAGCAGCAGCTTCTGTGTCTGTATGTGTTGGTTCTTGGGTGACACTTTGCATATTCGGCAGGTGAAATGCCTGGAGATATCAAGAAGCAGGACAAGGGAGATGCAGGTCTAGCAGAAAGTTTGCTGGCAAATGGTGTTTGCATTCAGACTGTGCAAAAATTCTTTGCACAGCAGATCCCAAGAGGCGAAACATTCCTCAGGGATGGAGGAGTGCAGTGAAGAACCTGTGCCTGGCTCTCGACGTTGGCTGGACCTCTTCATGCAGGCTCAACATGGGTGCTGGAAGGTTCAAGAGGATGAGAGAAGAGGAGCTGCTCTGGCAAGACAGGGAAGTTAGGAGCTGTCTGCATCCCAGGAAGACCATTGATAAAATGAAGAAAAAAAAAAAAAAAGTTTTTGGTTATGAAGGCAGAGGGGGAAGAGTCAGAGGCTGCAGCTCCACAACCGTGAGCACTTCTGTGAAGAATCTTGTCTAAGAGTGGCCCTGCCCCACTTTCAGCTGTGCTGCTAAATGCAGTGCAATAAAACAGAGTTAAAACAGGAAAAATCCAGGAATAAAGAGCTTTTTATCCTCCTTGTCTTGATCCTGAAAGCAGCTCCCAGCTTTTGGGAAATGAAGAACCACTCTAGTGGAAAGACTTCTCCCCAGCTCCTTGAGCTGCTGTAGCAGCTGGTTTTTGGTTGTTTCTCAATGTGTTGCTGAGTGTCTAGAGAGTGGAAAGTCAGGGATTTTGAGGATGTCACTTTACACAAAATATATTCTAGGAGAGGAATGCGAATCGTTTTGTTTTGTAAAGCTCAGAGAGCTCCTCTTGGCCATTTTAAAAGGAACATTTTGAGCTCCCTGCCCCTTTTTATAATTGTTTTCCTTAACTTCTTAAAAAGATTATTTTTGGACTCTCAACTGAAAGTCAGACTTACTGTTTTGTCAAAAAAAAAATAATAGGTCTTTAAAAAAAAATAGTAGGTCTTTAGCTTTTGGCTCCCTCCTTCCTCCCCTGACTTTTACGTGTTATTTGAGGACTGACTTCCAACTCCCAGGACTTCGTAAGAGCTTTCTGTTATCCGTAATGCAAAATATATGCTTGAAAATATAATGCATGGCAACCCAAAAGAGAATTTTCATTTATTTGCTATGCTTTTGGGTAACACTCTATTTATGAGATCGACTTAGTGGGTTTTGATCTGGCAGAACATGGTGATGTTTTTAAAAATATATCTAGCACTTGGGCAGGGTAACCATAGTGGGCTATGAGCTCTCAAGACACTGGCTGTGTGGGGCTGAGTATAAATGAAAGGAGAAGCTGGATGTAAGGGGGACGGTGGAGGGGGTGGGGATACCCACAACTCTAAAGCTAGAAGTGCAGAGTTTTAATTCTGTTTCTTTGCTGGTAAAGCAGCTCATCACATTGTAAATGCTTCAGGAGGAGGAAACAGGGCTGGGAAGATTCCTGCTCCCACAACCAGCATGTTAGTAGACCCAGCCAAGCGTCTATTCTCTGCTTTCCTCTGGGCCCCAGCACATTTGTAGAGAGCCCTTTACAGATGCTGTTGCAGCTGCACAGATGTGAGGCAGCAAAAGCCACTTGGCCTCGGGTGATGTGGGCGTCTGCGTCTCACGAGCTGTTGCACATGGTGTCAAGGCAGCAGCACAGATGGACTTGGACTCATTTGTGTTTCTCAAGAGCAATAACCTCCTCCCGTTTCCCAACCAAATGACTCTCGGGCTGTGGTCTGAATTAGAAAGCCATGATTCCTGGTGTGTGCGGAGCTCTGGTACAGGGTGAGTAATTATTCTGGTGTCTATACATAAAATATCTGCCAAGTTCCCTGCTGTAGCCAATTCAGAAGGCAGAAATGTCGGTCAGAAGTTCCATGCCTGATCCTCTCTCCGGCTGGAAGAGTCTTGCTCACTTGTAAAGGGCTGGACAAATTCCAGTTTCCCTTCGCAAGACTGGAATCTATCAGTAGGAACGCTTTTTTGCTCGTAGGCTGAGGCACATCCATTGATGGTGGACATCCATAGCCCTTCAGGCTGGCTGAAGGTCCTTCCATTTCTCCATACTCCGATAATGTCCAGCTAAGCTCTCCATCCCTCTCTTTGCAATTTAGCACCTAATTCACTCGCACTTTTGATGTCTTGGCTGTTCTGCAGCTGAACCGTGGTCATTGCCATTGCCAGCTGCAGCCATGATTGCGGGAAGCTGAATGCTGTCGAGATGATTTCTGCTTAACTGGGTGCTTTTTGGATATGTTCAACTGAATCAGGAGGCAGGTATATTAAAAAATAGAACTGGGAATTAGAGCCTTTTAAAATGTAAAATGAAACCCCTGTTCAGAAAGGGCTAGAGTTCATATAACTTCATAACCAAATCCCAAAAGGTAGATTATTTTTTTCTTCCCCACTTTTTTTCTGTTTAGGCTGTTCTCTTGCTTCCTTACAAGAGAGATAGTATTTCTGCTCCACAACAGAGAGCATTTGTCTGCTGCAATGTTCGAGAATTTAAATGCTCTTAACATTAGACAACATGGTGTGTGAAGGGGCCTGTTATTTCTCTTGGGTCCTCTTAGAGAATTTTTGCTTCGTTCTTTGCACATCTAATCTCCTGCTTGTTTTAGCTGAGAATCTCTCGTGCAGCCTTGTTTAAGTCAATATTTGAATCTGCTCCAGAGAGCACAGGAAAATGCCAGAATTTACTTGGTTGAACTTGAGTCATTATTGCTGGGAGATGTTTTTGACGTCTCTTTTTGCTCTTTGTTATGGAGGAAACTTCCGGGTACTTTCAATGGAGTTTTTGAAAGGAGGAGAATCATCTGCAGGATGGCTTCTCCTTCCGAGAAGGTGTGAGATGGTGCAGTAGCGTGTGTTGCCGCAGAAAAGTCATCATATCTGGATGTCAATGGAATTTTACTGCTGTGTCATCCATAGGTGGATTGACTAAACTTTGCAGTACTTTGTTTTTCTGAAAGGCTCCAGAAACTGAAATTTGATGTGGGACTGGCAGCTTTCATTGCAAATGGCATGGCATGTTTCTAACTGTTGCTTTCTTCCTATCTATTGATGGAAGAAATGAGTGATGAGCAAAGCATGGAGAAAAAATAAAAGCAACTAAAACAAGCATCCCATCACTTTTTTTTAATATTTCAAATCTTTGCTTTTTAAGCCTGCTGTTTGTATTCTTGGAAACAGAGCTGGGTGTTGGCAGCGCTGCTGCTGCCACCCTGCTATGTGCATTGTCCCACATTCTCTCAGTTTTCATCTGATACGCCAATTTTTAAGGCCAAAAGGACCATTATCATCACCTGCAGATCACAAATGAAAGAACCTCACTCAGTAATTCCTGCAATTTGTACTAAATGTGTAATGGAAGGGCAATTAATATACAGGTGAAATACAGACAGTGACTGGGATTAGAGTGAGAAAAGAGCAAATCCTCTAGATAGATATGGGACTGTCTCCTGTTTGTATTTGTGTGAGCCCAATATAACTATTAGAATATGTTTTGACTGGAAAGTGTTTTTCCTAGAGCTGTAAAATGCCATATAAAATAGGATTGTATCGCATAAATGGAAACATTAGGAGGCTCAGAAAGCCATTTGGCAAGCAGTTGTGTGGAGTTCTATTTTATAGATCTCTCCAATACTATTAGGAAACTGACATCTAAGAAAACTTAATTCCATAACGTTAAAATACTCATTTTCCAGGGCAGAAGGCTGAAGGGAAACACTTCTGGTCACCAGGCAACCCAGAGCTGCATCCCCGTGTTAGTGCAAACGAGACATCGTGGGCTGAGTGCAGATGAAATATTGTGGTTATGGGGTAGCTTTCAGCTGGAGGAAGTTATCACATGCAGGTAAAATGGGGAAAAGACAGCAATGGGCACATTATTAATGAGATGGGGGAAAGGAAAGCTGTGGCGCGCACAACTCTCCAAAGCTGCAAACTTCTCACCAGGGACCAAAGGTTTTGCTGGTGAGAAACAAAACCATAGAAACATTTTGATTGGAAATGACTTTTACGATCATTAAGTCCAACTGCTAAAAATCTCGATATACAGCTGCTGGAAGGATGATGCCTGATCTCAACAGAAAATGGTGGCTTTTGTCTGGAAAGCTTTTAATAACATTGCACACAAATTTAAGTTCAATGCTAGAATGTCCACTAGTGTGAAATTTTAGAGCCCCTATTATGCAGGATATTTAAATTGCTTTTAACTTCACGATGCTGAGAGCATTTAGAAGCAAGTATATTCATTAACATGAACTTCAGCATAGGTGAAACTACCACATTTATCCACAGTTAAGTTGGAATTCAAGAAATTAGTAAAAGAGACTAATAGGGACTTCATGCTAACAGTACAATACTGATCTGGGCATTGAGCTGGAGGTTTTATTTTTTGTTGTGTTCTTCTGTTATTATGAATGCAGTGTAGTGAAAAAGATTAACTACTTAAATAGAAATATTTTTGTATTTTTTTCCTCTTAGAAGCACCCTTTTCATATATCCAATGCTTCTCCGTCCTACCAAGGGCTGCTATAAGAGTGTGCTGCTTTGCAGGTGGAAAGATCCAAACCTCTTAGCCTGGTTAAAAAAGGTCTTCCATGATGTCAAGAATATGCAACCATACAATACAGTATAAAGATTTTATTACAGTCCTGTAGATGATGTCTGTAACTTCCGGGTGGGTTTTGTGGCTCATTCTTAACGTTGTTAAAGATAACACTCCACTTGATATATGCTACTTAGTGTATTATTTTGACAATCAGATAGTGATAGCAGGTTCTCTGTAACAGCAAAATGTCAATATTTTTTGTGTTTATATTTACAAATATATCCTGCTCTGTGAAGAAAAATGCCTGTGAATTATCTTCTTTGGTTGTAAACGCTACAGTAGTTGGTAATTTAAAACACTATCTCCTAAGTTAAATTCCTGTTGAGCGGAAACATTATTTACTGGCTTTTAAATTTCATCGTGCCATTTTCAGAGTCTTCACTCAGTTTACATTTATTTGCATTGGTGCTAAAAACACTATTTTGGAGATGCACAGTGTTTGCTGGCATACCTTTAGCTTACAGAGTTATTATTTTTCTTCTTTCCTCCAACCACATGTCTAATTTCACCACCTATGCTGGGAATCCAGCATTTAACAAATAAGAAGCAAGTTCAGTGATGCATTTGTTTAATCCTGCGGGAAGGATGCAAAGCTGGAAGCTGCAGCTCTGAGCATTTAAACCATTTTCACCAGCAGTATCCATGCAGTATCTGGTAGGGGATGTCTCCTATAGATTTGGGGTTTTTTTAAGGAAGATTGAATTATTCATTTCTTATTCCAGGGGAAAAGTGTGTGTGCGCACAGTGCAGATCTTCGGTGGCAGGGGCTCAGGGCTGCAGCAAGCCAGGAGCCAGATGGGGACATTATTCCAGGTTTGGTCTGGAATCATGTGCACCTTGGTGTTGCTTTGCATTACATTTTTAGCCTTCCTGTTTCATGGAGGTATGTGTTTTTAGATCATGAGGAACAGTTAACTCTAGCATTATGCAAAACTTGGTAATGTTGACAACCATAAAAGCTCACCGTTGTTTCTGCTTAAATTATGATAATTCGAATTTGATCAGAAATTAGATGTTTTTTTTTTCTTGAGGACATGCTCTTTGTGGAAGAAGCTGAGGCGCTATGGAACACACTAGATACCTAAGCAAGCTGTTCTCATAGTTGTGTCCCCACACCATGTAATCCCGCTCTAAACTGTCCAGCTTCACCCATCAGTCTTGTGTTCTGCCAGATACAGAGTTACAGGAAAGGGTAAAAGGGAGAAACCTTCTACCTTAACTTAGCATTAGAAAGTACATTTATAAGGATTTCCAGGTAGTGTCAAGTGGTGTAAAGGGTTGACAGAGCTTAGGAATAGAAGAGAGCTTCATAGTTAACATGCTTAGCTGAAGAGATGGCAGTTGATTGATCTGAGCTGCCACTGCCTAATTAGCTTTACATTGAAAATAAAAAATAAAGCTCAAGCCTACCTGTCAGGCAGAAATCCCAGGTCTAGGAAGAAAACAGATCAGAAGATCGAGATCTTTGGAACCAGGCACGTGTGATGGAAGAGTATGCATTTGCAGGGGGACCACTACCATGTTTGGCACTGGAGGCATTAAAGCCAAGGAAGCTTTATGGATAATGAGAAAATGATTATCTGTGTGACTGCTCATCACTTGGGAGGGGAGAAGCTTTGGGAAGGAAGCTGGAAGTGCCACAGAGATGCATCCCACATAAATGGATTATTCCGTGTTGTCAGTCACATTTTATGCTTTGTCTGTGCTGCTGTGGCTGGGTTCAGGACACTTGACGAGTGTAGAACAGGTTCTGTATTCTGGCAGTTCCTGTGTTGTAAAGCATGTGAGCCATCTAGAAAACTAAGCTACATCAGGTAATTATGGGCATTATTACAGTTTCAACAAAACAGAGTGACTCACTCAACATGAAATTCAAATAGAGGATAAATCCTTCAAAACTTTCAAATACTTGATAATCCAGTGTCTAATCCAGTCACTCGTTAATTTACAACTATTTTAAAGTTTGAGCATTCAGGAAACTGATTTGTGTCATACTCAGTGGCAGAGACTGCCGGGGAAGTCCTGACACTTGTATTTCAGATCTAGGCTCTGCAAATGATGATAAAACTTCCTCAAAACTCCCTGGGCCTCAGACTTTAACCCCTCAGGCCAGGCCCCTCCAGGAACCACATGTCAATGAAGATGTCTGTTCTTGTTTGGCTTACTGGAGGATCAAGATTTAATTTCAAGAAATGTGTGTTTTTCATTTACTTTATGATATGGAAAGGGACTAGGTATGTTCTGAGCGCCTTTGAAAATCCTATTCAAATGATCTCCTGCTTGGACAGCCCTACAAGCTCAGCATGTACAAACACAAATTCAGAACTTTTTTGAGGTTGGAAGCTGCTGCCCTGCTCTGCTGATCCTTTAATCGCTGAGCAGAGGACATCTGAGCACTGTTTCCCAGCCATTAATTAGAACTACAGAGCAGAACTCTCAGATCCCCCTGAGACTTGTATCTGCGGATGTGAAACCATCACTAACCCCTTGGTAAATATATTCTGAATTATTAGATTCCTTTCTCCTTGTACATGACCTGAAAAGTGATATAGTTCAATATCTTTACTTGCTGTTTTCAAGATCTCAGTTACTCAGCACTGAGGTTTCTAATATTAATCAATCTCCCTTAGCAGCTTCTCCCTTTTTGGTCCTACTACAGCTGTTTTGGAAATTATTCCTCTCCTGATTTCATTTCGTTGAACTGTCTTTTTCCAGTTGGTCATGCAGTAGAAGCTGCTGTATGTTTGGTTTACTGCATTGTCTCTAGCTAACATTATTAGCAAGTACTTTGATGTTGCTGTTTAGATCAAACTGTGTGGGGGGAAAAAAACTGATCCAGAAAAAGGTTTTCTTTCTTATAAAACTTCTTTTGATGTAATGGTGTTGGCTCAAAAAAGGCAGGTAGCAAGAATTGTCCATCCCACAGATTATATGACTGTGGTCAGGAAAAAAAAATCCATTTCCAGCTACTACTAAATTCTTGTTTTCCTCTCACTTACAGAATTGTTGAAAGATTAAAAGCTTCTGGCAGCATACAGCTCCTTGTGTGTCCGTGCAGGAGGCTTCTGTGTCCTACATCAGAAAATGGACTGTGGGACTACTAACTAGACCCCGGAATGCTGCTGCTCTTCGTCTTCTTGTTAATCCCTTCATTTTGTTGTGCTTCATGAAAACAGCTCAGACATTAAGCTGCTCTTCCCAAAGCAAGATTTAGTTTTTTAGTGGACTAGAGGAAGGAGGAGGAGTGGCTCTGTAGTTCAGGAATGTTCATGCTGCAAGAAAATGGTCATTCCAGTCCATGCTGACCGTGGATTTCTCTGTTTCCCCCAAAACCAATGCGATCCTTGCAGCCTCCTCACTCATCTGTTCCCAATTCAGAGTCAGGTCCATGTGCCTCTACCTCTCTCTGTCCATTAAATGGATGTAGATGGTAGGAGGGGTTGCCATTACTCCATCTGTGGGCTTCTGTCCTTTGCTAGTTGGAGATGATTTCTCCAGTGATGTGCTCATACTCATTCCTCTAGAAAACTTCATAGCTGCCCAGGTATGAATTTAGGAGATTAATTTGGGGTTTAGGAAGTCCATTACTCATTAAAATAGCTGTAAAATGCTGACTGTGCAAGTAGTGTGCTTTTGGAACGAGGATTTTTATTTTGAATTGCTGCCTTGGTCATGGGTGATATCAGTTCCAGTAACAAGTGCACAAAGCCTTTCTTTTGGGGGAAGGTTGCCATAGTATATTGAATTGTAGAATTATAAAATCATTTGGTTAGAAGAGAGCCTCAAGATTGAGTCCAACCATTAACCCAACCCTGGCACTAACCCATGTCCCTGAGAAACTCATCTCTGTGTCTGTTAAACCCCTCCAGGGATTGTGACTTCACCACTGCCCTGGGCAGCCTGTTCCAGTGTCCAACAACCTTTTCCAGGAAGAATTTTTTGCTAATATTCAATCTAAACCTCCCTTAGTGCAACTTGAGGCATTTTGTCTTGTCCTATCACTTGATACTTGGGAGAAGAGACCAACACCTTCCATGCTACAACCTCCTTTCAGGCAGTTGCAGACAGCGATCAGGTCTCCCCTCAGCCTCCTTTTCTCCAGGCTGAACCCCCCAGGTCCCTCAGCCGCTCCCCATCACACTTTTTCTCCGGCCCCCTCACCAGCTCTGTTCCCTTCTCTGAACTCGCTCCAGCCCCTCAAGGTCTTTCTTGTCGTGAGGGGTCCAAAACTGAACCCAGGATTCAAGGTGCAGCCTCACCCATCAATCCAGCTGGTCCAGATCCCTCTGTAGAGCCTCGTACTCTCCAGCAGATCAACACTCCCACCCAACGTGGTGTCATCTGCAAACTGACTGAGAGTGCACTTCTCAGAGTGTCTTAGAAAAACAACCTCATCTGTGGGTGCTGTCTGCACCTACTTTTGCAGTCTGCTGTTAGCATTTTGGGCGAGAACTGAATTTTTTTCAGGGAATGCTTAATAATTTGCAAGGGGTAAGGTACAGAAGAGATCAGTTATTACATTCAGCAGGCAGCGTACAGTCCATGAGTTGAAGGTTTGAATCCTAATGGTGAGCAGTGTGAGCTTGATGTGGTTCACACAGTGGGCTCTTGGTTTTCTGCCTCAACAGCTCAAGGCTGTAAATTGTAGGTGACTGGAAAGAGAGTCTTAAGGATAAAGTGCTTAGGCAATTGCTTGCATATCCTGAAGTACCATCTCAGCCGTATTGTGTCTGTGCTCTTCATTCAGATCTTGTGTGTTCCAGCACATCACCTGGAACTTTATTGTGGGTGTGTGAAACTATACTGCAGTCTTGACACATGAATTGTATAGTCAGTGCCTCGTGTAATGGTGTGAGCATTGCAACATGACGTGTTTATCCTCATTAACATTTTTTTACTCAGTGCATCTCCAAAGCAAGGGGTTTAAATATTTATCCTGCATTTTGAGCTGCTTTAGTAAAGGTAACTCAAGGGAAACTGAGCAAAGCCAAGCAATTCAAAACCATCAAATTGTTGTTCAGTATGGCAGCCAATGAGCATAGTCTTAGTTTGGGCGCCGATGGAAGTTATTCACTGCTCGTAGGTGTTGTATTCTGCAATTTATGCTGATGCTTCCCTTTGCAGAATAGTTGGCCTTTGTTTCTCTGTGTGCTGGAAGCTGGGCATGGGGAAAGGTACCATTTAGTTTGGCGAGTAATGCATGTTATCCCATATGAGATCTCAGAAATGAAAGTGCAAGATGCTAATAAGAACTTACGATGTTGGATACAGACAGAATTTAAGAGGGATTATGGACTGCGAGGCCAGAAGGGTGCAGAGCCATGTGGAATAGCCACATGAGAAACAAATGCGGTTGTGGTTTTATACCCTGCATGTGATTTGGACAGCCTGTGCACGGCTTGAGCCAAAATTGAGTGGAAGCAGTTGTATGGACAGGCTCTCTTACATGAGGGAAAAGGGGCTGTATGGTCAAACATCCCTTCCCTTGAGCAGCAACAGCATTAAAACCTATAGCTCAAGCTGCTTCTGCTGCCGAGAAAGTTAACTTGGATAGGAAATGCGTAGAAGAGATTTGCCCAGTCCTTGTCCACCTCTGCCAGAAAAGGAGCCACCAGCCCGTGTTCTGTCAAAACAAACCAACCCCCCTTCCCCAAACCCTCACCTTAACAAATTTAAGAAAGAGGTGTATAGTTTATGTTGTTACTCCTTTTTGCAGATGTAATCAAAGAAATTCCTCTTCAGTTTCTCTAGGAGGTATTTTTTGGGTCAGAGGAGTGTCTTGGGAATAGGGTGGTAGAGGCAGATTTGAAATTTCTGTTAAAAGGAATTGCAGGGTATGCTACATCTAGTTTTAAATCGTAGAATCCGAGATTGGAAGGGACCACAAGGATCATCTGGTCCAACCTTTCTTGGCTAAAGCAGGGTCTAGACAAGCTGGCCCAGCCTCCTGTCCAGCTGAATCTTAAACGTGTCCAATGTTGGGGAATTCACCACTTCCCTGGGGAGATTATTCCAATGGCAGATTGTTCTCATTGGGAAAAATGTCTCTCTTGTGTCCAATCAGAATCTCCCCAGGAGTAACTTGTACCCATTGCCCCTCATCTTTTCCATGGGACTCCTTGTAGAAAGGAAGTCTCCATCTTCTTTGTAGTTATCCTTTAAATACATGGTGATGAGATCTTCCCTGAGACACCTTTTCTCAAGGCTTTGTGTTGGGCTTAGTAAATAAAATACACAGTGAGTTGTAGTAAGAATTATTTGCAAAATTGTCATTTTCTGAAGACAAAATGACCCTAAAAGTGCCTACTGTGGTGTGCTCAAATTCATGTTTTGAGCGAAAAGTTAACATACAGATTTTGCTAGCTGTTGACTCTTTTATTCAGCACTGTCATTGCTGCACTGGCTCTCTTGTGTTTTGGGTTTTTTTATTTAATATACTATAAATAACATCAAATGAGATGAAATGGTGGGATCTTATTTTCCAGGTGGTATGCAGAGTAAAAGAGATCTATTAATACCATCATGAGACAGCATCTTTCTCCTGAACAGCAGTCAGAAGGAACAGCTGCATGTTATTTCTGCCTCAGGTTGGAGCTCATTTCAATAAGCCGAGATTGGCTGCATTTTCCAAGGCTCTGCTTATTTGTAACAGCCATTCTTCAGAGCTCTCGCATCTGTCAAAGCTCATCCAAATCCCCCCTCGAGGAAGCAGATGTTAGAAAGTTATAATTTAGATGTTTGTTTTGCCTCTTAAAAGAATTCTGGACAGCAATCACTGTGGTCTGTTAAACATTGTTAGCAAATGCAAATTGTTAATGAATCTGGACTGGTTTGTGAGTGATTTTTGTAATGACTCGTCACCTCAAGAATTAGAGCTAGGGGAGTAAAAAGGTAAGCTACTGTTACAAACATCTACAACTCTATGATCTATAGATTCATCCGCAGACTTTGGGGAATCTGGCTGAATTATAATGCTATAAATACATCGCTGGAGTCATGAGTAGCGTAGACTAAGTAGAGGTATCCAGACAGCTCTCTCAGTGGTGTTACATATGTGAGCACTTTCCAGAGATGACCTTTCCTTCCCTTCTTTATTCATGTTTGCTTTTTGGCAGCTTTTTGGCAGGCTGGTGCTTACTTTAGGGGTTAGTGGAGAGGGATGAGGCCATTCTCTTGCAACTGTCAGATTTCCTAGAAGATCAAATCTTGAAGAGAAATGTGAAATGCAAGAGAGATTGCATCAATTTTGTCCTCTGGCAAATGTAGCCTGTTGTTAGGATCTTTTGTAAATACGAAAATGGCAAAACGCATTGAAGCAGCACACTCCTGCTCTGGCGGCAGCGAAATATGTGTGTTGTAGATTCACCCATTCACCCAATTATTACCTTACCTCTGCACTTCAGGCTCAGTGTACTGAAGTAGGGGCACAGGTCAGATTTTAATGAATTAACAAAAAAAAAAAAAAAGTATTTTTACTCACCTCTCCTAAAATAACATACAGCTGTTGAATTTCATCTTCTCTTGCTTACTTTTAAAATCTTCCGAAAATAGAGAGATTTATCCAAAAACACTAACGGTATTGTTTTCTGAAAAGGATGATAAAATGTTCCGTCTGTTCACATGCTGAATTATCACAGACATTTTTCCAAAATAATTATGATCTGTGGAACACTTCATTCTTAATTAACAAGAAGAACAAAAAAGAGTTGCTGCTATTAACTGCCAACACATTTTGATGTGGGAAAAATTGATTATGCATGCTACAGGAGCTGAACAGGTCAGATTATCAGTTGAGATAAGGTTTCACAACTCCAGCTGTCACTCTTGTGCCTACTTTAGTCTTTATATAAAAATAATTTCACAAGAACCTTTGTTGAGAAATGTTTCCCTGATCCAGTGGATGAGAAGTGAAGCTAAATGCGAATTGGGCAGAATCTACCCTGTTTTTCTCTATTGCATAAGCCTTACCAAGCCACCTCAACCAGGATTTTCCACCAGCACCTAATCCTCTAATTAGGCAGAACTCCTTTAGACAGAGTTTAAGGTGGGTTTTGTAGGGTGCTCCGGCACACCCCATCCCACAAGGCAGCTACCTAGTCATCAGCAGTGCCTCAAGCTGGGGTTGATCATGGTAATTGTATACATGGGTATTTATGTCCCTGGGGAGATGAATGAAGCTGAACAGGGGCTGACTAGGAAAAGCAGAAGGTCAATTGTGCATCATCTGTATGAGGACAACTGACGGGTTTGGGAGGATACAGGACTCAGTGAGGCACTGAACCAGCCTCAGTTCTGGTGAGATGATCATAAACTGCAGCTGAAGTCACACACTGGGTGTCCCACACCAGTGTCATTGTCCTACTGAGCTGTCTGAAGTTTTTCTAGTCACTGCCTACCACACGGAGCAACAGCCTTTAGGACTGTGCAAAATTGTAACCCCACCCAAACTGTTTCTCCATGCTGCTTCTGAAGATTAATTGTCTCTTCTGCTAAATATATGTACCTAAAATTACAGATATGCACCTAAAATTGACCATGTTTTACTTTCTCTTCTTAAGTTCCATTTACTGGATCATGTTATGACTTACCTGAGGGATTAAAAAACCTCTTCTACTTCAGGATATTTGTTTGTTGTATTGGCACTCTGGCATCATGATCAATTCACTTTACATACTATCTGGTATTTTAACAGTTTGTTATTCCCGAAATGTTCTTGATGAAGAGAACTGCCAATATAGGGTGTCTATTTGCAGAATGGATTGATGAACCTTTTAATAGTTTGCAGAGTCTGTCTCTGTTGCCCGCTGGCAGAATTAATTTCCTTATCTTTTAGGTATACCTTGTAGGTGCATATTGCACTCTGCAGCATTCCAGAGCTTTAGATTAGTGTGGGAGTGAGTTCTAGAAGATCATCTCCTTGTTTAATATTTCTTTTAAAAGGAGAAAATGAAATTATAGTACTTTCTAAAACCTCTGTATCTTGTATCTTTTTTTTTTTTTTTTTTACAGGGAGCAGAGTGTTCCTCTGTGTTATTAAAGATCAACAGGTCCCAGAGACTCCCTTGGATCATGCAGCAGGGCTGGATACACTTTTGTTCTCAAGACGGAGATGTATAACATCTTCCATGGCTGGCGAGAGGAGAGGGAGGCAGAAGAAACTGGTTTAAACTAAAAATGAAGTGATGTTTCCCAAAGGAATTAAGTTAAGAAAGGCTTAAAGTGAAAAGGTGCCAAGACATAGGAAGGAGATAAATGTGATTAAATCAAGCTCTGACACACGTCTCGAGGTAAATCGGATCCTTTTGGATCTCAGTATGCCAGTTCTGCCTCATTTTCTGTATAGGCACCTCTGAGCTCATAGAGATGCATCCAAACTTGTTTTAAACTCCCTGTTTGGGAAGAGACAGCATGTGACCTTGGAAATGCCAGCTTGGATACACTAGCCTTACCAACTCTGTGCGTAAAGGGACTCTGGTGTCTGCATTGATGCTCTGTGTTGTCTGTGCGTGTTCCTACACCTGCACAACAGCTTATCTGGCTACACAGATTCCCCTGATCTTCTTGATTCCAAACTGGATGTAACCTGCAGTGGACACTGCAACAAAGTCAATATTTTTCCTCAGTTTTGCTTCTGTACACATTGACCAAAAGATTGAGTCACAAGGCTTGGGAAAACTTGACTGTATAAAATGGGAATTGTTTAGCTAGAACCAGAAGGAAATAGCCTGTCCCTAACATTAAGCTTTTCTCGATTATTTAAGCATGTTGGGTTTAGGAAGCAATTTTCACCTTGATTGAATGTGCCAGTCAAAGAGGAAATTGCAGGTGCTAAGTGCTGATATTGTCAGGCTTAAGTGTTTGACTGAATTGGGGTCCGGGTCTCTATTTCATTACTTGGTTCTCAGTTTGCTGAGCGTGCGTTCCTCCATTTAGGGTATTGCTTTATTGTTTATACGTATTAAACAATATGCACATCAGCTTTCCCTCCAAGGGAAAAAGGTTACAGAATGCATTATTTAGTTATAAGCTGCATACATCCCAGGCTCTCTAAAAGTCCAGCCCCTTTAGCATGTCTTTAAGCAAAAGTGTATTTTTTTCTTTTTTTTTTTTTTTTTTTTCCCTCAAAACATCTGTCTGGAGTGATGTGAGAAGTAAGATTCAATGTGAAAATACCCAGTCGCCACACACAGGAGGAATTCCCTGAAGCAGGACAAGTGTGATTGAGCCAGCCACGTTACTGGCGCTTACAGTTTCTTTGTGAAACAGCAGAAATTTTCCACTGAGAGCCAGAACAGTCATGTTACTTGTTGTTTGTTTATCATTAAATTGTGATTACAGTAAAAAGAGCAACTGCATCAAGTGGAATCAGCTTAATGAATGTGTTCCTTCTGTGCTTCTGGTTGCTGATGGAGAATGTCTTCCCGGCCCCAGAAGCTTCACGTAGCATCTCTTATTTATTCTGATTATTGCTGATAGGATTTATTTAAAGTGTAGCAGCTGGCAGCTCCAATCCATATCAAGGTCCTCTCATGCTATGCATTGTATGCCAAGTTAATAATACTTCTTAGGACTTGGCCCAGATCTCACTAGAAAAAAATGTGTTCAATTTGTTGCTTAATGTTTTCCAAACAACATGGTTGCTACCAAAAAGTAGAGATGTTTCTGAACTGTGAGCCTGGTCTTCAAATGCATTCTGATATTCAGGTCTTCATATGGTAAATTAAATCAATAAATGACCATGTCATTGAATTTAGATGGAAATAATATTTTTCCTTTGTCAACTGAGAATTTTTCAGCAAGAAGTTTTAGTGTGATTTTTGTGGAACTTAATTTGAGACAAGTTGTGATGAAACTTTCTTTTATTCCAAAAAATGTCAAGTCTCCCCAAAGTGAAAGGCTGTATCATTTTTATTTTCTGACAAGAAAGGCAGAGAGGGAGTGTCTTGTGAAGCTGGTTAATAAATTTTAAATTATTATTAATTACCCGATTATTACATGCATACCCAGGACCCATCCTCACTGGTTCATACTGCTGCCAGCAGGCTTTTTTTCAGCAAGCAGAGTCCTTCTGAGTAAGACTTTGCAAAATCTGGTGTTAGCATTTTTAATAAAGTCCCACAAACAAAAATATGCTTCATGCTTGCAGGTAACTGAACCTACATACCAGATCCATGTCAGTGGGGAAATATGCTTGTCATCTAAGAAATGTTCTAGTCAGCAAAGCACAAGGATTAATGATAGAAAATATGAGATGAATGAGTATTATAAAAGCTGCCAAAGCTGAGACTCCCACATCAGTTACATTTTACCTTACGCGTCCCCTTGGTGTAGCGGTAAATTATTAATGCTGAAAACTGTTATTTCATTCGTGAATAATTCAATATGACACTGGATGGGTGATGTGGAGAACATAGGAAGAAAGGCAGCAACTTTTATTATAACTGCAGCATTTCCTTATCCCAGGAAATTGTCCCAAACCCTAGTTGGGCCTCTTAACCCCATATGCACTAAAACGAATTAGGGCTATTTTGAGAGTCGTAGTTGGAAGTAGTTATCAAAAGTTAAGTAAGTAACACTATCCCCCGCTCCCTGAGCTCTTCTGCATGTCTTTTAACACTGAAAATGAGTTGATCTCTGAGGATGCAAAGCTCCACTTAAAATGCATGTATTCAAATCGTGTGCTTCTGCACATCTTGGCACAAAAGCGGTATTAAGGGCTGTCACCTGGTGCCACTTTCCAGTCTAGTCCCCAGGGTAGGGTGCTGGTTTAAGTTTTGAAGCTGTGTCACAAAAGCACAGGGTAAATTATTTTACCATGTTGCTGTAGTGAGGTGTCTATATACATGTTTCACAGCATAGTTATTCCTACCTAGGGGGATGAAAATGTCAAAGCATTGGGGACAAAGGAAGGTTTCTTGCCAATTAATTAGTTTTAGGGCTGAGTGTGTTTAACATATTAGAAGAAAACAGGGAAAAGAAGGATTCACTGTCATTTTTTTTACTTGTGGAGTTACTGACAGCTGGGCAGAATCTGCATTTGAAGAACCAGGAGCCTGACTTGTGCATGTGGTGGATTTTAGGGTGATTTCTGAGGAAATAGGGCCCCCAACTCACCTTCTCTTTGTGTAAAATGTGACCCTACCATGCATGTGTGGGGAGAAAAAAGAGGGGAGCTGCTTCCTTGAGTGAGGAAAAAGTAGCTAAAATGCAGTTTAGTGTCTTCTTCTATCCTGCTATTCTCTGAGTATTTCTGCCTCCCTACTTTTGTTCCTTCTGCACGTTTCTTTACCCTGTGCTTATTAATATTGAGTAATGTCCAAATCCATTTTCAATTGCCTTTAACCAGGAAAGGACTTCTCCCCTTAATTTTAATATCAAGGCAACAATCCCATGACTCTAGTACTGGAGAATATTATTTTGATACTCTTAAGTTGATTTAGCAGAATTTATACCTTCCCATTCTGGGAAGTTAATTCCCAGCTTTGGGAATATTACTTATCCTAACGAAGGGAGCGCATTTTACTTAACTAATACTGTTGTTAGTACAACATGCCATTTTCTTTAAGTGACTGTAAGCTGCAGAGATAGACTCATAAACAAAATATGGATGAGAAAACTAGCTGATGCCTTTTTAAATTTGCAGAGCTATGGTGAAGCTAAGTAAATTAAATGATTCATTTTTGCTGATTTTACATGCGCACCAAATGATGCATGCCTCTTTTGTACTGGATTGTAATACCTCTAATTTATGGAGATTATAATATAGATTCAGCCATGCTGTGACTTGAGCCATTGGTGAAAACTCCTCTCTTCTCAAAGAGAGAAAGGAATCTCCTCTCATGGGGAAAGAGAAGTGGGGTGGGCACATCCATGGCATAGTTAAAAATCTGTTTGAGTCAGGCAAACAATCTATAACCAGCTCACTTGGAAGAGAACAGAGTAATGTAACCCATCTGATTTTATGGGGGAAAAACCAATCTGAAAAAATGAACATAGCTGGACTCAATTAAGGACACACAAAGATCTGTCCTGCTACATCAATTAAAAAACAATCAAACAACAAAAAAGTTTTGTTGTTGTTTGGGGTTTTGGGGGGGTTTTTTGTGTGTTTTGTTTTGGTTTGGTTTTTTTCTATTTATTTCATGGCACCCTTACAGAATTCTAATACCTAATCCCAATAGTCTGTTTACCTGAACCTGAACTATCGTGGTCTCCATCTGTCTGATAATTACAATAAAAGCCTCATGCAAGCCAAAGAGCTGCAACTACCTGAGGCTGTGATCCTCTTGCTAATGTGGCTTGTGGACAACAGAAGTACCCCAATTTCATCTTTGGAATTGCTTACCATATTGGTAAAGGGTAGTTAAGTTCACTGTCATGGATTTTATGAAATGTTTGATTGGAATGGTAATTTGTGTTTGTTAATTAGCAATCATATTGCAGCATGTGTGACCTAGTTAGCAGGATAATTTTCATGCAGAGGCCTCTGCATTCAGTAGTGCTGTAAACTTAATGATTTTAGACGCAGCAGTAATAAAATTATAGTTCTTTCTCTATGATATTTTCGCCTTTCTCATGTTTTCTCTTCTAGGGAAATATAATCAAAAGTATTACCGATGCAGAACAAATCTGAAAACTACCAGCACAACTCTGTGACAATTATATTGTTAAACTGTTGCCAGCTTAATCCACATGTGGATAGGCATAGGTTTGTTTTTATTAATAAAAATGACACCACATTTTGAGGACAGGAATCTCCCATCCACAACCTTTCCCTTCTTTTTGTCATTAATATCCTAGGTCAAACAATATTCATTCTGATGCAGCACCTTCTTGAACCACCCTCCACCACAATTAAAAAGTCTTTATTTTATGTCCTGAAATAGACTTGAGTGTTGGCAAAAGAAGAACCACCATCTGATAGGTGGGATTCAGAGAAAGTCTCGTGTTCGTTTTCCTGGAGTGGAAATAAAACTAAAAGCACCCAAGGGCTTGACGCAATTGTTTTGTTACCTTTTGATGATGCCTTGAAGTCTTAAACTTGAGCCCTTGTTACTGTCTTCAGCCCCTGGTTGTAAGTATTAAGCAGGCAAATCTGCTACTGATTTTTTTTTTTATTTCAGTAATCAGTAAAGTAGCGCTGCTATACAATCAGGTTATTGTGAAAACAAGGCTCAAAGCCTGAATGGTGTACGATCCATTCTGTAACAAATTAATTTACATTTCTACTGGCAAGACCCAAAAGGGACCTTGTGCTTTGACTGCAGAAGACTCCTACTTTTTCCTTTGTCCTTTTATTGAGAACTAAGTAAAGCCAAGCCAAAGTGCTGATTCATAAAAAGAACAGTTGTTTTTGGAAAATGTTAATATCTTGTGGTAAAGCAGCCATTTCCATTTTATGATACCTGACAGAAATTACCCAGTTTCTTTGATTGCACACAATTAAATGGCATTATCAACCCATTAGGTTAGATACATCTCACAGTAGGAAAATAAAACCTAATGTTTACTTATTGATGTTTAAATAAATAGTAATTATCATTCCATGACAGTCTTGTACTACTGTAATTAAGCTTTAAAACAAAGGAAAATTGGAATTAAGAGGGCTTATCTACATTACATTTAGAAGTTATTGTTGAAGTCAGCTATGGTAATGTGCAATAACTTTGAGAAAACAACATCACCTGTTTCTGCCCTAGAGTAAGTGCAACGATGCTGGCATTCTAGGAGAAAAAATTGTGTACACCTCTGTCACGGAGTGTACACCACCTGCCCCACCAGCTGGTGGAGGTGAAGTCACCCTGCCCCAGGGTAGGGGAGGATGTGGCTGTTAGCACCTTGGTACGACTCTAGGTGTGTACATGAGGACTGGCACAGTGGGGCACAAAAGGCATGAAAGAGCCGTCAACTGCCCCATTGAAGGCTCCAGATCTCAGGGGGCTGTGCAACTCCCACACCATCCACGCCATGACAACAGTCATGATCTGACAGGCTACTTTGGAGTAGTGGTGCAGTCATCTCTTGCCTCCAAAGTCAAAAGGGGGGACTCTGTCATTGAGTTTGAATGCCCACTGTGTCATTTTCCTGTTATACATTATCATTACAAATCAACCTACCAATAAACAATAGAATAAAGCAACTTACAACAATTACAGTTATTATCAAATATTGGAGGAGGCTGGTTAGCAATCCTAATAAATGCATTGAAAGTTTTTTCACCAGTTAGTCCCCAGTACAGCAACAATTGCCCCTGAGTCCTCTGTTATTTCTCCTTGTAGTGGTTCTTGTAATGGCACCCAGATGCTCAGGGTGTAGACACAGCTTCCTATATACACCTTTTTCCTTCAATAGGATCAAGTGCAATATGGCCTGGCTTTGGACAGTCTCTCTTTTCACGTAGCTGATGATTTAGGGGTCTTATGCAATGTCATGCATAGAGGTCATTAGTGTTTCCAGTTGCAGGCTTCACCTCCTGAACAGCCTGTTGATATCACCCTGGTGTGACCCTCATTCCGAAGAATGACTCTAACCACCACCCAGTCTCAGCTGGAACTTCTTCCACCCCATCCATATATCCCTCAGTAGGAGCAGTCAGGATTGTCCATCTTTCTTTTGTCCTGCAAGAGAACACAAAGATGGGCCTCGGTCCCTTGGAACCGGGCTTTTGGAGCTAGAAGTCTGGGACTATCCACCAGACGCTTATGTGGTGGGTTTTCTCCTTTTCATCAAGGGCCTCCCAAGTATATAAGCCTCTAGGTTTTGCTAAAGTCATGGGCACAATACCAACAGAAGGTAGTTTCACCATGACAGGCTGGCCCACTTGTGTTCTTGGGGGCTGGTCTTTTCCTTTGTCTGTTATAGAGTCACTGTCTGTTAGCGGCCTCTCAGGGCAAAATGTCCTGATTTGGGGGCTTCCATAGCTCCTCCAGAAGTTATTGATAATTTTGCTGCATTTGGCAGGGGGTATTTTTGGAGTGCATTTTGTTTAAATTGCAGCAGCCCAGGAGCAAACTACAAGCCACATCCACCCCGCGACTCCCAGATTAAAAAAACTGTAAACTTATCCATTTCGGCAAAGAAATATGTACATAGGGCATTGGCAAGAATTCACTGAGCAGGTTGGAGCAGCCTGAGGTCCCAGTCTGTGGCTTTTAGGTTTTTTTAATGCATTTCGTTCCCTTTGCAGGACTCAAAAGGGTTAACGTTCCGTTTCTCCTCAGTATGGGAGACAGTTGCCGGCATTCTGTTTGTGTTCTAGGTTTTCCTCTCTAACAATTCTACCAGCTCCCCTATATGCTTGGTGGAAAGCTTGTGCAGCAGTGCTTGGGGCACCCCAAAGGCTAGTACCAGGTGCCACAGGCCCTCTGCTCCATGCTGGCCCAGTCCAACCGGCTGCAGAAGGGCTCAGGTTCCCGGGGCAGGGCAAGCTGTCCAGTGAGAGACTTGCGCCTCGTTTGCTGGACCCTCCTGCTCCCATCTGTGCTGCTGCCCCAGTCCACCCATCCTATTTCATGCCCATAGGTGACTATTGTGCAGAATTTCAGCCCAGGTTAATACATGTGTGGGCGGATTTCAGGGGTTTTGCTTGTTACGGTCTGCAGCCTCCTGAATTCTCTTCCTGAGGGACTGGACTTGTATCTTCAAAGTGTCCAGCAGCCCTCTGATAAGCGGCCAAAGGTGGGTCAGATTTACCGACACAGCCATGGGGATTCCTTGCCACCCTCTCTCATACGTTGTCTGTATACAAGCAGCTTTTTGAACGCCCTCAACCAGCTCCAACAAGCTTCTTATCCTAATGGTGACAGGCTTCCCACGTTCCTTGGGATCCACGCCACCAGCCCAGTAAGCCACGTGAGATGTTATGAGCTGATCACGATCCAGACCATCACTTCCTCATTACTCAATAATATCCGATCACCCCCCTGTAAGTGAAACACGCCAAAGATATTCAGTTTCTCTTTCGCCCAGCTTGCATGAGAATTTAGCTTGCAAGTCGCCGAGCTCAGGTTCTGTCCACAGAGTGGCACAGATGGCAGTTTTGGGGTTTCCACCCTGTGGACATGCACACCTCTCTGTTTTAATAAGAGGTCGTACATCCTTTGTCTCCACCTCTTCTTCATCAACACTATTTTCAGAATCTCCTTAGATATCCCTGTCCCAGTCTTCAGGATCAGCGCCCACAGTCAATTTCTGGATTTGGGCAACGCTAGGGGTGGATTTCGCTCAGGTTAACATGAGCTCAATCCTTTGTTCTAGCAAATGCACCCACTCCCTCTCTCACCGTAACTCTGCTTTTAAACAAACTATTTCCAGCTCTTTTCCAGAATCGTGCCTCTCTGACTGGTTATAGGGTTTGCACTGTTCCCGGGCTTGCTTTAAGTGAATGCACAGAACAGCACCAAGAACAGCACAGACAACAACACAAACAGTAGCATAGAAAGCAGCACACGTGACTATAGTCACTCTGGGACCACACCAGCTCGATTCCACCCAATGTGTGCAGGTCAGCTCAGAAGGATTATTACAGCTGTACACCCGTAATAATTTCTCCATTTCTGATATCCTGCCGGTTGCGCCAATTTAAAATGTCACTGAGGCACCCCAAAGTCAGTTTTAGGCAGACAACAAGTTCCAAACCAGACTTTATTTTAGCCGGAAAAGCATAGTCAATAAACTGAACAGGAACAGGGTTTATACAATTATTTAGCACTCTGACAACATAAAATACAGGTTTGGATATCAGTTGAGGAGATTATTGGGGTACAACAACATAGGAATAATGAGAATCCACAACGTGCATGCATACACTCACAAGAAACAAAACTAGAGTCCTCTGACTCCAGGGTACCCACAAGAAATAATCACTCACCTGGGTTAGGTGAAGGTTTACACTTACCTGGTTAGGCAAGGAATCACACTTGCCTGGGTTAGGCAAGGACTCATTCAAGGATATAGCCAGTAAATAACCACTCACCCAAATGAGGAGGTGAGGTGCTCTCAATCCTGAATAGTCACCTTAGACGGTGTCCCAGTCCAAGGGGAGGGTTCCAGTTCACAGACCCACTGCTCCGAGAAGACCACTTCAAGGGGGTCTTTAGCGGGGACCCCATTTTATAGCCTGGTCAGATCTGGCTGTGGGCATTACAACATAGTCCAGAAGCTTCACAGCTACTCTGGGCAAATCTTTTGTTAACAACCCTATCAATTGACTCAGGGTCCTGTTAAGTACCCTGTCAATTGACTGAGGGTCCCACCTCTCCTGCCCCACCAGATCGTGGAGGTGAAGTCACCCTGCCCTGGGGTAGGGGAGAATGTGACTGTCAGCACCTTGGTACCACCCTAGGTGTGTACATGGGGACCGGCACAGTGGGGCACAAAAGATGCTAAAGAGCCATCAACTGCCCCATTGAAGGCTCCGGATCTCAGGGGGCTGTGCAACTGCCACAGCCTCGGTGAGGAGGAACAACAGGTTTAGGGGAACTTCCTCACACTCTTGGGAATATTTTGCATAAACAAGAGAAAGCAGTCATTGGTGTACACCAGTCATTTGTTTGAAGCTGTTTATTTTGGTAGATTTATTTGGTAGTCTGGTTTCTTTCATTACATTTCTCTGTATCAGGAGTCCAATTTGCCTAATTAAAGACAGTATTTGTCTCCAGCCTGGGCAGGTGTTACAGTTTGTTTTAATTGCCCAGACTGGTGGTGTATTTTGTTTGCCTTATCATTGGTAGGTACTAGTAATTCTCACGTGCCCATATTAATTTTAAGGAGAAGCTTTACTCTAGATTTAAGACCTATTTTTTAATTTGTAGTGGTCTTTGGAACATTTTTAGGAAGCTGAGTGTATAAACATCTGAAGCACTCCAATCTGAAACTCAAAAAGGAGCTTGTTTTTAAAAAATGTTTTGAGGATTGTGGGGGTTTAGTGTTAAGCTTTTGGAAAAAGTCAAAGCTGAATCAGACATTATTTTTTGTTTTGAAGTGGAGTGTTCAACGTGAAGGATTTGGATTGAAGCTCATCTTCAGCTTAAATGTAATTTAAGAATTCAGAGGGAAGGCACATACAGACATTCAGGACTAGCAACTATGGAAGTCTGAAAATTAATTAGGGAACAAATCAAGCTGGAAGATCTCATTAGTTATGCAGTACTGCTATGTAATAATTTTTTTCATAAGGAAAATAACCACGTGAAACTATTAGTCAGCTATGGTAAATCAGATTTCTTCCTACTACTATGTGGATTTATATAAGCTGTGGATTTTGTTACTCTTACTGTTGGGTGGCATGATTCAAAATCATTCCTTTTTGATTACCTTGAGATGTTTTCAATTTTTACATGATACTTTAGAGGATCTTGTAATGTATAGATAGCAGAATTTTACATTTGATACAGTTGACATTTTGGTGCAACGGACCATAAATTAATGCTGGTGTGAGCTATAAAAGGAAGGACATTAGAATAATCAGGTGACTACAGAAGTAGCTGAGTGTGTGAGTGGCTGTGGCACACAATTTTTCGATTAGCTCACTTTTATGAGCCTTGTCTGTTTTCTTTGTCTATATCCAACATACCTTAATTTCATTTTCTCAAAGTGACTCAAGGGATTGCTGAACATCTCAAGCTATGAGATTTTTGTGTCAACAGAAATTTAATTACTTCAGCGAAATGAATCACTGTAACTCACCTATAATAAATCTCCAGAATATGATATTCTCATTAAGGCCTGGACTTGTTTTTTGTGGACTGTTTCCCATGGCACGAGCATCGTAACAAATTAAGGATGAGGAAGGAAAATGAGAGGAAGCGACCTGCGTCCATTTAAAATTGGTAATTCAAACTGAGTTCTATGCCATAACAAGATAAAGGTTATGTTTTCTATCCACTGAGTGAAATAATTTATTTCTCAGGTGTTAAAAATTCTCAGTCGCTAAAACCATCTGAGCAACAGATTTTTTTTTTTTTTTCGTAATCAGAGTTCAAAATTGCAGATAACTCATAACCTAATGCTGGGAGCTGAGGGTTGCTCCTTGTTAATAAATTGGTAATGACTGAGCAGATTTCCTTGCAACTCAAAAAGGGGAAAAATGACTTAGACAGTAGATGTGAAAGCTTCAGTCCCCACACTAGTTCCTAAGGAAGACTGTAACTGGGAAAAAAGGGAAGAAAAAAAAAAAAGAGAAAAAAAAAAAAGAGACTTGCTGTTTGCATCTTTAAGGCCATGGAGGACAGATTATTCCCATCCCCTTGGTGTGTTCCGCATTTGGATGTTTTACATTTAACACTGTTACACATCCTCTCAAGGCCTTTTCTTTTAGCTTGAACATTAAGCTCATTCTGTCCTGTTGGTAGGTGCTATTTTCCAGACTTCAGTTATTTTGTTCCCTTCTGTTTTTTTCTCCAGCTGCTTTATGTTGGTTGTGTTTCTTTGTGTTTGTTTTTTGTTGTTGTTGTTGTTTTGGTTTGGGGTTTTTTAATGTGGGGTTTGGGGGGGGGGGGGGGCGTAATCTATCATCTAGTATGCCCAATTTGTCAGGATCATTTTGGACTCAAATGATGTTTTCCAATGTGCTTTATGGCCCTGCTAGCTCTGTATGATCCTCAGCTGTAAGTTTGTCTCACTCTTGTATCACTCAGGTTGTTTAATGAAACTGTTGTCCTAGAACAAACCCTGTGTGAATAAGCATAAAAACATCTGCCTCTAAGGAAGGAATGGAGTTACCTGCTTCTGTTTATCTCTGGATGGATGTTATGCCTCTTCAAAATTGTGCAACTTAGTTAGAAGTTAGGTTTTTTTATTTTATCCTCCCACCTTCTTCCTATGTGTGTCAGTGCTTATGCTTCCATAGAAACGGTTCCTAACAATTGCCAATCGATTAGTCTTCAACCCACCAAAGTAAAAATGCTATTGAAGAAGCTCAAACTTGCTCCTCAGCTCTTAAATAAGACTGTTCATTATTGCCATTCCTGATGATACCAAATGCACCTACAATGCACACAGAGAATAAAAACATTCCTGTTTTGATCCAAGAATAAGCAAAAAAAAATCCACAGATAAGGAGGGTGACCTCATTAATGTTTATAAATATGTAAAGAGTGAGTCTCACGAGAATGCAGCCAGGCTCTTCTCGGTGGTAGCCAAATGATAGGACAAGGGGCAATGAGTACAAACTGGAACACAGGAGGTTCCACTTAAATATGAGAAGAAACGTCTTCACAGTGAGTGTGACAGAGCACTGGAACAGGCTGCCCAGGGAGGTTGTGGAGTCTCCTTCTCTGGAGACATTCAAAACCCACCTGGACACATTCCTGTGTAACTTCATCTAGGTGTTCCTGCTCCAGTGGGGAGATTGGACTAGGTGATCTTTTGAGGTCCCTTCCAATCCCTAACATTCTGTGATTCTGTGAGGCGAATGCAGAGGGTCATAATGTATCATAAGAATGTTCTACTCTGAGAGAGGATTCTACAAAATCTGCCATTATAAACCAAGGCCTCACTTGCTATAAATCACTGAAAGTAATAGACCGATACCCAGTTCTCCAAGCTGCACAGAAATGATGAAAATACGATTTTCCAACAGAAACTGCTTACTCAGCAAGATAAAAACATCCCGTGAAACATACAGACTTCAATCAAATGCCATTTATAAAAGAAACCAGAGTGAAGTAGCTTTTTACCTCACTAAAAGATTGCTTTTTGATTTTGTTTTCTTTGAAATTTAGATGAGAAATTACAATATGATATTTTAAAAGATGTTTTAAGTGATGAAATGAAATCTTGGCACAGGTATATACTTTAAGGGATATCTTGAATGTTGGCAGTTCATTCTAATTCTGAATCAAGTGCGGGAATAAGTGTAAATTCCTATGTGGCTGACAACTTCTGCTGGGCATTTGGGTATCCAGATCAGAAGCCATTATCACTGTTGGCTACTTGGTATTCTCAAGTGTAGCCAAAGAATGATTAAGAGTGGAGGAACAATTTATCGATAAGGTAGGAATGGTCCCTGTGGGCTCTTATCATGAGGAACATGTAGGGAAGTTTGCATTTCATATGGACACAGCATATTTGCATAGCCCTGTGTAAATGGCTTTGGATAAAAATGCTGTGAGATTCTTTCCAGATTTATTTCTATATCATATAAACATACGGCACGATAATCATCCCTGTAAGTGTAGCTAATGAAACTTTACTAGCCTGTGATAGCTACGTCAATAAAAACGTGAAGGATGCGCAGCTGCTCTGAAATCAGCTTCGAATTTGGAGTTATTGGCATCTTCGTTGTCTACAAAATTAAGGAGTGAATGCTCTAGTGTTGAGCAATGCTTGGATCCTGTATACTATAGATGATTTGTACATTATGAATAACTAATCACATGTACAGCTATTTGAAAATATTACTTAATGGAATGGATGAGTAACAATTTGATAATATTTATAAGCTTGGACAGTGCTACTCCCACAGGGCTCAGGTCCATTTCGGTGTGTAGAGATGTGACTGCACAAGTTTCCAGGCTCTTGTTTTCTAATTGCTTACTGGTCATTAGTATGGGATGGGCATTTCAGAAAGGCCTGGTGCTACTTCTGCCATTTATAGTATAATAATATACATTGCCGTAGTTGCACACAGTTTTCCTTCCATAGTGTTAGCGTAGTTGACAGCAGCAAAGGATCCAACCCAAAATGTAAGCAACACCCTAGTGTAATGAGAGGCTTTGGATGAATTTCAAATTATCTAAGGCTGAGTCATACTCACACATAAGCCTAGCTCAAACTGGGTACGCTGAGAACTGAGAGATGCAAGAAAAGCTGATGCTGTTCATTTCAGTGCTGAGTTTAAATATCGGCAATTTCAGTACTCTTTTTTTTTTTCCAGGAAGGAAGTAAACCACTGTCAGAGTATATTTGCACATACATTTGGAGTTGCATTGTTTTACTTTTATAGTCACTTTAGGATTCAAGGTTTGCAATAGCAACCTGTGCTGCAAAACATGAAAGTATGGGAAGCAAAACAAATTACTCAAGGGACTTTTCTCTGCAGGGGATTTTTCTTCCTGAAGAGAACAAATCTGTTTTCTTTCCAAGTACAAATTAAAGAAAGGGAGTCGTGTTACTGTTAGCAGATGAAAAGATGGCTTCTTCTTTGCTGTGCAATGATTGGGGTTTAGAATCTGAAAGTGAAGTTACGTCAGTTGTTTCAACACAATTCCTAGGCAGGGCAGATTTTTCCACTACGTTAGAGCTTGTTCTTGATAGAGTATAATGTCTGCTTTATAATTTAACTTTCTTCGGTGTTTAGATATGAGGAAGATAAGTGACTTTCTAGAAAGTTCCCTAGACTCAGCAGCATATAAACCCATTACTTCAGCCTTCATTTATGGCCAGGTATAGCCTCTGGATACTATTCCCAGTTGTTCAGCGATTCGGAATATTTAAGCACGTATTTGCATTTTTTCTGTCCCTTCAGGTTATAGTATTCATTAAAAACAAGTACATTAACTTAGTACTGTCCACACATTCTTTCTAATTGGCAGCACTAATATTAAAAGTTATCAGTTATTGGTTTTTTTCCAAAGCATTTTGTTAGCTCTGTACAAGCCAAGCACTTTAATTGCAGCTCTTAGTCTTTCCAAGTGCTTTGCAAAGATGAATTAGTTGATCATTGTAACACCCTCGTTGAGCAGATACGGTTGTATTGGGCAGAACTTGCAGAACTCTGTGCTTGCACCCAAGCACCTGGTTAGCTCCCACATGGGTGCTGTTTTGGGAATACATCGGAGGATTTCAGGCCACCGGGTTCTCACATGGACCAGCCCCAAGGATTGAGAGGTTCACCTAGGTATAAAAATCAATTTACATCAGCAAAAGCAATTTCCCTTCCTTCTCAGCAACACCTATAGTCTGCTGTGGGGAGCTTGCTGCATGAAATGCTATTTTTTTTGTTAAAACAGCAAATTGGAAGCAGTCCTGTGTCCTATAAATCTCTGACTAAAAAGATAGGTTGTCAATTTTATCAAAGTTGCATTGCAGAATAGCCCTAAGCAGGAGTCTCTCAAACTCTATTTCACCTTCTACAGATGAGAATAAATTATAAGCCTCCTTGCTCGATATTTCTGAAATATAATGTACCTCTGTCTGTAACACAGGCTATAAAATGGAAATGAGATAGCCAGTACTCCAGTGTTTTTCTCATGTACAGAGGTTATTCTGGTAGTGTATCTCAAAAACCTTCAGCAATATTTTAAAAGATCAGCAATGTCAATTTGCATAATTTGGTGCATAATTTTTTCCTAAGGGCTCAGGAATTGTGGATAAAACTTTGCACTATTCTCAATAAGAACAAATAATATAATGTGTGGAAATGCAGCTGTTACCACTTATGCAAGAACTGAAGCGAATATACCTGTGACATTCAGCAACCCATAAAAATTATTTTGGGCATATACACTGTACCTATAGCAGAGTTATAACTGGAAATTATTAAATTACCTCTTTTGTCAAACCAAATAGATGTGGCAATTTATGTGGTTGACCTTTGGCCTTTTGCTAGCTTGGAATTAATTAGAATCAGCATTTAATGGTGTATTTATCTTGGATTGTCGCTGTGGTGGATGTATGCAACTTCTTTGTAATAAATTCTGGGTGCCAAATGCAAGGTATTTTTTAACTAGATCTTCACAGGATGAAATCTGTTGAGTTTCACCGTCCATAAAGACTTGGGGGGTTCATTTTTTTCCAACCGACATGTTTGGATTAAAAAATTGCAATTGTTCTGTGAAAGAAGTTTTATGAAAGAGATTTTATTTTTCTTGTTGTGGGGTGAGAATTGAGTATTTGCAAAACAATGCAGATTTCAAAAAGAATTGGTACCAACCCCAAATTAAATATTTTGTTTTCTGAGCGGGTGGGAAATAATTTCTTTCATTTTGAATTGGAATTTTAACTGATTTAGGGGCAGAAAATAGAAAATGCCATTGTGAAGTGAAAAGTCAACAGCTCTGTTTGAAAACATGGAGACAAACTTCTGGCTTGGCCTAAACTTTTGACCTAAATTCACGTTTTTCTGTTAATATTCCAGCTGTCAGGAAACTCTCATCAGCCTCACAACCAGATGAAACTTTCGTGTTGAGTATGGCTGTGTTTGACCTATTGACATAACAGGCTGTGTAATCCACAGATATTTCTTATCCATCTACCTCTCTGTAAATATTTGTTCAGCAAGTTAAACTTATTAACTGATTATTTTTCCCAGCTCTTGAAAACCGACCAATTCCTTGGACTCAAAGTATATAAATTCTCTCTCATACATCATCTTACCATCTTGCCGATCCCAATATTAGAACTTCCCTCTATGTGTATTATATTTTATTGAGGGCTGTGTGGAAACAGAACAGACCAATTTCAATGGCAGGGTTGTATTTAGTGTAGTTTCACTTGTGGTTTTTTGAGAATCTTCAGATTCTGCCCAAACAAGACCCTCGCAACCAACTCTGCAAACATATTTTCTACAGGACCGTGTTTATTCTTGCATAGTCACAGATTTGGAAACAATGCCCATCCCCTCTCTTTATAGAGAATCCCCTAATTCCTGGTTTATAAAGATATTGACATTTTCTTATTTTCCCAAAAGATCATTTTCACAAATAGAATCATGCCTAGGAAGATATATCTTGGATATCTCTAGCACAAATGAATACAGAATGTAGTATATTTCTCCAGCTAACTATTTTGACAAAACCATATCTGTTCCATAATGAAAAGTTTTGGTGACTCAATTTGTCCTTTTAAAAAAAAATCTGCCTAACTATTTTAATACATTTATTATTTTGTCTAGCACATAATTGATGTGAATGCTAAAATGCAAAGGATGTGCGCACATTGGATCTGTGTTGAAAAGTGTATTAGGATGGGATTCATGCAGTTAAAGCTTATTTTCTTTCTACTTAAAGCCAGAGACTTTGGCAAGTCTGTGCTCTAAGGCCCAACAAAGGAATGAGCTAAGACCGAAGGATCTTACTGCATCAACAAAATATCACCTGGATATTTAATGTGGGTTGCTCACTGCACAGCCACTAGTTATTTCTTCAGCACCATAAGTAGCTCTCTATGCATCCATGGTGTTTGCTTCTATCTTCTTTCCTCAGATGATGGATGTGGAAAACAGTTTTCTGCTTCATCAAGATCTGTGGCTTCAAGATGGACACTGGCCTTGGTGGCAGCAGGTGGGATCAGGATCAGTGCTGATTTTTTTTTTTTTTTTAATATACCCTCTTGACACCAGCTGTGTAGAGGGAAGAGCCCCTAACCGAGGTGAAACACCTGTAATGTTGCTTCTAATAGATGATGTGGTTTGACTGGAAACTGGATGACATCTCCACCTCTTCTATTTCAGACCTGGTTCCTTGAAAATTCATCAAGACTGGAATGTGGTGTGTTTTTTGGTTTTGTTTGTTTAAGTTGTGTTTGGTTGGTTTTGGTTTGTGTGTGGTTTTTTTTCCTTTTTCTTCTGGTAGCCTTTGCAGTCCACTGTAACGAAGACTTGTACTTCATCATTGCTATGCAGACAGTATCTTTGGTGTTGAGGACATGATATCATAGAATCATTTTGGTTGGAAGAGACCCTCAAGATCATCGAGTCCAGCCATAACCCAACTCTGGCAGTAAATCATGTCCCTACGAACCTCATCTATGCACCTTTTTAAGACCTCCAGGGAACGTGATATGTTGTTGCATGTTGTGTTAATAGTTCACAATACACTGAAATGGCAATGAGTTTGGGTGTAAAGTGTTTTCCATACAATTTATTCTGATAAAATACTCTGTTTCCATTAGCTAAATCCAAAAGTCTCAGTTGTCTGACTCAGCGATGAGTGAGTCTGGGGGTGACCAGCTTTCCAGAACTTCTAAGCCACATGTCGGAATGTTTACACGCCTGAGATCCAGCCAATTTCTCGTGTGCTCTGGGAAAGGGAAGTGAACATTGGGTTGGTGGCATGTCCATGACACCGGCTTCCTAGAGGTCCTAACCCCCTGTTGCAGGAACGTGCTGATCTGTTAGTAGATTCTGGAAGATGCTGGATGCTGCTTCACCAGCCTCTCCTGACTCAGAACTTCACTTGAGAGCAGCTTTCCAAGAGCCATCACAAGCCTTGGCCATATCAAACACAAAAGATTCTGAAGCACTGGAAGGTTTGAAAAGTTCTCTGTTTGCGAAGAGGTGGTTTCTGGAGGTGCAGCACAGATCTGAGCACTTAAGACTTGTTTTGTTGGAGGTCTCAAAAGGGAGGGGAAACGCAGAAAGTGGATCCTGGCAAATTACCTAAGCCGAGTTAGCAAAACCTGGTGTTGAAGGGGCTTGGGAAGGCTCAAGTCCAGCACAGATGTCATTGCTCTGTGTGAGGTTGCAACCATTAGTGCAATGTGTAGATCTAGGGAGTGCTTTGAAGGGTTATCAGAGAATGTGATGGTGTGCCAGGACATGACAAATGAGCTGTCAGCCCGAAAGTAAAGGGACACTTATTATTTTGAAGTTGGATGCAGGTTCAGAAGCCAATGTGGTGCCAGAAACAGTAGTGTTAGCACTGCAGAAGAAACCACAGATGGTTGAGAGTAAACCAAGTCCTTGGTTACATGTGGAAAATGCGGCTTTTGACACAGCAGAGTGGAGGTATATATGTGTTTATCCCTTTGAAGATGTGCCCAGGTGCTTTTCCTCAACCTTTCTGCACCCTGTCAGAGCCTGAGCATCTATGCCTGGGGATCACAGTGCGTTTGAACTCAGAAGGATCCTGGGATGCCTTGCCACAATGTGCAGAAGGTATCTGCTCTTTTTTATTTTTTTTTTTTCTCCTCATTAATCAGTGCCTGCCCCCATACGACCAGGATGCTGTAGTTCTAGACTAGGAAACATTTCCAGAGGCAGGTAACCACCCAGGAACACGCGGTTGACTATTTTCACTCTTCCCCACTTTACAATGGGAGTTAAACGAGTAATGATGTGCAAAGATGGAGCAATCATCAGATTAAACATTCACCTGTGACTTGTATGATGGTCAGTGTCTCATTCAACTTTGCTTTTTATTAACATGCTTTTTGGTTGTTTAATTGTTCCAAGTAAATGTTTGGGGCAGCTAAGTAGCCATTGAAAAGAAAGCTATAGATGGACTGATGCTTTTGCAAAATCAGACTGTTTCTTGGCATTTGGTGAAAAAAAGCATTTAATTGAAGACCAAACCAGTAGTTACAGATGAATACTATTCCTCATTTTGCTTCTGGACACTTTAATCAACCTGCCTGCACATTGGGATCAATCAGTTTCAGCAGTTGTGTTCATTCATCTTTGTTCTGCCATTCATCTCGTGGCAGCAAGGAGAACACTGTGTAATTGAATTTAGTTGAAATCTAATACAAGGACACACTGTGACAAGCCAGCTATAATCAGCTTGATTCTGAATTTTCAGATCAGGCATTGGCTTTGTATTTCTAGAAGGAACATATCAAGGGTCCCACAGAGCTTCAGGGAGAAAGCTGGCAAAGAAGGTGGAAAACTGGAGATATCAAGGTTGTTTTGTGGTTTGGTGGTTGTTCGGGTTTTTTTTCCATTTAGAGTCAGTTAAGAAAGAAATTATACCTTGTTTGCTTTCACTCAGCATCTACAGTGTTTGCTTAATTTAGGAGGGAAATCCACAACTTGGTCCCCTGTATAAAATGTCTAAACTTACATTTTGTGTTGCGTGTATTGTTTTAGTTCATTGCATTTTTTTTTAAGGCTAATGTAACAAGCCATAGAGATGGGATCTCAAAATATTTTCACTGAAGCAGGTGTAGGACTAGATTTTCAATTTTTCTAAACTGCTCAGCTTTTGATCCACATTTCTGCATAAGATCCCTCAGAAATAACTGCAGTAGTGTCATGTTCATGGAGTTAATGCTTTTTTTAAAACTGGGATACTAACTGGTTGGGTTTAACATGCTGTAAGTTGTATATTTTGTCTTTGGAGTTTCAGCTGATCTGACCTGAGTATTTCCATGGAGATGTGACTTTTGTAAGGCTTTTAATGTTGCAGATCTTTCTGACAGAATTGGAGGACTTTGCTGTAAACAGCAACCAACTTAAGAATACTCAAAGGATTTCCCACTTTCTGCAAATTCTTAATTTTAACTAGCAGTTTTATATATGAATCATAAAATGTGTTTGTAATCTAAAATGAAGGAGCTAAAATTTGGGGAGAAGAGGATTCCAAATACACACACAAGTGAAGAAATTGCAAAATAGTCCATGAAGGATGTTATTGCAAGGGCTTTTGATGTTTTCCTCAAATACGATATTTAATAAGATGTATTTTTCCTTGGAATGTTGTTACAATATATTGCCAAGCTCTTCAAGCAGGGACTCCTGGGAAGTGCATGTAAGACCATTTTTTCAGACCAGATGTGGTGAGAGGACTGTGTATCAGGAAACAATTCTGATTTTTCCAGCTATAACAGCTAGACACTGCAAAACTCACTCTCCTTTCAATGTATAGAGAATAACATTTACAGTCCTAAGGTTGTTGGTGTACGTCATGTGTCCTGCTTACACGTATATGGTTAATACAAAGTCCTTCAAAAATACTGTCAGTTGTGGGAGAGCAGTAATAAGTCTGTTCTTCATGTACTGTTATGAGAAACTGGAGTATTTAACCCTCTGGCAATGCACAAGTTTGTTGTTTGTTTGGGTTTTTTTGCGCCATGTTGGACTGGCAAGAGGCTGCTTTCAAAATATTTCAGTACAAATGTGTTTGAAACAAAATGTAGATAATCACGTCAAAATGCCATTTCTATGTGTTAAAGCACTTTTTAAACTGTCTGCGCCCAACTGACCAGTCGTGCCAGGCTACAGGAAAGAAAGCAGCAGCTCTGTGTACAGCTATTTTTCATGGGGAAATCAGGCAAGCATATTGACATGGACATGTGCTGGCACACTCGTGTTCACTCTGTCTTTTTTTCTGAATTGGCTGGAGACAAATGAGTTTTGGACTAACGCTGCACCCAAGCTAATAAACCTCATTCAGCCTCTCTAATCCAATTACCTGAATTTCTCAGCTCTCACAAGCTCTCTGTCCGTGGGACATCTTTGTAACAGTTGGTCACTTCAGGTAACAGGCAACTCATTTCTTTATCCAAAAAATGAGACTGCAGGTTTTTTTAATTATCTGTGTTTTTAAAAACAAACACAAAAACTTTCTTAAATAGCGCTACAGGCACATTACTTAATTTTCTCTTGTTTTAGCCAAAATTAAAACTAATCTTAACTTGACTGCTGGTTATACTTATTATTTCTCTGCTCTTTGAGGTAAGGACTTGAGAAACCAACCCAAGCAAAAAGGATCTCAGACCCAAAGCCTGTAACTTTAGTGTTAAGCAACAGTGGGAGTGTATTGCAGGATGGGCAGTGTACAGGCTGCTAATGAGGTCAGTGTAATTAGCGCAATGAGCCCTGGCCAAACCATAGCAGTTGTCTCCTCTGTGCCAAGAAGTCTAACACATTTTTTTCCTAACATCTGAAAAGCTGTGGCAGGTGCCTAAGCAGAAACATGGCTTTCTTTTGATTTTTATCTGAAATTGTTTGCTTTTTTTCACCTTAGTAAATAATCTCCTGTGTACACTCCTGTGTACTCTCCTTGCTGCTTTCTATTAATGTGCTTTTGAAATCAGTGGGATGAGAGGAAATTAATCTAACAGAACATCCAGGATGTTCGCATAGACAGAACTATTATGAGGCTGCTAAATCTTATTTATCCAAGAAATTGGAAACAATTTGAGACAGAACATAATTTAGGGGGGGATGTAACACCTCCCATTACGTCCCCATTAGCCAATAGCATAAACCACTTCCCGCATGTGGAAGATTTGAGAAAAATAGGCTCTGGTGTTGTATGTGTGAGATGCTTTTCATGGTAGTGATTAATTCCTGTAGTTTCTGAGGTATTCTGAATGCATACCTGACCTGCACTGTCTCCAGCGTTACAAGTACCTACTTCTCTTTCCTGATAACTCACTATAGCAAATTCAAATTTGAGTCTCTCTTTGGGTTACAGAGTTGTCCTCCAGCAGCTACAGGTATAATTGATACCTGGTGAGAGTAGGCCACTCCAAAAGAGGGCATATTCATTAAAACAGAAAGGCTTTTTTATACAGTAAGGTTTAATGTGCTGGAAGAGGGAAGGGAAAAAGGAAAGGGGAGGAACTGGGGTACTTTTTAAAAAAGCTTTTGAATTAAATTAGCTGGGTGCATCAGGCTGGTTCAGCCTAGTTGAAAAATACTTTAAAAAAATATGTGGTTTGTTTTGGCTTTTTTAAACATGATTTTTTAAAAAATAAATCCTTCTAGGTTGATTCCACCACTGTAGTGTTTCATATCTTGTAAAATTTGTCACATTTTACAAAGGCTATTACAGTGTTTCTAGAAACTTCTGCTGACATTAGTGGATTTTACCCTTCACTTTTTGAGTACTTTTTGCCAAATTTTACTAATTATGAGAAGTTTCAAACCTTGAAAGGATTCTTTCATTATTGCCATGAGGCAGCTGTATGTTATTTCCCTGTCTCTGCCTGCCTTAATGCCATGTACAAGGTAGAAAGGAACTTGATGGACTGGAGATGCCAACACCCAAAATGGCACCTCAGGGCCCTCCACTTGCCTTTTTTCCAACCTTTGAGTCACCTGAACTCATTAGACACGTTTGACCTCAAAGCTTTGTAGAAGCTCTCACAGATATTTCCTGGGAGCCAAAAATTCGGTGAAAGAGGGACTCAATGGGCTTTACCAGGTAAATATGCTCAGAATATGCCTCATCCATGACAATGGTTTGAGGGCCTCACGAGAGGCAGTAGGGCTTCACCAAGGAGAACAAAGCCTTGTGAGAGCAGGCTGCTGTCCTTCCCCCAGCTCAGTGATTTTTTTAATTTTTTTTTAATTATTTTTTTCAAGCTGATGGCCAGTGTCAGCCAGATTCAACAGCACTGTGGAAATGTCAAAGGACATGACTTCTCTCAGAGTTTGGGAGCTCTATTTGAACCCCAATTCCCTGCCTGAAGGGGGAAGTTCAACCCGAATCTCTTGGCTCCTAGGGCAGTAGCACTGTCACCATCCCTGAAGGAGTTTAAAAGATGTGTAGATGTGGCACTTAGGGACATTGTTTAGTGGGACTTGGCAGTGTTAGGTTAATGGTTGGACTTGATGATCTTAAAGGTCTTTTCCAACCTGAACAATTCTGTGATTGTCTCCTGGGCCATGTGGCAATTTTCTAGGCCTGGGGAGGTGTTGGAAGAATGGGGTCCTTGATTCTGGTTTTCTTTTGCTCTCTGCTTATGTGTTTCACAGTAACTGGTTATTGTTTTCTTAAATCCATACAGCAGAAAGGGATAAGGAAGACAACACGGGGTTTCTCTCCCTCTCAAAGGCTGCATTTCATACTAGCCACTGCTTGTAGTACGTTGTGTGGATAAGAAATTTGGGTCCAGAGAGTTGGTGGGAGTTTAGTATCCTGCTCTAAACAGGGAAAGATTTTGTTCTGTTTCTTATGGTTTAATTTACTGTAAACAGCAAAAGCATTCCTCACTTTTTTGGTGTGGGAAGGTCTGTATCATTGTAAGTCAGTGCAAACAGAGGAAAACTTTATATGCAGCCTGTCAACAGCAAATGTCAATGGAAGAGCATTAGTAATAAATGTCATGGTGTGCTCTAATTGCCTCCTACAGCTCTGCTCCTTTAGGGTAGATGTTCTATCCATTGAGGTCATGCTGTGGTACATATTAATTAAATCTCGTCAATGTTATCTGCTGTTTCTGGAAGGCAGCAAACATCATGTGCAAAATAGTGGTTTATCTGCAAAGAAAACACATCCCAAATCAAGGAAATATCTTTATCTTTTGAAACAGATATAATCTATTAATAAAGAAAAAAAATACTGCCTGCTAGATTTTCTGCTCTTGTTAATAGCATGTTTTAGAATGAAATATCGACTAGGAAGAGGAAAGGGTAATATGTCCAGACATGAAAGCACAAGTTCATAGTTGAGTAACTATGTATTAAAATTATGACCCTGCAGAATCAGTGGCCAGTAAGGAGAGGCTTCAGCAAGTGTTGGAAAGAAATGCGGCTATGAGCAGCTCCTTGACCTTTGCATGGAGAGATTCCATTGTGCCTGATGGAGACACAAGTTGTGCCAATTTAAAGCTTGCTGAAGTCAGTTGGTGGAAACTTGTGAGGCTTTCCCTTTGAGCGTGTCTGGCTCAAGTTTCTGATGACTGTTGTAATGTATATTAACATTACATAGTCATTTTTGACAAAAACATCTTTAACAACTACTTCTGCATCTTTATTTCAGCTGCAAAAGTATATATCTGTGCAGGTAAAACCACCTATTTGTCAGTAAAGAAACAGGATCACTACTTGATGACACAGTAGAAAGTGGAAATTTTTGCAATGTGTCTGAGAACAGCCAGAATATACTTTGGGTTTGAGGTGGCTTGCACTCTCAGGTCTCTTAGGTCCTGCCAAAAATGTTCTTTAATTTTTCCGAGGGCCTTCGGAATCACTAAAGAGCAACTTCCAGGCACAAGGAGTTGATTTGAAGTGGGTGAGAACCCATTGTGCTTAATTAATGAATTTAGTATATTCCAAGAAAAGTAAGTCAGAAGCACTGCAATCTTCTTCCTTTGGCTATCTAATCTGTTGTGCCTTGCTGATGAATTAGGGTGAATGCCTCTGGCAAGCAAATAAATGGGTATTTCCATCACACTCAGTCATAATGCTCATATAAATCATTAAACACATATTTTACTAAAGTAGGTTTGCTTGGCTTTTTTGGGTTATGTTTGCAATACAGACACTGGAGGACAAATATTCAGAAGATCTCAGAATCTGTTTGAAAACACAATTCCCAGGAAATTCCACAATTCCCTGCAGGTGCTGTTATTCCTAGATGTGCACAACTATGTCAAAACCTGGCTACTACTTTAAGTTTTTGAGGGACTAATCATTTTGTGTTTTCATTATCTGACCCACTCTTTTGGATGCAGCATCTGATGAGATACAGAAGTCCTGCTCAGTTGATAGCATGAATATAACTCTCATATTTACAAAATCCTGGATCAAGCCTGGGCTGGATTAAGCATAGAAAATACACCTTAACTCTTCTCTTTGCACCAGGGGTGGGGATTGGCGATGTCCTTCCTCAGCAGGTGTGAGGGGAAAAGGTCGCACTAAAGGAGCTAAACAAAAAACCTGCTTTGTATTTTCAGGTGTGAATGCATAAATTCTTCCTCCACCACACCCAGGGCAAAGGTATGTTACAGGCAATTGAAGCTTTGCATCTGTTACTTGACACCTGACTTTCTACAGTGGTGGTTTTCTGCTGATTGGACATGCTAATAAAAAAACCCCTTTTAATTACCTAAAATAAATTGATCTTCTCTTATCAGTACCCAGCTGTAGCTGTCTGAGTGTTCAAATCCTTTTCCATTAACCTGAGGTATTAGCAATATGCAACAGCATCACTAAAAAAAAGACATTTATGCCACTAATGATATTGCAGCTGTCCAAAGGCATCTGCTCCTTTTATTACTGTACATCTTTTAGTGATGTGACAAGTGCTACAGCTGAGATTGTGGCACAGAAAGATAACCTGGATGGCAGGTTGCACAAAGGTGAGAGCTACTTTCTGCCAGCAGTTCATTAGAAAGTCAGGGAGCACATGCAACTGTGCACAAATTTACAATTTACAAATCCAAGGCAATCTAGGGAGCACGGTTCTTGAGCCGTTCATGTTTGCAGCACTGAATCAGTCCGCACTTAAGTTAGTAAAATATTAAGGCAGCTAACTGATCTGCTTCCATCTTCAAATAACCCGACTTCCTGAAAGCTCCTGGTAATTTCAAGAGTGTAGATTTTCAGAAATGCCATAGAAAAATGAATGCAAAATTCTTTCTGAATATCAGGTTGACTTTAGGTATTGTGTTTTGGAAAAATTGCTTCAGCTTTGCTCTGTGTGCAACAGTGCAGTTAGTTTCTTAGTTATATTACACCAGTTGTGAGATGCCGTTAAGTTTTTTACAATCTCCCTGCCCTTCCATTTTGCTAAGTATTGATTATTCATTTTTCTACTTGGAGAAAGGGAGAGTTTTTTAAAAATTGAGATATATTCAGAATACTTTGGAAAAACTGTCACTTGCAAAAAATTGTAAACTTCGATGTTTGTGTCTCTTATTATTTAGCAGAGTACTAAAAATTACATAAGAGCAGCAAAACAGATTCGTAAAAGATGGTATTTTCCTTCTTTGACAGAGAACAAATTGTTGCTTTTGTAAAAAGGAGGATCATTTGTATTGGGCACTGTGATTCTGACAGATTAGTAATAAAGCTGCAGAATTTTTCCTTTGAAATCTGTGCTTCCAGCAGATTTATGGTGGGATGGAGAGCTCCATTTGATTCTGCTCAGAATTTTGAGCATGAAAAGCTTAAGATAAAGTCTAAAATTCTTTTGAAGGGAGAGTCCAAAGTAATTGAAAAGATAATTTTGAAGGGGCTATGGCTTAAAACCATATTTGTTTGAGAGTTAGGAGCTCTGCCATGAATCTTGTGCTTTTCATGAGGGTGCTAATGTAGTTTTCCTGATCGCAGGAGCAGCCAAATACTCACCACTGCTTTCAGCTAAGTGGTTTACGATATAGTTGTGCCTTTAAATAAGACAATTTGACTTCTCTCCCAGATCTTCCCTGTCAAAACCAGTCATTGCCAGGCTTAAGCAACCCACAATATATTTCTTTAATTGTCGACCTTTTGGATTAGATTTTACTACAACTAGTTTTGTTATCTCCCTGTCAACCTTCATAGGGTAGTAATGTTAAAAAACAGCAACATTTTAAAGGAGAGACCTATAAATCTGGCTGGTTGGTTGTATTGTGTCTTTTTGCTTGTTTTATGGCTGTTCAGGAACAACAACGCAGATAAATATATTTTTAAGCCATTCTTTAAAGGCAGCATCTCCTGCCAAACCATTTTCTTTAATGACATTTATTGAAAATGACTGAGTGTACCATCTGTGTGTGCATGTTTGGAAAGACTGTGGCATACCCAGATGATGAAAAAAATTCAGCGTACCTCTGTGTGCTAAGGGTTGCAGCACATGTGAAGGAGTAAGAGCTGTTCTGTAACTCTGGAGCTGGTTTCTTCAGGACAGGGAGTATCATGAGTGTTTTATGAAGAAGCAGGAACATAATTGTTACATGCAAAATTTTCTGCAGCTGCTGTTTGCAAGCGGACAGGATGGGGTGGCTACTGTCATCTGTGTATACTGAATTTCTGTTCAAGAAACCACTGCCCTTGGTGTCAGCCTTGAAGCAAAGCATTGTCCCTTTCCTTCCTGCCTCAGAACCATGGATACAGCTTGGCTTTGGTTTTTCTCCTGGATACGCACTTCTCTCCAAGATTGTTCACTCTGCCTACTTTAAATCTCTTTCTATAATGACTAATTCTTGTGTCTTCTTCCAGGGCTTCATTCTTGGACCCCGTTTTATTTTATTTTTCTCAATTTCTATTTACTGCAGTAATTTGGTGTCCCAGAATAGACTTCCAGTTGTGTCCTGATTTTCTGCATATTTATTTTCAGGTGGATGCCAGAAAGTCAAATGATCTACATCAGTTGCTAGGAAGTTGATGAACATCACCATTTGGATGTCAAGCAATTGGTTATCTCATGTTGCCAGGATGACTAAGCTGCTTCTGTAAAGCTTTTGGCATCACTTTTCCCATCCTTTTAATCCTTGTTATGATTTATGTCCCACTCTCTCCCCCCGGCCCCCAGGCTGTAAAATTTAGGCTAAGTCCTTTGTGTAGCTCTTCATACAGTGCTGTTTCTAAAAATGGCTTGTCATTATCCTTGTGCTGAATGTCAGAATGCATAAAGGAGTTTATTTTTAGAAGTCAGTATCCAAATACACTTACAGTCACTCCCAATTCCTTTTGAGTTCTGGGAAACCACCACTTCAAACCACCATAAAAGTTGAAGGCTAAATATTTTTGCTTGAGGCAGATGTGAGTCTGTGGAGCCAAATTCTGTTCTCAGATCACAGAATCACACAGAATCACAGAATGTTAGGGATTGGAAGGGATCTCAAAACATCATCCAGTCCAATCCCCCCACCGGAGCAGGAACACCTAGATGAAGTTACACAGGAATGTGTCCAGGTGGGTTTTGCATGTCTCCAGAGAAGGAGACTCCATAACCTCCCTGGGCAGCCTGTTCAGGGCTCTGTCACACTCACTGTGAAGAAGTTTCTTCTCAAATTTAAGTGGAACCTCCTGTGTTCCAGTTTGTACCCATTGCCCCTTGTCCAATCATTGGCTGTCACCGAGAAGAGCCTGGCTCCATCCTCGTGAGACATATTTATAAATATTTACATATTTATAAACATTAATGAGGTCACCCCTCAGTCTCCTCTTCTCCAAGCTAAAGAGACCCAGCTGCCTCAGCCTTTCCTCATAAGGGAGATGCTCCACTCCCTTAATCATCTTTGTGGCTCTGCACTGGACTCTCTCCAGCAGTTCTCTGTCCTTCTTGAACTGAGGGGCCCAGAACTGGACACAATATTCCAGATGAGGTCTCACCAGGGCAGAGTAGAGGGGGAGGAGAACATCTCTCGACCTACTAACCACCCCGCTTCTAGTACACCCCAGGATACCATTGGCCTTCCTGGACTCAAGGGCGCAGTGCTGGCTCATGGTCATCCTGCTGTCCACCAGGACCCCCAGGTCCCTTTCCCCTACACTGCTCTCCAACAGGTCGTTCCCTGGCTTATACTGGAACCTGGGGTTGTTCCTGCCCAGATGCGAGACTCTACACTTGCCCGTGTTATATTTCATTAAATTTTTCCCTGCGCAACGCTCCAGCCTGTCCAGGTCTCGCTGGATGGCAGCACAGCCTTCTGGCGTGTCAGCCACCCCTCCCAGCTTGGTGTCATCAGCAAACTTGCTGACAGTGCACTCTGTTCCCTCATCCAAGTCATTGATGAATATATTGAGTAGTACTGATCCCAGTACCGACCCTTGAGGACTCCACTAGATACAGGCCTCCAACTAGACTCTGTCCCATTGACCACAGCTCTCTGGCTTCTCTCCTTCAGCCAGTTCCCAGTCCACCTCACTGCCAGATCGTTCAGACCACAGTTCCTCAGTTTAGCAGCGAGGATGCTGTGAGAGACTGTGTCAAATGCTTTACTGGAGTCAAGATAGACCACATCCACTGCTTTGCCATCATCAATCCACCTTGTTATGTCCTCATAAAAGGCTATGAGGTTGGTGAAGCATGACTTCCCCTTGGTGAAGCCATGTTGACTGCCTCTAACGACCCACTTATTCTTGATATGCCTTGAGATGGATGCTTAATTGCTGTTCCCAGTGGAGTGGGAATTCCCTGCCTGGGAATGCAAAGCAAATTTTGGCGTGAGGATTAAGACATTAAGAACTGGCACTTGTGTTCTTACTGATTTTTTTTTTTTTTAGTACAAGAGTGGGAGAAAATGAAGTAGAATCATAGAATCATTTCACTTGGAAGAGACTCTCAGGATCATCAAGTCCAACCATAATCTAACTCTAGCACTAAACCATGCCCCTAAGAACCTTGTCTAAACGCCTTTTAAAACCCTCCAGGGATGGTGACTCTACCACTTCCCTGGGCAGCCTGTTCCAATGCCTTACAACCCTTTCCGTGAAGAATTTTTTCCTAATATCCAATCTAAACCTCCCCTGGCACAACTTGAGGCCATTTCCTCTTGTCCTATCACTTGCTACTTGGGAGAAGAGACCAACACTCTCCATGCTCCAACCTCCTTTCAGGTAGTTGTAGACAGTGACAAGGTCTCCCCTCAGCCTCCTTTTCTCCAGGCTAAACAGCCCTGGTTCCCTCAACCGCTCCTCATAAGACTTGTACTCCAGACCCCTCACCAGCTTCCTCACCTTCCTCTGCACACTCTCTTGTATTTCAATGTCCTTTTTATGATGAGGGGCCCAAAACTGAACACAGTGTTCGAAGTGGAGCCTCACTAGTGCCGAGTACAGTGGCACAATCACTTCCCTGGTCCTGCTGGCCACACTATTCCTGATACAAGCCAGGATGCTGTTGGCCTTTTTGGCCACCAGTGCACACTGTTGGCTCATGTTCAGCCGGCTGTCAATCAACACCCCCAGATCCCTCTCTGCCAGGCAGCTTTCCAGCCTGTAGCGCTGCCTGGGTTTGTTGTGACCCAAGTGCAGGACCCGGCACTTGGCCTTGTTAAACCTCATCCAGTTGGCCTCAGCCCAACAATCCAGCCGGTCCAAATCCCTCTGTATGGCCATCCTACCCTCCAGCAGATCAACACTCCCACCCAATTTGGTGTCATCTGCAAACTTACTGAGGGTGCACTTGATCCCTTCATCCAGATATTTGATAAAGAGATTAAACAGAACTGGCCCCAATACTGAGCCCTGGGGAACACCACTCATGACCCACCGCGAACTGGATTTGGCTCCGTTCACCATATACCGTTCACCAAATAACTTCTGTGAGGCTTAACAGCTGCTTTACTTTTCACAGATCAGAGATTGTATGTTGAGGAGATTTTAAAACCTTCATTTACATTTTTAAATAAGTGGCCTGAATTTCAGATATATTGAAATATATATTGCTTTTGAAAGTCCTTGCCCTTCACTTTCCTACTCGAACTTTTGCCATTCTTTGCTGTCCACACAATATTAACCTAGCCCCATGAACACAACTGATCCAATGCCACTTACAGCAGGCTACAGAAACCTTATAGGAACAGCATGTTCCTATAATGGTAGGCTTTAAAAAGATTTTATAGAATATTTGTATGGGATGGAGTAAAACTAAATAGAACTGTACAGAGCATTTTTCACAAAATTTGCTATAAACTTCTAATAGGGCAAAGCTCATTGCAGACTAATTAAAGGGATCCTGCTAAAATGAAATTTGCCTTTATTACTCTCATTCGAATACCTTTTAATACAGCAGTATAAGCCACCATAAGACTTTTAATCTTAAAGTATAATAGAATAATTTCTTTCCATTATTTACCTAACAAAACAACCGTGTACAAGTTTAAATTATCAAAGGTCATCTTTCCAACCTGATCCAATATTTTGAAACAAATGGTAGGTGCTATTAGGCTTTGAACACATTGGGCGTGACGTCTAAAGCTGCAGCAGGCCAGAGAACAGATCTTCATAACTTCGTTGGTTTTTCCTGTGTTTGGGTTTGGGGGTTTTTTTGTTTGTTTGTTTTGGGGTTGGTTTGTTTGTTTGGGGGTTTTTTAATTTTTCATCTTACCTCCCCAAATTTGGAAGAACTAAAAATTCTGTATAGTAGAGGAGAGATTATTTTTTTTTTTAACGTGTGATAATTGCAATGTCTGTCCTGGTGTTGGGTGTACTTCATTAGATGCTGATAAGATGCTCCAATAGATGCTGATTAAGAGCTTTATTATGAGCACAGACATCTGATGTCTTAGTCGAAAGAAATAGAAAGGTTTGAGAACTGTTTTGTGCTGAATTCTGATGTGAAAATTACAAACAGTTCCTCTCCTCGATATATAATGACAATTTTCATGCTGAAATGCTCTGCCTGTGAAATTTCATCCAGGAGTGCATTTTAATAGCTGAGTTTCCAAATAAAAGTATATAATGGAAATAATGGTAGAGTGAAATTCCACCCTTAATTTGTGCTGCATTAGAAAGCTCAGGTATAACATTATTCTATTACTTTTTGCTTTTTTGCAAATGAGTATGTACTTGTGTCTCTTGGCTTCACACATATTCAGACACCGTTTAACATCCCTTACTCAGATGAGATATTACGTGGATAATCTGGTTCGTTTATCTTCAGCAGTGCAACTTATATTTGGCATCATTCACCAGTGGGACCTGTTAGATGGGAACAGGTGATTTATTAGCAGTAATATGTATTTTTTTTCAGTTGTACTAAATGCTGGAAACTGTTAGACACAAGTGTATTTGACATGACGAAGCCTGGCTTAGTTCAGCATATACATATAGTATATCCTGAACTAAGCCGGGCTTCATCATGTGGAAATGGTGACGTCTTGGTTGTAGGTCAAGTGGTAAATGGGGAAAAAGCAAAGCCCAAGTGCCCTTCTTCAAGTAAAAGCAGCACATAGGTTGGGGGCTTGTGCAGACTTGTATAGCAAAGAGTTTAATTTAGCTACTTTGGGCTTCTCTGTCAGGTTTTTGCTCTGACTATGAAACTATTTATATATTCTTTTATCCACCAGTAAGTGGCAATGGAAAGGGGAAAGCAGGTTTCAAATCCTCATCACTGGAGATGGGAAATTGCCACTTAGTTTTTTTGTAAGGACTCCTCAAAGTTTTAGGTCAGGAGATCGCTGCTAAGTCTTGCAGACTACTGCAGAATGTTGTTAGGCTTAACTTTAAACTTAAGGACAGTCAGTGCTTTATGCCACCTGAGGCAGGAGCACTTGATTTAGGCTGTTTCCTGCCATCCCAAAGAGAAAGAGGATGTTGGCTGTTTCCCTGCATAAGGAAAATATCCTTTTGATGTAAATGTCTCATCAACCTGGTTTGGCAACCTATCTTTTTGGAAAAAATTTTTTCTTTCTTTCTTTCTCTCTTTCTTTCTTTCTTTTTCTTTCTTTCTTTTTCTTTCTTTCTTCCTTCCTTCCTTCCTTTCTTTCTTTCTCTCTTTCTCTCTCTTTCTCTTTCTCTCTCTTTCTCTCTTTCTCTCTCTCTCTCTCTCTTTCTCTCTTTCTCTCTCTCTTTCTCTCTTTCTCTCCCTCTCTTTCTCTCTTTCTTTCTCTCTCTCTTTCTCTCTCTTTCTCTCTTTCTCTCTTTCTTTCTCTCTTTCTTTCTTTCTCCCTTCCTTCCTTCCTCCCTCCCTCCTTCCTTCCTTTCTTCCTTTCTTTTTCTTCTTTTCCTTCCTTCCTTCCTTCCTTCCTTCCTTCCTTCCTTCCCTCCTTCCTTCCTCTCTTTCTCCTTTCCTTCCTTCCTTCCTTCTCTTTCTTTCTTTCTCTCTTTCTCTCTTTCTCTTTCTCTCTTTCTTTCTGCCTTCCTTCCTTCCTTCCTTCCCTCCTTCCTTCCTTCCTCCCTCCCTTCTTCCTTCCTTTCTTTTTCTTCCTTTCTTTTCCTTCCTTCCTTCCTTCCTTCCTTCCTTCCTTTCTTCCTTCCTTTTTCTTCCTTTCTTTTTCTTCCTTCTTTTCTTTTCTTTTCTTTTCTTTTCTTTTCTTTTCTTTTCTTTTCTTTTCTTTTCTTCTCTTTTCTTCTCTTTTCTTCTCTTTTCTTTTCTTCTCTTTTCTTTTCTTCTCTTCTCTTCTCTTCTCTTCTCTTCTCTTCTCTTTTCTGTTCTTTTCTTCTCTTTTCTTTTCTGTTCTTTTCTGTTCTTTTCGTTCTTTCCCCTCTAGGCAATGGTGAATCATTTAAGAACCTTTTGTTTCTTTACAGTGAGGTTGACCCCACTAGAACACGTGTCACACGTGATAGATTTATTGACAGATCATCCTTTGTTTGGGGCTCTACCATGAAAAATGGTTTCATAAGTATCACCTCCAGAAGTTCTTTAGTGTTTTTTCTCTTTAAATTATGAATTTTTTGCAGCAAGGAAAATACTTTACAGAAGCTGTCTAGAGGAACAGAAGCTTTCCCATATATCAGTAGCATTAACTGAGCCATGAGCCTCCATTAGGGTACATCTGCGTGGCTCAGTGCTGTGCAGGACAGAGCTACCCATGCTGACGCAGAACCAGCTGCAATAATCCAAAATGGTGAGCTGGTATATCTTCCCTTTAAGTACGTGTATACCCTGATGAATACAGGGTGGGACTGATCACAAACCTTCAGTACCTGGGCTGTAAGTGTCAGATCTGGCTTGTGTGTTAGAGCTTAGCAGTGAGCTAAGTCAGGTAGAAGAAGAAAAAAAAAATATATATATATACATATATATATGTGTGCCTTAGTCTTCTAGGAGACTTAGAAAATGTGAGCTTAATAAAGACAAAAGTGAATGCAATACTGAAGTGGGAAGAACTGGTCCCTGTTGGTCTGTTACAGTCTCTGTATAGTGTGTGGTATATGTACAAATCAGAAAAGCTTACCTGGTCATGGTTCTAAAGAACTTTACATTGATGCTTCATGAGGCCCTAATACCTGCTGCTAATTGCCTCAGCTTGGAGACTTCCCAGGGAAATCAAAGCAAAGATCTTGCCAGTGTTTGGATCTGCAGCTCTGTTGTGCTTCTCAGGTGTAATTCGGGCTGTTCCCGGTCCCCAGAGGTGAGGTGGCAGTGGGAGCGGTCCCCACAAGAGTGATGAGACACAGACCAAGGTTGCCCAGAGAGGTGGTAGATGCCACATCCCTGGAGACATCCCCAGGCAAGGCTGGATGGGGCTCTGAGCAACCTGATCTGAGTGAAGATGTATATAATATTCAGTTGATCCATTATGGAGAGCTCGAAGAATTTTAATACACACGCGACGGCAAACACAATTCTTAGCAACACTGCACAGATATTGGAGATACGCTCATGATAATAGTGGCAAATAAAGGTAAGCCTTGAATACCTGCCATTAGATATTACACTATTTTTGCTACGGTACATTATCTCCATACATGTGCTAGAGAGCATTTTGTTTATCTGTCAAGCATAAATTGTCACTACAAGAGAGAGGCAAGCTAGTCTGCTCGAATTAGCTAGAAATTAGCCAATATTAATTATTGTGAAAACTGATGTTTAACTGCTCCCTTTTGTTTCTTACAGTACAGAGTGCTCTTGTGTCCAAATGACTGTAGATTAATTCAGTTGTGCATGAATACTGCTAAGTGCTGTCACAATAAAACAATGTTATTTGGCATTTACACACCATTGTGCTTATTCAAAGCATTTAAAAATATAAAAGTTTAGATTATGATCCGCTACAACTAATATCAGCCATGAGTTGCTGGGCAGCACAGCATGAACATTTCCCTCCCTGCATTAAAATTCTGGTTTGCCACATAAGTGGGGAAACTATCATCAAATGGTGTTTATAGGTCTCTAGGGCTGCATGTGCTTGGAATATCACAAGGCTGACTCTTGTATTCAAGAGTCAAGCCTGTTCACACAAAACGTGAAGTGTGGTTCTTATTTAAAATAAAATTGAAGAAGAAACAGGGCAAACTCTTCCCAATGACATTTGATTGGAAATGTGTGCCTGAATGTCTTCTTCCCATTGAAAATCCAACCTAGATGTTTTCTTTTAGGAACTATAATCCATTAAACTTGGTGATGAGAGCATGTATTAATAGTTTCAGATGTGCCGTTTTATGTAGGACTATGGAGGCTGCTATACTACACAGTTCTGCAGCAACTTGATGTGGTGATAAGCTCCTTCTCTCAAGTACTCTATAGGTTGATGTTATTTTAGTATCACTTCACTGTAACAGGAGTGTAAACCTGATGCTCGCTAATTTTTCCTTCTAATGGCAATTTATTTTTGCTTGTTATCTCAAAATCAAATTTCTGTCACTAAGGCAACTTGACCTTAGTGCTTTTGGGGCTAGAAAAGCAACTATTGGAGGAGTCCCTTTTTTCTTCAAAGCTGAGGTTTTATAAGAAAACAATGAATTAAAAAGCTAACCTCAAACTCTGAATTCATGTCCTTGATTTTCTGGCAAGCTTTCTGCTAACATTGCATAACTTCCCCTCCCAAAAATAACCCTGTCCTGTGCAACTGCTTCAGGTTTGCCCCTGTTCTGACATGTTTAAGGCAGAACGCTCGTTAATGTGTGAGCAAGCTCATACTAGTGGAATATATACAAAGAAAATGGTGAAGACTACCAGTGCCCAATTCGTGAATTGCATTATCAATACTGCATGTACAGAAAGAGCCATGAATCACATTACGAGATAAAGAATGAGTTTTCCCCCTCTGCTGTTGAAAGAAAAAAACAATATATGATCTAAGGTCTTAGCTTTGACGTTTCTCTCTTCTGTTCTCCCACTCAAAGCTTTCTTATAACCAATAAAATTCACAGGTTTGCCATATCTTATTCAGTGAGAAGGCAACTTAAAAACTAATATGCCGCGTTGGCACCAAGTGAAAGAAATCGATTTAGAAGATGACAGCAGCGGGGCCATGCTGAAATGTGTATAGCCAGGCGGTGTCACATTTCTTTGGAAAGCATTCAAATTGATTTCTCATGGAAATGTCTTCCTGAGCAGTTGTGTCAGACAAAAAAAGCTTCCTCGGGAAGCACTGGTCCGTCCCATGGGCTCCCACTGGAGCCCTACTGCGGTGGATTTACTGGATTAAATGTGCTTTGATATTGCTCCGGTATGGTAGTGCCATCTGCCTGAGATAGCAGGTTAGGCTGGAGCCCAGGACAGCACTGATCTAGGCTTAACTCCTGGTTTGTCACTTGGTCACAGGCAAGGTGCATCCTTTTTAATGTACTCTTGTTTCTCTGCCTGCAAAATGGAAACGCCGAATCCTTTCGCTTAGGGCTTGGACAAAGTGTTACCTGACGAAGAAGGGATAGAACAGCTAGCAGAATTACTATGCTTTAGTTCAAGCATATCCGATTTAGATATCAGTATTTAAGACCCGAATAGACTAGATACACTTGTCTGTTCATGTGCTGTATCATCAGCCATCTTACTTCAGGCTTATACAGGAAGGATCACATTTCTGAGGGAATTTCGGGGATTTGTGGATTTCAGTATGAAGCAACCCACAACCATTTACTTTTCAATGTTGGCATCACCAGCAACAAGAAGTCCCTATTAACGTATTTGAGATCATTGACTGGGCCACAAGAATTTGTGGAAGTTGATCAGGATGGTTTTGCAGGAGTTTGGGGCTCAATGCTTTGAGCAATCTAGTCTAGGGGAAAGTGTCCCTGCCCATGGCAGGGGGTCAGAACCAGGTGATCTTCAAGGTCCCTTCCAACCCAAACCGATTCTATGATGATATGATTTTATGATTCAGACAGATAAGCAATACCTAGAGAAATGGAGATTATATCCATAGCGACGGGCAGTGGGATGACGCTGTTCAGAAATTTGCCCTTTTAAGAAATATTGGCTGCAGGTTTCATCCTCCCAGGGAATGAGATTGCATGCACACCACGATGCAAAGCAGGAATAACAATGGAAAATGGAAATAGAGCAGATGAGCAAGAAGGTTTTCTGGTTGCTGCTCTTCCCATCCTCCCCTGAATCACAGAGTCTGTCTACAGAAGAAAATTTTAGAAGCAGTTGCTGTTATTTTCCCTGGCAGCACAAGTTTAGGAAGTTGCTAACTTAGAGGTTGTAAGTCTTTTGCAGTTTCTTAGGAAAGATCATAATCATTCCTCATATGGATGAAGTGCTGCTGCACTTGCTGCTGCTTTGGAGATCATTATTTGGGGGATTAATTTTCTGTTCAACTTAATGGTTTTGCCTGTGTGGTTTTATTTAGGTGGGGGTTTTTTTTGTTTTTTTTTGGTGGTGGTGGTTTTGTTTTGGTTTTGTTGTTGTTTGTTTGGAGTTTTTGTTTGTTCTTGTTGGGTTTTTTTTTCCCCTCTCTATTTGTTCTCAGGGGAACAACCCTTTGCTAATCCAACTGTAACCCTTACTCTTTCCCCTAAGAGTCTCCTGCCTTTATTGTGGAAACTCTGAGAGCTGAGCTGGTGTATTAGATGATGCAGTTTGCTTGCCAGCCCTCCTCTTAGAATTTTTTTCCATATCCTCTATAAGCACATTTTATATGTGGCTTACGTGTGAGTGCATTTGGAGCAGCTGAAGGCACTACATTAGTTTATTCAGTTTTAATTAAAAGAGAAATGAAGCTCTTAATAGGGCCTTCTGAAAAAGTGGGTTGAGCTGTTGTGGAAAAAAGCACAAGCACTATGAAAAAAGGTTTCAGATCATTGTGCTTTTTCATTGTTTCTTTGAGGGAATGAATTGAAAATGGCTGGTTTAGAGTTAAATAGAAATGTCACATTTTCATTTAGATGCTTTTTGAAAGAGACTGAAATGTTTTGTTTTTTTCCCCCTGAGACTGTTGTTCCTTGTGTCTAATTTTTTCTCTCTTATCTCAATCCACTTTCATGATGATAAAAAGGAGAGGACAGGGAAAAGAAGAAAAAAGGAGAGGGATAGTAAAAACTGATAACCTGGTCTATGTGCTTTGATTTGTATCGACATAGAATTTCTTTTAGTTTGAAACATTTTGCTAAAACTGTACAAATCCTGGGGTCACTGGGTTCTGGCTGGGCTCTCCTGTGCATCACCTTGGGACCCAAGAGGCTGTTACAGCTCTAAGCCCCATTAGAGACAACCCCTTGTCAAGACTAGGATATTAATTAATTTTCATACACCTCGGAACATGCAGTATGCATGAAAATGCTGTTTTCCAAAGCAGTACATTGCAAAGTAAACAATAGCAGCAGGTACTTCAGAAAGCTAGCTCTGTGTGGTAAAGTACCTTTTCCTGCATGTATTTTTGAAAAAGAAAAAAAAACCAGCTCTTCAAAACAGACTTTTTCATTTGTTGATTTCTACTCAGCAATTCTGCTTGCACCTTGCACTATCATTACTTAAAACAAGAATTGTGTTTTGGGAAGATAATCTACCATTTGGCAGTCTGGCTTGATATACTCACTTTCCTCTGGGGGGGCTTTGCAGAGGCTAATGGGTTAAATGCTTGACCATAAAAAGACTGGAGTGAAAGATATCTAAACATCTGAGGTGTCAAATATGGTCATTCACAGACTCATCTTGTCCTAGGCAGAAGGTAGAACAGATAGTCCCAGCAAAACAGGGTAGAACCCACCAGGCAGTTTCCACTGCTTTCCTCTAAATCATCTTGGGCCATGTGAACGTGCTCCAGCTACCTGTGAAGATCCAGCTAATTAGGCCTGGTCATTTATTTCTCTTGACTAATGGGCACGATGGTGGCTGGTTTAGACTCTGTACTGCTCATGAAACTCAGGGTTTATGAGGGTTTTTTTGAGCTCCTGCCTTCCAGTGCAGAATAGCAATGTGTCCTCAGCGTCCCCTTGTCGCTGCAGCAGAGCACTCAATACCATTTGAGGTGCTCAGATCAGCCTCCCCTTCACTCTGGTGCTGTGTGATGTATGACACCGGACATGAATGAATTGCATATTTTATTTAACAAAGACTAAAATAAATTAGTTAGCAATGTACTGCCTGGCCTGAACACCCAGTAAGTACTGGTGCTTTTCATTACCCCTGAAGAAATCATTGACTATTTCATGTGATGCAGTAATGTATTATTCATAGACAATTTCATTGGGAACATTATTGCAAATTCTCAGTGTAACAGGAATGTACATAAAGCCATGAAATTCTTAGGAAGAAAAAGATGGGTGATCTTCCATAAAAATGAGAATATATGTGCATATGCATACACACAGAGGGCTGCACGTCTTTGTGGAATCAAGCAAATACCTTTTAATCGTGGCAGTGAGCCTTATTCTTAAACTGTGTCTGCTGCTGCTCCTTATAATCCAATAATTGGATATTGGGAAAATTTATTCCCGGAAAGGGTTGTTGGGCATTGGAACACGCTGCCCAAGGCAGTGGTGGAGTCACCATCCCTGGAGGGGTTTTAAAGATGCATAGATGAAGTTCTTAGGGATACGGGTTAGTGCCAGAGTTAGGTTATAGTTGGACTTGATGATCTTGAGGGTCTCTTCCAAACAAAATAACTGTATGATTCTGTAATCCCTCTCAGTTTATTAATAGTAAACTTTAAATATTGGGCCAAAATGTTGTTCTCTGAAGCTGAATATTTTCAGTCTCATTGTTCATGATTTACCTGTCTGTCTTCATTACATGGATGGATATCTGCATTTCCAGCCAATTTACTCAACAGACTTGGTAGGTAAACCCAAATACTCACCTGGACAAAACCCATCTCCATCATGCCAGTTCCCACCTTCTGCAGTCACAAGACACTCTGCATAAAATTGCACACTACACTGGCATTTAAGGCAAAGGACCCAATTTCATACTGTCCCTTTGGCAACACAAGGTCACAGTGGTTGTGAGAGAATTGTACAGCCTCTCCCTGGCGCAAAAAGGCATCAGGGAGCTTCAATTATCATAATTTCAGGCTGTATCATCAGCCATAACTCAGCTTCAATGTTGCCGACTCATGACTTTTGAATACACATGCTGGCACATTACTCTGTATCCTTAATTTCTTGTCTACTCTGCCTCTTCGCACAAGTAGAGTATACACCAGCTATATCGTGGTTTATCGAGTGGTAGTCAGCTGGAATATACAGAAGACCCTTTATATTAAAGCAGCTATGAAGCTGGGAAAACTGCCTGCTTTGTACAGTTGATGATAAAATCTCATATGAAGAAGGCAAATGAAGTGATGGATCTCGAGCTCTGCAGTTCTCATCCACCTCATGGTCAAGGTGTGGAGAAAAAAGAATGAAGCCATCTCTTAGAAACTCACGTTGAGGCTAGGATGGCTCTTAACTCTCAGGTAGCTGAACTGTTCCCAAAGACCCACGTTAGTAGCATAGAGGGTCTGCCATCCTGAATTTACAGCTAAGCAGTACACTGTGGTTTTGCTGAAGGCCTTAGAAATATTAGCTTAATTCTGGTCTTTCACAGGCAAGTCCTTGGCCTTCACCAACAGTTCTTTCTCAAGTCAGGAAAAGACAAAGCTTATCTACAGTGGTGGTGATGGGAAAATAACTAAAAACCTTAAGTAGCTTTTCTCCTGGAAGCACATCCTTATATACCTTTTATGTGGAGCATGAGGGGAAGAACTCATTTCAAGAGCAGGTTCTGTTGTCCCGCAAGGGAGTGAGCCTCCAGCCCAGAAGAGGAATTGCACATCAGCTTTAGAGGCTAAGAAGGGCATGACCTCCTTGCCTGAGACAAGAAAGATTTCCCAGGGATTGCTGTTCCCTGCTGACTGCTTTATGTTTTTCCAGTCCCAGGCCACAGATCTGGCCCTCCTTTGTCATCAGTTGTCACCCCAGCACCGGCTGCAGGAGGGAGCAGGGACGGCTGGACTTGGCACTCTGGGCAAATGATCGGGAAAGGCTTTCCAGGCAAAGAGGTCAAGGAGAAAATCAGCTACTGCCGAGGAAGTCTGGGACATGGGGATGGTGATCAGAGAACTCTGGGAGGAGGGATGTGCGTGGTGAACCCTGTATTCATTTTGGTGTTGTCACAATCCAAATACTTCCTGAAAGTGAATTGATTTCTGTGCTGCTATTTTGGAAGGAGTGGGGGAAGAAAAGCTTGAACTATGACAAAACATCCCATTTTGACTCTGGGGAGTCACCTTTTTATTTTGTTAATGGCACCATCTTTAAGTTAGAATGCAATGTGTAAAGGCAATCTAAATTATTTCATAGTACAATGTTAGCTCAATCCAAAGCAATTCTGTTTCTCTGAGAATGTCATGTTTAATTTTGCTTCTTAATGAATTCAGGCTTGGAAATCTAAAAGCTGTTGATGAAACCAAATGTTCATTTTTTATGGACAGTTCTCTTTGGGTGCTCTACGTTTGGCTGTGGTAGAGCTGCTCCGTAACACAGACTGCAGTGTCTTCCTCCTACCCCAAATCTTTTCTGGTTTGAGTGAAATCCCTTCGGAAAAGAACCGCTTTTCGTATGTAAACTGTGAAGCAGAAAGGAGCAGTAACTGTCACCAAGTTTTCCAGGGTCTACTATAGTACTTATTCAGGCCATATATCTTGTAGGAGGCATTAACAACTGTATATATAATAAGTTTGACACATTTGAGTTCTAACAACCTTAAACTCCAGGGATTCAAGCCAATGCCATTAAAAGGGTGAGAGAAAATGTCATTTTAAGTGGTATCAGCATATATACTCCCTTTGACTTGAATCACTGACTGTTGTCCCAGTGATTTAGTCTGGGTCTTCCCTATATATATGAGAAAAGCTTATATATTCTCATATTCAATAGTATGTAAGCCCAGTTTTTGGTGCTGAAGTCTCTTAAGTGTTTTACATCTTGGTTGCTAAGGCTGAAACAATCCTGATGTCTGTATGTGTATATTCATCTGCTTAGTCTAATGGTTTTTGAAGCTGCTGGCAGTTTCAATTATATTTGGAAGAGAAGTAGAGTTGTCCAAGGGACTGCACTCCTGCAAATTTGTGAGTATTAGTGGCTCATAGAGGAGCTGCAGTCAAGAAAAGCAAACCCCTTATTAGACACCACAAGAGAGACTTGTGAACCTGGTTTACTAGTTCTTGTGTCTTATTTGAATTACTTGTTTAAACCTTAAATACACCTAATTTTTAGAGAGTGCAGCGTGTGTCTACGTACGTTTGTCTGCGTATTATACACACATGTATTGTTCACTGAAATCCTTCCAGAAATTAATTGGGCTCCCCCTTGTAAAAAGCATAACCCCAGCTCCATCTGGTGGCTCTGAGGATTAATAAAACAAAACTGCTGCAATGTATCTTGTCTGTGGTTTTGCTTTTTGTCTAGTGAAAAAAAAAGAGTATAGCACAGGTGCTTGTCAGCTCCCTCAAGATACTTATGATCTGTATAAAAGACTGGCTTTATTTTTTGATTTGTGGTTTGGGGGGTTCATATTTTCTGGACTTATGCCTTCAGAGGTAAGTCTTTATTCCTCAGTCATGAGCGCTAAAAAACTACTTCAATGTTATATTTATTTATCTATATATATGTATATAATATAAGAAATTTTCTTCCACCTCACCACTTTACATCTTGAGAGCAGGAGGTAGAGCTTTATGAGAAAGGTCAAATATTGCATCTGAGTTGTGCTGCCTTCCTGATTTATAACTCTCCAAGTGTGAGGCTGGAACAAAGCTTCAAGCCAGCTCTAAAACCAGAAGGACTCATTGACTGTCCCATGCAGCTGATTCTTCACTGATATTGTATTTTGCTAAAAGTCAAGTACTAAGAGCAGATATATTTTTTCTTTGCTTTTTTCTGCTTATACTAGAAAGGCATTTGGTGTAGATTGTTGTTGTTGTTGTTATGCAAGCTATTTTGTAGCCAGAAATTATTTTTAGTGCAAGCTGGACAACAAAAAGAATTCTGAAAGGAATTTTTCACTAAAAATTTGTGCTGGATCTGGCAGAGTTTTTGTTTGGTTTTGATCACATTTTTAAAAAGCCAAAATTAGGGCAATGCTCTAATAAAATAAAAAATGAAGCTTCTGTTCAGGCAGTGCAAGCCTGGCTTCGCATTATCAGCAAAATGAGTGATGCAAACAGGTGAAACAGCTTTGTGGTGAAAAATGAAATGGCTTATGGCCATGGAAAACCATGAACACGCAAGGTGCTGATCAGAGTAGGAAATTGTGAGATTCCAGGCAAAAGGCTTAATACAAGAGAATAGCATTTGGAAACCTTTAATCAGTTCTTGCTGCCTCAATTGTTTATAATAATTCTTAAGATCTCAAATAAGAGGAGTTTCTCCATGTGTATGTACTCACTGAGTATATTAATAATTAAAACTGAGCTTTCTCCCTGTACACTCGTGATAGACAGAGGCCGGGAAATGACCAGTCCTCTCTCCGCTCATGAAATGCAAGTGAACTTTCTGTGCCATTTATTTAAAAGAAAAAAGGGGAAAAAAAGTCATCAAGGAGACAGTAAATTGAAAATATTTGTTTTAGAAGGAAAACTGTCTTGCCCTGCTGACCTGTAAGGAGGACAACTTGACAGGTAAATAAACACATAGCATACGCCCCTCATCCCTTAGAGCTGTTGGAACACTTTTCGGGGTAGGGAAGCCTCTTTCTTTTTGTTTTGGGTTTTGCAGTTGTTGTTGCTTTGCTTGTGCAAGCAGGGAAACACGTATAAAAAGCCAGGAGTGCATGTTTGTGGCATCACCAAGTATTTTGCAGAGATTACAGCACTTTATAGCACTCCTTTGCAGGACTCACAGAGAATTATTGGCTACAGATCATGAGGGTTATGTGGCAGTGGAAGAAGTATTCACCTTCTTGTACAGTAGTTAGCTAAAACCTGATCTTTTAATCTTTTTTTTTAACCAAATAGAGCAAAATCAAGCATAAGAAGGAATATACATTGCCAAATTCAAGTGCATTTCCTAATTGCAGACTTTTACAGCAGCAACAGGTTTCAACATGCTTGATGTAATTTTGACATATTGCAATTTGGTCTGTGAAGTTTTAATGATTGTACATGAGGCAATAATGATTTCGGATTTATTTTGCTCCTTTGCCATTTTTCTTAGTCATCTGCTATGGCATTTGAATCTACAGACATAAGATGAAGTGTCGCTCAATCTCGCCATGGTTGCAGCACTGTCATTCCATCCCAGCTGCTCTCCTTTGATGTTAAGCAAGCCTACAGAGACCTGGTTCCCAGCTTAAGCATCTGCAGAGAGCTGCTCAGCGCAGACTGTGGGATTGTCCCTTTGCTGCGCCTTGTCACCTCTTGTGAGACTTGCTTAAAGTCAAGTACATATGTGGCTTAATTACAGCATTTTTAGAGGAATCGTTAGCTTGGACTCGGTGGATTTCAGATTGGGAGTGTCTCTGAATACCTTAACAGGTATTAATGATGTTAATAATATTACTTAATATTGTAGTTTTCCATGGTTATGGACCTTTCCATCCCAGCTGTGCATCTTCAGCAGGGCCTGTTAGAAACAAAGGCGCAAGGACCTGATTAAAATCAGAGATCACATTACAGCAATACTCTCTTTCCTTTGTAGGGATGGCACTTCGCAGTCCATAGAAAAGTCATTTCTCAGGATCACAGAAATACTAATTTGGGGACTGGCAGAAGGTAGACCACTTTTCACAACTGTGAAAATTCACCATGCTTTGCCTAGCATTTATTTAATTGAAATATCAGACACACCCAGTTTATGATTTAACCGCGGCTTCGGAAAACTTTGGGGTGACCCCAAAAAAAGCTTTGGCCAGGGAATATAGACCAGACAGTCAAATTCACCTAAAACTGAGCTTTTGAATAACTTGTATGTGCACTAGGCCGAATTTTTACTATCCTCCCCTAGATCAGGTTGTTCTTCTTGGCATCTCTTTTGTTATTGTCAATAATTGATCACTTTGCCTGGTCTATCCTGCATACAGCTCTAAGGAGGTGCTTGGGAGATGGGACTTGGTGCCCAGTTGAGTTGCAACAGCAGAGACTCCTCCTCAGTGAGTTCCCGATTAAGACCATGAGGCAAAGTGCTGTTTAATTTAAGGAAAGATATTTTGCCCAAAGGTGATATATTCGGTTGCAGCTTAATTGAAATCAAATAGCATGCAGAAAGGCGAGAGAGACAGCATCCAGAAGGTTAAGCAGAGCACCTTGTATCAAATGTGCAGCTGAGGATTAACTATTGATTGTGGAGCAGAAGTAAAAAATCAAGTTTTATTGTGTGCCCTGCAGTGAATCCTGTGTTCAAAATAAAATCTGAAAAGCGGGCACTTGTTTATCTCCATACGTTACTGCAGCATGTGTGACAAGGAAATAAAGAAGTCATGAAATACCATTAGTGTTTTCTTTTTGTTGATTACTGAGTTTGTTTAGCTGCAGGAAACACTGGCGAAAATTTATGGCTCCAACCTTTAGTTTAAAATTAATGTAATTGCTAAGTCTTGGGATTATGAACAGCTGCTTGTTGAACAGTAACAAGCAGACAACCTTTATAAAAACCACCTATTAAGTCTGCCTGCATCAGGGAACTTTTGCAGTTTAAGAAGAGTTGAGCAGCAAGAGTAACAATCTGCTTTAAAAGGGGAAGGTAGATGGTGGTAAATAAGAACGACTGTTGAAACTGGCAGTGCAAGGTACATTATGAAGCTGTTTCAAGGAGATTTGCAGTAAATACAGCTTTTTTTCTGCTCTTAAGGCATCTTTCTTCTGATGATTAGCATTTGGTAAACCTTGGTTATTTAGCCTTCTCAGTAGTCTCCGGGTATTTTGAGAAATAAGTTTTGCATAGCTCATGGTTGAAAGCCTTCGAGGTGAGAAACAGAGAAACAGCGGATACTTGATGGCACAGTGCCAGGTGGCAGAACAGACTTAGGTCAGACTTCAAGAGGTGGGTAATGTTCCCATGAAGACTGTCAATTTTGGCCGTTAGCTGATTCTAATGGCAACAATTCTGCTGGAAAACAGCTAACCAGTGTTAGCTATAACGCTCAGAGATGTTTGGACATGCTTTTTATTTCATGCTAAGGAACAGCCCAAAGAATATCATCAATCAGGAAAACTGAATGAGTGCCCAGTCTCTGCAGGATTGGAGGACCAGGTATGACTGCAGGATTAACAAATACCCATCTAGCTAGTCACCTGGTAGGCCTAGTTTTCGTGTATCTTCAGCCTGGGAAAATAATGGCCAAATTTGTTTAACATACTTTACAACAATGGTTATGTCACGTAATTCTAAGTGAATCCTGTTCATTAGAGGCTGAGCCTCTGCGTTCAACACTGTAGAGGTCTGAAGTAATTACAAAGAATTTCTCTAATTGGCATCATGCATGAAGGCTGATGAAGCGTTGGCAAAGGCTGGATCTTCCATACCAGTAATTATTTTATTGCCATAGTTACAGTGGTCTGACTCTCCTTCTCCCTGCAAGTTGACAAATCACATTAAGAATATTTTTGAACCCCTGAAAGTCTCACCTAGGATACAAGTAGCTCAACAGCTGCTTTAACAGCCAGCTCTGCCTACAGTCTTGCCTAATCCTGCTTTGTCTGTGGGTGAAGCCTTCGTTGTTTCTAAAACTAAAACTTAATCCCAGGTACAGTCTCTCCAGGGACAGTTTTATCTCCAAGTCTTAGTTCAACCCTCCTCACTTGTTCCCTTTTTTCCTCTGCATCTTCCCGTTAGCCATCAATTTTAGCTTCTTTTTCCACTACTGCATTTTTTTTGTCTCAAACCAGGTGGTAAACATGGGGCCTGATCTAGCTGGGTACACAAGAGGTATTTTGATAAATTTTCCCTTCCAAAGCCCCTTGTCTCAGTTTCCTCACTTGGAAGGTTCTGCAGGTGCTTTGGGTGGATTCGGCATAGTCTGGCAAGCCCGTTGCCTTTGTGTTCATCTGGCATCTCCTTTTTGCAGTCTCATTTAAGGTGAACCTGAAAGAAGTTCACAGTTTCAGGAGCAGCATCTGTTTGAATCTTTTACTTGAGTTCAGGAAAGCAGAAGCAGCAGCTAAGCTGAAAAATCTGGAAAAGGGCAAAAAAATGTCACTTTGGGTCTAAGGCAAGCCTTGTTGCAAAGGGAAAGAAGTCTGAGGTTTTTTTGGACAGTTTGCTGAACCCTTGTTGGAGGAGCTTCCCCTCCAGCCTACACCTCGCAAGGCTCTGAGGCCACAGCAGCCTTGGGGAGGGGGGAAGGTTTCAGCATCTCATGGAAAATGTCCACTGAGGAGCCTCTGACTTGGAGAAACTGTTTCCTGAGAAAAATGCTTTTTTAAATTTTTTCAAGCCTTTGTCTCCATCTTTTGCGCTATTAAACCTTGGTGTTAAACAGTGTGGGAAGGATGAACTCTGTCTTTGCCTGCCTGACCACATTAACCTCCCCTTCTTGACCTTCCGGATTAAGGCTTTGAACTGTCACCTGTAACAGATTTCATAATGGTTGTTAATAATACCTAAAATTACATGTGTACTGAGAATCAAGCGCTCTCTTTTAGTCGACTGAACAGCTGCATTACATCTGTATTATCTGGACAGAGGGACTATTTTCCCTTTAAACCATGGCTTTTTTTTTTTTTCTTGTTGAGTGAATTGACTGAGATTGCATCAGGCGTGACTTAGAAGGCCAATGAAATGCAGTGACATACCATATTGTGCAATTCAAAAGTTGTTTGAACAATGGGCCAATAGTTTTTAATAGTTTGCAATGTGAGATCAGGTTGTGGTCTTTGATATGGTTTTTTAACTTGAACCCTACTGATATCACAGTGTATATGTCTGCAGTCCCATCTTCTACTTTAAATTATAACCAAGCTGTGGGAAATAACTCCCCACTGAGTAAATTATTAGAATACTTTAATTTACTCGATCTTGCCCAGCAAGCTAAAATAAACATGGGTCCTTAGATGTATCAGTAATTCATGTAACATCTTAATTACTCAGTGTGCAGTCATTACATTTTCAGTAGCACTCATTACTCCGACAGCTCTCAAGTGTTCCTGCAGCAACACATGGCTTGTAGCTATAATGATACCATCTCGCAAGGTTCTGAAGGCATTTTTTTTTTCTCCAACTTGCATTGATTGTGTTTCGTTTACCTTTTTGCCACTGCTGTTGTTTATTACCAAGAGCTTATCAATTAGCTCAGTCAAGATCCCAAGGAAAACTACTGTTTCACTCACTAAAAATCAATAAGGAAATTCAATAACTCCTTCCAAAACCCAATAAAGCAGCAGCAAATTAAAGTGTTCAAAGCAGATATGTGCACAGAGCTTTGGTTGAATAGTTTATCTGATGAAAATATGCTGGTTTTTGTTAACTGTAACTACCTGCTGAATGTAGCTTGAATTTGCAAATTGAATTGTTCCTGCCTTGCCCTTTTTCTTAAAAATACTGAAATAAAGGTGATGTTTTCAAAGAGAAAATATTTTGATTGTTTAGAAGTCGTATCTTGAGATAAACCTTATGGCATGTGAATGACTACTGGTTTTGGAGGTTAAAACTGTGCTAAAACTAAACCACTTTGTGCTTCCACCTCCTGTGGACTTCGTAGTTGTCATTTTGACCATGGTGGACATCCATTTCTCATGTTTAAATGGAAGTCCATCTGGAGTGTGTGTTTTGGGACATGGACTGAAGCTCATTTGTTCTCTTTTATGTAGCAGCCTTCATAGCAGAAAGCGAGAAGAAATTACTATGTGTTGTAGTCTGGGATGAAAAATTCAAGAGGAATATATCTGATGATGAGCTAACTAATTCTAATGTGGTAGGGTTTTTCAGCAGAGTTACAGCGGGATTAGTTTTCAAATGCCATTTAGATATGGCCAATAATTCATACTCATTATATGACTGTAGCAGCTAGAGACTAGTAGCTCAGCCCTGATTTGGTACGTTGTGTGGTGCTGTATTGTTTGTGCAGTCGGTGCAAGACATTTCCGTCCCAGAAGATGTGCTAAGATAAGCAGATAAGACAAAAATACTGAGGGAAAGAAAATATTTCTGATTTTTTTGCTTGGTCGACCAATGGAGATAGGGGAGAATTCATGAGGAGATACTCCCTGGTTACCCATGGAGTTGCAAGCACAGCCCCGAGGCAAACACTAGTACCTTGGTTGCCAGTAGGATACTTTAATCTTGTGATAATCCTTCATATGCACAGGATTCATAACACAGTAATGGGGAAACATTGCGTTTCTCAAATTTCGAAGTAGTCTAGAGTAAGCAGCCATTTTTGCATAACAAAACCACTTAATGCTTGTCGACAATTAACAGAAGGGAAAAGATGTATTTTTAAAATCTGCTCCACTCCCATCAGAAATTAGGAAAAGCTGTCAAGGGAGTTAAAGGAAAATAAAGAAGGATTGCAACTGTTCTCAGAATAATGGAAAAATAATTATCAGTGTGCTAGCCGATTGCGTGTTATCCCTGCTGGATACCAGAGGAGAAACATCTATTTTCAGAATGCTCATCAGGCCTCATCCTCACACAACAAGGGGAAATAAAATATGTTGAATTATGTGACAACTAAAGATTGCAGCATTTAATAACGATTCAGTAATGCAGTTGCTGCCATGTTTCCAATGATTGTTTGCTGTTTTGAAAGAGTGTCTCCTTGGCCGTGCATGCGCTTTTGTGTCCATTGATGGTCAGAAATCTCCACAAAGCAGCTCAGCTCCTGAGGGAAAGTCCTCTTGGCTTTGCCGAGGAGCGGGTTGAGGTTATTGTGGAGAGACTATGAACCTTTGTCCTCCTGCTCACCATAAGCAACTCCTAGAAAAGAGTATAGAAAATAAACCAGGATTATGGGGGTGGCTGTCTTCAAAGGCCCCTACAAGCATCCAAGACCCTCCTGCTGTGACCATTCTTAGGCCTTTAGAAGTACCAGCCAAGAGGGAGGACTTTCTTAATTGACCTCATCATCTGACTTGGGAAGGTCTTTAGCAAGGTGTATTGTTTTCTTCATCTTTTGCCTGAGATGGGTAATTAATTATAGTTTATCCATTTGTCAGAATGATTAAAGCAGCTCCACTTTATAGCTTGACCTTCAGGTAACTGGAGTACCCCTTTCACTTAATGCTGCCTAATGTTGCATGAAATTTGTGCAGCCTTTTGCACATAAGATTTTCCTCCATGTTTTTCTGAACATTTGTATTCTTCTAGTAGGTCTTTTTTGACTGGAAGTTACATGGAACCATTCCTGTTAGGGCTGGAAGAATTTCTGGGGCCCACAGGAAAGTTCATGTTGAATATTTTGGGCACCTCTTGTAAGATTATTAGCTTCTGTACAGAACTGCAACCCTTGTACTGAAGCTAATGTATCAAATTCTCCGTTTCTCTCTCCTTCCAAATCATGTCTTTAATCTTGTCTAACTAGACAACTCCAGCAGATACTCCTGTTTCTGTCTCAGGAAGGGCTTTTGATCTGGGACCCTAAACCAAAGCAGAACACAACTGGCATGGAGAACAGCAAGCCTGGAACTTGGCCACCTTCCCTCTGGTGCATTCTTGAGAAGTGCCTGCTTTTTATTCCCTAGTGACTTGTCTTCCATTTTGCGCTAGTTCACTGCATTTCAAAGGAAATAGTTCTAATTTAAAATACAATAACACTGGGTGTTGATACTGTAATTGCGTATTCATATTCAGTGATTGCTTCCAAACAGTTTGCTGCTTGTCAAAGTCGAGAAATTGTGAGCAAGGATTCCATAAGTCATGAGATTGCCTTAAAATCCTGATACTCGTGTGTACTCTTGGGTATTTCTTTAGGGTTTACATTTTCGAGCTTTCCTCTGCCAGCTGAAAGGCAAGTAACTCATGAATAAAAGAAAAGCTGAGCATTTCTTTCATGTTCCAGAGGGCTTCAGGAACCACAACTTGAGCATGAAATGTCACTGGATTTGTAATGAAATCATCAGAGCTGGCAAGACTGCCAAGTGCTGTCCTCTACCTACTCCTTAAACACCAAACCCTTGAAAATTGAACTCATGTTCCTGGAAAATTACATAATACTATCCTTTAATATATTTCTCCTGTCTGCGGACTCATGGTTAATTACTTTGCATTAAACACATGGTTAGCAGGAGAGCAGAGGTGTTTAATACTGATAAATAACTGAGTATTTAATGTATATCATAGTCCCACTGATGTGAGTCCACCTCTTTTTTTTTTATTTTGTCATTGTTTTTAAATGACTGTTACACATCTGCAATAAAACTGTAGTAAATACTTCGAGGAAACATTTACATGATTCCTTCCAAAAATATTTTTCTCCGCATTCCAAACTTTTCTAATTTAAAACCAAACTTATGCATTGTCCATACATTTCAAGAGGCAGCTGGATTAAAACCTTTTGGATGAGATTTTAATGAATGGCTGTGTTCTCTCATTGAATCAGTGCAGGGAGTAAATTTTTAATGACTCATTAACAAAGCTAATAGTTTTGAAAATCATTATAGTGCAATTCCATTATTTTGTTTCTTTTTTTGCAGTGCGACTAATGCTCCATGCATCATAGTAATGTTTTTCTTTTGGCTCTTCCAGCAGAAAGTTGTTTTGACTCCGCTTCCTCTAGGAAATCTGTTATGAAAATGGCAATTTAGAAATACTCTGAGATGTTCTTCTTAGTGATTTAGGAGAACTATAGACCTTCTCAAGGGCCAGACAACCCAGCATATATAGGTTGTTTGAGAGCAGATAAACACCTAATACAATTTTTGAAAGAATTTGGGTAGCCTGACGTCTTGATCCCAGGCTGAATTAGAGGCCAAATCTCCATAGGCTGTATAACCTTATAAACTGCTTCATTTAGTTTTCCTAATTTTCCTAATTTTTCCTAGTTTTTTATTTGAAATGTTGCGGGTGGTCCTGGGTCTGCATTCAGGGGCCGCTGACCAGCAACCCTGTGCCTGGCATAACAAGAGCTTTATACAAAATTCCATATTCCCTTCTGTCTACAGGCAGCACTTTCTATTAACTATTTTTTATGTACAGACATATCTTTTATAGGAGCCTTTTTGCTACAGCTGTCGCCATGAAAATCATCCTGTTGCATTCGATTCAGATTGACTGCGTCTAGTGGATAAAAAATACTTAAAATTATCTGCTGCAATTTGTCTCTTAGTCAAATGTTTGTATAGTCCATTGCCCACTGAATGAAGAGTATTTATAATAAATGTTAGCTAACAAGCTTCTTCCTTGCTAACTAGAGCATTAAATTCATTGACAAATGTTGTCATGAGTTGGGTTTGTGAGAAAATAAATGGAGTTCTGAGGTAAGGAGAAGAAATATGAGGTCACAGAAAGGGGCCTGGAGACATTTTGAAAGCTTTAGTGCTTGTAAGCCTTAGAGAAGACTTTTATCCTGACTAAAACATACAGGACCAAGTTTTACAAAGTGATTAACAGAGGAGGTATGGTCACTGGACCCATACTGAAAGGTATCTAGGTGTTCAGAGGCACCAAAAGAGGCAAGTTCAAAACAATGATTCCCATTGATTATCTTTCTGAAAGATGCTAAATTGTAATTTCTTGTCCCTGTTTTACAGATTTCCTGCTGTTTTGCCGCAGTTTTTTTTTTTCTTTGCCCTGTACCAGCTTCTTCTGTATCATGATGGGGATTGCAATCCAGGAGATCTTTATGGATGAGATTTCCTTTGTTTGCAGGAGAAAGACCCTGCAATATTCTCAGTTTTGCAGAGACTAAAGCCTGCTGTCAATAACAGCCAATTGACTTACTAGCAGAAATTAATTTGGAGTGCTTTCATGGACAGGACTATAAGGAATCAAAGTTTTATGAAATGTGTAAATAGGAATTTGTAAGAAACTCTGCATCCGCTTGCTTTTACCTAGTGATAATAAAAATGTGTTTCTTCAGCTGCAGGCATATTGCTTCTCAGTTATAGGCAATACTTCCATAACTGCCGTATTTAAGGTTGCCACTCATATTCAGTACTTGTGTTTTCCTTTTAAGAGCTGTGTGGGGACAGAGCATCTTCTCAGGGTGTACAGGGAGGCCTCAGGCACATGTGGGATGTGCAAAAACATTTTTACAAACACTAGAAGCATCCCCTGATGTTAAGGACTGTAGAGAAATCCATCTTGGATTAGACATGGCTGGACAACATGGACACAGAAGAAAGGGAACCCATATTTTTGGGCACCAGCCTGCAACCTGCTTCTGCAAGTGCCCTGTAGTTACTTAACAGGTTATTGCTGTATCATTTGAGTTGCTGATACAACCTATTGAAACATTTATAAGATTTGGACACGTGTGCACGCATGTTGAAGTCAATGCAGAGTCAGAGCAAGTGGCGCTTGGAAAGGAGGCTGCTTAGTATGTGCTGCCTGTTACTGTACATTTAACTCAAGGGGAAATTCAGTGTGCTTTGTCCTCAGAAGAAAACTATGCTGTGTACTAAAAATTCTGTCTAGAGGTCTTAGAAATGGCAGTGCTTGAAAAATAAAATAGGCTGATAGCACTGGCACATTCAGCATTTCAGTATTTTTAAGAGTACTTACTGCTAATATATAGATTCTAATTGGTAATTTGCACTTTTAATTAACATATGTTTAGTTACAGCAAACAGTCCCCTCATTCCTTAAATGTAAATAAATTAGCATGAGCATGTGTTTAATGGCCCCTTTCATATTTCTTTTTCACCAACACTACCTCTACTTGAGCTAAGCACCTCCATATTTTGTGGCTGTTTACTTATCTATCCTTCTTCTGGAAGTATCACAGTCAAGATAAATAGATTGGCATCATCTTGGTACTTGGGTGATTAATGTGAAAGCTATTTCTAAACTATTAGTTTGTTGTACATGGCATTTTACCTTTGTATAAGGAAAAAATGCATGAAGTGTAGATGCTAACTATACATTAAGCAAACATGATTTATTTTAAAATACAATAAGCCTTGGAGAGGGGATTGCCTCCATAGGTAATGTCCTCACTCCTGTGTCAAATATCTACAGTTTAAACCCACTTTTACGTATTAGTTTGAGGTGTTTGTCCAAGTAACAATGCACTCCAGAAACACTGCTTTGTGCTTTGTTTAAAAAAAAAAATCCAACACCATCTCTCAAAATGCATCTTTTTTCAAATGTGCGTGTTACTCCTGCACATTCCTAGCATCTGAGGGCACTGCAGTATTTAATAATTCCAATTCTGGTCTAAGGTTTTGTATACCTCACTTTCGAGTGAAGATGTTTGATCCCCAGTAGTCTTTGTTAACACTTCTCGTCTAACAACAGATGAAGGCTGTCCTTCAATGCCTTTTTTTTTTTCACTGATTTAAATTACAGCTGTGGGTTTATGTCTGTAGAGGCTTAGGTTTGGGTCCTGTCACAGAGGCACCCCAAATATAAGTTTAGGCGGACTAGCGCTCCGATAACATAAGATAAAAGTTCGGATATTAGGTTAGGAAATTATTTGGGGTGCAGCGAAATAAGAATGAGGATCCACAGCGTGTATATACGCACTCACAAAAAAACAAACCAGAGCCCTCTCTGCCCCGTTTTGCCCATAATAGATAAACACTGGCCTACTGCGGCCAGGACTTTACACTCGTCTGCCCCAGATGAGGAAGGTACACTTGCCTACCAGGCAAGGACTTATTAAAGCATATATTCAGTAATTTATCACTCACCCACACGCGGAGGTGAGGCGCTCCCTATCCCGGGAGGTTACTTTAGACGGCTTCTCCGTCTAAGGGGGGGGACTCCGGCAGCACGGCAGACCCGCGGCTCCGAGGAGACCACACAAAGGGGGTCTCCGGCGGGAACCCCATTTATAGTCTGATCAGATCTGGCTGGGGGTGTTCCAGAAGCTTCTTGGCTTCTCTACACCCCGCCCCCTCGAGTGTGGGCATTTGAGAAGCTTCTCGGCTTCTCTGGGCTGTGGGCGCTCTGGGCCCCTCCTCTGCTAACGACCCAGCCCACCGACTCTGGGTCTCCACAAAGAGCCATCAGCTGCCCCACTGAAGGCCCCAGTTCTGAGAGGGGATGGGCAGCTACCAGTGCAACTGCTGCACCAGTTCTCAGGGCGTGTGGGGGAGGAAAGTGCAACTGCCACAGGTCCCACAGGACCTTCAGTTTGACCAGCAGCAATTTCTACTGAAAGCATCAAAATTTCCAGCCAGTTTGTGAGGAGGAAATTTCAGTTCATGAGGAAAAAATTCCATTCTGTGAAGAGTAAATTCCAGTTCGTGAGGACCAAATTTCAGTTCTGAGTGTGTCACTGATCAGTGGATGTCACAATGACGAGCTAAGAGCATCACATGTTGAAAAACTTTTGAGAGGGAGTGATTCTGACTGATCAAAATGTAATACAGAAACACTGTCCCTATTTGCAATATGTCATCTGAACTTGCAGAGCAATGAAGCAGGGACATGGTCTGAATTACCTTGGGCAGGGAAAGATGGTCAATAGTGTGATACTAATGAGGTTTGTGGTATACTTTTCCATTTGTGGCTACAGAGCTGCTGACAGACAAGAAGTACTGACAGAGATGTCTCTAATGATGGTTAGATCTCATGTGCTGTCTATTTAAACCCTGGGTTTGTGCCTCAAATAAGTTCTTGGTAGCTACAAAGTTATCCAACAACCAAAAGAGACAGAGGTGTCTCTAGTCCTTGATTAGATGGGAAATCAAACTTACAAAACTAGTTGGAGTGATGTTCATGGCAAACCAATGCCATGGTTTGGAACAGCACAATGTATTCTGGTTTCTACCCTGAAATATTACTTTTTTCCTTCTGTTTTGTGTCTACAAAATATTTTAAAACTTCACTCTTTGGAGATTAATGTTGGTGGTCCTGTATATTATGTTTCTACAAGGTTTGCACATACTGACCTCCTGTGGACTTGGGCCATCTGAAGAATTCACTGACTGCAGAAATATTTCAGTGTCCCCTTGCCTGTCATGCGGCATTTCATGTCTTAGTAACCAATGAGATAGTTCTTCAATTGAACAGAAAATAATTTTGCCAAATTGAGAGCTTGTGAGAATGAAAATTTAACACAGGAAGATAGAAGACAGCATGATAGAATTAGTAGATTCATCTGTTCATCAATTACTCTTCGAAGAATGTGTCAAGCTCTTTTCTTTTGATTTGTATCTGATTAATTGAAATTACTTCCAGGCATAAAGTCGTGGTCTTTTTGTTCTTCTTTCTTTCCCTCTTTTCCTGCCTGGGAAACAAAATCGATACCTATAGCTTTCTTAAGTTTTACTGTTCCAATGTAAAACCTATTTTAAAAATACTCCTAGCTAAGACTTAATGCAAAAAACCTTTTTATAATTTTTTTTTTAATATCATCTTGAAAACTGACTCTCCTTTTCCCTCTGATCCTTCCATCATGCCAGTGAATAAGGGACGGTCACTGGGCTAAAATGTATGGGGAAAATAATGGAGATTAACAGGGAGTGTGCATGGTGATGTGGGCCTAGTATTTATTCCCAGATTCAACAGTTGAAAAATAAACAAGATGGTTCTATTCTGATCTTCAGTATTACTCATAAATCTGCAGAGAACCTGTAGTTTTGGCAGAGATGCCGCCTTTCCTAAAAGGAGATGCTGGATCCTTGTTTAAATGCTTCAGATAGCAAAGAATCCCATCTCATGCCTTAATTTGGTTATGATTGTGAATTATATTCTCTACTAAATAATAGCATGGAGTTCTCTCCAGCATGCATCCAGCTCACTGTTCAGCCAGGTGATCCCAGTGTAGAGTTACTGGCTACATGGAGATAAAGGAAAAGGAAAAGCAGGAAAGGGAAAAGAAAGGAGGAGCTGCAACACGGCTTGGTGGTTGTGAGGAGCCTTGGCTTTGGGCACAGCTGTCAGTTTGGCTGTATTCAGTAAATAACAAATGCGTTTTCCTTTTTTGACCATTCTTTCTGTGTCTTTAATACAGACCACAGGGGTAATATACCCAGACACAGGCCTGTGATCATTTTCTGGTACCTGCTGGGACAAAAGTGAAGATATGCATCACCTGTTTCTTGCTATATCAAATCCTTATTAACAGATCACAGTGTTATTGACCAAAAACCACATTTCTGAAATTTTCTTATTTTTCGAACTAATTTATTTTCTCTCTTTTTTTTTTTTTTTTCTAGAGCTGCTTGTGAAGCCACGTTCTCTGGTGTGGGAAAAGGAGCTGTCAGACTCACACAGCTGTCTCACCATGAAAAACACGTGCTTCACGTACTGGTGTCAGCACGTAGGACAAAAAGGGCCCAGTGAGTCCATGACTACATAACCTGCAATGGCAAGGCATTCACATGATTTAAAGCACACCTGTGGATAGTCGGATAAACACTGCCAACTAGATACGGGAATATTTTTTTTTGAATAAACGTCTGGATTGGCAGAGGACACATTACTAACTAGTCATAAGTATTGAAGTCTCTGTGTGAAAGAGCTGGAAATGTTTGCAGATCTTGAAACTATAGCACATTTTAGCATAATTTGCATTGCCTGCATCTTCAGTGTCCACTTGTTCCTTACTGTTTTTCTTTAAAATCTGGAGAATCTGTTCCTCAAAATGCTGTGGCAGGTACTTGTGAAGGGACAGACTGCATTCTGAGGGCACAAGCTACAGAAAAAGAAACAAAGATGCTATCTATGATGAGTATTACAGCACAGATCAGCAACAAAGCAAAGTATAGAGCCATGGTTTCTTTTCAGTTTATCAAAAAGCAGCTCTCAATGGGACTTTGTAAAGTTTCTTCATTGTTGTTGCCTATTTAAAATGTGATAGTCACATGCAATGCCCCAAAGTTTAGATAATCAACTACATGGACAGGCAGCAGCAAATGTCTGACAGGAAATGTTTATTCTAGTGAAAACCTTTCTCACATTTTTTCAGAAACAAGAAAATGAGCAGAGGGATATCAGGTTTGCTAATCAAGAGAGACAATATTTGTATTGATTAATATTTGTAGTAAATTTCCAGCACATTTACCCAAACTGTGTAGCACACAGCTACTGCAGGTCTTCTTTTACATTGTCTCTAAAGAGAAGGTTTTTTTTTTTTTTTTACCTGAGCTGATGGTGTACTTGTTACAGACAGAAGATGATTACAGTAGATATCTTCTCTTAGGTGTGCTTCCTTTCTGAGATTATTTTGAAAGCCATGCTCATACTGATAGTTGCTCTTACAAGCAAATCTATTGACTTCAAGGCTTGATTTTTTCCTGCTCAGAGTGATTCTCATTATATTTGGATTGCCATAGTTTTAACGTTTTTATCAGATGTGGTTTAGAAATTTAGTTTCAAAAATAATTTCCATTTTCACTGATTCGTTTTTCTATTAAATGCTAGGGTTTCCATTGATAAACTGACAACCGAAACATATTTCTCTCTCCCCATGTATTCCTGCCTTTGTCAGGAATTATAGAATGGTTTGAGTTGGAATGGATGTTCAAAGATTATCTGGTTCAAACCCCCCTGCTGCGGATAGGGACATCTTTCCTGAGATCAGGTTGCTCAGAGCCCCATCCAACCTGACTTCAAACATTTCCAGTGATGGGGCATCCAGAATTTCTCTGGACAGCCTGTTCCAGTGCCTCACCACCCTCACAGTAAAAAAATAATCTTCCTTATATCAGTCTAATTCTACCTTCTCTCAGACCTGGAAGATTTGATTCTTCAGATTTGCATTTCAAACTTGAACACATTTAATTAACAGAATTTAAAAAAACATACTAGTATTTGCAGTGTCGTTTCTTTCAAACCCTTTTGGACTGATATACTTTGAGCAGCTATAATTTCCATGAGACACTACTGAATAGTGGTTGTCTGGGCTGTTGCACCTAACGAGGCAGCTGCTGCAGGATGTGGTGGATGTGAGCTAGAGCACAGGCGATGGTTTCCCTCGGTAAACAAAACGCAAACCATGCGTCTGCCTTGTCTGGCCAGCTCACTGCCCTGTTGTCATTCCTCCCTTTAATTAGCACAAGGGCAGATACCCAGGCAACTATCTCTGCTAGCCAATGTCTCAAGAGCCCAATATAAACTCATTTCAGACATTTACATGATTCAAGTGATGAGAAGCAGTACTCATATCTTTCTATGTCCTCAGGGATTGACCACTTGGCTGGCAACTTAAAACTTTACAGATGTCCACTCCAGGGCAAAATATGTAAGACCAGCTCCTGAATAAGACACTGATGAACACACGCTGTAGCTGAGCCACATTTGGGCAGCTAATTTATACACGTACACAAGCACTTTCCCCAATATGGGTGCTCTTGTGAGTTAATGCATAAATCTGCTCCCTGACTGGGAGAAGCTGTGCAGGTGGTGACTTGTAGCAAAATGGAGGAGACAGCATCATTGGTGTAGGACCCTATTGGGGAGGAGGAAATGAAGTTGAAGAATGTGCATTTACTGCATGGCAGAATAAAAAAGAGGAAATAAGAAATGAGAGAGCATGAATATGTGCATGTGTACACCGACATCTAACTCTAGAACTACTGGACTCTTTGTGGTCAAGATTTGGGTATTCAGGGGATCTAGGAAAAATCATCTGTGTCCCAACTGTGAGTCAACCTATGTTCATTGCACCACCCCAGCAGAGTGCTTGCCCTACTAGCCTTCCGACTCAGTTGTTTTTTCCCTCATCCCTCTAATTACAGCTGTTCCACTTTAAATGCATCATTAAATGTTCCTTAGAACAGAGAGAGCCTGTTGCTCTCTGGCATATCAGGTCGTTCCTAATTCATGCCAGCTGGGGAGAGTTTGCCTGAAAAAGGACCACAAGGATATGTGAATTCTCTAGACAGTTGACTGTGTGAATGGGTTGCTTACTGTCTTGTCTGCATTAATATTTGAAATTTTTCGTTAGGCTCAGTTCCTGCTCCAGATTTTCCTCGGTGTATATGAAGCAGGAGTTACTTCAAAGTTGTATAATTTCTAGTTGAGATCTGCTTCTTGTAGGGGCTGTATCTTAGATGTGAATTACTTGGAAAAAGCAAGATCGTGACAGTACACTTAATGGTTGACCATCAGACTGGAGTGAATGAGGGCCCATACATATTTTTCTTTTTATTTAATAAGGTAACACTTAACTGCAAATCCAGTACAGGCTGTGCTGGCCAGGTTTGGCTCTGGAGTTTGGGCAGAGTCAGTTTTATGTCTGTGTGTGTGTGCCTCTTCAGGAGTCAGGTCAGCTGTCTCGAGTAGACTTGGTTTGGTTCCAGCTCATGTTCCAACAATCTTCCAAATGCTTACATGTAGCTCTAGGCCAAGAAAAATGGGAAACTTGAAGCAGTTTTCATTTCAGATTTGGTTTTTTTGGTGCATGTGGATATGTGACATGGTTTGTATTATTTTATGTGGGCTGGTCAGAGAAGCAATACATCCTTTTCTGTCCTTCATGGACAGGACACTTAGCAAAAAAAAAAAAGATAAAAATATGGAACGTTTTTAGAAATGCGTGTTTTTGATCAAGATGATGATGAAATACATATTTAACAGTGCTTTCTTGCTCAGTTTGCAAAGACTGATGAGATCATTTTGGTGCGAATGGCTTTCAAACAGGCAACGAAATGAAAACAAGTCAAGTTTACAAGAGATTTATGACTTCAGAAGTAATTATAAGGAGTGGCACTAAGACAGAGCACCTGAAACAATGCAACTGAATTATCTCAATAGATGCGTATAACAAATCCTGTCAAGAGTAAACCAAACACCTTAAATTGAAAAATTTCACACAGGGGAAAAAATAGGAAGGTTCTTTAATCATTAATTCAATTTTAAACTTGAAAGATCTTATAGAAATGAACCCAACAGGAGAGCATATTATAAAGAATGGGAATGAACTACCCACAAGGCACAAAAGTTGCAACACGGAGTCTGGAATCTCTGGTTTGGGGTCACTTTTGTGACTGTCAGAATGAACCTTTTCTACTCTTACCACAGCAGCAACCTTTTTATGAGAACTGAATATTCAGCTATTATTATTGCTTTTAAAGAGACAGCACTTGTCAGTGAAAATTCAGTGTCATGCTACTTGTCATCTCCTGTGTGTAGGGCATACACACTGTGTAGGTGCTAAATATCTTCTTTTGGTTGCTTAGCTATAAATATTAACAGGCCAGAATACTTGACTTGGTGACCCAATTAACTCAACAGGTTCACTACTGATAGCGTTAAAATGTGCACTCCTTTCTTGACCTTTTAATCACACACCATTTTGCTGGTTAAATAATAATCTTTGGATAGGTACGAGAGACTTGGGATGATCTAGATTTTAAAATTCCAAGTGGTGTCTTTAGTGGCAGTTTTTCTTTTCATCTGACGTAGCAGATCCTCATCTGCCCTCGCTGACAAAGAAATCCTTTTGCCAAATGAGAGGACATCAGTGAGGTACTTGGATTTTTCTGCTGGAATAGCGCAGTTTGATGGGCGCTTTTACATTTTGATGCCACACTCAATGAGAAGGTGTGGAGGCAAATGGCTTGAAGTAATGCTGAATTGCTTGTCCCAGTGAGTTAAAACATTTAATTTGCAGGTTATTTCATTTAATTCCATTGAGAATTCTATACCATAACATAATTTTATTCTAAAATGTGCTTTATTTTCTTTTATACTGCTTTAAATGTTGATTTAAAAAATCCTAAAAAGACTTCAACATTATCAAAACGCAGCCTTTTGGTATTTCCCAATTGTTAAGTTTCACAAGAAATCTCAACTCTTGTGCTATTTCACAAATGCATTTCAAAATCTCAGCACATCCCACTGAACGGAAGCATTTTCTTTGCAGTTCTAGTGGATAAATTGCTTTTGGGCTGTTACACATACTGACAGGATGTATTATTACTGTGGGTGGTATTTCTTCATTATGCCTTCAGTCTGAGTTCTGTCTAGAAAGCGTTTAAGTTGACATCATATTGGTCTTGTCTCTTTTTTTAAAGAAAAGAGGAACTTTATTCTGTGTTTAGACAATTGTGGCTTCACAACAGATACAAAGGAAGTGGTCCGTGACCTTCCAAAAAGGTGTTTTACGCAATTACTATTCAGGTTTTCATAGCATAGCACGCATTGCTGGTCATTTTTTTGGGCTGTTTTGTTGGTTGGTTTGCAGGGGCAGGGGAGGTGTGGATTTTTGGTGTTTAGCTTTTTTTCTTTTTTCTGGGTGGTAGATTATTATTTCTAATCACAAACCAAACTGATATTAATCACCCAGCTAGGCTTTCTGTTTGGTTCTTAGTGCTAAGGACAGTCTGGTTGTTGGCAACATGAGCAGCTGGATGAGACTTACCCACTGAGTCGTAGGTTGTTTTAAATATCAGGATGAACTCTTGTGATGGCGATTGTGATTTTATTGGTTTTGGCTGTAATTCATCCTACACTGTATTGTTTGGAGTGATACACAGCCTTCATTTCTGAGTGATGTTTGTCCTTTCCCTGAGGATGTGACTCTTAGTTTCCAGTTTGCTTCTACTGCAAACCTCTCGCCTTTGTGAATCCCACTTTGGTCATAACTTGGTCTTGGCATGACCAAGGCTAGAGCCAGAAAAGTACAATTTACTGGGGCGGCTTACATGGGACTTTTTGAGTGTGGGATTTTATCTCTCCTAAACTTAAAGCAGTATGATCAATGAGGCTTTTAGTGAAATGTTAGTGAAAGTTTGTTGAGATTGCGCTTTCTGTGTATTCCTGTTGTGAACTCGTCCCTAAGCCTGCATTGTGAAATGGCAGGACACAGAAGAGGGAAGAAAAGTTCTTGTGAATGTATAACTATAATAACTATTATCCCTGCATAACAGAGAATTTGCAACCCACCTCTCTGCTGTCAAAAACCAAGCGCCAGAGATATTACACTCCATGCTTACTGGGAAATCATTTTCCCATTTATTGAATGCCTTAAGAGCTCTTAGGACTGTATCAGTCCTCTGCATTAAAGAGGAAGACTAAGGAAAGATAGGGGTTTTTTTTCTCTGACTTGTCTCCCCTGCTAATAAAACAAGCAAAAAAGAGGGCATAGCTTGTACAACGAAGTCCAGGGAACACTGTTTCTTGTACTCCTGAGTTTCTGCACAGGAGCAAACCCAAGGGTTAAAAAAAAAAAAAAAAAAAATATATATATATATATATATATATAAAATAAGCATTTCTAATGGCAGTGTTAAGGGACTATTTGGTGTCACAGTGACACTCCATCAGCAGCTCTGAAAAAGGCGATGGGTTCCTCGGCCATGCTGGTCCAGGTTTTTCCTGGCATGTTTTCCATTGCGAATGGTCACGTGAGAGGTGGGGGCAGCCAGGACAAAGCAAAAAAAGAAATGTGCTGCCCCCCACATTATCATTTCCACAGTGACAAAACTGTGAAATAAAATCAAAGGCCTGACTGTCATTTGGTGACACTGAAAATGTTTTTCTAATTGTTCCAGTAAAGATGATACAGTAATGGTGTCACATTCTGCATTTACATGTCACAGTGCTTTTTACAGTAGCTATAGACTTGCAGATGCACTCCTTGATAATCCCGCAATTTTATCATCAGGGAGTGAAAAGCTCTCCCATATGAAAGCTGATGTCAGCGTCTTCTGCCACTTTGATCTCTGTGAGTTGATGCCTTGAAAATTAATGAGAATGCTACATGTGAAATCAAAATCAATCCACTGTGGATTTTTTTTCCTCTCTCTGCCTTTCTGGGAGAGCTGGGAGGGGGTGGGTGGGAGACGTGCGTTATCAGATTTGGAGCATGGCAGAGTATAAAGGCTGTAATCTCATCTCAGGATTCTTATGGCTTTAATAAACTCTTCATGCTTCCTTCTTGCAGTTTACTGCATCATAGGGACCCCTCTGCAAAATTGCAGCCATAAATTTTCTCTTCTGCCGGACAGATTTTACTCCCTTGCTTTAGTATATATGTCATCCTGCTTTCAACAGAGTCAAGACATGACAAAACTGGTTAAATATTTGTATTATCTTTTCAAAATATATAGAACTGCAATTTCTTTGATGGAGGGAAAGAAGGCAAAAGTGTTGCTGGGTGCTTACAAACACACAAGGAAAATTAAAACTCAACTCTCAGGATGAAAACTCCTTGTCACTTGATCTAAGATGGGCAAAATATCTTTATTACCACTGACATTTGGCAAAAGGTATTAGACAATCATCCAAAAAAGCATTATTGTCCTGCCATCTGCTCCCACATCTGCTGAAGTCCTGATGGCTCCCAAGAAGCTGCCATTAGCAGTGATCCCTAAAAATAAAGTCCTTTTTACTCCGGATAAGTGAGCTAAGTAAACTATGTTCTCCCTTAAGATGGTCATCTGGCTGCGATTGCACATTAATTATGGCTTGGGCTGGCAGCTCTAAATTGCACTAATTGTTTGCCGACTTCTGCTGGAGGAATTTCTGAGGTGGAGCCTATTCCAATCCCTCCCATTGCACACAATAGGTAATTTTGGACAAACCTAGCTGCCTTTTGAACACAACAGGTCATTAGAAGATAAACATATGTATCATCCTCCTCCCCTTAAAGAAAACCTGAATTAAAATGTGAGGCATCCTGTTTTTCTTGATGTTGCCATGACGTTGAGGAAGAAGAGCAGCACTCAATCGCAAATGGCGAGACACGAGAGTAAAATCAGTCTGACAAAATGACAGCCACTGGAATGTGTTTCTATCCTCAGAGAAGTTCCTTAGTGACATGTTGGATGTCAGGAGAAGGGAGGGAACCAGCCCACCTAAAAATTTAGAAGATTTGAAGGGGAAGTAATTGAATTTCTGATTGTAGTCTTAGAAAATTTGTCGTTGTATACACCAGATGGAAATGGTACTTACAGCAAGAAGTAATTTTTATGTGTTTTATCTTTGCAAACTGTTTTGAGCAGTCATATCAGCATTGAAATGGGATGACAGTGTGACATGAGTAACACTTTTGCTTTGTAGTGTTTTGACCACTAGGAAATGAAGTAATCCAACCTCCTTTTGTGGTTTATTTGAGGTGATAAGAGGAACTTGTAAATGGATAAAGACATTAAGAGCTTCAACTCTATCTTCCTAAAATTCTCAAGAAAAGGTAGGATGCTTCCATTACAAAAAACTGCTTAGTACTAAAACTTGAGAGTGGAAGCGTTCTCCTTGCTTTTCTTTTGTTTCGGGGAGTTGTGTTCAAATTAATCATGACATGTATATTGCAGGCTCTTTTACTGATAATGAAAAATAAACTCAAATAACCCAAGTGCCTTGGTATAAATGTCACAAGGTTTGAAAATGCAAGTCTGGAGTATCAAAACTCAAAGGTCTTCAAATTAAGAAGCAATTTTAAATTTGCAGCTATCACACTGGTTTCAGCAAGGAGTGCATCTGAAAGGATGCAGTACGTGAATTGAAAAAGCAGTTAAGATTTATATGTCTGCACTGCCATTGCCAAAGAATATTTTCCTTTTTTAGGGGGGGCGTGGGAGGGCTCATATTAAGTCCATAGGTTCCTAAAGAAGGGGTTTAACCCCAGAATAGGCAGCTCAGCAGTTAGCTTTATACATTTATGTGTATTATATGGTTTTCCTAGAACCTCTGTCCTTCCATAGGGAAAAGGGAATTTTTCAACTGAGATTTTTTTTTTAATGACTTCCCCAGTTCATTATTTTCTTGCCATTAGCTTGTAGGACAATTTGAGGCATACAGTTTTCTATGATGACTTTGCTCTGCTCTTTATGTTCAATAAGAGTTTATGGTCTCATCTGCACAGGGTCTCCTGCAGTACTGGTATTTCCAAATAGACACTCTGCTAAAATATATGTAATCAAACTGTACCTGCTACCAAACAGCACCTACTTAGGGAAGATGTACTTTGTACTAGGGGCTTGAGATATAACTAGGGCAAAGAACTACAACTTCCACCAGCCACTTTGGGGATTTCAAAGGAGGATGCAACCACTGTAGAGTTTTTCTGCCAGTTTTAGCCAGCTGAGGACTACACTCACTAACCTTCCCATCACATTGCAAGGTCTGTTTGTTCAAGACTTTCCTCAAAGGAGAGGGGTTTTACGCTGAACTGATTTGACAATAAAAGCATCAATGTCAGTTCTGCAACCCTTTTTGAACTCATCATGTTTTAAACTGAAATACATTTGTTCAGTGACTGCCATGGGTATACAGCCATCAGAGAAGAAAACAAAGTATCACGCTATTTCTGATGCAGCAGCAGTTGTACAGAGCGTTGGAGGTGGCTGCTCTGTCAAATGTGCTGCTTAACCAGGTGGAACAGGGAAAACACAAGTTTATATCCAATATATATCCTCAATTCCTTCCACTGTCCTGCTGCACTGTTTTCTGCATTCCCAAGACACTGGAGATCTCCAGAGCCAAGGGCAGGATGCAGGTTTGGTAGCAGCGGTTGGCCAAGTGACAGAGATAACGTGGGACAATAACTTGGCATTTGCCAGTTTTCTTGCCCATTATGCCTGTTCCGCTGCTTAATCTGTTCTCATAACAAAGCTACAAGAAACAGGTTAAGCTCCATATTAATGTTTTGGTGCAACGCTGCAATTTGATAACAATAAACAGAAGCTTTTATGAGGCTGTAAATGTCTCTTCCATATATAAATATTGTACTATAACTGCAGGCTCTGAGGTTATCAGGCAGTCAAACCTTTCATCAAAGCCAAATAGTTCCTAAAGTACCACTCTTAAAAATCTTTTGCAGGCATTAATGTTTCATTAGTTCTCTCAAACGAGTCTCCTGGGGAATCTGTATAGCAAGTAAAAATCTAGCTCAAACCCATGGAAAAATTAACTGCATTTTTAATTCATTTCTTCAGAATTTACTCCGCATGGCTTTTGGTGGTACATAGCTGGTATTCCAAATGTACTCGGGTTCAAGGGTAGCAGTAAAATTAATAACATATATACAAATGTACTCACCCTCCAGCCAGGTTTCTCGTTTGTGTGCCCATCCAGCTCTGCATCTACCCTTGCTTTTCCCAGGAAACGGGTTGCATCTACCCTGAGTAGGTGTATACTCAACAGAGTATATTGCAAAGCCTGCCGAAGCTCCAAGTACACTGACATTGCCGTGCAGCACGCCACAGGGGTAGTCCATATCATCTTGAAAAGTGTTGATACTGCCCTCAAGTCTGAAAATCTGTCTGTGCAGGATATAGTGTTTCTGCTGCTGCTTCCAAATCGGTCTCATTTTGCCCGACCTGCGTTGCATAGGGTCAGTGTGTGTGCACGCAGGTCCATGTATTGAAGTTGCACCCGCAGTGCAACAACCGAAGCAGCGCTAAGCAGGTATTTGGTTGATTGATTCATGTATTTTCAGACCAGTGGGGACCACGGCAGCTGCCGCAACTACCCCTATTACATTGCTAAAGCAAGCTGTGCCAGTAACACACTGTGCCAGCCTGTGTATTCACCATTCCGTTCTTTTTTTTTTTTTTTTATAAAATATATATCCTTAATTCCTGCCTAGTGTTTAAATATGAGTAACCTGTTGTTATGCACAGTGGTGTGGATCTTTATAATTGGTGTGAAATAAACTGAGTTTGGCTTCTGTAGTGACTTTGTTTTCTCCAGTTCCTAAGTGGTCTTCCAAAGTAGTGCTTAATTTTGTGTAGCTTACTCAGTAGACATTTAATATCAAGTACAGCCAGAGTGCAACCGGGTGAGATTGAACCTGCATCTTTCATTTAACAAGTGACTGACAGTTTATCCTCTCTCTGGGCAGGACTTTGGGGTCATTCAAGGCCTGAATTGACCAGTAGATGTGCTTTGTGACTCTTTGTGGTCTTATAAAGTGTTTACTAATAGTTACAGGAAAGCATTAGCAAACAGGAAGCTGGCAACAAAAGGGTCATGGATCTGACTGGTACCCCAGGAACCTGTTTGAACTGATCTTGGAGACTTCATTGTCTGTTTTTGTGGTCTGCAAGATACTGTCCAGCCTTTGCTGAAAAAAAAAAAAAGAAAAAAAAAGAAAAAAATATAATTAGTAGAGTGAAAAATAGCAATAGGGATAACTAAGTTATATGGGGCGAGATTGCTTCAGTTGAACTATATCTTTAGCACACTCAGCACATGATTATGTACCCAGAAACACACATTATAGTTCATGTTGACTAGATGGTCGTGAGTGTCTCAGGAAGGGAACTGAGTGTTGCAAGAGAAGTTGTCAACAGAATGTGAGCTGGTGACTCCTGCAAAAACCTGCCCGTGCCAGGGATGCTGTATGTGCTGAAGGTATTTGTCCTGCGATATCACAGAATTCACACCCCAAGTTTCCCCTCTTTCTTTCTCTCACCCTTTATAAAATCGCTGTATGTGGCAGTGACAAGACAACACGTAAATGCCTTGCAGAAGAGTTTACTCATCATTAATGCAGGCAGTTTGAAGGCATAAGCAAACAGCGTTTGGCAGGAAAATCTTTTTAATGAGAATGGCAGTAAGGAATTCAATTTAAAAACTGTGAAGGGATTCTTTGCACATGCCTCTGGCTTCTCAACCTTCCACTTCTTTCCCTGTCTACTAGAGATTTTAAAAAAGGCAATTTTGCGTTCATTTTCCCAGATTCTGGCCTTCATTGATTTCACACGATGTCTTTGCCACCCAGCTTCTCAAAACCAGGAACCACAGAAGGGCTTTAGAGTTAGGGGAAGTGCAGCAGGGATTTTTGATACTAGGAAAAAAGGACATCGTTAAAATAATTGGCTGGAAAAATGAAGCTGGCCAAAATGAGTCTATAAATAAAGTAGAAATGTTTAACAAGGAAGGAGTAACTAACCTCAAGTTGGGGTGAACAATCCATCTGTTCCAGTGACATCTCTCTAAAGCAACTGCTAGTGCTCGGTCAGGAATTATGGGGTCGATGAAGAGATTATTTGGTATTGATCTTTGGCCTGGCTGCCTGCATAGCAGAAGTCTGTTAAATTACAGTGGTCCTTGCGAATTTTTTAAAATGGCTTTAAAATTATTATTAAATTTATTATTAAATTTATTGTTCCATCTGTCCTTCCCTAACTGCACTGAGCTGCCAGCACCCCCAAATCAACATCATATCCCCCCATCAACAATTAATTCCCACTAGTGAGGCACTGCTGCAAATCATTACAAGGGTATTCAAATCAATTATTAGTATCAGAATCCAAATATGCCAGAGATGAGAAATGGGAGACATTAGGGAAAGCTACGGGTGTGCATTGCTGATGGGGGGATGCTCTTATCTACACAGAAATAATGGCTGTGCTGTCGTATCCCGTTGCTCACAATAAAGGAGGAGATCACTGTTGTACATATTTTCTGACAGAATGAGGTTGTTGACATTATCCCTGATTAGTTGAATAGTGGTCACGACAGATTCTTCCTCGTCTTACCTTAGAAATGACAGTCTTATTCCCCACCCTGGCTGGCCTTTTTTTTTCTTAAAGGGAACAATACTTGTGAAAAAATGGCAGAAGCTAAGATGGAGGGTTGGGGTTTTTTCCTTCTCCTTTGTGAAAGGATAATGGGAAGAAAAGGAGAAGAAATTTTAGGGAGTACTGCAGGAATTTGGGCCTTCTTATTTCAGATAAGTTTAGCAATATTTCCATGCAACTTCAAATTAAACTGGAGAAGGCACTTGAGAGTTTAAGTTCAGGCTTTATTCATTTTCATAGATTTTCAGGTCAGGAGGACACATTCGATCATCTGCTTTGACCTCTGTAGCATCTCACCCCCATGCCCTGGCGCTAAGCACAATAACATGACTAAAGCTCCTCTTAACATTTAACAGCCTCATTAATTTTCAGTTGATGCATCACTCAGATGAAGGGATTTTTGCACCCTTCACCTTGGGCATCTACCACATAAAGTATCAGACTATGTTTTTGCAGCTCTCTTACATGTGTTCAGTTCTTTCGGTGCTGGGAGCACAGAGGGTTATGAGCAGCTCAGTCAGCCAACATAAAAAACACTTAAACTTTTCTGGCATAGACAAGGCTAGAGGCGCAGGAGAAATTCAATGTCCTTGTCTCATTTAACAAGTCTGCCAGCTTGAAAGTGTTATTAAACATTCAGAAAACAGAATGTGACACGTTCAGAGAAAGTTTGTGGGAAGTACCTTTTTTTTTAATTCCTGTCAAATTCTTCTTTAAAAATAAGAAATGGGAGTGGAACTATCTTTTTTTTGGTGCCTTACAGTAATTTGAACTGAATGCAGACTAGTTTCTTTTCCTCTACATTCATTTAGGCAGCAAACGAAAAACAGATTTTGCTCAAAAACCTTTAGGGAGTGCAGGGAAATGACGTTATGCTAACTAACCACTACATTAGAGGAAGTAATATCAATGAGGTTCAGATTTTCTGTGGAACATCTCTTGAATCGGACCTGAAATGCAATGAACAGCTAAAAATAAACTGCCAGCCTAACGTTAAAACCACACACAGAAAGGCAAAATAATATTTTCCAAGGTTCTTATCAGGGAAAGTTAATAGAGCTCTAATGAATATTAATTTACACCCAGATAGATTGCTAACTTCTGTGCTTTTGCTGACATGGCAAGCAATCAGTATTGAAATGTCTAGTATTTCTTTTGATTTGCCACCATTAATGTTTCATGTAATGTATGTGAGTTTATAAATTAAAAAAATTAATTAGAAGTTGTCGCTCTTGTTTTTTTGTAAAGACTAAATGGCTAACAGAGCCATAAAGCCACGTTGTACTCAGAATCAGGGTACTGACGTAAATACAGGTAGATGATACTAACGACTCTGAGTTATTTCTTTTTAATCTACTCATATTTTGAATGGAAACATGGCTTTAAATTAAAATGCTCATTTTACAAATTAGATGGATATTATTACTAAGCGCATTAATCTTTTGTTTTCTCCAAATGTTCGCTTTACAAATGTAATTATTTTTAATCTTACTGGTTCCACTAAATTAGACTTTTGGTTTCCTTTTTACAAACTCTAATTCAAGGCCTTTGTGTTTAAAAGCATGCTATTTTTTATAGATTATTTCTTTCCATTTTACTTCAAAAGCACCTAATAAAATTTCAGTAAATGTGATTACATAGCACAGAAAAGTTGCCGTGGTATTTTTTCTTCCTTTCAGCATCATAAAATAGCCTTTATTGCAGGTTTGCAGCTTCACAAGGGTGTGAGTGTGTAATTAATCTGATTCCTTAATGTGTGTACCAAAAATATATTTTCTTGCAGTTCAGTGACTTACTTTGAAGTCTCACAACGTGCTTAGTGTAGACCATGTTGCCACCTGAAAAGCCACCAAGATTTCTATCCCGTGCTTAAAAAAAATCCCCAATCCTTAAACCCCTGGGAGATTTTATCCCCTGGCAGTTAGCGGCAGAAAAAGCAACGTATGTTGTGTTATCAGCTGCCATCTGGCCAGATTTCTTTATCGGAGCTTTTTACCTGCTTCATGAGGAACAAGAGTTAAACTCCATGCTGAAGCCTCACAACCAGATCCAGTCGTTCTCAGCGCTGCCTCTCTGTTAATGTGTGTAGTTAATACAGACATTAAGCAATAAATTCTGTAATTGGAAGATATTTCACGTGCAGACCATCTGCCACCTTCTTTGTGCATTACTGTGGTTTATTTTAGAAAAAGAAGAAAACCCCCAACATATTTCCTGTTTGCAAGACCAAACATGCTCCCAATAGAAGCTTTGCCTTTACTGGAAAGGTAGTTCAGCTGCAAGTGGAAATTCACAATCTCTGTGCACATTTTCTACAGCCATTTTCCTATTCTGCTTCACAAAAAGAAAAAAAAAAAAGAAACCCAGCACTTCCCAAACTGATGCTGCCCCATCCAGCTTGCACGATCTCCATCTTTTTTTTCACCAAGCTCCTTTTGTCCCTGACTTTGATGTTGGTTATCTGACCGAGTCTCTGCCTCTCCACAATTTGTCTACAAAAGGAATTGTGCCTAAATGCAGATGAACACAAGAGATTACTTGAGGGGGCTTTGTAATCTGGGATGAAGCAGAGATATTCTGTGAATATCTGTGATAAAGAGAGCAGGAGCATTTGTAAACATTTGAAAGGGAACATCCATTCAAAAACTCTTGTGTGAGAAAACACTGTGTTAGCAGTTTAATGCACTCAGAAAATCGCATGAAAAATTTGTCCATCTATTCTGCAGCAAGTTGCTGCTGTACAGTGTGATGTTATAGCGTAAGTGATTCGTTGTTTAAAAGTGTTTTTGAAAATTGGCAAAACATCTCTGCAGGTTTGTAAAAGTGAGCAAACATCTGCCAAAAAAGAAGGAGCAGGGGAAAGAATGGGACTAAAGCTGTTGACAGGAGAGGGGTCCATTGGTCAAGTGTTAGGTGCAGCAGCTGCTTGTTACTGGCAGGATGGATGTACCAGAGCAGCAGGTGACCTGCTTTTAGGAATTTAGTGACTTTGAGATCCCTGCCTTTTTGTCAAATTTGATGGAAATATTTGAGTTTACCGGGGAGGATGATGGTGGAGATGTATGTATACATACAGCACAATTACTTAGATGTTTTTTCTTTAGGGAAGCCAGGTAAAAAATGTCCCCCTGCATACCCAGTCCCCAGCAGTGTGCACTGGTGAAGCTGCCTTTCATAAAATGCATTTAATTATGGTACAATTTGACAAGAGAGTGAGCGATGTGAGTTTTACCTAGTTTAAAGTAAATGGGCTGGTATTTCTTTTCACCCCTCAGAATCCTTGACATATAACCTTTTGCTTATATAAACCACTTCAGCTGTTCATTCATAGGTTTAACTATGCTGAAGACTATCCTGTGGAAAGAAATCTTATTATCTCCAGCTTAGTGTTTCATTATCTGGCACAATATGAGGATATTAGATTTTGATTGCTGGTTCTCTTCAGAGACTACAGCACTTAAGTCCTTATGCATATCTTAATTTTAAATTTTATCTTTTTTTTCTTTTCTCTCTCTCTTTTTTCTTTTAACTGATCATATTTATTTTACATTAAATCTTGTCTTTCAAGTCTTCAGGGTAAAAAGTTTAGATGAGAAATGTTCTAATTAGTTTTGGTTTAAGCTGCCCAGATTATTCTGATGTTCATCCACCCATTTTATATGCTAACAATATGTAGACAAAATAATGGACATCAGGCCATTGCACTGGCCATTTGCTGCACACCAACATCACATATCTGACAAAAAACATCCCTTCAAGAACAATATGATGATGACCTGATGCACCTATGGATCTGTTGTGTATTGATAAGGATCATGGCTGAAATATTGTGGCAAAACTAGTTCCTCCAGCCCCAGGTTTGTCAAAAGCTAAAAGGAATCATGCCTCAAACATTGTAGCAGGAGATGACACATTCAGTATAGGGTGAACTGTGATTTACATATCAACAACGAGCTAACCAGCCACAGCCCAGGCCGGCTGGCCTATACCTGGAGGTGGGGGACATGCCGGAGGGCACATAGCTCCATCTTCTGATGTGCCTAACTTGGCACACAAAGGGGAAAAGCTGAGACCCTTCAACATGTCCCGGGACTTGTCGAGACTTGTTGATCTTTCACAATCACCCCTTCCCCCCCAGACTTTGCTCTACTCAGCGGTCTATAAAAAGGCTCATCTAAAACAGCACTGGCAGGGAACCCACCACCCTGAGGACCCTCCACCCACCAGCCTAGCCACGGGAACTGGACCAGAAACCAGAGGATGCTGCACTCCTGAACTACAAACCCCAGCATCCTCACCGTGGGACACCGGAGGCCATACATCATCATACAAGTCTCGTTATCCATGCTGCAGAGCCGTAAGAGTGGCTGGATCCCTCACCTTTTCCTTCTTCCTTTCTCTCTGCTCTTTCCTTCTCTCTTTTTTCTTCTAGATCCCTATTTCTTTGTCTCTCCTATGAGTGGTGATATATTACTCTCTTTCTCTTATGCCTTAGTTTTCCTTCCCTCTCTACCACTCTCTTTCTCTCTTTTCCTTTTGAACATATAAGAGTAACATCATCTTAAGCTCTGCTGTTGGATTCTTGTTAAATTTTGTATTATAGCTACTAATGGTTGCCAATACATTGCTTGTAGAAGGGCTTTTTGCTGTTATACTTTTGCCAAGCCACTATTCGCTGTAACTGGTATTCCAACACGTACTTTTAGTAAAACTCATAACTGAATTGGACCCCTGGCGTGATTGTCTGTCATTCACTTCACATAACCGCACAGAATTACCTGGAGTTAACTCACACCTGCTCTCATCTGCTGAGTCAGGGTGTGTGTCGCGTTCAGAGTTAACTTATCCCTCATCCTATCTGTTGGGATGGGACAGGATCTTACAGAACCATTACGACAGTGTCACTCAAAGTTACAGAAAATAAGTTATCGAAGTAGTTTTATGGGTGACAATAATGTATCTGTTTGGAATCTGTTGTACTCAGAAAGGCATATTCATTTTCTGTAAATGGATCTTCAGTCTCTCTGAATCATTTTATTCTTTTTTACACAGTATAAAATTGCCATTTTTATGGCCAGGTTTGATGTACGACATGGCTGAAGAAATATAGGAGTTAATTGAAGAATAAAAGGCTCTCCTTTCTACTGTAGGTTCTGTTTCTCTGGGGACCACCGGTTTGTACAGGTGGAGATTTAGCTGTGGTAGGCAGACGCTCAGACAGTGCAGGAACATCTGATTTGGTCCAAAATCCAGAGGCTTTGTATCACCAAGGCAAGCATCTGCACTCCAAGGACATCCACATGTCTTTGAAAGCATCAAGTAACATCCCAGACTGCAAAGCAGAGTAGTTTCAGTCAACAGTAAACCCACCAAGACAATGAAAGTGGAAAAAACGCCTTAAATCTCCTTTATGTTTGCTTTTTGTTGCTTTTTTTGTTTATTTTTGCTTTCTCTACCTCCACTGGAAGTCTGTTCCAAGCAATCGCCCCTCGAATAGCTAGAAATCACCCTCAGCTTTCCAGGCAAAATTTATTCATGCCAATTAATGCTCATTTGTTCTTGTGCCAACATTGTTCTTTAGTTTAAATTGCTCTTCTGGCTCCCTGATGCTCACCCCAATGTATTTATAGAGCCCAATCTCAGCCTCCACTTTGCTAAGCTAAGTAAGACAAACACCCTTATTCACTCTCGAGAGACAAATTCATCATTTCTTCGATCATCCTGCACCTCTGCCCCATTGGGTTCATATTTTTGCCCAGAGATGGTGAGAAACATCCCTTGAGCTTCTGCTAATGTCTACCCAGGTTGTCTTTTCTGGGGATTGATGCTCTTCTCTCCTGGGAGGAGGGAATGGGAGTCACCAAAGTGCCCCATTTTGCTTGAGTTTTCAGAAGCGAATGTGTGAACCTCAACACCTGCCTCTGAACTTCACCCTGGCCATGTATTTCCTGGTCAGCCGCTCTTCTCTCATACCAGAGATCAGCAAAAATCCTACAGCCAGGGAACACCATAAAATTGGATATTTTCCCTTTGAATCCTGCCTGCTGTGTGTTAAATAATGTGGGAGTTCCCATGAGCGCTTTCCTTTTCATCAAAAGAATATTATTTAGACAGCCCAAAGGAAGGCAGTTGTAGCAGAGAGAAAAGAATCCCTCCTTGTATTCACATTTTAGAAAGCATTAAATTCTGTTTAGCTTGCTCATCATTATCCAGCATGAGCCAAGACGTTTGCAGAATGTGTGCTCTCCAAAACAGTTTTAAAAGATAAAATATTCTAATTGCTCTGAAGTATAGAATGATTGGGCTTTTTTTCTTCATATCCATCTCAGAAGAAATAGCAGGAAAGCGTCAGGAATGGTAACTCATCGTTTTTCCACATAATGGAATCATGTACTTTAATTTCGAAGCCCACATCCAATAACGCAAGCTCACTTTTAACAGCATCTTTAATAAACCACCTTTCCTTTGCACATCCTTTATTATTGCTGGGGCCTTTCTGTCATATTTTTTTCTTCACATAAATGATATTATGTGTGCATATTCTTAATATCCACGGTTACCTATTTTTTTTCCTTGTGATCATTTTGTTCTAGGAAAAAAGTTATAGCCTTTAGAGTCAGTTACAGACAGACACAGCATCTCATTCCTGCAGGGCACTGGTTTGCTGCAAACAGGTTAGAAAAGCAAGACATACAGTTTGAGAAATGAACAGCAGAGATGGCAAGAGAGCACAAGAAAGATTTTGAATGCCATGCAGGATGTAGGGCTTTAAAAGGCACACGGCTCTGTCACATTCCTTCTTGGTGCTCAGTTTTGTCTGCACAAATACACTGTATAACATTTCCCTCACATACTGGGCTTACCATCTCCTTGCCCTTTACAGCCTTCCTCATGTCCTCCACTAGCTCTAATAAAATTTAATCTGGGAGAAAAGGCTCCAAAAACCGAACTGACCAAGCTCAATTAGTTCTCTGATTAACTTATAATTGAGCAATAAGCCAGAGCGCCAGAGCTTCCCTGGCTGAAAGGGGTGGCACTTGCCTGCTTGTTGTTTCAGCACTGTTGTAGTTATATCGTGGTCTCTTACACCTTAGAGCATTTCTTCTTATTACCCAAAACTTCCTGCGCATTTGTAACATGGATTTTTGTTAGAAACACCCAAAGGTGAGCGGCCAGAATGAGACATTAATTTTTAAACCTGTGTAAGAAAGTGCACTGCTGGAATGTTGTCTTTTTGATGCAGCTCTGCCCAGATGTGTTGTGTTAAAGAGGGTGGGAAAGGCAAGGATTTGGGTTGCGAGGCAGTAGAGAAGAAAACAGGAAGATTCTGAGAAGGGTTCCTGCAATGCACCAGGATTTGGGAGCAAAATCTGGGTGCCTGGCCGTGCAGGGGGAAATCTGGGGTAGCAAAACGTATCTGATAAGTCTTGACTGGTCAGAATACTGGCCAGGAAACACCTCAAATCAGACTGTGTCCCCTCCCTGGCACAGGACACAGTAGGTGCCATTTCCCATACGTGTTTCTGTACCAAGATATCTGTATGTACAAGACACTATAGGTGTTTAGAGGAGAAGACATGGGAAGAATACATTTTTTAAGGGCTCTGCAAACAACTTGGGTTGGTTTTCAGAAGTTTCCTTCTATAATTGAATATTCAAAAAAGGCTCTCAAAATTAAGTATATAACCCATTTGTGATATTCTCTAGCAGCTTGCTTTATGATGCTGGAGACAGACCTCTAATCTCAGTGGGTGCATTCTCAGGGAAGAAATAGCCCTATAAAAGGTAATGGGTAGTTAATATAATCAAAAATTCCTTAGTAATGGCTGGGGATATGAGAATTTGGCTCATATTTCCTTTTGGAACCATGGAAATGAAGTTTTATACTTTCTGGCAAAAAGGCTGATCTTTCTATTCAGAGCACTTTTATTGCAAAATGTCCACACAAGAGCAAATAATACACTTCATATTTCTGCACCGTTCTTACTGGAATTTGATCTCTCCCTTCACTAGCAAAGGAAGGAAGATCTGAAACACCTTCAAAGTCTAATGAGTTGCTAATGTGCTAGAAAAAGCCTTTGAACGAGCTTGGTCTAGTCATAATATTGCAAACGTGTTAATTCTGAGACCTTCAATGACATTAAAAATGCTCATTGACAAATGCCTCATTTTCTCTTGCTTTAACATTGCTGTAAATGATATCAACTTTGCCGTAACGATACAGCATTAGCAGTTAAAACCTACCTTCAGTAGTTATTTGTATTTTAAATTGCGCATTTTCATTTGATCCCATATGCTTTTGACAACCCTGGATTGATTTAAACCCTGGCGATTACAGAACATTGAATTAAAGCAGAATCCCAGGTACATTACCAAGACAAGGGGGCAGCTGGATTCTAGACAACACCTGAACTAATGTCTCTTTTCTAATTGAGTGATAGGCAGGCAGTCTGCAGTGCCAGCAAGCGTGGTTAAATCAAATTGACTTTTAGCGTTAGCCCAGTGGTGCTGATAGGCTGGGCTCACTGTGGATGCCTATGGAAAGACAAATATGTTAAAAGCAGAGGTCATTCTTATCTTTTGCCTTCAGCAGCACAGACTTAACTGTACGAAGTTAATTTCTCCTCCACAAAATTATTGTTCTTGCAGTTTATCTCCAATGAGTTTGGTAATGAAAATCTAGAAGGATTTTTTTTTCCCCCACATCATCCTCCGTAACTCAAGACTTATCACTCTAGTACCTGGTTGTATCTGTTGCCTCCCCTCATGCTCAGGTGGAAGCAGGGGTTGGTTTCCTTTTTATTTTTGCTTGCAGTATCTAGCACAATGATGCCTTGATCTTTGCTTCAGGTGTTAATGTTGATCCGTGCGGGGCTTGGGATCTGCTTAGAGTTATACATTGCAGTGATTTTACCATGTTGCAAGGAAGCATTTTAATACAATGAAAACTTGACTTTTTATTCAAACATTTTTGACAGCCACAAGGACTAAATTATCATATGGTCATTTTGTGGCTTCACTGTAGACCAGGCTTGAATTTCTGTTCCGTAAGACATTTTGAGTGTGCAACAAATTTTTCTTGCTTGATTTAGGTAGGACAGAATAACAAGCAACCTGCATAGCAAAAATCTGGAGCTTCTTGCAAGCTGAAAATTCCATGGTTTGTTTCCCTCTAATACCAAAAGAGAAAAGGTTACTCTGAAAGATACACATTCACAAAATCTGGTCTCCACAGGGCCGTGAAATCCTTAATTTGTTTATTTCTCCCAGAAGAATATAAATCACTGTTGCATTCCCCCAAATGTTTGTGAGTTTATCAAAAGGAGCATTTATTCAGCATTCATTCCACTCTGTCATTAAATCCTCTGGATTATATGGTTGTTGTTGCCTTTTAAATTCCTGGTAAATATGTTGCTGACAACCAGCTGTTCTTTTCAAAGCATCAGAACCAAGCGTCCCAGAGTAGATAATTAGTCTGCTCACATCCATTGACTTTATTTCTGTCACTCGGGGAGATCACGGTGGCCATCTGCATCCGTGGGCAGATTTCCTGGTGGAGGCATGTGCTCTGGCACTGTCAAGGACAGCGGGACATGAGGGACGGGGCAGAGCTTCAAGGATACTGGGGTCAGTGGGTCTCGGAGACACTCTGCTCCATCAGCTTCCTCCTGAGGCCGGGGCAGCAGCCAACTCTGTCACATCAGCTGGTGGTGAGCAGAGGGGCAGCCTGTTCTCCCACATCCATCCCATGGATGGAATGAGCTGGATGATGGCCCTGTGTCCACACACCCACTTCAAGTTGCCCATTTTTAGAGCAAAAATTTGGGTATACTCTCGGTATCGGTTATGGTCCAGCTGCCTTCCCCTCATACTCTTACCCGCCATTTCTAAAGAAATGGTCAGAGCTTTCTAGCTGCATTTGTTTCCCCCATGGCAGCACGTGGATGTGCCTGCTGCTGCTTTGGACATCTCGGTGGTCTGAAGTATCAGGCCACTTGCCGTTCAAACTATGCCAGACTCCCATGCATAGAGTGGCCCAAAGACAGGCTAAGAGATTTGGTTTGTTCAGGCTGGAGAGGAGAAGGCTCTGGGGAGACCTTCTGTCAGCCTCCAGTGCCTAAAGGGGACCTACAGGAAAGGTGGAGAGGGACTTTTTACAAAGACAAGAGGTGATGGCTTTAGACTGAAAGAGGGTGGATTTCAATTAGATATAAGGAAGAAATTCTTCCCCATGAGGGTGGTGAGACACTGGCCCAGGTTGCCCAGAGAGGTGGCGGATGCCCCATCCCTGGCACATCCCAGGCCAGGCTGGACAGGGCTCTGAGCAACCTGATCTGGGTGAAGATGTTCCTGCTCATGGCAGGGGGTGGACTAGATGAGCTTTGAAGGTCCCTTCCAACCCAAACCATTCTGTGATGTTTCTGCTGAGGAAATCGAACAGCATGTTTTCCAGTTTGCAGTATTCAGCCCAGCAGATTCTTTCTCTCAAAGCGAGGGACTGCTGTCCTTGGGAATTTGTAGTAACTAGCAATGAAGTGCTGCTTGGTTGGAGGGAACGAAGCGCTGCGAGCAACTCATTCCTAAAGAGTAATTTGTGGAGAGTGGTCCCCAGTGGGAAGCAGTGCATTTGGATTCCCAGTGAAAACATAGCTATTAAACACTTTCTGTAAATCAAAAATTGGAAATAACAGTGCTTTTGAGTTGATTGAACGATTTCTTTCTCCTAGCTTGTGCTGCAATGCTTAGTGTTTCAGCTGAGTGTGAAATGCAAGCAAGCTGATAGATTAGTTATATTAATTAGAATAAGGGGGGAAGGGGAGAGAATAGACCAGAAAAATCCTATCTGAGACACTTTACTGTCAGAGAACAGATGGCCTTCACTTCTCACAGCTGCAATGTAAGGCATATAGTGTATCTTCTGGGAAGGAGGCAGAGGTGGAGAGAAAGCGTTGCAGTAGAAGCTTCTAGAAGTAATGAAACCACCAGGCCGCTGACCTGCATTGGCTTTATTGCCTTGTCCAGGCTCCTGGACTGGAGGTTGGAACCCAGGACTGGTCTGAGATGGGGGTGTTCAGACCCCACTCGCCCTGAATGTTTCGTCCTTCTCCCTTTCAAGACAGCAGCAGGAGAAGTCCTGGCTGCAGGCATTTGTCATGGCTGACGACACTTTTTATGTTTTTGAGCCCACCTGGCTTAAACTTTTTAACCATCCTTCGGTCTGCCTCTTAATGTGACTATTTTATTGACAATTGCAGTTAAAATGGAAGTCAGTTTTGCCAGTCATGTCTGCTGCTGCTTGAAATTTTTATGTATCGTGACCTTGTTTGTGTCCTTAATTTCTGCTGGAGATGCTCATCTCCTTGCAGTGTAACCAATGAATCAATTTTATTTTCTCTGCTGAAGGGGGAGAAGATGACAAAGTTTCTCCCCCCACTCCTTATCTCCAATAAGAAAACTCCTGCAGTTTTTCTCTCTTTGTAACTGCCTATTGATTGTGTATGTCAACGGTACATTTGTGGGCACTGAAGGATTTAGTTGTATTTCTATTTGCTCGATAGCTGAAAAACGGCTGCTCGAAGGGCTGCTGAGAAGTGCGGGTCTCATCAACATGTTTTATGATGCATTATTCACGTAGAATGGCAAGACGACAATGTGATTACAGGAGATATTCCCTTTTGCTTGCTTAGATGTTCCCTTCGGATGATACATGCACCTGCAGTCTGAGGCCACAGAACTGCAGCAGGCGTGACTGCCCCATATTGCCTGTTGCACATGCCCAGATTTAGTGCTCTTACATAAATGGTTTGCCAGTAAATAAAAACAGTCGTTTTTCTAAGTGTTTGATGGCAGTGGCTGCTGTGCTCACCTTTGCAGGTCTGTGCAGTTCTCTGCCACCATGACAGAGTCAAAAATGTGCCTCAGCGGAGCCCAGGCTGCGAGGATACAAGAGCTGCCCAGAGGATGAGAAGCAAATGTGAACCATGTGCTCAAGGATGAAAAACTGAAATTGAGGTGAGGAAAAACAGATGCAAGGTACCAGACTTGTACTGACACAAGCAGTGCTCATCCACAGGAACAGCTGTCTTCACTTGAAATCATTTACAGGACCATGCTTTTAAAATTTTTTTTAATTTCATATGCAAATATCTATTACTCAGTAAAAGAGGAGAGGGAAAAGAATGGAGGAACAGGAAATGCGTGTGCTCAGCAACTGACCAAGAGCAGAAAAAGTGGTTTGAGAGTCAGGATGGGAAACCATCGCAGGGCTGAGAAATCATTACTGGGAAACCATCATCAGGATGGGAAGCCATCATTCAGGCCAGGCCAGGCAATCATCAGCAGGACAGGAAATCACTGAGATGGGAAGTTATGGTATGAAAACTCAACCCCTCACAATGCTGAGGCAGGTGCTGGCGGAATCATGGCCACAGGGATGGAGGCCGTTTGCCTCCAATGAACCCCACACTGACCAATCACCAAGGCAGGTACAGCAGCAGCTCCTGCTCCTCCTGCCTCCAGGTAACCCCCAACTGGCTCTGTCCACCAGTATCTAACCCCACCACACCGCTGTGCTTCCCCCAACAGAGAGGTTCCCTCTCCAGCTGCCAACGGCATTGCAGGTGCCAAGCGTGACTTTCGCCACCCTGGCCATGGCACCACCGCTCACTGCCTGTGTCCTGCCCTCCGTCCCAGGGCTGCTGGTGTCCTTCCAGTCTGCCCAGGTCCACACTGTCACCTACCAGCTGACACAGACCAGTGTCTGGCATGGGGTGCTGGGGGCCTTGGGGCAGCTCCTCCACAGAGTGCAGCTCTCCCAAGGGGTGCAGCTGGTGCAGCTTCCCCAAGGGGTGCAGCTACCCCATGTCCCTGCTCCTTGTCCCCCATCCTATGATGGGGGACAGCAGGTGATAGCAGGGATGCTGGTGCCACACCAGCCAATGGGACTGGGGCCGTGGCCCAGGTGCAGCCCCTGTGCCCCACAGGCTCCTGCCAGCCACCCGTCCCTGCCCGACCTGGCCCCCCACCACCCCGGGCCACGCGGCTCAGAGGGTGCAGGGCCCTCCTGTGCTCCGCACCCTGCTCGGCAGCACCCAGGAGCAATCAGAGGCCTCCGACAAAGACGGGATGGCCATGGAGGTCAGTGTTCCTGCTGTCAGCCCACCCTGGCTCCACCAGCTGGCAGAACCACCGTGAAGCCCACAGGTGAATTTTCAGGGTGGCAGAGACCACGGGCGGGTGGCCAAGCTGAGGACAGCTTGCATCACCCTGGGTTGGGTTGGCTTTGTTTGCTTTGTCAGCAGTGGTGACCACCCAGGCAGCCCTGCGGAGGCTGGTGGATCTGCCCAAGCAGGGACCAGCTGTCTGTGCCGAGGCTTTTCCTGAGCAGGCTGAGGACACCATGGTCAACAACATCCTCGCCTGTCTCGACACCATGGACTGCGAGGACGCTGTCCCTGATGTCCCCAACAGCCTCAGCTTGGCCACCTTCCTCAATTAGTTCCCTGACCTGAGTACATGGCAGAGGGCAGCTGCCCAAAGCAGAAAGCGGTGGCAATGGGGCTGGGGGACAGTGAGGACACCAGCACTGATATCCCTGACACCCCCAACCTGACCACTTGCCTCAACACGCTCCCTGATCTGAGTACAGGGCAGAGGACACCAATGCCAAAGAGCAAGTGGCGGTGGTGGGGCTGGAGGATGGCGAGGTCATCAGTGATGTCCCCAACTCTTCCAACTTCATCAGCCAGCTCCCTGACCTCTCTGAGTAAGTGGTGGAGGATGGCTGCCCCAAAGACTGAGTGGTGGTGGTGGGGCTGGAGGACAGCAAGGACACCATCCCTGGTGTCCTTCATTTCCACAACAGCCTCAATGAGCTCCACAATCTCTTGAAGGAAGTGGCAGAGAGCACCTGCCCCCAGGACCAAGTGCTGGTGGGATGGCTAGGGGACAGCAAGGACACCAGCTTGAGCACCAATGGCACCAGCTTGACTGCTGAGGTCCTTGCTGAGCTCCCTGACCTCTCCAAGTACATGGCAGAGGGCAGCTGTCCCAAGGAGCTAGTGGTGGCGGTGGGGCTGAGGGATGGTGAGGACACCATCCCCAATCTCCCCGGCATCCCCCACTTGACCACAAGTTCCCTCACCTCTTGGAGTAGAGGGCAGAGGGTGGCTGCAAGGAGCAAGTGGAGAGAGTGATGCTGGGGGATGGGGATGACACCTTCCCTGATGTCCCCACAGCCTGGCCAGTGCTGACTCCTTCAATGAAGTCCCCAACTTCTTGGAGTAAGGGGCAGAGAATGACTGCCCCAAGGACCACCTGGCAGTGGCCATGCTAGGGGACACTGACCCCTTCTGGGCCTGTGGCTTCCCCCCATGCAGGATCCTCAGGGGATGCAGGGCACTGGGGTGACGGACCTCTCCACCTAGCTGCTAATGAGTCCCTTGGAGGCTTCTGAGCAGAGCTCTCCAGAGAGATTCGAGGAGACATCGGAGGACAGTCCTGTAGCGAGTCCCTGGAAGGATCCCCTGAAGGACCCTCTGAAGAGTCCTCTGCTCAGCCCCCTGCGTATCCCACCGCTGAGTCCCCTGGCCAGGCCCCTGGCTGCCCCCCAGTGTCATCCACCTCCCATGGCCCAACTTGGGGAGGAGGTGCAGCACAGGCAGCTCTGGGTGCTTCTGATCCCCTTGCCACTGCTGCCGGGCATCGTCTCCTGATGGGTGCTGCCCAGATTGCAAAAGGCAGGTGGCACCAAGGCCAGGCCCCCTGTGCCAGCCAGCACTCCCGAGACTTGTGAGACCTCTCTTCCACCAAAGAGAAAGAGAAGAAGATGATGGTGCACCAGGTGGCCCAACCAACTGCTCCAGTACATGGGAGCCCCCTCTGCCTGCCATGACAAGCCCAGGCCTGCCGAGCACCACTTCTGGTTCTGCTGCCTTCACCTGGAAACCCTGCCAGCCCTAGCCCAGGAGAAGAGGCCATGGCCCTCCCTGGCACCTTGTGATAAACTAAAGGAACCACTGCCCTGGAACCAGCATCGCCTCGGCCTGGAACCAACACCCCTGGGACCACCATCTCTACATCATCCTGCTGCTGACAGCCCCAACACCGGCATCCCCAACACCGGCATCCCCAACACCTGCCAGGTGACCCAAAACCAGACGAAGTGGGACTCAATACCATGTAAGGCCATGCTCAGTTACAAAGGAGACTGGGTGGGGGGCAGCCTCACTCTCTCGCTGGTGGGAGTGGAGCAGTCCAGGACAGTCTCGGTTCTTTCTGGACCACGCAGTTCAGTGCTTTTGTGTTTCGGGTGTGAGCTGCTGTCTGGGATGAGGTCCAGGTATCAGTGTAGGCTGCGGTCAGGAATCCACTTGCTGCTTTGGAGGAGGCAAGCTGCAGCTTCGCAACTGCCAAATGGCGAGATTGCATATCCATCACTTTGTACATTCATTATTGTTGTCATTACTGTTTGTTCATTTTTTCTTTGCTGTTCCATTAAACTGCTTTTATCCCAACCCACGAGTTTTGCCTCATCAGGACTCAGGTAGTGTGGCGGACTGCAATTCACTGCTTTGAGCTGGAGCTCTGTGCTCTGTAGCTGGGTGAAGGTCAGGGTTTGGCACATCTCTGAACAAGGCATTGTGCTTCATAGGGCTGTTGGAAGTGTGTCTAAACACAGCAGCAAAATCATCTGGTGTGTGTGGGACAACAGGGCTGAAATCAATTAACAGTGCACAAAGAAATTCTTCTTCCTTGGTGTTTTGAAATCAACAGCTGGTTTCCTTCTGGCATCTCTCTGTATATCAAAGCTCTTAGAGATAAATAATTAAGAGTTCGAACGAAAGGTGTGCAAGTCCAAATGTGAAGAGATGATGTCAGCCAGATGGTAGAAGAACACAATGTCCGTTCCTGTGACAAATTTTGTCTGTTGGTTCAAGAATAGGTACTTTGTTTTTCATGAGGTGCAACATTGGAGATGTGTCATCTCTAATCCATTTCTGTCAAGCTCAGTTGTCAGAAAGAGTGAAATTTCTTTCCAAAAAGACATAGCTCCTTATCCCTAAAAGCATTTTGTGCCCACATTCTTCTCTTTCCCTCTTTCTAATCAATATTTCTTTCTGCAAGGATGCCATTGAACCTGGGAAATGGCCTCATATTACTAACAGAAGTCCTAGACAAAAAGTACGTGGGTTTGTTTTTTTCTATTCTGGTCTTGAGGAGAGGGATGTTTTAAATATTTGTTCATTTTGTTAACTTAGTGTCACAGTGTTTCACCATTCACCTGAAAACTCATCCACTTTTCAGTGTGAATAAGAGGAAAACGATGGTTGATGTGGCCTGTTTTATCTGGAGCCAGTCCTGTGGTGCTTTAAAAGATCCCCCATGTAGTGAAACCTGTAATTTTAAAACAAAAGCCTTCCTTCCTGAGTATGGTTGGGTAGCTGGAACAATACCAGGGATTGCTGGTAGAGCTGTATTACTTTTTCACAGGAATAATACTGGCTAACAATCAGATTGGACAAAAGATGTGAAGTTTGCTTTTTTAAATAAGGAATTCATTAGTATTGTTGAATACTCTTATCATATTTAACTATAAATGATTTCTTCTTATTTGGTTTCTCCATCTTCAAAGGCTTTAGAAGTCAGATAAAAGTAGATCTACATTAGAAACCTGGGTACTGTGGAGGTGTTCATATGCAGTAGACTGCAGCAGGCATAGGGTGTATTTCTCTAAAAGCTTTCCTGAATTTTAATGACAGGGAATATAGCTTGAAGACAAAACTTGGGCCTAGGAAAATACAGAAAAGGGAAGCTCATAAAGCACTATGTGGAAAATAGTAGCTTGCTGGAAAACTCTTTTATGGTTTGAATTAATTTTTACTTCAGCAGCACTTGTTAAAACTATAAATAGATAAATAGTCTCTTGCTTTCCTATTGCTTTCTTCCTCTTACAGTGTGCTTTAGAAGCCTTCCCATTCAGTGATTTTTATGATGTTTAACTATCACTGCAGGCTCTGAAGAGAACTACTTTGTTATCAGGCTACTTTGTCTTAGTTCCTAGTGTGATAAAAGCCAGTTTGGAGTCACTTTATTCAAAACAATGGCAAGTATAAGATATCTTGATGATTAGAGCATCTTTAAAAAAGGACCGCCATCTGCCTTGATTTGTTTCTCCCACTTCCAGTGTCCGTTTCCTATGGAAAGATGAAATCACTCAGATTATTTTCAGTCCTGTCTGCTGAGATGATGTCGTACCATCTTATAAGACATGTATACAGCTGGGTCTTAAGGGGATTCAAACTGGGTCTTAAGGGGATCAAACTGGGGAACCAGATAGTGGGGGGCGACTACCTGAGCTCCAGGTGATGGCTCAGGTTGGAATGTCGGCTCCTTCCCCTTGACCCAGAGCCATGGCGATGTTCTGGTGGGGCCTCGCTCGCGCATTCTGTCTGCCGACAGCTCTGAAAAGCTAGTGCTGTGCTTAAGAGAAAATATTGCCAAAGAGATTTTTAATTTATTGTGTTTTTAAAAAATTTTCTCAGCAGGCCAAATAAAAAACATACTGGCAGATTTAGGGCTTGATAAGGCTTTTTTTTTCTCAGGTAACTAGCAGAGTCTTGGCAAACTTTCCCATTAAAATGTTTGTGTGGTGACAATTTTTTGGGGTTCAAAAGGTGTATGGTGCTTGTGGTGATGATCACAGCTTTTTATACAGCGATGCTTCTCCACTCCCCCCTTTTTTTTAATCTCTGCAGAACACTTATCAAAACAAAGACGGACCACTTTTATACACTTTTTGTTCTGAAGCAAAGCATGCCCCTCATGCTGGGAAGTTAACTGACCTGTTCTAATCACACAGAGGACAGATTAATGCAGAAAAACCTGTGAAGTTGCACAAAACTGCATTTATTGCTATTTTTTAAGTCGTTGATTGCTGTTCAGAGGAGTTTTAGCTACTCAACACCCTCTTGGTGAATTCCAAAATTATCTGCTTCGTTTATTCGAGACAGCCTTCTGTAAGAGATCTTCATTTGTTCTTACCTGGTGTTTGCCCTTACCCCTGTTGTAAAACTTTAGTCATTTACTACAGGAGCCAAGCCCCTTCTTTCCCCTTCTCAACCTCCCCATGGACTGAATGACCAATTAATAATCAGGGAGGCAAACAATTCCTAAGCACCTACTTGGAGTAGGAACCTGCTCCTAGCAGTTGGAATCACTCTGGAAACATGCCATGGACAGACTTAAAGCTGCAGCCCTTGCAATCAAGGGACTACCAGCTAAGTGAGTAATTTTGGCAAACTACACTCCCACGTGAACTATTTTAAACTTGAAGATTGCTAAAAATGAGACATTTAATAAACCTGAATCAAAACTCATTTGGATTAAAAAAATCGACGAGTCTTGACTTATGTGTCTAACATTGTAAATGGGTGGGAAAAAAAAAGGATTTCACAATATTTTTGTTAAGTGTAAGTGAAAAAAGAAAACACTTTTTCGAAAGTAAACCTTAATTAGCAGTCTGGGTGAGAGAATTGAGTGTTCACTGTGACTCAGGTTTTCCACTGACAGGAATAAGAAATTCTAGGTGTTAACAGGTTCCAAGTGGAAAAAAAAGGAAAGCAATTAATTTACATTCCCAAGATGAAATGGATTAACTGTGGCTAATAGGATAAGTGTTGTGAGTTAAACATTAGAGGGGGGATATGAACCCAGTTTACTGGGCAAAATAACTTTGTCAGAACACTTGAGCTGGCGCAAAGATAACAGCACCTTTAGGAGACAGAAGCTGCCTGCCTTGCTGGTGTACTCCAATGTTCCTCTAATGATTAAAGGTCTTCAGACAAGCTTTTTCATCAATAAACGTGCAACAGAAACAGAATGAACACTGGACTTAATGTCCGAAATCTCAATATCTTAATACCTGCTAAAGCAGTTCTGGTCCTTTTGCTCTCTGTAACTAAAATTGCTAAAAATTTTAGTTCAGCATGACATGGGTGCCGCTCATTTGCAAATGGGGCTAAATAGAGTTTTCAAGACTGGAATAACAAGGCCAGAGAATCCCTTAAATAATAATGTCCTGGAAAGCAGAGAAGCAGATAAGAGACTGACCAAACTGCACAGGAGCTGGAGCCTTTGGGCAGTGTTCATCTGAAATGATTCTGGCAGGATTCCTCTCCTTTTTGAGAAGGAGCTGTGCTCCGCTTCACTTTGCGCTCAAGGATGTCACGGTTCTTGATACAAGTCAGGCGAATGGCATCTGGATGCAGTCAGGCACTGAACAAGGGGATCTTAACACGCTTGTTAGTCCAGAAAGTCCCATGCTATTTCCAGAAGTGTTCAGTGTCAGAAAGGGGGGGGATTTAAATGAGGTAGCTGAGGTCACACTGCAAATTAGTGGCAAGATGGGAGCCACTTCACAAACAGGCCCCTCCTGGGACCACGGGGATGATCTGCCTACCTGAAAATAAAAACGAGCCAGAATCTCTCTGCAGCGATTGATTTCAGACAATTTGTGTTAAACAACTTGATATCAGATTCAATTTAAAAAAAAAAAAAAAAAGAAAAACCTTGTAAAACTGAACTAAACTGTGTTAAAAGTGTAGCGGTCTTTCTTTGATGTGATGCTTTAGAGGAGCTGAGGCAGAACTTGTTGGTTCTGTGCAGTTTAATAAAAATAAGTCCGTGAAAGGTCTTCTGATGCAAAAATCCAAGACTTGTCAGCATCTAACACTGAACTTTAAAATCACCAGACCTGAACACAAGCAGATGAGCTCTATTCTAGTAATTTTAAAAGCATCTGTCCCCACTTACACCAGCTAAATATCTAGCCTAACATTCAATATAAGCAATTTTCTTGTCCCTTCCCAATTAGCTTCTTTAAAGAAAATCTAATTAAATCATATCTTGTAGCAGGAACCAAGAATCTGAACGCTACGTTTTTTCACTTAATTAAAAACTCTTTGTTTTGAAATGTTAATTTTCTGAAAAAGATATTCAGTCACTCTTCCTCAGATCCACGTGGTTACTGAATGAAAATGGCTCATTTACTCTGAGTCAGCTGTTGAACTTCAGCTGCAAACTCTTGTGCAGAGCTTAGAAGATAATGGGAATCATGGCTGCTTTTCTCCGCACCTCAGGATAAAATCTCTTCAGGTACAGCTTGTGCTTCTTGTGGGCCCACAGAGACATCTGGATGACCATCAGGAAAGCAAAAATGCCAACTACCAAGAAAACAGGAAAAAAAAAAAGATCACGTGTCTTCTTTCAGTGTCAGCCCTACAACATCCCCAAACTTTCAGGTCATTTCCAAACCAGGGCCTAATGACCAAAGTTTCTCTTTTCAAACAAAATTAGAAGTTTAATTTTATTTTTTTGCATGATGCAGTTTATTCGACTTTTGAAATTCTTTTATTTTTCATTTGTAAACCATATGGGGATATTTTTGCAAGTAGTTTTTATAGGTTTCTGGTTTGGAATGGCGAAATAATGAAGAAGTGAATGTCTTGGAAATCTCAGTTCCAGGGACCACATTTGTGTATTCAGGTTTCTAAGAGTGTACGAAAGGACTGAGCAAGAGTTGCAAATGCTGCTGAGCTGGCTGCTGTTATGAGTTGCTTGCCCAATACACGCAAGTGGGGAAGTGCTACCAGGAGCATGTATGTCTTCACTCTTTCAAAGTACATCTGTTTTCCTCTCCCTATTAGAAGTATTATTCCAGGTTTACAATGAAAAGAAATTTTCCTAGATCAGAAATTGACTGTAAATGAAGAATACTGACAATTATTATTTTTTTTAAATTTCGAAGTCTTTTTTCAGTGTGAAAACAGAAAAAAACAACAATCCTTAACAAAGAGCAGAGAGCGGGTTTTGCTGAAAAGAGGCCGACTAGAGATGGTGCAGCGAGGCTTGTACTCTCCCCATTTTTCTGAGGGTTGCACTTCGAAAGTTCATACAGTCACGTCACAAGGGGAATTTGATGGCAGTATGTCATATGCTATACATTTTTTGGCAAATTTTAGATTTACAGAATTCACCTCTGCAAACCACACTTTAGAGGCTATCTTCATTCTGTTTCAAACTCACCTGGCAGAGTTTGTGTCATCACTGTGAAACTAATCCAGGACCCAACCTGTTGCAAAGAAGGTGGCACTGTTAATGCTACCCTTTATGTAAAATTGTTAATGCTATAGGTTATGTAAAACAAAAGAGCAAGTTTTCAAAAGCGACCCCTTCCCTGAGAGCTCCCTGTGGAAGAAGAGTGTGATACACTGGAAATGGGAGAGGAAAAATTGCTAAAAGGGGATGTAGGGGTGAAGTGATGGGTAGTAAACCCTTGGATGCTGGAGTAGAATACACGGAGTCATGATACTGATGTGAGGGAAGAGAAGGTCTGGTGGAGAAACAGAACACAGTGACTAATGTGCAGAGGGAACTGCGCGGAGCAGCTGCAGATCCGCTGTGAGCAAAGGCTGAGACACCATAACCACCTGCCCTTTGCATGTAAGCAGGAGAAAGTCACGTACCTCATATGTGTAGTTGGGACAGGACACCAGCAAGAAGAGCCACGTGAATGGGTTGTAGGTTGGACTTGGAAAACAGGCTTTGCCTCCTTTATGAAAGAAAAAAAAAAAAAATCCAGAACAAGAACAACTCCAGAGCCAACAGCACAGGTCTCTACAGCCACCTGTCATACTCACACAAAATGCCACATATGCAAAATCTTATGTTCTGGCAATGATACTTGTAGGCACTGGAGAATGTTGATAAACTATTTGGCTCATGCTGCTTTTAAATTGAATTAGGCCCCTTGCGGCAAACAATGTAAGTGCCTGCCCACAGCACATGAGAGGCTTTCTGGAACAGAACCTCATTTCAGTGCGCAAGTTGATCATACTGTGGTGCAGTATTTTCTGGAATAGGCTGTTCTAGTGGAGAATTATACTATTATTATCTGAAAATACATTTTACTTTCTAAGTGTATATACTATAACTCTTATTCTTGTATATAACACATATACACGGATGTCTGTGTAAGTATTCATGAGTCTGTCTTTGTGCATTTTTAAGTGTGTGCGCATGGATCTCTGCATGAGATGCACGTATCTAAAAACTCTGCAACCTAGTTTAAAATTTTCTGCAACTTATTTAAGATGGAGTTCTCCATTGTCAATCAACAGGATGCTGTAGAGAACTTCCATGCTTAAATCCATATTTAAAGTGCAGTTCTGTATAATTAAGATTAATTTGCTGCAAGCTTTGGAACAACAGTGTTGTGAGTGTTTCCTTGTCACCACATTTATTTTGAAGACGTTATAGCAATAGCATGGTACCTACTTCATCTTTATTCCATGGATACATAAATTACTGTATACCAGCAGATGGATCAGTTAAGCATGCTTCCATCTCAAATAGACAAACAAGAAACAAAGACAGACCTGAATGATTTTGGTGAGCCAAAGCTACGTTGATAAAGTGATTTCCAGCTTCACACATCTGCAAGACATTAAAAAGATCTTTTCAGCTGTATGCCTGTATGCATTTAAATCTCGGACTGGGCTGAACTTAGTTATTAATTTCTGGGTTCTAATGCTGATTTCTCCTCAAATTGAAAAAATGCAGTGTTAAAAAGTTGTTAAAAAGTTTTGTTATATTCTTTGTCATTCTAAATTTTGCAAAGCTGGGGGAAAAAAAAGAAATTGGAATAAAAAAGGAAGAGTGCTAAAACCTAGAGACATAAAAAGTGTGAAGTCACTAAATTAATATGGGAAAAAAGAAATATGATTGTACTTTTTTAAAGCCAATTCTGAAAGTCAGCTGTAACAAACTTCAACAAAAACTAATTGAAAGGAATATTTAGCTTCATTTTATATTGCAATGTACCATTATCTAAAAGAATATTGTAGACAGCATTGCTGAAGAATTTTCCCCTTTTTGGCAGAGAGATTACTGTGCGTTTTGTTAGGAAAGTTTAAATCAGTTACATTAGCAAAGCTGTTATTCTGCACGAATATGCAGTCATGGGTCAAATCCTGCAGTCCTTTTATGTTTTTTAATTACAACTAACTGGCTGTCACCTATCATAAACACCAGATGCAAAATACTAAATAGCCAGAAAAGGAAATTCTGTTGTAAAATACCATATCAGAAGCTATAATTCTAGCCATAGCAACAGATGTAATTTTAATTTATGTACTTCCGATTATGAGCTAGGAACACGACTCTGATTACTATTATTTTAAAGAAAAAGTCTCCAAATTAAAAGTGGTTTTGTGAAATGTTATACATACCAAAATGTGTGATGCCCACACCATCGCAGAGCAAAAGAGATTCACATGTTGTAGTTAATACCTACTAACTGTATAATCAGTTCAAAGTAAATCAAGCAAAGGGCATTTCTGCAGGGATTTTTATTACTTTACACTTGACTCTGCAGCTGCATTTAGCTGTAATTAGCTGTTATGCCCCTCTATAGAAATATTGCGAAGTACTGCTAAATGCAAGCCAGTCATCACCCAGCGCTATGAAATGTGGGGCAGTGGAGAACTGCAGAAAAAAAGGCCTACTGTATTTCTGATGATAAATATTGAAGTCTACATACTGTTCCCCCTCTTTGTATTCCATGTGTACCCTATGAGAAAAACATGCCTGCAAAGCTTGGAGTAATTTCTCTAAAAATGAGAATCTTTCCAAAGGGCCTTGCTGACACTTCTCAAATTACTTAGTACTGTTGTTTACAGCATCTGCAGATGTATACACTTAAATCAGGATGTGTAGTAAGGACAAGCCTTAAAGAGAAGAAAAAAAAATCTTCCAAATATTTTATTCATATGTTTTAGAAACTTGTGAAAACAGCTTCAAATTATTTTCTTGTGTATGTTGCTCTTTCAAATTCATTGTCTGGGAACCTGCCAGAACAAGGTCTGGAAGGGAAAGGTGTTTTAAGTTTCCATGGTTAGGAAGTTCTCAAAAAGAATTTGGAGCACAGAGCAGGCGCTGCTGCAGATCTGAAGGAGGTGATATATTTTATAGCAAACACCCCAACAGGACTCAGCTCTGCTCAATGCCGGAACAGGTGAACAGATACATTTTCCTCTTTTCCCAGCAAACCACATGCTGACCCACCATGGAACTCCCAGGGCTTTAATTCTCTGACAAATGGCATTTCTAGCTGTAGCTCCACAACGGCAAGGTTAAACTGGCTGAAAAACAAATGCCAGCCATCCTGCGTCACCTGTGCTTTCCCTTGGTTTCCTCCACTTTGCAGGAATTTTTTAATATATAATAATAATTTTTGTTTTTAATAGCTGTCAAGGATAAGTTATTCAGGGCACACAGTACTATTGCAAAGTCTGCTTAGGATAGAATTCTTCAGTGTTTTAAAAATTGCAATTTGTCTAAGTGCTAGTGACTTCACACAATTACGAGTAATAATAATGCTGATGATGTTCTTATAGCTCTCAGGGACAGTGCTTTACATTAAGCTCTGTATAGGTAAATAGTACTAGGAGAATTTAAGGCTTAGACTTAGTAAATAGTCGCTACATCAAGTCAAAGGACACAAGGTTGTGGGAGTGAACATAAATATACACAAACGCAGAGCTGCATTACAGCGTTTTTGCAAGTCATGAGTTGTTCCTATTGTGCAATCTTTCATAAAACTTGTATTTTTGTACATACCAGAAAAGCAAGGGCCGCAAAAACAACTTGTCTGTGGCCAAATGCTGGAAAACAGAAGAAAATAATAAATTGCATTTTAGAGTATGCACATGGTTTGCAATGGGTAAAATTAATCTAGTGCTGAGGAGCAGAAATACTTCTTTCCTGACAGGCTCTGCAGGAAGAATGGATATTATTACACCCAATGCAAATAGTAACAGCACTCTAGAAATGCCAGTCTCCTCACCACAAATCTCAAGGCAACTTTCACCTGACTTTTCCTAATATTTGTCAACTCCATCATGTTCATCTCCAAAGGTCAACAGTTCTCCTGCAAACCTAGGTCGCAGCCCAGGGACACAAACTGCGTCTCTGCACCTCACTTCACTGATCTGAAACAGATTTTTTTTGTTCTACTTTGAAAGCTACTTTTTAGGAAAGAAAGTTCCATGTGGAAGAAACTTTTGATTTAAAAAAATTAGAAATTTAACTGAGTGTAATTAAAAGCGGCGAAGAAAACCCTTTATTCCCCAAAGTTCATTGATCAGTATGAGATCCCTTGATTTTGGAGGCCTTAAGGTTTGAACACCAAAACCTTTCCAATGATACGTACATGGTGGCGTGTACCGCGGGTGATTGATGTAGTATGCAATCCAGGATGTGAATCCCCAGTAAAAGGCACAGCCCTGAAATGGACAGAAGATACTTTTTTTTTTTTGGTTAGAAAGGGAGATAAGCAAGTACAAACTGTAACTTCATAAATTCTGGTAAATGCAAAACCTAGATAGCCACTGAAAGACTTTGCAGTGGCTTCCTGAGTTGCAGAATATAGATCTTTTAAGATGCTATGAAGCCATTAGGAACAAAACCAAAAAGGACACACAGTGTAGATTTTTTTTGATTGTGCTGAATGTGTTTTATGCCTCTTGTAGGGATTGATGTTTGTTTCCTCCTTATTTCATTCTACTGCTGAAGGGCACGTTTCTCTGAGTCGAGAAACCAGTCTCGGACTGGTTAAAACAGCTGAGCTGGTACTAGACCATAAATATGTGATATAAAATAAAAGAGAGCCTATGAGTAACAACATACATTTGAAGCCTGGGAAGCTTTGGGAGGAAAAGGCTTTTGACCAGATCAGTATCTTCCTTCCCAAGGCCTCCATATTTTTTTTTTCTACTCATAATTCGATTTTAATTTCCTAATACAAGGCCTGTCTCTCGCTCTGTATTTATATTGCACCAAGGAAGTAGAGTGTGATTTCTGTCAGGATTGCTAGATGTTGCAGCAGCTTATCTCATCATAAAATAGCATTCAGTCTGAAAAAGATCCTGGACATGACAATCAGTTCTTTGGGTAGATGAGTCAATGTGGACATTGACATGCAGGAGCTAAAATGGATATTGATTTAAATTCATATCCTTGGGGACATGGCCCTGAAATTCTTCCTACATTTGTATTTTGACCAATCATAATTCCTGAAGCTAGAAAAGGGATTATTTTTTGTTCTTTCAAGGACTGCTTTAATATGAGGATATTCTCTCTTACACAAAATGATAAACATGTTGTCACCTTTATCATATTTTTTAGAGGAGTGTGCCCTCCTGAAAACTTGTGAACAAATAACGTCTCCAGAAGATGCCTGATGTAGTGTAAACAATGGCAGAAGCAGGCCAAGCTGAAAGGAAAAAAAAAAGGAAATTAACGTAAGTGAAAGATTGCTTTTTAAGACTTCACAGCTTAATGTCACAAAAGGAATAAGGACTAATGTTCTGAAACTGCCAAGTCACACAGAAATTGTGGGATTTAAGATTTTGTCTTAATTGAAGGATCTGGAACCAAAGATTAATGGCATCATTTTCAGTGTTGTACAAAGTTCCTTTCATTTTGCAGGGAAGAAACTAATTTTTCCTAGCCTTGAATGAAAAAGAGCTCCTAGAGCTCTGGGTGTGATACACAGCCCTGACAAGCCATTAAACCAGGACAGCTGTGTATCCAAGCAGACGTCTGCTGTGCTTTTCCGAAAGCCATCTCCCATGTTTTCAGGCTACCTTAGTGCTCCCGTGGGATGTGCCTGACATTTAAAAACGTTTGGAATGGTTTCCTTGGCCTTTGCCAGCTGAAGTAGCTACATGGAGGTAGTTTGTATTTCATTTCCTTGTGGATGCAAAATGAGATTCTGTTGCAACGTTAATCCATTCTGATGGCTTTTTTGTTCCCTGTGACAAAGAAATGAGGTAATTGTGGTAGAAATTATTATACTGATTCTCTTTTGAAGAAGATTATGAACCAATAACAGGCGTTGCTGATTTGCTTCTGAGAATGAGTTGCAGCTCATAGAGATTTGAGTTTCAGAAACAAATGTCAAGAGTGATTCCTGGTGGCATTTTATCTTGGTTACATTTACCATACTGCCAGTGCCTGTCTCACTGCAAACAATTATAAGACATAAATGAAGAGTGCTTTTCAGCACGTGAAATCTCAAATACTTTTATTATGCATCTTGTATGATAGCCAGAGTCAAAGATTAAACAATTTTGAAGTAATTAAAACGGAGAGAATTTAGCTAAGGGAATTTCAAACAATTAACGATTTATCCAAAGGCTGGAGCAAACTTCCAGCTTTGCTGGGAATTCTAAAATTCATTTGGTTCAGGATGGGGACCTCAGATGAACCCATTAAGGAGAGGCCTCTGGAAGGGTTCTACACACCCCTTACCCAGTTAAAAGAAATTAAAGGTTCTGCTGGCTCCTCTGCGCTACCAGGAACTCTCTCCTTTTATATGTATGAGCAAAAGAAGGCAGGCAAGTGCCTTGCAGCTCTGGGTTTGAATTCAACTGTTCTGTGTTTTTCACTATTCTGTAACAGCAGCTAAGCTCTTTCTTTTGTTTGTCACCTAAGTGCTTTATTTCCTAATGCTCTTTCAGAACTCAGATATGTTGTGTATCTGAATTCTGTGGTTCTGTGTGTGGCTCTGGGGAACAATTACAGTTTGAAGCGGTTCATTTCGAAATTCAGATTACCAGTTCTGAATTCTTAGGGTGGTTGAGTTTCTCTCTAGCTCTTGACCTGACTTATGACATGCAGACTTCTCAGAATTAATTCCTCCTTGTTGTTGCCTACAGGAGAGCTGATGGGGTGGGGGGGGACACATCTTCTGTGCTGGATGTGGATGCTACTTATGAGTGGGAATGTGCCGTAAAGAGACTGGGAGTGGGACACCTGAAGTCTTGTCCTATTTTATCAAGACTTTGGGTGACTACCCACTGTGTTTATTATGTCACCTTCTGTTCAGGATGCATGTCTAGAGTGCAAACCACTTGAGGTAAATACAACATAGAATATCAGAGGCACAGAGACCATTGAACTGAGATCTCATTTTTGGTCAGGCTTAAGAGTGCCGCTATTGATAAGAATAACCTGAGACCCCTGGAACCTCCTCTGCCCTGGCAATGCAGTCTCCATCCCCCCAGGAAACAGGTCCCACAACCCTCACTTACTGTACCACTGGGTGGCGGAAGTTCTTCGTACTTTCCACTTTATCATAAATACTCGAGAGGCGAATGTAAAAGAGCAGATATATTAGAAGAGGCCCAGTGTATTCAGTTAGAAAAAACTAGAAATGAGAAAGAAAACAGCTGTATCAGAGGAGAAAATTTTACCAATAAAGGCATAAGAAAAAGAATAACCCTATCCACAACACATATTCGTCCTTTAAATGTCAGTTTGGCTTTGTTTTGAGGACTTAAATGACACGTAGTTGTTTTCCTGCTGTCTCTTTAGCACAGGAGTAAAATCCATCTAGAAAATGAGAGGTTTCTGTGCAGAACACAAACCCAGTCAGGAAGGCTTTGTGGAAGGTGGTCAAAACCAGTTATTTCCTCTTTATACTTTTGGCTGTGCCATCAGATGCCTATTTGGAATCTAAATAACACTAAAAATCAAGGTCCAAAAGCAGAAGGCAGCTTGCTTTCTGCCAGTGTTTTTTGCACATCAGTTAAAAGCCAACACACGTAGCTTTGAATCCTGGTTTTGAGCAGAATCATCTGGAAGGGAGGGATCATGGCCTAAAATGTGGCAGTGGGAGGAAGATCAGAACCTGCCTGCTTGGTGTTTGAGGATTTAAGCCTTTGTTCGGGGACAGAGGGAGACTCCTCCCAGGGCAGAAGTAGCCTGTGGTGGGTAGACGGTACAAGTAAGTTACCCCGCAAAACAGAAATAATGTCACCTCCCCACCACGATCCCTGTGAGCCACAGATCACCGAGAGCCGTCCTCAGGTTGATGTTCTGGCTTTGGTTTGGTACTTTTGTCAGGATACACTCAGAAGCTACAAACAGCCAGAAGAAGTAAAATGTGGTTAAGAGTGATATCAGGTCTGGATTTGATCACTGGAATGAAATCTCAGAATAAAATGGAAATGGCTTACAAGGGCCAGCAACTGGCAACTTGTAATTCAAGTGCATAGTATCACTTAAGGGATAAAGATTCATTAATAATGGACTGGTTAGCTTTAAGGTGACTATTTGCACTGCTATAGAACTGTAATGGATAAATACCCATGGGTTAAGGAGGCAATGCTGAATTTAGACTACAGTTCTCAAAAGTGATACATGGCAGGCACTTCAACCCCCAGTGTGCTGCTCCTCTAAAGAAGGAAGCTTTGAAACAAAGGTTTTCCTGCAGAAATATTCCAAAATTAGGCTTCCCTCTTTTGGGACTCCTCCAGTAGTATTTATTTTTGTCTATTACAGGGAGAAACATTGCAAATTTCAGCCTTTCATAGCAGCACTGTTTCCAAAGGAGAGAGACTTTGGTGTTCTCTATCAGGGAAATGTCAAATTCTCTTTTGTTCCCCGTGACACCATGATTTCTGTGCTCCATTTAGACCCTGCATGATCCCAAAAGCAGTCGTGCCTCTGTGTGTATGGAAACATTTGATCAAGGAGTGTTTAAGAGCTCACATGGTTGTGAAACACACGGCAGCCAAGAGATTATCAGAGTTTTGTCCTCGAAGCAGTTGTGTGTGTCTGTTCCTAACTGTTTGTGAGCCCAGCGTGTTGGGCACTCTGCAAACGCTGTACGAGATGGCCCCTGCTATTCTATTAAAACCTAATACACTAAAAATAGACAATGATGGGATAGTAAACAGAGGTGCAGAGAACATGCCCTGGACAGGTCAGTATAAGAGCCTGGAATGAGCCGTTTGCTTTAGTGTAGCTTTTCCTTCCAGTCACACCCCCATAACTGCCAGCTTTTCTCACCTGTTTAGCATGAATATAGGACAAAGCTGCCAAGAAAAGTTTGGCAGGACTTGGCATCAAGTTGTGGTTACTTGTCACTGCACCAAGTGTTCCCCTTTTGCCCCCAACTGATTGCAGATGCTGAAAGCAGAAGCTTCAGGATTTAGTAAAGAAAGATAAAAAGTAATCCAGTCTCTATTTAGCAGCCAAAGCTGACACCTGAATCCCTTTGCCTGGGTGAAGAGGTTTGATTTGCTGCCGCGCTTTTTGTGACATTTTGGGTGAGTTTTGGTCTGTGTCCCTCTGTTGCATCTCCCATGCTGCAACCTCTGCTCTCCTCCTCTGGCCCACCAGCTTTAAGTCCACCAGAAACGAGACAGGCAGAGAAATGCTGCTGAAAATCCCACAAGTTCACGCAGGTGCAGGGGAAAGTAGTCTTAAATTAACAAAAAATTACAATTGGTTCTAATCATCAGCTAAGGCAAGAACTATGGATTCTCAATGAATATATGCAATTAAGCCTACCTACTATCTTCATAACTCATCCTACAGCTATTTCCTGGGCTTGGGAAATTGTGTTAAGGATCAGTTCCATTTATTATTTTTACAGATACTCAAAAAACCTACAAAATTACTGAGATACTAGTTTCTGCTGACATATCCTGCAAAAAAAAAAATCAAAACTTAAACAAAACCCTAAAAATAATAACATCGTAGCTTGTGGCTTCTGGACAAAAGAAATATAATTTTGTAAAAAACAAAAAAGTGCTTGTTTAAAACACAGAGCATTTATCTTCAGAAATGCCAGAAACATCCAATATTTAGAAGAAAATTGCTTTTTATTTACCATCTTGTGGGCCTATCTAGATTTGATGCAGCCAGATATGGCAGATATGGCCACAGTAAATATAAATATTTTTTTCCTGGAGGAGCATTGCATCTCTTACAATGTGCATAGCTCAACAGAATTTAATCTCTGTTCATATTATGATGTCAGTAACACCTTGCTGAACTGAGTAACAATCAGGTCAGGAATTATAATCCCGGATCTCAGGAGGAAGAGTGTCTGTTCAGGGAGACAGGAATGCCCCAGAAGTGAAAGGAACTCTTTACAGTTATCTGTTGTTGGTAACTCTGAGGGACAGGAGGTGAATTTTCTGGCTGGTAGGGGCAGCTGATGTGCCTGACAGCATCCCAGCAGGGCTGAGACAGGGAATGGAAGGTTTCTGACATGTGTCCTGGTTGGACAAAGGCATAAAAGGACAAAAGGAAGCTATGAACAGAGGGTGGAGCGAGGGAGCCTGAAAAAAGTCCATCAGGACCTTTAAAAACAAACATTGCCCAGATTAGCAATATCTTTATATGAGGGCATCAGCTCATTCCTCTCTCCAGTGTTCAGGACATGCCCTTTCAGTAATACCACACCGCACACCCTCTCTGGGATCGTGTTGCCCTTTGGCACAGCCTCACGCCATATCTCACTGAGGACAAGCTGCAGAGCAGAGGCTGTACAGCCTTTTCCAGGCTGATCCCAACCCACAGTGTTTTCCATACCATGTAGGGGCAATTCCCCAGTTCCTCAGTGCTGGCTGCAATGGTCTCCCTTCTCCTGCCAGCAGGATGGCTGGGTTGAATCTGGGGAAGTATAATACCTGCAGCTGGGATGACAACACTGGGTTGCTGCCAGATGCTCTCGGCTCAGCAAGAGACACAAAATATCTCAAGTGTGTCCTGGGTAACTCAAACGGAAAAAACAGCTGCAGTATATAAATTATCTAATGGATAGAGCTCTGTTTCTCTGATAAATGTGAGGCAAAGGAAGTAGCTGCAGGTCAAACGGAGGATGTGCTGATACCAGACACGTTGCTGTGTGCGAGGGGACAGAGGACAGCTGGGTTTTCTGAGACACCCTGGAGAAACAGGCAGCTGAATCGTCCCGGAGTCCCCAAATCACATTAAATGTAGCGTCTAACTACCTTAGACTCCTTTTACAATCCCAGCCCTAAGTATTCTTGAGCTAATGATCATTAAGAAACATCATTAATTTCTGGATTAATTCCTACTTCATATGCTTTGCTACCACATTAAAGGCCATATAGTTACCTAGGGATGATAATGGCATCATCTTAGCAGCATCTTTGAATCTTCACCTTTTAAAATTTTTTTGTATTTTCATGTTTGCAAAAATCCTCAGCAGCAGTTTTGCATCAAGTAGTAATATTCTTAATGGGTGCTTGAATATTCAGTGATTTTTGTTCCAGTTCTCATGGAACTGGTTGATCCAGTCTATAAAACTTGAATAGAACACAGAGGGGGCACCTGAAAGTCCCCTTGTCTGGGCAGATTTTGCAGTGACTCAGTGTTTTTCACTGTATTTCGGGCTGCATCTCAATATTTACTGCAAACACCAGAGATAGGGATGGATTTGCTGTAGGATTTTATAGGCAAATTCCAGCTGACTCAGGCCAGCTCTTGCAGCCGGGGAGCAAACAGTGATGGATGCTGTTTCTCCCCCAGCCAGGCCAGAGGGAAAAGGGAGGGGAAATCCCAGTTTCCCTCCTGTCTCTTCTCCTGAGACTGAGGTGACACAACGGGTTTCGATTCAGACCTCTTCATACCCTGAAAGCACGAGCCTTTGCATGTTCATATTCAAAATGTTAAATTACTGCAAATTAACAAATGCTCTTACACAAACACGTGTGCATGCTATATATATATATTTGTACCTATGCACATTCAGTGAAGCCCTCAAGCTCTGTTTGTAACCGAAGACCAAGGCAAGTTCACATTTGCTGCCAAATCTTTACAGGGCTTTGACAGCATTTTGCAATCTGCGCTATAATGTGTATCTTTTTAAAATGTATATCCACCACCTGGTCTGCAGATACCTAAATGAAGTCATGCTTTTAAACACCTGACTTTCACTAATAACCTCAACCAGCTCTTCCACAGCACTTTTTGTCTAGAAGCCTCAAAGCACTTTGCAAAAGAGGAAAATACTCTTATTTTCTTGCCCCAGACCTGGAAACTGAGATACAGAGAAATTTGGGGTCTTGTCAAGCTCACCAGACAAGGTGGGCAAAGAACCTCACTCTCCCAAACACTGGTTCACTCTCTTCTCTGTGCTCTCCTTACCCCAAATATGGGGTTGGGCAAAAATTCCCCATAGAAAATAATTTTGCTAGGCTTATGCATTCTAGAGGGACTAAAACTTCCCCCATTTGCCTAGACTGACAAATTGTCAATCTCCCTAGATACCATGAATACAAACAGGAAAGGTTCTATGCTTATCAGCACCATATATTGAGTAGCTATTTATTCTGTAAGTAGCAAGACTGGTTTAAGGATAAATTTGTGTAAAACTGAATGAAAGAGCTTGCTCTGTTTATGCTTATTGAATTCTATCTACCTTCTTTTTGCTCTTGAAACATTAAAAGCTCAAGGGTATTACTGTAAACACTTATGCATAGGTTGTACAGCCTGTACTGTGCTGAACAGCAACTAGAACATTCACCCACTGGAATTATTTTTCGTAGTAGCTCCCTAAATCCCTCTGGCACCTGAAAAATCGACATGCTGGCATGGTTCATCCTGAGCTTGTGGCATTTGTTGCTGAGACCAAGAGGAATTATTACGCCACTGTCTGCCTCATGAGAAGCAGTGTCTGAAGGAACCCAAGCAACCAGTTGGGCAGTTTCTGAGGGCTCCGCATCCCTTATCACTTGACTTCATGCTGCCACTGGGCAGAAACAAAAAGCCAATATGTGTGGCCCAAGGAAAGGCACAAACAATGTAAAAAACTATGTCAAGAAATCAGGCAAATGAAATCTGTTCTCTCCTGATAACTCTGGAGGTTGAGAACTATTAGACTTAACTAAATGAAAAATAAGACCAATCTTGCGTGTGTGGTTTGCTTTTGTGAAAGGTCAGAGCGTTCTGAGGGTTCCCAGCCTGTGACTGGGATCAGCTCAAGCCTTGGCCAGTTGTACCAAGGCAGAGCGACACTTTCCGTGTATAATATTATGCGTTCAGGCAGAAACCTCTGCCAAATACAAACCCTTAGCTGTAAAATGGAGGCGCTTTGCATTACAAATAATTATCGTTGGAAAAGGGCCTGTAGAGGAAACTGACTTTTTTTGTTTCCTGGAGATCCTCTTTTATGACCAAATTATCCAAGACATGTATCAATGAAAAAATGTTTGGGGATTTCTCTCTGGCACCTGTGTTGTAGTCATCCTTAAGCCACTCATAGAGTTACACAGAATCACACGTTCTGTTTCTTTGGCACTGCTGCAAAGTTTTCCAGGTACCCACAACTACCTGAAAGGATCATTCAGTTTGGAGGGTCCTGTCCCACAACTAACTGTGTTTGAACTGGCAAGGTCTGATATGTATCCACTGAGAAATATATTCAGTGGCATTCTCCACTGATACATCCTACAGATCCTCAGCTCACTCTCATACATTGTTCTCAAATTCCTTCCTAAGTAATGATAACATGAGTTTTCTCAACTGACCCACTAGTTTGCTGAGACTCCCAGCCCTCTCACTCCTACAAATTCTTCGGATCTTGTCTTTTTTCATTTGAAATTATTCCAGAAAAATTATGCATAATATAATCTTAAACCTATTAAATATAGTTCCATTTTTTCAGCCAGCTCTGATTTACACCACCAGAAGTCTATTGAAGCCATAAGTCAGATCATAGACAATCAAAAGTTTTCTCTGTGATTATTTCTTTGTATTACAGAGCTGTGTGGAATCAGAGTCATATAGGGAGGGTTTATATTGTTTATGGGGGAGGGGGGGCTGTACAAAGCAAAAAAAAAAAGGTACAACATAAAGAAATGGATCAGTTCTGCTGCCAGTCTCAGTATTTTAAGGCTCTCAGGAGTCAAAGTATTTGAACAATCCCTAATTTACCTCACAGTTACAGAAAATATTTACTGAAGCACTGTGTTTCAAGGTTAATCTTAAGAAATTCAGAGACTTGGAGGTAAAATGTACTTTTCACAGTTCTACACTGTTTTTCCAGTTCTGTTTTGATCCTGCTGCTAGCCTGCCTGGGTAGTAACTAGACAGCAGAAGCTGATAAATCAGAAATTGCCATCACTGCTCAAAAGAGGAAAGCTTTAACAGAAGTCTGGACTTGTGCAGGAAGAATGGTTTTCCTTTCAACTACAGCAGCGATACATATTCTTAGTAAAATGCCAACCACGTTTGAAAAAGTCACATGCTGCATTGCCATATATAAAAAGAGGTCTCTGTCAAACATGCTAGGCCCAAAATTGGACCTAGATTAAAAATAAAACCCAGTCTCTTCCGTGGTGGGTATTTCAAACATCCCTGGAGGCACAATCTTTGCAGGAAGCATATAGAAAATATCTGTAAGCTTGACTCCCATTGGTATCTCTGCAGCACCAGTCGGCAAACCTCAAGTATCACTCCCAGATATAGGGTAAAGGAATTGGTAAATCTCGCCCAGAAGTAAATTATGTGTTTCAGGTAATATTGTTTTATAAAAAAGAAGGCAGAGAGAGTTATAACAAAATCCCTGATGCTAAGAAACAGGTTTTGTTTTCTCCCTCAATTGTTTCCTGGAGATGAGCCTTGAGGGCCTCCATTCTTTCAGAAGAGACAGCTGAGGTTGGATTTCTGCCCATGGTACCCCAGGAAAGGGCCTCATTCTCAAAAGAGTTCTCAAAAGCTCACTGCTCCAGTGGAGGACGACTGCAAATCCCTCAACCCAGTTAGTCCTTCCTTCTCCAGAACAACCCAGCCTCTAGAATTTGTTGAAATCCAGGCAACCGAACTCGGAGCCATGGTGCAACCTGAGCCTAGGGGATACCTGCTCATAACAGCACAAAACCCCAAACCAGGGTTCACTGGGAAACATGTTGTAAGAAGGCTGAGGAGACATCTTTCCTACAAAGAAGGACTGAGTAGGCAACAGGAGCAGACAAACTCTTGAGCTACCAAGGTGCAGTCTGACAAGGACTGTAAATCAGAGATCACACATGCACCAAACGGGAAGCTGAGTTTTCTCGATTCAGAAATATGCTTCTAGACTTAGGGACCCAAATGGTTTCTTTGGGAACAGACAAAAGCACAGTATTTTATTTTACAATAAACCTGGAGAGGGTACTGCTCCCAGGTGGCAGAGTGGGTACCACTTTCCCTTTGTACCTCAGCTATCATTTTGCTGATGAGATCTGAATATTTTTATTCTGTGCCTGGTTTATTTAAATGTCAGCTCTATAAATCAGAAGTGTCCCTCACTGTGCATAAATCTGATAGAGCATCGAGGGCGTTTGAATGGAAGCTCTGTGCACAGTAAAAATGGCAGTAAAACAATATTTCCTGTGTACAAATACCTTCTTAATTGCTATTGTTAGAATACTATCTTCTAAAAACTTTTTCTCTGTTGCTACAGACTGGCTATAATATAAAAATCTCTTGACTCCCAGTGAGAACGGAGACAGTTTAGAATATGGAACAGAATGGGATACGATGAGTATTTAGAAACTCGTGGAGTCCACTTTCTGCAAAGACAGATTAAATCATTAAAAAATGACACTGTCTGCAGTACCAATGCCTAGTCATAACTGCACTATTTATAACGGGATATTAAGCTTTAGTTATGTTACTGTCTTAGGCTACATAAACCACCAGGAAAGGAGAAAATAAATAAGGTTCTTGCAGATTACTTAGTTGTAGCAAACAGGAGGCTGCACTACTCAAAATGTTGCTTTGCGAGGCAATTTCACGGTTGAGAAGTGGTGGGATGGGTTGGGGGAAACAGAAGCCCAATTCACATTAACCAGCATGGCCCCAGTAGGACAGGTATAGGTCATGTTCTTGTTCATAGGGGCTAAAATGTCGCCAAGTTTTGCTGCTTCCCTGAAGAATGGGGAATGCATGTGAGCTCGAGCAGGTCAGATGGATATGTGACCTGACGGTGCTAACACAGACGCCAGCTCTTCCCAAAGTCAGGAGCAGCTCTGGCAGTAACATCCACCTCGAGCATACAGTTTAAGAGAGAAGGGGCTATAAAATAGCAACTTTGTTCTAGGCGTCTTGTAGTAATGCCTGCTAGCCCATGAGCTGCTGGAGAGAGGAACCAGGACCATGAGCTGAAAGCTCACAAGCTCCATCCGTAGAGGCACAGCCAAGGAAGGCCAGTGGCTTGTCTGTGGGCCTTCTGGTTGCCCCACAGGAGCAGCGAGGGATCTGTGGGCTGCCTGAGGCCAGAATCTAATTAATAACTTGCCCTACAGCCAACAATGACAATTAACAAAAATTCATTTGCCTCATTAAAAGAATTGCAGGCAATTGACTGCTTTCCATTGCTATGAATAGTTTCATTGCAGCTTTTACGGCATGCCTCTCCCCAAACCACCCTGACCTTCCAACAAGCGCTTACAGGAAATAACCAGTCAAACAGAGACTAAAAGTAAAAACAGACGATGGTTCTAACCACAGCGTAATACAGGTATTGTTGCTCATGGTGAATGCTTTTGTTTTACAAAGAGATTTTAAATTTTGTGACTCCTAAGTCTGGCTGGGCATCTTCTGCCTGGAATCCTTCTTGGTTGTGCCACACTCCTGGCACTGCTCTTCAAGTGAACAAAGTTTAATTCATTCCCATCCAACAATTTTCCTGCTTCAGTGACAGCATTAGCAGAAAAACTTTTTTTTTCTTTTTTAATATCCTTCCACTTGCAAAGCTGAGGAGCCTTGCAGCAAATGGATGTATTTGAGTACAGCTCCTGCATATGCATATAAACCCTACATTACCTAAAACTGCTTTTAAAAATCTTTTTTTTTTCTCAGGCAATATTGCTATGTCCACCCTCTAATCTTTAACTGGATGTCAGAGTTAGCATGTTGGTAACTTGTCTCGCCATCAATTTAATTCTGTTTTGACTGCTGATAAAGGAATAACATCATTTGACATGGAGAAGGACAGGCTGAGGAAGTTGCAATACATTAAGTACATTAAGATGTATCATGTTAATTGTTACAAGGACATACTTACTGTGGTCCAGCCAACCTGCTGACCCAGGTCTGTGAAATACAGTGTGATGATGGAGGAAACAGCCAGACTTTGAATGTTAATGGAATCCTTCAAATAGGGCCCATCTGTAAGAACAAAAAGAAGAAATGGCATAAACAACAGGCATCCTCACAGAGGCTCAGCGCAGGCTGCTCTGCTGGTGCTCAAGGTGTAGGCTCAACTTGTATACAGATTTATTTCAGTGACTTGATACTTATTCCCCAGGTTAGCAGCTCAAAACCTTTCTACAAGAGTTGTTTTCCTCTCATTTGAACAAAAAGCATTCGGCTGACATGATGCTGAGCAGCAATGCGCCACAGCTCCCACTATGCTCTCTCTGTTCACCTGCACTCTCAGAGACACATCATGCAATCACACAGATGGTGTCATAGAGCACTTTTTTGTTCTGTCTTGCAAGACTAATGGGAAAGTCGATGTTATGTCTTCCTCTCTGATAAGTTTTGCTGAAGCATTTACATTCTCAGGCTATTTTACAACAGGTGGCACCATCAGGATGAATGCAACTTCTTGGGCAAAGGCACACACTCAGGATTTTTTTGTAAGCTGTGTGACCTAGCCAGGCCGGGTCTATCTTGGCATTACTCTGCTTCCAGTCCTGATGGACTCAGAGTGTACAAGCAGAAATATAAAATGTCAATATCTGGTTCTCTTTTTTTTTATTGAGACAGTGAGCTGGACATTAGGAAACCCCAGCAGCCACTGGCACGGGGTGCTGCTGTGGCTGCAACGCTTTTCTCTTTTCCACTTTATGTATTGCATCTCCCAATAAACATTTCTTGACTGTTTAAGTCTGTGAGGGTGCTAAATTCCACCAGGTGCTGAGCCTTCATTTTCTAGGGCTCTGCAATGCTGCGTGTCCACAGACCAAATGTGACACGGTCAGCAGCAGCTGCATCTCCCGCTGCCACATCCACCAAGAACTGGTGTACTGGCCCCACCCCAAAAAAAGAGGCTGCCTCCTCCAGCCAGTTGTATCTTCTGAGGAGGCTGTAAGCAAGTATTACAACTGATAATGCAGTGAGTGAGGGGAGTGAATGGTTTTTAAACTGCCTTGTCTTCATTATTTGATCATATACTGTGTTCTGAAACATTTTTATGCAGTGGCTATGAAAACCATTAGATTCCTTTATTAATGAGAAAACTAATAAGTTAAGCTTTGATGTCAATTAATGAGAAAGTGCTAACAGTTCACCTAATAACACATATAGAGAGAGCAATGCTGTTACGAGGAGAATTTGCCAAAGGACTAGGAATATGCTAGGTGGCTGTACTCAACCCTGTGAATACTTACTGCGTTCTAGTTGCAGGCCAACACGGGAAGGGTACCACCGGGGACCTGTTGAAATCCAAAAACATGGCTGTTTAATTTCATAGTGGAGGATCTAAATTTCTCTTTCTGTTATTGACAGTATTCTGAAAGCTGATAGCTACAAATGTGAGGGAAAAAAATCCTCCCTCTAGGTCTCAGCTATACAAGGAGAATATAAGTGAGCTAGAAGGAGCACACGCTACATATATTAGAGCAGAAATCCCTTTTCCCCACCTGAGTGCTGGAAGGGCCAACTTCACTGCTGAACATTCCACCAGTGCACAAAAAGTGGCAGCGTGTGCACCACTGGGAATTATGAAGAGGACCATGTTTATTACTGTATTTGCCAAACCTCCATGTTAAATGTATCTGTCTTGCCCTTCCCTCCAAAATGATGCTTGTTCTGCAGTCTGGTCCAAAGGGATTGTTTTTTTCCCATTCAGGAATATAAAATCTGACTCAGGACATGCAGCAAGCACCAGTTCTTAATCACAGAAATCTCATTAGTCAGGGAAAGAGAGACACAAAAAGCAGAGGCACCTGGGTAGCTAATACAGGGCTATGTATGACTGCTAGTTCAAACAGGTACAAGTCTCCTGCTCTATTTGTTTCTCCCAGTGTCAAAGCAATTGGATCAGTGCCACAAAGCCTGCAGAAGGGCTGGTGGCTGTTCCATTTGTCACCTTGTCCAGCTCTCCATAGTGACTGCACGCAGGAGGCTGTGAGCATTGCAAAAAGACATAATTTAGCTGCTTTACTGTTGAAGGTTTTTTGGGGCTGACCTGGCACATTTAGTGTTGGAGCAGCTTGGGGAGATCTTACACAGTCCGTGGGGTTGATGGAGTTTAGGGGCAGCAAAGTCTGACAAAGGAAGGTGAGGGAACTGCTGCTCCCCCAGCCATCACTACCGCATTTATTTCCTTTGACACACCTTAGGATAGTAGATAGCCTGAAAGAGATTTGCTTTGTCTTTTCAGTTGAAAGTCTGGGTGAAACTGGTCAAATATAGCCATGGTTTTCTTTAGACCTATCTTACAATTGTTAATACTCCTGTTTTGAAGATACCAGTACCTTAAACAAACAAACAAAAATTCTTCACAATGACTGCGATCAAACATGGGAAAGAAACTCTGGGATTGACTTCCCTGGAGACAATCAAACTGCAGCTAGGGAAGATCCTGAGAGGTCTCACATCACTTGAAAGCTGGCCCTGCTCTGTGCAGAAGCCTGGCCCAGATGAACTCCAGAGGTGGCTTCCACCTGAACTGTAGTTTAGGATGAGCAGCAGAGCTTGTCCACCCCAGCAGCTGCTACCTGGAGTGGAAGGGAAGCTGTACCTGGTGTGCCTTGCACCCACCACGCAGGGGGACCCCGCACACCCTCATTCCAAAAGTACTTGGTCCAAGTATGAGTTCTGTAGGCAAGAAACAGCATTAGATGAACACAGGAACCAGGGCAAATAGCAGGAGGTGAGACATCCATCAAGTAAGTGGCAAATTTTTTTCAAGGTACCACAACAATCCCTGGCTATTAAAGATAACAAAATGAAGATAGAGAAAGAGCAGCTGTCTGACTTGTCAAGGAAGATATGATTTGCTCCAGGACAGCAGATATCAATACTTATTTGGGAGCCTGAAATGCAATGTCTGTGGGTTAAACTGGAATCTTCCTCTCGAGCACTCCTCCGCCTCACATTACAGAATGTTTCAATAAATGCCAATTTACGTGATCCTGTGGCAATGCACTTTTAGGTATGGCTCATCATCTTCGCAAGGGCAGAGGTTGTGCCTTTAAGCATGTCATCCTACATTTCCAGTCCTGTAGCCTCAATACACTGTAATGTTTAACATACTCAAAGATTTAGACAGATGGAAGTGTGCCCTTGCTGCAGTGACCCTGATATCACACCATGGTGTGGCTCTGGTTTCCAGCCCATCCGTGGGGTGCTGTGTGTATTTTGTGGAGGGACCTGAAATTAGCTGTTGGGTTGTTCCTCTCCAGCTCTTAATATCGGTGGAGGGCCACTAGATAATGTCAAGTCGAAATGCGATGCAAACGGAGTGTGGGACAAAGTCCAAACACATCTTTGCTTGTAAGTAGGTTGGTTTTAGACTAAATCTTAAGGGTCTGTATATATATCCCAGACCAGTTTTGACTTGATAAAGCAGAGATAGGCTGACCAGAAAATAAAAATGGTTCAAACCACAGGTCTGTTTAGCCAATATTACATTCTCTGATATTTAGCCAATATTGTGGTTCTGCAGTCACATTTCTCAGATTTCTAGCATTTGTGTAGAACAGCTTTGGTTTCTTTCTTTGTGGCGTGTTTGAACAGCTGTTGAAATGTCTTCCTGGTTTAGAGAAAATTATACAAAATATACAAAACCAATGTTGAATTTCCTGGGGCAGCTGGCACGGCTCCAGCAGCTGCAGGGCAGGCACTCAGAAGTCCTGGGCTGGACTTTGAAGTAAACCGGAACTGGATTCAGGGATGCAGGGTCTGGAACCAGGCCTTGGATCACAGGCATGACAGGCAGGGTGCTCTTCAGATGCTGGCCATGGTCAAAGAGAGTGAGACCCTCGTGATCTCCCACTTTTATAGGGTGCATGACGTGTATGGGATGGAATACTCAGTCAATTTTAGTCACCTGTTCTGTTTGCCCCTCCTTGCAAATACAACCCTCTTACTTATGGGGCGTGTGAAATTTTATCAGTAACCTTGGCTGCTATAGCAATAAATCTATACCTGGGCCTCTTCTGCATACCATTGCTACCCTTATCAGCTCTGGAATGGAAAACATGCAGCTAAAATTCAGCAAAGTGCAGTTACTTATAAGAACTTAGCTGGAAGGAAAATTCACTAAAAGAGAAATTGGTCTTGTTTTTAACAAAACCAGGACACCCAACTCCTGTTTGATTATTTCTGCCCTCCTGACTTACCCTTCTCTGGAAGGATGTTTGTCTTGGTCTTTAAAACCATCTCCTCCAGCTGCATGCACATGGGCACCCGACAGCTTTTCCCCTCCTTAGCTGAAAAAATATTTGCAAATTCCTTGATTTTAAGTGTCATCAACATCATTGACAATACTGCTATGCAAAGATGCACAGAAAACCGAGTTCTACTGGTCCCATTGCTCACATGGTTTGTTTCTTCACTGCATTTATACTAGAATGTCAGGAAGTCAGTCAGCTGACAATCATAGGAACTGAGGACAGTTTTAAAAGCCCATATGAAGTTTTAAAAGCATCCACGGGTACCCTTTATCCACAAGATTCAAACTGAGCTTAATATGTGCTCCACCACTTCGATATTGCGAGAGGTTTTGGAAATTTAACAACTAAGAAATACAAGTACTGGGTACTTTTCCAATAGTTAGGAAACTGAAGGGGTCAGTCTAATTTTTGTTAAGTTTCATAAAGATCCTTCCATAAAAAATCTTTAGTGTGCTGCCTGTTCTGCAGTAAATTACACAATGAAATGCCTATTTTTCCTGAAGTATTTATGAAGTTATGTGGACCTACATGAGAGAAAAGGTACACCATGACAAAGACCTCTCTTGCTGGGGAAATTCAGTGTGTTCCTTAGAATGCAGCCCTGTGTGCCACTGGGGAGCGAGGAGTCTAACAAATGCACAACAGAACTGATGGACACAGTCTGGAGATAATTAGCAGACTGACTTTCCATGAACAGCTAATTTTTATTGTCATTTAACTTATTTGCTTCTCATTGTATTTCACCACCCACACGTCTCTAATAACAAATAGGCTTAATAATTACAAGCAATACCTGCTGTGATATGAATAGGATGATATGAACAACAAAATTGCTATCATCAATCAACAGCAGCGTGTTGTTTAAATTTGCAGAAACACAGGAAATTCTGGGGACCACTGTGGCACCAATACTCCTTAAATGATCACAAAATGTTACGTGTTAGCTGAGAAATGTAACAGCACTTACATGAACTGAGCACAGCTGAAATGCATTCTGTTACCAGCGTCTCTCCACATGGTCCCACTCAAAATGTCCTCTTTGGCCACAAACCAAAGGATGTTTTGTTGCTTTGACCTGCTAAATGCAGGTGCAATCACCTCGTTATTTTATTTTTTGGGGGACTAGTGCAGAGAGGCCAGTTCTAGCCAGGCCTGCTGTGATGGCCCAGTGCCATGCTGAGCTCCTGAGCCCAGGCCTGGCCTTGGGGTAGTTCAGATAGACCATGGTTTTCCTTGTAAAAAGACCTTCAATATGGTGTATCAGAATATTTAAAGGCCTCAAAGTAGATCTATGTTTTTATGGGGAGTCAGTGGAAAGAGCAGACCCAGTGTGTCCTGTACGGGAAAATCTCAGCTGGTACTGAAATGGGGGTTGTGTTTAATGGCTGCGTATCCAGGGATAAATCCCTTTTCTTGGCTTTTTTTCTTTGAATATTTTCTCTACTTTGTTTAATTTGTCAGCTTTCCAGGGAAGATGTTTGGCCATGTATTTTACAAAGGCACCTTAACCTCTAGTTGCTATGGGGACACAAATAACCACTTTTTTCACGACACGTGGAATTTGAAAAATAAGCCATTTGACCATAAGCATTCCTCCACTTCTTTTTCCCTGGAAAAAAAATCTCAGACTTCAGCTATATTCTGATTGTGCAATAGAAGACATATTTCTTAAGAGTCAGCATAGTTTTTCTTAATGAATATCAATTGTTATTAGTGGTAAACAGGATATTACTCATCATTTAGAGGTCAATTTATGTCACTAGCAGATTAAGCTTCCACTTTTCCTTCTTCAACAGCTAGACATGGAAAGCAGCTGTGGAAATTCAAACAAACAAAGCATCAGAAACTAAAAGCAAGCAAGTATGGGTATTTTAATATTTTTGTTACATTGTTTCTCCTTTCTACTTCAAAAAAAAGAGAAAAAGGAAAAAGAAAATCCAGTCCTGCGCATTTCAATTTTCCATGTAGTCTGCTGCAGAAAGTGTGATTAATTTTGATATTTCTGTGTGGATTTGCATTTAAATTAATGTGCAAGGGCAAGGGAAGGGAATGCAGCTCACCTTTTATTTCATGAATAACAACCACAGAGTAGAATCCAGAGAAACAAGGAAACCTATACCCTGACAATCCTGGATCTGTAAGCGATGTCAGGGGAGTGTGAGGAGTTGAGCAGGTGCTGGATGCAGCATCTGCAGACACTTGTGTCCTGGCTCTGAAATGCCAACCCAAATTAAAAGAGCAATGCAGTATTTTATGCTGATTTGGGATCTGCATTCTGGCAGTTAGCTTTGATTCTCCTGTCTTTACAAGTTTGGAAAGGGTAACAAAGATAGTTGCTGACATATCAGGGGGATGTAAGAACTCAAGCAGGATTATCTTCCTTAATATAAACTCTATCAGTGAAGCCTTCGTACAAAGGGTGACCCAACCATGAGAAACTGCATATATATTTTACAGTGTGTTTCAGGGACCTAAAATACCCTTCCTTCTCTTGCTGTCTGTCTATATTCTAACATGGAATTTCAAAAAATGCAGCTTTATGTTTGGTGGCCTATGAAATCAGTTGCTATCTGAATCCTTAACTGCTCAAACACTGGGCAGAAGAGAGTCCTACCCCAGCCTTTTTTCTTTAAAAGCATTCCTTACTCAATTACCTAATGAAATATGCTAATGAAGTACAATTTTCTTTCAATATTTGACTGTCCAGGGGACAGTGCTCTCTCCAGCCTCTAAGCTCATCAAGATTCACTCCCTCGCTAGCCCCTAATAGCAGTGCTTTTTTTTTTTTAATATAATGGCTACACCAACGGCAGCAATTAACTGAACACATTTGAATTTACATGCTTTCTTCCTTAGTGCCAATTAAATTCTCACTAGAGAATTTAAACCAGAGCAACACAGATTGTCCAAAGCAAATAAACCACCAACATCACCTCCTGTGCGTTCCATTTCTGTGCCATTAGGTAACAGTTTTTTGAGCTAACCTTCCCATTTGCAGGCAGAATTAGTTCAAAGTGTTCAAAAATATTTTTGCTGTTGTTAAAGCATGGCTTTTGTTTCAAGAATTCAGCTTTTCATAGAGAAAGTGAGGTTTTATATTTCAAACTCAGAAAAAAACCCCATATCTCATATTTGATGACTGGCTTACTGGTTCTTTTTCAGTGTCTGATTTGCCATGCACAGTTCTCTTTTTCTTCTTTCTACCTCCAGCTTTTTTTTCTAACCACATTTATGGAATAATTTAGACCATACATTTCCTTTTCTTTGTATAAAGTTTTAGTAACTTCTGGTTGGCAGGTTATGAAGTTAGGTTTGCCTGCGTCGAGGAGAACATCCAGTCTCTTTAACTGCTGCTAGGCACAAGTTAGCTTTCTGAGCTGGAAATCTTGATTGGAAAACATGGTACCTCTTACATTCATTATGATGGGAAATAAAAAGTATGAGCCATATTACTCAGAAAGCAAGTCAGAAGGCAAGTGTACACTGAAAACAGGCAAGTGTCTAGATTGCAGCATTAAACCCACAGCCAATATACATCATAGTACCAGCAACAACTAGATATGATGAGGTGTTTGGGTCCTTCATAGAAAAATGTGAGACTAATTGGTGGGGATAGGAATTAGTTTCAATCAGATTTTGATGGGTAGAGTACAGAGTATCTTGAATTCCTTGAATGAACATTAAGCTCACATGAATCTGGTGGTAAAGGCCAGGTTAACGCTGGAATTCTATCCGTTCTTCAGACAAAAAAATAATACCTGATTTTACATTGATGTAGGAGCTGTTTAAAACAAAGAAATACCTTGTCATCTCCTATTAACAGTTCAGTAGGCTTCAGTTCTTCATTTTATGTGAAACTAGATATTCTCCAGGGCTTGGATTAGTTTTACAGGGCCTCGCGCTGTCCTTTTCTCAGTAGAGCCACAGGCACTAATATTAGACCCATTGTAACTAATAACAGGTAATTCTGATAAACAAATTCTATTGTTTCTCAACTAGATCTGTCAATTAAATCTACTACAAAGGCAACGAAAGCAAAGACTCTAGCTATGACATTTCCTTTTCTTAATGAGGCATTTAAATAGCATCTCGCATTTGTTCTCTGATTGTTTACATGGGATGTCATTTGTGATGCATTGTTAGAGCCCCGGAAATCTCAGCTGGGAACAATATCCCAGAGAGCAGAGGGCCAGTTCTGCTTCAAGCTACATCTCAATAGATTCACTGCCTTTCCTTTTATTATATTACTCATCTGAAATGATATCTGTAATTCTGCTAATGAAATGCAATAACATCAGATGTAGCAGCTGCCAAAAAAAGAGAAATAATGGGACTTTCCATTAAAGTTTTTGAGTTGATCTTCACTTTTTCTATTGCAGGCTTAAATATTGCTGGTTTTTTCTGAAGGTCATCTTGTTTCTCTGAGCATTTAATGGATAGCCTGGCTTTTGTGTTGTAGACACCTCACTTGCTCCAGTTCAATAGGTCATTAGGCATACATTTAAGTCATTCTTTGTCCCAAATGTTTCTTATGGGATCACAGCAAAAACAGACAAAAGATCACAAGGTGGATGAAAGGCAGGTTAATTATTCTTACTTTATAGATGAGAAAATGCAGCTCAAAAGGAAGACAGCATCTAGCACACAACTGACCCAGGTCAATAGCACAGACTCACACTGGTTCTGAATCAAGTCTCAAAGACTGAAGTCTTGAACTTCACGTTCATTTCCATGTGAACTGGGAGACTTCGAAAATCCTAGTTAGCCATCCGGCTTTTATTGCTATCTTCTAGTGCTTTAAAAATCTGACTCTAAAAGTCTTTTTTAAGGTCCTATGTTACTACGCGAACTGCTTCTAGGTGAGCCAAGCCTCAGCCATCATTTCCTAATTCAGTACACAATGAAAATATTTTTTATCACCACATGTACATTTCCAAAACCAAAACTCCAGGGTTATCTGATCAGATGCTTTTCAGACTGATCTAGTATCTTTCTCCACAACACTGAATGAGATTCAAGTGCTCAGCAAAAGTGAACTGCAGGGCCAGAATTGGTTTTCTGTTGTTCCAACATGGGGGGCCGAGCAAAGAGAGTTTGGGGTCTAAGTATAAAGTAAATTTTTAGTCACTTTGAAGATGACAATGATGAAGCTAACTCATCTTGGCGTCTTCTATCTTTTACATGTGTTAGGTCAATGATGCCATTCCTGGCTGGCTATTGCAAAAAAAATTTAAGTATTCCCAGCTCTTGTAGGTGCACTTCAACTATTTTGACAGCTAAGCCATAAATTCAAGTTACGCAAAACTACCAGCAGACAAGCTCTTGTATTCTGTATTGAGAGATTGGCACAGATGTGCCACAGGGAAGCTGAGAGGAGGTCATCCTCCTGAAACTTGTTCCCGTGTGTTTCAGACATGAAGGCTCCTGAAGAGGCTGGCCTGGTGGCCGAAGCAGTGTGCCAAGGCAAGGATTTAGCTCTCTTCTGGCACGCACGCTCTGGAGAGGCAGGAAGCAACTTAACTCACAACTATGAGCTGGGAAGGAAGATGGTAGCAACTGGTTTGAGTTTTGTGGCAGGAGCTTTGCTTAGCCTTGCAAAATAAGAAGTAAAGATTTTAAGTATATACGAGCCTCACTGCAGCAGTAACAAGGAATTCAAGGAGCTCCTAGTAAACTGAGTTGTGTTGACAGGCATAGAGAAGTAAAAAAGCTTAGAATTGTGTCGTTTGAGGAATACTGAAATTCATCATACACTTCTATTGCTATCAGCTGTGAGACTAAAACAAAAGAAAAATAAATTATAAATATAATAGGAAATAAATCTCTTTGTGTTTCCACTTAATCTAGTCATTTTCATTTACAAAATCAACACAGATGAATGAACAATTTACCCAGATGAAATCACTGTACTTCATAGTGCCCATTTGCAATAACTGCCCACCCCTGGTGATTCGCCTTCACTGTTCACTTCCAATTGATTCGTTACGAAAGCAGAAAGGGGAAATTTATTGAAAACAAATGCTGGATGTGACTGTCAAGCCAATGCACTCTGCGAGTTTGCACTGGGGATGTAAAGCTGGGCCGATGAGCTCTGCAGTCAGCAAGCCTGGACAGCAGTTTGCTGCCTGTCCCTTTGAAAACATAGATGAAAACATATATGAAAACTTCATATATGGATTTGAGCTGTGACTGTGGGCTAGCCTGAACTACCCAGGATAAGAATAGGGAGGAAGGAGACTGAGATTTGTCAAAAAGCATAGGCTTTGCAGCTGCCTTTCTGTCTGGGGAGTGCATCCAGCTCAAGGCAACTCATGCCAGGATCAGATCGTGGCCCTCTTTCCAATATTTTGGGTTTTTCAAATACTGATCTCCTAATATAGGGCAGAAGAAAGATCCCTCTGGAAGGCTCTGTGCCCTAGATATAGCTTCTTTGGGTCTCTTTAGTGTGTAAAACACATGAACGGCTCCTGGTTGATTGACAGGACAAGACTAGGAAGTCAGCTTGGGAGAGCCATAAAGAGCATAATTCAACTTCTCTGAGTCCCCAGCAGGTGTATTCATCAAGCACGAGTCTCTCCAGGCATCAAAATTGACAGATTTCATTAACTTTCTTCAACCTGAGAATCCAGCTGTAATAGACAGTGTGGCAAAATCAGAGGGAACTGCTGGTTCTCAGCGAGACTGTGTCATCAGACAGTCCCGATGATACAGGTGAGGCACTGGCTAAGCAGTCATTGTTATCCCTGGTACTGCTCTTAATGACTAATCCCCACAGCATCCTTTCTCACCCCTATGAGCCTTGCAGTTTAACATCACAGCCAGCCTCTGAGAGGGAATGATGTGATGCAGTAAGAACAGTCATCCTTTCCAGCAACAGCTATGCATCCAGCTCTTGTTGCAAAACATGGAGTTATTCCTTGAAGCCTTGCTCTTGTAATCATGCTCTCAGATGTCATTAAAAAGAGGCAAGCTGCAGATTCAGAGCATGAAAACCCCTAGCAGGCTTTTTGAAACGGAGAAAACAAAAGAGGACCTCCTCTGCTAGAGGATTAGTTTCAGTACCTCATGCTCTTCTCACAAGGCCTGCCTTGTGATTTCTAAGCAATGCGAGATTCTTTTCCTTGCTCTTCACTGGGCCAGCTTGGCTTCCACTGCTCTGTGTTTTGAAGATCTGCTTCAGGGCTTTGGGTGCACCTGTTGGGTTTAAAATGCTGCTCTCCTTCCAGCTGCTCAGCACTGTCTGAGCAGAGCACAACTGAGAGAGAGCGGGGAGAGAGGAAAGCTGGAGGCAGTCACAGCTGATTTGGAGATGGGAAGGAGGAGGACCATGCACAGGCCTCACCGTGCAGCTGGAGAAGAATTGTGTGATCTGGTACTTGTGCCTACATTTGTCCTCTCAGATGGTATGGGATCTCACTTGGAAGTTCAGTGGAAGTGTTTGATAGACTTGGTGAAATGGCGTGTTGGAAGGGGCTGCACAGGAGCCTCTGATGCTGCTTTTGCACGCAGAGTTGGTCAGGTTACGCTCTGACTGGGGGGTGATGGCATCGATGGGGCTGCCTGTTCTGCTGTGGCTTCTAGGGAACGAGCAGGAGGAAGAGCAGTAGGTGAAAGCTAGCAGATGAACATGGCTCTTAGAATAGCCTTTTCCAGGGAACATGGCTCTTAGAATAGCCTTAGAACTACCTGTAAGAAGCAGTTGTAAGCTGATATAGCAGACTTCTGAGGTTGCATAGTGTCCAGAAATTATGCTGTTTATTCTTGAGTGCCATCTACTGACAATTTCTTAATGATTTACTTTCATTGACATTGCTTATTTTAAATACCCTATGTAACATCTGTTAGCTTAGATGCGAGGGCTACAGTTTTGGAGCTGAAGGATTAGGAGATAATATTTTATTGGGACAGCTGGCAGCTTGTAATGTTCCTTATTCCTTGACCATCTCATTCCCCTCTGCAGACCAGGATACTCTGCATGTGAAGTTCTCAGTTCTCTCTTCAACTTCCCTTTTTCCTTCCACCCATTGCCAGGCTTCCTCCCATCTGTCCTTCCTTCCCTGCCTGCTTCTGCTGCATAAAGGGCAATTTCTGGCCTCCCTAAGCTTTCCTTTCTGACTTCAAAGAGTAGTTCTAGTCATGCTAGCTCCTTGTACAGGAGGTTGCATCCAGGAGTTTGTTACCACCTTCTGTTCTAGATTTTTCAGCTACTCTTGTGCAGTAGCCTTGAAAATATTTAATGATCACTGACTCCACGATATTACCTGTTCTAGAGGTATTTTATTTTAGTTATGTGATATTTGAATTAACATTATTATTACAGCTTTTCATTTTCTATCAGTAAGATTTCCTCCCCCACCAGTCCAATACATTTTGCAAAGATAAAAACAAATTAAAGGTGAAGAGTTATTGTCAAGGACAAGAGCTCGCAAAGTTTAGCCTAAAACATATTTCTTTCCTCATTGAAACTCTCATCTTTATAGATAAAGAAAATGCCAGGTACATAACTCATTATAAGCAACTGAGAAAATGAGACAAGAGGCTTCTTGCTTATATAGTGTTTTTAGCTTGGTTTCACCTCTGCCAGCAAGCCAAAGGAAGGAGGAAAATAGTAGTAAAGTCACCTAGTGCAGGCACAGTGGCTACAGTGACCACGAGCTGATTCCAAACAGCCATCTTCAATCTGGAGAAAGCCTTTAATTCCAAAGGAAATAGCAGTTTGTCCTGGATGGTTATTCTTCACTAAGAGCTCACAGATCCCTGGATCTCCAGTGATAAAACTGGGACTGCCCCCCTGAACTCAGTGCCACAGAAAACACAGGGTTAGGCTTTGCTGGGGTTGTTTCAGTAGAGACAGTTTTGCTGCAGTGAGGGCTGAGGAGTATTTCAGTATTTGTTCCTGGGCTTCTACGCTCACATTCTGCCTTTTATATAAACACAGATCCAAACTAGTGTTTGACTGACTTAGACACTACTGAGCAGTAACATGTTACATGCATCCCATTTCTTTTATTTTAATGAATAACAGCCTCCTGTGCTGCAATTCATAATTCAACCTTTTTCCTCCTTTCTTGAATCAGGCAGCAAAAACCAATCAGTGACAGAGATGATGTTTGTGGAATTGCTGCACAGGGGTTCCTCTTGCTGAAGGGCTGACAAGATACCAGCTGAGGAGTAAGCTTAATTGCATGGATGATCAAAAGAGAATGGGTGTAGACAGGGAGAGTGTAAGGCGGTGTGCGCGGGAGTGTGTTTTAGCATAAGATTATAGGGAACCTGTGAGCCTGGCACACACGAAACGACAGAAATGAATGCATAAGCTAGTACGGAATAGCATGCTAACCAAAGGCACGTACAGATCAGCTTCAGTCCCTTCTCAGCTCTTGCCTAAAAGAACTGGATTCTGTAAGCTGTCATCCTCCAAACTATATGAAGAGAGAAAAAGGAAGGTTAGTTCTTTGCAAGTGGGAAAGGAGAAGGAGGGGGGAACCTCAGGAGACAACAACATCCAGGTGGAACTGGAAAAGAAATGAAATGGGAAAAAAGGACACAAGCCACTGACATGGTGTGCTCCCAGGAATGGTGGAATTGAACTGAGAACTGAAAAAGCACTGAAGGCACATGACAGCCCTTCCATGTGCAGTAACGCCCCATACTGTCAGAATTTCCATTCAGGATTTGTATGGTGCTTTGTTGTATTTTACTGTCTGCCTTTATAGTCAGCTCCACTGACATTGCTGGGAGTACTCGTGGAGCAGTGAGGTACCTCTAAATATGAAAACTGGTGCCATTAAAATGGCTTATACACAGACTCGCACCATTGTAGCCCAAATCCATTGAAAACCTCATTACAGTTAAACTGGCATAAACCTCTGTGCCAGTGATCTTCAAGCTGCATCAATATAAACCCAGTTTAAATTGATTTAGGAGAGTCTAGGCAGAAATGCACTGCATTTCACAAACTGATGGGAGGACATACTTTTATTGAAATATTAAATCTTATGCACTCAGGCCTTTTCATATTCAGCCGTGCAGTTTTTGGACTTTTACCATTCTGCATTTTACAAGCCCATACAGGGAGTGAAAACAAATAGTTTTGAAGCAGTCAGGAGCCTTTTGCTTCATCAACTGAGCCTTTGTGCAACCACAGAAGCCTCAAGCTTTAGTGTTTTATAAAATTTTAAGGACAGAGGAGAAGCATAATACTTCTTTTCCTTACCCTACTCTGAGCTCTGTCTCTTCACTAAAGCTTTTTTTTTTTTTTTGCAAAAGGCATCTAGCCTTTACTTGAATGCACTGTTTTTTGTAAAAATAATGAAAGCCCATCATCTAAGGTGCTTACTCCAACAGTAAACCATCCTGCCTCTTGGAACCAAATACCTCATTCCTAATTTGAGTTTCTGTGGCCTTCACTTCCAGCCCTCAGTTCTTGTTGCACATTTTCTACTCAACTAAATCCTTCCACAGTTCTAAGAAGTCCAGTTCAAGTTAACAGGCCTTTCATAGACTTGCACGTCTCAAACATGGGTGACACTCCAGGTTACTAGTCCTCAGCACGAGTAGCAATGTACTTCCCAGAGGTAGGAGTGGAAGAAACATTTCTCAGTGTCGGAGCAAGGGTGGCACAGTTAGACTCTCTACAAACACAGATACAGCAGCATTTTAGCGTTTCAGAACTCAAGGCACACTATACATACATATACATCTTGAAGCTTTCAGGTATATTTGGCCCTACTTCCCAAAATCCTGACCCAGCAATCAGTGGATAAAGGTAAATGCCACCAAACTTTGGTGCTCGCTACCTTCATCGCTTTTTCTCCCACCTTTCCATCCAACTCCCTGTAGGAAGGGGCTGGAGGCACGTGGCTAGGAGGAAGCAGAAAGGAAGAATCCAGGAAAACTGCTCTGTTCTCTGGCAGCAAGAGGGATTTTCAAGTATGATTGCTCTCATCTCATGTACAAGGTCCATATCTGTGGCCTATATGTGCAAAAATTACCTTCCCCTCCGTTTTCTCCCCTCCTCATGGATAAGAAAAACAAAAAAAAAAGCAGTACTAGAAGAAAGGGAGTTTGTCCCAACCATTAGGGAACTGGACATGGCTGAGTCAGTCAAGAAGTCCATCCGAGTGCCTGCACGACCCAGATATGTCATTTAATCACTCTGCACCTGAGTTCTCCACTACAGTAGTAACCTGGTCTGTTTATGGTCAGTTTGAAGCCGTCTAATGTTATTGAAGCTTATCTCATATAACACTGGGAGGGCAAATGCAGCTGTGGTCTTGAAATGACACTGTGATGTTAAAAAGAGGATAGAAAGTATTGCTCCTCATGGGCTGGCAGTGATAAATTATGCAGTCCTCTCCTTCCAGCCTCCTGCATCTGTGATAGCTACAGTAGAACCTTAGTCCAAATACTGCTCTAATTTAGCACTGGAGCTGTCAAGCCACTCTCAACTTCGGTGCGAGATTTCATGAAAAATAAATTTGACAATTTCTCTAAGCTGAAAGGCCTCTAACCATGCCTCCAGCCTGCTAGCTGTAGTACTTACATGCTTTGTGAAATTTGTGTTTCACATCAAGAAGGGTAGATGATGGAGGTACCTGGAAAAGAAAATAAATGCATGCAGATTAGTTTTTCTATCATCTTCACTCTGGGAACCCTTCTCTCCTCTATGGAGAAACAATTCAATTAGTCTGCAAGTTCCTTAGGCAATAATGAAGCAAATCAGCCAATTTGCTCTCACATGTTGATATGTTATTAAGGATTGTCTGTATTTGATTTACACGTTACCTGGGCCACCTCTGCTTGGTCACTGGAAGACTAAAATCCCAAGGGTCAAGAGGGAAAGTTCTGGCCCTGCTCAGGGCAGTAGCTGCCTCCAAGACCAAACCAATGAGACAACGTGAAGGGATAGCTCTAAAGTCAGGTTCAAGCATTAGGTGTCTCTCGTGAAGACTTGAAGGTGTCTCCCTTGAGGGGCCAGTCACAAAGGTGGCAGGTTCTGTCTTTTCTGTCTGAAATTAGTTGGCTTCTGTGTGCTGTTGTTCATGTGCACCGAAGCAATTCAGGTGTCACAGTGTTAGATGGCAGTCTGCAGGCCTATTAGGCTCTATTTTATTATGTATATTGATTTCTTAATACACTTTGTACAAAGTATCTGAGAAATACTGAAGTTACTACAGTGAAAGACTTAGAAGGACCTTGCATTTACAAGGAAAGGGAATGAACGACCTCAGGATGTAGTATGTTCATCTAGAGATGGAGGTGTCAAGAGGCAAGGGTCTGGTCTTAACGAGACCGTCCCTTCACAGTTGACACTGAGTTAATATTCTATGTTGTTCATTTAAGCACAAAGACTGAGAAGTAAATTGAACTGTGTCTTAACCATGGGCATCTGCTTTGGCTCTAGCGAGAGACCTCATTGCTGCAGTTAAGACAGTAGAACGCAGAAAACCACCTTCCCTGGAGACTTTAGGCACTTAGCATAAGTGGTGGGGACATACAACAAAACCTTGAGGAGTAGCAGCAGAATTTCTTTGGGCTGAGGTAGAGAAACAGCCAAGGCACCATTTTCCCTGGCTGGGTGCTCCTCACCTGGTTCACCCCATTTCCAGCTTCCCCCAGTCTAACCAGGACACGGCAAGCTCCTGTTGCAGCCTCCTTGGCAGTTACAGGGGAACCCAACAGTTCCGCTCTGCAGAAGCTTGTCACTCTTTTCCCACCTAAACAATCCAATTCCTTTTTCACTGCATTAGCTAGAACTCATATACTCAAGCATTAATCAGCTTACTCAGCCTTGCTTAGATCTTTGCACCATCTTCAGCCCCACTTCTTCAAAATGTGATTAATGATAGTTATCTATTTATTTATTTTACTTACTAGTGATATTAGTGAATTGTGAAAACGACCATGCACAAAAAATAGAGAACAACCAAGGAAATTCTGCTAGTACAAATCAGTCAGAACTTTAACATAGATTGTTTTGCTGAAAAGACTGAGTCTGGAAAAACACTGATGTAAGGAAATAGAACTGCTGACTCGAAAGCAACAAATCAGTACAGAAAGAGAAGTTTTGCTCTTATATAATTTGACACCCCCCACAAATATACAATATACATGGCATTAGTGCACAGGAGTAAGCCAGCTTCTTTCCGGTAATAATATGAACAGGCACAGAGCTCAATACAGTTTTCAGTGATTTAAAGCTATAAAACGATACCTGTGCTAAATGGTACATGAAGTTCAGATTTTGTTCATTATACTTAAGTCATTCCATGCAACTTCCAGCAGAACAACACATCTCCCATAGTCTACATGTGCCTTTCCTTGTGATGTGTACAACCACTGTGGACTTGAGTAGGGGAATGGGAGGGGTTTATGTTTTCAAAACCTCTAAAAATATCTGAAATTGCTTTCTCTCACCTGTGAGGTCTGTAGCCCAGAATCAGATATGGATGCAAGTGCTGTTAGCTGGCAACAACCCTACGGCATGCAAGACTGCAGATCAAAATCTGTCATGTCTCCTAGCGTAGGGCAGATGTGCAGGTTTTCAGAGCTGGCATTGCTGGCTCGAGGAAGGGGCAGGTCTTTTCCAATGTGATGGAGGACTCTCTGGACTTTTAAATACAGTAAGCCACACAACTGCAGCACCTGCATCCCCACAGGGGATCAGTATTTTACCACGTCAGGCTCTGGGAAATAGCAGCCAGGGCCAATCCGTGCCCTGGAGAGCCAATCAGCCGAGTCAGTCAGGCAGAGCTGAAAGACTGCTAAACTGAGCACACTTACAGAGCTGATCCAGCTCAAAACAGAGCCCATGGTCTCCACCATCTGCACCAGCTGAGTATGTGCCGGGTTCAGGGCAGAGCTGCTTTCATTCAGTGCAGAATTTTTAGTCCAGCCCTTCTTAGCAACTCTACCTTCACATCCCTCATTTTTCAGCCTGAGGCTTCCAGTGCTTTCCCCCCTCCAAACCCTGCTATACCAGCCATGAGGTTCATATTGCCTAACTTTAGCTAGCAAAATATTAGCCTAAGCTTGTGGTTTTGCTCTACTTATAGAACAATTCACATGCCTTAGCTGTATAAAAGTTACGAAGTGCTTGCCAGGTTCTGTGCTCCCAGCAGAGGAACCCAGTTTGTTCAGCCTGGAGAAAAGGAGGCTGAGGGGAGACCTTCTCACTCTCTACAGCTGCCTGAAAGGAGGTTGGAGGGTGTTTGTCTCTTCTCCCCAGTAGCAAGTGATAGGACAAGAGGAAATGGCCTCAAGCTGCGCCAAAGATGGTTCAGATTGGATATTAGGAAAAATTTCTTCACAGAAAGGGTCATGAAGCAGTGGAACAGGCTGTCCAGGGCAGTGGTGAAGTCACCATCCCTGGAGGGGTTTAAAGGACACATAGATGAGGTTCTTAGGGACATGGTTTAGTGCCAGAACTAGGTTATGGTTGGACTCGATGATTTTAAGGGTTTCTTCCAACCAAAATGATTCTATGATTCTATGAACCCACGATCATGTCCATGCAGTGTGACATGAACCATCGTATATTCCCTGCCCTACATCCCAAGCTGGTGCTGGGACCACAGAGCTGCAGCTGGACTGTGCTCCACAGGACACCTACGAGAAGTCTCTCTCAGTAGCTCATTAGCCACACCACTGCTGTGCCTGAGGATATTCCAGGTAGTTTAGGCTAGAACTGGTTTAAATGGTTTTCTTGGCTGGTTAGTTGCAGCCTGGCAGCTCTGTGTGGCATCAGGGCAGTCCTGGAGTGCAGGCCCAGCCAGGAGGGCAGATACTTGTTTTATGGGCTAGCTGGCTTGAGACACACTCCAGAGACAGCAAGTTGAAAAATGACACAAATACCTTCCTCTTCAGACAGGGCTGTGACACAGAGGAATTGCAGTGTCCCTTCCCAGGCAGAATAACAAGACTATAGCCACAAAAGAACGAAATACATTTGCTTATGATCTGTGTCACTTTTTTTAAAGACCTCATAAAACAACTGGTGAAGTTATGGATTCTAGTATCGATCAATGTGAAGATGGATGCTGAGACATCAGCTTACTACTAAGACTGTCCTTTTTGTAGACCATTAATTATCCTTTGTTCTTTTCATTGTACACCAATAACAGCTAAAGAATTGTAAGGACTGGAACAGCACCTGCTCTTACTACCCTTTGTGCTAACTGAATAAAACACCCTAGAACATTTCACTGTAATTATTAGTTTTACTCTCCTTTTATTCTTTTAAATTATTTCTAAAAGTGTTATAAACCTTCCTTTTTCTCTATCTTGGCACTTTTCAAATACACAAAGGGAAAACAGAGTGAAAGACCACCCTTGGTTCATTTACAAAAAGATAGACTTCATTGTAAAAACATCTCTTACTTGGTACCTATCTTTTGTCTGATGGGCAAGCCAGTTTTCCCTGCAATTTCTTAACTTGTAGTCTAACACCAAATTTTAAATAAAGGTAACTTTCTGATAGGTTGCTATCATGTGTTAAGGTTCGAGACTACTTTTGCTTCATAAAAACATATCAGTAAAAATGTGTATTTTACAGGTGTGGGTTGCATTCATCACACTTTTCATTCAGAAAAGGATTATTTTAAAACCTCAAATCCTGTTTTTCCTGTACCTTCAAAGGAAAAAATCCTTTTACTTTTCCATTTGAGGCAACTTTTCATTTTTTAGGAATTCAAGAATGAAAGGACCTTCTGGGTCATCCATTGCAGTTCTAGCCTTCCTTTATGCAGCAATGCACAAAGCTTCACATTTCTTTTTAAGACTTAAAATACCTTATTAGTAACTTAGGCTATGAATCAAGGAAGAGCCCTAAGTGGAAGATATTATGGGAACTTAATACTGCCTTTTGTGAGTGCAAGCTAATCAGATAGTTATCCACTTTCACACCTCTTTCACATTTATAAGTCAAGGAATGATAACAAATCTGGCGATCGGTATGTAATTGCATTACACACTTCTTGCACTAAAGAATTATTTGAGGGGTTAGAGGTTAGCAGAATATCAATATGAATTTGAGTAATAGAATTTTAGCAAGTAGGTGATCTTTCATTCAACATTTCCCTTTGTGACGTGTCAGTACCACTGCACTGCTTAGTCACCTACTTTCCAACAGGCACTCACTCTCCATAACTGCAGAAATTCAGAAATTCTGCTGTTCCAGCTACTTATTAAACCACAGATGACTTCATCATCAGCCAAGGTAAATTTGTTCAACAAGGTGACATTGCAGCTGAAGATATGACCCCAAAACAGATAATAATGAGAAAGCCAGGTAATTTTCAAATTCAGCACTCAACAAATACTTTTCAATACTGCAAATACTTCAGCGTTGCTGCTTTTGCATCCTGTCCTTGCTTGGGGAACATCCTGTGTTATTAGAAATCAGCAGCATTTTTTCACAGAAAGTTTATCAGAAAAACACCTGTTCTAATTGATCTCTGTGGTTTTTTGGCTTCTATATCTGATTATTTTTTCTCATTGTTATATTTCAAAGACAGTATTAAAAATGGGTACTGTTTTACTGTAACTTCCCTCACTGCACTCATTAGGCTGGCGAACCAGAGTGCTGGTCATGTCCAAAGACATATCAGTAGATGAGCCCATCATGGAAATGATGTACAACTACACACAGACAAGTGTTGTCAGCAACTACACAAAGGCTTTATGTGGAATTTAGTGAAAACTAAAGAGCTAGATCTGATCTCAAGCCAGTCTTTCCAGAAACTGATGATATTCCTTAAATCTGTCAAAGCTTTTTCTCCCTCTGCTAAAGACAAGAGGGGAAGTAAAGACAATGCAAACCTTTAGCAGATTGATGGTGTGCAGGCCATCCCTCAATTTACAGAATTCAGCACATTCAGCTATTGCTGAGCAAATCCAAACAGAACTGGTATGCCTCTCTGTCTTCTAACCTTTTGTGCAAGAGAAGTGAGTGAGGTTGCTGTAATCATCTCAAGAGCTCAACAGCACAACTAGTCAGGAAGATTCTGTCACAATGCTACTCAGAAAATGGAATTGTTCTAGCGGAACTCTGGATGTGTAAATTTGTATTGACTTTGAATTTTTAAAATGAAATAGAAAACTTTTTTTTTAAAAAAATCCTGTTTCAAGAACATGCTGAAAATTCATTTCATTGTGTTATTTTCATTTCATTTCTCATCGGTATGGCACTTTCATTACTTTTGCATTATTTTATGACATATCAATCATGATAGTGTAAAATAATATAACACATGGCTCTCAAGTCATGGAAAATAATCCAATACGAAATAATATTCAAATAAATGCACTATTAAATTGTAAAACAAATTGCACTGGAAATGAAATTTTTATTGTGTCATAAGAGATTGAAATATTGCAAAGTTAATTTGTAAAGCAATCTTTCCCAAATTCTACCTCATCAAAAATTCAAGACTCACTTATTTTCACCCTAAATTGCAAAGAAAACAATATTGGGGATATGGACTGGTTTTTTTAAAAAACAAAACCAAAACTTTGAGCAGTTCTTCTCAGGAAGAAGGTAGTGTAGGGTTTTGTTTGGATTTCAATTGCAAGTCCTAGCACAGATTAAGCATACAGCTTAGCTGTGAGATCTCTCTGAACTTGCCTTCTCTCTTCTATCAAATGGCTGTAGAGGCTTTTGCTTGTTCTTTTACACCTACGCAGATTGATAACATTTAAAATCGAGCAGTGCACCCAAGAAACCAATACTTGGCACAGGATGGTCACAAACTATTTAGGGAACTGTATGAAAACAAAAAGCAAGAGCAAGATCAACCAACTCAAAATTCACAGGAGAACACGTATTGGCAAAACAAGTGGTTCTACAAGTAGCAGGGCTACTAAAGCCTTATCTTCTCATATATACGTGTGTGTGTGTGTGTGTGTGTGTATATATATATATATAATATAAGGGACCTCAAAGCCTTTTCCAGCCACCCCATAGCTCTTCCCTGGTTCCTACAATGTGTCCACTGGGCAAGAAACTGGGGCTGTTTTACTGCCACAACTTGTTCTCTTGTAGCGCAAGAGCTGTGTATATTAGGAAAGGAAAGCTTGCATTTTAAGGACTTTTTAAAAGCCAGAAATGTTTAAACGTAGACAGATACGTTACAATGATAGCATTAATATATACTGTTAGATATTTATAGATCCATTGCTACAGGGCTCAGGTGTTTTGTGAAGAATCACAGGACTAACATTTTGGAAAGAAGCTGAAGCATGTTCTGATGAACCAATAAATGATGGGCAGGAGTACTTTAATGCTCCAATGCCTGTATGAGTTGCCATTACACACCTAAATTTCAAGCATGGGTTGTGCTGATTAACTATTAGCCTAATAAAACTCCTCCAGCTCCCTATGGTCTTATATAGCTCCAGTACATTCAAAATTTGCAATAATCCGTGAATTATCTTTGATGCAAGAAGGCAAATGTGCAGCTGGGGTAAAATGTCAGAACTTTGTTGGGAAAGAGGACATTTTCACACTACAGAGACACTTTTGGCAATATTCACTGCTCTAGTGGCATAGCTGGCTTTTAGCATTGGCCAGAACGAACAGCTGATGTTCATGAAGAGCTGGAGCACCGCTGGTGTCTCAAGAATTCATTCGCTTGTTTTTGCTGAACTTTGAAGCAAGCTTTAATATTTTTTTTTGATCATTTGTTATATTTCACTCTTTCTTCCCCCCAGGCTTAGACTTCTCTATGTAAAATAAGAGATGTATAAAACCTGCCATTGAAAGGCACATCTAACCTTTGAAAATTAATCTCAGCTGAAGCATTAGTCTTCTGTAATTCTTTAAATTATCCCTTTACAAATGCTAAATGCCCTGAAGTTACCAGCTTCTCCCCTCCCCAGTCTCTCTCTTCCAGATAAATCAAAGGCCATTTCTACAGGTATTCCATTTAAAAAGCTGTATCGAAAAAAAGAATGGTAACAGCAAAGAGCAGGCAGAAATTAATACGTCCAGTTGCGTCTTCATCTGAAACTATCTGTAGCTATATTGACATTAAAATGATGTGAATTTCTAGTAGAGCAGGAAGAAATAAGTGTAATGCATTCCATCAATAGGATTGGAATATGTTTACCTACTTTGCCGAGTGTAACCAATAACTGAGAAAAAAAATACCACTGTCATCACCCCAGCACTGGGGAGTAGGCATAAGATTCAATTCTTACAGGCAAGAAAACACACAGACTTTATAACATGTTTGTAAATGTAATGTATCTTCTTGCAGTGCCTCCCAGCAGGGACCAGATCCCCATTGTGCTGGATGCTGTGAAAACATTCAGTGAAAGACAACGACACCAAAAATCCTCCTTCCAAATGGAAGTAAAAAACCCTAATCTCTTTCCTGAGAAAGGACTTCTTTACTATACTTCCCTAGAATCTGATGAACAAGGCCATGTCCTGGTACTGCAAAGAGTTTCTTTGCAGCATTTTATTACCTACTTGAATGATTGCATTTGCTCACCTAAAATGAATGTAGTATGTCTAATCTCCAAGTCATGATGCAAGAAGTTATTTTTATTTGCTAGAGGTGATTATGCACAAGAGCTGGTGACAACTGTTCTTGGCTGCTCACATTCTGTGACAGAGCTGCAACCCACAGGTGAGAATTAGAGATTTCTGACACTGGAGATACCATTTCTGGATGTATCTGATTTTGCTGGCATGCTAGTGTAAATCCATTTTATTGTTAAGCCACGGTGGGCAGACATAAGGACAGAGCAAGCCTTTCACAGCAATCAGAATAAGCCCTGATTTGTCTTTTTAGCCAAAGGCGTAGGTATACATGTATTGTGTAATATTAAACAGCAAGAAGAGTTGTATATATGTAAGTAACTGATGCTATGTTGGGCCTGACAAAAATGCGTAACTAAAGGACAGGCCCTACACAAAAGTTCTTTAATTTACGAAAATAACAATGTTCACTTCACTTTCACTGTAGGCATTGCACAGCATGTCTGCACTCACAAACATACTGTTAAATGTTCCTACACTATATATTATTAACCACAAACACTTAACTATTAGTAACTGGGTTTTCCAAAGTCTGCAATCTGGCTCCTGAACTTTTAAACCATGAGTGAGAAACATAGAAAGAAATCACGAGGTCTTTTGATTTGCCTTCAGTTTTCTGAGTGTCCAGGGGTAGATAAAGTGTACTTAGAGAACTAAATAATCAAAGTTGGAAGGTTCGTGATTGCTAAAGTTGGTGATTTAAATAAATAATAATTTTTTTTTAAGTGAGTTGTTGTAAAATTGCAAGAGGTGACAGTGCTGTGCTTGAAATGTATAAAAAGGAGGAAAGAACCCTCCATCATCTTCGCAGCACACCAAGAAAAGAGGCTCTGCTAAAACCTGAGTTTACGCCCCTGCTTATAGCTTAGCCAGCAAAATTGTGAAGCATGAAACTATGGTGCTCTGAGGCTTTTGATGGTAAAAAGCTTTCTCTGCTGTTTTCCCCGAAGGTGATTTATTCTGTAAAACCTATATTGTGTAATGCTTTCTGCCTTAAAAGCAACTCATGCAAAATTAATTACATTGGACTACGTTTGTAGGAAAATACATTTTACTATGAGTTAATTTGAAGAAAAAAAATATACAATGAATGCTATAACAGCAACAGTTATGAGTTGCCTTAACAGCATTTATAAATCAAGTAGCTGCACAGCGGTAACTTTAAAACTAACCTACATCAGGCTTTTGGAATAATGTACACATAAACCAGTTTTTGAGTAGCCATGTATCTTTCACAAGTTGTGGCTGAGGCTGAAAAATGTGTATTATTTGTTAAAAAACAGGAAAAGGAATTATCTTCTTACATTTTTAAGACTTCATGAACTCTGTATGTTCTGATGTTTTCTATAGCTTTTTGGAATTAAATGGGAGACAAATCCCTTAGACATTTTGTGACTCCTTTTCATTGAAAGTATTTCATACCAGAATATTATTCATCACTAAATACATGCCCTCTCCTTTTCACAGACTGGAATTTCATCCATAGAAAGGGACTTGTGATGATCTAGGCTCACCTGCTGTTTTTACACTGGCCAAAATAGAGATTTATTCTTTTCCAAATATTTTTTTTCACTCCTTGAGCGAGAAACATGTGTGACTTGTGTTTCGACTATAGAACATGTTTTAAAAAATGCAGCATCCATTTGCATGTTGAAGTGACCGAAGATGCCCAACTCTTACAGGTCACTCCTTGATTTGACTGTCAAAATCTGGGCCAAATTTCTTGGCTAAATTTGCCTAACTGAGGCTTTCAGCCACCAGCTCTTGTGAGGCCTTTTCCTACTTGAGTAAACACCTTTCTGTTTCCTCCTTCTCTCCCCAGCCCCAAAATCTGTAACCTCTTCTCCCTGATCTCTCTCTTTAGAATTTATTTCTGTACCAAGAGCAAATTTGGGGAAAAATATCTCATGTTGTTATTATTTCTCTTTTAAATTATTTAAGGAACTTACCGGAAAAGCTTGTGTGCACCAAACTACTTGCATAATTTCACACCCATAGCAGAGAAAGTCTCCAGGGCAGGTTGACAATATTAAAGAAATTATACCTTTATAAAAAATTTTGTGTTCAAAGTGTGCATGTACAAAACAAACAGCCAGTGTTGCTGACTCTTGTGAATTTACTTCAAGTTTTGGAAGATTAGGTATTTTTCTTCAAGACACAGCTCCTGGGAGGGGATGACTATGTGACAGTATGTCTGGAGTTTTCTACTATTTCCTTTCAGTATTTTTCTTCTGCCTTTCCTGACTGTGGAAAAGCCTGCAGTATGATGTAATGTATTAATATCTTATGGGCTTAAAAAACAGGTAAATATGTATTTATTCTGTTCCTTTAAGTCAATCTTAAAGACCTTATAGTGACCACTCACCTCACTTACATATATTAAGTGACTGATCCTTCCCCAAAGTGTAAGATGGGTAAGAAAGCCAAAGTAGATAATGTTATTGATTCCCAGTGACTTATGCCTAATTCCAAGCCTACTGATGTCAACTGATTCCTTGAGATCACACCTCTGCTAAGTCCCTGACACTGCACTGAGCACAGGACCTCTTTTCCCTCAAAATACCAAAACTAGTTAGATGTATCATCACTTTGCAGACTTTACAGAGTTCCCACTAATCTGAACAGGATTCCGATGCAAGAGTTTCACGGAAACTAACTCTCTGGATGCAGTGACTGGTATTTAACCAAACAGCGTTAATCATCTCATCACTCTGAGTTTCCATTAGGTGGAGAAAGAAAGGGGTTTTCTTTCTACCATTATAATATTGTTCGTCCCTTTAGATTTATTAATCTGTGAATATTGCAAATACATTTGCTAAATGAGAATAGTCTGAACTACTAACAATAGACAGTAAGACAGTAAATACATACATTGTAAAATCTATGGTTCTTATTCTCTCCTATTATAAATCCTGACAAGTAATAATTACATGCAACCCCGAGAAATTAAGCTAATAATAATTATCTTACAAACAGGAAACAGGCATTAGAAGTGTCATGCTGGGTCTGCATCAATGTTGTATTTAATTAAGCAGAAGATTATGCATAATCTGGTAAAATGGTCCCTTGACTGCTCTAATAACCAAGTAAAATGTGGTTCACTAATACTAACAAGTGTTCATGGAAGCAAAGAACTCACCTTCTGCGCTTTCAGGGTCACCTTAGGAAGGGTTTTTCAAAGGAAATTAAAGGACTTGGACAGCGAGGTGAATGTGCATTCAAAATCCAAGTGCTTTAGGCCATCTTGGAAAACTCAGCCTTGCACCATACTTGCACTAATTCCTTGGTACTGAGCCAAAATAAAAAATAAAATAAAAAAGGTCCACGCTGCTGGCAATGGCCTTGTAAATTGAATATAGATTCCTGAGCAGATGCTTTCAGTTTACAGTTGCTATTGCTCCTCCATGTGTATTTTGCCTCTATACAGAGAGTACTTTGCCGTCACCACCTGTAACTCGCTTTCCACCACTACAAGGGGCAGAGTTCGTCATTTGAGGACAGTGTAAAAAATGTTCAAGCTCATCAAAATTCAGGATAAAGATTAAAATGCAGGTCTGCAATCGTCCCAGCAGACTACAGTTCTTCCATGCGTCACGGAAGGATTCCTGAAATGTGGCCCATGGTCTAGTTCTGTTTCTCTTAATATATTTCTTTTAATGACACTGTAGGAAACCTTAAGATAAGAAACAGACTCACTTTTTTTTTTTTGATCAAAACCTTATTCGGCATAGTATTTCGATAACCTTTTTAATAACTGTGTAAATATCACTTAATAAATTAAATAATGCAAACACTATCATTAGAACTAGTATTAATGGTCATCATATTTGTTTGGTCATTTTTAACATGTTTCCCCTTTGACTAGACTAAAAAAATCTCAAAAACCACTTTGCCCATTAAGAATGAATAAAGGAGACATTTGCCTTTAACTAGGCATACAAATTGCAAAAATACCCTTTAAACAACCAGAAACATGAGAAATCTGGTAGTATTCCATCCTGCATATTTCAAAGGCATTAAATTGAACATTATGAAGCAAACTTATCCACCAGTTCCAGCTGTTGCCAGTGAATATAAGGGGGGGTGTTATTTTTGTTTTCTTCTTCTAGCAAAACAGTAAGTTGCAAAACTCTGTTACAGAAAATTCCTATTGTCTAAATAGATTCCCATTTTCATGGTGTGCAAGAGACTAGCTCTTCTGTTGAGGGACAATGAATGACAAAAACTGTGATGAAAAGAACTATGAAGTATTTTTTCAGCTTTTGTTTACTGTGTTGTAAACTTCCTTCCTACCCAGTCCTCTCCTCCTACTTATACAACTTGACTGCAGTTTGTATTTTTTGTTCACTTTATTAAAAGCACTTCTTTTAGCTAAGACCATTTGTTTAAAAATACAAATTTAAAAATTGCCAGGTTTCTGCCCTATCGGATAAGTAGGGCACAGCTGAGTGTGTTTAGATACCAAGAACCCAAAGCATTGCAGGGATGCTAAGCTTTATGAATGTATTAAAACTGAATACACAATCCAATAGAGACATTTAAGTATTGTGCTCTGAAATAAACACTGTAATCTAAGTGTCAAGAGACAGCCTAAGGATGTATTTTGAGTCCACAGAGTCACTGGGATGTCTAGAAGAAACCAGTGTTGGATTATCTGTAAAAACCCAAGAGTAACACAGCCAAGGCTTGTGACTAACGAGAAGTTCTGAGTATCTCCCAGGGAAAAGAATGGAAGCATTTTTATTACAGAACAAGACCACAACAGAGTGAAAAGAGAATCCCTGATGTGGCATCTTGTGAACGAGGCACATCCCCTGCATGCTGGAATAACACACTCACCTTGTCCACAATGCAGATCTGCTTCTTACTATGCACATCAAGAATTTCCACTTCAAAGTAAGTAATTTTGGAATGTTTGAGCACGGGTGGTGATTTGAGCTGGCCAGCAGAGAGCACAAGCTGAGACAAGTTGAAAAAAGAGCGTGTATCGTTGTGAGACATGGATAGAGCTCCTCTGTGAGCTGCAAGGTCCCTCTTGTGTTCCGGAGCGCCAGGTTTCTGCCTCCTGTGCATGGTGTGGCCCAGCAGGAGTGATTGTCATGTCAGGGGACAGTTCCAGGGTAAAGTGTTTCCTCTCTGCATCAGTTAAATACAATCACAGACTGATGAGACACTAAAGGTCAAGTGGCGTTCCATTTTAAGAGTACTGTCTTATTTAGGAGGAGTGAAAACAATGGCTCTGTAATCCATATCTATATTTAACCTGCTATTGTGCTATGCTGTGCTGCTGCTGCTTTATTATTATTTTTATTTAAACGAACATTTGAAATGACACATCTAGAGATTCCCTACTAGAAGAAGTCAGATCCCGAAATTCCAGAGCCTTGAAGGAATCAGGAATGAATACAGCAAATTCCACTGTTATCTATTGAGATGGATGCGTATACATAGGTACATGTACATACATATATATATGCGTGTGATGCAGCCTTAATCTATATCCATAATATCACATCAGATGTCATCTATTATAGAAGTATTTACTAAAAAAAATGCCAAGAGTTCATCAGCAAAATTTAGGGGTAACTTGCAAATATAGAGAGGATCTTGTACCTGCTTGTATTTAGTACTATGAACTCTGTTATTTAATAGGGTAGGGGTTTCCTTGCAGCTCTGCCAGGGAAACTCAACTGAAGTAAAGGAAATTATAATCATAAAGGCACTAATTCAGGGCTCAGATCATTTTACTAATTTTATTATCTCCTGACAATTAATTTTCACAATGCAAGTCAGCAGCAAAACAAAAGTAGCCTTAATGGTAAAAATAAGTATTACTTACAACAACAAATTTGCTCTTCCCCAAGGGCTTCCCCAAGCCTTGTTTAAACTTAGTTTTTCTTTGTATGACTTTTTAATATGATTTACTAGAACTGGCAGCACTTTTCCATCCTGAGATTTCTGCTTCAGTTTCCCTGGGCTGCCAAGGATTACAGTGTTAGAGGGCATCACAGATTTCTGCAGACAGCTGGAGACACAGAGTAAGTTCTGAACACATGGTAAAACCTCAGGGAACCCGTGATCACTAATACAGAAACCATATAGTTTCATGACACTAAGGAAATTTAATTAGGTGAAAAAAAACCTTCAACAAGATAGAAGCTAATACCCCCTCTGGGAGGCAGGGTAGGAACAAAGCACAGCTCTCTCCTTTGATTCTTTCATTACTTCCAGAAAATTTACTGGTCACCACATCTTGTCTAGTGACACACGACAAGAAGATCTGTGAAATAACAGATAAATTAATCGATACATTTTTGCAAGAATTAAAAATGTGAGGAGACCCTCCCAAGGAAGGCAATTTCCAAACTAAAGCTCCTCTCCTTGCAAAATTCTTTATGATTCTTTAGCCAGTTGTTCTGACTAAAAAGGCTAAACCCAGCTTGTAACTGAGATGCTTTATGTCCATATGACGTAAAAAACTGTAATGAAATCAATGTCTTGCCATTGAGGCAAAACAAGTCAGCCTCTAAAGACAAGAATTGTTGTCAGACTTGAGCAAGATTATATTGTGATCAAAGAAGTATACCTATCTCCCAGGATAGATTAAAGGTGTGCAAGGAACCGTCACACCAGTAGAGTCAGTATAGCAAGCAGAACTAAATTGCAGAAATGTTGGTATCAGCTTGTCAGAATGCGGAGATTGAGAAATTTTTGGTTGACTATAACTGGCTTACTAAAAACAGCCAGTTAAAGACCACAGCTCACACAGATCCCAAATTCCAAGTATAAATACACTTATTTGAACCATAAGGAAACTGTATAAACTGCTGTACAAGAGATGAGACAAACTGATATAATATCCGCTTTTAGCCATAAAATCTATTAATCAGTGAGCTGTAACAGCTTATATTAATAAATTTCTGAATTTATTTCAATTAAAAAGCAATAAGGAGTAATATGATAATCATGGCTAATTTCTGTTTATATAAGGAACTGATGTTGCAGTCATGACTGTGGGTATGTTTACCATGTTATTTAAAATGATAACATGTAATCTGCTGATTTTGAAAAAAAAACCCTTATGATTTGCTTACAGACATTTAAATGATCAGATTTTTGTTACTGACAAATGAACACTTGAGTATCTGAAACAATTCCAGGAAAACGCTTACAATTTTTTTTCCATCTAAGCTATTCATATGCAATTGCAATATTTTGATAAAAACCAATCTTTACAGGGCCAAATACTTAGCTGACATAAACTAGCAGGGCTTCCCTCCAGGTGACTGGCCCTTTCCTCATTGTATTAAGTTATGAGTCAAAGTCATGTCTATAGCAAACATATTACTTGCGTATAAGGTCAATGAGAGCTACTCTACCAAAAATAATCAGGGATAGAGTTACCACTGATAACCTAAGCTCTAAAAGGGAGATGCATAAAAGCAGTGGAGATGTTGCCATTAATGTCACAAGTGCTGCACTCACTTGAAATGTCATCAATGGTTTTGGATGTTCTGGCTCGATGTGAATTCAGCCCATTCTGTGTAGAAGTACACACAGAAGGGAAACATTAATTACAGCACAAAAGGCACATCTTCACTTTCAGTGCAGTTATAAGTACCTTGTCTCAGTCCCTGATGCTGGAAATGGGGAGTCCCAGCACATGGGGATAAGCACTCAGTCCCATGGTGAGATTTATTGGTTCACATCAGATAGGTATGAGCTGCTGGCACAGCATTGTCCCAGAGCCATGGCAGGGCTAATAGCCAGCAGTCACCAAGTTCCTGACCTCAGCTTCATTCTGGGACTCTGAGAGGAGTCAAAGAGCACTCAGCAAGAATTAAATCATTCTGACAGCTTCGACTCGCACTGGATTTCCTGCCATATAAGGCCCGATATTTTCGAGGGGCCATGAGGATGGCCACAACTCTAACTGTGGCTCTACCTCCTCCTCACTTGGCACTTGGCTGACATGAGCCATTTTGCACAAGGGCGAGCATTTTGTTAAGCCATCCCTCTGAAAGACTATTCTTCCAGGAGGGCGGGGTGCCAGCCCCCAAGGCATGCAGCAGGGACATCATTTCAGGTTTAATGAATGCTGGTATTTTCACAACAAAATCAACACCTGTAGCAGACTTTTTGCAGCCTTCTAATACAATGTCTGGAAACAAGCATCAACCTGTGCAGGTAATGACAAAACAGGTAAAAAAGCGCTGGGCAGAGGCTAAGACTTAGCTTTCAATTTCTGCTTATGAGCCTGTGAGTCATTAGGGAGCTGCTGTTTCTTCTGCTTTCCCTTCCCGTTCCTTCTCTGCAAGAGGCTCTCCTTGCACTGTGCCTCTGCACAAAGGGATTTCACAAGACCTCAGCCTGGGCCTGAAGGCGCTTCTGAAGTTCCTTTTCATCTTCGGTCATGTTTAGTACTCCTTCCCCAGAGAACTGGTGATCGCCTCTCAGTCTGCAAAATGTTGACTGTTAAGTGAGTTCTGTCGCTCCAGATGCTTGTCAACAGCCCCTCACACATCACTTTGTTATCGCATGCACTCCAAATGCTTGGTGGAAGCAGGATTATTCCTTTCCCACCAGGTTTGTAATGCCAAAGTACTGAACAACACCCCCAAGACACAGGACTCCAGAGATCACCATATGTGGGGTTTGGTACTGCAGGTCACATGGCCTAAGGCAAAGCAGATTCCCGAGGTCACATCATACTTCAGTGTCCATTTTTGGAGATTCTACCATTCATTTTGCTGGGGAAGGAGTTGCTGGGAGCAAGCGCTTGACTACTGCAAACAAGCAGCGAGATCCCCTTGCTAAAGGAGTGCTGAGCCAATACATACCCAGGGTACGCACCATGCCTCATGGCCTCCCCACCCTCATTTAGTGGCTGTACAGCCCATATGCCTGGCACCACACTCGATCTAATCGGCGTTGCTCCACATCTCCCCATCGTGACCTCGGGCTTAATGATTTCAGAGCCAGGCAGGACCGTAGTTTTTCTTTCAGCCTCTTTTTACTGAGCTGTGCAAGGAAGGACTGAAGAACCTGATACAATGTACTCATTTGGAAAAACAGTCATTTTTCTGGCTCCTGGGTTCATCTGCCTGAGACTTAAGGAATAGGTTTACTGGATTATTTGGGGGGCTAATGCTTTTAAATATTTTGTTTGATTTTGTTATCTCTATCATATTAGTAACAACTAGAATGCACTTCTGAAGCAGAGTAGGAATTCAAGCATGTGAGCCCAGCTGTTAGAAATGGGGAACATATATCTAAGATTGCAGGGTACTGTATGTGAAGTCCAATACCGTTAGTCACAGGTACAGTTTTTAGAAGCTGTGTGGTTAAAACAAAACAAAAACAAACAAACAAACAAACAACAACAAAAGCACAAAAAAACCCCTCCCCACACAAAAACACCCAAAAAAATCCAAAAAACAACAACAACATCAAAATAAACCTGCAGAAACCTCTGGGATTTCTTGGCCTGCACATACCCACCTTAGCAGCCTCAAAATCAATTTAAGGTGTTCTACCCATGTGTATACACACACAAAAGAACCACTTAGAAGAAGCTCCACAGTGTTACTACTAAAACTACTTGGTACTTCAATTTTCTCTCCTGAAGCTAAATATCTTAACAAGGAAGTAATGGACAGCATAAGAAGGCACAGAAGGAGACAGCACCCAGTCATCTCTAGTGTCCACCTTGGCCCTGGAGGAGAAATTTTTACCACTGACTGTTCCAGTAATGGCCTTTTGCCAGCTGTTTAAAATCTCATTCCGGTAGCCCAGCTTTACCCTTCTGGCTTTGAAAATTAAACATGTGACTTTAAACCTTGGTGTGGGTGGTGCCAATTAGAAGCAAATTCACAGCACAAATCAAATGCAAAGCCAGGGCTTATTTTATACCCCACAGATACCCCAAGAGGCATAAAAGAAATAAGCAAAGACAGCAGACAAGCCCAGGAATTTTACCTCCAAGAAATACGAAGCGAAACCTCCACCCACAGCCCATTGCACACAAACACATACCTGCTTCTCTACCAAAGTTAAGTACAGCCTGATACAGAGCTCAAATCTGATGGCAGTCAGGATATACTGCAAAAAACAGCTGTTGGACTGCAGCACAGAAGCAGCCTCGGGAGATAGATGGACCTGGCAATGAAGAGGCCCAAAGAAATCTTTGTAGGCGACCTGCTAGATTAATCTTTTAATGTTACTGACAAAAATTAGCATATTTACAGCTGTGCAACTGAGAATTTTCAATCCTTGTTTAGATTAATCACTGCAGATCTTGCCGTTCTTCACGTTATTAATTCCTTATTTTGAGGCATGTGATTTTTTTTCACTAAATACATAGCATTTGGAAGTATATGACTGTGAAGTGCTATGTGAAATGTCTTTTCCGGTTGGTTGTTTTACTTATACATTTTGTTATTCTTTTTCGCTTAGGTAAATCTGTAGCTCTTAGACACATACAGGAATGTCTGAAAACTTGACCTCAAAAAGTCTAGAAACAGAGATACTCCCTACCCTTCAAACAAAGTCTACAATTTTTAAGCCAGTCTGGGCTTCTCGCAGGCAGTCAGATAGGGAGATCAACGCTATTCATGTTTGAGTCCTTACATGGTCAATACGCTTTATACCCCGTTGTTTCTTTGAGGCAAAGATTAGAAAGCAGTATTTGAAGACAAAAAAATGTCACCCAAAGTTGTCTAAGAAATACTTTTAAGGAAAATCCTACTGACTTTTACCTGCAGAATTTTTCCTACAGCATCACGCTCTACTCTGTACCATCTCCTTAAGCTGCCTTTGCCTTTCAGTAAGTGTTTCCATACATTGGCTTTAATATGGTGTAATGTCCTCTTACGGCATTGTCAATTCCAGCTCATGAAATAGTATCTCAGTTAACAAAGGTTAGAAATTCGCTTCCAAATGTTGGCTTCATTTCAGGGTTTCACCATCATGTGCCCAGCGGCAGAGCAAGCAACAAGGCAGCATCTCCATGGATGAGAGTCCTCAAAGCATGGACAGATAGAAGGTTTCCACGCGTTTCATTGTGGCTTTATGTTATCAATGCCACTCCACAGTGTAACGAGAGAGGACTGAGTGGATTAATGAAGGACAGGTGCTGATACCCTGGACTTTGCAGCAGTGCAACCTTACTTCATGTCCTCATTTAATTTCAACTAAGTATATGTATTACTGACAGTGGTTTTTTAATCCCTCTCCTAGAACATATCCTGACAAGATAATGGATTGTAATTTCACAGTATAAGATCAAGTAGACACATTATTGGAAGCTGATCAGCCACTGAGTAAGGATGATGAAAAGAAATACAGTAAGGCAAAGCTATTTTTCACAAACAGCAGCAATACGGAACTGGCAAATCCATGATCTTAGAGCTGAGATTAAATGCATCTTTATGCAAAACTATTACGTGCAAGATGAAGCTGGAATCACTTGGACTGATTTCAGGAAAACAAAATGTTTTTCAAATATGCAGTTTTCATTGACACTGAAGCACTTATAAAGATTTACTCATTTGGATGAAAGGATCTTGAGGTTCGGAACAGTATGGTCTCTCCAATAATTTCTGACCAATAGGAGGGAAGAACAACCTTGATTAGAACACCTACAGATTCCTAAAGAAGCTATTTCAACATAAAAACATTCAAAACATTTTGTTTGCTGATGTACAATGTATAAAAATCCTGAAACCTGAAAACTGTCACAAAATAAAATCGTGGTCTTTCAGACAGTTCTATCCAGAGATATGTTAAAAAGTTTACAATGGCCAAAAAAAACCTCCTCCTGTTTTATAATCCTTCTTTTCTGTCTGAAGTTCTTGGGGTGATTGGTCTTTTATTACTTTTGAAATGTTATGTGTTATTTCTTCTCATAAAAGTAGTCAAATTGTTCTCAGTCTTTTTCATTTCAGAGCCTCATTAATTAGGTTTCTGAAACATCTGTCAGCATAACCTCCTTCTTTCACAAACTTTCAAGGTTTCAGAAAAGTTGCCATTTAGTATGACATTTTTAATATTCAGGCTCAGCCTGAAAATCATTCTTGAGCTGAAAAATGTTCAGTCCTTTACTTTCATATTCATTTTCTGACTAAAAAATATTCTTGTGGCATTCTTCTCTCAAAACAGAATGATTGTGAGAAACAGCACAATTCCTGAAAACTTGGAATTAGACAAGTGAACAAAAGATTTTGTTTATTTCATTAGAACTGTTGCTCAGTGCCAGGTTTTTTCAAGCTTGAAAAGTTTGGGAAAAAAATGCTTTGCTTCTATGCAGCAAAATTAAAAAACAAAGGCAAGCATACTCATCAGGCTGTAATACTCTTATTTATTTCTGGTTCTTTCTCCTGTTTAGACTTTTCTGCCTATACAGTAAAATCCTCTGCCCCTAGACCACGATGAAGAAGTGACTCTACCCCAACATGGGTATTTTCCTGGGTTAGTGCCTTGAGCTCGAAGGAAAAATGGTGTTATTAGCTCCAAAAATGTTTTTGTCGTTTCTTGTGAAACTGTTGCATTCCTAGTGAAGAAAGCATTTTCCACCCGGCTCTCTGTTGCCTCTCATCCTAATTTATCCATGCTTCGTTTTATCACAACTGACATTGGCACAGAAACATTTTAAAGTAAAAAAATGTGCTTCTGTGCAGCACAGTTAGCAGGGAAGAGTGCAATAATTTGTGTGAAGTTTGCAATGCACAGACTTCCCTGGTCCTGTAGCAGATCAGAAAGGAGAGACGTTTGCTGCTAGTATGTAACAACATGGTGGTAAGTAGTTTTGAGTTGGCCCTGAGGATGAGCAAAGCCAGAGCAGATGGTTGCCACAGTAGACTCTAAAATCTTGACAAGAGACAATATGTAAGCTCTGGCTACCAGAAGATAGCACTTGTTGGCTGACACATTAAGACAACGGCCTGTCACTCAAAACCTCTGGAGTCTGAGTTCCACTTTAACAGCTCGTAGTCAGGAATTACTGTGACCAGCTTGCAAACAAAGTCAGGACAACTACCGTGTGGTTACATCCAGCTGTCAGAATTATCTTTGCTTTTTTTTTAAAAAAAAAAAAAAAAAGCTGATGCTGCTCATAGGCTGACAAATGTCTCTGCAAAGCATTCCTGCAATTTCCATAGCCATTCTGGGGGCAAGGTCATACAGATAGATGTGACAAGGAGAGCTGTGGCATTTAACACTCTGGGAAGCAGCACTGGAGAATTACAGGTAAGGTATCAGCACACTTTGCCAGGACCTCCTGTTGCAGAAAGCAACTCAGATCCATAGACAGCTTCAAAAATGCTATAAAATAAAGGCCCTGGGTAGAACGAATGCCCTCCCTCTATACCCGACTGTAAGAAGTGCTCTCAAACTGAAGCATCATGCCCGTATATAAGGGTGAAATGAAGGAAGATTCAGCATCACATTTTCAGTCTTCTAGGGCTAGAAATGTACCAGTGGAATGAGAAATCCACAGTTGCATAGCAGGACCTGATGCAGTTATCACTAGTTCCACAAGCTGATGAGAGATATATATTTTTTTTTAAATTATTATTATTTTTTAATTTTTTTTTTTTACAAATAAGGAAACTCTGGCTTCTGTTTGCATTTGAAAAGGCCCACCCCCATCAGTCAAGTCACCAGACATCCTATACAGCCTTAATAAATAATTGGTCCTGTGTCCTGTCTGAAAAGCAATGAGGTATAGCTTTGCTTTTTCTTTCCTGACCATCAGCTATTTTTCCCTGATTTCCAGCACCTCAAGCTGTCAGACATTTGGCAAACCATGTACTGCTGCAGATGTACTTAGACATAATCCTCGTGTACTGCTCTCTGGTGCTGACTGGGAGGTGTGAGCTGGCCGGGGTTACTTGCTGTGCACACGCGACAACCTGCATGGTCTCTGTCTCTTTTTCCAGAGCTGCAGACAACTGTGGCCATCTCCATCATACTAAAGACCTTGCTCCAAATTTCTTCCTGCTGCGTCTTTCCACTGAGAGCAAACCTCATGCAAGCACTGCAGATGCTGTATCTGAGTCCATTCTGTTTAGCGGTCTCTGTGCCAGAGCTCTTGGCGTTATTTCAGCCCCCAGAGGAACTGGCTGTGCCTGCCAGTCTCTTTACAGATAAAGAACCTGCTTTGCTGTTGCTGCTGTTAATACAGAGGAATTGGGAGTTTCATGCTGTTCTCAAAAGAGCTGATTTTGGATGCAAAAGCACAACAGCCAAGAATAGACACAGAAAATAATTAGTGAAGAGACTTGATCACTCTCTGTTGCAGTTTTTCTTTGTAGGTTTAGCTATCACAGAGCACCCAGCTGCCACGTGAACTGTTAGTGTAAACAGTTTTGGTAATTAAAAAAAAAAAAAAGACATATTGAAAAGCCTCAAGTTTCTAATGAACATTTGAATTCACAGCATCTAGAGCAAAGCAGACGGACCACTGGTGTCAGCTTGTTGTAAGTTAAGCACAGGACACAGAGGGAACCGCAAACTGCATCTCAGAATATTTCTTTCAGGACACTTCCTTAGCAGACTAACACCCATTTAAACTTAAATACTTGGTTCTTCAGCCAGAATAAAAATACAGCTTTCATTAAGAGGGCCAAAAAAAGAAGTTTCTCTTGAAGCTCCTCCCAGAAAACACTTCTGTTTTCAGCTAGCTGTAGCACTATATGATGCACTCGAGGATAAAAAAGAATCTTCTATCTTGTTTCTCCATGGCTTACCACAAGGATGAAATAGTTTCTGCTTGTATCATTTGTGTTATCATATGCTAACTACTGCAGTACACCTTTTTAAAACACTCCTAAACAACATGAGAGGTTCTTTTAAGAACAGTAGAGGCCCCAGGAATGCCACAGACACAGCCCAGCCATTGCGCAGGCTGTAAACCTCTCAGATCAGGAGACACCAACCTCCTTAGGCCCATGCCTTAAGTTAGCACTGCTGAGATGCTGATAAACAAGTTGTCAGGCATCTTCAACAGCAAAATCCTTAAAGGTTGTTTTAATAATGTTCTGTGTAATGCTAAAGGGCAAGTTCTGAGCCCAAAGTTAATGGTTTCCTACTTGATGCTCTTTAGACTGCGGACAAGCATTCCAGTATCAGTAGTTTCTCACATGGGAATACTTTTCCAGCTCTCTTGCAAAATACAATCCAAAAAGTCAAAATCTCCAGCAGCAGCATATGCCTCATTTTCAATAGCTCTGTCAGCTTTGTCTCCAAGAAGCTGAAGTACAGGTTACATCTCTCCATCCTGAAATCCAACAACTGATGGAAACAATATAGGACAATATAAAAGTGCCAGTGAAGCATCTGTAACCACTCAAAAACCACAGCACAAGCAGAAAGTCGTTAGTAGGACTACTAAACCCCACAAACTAAACTATACATTTCTCCCATGAGGAGAATGGGAGATTGAGCATCGCAAACTATTCCAGAGGAAAAGACCATCTGGGCAGAATTCCAAAAATCAGAGCAAGTGCATTAGCATGGACTAGGTATCTGGGTAGAAACCAGAAAACCAAAAACCTCGGGGGGCTCAGCAGCCAGTGACCTGGAGGCTGAGCTCAGACACAAACCAAAACAAAAACTCTTTGCAGCAGCAAGAAGAAACTTGGTTTTGGTTGAATAACATCAGCATGTTTGTGTCCTTGATAAATATCTGAAGGAAGCACTTAAAAATGAAATATTTCGAAAAGAAAAAAAGGTAGTAACATCTTAAGGGATAAAAGGTTTAGAGAGAATTCAATTTAGCTGTTGTCTCGTTCAGATGTTTTTAGCTAAGAAATGAATAAAATATGGTTATTCACACCTTCCAGCACAGGATACTACTTTTTGTACCCTTCCTACATACATAGTCAGTGGACAGAAGGTAAACCAAGGCACGTAAATCAGGCCTGGGAAAAACACAGTCCCTTTTCTGTGGAGTTGTACGCCTAAGGTTGAGCTCTCCAAATAGCCCTCTGGATGTCCACCATCAGAAACTCCCACAGAATTAAAGTTTGGCTTTCTGATCCACTTGAGTCACAGCATGGTCTAAATTTTGGGATTAGCACACTTCTCAAAAAAGGTAGGTAATCAGAAATCGCACCTTAGATCCCAGCTACAAAAACCTTCCAGTAACACAGGACTCCCACTAAACTTAAGTTACTGCCCCATTCTCAGAGCAGTGCATGTGTACACCTGCCACCAGAGAGCCAAGACAACATCACTATTCCAAAGCTACCACTTGCAGAGAAGGTTTTTATTATGAAAACTCCTGCATAAATCTCTGTTAACCCCAGCACATCTGTTGTCATTCCTTAGTGGGTAACCAACATCAAGATCTGGCCTTTCATTTTCAGCACACAGTCCAATGAAGAAATACAAATATAAAAGCCTATTTTGAGAGCTGATTTTTAAGGATGGCTATTTATCATTTTGTTTGTAGAGTAAAGGGTTAGATTAGGTTTAACTCATGTTTATTAAAGTCCATGAAAGTTGTTATATGAGAGACAAATACAATTATCTTTGCTACAGGAATGAATGCATAATGAAATCCTAGCTTTCCCTCTTTAAAATAACATACTTCAGAGTAAGTACAGATTTTGGCAATGTTCCCCTGCCACACAACCCATGTTTAATGAAGTTACTCCTCAGCTGTTTGTTGCTGAACTGAACTGAGCCAAAATGAGATTAAGCTGAGTTTGTAAGCACTCCTAGCCTGTTAAAGTGGAAGTTTCCACCGAAGGAAAACACTGTACAGTTACAATCTAAAAAGTTTGTCAGCTTATCGAAAGGACAATCATTCTGTGTTTTCACAAAACAATTAGAGCAGAAAGCAATCACAGAAAGGGATTTGTGGTCAGATCTCCCATCAGGATCACTCAGACCAGATGGATCCATACAACCTCAGATCTCTCCCTTTGCTGGGCCACATCCTGGCCAGCAACCACTGTGGCATGGGTATACTGAAAGAATGCCAATGCATGCACTGCATTTAATAAGCAAGGTTTTAATTTACCTATTAAGAAATGTACATTCTAGGAAGCCATTTTATTAACTAAAAAAAGTATTTTCTCAGGGCTGAATAAATGACCTCAAAATTACACAGCCCACCCAAACTCAGAAGAGAAGCTTTTTGGTTTCAGAAAAAAAAAAAAAAAGACTTTTTGCATGGAAAGCCATGTCACTGGAACAGTATGTGCTGCAAAGTGGAGCTTTAACTGTCAATAAAGACAGAAAAAGGCAGTGCTGGCTACCTCATAGCTAGCAGGTTTTCAAATTATGGAATTCATCTGTCACACTCCACTTAGCATACCTCTATAACTCTATCAACTAATGTCACCATCAGATAGTTATTTTAACAGTGAACAGGTAAATGAATAGTGTAAAGGGGAATAGAACGGAGGAAAAAGAGACTTTTTGTCTGACACTGAAGAGTGAAGATTCTTCTTTAACTTGCTTTAAATCAGGAAGAATGGGGGAAGAAAAAAAAATGTAGTTAACAAGGTAGTTTACTTAATACAAGAGAAAGCTCCAAGCTTATTTCAGGTGCAGATCTCTAGTGGTGCTTGGTGCTCGCACTTCTCAAGGGTTAATGGATATGAATAACTTCACTGCAATGGATAAATTATTTACATAAAGCAAGCTGTAGTCCAAACTTCAGAGTGCTTTGAGACTTGCACCTAAAAATTCAAATCCTCCATCTTTACAGTGGCTGTGCAGTGCATGGAGCGGGCCGAAGAAAGAAGAGCTTTTGCATGCAGGGTATGTTTTCTAATGTAAAGCCTTAGCACCCTCTGCATGTATAGCCTACGCGTAAAATCTGTCCCCATCTATATTGCTGCTGCACACATACTGCCACATTTATTAACCAGCCCAACAGAAAAGAGCCCTGTATCTTCTTCGGGTCTTTCTGTTCCTTATTGTAAAATAAAGTGTACCTATTCCACAAGAGATTATCTGAATTTTGCAAAGATCTTTTGTTAATTATTTAATAGAAGAAGATAGCATACATTGAGGGAATAAGAAAATGTTTTATTCACTATCTTCAGTTGACTTATTTTTCCTCTACCCCAGTAATAGTTAATACATTTGTATGCATTCTCAAGGTAGTTTTTCATGTTCTGCCTGCAGATATATATTTTTGTCTTTGAAATATCTATGAAATGCATGAAAGAATCACTGTAAGCTATCTTTTGTTGATAACTTTATCATTTTACTGCCCTGAATTATTCATACAGAGCCGACACCATATCACTATATTATTACAGGAAAGCAATTAAGGTAGACAGTATGGTTTAGAGAAAGAGGAAATCCCTCTATTCTGTTGCACAGAGCATGTTGTTTCCATCTCCTATTTAGGACAGTGTCAGAAAACATCAGTCAGAACTCTGCAGAGCTATTTGGGTGTACATGTGTTTGAAGGGAGTGGTTGTTTAGTGGTGTTACCAACTGCATAGGGGAATAAGAACAGGCCATTTGTCATAGCCCCAGTGCCTGGCTCTCACAGAGCACTTGCCACCAAAGCACAAACGAAGCAGTGAGTGCCATCTTCTCCCTGGCCACAGCTAGGGAAACAGAGGCACAATCTGCCTCCAGTGACGCTCACAGCTCCGGCTGGCTGCAAGGCACCTGTGGTTCTCAAATGCCAGCTCAGCGCAAGAGCTGCTCAGTCATGAACCACACAGAGCGAAACAATCCTGGCCTCCTCCCAGCAGGTGGAAGTGGCTGGTTTTAAAAAAATGCAGCCACTGGTTTAAAGTGCCTTAACACATGCGTACCATTGTGATGTACCTGTGAATGCTGCTGATCCCTTAACACCAGCCTGTAAATTAAAGTTGACATTGTGACTTACTTTATGGAAGAGTCTGAGCCAATCTTGGCATCAATCTACCTACATCTGTATGAAATCTGATTTGGTAAAGATACATGTATTTATTTCAGAGGGCACTCCTTATATGAGATAAAAGTATCCAATACTTGTCTGGTTTTTATTTTTCTTTTAACAACTCAGGAAACACTGAATAAAGCACTTTCTAACCTAAAAATCATATCAAAGTCATGGATGTTGCTGATTTAACAAAATCAACTGGGAAATCTGCATAGATGGTCAGCACAGTTTTTCTGTTTATATCAGATTTAATGCAAACCTGCCAGAAAGCAGGAACAGAAACAGCCCCGCAGAGTCTTGTACAGCCAGCAATATGCCCTGGAACAGCTAGCCTGTGAAAAAAATCAATCCCATTGATGAATGGCACTGACAGAAAATGGAAACTTTCCACAGTGAAATATCTCAAAAGCTCCCTGTTCATCGTCAAATGCTTTCACTATGAGAAAGCACAAATACATTACTATTATACATATATATGTATATAGACTCATACATGTATTTTACTAGTTCCAGTATGAATTAGTCTTTCCTAGGGAGCACCAAAGAGGTTCATGAAACATTTTCTCACTCTGTGGAGATCTACTTTAGATAATAACCATTAAACAGAAAAGAAAAAAAATATTAAGTAAAAATAAGAAAATCTCGCCAAGAAGATTCAAATTCTGAAAGAAAAAACCAAAACATACACAAACACACACACCAACATCCCACCCCGCCCCGCCAAACCCCCCACAAAACCAACCAAACACACACACAAAACACCACGCAAACCCAAACATCATCCTTTCCATGAAAAACTGAATTGTTCAAAAAAAATACACACAGGAACTCTTCCTGCTTTGCCACTCTCCACATCAGTAATTGTGCCTTCTCACAACTCTACAGATGATAAAGTGGGACCACAAAGCAAATCGGGACTGAGTAGCCAAGCAAAAAAAAAAAATTAAACCAAAACCCCACATAGCTGTTACAGACAGAAACTAAGGTGAAGCCTTCTCTCTATGCCCAATGCTGTGCAGCAGCCAGATGAAACCACAGCCCGAAGTGAAAAACAAAACAAGGAGGCTAAGCCTGTGGCCAGCATGTCCTTGAGGTCTACAAGACATCTCAAGCCTGTCTGGAAATCCTGCCCACTGGGCAGTGGAAATTACCAGGCAGAGACGAACCAGCCCTGTGGGCACCAAGTAGGTAAGAAAAATAGACCCTCTTGCTCTTAGGTAGCTCCATCTTTCTGCTAATGTGTCCTTTCTTACCAAGTGAAAACAGTCTCATGGATGTAGAATGCAGGAAAGCACCTTCATGTTTGTGAGAGACCACTTTGGGTTCCATGGAAAGAAAAAAAGCTCTGTCAAGTCACTGTCATTTGCACAATGAAACAACAGTTGAAGCGGTACTATTTGCTTATTCACACTCAGCAACCCAGAGCATAAAACAAACCAGGGAGCTGGCAGGTTAGCTGAATGTAACATGCTGGGGAATTTATTATACACAGCTCCCTAATGAGCTGTGAAATAAATTCAGATTTGGCCATTTTAGCAAATTCAGAGCAATCACCCTCTCCCAAACATCTGAGCTAATGATTCAGTTTGTTCACAAGTGGAAACGTCACTGCCCCAATCCGTTGCTACTGATTTTAATGTCAAGGGAGCAGTAACACCTCTATACCTCTTCTTTGCATTGTAGAGGTACCTAAATGCTTCACTGCAGAGTGGACATTTTCTAAGAGTTTTGATCGGAGAAGGCTATCCTTGCCACTCTTCCACATAGTTATCCCCACTTTTCTCCATTGAACTATAAAACCAGTTATCTACTAAGCATGCCTTACTAGCTTGGGGACACACACACACACACACGCATTCAGAAGTGAGCGTTGCAAATATACATTAAAGGAGCAAAATTATATAGTGGGTATATGCTTGTGACTCTCAAACATACATGATAGTGTGCATCTGCTAAGATGCACATATTATTTGGTGTGTCTGTTGGGACATATTAAGTATGATGAGTCCAAGACTGCAAAGCCTCAACTAGCTCAGCCCCGTGGTAACTGTAAATTCATACACTATAAACATACAAGATCTCTTGACCTGCAGGACATTTGTATTCTGTCACACTCAGTTTTAAAAGTCTGAGGCAAAGATGATTTTGCAGACTATTATATTTCATTAGCAAGAAGCTTTCTGGATACTCATTTACATTCTTCCCTTCCTTAATTAAGTCCAACTACTTCTAGTTACACCTTTGTGTGCTTCATTAAATCATTTCATTTCCTCCTTGGTATTTAACAGCCTTCAGTTATTTGCAGATTGCTGAGCTCTGTTCTCACCCTTCAGGTTGGCTAGTGGCCAAAACTAAACTAGCCAGCTCAGATCCTCAGCTGGTACAAATCACTTCAGTCCTTTTAATCTTTCTCATACTGTATGAGTCGCTCATTCCAAGTCAATGGTCCGCTCATCAATGGTCTGCTCTCCCAACTGATAACACAATGCCCAGACTCAACAGGACATACAAGAAATGAGTGCACCAGAGTACTTCTGTACAGGCAGGCTAGATTGCCACTGGCTTTTTCTACATGGCTTGTAAACCAATGTCTAATGCTGGTCCACTATCAGAACAGTAGACTCTTTGTCTCCTTTAGTATTTTCTTCCCATGCTGTATACATGTGGAAGTTTTCAAGTAAAAAAAAAAAAAGGAAAGCATGCAATTTAATACTACTTAAGTAATTTTCATGTATAGCTTTGTAGATTTTGCCTCAGCCAATGCATTTGTCTCTCTTGTTGAATCACAGAATCTCAGGTCTGTTCATCTCATGGAGCAAAACATAAGCTCCAAACGAATCTTATTGGAGCACGTGCCAGTTAAGTGTATGGGATTAGCTGCTTCTGAAATGCAATGGCATAATATGTATTCAAACCTGCTCACTAGGAGAGATGTGGGGAACATCTGTGGAGCTTACAGATGTTTACAATACAGAACTGAAGGAAGAAGTGCTGTCCTCCAATGTGAATTATTATCTAGCAGTGCTAGAGCTGCTAAGCAAACAGAAAGCTAGTGTTTGGCTACGCTGCTTGCAGTGTGAGTGCACTGAAAGAATTGCAGGCATGCCTGTAACTTAAATTGCTTACTACTGAACTATGCATACTGCATAGTTTTGTCGTGATGTGCAGAACTGATCTCTCTAATTAAATGTATTGTCCTCAGTAATTTCGCAGTGACTTCAGACAACTGACAGAAGGAAACGGCTTCAGGTGTTTTTGCCTCTGAGGGCTCAGCTTTACTCCCAGACCAAGGCAGATGTTGCTGTTTCTGCTGCACTGAGGACAGTGCTTCCGAGTTTTGCTTCTAAGCATAAATTCAGTTGCACAGCCCAGTCTGTTCACTGCGGCGAGGTTAAAGGGGCAGGGTCATTTTGTGCCACGCAGCTTCCCAGAAGCAACTCTGCTAACAGTCTGCAGATGTGGAGCATGACAAATGGACACACTATGAACAGCAATTTCTCACATCAGAGAAGGCAGGTGCACAGTGCAGATAAAATACATGAAAGGCATTAAACACCCAGGTTTTCAGTGGCCTAAGTAGAGAGGCAGTTTTCCTTAAGAAAGGAAACAATCATGGCTGGGGTACTGCAAAATAGTGTGAGCTGAACCCAAATGCCAGGAAATAGTTTTCAACAGAACTGACACAGCTGAACTAATGTTCAGCAAACAGGTCAGTAGCTAGAGCTGTCCCAGAGGGCTGCAAATGTCAGTACAGCCAAGTTGTTTCTGTGTGAGATGAAGTGAATTACATCCTACCCATTCTCTCAGAACAGCAACATAAGGGACAGTGGCGTGACTTTGCCAGTTTCTAGAAAGACGACTAGTTTGCTCCTTGCCCTTCCATGTTGAAATTGAACACTTGGGGCATCCCACAAGCTATACACATCTACCCCACAGAGGAACAACTGCATGGCTACCTGAGAATTACCTATGTGCAGGTTAATGAAATGAAAACTGTCTTCTCAGACACAATGGAAATAACATTAGCAATAAATAACCCTTCACGCTCACCAAAGATCAGACAAGGGATCAGATTCTTGGTATCAGACAATTTGTATCAGACAGTATTTGCCAATTCGAAAATTCCTTGTTATGTCTTATTAAATAACCAAAATTAACCATGATTGCTTTAGAAAATCCTGTTCTTTACCTTCAAATACAGCTGACTGAGCACTGTCAGCATCTTGAAGCAGATTGATTAACAGGTTAGAAACCACAGACCATGAGAAAGCTCTTTCCAATGCAATGATTCTCAAGACCAGACCTGGCCATGTTATCATTTAAAGCTGCTCTGGGATTGCTCTAAGCTATACCATACATATGGGATTTTAATATAGACAGTAGCAGTGCAGAAAATCGGCAGGCCCCAGACAGATATGATCTGTACCTTCCTTCCATATGGGCTGCATTTTTTTCTGAATCATTATTAGATGCTAGTAATATTACAATGAATGCTCATATTTGTCCCATCAGTGATCTCAAAGGTCAGTTCTGCCCTCAGCCACTAAACGGTTGGCCCTGATCTATGCCAAATGCAGGTACAGTGCCAGCAATCCAGAAATTCAGGCTCTTGACATGAACATCTCCCATCCCCACATAAATCTCATTTTTCTCCAGCTGAAAAGTGTGCAAGCCCTTTGGATGTCTTTCCAACCCAAGGATAATCCACATAGAATTTGTGATTGGAATTCAGGCCCCTTGAGTACCATAAAGGTGGTTGTATCTAGCAGTTGAGTCCAGCTGAGTTCCCAGTATACATGAAAAATAAATTATATAAGAGGATAGAAGCCAAGCCAGTATAGGAAAAAGTTGAAATTTGAGTAGTTTTCCCAGCAATTTACAGGAAGACAAAGTTGTAAATAAAGCTAAAAGACAAACCTAGACCAGAACAAAGCTCTGGTGGGAAGTTCAGACAGGCTGGGTACACTGCACTGCAAATTATTGTGGACTTTAAAGGCTACGGTTTGAAACTAGTCAGATAATTTTTAAGCTAATGAAATATAGAGAAAATGAAGTCTATTTTCTGTTAGAGAATTATTCCTTCCTGAGGGGGATCTTTCCTTTGTTTTCCACCACTTGTTTTATTTCTGCCACTCACAGTAACAAACACCATTATGGCTACAGGATTGATTTTCTCCAAAACCATCCTGTGCTGTAAATCAGATCTGAAGAGATTTTAAGCATGAACCTTGAAGGTTTGAGGTTTTTGAGGTTTCTTGGAAAGATTCACCTCTTGGAGTAAAGAGGTTATGCTACAGCATTAGCATTCATTAACAAAAAAATTTGGCATCTCATCTTTGAAGCCCCATGCATGATGTTTTTAATGTTAGTGTTGGTAGGATTGGTAGTGTCTATCTTAGCAGACAACTGTAGCCCTGATTCTAGGAAGATGCTTTTTACATGTTATAATCAACTCCGATGGCAATATGGAGATGAGGACTTTCAACCATGCATAGAATTCTTGCCATAACTGGCAATCAAATGTGCTAAAAAAGCTTGGCCTCACCCCGACTTGCTCCCCCTTCCAGTCAATATTTTTATGCTTTTCTTTTTCTCTCTACAATCAGTCCACACATGTACACTCTTTTCTCAACATCTTCACCTCTGCAATCCTATAACTAATCCAAGAGTCAATAATGAAACTCTGAATTGTGAGTTCTTGAGGTTAGGATAGTGGTTTTTACACTGTCCCTTAGCTGTTGCCAATAACCAGCTTCTCACTCAGGTTATCCCTCTGAAAGCCTCAAGCAGCTACATGGGTGGTAAAACCACAGTGATCCCAATACAAGTTTGGATCTATGTCCCCTGCCTGGAATATTGGTGCTGCCTTCTGCCTCAACACATCAAGTCTCAGGGCAGGACAGACAGTGACACAGAAGTACGCTCTCTGCCTCCAGTTTTAGAGCAGTTTTACCTCAAGACCTTACCTAATTTGGATGCAGCCACTTCAAGAAAGAAGAGATTTGAGAGGGCATTATCAAATGCCCTCTACCGCTTGTTTTAATTAAGCTGTTGTGCCAACTGCACTTAGAGCTTCTCATGTCTTTATTTGCTGGGTATGAATCATCTTCATCATTTGTGCTTTCATTCTTTCACTGATGGGAAAGATAGGAGGAAAGGATTCTTCAGGATTGATTAACTAAACTCTCACCCTACCGCCCTTGGTAAGTTTAAAGAGAATGGGAGGTTATGATCATCATCTTTATCACTGCATGTTGCATAGCCATGCAGATTTCCATCTTTCATTTTATCACATCATGACTTTGCACTTAAAGGAGTGCATAATTCAAGCAACATCCCCTCTCCGACCAATAGTTACCAAGAAAGTTCTGGATAGCTCCAGTACACTGTGAAGCCCGCTTCAGTAAGCACAGCTTTATAAAAGTGCTTATTGTGGGGGAGTTGAAATCTGCACTTCATCCTGTACTACCTGTGCGACCTTGGGGCATTCGGGTTGTGTTACAGGCACAGCAGGATCATGCCTGTTCTGAATGTCCATGAAAATTCACGGACCTGGTTTGTTCTTTAAGGACAGCACTCGTGGCAAACATATAGGCCTGGAAAAGGACTACAGTGCTAGAAGGGTGTATGAGGGAAAAGCACAGAGTGGAGTGTTTCAGGGCAAACTGGAAAAGAGATAACTCAGGGGTCTCAGAAATCACCCTGCTTTTGGGCTTAGAGATGCAAATCCAGGTGCAAAAGCCAATTTAGTTCAACCACTACAAACATCATATATGAACGAGGGATGAGTGCATGTGTCTGATTAAAACATTTATACCAAGGAAAATTCTTTTAACTTGAGGAAATGCAGTCCAAATTTCAAAAAACCAGTGTCTACAGCATCTCGTAGACCACAGGTAAAATTGTTGATTCAAAGCAGCCTGGGGAGAGCCAGGCATGGCCTGAGAGTGCTAATAGACCCTGACTGCCTTCATCAGTTTCTCCTGGTGCCTCCAGCCTCCACCCATGGGCCAGGAGCTCTATATAAGCTCAGGTGTGACCCTTCCTACTCTCCCATGAACTGTATTGTAGAGAGGGTTTGGGCCCAGTCTTGTTCTCTGTTGAGCCTGACTTGCTTGCCAGATTTCTTGGCTTGCCCTGGGATTTCCTTCATCCTTGTGTGTTTGTTCAATGGTTGCTGGGACTTGTTACTGCCCTGCTCTGCTTGGTGAAGTTGCCATGGTGTTGTAACTTGTGTGCCCTGGTTTGTCCTCCTCATCAGAGCTTCTTCTAGCACTCCTACATCCAAGATAAGTGCCCTGTGTGCTGGGGACTGGTTAGATAGTCTGAGCACCCCTTGGGGCAGCGGGGCTGCCCGTGCTAAGGCTTGTTCTGGGCTGTGTGTGGTGTGAGCCCAGAAAATGAAGCTGGGGAATGCATGGGGCAGGGAAAGATGAAGGCACAGGACCCTGAATAATTCGTTTGCAGCAGAGAGATTTGGGTTGCTCTGTGAGAGCTTCTAGACGAAACCTGAGGATCTGGATGCCTCAGACTGCAAGCTGACACAGCAGAGGCTGTAAGAGAGGCTCCTGATGTTGAAAAGTCTTGGACAGATATATCTTTTTGGGCAATGGAAAACAGTTTGAATTTGTGCCATCTGTTATGTGCTGCTATTTCGCTAGGGAAGGCAACTGATGAGAAGAGAGTTTTTTTGAAAGGTTTCAAAACCTCTGGTTTTGTGTTCTCCCCTCTGTTGAGCTTGCTTTAGTGATACTCATAGAATCATAGAATGTCCTGAATTGGAAGGGACCCATAAGGATCATCGAGTTCAACTCCTGTCCCTGAATATGCCAGCTCCTCAGTTCACACCACATGTCTGAGGGCGTTGTCCAGTCTCTTGAATACTGACAGGCTTGGGGCCTCATCTGATACTAATCAGATGGCCCTGATGGATCTTTGATTCCATCTCCTGGTTGCCACAAGAACATCTGAATGGGAGTAAGATTTTATTGCCCCTGTAAAGCTTTCTAAGCACTAAAGCAGAACAGGAGAGAATTATAATCACAGAATCACAGAATGTTAAGGATTGGAAGGGACCTCAAAAGATCCTCTAGTCCAATCCCCCTGCCAGAGCAGGTACACCTAGATGAGGTTACACAGGAAGGCATTCAGGTGGGTTTTGAATGTCTCCAGAGAAGGACAATCCACAACCTCCCTGGGCAGCCTGTTCCAGTGTTCCGTCACCCTCACTGAGAAGAAATTTCTTCTCAAATGTAAGTGGAACCTCTTGTGTTCCAGCTTGAACCCATTACTCCTTGTCTTACTGTTGGTTGTCACTGAGAAGAGCCTGGCTCCATCCTCGTGACACCCACCCTTTATATATTTATAAACATTAATGAGGTCGCCCCTCAGTCTCCTCTTCTCCAAGCTAAAGAGACCCAGCTCCCTCAGCCTTTCCTCATAAGGGAGATGCTCCACTCCCTTAATCATCTTTGTGGCCCTGCACTGGACTCTCTCCAGCAGTTCCCTATCCTTCTTGAACTGAGGGGCCCAGAACTGGACACAATATTCCAGATGAGGTCTCACCAGGGCAGAGTAGATAGGAAGGAGAACCTCTCTCGACCTACTAACCACCCCCCTTCTAATACACCCCAGGATGCCATTGGCCTTCTTGGCCACAAGGGCACAGTGCTGGCTCATGGTCATCCTGCTGTCCACCAGGACCCCCAGGTCTCTTTCCCCTACACTGCTCTCTAATAGGTCATTCCCCAACCTATACTGGAACCTGGGGTTGTTCCAGCCCAGATGTAAGACTTTACATTTTCCCTTATTATATTTCATTAAATTTTTCCCTGCCCAACCCTCCAGCCTGTCCAGATCTCACTGGACGGCAGCACAGCCTTCTGGCGTGTCAGCCACTCCTCCCAGCTTGGTGTCATCAGTAAACTTGCTGATAGTACACTCAATTCCCTCATCCAAGTCATTGATGAATATATTGAATAGTACTGGTCCCACTATCGACCCTTGAGGGACTCCACTAGATACAGGCCTCCAACCAGACTCCGCCCCATTGACCACGACTCTCTGGCTTCTTTCCTTCAGCCAGTTTGCGGTCCACCTCACTACCCGATCATCCAGTCCACACTTCTTCAGTTTAGCCGTGAGGATGCTGTGGGAGACGGTGTCAAATGCTGTACTGAAGTCAAGGTAGACCACATCCACCGCTCTGCCTTCATCAATCCACTTTGTTATGTCTTCATAAAAGGCTATGAGGTTGGTCAAGCATGACTTCCCCTTAGTGAAGCCATGTTGACTGCCCTTAATGACCCCCTTATCCTTGATATATCTTAAGATGGCACCAAGGATAAGGTGTTCCATCACTTTCCCAGGGATGGAGGTGAGGCTGACAGGTCTATAGTTGCACGGGTCCTCCTTCTTGCCCTTTTTGAAGACTGGAGTGACATTTGCTTTCCTCCAGTCCTCAGGCACCTCTCCCGTTTCCCAAGACTTGGCAAAGATGATGGAGAGTGGTCCAGCAATGACTCCAGCCAGCTCCCTCAGCACCCGCAGGTGCATCCCATCTGGACCCATGGATTTATGGATGTCCAGATTGCTTAACTGGTCCCTAACCCAGTCCTCATCAACTAAGACAAACTCCTCCATTGCCCTGCCTTCCTCTGGGGCCTCAGGGGTACGGGGCTCCTCAGGACAGCCTCCGGCAGAGTAGACAGAGACAAAGAAGGCATTCAGTAATTCTGCCTTCTCTGTATCTTCTGTCACCAGGGCACCCACCCCATTCATCAGTGGGCCTACATTGCCTCTGGTGTTAGTTTTATCTGCCACGTATTTGAAGAAGCTCTTTCTGTTGTCCTTGACCCCTCTTGCCAGGTTTAACTCTAAGGAGGCCTTAGCTTTCCTAGTTGCCTCCCTACATCCTCTAACAACAGCCTTATATTCTTCCCAAGTGGCCAGCCTCTCCTTCCATGATCTGTAAATTCTTCTCTTCCACTTGAGCTTACGCAGCAGTTCCCTGTTTACCTACGCAGGTCTCCTGGCTCCCTTCCTTGACTTCCTATGTGTCGGGATGCTCTGATTTTGAGCTTGGTAGAAGCAGTCCCTGAATGTTAACCAACTATCTTGGGCCCCTTTACCTTCAAGCAGCCTTGCCCATGGGATTTCCTCCAGCAATTGTTTGAACAGGCCAAAGTTGGCCCTGCTGAAGTCCAGGGTTGCAATTCTGCTTGCTATTCTGCTCCTGCCACACGAGATCCTGAACTCCACCATTTCATGGTCACTGCAACCAAGGCAGCCCTCCACCTTTACTGCTTCAACCAGACCCTCCTTGTTAGTGAGGATGAGATCCAGCAGCACACCTCTCCTAGTCGGCTCCTCCACCATTTGTATCAGAAAGTTGTCATCAATGCACTGGAGGAACCTCCTAGATTGTGGCTGGCTGGCTGAATAGTCCTTCCAGCAAACATCAGGGTAGTTAAAATCCCCCATAACAATCAGAGCCTGCGACTGTGAGGCTGCTCCCAGCTGCCCGTAGAAGGCCTCATCAACATCCTCACTCTGACCTGGTGGCCTGTAATAGACACCCAGAACAGTATCACCCCTGCCAGCCTGCCCCTTAATTCTCACCCACAGACTCTCAACTCGCTCCTCAACCGCACCTGGACAGTACTCTATACATTGTAGTTGCTCTCTCACGTAAAGAGCAACTCCACCACCACGCTTGGCCGGCCTGTCTTTCCTGAAAAGGACATAGCCGTCCATGACCACATTCCAGTCATGTGAGTTGTCCCACCATGTCTCTGTAATTGCCACCAGATCATAATCTCCTGACCGAACGCAGGTTTCTAACTCCTCCTGCTTATTCCCCATGCCGCGCGCATTGGTGTACAGGCACTTCAGGGAGCGAGCTGAGCACACCGATTTCACCCTAGGGGTATGGGGGGCCTCCCGGTCTTTATTGATTCCAGCATGCTGCCCCACTGATGCAAGGCCAGCTACACCCCCATCCCCCTTCAAATCTAGTTTAAAGCCCTGCAAATGAGCCCTGCTAATTCCTGTCCCAGCATCTTTTTACCCCTGTGGGATAAACCTTTCCCATGTATCACTGTCCGGAGTGGTGTCTTATAAAACCAGCCATTATCAAAGAACCCAAAGCTCCACCAGTAGCACCAGTCCCGAAGCCAATCATTTACGGACTTAATTTTTCTATTCCATCCCACATCATCACTCGAAAATGGAAGGTGGAAAGAGCCCCAGACTCTTTCACCATTCGTCCCAAGGCCCTGAAATCTCTCTTCATTTCCCTCAGACTACAGGATGCAGCTTCCTCTCCATCTGTCTGGAAGATCAGTAGGGGATAGTAGTCCATTGGGTGCACCAGGTTGGGGCGTGCCCTGGTGATGTCCCTGATCCGGGCTCCAGGTAGGCTAAAGAACATACAAACTGTGCTTTTTCTAGAGTTTAAAGGTGAAGTTGTAAAAATATCAGAAATTAATTAAGCTGACTATGTGATATTTAGGTATCTTAGATTCTAGGAGAAGAATTGGTTTCTGTTGCACTAAGTTAAATTACATTTTCATACTGATTGACACAAGCAGAATTTGCTTCTACTTGTCTTGCAAATGTAAGCATTATCTGACTTTCGTTCTTGAAACTAGGCTGGGGAACTTTTACAGTGATGCTATTTTAGCACTGTATTGATGAACAAACATTTTGTCGGGGGTAATGTTGGTCTGAAAGACCTAACGTGCACCTAAGTTATTTTTAAACTAATTGCCGTTTTCAAAAGCATGTTATTTTTCCAAAGTAAAATAGTACTTTCAACTTGTACAAATATGCTGTGCTGTTACCAGCTTCTAGGTGCAGAAGCTTTTTGTGTGTGGGGGTGAATGTAAGCAACAGAAGCTTGTTTCCTTCCTTAACTGAAATCAGTTTTTAAAACAAAGTTGCTGCCTAGAAACATAGCACTGATGCTGTGGGAACAGGTAGCTAGGTTTATTCAAAAACATACTGTTAGGCACATTTATATTGTTTAATTCAGGTATTGGTCCAAATCCAGGGTGGCACCCACACTTGCCTCACTGTTGAGAAACAAAGCTGAGCTCAGGGCTTGCCTGGTCCAGAGGAAGCACCTTCCCTTATCAGGGTCAGCTCATCCACTGACAAAGACGTGTTTGAGTTGCACAGTTCCTGGCATCTCCCAACACCCTGGACGACACCAAACAGCCAACTTCAGGAAGAGGAGCCTTCATCTCCTAGCTGGACTCATGGCAGCTACAAGAAGGCTGCTGAGTTGCAGGGGTCCCATGGCCTGCAGTAGAGCATGTGTAGAGATGGTTCTAAGTGGAAAAGCACTAAAATATCTTTGGATGGTACTACAACTGCTTTCCTGCTGTGAGAGAATTTATCACCTTTTTTGCTGGAGGGGGAAAAGCTATAGGAAGGGTAATCTGAAAATGTTACCTTGCTATCTTGGTGTATTTTGTAATGGATGATCTTCTCTTGAGATTGTAAGACAACTTTGAGAACCCTTTGATTCCTATGGAAGGCATGCACACCTGGAAAAGCACCTGAAGCGGCTTGAGGTTTCTGGTCTGAATAATCTTCTGCATGCCTGACTCCTTCCACTGATTCTTGCTTCTCATGGACTCCTGGTGATCTCTGTAATAGAAATTGCATGTGGCATGTCTTTCACACTCATAGGCTTATCAAGGGAAAGCTGACAAGTTCTTTTCTCAGCCTCTGATTCTGCCTGACAACCTGTAGTAAGTCTGGGCTGCTTCCAGACAGAGGATGACTTCTGTTTCCCAAAAGACCAGAGATGCTTTGTTACACTGATAAAGTGCCTGTCACAGAGCACTGGGGTCAAGTGCTGCTCAAAATACACCAAAAGCAATGTGGAACAGGCACAAAAGTGATGATGAAAGAGAGAAAGGAAACCTCAGGCAAGACCCAAGTGCTGTGAAGAGCCTGGTCACCTCAGGGGAGATTGGTGCAAATTCAATTCAGTGAACAACCTTTGGGTGGTAGACAAATGTGAATCCACCTGTTTTTCTTAGGTTAGAGCCATGTGCTGTCTATCTGCTTTCCAAAGTTTCAGATAGCTTTTCTAAGCACTGTGAACAATTTGGATAGAGAAATTGATGACTAGAATCTTTGAGACAGCACTTCTTCAAGAGTTTTATTATGTAAAGGTTGGCTATAAACATTTCTGCTTATTTGGGTTATTGTTTCTCAGCTCTGCAGCAAGAGGTTAAAAGGCTGTATCAATTTGTGGGCCATTCTTTTCTATAAAACCCTGTCCTTCCTATTCTATCTTTATCCCAAATAATGTTCATTAAGGCAGAGTTCCCTTCCTTTATGAAGGCTGAAGTAAAAGCTCTCTTTGATACCTTTCGAAAAATATCTCCTGGATTCGCTGAGTTATTATGACAAAGACTTCCTAGTTGGCTTCATTCTTTCACTTTGGGTAGTTTATATCAAATCTGTGTAAAGGTATTTGCTTTGTTACCAAAATTGACTCCAGTTCCCCTTACCACAGAAATGTATAGAGACAAAGGGTTCTACTTTGTAAGACTAAAGTTTGTAGATGTGAGATGTTTGCAGATGCTGCTAATAGAGAAACAGGACAACCAGAAAAGGTAGAAATAAATGAGGTAGAAAGGACATACTAACAATACCAAAATAGCCTTCAAAGATCAAGAGGTTGTGGCTGAGACAGATGAATTATGGTGGAAGCATAAGTTGCTGATATAAAACCAGAAGAGAAATGATGGCTACAAAGATGACAATGGCCCTCCCCTAAATTCAGCACCTTATGTGGCCTCCATTAGAGCAGATTCAGCTTCCAATCTGTTGCTTTTATTCTCATGCCAACATGAGATTGCCAACAGGGCAAAGGTGGCCACTGACTTTTTGGTGGCGGGGGGTGGGGAGGGCACAGGGAGGCTGATCAGAGAGCAAAGTGAGCAGTCTTTCTCCTGCCCTAAACTGTCTTCCAAACCACCACTTGCTCTTATTCTGCTCAGCCAGTTTCAGCAGTAGTACTCCAGGACTGAATTTCCACTTGATAGAATTGAGAAAGGCTGTAGGGCTTTACTGCTATCACTGTTTAGCAGTTATTTTTCCTGAAGCTCCAATTATCACTGTCAATGCAATTCAGTGGGTAATGGAGGATGTCAGGACAGTAGATGATTCAAAACCTCTCTGGTGCTACCTACCCATGATAATTATTTGTGAGGCTCCCACTCTGTTCCTGCACTGTTCCAGGCAGAATAAAACACATGAGCTCTCCCTGGTTTAAACCATTAGCCCATCTTTTATCCATGCGTTTGAAGAAGGAGAACAAATTCAAAAAGTTAAACAAGGATGCTGACAAAAGAAGACAAGAAGTCTGCACTCACTCATTTAGCCCTCTGGGGAGCTGATTAACTGTCTCATCCCTGACTTTGACACTTCAAGTCATGAGCAGGGAAGATTGTTAGCAACTGCACTTTGGACCAGGTAGTTTTGGGTTTTGTAGGTTTTTTGGTTTGTGGGTCTTTTTTTGTGGTTTTGGTTGTTTTTTGTTTGTGTGGGGTTCATTTTGGTTTGGGTTCAGTGGGTTTTTTTGTTTGTGGTTTTGGGGTTTTTTTTGGTGTTTATGTGGGACTTAGGCCTTGCTAAATCCAAGGGTCATCCAGCACTCAGTAATTTGTACTGAGAGATGCTTCCAGTTTTCCCCTCAAGGTTCTCATTTGGATGTTGGACCCCAGCCCTTGAACAGAAGATGCTCCTATGACAGTCAGCCACACTCTAAATATTTCACCCCAGTCCCTGACATATTTTACCTTCAGATCCTGGTTAGTTATATTTTCCATTAAGATTCTGCATATAAAGAGCTAATATATGTTTTAATACATTCTTTATGAAGCCATAAATCCAGCAGACCAGCAGGTTGTTTCTACTTGTGGTCTGTAACAATCTGCAGCATTTGCTGATGTATTTATAACTATCTAGAGGTAAGTGGCTTATGTGATAACACCTTATACTCATTTATTAACTTTATCCAGTCCACTGGAGAATGTTCCTTTGATAAAAGGGTGGATCATAATTTTACTACTCAGAGGACATTAATTTCTATTTACAGTCTACCCAAATGGAAGGTGTCTTTCAGATTCAGTAGCAACTTACTGTTTTGCTGCTTTTGAACTGAAAGGACAAAAACCCTGAACTGTGCAGAACACATGTAATGAACAAACCTGCTACAAACTTTCTGATAAAAAGGAAAATACTGTGCAAGGAAAATTTGCTGTCCTTGGAAGAAAAGGCTCAGTAAGGCAAAGGCAAGTTTCTTACAACACTTACTGAAACAATGAAAAACTAATGAATTATCCAGGCAATATTCGGAATGAAAACTGCAAAACACAGGGCTTTCTTGGTATAATTATTTTGCATGCCCTGCTTATTCCTACTCAATACTTTACTGTTAGATTCCTTTAATCAATTAAACAGGTACATTCATGATGCATAACAAATTAAGTGGAACAATTCTGGACAGGATTTGCTTGTTGATTTGTCCTGCCTCCAGCCTGCGGTGTGCTAATGCAAGTGTGCCATCAAGTGGTATAGTAAGAAAGAACTTGAAAAAGAGCTGATCCACTTAAAACAGGCTTAAACGAAAACCTAACCTTTTTGAAGTCTGCCAAAGTCCCTGATTATACAGTGTGGTGCTTGTCCCACGTTATAGAACACAGCAGATACTGAACAATCCTTTGTGGGGACACCAGGACATCCTCCATTCTACTCGTGCTGCTTCCAGCCATGCTGGAGCTGAGGAGTTAGGCTCAGAAATGTCTGACTGGGGTCAGGCATACAAAGGGATTAATTTAGGCACATGGAGAATCCCTTTTGGGGACTTCTCAGGGACTGACACATCCGCCATCACCAAACTATCTCAGTACCTCAAACTTGAATCATCAATCCCTATGTTACTATGAGGAAATCTCTTACTGTTTTTTCGGTGGTGTTTTGGGGGTGGGGGTGGTGGTGGTGGTTGTGTGGTTTTGTTGTTGTGCTGGTTTTTTACATCCAGGTACTTCAGCACATACAATGGAAAGGTCATTCTTTAAGAGCTGCTAAGGCACCTGTACTCAGCAAAATCTCTAAAAGTTAACTGCCCCTAAATATCTTTACAAACATGACATTAGGAACATGCCTCAGAGCAAACAAGTCTGCGCCACTGTACAAACCCACTGTTTCCCTAGTCTTAGGTTTAGTGGATGGTAAGACCAAGAGCATCATAAAACGGATCTGTTAGTTTTCAGACTAGCCTGGCATATACTCACTTTTACCTCTTATATAATGCTTACGACTTAGCACTACATTTTCAACTCTGGTGGAGCTGAACACCAGGTATCACCCTATGCAGAACTACTTTCTGGCAGTTGCACTTGTGCTAGATTTTCAGCATTTGCTTGATGCAGCTGAGATTAATGCAGCACAATTTTCACCAATTTCTTTTCTCCATCTTCATTAGAACTTTCCAGTATTTGCTGAATGAAACAAAAACTCTAAGAGCAAGCATTCAGCATTTTAATATAGCCCTGCACCATGAATAACAGTAAGTCTGACTAACATTCAGGTAAATGTTCTTTAAAATGATTGAGACAAAGTTACCTTACAAACACAGGCTGAATTTCTCTTATGGTGACCCTGAACTTCACTCTAAAATTTTTCCCTGGATATTGGCCAATGCCAAACACATGTCAACACTGCCTTGTTCCTTTGATGAAAAAAGGTAGTGCAATTGTGTCACAGAGTGCAACTCCCTAAGGCAAAACAGTGTGTGGTTAGCAGGTAATCACAGCTGTGTTGAAGACATTTGAAATAACAGAATAGGAAAATGTTGAGGAAAAACAATACAAGCAATAACTGAAAGTCTTTTTGGAGAGCATCAGTAATTTGTGGCTAGCAACACACATATTTGCATCAGGACCACAATTGTTTATTTCCTAAAAGCTAACAAAACAAAGCTCTTTCCCAAAGCAGTTTGTTCTCACTGTCAAAAGCACTAGGTGACATCAAGCTTTCCTCTGTTTCACTGATTATGAAGACTCACTACGTTTACCTATGGCCAGCTGAGCTGGGACATCTGTCTGTATTTTTGTTTTCACCCACAGCCCACCTCTCCTGCTACGAAAAAAAGGCACAGGAGCATAAAGGGGGCATTAACTTACTCGTTGGGGAGTATTTGTAATACTGATGCTCTGAAGTATACAGAAGCTCTAGTCTCTTTACTGTTGGTATTTACACAGAGCTGGAGATAAAGGATAGTAAAACAGAGGAAGAGGAGGGGAAATGGAATATGCTATCCATGTGAAATAGATGAAGTCTGCTTCCAGTAGTTAGATGGCTAGACAAAAAATCAGAAAAAAAACCTGCAAAGGTTATAAGTGACCATATTTGCATGCTACTTAATTTGTAGTCCAGGAAATTTGTACAAAAAAACTCAAGGGGAGTTTCAGTATTAGTATTGTAAAACAAACAGTAAAACACATTACATACTGGCAGACCTTCTAAACTGCCATGCAAGTGTGAGTGACAGGGAAAAGTTCATCTGAAGACAATGGCCAAGAATAAAAGGTGATGTAGTAGGAGATGTGTGCCCAGTTACCTGGGAAAGCAAGGAAAAGAGGGAGGAACAGACTGTTCACTGAAAACAAATACACATCTGAAAGCATTCATTATTAAAACTGCAGTTATTCTCTCCTGTTTGCAAAGTAAACCTGCTGGTGGGTGAAGGCATGGCTAAAACATGGGAGAATTGCAAAGTCACATGTGCAAAGTAGAAGCTATGCTTTAAAGTGTTCAAAGAAAGCGAACAACAGAAATTTCCAGCCTCCTCCAAGATGCTGCCTCCCCCTACTGTGGTTAGCAATCCTTTTTTCTTGTCATGCTGGAGTGACTCTAATGCTGCTTCTTACAAAAGGCAATTTACCCTCTGGTCTTCAGTTCTTCTGTTGTAGCACCCTTTTTCTTTCATCTTTAAAAAGAAAACCTTAAATGAGTTTTTCTATTTCCCCCAAGTGTGGATAAAATTATGCACAGTCCCATACACTCGGATTTGCCCAGGCACTCACTTTTGGTAGAAGTCAGTCTGAAGTTTGCTGCTAACAGATCTGTCAAAGAAGGGTCACCAAAGTTGAAGGCAGTGTTACAGGCAGCATGGCATATACACTGACGGTCTAGCTGTATTTGCTCTAAGCCCTTTGCTGAGCCTGCAAATATGAAGACTTCCACTCATAGAAAGCTACTTCCCAACAATGTATTATTAAACAGAGAAACTTTCAAGTGTCTCTGTTTATGTATGTGAACCTTCCTCAGGGTAAGCATAGCCCAGAGTCCAATGAGACTAATGGTCTCTATGTAACAGGCTGAGCTACTGCATGAAAGTTCAGAGGATCAGGGCTAATGGTGTTAGAGATCTCAACGGCAGAGACGAATCTCACAGTAGCAGGATGGAAATTGCCCACCTCTATTCAGTGCCTTAAAAAAAATGATTAAGGTGACTTAGATGAGGTTTTAATTGAATTTACCTTTTTATCTGCTCTTCAGTCGTCTTACTGCAACTTGTGAGGCTTCTCCAGTTTCCAAATTGATTTTCTCAAAATTATTGGGACAATTAACTGTAACTTAGTAATTATTTATCAACTATGCTAATTATGCAAATATCTACAGATCTAAAATATATCCACACACTCAATTAATTTAATAACAAGGCATTGATGTGGATATTACAGAATGGGCTTCCACTTGCACCAAATATTTGAAAGGCAAATGTTAGGATTATACTTCCTTTCATAGACCTCATACGCTTTTGAAAAGTGTTGTTGAATAAAATTACTGCATTGACTGGAGACTCAAGAGCTCTTCAAGACTTTTTTAGGAAAAAAGTGAAAATGGTTTTGAAATTTGCCTGACACCTCCAGGCCGATACAACGGTCCCTTGAAGGAAGTATCAGTATTCAACTTAAGGAAGTTGTAAGGACCATCCCAGCCAGCAATGCAAACTGTCCAGCATAATAAATTTTCTAGACTGGTTTAAAAGCATAAACCTAATTCTCAATATCTCCATTCTCCAACCCTTTTTCCCTCTTTAAAGCAGTCCCAACGCAGCACAGGAGAGGAAACTTGGGTGTGTGGATCGCTGCCAGCCTGCCAATGCTGAAAGGTCTGCAGAACATCCCTTTCAAGTATCTCAAACCCTACCCAATACCTTAAGATAGTGACTCCTGGGTGTGGTGGTGGTGTTTTGTTCGTTTGAGTTGGTTGGTTGAGTTGTTTTGTTTTGGTTTGTGTGGTTTGGGGTTTTTTTTATAACAGTCAAGATTATAGCATACTGCAGAAAATAACAGTGAAGAGGCACTGAAAAGGTCTTGGAGACCTGCAGTAGACTAGCTGCTCTTTCTCTGCTAATTAGCCTCTCCCTGGCAGCTTTCTAGCTCCAGAAATTGGAGAAGACTTTTTGCTACGTTTATGCACGTCCTAAAACACTCCTGAAATGGAATAAAGTTAAAGTAAAAGCAGAATTTTCTCATGAGACAGACTTATCAGCTGAGCTATCACAAACCAGCTGACAGTTCTACATAGTATACCTTGTTGTTCAGCAGCCACATTATGCAATAATTCTTCCTGTACTTCCTTTTGTAGACAAACTCCCCTTATAATGTATTGTTTCTGCACCTGTTTTATCATTTCCATTCCTAGAATACTTCTGAGGCCCAGTCATGTTTTGGGCTCCTTATATTTTGCTGTTTGATTAGACTGATGAGAAGCACCATGTCATTTTCGATTGAATTAATAGCAATTGCTAATGTTCTGAAAGACCAAGTACAAAAGGAGGAGCAATTTTACTTTTAATGACCTTGGCCTTGATAGCTTTTGTTTCCAGGCTTCACCTTTTTCTCTTCCCTCTTCATTAGTAATGTCTCTACCAATCCAGAGTAACCTAATGTTTCATAGAGAACCTAGGAACCACAAATGGCAGTCCTTTGCCACTTTGTCTCTGAGAGTCCCCCCTATGTCTATCTTTTGTGACATGTTTTGAATTACGGTCAGTTCTGCACTTCTATTTTTTGTTGCCATTTTCATCTCTACTTTGTTATGAGCCACTTGGAAGAAAATGAAGACACTGAACTGGAAAAACTGTTCAGAGTTATGTGGCAGTTTCTGTGACTGGCTATTTTTATTTTTATGTCTGAGAAGCAAAGGTTTGGAAATACTTGGCCTGCAGTTATTTGTGAGTAATGTTAAAATATCCATCATCCTGACTAGTTGGAAAGCTTAGAAGGATATTTTCTGTTTGGAAAAAATGTAGCTCCATTGGCTTTTTTTTTTAAGAACGAGGATTGTTTCTGATGGTTTCATGATTACCAAATGCCAAATTCGCTTCCATTGCACCTACCAAAGCTACAGTTCTTCCTCCCATGGCCTCCCTTGAGCCCCATGCTTTGGCTCACTAGTGAGAACTGAAAAAAATAAGCACAATGCATTCCCTAGTGTTAATGGATTTGGTGATAAACCCTTATCAGCTTCTGATGGGGAACTGAAATTAAACTTTTTAGCCAAATTCTGTTGTCACTTCTGCCAGTGAAGTCTGGAGTCCTCCACTGAAGTCAATCTGGATCTCTTCTGGTATTTAGATCAAAAACTTATTGTTATACTGTCAAGACACTTCGTTACGTTAAGTCACTTCCATCTCTCATGCTAAGTATACAATATCTTACCTTAATCACATCAAGATGTAGTGGCACTTAGTACTTGGTAGCTCGGTGGTAAATGAGAAGAAATAAAGGATCAGTGCCTTTTGCATTTTTTTGGATCCAGTTCCCAAACTTCCTTTCAGTTTACAGTCCACTGTTAAACAAATGGCCTTTGGATACAGAAGCAGCAGCAGCTGGGATCTAGGTGCTGGCTCTCCCATGGATGGCTGTACCACACCTAGCAAGGAAAACTCCGTTTAGCAGAGGAATAAATTCCACTGAACTGCCTCAGGTCTGTGACAGCCCTTGCGCAACGGTGCAATGGAGGAGGAAAGGCCCTTTCTGAAGGTGCCTCGGCTCCCTCTGGCTGGGCTCACCTGGCTCTGCTGCCATCTTAGCGCCCCCTCCCTGGGCTCTCCAATGGCCCTCAGGACGAGACCCAAAATGGCCACCGCTCTGCCGCATGCCTGGCCGCAGCCAGCCAGCTCTATTCCTGCCCGGTCGTAGCCAGCCAGCTCTATTCCTGCCCGGTCGTAGCCCTGTCATGAGGCTGAGGTGACCTCTAGCGTCCGTGGGGGCGACAGCTGGGTAAAACACATGTGCTACAGCCCTGGTGTTAATTCTGTTCTGGAAATTAAAAAATAACACCGAATGAGGCAGAGGGGAACGAGTTGCTGGGGGGAAGCGGGGAGAGGAGCTTACGTGGCCACCAGCTCAGGCTGTGTGGGGAGAGCTGTACCGCCATGTCCAGGAGGGCCCCGGAGAGTGTCTTTGCCAGCTCCAGCTGCCCCGAGCCAGGCTGAGCCCTGAGGGGTGGCGGGAAGTTTCCAGGGGAGCACGGGGTCAGCATGTAGTGGGGCTGTCAGGGCGGCCAGTCCTGCCTGACCTTGGGGTTGTGGAGGCAGCGTCGTTTGCCGGAAAAGATCTGGGACAAGCTTTGATCCAGAGGGCCTGTTTCTGAGCAGATGTTTCCAAAACAATTCTGTTTCCCTTGGTGATATTTATGGCCTGGTTACTGTGTTTGGTTTTAAGAAAGGCAAAAGGCACCCAGCATGGAGACTTTTTTCCATTCCCATATCAAATATGGGTTCACTATCTGACCATAGACAAGTAACCCAACTGCTTTTATGTCCTTCACGAGGAAAAGATGTGTAATGCTGTAATGCATTTTAACTGATGATTCTAAAAATGCTACGAGCATTCATGGGGATGCTTATAGGCTGGAAATTATTTCATAAATACTGTGATTTTTAAAAGGAATGGATGCTATCAACATTTAGATAACAAAACACCTGAAACTCCTTCCCCAGAGGTGCTTGGTGCTTTCATTTCAACTGACTTGAATAACCCTGTGCTTATTCTGGATTATAGCAGAAGCTTGGTTCATGTGGCAAGAAAGCAGAAGGAGAAAACTCCAGCTGCTTTAAAAAAATCAAACACTGCTTCTCTGTTTGGCTGGCAGGCATCGAGTGTAACAAATCATCAGGAGGGGAAATTACATTTAGTTAGAGGATCCAAAAAGCTGTTATGTACATAGTCACCTGTCTGAGTGTGGGGAAGAAGCACTGAACGAATCAAAAAGGATTATATTACCTTGTAGAGCAAAGCAGTATATAGACAGATCTTGTTCCACAGGGTGTCTTATGTGCCAAATAGTACCTTAATGCATAAGGATATCACTTCCAAAACAGAGTATTTTGTGCTGATCAGCAATAAATGCATGCCTGCTGTTTCGGTTTATTCAGCCATGCAAGGGAAGGGGCTGTAGCTACTGTGATTACACATCTGTTATTTGTACAATCATTTCAGGTCATCCTTATCAGCATGTCCTGTGATCCTCAGGGTGGGGAAAAAGCATGTCTAACCAATGCCTAAAGGATAGCTTCTCTGAAAAGTTGGTGTGTTGCCCTTTTCCCTATTCTGGGGGTGCAAGGCACAACTACTGATTTATCTTCTGCCATCAAGGAGTGCTGCTAACTGCACCAGTTACACGCAATTGCTCTGGCAGTAGGGAAGCTCTTGAAAGGTAGGTTGGTGTGGTTAAGGCATCTGCTGCTGTCTCAGAGTTTCAGAAAGTGTTGCAGAAAGGCTTCTTGCTTTGAGCTGCAGAAATCCAGTCACTGTGAAGGGATCTGATTTTCTTAGGGACTCTTCTGGTTATGTAGGCCCTTCCTAGCTTGTTGGGAAGGAATCTTTTTATGTTTTGTGTTCAGTGCCACAGGGTATTTGTCTCTACCTGTAGCAGCAATGCAGGCAAGTAACAGGAGAATTTAAGGCTGCTCAGAAAAATACTGAATACCTTGAGCAGGTGTCAAATTCTTGCCTTAAAAGCGACCAAGTATTTTTAGCTTTGGCACAAAAATCTCCAATCCTGCTTTACTGTTGTCCTTTCACAACTTGCTGAGTACTTTATGGTTATGCAGAGCCAGTTTTAAATTGCTAGTGAAACAGATTAATGGCATTCCAGCATGGCTTTTCCTAGGGATAAGGGGAGGTTGAGTTGTTGTTCCTTCAAAGATGTCAATCATGTCCATGGGTAGTACAATGATGCTCTTTGTTTTCTGTCGCTGTTGAGCTCTTCAGTTCAACCAGAGTGTCTGTGCTGAAATAATGAAGGAGCCAGCCAATGCCTGTTGGCGTAGGTGCAGTAGTTACCAAATTGCAGTCTGCTGTCCATGCCAAACTGCAAGGCACTGGTCATAAGTGGTCCCCAGAACCATTTGAAAAATATGGGCATGTGACAACTAGCAGCTCTTTGGCCTGAGAATTTTTTTGAGCTGTTACTACTGTAGTAACTTAAAATATTCCAGAGGCACAGATTTGGAAACTTCCAAAGCTCTTGAGAGTGCTGAAAGAGTTCACAACCATCTTCAAACAAACTGTAAGAAACAGGACCTGCTGCATGCTCAGGTCCCTGCCAGTCCACTTCATAAAGGCAAAAAGAGACGAGTGGTTCTGCAAAGATGCTTGCTGAGAATTGCTGCTGGACTGCTTGCACAGCTTGTGGTTTGATGACCTTTTCTTCCACATGTTAAAGGAAACCAGCTGGCAGACAAACAAGAGATGCAGACATGAAGTTTCTGTACAGACTGAGCAGTTGCTATTGGTTCGTGACTTAGACTTCGTGGTAATAAACACCATGAAACCTGCACTCTGAGTACTGGTCCTGCTGCTCCTCCAAAACCTGGCAGCTCTGAAAACGTACGCTGCCTATGTATAGGAAATGCAGGTTGTATTTAACAGCCATTGAACTGTGAGAGTAGCTGGGGGAGCTGGGACCACTCAGCTGAGTAAATGTGTATGTAGACGCAATCTGAAGACTCTGCAAGTTGCCACCCAAGGACTGACAGAAGCCAAGCCCATCATGTCCCTACTTGGCTGCCACATATGCTGCTAAGACATTGTTACTGATATAAAAGTCCTGCATATGTCAGAAATACTGTGACAAATATGTTTAAAGTAGTGTAACTCCTGGAAGATGTGTGTATAATGCAGATAGATATGATAAATCTTTCATTCAATTTGATTTATACATTAATCTAGCCTTTGTAAAAGAATTTGAATGCATCAGGCTTTGCTTTCAGTGGCGACCAGGCGTTTATTCAAATTTTTCTTGGCTGATGTGGAATTTTTCACGTCTGCCACAGGTTGCAAAGCACAGTAACAAATGATTTGGCATTTGAATGCAGGCAGTCGCATTAGAAGGTGTATGGGGCAAGTAGTGACAGCAGAGCTCATCTGGGAATTTTTCGTCTTCAAGACAAATCTCACTAATGTTGAGACAAAACTGCACCCAACTTCATCTTCAGGTATAGCAGTCTCCGTATAGGTTAGGGGGGGACCTGCTCGAAAGCGGCACTGCAGAGAAGGACTTGAGAGAGTTCTGGTCGAAAACAGGTTGTTCATGAGTCAACAGTGTGCCAAGAAGGCCTGTACCTGGGGTGCATTAGGAAAACTGTGACCAGCAGGTCAAGGGAGGTTGTCCTCCCCCTCTACCCTAGTGAGGCCGCATCTGGAGTACTGTGTCCAGTTCTGGGCTCCCCACTTTAAGAAGGACAAGGAATTACTGGAGGGAGTCCAGCAGTGGGCCATGAAAATGTTTAGGGGCCTAGAGCACCTTTCTTATGAGGAGAAACTGAGAGAGCTGGGTCTGTTCAGCCTGAAGATGAGAAGGCTGAGGGGGGATCTCATCCATGTCTCTCTTGAAGAAGATAATTTTAGAGGCACAGGAGCACAGGAAGGTGTCCAGGCAGGTTTTGAATGTCTCCAGAGAAGGAGAATCCACAACCTCCCTGGGCAGCCTGTTCCAGTGTTCCGTCACCCTCACTGAGAAGAAGTTTCTTCTCAAATTTAAGTGGAACCTCTTGTGTTCCAGCTTGAACCCATTACCCCTTATCTTACTGTTGGTTGTCACCGAGAAGAGCCTGGCTCCATCCTCGTGACACCCACCCTTTATATATTTATAAACATTAATGAGGTCACCCCTCAGTCTCCTCTTCTCCAAGCTAAAGAGACCCAGCTCCCTCAGCCTTTCCTCATAAGGGAGATGCTCCACTCCCTTAATCATCTTTGTGGCCCTGCGCTGGTCTCTCTCCAGCAGTTCCCTGTCCTTCTTGAACTGAGGGGCCCAGAACCGGACACAATATTCCAGATGAGGTCTCACCAGGGCAGAGTAGAGGGGAAGGAGAACCTCTCTCGACCTACTAACCACCCCCCTTCTAATACACCCCAGGATGCCATTGGCCTTCTTGGCCACAAGGGCACAGTGCTGGCTCATGGTCATCCTGCTGTCCACCAGGACCCCCAGCTCCCTTTCCCCTACACCGCTCTCTAATAGGTCATTCCCCGACCTATACTGGAACCTGGGGTTGTTCCTGCCCAGATGCAAGACTCTACATTTTCCCTTGTTATATTTCATTAAATTTTTCCCTGCCCAACTCTCTAGCCTGTCCAGATCTCGCTGGATGGCAGCACAGCCCTCTGGCGTGTCAGCCACTCCTCCCAGCTTGGTGTCATCAGCAAACTTGCTGATAGTACACTCAATTCCCTCATCCAAGTCATTGATGAGTATATTGAATAGTACTGGTCCCAGAACTGACTCTTGAGGCACTCCACTAGATACAGGCCTCCAACCAGACTCCGCCCCATTGATCACGACTCTCTGGCTTCTCTCCTTCAGCCAGTTTGCAGTCCACCTCACTACCCGATCATCCAGTCCAGACTTCCTCAGTTTTGCCGTGAGGATGCTGTGGGAGACGGTGTCAAATGCTTTGCTGAAGTCAAGGTAGACCACATCCACTGCTCTGCCATCATCAATCCACCTTGTTACGTCTTCATAAAAGGCTATGAGGTTGGTCAAACACGACTTCCCCTTGGTGAAGCCATGTTGACTGTCCCTGATGACCCTCTTATCCTTGATATGTCTTAAGATGGCACCAAGGATAAGATGTTCCATCACTTTCCCAGGGATGGAGGTGAGGCTGACCGGTCTATAGTTGCCCGGGTCCTCCTTCTTGCCTTTTTTGAAGACCGGAGTGACATTTGCTTTCCTCCAGTCCTCAGGCACCTCTGCCGTTTCCCAAGACTTGGCAAAGATGATGGAGAGCGGTCCAGCAATGACTTCAGCCAGCTCCCTCAGCACCCGTGGGTGCATCCCATCTGGACCCATGGATTTATGGATGTCCAGATTGCTTAATTGCTCCCTAACCCAGTCCTCATCAACTGAGGCAAACTCCTCCATTGCCCTGCCTTCCTCTGGGGCCTCAAGGGTACGGGGCTCCTCAGGACAGCCTCCGGCAGAGTAGACAGAGACAAAGACGGCATTCAGTAATTCTGCCTTCTCTGTATCTTCTGTCACCAGGGCACCCACCCCATTCATCAGTGGGCCTACATTGCCTCTGGTGTTAGTTTTATCTGCCATGTATTTGAAGAAGCTCTTCCTGTTGTCCTTGACCCCTCTTGCCAGGTTTAACTCTAAGGAGGCCTTAGCTTTCCTAGTTGCCTCCCTACATCCTCTGACAACAGCCTTATATTCTTCCCAAGGGGCCAGCCCCTCCTTCCATGATTTGTAAACCCTCCTCTTCCACTTGAGTTTGCCCAGCAGTTCCCTGTTTAACCAAGCAGGTCTCCTGGCTCCCTTCCTTGATTTCCTGCTCGTCGGGATGCTCTGATCTTGAGCTTGGTAGAAGCAGTCCCTGAATGCTAACCAACTATCTTGGGCCCCTTTACCTTCAAGTACCCTGTCCCATGGGATTTCCCTCAGCACTTGTTTGAACAGCCCAAAGTTGGCCCTGCTGAAGTCCAGGGTTGCAATTCTGCTTGCTATTCTGCTCCCGCCACACGAGATCCTGAACTCCACCATCTCATGGTCGCTGCAACCAATGCAGCCCCCACCTTTACTGCTTCAACCAGACCCTCCTTGTTAATGAGGACGAGATCCAGCAGCACACCTCTCCTAGTCAGCTCCTCCAGCATTTGCATCAGGAAGTTGTCATCAATGCACTGGAGGAACCTCCTAGACTGAGGCTGGCTGGCTGAGCAGTCCTTCCAGCAAACATCAGGGTAGTTAAAATCCCCCATAACAACCAGAGCCTGTGACTGTGAGGCCACGCTCAGCTGCCCGTAGAAGGCCTCATCAACTTCCTCACCCTGATCTGGTGGCCTGTAATAGACACCCACAACAGTGTCACCCCTGCCAGCCTGCCCCTTAATTCTCACCCACAGACTCTCAACTCGCTCCTCAACCGCACCTGGACAGTACTCTATACATTGTAGTTGCTCTCTCACGTAAAGAGCAACTCCCCCACCACGCTTGGCCGGCCTGTCTTTCCTGAAAAGGACATAGCCATCCATGACCACATTCCAGTCATGTGAGCTGTCCCACCATGTCTCTGTTATAATCAGACACTGGGCATTAGTATAATAATAAGACACTGGAGCTTAAGAAGAGTGGGGTCAAGGTTCCCCTTTTGTCACTGCAGACCTTGCTCAGGCATTTACTCTAAGGCACAAAAACTACTTAGGATGTGTACCAGGGAGGAGTATGTGCTTTGTGGGAACACCTGTGTGGTTGCATGAGTATGGGGGTGCCCTGGTTTTGTTAAAAACAAGTTTCTCTTTTAGTGAACTTTCCTTTCAGCTAAAGTCTTCTTACTAACTGCACTTTTCTGAAAGCTAGGTACATGTTTTGGTAGACATAGCAATGGAATGCAAGGTTGCTGATAACGATGCATGTCCCGTGAGAGCAGTGAACTGAAACAGGTGACCAAAAACTGACCAACTAAGTATTCCATCCCATTCACGTGATACTTCATATAAAAGTGGGAGATCACAAGGATCTTGTCCCTTTTCCTTATGGCCGACATTAGGAGAGGACCTTACGAGTTGTCCCTGTGAACTGAGGCCTAGTGACAGACTGAATCTAGTTCCAGTTGGCTGCAAGGTCCAGTCTAGGACTTCGGGTGCCAGCCCTACATCTGCCGGAGCAGTTGCCAGGACTTTCAAGATTGCTTTTATATATTTTGTATTATTTTCTCTATTTTATTAGTAGCATTAGTAGAACATTTTTAATTTTTTCCAGCTCTCTTCTCTTGCTCTTTCTTTCCCTTCCAATCACCTGTCCTTAGCGGGGAGAAGGGGGCTAGGGGGGAAAAGTGGGGGAGAGGGGGTTAACAAAAAAATCTGCCGCGGTTTGTCACCCTGCAATCAAACCTTGACAGGGGGTTGGAAAGAAAGGCAAATATAATGACGGCAAGGAAAGGTCAGTGTCAAAGTGGTGAAGTCAGGAGAAAAAGGAAGATTAACTTTAAAGAACATGTTAAAATCGAGATGTCCAGACACCATTAACCCTTGCTGTCACTACAAAAAAGCTGATTGACTAACTGCTGTTTGTTTTGATGTCAGTTTGGCTCAGGCCTTCATAATGAGGTAGGGGAGGACACTGCCTTTAAAATATCTTTGGCCAGTAAATGTTGTTGGGAGATAAAAACTTTTTGAAGAACTGAAGATGTTCCTGGAAACCTCAGAGATTTAATTGAGGCCTTCTGTCATTAAATTCATATTACTATGCAATGGAGCTCTGCAAACAACCTAGATGAAAATGAGTCATCTCAGTAGAAGCTGGCATCAAGATGGATCCTGTCGGTATTAGCATAATGAAGGCTTTCACATACCCATTCAATTAGTTTGAAACGCAGCAATGGATTGACTTCATATTGAGAGAAGCAGAGTAGTATTAATATTGTCTGGTTTTGTGTTTGCTAGAGGATCCTGAAAAGTCTGCTCTTTTGGAGATTTTGAGTTTAATTCTTAATAAAGCCCTCACTGAAAAGCAAATAACATGATATCCTTAATGGATTTGCAAGTTAATAATTAAAAAGGTTTGATTTAAAACTCACAACAGTCTTGCCCTTTTAAATGCCAGAACCAAAGAAATTAAGAGCGGGAAAGACCATCAAGTGAAATTAAGAGCAGAAAAGTCAATCAAGTAAAACAAAGACCAGAAAAATCCACTTTCACGTATACATCCTCCCCTCACTCCTATTCAAGCTCAGTTACCTATGGCTGGCCTGAAGCAAGAGAATTTTCATTTTTGCAGCCACAGATGGGAGAGTGCCTAATATTAATCGCTAATGGAATTAAGCGACTAGTCATCAGAGAAATGCTCAGGCAGAGAAAAGGAAATGTGTATCTTCATAGCCCAAAGTGCAGTGAAAAAGCTTCTGTGGTTGTTTACTACACCAATGCAGACTCTGGAAGTGCATATATCACCTCATATAGAGATGTCACTCAACAACTTAACTCTTGAGGTGAGACCTCTTTGGAGAACTGTAATAAAAGATTGGATTGTGAGTAGGTTCTTGAGTTAATCTCTGGGAACACAAATTCAACCTGGGTTTTAACACAGTACCAGGAAAAATGGAGTGCACCTCACTTCTCCTGACATCCCATCCTTCCTGCCCTCAAACTTGACTTGAAAGAAAGAATAAGAATGAGAAGTCACTGATAACCTATAAGCTCACTTTTAGGTGAATAGCTTCCCTTCTCCCCATGGCAGAACTAGAGAAATGTTTATTTACACAAATCTGCTTTTTCTCTTGTTCCATTTTAATTCTGATACCCTGAATCTCTGTGTTATGGGATTTTCATTCAAAGATTTCTACACCTTTTTCAAGCCTTAGCCAGCAAAGCCTGGAAACACTCTGAGAATACAGGTAAGAATTATTCCTATTTTACGCAAAGGTCAACTGAGACAGGCAATACAGTTCAAGTTAAAATAAGTGCTTGGCAATTTCTAGTGCAGAACCTGAGACTTGTGATTCCTGTGTCCCACTTCTAATTAAAAGAAACAAAAATAAAAAACACACACACACACAAAACAAAACAAACAAACAAAAAACAAACCAAAAACCAAAACCAAAACAACTGCCTTTTATAACATACTGCTGTTCCTCCCGAAGTGTATAGCAAATATAGATCTGAATTCCTGGACCAAATTAAGTCAGTGATCTTCCGGGTTTTGCTTCAATGGGGTTGACTTTTTATCCTCTAGACACCACTGCAGTTTAGCTCTTTGCAGAGTCAAATATCTGTGTAGATGTTGCTTCCTCTTCACAATGTGCTGGATCATGGAAAATCTCAAGAGAAAGGTCACTTCATAGACGAGCGTAAAGAAAGACATGAAAACATTTTTGCACAGAAACCAGTTTCTTTAATACAGAAAGCATTGTTTCTGGGGGATATAAATGACCCCCTGGGTGTTTTTTCTTTGTGGTTTTTTTGTTTGGTTTGGTTTTGGTTTGGTTTTGTGGGGGTTTTTTGTTTGGGTTTTCTTTTCCTGAAAACTTTGCATTTAAAAAAAGTGCCTGTGGAAGTGCTGTTGACCCTCCCCATTGCATCCTGCTTTCTCCAGTCCAGTACCACTGTCTTGTGCCCTGTAAACCCTGCATAGTTCACCTGATATCCATACAAATATGCTGCAGATATACTTAACCTAATGTCATGTGTCAGAGGAAAAGCTAGGTAAAAAATGGTGACACTGTGGAGAGCACAATATTTGTGTTTTAAGTAGTTTTGGTGTTTGGTGGGGTTTTTTGCTGTTGTTTGGGTGGGGGGGGCGGGGATTGTTTGTGGTGGTGGTGGTGTTGTTTTCTGTTTGGGGTGTTTGTTTGTTGGGGAGGGGAGGGTCACTTTTATTTTGTTTATTTTCTCTCCAGAGATCTCCAGCATCCTGAGCCAGGATTCAGTTGTGCTTCAGGCAGGAAGGAGAAACTGTGTAAGCCCGTCACTAGGTGGTGCAAGCAGTCCACCAGCTCCCGTACTTCTCTCCCAGCCCACGGGAAAACCCAGCTTCTAGCTCCCAGCCCTGGGTGGAATGGGGTGGCTCAGGCTGAGGATAAGCCTTGCGGGAGCCCAGGTGGGTGAAGCCCAACTGGTTTGAGAAAGAAACAGAGCTGCGTTGCTCTGTGCCCTTGAACTGGTCATGCTTTACACTACAGATATATTTTTATATGGGTTAGAAAGTTTCCGTAAGGCTAAGTGAAGCAGTCTCCAAAGAAATACTTTGGTTTGCTTAAAGATATTGGTACCAGGCAACAGAATGGTGAGCACTGAAGTTGCATAATCAGTTTATTGTCCTGCAGAAATGTCTTGTGCTCTGTTAATTAACCATCATAGTTAGAGCTAGGTTTCCAAGAGAGTTGGGTTCTTAGATGTGTAAATGAAGTGTCTGATAATTCTAAATGTTACTGTTTCTAATTCTTCAGTATAATGGTTGTGGAAGGTGCATAATACTGAACTTTGACACAAAAACAGAATCGGTTGCATTTTTCACAAAGTTCCAAGCTAGTTGTGTGAGGTGATCTCTTTCTAGGCAAAAACAGTGTCAGAAACAGATAAGCACATTTTGAAGGAGCTGTGCAATTTTGCACATGAAGAAAATGAGCAGCTCTTGTTATAGAAAAGGAATAATAGTTACAGCGGAGGTGGTATATGAAATGTTATGTGATGTGTGATACTGAACAGACCCAAAAATAACTGTTACCCCATCGTCAGAACATGGTACAGAACAACAGGCATAGGCCATTTATTGATGGTTTCTGTTTGTGATCTCCAGTTAATCTGAGAAGGGAACACATCTGAAAGGAATTGCAACCTGAAGCAAACTTCCTCTGAATAACATTCCTCTAAGAACATCCAGGAAACCAGAAGCTGTCGAAGCTGTGAGCCGAATGACTGAACTGCTGGATTTTCTTTGACCTGCTGAGGATTTTGTTGTCAAAAGAAAAGCTCACCCAGGAAGGTCAAAGTAGGTGTGTAGATGAGCATATCTTGATTATTTTTTTTCCTAGGGGATATTCCAGTTTTTGAGCATTTGTCTTTGACCTGAAGTAGGATTTGAAAATGTTGAAAACTGTTGAAATTGGGTAGCTTCGTTGCAATTTCCCCCACTGTGGAGTTGAAGTATTTACTGTAAAAAATACAATTTGGATTTTTTTGTGGAAGTTGTTTTCCATCAGGGCATCCTCCTGCTGGAAGATGCCTACCTGGTTCTTGAGGTGAGATTTTTATGCCCGGCTTTCTTTTTGCTTTCCTTTGTTCTCTTCATTGTGCCTTGGCATTAGTGGGTCATCATGCTGCAGACTGTGGGCTTGTGTTCTTGTATATTTGACAACTATAAAAACTACAATGTGTGCTTGTTTCAGAAAGCAGACAGGCCTTTGCTGATAAGTAATTCCTTTACCCCATTATGTGCTTCTCCCCATGAGTAACAGCAAGACAAAGGAAGAGTTCTCTAGGAGTCTGACAGGGCTGGCCAGATTCTTTCACTTAAACACTTCCACATACACAGTGTTCTTCAAGTTACTCTAAAAAAACCTGCAACTTTAGGAACAAATTTTGATATTTTTTTTTAACTGAACACCTAGTAATATTTTTTTCATATTTTATTCAAGCTTGTAATGGAATATTTTTAGGAAAAAAAAAATGTTAAAAATCCTTTTAGTTGACTTTTCTTTCATTTACCAGCTGTCCTCAGAACACTAATTAGCTAAGGTTACAATTCTCTTGACTAAGTGTGTATTTTTAGCTAGAGGCAGTTCAAAGTGAGAAGGAGAGGCAAACAGCGACAAGGTTCAGGATTCTGGCATAGCTGACTGAACCACCTAGACTCCAAATTTTTAATGTAAACAGATACCTATAGGGTGCAAACACTCGAACCATCTGGATCCTCTTGAATGATATTTAAAATGGATTAAACTCCAGCAGTTTCTTCCCCTAGTGGAGGATTTGCCAATGGCAATAACTAATAAATAGCAATTTCATCTGTACTTGTCCTACTTAGTCATAGTGAAAATGAGTGAAAGAAAACAAGGAGAAAGGCAGAAGAAGCTCTAGAAATGCTGCATAAATTCCAGACTTCCACTATGTGGGTTAATTTTCAAAACTTTGGAATGGGATCACACTACTTGAGTCAATTTAGATAAGATGTCTTAGGTTAGAGATCTGTTCCTTGAGGTTGGGTTAAGGGTCACTGAAAGACAATTTCTGAACAGCTGTTGGAAGGAAAAAAAGAGAGGCCTTCAGTGAACCCCTCTGCCCTGGGTAAAATTTTATTTCTATACATACGTGCCAGGTCTAGCAACATCAGTGCCTTGACAAGTATGAACGGCATTCTGTTCACAAGATCTTTTGCAGGGTACAGAGCAAAATACTCCATCTCAAAAGGTAAAGCTGGAGAGAGTGCACACATTTCATATAGCACCTCTATATGGGAAATAAAGCATTTTGGATTTCCATGCCCAAACTCTTCTCCTTCTGAGATGTGGCAGTATTCTTCTTAAGAAGGGATGTGTGAAGTACCTGACAAATCATTCATCGGTCAGAAAGAGGATGTGGTGCTGACACTAACTTTATTTTAAGGAACAAAGCAAAGAGTGGTCATCTGTTTCAAATTTCAGCCCTTTACAATGCTGACAGAATCTGCTCACATACAAAAACCCGCTGCTTGATTGAGTTGTTTCATTAGCTGTATGAAATTAGACAAGGAAACAGTTGGGAAAACAGTGAGGTTTAGAGGCAAAGAGTGAATTCAAAGAGATGATTTGAAGGTTATGTAGTAAAATGCTTGGTTTCTTCAACTAATTAGGGCTGCTGGGACTGCTAGAGAATGTGCAGTCTCTAGGTCATGTTAAGTTTAAGAAGCTGCTGCTTTGGTCAATTGAAAAATAAAGCTTAGCTGAACTGTTTCTGCAATTTCCCGCCTTGGTTATCTGTCTTCATTTATTCTTGCCATATACTTAGCAGCAGTTAAAGCAGATGCAGAAACCAAAACCAGATCAGTTTATTGAAATGTACAGTTCATCTTCCCTTCCCCTCTTGAAGATCCCCCAAGCAATTTTGAACTGTAGAAGTTCACATATACACAAGTGATGCTTAAAATATACTTGCTCAGCCCCTGGTGACTGCTGCTGTTGAATTTCCCATGCTCTGAAAACATGAACAAAAAGACCAGACAGCCTGATCTTGGGCTCTGTTAATCTCAAGAACCTAACTGTCTCACTGGAAGTTGTGCTGCAGTCACACAGCTTCTAATTATTCCAAACCTGGGACAGATTCAAATCTGAAATCACAGCTGATCCTGCCACCCCCATTTTACACAACCATGTCGTGCATGTCTGAGCAACAAGTCATCATCTTCTTTTGAGCTCCTGTCAAGCCTGGTTCAACCATTCACACCTCTGTGCTCATCTCTAGTTATGTATGGGTGCCATTATCAGGTTTTTTTCCAGGCATGTGGCATGGCATGCAAGCACAGAATGGGATGAAACCCAGTGAGAAAATCCATCCTATTGTTTCCTGACTGCATTTTATTCAATATTTCCATTTCTTAAAAAAAAAATCTATTAAAAATATCACTTGTCCTACTTTTGTCCCTTAATCAGGAGATGAGCAGATTTTTTTTTCTGACAGTGGAGTCCTTATTGTCAACTGCTTTTTCAGTTCGGCTGTTCTTATTTTTTTCTTGAAGAGCAAAAGTTGGCATTTTCACCTTCCGTTTGTGTTTCATTCTGGATTTCAGTAAGCAAATGAAAAGAAATTGCCATTCCATAATTAAATGAAAATGTAAATTCAACTTGTAAGCAGGCTTTTTTGCTTTATCTAGAAGCTTTACCAAAGAGTGTGAAAATGGTTACTTTTTTGTGAAACAAAAGTCTTTGGCCTTTCAACCACATTCCAGTCTGCTCAAGTGGAAATGTAGCTCTCTGTGGGCCACTGATTTCAGTCTTGTTCATGAAGTTCTTGACACTATTTTAAAATCAAAGACCTGTATTTAAAATCGAGGCTTTCTGCTGCTTCAGACAACCACTACTCTCTGGGTTTTTTTATGTACTACAATGCATGAAAGACCGTTGTTCCTTTAAGACCTTCTCCTTTTTCTAATAAAAAGCCTCATTTCCAAGAAGACTGGAGTGTAAATTACCTTCTCTATTCAATTACAAGATCTGATCACTGCCTTTTCTTTTTTCACCACTAATAAAAGCTATTGGAGTAAAGCAGTCATCTCTTGCTGTGGAAAAACAGGCAGTAAGTCACCTTGAGATTAAAATACGTATAGCTGTACCCTTTCTTGGGAATGTAGTGCAGTAATTGCTTAGGAGGATGACAACAGGGACGAGAGGGAACATTGTATTTTTGTGGAACATTTCCAGGGATAAGGGGGTAATTCTCCATTGGTTTAAATTGGCAAAGCTCCACCAAGCTGCTACCCTGGCTGATGTTAATTACCGTGTCTTCATTGAGGTCAGTGGCCCAGCTCCTCCAGCTCTTGAAACTTGGGATATTTCCTTGAAATATAAACTCAAATCCAGTCATTTGAGATGGATACCATAACCCCGGTGCAGTAAATAAGTAGTTAATGTCCCAGGCTGTGTGATGGGGATATACTGTTTGAACAGGGTAGGAATTTGGCAGGGCCTTTGCTACTTATGTAACAAGTTAAGTAATAGCTGAGCAAAGGTGTGCTGTCTTGCTGTTTGTCATAGCTGAAATGGGAAACATCCGCTAATTACACCTGAACTTATTCTGGAAAACAAAACGGGAGTGTTTAAGAGCAGTAGGGGCTCGGATTCACAAAGTTTTTCTAGTGCTTATGCTTTTGCTGCAGTTGTGTTGTGAGAACTCAGTTGAGGCAAAGGCTGGCTCCAGTGCAACACTACTGAAGTTTGAAGAAAAAAACAAAGACCTTTCCCCTGCAGAGAGAAAACTGTAGAGTCATCCTGCTAGTAGGAAACAGAAGCTAAGAACAGGATAGGGATAAAGTGTTACAGTCAGAGAATACTTGAAAATTCAATAGAGCAGCCTTCAAAGGTCAGGTTGTCTTTTATATTAAGTATCTATGGAAACACTACAGAGGTGGGAAAGCTCAAAGTAAAGGTCGAATGTTTAACCACTAGCTTTAAAAGGTTCTACATGCATCTTACAAAAGCAGAAGGAAAATACACACTGGTACTTCTCATGTGATATATTAAGGGATTTTTTAAAAAAATCATATTCGCGTGTATTTTTGCAAGTTTCTTTAAATATGAGATACTATTCTGTTTCAGCAACAATGACCTTCATTGCATTTTTGTGTGGCAGAGAACAGTTAGCTTTTTTGACCTTACAGGTTGGTAACAAGAGTGACTTGGCTAATTCTGTCAGCGTTCACACAGACAAAACTTTAAGCAGTTCAGTTTGAATTCTGAGATCAACCTTTGTAGATTCATATCCAGCCCTCATCTTACCATGCGTTAACTTTGTCCACATGATGAATGCTAGCATAGTGCTAGCAATTTTACTTTTTTTCTTCATAATAAATTCACGATAAGCCTTCCGTAGTGGTCTTTTAAAAACTGAAGAGATCAGGCATGAAATTTAAAACAGCAATCCCTATCGAATTTCTGTGCAGACATGTATAGTCAGAGGGAAATAATGATATTTACAAGTGTTTAGGCTTATATTTGTGTTACCTGGGACTCTGGGGTCAATGGTGGCAGTTGTACGGGGACAAAAGAGAATTTTATTCCATGATTGAGGATACAGCATTAAAAGAGAGAATTCTGGTTGTAACTCTGCCTCAGCTTCCTTTAATATCTGCCTAGCATGACACTAGAAAGCTAGGATTCTGGGCTTGAACACTGGCCCTGAAAAGCCATAGAAAGACAAAACCCATTTGAAGGCTGTTTGTTTGGTTTGGTTTTTTTTTTTTAGACTTTTGTATACCGTGAAAGGCAGCTTGGGCCAGTTTGAGCTGCCACATAGCGCTCCCATAGTGTGGGTCTTCATGCTGAGATTGGCTTCTTGGAGTGAATGGCTTCTGAAAATCACATTCCTAGTCAGTTGGTATTAGCTTTTACAGCAAGGTTGGTGACATCACCTTATCCTGTCTTGTGTATATGCGCTTTGGAAATTGCTGTCTGATACAATGAGTCTGCTCTTCTGGGGTTTGTAGTTGTGGGGATGAGTAGTGAATAGCAGAGCTAGAAAAGTTGGGCCCTGTGAATGGATTAATTCTAAACTGAGTTCGCAGCCAAGTAATGCTCATATTTGGAGGGAAAACATCAGCCTCTCCTTCCACTTTGTTTCATCTTTGCCACTTTACCTCTCCTTTTTAGGTATGTGGCCCCAGCTCAGGCAAGAAAGCGTGGCTTTCATATAGTGTGCAAGGCAGAAATACATATGATGAAAAGATACTCTGATTCTGGAGAAGAAAACATTTACTTTCCTGTACATTGCTATTGCATTCTCAGCTTTGCAAAATTGTCAGTTGGAGCCACGTTTGCAATGCAATGCATTTCCTCCTTTTTCTTCCCCCAAAAGGTTCTATGTTCTAGTCTGTATCGTAAAATATATGTTTTATACTGAAGCTGGAATGAGATGACTGGTCACTGAGGTTTTTTTCTCCTCTTATATACCTCATTTGGCCTTCATTCTGCCAGGAGAGTATAATACATTCATTACTAAACACGCAAACACCATAGTTGGCTTACAGCGTATCCCGAGCTCTTTGAAGATCATCACTCCACCCATGATTTGAGAAACAAGTGGACCAGAGCTGATGTCAGCCTATCAAAGAGCCGGCTCCATTTTCTCCATGGAAAATCTATTTGAAGTTCTGTGTTTAATGGTGTGTGTCTCCACAGATTGCTGAATTGCATGCTGTTACTCTAGATGTGCGTTGTCTCTATAGGGATGCAATTCCACAGCCATTAAACATTCCAAGTTTATCAAGTGCTAATTATAGCAGAAAGCATGACAGTAGAATCTTCAAAGTCCGTGTGGACAGGGTAACCTATTGATAATTCAATCGATTTTTATTATTTGGTATTGAGCAGCAGGGCTGCCTGCTGTTGTATACAGTGTGGTGGTGAGGGAGAGAGAGGGAGAGAGAGGGAGAGAGAGGGAGAGAGAGGGAGAGAGAGGGAGAGAGAGGGAGAGAGGTGCATTTAAGATGCAAGGAGACAAAGCCATGTGAAGTTTAATTTACAGCGGTGAATTGGAAACAGGTGCTTCACATAACTGTGGGGCAGCATTCTGTGAGAGAGCCCTTGAGAGTCAAGAGATGGGAATTACAAAGAGCAACAGTCCCTTCAGAAAGAGAACTGTCATCAAGCCCTTTCCATGTCTGGTAAGGGGAAAAGACAACAGCCACAAATGTAATGGAGAGATTAAAATTGACTTTGTAAAAAGATTGGTTTTTTGCGTTTTTTTGTTTCTCTGAAATAATTTCAAAACCGAAGTCAGGAATATTTGAAGCATTTACAGAATATATCAATAATACGTCATTATTCAGCTTTGCCTCAATCCACTGGCTGCAATTTTATTTTGAACAAGTAGTGTTTATCAGAGGACTTAGCATATGAATGGGGAGGGGGGAGAAATGTAAAATACATGCTCTAGATTTACATTTCTTAGGATGCCAAATAGCCATGAAAACTAATTGTTTCAGAAATGCTTTATAAACCTTACCTTATGTATTGACCCAAATCAGAGCAATTAATTTCATAACGAATTCTTTCTGCACACATTCTGTCTTCTTATTATCCTTAGTCTAAATTAATAACATCATTATAGTAATTAACAAATATGAAATTGTCTCTTCACTACTTCTGATAGTATGTGGGCTTGATATAAAAGCACAACAAGGATGACAGAGGAAAACATGTCAGCTCTTGTGGTTATTTTGCACATTAACCCTTGCATCTGCAAAATTGGCTTTATTTAAATGAGAACATCCTTGATATTCTCCCTCTATTTCTCCTATTTTATTTCAACAGTCTTCCTTCATCCAAGAGGCAAACGTGTCCCCCCTGCTAGCTCACTAAAAAACATTAAATTAGAATTTTAGGACCTGACTCAAAGTCTGCTGATGCCAGATTTTGGATTAAATGAGCAATAGGGACCTATGATTTAGGAGAGCATCAGCATCTGGAGATCCATCCATAATCTCTAAACCCTTCTTGAGGTTTCAGCCTTCCAGAAACCCTGAAGCCTCAGGAAAAGTGGACATCTTTGTATCTTGGACTGTGGTTTTATGGCTTCATTAAATCAAATTAATATGAGTCGGGTTCTGCTGTTGCAGTGCCAGATCTGTTCCTTGTTCTGCCTCACTAGTAATTCTAGTTTCTTTTCCTGTCAGGTGACATTTGGACATGATCCAAGGCAGATCTTGTGTTATTCAAATACAGGGATTGATCCTGGCCTCACTTTATCTCAGTTTCTGGCAATAACTCCATCTTTGGCTCTGCTACTTTACTTTTTTGCATCAGTGCTGATTTAGCCAGCTCGAAGGTCAGGTGCTTGGTCCTATTTAGACACTTAAAATCCGTGAACATTTTAAATAATAAGTCACTACTGCTCCCTAAAAAAGTGGGATCGGCAGAACTGAGATGTGGGAAAATAACCTGTCCATAATCTTGAAAGTCCCAGATGTTCTGGTGGTTTAAGGGTGCTGCACCCCATGGAGATTTCTGGACTCCACACTGTAGTTGGTGAATGCCTTTTTTCTCTAACCCAGCAAGGTGAGTAGCCACTTAGTAAAAACTGGAGGGTGCAAATTCCCTCAGCATGTGCTTCATCCCGTGTAGTGTTGTCTCCCCGAGATTGGGATGCAAGCCCTGTTACATGGCTGTGTACAAATCCATATTCAGTTTTTGATCTGAACTGAAGACTAAGAAGTCTCACTGAAGTATTTGATTTAGTTTCAAAGCAAAGGCTTTGGTTGTACTCTGAAACCCCAGTTTAGCATTGATTGTCTCGGAACTAGACAAATACTTAATGTTTGGCATATGCTTAGTTGTACGTGTTTGAATTACCTTGCTGAATCAGAATCTCCTTTAGTTTAAAATATGAAAGTGGCAGGAAGTTTGCCAGGATTGGGTAAGATGTGATCAGCCTTTGAGATTGCACTTTAACACAGAATGCTCAACTGAGTTAGTATATTGTGTATCTCCTCAGTGAGCTCAGATAAATTTCCAAAATTAGATTAAATTTTGAACTTTCTGCAAAGGAAGAGGAAACAAGAAGTGCTTAAGTTCTGGTGCTTTATTAGGTGGTTGCTTCTAAGCATAGACTTTTTTTGGTGTTTCCAAATACTGAATCATCATCTGTCCTCAGATTTTCTATCTACTTTAATCTGAATTGGACACATTCTCACTAATACTAATACTGCCTTTCCCAACCTTTTCTAAACAGGCTGTCATAACCTAACAACAAGTAGAGACTTGTACAGTAGGGCCCAATGTTTGCTTTGGATTAATTGCCCAGCCTAGGTCCTGTAAATGCACTTTCAGTGATTTGGCAGCTGCTTCAGTTTCTTGTTGTGATGCTGCCATAATCAGTAGATCACCAATATAATGGCAAATGGTAACAGTACCTGACTGTGGTGCTACATGAGCTACATAAGATCATTTGGTGGCAAGTGGAGGGTCTGTGTTTGCATTCCTGAGGCAATGCGTGGGAGGGATATTGCTTTTGTCGCCAGGTAAAGGCAAACAGGTTTTGCTTTGTGTTGGGCACGGAGTTGATGGTGATCGGCTTTTTTGCATAAGCACCGATGTTTGCCATTGGCAAAACATTTCTGATGTTCTGATCCCATTTCTGATTGTGGGATACTGGCTTGTACGCAGGTACCATAGAACAGGTTTAAAGGGGGAAACCCCATCTTATTCTTGGTTGGAAGACAAGGTGAATATGGATTTGTAGGCATTTCTGGTTTATTTGTAAATCAGGCAGTGGATGCTGTCTGCATGGAGAGAGCTGGAAAACATGAGGTGTCTAAGCCAGAGTGAGAATTAAGCGAGAATTAAGCAAGTATTAAGTTTGGGGAGTTGCATCCTTGGTGTTAGGCCAAATCCCACAGCACCAGAGCATGGCCAGGTCTTACCAGGTAAGGTTTACCTACAGAGGTGACTGTGCAGCTGGACATGCCCATCCCTTGGTTCCAGGCCTTTTTAATGCCGCAGTGCCTGTGCTGGAGCTCTGCCATCTGCTCATGCCTGTGAAGTACAATCGTAACCGGGCGGACTTGTGCCTGCAGACTAAGAAGCAGATGCCTCCTGTGCCAGCTTAATTTCTGCTGTGCCCCTTTGGAAAGCTCAGGCTGGGTCTTTAGGGATGCTTCACACATTAAGGTCATTCTAGGAGTCCATACAGAAATGCTGTTGTTTTATGGTGACATAAATGCAGTGCCTCCCTGGGAGAAATGCCAGAGCAAAAATTGCATAAATCAGCAGGAAAACCTTTGATGGGATTAATTCGAAGTGAATTGCTCCATTTTAATCATGGTGAATTTACCCCCTCAGTTAGTATACTGGAATGGAATTTTGTGTTTGGTGGGGTTTTTTTCCTTTTAAATGACAACGTTTGCCACGTTATTTTAGGGCATATTTTTGAGAGTTTGTGAGACTTGTACTGCGCTTCATAGCCAGCGGAATTATCAATGTGGCTAAAAACGAAAGGCAGGAACGCAGGGACCGAGTGTCCCCAGAAGGGAAAAAAAGCAGCGGGAAGCTGAGCCCCGGGTGTCCCGGGGAGAGCACGTCCCCTGGCGTCCCCGGGGAGAACGGAAGGGCCCGGGGCTGCTGAGCCGGGCTCAGCGGGGGCGGGCGCTGGGACCCTGCGGCCTGTGGATCGCCTCGTGGGCCAGCTGACCACGCCCCCGCCCGCCGAGCTCCGCCCCCGCCCGCCGAGCTCCGCCCCCGCCCACCGAGCTCCGCCCCCGCCCACCGAGCTCCGCCCCCGCCCACCGAGCTCCGCCCCCGCCCACCGAGCTCCGCCCCCGCCCACCGAGCTCCGCCCCCGCCCACCGAGCTCCGCCCCCGCCCACCGAGCTCCGCCCCCGCCCACCGAGCTCCGCCCCCGCCCACCGAGCTCCGCCCCCGCCCACCGAGCTCCGCCCCCGCCCACCGAGCTCCGCCGCGGAACTTCCTCCCCCGGGCGGGGCGTGGCCCCAGAGCGCCGGCGCGGAGCAGGACCGGGGGTGCTTTGTTCCCTGGCGGCCGCAATCACCCCCCACTTCCTTTCCGGCACAGGACGGGGTGGGCAGGCTGCAGCCGCATCCCCGGGCTGGGGCTGCGGCTTCGCCGGTAGCGCCGGCCCCGCTGACGGGGAGGCCTGGTCTGGCCCCGCGCCGGGAGCTCCGGACGCTTGAAGCCGCGGAGGGGCGACGTCCCGCCGTCCTAGGCTGAGGAGAGAGGAGTGGCAGCGGGGAAGGGGCTGGGGGTCTCGGAGCGGAGGCTGGTGGGGAAGCGCAGCCAGTGCCCGGGCGGCCGCGGGAGGAGCAGGCGGAGCTCGGGGCGCCGGAGAAGAAAGCCTGGAGAGCCGGAGACCGGCGCCCCCGTCCCTGCCCAAGCTGCCCGCGGCCAGACGGGGTCGTGTCCGCCGCACGGGTCCCCCCAGCCAGTTCTCGAGCACCGCCCGATACTGCCGGGGCTCCCGGCCCGTCCCCGACACCACACGCGGGTTCGGTTTGGGAGGCCCCGAGTGCTTGTGGGGCTCAGCCGCACAGCCCGAGCCGTGAAACTCGGCCTTGGGCCCGTTGTGGAGCCCAGCCCCGGCACACAGGTGGCTTCAGGGCTCTGAACCCAGTCGAGTCGTGGGTTTTCAACCAGCAAGATCTGGGCTGTGTGATGGAGAATGAACTCTGGGGGCTCCCGAGGGAAAGGAGCTCCCTGGGTGGATTTGGGGTGCAGAGCCTGTTTTCAGGGCCTGATAGTGGCTGGGGCTGCTGGGGGCTCAGCCCTGGCTGGGAAGCAGAATCCAAGGTGAGTGGGTTTGGGGCTCAGCACCCCCGGGGAGGCAGAGCTGTGCCCTGTTACCTCCAGAAAAGGGAGCCCTAATTCTGCCCTGTGGGGCTCAGGTATAGAGATGAAGTCCTGCATTTGGGGGGCTTGAAAGCAGGTGCCATTTGACCAGCGTTAGAGCTCAGAAACGAAGTCCTGCGTTGTGGAGTTCAGAAATAGAGTCACTGAGTCATGTGTTTTGGGACAGAAACCAGGCTAATTTGAACAGAGATTAAGTCCTGTGTTTGGAATGCTTGGAACCAGGTACATTTGGGCAGTTTTGGGGGCTGAAAATGGACTGTTAATGTAGTTTGAAACTAGGCTTACTTAGCCAGTTATAGGGATCAGAGAGTGGGACTAAGTCCTGCATTTTGGAGGCCTGAAACCCCACTCATTTGGCCAGTTCTGGAGTTTGGAAACCAGAGATCCCATCCTGCACTGTTGGGCTCGGCAGTACAGACTCGTGCTGGGCCATGCCCACGGTGCTGTCCCGGGGTGTGAGTGCAGAGCCCCGGCCCCGTGGGTTGGGGCTCAGCCCCAGAGCCCCCCGGTTGTCTCTGGGGTGGGCAGAGCCCCCTCCGGGCAGGTCCCGGGGCCGAAGAGTGGTGTGAGAGTCGAGAAGCCCCTTCCCGGGCCGTTCCCTGGTTGGTGTTCAGCGGCTCGGGAGCCCCGTTGGGGCAGCGCTGGCCCCGAGCTGTGGTGCGGGACCCGGTCAGACGGTGCCGGCGGAATCCTAGGGCCGCCGGCGGGTTCCAGCATTTCTAGGGTGACACCCCCCGCCCCGCCGGCAGCAGCCTTGGCGGAAACGCGGGACTCAACCCCGGGATCTCGGCAGCTCCAGGCTCGGCCACGGAACGCGCCTCCTCCCGTCCGCGGCGCCGAGACGGTGACGGTGAGGCCGGACTCTGGGCTGCGGACACTCCGGGGAAACCGGGCCCGGCGCTGTTCCGGCAGCGGAATCCTCCGGCCCCGCGCGGCGAGGCGGACTGCGGGACTCCTCCACCAGCAGCAGTCCAGCCCAGGTCCCCGGGAGACCCGCTCCCAAGACCAGCCCAACCTCACCGCCGCCGGGCCAGGGCCGTAGCACCGCGTCCCGATCGATGGGGTCCCCGGCGCCCCCAGCCCATTACCGGCGCCCCGCCCAGTCGGAACAGCTGTGGTTCTGCCGAAAGAAGAGCAGGCGCGTGCGCGGGCCGGGGCCCGCACATGTGAGCGCGCGGGGCCAGCAGAGGGGCGGGGAGAGTGGGCGGGGCCGTAGCGCGCCTGCGCGGAGCCGGGGAGACTTGAGCCGTGGTGGTCGGGGTCTGTTCTCCGTTCGTTACCGTCCGGTGGCCGCAGCGGTCGGGCCGGGCTCCCCGGCGAGCCCAGGTGAGGTGCGGGGAGCTCGGTCCGGGGCCGCGCCGGGGGTCGGGGCTGGGCAGCGGGGAGGGGGCTGCATTCCGTGGGGCGGCGGCCCTGGGGCGTCTCGGGGCGGAGACGGATGGGCAAGTGCAGCCGGTGGCTCCGTGGAGCAGCAGCCTTGGGGCGCCGGGGGGGATTAAAGCCCGGAGGGCCGGAGCCCGGCAGCCCCCGCTCCAGCCGCCCGCGGCTACATGGGGCCGGGCCCGCGCCCTCTCCGCGGGTCCCCGCAGCCAGTTCTCAAGCACCGCCCGGCTCCGCCGGGGCTCCCGGCCCGTCCCCGACACTACGCGCGGGTTCGGTAGGGGGCTGTGAGGTCCATGGGTGCTCGTGGAACTGGAGCCCCATGTCCCGGTGCTGGGGTTCAGCAGCACCGAGCGAGCCGGGCATTTCCCAGGCTTGAGAACGGCCCCTGAGCACTGGGCTTTGGGCTCAGGAACAGAGACCCAGTTGCCGTTCCTGGGCTCAAACCCAGGGGCCAGGAGGGCTTCGGGAGGGGAGGGGGTGGGCAGAAGCAGGTGGCCAGGAGGAGGGAGGGTAGGTGCTTGGACCCCCCCTGGAGGAGGGTCTGGTTGTGTTGGCCTCCAAATCTGGGGACACCGGCATGCACCAGGCTGAATTAAGTGTTTGACTTAGCTTCTGGCACGAAAAGTAATTTTTACCCCCTTTTTATTCAAGGAGAGTACAACCGCTGGACTAGTTATTGAATCATTAGTCCATATTTATTCAATGTACAATGATGACAGTTCATTCATGACCTGGTCAAAAGCCAAGATCATTTGAACAAGCACAGTCTGCATCAGCTGGAACTGGGGAGGAGCTGGAGCCACAAAGAAGCCTGAACCATCCAGACATGATCTGGAGCCATCCATGAGCTGGACCTGAAAGAGACCAGAGCAGAAAAACTGGTATAGAAAAGAACTGAAGCCAAAACTAAACTTGAGCCATCCACAAGCCTAACATGAAACAAATGAGGGCACCCCAGCACCAGGACCCCTCCTTGCCCCAAGGGCCCTGCAGGGGTTCCTGCCGGGGAATAGCACCCCCACCCCTTACTGCAGCAGGGCAAGGGGCGAAGCCAATGTGCCTCGAGCACAGACCAGCTCCCTGAGGCCCAGGGTATGGCAGTCCCATCCCGGGAAACGCACTGGGCACATCCTCCCTGCCGGCAGTCCCCGGTGCTTGCCGTCTTGGGGCCGAGCTCCTCGCCCAGCGCCGAGATGAGCCTCTGCTACCACTGCAGCATTCGGGAACTGGAAAAAGGATTTTCAGGAAAATCCCGGCTCTGCGCAGGGCCCAGAGTTGCCCGGTGGCCCTGGTGGGGCAGCCCAAGGGCTGAGCCCCTGTGGAAAGCAGCTCCCGCACTCACCACTTCCAGCTCCTCCGGTTGCGGCAGAGCCAGCGCCGGGCCGAGGGATTTGTCCTCGCGGCAGCTACTGCAGAAAAAAGCTAGGGAGGAGGAACCGAGAGGCGAGAGCCTGGCAGCATGGGGGGTTACCAGCAGCCCGGGAGACCCCCAGCCCCACCGGGTGCCATCTCCCCCCGGGGAGGCAGGCAAGGTGTGTGCTGGTGCTTCAGGCACCTAAAGGGCAGTGCCCATGCCCCAGCTCCACAGTGGGGGCAGAAGGCCCCAGTTTGCTCCGGTTTTCCCTGATTACACCTGCATTCCCCACCGTGTCGGGACGCCCGGTCCTGGCGCAGCGGCAGCCGGTGCCCGCCACAGTGGCACCCTCGCCTGGTCCCGTTCTGGAGCACGCCCGCAGACGGTCCCCGCGGCGTGCGGGGCACCCGGGAGCCTCGAACCCGCGTCCCGCCGGCCCCGCTGCCGCCTCTGCGCAGCCTCCCGCCGATACCGCGGCGCCCCCTGGCGGCCGCGGGGGAGGGTTTGAAGCCTGGTGGGCGGCCGCACACCTGTCCCCCGCACCGTGGAGCCCCCTGGCGGGTGTGGGGCGGCACGGCACGGGGAGGACATGCGTGGGAGCGTGGCGGGCAGGGAACTACGAGATGGGAACGGGAATTTCGGGACCTAAATAAACTTTGCTGTGCCAGTGCACTGGGGCAAGCCAGGAGACCACCCCGAGGTGTGATTGTGACCGATTTTATTTTAGTAATTATGATGAGGGAAATGGCCAGCAAAGAAACGTGTCCCGAATTCTGCCCCCCCCACCACCCGCCCAATACAATAACCTTTAATCTAACCCCAAAATGACTGTTTCCATGCCACAGCAGTGTCCTTTGCCACCTCAGGGAAGCAGAATTGCTGCAGGGGAAGCACAGCTGAGAAAATGCCTCATAAATCTGGGCACAGTGAAAATGCCTTTTACTCCAGCAGCAATCAAAACATGTACAGGTCTGTTTTCAGAGCAATAAATGGTGAGCTTTTTGCATTTTTTTTCAGCAATGTGGGGGCTCAGTAGGGCCTGAGAGCTGAACCTCATTTAGCAAGGAGATGCTGATGGCCCTTGACAGAGACATGGGACACTCTGCACCCCGCAGGGCTGCCCTGCCCCCCAAACTTGGCACTCCAGCAGAGGTTTTTCCCACTTTCAACCCTACCAAATCTTCCCAAATCTCCTGCCTTTGGGTCCAACCCATGTGGGCACAGCACCCAGAGTGCAAGTGAGCGGAAAAAGGGTTTCTGCTGCCCGCTTACATTGCTGGCTCTGGCTTGCCATGTGTTTGCAGTGATTTGGCCATGCACGTGTAGATGTCAACAAATACTGGGTGTTGATGACCATCACAGCTTGGCACAGCCCACATCCTCGCAGGCCACTGCCGCCTGAAGTTTTCTTCAAGCATAAATAGAGTTACAGGCGAAAAGGCTGCCCAGGGACAGAGGAAGGAGCTCACCCTTTGGCAAGAGGTGTTTCTTCCACTTTGTGAATGCACAGGAGTTTTCTGGGATGCCACGAGCCTCCTTTCCTGGGGAAAAAAATGCTGCTGGGTGGGCAACACTCACTGTCCCCTGCAGCCGCTGTGGGGCTGGATGCCTGCTTTGCTGGGCAGTGATGTTCTTCTGCTTTCTCACACCTTGGAACATCACCTGGGGTTCTTGACATTCCCGTGGGCAGCAGCTGGAGATGGTGGCAAAAAGCAATTTTTTAGGCTGTGCCCTTGCCCATCCTTCTGCTGCCTGCCCCTGCCATGCTGAGCCCACCCATGCTCACACAAAACAGCCTCGCTCTTCATTTAAGAGAGCCAGGGAACTCCTGTGCTGCCAATGATTACAAATAACAACAAGCAATGGGGATTAAACACCTCTCAAACATTTTCCACCTGCAGCAATAAGTCTGCAGAAAAAATAATCTGAGATCCTTTTGCTAAACCCAGAACCCTGCCTCTAGCCTGAAGGAAAAGCAAGAAGAATGTGGTGATTTCTTGCCTTGATACGTCACAGTCAATTAAGCAATGCAGTTTATAGCCTGGAGCTCCGCTGCTGGTCAGGGTAAAACTTGGCTCCTGCCTGGCTACACAGAGTTGGTGTTTTGCAGGACTTTGCAAAGTCAACAGGCAGCCTTAGCAGAAATCTCAGAGTTTTCTGGCTCCAGTTACTTCCACAAGAGGGATGCTCCAGCATCGCCTCCTCGCTGGTGGGCTTTCAGCGGTGGGTACTGACCTGACTCTACGCGGAGTCTTTTTTTGACCTTTTGCACCCTCTCACCTTTCCCTCTCTGTAAAAGCCTCTGTTAATGGCAGATCAGGAAAGCCACCATGGCCGGCCAAACACCCACATCCATGTTTTCAGGCAGCAGGAGGAAGCCTCCAGCATTGCTTCCAGGCAATGCAGAGGTGCCCAAAATTGCTGCTGTTGGCACTGCAGCAGAGCAAGAAGATGTGGAAGAGAGGGCTGGAAGTCGCAAAACCTCCTTGCTCTTCCCCAGCCTTGCGGGAATTACTCCAGCATGAATGCAAATGCTACTAATTCCTCCTCCTCCTCTGGAGCTGACATTTCCCGAGCAGAGCTCTCTTCTTTGACCTCCCTCTGTAAATATTGACATTGCATTCACATGGATAATAGATTTCTGTCTGCTTTTACCACAGCCAAATGTTTCCACAGGGACTATTATTACTTCTTACGGCTGGAAATGCAGCTGCACCAGCTGCGAGGCTGAGCATAAAAACTCATGCCAGCCCAAACTCCCTGATCTCTTAACAGCCCACCGTTGCCTCAGTGCTGTGAAGCGCCTATTTGTCTTGAAACGGTGAGGACGAAACATTCTCCTGAACCTTCTTCCATGGGAAAGAGCAAAAAGCTCCAAATGTGCCCATTTTCCTCTTAAAATCACTTCCCCTCTCTGAAGCACATGGTTTCCAGGCAAGTATCCAGCCTGAAAAATGACTTGCCCACCACATGCAGCTCCCCAAAATAACCCCACATTGATGCCTGAGCCTCCCAGAGGAATAACCCAGGTGTTTGGTTTTCCAGTAACAATCTGGCTGGTAATAGCTATTTTTTCCCCAGAATTACATCCCCCAAATCCCTTTCCCGTCACCAGGGATGAGCCCCAGCACTTGCTCTAGTGCTTTGCCTCCAGCAAAGCTTCTCTGCAAAGTGTCTCCCTCCTCTTTCTGCTCAGCATCATCTCTCTTACCATGCCTTTAAAAGCAAAATCGTTTGGTGAAGTCCAAAAGGAGCTTCCTAAGCCTCTGTTTTCCACAGTATGAACTTTTTGCAGGATTTTGGAGGGCAGCTGGGGGCAAGGCAGGTGCTGACCAGTGTGCAAGCACTGAGCGGTCTGCCTGAAAAAGAGCCCTCAGGAGCTGGTTTTGCACATATACCTCATCTTTCCCACTTGCCTCAGCCCTTTGCCATCATATTCAGCCCTTTTTTATAGAATCACAGAATCATTTAGGTTGGAAGAGATCCTCAAGATCAGGTGGCACGTTACGGGGATGCCAGGAGCATCCTCCCCTTTTCTCCAGGTCCGCTCTGCACAGAGGAATAAGCAGCAGCAACAAACAACCTCCTCCTTTTTTAAGGCATCCTGCACACACTGGGCAGGAAAAATAAGGCAAGCTAGAATTTCCCTCATTAGCAGAAGTGCACGATGTTATTTGGGCCCAATCTAAAGTTTATCACTTATGGTTTTTTGCATATGAATGGGAATTCAGGCTTTAGGCTCTGGTGGGACCGTCATTATATGCATTAATAGCCAGCTGGTCTTCAGAAAAAGGGGGAAAGCAGAAAGAAAAATAGGTGTTTATGCTGTACTTAAGCAAAATCACAGGAGGGGAATCATCTCCCATTCTCGCCGCTACAACCACTCACCTTGCTATAGGCTCTGAATGCATTCGCTCATCAAGGCGTATTGAGGAGCTGCTTATTAGCCCATGCCCGGCTGCCTTTCTGCATTGCTCAGCTACACACGCAAATAGAAGTCCTCAGTATGGAGAGATTATTTTGCTTTCACTTGTTCAGGAGAAACACAAGATCTTGTTTCTGGAGCTCTAACTTTGATTTGATAAAGATTTTCTTATATGTATGTTTTTCATATATATATATATATATATATATATGTATTCTCTTACTTATTTTTATGACCGCTCTCCATACCATCACTTGTCAAAGCTGGGGAGGTGTTGCAGTGCCCTATGCTAAACCTTCCCGGGGAACATAAACAGACTTTGCCAAGGGTCAGCTTCAGATGAGGTTAAAATCAAAGCAAATCATGGGGCTAGAGGGACCAGAAAAACATATTTTTCATCCAGATCCTGATTGAGAGGCTCCTGCAAACCTGCCACTTCATCAGTGGGATGTTTCTGCAGCACAAAAAATAATCTGGATCTCTCTTAGAAAATCAGGCACCTCGAATAGGCGAATAATGTTGGCACAAAATAAGCTTACACCAGGATAACTGGTCCCCTGCTGCCCTTCTTGCCTTTTTTTTTTTTTTTTAATCTTTTCAGCAGTTTTGGGGTGTGCACATCCCCAGCCAGCATCTTGCCAAACCCCATGTCTCCTTAAATCCTCCCCATCGCAAACCCCAGCAGCAGCACCCACAAAGGCACTGAGAATAAACTGATTTTTTTTGAAGAAGAGGCTCTGGCTTTACACAACCAGGCTGCAGTGCTGAGAGGTCCAGCAGCATCCCTGGGTGGTACCCACGGGGCTCAGCAACTCGTTACAGGGATGCTGATGTTGCTGGAGAAGCTGGGGTGATTTCTGTGCCCAGAGGCAACTATTCACCATGACATGGGATGCTACACCCCTGCCCTCCTGAAAGGCAGACCAACTTAGCCTCTGTCAGAGCCACCAGCCTTTTGATATGCAGAAGATTTATGATTATTTATTATTTAATTCCATTTTATATGTTATTTTATTTTAATTTAATATTTTAATTTAATTTTATATTATATTATATTTTATTTTATATTTTATTTTATATTTTTTATTGTTTTCTGCTGGAATAGGAGTAGTTGCTGCTATAAAAAGACCCAGGATGACATGATGCCACTTCACTGGCATTTTTCTGGTTCTCTGGATGGGAGAGGCTGTTCCCTATCTTCTCTTTTAAAGGAAATATCATTTCTCCATCTTCCCCGCCCCCCCTCCCCCCATGAAATATCATTTTTACCTCACACGCCCTTTCACTCAGCAGTTCCACACCCTGAGTTTCTTGAGGTGTAAATGATTAAACTTTGGCACTCTGAGTTTCATGTTTAAATGTCAAGCTTGAAACACAGTGCCTCAGAGGGACATCAATAGGTTTTCAATTTTCTTGTTAACAAATATGGCCTTTACTTGGGAGCAAACCAAGAAAATGGCTGGGAGCCCATCCCACCGTTTTGCTGCTGGGAAGATTTTTTTCTTTTGGTTTTGTAGTTAAAAAAAAGAAGATTTGAGAGAAATAAGTCATGTTCACAGGCAAAAATGCTGGTTATGGAGGAACCGTAAGAGGCTCAAAAAAACCCCCCAAATACCAGTTAGATCTGCTACTCGGTTACCAAAGCATCAGGTCAGTGTAAAAAAGAGTCTTTTTTTTCTTTTATTTCACTTTATTTGCAGAATATTACTAATAGCTGACAATGTGAATGGCTGAGCTGGAGGCGAGGAAATGCCGGGCTGAGGAAATCCCCAATGTGGGCTCTGGTGGTGGATGTGTTATTAAAAATTCAGGCTTGGAAGCCCAGGTGCACCCATTTTTACCAAGCAGGTACAACATGCACCCTTCTCCAGTCCGGCTCCTTCCTTGTGTCAGCCAAGACGAATTGCCCTGGGATCATTCCGTGCTGTTTCGGCTGCTTCTTTTTGCAGCCGAGGGTGACTTTCATCAGCCCCTGTTGACTTGAGTAAATCTATCTCATTCTTTCATCTCTTCTTCTACTCGCTGGTCCTCTTTGTTTTTGTGGAAATATCCAGTCACAGTTTATGCATTGCATGCTATTTATGCAGTTCAGCCCATGAAAAATACATGAAGAGTCCCTATTTTTTTTTTTTCTCTCTCCTCATGACTTCATAAATCTTGCATCGCTTTATGCTCAGCTTCGCGGGGTGACAGGGAGCAGCCTCGCTACTGCTCCTGCTCTGGGGCAGCAGCATCCTCTGGGGACACTACCGGCTTGAAGCTGGTCAGAGCCTCCCCACAGCCGTATTTTTAGCTTATCAGATAGGAAAAATAAGACAGAGGTGTGATTTCACTGCCCTGCAATGTTGCCAGTGCTGGGGCCATCTTGCTTTGCTGTTTGTTTTGGGTTTACTGACTAGTGATGCAGGAAATAATAATGCCCTGTCCACGTGTGTTTGGTATCCTCAAGAGTTGGTGTTTGTGGCTGGAGAAGCAGCTGCACATTTATTGCAAGGACCGTCTGGGGGCTGTGCAGAACTGCCCGAAAAATAAGTCAGGCACATGCTTAAGGACCTGCTTTGCAGTAAAGCACCTTTTTGAGCAGGTACATTTATTAGATGGTGGCCATGAGCACAAATGCCCCTTCTCATGCTGAGCCCAACAATGGAAAATAATAAGCAAACCCTGATTTGAGATTTGTATAAGTGCTGGTCCCAAAACCAAGGCAGGCACCATCCCTGCTTCTACAGTACCTGAAATCGGGACACTTTGTTAAACACCCTCATTCCTCAAGATTTTTTTATGACATTTATTAAATTTTTCTTATTTGCTGCCTTGAAACCGCTAGAGGTAGTAAACTTTTCCATTGTCCCCATGAGCTGCCTGAAGCCTCCCCACCACCTGCAAAGCTACTTTACTTTCAGCTTCTTTAAAGAAGTTTCCCCATTTTCGTGTTTTCCCCTTTGCAGTTTCTCTGTCTCCATGAAGCTACATAGGGTGAGTTAATATTTTTCCCCTGTCCTCAGAGCCCCTCTGATCCCTCCCAGCATCTGCCACCACCATGGTCCAGCAGCAAACCCCGGGCTGAGTAAGTAAACCCTGTGTGGGGAAGGGCACATCAGTCCCGAGAGATGTGCTCCAGCTGGGCATGGCTCTGCTGGGGTCTTCCCTCACCAAAAAAAAAAATCAGAGAAAATCAGTTCTTGGGGGGGGAAAACAACAACAACAGCAACAACGACCACCAACAAAAAACCCAAACCAAACTCGAACATTTCTGAAGGAGAGGGGAATGGCATGGCCAGAAGCTGCTCTAGAGCTCAGTGCCTGCAGCACCTTGGTCAGTTTGGCAGGTGCTTTGCCTCAAAAACAGGACTAAAAAAGCAGATTTTGCTCCCAAAATAAAAAAAGAGGAAAGAGGGAACAGCCTGAAACAGGCTAGGTTGCCTTCACAGGGGGTTGACATGTCTCCCTTGTCCCAGAGCCCCCTCTCTCCCCCAGGGACCACAGGATTAGCACCAAGTCTGCGTTTAAGGAGAGGAAAAAAATAAAGAGGATTTATTTCTTTTCCAAGGGCGAAAAATTCTGAAGCTTCATGGAAAGCTGAGAGGGCACATGATCCACACCTGGATGTTGCTTTTAGTCAAAGGATTTTATTTTTATGAAAAAATAGAAAATTTCATCTCTTACACTACAAAAAAAAAATGTACACAAACAAAAATGCAGAGAGGAGGTGGGGGAGAGAAAGGAGGAATAATTACAGCAATGCTACAGTCTCCTATGAGTTAAAACACTGACATGAGGAGCCAAGACAGATGCTGCGGCTCTGGTAGTGCTGGATGCACCAGCTCATGCCCTAAGGAACTGCAATTAACATATTAATAAGGATTAGAAACTAAGTGTTACTCTTAAGACTGCTACTGATGTATCTTACACACGCCTTAATGACTAATTTCAAGACCACAGCAGTCCAAGGAGTCACAAGTTCTTGACCACTGGGACTTCTACATTATATTCAACACTGAAGAGAAAAAAACAATTTTTACCTTCATTTTTTTTGTTCTTCTCGCCATTAACATATAGAAGAAATAAATAACATTATAAACTGATTTTTTTTGTGTTTGTCTTTTAAATCAGTTTTCATGAGCCATGCTTGGAGACACTTCTTTCTCCTGAAATGAAACACTATATTAAAAAGAGCTTTTTCACCTCCCAGACCCTTTGAAATACCTTCCTCGCAATTAGCAGCAAAATATACTGGAGGAAAAGTATTCGTTCGACCAGCCACAGCACTAGTGAGCTGGAAAAGCAAAGTGCTCAGACTGAACCGTAGGCAGGAAACCCACCCAACAGCCCTTACAAAGAGCATAAGCTGTAAAATATTCCTGTCATCACTCCAATATACAGGACCATGCCCAAAATACAGAGTATGTGCAGTTCTGGGATGGGAAACAAAACCTCCGTTGTCTCTGGAATTTGCTTGTGGACATAGAAACTGTAACTTTTGGACCCAACTTGTTAAAACACCATTTTCTCTATTTTTTAGCTCCAAGACAAAGCTTATTAATACAGAAATCTGTAGCAAGAAGAAGCTCTTGAAATAAATATAAAAGGTTATTTATTTATTGGAGGAACTGAGGTGTCCTATTTACAAATGCAGTCTGGCTGCAGAACAGTTTGTTTTCCACCAGTTCATAATTTTGAAGGTTATTGTATGCACCCAGCCATACCTCCTATGCCTTAAAACCCCTGCAAATGGTGAAAGGGAATTCTTCTGGTAAAGTCTGTGAACAAAAGACCAAACTCAGCTCTTCCCACAGAGCCAAAAGGTAAGGAACCAGACGAGATGGCGGGCAGAAAGTGCTGAATATTTGCCAATAGCATCTCTCTTCGTGTGGCTGATAGATGAAGGTGGCGATTGAACAAATCCTCCCAACAAAACAAGTTGTTTCCACCTTCCTATGGGGTGTTTTCCGAAGCGTTGCAGGTAGGGAGGCACAAATAATCCTGAGACAGTTCTGCTGACAGCTCTAATAATCTTATTTATTACACGACAAATCTCTATTATGCACTGAAATTCTTAGTCTTGATTTCCACCCTCGCCCCCATGTCTTTTGTGGTCCAGTGGCTGCCAAAATGAAACAACAGGATGAAAAATCACACCACCAAGATTTGTCAGACCTCACCGCGACTCTTCTCCTTCCTATTTCTCCTGATTCCCGATGAGCTCAGCGGCAGCTCACAGAGGAGGAGGCCATTTCCAAACAGGAAAATATTGCCTGAAGAAGCTCTGCTGAAAACAAGCAAGCTAAGCAAGAAAAAAAAAAAGAAAATCAAAAAAACAAACCCAACCCAACTCAGCTCTCTCCTCCTGGACTTTTCCTTTTTCTTTAGAAAGTGCTCTGTATCAAATCTCATCCAAGGACTTGGGAGAAATAGAATAAAGACTTTTGAAACAGCTGAAGGCGGCACGTGCTTCTGCAAGGTATGAAGGACACGCGTTGGGCACTGGATGAACTCCCGGGCTTGGCTTGGCAGAACCGGGGATGATGGCAGCTGCGGCAATTCAACACATCCATGTCATCACCAAAGAAGGATGCTACGAGCTCCTTCCCAAGCCCTCCAAGAAAGCAACGTATCTACAGTAACAGCACACACTTGCCATCTGCTAAGCCATTTAAAAATCCCCCCACAGCCTATGAATACCAAATTAACTGTGCTGATTAATCCCACCAACAGCCAAAGGAGGAGGACAGCCCTAAACTGGTTCTTGGTGGGATTGCCAGGGTTGGTCCCTCTGAAAACAGCAGCCCTGAGCTTTAATGGCCACGTTGAACCCCAGTGACAACCAAGCATTGACCCAAGCTGTGCCAGCCCCAGAGGGATGGGACCTTCTCAACAATGGGATGCCACCACTGGGACCATGCTGGGCTGCTCTGCTTTTCCCTCCTCCCTGCCCCAATGCGGGCAGGTCCCTACCCAAGCCAAAAATGCCTGGAGATACAAGCTGGGAACAGCACAGTGCCCAAAATAATCACACCTCCCTGCCCCCAATCTGGGGGAAATAATGCAAAATCGCTGTGCTGGATGATTATGGGGATGCATCCATGCGCATCCCAGGGCTAAATCCCTGGAATGAGAAGAAGAACAGCAAAATCTCTTCCTTCCAGGTAAAGCCACCCCACAATTTCTCTCCTGGGCTCCAGGGATGGTGGCACTTGCAGCAGGGGACAAGAGCCACGCTGGGTGCGGAGGCAATCCAATGGTCTGGTGCACTCCAAAAACTGATGCCACGTTGTCCCTGGAGGCCACTGAGAGTAGGATGTGTTACTTTTCTTCTTCTGGATATCCCCAGCCCGCGGTGGAAAGGAAAAGGAGGTGAGGTCTTTTATTTAAGCAGACTCCTTCTACCTCATACACATCATCAAAACTGAAGGCTTTCAAGGTTGCTCAAAATACAAAGCATAGCAGTAACACAAAAGGGAGAGAAAATGAAGGAAAAGAAGGGTGGGGAAAAAAAAGAACAAACCAAGGAAAGAGCCCCAATCTTGTGCCTGATGCGTAACAAACTATACAGTATATACATTTTTGTCATGTGTTTTCCTCCCAGAAGAGCAAAGGAGAAGAGATTGGTAACACAGAGAGAGGAAAAAAAAAATATACACCCTGTATTGTATTTGCCATGGAGCAAGCAACATGTTTATACACTAGTCTCTATAACTTAAGGCTGTGTGACAGCATTTTTTTTCTTTCCTTTAAATGTACAAAACAAAATATCTATTGAGAAATAATCTAACCATATTGCTCTTCAATACACTTCTGTAGACAAGTAAGATTCGAAGTAAACTCCAGTAAACTGCAGCTTTTGGGATCCCATGAACGGCTATAAAACTCCTCCGCTCACATCAGCCCTTGGAAGCATTACTGTGTGCTGCCATAATTCAGTATATAAAGGTGCTATATATATGTAAATCTGTGTACAGACAACGTGTGGTGGGAAGGCTTGTTGCCATCATCACTGAAGCATAACAGAAGGGTTAACCTCGCGTACAGCAGATCCATTTCCATGTTCCATGCATCTTACATTTACTTCATGAAAATGAGGACACAAACAGGAAAAAAAGGAAAACTTAAGTCAAACAATTCTTTAGAAATGCTGCGGCAGAGGCCAACGTCCTTCAGTTACAGAAATCACCGAATTTCCCTTTTTATCTCTTTTTTTTTTTTTTTTTTTTTTTTTTTTTTGTCAAAATAAATCTCCAGGCTAGAGTACAAAGTGCAGGACCAACCCACTTGAGGAAGCAACTTTAAAACCGAGTTACAACGGCACCATCCCATTCACCAACTGGACCTTCATCTCCTGAAGGCTGTTCATTATCTTCTTCTGGTGACCCACAAGTGTCACTCCCAGACGCCTCAAATCCCTGTGGGAGAAAGCAGACATTGGTTCCGGGGGCCGCCCAGGGACACGCCGCGCGTGCCGATGCTGCTGCCAGCACTACCTCTTACCATGGGCGGCTCCCGAAGCCCTTTACCAAGGAAACAAGTTTAATTTTCTCCATTTTTAAAAATTATTTTTTAATGGTTGATGGCATCTTTAATGGCTGAGAATCACCTCACCGGCCAAGGGGAAAAGCTGAACAGCAAAGCATCAGCATCAGCTTTGGCCAAGGACTCCGCTAGGTATGAAAAGTCCTATTTCCAAGAGAAAAGCTGCATGAGAAAGCCCGTGTTGCAGTTTCCTCTTCTCCTGGGAGAGGCTGGTGTTTGGTCTTGGGTATGAGCAGCGATGAGGGAGGTCAATCCATGCTTCCTTCCTCTTCAGATGAGGCAAAGCCAAAGATAACGCCAACTGCAATCCTAGAGGCAGCTCCTAGAGAAAGCTGAACGGCAAAAGCCCAGGCACAGCCACCACCCCAAAGACCCACTAAAGTCAACAGGAACTGGCAACACAGGTCCCCTCCGGGCCTTTGCAAATCTTCCTGTAAACCCACATTTGAGTCTTTTGGGGGTGAATTCTACAAGCCAAAGGCGCTTGTATTAAGCTGTCTGCTGGGCTGCCATTACAGGAGAGCTGTAAAAGAAGATAGCTGATGTGAATGTCTTAGAAGCTCAGCCCTCTAAAATTTGGGTATCTAGATGAAGGTAATCACCAAAGGTCATGTTGATGGTGTGAATGTGGCACCTCCATGGGACAATTTAGCCCATCCAAAGGCAGGAGGTACTACGGTAGGACCTTGGGTGATCACATTCAATGACACATCTAAAGTCAGGTAAGACCATGAGTTATGGCAGAGTATAATTGTAGGTATTTCTTTACAGGGGGAAAAGTGTTAGCAAAGAATTGTGGGAATAAAAGCTCAGAAGAAAACTCAAGACAGGTGCATCCACGTTTCCAACACAAGACACAGAGACTGTTAGAGAAGCAGTTGGACTTAGATGTGGTGTTTTGTCTGAAGACTTCCACCAGAGAAATACTAGCCCCTTGCTTTCTACCTCTGAGTTGGACTGAATAAAAGGTGTTTTCAAAGTAGGGCCCTACATTTCTGCCAATACATGTGTGAATCCCAGAGCTGCCGATGCCCTGTGCAGGGCTCTCAGAAGTCTCTTAGGAGAAAGTTCTCCACCAAAAACCAGAGGGACGTGACCTTGCAGATGCTTTTTGGAAACCACACTGGTGGGGCTGGTGCTTGGAAGGGCCGGGATCACCCATGACACTCGGGAACTCAACCATCACCTGAGCCGTACTGCAAACCTGGCCTGCAGCTGAACTGCAGGTCCATGCAACAACCACCACAACGCTTTTGCATAACACGTGAGCTACCCATGGAGGAGTACTTCTCAGCAGCTTCACACTCTGCACAGAGACTCCTGTGTGAATACAACCAACCATCCATGTCCAAAAATTACATAGATGAATGTTGCATTGAATAAAAAGCAATCCCGAGTGAAGGTGTGATACGTTAACACATGAGCTGGTTGAAGCCAAAAGCTAGATCTATTGCTCTCCAAGGATCGCCACTCTTTCAGCCTTTTGATTTGGAAAATAACAGATTTTCTGCTTGAGGCTAAACACTTCATTTCTTTATTGTACCCTTTTTCAGCAATGCATCTTGCTGATGCATAGGGAAATTCACAGCGTAAGAGGTAAGGAGTAAGGGAAGTTGGGGAGACACATCAGCAATGCTCCTCACCTGGCAGAAAGGGTCACAAAGTTGTCTGCCTACTCAGGGGGACACACATTCATTTTTGCCTCCACTGAATTGCGAAACTAATTCAGCAAGCCATCTTAATAACGAAGGAAAATGTAGTAATGCTATTGTTACATGCAATTTATTTTATGTACACAGCATGTTGGAAATTCACATCAAAGATAAAAAAAAACCCACCCCAGCACAGGACCTGATTTTTAAAAGAGCCAACATCCATCTTTCCCGTGCTGAGCAGTGCTCTGCTGGCACTTTATGAAAATTCAGCTTTTTTTTTTTTTTGAGGTATCTGAAGTGCAAGCTGAGCTCTTTTGGAAATCCAGCACCACATCTTTCACACACATGTAATTTCTGATGCAGACAAAATAGCCTGAAATGATGAGAAAGGCATGTATGTCTTTGTGTTTCACATGCAGCTACATCAGTCTACTAAAAACTACTCACTCCACAGTTTTTGTTTTTCTTCCGATTATAGTATCCCACATAACCCAATATCTTTGAGGAGTCCCTCACTGATTTCCAAGAGAGAAAGAAAAAGGAGCTTCTGGTTTCAATCCATTAGCTGCTCATCAAGGGATCCAGTCTATTTTTTTTTAATATTGAATCCTCTTGAATGCAGAGCCACTGGCCAAAGGACTCCTCAGAGAGGGGGAAAAAACAAAAAAAAAAGTGGGGTATTTTACCTCCGCAAAGATGGGCCAGAAGCCTAATCCAGACAACAGCTCCTGAGCCAGATGCTCACCCAGTATAAAACCAGCAGTTTTATTCAAAAGCTACCTCCCACTTTGCAAAGCCAGGAACAAAACTTTCCAAAAACTGCCTAGAAAATGCTGGAGCTTTAATTCCCTGTTTTTCAAGCGTGGCACTTTGCATGCTCATGGGCATCCAGTCTTGAAGGACTTACAGTGGCAAATGCAGAAGCCAACTAGCTGGTTTTGGGACAAAAAAATAATCAACTTCTGTGCCAAAGGGCCACAAAACAACTGCTCTCAGGCTCCAGAGATGCTCTGACTCACGCTACTGCAGCCAACTGGTAATTTCAGTGGGCTCAGCTCTGCAGAGGAGATGCGTGTGGCTATCTACTGGGGCTTTGCAAGAGAAATGTGCAATTCCCTACAAGAAAAGGCACAACTAAGACCTGGGGGCACTTGCCATCATGATCCAGGTTGCCCCTTGCCAAGCCGGTGACCCCAGATGTTTTTGTGAAGATACGTGCACCCACCTGCCATGGGGGTTTTCAGAATATTAATACTTGTCTTGTCCCCAGCAACAAGACAACTTTCAGTTTTGTTACAGGGAGAAGTCTCTCCACTTTTCACTTCTCTTTCATCCACGTAGGGAGAAAATGGAAACAGGTCATCCTCTTAGTACTACATTAGCAAGCAATTTGAATTCCTGCGAAGTTGACCAAAAAGCCAAGGAAATAACAGGGAAAATTGGTGTTGGCTCCTCCCTTGCAGGAATGCCCAGCTGCCAGGGACGATCCCCTTCTCTGCAGTAACCTCCATTTGCAAGGGTTGAATTCATGGTCCCCAAATCATGAGAAACATATTTAAAACATTTTATTTACAAACAGAACTACTTATACACCATGGACCAGTTTGTCAAACACAGTGGACCAGGACTGGGTTGCCACAGAAAATACACTCCTCTCACCAGCCACTTAGTCCTGCAAGCACCAGGTTCCTGTAAGATCCCCATAGTCGGCAGATGACAACCTGCCACAGATCTTTTGTATTTCATTTCCTCCTGTACAGGGCAGATTTCACCACTCTTCCTCAGGTATGTAACTCTACAATTGCCCGCGCGGACTAGGACTACTCACAGAGTTAGTTTGTGGCCAGCTGGAATGAGGGGAAATAAGAAGCTCAAAGACCTTCAGGAGATGCTAAAGAGAGAGGAATCCACTTGCTAGGGACTGCTGCATGAAATGAGGATTAAAAAAAATGGTTTTTAATTAAGAGTTCACCTGCTCTTATTCATTATTCCCACCCTACTTGATTATGAGATGAGAATTGGTTTGTTCAGATGGAGAGACAGTATCACAATCCCAAGGCAGATATCAGGTTAAGAAAAAGCCTCTAGAGCAGGTGAACTCTTAAATGCTCTTCATCTCATGTAACTTTTAATAAGTAATTTATTTTATTTTAGAAGAAAAAATAAATACAATGCAAAGCAACACAGCACACATTATTACAAATATTCAGAGGTCTTCATCTAATAACAAACAACAGGGTGTCCTGAGATTCAGTGAGTACAGATCTTTCAAAAGGTGGAATTCTGTAGTCCACACGGTTATTATTGGTCCAGTCAAGGGTCAGATTGAAACTCATGTCATGGATTTATCTATTCTTGAGTATTGTCCTGGTCAAGTTATTCTTGCAGTGGATTGACAGAACTCCAGACACACTCAAGGTCACTAGGTAGTCCACAAGTTTAAAGAGCAGGTCTGGTCCACTGGACAGGTTGCCTTCAAGTCTGATATCCAGTTGGAAAGAGGGGGTGGAGGGTGAGGCTCCACTTTTCACAAGGTGATTCGTCCCTTTGCAAGAATTAGAGCTAAATGTAGAGATCGCTCTTTGTTTGCGCACAGACATTTTCAGGACTTTGCTTAAGCAGGCAGAGCTCAGGACCTGGGGCGATAGTCACTGATTTTAGCTTTTTAACATTTTGTTTTCAGAAATTTGTCACTAATACTACTGTTTTCTGTAATAAACGCATCAAGCCACCAGTTTGAAAGATGCAGGGTAGTAATTGAGGTTTTGCTTTGTATGCTGAGGGGGATTTAAGACAGAAAAAAAAAAGCTGAACATCTATCATCTCAACCAGGTCCCATTAAAGAGGCCACAAGCTGGGATCCCACAGTCACCAGTCCTGTCAGTGTTATGGCCACCCCCTCTGAATTTTTTTCAGTAGATTTTAGGATTTCTCTACATTCATCATGGTGATTTCCCTCCCCACCTCCGTCTTTTCTGGCAGCGATCATCCAGTTCTCCCTCCTCCATCAATTTCCATACCTGTCTCCTACACAGTTTGAATTTGGGGAATATAATTCTGGATGGTATTTGAAGGCAACCTCTTAAATTGTACAGAATGTTTTACTGATGTCACTTGGGAAAAGCAAGCTACTTTCTAATGTTCAGATCATCTTTTCACCCAATCCCCCCAAGTCCCAGCTCTGGAATATATTGAACAGTTGCCTCTGTTAAAAATGAAAAGGAACATTTAACCTGAATTCTCCTTTGCTGAGTACAAAATGTTTTGTTGTTCCCCTCTTACTGAGAAAAACAAACAAAACAAAAAACCAAAACAAAAAACCAAAAACAAACCTCCAGAAAACCAAAACCCCTAATATATTAACCTTCAAAGAACTTTGCTTGTTCCAGTGTTTATTTTCTGGAGAACCCGTGAGAGTCTCAGCTTAGTCCTCCCATGAGCCATTTCTCTCCCTTACTTCGTGGATTTTAAGGGCAAACTGCCAGTTTCCATCAGCCTGAGCATGTGGTTCAGGTCTTCAACACCTTTCCTTGTAAGCCGCTATGATATCTTTTCCTTTTTTTTAACATCTGAGAATCTGGTCTTTTTTACTGTATCTGAGATGGATGAGAGAAGTCTTTATTTGGATGGCTGGTTGGCTTTTTAATGAATCTTCCCCAGTTTTCCCCAAAATAGATCTGAGTGGGGTCCAGCCTTCTTGCTAAGTCACTGCTGCAAGGCCAAGGGGCATGGGCTGAGCTCAACAACCAAGCCTGACCCATGCAAGCATCTCTGTCCAAGGCAGATTTGGGGTTCATTTGCTGCCATGGATAGCTAACCAGTCAGAGCCAGCTCAGAAAAACTGATGTAGCTACCTTGACATCAGCAGAACTTCGCTACATTTGCCAGGTGGGAATCTAATGGAGTCGCACAATGCAACAATGCATTTGACTTTTTGGTTTTGTACAAGAGTCTCTCGGTGCAGGAGGACGTGAGGTTGAAGATTTTCAACTTGCCTTTTTTTTCAGTTTCAACCGAAATGCAAGATGGATTCATGAAATGCCTCCTTTCAGCATCAACCTTCTCCCCAGAAGCTCCCAAAGAATAAATATAGAGAAGTATTTAAATTTTTAAGTCAAATTAAGGAGATAATTTCACAATCCAAAATGTTACACTCAAGAATAGGTGGTATCTGGCACAGTTGTAATAGTTTCTTCTATTATTTATTAATTATAAATGGGCAACCCAATGAATACTCAGTTATGTCACATTACATTGCACTGTGTTTTGTGTGATTTGGGGGAAATGCAGACAATCCTCCAAAAGGGGAAGTTAGGAATAGTTTTGTTGGTGGGATGAGATGCTAAGGCCATTTAAAGCTATATGAGTAAAGCGAATTTCTAATTTACTGTCAAAAATGCCCATTAATTTGGGGTTGAATCCAACATTTTCTCTGACCCAAATCTGAGCATTTCACTTCTAAGCATTTCTTTTAGAGCTCTTGAAATTGCATAAAATTCTAAAGAGGAACAAACTGGGAGCTATCGTGAAACCTAATTTTCTTCTTTAATATGACTCATTCAGCCGACCAGTAACAAGTCTGTGATATATTTTAGACAATCTGCATTTTCTATCAGAACGTGCTCTGGTTATTAGACTGAGATGGCACAGTAGATGGGAATGGTCCAATGTTTTCCTTTCCTCTTAAATTACTGCTTCATTCTAGCCCTCCTCTTTTCACTCACCCTCTGGCTGGGTCTTCCTGCTGTGTGGATTCTGAGCACCCTGAGGATGGAATTCTTTCTTGGTCAACATTTGTAGATAACCAGCCTAAATAGAGCCCTGGTGTTTCTGGGCACTGCCATATCAGATGAGCAGGTAAGGAACTGTGAAGTCCTCAAAAACCAAAGTAATATGGCAAATAATTGCAGGACTAGGCTGAGAAACTGCATGTAAGAGTCTCAGGCACTCAAAAAGGACCTGGGTAGAAATCCATGCACCCTGGCTCTCAGGACATTCACTAGAAAGGGTTTCGTTCCTACCTTGGTGGTTTCATGTGAGTGACTGGATTTCAAATTTGGCTGGATAAATTCAGGTGTAAGGGGGAAATATTGGTGATGTGGATGGAGCAAATAAAAATCCTGCACTCTTGCTCTCCCTCCATGCATGACTTGTCACACTATGGCAAAATTGAACTCAAGGGAGGTGTTACCAACCTGCAGCACATGCAAAGGACCCCCTACCCTGTACAGTGAGCTCCAAGCAAGCCCTGGGGCAGGCAGGAGAAATGCTGTGGTTCTACAGGGTATGGGGAATTTTTCTTGTTTTATTCCTAATCCTTGGCACCGATTCTGTGTGTGCACTGTCCATCTGCATGTGGTCAGAGGAGCCATGACCTCCACCAAAGTAGCACGGAGCACACTCCTTCCCACTCTGCCCCAATGCCTGCAGTAACCCAAGCTCAACTAAGCCAGCTCTGAGGCAAGTTTGAGTAAGGGGCAGGAGGAAAGTACAGACATAATTACACAAGCAAGACAGGCAACTAAAGGTGGAGCACAACAAACCAACAGCCCCAAGGTATCTACCAAGTCATTTTAGTGCTGTCACCCCAACCACAGTCATACTCACGTGCAAAAACCAAGGCCACATTCAGAAGGAAGAGTCTTGTCCAGGGAGCCTGGCCCCTAGAGCTGTGGGTTTGCTGATGCTCTTCTGATTGCATCAGCTGTACCAATGCTTGTTTCTGTTAATGTTAAATATTATTTCCATGCTTTACTGAGTGTCCACCTGGCTATGTCCAGATCAACTCTGAAACCAGCTTATCCTGTGTAAAGCCAGTATAACTCAGCAGGGACTCTAGCTCCTACACATTTACTAGTAGGATAGTTTATTTTTAATTTGTCTGTAAACCTGAATAATCAACTGCTATTATGTCTAGGGGATGGCTTGTCAATTATTCAAACATTAATTTCTGTGAGTAAAGGAGCCAAAGCACTGGCTGCCAACGGAGTGACCGTAAGCTTTCGTCTTCCCTATGCTTGTTACCATCAATACGGACAGTGAAAGAGAAACTGCTGATGCAAAGAAAGGGTAATGGCTTCTCTTTCTGCAACCTCCTCCCTCCATATTTTTGAATATGTTTGTCTTCCCCAGCTCTGCAACTCCAACAAATGAGGTGAAAATGATCTGGACGTTACTCACTCTATGGTCACCTGAGCCACAGCATCCATTGAACTGTATCCGTTCTCCACGAAGATCTCCGTGTATCGGCCCATTTTGATGGCTTCCAGCCATTCCCCCACCGACCTGTAGGTGCTGCTTCCCACTGGACTGTGCTCTACCAACAGATTTGACACCCTGAGGACAAAAGCAAGAAATGGGAGCAAACAGAATCAGTATCAAGGTGAACCCAATGTGACTCAGTCGCATTTTTAGATAGTAAAGATGGTTCTTCTGTCACGTTTTCAGTGACTGCTGCAGCCCAAATCCTCCCAGCACGCTTGATACGCAATGTGTTAAACACACCGCTTCACCTCTGACTTTGGAGGTAGTTGCTGCCATTTCTGGTCCACACTTAAATCAGGGAGAGGAGGAGAGGACTGGAGTCCATCCCCGCTGCTCCTCTTGTACCCAGCTCCGCCAGTTGCTCTTACTTCAAGATCTCCGGTTTCACTCCTCCAGCTCTGTTTTCCTCCTCTGCCTGTAAATCTCATAATTAACTTAAGACAGCCCAGATCCTGGAAACTGAAACCCTAATTACATTTCCCAGCAGCAGCTTTTGAGGGCAGGCTGCTGTTAACACCTCAAGGGCTGCTCCCGTGGAGCCGGGTCAGGATTTCAGAGGCAGGCAGCCTTCAGCGAGCCCAGCAGAGAGCAGCAACACTCCAGCCATGCTCTGGCCTGAAACCACACGTTAGACCTTCACTCAAAACCTTGCCGCGGCAATCGCTACCTGCTCGCTTATGCCATGCATGAAAGAAGCAATTCAGGCAAAATAACAACCCTTCACTGCGGCAGAAACACCGACATGAGTGACCTGTGCTGCATACAGGTCCACCGCTCTGCTAATGATGCGCAGAGAGCACAGGGGGCTTGTCCAAGGTCAGCCGGGAAAGAAACCAGATTCGTCCCCTGCTTTGTAAACCAGGACATACCGCTAACATAAGTCTTGCATAAAGATTACTACCCATGGGTAAAAAAAAACCCCACGTTTGCTGGGTGGTCAGCCTCTGACCATGAGACTTACACTGAAAAGACTTTCAACTGGAAGAAGAGCTGGGCTATTATATTATAGCACTCCAGGATTCTTCATATATTTTATGAGCACATTAGTATTATTTGTTTATTTAATAGCAATGCTGAGGGTCCAATAAAATGTGAACACTTGCAGTACCGAAAGCATAATTGCTTCCCATAACATTTTATACACATGAGGAATTCAAAACTCCTGAGTAATCATAATGAGAAGTGGATTTTCATCACTAATGTCAGGAGACACCTACTGATATGCACGGGCTGTAATGTAGAGAGTAGCTTCCTCCCTTATTTGCATTAATGAGAATTTCCATAAAGAATACATTACACATATAAAAAAATCCTTTACAGCTGCTGTATGTTGAAATTATGATTCATTTGGAATTACTATTGTCTGGGCATGGCAATCTGTGCTTATAGAAACACTGCCCCAAAGCTCGGCTATTCAGGTGCTTCATCCGTGTCAAAAATACCTACAGCAGCTTTGAAAAGTAGGGATGTGGAATTGTGTGGACCTGTTCATGGAATAAAACATCAGCAAAGTGCTTAGCAGCTCAAGGAAACGGTTTACTGCCTATTTTCCTCTTTTCTGGCATAATAATTTGGTATAAGAGTGCATGAACCTCCATATAACAGGCCTTGAAGATGACTGTTCTGAACTGAAAATAAAAGAGCAAGATCACACATTTTGTGCTACTATAAACCCTTTCCTGAAGGTTTGCTGGGACTGACATCTAATTGCTAATAAGAGTAATTTCTTCTTCAGATGGTTAATGATGCATGTCAAATAGCCTGAAGAATCTGATCTACTTCGTATTCAAAAATTAAATGCACAGAGATTTCACATTTCTTCTCTTCCAGTGAATCAGATGCCACGCATGGGGACATGTTGGCACGGGGACATGACGTCAAGCTACAGGCGAGATGGTTCACCTGTAGCTGTGCAAGACTCACTCTGAAGGTGCAGAGATGGACGGGTCTAAGCTCACAATGGTACATTGGCTTTGGTCCATATCACCAGCCTAACCTCATCTTACACCCCTCTCCTTCCTGTCAAAGGATAACATCGTGTCTTTTTTTGTCTCCTCTGAGAATAAGCTTTTCTGAGGGTCCCTTCCAGTGTTAATCGGGATAACTCCACTGCCACCAGCGAAGCAGCGATGGTTTATTTACATATACATCACTCCCTCATGACCCTGCGAGGGATCGAGTGAATAGCAGTGCAGTGGCTTGTGTTCTTGTGTTCTTACAGTGCAAAAAGTCTCTCCAAGACTCTAGTGTGGTGGAGACCCCACTACTAAAACTCACTCAAAAATACAAATCTCCCTTTTCCCCCCATACAGCTTTATTTCTTGCCTGTATTTACCTTATTTGTAGCTGTGTAACAATTGAGATTCATGTTTAATTGCACGCCGGCAGCTCTATTCACTTAATGTGGCTTTAGCAAATGGTTTGTGTACAACTCTTTGGGAGCCACAAGAGATACTCTTGAGGTCACCAAGACTGTCAGAACTGGAGGTGGTGACTAACATGCCTGGGAAGCTGTGGGAGAATGCACTTGGACATCTGTGAGCTTTGCACATCCTAAGAGCTTCCCCAAGAGATGCTCTTCATTCATACTTCATTCATACATTCATTGTGACCTCATTAATGTTTATAAATATATAAAGGGTGGGTGTCACGAGGATGGAGCTAGGCTCTTCTCGGTGACGACCAACAGTAAGACAAGGGGTAATGGGTTCAAGCTGGAACACAAGAGGTTCCACTTAAATTTGAGAAGAAACTTCTTCTCAGTGAGGGTGACAGAACACTGGAACAGGCTGCCCGGGGGGGTTGTGGAGTCTCCTTCTCTGGAGACATTCAAAACCCGCCTGGACGCCTTCCTGTGTAACCTCACCTAAGTTTTCCTGCTCTGGCAGGGGGATTGGACTAGATGATCTTTTGAGGTCCCTTCCAATCCCTAACATTCTGTGATTCTGTGATTCTGTGATACTACTGAGATAAAGTCAACAGGCAGATAATTTGAGCAGTGTTTACTATCTACTTCATGCACTCAAGTCTTGCCCTCTCTAACCTTGGGGTAGAGCACAGGTAGCTTTATCGTACACTCATAAATACTGCTAACACTCCAGTTCCTGAAAGACAGGCCACAGTAATTTTATTTGTAGCAGCAAAACTGCTTTTATAGAGTAACTAAATTGCTCACCTGCCTGCCAGTTTTAACAGAAAAAGTTGATTTGGGAAAGCTCCCCTGGACATAATGAAGCTGGAAGAACATCCACCCCTAGATGTGCACAGGCTAGAGAATAAGTGACAATTCAACTCCGGGGGCGGGTGTTCGGACAAGGATCTGAGAAATGGCTCTGGCCTGAGTTTGTACCTGTTTGATGCATTCACCAACGTCTTCAAGCTGCTTGGGTTACGGATGAGCTTGTCCAACATGCTGACAATCTCGTCAAACTTGGGCCTGCTGTTGCGGTCCTTCTGCCAGCAGTCGAGCATGAGCTGGTAGAGCGCAGCCGGGCAGTCCATGGGGCTTGGCAGACGATAGCCTTCCTCCACAGCTTTAATCACCTGCAGGAGACACAACACAAGGCTGAGGAGTCACTTTTCTTCCTCCTACCTTTTCCCCCAGTTGATTTAAACAGAACTTGGGGACCAGCAATACGTTCGTGAACAATCCCACCGTCCCCACAACTCCACATGCAAGAGGCAAACTCAGCAAACCCCACTATATTTCAGATTTTCTATGGGATAGGTTGAATAACTTAACTTTTGGACACTGCAAAATGAATTTAGAAAGCCCGGGCACTGCCGCAAGCAGGGGGCCAGATGTCATCTTGTATAATACCTGTTCAAAGCTCAGCTGAGGTTTGTAGGTTCTATACCAGGAAACTCCCAGAGCTGACCCTAAGTCCACGAACAGCAGCCTATGGGGCTTTCTGGCATCTTCCGGGAGTACAACAATTTTGTTTATTCAGATGTTGGCTGCTTTTTAAATGAAAAGGCACATGCTAGACCATGAATTTGTATTACAGTAATAAAAGTCAGACTATTTCCAAAGAGACTCTGAATGCTAATTGATGGATGGATTCAAGGCAGAGGTAGAGCAACCATCTCATGTATCATTCAATACTGTCTGGGTATAGACATTTCTTAATGTGGCCACATTTCTGCCAGGATTTTAAAATGTCAGCCCAAGAGTATGTAAATTAAAACCAGGGGAGGGCTGTTGTGCTGATTTCAAATATAATACAAACCATCTATGGTTCTGTATGGTGCGGTATGCACATGTGTTGCCTGCCCTCTTGAAAGGCAGAAATGAATAAATGAGAGCAGAATTGAAGAAAACAACTTGTTTTCCCCAGTTCAGGGCAGATTTACAGCAGGGCTCCAAGACGAGCAGTTCCCATTTTGAACCCTTAGCAATTATCAGGAGAACGCAGCTCTCGTTTCAAGCCACAGGGGTCTGTGACCGTGCTAAGAGAGTCCCGGCGGACTGTCTTCACACTCTCTACTCCTAAGACTCGTTGATCAAAAGGAGCTGGAAGCAGCTATGGCTGTGTGAAAAACCACGGTGTTTCACCTCTGGGCTCCAAAGACTGCCTGAGATGCTGTTCATTCTAGCCACCATCTCACTTCTGATTTGAAAACATCCTGTGTTTAAAAAGAAGGCTCTGTGGTTAGCATGGAAGTTGTTTTCTTGATCTTTAATCCCCATATAAGCAGTACAAGAAGTGCCGAGCCAGGCTGGCATTGCATTTCAAGAAGGCTTCGAAAATTGGGACTGCATGGATTGCCTTGGAATCTTCCTCTACCACAGGGCTTCTTGCCAAGTGGAAGAGTCCCAGGAATGAGCCGGGCTGGCTGAGTGGCAGTAGGGGGAACCTCAGCTTCCCTAAAGGACCTAAGTAGTAGAGAAGAAGTTAGGTGAGGCTTTGTAATCTTCTCCAAGGGTACTGGGCATGTCTGAAGATCTGGCCAACAAGACCTTTTGTAGCCATCCAAGGTTTCATCTGTCAGTGGAGCAGTTGCACTGCTCTCCACTCAACCTGTGCCTGCAAAGCAATCTCTCTACAGACTAGCTTTTGCTCGCAACCTCAAAAACCAGCCCCACACGCTCTGCTGTTCTTCACATCATGCTTTTCAGTTGGTCCCTGACCCCAAATTTGCAGCTGCTCTATAATAAAAAGCCTCAGTGTAGCACAGCCACAAGAATGTTATTTGCTGCATCCATGTCTGTATTTATAACAATAATGGATCATCCTCCAGCTGTAGCAGAAAGCAAATAGTAGCAAGACAAGGAGCAGGCCATCTGGCACCAGCTCAGAATATCTGAAGTACATCTGCAGCAGGGTTATGCATGCTTGATATTCCTGGCAGTAACATCACAATCAATAGCGTTAACTCAATTTACAGGATGTTGTTCGCTCTGGAGATGCAGTGTAAATGGTATCAAAACACTGCGAGGATCTAGGATGCTGAAATATACTCTTGCATCTGAAGGTGCCTCGGGGGGTTGGCAGTAACAGGAGCAAAAGAATGAAATAACAAAGGTAAGTCACTTGTAGCCACCACAATACTTAGAAAATAAGGAAATGGCCCATTTGCTGTTCTGCTCATTGATTCATACTGCTTTTGTAAGACTTGAAGAGCTAAAATTTGCTCCTATAAGGGGGCTTTTTTGTCCCTTTTCCTCTTTTGAATAAGCACTACTCATTTATTGATCTGGGTGACTGAAGCAGAGAGGCTTGGGAGAGGACAACTCAGGATAATCTATTCCCCTAAACACTTTTAGCTCCGTGTTTTCATAAACTCACCAGCCTGAAGACTAAAAAGCAACTACTGTGATCATTTAGCTTCCCAACCTGTGTAATACAGGCCACAAAATTCCTCTCAACAATTCCTGCATCAAAGCCTTATCTTGTGGTCACATCAAAGTATATTTTTAGAAGGTCATCCAGAAACCAGCACGACTTTAAAACATGGTTTGTAGCCTTGGCAGTTACAATGCTGCCTGCCCTACGGCACTGCAACTCCTTTAAAGCAATCCGGCTGTAACTTGGGGGAACTGCTTTGCTCACCGCTGACCACGCTTGCAAATGATGTGCTTTAATTACAAGCCACACAAGAAGAAACTTGTGCAACAGAGTTTGAAATTCATGTGAGCAGAGCCCTCTGGTCCTCTGCATGAAAGTCAACGCTGATTCTTCAGCCAACACGAGGAGGGGAGGAAGGAAGAGAAGATGAATAAGGAAGGCACAAATTGCATGAGAACATTTCTCTGCCATGCACTGAATTAAATTTCCCAGTCTATTGCCCTCCAGGCACTTGCCACCCGCACCCGTTACAGGCAGAGGTGACCCAAGCAAAGCCTGAGCAGCAACTGATGCTCATCAGCATCTCACCAGTCCTTTGCTTTCTCGTGCTAAAGAAATGAGTCCCCTGTCTGCTTCTTCTCAGGTCAGAGTGAAATTCACTCTGTACTGCATGGCACATGGAGGCATTTGGGTTTTTTGGAACAGTTCTGTGAAGCGTGGATGTTTATACAATAGCATTACAATCCAGACAAGGGACTGTCCTGGCCATGGAGCATTATTTCATCGGCATCAACCTGAATCTTAGCCTGCCATTTACTGAACAACATCTGTGCTCTGCCAGTGCATCAGCATTAAATATAGTTACTGTGCTCAGTGTGACTGAAAAAGCCTGGCTCTTAATACCTGCATTCTCTGCATAGGCTGTGGAACAGTCTCTATATTTGATTGAGATAAATCCCTGTGTAGATACACGCTACTTTACCAAACTCCCTGCAAATGTGACAACCTCAGCGATGCAGAAGTGGTGGGGCATTCATGCCAAACAACACACTCGTCCCCCTGGCAAGAAGCATGGCGTGACCGTCCCAGAGGTACTGCTCATTTCTGCACCTGGACTCAGAGCAAGATGAGACAGTAGCCCAGTGTGACAGGTAGTAAAATCCACTGATGGCAAAGGCCCACAGACAAAATACAGCCAGAGCTTTTGCTGGCAGTGAAACGGCAGAAAGTCAAGTGGATGGGAACACCGCTCAAAAAAGAAAAAAGAATGAAACATCAGGTGGTGTGCTCATGAAGGAGCAAGGACCTGCTTCGTCACCCAGACAGTAGCAGCATCTCCATGGGTGGCAGAGCTGCAGAGATGAAGAGAGAGGGATGAAGAACAACTGGGTTTGCCACGTGCTGTGTTTCCCCCGCAATCACAGAGCTGCTTGGGGGGCCCTGTGTGCCTCACGGTGACCCTGAGCTCACACACTAGCTAGCATCCTCAGAGACCTCCATGTGTTGTGTTTCTTGGAGATGTGAAAAGGAAGGAGGGGCCCCAGAAAATCTGGCAAACCCTAGCTTAAATTTTTTTAGCCTTAGACAAGGACAGATGTTTATGGTGAGCTCAGGGTAGGAGGTAGCCCTGCAGTAGGATCAAGAGATCCTACTGGAGCATCTCTTGAAGGAAGAGGATGGCATCTCCAGGCACCTCTCTGTTTGGTGGCCTTAAAGTCAAAGACTTGAGGGAGCACTGGGGCTCAGGAGCAAGGGGACACAACTTGAGGGGTGCTATACATATGAACCGTGAGACTTTGCATTAGCACAGACTTAAACGATGTTCTCAACAGGAGCAAAACCGTGCTCACAAGATCCACGATGCAAGGGAAACTGAGCTGCAGCTCTCTGGGACTGCTGTCACTTGATCAAATCATCCAGCTTTTGTGCAGCAAAACAAAGCCCTTACCATGAGTCTCTTGAGTTTCTGAATTATGTGGCAGCAGGGGGTGAACACGCAATTGAAATGCTGCCAGTTATCAGCATCTATCCCCTGGCAGACCTTTGTCACCAAGCGGAGGAGGGCCAGGCTCCAGCTCTAACAGCATTAGTGAAGCTCCAGTGGTCTGCTGGGGGAAGCAGGCCTGCCTCTGTGCAGACAGACACATCCCCCTCTGCGCACAGCCTGTGCTGGGCTGCTGCTGCTGCAAAAAAGAGCATCGAACAGGAGGATTGGTTTAATCTGGAGTGAGGGAGAAAAGCCAATTTTACAGCAGCTCTCCTCCTCTTGTCCTCATCCTGCCTCTCTGATTGCAGGCTGAATGCTGAGCCATCAAAATCCCATCACGCGGCAGCTCTCGCATGTGCTTACATCTTGGTTTGTCATTTCCCAGTAAGGTCTCTCGCCGTAGGACATCACTTCCCACATCACAATGCCATAGCTCCAAACATCGCTGGCCGATGTGAATTTGCGGAAGGCAATCGCTTCGGGTGCCGTCCATCGGATGGGAATCTTCCCTCCCTGGAATGAAAAGTTTAAAAAACCCAACAAAAACAACAACAAACCCCAACCAAACGAGAACCAGATTACAGGGGAGGGCAGGGAACGTGCAAAAGAGGATGAAGCATCACTTCTTAGAGCACCGAGGGATGTTATTTTCTCTCTGGAAAGAGACATTGAAAGTAAATCTGTTTGACAGCATGGGGCCCCCTTCCACATTATCTCAGCCCACAAGCATTTCTAGGCTGCCCACTAATTGGTTGTCCTGAAGGTTTGTTGCTTGAATGCTGTTTGAATGCTGGGACATGTATAGGATCAACATCTCAATTATGTTGCACGGCTTGGTAAGGGAATACAGTTCCTCCGTCTCTGAGAGTAAGCAAGGGAGGAACAGACAGCTCTGAAACCAAGGAAGACTTTGATCTAACGAGGGCTTCATGCAAATTGCTACAGAGGTAATGTCATTTTTTTTCTTTAGTGCAGTCCTAGTCCTGCAGAGGGATCTGCATAGCAGGCATAGAAATCTGTGTGTGCAAAGACCAGCCTGCTTGTCCTTTGCTGTGGGACTGAAAATGATGCCACAGCTGTCAAATGTGCTTTGCTATTTCCTTTTCCCTTTTCTACTACTTTAGAAATCAAACTTCAGATCATCTCTGAGAAGGAAGAGAGGAGGGAAAGGGGAGTTTGGAGTAAGAAATGCTTTTCTCATTGGGTTTAAAGAGTTGTCTCCCTTGATTTGTATCAAAATATATTTTACTGTGAAGTCCTTTCCTCTCAGTGATTAACCAAATATTGGAAAGTCTCCCTGAATTCCCCCTAACAGTGTTTGTTATTGGAAAAAAGAAATTGGAACATGTTTTCAAAGCCAATTTTAAAAAGTCCCTTCTTCCAATAATGATTTATTCACAGACCTATTGGAGCATGCCAGGCTCCCAGCCCTGTCACGGGGTCAGGACTGCCAAGAACCCAAAGGTCTTTCCCAGATTGCAAAATCTCCACAGGGAACTGGGAACAGGAGCCAGAGAGCTCCCATCACCCTCAGAAAAATGTGATAATTGGTGATATCCCATCACAGGAGGCTCCCTCCAAGCCTCCGCTGCTGGAGATAGGTCCTGGCTATCCCCGCTCCACAGCGCTGGGGCTGTGGGACCTCGCACCATGGTGGGTGCTGGTGCCCTGAAAGGATGGGTCAGGGATGGAAAGGGCTGAGGTTGGAGCAGCCCTTTCTCAGGCTGAGGGAAACGACCTTTGACAGGGTAATGTTGAATATGTGTCATCTGCAACAGGCATTACACGCTTGTTAATGTTTTAGAAGAGGCAAATTGTCCAGAAGACCATGGCTTACATCTCTTCATGGATGCCTAAGCAAAGCACTTGCTCCTTCTCTTTCCTCCCTTTGGTACTCACCAAAGAAGACAGGATTCAGCTGGGAGCGCAATGCCCTGGCCGTTTGCTATTTGACTCTGGAGCCCCATGTGAACTTAAAAGTTATTAGTTATGTTCTGCTGTATTTGGCCATCCTCACTACATAGTGACAGGCATTTGTAAAATGAATCTAATCATGATTAACTGGTAACAATGCCAAACCCTCCTGCACAGTTTAGAGGCTCTGGATTTGTAGAAATCTCTTTGTTAAAGAGCCTGAATACCAAAAGGCAGCAGGGAATACATTTTTCTTGAGCTCAATCAGTTGAGTATCCTCATAACTCACCCTGGTCGTGTACGCTGCTTCGGGGTCGTCTTCTAGGACTCTGGAGAGGCCGAAGTCAGACACCTTGCAGACTAAGTTGCTGTTGATGAGAATGTTCCTGGCAGCGAGATCTCTATGTACATAACCCATGTCAGACAGGTACTTCATTCCCGATGCGATGCCTCGCAGCATCCCGACCAGCTGAATGACCGTGAACTGCCCATCGTTCTTCTGTAAAAAGGAGGAGACATTTGATGAGCTGAGCATCCCTGCACCCTCAGCATTGCATATGCACCAACAAAAATGCAAAGGCGAGTCTCCAGGGAAGAAAACCAGGGAAATTAATAATTCATTACTCTCATGCTCTGACCACGAAGCTTTTCATAGTTTCATTGTTTGAATTATGATCCCTAGAGACAAAGCTAAGGAAATGTAGTTCTTTTAACCAGAGATCAAGGAGTGAACTGTTTCCACTGGTGACTGATGAAGAGACAGTTACTGGTAGTGTACACATGTAATTATGTGTATAAAAGCACCAGGGTGGGCTGTCTCTGAGTCAGACAACAGAAAGGCACCAAGCTGCATGTAAATCCTACCTGCAGAGGTCCATGTGTACATATTTGGGGGTTGGGGCTCCTACCATGTTACTACACCACATTTCTAACCTCTTGGCCTATCCTCCCTTCTCCAGCTCTCACATTTCATGAAAAACTCTAACGAGTCTGGGGTTTACCATGATGCAGCAGTGTGGATGTGCTCTTGAAACAGCAAGAAGTTTTGCTGGCTAAGTGAATCACTTCCACGCAGCAGATCACCTTCTAAAATAAATGTAACATTCTCCAACTTATTCTTATCTGTTTGTACCAATGCACGAACCAAGTCCTGAAGGATGTTGTATAAATACAGATCAAACACATAACTGAGCTAATCCTGCCTCCAGACAGCACCGATGGCTGGACCAGCACCCAGCAAACATTTTCATCCCTATTAACCATCTGCAAAGAACCCAAACTTTAACCAAGGACCCCCTGGAAAAAGAGCAGAAGTATTACCTTTAAAAATGTATCCAGAGAACCATTCTCCATATATTCAGTTACTATCATTACTGGTTTGTCTAGGAAAAAAAAAAGTGCATCAGTTTGTTAGCAGCAATTTATTTAAAAAACATGAACAATAATAAAGTTGTTTCATAATGTGCCTGAATGCAAATATACAGCCATGCAACAGTAAATCTACACTGAGACACTGCTGTCCAAGAGGGATGACAACAGTTTTTGCCCAAATCTATGTAGAAATAGGAGAATTGAGGAGGAGGGGATGGCAAAGTAAGCCTGTATTATAGGTGGGGTACCTGCAAGCTGAAAGAAAGGATGGGATTACATCCCTTGTAATTCAAGTAAACCTGTGTGACTGCCCTTGTAAACACATCTGGAAAGAAGAAAAGGAATATTTGTGCTACAGAACAAAAGCAAGTTAAGTATGGAGTGAGTGTGAGTGGAAATCAAAATAGAAGTTTTTAACAAAAGACCTGGTCTCCTACTGTTGACAGCAATGATAACGTTTTTCCAAATCCATTTGATTAATTTTCATGCCCGAGTCATTTTAATGGTAATTATATATAGGTTTTGCTCAGTTTTTATATCTAATTTCTCGCTAGCTTGCCACAATGACATAGCAATAATTAATGTGGTGTGCTCCAGCCCTTGTAAATTCAACGAAATCTTATAAGAACATGTACATTATTTTTTATTTAAATCAATTTCCATTAGCTAGCACAAAGCACAGACAAAAGAGGAGCCGTCAATTATTTGTAAAGCACATTATAAATGTCTTTGGTAGAAATGATCAACAAAAACTGCTGCGTGTCATAACATGCGCACAAACGTAAATGCTCCGAAAAATGGGCACACATTCTATCATTTACATTGATCTTAATGTTCCCACTTTCCCATTACCTTAACTATTTGCCTAATTTACTGCTTAATTATCTACACAAAAAAGGTAATTGTGAGCTTGTCAATCAAAACACTCACTGTTGTGCAGACACTACCTTTGCAGCGAGAGGGACCTGCGCTGCTTCCATTCTTTTAAGTTAATATCACAGTGACTGCCCTGAGCTCAGAACTTCTGCTATGAGAAATGCACAACAGGGCCATGTGCAATATCGGCAAGTCCCAAAAACCATCACGAACCCCATCTTCGAGGACGACAGCCTTCCTGCCATGCACAACATGGGCAGGGGGGAGGAGAGATCTTGGGTGACGTTGCTATAGGTTGGCGAGCACACCAGTGGCTACGTGAGGAAGGAAAATCACAGATATATCTCTCTTTTCTTTTTTTAAATATTTTGTTTTTAAACACTAGCCCCCTGACTGTGACATGGGGTCCCTTATCTCTGACACTTCAAGGCGGCATTGCAGCAAGACTGGCATCTCATTTGTAAAGTAGAAGTAGCTAAGGGCTTGTCTGCATGGGGACAACAAAGACAATCCAAATTAACTAAGGTGTGCATTTGAAGTAGATTAGTTAAATGGTATTAAGCCCTTGCATGGATATTCTCATTCAGAACTAAAAATGGCCTAATTCATTTTCATGTGACTTATTTCCAAAGTAAATCATAATGCAGCGGACATTTTACCCTAAAGATCCGAATTCATGATAGGCCAATGACTAAAACACTGAAGGGAAAGAGAAGTTAAACAATAGTGGCATTGTTTAGGATTCAAAAAGGCTGTTTTGGTCTATATAAAAGAAAAGAAAAAAAGCTAGGAAAATGCTCTGGATGCCTGATGGAAAAATTTTGAGTGCAGTAAACAAGCATGTAATGAGCATGTAGTGTGCAGGATGGATGCACACAAGGAGGCTTTTGTGTGCTACACAAGGTGACCCCAGGAGAGTTTGATGTTATTCAATTATTGGGAGAGACCCATCTTGTGTTTTTTTATTTTTTAATTTTTTTTAATTATTATTTGGGGGTTTTTGTTTGTTTCGTTTTTCTTTTTTTTTATTAGAAGTTTTAGGAAATGCACTTTCAAGGAAAAACACAAAAGAAGGCTGTCAATTGCAAACACATACTGATTTCAGGAAGGCTATAAGGATATGAACAGGACAAATGTCTGGTGTCTCTGTACCTGCTCTATTGCAGCTCTGAAAAAGAACTAATTTTGAAAACACTGCCTCTGACGAATGACAAATGCAATGACCAGCAGCCACAGGGCCCCAGATGCTGGTGAGAGGCAACTATTACCACAAGCATCACTAGCAGATCCCTGAGGGAGCTTTACTTAATTGTAGTTTTAATCAGTCCTACCCCCTTCAGCTACACCTTTATTCTTCCCTGCCTCTGGAAAACAAAACTTCAGCTAATTTTTGTCTCTGCTCTTACCCTGCAGGGTTCAGCACTACCCTCCTGTGCGCTCTTTGCCAGCGTTTTGCTGCAGCAGTTTCTCAAAATATGACAGCTGGAAATTATCAGGGGTCATGACTCAAAATACTCTTGCATTTTGCAAGGGGAAGGCAATGCTGCATGCTCTGGTGGACATCCCGGGCTCAGCGCTGTCTCCATCGCCCACCTGCTGCCCTAGGCTGGCCAGGCACACCAGCTCCTAATTCTATGTCATTTAATTCTGGGCTTTTGTAGAGGGACTTTCTCTTAGCCCATGCATATTACGCCTAGGTGAAACAAGTTTTGCAGAGGGAGTTAACGTGTTGGTGTGGGGTTTTTTTGTTTTGTTTTTGGGGTTTTTTTTGTTTTGTTTGTTTGTTTGTATAATTTTATCCATTATTTATCCATTCTAGCTAGAATAATGCCAAAATCATTCAGACACAAATCCCCTTTAACAATGTTGGGGAACTGTCGTGGTTTAACCTGATCTAGCAATACAACCATGATAGCCACTCACTCACTCCTTTCTCCTCCCTCCCCTCTAGGGGAGACAATCAGAAGAGAAGGGAGAAACTTGGATTGAGATAAACACAGTTTAATAAAATAACAAAATACTAATACACTACTAGTAAACATATATATAATATAGAAATAAAAGATACTCAGGGCGATTCTTCACAAATTCCATCCACAACTGAGCAGCCAGTCCCAGGAAGCGGCACCTGGTCCTGATCCCGAAGAAAGAAAAAAAAAAACCAAAAAGGAAAAAGGCAGAAAGACACAGAGGCCTCTGCAAAATGGCGAAAGGTCAAACTAAATGTTCCGAACAGAACTCTCCCGGCTCCGATAAAAACAAACAAACAAAAAGAATGCATGAGAGAAGAAAAACACCCAAGAGCAGGCAGGAGCGAGAACACCCCAGAGAGAATGAGCAGAAGATCTCGTCGCTCCTTAAATATGAAGCATGACGCTAGTGAGATGGAATACTCCTATTGATCAGTCTGGATGTCAGTCAAGCTCTGCCCCATCCATGCCCCCCTTCCTCGATGCCTCACACCTGTGGACAGAGCGCTCAGAATGTCCTTGGCTCTCAGACCAGAGCCATTAAAAACATTAACTCTGTGCTGGGGTGTTATCTCTTGTTCTCAAACTAAGTCCAAATAATGAGCATGCTAGCTATGAAAAAGAAAGGTTTCTAACTGCATGAAGAAAATTAACTCATTTTCAGTCAAACCAGCACAGGAACCTGTTCCCAGCTGGACCCACTAAGTGTGATTTCAGGCAAGCAGAGCTGGCTGGGTTTTGAGAAATGATGAAAGGTGCAGTCAAAAGGTAAATTACCTGAGTTTTCCTCCCCTATCCAACTCTCCCATCAATCAGAGCTCAAGGAGAGAGGTTGGCAACAACATGCACCTACTTTTGGTGACGACACCTTCCAGGTGGATGATGTTGGGGTGGTCAAACTGCCCCATGATGCTTGCTTCTCCCAAGAAATCTCGCCTCTGCTTCTCTGTGTAGCCCACCTTCAGGGTTTTGATAGCCACTGGCAACTCACGTTTGCCCTGCAGCTTCAGCCGTCCGCTGCAGACTTCCCCAAATTCACCTTCAGAGAAAAATCAGAAAGAATGGGATTGCAGCATGCCAAAGGCACCTGTCCATCTGCAGCATATAGCCCAGCTCATATAGATAGCCAAGTAACTCATAAGTGCAAGAAAACTAGGAAGAAAACTGGGAAGAAAAACGTACTTTTTCTATATTTAAAGAGCTATGCTCTATATTCCAATGTGGTTTCTCCTCATTTCATGTTTTTGTCTACTAGATGAAAGAGCCTTGTCACATCCTATATCATTGCCCTGTGTAGACAGCTGTAAAGAACAAGCCACTTGCTTCTTAATCTCCTTTTGGTAAGTTAAATAGATGGAATGCTGTTAGCCTTTCACAGCAACATATATTTTTATAGACTATAAAACCTTTCTGATTTTACAACCACCTTTTCTAAAACAGTAATGCAAATGGATTTTTTTTTCTGGTGAACAGTAAATTACCTCCAAAAACACAATTTCAGAGGATACAGAACATTCCTAAGGTTGGATGCAACTCCAAACAAAAAGCTTAACTGTAAAGAAAATGGGAAATTCTTCTTTTAACTAGGGAAGCTTTGGACTTTGTGCTTTTTTTCTCTCTCAGATGATTTCTTATTCTTATATTTGCTTCGAGACTGACCTTAATGGGGGAAGAGAAGAAGGTTAAAAGAGTGAAAAGAACCTGAAAATTAAGTGGCTCAGTTCCCTTAGCATCTGTTGAAATAACTCGAGCTTTGTGATCATTTTCTGCTGTTTTCAGTTCAGTCCTTGAATTTCAAAAGCATAGACAAGATGTCCCAAATTTTGGAGGGAACATGCTCCCCATCACTTGCGGGGCACCAAGCAGCACAAAGATTTCACAGCCTTTCTTTATTTCTAGCATTAAAAAAGCCAACCTTCCACGCTGCTTTAAGAAGCATGAAGTGCGTTTCCATACCAGCTCCGATAACTCTTTCGATGGTTATGCATGAAGCCTCGATTTCCTTGGCAAACTCATGAACGGCTTGATTAGGGTCCTCATAGGTGTGGGGATCAATGTAGGTCCTTACTCCGGGCAGCTTAACTGCAAACACAAATTAAGAGTGTTACTGGGACGTGGTATGACAGACGATGGGCAATACCCACTCCTGGCCCTTGCACTCTGCTTTGCTGGAAGATATTGCAGCCAGGAAACCTATTTCTATGGGAAAAACGAATATATAATGCTTTTTGAATGTTCTGTGTTTTGAAATACTGTGCAAGCAAGCACCCTTGGAAAGGACATTTATTTGATATGTGACATACATGCAACTTCATCATATTTAGAAAAGTGCATGACGGCGCTCAGCTGGAATGATGCACAGCTGAAAATTCCACTCAGTCCTGCATAACAGGCTGATCCAGGGTCTAGAGGAAAAGGATCCCTTTCTGGATCTGGAAAGGACACACCAGGAGGAAAAGTACAAAAAGCAAAATGTTGAAGGGAACAACTTGCAAAGCAAGTTGGGTGGATGGGGGTTGACAGATAGCTGCAATAAATAATGCCCTACCAGTCACATATTAGCTAATCAATCAGCCACATTATTTGAGATGGAGTTACTGAGATTTAAATGAACAGAATATTTGCAGTACAAAGCCTGTGGGTTGTACCACTATAAATACAATCAATAGCAGGCTTTTTCTCCAGGACTTGAGAGGGGAAAAGTGTTTTCATTATCTGTATTATAAGTTTGCTTTGACAATCATTAAGGACACTTGCAAGGAGAACTGCTCATTGGTCCAGTAAGACAGCTACATTACATTCCAGCTCTTAATTGATTTGCTTCCTGCTGCCTTCATTACATAGCAGTAATGAAAATTTGAATTTCGCTCAAGACGTGTTTGCCTTTTCCACCCCAAAAGGCACCTTGCTGTTCCCCATCCCCAGACCTCACAGCACTTGATGAAGGAAGGCTTTTCAAACACCGGCTCTGGATGTATGGGAGGACTCATAGCAACCATAAGATCTATTTTCTGGCATCGCCACAGAGGTTTGTGCATTCAAATAAGCTTGTGGGTATTAACAGGGTGTTTGAAAAGCTTCCTAGGAGCAAGAAGTAGGCATTATTCCCCTGCAGAGGTATCCGAGGCAAAGAGGAGTTGTGGGCTTGGTCCTCACGGCTGGCTGAGGTGCAGCAAAGGTTTCAAACAGGAATTCTGCACAGGTACATCCAGATCACAAAACTGTAGAGCTATTACGTGCTGGCTGGGCAAAATTAATAGCACACAGCACAGGCAGAGGAGCAGAAGAAAACGGCTTGCTAGAGAGATGTGCTGATGATGTACTGGTGCAAACAGCTGGGCATATGTCAGGACTGCTCAAATGTTCAGTTCTCCATGGGGCTTGGAGCAGAGGCAGGAGGAGGCTTACTGAATAACAGAACAAACTGAATTTGTTTGTGCATTACTAACAAAACAATTTCTGGGAAAAAAAAATCCTCTCACTTGTATTTCTTATTACCACAGAGAGACAAAAATGCATATATACACATTTGATCTTTACTCACTGTGTCCGTTATGAAAATGCATCTTTTCTTCTTCTGGATCTTGTTTAGCCTTGCTATAGCCACATCGCCTGGAAAAAAAACCAAACAAATCAAACACAGAAGAGTGGTTTTGTCGCTGGTATGGCAGAACCCTGCTCATTACTTCAAATCACAGAAACCCTGAGCAGCAAAGAATCCAACTTCTCTAGTGGCCGTATTGCTGCTGTCCCAGTTTTAGCTCATCAAACTAGTTGCAATTTCCCTAACACGATTCAGGGCCCAAGGCCCACTGATTTTCAGTTGGACTTGTGCTCCTAAATCCCACAGATGCTTCTGAACAACTCCACTCTGCCATACATGTAATTCAGCTATTATTAAGAAGGAAAAAAAGCAAGAAGAGGAAGGACGATGGAAGGGGAATGGGATGAAACATTACAATCGCAGAAGTGGGATCTCTGAGACCACAGAGCTTTTGCAGGGACCACCTTGTATGTATAGCATGGTCCCCTTTATCCATGGGGTGGCTGCACAGAACTTTAAATTTCGATACTTTTGATACTTTAGAAAACAGCTGCAAGGCTGCAGCTGAATCCCAATGTGGAGTTGCAAACATGGGCATATGGGCATCCTCCTGCCAGTCTTTGGCTGCTCTTCCCCAACTTGTCCCTCACCCTTCTTGCCACTTCTCTAGGCAACATTACCACATTAGCATTAACTGGCTGCTTTGGTGGCATTCCTGAGGCTTCCTTCACTCAGACAATCACTTAGGAAGCTATAGAGGAACCACATAGGCGAGGAGAACTGCTATTTACACACATATATATATTTAAAAACATGGGATGAGGTATGTATGATGCACATATATCTGCCAGTCTTTCCCAGGACCCAATATGGTAACTGGATAGAGGAACTGGATCATCCTTCAAGCAAACCACATGGACACGCAATGGAGGAACACTGCTTGGAAAAGAGAAAAACCTGAAACCAAGCTCTGTAAGGCCAGTGTGCAGGGGATGGCAAGCTGGGACACCCCAAAGAAAGCCTCACGGTAACAAGGAGCCGCTGACAGCCGAGAAAGTCAGAGCCACCTCTTCCCTTGCCCATGACTGTGAGATGGGGGGGATGCAGGCGCTCCGGCATCGCTCACAGCGAGGAAGCGCACACAATTAGCAGAAACAAAACTGCAATTAGGAGGAGGCAGCAACAGGCATCTGTACAAACATGCCCTCAGTGGGAAGTACTATTCCAGGGAACCGCTGCCTGCCTGGCTGCAAGAGCCTGAGCAGCCTTCCAGTTAGAGGATTTTGGCACCAGGTTTGTGAAACAAACACAATTGCAAACAAATCCCCCAGAAGATGGGACGCAGGCACCGCTGCCGAGCTAGCAAGCACAGGGGAACAGATTGGTACAAGGTGCAGAAGGGGGAAGACTGACAGGCAGTGCATGGAACGACAGGGAGGTGACAGGGTCAATAAACAGGTCACACTTGATCAGCAGCCAGGCACTCCATGCAGGGCGTGATCTCAGCAGCAGCGGCCCAGCAGAGACCATCACACTCCGAAGGCAACACCCATGAAGGCAGTGATGGAGACACAGCTCAGTTATCCCCCGGCAGTGCCTGCAGCTGTGCTCGTCACCTTGCTCTAGCCATCTCCCAAGATGGGGTCTTGCCTAATTAACTCAAAAATTAAGCACTAGGTGAAGGCAGAGACACAGAGAGGGTCATTGCAAAGCATGTCTGGGTGTTTACAAACCCTGGGTGAAAATGGATTCTCCTTCATCATGCCACTGCCCCACCTTTAAGTATAAAACCTAGAGATGAGCATCAATTCCTACTTCTGGCAAACACTATTTTTTTCCACTTCAAGTTGCCAGAAATTAAACCAGTTTTCTGCAGAAGTAATTTTCTGGATTGGGGCGTATGTGTGCGAAGAGGTTTTCAAGGCATGTACTCAAATCTCAATTTTCCTCTTAGAATACACAAATTCATCCCTCTACCAATTGGACATACAAGATTTCTTCTGTTCGCCTTTTAAAGCAAATGCCCTCATCTCTTACTCAGGTTTGGAGTACTTCACCTATAAATAAGCCTTTCTAACATTACCCTTAACTGCGTCTCCTGATGCTTTGATCGCAAAGAGGGAGGAGAGAGAGATGGGGAACATGCCATCACTTGCATCCAGTGATCTGAGTACACCTTGATGCACAACTCAAAGGGCCCTAGCAAACCAGGTGATCACACATCCAGCAGCATGGCACAGAAACTGGGCTCTGGGACAGGTCAAAGTGAAATTTCAGGCAGTGGACCGCCACTGTCAAGCAATAGTTGGGCATTGCTAACAAAGCCTGCTGCAAAACCTGCCCCGTGCAATCACCTGTGCCCTTTGCACACTTGTTTTCTTAAACTACCCAGAGAAATGGGCCAGGTACATACTGACTGGAGCTAAACCACACGTCTTCCCTTCTTGACCTTCAAATGCCTTCAATAACAGACACAAGCAGTTTCTTTCTCCTTTCTTCACCAGCTAAATCCCATTAAAACCTGCTATTTCAGGTTAACAGTTCTGATTCACTATGTGAATCTTACTGGCAGATAAAAGTATCTAAATATTGTGGCCTTGCAATATATTTTTTTGGAAGATAAAGCTCCCAGTTGTTTGCAAAATAATCCATTTCTGTATGTGCATTTGTGCTTAATATCTATTAGAAAAGCTGTGAGTCAAAAGTCTCCTGATGGAAGACCAACTCTCTAGTTTATGGCCATTGTATAAACCATAGATTTCCTGTAACTTTTCTATATCACATACAGCACAAGTATAAAGATCCTGATGCTCGCTTCATCTCCCACTGAGCTGGAGACACTCAATCAAAGAGTTAATGTAATTCAGCAGCACACCTGAATCTCAATTCATTTACTCCTGTTGTGGATTTGTCCCAGTTTCTGGATCTAGAAAGCAGATGTCTTCCTTGCATGGCCCTGTGTTTTTCAATAAAAGTATTAGAGGAAAAAAAAAAGTGAGACTTTAAATATTCTTAAGGCATCATGTCTTATTTAAAAACTACTTGCAGATTGGCAGGCAGCTCATAAAATATTTATGGGGCAGATTATAAAAGTGAAGTTGTAAAATGATCCCTATATAGGTTTATAAAATATAAAACTGACAGGCAGAAAGATGAAGAATCCAGCTGGGAATCGGATGCCCGTTGCCTGGTGTGGCAGAAACAAATTCAGAGAGAAAAATCCTTCAAGAGACAAGGCAGGGTGATGCTTGTTCTCCCTGGACCGATGGAGATACTTTGCATCTGAATCTGTGCTTTGGGGCGCCCTTTCTGGTGGTGTGCGGCCCCTTGGCCACCCCCAAGCTCCATGGAAAGCCCAAGGGCAGGTGGTTCCATCTCCCCAGCTGGGACCACACATGGGATGGCACTGGAGACACACATAGGGACAGCATTTAGAAGTCCCTGATGAGGAAAGGGCCCTCGCCTTGCCAGGTGCAGCCAGTGCCATCAACCAGTTTGTGCCCTAAAGCAGCCTGTAATTTCCTGTCCCAGTCCTGCAGAGTTTTACACATGTATTTAATTTCTTAAATATGAGACAAATGAACTCTGCGCTTCCCTGAACAGTGACAAAACATCACTTGCTTTTCAGGGGTCAGACCTTCACTCAGAAGCACATCTTTTACTATAAATCAGCTCTGAGGAATGCATCCCACCCACCTCGAGCTGGCATTTTACAGGTTTGTGAGGACCGTGAAGCTGTTGTTTACAAGGGGTTAGTGCTCATTTCACACTACTTATTTCAAGATGTTAAAGCAATAAGGCTGCATACGTGTTGCAGGGCAGGACTGCATTCCACCCAGAGGAACAAACATACCAGGCTCCATCCATCTGGCAAAGATCCTGTCACCTCAGCTTATGTGTGGAGACAATAACTTGTTCAGCAAATCGGTTTATCCTGGATAAACAATGTTGATACGGAGAGCCAGAGGCAAAGGTCCATGTTCTGCATTCGCCTTTGCTGCCTGCAATCCCAGAGTATATTCAGTATTACAAAACCAGGGAACGCTCAAGAGACTAGTGTAAAACGAACAGCTTTTATACCAGAAGTTGTCTCCCATTTTTCTGTTCACTTTTTTTGATGTCGATAATGAGTTATTTTTCCATTGCACTGGACCAAACTTTCACCTGGGGTAACTTGGTGCAATCCTTGCTGGTTGGGAATCTCTCATTCAACTCTGCCTACTTTCAAAGTCCTATATTTTGCAGAATGGGATCAGAAGAGCACTAAAATGTCTTGAGATGACAAGCTAAGACCTTCAGCCAGTTCAAAGAGACACCAGACAACTGGCCTGAGCTCACCATCTTCTCAGCAGCTTTCCCAGCCACCGCTGTCCCCCTCTTCATGGTGTCACCCTCCCTTCAACCTCCAGTTAACCAAAGGAAGTTTCACAATTCCAGCAGTGGTATTTTTAGCCTTTAGTCTTTCCCTGCCTTTGTACTGAATGACTCCTCGGCTTTCCTAAACTACTGCCAGAACAATTAAAAACCACTTTAAACAAGATACTGTTTCCTCCTCTTGCAGGAAGCTCCCTCTGAAGTGACCTCCATAAATTTCTCTAAAGAGGTGGTCGTGCCTTCTGACGGCATGGCCTTTCCCATTTGCCCCTCCCAGCTGGCAGCCACATCGGTCTCTCTCCAGCTTAGGAGGAACGTTGCAGAGGGTGCTTTCCAGCTCAGCTACATTTTCCCTGTGCGTCTCTCTTCTTCACAGTCATCCAGTTCATTCCCAGCATCCTTTGAGTGGGCGCATCCCGTATTTCCCATTGTTGTCACTCTATGAACTTGAACATGAGCCAACAGTGTCCCTGGCAGCCAAGAGGCCCAACTGTGTCCTGGGTGCATCAAGCACAGCATGGCCAGCCGGGCAGGGAGGGGATTGTCCCGCTCTGCTCTGCACTGGTGCGGCCTCACCTGGAGCTCTGTGTGCAGTTCTGGGCAACACAGCATAAAACATATTAAGCTACTAGAGAGTGTCCAGAAGAGGGCTACAAAGTTGGTGAAGGGTTTGGAGGGGAAGCTGTATGAGGAGTAGCTAAAGTCACTTTGTTTGTTCAGCCTGGAGGAGACTGAGGGGAGACCTCATTGCAGTGCACAGCTTCCTCACAAGGGGAGGGGCTGACACTGATCTCTTCTCTTTGGTGACCAGTGACAGAACCCAAGAGAATGACAGGAAGATGTGCCAGGGGAGGTTGAGGTTGGACATTAGGAAAAGGTTCTTTACCCAGAGGGTGGTAGAGCACTGGAACAGGCTCCCCAGGGGAGGTGGGCACAGCCCCAAGCCTGACAGTGTTCAAGAAGCGATTAGACAACGCCTTCGGACACATGCTGTGAATTTTAGGGTTGTCATACGCAGGGACAAGAGTTGGACTTGATTATGCTTGTGGATTCCCTTCCAACTCAGGATATTCTATGGTTCTATAGCTGAGGGACATTTGAGGCACGGCTCCCAGCGAGGCACTGCTCCTGCGCTGGTGGCATGGCCACTACGGACAACCGAAGTACTGAGAAGTTCTCTCTATCATAATCACTGCCAAACTTGCGACTCGCAGGAATGACCACATGTACATTTTGCAGCCGAACACTCTGGGCTGCTCTTAAGCACTCAAAAGTCACAAAAAACAATTTAAAAATGCTCTGACAGGAAAAAAAAAAAAAGCTTTCTACTTTAGGACCTTCGGGATTCACATTTGCGAACTCCTCCATGGCTCAGGTCTCTGTCAGAGCCAAAATACAGCACCAGAGTACTCCAAAATGGTCCACCATGATGGTTGCTGTGCTCGACAGCCAGCGACGGCACCAGGACACAGCTACCAGCACGCAAAGCCTCAGCATCCCCCAGAAAACACTGCAAAACAACTTAATGCTCCTCGGCCAGATATACTGCAAAACCTTCCCAGTTTACCAACGCAACTGGGATGTCTCAAGCAGCGATCTGATGGGGTCATGATTTCAGGAGTCTCCTAGAAGATCTCTGCCTGCACAGATTACAGCCAATTCAGAGACCCAAAACTCATTCCCTTCTGGGGAGCAACTCAACTTGCGTCCAGTCAAACCAACAGAAATTAAAATCATTCTTCCTTTGAGTAGTCGGAAAAGAGGGGAGAGTACAGGAGAACAGAAACTAGTGAGGCAGAATGGGGCAGCATGCAGCATGGACACCCAGCTCTCGACACCCACAGAGATATGTCCAACGCCACTGGAGCATATCATTGGCAAAGAGCACCGTGTCGTTGCCATGTATGTCATACATTGACACGTATGTCGATGACATACAGTTTGTTTCACTGACATGCACGTTACATGCCACTAAATACCTTTCCACTTCCCTCTGCCTCCCTTCTGGGGGCAAATTACTCCCCGTCCCCTTTTGGTGACAAGAACCAGAATTTGATGAAGATGTTTGGCTTTAATATGACACATGACAGTTCTGGTGTGGTATCTGGATTGATCATGGCACAACATATCAGGTTTGTCTTTTTTTTCCCCTGGGACCCCTGCTCTCACTGGTGACACACCCTGCTTTGAGTCACGCTATTTCCAGTTGTCGAGATAGACAAGCTGGGTACAGAGGTTGGATGAGAAAGCGATTTCCAGGCCAGAACAAGAAAGGGAGGGAGAGGCAGACTGTGCACAGAAAACATGGAGGGAGGACACGAAATAGGGGCCAGCACGGGTGAGAACACTGACCATGTTAGGCTTGGATAGGCAACAGCACGCAGAGAAGAAGCCCACCCACAGCCACCATCGCAGCAACTGAAAAGCAAACAAAAAGGCCCAGGATAAGGAATAAATCCCACCACCCTGGCAAGGTGCAAATACATCTGCAACATTTTTATATGTACTTCTTCCTTCTTATTGTAATTACTATTTGGACCTTAACAACCTGGGCTGCAAGAATTTCATGACACATGCTACTGCTGGGGAAAAATGCCTTGGGGGAAGCGTATAGATGCTGGTCCTGCAAAGTAATTAAACCATGTGCTTTGAGTACCACCCATGAGCTTAAACTTAAGCACCTTCCTTGGAGCAGGCAAAGTGACTTTTTTGTACAAGTGCGTGTGCAGGACAGTTCCAATTTCCTCTTGAATAGAAAGCACTGGATGGGTGTGAGCCCTGCTTCAGCAGACTTGACTCGTGCATTGTGCATCTGCAGAAGCAGGACCTTATGCATTGGGTGAGAGGATTCAGCCTAAATAAACTCAAAATGCAGTGAGTTGAAAGGCGCTGTGTCTCCACAGCTTGCTTTCGAAGGCTGCTGAGCCATTGCTCCAGCCTGGCATAAGTCCGCAACCCAAGGCTGGCTGCACCTCAGTAATTACCCTTTATCTCTGCAAAGAACTCGTACGGACAATTTTTCTGTTACCAAAACTACAAAACTACTTCATCTTGAAAAAGAACACAGTGCAGAAGAAACAACAGGAAGGTCTTCAGCACGATATACAGGTAGGAGGCCCAGTGGTGCATACATACTCTGGTTAAAGCCAGCTGAAGATCTCACTCATCATTTCTCCTCAAATCATCGTTAACGCATCATTCTTGAAAAAATAATTGTGCTCATCAGATTTTTATGACGTATAACTTACAATGCCTAAACAAATCAAAATAGCCTATTTAGACAAAATTTACATTCTGAAACTGCACCACCTTCAATTATGATGCAAAATAACTTCAGGCATGCAATGATTTACAGAATTATATACTGGATTATGTGCTTACTTAAATCAGAACTGGTGAAGAATGTCTCTCTAAGCTTCTTTTGCATCAGCAAGACAACTTGCAAGCATTTTCTAAACAGTGATGCCAATTTTTTTTTTTACTATAATTGACAATATTTGGTATTTTCACAAGGCTGCAGCTTGTGGAGTCATGCTAATATGGGAGAAGCTGAGCTTTCAACTAAACCTCTGTTAACCCTGGCGGTCCAAATCCCAAAAGCACACAAACGGAACTCAAGCATTTTATGTTTTGAGACAATTTTGTCATTTTATGGGTTTAACCTTGCAGGATTTGAGTGCAGGGAACTGGTACATCTCCAGAAGCTCACTGTGGCTGTGACAACTTAAGTTTTAGGTTGGAGTCTCCCTCCCCCATGCATCTTCTAACAGTTGCTGCTTCAGATCTCACTCGCTCCCTTTATGGGGAGGAAAAAATGCTCAAGTCCAAGGGAAATACGCCTCAATACAGCCTTCCTCCTGCACACCTGTCACATAATGCTGTGTGCTTAAGGTCAAAATACTCACAGCTGTAACACTGAGGGAAATCTAAAGCTACTAGAACAAACTAAACTGGATTAGTGGACAAGAAAATTCACTTTCCAGTCCTGAGCGCACTTGGATAGCTAAGTGAATAGAGTTTTTCGCCTGAACAGTGAGCACAAAGGAAGATGCATGTTAAAAGAACATCTTGATCTGACAGATAAACTTCAGAGTATTAAAATCCAAGGCTGGCACATCTGGATGTGAAACTCCAGTAAACCCACCGTCCTCCGGCAGCCAACACTTTTGGGTGCTGATGGCTTCTATGAGGAGCTTCCCCATCTCCTTACTCCATGAAGGCCTTTCTCGGTCTAGAAGCTGAGGAGCTGAAAGCAAATGCTTTCCAGATGAGATCAGATGTTGTGGCAGGATAAGAGACTGCTGCTCATTGAGATATGCCTGGATCTCTCCAGGTTTTTAAGATCCGTAGGCAGTGAGCTGAGCTGTTCCAGGAGCACCGTATACATCCAAAGTACCTACAAAATCTCCTGTCTCACTGAATCCAACCATGAGGAGAGCTTGTGGAGGCTGCCCTGGGCTCAAGTGGGCGGGCAGGAGCCCCTCCGATCTGCTGCGGGTTAACAGATGACACATCCATGTAACGGTGAAGTTTATTCAGACACCACCTGCTGCATAAAATCCCCTTTGCTGGGAAAGAACAAGGTGTTGAGGCAGCCACCTCTCCGAAAGCCAAGCTGGCTTGAAACAAGGTGTGACTTCTGCTTTGGGCCCCAGCTTCAAAGAAGGGGCTGCAGATGGGCAGAGACAATGTAGAGGAGCCTGGAGCTGCAGTGGGACCTCCCGGAGCTCTGTGGTCGGCCGCTTCTTGGTAAGACCAATCCCACTGCTTTGGTTTCCCTTGGGTGAGGAAAGCTGGCACTCCTCCAGTTCTAGCCAAGGTGACCCCTGCAATGCCTATGTGGTTTGCAAACCCAACTGTCCAGAGAGCAAACCTTAATTAACCTGTGCTGGGAGGACTTATCAAGACCCTTGGTATCATTTCAAACCTTGGGCTACATGCTTGGTTAATGAAATGTATATATATAAATATATGATGGGCCCCAGCAACTGTGCCTGCAGTCAATATTAATTTACCACAGGCCTTCAAATGACCCAGACAGTGTTTGGAATTAAACTGCATTTCTAATGGCTAGATGCATCTCGGAGAGGCTCTGCCATATATAGCTGTGGCTTTTAAGAGTTAGAATTTGAAGACTTGGAGTCATGATAAATGAAAGCCTTGTTTGCTGCTTTTAATAAGCTGCTATAATGGGGCTGTTCTTCAGAGGTTTGCAATTAGGGACACGAGGCAGCCCTGAGTGATGGCAATGATCGGTCCCTGCACTGCCAGCATGGGGGGCCAGCACTGCCCCTTGCACCTTACAAGTCCACGTGCTTGTACTAAACAGCAGAGAAGCAGCATTACACACTGCTACATACATATTCCTACTCTGCCCAAAACTCTGCTTCCAGCTTGAAGGGCAGCCCAGTTTCCCTGTCAAAGTGGAAACAGGACGTGCGTGATGCCATCAAATGCATCATCTGAATGAGGGCAAGGAGTTTTCGTTGTTGACTGCTGCGCTCCCCCACATTTCCCCTGCTCAGACAAAGCTTAAGCCAGCCACTCATCTGTGCGTCATGGTCCTCCTGCCCACTTCCCTTGGCTGCTGCTGGAATAACTCAGAAACACTGCTTTCAAGGGCAATGCCTCATGGGCTTGGAGCTTAATTACAGACTTGGTCCAATCTCACCTCCACTCTGGGCCAAAGTCATCTGAAGGTAGATTAAACTGAGTCCCTAAACCATCCTCGAAACCGCAGCAACTCAGACTGGTTTGCACAGCCTGGTGTGTTTGCACAGAAGCACTAAGCCCAAAAGTGTTTAGGAAAAAAAAAAAAGGAAAGAAAAACAAAGGTGTCGGAGCAGCCAAATTTGCCAAGCTGATCTAGGTGGGATGGGGACTATGGGCAGCAGATTTCTACACCAGCCCTGGGAAGGCATCATGGCATCACCCTGTGCAAAGGGGGAAGCACGGGAGAGCTTTTTTGGGAGAGGGATCCTGTACATCAACGCTGCTCATGCTCCCCTTGGGGAAAAGGTATTGCCAAAAAGGCTGTTAATGTGATGAGGGTAGTGAAAACCTTGACCCGAACAGGGGCAGGACCAGCTTCTGCCTGCTCTCAGTGCATGGGAATTTTGATTTGGCAGAGTAATAGCTTCTCTGACAAAATCCTTCCTCTCGTCAGGTGAATTACAGGGGATATTTGGCAGTAGGCAGTGTCATAAAGTGGCTATAAATCATGGGGGACAATGTCCTGTAGGAAGAAGGAAGAGCAGACAGGAATGTAGAGATAAAAATCCTTTAAAAAGTCACAACTAAAAAAAATTGTGACTCCTGCTGCAAAAGTTCTATGAAAAACGTTATCTACAAACTGTCTCCCATTTCCTACAGAAATATTTAAAAAGTAAACTATTTTAAGACCTGATACAACCTGGAAAATAGGATGGGGGAGGTCTGTGGAAAAATTTATCCGTTTTGACCTTCCACATCAGGGAAGGCCGCAGGCACTGGCTCAGGACCTGGGATACACACCACACCACAATCCTCTCACCGTCTCTACTCCCTGAAAGTCACTTTTTAACAAGATGCACATATTTGTGTCCAGAAAGCCCTCTGCCACCACAGGGGCTGATATTTAAAACTCTAAATCAGCTCAGGTCAAGGATGGATACTCTGGTGCAGAAGCCTCTAATTGTCAGTACCCAGATGGCAAGATTTGTCTTTACTTTGTCTTTTAAAGGCTCGTTCCTTGCCAGAAGAGACTTTCTATATACACACGACACAGGGTGAGAGGCAGATTTTTGCTGCTTCAATTTTTTTTTTTTCTTAAGTTCTATAAAAAGCTCCCTCCGGTTCTTTGGAAGATGACTTGAGATGGAAAGGTCATCCATAATGGGTATATAAATGCAGATGCACAGTGCACTTCCTTAGTTATTTTGAGTGGCTTCTGCAAACATGCTCAGCATTGACCTAATAGCATCCCTATTTTACTCTGTAAAAGCCTATTCCTTTGTTTAGGGCTACAAAGCTCAAATGCTCGAGGGACCAGCCGTCTCTTAACACTCACCCTAAGACCCTGACAATTTTGCAAATGCGGTTTGGTTCAAAGGACCAAATTGGGAGCAGTGGGTTTCCTTCCCAGGCTGATGCAGACACGGCCTTTCACCTCACTTGGTAGGAAGAAAGGGGCTGATGCCACAATGACAACTCAACTGCTCCTTGCAAGGTGGAGCACAAGGGTCTTTGCGACTGGCATCATCTGACAGACTGTAAAACAAAAGTCTATAAAGATTTTAGATTAATACATATATACTAAAATTAGAAACAAGGATGCCAAGAGGCATCTAATTCATGCATTGCTGTGAAAGCAAAATCTATAACATTGCTCTGTGAAATGCATTGCGCTTTCAAGAAGAATGTGTAATCCTAACAAAACAAAGATAACAATAACTCTGTGTTCTTTAACTCAATGCTTGTATCTGGCTTAATAATAGATTTTCAATCCACTTCTCTTTTTTTCCTTTTCTGAGACAACTACGGCCTGATTTAGTGAATCTCTTTGATTTGTCATCCTGAGCATTATATAATTGATGTGCCCTTGATGCAAAGAGGGGAATTACTTGAAAAAAGCCACCAGCTATTTTGCATTTATGACCTTGGTCAGAGAACGCATTATTTACAGGAAGAGTCTTCTTGAACATCTGCAAGTAAATCAGCTCTGAAACGCAGCTTAATTGCTTAGGGCAAAGTGCATTTAGTTTCAAATTCCCAGGAACCTCCAGCTTCAGACACCAAGCGCGTTGCCACAGATGGACGCTGGTGTGTGGAAATGCCACCGCGGCTGCCGTTCAGCTGACCTTTGGTTTAGGGCCAGCTGCCAACGGGAAATTCCAAGCTGCTATTTACATTTGTTCAAAAGAAGCGAGAAATAGCAGAGATACTTGAAAGCAAAAAAAAAAAAAAGGGGCAGGGGAAGAGGTGGGGAAACTTCTGCCTTCCAGGACCTGGTGGAAAATAAAAAGCTTGCAAACTCCTGAATCGTACTGCTGGGAAATTATTTTCCAAGCTGGGGAGAGCAGGAGGAATCCCACTCCTTGCTACAGGGCTTCTCTCACGCCCCTGCTCTCCTTTCCCAGTTTCCCCAGTGCTGTCCTACCTCCAGACACACTTGGCTTGAGCCTGGTACTTGGTTAGGCAGGTGCAAAGAGATTCCACAGAACATCTTAAGGAGAAATATCCTAATTTTCAGGTGCCCAGGGACTCTCAGGGAGCAGCACAGAGTCAGTGACGAGGAGCCCATTTGCAGGAGCTATCCAGGCTACATCCCTAGTGCTGCAGAGCAAAAGAGTTTTTCTCCTGAGCTTTGCTGCTGGGCAGTACCTGCTCTCCTACATGAGCAGAAAAGGCAGAGCCTAGGCTTTGCACAGCTTGCCTGGCATGGAAAGCAGTGGTGATTCCAGCTGGAGCAGCTCCTGGAGTTCCTGTCTGTTTTTCTAAAAGCAAGTATGGGAAAGAATGCGGAAAGGGAATTTAACCCCTGGGAACCAGGCACTGGAACCATATAACCACTCCAAAGATACAGGAAAGTGTCTTCCAGAAACAGGTTAACAGCTTCAGAGAGGGATTATCCCATGACTTGGAAAGCATTTATCATCCCCACAGTGTCACAGCATGAATCACTCTCCACGAATTGTCTTGAAGTCATATCCAAGGCAAAGCAGCATGACTGACACATTTCAGCAGCATTTCTGTTTCTTCCAAACAGGAGCAATTTTTTTGTTTTGCTTTGTTTAATTTTCAAATTGGCTGTCAGCTTTCTGGGGTTTATTTTTCCTTGTCACGAATCACAGAATGCACTAGATGCACTTTAAAATTAACGAGAACTCAAAGTGGCTGAGAAGCTCTGCAGTTTTGAAGCCATTTCTCTAAGAACAGACCAAACCTCAACACTGGAGGCTTCTCCACCACCTCCAGCTGAGGGTCTGGGTTCTTTCCCGTCTAGGGGAAGAACTGGAAAGATAAAAATGGATCAAGAGCTCAGCTCCCTCTGCCTGCCCCTTCTGGTATGTCCAGCGTGGCACTATGGAGAAGCTCCCAGGAGTCTGCAGCTCCCCACTGGGGTCCATGGAGACAGGTGATGAGTACAAGGTATGACAATTAAGGCAGCAGAAGAAGAAGTGATAAAGCTCTACCCAAAGGAGTCAAGGGCTTTTATAAACATGCCAAGAGATAAAGAGCCAAGAGGAAGCGCACCCTGCAAAGCCCATTAGGGGAAAGGACAGAAAGACATAATGAAAGAGAGTTGCTGACAAAGGGCTCAGGCTCTGCATCTGCTTGCTCAGACCAGAGAAGGAAGCAACAAAAAGGCAACCTGCATGGCACACGCCTTCCTCAGAGGTGTTCCAAGCACTTCCTGGTGCCTCTGGGAAGAACAAGAGCTGCTGGCTGCCACACGACTGCGGTTCCTTACGGCCTCGGAGGGATTTACTTCCCTCTGCCTGCGATTCGCCCCCCGTCTCCTTCTTGGAGAGGTGCCAGGCTATGTCCATAGCTTTCCTATGGCCAAATCCTGTTTGCATTGATACGAGCATACATCCAGGCTAGGGAAAGCCAAGGTTCATATCCCCCTCCCTCTGTTCGAAGAGGGATTTGACTCAAAACCTCCAGCCTTTAAGGAGAGACTTGAACTCCTGCCTACAGCGTTCAGAGCCAAGTCTTTTTGGCTACAGCTTTCCCATAGCCACTGGTGTGAATGGCACCATTCAGCCCCCTAGCCGCTGCACGCTTTTTGTGCAGACAGGAGCATTTATTTTCTGATTTTTAAGCCCAACAAGCCACTCAAAGCAGATGACAGGAGCTCAAATGGCTGAGCTGGAAGGGACTAGTCAGTCTCTGACCTTGAGCAGAGATGAGTCTGGCAGCACACTTACCTGTTAGGATGGGAAATAACCATGTCCTCCTACGGATTCCTGGGGACAGAGCTGCTCAGGCTGGCTGGGTTTCACCACACTGCCTTCACAGACTGACACCCTGCTTCCTCTGGGAAATAAAGCCCTCAGCTGATACCTTCAGCATCAGTACAGTTCCTCTGCGAGCATCTTGTAACTACTCTTAACACTTAGGATATCCTGTAATTTACAGCTACCTTGCTAGACCCGAGCATAAGACAGACCTGCATCGTGAAAACAGCCATGGGCTGATGGGTACCTTAGAAGCATAAATGTTTACTTTGCACTGAAAACAAATTCAGCGTTATCAATAGATACATCCCACATTGCTTTGCATGGAGGATGTCACATTGTTTTGACTACTGCCATGAAAAAAATGTACTAATACATGTGTAGTATATGAAAAAAGTGCCTTGTGTGCTGGCTGCTATGCCAATTCAATGCCGTAGTACAAACTGATCCTGATACAAGCCAGATTTCCCGCCGATATCACAATCCCATGTTCACCAACAAGTTCCATCAACTTCAATTAAAGTTGTCAAAGATGGTATAGCCCAGGCTTTCATCACTTGCTTATGTTTAAGCACACGAGAAGTCAATGGGATCGCTCGCTGGTTCGAAGCTGAGTGTTTCCCTCTGTGGAGGAAGCTCTCTATATAATTTACTGGTGCATGGGGAACACAGTAGCGTCCTACACATGAAAAATGAAACCCAGACCTGGCCAAAACTTGGGGTGTTTGGCCATTCGGCTGGGTTTCTTCTCTTTTTCTTCGCAGATGTTTTCCTGAAGTCAAGTTTTCTCTGTAAACAAAGCCGATTGTGAACTCTGGAGTGCAAACAAATTGGCTTTGGGATATTTTACCTGTAGTAACATGTTCTACTTATTTTTAAAGGAATGTGAAAACACTCCTGTGAGAGCCAAGTCTAATAATGAGGGCTAGTCTATGCAGAGATGAAAATCATTGGGAAGTGAACTACCTCTGTGAGGGAGCTTTTGCCATTCCTGCCTGTCCAAACAGATCAATCAGCCCACCCTTGTGCTGTTTTACAGTGCTCCTGCTCAACATGTTGCTCTCGCCCAAACTGTGCTAATCAGCTGGTCAGATAAAAGTTATTACCAAAGTTGGAGAAGTCTAAATGCACAGCTTCTTACCTTCCGCTGAGAAGGAAACCGATAACAACAGCCAGCAGAATGACTCCCACTGTTACAGACACAACAATTATAGGAATCTGGCTCTGGTCGCTGGACGCAGCTACTGCTGAGATGAGAAACAGAAAATGGAGATTAAGGTTAAAATGATAGTCAGCATTCATACACGAGTCTTTCATGTGAGACCACCAGTGAGGTTTGTCTTACCCATTCATTTCTTCTTTTAAGGTTTGTGTATTCCCTCTCTGCTGTCTGTTTCTAATTTGGAAAGGGAATGGGTGGAAAGAAATCAAAACACATACAAAACCAAGCCAAAAACCCAACAAAAATGGTATCTCGTGGCTGAATTCAGAAACCAAAGTGTTGCAGAATGCAGCCTTTGAGTTTGCAAACTTGAGTTTGTCTTTCTGGGTCAGCTGCATTAGAAATTACACAGATAAATGATGAAAACCCAACAGGTTCCCATTTGCAGAGAAGACATTTATGGAATGTTATTAAGAGACACGAGCAAGATCTCTGAAACAAACAGCATTACCTGTGCTTTTAGAAGCTATAAACAATTTAAAACTAACTCCCTGTGGCATCTGTATGACATGGCCAGAAAGCGCAATCTGTAAAACAGGGAGCTGCTAAGACACATAGGCTGGTTGGTGTTTTATTGGTGAAGGGAAGCAGAACTCTCCCAGCCCTGGTCTTGGAAAGATCCCTTCTGCCAAAAGGCAGGAGACAAGTCCTGTGATAAAGCGGCAGGCAGAAAGGTCAGGAAAGCTGTTGGAGAAACGGGTTTTGCCCCAGGTTAGGTAAGAGCGGCTGAACAAACTCCCGCGGCCTGTAAAATAGCAACATGAACACCACTGGTATTGTGTTTATCTGCTTGGCACTGCAGGGCTTTGCACATGGGGCTCCCCAAGCAGAAACCAAAGCCTCCTCACCGTGCCCTCTCCTGCCAGCTTCCTCAGCTCAACCATCCCCAAAAACCAGCTCCCTGGCATAGGAGCTGCTACTGTACAGGAAAAGCCTCGTTATAGCTCCTGCCAGCCCTGGATGAAGCTTCATCCACCCTGGGGAGCAGCAGGCATCGACTGCACGCTGCAGAAGCCTTTAACAAAATGATTGAAGTAAAAAAGGGGTCCTTAGCACAGGATTAACTTTATGAAGGCTATAAAATAACTGAATACAGCCCCATATTAATTGTTAAAAGAAAAGAAAGAAGAAAAGGGATGGCATTAAACATTGATCTGCAATGGGTTTCAAGTAGCTCTTCATATGGAGCTCTCTGGTGCTCAACAGTGAGTGGCACGGACTACCACAGCAGGGGTAATGATTTCAGAAGGACTGGCCCAGATAACACTAAATATTTAATATTAACTGCTCCAAACCTGTGCCGTCATTCAGAGATTTTATTACCCTCAAGAATTTATGCAGGCTCCTTACGATGATGTTCTATTGCTTTCTTGACAAAATAATTAAAAAGAAAAACATTTAAAGGAGAAGATTAAGCTATGACTCTGGTGGGGTTTTTTATGCAGCTTGAGGGATGGGGAAATGAGATAGATCCTGCTGCGATCCATGGCGGCTAAAAATCCCAGATTCATAAGCTAAACTGCAACCTTGCTGCCATATAAAGCTGGGCCTGCATTACCCCTCCTTGATTTGGTGACACGTTCCTGCTCCCTCCCATTGGACCAGCTGGATTAGCTCACCAATCCAGCAGAAAACCAGCTTTTGGCAAGGTTAGCTTTGTTAGAGCTAGATGAGCTCAGTGGCATTTGGAAAGGAGGGAAGCAACAACTGGGCACAGCCAGCAACAGCTTCCACTCAAATAAAAAACTTCCACTGAAAAATGCAGCCCTGGCTGCATTGCTGTGCCTTGCAGAATTGCACAGGCAGGCAGCAGTATGTAAAAAAACTCCAAAATTCTGAAAAAGAGAAAAGTTCCAAACAAGTTACACTTCCCTCACCATTTCTCAGGTACAATCCTTACACCACGCGGGTGTTAGCAACTCATGCTTCCTCCTAGTGTACTATAAATTTACAGAAGCCTTGCAAACTGGAAACAAAACCTGTTGTTCAGTCCAAAATGATTCTGGAGGCTGTGTTTGATTCTCAAAACAGTCACTGAATGGTTTTCATTTGGGCTTGAATAAAAATAATTTGCATTGGCTCTGACAAGGGGTTCAGATCTAAACTCCAATGTAGCAGAGAGATTTTGATCTGTGCTTGGTTTCAGGTTCTCCAGGATGTACAGGAAAGCAGTGAGAGTCTGGTCACACTCCCAGCTCTAATATTGACTTTATATAAAGCCTTGGGAAAAAAAAAGTCACTTTTTAAAGGTTTTTATATGCCATTTGTGCAAGATACTGAGGCCTACATTTTATTTCCATTCTGCCAACTGTTTAAGCACGTGGTTAAGTCCTGCTTCAGCCAGAGCTCAAGTCCAACAGAGGAACAGCAGTAGGTATTCTTCCAAGTACACCAGCAGCTCTTTCATATCAGAGAAGTCCCTACTCCTGTCTTTAAAAAGCTAAAAAACCTGGTTTGGCAGGTGTGACTAAATGACTCAAGGGGTTTAAAGTGTTTTAAGGTATTATCGCATGATGTCCTCAAAAAATCCTGATTAACATAGATAATTACATAATGGGCTTTATGCACGTGTCATTATTTTTTTGACCAGGATTGTAGGTACCAATGGCACTGGATCAAATGTGCATAAATTTCATATCAGATTTATTAATAGCCAGGAACACTGTTACTCAAATGACTCTAAACCAGAAACTTCCCAACTGCAAGCAGAACTTCCCTTGTATAACATAGAGTGATTCTGGGCATAACCTCATTTTGTTGCTACTTTTAGGACATGATTAATGGTTAATACAATAAGAAATACATTAAATAGACCATTCTTATTGCATTAACGTTTCCATCATGATGCAATTTGCACTATATTAGTTCAGCCACTGGCTCCACAGCTACATCTGCACATGCATAATGATTCCTTTAAAACCTATTACAGCTTCAAAGGCAGTATGCATTGAAAGGACAACTTGGCATCTTCTCAAAGATGCTGAATTTTAAATGAACCGGAGTAACAGTAATTTAAGTATTGACGAATCTAAATTTCTAAGGAAAACACACATAATATTGGCTCTCTTCCACAGGAATGAACACAGTATTTCCAGTGTAAAATTCCTCTTCCATGCAAACAAAATAAAAAAAAAGATAAATGACAATTGTACAAACTGAAATACACAGGACATATTTTCTGAGGGAGAAAATTATTTTTGACACCTCTGCAAAAATGTGGTAATTGGGACAAAAGGAATTTTGCCACAGCTGTGCCTGAACACAGGGGAAAGAGCCGCTGTGCTTCTGAATGCCTTGGGAGTTCGCTCTACCACAGAATCTGCTCCAGAATCCACACCAGATTCATTAAGAGGGAAAAAAAAAAATCAAACTCCACAAATTTTTAACAGGCCAAGCAAAGTCCTGTGCCTGAAGTGCACATTTTTGCAGTTTCTGATCACAAGTCAAAATCCTTTCCTGGAGGCTGTAGCATTGGCAGCCAACAGAAACTATCTTTCAGCTTGACACCAACCTACACCAAATGACACTGATGCTCGTTCAATTCTTCCCTTGGAGAGAGGCACCATTTGAGGATGTTTTTCCCCAGATAAAGATATTTAAGAGAGCTCAGCATCCTCCACAGATAGCTACTAAGAGGTGCGGAAGAGCAGGTCTCATCCCTTCTCTCCTCCTGAGAGGAAAGCCCATGTCCTGTCTTCCATTAGCTCTCATAAATGCAGGATTTTTCTAAGTGGGGAGAACTATGAATTTCTGGAGCTTGAAGACTGACTTCACCTCCCGTCCCACCACTTGAGAGAAGGAAGCAGGGACTGATGCACTTGCACAGTTGCGATATGCTCGATGCTTCCAAAGTCAAGGGATGAGGCAGAGCACAAGATTGACAGAGCTCTCTGCAAGGTATTGATCCCCTGCTTCCTTTCTAGTAACCGTTCCAGAGACCCAGGCTGACAGTAATTAAAAGGACTTACACACTGGGCTGGTTTCAAACTCAAATCTTCGGCTGAAGCCACCATAGCCAGCGGCTGTCCGCGCTCGGATCTGGAAGACGTAGGCCGAGCCTGGTTTCAAGCCATCTGCTGTAATCATTGTCTCTTTGGATTTGATGATGGTGTAGCTCATCTCCTGGTCCTTTTCCCAAGCATCCCCAAAAAAACACAAAGTTCAAACACACAAATAGTGGCTCTCCCAGAAGACAGAATCTTAGCAACCCACACAGCAACATTATGAAGGATGACTGAAATGTGCATTTTTGAGGATCTCTTCCCCCAAAAAAACCCCTCTGAAGGCCTTTTATGGGGTATGGTGAGATCTGATTTTATCTTGCCCAGCAGCTTTTATAACCACTGGCTCTAGGAAGTATGAAACAGAGCAGAGGGACGTTTCTGCCCATAAATTACAATATGGGGACCAACCTGGTATCTGGAGTAGGAGCAGTTTCCATTGCTTGCGATGGACATGGCTTGGGGCAAGGGAAAGGTTCATCCTACAAAAATCAACCCCAAGGCTCAGAGAAGAGGAAAAAAGTCCCATCACTTTAGAAAGGGATTTTAATTCACACAAAAATGACTTCCCATTTATGTAACTAGGCCTAAAAGAGAATAATACTTTATACTTTGTAAAACTTGACGCTGGCATTTCTAGAACCATGAATTAGATCTTGGGAAGGGAACAGTCAACCAAAACTACAGGAAAACATCTAATTTTGCATTGACCTTCTGAAGCAACAGACCTGAAGAAAATTTGCTGAAATAAGTCTTCATTTACATCAGTTTCTAACGTGAAAGAGTTTCAGTTCTTTGATTAAAATTTAGATCAAATGCTTGGTAATTACTCTTAGAATTATTTACTGTAGCATATAATCTAGACAAGAGCTCATAAATTAAGGACTACAAATTTGGAAACTGCTTTTTATTCACTGTATCCTCTCAGATCCAAATTATTGTGAGGTAAACAGGAGTTCTTAGTAATTCCCCACCAAAATTTTTGCAGAGCTATTAGGAGCTGAACTGATTTTTCTTTTTAATTTAATGGCCAACTTTCCTTAGACTGTAATATGCCTGGATAAGGCCCTATGAATTTTCAAATGTAAGATTACGGATTTTCTCACCAAAGCCTGTAGCTACACAAGACTGTTTGGGAGAAATGTGTGTGTGTGTATATATATCTCTGTTCTTTTTTATTATTACGGAGCAATTTGTCTTAAAGGAATGTGATCTGACAAAACTCTGTTTTCCAAAACATAAATCACTCTCATCCCCTGGAAATGAATGCTGTAATTTTACCCTCACAAAGGGATGAAAACTGAAAGAATATAAATGACAGTAGCAACAAACAAGAAGGATTAAGGATGACATCCCAAATCTAACTCAACAAACGGTTAAATAGCAATAAGTGAATATTAGTCCACATCACTGCTTGTACATCAGCCCAATCAGGTTTTCAATACATGGTTGGCTTCTGCAAACATTTAAATACTGGAGCTTTCCTATGGAAAACACTAAGCTTTAACTTCAGCCTTAAAGCAATAAATCAAGACAGCTTAAACTCGGATCGGCTGTAGCAACCTCCCCGTGAAGGACTTGTGCTTGAAGAACAATTTACTGAAGCTATTTAAGATTAGTTCTGGACCACAACGACAACATTTTAAACCCCCCACTCCAATTTGTTTGAAAACAAACTATGCGACATGAATAAATATATAGATTTTTTTTGCTTTAATTATCTGCTTATTATCAAGATTTCTAGAGGCTAATCTTCCCAGACCACTCCACTTCGATGCACCACAATGGTCATTCAAACAAGTTAATAAAAAAATCAGTAATTGATTATTTCCAGCAAAAGCCTATCCTGATTCTTTCTTTGTGCTTTAATCCTTCCGAAATGCCTAGCTCTATTTAAGACACTCGTGCACCTCGTGCCCCTGCCCAACCTCCCTTACCTGCAAAAATAATGTTGATTTTATCCTGATACAAAAGATCTCTGAAATTCTTTTTCCCCTGTTTGCATGAGGTGTTTGACTGGGTCCCTCCCATGGTCAAAGAAAGAAGAGAGGAGTAAGGACCCAGTCCTGGTCCATGTTGAGTGGTCTCACCTGCCTTATCGACAGAACTAATGGATGATTTTCCTTAAAACAGAAATTTAACCAAAAAAGTGACTTGTGATTCAATTTCTTTCTTCACATCAGAGCAGATACAATCTCTCTGCAAGACCTTTCTCCTCTCTCTTACACCATGGATGCAAAACCAAGTGTGAAATCAAAACATCAAAGCTAAGGGATAGCTTGATGTTTCCAGGAAGAGATTGATACTCGAATCCCAAGTCCTCCTATTTTTAACAAATGAGCAGGCTCTATCTTAATGTGATAAGGCCAGAGGGGAACCTGACACGCAGATTTAATGTATTTGTTCAAGAGAAGTGGCACACTAATGGAAAACAACACCCTAATTTCAAGTCTCCCTAATCATTTACTGCAAAATCAATCTGACATTGATTTATGCATAAAATTGCCCCATTCCCTTCCATGACTCAAGAAAATTATAACGAAAAGGACAGTAAAGAGAAGGTACTTGGGATGTTCAGTAATCAGTCCGTCACACCTTTTCAAAATATTTGATTTCATATTCCAGGATGATGCCGTTGGGTCGATCTGGCTCCTGCCAGGAAAGGGAGATGCTATTTTTAGTTATCTTCCCTTTTTTCACACTACTGACTGGAGAAGGTGCTGCAAGACAGGAGAAAAACAGAACAGACAAAAACCACAGTTAGTAAGACGGTCTGTCCCTGCTGAAGCCAAACTCGTCACCGTCTTCCCCAATACAGGGCAATACTGCAGATCAGAGGGAGCTGTTTTCACGGGGGCGGTTTTTGCCCATTTTTAACAACTGGATTCACACAGATTTTCAGGATCTGACCAGCATCGCCAATCCGAGCAAAGTAACACCATGAAGCAACAGCAGCAGTTACACATTGACTTTGTCTTTTCAAGCACTTGTCAAACGCATCAACCCCACACCTCACCTTTCCAAATAGGTCAGAGGGCTGTGTTATCACAACAGAATTACACAGTAATTGCATATTGCTTTCCTTCATCTGCTTTGAAGTATACGTATTTTAGCATGTACGGAAGACCGTAGGTTACATAGGCTCCTTAATGATTTATTTTTTGGCTTGTACAGTAGTTAAAGTCTAGGCATCTTTCAGCCTCCTCCTTCCAGAAGCACTGAACAAGCTAGCAAGGCCCTTAAAACCTTTATAATTCAATTGCTTTCTATAAATATTACTGGGGTGCTACAGCTCACATAGTGACATTAATTCCTTGCAAATGGCAACTGTAAAGATTTTAATGGCGATGACGGTTCAGAAGTTTGTGGCGTGCTCGGGGAAGCCGCCAAATGAAAAAGCAGCTATAGCAGCTCTGCTTCTTATTTTAAGATGCAGCCTTGAAAGGTTATCAGCCCTTTGCAGCACAGATGTGCATCAGAAACAGGCTTGATCCTTTGTTTTCAGTCCAGTATTGGCAGAGACTTTTCAAGTTGTGGTTGTTACCATTCCTGCCAGCTCGCAAGCAAAAGTTGCAATGGGCAATGCAACCAAAACACCCCGGGTACTTCATACCTGAGATTAGGAAACAAGACTAGAGTGAAAAGAAGAGAGAATGGGAGAAATTCATAGTCCCTAATTTACAGGGCTGAGAGCAGCTTCTCCAGAGGAAAAATCAGCCCACACTTGGCTGAGGGTCTTCAGCTCACCCTCCAGATAGGCCAGGTCTAGGTTGGGATTACAGGGGGCTGGAGAGACCCGTAGCAAAGACCTTGGTGACCATATGGGGAATGGAGTGCAAAGACTAGTAGCAAATGATCACATTTTATCTTCCAAAATGTATTTGGAACTATTAAAAAATAATTTTAAAAGTGACTTCTATATGCAGGACTAACTAATTACCGTAATACTAAACCAAACCTCTAATTAAGTAAAATAAAGACAACAAACAAATTAATTTTGCCAGGTCTGACCTTCGGCCAAAAAGAGTAAGGGAAGTGCTGCAGATGATTATCCCTGGATAGAAGGCTAGCAGTGAGCTTTCTCTTTCAAAGCAAGTTCCCACATCTCAATCTCTTTTCAGCCTCAGTTTTTCTCACTCCTGTTTACTCATCTCTCACCCACTTGGCTCTCAGAGGATCCTGAAAGGTGTTGCTCATTTCCATATTGTTTTCTGTCAGAGAGCTGGCATTAAGCTGCACAGACAATACTTGCTTTTCAGCTCTGCATCCACCACTGTGCTCACAACTGCTCCACTGAGCAAGTAAAAACCACCTGGATTTCAATGACGATCAAGTTATTTATGTAGGCATCACACAGTGATCACCGACCATTTTTCATCCACAAAAGTCACATTACCCTCAGCTGATGTCCTCCCTTGGCTGATGTCCTCCACAACGTCTTGGGCTACATGAAGGCTAATAACAACCTAGACTCAGACTGCTAATCTGGTATAGCATTTTGCATTAATTAATCCAAGTGCCTAAATGGGTGTTGCGCATGCATGTGCATGGCAAGTTGAGTCGTGCATGTGAGATATACAGTCCACTGCACATGTTGATGGCCAGATGTGTTAGCCCAGAGAAGACACAGCAAGTAGCAAACTCCATTAAAATAGGATGCACTTCCCTCCCAATGTAAAGGCAGGTACATGGTTTTCACGGGCATCGGAAAACAAGTCTCACCCTGGGGTGGTGGTGCCAAATAACAGGTGATTATACAGCCTTACTTAAATACAGGATATTGGTCACTTCTTATTGTGAGTCACTTGGATGCTACAGGGGATGGAGACACTGAAGTACGCAGAAAAAGGGATCCGTGCCCCTCTGGGATTGCTCTCCAATGCTCTGAAATCCCTCCAGTGCCCGTCCCAGGCTTGTGGAGCTGGCAACAGAGGTCTGGCGGGATGGAGAAAGTAAGAGCTGAGCACTAAACCTCTTTGAACTCCGATTAGCAAAAGCAAACTTGAGAAATGCAGCAAGGGGAGACCTCAGCACTCCCTGGCATCAAATGCCTCTCAGGAAGGCGAAAACCATGCAATTCTAAGTGTCAAGATCGCCTGACGAAATAATGAACTTTTCATCCACTTTATTGAGGTTTCCTGAAGTGTTTATAGGACCGAGGCTCACAAGTGCTTTAAAAACAAGCAAATGATGGAAGCACTCCTGAACTCTGCTGCAAAATCCTTCCCTGAGAGGTTCAGGGGAATTTAGCTCCCTTCTCCACGTGCGTCAGCACAGTACAACACAAAATACATCTGCAGCCATCCAAAAAGTGCCTGTCAAACTCCCCTAAAACAGAGCATCCTCTTTAAAAGGCAGTGTGCTAAAAGCTTTGCTAATTAACAGCTTCAATGGACTTAAATCTCTTGCTGTGCAAGTCTCTGACGTTTTCTGTTGTGGCTCTGCAGAATGGTCTACCATTCCCTACCAGGGAAAGGAGGAAGGATAAGAAAACGAGTAACGCAACTCCCAAAGTAAATTAGAAAAGGAGTAACTGTATCCTTTTTTAATCTCCTTCAAAAGAAGCGTTAAAGTGTAACCATGAGATAAAGGGCAATTAAGTAAATTCAATAAATCCCAGTGGTGCTGAGATGATACAGCAACTACTCTGCATCCTCAACACAGGGAGATTACAATGCTCTGAATCAAAGGAAGGAAGGTGTAAGTATTTTAGAGGTTTTTTTGTCAAACAAAATGTAATCCAAGCCAGGCAAGTGGACAAAGCCTGCAAGCATTCAGTCTGAAAAGCCTGCAACTGGATACTGTGCTATATGATCTCAGGAAAAGACAAAGATTACTTGAGACTTGCTTTTCAAAGGTCACTGCTTCTGCAAGGGCAGCATCCTCTTAATAAAAAGAAGTCCGACCACTGAGGACTTCCATTTGGAGTACAACATGCAAAAAACCAAATTCACATAAGAGTGATGATATACAAAGCTGTGATCTCTCACGTTTCTTACATAAGGAGGCATAATTCTTGTCCAAATCCCTGCCTTGACACTGCAAAAGGTAGACATCACAAATTGTTTACACATCACTTTACAAGTAATCTGCATGTATGCATTCATTTCTTAGCAAAAGACTAAAAATCAAAGAGCAATATTGTATCATTTATGTTTATGTTCACCATTCATGAGAACAGCCATGCACGTGATGAAAGCAAACAGAAGATGTAACAAGGTGTGAAACTGCTAATGTACACTTCGGTTTCCTGAGACCAAAATTAATCAAGAAGCAACTAAAAGCACAGAAAACTGTTTCTACCTTCTTCTATTCTGTTTCTCATATTTCTTAAGAAGAATAAGGGGACATATCAAATTAAAAAAATGGAAGTCTTTGCAGAAAATGCATCATTAGTCACATCTGAATAGCTACAGGAGATGATTTCATGAGGAATAGACCTTTTAGGACATTGTTCCTCCACAACCTTTGATAATGACATTAGCACTGAAGTAGCCTTCTGGGCATCAAACACAGTATTTGCAAAATACTGTGCTGTGGCCCACTAACATCTAATATACAACGATGCTTATGGGAGTAAAACAGTAATTATATTTTAAGAGAAACTAATGTTATCAGGTGAATGACCACTGCACCAAGATAAAACAAATAATCCAGTTTCTACATTTCATGGTCTATCTAATGCTCTCTCCAGCCCAATTACTTTTGCCTCAGTATTTTTCACTCTGGCAGAAACCACAGCTAATGTCTCCTCATCTCGCCCTTAGCCCCACAGCCGGGGAAATTCTCCACTTCTAAGCAAAAAAAATACTAGCTCCTTTCACCCGCAGGGCAAAACCCAAGCCATCAGCCCAGGACCTTCAATCCCACTTTAACTTCTGCTAGGACAGATCCTCACTTGGAGCAACCGAGCGCAGCCAAGGAAGAGATACTGACTGACCTGGGCAAAAGGGCTGGTACCTTCCTTCCTCTGCAGCTCAAGCTATCTCGGCTTCAGGTCCCTTTCCAAAGACAACAGAGACATCAAAGATGCTGTTACTCTTTCTGTATGCTGTCTCCCTTTCATGTATTTTTAATGCATTTGCAATCTCTTTTATCGTGATTACATTCCTGTGTGTGCAAACATTTGGGATCTAACACTTCAGACCTCACCAATATACCTTGGGGTTCCTCCCTCCATGTGACGCCACATTTCTTTTGTGGTCTGAATTTATGCCAGAAGATTTAGAAATCAAATTCATGCTTGTGATTAAACCAATACCTTCACCTGTCATCATATACAAACAAATATTTATGCTATCATTAATACACTTATAAAGCCAGGTTTAATTAAAGAAAATGAAACCTCGAGACAAGTAATTTTGGTTCCACTTCAAAACCCCAGTATACTGCAATTTTTCACTCAGTTTCTAATTAATGATATTATTGACTTTTTTAATAAGGCCTTTGGTGACTTCAGAGTTTGGAGCAAGACCTGCATTATTCATCAAGTCACACTAAAGGTATGTGAAATTGCAGGCAGCTTCAAGCAGGAGATTCATTTTTAACAAGATAACACACATTAGTTAAAAGAGGAAAAATAAAAAGACTTAGCTGCATCATCTCTTTGCATTTCTGTATAGAAATGTTATACATTTATAAAAGCTCACCACTCAAAGTTTCCCTAAGACTACTTTTACTGCGGATGTCATACCTGGGTCCAACCTTAGCATTTAAGTAATGACTTTTGTGCTGTGACTTTTAACATACTGAGGTGTACCTCGGTTTGCCTGTTTTGGGGTTTCAAAACTCCTTGCCCCTTGAGGACAACTCAGTGCAAACCGTGCCTGGCTAGTTAGGCAAACAGCTTGGACCCCAATTTGCAGGTGCTTTGTATATACTTTTGAAAAATAAGTCTCCAGGGAATAAAAGGTCCTTGGACTATGTAGTTTTAAATGCCAATTCAATTCTGCCTGAGACTTACATGGCATTTCAATGATGCACAGGCTGTAAATAGTGCAAGGGGGTAAATTTGAGTCCCAGGATTAAATCCAAATGCCTGGCAAAATATGAGCCCAATCCTAAAACACCATTCATATATGGAGATCATTTTCTTTCGAATGATTATTCAAGGTATCCCTTAAGCAGATGGGGATTTCATGCTGGCTCTTTCAACACATCAAACATCAAAATGAGAACATAATCTCCACATTTCCTTGGCAACAAATGTATAGTGTTTCTCCACATCTTCCACCTCCCAAGATGAACACCCGAGGTAAATGCAAGGTCTCAGACCAATTTACAGTCTCTGTTACCCACTTCCATTTTGAACGCCTCCAAAACCTGAGGTGCCCTGATGTGTGCCTTGAAACCAAAGAAGTCACGTTGTCTGACAGAGAAACCCAACTCAAGCACTCAGTGGCCTCGACAGAAGGCAGGGTCCCATTTTTCTACGTGAATCCATGGCTAACCCAAGCAACCAGACTTACCTCACACGAAAAGGGGGCAACCATAGAATCATTCCGGTTGGAAGAGACCATCAGGATCATTGAGTCCAACCATAACCTAACCTAACTCTAGCACTAAACCATGTCCCTAAGAACCTCATCTTAATGCCTTTTAAACCCATCCGGGAATGGTGACTCCACCACTTCCCTGGGCAGCCTGTTCCAATGCCTGACAACCCTTTCCATGAAGAATTTTTTCCTAATATCCAATCTAAACCTTCCCTGGCGGAACTTGAGGCCATTTCCTCTTGTCCTGTCACTTGCTACTTGGGAGAAGAGACCAACACCCTCCATGCTACAACCTCCTTTCAGGTATTTGTAGACAGCTATGAGGGGCCCAAAACTGAACACAGTATTCAAGGTGGGGCCTCACTAGTGCCAAGTACAGTGGCACAATCACTTCCCTGGTCCTGCTGGCCACACTATTCCTGATACAAGCCAGGATGCTGTTGGCCTTTTTGGCCACCTGGGCACACTGCTGACTCATATTCAGCTGTCAATCAACACCTCCAGATCCCTCTCTGCCAGGCAGCTTTCCAGCCACTCTTCCCCAAGCCTGTAGCGCTGCCTGGGGTTGTTGTGACCCAAGTGCAGGACCCGGCACTTGGCCTTGTTGAACCTCATACAATTGGCCTCAGCCCAACAGTCCAGCCGGTCCAAATCCTTCTGTATGGCCATCCAGCACCCAATTTGGTGTCATCTGCGAACTTACTGGGGGTGCACTCAATCCCCTCATCCAGATCATTGATAAATAGATTAAACAGAACTGACCCCAATACGGAGCCCTGGGGAACACCACTCATGACCGACCGCCAACTGGACTTGGCTGCATTCACCACAACTCTTTGGGCCTGGCCCTCCAGCCAGTTCTTTATCCATTGCAGAGTACACCCATCAAGACAACAAGCTGCCAGCTTCTCCAGAAGAATGCTGTGGGGTACAGTGTCAAAGGCCTTACTGAAGTCTAAGTACACAATATCCACAGCCTTTCCCTCATCTACTAGTTGGGTAGCCTTGCCATAGAAGGAGATCAGGTTGGTCAAACAGGACCTGCCTTTCATAAACCCATGCTGACTGGGCCTGACCATATGCTTCTCTTGTAAGTGCTGTGTGATGTTACTCAAGATCATCTGCTCCATGACCTTGCCCAGCACCAAGGTTAGACTGACAGGTCTGTAGTTCCCAGGATCATCCTTCCAGCCCTTCTTGTAGATGGGTGCCATGTTAGCCAACTTCCAGTCAACCGCGACCTCCCCAGTTAGCCAAGATTGCTGGTAGATAACAAAAAGTGGCTCAGTGATGACCTCCGCCAGCTCCCTCAGCACCCTTGGGTGTATCCCATCTGGCCCCATAGACTTGTGGGTGTCCAAGTGGTGTAGCAGGTCTATAACCATTTCCCTTTGGATTATTTGGGCTTCATACTGCTCCCCACCCCTGTCTTCTGGCTCAGGCGGCTGGGTACCTGGAGCACAACTGTTCTGTTAAAGACTGAGGCGAAGAAGGCATTTAGTACCTCAGCCTTTCCCTCATCCTCTGCCACTATGTTTCCTTCCACATCCATCAGGGGATGGAGATTCTCCTTAGCCCTCCTCTTGTTGCTAATGTGTTTATAGAAACATTTCTTGTTGCCTTTCACAGCGGTGGCCAGGCTCAGCTCTAGCTGGGCTTTGGCCCTTCTGATTTTCTCCCTGCATAACCTCACAGAATTCTTGTATTCCTCTTGAGTGGCCTGCATCTCCTTCCAAAGCTTATAAATTCTCTTCTTATTCCTGAGTTCCAGCTGCAGCTCTCTATTCAGCCAGGCCGGCCTTCTTCCCCACCAGCTCGCCTTCCAGCACACGGGGACAGCCTGCTCCTGCACCTCTAAGATTACCTTCTTGAAGAGAGACCAGCCTTCCTGGAATCCCTTGTCCTTCAGGACTGTCTCCCAAGGGACTCTGCCAACCAGCCTTCTGAACAGGTCAAAGTCTGCCCTTCAGAAGTCCAAAGTGGCAGTTCTGCTGACCACCCTTCTAACTTCTCCAAGGATAGTAAACTCAATCATTTCATGATCGCTATACCCAAGGCAATCTCCAACTGACACATTGCCCCAGAGCCGTTCTCTCTTTAGAAACAACAAATCCAGTGAGGCTCCTTCCCTGGTAGGCTCACTAACCAGCTGTGTTAGGAACCAAAATATTTCATCTGCCTCTTCATCCTGGTTGGGTGATCTGTAACAGACTCCCACCAGGATGTCCACCTTGTTGCCCTTCCCCTTGATTCTCACCCATAGACACTCCACCCTATCATCACTCTCCTCAAATTCCAGACAATCAAAACCGTCCCTAACATACATGGCTACCCCACCTCCTCTCCTTCCTCACCTATGCCTTCTGAAGAGTTTATAGCCATCCACTGCAGTGCTCCAGTTATGGGAGTCATCCCACCATGTTTCTGTGACAGCAATTAAATCATAGCTTTTCTGTCTCACTAGGGCTTCCAGCTCCTCCTGTTTGTTGCCCATGCTGTGTGCATTCATATAGATGCACTTCAGCTGAGCCATTGATTCCACTGGGTGGGCAGACCGAAGGGTCTCATTAGCACTACTCTCAGATGCCACTATGCTGCCCTTGGGTGTGCCTCTGCCACATCTGGTTTCCTCCCCCTCCCCCTTCCAAACTAGTTTAAAGCCCTCTCAATAAGCCCTGCTAACTCCTGCCCCAGGATCTTTTTCCCCTTTTGAGACAGGTCCATCCCATTTGTTGCTAGCAGACCAGGTGCCATGTAAGCTGACCCATGATCAAAAACCCCAAAATTCTGCCAGTGACACCAGTCCCACAGCCAGGTATTGATCTGCTGGGTCTTCCTGTATCTTTCCTCATCATACCCTGCAACTGTGGGGATAGAGAAGAACACTAGTTGTGCTCCTGATCCCTTGACCAGTCATCCCAAGGCCCTGAAGTTTTCCCTTTTCAGTTTCATCACTGCCCACCTGAAAAATTATTAGTGAGTAGTAGTCTGAAGGCCTAACCAGGGCAGGAAGTTTCCTTCTAAAATCTTTAACCCTGGCCCCAGGGAGGCAGCAGACTTCCCTAAGAAGTGGGTCTGGCCTGCATATATGTCCTTCTGTTCCCTTTAGAAGGGAGTCTCCTACAACCACAATCCGCCTTTTTTTCTTGGTGGCAGCTGTTTTGATGGAGGGTGCAGGGTGACTTATCCTCTGCAGCACCTCCAACTCAGTGGAACCACCTCCCTCAACGTTGTTGTTTGGTTCCACTTGCAAGGCATTATACCTGTTTTGCAAGGGAACCTGGGAGGGTGGGATGGTTACAGTACAAACCCTACTCCTTCTGCGCCGGGCAGGAACTTGCTGCCATTTCCCCTCGTTCCTGAAGTTGCTGCAGTCCACATCCTGAGCCTCTTGCCTGTTAGACAGAGGCACCTGGGAATGTGGGGTGGGTAGGGGGATGTTTCTCCTGCCACCCCTAGTGTGGACTTGCTCCTCTTCATCCCTTTCCTTTGACCTGCCTTCTTCAGTGAGGCAAGGGGAGGAGACAGGAATCCCTTGATCTTCATTTCTTGCTGGTCTTACCTGCCTCCGGGTGGCCAGAGCTTGATCCCACCAGTCGATTTCCTTTTCCAGCTCCCTGATACTTCTCAACCTTTCCACCTCCTCTCGCAGCTCTACTACCAGGCTGAGCAGGTCATCCACCTGCTCAGATCTCACACAGCTGCTTTCTGTATTACCACTCCATACCAGTGAAGGGCTCTGACATGCTCTGCAGCCTAAGGTCTGGGTGGCTGCATGTTCCCATGGCAGCTCTGTCTGAGTTGCTGCCTCCTTCCTGCTGAGTGCAGAGTACTTACCTTTGCCCCGAGTGGATACCATAGTCAGCTCCTTCTGCAACGGTGACAACAACCAAGTGAGATAAATCACTTGAGCTTCCTTGCCTGCTTAAACTGCCTGCGCAAACTGCTGCACTAAGTGCTTCAACCCTGTTTGCTGCCCCGTTCAGGTGGTTCCCACCCCAGTCCCTGAAAAACTAAATGCAGCTCCTTGAGCTTGACAGCAGGACGTGACTTGGAGCCCAAGCTGGTCACGGATCTGAAGGCACTCCCAGATCTCTCTGCCTCCCAGCTGGACACAGGGTCGGGTTGGTCCATGGTGAAAACTGCATCACTGCGTAACTTGGAGAGCATGTTCTTTCTTTGACAAAGCTTTCCTCAGATGATCTCTCCCTGACTTCTAATCCTTGGACCTAAGATCACAGAATCACAGAATCACAGAATGTTAGGGATTGGAAGGGACCTCAAAAGATCATCTAGTCAAATCCCACCGCCGGAGCAGGAACACCTAGATGAGGCTACACAGAAATGTGTCCAGGCGGGTTTTGAATGTCTCCAGAGAAGGAGACTCCATAACCCCCTTGGGCAGCCTATTCCAGTGTTCCAAGAAAGTATCTTTTCTAAAGGCAAAGAGAGCAGGATGGATGTTGTCATTTTGTGGACATTACTAACCTGATGGTTTTAAATACCAGCAGCCCCACTACAGAGAAGTGCTCATGGTTAAAAGATACAAAACAGGAAACAACCTTCAATCAGAGAGACAACAGAAGTATTCTGCATTCAGTTTGCATTAGTGCAAGGATAAGAGTTAATCTCTTACTTCTGATCTGAGTAACAGCTCAGTAGACACCCCTGGTTGAGACTGGGACTGCAATGCACCACAGAATCACAGAATCACAGAATGTTAGGGATTGGAAGGGACCTCAAAAGATCATCTAGTCCAATCCCCCTGGCAGAGCAGGAACACCTAGGTAAGGTTACACAGGAAGGCATCCAGGCGGGTTTTGAATGTCTCCAGAGGAGGAGAATCCACAACCTCCCTGGGCAGCCTGTTCCAGTGTTCCGTCACCCTCACTGAGAAGAAGTTTCTTCTCAAATTTAAGTGGAACCTCTTGTGTTCCAGCTTGAACCCATTACCCCTTGTCTTACTGTTGGTTGTCACCAAGAAGAGCCTGGCTCCATCCTCGTGACACCCACCCTTTACATATTTATAAACATTAATGAGGTCACCCCTCAGTCTCCTCTTCTCCAAGCTAAAGAGACCTAGCTCCCTCAGCCTTTCCTCATAAGGGAGATGCTCCACTCCCTTAATCATCTTTGTGGCCCTGCACTGGACTCTCTCCAGCAGTTCCCTATCCCTCTTGAACTGAAGGGCCCAGAACTGGACACAATATTCCAGATGAGGTCTCACCAGGGCAGAGTAGAGGGGAAGGAGAACCTCTCTCGACCTACTAACCACCCCCCTTCTAATACACCCCAGGATGCCATTGGCCTTCTTGGCCACAAGGGCACAGTGCTGGCTCATGGTCATCCTGCTGTCCACCAGGACCCCCAGGTCCCTTTCCCCTACACTGCTCTCTAATAGGTCATTCCCCAACCTATACTGGAACCTAGGGTAGTTCCTGCCCAGATGGAAGACTCTACTCTTGCCCTTGTTATATTTCATTAAATTTTACTCCGCCCAACTCTCTAGCCTGTCCAGATCTCGCTGGATGGCAGCACAGCTCTCTGCCGTGTCAGCCACTCCTCCCAGCTTGGTGTCATCAGCAAACTTGCTGATAGTACACTCAATTCCCTCATCCAAGTTGTTGATGAATATATTGAATAGTATCGGTCCCAGAACTGACCCTTGAGGCACTCCACTAGATACAGGCCTCCAACCAGACTCAGCCCCATTGACCACGACTCTCTGGCTTCTCTCCTTCAGCCAGTTTGCAGTCCACCTCACTTCCCGATTATCCAGTCCACACTTCCTCAGTTTTGCCGTGAGGATGCTGTGGGAGACGGTGTCACATGCTTTCCTGAAGTCAAGGTAGACCACATCCACTGCTCTGCCATCGTCAATCCACCTCGTTACGTCTTCATAAAAGGCTATGAGGTTGGTCAAACATGACTTCCCCTTGGTGAAGCCATGTTGATTGCCCCTGATGACCCTCTTATCCTTGATATGCCCTAAGATGGCACCAAGGATAAGGTGTTCCATCACTTTCCCAGGGATGGAGGTGAGGCTGACCGGTCTATAGTTGCACGGGTCTTCCTTCTTGCCCTTTTTGAAGACCGGAGTGACATTTGCTTTCCTCCAGTCCTCAGGCACCTCTCCCGTTTCCCAAGACTTGGCAAAGATGATGGAGAGCGGTCCAGCAATGACTTCAGCCAGCTCCCTCAGCACCCACGGGTGCATCCCATCTGGACCCATGGATTTATGGATGTCCAGATTGCTTAACTGGTCCCTAACCCAGTCCTCATCAACTAAGACAAACTCCTCCATTGTCCTGCCTTCCTCTGGGGCCTCAGGGGTACGGGGCTCCTCAGGACAGCCTCCGGCAGAGTAGACAGAGACAAAGGCGGCATTCTGTAATTCTGCCTTCTCTGTATCTTCTGTCACCAGGGCACCCACCCCATTCATTAGTGGGCCTACATTGCCTCTGGTGTTAGTTTTATCTGCCACGTATTTGAAGAAGCTCTTCCTGTTGTCCTTGACCCCTCTTGCCAGGTTTAACTCTAAGGAGGCCTTAGCTTTCCTAGTTACCTCCCTACATGCTTTAACAACAGCCTTATACTCTTCCCAAGGGGCCAGCCCCTCCTTCCATGATCTATAAACTCTCCTCTTCCACTTGAGTTTGCCCAGCAGTTCCCTGTTTAACCACGCAGGTCTCCTGGCTCCCTTCCTTGACTTCCTGCGCGTCGGGATGCACTGATCTTGAGCTTGGTAGAAGCAGTCCCTGAATGTTAACCAACTATCTTGGGCCCCTTTACCTTCAAGCAGCCTTGCCCACGGGATTTCCCCCAGCAATTGTTTGAACAGGCCAAAGTTGGCCCTGCTGAAGTCCAGGGTTGCAATTCTGCTCGGTATTCTGCTCCCACCACAGGAGATTCTGAACTCCACCATCTCATGGTCGCTGCAACCAAGGCAGCCCCCCACCTTTACTGCTTCAACCAGACCCTCCTTGTTAGTGAGGACGAGATCCAGCAGCGCACCTCTCCTAGTCGGCTCCTCCACCATTTGTATCAGAAAGTTATCGTCAATGCACTGGAGGAGCCTCCTGGACTGATGCTGGCTGGCTGAGTAGTCCTTCCAGCAAACATCAGGGTAGTTAAAATCCCCCACGACAACCAGAGCCTGTGACTGTGAGGCCACGCTCAGCTGCCCGTAGAAGGCCTCATCAACTTCCTCACTCTGATTTGGTGGCCTGTAATAGACACCCACAACAGTGTCACCCCTGCCAGCCTGCCCCTTAATTCTCACCCACAGACTCTCAACTCGCTCCTCAACCGCACCTGGACAGTACTCTATACATTGTAGTTGCTCTCTCACGTAAAGAGCAACTCCACCACCACGCTTGGCTGGCCTGTCTTTCCTGAAAAGGACATAGCCGTCCATGACCACATTCCAGTCATGTGAGCTGTCCCACCATGTCTCTGTAATTGCCACCAGACCATAATCTCCTGACCAAACGCAGGTTTCTAACTCCTCCTGCTTATTCCCCATGCTGCGCGCATTGGTGTACAGGCATTTCAGGGAGCGAGCCGAGCACACAGATTTCACCCTAGGGGTATGGGGGGCCTCCCGGTCTTTATCGATTCCAGCATGCTGCCCCACTGATGCAAGGCCAGCTACAACCCCATCCCCCTTCAAATCTAGTTTAAAGCCCTGCAAATGAGCCCTGCTAATTCCTGTCCCAGCATCTTTTTACCCCTGTGGGATAAACCTTTCCCACATATCACTGACCGGACTGGTGTCTTATAAAACCAGCCGTTATCAAAGAACCCAAAGCCCTGCCTGTAGCACCAGTCCTGAAGCCAATCATTTATGGACTTAATTTTTCTATTCCATCCCACATCATCACCCAAAAATGGAAAGAGGGAAGAGAAGATAACTTGAGCCCCAGACTCTTTCACCATTCATTCCAAGGCCTTGAAGTCTTTCTTCATTTCCCTCAGACTACGGGATGCCGCTTCCTCCCCATCTGTCTGGAAGATCAGTAGGGGGTAGTAGTCCATTGGGCGCACCAGACTGGGGAGCGCCCTGGTATGGTCTAAGGCTTTGAGATTTACCGTGCCTCAATGCCCTATTCTTGTCATGATCCTCCTGCACCAGCACAACCAGGAGGAAGGAGAGGAGTGTGCAGCTAAATTCCCCTGATTGTCTGAGCATCTCCTGGAGGACGACGCGAGGAGAGACAGAGCAAAGAGAAAAAACAAAGGAAACCTAGCATCTCCTGTTTAACAGCAACAAGCTAACATCAGCTGGTCCACCCATAAGGACCAGCGGCTTCTTGCCACAAATCTTTTTATGAGCACTCCGTGACATTTAGCTACTCTTTTCAAGTGGTATTAAAAGAACAAATAGCAAGAAAGCAGTATTACTGGTACTCAAATCCTCAATACATTACCTTGTGTTATAAAAATATATCTATAAAATATACTGTTACTAAGATTGATTATTGAAATGCATACCTTTGTGTGGGCAACCCGGGCAGGCATAGCAAAGCCTTACCCCTCATACCCCTTTCTGTATGCCCCACTGCACAAACATTTCCAAAAATCACCACAAAAAAAGCAAATAACTTCTAAGACATGTAGCATCATGAAGCTACACCATGATGCAGCTATCATAACACTGCAAGTGCAACAGGATCATGTGCCTTAAGACACCCCAGGACCTGGGCACTAGAGATTTTGAGGCAAGACTACTACTTCATTCCTCATGTGCGCACCACCCCATATACATCAGAGCCAGAATATCTCATGGAATCTATCCTGTATCACTGCCAACTCCACACACCGTGTAATCTTGGGCAAGACTCTTCAAAGCATGTGATTTCAAAAAATAAATTGGATTCTTGCTGTTTGCCTTCTGTTTACAGAGTCGTCCAGACACACTTTCAGCTCCCAGCAACTGCGGACACGATACGTGTATTCTTAAAAAGTGGAAGCTATCTGTGGATTCATGTGACTTGCCACCACAGGGTTCTAGAAAAACATGACCAGATATCCCAAGAGAAAACTACAGGGGATAAGAACCCAACCCTGGCAATCACAGAAGTTGTAAATTGGAATAATGGCATTAGCAGTATTTTATCTCCAGATAGTGCAAGCTAAGCAGCGCAGTCAGCCTCCTGTCGGGGTTTACTGAAATGAGAAATATCCTCTGTAGTGCTGCTATTTTCATTTCTTTTGTGGTTTCTGAGAAGATTTACCATAGACAACTGTAGAATATTGAGCAGACTCATCTCAAGGGTGCGGAAGTATTACCTCCAGCTCGTTCACTCAAACACATTCAACGCCTTATCAGGAACACTGGTGTAAGGGAATTTTAAGGACTGGCTATATAATGAAGGCTACAAAGCTCACCACACTCTACTGTAACATCAATCCAGGTATTTTTTTTTTGCCCTTGAAACCCGAATGCTTGCAAACACTCATCTACATTCTGCAGGGAATCCAAAGCCAGAGTCACAGACACCATGGTGCAAAATCCCCTTCATAAAGCTACAGTATGCGTAAAAAAAAAAAAAAAAAAGTTCAGCAAGATGGTCCGTGGCCAAAATTCACCATTTGGGAAATTTCTTTCCAATTACCAAGCCTAGCATACCTTCATTTGTACTCAGAGCAGCATCAGCCTCAAGTCCTGCACAGACAGTTCCTATTGGGTTGTAATTTATCCTGGGAAAGGAGAGGGAGACATCAGGCATCACCTGAGACAAAGGGCTGCCAGAGCAGGGAAGAGAGGCAAGATGGAGTATCACCTACCTGTAGGGCGCAGATTCACAGGAAATTGCAAATACTTTTTTTTTTCTTTTCTTTTTCTTTTTTTTTTTTCTTTTTTCTTTTCCTAGTGCCTTTGGAAATCAAGTTTTTCTCAAAGATGGGGAACAGATCATGGTTCAGACCAGAGTCAGATTTCTTCACACCACGGAAGAGCTGTAATTTCCCTGTATTCCATTAATGGTTTAGCTGTGAAGCCTAAGACTAAATACTATTGACTCACAAAACTCTTATTATAAATTCCCTCCTAGCAACATGATAAGGCCCAGTTCTGATCCATCAAAGTGCTTTTGGAAAACGCTTAAGTGCATGAGTACTACCACTGCTGTCAGCACTTTGCTGGATCGTAGCCACAGGGCTCTGATTTTGCAACAGAATCCTTGTTATTGACTGCATTTATCAGGTTAGCTTCCGGCACGCTTTCCAGTGTCTCTCCTATCATTAGTAACCTAATATCTTATTTGCATTTAAGCAAAGTCTTCCTTTTAAAAAATCACAGGTCATTAAAGACAAATACCAAAACAAAGCTACCAAATAAAATGCATAAAACGAGCATTTTCCTGCACCTTATCATCACTCACCTTCTTAATTCCTAAAATGGCTCCTTTCTTTATATAAGACTTGCTGCATCCTTCTCCCAGCTGCTATCGAACTATAAACCTGATAAATTCAGGGACCATTTTTAAACGGCATATGAAATCTCCTTCTCTGCCAAGCCTGCCACTCTGCATGATGCACCAATCAGTCTTGCTGATGAATTCTAATATTAAAGCCAAATTACTGAACCGTCCAGTGAAATCTGAGGCAGCCAAATAAATTACATCTATTTTCACTTGAAGAACAGCTACTGAAGAGGTGCAGCAGCTCAGAGGGAAGAATGGGCAAAGTCTTTAACTCCCTTGGTAGCCATTCTGGGATTTCCTATGGTAATTGGTCTCTCCCACCACTGCTCTTCTCTCACGTCTCACAAACGGGAGAAAAGCATTGGCTCACCACCTTTAGCAGAACCCTGAGCTGGCCACAGCTTTGCAGAACCACAGTCCAGATCTTTTCCACAAACAGTTCCCCAACGAAGACCAGAGGACTTGAATTAAAATTCTTAAAAAAAGAAATCCAGAGAGGTTGTATTAGAACAAAAACCTGGAATAGTAAAAACTCAACGTGACTAGAGCTGAAGTCGCAAGGTTTATATACCTCTGTGGTCCATAAACCTACTCCCTTTGGAAGGGAGGAAGAAGACCTGCAGCTTCAACCCAGGGCTTCCCATGAGGCAAAGAAGTTATTTATCTGGTTCTTGGGAAGAAAGGGGAAAGTGCTTGAGGGATCTGATGGCTCATTTCATACTTCATTTCCAACGTCAGGAAAAAGACAGTGTACTTTGAGGGAATCAAAAAAAGAAGCTGAGAACAAGCTCAAGTTGAGAACACAAGAGTTAGAGACTGGAAGAAGCAGAGCTGTTCAGTCCAGGGGAAAAAGAGACTGAAAGAGAACATGAGTGTCCATATAAGTAAAACATTGCTGTTTCTAGGGCAAGACAGATGGAGAACTGAATTTAGGAACAGCTTTCTAAGAAAATAAATAATGAAGCACCAGGAAGAATCACCCAGTGAATCTGCAGCACTTGTGTCTTTGGAGGCTTTAAAGCAGGTTAGATGAGCATATCCTGAGATTCTTCCAGACACACGGCTCTACAAAGGCAGCTGGGCATTATAAGCTGAGTCATACAAATAAAAAGGATCTTGAAAGGCAGTGATTTGGGGAGACATACATTCCATGCCATTTACCAGCCAGTAGATGTCAAGGAAAAATCTGGATTGTTGAAAGCAGCTAGTGGCACGAAAGTATGGCACTGGGAGAAAAGCTTCAGACCAGAGGAAATAACACTTTTCTTTCTGGCTCTGGCATTGACTCATAGCATGACCATGGGCAAATCACTTCAACTTTCCCTACTGTTAATCTGTCCAATGAAGATAATGATAATTCCTTTATTTATTTGGACTTGAGCGGCAGGAACTAACTATTCAGCTGCTCCCAGCACAATCTTTGCTTTGGCCTGCAGGCACTGCTGTAAGGCAAATAAAGAAAAGAAGGAATACCTGCAAGCATTAGTCCTGGTAGACGGCTTCTTCTATTTAAATCACAAGCAACTTGGCGACACCACGCTGAGCTCAAACATGCAATAAAAACCCTACGTGAGTGACAAAAAAGGAAAATTACAGAGAAATCTGTGGTAAAGGTATATTTTTATCATTTAACAACTCTCTCCAAGTTCTGTTTCCAAGCAGAAGCCCTAGTTGTGTGCTTAAAGACAAGCGCTGTGTAAAATTGCTTTGCTGAGACAAAATTGCAGAGATCACGACCGAGCAACACAAAGCCTGGGATGAACAGGGGTGTTTTGGATGGGATAAATGCAACTGCATAAGAGAGCACAGCTCTTGACTCTTCTGCTCTGCAGAGGCATTACCTTCCCACAGGAAGGAAATGCAGACTCCCTTCTGCCAAAATACGACAGGTTTTCCCACGCTGGTTGGTTTCTGAAGGTGTTGAAAAGGATTTTGAGACAAACTTCTGATGTGAAAACCCAATTTACAGACCGTGTAGGGACCCTCTAGTCCAATTATTCCCCCTCTACTGCTCAGAGGGAATGTCCTAAGCTCTCGCCTACTCAGCTGGGTCACTGCTGGTCAGGGTGACACTGCAGGAACAGCAAAACAGCCCGAGCATCTGAGGGTGTGGCTGCCACCCAGAGCTAAATAGTCCCAGCAGAGATTTCAGATGTTTTAAATCGTAGCCGAGCACGTGATGCATAAACGGACAGGTCTTCTCCTCAGCATCAGAACTGTGGTCAAACAGGTTTCTGTCTGCAATATGCTGTTTAACTCAATTCACACTGGTTGGTAGCTGATCCTGTGTCCTCCTGCCATAGTATTCTTCATCACTGCTTTGTGGGTATGGCTGATCAAAAATTAGGTGAGATATCTGCCCACAGGATAGCAGAGTGAGAATTCTCTGCCTGTTTGGCTTGCATTTCAGATAGTGCTGCATCAGGGTCAAAAAATATGTCACGAATTCACACTGTAGATCCATCCACCTCCTGGTTGTGAACTAAAAACAGCAGCTTCACTATTCCTAGATATGGCTAGGAAGAGCCTTATAGGAACCAAGAAACTTACTGCTTCTAAGCAAGCACATGTGAAGCTGCTCTCTCAAATATGACTTGAGGCTTTGGTGACATTTTCTCATCAAGCTTCCCCAAGACCTCATTATGGAAAGATGGAGGTGAGACAAGCCTCATCACATCTAGATGCCTCTTTTGGTTCACGAGCAGTATAATAGGGCTGTAAATCTGTTTCTGGCAAGGCTGTTGTCCTTATGCTGATCACTCACCTCTTCTCCGCTTTGTAACTGGCAGAAGAGAAAACGAGATTTCAACACGATGGGTCACTGGGGGTTCCCCGCTCAGAGAAGTTTCTTGGCTCTCTTCTCCAACTTGGACCAAGGACTTGGATAGCCTTAAGCAAGTGCCCTACTCCTTTCAACTCTCTCACCATCTTTATTCAGTGTGTGGACTAGACCATCAAAAAGCTTAGTGAGAAAATACAATGCATATATGCATCTCTTCATCCATGCAATACATAAAATTCTTCCCTGTTTGGTATTACCCTGCACATTTATGACTCCCCCTTGACCAACCTTCACACTGCAAGTGCTTGCCTCATCCAGTGGCCAAAATTGTGCCTTGACGATGGCTGAAATTAGTCCAAACACAGCTGGTGACAGCTGAACAAATACCAGCTGCTCACAGGCATTCGCCTGCATCCTTCCCAGGTCTATGATGATGTTTGATCCCACTTGCTCTTGGAAAAAAACAGTTTACAGCACCACTGAGGGCTCCTGACCCAGTACAGGTGGGAGTTCATTAAGCTTTTCTTCAGACAAGGACTTGGCTCATCCACAGGGCTGTCATCTCAAGATCAGACGCATACAACAGTTTGTCTGCATGGGGCCAGGGCTCAAGCTACTTCAGCTGAAGAGCCAGAAACTGAAGCCTACGAGTTTCTCCATTATCTATTGCCCAGGACATTGCCTATCAGAATTATTTTCCTCTCCTTAAATGTGCCCTGCATAAATGTGAGATGATAAGAATAAGCGGTATTAAAAACGTGAATGATGAATGCTCTGCATCAGGCAGGATGATTAAATAACTAAGTGTAGATTCTGGGGTATGTTCACTTCTCTGCCTGCTGACATGATAATGGATTATCTCTAATCTACAGCAGAAACAAAACAGAGATTACCTCCTCTCAAACAATTCAGCATCTATTCTCCTTTCTTTATTCCCACTCCTCTCTACACAAGGGGAAAGCGCATTAACTAGCTCTAACTGGTTTAATTCAGTGGTATTGAAAACTGGATCCCAGCAATGCACATAACTGATCCTGTTCTTACAGGACTACCTTCCATGGAGTAGTGAAGCATTCACATTATCAAACTCACTGCAGTGAATGCAAGAACAACAAAGATTTGGGTTTGCATCAGGATTCGATTACACTGAAGTATTTTAATATTGTTAAATGCCCCCCAAAAACACAAGTACACATAGTTAAGCAGGCTAACCAAAAAGAGTAGTATTTAAAAACAGTTTAGTTAAAACTCTGTACAAATACACTGGACACAACCAGAATATGTTTTATGCTCATTTAACTTGAATTATCAATTTTATAGGCAGCAGGTAAACCAAGATAATCAATTTGAAATTCATATAGATTTTTAAGGCCAAAAGAGATCATTTAGCCCTCCCACAAAACACCACGGAGTTTTCATCTTCCTTTAAATCAATAAGGATTCATCCCCAGGGGCTACATTATCAAACTTCACCATGCAGGGACTTGCTGGAGTATTGCTCATCTTGCCCTGTGCCATTAATTACAAAACCACATGTATATCTAACAGTGGTGTCTGCTTGGGCAAAGGAAGGGTACAGTATGAAAAAAAAGAAAAAAAAAAAGACCATTTTAAGAGATAATCGGACCTTGTTCTAGAAACTGGTAGTGAAGACAGTTACTTGCTGAAAACCCCTCCAAAAATAATAGAAAAGGGCACTGATTTAAATACAGATGCACAAACATGCACACTTCCATGAGTCATCGTCCCCAAAAAAAGTCTCAAGGAAGGGTGTATGCTTCAAGTGTGCTTCTTAAAGTTGAATGTCCCTTGAAGACTGTCAGTGAATTTCAAAGCAATTTGGCAACGTTTATTGATCTATAAAAATTATCAAAGCAGCCTGATTTTATAAGGTCTGCACGTTTTGAACTATCATATCTGATCAGTGCAAACATTCCACATGCATTTTTATACTATATAACACCAGAGTGTACAGAATTTGGCTCCATGGATTAGCGTCTTGAGGGCTTTTTTCTACCAGTGATGAATGCATCTGAGAAAAGTGGAAATACATGTACAGTTGTACAGCTGCCAGGCAACTGCTTGCAGTGACATGTATTACTTCACATAATACACAATCTCTTTATTTGTTGTGCTCTAATCAAAATTACTCAAGCCATTAATGCCTGTATAACTGCTTGTGCATTGCTCTGATAGGAACTTCGTATGATTCTTTCTCCTGCTCAGCAAGAGGTGTGCTGACCATGTAGGCACATCTTTCCTTGTATCTCAAGACACTGCTGCCATCCTTGTGTGGTTTCTAGTGGCTGCTTAGTCTTGTATTATTTGCAATATCTTGTATTACCTGTAATATCTGCTGCTCCTGGAGCTAGATGCATCCTCTTTTGTTTATTCTGAGAGTATGGCCTTTAAAGCCTGGTTGTGACATTTAAAAATGCCATTAAATACCATAGCTGCTCTCCACCATGAATCTTGTGTAATACAGCAGTATATTATCATCTCGGTGATTTAATTTCTCAAGATCATCTCTTTACTGACAAGACCCGAGATGGTCACTATGATGAAGCTCTGGGAACTTGAAAATATCTCAGTCACTGACCTAATAATAAATCTGATGCTCTTCACTTCATCTTTTCCTCAGTATGCCATGTCAAATCATATACTACAACTATAGACTAACTGACCTGGGCAAAAGGATTCTCAGAAAGTGTTGCCAAACAAACCAGTTTTGTGAGATGCTGCATTGTTAAAAAAAACGAAAAACAAAATGATTGTACTTTCACACACCAGAGAATCTTGCTTTCTCAACATCCTGGGGGAAAAAATTACGTTTAGAGCCAACATTTCTAAGAGCCCAAAGAGAAACACAAGCAGCAGCTGTGAATATATCCAGAGCAACACGTGGGAAGATACAAATCTACCTGAGACATCAGGCCATACCTTACATTCCTCTGCTTGAGAGGCCACTCGCTGACTTCATCACGAATAGCATCCATGCAACTAAGAAAGGGATCTGATCCACTAAGGGAAGGGGAAGCATATTATACCCCTCCAGGCATCAAATTAGCCAAAGCAATGAATGAAACAGAAGACCACTCAGATCTATGATCAGCTGCAGGTTAACACAGCAAAAAATTTATTCTTCCATTTTGGAAGAGATCCTATCTATGGTCTTGTACTGTTCAGCAGTTGTCAAAAGCAGTGGAAAAATGTGGGGGAGAAGGGGAGGACACAAAGAAACTAAGTTAACTTTACGGCATAACTTCAACTCCAGCAAAGCATGGTACCACCAGACCCTGGTGACTTTTGGTCTCTTCCCAGCCCTGCTCCCGAACTGTTGGGTGACCTTACATGGCCTGTAAAAGGTGTGGGAGGGACATTCGTGCCCCTCGCAAAGCACCATTCCTGATTCCCATGTTCTGCCATACAACCGCATCTTTGCTGGTAGCTTTAGGCCTGTGGCTGAAACAGTCCCTTCCCTGAGATCCTCCTTGTCCATTCCTTCCCAAACACATTTAATTAAAAAGCTCTGAGTGGTGCTGAGTTGCTAATGACGAGCTTTTCTTGAAAATCCTCTTCCCTTGGCAAGTTGTTCCTGCCCTAGTCCACGCCATGATTTCCAGCCTTGCTTATTTCCATAATGAACTGCTTCTACCTATATTTGATGAGTTGAAAACAAAACATGCTTAATCCCCAACAACAGTTTCCTCATTTCAGGTGGCAGAGCCCCTCGCCTGTGACATGGGGCTGGGGTTATTTCACAGCTGACGTTCTCTACTCTGACGCTGGCAGCAGAAGTATTTTCAGTATTTAAAGGGCACCTATACAAAGGATGGGGACAGACTTTTTAGAAGTTATGACAGGACAAGGGACGATGGTTTTAAAGTAGAAGAGAGGAGATTCAGGCCAGACATGAGGAAGAAATTTTTGACCCTGAGGGTGGTGAGGCACTGGCCCAGGCTGCTCAGAGAGGTGGTGGATGCCCCATCCCTGGAGACATCCCAGGTCAGGCTGGACGGGGCTCTGAGCAACCTGATCTGGGTGAAGATGCTCTTGCTCGTGGCAGAGGTTGGACTGGATGAGCTTGGAAGGTCCCTTCCAACACAAACTACTCTATGGTTCTATGATTCTATGACATACCCTGCACAACAGAGCTCAAATGGAGATGAACACTGCTCCCTCCTGGCCCTCACCACAGTTGTTTTTTTTTTCTTTTATGCGCGTGTATAAAAGACACCGTGGTGAATACTGCAGCCAGAAGTGGGGAAACCTCTCAAAATGCACAAATATCAGGGACCCGTGATGTTTTTGCAGCAAGGCTTTGGGAAACATCTGGTGCTTCTGTGAGCATCCTCCTGTCGCATCGTGGTACAACTCAGGTGAAAGGAGTGTCTCTGTGACAGGCTCTTCAGTCTCCAAAAGCAGACTGACCTCTGTGCTGCACACAGCAAAGCTACAGATACTTCCTAATGATCTGAAGTGCCAGCTCCCGTGATAAATATACGCATCCTGTGTGCAATTATGTCTGTTTCTTAATAGCATTAAGATGGCTCCAAGACACTAATTACCAGCTGAGAACTTTGAAATTATACTCCATCACACCTTACTTCTGACATAACTACTTTTAGATAAACAAGGATTTTGATTTCAACAGCACTGAAGAAAAAGGAGTTTTCTCCTTTGATCCATTCTAACTTTCAAAGTGGGACTGTGGAATTACAGAAGTCAGAAGCAAAATTTCCCATTCGCTGAAGCGCTCCCGGGGCTTTACTGCAGCCATTTCACTGCTATTAAAAAATGTCGTTAACCCTTTTATTAATCAGTGGGAGGAATGATCTTATCTGAAATGAAAGCAATCTCACTAATTGCTGCTATTCCCCAGCCAGAATTTCAGTGTTTGTCACGATCTGTTTGCAGACTTACCTTTACTTTAATTAATGATGCTGCAAGATCCAAGGTATTCCCCATGCCGAACGCTGATGTCATGAGACAAAATGCATCATGTCTCTTCCCTGCATCACCTGCAGAGATGCTGGCAAACAGCTTACACAAGGAAAGAGTACAGAAGAGACATTTTCCAAGGCACGTGAGAGGGATGGGATGAGAGAGAGGTGCCAAAGCTGTTCGGACTCAGAGGTGAAATCAATGGCAAAGTCGCCCTTGACTACAATGGGAAGGAGAATTAAACCAGCGCTGAGCAATTTTTATATCGCCCCTTCCAGTGTTACTTCCTTACATTAAAATAAAACAGACATCATGGTCATTTTAGTAAGAAGCCAGTGAGGTGAGATGATAACGAGGGTAATCTGAAAGTGTGGGAACCTGCAGCATTAAACACAATGCAAAAGGATGCACTAATGATAGCGGTATTTTTCCACTGTTCACATAAGCACAGAGATAAATGTTGTGATCTGTCTCTGTCTGCCTTTTGTGAAGTGCTGTTTTATGACACAGTTAACGATTTGCCAAAAAAAAGTAATAGCCTTGTAGCGCAGCAATAGCAAATGATCTTTCCCTTGCATCTCTGAGGATGAGTAACAGAGGCCCCTGTTTGACCCGTGTGAGCATTTTGCAAGTAGTGTGCAGGGGGAAAGAGAATTGGAATGAACACCTACAAATAGAATCATGCAAATGATGCCACGATGTACAGATACCTTGTTTACCATTATCCCTAGCTATAGATTTATCACCATGCTCTTTATACATGCTGTACATTTTTTTTCCCCTTTCCCTTCTAATTGGAACTCAGACTGTGAAATGTAATTAATGCTCTCATAAATACTGCCAGCGAGTGCACCTTTTTCTTCCAAGTAACTATGAACATCTTCAAGAAGACCTCATCAACCCCTGACAGAATATAGACAAATGCATCTTCTCACACACACTGCACAGGACTGGGAAGTCGATCTTCCCACCTTCCACATAATTAAAGTCACCTACATGATGTGCTTTTCCTTCGACACTCTCTCCCCTTCTCCAACACATGTATCACCCTGTCATCAGCTCCTTTCCTTTCATCTGATTTATTCTGTTTCTAATCACTGAACAAAATCCAGTGCTTTCGAGAAGAGCTGGAGCAGTCCCAGGCACAGCTCGGGACCAGGTTTCCTTTTTCTTGCCTCCTCCCATCTCATATTAAAAGACAGTGCTTTTAACTCTCCTTTAAGGGGGATTATTTCCTGCAATCTAGTGAATTTATTCATGCCTGCGAGAAGAAAAAAAATATCCTCTTCCATGCAGGGTAAATGACTGAGGCATTAATGATGAAATTCAATGGTACTTCGAAGACTCCTTTGGGCTCTAAAGGTTGTGTAGGGCTGCCTGGGGGCTGGACAAAGCCCTGTTCACTCAATGAGTAGCTTCTTTTGGTCTATGAAAAACAGCTGTGAAGAGGAAAACACTCCTGATTCAGCCAACCAGCAGCTATAAAACTGACTTGAGGCAAGTCTAAGGTCTTCAAGCACCCACCCGGTAAAGTTCAGCGATACTCTGGATGTGTCACCGAACCCCTCCTGCTATGGGAAAGGGCAGAGATGACAACTCAGGGACTGTCCTTACAGGGCCTGATGGTTTAGGAGCCACGTGCGTGCCACATCTCCATAAGTACATCACTATTTCTACGAGGCAGAGTAGCAGGAGCAAGAGACGTAGAGACAGGAGACCTGACAGCCCCACACTTCAGATATTTGGATATTCTCCCATCAAACCACCATTGGTGGAGCCCCTCAGACACCTGCCTGGGGCTCAGCCATGGGGACCAGGGAGCAGAGGGCTGCATGATGCTGGATTGCAGCATGCCATGCACCAGTACAGGTTACAGGGTTGACCTGCTGGAAAGCAGCATTGCAGAGAAGGACCTGGGAGTTCTGGTTGACAACAATATGCTCATGTGGCCAAGAAGACCAAAGGCCAAATAAAACTGAACATATTTACTGAAGAGGTAGCAATTGCTGCCCCGCTGGATAGCAAGTAAAAAAGAATGGGGATTTTAGTTATGTTTAATCACCTGGGCACTGGAATTTGCCACCATTTGGAATAGATACTGTCAGGTGGTAAAGGCTACATTTTTAGCAGACAAAGAATACTTCACCAACCAAACGAATTACAGGCAATACCTTGCACTCAGCTGAACTGGGATCAAAGATTGTGTTTTCCTGGCTGATGGTCTAAAAGAGGGAAAGAGGGAAGAAGGGAATCATCACTATCGCAGTTAAGATCTGGGAATATACAGATCCCACACCACACTTTTCCCCAAGCTATTCAGCATCGTTAGCTCACTAAAAAGTGTGTATAAATATACTGGTGTGTATACCTTTTGCAAAGGCAGCCAGAAGCTTCAACTGAGTTTGAAAATGTGATTTCAAGAGCATGACATTTCTGTTTTTTCATGCTGCAGTGAAACAGAAACCACACTAGTACTGAAACCAATTCAGGAAAAAAACAAGCCCAAAACCCAACAACTCACCCATCAACCCATATCCAATAGAGTCTGACCATCCTCTCTTCTCTACTCTTAAATTCAGTTTGGCAATCATGTTAGGAAACATCTCCAACGCAGTTCAAGGCTCAGCAGGGGCAGAGGAGCAGCAAGAGGAGCCCTAGCCCTAGTGTGCGCCCTCTGGCCCGTCACACCCCACCTCTGTGCCTCCATTTCCCCATCAACAAACCAGATAACCAAAAAATCTCTGCGACCAAAGGCAACGCATAAGTCATAAGCAATGCAATAGCAATATACTGACGTTAGGCACCTCTTCCAATGATGCTGCGTCCATCAGGTCTAGATACAAGAAAGCTGAGCCAACTTGCATTTATTTACTGCATTCATTTGCATAATGACCATGTATTTACCTTCCACGTTTTGTCCTAAACAAAGAACTGGACACTACACAAGCTGAATTTCAAACAGCAGACATCATCCATCGACTAACATCAGAAGATACATGAACAGTGTGAGGCCACGACAGATGCACAATCATTATTTGAGCACAAGCAATGCTTATCAACTGCCTGACTGCTTTATAGTGATTTGTTTTGTTTTACAGAGATGTTCTGCAGGGGTTGCAAATAGCACTCAAAGCCCTGCAAAGCTATCTGAGTCCAGCCCAAGTGCCCCCCGAAGCCCCAGCCAACATGTAGCAGAGGGTTTGGCACACCACCCCTGCAGAAAGCACAGGGGCATTTTTGTCCTTCACACAGACCCAGCCTTGCTAGTTGCTGTCTGCAGTTTTGGAAAAGGCAAAGATGGGTCTGTGCCCTCATGTGCATCCTTGCCCAGCCATCCTGTAGCTCCTTTCCATCTCCTTGCAGGGGCTGAGTCACACCTGGTACAGAGAGATGTACAATAAATTAAATAACCCAGTCATTTCTGCAGTGGTAGTCTTCCAGTTTACTGAACTGGGTGAGAGCACCTTTCTATAGAAACTGTCCTTGCATGGCGAAGCATTTAGAGGCTCACCCCGCAAGTCTCCGGCAAGGTCAGCGAGCGATCTCACACTCTTAGTGCCACCTCTCAGGAGAACAAAGCAGAACCAGGGAACTTAATGACCCAAGGTAGGAGCCCAGCATGGGGATGGCAGAGGTCTAGAGATGACAGGGTAATGGTACCATGCAGATCTGTCCCCTGTAATTAGCCACACTAGGGCTGAACGGCATGAAAGACAATGCAGCGGACAGTGCAATTAACAATCAACTCAGCTGAGCAACACTTTCTCTCCTCGGATTGAGCCAGACTGCAGAAAAGTCGGGAAGAAGCTATAAAGGAGTTGCACACAGAGTCCTGTAAGCCCTTGCTAACAGAAGGAGGGAGGAGCAGCCCAGTTTTCTGTTCTTATCTCATTCAACATTGTTTCCTTCCATTTCCTTTAGGGACACAGAGCAAAGATGCACAAGTTTTGCACAGCAGGATGCAGAAATACAGTGGGCAAGAACGATGCACATTACTGGGATGGCAGCGAGTGGGTGCTGGTGCCCTCCACTGCCATTTTCCACCTAATTCTGCAAATTTGCTTTTGAGGCATCCTTGGATCTCTCTGCCAAAGTCCCTGGAGAACTAGAGGGTGGGGAGCAATGGGTCCCTTCTACCACCTGACTTGCACACTACCCCTGACCAAAACCCACAGGGTGGATTTTGCCAAATCCGCCACAGAGTTTGAGATTTTTTTTCCATCAGTTCCCATGGAGCAGCATTCTCCAAGGCTTACCCAAGTTGAAACGCTTACAGGACTGGGCCGGCGTGCTTGGCGTCTCTCAGCAAAGAGCAACGCATTGCCCCAGCTGCTGCACTGCAGCAGAAAAACCCTCGCCCAGCACTGCCGGAGCCAGTGGGTGTCCTGCATTGATTTGGACAGGGTCTTTTGATCAGATCCTGTATTCTTAAAAATTATCAGTCCTGAAGAAGCAGGCAAATAAATAAATAATAATGCTTTCCTTCTGGTGATTTCTATTGTACTGATCTAGCCAGAGATTCCATTAGTTAGTCGCTTTGATCAGGACTGTTCCTCCAGGACCAGGAGATGCAGAAAGCATTCCACCATGCCAGCAAACGGGCACATCTGAAGTGCGTTTTAATTAAAGCCTTCCAAGTCTTGAGCTTTTTGTAGGATTTACATGTAGCTGAACTTTGGCCCAGCTGCTGTGGAAGAAATACAGTTTATTGCTGTCTGTCACCTTGATGCTGCTCTGGGCTCTCCAGTCCCCTCCCCATGCGAGGTGAGGAGGGGATGCCAGGCGAAGAAGGGATGTACGCTGAGATAAAGCACTAGCCAGCCCTATTACCACTATTACATTAACCCTTTGCAAGAAATATAAGTGCCACAAGTAGTATTTCAGACACCTTTTGAGGAATGAGCAAGGGGTTTGCTGTTGAAGTGCATTGTAATAGTAACCACGGTAGAAGACAATGAAAAACCTTCCATGTCCTGTTGAAATGCACCTCTCTGACACCAGGCAATCCAGTGGAAAAAGGCATTTCAGCCTGATAGTACAATACTAACTGGGAACCTGTAATTCATGCACGGTGTGAGCTGGAGCTCTGTTTGGATACAGCAAAATCCTTCTGATAATGCAGAAGCTCTGCGAGTGCAGAAATCAGGTGAATCAGCAACTGAGGGGAAAACAACTGCCTGACAAGTAAAGAAAAAGATAAATGACAAACTGCATATTAAGGAACGGCCAGGTTCAAGGCGAAAGAAAGCAGGCAGAAGAAAAATGGAGCCAGAAAACTGGCAGTGGCCTTGCAGCACAGCAACCCATCTGCTTTGAACATGGCTAGAATGCAACTTCTTGCGGGGGCAGCAAGAGTGGAAGGCAGACTGAACGGTGTGAGCTTTAGGAAGCTGTCGCAGAGAAACACCTAAAACACAAGCGGATAACCTCTGCCTGCTGCCTGACACATGCCTGGTGTGTTCACACACACACACACGTACATGCTGCTGTGTGTGCACTCACTCTCCTGCAAATTCAGATTATCAGCAGGACGGGGGCATGGGAAAGGAGAAATTCCCTGTGAAGGTGCTATACCCTGAGCGGCGTTTCTGTAGCACAGCTCACTCAATTCACAGTTACCAAAATGCAAATATTTCAAACTATTCTGGCTCCTCCATCATTACATTAAGCTTTTGAGGGAGTTTACTACAAAAAGCTTACTTGGTATGGAAAAGAAACCACAGACAGAGCAGGTGAGATGTTTATTAAATGCCTACAAGTTCCCTGCTATTTCTCTGGCAGCACTGAAAGTATTTTTACATTCTTTTTTGGCTATTTTTGAGTCCTGGTGTCTTAAGAACACTTTTAGCAGTATCATCTATGCAGAGAGTTAAAAATGTAAAATGACTTTTAATGCTAAAATCAGGGAAATAACATATCAGACAAAGGTATTACCAGCTTGCAGACCGAGACTAAAGTACCGAATAGGATTTTATTAGCAGTAAAATTCAGAAGCTGCATTCAGGGGGAAAAAAAAAAAAAATCTATACAATGATGTCACCTGAGCAGTGAAACCATTTTAGATGCTTTTGCTCTCTGCCAAGTACTGTGCTCATCACAACACAGAGAACTCCTTGGCTCTACAGACTGTGTTTTAAGGTGATTAGAATTAGATTAATATAAGATTACTTGGCAATACTTTAAAAATGTGCCAGCAAAATGGGAAATAAAATTTTAAACCTGCACTATCACTGCCACTGGCAGATGGGAAAACCTGCATCCTACTGCACAACAGGCAATAGATGTTATCAGTTGAATCTCATCATGAGAACTTCAGTGCATTTCTCCTTCCCTTTTCAGGGGCAATATGGATGGGTACAACTATTTCTTACTATTTGTATTTTCACCTATAAATAAGATGTTTTAATTTCATGTCAAAAGTGAAAGGTCTGTTTGCAGATGCAGGAAAAAGTTTTTTATTTCATCTTTTAATATTCTCATATATCAACAACATTGTCTCACATACTTCAAGAATAAAAATTACATTTAACTAAAAGTCATAAGTTTGGGGAATGTTCCAAAGAATTCTTTTGATATTCAAGCATGTATTTCTAATACTCCAAGTACAACAGAAAGACTTTATAACAATGGAAAAGTCACAGTTACCAACTGGAGAGTTATAAATAAAACTATAAAGTACTCAGCTAATCCATAATTCATTTGGTAGCAGACACCCAGCCATCTGGGCTGGGGTGAACTCATGACTCTGCAATAGGGTGCTGCCTGAAGATTTTGTATTCAGAATAAATGTGCTCACTACAAAAAAATTCAAACAACAAACCCTTTGTGCATCGCTGGCTTTTACTTCACTCTGCCAGTGCTTCTGTTCTCTCCCCAGCCCTCTCAAATTACACCTGAACATACTCCAAAAATAAAGCAAAATACTTCCTGAAGTTGATTACCAACACACGCACGGGACTTCACAAATGAAATAACTATCTCTTCCTGCCTGAACTCTCCCTGGCAGCTCAATACTCATTTTTGCATCCCCCCGCACATGAGGGGAGTTCGCAGTCGGCAGAAGGATGCTGCCATGCTGTGGGAGGGTGCACTGGGGTTTAAACAGAGACCATGGTCTCCCAGGCAGTACTAGTTCATGTCGACATTAAAATATCCCTGTATGAGCCCATCCTGACAGGGAAGATTACACTTTGCTTTTAAGAGTACATCAGTCTAGGTTAAATGCTGCGATACCCATGTTAGCACTCTGGGAGCTAGTGTGACATCTGAAACAAGTGGTCTCCAAATACATGGGCAATCGCAGCCTCAAACCCTCTATTTATGCCACTAACAGCTCCTCTCTGACCAATGAGCTAAAGCACAGCTTAAGCTATCAGACATACTCAATTCATGTAGGAGTACCTGCAGCTGCTAAGATTTTCCAGGAGTTCATAAAATCATGAGACAAATTCATGGGAGAAAAATCCATTAAGGGCTATAAAGCACAAAAAGAGTGTCCTTGGAGGTTGGAGAGTGCTCTGAGGAAGCACCAGTACACATCTGCCTCATGTTCGTACCCGTCTGTGGTACCCACAACTGCCCATGGCCAGGAAGATGATGCAGGTCAGTTGATCAAGTCTGTTACAACGGACATTTACAGGCCCTGCCCACCACCCTGGCTGCAGAAAGGGGGTTTTCCAAAAATAAGCATCTGTTTAAGCTTTCGCAGGCCCTAGGTAGGCAGTTCTTGTTGGAAAGTAGAGCTGCAAAACCAGCCTTGCTTCTCATGCGAGGTGCATGCAACACGCTACATCTACTGAAGCATCCTCTTGGAAATTTTTTATTACTATTCCTAAAAAAACCAAGCAAGCTGCCTTCCTTCCTAAGCCAAAGCAAATAAGACTGTGAGACTTGTAAGCTGCAAGAACCAGACCCCGAACCTGGCAGGACTTGAACTGGACCATTCCCACAAGTGACCTTGGAAACTGCTTCCCAGCATAGCCTTCTTCTCTGCTAATTTTCTAATGTTTAGGATGAGATGAAATGGCCTCAAGTTGTGCCAGGGAAGGTTCAGACTGGATATGAGGAAAAACTTCTTCCAGGAAAGGGCTGTGAAGCAGTGGAACAGGCTGTCCAGGGCAGTGGTGGAGTCACCATCCCTGGAGAGGTTGAACAGATGTGGAGATGAGGTTCTTCGGGACATGGGGTAGTGCCAGAGTTAGGTTATGGTTGGATTCGATGATCCTAAGGGTCTCTTCCAACCAGAATGATTCTATGATTCTATGTATCCTTCACAGGATGGACAGTGCTGCAGTCTATCGGGTTCAAGAGCATGCAGCCGCTGACCTACGATTGCAACAAGCTCTACATTGCACGTCTCCTTTTCCAAACCACCCTTGGCTGCTTTTCAAAGACTGGTATATCCTGAGTGCGAAGGAAAACATTTTCTCCCCTGCTCCCTGCCACCACAACATCACAACCTGCACAATGGGAGCAAGGATCACGGCTCTCAGCACACCTCCCTGCTCCATGGGTTTTCCAGCTGCTCCAAGCATCTGGTGGTTGTTTGGTCAAGTAAGAACCTGACCCTGCCTCCCAGGCAGCAGTCCAGGTTACCAGGGCTTGTCTTTCAACACTTTTGCTTAAATAGCATCGGTGCACCACAAGGTACGATTTGTATCTCTGATTTGGCCTGGCGCATTCAGACTCCTTGAGGCATTAGACACATTAATGTCTCCTTTGTTAGCATGTCCAGATCTTTCTTATCTGTCTCCCCCAAAAAGGCTGAAAGAAAATATCCTACGGGTCACAGAAGGGGATTCAATGTTGGCTTCTGACTTTTCAAACAGAAAACAAGCAGAGGGCTTATCTGAAAACACATGCAGAGAAGGTCTTTTAAAGGGAGGCCATGGCGTTTGGGATGCCAGCAGGAGAACCGGCCTGGTCTCAACCCCCACATCCCACCAGCACCGTGCCTGAAGCCATGCCCAGCATGGGAGATGCTGGAAATGAAAAGCAAAGAAAATCACTCAGCTGTTTAGGCTAGTTTAAAGTGAACACTATTCACAGGTTTTAAGCCTAGAAACAGTGTGTCTTCCCGGTGTCCTCCTACGACAGTACAACGGGCGAGCAGGCAATCATGAATCACAACCACTTGCTTCCTACAGGCCTGTTACGAGACACATGTCTCTGACCAAGACATCATGGTATGTGCTTTCTGTATACAGGGCAGATAAGATGAAAGACCTCCAGGGAGATGCACATCTCTGTCTGGAGTGACAGCATTACTTAATCATCCAGCTTGGTGAAATCACTGAGAAAAAAAAAGGTCGTGCTGTTGTCACTTGAAAAGCAAATTTCAATATTAGGGGTATACACAGAGTGCTCTCTGGCAGTGGTCTAAAAAGGGGCATTAGGTGGCAGTGTCAAAAACAAAAATACAAAAACAAGAAAAGGATGGCTAACTCAATCATATCATTGCCAGTCATGAATTATTCACTGGTCTCCAGCCCATGTGCACAAGGCACTATTTCAATGCACTGTGAGAGTGCATTCCTGATGGCTCTCTGCCACCTGAGCTAGGAAGTCCCTTGGGTTCATATTTTACAGCTGTCCCATGGGGGAGAACCATGCTCTGGCCAACCCACATGCCTACAAAGGGAATAAGGTCCCCTGCTTGCCTGCAGCAGCTCCAGGGTAGTCACAATGGAGGCCAGAGCACGTTCCACCTTCCCTGGCTGGCGGCATTGCTCACCCTTTGCTAGATAGGGTGAGCAAAATTCCAGAGGCTTGCAGATTGCAAGAGGCTCCGAGGATGCGATAGGGGAACTAGTCCTGTATCTGGAGTCTAAGGCCACTGCATTCTGCATGGATCGGTTCCATCCCAAGTACCATCAGGTCCTCAGGGACTGGGGAAGCAGCAGCATGCTGGGGTCACCAGCTGAGATGAGCTGATCTGCCTCTTCTTGTGCACAAAACTGTTTCCTTGCTGTATTTCCAAACTTGATTTCAAAGGTTCAGAGAAAAATTACATCAGTCTGAAAACAGCAGACCAATTGCCGGTGCCAATTCCTTTTCTCATTATTTGAAACTGGGGAGAGAGGAAGGGGGACAAGTTATTTTGGAGAAAAACAGTTGTGGTTTTTTTTTCAGGAAGCAATTCCTTCAAGAGCCCAAAGCAGAGGCAGCTTCTGCTGCCAAAAGCTGCCATGAACAGAAGCAGCAGCGTGGCCAGCATTCTCTGCAGTCTTGAAATTCTCACCGTCTTTTTGGGACAGACAAAAGCCAAACCAACAAAACAGAGCCTGGCATTTCTCTGAGGTGCTGGGTTAGCGAATACCTGCCAGCAGGACTCCAGCAGCCAGATCTATCCCACAGCACACAATTTTTCCATTTTCTGCAGCCAGCAGTTCTTGTAGCAGGATTTCTCCTGCCCTTAGTGACCCCACCTCATTACACCAGCCTTCATGAAAATATAATCATACTAGTAGAAAACCTGTACGAGGGAAAGGATGAGGTACCACGGCTGCATCTCTTTGTGCTGGTTTCAGGGGGAGATGAGTGGGCTGAGACCCTCTGAAGCCTCACGTGCCCTACCTGTTCTTATTTAAGAGAGGATAGTTGAAGAAGAGGCTTTTTCAGAGATGTCCAGCATCGTTGGACATGGCGAGGCATGCACCACTCCACCTGCACACCTCCATTACTAGCCTCAAAGGGCATTTTTCAGAGGCACCTAAAGAAAACAAATACCCAGCTTCTATGCTTGGCAGATTTGCAAAGCCCCTCTCTAAGGCTGCCTTATTTGTGGCATGGACAAACAAATGATCACCCTGGGAGTGCTGAAAGAGCATGTTACTGGAAGCACATTTGATGCCACAGCTCAAGCAGGCAGGCCTGGTTCTCCTCCTGAACGAGTGGTGGGACCAGACAGAGGGACAACAAAATACAGTCACCACTCCTTGCCTTGGACAGAGGTTGGGTTCACCTCCTGGTGAATCAAACACACGAGCATACAGATGTAATTTCAACACCAAACAGCAAACTAAATGCTCACAGCTTGATCTATTAGCATCTCCCTTGACTGCAATTCCACCACACTGAACCAGATGCTAAACTTACCCACTTGTCCTCAGCATGAGCCATGTTCACCACATGAAATCCACAGGTCTATCGTTTCCTGCACCAGACCTTTCAGTATAAAGCTAGAGGTGACAACTGTGCAAGAGGGTTGTTCTTTGCTTGATGCACAGCCAGCTACACGGATAAATCCTGCTGCAGCTATGGGGAGTTTGGGACACAGCTCACAAGCCAGGACCATTTCCTCACAGTCTGCACCAATCAGCAATGTATCATCTTCTCTCGTGCAGCTACATTTACTGAGGTTGACATGGATTTAATTCCGCGTATCAGGGAAAAGCCAATGCAAACCCACAAACAGGAAAATACAGTTCTTCCAAGAACAGAGTTACTGGCAGCGGCCTTCACAATGGCAAAACAGTAAACAGCATTAGGACCATGACACCCACTGATCTGTACTACACAGGTGCCTTCAACAGGTCTCATACCGCAATCCGCTGATGTTCCTCCAGAAAATTTCCTGCCACATCCATCAGCAGCGACCCCGGCACGCCTTTATTTCCTCTCCTTGAGACATATCCAAACAACTTACCCAACACTTCAAGGACTCAGTTGAATTACCAGGACAGGTATGTGATGAAGTGGGATGCAATTGCACTCTTGCTGATGGCTGCCAAGCCTGTGCACATATACCCAGGTGACAGGGATGAAAGGCAGCCCTGCTCCAGTGAGAGCTTTTCTGCTCCATCGCCAGGATCTGCCAGTCTCCATCCAGCTGTTAATGCTGCACATTGCATGGGCTTTCCTAGCTAAGCCTTGTCTGTAAGGAGGAGGCAAGGAGTGGCTCGGGTGACCTGGCAGCACAGACCTCACCGATCCAAACACCACTTGTTCACATCCCTAGAAGGGCTCTGCAGTGGACAAGTGCCACCAGGGAGCCCTGAATTAAATGGCAGAAAGTGAGCCAAGTAGGCAAAGGGAGAGATCCTAAACCATGAGGGACAGGAGAAGAAAGTCTCCAGAGCTTACAGGAGCTGTGTGATGTGCCTGATGTGTTGATGTGCATGGGAGGAGGTGTGACAACAGCAAATCCCTGCCTTTGTCCAAGCGTGCCTGCTGCCTGTGCCCAGCTGCCTGCCCCCAAGGCAACAGCTCCTTTCAGTTGCTGGGCAAAGGCAGGGCAGGCAGGTCTGAGTGCCCAACAAAAGAACAAACCAGTCTACATGATCTCTGCCTGTACAGCACAAACCCAAGAAGGACATGGTAGGCAGTGACATCTCAGCCCTGCCTTGTTGGAAATGCAGTGACCGCATTCTGTGCCTCACCAGCCTGAGTTCAGTCACGTTAGCATCACAGTGCAAAGAGGGATTAAATTTCCTAAAGTCACTCGAAACAATTTTCTTAGGCTGTTTTGCAAAGTTAGGACGTTTTAACCATCGGCATTTAGAAATGAAATGAACTCTTAGGAATTTCCCTTTCCCAATAGGAGATGCAACTGTTTTCTTTTTGGTTTAGTGGGTGGATACACTGAAATGCAAAGAAGTGTAGGGATCTCCAAGAAGCTTGGTGTAAAAGTAAAAAGCCACAAATCCTAAAAGTGTGTCCTGCTGGAAGGAAACATGTTGAAGACTGCAGTAATTATAACCTGAGAGACCCAACCACCCCCCACACATAGTCGAAGAGGCCACAGTCCAGCCCTCCACACCGGGGACTTCCACCCCTTCCAAAGGGAGGTCTGACTGGCTCAGGCTCCCACCCCAGACATTTCCCTGGGTTGAAGATCCACTTACCTGCCTGGTTTGTGGTTACATTTACAGACACAAACTGCCGAGCTCCAGGGTTCTGGTCAGACACTCCGTTCACTGCCTCAATTTCAAAGGTATAGTTTGTATGAGCAAGCAGATCCACCATCATGACAGAGGTGTTTTTCAGGCCGGTTTGCTGGGGGAGGTACCTGACATGACCACCACACGCCTCGCACAGACCTGAGTGTGAGTTGCACTTCTTGCATGCAATATAATAAGACACATCTTTCCTTCCACCAGTATCAGCAGGGGGAATCCATTCCAGAAAGACACTAGTCTCGTTAACATTTGAGATGGCACTTCGAGGAGCAGAGGGGGGTCCTGGTTTGTAAAGTGAGAAAAACACATAGTAAAAACACTATTATCAATCATCCTGCTCTCTACTACTCTCTAGGCTGAAAAGAGTTGCTCCGTTGCTCACGTGCCAAAAAAGCACACAGGGACAATTTACAGCAGCACCCAAAGAACTAGGAAAATGAGGATTTCTTTGGAGTGCTCCCACCGCATCTCAAGGGGTCTGTGCTGGGTTGCAGCCACCTGCATGGGAGGACGAGACAAGGGGCTGGCTCAAAAACCGCAGGAAAAGCACATCCTACCCTGCGGCATCACCTCTGCTGCTCTGCTTGCTCTCCTGGTGAAGGGAGCTTCAAATCTTTGCTCTGCCCAAGTTGCTGTTGGCCCCACCAGGGGCAAGATTCTCCCCGCTCATCCCACTGCCCCTATATTACTAGCCTGAGGTCCTAAAAAAAGACACGCAGTGGGGTATTTGCACTACTTAGGTACTCAATTCAGATGTCCAATCTTCCCTCTGCACGCACCCGCCCATCCCCATGAGCTATGAGGCAAGAGGGAAACCTGAGCTCGGGCATCCAAATGACACCTAAGCGAGACACTCAGTGCAGCCCAAAGCAGATGGTGATCTACACAGGCCACTGGAAACATGGTTGTATCCGGCTACTCAACAACAGCCTCCTTGGTCCCTGTGAAGCTCGAGCACTGCTGGTTAGCTGCACTACGCTTGCTCCTTTTGCCAAGCCTCCCCGCTTGGGATGCTAGCGTGGGGCTGGCAAGGCAATCTGAGGAGGAACAGCTGCTGCAGAGTTACCAGAGCTCCTGCAAAATGCGGTCTGCTCTGCTCTGGTGAGACCCCCCTGCAGTGCTGCGTCCAGCTTTGGGGTCCTCAGCACAGGACAGACATGGACCTGTTGGAGAGGGGCCAGAGGAGCCACAAAAAGAATCTGAGGCTGGAACAGCTCTGCTGTGAGGACAGGCTGAGAGAGTTGGGGGTGTTCAGCCTGGAGAAGAGAAGGCTGCGGGGAGACTGTACTGTGGCCTTTCCATACTTAAAAGGGACTGATAAGAAAGATGAGGATAGCCTTTTTAGCAGGGCCTGTTGCGATAGGACAAGGGGTGATGGTTTTAAATTCAAGGAAGGGAAGATCCAGGCTGGACATGAGGAAGAGATTTTTGACCCTGAGGGTGGTGAGACACTGGCCCAGGTTGCCCAGAGAGGTGGTGGTTGCCCCATCCCTGGAGACATCCCAGGCCAGGCTGGACGGGGCTCTGAGCAACCTGATCTAGTTGAAGATGCCCCTGCTCATGGCAAGGGGTTGCACTAGATGAGTTTTAAAGGTCCTTTCCAACCCAAACTATTCCACGATTCTATGATTCTGTTTTCCTTTGTCCTGCTGGGGAGAGGCCATGGTTGGATGACCAAAGCCCACCTAGAGACACCTTCAGGACCACTACTTGCAGAAGGTGCTGCAAGCTTTTGAACAGGCTTGTGTTGGAGATGAAGGGCAACTGGCAGATACAACCCACAGATTATGTGAAAGGACAAGCAGGAATCTCATGCAAGAGATCCATGCGTCATATACTCAGTGAATGCTAATGAACAAGGAAGAAAGGGGAAATCTATCCAAGTGAGCTGGGATGGTTTCTAGTCACAGCATCACCAGAAGCCATACAGCAAAGGTTGGGATTTCTCCAAGGGAGGTACAGGAGTGTTTGAATGAAGCTGTCAAAACTCATGAGCAGCTCCTTGAAAAGGGCCCAACAAGGACCTTCAAGGACTAGAAATCCATATGAATTTAACAGCCTATCTTAGGCTGTCATCTTCTCATTTTGTTGTGATAATTAAACTCGATTCGTGATTTAAAACCAGCAATGTTACAAAAACAAAATTACCTTATAAACCAGAAGCATTTTCCCCTGTTTCCCTTTCCTATTCCCTTTTTTAAGTCTATAAAATTGGTAACTCTGATAAACCACTGCCACGATTCCATCTCAAGCCGTTCTTATTCAATGAGAAACTTGCTGCCAGAGGGAAATAAATAATCCTGATACCACTTTTTTTCTTCAGGGGGAAGTGGAGGGGGAAGACAACAGCTGAGTTAGTTCAGGAAACAGCAGATCAACTTTCTTTTGTTCTACTATCACTTCAGATCCCTATGAACGGCAGAGCAAGCCGCTTGCACCCTGTGCTGTGGGGACACAGCACTATTTGGTTAATGACACCATAGTACATCCCAAGTCAGGACTATTTTCAGCCCTGGAAACTATGAAACTTATTACCAGAGCTGTATGGAGCTACAGATCTTGCCCTCAGATTTTTTTAATATTTTTTTTTACCAGTTAAATTGCCTTTTTTTTTTTCTTCCACTGGATGAATGTTGTCTTACTGCTACTAGTACTCTAAGGAAAAAACAAGAACTCGGACACAAGAAACACTTACTGGACAATGTGTCTTTAACAGGGAATAAATCATTACTTTTGTAAAGTCACCAGAGGTTTTTACTTGCTTTGTACAGAAGAGTCAGCTGCTCTTCTTGAAGGCTTCAAAACGTCAGCTTCAGTGGAAGTGATTTGAAGCTGGTGGGACTTCATAACCTATATAATTAGCATTCTCAAAGGGGCCCAGAGAAAGATCTTTAGTAGTCGGTAGATATCCAACAAGACCTACTTGAAGAATCCTGAAACTGCACTTATGTAGAAACTTCGACAGATCACAGCTGAGAGAACAAAACCATGTTTTACCTTCTGAAGAGGGGGGCCCTACATCTGCTAACGTCTGTTTTCATGTCCAACCTCTCTTTGTGAAGGACAAAGATATTAGTTGACTGACTTTTTTTTTTTTTAAAAAAAAATTTGCTACTTTACACCCCAAGGCAGGCAGTTAAGATTCACCCTTTCCGCATCACAGTTTATTGACCAGAGGCAGATACTTTCTGAAGACAGTGATATTGGTATTTTTCTTAATGGACAGCAAACCTGTTGTTTGCTGATGCATGCATTTTAAAAATATAACCAGAGAGAGAAATTACCCTTGATATACCAATATATGTATGTACACACACTCAAAATAAAGTTGACTGTAAACTTTTTTAGAGCAGAATATTACACTAAATACTATAAAACCTTCAGTGTGTCCCATGTGTCCTACTATCAGAAAGTATTTCCCCAGTATGCTCTGAACAGCAATAGGGTTACTTGTCAAAGATGGGAGGGGGAAAAAAAGGGTGCAGCTTCAAGTTTTCATTTTAAACAGATGTTGAGCAAGGAACTGAAGCTAAGACTACTTAGCTAAGAAGAAATAAAGCACAATTACTTCCTTGAAGGTATGTAATAATATTAAGAAAATTCTCAAACATCCATCAGGACCAAATATGTTTTTATATGAGGGTAATAACTATTTCAGACTGCATCACAGCACTATTAATTTTACAAAACATGCTTAAGGAAATGGGAAAAAAAAAGTGGTTTTCTCCCCCCATGCTGGACTTATCTGAGCAGTTGCCAGTGATGTAGCAGTTAGCTCTCCTTAGTGATACTGGTAGTGGTGGGGAGACTCATGCAGCTTGGGACTGAGAAGCGTTCTCTTTAAATTAGGAAAATGTGATTTTATAGCTATACCAACTGGCAAGGGAACTTTACAGGTATAGAGCTGAAAAAAGACATTGATGTATACTCTAAAATTAACTAGATTTCAAGTTGAGGGAATCCTATGAATCATTATGAATTATTAACTTCTGCAGTAGTAAATAATAAAAGCATTCATAAAAAATTGCCGTATTTTCCTATCGGTCATGACTCAAGCTTGTCTCACTTGTATTTCAGTTCATGATGAGATGGTCACTTCCACGTCGAATTGGACTGGTTTAAAGCATTGGCATTGCTATCTACTCTTTACTGTCCCTGCCAAAATTTCCTGCCCCTGCAGCTGAGCTGGGGTAGCAACAGGCCCTCCTCATGACCTTCAGCACAAATATAGCTGGATCAGGACAAAATCCCAAGAAAGGATGCATAGGGCAAGCAAGGGTGACTGAAGCACGTGGAGACAGCTCAGATGATCCACTTCGCTTTTGGGGTAGAAAATGTGAATGTCAGCAGAGATGCTGCAACATCCACAACTACTGCAGAGGTTTGCAGTGGATGACAGATATTGGGCAGTGCCTGGGTCAGCATTAAACCTCTCAACTGCCCCAGAAGCACTCGGCATCCTCCCAAACCATATCCTAATACAGCTTCATGAGCCCTGCCTGTACTTTAAACAAGCTTGTAGTAAGCTTTCAAAACAAAACCATCCCAACATTAAAACCCCCAAACATTTTTTTTTTAAAAAAACAACAACCAAACAAATATAAAAAAAGAACCCTGTGGTATTTGCAGGAACAGAAATTACAGTCTTTACCTATAGGACTCAAATTGCACCAGAAACCTGGTGGAGTCGGACACCCATATTTCATTTCTTATTAACATGAGCTGGTCACTCAGCTTGCCTACACCTCTCTGAAAATCCTGCTCCATGCTCAGGTCACAGGAATGCATAAATCTCCTCCTCAGCGATGGCAGCTCCTTCCCTCTGCTCATTTCCTGCAGGACAGACTAGATAGGGACCCCTCCAGCCCAAGAGGGGACCAGTGGTGGGCAGGAGGCACCGTGGACACTGGCAGCCTAGCATAACTCTTTCTCAGCCCCTCGCTGTGGTTATGCCTGCACAGAAAAGCTGATTTTATCTGCATGTCCAGAGCTCAGAGTACTCCTCCCTTCCCACTTCCCAATACTACACTGGACTTCATAATCTTTATCTACGTTTTTTAAGTCATGCCAAGGGGCAAAAGGGACATCAAGAAATCCCAGTATCAAAGTTTTTCATGCTGTAAGTCACCCCGGCTACCACTCTGAAAGACAGAGGTGTATCTATTCAATAACCTGAGAAGCACTTGAATGATTCACCACCCCAGACTACTTTGATCCTACAGCAGCAGCTCCTGCCACACTGCCTAAGGCTGTCTTCTCCTTAGCTGCAGCACACCTTCCAAGAGCCACGTGCTCCTTTGGTCAGTGAAAAGCAAACACAGAGTTCGAGGGCCCCGATTCTGCTCCAAGTGCCTTCTGCAGGTAAGCAGAGACTTGCTGAGGGCAGTTTCCTTTGTGGGAGCATCTCCCCCCCAGGAACAGGCTTTTTCTTTCTCTTTTGGAAGTGAAAACCTGGGAAGGTAGGAAGGACATCTGTATTCACTGGGATGAAGGCACAAAAAGCCACTACCATGCCTGCACAGTGCAAGGGAACAGGATGGAAGTCACCTCTGCACCACTGCCCAGGGGCTATGACCATGCACGGGCTCATAAACCTACTTTTTCCTCCATCGGTGAAGTTCCCTGAAAGCTCTCCCTCCTCCTGCCCCAGTAGTTCAGCTCCTCTTCAGTTCTTTTTAACCACTTTTACATGGCAAAATCACAGTCAGAGCACAACAGGCCTGGCCCAGCAAAAGCCCATGAGTGCTACACTTAGTGGGACTAGCAGGGGACATGCAAATTGAGGCCCTAAGTATCTGAAACATAAACTGAACAAGAAACCTTCAAGGTATAGTGGACAGGATAGCTCATAGATGGCAGAAAAAGGGCAAAATTAAGAATTCTGATTCCACAAACTTCACCTTTGACTCCCTATACCCCAATTTGCCTGTTATACTACCCTCCCCCTACACCAGAGGGTAAGCTTTGTATTTTCACCACAGGTTTGGAGAACCTTGCAGAACATTGCAAAGTTTTGAGGCTGTCCTGAAGAGCAACCACCTCCAGGCAGCTTGGAAAGGTAGGGCTCTCTTCCTGCTTGTCTACTGAAAACGAGCTGAGAGAGTTGGGGTTGTTCAGCCTGGAGAGGAGAAGGCTCCAGGGAGACCTTATTGCGGCCTTTCTATACCTAAAAGGGGCTGATAAAAAAGATGGGGACAGACTTTTTAGCAGGGCCTGTTGCGATAGGACAAGGGGTGATGGTTTTAAACTCAAGGAAGGGAGATTCAGGCCAGACATGAGGAAGAGATTTTTGACCCTGAGGGTGGTGAGATACTGGCCCAGGTTGCCCAGAGAGGTGGTGGATGTCCCATCCCTGAAGACATCCCAGGCCAGGCTGGACAGGGCTCTGAGCAACCTGATCTGGGTGAGGACGTCCCCGCTCATGGCAGGGGGTTGGACTGGATGAGCTTGGAAGGTCCCTTCCAATCCAAACTATTCTATGCTTCTATGATGCTAAGCAGGACCACGTAGACTCTACCCGTGCCTACCGCTGCCCATCATGTCCTCTTCATGCCCCACACTGGTGCCCATGCACGCAGGGACATGGATGTCTGAACACTGTGCTGAGTCCATCCATGAGTGGACGGTGAGAGATGGAGCATCTGTTCATTACAAAAATGCTTCCTAGGTTTAACATCAGCTCTCAAAAGCAAAAGGCTTCGAAAATTCTGTTCTCATGTGGCTGGGGGACAAAAGCAGTGACATTACAAATGTGTCAAGACTAGTTCAGACCCCAGCCCAGAGACTGTAAAAGCACATTCATTAGGATCATAATGTCTAGTCACAGTACAGGAGCAGCTTGAAAGGATTAAAAACAACCCTATAAGCACATGCTTACTTGTACAGGCCATTGTAGGTGGGTCTGATTCCTTCCTAAAATAGTGCTCTTCACACAGGCAAGATGTGGATGCTTCATCAAGTGTGTAGCTGTGAGGGGGACATTTGCTGCAGGATGGACTGTGGGGTGAAGCTTTGAAGAACCCAGGTCTGCATACTGTGAAAAGAAGAACCACAGGCTAAGCTCTCCCATCGTAGAATTAGTCTGTTCACATTTTCTTTAAAAACAAAACAAAAAAAAAACCAGAACCAAAACCAAAATCATTTCTTCAGCTAGAAATCAGACAAATGCTCATGAGCTATTTGGTTTGAATATTTTAAAACGGTCTAACCCGCCAACAGACACTGCATGCTTGAATATTTGCATGAAAAAAGAATGAGCAGCTGTTTATTATTTTTCTTCCCCTAGCATCTGCCTTCGCTGGGTATTAATCTTCCTTGTTGAATATGTTAGAGGTAACATCTTTTGGGCTCTGCTTTAGATAACGTGATTATGTTTGGGGTATTTTTTTGGTGCAGTCTTAGAAAAACAGGTAAAATACATCTCATGCTTTTTGTTTAAGATGTTCTATACCCAGAAACCAATGTTTTGGCAAACAAATAGCAACGTGGCGGTGGAGGGAATCTTGAGATCGACAGCTTTAAGATGCTGTGATAAGGCTACTTCCCTAGGGTTTTCTCCCCCTGAAAACCTGTGATGAATTTTAAAGTGGTCCACGTAAGCCAGATTGCTCTGGGTATAGCTGGACCCAGGCATGCTCACCATACAAGATAGTCCTTCCAGCTCACATATGTATGCATGACGAGGCACAAAGACTTTACATGAGAGCTATTTGTGTTCTCACAAATACATTGGCTAAGGATAGCACGAGATTATTATTTTTTTTAATATTTTGAAGTAAATATCCTGGAAGAAGTGTTCTTTCGCTTAAGCAAAGTGCTTTGCATTTCACCCACATGCACACACTCAGCCACAGGTCTGCATGTACCCACCTTGGCTGTAGAAAAAAGCCACTGGCCCTGCAGTCATAGCCTTATCCGCAGAATTATAAACCTGCTGCTAGCAAAAGGAAGAAAATCAAAGCAGAGATAAAACCTGTTGAGAACCCTATTTGCTGCTCATCTCTAAAAGCAGAGACATGTAGACATGCTAAAACAGGTCCAAAGGGCTACCAGTTTTTTTCTGCCCAGTATGATATCAACACTGCACAGGTCTGCTACCAGTACAAAAGCTACCTGGAAATCCCAGAGCCTTTCCATCTGCATTCAGAGTTCCCCAGTTGTAATCGGATTGCACAGAAAATGAGCTCGCAGCAAAAGCATTAATACTATCCCAGCAGGAACGTCCCAGACAATCACAGCATGAAGGTCACATACTAAAATTTGGCCAGAAGATGGGATGAAGATGAAACAATAGAAATAATTTTCACTATCAGTAAAGTGTAGAATTTTATTGATTCCTTTTCCTCTGAAGAACCAACGAGGACGACTGGCTCTAAAACTGGCTCTGCTTCCTGCACTGCCAAAGAAACTCCTTTTACATGTTCATTTTTACATCACTAGCTTCTTCATCAAAGGTGAGACACTTGCACATCAATGTCTAAGTCCTCAAACCAACCAGTACGTCTTTGCTGATGACGACCACTGGTGTATCAAAAGGGTGCGACCCAAGGGCACCCAGCAGACCTCATCCTGTCCCAACCTCTGGTCTCGACTGAACCACAAAGCTCTCACAGTGAGCACCACACAGCCCTGAAGCAGGTCCCCAGCCCACCACGTGCTGTGGGGTTTCCATCACCCATCTGCTGCCTCTCCATTCTGCTCTAGAGGATGCTCCATCCCCAGCATCTCTGCTGACCTCCCCAACCCGAGCACCCTCCTGCACCTGCCCCCAGGCTCTCTTTCCTTCCCACAAGACCAACAGAGAATAACTAGTAGGACTAGAGAGATATACAGGTTTTAAAAACCCAATTTCCCACATTGCCCACCATCCAACTGGTGCTCCATATATAAGGCTGTGAGCTCTGCAGGACACAGTCCATCTGCTTTGTGTCCATATGCTGGGACTAGTGAACACACCTTGGGCAGAATTTATTCTCAGTGGTTCATGGACTTGCCACAAGCCAAATCGAACTCGCTTGTGCACACTACCCATAAAGATCGGGAAATGAAAGCACAAAAATGTGCAATGTATAACAAGGGCAGCCTATGTCGAGTGTGTACTCAATGTAATTAGCCTTCAAAAAAGAACTTGAATTTATCTCATTATGCCCCATCAAGACAGACAGAAAATCATTATGGCACAAGAGTTTATTGAGCTTATATTTAGTGCAAAGCAGAAAAAAGCAAAAGTCGTCAGTTTTCCTTGACGGATTTTCAATGAGGTGCAGTTTGTTCATGACAGTATGATACGTAGCTCAGCCCAAATGGAATGTTTTGATTTCATGAATAAGTACAGAGCCAACAGCTGCACGATGCCAGTAACCCATGTTTTAATGAGGGATGTGACCAATTTTTGTATAATCTGAAGGCTCCCATGGGTCAGGCCAAACAGTATAAGGAGGAACATTCAAGAGCATTAAATTACACTGAAGACTTCAACACGAAGTCTCATAACAAAAGCCAGCAGAGCAGTGTGCTATCATATCTAAATACTCCTGTGTTGGTTAGAAAGGAATAATTGAGGGACATGAGATGAGCTATGCAAAATAAGAGAGGACAGAAAATAAAAAATACATGCACAAATCACCACAGCAAGTGGTGGCGTGCAATCCTCTGACAAACAGGGATGCTGCAATGAAATGGGTGCTGTTAGATGAAAACTGACTCAGGAACATCTGACGTCTCCAGGTATCACAGCAGGCGGATGGGCAGAGTCTCGGCTGAGCTCAACAGCCAAAGGCAAAAGCCATGAGATTTTTCTGCCTTTGGTGGCAATACCACCGATATTTTGCAAGTTGGATTCAGAGTAGAACCAGCCACGAACATCCCATGCCTTACTAGTGCATACCCTGGATTTTGGTCTCTATCTTACCATTTCTTTTCTGACAACTAACCTTAAAAATCTCCTTATGAAGTATACATGACTTTATTTAAAATTACATGGGTGTCTGGGATTTAATTTCTAATTAAATCTTATTTCAGTCTTCTTATATTTTTATTTCAGTATTTTTAATTCAACAATTCTTGAAAGGATACATAGAGTTGGCACAGTACAGTCATGCAATTAATGCTACTATCTCTCTTTTCACGGGGGTGGCAAAAAGAGGAGAAATAATATGAGCCTAAGACTCCCCATAATCTGCTGCAAGCCAGCTGAAAAGAAATGAAATAAAGTTTTAAGCTGTTGATGAGACCTTCTTCTTTCTTCCTGATATTAGAACTGATAACTCCATAACTGATTAACAGCCACTGGTGTGTGAAAACAGTCTTTAAATGAAATTGGTTGCTAGAAAAAAGAGTATTTTTAGACACAGCAAGTATGCCATAAACAACCTGCTGGTGTCAGGTACAAGTGGAATGTGTTTCTGTTAGTAGCGCATCCGTTATTAGCAAATTAACTTCACTCTTTTTATTTGTAGTAGTACACAAAATGTTGCAGGCACAGAGCATTAACGGCAGTACGGCCTCTTGCTTCAGAGATGGCTGCAATGAAGGATGGCAGCCAGAGCCTCTCAGGACAGCAATGGCGTGAGCTGATCCCTCAAACCAGTGGTGATCGGATCAGAAACAAGATAGGAGCTTGCAAAAGCCACACTGTGCTCGAAACGGAATCTTCAAACATGGCTGGATGGAGAAGGAATCACTGAGCCCCTGACAATGAAAACTAGCCTCTTCAAATGACATGCTGAACTTTTATGTGCTGTATCAGTACTAGAGACATCAAGTATCAGTGAGGGGTGGGGGGGAAAAGCAGCCAGAACACGCCAATAATGTCAAACAGCTGGGACTACTTGACAGATTATTTTCTGGAAGCCTTAACATCAAATGATTCGCAGCTGCATCCCTAGAACCATCACTGAGTTTCAGCTGAAGGCTGTGTCCAACATGTAGGGCTCCTCACTGACCCAGGGGACAAGTGCTGGAAGCAAGGACCGCTTCTGAGGCTCTTTGTATCCACGGCCACCTCAGTAAAACCACCCAATTAATGTTAGTGGGAATTCTGGTTTTGTCCCTGGAGAGGGTAAAGTGAAGAAACACAGCTCTCTAAGCCTTGAAATCCCAGGGAGATGAGAAAGGTTCAACCTGCTACTCCCTTTGCACTCCTGTAATGCTGGGAGAATAAGCTCACAGTACTTAAGTGCTTAGGATCAGCAAAATGACCTTTCATATATGCCAGAAAATAAACCTCAAACAGGAATTATGCTGTGTTCCTTGCAGGGCACCAAATTAGTCTTCCCAGTAATCAAAAGCCACAAGTATAATGCATAAGGCAATGCCGCTAATCCATAAATAAAGCTAATGAATGAAATCAAACAAAAATAAATGAGGATAAGGATGCCTAGTCTAGATAGAACATAGGTTATCCGTTTGAAGCTGAGATCTTCTCCCCAAACTGCAAACCCTCCTCCCCACTCTTTAGTCCCACTTGCCATGTTGGACTGCAAACTTCTTCAGGCAGGGACACACAACTCAAATTATCATGGCTTTTAGGAGCAGCCACAGTATAAAACTTGGCCCCAAGGATAGACCTGAGTGCCATACCCTGCACTGAGCCGGCTCTTGGCTGCAACACGAGCAGGATGTGCTCTGTGTGTGTGTTCAGCAGAAAGGAGAGCGGTTCTGCAGCTCATCAACTCTGTCTTCATTAGCGCATTGCTCCAGCCCAGGGAATACACCTTGAGAGTTGAAGGATTTAAGGAAAAACGAGCTACAAATAAACCAAGCCCTGTTCTAGCCTCTGGAGCGGCCATGCCTTGAAGTGTTTGCACTGACAAGAGCAGGGCTGCTGCCTCTTAGATGTGTCCAAACCCTAAAGAGGAAGGGCTTAGCGAGGTATGGGCTTTACAACGTGGAATCAATTAAACTGCTGAGCAGCTCCAAGCCTCGGCTTGTGGTCCTGACACGCACTTGTACTTACAAAATAAAAACCACAGTGGACTGTCTTCATGTCTCCCAATCAATATAAACAGATGATCTCTGTGTTCTTCTAAAAGGTCTTTCAGGAACTGTACCAACCCACCTTCAAGCATCCTCCTCTAGAATTCACAAGCAGGCTCCCAGGAGCTAATCCTGCCTGCCTTAACAGCTCTCCTTGAACTGTAGGCCAACGCTGAAATTGCTGTCAAAGCTATAAAGCTATAGAAAAATGAGTAAAATGCCCCGATTATCTCTCCTTTAAGCTTGGCCTCTCTATCCGCAATAGTGCTGTGTTGCTTCCTGCAGCATGACTTGGGGATTTGAAAGGAATTAAATAAATACACACTAATAAAACGCTGTAATTTGAAGCTGCTGGTTTGCCCGAGTCCTGCAGACCTGTCAGCATCCTTCAGCAACTCCAGCACCCATGCTGCAGCTCAAAAACTGCTAAAGGTCCTTGTCAAGGGGTTCCTGGAGTGTGCTGAATGAGTGTGTCATCTAGGGGCTTTGCATCTTGAAAAACAAGACACTTGGACCTTACCTTGGAATAAGTTGATTAACGCCTCTCACGTGGGGAAGACTCTTTTAAGCTTTTTTTTTTTGTTCTAAGAAAACAATGTGTCTCTTGATGTTGTTCTGTCCAATCCCACACTAACTCAGGACCTCTGCATTGACAACAGCTCTGGCTTTGAATACCAACACAACCTTGAAAGCTAGGATATACATAAATAAGGACTTTCAGTTCCCCCCCTTGAAATACCACTTTTTCTACCATGTGACTCACTAAATTGTCACACAGAAATTTATGACATGACTGTAGTTGCTGGAAAAACAAGAATTAACTGCCATTAATGGCATTAATGTGTTTCTTCTAAATAGTATATAACTTCATCACATGACATTGCTCTGAAAAATTAATCAAATTCCCAAGTCATCTATGTTTGCAAGCCATAAAAATACCCTGAACACAATGCATTTGAAAACGCTCGTGATTACATTAAGATCTTAATGGGCTATATTTCTGCACATCCCGACTTTGCTCTAAAGAAGATTTTGAAGCGATCAGTGAGGCAAAACCTGAGTCAAGCCTGAACTCTCAGCAGCGTGATGGAGGAGCACGAAAAGAAATTTATCCTGGCATATATGCAAACCAGAGCTATTATTTGGGTTTGATTTTGGAGCAAGCAAGCTATAGAAAATAAATGCTCTTTGGAGAAGTAAAAGATTTTTCAGAAGCACTCAGCACCGTGCAAGCATGCTCCCACCAGCTGCAGGGCTAGGCTGGGTGTGCTTTGGTGTGAGGTTTTTTTTTTTGGTTGGGCTTTTTTGTTGTTGTGTTTTTTGTTTGGTTTTGGTTTTATTTTTCCCCAAACTTTCCCATCCAAAAAAACCAAAACAAAACAAAAACTGGAGAAACTGGTATGTTCCTAGAGAAAACACTCTTTGGGCTGAAGTGCAATTTACTAGCAAAAGCAGAATTTCTGTGACCAGCCCAGGTGGCACCTGTGGTCCTTCCTGCTCTCTGGTTACACAGTTGGTCTCGCTGAGCCCTGATTGCTTGGCTTATGACAAAAACAGGCACTCCATGTCCTGTTGCTAAAGTCTCTCTGCCTATTAGAGCTATAAAATATCTCTCTCCGTAAATCTTTGTATCTATAAAAACATATCTGTATATCTTTTCTTTGTTCTCCAAGGTATGGGACAAAGATACACTTAAATTATGTTTAAATTACTACCTTTTTTTTTTTAATAGAGACAAACTGAAATAATTTTGCTCCTTTAAACAGAAGTGATGATTTACAATGCTGCACCTAAGGGAAAAATACAATCTAAGATACAGCAAGACATTGTTTCCGCACGCTTGTAAACATAACTCAAGATGGCTAGCTCTGTGTGTAATCCAAGAGGCACAGGAGTGTGTTTTGGGGGTTTCTGTACACCAACACGTGCACCCCAGCTTGTCCTGTGTTATGTGAATGGTAACTTAAACATTCAAGCTGCCTTGTGCACCAGGCAAGGGGAGGATTGACGGACAAGGCAGAGAACTCCCTTGAGTTCAACAGCAGCATTGACTGAATAGCAATAACAAGCAGCATCCCTCATGGCGATGGGGGGGACAGGATCAAATCCAAAAAAGATGCGGCTGAAACCCCCTTATGCGAGTCCACATATTACAGACAGTAACACAAAGATCAGGCAGTAAAATCTGGGAAATAGGGTTCTTCAAAGCCATGTGTTTGCTGGCACAATACTACAATAAAAGGGTTTTAGTCTTCTGATTCAGTCTGCCATGGGGATTTGGAGCCCAGCCAGCAAAGAAAGAAAGATTCTCTAATTATGCTGTGGTTTGGACAATTGAAACCCATTGTGGTTAAGAAATATGACATTTGGGAGGATTTATTTTGATGATTTATGTCACGTGTGTTTACTCTACCAACATTGTACGGTTTTAACCTGAACTAATAGACTGTATGTACACAGCCAGTAAAGAGAAGTAAAAACGTTTAGGGTATTTCCTTCTGGTTGGCTCTTCATTGGCATAGACAAGATTTCTAGGTGGTATAAACCCAGCATTTCTTCCACTGACTTCATTTGGTCCAAAATAAGCAGCAGTACACCCGCCTCCGCAGATGCTAACACCTACACACCAGGATCCTTTCAAACCCTGCCTCAAATGTTTAAGGGCTTGTTTGCTTCAAGCTTTATGATCATCTGTCTCAGGAGGTAAATTTGCTAGGACTGGCTGCAGACAATTTATTTTAAAATTGTTCCTCTGTAATTTATAGCTGAACATATGTCACTCCAGACACGTCTATTCAAATTCCATTGGAGGGCAATGGATCTTTTACAGTCCTTCTGACAACAAAAAAAAAGGGAAGGATTTATCCAGAGTTGCCTAAATGGGTTTACACACACAAAAGTGACTCCTGGAAAGTGGTGGGTTTTGTGTGGTGTAGTGTACGGGGTTGGGGGGGACGGGGGTGGTGGTGTTTTGTTTGTTTGTTTTCTCTCCCCGCCTCCCCAATTTTAAGATATAGGCAATACAGAGGCATGCAGAAGGAAACGCAACTGGAGTTACAGATGTAGGTCTCATGGAGCAAGTTCTGCCCTGATACACAACACTACAAGATGCTTCAGGCTTTGCTTAGGAGGCAACAAATCAAAGGGTTTGTGCAAGGTGGATAGGACAAGTACTCTGAAAAATATAACAGCTCCTCTTTAGGAATGAGCTCAGTGAAGGGCAACCTGGGACACTGGTGACTCTTCCCATGTTAGCCTTACAATATTTAGAGCATTTCTTTGAGATCAAATCCTGCAGCCCTGCAACAAGAGAATTTCTTATTTTGCTAAGATCTTTTCGATTTCTGGAGGAAAACTTGCTGTATATGAACGAACATGCTGAAACCCACAATAAAGCAACACAACTCAGTGCTTTAAACCTCCTGGTTTTGGAGCTAATCTCAGTACTATTTGGGTGGCTTTTAGCAAGGACAGTCCAATTCTAGCATCTATGAACTACCTAGAACTGCTGTAAATCCAGACCAGACAGAAAACCACCAAAACCCCAAGAAAAAACAGACAAACAAACAAATCACCAGCAGTTATATTCCATGATGATATTTTCTTTGTTAGACTACAAACATTATTTTCTAAGACAAAAGCATCTATATAAAAGCATTCCTCCCTCTTGGGAGAGGGATGTCCTGCCAGCACCCCTGTCCATCACCTCTTCTCACAGGCTTTCTTCTTGCCTAAAAATCAGCTCTTTGACACGCACAGTTGCTCCAGAAATTCTGATGTGAAGCAAAAGTAAAGCAAAGCAAACATTGCGTTCCTTCTTGCTAGATGAAGCCTCACCACAAGCCCCTCCTTGCCAAATCCATTCCCCGCACTGGACTACAACATACCACGTAGTACTAGCCTGGAGCACACTCTGCAGCAGCAATGCTGGTCATTCTCATGGGCTTTTTATTCAAGGTTTTGAGCTGCCAATGCTTCTTTTATGGAGATTTATTTTCAAACTGTTATAAGGGGATACCATTGCTCACATGTATCTTAGCTGGCTCTTCAGCTACAACCAGAGAAATAAGCCCTGCCTACACGAGCCTGTTTGCCCTGGAAACCCAACACTAGCTTTCTAATTTTTGCTGCACCCTTGGACTGCCACCAACATAAACAGTCTTCCTAAGATGGGTTAGTGACAAAAACCCAACACTTTATCTGTACAGAAACAATTCACATCTGATCTGTTCATGGGAAGACTGGAAGAAGACAAGAGGGAAGAAAGGTGGAGCAGCCGGTGTGGGTATAAGGGCATTGCACCCTGGGTTTGGCACACCTCCACCTTGCAAGAAATGACCGCAAGCTGATCATTTTAAGTCTCATACATGACTGCCCCCAACAGTTTCCACGCCACAGCTCCTCTTCCCCACCTTTTTTTTTTTTTTTCCAAGGCCTTGCGAAATGTTGTGGTATCTAATTCTGTGATACCCAGCAGGTGAGGGTGGTCCTTCTCAGCAGCTCTGAAATGTAAAGACTGCAGGAGAATTTGAATAAGAAAAAGAGGTCCCTAGCCTTTTTGAGGAGAAAGCCTGAAAAACTCAAAATACCAACAGCTGATCCAGCAGAGGGCACGTGTAAAGAGCCCAATATTTATTGTACACACCCAAAGACCAAATGGGAGTTTCCTGATTTAAGCTGGGACCAGAAATATTTTTTTCTCCCTGTCATCTCTTCGCCTCCCTGATATCCAGCGGAGATTCCATATGGATGCACTTCTGGATGTTGGCGGTTTCTTTTCAGATGCATCAAAGATGCTCCTGAGGCTCTGACACTTAGCCCAAATACCATTCACAATGGTTTTTTTAATAAGTTGAGCAAGTGGCAAAAAACCACAGGGTTCATTATTCTGCACAGAAATTCTCCTGTCATCCAGCCAAATCTAAAAATAAACAGCTGCAATTAAATGTTGCTACATTATTTATGTAGATGCATTCAATTTGCAGAAAGCTGCTATAAAATATCCCCCTTTAACACAAGGAAAAATTATTGTGCTCTTACTGTATACTTTCTCCTCCTCACTCAAATGTATGTTGCTCCCTGCCTATTTCTCCACCACCACCACGTTACTTAACACATCATTTTCCAGCCACTGTTTCTGCTACTTTTGTCTTGAAAGAGTGAGAGATGTAATCCAAATCCAAATGTTTCTTTCCTGATTCTCTGTGAAGGAGGCTGCTGAATGATTGTTAGATAATCCTAGTATTTCCCTTGCAATTGAGGACCTCTCATCTCTGCATTTTGTTCTTACAGCTGCTGGGTAAATGATATGCGCCGAGGTTGCCCAAGGCTTCTGAGTGCATATTAATTCTGCCAGGAACTCCAGATACTCTGAAGAACTGCTAATTTAACAACAAACTGTGAAATTATTTTTTCTTTCTTTATTAATTGCTGTGCTATTCAAAAGCAACTTCACTGCCCTGGTCATCTTTCTGTGTGAAGAACAGAGGGCATTTCATCCTGCCAGGAAATAACTGAAAGCTTTCTTCCCAGCAGTCCCTATATTCATAACCAAATATAAATATGTGAAACAAGAACTAATAAAAATAGGTTAACTTGCTGCAGGTGTTCCTCTGTCAATTTATCCAGGTGATATTGACAGAATCCGACAGCAAAGCACAGTGATATATTTCACTTGTACCTTGACATTTTCATTCTATTTGTTAGGGTGTATGTGCAGGGATCTGGCTTTTTCTCCAAGACCTCTAGGAGCTATCAGTCTGTGCAAACAGGATTTGACAAGATGTCCATTTAGCAGGATGGGAGGGCAAAGGAAAGAAAGAAAACCAAAAAAAAACCCAAAACCAACAAACAAACAAACATGAGCTGGAAAGACCAGGTATTTGGGTAAAGCTGCACTGCAGTGCAAAAATGAATGCTCTTCACATACCGAGCAACTTGGAAAAAAAAAGGCAGCTTGATATGCAGGATCTGAGGCAGTTTGCATCCTTTAATCAACAGCTCCTTCAAAAAAGGTGGCCAAGCATAACATAAATAAAAGGCAGAGGAGAAAGAGGACAAAAGGGCAGCACCAGAGAAGGCATCAGGACTACTCTACACCCATGCACAGGAAGATTTTTGGCTGGTCTTATTTCTTTTTTAAAAGCAGAAACAAACAAACAAACAAAAAAAAGCTCTCCTTTGCTCATCTATTTAAGAAGAAATCCAAATAGGAAGTTCTGCTTTCCAAGGATGTCCTTTTCTGGCCTGAGGAAAGAAGCAGAAGAAGATGCAGCCGTTTCTTCCAGGGTAATGTAGGAAGATGTTCTGCTTATGGAACCCCAAGTTTAGCAACCTTCAGCTTGTCTCCTCCTGCAAAGAACTTTGGACCAGAAGCCAGCAGATGGGCTACAATGAAATACAGTAAGACGTACAAAGGTGAAACAACAGAAAATAAAGATGGCACACAGACTCATAGAATGATTTTGGTTGGAAGAGACCATCAGGATCATCGAGTCCAATCATTAACCCAACATTGGCACTAACTCGTGTCCCTAAGAATCTCATCTCCACATCTGTTCAACCCCTCCAGGGATGGTGACTCCACCACTGCCCTGGGCAGTCTTTTCCAATGCCTGACAACCCCTTCTGGGAAGAAATTGTTCCCAAGATCCAATCTATAACATCCCCTGGTGCAACTTTAGGCTGTTTTCTGTCATCCTATAATTTGTTACTTGGGAGAAGAGACCAACACCCTCCATGCTACAACCTCCTTTCAGGTAGTTGCAGAGAGCGATAAGGTCTCCCCTCAGCCTCCTTTTCTCCAGGCTGAGTCCCCCAGGTCCCTCAGCTGCTCCCCATCACATTTGTGTTCCTGCCCCTTCACCAGCTCTGTTTCTTTCTCTGAACTCGCTCCAGCACCTCAAGGTCTTTCTTGGCATGAGGGGCCCAAAACTGACCCCAGGATTTGAGATGCAGCCTCACCAGTTCAGGAGTACTGGACCATATGGCATCAAAGTCACCAAACCCAGTTGTAGCCACTGGGCAGGGCTGCAAATGACCAGCTGCCCCAAAAAAAGGGAAAGCTGGGAAAAAGTCTATGTCAAAAAAACATCCAAGACAGACATTCCCCATCAGTTGTGCACCTACACTGCACTTCTGGACATCACCTCTGGTGTAAAGTGATGAAAGGAGACCTCAGCCAAGTAGAGCTAGTTGTGCCTTCCTTCCCTTGCCACTTCACTGAGGAGGCAGAAAATATGTATTACCAGAGTCATAAAGTGCTTACAATTACCGCCCCAAAGCCAGTAATTTCCACCGACGCAGGTGAATTGCTGACCCCTCTATCACTGTTATTCATGATGCAAAAAAACCTTGGGTTTTCTCTGCGGCTTAATAAAACCTGCAGGGAACCAGTGCAAGGCTTTCATTCCTTACAGGTAGCCTTTAATGCTGAAGTCTGGATTTCCTGGAGTGGAACCAAATAGTCTAGAATACTTAGTGATTTACATATAGAGTTGTCAAAGATACATGGTATTAAGTTACCAAGATGAAGGGTTCCACCTTCTCAGTTGCTACTTTTGATTTTATTTTATTTAAAAACTCTGTATTCTAATTCTGATTACATTCTGCTATTGCTAGTAAAGTAGCCTGAAGCAGATAGCAAGAAGAGAGCACTACATCGAAGAATTAAATCACTTCTTCCTCGGCTCCCTGGCAGATTTAAAGAGCAACGTGGCACTAACACTTTCAAATAATATACTGTTGGACCTGACACAGCAGAGAAACTCTGCTTCAGATCACACAATAGTCCAGGTGACTATGCAGTTACAATTAACCTCCTGCCCACTGTGCCTAACCACAAATGATGTGAATGATAGGCTCAGGAAAGGGTCCAGGTACTAAAATAAATAAATAAATAAATAAATAAATAAATAAATAAATAAATAAATAAATAAATCAATCTGATTCTTACATATTTTTAAAAGCCATTTTCCTTTAGGAAAAGCCAAGGGACACTAGTTTTAATTTTGCACGCAAAAGAAGTTAATAGCCCTCACTAATACACATGCAGACATAAGCACAGGCTGTCAGCCTTCTAGCAGCAAGAGAGATGCATGAAAAGTCTCCCACCACCACCACCACCCTGTGATCGGAAAAGTACTAATATCCTGTGCCGCTATAAATCTCAGCCTGGACCAAAGAACATGAATTTTGTCTGTGCTGGATAAAAAAAGGTAATATAATCTCAAAATAGCATGTAATATTTTTTGGGCCCAGAGGGTTCCCATTACAAGGCTGCTAAATGGAGAGGTATCCTATGTCCTACGTTGTCCCATCGGTTTTTGTACTTTTTCTGCTTTATATCCCTCATCTCCCAATTCGCTTTGTGAGCATCCTCCTCTCTCTGCTCTCACAGCACCTTCAAGAGCAAGCAGAGAGACTTCCCTTTGCAGAACAGGGCAACACAAAGATGGTCCCAGAAAGAGCGGAGGGCACCTGTTCCCTTTCCCATAGCCAGCTCTAATGAGGAAAAAGTTTATTTGTCCCCAAACTCTCTCCCAGCCAGAAGTTACTGCCCTGCCAGATCTGCCAGCAGGGCACTTTAAGTTATCTCTCCCTCACCTGCTCCAGCAAAGCAAGCTCATTAGTTTAATTTGCTACGGTTTTTGCTAATTCACTTATTTTAGTGTCCAGACCTGAAGGAGCAGAAACCTCCAGCTGAGGATCAGCCAGGCATGTATATATGTGTGTGTGTGTGTGTATATATATACATATAGGACATGCTGACGCAAATCCTATCCCCCAGTCTTCCTAAATCTGGCATTTTCTAGCACAGATACATCTCCCAAGAATGACAGAGGCAATATTATGGACATGTCAACACTTGTTCCTGGAAGCAGCAAATTACTCCCAGGCTCTACTGAGACCTTTTTTGAAGCCAAGACAACCTTTACCTCCTCCCTGCTCCAGAGCAAATAGCTGCAGCACCACCAGCCCCACTTAGACCCCAGGCCAAGGTACGGCCTCTTGACAGGGTCCTCCTGCAGAGCAGGTTATGGCAAGTATTTACCGAGTTGCACACTGAAGTATTTTATAGCAGCTTATCACAGACATAACACAATTAGCCTGCAGAACATTATGTATAACCGTTTCTACACACGTTTATGACACCCGTTTCAGCCTGCTTTTAGACATACAGAGTCTTCTCATATAAAAGAAATAAATACAAATATAGTCTATTCCAGCAATTTAGTCTGACAGCTGATTATGGAAACATTGCTTCACAAATTCTAAGCCATGACATTTCCACTAATCTTCCCATTTCAACAGCAAGAAAAGGAATGGCTTTCCTATCTCCATGCTTATCATTTTCAAGCTGAGTATATTATCTGGTAGTCTCTGGATTTACTCAATAGCTCTTGAAAAAAAAGAAAATATACCGCCACAGTCTATGAAACTTATGTGTGGCTTACTCGGAGAGCTGTATGTCATTCTGAGGACAAACAAACAGAGAAACTAGCTCTCACATGTTTTAAAGTATGTCAAATAAATAAATAACCAGACTGCTGTCTGTTATTTCCCCTTCAATGAGATTGCTGCTTAAACGGTTATAAATGATGACGTTTTTGCTTTTGCAGAAAGCTATGCATTAAACTTCTCATACCACCTTGCGGGGAGTTCAGGTAGAGTTTGTTTGCTGTCAGCTTGCATAACCCTGCTCTTCTACAAAGCCCCCCAGTATAAGAGCTACCACCTCCCTACACTATGGTTTGCTCCCAAGAGACCTTCCCATGCAACCCTTACAGCACCTTGCCTTCTCCCCCCAATCCTGCAGATGCTTTAATACCTAGAATGAAGAGTTGTGAGCTCCTCCACTGCAGTTTCCAAGTTACCGATTTAATTTGGCGTTATCTTTGGTTTCTCACGGCTCAGCTCCCCAGGCAGTGTGAGGGGTTGTGTGCAAAGTTGTGTTGTCAGCTACAGTCTCACCTGGGACTGCCCTCTGACCACCAAGCATCATAGAATCAGTCTTCTATCATCAAATGTGATTGCTTGTGCACTCCTAGGACACCACCCCAGAGGTCTTACAGAGGGGTGCAAAGAAACCTGCCAGAGTGCTGGTTACAAACCAAAATCTTGGGTATCATCACAAAAACATGTGTCAGTCAACACACTTTCCTCCACGTAAGCTTATATAAATTATATGAAATAATTTATCTTCGTATTATTGCTTCATTAGGACTCCTCCACACTAGCATCAGGCCATCACAGAGGGGACAACAGAGGTTTCCTAAACCCTCCCTCCTTTGAATAAAGAAACAGACTGTGGTCTGCTTTCACTGCCTCTTTGTAGTGCTTGTGTTATCTTTTGCTAAAGGTCTTGTCCTTGGACAGACCCTCTGGTTACCTGAACTGTACACTCAACACAGAACCTTCAAAATTCAGTCCTGTAACAGTGCTGTGGATTTTCCAACAGCAATGCAAAGAGTCATGGTTTGATGGAGAAAAGACACCCTTGTTTCTAGGTACAAGGCTGGCAAAGCTACTGATCATGCCATGTGTTGGTGCCAAAACAGACAGGTGCTCAACTAAGGAAAGTGTGAGCAAAGGAAATGCTGCAAAACACAAAAGTGTACTTGCATCAAACGTTTGGTTCAGGAGCATATGTTTGAACTGAACCACTGAATTATCCCAACATCCCCTGCCTTAGCACACAATACTGACTGTGCAAAAATGGCTTTGCGGGCAGGTGAAATTCAACCTGAAGATGTGCCCAAGGGTTGTCCAAGGGGGCAAACCAGAGACAGCCTAAAGCAGGTGCCTTGCAGGGTGCACAGCTTGTAGATACCATCACAGCTGCTTCACTCTATGGATCTGTTCCTAACGTCTCATTGCACCTACTAATGCAGACAGAGCCTCTATCATCATTAACTAAAACAACCCTGCTTTTTGTTCTGCCATAATACACACCTACAGCAGCCTTTATACTAGAATGTATTCAGATTCAACCTTCTTGGGACCTCCCAATAGCTGCCATGTTTCAATGCTTGTCAGTTGTCTCAGATAACCAAATACTACCGATGTTCATGGTGTAATGCAGAAATTCCCTACACGAACTGCAGGGAATTCTGTGCTAAATTAACTGCTTATCAAAGGCAAAACTGACAAGGGGTTGTTGGTTGTTATTTTTTTCCTCACATGAATACATGGCTTATTGCTTCCCAGTCCTGTAAACACTACTTAGCTTTTTCACAAGCCACACATGAAGACCTTTAGATATATCTTTTCAGCTTAATAACACCACGATTACAACCACTTAATGTGTTTAAGGGAACATCCCCAGCTTAACTTCCAGAAGGAGCAAGAAGTTGCACACTTTGCTAGCAGGGTGTAGACCACCAGCCTGTGCTCAAACTCTTTTATTGTGCTTAGCCAGAAAATTCCTCACCCACTGGCAATAGGAGGAGAACTCAACCCTTGATCCGAGCTCCTCAGGGTAAGGTCCACACGGTTCCTTTCAGAGTTCTCTTCCCTGTACCTGGATCGACCACACACGATGCATTTTCCTTCCAATTAATTTCCTAACATCTCTCTTTCAGGCACCTCCCCCTTCCCCCCCAAAAAATTACTATCATGCTTTCCAGCATGGAATAAAAGAGTGGGCATATTTTAGTGCCACAGCAGAGCAGAACGGATGCTGCCCACACAACCTGGGGTTTGGAAATAATGTATTTATAGAAGTACATTAAGACCAATTTAGAAAAGGTTGATTAGATAAAGTAATGCTCATTCAGGCAAGCCTAAACAATTTTCTTATTTCATTGAATCAGCAATAATGTACTCCTACAAATGCAATAAATAGATATCCAATCACCTCCTCCTTCAGTGACTTCTCCCCTTGTTCCTTTCAGTTGGCAGCATTTGCTTTGGGTTGTTTTCAGAAAGGAAAAAAAAAACCAAAAACAACAAACAGTAACTCATTTATAAAACCTGCTCTTCCTGGTAATTTTATTTTGTCTCTGTAGAATAAGGCAATCTAGCAGAAGCAAACATTGTTTACTTATTAATACCAAGCCAGGACTCTTAGAGAAAGTTGATGAGACCAAGGAGGAAAACAATAGTTTTCTTTGTTATTCTGCTGCAAGACCTGCGGTAATATGTCCGACATTGGTAGAGCCTATGGGGGAAAAGAACAAATATTTCCTCTCTTTTCATCCATATGCATGAGAAACCATGCAGGTCTACATGTGCTGCAAGATTTCTTGCTGTCACTCCAGCCATCTTTTCTCACACCATAACAACACCCACTCTACAAAAAAAAAAAACAACCAAAAACAAACAAACAAACAAAACCACCACACCAACACTGCAATTTGTAATTCAGAAACCAGAGTATTTTTAAAGCCTTGATCGTGTTACTATATCACCTGATTATTCGCAAGGTACATCTCAGAGCTGCAGAACAGGCTTGTGCCCACAGTGCCCAGCAATGCAAGAGCCCCTGCTCCCCCCAGCCCTGTGTGAGCCCCGAAAACAGGATCTGCTCCCCCCAAACATTTGCTGCTGTAGGTAAATGTTGCTGCAACAATTTCATGAAAGGCAGACACAAGGAAGTATCTGCTGCTGGCCAGAAATTTCTCAGCTGTGTCTGTGCCCAAACTGCATTCCCAAGCATGCGCTCTGTATAAAGCCTCCATCAACCACCATAACAGAGAACCAATTCATGAAGCATATCCTTCATGAAAAGAGACACTTTTCAACCCATGCTACAGAAGCAAATTTAATAAAGGATACTACGTAAGCAGGTGTTAATTTTCTTCCATAACCAAGTCCAACATATTCCTGTGGATTGCCCTGGGCTGAGCAAGGGGATGCTTCTGAGCTGCTACCAGAGCTGCTTCTCTCTCACGTAGAGGAAAATGCCCTGTGGCCTCTAGTAACAAAAAAGCAACAATTTGACAAATACTTCGCACCCTTCACAGACATTCAAGGTGCTGGGCAAAAACTTTAAAGACAGATTTGAGTTTTCAAAAGTCCTGCACATCCAGTCATGAAACACCTAAACACTTAAAAGCTCAATCATTCCTGATTTGGCAAACTAAGTCTGAATCACTCCCAGTACCACTGACTACTTTGAAAAGTCCTATACTTCATGCAAGAAATGAGCGTGGGACTTTTGTTTTATTTTGTGTTATATGGGTCAGTGCCCAGCCACTCCTAAGGATTCAATAAATACTCCCAGAAAATCAGGAGCTACTGAAGCTTCACCATCAGCTTAAACAGGGCAGAAGTTTTATTCCATGCTCTTCACTTACACACATACATATGAGTTTAAAAACCTAACTTCAGTTCACTTCTCTTGGAAATCTCACTCTAAAAATCTGAAGCAACTAACAAGGATTTAGTTAGAAAACCAAAATTCACCAGACTTGCATAGTTACATGCCAACACACACAGCTGATTAGGTATTTCTACGGAGTCAGTGTGAAAGCCTGGAAGAAGATTTGCTGCTTTAAGACTTGCACTATAATGTTTTTTTGACACAGTATTAATACTGCTCAAAACTGAATCAAAAACATTTACATTTTTTGCACTACAGATGCCACCCAAAGCGAGGAGAGCGTTTGCCCGGTTCATCTTGACTGCAGTACAGATGTGTCTCCAAGAGCCCACTTGGCACATCAGGAACCTGAGGAAGTATCTGCTCTTGGTCTCATCCAACAATGGCAGCAGAGAAGCAAAGAAAATCCCGCTGATAAGAGAGATTTGGTCAGGAAAAGCTCAGCTGATCCTTCAACTCCAGCCCTAATAATACATCAGACTTTTCCAAAGGAAACCATTTCCTTTACACAGTTGCACCATTCTTCTGGACCATCCCTGGTGAGCTTTGCTCTGCTCTGTGTGCTTTACTTCCCTACAGGTGTAACCTTTCCCAGATGTTTTCCCCTTTAGCATCATTCCATTCTGAGCAACTCTGCCCATCATCGCCTCCCTTGATGTGACCTAGGCCAGAGTCAGCTTTTGGTACTGTCTCACATACAAGCAGCAGCTGCAGAAAGAAAACAAGAATTTCATAATGAACGAGAATAAAAGTCATGATGAAAAGGCATAGGGCATCTGCTGGAGGGGGCAAAAAAAAATTTGCATGGAGAAAACTGCAGAAAGAAAATTAAAGGGAGAAGAAGAAATGCGGAGCCAGGAACTTCCTGGTGCCAGTTAACACAGCAATGCTGCTCTCTGTGGAGCTGTACTGACCTTGCCAGAGAAATTAACTTATTTCTGCCTCTTACCTGTTCTTTTTTCCTTGCTTTTTAAGGATTTTGTGACAATAGTAACCCCACAATACCTTGCAGCACTCACTCTCATGTGCATACACAGATTAAGTCTAATATAATGCAGTGCTGGTGCACCTGTTCCACATCACTCAAGGCAGACAATTGCCCTGCCCTAACCCTTCCTGCACCCAACATGGCAAGCAATTTATCACCATCATCTCACTTCATTCACTTCCTTGCCGAGTGACAGCCATCAAAAAGTCTTGTTATTGGCCTGTTACTAGGTGGCAAGGCAATTACATCACCTAACAGGATCTTAAAGAGGAGATAAGCTTCCTAAATCCCATTACCTGAAGGCTACCTCCCTCTCCAAGATGAAGACTTGCGTTTGTTTGTGCCACCAATGTCAAATGCATTTCTGACCCTTTTTAATAACTTCTGACCTTGCTTCTAGGTGAATGAAGGAGGAGAGTCCTCCACTACATGCACAGATTTGCTTCACAGAGTTTAAAACCACCAACTGTTGAATTTGCTGGATGTTTTCAAGGCAAATCCACTTCCCTGACTAATAGGTAAGCCTCTCAGGCAGGCTCAAGTCATGCAGTGATTTATGCCTGGTGACCCTGGCACGCTGCTAGGAGTGCATTTCTCTACAATGCAGAAAAGCTACTTTCACATTGTACCATATCCAACCCTACCGATTGGAAGCGAAGCTAAAACCCTTCTAAAACTTCCCACTCTATTAATTTCAAGGGTGTAAAATGAAAAGGGACATTTAGAGGAATAGAAATGACAAAATCTGAAGGAAGACTAATAATGACAACTGTGGCAATCAACAGTTGGTGCTCTAACTTGGTGGCTCACAACATACTACAAAGAGATACTACAAAGTCCAGCAAGACAGCAGCTGCTGCCAACAACAGCTGAACACAAGCCATTTTGGGTTCACTGTATGGTTTTGCTGCAAACAGTAACTCCAAGTCCAAAACATCACCTACAGATCCCTTCCCACAACTCTGCCTTTGAGATAAGCACATTTACCGTTCAAGAGCGAGCAGACATGTCTGTGGCTCAAGGCAAGCTGGACCTGGCTTGCATCCTGCAGATTTATATTAAGACCCAACCAGTCCCACTGAAGAGAAAAAGGCAGTTTTATTTGTCTCCAATGTTCACTTCACCTTCAGGCTTCCTCCCTTTAAAAATCAGAATACCCACACGTAACTGCAAGTGTACATACAAGTATATACACATATGTTAAAATATACGTAACAGATAATGTATTTTATTGGGAATGGAATGGTACTTGCAGCTGTCTGTATCTGGTTGCACTGGAAAATGAGAAGGGTTTATCTCCTGCTTTTTGTCCACAGATTTCAAATGACAGGAAACTCATATTGACAAATTTTAATGGAGAAATGCATGGAAAAAAAGGACCTGGTCAACACAGAAGGGCTCTCCACTTCAGGTAAAGACAGGCATAAATGGTCTCCAACACATCTGTAAAGTTGCTGGGCTTTTACTAAACAGTTACTACAACCTGTGAGTTTATTTTGCTGAGAGGAAAAACAGGCACTGCAGGAACTCAGACACAGTCCAATTACTCATCATCTGGATTCCTCCACAGCACAGTACTGAGATGCACCTATAATTATGGTAGCTCAAAATCTTTCATTGGAAACTATTTCTCCTGAATAATCTGTCCTCTAAGAACTGCTGGATAATTAATGCATTTAAATAAATTTCCACTGGTTGTCCAAAACCCAGATACTTTCACTCCGCCAAAGGTTATCTTAGTGAAAGTATGGAGAAGAAGAATTTTAAAAGCTTTTATTTTCATTCAGAAATGTTAATGGAAAACACTCTAATAACAATGTCCCTAGCAATAATCTTTGCTGATGATGCACATACTTTATATACCCTCAAGCAATCTAGCTGCATTCTTCCCATACAGTACCACAGCTGCTCATTTAGGTTAATTTATAGCAGCATCTGGGGCCTCTGGTCAAAATTCCCCTCAGGAATCAGAAGGAAGAGTGGGGCAAGGACCGAAACAAAAATCAAACCATAAGAATAGCTTACAATGCATAAATCAAGCTTTTTAATCACAAACACCACAGTATCTTCCAATTGACTCTGGTACAACTGGACATCAAACTGCAGCAAAGATACCAGGGCAAATTAATGATTCATTATTTTTGTGCAAGCCTGATAATGCCTACTGATTAAATTCACACACTCTGCTAGCCAAAACGATCTAAATTGTGCTCCATGGATTTTGCTTTCTTAGTCCAGTAAAGTTTCTGCCAGCTGGGCTTGGAGACGTGGCCAAGAACACAAAATGTTCCTCAGGACCACGTCTTGACTTCAGGTCAGACATCCATCTCCAAGACCTTTTGGGGTCTTTTTATTTCTATTCTGTGTTGGTTTAGTGTGTTTTTTTCTGCTTTTTTTTTTTTTTTTTTTGTGTGTGTGTGTGTGGCAAAATCTTCAGAAGCAAATAATAATTGGGTAACAGGTCTTGAGCTAAAAGGTAGTGATGCACGCTTGAAGGAAGCCATCACACTATTTTTCTAGAAATAGATTACCATCTGCGCCTTAAAATATCCTTATTTTTAAGATACTGAAAGTTCAGCTTTTGCCAATTAGGTCCTTCTCCTTTTCTAAAAACTCAAACTGTACTTCGAGTACAGACTGATTCTACAGAGAAGTAATTTCTTATTATCAGTGGACTTTGTAATTAATGTTCACCCTGTCTTCTTCTTCTGTTGCTAATATTGAATTTGAGTGCATATGGCTTAATAGATAGACCAGATGCTGCTTCCCTAGGTGGTTTAGGAGCTAATGCTTCATCATTCAAGGTTTAAAAAAAAGAAGAGAGATTCATTATTTAGTGGATAAGCCATCTGTTCAGAAGAGAAGACAACCTGGAGGAACTGACTCGCCTGGCTGTAAACTAAAGTCCAGAGACTTAGAAAGTGTTCTGCTTACTGTATTAATAAAATGAAACCCAGGCACCAGGTAGCAATGGAAGCGATTTGTGTTTTACCAGATTTTAGGCAAAGCCAAGCAAACTCGCAGTCAGCTCTCCTTGTTCTAGACAATCTCCATACCTCCATCCATGAGGGTCAGGCAAGGACCAACTTTGGGACAGACAGATCCCGCCGAACCCCCCTTGCAGACACACGAATCCCTCCTTTGCCCCGTGCATCCAAGAAGATGCTTGGAGCACAGCAGCTTTATGTGCCCTTGGAACAGCTACAAGAAACACATTCAGGGCACAAGTTGCACGCTTCTGCCCTTGCAGAAGCAAGCCCAGATCATCATCCAAGTGGTACTAGGTTTTCCTGGGATAGAAGGGGTGCACAAATTCACCACTTCCAACACACAGCCGCTACAGGGTGCAGGAGAAGGTAAAAGCAAGATGCAGGCAGTCTGGGCTTTTTCCTTTTTTCAAAACCTCTATTAGAAAAACAGCAGCAAAATCATCTCTCCCAGAAATAACATTTCTCGCCACCCTGCTCCAGTGCAGGAAAGGACTGAACCCAAAGCACTGTGCCTGCTTCCAAGGCTGCTCTTTCTCCTGCTCCAGGCATTTGCTCCTCATTTCACCCTCCCTGAGGGTTTGAAAGGTAGATAGAGATATAAAAGCATGAGTTAACACGCATTAGCCTTTAACAGCTGCCTCTGCCACCCACCGAGATACCAGCAGTGACATCTCAGACTCAGGCACATGACAGATTGAATCACTGAGTATGGTGTCAGCCATACCCAGCTCTCCTCCCCCCGATCCAAAAAGTCTAGATAGAAAAGTACACAATTCTCACTCTCTGTTACTGAAAAACCCAGAAACATCTCCTATGCATCGCTTTAAATGTAAGAGGTAACCCCTGCTCATTTAGGAGGGAGACTGGCAGGAGTCCCAAATATCTCTGGCCGCAAGAAATATGGTCGATGCAGTAAAGCATGTGTGAATGAAGGGTTAAAGTTTATTAAATGTGCTATGAAATGAAGTTATGTAGGTAAATACGTACTATACATCTCCAGCATCAGAAAAAGCTTGCAGTGCATGCCAATAGATGCGGTTTCAAGCATCCATGCAGACAACATATTTTTGAAGCCAAACCCATTAAAACAATAACAGCCTTTCTAGCATCTTTAGACTGAGCCAGTTCTACATAAATTTCTTGTTTAAGAGGATAAATATAGAGAATCTGACAAATCTATATCCACAACTGCCATACATTGTAACTACAATACAGCCTGATTGCAAATACATTCAGTTCCCCTATGGTATATATAAAAAAAACCCAAAACACACCACACCCAAAACAAACAAACAAACAAACAAAAAAACCAAAAAAACCCCACACCACCAAAACAAAAACCCAGCCCCCCAAAAGCCCAGCCAGGGCCTTGCTGCATCACCGTCACTGGCAGTAGGATGCTGCTACAACACATGGTTCATAATTCTTCCAAAACGGAGAGGTTGATGGTACAGGGATCTACAGGAAAAATTGAATCAGCGTTTCAGCATTTTGCTTGGTTTTCTTTCATTTCACCAGGAGTCTTCCATATGGAGGAAGTCTAGGTAAACCAGACCTCCACCTCATTTGGAGCAGGTGGTACAGTAAAGATGTAAATAGATGAGTTAGTGGGGAGGATTACATGACTTAGTGCTTATGGCAGACTAGCATAAGAACTCCGCTCTTCAGTCCTCTGATGCTTTCTAAGCTTTTTTCCTAAACAAAACAGAAATACTAACTCATGATCTTTAGGCCAGGTCAGCCAGCTTTGGCTGAGCAGCCACTGCATCCCTGTACTCCCACCCACTAAGTAAGGGTTTCACATGCCCAAACCCTTGTCCCCCGCACCAGGCAGCCTGTGGCACAACACGGTTCAGGGCACAGCTTCCCGAGGCATCTTCTTGGGCTGTCCTTGAAAAATGAGAGCTCATCACTGTGCGTGAGTGTGCCAGGCTCCTGTCTCTCTCTAGAGAGTGTTAAATATAAGCTGCTTTAAGCTTCTCCCGATTCTAGAAACACAACTCACTGAAATCAAAATGAGGCTAGAGAAGAAATCTGTGCAGAAATAGCTCATTGCAGCCCAGGCAACAACCGACACATTTTGCTTCCCTAGTGCTATCACACAGGAATCTTCACTTTTAAAAGGTGAGAGTTAAAAATGGCCAGGAGAAAGAGATACACAGAAGATCTGCAGTTCTGTGGTAAAAACAGAGAGAGAGAGAAAAAAGAAAATCTATTCAAAGTCTTCACATAAAAGTTAAGCTGGCCCTAAAGAAGTCCCTAGCTGTGCTTCACACAGGCCAGGACAGACTCTTTTCAACAGGTTATAATTATGTTGTTAAATAGATAAGGCTTGATTCTCAGCCCTAACCCAAGAGCACCAGGGGTAATTTTCCAAGGCTCATCAATGCCAAATGACCAAGAGCCATGACCTTAACTAACTAAAGCTACCTAAAGCTTGATCCCTGCAGCCACGTTGAGGCACTGAAGATACCTCAGCTGCAAAGATGCCAATACAGAATCAGCCAGCAGAAGGCATCATCTCAGAGGTTGCCCATGTTCACAGAAAGGGTTATTGTAATCATCACTTCTGGACACCTACCTCACACAGATGGTAACTTCAAAACCCGCCTGGACGCCTTCCTGTGTAACCTCATCTAGGTGTTCCTGCTCTAGCAGGGGGATTGGACTAGATGATCTTTTGAGGTCCCTTCCAATCCCTAACATTCTGTGATTCTGTGATTCCCACCCAGTGCCTTCTAGAGATGGCCCATTAACCCACAGCACTGCTGCAGCCTGGCCTGAAGTGCCTTTGTCCAAGTTCACGTGCACCCTGAAGCCACAGAAGATGAGAACATCTCCTCATGCTGGAGACTACTCTCCTCCCAGCAAGGTTTACCCATCAGGACCTCTGCAAAGCTCTTCCAGTCCTAGCAAAGCCTCCTACAGCTGCAGGGCCTTGGCTGCCCAGGCATCTCCAACATCCCCAACACAGTGGGTCTGTCACCACATAAATGCCTAGGACGGTCTCTCTGCATAAGACAGCACATGCCAACTCTGCTGCCAAGACTCAGAGGAGGGAGGTTTGGCAACGCAGTTTTACAAGGGGGATTGGAACCCTTTCTACATCCAGCCCATGCTCCCAGCACTCCTTTACCATGCTGGGATAAGAAGGCTGGTTGATACTTCATAGAAGATGTGGTTAGGGGCTGACCTGCTGGAAAGCAGCACTGTGGAAAGGGACCTGGGAGTCCTGGTGGACAACAGATTGACTACGAGACAGCAACAGGATCTTGTGGCCAAGAAGGCCAGCAGTACCTGGGGTGCATTAGGAAGAGTGTGACCAGCAGGTCGAGGGAGGTTGTCTTCCCCCTCTAATCTGCCCTGGTAAGGCCCCATCTGGAGCATCTGCATCCAGTTCTGGGCTCTCCAGTTTAAGATGGACAAGGAATTACTGGAGGGAGTCCAGTGGCAGGCTACAAAGATGATGAGGGGTCTGGAGCATCTTTCTTATGAGGAAAGGCTGAGAGAGTTGGGTCTGTTCAGCCTGAAGAAGAGAAGGCTGAGAGGGGATCTCATCAATGCTTATAGGTATCTCCAGGGTGGGTGTCAAGAAGATAGGACCAGACTCTTTTCAGTGGTGCCCAACGACAGGATGAGGGGCAACAGGCACAGACTGAAACACAGGAGGTTCCATTTGAATATGAGGAGAAATTTCTTTTGTTTGAGGTGCCAGAGCCCTGGAACAGGCTGCCCAGAGAGGTTATGGAGTCTCCTTCTTTGGAGACATTCAAAACCCACCTGGACACAATCCTATGCGATCTGCTCTGGTGACCCTGCTTTAGCAGGTGGGTTGGACTGGATGATCTCCAGAGGTCCCTTCCAACCCCAACCAGTCTGTGATTCTGTGAAGACATTTAGCAGCCTTTGGCTTGTTTAGTATCTGGTTAGACAGGAGTCACCCCTTTGGTATACAAACTCATTCCACAGATTATTCTTCCAAGGTATCTACTATCTCTAGCACAAATCATCCCAGATATAAATTCTGAAACATGATCAGAGGTTTGCTTTCAATCTGCTCCTCCAACACCTTCCTGATACACACCGCCCCACAGTGCCCATTCCCACAGACATGCACACATCGTGCCGTATGTTTTGCACCAGGGAGGTGTTTGCAGCACGGAAAGCTGTGCAGGGATGCAACTCAGATGCAAGGAAAGGCCGGGAGCGTGCACACGTGCATGAGAAGCATCTGGGTCTGAGAAGCACGAGCAGAACAGCACTTGCTACAACCAAAAATGCATCATTTTTAAGCGCAGCCACCTAACCCTTTTTATCACATTGGTAACACCAGCCTATCAAGCCACCAACCCCTCTCTACACTGTCTTGTTGCCTTTTTTTTTTTTTAATTCTCAGAGAAGGAAAAAAAAAAGACTCTTTAATGAAGCTGTTCAGGCTTATGTTTGAACAGCAAAAGCAGGAGCTGACCTCAGTGTTTAAGAGTTACAGGGGCTGAGACTGTTTTCTCAGCATCAATTCCAGCTCTTTGAACCAATTGCCAGAGATTCCAGGAGCCTGCCCACACTACAATTTTCACACTTAGCAACAGTAGAATTGTTAAAGTGATACCTTTCCACACGGTTGCTCTGTTATTAGTGCTTAGTTTGGCATGCCACCTTAGTTACGGGCTTTAAATGCCACTTTCAGCACTTCCCGGGGTAACCTTGGCCATGAAATCGGAAAATCAGATCATTTTCTGGTCTGTTTTCTTCTTTTTCTCTGGATGAGATTAGGTTTTGCTACGCTTGACTGACAAACCTCATTTGGGATTCCAGAGGAGGCCAAAGCCCTGACCTCCTTAAGAAGTGGGAGGCAAAGACGTCTCTAGCTATGATGAGAAAGAAAGAGCTAATTTCAACACATCACATAACAGGCAATTAGTAATTAATTTGCACTGAGAGACAAATGCACTTGCAAAATATGTTCACAGAGTGCCTCCCTGTCAAGTCAGGCTGCTTAGTTTTATATTCCTAAAACAATGCTAAAATAAGAGTTTTTCTTCTATGTTATCTATTTCTGTTGTATTTATCTCAGGAAAACAGAACTATGGGAGTTTTATTGTGGTTTTTTGTTTTGTTTTTTAAACATTTTAACAAAACCCAATGAAGAAACAGCCCAACAGTGTTTCCAATAATTATTTTTTTAACTGTGTTTAAGTGATTATTTGACCTTTCCATTGCTATAATCTTTTGACAGCTCATTATGTTCCAAGCATGTTATCAGTGTCGGATGCAGCATTACTTAAAAACGATGCCAAACTGCACATCAACCATAATGAACACTACATCAATGTTAAAAAAATTAATTTCTAGTGTTAGTCATGCCGCTATTGAAAGTTAACAACACATATTTAATAGTATTATGGAATATAATTCAAAATGACAGGGTGAAACCTTGGTTGCTCTGTCAAGTAGTATAATTGAAATTGCAAGACATCAAGGTTTGGTCCATAGAGCCGCATGAGCTGATGATATGGAGGACCACACACAGACACTCTGAGATTCATTGCTGATTATGCAGGAATAAAAAAAAAACCTCACATGTATCAAAGCAGCAGAGATGGCCAGCACTAAAGTTTCATTTCAGTAATTATTCTTAACATGGTCCAAGAAAAAAAGAAAAATCAATATGAAGAGTCTGAAAATACTATAGATTAAAACATAAAGCACTCTAGAGAGTTCCTAGTCTTTGTTATCCCTAAAGCCACATCTCTGGCTAGAAAGGCCGCAGTACAAAGTGCACCCAGCTCTCCGGTGTTTTGCAGAAAGCATAAGCTCGCAGGGCTTACCTCCCCTCGGGAAAACTTCATATACTAGATCTTCACGGCTCTCCATCTAAATTTCAACATAAGTTTAAGCTTCAAAACTATCTCCAAAAATTATACACATAGAGTTATTCGGAGCTACAAGCCCCACAAAGACTTCCTCTGTGAGCAGCACTTCCAGCTCTTTGAATCAACTTTCCTAGAAAGCTGTTCACAGAAGTGGTGAAAAAGGGATGGTCTGTCCCAGAGAGCAATTCCAAGAAGGGATGCATTTCTGAGTAAGAATGAGCTTGCAATAGGTACCATCCCCAGCTTCAGAACCCCTACAAAGCTGCCATGCCAATGCCACGATAGGAGACTCCGTTTCAAGCCCCCACAGCCTCGCTGACAGTCAGACACTGCTTATTTTTCCCTTGTTGCTGATTATCCCCAGGCATTTGAGGCAGAGTAAATGAGGCACACTGACAAGTGACAGTAATCAATTTTTCAGCATACGTTTTCTTATATTTAGACAGAGAGCGTCGAGTTAATGAAATGAACTACTAAAGTACAAAAGTAGATTACGGCACATCAAAGAGTACGTGAGAAGAACCCACCTCCATATCCTTCAGCCTTCCACTGCCACCACACTTCGCACCTATTGCTTGATTTTCTGACTTCAGCAAAGCAGGCGTGCAGGGGCAAGGGCTTATTTGAACCAAGTCAACCAGGACAGGACCACAGTACTACCAACGAGGCAACCACAAGGAGCCCTGTGGAGTAGCCAGCATGCGTTCTGGAGAGCCCCTGATGGGGCAAAACCCCACAGACACATTACAGGCAAGCAGACACCGAGAAGATACTTCATTGGCCATGATCTGGCCAGCATTAAATGCCAGAAACCACAGCAACCAGCAGTAACCACCTCTATGACATCTTGAGCAACAGCTCTGAAATAACTTAGACAAACTTACTTTTAAATGAAACCTCTTAATTTTAATGGTTACTGCTTAGAATGTAGACTGGGGATCAAGGCTTAAGGGTGTCCTGTCAAAAGATACTGCATGTCACTAGATACAGAGGTGGGAGCAGTATGCTGTAGCCTTCCCTGCCATTACCACCATCTCCATGAAGTTTGCACTCAGGGATCACATCGACTCCCTGAGAAGAGCAGGTATTTTGAGACTGCACCTCTTATTATTTCACATCATCACTGTCCAACTCAAATCACAATATGCTGATTATTCAATGGGAACAGACTTTTTAGAAGGGCATGTTATGACAGGACAAGGGGTGACAGTTTTAAAATAGAAGAGGGGAGACATGATCTTAGACATGAGGAAGAAATTTTTGACCCTGAGGCTGGTGAGACACTGGCCCAGGTTGCCCAGAGCGGTGGTGGATGCCCCATCCCTGGAGACATCCCAGGCCAGGCTGGACGGGGCTCTGAGCAACCTGATCTGGGTGAAGGTGTCCTGCTCATGGCAGGGGTTGGACTGGATGAGCTTTGAAGGTCCCTTCCAACCCAAACTGTTCTATGACTCTCTGATTCTATGATTCATATGCAAAACCCAATGTTTTTGACTTCCTCATCAGGCGTTCACAGGATTCCTACAGAAAAAAAATAGCCATGCCCTGCTCCAAGCCTGACATTCAATCTGGGATACAGCTTGGCTTCCCCTCGTTCAGCTGACACAGTTTCATACACACACTCCATGCAAAGTACATCCCATCTGGAATAGGATTTAAGGGTGAGGGATGCAATGAGGCAGTTTGTGAACTTTGTCCAGTGATAATCCCTGGATCTGCAGCAGGACAGAAGGCCAAGGGGCCAAATTCCTCAAGTGTTTGTTTCTTAAAAAGTACAAGGTCTATTCACATCATCCTAGTTAAGAAACAGGATAAAGGACTTCCATAGTGAAAACAAATTTTTGTAAAGTCCACCACTCCCAGCTATTTTGCTGCTTTGATGAAAATCCCATGATCCACACTCTTACTCAGGCAGAAGAGTCCCTTCCAAGCCCTGTGCTCTTCCCATATCTTTTTGATTTCTCTCCCCATCAACCAACTCACTCTACCTGCTTCCACTGCAATTGAATGTTAATAGTGTGAAATTTCCTTTTTCTTGTAACAAAGTTCTTTATCTGTCACCTGTCTTGTATTCGATCCTCATCTTTATGGCTCACCCTATGTTTTTGTTATGAATAAAATAAAAATTAAAAAGAGTAAGGTAATAAAATAAAAGGAAATCATAAAATGAATATATTGAGTATTACAGATAGAAGGAAATTAGAAAAAGATCTATAGGGCTGCATTTTTATTCAACAGGATATTAACACACATATGTCTTCAAGACCCAAATCAGAGCAACTTTTTATCACTTACAATGACACAGGGTCCTGGCAAGAGAATGAGGAGGTGGACAGTCTTGTAAAATAAACTGCTTGGATCCTCCAGCAATGGAGTACATACAGGTGAGTAATGCATACGACTTATGCCGAAGTTTCTACCTCTTCTCAGATGTCCCCAGTCAGACCTAGAAACCAAAGAAATCTCACTCTGGTACAGCGTGCTGTTCATTCCTCTTGCAATGCAGGAAAAGCAGCACTGGGAGCAGCCCTTGCTGCATGGAAAACACAGTCATTTCCTAGCCATGGGCTTTGCTTTTCATCAGCACCAAGAACTTTGCTCTAATATTTTGTTACAAAATTTCTGCTAAAAAGACATGATCCTGCCCGGATGGTTTTGGTGAGTGCCCAAGCTCTCTACGCCCAGGTTGCTTGGTTCAAAAGGAATAGGTCTGATGCTTCCACCTTCTGCGTTTTGACTTTTGTCTCTCAGTTTGGTCATGGTGACTGTCCGAGACAGCCTCCAATTGCAGCACAACTCTTGCATCTATTCCTGTCACGAGGAGGATCAATTGCAAAGGAGAAACTCGCACAAAGCACCACTACGTACGAAACTAATTTGTTTGAGCTCTTCTTTCCCCATTAGTCCCAGAACACACTCCAACTGAAGGGAAAAATTTATTTCGAGTTGACCCCTCTTTGCACATAGCTCAAGGCTATTTTAAGGCCATAGTTTAGTGGTGTACTTGGCAGTGTTGGGTTAACAGCTGGACTTCATGTTCTTAAATGTCTTTTCCAAACAAAACGATTCTATGATTCTGTCTTGGACAGCAGAGACCCAAGGAAGACCTTGCCCTTCAGGTCCTCCTCTATGACTCTGCCACTCTTCTTCCAGGATCTGCAGTGTCCCTTTGTACATTTCTGGCATCTCAAGCGAATCATCAGGAACAGAGCTGCACTCTCTCATTTTTTCTTACTGTTTTCTACAGGAATATTCCAGATATTTTTCTTCAACAATCCCTGCTTCTGTCAGAATTGCCACGATTCAGCCAAGGTTGGCATTTACGCTTTCAAAACCAACCTTCACAGCTATTACTCTTGCAGCAAAGAGGGGAGCTAGCATTATTAGTCATATCGCTTTCCACCAGAAATGTAAAGGAACCAAATAGATAATAAAGGCTATTTTCTTATATTAAAGATAATAAATTTGTAGAAATTTGGGAACCTCTAAGGCTCAGAAAGGCCTAAATTGTTGTGATCCATCACCCCTGGGATTTTCAGGGGAAAAGGGTGTTTCTCCTCTCCGTTTCAACTTAATAAGAACTTCAGGTTTTAGAAATTAATAACAACAATACTATTCACTATGGACACAACATCTTTATCTTCAAAAGGACTCTATAAAAAAAATGAACTGAGGAACTTGAACTTAACCTTTAACATCTTATTTTTAACACTAATAAAATTCAAACTATGTGTTGCCTGCAGTACAGCACTACATTTTCTCAAAATAATCAACAGCCTATTTTACAATCTACATAATTCATGTATACGGTAAACCCAGCAGAGAAAACTTACCATGATTAATAAGTTTACTCAGGTCACATTAGTCACTTTCCAAAGACATCAATAAAATGTTTTAGAGTTAAATAACAAATCAGTCACTTCAAGATAAATCACTGTAATGGGCAACTACTTTCCAATTACACTTTATTTTTGCAGAAGTCATTTTGGGGAAACAGCATTAATTGCCATTTGGAGCTGATAGGGCATTACCACCCAGCAGCAAGGGAGGCATCTCGGTTCAGAGCCGTAAATGTCCTGTGTGATGCCAGCATGATACTTAAGTCAAAGATAAATCACAAGCAGCATGAGGACAGAGAGGATAATAGTTCCCCCCACCCCTTAACAGATGACCTAAGTAAATGAGAAACAGAGTTGTGTAAAAGGTAAAACACACTTTTTTTTTTTAAGCAAGTTATTCTTCCAGTCAACAGCTCAGCTGCAGACTGTCTGTGTGATACTCCCTGGCTGCAAATATCCAAAACTGTTAGTTATCTGCAATGTGCTTTTACTGATGCAGAGTTTTTCCAAGGACAGGCAAAAATGAAGGAAATACACCTGCTGCCTGCTACACAGTTACAAGATGGCTAAAAAAGCCAAACTTTTCCAGAAAAATCTCTCATGTCAAAATGACCGAAAGAGGAGAAAGTCAGGATTGGTATAGCAGACTTGCTTTAAAAGCTGTGACAACTCCCACAGTTCTAGAAATTCCCATGGCCCTACAATTTGGAGAGACTTGCTATCTAACCCTTGTGCAATAAGGGTACAGGAGAGACAACTACTTAAGGAACAAATCTAACACAACCAGTCAAGTTCAAACAGGGAAGAAATCCCAAAATATTAAGGAAAGAAATACAAGTAGAGAATCCAATTTCCTTCAGTCCTGGCCCCCAAAGCCACAGATCCCATCCTCCCACCAGGAAGGAGCCAAACCCTTCTCCAGTGAGAATCCCTGTCTCCCCAGGCACTGGGAGGTCTTCTAGGAACCCGGGCAGCAAAAGCACATTGCCATAGAATCCCAGAATGGTTGGTGTTGGAAGGGACCTCTAGAGATCATTCAGCCCAGCTCCTGCTAAAGCAGGGTCACCAGAGCAGATCACACAGGATTGCATCCTCTCTGGGCAGCCTGTTCCAGGGCTCCGGCACCCTCAAAGCTTATCCTCATATAAAGATGGAACCTCCTATGCTTCAGTCTGTGCCCATTGCCCCTCATCCTGTTGCTGGGCACCACTGAAAAGAGTCCATCCTCTTGACATCCACCCTTGAGATATTTATAAGCATTGATAAGGGCCTCTCTCAGCCTTCTCTTCTCCAGGCTGAACAGCCCCAGCTCTCTCAGTCTCTCCTCATAAGAAGGATGCTCCAGACCCCTGTTCATCTCCATAGCCCTCTGCTGGACCTACTCCAAGTAATTCCTTGCCTGTCTTAAACAAGTTTCTGAATTCTGAAACAAAATTCCTTTTCCATTTTTATACCAGGAGCCTCATCTGCTGGCATTGGTGGTCAGTCTGTGTCTCAGCAGCATAATAATTTAATAAACTTACTCCATGAAAGAGTAACTGTAGGAGGCCTAGATTTTTTTCAATTCAAGTCAGAGGTACCTACCACGGTCTGGCACGGCTGCATGGAGAGAGCATGGGGAAGGGATTCGGGTGGCCTTTGATGGCACCCGAATCCCTTTTCAGATGCCTACATCCGTTTTTGGATTTGATCCCATCTGCCAACTGACTCCAGAGTACACCTGCAGCACAGGCTGGGAACATGGCCATAGGTCAGGTCAGCCTGGCTACCTGCTCCATTGCCAAACTTTGGGCTGGAGCATGGACACATCACACATGAACCTGGAAGAAAATACAACACATTGCATCCCTGCAGTCAGCCCGCAGAGAGCCATGGGATGTGGAAGTCTTTCAATATCTGCTGCTAAGGAGTTTGCCTCTTAACATAGTTAATGGCTGGACTTCGAAACTCTCAAATTGAGCTTCTCAAGAAGATAAACTGTTTGTATTAGAAAAAAAAAAGTGATTACCAGCTCAGCTCATGCATTATTATGGAGTCATAAAATAGCCAGTTGCACTGTATTACTTTTGTGCCTGTGTATATCTTTTTAAAATTATTGAACCAGGGTAAACTTTTGGACTGCACTAGAAACTAAAGAAGTTCAAGTTCTTCCTTCCTCCTCCCTAGTATTCATCCATAAATATTGCAAGATTCAGGATTAAGGCCAGGATGGGCAGTGAATAAGTGTCCAGCAATGTGGCTTTCTGTAATGCAGTAAGCAGCGCTACCAACTCAGTGATTCAGCATTGTTGGGCAGCGTTTGAAAGCCCTATTGTGAAAACTCCAAGGGAAGCTCTTAACTTGTCAACCCCATCCTGCTACAACACAGGGAGCCAGCACAGTGGATTTCCCTGTTTGGGTAGCATCGAGGACATGCTCCACAAACCAGCCAGGCTGCTCTTCAAGCAGCAAATCACTCATTTCCAAAGGAGCATCTGTGATGCCTCGTCCCAACAGCTGCCCTCAGGTCTCTCTGCAGTCTTTCCACAATGCAGTGTCTTCACAGCGATTTCACAGGCTGTTTATTTGCAATAAATGTCAGCCACTCGGGCTGCACCCCAGTGTTTGTGTGCTCCTGCATGAGAGCAGGTCTGACCATCTCCTGAGAGCTTGAGCAAATTGCAAACTCGGTTCACCCACTACTATCTGCAAACCTCATTTTCCAACTGCTCATTCCCCTTCCTCTTTTATTGTTAATACTTTAAAGATGCAAATGTCCAGGAGAAGGCAGAAATGCTCTTGGATTCTCAGCTGTTAGCTAACATTACTAAGGGCAAACATGGGTGTGCAAAAATCAAGTGCCAAGCCTACTGTTAGGTGTAAAATAGTAGTACTGAGATGTCCCCTGGAAGGTCAGGAAATCTCTGTGCCTGTAAAATCTCCATGTACACTAAAACCAGGCTGAACTGACAAAAGGTGAGAAAAGGGCAGAAAAAAAAGACCTGCCCATGGTCCAAAGCACTGCTTTAAACATCCCAGCCCTTACTCTTTGCAAAGAGGTGGAGATGTCCACAGCACAGTGCAATGCCTTCCCCAGATTTATGTTAATCCCCTGCACTTCCCATTTAGTCCTCAGAAATCAGGCTGTGCATCTTGCTAAAAAGGCACTTTCGACAATGCATTCAAGCCATAAGTCTCCAGTGCAAGATTGTATTTTCAGAGGGAGATACAGTCTTGCCCCCAAGAGGCAAAGCTCACTTGAATTTAGTCTTCTTGATGCTTATTTGGGCACCTACATTAATCACCCAAGTAGGAAAAAAAAAAAAATCCCTTCTGCACTAGCAACTTCTACCCACTTCAATACTAAACCTGACTGTCTCTGGGCAATTGCACAGGAGTCGAAACACGGATGTCATGAGCATTACAAAATACTGAGAGGTTTTTAAAACCTAGCTTCTGATCTGGAAACCTCCTCCATTCCCAGCTCCCTCTGGGTGCAGGGAGAGGGAATAACAACTTCTGCCATCCATCTTGAATAGTTAATTTCTAGCCAGAAGAGAACATAGGGAAAACACACTGAGATTTTTATGGGCTGAATTGGAAAAGGGGAAAGATTCACAAAAGCTGGGAACTACATCTTTTAGAGGTCAACATCAGCACCTGAAAACAGCTCTGACTTTCTGATTATGAGGATTCAGCTTTCACTAGGAGACCTGTCCCATGAAGAACCCTCCGGCTGGGATTCTAAAAACCTCTCAAAAGATAACTTCCCTTAACACACAGTGCATGAAGTTCACCAAATATATTAACAGATATAAGGCTCCAATTCCTTTTCAAAACACCACAAAGCATTACACTAAGCTTTCAGATGAAAGACACAGGATTATTATACCTAAGAGAAACAAAAACCCACATCCACTCAGCAATAAACTAATTACAATGTGGACAATACTATAATATGCTAACACACCTCAAGCATTGCAATAGAAAATGAGTACACAGGGAGCAGAAGAATATAACGATATCCATAATACATCATTTCCCTAAAACAGGGTTCTGGGGCAAGAAATATTAGAAGAGCACACTGAACATGCAAAAAGGGGTAAAACTAAGGATATTTCAAGGTCCTGGTTTTGGAACACAATTTATATTTGTATTGCAAGCAATTTCCACACTAACCTAGAAGCAGCATGTTATATTACACACGATGAAAACAGTTTTCGTTACTGTCAGCAATATTTCCAAAAAGTAAGTTTCCTATGTAAACTAGGTGATAGCTATAACATTCCCTTAAAGCTGTACTCATATGCTTAAAAACACTACTGTATTGGGCTAAACCCAGCCCCAGGTAGTGAAAATAAAATGTTTTAACAAGTAAGATAGTATTCTTGCATTATTGTTATGAAGTGATTTTTTTTGTTTTATAAAAGCTCTTTTATGAAACCTTAACTCCCACCATACCAGCCACTATTTCTCACTCCTTTCTCCATACAGTCCTTAAATTCCAACCAAAAATACCCTACTGAGTCAAAAAGTAGTTTTTCAAGGATTTTCACAGGTTTCTGAGCAAGACAGTTGAGACAGTCCCACCTCTCATCTTAAAAATTCCCCCTCAAAACATACTGCTTCTGTTTGACTTGCCACCATGGTTCAGCTCCCACACTCTCCCTTCTCCTCTTTGTGCCCTTTCTTCTGCACAGAAACACTCCAAAACCCCAAGAGAAAGCAAAAGCATGTTGCTGGCATTAGGCTGACAGTGGTTTTAAAGATAACTGAATTAGACATCTCAGCTAAAGCAAGGAAGACACTCCTAACACTGCATTACTTTCGTTGTAAAAACATTAAGCTTTAAGTATCTACTTGCGGGAAGGGTTGGGGACAGCATCTCAGGTGGCCCTTCCCTTCCAAGGAGGGTCCTCTGACTTTCCTGAAAGCCCACAGAAAGCAGAAGACATCATGTGCTTGGGAGACTCCATCACCCAAAACAAGGGGCTGACTGGGGACAGAGGAGCCAACAGCAGAGCCATCAGGAAGGAAACCCTCCAAAAGCACGCAAAAATATTTAATCTTTAATTCACAGATGCACTGAGGTATGACTGAGGTGACAGATATCAGGGCTTCAGGAGTCCCTACAGAAGCACAGGCCCTGGGACTGTGAAGGTGGGAAGATGGAAAACAGTGCCCATCATGCCCCACTGTTTGCAGGACCAATTTAACACTATTATCAGCTCCTTCTTTTGAGCAAAATTGTGACAGACAGCACAGCCCTGCTCCAAATCAATGAGCAGCAGTAGAGGAGCAGCTAGGAAAGCCTGTGGCACAGAAATGGCCAGAAGCATCTGCTGGTTAGCCATGCCTGTCCCTACAAGCACTGCGGTCCCCAACCCTGCCCATGCCACCAGCATGGCTCTCCAGCACAAGCTGGCTGATGCCAACCACCACCATGCCAGCGCAAGGCCTCATGGTCCTTCTGCACATTAGTGAACACCACACGCTTCTCCTTCAGCCCAGGAGGATGCTTCACCAGAATCTGCTAGGTTCCTCTTAGCAGGATAACCTACTGCAGGGCAGCTCTCTAGGTCACACTGCAACCAGCCTCAAAACAGTCCAAGACTAATTTGGGCAGCGCCTAAGGATTCTGGGACACCCAGCATCCTTTGTTGTGAAAGATAAAGAATTCAGACAATTGAAACACTTTACATAGTAAACCGAGTCCAGAGATGAAGGTCACTGAAATCACAATTATTGTTTAAAGCAAGATTACTAGTTGAAAAGATAAGTGTTCCTTTGTCATAAGAAATTCCTTCTTTAAAAGAGCCCTTTACACAGACAATTTTCTGGCCATACTCTAATGCTGGATAACTGTCACTACCTAAAAGGCTTTTGGACACATACAGGTGCATCTGGCAGCTAGTGAGGATGTACCAGTGTCAAAACCTTTGCTTCAAATTTCTTCCCCCCCTTTCACCTTTGCCGGCTCAGCACTGAATCCAGCCTGCACCAATGTCTGCAGGATTCTGTGTAGGCTGCGAGCCTATTTAAACTTCAGAACGTCAGCCTCACAATATCCAAGGGATATAACCACCTTAACGCCTGTGTTTAGGAAAACACAAAAAGCAATTTTGGGCGCAATTTTTTGAGGGAAAAAAATTTATAAACAGTCCTCAGCCAAGGAAAGACTGTGATGAGGGACATGGTTTCAAGGTGATGATGTGCTTGCAGCTCCCCAGCAGCAGCCATGCAGATGGTGCAAGAGGAAACTGTGCTGCAGATACTCTGAACCGACTGCATCTCTAGCGTTTTGCCAGAGGTGAGCTTAAAGAAGGGGGAGATCAGAGACCATCTCAGCACCAGCAAAAGGTCTTGAAGCTGTACTTTCTAAGAAGGGAGCAGAGAAAGTCACTTCTTCCCCATGTGAGGGTGGCGAGACACTGGCCCAGGTTGCCCAGAGCGGTGGTGGATGCCCCATCCCTGGAGACATCCCAGGCCAGGCTGGACGGGGCTCTGAGCAACCTGATCTGGGTGAAGGTGTCCCTGCTCATGGCAGGCGGTTGGAGTAGATGAGCTTTGAAGGTCTCTTCCAACGCAAACATTTCTGTGGTTCTTGACCTTTTACATAACAGAGCTCAAGAAGGAGCTACAGCTACAAAGAAAAACTACCAGTTACGTCAAGACTTGCAACTGATGCAAGGAAAGGCCATGCAAAATAGTTGTAATTCACACATGTCCACTGTTCTTGAAAACAATGAAGTGTTCTGCACTACCACTCATAGGAAACAGAAAAACACCTAAAACAACTCTAAACCAGTTCAGGCATACATGATACCACAGACTGCAATACAAATAGGTACACTGCTTCCAAATTAATACCAACAGGATTTATCAAATATATGAAATGTAACCCAATGTGTAAATAATAGTGCTACAACTAGGAGGCAGTTTTCAACTTTTCATGAGCAGCTTCTAACCTGGACTGAGTTTGCAGTTTCCTATAGACACCATCAGTGACTGGTTAGCTAATAAATATAAATCAAACAAAAGCTAAAGTCTTCCTTCTCAGCATATCAGTATACAAGCATTAAGCCTGTGCTCAATGTGAAGACGGCACACACCCATATTTAGAAAATTTCTGTTTCTCCCTGTTGTGTTTAAAGCTGCATATTTGCTTCTGTACTTTGGTCATTTGAACTTGTCAAAAACATGGACAAGGGAGAGGGGGGAGAAGGTTTTGGCCTCAAGGTTCCCCACAACTTTTAAGTATTGCCTACAGCACCCTTGCAATCCCAAACTGCCCACTAACACACCCACTGCAGTTTCTCCTTCATGGCTAGCTGCCTGGCCTTAGTGAAAAAAGTCTGCTGTTTTCATGAGGCAGCACCATCTGACAAAATAATTGACTCCTGGGAGCTGCACAGATACAAACATCCACTAATGTATTATTAGGTGTGATGTCATCTGTGCCGCACAATTTAATGATTACTTATCATGTATGCAACACTTCATTTGGAAACATGCTGTATAATTTTTCATCTTAAGCCTACTAGACAAGATAAGAACTTGCCTAGTGTATTGATCTTAAATAATTTACTACATCGTGGATAATATCTTAATTTGCTGGGAAAGAAAAGTGACAGAATGGCAGCACTGGAGACTAACATTTGTTTTTCTCTGATGGAGAATTAATTTAGCCTAGGTAAAACGAGTACCTATTCCCCAAACTCACCTCCATTATTTCAAGTCCTTTTAGAGACTATTACTGATGCAGACAGCAAGGTTGATCTTCAGATGGGTACAGTTGTTTCCCTCTCTGATGAAAAAGACAATAGATGCAAAGCACTGAAATGTTAAAGCCAAATAGGTTTTATTATACTAATCTCATCTCACCTAGGAGTGAATTCAGGCCAGAAAACCTAACCCAGTTATTCTTGAAGCAAGCCCCTTAGTTGGTGAGTTGAGCAATTGGTATCAGCAGCAAAATGTTTGTGCATGTTTTCCTGCCACTCTTGCCAGGTCTCTCATTTTCATCATATTTGGGGTTTTTTTTACATGAAAGGACCGACTAGAATCACAATCTCCATTCTTTTTTTTATTTAAATTTTCAGGCTTCACACTTGCCAAGCAAAGCTCGAAAATGAAAACTAAAGGCTCAAAATCTGTGAGGTAAATCAAATAATTCATCAAATAAGTAGGATTTAAAATTCATTGTTTTCAAGCAAACTGCAGAACTCCTGCATGCTTACCTCTGCAATGCTGCAATACTGATAATAGCAAGAAGCAAAAACACTCAGCAAGTACTGTATCCATTTTCAACTCCCCTCCATCTTTTCCAGCACTCCCATAACTATACATAGGCGCCATATGGTAATTACGGCAAGTCACTCTTGGCTTGAGACAAACTGGGACCTACCAACTGGAAACTCATACCAACCCCTAAAACCATCATCCTGTTTAATAAACTGCATTCTGTGAAACAACCAACACAACAAGGTTAGGCAAGAGAAAACATCACAGGTTGCTAAGTCCGAGGGCTTCTTCCATGTTTTCCCCCCCCCAAAAAAAGCAGTTAAGTCTGAAACTTAGTCTTTTCCAAGATGAGCCTATGCTAACAAGTCTAAGTCCATATGCTCAAGTCCCGTTTCTCTCCCTTTGGGCACACACCAGACCTGCTGCAACCACCTCCTGTATCCACCTGCCTCCAGGAAGAGCTGGGAAAACCTCCCAAATTCCATGTTTACTGACCACTTTCAACAAATACTGCTTTCTAATTTATTGGTTTTGTTCTACTAAGCACCACACATACTTTCAGCAATGCAGATATCTTCCCACAAACATGCCTTTCATCAGAAAAAAGAGAATGCCAAAGGACGGGTTAACAGGAAAACCACAAGCTAAACACAACTCTGGCTCATAACATTTTCAGCATAAATTCTTTATGTCCCTAGTTAACAGGGGAGAAGCTTTCTTGAAAGAAATCCGCTCGTGTTCAGTTCATTACTTTCTATGGAAACAGGAAAAAGAAGGCTCCTTTTAGAAGACCAGAAAATTATGATCCCTAGAAGCCTTTGGAGAAGATACACTAAAAGATACTTTCAATTAATTACGCATTCCACCTAGCTACCTCTCGATTTTCACCACTCATACATCAATCTTGATTCTCCCATGTTACATCTTATTTCACCTCCAGCAAGACGCCTCAGTACTGTATTATTCAAAACAGCATCATGACTGTTGTTTTCTATGTACTAGCCACATCTGATGATTTTTGCAGACTCTCATTTCTGCACAGACACGCAGCCATAATGGATAGCAGCATCTCCCAAGGGAGTTTTCCAAGCTCTGTGAACAAATCAAATAACCTCCCCTTCACTTTCCACAAACTTATCAAGAAATAATAATAAAAAAATGGTTTCTACTTCAAGGCTCTTTCACCAATTTTATTACTGCAAAGAGTGAAAAGGAGGTTTGCATATTTCTTTCATGGCTAGCATCTCTTGCCAATTATACGAAAGAACTGATTAGAAAGAAATTAATGCACAGTATATCTGATTTGTCACTAAAAGGGCTGGACTCTGAGACTGACCAGTTATCAGTGGACAGCAACACACCCAGGAGGGAAAAACTTTCTTAACATCTCGCAAGCAACACAGTAATATTTCCTAAAGCCAAGAGGTGGAAACGCTAGGAACGAGCAAGGGGGTTTGCAGGGAAAAGCAGGGCTCAGCACAAGATACCAGAGGGTGAGTGGGAAGGGATGGGAGCAGATATGTACTCAGTAATTATAGCTCCCATTCGAGCAGCTCCAGCAAAATGCCACGGCGTATGCAACGGCAGAGAGAGGAGCCAGATTCGCCGAGGAAGCTGCATTTCACCTCACCTCAGATCTCATGGGGGCAGGAGCAGGAGGTAGACACAGGAAGCCAAAGGAGGTGGGGAAAATGAGGAACCCTATTTTTGTACCTCGGGAGGAGCTGTGGATAATTCACTTCAACAAACACTCGGCACTAAGCTTCTCACCCACCATCTGGGGAAGCAGCTGCATGGTCTCCATTCTTCCATCATCATCCCCAGAAACAGAGACTCCTCTGTCTGCAGCATCCACCTCCCTATGCCTCAGCATCCCCCTGCTCCAGCAGCACCACAGCACTCGATAGCTGCTCTTCCATCATCTTTTTACCCGACTGGACCAGCTTTCACATTGCAGGTCACCAGGCCCAGCAGAAAACATTCTGGTTGATGGAAGCCAAGTGCCACAAGGCAACAAAACATTTGCCACAGACAATTTATCCCAGATATGCAGTGGCACTGCTGGGAGAACGCACACCCCAACTTTTGTACTCTCTATCTTTTGATTATTAGAAGGGCCAATTAGCACATAAATTGAGCTGTGAATACTGAAAGGGATTTGGAAACAGTTATAATTAAAGAGCAGGACAATGACTGGGCTCATGAGCTGCCCTTTGTCTTCCCTGGCCTGCTTGCCAAGCCCCTCACATATCGATGGAAGAACAGCAGCAGCTCAGTAACTGTGCCAAGATACCTAGGAGCAGCCCTGCCCTGCCAGCCTCCTGCTTGCAAATACACCGAGACAGTATTTACTTGGACCTTGTCCAACTTCATATAGCATTGAGTCCCCAAAAAACCTTCTCACCTTTGCTCTCCCAAACACCTGGGGAGACTGACCCACAGGTATTGCCTCATCTCAGCTAGATGGTGGGACACCAAGCCCCAAGAAGGGAAGAGGCAACTCCCTTTTCCAGGGAAATGAAAAGCACCAAAGCTCAGCACACTAAAAACCTTCCCTTGTGCCAGCTGCCCCCTAATAAGCTATATCTGATGGCAAACGATGTTTTCAGACCTTAAGCTGCTCCCCAAGCAAACTGTCAGCAACTTTTATTTACAGACTTTCTGAAAATCCCTAGGGAAAACAATGTTGACTCCTATGTGGAACAAGGGAAATGCACATCATCTTAATCACCAATTCATCTTCAAGGCTGGTAGAGTTTCTGCTCTTTGTTGCTCTGAAGCAATTGCAGTGATTCAGCTCTCCTGTGAATGCTGCTGCCTCTCAGCCACAGGCAGCTTCATCCCGACCCCTGGGACAGGAGCTTCTCAGCTCTCCCATACAAGGAAACTAAGCATGGAAGGGAGTTAATCTGGACTCACTTTGCACCAGCATAAATAATGACAGGTCCACAGAAGCTGAATGAACATAAGCTTAATGAAGAAGCCACCAAAATTTCTGTAAGAAGGAATACTAATCCAGCATGTTTCGTATCTCTAAATCAAAATACAAGTCAAGTAATGCTCTCATTTCCTCATCTAAAACACACCAATTTGATTATCTCTTATGAAAAGCATGGCTAAAAAATTGCAAAACAAAATGCCACAGGAAAATAGACTGGAGCTTATTTAGCAATAAAACAGAGATGTATTAATGAAAACAATGTCATATTTCTACTCCACTTAGCACTGTGTGAGACCTCAATGTGCCAGGCTGATGCCACTACAAAGCTCCATCCCCAGCACCTTGCAACCAGCAAAATCAAGTAGTGTCACTGATACACCTCCAGTGATGAGATCAAAAAGCAAGACAGTCCGTTACACATACACATCCCCCAAAACAGGGCAAAAAATCTCACCCGTAAGGCTTAAAAGACATCAAGACTGAAGCCTGCATACTCTTTCAGACAGGCTTTAGGCATTAGGCATTTAGAGTGTAACAGGAAGACAAAGGCTTTTCTGCAGTACTAGACAAAAAAAAGAAAAATAGGACAATTAATACTATAAACTCTGCCACTTCAGATTCCTGGTCACCTCCAATGTTAACAACTTTTAACAATAAAAGTGAGAGTCCATCAAATTCATGTGGGCAGTAAACAGCTTTGAAATTAGTGTGAGCCAAGTTCCCTTGCAGAGAGGTACACACTTGAGGGAGACAACTACAGAGGAGCCTAGCAGATTTATATCAGCTGTTTTACCATTAAATCTCTTCAGAGCATTTAAAAACATTAAATTGAGACCTTATTAAAAAACTCGGCATTTTTTTTTTCACTAGATTAATGACACATTACTAAATTCAATCTGTAGTTTCAAACACCACAGCTCTATCGATATGTAATTAAATAACTAGTCATCATTTGGGGGAAAATTTCTGGAGGCACACCAGCAAGCTTGATAAATTCAACGAACTAACTCCTACATGGGATTTCCAGCACATATATTTTATTATTGCCTTGCCTTTCTTTGTACAACGAGAGCGTTACATTATAACATGGTTCAACTGAAGGGACTGAAAGCCCACAGCAGGCTCCACTTCTACACACACTAGTTAATCATCATCTATTGGAAACTTTGCACTTGTATGTTTTGGCTTGCTAATATTTTGCCTGCAGAAGCTTCAAGTCTGAGAGGTTTGGTCTGAACAGTAGATCGACATTTTTGCATGAAGACAATATGAGCTTTTACTTTCATTTTTACACAAGTAAGAGATCTAGTCCTGTTGCCACAGGATGCAAAACAGAGGCATGTCGCTTTGTAAGGGCTGATCTGCCTTTGATCTCCTGAAAAGAGAGAATACATAGAAACACCATCCACGAGGGCAAGCTGGTTTAAAGCCAATGTTGGAACATGTATTTAGAATCCAGTGATCCAGCAAAAGAGAAGAGGTTGCAGATCACCCTTTTTAATAAACTGGCACAGAGCAAACTATTTAATCCAGCCTGTTCTAGAAGTGGAAGATACGAATACCTGAGTAATACTACTTTGTAGTGGAATATTTATAATATATTAAACATCTCCTATTTCATTAATAGCTTAAGACATTAGAAATGAAATACTCATACAATGATGTTCTCTTGTCTCTAGCTTTCCTAACCTGAGAATGTCCTGTAGCTTGTGAGAAGATGCAATACAAAATGTAATAACATGTTTGACTGAGCTAGTGTTGAAATCCTGGCCCGGTAAAATGGAAGAAAATCCTGAACTGTAGATTAAAACCACAGCACTGGAATTAACTACTGCCAAGACAGCAAATCACTTAAAATCAGCTAAAATATACTAGACACATGCCTATGCATACTCATGAGAAGAAATAAGTCACTGTATCTGCATGGAGATGTGGTTTTAGCGAGTACAAGACTGGGAAGGCTGATTTTCCTCTGAACAATACATGATTTTGGCAATTCCTTTCTTTGCTTCCCCATCACCAAAATAGGGATAATGACATCACCTGTGTACAACAGACATTTGATCACATGACAAAAGCCCCGGGAATTCCAGAATCAAAAGGCAAGTATACAAGAAGCATAACAAAACAGCCCTTTTTTCTTCATCAACTCCCATGGTTTTGGAAAGGCCAGTGTTAGCACCACTAACATGATATTATTGCTGTATTGCTGTTTTAAAGCCCAGGAAATTTACACTTTTCCTTTATTACCTTTTATAAAACCCAAACAAGCTATTGAAAGTAGGATCTGATTGTTTTTCTCCAAGAAATAAAGATTCAAAAATATTTTTATCCTGGCGCTTTTTAAAGCATCTAAGAGACTTTAATCTCCTGCTGCCACTAGAAAAAAACCAAGAACACCCACCCCAAAACAAGAGTCCAAAATCCAGCTCCGAAAAAAGAGAATAAACCTGTGTTTATGGGGTTATTTTCAGGAAATCACAGGCCCGTACCACCTAGTGCCAGCACCATATCCTTCTTCTATAAGGACACAGAAAACATTTACAGGATAAAAGTACCAGGAAAAGACATCACAGACAGTCCCTGCAATGCAGTTGCTCGGTGGGACAGACCTCCCCTTACTCGGGCAGGGCCGTCAGATACATGCACTGTTTGCATAATTAAACATGTCTGAAACAGACCCAAATTACCAGGTTGCTGATTATATCCATGTAGATAAAACAAAAATGACGGGATTTTTTTCTCCCTATGCATACCCTCTGAATTTATGGCTCTTTCTCCACTCCTGATGCCAGCCAGTCACACCAATTAATAGTTTCTTTTCTCAGCTTCAGACTCAGACCTACAGACCAACTACTTCAAAATCAAAACAAAACAGAAATATATAGAGAGCTTTTCTCTGGAACAATGATGGCTTTTGTTATTCTCTGGTACAGAATGAACACCACACTACTTTTTAGAAGTCGTGCTTTATGTCATGTAAAGCTAAGAAAAGGGAGGGGAGGCAAGGGAGCAAAGCTCTTCTATTATTTATCATCCACACTGTCTAGTCTTTGCCCCCACAAGCTATTTCAGAGATCTATGGATGCAACATCCACAGAAGACTTTTCTCTCATTAATACTTTTCAACCACACTGATCCATAACACCAAATTTACACACCAGTGATTTCTGCAAATTTTTGACCCCAGAAATGCTTAAAAAAATTAAATTCCTTTGCCTTTATGTCATAACAGTATGCAACAGTAGCATATGAGCACTGCACATTTACTGAAGCTCATAAGTTATTGATGAGACTCTTAAAGACTAAGCTGACAAAGCCATTGCACTTTTGGTGATTTACATAATTATATTTTAGATACAATTTGCCTATTGTTCTGCTGCCTATAATCAACTTGTAAGCAAACACTGTGTATATATCCCTCTGTTTTAACCTAAAGCAATCCAAACTATTCCACAAATGCAGTTTCATGCAAGACCAGAGGTCTCCTGAAAGGCAGCTCCATTACTTGTTTTAAAGCAGCGGAGAAGAATAATAACCATCATCACCTCTTTACATTCCTGTGATTGCTCATTTGTTTATAGCACAACAGCACATAAATCAAGGGCCAGAGATATTTGTCAGTTATTTGATAGACAAGTGTAATTTGGGCATTTATCCACCTGCCTGTTCTTGCTGAGAAGTTGTTTCCAAACTGCCCCAGAAAGCCCCAGACACACCAAGGCACTCACTCTCAAAGTGCATGTTCATTTTCTGTTATCTGCCACAAAAACGACATCATGTTCTGCGTTAGACTGCAAAAATCGTGCCCTTGAAACTCCTCTCCATCCCAGCGAGGAGGCGGCAAGCAAAGCGGTTGCCTAAGCCGAGCACTCTGTTCATCCTAAAGGAAAAAAAATCTTGTGCAAAACAAGAGGGGCAGGAGGGAAGTGACTCAGAGTTGCCGGAAAAATATTTCCTTGCCAACGTGAACAAAAAGGAATCTTAGGCATTCCTGGATTTTGTTGCCACAGGCTATTTAAGGTAAAACTCTGCCATATTTATCCTGCAGCCATGTCACTGGAAGTTATTGCCCCGGCCCAGGAGAAAACAGCATTGCTTTGCCAGGACCCGACACTGGGTTCTGTTGGAAACAAGTACCTGCCTCAATCCTCTTCAACAAGAGATACCAGAGAAATTGCTAACAATCCTTAAGTGAGGATGGCAGAAGCAGAAAGCCTGAAAACCAGTTTGTCAAAATTGGTTTGTGGGACATTCAGAAAGTCATCCAGCCTTTGTGCCTCAGTTTCCCCTCATAATACCTAACACGTGTCTGCATAACCGACAGAATGCTAGAAAACTCCTCCAGAAGGTAAAATGTCAAAGTGAAAGCAGCAGTGAAAGACCTCCCAAGGATCTTTCAAACTAATCAAAGAATAGTTTGGGTTGGAAGGGACTTTCCAAGCTCATCCAGTCCAACCCCCTGCCACGAACATCTTCACCCAGATCAGGTTGCTCAGAGCCCCGTCCAGCCTGGCCTGGGATGTCTCCAGGGATGGGGCATCCACCACCTCTCTGGGCAACCTGGGCCAGTGTCTCACCACCCTCAGTATCAAAAATTTCTTCCTCGTGTCTGGCCTGAATCTCTCCTCCTTGAATTTAAACCCATCGCCCTTTGTCCTGTCCCAACAAGCCCTGCTGAAAAGTCTGTCCCCATCTTTCTTATCGGTCCCTTTTAAGTATGGAAAGGCCACAGTACAGTCTCCCTGCAGCCTTCTCTTCTCCAGGCTGAACAACCCAAACTCTCTCAGCCTGTCCTCCCAGCAGAGCTGTTCCAGCCTTTGGATCATTTCTGTGGCTCCTCTGGCCCCTCTCCAACAGATTCCTGTCTGTCCTGTGCTGAGCACTCCAGAGCTGGACGCAGCACTGCAGGGGGGTCTCACCAGAGCAGAGCAGAGGGGCAGAATCCCCTTGCTCCACCTGCTGGCCATGCTCCTTTTGATGCAGCCCAGCACACAATCGACCTTCTGGGCTGCAAGTGCACCTTGCCAGCTCATGTCCAGTCTTTCATCCACCAGTACCCCCAAGTCTTTCTCCTCAGGGCTGCTCTCAATTCCCTCATCCCCCACCCTGGATTGATACTGGGGGTTGCCTCGACCCAGGTGCAGGACCTTGCACTTGGCCTTGTTGAACTTGACAAGGTTCACATGGCCCCATTTATAGAGCTTGTCCAGGTCCCTCTGGATGGTATCCCATCCCTCAGGTGTGTCAACTGTACCACTAGCTTGGTGTCATTTGCAAACTTGCTGAGGGTGAATGACACTATGCTTTAAGTCGATGCTGTGGCAGAAACAGATCAGTGCAGCTCACCGTGTTTTCCACATACTGCTCGGGACACTATAGGCACCAGCAGCATCATAATCTCAGGATACCAGAGTGACTCAACCTCCTGAACACTGGACAAGTGAAGGCAGCAGGACTTGAGGGGTGAGAGCGCTTTGCCTTTAGGGAAAGGAAGGGTAAGATGAACCACGGCACCCTCTAACTCCTTCTATTAGATGACTCTTCTTCATTAAAACTATAGTCCTTTTTGACACCTGAAATGTTATTCATCAGAGTGCCCACATAATTTATATATCACAAATATGATTTGGCAGGATTAAATATGAAAATATATCAAGGATTTGTTACTGAAAGGGAAGCCATTTGCAGCACACAACAGGCCAGCAGAAGAAAAGCCTGATTGCTGTGATGAATAATGCATATTGCCTATGGTATTAATTAACCTTGTACTCCAGTAAGATACTATGAAACAATAAGGCTAATTTGAATGTGGCCTGACACTTTCCCAATGGCATCTGGAAATCAGCCTTTGGAACACGTAAAATTTGAATTTTTTGAACTAGAAGCCTTTGCTCAATAAACTAACTTTCTGAGAGGTTGTTTTTGTTGCTCTGTGTTCGCAGCCCACATTGTTTGCATGCACATACACAACACAAAACACAGACGGGGGCTCCACAGCCAGAAGTGGTCTAGCTTGGCTTTCCACAGGCTCTCACCCTTCTCCCAGCAGCACGCAGCAGTGACAGTGTGCCTCCAACTAAATCCTGCAAGGTCTCCGCAGACATCCTACAGATGTATCTGCAGCACAGCTGCTGTACGGTCTTGGTTTCTCCCCGATTAGAGCCACAAAACACTTAAAACAGCTCACTGAAAATGAAGACTGGAACTTTAGGCTAATGGTTTTACACTTCCATCCGAAAAGCCGATGCCTCCATCTGAAGATGCTGACTCTAGTTTGGCTGATCTTGCTTTTCTTCTAAAACACTCATTTCCCTGTTAGCCCAAAGCTAGTCATGGGATTAGAGCAAACACACAGGCCATACTAGAAGTGGTGTGTTCTTATTCACATGCACAGCACACATGAAGCACAGCAAATGACTCGCACGTACCAGCATGGCCAAGGACACAGATGGCACCACGCACAGGCATCTTGGTAAATACCTTTTGTAAGAGCACACATTCAACCATAGCTTCACGGAGTCCCAGGAGCAAGTTTGCAGATGACACTGATCATAGAATCACAGAATGGTTTGGGCTGGAAGGGACCTTCAAAGCTCATCCAGTCCAACCTCTGCCACAAGCAAGAGCATCTTCACCCAGATCAGGTTGCTCAGAGCCCTGTCCAGCCTGGCCTGGGATGTCTCCAGGGATGGGGCAACCACCACCTCTCTAGGCAACCTGGGCCAGTGTTTCACTTCCCTCAACTTCATGGTCAACTTCATATACCAGGGTCTGATCTATCATACCCTGTTTCCCCAAAAATAAGACAGGGTGTTATATTAATTTTTGCTCCAAAAGATGCTTACTTTTTACATGTATAGCTGCCTGGACACTATTTAAATTGACTTTTTTTATCAGCTGTAATGAGGGCTTATTTTTGGAGTAGGGCTTAAAGTCGAGCATACTAAGAAATCCTGAAAAACTATGCCAGGTTCAGGGTAGGTCTTATTTTCAGGGAATCAGGGTAGTCTTATCCTGGAAATCACACTCAAAAAAGCAGACTTTTTGGCTCTCTCCAAGCACCCTTCTGTCTCAGGAATGTTTGGGAAGCCACAAAACAGTACCTTACAATATTTTGGGAGAGCGGGGTCTGGCAGGAGGCACCCTTCCCCACCCCGCCCCCCCATCAGTGCACTGAGCAACTCTCATTTCAGAGCCCATGAGTGACTTGCTGCCTTCACCATCAGTTTGACACAGCTCCGGTCAATGCCATTAGCCACGCTCAGAGCTCAGTCAATAACAGACTCACACAATCATTTTGCTTGTCCCCAAGCACCGGATTTCCAGCTGGCAGCCATCCCACACACCAAAGAGTGAAAATCCCACACAACGCACCAGCAAAAAAAGCACCCAGAGATGTCTAACCTGACTGATCAGTATTGTGTTACTGATGCATCCAGGAGGCCAGAGTCCAAAGACATCAACTGTGAGGATGCCAAGCACTGTACAAGAGACAGTTGAACACACAGCAGCCTAGGAAAGGCACTCTCTGATATTCAGGAGGTCTGGAGGTCAGGATCAGACCACTACCTGAGAAACAGATCCAATCTCACTGACATCAATTATTATAAACTAAATTTCTATTCTATAGACTGTGCTCTGCTAGCAGTCAGTGCTGCACTTAATAAAGATCTAGGCCAAAAAATAATTTGGTCATTAAAAATATTATCAACTGTCTACCACCAAAAATCAATGGCAAAAATCCCCAAATGCAGAAAGCACAAGATCACACAGCAACTCGCGTTTGCCAGGAAACCTGCACCCTGATACAAGGGCTCCAAGTGCCACATCCACCAGGCTCGCCGGCACCAGGCACCAACAGGATGGGTTTTGGTTTTTTTTTTTCTCTCTGGTATTAGCCAGAATCTCAATCTGGACCAAAATTCCTTTGCACACTCGAGCATAAGCCTGTCTGCATCTGCTGTGTGAGTCCACACTGCTCTGACCCAAGCCACATCTGTAAGTATTACTGCAGTCTAAGTTCCCTACTGCAGGCTTTGTCTGAGGATGCTGCTGCTGTCACAACACAAGAGCAAGTCCTAGCTGCTGTGACACTTCATCTGTCTGGGCAGCAGTATGCCTGGAAGGATGACTGCCCTGTTTTAGTGGAAGTATGCAAGACAATCAAGGCCAGCTAAGCAAACTAGTTTTGACATAGTAAATCATGCTTGAACTGTGAAAGCAAAGAAAAACAATGTAAAAGCTCTTAAAAAAAAAAAAAGCCTTTACAAATAATATAGGCCAGCCTTGTGCACAGGAAGGGGAGAAATGCTTTTCTCTGAGCCCTGAGCCTGACTGAGGACTTTGTAGGCAAAGAGGGGAAGACTATTTTGCAAGACAGACACCTGCCTTTTTCTGCAGAGGTCTGTAGCCATTTCCATGTATTTCATTTCCAGGATGAGTCTCATGCTGGTCACCTGCTCTGGCACTGAAGGGGCATCAAGTGCTAAAGCAAAAAGCTGTCCCAAAACCAGGTAGGACAAGAAGAGTGAAAACCCATCATCCACATACTCACTCATTACCAGCACACACATATGCACACAAAAGCCCCAAGCAACATCCAGCCTGGCACTGGTGGGTCCCATGACTATTTTTTGCTGTAGTACTCGGTAAGCCTTTAGCCATTTTTACCTCAAATTGCCTCTGCAGACACTTTGCTCTGGAGATGGTTTTTTTGTTTGTTTGGTGCTGGTGGGGTTTGTGGTTGTTTTGTTTGGTGCTGGTGGGGTTTGTGGTTGTTTTGTTTGGTGCTGGTGGGGTTTGTGGTTGTTTTGTTTGGTGCTGGTGGGGTTTGTGGTTGTTTTGTTTGGTGCTGGTGGGGTTTGTGGTTGTTTTGTTTGGTGCTGGTGGGGTTTGTGGTTGTTTTGTTTGGTGCTGGTGGGGTTTGTGGTTGTTTTGTTTGGTGCTGGTGGGGTTTGTGGTTGTTTTGTTTGGTGCTGGTGGGGTTTGTGGTTGTTTTGTTTGGTGCTGGTGGGGTTTGTGGTTGTTTTGTTTGGTGCTGGTGGGGTTTGTGGTTGTTTTGTTTGGTGCTGGTGGGGTTTGTGGTTGTTTTGTTTGGTGCTGGTGGGGTTTGTGGTTGTTTTGTTTGGTGCTGGTGGGGTTTGTGGTTGTTTTGTTTGGTGGGGGTTTTTTTTGTTTTGGGGGGATTTTTGTGTGTGTTTGTTTTTTCCTCCTGGTGAGATAACAATCCATCTGTAGCAAGCCAACCATTGCAATTCAGGAAATCCCACTGGCACAGGGACATGGGGCACCGCAGCCCTTCACAATTAACTACAGCAACCCTCATCACCCCGAACCCTTTCTTCCCACCTGTAGATTTCCTCCAGTAATTAACATGCCCTATTGCCTGAGATTTATACTAATAACTGACTGGCTGTTGTCCCAAGATCCCATCAATGCTGGCACTTTTCAAGCACAGAGCCTTGGCAGTAATGAACTCCACAGCCCTAGCTCTAGTGCTGCCTGGTTATCAGACTATCTGCAAGGCTGCCCAGCACTGGGAAGCTGCACATCACAAGCTGCTTCCACCTAATACCCAATTAGCACATGCCCACGCTTGTAGGGAGCAGCTTTTCCTTTTGCTCTGCAGTAATTAAAAAGCTTCCTTTCCAGGCAGCTTCTGAAGGCAACGCCATGACCTTCGTCACCGCTGCAACGGGACGATGGACTGTGTGACTCAGTGCAGGACCTCTGATGCACTATTTGAGGAATTGGTACCACAGCAAAGTGACCCTTATGACCAGAAAGAAGGCAGCTGTTTCACTCAATGGATGCTCACCACGACCCTGGAGTTCAGCAAAGATGATGGTTCACTAGGCAGGCTTGCTCTACTCAGGTAATACCAGGCACAAATGTGCAGAGAGGACTGGAGAGTCTGCTGAGGGAGAAGATGCTTTTTTTATCTATACACAGAAGGTCTGGTACTCAATAACACCAGGGCTTTGGCAGTGAAAAGGATCTCCAAGCAGAGATAGACTCCTCGGCACAGCTTCCAGTTGATGTGAAAGTCCTGCTCAGAGAAAGCGCCTCTAGGCCAAACACATTTTGAAGGAAAGCATCTGAGGTACAAAAGCAAGCAGCCCAGGAAGGGTTCAGAAACACTGAGCATCTACTGAGTTCAGCAAATTCTGATGACTGCCCAATGCTTTTGAAAACAAAGTTTCTACGGGCCCAAAGTACTGATTTAAATAACCTAATTTTAAGCAGAGGTTTTCAATGGGAAAAAAACAAAACCAAACCCAACCAAACAACAACAACAACAACAAAAGAACAACAACAACTAAAAAACACCACAAAACACGAGTCATGTGTTTAGGTGGAAAAAAAAAAGGGAAAAAAAAAAAAAGGAGACTTCCAAAACTTGGAAAACTCCTTGCAAAGACAAATTCTGTTCAAATTCCAGCTCTAGAGAAATGGTAAGTTTGTTGTCACTTCCCAATGAAACTGCCTGGAGATGAATGATCTCACAAGAGTCTTAGGTTTGTGCAAGACCATAAAAAGAACACATGGGATCAAGTAAAGCATGAACACCCCAAGCCACAGTTCAGGCTCTCGCCTCTGGCTGACACTGAACTCTACATCTGGCCCAGAGCCATCATCTGTTAAATGGGGGAATGGTGACTTTAGCCTCCTTCACAAAGTAGATCTTTGAAGGATTTGGCCTGATAATGCCATTGAGCTGCACCCCACTGTCATTTACAGTGAGAAGAAAGTTGTCATCTAAAATCCCAGCTCTTAAAACTTCAGCTGTTTTTTTTTTTAAGGACATACATTTATAAATGTAAGACAGGCATATGAAAGTAATCAGGGACATCCGCAAGCCCAGCACCTCTTTTGTCTTCTTTTTTCCTTTAATCTGTTTTGGGTATACAGTTTGGGGTTTATGTAACACCTAGCCTTGCTCTTTAAGTTTGTTCAAGTTTTAACAACCTCACAGCCACCCTGAGGGAAATTAAAAATGGAGGCACATCACTACTACGCTAAATACGACCTTAACCATGTGTTGTCTGTGGATACCATTGTGTCTATACTAGATTAACTTATTCAGTGATAAAAAAGACCAAACTTCAAGCAAAATGGGCGTCTCTGTTTACATGAAGATGAGATTCACATCCTTCTGCAGATGTCTGTGTTGCAGTCTCTTTGCAGTCTATGGAAGGCTCACCTTATACAGGATAAGTTTATTCAGCTAAAGAAATGAAATAACTAAGCTGCAAATCTGTTTATACAAGGCACAACTGTAGCCTGCTTCCGTGGAGCCTGGATTTCAACCTCAATGTTAACCCAAAGCAAGTTAAAATGGTCATGGTATAAAGCATGCAGAGAAAAACTTATTACTGAAACATGAACACATCATTAACTACTGCTAAGTGTTTCTAAATGAGAAACACAAAACTGAAAACTCGTGTTATGAATGAAACACACAATAGCACAACTTTGTTTTAATAACTTGTATAAATTGGTGGAATGAGGATTCTGACAAACAAGCTCTGGCAGACCTATGGTAGTTGGAGAGGCTACAGCCACCCTTCTGCTACAGATCACCACCCAGAGACAGTGTGCACATCTTATTTGCCCCAGAACAGGGCATCAAGACATTTGGTCACATCAGCTCATGTGCAGACTACCCAGTTCTGCAGACCCAGCAGCAGCTTCCAGCAGTGGGACAGAGTGGACAGCTGGAGACAGCTGTATCTTAAATCAAGGCAAAAAAAATTCACTGCATTGCCAGCCAGCATTCATGTACTTTATCCTTAGTATTTTTGCAGACCCCTTAATTGTTGCTAAAACTCACAATTAATAAATATCATCGTTTGATTGCAAGGCAACAAACTGGCAGATGCTTTGTTAACACCCTCCCTTTTTCCCCCTCTTTAGTCCCCCCTCCCCACTAAGGAAAGGCAATAGGAGGGCAAAGAGAGACAAAGAGAGAGAGAAGACTTGCAAGTTGGAAAAAGTTAAAAATGTTTTACTAATGCTACTAATAGAGAAAATAATACAAAATACACAAGACCAATCTTGAAATTCCCAGCACAGCTCAGCACCGGCTCTGCACAGCTCCAGCTGCTGCAGGGCAGGCACCCGATGTCCTGGGTTGGACTCTGCAGCAAACCAGAACTGGATTCAAGGATGCGGGGTCTGTCACTAGGCCTCAGATTTGCAGGAACGACTCACAGGGTCCTCTCCAGATGCCAGCCATAGTGGAAGAGGAATGAGACCCTCGTGATCTCCCACTTTTATATGAAGTATCATGTGGATGGGACGGAATACTTGGTTGGTCAGTTTTAGTCACCTGTTCAGTTCACTCCTCCTTGCCCCTCTCACTTACAGGACGTGCATCCTTATCAGTGACCTTGCATTCCATTGCTATGTCTGGAAAAACATGTATCCAACTTCAGAAAAGTGCAGTTACTTAGAAGAACTTCGCTGAAAAGAAAACTCACTAAAAGAGAAACTGGTCTTGTTTTTAACAAAACCAGGACAATAAGCAAGCTATTTCCAAGGAATCCAAAGTCAAAGGTGGCAATCAGAGGAACACAACAGGACTCTGGCTAACACTCCTTTTCTCCTGCAGCATCTCTCCCATCCCATAATTTAAGAAATTCCCTAAGCTACCAACAGATACCCTATATTGAAGAATGCTAAAACCAAATCAAGTCACTACTCAACCAAATATCACTTAGTTATCTAGGATCAGACTAAAGAGCATCCCCTAAAATCTGCCCCAAGCCACCTTTTGGCTAAGCAGCAAAACACAACCTTCACATTTAACGCTTTCAGGACAGATTCCAAAACCTATTTTATTTGCACTGCTCAATCTACACTTGGCATGGGGAATAAAGTACTCCTTAATTGTCCTTCTGGAAGGTGACTGCAGAGCAGCCACACTGCAAGGAACTGTAAGGTTAAGTTAGGCAAAGCAGTGGCCTAAAAGCATTGCTGCAGAATGAGGAAAGATCTTCAGGGTCATTGGGGTTACAAAGCACACAAGGTAGTGCAGTAGGTTACAACTCGTTAGCAAAGCGTAATAGACTCTGCATACACCGACACTGTGCCTCCTGTAATGAAAGCGAACACACAAAATGAAGAAAAGAGTAATATTTAACTGATCCTGTTGCAACACAGTTTTGACCTGTGGAAAACATTCCCCTGCTCTTGTTAACTACATCAGCTGAAGAACAAAACACCTAAATACACACATGCACACATCTCTACAGAATAAAACCTATTCCCCCTCCAGCGACAACGGCCTTTTGCTGAAATGTAGCATTCAAGTGATTTTCTTTACATTTGAAAAGATAATACACACTGTACAGCCAAAAATTTGGCTATTCTGACACTGGTTGGTTTTGTGCCTAATTAAAATTAACTAGGCACTTCAGCTCATAGTTATATAAATACCTACTATGCTATACTCCCAACTAATTTGGTTTTAATCAGAAAAACACACAAGAAGTATGAAAGATGGGCAAAGAACTTCCTGGAGGGGCAGCAGTATTTCCAAATTAAATATTTTCCATATACTGAATATTTCCATCTATGTTTTTCTTGCCATGTAATCACCTCCCAGTAGAACAATTAAAAAGATTTTTAATCCTGTACCTTGCTTGCTTTCTACTCTACCACAAGGGTAAAAGCACACTTGTCTTAGTCACCCAAGTCCCAGCTGGGAAGTCTCCCAAATGATAGGCAGGATTTAGTGATACTCTCTCTTTCTAGAATCTGTAACAAGGAGTTTAGAGTGAGAATTCAGCTGGTCCAAAGAGGCACGATGCAGGTCGTGGAAGGAGTGAAGAAAAGTTGCCTACTCCACCATCAGATGCAGAAACAGAAACGCTGGATGCTTTGGAGCAAAAGCCTAAACTCCAAAACACGGTTACCCATGCAGCAGCACATTTCCTAGAAATAAGGGGAAAGGCAAGGCAATGGCCAAGCTGTACCTGGGGAAACCACACACACTGAATTCCTTTGTTAAAAATTAGAATCACAGAATACCAGGTTGGAAGGGATGACAAAGATCATCTGGTCCAACCTTCCTTGGCAAAAGCAAGGTCTAGACAAGCTGGCACTGCACCCTGTCCAGCTGAACCTTAAATGTGTCCAATACTGGGGAGTCCACTACTTCCCTATAGAGATTATTCTAGTGGTTTTACTGTGGTATAGAATCATAAGATGGTTTGGGTTGGAAGGGCCCTTCCAAGCTCATCCAGTCCAACCTCTGCCACAAGCAAGAGCATCTTCACCCAGATCAGGTTGCTCAGAGCCCTGTCCAGCCTGACCTGGGATGTCTCCAGGGATGGGGCAACCACCACCTCTTTAGGCAACCTGGGCCAGTGTCTCAGGACCCTCAGAGTCAAAAATTTCTTCCTCATGTCCAGCCTGAATCTCCCCTCTTAGCTGCACTTCATTCATGAGTCAGGCCTTGGGGACAGCTGCTGTGCAGAGACACAACAGTCACTAAGCACAGCTCTGCCACTGCTGCCTGTGTGATCCCTTGGTTGCCTGCTGCTGTCCACCAGCCCAGGGTCACCACCTCTGCCCGCCCACACCTGCACGGCTGCAAAAAAACCAAATTGCCTCCAAATACCCTTCCAGTAGCTGATCAACAGGGGCAGTCACCGTGCTGGGAAAGTTCCTTCCAATGTCTGTGCCGATCGCACTGCTCTCAGAGGAAGATGAGTAACTCCACATCAATCAGCCAGCAACAATCACCCAAGAACTGATTCGGCAAATAAAATTCTAATCTACATAAGCTAGCTACCTATGTCAATTAGTTTTAATTATATCCAGAATAAAAGACCTGTGAACACAGAGGTTTTCTGCAGCCTTTGTTTTCTATAAGAAATTCTCATTTCTCTTGGCAAAAAAGCTGAACTGTAACACAATACTGAACAATCAGCAAAAATAAATATTCTTTTGTAAACGCGAAGAAGTTTATTCGGCAAAGGTGATCAAGGGAAGAATAATCAAACAACAAACACCACTATTTAAGAGAACAGAAGGGCTTGAAGCTTCTTGAGCTGCTATACCAAAAAAACTCACAAACAAACAAACCAACCAACCAAACAAAAACCCCAAACCATACTTATTTCCTCTGGCAGCAATTCCCTTCTAAAAACAGAAAACCATACCCCAACCCATCATCTCTCCAGCCCTCAGTAGGCAGCATGGGTGAGGTAAGATTTCTCTGAGTTCTCCTCCATTATTTTGTCCACCTCTAACATCTGTAATATTGTCCATACCTTGGAGCTGGCTAAAACCAGCTCTACTCCTTTTGATGTCTCTAAGTAGCAGCATGCACTAATTCTTGGTAAGGAGAGCCTCGTCAACTCCTGCACTCATTACTTGCTTTTTCAGCTTGGCTCATTCAACATACTACTTCATTTTTTATTACCCGAATGTTTAATTATTTAATTAATTTGTGATTCAGCTCCGCAAAGAAGCCAGAAAAAAAACTCAGGCTCTGAAAAATCAATTACATCTGCAGTTACCACTCTGCAGCCCTGCAGCCACTAGCAGGACCTCACCACCACAAGTGTATTTGGGTCTCATTAACCTGACAACATCCTCTCTCTTCCAGTAGCATGAGGTCTAGAGCCATTAAAGGGATAAAAAAATAAGCCCATATTGCTTTTCCCTGAGAACATATTGGGCTGAAGGTGAGGACAAATACAGAGAAGTGCCAAAAAGTGCCCTTTCCACAGTGACTTTATTCCTCTCCTACAGAAACCCCAAATGCTGAGCCTTGCTGTATGCAGAAGCAGCAACTAAAACAAAAGTTACAATAAAACTCACCTACACCAGTGCAGGAAGAAGTAAAGTGTCAGCTGCGGCAGACAATTAGCAAAAACCCTAAATGGGTGAAGGCAGATTTCAATGGTCCTACATCAAGTTTTACAGCATTTTGGATGTGGCCCTCAATTGTGGTTGAACAGGCCCTCTGCTAAGGAGGAGACCACTCCTCAGAGACTTGAAATGGGCCAAACAGACTTGAAACAGGGCATTTTCCAGCTGCTGAAAGTGCTCAGGAACATTTCCTCAAGGACCCATTCAGACAGCACCAGCTGAACCGAGGCAAAGCCAACAACCATCGGTCCTTCAGTGGCACCAAATCACCACTCTGGAAACCAGCACAGAAATTCAGGGCGACTACTTTCATTTCCCTTATTAACTAGTACAGCAATTCACTCTCGTGAATAATGAACCTTAACACCAGCCCCTCGTAAACATGTCCCAAAACAGACACAATTTACCTCTAGCTGTCCCATTGCAGTTGCTGATAAATGGGCCATGCTGCCAAAGGAGGTGAAAAAAAAAAAAAAAAAAAAATCAAGCAGTTTGGGTTATTTACAAAAACTACCACCTAGCTGCTTATGTTAATTGAGGGAGCGAGCACGTTACATAAGGAGATTAGACCATGTCATATTTACAGCCTCAGTGTCCCCAGTGAGAAAAATTGCTCAGTTGTTACTGTCAGTGCCTTCTTCAAACAGGAACCCTGCTGACAAGATGATGAATTCAGAACATCATCGCCAGTTAATGATTTGTAGGCAGAAGGGATTTCAATAGCTCCCATATGTTTGTGAGGGTGACTGGGATTTACATCATCTCTAATAAGACAGTGTAGTCTGCTTTGTCCAGACGTGACACCAGAGCTTGGAAAAAATGTCATCCTTGCACGAGAAATTTTAATAAACAAAGGCAGCCTTTTCTGGGTTGAAAATGTTTCCTGAAGCATGGTCAGTAATAACCTGCTTATACACCAGTGAAAGCAAGCAGGGAGATGACAAACCAAAAGGTGAGGAGTTATTTAGGTGTTTGTCAAAGCCACACCACAAAGTGTCAAGACCATAATTCTGTCAGCCGGGAGAATGGAGTGTTTCCTAAACACCAGTCAGGCTGGGGCGGGGGGGGGCGGGTGGGTGGCCTGGGCAAAAAAAAAAAAGCATCTGCAAGCACATAGCCCCTTCCTTGGTGTAACTTATTCTGCTTATGGGCTGCAAAGTTGAGTTTACCATCCTAGAAAATAGCTCATCCTTGTGAATATAACAATACCCAAATCAGACAGCACTTGACTCACACAGGATATCAGTGTGAGCTCCACCACACTGAGGACAGACCTCCCCATGGCCTAAGGCGGAACGTCTCCTGTCAACTGAGCATCTTGGAACCAGCCAGCAGGAAAACACTTGCCGTGGTGACCTGTGTTAAACACAGGACAACCAAATGGGGTCCTCAGACTTTGTCACAGGCACTCAGATCCCAATGCCCCATTGATTTTTTTGGATGGAATTTAGGGCTTTGCTACAGATGAGAATTATGGGCTTTAATGGCTCCAGAGAATTGAAGTGATATGAGTGTGCATGCTGTGGGTGAAGCATAAGACTAATTTATGAGGGTATGCCCTACCACAGAAGGGCAATGGTACAGTGCTACAAAGCATCTCTACACTTCCAAATTACGCCCACACTCCTACCCAACACAGTCATAAATTACATCACCAGACACTGTCCTCTCAACTGACTAAGAAAAATTTTTAAAACCCACCCATACCCCAAAATGGAAAGCAGAATCCCAAATCACCAAGGTCTTCTGAAAGCACACCCTGTACCGCCATTTTAGCACTACGAGAAATCCAACCACTCTAGAGACACAGTAGGTTCTACAAAGGTAGTCTCATGCTTGTAGTTTAAGCCAGTGGTTTTTTGGTTTAGGGTTTTTTGTTGGTTTTGGTTTTTTGGTTTGTTTTTCTTTTTTGTTTGTTTGCTTGTTTTTTGTTTGTGGTGGGATATTTTTGGTGGGGTTTTTTGTTGTGGTTTTGTGTGTGTGTGTGTGTGTGTGTTTTGGTGGTGGTGGTGGGTTTTTTCTGGTAGTTTGGTTTCTGTGCTTTGAGATATCCCATGCTGCTCATGCAGCAGGATTTGAGAGGTGACTAATGATTGTACCCCTTTCCTCCAAAGATTCTTAGAGGTATTCTTAGAGGTGACCGAAGTCGGTGTCTAGACGTAGCCCCAACCAGTGCATGTTATTTTGGGACATGGTATTTTTAGCTACAGTGAAGGAGATCCTTGCTGATCTATCTGACCCATATCCCTCATCTGCAACAGTCTGGATTTCCTCAGCCTGGGTCTTGGCTACTCTTGTGCAGTATCAAACACCCAGTCAGACTCTTCTTCCCACCTACATGGGAGAAGTATCTTTATTGGCACAGGATAGGCAAAACCAAGTCAGGTTTTGCAATATTGACTGCATCTGCAGAAAAAGGAGGCTATCCTGATCAAAAAACTCCCCATTTTATTTTGTTTTTGGAGAAACCTCTGGTGAACAGTCATACCCACATTTTCTCTCCAAGTCAACCCTTGAACAGGTTTCAACTACATAATCTTCAGGGGCACAGCGAGTGACTGAGGACTAAAGGATCAAAGCTACAGTTTGCTTTGGGTACACACTGATCTGTCCTTTGTGTCAACACTACAAATACCAACAACAAGTGCCTGGAGTGGGGCAAAGAGGAAAGCAACGCTGACGTCAGTCAGAGCAGAATCCCTCTGCCTTCCCCTTGGGTTATCCATTACTAGGTGGGTGCAAGTAAAAGGCAAGTAAGGTGACCAACAAATTAAAAGTTTGCTTTTTGCAAACTGCATTGCAGTCTTTCCTTCTTTCTCCTTTTCTCTTTTATGCCCAAATAGGTTTAAAGCTACCGGTTACATATTTACAACAGAAGGGCAAATTTTATCAATAAGTACATAGTACAGCAAGCTATAATCTAAGAGCATATAACCTCATTTTATGTTGCTCTTCTTTAAAAGTTGGGGTTTTTTAGGTCTTGAGTTTCAGATACCCTAGGTCTTTTTTTCAAGGCCCTCGATGACTCAGGAGACCTATGCTGACCAGCAAGCCAGGAATCTCAGCCAGCTGCTTGTGTGAAGACTTCAGCACATGTGGAAGCATTTTTATCAGTGTGACTTTAGATTTAACTCTGAACAGCTGAGCAGCTTTGTATTAAACTATTCACCAGAAAGGAAAAGAAATCAGCTCACACCATATCAGATCTTATTACCGCCGGAGTGATAAAGAGAAAAACATATTCCTTTAAATACAAAAACAAAACACATCTTGCGTAGGGAGATTAACTTCGAACATTCCCTGGAAAAGTCCAGAAAAAAAAAGAAATCAAGCTTCTCAAATTCAAAAGAAAATTGCAATATTGAGGAAAAATAACATAAAACTTTAAAGAGCAGATGAAATTGCAATTGTCTCATGGACCCAACAGTGCAGTGCTCCAAAGGCAATAGTGGTGAGCCACATTCTCCCTGTCCATAGCCCTGTAAGCACAAGAGGGACCCATACGTAAGTGTCAAGTCCCACTACTATCCAGCTAAGGCTGCCACAACCATTCACAGGACCTCAGTGGAAGTCAGAACCCAGCCCACTGCTGTCAACTCAACCAGGCACGAAGGACATGGAAGAGAAGGAAGCCAAGACTCCGCATCACCCCAGCAGCCTTAGCGCGGCACCCTCTCTGCAGAGCCTTACCTTGGCAGGTGTTGTTCTTCTCCTCGTATCCTGCCTTGCACAAGCACTTCCCGATGGGCACCAGCCATTCCCCCTCAGCACTGCAGTGCATCTTCGGCGCCTCATCAGTCACGGAGTGGTCAACGCAGATGCCTGACACCTCGAGCAGCTGTGAGGAATCCGCTCCTGTGACAGTGTCAGGGAAGTGGGCCAGGTTGCGGATTACCGACGGGCATTTCTTGTAGTACACACGCACAGAGACCAGGGCAATGCAAGCGCCCACGTCCTGGAAAGCAAGGTAAAATCCCTTTTTTGTCAGGGGCCCAACATCTCTCACCTCTGTGTTTAGCTTCATAACTCTGTCACCGAGGTCTAACTCTGTGAAGCTCTCATCGGCAGCAATGGTATCAATCTTGATGTACTGGTTTTCTTTGACGTTCCTCCCGTCTTCATCATCTGATTCAAAGTAATACATGTTAAATGTCTCCTTGCAAGTCCCAAGTCCTCCTGGAAGGCTGTTACAGTCCCTCAGGGTGAATTTGAGCTCAATGAAGATGCGGGATGCCCCTTCATTAGAGATCCAGCTGGTCAGAAGCCAGTTGTTCTGATTCTGTTCCATTACCTTGCATACTTGGTATGTGTGTATTGGAGCATAGTTTTCATCCACCTCACCAATTTCTTCCCACTGTATAAAAGGGAGAAGTATTACTTTTTTTGAAAAGACACAGGTCCTACACAATCTTAGCTTTCCCATCTAAGAGCACTTCAGGATTCAGAGGTTCAGGAGAAGTTTAGGGGAAAAAAAAAAGTTTTAAATAGCAGTGTTCCATACTGGAGGCTTGATATATTCCTGCAAAGTCAGATAAAAGACCTTTCAGCAATATAAAAGGAAGATAGTTAAACCCTTCTGTTTCAGACATTTCAAAAACGGTAAAACATACTTCTGCGTTTGTCCACTAGTACTTTGTTAGGCAACAAAATGAAAGCAGATGGGGCCATAAGTTGGCCTCTTCCAATGCATCCACATAGGAGATTTTAAAAAAAAAAAAAAGCGCACAGCTATTTACAGTCCGTCTGTCCCTGCTCCCTCAGGCTCCTTTCTACCACATCCTCAAGTCACTGCTCAATGCAATGGAGATGACCACATTTCTCCAAGCTATTCTCTCCTGCCAACGCCCTGCCAGAAAATGAGTAGAGTGGTATATGAAATAAATGTGCCTTTGCTCCCTAACAGTGCTAGTCAGAGGAGTCTCTGCTGATGCAAAGGGGAGATTACTTCCAATAAATGTTACAGGGATTTGCAAATCTTGAGCTGTTTGAGCATGCTATGCAGGTTTTTAAGCAGAGCTTCAGATGACATCTCCTAGATCTTCGTGGGAATTGTAATGACTGTTTTTTCCATTTTATTTTGGCCACACTCTGAAGTGCACCACTTTGAAGAAATGCTTTTTCCTAATCCAGCACACAACAGTACGGAACACTGCCACAGGGCCTACAACAGAAACACAGTGTTAATGTTTCCCCTCTGCTTTTGAGAACTGCAGTGTCACATTGAGAGACAGTTAAACCCACATAAAATACAGGAAAGAGCTCAGCAGAACCAGCAATGGATTCAGTTTCGTTCCTCTCCTACCTTTGACGTGCTTATCTGCAAGGGCTTAACTGCCAAAGCTTCTTCCATCCTCTGCCCAGTGTTGCTGCCCACATCTAGCACAGCCACAGACAACAGCACACATGCTGAGCATAATTTAAGGGTGCTCTAGTACAAGGCAATAGCTATATTCCAAGCTGCAAATTTCCTAAGGGCAAAGGCCAATTTTTTTTTCATTGGAGATACAGCCTGAGATGAAGTTGAGAGCCTTCTCAACCCAGATGCAATTACCACAGAGCTGACAGGGAATACCCTCAGAGTCAATATAACCATGAACTTCTTTTCAGGGAAATGCTGTTCTCAGATTTTAAATGAAAAGAGTGGCAACAAGTAGCATGAAAACATAACCTGGTGCCACAGTCCAAAATGAGTTACAAATACCACCAGAAGAAAAGCATTTTCTCTCCTCCCTGACCTGGGAGGTGCAAGAGAGCACTTTGCAATTTCAGCAAGATGTACCGACAGCAATGCAGAGCCCATATGTACCACCAGTCTGCCAAGTGAGGAACCAAACCCAACATCTCTGTCACGCTAAGCAGTATTTTCATTTCAAAACACTTCCTACATCCCTGAGCTTAAACAGGCCATGACCTCGCCACAATGAACATGTTCATGCCACTTTACCTTCCCCGGCAGTGCCACAGACTTAGCTGTAGACGTGCCTACGAGAGAGGGCCAGGCAGGTCCGTGCAGTATCCCTGCCTAACTTGGGGAGAAGCAATTAACAACTGGGGAGAGGCAATTAACAATTGGGGAGAGCAGAGCCACAGAGAAAACACACAGGAAAAATACGCAAGTTAGCACAAATCTGCCGCTAGCTTCTCTACGTTCCAGTAAATAGGATGGCTTAAGGTCCAGGAAATTAAAAAGTTGAGAAGCACCATTCTTCAACTACTGTGGCTAATTTAAGTGCTAAATATGCTGTACATAATATGCTTCCAAGTGGATTCGTTTAACATGAGACCATATAAATGCAAAGTCTTATTTTTATCCCAGTGGCAATTCTGAGTTTGATGAAGAGAGAGTGTTCTCCCTCCACCCCTCGATACAGGCAGAGGTCCCAGGCAGAGGAGCTGGGCAGCACCTTGCCATATCACCCAGGAAAGACCTTCAGGACTTTAATCCTTTGCTTTTATTGGCTGAAGGTCAGAGGATCACTCACCTGAATAACCACACACATCAACCAGCACACACGGAGAAGTGTTCACCTCCAGCAGGAGCTGGTGAAAAGCACGCGAGGAGTGGAAATTGTCCAGACCAGTTTTAGCAAGCAGGAATGTGCAAGGATGGCCACGGGGCACACAGTCTAACTCCACACGACATTTAGGGAGCATCTAATGCGTATTTCTTTAGAGAACTGACATTTGCAGTGACTGCAAGTTGCAGTAACATCATTAGTGACCTAACTTGAAGGCATATAAAAAAACATCACTTCTCTTTTTTAATACTTGTCAGATCAATTTTTCTCAATGCTCTCCAGAGTTACAAAATTAAGCTCATTTCCATTGCTGCTCCAGGAGCTGTGTTAGCAGAAAAGTAGAAAAAAGCTAATTCGTTCAAAAACTAAATCCAGTGATTCTAATGGTTGCTTTCACAAACTGAGAGCACTTAACACTGTGAGAAGGTCCAAGCATAAATAAATCAGCTTGAGCTAGAGTCTAATCTCAACTGCAACAAGTGACATATCATCTACCATTAGGCTTCCAGATGTGCTGCATTTCCAGCACCGCACCCCAGATCAGAGTAAGTCCTGCCAGCACTACCTGCAATCAAACCTAAAGCAATCAGCAGAGCGCAAAAGGGAGGTGCTAGCCAGTCAAGGCTGCTTATCTCTCTATAATTCTCAAGGGAAAGCCAACCCGATTTTATCAGAGCAGCCACTATTGTGCCAAAATCTTGGCTCTGTCATTTAATCCCGTCTCCTCTTTTCCTTTCTGCATGTAGGAGTGCACCATTTCTTTCACTTCTAATGTGTGCAGCCATGCCTGCCTTGCCCAGAGACCGTGGGCAGCTTGCGCCCTTCTGCTCTTCCAGCCCTCCATGAGAAGATGGACCATCCGCCTGGTCTCAGCTTCCCCATTGCTACAGACCTCAGACAATTATTTCAACCAAACGATGAAATGCTGCACACCTTACAGTTAATGAAAAAGAAAACTCACCACATTTAAGAGACAGAATCTAGACAAAAATATTGGCATAAAAAAAATGAAGTGCAACTGGAAAATTGTGTAATATTATGATTCCTCTCTGCAGTACATAATTTTGAGATGTAAATCAACCCCATCTGCAGGATTAAAACAAAAACACAACATTAATTTTGTGCTAAATGTTTTCTCTATGTTAACAGTCTTAAGAAGGAAAACACAAACGCATTTAAATGGCCTGATGTTAAATCATTTATAGCAGACCTATTTCTGAATCAGAAAATTCCAGTACTGGCAAGTTAACAGAAGGTAAAGGCTGCACTCGGTTCCATCAATAGGAAGCCTGCAATTCACATGGGCTATTTGCCTATGGAAAGGCCAAAGATATCACACAGCTAACTAAAAATACAAGAGCTAAAAAAGCATTCAGTGGAGCAGCCTTGGTTAAACAGACAATTTTAAAACACTTTTACCAGATGTAGGCTACTCAGGCTTGTTTCTCATCTCCAGGATTCCTGAACTGCAATTTGGCACTGCAGCACATCAAAAGGCTGCTACCCCAAAACCAAATACTAACAGCAGGGAGAAAAATCTCAGAGGTTTTGTTTATTTGGTTTTGTTTTGTGTTTGTGTGTGGGTTTTCCACCCCCCCGCACTTCCCCAGGACAATTTTGGTGGTCTCCAGTAACTCACTCTTTAGCAGCCACTAAAGGTGGTATGGAAATATCAAGCCTCTTTCCCAATTCCACACATTCTAGCACTACTGAAAGAATAATTAGGCATTTAGCAAAATCCTATGAACCTTAAGAGGGATTCCCAGGACTCATCCAAAACCTTCCCAGCAGGACTCCCTCTCTCCAAGGACTATGTGACCTGCCTCTGTTCCCACTACCTATTTCACGGGTACAAGAAGCCTCATCCTTTCCCATTTCATTTTCCACTCCACCATACGGACTTCTGCAACATATGCATATAATTCAGGTATCTGCTGGCACAGAGCTGTAAGATTGGAAAAGGATTCATGCGTTTTCATCCCTTCTCTTTTGGAAACAGGCAAGCCTGGCATAGACCTCAGATCCCACGCTTCAAATGTGCAAAAGCATCTGAAGTGCTCCGCGCACTTTACCCACATATAGAGGAGGTAGTTTTACCCCAAGATCCTGCTGTCAAACCCAGCACAAGCACACCGGTGCAGAGGAGAGCGTGGCGTGGGGCTGTACAATCCCTATACCAAGTTAACAGGGGAGACCTGTCGCCCTTCCAGAAGGGCAGAGCAGCCCAGCATTCAGCTCTGTGCCTTTCATCCTCCGTTTCATCCTGGTCATATTTGGGCAGTTTCTTCGATTTACACAGCTGATGTTAAGACCTTGCTGCCAATCAATAGCCTCCAGCTCAGCTCACACACGTTTCTTCACATTACTCGACTATCTCACAAAACCCAAAAACTTCTTTTTTTTTTTAATCTGCCCACTGGCTTTCTACCTGCTATTGTATTATAAAGTTAAAACAAATAAGAAGCAGGTTCTCCTCTGTGGAGTTTCATTCACTTCAGGGAGGTTGCATAAGGCTAAATCTCCAGTGAAAGCCAGGCAGGGCACTACGCATCTTTTTTCCTGCATTGCAGAAGGTTTTGCAGGGCTGTGCTATCTGTGAAACAACACTGACTGTGTCACCATCTTGCCTTACAGACACATCAGTTCAAAACTTCAGCTACTTCAAAGTCTGCCACCAATATCACCAGTTTTATCAACAAGCCCTACACAGCATTGCTCAGATGTTCAGTTCCAGAGCTGTGTGATTAAAGGAGAGTCTTGGCTTTTACTGGAGTTGTTTCAGTCTTCACTGAAAGAAAAAAAGATGTCGCTCAAAAAACAAGAGCACAAAACAGAAAGAACCAAAAGGTCACCTTATTTGCAGCACAAGTTTTATGAGAAGCAGTTGAGGGAACTGGGGCTAATTAGCCTTGAGAAAAGGAGGCGGAGGGGAGACCTTATGGCTCTCTACAACTACCTGACAGGAGGTTGGAGCGTGGAGGGTGTTGGTCTCTTCTCCCAAGTAGCAAGTGATAGGACAAAAGGAAATGGCCTCAAGTTGCACCAGGGGAGCTTTAGATTGAATACTAGGAAAAAATTCTTCCCTGAAAGGGTTGTCAGGCATTGGAACAGGCTGCCCAGGGAAGTGGCGGAGTCGCCATCCCTGGAGGGGTTTAAAAGGCATAGAGACAAGGTTCTTAGGGACATGGTCTAGTGCTAGAGTTAGGTTATGGTTGGCCTTACTGATCCTGAGGGTCTCTTCCAACCAAAATGATTGTATGATTATTTGTAGGTGTCTAAAGCAATGCTGGCCTCAGGGTTGGCACGAGCAGAACAGCGGTTTTGAATGCTGGCATAGTCGAGAGGGTATGTACAACTTGTAGTACCTAGCAATCCTGGCAGTCCCACCAGCACCTGATGGAGCACCTGGGTGACCCTGGTACCCTGCCCACTACATGCCACCTCCGGACCAACTAAAAGACAAAATGGCTTTGCTTAGCTCCCCTCCACCACCGTTAGGTCACCAGGTCCTGTTTTAGGTAGAGCTCTGGAGCAATTTTTAAGCAGTTGTGCCAGTTCAACAACTCAGGTTTCAAATTCTGCTGCAGTGCACTGGCCCCAAGCAGGATGCTTGTTCACTGGGACAGACTCGCAGCAAACCGCTCAACACAAGCACAAAAAAACACAACACATCAGGAAATGAAAACAATTCAAGAATTTGAATCAAGTTAGAAAGGAGGGGAGGAGACAAAAATAATCAGTAAAGGAGCGGGGGGGGAAACAGCCATTTTGACAGCCTCCCAAATAACGTATTTAGCACCTTCCTGAATTTAAACAAGATGAAGTAGTGGGCAGAAAGAATAAACCAATATGAAAATTGTTCTAGATTAATCCAAACTATCTTTCAAACTCAAACACGCTTTTTTCAAATTTCCACAACCAAAACAAAAAAAAACTTAGTATGTGTATAGATGAACTCTTCCAATACCAATGTCCATTTTTATAATGCAAAAGGGGCAGAGATTCCTACACAGCCTCTGCCTGGTTTTGTGGGTTTTGGAGCTCGTTCCAAGGGCAGGAACCACCATCAAAAGGAAAACTGCAGAGAGTTCAATGCAAACAGCACTCATCCCAGTGTTTATTAAAACCTTGAAATACCAGAAGCAGTTGTACCCACCCAGGATCTTACTATTTCCATATATCTCCCCACCGGAGTCTCAAGTCTCATTTGGATGGCAATTTAACAACTGAGACATTTATACAGACAGACATACATTCCTACTGACAGCACTTACTAGTCAAGCAAAAAACATAATGGAGAACAGGCACAGAGGATAGAGAGGATCAGATCAGTCTCCCTACTTGGGCAGAAATCTGGTCTAGCGAAATTAATTTAAGAAGCAGAGTTTCCGAAGAAGGAACTTATTTTCTGGTGGTTTGGCACATTCTCCTCAATTTGTCAGACTAGGAAAATAAATAAAACAAATAAGAATACCACAACTTTGGCACTACTTTTCTTGTATTTTACTACTGGATTGCAATTTTCTGACGTTTCTCACAAATGCCACTCTGCTCTAGCCACCAAGCTGCACAGTCTGGTTAACGCCTCAGAATATCCTGAAGTTAGTTACCTGAAATAAATGTGAGTTTCCTACTCATTACAAGAAATTTCCCAGCCAAGAGCTCATTGTTCATAAACTAAAATGTAAGTGGGGGAAGTAAAATGCAAAGAGGTATGAACTGAAAGTTCAAAGCATCTCTGAAACATGTCACATCTGGCTAGCCATACACGTATTCCCTGCTATCCCACATGTGATACTCACCTGGCAGAAAGCAGACTGAAAAACTCACTTCCACTATCCTCCCCACAAAAAAAAAAAAAACAACACCCCACACAAACACAACAAACAACAAACACCCCCACCCCCCACACACACAATTTAAAGAGCAAATTCTCACTGCAACAACAGTAAGGGAACAGCCAGACACATACTTTTGAAAAATCACTTCCAATGCATGGGCAGCAAAGGTGTTAGTTAAGAGCAGAAAAAGGGTCTTAATCCATGTTAAAAGCCACTCACCACTGCACTGAGACTTACCGAGGCTCAGTTTCACTCAATGTCAAGGTTTTATGTACTGTGTCAGAGAGCAAGAGGGGAATTAGCAAAGATGGGACAATGTTTAACATTAGATTTCCACTACTAAACAGAACTACCCTAGAAATGAGTTGGATTAATGTTCACAGCACCATCATGCTCCATTGCAACTCCACTACTGCTCACCTCACATTCTTATACTCAGAACTCAGCAGCAGCAAACAGCTTTGAAAAAAAAAAAAAAAAAGCATTTTTTGTAAGTAAGAACTTAAGCATCTGGCTGGATACTTTTTTCTCATATGGTGTTTTGGATTTTTTTAATTTCGCCCAGGTTAAGCTTTCAAGAACCTGTGCAGAGTCAGGTCTGTAAAACTGAGAGAGCATCTCAAAATACAAGCAGTATATTGCTAAAGCAAGCCCAACCTAAGCAAGCCAGTGAGGAAGAAAACCAGTTAAAATCTTAAAAATTATTTTCAGAACATGCTTATGATGAAATATATTATCTGTTCAGAGATCTGCATGATTCAAGCTGTTGAAAAATGACATAACACCATGACAAAGTCACCTAGGCTTTTCAGTGCTGCACGACAAGCAAGATGCAATGGAAAAATATGAAAACGGGACAGAAGTTTTGCTCGGACATTGATCATTTGCATGATCAATGAAAGATGTCGGGACCAGAATCCGAATAGGAGAACCCAGCTGGAGGTTAGCACAATTGAAATGAAAAGGAGCATCAGCCGCATATTTAATCAGAGACCGTTCTAACCCCTTCCCAGAACAAAGCACTTGAGGTGTTATTTGCCAGCCTCATCTCTTCCCTCCCATTTTTACTACTATATAAAACTATACGGGGGAGGGGGTTAAGCTTTGAAATTTCCTTTATATCTGAACTAAAACATCCGTTTCACACTGTGGTCTAGCAATTGAGGCTAAGACAGCAGAAATGAGCATGAAAGAGGCAATGAAGAAACACAATACCATTAAATCATTTTTCACTGCTTTACGTACCACTCATTGTAGAACTATTTAACAAATGCCATAACAAACAGTGTTGACAATACACAGTTTAACACAGGAATACTGACAGAGTCAGTTTTTCAGAAGGACTCAGTACAGTATGACATATTTTGGATTTATAACCAACTGCTGGGGTCTTCAAAGCTTTTGGGATACTGTTCATATTACTCAATGATACCAAGAGGTTCACAGAACTATTTCCAAAAGCAGTGAGAACAGAAGTTTTCCTTGTTATTCTAACATCCTAATAAAAAAGACAAAACTTATTTGGTGCTTCTAATTGCTTACTGCAATTGGGATAGCACAAAACATTTGGCCCATTTTTAGTGCACGCAACAGTAGAAATTTGCAGGGGAAGAGAAGGAAAAAATACTTCTTTTGAAAAAAGCATACTAAGTCCTTTATCCTTGTCATCAGCTATCTAAAATTTCCTGTGAGGAAATACTTTAAGAGTTTCCGGCAAAGAAGGAAAACATACTTAACAAAAAAGTGCACTTCATGAAAATAAAGATTAAACATCTCATTTTTCTAATGTTTCAGGCAAAGTGAAATATTAGAAAAAAATTACCCATGGTGCTGCTCTGGCAAAGCCCAACCTCTCAGGCAGATCGCAAATTTGACTAGATTATAGACAGCCCATACGCTGTATCAGACCCTCCAGCAAACGCATTATTTTGCCCTTACTCCCTGGTCTCTAATCTATCCAAAGCTTTTCAGAGAGATAATATTACATTCATGGTTTAGGCCTTGACAACTGCACCCATAAATCAATTTTAAATCCTGCATTAATCATCCTTCTGTAATCAGTGGCTATTCAGCACAAATTTACATCTCATTTCTGTTGGCCAAACAGCCACATTAGAGCTTTGAAGCTTACTCCAGCTTAAATGATTATATTCCCCTAATAAACACTGAAGTCCTCCCAGTCCACCTGCCATGAGCTGTGTTAACAACAAAGAGAATAATGGCAGAGACCATCCTGAGTCAGCCTTGTTTGGTGCTACAAACAGCAGCCCCCACACCGACCAGATTTTTGCATTTCCAACACACCCAGACGGAAGAAATGCAAAGGTTGCTCCATCTGCGCAGACCCTCTCCTGGGAACCGGCGTGCACAGCAAGGCGCGTACACCACCCAATTTATTGCACCTCCTCCTAACAGCTCTGTTGCCACCTCTTGAACACACAAGGTTACCAGTAAGACCAAATCCCAGCTATTCTAAAGAGCTGCTTCCTAGGGAGGCAGCAGAAGGAGGCAGGCGCGATTCCCTGCAAGCTGAGCACCTTACAACTGTCACCAAAACCAAAATGAGACGTTGGAAGCTGAACCCTGTAGAAAATCCACCTTTCCCATTTGTCAGACAGCTGTAATGCTGTTCACAGCACCATCAAATTGAGTCTTAGCATGCTGTTCTTTGATCACCTCAGAATTCAGTATTACATTTCTGACTACAAATTTTTCCCCTGGTTTTTGGGTTGACCTTGCTGCCCTGGGCGACAAAGACTATCACTTACACAGGATTACAGTAAGCAGCTAAAACAGGATCCATTCGAGGTGGATTTTGCATGTTCTTGCCCACAATCCCTATAGTGAAGCAGTCTATCCTGATTGAAGAATAATTATTTAATTAAAGATCCTCTGCAGGCCTACATTATTAAACTGACATAAAAAGCCTCACATCGATTGTATATTCACTTTCAGTTAAGGTCTGAAACAGTATGCTAAGATCTAAAAATGAATTAACAGAGTGAGTTTATTATGACTGTTGTTAAGTACTTGCCCACTATAGGTAATAAATTATACATGGGGGTGTTTGTTATGCTTATTACACAACATAATGCAACTTTTAGTTACTTTTTATTCTATGGGATTTAATTCCCACTGCATCAGGCCTGTGTTACTATTTACATATAGCACCAGAATCAAATGGATGTAAACACATCAGACACTGGTATAACTTGGACCTCACAGTTTCTTTGCAGCTGGAACTGAAGAAACATGATGTGCTCTTTTGTTCATGATGGGTGTCCTATATCCTAGCCATCTCAGGAAAGATACATTTCTGGAGATGTTTCATATTTCATCAGGTATTTTTCCTCACCTGGGACCTCCTACTACTCCATGCTCTTTTCCAGCACCTGACAACCACTGAAGAAACAATTCAACATCAACACACCATGGCTAGGAAAGTAGATATGATCATGCTCAGGCAGCCTAGCCCATGGTGAGCCTAAACAAGGCAGCTTAAAGCTAGCACCAGCATGCTTATGTCATGTGGGAGTAGAGACTTGATGGTAATACTGCAACGCCTACATGAAGAAGAGATTTCTGGTTTTAGATTGCTTTTTTCTAACCAAAGATCCAAGAATTGAAATTAAACACTTTCGAAGAGAAGGTAAGATAACTTAGTTATTTTAAGGGGGGGCAAAACACCATAGGGAGAACTTGCCACAGGAGTCAAACCTCCATCATTTGACACCTTCAAGGGGGACCTGGAGAAGTTTCAGAAGAAATTACCTGCTCAGGCAGCCTAGCCCACAGTGAGCCATATGCATCCATCACCTAAACAAGGCAGCTTAAAGTTAGCACCATCATGCCTACATCACACGGGAGTATAGAGACTGAATATATAGATATTACATGTTCGTATATGTTACTCTCACCAGGTTACAACAAGGGTCTGTTCCAGGACCAAGTCCCTGAGGCACAGAGGGCAAGAACACAGAAAAGCTACTTGGCACAGAAGCTACAGATGATTATTTACCCATCTCTACTCTAGGCCTTATGCTCACTCTACAGAATGGACAGACTGACCACTTCACACAAACATGAAATTACAAACCCAGCTTCATCGTTATTTAGCCATTAAACCATGAAATCAATCCCCTTTCAATCTTCGTCTCTTCAGCTTCAGACTTTCTGTGAGACTGGATACTGTCTCACAAAGCATTGAAGCTTAAAAGGAAAACGATGAATGAATGCACTTTAAAAAATAAATTGAAAGTATGATTCTCAGGTGAAGAACTAATTAGCATAGGAAACAGCACTTCTACAGGTTAGGTGGTTAATTGGCATAATTCTTCTTACCAAACACCTACCCACTGAAAGTTAGACAGCTGAAGAAACGGCATTCAGATATTGAAAAGTTGCCTTCATAGTGCACAACACATAAACCTTTCTAATAATGTGTGCTCTCATCCATAAATTATTGTGCACAAAAACTTACAGGAGTGACAGAAATCTCACATTAAAGGAATAAACCATTTAGGGGAAGGACACAAAAACCTGTTGTATCTCCATAGCCTCTCTCTACCCTGGCTGCTAGCCCCACATGACCAGCCCCAAAGAACTCTACCACTCATGCACACAAAAGGGGAATTTTTATATTTGAGTGGCATGCAGCAGTACGTCTATCTCCCATGGACCCCCCTCACCAAATAGTCAAGCACTCAGGTCAATCAATGGCAGCGGCTTCAGCAGAGCTCTAGCACAAAGCTCGAGGTCACAGATACCTCTGGCACCATACCCCAACTCCTCTCCAACCACCACATCCAGCCAAGCCATCATTAGATTCCTCCTTCACATCTAGCTGGCTTCCAGCACAAGGATGATTTTCTTCTCCTCATGATCCATTCGTGTTGCAGAGCAAATGAAAAGATAATGCAACACTTTACCAAGACCACTTCAGAAAGCCACTTGCATTTCAGACAGCAACACATCAGCTCAGACAAATTGCACAGATCCCAGAAAACAGAATCCACAACTACTCAACAGATGGAAAATTTACTTAACAGCACAAAAATCTGTAAAATAACTAACTAAATAAAGAGAAGGCTGGGATGTGGCTTACTTGCTCGTGGCCTCTATTTGCCTGAAACGGGGTGTGGAGGGGAGAAAGAGATGACTAGTACATACCTGTAAAATTACAAGAGGCATAGCAAGATCCGCTGACTGTGAATTGAAGTTTAACCAATTCAGGCTAGAAAGATTAGTTTGTCTCACAGCAAGGATGGCTTGCTGTTGGCACAAGCTACAAAGGGATACGGCGGACTCACCAGAAGAGGAAGACTAAATCCAAGAAGATGCACTGTAGGTCAAACCAAGGTCAAAGACCTGCTGCAATGCCCCCTGAAACACAGAAGATCCAGCTACCTAACGTTAACAGCCTTACATCCTATGAAGCTACAGCACCATTACCTTCAGTCATGCATTCACAAATTTGCTAGTTCTTGTTATTTAAAAATAAGAGCAGATACTATAATATTGTGCGGGGTTTTTTTTCAATTGATTGCTTTACTCCAGCAGCAAGGAAACTGTAACTCAGTAAGAAACAGCATGTCTAGAATGTCAATGATCTGCAATTAACATATTTGGACAGCAGGAGTTGCCCAACTTTCTTTCCTAATATTGTTTTGATTACTTATGTATTTAGTGTAATATAGGACAAAACAAGCTCAGTTCTCAGATTTAAAACTGTGCAGAGCAGAGAAGGAAATTTGCCAAGCGGTGGCTTTGGTCACAGCACTTTGTGTGAGAAAATGGTTTTCATTGTTTTCTTTTTGCTGCTTTATTTTTGAACAGACAAAACAAGAACTAGAAAAAAGGGGCAGTCTGTTTTTCAAAGGTGACAACCAGGACTGTGCTAACTTAGGGTCATTACCAGGTGAGGAAAACACAGGACACCCATGGCACCAGCATTCTTTTTGGGTCTCAGTTGCCTACTTTGTCCTTGATTAATGTGGACACTGTGGTCTTCCAGCAGGGAGTTCATCTGGGAAAAGCCTCTCATACAAAAAGCCCAACACGAAGCTTCTGGCTTCTGCCAAATACCCTCTGCCACACCTGGAGAGATGCACAGGGACTTCTGCACATCCAGCTTTGGCAAGCTCAGCCTAGACAAGCAGCAGTGCTGGGCGAAGACACCCCAGATTAGCACCACAGGAGCTGACCCTGGAGGCAGAAAACCTGAGAATAGCACTCTGACAGAGAAGAGACAGGTCCAAGAGTTTCACCTGGGCAGCCAGCATCAGAAAAAACAACAGCTTTGCAAACACCAAGCAAAGCGCTGCTTAAGATTCCCTGCTTTCTCTCCAACACCTTCACAGCAGAAGCCTTTTGTAAACATTACACAAGCAGCATCATAACCAAATCCCCTGGGGACTAAAGACATTTGCCAGTTCAATACACTTACACAGCCCTAAAAAACAGGCTCTGCCAGACTTAGTTACTGTGACTCCAAAGGACACAATAGCTCCTGTCCATCCGCATCGAGACCACAATTTACCATACACCTGACTCTCAACAAGCAGCATTTTGAAACAATTTACAGAGCTTGGGAAGTTGGGCTTACAGCGTGCGTGAAGGGTACAGATATTCCATTATCATTAAAATTAATAAGTAGGACAATAACCAAATCCCCCAACAAGTGTTGATTATCTCAGTCTGGGTATTTATCAGAATTACTCTGACATGGAGTCATTGGGTTTTGGCCAAGGGACACAAGTCGCTCCTCAGCCTGCCGTGGTTTCCTTCACACTGGAAGCATCATGACATACAACTTCAGGAAAAGACACCGGGTACTGCACGAGAAAGGAGGTGGATATCTAAAACTGTGCAAAAAGGTTTGATTTGGTCTGAAATCTGTGTCCAAGTGAACTACACATTTCATTCCCGTTCAGCAGCTGTTGTCTGCCCTGCTGTAATTCTGCAGCCACTGCTATGGTGAGGAGGTGCTGACCTGCTCACAGTCACCTACCCCATCAACCAACACCAGGTACCCATCACCACAACTCAGTTATCTTCTCACCATCTGACATCTATTGCCATTGTCACAATAACTAGTAATTCTTTTCTAAAACTTCCTTTACCACTTTTAGGTTGATTTTCCCTGTATTAGAGCTGAAATCATCAGGGATCTTCCCCAATTGTTGTATTAATCAATATCCATGTTTTTAAGGATGCAAAATAAACTCTGGAATTAGCAGAGACTCAAAAAGCAGCTGTGCTGCTGTTGAAGTTAACTACACAGGAACATTCAGTTACTCAATCTGGCATCAAAATAAAACAAACAGTAAACCAGAAGGAGACTGTGCAATGAAGTGACTTTATGTCACAGGATTATACTTAGGGTTACAACTTTAATTGTGTAGTCTGGAAGGATTTGTGACAAACTGAATAATCTCACATTATTGTAGTGATTTGTAATCACAAAACTGGCTATGATTTACTACACATTTGCATTGCAATCAACTAAAACAGTTCATGCCCTACAATTTGTAACAGCACTTAAAATTATGTCTTGCAAGGAGCTCCAACAGCTGCCCAGTCATTAACAGTTTAGAGATTTGAAACCAAGGCAAAATAGAGAGAATCTGCTCATTTTTTAAAGAAAATAAAGCTAAAATAAAACACAAAACTGAACACCTCCAGGGTTTAAGAACAGAAGGCCAAGGGCCATGTTTTTGCTATCCTTTACTGCTGACTGAACAGGAGTGAGCCACGCTGAGCAGATGCCATGCACAGCAGAAGCTATTTTGATGGTCCTCTAAACTTCAAATGACAAACTTCAGGAATGACCCCCAGAAAACCACAAGAATCGCAGCATTGGTGCCATAACTGGAGTTTGCAGGCTGAATATGCAAAGACTATCCCCCTCAAAATACAGACAAAAGAATTCAAGTCCCTATGAAAAAGGCTGCCACTGCAGGAAAAAGTGCTAGTTTTTCCCAACAGCTGGAGGAAAACGTAGCAAATCTAAATCCTCCTTGTCAGAAACAGGCAAGTTTCCCACCCTACTTGGTATCTGCTGGGTCTTGGGGATTTCATCATCTCAGCAGGACTCCTCCCTACGAGCAACACATCTGCATCAATGAATTCTTTAAGATCCCTTTTGATAAACAGGTATTCAAAATAGAGTTCTGTTATCATCTCCTGTCCCACCTCACCTCCACATACTGGTTCCTGGTTTAGCCCACAGCCACAGGCAAGGCAGGAGAGGGGCCGAACTGAAGAAGAATAACATCAAACCTGCAGCTCCTCCTCACAACCAGAACAGAACAGCAAATGGATTATCCACATGCACCAACATCTCAAATCACATTAAGAAATGCTCTGTGCTATCTTCTCCTGACAAATGGATTTTCTGCACAGCATTACGGACTGTCAATATTAGGGAAAGAATTTGCAGTTATACAAAGACCTTCGAAGATGAGGGCTAGGTCACTTGTTCCAAAATATTTTTGCTGAAGTCCAGTGAGCACTTTTACAGCATAAAGGCTCAGTCCTTCCTCCCTTTCAGAGCTAAAAGCTCCCAGCTTTGATACTGCAAGAAAGCATCCCAAGGAGGGCAGTTATCCACAGAATGCACACATCTCCAAGCTTCTGGTTTATCTCATTTTGGCACAGTAACAAACCTACAGGACATTATTTGTTGTGTTTCCATATATAGGAAGTTCATATACAAAGTTAGTAAGGTGCACAGTCTTAATGTAAAACCAGACTTTAGGAACGGATAGCTTTTTTAACCATTTAAACACATCTGCTTAAAATACAAAGAAAAATTTGTTTTTCTCTACTGTTCATTTTGATAAATTTAATATAGTCAAAACAGTGGCCTGGCACTCGCTAGAATAACAAACACAAAAGAAAAATAAGCAAGAATGCAAAAATAAAATGCTTATCAACATTTTGGCAAGAACCAGGTATCTAATAATACTTTCCTTCCTCAAAAGCACCAAAAGGACTCAAGCGAAGGACCATGCTGGATCTTTTTCAGCCTAGTTTGACAGATGCAAGTTTTAGAAAGCCATCAGCAATCTCTCTCTACTCCTCACCTCTCCTGGGAGCTGCCCCAAAGGTGCCCAAGCTCAGCAGGCAATTCCTTGTCCTACTTCACCAACACGCTGACGCACAGCCCCCACTTTTCTGCATTTTTGAAGGGTTTTGTTAGGTTTTTTCCCCCCGCCCAGACCCCCTGACCAGGCAGGGGAAGCAGCAGCCCCATCGCATTCAGCAATTTCTACACTCACTGTACAGCCCATGGGGTAAAGACAATTGATCACGGCAGCTTGGCAGCGCACAATGTCACAGCCGTAATGCAGGGATGACCTATGGCCGTGTGTCACCCACGTTCCCTTCAACAGCACTTCATCATTCATGTTGGGAAGAGCCTAAAAGTTGGTTAGAGGAGCTACCACTTTTCTTTGGAGAAGAGCTAACATACAACCCACAACAGGATGTATCTGCATCCATGTATATTCCTGGTACTTAATCTCTGATCTGTTTTGCCACAGTATTTTCAATATTAAAACTGACAGACCTCATGATTACAGCCTGCTTTAGTCAAACACACTGAATCATAAAGCTCAGCATGCTTCTTCCCCCCAAATGATGACATCTTCAGATTAAGAATATAAAACCAAAACATTTTGAGACAAAAAGAGCTTCCACTTAAAATACTGCCATTTTCTTTTGACAGCCAAAAACCCAGCCCAAGCTTCCCCACTTTCCTATGTGCGTGTAGCCTTCAGCAACTGAAAAACACCTTGTTTTTGTGATCTGGACAAGCACACAGAGAACACAACAGCACCATGTCCAGTCTCTGAAAATCCTGAACCACTCCCATTTATAACTTGATAAACGCATGAAAGTTTGTTCAAACAGTTTGAGATGTTCAGCTGCTGAACTGTTTCTGGAATAGCCACATATCAGCAATTTGCAGTAACACAGAAGTCAATCACAAAAAGCTCTCTTTACTGGTTTTAAGCTAGGTGATGAGTCTTCAAAAAGCCCTCTGTAATTCGCATTGTCTTCATTCACCGTGCAATACACAAGGCAACCACTAAACATGAAGACAAAACAGTAGCTTCCATGTTAACACTTTTTTCAGGAGTTTTGCATTCTAAAATAGTCTCCGTCTAGACAAACCTACCATGCATTTCCCTTTCTGAACTTGGTATTCATTTTATGTTTGAGGTGTCTTTCCTGAATGAGTAACATCAAAAGAAAACCAACTTGCCTCGACTATAATAACAACACTAAATCAAAAAGGACTGCAGCCTTTAATTGAGTTACCCAAAAAAGCCATCAACCTGACTAAAAATATATGCAGTCAAATTGGGCACGAGCAAGGCCAAGGCGTTTTAAGTCTTATAAAAGGACTATGCAATTAAGTGATAAGTAATGTACTGATACATATATTTAGCATATGAGGTAATAAGTAATATAAGTAACATACTACAAATTCATCAACATAAGCTATAAAACCCTAATGCATATTTTAATAAACCCTGGGCTGTTGCATACACACTTTGTAATGGTAATATCTTATTCTGCAAAATTTCAGATTTTCCATGACAGCACTAGGTTTATACATTTTAATTGTACCGTTACAAACAGCTGGATACCAGCGTTTCTGCAATTGGCACAAAAGTAACAGAGAAAACAATGGTTTTAGAAGATAAAGCTCTTCAAAGCTGTTTTATCCCCAAACATAACTCCTAGACACTAGAGAGGAAAAAGAGACTTTATAGCGTGAAAGGAGATTATTGTTTGCCCAATGAGCCTGTGTGGATGAACCTAATGCTGACAACTGTATTTACAAAAAGATATATTGAAGGATCAGCCTTCATTTATTCTGTGGTGGATTTTCCAAGAATAGGATAGTAATATATTATTCCAGTAATACAGTTCTAGCAGAGATAAAGATTTGCTTTATTCTTACTCTTACTAATATTAATTTATTTTACAGAACCTTAGAGTACTCTAGGCATTTTAGATCCCCTTTAATACAACCTACACCTCACCAGATGCTGCTACCAAATAAAGGCTTGATTCATGTCAACAGCATACAAACCAAAGGGCAGTTCGGTTGGAGTCCGGGACAGCAAATTTAAAAGCATTCTTAAACGAAGTGAGAAGATTAAACTTCAGATACGGAAGAAGATATGAGAAAGGGCATGAATAAAATGGTGAGGCTATTCAATGAGAACTGTTGTCTAGCATGAAGTGCTCTAGTTTAAAAGCAGCTACACACCATGGCTCTGTTGGAGCCATCAGAGGAGTGGATCGTAAATAGGGGGTCTGGAAGGAGTAATGGTAATGCGGTTTGTAAGCAGGGCAAGAAGAAAAAAAAAAAAAAAAAGGACTCAGAGAAACAAAAAAGATCACATCCTAGACAAGAGTTAGGACAACCTTTCAGACAGCAGGGCTGAAAAAGGCCAAAACAGATCACCTGGTTTGCTCCTCCAGAAGAGGTAAAATCTGCTTGTCCAGAGTAACAGAGATGATGGTCTGACCTGCTGTGAAGGAAACGCCACACCCACCCCAAAGCTGCACCAGTAGAAAGTACTTTCCAGCAAAATTAACCTGAATCAGGTTAAACCTTAACTTGAAACAAAAATCTTAGCTAAAACAAATTCTTGTTTTCTTGTCCTGTCCATTGCAAACCTAGACAAGAGGTTGTTCCTTTCTTCTCTGCATCCCTCAAGGTGGTTGTGGGCTAGTCCAATACTCCCTAGTATAACAAACTCCATCAGCCTTTCCACACATCTCTCCATTGCAGAGCTGATCTCTTTTAGATTTTGATTCATATATTCAAACTCTGTGAAACACGTGCAACTCTACAAGCACTGGTGAGGCCACCAGCTCACCAGGGAAACCCACCAACTTGAATAGTGGTCAGCTGGCCAAATTCAGCTTCACGGCACTGCCCTCACCACACTTCAACTCTAGCATCTTTGGTCTCACTCTGGAGCTTTCAGAGTTTTCAATGCGAACTCAGCACTGCTTTGGAAGATAGTTTAGTTATCACAAGGGTCCTGCGCAACCACATTATTTACTTCTCGTGTCTTTTCACACCCAAAGCTCAACCTATTTGTTATAATTATGCTGTGCAATACGAACATGCATGAATCACTCTGGCACACTAAAACAGGCAGCAAAAACTGAAAAAACCCACATCATCATGGCCCCATGGAATATGAGCAAAGGTGACCATGTAAGAACATGACAAACCAAGGGAAAGGTCAAAGAGGACAGAACTTTACATATATGGAGACAGTGCATTTCACTTTAAGGAATCCTAGGGGAAGACAACCCCCCACATATACTTGAAGTCTAGTAATTTATGGGATGATGAGTTCAATAATCTAAAAAAAAAATCTTTTTTTTTTGTTCCTACTCAGGTATTACTTTTATTAATATTTCCATCATGCTCCATGCCACAGTATATGAATCACATTCTTGCCATGTTAGCATATGCTTCTGCTTCCCCTTGTACACTGGTCACAGCTGAGCAGCATTTGCAGGAAAAACAAAACAAAAACCACACACACCACACAAAAACACAACAACAACAAAAAACAACACCACACCAAACAAATAAAAAACACAAGCTACCAGAAGTACTGCCCTGAAAATGCCAATTATAATCATAGCTACATGACAAAGCTTAACAGTGACAAGAATCCTCCTTCTTTCACTACCTCCTATCCCTCCCCTTTTATTTTATTTCTATCCCCGAGGGCAAACACTGCCTCCAATCCAAGATTCCTGTATAAAAATCTGTATCTGAAGTAAGATCGACAGAGAGCAACATTAATCTATTCACAAACCATGCTGAGTCATCTAAACCACCATTATTTTTAACTTCAAAGAGGCACCCTAGGGTACCTGTCCTCAAAAGAATGAACAATAAATGCTGCTCACAAAAATAAATAAATAAATAAACCTACCAAGGTACCAATGTCCTACATACACAACAAACAATCTGCAGACTCAGCCTGACTGAATTTACCCCCCGACTTCTGGTATTTGGCCTTATTGACTGCCAAAAGCAGGGGCACTTGCTTTCCATCTTGTCCTTCGCATGCACCAAGTCAGCTAGCACTCTCATTTTCTGCAATGAATAAAGAACTATGAGCGATCCCAGCATTCTCTAACATCTCCACAGGATCAGGTTCCTTAGTTCATGTTTATTTTCCGGTTTGAGCTTCAAAAAGAAAAAAAAAATCCCAGCACACAGAACTGTGCAGTGAGCCACAGCACACAGGCAGTGCCCCAAGGACTGCAGAGGTTTTCCTGTTCTGTGTTACAGGAAGGGCAGGAAAAAAAATCAACGGGAGGTGGAGGAGATGGGAGAGGACCCGCTACACAAAATCGAAGCAGGTGTGCAACACTCCGATTTGGAAAGGAAAAAGTACTTCCAAGTTGTAAAGAAGGTAGTTTTAAAACAAATCCTGAAAGGAGGGAGGGTGTGAAAGAAGTAAATCAGCACTATTGTAGCCATTGAAACAAAAATCAGACATAATCACTGAATAAATCGAGCCAGCTAAAAACAAGCATTTATTTTAATCAGCAACTTTTGCAATTACAAGGATATTGTTAAAAGTGGCTATGTTTTCACTTGGCCAGACCAAATAAAACTGAACAGTACCCACTTAGGGGGTTCTTTGTACCTTCTACCTCTGCTATGGGTTTGCAGGGACTCGAAATGCATCATGTGGAGCCTCCTGCCAAATCAAGGAAGAAGAGGCAATACAGCCTCCGAACGCTGCCCTATTGCTCTCCCAGGACTTACCATTGTTCCTACTCCTCTGAGCCTCCACGTAATAAAAAGATACATTCAGCACAGGCAAGTGCAGGCAACTTCTATAGGTCAGAGCTAGTGGGTGTCACAGCCATATGTGCTACACAAATAAGCCTCTGGCTTGCCCAGTTTTGGTAACGTTAAGCAGCACCCCAAGAATCAGTCTGGAGGTAAAAGTCTTGGCAGATCTGCTGTACAAGGACAGGCTTTCATAAAGAAACCTGACTGGTTTTGTCAACGTGTTTGGAGTGTTTCCTACTGTGCAAGAGGGACCAGACTTTTCTGATATAGTTAGTATCTGGTAATTCCAATAACCTCCTTCAGGTTGAAGAAAACTGACATGAGCTGCAAAGTAAAGTCTAGATTGTCCTTTGGCATGTAATGACATGATCAATTCCCAACTTGCAGGCTGCAAAAGGGGCAGCATTTCCATCACAGTATGTTAGGGATTGGAAGGGACCTCAAAAGATCATCTAGTCCAATCCCCCTGCCAGGGCAGGAACACCTAGGTAAGGTTACACAGGAAGGTGTCCAGGCGGGTTTTGAATGTCTCCAGAGAAGGAGAATCCACAACCTCCCTGGGCAGCCTGTTCCAGTGTTCCGTCACCCTCACTGAGAAGAAGTTTCTTCTCAAATTTAAGTGGAACCTCTTGTGTTCCAGCTTGAACCCATTACCCCTTGTCTTACTGTTGGTTGTCACCAAGAAGAGCCTGGCTCCATCCTCGTGACACCCACCCTTTATATATTTATAAACATCGATGAGGTCACCCCTCAGTCTCCTCTTCTCCAAGCTAAAGAGACCCAGCTCCCTCAGCCTTTCCTCATAAGGGAGATGCTCCACTCCCTTAATCATCTTTGTGGCTCTATGCTGGACTCTCTACAGCAGTTCCCTATCCTTCTTGAACTGAGGGGCCCAGAACTGGACACAATACTCCAGATGAGGTCTCACCAGGGCAGAGTAGAGGGGAAGGAGAACCTCTCTCCACCTACTAACCACCCCCCTTCTAATACACCCCAGGATGCCATTGGCCTTCTTGGCCACAAGGGCACAGTGCTGGCTCATGGTCATCCTGCTGTCCACCAGGACCCCCAGGTCTCTTTCCCCTACACTGCTCTCTAATAGGTCATTCCCCAACCTATACTGGAACCTGGGGTTGTTCCAGCCCAGATGTAAGACTTTACATTTTCCCTTGTTATATTTCATTAAATTTTTCCCCGCTCAACTCTCCAGTCTGTCCAGATCTCGCTGGATGGCAGCACAGCCTTCTGGCGTGTCAGCCACCCCTCCCAGCTTGGTGTCATCAGCAAACTTGCTGATAGTACACTCAATTCCCTCATCCAAGTTGTTGATGAATATATTGAATAATACTGGTCCCAGTACTGACCCTTGAGGCACTCCACTAGATACAGGCCTCCAACCAGACTCTGCCCCATTGATCACAACTCTCTGGCTTCTCTCCTTCAGCCAGTTTGCAGTCCACCTCACTACCCGATCGTCCAGACCACACTTCTTCAGTTTTGCCGTGAGGATGCTGTGGGAGACGGTGTCAAATGCTTTGCTGAAGTCAAGGTAGACCACATCCACCACTCTGCCATCATCAATCCGGCTTGTTATGTCCTCATAAAAGGCTATGAGGTTGGTCAAGCATGACTTCCCCTTGGTGAAGCCATGTTGACTGTCCCTGATGACTCTCCTATCCTTGATATGCCTTAAGATGGCACCAAGGATAAGATGTTCCATCACTTTCCCAGGGATGGAGGTGAGGCTGACCGGTCTACAGTTGCCCGGGTCTTCCTTCTTGCCCTTTTTGAAGACCGGAGTGACATTTGCTTTCCTCCAGTCCTCAGGCACCTCTCCCGTTTCCCAAGACTTGGCAAAGATGATGGAGAGTGGTCCAGCAATGACTTCAGCCAGCTCCCTCAGCACCAGCATCCCATCTGGACCCATGGATTTATAGATGTCCAGATTGCTTAATTGCTCCCTAACCCAGTCCTCATTGACCAAGGCAAACTCCTCCATTGTCCTGCCTTCCTCTGGGGCCTCAGGGGTACGGGGCTCCTCAGGACAGCCTCCGGCAGAATAGACAGAGGCAAAGAAGACATTCAGTAACTCTGCCTTCTCTGTATCTTCTGTCACCAGGGCACGCACCCCATTCATCAGTGGGCCTACATTGCCTCTGGTGTTAGTTTTATCTGCCATGTATTTGAAGAAGCTCTTTCTGTTGTCCTTGACCTCTCTTGCCAGGTTTAATTCTAAGGAGGCCTTAGCTTTCCTAGTTGCCTCCCTACATCCCTTAACAATAGCCTTATATTTCCATCCTGACCACACTCTACTGCCAGGGAGAGGGTCCCTTTTCTGAGCTCGGTGGCTGCACGGCCATGAGGAGGACTTTGCTCACACTAACACAGATATAACTGCAGGTTTAAGAGCTGACTGTGCAATGGCTGCAAACCGCCAAACCCATACAGCCTGCGAGGGCCTCCTGGGGCAGCTACCAGCATTCATTAATCCTTCAGAGCAAAGCAGCAGAAAGAGAAGAAAGCACCTTCTCCTGCACAACAGCCAGTTCTGCACACCAGGAGACAACCTTCCAGCCCCTACTTGGCCACAGCATATTTCTATCACATCATTTTTTCCACTAGCCCCTCAATACTCTATCTAAAAAAAGGGAGAGTTTTCTTACCTTCCATGGGCATGGGAGAAAATTAAGCCCAGCCAGGCTGCAAGGATACTAGACACAACTAAAACCTGTACCAAAGACACACCTAGCTAGGCAGAGCTCTGTAGAGCCAACCCTAGGCCAAAATGCTCCTCTCCCTTCCCCTCAACCTGTTATTCACAAGATGAGGTGGTGCGCACTGTTTAGCAACAGAACAAGGTCTGATCTTGTGGGGACTAAAGCAGCTGTGGTGCTTTATTTAGAATTACAGCCACAGAACAGGTCTATCTCTAAGTCTAATCCACCTCCAGACTGGACAGTCAGTCTCCTTCCCAGACCCTACTGCTTTCATTTCCCAAATAAGATCAGATTTTTCCATTGTGTTCAGCAAACATGAGGCAAGCAGCAGGCTAAAGCGAGGGCAGCTGGACCTCTCTGGAGCACTGAATGTCTTCAAGTTTTAACACAGAAAAATTACCATGGCACACAACTATAACAGAAATTTACACCAACGCCTCCCAAGAATCTGCCAAAAGCAAGCTCCTTCAGCTTGACTTGACCACTGTTTGTATTGTGGCTTTTTGTTTGGTTGGGTTTTTTTGTTTTGGTTTTGTTTAAAACAAGACCAGTTCTCTTTTCATGAATTTTCCTTTCAGCTAAGTTCTTCTAAGTAACTGCACTTTGCTGAATTTTAGCTGCACGTTTTCAGAGACTGATTGCTCTGGTGCTGATAAGGGTATCAATGGTATGCAGAAGAGGCCCAGGTTTAGACTTATTGCTATGGCAACCAAGGTTGCTGATGAATTTATCGCATCCGGTAAGTGAGAGGGTCGTATTTGCAAGGAGGGGCAGGCAGAACAGGTGACTAAAATCGACCAACTGAGTATTCCATTCCATACACGTCATGCACCCTATAAAAGTGGGAGATCACGAGGGTCTCACTCTCTTCGACCATGGCCGGCATCTGAAGAGGACCCTGCCTGTCATGCCTGCGATCCAAGGCCTGGTTCCAGACCCTGCATCCCTGAATCCAGTTCCGGTTTACTGCAAAGTCCAGCCCAGGACTTCTGGGTACCTGCCCTACAGCCGCTGGAGCCGTGCCAGCTGCCCCAGGAAATTCAACATTGGTTTTCTATATTTTGTATTATTTTCCCTATTTATTAGTAGCATTAGTAAAGCATTTTTAAATTTTCCAACTTGCAAGTCTCTCTCCCTTTTCCTCCTATTACCTTTCCTTAGTGGGGAGGGTGGGGGGTTAACAGAGAGCATCTACCACGGTTTATTGTCGCCCTGGAGTAAACGGTGACAGTTTAAAATAAATGTAGAAATATGTTTTTAAAACCTTCTAGTTTGAGCCTTTGTGATACACAGATAACTGCTCCCAAGCACTCCCATACAACTACAAAGACTAAACTCTTGCTTTCTTTAACAGCAGCTGTGCTCCTGCTGCAGTCTCCGATTTCTAGCAGATGTGGTTCTAGGAAAAACACTAAATTGCCTTAAGATTCATAATAAAAATCAAGTGGAGAAGGAGCAACACTGCAGAGCTGAATGCTGCTTCAAAAGATGATGTACCTTCAATTGGAGCCATATCACTATTGAAATTGCTACCAAGTACTTGAAAAGAGAGTAGACTCTACAGGCTACTGTTAATAGCACTAAATAAAATACCACACATCAAAAAGCTTACTTCAGCACATGATTTGTCACACAGGAGTGTTGCAAAGTGTGACACACTAACACTTCTGCTCCCTTCCTTCATAGGGGACTGCACAGACAGATACAGAGGCCTTCCAAAATTTTCCCTAAGAGCATGTCCTGAGATAACAAATTTGTATAAGAAAACCTCAAAAAGAACAGCTTGTACCTCCAATCTCAAAGCTCTCTCATTTTCCAAATTCAAAACCTGAAGTGAGGTTACTTAAAATATTTATGAAAGGTAGATCTTTTAAAAAAATTCAGTAAACAGAGTATGACCACAGCATAGCCAAATGCAGAGCAGAGACGGAGGTTAAAGAAGCAAGTCTGGAAAGGCTGTTTTTCAGTACTTGTAAAATACTGCAAACATATTAGGCCAAAAAAAGAGACAACTGGGCTAACCTCATGAATTTTTATGATGTTCCATGAAAGCAAAGAAGATTAAAGAGGAAATATCTGGAAAATCAAAGACCAACTGCCTGACTCACTTTTCATTTGTGGAAGTTAAATTAAGGAAAAAAATCCTCCCTATTCAGTCAGTAACCATTAATTTGGCATTCACAAGTGCACTCCCAGGTGCTGTTTGGAAACTGAGCTTGTAAATATATGAAAGTTTCTCCAAATGATGAAAATAAAAATTTAAAAAAACCCAAAAAAACCAAAAAAACCACACCATAAACCAAACACAAAACCACACACAACACCACACTGAGGCCTATGCATAAGATATTTAGCTTTTCATTTACTCATCTACACGTAGCAACCCAGAAATCTTTTCAACTCTTCAGGCCTAGTTATTTCTCTACTGATATTCCTGTAAGGACATTGGAATATACAGCAACTGTGCTTTACACCTTAGGAAAAATACCGACAAGTGTCCAACAAGGAAAAGTCTTCCATTAAGAAGACTTTCACGAGTTTTATTGTATGGCACCAACACATTTCTCCATTCCAGCATGTCTGGAACTGGTTATTCTGATGCTCACAAACACACGGGGAGCAAGTTTAGTCCTCAGATTTAAATCAATAGAAAAAACAAAAAAGTGTTGTTATAGACTCTGACCGCAACAGGATTAGATCTCAAACTGAGTTCAGGATAAATTCAGCTCCCCATGTAGCTTTTACGTCCCTGCCGTACCAATGCCTGCAAGCACAGAGCTTTCCTGAGTGAAGCTGCCATTGCTACAGCCTTTCATCTACACAGAATAGATGGAAGCCAGATTTTAATTCACTGTGTCAGATCCATGCGCGGGGTTGGCTGTGTTTTATATAAAAATTGCCACCACTTACGACAATCCAACTGGAGTCCAAGACAATTCTGCAGCCTGTTTCAGCTGATGTCTAAAATTCTGGAATAACATGTTCCTGAGATTTGTTTGCTGAAGAGTCTAAGTCATACAGCATTTCTGCCCTGGGATGCTTTCTTACCTCACATGGGCTCACGGCTCCTGGGAACAGACAGAAATACCCATCGCCTTGCAGAAGGCAATCTGGAGAGACCATCTCAAAACTCTGTAACACATCAAGGACATCCCAGCCAAACCAAAGACCAAAAATCGCTGCAATGAATAGCTACGCGATGCAGTCAGGACAATCACTGGAGGGTATTAATGCATCTCAACTCCAGCATTTATTGCAGGTATCAAATTAGGAAGCCAGGTTCCTTCACCTCTCAGTACAGCTAATGGCAAGGGACAGAGGCTCTTCAAGGTTCTTGAAACTCTGCTCATGTTCCAGTGTTACCAGCTCCCAGAATTTTATCATGAGCCTAAAAAGTATTTCTGAACAGCCTTGTTAGTTTAAAGTTAACAGTAATGTCCCAGACCTCATATTTCAGAAGAAAACGTCCAGAAAATTGTGTTGTACATTGATCCCAAAAGCTCAAGAAGAAAAAAACCCAGGAACTTATAATTTAAAAAAAATAAATAACCTCATGGATTTTCTTGGTGATGGGAGGGTTGAGGGGGCTGACTCATGACTTTTTTGAATACTTGTGGCTGGCTCTACTGCATAAATAAATCAATCCCCCAGCCACACAGCTCCATTTTTCCAGTTACAGCTTGTTGTTTTATTTATTTTTTCCTTCTATTGCTGACAAATCACTCCAGGGAGGTTTTTAAACCCAGTAGTCTACTTTCCAAATGGAAACTATTAGTATAATTTGTGGGAGAGAAAGCAAACAACAACAGAGACTCACCCCATTTTTTGGGTAGGCTATCCATCCTAGATCCCCCATTACTGTGCGCGAGTCCAGTAAATTCACTGAAAATAAGAAAAAAAACTGTTAAGGAAGATGGATGATGAAGATGAAGATTTCAGTAAGAATATCAAGATTTGGGCATCTACAGTAAACAGTCTGTTTATAATTAACTAAGGAATTTGAATTTTTGTAAAGCAGAATAACAATGCAATAACTCCTCCAGCAATGAAGTCATATGCTGAAAGCAATTCTATATATGCATTTCTCTGTTCTTTTGAGATCTGCCACTGAAACCAAGTTGTGAATGCACTCAACTTCTGCAGAATCCAGATCCTTCAAGTTCTTCAAATCTGGTCTTTCAGAGGAAATACATACACATATGCACACTGTGTATTTACATGTAAAAGACACAGTATATAAACATACACAGCTCCATGTTCATGCACATACATTTCTTCTTCTAAGGTGGCACAGGTTTTAGCATCATCAGGCCTTCAAGACAAAAATGAAACAAGAAATACCACACAGAATAACCTGATTATCATGAAATCAATTTTTAAAGTATTTTATATGCAAGTATTAAAGTATTACTGTAATAAGCAATCTATTATGGTCTTTCTCCTACATCCTTTCCCAAGCCTCTAACAACTTCTTTATAAGATATCTGAGGGATCTTTTTCCCCCACACAAAAATTCAGAGTGGCTCTGTTAAGTTACATAAGCAACCAATTTACATTAAATAGCAAAAAGCTATTCCCAAGCTTATGGCATTTTTGTCACATTACCTGAAATACCGAGTAAAAAGTGTGAAACAATTGAAGACATCTACACACACAACTCAGCTGAGGAAAATTAGAGCAGCTTCTGCTGCTGAGCTTCCCAGTGTCACGTACTGTATTCAGGACTACAAATCTCCAAATTATTAATAAAACTTTGTCTCTGCATCAACAGCTGTCATAGAAAACCTCTACCTAGGAGGAACTTTCTAGTACTTTAAAAGCATAAATTTCGTTCTCTTTGGATTACAACACTCACTTCTGTGCTCCTGCCCTCCAGATGTTCCCTGGGTCATCAATTGCTCATCTCCACCCTACTTACTCTTTAAAAATCCCACTGGAAGTTTTCAAAATTGGACTTTCAAGGCTTTCCAGCCCATGACGATCTATCCCAAGAACAAAACAGAGGCTTCATGCTGACTCCTTTAGAAATGCAACCACACAGGTGCCTGAAGATAGCTAGAGCAGAGAAACAGGTTGCGTGCACAAGTAGGAAGGATCCAAGTACATTAACTCTCAGCTCCAGTACTCCTAATGAGGCTGATTTGCTGTCTCTGCACAGCCAAATATATCAGAGCAAACACCTCCAAACCACATAGACGCTCCCTTCCACCAGCCCAGGTCACTCGGCCACAGCGCGCCACAGACAAAACTAAAATGTTGCCAACAGAGCACCTCAGATATCAGGATCACACTATTTACAAAGGCATAGTGTAAAAAAAAACAAAAAAACAAACAAAAAAAGGGCAAAACCAAACCACAAATACATGACAAAAACCACAACAACAAAACAAACAACCACGCCACAGAAGTACACTGTACTAAAATAAAAGCCATGCTCCTTTAAAATGTTAAAAGATTTTTTTTTCAATTAAGATTAAACACATTTAGTTTGGAAAAAAAAAGTTCTGAGTCAGTTTGGTCTTAATCATTGTACTGTACTAAAAGCTGACTACTATAGTCACTTGTTCACAAAACCAGCCCAGAACACACACAGAAAACCAAAAAACAAAACACTGACATAGAAAAATCAGTCCTCGGCTCTGGCAGTCTTATCTCATAAAAGATTTGCCTACCCAGATATTTTTACAGCGAATGCAAGTATTAATCCAGCACACTATCATAAGGCATATAGATGTTCTGCCTGGTCAAGTATATTTTCGAGATGTTGAGCAGAAACATTTGGTAGGTCAGGGTTTTAGTGCCTGGATTGCTTTCTCCTGCCAAAACAGCAAACAGTCGGGAGCTGGCAATGGTACTGAACTACGGGACATTTGGTGGAAGCAATACTAGGACTATACCCAACTATATTCACAGTAAGTAAACATACAATTAGGCAGCTTTCCACCCCACAGTCTAAGCAAAATAAAACTATTGCTGTCATCCACCATTAGATATGTCACCCAGTGATGGCCAGCTTTTCCCCTCCTGAAGTCTTCAGGTAAAATGCTCATTAATTTCTCCTGCTCCAGCTGAAGTCAAGCACCAGTAGCTAAGTGCTCCTGACCCATACTGCATTTTCTTCTACTTTTTAATGAGATAAAAAGGGTGGATATTGAAATTTTCTTCAAATCAGGACACAGCTAAATAACATGTCCCATATTATAACCATATACTAATTTAAAAAGCAAGAGAAGAGAGCATACTTGCCAAAATGGCAGGTTTACCCCAATACCTCTGTTACAATCACTGACATTAAACTGTGCAGAACAGTATATATTCTGTTGAAGACAGAATGGATGCAAAGTAAGTATTGATCTATATTGTACAACTTAATTAAAACTTGTGCTGGAGATGCTACTAATGAATGTAATTAGATGGTGTGTTTGATGCCACAAAGTTCTTCTTGACATGCTAATTAAGAAAAAAAAAGCCGAAAAAGCGCTTTTATTCAAGCATCAGATCATAAAAGAACATGATACAACCAAATACTGTATTATCTATCAACGACAATTTTTAAATTGCTGTTATTAACTTCAATTTCAAAATAATTTTCTGCATACGAAAAGATAATACACCCCATTCAACTCCAACTCAAGTCAGAGGGAATTTTCCTACCTGTGAGTCAGCCAGTGGAGCTGAATACTAACTAAATCTCTAGTTGGAAAAGACTCAATTCTTCCCTTATTTTTCAGTAGAATTCTGCATAAAGCAAAATAAAGAGGAAGGGACAGGATACACCTTGACAGGCACTGCTCAGTAACCCAAAATTCACGTGCCCAGAAGACGAGCCAGCAGGGCTCTGGAGAGCAGAGAGGCTCCCAGCACAGCTCGGCAGGGCTGCTTCTGCCCAGCATTGCTTTCACAAAATATTTCCTAAAATACTGCACTATATCCATTTGCTCTGTTATTCTGAATTGCTTGCAAGGATCGAAAAATTTTGCTTTCAGCATCCCAAAAATCCTGGTATAAACACAAATTACCACCACTCTGAAAGATAAATAAGGTTTGTGCATCTTCCCCATCCCCAGCCCACCCAGCCATCTCCAATAAATCATTGCCAGGTCCCAACTCAATTCAGCTTTGGCTGACAGCCCAGCTGCAGGAGGTCCCCACGCATAGTGACAGTACTACCAACAACTTTTGGGAGGCTCTCTCGGGCAGCCCTCCCATCCTACACCACCCAAGAGGCCACCAGCACACGGTCCCACTAGGCCAATCCACATGGGCTCAGTATCACCACTCTTCCCAGTACTTTCCAGCCTGGCAGGAACATTATTTTTGCTGAAATGGCTTTCAACAAAACACTGCAGGTTGGCCAGGCTGGGGAAGAAAAACAGTGGGCAAACAACCACCTGCAATACAGGGGAAACTCTTTTAGCAAAGACTATACAAGGGCTGCCACCATCCCAAACAGATGCTTTCACCACTCACCACATGGCTGCTTGAGAATAGAGTTGAGAATAGGAGTTTTTTGCTCCTTAAAAAAAAAAAAAAAACCACACACACACACACTGACATTTTCTCTGGTTCAACCCACAGCAAGGTAGAAAAAGAGACCAGAGATCTTCCCCAGAGCACCAGAACCAGTTCCTCCCCATCCAACTTGTCATAACCCCAAGTATGCGTTTGGCCATGGCTAATAACCAGCTAACCCACTCAGGTCATTGAAGGAGGTAATTCAGGAAAACTTCCAACTACGTGCTTAAGGCTTCCACACTTTGGGAGGTTTAGTGCCAGCTCCTGTATAGCTGGGACTCCTGGACCAGCCCCAATGCCATAGATACTTCACAGGCATAACTTAGAGCTCTACTCAGCAGCCGTTGGGGTGCAGAACAACTCACCCCACTGAAAAACTCTCTCCAGAAATCACTACCAACTCTACTTGGCCCATCACCTTAAAAGCCTCCAAAATAACACAAGTCATTTATTTCCACTTCCTTTCCCCTCAGCACCAGCTAGCCATGTCTCAACGAACACGCAGGAAACATCAGAGCCCATAAGCAGACAATTAGCACCTCTATCTTTGCCAGCAAACTTGGAAGAGGCATATACATTCAAAAATGCTTTCTGCTCATCTCCACCATCAGTACATCCATCCCACAAGCCCTAATTATTTCTAATGCTCAGTCAAGGGGAACACAAAACCACACAGACCTATATCATCATTAACTTCCATGCCTTCAGGGTAGGATAAATGATGATTAAGTCTAAAGTCATACCACAGTCCTTTTTTTTTTTTTTCTTTTTTTAATACAGAGTAATAGCTTGGGGAATTTACATACACTCTTGTTCTCAGACAGGCTGGTTACTACAGATGAGCAATCAAGTTAGAATAAAATCAGAAGTGATCTAAATCTTTGCCCTGAACTCTAACTAGTGAATGAATAGTGTTTTCTTAGTCATGAATCTCTTGACAGGGAGACTGGATTAAGCTTTTTACTCAAAATGTCCCCATCACATTCATACAGTCAGCATTCAGTAGCTTCACCATGGCTGCAGAGGAATTGCAGCTGGAAAGAAGCCCAAGAAATGCCAGTGCTGATGGCATTCGAAGTTAACCGAAGCCAACACTGCAGCCCACCAAGCAGAGCACCCTGTCTCAGCCAGCCACCTCAAGCAGTGCCACGTGGTGGGATCACCTCACCCAGGCAAGAACAGGACAGGTCTGTCATTATGATGCAATGCCTGAAGTAGAAGCCACCAGTCCATGGACTTTGCATCATTCTGCTGAAGCGAGATTGCTCCTCTGGCTCTGATCTGGAGCACGGACAGCCAGAGCAGCTTCATTTTCTCCTCTCCAATTTCAAATGGAAAAAAACCCAAACAAACAAACAACAAAAACAAAAACCCCCCAAACAAACAAAACTAACCAACGAAAAACCCAACTGAAACATAAAAAGCCCCTACCAACAGGCTAACACACTGACCGCCTCTGCCAGCCACCCATCCTCCTGCCACTTCAGTATCAAAGCATCTTCCAGAAAAACTTTCATTGCTCACACCAGGGCAAAGTCTCTGCAGGCATACAAACCACCAAACTCCTGTGCTGCTGCGGTCTTTGAGCTGATTTCTAATAAATCCTTACACACCGGAGGAGTCCTGCTCTGCAGCAGCACCAATTGCAAGCTAAAGCCTACCACAGGGCATGTTCCACCAAAGTTACTCCTGACAAATCACTCTAGAACAGGCAAAATGGTCAAGATAACAAAAGCTGATGGAGTTTATACCATGAAGCTGTAAAGACAAAGCGATCTTTTATTTCACTAAAATACAACTAAAGCAGGAATAAAAGAATATCCTCTTTGACCAAATCAATATCCTGTAACTACAGTTTCCATCACAAAACAAACAGGAGTAAAGAAACCTTCACTTAAAGCCTGCCTAAATATTTCAAAACATCCCCTGATTTCAAAAGTAGCACATTTTGAAACAAAATACATTTGAATTAAAATGTTTTGGTTTTTAAAACAGAAACAAAACTCTGCTTTAATATATTTGCTACAAATTGAACAGGAATCTGAAGGCTGTTTTGGGTAATCTGAACTCCCATATGAAAAAAGCATGAATCTAGTGCTCCTCCTCGAGGTTCCTGCTGCAGCTCCTGGTCCCCTTTGCACGCTGCTCCTCAGGACGTAGCCACCCATAGCAAGGTCGGAGCTAAATCAAAGTAGCCCAGGCTCTGACCCAACACCCATAAGCTTGTGGGAGCAACTACATTTAAAATACTCCTGAGAAACCACTAATGGGAATCCTCGCAGGCTGCCGATTAAGCATGAGGTGAAACACTCTTCTGGAGGGGGGGTCAAGGTGCACAACAAAAAGTGACAGCAGTGCTATGCACCGAACCCTCATTGAGGTCTCCTGAAGAGCAGCGGAGGGTTTTCCACCAAGCTTCATGCCTCTGCTCTCCTCCTCAGCCCAAGACATCATCATTAACGGCACTGGTTTCTCCTGACACCATGCGTACCTCCCCATCCTTCCTCCTGCACATCTGGAGCTCACAGCACTACCAAGACACATTGATTGCAGAGGACTCTTCATCACCATGACTCAAAGTTTTCCTACTTCATAAATCTTTGCCAGTCTTATTGCCGTATTTTTACCATTCATTTTCCTACTGTTGTCCCTGTTGTGCCAAGTATTTCTTCAAAAAGTATAAATCCAAGATGCTCCAACCAGTGACAGTCAAAAGTAATCCAAAAAAGCAAAAACAAATAAAAAAAAATAAGCTCTTGAAAGACAAAGTCATCAGGGAGCAGATGTTTTGTATTAATTAGCTTCACTGAGTTAGGACAAAAAACACACACGCAAGAACCTTGGAAACATTTTCCATCAGTGGAAACCAGCTACAGCAGCCTGCAAGCTGCAGCAGTACCTATTATTTATAGCCCACTGGAGGAAGAAAATATACACTACTTAATTAACTCACAAACTAATATTAACTGCAGATTTATATTTTATTATGTTGGCTTCATTCTGCTTGAAGTTTTCACATGATTCCCTTTTATAGCAAGAACCAAAATGGGAGAATCTGCATCACAGATTCATAGGTTTTTAAGGCCAGATGGACAACTGCAATCAGCCAGAGAATTCTGCCCAGTAATTTCTGCATTAAGTTTATAGTTTCTGTTTGAACACACTGCTTATGAGGGGTGTGATATTGCCCTTGGACTAAGCTCTTCAGGTTGGCTGCAACTTTCTCCCCCACAGGTACAGCACTAGCCACAGCACCAGGGAAGGGGACCAAAAGCTCACTTCTATAACCGGACCCCCCCCCCCCCCAAAAAAAAAAAAAAAAAACAAACTGCAGGTTTTCCCCCATACCAGTACTTGCACTCAAGAGAAGAGGCAGTCATTTGTTCTTCCCATCATACATAACTTAGAAGTAGAAATGGTCAGGAGATTAGCTTGACAACAAAGAGCCTGGAAATTTAGAAACTTCGCTATGATTTCCCTTTAATAATGGTAAACACTCCATTCCCACCAAAAGCACCATTTAATTGAAAAGGAATTATTTATTTTGAAGGGAAAAAAAAAAAAACCACCAAACAGTAAAATGATTCCAGTTTCACTCACAAAATCCACTGGAAACAACACTGTACCAACCTAACAGCAGATCTCTGGGACAGCCATGGCCCAAAGCTTTTGGGGAAACCTTCTGGGTAAGCATCATTCTGCATTTGCAACAAGGAAGAAGCTTCTACTGAAAATAAGATAGTGCTGCAACCAGCAACCTGACAACCAGCCTGCGTGGAGCAATAAAACACCAGTGCTGCCTGCAGACCCAAGGTCTCCAGCCACCACCAAGAGATCTGCAAGTGATTGAAGGAGGCAGCCAGTTTCTTCAAGACCCTATTTAAAGTGAGGACTTTGTTAAGCACACACGTGAAGTCAAGCCCTAAAAATCCCAACAGCTTCCCAATGCAATCAAACCACCTGCTGGCAGTGCCTTGACGAAATCTCACCTTCTTCCTTAAATCAGGGTGTTACCAAGTAAAAGGAATCTTATCTCCCTTCCTAGAAGAAATCCAAAGACATGGATATCAAATTCTCTTATGCATATAACTAAACTAAACAAACTCAGCACAGACACATCCAGAGCTGTCAAGACTGTCAGCTTTCACTGCCAGTGGACTTGCAGGACCTCACTGTCCAGCACCAATAAAGCCTTCCTGTTGACAATAATGACTACTCTGCTGCCACCAAATTCACTCAAGTAGAAAAAGGAAAAAAAAAAAAAGGAACTGACATAACACTTAGATAGCATTCAGGAGCAAGAAAAAAACGTTTAAGATGATCTACTGGCTTTTCAGGGGGCTTGACAGTTTATCCCTTCTATTTCAGTTGAGGGAAGAAGGTAGAGGTTGCTAGTGGGAATAGCACACAACACATTCTAGAAAGAAATTGCTTGTGAACATTAGTAAAGAAAAGATGGATAAACCAAGATTACTTTTTTTGGGAGAAATTAACTTAAAGGCAAGTATGCAGATAATTTCCCTGGGTAGTTTCACTGGTTTGGGCCATACAAAACAGTTAAAGATACAAGTCAACCCAGAAACATCATCAAATGCACATTTACTGATGCTGAATAATTTGCTCCCAAGCACTTCTCTATCCCCTTAGAGAATTATGAAATTCAAACTGGTCATGCTGACCTCTTTCTAACATTAAGTGATCAGGTTAGAGAATCCCAGAGTCCATACATTGGGAAAACACTCCAGTACTGCCCCCTGTACCCAAATGAAGTCTCTGGCATGAAAACCAGGGTCCTACCCTCTCTCCCACAAGACTCAGCACCTGCTGCTCCACAGCCACCTAAGGAGAAGCTCTTGGCTTCCCCGGCGAGTGTTTCTTCTCCATCCCCATCCCCAAGGCAGTTTGCTCAGAAGCACACAAGCTGATGATGCTCAGGAGCTTGCCAGGGGGAAGAAGAGGTGCAGGAGTCATCTTCTCTTTCAGGGCTGCTAGATCAGCTCATTCAGGTATTCCCCAACCAGCTGCAACACAACACACTGCATCACGTTCTCCAGGAGATATCTCTGATCCCTTCAGCTAGTGGTCACCTGAGCAGCTCTACCTGGTCAAAGCCCCCTAACACATCTCCTGCACAACTCAGATTCCAGGGAAGAGGGAGAGGAGAGCGTTTCCCACGACTGACACCTCTGGTGAGACTGTTACAGAGCACACTGAATGCTTCCACTGCAATTTTTTCTGGCCCAAACCATCTTTAGTTCTCTTTATAAAGAGCAGACATGCACAGCCCACATCAGGTCCCTGCACTCTGTTCGCAGCAGCCAACACACCATCTCTCATCACCTCCCAAACCCAAAAGTTAAGTGCTGCGCATTACAGTGCTCACATCCCCTCCCCACCGCAGAAGACAGAGATAATTGCTTTCCACCTCCAAGAGGATAAGTGCATTAAACCTTGAGAGGGTCAGATAGTCCACTGACCAAAGCCACTGCAAATACCAAAACTGAGACTGTCAGAGATATAATAGGTCAAAGACACAACTAAAAGGGTAATAAATCCCTAGAGAGACCTAAGCTACTGAGGGCCAGTGCTCAAGTTTGGCAGTACAGCTGGCTGTGGAAGCAACTGGGCCAGCAAACACTTTCACCTCAGCAAAATCTGTCACCTCAATGTCCAGCCGGTCACAGAGCAGAATGAGGGACAGGCACAATGTGAACACAGAGGACAATCCATCTCTCCATTCCACCTGTGCCAAAAAACTGGGACATCTTAAGTAAAAAATATATATATATTTTCAAAGGAAAAAAGGATATTCACTAGCTTTTAAACAGAAGAGAACCTTTTTTACAGAAGAGATCAAAGAAAGTGAGTTTAGTAAAGAGTAAGTTACAAAAAGAAATTGTTCATTCCAATGCAATCACTAACATAGTGTTTCTACAACATTCAGTAAAAAAAAATATCTAGCTCAAGTCCATCCTGGTTGGAATGACACCTCATATTTCACCAGCACTTACAGTCAGTGAGAAAGTTACATTTACAACAGATATTCCAATTCTTTGTTTAGATATTTTACTGTAAGCACAAGATTCTTTTTTCAACCTATTTAATGGATAGTGGACTGAGTATCTGCTGAAGAGCTGCACTGAATACTATTTCCTCCGTAGAAGTATGCACTTGATAACTAAGAAATTCAGCACTTTTACAAAATGACTGATCTGTGTGCATTTGTTTTCAACACCTCTTGCCCTTGAAACTTTAGATTTATTTCCTAGTACTAAAAAAAAAAAAAAAAAGAAAAAGTTTTATTGTGGGGCAGGGTCTCACCTTCCTGACATCCCTAACCAATGTTTAAATCTCAACTGTATTCAAGAATATACATACCTGCACACTTACAAGAACGGACCACTAAAAACTTAGCTCCATGTCATAAAGATTTTGGGGGTGTAAAAACTCCACTTCTGTTCAAGACCTAAAATTGAACACGGTCCAACACTGTCGCTCAGCTGAGCAATCCCAGCTGGACTTTCACAGGTCGAGGGCTCTGGACTCACTCAGCAAGTGCTGGAAACAAGGATTTCTGCAGAAGCAGCACAGAAATCCTTGCAACAATAAAGCATAAAAGCAGGAAGATCAGAGAGCAAGGCACCACATAATAAACTGTCCTGGCTTTAAAATTTCTGCCACATTTTATGAAATCCTGCTCTCAGCCTCCTCGCGAGAGCCTGCTGCAAAAGGCATTTTGCATTTTAGTGCAAAGAATAAACATTTCTTTATGGGGGAGATTTCATTTTCTTATTTCACAGAAAGAGAATGGCAGATATGGAGATAGATCATATGCTGGAGCAAAAAAGTTCGGTACCAGTGGGAGACATAACGGTGGAGGGGGATGAAGCTGTCAGACAAGCCCATGAACAAGATCTTCCCTTTCTCCCATGATACCCGCCAGTTTATTCATCTGTAAATTGATTTGCAAATAGCTGCTTTATACATCAAAATACGGTGTCAAAATTTACCACAGTATATGCAAACACTCTGTCAGTGGTGCAGTTTTGAGCCAGTTTGCCTGTTTTCCACTATTCATTGCAATTTTTCAGATAGTGCTTGTTTCCTTTTGAAGCTTAGAGTCAATCTTTGCTATTGTTTATTTCCCTTTTTTTTTTTAAACACACATCATTAGGCAGCAATGCTTTTAGTCATATACTTAAAAGTGCCACATTTCAAATGTTGCTCCACTGTCAAAAGGACAGTAGTCTCCATTTTAAATCTACAATTGAGTCATTTTAAACCTCCTAAAAAGCCATACATCACACATCTGACTGATCCCCAAAAGACCATTAGACATGAGCTGTCCTTCCTCATACCAGTAACTCCACTGCAGTAAACTTAAAAGTTAATGGGATTACTCCTGTGAGTAAAATAAACATACAGCACTGAGGCTACACTCTGTTGTCATGGAAAGCACACAGGGAACCATTCCAATACACAAAATAAAAAACAGATACCTCCTCAAAGCTCCTTACAGAACACTGTTGAGTGGACTGAAACATGCCCAAAGGTAACCATTCTGCATTCACATCATATATGCATGCCAGCGGTACTTAATACCTATGGAATTACACAAAATACAATGGCTATGTGAATGCATGACACACACAGCCAAGCTACTAAGAGCAAGCTAGTAACCACAAGGTTTTGTTCATGTATATTTTTACCCAAAGCATTAGACTAATTGAAATACACTGATATGAAAATTAAGAGTATTTTCATGCCTGCTTCTACTAAATACACAAAAAATTCACTGAAAAAAGAGACTTCATTCACTGATTCAAAATAAACATTATGATCTTACACCTAAATATGCATTTATCCAGTGTGCCATTACACAGAAATTGTATGTCAGTATGAAACAACACACACACAAGTCACCACACTGAGAACAGGTAGGCTCATTCTGGCCTCTGGCATGAATAATCTGCAAATTACAACCTTCCTTTATTTTTGCCTGCACCAGACCCACCCCCTTAATTGTACTCATTTACTCATTCACATTAAAAATGATACATTAAGATAAACTGAGCTTCAAAAATCCCTAGAAGAATTAACAGGGAGGTGACCAAACATAGGAGTCTAACTAAAGAATATCCTTTTAGTTGTAAGTCCCTAGAACAAATACAAAACATTACCAAGTCAGACTCATTTTGTCTTTCTCACCTTCGTCTAAGTCAATGTCAATATTTCAAACTCTATTTCTTTTCATTTGCGTGACAGCATGCTCTGTTGTTACAGCACTGCTGCATCAGCACTTCTGCTGAAAAGTCCTAAAATTAAATGTACTTTGTATACAATTATGCAACTATGTTGAATTACATTGTTCTAAGTGACCAGAAGATGTGATATACTCCATTTTTTTAAAAAAGTTTTGCACACAACACTTTTTAAGGTCATCTGGGTGATGTCCAAATAAGATCTGCAAACTAAACCAAATTCACAGGCACAGCATAACATATCATGAAGTTTAGGGTGGAAGAGGATCTTTAAACAATTCTTTCATTCATTCTGTTTTACATAAATAATTTATATAAGCCACTTCCCAAACCCTAGTGCTTAGAAATATTTAAACCACATGCAATTTTAAACAAAAGAAGGTGCAGAAGCCCAGCTGCATATGGCAGGGCTGCCCCTGTCATCCCATTATCACAGGCAACATACTTCGAAGTAATAAAGCACTTCAAAATTGTGCAATACCTTCAGTGTACTTCTTGAAATATTTTCTGTCCAATGAATTTCTGAATTTGTAAAAACACTAAAAGGCAGGAAGGAAATCTTATTCGCATCAATAAACTCTGCCAAAGAGTTAAAAATAATGGCTAAGCAATACTTGATATACATGAAATAGCATTGAGCTTTCATCCTTCACTGTGTATTTTGCTTTTAGTATCTAAATTGAGAAAAGGGATCTGGAGACAAACCCCAGTTTATTTCTCTACTAAAGGAAAATCTGCCTAATTCTCTTTTGTCAATGTTTATCCCAACCTATAACTGGAGGTTATAACTGAGCAGGTTGGGTGCTCAACACTTGCCTATAAAAATAGCAGGAATTCTGAAACTCAGCTACCCTTGCAAAAAGCTTTTTCCATGTTAAGGAACCCAGACACTGAATCTACCTTCCCCTTCCCCCTCCCCCCTCCCCCCCCAAATTTTCCCATAAGTCTCCCTCCACTAGACGGTAAAACAGAATATCATGCATTGTGAATCGTCAACTGCCCATCCCTTACCATACAACATCACTGAGTATTGCAGGAAGATTTAGAGAAACAAAAAATGTGATGCAGGATTAAAGAAAAAAAGAATTATGAGAATTTATTATCTTCCATGCAACTTCAAGTGTTACATACCTATACAGCACAGGGTGCCAGCTAGTTGGTTTTTAACCATGTTGAATAAGATGAAGGGTAATAGAAAACAAGACCCTGAAAAACCAATACCAGCAACTTGTGAAAATATTAATCACAGGTCTAAGATGGCTACCTCCATCCCAGCAAAAGTTTCCAACCACCTAAATATGCCAACTAACGCCAGGGGAGGATCTCTCTCTTCAGAGCCCAGAAGCAGCCAAACCGAACTTTTCAAACCCGAACAGGTGACAAGCATCAGTGGCACATGGCTAAGGCAGGCTGACTTTGGCATCGGAGGTTTCTCATGCTTTTGGCTTCCCATGCTTCAGGGTGAGCCGTTCCCAGGAGCAGAGCTGTTCAGTGGTAATTGGCAAAGGAGACATGCTGTGAGAAGCACTTGTCAAATAACACTGGTTTACAAATAAATCTCCTAACAGCCAAGGACAGCAGTTATAAGTTCAGGTCTGCAGTCAGACCCCTCCTACCAGCGGTCTTTTAGCTTTGCATTTACTGAAGAGAGAACAATTACAGAGCAGCAGTTGGAAAAGCAGAGGGAGAGAGATCTTGAAGCAATTGCTCATGCTGCTAATCATTACTCTAATATTCTCCTACAGCTTCCCTGTAAAGATGCCACTAAAAGCGTTTGCTCGGCATCTTTGTTAATCCTTTCCAGTATTGTTTCCTATCATGTAAAAGTCCTATTCTGCAGCTGCCTGTTCACGCAGAGGCACCTCTACGCTTGAGCAATGCTCCTGTTGACTCCATCAGTACTATCCAGTTTTTCCAAGAACAGGGAAGGATGACCAAAATGGGGCTGGGAGCATCTGTGGGGCTCCCAGCACCATGTCAGGGCAACGTGCCTCCCAAGAGGCTGGTAACGGGGACAGCCCTTTGGAAGCAGCCACACCGCCTGCCCAGCCATCTCTCCCACGGGTGAAATAATCTGAAACCATGGGAGCAAAAGGATTAGGCCCATTATTATCATCTCGCCAAGGCAAAGCCAAAGGCATTTCTGTCATCCCCTAAAGCTTCCTGAATATTTGATATCTTCACACACACAGAGGATCAGCATTTTCCCCTTCCTCTGCACTTTTTTTTTTGTTGTCGAAGAAAACTGTGATTCACGTTATTCTCACTCTCCAAAATAAATTACAGCTAGCTGGTTACCTCAGGCCACATCTTTGAAATTCTGCTATGGTTTTCCTTCACCACCCTTAGCATACTCTTCCCTCTAAAGGTGCTTCACAAACAATTATGGTGCATCACAAAACCAGTCTGCTACAAGCAAACAGCACCTGGGCATCCCCATCAGATGCTGAACTTCTCCGCCCATGGCTTTCACATTAGAGCCTGCCTGCGGACACAGAAAATAATAATAAGCCCAACGCAGTGCCCACACAACACGTATAGAGGGGAGGGAGAAAACAAACAAACACACACAAAAAACCAAAACCAAACAAAAAACCCCAACAAACAAACACACAAAACAACAACAATAACAAAAAACCCCAAAACAGTCAGGTCTGAAAGCCTGAAGTACCCCCACTAGACAGGAAGCCTGGACACGTATTTTTGGCTATTAGCTTCACAGAGATTAAATGTATTAAAAAAAAGAAATCGGTCCTCTCCAGCCGCGCTCCGCTGCGTAGCGGGTTAAACACCGGCTCCTCCGCAGCTTCCCATCCATACCTATGTATTTTAAGGCACAGAGTAAGCGCCCTATGCAAATGCACCTGTGCAAATTCCCCCGTGCAAAGCCCCACAGTTCCAGCCGCGCCAATGCACCTGTGCAACCCCCTTGGTGCAAGGGGTGCAAGCGTGTCCCCCACACACACACCACAAAGGCACCTGTACAACACCATTCCACCAGAAACACTGCGAAACGCGCCCGTGCCGAGGCGGCTGTGTAACCCGCCCCGGGGCCGCGCTGCGGCCCCGCTCCCCTCCCAAGGGGGCTCGCAGCAGCCGCTCCCGTTTCCCCGGATACCCCAGCCCAGGACCCACCTCCCCGCCGGCACAGCCTCTCTTTACCTCCTCCCAAACGTCACAAAACTGAGCAAAATGAGCTCAAAGCAGCCCGCCGCCGGACAGTCCCCCTCCCCGGCGGGCGCTGCCCCGACGGCCCGGCCGCCCCGTCCCCGCTCACCCTCGCTGCCGGGGCTGGCCAGGAGGCTCCGGAGCGCGGCGCACAGCAGCAGCGGCAGCAGGTACGTCCAGCCAGGAGCCGGCGCCCCGGCGCGGCCGGCCCAGCCGCCACCGCCCCGCGGCTCCATCCCGACGCCCCTCAGCGCATGAGGCAGCCCTTCTCCCCCGACCCCGGCACTGCCCGCTCCGGACGGGGTGGGCTGCCAGCTCAGCTTCACTCCGCTCCGCTCCACTCCCGTCCAGCCGCCGGCGCGACTGGCGAGCCGGGGATGAGGGAGGCGGACCCGCGCCGCCGCGGAACCGCCCCCGATGGGGCGGACCCGCCGCCGCCATCGCGCCGGAGGGTCGGTGCCCACCGCGCCTCAGGGCACCCTGCGGGGCAGTGGGTATCGCGCCTAACGTGGCGGCCCCAAGGGCCACCCCCCCCGCCACCCGAACCAGTGCTGTTCCTGCGAGGCGGCCCTCGGGCCCTGGGGAGCCCGCTGAAGGGGAGCGGGCCAGGTCACGGCCCCCCAAACTTCCCTCTCCTCAGCAAAAATACAAGCAACTCCCTAACAGAGCCAGTATTCAAGCAGATGACAGGTAAAAGATTATTTTCAAGTGTATTTTACCTCAGGTCACCACCGGAGCACAGCTTTGAATCCTGCAGTGATAACTGGTTTTGCGGAAGTTTTCACTGAGGCGGGTTTTTTTTTACTCCCTCTGGGCCCTAGTTGTCACCCACTTCATCCTCCTGGAAAACATAAATCCCCAGAGTTATCAGAAATTAATTGCTAGAGGTTTATTCACTCACATAAGTTCCTCCCGTGAGGGAAACTACCTCCAGAGAAGCAGATACAGACAAAACCCAGCCTTGCAGGTGCATAAACAGCAAGTCAAGGTTGACCAAAACCCTTCTCACCCAGTGCTGCCTCCTCCCTTTCATACCAATGCCAAGATTTGGGGCTGTTCGTTTATATTATAAAAGCAGTAACCTAAGGCCGAGCACCTGGAAAAGGCTCTCTCCAGGGATCAAGGCTCAGGACCAGGGCTCCCAACTAGTTGCAAAATCCCCAAAGGCAGTTTTAAGAGGACAAGTAGTCTTTAGCCAGATAACTGCTGATAACACACATCTCTCCTCATGGGCCTCACTCTTCTTTTATTCATAAGTAGCTAAACTATATGTTTCTCTGTGCCCCTGCAGCAGATACGAACCTCAGCTATTGCCAAAATATGAATATAGTCCTGGGCTGTACCATGCATATTATTTGCAAAAGCGTTTGCTCCTGTTGCAAGAGGATTTTCTACATCGAGATATTCAACATTTTCACTGCCAAAAGGAGGACCAGGAAGAGGCTTGGCTTTACAACATGAGGCACATCAGTAAAGTTGCCAGCCAAATGAAAGGCATGGCATGCATCTGTTTACAGCAGTGCATTGGATCTTCACTATTCAAATAAACCTACCAATCTGCAGTTCAGAATGCACGGAGGTTTGCCATCAGACACCTCCCTGCATAAAGCTGCACAGCCGGATCCTCAGCTGGGATAAATCATCACAGCTGAGAACATCTTACCCTAGCCTGCAGCGGATTTAGGATGGGAGTAGCACCACATGGTGTACTCATTTCTAGGAATGTGCTATCTGTAGAAGCAATGCTAAGGTTTCCCACCCACAAGTCAGGGCAAAGAAAGAAAACTTAGTCAGAAACAGCACTTTGCTAGCACAGTAAAAAGGATCAGGTGGCAAAGAACAAGTGAAATGCTAAGCTGGATGGGAGCCTTTGCCAGACAAGAGGCAAGACTGCTGCAGCTTGACAAGTCTCTTAGCACATCCTCATATCAAACTGTTTGTTCCCTCTTTTCAGCTACTATTTGACAGACATTAACTGCTGTTTGGACTGCAAGGCTTATAATTTAAAGGCATTTCAGATGATATGTTAGTGATATCTTAATTTTATAGGAAACGCTGAGATGAGCTTCATATGATTCATCAGCTATTTAAGAGTAGCCACCATGCTCTAGGTTTCATCCTAGCTGCTGGTTTTTCCCCTGCAGCAAACCAGCTCATTTGGTTTGTTCTCCACCCTGGCTGTGGCATAGGAAGAGTGTCACAAATGTAATCTCCAAGGAGATCATTGACTACTGTTAAAAATCCTAAGTACAGCATTATAAAATGGTTATCACTTTATCCCTAAATGAAGGGTATTGCAACTTTAAACACTGTTTAATTAATCCTGTTTGGTGGGGGCTCAGTCTTCTACTGCTCTCCTCTTCGTTTTGCCACCAGTCTCAGTAATCTGCAGCGAGCAGTTCTTTCCCACCCTTTGCCTCCTCAGTGGGCTCTTACAGAGATGATGGAAATTTTAGCAAAGTGCTGCAGCACTCCTGGTAGCCTTGATGGGTAATCAGAGAGAAGCTTGACAATCTGATGGACTCCTGAAGAGTATATCTTTTATGGCTTTGAGTAAATTCACTGTAAAAATCACAAGATGTGGCTCCCAAACTATTCAGGAACCTAAGCCTCTCAGGCTCATGCCATTTCTCCTCATATCCAGCCTGTACTTTGTGTTAGCTTCAATTTTTTCAGATTAATTCATTTCTGGCCCTTACATATATGTCTTTTCACCTATGCAAATGGTATACCCTCTTAATCATCACTTAGTTAAGGTCTGTATTTCACCCTTCATATCTTTTTCTCAAGTCATTTCTATAGTGTTAGTAATACTGTTACACTCCAAACTCCCTCTTGTTTTCCCAACATCTCTTTCATAACAGTTTGCCCAGAAGTACAGTCATACTAAAGCCATAATAAACAACTATCTCTAAAATGTTTTTGCATATACTGCCTGAAACTGAAACGACAGCTTTGCCCCGTGTAACTTGCCTTGTAATAGCTGTCAGCTATTACACATATTTTAAACTATTTATGAAACCAGGTATCTTTTAAATTAGTGCATCTCAGATTATTTCATTTAGATATGCAAAAGCTCATTTTTCCCAGTCTAATTTCATTTCTCTTCCAAACATGTAATTCTTTTCGTATAATTTCTGTGTTCTGACTAGCTTCTAACTTTGCAGTGCCAATTCATTTCATTAGTGTATTGTTTATCCTATCAACAGGATACACTTGAACAATAAATGAGTTTATCCTTCAGATTATTTCAGGAAGCCGCAACTACCAACCAAATCCATTCTGTGTACCGAAGTGTAAGGGCATAATACTTATTGCATCTCCATATTCAATACAGCCACCATCTGAGAAAAGATTCAATTTCATACTTGAAATTTAAGTGTAAACAGCCCCACTAAAGCCACAGATTCTTTGCATTAATGGAATAGAAGCCCCACTGTAATGCAACAAATTCTTTAATTATTTAGGCACATAAGTATTTCCATTTTCCTTTGAAAAGTCTTTTCAGAATAGTCAGCAGATGACACCTTTAAGGAATACCATCATGAAATCTAGCAATTACTTTTGTTTTTTGACCCACAAGCCCTTTGAAACAGAATAGTTATCTTCTGTTCAAAAACTAAATGCTTATTAAAAGCAAAAGCAATTGAGATCAGCTAAGCAGCTTTGCATAGTAGGTACAACTGGATTTGCACCATGAATGCGAACTACAATTTTAGCACAAATGGTTGTGTTCAAGAAACACCACAGCAGCCTGTGTAGGACTGCAAAAAGCAATAGTCACAGGCCCAGCAGACAACAGGAAAATTTGTACCAGGAGCCAGCAGGCACAAGAAAGTCAAAATATCAAGTGCAGGTGGACCACCCCTTGGCCAGACAAGATATATCAGGGATTGTCCCCCTTGGTCACTGCTGAAATCGTCCTACTTCAGTGTAGACAAAGATTCTAACCAATAAACCGGTATTTGCATGAATAAAAATGAGCAAGTGGTAGATAAAGCATTGCCTGTGCAAGTTCAAAACCCAGCCACTGCTGTGGTCTCAGCACTGATTTTTCTTTTGCCACCCGCACAAAACGCAGGAGCTACTGGCAACTGTGCACTTAGGGAAATCTGCTGACTTCATTTACAGCCAAATTAGACCCAAAGCCATGAAAATCCATGGAAAACCATGTGAATATTTGCTTCAGACAGAAGAGGCTTAGTGAAAGCTTGACATTTCAGCCTGGCATTGAGCACTTTGTCATCAGCCCTTGGTCCTGATAAGTTCTTCCAAAGGCCCTTGACCTGGCAGCATGCTTCCATTGGCAAATGCTGCATCACTGCTCCCTTCTCTCATAGCCCTGTAGCCAGATCCCTGGTATCAACAACCCACTGTCCATCCTCAAGCAAAGGAACAGTCCCTGGCCCAGAGGGTGCCATGTCTGTCCTTTCACATGCCAGCCCAGGTTAGACCCATCAGCACATGGAAGTCCACACCTGGGAGCACTGAGAGCAGCAGACGCAGCTGGCACAACTTGGCACCCACCCACTGCTCAGCAGGTATCAAGGTGTTTCTTTCCATCACACCAGAGGAGAGCATTAAAAGGAACAAATGAAACGGCTTTGAAGAGATTTATGGAGATTTTCTAATGCAGAAAGTGGAGAACAGGAGAAAATGCAAAGGCTAATTCGATTACGTTGTTAGCCCTGTATATTCCGTATTTCTTATTGTAAGCTATTTACATGCATCCACTAACTGTAACAGCTCAGCACCTCACACTCTTGAATCTATCTTCCCAACCTGCCCCTGTGAGGAAGACAGAGGGAAGACAGAAGCAAAGGAGATGTTAAAGATGTTAAAGATCCAGATAAAAATTACTGAATTGATTAGAGCTCCTCTAGATCAGGGGCAATGTTCTTAAAATATGAATGAAATTATTCTTGAATCAGAGTAAGTATCAGCAGACATTAAGAGAAACTGGCTTATCTCCTCAAGACATTCAGTCAGAAACCTTAGTAGACACTGCACAAGCTTGGGCAAGTGATTTGGGTGCATTTGCAAGTACCAGAGCGCTTTGTGAAAACCTAGCCCCTTGAGTAACTTCTCAAGGTCACAGAGAAGGTGTGTAGCAGACCTGAATCGAGCTCAAAAGCTATTAGAGCATCCATTTGCTTTTCATTCTCACTTTTCCTTTTCCAGCATGTCATTTTGGATCAGGATCTACAGTAGAAAATGTGGACATTACTGTAGTTCAAGGGTTCACATTCAGCACTTCACTCATTAAATGTACATTCTTTCAAGGTACAAACACAATAATGGATATAATAATGAAAATCACTATATTAATGTATCATTTACTAATGAAATACATTAATCTCCCACATACAGTACTGTCCAGAACTCAGTTCCTTTTTGAACTATGTTTCATAAGGTCAATAATGCCTTTGATTTCTAAGGGAAGGCTGGATGGCTACCCCGAATTGCTTTGATTATAGGCAGACTAGTTTCATTAAGTCAAGCTGCTGCCCTATATTCCTCCAAGCAGAGCTGTTTGATACTGACTCTCTATTTCGACCTACCCCTAATGATTTCCTAAATAAATCACATCATTGTCAGTCGGTTCATATCTCAAATACTTGCAAATGCCTAGCAATTTCAGCTGCCAACACATTCATTTATGTTCTTGTGAGATGGCATCTGGATCACAGCTATAGTCTTTGCGTCCTTACCATCAGCTAATTGCAACTGGTTTTGAAATGCGGGAACATATTTATTTCTCTCCTTCCTTGCAATATTCAAGTTGTGCCTTTAGGTAAGCCTTGTGTTCCAAACTCAGAAACACTTAACTTGCAAAAATCTAGTGTCTACTCACAGAGAAGTGCTTCAGCAAGTGTAAATATTTTTTGGCATGTGCTTTGTTAAATTATGCTTAAATAACAGTGACAGGGTAGGATCAGGGCCAGCTTTCTGGGACAGACTACCCCACATGACAAATTCTGGCACAAATATTCCACATACAATCCATGTCTTTCACACTGCCAGATTTCAGTGTTTCTTCCCCTATCCAAGAGTTACAAACAAAAGACTACTTAAAAGAGCTTACTTGTGTTAGATTTTGCAAAAATTGAAAGAAAAGGCAAAAAAATTCAGCAGCTACCTTTTATATACAAACTTCCCAAATGGAGGGTCTATCTGCCATAAAGAGGCTAGCCTCCCAGACAGACTGCTGTTCCTTCCTAGAAAAAACTCTTCCTTCCATACCAGAAGAGCTAGAGCAATTACGTGGTGTTTGCAATCAAGCTACAGGACTCGGGTGCATTGGTACGAGTTTTGCTTCCGACACAGATGACCTGAGCAATCCCGAGGAAGCTGTTTTCTCAGCTGGTAATATCCCTTTACTCAATGGTCAGTGCACCCAAAGGAGCTGCAAATAAAATGCCATTAACTTAAACAAGTCCTTTTGAGGCTCAGCATTGCACCTGGGTGAGGTTGAAGGGGAACACCATCTAGCCTGGCTCTTGCGTCATGCCTGCCATGGTGATATTTCTGCAGCACTGTTAATGGGCAGTGTGATTAACAACCCACACAGTCCAGACAAGCCAAAGCCAGTGCTTGCAACCACTGGTGTGCTTCATTTCACCTCCCCGTTCTTCTGAGCCCACCCTTTCCCTTGCCAGATCCCCTTTGCCTTCTCTTCAATGCAAGACTGCCTTTTAACTGCACTGTTGGCTATGCTGATTTGTCACCCTTCTCCTTATAGAAACTCTTCTCATTATCTTTGATGTCCTCTCCCAGACCCAACTCCCGTTGGAGTTTGGCTTTCCGAACCTCATCCCTGCATGCTCAGACAGCATGTCTGTATTCCTCCCAGATTTCACTGCAGTGTTACCAGAGCACTGGACAGTACTGGGGCATAAACGTATCATCCACTTCATGACATGACAACTGGCAGCTTGTTACCAGTTATTTCTCCTTTTATAGCTTCTCCTGCTTGCTCCCTGAACTTCATTCCCCTTTCCGTCTCTTGTAAGATCTTCTGGGCTCTGCCACCTTTGCCTCGTCTCCTCTCACCTTTAGTAGGTTCTGCCTTGCCGCATGTGCACTCCCAGACACTTCTGGCCGCCTCTTTTCTGCCTTTAATTCTGCCACCAGCTAAATGCAAGAGTAGGTGATTACAATTTCATTCAATCAGGAGGTGAGGGAGATGGGGGCACAGGCACAGCAAGTAAAGAATGGCAATCAGATTACAGCTGTAGCCTAGGGCAGAATACTTTGTAATGTGAACTTGTAATGGGTCTCTGGTCTGGGGCACGTAATAGACATTTTAGCCAGACTGCAATAGTCACCCAAAGACATTTACTTCAGGAAGTACTAAGCCTGGTATAAACATTTAAACTTTAATAAAACCGTTACAGATTCACTGATTGCGCAGCTCCTTTAGACAGTGAAGCTACATAAAGGAGTGAATAATAAAGCAAGGTGAACAGAAGTCATTGTCAAGCTATTTACATAAAGATTTACTGAGTGCTCACCCTTAGTATGGCTTTTGGTCAGTGCATTATCCACATCCAAGAACTAGTCACTGAACAATAACCATCTCAAAACATATCCCATCCTAGACACACATTGTACTCTGCAGATCAGTGTATTTGAAGACATTCGGTTAAGAACCAATATTTTCATTCCCATTTCATATTCACAGTATCCAAGCCCCTTACACATCTAAATGTAACATTAAATTAAGACATAACATCATAACGTCTTTGTTTCTGCATATGCTTAGAACCACTTCAACACTAACAAGCAAGTTGTGTTAAATGACAAGTTAGCTCGTCGTGTTGCAAATGACAAACATGACTCTGCCCACATAGAATAAAAAACAAAAAAGGATTTATAAGGAAGGAAAGAGCCCATTAACCCTCTTCACAACCATCACCCTGGGAACTGGGCACCTCGAACTTAGAGAGCTGCTCAGGGGCTGAGTTAGCCCCAAATCTGGAAGGTGGGAGCACATTCATATCGTGTCAGCATCCCTGGAGAAGAGGCTGCTGCAGATCTGCCCACACATTCGGGAGAATAGGGCAGGCTTAGTTTATTTTTAGATTAGTAACAACTTTCTCAGTCTTTGGGTACCATTCCCCACCACACACACTGAAGGCAGAACAACACACTGAGTGGAGCAAATTGCTAATCTTGACAGGAGAGCTACACTAGCCATAAAATCTCACTTGGGCACTGTTGAACATGGGAGAAAACAGTCCTACTTCCTAGGCCCTGTTTATAAAGCAATACAGCTCTCTCCAGTCTGCAACTGACCTTTTTCTAGGACTGATCAAAAACCTTACATGAACTCCTAAAACCAACAGACCTCAATATTTCCTAATAAAAATACAAGACCAACCTTTGTCATTTCTTTCTCTGCCATCCCTCTGAATCAGCCCTCAGTGCTCTGCTGGAAGGAAAGCCAATGGTGAGAAGCAGAGAACAAATCTTAGACACTCAAAGCAACTACATTTACACTAGAAGCAGTAGGAGATGCATGAGGTCACTTAAACATGATAATACCCCGTAATATGTTACATTTAATGCACTTACTCAGTTTTTGCCTAGGTCTGTTCTTTCTTTGGCCTGACACCAAGGCAAGCTGGACTTTCCGTGGCATTGCCACTGATTTGCTCCTGTCTTAGTCAAGTCTCTTATACTTATGTAGCTTGATAATCCATTGGCAAACTGCAGGTCATAGTTACCTTTTATGTTCTCCACTGAGACCAAAGATTTGTCTCTGTTCTGTACCTTGCACAACAGTCCTCACTTTGACTGGAGTCTGTTCTCACCTGGTGCTTGTATCCATTTAGTTTATATCCACGTTCCACAAGATCAATCTTGGCTTAATTGCATTGGGCTAACAACTCAGTCCCATCATCTCTGTCAAGTTTTATTCAGAAAAAAATAATCATCTTCCATTCTATATACAAGCCCACTCTTCTGATCACCATCACATTTCCTGACTTTGCATTAAGAAAACATGAATTGGCTTGAGTAGTCCATTTCCAGAAATTCAGTCCGAAGAGAAGGTCTGAGCCCTTTATTCAGTTCCCATTTTTCAACACATAGCGCCTTTCAGAAGAGAGCTTTATCACTCCTCCCCAGCTCCCTGCGAGCACTAGGTTAAGGGCAAAATGCAGCCGAACACATGCGGTGGCAGGAGTGTGTTTACATGAAGCTGCTGATAGCAGATGCCAGCTTGTAAAATTAGCCAGTAAAAATACCAGCATCACTGTTTACAACTACTCCAAGCAAGTCGAGCTGCCAGCAAACTGGAAATCACATTGTGCTCACACACCAGGTTAGAGACCCAGCATTTGGCAAAAAGCATCAGTGTTTTTAGGCTACCAGAAGTGGGATTCTCATTCAAGTAGAAGGGACTCAACCAAAAGCTGCCCAACAGTCTTGATCCTTCTCACTTCTGCTTCCCAAAGGGATCCACCCTGGCGGGTGGAAGAAGGTGGTTACTGGGGCTCTCTGTGATAACTGTTGTTTCAGAAGAGTAGCTAAAACTGATTAAAACATTGAGTCTTTCTTAGGCAGTCTCGAACCCGACAGTCTCAGCTTAGTTAAGCTTTGACTGTTAGGTGCAGGTGAAGGCTACCTGCCTGTTTAGTGCAGGCTGCCTCCATGTACAGTTGCTAATATATTCATCAAGTTTTGTTTTGTTGTTTTATTATATGCTGAACTTCATGCTTTGGGGAGTTTTGCGAATATGTTTGAGACTGCTTCAGGTGTCTAAAACAAAGCACACGCAAGAAAATTCAGAAAATAGACTTAATTCTAACAGCAAGTGTAGAAGAAATGCTGTTGGCCAGTAACACCTGATGTGCTGAATTTACATGATGCATATTTTTGCTCCTGCGAAGTTACAGGGCAGCGATTCAGTCTGTTCACATCTCTGGTCACATCACATGGTGATGTGACCTAGAAACTTCAGTCATGCTCTACCTGTTAGCTGGTGTCTGAGTGCAGAACTGAGGAGTCTAAAGGTGCAAGTGGTCAGACTGATGAGCTTGAATGAACTATTTAAGTCCTTGATGGTCTGTATGTTAACTTTCCCATTCCTGATTTTTATTATATGTAAAGCAGTGACTGCCAACCAGACATCATATATGGTCTTTCCTAAACAAAGTAGTGCAAATAGCTTCTCACAGATACAGTCACACAGAAATGAAGGACTTTCCTTTTGCTACCAGTGTGCTGGTTTTGAAGCCTGTTCACTAATGCTTAACCCTTTCACTCTGTTGTTCTGTTGTTTTTTGTGTGGGTTTTTTTTTGTTTGTGGGTGTTTGGGTTTTTTGTGTTTTGTTGTTGTTTGTTTTTTATTTCACTGTTTTTAAGCTTTGTATGTCAAGTTCTCTGTCTAGATATGTATAGTGGCATTTGGCTTGTGAAGTTTCTAGAGACTGATTCCTTGCTCGTTTTATGCAGTGTGTGTGATAAGGTACTTCCTTGCTGGAATCCCAAAGGATTTGTGCCATACAAGTGATAATTGTAAAGTGCTTTAAACTGCTCTGTAAATTATATGCACATGGGTGGGGAGGAGTGTATACGTGGGAAGGATGGGACTCATACAGTAGGGAAAAATTTTTCTTGCCAAATCCAGGGTTTATGAATCTACTTGTCTCACCAATGGTACGACATGTGTGTGGGTTGTACTACAACAGAGATGGGTTTTGCCTGCCTAACGATATGTGTTAATCTTAAATGGGAGTGATGGGCATTTCTGAGAAGTTGTCGCCTTAGCTGTTGAGTTTAGAGTTGAAATTAAGGCTTTCCAAATGGAAACTCCTCTGAAGCCTGCAAACGTCAAGTATGGATGTACCTGACGGATTTAAAAAGGCAACAGATGGGAGATATATAAGATAGCTCAAAAGTTGTTTTTTTGTGCCTTAAGCTGTGTAATGTGCAGCACCTGAGGAAATCTTCCCTTCACTGACAGTGCTTATTCAAGCTTGAAAACCCAACCTCCTCACAGGTTTAACTTCAAGAAATTAAAATAGTGCCTGTATTTTTCTTTGGTGATTTCACTTTACTTGCTTTCCATAGTCTTTCTTACAAAATAATTATTTCAGACACGAATTTATATAAGCTACTCTAGTGAAAAAATAAGTGACTGATTAATGTTCCTTCAACATAGAGCTGTAATGGCCAGTTGATCTTTTTTATCATTGCACCATTCTGTAGTGGTCCTAGGGACTACAGATTTTTTTTCTTCCTCATAGTGGTGCTGTATCTGATAGTACAAATGTGGTCTGTCAACAGGCAGATCATTAAAAACAAGCATTTAATTCCTGTAGAATGCTGTTAAGGTCCAACTTGTGTCTTTATAATCGAACTAAGAAATACCAGTTTGGGAGTTAGCTTGTCGCACATCAGACATGGCACAGACCCTGGAAAATGGCTCATGGCCAGGGAGTGTGAAGTCTGAGTCTTGTAGCAAATGACCACCTAACCAAATCTCTTCTGTTTAGATGTGGGCATATAAAAGGCAAGAGAAAGGAGTACGATTTCAATCTTAGATGCCCAGTAACAAAAGAATCAGCAGGTGATATTTGTCAAGCAAACTTGGCACATGTGGGTCAGGAATAACTTCATTCAGCCAAAGTCCTTCTTCTCAGTTTCATATAGCTGTTTGGCTTTATTTTATCTGCTTATATTTCATTTAACAGTCCATCAAGGGACCAAAGTAGCATGGGGGCAACTCGGGTAGATAAGCAATAATATGGCCGAGATTGGTATATATGTCTGACAGGTGTTTGCACTACTTTGTGGAAGTGGGATGAGTATTAGGGTGGTACTAGGCCCCTTTCTATGTGGCCAAGAAAAACAAAGCTGCTCTCACGGTGTCTGTGCTGTACAGGGTTCTTCATAAAACAACTGGTTGCAAGTATTTCCTCCTGGCAATCTTCTGATTTTTTTTTCTTGCTTCTATGGCACTCTGCAGTCTGGCTTCAGGATAAAGTATTCAGTAACTTTCATCTCAGCTGGTGAGAATGCTCATGGGTTTTCCCCAAACAATATACACTATCTTGAGGGAAATTACAGAGCTATTGGTAACAGTGCAATATACTTATTGGTGAAGAGAGAAGAGGTTGGCCTTGTCTTAGGAGGTTTGCCTGAGGTAAATGCTGGTTTGACAATTCATTGGACTGACACTCCAACAGTTCGATGGTTTCCCCAAACGCCCACACGTTTTTCCAAAATGGAGGCAGACTGAAACTGCTTGGAGTGAAATATCTGACTTAACCAGAAGTCAGGATATCTTCTTCATGATTAATTTAAAGGCACCTTATTTGTTTGTTTGGTTGGTTGGTTGGTTTTGTTTGGGTTTGGTTTGGTTTGGTTGGTTTGGTTGGTTTGTGGTTTTTTTGTTTATAGGGAATTCTAGATATGATGAGTTAAAAGGTATTGTGAGCCTCACAACAGCAAGCCTGGACCATACGTGTGCAGCAGTTCAGGAGTGTCCAAAGTGTGCAGGAACTAGGTTTGTAACTAGAACAAATGACTGGCCTTTGGTTTACTCAGCAGACTGTTTCAGAGATGGGAAGTTTCCACTCCTTCCAGTTGAAGTTTTTGCATTTCTGATCTCTCACAGGACACTGGAACTTCGATATTTCATCTTAGTTTCTCTGAGCTATTTGTTCAAGAGGCTTTTGACCGGTGATTACTGCATAAATAAAGTAGCTTTGGCGCTGCTGACAACAGCTTGCTCAAATGCCCACTGCAAAGCTGACAGCTTTTCTGAACAAAGTACCATGATATAATTCAACAGTTGCTGGCCTCCCATGGTTTAAAGAAAAATAACGTTCAGCTCAGAGTTGGAGTAAAAGGTGGACAGTGCTACAAATGGTCATGGCAAATGTGACTCAATAAGGCAAATATTGAGAGGTGGTCAATGATAACAAGAATAAAGTTATGACAACACTTGTTTCCTCACTGTTCTGAAGTATTAAAACATACTTAAAATGTACAACAACCTACTGTCTGTCCATTCTTAACGTAATAAGTTTTAATTGTTTCCTCAAACTATCATATCAGCGCTTGCATCAGGAACTTGAACTTTATTTTGTGGATGAGTGACATGATGGGAAATAACCGGGGATATATGCTGAGCTGACCTTTGGGAAGGAGCGCAGGTTGAAGGTGCTTTTTTCTTGGAGATGCTGAGCCCCTCGGTCCTGTTTAGAGGGTACAACAGCACTTGGGCTACCTGCAGCTCAGGCTTGGTTCTGTGGCACCAGTATATTTGTGAATTTGGTGTTCATGCTGTGTATTTTTGACAATGGCCCTCTTGAAATGGGTTGTATGAGTGAGAGGCCAGAAATTGAGTGCTCCGATAGTCACTCTTGCTTCTCACTTCTGTGAAGCTGCAATGATTTCCTTTGTAGTCTGCAAGCAGGTATTGCAAGAAATGAAGAATAGCCAGAAACTTTAAAATAAAACTATTTAAACTGGATTCTGGCTTGCTGTGCTGTTCATTCAAACCTTGGCCTTAGAAGGTAAGTTAAGCTGCAGGGATCTAGCTCTTGGCTGGGAACTGTAGAAGGCATTTAAACCTTGCGTGCAAAAAACCTACTTCGCAGGAATACAAAATAAATGTCTGTTATTGTTCAGACAAGCCGTCAGCAGCTTGAGGGCTGCCACAGACTGGTATATAAGTGTAACTTCAAGACATTCTTGTTCTTAATAAAAATTAAATGCTTCCTATGCTCTTTCTCATTCAAGACAGATGCTAATCCCTTCAAATCTTAAGGCAATGCCTGATCAGGTGTTAGGTGCTGTACACGTGTGTAACAAAAATCATATTAAGCAACTTTTTTGTTAAATGTGCTCTGGCAAACCAGTAGTGCTGCTAGACTTTGGTTTTGCTTCAAGATGACTGGCTTCTGAAGCTTATGAAAAAGCTTGTGTTGTATTAGCAGCAATCCTGTTTCTTGTCTTAAACATATTGGAAGCATCTATAACGTATGATATAATCAGAACAGATTGTGACCCTCCTATCCCTTGATTTGAATGGCATTCTTGCAATGTCAGGTTCTAGCCAGAGGGTTATAATTGTGTTCTTAGCAATCAGATGTATTAATTATCCGTGATTATGCTGAGTAGAAGAAAATTGTGTCCAATATCTAACTTCCCTCAAATGTATGGCTACTGTAGTGAATTGGTAATGTTTCTTTTTGATGGTGTGTAGAGAGAAATCTTGCCTGCTTTTCTCCCTAGTAGGCTTCTTTGTCTTCTGAAAATGAATCTTAAGATACCTGTGTTTCTTTGGAAAAACTGCTGACAGTTGAAGAAATGCAGGTGGACAATGGGAAAGTTATGTGCCTTGGGCATATGATAGCTTAATCTGCTCTTCCATGAGTGAATAGGTGTGTCTTGCAGGAATTCATCTATGGAGGCCCATGTCTTTCATAGTAGATGGAAGATAATTCACCTTCATTCATTAAATCAATGTGAGAATGTATTTGGAATAGGCTGGTATGTCACCTGCTGTAATCTGAGTGGTTTTGACTCAGTAGTGGAATAATGCTGATGAGAGGATAGACAGGCTCTGATGGATGTTAATGCATACAGCTCCTCAAAGTGGCTTTGGCCATCTGTCATGTGACTGGTAAAATAGTGACTTGTGTCAAAGATACATTGCTGCAGTCTTTGCTTTTGCATTCTTTTGAAGCTTGTGCTTGTTTACCTCTCATCTGAACTACTGTGAGCAAGTCAGTCTACTACCCAGCACCTGTGGCTGAGATGTGACTTGGGAACGCTCTCACCTGCTAAGGACCTATGTGAAAGCCTGGATTTTCCCAGGAAGCTGAGCACAAGCAGGTTTTGCCCACTTCAGAAGGACTGCAGAAAAGTCTCCACCTTTGGACTCAATCGCGCGGGTCCCAAGGCAGGGAAATAATTCTTTAAATGCCTACAATGCTTTTATATGATAAGCTGTAGTTCAAGCATTGCTTAAGGTCAGAAACAAGAGTGATCAGGTTCTTTGCAGGACAATGGCATGTGTTTTCTTCAGCCAAAGCCTTGGAAGAAAATTCTGCATCTTCAGGCCTGAGGTGAACCTATTCCAGGGCTAAGGACAGGAAAATGGCATCTCTTAATAGGGAAATATGCACCTTCTACAGGCCACACAGAAAAGTCGAAGTTGCCTGCAACTGCAGGACCAGATTCAAATGTTGCATCAGGTCCTGTGCATCCTGTTTTGCTGGGGATCCTAGATTACCTTATTGGGGAGAAAAATCATATAGAAGTTGTTATGGGACAGTTTGAGGTTGATCACGGCTTCATTTTTTTTCCTATAGAATGGCTGGACACTGCCATGATTGCTTCTCTGACAATATAACTTGTACTTTAGAGTTACCTTGGTCCTTGTGAATAAATGTAACTTATCAGTCCCTCAGAATGACCTATTCTGTATTTTACCTGCTGAGCAACATCAGAAGCTGAAAGAATACTGTGCTAGCTTTTCTTGCTCATTCTTTTCTGCTAATTAAGAAAACCCAAGCTCTTCAGTAAAGTGCTGGAAAAAACCCCACATTTTAGGTGAAAAATTGAGACTTGTCAGACTTGGGAGAAGAAAAAAACCAAATAACCTGGGAAGAGAATGCTCTACTTTTCCAAGAAGGTGGTAGTTAAGGCTACCTAGCAACCCTGTGTTATGATATAGAATGGACTTTATCTGGGTCTTGGTCAAGAGAAGACAGCTGCACAGGTGTTTGTTTCAGTGCTTCAGTTTCTGCATGCCTGCTGGACATGTAGGGGTCTGGCTCTCACAAGTGCTGTATTTTCAGTGCTGAGGGTAAAGTCTGTAAGAACTCTCAATTAGGCTATCATCATGTGTGCAGAAAGTGCTTGCTCTTGTGGCTTTGTATTTCTGTTTTTTTGAAAGCACACCAGTCAATGGTATTGGATATGTGTGGGTTTTGGCCAATCTGGTATTTGACTGTATCAGCTGGTCATCCAGCTGTGGGGTCCCGGTCCAATTTCAGGCTCAGGAAGGTTCAAAAATTATTCCAAGAGTGAGATTAAGACACAAACGAGGTCAGATGCCACTAAACAATCTTATTTTATTTTTATGCCTAAAGACAGAGTAAATCTATTTCATTTTCACACCTAAAGATAGAGCAACAAAGAAATAGGGGGGGAGAAATTAGGAGGAAAGTTAAGCAAGCATACGAGAAGATAAGCAAGAGATAAGTAAGAGATAGTCACCGCCAAGGATCCAAACGTTGTCTCCTGTGGGGCAGGTCTCAGGTTTCAGGCCTTGATAACGCTGGCAGTTTGCAGGTCTCGGGTCGTGCCGGTATCAGACTCCAGGTTCCGGCAGCAGAGTCCAGGTTCCCGCAGGTACTGACAGCGTTCAGGTCTCAGGTCCGCCAGTCCCAGGTGACAGGTTTTGGTCCTGGTGGTGGATGGCCACATTTGCAGGTCGTAACTTGGTAATTTTATGGCAGTTGGTGGCAGGCATTGCCTGAGCACACTGCAGGCCTAGTTGCAGATGTTGGCGGCTGATGTCGCTGGAGCTTCACTTGAGCTTACATGAGCTTCAAGCATTCTTTGAGTTTTAGCAATTCACAGTGATCATGCATTTTGCACTTTAATTCACTGTATTTAGGCCTTTACAGCAGGCCCAATGAAGCAAGCAGCGTGAGCAAGCATTTTTCTGTAACAAGCAGGCCTTAAGCATATTATTTTAGCAAGCAAGCTTTTAGACAAATAATTCACAATATCTCAGCCTTCCACACTTCTGCTGTGTGTTAAGGACCACCATCTTTCACACACACTCAAACCGTGTGCTGAGAGCCACCATTTCTCACACCAGCCCCTGGTGGTAGTATGTTGTTGTCTGTGGTATGGCTTGGCCCTGAAGGGAGGTGGGGCTTTGGCTTGGCTGAAGGGTTGCACAGGAGTTTACTGACAGCAGAGCAAGGGCGACCTGATCTCTTTGTTTCCAGCCCCAGTCCCTGAAAGATGTTTTCTCTGTGCTCGGCTGTTTGGCTCTTGGCTTGACCACATGGTGTTGCGTGGTCAAGCCCTGCTGTGTCCTGGCCAGCCCCTTAGCAGGCCCATCAGTCCTGTCCTAGCTGGCTGGCAGCTGCTCTAACATCACTCACTCCTGCACAGAGTCTCCTCATTTCAGGTCCAGCCTATTTGCCAATTTTGAACTAATGTCTGATTTTAAACTATTTTCAGCCTGTAATTACTACAATGAAAATACCAAAGGAATTGTTTTATTATATTCCTTACATTATATTACTCTGGATTCCTGTCTAAGTGCTGAGGGGTTCAATATGATTCATGTAATCTGCTTTCCCACTAATCATTTCTTCAATTACCTATTACAACTCAGGCAAGAAAGACCAAAAAAGGAAAGGGGAGAGACTAACCTGGAGTGTATGTTCAATAAAATTCTACAAAAAACAACCAATCATTAATTATCTAATTGGCATTCTGTGAGTCTTTTAGCCATAATCTCATTACTGTAATTAATTGCAAGAATCATTTTGTAAACAGAGCACAATAAAAGTATATGCAACATAACAGCACCCAAATTAAATTTAAATCTAAATCCCAGAATGAATAACAGAGGAAGCTGGAAAATATTGCTAAGAGTAATGTTGTCGTTAAAGGAGATAATATTTCAGTGTCAAAATCTGGTGGACTACTGGTGCTGCAGGAGTAAATCAATAGTGTTGCATTGAAAGGACTGGGCCAGATCCACTTTAGTGCAATTAATCACAACTCCATTAAAGCTTGGAGGGGTAGAGGGTGGCTTCTTAGCTAGTAAAAAAAAAATCTTTTTTAAGTTAATGGGACTAGTACACATTGGTAAAGCTTCTGTGCTAGGCTGGATTGTCGTGCCTAACACGTAAGGTTGTCCAAGAGCCTAAAGCATTTAGGAGAGGTAGTCCCTTTGCTTTCAGCAGCAAAGATGTGCTTGAAGGCTTTTGCATCCTGTTGAATGTCCTCCCTTTGGCCAGGTTTTCATAGCCTTTCACTTCTGATAGCGGTAGCCCTACTCTGCTTTTTTGGGTGCTTCTACAATAAATACTCAAATGATGCAGACAGATCCTACAAAAACCTGCTAGGCTTAAAGCAAAGCTATTTTATGACATTCTTAAGATTCTACATCTAATATTCTAGCATCACAATATGTTACTGTCTTTGCCCTTACCAGCCTTTTGACTGCAGCTAGTATTTTGTAATATTTTTCTCCTTTTCATTTAATTTTTCATTATTTTTTCTAAGGATCAATGCTGGGATTTGTTTAAACACTAAAACACACCTTATATAAAAGGGAGCCCCACCAGCCATAGGCTTGGTTGTGCCATCGATTTTTCTGAGCAGGATTCCCGGCTGACTGCAGTGGGGAGTTGCTCGATAGTATTGATGACGCATGTCCCTCTACAGAGAATTTCTATTAAAAACACAACACCTTCTAGCCTAAAAGGTCTGTGTGTAGTGTGTTAACTTGGGAGAAAGCTGAATGGTACAAAGAATCCACAAAAAAAGAAGGCAGACTCTAAACAAGTCCTGCCTAGTGCAAATGGGTGTTCAGATGAATGCTGCAATGTGAGAGGAAAACCCATATTAATGCCTCCACTTCTGCCTGCTGAGATCTGACAAAGCAATGGCCAAGCTGTTGTCCAGCAACAAGTTGTCCCCTTGGGCCAGTGTAGCAGGGAAGTTTGCCTGATGGTAGCCTGGATGGAGGAGTGTCCTGGCCTGCTGCTCAAGGGGGTGTTTGGTTTACCAGGACCAGTAAACCTAGGTCCAGATTTTGAGGAAGACTTCACAGCCTTGTTTAGCATGGTGCTGTTTCTTGCTGGCATGTGCTACCTGGCTGCCTTGGTGTGGTACTGCGCCAATGTGTGTGTCCGGATGTGCTTTAGAAGGTTTCACAGTCACAGGCCCTGGTTGTCGTGGGGGATTCTAACTTCCCTGATGTTTGCTGGAAGGACTACTCAGCCAGCCACCCAGCCACAGTCCAGGAGGTTCCTCCAGTGCATTGATGATAACTTTCTGATGCAAATGGTGGAGGAGCCGACTAGGAGAGGTGCACTGCTGGATCTCGTCCTCACTAACAAAGAGGGTCTAGCTGAAGCAGTAAAGGTTGAGGGCTGCCTTGGTTGCAGCGACCATGAAATGGTGGAGTTCAGGATCTCGTGTGGCAGGAACAGAATACCAAGCAGAATTGCAACCCTGGACTTCAGCAACGCCAACTTTGGCCTTTTCAAGAAATTGCTAGGGGAAATCCCATGGGCAAGGCTGCTTGAAGGTAAAGGGGCCCAAGATAGCTGGTTAGCATTCAGGGACTGCTTCTACCAAGCTCAAGATCACAGCATCCCGACATGTAGGAAGTCAAGGAAGGGAGCCAGGAGACCTGCTTGGTTAAATAGGGAACTGCTGGGTAAGCTCAAGTGGAAGAGGAGGGTTTACAGATCATGGAAGGAGGGGCTGGCCCCTTGGGAAGAATATAAGGCTGTTGTCAAAGCATGTAGGGAGGCAACTAGGAAAGCTAAGGCCTCCTTAGAGTTAAACCTGGCAAGAGAGGTCAAGGACAACAGGAAGAACTTTTTCAAATACATGGCAGATAAAACTAACACTAGAGGCAATGTAGGCCCATTGATGAATGGGGCGGGTGCCCTGGTGACAGAAGATACAGAGAAGGCAGAGTTACTGAATGTCTTCTTTGCCTCTGTCTATTCTGCCGGAGGCTGTCCTGAGGAGCCCCGTACCCCTGAGGCCCCAGAGGAAGGCAGGGCAATGGAGGAGTTTGCCTTGGTCAATGAGGACTGGGTTAGGGAGCAATTAAGCAATCTGGACATCCATGAATCCATGGGTCCAGATGGGATGCACCCACAGGTGCTGAGGGAGCTGGCTGAAGTCATTGCTAGGCCACTCTCCGTCATCTTTGGTAAGTAGTGGGAAACGGGAGAGGTGCCTGAGGACTGGAGGAAAGCAAATGTCACTCCAGTCTTCAAAAAGGGCAAGAAGGAGGACCCGGGTAATTATAGACCGGTCAGCCTCACCTCCATCCCTGGGAAAGTGATGGAACAACTTATCCTTGATGCCATCTCAAGGCATATCAAGGATAAGAGGGTCATTAGGGGCAGTCAACATGGCTTCACCAAGGGGAAGTCGTGCTTGACCAACCTCATAGCCTTTTATGAGGACATAACGAGGTGGATAGATGATGGCAGAGCGGTGGATGTGGTCTACCTTGACTTCAGGAAAGCATTTGACACAGTCTCCCACAGCATCCTTGCTACTAAACTGAGGAACTGTGGTCTGGACAATCAGGTAGTGAGGTGGACTGCGAACTGGCTGAAGGAAAGAAGCCAGAGAGTCGTGATCAATGGGACAGAGTTTAGCTGAAGGCCTGTATCTAGTGGAATGCCTCAAGGGTCAGTACTGGGGCCAGTATTGTTCGATATATTCATCAATGACTTGGATGAGGGAATTGAGTTGTACTATCAGCAAGTTTACTGATGACACCAAGCTGGAAGGGGTGGCTGACATGTCAGAAGGCTGTGCTGCCACCCAACGAGACCTGGACAGGCTGGAGAGTTGGGCAGGGAAAAATGTAATGAAATATAACAATTGCAGAGTCTTGCATCTGGGTAGGAACAACCCCAGGTTCCAGTACAGGTTGGGGAATGACCTATTAGAGAGCAGTGTAGGGGAAAGGGCCCTGGGGGTCCTGGTGGACAGCAGGATGACCATAAGCCAGCACTGTGCCCTTGTGGCCAAGAAGGCCAATGGCATCCTGGGGTGTATTAGAAGGGGGGTGGTTAGTAGGTCGAGAGAGGTTCTCCTTCCCCTCTACTCTGCCCTGGTGAGACCTCATCTGGAATATTGTGTCCAGTTCTGGGCCCCTCAGTTCAAGAAGGATAGGGAACTGCTGGAGAGAGTCCAGTGCAGGGCCACCAAGATGATTAAGGGAGTGGAGCATCTCCCTTATGAGGAAAGACTGAGGGAGCTGGGTCTCTTTAGCCTGGAGAAGAGGAGGCTGAGGGGTGACCTCATTAATGTTTATAAATATGTGAAGGGTGAGTGTCATGAGGATGGAGCCAGGCTCTTCTCGATGACAACCAATTATGAGGCTAGGGGTAATGGGTTCAAGATGGAACACAGGAGATTCCACTTAAATTTGAGAAGAAACTTCTTCTCAGTGAGGGTGACAGAGCCTGGAACAGGCTGCCCAGGGAGGTTGTGGAGTCTCCTTCTCTGGAGATATTCAAAACCCGCCTGGACACCTTCCTGTGTAACCTCATCCAGGTGTTCCTGCTCTGGCAGGGGGATTGGACTAGATGATCTTTTGAGGTCCCTTCCAATCCCTAACATTCTGTGATTCTGTGATTCTGTTTGCTGTGACCCTTTAGTGTCTTGAGCTCCTGAATGCAGAACATCCTTTAAATTCTCCCTCAGAGGAAATTCTATGGAGGAAATGCAGAATGTCTTGTTAGTTCAGATTTTAATGATGAATGCCCTGTGGCTTTCCCTTTGATACTCACGGTTTGATTCCATGAGCAGGTTGTACCTTGTTTGGCTCACTATGCCCCTTCTTAAGTCAGCAAATGCCTCAAAGTAAAAGTGAGTGTTAGCCAGTTCTGTAAATGAGGGGAATACCAAAAAAGTGGACCTCTGTATGGCCTATGCCTGTTTTGAAGGTATAGAAAGACTGGAAATGCAACTGAGCCAGAGAATTGCATTTTATTGTGACCAAGAGAAGATGTTTAAAGTCACTGACTAATTTTGTTTTTAAATACCTAAATGTCCTTAAAGTATGTTTTGCTTTGGAAGAGTGGGTTTGATATTTTATAGAGTCAGTCTCATGTTTAAATTAATTTGTCCTCAACAATGCACTACTGCTACATTTAGCAAGTACATTTTAATGCTAGGGTTAGATTAGATGCCTTTTCTTCCCAGTAAAAATAAAGTGCACCAACTGTATGAATTAATATTTTCCAAAGTAATAAATATTACAAACTTACTCTAAGACACACTGGGACAATATTTTTGTGGTTTTAGACCACTAGCCAATTTTTACTTACGCTCTGTTTGGCATGCTGTAGAGATGGCATAGAGGTACCCGTGTTGGTTTTGTGGGGTTTTTTTGTTTGTGTTTGGTTTTTTGTTTGGTTGGTTTGTTTGTTTGGTTGGTTGGTTTTTAATAGAATAACAGAACAGTTTGGGTTGGGGAATGACCTATTAGAGAGCAGTGTAGGGGAAAGGGACCTGGGGGTCCTGGTGGACAGCAGGATGACCATGAGCCAGCACTGTACCCTTGTGGCCAAGAAGGCCAATGGCATCCTGGCGTGTATTAGAAAGGGGGTGGTTAGTAGGTCGAGAGAGGTTCTCCTTCCCCTCTACTCTGCCCTGGTGAGACCTCATCTGGAATATTGTGTCCAGTTCTGGGCCCCTCAGTTCAAGAAGGACAGGGAACTGCTGGAGAGAGTCCAGCGCAGGGCCACCAAGATGATTAAGGGAGTGGAGCATCTCCCTTATGAGGAAAGGCTGAGGGAGCTGGGTCTCTTTAGCTTGGAGAAGAGGAGGCTGAGGGGTGACCTCATCGATGTTTATAAATATATAAAGGGTGGGTGTCACGAGGATGGAGCCAGGCTCTTCTTGGTGACAACCAACAATAAGACAAGGGGTAATGGGTTCAAGCTGGAACACACGAGGTTCCACTTAAATTTGAGAAGAAACTTCTTCTCAGTGAGGGTGACGGAACACTGGAACAGGCTGCCCAGGGAGGTTGTGGATTCTCCTTCTCTGGAGACATTCAAAACCCGCCTGGATGCCTTCCTGTGTAACCTCACCTAGGTGTTCCTGCCCTGGCAGGGGGATTGGACTAGATGATCTTTTGAGGTCCCTTCCAATCCCTAACATTCTGTGATTCTGTGATTCTGTGATTCTGTGGGTGTGAAAGGATCTTCCAAGCTCATCCAGTCCAACCCCCTGCCATGAGCAGGGACATCTTCACCCAGATCAGGTTGCTCAGAGCCCTGTCCAGCCTGGCCTGGGATGTCTTCAGGGATGGGGCATCCACCACCTCTCTGGGCAACCTGGGTCAGTATCTCACCATGCTCAATGTCAAAAATTTCTTCCTAATTTCCAGCCTGAATCTCCCCTCTGATAGTTTAAAACCATTACCCCTTGTCTGTCGTAACAGGCCCTGCTAAAATGTCTGTCTGCGGCGATGAGGAACAACACATACAGACGCAGACAGAGACGCACACACACGAAGTTCTTGTTAGCAGCGAGAGCAGAGCCAGGCAGAGCTGAGGTGACTTGTATTAGCAGTTTTCAATTTATAGGTTTACAGATACAGGCCTGGACCAAGAGGTTAGACAGGATGTTTCTTCAAAAAATGTTATCCTGAACACACCACACTCATGTTGTGACTGTTTTCAGTCACATTCCCATGCATATTTTGTGGGCGGCGTTCCAACCCACTCATTCACATGCCCAGGCCCAACATTCACACATCATACATTTGGGAGTGGTTTTCTGACCCAAGATACCATTCTCACTGACCTGGGCTATCACTCCTTACACTCATAAAAAACATACTTCTGTATGCCCTTTAGCTGGAACCGCACGTCCTGCCGTTCCCACACTGTCCCCATCATTTTTTTATCAGCCCCTTTCAAGTACTAAAAGGCCACAATAACCCCGTGTAAAGATGCATTTGGGATGCCTCGGTGTCCATCCTCAGCCCAGATCAGCCACCTGTGGGGTGGGAAGGGGCTGTGTTCACCCCTTCCCACTGCACAAATTGGCTATTTCCATGTGGGTCTCCCTCTGCACAAAAACCTGCAGCTGGCCCAGTGACATCTACAAGGCCCACCCGCTCCCGCTCCTCCTGGGCCAACTTCTTCATGCGCTGCTGCTGGGGCTCAGCGAGGACCTCAGCAGTCAAGCTGGGGCCACTGGTCCTCAAGCTGGTGTCCTTGCTGTCCCCTAGCCATCTCACCAGCACTTGGTCCTGGTCGCAGGTGCTCTCTGCTGCATACGCTGCCGTAGGATGTGGGACAAGGAGCAGGCACGGGAGGGAGCTGCACCCTTTGAGGGAGGCTGCACCCCTTGGGTTAACTGCACTAGCTGCACCCCTTGGGAGAGCTGCACCCCTTGGGGGAGCTGCACCCCTTTTGAGAGCTGCACCCTGTGGGAGAGGAGCTGCATGCTTTGGGAGAGCTGCATCCCTTGGGTTAGCTGCACGGGGGTCTCACCAGAGCGGAGCAGAGGGGCAGAATCCCCTTGCTCCACCTGCTGGCCATGCTCCTTTTGATGCAGCCCAGGATACAATCGACCTTCTGGGCTGCAAGTGCACCTTGCCAGCTCATGTCCAGTCTTTCATCCACCAGTACCTCCAAGTCCTTCTCCTCAGAGCTGCTCTCAGTCCCCTCATCTCCCAGCCTGGATTGATACTGGGGGTTGCCCCAACGCAGGTGCAGGACCTTGCACTTTTCCTTCTTGAACCTCACGAGATTTGCATGGGCCCACTTCTCGAGCTTGTCCAGGTCTCTCTGGATGGCATCCTGTCCCTCAGGCATGTCAGCTGCTCCACTTAGCTTGGTGTCATCCGCAAACTTTCTGCGGGTGCATCTGATCCCACTGTCTATATCATCGATGAAGATGTTAAACAGTGCTGGTCCCAGAACGGACTCCTGAGGGACACCACTTGTCACTGGTGTCCATCCAGACATTGTGCCATTGACCACCACTCCCTGGGTGCAACCATCCAGCCAGTTCCTCACCCACCATACAGCCCACCCATCAAATCCATACCTCTCCAATTTAGAGGAAGTGTGTTGTGGGGACCATGTCAAAGGCTTTACAGAAGTCCAGATAGATGACATCTGTAGCCCATCCTTTGTCCACTGATGTAGTTACTCCATTGTACAAGGCCACTACTTTGGTCAGGCAGGACTTGCCCTTGGTGAAGCCATGCTGGCTATCTCAAATCACCTCCCTGTCCCCCTTAGCACAGCTTCTGGAAGGATCTGTTCCTTCTTCCCAGGCACAGAGGTGAGGCTGACAGGTTGGTAGTGCCTGGGGTCCTCCTTTTTACCCTTTTTAAAAATGCGTGCAATGTTTCCCTTTTTCCAGTCACCAGGGATTTCGCCTGACTGCCATGACTTCTCAAATATCATGAAGAGTGGCTTGGCAACTATTAATATGTCAGCCAATTCCCTCAGGACTCTGGAATGCATCTCATCAGGTCCCATGGATTCATGTATGTTCAGGTTCCTCAAGTGGTCATGAACCAGTTCTTCACTTATAGTTGGAGGGACTTTCCTCCCCCAGTCCCTGTCTTGCAGTTCATTTACTCAAGAAGTGTGGGAAGAGAGCTTGCCCATGAAGACTGAGGCAAAGAAGTTGCTGAGTACCTCAGCCTTCTCTTCAGCCATTTTTACCAGTGCAGCCCCAGCTCTTTTTCCTAGTGCAGCTGTTAGATCAGTGGCATCTCTTAATTTATATCTCACATCAGCAATCCCTGGAGGATGTGCCCACATCCCTGGCAGTAGTAAGGACAGCAGGACTTTTCACAGGACGTAGGCTTTGCTTTACCTAAATGCTGTGTCTTCGTGAAACCTGGGAGGGTAAGGTGTTTGGGTTCTTTTGCTGGGGAAGCTTTGGCATGCACAGAAGCTCTCAAATGTCTTCTGCGTTTTGGCCTAAACCCTGCTGTGGGTACTGGAGCACTTAGGATTTGAAAGAGGGATAATGCTCTTGCTGTGGGGTGGCTGCTTGTTTGGATTATATAGCCTGGAAAGCATTTGTGGTTATATTGAACTGTGCTTGTTTGCTGCATCTGGGCAGTGTCTGAAATTAGATTATTTCTAAAGTTAGATGCTTAGGAAGGTTTTGGAAAATGTTAGCTGTCATAAAATACAGGGTGTTTTGTATTGGAAGTAGATATTACCTTCCAGGTAGCAATAATATCTATTTTTCCACAATGACTTACATGGCACTTTCCATTGGCTTTAAATCCTGACCCTCAAAGAACAGAGTTTTACCATCTGCCTGATAGCTGAGTTTGAGAAATAAGCTTCTGAAGGAATAGTAGATGTATCATCTGTCCGTGTGGGATTATTAAACTGAAACAGCTACGTAGTATTTTGTCAGTTGGCTCCCATCTTCAATTTGAAACCCGGACAGCTCAGCTTCTCCATTTACAGCTCTGAATATACTCGGGGAACTAATAAACTGAAATGACAGATGCATAGGGATTACAGGATATCAAACAGTATTTTCTAAATGGGGTAACGACTGCTTTGGAAAAGCATTCTGTTGTAATAATGAAAATTATCATTTTAAATCTTCTGCTTGCTGGTCTGGAATCACCAAAGAGATAAGAGTTTTTCCTGCAGCTAAAGCACTCAGCAAACCTGCTGTGGAATGTTTGCCAGTGGTCTGCACTCTGAATAACAAATGTAAATAAGCCCCTCAGCATGACATTGGAAATATTGGATATGACACTCCTTGCTGCTTAGCCTGACTTGAATCTTTCACCTGTCTGAAACCTCACCCTCTAAATTTCCAGTAGAAGTTTTCATTGGCAGGAGATTTTAATCTTTGCTGGGCCATGCTACCGTTAGGATCTTAGGAGAAGAATACTATTTTTTTTTTCTTGTTTGATTTCATGCAGAGGATATGCAAATATCCTGTTGTCCCACCTTTTTCCTACACGAATAAACTGCATCCTTGCTCTTATGCCTCAACTCTATCATGCACTCTTTAGAGGGTCAGATTTTAGCCTCAAAGGCTTATTTAGCTCCCAGACCCTGGACAATAATGAAATGGTTTGCCCTGAAATAGTGGACATGTTGTATTCTCCCACCTTATCCTATTACTCCTCTCTTCGTAAGGATGTTTTTCTGGATACAATTTCCCCCATAGTGCTATTGCCTCACGATGCCTGTCTGCCCTCTTAAAAGATCTGTTGACTAGTGCAGCTTCAATTTTCTCTTCTGAGTTTCCATCACAGTTGGTATAGCATTATTATGAGAATTCCTGATATCCTGGTCACAGGTTTGGTGTGTGGATGATTTAGCGACTTAATTGTGGAGGTGGAGGCACAGCTAGATGGATAGACTAGTTTCCCTTTCGTTTCTTTCCCTTCCTCTTTACCTTTCTAGACATAAAGACATGTAGCAGCAGTGTTAGCAACATCACACAAAAGACATCTTTACTGCACTTTGGCCCCACTGGTGAAGGAGAAATGGCAGCCTGTGCCTGTGATGAGTAACAGGTCTTCAGAGGCAGTTATGCTGGAGAGAATAATTCACTCACAGGTCAATTCACTGTGACTTGCTTCTGTTGCTGTCCTTAAATTAATCTTTTAACAAATTGGAGAATCGCTATTTTATTGCACTTGTGACAAATAGTTTAATTTCTAATTTCAGTATCTCTTCCTCCCTCAAATGGTGCCAGTGTATGGTTGAAGCTGTCTCTACCATTTGGCTTTGTTTAATGCATTCCTGCAGTAAAGCTTTTAAGAGCACAGTATCAATGCATCTATGGTGGCTGCTCAGACACCTCTGTGCATCAGTTTCCTCAGAAACATGGCACAGAATCTGTGTTATAAGGCACATGTGACAAATACAGATAAATTCCAGCTCTGCTATAGCAACATATCTTCTTAAACAAGATCCATAGGTGGTTAATGCACTGCAGACCGAAAAATGTTAAATGCAAATATAAAGAAAGAAGGGATCTGCTTTTTGGAGGGAAGATTATTAATTTCTTGGCTCAGAACATCAGATAAGACTAATTTCTGACACATGATTTTTTGAAGGTTTGTATTGCAGGAAAGCTTGCACTCCTCAACACCCTCTTCATTCCCTGCAAACATTTAGAGCAGCTATTTTCTCCTTCAGATGACAATTTTCATTTCAAGCAAGCTACAAGAGGTCATTTAGCTAATTTATGTGAAGGTGAGGGAGGGTTGGTGGCACAGATTGAGAAATCAGGGAGACATGCAGCAAATAAGACTGCAAAAATAGCTGATGAAGTGCCATTGCTGTCAGCATTTGCAACTGTAGATTAAGCTGTTCACATCCTAATTTAGCCTTGTGCTTGAGGCACACCATTAACCTCCTGACAGCTAGCAAAGTGCACACACTATGGATCACCTGATCATTTTTTCCCCAAAATGTTGACGGTTTAAGTGCTGAAGAAGTGTTAATATTCTCTGGCCACAAGCTTCTGTTTTAAGCTACAGTGATTACATGGAGATATGGGGCTGATGCTATTGAAAGGGACAGGGTGTTGTCTGTGAGATACTGACAACATTCCCAACTATTGTCACATACATCAGCAGCCTGGCTTTTCTCCAAGCTGTGTGTTTCGGCAAATTCCAGAAAAATACAAATTCAGACCATGTTATCTTCTATGATTAATTTGCCTGCTTATGCAATGTTATTCCAGGAACTGTAGTCGGCCAATGCCAACACTTGGCACGGGTTTTGCTCCAGCTCTTGCCCTGCTTTTAAGCAGATTTGAACTATCACACATAGGGGAGGATTATGGTGTGTGGGATATTTGTTTTTCTGTGACAGTTGTGTTGAATTTGATATTTGAAAGATAGCTCCTGTTCTAAACCTTGCATTCATCTTGATATATTGTGGCTAGGAGAATCATTTTCTCATGCCGTGCATCAGCATGGCTTACATAGATTCCCTGAAATGTTGTTCAAATACATTCAAATCCAGCCAATAAAGTGCTTTCAGAAGAGATAGCCTAAATCCTGGGATTTAATGGACAGTCCATGTGAGATCTCATACATGGCTCAATGAGGCATAATGGAGAAATAGCAGCTCTGTGCTGTTCTGCACCCAGGCAACTATGGCAGCACCTTTCTCCCTCCTCAGCTTGTTGCAAATTGAACCTGCAACAGATTTTTGTTTAAAGTGGTCAGAAAAATGTTTCCAGTGGGATTTGCTATATAAGCAGGCTAGCTTCAGCTATTACTGGATTTCCTTGCTCTCTCCTCTGAGATGCAGGGATTTGCAGAATACTTTGATCCTGCTGGTGTTTCTCTGAGCAGGAAGAAAATACCACTTTGTTCTCATTGCTCTGTCTTGAACTTGCTGGGGTTTGCAGCACCCTTCTGCTGTGGAGGAGGCTTTTTGCAGAGGTGCAAGGCAGAACAGATCTGTTCAGTGCAACGTCGCTCCCTTCACCTCTGCCAGCCCTTCTCCCTGTGCTAGGGCATGACAGGTGTTAGCAAGGGCATAAAAGTTTTCACCTCCATGAGGTTTCTGATTTTCTTTAAGAACTTGCTGGCTCTAGAAGAAAAAAATTAACTGGTGCGTGCCTTGGATTCCTTGACCTTTGAGTAGTAACTACTGAGCACTAGGAGGGTGAATGAAAATCAAAGTATCCAAGCTGGTGATTTTTTTTTTTTTAGCTCATGAGTTGTGTTCAGGTTGGATGCAGCTGCTAAGCTCTTGCTTTATAGTCTGAGGTCTGCGAGGCAGTCATATCACCCTACCCTCCTGAAATGATTCACCTGGTAAGTGGGTGAGTCACCCCCAAAGTGGAGAATGCTTGAGTCATCCCTCAACTGGGTACTGGCTGTGGTACCATGAGGAGGTGGTCCCTTCCCAGAGTACTGGTGTTACAATTCACAGGCTGAACTTCTTAGATGTTTTTTTCAAAAAACCACTGGGAGCCTGTGTATTCCTCCATGTGCAAGAAGCACAGCTACATGCCAGTCCTTGGAACTGGGTATGTAAGTGCATTAGATGAGTGAAAAAGAAGACAAAATCCTTCCACAGAGGAAAACGACTCTTGGAGAATGACTCAGAAGCTGCCAGGATAATGAAATGACTCTTCCATGGCACAGGGAATTGGGAGATGGTGTTATCACTGGTTTTCTCTATATTCTCTTCCCCACGATCTCCTTCAGGCATCTGGGCTGTTAAGGATGCTTGAGAAAAGGCTGGCAAGCTCTGCATCTGCTTTGGCTCACTCTCAGGCTGTGCTGTTCACAGTGCTATTGGGCTGAGCCATGCTAGGCTTATGTCTCATTTTGCAAGAAAGTATTAATAATATTTCTGGTGATCTCTGCGGAGAGGTGGCAGCAAGGTAAGGGGGCTCACACATAGATGTTTCTTTTAGACCTTTACAAGACTCAGTGGCCTGATGGACAAGAAAGTATTCCAATATCATAGTTTGTGTCCCTGCCTTCTGCAGTGGAGAGGGTTTGTGCTCTTAGGTGAAGGTCAAGAGAGGGAGAACATAGATGTATTTGAGGATTTCTTGATAGTGACCAATCATAGAAAATCCCTTCAAATATCTATGCAAATAAATGGCATTGTTCGAGCATGATTCAAAGTCTGTGAGAGTGCTTGTCTTTTACCATGACCATGTTTTTCTAATGACTTTGGGTCCCAAATTCCTGTACTAACTTTACAGACTGCAACAAATGGCTGATAATTGCTTACGTTTAGATTGTTACTATGTGCAATGCAGCATGGTAGTAAAATTTATTATCTAACCAACTCTCTAGGCCTAGACAACTCGATGTTCTCAGTCTCACCCATGGCCAGTGTTCCTTATTAAAAGTGCTTTTCAGGATGTCACCCTCTGCTTAGAAGTAACAGATATGATTGTGAGCTCCTGCAAACACTTTTTCAGGAGACTTCCACCTTGCAGTTGGTGAGCGTGCTCACCTTGATTTTGGCCAAGCATATAAGCTATATGTAGCCATAAGCAGTCTTGGGTTGCAGCAGTGGCTTTAAATGCAAGATGTGCCTATTTTTATGTTCACAAACTGGAAATACTATCAAGAGACACTTGGCAAGTATACAAGTTAAGGTAGTCAAGAAACACTCTCAGAAATAAGTATTTGTGACTATCTAGGATGTTCTCATTCCATCCCTTGAAATGCTGCTGCACTTGAAGTAGCAGCCTCAAGTCTGTCTGAGGTATGCAATTCCTGCAAAAGCTCAAGAGAAAATGTCACTGTGTTCAGTGCAAGTTTGATGCAGCTGTACTTAAAAGCCAGTTCACTGCTGAGGGGCTTAGACTAGGTTATGTATAGGTGTGTACAAAATCAGCTCCAGGATGACCGCTTTTCCTTTACTAAAAAAGGTAAAGCATACTGTTAAATACCAATGCATTGAAAAGGTTTTCTCATCAGGCCTCTGTATGATGACAATTGCCCACTATAATGTGCTATTTGTTTTTTTAATAGACTTAAATAGTTCCATGTTATGAAACAGTAGGTGCCCACACAGATCACTGCTTTGTCTCTACTAGCCAAAGACAGCAATTCCCCTTCCTCCCTGTGTTAGAAAGATTAATTCTAGTTTGCTTTCCAGCATTTTTTCTTGGGGTATGTGTATTGCTTTGTAGTAATTTGTGCAAGTCTAAACCTGGCTCTAGCTGCCCGTGTTGGATACTTCTCTCGCCAAATTACATGGGCACTGGCAGAATATGATGGGAGACTTGTCCTGTGCTTAGAGGGTCCTGCTTCCAGCCCTGCAAGGCTGCTGCTGGTGGAAGTAAATTGAAACTCTGAAGGCAGAAAGCCAAGCAGAACCTTGTGGGGTCGTGATGAGAAAAGTCCTTACACTTTTCTGACTGTTGTGGGCTTGTGCAAGTGCATCATGAAACCAGTCTTTGTTTTCAATCCTGCAGTCTCCAGGCTTGCACTAGAACCTGCGATTCCTTTCCTCTCTCCTGGAGAGTCAGGGAGAGCTTACTGCTTGCCTAACCAGCCCTGCATGCATTTCCTCAGAGCTAGTAGCTCCTTGAGCAAGAGAGACCAAACTTTTCCTGCAGCCCAGTTTAGGAGTGATGATCAGCTAATAGGACCAAAAGGGAGTTGGGGGCAGACTTGGCGCAACAACTCTAGGTGAGTGACCGGAAAGCTTGTGTTAGAATAACAGAATCATTTTGGTTGGAAGAGACCCTTAAGATTGAGTCCAACCATAACCTGACTCTGGCACTAACCCATGTCCCTAAGAATCTCATCTACGCATCTGTTAAACCCCTCCAGGGATGGTGACTCTACTGCTGCCTGGAAAGCCTGTTCCAATGCCCGACAACCCTTTCTGAGAATAAATTTTTCCTAATATCCAATCTGAACCTTCCCTGGCGTGACTTGAGGCCATTTCCTCTCATCCATTTTTCATGTTGGTGTAGTAAGGACTTAAGAAGTTCATGTTTTCATTAGAAGACATGAATGTGTTTGAAAACACCAGCGTGACTCCTCATGTGACAGTGAGTCACTGAATCCTGAGTGCTCTGATGGGGCAGTGGCTGCCTCATACTGCAACAGTACGAAATGACAGTCTTAGTGTAAACGGGAATTGGGTCTAAAATGTTTTAGTTTATCTCTGATTATTGCCATATAGGTCAAAACTATCTGTATTCTATAAATATGGCACTCAAGGGATCACTCGCTATAGAATGTAATGTTAACAAAAAATAAAGTAAAAGCTTTTTTTCCAGTAGTTTTGTGTGGGATAAATGTTTTTCTCCTCTTCCCAGTATTACTAGCTTTCTAGGTGGACAGATAAAAGCAGATAACTTCTGGACTAGCCTTCTGTTTCTGGGCCAGCCATTCACTGAAGGGGGACTTGCAATGAACACCTCTAGGGAAGCCTGGGTTTGAGTTCTCTCCTAAGGGATGCTATGAGCTGCCAATGCAGCTCGAGGGAAACACTGAAATTGCAACAGAATTTACTTCACACAAGGGGAGGCAGCACCATCCAAATGGTAAAGGGAGCAGAAATCCTCCCTGGCATCAAACAAGCAGGAATACCCGAGTTTCAAAGAGAATGGGTTTCCCCTGGCTGCTGGGTCCCTGTGAAAGCAGGAAGCACTGTGGGTCAACTCTGTCTCTTTACAAAGAATTGTACCATTCCCATTGTGTCATAAAATTTGCTTTAATCTTCAGCCAACTGATGTTGTTAAAGAATACTTATTCCAGAACTTACTCACTAACATATTCCTTTGACGTATTTCAGCTTTTAGGATGTGCTTGTATTGATCGTGAAGCTCTGCTTTCTACTGAAGACTGGTTCTCTTTCCTTATTGGGTTAACTTAGTTTTTCTGACTGGCTTTGCCTTTGCAAAATAATTCATAAAATGTCTTTCTGATCAGCAATCTAGGCTGTAGAGCCCCTTACACTTTTCTGAGGAGATGAAGAGCTTCCTTGTCCAGTGATGTGGGATGTTCTACGTTTAATGTAACATGAGGCGCAGAAACTGCTCCCTCTGGATTGCTAGTAACAACGTGTGTAGGGGACATGGTAGTACACCTAATGGGAGAGATAACTGGCAAGCAGGTAAGATGGGGAAAGAGTAATGAAAAAACACTACAAGAACAGCTCCCATGAAGCATGCCCATGGCTCAGATTGTGGCCTAGAACAGAAGGTTTCTGTCAGTATTTCCCAGTGGATAAATCGATCCTTTCTGAGAAAAAAAAAATCTACATTTTTCAAACATGCTAGTTTCTGTTCCAATTTCTTCATATTCAGTGACTTTATTACACTTCTAGTTGCTCTGCTTTTGTGGAACACCTTCAGAGGTGTTTACCAAGGAGGTGGTGTTGGGAATTCCTCAGGCTGTGGTATGTCAGGTAATGGTTTCTATAGTGATTTTTGAACTGCAGTCCAGAATGCTGCTTCTGATCATGTAGACAATTGGAAACTTAAATGAGTTTAGCAGAAAATGAATATTGTTAGGATTTTTGTGCAGCATGGTTTGTTAGTTTTCACTGCATTGATCATCTCATAAATCCTTAGGGCTAATGGGGGGCTGGTGCTGGTCCCCATTAATTTGTCTGTGCATCACTGTTTAATTAAGATAGGGTCTCTCCAGCCTGCTCTGCCACTGCTATGCAGCACTACCTCCCTTAAGCCTTCCAGGTCTTGCACTAAGAGGCCGTGCAGAAAGATGGCTTCCTTACAACAATATTCTCCAATCTGCAAGGCACAAACTACTTTGTATGCCACTATATGCTGATATACATGCATGCCAGATACAGGCATGTAGGTATTTATATGCAGGTACTACTCTGGTTTTGATGACCTGAGACATCTCTCAATGCCAAAAGCCATTTCTGTGACACTTTACAAAATAATGCTTACTTCCTTTCCTTCACCAATCACCATGCTTCTTTTAACATACTTGCAAGCCTGCAGCTACAAGAGTTTGTTTTCCTTAAATGCTGATTTATGACTGTTTTACCTATTTGAGCTATTTATTAATTACTTGTTAGAATAACACTCATGAGTTCCAGGTAAGGCAAGGCCCCACTGAGACAACTACTGTGCAAATGCATAGTAAAAATCCCTGCTTTTAAGAGTTTACAATATAAACTGTATCCCTTTGATCAACAATACACGATGGACTGCTGTGCCAATCTTGGTCTCCTCTGAAGCTGTCAGGTTTTTAATTTATCCTCTATTTGATCCTGTAAATTGCAGAATGGAGGCCTAGATGGACAAGGTAGCTGAGGTGGCAGGAAGGAGAAAAGCACAATGGAAATAAGAGCAACAAAAATGATGGAATAGTTTCTATATCTGAGCAATGACTAAAATAACCATGGCAAAATGACTGGAGATATGACAGGCCCGTAGTTGTGAATGATATGGTGAATGGAAGTAGGTGTAGCACAAGAGCTGCAAGGCATCGATGTAGGTGTGCAGGATGGGTTAAAGGAGTTAATCTGTCACACAACAGGTAGTTACACTCTTGATGTACTTGCTGCAGGATACTGCACATGCTAAAAGCTTACAGGCTTGAAGTATGACCGGACAAATTAATGGAATAAAAAGACATGGCAGGTTATTAAACAGAGCAGCTTCCTCTGTCACAGGACCAATAGGAAACAACTTTCCAGCGGGCCTGGAAGTAGCAACTTTTCTCTTCAGGTTAACCCCTTAGGTTCCCAGATAACAATTTCTGGCCACTGTCTGCTGTGGGACATTAGTCCTTGCTGTGACCTGGTAAATCTTGGTCTTACCCTTCTGTGCTTTTTCACTTGGCATCATCTTGGGAAGCCTCATCTGGTGACTTACTGGTACACACTAGACTTTGTTACTCTTAAATTTGCCAAAAATTCTTCCCCCCTGTGAACATATACTGGCTGTTGTTACCCTTTCCCCAAGACCACACTTGGTCATTTCTGCAAACAAGAGTCATTGCTTTTAGTTGGGTAGCTTGTCATGGCCAAACTCTTGAACAGTAAATGGGCATGTTCCTACTGTGCCAACCAGCTGGATCTGTTCCCTCAACTGTTACCAACGGCTGCCTCCTGTTGGTCCTCCTGGTGTCTACTGGCCCTGGGAGCTGCTGTTTCTCTTCCACTGAAGCCAAAATAACCAAGTCAAAGGTCTAGGAAGCCATATATAACAAGACTGGAATCAAATAAATGAATCTGAGAAAAGGCTAAAAGCAGGTGTAGAAATAAATCCCAGTTATGCACAAATATGGAGATAACTTTGGCAATGGATGGTTTATAGTGGTAGAGGCATTAAGGCCATAGGAGGCCAGAACAAAGGAAGCTTGTTGGATGTAAGACTCATTCACTTTTAGACCCACTGACATAAAATAAAGGGGTGCATGTAGGCTTCATTCCCAGGGAAAGAAGCCAGATATTTGGATGCCTCTGTCAAAGGGGAGGCCACCTCAGTTGACATAGCAGTCCTGTGAAGTCCTCTACCCATGATGCTCCTCTTCCATGGGTCCCAGGCATGAACAGCAGCAGCTTGGAGTGTCCTGCCTTGTTAGCAGAGGCAGCAGGGTCAGTACCAAGATAGTGGTGCAGCAGGGAAGGGAGTGCAAGCAGATGGTGTTTACTGAACCTAGAAGCGTCCAAGCTGCTACCCTACTATTTCTGTGCAAGAATCACAGCTGTATGCATAGAGGCAAAGGGGTTTGAAAAGACCAGTAGAGCGTGTGTGTGGGGAACAAGACAGGACCTACAGAAACTATGGAAAGCTCTTCCTTCTGGATGAGCATTGGCAGACCAAAGCCCTAAACATAGGGTTTGGATGTAAGCACTTATTTCTGAGGCTCATGGCCTATGATATTTGGGCCCTAACCATGGGGAGTCCTTTCTGTACAATACACTCCAGAGGTGCAAGGTGCTTGGTTTGTGGGATTGGTTTGCAACCCATCTTCCTTCTGCTTCAGCTGCCCATAGGTTTCCCCCAGTTCAGCAGGGAGATTATCCCCTCTTGAGCTGTGTTTTAATATATGGACCTGCCACACTTGCATTTGTTTCTGAATCCATGTATTTTTGATGAGTTATCACTGGTGTGGAGGGTTACATAGAAGTCAGATAACCCAAAGAAAGCTGCAGGAATATAAGTAATACAAACACTTTTCATGATGGAAATGTCTGTACAGTGCTCTTAAGTATATTCTGCATATTGTATATCTTTTCCTCTTTGAGACCCAATGGGTAACTTCGAGCAACAGTATCTGCAGAGAGAGCTGTTAGTAAAGCCTATATTAATGTGTCTTGAAAGAGTGATTAATGGGTTTTGACAATATCATTGCATTTTGTATTTAATCACATTATGCATCTGTTAGGAACGGTGCGCTCCTAACATCTGCAGTCAGAACCCATGATCTGCATCCAGATCATCAGTTTGGCAGAAGCGTACCACACAGTCTGTGGCAGGCCTCTGACAAGTTAAAGCTGTGTGCTGTCCATTGTGTTTTTAAAATGGGGTGTGTTCACCTGTGTGTCTCCTGTATATGTGTATGAATGCTCACAGTCTCCTTTTCTGGTGAAAATCCCATGATGCCAAAGCATAGAGCCTAAGACAAACTAAACCAAGTATTTTACTGAAGGGAAAGGTGGGTATGAGCTGGTGTCAGTATACATGCCTCAGCACACGTGTTCCTAAAGCTTGCTTGGCTCCCAGCTCTGCCAGGTGTTTCTTGTGTGATCTCTGTCAAGTTGCCTTCAGACTAGTCTTAAGGGCTTGCCCTGTTTTTCTCTGGACCTCATGTTCATCTCTAATTTGGTTGGTAGTGCTTTCCTACGTTGCAGGGCTGTGTGAGGATAGAGACAACATCAGGTACTACAGTGGTAGAGGTTTATCTGTACAATAGAATACAAAGGCTTATGATTTGAAGATGATCTTACACATATTTGGGCAGCACTTAAAATGTGTGGGAGTCTCTGCCTGGAAATACATAGAACTAAATTGATGTACTTGAGCTAAAGGCTGTCCCAACACATCTTTCGGAACAATTCTGCTTTGAATTCTTTCTGAAAAGAAACTGTATAAGGAATGTCTATGTTACCATTTTTTCTTTGTTTTGCCTCAACCATTGAAACACTTCTCAAATAGGACCTGAGCGTAGTATCACAAATACACACAGGCCAAGAATTTTTTAAAAATTCAATTTTGAGTGTCATCCTTCTTTGGTACATAAAGCACAAAGGACCTCCCCAAAAGCTGCTGGGGTTTCATTCCTGGGCTCTCCTGCTTTGCTGTGGCTGTGTATGAGGCAGTCCTTGCTGGGCAGGAACAGGCAGGGAGAGGTGGTGGAGCCGAAAATGGGGTGCGCAGCACAGTGCACACCAAGGTTTGGGTTTTCCCAGGCGCCTGACACCGAGCAGCTCCACTTGAGAGTGGGCTGGAGATGTAGTGGGGGATAATCTGATCTCTGGAGTGAAGTGAGTTACTGGTGGCACTGCACACTGAAGAGTAATCATAGCTCTGAGCAGCTCCATTCTCTTATCTTTGCAGATATGTCTCAGGGCTTAAAAGCAGACTATAGAGGTGAGTGTGAGCAGGAGCAAAGTGTGAGCCTTTAGCGTACACTTACATGCCATCTCCCTAAAATTTGTTGGACTGTCACCATTGCTAAGTGAGTGTTACTTCTCTGCTACTCTACAGTACCCGCCCTGGGGGATCTGGGAGCAGGGCTTGCAAGCTATCTGCAGCTTTCGTGGGGAGAGATGATTTCTAGTTGCACCTCACTCACTCATTTCTTCATGTCAGTGATTTCATTATATGCAGGGTCTTAAGCCATCTCACACTTCCTTTGGAAGATGAGGTCTCTGCTTTGACAGACTGAGAAGAATTAATTTTCCATTTAAATAACAGCTGTCACCCCAGACTGGTTGCATGACCATCTACATCTGCAGGGCAATTTTCTTTTCAGAAAAACAAGTCATCTTATTTGCTCTGTGAATCTTTAAAATGGAGGATTATTGGGTTTTAAATAAACAATAAGTAGTTAAAAGACATTCCAGAAAACAAAAAACAAACAAACCAAACCAAACCAAACAAAACCCCAAACAAACAAAAAGCCAAAACAAAACCAAAAACCAACCAACCAACCAAACAAAGCAAAACCCAAACCCAACTCAAATAACAGCCGATAAACCCCTTGTTGTGACTATTGTGAAAACCAGTATGTTATTGGACAGGTCTATGTCATCTCTCAGTGTCTATTTGCCTTCAGAAGAGTCAAAATATGTCCAAATGTCCATGAATATATGCAGGGAGCTGCTTTGATGGAGGAATATTTAGACACTGGTACAACAAAATTATATTGGTGATTGATAATTGAGTTAGATGAATCATCAGTCTCAATATCAGGAGAAGGGGACGAGAATCTCTTGTTCAACAACATCTCCAAAATGGTCTGCTTCAGTCATTTGTTGTACACCTTTTTTTTGCAGTGAGGTTGGAGCCCTGTTGTGGAAGATCCTGTCTTCATCCAGTGTGGAAAAATGGCCTGTTCTGCATAAAACTAGGAGAAAAAGACAATAAAAAAACCCCTGAGGCACTGCTCAAGAAAGAAGCAGGATGAGACTCTGTTTCAGAGCAACCATCCCTGTTCAGAAAAGCATGTGAATACCCATGTACGTACTCTCCTGAGCAAGGTACAATGTAAGCACTAACAGAAATGGTTTCTTACCTCAAGGCTTCTCTGGTAGTTTCTCAGAGGTGTTGGGGGGCTAAGTTTTGGTGTGGCTGGACTGTTTCCATCCTGTTAGAGGATGTTGCCTTGCATATAGTGAATAAGCTGAGGAAAATCTTGGAGAAGAGAGTAGAGCTTGACTGCATTTGGATCTGAGTATGGCACTGTCTTAAACAGTCAGAAAAGATTCCAGGTAAAGCTTTGCTTAGTGAACACTGTTGACTGGGAAACCATTCCCCTTTGCTTGGCATTTTGTTTGCCAACAGGGAAACCTGTCTGTGACTCAGCCTGAATTTCGCCAGTTCACTTCTGGGACCTAGCATGGGTAGTGTGCCTGGAGGACTTTCAGTATGTCCCTTACATGCTGTTAGAGTGAGAACTGCAGCTGGATTTATTTTCCCTGAGGACCACGTATCTCTGCTAAGGATTCTGAAGTGCTCCCAACTTTTAAAACAGGCGGAGGAAAAACATAACTGCAAAGGCTTGCTGAACGTAAAAGCCTGAGGGCCAATAGAAAAACTGGTGCAGGGCTTCAGTAGTTGTGCTTCATCCATTAACCTCTGGACTGAATTTGCCATGGAGCACCATTAGAAGCAAAAGCCTTGTGCCTTAGACACAAAGACCTCTCTGGTTGCCTGCCCTGCAGTCTCCCAACACCTTCTCAGAGAATAAATTTGCCCCAGATTTTCCAAAGTTTCTGGAAAGGGAAGTTTCTAAATCAGTACGTAGTCCATCAGATTGGGACTTTGGTGAGATATTTGACTGAAACTCAGTGTACAGGCATATGAATGTGTGCAGACCTCTTAATCTATGCCTGTCAGAGCTAGATGGTCATATCATAGAAACTATTTTAAGCCAGGTGCCAAATATTATACCTACAAAGGCATGTTTGTGCCCATTCTGAAATGAACATTTGTCACGTCCCCGCTCTGGCAGTGCTGGTGCTGTATTAAATACAGCTGAGACCAGTTTTAGACTGTGAGCTGCAGTGTTGTGCAGTGTATTGTATGTTTTTAAACATCTTACCTGTTTTTCCCTATTAGCCTGGCTCCCTCAGGATTCAGTCTAACATTGTGAACAGTTTTAAATGCTACAAGATAAAAGCTATTTTAAGACTAACACCTTGCCTGACAAATGAAAGTCTTGTTGTGCTGCTTACATCCAGTCACTAAACTCAAATCTAACTTCAGAATAGCTCTAATCTAAGACCTTGGGTGGGCAATGCAGAGTCCTGCCATGGGGATAAGTTTAATATCCCGTGTGCTCAAAAATAGCCGTAGATTACCTCTGGCATTGGGAAGCAACTACTGTCATGTCCCATTAGAACAAACCATGGTCTTTATTCCTGCAATGTCCTGCGGTGCTGCTGCAGTGAACTACTACAAAGAAATTTATCTTCTTTGTCTGCTTTTTGAGTCCTTGTAAGGCTGCGTTTGTGGTCCTGAGTGCTCCACACTGTCAAAAGTTTTAAAAATGGACTAGTAAAAAGAACAGAAATAACTCCCTTACGAAACCAGGTGCTTATTCTACTGTGGAGCGATATAGTATCAAGGTTTTAGCAGCATTGACTTGTTTTTATATATTAATAGTTGAAATTCTCACAACAGACAAGATTTCTTATTCTTTGGTGTATTTTCTTACATTTGTGTTTACCAAATCTCTGGAGTTTTGTTGCTGAGGTTTTGTATGAACATGCATTTGAGAATCACATTTTTTATATTTAAAATGTATATAATACAGACAGAACTTTGGCAACTGCACTCAGTTCAGACTCCAATATCCAAAGGCAGAAGATAATCTTCTATTTCAGAAGTCAAGCCCTGCAGTTGCTGCTCCATACTGACCTCACTATTTTTGATCTACTGTACTGGTAATGTAAAATACCCAAGGCTCTAGCTTAGCACCTGCCATTCACAGAAGAATGAAATCATTAGTATTACAGTTCATGATTCAGACGACCAAAACCTCCCACAGAATTGCTCTAAACTGAGGAGGCTAAAAAAGCATGGATATGTTTCTTAAGCACCTGGCTACTAAGTAAAAGATGTTTCTGTCTTTGGCCACATAAAGAAAAGCTCAGTGCTGCAGTAATGACCCATAAACAAGGATTGTTGTGATTATGTGACTTAAGATGCAGTTGCAAAGATTTCTGGATTTGTATTTACTAGGTGGCTCAGATATAGTGCTGGCTCAGATATAAAACTCAAGTGTAGATCCAGCACTTAAAACATCAGCACCCATAACCAGTGGTGCTCTGTGTCAGTCAGCCTGTGACAGGGCAGGCTTGTTGTTCATCTCTTCAGCAAAATCTGCTTCTGAGGTGTCTGAAAGCCACGAATACTCTCTGGACACTGCATTGCTTGTAAGTGATATGGGCCGTGTTAGTTATAATTTCTGTGCTCCATGTGTTTCACAGGGTGATGTCTATTTACCAGGAGAGCTTAATTAGTATTGCGATTTCACTAAATTAGTCCTTATGTCTGTTTTAGTGAAAACTGAAGCAGTTAGAAAAGAAAAAAATCAGTCACCTTAGCCACTAGGTGATACAGGTAAGCCACGAAAAATGGCTTGTTTTGTGCAACAAGATACTATGCTCATGAAAATGCTATGAAATAAAGTGCTATGCTAAGGAATTGTACAAAGCTGGTGGCAGCTGCCAAGCCTCCCAGGCAATGCTGGCCATCCTTGCGTCCTGCCTACAGACCACAGATTTGTACCTATGTAGGCAAGGGCAGTTCCTGTAACAACATGGCAAGTCAGAAAGCAAGAGTTTTTTGGGGCTTGGTATGGAGAGGTGAATAGGAAACTGTGGCAGTTGCACTTTCCTCCCCCACATGCCCTGAGAACTGGTGCAGCAGTTGCACTGGTAGCTGCCCATCCCCTCTCAGAACTGGGGCCTTCAGTGGGGCAGCTGATGGCTCTTTGTGGAGACCCAGAGTCGGTGGGCTGGGTCGTTAGCAGAGGAGGGGCCAAGAGCGCCCACAGCCCAGAGAAGCTGAGAAGCTTCTCAAATGCCCACACTCAAGGGGGCGGGGTGTAGAGAAGCTAAGAAGCTTCTGGAACGCCCCCAGCCAGATCTGATCAGACTATAAATGGGGTTCCCACCGGAGACCCCCTTTGTGTGGTCTCCTCGGAGTCGCGGGTCTGCCGTGCTGCCGGAGTCCCTCCCCTTAGACGGAGAAGCCGTCTAAGGTAACCTCCTGGGATGGGGAGTGCCTCACCTCCGCGTGTGGGTGAGTGATAAATTACTGAATATATGCTTTAATAAGTCCTCCCCTGGGACAGGCGAGTGTTTATCTCTTATGGGCAAAACGGGGCAAGGAGGGCTCTGGTTTGTTTTTTTGTGAGTGCGTATATGCACGCTGTGGATCCTCATTCTTATTTCGCTGTACCCCAAATAATTTCCTAACCTAATATCCAAACCTTTATCTTATGTTATCGGAGTGCTAGTCTGCCTAAACTTATATTTGGGATGCCTCCGTGACAGAAACCCATGATAAGATTGCTGGTTTACATTTGACAAGGGCAATCAATAGGATAAAAAGGGTAGATAGCTCTGCATTCCCAGATAAAGTGATAAAATAGACCCACATCCTAATGTACCCAAATTAGGGAGACTGAAAGTGGCCTACAGCGGGGAGAGAAACACTCAGATCTCCACAAGGAGCAGAAAGTACATGGGGTGGAAAGCCCTGGACTTTTGAAAGACCTGATCCAAATAGTGCCAGAGAGCTGTGACTATGGAGGGAGAGAGATGTTCAAAGTCAGGCTTGCGGTAACCATAACTGTACCTTTCTCTTGCCATCTGAAGCACTGAGCAGTTGTTGGAAGCTTGAAAGTCAGTTTTGCAGGGTGATGGCCATGTGTCCCAGGAAGCTGAGGAGCAAGCTGAAGCAGTCAGACAGCTGATTTCTGGAAGGGACCTTAATAAAACCCACTAAGCTTGTGACAGCAGCCACTGATGATGGGAAATGGGACTCGGCTTTCAGAAAGAGCATTAGAAAGAACATTATTCTAGAAGAATTTTGGAAAAGACTCTGGTGCCCTGGTTTGGCTTAACTTCTGAAAACTTCAAACCCAACTGATTTCACCACATTAACATCCAGAGCAGAGCTATTTCAGGATGGTGCTAACTACTCCAGGACAGGTGTCTACAGAGGCTATGCTAGAAAAATCACTTCTGACTCCTTTTATCTTTCACAGAAACAAACGGCAGCAAGTTCAGACAGCCCTGTCCAGGCCACAGCACACATAACAGACCAGCAGAACAAATGCATAGCTCTTTCAGACTCTTTAGCTATTGTAATGAGTTAATATTTCTGTTTGGTAGCACATGTGAGATGCAGCTAATAGTTAATCTGCTGAGGGCATTGCAGGTGCAATAACAATTGTAGCCCTCCTGTAGTGCTACCTGGAGACAAAATGCCCAAGTGCGCTTGGAGCACTTTTCCTTGAAATAACAGCACTGCAAGGAGAGTGCTGATCACAGCCTTACATGAAAAATTAAATACACAGATAATGTGCTGTTTGTAACTTGCCAAGTACATTGCTCATGAGCAGTGCAGCAGAATCAATTCCCTAGTTAGTACAAATTAGTAAACGTCTTTTTTTCTGAATCCTGAGGTCATGGGAGGTTTTTGTGCACAAGGTCTTTTGATCAGGAAGTGATTTGTATGTCTTGTCAGAAAATGCCTTTTCAGTTGCTAAGACACATTTTGCAATGCATAAGGCTCCAAACCTGTGGAAGGAATGGAGTTGCTAACATACGTGAACTCGGGCTTATAGTATCCTTCTGTTATACTTCTGTATAGTGTACTATACTGTTATAAACTGTATAGTGTAGTGTACTTCCACAAAGGAATCGGCATTTGTACTCCTAAAGGATAGGCAGTCAGATTTTTAAGTGCTTCTAAGCTCATTCTGTGCATTCCTTCCATGTCATTCACATTGCTCTTGAGCTGAGGTTCCACAGATCATATTGCAAGATCTTTTAGTGGCTTGAATAGCAATTCGGTCCTGCTTAATAAGTTTGTTACAAAAAGTTAAAAAGGAGCGAGTGTAACAGGTATTTTAAAATATCAATGCTTATTGTGCTGTCTTGAAAATGAGACTGCAGCTTTGTCCAAATCTGGTGGTTATTACATTCTTAATAGCACAGGAATTTTAAAATTGGCCCAAACCTGTTATTTCTGAAGCAAGTGGTAAAGCTCCAATTTAGTCAAATAGAAGGAGGATTAGATAAATCCTGACTGCTTATAAAGTCCCATCTGTTAACATTCAACTTCAGAAGAAATTTTCTATACGTTCTCCTTGCAAGATTAGATGACTATGTTAACTCATCAGTAAATATTTTAACAGTGCTTCTATCTGAACTTTCAAACACATGACAAGATCAAAGAAATTCTAGTCATTTTTTTTTTTCAGAGTTGTTTTTCCTCCAGGTTTTTGAAAAAAAAAATCTCTACTTTGTTAACCGAAAAATAAAACCACTAAAACAAATGCTTACCAAAACATCCATACTTGTCACTTAAAATCCGAAGCAGCTGTAAAGAACCTCCCTTTATGCCTGCATCTCTGAATACTTATGGAGGGAACCATAAGGTGTAAAGTATTAAGTTGTTCTGTGTTTTTTACACTAAACCTTCTGTGTCAAACCAGCTCTCAAATCTAGGGCTAGAAGCCCTGGTGTTGATTGCTCTAAATATTTCATGTCCCTACCCTTGTCTATGCACTAAGTAGGAAATAAGCTCTCAGCTCTGGGCTGTGGCTCCTACTCTGGAGCTGTTATTTGTGAGCTGATCCCACAAGTCCTGACTCCAGAAGTGGCTTCTCTGTTTCTTTGCATATGTCTGCCTAAACTGCTGAGCCAGTGCCTGCAGGATTGCCAACTGGATCCTCAGTCTCCAAGCTGCTGGGTTGCACACAGTATTAAAAACAAAACAAAAAACGCACCACAACAAGAAGCAATCAACAAATTCAACAAAGGAAGGGTCTGATGAACTTGAAACTCTTCTACAATGTGCAATATTGAAATATCATTTGTTTCCTCAACCTAATGCATATGGTATTTGTTGAAATTGATTGTAAATTACTTTCTCCCTGAGTGGCAAAAGCACTGAAAGCAGCAAGATGGTTAGCAGAAATATATAGTATATTAACAGACCATGACAACTTGTTCCCATATGTAAGGAACGTTTAACGAAGAACTGTTGTTTTTACATAACTGAGGACCTGGTGCCTGACCCCAGCAGGGGGGGAAGGACCGAGAGACATTGGACTATGAATTCTTAATGTAAAATACAGTCTCTTCCCGGAATATATACTAACACCTGTATACATACTGATACCTGTATTTACAAGTTAATTTAGGGGGAAGGACTGAGAGACATCAGACTATGAATTCTTAATGTAAAACACAGTCTCTTCCAGGAATATGTACTGATACCTGTATATACCTGTATTTACAAGGGGGAAGTGTAGCCAAAGTGCCAGGAATCCCTATTGATAAGGGGAAGGGTATTGTATGCGTTGGGGTAGTCTGTAAACCCTAGAGTACCCAACCAATGGGGAACAGTGGAGGGAGATTGCAGCCGGGATTTTGGGGGGATATAAGCAGGGGCTTTTTGCCCTATTCTGTGTGCCTACCTTTAGGCAGAACACCCGGTCTTGCAAAATCATTATTAAAATATGCTTTGCTGAGAGATCCTGCCTGGGCCTATTATATTTGCAAAATAATTGTTTCCTACAGATTGTTTTTCTCATTTATTGGCAATTGAAACAACTGTTTTCAAATTCAGCATCCAAGTGCATTGGAAAAAATGCAGCTGCTTCAGAAGTAATAGCACAATTATTGGTTTTAGTTGTCTCCTTCACTGTCCCCCCTCCTGAGTACTTCTACATCTAATAGAATAAGTAGAAAAATACATAGCAATTTATATTACTAACTCATATAACGGTGTAGTAGTCTAAAGTTCCTTCATTGTGTTTGAGGAAAAACTTGGCTTGTGTCCACACAATAAACCATACTTTAAATCTCAAAGTGAAATTTTATGTACCAGGAAATTTTTTAAAGGAACTGAAGCCAGAAGGCACAATAATTGTCATTTAATCTAACTTCCATTTCTTCTCTGGGCTAAGTAACCTGCATTCTCCCTAGGATGAGACATACTGGCCATCAGCATAATAAAAAAAAAGCTCTTTTTGCAAAATGTCTAATCTGACTCCACTAAAAGCTATTTTTCTGAGTGGAGATACCTTTTGCATGTCTCAGTGGTCCTATCATGCTGTAAAGTAGGTGAATATCTGGCCCAAGGTGTCAGAAGATCCTTAACAATTCACAGGCTCTGGATCTGGCTCACGGATTTGAAAATTGTGATGATATACTGGGAGGCAGAAAAGATGGCATGAGCATTAGCTGGAGAGCTCACCTCCATGTCAAATCAGTGGGGATTTTGCTAAATAATTCAGTAAATCATTAACCTGCAGTTAAAAAAAACCCCAAAAACCAAAGAACAAACAGCAGAATTCAATAGTAAGATAAGTCCATTGTGAGATGGTGCTTCAAATAAATAATTTGGAGTGGTTCATTGCAGAAACTTAAATTGATGCATTTCAACTTTGCAATGAAACCAAAAAGAAGTGAAGAACTGGAAAAAATAACCAGGATGTGTAAATAATTCGGACACCTACGAGTGCTACAAGTCTTGTAAAAAGATTGAGTAATGAATGAACTGTTTTGGGAATCTTGGTTTTTTATTGATGGAAACAGGCAAATTCCACAGGAGATGACTTAATACAAGTAGAGACTAAGCTTCAGGAAATCAAGTTGCCGTTCCAAGTATCTGCTGCAGGCTCCATGTAATGCTTCTATCACTTGGCTATTGCGCTAAGTTGTATTATCGTTGCATGTACCAAGGCCGGCTGGAATCAGAGCCACACCATGCTACACACAACACAAATATCCTGGAACAAAGAGCCTCTTTCTCCAAGACCTCTCTGTGGAATCAAGGAACAGAAGGGATAAAAAGAAGATGGGGTTGCACAGAGCTGCGCAGCAGCAATAGTGAGTCCTGGAGCAGCAGTCTCCTGCGACCCAACTCAAGGCTGTTCCACTAGATCAGAGTAATACCAAGACTTGAGCCAGGTTTACTCGAAGAAATAGATCACATGTCTTTGCTACTACAGTGAAATCTTAGTTACAGGGTGTCACGTCCCGCACCGAGGTATGAGTGGGGGGAGAGGTGACTCAGGTTCGTGGGTCCCCTTGGTTAGAAAACAGTATACACAATACTTGAGGTCCATAAACAAGAAAAGCAACACCTTTTATTTTGCAGCTCTGCCCAATTAGGAGATGATTCAGCAGCAGAAAGATTTACGTTACTTAAGCCTACTTGTTAACATTTTAACAGCAAAAGGATTTACATAAAGGGGTTTGCGGCACATGTGTGGTTGTAAGTCTTGTGTTATTATACTGCTCAGAGAAGGAGAGGCAAAGACATAGGTATATAGGAAAGAAGGAGACAGGAGAGGAGGGGAGAGGAGGGAAGAGGAAGAAAGGAGGAAAGAAAGTGAGGGGTCCCACCACCCTTAGGGCTCTGCAGCATGGATGATGGGACTTGTAGTTTGGGTCCAGTGATGTGTGGCCTCTGGTGTCCCGCGCCAAGGATGCTGGTGTTTGTAGTTTGGGTGTGCAGCGTCCTGAGGTGGCTGGTTTGACTCCCACAATGAGGCTGGTGGGCAGAGCGGTCCTCAGGGTGGTGGGGTCCCTGAACAGTGCTAGTATAGGTGAGCCTTTTTATAGCCCTCTGGGTTGCCTGCTTGTGTAATTTTTTTGTCTTTTGCAGAGGTGTTATTGTGAAATAAAAGTCTGGGGGGTGATTGAGAAAGATAGACAAGTCTCGGGCCATCTTGAAGGGTCTCAGGTTTTGCCTTTGTGCCATGCTGGGTGTATCAGAAGGTGGAGCTATGTGCACTCCGGCACGTCCCCCTCCTCCTACTGTCAGCCAACCGGCCTTTCTCTGTGGCTCCTTAGCTCGCTGTTGGTACCTAAATTGCAATGCACCCTATCCTGAGTGCCACACCTCCTGCTACTAGGCCAGTGCGTTTGAGACGTGATTCTTTTCAGTCTTTGACAATGTCCCATCTCCTGCAGCTAGAGGAACTGGTTTTGGCACAATGTTTGAAACATAATTCCTTTCAGTCTCTGACACAGGGGAATTATGTGAGCGTAAATGGTCTCCTGAGGTCCCTTCCAAACTGCGTTTTCCTGTGATCAGAGGATAAGGTTTGCTTTGCTTTATTTGTTGCAAGTCTTTAGGGAAAAAATGAAATGGAAACACATTTGTTGAATTTTCTGTAGCAAGCAGCACTGAAGAAGGTTATTATCTTTGAAATGGCTTGGCTGTAGAATGTCTGTTAAGCTCTTGACATGTCTCATATGGAGTGAGAAACTTCAGTCACAGCTGCATATACTATTAATTGGACTTGTGCAGGTATTTGTCCTATACTGCTCGTTATTTGGAAGTGTCTTGGCTGCCTATCAGGATGCTGCAAATCAGCCTCCATGAGAATTTTTTTTTAATGCCTGGGTGCAAAACTACCTTCAAGCATTTCAGTTTGTGGTGAAACTCTACTCAGTAGCTCCTATCTTACTAAAATCAACCAGCAAGACTTCCCTTCCTTGCACTGCACTGTATAGACCTCATCTGGAGTATTGTGTCCAGTTCTGGGCCCCTCAGTTCAAGAAGGACAGGGAACTGCTGGAGAGAGTCCAGCGCAGGGCCACAAAGATGATTAAGGGAGTGGAGCATCTCCCTTATGAGGAAAGGCTGAGGGAGCTGGGTCTCTTTAGCTTGGAGAAGAGGAGACTGAGGGGTGACCTCATTAATGTTTATAAATATATAAAGGGTGGGTGTCACGAGGATGGAGCCAGGCTCTTCTCGGTGACAACCAACAGTAAGACAAGGGGTAATGGGTTCAAGCTGGAACACAAGAGGTTCCACTTAAATTTGAGAAGAAACTTCTTCTCAGTGAGGGTGACGGAACACTGGAACAGGCTGCCCAGGGGGGTTGTGGATTCTCCTTCTCTGGAGACATTCAAAACCCGCCTGGACGCCTTCCTGTGTAACCTCACCTAGGTGTTCCTGCTCTGGCAGGGGGATTGGACTAGATGATCTTTCGAGGTCCCTTCCAATCCCTAACATTCTGTGATTCTGTGATAGGCAGTGGAAAAAAGATCTAGCACTTGAATACAGCCAATGATGCTCCCAGAGTGGGACCTGAGTGCTGATGTGCCAAGGGTGCAGCAATCCAAAAGGCAGACTCATTGCAAATCTGACTTACCCCTCAATCTTTATTCAGGAATGTATTTAAGCCTTGCTGAACATGCAGATGATTTCATGCTGCTCCAAAAGATGAACCTAATTATGCTTTCTGCTGCAATCATTTGGAGATTTTATTTAGGAAAGTCCTCCCATTTGTCTAAGTTCAATATCCAAGCTCTAGATTTAGTGGATAATATTGCAGAAGGTTTGTTTTACTGATACTGGATTAAACTGAGTGGTATGTGATAAAAATGTGATATGATACATAAAACATTTGCATCCCACACTGTACGTGAATGTATTGCTTAAAAGAATATGGTGAACTCATAATGTGGTGCAATAGCTGTTGAACAGCACATGAATCTCTTGTGGTTTATGTGCATCTCACACTGAAGCCATGACATACTGGAATTCAGACAGAGAAGAGCAATGGCTACCTGCCAAAATTAACTGTCTTTGTACACTTAAAGGAAACTGTGCCCCTCTCCACCATGCTGCAGAAATCATGGTGGCACTTCTTAATGATGTGGTTATGAAGACTGACCTGCCAGACAAGGAGCCCAGTTTTGGGGTAACAGCTTGCTGTGGGAGTTGCCCGGTCAATGGACTCCCATCATTTAGGCTAATGTTTGAAGGAACCTGAGGCAGTTAGACTCTAAAACAGGCAACTCTAAACCAAAGAAGGGTCTTATCTGTGGTCCTTGATGCCTTTAGCAAAGTCATGATATGAGGTATTGTCTCAAGAGAAATGAAGCAATTGTTTCAACCAAAACCAAGCCTTCTGCCTTGCAGAACTATGGCTATAGCAGGCGTGCTGCCAGACTCACATTATTTTCCTTTAGGTTGGAAGCTGAGGACCTCTACTGAGGACCCCCTTTTGAAGCAGCACTCAAGTGGTCTATGTGGTGGAGAGAGATGAGCTGTCAACTCAAGGGCGGAATATTTAAGGATTTAATAAAATACTTTAGGAGGATTTAGGTCATAGGATCTGGTGATCTTGTTGAGCCTAGCAAGGATCCTCAGTGCAGACATTTTGACTTCAGAATATGTCTACAGATCCTCCTCTGGTCTGCACCCCAGTATATTGTGAGAGTTTAAAACAATATGAAGTCCTCCCTCTCTGGGAACAGTTACCCTTGGGTAACAGAAACATTTCCTTGGAAAGACATGCGGGTTTGATCCAAACTCATCTAGTGATGAGACTCTACCCCCGGCCCAATATGTTATGGCAATAATTAAGCTTCTTCACTGATAAAAGCTGTACCATCTTCCATTTGAATCCATCCCCCTTCTGCTCTCAGCTGCTGCCTTGTTACATCTTTCTCCGTTAGTTAAATGTACCTTCAACATCCAGAACTTTATCCATGTTAAGCTATTCCATTCTTAAGTCACATTTTGATCTTCATTTTGGTAATTTAAGCAGAGTGCACTAAGTAGACCTCTTGATGCAGGCTTTAAACTGAAGAGCATGGGGCTTGGGGTCCAAAGTGGCAATGCTCACGCCATCACATCCAACTGGTGAATAAAGCAGGCCAACCAGAGCAGCAATAAATATTCCTTAGCTGCCTCCCAAGATGACAGCCAGAAGGCCAACCACCTCAAGGGTATGTATGGCTATGGTGGATCATATGCCCTGGTTCTTATGGGGGACTTCAATCACCCTGCATCTACTGGGATGACAACACAGCTAAGCATACACAGTCTGTGAGGTTCCTACAGATCATTGATGACAACTTCTTGACACAGGTGGTAGAGGAGCCAACGAGGAGAGGTGTGCTGCTGGACCTTCTCCTAACAAACCAAGAAGAACTGGTTGGAGATATGACTGTTGGGGGCAGCCTCGGCTGCAGCGACCATGACGTGGTGTTCAGGATCCTGTGTAGGATTACAAACATGGACTTCAGCAGGCCTCTTGAATGTCCTGCTTAGAGGAATCCCATAGGCTAGAGCTGTAGAAAGTATGGGGGTCCAAAAGAGCTGTTTAATATTCAAGCATCCCTTCCTCCAAGTTCAAGACTGATGCATCCCTATGAGCAACAAATCAAGTACTGGGAGTAAGAGGACAGCATGGATGAGTAAGGAGCTCCTGCCAAAACTCAGGTGGAAGAAGGATGTTTATGTAATGCAGAAAAAGAGACAGACCACCTGGGAGGGATATAAGGTGGCTGTTAGATTATGCAGAGATGTGGTGAAGAAAGCCAAGCTCCACCTGGAGTTAAATATGGCAAGGGATGTCAAGGACAACAAGAAGGGCTTCTTCAAGTACACCAGCAGCAAAAGGAAGGTTAGGGAAAATGTAGGTCCGCTGCTAAATGAGGTGGGTGCCCTGGTGGTAGAAGATACAGAGAAGGCAGCGTTACTGAATGCCTTCTTTGCCCCATCTTTACTGCTAAGGCTGGCCCTCAGGAACCCCAGACCCTGGAGGTGGGAGAGAAAGTCTGGCAAAAGGAAGACTTTCCCTTGATTGAGGAAGATCAGGTTAGCGATTGTTTAGGTAAACTGGACCCCTGCAAATACATGGGCCCCAATGGGATGCACCCACGAGTGCTGAGAGAGTTGGCAGATGTTATTGCAAAGCCACTCTCCACCATCTTTGAAAGGTCTTGGAGAACAGGAGAGGTGCCTGCGGACTGGAAGAAAGCCAACATCACTCCAGTCTTCAAAAAGGGCAAGAAGATCGACCCAGGAAACTACAGGCAAGTCAGCCTCACCTCCATCCCTGGAAAGGTGATGGAACGGCTCATTCTGGACGTCATCTCCAAGCATGTGGAAGAAGGTTATCAGGAATGGTCAGCATGGGTTCACCAAAGGGAAATCATGTTTGACCAACCTGATAACCTTTTATGATGGCATGACTGGCTGGGTAGATGAGGTGGATGTTGTCCAGCAGTGGATGTTGTCACCTTGACTTCACCAAGGCTTTTGACACCGTCTCTCACAACCTCCTCATAGGCAAGCTCAAGATTTGCGGGCTGGATGAGTGGACAGTGAGATGGATCATGAACTGGCTGGATGGCAGAGGTCAAAGGGTTGTGATCAACGGTGCAGAATCTGGTTGGAGGCCTGTAGTTAGTGGGGCTCCCCAGGGGTCAGTGTTAAGTCCAGTCCTGTTCAACCTCTTAATCAATGACCTGGATGAAGAGACTGGGTGCACCCTGAGCAAGTTTGCTGACAATACCAAACTGGGAGGAACGGTTGATACACTAGAAAGCTGTGCCTTCATTCAGCGAGACCCGAATAGGCTGGAGCACTGGACAGAGAAGAATCTGATGAAATTCAACAAAGGCAAGTGTAGGGTCTGGCACCTGGGGAGGAATAATCCGAGGCACCAGTATGGGTTAGGGGGTGACCTGCTGGAAAGCAGCATTGCAGCAAATGACCCAGAAGGTCTGGTCAACAACAGGTTGACCATGAGCCATCAGTGTGCCCATGTGGCCAAGAAGGCAAATGGTACCTGGGGTGCATTAGGAAAAATGTGACCAGCAGGTCGAGGGAGGTTATCCTCCCCATCTAGTCTGCCCTGGTGAAGCCACATCTGCAGTACTGGGTCCAGTTCTGGGCTCCCCAGTTTGAGAAGGACAAGGAATTACTGGAGGGAGTCCAGTGGCAGGCTACAAAGATATTGAGGAGTCTGGAGCATCTTTCTTATGAGGAAAGGCTGAGAGAGCTGGGTCTGTTCAGCTTGGAGAAGAGAAGGCTGAGAGGGGACTTTATTAATGCTTATAAATATCTACAGGGTAGGTGTCAAGAGGATGGACCAGACTCTTTTCAGTGGTGCCCAACGATAGGATGAGGGGCAATGGGTGCAGACTGAAGCATAGGAGGCTCCATCTGCATAAGAGGAGAAGCATTTTTAGTTTGAGGGTGCCAGAGCCCTGAACAGGCTGCCCAGAGAGGTTGTGGAGTCTCCTTCTCTGGAGACACTCAAAACCTAGCTGGACATGATCCTGTGCGATCTGCTCTGGTTACCCTGCTTTAGCAGGTGGGTTGGACTGGATTATCTCCAGACGTTCCTTCCAACCCCAACCAGTCTGTGATTCTGTGATGCAAGGGGTGTTTTCCCTCCTCATGCTACTTTGATGGCAACATTTGGCTTCCTCCCCAACTTTCCAGTATCTTTTCAGAAATGCAAGAGTAGCTGTATGTAGTATTTTAGCAGTGGCATGACATGTCCCAGCAAACACTGCTCTTGAACAGAGAGATGCAGATCTATGCAACAGCTTTATGGTAAAGAGCTTAAGGTGTAGCATATGTAGAATGCATTTCAAGAATAATTTAAGGACCCTAAATTGGATCCTTCTGCTGGTGGCAGTTCCTGAGTGCTCCCACATAACATCTTGTAAGTAAACATACTTGCTTGGAACAGCACTTAGCCCAGATGCAAGTTCACTGTTTGGGTGCTGTTGTTGTGATGGACTTAATAAAAGGATAAGCCTTACCCTCTCTAGAAATCACAATGTGTAGACTATGCTACATGGACTCTAATTTGTTTGCAAAAGAGGCCAGAAAAAGACAACTTGGCACAGGTTGAGTTTTATATGTTGGAGGCATTACAATGTGGGTGTCTTGGGCAGGTTTCTTAAAGTGCATGTGTCTCAGAAAAGCAAGGGAAGCAGATGTAAGATCTGACTGAGAGAATGTCCTCTGAGGGAAGTTTAGACCTAGTGTCACGTCTCTCCCAGAGGTATGAGTCGGGGGGAGAAGTGACTCAGGTTTTTGCATCCCCTTGGTTGGAAAACAGTACACACAGATTTAAGGTCCATAAACAAAGGACTTTTATTTTGCAGCTTGGACCAATTGGCATATGATTTGGTGGCAGAAGGATTTACGTTATTGTAGGTTCAATTGGTAAACATAAAAAGTTTGCGGCATATGCGGGGCTACAAATCTTATGTTGCTATATTACTTATAAAAAGAGAAGCAAAAGAATGGAAGTATAAGAAAGAAAGGAGAGAGAAAGATTTAATCATCCTTGTGGCTCCGCTTTATGTGTGATGGAGTTTGCAGTCTCAGATCCAGTGATGTGTGGCCTCCTCCAGTGTTTTGTTCAGTTCATGTGGTGAGACTGGTGGGCAGAGTGGTCCTCAGGATGGTGGGTGAGCGACGCCAGTGCTTGCACAAGGTGGGGCCTTTATAATCCTCCGGGTTGCCTGCTTGCATAATTTTTGGTCTTTTGTGGAGGTATTGTGAAAGATAGAAAAGTCTGGGGGGGTGATTGTGAAAGATTGACAAGTTTCAGGCCACCTTGAAGGGTCTCAGCTTTTGCCTTTGTGCCATGCTGGGTGTATCAGAAGCTGGAGCTATGTGCCCTCCGGCCTGTCCCTCACCTCCTGTATCGGCCAGCCGGCCTTTGTCTGTGGCCCCTTAGCTTGTTGTTGGTATGCAAATCGCAATTCACCTTATCAGTTTATCCTGAGTGACCCATCTCCTGAGGGTGGAGAAAATGGTTTTGGCACAACGTTTGAGACATAATTTTTTCCAGTCTCTGACACCAGACAAAAAGATGCAGCTGCTTAGAAGATGTGCACTTTCTTCTTACCCTTCCCAGACTCAGCCTTGTATCAGGATGTTATTGTAACTTTCATGCCTGATCCAGTTCTTTGAAGTTTGAGAATCTTTTCCTCACTGAGGTGGGCTGGGTTGTGATTTTGGCAGATATTTTACACAATGGAGATGCACCAGCACAGCTTCACACTATAGACATGCTTATTTTGGTGGCAAAGCCCTTTGAGCATTGAGGGTTTTTATCAATGCTGGCAAGTTTTCCCAGTGGCTGCCAAAGGATTTAGTGGTGCAAGGCGCACCATTTCTCAGTGGCACTTGTGCTTCTAACACGTTCCCATCATGGCAAAGGAGCAAAGCACTGAAAGCAAGACAGAATCTACCATCTTGCCTTTGTACAAAAGAAGCATAGAAATAAGGAGGGATTTTTCAGGACAAGAATCTCAAGTAAAGAGTAACACTGTCACACTGGGCAAGGTGCCTGTTCCTGTTTTGAAAAGCTGCTGATTTTTCTAGTCTGCTTTGCAAACCACAGGAGACTACATGTTATGCTGCAGTTCTGCTTGCTGAGACTCCACCACTCTCTGCTGCTCCTGTCTGCCTGACAGCATCTCTGGGAGCCAGGTTTGGGTTGTGCGTTGGGACCACAGAATGGGATCCCTGGAAAGAGCTTTCTCAAGGAGAAACAGCATCCAGCCCTGCATCCTTGCAGCAGCATTTCTTAGATACGCAGTCAGCTCTGATGTGTTTTTTGTGCACATGCATCCCTACCTAAGCATGCATAGAGCGGCAAAGAGGATATTTATCCCCACTTGTTTAGTTCCGTCTGGCCTTTAGAGCAGGCTGTGAACATCTCCACCAGTCCCAGTGCACTGGGAGCAGCCTGTTTGCACCCTTAGACTGAATCAAAAGCAGCTCCAATAGCCTGGATCCAACCTGCACTATTTGCTTTGTTGCCAGGAGGAAAGGACAAATCCTTGAACAAAAGGGTCCCCTTTAGGGGTGTGGTGTGTTTTCAGTTAAGCTTGTTGATAGGGCAAGAAGCCAGAGGTGTATCGTGTAGACTGTGGAGGCAGACTTTGACTTTTGAGGAATAAGTATTCAATTTATCCACCATCTACTCCTACCAGGTGATCAGTGAATGCTGCCTATGGATATTTCACCCCTGTGCTCTTACACCAGCTGCCTGTGCATATCCCTGACTGCAGCCAGGGATGTAAAACAGCCAGCAGGCAAAACAATTCCACTTTCCCCTCATGGCTTGGCTTCTTATCTGTTCATGCACTGTCTACATAGTGAATGGTCATTTCCTCTTGTCCAGCTCATCCTTTGCTACTCCCAGTAGTATCATGGTACTTCATGCTGAATAGACTCAGCAAAATTCTTTGGAAAGAAATGAATGTTTTTCACTGATATTGTATGCCCTGAAATTCACACCCAGGTGAAATACAGGAAAGTGAACTCTGCTATTGAAAATGCTGGCACTATAAATGCTGTGAAGTAATTAGCAGCAAGAAGCAAGCTTGCTCATTCTACCTCCGTGCAAGCACACACCTGCAAATCCAGAGTTTCATATGCTCAGAAACAACAGGACCATGTTGATGCAAGAGCAGATTGCTCGGAATGGTCTGTAAGATCTGTGTGCATCTTCTGAAAACCAGGCTTACTGGGGAAAATAAACACAAATTATGTAAGCAGTTCTAGCTATTTAAGAGCACAATTCGGCTTGAGTATTCATTAGGAGATTGTAGAGTCCAATTAGCAAGTACTAACAGCCAAGGGTTACCCAAGCAGTCCAGAGAAAATCGACACCGCAGAAGGAAACTTCTAGGTTCAGTGATGTCGGACTAGGGTTGGCTCAGCACCAGAAAGCATAGAGCTGTCTAATGCAACACAGAAATCTGCTGGAGGTTTTTGAACCAGGAGGGGATTGAGGACTTAACAAATTGATTTATTCATATATGCTCCAAATGATTCAAGATTACATGGAGATTTGCAACATGCTGCCCTACACCTAGTAGTGATGGGATCGATAAGGAGCTGGTGAGGCCAAAGCAACCATATAGCTTCTCAGAGTCCTGGGACATGAATCTCTTCTAAAATCAAAGAAAACACAGTGTTTCTTTCTGCATGCCAAGTCAATTACTGGATTCCCAGCTTCGTGCCAGCAAAAACCAGTTGGCTTTTGAGAGTTCGTCCTGGGTCATTGTGGGGAGCAACGAAAGGAAGTGGTCTGAGTCAGGTGACCACGAATTGACCAATTGGAGTATTCCATCCCATTCACGATTTCCTGGATACGAAAGGTGGAGACCAGAAGGACTCTCTTCTGCTGCGTCTTCTGCTGCTTCGCTTTGCTTCTTGTTTTTTGCTGTCCCTGCATGCTGAGGCCTCGTGGCCATCCCTGCAAGCTGAGGTCTCGTGACAGATTGAATCTAGTTCCGGTTGGCTGCAGGATCTTGCTGGACTAGCTGCTGGGAATTGCAAGACTGGTTCTAGAATATTTGTTCTGCATTATTTTTCTCTATGTTTATTTAGTAGCATTAGTAATATGTTTTCAAATTTTCCAGCTCTCTTCTCTCTGTCGTTCTTTTCCTTTCCCCTCAAAATCACCTGTCCTTAGTGAAAAGGGGGAGAAGAGGTGGGGGAGAAGGGGGAACAGGGTTGAGGAAAATACATCTGCTGTGGTTTTTGATTGTCTCCCCATGATCAAGCCACAACAGAGTTCCTCACAGGCTGTAGCACTTCTGCACAGCAGAGGCTCCCCTTTGCCTGCTTTGACCTGAGTGTTGTGCGCAGGGTGCAGCTTGCAGTTTATTTTCATAAATTTTTTCATTTTCCTAGGGCAAGAAGAGAAAAACTTGCTTCTCTTGATACCTTCCTATCCATTCATACAGCTAGGGGCAACACAGGATTTTGTCCTCTCCTGCATAAAGAGCCCTGAAACACAAATTTACCTCACTGGAGAGCATATTTAATCATGGGACTGGGATCTCTTCTGGAGTGGATAGAGCAATCCCTCCCCTTCTGCAAAACAAACTCATGGAGGAGATAAGAATCACTGGATATCACAGAGGGAGAGAACGCTTGCCTGCCTTTTTACCCTGGCGAGCAGGATTGTTTGTGGGGAATAGGAACTGGGATTAGCTATGGGATTTACATGTAATCACATACTCTGAATTTAGCGACTAGATCACCCTTTCCCTCAAGCTGCTTCTATAGCTACAACCAGGCTGGACTTTTTAGTCATGGTGCAATTCACTGCCACTGAGCTGATCAAATTATCACAGTGTCTGGTTTACAGTATCACTGATTAAGTCACAGAGGAGGAAGCTAATTATAGAGGAGCATGCTAATTACACACAGGGATGCTGTAGCAAGATCTGCAGGAGGCAGATGGAAGTATTTTGAAAAAGGGAAAAAGGCATATGGCAGCAAAACACCACCTCTGTGGGGAATGCTACAGCTTCTCTTCCTCCTCTTGAGCTGTTTCTTCTACATAGCAGAGATGGTCTGGGGAGCAGTCTTGGAGTTTGAGGGTACAGTTCCAAGAGGCCACATTAATTTTATTGCTGGGTATAGGATTATTACACTACAGACTAGAATAGCTCAAACTTGGCTTTAATGTCAGCCCATCACTGAACAAGCATTATAAAATTACATTGAATCATAAGATGAGAATATAAGGGATTGTTGCAAGAGGGGGGTGGTGTTATCTTAATACAGAATGATCTAATTTGTATTGATCTTTCTATAACATGTTTAAGGGTAAGCATATTTAGGAGCCAACCACATCATGAAAACAAGGTCTGGAGTCAAATGGAGGAGTGCTGTGGTAAAACCACAGTGTGGGTACTTGCTCAGAAAATTTATTGAAGCAAATGGAACTGATAACTATCTGCAGTGCACTTGGCAAAACATTTTAAATGTAGAACAATTTAATATTGTACTTAGATTGGCCATTTTTTTCCTACAACAATCAAGGGTGGTTGCCTTCCAACTTTACAATGAGAAGTACAAGCTTCTGGAATGTGAATCTGATGTTGCCTTAATTTGTCTTGTGTGAGGTTTACAAAGCGAGTATAATGAAGAACTGCTGATGCAACAGCTTTTATGCCCATTTAGTATGTGTGCTAAGGCCAGAGAAAGATCAAGGCCAATTAAGGTTAACCTGTTTTGTAAATCATCTGGTATAAAGCTTTCTGACTTGTCGCCATAAGATAGGAAAAACCTATTGACTGGGAATTCATGGAAATGCTGCTTTGGCTATACAGGAAGCCTGCAGTGGAATATAAAGCTATTTTGGTCAGATGGCTGGCAAGCGGTGTTATAGAAGCTGAGCTTTTCTAAGGGTGGAGCAAGCCAGACTTGACCCTTGTTGAAGCTGGCAGAGAGGAGTTTAGCTCACAAAATATAATATGCTACTTTACTTATAGGAGATTAACAGAGCAGAGGGGTTGAAGGGACTTTCCTTTAGGCCATATATGAATCCCCTGCTGTCAAGTCATTAAACCCCCAAAAGACCAATGGAAGTGCAGATAGCACAAGCAGAAGGAGGAATTGGATTACTCCACTTTGACTGGTTCTTGAAGGGCATTTAGCAGAGCATTTTCAGCTTGAGAAGGACCAGCTAGCACAGCAGGAAAGGGGGAAGGCCATAATTTCTGCTCTTTGGGAATGTCCATTGAGAAATCAGGTGGTAGGAGAGCTGTTAGCATTTACTTCCTGAGGCTGAACTTTGAAACCGTGGTCATCTATTTTGTCTCTGCTTATAGAAAGCCTAAGGAGCAGTCAGCTGAATTCTGAGTTGGTTTTTTTTTTTTTTTTTTGTCCACAGCCTGATAGGTCGATAGGTCATGTTTTGAAAGAAGGATGAGACTGAGGAGCAGGGAATGTTGTACAAACTACCTCTCGCTAGGGTATCAGTAATACCAGCTCTTCCACATCATCACTAAAAGCCTGAGCTATGAGCAGACAGCTGCTGCTTGCAGCCCAACATGCCTCTCTGGGATGTTGAAGCTGAGACAGAGTGAGACAGGCTGTCAGTGCATGTTCACACAGAGGAAGGAACCAGCTGCTTGAAAAACATATCTGAGACGGGAGTTCTTTTCCTTCGACTGGCACAACCTTGGCTTTATGTGGACCTGTGTGCAACATGGAAATGCCTAATGGGATCATCCCAGAGCCAGGCTAGCCTCTGGTTCTGAGAGAGAAGGGGAGATCAGCAGCTGATGTCTGAGCCAGGGAAATGTTTATGAGTCTCAGTATAAAATCCTAATGAACAATAATCTGCTTTTAATTCCTCTAATGTAGTCTCTGGTCTGAATCACAGCACTTGTATTACTTTCTATGAAACAAATTTACCTCCTGAAATTCATTTGACTGTAATTCTTTAGCAGTTTCTATTTGGCTAGTTTTGTTTTGTACTTATTAGTAACTCTATAAGCACAGATACATTTTTTTTTTTTTAAAAGCATGTTTAAATAGTACTGGAATAAGATTCTTCTAGCTGCAGCTATAATAACACTTCCAATGTTTAACAAGCCACAAGAACTGGAAGAGTAGAATAATTTACTTGGCCCGTAAAAGAGCAGAAGTAGTTACATAAAATGGACATATCAGTCCGCTGTTATTCATATTACACAACAGTTCCCTGTGGCTTATTTCATTTTAGGCTTTTTTTTTCTTTTGAGGAAAATTAATTCAATAATGATACCATTTCTTCTGGGTCAGAGAGACCAGGTTAGCCTGAAAGAAATTACTTCTGAGAAACAGAAAGGTATTATGCTTCCTGTTACTAGGACAATAAATGGATATAAATTTCAACAAATACCAAATAAGCTCAATTGGAGAGCTACTCCAGAAGGACTCTGAAATGAGACAAAAACAAATGGGTTTATAGAACTGGAAAACAAAATACTGCATTACTTATATCACTTCTCCTGAAGGCATAAAAAGATATTAAAAAGTCATTAGCCATGCCAGCTTGGTCACCTGAGAATCTTTGGGAATGACACTTCAATTCCGCTTTCCTAATGACCATGTGGGTTTGTGAAAGTGGAAAGACAACAGAATTAATTCTTCTGGAGGAGTTCTGTGCAGGGCAGACAGTGGGCAAAGTGTTCCTAGTACCTCTGAGACAGGTTCCTGTTCCAAACGCGCTTTTAAAGGTCAGGCCCTGTGTCAGATCTAGTCATCGTGGCTGATATTTTAGCCTGTGCTAAGGCTGCAGACAGTGCTGGCAGCTTCTGTGGAAGTCTCATTATGTGCTGAGCAACCTTTCCAGTTGTCCAATAGTTTTGTCTTCTAGTTTTATAAGGTTGTGCATTGTACCTCTCCAGTTTTATGCTTTTTCAGGGAGCAATATAACTTTCAGGGCAGGATGAAAACTACTCCTAGCTCTCTGATATTCTTACTTGACATCTTGGAGCATGTAGGGAAGAAGGGAATTTGTCATTGCATATTCTGTATTTTTGCCTGACCTTCTCTCTTGTCTTGGTGCAGGGGAAATAATAAACTCATGTACAAAGCAGTCATATTCTGCAGCTTATTGACTCCAGTTTCTATTTTTTTAGTTTTGTTTTAATAATAACTCTATCGAAGAACAGATTACTTTTTTTTTTTAAGTAAATGCATGTTTAAATAGTACTGGAATAAGATTCTTCTAGCTGCAGCTATAACACCTCTAATGTTTCACAAGCCACAAGAACTGGAAGAATAGCAAGAGCAGTTGTTTTTCATCAAGCTTATTTGCTAGCATGCTTTCCAACTTCTTAAGTGAAAGATGAACTCATGGAATTCAAGCCTACACTTAAGGCCTGTAAAACATGACATGCTGAGACAGGGATATGTGTATATATTTGAATTTCCCCCAAGGGACTGGGGAGCTTGTCAATGCTGCAGGGATGTGTTTCCTTAGCCAGAGTGACCAGATGAAAGGTGATCTCACTGCTGGGAGGTCACACTGCTGGTGCTGGAAATCCTTGTGGCAGGAGGGGTTGCTGAGAACAGCCGCTGCTCTGCTTGGCAAGGCCACAAGTGTGGTAGTTCTCATGTCTCATGCTTCACCTCTGCACAAACCCACACAGCCCATGCTTTTGTTCTGGCTCCAGCTTGTTGATGTGACCCTAGAATATCTACATTATCTACAATATCACAGCCAGTAGGAAATCAAGGAAATCATAGGGCTAGGAGAATAACCATTAATTCTGAATATAGTCTATCTTGTGCTTAGATCTTTGTATTGCTTCTCGTGGTCATTTTTAAGCCCTTAATAGCCTGTGATTGATGGTAATTATCACAGCTGAGGAATCATTGCTGGATAATACATTGTTTCTGAACGAGATGAAGGGGCAACAAATGATGAGATGTGGTGGTTTGCAAATCATGGCTGTCTCTGCACTCTCTACTGGGAAAATATCCTGTACTTGCCTCTTGGCTCTTCCTTCCAGTTCTCCAGGTCAAGGGTTGGGGGACAGGCTCTCCTGAGGGCATGTGCCAGGCCTGGGCATCACACAAGGCTTTTCCCCAGCTGAGGGACATGGCAGGGTACAGTCATCTCCCTTGAAGTGCAGAGCCTGCTTTTTGTGCCCCAAAGGCTGACCTGCTTCTGGCTTAGCCAAGTGTACAGCAAATGAAACTCCTTATGGCTATGCCAGCCACAGGCGAGCAGGTTTTCAGGGAGTTAATGGGCAGCAGCTCCCTCTTAGGAGCTCTCCCTCCTCGGTCATCAAGGTACAGCCCTACCATCTTCCCATCCCCAAGCTTTGACCCTGTCCCTCCTTGGCGTGGTGTAATGATTCACTCTTCCACCATCACCTAGGCCTCCACATGGCCACCAGCTGTGAGGAGGGTCTGTGCTGCTGAATCATAGAATCATTTAGATGGGAAAAGACCTTTAAGATCATGGAGTCTAACTGTGAACCTCATACTGCCAAGTCCACCACTACACCATGTCCATATATGCCACGTCTGCACATCTTTTAAACCCCTCCAGGGATGGCAACCCCACCACTGCCTTGGGCAGCCTGTTCCAGGGCCTGACAACCCTTACACAGAAAATACTTTTCCTAATATCCAAGCTAAACCTCCCCTGGAACAACTTGAGGCTGTTTCCTCTCATCACTTGTTACACCTCTCTGCAACAAAATAAGCAAGGGTATTTCTTCTCTACTTTTTTTTTTCTTTCTTTCTGAGCAGTTTACCCTGAGTTTTCTCTTACTTTAAAAATGCTTTTTGTAAAGTTTAACTTGCGAAGCTGCTTCTTTTTTTGCAGGGTAGGAGGATATGGAAGAGTGCAGGCAGTGCTGCCTTGGGGACAAGGACTGGTGCCTGGCTGCCAGCCTGCTGGTGAAGGGCATCTGAGTACCGTCTTCGAGGTGAGTTGTTGCCAGTTGAGCAGCTACCGTTTTCCTGAATTAAACAAGCAAACTGTCAGTGATACAACCAGTTATGGTTTTAAATTGTTGTGGTTCTTTTGTTGTTGTTTTCTTTGTTTGTTTGTTTTTAAGTAGAACCATATCAGAAAGGGTTTATATTGCTGTTAAATAATGGTCTTAGGCATTTAGGAGCTCTGGTGCTCCTAGGAGGGCCATGGCTCTGGCAGCTCTGGGCTGCCTTGAGAACGTACCAAGCTTTCCTGCTCTCTCCAGGTTTCCTTGTGTGTGTGAGTTAAATACCTGACATTCGTTGGGATGAAACTGGCCTCCAGGGCCTGATGCACTGTTATATTGGTTGTTATTTTAAGCGTGTGGGATCAAGCTTGTATTTAATTTGGGGTGGTTTCAGAGTGTCTTAATGTGGCACCAAGGGAGTTGATGCAGGGCTGTGCAAGCCAGCTCTGCCCCTGTTGTGGTTTGATGTGGTACCCGAAGGGAGACAAACAAACAGGAATTGCAATAATCAAGTTGCTGGGACTGTGGGGAAATCCATGTCCAGGGAAGATTTTCAGTCTTGGGAAACACGCGTCAGCAAAGTCAGGCAATATTCAAGAGATGAAGAATGGGCTGTAGGGTGGAAACAATGGGGTTTTTTTAAATGGTGGTGGGGTTTTTGTGTGGGGAGTTTTTAATTTGCTTTTCCTCTTTTTTTTTTTTTTTTTTTAGTAGCCTCCAAGTTCTGCATCTAATTCACAGAGTGGGTTACAGTCCACATTGATTTTTGAAGGCAAGGTTTCGTCCCAAACTTGTATCTGTTGAAAGCAAATGAAAGCAGGCTATTAATTATGAAGGTAGTGGAGTGACAGTGTACCATAACTGCAGGTTTGGGTGTGTTTACTTGTGAGAAAACTTGATTATATTTGAGTTTTTACTGTTTCATGGAGCTGAGGAAAAGGAAACTGCGCATAACACCATCAAATGAGGTAAAAGTGAAATAAATCTATAGAGTAACAGAAAGCCGCTGAGAAATGCAGCATTTCAGTAAGGGGCAGTAGCATAAAAGCTGATGTGGCCTCAGGATTCTGAGTAAACTTAAATTTCAAGCAACTTTTTATGCAATAGCCTGCTGAACTGAAAAGGGAGAGGAGGATACCAGACAGTAAGGAATTGTGTCTGGGGGATGGCTAAGTTCTAAATCAATCCAATGGTGTTCTTGAAATACCAGTGACTGTTTCCAAGTGTTATACTAAAATTTCATTATCAATAGTGCTGAAAGCTGCACTACATGCAGGCTAAAATAAGTGCTGACAATTCACCAGTATCGAATTTAATAAAATGTTGTTCGCCAGCGTTAGCTGCAATGCCCTGTCCAGATTATCCTCTTGATTAGAAATTACCTATCAAAACAGTCCTTTTTTGTTAGGCGAGTATAGATCAACGAAGGTATTGCTTGTTCTCTTGTGTATCTACTGCCAGAAATAGCTGGCTCCTTATTCAAACTTGGTCTAGCTGCTAAGGAACATAGCCTTTTTCCTTTCTGTAAATATGGTCTGCTTCAAAGGAATGCCTGCAGGCCCAGCTGAGTTCAGGACTCCATCAGTCAGCAGCAGTCCCTGCCCTATAGAGTTAAAAGTATAAATAGACAAGAGGTAGGGGGCTGGGAAGTGGGAGCAAGTATTGCAAAAGCAGGTAGAATGTAGTTACAAAGGCTACTTTAGTTATCCTTAGAAAACCCAAAGAATTCAGTATTAAACTTATGTTCTAAATGTGACTTTATCTGTCCAAGATGCTTCCTAAATGGGACTTATTTAAAGAGTTACCCGAAGAACTGGATTTCTATTTTTCGTATTTTCTTTCTTTCTGCTTTTTTCTTTTTAGACATCTCAACTTGAATATAGACAGAGGTTTGAGTGTTATAACACTGAGTGCTAAATTACCTAACATTTGATTGCTAAGTAGGTAAGGTCCCTGTATGATGCTGTGTCTGTAAACTCTGTGTTTACTTGCTAGCTCAGTGGTTAGCATCTCCTTTTTCATTTTTCTTTTGGTTCTCCAGCATGTGAGACATGTTCAAGTCCCTTATATGTCTGAGAGTTTTTGAAAGCAGCTATTTCAAAGTCTTACAACTATTTGGCTGTCTATAGGATATTTTAGGATGTTCTTACTGACTTTTGTTGAAGGTCTTCTGTTTCTTGTGGATGAGCCAGTATTCCCTGGAGTGCAACTAAGGGCAGGACTCTTTCAGAGTGCCACCTAAAATAGGTGAAACTTGGCTTCTTAGCTGTGCTGCATGGACTACCTATCTTTTCTCATATTTCAGGGTTCTTTGGGAACACGAACTGGAATGCGGTGACCCCTTTGCTCAAGGAATTGGTTCCAGGAATGCAAGTATGCTATTTGTTTTAGTTGATAATTAGGTGCATATTACACCATGTAAAATAGCACATTTCAGAAATAAAGAACGAGACCTTTCTGTCACATCTTATGCCTAAAGATATGCTATAGTTTAATGATGATGCATTCTCCTGGGATGTGGGAAAATTTGATTTACATCACTGTTTATTTTTAAAACTTGTTATCCTTAATAAACAAAAATGAGGGAACACTTAGGGCATACGAACACCACTGTCTTCATCAATATAACACTTTTTTTCTCTGAGGCATTTCACCTTTATTGGTGCATAAGGGCTTTTGGTAATTTCACAGCAGCTGGCATATTGCAGATGGTATCACCTGGAGATGTGCGTATAGGCTTGTCTAATATTGCAGATTCCATGATGATGTTTGAGTAATGGGATACAATATTACCTATTTTGTACTAGGAAAATCTTTGATTAACTCCAAGTGACTCTGACTGTTAGAACCTTTCATGTGCTTCCCTAATTAGTCTGCTAAAGACCCTGCTTTGACTAGTTGTTCACAGCTTCAGTGAATTATTTTTCCTTTATAATGGCTGAGACAGTTCTTCTTAATGTAGTCCGTGTGTCTTGAAATATTCTGGTGTGCTGGTTTGACTGAAAATGGGTTAATTTTCTTTGTGCAGTTAGAAACCTTTCTTTTTCATAGCTAGCATGCTCATTATTTGGACTTAGTTTGAGAAACAAGCAGATAACACTCCAGCACAGAGTTAATGTTTTTAATTGCTCTGGTCTGAGAGCCAAGGACATTCTGAGCACTCTGCCCACAGGTGTAAGGCATTGAGGAAGGGAGGGCATAGATGGGGCAGACCTTGACTGACATCCAGACTGATCAATGAGAGTATTCTATCCTATTGGCATCATGCTCCATATTTAAGGAGTTGGTCTCTCCTGCTTTTGCTCTCTGGCTTCTTGGGTGCTTTCTCTTGTATGTGTTGTTTTTTTCTTTTCTTTGCTCTTTTTTGTTAGAGCCAGGGGAGTTTTTGGTGCAGGATGTTTAGCCTGGGTTTTTGCCATTTTGCAGAGGCCTCTAGGCGTTTTTGCCTTTTTTTTTTTTCCTCGCTTTTCTCTCTCTGGGATCTGCTTTAGTACCAGGTGTGGCTTGCTGGGACTGGCTGCTCAGTTGTGGACAGAGTTCATGAGGAATTGCCTTGAGTATCTTTTATTTCTATTTATATATATATTTACTAGTAGTGTATTAGTATTTTGTAGTTTTATTAAACTATGTTTATCTCAATCCAAGTTTCTCCCTTCCCTTTTGTTTCTCTCCCGTATTTGGGGGTGTGGGGGAAGGGGTGAGTGAGCAGCTATCATGGTTATATTGCTAGCTTGGGTTAAACCACAACATCTGGTGTTTCATCTGTGGCTGAATATTTGCCCAGGATTTGTTTAGAAGAATGAACCAGAAAAAATAAATAATTTTTATTATATTAGGCAGGGGCATGGAAAACCAAAACAATATAGCGTATTGTAAGACTACACTAACTCACAGTAATGGCCTTGAAGTCTTCTGCAGGAGACTAGTTATTACAAATTAGCAAGCAAATGTGCATTCACAACTAAACAGCACCTCACTCATTTATTTGGACAATTGTTTTTTAAATAATTTAGGAAGACACTTCAATGACCAACTGGTGCAGATACCTGAGCAGTATGTCTTGCAAGAGTAAAGAGGGAACAGTAATGTGCAACTTCCATGTGGAAATTTGCTACTAAGTCTTTGAGAAACAGGCAGGGTCTAGTGGGAATAATTATGCTTGTGGCACATGCAGGATGTGGATGAGTAGCAGTCAGTACACCCCAGAGACCCTGGTGAACTTGGAGAGAACTGGGGCAGACAGGCTGTCCTGCTCCATAAGTTGTCCTGGTCCTGCTGCTGTCCCAGGGTTTCAGCTTGGTTCATTCTGCTTGCTTGTTATTGCAAGCACTATCAAGGCAACTCTTTAGATCCGTATTTAAAATTAGGTTTAGCTACTGCTGCTGGGTTTGAAAGATGTGCTTAGATGCCCTCAAAGGTCATATTTCGTATTTTAATATAACACTGTTTTGAAAACTATCAAGGGGAGGCAGGATTGTGCACCGTTGGAGTGCCAGCTCAGCAGGCAAGAGATGATTTCCTCTTCTGCTGGAGAGTTCTATGGGTCAGGGCAGGTCCCAATACTTTTCTCTGCCACAGTTCACTCAGTATTGTATTATCTCACCCAATGGGCTGGGAATAATTACAGCAAGACACTGTGTGAATGAGTATGCTGTGTGTATTTTAGAATAAGTCCAGAACTTGCTGCAAGGGGGGTTTGGTTCTGAAGCTGTTATTAGCTTTGATATCACAAAAGCAGATTCCATCACCCATGGTAGTCTTTGTCCCAAAACCAGGTCTTCTATTTCAGAGATTGTCTGATTTGACCAAGAGTGGAAGGCAGTTTTGGAAAACTGCTGTGCCCAAACAAATGGACTGCTACTGTGATCAGACTGTACTTTTTACAGAATAGACACTGTGAGAAAGATATTTTAGAAGAGAAGTAACTTTCGCCCTTTTCTTCCCCAGGTCACCAGTACAACAGGTCAGCAGTTTGGGTTTCCAAAACAAGAGCCATTCTAATGATTAAACGCAACTTTAATTTATTTTTGTTTAATGGTGTAGAAGAAAAGTGCTACTGACAACTTTTTCCAGAATTGTTTTTCATTAAATTTAGGTTTTGTTTTAATATAATCTTCTGATCTTAAGTTTCCACTTGAATAAAAAGAAGATTTTGAGTCTGGCTTTGACACTCTGGTAGGCCACACAGTGTATCTATCCCTTGGAGAATCCCCTGCTGAATCAAAACATCTCAGCGCAGAAGGGCAGTGCACCATATCATAGAATCACAGAATACAATATAGTTAATGCAGAGGAGTGGCACCTGGTGAAACCACTGCAGGAGACAGTTACATGTTGCAATGTCCTAACTGTCATTTGCTCATATATGACAGATATGTTTGACTATAAATGCAAAAGTCTTCAAAGATTCTCTGGAGAATTTGGCTGTCCTCTAGGTAGGGCTGTATTTGGGTGATTGTGGCACAGAATGTGCTCTATGGCTCCATTTTGAATCCTTCTGGTAAGAAATGCAGGTGAGAAATTGGGAAATGCCAGGTTATTGCAGCTACCTGCAGCCACATGAGTTAAACTTACCTTATTTTATTTCCTGCTATGCCACCCCTGCAGAAAAAAAACCCCAAACATACAGAGTACATTTTCTTTCATTTTGGTTAATTGCTTGTTCATTTGAAAAATGCAGTTTCAATTGAACAGAACTTCTCTTGTATCAAGGGAATTGAATGTAAATTAGGTTTGGTCAAGTTGATTGGGGTTTTTTGGTTTGGGGTCTGGTTTTGTTGTTTGTTTGGGATTTTTTTTTTTTTCCAACACCTATATCTTTGAACAGTGAACTAGCTTGAAGTACTCTGGCTCAGTTTATAAGGGAGCATAAGTGCCCTGAGGCATCTTTGCTTGACCAGAACACAGATCATGATTCCTACAATAATAGTAAGTGATTTCATACAAGCACAGCTGCAAATTTGCCAGGTTATGACATAAGAGATATTAGCTCCACCTTTTATCTGCTGGTCCAGCTGGGAAGCTCCACAACTTCCCTATTGTCTCTTAGGAACTTATTGTCATCTCCAGTATTTGCTAATTCACAGCTGATCTAATACATGCTTGATTTTTGGCCATCATTTGTGTGTATGTAGTATCTTTTTTCTCCCCAGGATGCTTCCCTGATGGTGAGCTAAAGAAACCATGTTTGGTTCTGTCTTTTTAGGGATCTTATATTAAACCCTGTACCTCTCTCCCCCAGCCTCCTTTCCTTTATGCCAGTAGTTCTTCTTTGTACCTATTCTGTTAGTTAATTTATTCTAAACTGAAAACTGATTCTGAATTATTGCTGTCTGGAAGGGTCTTGATCTTAAGCCAATTTTCACTCTGCCATGTGTAACAGTGGTTTGCAAGACCCTTTGGGTATTGGTTGCTCTGTGTAATCCTTACATGGCATGTAGCAAAACAATTCTACTCTTAAACAGTGCACATACTATTACTCTGTGATGATTTGATCAAAATAAAGTTTTTGTGTTAGCCAGTATGATGGCTGTCACTGCAGAGTCAACACTTGCTCGAGATTACTGTGCACTGGGTAATGGAGATTTTTGCTCTTTTTCTTTTTTCTTCCTGGTATGCTAAGAATAGGAAAATAACCCTGGTAACTGTATGTTATGGCATGGCAAATGTTGCATTTCTGTGTGTCTGTGAAACAGCGACAGATGCATGGTACCATTTCTAAGCATTTTCAGCGTATGTGTGTTGAGCAGGATAAGAAGGTTACCTCATACATTACCAACTTGAAAGCATCAGAGATTCACTACCCTGTGTCTGTACTTCTCCTCATACTTTGCTTTAATCTATAGCAGTGAGGTGCTGGGAAAATGTGCCTTGCCAGCAAACTCTCTAAGCTTGTGTATCTTTGGAGAGTGTAATTAATGTTCTTTGAGATACTTCCAAGCGAGGGGAGAAAGACAAGTGTAAATTTACTCTTTCTACTTATTGTTTCTGGGCTCAAAAGCTCCATGGCTTACTGGTTTTACTCAGAATCAAATGTCACTTCAAAAACCCTTGGAGTTATTGACAGCTTCCAGGTTTCTGAACAGGACTGCGGCAAGTTCTCAAGCTTCTTTCTGTGAGCTTAACTGCTAACAAATCTCAGGGCAACTAATGGCCTGCTTGAGAACTTGGACAGTGGTGAAGAGACAATTAATTGAGCCACAGCCATATCCAGTCAAAGTGAAGGTCCATGTTAAGCAGCAGCTCATTCACTGTATGGTGTGGAGTACAAAGGGTGTTGTGATAACTTGTAAGAGACTTTCCAAATGTTAGCTGTTGATTTTGGGGTGTAATAATGTAAGCAGCTGGTCAGCGTGCATGTATCTTTTTGACTTTTATGGAGTTAAGCACTTATGACTCTGTCTGGTCCAAATGAGCATTTCAGCTGTAAATGGCTCCTGCCCTATGAAGAAATAATTACCTCCAAATTTGTTTGTCCGTTGGGACATGGTCAGCTGGATTCTAATCTAATTTGGGGTTCAAAAGATCTTATGCTCTGCCAACTGAGTTTTACAGGCTAGCCAGGGCTACCTCTGGGAACAGCAGTACATGAAGCAAGAGCCCAGGCTTGTAAGCAGTTCTCCTCAAGTAACTGCCCAATTCATACTGAGAGCAGCCCTGTGGAGAAGGACTTGGGGGTGCTGGTGGATGAAAGATTGGACATGGGCTGGCAGGGCTTGCAGCCCAGAAGCCAATCGTACCCTGGGCTGCATCCTCAGCAGCGTGGCCAGCAGGTGGAGGGAGGGGATTCTGCCCCTCTGCTCTGCTCTGGTGAGACCCCCCTGCAGTGCTGCGTCCAGCTCTGGGGTGCTCAGCACAGGACAGACAGGGATCTGTTGGAGAGGGGCCAGAGGAGGCCACAGAAATGATCTGAGGCTGGAACAGCTCTGCTGGGAGGACAGGCTGAGAGAGTTTGGGTTGTTCAGCCTGGAGAAGAGAAGGCTCCAGGGAGACCTTATTGCGGCCTTTCTGTATTTAAAAGGGGCCAATAAGAAAGATGGGGACAGACTTCATAGCAGGGCCTGTTGCGATGGGTAATGTGTAAAAGGGTAATGGTTTTAAACTAAAAGAGGGGAGATTCAGGCTGGACATGAGGAAGAAATTTTTGACCCTGAGGGTGGTGAGGCACTGGCCCAGGCTGCTCAGAGAGGTGGTGGATGCCCCATCCCTGGAGACATCCCAGCCCAGGCTGGACGGTGCTCTGAGCAACCCGATCTGGGTGAAGATGTCCCTGCCTATGGCAGGGGGTTGGACTAGATGAGCTTTGAAGGTCCCTTCCCACCCAACCTATTCTATGATTCTGTGGCTGAAGGGCCCCTGATTCTCTTGAGAGTGGACACCTCCACAGGGTGGTTCAGCCTCCTGAAGTCTGACAGGATTTGCCTGCTTGCCGCAGCTGTGTCAGGTGGTTCTGGGCTGACTTGGATCTTGGCTTGGGCGCTGAGCAGCTATATTAGGTGGTCTGTACGGGAGACCTTGTAGCAGTGGCTGGCCAGGAACTGAGCTCTTCTGAAACTTCTGTGTTCTGGTCCCTCAAAGCTCTTCAGTAGCTGAGAAACTGAGACACAGTGTTTGAGAAAGGTGATTCAGCTCCTTTCCACCGCCTGGCATGGTTCTTTGTCTACCTTCTCCAACAAATTTCTTCCAGGCAGAGAAATTCAAAGATCTGAATTGTTTGGTTTCCCTTGAAGGGATACAACCCTGTGATTTCTGCTAACTTTTAAGTCTGAAGGGAGAAAATAAGATGCCAGTTGATGCTTCCAATACAGATAACTTTTTCTTGCTGGTGATTCAAGCTCTCATAGCAGTCCCATTTGCTGAACTTCTGCTGCTCTCTGTCACTGATGGTACCACAGGCATTGGGGTATAAGGGAAAGTGGTGGGAGCTTTTCTATGCCAGGAGAACCCTAGATAATATGGTACAATGTCAGAGCCAGGTACCCGGCTCTTCTGACGCTTTCAAGGACGTTGTACATATCCTTTTTAACATTGAGTGCTTGTTTTCATTCTCTTTTATTTGACTGTGGGATCTGCAAATTTGGCTATGACCAGAAATCCTCCAAGTTCAATAATAACTACACACATTTCATTACCTATGTTCACACTTTTTCCCAGCCCAGCATTTAAAACCTAGGCAAGCAATTAATTTAATTATATTGTAAAACATTGGAATTATTTCCAGATGTAATATTGAGACTCTTGGGACAGTAACTTTTTGTTTCTTGAAATATAACATGCCCATTTAGGTCATAATTTTGGCTACAACGTTACTTGCTCTTTGTAACAGATTTCAAGGAAGACTTGGCGTCTTTATTTAGAGTATTGTACTGCACAGTGTGTTTGGTAGGTGATGACCTAAATCATGTGGGTTCAGAATTTCTTTTTCTGTGTATCTGGTAATGTCAGTAGGTTTACATCTTGGTATGAATGGAATGTTTACTTGCTTGTCTGAACTATGCATTCATATTTTTAGTTTTCAAAGAACCATAGCCTGTAAACTGTTACTGCCTTGTAATACTTTGGTTAAAGGGAAATGGGGAGATAAAGACATTCGCAAGAGTGCTTGGCTTCCTAAAATAGGACAAACCAACCTCTGGACGGTGCTGCTGCCATAGAGAACTGCAGGGACAGATCCGGGTGCCAAATGATTGGGTTTTCAGGATGAAGTTTGGAATCACACAGCCCCAGAGGAGTTGCTGAAGATGGGCAATGGGCACAAGGGACCTACCATTGCCCAGTATCTAGGGTGCACTTACCACGGGTACACTCAGTTTGCATGCACAAAGCAAGTGATCGCCTGTTAACTTCAATGTAAGGTGACTGGATGTGGCATTTGATCCTTTTTATAATAAGAATGCTCTATTGCCTGTGACCCACTGTTACTCAAGATCCTGTAACAGCTATTACTTTTAGAACAGCCAAGTAAGTGCAGGTTTATTTTTCTTTGATTTCTGTGAGAATTAATGATGTGTTTGTTGACAATCACAGATGCAGTTAGGCACATGATACTCACAAACGTGTCAAAGTCCATACTCTTACAGCCTTTAGTGGGGGTCAGTAGAGTGTTTTCAGTTTGTGTGGTGGGAAGGTACAACTTGAGAACTGCTGCCTTAAGCTGAGTGGTAGTACTTGGCTCTGGCAGTGCTCCTGGGATGCTCCAACTGCATTGTAAAACATTCTGAACTGTGCCTCAACCTGTCCGTCATGACAGCTGAGTTATTTGCCTGCAAGGATTATTTAAACCTTGCTATGATGAATGAGTTCAGCTGATCTCTGCCTTTGTGCATAATTTTGTATGTAATTACATGTGCTGTTCTCTTAGTCTGTTTGCAATGCTCTCTGGGTTATGTTTATGCTAAAAGGAAGTTTATGGCTTTTGCAGATTTGGTCATAGCAGAGAACTTTGCTGCAGTCTGTGACCTTGTTGTAGTATCAGTATAACTGGCAAGGCTAATGCAAGCTAGAAGACTGTCCGGTGGAGAAGATAACCAGATAAATATTTGCTGATGATCTTGCCAGTGATCCTGATGGTGACAGTCTGTTTTGCAAAAAACATGTCTGTTCTGTCCTCAAAGAGTGTTTTGATCACCTTAACTCTGACTTTTTCTGTTTGCCACCATCCCTCCAGGAGAGTGTTTTAGGAACCTGTGGAGAGCTTGAGGGGTAAAATGCCCAAGTCATGTTATTTGTTTGTTCATTTGTTTATTTATCTATTTATATATATATATGTTTATTTATTTTCAGTGGGAGCAGGACTGCATTCCAGGTATCTGCAAAAGAACAAGTAATAGGAGGAAAAATATTGAAAGGAAGTGACGATTGCTGGATGCTACCCCGTTTCCCCCAAAATAAGACCCTGAAAATAAGACCTAGCATGATTTTTCAGGGTTTTTGGGGATGCACAAAACGTAAGCCCTACTCCAAAAATAAGCCCTAGTTACAGTTCCTAAAAAAGGTCAATTTAAATAGTGCCAGGCAGCTATACATATAAAAAAGTATTAAGTTTTGGAGTAAAAATTAATATAAGACCCTGTCTTATTTTTGGGGAAACAAAGCAGTTCCTGTACATCATCTGGGGCTTAAAAGCACTACTTCAAACTGCTATAATAATGACTGAGTTCGAATTTCTTGAATCTCCAATGGTGAAATAAATTATGTGCATGTGCTTAGGTGGGTTATTTAGAATTATATGGTGAATTTAATTTAAATTGATCTTCAAAGGGACATCAAGAAACTGTTTCATTTGTCGGGGGAAATCACCTTTTATTGTTTTTAAATGAGAATGGTAATTAGAAGGAAGTTTGGGTGAAAATTGCTTCTTGGGCTAGCTTGTTACTTCACTATTCACTACATTACCAGAGGGAAATAGTCATGTCCCCGTCTAATCTGAACTCATCCACAGATGCTCAAAAACGCATGTGGCTTGTTAGTAAAGTCTATCATTAAAAGGAGGACAGGAAATCTGAAAAAAGGGTCAACTTTCTCCCTTGCTGTCCACTCCCTCCAAGGTCCACATGGTCTAGTCCTAACTTGGAACTGCTGCTGTCATTCTAAGTGTTGTTTACCCCTGAAGTAGAAGGGCAAATTGAGAACTATAATCTGAACAGGCTAAGAAAACTAGTGCCAAGTTCTGTCAAGTCAAGCAGCAGATACTCGTCTTTAAAGTAATACACAGATTCATTCTGATGAAACATTCATACCAAGGTCACTGTTCCTGAAGTGAATGTTCTTAACTAGCAATATGGAAAGGTAAGGACCAGAGTTTAACCTAAGACCCATGAAGGAATCTGAATTTGTCAAATACTTAACACATGTTTTGAAAGCACCTAGACACCTAAAGGACTATCTGATGTCCTTGCATCTCTGAGATTTTCATCTTCCTTTTTATGCATTTGTAGACTGACTTTTTTTCTCGCAATGCTTTTAAGCAAAGCTGCAAATGAATGTCTCCCATTTTAGGTGTACATATGATACGTGGGTTCTGAAGTTTTGAGTTGGCCCAAGGTTCTCCCTGTTGGTAGGGGTTTGTGGGATAATGAACCAATGCCTTGAGTTTATTTGATATTTGTGTTCTCAAACATCCCTTGTCTGTTTCCTCAGCAGTTTACGTAGGTTTATCTTCAGAAGAAAATGGGAGTATAGTGTTCTGAGTTTTTTAAAATATGATTAGTCATGGGAGGAGAGAGGGGAGGTAAAGGGAAAATTATTGTGGGCATCTTAACAGACAGCTGTGTTGCAAAGTAGCTTTGTCTTTCACACACAGTTCCTCAGTCCTGTCAGCAGTGATTCTGTCTGAATAATACACAGAGGAGAAAAGGTGTTTGGACAAGTGTGCATTTCTACCAAATACAGTTTTTAAACGTGAGTGCTGCTATTCTTAAGCTGTGCATACTCAGCACAACATATTATTTCTTGGTTACCTCCTTGTTCTTTTAGCCAATTAAAGCAATTTACTAGGGCATGATTATGCAGCAAAAGTAACTCTTGACAGATTTTTTTTTTCCTCCAACCTGTTTATGAATGTACTCTGCATTTTTTTTCCACATGCCATTCCAACTGCTGGCACATGCTTCTTAGCATTATAATTTTCAACCTTGCCAGCATGAATGAGTAAGAAACTCCAGTCAAAACTCGGGTGGAAGAAGGATGTTTATGTAATGTGTAAAAAGGGACAGACCACCTGGGAGGAATACAAGGAGGCTATTAGAGTATACAGGGATGAGGTAAGGAAGGCCAAGCTCCACTTGGAAGCAAATCTGGCCAGGGATGTCAAAGACAACAAGAAGAGATCCTTCAAGTATATCAGCAGCAGAAGGAAGGTTAAGGAAAATGTAGGTTTGCTGCTGAATGAGGAGGGTGCCCTGGTGAGGGGTGATACAGAGAAGGCAGGGTTACTGAATGCTGCCTTTGCTTCCGTCTTTACTGCTAAAACTGACCTTGTGGTATCCTAGACCCTAGAGATAGAAGAGAAAGTCTGGTAAGAGGAAGACTTGCCCTTGGTTGAGGAAGAACAGGTTAGAGATCATCTACACAAACTAGACATCCACAAACCCATGGGCCTCGATGGGATCCACCCATGAGTGCTGAGAAAGCTGGCAGATGTTTATTGCTAAGTCACTCTCCATCATCTTTGAAAGGTCTTGGAGAACAGGAGAGGTGCCTGCGGACTGGAAGAAAGCCAACATCACTCCAGTCTTCAAAAAGGGCAAGAAGATCGACCCAGGAAACTACAGGCAAGTCAGCCTCACCTCCATCCCTGGAAAGGTGATGGAACGGCTCATTCTGGACGTCATCTCCAAGCATGTGGAAGAAGGTTATCAGGAATGGTCAGCATGGGTTCACCAAAGGGAAATCATGTTTGACCAACCTGATAACCTTTTATGATGGCATGACTGGCTGGGTAGACGAGGTGGATGTTGTGGATGTTGTCACCTTGACTTCAGCAAGGCTTTTGACACTGTCTCTCAAAACCTCCTCATAGGCAAGCTCAAGATTTGTGGGCTGGATGAGTGAACAGTGAGATGGACCATGAACTGGCTGGATGGCAGAGGTCAAAGGGTTGAGATCAATGGTGCAAAGTCTGGTTGGAGGCCTGTAGTTAGTGGGGCTCCCCAGGGGTCAGTGTTAAGTCCAGTCCTGTTCAACCTCTTCATCAATGACCTGGATGAAGAGATTGGGTGCACCCTGAGCAAGTTTGCTGACAATACCAAACTGGGAGGAAGGGCTGACACTCTAGAAGGCTGTGCTGCCATTCAGCAAGACCTGGACAGGCTGGAGGACTGGACAGAGAAGAACCTAATGAAGTTTAACTAGAGCAAGTGTAGGGTCCTGCACCTGGGGAGGAATAACCCCAAGCACCAGTACTGTTTAGGGGTGGACCTGCTGGGAAGCAGCTCTGCAGAGAAAGACTTGGGAGTTCTGTTTGACAACAGGTTGCCCATGAGTCAACAATATGTCCTTGTGGCCAAGAAGGCCAACTGTATCCTGGGGTGCATTAAGAAGAGTGTGACCAGCAGGTCGAGGGAGGTTATCCTCCCCATCTAGTCTGCCCTGGTGAAGCCACATCTGCAGTACTGGGTCAAGTTCTGGGCTCCCCAGTTTAAGAAGGACAAGGAATTACTGGAGGGAGTCCAGTGGCAGGCTACGAAGATGATTAGAGACCTAGAGCACCTTTCTTATGAGGAAGGACTAAGAGAGCTGGGTCTGTTCAGCCTGGAGAAGGGAAGGCTGAAAGAGTTGGTGTCAAGAGGATGGGACCATACTCTTTTCAGTGGTGCCAACAATAGGATGAGGGGCAATGGGCACAGACTGAAGCATAGAAGGTTCCATTTGAATATGAGGAAAAACTTCTTTACTTTGAGGGTGCCAGAGCACTGGAACAGGCTGCCCAGGGAGGTTGTGGAATCTCCTTCTCTGGCATCATTCAAGACCCACCTGGACACATTCCTGTGCGATCTGCTCTAGGTGTACTTGCTTTAGCAGGTGGGTTGGACTGGATGATCTCCAGACATCCCTTCCAACCCTAACCATTCATAGATTCTTGAACAGCTTTTGTTAATGCTGTGTACTTTTCTAATGCTGGTTATTTGTTTTGGTTTAAAAACTAATATAATAATATAAAATAATGGAGGGAAAATCCCCTAAACTATTTCTCTGCATGATTCTTGTGTCTGTTGAAGGAGATGTGTTAGGAAATCTAACACATTTTGCTTATAAACCCACACATACCATAACAGGTGCATGTAAAAATAGTAGGCAACGTGAATAATGAATGGTGTAGGAATTACTGTGGAAATACCTAAGGGTAAGTCATGGGTTTTTTTTCATTTTAACAACCAAGTAGAAAGTATAAAAATCTCAGGTTCCTATTAGCTGTGGCATTACAATTGTTGTGCTATCAAGATGTTTAATTGTTAATGGTGCATATGTCTTGCATCATCACAGTTTCCAGTCACTTGAAAAGTTGGAAAGCACGTATACATGTACAGAAAATAAGATGCCTCTATGAAGCAGATGTGTTTCATTTGGATACAAGTTTAGATTTATTTATATTCTGCTTTTGTGGCTCTTGTAAATTGCTGGAGGACTCTGGATATAAGATATAAGTTTTTGTTGCAAGGTGGATTGTAGGTGTTGCACATCTATAATGTCACCTTGTCAGCGTGTACCCAATCCAAAGAGGACTGGTAATACCATTTACAGCTGTTGGACTAGTTGATGAATGGCTGTAACTTAAGTCTGTGAAGTGATGCCACTTTACACTCGTCTGTCTAGAGTGGGTGCTCTGGCTGCTGAGCACTTTTGATGAAGTAGCGGGCACTGCAGTGGGCCAGGTCCAGTGCCAGCAAGAGGCAGAAGACAATTTAATAATGATGCTGTCCACACAGATCGGCCAGCTGGATGCTTCCAAAGCAGGTGGCAGCATCTTTGTACTTGAGAGAGAAAAATAAAATGTGAGAACTTGTACACATCATCCCCTACCAAAAAGGTGTGCAAATTAGAACTCTCTCATTAAATGCAAGCTAGAAGGAGCAGCCTCCCCATGTATTTGATCAGACTGTGTGGTTTTAATTGAAATAATTTGATTTTGTACTGAGGATTTACCTTTTTATAAATTATGTTTAGTTAAATGTAATGTGAGATGTCTGTCTCTGGTCCCTAGACAACACTGAAATTATACTAGTTACAATTTTACAAATCCCTGGTAATTGTTATCTTGGTTGAAATCTAATTAATAATAGTATAGTGTAACAGTCTTGCCTCCTTTGTGAAATTTAATAGTCACTTGGTGACTTTCAGACACTAGCTGCCTGGTAGGCATACATGCTGCAGTGGCAGACGTAGGAATATGCAAATCCCAAACACTTGGCAACATTCAGTTTCCTGTGATATGGAGCACTTCCCTAAAAGCTCCTATTGCACAGAGGTGTTTGAAAGTGCTGTTTCCTTTTGTTTTGTTTTTTTTTTCTTTTTAACAAGTGCACCCTGGGGAAATGTTCCTCTAGATTTTTTTTTTTCCTTTGCTTTAACTCTTTGCATGTGTCATACATATAAACTGGAGAGACCTGATTTATTTTTTTCCTTTTTTTACTTTTTACTTGTGAAATATATACTATTCCATAGGTTTGCAGAATTATGCTTTGCCATATTATCTGAAGTTCCTTAGGCAGAATGAGACATACTTTTTTCCTTTAGTTATAGCATCTAGTATTGTTCAGCTGAAGCTAATTATTTTCCTCCTGAATTTAGCTCTGTTCCTGCTTTGGTTCAAAAACACAGCAGAAGTCAGGTCTAGTCTCCAGGGGACAGCCATGATAAAAACCTATTGAATTAAAGGTCAGAATTTAACTTGCTTTCCCTCTGAATTTTAGTATGTGTTTGAACCAGAGTGCTCCATCATCAAGTTCTCTACCAAAGCAGTGGGGTCAACCCGAACTCATGCAGTATAGGGAAGGAAATGGGAAGGTGAGCATTCAACTCAGTGTTCTGATAGCTTGAGACCTCTTACAAAGCTTTAGACCTTCTAGCCTGTTTTCAACACAGGCAGTTGAACTTTGTGTTTGTCAAGAACTTCCTCATCCAAACAGACAAACTTGGTGTCTGGATGTCACTGCAAGCACAGTGCCCAACTGCATGGCTAGATGCCAGCGGTGCTTATTTTGGGGGTATATATGAGGGATCATGTAAGAGCACAGCAAAGTGATTTATTGATTCAGTGTTACGTATGATCCAAACAGAACCATGATCCACCTGGAAAGATTACAAAGGAAAAACTGGGCACCTAGAGGGAGTCTTTCTTCTCCAAAATCTGCCACTTTCACTGGCTGCTACCTGTTGGAGGTTTGGTTAACAACTCGTTATAGCTGACTGCTAGGAGTAAGCCCTTGACTCTCTGGATCTGGTTTGGACTTAGCTACATCCTTTTGGGTTCTTTCATTCAGGCAGCATGGCAGATGAGATGGGAACATGTCACAGTCTAATGCAATGGGGTCAAAACCACTCAGAAGCCACTCCAGCAACCATAGCATCATATACCTTTAATAAAATAAATATAACCAGTAAGTAAGTATAAGGTCTCTTCTCATGAAAGTGTTGATCATTTGTCGGATGAGTTGTTGTGCTTTCAAACTCCAATTGCCATTACCACAGTGCATTCTGTTCACTAGGCCACCTAATACTGAATGTGGTGTCTGGAAGGCCACCTGCTCTTGCTTGTCCCCTGTGTGCTAACATTTTTTGAGATGGCAGGAGTTGGTTTGGTGACTGTTGGGGATGAGCACACTCTGGTTATTTTATTAATCCAGGTGTAAAGTTGGGTGCTGGAATACTGATAACTGAAGGTAGCACTCTCATGCTTTACACATAAGCAAGCTTTACGTGGGATGGAAGACTGCATAGCCTAATTCATCATTGATAGTACCTTTCAGGAAGTCCATTTCAAATGTTGGCAGTGTCACTGGAATTGCTTCTCTTCGATTGGTGGTGGGCTGTGGACGAAGCAGCATCTTCACAAAAATCTTAGTGTGTTAGTTTTCATTTTAGTCCTGATCAGCACAACAGTAGGAAACAAAACAGTAGGAAAGGAGGACACGAATGGTACAACCACTTTGAACATACCTGGATGACTTTAAAAAGACAGAAAACCAAATAAAACTTGAGACAGCCTATAGGCAAACCTAACTTGATTCCAGTCTGGAATTTCGTAGTATTTCTGATGGAGGAAAGAAAGACCAATTATCCCAGGAAAGCGTGGATTGTATTACAAATGCATTCACTGCCAAAAGGAGAGAATGTTGATTACTGGACAGGGAAGTGCTGGAGCCATTAGTACAGCCTTTTAGACTTGAAATAAATGTGTATTATATGCCTATCAGTTCCAGTAGACAGCACAACTGGTGTCATATTCCACAGTGGATCCATTAGCAACATTCTGTCATCTAACCACAGGCCATGCTAATGGTTTAAATTCAAATGTATGGGGATTTTTTTAATTTATAAAAGACACTTCTGCCTGATTAAAATAAACCTCTTCATAATAAAGCTGCTGCTCGTGTATGTAAACCCTTGTGATGTGTCACTTTAAGCAATATCAATGAATGGGAAGGTGTGAAACTAAGCTTTCTGAGCATACAAGGACTAACAAAGAGTTGAACAAAATCAAATGCATCCATGTGGTGCTTGATACCTCAGAAAAGAAGGCTGGAACTTCTTTAAAAGCAACTAAAATCCAGTGTGGGTCAGGTGGCAAATGATGTACAATGCTATGTTTGTGCAAACCCATTTTATACCCAAAGGTAATTGGCTTTGTTGTACTATAGGCAACAATGCCCCACTGGTAGTGTTGATGCTAATTGCTTGGGGTGGAGAAATGGGCAGTTGTCATGGGTCTAACGCAGAAAGGAATCTGTGTAAAACAAAACTTTAAAAATCAAAACTGCAACCACAAAGGATGTGAGAACTGGGAGGCTGCTGCCTTTCTTTCCTGATCACTATAAGTACCTCTGCCAGAGGTACTACTGGGGCTTCAAACCTTTTCAGAAAACATACTACTCATATACTATACAGCTTGCGACATAATTTCTCTGTGAAAGCATCTCACCAGAAGGCTGTGTTACAGTAGGGCATCAGTAATTCATGCTCTTCTCTGGAGCTGGAGGGCAGACTGCAAACCTTGATCATAGAATCATAGAATCACAGAATAGTTTGTGTGAGAAGGGACCTTCAAAGCTCATCTAGTCCAAGCCCCTGCTGTGAGCAGGGACATCTTCACCCAGATCAGGTTGCTCAGAGCACTGTCCAGCCTGGGCTGGGATGTCTCCAGGGACGGGGCATCCACCACCTCTCTGAGCAGCCTGGGCCAGTGCCTCACCATCCTCAGTGTAAAAAATTTCTTCCTCATGTCTGGCCTGAATCTCCCCTCCTTTAGTTTAAAACCATCACCCCTTGTCCTGTTGTAACATGTCCTTCTAAAAAGTCTGTTCCCATCTTTCTTATCTGCCACTGTTAAGTACAGAAAGGCCACAATGAGGTCTCTCCAGAGCCTCCTCTTTTCCAGGCTGAGCAGCTCTGACTCTATCAACCTGTATTCACAGCAGAGCTGTGTGACAACCTTGAAGCACTCCTCACATCCCAATTAATGATGTTATGCCTCAGACATCTGTTTTTTGTTACTTTGGGAGGAAAAGATAGATGACTGTGGAGGCAGACACTTCGTCTTATCTGTCCCAAGGTTTGCGATGGATACTTTGGGCAGAAAAGATAGATGGCTGTGGAGGCAGACGCTTTGTAAAATAAAGGCAATTAACAGTGCTGCTGTGAAGGCCTCATGGCCTAATTGGGATGATAGAGATGAACCATCTGTCGGACAACTAATTACCAGGAGAAACCACGAACCAACAGCTACCCCTGACGGGCAAAACAACTCACTTCTGGTCAGTACTGTTAACTTTCCCCTAGTTTAAGGACCCCAGACCCATTTCCAGAAGAGTCTTCCTAATTAGCATGAAGAGTGAACAGAGAGAGGAGACGAACCACCCTTTCCTATCTTGCATGTAAATGAACTGGGTTATAAAATGACCTCATGTGTAACATTAGGTGGTGGCATGTACCAAAATCTTCAACGCGTCCACCCCCCTTCAGAGGATGTCATGGGACCGATCATCCTGTGCAGCAGTGATATCTTACTTTCTCTCTCTCTCTCTGATATCTTAGTTTTCCTTCTCTCTCTTTTCCTTTTTCTTGAACATATAAAGGTAATATCATTTTAAGTTCTGCTGCTAAAGTCTTGTTAAGTTTTGCATTATAGTTACTAATTGTTGCAAATCCACTGGTTTTAGAAGGGCTTTTGCTGTCAACGTATTGATAAGTTTTGTGATATTATAACATATTTTGCCAAGTCACTAATCACTGTAATTTGTATTTCACCAAGTGCTTTTAGTAAGTTCATAACTGAGTTGAACCTCTGGAGTGATTGTCTGTCATTCACTTTGCATTACCATGCAGAAACACCCAGAGTTAAGTCACATTTGATCTCACCTGGTGAGACAGCGTGTGTCACGTTCAGAGTTAACTCATCCCTCATCCCACCTGGTGGGACAGGACAAGCTGTTCCAGCCCTCGGATCATCTTGGTGGCCTCCTCTGGACCCTCTTCAACAGGTCCATCTCTTTCCTACTAATACTCTATGACTAATAGTACTGGTAGTACTACTTCCCTTAAACTTTCTATCTACATACAACTCCTTCCTTCAGAAAATGCTCAGGTCTTCTCCCTCCTCATCCATTGTATCCCTTATGTGCCTAAAAACTCATGTTCCAATTAGAAGAATCTGATAAGCAGAATAAATAAATAGCTGCTTACAAAACATGTCTCATGCAGTTTTGTTGGAGGAGAAGAGAGGAATGGAAATAACCTCCTTTCTGGTGAGCAGATAAACGTGATGGGGACCTTGGTCTCATAAATAGCTCTGAAATAGCTCTCTCTCCTTTTAAATGGGATGCTGACTCCACCACAGAGCTGCCCCCTGAAGGTATTGGAGTGAATCCCCCTATGTTGTTTTCATGATCTTTGCAAGTTTCTGTTAAAGTGACTGAAAGGCCTTTCCATATGACTTACGCCAGTTCTTTTGCTGCTGAGCTAGCCTTGGGAACCTTGAATTTTGTTTTTTTTCAATGCTGGGAAATGCAATCATGCATAAGTACTATTAGCATCCTCTCGAGGAGAAATTGTTGAGCTAGCTAAATAAAAGTCTGTTTTCCCATTTGTCCCACTGTTGTGAGATTTATCATGACTGTGAACAGTCTCATGTAATAGACCTTGTTCTGTAATATTACCTACCACATACACTTTCTGCTTCAGAACCTTACAATCCGCTTGACATTTTCAAAATTACCAAAGGGAGCTCTGCAGGAATTAGACTCCAAGTTCTTGAAATGCTTAAAAAGATAAATATGGCTGTTGTATGTTCTGAGGTATACCCAATATATGAGGAGGAAGCTCTGAGTCTGAGTTTTCTGTGAGTATGACTTCCCTTCTCTTTTAAGTGAAGAATTCTCAAAACTTCACCTTTTCTTAAAGAGACTTTATTGCTATTGGTAAAGCAGCTAAAGCCATTTGCTCCTTCTGACCTCAATGTTTAATCAATATTCAGTGTTGCTTGGAGCCTTTAACTGAGCCAAGAAATCATTTTGTGAGTGAAGAAGAAGAAGAAGAAAACATTTGTGTGAGTGAGAAGGCTTAAGAAATGCAGAGTCTTGTTTTTAGTTTAATTCAACAAAAGTTACAATTAAAATTGCATTTCCACAGTTAAGGAATTTGTCTTCATTTGGGGGAAGAAGATAAAACTTGAAAAACGGGAGTGCAAAATAAAAATTGGCAGCATTCCATAGTTTTCTCATTATGTTTTTCAATATCAGACATTAATGTGTAATGTAACAGAGGTGAAAATAAAACACTCAAAGCGCACATTTGGTGTTGAACTGTAGTTGAGATAACTCTCAACAATCTTTTCTGTAGTTGTCGTGTTTTTGCAGATAGTTTGAATATTCCCTCCTCAGTGGGGAAGCTGATCCAATGGAGAAGTTTGGGATAGGTTGTAATACAAACAAATACCAAGTGGTTTTATTTTGAGAAACCCCAGTTGGCCCTTTCTGCTAGTTCTGATCTTTTCATGGGTTCATTTCAAAATGGTTTTGTAACTCCTCCCCAACATGTACAGCTCCAGTGGAAATCCTTGGCATGGGGATTTTTTTAGCTTAATTCTCCACAGCTCGTGCTCTTCACACATCAATACAGTTTGTAAGAAGCAAATCAAGCATATATTTGGCTTGAAACATCAAGCTCAGTCACCGAATTAAATCAACAAGGGCAGTAAAATTTGGTTTACCCTCTTTGAGGGAAAGAGTTGTCTTCTATCAGGTGTTGGTTCTGATGCCTGTGGTAGCAGATACTTGAGGGACTTTGCCTGTGCATGGAAAGAGCAAGGAGAAGCCAGGGTAGCCAGGGGAAATGAGGCTTTGAAACTGCAGCAAGGCTCTAGCGTGGGGGGAGCTTGGTGAATGAAGCTGGTGTAATTTGTTGTGTTCACTTGAGGGAAAAGGGAAGAGTAAACTTTTGAGAAGCTTGGGAAGCTTCAAAACAAATTCTCTGGTTTTTATCATAGTGTGGACTGACTTAGAGAAGCCTTCAGAGACTTCGCTTTCTCATATTTTGATACCCCTGCTAAGCTCTTTAGGGTTGGGTTGCCTCAGCTACAACTGAACACAATAAAAAGTGTGATCATCTTTATTATTTTTTGACCATTTATCTTGATGACTTGCCTTCTAGCATCTGACTTTGGGAGCCTTCAGTGCCCTCACTGTAGCTGTCACTGGAGTGCCAACTTAGCAGAGGGTTCTCAGTTTCAAATGACATGATAGATTGCTATGGTGACAATTCTGTTGTGCAAAGCTGCCAGCAGGGATGGGTTAGACCTAAATGAAATTAATTAAAATAAATGAAACCAATGCATTGTCTTAGTTTCAAGCTTAGGAGTGATGAATTAGCTTCTTTTTGAATCCTGGTTCTACTGAAAATGGGTCTCAAAAATTCTACCATCCTTTTGTGGAGCCAGGAGTTTTATGTCTCATTACAGAGCCCTTTATCTTGTTTGTGCTTCCTGGTTTGAGCTAAGATGCAACTTCAGAAACACATCCAGTGAGCCTTGGATTAGTTTTAAAAATAGTAAATCATCAAAAATTAGATCCTGTGCTTTAATTTCTAAGCTGAATTTGTCCACTTCCAGTTTCTTGGCCTTTGTTCTTTCATTGATGATTTCTCTCATCAGAGATCACTTCCTGCAGACATTTAGGAGAGACTGTTTTTTACTTATTTCCTGCTTTTTCTAGACCTTAGCTTGTTTATAGGGCGGGGGGCAGGGGTGTTTCTAAAATTCTTCTGGTATGGTACCCCTTGTCCCTCCCTTCTCCTTGAGTGAGGACACCTGAACTACACAGAGCATTTCAGGTCATTCTCTGGCTGCTTTCTCAATCCTGCCTCATGTCTCCTGCTTAAAGACCTGGTGGTCAGATTGACCCTCCACCATAATGTGGGGAAGCCTTAACTATGGGGAATTTCTGTTCCCCCTTCTGTCTTACGGCCCTTAGTCATTCACTCTGTATCACTGTATTTCAGGATTTCATAGTCTTCTCCTATCTTACAAGCACAGCTTTACATTCAAGGTATTTTGTCATGTATTTGGTTTGTTTAACAATCCATACCACTCAAATGAATCATCTTATTCTAAGATCAAGTTTGTCTGTGTAACAGACCTGTTGTCATTATTATTAATGAGTCTTCCAGTCTCAGTACTGTGTGACTCCTACTTGCAAAGATTTAATACTGATCTGAAGGAAAATGATACTGTCTTATTGAATGTTTCCCACATAAAATTTCTGTGTGCTGTACTGCTGCAGTAGTTACCAGCTTACAAGTTGCAAACATAAGTATTTTTCTGTAGTGCCATGTGAGACTAAATCAAATACTTTAGTCTCCTCACTGGCTGTAGAAAAATACCATCTATATGACTTTATCTTTTGTCTTGCTGACTTTTTCATAGCGGTTTCTGCAACATTTAAATCAATATCAAGCTTATCAGACCAGGAATTGCCTGGATATAGCCTGGATTTTCATAGGGAGGTGCAAAATATTTAAGAGTGCATTACTAGTACCCACAGAAAAGGCCACTACTGATATGTTTAAATGTGTTAATACCTGTCTTCCTCCTTATTAACCAGTTTTCTAATCTATCCCTTCTACTGAAGGGTTGCCAGGAATAAATAAAAGGATAGAAAGGACCTGACCCCCAGCCTAAAAAATTCTGATTATAACAAAATTGTGAACAGGGACAGCATGTGATGAATTTTGTCTGTTATATGCATGTGATTTGTCTGGTTTTTTTTCTAAAGGAAAATGCTACTAAGTGAGGAAAACATAGCTAAAATAGACCTAATCTTCTCAGTGTTACCTCTTTGGCAGTAGTGTCAGCTATGCTGTCACACATGTGGATGTGGCTGAAGCATTTGTTGTGGTTTTCTCCCAAATGCTACTAGAAAAATGAATTCAGATAAATTTGGACTGAGATCAGGTGCACTGAATATTGTCAGGAAGACCATAAATGACAATGTATTATATTGTGTGTGATGAAGGGAGGAGAAATAGTCAGAGGCTGCTGAGGGGTGAGGAGTTCCTCAGCTTTCGTTAATGACCCATGAGAGGAAGTAAACAAAATGTGAGTTTGTTTCACAGATGCTGCTCTGTTCTGAAAAACAATGCAGAGGAGAATGCGTGGAATTAGAAACAAGGAGAGAAGAGGGAGTCAAAAAATCTAGTCTGTGCATCTAGAGAGAAACTAATAACATAAAAAGCATGAGCTTGTCTATGACTTTGTTAGAGGAAAACCATAAGCAACAGGAACATTTAAGGACAAGTCTGTTCCCTGACCAGTGTTGAACAGACAGTTGGAGTGTAACATGGCCAGTCCTGCTAACATGTTTGTGCTGTTCCATATACACGCAGAAGCATCGTTACACATACGGTGGGCACTAGAGTGTGTGTGTTTCCCAGTAAGATGTAAAATAAGCTATCCCCATGGAAAGGAGTTCTTCCTGATCAGCAGGCCTGTGTGGAAGGGGAATGGGATTTGTCTCAGTCTTTACCTGCCTATGTATGACATAGCTTTACTGATACCAGCCCTTTGGCCAACAATTCCAGTGACATGAAAAACTCCTCAGCCTCAACTACTGGCTCTTCTGGCCTCTGCAGGTTTCCTAAAGCCCCTGTGAGAAGGACTTCATAGCAGAGAAACTTGCAGATGGCTTGTGAGCCTTTGCACTTCATTTGCTTTCCCCTCTGTAAGAAGTATTTGAGACCAAAAGGGTGGGCGGTTTCTCTTGCTTAGCACCATGTCTGACTGTGGGCAGCAGCCGCTGCTCAGGGTGCAAGTATAAGGTGGTGAGGAGTTTTGTAGAATCATAGAATCATTTTGGTTGGAAGAGACCCTTAAGTTCATCGAGTTCAACCATAACCTAACTCTGGCACTAACTCATGTCCCTAAGAACCTCATCTCGGCATCTTTTAAACACCTCCAGGGATGGTGATTCCACTGCTTCCCTGGGCAGCCTGTTCCAGTGCTTCACAACCCTTTCCATCAATAAATTTTTCCTTATATCCAATCTGAACCTTCCCTGGTGCAACTTGAGGCCATTCCAGTACATAAAAGCACTGTGGCTTTCTTTCTTTCACTTATTGGGAGAATAATGTTGTTACCTGTATTATTTAGAAGCAGGCTGGCTGTGGCTTCTCTCCCTTGACTCAAGTCAGCAAGGCCTTGCTGAAATGCCTCATATCTAGTAATCTGGTTAAGAAGTCAGCAACCTGATGATATGTAAGGTAAAACCTGCAGAGGCTGTGCTTCCTTTTTAAAGTCTATTAAAGTGAAAGAACAGAGGGCTTACAACCTAAAGCTTAATTAAGCAAGTGGATGTTTAGCTAATGTACTGGAGAGGGGAACTACTGTGTGAAAATTATAAGAAACTTCCCTGTTTAAAAAAAAAAAAAAAACTAAGGAAAAAAAAACCCTACAGAAAAACAGCTGTCAAATTATTCTAAAAGCCATTGGTTTGTGTGTCAGTCAAAGGATCTTGCTGCTCATGGCAACAGCCTTTACTAACACAAGATTAGAAACTGCCTTTCCAACTGTCATCCAAGGCTATACAAATAATTGATTTTTAGGTTCAGCTGCCAAACTAGAAATAACAATAACAATAAAAAATAGCTTGGAATGTAAGCCTTTTCCCCCTCACCTTATCCAAATGGAAACCCATCATTATTTTACATGAATAAAGTATTACCTTTTGATTATTTTTTAATAAAAGCAAAAACCAAATAGCTAGATTCTTGTTATAAGTGTGTTAATTGGTTTCTGTTCTGATATGGCGATGACAGGGGATTTTAACCATTTCATACTGGATGTGAATATTTCATAATATCAATTAGCTACATTTTTTTCACATAAAGGGTCAAATTTTGAAAGCCGTATGTGGCTATAGATTGTGTTGTTTTCAAGGGAAACAATCTGAGCATCTGATCACATCTGATTGCATGTTCGTATAAGGGGAAAGACTGTGATGTGAAAGCTGCCTTTGAGATTTCAATCCTCAGTTTCCCATAAAGTAATCAAGTGCTTGAAGAAGGTGACAAAATGCAAGTGAAAATGTCCAACTCCCTTTCATCTCCTTGTAGCTTGGTAGGTTCAAATAATGTCTGTGACAACAAAGGTAGCGTTTATCTTCAGGATGTATTAAAGTGCCTTTTGAAGTCAGCAGGGGTTTAGACCCTCATGCCAAGGGCTGGCACCCCAGACTCATGAACTCCTCTGATCCAAGGTGCTGCTCCTCTTGCTGGGACTTACATTCACTCACTCCAGCCTTTCCAGTTGCCGGCACTGCAGAGCCATGTATACTTACACACACACAGAAAAGAGAATTCCTTGCCCAGAAAAATCAATATAAATAGACTTTTTAATAGGAAAATAGGACAGATGGTGCCAATCAGGTGCAGGATATTGTCAGACAGCCTTGTTAGCAGGAGGTGGGTCCTTTTTATCTGCTTATCCCTGCGTTGTTCCTCTCCAAGCCACCTAGATCCATCCCTTTCCCTGCCTTTGATTCTTCTCCTAAACATCCCATAACGTCCTGTGCAACTCCCAGATGCTCTTTCCCTGCATCCTGTAATACGTGTGTCCTGCCACCATGCATCTGTGCTCCTTTATGTGAGTGCAGATGAGCTGTTCTCACATAATGTAATGCTATTATCTTGGCTTACTTTTTTAGTCAGTTCATATGTTTAAGGGGGTTATGGTGGCTCAAGGGCCATGTGCATTCTCTCTTCAGTGAAAGTCTTTGGGTTTTCTTGCTGAACACAGCACAGCCTTCAGTAGCACCAAGCTATGTTTCAAGAAAACCATCTCTGGGAGTGCGTTGCCTGAGTTTTTGCTTTCCGTGAGACTTTGGTCATGGAAAGACTGAGATCAAGAGGTGACTGAGTTTACTGGCAAATGGAGTTTGATGTCAAAGAAGCTTAAATGTTTTGCCACCACCAAACTGGAATTTTGTTCACTTTTGTTCCATAAGGAACGAGGACTAGCAAATATCAAAACAACAGAAGATCAGGAAAGAGAGAGCAAAAATAAGCAGAAAATATTAGTCACTGGGATGCTAGTAAAGCAGTGGTAAAAATGCTTTTGGATACAAGCTATATTCATTACCTTGATTTTTTTTCTCAGTTTGCTGATTTGGAGGTAATAATTTTCAAAGTTCCTAGGTGACTTCAGTGCATGCCTGGTAGTCTGAGGGAGAAAGTTCTTTTATTTTCTGATGTGCCTCAGCTGTGAGATTGGCTTCATAGTAAAGAGTTTGCTTACCTTTGTCTAAATAAGCCATTTGTGATAGTGCTGTCTGAGAGCTCAGTTATTTTCCCTTGCCACATGGCAGTGTTCACACCTCAGCTGTTCTCTGACCTATACATATTCAAGAGGAAGTTTCAAGAGTGTGGATTTTTTATTAATAGAAAACATGTTTTTGCTGTCCCTGTGTAAATTTTTACTTTTTTTTTTCTTCCAATAGCTGCAGTTGGATTTTTTTCATGTAATCACAGGAGTCTAGGGGTAGAAGACTTGAGAAAAATGGAAAGCATTGTGAGAATCTCAGTCAAACTTGTAATGATTTTTTGAAACATGTATGCTGAATGAAGGTGGGGGTTTTGCCATATAGACATACTTCAGTGTGGACTTGCTGTAGGGGAAGGGAAGACTTCAGTGTAATTCATGTCTCACCTAATGATGGGGATATTATATAGGACACGGTTGCAATTTGCTTTGCGCATGTGTACTTGCTGTAAACCCTGCCAATGTTTCTCTTTGGTACAGTGTGTACAGTTTCTTCTGTGACAGGTGACAGCTTGTGACAGATCCTTTATGACTCAAGGGCAGTTTCTCTGAAGCTCTGTCAGATCTCACCTCCTTGCAGAGAAACTTGAGGAAGTTTCCAAGTTTTTCAACCCAAGTTGCGTGGGCTTCTCTTCCACCTGCCCCTCTTTGCTACTTTTTCTTCAGGATGATTTCTGCTCGTCACCTAACATGAACTCACCTTGGCTGCTGTTCCCTGCTGAACAAAACAGCTTTGTCCTGAGGAAATAGCACAAAGAAGAGATTCCAGTGGCTTTCTCTAGCCTTGGAAGAAAAAGCTTATGTGTTGTCTAAGACCTTTTCTTTATGTTCTGTAGTAAATTGAGATGTTAAATATGTTATTATGGCAGGCATAACAGATTATCTCCACAGCAGTTGAAAACCGTTTCAGAGAACCTTTCACAAGGCATTAGCAATATATGTAGTGCCGTGAGAGCCCCTTGTTGCTAATGGGAATCTTTCTGTGGAGCCCATCAGGGGCAGATGCGGCTCTTGCCTATCTGCTTAGCGCCTCTGGCAGTGCAGAGCTCCAGGTAGCGTGGTATGGGTGTGGAAGGGTACAGCTGCTCCACAATGTGAATCTTGGTGTGGCATCTGCAGAACTAATGGCAAAGAAAAACCTATTATCCCTGCAGGTCCCCTTTTCTCCTTCTGAACCTGCCCTATGCATTCTGAGCATCTCCTGCAGTAATAAACTTTGTTTCCTAAAATCATAGAATCATTTTGGTTGAAAGGGATCCTTAAGATCTAGTCCAACCATAACCTAACTCTAGCATTAAACCATGTCCCTAAGAACCTTATCTATATGTCTTGAAAACACCTCCAGGGATGGTGACTTCACCACTTCCCTAGGCAGCCTGTTCCAGTGCTTCATCACCCTTTCCGTGAAGAAGTTTTTCCTAGTATCCAATCTGAGCCTTCCCTGGCACAACTTGAGGCCATTTCCTCTCATCCTATCACTTGCTACTTGGGAGAAGACACGAACACCGTCCATGCTACAATCTCCTTTCAGGTAGTTATAGAGAGCAAGAAGGTCTCCCCTCAGCCTCCTTTTCTCCAGGTTAACCCCTGCCCCCAGAGTCATTCAGCTGCTCCCCATCAGACTTCTTCTCCAGACCCCTCACCAGCTTTGTTACCCTTCTCTGAACTCTTTCTGTAAGGTCCTGTGAAAACATGGGCTTGTGGGGAGCTGGATACCCGGATACTTTTTCTTTGCGTCACAGTAATTTTTTTATTTTTTTTTTTAAATAAGAAGAAAGAGGTTAGGAAACTAGAGCACCTGGGTCAGGGTAGAGGTATGGGCCTGTGGGCATGAAGGCTCCCAGATATGTGACAAGGAACACAGGGCCATTGGGGCTTCTGTTTCCCCAGTGTCCCGTCCCAATAGATGGAATGAGGGATGAGTTAACTCTGAATGTGACACGCGCCCTGACTCAACAGATGAGATCAGGTGTGAGTTAACTCTGGGTAATTCTGTGCGGCAATGCGAAGTGAATGACAGACAATCACTCCGGGGGTCCAATTATGAATTTACTAAAAGCACATGGTGGTATACAAATTACAGCGATTAGTGACTTGGCAAAAGTATGTTATAGTAACATGAAATCAATACATTGACAGCAAAAGCCCTTCTAAAAATGGTAGATTGGCAACAATTAGTAACTGTAATGCAAAACTTAACAAGACTTTAGCAGCAGAACTTAGAATGAAATTACTTTTATATGTTCAAGAAAAAGAAAGAGAGAGAGAGAGAAGGAAAACTAAGATATCAGGAAGCGAAAGGGGGAGAGAGAGAGAAAGATATCACCACTCCACAGATACATCAGTCCCGTGACGACCTCTGGAGGGGGGGACGCGTTGAAGATTTACACGCTGCCAACCTGTATCATACATGAGGTTGTTTTATAACCCAGTTCATTTACATGCGAGATAGGAAACGGTGGTTCGTCTCCTCTCTCTGTTCACTCTTCATGCTAATTAGGAAGACTCTTCTGAAAATGGGTCTGGGGTCTTCAGACTAGGGGAAAGTTCACAGTACTGACCGGAAGTGAGTTGTTTTGCGTGTCAGGGGTAGCTGTTGGTTTGTGGTTTCTTCTGGTAGTTGGTTGTCTGACAGATGGTTCATCTCTATTATCCCAATTAGGCCATGAGGCCTTTCACAGCAGCACTGTTAATTGCCCTTATCTTACAAGGTGTCTGCCTCCATGGCCATAAAACTTTGGGAAAGATAAGGCGAGGCATCATCTATCTTTTCCTCCCAAAGTAACAAAAACCAGACGTTTAAAGGCATAACAAGGTCCTTTGTTCTGCTAAGGATGGGGGGTGCGCTTCAAGGTTGTCACACCCTGCAACTCAAGCAGCAGTGGCAAGGCTTGTGCTTCATCCCAATCCTTTGGCCAGTCACCTACAAAGAAGGAGAACCCAAGCAGGCCCCGTGTTACCACCTATTGTGTGGCTCTCTGTATGGCCATTAAGGCTTCTTGCTGTCTTATCAGGCAGGCTGCTGGAGGCCAGTGTGGCCCCATGCATACTCTGACAGAATCACAGAGTGGCTGGGCTTGGAAGGGACCTCTGGAGATCATCTAGTCCAACCCACCTGCTAAAGCAGGGTCACTAGAGCAGATTGCATAGGATTGTGTCCAGGTGGGTTTTGAATGTCTCCAGAGAAGGAAACTCCACAACCTCTCTGGGCGGCCTCTTCCAGTGCTCTGGCACCCTCACAGGAAAGAAGTTTCTCCTCATCTTCAGATGGAACCTCCTGTGCTTCAGTCTGTGCCCGTTGACCCTCATCCTATCATTGGGCACCACTGAGAAGAGTCTGGTCCCGTTGTCTTGACATCCACCGTTGATATATTTATAATCATTGATAAGATCTCCTTCTCAGCCTTCACTTCTCCAGGCTTAAGAGACCTAGCTCTCTCAGTCTTTCCTCATAAGAAAGATACTCCAGAAACCTGATCATAGCCCTCTGCTGGACTCTCTCCAGTAATTCCTTGTCCTTCTTAAACTGGGGAGCCCAGAACTGGACCCAGTACTGCAGATGTGGCCTCACCAGAGCAGAGTAGTGGGGGAGGATAACCTCCCTTGACTTGCTAGTCATACTTTTCCTAATGCACCCCAGGTACTATTTGTCTTCCTGGCCACAAGAGCACATCACTGGCTCATGGTCAACCTGTTGTTGACCAGAACTTCTGGGTCCTTCTTTGCAATGCTGCTTTCCAGCAGGTCAACCCCTAACCTGTACAGGATGTTGGCTGTCCTAATGCAGGTAATTTCCATGAAATGATCTGGATTTGAAGAATTGCCCTCCCTTTACTTCCACTGAATGCTTTCTCACCTGGTTTAGCTGGAGGTACTTTGTTGTTCATAGAGAGAAGTACAAATCCTAAGAGCCATGACAATGGCAGTGTTTGAGAGCATGATTTCCACATTTCCTCTGTGGATAAAGGCAGAGAGCAAAGGCTTGTTGAACTCTAAATGTCTTTTCAACTTGAGTTGCAGTGGCTCTGACTTGGCCTTTTGCCCTGCACTTGTAAGTTACTGTTCTAGGGGGCTGGAAAGTAAAGTGGTGTCACACTGATGTCACTTGTACAACGGGTAAGTGAAAGCAGTTGAAAACCTCAGATGTGAATTTGAGTGCTCTCAACATAAGGCTCTGCAACATGGAAAACACGCTTTTGACAATGGTGGTTCTGAAAAAATGAGCACTGAAAAGATTAACAGTTAGGGGACAATTCCCGAAAATGTTCTTCTAGAAAGGTCTTCCATTGTTACACTACTGGAAATATAACTCGTCTTGTGTCTCAGTCCTTATTTATAAGAAACTTTAAGGAATTTGGATATTCAGTTTGAAACCTTTTCTGTTATCTCACTTAATTCTGTTATCTCACTTTCTTAGACTTCTTTTAAAATTATATTTGAGGTTCTTGTGCCCTCTTTATGGTGCCCAGGGCTAGATCTGCAAGTTAAAACTTTCCTTGACTTTAGTCAGCAACATTGGGCAGTGGTAGTCACCTTAGGCATTGCTGACTGCCTCAAACTTTTGTTTCTAATTCATATGATATGAGGACAAAGTATGTTGCCCAGTGTTGGGGTTAAACTGATAGAATGAGAGGATACCACATCACTTAAAATAGCTTACCACACTTGGTGGTGAATGGTGCAGCTGAGAACAACTCCACTATGTTTTTTATTTTAGCGGTGGGCACAATCTTAAGCTTTCTGAGGATTATTTCTCACAATCCCTCCAGCAGCACTAAGGAAAAATGAAAGTCAGCAGAGGGTCACTGCCACTGAACTGCTGTGCCAGGCTGAAAGCCCACTGCATTAAATGTGAAAATCCATTAATTGTTTAAGTTTTGATTGTACCTTTCTTTCAGACCAAGGACAGCATAGTCATGGCAACATAAATGTGCATTGGATCACATAATTTCCAGGGTGTCTCTAACTGTGGAAAGTTTTGTTGAAAATGTGTGATTAATGCCTTCAATTATTATCTCTAATTGAACAGACATGGAAAGGCCCCGCTTTGTAAGCCGCCATAAGCCTACTGCACAGCTGTTAGGAGAGTATTGAGATCTGGTGGAATTGAACTATTATTGCATTTTGTCTTTTGTAAGCATAGCATGTTATTGAATCCTAGCAGAAAAATGAGTGATTGTTGAAATGTCATTCCTGTAATCTGCTGTGTACCAATGTCTTAGAAGACAGAAAGGCTATTTAGCAAATACGCCCTCACATTGTCATTAGTAACAAGTAATGGGACTTCAATATATTTAGATCATAATAATCTATCAGCTTCATATCAAATACTCAGCATGAAGTCCTCAACCACAGTCCTACCCCCTCTTCTTCATTTAGTGACATGCTCAACAAATAGAAGCCTGCCACAGCGTAAATACAGTACTTAGAGCAGGATAGCAGCAGCTCGCAGTCTGTATCTTTTATATCACTGATCTATGGGGTATGAAAGATGTTTGAAGACATTTTTTTCAGATGAAAATACAAGTTTTAGAAGCAAAACCTTATTTTTCCTCCTCAGAAAGTAGATTTAATGCAATTCTGGCAGTTTTCCATTGGAAACTTTGAACTAAAATTGTAGACCTGCTTTATTTTGTATGGGACCTGCTTTATTTTGTACGGGACCTGCTTTCCCCTCTTCCCTCCGTTCGCTCCTGCCCATCCCCTCCACCATGTTTTTAAATCTGGAACCAACATGTCAGTTGAAAAAAAAAATCCTTTTGAAGACCTCCAACTGAAGAGAGAATTAGTATTTTTTTTAATCTGTGTGGAGTGAGGAGATTATTTTTCAACCATGTCTCAAGAACTTGCTTGTATTTGTAAAGCAATGCTATAGCTGGAATTAGAAATCACATCTGCTGAACCTCAGCTCTGTGTTTCTGATGCAGTTAGTGCTTCTCCCAAGGTGGGTACTTTTAAAATAATGGTGCAGTCACTGATATCTAAGATGTTATGAAAAAGGAAAACACAGTATTTTTTTAAAACCTTGGTAGAACATTGGGTCAGATGGCAGTGGGAAAAAGTTGAAAAGCAGCCCCTTATGCAAACAAAATGCATTATATTCCAGTCCACTTTGGTTATGGAGCACATTGCACTGAGTTTCATAGCAGAGTGTTATCTCATAAAAAGTATGCAAATAGGAGTTCATGTTGTTGCCGTTGCCTGCACTTAAAAAAAGCCAACGACCCGCCTACCCTCCACTCACAAATATGAGGAAGCAAGTAAAAATCCCCCAAAGGGCCATTATTAACAGGAAGGCTTGGAGGTTGGAGCACTTAGCTCATCAGGCTGTTGTGACCAGCTATTGCGGTCAGTGTGACAAGGATTCACTTTCATCTCAGCTTCTTCTTGTTTCCCTAGAGATGCTTCATGGAGCTGTGATTAAGCTGAGCTGGGCCTAGAATTGCAGGGGAACTGGAGGGAGACATTGCAGAGAAACTCGTGTGAGGCCAGTACTTCAGCTTTGACATGAGTATGTTACTACATGATTTCTGCAAGTGTGAAATCACTGAGAGACACATCATGCTGGAACTATTATAACTTGAGTGCTGATTTATATGTATTTTTAGGCAAGTGGCTAGAATGCAGGAAGTACTCTAGTTGGATCTCTTGGCCAATGGCAGCAGCAAAAAATTTAATTTACACGGTAAAAGAGATGGCGGTCCAAACATTAGGACTGTCACATCCTGGGCCTCTCAAGCATGATTAGACAAAATAAAGTTGCATGAGTGCAATTAATGACTTCAGTCCTGGTCCAAGGCTGTATACCTGCATCTTCTGCTGCTATGAAAGAAGGCATGCACTGGCCTGACTCAACAACTTATGTGGGGTTCCAGCTTGCACTAGTGCAACACAGAAAGGTGGGTTTTGCCCACAGGTAGTTACAACTCCACAGCAAACATCAACACAAGGAAAAGTGTGGCCTTGTGTAAACCTCTGCCGGCTGTTCACTTGGTGCTGGTACTTTCTGTCTTGACTCTGGATAGGTTAGACCTAAATATCAGACCAACAGTGAGACAGAGTGAGAGGATAGACTCTGTTCTTAACATTCAAAGTGAGAAGGGAGCCCCTTGTGTTTTCTCTGATCCAAGCCTACCATGAATAATGAATGTATATCTCTTGTGCCTTAGGTTCCTCTTTGCTAGTCATGCTTCCTCGGGTGTGATCTGTTCTGGAAAGAAAACTGATCTTCCTGTCTAAAAAGGGCTGTATAAGCATGAGGTGTTGTCATATATCCGTGACATCAGCTGTCGAGGTCAGCAGTTATCTCAACACTGGTGAGCACACCAGGCACTGCTTGGATGCTGCTGCCTTGAGAGAGGTGTTGCTGCAGCAGGAATACACCAACTTGGCTTTTCAGCTGGTAGGATTTGCTCGTTGCTCATTATGTTTGAGCTGTGCAGAAACCTCATTTCCCAGGGGTCTGGCAGCTCAGTCAAGACCTGAACAAAAGAATGACTTTATAGCATTTAGAGATCACATAAGTACTTCCTTATAGCAGTGACCCTGCAGGAGATGAAAGCTATGTTTCTAGCATCTGTTCATTAATAGAAGGCCTTTATGCCAAACTACAGCTACTCAACTGGATTTCCCATAGATTTTTCACCATGTATTGGGATCACAAGAGGAAACTGTGAGTTTGTGACCTCAGCTTGAGTTGTGACCTCATCAGAGGGGAGAGAAAGGTGCAAAAAGGTGATAGATTAATGAAATCAGTTTGAACACACACAGCTGGTGTTTAGAGAGTGAATTTTCTTTACGTGTTCCCTGTTTTTAATAAGCCTCCTTTATAAAAGAAACCATTTGCTTCTGCCTTGCCTCCCAGAGTTTGTCTCTCAAGAACTAGCTTCAAATTGCCAAAAAGCAAAGCAATCTGCTATTTTATTTGGTGAACCACTGACTTTTTCCATACCACTCTCTGGTAATGAATTACTTCAAAATAAGAAGAGAGATCAAAGACTTCTGCTTGCTGCATGGCAAGTGGGGTTTTGGCAGAATGTCTCAAGTCTGCATGCAGTGGTAGAGGCCCCATACAGTGATTAGCTGTCACTCCCCTCATCCCACCCCATCCATCTCAAGTGAGAGGCAGAGCTGGATTGCTTCAGGGCTTGTGAGGGAATCCCACTCCTGCTCCCAATGGGAAAACACATTCTGTTCTGTGTTACCAAACCAGTTAACTCCTTCCTTTGCACCAGCTCATCTCCAGCCAGGATGTCCACTATGCCTGGGAAGGTCTTGCAGTTGAGCCTTTCACCACATCTTGTTATATCTGCCTCCTCCATAATCTTTCACGAGATTGTGGCTCTTTCTTGTTTGTCTAGTGCTTGTCTGTGGGGATTCAGCTGACTTTCTACACTGGCTTGCACAGCAGCGAACAGGTCTTTGTGTATTTCTCTTAGTTTGCACAGAGAAATTTAGCTTCATTTTGGTTCCCTGTAGTCTTTTCTAAAAACACATCACAGTCTGAAATTCACCCATGGCAATGTGTGTAGCAGCTCACAAAATTATCTCTCTGAATTGACAGATCTGTCTAAATTGATTGCACAGAAAACTATGAACCAGGGGGTATTGAAGGATACTGGAGGGTTGCGGGCATATGAGTGAGAGCAGATGGATCTTCATTGAAGTTTATCTGTAGGGCCACTTGTCACATAATATAGTGGTTGCCATTTACTGTAGATAAAAGCTCTCACTGTTTGAATGGGAGTCTTGAACTTGATTGAAAATAAATTGACAGAAAGATTCTAAATTCATAAAAACAACATTTGGTACAAAGCCTCAGAGTCCACAAATGGCTGGATGTTGGAAGAGGACCATGAGGAAGATACCAGACCTGCTTGTTGTTAACCTGTTCTTAATGGGTGCCTAAGGTCAAGGTCAGGAGTTGGCTTCCGTCCCAGAGTGTCCATGGGGCTTGACCCTTGCTCTGACCAAGTGTGATTGTTCCCATGCTTTTTGCTGTTCTTAACAGTATGAAACTTGTATTAGGAGGAGCCTGTCTAGCTGAAGAAAAGACTGCTAATCTGCTTTTTGAGGTTAGGCTTTAACAAGTTCAACAATTTCTTCTTGCTACAGTTGTTGGAGAGCATATGCAACAGTGAGTTAAGTCATAAGATAATTTCTGACAAGCAAGAACTGGAAAAATGTAACCTTTATTTCCTCCCCCAAACTTCAAACTGTGAAAGGGGAAAAATACGTGTTATTTATCTTGATCTCTCATGTTCTTGTTTCTTGCCCCATGTACTATTTTTTTCCTAGTTTAAAAAATGTAATAATAATTCTTAATTGGCCAAAAATGGGAGGTGAAAAATGAGTTGTATTCCCCTGCCCTTAAGCATGGTCTTCTGTGGTGTTAAGCTTCTGCTTGTTTTGCCCAATTTTGTTCATTGTTCCTGGGTGCATTTGTTTTATACAGGCAGGAAGCGGTCCTGTATTCAATGAATTTAATATACAAATTTCGTATACAGGAGGGTTCTGGTTTTTAAGGCCTGTGTAGCAAGTGGTGCAAACATTTGCATTTTGTGCTTGGAGTAGTTTAACAGGGAGACAGAAAAAAAGTGAACCAACATTGGTGATATTCATCTTCATTGTACTGATCTTGCATTTTAATGATAGAGGAAACCTGTTCACTTGACACCAATTTATTTCCAGCCAATCCTAATGGGACAGATTCTAGAGAAAAAATATTTTTAAATCCTTAATCTCATTAGCAATTATGTGGAAATAATGTAGTGTGTGTGAGATTTGGGCTTTCAAATACTGTAAGAGCTTGTAATTTACAACTTAAATAGTGTAGTTTATGGTTACCCTTAGTCAGGGAAATGAATCCTGTGAAGAATTTAATAGAAGTTGTAAAATGATGGAAAACATAATATCTTTATGATTAAAGTGCTCCAAATCTTGTGTTTTGGCAACCTCTTCATACTAACACCACTACTTGCAAAATCAGGCTGGAGATAGATCTTGAAAAACACTTGAAGAGCTGGAATGCTGTGCCAAAAAATGTGCATCTCAGAGAAGGAAAAAAGCTTGTCTGGGTTTCTTGCCATGTTTCTAAAGACAGAGAAGCTGGTGGGCAGAAACACAAAATAGGAGAACACCCTTCCCATAGTTCTTTTATCTTCAACCCTAAGCAGAGAAGTATAAAGCAGGTACCAGAATTCTGAGGAGAACAAATTCTTCCCTTCCTCCTGATTTTCTGTCTTCCCTGTCAGGAGCTCAGGGGTCTGTCCGGATGGGAGACTCTGCAGTCCCAGCAATGGGAAGAGAAGTAGCAAACCCTTCCTCCATGCCTGTCTCCACGGAGGAACGGCTACCTCACAGGCACTCCAGTTGGTAATGATGCTGGGAACTGCTCCCTGTCGTAGCAGGATACATGGATAAAGCAATTGCATGGTTTCTTTCAGGGCAAAACTCAATAAAAAGCAAGACACTGCCATGACTGCTGGGTGTTCCGGTAACAAAAATAGATGGTTTTGTTAAAGAGCTGAAAACACAATGTATTTTCATGTTTACTCTAAAATGGTTACAGGAAATGGTGCATAGAGAGATGTATTTTTTTTCTTACTCAGGAGGCAGTGTACCAGAAACAAAAGTTTTGCTTTGCAGTGGGAGATGTTTTCACTAGCAAGTGGTGGAGTGGGGAGACTAGACTCCTTGAGAAGGAGTAAATCAAATTCAGGGTGCTGAGAACTGTATGATGTAGTGCTTTGCAAGGATCCGAGGGACTGGACATTGTGGCTGTGTGGCAAGGCAGATAAGCTTGGAAATGTGGACTCTGAAGGGTTATGTCAGCTGTGGAGCAGCTCTGCTGGGGCTCAGCAGTGAGGAATCAGGTCTAACTGTAGTTTGGAGACGTGGAGACATGGATGTAACTTCGATACTGTACCTGCTTTTACAACAAAGCCAAGATGCAAGTAATTTTACAGCAGAGAATGTGTGATGTATTAACCAGAGACTTAAATAAGCTGTGAGATTGAGTTAAATGGAAGTTACAATATTTAATTTTGTTTAAATGAAGGGGGTTTTCTACTGGTAAAGAAGGCTAATGCAGTTGTGGAACTGTTTTCTGTGCAGCCACTTTCCCTAGTCATTTGGAATTTTCTGAAGCAGGAGCTGTGTGGCGTATGAGTGGGCACCGCATCATCCCGTTGCTGAAGAGTCCCAAGTGACATGTGGCATTTCCAAGCACTTCTGCTGGAAGAGGGAGCAGTGAGTCTGCTGCGCCTCAGGCAGGCCTGGTGGAACCAGGAACCGAACGTGACTAGTCTCAGTTTGGCTCAACAGAATGGAGCGCGACTTCTTCAGGCAGAAAGGTAAAATAAATCATTTCAGCCGAGAAACTGGTTAATAAAAATGAAACAGCTTTTTTCTTCTGAACTCTTTCTTTCTGAAAAAAAAAGTTAATGCTTTCTTGTAAGCACTTCTATTTTGTCCTACACAGAAGAAAAAATATTGAATTGCTAGAATTTACAAGAATTAAATTACTAGAATTCCCATTCAATAGAAATGTCGATTTCTGCCTGCCTTCGTCCCCCTCCCCCACGAGGCACGAGATTATTCTTGAAACTGATAATAAAGGACCAGAAATGGAATGTTCAATTACAGTGGCGAGCAAGACAGTTGTGTCAATATTGCCATTTAACCATGGATGGTGTTGAAAATAATTTTTTTTCAGAGGTCTACTCCTGCAGTTCCTGATTAGCTACTGACGCTGAAACATGTTTCTGCCTCTAAAACATTTTACTGAGATCTGTTTGCTGTGCTGGGCATGCCTGAAAACTTCACCTTTATATATGTATAGTTAAAGGAGAGTTACACTTTTTTTGAAATCCTGGCTGGGGTCATGGTTGCTAAGAACTTTATAGAAGCCTGGACTAAAAAGGTTCAAGAAACTTAATTTTGACTTGGGAAAAGAGGTAACAGTAAAGGGAATAAATGGAGGTAAAGGATAAGTTAATAGTGAACTGAATGAGTCATGCATAGCAAAGAGCAATTAACTGAATTAACACTTGCCTTTGTCTGTGGGCAGGTTTGGTAGGCCTGGGAGCAGAGCTGAGATCCGATGGTGGCCAGAGAAGTAGTTCCCAGAGCTCTTTCCCCTGTATGTGAGGAAAGGGAAAAGAGACTCTATATGAGAAGGAAAGGGAAGTAAGTTTTCCTTGGAAGTAAGGAAGAGTTCAGGAAAAGGTAGAAAGGAAACTGGCCCTGGTCTGAAGTGGGATGGACATAGACCTGGGAACATAGCCAAAAGAAAGAATGATGCTTCTTCATGTCCACAGCTGCCGAGACCCATATGCATGCAGTGGGGGCAGAACACCGTTTCCGGTGCTAGTTTTGGTAGCCATAAGTAATGTGCTGGCTTAACAAATGAGGTTTGTATGGGTTTTGGCAGACTTGTCAGCTCCTTTACTGTCATGGCCTATCTGCAGTGTCTGGTCATCCTACTTACTGCCTGAGTGCAAGGCAAAGAGATGGAGAGCCCGTAGTTAAGTTTTACTTGTTGTCTGCAGTAATGGATTGACTCCCTTGCAGGATATTTCGGGTTTTTTTCCTCTCTAGTGCAAATGTGACATTGATGATTGTGTGAATATGCACTTCTTTTAGCTAAGAATTTGTGCAGGCAGTTTCTGAATAGATAAATCAGAGGCTTCTGTTGCTTAGATATCTTAAAGGGCAATATCTTAGAACTGCAAGATAATAGCATTCTCCCACTATGATTTCTCTAGCCTGTTAGTTTGAAGAGTGAGTTATACTTTGAGGAATTAAGAGCTGTCCAGCCCATATGGGATGCTGTGGCAGAGGGGTACAGGTGTAGCTGTAATGCAGCTCCCTGTGCAGGTCCCTCAAACCAGGAGAGGATCAGGATTTGTTTTGAGGTCCTACTTTTCATTACTGATATGCCTGCTTAAAACAGGTTGGGAAAAAGTAATAACTGTTGGCAGTATCTTGCATAATTAAATGATGGAATGTGCAACAGCAGTGGCAATATTACAGATGTACCAGATGTACTCAGGAGGTCATTTAGTCCAGCCACCCGCCCTGAACATGGCCAACAGCACCTGGTTGCTTAGGGTTTTTTTCAGCCCAAGGATGGATTCCTGACTGTTCTGAGCAAGCTGTTGCACTGCTCTATTATCTCCCAAATGAAATCAGAAAATAGCCAAGAGGCAAAAATATTTTCTTGTTTGCAAGTTCTGTTGTTTTGTTGGTTTTGTTTTAAACCAGCCCCTCTCCCTATTTTCCTATGCTTTTGTGACTTGATGGATGTCAGATCCACTTTTCAGTGCTATTTTAATTCACATTTTTTAAAAATGAAAAGCAGTCAAGAGTAGAAAAAAATGCATAGGGAGGAAATTTCAGTGTGTTTCTTGTAAGTACTTTCCTATCTGAGCAGAACTGGAGGACATCACCTGCTATTTCTGGCGTAATCCTTTGGGATTTTAAGATGTGAGAGTATTTCTGTTCTTTGTTGCTTTCCACAGCAAAGGCAGCTCTTGGAACTGAAGGACTGAGGCTCAGTCCCTGCTTGTATTGAAACAGATGCAGTTTACTTTCCCGTATTAAACTATTTCTAGGAGAAACTACAGCCCAGCCTGCCTGCATGCTGTTGGGGGTGTGGGCAAGTGCATTGCAAGGGAACACTTGTGTTGCGGTGGAGTGCTGTAGTATCGTAGCCAAAAAATGGACTTCTCAATTGCTAGGTTCCTTCCTCTGAACCAAAATATTACCGTCTTGGACTACCACAAGCATTCCTGGCCCATGCCCAGCTACGCCCACCTGCCAGTCAACGGGTATTTTTAAAATTGCTTTTGTACAAGGTAGCTTTTATGCTGCTGCTGGACAAAGGAGCTGTCAGAAGGACAAGGCTGTTCAAAGGACTTTAGCGGGGCTCCCAAAGCGGAGGTGCTACAGACTATGCTAATAGAAATAAGGAAGTAATCAGAACCAATCAGTTGGAACCAATCAGTTGCAGAGCCAGCTTCTTGCACAGAAGGTGATGCAGCAGGGAGCAAACTAGTGTTTGCCAAGTGGGAAAAAGGACACTGACTGGTAAGGGGAAATGTTATTTGCTGGTTTGAGGGACAGGCAAGTGGAACAAACCCAAATCGCTGCCTTTTGCAATGACAGGTCTCTTTAAATTTAGTGATAATGCCCACAATTTTTTCCGGCCCAACTTGGAAAAACATTGCCTTTGCCTGCACACTTTCTGCAAGATCTGCATGAAGCCAGTGATGACGGGCAGATTGTGGCAGCAATAATAAAAAATGGGATGCATAGAGTAAGGAGACTAACAAAGCAGTAGGAGCAAATATTGGCAAGTATTAGCAAATATTTGTTAGTACCACTTCTGTTATACAGTGCAATGTGAGTGCCAGCCAGTGTTAGAGAAAGTTTAGAGCTCTGCTGGAACAAATCATAAAGCAGTAATGAAATTTTTGGGACCCAGCTGTTGGGGAGCAGCTGGAACTTCCTGATGAGCTGAATTACAGTGGGATTGGGGTGCCTGACACCTTAGATCCCATGAAAAATCCCCTCCTAAGAAGCTGTTTTCTGCTGTGCATGGATTCTGCAGGTAGCATGGGTGTGTTCTGCCAGCTTTGCCACATGGTTTCAGCGGGTCTGGGCTTTCACTCTGCCAGCTTTATCTGCTGGATTTTCTTTCCATTCTGCAAATGCTGAACCAGTTCATTTGGCAGATTTCTAGACTAGCCTCAGACCAGTAGCAGTTTAAGAAGGAATATACAAAAGTGCATTTAACGTACTCTGCCGATAAAAGCATATATGGAGAGACACAGCAAATATCAACTCAAATCCAGTTTTTGCCTTTCTGCTTTGTCATTGAAGGCCAAAAGTTTCTGTTATTTACCCCAAAGAGACCAACAAAATTCACAGACATCAAATATCGAATTGATTTATTGAATTCAGAGAGATTCCTGGGACATATAGTCAGATCCTCTCATGCATTCAGCACCCAACATTGCATAACTGCTTTATATAATACATCAGTCATAGTTTATAAAATTTCTTAAGAATATAGATTGGCCAGAAATGTTCTGAGGGATAGTGGGTGTGGTATTTCATCTTTTTAGCAGAAAAATTCAGAAACTTAAGTTTGTATTTTTAGCCGTGGGTAAGAGAATAGTGAGCTGCCGTTGTACATTTCTCTCCTCCATCTCCTTTACACTTGTGGATGTAGAAGAAGAGAGAAGGCTTGTTCAACATTTTGGAAAGGATCCTCCAGTAGAGCAGACTGGTTTCACAACAGCTTTCAGAGCTTCAAAACAAGTTTGAGAATTTGCGCTGGTTTTGAAAACAGGTACTTCTAAATGGTTTCATGATGCTACATAGTATCAATAGCCATACCTTCAATTTACAGTTCTTTCCAAAAAGAAAAGACAGCCCTGGATCTGAGAGGTCTGTCATGGTCAAAAGGAAAAAAAAAATTGTAGGGGCATCTTTCATATGATGTGATTTTTGAAACTGGTTTCTGAAAAAATATTCGCCTTAGCAAAAAATATTCCATTCACGTCTCCTCAGAATCCATCATGTCTAAGGGCAGATCTTGAAATTATTTCAGAAAATATGCGATCTGTGTATCTCTCACAGGTGTCAGTGCTAGCATTTAAACAAATGTTGCTACAATCAGTTAAAATATACAAACAGAAACTATGCAAATAATACAGATAGTAAAATATACAAATTTGTTCTGCAATCTTAATTTATTATGTTGGTTGAAAAGGATGGCTTCTTTGGAAAATTTACTGAGTGAACTCTGCTAATCATCTCTCCTCAGCTGCTGTAAGGTCAAATTTGGAGGTTATAACTTAGACACTCACACCGAAATGCAGAAGGCTTAATATTTCATTACCAGGAGCTTCCTTGGTTCATTTAAACTAGGGTAAAATAACTACTTTGATTTGTTAGTGCAGTAAACCTGTTTTGCACTGGCATATATTAGAATGTCAGATGTGAACAGTAAAATTAGGATTAGAGATCTGGATTTCTACAAGGAAAGTGAATGCTGTAGTAAAAACATAGTACAGCCAAATGTGGGGGTACAGTAAGAGGTTTTCTTCTGTACTATACTGTATTTGAGTAGAATTTCATCAGCCATGGCTTGCATCCCTAATGTATAATCCTGTTGTAGTTAATTTATAACAGGTATGTCCCTGCTAAGCAGTGCTGAAAGGGCTAAAATAGAGTAGATGCTGACAATAAATATAAACATTTATCAGTCCTTCACACGAGAAGTGAGAAGGTTCTCTCTTGCTACTACAGACTCCTGTCTATGGAGGTTTTGAAATATTTTCTTCTGTTTCTCCAAATCCCTCCCTGCAGTTTTTCTTTTTCCTTTTTATTTTGAAAAACTTGCTGCTCTTCTGAACCTAGCATATGTCAGGTGGATTCACCCTGTTTTGCAAAAACAAATGCAAATTGTGGAGAGTGTTTGAGACCTGTTTAAACAGCATTGCTTATAGACAAAGGGGTGCAGCTTTCTTCAGCCTCTAAAGTTTGGACTCTTTCATGGATGATGTGAACCTAGAGTGTCTGTCAAACAAGTGATTGCTCAGAGAAAGGCTCCCAGGGATTTTATCAAAAACAAAAGCAAGGATGCAGCATTTGCATTGGAGATCAAGGAAATAACTCGATTATAGTGGTGACAACTCTGACACGTACCTGACTTCAGTTTTAACTCCCATGCTACAGGTGCAGAAATGCCTGGAGAACTTTTACTACTTTGCTTAGCTTTGCTTTTGTGTCTTTGCTCTTCATGTCATGGGCACCCAAGTCTTTCATAGAATCATAGAATATCACAGAATATCATAGAATCATAGAATATCATAGAATCACAGAATGGTTTGGGTTGGAAGAGACCTTCAAAGCTCATCTAGTCAAACCGCCCTGCCATAAGCAGGAACATCTTCACCCAGATCAGGTTGCTCAGAGCCCTGTCCAGCCTGGCCTGGGATGTCTCCAGGGATGGGGCATCCACCACCTCTCTGAGCAGCCTGGTCCAGTGTTTCACCACCTTCAGGGTCAAAAATTTCTTCCTCATGTCCAGCCTGAATCTCCCCTCTCTTAGTTTAAAACCATTACCCTTTTACACATTACCCATCGCAACAGGCCCTGCTATGAAGTCTGTCCCCATCTTTCTTATCGGCCCCTTTTAAATACAGAAGGGCCACAATAAGGTCTCCCTGGAGCCTTCTCTTCTCCAAGCTGAACAACCCAAACTCTCTCAGCCTGTCCTCACAGCAGAGCTGTTCCATCCCTCTGATCATCTTGGTGGCCTCCTCTGGCCCCTCTCCAACAGATCCCTGTCCGTCCTGTGCTGAGCACCCCAGAGCTGGATGCAGCACTGCAGAGGGGTCTCTCTAGAGCGGAGCAGAGGGCAGAACCACCTCCCTTGAACTGCTGGCCAAGCTCCTTTTGATGCAGCCCAAGACATGGTTGACCTGGTCTGCAAGTGCACACTGCCGTCTTATGTTCCATCTTTCATCCCCCAGCACTCCTTCTCCGCAGGGCTGCTCTCAGTCCCTCAATCTCAATCCCAGTCTTTGGCTGGGCTCCTTCCGGAGCACAATATAGAAGATGTTTCAATCAAGTCTTTGCTCAGGTATGGTTACTGCAGGGGAGTGGATCCAGTGCATATGACCCTGCTGTTGCTCAATTTTCTTCTCCTAGTGATATCAACCAAGAACCCTGAATGCCTCACCAAGCTCCTCCTCAGCTCTTGAGCTTTCTCTGCTCATCAGCCATCCAGTGCTACTGTAAATTCTTCTCCAGGACATCAAGCACAAGGCTCTAGAAAACAGCCAGCAGGTGCAGAGGCTATGGAGAAAGGTATGAGAGAGCTTTCTGACTGGGAAGACTGCTGCAGAACAGGGAGTACTTGGAAAAGGATGGTCTGGGCAGAGACTGAGTAGGAAGAGACGAATCTGGGTGTCTGCTGAGTGGTTGTTGTAGAGAAAGGCGCCCAGGGAAGAGAAGAGGAGCTGAACAAGTGGATGCAATAGCCTGAGATGACATCCTCTTCTCCAGGTGGGAAATGTGGTTGTGACAGAGAGCCTGTGAGGAAACCAGCTAATGAAATACAGAAATATGAAGAGAGAGCAATTTAACGTGTGCTTACACCAGGATATGCCCAAATGCCTTCTTGAAGCAGGGTCCTGCTGCTGTGAAAGAATAAGACAATTGGATTGATCACGATATACTATTAATTGAACTATTTACTGTTAATCTCTGTCTATTTAGTCTCTCTCTACTAACTCTATTTGTTGTTTATTTGTTACCTTTCCCTCACTCAGCAAAGAAATGTGTAAAGAATAAGTCTAGACTTCAGTGGAATTGAGATAGTATTTGAGATTGTCACAGGCCAAATCATGAGTTTCCTGTTCAACTTGTGGTTGAAGGCATCCTCTCCAGAAATCATTTTATGAATCTGTTCACCTTCCCAGACTTGTGGTTTTGTTTGCACAGTAAATTAAATAATTTATTAAGCCAAGTAGTCATAAACAGAAGCTAAATTAAAACCGATCTCAGGTGATATTCTAACTGGACCTAGCCTCTCAAGACTCTGAAAAAGCCTGCCATTTTTCAGATGCATTGCAGCAACTGGTCTTTGCCTTCATGCTTTGCATGACAAGGACCTGCTATCAGTCACAACTTCAGGCCTGCCTGTATGCAAGGTTAATGGAGCTAATCAAGGTGTAGGGGAGGGAAAATAGGGGTTGGGGGGATTGCCTAACAAGGAAAGGTGAGATGGGAGTGGGAGTTTTTTTCCAGATTGTTTATAGAGATTCACAATGTTGATCTCTGTTTCCCTAAAATCGGGGAAAAAAACCTCCGATGACTGACTGTCTGTCTGAGTTTTAGTATGCAGCTCTCCTACACACAGCCCTTTCTTCTGCAGAAGCTGCTGCACAGTCTGTCTTGATTAGATCCTATAGCTCTGGCATTTTTTTCAAATTCTTTCGATACCCATCTTGTCAAATCTGTCAATTCATTCTTGAAATACTAACAAAACACAGAAGACAATGTAATGTGTCTAGACTGGTATTTAAAGCTTTCTTTGTTTTTATGTGCTATTACTCCTTATTCTTCTCACAGTGAGACACACAAAAGAGAAAGAATAGATACCAAATCAACAATCAAATTACAAAGACTACTTTTTAGTAGTCCATTGAAGTCAGGATTCACTGTAATCAACTGCAGTACTCCCAGTGCAGGAAAAGAATGGAGATAACTTGAGATAAAGCACTTTTGCTATATCTAGGCTTCACTTGGTCCAGGCGTTTTGCTTCATTAATAATTCAGGTTGCACTAGGTTGCAACCTTCTTAAAAAAGATCAGTTAGGGATGCAGTTTTGTAGTAGTAGTACAGTGGGTTAATATGTGCTATCTTTTCTAGTACAGCTGTTCCACAGAGGGATATTAAGTTAATGATTTGTTATTTTGCATTCTTCTTGGGAAGAATGTATAATTTCTCTGACTTTGGGAGAGCATAATTAGCAAAGAAATAATGTTAGAGAACATAATTATGGCCTTCCATGTTATTGTTGATTGTGTGAATCTGTGGAGGAGCCTTGGGTAAGGTCAGCCCATGCGCACTGTTTGTCCTGACCATGCGTTCTAGTAGGGGAAGCGAAATCCAGATGTAACAGCTGGGTGAGAAAGCTGCTATGGCTCTGGGCGGCTGAGTGACCAGGACTGCTCATAAATGTGTACAAGAAAAACACCTTCTTGGGCCCAAAGTTTTGCAGAAGGGGAAGCAGCAGTGCAGTGACAGGACTCACTCGCCAGCAGTAGTGATAACTCTAGGACTCTCCTGCAGAGTCTATACAAACTTTGTGGCTTCTGAGCTCTCCAGTTCTTTAGGAGGCTGGGAGTTCATGTCCCTCTTGTTCCTAAAACAGGGTTCTTTACCCAGTGTGCATGCAAATGAGTCAAATTCTGCACGCAGAGATGAGATACTGGTTTTATTACAGAGTTGTACAAGTTGAGATGCTAGGTCAAACTAGCATACCACTAATACAAAACTCTCAATCATTTATACAAAATCTCATGACTATACACACACTCTCAGGGCAGTCCCGTAGGGCTGATTTGTTACAATATTTGCATACAAGTTGTATAACATTATTCTTACTACACATGCTCAGTGAGTAGGGGGTCTTCTTGAGGCGGGTTACCTTCAATGAAGAGGTGTGTTTTTAGATTAAAATGATGTTATAATGAGCAAAGTTACTTTAGGCATGTCCACAAAATTTGGCAATAATCACTAGATACTCAATCGGCTGTCCATGGTTGACTTCTCAGTTCCGGGATAGGTTTTATTCTACAATTGAGAGACGATTACTGCTAGATATAACTTTCTAGCAGGCCTCATGGTGTAAGTCTCTTGGCCTATCTAGCAGCATTACCTGCTGTAATGCCAGTCAAACAAAGCCATCTTTCTAGAGCGTGAGACTTGTGGGGAGGGAAATGAAGGGTCTCACCTGGCTTCTCCGAAGCCAAATGGGGCCACTGTGTGGAAAGCTTTCCCTCCCTCTCCTTCATCCCTCCTGAAGTGTGGATGTATGCAGAGATGAACTAGCAGTAAAAGACTTGCAGTGGGTTGTTCTGTTGCTGGGAAGCAGAAGAGGTTTTACAGCTGGGGTGACATTTCTGTGCTTGTGTGAAAGAAGCAGTATAGCTTTAAGAGCCCAAGAGCCCTGATTAAATGTCTTATTTTTTACATGCGTCATAAATGAAACTTCAAAGGTTTGAAGGTGAGGAAGGGGGATGAGAACACATTCTCCCATTCATTGAAATGTTTTTGCCTGCCAGAACCATCTAGTAAATCTGCTAAACAGCTTTGTTAATGTGTTTATCCCACTGAGACAGTTCATAGCTGTGGGCATTCAGGGGTATAGAAACTAATTCAGGCTATGCCAAGTATACAGGACAATGTTTCTGAGCCCATCACAATATAGTGGCTCATCTGCATAATCCCTCCATCCTGCTTGAGATGGAGGAGAACGGAAAAGCGGTAGATACCATATGTCAACCCTGACAGCTTTATTAAAACTAGAGAATCTGTTCTGGTCTTGCTACTTTCTCCTTGCCAGCATTCAGTCTGTCTAGAGAGAGATGCATTGCTGCCTTTGGTGAGTTTGGAAGCCTGGGAAGGGGAAGGATGCAGGGATTTCTCTTTATAATCTCCCCAGCTGTATCTGAAGATGCTGCAGGTTGTCTTTGTCACTCTGCGGATAATGACATCCTCAAGAGAATGTATTGCTGCATGGGCTGGCCTGTATAAGGCAGAGTGCACACTGTGTGAGCAGAGAAGCCAAGAGCCGTTTTCCAAAACTGCCAGCCCTTATTTAGGCATGTCCATGAAGTGGCTGGATTTTCAATAGCCTACTGCTCTCAGCTAGAGTTCTGAAAATTTGGCTTCTTGACAGTACGATGCATCACTTGATTGAAAAGATTGCTTTCAGCACCATGTGAATAATCTGTTCTGTTTGAGTGTAAATAATATCTCTAATATCCCCTTTTTGGCTTTTGTGGAATATTGTGGATTTTTTTCCTCAGCAAAAGTAAAGAGAAGCTATCTTTATTTACTGGAGTTGAGTGAATAATTTGCAATGAATAATTTATTCAGGGAATCAAGCCTTTTGCTGCTTGCAAAAATCTCCACTCTTCAATTACTTACTCAAATGCATGCGATAAATTTTTGTGCTGATTCTCACTTTCTCCACCCTCCAACTCTTCTCATGGGAGAATTTCAGTTTGGACCTTGTTGCTCAGAAATGTTGCATAGTGTGGTGGCAGCACCTTGGGCAGATAATCACGTGGGTCTGTCATGCAAACATTTAAAATGGTACTGCTTCTAATAAGCATTTGGGGAAGTATAGAGCAATTGTTCATGATTTGCAGGAAGTACCTCCAAAAGGGAGAATGGAATAATTTACTGAGAAATATCTATGGCTGAGCAGTGATATCAAAACATGTTCAGGTGTAGACTACTGTATTTTGTGTACAAATAGATAAGCAGTGATGTAGGAGAATGGCAAAAAAGAAATTAGGAAAAAGGTCTCAGGCCTAGGGTTCTGAATTGCTTGTAGTGTTCAATTAAATCATTTGCCTACCAACTGGTTGTCTCATGTCATTAGCCCATACAGATCCTCACAGCTGAGGGTTTCCAAAGTTTTGCTCACAGAAAACTACTTAACAGGTGGGATGCAAGATGATAAACCTTAAAAGAGTGTTCATCTGCTGTGCAATAATGTCACATCCACTAGGCAGAAGCAGCTGAATGCGGCCAGTAAGTGGCTCAAAGGCTTTGATCTGGAGAAATCTGCCCTCATGCTGCAGGTGAACATCCAAATCAAGGCTCATGGGTACCCTCATGCACACTCTTAACAGCCTGCTGCATGTCCTTTACCCCTGGTTTCTTTGGTTTGTTTTTTGTAGTTGTGAAGCCTTCCCAACAGATAGGAAATCTGCAGCAGGCAGAGCAATGGGATGGAGAGACTTCTGTGCCCTGCTTCTTGATGGCACGACAGCGGATGTGAGCGTGTGGACTTCAGAGGCCAGGATCAGACTTATCAGTTGCTATTTCCAACTTCTTTAATGTCACTGAGCTAATTAGGGAGTAAAGTGCAAGGTCTACAGTAGTAGAATCAGTCCAAAGACTGAGATACTTTGTAGGGATAATTCACAGTTCCTTCTGTTATTGGCAAAAGGGAACATCTCTGTCAGATGATGACACGGAACTGGCAGCCTGTCTGATGTGTTCTGTGGCACCCTCTGGCAATCTGATAGGTTGAATAATTTTGGCACCTTAATCAAGTGCTTAAAAGGAGATGTTGCAAATGAGTGCCTTCAATATAATCTTGAGCAAATTGATTTGAGATGCGCCCCACCTTTCCCAGTTATTCAATACCTATGGTGTAATACTTATCTACAGGTCCTGTCTGAATTTGTACATGATTAGGGCAGCATTGTCCCAGATTGCAGGGCATCTATGCAGCTAATGTTGGCACTGTGTCTCTAGCACAGGTGAAAATCAAATTAAGCAGAGTGTAAAGGCTCCATGGACACCTGGAGGACACCTTAAACTTGTTTGAATTTTTAAACATACTTTTAACCTTAGAGAAGTGAAGGTTAATTTTTGTCTGTGTTCCTTTGTCTACTTGAGCCACCGTCTACCTGTGCTGCCTTACTTACTGCTGGGAGGAGGATTAGTACTTTTGAGGATTTCTCTCCTTCGGGGGCCATTTCTGGGACTGGGAGGATGGTGTCAGTGAACTGAGAGAGTCTCTTGATAATCTGCATTTACCACAGCACCCCTCTAACTGCCATGCTTCAATAGACAAATCTTTGTCAGAGAAACTAATTAATGAACTTTATGCAAGCATTTTCCAGGAATTAATGCTACCTAAATCAATAGCAAGCCTGGCTTGCTACTATTAGCTTATTTCCTTCCTGCTCTGTACCTGAACAAATGCTGACATGCATGCTGCCTGCACAAATAGCACAGACCAGTGGAGGGTGTCCCCCGGATGGAAGCCACAAGCAACTGGGCAGCATGGTCATCAGTGAGTTTCAGGACTGGACTTGTAGTGAGAGAAGAGCATGACAAGGGCATTCAGGAAGATGCTGGGTCGGTGATGTGTCTCACCATGTTTTATGTACTCATAATTCCCATAGCAGCCTGCTCTTCACCTTTTCCTTTTAAATTGTTATAAAAGATGAGCCAACAGTGTGGCCTGGCAGCCAAGAGGCCCAACCGTGTCCTGGGTGCATCCAGCACAGCATGGCCAGCCGGGCAGGGAGGTGATTGTCCCACTCTGCTTTGCACTGGAGCTGCCTCACCTGGAGCACTGTGTGCAGTTCTGGGCAACACAGCATAAAACAGATATTAAGCTACTAGAGAGTGTCCAGAAGAGGGCTATGAAGTTGGTGAAGGGTTTGGAGGGGAAGCCATATGAGGAGCAGCTAAAGTCACTCGGTTTGTTCTGATTGGAGAAGAGGAGACTGAGGGGAGACCTCATGGCGGCTACAGCTGCCTCACAAGGGGAGGAGGAGGGGCAGGCGCTGAGCTCTTCTTTCTGGTGGCCAATGACAGAACCCGAGGGAATGTCAGGAAGATGTGCCAGGGGAGGTTGAGGTTGGACATTAGGAAAAGGTTCTTCACCCAGAGGGTGGTGGACACTGGAACAGGCTCCCCAGGGAGGTGTCACGGCCCCAAGCCTGACAGTGTTCAAGAAGAGACTGGACAACACCCTCAGACACATGGTGTGAACTGTGGGGTTGTCATATGCAGGGACAGGAGCTGGACTCGATGATCCTTGTGGGTCCCTTCCAACTCAGGACATTCTATGATTCAACTCAAACAAAGAACTCTGTACATGAAGTGACAGAATACGTTGCTGCACATAAAGCTCTTAAATTCCATCCTCAGTTTTGGGTTGTGACTGGCTGATATCAAAGTCCTTCATGTGCTTAGCCAGTTAGCAGAAGTGCTGTGGAGGTGAAGCAGTGGCTTGTGTCTGCCCAAATGACTGTGCCCATGCCCCTTTGCTAGGCCAGACTTACCTCCGTGCCTGTGTGCTGAGGCTGTTAGTCTTTCCCTACATTTCAGCAGAATGATGACTTAAAGGCCTTTCTAACATGAGGAGTGTTTTGATTTGGAAGTATTGAGACTCCTGCAAGAGAGGAATTTTGTTGATGTAAAATCACCACATTGTCATAAATCATCTGCTGTGAAAATGTTATGCCTTTGGGGAAAAAATAGGAAAGAAAATAAATTCCTGAGGGAGTCAGATAGTACCTGATAAGTAAAATTAGTCATAACTTAGGAAAAATGTGTGGTAAAACATGAAAGTAAGGTCTTATGAAAGAATTTTGTGGGATTTTTTTAGAATAATATTTGTTTTCTAGATGATCTTTTTCTTGTATAAGAGACTGTAGTGTTTATAAAATATAATCTACTAATTGCTTACTAAGCTTTTTAAAGCTATTTGGAAGTGCAAATGTTTCACAGAGAGAAAGCTGGCCTACGAAGTATTGGTCAGTGCAGGAAGTAAAAAATGTCTAGGCAGAGAGACCCAAGCCAAGACAGTAAGCAGAAACTTGATTCTAACCAGATAAAATGTTGCTTAAATCCCTCTATAAACTAAGCCCCAAAGGCACGAACTATGTTTTTATGAGATGGTTCCCAAAACACCATCTTTGTAACTGTATATAACCTGAATGTGCATTTCCACAGACTTTATGTAGCAATTTCTGTAAGGCTTATTGTATCACACAGATATAATACTGAAAATAACATTTTAGTTAGGAAATACTCTCTGGGCAGCAAAAGAGAAGGGACCTGTGGGAAACTCTACTTATTTGCATTTGTTTACATTTCTTACAGTAAATATTTTAATATATGCTTCTTGGTTTAGATTGCATGATCCCTTAATTTGGGTTATCTAGCACCATCTGTAGTCGACAGACTACAAAAAGAGGATAGGCAGTGCTCTGGCTGATGTAATAGCTAAATCAATTTTTGGTGTCATTTTAACATGCACATTACATAGGTACATAAAATTAGGTGCCAGATTCTCTGCCAGTAGCATATACCAACAGGTAGTTGTGGCCCTTTGGGGACTATTAGGTATCAGAAAGTTGTCCATGGAAAACGCTGTTGAACAAAACAAACCAATAGCAAGAAAAGCTCTTAGGTCCCCAGGCAAACAAATAAGGACTGTGAGTTTGAAGTGACTCCATTTCTTGTTTGTTTTAAATGAAAATCATTAAGGAATTACTGTACAGAACTGCCCAGGGTAGTGGGTAGTCTACTTAAAACCCAAAAACTAGTTATGTGAGTTAATAACACTGAGAAGCATTACTGCAGAGTGCTGAATGTCATGTTGGTACCTGAACCAGCAGAAGTTGAGCACAAATTAATTGTCTTTCTGATCTGGTGTGGGCTTTAAAAGAAACCCTGTGCTTTGTTTCAAGCAACAAGAAGTCTTGACTCTAGCATGGTAATCAGAGGAGAATTAAGACATGGAGGTTCACAAGGCATCAAAGAACTGAGAATTTTGTTGGGAACTTCAGTAAATTGTCTCATGGACACATTGGATGTGTCTACAGGAGACAGAAATGAAAAAAGCATTTTCAATACTTCAGAGACTGAAAGATCCAAAGAAATTTCTCTCTCCCCTCACAATTCATTTAAAGATAATTAGCAAAAAGTCCAGCCAAATAATAGTTAAGCAAAAGGAGCTAGAAATCTCTTACAGAATTGATTCTGCCAGAAATATATTTGTTGTAATATCCCACTAGTGGCCAGTAAAGGAAATGGAAAGAGAAATGCATGCCAAGATTACATATTCTCAGCTCTGCCTACTCCCTTTGCACTGCCCAGAAGCATGAAGGCCTGAAACAACATAATTTTAAACCTTAACCTGGGAACTGCAGAGTAGCAGTGAGTGGTCATGCACGCCCACAGATGAGTAACGTCCAAGAGTGAAACTGTTTTCCTCACTGCAGCATCAGGGCTCTGCATGAGCTATTACAGTGTGTTAGGCAAACATGTATTTATTCAGGCAGTTTTTTAAAAATTGATTTTTGATCCAGTACATGGTAAAATCTCCTAAGGAACCAGCTATGTAAATCCTTCCTTAGCTGTATAAATACTCTTTTTATTTTCTCTGCAGTTATCTTTCATGTGATGGCATGAAGGATGAATGATGATTAGTTGGAATCAGTGCTCTGGAAAGAGAGAGAATGGGGAAATGTATTCTATTTCATAAATTTTATGAGACTCTAGTCTCAAGTAGGGTAGCAGGTTGCAAGTAGGGTAGGCTTTGTTCATGACGGTATTTATCCTGGTTCTGCCATTCAGGTTGGCCCAGTCGTATCACCTCCATTTCCTCATCTATATAATGGGAAATAAAAGCATTGACCTTTTAATAACATCTCTCCAAGATGGAGAGAGAGAAAATGCCCCGTAAGATCTGCATAATTATTGTCAACTTCAAGCTATGAGCAATTCCCTTGGAGTCAACGGAATGGCTCACATGTGGGGTTAGTTACAGTATAGTGATGGCTGCAAATAATGGAAAACTGGCTTTTTGATGGATCATAAATCTGCTTTTGGAGAACCTTTTTTACTTTTTATGTGGGCTGGGACTTTCAATGATGCTTTCACAAGTTACATGCCTGGCAGTTTGATGCCTAACTCCTTCAGTTTGATTGAAGGTCCTCACTAAGAAAGCAGGGGATTGCTTTTGGAAATGCAGACTAAAATTACAAATGAGCATGTACCAAAACAAAACCCACCTGGAAACTGTAGAGGAGGAGAAAAGGTCTTAACAGTATGGAAAGGGAAACTTTACTGGGAAATGAAAACTGAAAACAAAAACCCCAAAACAAACAAACAAAAAACCACAAACAACAACAACAAAAACAACACAAAGCACTGACAGTTGAAAATAAATTCTGATTGTGCTACCCTAATCTAATGTGAGTTTACACATTTTATAGGAAAATAGACACTGCTGGGTGGGGAGAATTCTGAAGTACAAAGCACATGTGAAAACTCATGGTTCTTTTTTTCGTAATCGGGTCTGTCTTAAATTCCTATTTGCATGGACTCAAATACCAAAATAAGTGGCCCAATTTTCAACACTGCTGTGAGCATTCTCCATTAAAGAGAAAACAAGCCACTGTTCATCATTGATGCCACTTGCTTTCTTTTATTTATGTCAGAACCAGAGAAACATCTTGCTTGAACCATGAGTTCTCTTCCATTTTAAGTCAGTGATATCCAAATGTAAATTCTCTAGAAAGGTCCCTTGGCAAATGCGGAGAGAGGGGAAGAAAAAAAAAAAAAAGAAAAAAAAATTAAAACCACCTACCAGCAAAACTTCTTAGCAACAGCTGGGAAGAACACCAAGAAATAATATTTTTTTTTGTCAGCCTTGGAAACACATTGGCATTCACATCTCTGCTCAGTGCTCTGCTTGAGCTGAGTGCTTATTATTGCTCTTAGAGTGCAGACAAACTGCACTGATTCAATATACTTGGCTCACGCGCCTTGCTGTTATTTTAAGTGAAAGGCTGCATAGGTGCATGCTACAGCGCTGATCTGAAGCTCAGCAAAGCTAGTCCTTGCTGACATCTGCGTGTCTTACACCTTCTTCCTTCAAAGTCCCCAGATCCTTGTGCTGTGTCCCTCTTGCACAGGCGTTGAACTGATCCAGAATGTCTTTCTGCTTGTATTTCGAATGCATGGTACCTGTGTGTGGTCTGGGCAGGGAATAAGTCCTGTGGCCTTTTTGGAAACTGGTTGCAAACAATAATTTGTGAAAATGGGCTGCAGTGAGGACAATTGTTGCATGATTATTTTTTTCCGCCTGAAATATGAAAAGTAGTAATCTTTTAAGTAGAAAACCCCAGGAAGATGGCCCTTAAAATTACTAGAAACTGGCAATCTCTCTGCTGTCATTCAATTTAACCCATGCAAACTTGCCATGTGCAATGGATCTGCTCAGTGGGTCTGATTTCAGAGCAGGGATAGTCCATCTGGTTTATCCAAATGCTACTTTAAAGCAGGATGACTGACAAGTTTCTTCAGACCCAGAGTGCAGCAGACTGCCTGGAAGCTGGTTCCTTACCAGCTTGGATACACTCAGTATTAAGCATGCTGTCAAAGTAATAGTAGTTGATACTATTAGCTAGAAGGCAGTGGAAATATTGCAGCTGAGCAGGTAAGCCAGAGCTCAGCCACCTGTTGTGTGAGGTGAGTCACATGGAAGAAGAAAGGCTCACCTCTTCAGGATGGACAGTGATTTTTTTAAATAACTCTAATTTATAAAACCTGCTCGGAGTTTGAGGATGTGCCTTAAAGCAAAAGAGATTCAAAGGGGTCACAAAAATTAAGAGTAATCATAAGTGCAACCACATCCTTATTTCCTCTCCTGAATATGGTTTTTCTGTTCTATCTAGCTGTTCTGTTATTATGTTTCAGAATAATTAAAAGACGTTTGCACCTATTTTTCTTATTCAGAGTTCCCAAAGCTTCTGCTAAATACGTTGTCTTGCCATATTCGTTTGCTTAATTTGTGCCTAGAAATGCTTTGTCTTTCTTTTTCTTTTTTTTCTTTTTTCCCCCTCTTTGAGATTTCAGATTACTGGTCTGGAGAAAATCGGCAGTTTGCCTTTACGTTATACGAATAGCAGAATAGGATCCTGTCACAGATGAAAGTACTGTATTTATGTCTCATTATAATCCATTCATTGCTTCATGGACCCAGAGCCCTCCAGGGAGTACCACAACCGCACATAATTTTCCCAAGTGCTGCATTTTACATTTGAATCTTTGGTTTAGCTGACAGATATGAAAAAGGAAGAAAAAAGCGCAGCAAGGCAGAGATAACATGCGACTGTGCACATATGGATGCTGAGCAGCGATAGTGATTTCGATGCAGACCCATTGCATCGTGCTCCTGCTCCTGTTCCCTCTGGTGCTGCGACGCAGCCATGAGGAGCAGGGCTGAGCTGCAGGAGCTGGCAGAGGTTGGTATGCCTTTAATGATAGCAGGCCCCTCCTGATATAGGAGTGTTGGTATGACAAGCCTGTTGTGCTGGAGCAGGCTTACAGAGTGGATCTACGGATCTTTCTGCAGAAAAGAGCTTCATTGACGTCCTGTGCAGGAAAGCAACTGCACTACCTTTTCACAGTGATGTTTGTTAGTCCTTGGAATTGCCTAAAAATGCAACTTCTGGGTTTTTATGTCTGCAGTGCCCAGAAATGCACTGATCTGGTATTACTGAGAAGATTTCATGGGTAGAAATTAATACTTCTCAGACAGGTGCTATCAAATCTTTACACAGACAAAATGTTTTGGGCAACAGTGACACAGACCAGGTGCTTTGGCTGTGCCTTGCAAATAAGCTGATTTAGTCAACAGCTGTGCTCACCTGATGTGTTGGTGTGGTGTCTGCAGAGTGATGTTGGGAGGGTCCAAGTAGTCCAGCGTTAGCAGTAGTGTGGTAGAACAGGGCTGGTTTTGAGGGTTGCTCATGTCTGAAAGCTCTTTTCTGTCTAGATTTTAGAGCTGATGTTTGTCTCTCTCCTTGGTGTGGGAAATAGCTTCTGAGCCACATTTACCCTGGTCAGGTTGAGGTGGTTTGGGGACATTTTTGTGATTCGGAACATCCTTTTTGATTTGTGGCATATGTAGTATGTCCAGGGCTGTCCATTTCAAAGTGAAAATCTGGCCACACTGATGCGAGCCCTACTCTGTCAGTACCGCTTTGATTGCTTCATCTAAGGGAATGTAACTGGATGTTTGCAACTGGGAGTGTGGGGACTGGACCGTCTTTGACCTGGAGATGGCTTCATTGAGGTCAAAGTGCCACCTCCACCAATGAGGCAGAGAAGGAGAACAGAAGTAGCAAGGTGCAGGAGGCCAAATTCAGGCCTTTGGGGAGGTAAACACAGGTTGGGGTAAATGAATGAGGGGTTTGAATCTTTTACTTCAACATACAACAAGTATTTCTTGGCTTTTCTAACATGATTTGCGATCCCATTGCGTGGTTTCGTATGGAGCCTGAGGAATTCCATGCAGTCTCTTCTTTGTCTGGTACCTTCCACAGTTACTGTTCCTGTACCAGGATGCCTGTCCTTTTTTTACCCTCCAAACCTTGTTTTTGCTAGTCAAGAGGAGACAGTGAGTCACTTGTGATCACTTTGTGGCACCTCTTAATTTTCTGCTGTTGCTTAATAGAGCATTTCACAGAAATATGCTCCATTTAATTCATGCACCACTGTGAAATACTGTCAGGCTGTGTGTTATGATCAGAGCAAAGAAGAGGAACTTCTGTAGGAAGTTCATTGCAAAGTAGCAGAGTCTGTATATCTGCTGTGAAGTTTGTATGGGGTACCTGCGGAGTGCCCTGCTCTCTCGGGTAGGGTGGCTCTGCAGTAGGCACGCAAGAGCAGCATTTACCCTGGACTCACTGAAGAGGGATTGTCCATAAACCTGGCAGCTTTGAGAGCAGACCAGGTCTTCCAATGGCAGTTCAGACTCTGTGGCTCCACAGGTTTCCCTGGAAAGTCACCTGCTGAGACTTTAAAGAGATGTCTTCATATGAGGGATTGATCTGGGTAAGATTTGATTTAGAGAGCTATTCAGGACATTTATGCACTGAGTAAGTATGGATTTAATGGCTTAATTTAAAGCATCCAAGTTTTAAAACATTAGACTTGGGGTAGTAATGTTTCGTATGAATACTTGGAAGTGTTTAAAATCAGTCAGGATCCATCCCTTTGCTCTGCAGCCAGGATGGTAGTTGCCAGCCTGAACACAGCAGTGCCCAGACACGTGCAAATGCTGCATATGCTGTTTGCGTGTAACTGGAACAGAAAGTAATGGTAAATGAGCTTTGACAGTACTGTAGTTCTGGTTGATGCTTTTGACAAGTATGTTTGTATGTAGAAATAATGGATGCTGCTCTGAAATGCTGCTGCCTCTGGGGAAACACAACTGCGTTTAGGTTTATGGTGAATGAGGTTGTTTAGTCAAAGAATCCTAGTCCTAATCTTCTCCATTTGACCAGCTTCATGCATTGTGATCGCTATATAGGAAAGCTTTTAGACGTGTGCTTAACCAGACAACTTCACTGAGTGCGCATGGGAGTTCCTTTCGCCAGCTCCACAGTTCTCATAAAAGCGAAACCATGTAGGTGTGTGTTTGTATGCTTGAGTTTTGAGAGCAACAGGCCATTGTATTTTAATCCTACTTAACCTGTGAGCAGAAGAGCCTCCAAGTAGCATGGCTACCCAAGTTCTTACTTGCACTTTTGATGCTTTAGTGACTGCAGATGTATTCAGACCTCCTTCTGTAGCATTTGCAATTGGCATATAAAATTTTGAGTAATAGAGAAATGCATAGTATATGTTAACTGGGACTTCCTGGATAGGAGGCAAAATATCTAAATATTTTCAACAGGAATTTTCACAAGTGACAGTGGATGATGTCCCTGCAGTGCTGATATCCTGCCTTTTGGAAACATGACTGGGCCAACATAATCTCTGATTTAAAAAAAAATCCTCAGTTGGTATTCCTCTTAGTTTTGCATTATTTTATTTAACGCATTTTAATATACTTTTTTTAGGCTAAATTTGCTTTTACTTGGGCGGATTTGTAATGATGCAGTTTTGTGACGTGTTGAGGGCTAGAGTTTTTCAGAAGAAGCAGTTGTTCACAACAAATTGTAGTCACAGTTGACCTCCCTGCATTGTTTCATGACTGTATTAATAGGAGTTGCCATTGTTTCAAACATTAACTACTGCCCTTAAGCACAAACTGCAAGAAAACAGTTTCTTTGAGATGTCCATCTTCTGCCAAATGTAATTAAGTTGGATCAAAAAATGTAGAAGTTTTGTTGGAGGATTAGTAGACAGAAACAAAGAGAGCATGCCTCCAATTTCTTTAGGAAAGCACAGTGTATTCCCAACTAGAGAGAATTACTGCCTCTTAAAGATATCTGGTTTTATAAATATATTGCTGAAGTTTGCCTAAAAACTAAGCCATCCTTAGAAAATCAGACTCTGTGTTGGCATATGCCAATGTATTTCTGATGAGCTCAGCTAGCTGACTACCCTTCTGGAGTAATTTATTTAGCCCTTTTCAAATTATTTAGATTTTTAATTAGAAGCTTGATGGCATTGAGTTTTGGCAACTTGATAGCAGAAGTAACTGCTTCTTTAAGGAAACAGCTTTCCAATTGACATAAAACTGTGAGAGCGAGGGAGGAGGAGGTGGGAACAGTCTTTCCCATAGCATCCCAGGAAGAAAACAACTTCATGGATTGGGAGCTTAATGAGGACTGAAATCCACAGCAATAAGTGGGGAACAAATATCGTTAATTTGATTAAGCCTCAGAGTGAATGAGTTGCACACTGCATTGATTACTTTAAAGCAAATAACAAAGGCAAGGCTGTTTACTTCATGGTACTATTACCGCAAATGAAATCAGCATCAAACAGGTTGCTGGGGAATGTAGCTAAGACAACCTCATAACCTCATCTGCTGATAAATGAATCTTCGGCTAATCAGTAGACTCAGCATGGAGGCTGCTCCAGCAGACTGTGAGTCACAGCAAGGCAGGTACCCTCCTAAGTGAGAAGGCTAACAAATAAACAGGCCCTGCATATACAGTAAAGGTTAAGCAGACTTTGTGTTTCAGAACATTCTTCAGAATAATATAAGTGCAATCTCAGGCAGGGCAAGAAAGAATGATATTGAGTATGCCCAATGCAAGATAGCAATTCGTAGGGCTTTTTAGGGGACTTTACATAAACAGATGGACAACAGAATAATTTACTTAAAACAAAATAGTGGGAGTTTTGCATGAGAAGGGAGACAATTTCATTGAATGGTGGGAGAACTGGAGAGCAAGCTCTCTGGGGATTCATCACAGAATCAATTCTCTCCTAGACCTTGCTGTGGTCCTCTCTGAGGCTGGCTGGACATGTCTTGGGGTGCCATTACCTCTGCAGGTGGTGTTACCCAGGAGAGAAAGCAGGGCAGTTCTTCCCCTCTGCTCCATGCTGATGTGCTGAGTCTGCACCTATTCAGTGGAAGGGAAACCAGCATCCTCCTTTGCTTAAACTTCACGTTCATCAGATGCTGCACTGAGAGTGGTCCATAGGAAGAGTGAAGGGAGCTCTTCTCTAAGCTCCTTTTGCTACAGTGGATACTTCAGCACAGAAAGGTGGTCGTTAACACTGTGTTGGCTTTTAATTAGCACCAAGTAGATCCTAGCTGTGCAATGTTCCCTGAGGAGGTAAGTGCTGCCTGCAAAGCCTATGGGTGTGCACTGGTGAACAGCCTTCTGCACCTGTATTAGCACGGGAGATCTAGCTGCCATCCCACTCACTGTAGTATTGCTCCTGCATCTCTGAACATGCAATAGCCGACTGCTTGAAATTTGGAGATGGGAATTCTTCAAAAGCCCCTGCATCTGTTCTCAGTCCAAGCAAGCACTCTCAAGAGGCCAACTTCCCATAGGCCATCATGCATAATGTGAATGAAACCTCTTGAATTATTGATCTTGCAGAGGGATATAATTGTAGCTTACACAGTGTGTTTACTCTCAGTGCTTTGATTTATCAGATCTTATAATAATGTTCTCACTTTTGGCGCTCATAAAATGGCAACTGGCTTGCAGTTTAATAAATATTGACTTCTAGCCATTTGCTGCTTTGTGATTATTCCTCCTAAAGAACAAACTGATTGCTTCCTTCATTCAGCTCCACTGCAAATGCTGCAGCAATGTAACGCTGTTAATATTGCATTTTCCCACCAGAGGAAGACTTGGCTCAGCAGTGTCCTTCCCACACCTCAGGATCAGGGCATTGTTTCTCTAACTGATGGCACCTGAAGATACCTGCGGTCACTCTAAGAGTCAGTAGGCACCTCTCCTCCCTAGACAGAGTCCCTTTTCCCAGCCCTGTTTTTGTGCTGTTCACCAGTTTTGTTTTAACAAATTAAGCTGTTTCCTGTTGCTCTGATTAGAATGAGAAAAATCCCTGTGCTTTTCTGGGTAGATCTTGCATTTGACTTTCTCATCACTGAATTGTCAGCATGTGCAGGACACTTGGCTAGGGTTGCCTGGGGAACTCCTGCCAGAAGGGAGAAGAGTCTGAGTTGGCTTTAAGCAGGGCATGTAATCCATCCTCCAGCAGCTGGAGAGCCCTTTTCTGCTTTTGCTATACCAATATTGGCAACATGTCTTGAAGAACATTTTAGTTTGTATCCTGTCACTAACCTGAGCTGCTCATTTTTCAGTTTGCATCTATGCAGTTTGTTATGTGTTACCATGTATCTCTATTCCTTGTAGGACTGACAATAATCATAATACTAAAGTAAATACCCAGTGGAAGTGTTTAGCAATTGACAGTCAGGACACCTTTCCAAGAATTCCAAAATCTCATGTTTTGGATGTAAACCCAACAAGATAAAAAGGGTTTTTATCATTTGAGGGCCTCCAGCTATACTAGAGGGTTTTTCCTAGGTTGGTGATTCTTTGTCTTAGGTGGAATCCAGACATGCAGCGGGAGCTTGTAGGTCACACTGCTTGCAGTTCAACAAACTGGAGAGCAGGGGTGGGAAAAATCCCACGGATGACATCCTGGATTCACAGCCTGATTAAATGACTTTTCCTTGGCTCCTGCAGCAGATCCATGGCAGATCCGGACAATGAGTGTACATTTCTTGGTCATCAGTCTCATATTATGACCCACGATCTCACCTGGCCACTCCTGTCAGCACAGGAGTCAGAATGAAGGCTAACAATTTTAGCCAAGCCAGCAGAATTGCAAAATGTTACGGATTGCATTTGCAATGCTGCCAGCGTTGAGTTCCCTGGCCATCTTCATCTTAATTGACAGGAATTCCAGAGCAGTCAGTTCAAGGAAAAATGACTTGTTCTGCCCTTTTCGTGGAACATCCTCTATCTCTTTTGTTGGTATATGCTGCAAAACTGTTCTTTGGATTTGATTATATTTTGAAATTAGTTTTATTTAGTTTAATTTATTTAATGAAGAGACGTAAATTAGAAAATATGAAAATACAACATTAGTTATTTTTTGTCTAGGTGGATTTATTTTTGTTCTCGACTGTACATTTTCTTCCACCATTTTGCTTCCTGCTTCTGGCCATGTGGAGAAAACAGTAAGGGTGGCCTGTATGTATTTATATTTTGTCCTGTTGTCCTGACCTTCTTTCCCAAGATCTCTGTCTCCTCTTTTTCCCCCACTAGTGACTGGGAGGAGAATGCTGAGCAGGGTGCTGGGCTGTCTCCTGGGACCTTGCCTAGCCCCAGTGTGAGAGGTGCTCCATCCAGCAGGATCTCCCTTGGTGTCAACATACTCCTGGATGATAAAATCCTAACCAGTCCTGAGACATTTTTTTCCTCCTCTTGCATTCTGGCTGTAAATTTGCTGTGATTTAGAACATAAGGTAGGGAAGCAGACAGACCTCAGAAAGAGGGAAATGACTGTCACAGATTTGGAAGTCTCCCCTGGTAGCTTGTGAAGTTGGTGTCGCTTCCCGTTATTAGTAGAACAGGGCTGATGTATTCTCTTGGCAAAGGTAGATCTCCACATTGGCTTTAGCCACTAGATGGATGACATAAAGCAGCTTGCTTTACAGTGACTACTTTATGCCAACTTTAATCTGAAGTGTATATCTGCAGTCTGCCAAAACACTTTTGTGTGAACTTCTTCTTAGGTCGAGTGTATGTTTGGGAGCCTTGATCAGTGCTGCAGAGAAAGATTGGTGCAGACAGACGTTGATATAATTGTGTTAGCAGTCCCATACTTCTCAGCACGTGTGCACTATGTCTGACTGGGAAACTTGATAGCACAAGGACTGGAGAAGGTAGTTGATTTTATTGTCAGTGGCTGTATCTATCATCTGCCTGTCTGCCTGCAGTATTTCCAAGATGTGATGTCCAGACTCTGTAACAGAGATCTGTAGCACCAGCTAATGGATCTGAAAGCCTCCATCCCCAGCAACTGTAATGGGAATGGGCATTGAGATCTTCTTTGGAATTGGTGCTTTTTCCTCTGAGGATTCACCTGACTGTGTCCATCCACATGGGTGCATTTTCCTTTATCTGATGCAGTCTTGTAGTTTTATAGTGTTAAATGTTGCCTCAGGAGAATCTCTGAAGGTTAGTTCTGTCACCTCTGCACCAGTAATGTTTTGCAAATACACCGTATTGCATTAGCATGGTCTTTCCATATGATTATCCTGGTTCTTCAGCAAAATACAGTGTGTTTCTGTCTTCTTTCCTGGGTGCACTCCCTTTTTTTCTTTTTTCTCTGCCTCGGACTTCCATAAGATAGTAGTAGTTTAGGTAGCTTTTTGAAGGTTTATGCATCATCATACTTGTGACATGTTATAAACATGAAAGTATTTAAGCCTTACACATCCCTGGGGAGAGTGGAAAGGTATTCTTCTGATCCTATACAGAGGGAAACTGAGGAAGAAAAATGTTCATCAGATGTCATATGGGATGCCAGGGGCTGGGCTGCCCAGACAGCTTCCTCTTGATTCCCTTCCCTCCAACTAAACCACAAAGACCGCATGCCCTTCCTTCTTTTCTCTGGAAAGAGATATATAGTGCAGAAATTAATTTCACAGAATTGTATGTCCGTAATAAAATTCAGCTCTAGTTATGACCCTGTGAGATGATTAGTGAATTAGAGTTCTTAATTAGCATTTTGCATAATTCATGCCAATTACAACATTCTCATGGATATGATTGTCAAGGTGCAGATGTGCAAACGTTCAGCTATAATTTTCTCATCTAAATAACTCTTTTGGTGAAACCTCTAATTTTTTTTAAACTCTATTCTGTAAGGGTCATTATTCTTGTTGTTATTTTTAAGGCATTAGAAAATGGATGCAAATCTCACTTCAGCTTCAATCACTGCAACGACCTGTTTTTCAAAAGCTTTGAAAACTCATAAAAGTTTGCTCCTGGGTGAGAATTAGGCATTTGAATTTTCTGAAAGACCTCTACTACCCAGTTTTTAACATCCCACAGAGAATTGTATTGCAGTTTTTCAGTTACAATAGTAAAACAAAAGCTAAATCTAGTATGTGCACTTGGCAAGATCTATATGGATGGATTGTTAATGGAATTGAGCTCCCATTCCTTCTTCAGCTGGAGATATTTTTCAAAGTCCTTTGTTCTGTGAAGATCGTTTCCTGTTGTCAGAAATGTATAAAGTATCATGTATCTGAGGGTATTAGGACTAGATTTTTGGGTACAGGAGAAGCTGCTAGTTACATTGGGTGAGAGAAATCAAATGCAATGGCACAGAAATCAGTGAGCCAGGGATTCAAAATACAATTGTAGCCAACTCAGGACTTCCAGGTACAGCTCGTATTTGAAAAGAATTACTCAGTTCCAACTGACAAATTTGAATTTCTAGTGCCTTCATTAAGAGCCTACACAAACAGTATTAAATGTAATTAATTTTACTTTCATAATTACAATCTAATATGTAAATCCATTTACAGTTTTCTATTCTATTAAAGGTACAAATCAAAATTATAATTTCTAAACAAAAGTTATGAGTTTCCTTAAATGAAAGGCATCTGTAATTTCTCACAGGAAACTTTAGTCGCTTTCAGATTTGTAGTGTAGAATTTTTGTAGAATTTTATGGAGTCAAAATCTGACAGAGGGAAACAGCAACCCTTATATTCTTATTAGAGTCAAATGGCACTTGGAGGGACCTGGACAGATATGTTTGGACATACATCATTTTTAGCAATTGGTCCCTCCTTCCAGCATCCTCCAAAAGGACTGTCTTTCCTTGTTCAAGATCCACAAAGCAGTGTTACTAAAATGAAGAATCACATTCAAAAAACGTAATTCCTCACTTTTTCCAAGCGAAATGTTGAGGAAGCTTCTTATCTACTTTATTAATACTTTCTTCTTTTAATGTCTTTATTGCTTTGAGTACTTTGATACTGCTTACAGCAGTTTGCTCCCTAAATGTCATTAATGCAAATGCTTCCTTCAGCAGGTTTATTTCCTTCCTTTCTCTCTGTAACTCTTTTCTTAATCCTAATGCAATGTGCAAAAGTGTGCGGTGCTGTACATGTGTTTATCTGTTTGCTAGTTTGTGAACTTTCAGCATCCCTACTTGGTATACTTACATTAAGAAAGCTTTTCATGAATTTAGAGCGTGTGTCTTTTAAGTAGTTCACCACCGCCCTTAGTGGAGGAAAAAAAAAAAAAAAGAAAGAAACAAAACAAAGCACAGCAAAACCAGAAAAGATGCACCAAACCGCAAACTCCCCCAAAACCCAAAAAACCAGAACAGTGAAATTAAACTAAGCACTTTATTCCCCGGTATAAGAGGAAAAATGAGTGTGAATTAACTAGCCTTAGAGGAGAGTTAAAGGACACAGGAACACAGCTTTCCTCCCAGTGAACATGACGGCAGTTTTGCCGCTGGCTAGAAATAAGGAAACGTTCAAACAAAACTTATTTTCTTTTTGTCTTTTTATTCTCGACAGTAATACCTTGTTCATGTTAGCCCAAAGCATTTATGAATTTGGGTCAAATCATTTCAGCTGAGAGAGGATAAGATTGATAAGAATTTGGGAAAACCTTGAAGTATTTCAGGTTCTCATATGTGAATGACATTTCACTTCATTTCTAATTTTTAAAGGGAAAAAAAGATCTTTGCCCATAGAGAGGGTTTTGTTGTCAACTAAGTGAAATACTTAGACAAATCAAGAGTGTATTGTACTTTTTCCTAAAATGAGGGGAGGGGAACCGGAGGAAAGGCGAATTGGTTTCTGTTGAAGACAGATGTTGCAGTTTTGTTTCTGTCAGCCGGAGAACTAATTCTCTCACTTCAATACTTACCTCAGGAGTGAGCCAGACATATATAGCCTTGGAAAAAGTACTTGAAACACTAAATTATACAATAATTTGATGCAGTTTCTGTTGGTAACCTTGAAAAATCTTATCACAAGCAAACAGTTGAAGAAATAACTGAGCAATGGCGTCCAACTCAAATCTGTCACTCTGGATTGATCAGAGCGCTCCGCTGGCTCGCTCCAGTTCCTGTTCATGTCCTGTCTCAGCTAAAATACACCAGGAAAGGATATTGTCAATGTTCCAGGGGATGGTGGAGTACCCAGTTTACGTGCATGGCAAATGGGAGCCTGGGGGCTGACCTGATCTCCCGTGAAATTAAACTCCTTTTGACTTAGCTCTTCTTTAACCAGCAGCCCATCAGGGTAAGGTGGCCTTTGGTCAATATGGCCAGACCCTGAGCAGTCCTAGCTTATCCCCAGAAGGCTCGGAGCTGGGCCCCAGCCAGCACATTCTCATGGGAGGGCCTGTCCTCTGGGGCTTTGTGAGGTGTAGGAATCCTGATGACTCCTACGATATAATCCTTTGGCTGTGAAATACATCTCTTGAACTCTCTGAACTCAGGAAAATAACGCCGTTCTTATCCACCCGAGGACAGTCTATGTGGTGAGTTTTCATTGGATATGTTCCTCAGCTGGAGTAAGAAACTATATTGCTGTGCTTGTTTTCATTTTGTTTATAGTATTGCAGATTTTGGTCTCCTGTGCTGTGTTTGGTTTGCTCTATGTTAAGCGCAGTGTGGGTATGGGTAGCAAAGGCAGCATGAAACATTTTGGATTTTGTGTCCATAGTTTCTTTCACTTGTGGGATGACAGTTTGCTGACCTTGGAAGTCCCTCCAGTTTAGTGTTTGCCAAATTCTGGTTTCCTTCCAAAATTGCCAATATATCAAACCCTTTTTGTCAAATTCATTTCAGAAGCTGCAATTCAAATGAAGGCTACTCAACTGAGTCATTTGACCTTCAGGATCTGACAAGGATGCACCTGTTTTTTGCCCATCCTTGCCAATGTAGAAAGAGCCATGAGATCCATCATGAGAACAAGGATTCAGAAGCTATTTAACCCCAGTTTTGAATGCACTGGCATCCAGGGGCTGTATTCCGAAGTCCCTGTCAATTTCTTCCTGCTGGTCCTCCAGAGATCTTTGCTCAGATGTGTCTCCCTTGAGGCAGAAAATAAAGAGGAGGCTGACAGTGATGAAGTGTAGAGAGCATATATTTATGGAACAGCTGAATGGCAGAGCAAGATATATGTCTGCTGTTATGTAGGGTGATGGGAGAATAAACAAAGAGTAAGGGAGCGGAACAGGGTAAAGGACATCTTGAACACAAATGGAAGTGTGATCGGCAGATGTGGCAACAAACCACGAGCAGAAGGATAGTGGATTGAAAAAGGAATGACAAAGGGCAGAAATGAGTAAGAAGCTACAGAGAGTTAATTTTATGTCTACCAGGAGCACTTCATAGGCAGCGTAAATTTTATTGACCTGTCTACAAATCTTAAAGCAGCTCTCAATTTTCATACTTCTAAGGCACTGCAATCATTGGGCCTGACCTCTCGGGTGGTACAGACTATTGAATTTTACCCTGTGATTATTGTATCAAGCTTTATGCTTTTCTCTCTTAGCTGCAGAAGTAAACTTGTTTTCAAAGCCTCCCCTTAGAGGAAATGTGTTCAATTCACCAGTCCCCTTTGAACAGTCTCCTGTCTTTCTTTTCTCTCTGTGGGCTTCCTGAAGGCAAGACAGAGTGTTAAGGACAAAATCAGAGGCTGGGGAGAGTGAAACAGAAACTAAAGATGGTTTGATCAGTGCAAGCCTGTTTTAAGGGGACAGGCTGAGAGTGCGCTTTGGCTGTATTAGGGAAGACCTTCCAGTTGCAGTAGGCTAAGCAAGTGTGTCTGGTTGCAAAGCCAGCAGATCATATGAGGACCTCACTTCCCATACCTGTTTTGGTGATTCTAACACTTCTACGTCCCTCCAGGTGAGCAAGATAGTGATCTGCCTGATTACTATGGACATGACTGTATATAATACAATAAGCAATAAGCCATTTACTGTGGGGAAAAACATAGTAGTGCGGGCTCTTAGTAATAAATCTCACTGAAACGTGTAATAAATTTTGACTCCAATTAACTTAAACAATTAAAGTTTTATTGCCAAAAAGAAGCAGGCTGCAATAAGCAAAGACAGCGCTGGGCGGCCCCCCTTAATAGTGGGAGTGGCGTGCAACACGTGGCGGGTTCTTTCAGTTTTTATATCCTCCGGCCGTCCCTCCTGCACATGTGTCTTCTATTGCTAGGTGGTCGTTGTTGTGACTTTGCAATAACCTTGACACGCCTCTCCCGCCGAACAACCCACCACCCTTAGTTTTTAAAACAACTTTCCAAACTGCTTATCAAGTACAACAAATAACAAAACATTTCAACAAAGGGACTTTAATGAACAAATTCCTTATATTTTATCACAACTCCCCCCTTTTTCTTTTTCTACTTAATTTGTTCATTAAAGCATTGTAATTCTTGGCTACTCAGAACTAGTAACTCAGTATCATCTCGACCCGTCGATTGTTCACATTTGGCTTTAATCAGTAATAAATGTGCCGCCTCTAACCTACTCTTAACGATAGCTATAACTCTATTAAAAATACACGGCCCAAACATTAAAACTAATGTTAAAAGAATTAATGGTCCTGCTATGGTAGAAAGAAGAGTTGTGAGCCAAGGTGATTGTTTGAACCAGGCTTCATACCAACTTTGATGAGACTCATATTCTTTCTTTCGTTTTTCTGTATTTTCCCGCAATTTACTCATGGTGTCTCTTACTAAGCCCGTATGATCTGCATATACACAACACTCTTCTTTTAAAGCTGCACAAAGGCCCCCTTCTTTAAGGAATAATAAGTCTAATCCCCGTCGATTTTGCAATACCACTTCTGACAATGATCTGACCGATTTCTCTAAGGCGGTAATGGATTGTTTTATCTTTAAAAGGTCCTCATCAACAGCTAGTCTTAATGCAGTCAATTCCTGATTTTGTCTTACCAAAGAAGCAATTCCGACTCCTGCACCTGCTGTGCTAAGAGCTATTATGGCTCCTAAAGTCAAGGCAGTTATGGGTTCTCTTTTTATTAGTCGATGTGAAAGGATAGTCTCTGATATCCATATTCCTTTGGATGGTACGTGATTTTGGGAATTATTACTACTTGTATACAAAATTCTTTTACAGTCTCTAGATAATTCATAGACACACAGGAGGTAAGTCCTGTTTTTGAACATATCCATTTAGCATTGTCAACTGGTATCACCCATCCTCTAAGTTTCTTAGATCTAAGAGTCTCATTATTTACACACAAATGCCGTTTTTCAGGGGGTATTCGACCTACACATCTTCCCTGCCCTCGTACTTGTTGCAGCGATATCCCTTGAGTGTTGTTTTCCCATTTACAGGCTTCAGGGTTTAACCCATTGGCAAATTGTCGTCTGTTAACAATTCCGATAGCTTCAAAATATGGTGGTTTGGCATTAAAGCATAAACAACATTCTGTTGTTAGATTTGGGGATGTTTTATTAATTACCCGGTAACTCATATCTAATAAAGTCCATAAAGAGTTGGAATTGACTTCATCTACCTAAGTAAATGCATCTATATTAGAGTTATTGGCAATTATTTGACTTTCGGTTATATTGGGGGTCTCAGATGTTTCTCTGGCTTTCAAATCCCCTGTAATCACTGCATTGGGACCTATTGCTTGAGGAGTTTGTTCTGCTATTTCTTTCTTTATAAAGATAAGACCTCCCCTATCTTTCCCAGGTTCCCAGTATCTTATTCCCCACATTTTTCCTAATAACCAGGCGGGATCTGTAGGATTAGATACATTAATATATATATATTGGCAATTTCCAAGCGTCGCAGGACTATATCCGCCGCTCCAATCCTTTTTAGGAGGAACACATTTATAGGGTCCCCTTTCTACAGATAGAAACTTATCTTTTCCTCCCCCTGGGGACCACCCTGACGCTATCGTTTCGCATCCCCAATAAGCACAGTAATACAAGCTAGGATGGTTACAGTACCCTTTTCCTGGGTTTGAACTAGGGCAAAAGTAAAAGTCTATGTAGTCTAAACATGGGTTTATGGGTACCGGTTGGCACAGTGTTGCCTTAAAGCTGGGGTTCCCCACTACAGTTTCTTGGGCTATAATTTGCTGATCTTCAAACCTTATTAAGCTCCATCTGTATGGTCTATGTGCAGTTTCTCCATAACCTAACAACAATAGTAACGTTAAAGAAGTGTACCAGATTGGGTTGCATTGTTTTCGGCTTTCCCTTATTCCTTTTTTTATTTCTGTCAATTTTTGGGCTTGCTGCTTAACATTGTGGTAGCTCGGCCAGCACTTTGGTGTAATCCCACTCAGGTTTTTGTCTCTACTGCTTTTTATTCTTCTGCCTCGCCCGTCGACTCGGTTGCTTCGAGCCACGGGGTAAACCATCTTCTTGACAGCAAGAATAGTCTTCAAGAGACCCTGAGTGTTTTTACTTTTTACACCTCTGTTTATGTGCTTCCCAGTTATGGTTTTTGATTATCGGAGAGTGATACGGTACTCCCCTTATAGTGGTTCTGCAGCATGCGTACCTCAAGTTTTAGTATTTAGTCTGTGATCTTTTGTTCCTTATCATAACATCAATTACATTTTCCTCTAGGGGCAATAACTCCTGCACAATGCAACCGTCAATCTTTATGGCACAATATACATTTGAAACATACAAAGGATAACAATTACAATTCATATTTATGCATTTGACCCTAAAGTCTTCGCAAAAGGGGGATATGCACAGATAACAGGCTGATTATTGTTATTTTATACTTGCACGATACAATTTGATAAGTCCATCTACTGCCTTCGTAATTTAATTTTTAAGGGATCTTCTGTAGGTTCCGTGGTTCATGCACCAGTCTTGACCAGGCCTTTAACTCGGCTGGCGTGTGTCCATCCCCTTTCGGCGGTTCTGTAGTAAGTAAGAAAACATAAGGTCCCTCCCATCAAGGGGTTAGTGATGTTTCCTTCCTTCCATGTTTTTATAAGCACTTTATCTCCTGGCTCTAGATTATATATTTTCATATCTAAGGGCGGGTGTTGTGTCACTAGCCCTTTCTCCCAGAGATATTTTCTCCGTTTTAATAACTGTACTAAATAATTTTGCATCTCAGGATCACTTATTTTTTTTTGGTGATTGTGAGGCATTTCTAAATCAAAATCTGTCTCTATTAATACTAACAAATGACGATATCATCTGATTTTTGGTAGCTTTGTAAAACCAATTTGTATTTTTGAAAAGGGACGGTGTGCTAACTCTATCTTCAGGAATCCGTGTTTTTAACTGCTGTTTATTCACTTTCTGACATATTAGACACCCTTCAACAATAGTTTTAGCTATTTTATATGTCCCTATACAAGCATATTTAGTATGCAAATTGATCAGCTAGTGCCTGTGTTCCCCTATGTGTAATACTGTGCAGCTTGTTCATTATATTGGCTGCAGTTACTTTTGGCATTATTTCTCTTCCATCTTTTAGTTTACATTGCTTACCCTGTTGCTTTGCTCCTAATTTTATTAATCTTTCCTTTTCTGTGTTATTGCATATGTGCAGGCTTGCATATCCGTGGCTAGGACATCTTTTGTTTTTAGTTCTTCTAAGGCAGCTATGCTAACCACTATACCACTGATCATTCGGACCTAATTGATTTAGAATATGTGGGTTTGCCACCACAGGGAATCGGCTAACTGTCCTCTTATTTGTCTCTCTTAGATCGTGTACTAACCTCCATTTCCCATCTTTTTCTTACAGGTAAAATGGGGGTATTAAAGGAAGACATACATGATTCAAGTAACCCCTCTTTTTTTTTTAATAATCTTTTTATTTCTGGTTTTAGTCCCCTTCGGCCTTCCTCAGATGTTGGATATTGCTTTACACGAATAGGTACATCTGGACTAGAGATTTCTACCTTAAAGGGTGCCACACTTCAGGACTGATTTTATCCTCATCCTCTACTCTGAGAGGACATAGTTTTATTTGAATTTTTCCTCCTATCACTTCTAAATTAATGCCTAATTCAATTATTAAATCTCCCCCAAAGATTATTTTCATCCTCAGGAACTAAAAGCAAATCTCCCACTCCCATCTTAATGTCTATATCAATGATTACGTCTTTTGTAACAGGGACCCGAAATGGCTCCCCTCTTGCTCTAATTACAATTCAATTTCTTGTTGCTGGGGTCCCACTTTTAATTTTATCAAGGGCTCTGTTCCTTTTTGGGTCCCCAGCAAGAAGAGTCCCGGACACCTCTATTCTGCTTTGAACATTTGCTCATCCACTTTCTTTTTCCTGCAGTCTCGCTTTATATGTCCTTTCTTCCCACAATAGAAACATTCCACTGGTTCACCTTGTTTTACTATAACCCCATCACTAGGATCTCCTGGTTTTGGATTAAACTCTTTCCTCGGGGGTGCTCCCCATCTTGCAGGTTTCCACCCCTGCTGAGCTGTACCCTCTCTAACTGCCGCAACCATCATTCGTGCGGTTCTTCGCTCTCTCTCATCTTCCCTTCTAACGTACGCTTTCTGAGCTTCTCTCAGTAGCTCATCTAAACCCCGATTTTGCCAATCTTCCAATTTTTCTAGCTTCTTTCTAATATCTGTCCAAGACTTAGCTACAAATTGTGTTTTTAATAACGCTTCCCCCACGGGGGTACTAGGATCTACTCCTGAATACAATTGTAAGCTTTTCCTGAGCCTCTCTAACCATTCCGTGGGTGTTTCTTCTTTCTTTTGGTATTCGCTAAACACTTTACCAATATTTTCACCTCTTGGAACGGACCCTCTAATACCTTGGATCACTATAGTTCGCAAATCCTCCATATGACCCCTATGTATTGGATCTTGATTGTGCCAATCAGGTCTTTGCAGCGGCCATTTGATACCGGCTGCAGGACCTTGCTGGTGCTGTGCGTCCCAAATTTGCATACCAGCCCTTCGAATCATCCCCCTCTCTTCTGCAGTAAATAGTATTCCTATTATTGACTGCAGTTCATCCCACGTATAGATATTGGGCCCCAAGAATTGGTCAACTCGCTCTGCTACCGCTAATGGGTCCTCTAACAAGCTTCCCATTTCTTTTTTAAAGTCCCTGACATCTCCGGAATTAAGGGGAACTGCCACGTATCCCATTCCAGCCTGTGGTCCTCCCATCGCGATTTCTCGCAGCGGGTAAAGCTGACTTTGTGATTGTTTTACTTTACTACGGGTGATTGGTCCTGTGGGTTGATTATCTCCTGAACTTTCTGGGATCGGTGCTGAAGGGGGTATATCGGGAACTGGTACGGGGGGTGGTGATGGTGGCACATAAGGTGGAGGTGTTATTGGAATCTCCACTTGCCGCCTTTCTTTCTTTTTCTCTTTTTGGCGGTCATACACTTCACCCCTCTTTTCTTTTAACGGATAGAAGTTAGTCCTAGTTTCTGATCTTATCCATAGTAGTGCATATTCGCTTTCTTCCTGACTGAATGGTTCTTTTGAATTAACATAAATGTTCAGGGCCTGACAAACCCAGTCTTCAAATGACCCAAAAACTGGCCAAGAAAGATGATCTCTGCGAATCTCCTTACCACCCCAAACTTCCATACAATAATATATCACTTTTGTTATGTTCTTACCCTGCCTACAAGGGTAATCTTCCCAATGCTTAATCATTAATCCTAACGGACTATCTGGGGGAATTGAGGGCAGCTTTCCCTGTGGCTCCCCCCCACAGAAACAGAAGGCCTGCTCTTCTTCTGTCCCATCTTCTGAGATACCCTCACACACACACACAAACGCTCCCCTCGTTCGTGACTCGCTCCCTCGCGGGCTACGAGAACTGCACTACTGGAGGGTCCGCACTCGCTTCGTCCGCAATTGGACGTCTCAGTCTCTGTATCTCAGGAATCCCAGCCCCAACCGAGTGGATAACCGGCCTATACTCACGCTTCCTGCGTCTTCACTCGGGTCTTCATGCACAAAGTTTACGGGACGTCCTTCATTAATGAGACTACCGCTCATTAATGAAATTACCGGTCTTTACTTTGCTTATTGCAAATTTGAAGTGTTCGTCGGTAAAGGATTCAGTGGAAGGCTCCTGCAAGGGCCGCTTAGAAGGAGAAGCGGGGCGCCCGCCTCATAGGAGTTGCCACTAGAAATTCCTTTATCCGAGTCACAGCACCAAATTGTAATAAATTTTGACTCCAATTAACTTAAACAATTAAAGTTTTATTGCCAAATAGAAGCAGGCTGCAATAAGCAAAGACAGCGCTGGGCGGCCCCCCTTAATAGTGGTAGTGGCGCGCAACACATGGCGGATTCTTTCAGTTTTTATATCCTCCGGCCGTCCCTCCTGCGCATGTGTCTTCTGTTGCTAGGTGGTCGTCGTTGTGACTGCAATAACCTTGACACGCCTCTCCAGCCGAACAACCCACCACCCTTAGTTTTTAAAACAACTTTCCAAACTGCTTATCAAGTACAACAAATAACAAAACATTTCAACAAAGGGACTTTAATGAACAAATTCCTTATATTTTATCACAAAACCTACCTGTCTTATAATAATTTGAGGCCATTTGTGTCCCCCTCACAGTGTTTAGTGGTTGTGCAGTTGGGATATACCTGATGTATTTCATCCTTTCAGGTGTCTCGCAGTGGCAGAGAGTGGGAAGAGCCCACATCTGTGAGAATGTATCAACTCTAATGCCACCACTACCAAATTTTAGAGGGTAAGAGCCTTCCTTTTCCTGAGTAATGTCTTTCTCTACTAATTACCCTGTGTGGTGCAAGACACTTAGGCATTAGTTAAAACATCTGAATCAAGTTCTAAGACCTTTTCTGCACTTCACTGGCATAAAGTGCATCTTACATCAGATTAAAATATAATGGTGAAGATAAAGTTGATAGAATAAGATGCTACATCTTATGGAGAGTGCAGGAGCTTTCCAGAGGTACTACTTTTGTAATACTTTGAATGGGCAAGATCATTTCACTGCAATTTCCATGCAGTCTTAATTTCATTTGATTTTATGAGCTGTTCACTGTGAATAATGTTGTGTATATTTTCTGTAACACAGAAATTAATGTTCCTGTTATGTGAAATGAGAGTTATACATCAGCAAGCTTGGAGTATATTCTCAAAATGATAGGAAGGGAAAAAGTTGTAAAAGAAGATAAGAATATATTCTCTATAATTCTGTCAACAGGAGAGCATCTCTGCTCAGAAAAAATGTGTGCAGCTTTAAAGACTATTTAAAGTGCAGGCAAACAGAAAACATGAAAACTCTTTCATAGTCTAGTATTTGGATAATAGAGGATCCGTCAAGCTTTAATGAAATGTAAAGGATGTGTTCAGTGCTCAAGTTAGAGGCCTGCCAAGTATCTTGGAGTAAAGAAGAATCTGTACTCTGAAAACAGCAAAAAAAGTTGGAAGGATGTGATTAGGTCAGCAAACCAGGTCATGTATATGTTCAGAGATCACTCAAATGATCAAACAGAAGTTAGCTCTTTTGTGAGCAACCTCATATTATTGTGTCCCACAGTCTTGTAACTGGGCTGAAAAAGAAAATGTGTGGGGGACTACGGTGGGTCCGTGGATTCCCTGACGGAGGGTATGGGAAAAGAGATTGACCTTGAAGATATTAAGGTGCACCCATGAGAAAGAAGGGAGTAAAAGAGTATCCGGAGATATTAAGGTGTACCCGTGAGAAGGAAGGGAGTAAAAGAGTAACAATGACAATAGCAAAATTAGCCAATGATATGTTACTATTGCAGCCTGTAACCAATAGCAAAGAGACACATGAGCTGGTAAAGACTATATAAAAAAGCGTTTGTGGCAATAAATGGAGACTGCTGTTTGTACATGAGAAGAACTTGGTCTATGTCGTTTGTCCATCTCAACTGTGACAAAAATGCAGACAGGCCGAGAATGGGGGCATGTTCTTCCACATCGCTCTGTGAAAGTGGTGCAAGTTCTCCCAAAGGCCTTTTCCGTAAAAGCTGAGCATCCTCTGAGCTGATTTTGTTCTCTTCTATTAAGTCTGTTGGCTGGTGTTTTTTTGATTTGTTTTGTTTATTTTTTAAAAAAAGTTTTATTTATTGTTTTGAAAATATACTTTCAAATGGCTAGTTACATGAGAAGGTGCTTTGGGAGTCCAGACCAAGTCCAGGACAACTCTTCTAAGTAACTTTTCTGAAAGATTCATGGAACATATCCCTGCATACAATCACTTTTCAAAAGCATAGGTTGCCCATCCCTGCACTGGTCCTTTGTAAGTACAGGAGGAAATTTTGCAAGAGAATCCCATTGCATGATGTGAGCAGCTCGTTCTGGAGCAAGTGTGTAGCAGGTCCTTTGTGTAAGCACTCTGATTTGCGCCTCTGCTTTTATGCTTAGAAATGGAAGCGTTGGTACAAAACCACAGATGTTATGCTGCCAACAGCAAGTGGGTGCTCGCACTAGAGTTCTTACAGCACAAAAAGACATAGGTGCTGCCTCTTCCTTTGCAAGCTCTGGTGACATGAATGAGAAAAAAAGCCTTCTAGAAAGCAGAATGGTCTGTATACAAACAAGCATTCCCATATACCCAGATAGTTCTAAACACATGTAGCTTTTCTAAGTGAAACTATCCTATTTGTATATAAACACTCAGCCCTCTGTAGTCCCTGTGCTGTACTGTCCTTGTTAACCTGTGGATGGATTAACGAAATCCATGGTCCCAGTATATATTTACACATATGACACAGTTGTGGAGGACTATGGTGGGTCCGTGGATTCCCTGACAGAGGGTATGGGAACAGAGATTGACCTTGAAGGTATTAAGGTGCACCCATGAGAAAGAAGGGAGTAAAAGAGTATCCGGAGATATTAAGGTGTACCCGTGAGAAGGAAGGGAGTAAAAGAGTAACGTTGACGACAGCAAAATTAGCCAATGATATGTTACTATTGCAGCCTGTAACCAATAACAAAGAGACACATGAGCTGGTAAAGACTATATAAAAAAGCATTTGTGGCAATAAATTGAGACTGCTGTTTGTACGTGAGAAGAACTTGGTCTATGTCATTTGTCCATCTCAACCGCAACATATGGTGACCCCAATGTGATATTGCATGAAAAAGAAGATGGCAGAAGGGCCGTGACGGCTGGAGTTGAGCCATGGGGATGGAGCCCGGTGCAGCTGAAGGAGCGGCGAGAAGAGCTGCCATTGATCTGGATCGTGGAGAAGACACCTGGAGTGAGAGATGCTTGGAAGGTGCAGATCTTCTTGCTACAAGCAGGAAATCTCCAAGGAAATTTTGAATGCTGTATTTCCACTAGTATTGGCAGCTGAAGTATTGGTAAAGCCAACACTACACTGATAGAACTGAAACAGGACTTTGATCTGGTAAGGGAAAACAATATCCAATAAATATGACAGCCAAAATGGAGTTAGAGACTTTGATGAATAAATTTATGACAACCTCGCAGGCTGACTGCATTCAATTGGACTTGCAGATTTGTCTATTTATAGCTACAACATAGAAACAACCTGTGGCTATTGCGGGACAGTATGACGAGAATGCTAATAGACTGATATACCGATTGTTACTCTGATCAAAAAATGCAGGGAATGGATTCAAGTCTTAATAGGCCATGATCCTTTTGTCATATATGTACCATTTGTGAAATCTAATTTTGATATTTTTTTATTTGCAATCTATGTCCTTGTACATTGCACTAGCTGATTTTCTTAACAGTATAGCTTTTGGCATGCCTAAATGTAAATTGCTGCAGAACCTGCATGTCTTTGATATCAGGTCACAGACCATACTTGTATTTGGTCTGATCCCACATGCTTGCACAGTTTTTGTTGATGGTTCAGGGAGGTCTCATAAAGCTGTAGTGGTCTGGTATGAAGATAACAATTGGCGTCATTCTGTAAAAATTATTGAAGGTTCAACCCAATTAGTAGAACTTGGCGCAGCTTTACATTACTTAGAGCTTTTTAAGGAGGAACCTCTAAATTTGATTTGTGATTCTGAGTACATAGTCAAGGTCCAACGCACACATCTGATTCTGAAATATTTTTTGTAAAAACAAAAAGAGGGAGAAGTAGGGGAAACACCACAAAACTGATTGTCAAAAGCACTGTATGTGATGAATCACTTACATCTAAGTGGTGCAGCCCAAATTCCTCCTGTGATGAAACACTTTATAAGTATGACCCAAAAACATGCTAAATCAGAAAGAACCTACATTAGTTATGGTCAAATCACTAGATAATAGTCAATGGGAAGGGCCACATCAATTGACAACTTGGGGTCAAGGTTATGCTTGTGTTGTTACAGAACAAGGTTTGCAGTGGGTGCCTGCACGTTGTGTCAGACTGTTCCTGAAGAAGCTCATGCCAACAGTTGAAGAAGCAGAAGCAGCACCTGATGGTGAAACCGATTTGCTACCTGTCATATAGCTAGACAACAAGGAGGGTATGGGAACAGAAATTGACCTTGAAGATAGTAAGGTGTACCCATGAGAAAGAAGGGAGTAAAAGAGTAACTTTGACAATAGCAAAATTAGCCAATGTTACTATTGCAGCCTGTAACCAATAGCAAAGAAACACATGAGCTGGTAAATACTGTATAAAAAAGCGTTTGTGGCAATAAATGGAGACTGCTGTTTGTACATAAGAAGAACTTGGTCTATGTCATTGTCCATCTCAATCGCGACACTCATTCTTGCATCAGATGTGAGGCCCTGATAGATGTGATTATTGTCAGAGCTGAGCATTTTTTTGCAGTGTACTTGTACAATATGCACTTGAAGGAGGATCCTGATGTGTATTTGTAATGTGGACATGACTGTAAGAATCATGAAGTGTATTTTCACTTTGAAGAAAATCATAGATATCAATGCCAGAAGTCGCTTTATAACTTTTTTTTTTTTTATAGTTTACCTTCTTGGAAGATTTACAACACAAGATCCACCTGCCCTTCTTGCTTTGTTCATAATTATTTTATTGCACATGTGTTTCTTTTGCCAGCCTCCAGCCTCATTGATCTGTACATTAGGGTGACCTTCTCCTCTTCCCAGCAATGCACCCCTGACCAGCATTTTTTATTTATTTAGTGAATCTGTGTAGCAGGCTGTTCTTTCTGTGGGGAGAAAGGGACAAAGACTGGCTACATGTTCCCAGAGGCCTGAACGCTGTCCTTGTTCTGTGTGGCTGCTGATGCCCACACCTGTGCTCATATCTCCAGCAGGCCTTGGCCAGCATGACATCTTTGGCGTGTAGTTGATTCTAACTGAAAGCTTTGAAACTGGATTTGTTTGGGTTTCTCTTCAGAGATGTCTCATTTTTGAATTTTCTGAGAGTTAGGTGGGTACCAATTTAACAAAAACATTTGCCAAGGCCAAAAGCTGCTTGGATTTAGAGCACAAAGCATTGCTCCTATCCTTCACCAGGATAGGGGCCAGGGAGGGTGATGAGGATTCTGAGATGACTATGTGGATAAAGCAGGAATTTGGGGCCTCCAGCAGCATCTAATGCTGTAAAACCACAAAGAAAAGGACATTTGAGGACGTAATGTATGCTAATGGGGACATTTTAGCAGGGTCTGTTAGAACAGGACAAGGGGCAATGGTTTTAAACTAAAGGAGGGGAGATTCAGGCTAGAGAGGAGGAAGGAATTTGACACTGAGAGTGGTGAGACACTGGGCTAGGTTGCCCAGAGAGGTGGTGGATGCCCCATCCCTGGAGACATCCCAGGCCAGGCTAGAGAGTGCTCTGAGCAACCTGATCTGGGTGAAGATGTCCCTGCTTATGGCAAGGGGGTTGGACTAGATGAGCTTCGAAGGTGCCTTCCAACCCAAACTATTCTGTGATTCTATGATTCTATGATTTACCCTAAGATACCTGAAGAAACTCATTGTTCACTTCGGTGAGTCAATCCACTGCCTATGTGAGGTTTGGAAACAAGTGTGTGAGACTAATGTCCTGTGGGGTCTCAGGTCATCTTCCTGTGCACTGACCACAGGGAGATCTAGGAACAGATCTCTTGGACACCATTCCTCTAATACTAATCATGTCATTAATTACTGCAGTGAATATCTGTGTTTAGTTGACAGCAAACAGTGGGAATTCATGTGCCATGATCCAAAACGTATTTCTGAAATGTAGGCTTGTACCTAGTGTCCCGTCCCAACAGATGCGCTGAGGGATGAGTTAACTGTGAACGCGACATGTGCCCTGACTCAATCAATGAGATCAGGTATGAGTTAACTCTGGGTAATTCTGCGTGGCAATGTGAAGTGAATGACAGACAATCACTCTGGGGGTCCAATTCAATTATGAATTTACTAAAAGCATGTGGTGGAATACAAATAACAGCAATTAGTGACTTGGCAAAAGTGTGTTATAATATCACAAAACTTATCAATACATTGACAGCAAAAGCCCTTCTAAAAATGGTGGATTTGCAACAATTAGTAACTATAATGCAAAACTTAACAAGACTTTAGCAGCAAAACTTAAAATGAAATTACTTTTTTAGGTTCAAGAAAAAGGAAGAGAGAGAGACAGAGAGAAGGAAAACTAAGATATCAGAAAGAGAGAGAGAGCGTAAGATATCACCACTCAACAGGCACATCGGCCTCGCGACGACCTCTGGAGTGGGGGGGATGCATTGAAGATTTACACGCCACCAACTCATATCATGCGTGACGTCATTTATAACCCAGTTCATTTACATGTGAGATAGAAGAGGGTGGTTCGTCTCCTCCCTCTGCTAGCTCTTCATGCTAATTAGGAAGACTCTTCTGGAAATGGGTCTGGGGTCTTCAAACTAGGGGAAAGTTCACAGTACTGACCAGAAGTGAGTTGTTTTGCGCGTCAGGGGTAGCTGTTGGTTTGTGGTTTCTTCTGGTAGTTGGTTGTCCGACAGATGTTTCATCTCTATTATCCCAATTAGGCCATGAGGCCTTCACAGCAGCACTATTAATTGTCCTTATCTTACAAGGTGTCTGCCTCCATGGCCATAAAACCTTGGGAAAGATAAGACGACATGTCATCTATCGTTTCCTCCCGAAGTAACAAAAACCAGATGTTTAAGGCATAACATAGGCCTTTGTTCTGCTAAGGATGGGGGGTGCGCTTCAAGGTTGTCACACCTAGATGAGTATGTTCCAAGAAATCATGATTGTTTCACAAACTATGTGCTGCTTCATGGCTGAATGTATGATAGATGTTTGTCCAGCCTTGCTGACAGTTTGAGTGAGAGGAGAGAGCAGGGTAACTGGTCGAGCTGACAGTACCACTGTACACGGGTTTCTTGCTGGAAGATTGTGCTGTCTCTGGTAGCTGTTAGCTATGCTTTTTGCAGGCACAACCATCCAAATGTTCTTTAGCTGCTAGAAGTTTATGCTACTGTTAATAAAGGGATTCTCCCCTAGACAAGCATTTGATGTGAGCCAAGAACATTATGACATGGCTACTTCTAGTTTGCTCAGTAAATCAGTGTTTGCTTTTACATCCTGCCACTGAGCTATTTACACAGACCGTATTCACTGGGGTCCTTTCAGTACAGAAAATTCTCTCTAATACACGACCAGAACACTCTTGCTAAATTTTACTGGTCCCACTATAAACCCCATAAATCTATTGAAAAATATGGCTTTGATGTGCCAGATACCCTCTGGCATTCACAGGTCTCTAATGTGTTGTTATTATTATTATTTGGAAGAGAACTCTAATTATGCATAATCACAACAACCCAGAAAGATATCAGTGGAGTGCACGTTTTACCCTAAAGTGCTATTTGAATTCTTTGGAAAATGTTGAATTACCCCTACAGCTATTGCCGATTAACTACTTAATGAAGCATCTGCGGCTGCTGGCAGGTCCCAGCCATGTCACTGTGATGCTTGAAGGACAATGGAGATTAACTAAAAGATTGATCACGGTGATTTCTTATGTAGCAGCCAATCAAATCTAATACAGGGCACTTTGAATTGAAACTCACTTTGGAAAAACATTATTTTACTATTATATAAAACACCTCTTTTTAGACCTATCCTGTTTAAATTGCTTGAAAGGTGCCTATTCCTGCTTCAGCAATGTTAGCCCTTTACCACATGGACAAACAGTTTTTTTTATTTACAGCCACTATTTCTGCCTCTTGTTTCCATTTGCTTCTGTACAAACACAGGACAAAAAGAATGTGTGTGTGACTTTCACTGAATTATAGGTAAGAATTCCATCCAGATATAAATGCCACATCCAATGCATTTTCATAAATAAATATGTAGCCTCTTATGTGTTTTGACATGTGCAGCTTATATTATATATATGTATATATATGACTGTATACAGAAAGGTATGGTTTAGACATATGCATGTAGATTATATACATAACAGTTTAAGCATGTAAAATCTTAAACTTACTTAAAGATTTAGAAGGAAAGCATGCATGCATGGATATATTTTTGTGATGTATCAAATATTATTCTGCTATTATTCACAGTATTTCCCTGAATATTCACTGTAATTTTAGCATTCAATGCTTTCAGTGTAAACCTAATTGTATCTGGAAACAAATGGTGTTTAAATCAAGACAATCTGTCGTTTACAGAAGAGCTGTTCTGTGTTGAAAAGGAGCCTGGCTTACATAGCAGCTGGACTGTCAGATACAGAGCGAGCTTAAGCTTGTGTTGGGCAGGACATTCACCTTGCGAGAGCAAGGGTGTATTCCCTTCAGACATTGCTGTGGCTCTCTGCACAGGGAAAAGGGGTTGAGGCGTTTTCTGCTTCAAGGATTTCCGCTATGCCAGGTCTTACCATAGGATTCAAAATCCCGCTTTGCTCTCAAATGAGTGTGAATGGGCAGGAACAAAGATGTATTTATAACGTCTTGTGATCACCTAGGGCTTGTGTTGCTTTCCTGAGATCTGATTTATCCAATGCTCAATGCCACCTGGGTGAGCAGACCCCCAGAAGTTTCCTGTTATGGATATTTTCTGACCTCCACTGTGATGAGAACTGTTTGGAGTATTGACTTGGTGAAAACAACTGGGGTTTTTTGCTTAGGTTATGAATCAGTCTTCCTCCCTTTGGCTTGCATTCTGTTTTACTCTGGAATGTGTGATATCCTGTGGTAATAATGCATCAAGAACATAAACTCCCATAAAAATCTGGTCTTCTGCAGCATCTGTGCTTTTCTGGCAGCATTATATGCCGCACCCTTGGCTGAACATATTGGAGGTGCATGGGGGAATTCTGCTGGCCTCAGGCTGCAGGGAGGAGCTGAGAGTTTCTTCTGCAGTGAGTCACTCTTGAAGCTTAAGAGAGCAGTTAGGGCCATTGAGGTTGGGCAGAGGTGATCAAAGGTTTTCTGGGAAGAAAATGTCTCATGAGAACCTCATCTGGGACTTGCTCTGTCCTGGAGAAAGCAGGGTATTTTTCTTTTAATCACCTGTCATGGTCTCAGGTGGGCCAGGCAGGGTTTGCTTCTGCAAGGCGCAGATGACACCAAGCTGAGTAGTGATGACACCAAGCTGAGTGGTGCAGTTGACATGCCTGAGGGACGGGATCCATCCAGAGGGACCTGGATAGGCTTGAGAAGTGGGCCCATACAAACCTCACGAGGTTCAACAAGGCCAAGTGCAAGGTCCTGCACCTGGGTCAGGGCAGCCCCCGGTATCAATCCAGGGTGGGGGATGAGGCAATTGAGAGCAGCCCTGAGGAGAAGGACTTGGTGGTATGAGTGTATGAAAGACTGGACATGAGCTGGCAAGGTGCACTTGCAGACCAGAAGGTCGATTGTATCCTGGGCTGCATCAAAAGGAGCATGGCCAGCAGGTGGAGCAAGGGGATTCTGCCCCTCTGCTCTGGTGAGACCCCCCTGCAGTGCTGCGTCCAGCTCTGGAGTGCTCAGCACAGGAAAGACAGGGACCTGTTGGAGAGGGGCCAGAGGAGCCACAGAAATGATCCAAAGGCTGGAACAGCTCTGCTGGGAGGACAGGCTGAGAGAGTTTGGGTTGTTCAGCGTGGAGAAGAGAAGGCTCTGGGGACACCCTATTGTGGCCTTTCTGTACTTAAAAGGGGCCAATAAGAAAGATGGGGACAGACTTCACAGCAGGGCCTGTTGCAATAGGACAAGGTGTCATGGTTTTCAACTAAAAGAGGGGAGATTCAGGCTGGACATGAGGAAGAAATTTTTGAGCCTGAGGGTGGTGAAACACTGGCCCAGGCTGCTCAGAGGGGTGTTGGATACCCCATCCCTGGAGACATCCCAGGCCAGGCTGGACAGGGCTCTGAGCAACCTCAGCGAATTCCTCAGGGACAGGCTGGAAAGCAGAGCCTGGTCTGTATATTTTTGAGCAAATTAGAAAAATGTTTTCTGAAGACTGATCTTATTGCCATAGTCAACAGCAGCTGGAGTTGCAGTCAGATAGGTGTTTTAAGGTACATCGCAAGTTGGCTTGCTTTTCGTGTCTGAGATAGGCAGTTCAAAATTGCCTCGAATTAATGCAGTCTTTCTGTAACAAGCCATACTCTGTTCTGTAGAATGACTGAGCTGCCTTTTTTTCATGAATAATTGCCAAAACACCTGTTCAAAGGGGACTGTCTGTGTTTTATCATGCTTCTGCTCCTTGCTTGCATGATTTCTACACAGTCATCATAGCATGTTTTTAATTCCAACAATTGTTTTTAACTTTGTATATTGTGGGGACAAAAACAACCTGAAATGTTAATGTTTGTGTTGGTTTTCCTGATTGCTGGTTAAGACAAGAACAAGATTCCCTTACCATAAAAAAGCAAATATGCCTTTCCTAGCCAAGTCACAATGATGTAACTGCTCTTACCTTCCCTGTGCTGACCTTGGAGCCAACTTCCCTTTCATGCATTAAAACAGCATTACTCTTCAAAAAGGCTTGAAGTCCTCTGCCATGGATGCACCGTTCCTAGTCAGTCACTGTGGGTGCAGACTGAGACTGCCTTCTGCCTTTTTTCCTGGTGTGAGATCAGGTTGCTCAGGGCTGTTTGTTCAGGAGCTACAGAGTGTGTCTTTATCTCAAGGAAGGCTCTTAGGTGCAGTTTATTTTAGGAATGTTTGTTGGAAATGGGGGAGCTGGGGAAAAGACAAGCAAGATGGACGCAGCAGGAGAGCTAATGCAGACAGTACTGTCTCAGCCTTGAAACTTCAGCAGTGATTACATACAGTAACATGTATCATGGGGCTTGCATGAGGACCTACACCTCCATCCAGATGACAAGGGTGCAGTTTTGGCAGAGCATGTCTCCAGCATCACCCTCCTCGATGCTGCTGATGCTGCTTGAGGAGCTGAAACAGAGCCATGTTTGCTGCTGCTGGCCACAGCCCTGCTGCTTTCCTGCCTCGCCCCACTCTGTGCTATCTCTGCCCAGATGTCCTTGCTGCTTGGGGAAGAAAACAAGTAAGTAGAGGGCTGGCTGATACCCACTTTGGTACAGCCCTGGCTAGCATTGGTGAGGAAAAGTGAGAGCAAAGTTATCTTCTTCTCTCCAGTCGCCTGTTTTATGTGGGTTGGCCAAGACTGTACGGTGCTTGCCACATTTCTGTACCCTCCTTTGCACCTCTGCCATGCAAGCTCCCATGAACCGGGACTCTACCTCCTTTCACACTGGCTGCTGGCTCACGTATTATGAGGTTTTTGGTGTTTTCCATTTTCTGGGTGTTGGGCAATGAGAACAGAGAGTTCCTGACAGATGTGGAAGGTAGCTGTCTTTTTGGCACCTCCACCTATTGCAAAAGGACATGATTTTGTTAGAAACCTAGAAGACATCGATATTGAGCAGATCCCACTTCCCCTCCTGCAGACTCAGTGGAAGCTGCATGTTTAGATCCCCCAAGCTGCTGAAAATTCAAGTCTAAATCTCTCACGGTGCTGTATTAACTTACTTTGATTATTCCCTGTGTAGTATTTGTATTACATTCTTTGCTATGCCACACAGTCATGAGAATGCTTTACCCATCTGTCCTCTCTCATTGTATCACTGTCTGACTGTTCATTTCATTCATAAAGGTGAATGAGCAGCCTCCCCAGGGCCAGTGTGAAGTCAAGATTTCAGCACCGGGAAGTTATATAGATGCAAACAGTTCTGAAGCAATTGACTTCATCCTCATCTGCTCTTTGTGATTTGTCATAAGTAACCACAGCTTTGTGTAAAAATAATGTGCTTTTATCCACTACAGACTGTTACCAGTGCCCTCACAGGAAGCATTTGCTTTCAGAAAACCATTCTAGGAGTATCTTGATCTGTCTCTTACTACAGGCTTTATTTCTCTGCCAATTCACCTGGCTTGGGTCACAACTTTTAATGTCTAAGTTACTCACGGTTTCAGAGCAGAAAAATAAGGGCTACTCAGCAGAAAAAGAAGGTCTAAAATTTCTCAAAATTTACTAGCTGCTCCTCAGCAGGTGATCGATATATAGATACAGCCATCTAAAATGAGAGGGTACTCAGGGAAAGCCAGGCAATGATCATAATAGAAAGCAAACAGGCTGAAATATATTTAAAACATAGTTAAATAATAGTAGGAGCTCCTGCCTTAGTTCGTTCAGCACTTGAGCATGAGGCTAACTGTAAACACATGAAACAGAGAAATACTATTTCCAGTTTACAACTAGGGAGCAGAGCCCAGACCACTGCTTGTGTTTTACCTATTTGTGTGACAAGGCAGAGCACCTCTGGGACCTGACGCCTCTCTTGCATCTCCAGGCAGTTCCTCCTCAGGAAAAGGGAGTTATACTTAAATTAGATTCTTGGTTTTCAGCTCTTGGCTGAAGGCTCTCCAGAAACTAGACTTTGAGAAGAGGAAGAAAATAGCGTATTTCCTAGCAATTTACTTCAGTCTCTGTGGTTTGGTGGAATATTTTGTCTTGAGCAGAAGGGACCTCAGTGCCCATGAAGTAATATTGTTAGTACTGCACATTCCTATTAAAAAACTTATGTCTGTGCCTGCAGATCCCTTTGGGACTTCAGAGCCCAATCAAAATGAGAACTGAGCTCACGTTTGTGGCCTGTGTTTGCCTGCTACTGTCTGTACAGAGGTGTTGGCTGAGGCTTCCCTGTTCTTTTCAGCTCCTTCCTGTTGCCTTGTGTGAGGAGGTTAACCAAAAAAGCAATAAAACTCTGGGCCAGGCATTTTTCACTGTAGCTCAGACAGACATTTCATAGTAATTTGCTTATTTGTGTCATAAATCCTTCTTCCCTTTGTACTCTGCAAGGAGATTAAAATTAAGGGCATCACCTCTGCCATTGAGGCCCAGACCCTCTAGGCCAAGTGATGGTTTCACTGTTTCTGTGTGTTTTCCCACCCACCTCTTCTTTGATGTCTGATCTTTCTAGTGCATAGACTGTCTTTACCTTTTCAGTTTGTACAGTGGCTCACAAGCTGCAGCCTTAGTCTGTGGCTACAAATAATAATGCCCTTTTCTTTTTTCCTGATACCTTCTAACAGACAATGTGTGCAAGGCAAGGAAGGAGAAAGGCAGAATAGGCTCATTAGTAGCAGCAGAAAGGCAATGAGAATGCATCAAGTCTTATTAATTTTTGCTATTGTTTCTCAGAGCGTGGCACAATCTGGTGCACTCCTTACTATGCCAGCTCCTGGGAGCTGGGGATTGTGGAAATGTCAGGCTTTTTTAAAAAATGATTTATTTGTTTATTTTTGTTCACTTTATTTGTTGATGAATTTACGTAATGATTTATTTAGCTTAGCCATTGAAGCTGCATAGCAATTTGTTTCTTAAAGACTTAAAACCAGAAGGTAAATAAAAACCAAATTGGATTATTTTTATAAAAATCTCATGTAAGCTTTAGCAGTCATAGGATTTTAGGAGGAGAGGGAAGTTGTTTATTTTCATTCTCTGAAGTGCTGGATGCCTCAGAATGAGGGATGGCAGGCTCACATCAACAAAATAAAAGGGCCTTAATAAATTGCATCCTCTCTCTATGGTTATGTTTATGAGAATTTAAGAAATGGGTACAATTTCTAACAAAACAGTTGTTTGTGTAACTAATAATCTAGACTGTCAGATTCTTCTGGATGAATTTCAATTCCTTCACAGCACCATCATCACTGAAAGAAGGACAGTGCAAAAAGCGAATAGAGAAAGTGACAATGTGCTAGATGTCACGACTTCCTGGGAGCCCCAGTTTCCCATGCATGGTGTCCTCACTGTGTCACGCTGCCTGAGCTGTGCTGAGTGAGTGAAGGGCACAGAGCCTCGCTGTCTCTTGCCACATGCATATGCCAGTTGCAGAGCACTGATCTTCCAAACCTTGTGCCATTTGAGGACATAAAGAGAATGTGCCAGGCAATTGATGATGGGTGCCTTCCAACCCTGACCAAGAAGATTGAGTAGAGTTATCCTAATTATCCTTTGGGATCTGGTGACCAGTCATCTGTAGATTGTTTCAGATCCCTTCCCAGTCAGTCTCAGACTTGTAGTGCCTCATACTAGCTCAAGACAGGCTTTGCTTCCTTCTCCACTTGCTTTTCCATCACTGTTCAGATGAGAGGTGAGTGCTTTGCTGCCTGCTAGGCTGAATTTGCATTGCTGCCAACATGGTTATCCCATCTCCCCCCCACCCTGCCTCACCTTTTTCTCCCAGGCTGGGACAGACAGGCAGGAAAAGAATCAGGAGCTGTGGCCTCCCTCCTGGTCCTCTGGCCTCACTTCGCACCCACTCCCAGTGCAGTGTCACTAGTGGCCTTGGTTCCTTTAAATCTGGTGTGGGAGTTCAGAGAAAGGTGCTGTGCCGAGAACAGCAGCAGTACCATCTCTTTCTCTCCCCTCCCAGGAGATCCACACCTATATCTGCCTCCATGTTCCTGGTCTTTTCTAATCTATCTTTCTGTCACACACTGTCTCCTGTGCTGTATTCACTGTCTGGGTTATTTTTGTCCAAGTCCACAAAGCCAGCAAGCATGGGCCCAAGTGAAAGGATTGCTTTTTCCGTAATAACTTTTAGTGACTGTGGAGTCATTCCAGCCTTTCAGCTTCCAGAGGGTCTTTTGTAGCTGAGGACAGAGGCTCCTGGGAAGCCCGGCCATGCTCCCGCTCTCATGCTCCAGCTGCACAAAGAGCCCTGCCTGCATGCAGCAATGCCCTGGGTAGCAGAGGTGTCTGCCGCTGGGGAGTCCAACACCCTCCCAGCCAGGCCACCGTTCCCAGGGGCCCTTGGCACATAGAGATGAGCCAAAGGGCAAAGCTGCTTGGAAACCATCTTTTCTTGTTCTGCTGCCTGTCTATTTGGGAAGCTGATTGACAGCTGAAAGGTGGAGGCCCAGAGTCTGTGCTAATCGTCAGCGGATCTTGCTCAAACATAGCTGGAGAAACAGCGGGTCCCCACAGGCAAAAAAAATGGGAACCTTTGTGCAGCTTGACACAGAGTAAATGCCACCTTTGTGAAGATTTAGACTTGCTGAGGTCACTTTTTAACAACTTGGGATGCTCCAGTTTTTTCCTCTTTCCTTATCGCCAAAGGCTCCTCTTCCTCCTTTATTTCTGCTTCATCAACAAGTATTGTTTCAGTCAGGCTTGAATCCCATTTCAGTGGCTTAGCCAAAGAAAAAAGTCCCATTCTGCTAAACAAGACGCTTTTAGGGACTGCTGAATTTTTTTTCTTTTCCTCCTCCTTGTCTCACATGCTGTAAAGAATGCCTCTTAGTATTCTCAAAGGAATGGGAACATTTACATATTAATTTAATTGTGTGTGTTCATGCAAAGCTACTCCACTCACAGCAAACCAGCCACAGTTATTAAAATTAATTTGCAAAGAAGGGCCACTATTGTTCTCCAAGACAGGAGTTGTCAAAGCTTATGTTTTTATGTGTGCTAAAAGTACCTTCCTAGTTGCTTACTACCCTGATTGGCATTAGAGGATAGCTGGAGAAACACAGCCAAGTCCCTCAGAGCAAGCGGAGAGCAGAGAAAGTTTTACGCAGGCAGGAAGTGGGGGAAAGTCTTAATGTTTTTCAGTTGTTCCCAGAGCAGGATTTCCCCTCTGTGACTCCAGCCTCCCTGGTCGTTGCTGAGAGGAGAAAATCAACCCCTACTGCCTTTAACAGTGCATCTAACCCCAGCTCAGCTCCAGCAGCGTGTTTCTATGAAGCTCCTTCTAGTGCTCTTGGGCATATCTCCATCTGGTTTGGGCATGCCTTGTGAAAGAGAACTTTCACTGTGTAAAAAAACTGTGTAAAGCTTTTTTCCTTGGGGTTAGTGTGTTTGCAAGCCCAGGCACCATCTGTGTGCATGTGTCTATGTGTGTATATGTGTGTATACGTCCAAGTGAGACAGCAAAACACATGTCACCCGCAGAAGGAATACCAGGCTGTGGCTGGAAAGACTGGCTGTCTCCCTCTGACTATAGCGTGGCATTGAGAAAGTGCAGTGAGAAAGTTTTCTCAAGCCCTTGTGATGATGTTCACTGGAGATACAGTGCTAGATAGGAGGAACCTTCCATAATTTCTCTATGTATTGGATTATACTCACATTCTTCTATGTTTGCCTTCCTTTTTTTTATGCTTTTCAAGATGTAAAGTGTATATATTTTTAAGGTCTGTCATGACCAGCTAGAAGTCAATGCATGTTGTTATTCAATATGTGCAAGACTAAATCCTAAATGCTTTCCCATGTTCATACTTGTTGGCACTTTATAATTATAAATGATATTGCAGACTTGGCTACCAGCACACAGATGCGTACACAAAGCAGCAGGTTTTCTGGAAATTTTGACAGTTCCATACATAATCCATGGACATGGCATGACCCATGTCTGGTCTTAAAATGTATTGTCAGAACTATCATTGGCACAATACCCAAAATAATTTAGCTTCAGACCGTGTACAGAAGTTTAATACATAGGTGCTTTTGCCACATTGCTTTTGCAACGTTTGTTCCTGTGTCACTGATAATAAAACTGTCAGAGTGACCTTTGGGAGGTAATAACTGCTCATTGATTTGGGTTTAAAGCTTCCATAGTGTTTTATCCACTGTATGATATTTGTCAAAGGAAAAAAAATACAAAAGCAAAGCTTGTTTTCTCCATCTTCTTTAAAAGACATAGATAGGGGGCTTTATAGAGGTGCAGAATGTTTATTAGCTACATGGTCCTTTGGAAACTCCCAGAGACCTTGGATTTCCTTGTCCTAGGAACTCTGTGGGAGAGGGTCACTCGAGAGCCATATAACCTGAAAAACCTGGTTTCTGTAGTAGCCAGCCTGACAAAGTGCAGGTGAACCAGATTCACTGGAATTTTGTTTAGTAGAGTGAGCTCATGAAAACCGTGTCTTCTCAACAAAAATATTTTGATTTTAGCAAATATCCAGATCCTTTGGATTGTGTCTGTCCTCCTCTTGACAGTTAATTTCAGTTGCACGTTCTGGATGCTTAAAGATAAGCCTCTTTAAGTTGTTGGTTGCTTGACACTTTGGAAAAATCTATTTACCAATTTACAAATCTTAACATAGGTTTAGAAGGGGGAGGCAGGACCACTGGCTTTGACAGTCATGGCTGGTCCCCAGCCATGCCTCTGACGAGCCAGGGAATCTGGTGGATAATCCTGAACAGTGCCCACAATTAAGGAAGTCTTCTCAGCTCTTCTGGACTAGAAAATTTTATTTCATACAGAATTGCATAGGATGCAACAGTATAGTTTGTGTTCTCTTCAGTAGTGATATTTTTTGGTGGAAAATAAAGTTTTGATTGCCTAGGGTGGAAGGACCTAACAGTTTCTAGGGGAAATTATTTGCGTTGGGAGTAACTGTGATCAGAAGCAACTTTGCTGTGGGACAGGAGCAGCCTGAGAGTTTTTGCTGAGCACAAAGCTCAGCATGATGCTATTAGCTGTCATCACTCAATCATGAATTACAAGCATCATTCCAACCGTTTAGCATGCACATCAGGGTTCCTGGGTTAGCAGGAAAGGCACATTTTAAGCCACACTATTCATGTGTGATGCTGCTTTAGGTTTAGACACTGCTGCACTATTTTTAAAATTATGCATTGAAAACATATTTTTTTCAAAACGGCAAGTTTAAATTCTGCTTAAGATCTGTGCCTTTCTTCATGTCAAAAAAAAGGAAACACGTGACTCTAAGAACATGTAGAGAATACTATTGCATATGTCCTGATCATATTGACTTTTGATATCTTATATAAAATATAATTCTGTTTCTGATTTCCAGCTTGTTGTATTCAAGAATCATAGTTGGGTTAATTAATTTGAATTAACTATAGTGATCCTTTCCATTTATTTCAGTGGACTCTGGATCGCACTAGCATATAATACAAATCACTGCTGCTTAATTAACCCATCTACTCTTATCTGATCTCTCCAAGTTACTCACTAGTTATGCAGGAGAATAGGGACTGAAATCTGGGTCTCATCTATCAATTAAGGGTGAGTTATCCAGCCATTTTTTTTTGTTGCCCTCCAGCCAAATTGGTGCTTGGGGGGGCGGGGAGGAGGGTGGGAGGGTGTTATGCCAGCAGAAGACTGCAAGAAAAATAGGAAGAAACTTGCTCTGTAGCAGCTGATATCTGCCACTCAGGGGAAGGCCAGGACGGACTCATGGTGCAGGAACTTGATTCAGTATTTGTTACCCTTGCCTGGGCAAGTCTGCCACCAGTTTCCACTGAGCTTTCTTGTTCTGATTTTAGCAGGATGTAATGTTTTATGTTTGACCAGTTAGAATTTGAGACCTAGAATAATGGTGAGCATAGCTAAGTGCTGTCCAAGAGAGAGCCTGAGAGGGTTTGGATGAGGAGAGGTGGTCATCTGTCACAGCAATGCACAGAATGCCAGATACGGAGGTAGAGAATCTCAGGAGTCTTTTGGATGTTAAATGGAAGAAGCAGAAGATGTTGACTATGCAAACTTGGAACACTGTTAATACAAGTGGTCTACCTCCACAATGCTGCCTTTTGCTTTGATAAATTCTTTGTTTGTTTTACTACACTAGAAACATATTGAATGCAAAACGGAAGTAAAATATCGACACATCAGACCCCAGCTGTTGCTGCTGCTATCCATGGCAAGGAGGCTACAGATTTTAATGTCTTAAGTCTTGCATTCTGGTGCTTTCTGGAACATATTTTCTGCAGTTACTAAGGAATTTTGGGCCCCAAGTGTGCCTCTTTTAGAGCTGTCGTGGGTTTAGATCCTCATAGACATATGACTTGCATGGAACTCAGGGCACACTGAGGTTGGATTTATTGAATATCCAGATGTTGTTGCACTTTTCAATGGGAGCTGAGCTAGAAGACACTCTAACAATTTAATTCTTTTGATCTTGAGACAACTGTCCGTCTACTTAAATTTTGAAAATGGTAGTTAAGCTCCTAAGTTGCATGGACATGCTGAAAATGCTGCCATTCCTATCCCACGATTACAAGACAGAACTGGCAAAATTCCTCCTTAATATTGTATACTTCAGGCTGGTCACTTCCTTGTGTCATGGGATACTGAGCCAAGCTCCCCAAGTTAATGCACAGTAGGCGCAGTAGCAAAGATGCTTACTTGCAGAAAAAAAAAATCTGAAAAACTCTGTTTAGCCTGCCTTGCAATAAGGAACCACAGTAACTGCTGTAGCCTTTTACCTGTGTATTTTTGCATCCATTCCCTTAAAACAAATGACGCATTATTGATAACCCCATTTCAGAGAAAAAATGGATGTCATGTTCTTTTGTCAGTTTTGTTTTTAATTAATGCTGGTTTTGAAAATCTAATTTTAGAAACTGCTGCATGCTTTCAAAGCCGTCTTCTGTACATTGCTTCCCCATGATCTAAGAGTCACGGAGGGAGTCATCTATAAGACGTCAGGATGGGTGATCACAGAAGTATCTCCCAGCCTTGATGTCATCTTTGTGGGGCTGAATTATGCATCTCCTTTTAGATGGCATTATAGGGCACGTCATCTGTTAAGTATAATAAACTGCCATCCCTGGCAGGACAGCGATGTCACCCAGCTAAGGATCTGACCTCTGAGTTATCAGTCTGGCAGAGACCACAATTTCTTCATGTACCAGTCTTGTGTACAGTGGTACTACTTATGCCCCTCTCAGTTTCATGCTGGGAATGAAGAAAAGCAAAGAGCAGAAGAATAATTAGAGGAGGAACAATGGTGTTTCAAATGAGAATACAAATCCTGTTATTCTCTAACTGGGCTGACTGGGTTGCCTCACAGTTCAGCCAAACACATGGAGTCCCAGGAACTGCCAGGCTGGATCAAATGCCTCCTAAAGAGCACCATTTCAATAAGGGAGTGCTAGGTGTTACCACTTTGCTAGTGAAAAGGAAGGGAAGAGAATATATGGAAAAATTACAGTATATATAGGGAAATAGGTGTGCCTTGCATGAAAGATGTTGGGTACTGTTTTATGGTTTAAATGAACACATGCCTTAGATAGCGTTTATTTGCAAACTATTTATTTCATACCACAGTGAAAAGGAGAGAGTTCAACTATTCCAAATACTGTGCTCATTGTTTGAAATCCAAGAAAATGCTGCTTGGTGAATTGATTCATTTTCTGCTTTGGAAAGTGGCTCATTTCTTGGGAGAACAGGGATTAGGTCAGCTCTTCAAGCTTTGAATAGATTATATTCACATACTGGAGGCACGAGGTGGTAAGAGTAGAAGGTGAAACTGCTTTTTATTGCCAGAGCTGGGCACTAAACAAAATGCAGAACTCTTCCAAAGAAAATGTGCACCAAAGAAGTTTGAAAACAAGTGACATGATAAAAAAATAACACTATAAAAAGAATGTATAATTGTAACTCTGCAACCAAGTTAATGCAGTAGCTTTGATGTGAAGCTGGATAGGAAATATTTACCTGAAGTGCCATAAACTTGCACATGTTGGAGAGAGTGTGTGGTAAAATTGGAGATTTCCAGTGTGTTTTCTAATGCGGTATTGGGAAGGATAACAACATAAACAAACCGGCAGCTCTGATCATTCACCTGTGCAGAAAATGCACACTCTACTCATGCAGAATATTTTACTTAATCTAAAAGAAAGTAACATGTTCCTCTTGATATTATTAAAAACCTGGGAACTATTGAAAATGCAGAAGTGCCTATAGATGGATCTAGTTCTGTGATTGTAACTGAAAAGTCGAAATAATATTATATGTGGAAGTCTGAACTTTTCATAAGGCCATCAAATGTTAAAAGATCAAGATTATTAAAAACTTGAAGAAATGACAGCCAAGGAGAGAGAGGCAAAACTTTTCTGCACAGTACTGAGTTCAGAACATATATTTTAGCAGTGTCATGCTAGATGGTTCAAGTGCTAAACTAGTTAGTGTTAACATAACGTTAGGAAATTATAATGATGAATATAAGCTGGATACCATCTGGTATTAACTCAGTTCCCAGGGCATTTAAAATTCTGATTGCACTGTTCTTTGTAGGATTGTAGGTTTCAATGTTGTAATTTGTCTGGTGCTAGTATCATAGAAAAGTCAGCCAATGATGACTTTTGATGGAAAAATATACATATTTTTAAATAAATAACATATTTCAGGGAAAGAGTGCTTTTTTCAGAAATTTTGGGTGTTGCGTGTTTTTGTTTGGGGTTTTTGTTTGTTTGTTTGTTTGTTTTTCTTCTTCTTGAATAATGGTGTTTTGTGGAAGCTGCAGCTCTGAAGCCTCAGTCTCATTCTTCTTTATAATCTAAATTGTTCTCAAGAAGACAGGCTGTGTTTGCTGTGCTTCACCCTCCACAGAGCCCTCATGGAGATGGGCTTTCCTCTCAGAGACTGTGCTGGCTCATTAAAGACATGGTCTCGCCAAATCCATGAGGGAAAATCAGCATAAGAAAGCGTGAACTACATCTCCCAACCTGCTGTTTTCAACTGGACATCTTTCAGTTTTAGGGATGTTTGTTATATTTGCTTTTCTTACCCCAAATGAACTTTTCTTACAGAAAAATAAAACCTTTTTTCACTCATACATGGTCTTTGACTTTAAAGAACCTGATGAAAAACACTGGCTGTTGTAAGCCAGTTGTTTAATCCTGATCTTTTTATTAGGTTAAATGTAATGCTGAGTATAACACAAGAGGTAGCAGATGGTATCTGTCAGTGACAGAATAGATAAAAATAATAAGTAGTAGTTTGGTGAATATAAGTAGACAAAACTTAAGTCAAGTGAGTTTTTTAGGTTACTCAGAAGTAACAGATACAGAAAATATTGTGTTCGGAGGTTTTCTGTGGGCATAAAGTCAGTAGAAATAGCTGCAGTGCCTTAGTGGCCCTTGTATATTATACCTTATTAAGATAAAAAATAAGACAATGTAAAATTGAAGACAATAAAATAGGCATCTGGTAGTTTGAGTACGGTCATTCTTGAGCCTCTGTTTAGAAGAGATTTCCATCTGCAGATGTTGAAATTCTCTTTTACATTTAATTCTTGTGCTTACATAACATATGTTTCTCTCCTAACTGGTAATTTTTCTGTGAGTGTGGGGGTTTTTTTTGAATACCCCTTGCTCTCGGTTGCTTGTATTTGCCTTTCTTTTATACTGGGGTTTTTTTTTCCATGCTGTGTCTCTGAAACCATAATCTGCACACATTTCCTGCCTATTACTGCAACACATGAATTTGCTGTGTTATGTCAGTATTGTGTTGGTCTTTATTTACGTATGGCACTTAGTGAATCAGCTGTGAAATAGAAATTGTGTTGTCCATCCTTGGCTCCTTGGGATTCTTTGAGAAGTTGTGATTTCACTGTTAATGTGAGAGAGGTTTGCACCTTCACATTAGACATTGGTTCACCAGAAATTACTGGTACAAAGAGAACGGGGTGGCTATGATGCAGAACAGCACTATCTCCTGATAGTATAAGTGGTCACTGGAGCTGTCTTGACCAGGCGAATATGTGTGGTTGTGTGGTTCAGAGGGCTGGTAAGAACTCCTGCCATCCTCTTCTCAGCCGCTACCTTCAGGCAAAATGAAGGTGCATCTCAGATTGTTCTGATAAAATGTAAGGCCGGGGTTTTCAAAAGCCAGCAGTGGTTTGGAGTGCCTCTCTTCTGGGGCACCTGTCTAAATGCATAATTGGGAGGGCTTGAAGTTTAGAAAGGAGGAACTGAAAAAAGAAATTGTGCAAGTGTTTTTTATGAAGTCTTTGTTCCCCTTCCATTACTCCCTGTATGCAGAGATTTTCTGCTTCTGCCCTTAAAGAACCTTTTGTTATCTCTCTTTTCATGTGCTTTTCAAAAATATAGAGCAAAGGAAGAGAAGCCAGGATGTGTGCATCGTTGATGGGGGCAAATGTTAAATGTTCCTCTGGGGCAATATTTGAGTAAAAGTCTTACGTGATCAAACCGCCTGACTTGCCTCAAGCTGTTACTTCAAGATTTTTCTGATTTATGTCTCTTGCAGGACATAGTCCAACTCTCCCCCTAGTTGTCATTTGTAATTTCTTTCTTACACCAGTAAAAAAGTCTGTGGTCAGTCCAGTGCAGACACTCACAGTTTTTTCCTTCCCACCCTGCAACAGCCATCCCGGCTGTGTCCAGATTGTCCGAATGTGTTATTTCCTAGCAGGTCTCTTTTACAGACTCTTGCCTGCTATGGCAGATGTCCCTCTTTTTTATCTGAGGCAGATCCTTCTTCTTTGCTGTATAGCTTGAGAGACAAGGGCTTACTCAGCTATTTGATAAATTTCAGCATTTGTTTTAAACTCATTTCACTTAATGCCTGGGGTTTTTTCCTGAGACACTGGCTTTCAAGGGCATTTCGGCACTCATCTGTATTGCTGGTGCTTTTTTCTCTACCTTTTAGTGGAGCTAAAGTGACTGTGATTCTTTCTCTCTTCTTTCTCCTTTGATCCCTTCCCAGTCCTAATGCTTTTGCTTTCCTACAGAGGAGTGACAAATGGCCCAGAGTGGAGTTTGATGAGGTCAGGTGTTACTGTCAGCCGTAAATCCTTCCTGCTTGTTGGTTCAACAGCAGTCTCTGGCCTTGGACTTTTATGGCTCTTCCAGTGGAGGAGGGACAGGGAGTGGTATGGCCTGTCAGCACACCAGAGTGATTTGCAGAAGGATTTTATTTGAAAGCTTTCTACACCTAGAGAAGCTCCTCCAAGCGCCAGGAAAAGAAAGAAATCTTGTAATCATGTCTTTGTTCCTATAGCTAGAGCTCTTCCACTTAGGTGGCATAGGCCAGCCTGTTATTCATGGGCATAAACTTAAGCAGTGCATCAAGATTAGGTGATCTCTCAACACAGACAGCTGAGATACAGGTAGAGATACATGGAGACACTTGATGTGTTAACAATTGTAGCTGTGTCTGAATCAGCAGTATATTTACTTTGGTTGACATCCAAGTGAACATGCATTAACTTTTTGGCATACTAAATGGGATAGCCCAGTATATGCTGCAAAAAAGAAAGTGCTTGGAGACTGTCAACTTGTAAATCTGTGGTAGCTGGTGGCTGCCTAATACTCTGCTCAACCTGTGTTGATTCTAGCAGAGGTGCCAAAAGATAAAGGTATGGGAAGCTGTGGGAATGGCAAAGGAAGGCTACATGAGCTGACCCCCAAGTACCTGTGCCACTGCTGCACACAGCAGAGCAGACAGGAAGAAATGAATGGACACAAAAATGTAGCTTGACCTGTGTCCTGAGAAGGTCTCACCAACTCAGCCAGCCTGGCATTCTGCATGGATTAGAGGATGCAAGTGTGGATGGCAAGGCAAAATGCTTCCATGAACCCTGGCAAAATTAGTGTTGCCATTAGCTCTGCGTTTAGTCAATGCCACTCCTCCCCAGATACCACTATCATCAAAAATGTCAAAAATGTATGCACTTGAACAGAAAATGAAGCACAGACATTCGTGGGTGGGACATAAATGTCTTCTTTGTGAATAAATTTATTTAAGATTTGTCAGAATAACAGAAAAAAATATTTCTAATGAGAAAAATCAAGACAGACAAGGTCAAGAATCCTTGCTCAGAAACAGTTTTATTATGAAATTAGACAATTTAGTGACGGGATTTATGGTGCCACAATAGAAAAGCTGTTCAAAATGCAGCATTTCAAAATTCTCCATTTCTCAAACTTTTTTAGCTTTGATTTTGTTAATCTCGTTTAGGTAAAATCAGAACTTTTCTGACTGGCTTTCTGGTTTTTGTGATACTCTTGAAATTCAAGGAGGAAAGCAATTATAAGAATGGCATCAAAAATTATGTTTGTTTGGATTGCTGAAAGGTGTTGATGTCTTCTACCTTCTCTGTCCTGTCTCTTTAAACCTGCTGGATCTTACAAAGGAACATGAATAGATGAATTTGCCTCCAGTACTTTTCATTATTAATGATGCTCTATGACTAAATTGGAAATCTGCTACTGTACCCCAAGGGGGTGATTAATTTAGCAGACTAGGAGTTTTGATTAAAAGGGAATGAAATGTCTGACACGTAGTCTATTTATCAGTTATTATTATATTAAAATACTCTAATAATTGTGGTGCCTAAATTAAGGCTTCACAGCCTAAATGTCACTTTGTAGTGCTCTTTTAGATCTGGCTGTGTGATACAAGTTTATTACCAGTGGGTGCATGAGAATATGAGCATACGTAGTGGTCTATGATGAAAAAAAAGCATTCTGGTAAGAGCTCTGCTCTTTGCCCCATTCTCAGATTTTAAGATGTGATCTGTACAAGCAATGCATGCAGGACAAGATGCAGCTATCGCTGCTGTCCCCAGGAGTTATCACGTGATATTTGTCAAAACTGGGCTCAGCCTACGTGGCACAAGAAAACATCTCAGCAACCAAAGGATCTAAGTGAAAACTAGTTCCTTCTAGAAACCAGGTGTGCTCTGAGATGATACATTCTCCAAGAGGTGAAATCATAACAGTTCTGTGTCCTTAAATTAAAGGTCAGGGCAGAAGTTGGCAGCAGTCAATCAAAAAAAGATAATCAGTAGTTGGTGCTAACAGAGCGTCATTTAAGCAGGCTGCAGAGAAGTAATAAAGGAGAGCAATAGGTCATGCTTTTCTGTGTAAATGCCTAAGAAATAGCTATAAGCCATGGTATTGACAACCCAGACCTACTGCAGGCTTCACAAGGGAGGGTCAAGGAACACAGGAAGACTGAGGAACACAGTGTACACGAAAGACAGAGCCAAGTACCATGAGAGGAGTGGGCTTTGCGTTAGTGAAGGCTTGGGATCGAATCAGATTGATAGAATAGTCACATTGGCAACTCAGGTTTAAATTTTAGGCCTAAATAGAAAAATTACTACATTAGGACTAATATTGACTGACCAGTATGGGGACAGTGACCGTGACAATCTGAGAGAACCGCCTGCTTTTGAGGGCAGCAAATACAAGAAAGATGAGCAATATCTGTGACCCTGTTGTAGCTTGTCTAAATCAGATCGGAGTGCAGTGTCGAGTCTGCTCTTTGAGAAACCACCGGTGACCACCTCATGGAGCGGCCAGTCAAGGAATCACAGAATCACAGAATGGTTGGGGTCAGAAGGGACCTCTGGAGATCATCTAGTCCAACCCACTTGCTAAAGCAAGTTCACCTAGAGCAGACCACACAGGAATGTGTCCAGGCAAGTTTTGAATGTCTCTAGAGAAGGAGACTCCACAACCTCTCTGGGCAGCCTGTTCAGGGCTCTGTCACCCTCAAGGTAAAGAAGTTTCTCCTCATATAAAGATGGAACCTCCTGTGCTTCAGTCTACGCCCGCTGTCCCTCATCCTATCATTGGGCACCACTGAAAAGAGTCTGGTCCCATCCTCTTGTCATCCACCCTGGAGATATTTATAAGCATAAATAAGGTCCCCTCTCAGCCTTCTCTTCTCCAGGCTGAACAGCCCCAGCTCTCTCAGTCTTTCCTCATAAGAAAGGTGCTCCAGACCCCTCAACATATTTGGAGGATTACCTCCCTTGACCTGCTGGCCACACTCTTCTTCATGCACCCCAGGTACCATTGGCCTTCTTGGCAGAGCAGCAGGAACTCCTGCAAGCCAGGCCCATGGGCTGTGCCTGGTTCTCAGTGTTATTGTCAAAGGCCTGCTCTGCTGTGGGGAGCACAATGCACTTAGATTGAGCCTACTTGCAGAAGCAACAAAAGCTAAAACATCCACTGCTGTTATACTTAATTACAAAAAGGAGAAGCTAGAGGAGGCTAAAAAGAGTTAAAACATAGCAAGTAACATAAAGATTATTTAAAGACACAGTGATGGCATCCCAGAAAAAATGTATCCCATTTATCAAAAAAGATCACCTTGAGAAAAAAAACAGAAGGAAGCTGAGGTGGCTAAAGAGCAGGTAAACCATATTACTAAGGCATCCTTCAAATACCTTGAGCCTGACAAATGAGAAAAGTAGAAAAGCTCATAAACCCAGGTACGCTATAGGGAAAAATGCGATAAGGAAGGCCAGAAGAATTGGAAAACCTTAAAGAAAGCTGTGCTGATTTGACTGAAAACGCATTAATTTTCTTCATGCAGTTAGAAACCTTTCTTTTTCATAGCTAGCAAAGTCGTCATTTGAATTTAGCTTGAGAACAAGAGATGACATCCCAGAACAGAGTTAATGTTTTTAATTGCTCTGGTCTGAGAGCCAAGGACATTCTGAGCACTCTGCCCACAGGTGTGAGGGGTGGGGGGGCATAGATGGGGCAGACCTTGACTGACATCCAGAATATTTCATCCTATTAGTGTCATGCTTCATATTTAAGGAGAGTTGGGATCTTCCAGTGCTCTCTCATGTTCTGTCTTCGCTCTTGGAGACCTGTCCAGGGGAGTTCTGTTCGGGACTTTTGTTAGTTTGGCCTTTTGTCATCCTGCTGTTTTGAAGAGGCATCTGGGCCTTTTCTGCCTTTTTCTCTCTCTTCTCTCTCTGGGATCGGCTAGTCAGAACCACATGCTCTTTCCTGTGACTGGCTGCTCAGTGCAGATGGAGTTTGTGAGGAATTGCATTGAGTATTTTTATTTTATATTTTATTTCTATTTTATATATATTTACTAGTAGTGTATTAGTATTTTGTTATTTTATTAATCTGTGTTCATCTCAATCCAAGTTTCTCCCTTCCCTTTGGAGTCTCTCCCTTATTTCGGGGGTGGGGGAGGGGGTGAGCAAGCAGCTATTGTGGTTGTATTGCTAGCTCGGGTTAAACCATGACAAAAGCACAAAAGTTCCCCTATAAATCCTGTTTCAAATACATGAAGAAGGAAGCTTGCTGGAGTCTGTAGGACCAGTGAACAAGAAATATGCAGATGGAGTGTTCAGAAAACAGGAACATTTTGTGATGTTTGCTGTGGAGGAACAGGGGGAGGTTCCTGCAGACGAATGCCCCTCCTGGCAGAGTAGGGATGAAATATGTCACTTGGTAACTGTAGCATCCACTGGCTTGTGTTCAGTACTAGAGGACAAGGATCAGTATAGCACCATTCTTTTTAAACTGTTCCCTGAGAGAATCCCAGACCTCCACAGTGGTAAACCTGATTAGCTACAATAAATACATTGATAGAAACTATAATAATAACAGAATAATAACAGAATGAGTGGGAGCATCGATAAATATCATAGTGACAAAGAGCCAGACAGGGTTTTGCGATGAAAATTGTGATGTACTAATCTGTCGGATGGCACTGGAGAAGTCAACGTGTGGCTGGGGTAGCTCTCCTACCCCTTTCCTCAGGTTAGACTGGGCACAGCCCCAGGAGTTGTGCCTGCTTTGATCTCGAAACTGTTCTGCACTGCATAGAAATGTCTCTCTCCCAGTCTGAAGACAGGCACAGAAGTGAGTAACTTACTGGGAAAAAAAAAAAAAAGGTAAATAATTGGCAGTTGGAACTGCCTGGAGATTAGGATGTATTTTTAAGAGAATCAGGATGTGAAATAGAAGAGGAGAACTTCAGGAGATAAAAACAGATGTTTAAAGACATATTAGCAGAGAGAACAGCACTTTGCAAACAATGCTTGTAAAGATGTGAGGAGCCATGGGAAATGCACGCTCTGAATTAGTGGCAGAAATGGAAAAAGCAAGTCTCATCAGTCTCCACTTTCTGGATTAATTCCTCCTCTAGCAAAAAAAACCCAAACCAAACAAACAAAGAAACAAACAAAAAAAAACAAAACAAAAAAAACCCCACCACAACAAAGAGATCTGTCAGGATAAGAGATCTTCAGCAGAGGTTTTGTTTGTAAATAAAACAAACAGAAAACCGTCAGAAGCTAACCACTTCCTTCAAAAAGAAACATAAACCAAACCCCAGCAAACCATCCAGCACAAACCAAAGGGGTAGTGTTTGCTTCCCCACTGCCGGAGCTGCTGGAGGCGAGGATGCAGGACAGGCTGCCTGGATGCTCTGCTCCCTCCCTCCCGGTCCCCTGGGTCCCCTGCCGCCACCTGCTGCTGCACTAGAATAACGAAGACATTGCTCTGCATGTGACGCCGCCTCAGCAGGGTTTTTAGGAAAGCTCTCCACAGCTATTCTCCTGAGTCCTGCCATAATCTGCAGCCTGAACAGGCAGTGCTGGTGGGCTCAGCACTTTCCTCTCTGTTATTTGCCTGTTGAGGGAAAATATGGCAGTTACCTCTATGTTTCCATTTAAAATGATGGAAAGCAATAGCCTGGAAACAAGTGGCTAATGTTTCCTGCTAGGATAAGGGAGGCAGTTAGGCAGGGAAAGAGTAGCTTTACGTCAGCCGGTCCTGCTCAGTTATACCAAATGCAAAACATGTCGCTGAACTGTGCCTGCCAGAGGATTCCCAGTGGGAATATTACCAGCCCAGCAAACCAGATCATTGGGCAGTGATCCATATGTGCCCTCAGTTCCTGGTGGGGCAGTTTGAAATACTCTGTGCCCACAGCTGTCATCCTGGCCCTCTGCTGAGTTTTGTGTAGAGGGATTTGGATGATCATGTCTCAGCCATTGGACTTGCAGCCTTAATGGTAAACCAGACTGACAGGGATTGCGATGAAGTCAGGAGACTGGGTCTTTTTCCCATAGCACAGAAATCTCTTAGTGAGAATCTTTGATCTGTAGCCTCCTGGAAATCTGATCAGAGACTTGGGATGGTCCCATCTGATTATAAAATTCATGCACTTCATGTTACACGTAGTGAGTTTCTATTATTTTCAGTGGGATTTAGCACAGGAAATGGAGCAATTGTGTGAGGCAGAAAAGTGTTCGGTCTGATGAGGGCCTGGGGTTAACCAACACATGGAAGTGGAAGGAGTTTCTGCACACAAAGATGATTAAGGGAGTGGAGCATCTCCCTTATGAGGAAAGGCTGAGGGAGCTGGGTCTCTTTAGCTTGGAGAAGAGGAGACTGAGGGGTGACCTCATCAATGTTTATAAATATATAAAGGGTGAGTGTCACGAGGATGGAGCCAGGCTCTTCTCGGTGACAACCAACAGTAAGACAAGGGGTAATGGGTTCAAGCTGGAACACAAGAGGTTCCACTTAAATTTGAGAAGAAACTTCTTCTCAGTGAGGGTGACGGAACACTGGAACAGGCTGCCCAGGGAGGTTGTGGAGTCTCCTTCTCTGGAGACATTCCAAACCCGCATGGATGCCTTCCTGTGTAACCTCACCTAGGTGTTCCTGCCCTGGCAGGGGGATTGGACTAGATGATCTTTCGAGGTCCCTTCCAATCCCTAACATTCTGTGATTCTGTGATTCTGTGATTCTGTGATGTCTGTGAGAACACTGGAGTTTGAGTGATCTTTTTCAATATCTTTAATTCATTGTTCTGGATGTCGTTTTAGTGACCTGGAGCTTGCCAAGGTGGAAACTGTTAGAGACGAAAAGCCTATGAGTCAGGTAGAAATATTGCTAGCCTTTTATCTACTTTCCTGCTTCGATTTCTCTAAAGCTTACCTGATCTATCTGTTGTCCAAAGGACATTGTTATACCTGTGCCAATGAGTAGTGGAGTGCTCACAAAGGGCATAGCACTGAGGTGGTTGGTGAGGGATGCCATTGAAAGGCTTTCTTTAACACCACTGTACATGGCAAACCCAATTTTCAGCTGTATATGTCAGTGTGGAACTCTGGTTGTTCCGAGCCAGCATGCTACAGGGTAAATGAGAATGCAGCTTATTGCAGGCTTTTGTTTCTCTTCCAAGATTCGTTCCTTTTCGTCCCTTTCTGTGTCCAGTATAATAAACAGAACAGGAGCTGAAGGCAGTTTGGCAGCGGAAACAAGATTCAGTAATTAAAAAAAAAACACACACAAAAAAACCAGCCCCTCTGCCCCCCCCCCCCAAGGAAAAAAACCCTAAAACCAAACCAAAAGCAAACAAACAAACAAAACAAAACCAAACCAGAAAAAACCACACAGAAAATCAAAAATGAAAAACATGTCAGTAAAGAGGTAGAAAGACACCTTTGTTGGCAGAGAAAGAGGGAAAGTAAAGGAATGAAAAAAAGCATCTGAGCTGCTTCTCCTGCCCAGCTCAACCAGTCTGATTGCAGGTTGTGAACAAGAAAATACAGAGATCTCACTGTTTTCTGCTCAGACAGGTCATTCATTTTCAGTGCTCCCTCATTACTACAGACCCTGTTAAAGTCAGAATGGCCAACAGCAGGGAGTCACTTGATAGCCCGTCTCACAAGGGGTGATGTCACGGGCTAGGTGGGAGCTGAGAGTGGACGGTGAATGGCCCTGGTCTCAGGTGTCCTTATGAAAACGAATATTGGCATTTGGCCTTAATGCCTTAGGCAGCCTAAAAAGACATCTAGAGAGCTGTAGTCTGTTTGGGAAAGCATGAAAAAATGAGCAAGGGAATGAAAGGAATAAAAGCTGGTTCTGGTTTCTTTGTGTGCTTAAAGCTTTTGTGTACAAAGAAATGAGGCATTTCTAAGGCATTGCTGTAGTGACAAATTATCCTGCATCTCCTTATACTGATACTCTCGTCTTTCCTTTTCTTCACACTCCGAAACAAGATAGTGGTGTAGATGAACCTTTGGGCTGATGTGCTTCAGCAATTCCTATTTTCCATGTATTACCTGGACTACTGCAGCTATCTAATATGGGTCAGACTGCCTGAAAGGGTTAAAGAGAGTTCAATGCCCAGGTGGGGACCGGGCTCTGCTTCCCAATACCTGCTGGCAGTTTCCCTTGGGCCCCTGGACAGCGTGGCAGAACTGAGTAATGTTCAGACATAGAGTGCCGAAGGGTTCCTGCTGGGCCAGTTGGTTATGATAATCTGCTGCCTGCAACCTCGTTAAAACAGCATGATTGGGGCTGCTAATCACACAAAGAAAGACTTAAGTCATAGCATTAACCTTCTACAGGGAAACCTGCCCTGGCAACTCTGACAGAATTATATCTATTAATTATTTACAGGGTCATTTTGATAGAAATGTATATAGATGGCAGATTATGAGCACTTGAAGCAATAAGTTAACCATAAAGTATTGCTCTGAGTAGAATCTTTTAATATTTTTTTCTTAATGTCCTGAATTAAAAGCCACCTTGCTTTTATCTCTGTAAGACAGTAGCATCACATATCATTGATCCTAGGTAGATCAGAAATACCGTGCCCCAACATTAAGGATTTTTGTGCTCCTTTTGACTCTTGAGGTTCTTCGTTCTGTTAGAAATTCCTTCTGTGCAAACAGAGCTTCCATACCTAAATTCAGGGCCAATTCCTCACCTGCTATAAGCGTCAGAGCTTCCTTGGTGGCCAAGACATTCAGGGGACCTGAGCATGTTGCCTTGCCATCATTGAACTAAAAGTCAACATGCAGGTCATCTAGGTCCCCAGTCCCACAGAGCATTAGGATGCTTTCTGCAGTGATTCTCTACTGTTACCCAATGAGGTATTCAATTCCATTAAATGCCTTTTCCCTTCTATCTCAGGATTGCTTGGAAAAAATGCTCTTGAATCAGATGGGATGATGAGTTCTTTGTTTTACTGATTCTACTGGGCTTGCAGGAATGACAATGGTACTAGATAGGCTTGTTTGCTGACCAGAATTTGAATGTGTATCTGCAGATAGCACACAAAAGACATGGGCATGTGGAGTGGAGGAGGGTGGGGAGACTGGAGGGAAATCTGTCATTATTTATGGAAATATCCAGTATTCATGGAGCCATCTGCTGTGAATGAGTCAAGTCTGAGAAGTGTCATAAAACAAGAAAGCATCATGTGAAAAGAAAAAAAGCTGAAAAAAAACCCCCCACCCAAATTTGCATTGCTCAGAAACCCAGAATATATAACCTCTGAATCTCTCTGTAAAGATGCTTTGTAAATTTTCTGCCAGATTGAGACATAAAGATAGATATTTCTCAGGTCCCTTTCCTCATCTGTCTTGGAACAATTAATCCATTTGCTCATTTTCAGCCCTTTAATTATTGATAAAATATTTTCCTTTTCTCTTTCTTGGTGTTTTGGGCTCTGAAGCAAGGAGGGATGTTATGAGAAGGTGTTTAAGAGACTGCTTAGACCTTGAAGCATTGAGAAGGTCTTTACTTGTAGCCAGTTTTCTCTCTGATAATAAAGCATGAATTTTGTTGCCAGAATTTTTATCAAGACATTTTCTTAATAGTAAGGGTGGGACCCCCTTAGCACTCCTATGGAGCAAGCCTCAGGCAGAGACTGGCCTGCTCCCCTCTGCTGTGCCCTCTCAGGTAGTTCAGATACTTCATTTATTGATTTGCTTATGTTCTTTACACAGTGAATATAGACAGATAGTGGGGGAAATGAGGAAAAGAAAAAAAAGAGGCAGTGATTTGCACAGCTACACAGCAAGTTACTGACAATATTGGGAATAGACTGTATCTTTTTTATAATTTCCCTGGTAGCACAGACCTGCTCCAAGTCCTTTCCTTGGGAGTAGCTGAGGATCCCTTCAAAATACTATGTCTTTCCTGCTTCTGTGTATTTTGGTTGCACTTTTAGTGGCACAGCATCTTACTAACAGGTGCTGTCATGTGACTGGTTGAGTTTGCCTTGCCATACCAACTTTCCCCTCTGCCATTCTGTTTTCTGTCTACCTATCACCTCTTGCTCAAAAAAAGCTGACTTAACAGAGCAATAGTATGTTAGCACAGAAATTTCTCCTCAGGGTTATTTTCTCTCCTATAGTGTTGCAGGCCAGGGCTATGCATTTAAAAATCTATTACATCAGCTTTTTAAAATACTTCCTTGCTTTTAAGTTGCTCAGTCATTCATGTCAGATTGTCTTGAAACTCTGCAGTTTTCCTGTTGTCCATGCAGGGCTGAATTTCTTCTTCCAGTATCCTAACTTTATGCCTTAAAAATTGCATCTCCAGCATAGCAATGCACATAAGGATGTGCTTCAGCACCACAGGTTTACGTTGACGTGATTAAGCATGCTCTTAAGTGCTTGCTCTTTGCCCCTTTCTTCCATATTTTGAGCAAATACTTTTCTTCATGAGAAAGCCAACAGAGCAGTGGTGCAGATGCTTGCCCACTACTTCTTCTTGATGTAGTGATTCCCTTTCTCTCTGGATGTGAGATTTGTGATTTCCTGGGGCCAAGGCTTTACCAATGCAATACTACATTATGATCAAACCTATCACAGAAAATAGGATGGGAAGGTACCTTAGGAGATCATCTAGCATCTTCTCATTCCTCAAGTCTTGTCTGATGTTGTCTGTCTAGCCTTGAAAAATGAGCCATAGTAGAATTGCAGTGATTATTCTCTGATGTATAGAACATGTCTAATCTTGATCTCCCTCAGCCATGACTACTTGATCTGTTCACTATGCATATAGGGAATAGACTCTGCCTTTCATCTCTGCCTTTTGCAAACTTGCAAACTGTTATTTGGTCAGCTCTCTGTCTTTTCTGCAGACTTGTTTCAGTTCTTGAGGAGCTGGTGCTTGGCCCAACTGTAATGCTCTTAGAGACAGGTTTCACATCTTTGAAGATGCCTTACCTCCTGCTTCAGGAGGTGGCAGTTTTTTCCTAGTATCTCCTTAGCTCTAGAAACGACCCCTTCCTTTTGTGTATAATTTTGTTAGCCTTCAGCTGTGGGTTTTTTCCTATTGCAGAGAAAAACTGAAGCAAGAGCAACCTGATTATGAATGACAATGTTATGGGATAGTCACTGTAAGTTTTTGGACAGGTCATTTGTTCCTTTCTCTTAATTATATAGAAGTCTTTCCAGCTATGCTCATGCTGAGTAGCACCTAATTTGGTCAGCAGCCCCTCAGCAATCAGTATGTCTGCAGGGGAGGAAATGCTGTGTGCCAGGGAAGGGAACCTTTGCTTCCTGCCACAGGCCACTTTCTTCTCTCAGCTCTATCAAAAGTTATGTATAGACCAGCAATGAAAAGCTGATTGCACAAAGACATCTGTGAAGTACACAATTGTGCTGTCTGCAGTGCACTGAAGAACAGTCCTTTGTTTGCTTGGGACACCAAACCCATTGCAAAAAGCAATATTTGCAGCTAATCACCACAGTGATTTGAATTTGCATTTAGCCATTGTGCTAATAGAGGCAGCTGGAAGAACAACAACAACAAAAACCCCAGCACAAATAAACACAGCCATAAGTACTGTCAGTTGGCAGCACAAGGAGCTGCTGGAAAAATAAATATGAGGCCAAAAGAGGAACACATTTTATCATGTTTGCTTAGACTCCAGAATAGATCTCCGAGTCTCTGGATGTAATGATTGCTTAGGCAAGTCAAACACTGTATTTCACCTGCTGAGCATCTGATTCATTGACTGAGTGGACTGAAGCCAATTTAACCAGCTAGAATCTGTAATATTGACTTCAATGATGTGATACTGATCTATATCACCCAGAGGATTTGGCCCAGAGACAAAGGGAGGTAAGTGTTCCCTTTGAGTGACATCTTTTCTGCTGGCCAAGGCAGACAGCATCTGTCTCGTGAAGCCTGCTTCTGCTAGAAGTGGTGTGTGTTGCTCATGCAAGTACCACGAGGTTTTGTCGTACTGTGGACCTTTTGGACAGAGGGTGGCAATCAGGGACAAGACCCCCCTCTCTCCTGGCTCTGTCCCTCTGCGTCGCAACTGGTATCATCTCACAGCAATCCTGTGACTGATTCTCTGAGCGTACCAACTTCCCTTGTGAGGATCTTTTAGGGACATGGTTTAGTGCCAGGGTTAGGTTATGGTTGGACTCAATGATCTTGAGGGTGTCTTCCAACCTAAATGATTCTATCGTCTCCACAGGTGCATTTGCTGCTGTATAGCATTATTCATGGGGAAGGGAGAAGGCGTAACCTGGTTCCATTTTTCCCTTGCACCTAGCTAAGGAGGAGACAGACCTGACATAACACCACCCTTGCTCTGCAGAGAGGTCAAGCAGTACGACATGTAAGCATGAATGGCAGCAGAGGACAGGCAAGGCAAGACCTAGCTCTGTGTGTACTGTGACAGACCTGGTGCTCAGTGCTGAGGACATGAGAAATATGATGCTACAGTGCTCACCATTATTTTCTAGCTAAGTGACTTCATTTCACTAACTCTCTACAGCTTTCTGTATCTCCATAACAAAGAAACCAGAGGGACAAAAAGGCTAAGTAGAATTTATTATTGCTCTTTACTATTATCACATATTTTGAACCTCTATTCAATTAATTCATCAGAAGCCTGAAAAAGCTAATTATGTGTTCATATATTTCCGTAGGCATGGGCTCATTCCCATATCAGATGTTGTTAATACTTGATCCATGCAAATGGAACTGGGTTTGTGGCAGCCTGCTGCCTGATCCTACCCTGAGTAGGAACAAAGTTTGGTGGGCACAGTTAGAAACAGGGGTCTGAAGACCAGTGTCTTGAAGGTTGAAATTTGAAATGCCAACCCTGCATTCCCAGAGGCCCAGATACAGGAAAGCAATGCAAGACACTGGCTTTTACACAGAAGGATCTCTGCAGGGCATTGCCCAGCCCTAGCAAGTGTTGGCAGAGGCAGAAGGGGCTTATTAACTTGAACTTGGGATCACATTGGATCCTTCTTTGGTTTGCTTTGATCCTCCTAATGCTGTCGTTCCCCTGGAGTCAGACAGTGCCGGACTGTCCCATTCTTTCACTTGCCGAGCTTGCTGGGGCAGCATCAGGACTTCAGTGCTATGGGGAGGTGACCTTAGTTGGGCCAGTCCATGGGGCTGGGACCATGTGCGTCGTCATCTTGTTGCCTCCTCCAGGCAGCAAGATTCTCCTTTCTTTGGGGAAGATGCTTTTTCAGGCCTGGCTGAGATTTTATGTTTTTCCAAAGCAGGTCTCAGCTAAGCACTGCTTGCTTTTATTTTTGTTGTTTCTAGCACACAGCTTGTTTTCAAGATAATCATGTGAAAAAACAATACCATCTTGCCGATCTACTTCGGTATGCTGTTTGCAGGTTGTGCTATTTTATCAGTGTCCTGCTATGCACACTGGAGTGGTTTGTAAACTCTGTCTTGTGAACTACAAAGGAAATGAAAACATTGAAATAAATCTCTCCCTGCCCTGAAAAATAGGCCTACCACCTTCAAGTATTTTCCTTTTCTATCTTTGTACTGTATTGTAGGGATCTTGTTTAGCATTTAAAAAGCTACTGCTGCACTCTGTTATCAAAGACGTATTTGTTAAAACATGCATATGAAAGGATTTGTAATAGAAGTACAGCTTTTATATATTTAATAGGATGTAAAACTGCCATCCTTTTTTAATAGGAGATGCTTTATGTGTATTAGAAGTAATATAATAATGCCTCTCCACTGAGCTCTACCCATTAGCAGGCTTTTTTCTCCCTTTCTTTCAGTTAATCTTAAAACTTTAATGTAATCTAAACACATTAATGTATTTTTTCTCCCTTTCTGTACTTGGGAGTGCTTTGAACTGAACTTTGTTTCAAATAAGGGTTAGCGACAAACATGGCATCAATATACAGTGCCTCAGCACTGCCTGACAGATGGTCCATAAACCAGCACATCTCCTTGCCTTAGAAATGTTAACAAGAGTGGGAGTGTGGCTGTACGTGGGAGCAAGCGAGAGAGCACATGTGAGAATAACCTTGTAAACAACAGGAGTGCTTTTATATATTCTCATGTCTCAAATGTAACCAAATAGCAGAGCAGTAGGTATAGAAAATGGCAGTAAAAACAGAAATAGCAATAATGATCTCTTCAATAGCTATTTCCATGTTTCAGTCCCAGAGTGCTTTACAAGGAATCATTGTTGTAATTCAGGAAATAAGAATGTAAACTGGTAAAGAGAAAGGATGCTAAAGCTGACTGGTGTTTTGGGGTACTTGCAGTTTGGTGTCACCTTACTTGGAGCTGCTCTCTATTCCTTTCAGGATCGTGGACTGTTTTGCAAGCCGGGTGATCAGAACTGGTTGCTCTGGAAAATCCTGGGTGTGTCTCCAGACTTTGTCAGAGAAAGCCAGGTAAGAGCCCACTTTCTCCTGATTTCTAGTCTAATGCCCCACCAGCATCCAGCAGTATGTATTAATCATGTTGTAAGAATATTCACAAAATGCCTGTGATATTGTTACCTCATTACAAAATGGAGCCCTTCAAGAAAACATCTCCCATTTGACTCAGACGTATTGGCTGTTGTGATAGATAAACTCACTCGACACAGACAGAGTCTATGTTCAAGAGAAGTTTATTGTAGTAGAGTTAAGCAAAGCAGCGCTAGGTGCGTGGGGAATCTGCATTCCACCTACACGCACACCTGACAAAGCTTATAGTGGTCATTATATACCCCCACTTTGTGATTACAATTCTCTATTTTTGGGAATTATCCCACCTACTAATACATATTCATACTAATAGATACGCATGCTCTGTCTTGGTGTTAGGGTCTTCTCTCCCCATCTGGTGGTCGTCAGGATGAAGGCTCTCCTCTTCCTCAGTTTGTCCTTTATCTGAACTCGGGGGTCCTTGTAGAAAAAAATCACTGTCCTTCTGGCTTTTGCTGACGTTTCTATTATCTCCTCCATTTGGTCATCTTCTTGTCCTTCAGTCCATGATTTATCTGTTCCTGTTCCTGTGTTTCAGTACATCTGGTTTCCTCAAAGAGACTCAGAACATCCTTATCAATAACATGAGCCATATGCTAGCAACAGGAATCACTAGGTCACTCTGACATTTACTACAGCTGTATTGGGCAAGATCAAATTTCCATTGCTCCTGTGCAAGTGTACTTGCTGCTTTTCCTGAAAACATCTTTGATGCATTCATTTTCTAGTGTCTTTTGAACATGAAAAGGTTGTGCTAGCAGTTTACAGGAGCTAGATAACTGGGAGACATGCATGTAGTCCTTCGCAGAATAACTTTTCCAGTTACTACCCAGTGCATGTTTTAGCAGCAAGGGCTGAGCACTGGCCTGGCACACACATGAGGAGGCATGTTTGAACCCTGTGTTTTGGTGTCTGTAGGGATGCTGGTGTCAGCCAGGTCACAAGACTGGGACTCTTTGACTGTTTCTCAATGAATTTTTAGAAGAACGACTGTTCCTCTAGGCTGACGAAGTGACTGGGATGGCATAAGTGGCCTGTCATCCCTCAAGTGACTCAGCCTGACCTTTGTTTAGAGAGTTGTCAGATTCCCAGCAGCTTCTGCTTTTATTCAGCAGCATTTTTAAACTGGATGTTCTAGCCCACACTCGAGCCCACAAATACTCATGTCAGCAAGGGGACACATTTATTTAAAAGATAGAGGTATCTGAAAGACCTGTTATCAAGGTTTAAGGCAAGGAGACAACAAACCATGGCAGACGCTCTCTGTTACCACCTTTACCCTCTCTCCACCCTCTCCTTTAGATGGGAAAGATGATAAGGAAGAAAAGGAGAAAGGAAGAGAGACTTAGACTTCAAGTTGGAAGGTTTTAAAGGGTTTTACTAATGCTACTAATAAATAGAGAATATATACAAAATATTCAAAGTCAATCTTGACTGTCCGATATGTAGTTGGTGTCACTCCAGCAGCGGCGGAGCTGGGTGGGCAGAGCTGGCGTGGCTCCAGCAGCTGCAGGGCTGGCACCTGGAAGTCATGGGCGGCACTTCACAGCAAACCAGAAACTGGATTTCAGGGATGCAGGGCCTGAGGCCTGTAGATCACAGGCATGCAGAGAGGGTCCTCTTTAGATGCCGGCCGTGGTTGAAGAAGAGTAGACCCTTGTGATCACCCTCTTACATAGGGGATATGACGATTATGGGATGGAATACTCAGTTGGTCAGTTTAGTCACCTGTTCTGTCTGCCCCTTCTCAAACACCCCCCTCTCAATTATGGGATGTGTGGAATTCTTGGCTGTCATAGCAATAAATCTAAACATGAGGCTTCTTCAGCATTTTGTTGGTCTTGACCTTGGCAATATCAGCACCAAGCACAGTGTCCGAGAAAAACATGCAGGTAAAAAATTCAGAAAAGTAGTTACTTAGAACGCACTTAGCTGAAAGGAAAATTCACTGAAAGAGAAACTGGTCTTGTTTTTAACAAAACCAGGGCACCTGTAAAGATGGGTATGGAAATATTTGCATGTCAGATTGTATTCTACTAGTATAAATTGATGTTTCATGAATAGACAGAAAACTCCATTTCATTTGGAGAATAATGATACATTATTTTCATAAAGAGAGGTAGTGCAAATTAATTCGTTTTGCATTGGGATATTGCCATTGTTCATGTAATTGATGTGTGTTTGGGTGCCTACAAATTGCAAGAATCACATAGGGTGGTTTCGGTGAAGTGCTGCATTTGAAGGCATTACCTTCATGAGAGTGAAGGGGAAAAGATAGAATCAACATCTGCTGAAGCACAGTGTGGAGCTCACCTGAAGACCCTGTGAGTATTAGTTATACCCAAGAGCAAAGGTACAGCATTTCCAAAATTAGCAATTAGTTTCTTCCCTTGCTCCCCAGCATGCATGACAAATATTTCAACCTTGTAAAACCTTTCTGTCTTTCCTAAGCCTCACTGAGAATAAGCCTAGCCCTCATCTGTGCAGCTGGGGAAGTGATGGTTGTATAGTCCGCTTCCATGGAGCCATCCCACCAAGCCTGGATATGCAGGAACAGAGTGGTCAGTCTCCCCTAAGAAGTGATAGAGGTTCAAACCATCCCTCTTGTGTAAGGTATTAATTACAATGTTTTTTAAAAATAGTTTGTTTACTTTTGTCTGTCTTCACAGATGTGTGCCACTGAAACAACCTCTCTTCATGCTGCATCAGCCACATCAGGATTTCTAGATATCTCAGTTCTGGCCTATGGAAAAAGAACACAAAAGGAAAAGAATACAAGAGATTACGAATGAAAATAAATGGTGAAGTGGCACAGGTAAATTATGGCAGAGCAGGTATTCAGCACTGTCAGGAGGGGGACAGCTTTTCAGAGGCCCTTAAAGTCTCTGAGACATTGCCTTTAAGGGCAGCAGTGGGTGTCATTGCTGATGAGGTGACAGAAATTCAGCGTCTCACCTGGGCAGTGGAGAGAAGGTGGCTCTTCTCCAAGTGCTCAGGTCTCTGGGGGTAAGGTTGGGGCTGGGTGCAAGTCTAGACCCTCTTGAATTTCTGCTAATGCTTCTGTGGTGCAGCATGTTCTACATATAAAATAAAACATACATGTTCACTTCGAAAACCCATCCATTGGTGTGGAAATCTGCCCATGGTGTAATCCAACACAGACACTGGACAGCAGATTGGGTTGGATTTTGGGAAAAAGCCAGTTGCTTTTCAGGTACACAATGGAAACAGAGGTCTCTTGGAAACAAGGGTATTTATCTGGGTCCTTAGACAGAAGATGTGGGTCACTCGTAGGAAATGGGGTGCTGTGGGCAGTGCCTGGAGAGTAATGAGAGCCAGGTAATGACATCCAGACAATTACAGTCTTACGTTGGCATCATCTAGAATGGAAAAACCAAGAGTCTGAAAGGCTATAACACTGATTCTGTAGAACATTCACAGAATCACAGAATGTTAGGGATTGGAAGGGACCTCAAAAGATCATCTAGTCCAATCCCCCTGCCAGAGCAGGAACACCTAGGTGAGGTTACACAGGAAGGCGTCCAGGTGGGTTTTGAATGTCTCCAGAGAAGGAGACTCCACAACCTCCCTGGACAGCCTGTTCCACTGTTCTGTCACCCTCACTGTGAAGACGTTTCTTCTCATATTTAAGTGGAACCTCCTGTGTTCAAGTTTGTATCCATTGCCCCTTGTCCTATCATTGGTTGTCTCCGAGAAGAGCCTGGCTCCATCCTTCTGACACTCAGCCTTTATATATTTATAAACATTAATGAGGTCACCCCTCAGTCTCCTCTTCTCCAAGCTAAAGAGACCCGGCTCCCTCAGCCTTTCCTCATAAGGGAGATGCTCCACTCCCTTAAGCATCTTTGTGGCCCTGCGCTGGACTGTCTCAAGCAGTTCCCTGTCCTTCTTGAATTGAGGGGCCCAGAACTGGACACAATATTCCAGATGCGGTCTCACCAGGGCAGAGTAGAGGGGAAGGAGAACCTCTCTCGACCTACTAACTACTCCCCTTCTAATACGCTTTAGGATGCCATTGGCCTTCTTGGCCACAAGGGCACAGTGCTGGCTCATGGTCATCCTGCTGTCCACCAGGACCCCCAGGTCCCTTTCCCCTACACTGCTCTCCAATAGGTCATTCCCCAACATATACTGGAACCTGGAGTTGTTCCCACCCAGATGCAAGACTCCACACGTGCCCTTGTTATATTTCGTTAAATTTTTCCCTGCCTAACTCTCCAGCCTGTCTAGGTCTCGCTGGATGGCAGCACAGCCTTCTGGCATGTCAGCCATTCCTCCCAGTTTGGTGTCATCAGCAAACTTGCTGACAGTGCACTCTATTCCCTCATCCAAGACACTGATGAATATATTGAATAGTACTGGTCCCAGTACCGACCCTTGAGGCACTCCACTAGATACAGGCCTTCAACTAGACTCTGCCCCATTGGCTACAACTCTCTGGCTTCTTTCCTTCAGCCAGTTCACAGTCCACCTCACTACCCGATCGTCCAGACCACACTTCCTCGGTTTAGCAGCAAGGATGCTGTGGGAGACAGTGTCAAATCCTTTACTGAAGTCAAGGTAGACCACATCCACCACTCTGCCATCATCTATCCACCTCGTTGTGTCCTCATAAAAGGCTATGAGGTTGGTCAAGCACGACTTCCCCTTGGAGAAGCCATGTTGACTGCCCCTAATGGCCCTCTTATCCTTGATGTGCCTTGAGATGGCACCAAGGATAAGGTGTTCCATCACTTTCCCAGGGATGGAGGTGAGGCTGACCGGTCTATAGTTACCCAGGTCCTCCTTCTGGCCCTTTTAGAAGACTGGAATGACGTTTGCTTTCCTCCAGTCCTCAGGCACCTCTCCCGTTTCCCAAGACTTGGCAAAGATGATGGAGAGTGTCCTAGCAATAAGTTCAGCCAGCTCCCTCAGCACCCGCGGGTGCATCCCATCTGGACCCATGGATTTATGGATGTCCAGATTGCTTAACTGGTCCCTAACCCAGTCCTCATCAACCAAGGCAGACTCCTCCATTGTCCTGCCTTCCTCTGGGGCCTCAGGGGTACAGGGCTCCTCAGGACAGCCTCTGGCAGTGTAGACAGAGACAAAGGAGGCATTCAGTAACTCTGCCTTCTCTGTATCTTCTGTCACCAGGGCACCCACCCTATTCATCAATGGGCCTACATTGCCTCTGGTGTTAGTTTTATCTGCCATGTATTTGAAGAAGCTCTTTCTGTTGTCCTTGACCTCTCTCGCAAGGTTTAATTCGAAGGAGGCCTTAGCTTTCCTAGTTGCCTCCCTACATCCTTTGACAACAGCCTTATATTCTTCCCAAGTGGCCAGCCCCATTGGGATGAGACAGTTTTATTTTGTGTCAGGAGTGGGATATTCTGTGAGAAGCGGTTTAGGGGGGGATAGGAGACAGAGGCTCTAAACAAGGACTGATCGGTCTGTGCCGTGTTCTCCAGCAGTGAGTCATGGCATCCCATGTTAAGCCAGAACTGGACTGCTCCCTGTTGTTGAATTTACTAAAAGATTATAAGGCTTGTCTGACCCCTGAGGGTCTTAAGTGTGCTTCTGGATGTTAGTCGTCTCCAGATATTGTAACTGAGCAAATAAGGGACTTGACAAAAGAAAACAGGTTTAAGCTCGGAAAAGGTAAAGCCATGGTCTGTGCTGTTTTGGGAGTGGCATTTATAGCTGCACAGAAAGACAAAGGAACTGCACAGGGGGAGATTAAGTCGTTGCTGACAGAGTTGGCAGCAGAGTGTTCTAAGCGGCAACAAGCAGAAAAGGAGTTAGCTGCTATCAAACGAATCATCGAAAACTTGCAGAACAGTTTGCGAGATGCTTTTTCAAGAGAAAGGCAGATAAGGTTGAAATTGGCTAATTATGAGGAGGATTTGGAAAGTGAGCTGGGATTTTCCAACCCAGTAAAAGAAACTTATCTTACAGCAAGGGAGGTAACCCCACATTACCCATGGAGAGAACTGGAGATTGTGTCAAAATCTGATCCTACCCCCAACCTTCAGCCACTTGTTAAAACTGAAATTGTACATGACGGTGGGGAGGCTGAGCCCGCCATTGTCACTAAAGAAATACCGTATACAGTCACAGAACTAGCAAAATTAGAGGGAAAATATAGCAGGCAGGCTATGGAGGCTGAGACAGAATATCTGTGGAGAGTTTCTCTGATTGGTGGTGATAGAAAAAGGCTTTCTGAGGAGGAAGCGCAAGGTTATTGGGGTCCCGGTGTGTTTCTAACAGTAGAAGATGACAGGGAGCCTTGGTCCCCAACCCAGAGAGCTGCATATTGGGCTGGTGGTTTAGACCCTTTGGAGAGGGGGGACCCACTTGCTATTCCTACCTCTGGGGTGAGCCAGCTCACTGAGAGCATTCAGAAAGCAGCTTGTCTTCAGCTGATGCATAATAGGCGTTTGGTTCCTTGCCAGCCCTCCCCAATGTTGTTGCTTGGTGACCCTGACAGGATGAGTCCTTTGATTAGAGGGTTACCTGACTCATTAAAAATCTATGCCATACAAATCCAGGATCATCTGAGAGCCACTGCAGCGGGGGGGGCCTCAGGCTAGCCCGTTACTCTCTTGGGAAGAGATTGCATGGGAGTTGATTAATTACGGCCAGCGCATGGGGTTTGTCAGGAAAAAGGCTAAGTCTCAAGTTAGCGGTCCGCTGAACTGAAACAGAGGTAAAATTTGCTCACCCCTGAGACAAGAATTTTATGGGGGTAGGTTCAAGGCATCATTGTTGGAAGTTAGGTCTGGATAAAGGTATTCCCCGGGAACTGATGGATGGCTTGCCCCTCCCCAATTTACAGCTGCTCGTAAAGATGTGGAAACTAGCAGATACAGGTCAACCAGGAAAGCAAGACACCTCCACGGCCCCTGTAACTCAGGTATCAGCCATGCCAGTCATTCTCACAGCTCCTAGAGAGGAATTCAACAGCCCCTCAAAGCCGGGAAACTTCCTTCACCGTCCCCAGTAAGCAAGCCAGGGGACAGCAAATGGATGTATTTCAGATGGCTCACTGAAAATAAGCAGGAGGATCTGCTAGTAACTTTTCCCCTTGGCCCTTTCAAGACTCTAGCTACTTTTCTAGTAGACGCAGGAGCCCAAATGTCTGCTTTAAGTTCTGACACTGCAGACCAAGGTGGAATTGTCCCTGACAAAAACCAGATATGGATTAAAGATGCTTTTGGATATTCTAAGCTCCAACCCACGGCCCGAGTAAAGTGTTGGCTGCCTGGGGACACCATTCCTACTGGGACCACTATGATATTGGGGACTCCCACAAATATTCTGGGTTTGGATTTACTGAAGGGAAAAGCCACAGTGCGCTCAGTGCTAGGAGTGGCCCTGGTGGCAGCTCAAAGCACCAGGCACCTGGACAAACAAACAGAGCAAGAAACGGAAAAGGTCCTACAGGACCAGTTAGCTGCAGAACACAATACCACTCAGCAACTCCTTACAGCTCTGTTAGATGCATTAGACCAGGAGAAAATCTTACGATCTGAATTGGAAGAATATAAGCAGGCAAAATATTACCAGACAAATCTTGATTCTGTTCCAGACAGTGAGCCCGGTTTTACCAGCTCAGCACAAGTGGCTGAGGAACAGGGTCTTAAACTCCTGTATCCACCTAAAGAATTGGAAATTACCCGGAAAGTATCTTATCCCAAGAACAAGCAGGCAACACTGAGGCCCCTCAGTAAAACTGAATCTACTGATAACAGCCAAGCGGGAGCAGCTCTGCAAGTTGCCATCCAAACAATACCATTCCCTGTGGCCAACTTATCAGAGATTCAGGAGAAATATAGTAACTTAGCCCAAGAAACGGAAACAGAATGTGTTTTAACTGGTGGCAATGAAATTTTGCTCTCAGAGAAGGAAGCATAAGGTTATTCGGAGCCTGGTGTGCTTCTGACTGCTAATGATCAAAGAGAGTCGTTAACCTAACGAGCCGCCTATTGGGCGGGGGAGCTGGACCCTTTAGAAAGGGGAGACCCAGTATGCATTGAAACGCCCACTGTAAATCACCTAACTGAAAAATTTACAGAGGTCTGCCTGCCTCCAGTTAATTCACAGCACGAGCCTGCTTCCCCAAGAGCCTTCCTCAGTATTGGTAAATGTAGATCCTGTCGGGCTTCCTGACCCACTGAAACTGCAAGCGGCACCATTGCAGGACCTTTTGGGGGATGCACCGTCTCCACGGGGTGAGGAGTGTGTTCCCCGGGGTGCCCGAGCCGTGGTTTGGGGGGAGGTGGCTCAGGAGCTTAATTATGGCAGCATGGGTCTGATGGGGGGAGTCACAAAAACAAAAACTGCTGTACTAAGAGTGGAACAGCAGGTAAATCGAACTCTTCCCCAGGTGTCCTGGAGACAAAGAGAAACCTTTTGTGGGCTGAGGGAATAGAGAAGGGAATTCCCCAAGATGTAATAGATGGAATATCTACCCTGGCCCTGGAAAAGCTTATCAGGGCATGGAAGGCACTCCATAAAAATGAACTGCTCGCTTAGGGTGGCATGAAAGCAGAGCCCTGAGCTGGTGGGACAGTGATTGACCCCGAGACGCGTGTTACTCCTGAGGGCGGATAACAGACCCACCGCCTCCAGTCAGTGAGCTGGGGGGCAGCCAGTGTGTTCATTTAAAGAGGCTCGCAGAAACTGTTAAGGGAATTTGCTGATCACCTTTTCCCTTAGCTCCGTTAATATCGATCCTCCACTGCCGGGGTGGTCCAAGACCGGATGGATTGTACCATCTTTTTAAACCTGTTCTGTTTTATGTATTTGCAGGTTGTCACAGAAGCCTTTGTGGACCTAGTGATTATTGACATAGCGTTGTTGTTGTTGTTGTTTTATAAAATATGGTGTTTTGGAGAACCCTCTTCCTTGCCTTTGCCATCCTCTGTAATGGAAGAGGAAGTGAGTCCCCCAACCTCGCCTGGGAACTGATTCAAGGGTTCGTGCATGTCTGGAATCACACCAATCAGGGAGTCTGTGTCCCTATTCCCAAGTCTTCAGGAGAAGGTATTGGCTTTTCCATAGTTAATCTTAACTTCTCCAAGTTGCTGGAGAGTAAACTGCGTACAGTTGTCGAAAACTGTACCGCCAATTGCACCTGGGGCAGACTGAAAGCTCCATTTGAAAAACAATATGCTTTTGATGGAACCTGGAAGGTGGACAAAGAGGCATTCTATCAAATTCCCCCCCAAAACTCGACCAACCTTTGGAATGAAACGTGCAATAGATGGTATCTGAGTAATCCAATGACCCCTTTAAGGGGCATGCCAGTAATATTACCAATATTTCCTTGTCCTGAAGACTTATTGAATATATATAAAACCTCAGGTAAATGGTGGAGCCAAACTCATTGTATAAATCCACACCAGATATCGTGTACCCAAGTTCCCTATTGGCCCCTCCCTCCTGAAACTGAGCCTTTTGAGCACCCCTACACAGTTAAATGGTCTCCAGCATGGTGTATCAAGATTCCAAGTCGCCTAGGTCAGGAATATGATAAATGGATAGAACTAGGTATGAGTGGGCTTGGTCTATCAAGCATATGTGGTATGGAGACACCGACCTTAATCATCCAGTTGATGAGAAATATGTTGAAGCCTCTTTACTAGAATACTCCCCATAATGAATTGTACCATAATCCTAAATTGTACCACGGGTTCGGGAGACCCCATTGAGACCTGGTACATCCCCGAACTCCAAACCTTTACATGGGACATGTGTACTTGCTGGGGATACCTTTCTCTTGGTTTCCGAGACTCAGACGAGAGATGCAGTGGAACCTGGGTAACAGAAGAAACTGCGATAAGATGTGGTATTCCTATGAGACATGGCCCGGAACACTGAAAGGTGTGGGATAGGGGCCTTCAGGTTACTTGGGTGCCCAAAGATGATAGTTATCAGTGTAACACTGCATGGTACTCCGCCCCACAAGGAACGTTATAGGCATGTTCAGATGGAAAACTATATTCTCATCTTAATATAAGACAACATGCCGGGTTACAGTGTGGAATAGGAGTCCCCACTATATGCCCTTCTAGAGTATTCAATTTCTCAGTGCCTCATCAAAGCAGAAGGCGCTGAGAAAGCAATGGCCCCCAGGAATGACCCAAGTGGGCAGTGTGAGGAGTTGAAATACCTGACTACTATACATGGGGCATGAGGATATCTCTAATTTTACAAAACATATGTTAGAAACCATATGTAACCCTTAAACAGCACCAATTCATCTTAGAAAGTTTAATCTGGCAAGTACACGTCTGTTGTGGTTTGATCGCGGGGAGACAATCAAAAACTGCGGCAGATGTATTTTTCTTAACCCTCTTCCCCCCGGCTCTCCTCCCCCTTTTTCACTAAGGACAGGCGATTTCGAGAGGAAAGGAAGAAAAGGACAGAGAGAAGAGAGTTGGAGAATTTGAAAACGTTTTACTAATGCTACTAAATAAACATAGAGAAAAATAACGCAGAACAAATATTATAGAACCAGTCTTGCAATTCCCAGCAGCTAGTCCGGCAGGACTCTGCAGCCAACCGGAACTACATTCAGTCTGTCACGAGGCCTCAGCTTGCAGGGACGGCAGAAAAGAAGCAGAGATGAAGTAAAAGGGAAGTAGCAGAAGACCCAGCAGAGAAGAGAGTCCTTCTGGTCTCCACCTTTTATATCCAGAATGTCGTGAATGGGATGGAATACTCCAATTGGTCAATTCGTGGTCACCTGACTCAGACCACTTCCTCTCGTTGCCTCCCCCAATGACCCAGGACAACGTCCTAAGTAATTGGACCGATCATGCTTTTGGGGAAATAAATTCACAAGTTCAACAGGTATCAAAAATCTCTTTACAAAACAGGCTAGCTTTGGATATGTTATTATTAAAAGAACAGGGGGTATGTGGTATGTTGAACCTCACTGATGGTGAATGCTGCCTTACCATACACAACGCAATCACGACCATAGAAGAAGCACAGAAGGAAATGAGAGAAGTGTCAGAACAAACTGGAGAGCTTTTCCAGGCAATGCAGCCAAAAGACTGTAGACCTGGACCTTGGTTCAACTCCCTTCTAGAATCATTGGGACTCACAGGGTGGGGAAAATGGCTTTTAAATATTGGTATAATGTTAATTTGTGGTTTCTTGTTTCTAATGATTGGCATTGGTACTGTAAAATGTATGATTTCGCAGCTCATATCTCTACCCTCTATCTGTTATGTAAAGATTACTACTACAGATGAAGATCACATAAACAATGTGTAAAACCCACTTCTCTCACTCTCTTCCTTTCTCCTCTCACCTTTTCTATCCCTTATCTGTCATGCCAGGGTCTCTGCCCTGGAGCAATGTACAATGTTTCCAGCCACAGGGTGGTGTTGTGTACTGATAAGGATCATGGCCAAAACATTGTGGCAAAACTAGTTCCTCCAGCCCCAGGATTGTCAAAGGCTAAAAGGAATCATGCCTCAAACATTGTAGCAGATGACACATTCAGTATAGGGTGAACTGTGATTTACATATCAACAACAAGCTAACGAGCCACAGCTCAGGCCAGCGGGCCGATACCCGGAGGTGGGGGACATGCTGGAGGGCACATAGCTCCATCTTCTGATGTGCCTAACTTGGCACACAAAGGGGAAAAGCTGAGACCCTTCAACATGGCCCAAGACTTGTCAATCTTTCACAATCACCCCTTCCCCCCAGACTTTGCTCTACTCGAAGGCCTATAAAAAAGCTCACCTAAAACAGCACTGGCAGGGAACCTACCACCCTGAGGACCCTCTGCCCACCAGCCTCACCACAGGAACTAGATCAGACACCGGAGGACACTGCGCTCCTGAACTACAAACCCCAGCATCCTCACCGTGGGACACCGGAGGCCATACATCATCATACAAGTCTCGTCATCCACGCTGCGGAGCCGTAAGAGTGGCTGGATCCCTCACCCTTTTCTTTCTTCCTTTCTCTCTGCTCTTTCCTTCTCTCATTTTTTTCTACATCCCTATTTATTTGTCTTTCCTTCTGTGAGTGGTGATACCTTACTATCTTTCTGTCTCTCTTAGAGCTTGGTTTTCCTTCCCTCTCTACCACTCTCTCTTTTCCTTTTGTACATATAAAAGTAACATCATCTTAAGCCTTAGCTTTCCTAGTTGCCTCCCTACATCCTTTGACAACAGCCTTATATTCTTCACAAGGGGCCAGCCCCTCCTTCCATGATCTGTAAACTCTCCTCTTCCACTTCAGCTTACCCAGCAGTTCCCTATTTAACCAAGCAGGTCTCCTGGCTCCCTTCCTTGACTTCCTACGTGTCGGGATGCTCTGATCTTGAGCTTGGTAGAAGCAGTCCCTGAATGCTAACCAACTATCTTGGGCCCCTTTACCTTCAAGCAGCCTTGCCCATGGGACTTCTCCTAGCAATTTCTTGAAAAGGCCAAAGTTCACCCTGCTGAAGTCCAGGGTTGCAATTCTGCTTGGTATTCTGTTCCTGCCACTTTGAGATCCTGAACTCCACCATTTCATGGTCGCTGCAATCAAGGCAGCCTTCAACATTTACTGCTTCAACCAGACCCTCTTTGTTAGTGAGGATGAGATCCAGCAGCGCACCTCTCCTAGTTGGTTCCTCCACCATTTGCATCAGAAAGTTGTCATCAATGCACTGGAGGAGCCTCCTGGACTGAGGCTGGCTGGCTGAGTAGTCCTTCCAGCAAACATCAGGGAAGTTAAAATCCCCCATAACAACCAGAGCCTGTGACTGTGAGGCCGCTCTCACCTGTTTGTAGAAGGCCTCATCAACTTTCTCACCCTGATCTGGTGGCCTGTAATAGACACCCACAACAGTATCTCCCCTGCCAGCCTGTCCCTTAATTCTCACCCACAGACTCTCAACTCACTCTTCATCCACCCCTGGACAGTACTCAATACATTGTAGTTGCTCTCTCACGTAAAGAGCAACTCCACGACCTCGCCTTGCTGGCCTGTCTTTCCTGAAAAGGACGCAGCCATCCATGACCACATTCCAGTCCTGTGAGCTGTCCCACCATGTCTCTGTAATTGCCACCAGATCATAATCTCCTGACCGAACGCAGGTTTCTAACTCCTCCTGCTTATTCCCCATGCTGCGCGCATTGGTGTACAGGCACTTCAGGGAGCGAGCTGAGCACACCGATTTCACCCTAGGGGGATGGGAGGCCTCCCGGTCTTCATCAATTCTAGAGTGCTGCCCCACTGGTGCAAGCCCAGCTACAACCCTAACCCCCTTTGAATCTACTTTAAAGGTCTCCAAACAAGCCCTGCTGATTCCTGTCCCAGCATCCTTTTGCCCCCGCGAGATAAACCTTTCCCATGTATCACTGTCTAGGCTGGTGTCTTATAAAACCAGCTGTTATCAAAGAATCCAAAGTCCTGCCTGTAGCACCAGTCTTGTAGCCAATCATATATGGACTGAATTTTTCTATTCCATCCCACATCATCACCTGAAAATGGAAGGAGGGAAGAGAAATCACTTGCACCCTAGACTCTTTCACGATCCGTCCCAATGCCTTAAAATCTTTCTTCATTCCCCTCAGACTATGGGATGCAGCATCCTCCCCACCTGTCTGGAAGATCAGCGGTGGGTAGTAAACTTAAATCAGGGACTAGTTTCTCATCTCTAATAATCAGTGTGACAGGTCTTCACTGAAGTTAATACCTTTTAACATTGACTCATCTATATCACCCAGTGTTGCAGAAATCAGTGTAGATGTGTTAGATTTTACCTATCCCAGTCAGTCTGCCTACGTTTGTTTTCTTTCACCAAAACCCCCTGAACAACCACCCTGCAAATTGTGTCCAAATAGCCTCACCAGAAATTTGAACTTAGTTTGTTGCTCTACTTATTTATGACATTAGCAGGAACTAAAGTTACTGAAGATCAGACTATAGTGTTTTATTTTGCAGTACACAGTACAGTTTGGAGTATTTTAGAATGTTTTGATCACTACATTTCTGTGCTGGAGCTCTCTTTGGCAGCCACAACAGCAGGAAGGTGTGGCCTTTCAGTGACAGAAGAGGACAATGGACCTCTTCTCTATTTCTTGAGCTACCCTCAACTTTTCTTGCAGGCTTTGGAAGCTAGACTCTTGCTTTCTAATTTTTGTCCCATCATCTGGCTTGTTGACTTCAAGTGCAAAGCCATGGTCTTAGTCTGGCTCTCTAGGTACTGCCATACTACAAACAACATGTAATAATAATTATTATAATATTGTATTTGATCAGTTGCGTTGTAATGGCTTTTTTTCTTTTGGACTTTAAAGTTTTTTATTTGATTGCATCCTTATCCTAATTTCAAAGATGGAAAATAACAGATTTTTCTAGAGAACAATCCCAAATGTCATATCTACAGCTGATCTGCAATTCACTATAATCGTTCTTTCCTTTTTGATGATTTTTTCCTTTCAAATTTGAATAATACCATTTGTGTGATGTTACTCAGTCCCTCTGTTTTAACTCGAAATCCTATTTTTAACCAATTAAGAAAAAAATACCTAATTAAGGAGTAATTTAGGCCAGCAACTTCAACATAGTTTTATGAAGTAGCTGCATTTAATTGGAAATGTGTTCAATTACTGCATTGTATTAGCAAGTAATTTGGAAGAATCAGCCAATGAGATCCCCTGACTGCTAGTTCAGAAACGAGAGTAGCGAAGCTGATGTCCAACACAATCTGACAGACTTGGGTTTTATTAATTGCTTTGCTATGAGCCTGAAGGTCCCAGCAACTCCAGCCTCTCATTACGCTTGACACAAACAGGAGCCAGCGCTGAATAGTTCTGAAATTATGTGATGTGTGAAAAGCTCAAGAGGCAAGAAGAGCATAGAGAGACAATATGACAACTTGGTCACCCACCATCACCCATGAAATAAGTGGCAAAGCTAGCTGCCAGAGTGTCCCTGTCCAGAGAAGCAGGGTGCCACTAGCTAACATGCATGCTAATAAAAAAATCCTAAAATTCCATAACATCTTTTTCTCACTGTATTTCCCCTTAGTGGGTAGAGATCCTAGCACAAGACTTGTCAGAACTTTGCCTAAAAATGCCCACATGCCACAAAAGGCTGATGAAAAGCTCACTAAACTAAAAGAAATTCAGCTTTGGTACCCAGAGGACATGTTACAGTTCACAGCTCTGTGCTGGCTGCTGGTAGCACCAGTACAGCTCTCAGCTCTCCACTACTGTTTTGCAGTGGAGCAGCACCACAATAGAGATGTTTTTAGCAGCAGAAAGAGGGATGCGCACACTTGTCTGACATATTCATGCTGTCTGTGCTGCATTTCATTCTCATTTATTATTGTTGCTTTTAGCATTGTATATTTAGAGTAGCAGAGCAGAAGAAACAATTGCAACTCTGCTCTGGGCATCACCACACTCTTGTGCTGATCACCTGAGGCTGCTTTACTGCAGAGAAGGTATTGATGGACAGCAATATCAGCACATTTTTTATTCATGCTGGCTCAGAGTTTTTCCTGAGGTAACAGTTCTCAGGGAAACACTCTACATAGGCCTTCCCTACTGACAGGGCCCTTGCCACCCGTTACTTGCTTCATGACTGGGAGTAACAGCATTTTATTCCATTAAAAAAACCAAAAACCAAAACCAAAACCACCCAGAGAATGGTTGCAGGCTCAGATCACTTCAGTTTTACACTAACACTTTTTGTCTTAAAATTTCATGTTGAGCCTTCATTTATTTTCTCAATCTTTTGGGTGAAATCTGAGCTGCAGAGGAGGCAGAAGTTGTCATTCACCTGGCATCTTAAGTGGCTATAACACCAAGGAAGCCCCAGGAGTCCGTGAGCTGCTGTCCAAGGCCCCTGCAGGAATACGTGCACATTTGTGTTGCTGCAGAGGGGACACAAATTTGATGTTCAGGTGATTTAGTTCACAGCTACTGACACCTTATTTCAGACAGTTACTGCTCTCACTTGGCCAAGCAAAGCATGGAACAGCAGCCACCTAAAACTCACTGAAGTATCACCTCTAAAATCACATGTGCCTGGATAAAAGAACTCATGGCTTTTGCAGTCAAATATTGAGTTCTCTGGGAGATCTGTGTGAGGAGACCACACCTCCTGCTCCTTCCTTTCAGTCAACAGTATCAATACATTATCAGATTGCCTATTTTCCCAGATACATTAAGTCTAGTTTGACAAAGGTGAAAATGTTAGCTCTTTGCAGCCTAACCCAGAATTGGCAAAACCCTAGGCCCTTCAAAAGTATCAGCTTTGATTTAAAATTGTGTCGTACTTCAGGAAAGATGATATGCAGTCACCTAACCTGGGGGGTCCGGCAGTGACAGCTTCATTTCAGCCTTAAGGCAGCAGGAGCTCTGGAAATGGCGGTGCAGAATCTCAATCTTGCTGAGCCGTATTCACATGTGAAACCCACCACTGTCAACGGGATCTGTAGATTTTCAAAGGAATTCAGCACAATTTTTGCCCTAATCCATCCATTTTACATGAGTGGGCCAGATTGCCCTTCTGGAGGTGTGGACCTCCCCCCACCTTGGTTATTGAGGGAGAACAAACACCTACTACAGGATGTGCTCTGACATTTTAAGTAACTAAAACTTGGTCATCCAAGTTCCACCAAAAGAGCTTGTAGCAAAGACAGAGCCTGTTCAATGCATAAAGCACAAGTATAGAAAGCAAAGCATAATCAATATTTGTTTGCCTGTTTGAGTAGAAGTGTCTAAATTACATGGAAATGCAAAGAGAGAAAATGGAGACTTGGATCCTAAAACTAAGACCAACTACGCTGGGAGGAGGTGAGATTTCCATTCCTTCTCTTTTTGGGGAACATAAAAAAAGGTCAAGGGGGAATAAGGCAAAACAGGGAAGAAAAAATTTCATACACTTCTGTTCCAGCTTCCCTCCTGGAAGAATTCTTGGGCTTGACCAGGACGACCTCAGCCACTGCGACCGTCAAGAACTGTAGCCACCAACACTATTGACACAGCATCAGCCACACACTCACAGCTAATTTAGAGTAAGATTGTTAAAGGCTAATTGTTTGAGTAAGTAGTGATAAAGGTTGATAGTGATTAAGAGCTAACCATTGGCAATGTGCATTTCTTAATGAATGTCAATCTAGAAAAGTGCTGGTCTGAATTTGAATCTCACCTGATTTATCAGATGTCATCATAGTGATTGCTAATTCCCTAACTGAAATACATATATTCAGAGATATTCGTTTGCAAGAAGTTATGTTCCAAATGACCCACAGAGAATTCAGTACACAAACCCCCTCAAAACAGAGCATTACTGCTGCTTCAGCAAGTCTGGCAGCCTTCTGGCCGCATGATCAACTAAAACCAACATAATTTGGTATGTGGATTAAAGATCCAGTTGGATCCCAGAGCCTCAGGACCAGGATTTTTTCTACCAGCTTTAGAGGCTGAGGTTTTTGATGAAAGGCCTGGAAGGACAGCACTGCCTCAGCAAAGTGATTCCCAGTGCTGGATAAGCCACTTTCAAGGCAGCTAAGTCTCTTTTACAGCATCTATATCCTGACAATCTGTGCTAAAGGAAAGGTTTTCCAACAAAGAAGGAACCAAATCAAAATGACATTAGCCTAGCTGTGTTTATTATGATTGGCAGGTTACGCTACAATAGCTGCTGTACAGTGGAAGTCTTCTGACGCAGAATGGGAAGGAGCTCATGTCTGTGTTTCCTAGGCACCTCCAACAAGAGGACAGGGTACTGGTAAAAAAAGATGTAATACAAAACAACATCTGGATGCCGAAGCCAGAGAATATCTATTTAGAAAACAGGGATTTTTTGTTTGTTTTTTGTTTTGGGGAGGATTTTTTAGACTAAGGATAATTAACTACTTGGCAAAACCACAAAGAGAAGTAACAAATTAGAAAAAAACGATGGCAAATTATTGATGGAATAGGAAAGCAAGTCAATTGTCCCTTCTGTCCCTGAAATCAATGAGTTATCCAAACTGTCGGCAGGTAGGAGAGAGAGTTTTTTTCTTTAAAAGTAAAACCAATCAGTGTTGAATAATCAGCACCAGACTAGACATTTAAGAGGGTCCACAGCTGCAACCTGCAAGCACTTACAAATTGCCATCTTGGCTGATCGTAATGATGTTTTACAAAATAAAAACTGTGTATTAATATTTAGTACATAGCGTGACTGTTTGGGTTTTGCTTGTTTTACATCTGAAAGGGAAGGCTGATTTTTACACACCAGCTCTGACTTTCAAAGTTTATTTGAAACCACTCCTTTTCAGCTAGTGGCATCTAAATTAGCGTCAAAGCCAATTCTTTGTTTGTTCAAATGAAAAAACCTTAACACTGCATCATTTTATTCCTACTTGTAGCACAAGAGCTGCTACGTGAGCCCCTAACAATTAAAAATCCCCTGTACAAGTCCGAGCCAACCAGAAAGTACAAGAAGAAACGGGAAAAAAGGCTACATTTGTGTGAGAGGTAAACTCAGCTCAGCAGAGCCTGCACCAGAGAGGTGCTGTCGTGGCATAACAGGTTTCAGGCCAGGTCAGAGAAATGTGCTGATTCAAGAGGTAAAGCAAAACCAACAGGAAATAAACCCAAATGAAAAAGGATTAGATGACAGGCAAAATTAGCCTATAAAGCAGCTCTCACTTTCTTCCTTTTAATACAGCCAGGGGCCAAGTAGCCCTTTTTTCCAGTGCTAATGGGCCTAGTTGAAGGTATTAAGACATTTTACAAAGAATGAGAGGCTGAGAGATTAGGAGTGGTGGGAATTCACTGAGCGCTTGTGACTTAGCGTCAAAAGGATACCTCACTCCCTGGAAAGTTTGAAAAGCAGAGGTAAATGGAGATACCATTATAGAAGGAGAATAGCACAAACATTTTTCTAGTTCAAAACAATGTTGTTATTATTTAAATATAGCTCATTATACATGTATGTTAATTTATCTCCTGAACTTTAAGATATCGAGCAGACTGAGAATTTCTATTCATTCTTGCTTATCATGGAAGCACAGGGGATATTAACTTTGGTAAGAGGATTAGCAGATGCTCGGGGTCTAGGTCTAGAGTGAGACTTCATGGCATGACTGCAGCCTACATACCCTGTACACATACTAAATGCTGCAGCTGTGTGTGCTAAAGAAAGGCAGATTAAAAACCAAACAAACCAACAAACAAAAACAAACAAAACCCAAAACCAAACCAACCAAACAAAAAATCCCAAAACAAAACAAAAACCCCAACAACAAAACACCCCCCTCCCCATTTATTTCAGGGAAAATGGCTAAGTGGGTTTATTAGAAGAGCAACACTGTACTAAGTGCAAAGAGCTACATGGGAGTGGAGTTGTGGGGCTGAAAAACCCCATGTCCACCAGGTTGAAGTGGTACGACATCCTGATGGGTGTGCAGGTGCTTAAAGTGATTTCTGAACCTGTATGTCTGCTTGTTTGTTGCAAAAAATGGTTCAGGCTGCTTCTTGCACTAATGGTCCCTGACTTGAGAACAGCAGAAACCAAACCCCAAACTGATCCTTATTTCCCCAGGCTAGAATCAGCAGTCCCAGGAAACAACAAAAGTACTGGAAAAAATGGAAAAATGTTTCTCTATCTGCAACTCACTTTCTGAGGTTATTCATGGTACTTCAGCTGCTGCACACTAACAACCAGAAGATGAAAAGCTTTAGTACATCACATACAGCATCGTCTCTGAGCCTGTAGTGCAGGAGTGTTTAGCTCATGCAGTCCCCTCACTGAACCAAGCACCTATTGCAAGGGGTGGGACCCAAACCAACAAGCCCCTTCCCACAGAATCACAGAAACATAGAATGTACTGAGTTGGAAAGGACTCACAAGGATCCTCAAGTCCAGCTCCTGTCATAGAATCATAGAATCATTTCAGCTGGAAGAGATTCTCAGGATCATTGACTCCAACCATAACCTAACATAACTAGCATTAAACCATGTCCCTAAGAACCTTGTCTAAACGCCTTTTAAACACCTCCAGGAATAGTGACTCTACCACTTCCCTGGGCAGCCTGTTGCAATGCCTGATGACCCTTTCCATGAAGAATTTTTTCCTAATATCCAATCTAAACCTCCCTTGGTGCAACTTGAGGCCATTTTGTCTTGTCCTATCACTTGCTACGTGGGAGAAGAGACCAACACCCTCCATGCTCCAATCTCCTTTCAGGTAGTTATAGACAGTGATAAGGTCTCCCCTTAGCCTCCTTTTCTTCAGACTAAACAGCCCCAGTTCCCTCAACCACTCCTGATAAGACTTGTGCCCCAGGCCCCTCACCAGCTTCGTCACCCTCTCTTGTATTTCAGTGTCCTTCTTATGATGAGGGGCCCAAAAGTGAACACAGTATTCAAGGTGGGGCCTCACCAGTGCCAAGTACAGTGGCACAATCAATGTCCCTGCATATGACAACCCCACAGTTCACACCATGTGTCTGAGGGTGTCGTCCAGTCTCTTCTTGAACACTGTCAGGCTTGGGGCCATGACGCCTCCCTGGGGAGCCTGTTCCAGTGCTCCAGCACCCTCTGGGGGAAGAACCTTTTCCTAATGTCCAACCTAAACCTCCCCGGCACGTCTTCCTGCCATCCCCTCAGGTTCTGTCGTTGGTCACCAGAAAGAAGAGCTCAGCACCTGCCCCTCCTTCTCCCCTTGTAAGGAAGCTGTAGACTGCGACGAGGTCTCCCCTTAGTCTACTCTTCTCTGGGCTGAACAAACTAAGTGACTTTAGCTGCTCCTCATACAGCTTCCCTTCCAAACCCTTCACCAACTTCGTAGCCCTCTGCTGGACAGTCTCCAGTAGCTTAATATCCTTTTTATCCTGTGACACCCAGAACTGCACACAGTGCTCCAGGTGAGGCCACACCAATGCAAAGTAGAGCAGGACAATGACCTTCCTCGCCCGGCTGGCAATTCTGTGCTTGATGCACCCCAGGGCATGGTTGGCCCTCTTGTCTGCCAGGGAACACTGTTGGCCCATGTTCAACCTGCTGTCGACCAGAACCCCCAAATCCCTCTCTGCAAAGCTACTTTCCAGCATCTCATCCCCCAGTCTGTATGTACAGCCAGGGTTGCCACGTCCCAGGTACAAAATCTGGCACTTGCCCTTGTTGAACTTCATGTGGTTGGTGATTGCCTAGTTCTTCAATTTGTCCACATCCCTCTGCAGGGCCTCTCTGCCCTTGAGGGTGTCAACATTAATTAGTTTACACATATTGTCTGGTTATTAACCATTTAATAACTAGTAAATAGACAAAGTGATGTGTATGTGGAATGTGTGACATTGCACCTAGGGGAATGGTCTCAAGAAACCCTACCTGCAGGGGTGGAGCCCAAGGGTGGGGTGCTGTCATGGGGAAGTAATTTAGGGTTCTGCTCACTGCAGAACAATATTTAGATTTCTTAAAGAGAAGTACAAATTAAAAGAGTTCGGTGGTGGGTTCACTCTATTATTTACTGCATGGGGGAAATATGCCAAGCCGAATGCTGCTTACCTTCTCTCCAGGTGCCTGTGCCCGTTCACGAAGCAAATTTTCAGGCATCTTCCCTCTCTGATAACCATTCACTCCGGAGTCTGTGTCCTAGAGATCCAGAGGCAAACTTTCAGGCAAAGCCTGTATCCGTCATGGTGCAAACTGTTAGGATTCTTCTCTCCCTGATAAGCATTCACCCTGGAGTCTATATTTAGAGCTCCAAAGGCAAACTTTCAGGGGAGGCCTGTACTTGTTTGCGAAAGCAAATTTTCAGGCATTCCCTCCATGATAACTGTTCATTCTGGAGTCTATATTTTAGAACTCCAGAGGCAAACTTTTAGGCGAGGCCTGATAACCATATGCAGAGCAGACTTTCAGGAAAATAAATTCTCAGGAAAAAAAAATTTAATCGAGTAGAATAGCAGAAGGGCTGGCTCAAGCTGGGTACCTGCACAGAGGTCTGCCCAAGCATAGACAACTACAGACTTTTATATCTTTACAGACCATTCATACCATGATTCAGTCCAATAGCAATATTTCACTTTGGGGTCTTTTTTCCTCTCATTGGATCTTTTTCTCTGATTCTATGTGGGCCTTTGTTTTGTTCAGCTGTAGATATTGTTTATGGTCCATAGCCTTGCAGGTACTGTTTTGTCTAAATAAATCATTTCTTCTCAAGGAAGTGCAAAATAGGCCCCATTTTGCAGATGTCTGTAATGTCTCTGCATTAGCCTTGGATTGCTATTTTTCCCAGTCAGTTCTGTTTTTCTCAGCAAAGTGCAAACTAGACCTTAACTTGCAGTTGTTCAGTGTAGTTCGTAGTTGCTTTTGGTAAATATGAACAGAACTTTACAGCTTAAAATTTTAGCAAATCCATGTTACCAAGTAACATGAAACAAAGAGTACATTAAAAATCATACAACCTCATATCTGCAAATAATTAATTATGTTTAGCATGCATCTACTTAAGATAAATAATTAATATTATACTTAAATTGGGCTCATCCACTCACCCGTGAGTAGTAAAACCATTGCCATACAGCCCACTTATTTAGCAGGGAGAGCTCAAAGTGTGCTGATCCAGGCTATTGTATTTATAGAATGAAGTGGTTAACTTGTAGTCAAATTGCATGCAGCAGGAAAAGTATGCATGAGACTCCCTGCACCCACAAGTTACTGGTGATCAGTTGCTGTTTTGCTTCCTTGTGGGTCTCCTGGAAGAAGTTCTTAGCCTAGCTGCAGCTCAGACCCTTACCTCCTCTGGAGCCTGGACCAAACTGCTGCTGGTTTGGCTGGGGAGGGGTCAAGTGCACCCGCCACTGGTGCGAGGGTGTGGCCGGGTGGGGCGGGGCCTCAGGGCACCTGTGCAGGGCGGGGCTGGGTGGGGCGGGGCGGGGCTGGGCTGTCAGAGGTTCAAGCCCCAATGGCAGTGGCCACTCTGGTGCTTCTCTCCTGCAGCTATGGGTGGTGGCAGGCAGGCTGGGCTTCCCCAGTGAGGCCTAAGTGAGGTGCAGGGAGGTTGGCCCAGGGCCAGGAGTGCAGGGCTGGGGCTGAACAGCAGGTAAGGAGCCATGGTCTTGCAGGGCCACAGCCTTGTGAGGTCTCAGGGCCAGGACAGAGGTGGTGGGCAAGTGCAGCCTGTTCCATGGAGGAGGAGCAGGTGGAGCTTGGGCCTGAAGGGCCAGAGCCCGGCACCCCTTGTCCCTGCCTGAGGCCACACAGGACCAGGCTCACTCTGTGGGTCTCCCCAGCCCAGTTCTCATGCACTACCTGACACTGCCAGGGCTCCCAGCCCCTCCCTGACACCACACGTGGGCAGGAGGGTCAGGCACAGGGGTTAAAAACTGGGGTTGAGGGTCTTGGGGACTCAAGACCAGGCAGGTCCAGATGGTTTTGGGGCTCAGGAGCAGAGACTGAGGCATATTTTCAGGGTTCCAAACCAGGGTCATTTGGCTGTGTTTGAGTCTCAAACACTGACAGGGTGTGTGGTTTTGGGACTCAAACACAAGCTCATTGGGCTGGTTTTGAGTCCTGGATTTTTCAGGCCTTGCAGGTGGGCTCAGGCTGTTCTAGGGGCTCAAAACCAGGCTGTTTGGCTGGTTAGAAACATGGGATGAAGTTTTGCATTTTCAAGTAGTTGAAAAGAGAGACTAAGTCCTGCATCTTGCAGACTTGCGTACAGGCTCTCGGGGCTGTTCTGGAGGAACAAAACCATTTGGCTTCTGGAAGCGAGGTGTGTATCCTTGGGGGTCAAGGCCTGTCCCCTGTGGCTAGTTTTGGGGCTCAAAACCAGAGATTAACTAAGCCCTGCATTTTCTGTACTTGAAAATGGAAACTAAGTCCTGCATTTTCCAGACTTGAAAACAGGCTCATGGGTCTGGTTTTGGGGCTTGAAAATGGAGACTAAGTCCTGTGGTTTTAGGACTGGAGCAGAGACCAAGCCCTGTGTGTTTGGGCTCAGAAATGGAGACCAAGTCAGCTGTTTCTGAGGTCAAACTGAGGGGCCAGGTTGGCCACTTGTGCAGGGGGGTGGGAGGGTGTTGGGAGCCAGGTGGGCAGGGTGCATGGAGCCCCACTGGGAGTGGGAGTCAGGTCACATTGGCCCTTAAAACTTGGGATGCCGACATGTACCAGGCTGAATTAAATGTGTGACTTAGTCTCTGGAGCAAAAAGTGCTTTTCTCCCCATTTTTATTCAAGGGGTGTACAACCACCGGAATAGTTGTTGAATCATTAATGAATACTTATTCAGCGTCCAATGATGACAGCTCATATTCACATGCACATTATGACAGTGATTGATTTATGCCCTGGCCAAAAGCCAACATCATTTGAACAAGCACAAGCTGAAATGAGCTGGAACCAATAATCAGCTGGAGCAGTCCACAAACTGGAGGTGGAAACAAGCTGGAGCCACAACCAAACTGGAGCTGAAGATGAACTGGAGACAGAAACAAGCTTGGAAGAACAACAAGCTGGAGTGTCCACAAGCTGGACCCAAAATAAACAGGTGCAGAAACAAATGACCTGAAACTGCAAACAAGCTGGGGCTGCAGACAAACTGGAGCTGAAATGAGCTGGAGCCACAAATAAACTAGAGCCAGACCTGAAGGAAACAGAGGCAGAAACAACCAACCTGAAGCCGCAACTGAGCAGGAGCTGAGAAGTCTCAATGGCATTGTGGGGTGGGCAGAGCCGGGTGGATGCAGGCAGGGCTGTCCCCAGCCAGGATCGGGGCAGGCAGCAGAGTCAGCCTCAGTGCAGGCAGCCCAGCTCCTTCCTGGGTAACTCAACACCCCTGTGCGGGTCTCTCCCGTCTCTTCTAAGGGAAGAAGCAACCTGTCCCAGCACTCATGTGGGTACCGATGAATTCGGGGCTGAACCAGCTCTCCCTGGGGAGAAAAGCACTTTTTAGCCAGGAAACACAAGCAAACAGCATCTTCAAGTTCACGTGTCACACAATGCTTGCCATATTTATTAACTAAGTACTAAATGTTTAATAATTAGGCAATATTTGTAAACTTGTTCATGATTTTTTAAATACTAGTAAATGGATTATTCAACAAACACTCTATATTAAACTATGACACAATCAAGTGGTAGCAGCAATTGGCTCACACTGATGTCATGAGCCCTCGGTGCTGCAGCGAGCGGGAGCCATGCTCTCACCCCCAGGAAGGCAGCAGGAGCTGGGCAGGTGCAGGCAGCGCTCAGCAGCCACCCAGCCCCGGCCTTTCCCCTTGGCATCAGCCGAGGGTGGCCCTGGGAGCAGGAGCTGGCCTGAGGTTCATCCCCGGGGAGTCAGGCCCCAGGCACTGCTCTGGGTCTCTCTGGCTCCTGCTGCTACTGGGGGCAGCTGTTACTCCTCAGATTTTCAGTTTGCAGATTCAAGTTTAACAAAGTTAAAATCTGACTTAAACTAAGACTTCTTGAATAGAGTAATATACTGGTCCCCAGGAGCTTCAGGGAGGTACAGACTGTAAGGAGCGCCCTGCAAATCACTGCTCATATACAGGGTGTAGCTAAGAGGGACAAGCTGAGTATGCAAGTAGAACGCATCAAAGCTCCTGTGCAAATACTAATAAGTAATGCTGGCCTGCTGCAGAGGCTAATCACAAAATTAAGAAACAGATAAAGGCCCAGGAAGCCCAGCTGAAATAGGAAAGGACTGTAAGTTCAAGGAACTAATAGTATCTTCAGCTGAAGAAAAAAACCAAAACAACAAAAAAAAACCCCAAAACACCAACACACACACCAAAATCAATCAAACAAACAAAACCCCCCACCAACTCAAAACCTACTATAAAACACAAGGAATGAGAGAGGGATGTCCAAATCATGAAGCAAGTGAATACACTGCCGAAGAGTTCATACTTCAGGAATAGAGGGTGTTAAAAAGTGATTCCTCAAATCTCCACCAGCTGCTGGGAAAAGGCTTCAAACCCAAGGACCTTTATGGCCTTGGTGGGGCTCCTTGGTCTGTTGTACAGGCTGATCCTCTATAACAGGGGTGTCAAACTCATTTTCACTGGGGGCCACATCAGCCACATAAATGTAGGAGGAGTTACATTTATACAGTCCTAAAATTACATTTGGCCCTTTGAAGGCAACCACAAGAGTGATGTGGTCCCCAGTGAAAATGAGTTTGACACCCCTGCTCTATAAGATGACGGCTTAAAAACGCAGCTGAAACGAGTGCTGGAGCTACTGACTCCAGTCGTGTTCTTTCAAGGAACTGTGTGTGAGTATAGGAGAAATCTAAGAGGGAAGAATAATGAATAGTAAAATGGTGATTCTTCCAGTGGTGGGGGCATGGGACCACTGTCTGCTACTGCAATGATACTGACAAAGACAACAAAAACATATCATCCATAGCCTTTACTCACAGACCATGGAGTAGAAGACCTCCCCTGAGCACAGGAGGGTGGGGCAGAAAACTGGAACATGCCTACTGAGAAGGCTTGCCAGGTTGGAAAGCTGTTCTGCAGTGAGGTGCTTGCCACAACGAGAAGCACAAAATCACGCAGCCAAACAAATGAGAAGAGTCACCCCATGCCCAACAGACACGAGGACCTGGCTCACAGCAGAGATCGATTTGGTGCACATCTTGCATTGCTACAACACTGTCTCTGAGTTAAATCGGGACCATGCAATCACAGGTGCTGATCAACAATTTCCACTGAGGAGTTGTGGAGTCAAAGTCGCTGCCATCCTTAAAAGTGGAAGGACCAGCCAGCTTCCAGTGCCTCACTGTCGGTTAAATACCCTCCATGCACCCTGAGCTACATCGGACTGCTGGTACTGACATTTGTAATAACAGCCCTGCAGAGAAAAATCTTTTCAGAAGGTCTAGACAAGGGCACTAAGGGGAAAGGAACCTCTATAAACAGAAACCATGGCCTGATCGCACCATTTCCTAAAGAAGACAAGTTGAGGAGAGCTTTAAACTAGATTTGAAGGGGGATGGGGTTGTAGCTGGGCTTGCACCAGTGGGGCAGCACTCTAGAATTGATGAAGACCGGGAGGCCTCCCATCCCCCTAGGGTGAAATCGGTGTGCTCAGCTCGCTCCCTGAAGTGCCTGTACACCAATGCGCGCAGCATGGGGAATAAGAAGGAGGAGTTAGAAACCTGCGTTCGGTCAGGAGATTATGATCTGGTGGCAATTACAGAGACATGGTGGGACAGCTCACAGGACTGGAATGTGGTCATGGATGGCTGTGTCCTTCTCAGGAAAGACAGGCCAGCCAGGCGAGGTCGTGGAGTTGCTCTTTACGTGAGAGGGCAACTACAGTGTACTGGGTACTGTCCAGGCATGGATGAGGAGCAAGTTGAAGGTCTATGGGTGAGAATTAAGGGGCAGGCTGGCAGGGCTGATACTGTTGTGGGAGTCTATTACAGGCCGCCAGATCAGAGTGAGGATGTTGATGAGGCCTTCTACAGGCAGCTGAGAGCAGCCTCACAGTCACAGGCTCTGGTTGTTGTAGGGGATTTTAACTTCCCTGATGTTTGCTGGAAGGCCTACTCAGCCAGCCAGCCTCAGTCCGGGAGGTTCCTCCAGTGCATTGATGACAACTTCCTGATGCAAATGGTGGAGGAGCCAACTAGGAGAGGTGTGCTGCTGGATCTCATCCTCACCAACAAGGAGGGTCTGGTTCAAGCAGTAAAGGTGGGGGGCTGCCTTGGTCGCAGCGACCATGAAATGGTGGAGTTCAGGATCTCAAAGTGGCAGGAACAGAATACCAAGCAGAATTGCAACCCTGGACTTCAGCAGGGTGAACTTTGGCCTTTTCAAGAAATTGCTAGGAGAAATCCCATGGGCAAGGCTGCTTGAAGGTAAAGGGGCCCAAGATAGTTCGTTAGCATTCAGGGCCTTTGTCTACTCTGCCGGAGGCTGTTCTGAGGAGCCCTGTACCCTTGAGGCCCCAGAGGAAGTCAGGACAATGGAGGAGTCTGTCTTGGTTGATGAGGACTGGGTTAGGGAGCAATTAAGCAATCTGGACATCCATAAATCCATGGGTCCAGATGGGATGCACCCGCAGGTGCTGAGGGATCTGGCTGAACTTATTGCTAGGACACTCTCCATCATCTTTGCTAAGTTGTGGGAAATGGGAGAGGTGCCTGAGGACTGGAGGAAAGCAAATGTCACTCCAGTCTTCAAAAAGGGCCAGAAGGAGGACCTGAGTAACTATAGACCGGTCAGCCTCACCTCCATCCCTGGGAAAGTGATGGAACACCTTATCCTTGGTGCCATCTCAAGGCATATCAAGGATAAGAGGGTCATTAGGGGCAGTCAACATGGCTTCTCCAAGGGGAAGTCGTGCTTGACCGACCTCATAGCCTTTTATGAAGACATAACGAGGTGGCTAGATGATGGCAGAGCGGTGGATGTGGTCTACCTTGACTTCAGTAAAGGATTTGACACAGTCTCCCACAGCATCCTTGCTGCTAAACCGAGGAAGTGTGGTCTGGACGATCGGGTAGTGAGGTGGACTGTGAACTGGCTGAAGGAAAGAAGCCAGAGAGTTGTAGCCAATGGGGCAGAGTCTAGTTGAAGGCCTGTATCTAGTGGAGTGCCGCAAGGGTCGGTAGTGGGACCAGTACTATTCGATATATTCATCAGTGACTTGGATGAGGGAATAGAGTGCACTGTCAGCAAGTTTGCTGATGACACCAAACTGGGAGGAGTGGCTGACATGCCAGAAGGCTGTGCTGCCATCCAGCGAGACCTAGACAGGCTGGAGAGTTGGGCGGGGAGAAATTTAATGAAATATAACAAGGGCAAGTGTAGAGTCTTGCATCTGGGCAGGAACAACTCCAGGTTCCAGTATATGTTGGGGAATGACCTATTGGAGAGCAGCGTAGGGGAAAGGGACCTGGGGGTCCTGGTGGACAGCAGGATGACCATGAGCCAGCACTGTGCCCTTGTGGCCAAGAAGGCCAATGGCATCCTAAAGCGTATTAAAAGGGGGGTGGTTACTAGGTTGAGAGAGGTTCTCCCCCTGTACTCTGCCCTGGTGAGACTGCATGTGGAATACTGTGTCCAGTTCTGGGCCCCTCGATTCAAGAAGGACAAGGCACTGCTGGAGAGAGTCCAGCGCAGAGCCACAAAGATGCTTAAGGGAGTGGAGCATCTCCCTTATGAGGAAAGGCTGAGGGAGCTGGGTCTCTTTAGCTTGGAGAAGAGGAGGCTGAGGGGTGACCTCATTAATGTTTATAAATATGTGAAGGGTGACTGTCACGAGGATGGAGCCAGGCTCTTCTCGGAGACAACCAATGATAGGACAAGGGGCAATGGGTACAAACTGGAACACAGGAGGTTCCACTTAAATATGAGAAGAAACTTCTTCTCAGTGAGGGTAACAGAACACTGGAACAGGCTGCCCAGGGAGGTTGTGGAGTCTCCTTCTCTGGAGACATTCAAAACCCACCTGGATGCCTTCCTGTGTAACCTCATCTAGGTGTTCCTGCTCTGGTGGGTGAATTGGACTAGATGATCTTTTGAGGTCCCTTCCAATCCCTAACATTCTGTTATTCTGTGATTCTGTGAGTTCTGTGACTTTGACAATGGAAATAGCTGGCCAGACTACATGGACATCTTCTCACGGCAGAGGCAGTGACAGACAACCTACAAGTGCAAGGGAAATAACAGCAGGCCTGTCACCTGCAAGAGTGTTTGTGTCTTTGTTAAAGCTCGGGTGCATGTTGTGCCTGGGATCGGATATGCTGCTGTACCGGGAACTCACAGCCTGTCTCTAGTGCTGCACAGAGCAGGGTCCCTGCTGACTCCCAGCCACCGCCAAGGAGGCCAAAGACTGTGGAGCACTTTGGTAAGGTATTCACCTCTCTCAACTCCACAGCTGCACGTCAACAGGAACAAGAGCAGTTTCAACACAAATGTGTTTTATGAAACATTTTGAGGGTTGTACTCATGCTGCAGGAGCTTTACTGTAAAGGTGATAAAAGAGGAAACTAAAACAAACCTGGGGGTGAGTGATGGTGCAGAGGAGGACAGAAGCAGCATTCTGGTGCTGCTGGGAGAAGGCTCCATGGGACTTGGCCACTCTGGAGCGCAGGCTCCTGTCCTTGCCTGCACTTGCTGTGTTGGGCAGTCACTGGGCTGGGAGGAGTGGAGGAAACTGCTGCCAAATCGTAACCTATAGAAAGTAATGCTGCTACTGCAGCTGTAAGTGAAGAGTGGGGAGTTTTAGGATTGTTAATAGAATTTTGTTATCTGTGTAACAAACTTCTAGTCGAACTACTGAAGTCAGAAGATTTCAGACTGCAGTGTGATAGTACAAGAAGGGGCTCACTGATCAAACCTGAAAGCCCTCGTAGGGAAGGTGATGCAAAGTGAAATAAAACTGATCAGACCATCCATGTGCACCAAGTTAGACTGATACTGCCATAAATCATCTGTTCCAATGCTATGCAGAAGTGTCACTTTCCAGAATTCTTTTATTAAAGAAACTACGTGAACGCAAATCTGTAACACTATCTTCAGTTTTGAGACATAACGCCTCAATTTGCACAACAGTAAATGAACTTCCAAGCTTTAACTTGTATCACACTGAGCATTATGAAAAATCTGGTACTGTGCATCAGGAACAAGCAAATCGCAGGAGATGAGGTGATGGGAATGCTACGTGTCTGCCTGAAATAAAGTGCAACGACTGGTTTTGATCAGTAAAATACATGACAGGGAAAAGCTTTCAAACACTGTTTAAGTGTCTGTCAGTTACAACAAATACTGATCAAGTACGGTAAACACCAAGTTTTGCTGGGATTTCAGTTTCCCAGAGGCAAGCCATGGTTGTGGGATCACTCTAACCAAGAGGATGTGAGTGGTTCCTGGGCTTAGTTTGTGGGAGTGACATTTTGGGATCTCAGGGTTGCCTCACAGATGGCCTTGGGAATAGGGTCAATCCAGTTTATCTTCCCTGTCTGCGTCTCATAAGAAAATCTGTGTAGCTCCAGTTTTACCCTCTGATATACCTTGATTCTGACTGATGAACTCAGTAGGACTTGAACTTCGGCTGTTCCATGCCTGCTCTGTGGAGAGAACTGTCTCAGAGAGTTAGTAGTGGGAACAGTCTGTAATGTGGCGAAAATAATCCACTGTAAAAATTGATGCTGATTAATCAAACATACTTCCATCAGTAACTGTATGTTATAGATTCTGTTCCTACCTGCCATCAATTCACCACCAAGTCTGGAAAAAGAAGACATGGAGGAAAAAAAACCTAGCCAAGTGCATACTACAAATATAAAAGAAATACCAAATCATTGATGGCTGTTTGTTTGTTTATTTATTTTCCCCTGAGGTAAATATGTGGAAGTAAAAGAAGATCCTGAGCTACTGAAAAAGGAATCCCAACAGGATGCACCCATCCTGTGCCACGTAAGGAAAAGTAAAAGATGGGGATGCACAGGTAAAGAACATTATCGTGATGCTTTATGTTATATAAATGTGAGACATTCCAGCTAACCCCTTAGGTAAATGGCAGGTATAGGGTAGAAAAGCTTCCCCTATTCTGTACCCAGCCATGCAGTGGGCCACCTCTCCTGACAAATATTTGTCTCCTGAAGGTCATATTTCCCATCTGCCAGCCCTATGATGGTAGGCATACAGGTTTAGGCAAAATGAATGTGTAAACTATTTCTGCATGGAACCTTCATGCAGGGCATGTGCAGAATTATGAGGTTCCACATTTGCAGCTGCACAACTGTGTGGTTTATCCTTCTCCTCCACAAAGCAACCGGCTGCACTCTCCCCTTGAAGAATCCAAGTCAGGATACGTATTTGACTCCTTTACCACACATACTTACAAAGGCATTACCAGTTTACTCTGTAGTTACATAGGCCATCTAAGCTGTCTACACTGATTATTTTTGTTTCTGTCTTAGTGCACCACTTTAAAAGTCTCTCTTGATTTTATTGTATGAGACGTGACATAGAAGAAATTTGTCACACATTGCTCTTCCTAGAGGGATGCCCGTGTGGCTTCTGGTTTGAGTAGGCAACTTTTCCACTGTGTGAGAGCTGAACAAGATGTCAAGCTGTGATGACAGGTTGCTGGAAAAAGTGTATGACTTGTAGGGTATTATGGCAGTTCAATTCTCCAAGGTGAAGGGGTTTTCTTGTTAGCAAACCCTGCTTTGTTTTCTGACATATGGGGTCTGTGGACTTCTAGCCAAAGACGTGGAGTCGTGTTCTCAAAAGGGCTTACATTACTGGTAGGATTTTCTTTTTCCTAATGATTTAAGTGCTAAATTCCATTTTTGAAGTGACTTGGGCCAGAGTCAGGGAAGTATTTTGGAACCCAGATTTATAAAGTAGCTCAGCAGCGGGATTATCAAAACAACTCATAAATGCTTCCAAAGCTGCACTGTGGGACTGTTTTGGAGAAATGCACATGCCAACACCCTTGAGTTCTCTTCAGTTTTCAAAAATTCGAGAATCCTGAGTATGGAAGATAAAGTTAATTTCAAAGCACTGAAAAAAATTGCAAACTTCCTCTAGCAGCAGTGGCATATGGTTATGATTTCAAAAGGGGAGGGAGAAGGAAATTTTTACAAAAATTTGAAAACTTTCATGCAAAGTATAAATGAAAATGAATCTCTCTGAAATAGATGAGTGGATCTCTGTTCCTCATTTCCCTTCCCATGGGCTCTTAGGGGGAAAAAATGACTGATGCAATAGGGAGCAGCCACCCCTGAGGTCTGGCTAGTAGAGGAGACAGAATGGCCTCCAACCCTGCGACCGTGGCACATGATTGCCCAGACCAGACCCGCAGCAAACAACATCCTTGCAGCTTCTAGACCCATGGCAGATGCTGCTTCCCCATGAGAGTGAAACAGCCCATCCAGGCACTGACTGGCTGCCTCAGCCTGGGGTCACTGTGGCACAACCCTCCTGTTCCCTGCCCTGAGTGCTTCGCCAGCATCACCACACACAGACATTTGGGCTTGGCATCAATGCTTCCTCCTCCTTATCCTTTGCTTTCAAGCCTCTGACTAACTAATGTGCAACTTCCATTTTCTCCTGTTCTACCTCTACAGGCACATGGGGTGATAGAAACACAGATGACACTACGCACACCAATAGAAGGAGGTAAAACCAGAAAGGGTACATAGCAATGTTCATTCTCCCCATTTACAGACAATTTCGCTTCTTATCAAGCCCTGGTAGCTGTCTTGAATGTGGCATCACTGCTCCCCTGCTTGTATTTCTAACAAACAAGCACAGCACTGACCACTGACACCTGGAATTGCTTTTGAGGCATAATCTTCCTATCGAAACCAGGAGGTTGTGTGCCTCCCTATGGAACAGTACAGGGGAGGGAAGTATCAGTGTTGTGTCTCTGTGCTGCCTTTGTCTTTAGTAATCTGCTCTTATCCACTATCAAATACAGAAGGCTGCTTGTCTAACGCATTTCTAGACCATAAATTACCAGTCTGTTTGGGATACAACTCCCTTGTCTTGGCTTTCCTTGGCTAACGTCCCCTTCTCACCATTGGTACCAGCTACCTCTTACTGTAGAGATGTTTAATTGCTTGCAGAGCTCACCAGCGGGGTGCTCTCCAGCTCACCTAACTAGCTGTGGAATCTGCTGCTTCTGCTGCAGACCACAAAAAAGGCAGCTTCCAGTGCCAACAGCGTGGCTACTTTTTTCCAAATACTGACTGGCCTGGCCAGTGAGGGTGGTGAGACACTATCCCAGGTTGCCCAGAGAGGTGGTAGATGCCCCATCCCTGGGGACATCCCAGGCCAGGCTGGAGAGTGCTCTGAGCAACCTGATCTCGGTGAAGATGTTCCTTCTCATGGCAGGGGTTTGGACTAGATGAGCTTTGAAGGTCCCTTCCAACTCAAACTATTCTATGATTCTATGGCTTACAGAAGATGAGAGTTAAATCTGCATGTCTAACATTTACCAGTTAGGATATCTACATACATGTCATACTCTATATATGCTCTATACATGCTATCTATGGAGAGATCCCTCAGCAATCTGGCAGAGATGCACTTCAACAGTGACATACCTGACCTAAATAAAATAAATGCACATAAAACTAATTTAATGCATGTACAAGACCAATTAGCATGACAGCAATTTTAAGTCATCATAGCTTTATAGTGTTGTTTACTTGTTTAATGCTTTTAAAAACATAATGGTAGAATCAGTAAACTTCAGCTTTTGTCAGTACATGAAGGAAAACATCAAAGATGCTAACAAGTAAGTAAGAGTTAAGTCGATGATCAAAGTGTCCTAATGGTAAAAATCGTACACTGAATTGTGTGAGAAACGAAATTGTTTTTTTCTGATATTTCTATGAATCATGGATAGCAAAATGAGGGGAAAAAATACGACTTATCGCACTGCAGGGATTATTAGTCCCCTCTGAGGCCACCTCTACCTGTCACGTACTCTATTTTACAAGAATTAAAACATTATTATAGCCACATAGTACTGATAACTATTTTGCAGTTTCTTAAGAGCCATCTCTTTCCTACTCTGCCTATTTCCCACGCTGGAAATGACCTCTGTTGCTGGCACACACCATGCTAAGTTGGAAATACAGAGATTTCCCCCAGGGGGCAGCCAGCGCAGAAAACCCTTCCTGGCCAAAACGAGCTGTCGGGAAAGGCAGATGTCTTGCAAAAAGGGGCTTTGATACCCGATGGGCATGGGCACGCTTCACTATTTGGCATCACCACTGCTGCCAGGAACGTTGTTTCAGCATTTCTCCTGTCTAGATGTACCATCATTTTGACTGCATGAAGCTGCCCAAGCCGTCTCCTGCCCATCTCCTGAGAAGCCTCCGCCAGACATGCTGGGAAGCTGCTGTACACACACCTGCTGCTTTCTCTGACAGTTTCAGCAACTCCTTGCATAACAGAAAAAAAAAAATTAAATACACTTAAATGTGCAGGGTCCCAGGGGAGTGTGGGGTAGAAGCCACCTGATTTCACAGGCAGAAATAAAAGCCAAGGTATACAGGTGCCAGGATAAAAGCACAGAGCTGCCAACTAGGTGACAACCCCTTTGCAGGGCTCCTGTGCCCAAAGGCTCACTATCCTGCCCCCTCTTCTACATGGGAAGACTGATTTAGTTTCAAACACAACAAATTTAGATTCCAAGACAGCTCTGCTCCTCCTCCCCTGCCTTTGGTGTGAGGAAGGGAGAAGCTGCTGAGTATGAAGCAGAGCTTCTCGTGTTTCGATCCAGCTCTACATCTGTATATGTGATGCCATTTCTTCTGACTCTTTGTGAATACCAAGTTTCGTTCTCAGGAACTAAGGCCAAGAGACCTGTTTAATCTTTTATATTTGCCACAGTGACAACTTCTTGTTATATATTTCATTTTGTTGTACTGATAAAGAACATAAGACAAAACTTGGCATGAACACCATCCAGAGTAGCATCTGCTTAAAAATAAAACACTCAGGAGAATGTGGAAGGAAACAAGTAGCTCTGTGGCTGGAAACAAAAAAAAAATTTAAGGTAAGCAGGTCAAGCCTATAAGGAAGTGCTTGTAAACAAAGAAAATCCAAACATTTGTATTAATGATCAGTCCTGCTTGTTTCACAAGAACCCCCTCAATATACATACTTAGTGGTTTGCTGCTATTCTTCTTTTTAAATTAATGTGCTGTCATCTTTTTTAACAAGGCACACAGCTCCAGAGGGCTGAGGTGTATACAAACACATGCCTTGATTTAGCAGCCAGACCAACCGAGGCGCAGACGCATTGGGTGGCAGCTTTGCAGCAGTCCTTTGCGGCAGTGGAGTGGAAGTTGGGAGCCACGTGGTGCCATTACCAAGAGTGTTACCTTGTTAGCACACTGCAATGATCCAAGGTGGATGTGGACACTCAAAATGGCCTCTGTGGCTCCAGCATCAATGGGAACCCAACATGCAAATGGCTGCCCCATGACAAGGGGGACCCATGGTCAAGCCAACACAAAGCTCTGGGGATGCAAACCTCTTGCTGCCATTCTGTTTCACAGGAGTATCTCCTATAAAGAAAGCCCAGGGACTTGTTTTCATCAGCCCTGTTCTCAGATGCTCCATGGTGATGTTCAAGGCTACAGTCATCCTTGAATGTTTATGATTTATCCCAGCCCCCATGCCTGAGTGTGCCACCTGCCAGACCCTGACTCCGTGCTTCAACACAGCTCTGCCACACCACATTGACCCTTGCTGGCTCTGCTTCCTTCAGATCCCTCAGCGTCAAAAAAGCACAGCTGCCAAGAGAAAGACAGTCAGAAAGCTTAAAGACCTGAAAGCAAACAAAAAGCAAGCACTAAGCAATTAATTGAAAAATTATTGGCAGGCCAGGCCACAGCATTGTCGCTGCCTTTAATGATAAATGATAATAGGGTCAGTCAATGCTATAGAGAAGGCTAATACAAACACACCCTCTAGAGTGAAAGCACAAAATGAGACATACTATTATCCTAAATAGATTAATTAACTAGAAACAGAACATTAAGAACCAGGATGTTATTAGCATGCAGTGTGAAGCTCTGCAAGTGTGAAGCTGATGAATGCAGGTAGCCAGAAATGCAGTGCACAAACATGGAAGCAGATAGAAGAAAAATATTTCAGAAATGGCAATTATCTCCTTGCTCCGGCCACAGGGGAGCTGCTGGCTCCCATGGCCATGGGGCTCCAGGGCTTAGCTGGGAGCTTTCTGTTCACAGACAGCTGAAGGTCAAAGGCAGAACTTGGCCAAAACATGGCGACACTTTTCCCCCTATCTGCAAAATGTAACTGCCTGGTAGGAAGCTTCATGGCTTGCACTGAGGAATGACTTTAGAGATGTAGCAGGAAGTTATTAAAGTTTCAGAGAGAAACACTTTGAAAAATGAGTAAATGTCACACCTTATTCCTATTAAAGAGTTTTCCTGGTGAAAATAATGCTGCTTTTCCCAACAGCAGTTTGTCAATTGTATGTTTCCCATAAAGAAAAATGTTTACCTTTTAGAAATATTGAGCAAAGCTGCATGCTAGATACAGGTAACAAATAACGCACAAAAATACAGAATTTACTCAGAGAAACCTCAGTCATGTTGTCTGCACAGCTGACATGACAGAAATACCTATAAAAATACATAAGTTTAGGGGGGTTACCCATCCTTCTCCTCCAGTCCTCTACATGGAGTGCTCTACAAGAAGGAAAGAAGGATATCTTTTCTCCCACAGAGAAAGCAGAAAAAATATTTCCTGAGGAAAAAAGGTTTGTTTAGTTCATGCCTGACTTCATTTGGGGAAACACTCAAGAAGCAGATGTTGTCCACAAAAGGCCTGATCCTCCGCACGCTAATGCTGAAGTGAACAGAGAATATGGCTGTGGACCTCCAGAGACATTTGAAGCTGGGACAGAGCAGAATTTAGCCCCAAACCCTCCATTTCCAGCACGCCTAGACAGGAGAGGATGGGGCTGCCCGAGCGCGAGGTCTGTGCAAGTTTTATTCCTGATGTAGGAGGAGTCATGACAATGCAGAAACCAGGACTTTTTTCTATGAATAAACTTAGTGCAACAGGCATGACCTACATTAACAGCAGAATGATGTCATTATAATGCAGGGAATAATATTAATATTTGTCCTGGAGTATGGTAGCATTTCTGACGGGCTCTTGGGGATCCTACTTCTATTAATGGAGATCAAGCAGTTTCTTTCCATCATCTTTTCTTGCCCGGTGCTTCTCAGTAACTGCGAATAATGGCTCAGCCAGAACTGGACTCTGCAATGCAGAGCCAGAGGGAAAAAAATGCATTACGTTTCTCTGAAATATAAGGAAAAAAAAGACCTCTAATTCTCATACAGCTGGCTTCTTTCCAAAATGAAGTCAAAACTTACTCATATGAAACATGGACACTTTAAAAACAGTATGCTGCCATAGCCTATCGTCATTATTATTACAACAGTTCCAGCAGAAATCAGGACCCTCCTTGATGACAGACAGCCTTCATGGCCTTTATGGAGAAACAGATACAGACACGCACATGCTTTTTAATATAGATGTAACTTGTAACATAGACGGCACAGCAAAAATACCTAGAGACTTTACCAGATGTCAGAGCAATATATCACCCAGGCTGGTTTAATATTATCTTTAATTCTCTTTTTACCTTCCACAGAGTTTATGAAAAGATTGCAGAGATGCACAGTATCTCATCAGATATTTATTTATTCATTTAAAATATTAATATGGGAGAATACCAGTACAATATTGCCAAGCAGGAAGCACCAGGCAGAAGCAAAAATGTACTGCAAACAGGTAGACACAGCTGTACATAACATCTTTCTGGGTTTTATTTCCCCGCTTCTTTGAAGTCAGCCATGGGGAAATTTTCAAGCACTTTACAGTCTGGCAAGGCAAATGGATTTGTGCTGATATCGGGAGGGTTTTTTGCAACAGTTTCTGTCTGGCAAGGGTTCAGAATGGGACTAAGACCTCTGGTTTCAGGCTTTTAAGGTTTTGAGTGCTCACCTGGACAGGTCTCCAAGGAGGAAGGCTTTGCTGAGGATACTGAATATTTGCTCTCTAACCATCTGAGTCCTTCTCTGTCTCCTATTTTGAGAAGGACATGGACCTTTTTAAAGAGACAGGGAAAAGTGAGATGTTTCACCAGGGAGAGGATCCCTAGTCCTGCATTTCTCAAGAGGATGCTACTCACCAGTCCATAATATTTGAGCTGTTAAGACATGTAAAATTTACTTTCCCTCAAAACAAAGCACTCAGAATCAGTAGCCTCACTCATGAACGTCACTTGCAAACTTTAGGAAAAAGATGCGGTTACTCTGTCATGCAGCTCACGCTGGAAAGCCCTCTTCTCCCAGGTTGGTTGTGGCACCCAACTCCCCTGTTTGTACAAATCCAACCGTAGCAGCCCGCTGGTTTCTGCTCCAGCCCCATGTCTGGCACCACTTTGCCAATACACAACCAGCAAATTAGTATTCACAGCTCGCAATGTTAATTCACCTGTGGCCAAAGCAGGCTGGGGACCGCTCATGGCACTGGTCCCTATTGTGCCGACAAACTCAGAACACAACTGTGATGACAGTGAGAGTTCTCAGGGCTTGGGTTTGGAAAATTCTGACTCATTTGGGGACCCAACAAAACGTGCTTCTCTCTACTTTGGCAATGAAGGCAGCTGCTTGTTTTCATAGATAGCATGCTCTTGCCTTCCCCAGGTTTAATCCTCCAGAGGACTTGGTGGGGATCCTGGCATGCCCACTGGGAACCTCTCATGCCTTTGCCTCTGCATCCCACCAAAGGCAGTGGTGACGCCAGTGACAAGGGCAGCAGAGCTCCTCTGACAATCTGATCCTTGCAGCAGAGCAAAAGCCAGTAGGAGGGGGAGAAATCTGTACACAGTCCATTTGAGCAGGAATCCCTTTGCCTGACTCTGTAAGCATGAGAGCAAACATCTTTCCCTCAGAAGAGGGATTGAAAATGTAGCTTTAAGCAATTAACACGATAGCAAATGTCCCTAGCATTGCCCCATATGGTGTGTGATTTAAATCATCTATCTTGTTCTCTATAAACGCTGCTAAAATTGATACATGACAACTTTAAAGCCAAGTGAAGTTTACTTAATGTAAATTGCCTCAACATCTGAGATTTAAAATATTTTAAAAAAATAATTAAGATTGAATCAAACATGTTCCACTCATGCTGAGCCATGCAAGGTAAACTTGGGGAGAAAACTTGGTAAACTATCACATATGTTGAAAGTGTAGCTTTCCCCCTCACTTAAGCAACAGTGTCCAGGAGATGTTTCTCCTTTCTCTGTGTAGGACAGGAGGGGTGTCCCTGAAAGGTAGACTCTCCTTGTGCAAACACAGCTTGCACAGGGAAATCGATATTAACCTGGGAAAATGGGAGAGCTGAGTATCTGCACATGCAACTCACACACTGGAAACTCTCGCTCTGGTTCTGTTCCTGGACCTGTGTGACAGGTTTCAGTGAAACCTGAGGGAAAACAGAAGCCCCAGGCAATATCTTCAACAGGTTCAAGCCCTGCATGAAATCCTTGATGAAATGCTGTATAGATGAGTATTCATTTGGTGGAGTGGGCTGAAAGCTTTTGGGCGTATGTGTGTGTGCAGAGAGGGAAGAAAAATAATCTCACTAAACCTCAACTTTTCAATGTCTGGCTAGCAAATGGCCCGAATGCTGGAGTGTCCGAGGGCAGCAGCTCTGCAACGGCCCGTCACCCTTACAGCTGCTGCCTGGAGGGCTGGGACCTGTCACTGCAGTTTATCATCATTATTATAATTATTTATTCTTATTATTAACAATAACATTTACTATCCACTGTCCCTACAATAGTGCATGTGAGTGGTTGAGGGCTGCCTTGGTTGCAGCGACCATGAAATGGTGGAGTTCAGGATCTCATGTGGTGGGAACAGGATACCAAGCAGAATCAAAAGCCTGGACTTCAGTAGGGCCAACCTTGGCCTTTCCAAACAACTGCTAGGGGAAATCCCATGGGACAGGGTACTTGAAGTTAAAGGGGCCCAAGATAGTTGGTTAGCATTCATGGACTGCTTCTACCAAGCTCAAGATCAGAGCATCCCGACACATAGGAAGTCAAGGAAGGGAGCCAGGAGACCTGATTGGTTAAACAGGGAACTGGTGGGTAAGCTCAAGTGGAAGAGGAGAGTTTACAGATCATGGAAGGAGGGGCTGGCCACTTGGGAAGAATATAAGGCTGCTGTCAGAGGATGTAGGGAGGCAACTAGGAAAGCTAAGGCCTCCTTAGAATTAAACCTTGCGAGAGGGGTCAAGGACAACAGAAAGAGCTTCTTCAAATACATAGCAGATAAAACAAACACTAGAGGCAATGTAGGCACGCTGATGAATGAGGTGGTGACAGAAGATATAGAGAAGGCAGAGTTACTGAATGCCTTCTTTGTCTCTGTCTACTCTGCCGGAGGCTGGTCTGAGAAGCCCTGTACCCTTGAGGCCCCAGAGGAAGTCAGGCAATGGAGGAGTTTGCCTCAGTTGATGAGGACTGGGTTAGGGACCAGTTAAGCAATCTGGACATCCATAAATCCATGGGTCCAGATGGGATGCACCCGCAGGTGCTGAGGGAGCTGGCTGAACTTATTGCTAGGACACTCTCCATCATCTTTGGTAAGTCATGGGGAATGGGAGAGGTGCCTGAGGACTGGAGGAAAGCAAATGTCACTCCAGTCTTCAAAAAGGGCCAGAAGGAGGACCTGGGTAACTATAGACCGGTCAGCCTTGCCTCCATCCCTGGAAAGGTGATGGAACAACTTATCCTTGGCACCGTCTCAAGGTATATCAAGGATAAGAGGGTCATTAGGGGCAGTCAACATGGCTTCACCAAGGGGGAAGTCATGCTTAACCAACCTCATAGCCTTTTATGAAGACGTAACAAGGTGGATTGACGATGGCAGAGCGGTGGATGTGGTCTACCTTGACTTCAGCAAAGCATTTGACACCGTCTCCCACAGCATCCTCACAGCAAAACTGAGGAAGAGTGGACTGGATGATCGGGTAGTGAGGTGGACTGTGAACTGGCTGAAGGAAAGAAGCCAGAGAGTTGTAGCCAATGGGGCAGAGTCTAGTTGAAGGCCTGTATCTAGTGGAGCATCTCAAGTGTCAGTGCTGGGACCAGTACTATTCAATATATTCATCAGTGACTTGGATGAGGGAATAGAGTGCACTGTTAGCAAGTTTGCTGATGACACCAAACTGGGAGGAGTGGCTGACATGCCAGAAGGCTGTGCTGCCATCCAGCGAGACCTGGACAGGCTGGAGAGTTGGGCGGGGAGAAATTTAATGAAATATAACAAGGGCAAGTGTAGAGTCTTGCATCTGGGCAGGAACAACTCCAGGTTCCAGTATAAGTTGGGGAATGACCTGTTGGAGAGCAGTGTTAGAGAAAGGGACCTGGGGGTCCTGGTGGACAGCAGGATGACCATGAGCCAGCACTGTGCCCTTGTGGCCAAGAAGGACAATGGCATCCTGAAGCGTATTAAAAGGGGGGTGGTTAGTAGGTTGAGAGAGGTTCTCCCCCCGTACTCTGTCCTGGTGAGACTGCATGTGGAATACTGTGTCCAGTTCTGGGCCCCCCGATTCAAGAAGGACAAGGCACTGCTAGAGAGAGTCCAGCACAGAGCCACAAAGATGCTTAAGGGAGTGGAGCATCTCCCTTATGAGGAAAGGCTGAGGGAGCTGGGTCTCTTTAGCTTGGAGAAGAGGAGGCTGAGGGGTGACCTCATTAATGTTTATAAATATGTGAAGGGTGAGTGTCATGAGGATGGAGCCAGGCTCTTAGTGACAATCAATGTTAAGAGAAGAGGCAGTGGGTGCAAACTGGAACATAGGAGGTTCCACTTAAATATGAGAAGAAACGTCTTCTCAGTGAGGGTAACAGAACACTGGAACAGGCTGCCCAGGGAGGTTGTGGAGTCTCCTTCTCTGGAAACATTCAAAACCCACCTGGACGCCTTCCTGTGTAACCTCACCTAGGTGTTCCTGCTCTGGCAGGGGGATTGGACTAGATGATCTTTTGAGGTCCCTTCCAATCCAATGACATTCTGTCATTCTGTGAACAAAGGAAAGCGTTTAGCCAGGACAATTCACACCACTGAATTCCACAGCCTATAAATGAAACAGGAAAGGCAGGAATTGCCCAGTATGCCTCGCTTGTTCCCTTTGATCACGGCAGATTATTTGCCTGCATCAGATTTTTCCTGGGTTCCCTGTTCCCCTTTTTCCCTAAATATTTGTTCAATGCCACCCCATTGTGAAAGGACACCCCTTGCAAAGTGTAGTTACAGCCATAGGGGTCTTATGATGGTAGGGATGAAATTGCCCTGATGTATTTCTAAATCCAAACACCAGAACAAAGAGAAAATAAGCAGAACTGAAAACGTGGATCTGCTGTCACAAGAGCACACCGGAAACCCTGCATTTGCCTGTCTGGTTATGACATTGTAATTTGAGCCTTTCCTCAGTTTCAGAACGCACATCTGCCACCTATTCTCTGAAACTATACTTATTTTTTTCTTAGGCTTTTGTGGACGGATACAATTCCCTGAAATAAAGATTGCTCTGAATGACTGAAAGGTCCCTTAATTGCCATGTCAGTCCTCCCACGTGTGCTCTAAACTATGAGCTGGTTTAATTTCCAAGGTACAACAATATGGCCTGTAACTCTCATTTGCAAGAACAATAAATAACGTCATAATTGGTTTCCTTTAAGAGTTTGGATTTATGGGAAGAAAAATAACAACCTACAAACAAAATAGGGACTTTGTAACCCCTGTTCAGCTTTAATTCTTCCACGCAGCACATCTCTGCATCTCTTATTAATGAAGGTTTTTTTTTGCTGCTGCAATGTGTCTTATGTGGGGTGGAATGTACTTAATTTGATCTGCAATTATTATTATTAATGCAACTAAGTTTAGTGTAACAGTTTACCTTATCTCCAAGGTAAAATATGGTTCTCACGTGAAATGTGCAGCTCTTTCAATCTGTCTTGCATCAGGATTGTTATTGATTTGAAGAGGGTTTTGTTTGAATGCATTGTGCTATGGCTAATGATTAATCAGCATATGCTGCATTCTGCACGCTCCCCCCTCCCCGCCCCTGGAATGACTTAAAGTTCTTAAAATTGAAACTCAAATGAAAATAGTTTCCAGGTTTGGGTTGGTTGGGGTTTTTTTCTGTTTTGGATTGGCTTGTTTTTAATTAAAACAGCTAGGAGCTGCAGAGAAGCATCTCCTTTAAAAACTAAAATGTTTATGTGTGCATAAGCAGAAAAAACAGTGTTTCATTTTTTGCCAATATTATCTGAGTTTTTCAAGTCCGTTGCTGGACTCCTAGAAGATTCAGTTCAAATGCACCTTCTGTATGGGTGAAGCAGTTTTTCTAGAAGCTATTTAATACCTCAGAATGATTTCAAGACAGATTGCAGGTTTACTGCGAGCACGGACATCACGAATGTACACACCAAAAGGTACAAATTATTCTATGCTCTTCTCTTTCATTAATGACCGTGTTTGCTCTAGTGAAATGTAGGTCGTTTCATTCCTTCTTACTTCTCTTACTATGACAGTTCACATGCAGCCGTTTTCTCAAGCTGTCTCCTCTGTGGCCATTTGCATTTTGCTCCAGTCCCCAGATCTTCAGCTGCAAGAATATTAACCCTGCCTATCAAGCACGAGGGAGAACGGTATATTCCCTACTTCAGAATTAATTTAAAAGCATCCATTTTTGACAAGGTAAATAGTCCTGGTTAATATTCACGAGCAAATACTGACAGTTTTTTACAGAGGAGAGAAAAAAAAAGCAGAGTGACTGTCTGTGCAGACAGGGCTGTAACTTACGTATGAACTCATCTTAAATATCAACACCAACACTCCTGACAGCCCTTGGGAACACGCTCTGGCAATAAAAACTTCTGGGTGCTGGCCTGCACTCTAAGAATATTTTTTTCCAAAAGTGTACATGCATACATTAAAGGCAGCTCAACTCTGCAAAATGCCTATCCCACCCTCTATTTCTATTTAAACGAACATGTTGCCTGCTACTCTGTCTTGTTGTTCTTTGTTTTTTTTGGCTCAAGAGACTAAGGCACAGTCGCATGTGGTGAAGCCAGATTTTTTCCTCTTCCTTCCCCCATCAAAACAAATTTCCAAAGACAAAAAGAAGGCTTCTAGTGCTTGGTATTCACGGTTGCCACCCATGTGTCACACATAATTAGCAAGTTAAACCTACAAATTAGATGTCATAATTTGGTAATTACACCACAATCTGGTACTTTGTAACCTCTTTTTGCCTGAACAACAACATTCCACATTATTTTTGCTATCACAAAACACAGTTCAGTCGTCTGTCCTTGCTGCTGATTTTTCATTCTCAAGTGAGAACACAGAGGAAAGTTGAAAGTACACGAGTTCGAAGTTTTTGCTGTTATCCTTTTGCTTTGCTTAACATCTACAGCCGAAAGCCTCATAAAAAGTTCTATTTAACATGCCCACAAAATACAGCCAGCATACATTTTACCTCAGTCTGCACACGATATAAGATGCAATCTCTTTGTGTAAATTATTTTTAAAATACAAAATACAACAGGTTTTGCTTACAGAGGATAGTGGTTGTAATGTCAAGAAAAAAACCACTCCTTTTATTCTGCTGGTGAAAAATCCAGAGTCTTTCTGTGCAGTGATGCCAGAGTTTTATTTACTGACAACTGTCAAAGTGGAGCTCTGAAATATTTGCTCACGTTAAACACGTAGGGAATGATTCTTAAAAATACCTCTACCATTTCAAATGAGCTTCCCAGAATAGGCAGCCAGTTCAATGGGTTCTTCAGAAAAAAAAAAGTGCAAAGCCATTACGCGTATGGTCCAGAGTTGCAGGAAAAGCATGGTGGCACAAACATCAGCAGACAAGAAGCCCTGCTTGGAGAATCTCCCCTTTTCTCTGACTGTGTAATCAGCCTTTTGTGAGCACCTCTTGAGCCTCTCCTGTTCCTAATCAGTGAACACGATGGAGGAGTGGATGCTACATGTTTGGGTTTTTTTCCTGCCTTTCAAAATCACCCCATAGGCTGGAATGATTATTTAGGGGAAGAAAAATGAGGATTCTGCCCAAATCTTTCATGTAGAGGCAGGATGTGGGGAGCAGGAGGAAGTCTTATAACTTATGTGCAAATGCCCCGTAATGTGGGTAGCCACAGGATGTTGAACCTTCTGATCTTCAGCTCATTTTCTGCTGCATTTGCTATCAACACCATTATTATTCCTTGATTGTGGCTCTGACTGGGAAAGGTACTCAAGTAACCACCTCATTTTAAGCACATGAGAATTCGTAAAGGGATTAACGGGGCAAAGAAATATTTGGCAGCGGCACTTGCCCTCCCGGAGCCCAAATGTTGATTCTCACTGTGTCCTGCAGAGCTTCCCATCGGGATAGTTTATTTACACAAAGGTTTGAAAATGAAAAAAATGCCTTTTCATTTCGTTCCCCTGCCACACCTCTTCTCACAGCACCAGGCTGCAAGCATCTCTCGGTTCCTGTTGCTTGTTATGCAGTTTGGACATTGGTACATAGGAAAGGAGGGATGCAACACAACAGAGCTCTCCTTACATACCTGTGTTAAGGAGCAAATCTTAATAAAGTGGGGCAGGGCATTTAAAATCACTCTGGATCTATCAATATTATTAACAATCTAATGAATATTTTTGCCTACTTTTTCAAGTATGTTAACTGGAAAAAGTGCCTGAGAGGCTTTCCCATTTTTACCTAATGATGGCTGTAGAAAAATGCTTGTTCATTCCTTTGATGGAGTCTCTAATGGCACAAGTAAATCAAGGTCAGTTTTCCCAAATCATGACATAAAACCTGACAAATAACTGAGAGCACTTTCTTTGCAACACTTTAAACGAGCAGTTTCCCAAACCAACAAGAACAATGGTAGGAATAAAAAGAAAGTCAAATGATAAAGTAAGCTTTTGCCTGATTAAACTGCTTGAGAAAACGTGTACGGAAAGGTGAAAAAAAAAAGGCTTTAAGGAAACATTCCACTATTTTGCAGTGCACTTTTTTAGTATCAGGTTAATGAAAACGTGCTGCTGGAAGTTATTGGCTTTTCCTTACACACTTCTGTCCGATATCTTAAGATGGCTTTTAATGCCAAATGTTGACACTATGGAGGAGACTTTGGAAAACAGAAAGCAAGCACAGCCATAAATAATACTACTGCATTTAATGCTACTCTGGCTTTGTCCTTCAAAGCACTACTGTTCTAACCTACAGAAGCCTCAGTGATTGGCATTAGCTGACCTGCCCAAATACAAAAACACGTTATACTTGCTGTTTCTTTTAAAATGGTTATCACCAGTCCCTGGTAACAAGGAGGAAAAAAAAAATATCCACCCTGAAGTCAGTATGAAAACGAAAACCAATAGAGAAGAGAAGCTGTCGTATTTGATTTAAGAATTACAAGAAGCCTGAGCTATCTGCTGGGGAGTCCGTGATAATGAGAGGGGAGAGACTTTCAAAGATTTTTCAAAAGCTCCTGAGTGACTGAAGAAACTTTCTTGAAACTCAGTGGACCCCAGGACCCCAAGGAGCTTCCCGCTTTTGAAAAGTTTCCACTCTATCAGCTCCCATTTTCAGCAGTAGCATTTTCCTGTGTGCTTCGCTGCAATGCAGGCAGCTGCAGGAGGATAAGCTGCTAAAAAAAAATGAAATATTTGGTGGAGAAGATGCTGTAAAAGTCAGTCCTCCTGCAAATATATCACAAAACTGATCACCTCCCTTGATAGTTAAATAGTTGCAGCCTCTTTGCTGCAAATGTCCCTCTCCCCTCCTGTTGCTCCCTGGCGCTGCAGCCTCCTAAACCCCACAAGGTCTCAGCTCCTGTAAATTTCCTGCATTCATCCTTTGGTGACTTGCTCCAGCATCGGCTTCAGAGGTGTCTACTGGATTTGCCTACCCCAGGCCTGCACCTGCAGATGCCTGCCCAGCACAGGAAAACAAAAGAGCCAGGCTCTGGTAGTGATTATCCAGCCAAGCTCCTCACCTGGCTTGTGGGACAATCTCAGCACAGATATAATTACTCCCCATTTTTGGCACATCAATGCTGAAATACCTCAGAGTGTAGTTTCACCAGCTTCCTGGAATTTTGCCGTGACAAGGATTTTTCTCTCTGCCCTCAGCCTGCTGAGGAACCGTGCTGTCCTCCTCGCCACTGCAAACATTTCCCATAAAACATATAACTTGAGTGAAGCTGGAAGGTATGTTTTTTTGGCATGCAGGATCTCCATCATTTCACCTAGAAATTACACATGCCAGGCAAAAATCCCCACGCTGGCAGGACCGGCAGCACCCAGGGACATTTCCAGCACTTAATCTGTGCACTACTGCAGAGCAGGGATGGCCCCAAAGCAATGAGGAGTTTCCCAACCCATAATTAAGGGCAGCGAGATGTAAGCATTGGACCCACAAATAAAAGAAACCCTGGCGGTTTCAGCAGGTAAAAAAACCAACCTGATTTCCACCCCCACCCCCCGCCCCGCCCCGCCACCATTTTGGTATTTGTTACGGATTTTCAGTCATATCAGCTTCAGAAGGGGAGGGGGGGGTTGAATGACTCACAGACCTTCTGCACTTCCCAGGCTACAGAAGAAAATTGGCAGTTTTATTTGCATTTTATTTCTTCATAGCTGGAGCAAGTGAAGGTGGGAACTCAGGGGATTAAAGAGGGGTACAAGGCCTCTGTGGTATTTCTGCAGAGAGCAAGGTTTGTGTGTATCAAACCTTTGACAAGTGCTCCCACAGATAAGCAAAACTTTGCTGCGGTGATGTGCCCCTCGCCAAAAATCTTGGCCCAGTGCCTTTGAGCAAAGCTGTCGTGCTCCCTGGCCGGGGAGGGAGGGAAGGGACTCCTGTCCCTCATGACTAAAACATGAACCACTGCCAAATGGCTGGCAGAGTTACCCATCAGAGACTCTGTGTAATGCTGCATTTTGCCAGCACAGGAAGTGCTTTTGCCTGAGGTGGCTTTTATGGAAGCCATGTTTGCGTGCAAACCTTCACTTACAGCAACATGCGGTGGCAAGCTGATGTTCACATGAGTGTAAACTTACAGTGAAAGGCAGGAGCCGCCAGAGATGTTACAGTGTTCAACCCAGTCAGCGTGGCGAGCGGCCTCATCTTTTATTGAAGTCTGTTCCTCAGAGGAGAGCTAAAAATTCACTCGACGTTGTCAGGAAAGTGTCTGTTTTGGCTGCAGAGAATGGTTCCCAATCACAGAAAGATAAAAACATCAAAATAAGCTAATAGGGATATGCCTTGAAATTTGGCCCCAGCGGGCTGGGGGCAAGTTTCCTGGGGATGCATTAAGCATGGCTCAGGGTATTGCAGCACACAGGCGCACTGGAGCTAAGCGGGGCTGAGGCAGGGGGAGGAGAAGATGCTCCAAGAAAGATATCCAACAATGGAAAAAAAAAAGAAAAAAAAAAGAAAAAAAAAAGAAAAAAGAGAACAAAAAAGAAGGGAAGGGAAGGGAAGGGAAGGGAAGGGAAGGGAAGGGAAGGGAAGGGAAGGGAAGGGAAGGGAAGGGAAGGGAAGGGAAGGGAAGGGAAGGGAAGGGAAGGGAAGGGAAGGGAAGGGAAGGGAAGGGAAGGAAAGGGAAGGTCCTCTCTTCTTCTCTAATTCCCTCAGTGCGGGGCAGAGTGCAGTTGCCAAGGAGGATTAAAGCTTGGTTGGGGATCAGGGATGGGCATCAGGACCTGCAAGGAGCCTGGACCAGCTTCCTCCTGCAATGTCCCCCAAGCCTCCCTTGCAACCATAATCTCACATAGGTACTCTGCTTGCCCTTATGAACCCTTTAATGTACATCTTAACACTGGGTTTTATCCATCTTCACTGTCTTCTCCTCTCTCTCCTTTTCAATACCTTCTCAGCTGAGAGGCTGAAATCTTAGGAATTTGAGGTTTTTGGGAAACAGAGCTTATGTGTGTGCAGTGATGAAGGTTTCAGCGCACTGCCTGATTTCAACCAGTTTGTCCTTTCTGTTACCTGATTCCTACAAGTTTCCCGCAAACTGGTATTGAGAGGAAAGAGAGACCTCTCTACTGAGGGAAAGTTGTTGAAAGTGCTCACCTCTTATTAGACACAACACAACCCACAGGGGAGAGAGCTGGACTTGGCTGGGCTTTGCTAGTTTTGCACTGACACAATTTGTTTCTCCAAACCTGGTGCCTATTTTTCTAGTTCCACCCCAGATCCATACACCTGTGACCATTTTTAAGCACCTTACTTGCTCTCCAACACTAGGTTTGCCAGTTTAGTAGTACAGCTTGGCCTAGCAAATGATGATGCCCGACGTTACACAGGCAAGCAAGAAGGTCAAGTCCCACCCTAGAGGAGTTTCATATCTAAGGAGACACAATCACTTTAACATCTGTGCTGTAGTGGTTAAAATAAAGATGGGGAAAAAAGAGAAAGAGCAGACTTATCGCAGGTGGATAATGCGCTAGCATGAGGTAAGACTCGGGCAAAGACTCTACGGAAGTCCTTTCATCCCACACAACCCTACACAGCAGAGTTGTCTTTGTTTTTATCTGGAACTGCCTCCCTCGCCCAGCCATTAATGATTTGAGCAGTGCAGTGCTTTTCTTTAAAGCGCATCTAAGTCATAAGCAGGCTTCTTGATTATATTTACCCAACCGACTTATTTTAAAAGATCATTTAATAAAATACCCTGCCAGAACCAAGTATAAGAGGTTAAGAAACCATACGTTACAGCAGTGTGGCTTTCTTAGCTCAGTACTCACTGTGCACCAGCCCAAGCCCTCCCTAGCACTTGTCAAGTGTCCCAGCATTTAATTATTGCAATGTGAAAAATCATGCAACAGTAGATTCAATATTTTAAGATGATATCTATGATCATATAGAAGAGTTGCGTCAGATAGTCCCAAAGCAGACCCTAGTGAGTGAATCCACCAACTATCAACCCAATGGTACTCATTTTCAGAAGTAAATCAACTGTAATGCTTTGTGCCTGTCAGTCTCACTGATTTTATTTGACTCTGCTGGATTTCAAAAGAGAAAAGCCCTGTCTCCTTGCCATGCCTAGGCTTGCTTTTAAGACCTCCTCACAGTAAGCTCCAAAAAAACCCCAACAAACCTGTTTTCAAGCTTTTATTCTACTGATTATCCTTTTTCTTTACTAATTAGCCGTGTAAAGCCAGACTGAAAATGCTTAGACTGGAAGCATCACCTGTATTACCACCTATATCTTTCACCAACATTGCTGCTTTCACTAACAGCAGGATTTAAGGGACAGCATTTTATGTTCCCAGTTGTGCCATATTAGGGCTACACATTTTCCCACCTTTTTAAAAATCATTATCACAAAAAGATGTGTGATACCGAACTAATGGCCACCTCCAGTAATGCTCTCCCTGGCAGACAGATGAAATGACAATTCAGTGGGCTTCCCTGTTTGCTTTCTGATCCTCAGGTGGAAAGTTCTCTCTCTTTGGTTATGGTTATTTTCCTGGCTCCTGCAGCAGCACAACTTGGCACAGCCTCTGTGAAGCCCGCCGAGCTCTGCCAGCTTACACCAGCCAAGATTGTCCTGACAGCTCCTATGAAAGCCAACCATGGGTGATGAAAGAGAACTATAAATAGAGCTGTTTCTCCCCTTGGCCAGAAAGCAGTATTTTGAATCCTGAAAGCACACCACCATAAGGTTTTTCATTAGGAAAAAAAAAAAAAGTGTATTTCAAATTATTTGCATTGCCTTTTTAACTATTTGCACTGGGTCATTTTTTTCAAGGCTTTTTCTGAGGACCTGGGCAAAAATTTGCTTTATGGTCATGAAAGCCAGGGTTCTGCAGGACTTGGAAATCATTAAGTCCCATAACTTACCAGCGGATCTCCAGAGCTGGCCACAGGACTAACCCTTACCAACAACACAGGAAGGGAAACAAGGCCACCACAGCCTGCTAGCCAAGAGCCCAGTGGTAAAAAACCTGGCCAAAATACGCAGTGCCCCAAGGCTTGCATACTCAGCCTGAGCTGGCAGTTAGAACCCATCTCCTAGGGGGTGGGAATGGACAATGACACTTGCTGTCTCCTTAGCATGGGATTTTCCTTTTTATTTATTCGAGAAGAATAACTTCTGCAGAAATCTCCATCACAGAAAATGAAGGTCTTAAAGTTCTGCTGACACCTCCCGGAAAACTTTGAAAAATCTCTGAGATCACTTGAAAATAAACCAATGCCTTTATCATACTTTTGCCTGTTCTTTTAGTTCTTACTGAAGGAGATTTGTGTAGACACAACAGCCAAGGTTAAAAAAATATAACTAAGACAAAAATTATTATTACTATGGTTAGCAGTTTGTTTCAGATCTTGTTCTTCCAGGCTACATTCTCCGTGTTTCCTTTAACCAAGAAAAAAATTAATTAAAAATAATTTTTTCCATGCTCGTCAAACTCCCCTCTGCCAAGGCAGCACTTTTCAGGCCTCTGTGCAGATGCAGGGGCAGCGGCTGCTGAGCACAGAGACGAAGGGAAGTGGAAGAAAACCAAGGCCTTGTCCTGTTGGGCTATGGCTACAACAAGCATGACCCACTGCTGTCCTAAGGCTCCCCTTTGATATAAATACATTATGTTTTAAAAAATTAATATATATACCTATATACACACACATTTTGAGGAGGTCTCCCTCCTGTCTTATCTCTAGGTGCTGCTCAGTCTGTAGCAAAGCACTGTCTCAAGCATAGCTAAGAATAAGCTGTTTTGAGACGTGCCAATGCGCTCATTGGACAAATAGAAGTCACTCGAGTCACTGATGCATCCAAGGTGCCATTTTTTCTGTCAGCCTTTGCCTGTTGTCTCAGTTTTTTGATGGAAGACTGAAAGTACCATGTATTTAAAACTATGAAGCAAGCCCCCAAATCCAGAGGTAAAACCTAAAGCATTGCACTGGAAGTATAACATGCTGGTTTTCTCATTCATTTTCTCATTTCAGATAATTTCTTTCCCATTTTCAAGCTCCCGTCCATAGCTGCATGTACAAGATACATCAGGTTATATGTGAAAGTTGAAACTTATCTTGAAGAAACATGCACCTTTTGGAGTGGAGCTTTGTCAGAAGCATCAACCATTTAGGAGAAATTTGCTGAAATGGGGAAAATAAAAAAAGCAGCTACTGTACTGATGCATTGATCCTCCTATGTGAACTGCCCGACCTTCTTTGGGAAAGTCAAACTAAAAGCTAACTCATGACAAACAGCCTCCCACTGAATAGCTGTGTGCTGGCTTGTCCCCTCCAGCTAAGCTGACCAGGGAAAATCCCATCCCACTTTCCTTTCTGTCTCCAACACCATCCAATCAACTCCTCAGGTTTACCTCTTGTCCTTTTAGATCCTGGCTGCTGCTGAGCCTCCCAAGGCTCACTTCACCTGCTGAAGAGAGAAAATGTTAGTTGGAAATCTCAGAACAGAGATCAGAGGATGGGAAATGTGACACTGGCCCTTTTCACAGCCTTTTAGCCCAGGCATGAATGATTCCTCGAGAAACAGAAGGGCTGAGCCCACGAACTGATGCATTCATCATGTAACCAGAAGCTCTTATTAAACACCAATACAGGAGGCCTGACAGCAGAATTGGTAGCCTTGCCCAAACAAATATTTAATCAGAAGCATTAGTTGGTCCCATTAATGTTACAAACCACTAAAGGGGAAAAGTTGGAGGGGGAGCTCATTTGTGCACCTCAAGTATTTTAGCAAAAGAGAAAGAAAACCGAGAAAAAGAGAAAGTAATAACTCTTTTGTCCTATAGCATTTGCAGCAAGGGAAGGGACCTGAGTGGGGAACATGTTATTTTCTTTTTTGGGGTGCTTTGGGGGGCTGCCAACTGATCCCATTTGGTTAAAGCTGCTCTTGGGCAAGGGCAATGCACTGCCTTTCCATGACAGCTGAGCTCTTCAGTGCCTTAGACAGGTCCCAGAATGTCCTTGTGTGTCGAAACAGGCCCAGGGGTACTGAGCCCCCTCCTGGGACCCACCACGGGCCCAGGACCTGTTCCTCTTCCCTCCGGTGGTATCTGCAACCAAAGAGAAGGGCTGCAACATCTCTTTGTGCTCACCACATCAGAGAATGAACCTGTTTGTTCCCTCCCCATCAGTGCTGATTTACCAGCTGTCACCTGTTATGTTGTCTCTCAAAAGGAAAAGCACAGAATAAACGGTTTCGACAGAGTTTGCGCTCAACATTCTGCAGCTCATGCTTTGGCATATGATGAGAGTGGGTAAGCAGAAAAAGCAAAGCAGCAGCACCTGTTTCTTGTGAGCGAGCCATCCTCTCCACTTCAGCTTTTCTATTTATGCAACATGGCAACCCACATGGATTAGAAATTAAACTGTAAATGAGCCTTTTCCATTTCCTGCCTAAGTAAGGATTAGCATATTTTAAAGCATGCTCAGGGGTTTTGCACTTTCTGTAATGAAACCTGTTCAAACAGATAATTGATATGCAGCCACCAAATAAATATCTGACTGAAGCAACAACGTTCTCTCTTTAAAAAAAAAAAAAAAAAAATTATTCTCAGTAAACATCTCCTCCCAGTGATGCTCTCCATTGCAGTGGCCAGTCTCCGTGGCAAAGTTGGAGCAGGTAGAAAAGCAGGTCAAGCATTGGTAGAAAAGCAGACCAGGCACCTGAGCCTGAGTATGAAATACAGAAATCCTTCAAGAGCATGGTGCAGAGGGGAAAGAGCATTTGAGCAGCACCTCTCACTCTTTTATACCACTGAAAAAAACATGTCCCCATGTCTCCTGGCCAGAGGCACCTCTGTACCAAACAGATATGGCTGTGCAGATACACACATGCCAACAACACGTCATCTCAGGTTTTGTCACTATTGTGCTCCCGGTTGGATTAACCCCGTTGAACCAAACAACTTTTTCAACCCCCTGGCCTGCTAGACCCCAATGTCACCCTCACAGATATCTTCTGCACACAAGCTCAGCTAAACAATGCAACAGCAGTTACCCAAATAACACTTCATATCAAGTAACTCAGGTTGAGCCTAATGGGTTTGTGAGTGGATGAACAAACATGACCTGTCACATAGGAAATGGGGCACGTGCTGAGCCACCATGTCCTCTGCTTGACCCAGGTCCAACAGTTAATTAATCTGTCATCTTTTGTTACATTGCTTGGAGGCATGTAAATATATTCCAAGTCCCACACCTAATGAAACAACATCACTGCTCCAACAGAAGCCTTGGTGCTTTGGTCCTGATGGTCTCTAAATATCCATTTCAATTCAAAGGCACTTCAGCCTTAAATTAAAATGGAACAGCGAGCCAACATTATTAGTTTTAATACAGAAAAGAAGCATCTGCTCTTCAGTTGTTTAGGTGATGATTCTCGGAAACAGATGAATTGCCATCTGATTGTAGAGTAGAAATAGAAACACAACACACATTTCAAATGTAAGTAGCTGAAACAGTTCCTTTAAAAAATAACTCAAAAATTAAAACCAAGCATGTCTGAAGTCCCTAATAGCAGGTGCAGAACAAGAACCTTCCTGGGGAAGACTTAATTTCCCCTGCAGGCTGAACCTGCATGCAGTGTGGCCAGCAAGTGAGACAGGAGATTTTTGGAGAAGGGAAGAGGGCTTGTGGGCTGCGACGCTCTGCATGGATGCTCTGCATGGAAGCAGAGGCACGGATCATGAATTGGCAGATGTCAACTTGGTTAGAGAGACAGCACACGCCAGCTGACAGTCGTGCCAGGTGGAAAAGCACACGTTGCCTTTCAAAATGCAAAGAAAGGCTTAATGTGATTTGGGGCATGGGGGGACAGGGGCAGTTAATCAGTGTCTGCTGTTCTGTCACCAGTGCTAATGGCCTTAGCTGCTGCAGTCATGTCATTTAAACATGTAGCTCTGCTACCTTCATCTCCAGTCGAACAGCATGGAAACCACAAGAGTAGTTTTAGATGTGCTTGCTGCTCTTTCAAAGTCTTCAGCTTAAGCTAGATGGGTAGAAATTTGTCCTTTTAAAAAAAGAATACTTGAAAGGACAAGTTTCTTGTTGGAAGCGGAAAGCTGAAGAGAAAGCCTTGACAGACTGAGTCAGAGTCTCTCAGGTTGGGAAATATCAAGGCCCATGTGCCCAAAGAAACACTGGTTTGCTAAGGCGGCACTAGACAGATCTCAAATACACTTAGATATTCATATTATATATAAACAACTTTAGAATACTTCTATTAACAGTGATCTCATTTCTTCTTTAAGGGACGAAAACATCTCCAAGGTATGTCTTTTGGGTATACGCAAGAAGGACACATTTAAAGCTCAGACAACATAGAATAATAGAATCATTTTGTTTGGAAGAGACCCTCAAGATCGAGTCCAACTGTTAACCCAACATTGGCACTAAAACATGTCCCTAAGAACCTCATCTCCACGTCTTTTAAACCACTCCAGGGATGGTGACTCCACCACTGCCCTGGGCAGCCTGTTCCAATGTCTGACAACCCCTTCTGGGAAGAAATATTTCCTAATATTCAATCTAAACCTCCCCCAGCACAACTTGAGGCCGTTTCCTCTCATCCTGTCACTTGTTACTTGGGAGACCAACCCCTCCTTGGTACAACCTCCTTTCAGGAAGTTGCAGAGAGCAAGAAGGTCTCCCCTCAGCTTCATGCGATTGAGGAGTGAATTACCATTTGTCGTGGTAAAGCAGTTTCAGGAGCATCCTTTCATACACCACTGACCAAGCAGCCAGCTGGAAACCTACTGGCATGAAGAGACACTGAGCTACAAGAAACCCACTTGCGGTGCTTTAGGAATTGGACAGCACAAGCCATGACCAAAAGCCAGTAACGAGCCACCACGCTCTCCTGCTGCATGAGACATTGCAGGTTCACCTCTGCACCAAGTATTCCTTTGGCAATGCTTGGACTCTTCCCTCCCTCTCAGGAAACCAAACAGATTTCAAAGTGTACTTTAGATTGCACATTAAAACACATGGCAGGTACACCTGCTAGGACTGGCATCAAAATCCTATTACTTAATAAGAATATTTTCTATTTTATCATAAGCCCGTGCAGCTATGCTTAACTGGAGTTTTAACATTCAGTGCAAAATAAGCACCTGCAACCCATGTGCAGCAATGATGCTTTTTCCCTTATTTTATGCTCCAGACAGAATCCTGGAAAATTAATGCTTTGTTTTTAATACAAATGTTTAAACAAGGACACCATTTTTATTTTATACTTTTAATCCACTTGACTTGCCCCCCTAGACAGCATAATGTAGGCACCTGAAAGATTAAATTGAAACCAGCAGTAGCCCAGAAGAGGTTAATCCAAGATGCAGAGGTTAAAATCTGGGTTGCTGACAGATCATACAAAGGCCATTGAGTGTGTCATGCTTTCAATTGTTACTTAAAGGAAATTATATCTAATTAATTCACCATAGCTATCTTGCTTTATGCTAATTAAATGGCTGAACACTTATTTTAATATAAGGGGTTTTTTTTAATTAACAGAAGTTCAGGTTATTTCTTTTAGAAGACAGCAATACCATGTTTATTACTTACGTAAATTCCCTTAATTATACCCTAACTAGGTTATCTTCTTTATTGCATTTCAATCCTTCTGGAGTTAATAGCTCTTCAATTAAGTTGAGAGAGCAAGAAGTGTCTTGTTAATTGTAAATCAAATAGATTTATATAGACAATAGATTGCAAATGGTAGATTTAAGTGCTATCGAGGAGTCATTGGAAGGCTTCAGCGTACTATCTGCCTTGGTTTGTCGGCAAGAAGAAAACCATTCAAACTCTCCTACCTTTGCTCCAGAGAGATCCCAGCACACTAGTGGTCTGTCAGCCTTCGAACAGCTTTCTCAATGAAAATTTTAAGAAAGATGAAAAAGAAAAAAAGCCTTCCTATCAATCCAGAACTGTGACAATGCTATGAGCAGTGCAAGCAAACTCACTAGAAGTGAAGCTCAACTTTGAACTTTTTTTTTTTTCTGCAGGAGATTTGCAAATGGCCATTGCATAGACTGCTGCAGTTCACCCGGCACCAGTAGACTGGACCATGGGCAAGTTCACCTTTTTGTGCACAACTTAGCTTTCTATGCATTAAAAAGGTGTCAGGGATGCTTTGAATTACAGACGTATTGAAAGTTGCACGCTCTTACACGCTTGTACGATATTGTTGGCATCAGCTCTGAGACCAATGAGTCAGATACATTTACATACCTAGAAATAAATTATTCTTAAAGGCCATTACTGCTTATCATTACCGCTAATATCCCAACATTGCCACAAATAGGAGCAGGACTATTATTCTGCACCAAGGCAAAGTGTATACTGTGTATATGGTTTTACTTCCAAATTAGAAGTCAAATTTATCATCTCTGCCATTAGGAGTTATGGTTCATGGAATTTCATCATTCCTATAACGCGCTGTGAAAATGCAATAAGGGAATAAAACAGAACAGCAACTTACAGTAATTCTTTATGAAACACAACAATATTGAATGTGTCTAGAGCATATTGATAAACAGATCTATTGTAACAACCAGTGGATATTACGATTGCACTAGTGTTAATCTTTGTACGACCAATTTTCCTCACGGTACACTGAGGAAGCCGGATGCGCAAATCCCATTAAGGTAAATCAGAAGTGAGGGCAGACCCGTGACTGGCATAAAACCATGTACCGTCTTGATGTCACCAGAGCTACAGCAACTTATACATGCTCAGACACATCCATTGGCATCTCTTCTTCTTGTCTCACCGCAACGCAGCACTAGTGTGAATTGGAAGCATTTTTTACTGAATGGAATTAAAGTTAATAAGCAGGTAAATTAAAATATCACAGTTGAAGATATTCCTAAATGTGTTCACTTGATTTAAAGAAACACTCTGCTTGAGGGAGATAAATAAGCTTAAGAGAAATCATCCTATTTTTGCATATCTAGATCAAAATGAACCCACACCTCGGGAAGCACAGGGTGCATATACAGTTGTGCCTGTGAAGGGCTCTCAAGGAAGCCACGGCCAAGAAAAGTAGTCAAGAGCAGAGAGACACTGTGCACAAATCCCTTCCTCAGCACTCATAGCAAAAGGACTTTTCACCTTGGGCACCCATGGAGGTGGGAGTGGGGCGGGGACGGAAGTCAGTGTTCTGCAAATTAGTTTCCAAATAATTGCTGACTTTTCCTAGCTCACCAGCAGCTAGTAGTGAACAATTTGTTTGCAACTCCTTGGGCTACTCATTGTAGAGATTTTCCAGCTCATTCAGAAGCCTTTATTAAGGGAAAACTCAAGTTTTCTCTGCAGCATTGCAAGGAGAAGCAACCCAGCAAGAACTTACTAACATTCATGGCCACGTGAATAGGCTACTTGTCGTAGCAGACAAACAAGAGCCCAACAACCTGGACACCAAGTCTTAATTCAGTAATGAATACAACATCTGCCCTGTGGAGGAAAGGAGTTACCATTTCATCTAACACAATAAAGTTTTCAGGTTGAGAAGCAGCGGTGCCTGGGACCATCACTAACAAAAGACCCACACGACAAGATGCTGTGCTGTCAGCACTACTGAAAGTTGAAGTGTTTTTCTGAGACTTCTGGATGGATAATGCCCACAGCTGTGGAAAGCAGCTCTGTCTGCCTTTGTATGTCTCATATCCCAAGAATCCCCAGAATCCAGGCTTTGCCCTTCCTGAAGGTGCTGCCTTGGCTGGCAGTGCCACAAGGACTTCAGGACCTACCTTACTCTGCATGGGGATGCTCTGGAGCAAGACCAGGCCAGTGCTTATGCATTTGTCACACTGCAACTCCAACCAACCCAGACAATGCTTTCTACATCTCCATAAAAGACGATATTGCATTTTCTAGCCTTTTTTCTTTTTCTTTTTTTTTTTTTAGCTACAGTGTTGGAGCTCTTATTTGGGGAGGGCTGTGAAAAAGAAAAGAAGGCAGCTCTGTTAGACATGTGATTTTCAAGCTGACAGTTTCCCTTTCATTTTGAGGAGCCAAAAAACATTTTCAGTGTCAGACAGATTGAGTTTTAACAACATGACAAACAGGCCCATTTGTTGATCTCAAGTGCTCGCTATCCATCTTCAATTAACACAGTAAAAAGGTGGCTTGCATCTGGTGTCAGACATTTGTATCAGCAGCACATGCCCTCACAGTTGGAATCAATGTTAGCCATTGATAAATCAGGAAGGATAATTTGTGGCATGACACTGGGCTCACATAATCAGAGGAAATTGGGTACCTTGTGAAAATATTGCTCTCTTTCAAAATACAAAAGCATCTGCTAAGATTTATAGTGAGGAAAGTGATCATGATATTATAAAGGCATAGAAAAAATGTCTTCTTGTCCTGGTTTTGTTAAAAACAAGACCAGTTGTCTTCTAGTGGATTTTCCTTTCCGCTAACTTATTCTAAGTACCTTCTAGGTAACTCCGCTCTTCTTGAATTTAGCTGCATGTTTTTTGAGACACTGCGCTTTGAAACTGATAAGGGTGACCAATGGAATGCAGAAGAGGCTCATGTTTAGATTTATTACTATATTAACTAAGGTTAACTGATAACAGGACGTATTTGCAAGGAGGGGCAGACAGAACAGGTGACTAAACTGACCAACTGAGTATTCCATCCCATATACGTCATACACCCTATAAAAGTGGGAGATCACGAGGGTCTCACTCTCTTCGACCATGGCCGGCATCTAGAGAGGACCCTGCCTGTCGTCCCTGCGATCCGAGGCCTGGTTCCAGACCCCGCATCCCTGAATCCAGTTCCTGTTTTCTGTGAAGTCCTGCCCAGGACTTCCAGGTGCTGGCCCTGCAGCCGCTGGAGCCACACCTGCTCGTCCACCGCAGGAGCGGGGAATGCTGCTCTACCCCAGGAGATTCAAGATTGGTTTTGTATATTTTGTATTATTTTCTTTATTTATTAGTAGCATTAGTGAAGCATTTAAAACTTTTCAAACTGGCAAGTCTTTCTCCCTTTTCCTTATCACCTTTCCTTAGCGGGGACGGTGGGGGGTTAACAGAGAGCATATGCCACAGTTTACTGTTGCCTTGCAATAAACCTTGACACTTGTGAATAATCAAGAAAAAGTGCAGCTGATTTTGGTGTTTAATGAGATTAAATGTGGTTAGTAACAGCTGAGCTCCCATACAAATCCACCTCTTTAGTTCTACTGCACAGTGAAAACATTTCTCAAAGGAGGACATTTTCTCATCCTTGTGTGACTACCCCTGTACACCAAAAGGAGAAAAATTAAGTTACTTTCTTACTGGAAAGGTGATTTTAATGGTACTATTGACTGTGAAACTACAATGGTGATTTAAATGCTATTTAAGATTAAGGTGCATATTTGATAGTGTAAAATTAAAATGGCCATTTCCTGATGGAGTCAGCAAATCCTGAAATCTTATTTATTTTAAAAGACCTGAGGGCTGCTTGGATAATTGGAAAGAGCGCAATAGTCTAGGAATATGTAGCAGTGGAGAAGTGACAAATGCATATTCTAAATCCAAATTTTCTGGAGAAAATAATGACTGTTTCTCCCTCTCTGAGCACAAACAATACAGGAAGGGTTTGTCTTCTTTTTTGCACAATAGTGGTGACTTAACAGACATTTAAAAATCAAAAATAAAATCAAATCAGAATGGTGTTTGGCATGTACACTCACCAACTGTCTTATACAGCAAGTCAAGCCATCTGAATATTCAAATATCCCTGTTTTTCTCTCTTGCAAAAAATAAAACTTCAGATGAAAATGTTTCATGCAGAAACCAAGAGATGCTAATTAAACCAGTCCTGCCAGTCACCAGTGTCCAAGCTGACGGCCACTCTCCTTTTAAGACTGAATCCCACCCTGAGGTCCCTGAGGATGATGTGCCCAATGGTCAGGATGTGCTTGTCTCCTTACCGTCCAGCATCAGTGCTCTGCAAGAGCCTCTCATTGCTGGTGTGCGGGCCAGGGCTGAGCCGAGCAATCGTTTCAAGGTGGCACCACCAGCAGCAGCAAGCAACATCCTCCGGACCAGTAAACGTTACCATTCTGCAATGGATGGCTATGAGTGGTGGAGGCCCAATATACCTATTGCGCAGCCCTGCGTAGACTTGGACCTTGTCACACTCAAGCTTAAACATTACTGTAGGAACATAAAAGAGGCCCAGGGTCCATCTGACTCTGCACCCTGTCTACAACAGTGGTTGTAATCAAACACTCAGAAAACACTATGAACAGGACGAGTATATAAGAACCTTTCCCACAGACACCCTCCGTTCCTCTATCTAGTTTTAGCCAAAGGCATCTCCTGAACCAGTTACTGTTTCTGGCTACATGGTGGTCCTCAAACAATCTCTTATCCGAACATTTACTCTCTTCTGCAAGAAATTTTGGACAAAATTCAAGAAAGTGGATACTGAATAGATGGGCTGAAGCAAAGCTTGGCTTCAGCAGAGCTGAGCACAGACTAGTACAGACTGATACTCATGTGGATACGTGGCAAAAGCACAAAGCTCAGAAAATGGATAAACGGGAAGTTTGCAGTCTGGGTTCCTCACAACACTCTGAGCTGGCTCGTGTTTACAATGTGGGGTACTTTTAGATCAAAATGAAATGGAAATAAAAGTATTAAACCCTATTCAAAGAAGCACACTGTCAATAGCATCAAAACCAATACCAAAATAACTTGCTCAATCTACAGAAAAATGATAAAATTTAACTTCTGTTCATATTTAACCAATAAAGACTTCCAAGTCTTTACATACAGGTGAAACCAAAGGAATGTTACTTCAGCACAAAGGAGAAGAGTTCCTTTCAGTGTAACCATGGAACCTCTCTCCAACCAGTTCCTCACTATCCTGGCTTTGCACTGCAATAGCTGGTGTAAATAATACTGCTATTGCTTTTCTTTCCCCCATTATGTCTTAACTGCACTGCCCATACTTATCCTTTCATCAGACGTTATTAATTAAAATGTACTACAGAAAATCTTGTTTCTACCATATCTTATATATTTAGCATATCTCAGCTGAACACTTAATCTGAATTGTGGTATCAAGTCATGCTGTGCCACCATATAATAAATGCTTATAAATTGCTTGATTAAAATAAACAACAAACTATACATCACACAGAGAGGACAAATTTTTCAAAGTCAGTTTACTCACATTACGCCCCTAATCTCCCATTTCTCTTGTCCCAGTGGTTTGATTTAACATTCAAAGGTGTAGATTATGAGCTTGCTCTCACTGAATTTAGCAGCAGTCCTTACAGTGGGGTGTTTAAGTCAGTTTTGGATAACTCCAGTGAAAAACTCAGGCCTCACAAATTAATTTTGGATACAAACAAATAATACCTAGTATTGTCTCTCCGCAGAAGTGAACTCATATGGTTGGTGGCTTTAATTACCATGAAGTAATTATGCAAAGCTCCTTCTTCCAAAGAAGATGTGACCTTTCTGGAAACTCAGAATTTCAGATTTCTGAGAACCTGCTGTGCAGAGACTATTCATCATGCAGCTGCAATTTCCTATGACTGTGAGGGTCTCCAAAGCACCAAGACAGCTACAGACTGCACATCAACATGTCTCCTCACCCATTACAGCTCCTGCTAGGTCTGGGCTTGTGCCGAGCCTGCTCCTGTCCCTCTTTTCTTGTGTGGCAGCTAGGTGGGAAAGAACCTGTCCCATGATCCAGCCACACGTCCAAAATACTCTGGCAAAGTTGTTTCCCTGCAAGTCCATCCCACCAGATGACTGTCATGGGAGCTGACACTCATGAGGCAGCTTAAAGAGCCATTGGGGATGTGCATTTTTTGCATTTAGGTCAAGGCCAGGAGAGCAAGTGGGAGACAGAGAGGGAGCGTGTTGAGTGCCAAGAAGCAAGGGTGCTTATTATCCTACGATAGCAGGATATTCACTGCCAGCTTTTGTAACACCACTGGGGTTCAGTCAAGATGTCTCTCCTTCTGAGATTAACAATCCACAAGCCATTACCCCAAACAAGAGGAGGCACGTCGCAAATGAATGAAGCACAAAGTCCAGATGTGGGTGAACGCCAGGGTTCATATCACATTACTTGGTGCCATGACATAAGTTATGAGAAAAGCACCAGGATGTTTTTGTATCTCCCTGGTGCTAGTTTGCTCATTAAGCACAGATAGAAATAGAAGTCTTTTTCATAAAGACTCATGAGGCAGAGGAGGGGACTTCCAAGTCCTCTATGAAGCTGACTGCATCGCTATGCTAACTTAACCTTGCATTTTTGACAGAAAATAAAAATACACGACACACAAATTTGCTTTCTCTTAAGATGCACCTCACAGATTATATTTTTAGCTCAATATTCTGAAGTTACTTTTTGTCGAGGTTTAAAGCAAGGTGACAATAAACTGTGGCAGACGCTCCCTGTTACCCCTTTACCCTCCCCCCACTCTTTCCTTAGATTGGAAAGATAATAACGAAGATAAGAAGGAAGGGAGACTTAGACTTCAAGTTGGAAGAGTTTTAAAGGCTTTACTAATGCTACTAATAAATAGAGAATATATACAAAATATTCAAAGCCAATCTTGACTGTCCGATATGTAGCTGGTGTCACTCCAGCGGCGGCGGAGCTGGATGGGCAGAGCTGGCGTGGCTCCAGCAGCTGCAGGGCTGGCACCTGGAAGTCATGGGCGGCACTTCACAGCAAACCAGAAACTGGATTTCAGGGATGCAGGGCCTGAGGCCTATAGACCACAGGCATGCAGAGAGGGTCCTCTTTAGATGCCGGCCGTGGTTGAAGAAGAGTAGACCCTTGTGATCACCCTCTTATATAGGGGGTATGACGATTATGGGATGGAATACTCAGTTGGTCAGTTTTAGTCACCTGTTCTGTCTGCCCCTCCTCAAACACACCCCTCTCAATTATGGGATGTGTGGAATTCTTGGCTGTCATAGCAATAAATCTAAACATGAGGCTTCTTCAGCATTCTGTTGTTCTTGACCTTTGCAATATCAGCACCAAGCATGGTGTCCAAGAAAAATGTGCAGGCAAAAAATTCAGAAAAGTAGTTACTTAGAAGGCACTTAGCTGAAAGGAAAATTCACTAAAAGAGAAACCGATCTTGTTTTTAACAAAACCAGGACACTTTTTCTCCTCAATTGTGGCAGGGATGTCTCCCTCCTAGATACAAAGAAGACACAAAATAGATCTAGAAGTCATTTTCTTCTGCCGTTAATACAAAGCTGCTATTTAAGGAGGATAAACACAACTCCTCCCTTTGCAAGTACTCATTCCCTCTAGGCAGAGATCTCCAGTAATTATACAGTTTATTTCTGCTTAGCTTCATCTTTAAAGCCCACCTGACATCTAGATGAACTAAGACTTAGCTTGATGGTTCGTGTGCTGCAGGTATCTGGGGGAAGCAAGGGGAGACTGAGTGCAAACACAAATGCATCATGAAGCATGCAAAGCCTTGATGGGAAACACTAAACATGCAGGATAGGTGCACAGGGTGGAAGACCAGGCAGAGGTTAGTCAGAAAAAGCCTCCTTGTCTGATTCAGGTGGATAACAAGGGTAGGCAGCTTCACAGGGAACAGTAGACACATGGGAAAGAAGTTCCATCAGAAGTTGATCTCCGGGACATTAAAGTTAGTAAAAAGACAGCCTTTTAGGGACCTTGAGATCTGATTCCTACATTCTCAAAAAGGCCACATGTCATGCAGCAAGGAGGGTGCAGAGACCGGACTGGTGGTATCACTGTGCCAAGTCACAGCTCTGCGACCAGCAAGGCAAGCCCACTCAAAAACGCTCTTGCTGAGTGGTAAGGGCTCCTGTCCCACCTGCTCGCATCCAGCTCAGCATTATCCATCTGGGCAGCATTGCTACAGTGATCCTCAATGGCTTTATTTCCCAAGGACAGGGGCATCTGCTTCCCTTGACTTTTGGGGAAGAGCTCCCTCCCTACAGTCAAAGCAGGGCAGTATCGCACCACGGGTGTCTTTTGGGTTGCACGGCATGGTATAAGAAAGCAGCACTATGTCTGCATGAGCAAGGAGATACAGGGAGCAGCAAAGACTGGCTGCGTTACACACAGTTGTCTGAGAACAAAATGTTTCAATTACAGGCCTAACACTGGGCATTTAAACCAGATCCAAGCAAAACAAAAACAAAAAATCTAACAAGCGAATTAAGGCAAACTGACCACACAAACCACATTTACTCACCAGACTGCATTTTTCATTTTTTTATGCATATGGGGAGACTTTAAGAAAGGCCAGCTTAGACTCTTCAGCACAGCACCCAGAATAAACGTGCACTCAATCAAGTACAAAAGGCATAAATAAAACTTCATTAGTAGTACTTATAGACTAATAGGAGACTGAGGGATTCAAAGTTTAGTGCTAAAGCAGCACTTAGGAACAAACTCCTCATTTCATCTCATTTCATCATCCAGCGGTTCCCCCGTCTTGCTTAAAACCTTGCACAGACCTAGACCAATTACTTTCAAAGTAACAAGCTGTTGTGATTTGAAGATTTGAAGTCCATAAAGATCCACCACATCTTCTGGGAAACTGTTCTGATGATCAATGTTTATCTCTTTTAAAAACATATGTAAATAAATAAAAAGGGTACCTTGTTTCCAGGATGAGCTCTTCTAGCTTTGGCTTCCAGCTCCTGTAATACAATTCCTGTTAATTAAAAAAAAAACCAAACATGCTGCCTTTTAGTTTTCTCTTGACTGGTTTCAATCCCCAGCACTCCTGGAGCCCCTTGCCGATTCTTGAAGAGCTCTGGCTTTTGTGAAGAATAGGATTTTTCGGTAAAAATTAGCAGATACCAGCTACTTTTTTTTTTTTTCCACCAGGAGAAATGTCTCAGAGTCTTGTTTCCACTTAACAGATAACAGGTCCCTGGGGAACTAGGAAGAAGGATTTTTTGGAGGAAGAGCCCAGGCCAATGTCCTAGTCCACCCTGAGCTATGGGTTGTGGGAGACATAGTTTGGGGAAGGGACAAAACAGAGAAAACCAAAAAGTGGCAGTGTAGAGAGGAGAAGAAGAGGCAGAATAAATCTAGGCAAGACTGTGTTTCAGCACATGCGGCCGGGCAGTCTGAACTCTGCGTTCCCCAAACGTGAGGCTAGTGACTGCTCTGGGATGCAATGAGGGTCACACGCTTTCATTACCTGTGTCATTTGGAGGTACCTTTTCATAGAACATTTTATCAAACCAATACATTTCAGCAAAAAAAGTTATTTTGACAAATCACTACTTCGTAGTGGAAAAATACCACCATTCAGAAAAGTTTCCCAAACAGCTGTTATCTAAGCATGGTTAGCAGAAGCCAGCTACTCAAGACTTGAAAACGATAAAAAAAAGCTTGATGTTACACTTTTTCTCTTCCAACAAAGCCTGGCAAAAGTATGCCTTCTCGTAAATTAGCATGCAATCCACATTTGCCAAGGCAAAAACATTATATTCTTTTTGAAAGCAGAGTCAAGAAAATGCTAAAAAAATCCTAAAATTATTTGTTGCCAAAATAAAGCTGATTCTAGGGTTGTTTCAGAGGCATGACTGATCAGCTGATGCAATGTGGTTTTCCACTGATCACCATAGAGCTGACAGAAAGTGCCGTGTGTTGTCTAGAAAACAAAACAAAACAAAACAAAAAAGGCCTGAAGAATTAAGCATCTCTGTGATTTCCAGTCTGCAGTGGCCTGATTTAGAGGCTTTAAAAAGTGGGCAGTCAGGTTTACAACTGTTGCCAAAGCCTTCAGTTTTGTGCAGGGTGCCATATATCTATGTGCCCAAACATGGACTCAGAAGCTCAGTGGTACCCACCCTGTTCTGCAAATGCCAGCCACAAAATCCAAATCACATTCTAGTAATCCTCCAGAAAAAAAAAAAATCACATTAAATCTATAAGTGACTGTCTGTCACCAAGCCTGACACTTCTGTGCAGCATAATTTTTCACATTCTTCTTTTATCCATATCCTGTGTCCTCTTAGGCTCTCAGCCACACGACATCTTAAGCAAATGTTTTTTCCTGTTAACAGCAAATATAACCAACCCTACTGCAAATTTTCTGTGCTTGCATGACATAGTGATACAGGGATTTCCTAAAAATTAGGAGGCAATCAGGCACTAGGATCCCCTCAAAATACTGCTTGATTTGAGAATCTCTTTTATTATTCTCGAATTCACCTTCTGACACTTTCTTTCATACCTGCGCTGTAGCAAGCCATTAACCAAGACACACTTGAATGTTGCTGCTTCCTGAGCACTAATTTTCTGCAGGATGAATTTTCAAAACCCTTTGCCACATTAGAAACCTATTATCATTTTTGGACGTGACTTTGCACCACTGGACTTTGTTTCCTCACAGCACAAGTCGGAGAGGCAGTATGTGATCATTTAAAGATGCTCACTGAGGTCAAACTCAATTTGCAAAAGCCAGGAAGAAAATTAAGTCACATTAATTTTTACTAACATATATTAATTTATGCAGATTTTGAATCATGAATGTGAAAAAGAAAAGGGATAAAGGGATGCAGAATTACAGTACAAGCTCCTCTATAGATAAATCAAGGTATCACACTGAAAGTCATGGTTATTTGGCTCTGTTTTCACTTGTGCCCCACGCAAGGTTGCAAGGCCACCTTTGGCAAGATAATTCTGGCTTGTCACCTCCGAGCAACATCCATAAATTCTTTCTCCCACTGCCTCTCCTTAGACTAGAAGTCCCTCAGAGCAGGAATTATCTCGACATGTTTGTACAGCACCAAGCACAACGGCATCCTGCCCTCTCTAGGTGATGGCAGAACATAATTATGAGCAACAGCAAGGAACCCAACTCAGTGTCCTGCAGCTCCTCCCAAGAGCATCAACAAGCTCAAAGGAAAAGACCCCAGGCTGGTTTGTAAAAAGTATTATTTACAGCACAGAGTACTCCTTAAGGTCAGGAAATATCTGCAATTTGGAAGTCTGCAACCCTTTGAACTTTGCTGACCTGGCCACAAGCAGGTACTTGTCCCAATATGAAAACTCAGTGTTTGGCTGAATTTGACAGTGTAGGGACAACCAGGGAGCAGCGTGGCTGCCGGCCCCTGAGGGCAGCCTTTCCTGGATGCAGAATGGGGCCCACCATGGTACAAAGACACCTTGGCCTTTGCCAGGAGAAATACTGCTTTTTCTCCCCCTAAAGTAGGCACTTTCTATCTGTTCTCAGTGCATTTATGTCCTTCCAGCGTCAAAAAGGAAAATAGCCTGGATCAGCTGGCCCTCACCTAAGGACTTCCAAATGCTAAAGAGCAAGATGGATATCATGAAGTGGTAGGTGCTGGTGGGGAACAATTTGTTCCTAAGCTCAAGGAAGGTAAACCCATTTTCTTGACTTCTTCTGGCTCCATCTCCTTTGCCACTATGAGCTTGCCCTCTGCCTCAAGAGATCACTGAGCTAATAGAAGGGTTGTTTTATTAAATCTGGCAACCTACAGTAGTGCCATAAGAGTGAAAAATGTCAATCTACTGAGCACGGAAGTAAGGAAGAAGGGTCAATTGGAGGCAATTACAAAATGCTAACTTGACAGCAAAGGCACAGCTTTTGAAGGAAAGAATGTAAGGCAGGCAAACAGAAAAAGAAGAAAAAGTGTGGCATGAGCTTACCAAAGAGATCGCATGAGACTTAGTTGGTAGCTTTTGTTAAAAAGATAACTCATTTTCTAGATGAAGGACATGCAAGAGTGGAGTCTATCCAAACTTCAATAAAGCATTGGTTATAATGGTTATAAGAAGTTATAATGTCACAGGGGAAATGTGGAGAAATTTTCTCAAAATGGAGAAAATGGGGATTAGCAGAGGGGTTGAAAGCACCTATGAAACCAATCAAGTGGTAATAGATTGCACTGAGGAGGAATGAACCAGTCTGAAAGGTAAAAGAACAGTTTGGGGAATCATTTTCTATATTAATAGCCTCTGCATGACTTCTGGAGTGCACCAAAGTGATTTATTGATGATACGATGTTGGAATGAACTGCCACCCCATGTCAAAATTGGCATATTTTGCAGTCAAAATTAGCTGAGGGGAGGCCCAGGGGATGGAGCCGAGCAGAGTCCTGGGTGGTGATTTGGGATTGCTGATGAAAAAACATGCTGTGAGCTTGCTGCTTGAAATGATGGTGGGAGAAGACTTGGGAGGACAGGCTGATCATAAAATAGTTATGAACCACCTGCCTGAAGGTGTTATGAGAAAGTCAAACCTTGGGAGCTGACAGTTAATGATGAACAGCACTCCCATGGGGTTGGCACAGCCCGTAAAACAGAAAGAAGCTCAAGTGCCACCACAGTCTCCTGTGGTCAAGAGAGAAAAGGGTCTGGACTGGGGCTAAGCGAACAAGGCTGGTGGCCAGCCCAGTTTAGGAGAAGAAACTAAAACAACTTGCCCTATTTTGTGTGGAAAAACAAAAGCTGAGAGGGCATACAGCTTTTCCTCATAAATATATCTCAGAAAAATCCAAAGGTAGCTATTTAAACCAGTTTTAACATAAGCATGGCTAGACCTATCTCCACCTTAAATCAATTTAGCCTGAAAGTGTGATGGTTTCTAACAGGAAAGGTAGCAGTCGCTTTGTCCTGGTTTTGTTAAAAACAAGACCAGTTCTCTTTTAGTGATTTTTCCTTTCAGCTACGTTCAGCTAAGTGCCTTCTAAGTAACGGCATAGTTTTCTCAGACACTGTACTTGGTGCTGATAAGAGGACCAACGGAATGCTGAAGAAGCTCATGTTTAAATTTATTACTATGGTAACCAAGGTTAACTGATAACGGGACATACTTGGAAGGAGGGGCAGATGGAACAGGTGACTAAAACTGACTGACTGAGTATTCCATCCCATAATGGTCATGGGATCATGAGGGTCTCACCCCTCTTCAACCACGGCTGGCATCTAAAGAGGACCCTCTCTGCATGCCTGTGATCTATAGGCCTCAGGCCCTGCATCCCTGAAATCCAGTTTCCGGTTTGCTGTGAAGTCCCGCCCATGACTTCCAGGTGCCAGCCCTGCAGCTGCTGGAGCCACGCCAGCTCTGCCCACCCAGCTCCGCCGCCGCTGGAGTGACACCAGCTACATATCGGACAGTCAAGATTGGCTTTGAATATTTTGTATATATTCTCTATTTATTAGTAAAGCCTTCAAAACTCTTCCAACTTGAAGTCTAAATCTCTCTTCCTTCTTATCTTATAATCTTTCCAATCTAAAGAAAGGATAGGGGAGGGTAAGGAGGTAACAGGGAGCATCTGCCATGGTTTATTGTCACCTTGCTTTAAACCGTGACACCGTTGCAGTAGGAATAAATGGGGAGGAATAGATGCAGATGGGTAAAGCAAGGATTACATCTTCTTTTGCCCATTGCAGCACTTCATTTTCCTTAGGCTGTGGAACCAGCAGCACTGCCTCAGACTTCTGAAATACAATGAAATCGTGACACGATTTTCTCCTAACCTTTTTAAACACAGAAATTATTGCCTGTTATAAACTCATGTTCTTGAAGAGTGAGAAAGCTTTTCTCCTGTAATTAAACTTGGATAATTAAGGCAAGGGAAAAAAAAAAGTATCAGTATGAAGACCCTCTCTAAAGTTTCTATAAAAATTACTATATTGATACAATTAGGTCTGAGGCAACCCACACCAGAAATTGCTTACACAACCACTCAAAGGTGAGGAACACACTGCTAATGGGGAAAACTTGCACAAAACCACAAAACAGTCCTGAGCCACCTGGGAGCCCTACAAATTGCTGGCCTACAGCAAACATGAGAACAAGACTGATAGCTGTACTAAGAACTGGAAAACTCAATACAGTTATTGGAGCCATCTTATGGAACAATATAATATCTGCCCTCTCTAATCTTGTTGTGTTTCTCATGCTATAAAGGACTCAGCTCTCATTTTCCTCCAGGAGGTAAGATGCCAACACTCCCTTTGCCAACACTCCCGTTATGCCATAGGCACCAGCCTATGGTATAATATTTTCTTTCAAAGCTACTCTAACTGGTACATATCTAATTGAACTTTCAGCAAATGCTTTTAGCTTATATCTAACTTTGCAAAGGGCTTTGGCACCCAGAAACATACTACTATTTTTCAACTATATTAGCTGTTTTAACAAAAGATGCTACTTCTGTTCCCAGCATCCTCTGACAGGATTGCCAACAAGTCTTTCAGGCTGTGGAAGGTGATCTCTCAGGGTGTGCAAACTGAAAAAAGCTGTAAAGTCATCCAGACAAAGATGAAGAAGATAGTTGAAATTTCCTAATTTCACAAAAAATGCACAGCTACTCAGTGAAGAAGTTTTGAAGTTCTAATAATCAATTTTCCAGTAGTTCAGGTAGGCTTTCATAGCAAAAATTGCTTCTTCCCATTGCAGAGCACAGTAACTCCTCTAATGCTGTCCACATAAACAGAATTTTACATAAACTAAAAACAAGTGAGACAGCTAACAACAAAACTTAAATCTAGTGTTTTGAACTTGGGAAAGGTTTGGGTTGCCTTCCAGCTTACAGGACTAAACACAGAGATAATGCTCCTAGGATGTGTAAGGCACAGCAGATGCTTTGGATGCCAGCACTCATTTCCTGCTTCATCACAGAGGAGTTCCTCCATTTTGTGCTATTTATTGAATTTACCTCCATACTTTTGGATGGTTTCTTCATGACCAAGTCTTCAGAGGAGCTGGTAAAAATGTTCTGACTCAACGAGTTGTCCTCATAAAAAATGAAGCTTCAAAATAAATAAAAATAAATGAATACATGTCACTTTTGACAGGATGGTCAGATTTTCTGTTGATTAATGCAAAAATACTTCTAAATTAATTCTAGCAGTTTTCTGTCTTTAAAAAACATACCCTGAACAACAGAAATTCGAGGTTGTTTTTTCCCTTCTACACATTTTATCTGGAAAGAATTAAAGAAGGCCAAGAGGAGAATGGGAAGCACAGACTAACCCCCTCCCTCTCACACATTGTGTTTCAAGCTGTTTTTGACAGGAATTAGAGGAGGAAAATTAATTATCAGTAACTTATAACACTCCAAAATTTCCACCATTAAAAACTATGAAGGCACAGAATTTAACTATTACGCTGTGTATTTTCCAAGTATTGAAAAGCCACATAAAAAGGTGAGTAGCAAAACAAAGACACATAGGAATTCCTGTTCATTTCAATAACAGTGAAGAGAAAAGAGGAGAAGGCGATGAAGTCTAAAATGCAAGGACGCAGGAGGTAACAGGAACAGGATGTCTGGATAGTGGAAGAACTCCGGTCCTTCCATTTCTCCTTCCCTTTCTGCACATTCACCCATAGGCATTTAAACTAGATACGTCAAAGAGCACAGTAGTAGATGTGGATGTTAAAACAGAGTTCCCATGTCCTGGCTTAATTTGAAACACTGTGATCCAGCATGGTCCCTATGCATGTACTATGTTGTGATATACTGGACAGAGGTACCTCCTGGTACTAAGTCCCGGGGACAGCTAGAAGAAATCTGCTTTTTTTCCATGGCATAATTTAGGATTTTGTGACACGTCATTTCTGGGTATGCTGTTTCACAAGGTTAAATCTGCTCAGTCAACCACCAGTTAAACCTGGGATCAATAAGGAATTTACTGCCTGCCTCATTGCATACATCTACAGTGATCAAAGCTTGTATTGGAAAATCTGACACTTTGAGCATAGTTTTTTTTCTTTTCATTGAGGAAGGAAAGGAAATGCACTGATTTAGAGGATATAGCCTGGATGTGAACATATGTGAACCACAGCTATTAATATCTATATCTTCATGTAAACATAAACAGCAATTAATACAACCAGTGGATATTTTCAAGATAGGCAGAATTAGTATTCTATAGAATAAACACCTGTCTTTGTCTTCCTCCAAAATATTAAGTGTCAGTTCAAATAAATGTTTTCCAAGAGTATACCTTTTTCTAGCCCACTTTTCTTAAGTTTATTAAGCAAATGTATGTCTGTTTAAATTTTGAAAAGCTTTGTTAGTTCAGTTTAGGAGAACAGATTGTTTTGCAAGCAACTGCAGATATCAAGTAGCAAAAATAATGAACCGAAAGCAGATCAGTCAGTGCTCATTGAGCATGGATTGCCAACTCATAACTTCTCTTATTTGAAAGCCGACATCAACTCCTGTCCCTTATAAAGCTGGACGGAGTGGCAAAGCCTGCTTGGAAAGCCCCTCACCCACACTGCTGCCAATACAACCCTTTGTGTGACCAAGCTGCAAAATCACAGGACTGAAATGAGCTTTTCAAAAATAAGGGAAAAAATGGGGAAGGCTTCAGTAAGCGAGCATTCCTGCAGCCAGAATATTGTGCACCTGAGCCCTTGGGCTCCACGTTCAGTGTTAGGATCTAGAAGCCAATGTTTTGCTTTTTTCAAATGTGCTGTCACATATGCTTACTTCCCACTCTTTCAGAGAAAACTCCTGATACTCAAAGTGGTTGTTTGAGTATGGAAGGCAAACACAAAGAACAGATGCAAAAGGAGTGTATGTCCAACTTGGATGATGTATGAAGTTCATGCTTTCAAAAGAGCTCAGCTGCTCTTCTCAGGAGGAACTGCAGGGAGCTTTTGGAAATTTGGCTCCTGAAGCCACAGTAATATATATATAAAAATAAGCATATTTTCTCCCGTGCTTTCGTTTTATTACTGATTTCATGGGAAACACATTTAGGCCAATTTGAACTCTTCTACCATTCTCCCTCCCACCAATCCCTATGCTTTCTCTTGCCATCTAAAGATGCATAGCACCAGCAGGAATTTCTCCATTGACAGCAACTTGAGTCTGGCTTGGGCTTTCCATTTTCATCCCTCTCTGCATCCCTGTCTTCCTGGGGAAATACAGAGCCTTATATTTTCAATTAAGCCATGCACATAAGCAAGGATGTAAACAAAGGAATGAACAGATTCCCCTTCACTTTTCTATCAAAAGATTATGTTGATCTCCAACCCCTTGCCTGGAAAAGGTGATTCACTACCTCTAACAGGTCTCAGTAGATTGGGTAGGGAAAGTCAGGAAAAGACCCAAAAATAGGTCACCAAAATCTCCTTACACTTAGTTAAACCAGTGTGGTCCTCTGCAGATGGAGAAGAAGGTCTTCACTGAGACTTTAACTTCCTTCCTACTCCAAATAACTCTTAAGAGTTAAATTTCTCTGTCCAAAGTACAAATTAACATGCTGAAAAAAACAACTCTGATGAGAAGGAAACACCAGGTTTATCTAATGAGCCCGAAATGCTCTTCCCCAACATGTACTTGCAAATTGGCAGTTGCGGAAGAGTGAAAGGAGCCCAGAAAAGTGCGCATGTGATAATCACAGTGTAATCACTGCTGATGAAACTTGATGTTCCTTCCATAATTGCTATAATTTTAAGTGGATTGAGTGCCGTGTAAGTGACAAGAGTGTTATGATGGATGAAATATATGCTTCCAAGGTTCTATTGGCTTCTTTGATATTCATGGCATGGAATGCTTAGTGGCATTTAATGTTTGTAAATCTTTAGAAATAAGTTAAATATGTTAATTACCACTGGAAAAACCTCTCAAGCTGAAGTACTCAATGACTGTATCACAGTTTTTGCTAGTTCTATATTCTCTTCTTCCCATTCATTAAGTAAGCATGACATATCAGGTTAGTGATTACACTCAGGATTTGGATTTATTTTGATCTGTTAGTCCTTCTAGGTAAGTCAGTAAGCTGGCACCCAGCTTGCCCTGGCTGCTTTCCCCTCACTCATATTTTGGGCACCCCGACCTGCTGGCACTGCTCCTGCCTTAACCCGAGTGGGCTGGTGGCCATGCAAGGTGCTGTGCACTCCCACCCTCGTCCTCTCATACGTGTGGGCTGAACACAGCAAAGAGCAGGTTTTGGCAGAGACCCACAGAAAAGCAGCCCCAGCTTTGCCGCAGTGCCAGCACACTCAGTAAACAGGGCATGGGGCAAGCCTGGCGCTTTCCTCCTCAGTCCCAGACACATCAGCTCATCTCTGGCTGTCATATGGGACAATGATCTGGGACCAAATCAAACAAAGCAGCTACATTGCTTCAATCCAAGCTCAAAAAACCAGGATCAATAATGGGGGACACTGAGCATTATCTGCTAGCAGCCTATGATGTATTGTAGTCAAAACAGGTGACAGGATGAGACTGGTATTACCGATAGCATCACATCACTGTCAGGGTCAAGGCACATTTTCCTGCATACAGGTCACAGCACAGCTGGCTGGACAGAAACCATCTGCTAGTCGTCCCTCAAAAGAAGCGCTGCCCATTTCTGCCCCTCTCCCGACAGCTTTTATACCCCAAAACTGCTTCCTCCCTAGAAATAAAAATCAAATTTCTTCAAATGTAACATAAGATAGTTGCTCTGAACCAGGAAAATAATTTCTCAGAACAGGACAAGCAATCAGAGTATTAAATAACTCAGCAACGTATTCATTTTTTGGCATCTCGGCAACAGTTTAAAAAATTATTCAGGTGAGATTCCTGTAAGAATTGCAGGCAATGAACAACAGCAATAGCAGGTCAAGGCAACTAACTTCTTTACAACTTAAGAAGTCCTGTCTGAAATGACTTGGGATATTATTTAAGCATTTTAAAAACAGGTAAGATATAAAAACGAAGTAGAAGATTTTGTAGATTAAACCTTCACAGACCCTCAGTGATTACTTTCCCTCACCTCATTACTAGTTTCTTTAGAAGGCAAAATTACTTCATTTCACAAAACAAGCAGCCACAACTTCTTATTTTCAAGTAAAGGCAAAGAGAGTTAAGGGTGGATATGCATGACTAGCCTGCGAGAGGCAAGAGGGTATCTGACTGGCAGGTCAGGCTGCTAATTCAACTCTTCCTTTCCTTGAGCTTTCAAGGAATTATCCTCAACAATAAGGCCCAAACCTGCCCCACTCTGCTAACAGGGTGAGGAAAGTCAGGACAGAAAACCATAATCCATTTTAAGCAGTACATAGGTCACTGACCAGAAATATGGTTTGCCAAAGCCAGACCTTAGTGTCATCACACAAAGTGACTGGAAAATTGTGAAATGAGCTATTAATAAGTTACGGCACTTATTATTTGCTCTGTTGTCATAACTGTCATCAGTTTTTAATTGCAAATGATGAACTGCAATTCTGATTTTTTTTACAATTTGAGCTGAAAGCCCCACTTTCCAGCAGCCGCATTGAATTCAGGCAGGCTCCGAGCAGGCAGAGGAGCCCAGCTACCCAGCCTGAATATGGGACAAGGCCTGTGAGACAGGAGAGGGACTAAAAAATACTGAATCAAACATAAAATGAAGTCTGAATGGCTGGGCAAGCAACTGATGAGGATTTTAGGAGGAAAGCTGACTGGAGATGCAAAGAGAGGAAACCATAATGGTTTATGTACACTCTCAAGCAGAAAGAAATGCTACTGCCTCTGCTTGCTTGTGACACAGCCAAATTTCAGAAGCTTTGCTGCCACCATAGAGAGGATGAAGTGCTCTTTGTTATAACTTAATGACACTTAGGAGGCAGCTGTCATAGACACACAACTCATAAACTACTTGGAGAATCCCAGACAGTGGTTATAAGTGCACACAGCACCCGAATCTCTGGTGCCAAATCCCCTGTTCAGATTTGGCTTCCCCACTCCAGCTGCAGTACAGGTTTGTTATGCTTACCACAGGAAGGCCTTTCGTGGCCAGAGAAGGGGCTGTTCTCCCTTACTTCACAGAAGGTGTTCAGATACTGCTTCCCTGGAGAGAGCAGAATTTTGAGAAAATCAAGAGTATATGAATCTAAAATCTGTAATGAGAAAATACATGAGAAAATCCCCATACCTATTCTCCTTATGGTTTTGTGATCAGCTGAAGTATGTTCATACTGTATCATTTTAGTTAAGGTATCATCTTTGTCAAACATGAAAATGGCTGCTGGCAAAACACCCCTCTTTTTCCCCCTCCAGTCTCATTTATAACTCTCAAAGATCACCATTAGGATAATAAAGTGGGGGAGCCTACAGGAAACGTGCAACAGTCCCAGTAAAATTGACCATAGTGTCCTAAGGCAGAAAATTCCCAGATGAGAAGCTGCGCTATAAATGGGACCAAGAGCCTGACTGTGCCACATTATTTTCGGCAGAAGTGGAAGGAAGAATCTCACTAGGGCAACAGGAACAGAAACAATCCTTCTTAAAAATAACCAAACTGGCTGAAATATAGGTAAGGCTATACATTAGTCATGAAATATGGCACTGCACAGCTGCACCAAAGTCAGGAAATTTCCTTTCAGGACTGGAAATCTCAGGCTTTACCTTCCAAACCACACCACGAGCCATTCCCATTCAAACCCAGACATCGAACCGGGAAATCAGAAGAAAACATTTGAAATAAACTACCAGATACACACACACTTAGCCTGTGCACATTAAAGCAGCTCCCCACTTCCCGCAGGCACAGACGTGCCCCAGACACGTAACCACTGCTTCACGTTTGCTGGGTATTTTCCAGCTTATGAGTAAGGCTGGCTTGCACTGCACTCCAGCTAGAGAAAAATCTGCACTTTCATTTAGTGAAAAAATACCACGGTTGTGAAATTGCTCTCATGGCAGGAAAAAAGGAGCCTTTTTGAAAGCTTTCATTACAAGATGTGAGGTAGAGCCGCCTGAGCTGGTAGCAGCCTCCTAATTAATCAGTGTAAGGATTGTGGAAATCCAGGCAGAAGTGCTCTGCCTGCCTTACCCCTGGAGGTTTTGATCTGGAAATGCAGAAAATCTGAGTTGTGTTGCTTCTCCCCCACCAAGACAGGCGAATTCAAAATAACCAAGCCTTTAAAAAAGTCTGGTTTAAAAAGTTGCACACAAACCGCGGACACACACACACACAGACACTATAGTTTCTCTTTGAAAACCATGTGGAGCAGTTTTCATGATAGTTCTTTGGGGCTGAATCCTGTAAAATCAAGCAAGGAAAGAGAGAGAGGGGAAGAAAGTTGGAGGGTTGGCTTATAAAGAAAGCATTTTCTGAGCAGGAAATCAGGACCTCAGCCTGGGTGCATTGTCTATTGACCTCCTGTGTCCAGGCAGCTGATGAAGCGGTCTCTGTAAGTGGCAGAGCCTTGAAATATCATATGTGTGCAAAACTTCAATTTTGCATTTAACACTTTTCCTGAAAGAGACCATAATTGTTTACATCAAAGTAATTTCTTCCAAATGTGAATTTTCTTCTGGATCTTCTACACTATTTATCAAAAAAAAAAAAAGAAAAAAAGAGTATTTTTCAAATCTGGCTCAAACATTTTCTGTTTCAGGATAAAGCCACACTAAGGCATTCCTTTATATATATCTGCCCATGTAACTGCTTTCTGGAATTCAGTTTAATTTCTGCCTTCACTTTTAATAACTCTTTAGGCAGCAGAAGTTGTTTCTCATTTCAACTGTGCCTCACTTTAGAGTCACATTAATTCCTCCTGGCCGTAAGACTGGTTTGGTTTTAATATACTGCTGCTTTTCACCTGCCATTCTGGGCCTCGGGCTTTGGCAATATTTGGCTGTGATTAACAATATGCTGCTCACTTGCCCTCCACCCTTGGATGTGTCAAGCTCAAATTTTACGTTTCCACTCTTTGCTGTGGGGTTTTCTTATTAAAATTTAGCAAGTCATCTTACTCTACTCTGAATGCTGCAATACTTTACAAGCCTAGAAGCAGTTTGTTTATTTTTCACCTTGAGGTATACTTCACCCTTTGAGATTATTAAGTATGATGGCTATAGTGTATTTAGCTAGTGTTTATACGATGCGGTCTTCAACAAATTCAGATTTTTCCAACACCAATTGAAATCATATTGGCCAGCTCTCACAGCCTCCAGCACTTCTTGTGAAAATCACCAATGGCGATTCTTGGGACTTCCTAAAAACATATTTTTATCAGCCTTTTCAAGGGCAGATCAGTAGCAGCAGCCCTATATTTTCAGGGAGAAAAAAATCAAAGGGAAGAGGCGTGCAAACCAGGAGAGCAGAGCTGTGGACACCACCAGGATGAAGCTGGAAAATCAGCTTGCCAGAACAAAAATGGGGTCTTTGCTTAGGGCACAGTTTTGGGGGTGAGGATTCGCTCCCTCTGAACCTTTCCACCTCTATGGCACGTGCTGGTGGGACATCACTGCTGCTGTTGCTCATTTTGCTCCTTGGCTGAGCAGAGCTCAGCTTTCAACAAACCCATCGGACTTCATGTAACATCTAGTACAAACCTCTTTTTTCTCTCCCCTTTCTCCTTTGCCCATAAATCAAAGAAGAAAGGATCAAATGGGCAAAACAACAAAGTGGTAAAGTGCTCACTTCAGGGTTGTAGCCAATCTAATTAATTTTTCATTTAGGTCTCATGTATTAGAGGCCAATCAATCGAGGATTATGTTTACAGAGTTGTAGAAAGAGAGGAGACCAAGTCCTCATTTGTTTTCTGGGCTGTCCAAATTAGTCAGTTAAATGATCCTGGGGGAGATCATAAAGGATATTAATAGGTTCTCATAAGTACCTTTCTTTTAATTACAGACCAAACATTCAACACTTCCCACAGTCCTTGAATTCCCGCCTGAAGGGCAGAGCTGGCCTCCTCAAAGCCAGATGGACAGTGGTGATTTCTGTCACCCACCTTTGGGACGGTGCAGAGTTTCTTCATCTCTGAGAGCATCAAAGCATGCCCTTGGGCTCAGGATATATATCCAGCAGGAGCACGCAGTAGCTGGCATGCAATGAGTCCCACCAGACCCGGCAGGCCCCAATCTTTCCTAATTCTTAGGGAACAGGAAAAAGAGTATAAGACTGCAATCAGATCTCATTTTCAGGACCATCTATAGTTCCAGAAGGGTACAAAGAGGTTTTAAGGAAATCAGAGTGAAATCTGCATCTGTAGGATTTACGTTTTTGAATGAATAGCCCTTTTGGGAGGTGATTTAGCAGATTGTGCCCACAACAGTCATGCAAATGCTGTGCTATTGCAGCTTCCACTGCTTGACCTTAAATTATAGCATCGACAGAGGCCTTCTGAGCTTATTGCCCCAAAAGCATCTGACTTGCGAGGTACCTGTTTTGTCTTTATAACTTATCTGGGCTACACAGTGTATGTCTTACAATATTAATGGTCCTTAATAGCAAAGAGTCAATGCAGTGGCAACTAAGTAGATGACTTCAAATGACATGGAATATGAGAGGAAGAGAAAGAGTCACTTGGTCAGCCTGATATGACCTTTTCCTACAGTCATTTCACACAGCAAGTTCCCAAGGACCTTTTCAGACCTGAGATGACCAGCACTGAAAAGTCACTTTCCATGTTCAACAGCCAAGCAGAACACACAGCTCCTCCTGACAAACACTGCTTTAGAGGGGGCAACACAGGGTAACTCCAAAGGCAGCTCCTCTGCTTTGTAACACGAGTGCTGAAATACAAACCTGGTGCCTATGACACCTGTGTTGCACAACAGATGCCAGACACAATAACTAGAGCTTTCTGCTGTAATTGTTCAGGACAGAAGCAGTTCTGATGGCTCCAAACATTTCAAACTCTTTATAACATTATGACTTACGAAATTTCAGCAATTTACACCATAAAAAAATCTCAAAATAGCAAAAAGCTCAGTACATTAATGCAATCATGTCCCAAAATGCCATTCCTTAAGCTTTCACTTCACCTGCCACAGCAATGTACTTGCTTGCTACGCAACATGTTTCCATTTCTGGAAGTTCACAGAGCGCTGTCATTTTGTGTATGAGATATGATTGGTATCTCAGGGAAATGAGGGCGTGAGGAGCAATAAATAACACAGAAATAGGGAGCTGTGCCTTTTTGTTATATGATAGATTTCTGTATTTGAGAACAGAGCTTGAGAGTGCTCAGATTCAGCTTTTATTACAAGCTCACTGACTAGCCACTCTAAAAACACAGAAAGCAAAGGGCAGCAATAGCCCCAAACAGTTGCATCCCCATGTCACCCCAAATGTGCAGATACATTCAAACAGAATACCTCCTTTGGCAAGGCAGTCTAATCTGAATCAGTTCAAGTTGCTGCAGAGCAGCTTTCATGTAGATAGACCCTGGCCTGAGAGGGTCTAAAGTTCTTTTAGCAAATGCCTGGGTGCCTAATTGCTCTAAGTAATGTGGAAAATAAGGAAACTGGTGAAATTTTCTCAAATGGCCATTTTTATTGCATCCGAATCAACTTTTCCAGCAAGGTGATTGTTCTTTCTGTAAAAAGATTATTTACAGTCTTTGAAAACGTGGTCCACTATAATCACTGAAGTCAAGCTGCCTTGAAAACGTAATGCCTACAGACCCACCAAAACCATAAAACTCAACACTGGAGCTGACAAAACTAGACTTAAAACAGAAAAATTCTTTTAAGAACATCCATACTCGCATACTACACTGATGTGCGACACCAACATCACAGGTCAAAACACTCATCTTGACTTTTTAAAATTGCTTTGGATCAGTAGATGACATGCTCCTCTGTTTTGTGCAACTAGTTATTTCAGTGTCTAGTAAGCATAAGAATCAAGTTTAGGCGAAGCCTGCCTCTGTTGCCCTCATGGGGGATTTCAGCTGGTCTTTACTGACAATTAGCCCAGGGAGGCAGACAGGAAATAGCTGTAATTATTGTGGTAGGACCAAGTAGGAAGGGTTGGGCCCTGCATCCACTCAGAAGGGAATAGATAAAAAGGATGGTGATGTGGTGGCAGAAGGCATTTACCTGGGGCTTGCAATGTTTTTGTTGACTGCTTTTTCCATTTTGCCGGGGTTTTTAATTTGGTTGGTTGGTTGGTTTTTGTTTTGTTTCTTTTGGGTTTGGTTGGTTGGTTGGTTTGGTTTTTGTTTTGTTTGGTTGAGGTTTTTCTTGTGTGTGTGTCTTTTGGTTCATTTGTTTTTCATACAAAGGTGCCTTCACATAAGGTAAAGGTGCAGTAAACATCCCAGCTGGTCCCAAGATGTATTTGTGCTCCAAAACTGGACCTTGTGTGATATGAGTGGTTGCTTGTTGATTCTTATCAATATCTAGGCAAGCACAATATGTACTTAAATCTAGTGCTTTAATCTAAATATTACAAACTAGAGATGGATGAGATACTGGCACCATATTTCTGTAAACCACAAGAAACCTAGCCTAATGAATCACACCCGGTGAATGCCTGAGATGTTTAAGCAAGCAAATGGAAAAGGAGTGGCTTTTCCTTGCCCCCTGGGCACTAGCCACCAGCAAAGGCCCAGTGGTAGTTATCTTTGCTTGGTGGCTTGTGATGGGAAATTAGGAGTCGGGTAATTCAACCCCGCTCTGGGGACCATAATGAACTGTGGTGTGGTTTTCCTCCACTAAATGCATGTAATGAACCTGATCTGCAGGCAGAAATAATGGCTCTGAAGCAGATGGGGATGTCTTTTGGGCTTACGCAGGTGCATCCACATGAGCATTTGTCTGCCAGGGATAAAACGCAAACCCGAAGTTCCTCTGTGCAAGGTGGTGGCTGCTCAAAATCACGTCAATGGAGAGCTGTAACATGATGCTGTGTGGTTCAGTGTATGCTGTAATAGGATTCACACTGAAATGGATGGCTACCAGTCCCCAAAGCCATAACAGAAATCCTTACGGGCTCTAAAGAGCAATCTTCTTCCAGTCACTTTAGAGCTGTAATGCTGTATATGGGATTTAGCTTTTTAATTACCAGTTTGGAATAAAGCTTTAATCCAGTGTTCATCTTCCTCAAAGGAAACCACTTTTGAAGTGACATAAATCCAAATTGTTGGGCTGACAAAGTTACTTTAATCCTCGAGCATTTATCCTATTTATTTTTTTTAATAAGACAAAAATAATTGATCAAAATAAACCACTTAAGAAAAAAAATTGAGATGGCAGAGTATTAACTCCTTCCCATTTGTGAAGCTACTGACCAAAAAAGCTAAGGTGCCAGTAAAAAGTCAATCCAGCTCTTCCTGGCAAGAGCTGTCAGCAATGTCTTAGAAAACAGGAGTTTCTTATCTTTGCACTTGGGACCATGCAGGATTGGAACTAAAAGCAGTTATCAGGGTGAGCGCTTTGTTCTCCTTGCTTTACTCAGTCACTCATGTACCCTTTCTTCTGGAAGAACAGTAGGGTATTTCCCACCAAATCCTTTCGGCAACTACCTAGATCCCTTCCTGCCTTGTGTCACTTTTGTTGGGGAGAGCTTGAGGGCAACAGAGTTGGGCTTTGCCTATACTCCATTCTTATTTACTCGACACTGAAATAATTAGCTGCACAAAACACAGGAGCATGTCATTTACTGACCCATGGCAATCTTTTCTGCCTCACTCCCTTGCAGATTTTTTGTAGGCTGGCCTGCAACTCACCAAGTCTCTTGCTCCTGGAGAGCCAAGAAGACCTGGAGCGGGCCTGGTGCAGGGTAGCATCAGGCAGGGGTGGTGCATCAGGTGCACTCAAGTATCTGGTGGTGCACCACAAAGCCTAAAGAATGGGTTAAATGGTGTGGTGGTTGTTACAGGCAAGATGATGAGGAGCCAATGGAGATGGGCCCTCCAACAAAGGTGGCAGGGCACATGAGGGTGGTGTTAGTGCAGCAGACCTGCACTTGTCTCCCAGCCGTCAATAAAAGAACTGGAGTTTCAAGTGTTGTTCGAGCCCTTCTTCCCCATCCTGCATTGTCCTCCTCCCCAGCCCTTGAGCCTGCAGAGGTTGCGTCTCCTGTGCACAGAGCCCTGAGGGAGAGGGGAGGAGAGGGCCTGACTTCCCTGGGGCTGTTACACAGGGGTGACAGCACGAGCATGGCCGCAGGGCCATCATGGCCATTAGGGACCTGGAAGTAGGTTTCATGCAGCCTGAGGCCAAGAAGTCTCATGGAGGATTGCTGCCTTCAGCTACCAAATGCATGGCTGAATATGGAGTCAGACCCCTCTCACCAACCCATGGTGGCACATGGTGAATAACACCAACTCAATCAAAGAAGCTACATAGAAATGCAAGACAAAGAGGAGAAAAGGATACAATCAACTCTCTCTACCACACATTTATGGCTGCAAGCCCCCAGCATATGCAACTTTCCTAAGCTCTTTAACCAACAAATACAGAATAAACACTATGGCTGCAATGAAATCTTGCTGCTTTTAAAAATTCATTTAAAAGTATAATCATCAGCTTTGGGCCCTCCGAGGAGCAGAGGAGGGGACTCGCTTTGAAAGACATCCTTTACTCTTGGTTCATGTCTGAAAGGCACTCCTTGCAACCATGAGGCCCAGGAACTTATTCTTCTTGAGAACAAACAAAATTTAAAAGCTAATTTCTGAAAAATCTGAATTTTTCATGCTGGCCACATCGGCGCATCAAGCAGGCCATGTGTGTCTGGGAGGACAGCTGATTGACATTTCTGACAGAGCACTTTATGCAGCTGCCCAGACTTGGCATGTCAGAGCTCTTTAGTTATGATTTTAAGTAGAAACCTGCAAAACTTTGTTCCTTATAATGGCATCTGACACCATACAAAGCTAAATTGTTTCTGTATGCATTTGCCTACCACTCTTTCATCATGACTGTTCAATCTGTATGAAATCAGAACAGGAAGGAAAAAATGCCATGGAGATGAAAGAAAGACAGAAACCCATTCCATGGTATGATAACCCAATTCAATATAAAAAAAAGAAATTGCTATCCAGCAAGAGCAGATGTTCCCTGCAGCTTATAAGCACCCCATCAAACACTAAGTCCCTGGTCATACACATACTTGCTTACATCTTTGATCTCTACTGTCACCCATGTGAGTAATTTCGGTTCCTTATAATAAAGCCTATAAACAGGCACCTGTTGTTATTTGCATTAGAGCAGAACATACAGATTATAGGTAGGGATCTGGGCTCAGCTGTACAAAAGTATGTATGAAGCACCTGCATATACACAGGAAAATGGACCGACCTCCAAGAGGTGTAAACTATAGATATTTTCTCTTCAGTTCCCATAGCAAAATGGACTTTGTCTCATATATCACAGGCTCACCTAGCCTAAAAAAAAGTTCAGAGGATCTCATCTCCAATGCTGTTTGAATAGTGAAGTAAACTAAAAGGCCTCCAAAACACCTTCAAGTCCCTGCATACGATTTCCTAAAGCATCTGGTTCACACACATTCCACTGTGTCATCTGGCTGTAGTTCTCTATTCCTAATGCCTATTTGAAAACGAGACCAGATTTTAATTAAATTGGATCTCACATAACATATCTGGGTGCCAGCCAGTGTATACTTCATGACTGAACAAGTACTTATTTGGGAAGACAACAACATAGCTGATTTTCTGCAACTGCTCAGCATTATCACCAGCACAGGGATGTGTAAAGGGCTGTGTCTAAATGAGAACTGAGCTCCCAAATGGCCCAATCCTGTCAGGACCACCAAATCTATCTTGTATTCTGACCCGGATTGTATGATGAAAGCTGAACTCCATTAAGCTAGACACATGTATTTCATTGACTTGAAATGGCTACCAAGTGTCCCCAGAGTAATTGTGCTGGCTAATTAGTGGCTGGGAGGTTAGCAAAGCAAGGGTAGTTCTGCGTGGAAGCACAAGAAGAACATGTTACTGAGGTTCATAAAAGCATTAAAACTATTATCTCATTATGTAATAAACATCATCCAAAGCAAAGAGATTACAATGTCTAAGAAGAGTGGAAAATCATGATGTGCCAAGTTATTTTCAGCTAATCTGCATTAATATGGTAAACTAGCACATTAGCACATAGGATTGAAGTGGAACCCATAACCAGGCAGTTGGAAATATTTTGTTTTGAGACCAAAGATGATAGCTTCCAGCATCAGAAGAGCAAATACAGCACAGCCTAGTCAGGTAGCATCCTGCACTCTTATGTTTGAGGCAGCCAATCATCTAGAATGGCTCTACATCTTCTTAGATGTGCATTGAGTAAAGTGGGATAAGCACAGAAAACAATCATATGAACCATTTAGACAGACAGACTTGCCAATCTACTCCTCTGTAGTCCTGATCTCTCTTATTCACTCCAAAAGCTTTCACGGTACCAGCATGGCTTGCTCAATGCCCTGCCCCTAGCCATGCCTAGCCCTAGCACTGCTCTGTTTTGGCAGCCAAAGCACAGGGAAAAGACAAGGAGGGGCCATGGTGAGGCTGGATTAGGAATCAGCACAGTGGGATCCTCCCTTGTTTCCATTCCTAACTGACAGGAGTCAGGTATCGAAGTGCCAGAGCATTGCAGAGTGCCCTTTTCTCAGCTTGTGAGCTACACACCAAGGTATCAAAGTACGGAAGAAAGCATCCAACAGCCCTCCTTCCACTGGGGTCTACCCAATGATACATCATCTCTAGCAGTCACCCCCAGCAAGGAGCAGGCCAGTTAACAGCTAATAAGCCCCTGGATTATTGACTGTGGATCTCAATCTTCCCCCCGCAAAGTCCCACATGACATTTAGGCTCTGTAAAGAAAAAAACCAAACCCAAAACCCAACAAGTAATAAAATACTTCTTATGCAAACGAGATTAACAGAGCATATTATAGTCTGAGGAGAATGCTCTGGCTGCATGAATCTGTAAGAATTTACCTGATTCACCTATGGTTTCACCATTCTAGTGTGTTATTTTGATTTCACTCTTATCAGGCATGATATCAGGCATGACAATGTATCTGTTGATCTATCCTCCATAAGTATAGGCAGAAGTTATTCTTGCTGTAAAGACAGGAAAACAAGCCTATTATAGACAGTATTGCACTCAGACTCTACAGATTGCAGTTTATGAACCAGCTCTGGTCTTTATAATCACTTCCTGGATTCCTCTGTTACCACTTTGTACTTTGGGAATGTATAGATCCCATTCTGCTGGTTTGGACTCACCTGTTTCTATATTTATTTTTTATGTTGCCTCAAGGGGACATGCATGATGTCAAGAAGTCTGCTCTTTGATGGTTATTCGATAGGCACACAGGAACTTAGGTCAATAGATGCTACATTATTTCATTCAGTCTGGTATACAAAGGAAATACCAGGAAATACCATTTATACTATGCATTACATTAAGCAGATGTTCCTTTTAATTAACTAAGATTTGCAGCCTGGCCATAGCTCCTGTTCCACATGTAACAATAAATAACTGGTGAAATTGTGAGTTGGAGAAGAGTTCTAATAAAGATGAGGATCTCTTCAATGCTTCCGAGTCATATATCCTGTGTAAAATCTTAAAGTGACAATATGTATGAGTTTGGTTTTGTTCCCGGGACTGTGTCAGACTTTTCTTCCTCAAAGGGAATGCTGAAGCTTTTCAGAATAGCTGGGAGGATTTTATTATCAGAATAACTCTGTACCAGAAGGATCTGAAACAAATCAGTTCCTCGGTCCCTGCTTGCTTTGACCCCTTTGCACAGGACGTAGTCTGGAAAAGATCTCCAGCAGATAGAGACAGAGGCTGCAAGAGCTTTCTCTCACATTAAAAAAAAAAGAAGAAAACAGTAAACACTTCTATGTGCCCGTGGATGAGCCTTGATGTGGCACAAGGCATGAGACATTGAGCATGTAAATGGATAGACACAATAGGCATCCAACATATCCCAGCAAAAATCACACTCCCCTGCAGGTAGCTGGGATATCAGTGAATTACAAAGATTTTGATGCTATTTTTCTTACTCTGTGATGAAGTAAATGTGTTTGTCTACAAAGATGCAAGAAACGGGAACAAGGAAGCCTTTGAACACAGCCTTTGTGGCATTTCCCTTAATGATTCACCTATTAGTCACCTAATATCAAAGTTCATAAACTTTAAAGGTTGCAGTTACGAATGGGTCCAGTGGTCCTGGGATAAGAAAGTACTCATCGTCCATAAAGAACAAGAAAATAGTTTTATATGATGCTGCTCTCAGCTGGTTTTGGTTCTCAATAGGTATGTGTGAGAAGAGAGGAAACCCATTTAAGAAAGCCCATCAGCCCCAACACTGCCATCCAAAAAGGAGAGATGCCTGCCTGTATCAGCTTGTTTGCCAAGAGACCAAATGTATCCATTTTCATACACTTTCATAATAAAGTTGTCTTTTCTTACAGATAACAGCCTATAGCTGCAGTATGAGCACCAGACCAAATCCAAAGCTGGGTATTTATCACTACTGCCATTGCTGTGGAAGTTTTTCCTTCACTGGAAAATTACAAAGTCTGTCTCCTTGCTGTTTACTTTTCTAGTTACGGGATTTGAGCCCCACATTTAAAAGCAGTGTAACTGGAATAATTAAATCCTCATGTTATTAATAGACTGTGATCCCACGTCACAGATGAGGTGCCCACAGCACAAGTGTTTCTGTAACTGGAAAACATAAAAAAAGTCACAATAGGAATTCAACAGGCTCACTACTCCTGTTTCTCAGGAGGATTCCTGCTCTTCTGTAATCAGTAGCTTTATGCAACCAATGACTTAAATAGGAAGAATTAAAAGAAATTTTATTCCATAAATGATTTTTAAACACTGGTAACAGTTCATTGTTAATTTCCCTGGGCACATGAACAAAATTGCTTTGAAAATACAAGAATCGGCTGGCAAATGTCAATGGCACGGTAATGGAGACATCCTGGAATTTGCCCTATAGGCATAAATTCATTTGCCATCACCCCTCAAGCAAAAGCCTGAGTAAGCAGATGGATTAGTAAGGTAAAGGTCAACATCTGTTTTCTACTTTGGGACAAATAGGTGAAAAAATGAATGCCTGGACATCCCCAGATATTTTAGGTATATTCTTTATCTCCAGTCTCATTATCAGCTGCCATGAGTAGGGCTAGCAAGTACCTGCTCTGCGTTTCCATGACCTGTCACCAATCAAAGCACGACTGGATGCCAAGAAGCAGTGAAGAAGCTTCAGCTCATGGAGAAGGAGGACCTGTCAGAGAGTCTGGCCTGTAAAAAGTGGAGAAGGGCAATGAGTTTTAAACATGTGATGGCAAGGGGTAGGCCCAGATGGAAAGGAAGAATTTGGACGCTGAATGAAATTGGTTGTGCTGAGGATCACAAAAAATAAGTTGTGCAAAGGAAGGAGAATTATTTGTTTGATTAATCAGAATAGCAGAGGCCTGCGGTGTTTAAGAAAACCAAGCAGGAAGCACAGAGGGCAGGAGTTCTTACATTGGTCAGTTTCCAGCACTGTCTTCCTCATTGACCAGGAACTCATGCTTAGTGTTCCTAGGTATTTGACAGAAGAGTCCCTCAGTGGCTGGACAATATAAGTGAGAAAACAAACCATTTCAGCCATAAACATTTATTCTCAGAAAGTATTCTTCCAAGACCTGAAAGCATGAGACCAGGAATACCACATGGCAAGAGAAATACATTTCAACAGGCTACCTGGTGCACTGTTGGTATTTGGTCCTCAGACTTGGGGCCTTCAAAAGTCTGCTCTTCAGGAAAAGACTGGCTGAGTCTGGGAATATGCCAAAAATCAGAGTCTTCCATGGATGAGCCTCATACCGCCTCATATGCAAATAGTGATCTTCAGGATTTTTGATAATCATTCTTTAAGATAATGTAGTGACATTTTAAAGACCCTACGCCAACACTTGGAAAGGAGGGAGGAATGAGATTCTTCTTTCTTTCTTTGTTAATGAATTATGAATATACTCTGCTGACTACCACTCAGGAAAAGAATAATTGCCATTTAGAGGCTTAGTCAAAATGTAGTCTTCAAAACAAGCAGCCTGGTTTTTAAAAACAGTCAACGATGTAGTAGGACAAACAAGCCCCATTTTTCTAGATAAGCATGTTAGGTAGGACTCATAAAGCAGTATTTTGATTTTTGAGAAACATTAGAAATCTGATGGAAGCTATATTTCCTGTCCATCAATAGCTGCTGAGTTCTAAGCATCTTCATAGACAGACTAAGTCATTTAGCACAGCAATAGAAAACAAATATTTCCAAAGTTGAGCCCTCAAAGGTTAAAGGAGGTGCAGTATTTCAGTAAGGTCACAAGCAATTTCTTGAAAACACATGCAAAAATATTAGAATAGGTGCCATTTCCAAGAAGAAAATAAACTATTGGAAATAATGCAAATTGACAAGTGTCATTATTCTTCTCTTGACCAGTCCTTGGTATCTCTCAATTGTCTTTTTTTTTTTTCAAAGATGTTGTCATAGTGATATTGCAGAACCTGCAAAACTGTCCCAGTTATTCATCATTGGAGATCAAAATATATTATGAAATGGGTTTTAATATATTATAAATTATACATACTGCAATACCAAATTCTATTATAGAACAGGCTTTAAATAACATATTATGGAGCTAGAGTAACTGTCCCACAGTTCAGGTAGAAGATTGCTTTGTATTAGAAAGTCTGAGTTTTCAATCTCGCTAATGGCCCTGAGAAGGAGTTATCCACTCTGAAATTTTATCTACAGGCTTTTATTCACTGCCAGGATTCTTCTGAGCAGCTGAGGCTGGAGGGAGACACAGAGTTAGATTCAGTGCCACTGCCTGGGCACTCAGTGTCATTCAAGACACTGTAGAGGAGCCAAGACTCTCATGTGAGGCCAACAGAGGCAACAAAAGGGGGCCATGGGAGAACTTTGCTTTTGCAGACAGCAGCGGGAGGCCAGGAGTGATGCCCCAGGGCACCTCTAATGGTATTAGATGCCTATTTTAGACCAAATTGAGCCAAATAAATGTATTTTACCTTACTCCAGGGAAAGTAAGGCTAGAAAGAAAACAATCAGATTTGCTTTTAGAAAGGGTCTTGCCATAGCATTTCTCTTTCCCATGTTTAGGAGTGCAATGGGGAACCACACAGGGAAAAAAGCCTGAAATTCCCCCCTCAATTCTTTCTTCCATAGTGGCATATTTAGTGACTACAAAGCCAATTTGAGTTTCTGGGCTGCAGAGAGCCTCTTTGGAGCTAAAGCCTGACAAGGAATGTTCCTTCACTTCCAAGTTCCAGCCACAAGCCACTGAATCCTAACGTACTGGGACACTTTGCTATGCACTAAAGGCAGGAGCCTGTTGTATCACCATGAAGACAGGTGGTGTTGTACTCTGTGCAACAGTCTGCTGGGGTTAATTAATTCCTCCAAGAGGATTTTATTCCTACAAGCACACAGAAAGCAAAGTATTATAGTACAGTGGTAAAAAAAAGCTCCCCCCAATCCCCTGACTACCTGTGCTGGTTTGACTGAAAATGAGTTAATTTTCTCCATGCAGTTAGAAACCTTTCTTTTTTATGGCTAGCACAGTCATTATTTGGACTTAGTTTGAGAACAGGAGATAACACCCCAGCACAGAGTTAATGTTTTTAATTGCTCTGGTCTGAGAGCCAAGGACATTCTGAGTGTTCTGCCCACAGGTGAGAGGCATTGAGGAAGGGGGGCATGGATGGGGCAGAGCTTGACTGATATCCAGACTGATCAAAAAGAGTATTCCATCCCATTAGCGTTATGCTTCATATTTAAGGGGACTCAGGATCTTCTGGCCTCTCTTGCTCTTGGGCTCTCTCTCTCTCTCTCGCAATCTTCTTTGAGGAGAGTTTGGTTCAGGACATTTAGTTCAGCCTTTCTGCCTTTTTTCCTCTTTTCTCTCTTCAGGATCGGCTGTTCGGGACCAGGGTGCTGCTTCCTGGGACTGGGTGCTCGATGTGGACAGAGTTCATGAGGAATTGCCTTGAGTATCTTTTATTTTATATTCTATTTCTATTTTATATACATATATATATATATTTACTAGTACTGTATTAGTATTTTGTTATTTTATCAACAGTTTCCCCCTTCCCTTTTGATTCTCTCCCCTATCTGGGGGGAAGGTGGGGAGGAGGTAAGTGAGCGGCTGTCGTGGTTGTATTGCTAGCTTGGGTTAAACCACGACAATACCAGAGGTGCTGGTTGCAGTTGCTGGTGCAGAAATGCTTGCAACAGCAAAAAAGACCTTAGCTTGCGCCTTGGTGACAAATGGTTCACTGAGCATAGTTTGCATGCAATTTGCACAACACCGTTGAGGCACATAGCTTGCAAAGCACATGCTACTGCCTTATGGACACAAGGCTGCGGCTCTGGGAGAGGCAACTCCTGTTGCTTTTCAGAACAATGTGCAGGTGCTTGCATGGCTGCTGAGCCAATGCTGCAGCACTACCACAGAACAAGCAATCCAACAAATAAACATAATTCCTAACAACAAATAGTTTCCTTTGTCAAGCACTAACTTTGAAGTGCCTTGCTGATTTTATAGCCACTATACATGAATATTTTGAAGTTAAAAGTCACTGCTTGCAAGAACTTTGGTTGTTAAAGTACAAACACTTGCATGGTCCCAGGGAAGCAAACATGGAACCCAAAAGTCTTAGCACTTCAGTGCCAGCTCCAGGGTGTTTTCATTAACAGCCAGCTCTCCTGGGTGCTCCTCAGTGGCTGGATGACTAGTGGCCAGCCTAGCACAAACATAAGTGCTTTGTACTGGAGGATTTATGCTGATCTTCAACATGCTATGTCAAATGCAGTTTTCCTGACTGCCCTTCAGGACTGTGGTTTTGAAGCCAGTAAGCAGTAAGGGCAAGAACACTACGTGAACCATGTCTCTTAGCAAGCAAGTTACAATCTTTACAACTATCACGATCTGTCACCCTGAGACATCAGGTGCTGTGGCCTTCACTAAGCCTAAGTGGTGACTTCTTTTTCCCACAGAAATTCAGTGTCTTATGTACAGAGGGCTCACGTGACTTACACCAGAGCTCTGCATAAAACTCTGTTTTTCTGAGCAGCCAACATGTTTATTTCCTGACTTGCTAGTGGAGCAATGCATTTTATTAACCTGGCTTTTATTCATGCCAACTTGAAAGGTCAGAACCAGTAGCCTGAAATAATTTTCTCATTTTAACAATGAGGTTTTCCTGCCGATGAGCATCAGACACTGCTGAGACCTCAAAAGATAAACATGCTCATAGGTTCCTTAGGCATGGTAAACTCTCTATCTATCTTGAGGCTGCTGTGCAGGAGGATTTTGCAGAGAGTCCTCTGCTTGCTGCTACAGATACACCACTTCAGATCAAAGGTTTAGTAGCCTTGCCTCTAGTTTTAATCACACACCTCATGCACATGACACAAAAGTGCCCTGACATTGTGTGAGCTCATCCTCAGTCTCTTCAGGAATACAAACCTGTACATATTTGAGTTGTGCAATCTGTAGGTTGTTTATGCCCATATCAGAAACCCATCATAAATGAACTCTGAGCCTGAGTTCATTTATGCTCATACATCATCCAAGGGTTCAAACAGACACAGCTTCCTATTCAGAAGATAACAAGCGAAGCCAAAAGAGTCAATGAATTTGCTTTGGTTCGTTGCCCTGCCTCATGAGCAAGACTCAGCCTTGTTCCTTTTGACTATGCAGTGTTGCAAGTCAGCATTTGTTTCCTGAAGAGATGTAAATAAAGATATAAACTGCATAGGAAGCTCAGTCTAATTCTGAATAGAAAAAACCTGACAGACGTCTGCCTAAACTAGATTACAGTTCAGCCTATTATGGACTTGTTGTTCTTGACACTCTTTCTGCACTATCAGCATTACTGGTGTCATCGGCCTGCATGTAGCATCTTCTCAAAGTAACAGAAATTGTGACTTCTGGTTGATGCCAAATTTCAAAAGCAAATTCCTAATTCCTGCATCCTCAAATACAAATGCCAACCTAGAGTGCCCAAACTTAGGGTCACCTATGATAAGAATCAGGCCTCTCTCTAGTGTGCTGAGCCAGCCATTAAAAAATCATTAGTTAACATTGAAAATTCAGGCTTGTTTTACCACCACCATCCAACACAGGGATAAATCAATTCATAATTTTCCCTGGTTCTCTCCAGCTAAACTAAAAATCTCGTTTACATTGAACCACAAGTCTTCTGGAGCATGAGGGAAAATAAAGACAGAGATGAATCAGCATTTTTGATCAACAAATTTCTCTGACACAAAAGAAAGAAAACACAAACTTGAACCAACGCAGATCAGAAAAACACTCAACGAGGAGCACCGACTGTCTGGATGGGCTGCTTTACATGTTGGCTTGATCATCACTTCATACATACTAAATAAACACATATGAGTCTGCTAATATTTAAATTAAAGTACCATTTAAACTGCAAACTGACTCTAGTCAAGCATGTGCCTTTGAAAAAACTGAGAAATTTAGCCAAAATAGGTAAGGAATGAAACCAGCAGTAATTTATGGAGATGTAAAGAATGTCTTGATTGTATTTGAACACTTTGAGGCACAGTTGGCAAGGTACTCAGCTTGCCCCGGGTGTTCAAGCGTGTGGCTTTGCATGTATTGCCAGCAGCAGCTTCACCACTTACTGAGGCTGGAGAAAGGACCTGAGTAGTCACTGCATGTTCAGAAAAACATCACAGAGCTTGGAGATGAGCCTGAGTGATGTCAAATGATGGTGACCAGGTGTGATACAGTGCCACAACACCAACAGGTGGGGGGAAGAACATGGCTTACACCAAGCTGCCACGATTTGGGCACACACTGCTGCCCACTGCCCCTTACTGTACCGAGGATATTTAATGCAAACCAGCCCTTTCGACTTGCCAGTTGTTCATTTTCACCATCTTCATTCAGAACTGCAGGCCCTGAGCCCAAAACTGCTATACAGAGACTGGCACTGCACACTGTGAAATGAAACCTGGAATGACTTTAAGAAACATTTACTCTCACTTTAAGGCCATCTTATCTTTCAAAGAGAAATGAAATGACAGGCATGTAAATGAGGTTTTCTCTGATTATTTTTTTTTTCATGATACATTTGGTTTCACCAAAAAGAAAGGGGAGGGGGCGGGGGAAGTGCAATAGATTTCCCATTTTCCTTAGCCATGTTTCTAGAAATGGTTGAATAATTTTTATCTCTAATTTTTCCAAATAATCAGCCTGAGGCACAGTGTAAAGACTGCAAATCACAGGACCACAGGAAAGCTCTAAATACCTGCTCCCAGTTCAGACTTTTCCTGCAACACTGAACACTACTATAAGCCACGCCTCATAGCATTGCCAAAGTTAACGCGGCGATGTGTGCCCTTCCTCACCGAGGTCTGGTACCTGGGGCAAGCCCTCGGAAGGCTGCATTTCCTTTTCTCCATCTCTTCAGGTGCTGCTGGTATGCATCCACAGCCAGAAAACAGGCACTTCTCAATGGCAGCAGAGAAGAAAATGCAATGCAGATGAGCCCTAAGCCCTCACAAAAGCCTCTGTGGGCACTGCGAAGGCAGAGAACTCAGGGAAACTGAGCTCGAAACTGTACAAAGAGCACTTGCTGCTATTTTCACTTGCTTCAGGTCCAGCTTGCCCCTGTGCTGACCAAACCCACCCAGCAGCATCACCAGAATTTGCGTATTTGTTGAAATGGTGCAGCCTGTGGTGCAGTGAGTGGCTTCATCAAGACCTGAAAACAAGAGTTAGTGTGAGTGAAAACGCAAGTTGCTCTTTGCGTTGTTATTTTGCAACCTCTGAACTGCATTACTATGGAAATGAGGCTGGCATCTCTGCAAGACTGAAAAAATCCAGGAAATTGTGAGTTGTTGGGAGATTTTTTTTTTAATGCCATGTTTAGAAATGACAGATGCTGAGATTATACAGACACATGAAAAATCTGTACATATACATTCACATCTTAAGAATGTCAACTGGTTTTAGTATTTTTAATTCATTGTTTTCCTTCTTAAAAAGAAGGCAAATCTAAGGCAAATACTAATCCCAGCAGACACAATAATATTTGCTAGTTACTTACTAATAGTTCACATTCCTATAGAATGGCACTGAAATAAAAAAGCTTTGTAGTTGAAACATCACTGGAATACTAAGTGTCTTAGGACAGAATATACTAGATGATCAATAACCTTTTCTTAGTAGATATTTAAATTTTGAAGAAGAGATTCTGAATTTTTCCATACAATTAGCCTTGTTTAATTGGACTTGGTTAGAAAATAGATGGAAGAAAAAAAATCCTGATCATTTCTTAGATACTTATTAATTTCTCTTGTAATTTAAACATTCAAAATTGCACTGAAATTACAGAATCTAAAAAATGCCAAAGAGCTTTAAAGTCAAATCACTCATCTCCTACTCCCACCATATTTTTTCACACTGGCAGCATTTTATTGTGTGAAGAAGGAAAAAAAAAAAGTAATCTCATTTAAATTCATATTATTTTTGCTATGGGGGGCTCTGTGGATAGCAGCTGGGCATCACTGCTATCAGCACAGGGCAAACACTGCAAAGGACAGTTGTTGTCTCAACATCTTTATATTCAGGACAGCTAAGGCACGCGGTAAATGACAGCAAAGGCCACGAATACATACACAGAAAAGCCTAGGAGAGTTTTCTGGCTCTCAGTTCAGCTCATCAGACTTGCTCAGGCCTCTTCAGGGAGAGCACAGAGATGGGCACTTTCACAGAGTTCAGCTGGGACTAAAGAAAAACAATTTTCTGAGGACCGGCACTTCAGTGATGGAAATGAGTAATTTGAGTTTGTCTTGCAACAAGAGTAAACAAAAATTTTTACCTACTTGGTAACCAAATGGCAGCTGTAGAGGTTTCTCTGATCTCAGACTAATTTTTGGAGGTTGCTGTCTATTCTCCGAGGGCGGACTGGTGAGGGATGGCCACCTGTGGATTTTCCTCACTGCTTGTCATCAAAGGACCCAATTTCACTTGCAGGCCTGGCATATGTCATGAAAACTGAAACCTCCACCCAGAAACAGGACTCAGGCAGCGCACTCCAACACACTTTTTCAATAGGTTACTCTCTACATCAAACCTGTGTCAGGACCAACACTGTTCCTGGTTTTCTAGCAAAAACATTGCAGCCTATCTTACAACTAGTCAAAAACACACAGAGGAAGTTCCTCTGGACATAATTTTACAACAGCAGGGGACACTCTAAATGTTCAATTTATTTACCAAGTCACAGATAATGTAAGTATTCAAATACGAGAGGCAAATTACTCCAATCTTTGTTGAAAAAATAAAGCTTTTGTTCTCTCATGTGTATGCAGTGAATGACAGTCATAGTGGGAGGATGTGGCCTTCACAATGTCCTATGACATCACTATCGGGATTATTGCAATAGATGTGGAAGAAACATGAACTTTTGACCATCATAGCTCCTGAAAACAAGGATTAAAGCAGTAGAACAAGTTATTTTCCCAGACTCTGCTAAGTATTCAGATTCTCAGTGTCCAATTTTTTATAGCAAAGATCATACCAAGAAGAAAAGTGACACAAACATGAATCTGTCCCGGTGACAGCGACTGACAATGAGCTGGTGAAGGACAGCCCTGAAAATGGATCTATGAAGAGACCACAAAACTAATTCCTTTTGCGTTATAATCCTGACCCTAAGCTACAGCAGAAATGCTAATACATTAATCTACGTCTCTAATGTCACCGTTCTAATTCAATACATTACTAGGGAGATAAATCTCCAAATACATCCTGCATAAATAGCATGCATTGTTATGATTTTCTTAATAAGCTGTGGAAAATTAACATAGGCATTGCTAGTAGCTTCATATCCTAACACAAATGCAATTTATTGTTTTCTACGGTGTAATGCTGTACAGATATACAGACAAGTTACGATAATAACACTAATTTTTGCAGACAGCCTTGAGACAGTTGACCATCTAAAAATGTAATGTGCTATCTGATCCTGTCCCTTCTCAATCCAGCTCTTCAGCATGACACAGGAGCAGCAATGGATATTTTTAGCTGAAGAATCAAGGTGGAAGATGGCAATTTGCCTTTGTGTTGTTGAGGCTGCAGGGTGGTGACTTTGGGAGGCAAGGGACAAGTATACAGATGCAAGCTGCTTGTGCCTCCTGGCGCTCAGGCCCTTACAGCAGGCACAGACAAAAAGCGGCAGGACATCACATTTCTTGTCTTATGCACTCACATAGCAGCTCTTTACTCAATCTACTGGTGCAGAAGGAAACATCTGCTTGTCCTATTTTTACATGTCCAAAGTAAAGGAACATTTTTGCTGATTACAAAGCAAAATGCCAAGAAATCTGCTGGGCTCCCGGACAGGTCTGCACCATGTTTGGGTACCCCAAAACAGCTGGAATCTGATACAAGAAAAGGTACCTTGGAGCAGGGGTGCTGAAAGCTGCAGCCTGGGGATGGGGCCAGCCAAGTAACACCCTGCAGCACTGTTATATTTAATCCTACAGTCCTTCCAGTTTGACAGTGCTGGAGAATGAAATATCCTGATAACATCCTGATATTAGCATATAAATTCATAGTGCTTTGAATACAGCAAGCAGAGCTGGCCTCACATGACAAAAAATGACAGTAGATCTGGAAAAGGTATAAAGAATGGCAGTAAAAATGGTTAAAAGAGTGAAATGCCTTCTATATAGAAAGGGACTTAAATGAAGAATAGGGCTTCAGGCCTATGATATGGTAGAGGTCTATAGAACCATGAGCAGCATGGAGAAGGGTGTAGGAAATGATTGCTCAGCATTTTCTGATGAAAAACCTCAAGGCCATCAAATGAAATAAAAATCCACTGAGTTCAAAAGCAGACCAAAAGAGGTACATCTTCACGAGATGTATGGTCGAGCTGTGCAGCTGAGACACAGGATACTACAGATGCCAAAAACTTTCTGGGAATTTGAGAAATTAATGGAAGAAAATTTCTTCTCAGGTTGGGAATGACAGAGATGCTACCTGTGGTTCAGGAAATTCCTCAGCTAGAGATCAGCAGAAGTGGAGGAGCATCATGCCCTGCCCAGGCACCCTGAGGAGCCTGGCTGCAACAGTCTGACCTGGACAGCCAGCACAACCTGGCAAGGGATGTTCTCTGCCACCACACTGCACAATATTTGACTCTCTATGCATGCCTGAGCCTCAGCTCACATGGAAAATGGGGGAAATGCATCAGAGCAGAGCCTGGATTTGTGCAAATCTGATGTTTGTCCAGTTGCATACATTGCACCCTCCCTGCCCTTATATTCCCAAGCTCAGGACTTGCAGCATTGCAGAGATTTGCCATTAAGGCAGGTGTATGGCACAGGGCCACTGTAATGTTTCCTTCCAGGACAGACATGCTTTTGACTTGGGGTTTTCCTTCTGCAGATGTAGCTCTTCCTGTTGCAATCAGTGTTTGTTTTAGGTTGAGACAACACAGAAAGGAAAGAAGGAATTTTATGTAAACAGGCACATGAACTTGTTCTCTTTGGAAAATATTGAGATGATCCTGGAGAGTGCAGATCTGCTGTCTGATATGGCACATGCTGCCTCATGTAACAATGCGTGTATTAGGGGAAAAACCCCACAGCCTTCCCAGAAGTGCTACCAGATAGTACCTGGAAATGGGCCAAGGGTAGAGCACCCAAAGGAAATGAGGAAGAGAAGGGCAGAATAAATGGTATAGATGAACTGCTGCTCTTCTAAGACACTGGAGCATGGTACAAGCCCCAAGTTATGAATTATTTCAGAGTCAGGACAAAATAAGACAAAATGGACATAAATTTTTGTGTCTACATGTTTGGCCTCCTCTATACCATTGAACTTAACCTGAAAAAGCACAGAGTAATGTATTGCAACCCAGATGTTTGCCTTTAGCTGTTTGCAGCATTCGCAGTAGCCCATTAAATGTGATGCTTCTAGCTCTGCTGCAGCCTCATGACCACTCTTCTCCAGGACTGATGGACTCAAATCCAAAAGACTCACTGCTGAGCTCCACAAAGGTCCTCACTGCATGAAACAGCAGCAACACAGTGTGAGGTGACAGTCTGATAGCTCCTTTTATTGAGTACGGTGAGGAAATGTAGAAAGGATCCCTCTGTAACAGCAAACCTGCTGCAGTTGGGCAGCGTGAGTGGCTCTGGAGAGCCACACTCCAGCATGCAGCCAGCTGTGAAGCAGTGCAACAAGTCAAGACTTCCCCCCTTCCCTACACAAAGATGCAGCTGCCAAATAATTAATCTGCACCTGGTTTTGCCTTCTTTGACCAAATGCTGTGCTGCCATACTGCACAGAATTCAAATCAGCAGAGCAGGTTCGATCTTTGCCAATATTATGGCAGGTTTGATTAATCTCAGCTATAATATACATTCGAACTGTAGCTTCTGGCAGTTTGCTTTATTTCCAGATCAGTGAGAATGTTCTTGTGAAGATGCAGAGTGGGGGAGTGGATCTCATTCACCCTTGGGCTTGGAAATTGTAGTTCGTTCACATGCACACAAGGCTCTCTGCGTTGCATTAAGAGTGTAATGGCTGAGTTTCGGGAAAACTTCTAAAGCTGATGCCAAGCCTGGAGCTGAGCCTGGTGCAATGGGTAACCAAGGTAGACCTGCCTGCTCCATGAGGATGGCTCAGATAGCATCAGGCACTTCAACAGTGCATGTCTATGCACAAGCATAGGGATCACACCCAGTAATGCTTTGTAACTTAAATATTGAAAATCAGCAATTATCTTTTCTCCTGTGCTTTTTCTAGATCCTTTCTGGAGCCATTATATACACCTGTGGCTTAAGAGTCCCTTTAAGGGCCAACAGGGTGCACAGCTCAGTGAAGACTGAAAAGGTGATTGCAATGCACTTAAGGGCTATGCAAAACTGACTCCTGCGGGTTTTCTCAGGTGGATGGACTTTAATAATAAGGGTATAAATCAAAGCACCTGGATTTTCTGTCTCTTTCTGGCCTCCCAAGTTCAAGAGACAAGACAACTGGGTAGCAGACATGCAGAAAAAAAAAAAAATCTGCATTTCTTCTTTGTGGGAGACTCTTGTAATTTCCGCACTTCATTTCAATTCAGAAGAAAGCATTGAGTATTGAAGTACGGAAATGTAGTATGAGAAAAAAGTCTCAAATGTTTCAATTGTGGCTGAAACATTTAATCCAACTTCAAAATGTTTATCTGCCAGCATACAAAATAAAAAGGCAAGACAACATTTCTAAATAGAAAACAGGCTCCCAAACTAAACAGCACTAAAAAGAAATCTGTTCTGGAGGAAGATGGTTTTGGACAGGTATGTGAAAAAATAAACCTCTCAGATGGCTTCGTTAAGAAGGAATTTTAGATAAACATTATGAAACCACAAGTAGCATGATGAACATGCATGCCATATTTCTTCACCCAGCTGCAGCTGGAAACTAAGCAATAAATACTATTTATTTATTTTAATAGTATGCTTAGTGAAAGTATTACCAATATTTCCTAAGCCTAAAATCATCCATGAATGTATTTTACTATGACGCTCAGCATTTTTATAGTAATTTACAACTTTAAAAGGGTAAACTCTATTGCTCTCTGTCAAACCAACAACTGGGTAAGTGCAGAATGTTACCATATGAAGCATGATGAAATTTATTGCTGCAGTCTTTACTACATATTAATTTTGTGTATAACAACCCAAGGGGAATACTAAACCGATTATGCCCATGCTGCGGTCTCTCTCTCTGACAGGAAGCAGACGTGGCAATGCCAGTTTGCAAACGCCACTGCCACTCACTTTCCTCTAAGGACGGGTTTTTGTGAGAAATCAGCGTCACTCCTTCAATTGGCACATCAGGTTTTGCTCCATTTTGTGGCTACTCCATGCTTTGCTTCATTTTTTAAGAACTCGCAGCTCTCAGACAGCCACAACAGCACAAATACCAATCTGCTATTAGTCAACATATGATTTTCGCTATTTAAATCAGGTTTTTGGTCATTTTACAGTGTTAGACTCCCACACCCAGCGTTGAATCACAGGTTGTCAAGGTGTCCTGGTTCTGTTAAAACCAAGTTTCTCTTTTAGTGAATTTTCCTGTCAGCTAAAGTCTTCTTACTAACTGCACTATTCTGAAAGCTAGATACATGTTTTGGTAGACATAGCAATGGAATGCAAGGTCGCTGACAAGGATGCACATCCTGCGAGAGGGGTGAACTGAAACAGGTGACTGAAACTGACCAACTAAAGTGTTCCATCCCATTCACGTGATACTTCATGTAAGAGTGGGAGATCATGAGGATCTCGTCCCTTTTACCTACGGCCGACATTAGGAGAGGACCTTGCAAGTCGTCCCTGCAAACTGAGGCCTAGTGACAGACTGAATCCAGTTCCGGTTGGCTGCAGAGTCCAGTCCAGGACTTCTGGGTGCAGGTTCTGCTGCTGCTGGAGCAGTGCTGATTTTTGCCAGGACTTTCAAGATCGGTTTTGTGTATTTTGTATTATTTTCTCTATTTTATTAGTAGCATTAATAAAACATTTTTAATTTTTTCCAACTCTTTTTCTTTGCCCTTCTTTTGCCTTCCAATTGCCTGTCATTAGTGGGGAGGGGGCCCAATGCGGGGCTAAAGGGGGGCTGGAGGGTAAGAGAGGGTTAACAAAACATCTGCCATGGTTTATCGTCACCCTGCAATCAAACCTTGACACAAGGTTTAAAGCAAGGCGACAATAAACTGTGGCAGATGCTCTCTGTTACCCCCTCACCTTCCCTCCACCCTCTCCTTTAGATTTGAAAGATGATAAGGAAGATAAGAAGGAAGGAAGAGAGACTTAGACTTCAAGTTGGAAGGTTTTAAAAGGTTTTACTAATGCTACTAATAAATAGAGAATATATACAAAATATTCAAAGCCAATCTTGACTGTCCGATATGTAGTTGGTGTCACTCCGGCGGCGGAGCTGGGTGGGCAGAGCTGGCGTGGCTCCAGCAGCTGCAGGGCTGGCACCTGGAAGTCATGGGCGGGACTTCACAGCAAACCAGAAACTGGATTTCAGGGATGCAGGGCCTTGGGCCTAGCATCACAGGCACAGGTGACAAGGTCCTCTCTAAATGCCGGCCATGGTCAAAGAGAGCTAGACCCTAGTGATCTCCATCTTATATAGGGGGTATGACGATTACGGGATGGAATACTCAGTCGGTCAGTTTTAGTCATCTGGTCCGTCCGCCCCTCCTTCCAAATATGTCCTGTTATCAGTTAACCTTGGTTACAATAGTAATAAATCTAAACATGAGCTTCTTCAGCATTCCATTGGTCCTCTTATGAGCACCGAGTACAGTATCTGAGAAAAATACGCAGGCACTTAAAAGGCACTTAGCTGAGAGGAAAATTCACTAAAAGAGAAATTGGTCTTGTTTTAAACAAAATCAGGACACAGGTCCTAAGAACAGAACTCGTTGAAGAATTTTCTTTAAGTTATTTAATCATTTCTGCAAGATATAAGCAAAAATACTTTTGTATAGCAAACTCTGAAGCTAAGTGTGTTTTCATGGTTTGACTTGTGTGGTTAAGCAGCATTTTAGACAGATGCTGATTTAATTTTTAACTGAGCAAAGACACATTACATACTCGTGTAGGAAAACTAAGTATGAAATTTGATTTAAAGAATCAGAGAGGTGCATTTCAACATTTAATTATTTTCACTCTGCAATTAGGATGACAGATGCTGAAATAGAGTTTCCTGTATCCTTATGATTTTAAACATTGGGAATAGCTCAGAATTTTCCCCTAATTTATCTGGAAAGACTGATACAGTTATTTCATTCTGTTCTTTCTTTCTACCATTTTTACTTAAAAGGTATTTATTTAATTAAAACTGAAATTGCTTTTCTGTTCAATCACTATTCCAGGGAATGGAGCATTATGAAAAAAAAAAAAAAGTTTATTTAGCATGCAAGAAAAAGAGAAATTACCAAGCTTGTGACTGCAGTGCCAGCTTAGTAATCATCTTCCTTCAGATAAACTCATCAGTACAAGGCTATGGATGTGCTTCTCAAGCTTTGGAATTGTGATAAAAATACCTCAACATGTGAATTTTACTTTTTCAGCCCCACTACGGCAGAAGAATGAGCTAACACAGCCCAATCCACAGGTGAAGCTCAAGGATGGGGTAAGTACAGAGAGCTGTTGACTTCAGCTGACACAGCAAGATTCACCAGCAATGCCAAACAGCAAGGACCTGAAGAAGCGAAAGTACCTCCAGAAAGCAGACCTTTGCAGTTAAGATAGTCTCATCCTCCCAGATGACTCTTCACACATTATGTGTTTGGTTCCCTCCCTCCATCAGGCCTGTCCCTATGAAAGCTGGCCAACAGTTGCTTGCGATGGATGTTTTATGGTGGATGGCTTTCATGTAAAATAACACCTCTGCCTCGAACCCCCTCCAAGATACTTGCCCTCCTTCAGGCACTCCCTTCATTTAGTGCCAAAAACATGTTATTAGTCATCATTGGTTCAAACTGTCACATCCCCCCTCACTGTGGGTATTGCAGGAGCCCAGGAGAGGCCACTAGGATGAGAGACCACAAAACCAAACAAACAAAATCACAGCAACACTACAACCACTTCTCATAGACTGCCTCTTCCCACCACTCCTGTTGCACACAGCCTGGGTACTCATCACATTACTCTTGCAACAGGCAGAAGAAGCCGAGTCAAGCAAGCAGCCCAGGAAGCTGCCTTTGGGCAGGTTCCATCTCATACCCTTAGCTTGGCTCATCTCACTACACAGTGGTATTTCTTACATATTTCTGCAGAGGTTGCAGGAACGGCTCACAAGGCAGAAACTTGGTTTATACAACCTTAGGAAGCTGAAAAAGCTCTGCACTGACAGCTGATGGCTGCAATTCATACTCTGTTTTATTCCTTTCTCTGAGTTTTTCCCCCTCCGTTGTGTAGAGGCACAAGCAAGGACCAGATCGAACAGCTGGTAACAGGAACTGTACAACAGCCATGATACCATGTCTCTGCAGGGATCTAACTCAGCACCCACATGCAAGTAAATATATCCCTTTGCATACGTCCCCCGATGAGGATCAGCTAGCACAATGGTATGGTTTTTCCCCACATTTTTCAAGGTCATTGTGCATTTTCCTGTACTCTCCCAGGGAACATAATGCAGCCATGAAACCAGACACAGCACACAGGGCTAAAGGTACAAGGGTGCAGGCACTGGGGGATTGGAAATTACAACCTGTGGAGCAAGAAATCATTTTAAGCCCTGATTTTAAAGCCAGGCTAATCTCTGTCCCATACCTCATGCACATCGTTACTTTAATTGGCTCGCTCAGGCCAGGCCATAACCACCAGGACATTTTAGATCAGTCCGGCCAGGCATGCTCCAGCACACACCTTCTCACAGAGCCTACTCTCCCAGAGATCCACCAGCATGGTCAAGGGAATGACAAACATGGGCATTACTGGTATGTTATTTGACTCTGTGCATTTGCAGCAGCGTGCACATGACTATATCGTGCCTTTCTGCTTGGAAAATAACAACCTAAAATCACATTATCCATTGCTCAGATTTTCATTTTCCATCCATCTTTCCAGATATATATCCTTTTTGTTTGGTTGGTTTGGTTTTGGTTGTCTGTTTTGTTTTCCCTCATTTGCTGTCATTCTTCCCTTACATACAGCAGCCAGCTGCTGGACATTCAAAATCCCTCATGAAGTCACTAAGTAATGTCACCACTTTCCACCTGCAGTCCCATCATCACTAATTATGGCTTCCATAAATTAGTTCATTGGTGACATCTAAATGAAGCCATTTACAAATTGTAGTAATGCCGGGTAATGACTACATCTTCTGACTGCACAAAAGGTATGACGTGCTGAATTTGCTCTTGCTACTGTCCAACCACAATGGCACTGATTTAATTTTATTCCATGCATGTAGGATTTTCCTGTGCTGTTTTGAGAACAGGTGCATGGTATACCAGAGCTCCCTGCTTTCACTACAAACCAAGGAAAAGAGGAAAAGCACCCTGGAATTTGAGATCTTCAGTTCCTTGCAGGAGAAAGCATTCAACTGATCTGTACATTAGCAATGAAACTGGGATTTTTGCCAACTTTGCTTACACCCACATTGTTTTCTACAACACCAAGACACCTTAATTGTAAAAATACTGATCAGGGTGAAAGCTTGCAGCTAGAAAGCAGAGTAAGCTTTCTAGAAAGCCCAGTAATGCTCTGGCTAGACTGTGCTGCAGGGATGCAAGCTCACATTGCTAGTGGTGGAGTGGCTGGGGGCTGGCCAGGAAACCCTGGTCCCCTGGCTGCAGAAGGCCCTGGTACCATATTCCCAGCCAGCTAACCCATGTGAAATGAAATCGTGGCTCCCACCACAGGACTGGCAGTCACAGAACAGAAAGCTGCAGTTTTTCCCCTAAAAGCCAGAGTTTATTTGGTAAGCATTCCCTGCTTTAAACCCACCATCCACAACCCAGAGCACCAAAACATAAGAATCACTAGGCAGTTATTTTGGAAACAACCACACTACAGACCTTCACTGAAAGCATGGTAGAAAGATCGAGACAATTTTTAAAAAAACCCCAAGCACTAGTTTTTCCGTGGATGCTGTTTTAAGAGTTTGAAGTAAGGTGCTTTTTGAAAACAATGCTTCCAAGTGCATTGATTCTTTCTTGCTCGCAGAAAATCCCGAGTTAGGATTCCCATTGATTTATGTCACATTTAAAAGCCTCATGCTCTTGAGTTATTCCACTACATTTCGAGCCAAGCAATTAATTCTTGGTTTTTAAAAACTACCTAGTACATAGAAAGTTTCTGCAGTGACACACAGCACTATGGACATGAGTCTCTTCGAAAGATGCTAGGCGTTCCTATGCCAACATATTTCACAGATTGAACCACTCTGATATTAGCGGCCTTTGTAGCACAATCACGCTAACATACAACATGTCTGGAACATTTTGTCACTTAGGTGGCATTTGGATGTCTAGCCTGAGAAATTTGTTGGAGGTCAGTCTGAAAGAACATCCTATTCACCTGTCACATAAGCACTTTACGTGCAGAGGTAATCTAGATAAGAAGAGGTTAATTGTTTGACCACATAGATACAGGAACATTATTCTTTCCCTTTCAGTTTAAACTTCATAGGAAAAAAAAAATTAAAGGCAATATATTCTAGCAGCTGAAATACTGGTACTTGCATGTGCTGTTAACCTGGAGGCAACTTGCAGGTCTCTTCAAAATTTTGGCCACCATTCTCACCACCACCTTCTGCAAGAATTTTCCCTGTTAAACATCCCAGCCTATAGGTTTATTTGAATGCTAAAGAGTTTCTTCCACCGTTTCAAATCTGTGCCTGAGCACCTACAGGATGAACAGGGAGTACAAGGCCCCTCACTTTGTTCAAAAGTGCTCCCTTTCCTTTTTTTGCCAGGTGCTTTCTCCACAAGTGGTGGGCTATGAGGCACTGGCCATAAGCCACATGCAACATGGAGACAGCACCATCCTTAGCCTTGAGTTTCAAACTACAACAGTGAGAGATCAGAGAGCTGCCACAAGAGAAGTTGCATCAACTGTCACCTTTTCCTGATACTTGCCATAAGATATGAAGTTCGAAGAGTCATTTTCAGCATCAGTTGCCTCACTGAGCCAAGGACAAGAGCTGCGCTGGGGCAAGCATCTATGGCACATCCAAAAGCAAATCCACAACTGCTCAGGAAAGTGTCAGTCACCCAAAGACATACTGTAGCTGTCTTTTCGCAGGGACATCTGCCATCCTCCAGATGCCTAATTAACAACAGCATGTAAAGAAACTGAAGCTCCCTCCATCCAGCCTGATTTCACCAATACAAACATCTCACTGCTGTGGTATGATTGCATATATAACGGCTTCATGTCAGGCTAATTATTAATGCACTCATTAGCATTTGCACAGGACTCATTCTGCAATCGAAGTTATCGGAACACAGATGTATGATCAGTAGGAAAAGAAAGCCACCAGAAAACCAAAAGCTTGTGAAAAAGGGAAGGTGACTGACGTCAGAGTGGCCCAGATCAGCCTGGCACACAGAAAACATATTTGCAGTGAGCTTTCAGCCCAGCCCTGCTATGCCATCCACTCCAGGTTTGCTCTGGATGTTGGAGCTTTTTTTGGTGTGTGTGCTTAAGGGTAAAGCCTAAAGCCAGAGTGGCACATGGATGTTGCCAGAGAAGAAGATGGAGCTACCCAGCTGGCACTCCCGGACAAAAGTGACCCTCAGGACACAGGGAGGGGAACAGCTCCACAGCCCCACAGCACAGGGACTGTGGATACAGGAGTAAAAACAACTCTGCAAAAGCTCAGCAGCCTCCTCCTCAGAGCTGAGCATTTCTGTATGCCCCACATGTCATGGGAAGCCCTCACAGCACTGAGATCCAGCTCCAGACTTATTTGCAGAGCCTCCCTCAAATGCCTCATTGCATGGCAAAGCAAGGACAAGACAGGCTGCTGCAGCAGTTCCTATTACCCCATTTCATACCAAATGCAGCAAAACACAGTCTTTCCAGCTAACACACAGTAACAAAGGCACTCTAATTGCTTTCTAACACAGCCACAAAGCAGCATACACCCTCAAAAGGCACATGTCTGCTTCTCTTGCACTTCAAGGAGCTCCAGAAACATCAGCTCATCCCTATGCAGCCAAAACCCTCATCCAATGCCTTTCTTCCCAGCACTCCCACTGCTCCCACCTTCCCCAGGTACAAACAAGTCTCCCCCATTGCATAGCTGGAGCCTTCTAAACCATCCCACAACTTAAAAACCACAAAGGTTACTTTTTTGATGGTAACCATGTGGCAATGATATGATTTAAGATGGCTGTTAAAAATCTCAGGCCAGGCAGTGCTTCTTCAGATCATGATTTTCATGTTTCCCTGCTAAATATCTAAAAAATCTCAAGTGTTTTCCCAGGAGGGAGGCTTTTTAAAAAAATCTACCCTGGCTGATTTTTTAAATTTTTTTAAGAGTTCATCAAAGATTGTCTTAAATTTTAAGTCTACTTTTTAAAAACTTGCTTCTGCAGCTACTGTATCCAGAAACATGTATTTTATTTATCTGCTGAGTGCTGGATTTCTCTGCAATTACAGGGAACCCTGCAGATGCAGGACTCCAGCAGGCTTTCAGAAAAGCAGCAAATAACAAGAATGTGATAGCTGGCAACCCTGCAGATCTATTGCTGCGATAACAGGTTTTCCCCTGTGATTGTAATAAAAATCACGAAATTACACCAAAGATTAGCTTTACTCATTGTGGTTTAATTTGTTCATTAGAAATAAGCCTGGAAATTCAGCTGTAGGCAGATATAGGGGCTGGCTGTCTCTCTGGGACAGGATTGCTGCTCTTTTCGTCAATGCTGCATGACCGAGGAGGCCTGTTGAGCTCATCATGGCTTTTTCCACTAGAGATCACGGTCGTTCATCTGCCCTGTTTTCAGTTATTACCTTAAGCACTTGAGGGTCCTGATGGATTAGCCCTGGTAAGTTCTGATACTGCAGATGAAAGTACTGCCACCCATGGACATCTGTGCTAGAGGCAACCCCATGTACCCCCAGGAGCAGAAAGAAACTTGCTTCCACACCTCAGTCCTTGAGTACAAATACTCCATCCTTCAAGCACTGGCAAACACATCTCTACCTACACCTACACACAGGACTGTGACCTGGAGCACCTGGGACACAGGTACATGACCCCTTTGGCAACTGCATGTGAGGGGAAAGCCTTTTGCAAAGAAGAGCACAGCCTGGCAGCAAAGCTTCCCTTTCAATTGCTGGCATACTTTTCCTTTCCTTTTTTTCTAAGCCCTTCAGCCAAGGTGGAGGTGCCTCTGGGAAAACACATAAATTAAATTTTCCCCAGGTCAGCTCTGTTTTCTGGTGATGGTAACTGGTAAGCAATCTGCCGGTCTTTATTTCAACAACTTTTTTTCCACCTCATTTTCTCCCTGGTCCTGCTGAGGAGGGAAGGGAGTGAGCGGCCAGTCGAGCACCAGGCAGATGGCCATCACCAACCCACCACACCAGCATCGCAACCAAAACAGCGCAGAGAGAGGATTCAGAAGGACCTTCCACACCTGAGGAATGAAACCTGGGACAACCCAGCCTCTTAAAACAAGGCAGTGACAAAATTTGGAGTTGTAAGCCTTTTCCAGGGACATTTTTGCTTGTGGCCTGTAAGAGTCAGTCTGAAGAACAGTATTTGCCTCAACATCGCCATCAGAGCGAAACGAAGGTGGAGATTGGCCTCAATCCATGGGAGAGAGGCAGTGTGAGGTGCTGTTGCTTAGCATAAAAGATGGTTCCCAAGTGAACCTCGGTGAGGTCTCCCACCAAAGGATCACGGATCATGACACAGGACCGGCAGGATGCTGCTTGGGACCTGGTACCATAGGGACACCTTTGGACCCGTGGTGGTAGCTATAATCCTCTTTCCTCCCTTTTCTTTCCCTTTTCTCCACTTTCTCTATCGCGTGCCACTTTGTGGGCAAAATAATAAAGTAACACTGATTGAATTATAACCCCTTGGCATTTTGGTCGCCTTTAATTTTGCGCTTTGAGATCAAGGTAAATGAATCATTATGAGTCCACCGAAAGGACCGTGACATGGCCCCACTGGCAGAGAGGTAACTGCAGACTTGCTGGTTCTTTATTTTTAAGGAGGTCAGCATCACTTTTCTTCTGCATCTGTTTGTTGAGGGCTTGGTGTGCAGCCTGACTTACTGCCTTACTCTAAATTCCAGTACTGTGGAATAAAAATCATTTGCTGTTAGTCAACCAAAGCTGTCTTTTCTCTTTCTCTATTGATTATTCCTGAATAATCAATTGACATTTGGCACAGTCTTATTTATAATAATTCAAGTCAGCAGTAACATAATTTAGAAACTGGCTACTAGGCCTGTGTTGGTAATGAATCAAATCCATGGATAATTCAAATTCATAGACTAAAAAATTACATTTAAATAACGTTAAGGTTGTGATAACCTGACAAAAACTGCAAATTCAGTGTGAAAAGTTTTCCTCCCTCTGTGGCAGAGGGGAAAGCCTGGAGAAGACATGAGAAGGGACTGACATTTGGTGCTTTTCCTGTGATTGTGCAGCACCTTTGTGTTCAGACCAAGGTAATGTCACCTGTGCCTTGAGTTGAACTGCATCCCTCCTCATTGTTCACTCATTTCTAGTGCTGTAATTTTATCCCATAGCAGGCAATGGATGCATATTTTTACACAACAGATAGCTTGGCCTGGTACAAAGCCAACAAGAGTATGGCGTGTAAACCTCCCCTAGTTTTGTGGATTACAGAGCTGATGGTATGTTCATCCAGCTGTTGTGTGGAAGCGAGAGAGAACAAAGCCCCTGGGCATTCCCTGCTGGACATGAAGCTCCCACTAACACCCAATTTCTGTCGCAACTCCAGCAATGGCCTTTTTCTCCTTGTTGCACCCCGTGCCAAATTTTCCTATGAAAAGAGCCTGAATCTAGCATGGAGGGCTACTCTTAAACCTGCAACAGGAGACATCCGGATATTGTTGGTAACTTCATGCTGAGCAAGCTAATGGTTCCTTAAACCTCTCTTTAAACAGCTGGTTAATCTGCCCATTTTCATTTTCCCCCTGGATTTAAAAACCACAGAAACCCATCCAGACGGTTGGGTGTACCTACAGCCAGCCCCAGAAGGACAGGTATGCCCCAGAAGCAGGCACTGCCTATGACCACTAGCCCTTTGCACTCCTCTGTCACTTTGTGTTGAGGTGGGTTTTTGCTTTTTAATTATCACAGCTCAGCATAAATTATTCCTGGTTACTCTAAAGCCATTCCAACAAGTTATTATTTCTCCAAATGGAAAACATAGCGAGACATCCCAGGCCAGGCTGGACAGTGCTCTGAGCAACCTGATCTGGGTGAAGATGTCCGTGCTCATGGCAGGGGGTTGAACTTTGAAGGTCCTTTCCAACCAAACTATTCTGTGATTTCTGTCAGCACCCTTCAGCCAGATTCCTAATCCCATGCAGAAGAGCCTTTCCCCTGCCGGTCAGGCCCTTCACGCTCTGCTGCGGCACAGCCTCTTGCCCTGACAATGGAAAATATTAACTTTCCCCCAATTTACTGCTGCCTTACTGCCTCTGATGCAATTTTCTGTGCATTCTTGCCATCTCCTTTGTCCTTTCTGAGCAACACTGGGAAAGACTAAGTGCAAGGAAAACCGAGGCAGGAGGAAAACTCTCAGGGTGCAGCAATCAGGACTGGGGGCATGTAACTAGGGAGAAGAGGGTGGAGAGAAGTTGTAGTTTCTTCTCTTTCTTTAAGCAAAACGACAGACTGAAGCAGGGGATGAAATATTCCCTTACAAATTCTGTGTTATAGTGGCAGTGCAGTGCACTAAAAGATTCTAACATTTCATTGCAGAATACTGTTAAATGTCAGGAGGCTTTTCAAGCATCAGTATCAAATATTGTATAACCTGCTAAGTAATAAACTATTAAAAGAATACAGGGCATATAATATTTCTTGACTTGCACAGTTTGTTCATTGGCTTTTATATGTGTCTGCTTTCTACTTTCAGCATCAGAATACAAGCTGCTTTTATTCCTTCCTTTCAAAGGGCCGATGCGTTTTTGGTTTGTGCTTGAAAGGCAGACTCTTTTAAGTGTATGGGTTCATATCCATTAGCAGCCTTCAAACAAATCCAAGCCTTCAGGGCTTTTAGTACACTATCGGCCAGAAGAGCTGCCTATGTTGTTTCTTACTCCTTGTAGCTCTGCATATTGCTCCTCTGCCTTCATCTGTGGTGAGGCCAAAATTTTATTTGTTCTCTCATGATTTCTGGGTGGTGCCCCTGGTCTGTCAACAGGCTCCCAACAAAAACATGTGGCTCTGAATTTTTAATCAAGGTCAAAGAAAGGACATTTGGTGCTTTAAGACCATCTTGCAGTGCAGACTTAAGCAATCTGCTCTTGTTTGAAGATGTGATTATTCGTTAATGACAAATTAAGGATGAGCTGAAGTCCTTCACTTGGTCAAGGCCTAAATTGCCTGTACTGAGCTCCTATGAGAAGCAGTTACAACCTGAAGTCTCTGCCAGAGCTCTTCAATATTTCACTAGTGGAAGGATTACTACAGTTGACAGAGAACCAGAAGTAAAATTCATCTGATAATTTAAAGAAGAACTTGTCTCAAATATCCTGTTTGTCCCAATGTCACCAACTTGTTGTTTCCATAACTTTCTGCCCCCTTCGACCACTTACTTTGCCTATGCCTAAACCCATAAATTTCAACAAAGTCTTTGTTGAAAAGATGGGGGGGACTGTCATTGCTTTTTCCCCCTAAGCTGGGACTTTTTTATTCCTTCTGCTCAGACAACCCCAAATCAAACACTTAAATGCCCTAGTTTCAGAATCAGATGGTTTTAATCGTTCTGAAGATAAATGTCCCCATCCAAAACTGTTACCCTATGGAAAGCCTTGCTATCCACACATACTGTGCAAATTCTACTCAAAAATACAGAGAAGCAGGCAAAACAAGAGTCTTTCTTTTTAAAAATTATTCTCCTAGAATGCTTTCCTGCATGTTTTGTGTTGTAGCTTTTTTGCTATTGCAGTTATTAGTACTGCATCTTGAACAGACCCTCCAAGCAAAGCCTCTAAGTTGATTATGAAAAAAATCTCTTAGGAAACATGTTTGGTCATTTCTCCTGGTCCCTCCAAGACTCTGTTTTCTGGGTGAACAGAGCCTAACCTGACTCAAGACACCCTACGGGTATTTGTACAAACCACTCAGTGAACAGCATGGGTAAAGAAAACAAATGTTTCACCATTTATCTGCACTTTTTCCCAATGGCTTTGAAAGAGAGATAGTTTCAGTAGAAGGTTGTATATCAAGATGAATGGCATCAGTTAGCGAGGTGTGAAGCCTGTGACTTCCCAGGGAGCTGCACGCATGCAGGTGAGAGACTTCAGCCTATTTGATGCGGCCACTGCTGGCAGAGATAGAAAATTTCATACTAATCTTTCCCAAAATCTCGGCAAGCCAGAGTTGGTCTTATGTTGCCACTTTTAAAGACAATCCTTCAAAAGAAAACAATGCAGACACATGGGCTTGGGCTGGCAAACTAATAGAGTGACAATCACCTCTCCTAAAGTGAACATTTATCATCACTGTCGAACAGGTCCACTCTTATCCTCTGCTAGGAGGGGTGAGGGAGCTGACTGCTGAGGTCCAGCAGCAGTTTGCCTGTGGGAATCTCATGTGTGTTTGACACATCTTGTGATCTGCTTTTAGTCCTGGGTTATGCTTTGCATAGACAAACCATAACACTTTCTCAGCTGGCAGTATCCACAGAGCTTTGCATCTCCAGCAAGGATAGTTGCCCAAATTTCAGCACCACTGCTCTGTTTCCCACTGGCTGCGACCTTGGCCCATCATTACTGGGCAGGGGATGCCACGAGAGGTCCTGTGCAAGCACTAAATCTAAAAGGCATTGGCTGACCTATTCTGTAATGTCACTTTGGTTTTAAAAGTACTATCAACCTTCCGCCTGGAGTTTTTGTTATTTTAACTTAAAGGATATTCACATGTGCCCTTAAGAGCTGTAATGAGATGATTGCAGTGATTAATTTTCTACAGCAGTTCTGTAATAAATGAATTGCATATGATATCTCATTTATCAGGGAAACAACCACTTCTTTAATGTCCATGATCAATCAAATGAAAAGACACAGGATTTGTTGACAATGCCAGATGCACTTAAGATGAGAAGGTCTTTAGCTGGTAAGGAGACCGTTGTTTCAAAGCAATGATTTACTGAAAACATGATGCTTCCAGCTCCATTCTGCCTCCCTTCTTGCTCTGAGCATGTTCAGTAGGCAGCCTGATTATAATCAACACATCAAACACTGAATGGGAGGAGTAGGATTTTTGCTACACGTGAAAGAATCATTTGCTTCTTTGCCATCTATATTTCTCCCATTTGTATGAAGGCTCCAGTGGCCAAAGCTGGGTGTTGTTTGGATGGCTTCTCTAATTTAGCTATTTATATGAGGTATCACACTAGAGCTCCAAGGGGACTGGGGCTCTGATTAGGCAGTAGAGCAGCCCAGAGCCTACAAAGTAACTCTGTCTTCACACTTGCTAAGGCATCTGCCAGCCTAAGTCACAAAGAGATTTAAAATTTTACCCTAAAACAGGACTTACCTTCCAAGGCTTGAGTCTTTCATTACATTCCTTCTTTGATGACTTGGTGAACAGGTTATTTTTTGTTTTGTTCTTTGTTTCATTTAGTAGGTACAGTGGTACATTTCAAATGTAAAAATAGCTATGAAGCACATGTTCTGAAAAATCCCATTTATTTGGCTTTTCTAGATGTAAACTGAGACTGGAGCTGAGTTGATGGAGAGCAAAGGGCCTGTCTTTTGCCATCTGAGTGAGCTCTGGGATCAAAGTTTTATCTACATGACTCTTAAACTTTACATTTCACTGTGCCTTATATCTGGCCATGTAGCATGAAACACCCTGGTCTCAACAGTCCATTTGTCTTCTCCCTTTTTTATCCACTGATGAAATACAGACAAAGTATTTTAAAACAGCAAAGCCCCCAGAAAAAGAAGAAAAGGGGAGTGTGCGGATCCTGGAGGGGAGATTGGTGTGAGGGTGCAGCCATCTGCTGTTTAGCTCCTGGCTAATCCAGTGCACAAGCTGAAAACACCTCATGAAGGAAAAGGACTGCTCAGTGATTCCCTGTAGCAAACACTACACTCCAGGTGCTGACCATTCTTACATCCAGAGCCTGTGAACAGCAGCGACCTGCATGGTGACCTCAGTGCCACCTCCGCAGTGGGTGCCCTGCTCAAAGCAGCAGTGGGGAAGATTCACCTCCTGCCTTTCTCTGTGACATTGTGAAGGTTATTTGCACCCTCATATGAGGAAGATCTGAGGTGGGGATTTTTAATTGTACTCAGGGGCACTTAATTTTCACACGAATTGATAGGTATTTGGATACCAAACTGCCTTAGCACTTACAGAAAACCAACCCTGAGATACATAAGCAGGCCTGCTAAACAGATTCCCCTCATTTTTAAAATCACGTATCTGCCCAAGGAGCTATTTTTTCCAAGTTCATTATTTTGTCTGAGAGTTCATTTTTATAGGGAGCTTTGCTACAGGCAGGCTCACAGAATCACAAAGTGTCATTAGATTGGAAGGGACCTCGAAAGATTCCCCCTGTCCAATCCCCCTGCCAGAGCAGGAACACCCAGATGAGGTTACACAGAAAGGCGTCCAGGCAGGTTTTGAATGTCTCCAGAGAAGGAGGCTCCACAACCTCCCTAGGCAGCCTGTTCCAGTGCTCTGTCACCCTCACTGTGAAGACGTTTCTTCTCATATTTAAGTGGAACCTCCTGTGTTCCAGTTTGTACCCATTGCCCCTTGTCCTATCATTGGTTGTCTCCGAGAAGAGCCTGGCTCCATCCTCGTGACACCCACCCTTCACATATTTATAAACATTGATGAGGTCACCCCTCAGTCTCCTCTTCTCCAAGCTAAAGAGACCCAGCTCCCTCAGCCTTTCCTCATAAGGGAGATGCTCCACTCCCTTAATCATCTTTGTGGCCCTGTGCTGGACTCTCTCCAGCAGTTCCCTATCCTTCTTGAACTGAGGGGCCCAGAGCTGGACACAATATTCCAGATGAGGTCTCACCAGGGCAGAGTAGAGGGGAAGGAGAACCTCTCTCGACCTACTAACCACCCCCCTTCTAATACACCCCAGGATGCCATTGGCCTTCTTGGCCGCAAGGGCACAGTGCTGGCTCATGGTCATCCTGCTGTCCACCAGGACCCCCAGGTCCCTTTCCCCTACATTGCTCACTAATAGGTCATTCCGCAACTTATACGGGAACCTGGGGTTGTTCCTGCCCAGATGCAAGACTCTACTCTTGCCCTTGTTATATTTCATTAATTTTTTCCCCACTGAACTCTCCAGCCTGTCCAGGTCTCACTGGATGGCAGCACAGCCTTCTGTCATGTCAGCCACTCCTCCCAGTTTGGTGTCATCAGCAAACTTGCTAACAGTGCACTCTATTCCTCATCCAAGTCATTGATGAATATATTGAATAGTACTGGTCCCAGTACTGACCCTTGAGGCACTCCACTAGATACAGGCCTCCAACTAGACTCTGCCCCATTGGCCACAAATCTCTGGCTTCTCTCCTTCAGCCAGTTCGCAGTCCACCTCACTACCCGATCGTCCAGACCACACTTCCTCAGTTTAGCAGTGAGGATGCTGTGGGAGACTGTGTTGAATGCTTTACTGAAATCAAGGTAGACCACATCCACTGCTTTGCCATCATCTATCCACCTTGTTATGTCCTCATAAAAGGCTATGAGGCTGGTTAAGCATGACTTCCCCCTTGGTGAAGCCATGTTGACCGCCCCAACATGGGGCTCAAGCTACCCCAGCACTTCACCACCACCACCACCACAACCCCTTCACCTCCACTGGTCCCTCCTGTGCCCCCCGCCCACCCACACTTGCTCCATCCTCTCCACTCAGGGCAGGTGTTTGCTAGGCCCCCCCTTAGTAAAACTAACAGTGGAAAACACAGCTATTTTTGTGGTGGGTCAGTGAGGTGAACAGGACTCATTTGCAGAGAGGAGGAATGGCTTGCGGCAGAACCGAGGAAGGGGCTGAAACAGGTGTATATGTTTCAAAACCTCATTAATTCAGGGCATTTTATGACAGTGTAATTAGCCTCTCAACAGGCTGAGAGGAGTGTCAAAATACATTTATCCTCAAGAAAGGTGGACAAAACCTGTAATTCTCACCTGAATTATGTTTTTCAAAATCCTCTCTAAGGAGACAGATGTTATGCTAGGCCTTGCTGTTATAGACTGCACTTTTCTTGAAAATAACAAATAGCTAATTAGTTATGGGTACCTTTTGCAAAACAAGTGATTTTTTTGCAGGGAGATGTTTCGGTCATAAACAATTTCTTTGCTCTGAGGTTAGCCTTTCATCTCTCTGAGTGCACTCCCCAACGCACAACAATCACACCTATGGTGGGGATAAAGCCAGTGAAGAGCTGCTGTTCACTGACAATACATCAGTATATGAGAAGTAGGGAGCACCCACAGAAACTGGAGCAGAATCTGATTTAAACAGAAAACAAAGCAGGTCCCCAGAGGGATTAGACAAATCCACAGACACCATGTGAGTGGTGCGGTCTGTGAGAACCATATAAGAAGGAGGTCTTGCCAATATGCAGGGATACCACCTTAAATATGCTATTGCTACTGAAGCATCACTATCTTCTTCCCCCAAATGCACACATGCACAAATTCATGGCTGCCAGCAGTTAATGACAGATTTGTTAATTAACAGCATGAGGCAAAGCCAAGGTTGATGTTCTAATAAACAGGTCATTAACTTTGGTAATGACCAATTTGGGAAGATGATTGCTCTTACAAACTGTATTCCATGGCTTATAAAATGCAGCAGTGCAGCTCTGAAATATATCTGGCAGCCAAGACGTTAACAGAGCAGTTGTTCTGAAACACTGGCTGTTCCCTGGGAAGTGATCATCCCCATTTTTCACCAAACACAATGTGTAACCGGGAATCAGAATAGATGTATTTCATGCTAAATCAATTAAAATCCATACAGACATAAAAATGAGGAAAAAATCAAACAGCTTTGAGACAACCAACCATCTTTGCCCAAGGTCATTCAGAGAAGGTACTTGCTCTTCATGACCAGCTTTCCCTGACACCAATCTGACAGTGTTTAAATCAGACTTTTTCACTCTCTATATGGCCAAAGGACACACCTGTTCAAGAGACTAGGCTACTCCAAGGAAGGAAGTCTTTATCAGCAGCATGTCACTGGCAGGGATTTGGTCCCTCCTTGTTGAGGGAAGCAAGGTGGCAATGTGCGGTAAGGACTGCAATAAATAGTCAAACCACCTCAAACAGCCACAGAGGGAATGGCTTTGAAACAATAACCCAAATTCCTGTGACACAAGAGAATGAAAAGGCACCCATAGTTTCATCACACTGCAAAGCAAGCCCCAGAGAGTTCTATTTAGAGTGACTCAAGATCAGTGAACTATAAAAATCTTCTGGATTGGGAACAGAAGCTGGCTGAGATCATGTTACAAAAAATTCCACTGTCTGCAGGACTGGTGCCATTTTCTGACATTACTGGAATAAGCACCAGAAGCAAAAAGGGCTAACAGTAATGTGTGGCATGAGCCAGAGGATCCATTAGTAGCACTTTGGGGCCTTTTGGGGGATAATTAAACATCCTAAAGAACAGTCACTCAGTATCACAGCACTTAGTAGTTACTAGAGAGTTAATAACCAGATACCACAGGGAAGAAATTACTCTTTCTATGGTTTACTATCAACTGATCAGAAAAAAATAACCCCGAAGTTTCATATGTTAGAAAGGCAGGCAAATGGGAAGGTAGCCTGGACTGGACACTTGCAAAGAGGAGCTGCATGGAAATGAACAGGGTTAGGAGAGTAGAGCTCATGGAGGATACTTACCCACAGTAAAACCAAAGTACTCAAAAATGATTTTGGGAATTGGTCTTCATAGTGGCTGAAAGTAGACTGTGGATATATAGCCTGGACTTGTGGCACAGAGATAAGAGGTATACACACACGCAGCTCTGAAGTTCTGCGACTAGTAGTAATGCTGTTGAAATGTGACATTTAAAAGGCTGAAGAAAAGCGAACTTTTCCAAAAGTGATAAAACTGAGCAAAAGGGAAATCAGCCTGTGATGCACAGAAATGGCATTTACTTGCGGCATGTGCTTTTGACTAAAGGTGAAACTCCTGTGCTTTACCAGGGGAAATATAGATTATGTATTTTTCTTTTATCATATTCCCTGCTTGGGTGTCAGCCTGTCTATGCCTTTAAGGTGAAAGCTATTCTGGAAGAGCTTACACAGGTAAAACTTAGCAGGACTAGAACAACCACTGTCAGGCAGGGAGCCCTTAGTCTCTGCCATGGACAGCTACGTCATCATGTTCAACCCCCGTAGCTGAGCCAGAAAACCGCTGGCACTTGCATCTCTGCCCAGTTTGAGCGCACAAGGGCTCTTCCCTGCTAATACTCCTATGGGCTCTTCCTGCCTGAAAAGGAATGACAAGGCATGGGTAACCAACGATTCAGTCTCCTCACAGAGAGCTCAGTATCATGAAATGCTATATTCTACTGTAGGTAGCCATATGGATTCAGACTAAAAGTCTCCAAAAAGCTTATTAGGATTGCTTTTATACCCAAAGAGTCAGACCCAATGATGCTACATCATTTCAATTCAAAAACTTGAAAATATTGATTTCTCACTTTCAGGGAAATCCAATGGGTTTTGTATCAAAATGTTCTAACTAATATTTTCCTCCTTAAAGTATTTAAAATTATTAAATACACTAAAACCATCCATTTGGTGCCAAGACTCCAGAAATCCAGAGATTACTTATGAACATCTTCCTTATTTTAATAAAAATGGTTTCTTGTTCAGGAAATGTAACATCACTCTAGAAGCAAAAAACTATTGATAAGTCAACATGCATAAAAATGACAACAGAGACACTTTTGTGAACAGACCCCTTCCTTAATTTGTGACACAAAAAACCATAGGAAGCAACATAGACGAAGACTAAATGGACAGAGACTGACTATATTCATCCATTGATACAGCTCTGAAAACTCATTTGGGTGCAGATGGGAATTTAGCAAGAGAAGACAAATGATCATGCAAGACAGAAGAGACTGTTACTGAAAAGAAAAGTTAGAGATGACAAAGCACCTGATGTAGCAATCAGAGCCGACACGTTCCAATTGTCCATCCTAAAAAATGGGCTTTATCACCAAAGAAGGTCTCAATTCATTATTTCTTCATTGATGTTGTACCAAATATGCAGGTCACATCATCAGCCTGCCAAGAGTGAGAAAAAGCTAGAGAATGTGCTTAAGGACACAGAATGAATAAAATTTACAGAGGTGATTGAATTATTTTTCAAAGTTACAGCCAAGTAGAAATAAAATTCAGCAAGAAGAGAAAGAAAGTGAGAAAACACTCCTTTGTTTTACTGTTAAGTTCCTGACTCTATAAATTGGCCTAATATTTCAAAGTGACTGGCATCTTCAGGCCTTTTAGTCTTCGTGGGCTGAATGTGAGAAACTTATAAATAGGCTGAGCCTTTGTAAAGTGCCCCAAATTGAGGCTGAGATAGCTGAAGCTAGACGTACTCAGGATAAAGTAAGAGATGCAGCATTTAATGGAGAAGTGGCTCTCCCTTGGAGTCCACCTGCAGATGGAGATAGTGCCTTAAGCCTCTTTTGAGTGGATGGTGGGGTTTTTTGACATATAGATCTTTCTGTTCTTTTGGCCCTTGATTTTACTCCATGGGAATCCTTTCTTGTCATTGAGTGAGAGAAAGACTAACTGTAGAAATTTAGCTCTATCAAGACCAGAACCAGAACTTACTTATCCCATAAATGACAATGCAGGATGAAACCAGATGCATAATGCAGTATCTTGTACACCCCACAAAGCTCTTAGCAGTGGCTTATCTCTGTTCATATGGAAATTTATATCTATTTCACCGGGAAGAGATTTAAGCCAATGTGGTGCCCCTGCTCTTATGACTCACAAAATATTTGTTGTCCTTCTTACAACACCAGCTCCTGGACTCAGGTGGTCACACAAGAATCTCAAATGCAATCAGCCCTCTGGGCTATGCAGAAAAGCTTGAAAATCAGTATACTCAAAGGGAGAAAAAAGTCAGCAGAAAAAGCAACCCACCTGATTTAGGAGGTTTGTACTTTTTAGCTCTCAGATATCCTCTCTCCCTACCATCACCCTTCGTCTAAGCTACACAAAATAGTGCAGGGCAGTCTGCCCAGCCAGGGAAGCAAGTCAGGTGAACGGAGGGCAGTTTGCACTGCTACCTGGCATCCAGAGACCATCATTTTGCTTTATACAGAAAAGGGCTCCTTCTGCAATACAAAGAAACCTGCAGCCGAACAAACTGCTTAGTACTTAGTCCCCAAAAAAGTGGAGGCAGAAGGGCGGTAGGATTCACACTGGCTTATTTGGCGGGGGATAGGGCATATGTGGTACAAAACTTATCTTGAAAAAGACACATTTGTCCCAGAAATCGAGTTGGGGCTTGCCACCAGTAACTGTACTATTCACTCAAAGCCACTCAGCAAAGATAACAGGGAAACAGCCAACACCATTAAACACAAGAAGTGAGCACAGAGAACAAGAATACACTGCAAAGATGCATCCACACTTTGGAAACACAGTGCTAGGCCAGTGATGTGCAGCTCTGACAGATGCACAATATGGTATTTGGCTCCAAGATGATATCTGTGGTCATTGGAAGAACCAATTTGATGGCATCTAGGAGAACTGGGATTTTTAGAAAGGGAATTAATCTTAAAAGGATTCAATGACCTTTCCTAACTTCCAAAAAAGAAAAGAACCCATATGGATTTTTATATTCAATGTGCATTAGTTGCTCATTCTCTCTGAGGTGATTTGCTTTTTTTTTCAGTTTTATTTGCATAAAGCACAGTCTGCATGAAAAGACAAGCCAGCAGGCTTTGTATGTGCTTATACAGGATTTTGCTGTAGAATTTTTGGTTGGTTTAATGTTTTTTCCCACTATTTGCAATCTCCCATCATTTCCATTCCAGAAAAAACAATTTGTTTCCAAACATAGCTCTACACAGCCCTCTCAGACCTGACCTGTTCCCCAGCTTTCCATTGCTGTTAAAGCCAAATCATATTTATATTTAACAGCTTAATTTTCCAAACTGGTTTCATCGGTGACCCTGTTGCCCTATGAAGACAGCACAGGAGGGGAGATGAGACCTGAACCGTGTGCCTGGCTGCATTGCTGACCTGCTGGCTGACACGACAGCGCATCCCTGTGCCTTGTTCTCCTCTAAGTTTTGCTGATTTAAGACAGTAAATCCCTCAGAGCAGGAACCACCTTTTGCTGAAGGACACACGGTGGAACTGCTTTGTGCCCAATGGTATGACAAGATTGCCAACAGTGGAGGAAGCTCAAGGTAGAGGTAAGCCAACAAGCAGGAGCCCAGGGGAGAAAGGCACAAACCATCTGCAAGTTATGGGCATCTTGCCTTGATATTTTATGGATATCTCAAGCCCGTGAATCATTTTTCTATATAAGCCAGAGAAGAATAAAGAATTGTCAGAAAAACCAATCCAAACTGTGAAAGGGGGCATTTTAAAAAAATTACCCAATGACAAATAGGCTGGACTCTTTTGCTCTCATTATAGTGCAGAAATTTCACTTTTTTCTTAAGGGCCAAAATAGGAATTAGTTTTGAGACTGAATTCAAGCAGTAAAGTGTAAAACAGTAGGCAAAATGCTCCTTGGAGAAGCAGTACCTGCAGTCTTGTGTATAGGTACAGAGATATTGACCCATAGCTGAGCCAGTCTGTGGCACACAAAAACTACCTACAGCCACACAGGTAAATATGTGCCTACGCTTGAAAGAGATATACCCCAACACACCTATTCGGAGAAGTGCTAATGAGGTATAAATTTCCAGGTTATGCCTGGATGTCAGTCCTGCACTGACAAGAGCACTGTCACAAAAAGGAAATACTTTAATTTCATGTGTGCCAGGATCCAGTCAGTTTTCAGACATCTCTATTTCTTCTCTCACAAACCCTCTAAAATTTGTCCCCTGGGAGTATTGTTCAACTGCAAAGAACCAGTCAGGAACAGGAAAGAAAAAAACTGATTGAAAAACATGCAGACCTTCAAAGGCAGTGGAGAATTATACTGCTGAAAAGGAGATTGCAGCACTCAAAAAAACCAAACCACCAACAAACCAACAAACCAAAACAAACAAACAAAACCAAACAAACCAACAAACAAAAAGCCAAACAAAAACAACAACAAAAAACACACAAAAACCCCAACCCTGTGGCTTAGCTGCACAGAAGTGGTTATGGGTTTCATTCTGCCAAACTTTGCTCACCCTGATCAGTGGCTAATTGCAGAAGTGCTGATGATCTCAGTGGTGCTTTGCAATGAGTGCTCCAAGATCAATACATTGCCTTGGCCTATCAAGCCAGCTGTGCCATTGCACACTACGGAATTATAGTTGCCTGTACTCTTCTTTGCAGCTGTAATTTCAGAACTGCTGTGACTCCTTTGAGCGTGGAGATGGGAGTGAAGGCTCCTGACAACAGGATGAGAAGAAAACAGGGGTAAGAGAAAAGGCCAGTGGCAAGTTATGGGGACCTTGCCTGCATACAAGGAGCCAGGCAACATGACCCTACAATATTACATGCTGGACCAGAGAGCTGTAAGACCCAAACATCTGGGAAATTTAGGGCATAGGAAAGGACAGATGTGGGCAGCAGGGAGAGAGGTCTCTGGGAGGCTGGAGTGTTTGGCAGAAGTCAGAACAGACAGAAATGGCAGATAAGCCAGTAAGATAATGCTTGCAATAGCTAGAATGTGCCATACAACTTAGGACAGAGCTGTCTGAAGGAGGGATTTGTGTGCTGGGACTGCTTTTACAATTGTAATGTTGGAGGGGATTGGGCAAAACCACCAAGGTTTAGTTTGCTTTGAAAAAAATAACTCGCCCAAAATATTACGTTAGAAAGAGCATTAAAGTTGCAAGTGTTTCAGAAATTTTCAATGGAAGGAAGGGTAACAAACAGTGATTCCTTTTTGCTGATTTTTTCTGGGGGCATGGTCACCTGTCTCCTCCAGAAGTAGAATAAAAGCAAAGAAAATTAAAACAGAAAACATCTCTTTTGTTTAAAAGGAAAATGGACATTTTTACACAATCTCTTTTCTCAAAGGCATTCAAAAGATTTTTCTTCATCCCAGAGATATTCCAAAGCTGAACTGTTTGTACTTCAGTCTGCCCGATCTGCAGCTTTAATAGCATTTTGAATGTATTCTCTACATAATTAATATTTACATTTCATTAGCAGCTAGCAGCTCCAGCAGACACCGAAGTCCCTATACCATAAGAGTGAAAGGGAACTGTTCCTCTCTAGTCAGACAAGAAAGACAAAGACTGAGGAGAGGGAAATACAAACAGGATATAGAAATTATTTACACAAGGTGAATCATGAGCTCAGAGACAAACCTGGGAAAAAAGCTGAGATCTCCAGCTCTGATGGGGAGCTTTCAGGACTCCAAACCCAGCTGCCCAAGGTCAAAGTTTTCCCCAAGGTCAAAGCTTTCACAGAATCACAGAATCACAGAATGTTAGGGATTGGAAGGAACCTCAAAAGATCATCTAGTCCAATCCCCCTGCCAGGGCAGCAACACCTAGGTGAGCTTACACAGGAAGGCGTCCAGGCGGGTTTTGAATTTCTCCAGAGAAGGAGACTCCACAACCTCCCTGGGCAGCCTGTTCCAGTGTTCCGTCACCCTCACTGAGAAGAAGTTTCTTCTCAAATTTAAGTGGAACCTCTTGTGTCCCAGCTTGAACCCATTACCCCTTGCCTTACTGTTGGTTGTCACCGAGAAGAGCCTGGCTCCATCCTCGTGACACCCACCCTTCACATATTTATAAACATTGATGAGGTCACCCCTCAGTCTCCTCTTCTCCAAGCTAAAGAGACTCAGCTCCCTCGACCTTTCCTCATAAGGGAGATGCTCCACTCCCTTAATCATCTTTGTGGCCCTGTGCTGGACTCTCTCCAGCAGTTCCCTATCCTTCTTGAACTGAGGGGCCCAGAGCTGGACACAATATTCCAGATGAGGTCTCACCAGGGCAGAGTAGAGGGGAAGGAGAACCTCTCTCGACCTACTAACCACCCCCCTTCTAATACACCCCAGGATGCCATTGGCCTTCTTGGCCGCAAGGGCACAGTGCTGGCTCATGGTCATCCTGCTGTCCACCAGGACCCCTAGGTCCCTTTCCCCTACACTGCTCTCTAATAGGTCATTCCCCAACCTATACTGGAACCTGGGGTTGTTCCTGCCCAGATGCAAGACTCTACATTTTCCCTTGTTATATTTCATTAAATATTTTCCTGCCCAACTCTCTAGCCTGTCCAGATCTCGCTGGATGGCAGCACAGCCCTCTGGCGTGTCAGCCACTCCTCCCAGCTTGGTGTCATCAGCAAACTTGCTGATAGTACACTCAATTCCCTCATCCAAGTCATTGATGAATATATTGAATAGTATTGGTCCCAGAACTGACCCTTGAGGCACTCCACTAGATACAGGCCTCCAACCAGACTCTGCCCCATTGACCACGGCTCTCTGGCTTCTCTCCTTCAGCCAGTTTGCAGTCCATCTCACTACCCGATCATCCAGTCCACACTTCCTCAGTTTTGCCGTGAGGATGCTGTGGGAGACTGTGTCAAATGCTTTGCTGAAGTCAAGGTAGACCACATCCACTGTTCTGCCATCGTCAATCCACCTTGTTACGTCTTCATAAAAGGCTATGAGGTTGGTCAAACACAACCTCCCCTTGGTGAAGCCATGTTGACTGCCCCTGATGACCCTCTTATCCTTGATATGCCCTAAGATGGCACCAAGGATAAGGTGTTCCATCACTTTCCCAGGGATGGAGGTGAGGCTGACCGGTCTATAGTTGCCCGGGTCCTCCTTCTTGCCCTTTTTGAAGACTGGAGTGACATTTGCTTTCCTCCAGTCCTCAGGCACCTCTCCCATTTCCCAAGACTTGGCAAAGATGATGGAGAGCGGTCCAGTAATGACTTCAGCCAGCTCCCTCAGCACCCGCGGGTGCATCCCATCTGGACCCATGGATTTATGGATGTCCAGATTGCTTAACTGGTCCCTAACCCAGTCCTCATTGACCAAGGCAAACTCCCCCATTGTCCTGCCTTCCTCTGGGGCCTCAGGGGTACAGGGCTCCTCAGGACAGCCTCCGGCAGAGTAGACAGAGACAAAGAAGGCATTCAGTAATTCTGCCTTCTCTGTATCTTCTGTCACCAGGGCACCCACCCTATTCATCAGTGGGCCTACATTGCCTCTGGTGTTAGTTTTATCTGCCATGTATTTGAAGAAGCTCTTCCTGTTGTCCTTGACCCCTCTCGCCAGGTTTAACTCTAAGGAGGCCTTAGCTTTCCTAGTTGCCTCCCTACGTCCTCTGACAACAGCCTTATATTCTTCCCAAGTGGCCAGCCCCTCCTTCCATGATCTGTAAACCCTCCTCTTCCACTTGAGTTTGCCCAGCAGTTCCCTGTTTAACCACGCAGGTCTCCTGGCTCCCCTCCTTGACTTCCTACGTGTCGGGATGCTCTGATCTTGAGCTTGGTAGAAGCAGTCCCTGAATGTTAACCAACTATCTTGGGCCCCTTTACCTTCAAGCAGCCTTGCCCACGGGATTTCCTCCAGCAATTGTTTGAAAAGGCCAAAGTCGGCCCTGCTGAAGTCCAGGGTTGCAATTCTGCTCGGTATTCTGCTCCCACCACAGGAGATTCTGAACTCCACCATCTCATGGTCACTGCAACCAAGGCAGCCCCCCACCTTTACTGCTTCAACCAGACCCTCCTTGTTAGCGAGGATGAGATCCAGCAGCGCACCTCTCCTAGTCGGCTCCTCCACCATTTGTATCAGAAAGTTATCATCAATGCACTGGAGGAACCTCCTAGACTGAGGCTGGCTGGCTGAGTAGTCCTTCCAGCAAACATCAGGGTAGTTAAAATCCCCCATAACAACCAGAGCCTGTGACTGTGAGGCCACGCTCAGCTGCCCGTAGAAGGCCTCATCAACATCCTCACTCTGATCTGGTGGCCTGTAATAGACATCCACAACAGTGTCACCCCTGCCAGCCTGCCCCTTAATTCTCACCCACAGACTCTCAACTCGCTCCTCAACTGCCCCTGGATAGTACTCTATACATTGTAGTTGCTCTCTCACGTAAAGAGCAACTCCACCACCATGCTTGGCTGGCCTGTCTTTCCTGAAAAGGACATAGCCGTCCATGACCACATTGCAGTCCTGTGAGCTGTCCCACCATGTCTCTGTAATTGCCACCAGATCATAATCTCCTGACTGAACGCAGGTTTCTAACTCCTCCTGCTTATTCCCCATGCTGCGCGCATTGGTGTACAGGTACTTCAGGGAGCAAGCCGAGCACACCGATTTCACCCTAGGGGTATGGGGGGCCTCCCAGTCTTTATGGATTCCAGCATGCTGCCCCACTGATGCAAGGCCAGCTACAACCCCATCCCCCTTCGAATCTAGTTTAAAGCCCTCCAAATGAGCCCTGCTAATTCCTGTCCCAGCATCCTTTTACCCCTGTGGGATAAACCTTTCCCACGTATCACTGACCGGACTGGTGTCTTATAAAACCAGCCATTATCAAAGAACCCAAAGCTCCACCAGTAGCACCAGTCCCGAAGCCAATCATTTACGGACTTAATTTTTCTATTCCATCCCACATCATCACCCAAAAATGGAAAGAGGGAAGAGAAGACAACTTGAGCCCCAGACTCTTTCACCATTCGTCCCAAGGTCTTGAAGTCTTTCTTCATTTCCCTCAGACTATGGGATGCCGCTTCCTCCCCATCTGTCTGGAAGATCAGCAGTGGGTAGTAGTCCGTTGGGCACACCAGGTTGGGGAGCGCCCTGGTGATGTCCCTGATCCAAGCTCCAGGTAGGCTACAAACTTCCCGATGCTGGGGGTCAGCTCTGCATATCGGGCCCTCCGTCCCTCTCAGAAGGGAATTGCCTACCACAATTACCCTTCTTTCTTTTTTATCGGAGGCAGTCTTGAGGCGTGGAGTCGATCGCCTCTTCCTATGTGACCTCGTAGGCGGCCCTTGCACCACGTCCCCACCTACATCTTCTTCAATATCCAGGGCCTCAAACCTATTACGGAGGGGCACCCGGGGAAGCAAAGCAGGTAGGGAGGGGGGTTGCCCGCGATGCCTAACTGGAACTTGCTTCCAACCCTCCTCAGCTGTTTGGCCCCCTACTTCTGCCCGACAGCGACAGGGCAGGGGCTCTCTCAGATCTTCCCTCTCTGCCTGACAGGGCAGGGGGTCCATCACCTTTTGGGGGGTTCCCCCTTGGGGCCTTTCTGCCTGGCACGCCAGGGAGTTACTCCACCAGTCGATCTCCCTTTCACACTCCCTGATGGACCTCAGTGTCTCAATCTCCTCCTTAAGTTTTGCAACCATGACGAGCAGATCTTGCACCTGCTCGCACCTCACGCAGGCTGAATGCTGCCTCCCTCCCCCGGCAGCAGCAGGCTCTGGCACTCCCTGCAGCAGGACACCTGGACAGCCACGGTTCGAGGCAGCAGCTCCGTCTGAGTCGACACAGTCTTCTTTAGGCAAGCCCTTTTCCTGGAGGAGACCATGGTCGGCAACAGTCAGGGACACTGGCAGCAGGTGAGAGGGTCTAACAAGCGAGGAGTGATAGTCTCTGCGCCCTGCTGCACGAGCTACCCCACCTGCCGCTGCAGCACAGTGTAGGTGATACTCACTCGTGTCACAGCTGGTTGCCTCTCCCAGCGCCTGGTGGGCAGCGATGACTCCTTGAAGCTTTTTCAAGGCGAGGGGCGGGGGTGTGATCGCCGTCACCGCGGTAACGCCCACGCCACGTCAGCCGCTCTCGCAAGGGCTGCCGGGGGCTGCCGGGTCCCAAAACCAAAACCCACCCCCACACTCACCTTACCTCAAGATCGCTCTGACGGCTCCGGCCGAGCTGGTCCCGATCAGCTGATCTCAACAACTTTCTCCAAGTCCACTGAGTCCTCAGCCTTTTCTGAGCCCAGCCTTATATGATTTATTCAGATTGGGAAGGTGGGTGCAGCTCAGGTTTCAGTCACTATGCAGTTTTAGGCAGGTCACTAAATTCACCCTTTTCCTTGCCTTCCTGGCTAGGAATTACAAAATAGATGATTACAGGAATGTTGGGTGTGGGGGACTACGGTGGGTCTGTGGATTCCCTGACGGAGGGCATGGGAACAGAGATCAGCCTTGAAGATATTAAGGCCTACCCATGAGAAAGATGGGAGTAAAGGAGTATCTGGAGATATTAAGGTGTACCCGTGAGAGAGAAGGGATGTACCCGTGAGAGAGAAGGGAGTAGAAGAGTAACACTGATGATAGCAAAATTAGCCAACAAGATGTTACTCTTGTAACTTGTAACCAATAGTGAAGAGACACACGAATTGGTCAAACTGTATAAAAATGCACTTGTGGCAATAAATGGAATCTACTACTTTCATCCTGGAAGAACTTGGTCTATCTCGTTTGTCCATCTCAACCACAACAGTTGGGAGCCCCAAATTGTTGACTATCACAGGTGGAAACACATCAGACAGATGAAAAGACACAGACAGAACTGGAACTAACTTGAAACATTCACATCACCAACAGCTAAAGATGGGCTAAGGTAAGGCCCTTTCATAGCCAAGGAGGCAAAATTAGCTGCTCTTAGGATGGAATTCATCTGAACTATTTTAGGCAACCAGAATAAGACAAGATCATCTGGGGATAAACAGCAGGAGAGGTTAGAAAAGTGCTTTCTAGATGGATGTGTGGAAACACACATGGATATGGGACGTCAGCCCCAATAACATTTTTAATTATGGGTTTCTTTATGTGGGTTACACAGAACAGTCCACAGGGCATCCTTACACCTCTGGTGGTCTCTGCTCTTAATGAGGTCTTGTAAAAAGGTGCTGTGCTTTCCACCTCTGTCTATGTTGACTGTGGCCATGATGAAACCACCAAAGCCCTGTATGGCAGAAGCATGGATGCAGGAAGGCCAAAGGACGGCAGCTGTGCACTCTTTGCCAGGCATGAGCTGGTTGAGGGCCGAGTCCAGCTGATTGATAGCTCAGGGAGAGGCTGTATGCTTAACGGAAACATTGAACCAAACATTACTTCTGTCAAGATAAGTTATGGCTTGGTCCAATGGCAACAAAAATTTTTAAGACACTGTGAATCCATACCTTACTAATTGTAAAATTAATTACTGTCTGTCATCATTTTCCAATGTATTTTCTGGAGTTGATATGTTTATGAGCATTATCTAGCTGCCTTGCTAGAAGCCTGTAGGCAATTTTTTTCCATTTTTAATTTCACAAATGTGGAAGCAGCCCTCCCTTTGAATAAACGTACTCTCCTAGTTTCCAAGAGAAGTTCAATTTCCACAGTGCTTTTTTTTTTAAGTTTCACAACATGATGACCCAAAAGAAGGGGTGAGAAATAAAATAACAGGGCCTGATCCCTGCAGGTGAAGAAGAAAGAGCCACCGTGCCTTTGTGAACAACGCAGAGGGCAAACACTGCCAGGAAATATAGGTTACAGGCAGGGTCAGAGGGGAAGTTGGACTGTGGCCCAGAGGACATTCTTCACTGCAACGTCCCACCATAGCATTGAAAGGGAAGTATAGACCAGTGTTCAACATAATTATGTCCTAGTCAAGGTCAGATTATTGTGAGGGTTTTGATTAATGCATAAAACGCAATCAAATCAGCTGAGTCAGCACCCGGATATTATATTCGTTAAAGACGCTGCCATACTCACTAGATAGAAGCAAGCCACCTAGAAGGTCAAAGCTAATTTTGAAAGCCCTGCTAAGACTCAGGGCAGCAAAGTGGGGTGAACCTGGCGTGGCAAAGAAAGAAAGAGAGAGATGCCTGGGCACCCAAGCACTTCTATTGCTCTCTGTCACCACAGTTTTCAGTGTGTTTCATTGACCAGCGGCATTTATTCCACAAAAGCCCTTAAAAAAGGGTTGTGTCCTCAACAGGTGGAGATCTCAGCATCAGTGGTTTGCTCAAGGATGCTCAGGCTATGGCTGAGCCCAGAGTTAGTTCCAGCTTTCTGAAGAACCTGTCCAAAGTCTCAGGCTGAATGAACAAAATACGATTTGACAAAATAGAATTTAAAATGCTTGTGAAAGTAAGACAAACTGTCCTTAACTTTAAAAGTAGAAGGAAGCAGGGTATCAGCATTCCTTCTTCAGCTTTAGCTTGACTACATGTTACACTTAGGTACAGCTGTAATTATAGATGGAGCAGGCAAAGTGTTATAAGTATTAAACTGAGACAGACAGGTGGGAAATCATATTTCTCAGAATTTTTTTTTTAAGCTTTGAACAGCAGACACCAGACTATGAATAATAAACCGCAAAGAACAAATGGATAAGGTGAGGCTTGTACTGGAATAAAGGCAAGAAAATTGCTGAATTAATGCTGACCTTTGTAAAATAATAAAGCCACAAAACTGTAGAACAAAGATCATAGCAGTAATGTTTAACTGTCTGCCATATTCTGAACCAGATGTATCCATATTTGAATATTTTGGTCAAAAGTGCCAGGCGCTCCAACCTTTTTTTCATACGCCTCCTGGAATCTTGACATCAGACAAGAAAATAAATTGGATGTATATCCTAGGAGGAAAGAGAATAACTCAGGCACTGGGGAGAATAATATTAACCATATTTATCTGACCTCTTTGGTGGCAATTTATTCTATGAAAATGAAGTTATGTCAGTTCTGACTTAATACGGTCAAACCATACTGTTTGAAAATACACAGATTGAATCAAAAAGTCTTTTTTAAATGATACATTGAAACACTCCAGCCTAAAAAACGAGAGACAGTATATTCTGAAGTCACGTGTATCTCAAAATGAAATATTGAAATGCCACTGAAATGCTTCCCCTCCCCAGTGGAAACCAATACGCAGTTGCAAAAACTCAGCAGCTCCATTATGAGTGTAGTTTGTGGAGCATTTTCCCAGTCCTGATGTGAAGCTGGGGTGAAACATTTTCCCAGTCTCACTGTAAAGGCAGGAGTTTGCTGCAGTCCACAGGCTCAAGTGCCAAAAGAAATTTGCCTATGGCAAAGCTAACACAAGGATGACACTTCCTCTGTCCTTAATAAAATCTGCAGTGAGATCATACTGTTCTCACCTTTCTGTTTTAATAATAAGCAAAAAAAATGTGGGTTATTAAATAGAAAAGCCGTCCCTGTTCATTTTGATGTTTGCAGTGGCTGAAGATGCTATACTTAATATAATAGCTTCCAGTTCTTCGTACACATTTCTGCTGCACCTCCACATGAACCTTCCTGGGGGAGAAGGACAATCACCCTCATTTTGCTATTAAAGTGCTAACAATCTGTAAGTCCTTTCCTGATTCATCCAGCCCTCCCAGAATTGCTTTGCTTAAACTGGAAACATAGCCAAGTAACGTCACCAGCTGAGCCATTCACAAAAAATTAGCTCCATGGCTTTAGAAAACTGTTGCTTTACATGGTGACATTACATGACACATCCCTTTTTCCAAAGTAGCTTTGTGTGCCTGCGTGTGAGTGACTGCACACGTATATATATCATATAAATATATAAATTCATATGTAAATATATCTCACAAAATAGGCAGTATCAGTAGGAAAAAGATTACAGTTCTGTGAGGAAAAATCAGAGTTCTTCCTACCTTTTGTTCACCATAGCAACTCTCTCTCACACACAGAGGCAGAAAAAGAAGAAAAAGAAAAGCTCCTACCTCATTTTCAACTGGGCCTTCAACAAGAGCAAAGCTTTTCTCTTCCACGTAGGGAAAAAATGTATCCTAGCAGTTCCTCTCATAGGCATGCACGGACTTTTCAAGCAAGTACATGTTTTCATTCCTCTGCCTGGGAATTTAGCACAGCCTACGAGGAAACGGCTGGGTGCTTCCTAATGCAAACATTTCCATGTCTTATAGTGGCTGTCCTAACAGCCAACAGCTTCCTACTTCCTAGCTTCCTAGAAAGCTAACAGCCTCCTACTTACTCACCACAACGCTATGCATGCATGCACACATATGCAGACAGACATGCTACTAACCAATTCATACTTGTTTCCAGCAAAACCAAATCTCAGGTAGAGGGTAACTGGAAAGGTGGTGGCATTGTATTTTACTGACCATGATGTGTCTTTTGGCAGCACTAACAGAGCCCACATGGCAGCATCAGGACCACACAGTGCAAGGTGCTGTACAAACGCATCCAGGATATACGTAAGTTAATTATACATATCTAATCCTTCCCCACAGCCTGAAGATATGAGCAATGCCTACTGACATTACATCAAAGAAATCCACTGGCATCAGCAAGGCCAAATTAAGCAAAAAATATTTGCGGTTTACAAACAGGTCACTGAAACACAGGAAGGTTAAAGGACACATTCCTGGACGCACAAAAAGTTGCTTGCAGAGAGGCTTGAACATAAATCTCCCAGGTCTCACTTGACATTTTAAACACAGCCTATTTGCCCTTGATCGGGAACCTACATTACTCTGTCTGCCACTTTGCTTTCTGTCTCTTTTCTCCTTTTTTTGTAAAGAAAGCAGCTCTACTTTCTGAAATCTGCTACTAGTATTATGGAAGAAAATAATGTATTGTTCACCCTCAATCAAGGCCTGATGTCAGAGATGTTCTTTCACAACAGCTAGACCTATAATATTTTGAGTACCTGCAGAAAAGCTGTAGCTAGGCTACATTTCAGCTTATAAAGTAACAACTTCTGCAGAAGGGATCTAATTTGCCATAGTTTTCCCCCAGTGTTATGCTGAGATGAGACTCCACTGACTTTTGGGATTACAACTAAGTGTGCCAGTCAGCAAGAAAAGGCACATCTTAACGGCCTTCTTGGCTAAAAAAAGATGAGTGCAATTTGCTTTCCCCTGTGTGTCACCTCCTTGAAGCCTATTGTCACTGTGGGCACCCGGTGGTCCAAGGAGACTCCAACAGTGAGGATGCAGAGGACACAAAGTGACACTGAGCAGATCTCATCGCTAATAAAACACCACCTTTTGCTGCAACCACTGAGGCTGAGGTTGGAGGAGAGACGTAGCTCCCTACTTAATGAGCCTCATGTCCCTGTAAGAACAGCACTGGCAGCTCACTGATGTGCAGCAAGTTACAAGGGGACTTTGCAGCTCTGTCCTTACCAAAGCCAACACTGCTAAAGTACTTCCCTATTTTATTAATATGTCACTTACTGTAGGCATCATTCAGCTGTTGATCTATCTTTTATTTCACCCTCACACAACAAACATGCTGGCTTGCCAAGTGAGGCAAGCCACTCTTATAGCCTGAAGAATATTACCCATCCTGCTGCCGTCCTAGCACTCAGGAGGACCTGGTTGTTTTCAGAAGAATGATTGATGACAACAGAAACCCGTTTTTCTTGGGTTTCAAGGTCAGGAGACAAGTCTAGCTGGCATGCAAATAATCCAAGCCAAAAAAAGGACCATTTCTGTTTTGATGCACACACCAAATATTACAAATACATCATATGTTCAGGTTTTATTCTTTCAAAAATATGCTTGCAGCAAAGCTAAGAAATCACATGGCCTTAAGTACTATTATTCAACAGGTTACTCAGCACTGCCCTCTGTGCAGCTGCAGCTGTGTTCCTGAACTATTTGTGCAGTGGGGTCTCAGGCACATCTACCCAAATTGCTTTCCCACATTGGGGTGCAGATAGGCCTTCAGAGAGAGAATTGACTGGTGTCCCTCTCCACTTACAGGATGCTGAATTTTTAGTTTCTTCTCCTAGAAGAATGCTTAGGGTTTTTCCTCCCCCCACGTTCTCCCATCTTTGATTCAACACCAAATTAAATTGCCCTGGATTCTACCTCTTGCACTTTTTGAAAATATATCTCTGCTAAGTAGAAGACTGAAAGGGATTGGTAAATAACAGCACATTGCCACCGCACTGGGAATGGTGCTACTGTATTTAATACACTCACATGTGCCACTTATTTGTACATTGTCATTCATGTTCTTGCCTGTATAACATGGTGATTGAGCATTTCCTCTGAGTAAATGAGTGTATATCTTCTTTATTGAGGCATACATGGATGTACAAAGTCTACTTGAGGAAGTAAATTCATTTTCCTGTCTTTTTAGCAGAGTGGCTGATTTCAATGTCATTAGCTGATTCACACTGGAACTTCCTTGAGCCATTTATTGAGGTAAATGTGTAGGCAGGTGAACCAGTTCATTTACTCAAGTCAGACATATTAAGAGCTGTAGTCTACTTACTTTATAGCCAAGAATTTTAAAAAGAGGTGGCCAAGGGACACTCAGCAAAATCAGCATTGATTTTTCAGCACTGCCTGGAACACAGCGAGGTCTCAAGGGGCTGGAATAAAACAAATACAGGACTAAGCCTTAAAAGGGTTAAAGGGAATAGCATACACAGGCCTGTAAGACAAAATCAGTTTGGGTAGGTGAGAGGAAATGGGCTAGTAAAGAATGAAAGGATTGGATAATTAACCTCATTTAACAAGGGTTCATGAGGGCAAAAGACCCTGTAAAGTTAATTTTGAAAAAGTCCTAAGGTCACTGCCACAAAGATTGCACCCTACTTAGACTTTTGTACTTGGGATCATGAGGCACTTTAATCATTCTAGTTTGGAAGCAGCAGAACAGATTGAACAGATTTAAAATTAATTAATTGACAGGCCTTGATTTTTGGGGGAAATCTTACAGCCTGGGGGATGCTGCTAGTGGACTCCTAACACACACTCACTTGTGATTCCTAGATACCCTGAAGACAAGAGCAAAGATTCTTCCTCCTGCTTTTGTCTCCAGCCGGGCTGGACTGTCATATTGTGCAACTAAACCTATCAGAAAGAAACATCCAACTTGTTTTCTCTGTCAAAGAGGTTATGGTAAACTTGAAAACAACTGGAACATCTCCGGACTGCTGGTGTCCCAGCAGACCTCCCTCCACTATTCAATCCTGACTATTCTTAATAATTGATCTGTATGTTTTGGGTTTGACTAATACTGACTGCCAGAAATTCAGCTGAGTGCCCTGTGTTCTCTCTGCTGTCCCTAATGGGAACATGCTGTACGAAAAAGAGTTTGTTTTAATGACCTCCAGCTTTGCCGTCACCTAAAGCATCAGTCCTTCACAGGAGTCTCAGCCCCACAGAGTGGGCAGTGGGGCTGCAGCCAGGACCACAGGACCAGAGCACGGCAGCTATTGCTGCAAGACTAAAGTCATAGTGAGATGCAACTTCCATGTGCCACATTCTCAAGCCCCACAGTGCTCAGCACCTTCCCTGCCAGTAAACCAGCCTTTGCTGCTGCCTAATTATTTTCCCCAGCCACCTTCAACAACCGGTGATGTGCAGTCCTTAACATGTCCTGAAGATTCAGATTTTGGACAAATTCAACTGGGCTCAGTTTCAGTTGTCGCATCTATGAAAATTGTTACATTTTTGCTGCAAACAGCTGGAACAAGTTCAATTGAATTTATATCAAGACTGGGTTTGTTTCTGAGCTGGTGACTCTTGTTCTTGTTTATTTCTGATTAAATATTATCCTTGTAAATGGCATACACATTTTTTCCTATTTAATTGTCATAGCTGAGGGGATTTAATCTGTGCACCAATTCAATAAAATGTTGTCATCAGCCAGCCATGCAAAATGCAATCAGAGTGCCACTGCATGCATGGCTAAAAGACATAGATGTGCACTCCTGACTTGGGGGAAGGCATTCAAGATGGACTTCGTCTCACTCAAAGAGAAAGAAATACCTTAAAAAAAATCAAGCTGATGCTGCATTCAAAAAGCCAGATGTCTTATACACAAAGAGAAGCCACAAGCAGAGAAAGAATGATCCCAGTACACTGTGATATTTAATTGATGCAAGTTCAAAAAATGAGCGGGAAATTCCCATGTATATGCGTTCACCAACTGGAGGAAAAGCAGCTGGGGTGCTAATGGCATTAGCCCAAGCCTTCAGAAGGCAATGGAAGTTATTTTCATGTGCATCTCCAGAATTTACATCATGTCAAAAACCAAAGGTTTTGAGGTGCCCAGGGTTGGATTTTATGCTGTTTAATTCTCACCAGTAAGGCTGGGTGTCCAAAAGAGCTCAGCTCCATCTAATGCAATTCTGACAGATTTTTTTCAAGTGCCTTTTTATCGGTATGCAACACACTAAGAGCCACTGAAGATTTGGTGATTGTGTTTGCTGTTGAAGCCTGTTAGGTTTAGAAGTGCCATCATTATTGCTCCCTTGCAGGAGGGGTATTTCCTTCAGCTATAGCATCTCTCCAAGCCCCTGGGTGGGTGAGTGGAGCCGACCAGGCTGCCCACACTGAGGATTCTTTCTGCCCAGCTGACTGGCCTGGGTGCACAGCAGCATATATGCAACATGGACTGCATATGAGTTGCCCACAGCCCAGACGAAAACTTCCCACCTCTCTCTTCTAGTGTCTGTGAGAATCTCTGCAAGCTGCTGGAAGAAGGCAGGACATTGCCACTGCATGAAAACAAGTGAGAGCGCATTCTTCCCAAACCATCTAGTGTCCAAAATGAGATCAGATTGTTCAGACTCTCATATGGCTAGGCCTGGGTTTTGCAGCCACAGTGGATCAGGAGGTAATAATGAGTTAATTTGAGCAATGGTAATGAACAATAAAGAATGCTTTATATAGTTTTATAATCATCATATGGCACCATTATTCCCCAGTGCACCCATAAATCTGCCAAAGGGTGCTCTACAGCAGAGACACTTTTATATGTATTTTTAAAATGGGATAAAACTCATATCAGTCCTTAGCAGACCTAATTTAGTATCACACAACATTTATCATAATACTAGTAGCACTAAACTAGATGCCCACTACACTGTAAGCTCGTGGCAGTCTATTGCAGGCCAAAGAGAACTGGCACACTCTGCAGACAGGGGCTTTGCCAGCAAGAATAAAGCACTTGTGAAGTGAAATAGGAAAACCAACATCTCCCTCTGTGCAGTGGACCCTGCTAAAGACAGCTAATGGAGGTCCAGATGCTACAGAGATTTCCAGTGTGATCTGCACAAAGCCCTAAAAAAATCTAGGTGGCTTTTAAGAAATGCAGTGTAAGCCTGAATGGGGCCCCAGTGGCAAAAGGAGATGGTACTGCAAAGTTTCTGGTTCCCACACAGCCAAGTGCTGTGGTACAATCCAGTATATACAGCAGGACTCTTGATCACACATGCTCAGAGTAAGCTGGCTCTGGAATGTTTTTCCCAGCCACAGCTTTCATAAATGAATAACATCAGCGCTCACTATCAGAAAAACCTCAGAGCTGAGAGCTTGAGTTTCCCAAACTAGGCTGCAGGGAGGTGGTTGAAAAGTTCCTTACAAGATATTGCTTGAGAAAATATGGACTTTCAGCTAATCACAGGCTCACTCAAAAAGGTCTGTTTTCAGTGGAAAACTCTGATTTCTCATCTTAGATACTCAGCAAAATGAGAAGCGTATAATGATTTACAGAAAACACATTCCTAACGGAAAACCAGAAAAGCAGAGCCCTCGAGCACCACTTCCACCAGGCCCCAAGGGGGTGCTTCAAGACAAAATACTCAAGCTTTTGCCTGCCTTGGTATTTTAAATTTCTATGTTTCGTATAGACTGTAACATTATCTATCTGGAAAGGGCTGAATCATTTCCCACATGCTCATGCCTGACAGTGAAGGTATGCACAGCATAAATAGTGTACGCTGGAACAAAGCGCACTTGCAAATGTTGTGAACTTTCCCCTTCTGACTTACACCCTTTCTGGCTGTCACTGCAATCACAACCATTAATTGACTTCTGCAGGCTCCCAGTCAGTGCAGAAAAACTAATTTCTGACTTTCCAGAGAAGTCTTTGTTTATTTTTTAGGACTATTTGCAAACACTGCTGTCTAATGCTGCTTAAACACTCAAGGTACTTCTGACTAAATATTTTCACTCCCCAATTTGTGACCTATGCCAGAATCTGGGGTTATTTTAAGCATTTCTCCAATAACCATATGAAATCAGCGAGATGTGCGATCTTCAGAAAATGGCAAGAATGAAGCCCAGCCTGAAAAATGGAAACCAAAACCCAAAGTCCTGCTAGTATTGCTGCAGGCAATCCAAAAGGCGTGTCTGAGCTGCTTCTAATCATATCTGCCCTGCTCCCCAGCAGGGAGGAAGCATGACATAAAACTGACAAACATACCTTTTATTTCACATCAGCCAGACTACCATGCTGAGAGACGTGATTTGGATTTTTCTTAGGAAAGCTCACTTTGGCCTATTGGCAGCATCATTTTAGCAACCGATCAGTGTGATCCCAATTAGAGAGAGCAGCCAAATCCAGTGACAAGTCCCTCAGTGAGGGTTGGATCCTGCACCACGGCCTGAAAACACACTTCCCTGTGCCATTAATGTCTCCCCTCAGTAATGCATCCCCCCAAACCCGCCTGTGCATGCCACTTGGCCAGCAATGTATCCCATGTCACGGTGGCAGGCAGGAAGGATGAGCCTTCAGTGTCACACGGAGCAAAGGGAGACTATGGAGAAGGGTCACAGACCTACACACTCTGGAGTCTGCTTACAGTGAGCAGTTATATGTGACTGTGGATACATCAAAAATAATTTTAATTTAAACCAGATAATTTTGCAGCAGTTCAGCAAGTGAGAGCATACACGAGCCAAATGGCCTAAATCCAGATTAAGCAAGACCACATGTTGCCCGAAGATGCCTGCAGCTAGCATGGCACCCAGCAGCTAGAAAGGACACTTTCCAGTAAGAGCCACCTTGCTGTGACTTTTAATCACTGCATGCCTTAACAACCTCACCGTTATGAGACAAAAGGTCACTTAGTCAAGATGGACTAAGTTGGCTTCTTGATCATTTAATTGCCCTTGTTTAATTATTACAGTCTGGATTGCGGAGGTATTTGTTTTTCAGAAAGGCTTTCCAGACCTTTCACTGGGCTCTGCCTCAAAGTGAACTAACAAGTGTTGGGGAATGAAGTCTACAATATAAATAATTTAAAGCAATGTATCATGCATAGACTATGTTGAAGAAGAGTGTAGGTAAAATAGGAATATAAGCCATGGCAAAATCAGTGGAGGGGACAAACTGTCAATCTTTGATTGTCTTACAAGTAAATGTTAGGGTTTTCTTTAATGGCCGAGCTCCCAGACATTAGAATGTCAGCTTTTGTTAAAAAAAGATTCAAGAACAAAAAAAGATAAAAAGCACATCATCAAAATGCAAACACAAGAAGGAAAAAAAAGACCCAAAGACAGAGAAACAGTATTTTACAAAACAAGCCAAGATTGGTATGCCCAAAGCTATGATTTTTCAGTTCATTTCTAAGCACTTGAGATCTGCAGTGTGAGAACATCATTATAAAGGAAACCCAGTGCCTTCCAAGTTCATCCTTGCTCGAGAAGCAAAGTCTAAACCAATCTAGCAGAACGGATGAGAAGGGGCAAGATTTTGAGAACACATCAATGAAACTGTAATAAATCCTTTTTTTGTCTTATTTTGTAAAGATTCTTACAACTTTTAAAAATAACTTTATTTCACCAAAGGACTCAGTGACAGAATTATTGCATGCCAATCTAACAGAAGCAAAAGCCTTAAGACAGGAAAAGACATTGTTGCAACCTACAGCAGCGGGCTGTAGCCAAAATGGTTTAATATGGGAATGTGGGTGGTGCACTGCACCCTTCTGGTCAAAATCAATGGGCCTGAAGTTTAGTGACCTACCCAGAAAGCAGCATAAATGGTAACGTACATCAGCACTGTGGTTTCTGATGAATTCTGCTAATATCATGGCAGGTCTTTGGCCCACTTAGTCCAGCAGAGCTTTGCAGTCCTTTGTGCAAAGCTACGAGACAAGCCCCCGACTCCCAGCAGAGAGCCAGTTTGCTTTTGAATTGACGGTTCTCATTGTGGCAAAGTAATATTTGAAAATGTTAAATGAACGACACCTGCGAGTTTAGAAATAGGGAGAAATGTTTCAAAAACCCTGAAGATTTGGGTTTGGCAGTTGTTGGGTTTTTCGGTGCTTTCTCAATTTCATGTTTTGAGGGATAAATCTCATTATTTTTCTGCACAATGTGAAACATCAGTGTAAACTCAAGCCTATTTCCTTCAGCAAAAGTCATAAACTTTATGCAAAACTGTGTAACAACCCAGCTCTTCAGATCTGCAGACCCTATCTCTTTGAACTTGCAATAAGAGCCAGTAGTGACATTCATGCAAGGCCATAGCCCCATTTAATGGAATTAAGGGGTATTTATGGTTCCCTCATTTGCATCATGCATTTGGGGAGAAAATCACTTTGGTCTTGAGCTGAACTAACACCCAAGTGACTCCAAGCAGGAATTAGAGACCCCTAGATGTTTTATGGATTAATGTTTTCCCACCTCTGTCAAACAGGCTCCTGCCAGTTTGGCAGGGTGAGAGGCTCAAGTACCAGTGAAACAAGGAACCTTAGAGCAGATCGTTCCTCCTTTATCTGTTGCCACACTGCCCTTGTAGGCCAGGTCAGCCCAAAAGTGTAAGTCATGTTACAGGGAAAAGCAGACACCTTGAGTTTGGTGTTGCCTTCTCCATCTGTTCAAGAGAAAAGCTCAGGGCTGAGATGCCTTACTAGGCCCAGCAATTAACCCCTATTTTTTCAGTTCTGTGCTAGGCATGCAAGACAAGCAGGTAGCAGGGAAAGAGAAGATGTAGCATCACTGATGGGACAGGGGAGGACCTGTTCTCTAAAGAGGACTGTCAGGGAGAAATAGAAAATTGAGACTTGTTACGGAGATAAGACTTGTGCGAAGTGTAAAATTTCAATATATATAATCAATATTTATATATTCTGTGTTGAAAAATATGTATTCTGAGCATTTAGAATAATTGTATCAATATATGCATTTCTTATGTAGTAGTAATGGCTGTGGCAAAGGCAAAAAATTGGGGGGTGGGTTACTACTGAAATCCATCTTCTGAAAAAACTATCAACACCATATTTATTTATGCTGTGGTTTGGGGAAATTAAAATACCTACAAAGCTGTTTGACTTGTACACCCTTTTTCTTCAAAAAAATTGTAAAATTCTCCACGTTTTTATATTTGCTGCAGCATGTTCTGTGGGAATCATTCAGTACGAAAATAATGGTTTGATCATGGTAAGGTGATCAAAATGGTGTCAACAGAGCTGTAAACAATGCCAAGAGATATAGAAAAATGTAGTGGATTTCTTTGGCAATTATGGAAACTATTCAAATAAAAACCAGCAAAATGTTTTTAATTTGTCTAAGGGAGCCATGAATTTCGCTCTGTATTTTAAAGGGATGTGTTTCTCCATAGGCATTAGGTTAAAGAGTAAGTACAAAATACTCCTAACATACCTGACCGCTAGCTAGCTGGCACCTTCCAGCTCTCCTTGCTTCAGGCAGCAAGACGTGAACAAGCAAATCAAACAGCTCTTCTGCTTGGCTTCTAGTACTTTTTTCCAAGTACCTAAGCATCTTCTGCCATTACAGGTGGGAAATGATTGCATCCATGATAATTATAATCAACTTATTACTATTATAAATTGCTATAATCAACACAAATCAAAAGCTTTCCTTCCTGATGCTCAGCCACACCTTTGCACATCTTAATGTTGACCTCCTCATGGACATGTGACAGGTATTCTGTGCTAAAGCCAAGCAGTGCTTAAAACATAGTTATTTTAGGTCTCTCCACATCTAACAAATCAAAGCGATCCATATATGTATGATCAATATAAAACACTTACAGATACAGAAAGAGTTGCATGTTCGTTTTCATCTTGGTGGCATGAAAAGTAAGCTCATGACATATAGGAAACACTCAAGTAAATTACATTGAGGAAGAATAAAAGTTGACTCAAAGTTTTGGTTGTATTTGGAGTGTGACAGATGAACTCAAAAAGGCAGTTTAAGAGAACCGTGACAGATGCATGTATATACACAAATGTGAGGGGCTGGATATGCTTATGCTTATATTTATTTGCAATAGTTACCTTCAATGGAAATAAAAGAACATTGTTCATTCTATGAAACTGGAACTGATTTTGCAGGTATTAAAAGAAAAGCTACCAAACTAAGGACTAGAAAACTTAACTAGGCATCTATTTAAGTATCGAACAGATAAAGAAGATTTGGTACAAGAAAACAAAAGACTGCAAATCATTAACAGAAGGGTGAAATTATATATATATATTCTAATAGAGGCATGTCATATTCTCTATTTTATATCTGTATATTTATATAAACAATGCAGAAAATTCATGGTCAATTGTTTGCTCAATGTATAATAGCTAATGGAGTTGCATGGAACAGAAATGAGAGCCAAACTTCATGTGGAGTATTCTGTGCAGTGAAGCCCAAAAAGCTGGATTCTCTGTTTTTAGAAGAAGAAAAATTAAACAACAAATGTGACAAAAATATTTGAGGCATGCAAAATTCCTCTTGCATCCTTTCCTTTCAGATCCTGAGAACACAATTTTCATTTTATGGGACTTCAGTTGCAACAGTCATGAAATAACTGAGAATCTTCCCAAATAAGGTCCCTTCCCCATGCACTTCCCCCCCTACATCAAAAGTAAAGACTCTCAGGCAGACACATAAGGAAAGCCATTTAGATTTTTAAATATTGATCTTTTGGCACCTCACTGTCCCTAGGCAAATTTCATTCAACCTCACTTTAGGACTTGGCCAGATAATGTGTCTTGTGGTTGGACCTTGGCAGACTGAAGGACATGCCTGAAAGTGAAGCATCCATGGTGCAGGTGGCCTTTGTAGGTAGAGACGGCTGTGTCTGGAATGCTAATTTTGATTTTACAGCCTGAAACTGAATGCCAGAACAGACCTGTTTTCTTTTCTCTTTAGTAAGAAGGAAAACCGCACATGCTATTGTTGGAGGCAGGCCAAGCAGTGCAGAGTGGGCAGGGGGTACCTGGCAGCAAGGCGATGGGAGCCATCATACCAGAGACAACTTTCATGCTCTTTCTGGGTGTGCAAGGATTATGCCAAGCCCTAATGTTCCGTACAAAGGAAATTAAATCGCTCGATATATTTTACAGCTCAGGGAAAAATGTTGCTTCATTTTTCCTCAAATGAGGTATTTAGCTCTGTTAGCAGGACATTATTAGATTTATGACCATGTCAAGTCAAGGAGAGCTACCAGCTTAACTCTTAATACAGTCAAAGCACTATTTGGAGTGGGGGAGGGAGTGCACACATTTGAAGCAGGCAGGAATTTTTTAAAAATACATTAACAACTGCAAGTGACTTGAGCCAGTGAGGCACATTAGGAGAATGCAAGTGTCTTGCAAGTTTGGAGGAGCAGAGAAAGACCTGCATAGGAAGGTTCATATTCAGAGAAAAAAATAACATTACATCTCCAACTTCTTATCTAAAAGCAAGCAAAACTCTTTGGAGGCCTATGTGATTTGGAGTTGCATACATGTTTCCAAAGATTGCTCGGGCTCTGGATTTAATAGGATTTAAATCCCTAAGTGCACTGCACTTCCTTATCTTTGCTAGGATGGGTTGTGTTTTAAATGCTCCGAGTCCAGAGCCCAACATCCGTAACTCTTGCTGAGCAGCACCTTACTCCACTATTTCCATGAATTTCACTGTAATAGTTTGTGGAGTAATAGCTAATACCCAGATATCTAATACCCCAGCCAGGATGGCTGCTGGGGACTGCGAGAAGCAGGGAGCTGGATGTGACCACAACAGCAGCTGTAAAAGCATCAGCATGTCAGACACGACTTTGCTGCACAACTAACATAGCTCCTCTAAGGGCTACACGCTATTGAAACACCTCTGCTTTCTAATGCGTCTTTGACTTTGTAAGAGGAAAATGCTAAGAAATTCACATAGACAGGAATTAGGGTGCAAACGCACTTGAGTCTTTCGCATTTGTCTCACTTCTATCCAGTAACAGATCTATGCGGAACACACACACATACACACACAGGGAGGAACACAGATCCCCATGCTCAGGCACTGGCTGGTTTAAGATGGACAAAGGCCTGAATCTGGTATTTCACCAAAAAAAGAAAAAAAATTGCAAGCCTCTCACAGTTAAAATGTTTACTGCCACATGGCACTCTTCATGTGTCCTCTTTTGAATACTCTTTACAGCAGCTTTCCCACTCCTTTCCTTTTCCTTTTTTCTTAATCCACAAGACCAAGTTCAGTAACTGCTCCTGCCTGTCTGAAGCAAGTTAACCTTCCTTTAGCCTCTCGCTCAGCGAAGGGTTGGACACATCTAAGACACTGACATGAGCTAGTGCTTATGTGCTGGAAACAGCTAGAAATAGGAGCAAGAAATGTTCTGGTGAGCGAGGCAGGAAAGATGAGGTGCTGCTCCCTGCTTTAACTATTCATTGTTGTGTAGCGCTTTGGAATTAGGGGTGGCTTTGTATATGACAGCTGTAGCTGTGTTCTTCTGTGAGTTACAAATATGGATCAATGGTAAATGAACTATTGTGCTTCACTTTAGCCTATCTATTTTATCAGTTAGCCCAACTTATTGTATTTGATGAAAAATCAAGATATCAAAGCTCATAAATCAATAAAGGCATGAGGATCTGCAGAGCCTAGCATTGAACGAGCTGGGTAATTTCATGTGTGAGGTTATTTATCCTCCAATTCCAGAGTAACTTTTTTTTCTTTTTTTTTTTTTTTTAATTTTATTCCTTCTTTAAACTCATCAAAGCCATTTCAGAGAAGGAACAAGGTAAAAAGGAGTCCTAAAATTGGGTTGCTCAAGCATTTTTGGTGCAAGCTGGAACACAGGAGGTTCCAATTAAATACGAGAAGCAGCTTCTTCACAGTGAGGGTGACAGAGCACTGGAACAGGCTGCCCAGGGAGGTTGTGGAGTCTCCTTCTCTGGAGACATTCAAAACCCGCCTGGACGCCTTCCTGTGTAACCTCACCTAGGTGTTCCTGCTCTGGCAGGGGGATTGGACTAGATGATCTTTTGAGGTCCCTTCCAATCCCTAACATTCTGTGATTCTGTGATTTTTGCTGGCTAGGGCTCTCAGCTCAGTGCCAGGACAGAGGCAGCTATCAGATAATCCAGAAAGCTTTTGCACATTATTTTGAAGTAGTTTGCATGCCATTAAGGCTAAACAGAGCACAGTTGGAGAACACCTTTCACTGCTTCCTAAGTGTCCTCAGCTTGAATTATCCAGCTCACCTTAGCAAACACTGTGTCTAGCAGTGAGTGTTTGCAGAGCTGCTAAAGATACATTTTTGTGTGAAAAATATAGTTTCTGATTTGGGGGTGTCAGATGTGAACAGTGTGTGCATCTGTACACACACAGGATCCTCAGAGGGGAAACTCCTCTCTGCTCCCACAGGTGAGGGGTGGCCTCTGGGGAGTGCTTGATGCCTCTACTGCAGGGAAATGTGGTGGTACTGGGTGAGTCCAGGGAGAGCAGAGGGAGTGAGGGGATTGTGAAGGGTAGCCTTTGTCTTCCCAGCTAGCCCCATATACCCCAAAAAGCATGCACAGGGAGACACAGGTGCCACCATGTGGCATCTCCTAATCTACACCTGGAGTGCAGGAGCATCTTAATTTGGGTATTTATTCAGAAGTTCACATGTTGGCTTGGCCTATTGAAACTCAGTGAATAAAGAATAAAGGTCATGTTTCAAAGTGTGGCTTGTCCACATGTTTCTCCAACTAACTTTTCAAGGCTTTTTCTCTTAACATTGCAGCCCTGATGGTCCTTCACAGTGAAATGACCAGCACTGAAACAAGTGATAATTTTTAGCACATCATCTTGGGGGTGTGTGGGGAAAAATAAACAACTTTCACATTAGTTGCAGAGAAGTGCACAAATGAATTACTCGCTGTCTTCAGCCAGTCATGAATAACTCGAATTCTCCTGTGTCAGTAGATCTAATTAGTAATCATCCAAACTATTCTTAAATTACCTAGTTTTGAGTTACTTGCATAGCAACGACATTCATTTCTGATAGGATTATTAATCTATTTGCCAATGTGAGATGGCCAGGGCAGAGGCCAGTGGGGAGCCACATCACCAGTTAATATCATTAATGTTTCTTTAACAATTAACCTATCTGGTGTTCAGGGACAAACAGCGTATGTCACATGGAGAGGTATTTTTAATGTCATATGTACTGCTGATTTGGCCACCTTGAAACGCAAGGAGCTGTCATTAGCGAAGGCTTGACTCTGAATGTGCAAACTGCATAGGAAACAAGAAAAAATATGAAATATTAGAGTTACCAAGACATCATAGCAATAGCTGAGGTAAGAATCCACTCCAAAAACTGACTTTGCCTGCCAGAGGGTTTTTCTCTGATTCCAAATCAAGTAAAGGAGATCTGTAATTTGTTTTCCCTGTCGCTAATTTGGAGGTTCCCAAATGGAGCCCACGCCTGAAGCTCAATCGAGAGGTCCTTTCCTATCTCCACCTACCCTGTGATTCTGCGGTCAGTTCTTTTGAAAAGGAAAATGCCAGTTTAGGGTGCCTCAAAAGATGGTACAGCTGAGATCAGTCAGGAAGCTGTATATTTTTATTTAATATGATTCAGTAAATAATAAGTAGATCATCCCTGTCTACCTGGTACTCATAGTAAAACACCTGTTCCAGGACTGATATGTAACTACGCAAGGTCAGGGTGAGACTTTTGTTTAGGGCAAATCATCCCACATCTATTGCTGTGGGAGTTTCCTATTTAGAAACATCCGGCACTGCTGCTTGTCACAGACAGGATCCTGGGTTAGACGAAGCTTAGATCACATGAAAACATGTTCCCAAACTTGCTTGTTTTTAAAGGGACTTTAAAGTTACTGATCCAACATTTGTTTCAAATATACCCTACTAGACAGGTAGTGCCAGCTTGCAAGAAGCTCACAGGGAAGCCCTCGCTCCCAGCCAAGCAGCACTCAAGGCCCAGGTGGCTTATTGCCACAGCCCAGTTCCCTGCATAAACCAAAACTGTCACTAAACCCATTAAATAGCATGAGGGATGTGCTCAGTGCAGCTACCAGCCCTAACTCCGTTATGGAGCAGAGCATGGCTGCCTAAGAAAGCCACTCCAGCATGCTGGCCACCATGGCTGCAATTACCAGCAACCCACTCCTACATATTTTAATTCTTTCTACACAATTTTGAAATGGATTAACGCACTTTGAAGCCAATCTTGCTTTCTTGGTCACTTTTGGGGCTTCACTGGAAATTGATATGTGCAAGCACACTACATAAAATACCCTTAAAAAAACCAAAACAAAACAACCCAATAGTCAAAAGACAAAAGAGAATCAAACCTTTACCAGCTCAGGAAAATCAAGAGACCTGTCATTAATTAGAATTGCTAATGTTTTCTCATTAGCGCAATATGTTGTGCCGGAGCTGGCCATGTGGAAAAGTTCTGCATGATAAAATAGCATGGAAGAGAACACAGCACAATTTTTACTAAATAAAAAATAAACAAACTGATGCCACCAAAGGAAAGGAATAAGTTGTAAACATATTTTTCCAGACATCAGCTAACAGCAGGAGGTTACAGTTTTTCTGCAGTGGCCAAGTATAATAAAATTGATCTGTTGACTATACAGATCCATAAAATAGTTTACAAAGAGTTAGAGTTACTGCCAGTTAGATCAGAAACAAAATTCTTCCAAAAGAAAGTCGCCCTGTAAGCATTCTTTTTCCATTACACATCGTGGCAACTGCAGGGTAAACGAGGGCCAGGATTCCTTAGAGTTTGGCACTTTGGAATGTTCTGCATTTAAACATTGCTGAAGGACCGAATGTAGGAAGATGGGTGAGCTGGAAAGGACTGAAAAACCCTTGAGGACATTCTCTTCCCCACAGTAAATGCAGGTTATAGTCCTGCCCCAGGCATTGCAATTCCCCTGGCAGAGGAAACTGGTTTGCAGGGTGCTTTGAACACAAGTCTGATTTTTTTTTTTTTTTTTTTTGTCCGGAGAGGCAATTGGAGATGTCCTCTCCTAACACCCCCACAAAGACAACAGTGCAGAAAACCACGGACGCAAACAGCTTAAGCCACCATTAGCGCTGGTGCCCATCAGCTAGGAGTGGTATTTAGCCTCTGAGGCTCCTTGTCCTCAGCCTGAACCCGATGTCCTCCTCAGAACTGTGCCATGTGGACAAACCCCACCATAGTAGGCTTTCAGCATGCTACTCCATGTAATCACTTCTGGTCTGTCATTAGAGCCAAATTCATTTAATCTTAAAAATAAATCTTAAAAACAACTCACTTAAAAACTCATTATCATCCCAACTTTGATGATATATGTTTCACAAGCCAGATCCAGGAATAAGATCATTGTAGATGGACACCCAAGTGAGTTTGGGATTGAGGAGCTTTTCTTACAAAATTAGGGAAAAAAGGATTTTTGGGCACAGAAAAGCAGGCCTGCTTTCTCTCAGGGCTACAAATTATCCCTGTGAGGGCAGAAATACTCCTAACTCCATTGCACATGAAAGGTTAAATGGCCTGTGGGATGCCAATGGAAGAAACTGAACCTGGGTCTCCAAAATCCCTGGCTAGTGCCCTAACTGTTGGAGTAGCCAATACACCACTACAGGCCTCTTTTCCCCAACATTAGTCTCACAATTATTAAAGAAAACCAGTATATGAAATATGCAAAACCAGAATTCATTATTTCACAATCCAATGTACACAAAATCCTCCCCAACGCACCACCATTTAGTTTCAAATATGTCAAGGTTAACAGCTATAATGTAAAATCATCATCTGCAGCAGAGTATTAATTAGGGCCCTCACGCACAATGCATTAACAATTTCCATGCAAAGTGGGCTGCGGCAGTTCTCTGCAGGAGGCTGGGAGCACATTGTAGCCAACAGAGAGCTGGAAAACTTCAGGAAAAGCCTTGCACTGAGCTGTCTGGCAGCCTGAAGTGGGGCTCTGGGCCAGCACCAGATGACCCTCTCCTGCTCCATGCACCAGGCAAAGAGCTTTTTTTCTGGACATCTCTGCATCGCTGGGCAGACAGGATTCAGTCATTCACACCCCTCTTTGCATATAGGAGCCCTGCAGGCACAAGGGATGGAGCTCAGCATCAGCTGCCACAAGCAGCTTTCTTCCTAATAGTGCTGGGCACCTTTCAAAGCCTCCCAACGCTGAGTTGGCTTGCATGTGCTGTGTATTTTTGGAAAAACACTGTTTTGATAGAGGAGAGATCTGATACCTTTAACGTCAGTATTAACACAGCCAGATAGCCCCTGAGCCCCTCAGATCACTGATTTGGTAGAAAGCACCTCCACAAGCCTCAGAGAGGACAGAAAACAAAATTTCTGTGATTTTTGCAACTTTGTAAATTTGAAGGGCCTCACAGTCTCCCATCCACAACACTTGAACCCTCAGGCTTGCAGTGTAGCTCCAGAACAAAGCTTCATAACTGTCACATGGGATGTGAAACCTGTTCAGCTGCATGTCAGGAGCACAGCTCCTGCTTGCAAATATTCACAGAGCATGCATGCTTCCCTCTACCCTTCTTTTTCCTGTGCTGGTTCAGATCTTTTTTCCCATCTGGAAGTTTGGGCAGAGAAGAACCTCATGAAATTCAACAAGGGTAATTGCAGGGTCCTGCACCTGGGGAGGAATAACCCCAGGCACCAGTATGGGTTAGGATTTAACCTGTTGGAAAGCAGCATTGCAGAGAAAGACCTGGAAGTTTTGGTTAAAAACAGGTTGACCTTGGGCCAGCAATGTGCCTTTGAGACCAAGAAGGCAAACGGTACCTGGGGTCCCTTAGGAAAAACGTGACCAGCAGGTCAAGGGAGGTTGTCCTCCCCCCCTACTCTGCCCTGGTGAGGCCACATCTGGAGTACTGGGTCCAGTTCTGGGCTTCTCAGTTTAAGGACAAGAAACTACTGGAGGGAGTCCAGCAGAGTGCTATGAAGATGATGAGGGGTCTGGAGCATTTTCCTATTAGGAGAGACTGAGAAAGCTGGACAAGAGAAGGCTGAGAGGAGATCTTATCAATGCTTACAAATATCTCAAGGGTGGGTGCCAAGAATATGGGACCAGACTCTTTCCAGTGGTGCCCAACGATAGGATGAGGGCAATGGGCACAGACTGAAGCATAGGAGGTTCCATGAGGAGAAACTTCTTTCCTTTGAGGGTGACAGAGCACTGGAACAGGTTGCCCAGAGAGGTGTCTCCTTCTCCAGAGACATTCAAAAACCACCTGGATGCATTCCTGTGCGATCTGCTCTGTGAACCTGCTTTAGCAGGTGAGTTGGACTAGATGATCTCCAGAGGTCCCTTCCAACCTCCAACCAGTCTGTGATTCTGTGACATGTTTAACTTTGTAATTCAGTAAGCCTGAAGAAGCTTGGTATTATTTCTCTCACAGCCATTCTGTGATTCTGTGAAATGAAGGTGTTGGCCTAGCAACTCACACATAAACTTTGCCCTCTTCCAGCTAAAATACTACAGCTGGGACAGACCCATGGTTCGGCTGTGGTAAATCTGAGGCTTGTATTAATATGATCCACCACCAAGTCAATGGTGAACATATCAGTCATTTTACAGGGACTGTTATCTTGCTGCCAAACTCCAGATATAGAAGATAGCTGTGTGACTTGCGAATTGTTGGGTGCAGTCCATGAGGCAAAAATCAATAGTGCTTCTACAACATTCCTGTTCTGATCAGGCCTGGACAAAATAATTTTCTTCTGGTGTTTTTAGGCTGCTTGTGAGAGAGCTCACTCATGGTACAACACATGCCAGGATGTTTGCAAATGGTGCTGGCAAAACTGAGTGCCTCTAAGGTTTGCACAACGCTGGGAGTGAGTTGTCCATGAGTTTCAAGATGGAGCTTGATAGTCATATGAACAAGTTTGTATGCAATGGGGGGAGACACATCATGACCGCCTCCTGCCCCTGTTCCCCAAATGGATTAAATTTTATCAGAGCACCAGGAAGAAAATCCCAAACATCAGGTGTATTCTACTCCTAGCATGTACTAAAAGATATTTAGATATTTAGACAGTCAGACTAACAGGACACAGAAATTTTGCTCTTAGTGCCATAAATCTTTCTCACATTCTTTCTATGGTTATAATAATAGAAATTTATTGTTGCTTTCGTTTCCTCCCATATTCTGTGTAATTAATCTCTATGTGTTGCCTGTACGTTTAGAGGCAGTACATTTTGTGCCTGCCCATTTGTATTTTTTTCAACAGCAAGTCCCATTTCAGTTAATATATTGTGTTACACTATATATAACCACTGACCATAACTCAGATAGAACACAACACATTTTCATTTTGTTGCCCCATTATTTTTTTCAGGAAGTCGATACAATATGAAGTGAAGCGTGCCTTGCTCAGCGCTTATCGATCTGTCTGTTTTCTCATTGCTTACATCAAAACACCACTTGTCAGCTCTGGCTCTGTTATGATTATCTTATCATGCAGGAAGAGAAAGCCTCAAAGACTAAATGCCAGTTGACATCCAAGGTCAGGTGATACCAAGAACCAGCCCAAAGTGTTTTCAGCAAGGCAGACATAAGTAACAATGCTTCAGGACCAAGTCTCCTTTTTATTAAGGGCACCTCTACATTGCAATCAGGAAAAAGAACCATTGCAGATAGAGGAACGCTTCAACCAGCCCTTGCAGCAGTGAGGCTCAACGTAGGGATGGTGGTAGAGTCACAGTACTCCAGAACAAGAGGAAGCCCATGGACCACAAACGACAGAGAAGCTGTCTGCATTTTTTGGTAGAAACAGGAGTTCCAAGTATACTAAAAACTTTTTCCTCTTGCTGTAAGGAAAAGTGACCTCATGGGAGATTCCAGTGCAGCAGTGATGTTGTGCATTGGTTTGGACTATTTTCCTCATCAACAGGTGCCTTGCAGACTGGAAAACCATAACCCCGCTTACTGTTGAGGACATTTAGCCAGTTATGTGTCAATGCGGCATGTCAGTATCACTTTGGACCAAGACCAAATGCCTAACTTAATGTCACCTCTCTGCCTCTTCAATGCATCAATATAGTGTACGATGTTCATCCATTTGCCCTGATGTCGTGGTTTAACCTGATAGCAATACAACCATGATAGCTGCTCTCTCACCTCCAACAACAAAATCTCCAAATTCTACCCCTTTTGAGTGTCAAATTTTCACCCCATGTTGGGCACCACACAAGTCTGTCATGGTTTAACCCAAGCTAGCAATACAACTACGGTAGCCACTGACTCACCCCCCTACCCACGCCGCCTCCCCGCCCACCCCCAAATAGGGGATAGAAAAGAAAGGAAAGGGAGAAACTTGGATTGAGATAAACACAGTTTAATAAAATAACAAAATACTAATAGACTACTAGAAAATTCATATATAAAATAGAAACAGAATATAAACCAAAAGAAACTCAATGCAATTCCTCATGAACTCCGTCCACAACAAGCAGCCAGTCCCAGGAAGCAGCAACTGGTCCCAAACAGCTGAACTCAAAGAGAGTAAAAAGGAAAAAGGGCAGAAAGGCCCAGAGGCCTCTGCAAAACAGCAAAAGGCTGAACTAAACATCCCAAAAAGAACTCCCCCAGCTCCGACAAAAAGAGCAAAGAAGAAGCAATAGAGAGAGAGCAAAAGAGAGAGAGAGACTGACTCTCCTTAAAAATGAAGCATGATGCTAATGAGATGGAATACTCTTATTGATCAGTCTGGATGTCAGTCAAGGTCTGCTCCATCCAAGACCCCTTCCTTGATGCCTCACACCTGTGGGCAGAGTGCTCAGAACATCCTTGGCTCTCATAACAGAGCAATTACAAGCATTAACTCTGTGCTGGAGTTTTGTCTCTTGTTCTCAAGCTAAGTCCAAATCATGACCGTGCTAGCTACAAAAAAGAAAGGTTTCTAACTGCATGAAGAAAATTAACTCGGATTCAGTCAAACCAGCACACCTGACCTCATATGATGCCACTTGAGCAACAAAGATGACTGCACCCTCTTTTCTCCATGTTTCTAAATGATAGGGTCACTCTCCGTGCCCTGCAGATGGCTGCTCTTAAGTTGGTAAAGAGCTTTGAGAAAGGCAGTTCTGCTCTTTCAGAGCATGCAGCAGGGCAGTACCTGAATAAATTAATATGATTAGTGAACCCCTGGTTTAAAGGATCAATTAGTTTGCCTTTGTAAAGAAGAGTTGTGGAGAGACAGATGCCAACAGCCAATGTGCTGATGCATTTTGCAGTTTGTCAGTGCTTGGGAAGGTAGGGCTGTGAGCAGAAGCAGAGCCTTGGTGAGGTTTGGGTCACGCTGTCTTAATCTGGGCAGGAAAGGTCAAGATTTATGGCTGGATTACTGATTGACTAAAATAACCTACCCCAAAAGCAGCAAATGACCACTAGCATCCTCTAGTGCACAGATTCCCTACTACATGAGGGTCGCAGTTTTAAGTGAGAAGGTCTCCCTGCTTGGGCATGTACAAATGGGTGAGCATTCAGTGCTCTGGAGGAACCTTGTCTCTCTAGGCTTTATAGCCTCTGCAGAGACAGGCACTTGCTTACAAGGTGGTTCAGAGCAAGAAAGGAACCCAAGTATCCCTTGACACAGAGGGACTCTAGGGTGCTGTGGAATGGGCAAGATACAGAAAAGGTGAAACCTCCTTGACAGTACCTGGTCGTTACCCGTTAGCAAATTATCATTTATCTTGATGCTTTGAGGCGTGAGATCAAGTGATGATGTCAAACACTTTAAGCTCTAAAGGAGGCTCCCAAGCAGCACAACATAAGGGTCGCAAACCCTTGCATGCCCTGCTAAGCAACTTCTCTTTTTCACCAGCCCTTCTCTGTGTAGCACATTTCTTCTGCTACTTTCAGTGTAAGGCTGCAAAACAGGTTTAGACTAACTCATTTACAGCTGTACAATGCCAGCACCTAGGAACTCAACAGGCCAGATAAATGCAGACCCAAATTATTTCCTGTAATACACTTATAAAAAGGAATTTAACAGCATTTCCATGTTCTGCATGGTTTGCATTACCGGTTACTTTTTTTTAATGCAGTCCAACACATTACAGCTAAATCTGATAAGGAAACAGCTCACTAGAGTCCCCAAAGGTTCATTTTCATGTGTTCCCTGATTTACAACTGATTTCACTTAATGTGCTGCATTTTTAACTGCAGCCTACCCATACCCAAGTTTCAGCCCATGTGCCATGCACTGCTGGTTACAGACCCAGTGGACTCATATCCCTTCCCTCACCTGCTCTGTGGCGTGATCCTGCCCTTATAGAAAAGCTCTCCTGTTGTCTATAGAACCCTACACTTTACACTTTATTGCACACTCTTTTCCTGCTATGTCTCTCCCTTAAACTTCCCAGCTTTGGCTTTTGAGTTTCTAATTTTCTGGAGTCCCTTGTCTCTATCAAGTGGTCTCTGACTTCAGATGAAGCAGCCTGATAGGTACCAGCAGCATTTTCCTACTGCAGTTGCAGAAAGCGCTAGCAGCATCCTTTAAACTCACTTTACTTTTATTACCCAGAAAGATGCTCGTCATCACGAAAACCATGAGGGGCTGCTGGCAGTAAGGTGTTCCCACAACCTGGTGTTTCCATCCCCTGGGATGAAGCAAGGGAAAGGTGCTAATGATACAATATCTATTTTGCAGCTGCAGTGTGCTTCTAGAGGGAGATAATCTAATTGGTACCTTATTACTGGAGCACTTTAACAGCAAAATCTGGGAGAGGAATGGGAGCACTGAAGCACTTGGTCATTTTGATGTGAACTGTGGTGACCGGGCTCATCGCCATGAACTCTAAGAAAATTAGACAGAGGTGAGCTCAGAAAGAGAAATTCCTGAATGAAGCTGAACTCGGTTTTTATCCCCGAAATGTCCAATTCATTTCCTCTCTTATTCCTCAACTTTTGGGACAATTTTGTTCAAAAACCTGCAGTTCAGGACCTCTGATCCCAACATCTAACTTCGCAAAACACTGGGGAACTGGCATGGTTTGGAGAGCCTCCACTAACGTGGAAGTTGTGTGTAAATCAGTGCAAGGCACTGTCAGGGTGCAATAGCCTCTGAGGGTCTGCTAATGCCCTTTAGGGCTTTAGCCCTTGCCTTCGTCTGTGCGATGGGGGGACCTCCAGCCTTCTGGCACTGCTGACACACAAGGTGGTCAGAAACCAAAGCCCAGCTGACAGACTACAGCTGAGTCTTCATTTGAATACTCATGGGGGGACAAGGGAGAAATCTCTTTTATTCATTTCCTTCCTCTTATTATTCTTCTTTGCACATGCCGTGCTTGTTTTTGTCATTAGGTTTCCAGTGTCCCTAATAAGATATTAATGAGATGCTAATTCAACATGCAAATTACAGGAGACTGGCATGGAAAGGTTGCTATATTTAGAGCCACAGCAGGATTTTAATGGCTGCCTTCCCCCATCTTGTGCCTTTTGTCAATTGCTTCCTTACTCTGGTGAGCAGCCTGGCATCTCTGAAGCGTCTAGGTGACCTTGGAGGTTAGGAGAAATGACAAAAGTTGTGCACTATGTTACCATAATGAAGAGAACCCACCGTGTTCCAAAGACACTGTCAAAAGTAACACCTTTTTTTTTTTAGAAAAAAAAAAGACCAGACCTTTTTTCTAAGACCTTAGATCCTTGTGGATTCTGGAGCAATAGCAAGGGAAAGGGATACTGTGAGAAATCAAATGCTTGTCACCACACTGCAGAGTTCAAGAGCGATGTCAGGACCAAGATCACACAACCTGGTCTGGGTGAGCAGAGGGAGAGGATACCGGTGCCTAGATATCTTGTGGTCCAGCACACGCTGTCCCACAACCAGACACAGAGACAGGGGTTCTGCTCTTCCACTCGTATTCCCCATGGCACTGTCTCTGCCTTGAGTTCATTGTGAGTATACCTGTGCTTTGGTCTTAACACAAACGCTGTTGGAAATGTTACCCTAAGCAAGAAAGCCAAGTACTCAGATACTGAGAGATGCTAAATACTCAGGATAGGACTCTCCGTTCCCACCACCTTCACCTTCCCATGATGTGCATTTCTCCCACAGCCAGTGCAAAGAGCACCTTCTTGCACCAGACTCAAGAGCCAGCTCTGCAAGTCACAACATCTATTTCGTCACCCAGAAACCGAGAATAACGATGCAGCGTTCTATTTATAAATTTTCTAGCACTGCTGACTACAAATAGAGATTTTTAACCACAGTGCTCAAGCCTGAGAAAAGACCTAGGTACTGAAAGCATGATATCCTTTCTTGCCAGAAGCTGTTACTGAGTACCCTACCCCAGCGGTTATGATAAGAGCTTTGATAACCATGCCCCATCGCATTTTTCAGGTCAGCTTTCAGAGTGCTGGGACACTGTGCCCTGAAGCAACAGAATTATGCCTTCCATCACACCAAGGACCAAACCCTTCAAAACTGCCAACTTTGGGATGCTTTTGAGAAGAAATATATTTTTTAATTCTGATTACTGGAAGGTGTAAGCAGCAAGCTCACTATCTCGTTTGCTGTCACCATTTTATCATGTGTGCATCAGATGACCACAACTTCATTAGAGTGCACCCCCAACCCTTATCCATGGTTACCTACAGCGAAGCATTTTTGTGACTTGCAAAATCCTAAACCATCCTTTTTCAGGCTGCAAGGCTACATGTACCTGAGGGGACTGGTTTACAAAGTTACCGAGTCCCCTAAACTGAACTCCCAGGTTGTGGAAACCAGCTGCAGGCCTTGGACGATGTGTTTATTTTGGCAGGCACTGACAGTGTTTGCATAGTACATAGTGCACACCGGGCATCTGGCCCACAAATAGCATTTTTAGTATTACTCTCTATTTTCAGATATTGTCCTGAATTTCTGGCCAGACTTTTACTTGCAGACAGACATCCCTGTGGCTCTGATGCTTCTTACATGTTTTCTTCATCTGCATCATCTGAGAAGCTGGCTCCTATTTTATGGATTTTTTTTTCCTCCAAGTCACAGTCTCCAGACTAAAATGCTACCAAAATCTCTGCGGACTCCTCCCTCCCCCAGTGGTTTCAGCTGGTTTTATTGCTCTGAGGCACCAGACAGTTTTGTTAATAATGGTAAATCCTTTTAGCCTCTGGTTAGCACAGGTTGTGCTGTGTTGACAAGGTAATAAAAGTGTTAATGAGAGAAACTGGCACAGCCACAGATCAATAGTTGCCAATAAGAAAAACAATTCTGATAATTTTGTTGAATTCCCCTAAAGTGGTTGAAAATACATCACAATCGGTCTATTTTATTGTTTAATAGATGTTCTCTCCCTGGTGCTCTCAGGTAGAGATCAAATTAACTAGAGACTGGATGAAATGGCAAAGAAGGGGAGCCTTGTTCCTCCCAAGTTTACAGGACTTTGGGGACTGTTGGGAGCTTTGGGGCAAAGCCAGTTCTGAAATAAATGTGTTTGGGGCTACCTTTCCCAGCCAGGTGATTTCCCCAAATCGCTCCTTCTTCATACACGTTTTTCCTGCAGTACAAATACAGGGAGGGAAATAACATACAAGGCCAGCTGTAGTGCCAGCGATCACATCTAGATTATGGCCGTCTAGATTATGGCCATAAGCAAAACTGCTGGATACAAACTGCTGCTACTCCAAAGGGCAAAGCTACAGGGACACTGAAGGAGCCAGGGCAAATGCCCTTGCAAAAAAAAATCCATTTTAACTTTAATGCAAATTTGGATTTCTGAGAGCTAACCAGAGTGGTAAAAGCAGATGAAGCACGTACAACTTGTAGCATAGATTAACATCAGCTGATGTTAACAGGCCCTCTGTACACAGCACAATCCTGTGTGGCCCTAAACACTCCATAATACCCTAAATCTCTTCTCACAAATCTATCTGAGGGCAGATGCATATAAAAGACTAATCCCATTTCAAGGGCAGCTGTTAAACATAGGAGAATGTGCTGGCAGTAGGAAGCACCGCAAATGCAATGAGATGAGGGAAACAATTTCAAGAGGGGCACAGAAAGGCTGTAAGTCAAATGGGAGAGAGACTGCTACGCACTCATGAAAATATCGAGAAGGGGAGAAGGACCAGTCACTTACAACACAAAAATGACTGCGAATATGTTTTCTGGAGGCTGGCTAGCTTATGCATTGATGGTAAGAATGTGTGGACAGCGAAGAGGTGACAGCTTGCGCAGTCCCACTGCACAGGGTGTCCTAGCAAAGTCAAAGTGAAACACTAAGAGACTCCCTCCAAGTGGGCTGTGCTTACGAGGGAGAGTGCTGTGAAACCCCTTCCCAGGCAGGACAAAGAAATCTCCAGCTCCAGTTCCACCAGCAATAATTTCTGATAAATACACATTATTATCAGACAGATAATCTGCAAGATGCAAGGTGCAAGGAGTTTTGTTGAACTGGGGAATACAGAGGGACAGCAGAGGATATTGGCATAGGAACAACTCTGGGCTCTAGGCCCAGCAGTCACCAAAATCAGTGGCAAAACTTCACCTGACTTGAGAAACAGCAGATCTTGGGCAATATTAAAGGCTTTTGGAAATCCCTCCATCCACCATTTTTATAAGTAGGGATAAGACCCAGGCTCTAATATAGACTCTCCTGGTATTACACCTCACTGGTGCCTGCAGGTTTTAGGGCAGGCCTGGGGAGGCTGGGGAATGCAGGCTCTCTCAGGAAAGCTCTGCATAGTGATAAAGCCAGGCTAATTTTTCAGCTACACAAGTGTGCAATTAGCAGCATTCCAGAGTGCTGCTTTTTCTTGAAAGCTTTGATGTAAGCTCAGTGATGCTGTGAGCTGCTCTCTCAGCTGGCAGGAGAGGAGCTGTACCTGAGTTTTCCAGCACAGGCCCTTCGGCTTGTGCCTAAAGCCACATGGAGTCGATGTGCAGGTCCAGTCACGCGTGTAAGGTCTCCACATGCAGGCTCTGTGAGTACAAGGTGAGTACTGATTTCTGCTGAGGAAATACAACTACAAGAAGAGCCAAAAAAGGGTAGCTAGATCCAAATCTGTTCTTTCTCCCCCCTCCCATCCCACATCGTAATTAAACAAATATTCCTGCCTGTAAAGAGAAGAGAATAATTGGAATCAAAGAGCATGAAGGGAGAGATCAGCATGAAAGGATACCAAGGGGTTTGCCTTATCCTTTGGCTTTATCACCCTTTTCTCACCCTGTCTGTATTAATGTGGTGCTAAAACCTTGTATTGTCTGACCACATTATCATTAATGGCAACTGGTACCCCCGAGGTCAGGGTAGCACTGCAGCTTGCCATTCACTTTAATTATCAACGCACATCACCAGCCTGAGAAACAATAAGAGATAAACTGAGGATTATTGAATCCCATCTTATGTTGTGTGTTATCATACACTCTACATCCAGATTGGTACCTATCTTTCTCAGCTCACTGCGGGAGGGTAGGAGGAAGTGAGGTCTCCCCTTTACATTGTAATTTTGTCCACATCTTCACAAATTTGTGCAAAACAAATTCTGACCATCACATTAAAGGCCACATCTGCCCAGAGTTTCAGCTTGTGGCCACAATATTTAGATATTTAGATATTTAGATATCCAAATATTTAGATGTGTCTACAGGAGCTGTTGTACTTCAGGACTTTTCACTGAGACAGATCATGTAGGACCATTTGGTAGAACCAGATCACGCTCTAAAGAAAACTTAATCAGGTAGATAAAATTCACCGCTGTCTGATAAAACTCATTGTCCATTGTCATTTTCCTGTGTTTCAACACTGAACTAAGCAATCTGAAGCAAAACAGGTGAGGGGATGTATCTTCCAGTCAATGCAAAAGATTAATAAAATCTCAAGCGCAGTAAATACTTTCCCAACAGAGTCCTCCCAACCTAAAAAGCAAGCTCTTATGCAGCATATTCAAAGAGAGAGACAATTGCTGGGTTGGATAAAAAAAAAAAAAAAGATCAGATTCCCTGCATCTGCAGAGTCCACTCCACATGGTTGGCATTGCTACTAAAATAATATTAATGCATTATTTATGGAAATGTATGCAAAAGCTAAACAAGAGAAGCTATCTATATGCGTTAAGCGCCCATGCTCATTTTAAAAGGCAGCTCAGAAAAAACAGCATTTTATGTATCCTGTCATTTACAAGCCACGTAACTCAGCTCTTGAGTTACGACAGATTGCATGCTCCCAAATGTCATATTTGTTGGTGACAAAACAAGATTAGGAGAAAGGTGGGTGTTGAATAAAGCCTTGTGTGGGAAACACTGTCCAAGCCACTATAGGCATTACCCCATTTTCATGCAAGGCATGTGTACCTTGTTAGCATTTCTTTTAATGCTTTCAGTTAAGATCAAGAGGCAGGTAGGCCTGCCACATGAGTTAAAGAAAACATCTTTGACAACCCCCTTCCTGCTCTGAAGCAATGAAATATATACACGAGAGGCTCCAAACTCTTTGCTCCTTTTCAAAGCACGATAATTACCACTTACAGACGCAATGACAAGAGGTGCCTTTGGCAATCCCACAGTCCCTGTCTCCTTCTGAGAACTAGCAAAATGAGGGGGAAGAAAAGCCCAGAAGCCTTTTTTAGCCTCCTTATTTTTCTTTGTCACCTCATTAACAGTTCAATGAATCTCCAATTGAATGTCCCTGGCTGCTGTCACCATTTTGATTGATAGGTGTCCTTGGATCAACCCCAATAGGGCATGTTGTTGCACAGAGCCCCCCTTTCCCCTCACCATCCGTTACCAGACCCTTGGCATCATTACCTTCACATGTCAGTTCATTTACCACAGAAACAGTGTCACCAACTAATAGCAGCAATAGAAAAACATTTGTTACAGATAAGGTAAAACTCTAATAAATCAGGTTATGCCTCAGTCTGAAACTCATGGAGAAACAGTATTTCTCCAGCATGCTTATTCACAATTCATCCTCTAAAATATTTGTTTCCTATCCTCATATAAAACCCTAAACAAAACACACACACACACAAATATTCTAATTTGCAGAAAGAACAAACAGGGCAGAGCCATGTACAGATAAAGTTAAACCAGCTTTTACATATTTGGATTTTTTTTATTTCGAACAAAAAAAAAATCTGAACACTTGAGTTAACTTCGAGTCCCTTATACACTAACAATATTTATGCTACAGAACCTGAGAGTCGTTGCCACTGACACTGTCTGGAGATTTTCTACCCAAAGAGTTTTTCATCAGAAAGCAAATACTTTGTCAAAATTAAAGCCATTTGTATGAAAGGGTCATCTGTGATTCACTTCTGATTGCAAAAAAGAAATCAGGAAGAGAGGAGGGAGATATTTTAAGCCTCTTGAAATGTCATATTTTTGCATTTCATGTTTTGAAACTTGAATTTATGATAAAAAATGACTGTTAAAAAATGAAATGTCCAAAGAATAATGCAAAATTTTAAATTTATCCAAGAAAGTATTAAAACTGATCTGATTTAAAAGAAACATAGAAGTTTCCTTTTGACTTTTGCAGAGTCTCAGGACAGAACTTGGCTCTGTTCAGGAACTTCTCTGAAACTCAGAAAATCTACATGAGGTGAGAAAACGGTTCCTTGTCTGGCATCAGTGCAAGTAGCAGCACACATAGACTTCAGGTTACCTATGTAACCCTCCTGGTGACCCAGTTAGGACAATGGCCAGGTTGTTCAGCATCTCATGGAGTAGAAATTTATCTGTGACAGACATGCCTAGTCCTTGCAGTGATTTAGCATATAAAAAGGTCTTTATACTTTACACACCAAGGACTCTTTACCCAAGAACTGACACACAACTATTGCTGCCATCCCTCTCATTGCCTTTTTTCGTCTGATCATGATCAAAGCATGGAAACACCTTTCAATGACTGACAACCCAGCAGGGAAGATCTGCCCTTCAAGAATAAATATGGAAAACCAAAATAGCCTCACTGAATTATTTGCAAAAGAAACTTAACTGCAAGTGTGCTGCAACACACGATCATCCCCATCCCAGCAAAAGCTCCTGACATGGGACAAGGTTGGCCCACATTGCCCTGAAGCCAGTATGGCTCTGTGAGCCACAGCCATTGTTCATACAAATAAGTTTCATCCTTTGCGAGAGGTTTTTCCACCTCAGTAAGGGGTAGAGGTGTTGGTGCAACATACGGGGCAATTCTGCTCCAGCTCCAGTCTGGTCTTTACCTTTAGTTCTCAAAACCTCCAGGAGACAGTCAACTTCACAACAAGGGAAGACTAGCTTTTTTCTTGAAGAGATGTTTGGAAGACCATCTAAGCAACTAAAAAGCTTTGCTGCAATTTATACCAAGAGGATTAATGCTCTTAAACCCCAGGGATACTTGGTTCATCAATCCACCAGTGCACATTTTTTCCTATCTGCTTAGAACCGATTTTAGCTGATGTACCCAGGAGCAGCAGAGTGGTAGATTCACACAGAGCAGCAGCTGCTTGGTGAGCAGAGGACACAGGTTGCAAAGGCTGCTCTGAAGCATCACAGCACTGTACAATTTGCACTGATTTATTACACAATTAGTGGTGGGTGCAGCTCAATGCACTGTGTATGAGAGTCAACACTGGCAAAGCTCAGTGCTTAAATCTGACTTTGTACTTAGGCACCTAAATAACCACTCTGGTTTTCTTCACTGATTTCAGTAAGAATTGTGTGAAAATGGAGAAAACTGCTAGAGATCCTCAATGCTGAAAATCTCAATAAAAGACAACAAAACTAGGAACCATGATTTTAAATGGATGACTTTCACATAGCCTTACTGTACTTGATGCTACAGAGACAGAGAGACTTAGCTTACTGTAAAGCCAGAATGCAAACGCTTAATATGAAATGGAGATGCATAGACAAATCAGAGATGAGGGATTCCTGTGGAAAGTCAAGCCATATGGTAGCTATACAAACCAGATCCACAGGGGAATGGTTTTCAACACATTTGCATGGACCAAGATAAATGCTAGGCACATTAGGGCTGGGTGGATCATGTACAGCTCCTTCCCATACCCACCATCAGGTGGCAAAATACAGGGTGGACATCACCTTACAAAAGGCAACGTGATTTCAAATTCCCTATTTCCTCTGCTTTTGTTCAGTTGAAACCCTCTGCAGCAAAACTCTCAACTCCTGGACTACTCACAATGTGGATCAGAAAAACGACATAGTCAGCCACTGTGTTTCTATTGATTATTTGTTCCAGTGGCTGCTGCTTGCTCACTGGATAAAAGGAGTCAGGGTGAGACCAGTTACTGTTTTTTTCCAGATGGCTATTGTGAGGCTTCTGATTATGGCCCAGCTCCCATAGCCTGTTGAATGTGCCCTAAAGGCAGCTTCCCTTCCTTCTGACATCACAGCAGTACACCTGTTTCCATTCTTCCATGCACTACAGAAAGCCTCTAACCGAGCAAACAAATTTCAGGGTAGAGTCACACTCTTTCATCTACAAAAGAACTTCTCTCAGCCCTTATAGAAACACGGGGGAAACACAGATGCAGAGAAAGGAACAACTGAAGTTACTCCTGGAAGAGACTGTCCAGAGATTAACAAGATGGCAGACATGGTGCTGCTTTCACTTACCACAGGGAAAAACTCTGCTGCCATAATATGTCTTTTTCCAGAATTCGTACATGTCTTTCTTCTCTTGCAAGCAAGCTGAGGAGATTTAGATACAGAAATGCTGTGGTTAACCAGACATCAGAGAAATAAAAATAAAATAAAACCCGACTGCATATTGCTTCTAGTGACACTGTTTGTAGGAGATGCCTGAATTGCAGTTATAAAACTAGTAAAAGGAGCTGAAGGGATCACCCTCCCCAGGACTGCAGGCCTTAAATAAATCCCAGGCTGTCCCTGGGCACTGGGCTCTACACACCTTTTCTTTTTTAAACCACCAATTTGACCACACGAAGAAGAGTTTACTTAAAAAAACAGACTGACAAATCTCAAAAAAAGTGCAGCTTTTGCACTGTGTGTGTGGTGAGGTGCTGGCAGCAGGCACCTGCCTGAGGAGAGGCACCACCCACCAGGTTCCGTGTGGTTCCAGATGGTTCTGTGGCAGCCCCACAGCTGGGCACTGCACAGCCGCTTGGCTGCACCTTTGGGAAAAAAAAGGCATTCAGGAAAGGGTGAAAAGCCACAGCTGGTGGAGAGTGAGGGGAAAAAAAGTGTGAAAAAGAGCCCTAGAAGCAGTGAGGTGAGAGGACAGGAGGAAGGGGAGGAGGTGCCTCAGGTGCCAGAGGTGAGATCCCCCTGCAGCCTGTGAAGGAGAGGGCTCACACCTGATTTGAGGGTGTTTCCTGAAGTTGTGACTTAATTAAATTAATCATGATTAAATTAAACATTTTTGAGCAATGGGAAACGATCAAAAGATTATTTCTGACAACTAAGCAAGCCTACACACCATGAAAATGAACTTCACTTTGGATGTGAAATATGAGCACAGTTTAAAAAAATGGATGACTAATTTTTTGTAATAAAGTAAGAATTTTTTTACTGTCCAGCAACTGTTTAATAGGGTATCTGCTATCAACTAGCAATTAAGAAGCTTAAAGGAGAGAAAATCCAGGGAGGAGTTAATGAATTCAGTGTAGCTTGGCTTTCCTGGACTTCAGTCAGTTCTGCGCAGCTCAGATCATGAAGACAAACCATCAGGAACTACACAAAAATAATTAGCAAAAGATTGCAAAGCACTTCTGAAAATATTTTATTAGACTGAAAGGGAATTGTACATTTCCTCATCACAAACATCCCAAAATATAAGCTCTCCTAGGAAAAACTTTAAGGGTCAGAAAGTTATGAATGGCAAGTGTGGAACTTTTCACCCAGCTACACCTGCAGCTGGACTAGAAACTTTTCGGTTAGTCATAACTTAAGTGTGAAATAGACATAGAGTCTTGCTGTAAAGACTTCAGGCATCCACCACATCTCTCAGTGAGCTGTTTCAGCAGTTAATTCCTCCGTTGTTAAAATCTACCCTTTGTTTTGTAGCCTTCAGCTTTCAGCCGTCAAAACCTCATTACACCCTTTTGTACTCCACTGAAGAGCTCTTTAACTAAAGAAAACAGTGGCTATATCTACTCTTTGATCAAATAACTTTTAAGTTTGCTCTTTCTCAAGGTAAATGGGCAGAGTTTCTGGGCAGCTCCCACATCTTTCATTTTGAAGTGCAATCAAGGAACATGAAGGTGTTATTCCAGGAGCAGCTTTCCACAAGCTCAATACAGACCTTATGCTCCTGGCTCTACCTCCTTTGAAAGACCATCATATTTACACAGCAGTGCCTTTTTCAGGACAAATAATCACACTAAAAGCAAGAAGCTGTGCATTCCCCCAGATCAGCAGAAGATGCCAGCTATTCCCCAGCTCTGCATCTTGCACTCTGTGAATTCAAGACAGCTTACACAATGACCAGAAGGGGATTCAAACAGACCAAAAAATATTACCTGGTTACCCCTGCATCTGTCACTGGTGTATGAGAAGGAGAAACATTATCAAAGATGGGCAGAAATAAATAACAGCACATCAATGTAGGGAAACAAAGCCAGCCTATCAACCAAAAAACCTCTCCCCCAAAAAAACCCCAACAACAACAACAACAACCCAGACAAACACAACAAACACCACAAGTAAAAACTTTGACCCCAGTGTTTGCCCTGCTGCAGGTTTCCATAGACAAAGGTTGGTTAGCACTGGTTTGACAGACACTGAGAGAAGCAAGAATTGTTGAAGGCTGCTGAAATGCCTTTCAGTGATAGAGCAGGCAAGGATTTGGACTGGATACACTCAGCAAATCCACATTGCGCCCTGCCTCCTGCAGCGGTAGGCAAGTAGATAGCAGCACTAGGAATAAGAGACTGAACAATTAAAAATATTCACATACACAACACAAAGAACTCCACTCGCTTTAAAGCACTACTTCATTTAGTGTCTGCTTTTTTCCCTCTAAATCTTAACCCACCAACTCACTAATATTTTGCTTCAAAAGTAATTAAAATGAAGGGCTTCCTCCTAGCAGTGGGTATGATGTAGGCACAAACTGGAACTGTTTGATGTTCATTTCACTGCAATAAATGGGTAAGAATGCAAATAAAAGTAAATGATGCATAATTATTAGCACCATTAACTCCATCTGTCATCAGCCATGTGTGCTGGTAGGTATATTATTATTTTTATATATATATGTGTGTGTGTGTATACACAGACACACACAAACCTGGATATAATAGCCCGCAGACAGCAGGTTCTTCAGGACAGAGTGTCTCTGCTCTGCAAGCCACAGCACCACAGCCCGTGCCCTCTTTGAGCTGCTGGCTGTCCTTGTGATGGACCCACCAGCACCCAGAGAGACAACAGATGCAAAGCAACTCATGACTCCCAGCCCTCTGGTCATCCAAGGAAACAGGTGGGCTCCGTAAGGCCACATCAGGCCCAGAGACTTTTCTTTATAAGGGCAAAACCAGTGGTTTAAATATATGATATCCAGCTCCTCCAGGGAGGAGCTCCCATGATATACTACAGCTGTGCCTTTGAACTAGGCCTTTTTTCCACTGTTAGGGAGTTCTAACACTTTTTTTTTTTTTTTTTAGCACTTGAGGTTTTCTTTAAAAATACAAACCACTGAATTGTAAATCTTAACCAGGAACAAGAACCATCTGTGCATACCTATAAAGTACTCTAGCTGGAGATATGTTAGTGATGGAATATGACACACACAAATTCCTGCCTGGGAAATATTTTTAAATGCTCTTTTTCTACAGAGTAGGCAAATGACTAATTGCTTCTGTTGTTTGGGTGCTTGAAATGGAAACCAAGAATTTCTGCTGTTCTGCCCCCATTCCTAGCTGCTAAGACACACATGTACAACAAAGATAAAGTAATCCACATATGGTCAAGACCTTTGCACAAAATCCCTCCCTCCCCTGCCTTGCCCACAGGCTAGATAATATCAGGATTAGTAGCTGCCTGCACATGTATGTCAAACTGTCCCAGATGTTTTAAGATTTACTCTTGCAAAATGAAAATCGATCTAAAAACACGTGAATGAACCCAAGGTTAATCACACTTCTGCTGCTGACTCCACCACACAGCTTCAAAAACAGAAGTTCTGCCCATGTTTTGTCCTCATTCAAAACCAAATTTAGGTGCCTAAAGAGTTATCTAGTTGGAACTGAAACCACCAAAAAATCGTGATCCTGAAAAACCATCATGCAACTGTTGCCTGAACACAGCTCACCCTAAATTCATCAGGCACCATGCTCAATAGTCAGAAAGTTTCCAGGTGCTCCATGCTGGAAAAATTGAGTCCAAGCCGCTAAGTTTCTGCTCACATGTGATCCTAATAACAGCCTCAAAACAAAGCGTGTCCCTCACCTCTTTCCTTGGGGCTTGCTCCAAGGCCTGCTATCCAATGGGATTTCATGCAAAATGTAGCAAGAGCTGTGGCTGAGAGGGCAAGATGTGGTTAGTCCTTGTCCTGTTGTGGTGGATCTGAAGCCCTTCAACGAATACACCCAACTCCAGGGAAGAGCAGCACTGATCCTCCTTCCAAATAGCATATCTGTGCTGGAAGAAATTAAAGATGCCTTTGGAGAGGCAAGTAACCAGAAGGATCTTGTGTTCCTCCTTCTATTCCATAAATAAGTGTATGCATTGAAAAATAATGCATGGTTGGACTAACCCTTTCCAGATCATCGGCTGCAGAAAAGTATTTCGAAAATTGCTTTAATACATGTTTACCAAATGGACCAGAATGATTCACTTTGGCACGTGAATATGCCTTATTAAAAGCTGCTTACACACAGGTTACTCAACCCAGCCTTTTTCTTCACGACTCTGAGGCACATATGAAATACCACATTCATTACATGTAAGTCTGGAGGACCCAAATTATTTCTCCTGTCTCCTGCCAGAGAAAAGGGGGTGCCTCAAAAGAGAACAATAAAAATAGTTACAAATAGTGCTGCAAATGCTACAAACCAGCAGAACGCATGTTTGTAACTGATGCCAAGGGATAAGCCATCCTGGAGTGGCTAGCCCAGGAGTGGATGCAATAAGCCTTCTTCCCACCCTCTGTATAAGGCTGAAACCCTTTCGCAACATGTGCTGAAAATGCTCATTTTTCAGCAGGAGAAGAAAACCTTTCCATTATCCTCATCCTCTGCAACGGGTCCACCCAACCCACTATGTGAGCCCGAATTGATTTACATCTTGGGGCCAAAGAGCACCCGAGCAGCCTTGGGGAAAAGTACCTTAATTGCCAGTAATACAATAGCTCCACTTAGCACCTGCAAAGCAACTCAAAAATGGAATCAAACACTTTCTGGCTACACATTTAGGAAGAAGCCAGCTGTGTTGGCATATTACTCTGTTATTTAATGACAAGGTCATATATCTGTGACTATAGATGGATTTTACATCCATGCCTCTTAAGCAGCATCTGATACCATCACTGAACCCTGGCCCAAGTGGGAAGGATGCATCCATTCTGACCAGAAAGAGTTTTTCCTTTAAATCAGGGGTGTCAAACTCATTTTCACCGCAGGCCACATCAGCCTCACAGTTGCCTTCAAAGGGCCGAATGTAGTTTTAGGATTCAGCCCGCAGGCCTTGTGTTTGCCACTCGGTCATGTGCATTGTACTCCTTTATCACCGACACTGCCTCATAACACAAAAGACATACTGGTTTTTCTCCTTGAAACACAAACATATATTCGCTTTCCCAACCATCATTAAATTGCCTTCCTTCTGCATCAATCTTTCTCTTACTGGACATTTTTGAATTCATGAGCAGGACCCTGGCAGCTCGTTACAAAATATCTTTTTACAAGTACCTTTTAAAAAAACCCATGTAATTGAATCACAGAATCACAGAATGTTAGGGATTGGAAGGGACCTCGAAAGATCATCTAGTCCAATCCCCCTGCCAGGGCAGGAACACCTAGGTGAGGTTACACAGGAAGGCGTCCAGGCAGGTTTTGAATGTCTCCAGAGAAGGAGACTCCACAGCCTCCCTGGGCAGCCTGTTCCAGTGTTCCGTCACCCTCACTGAGAAGAAGTTTCTTCTCAAATTTAAGGGGAACCTCGTGTGTTCCAGCTTGAACCCATTACCCCTTGTCTTACTGTTGGTTGTCACCGAGAAGAGCCTGGCTCCATCCTCGTGACACCCACCCTTTATATATTTATAAACATTAATGAGGTGACCCCTCAGCCTCCTCTTCTCCAAGCTAAAGAGACCCAGCTCCCTCAGCCTTTCCTCATAAGGGAGATGCTCCACTCCCTTAATCATCCTCATGGCCCTGTGCTGGACTCTCTCCAGCAGTTCCCTGTCCTTCTTGAACTGAGGGACCCAGAACTGGGCATAATTGCTAAGGTTCATATATCTGGCTAAATTATTACAAAATTAAATTAAATGTTTGCCCAGTTGAGAGTACCCCTTTAAGCACTCCCCTCCAATACCCCCACACCATGTAATTCTTGTCTGTTTTGTATTTCAATACCCCAAAGGCAGTTACTAGTGTCCTCCATCAGTCTCACCTATTACTCTTTTTACACAGGCTCACCGCTCTCCTGTAGCTACGGCTGCAGCTCCTACAGCATAATGTAGAGCATAACGCACATCACACATGCTGGGCACTTGACTAGCATGCTGGCAGTAGCCTAGGGGCAAAGAGCTCAGCACTACCACCAGGTAGAAACAAAGTACCAGGCTGAATAAAACAAGGTGGAGGGCTGGATTCGGCCCAGGGGCCATGTGTTTGATACCTGTGCTTTAAATTAAACACCATCTCAGCGAAGGCATCAAAAGGTTTTTTCTGCAGCCCCATTAGACCCATGGCAGCAGCCTTCCCCATCTCCAGCATGTGAATCTATCTGTCTGCAATTCAGCTGCAGCTCTGCCATATAAAGGACATAAATCGGCAAATAAAATGACCTTTTCCCCATCAATCTCTCACCAGCACTCCAGGACACCTACACTGCTTCCCATGGAATACTTCTAGTGATGTACCTTATTTTTTTTTTTTTTTTCCCTGGAACCCTTCTTTAACTGCATCTTCTCTTCTAGGCATCTCCAAGGCACCCACAGCCTCCAGGCTGCAAAAATACCACCACGAAAGTATTTACACCATAAATCTGCCAGGCTTAATGCTGATGTGCCTACAGCAGCTCAGCTGTTGGCTGCACAGGGAAGGTAAGGCAGAAGAAGGGCAAGGAAGCTGGTGAAGAGTCTGGAGCACAAGTCTGATGGGGAGCAGCTGAGGGAACTGGGGGAGGTTCAGCCTGGAGAAAAGGAGGCTGAGCAGAGACCTTCTTCTCATTCTCTAGAACTACCTGAAAGGTAGTTGTCGCGAAGGGAGCATTTGTCTCTTTGCACCATGGGAGGTTTAGATTGGATATTAGGAAAAATTTCTTTCACAGAAAGGGTTGTCAGGCATTGGAACAGGCTGTCCAGGGAAGTGGTGGAGTCACCATCCCTGGAGGGGTTTAAAAGACATGTAGATGAGGTTCTCGGGGACATGGTTTAGTGGTGGATTTGGCAGTGAGGTTAATGGTTGGACTTAATGATCTGAAAGGTCTTTTCCAACCAAAACGATTCTATGATTCTAAGATCGGCAAAAAGCACTTTAGGCTACCTGAGCCAACGTACTAGCATTGTCAGTGGTAGTTAAAAATAGAAAAGCAGAATGGTCTTACAGTCAGATCCACAGGGCGTCTGCTTATCAAGTATCAATCTGGAAGTATTTACAATGTAGATCCTGCTGTAGGCCAGGCACTCAATGATACAGAGAAGAAATAGCACAGATCACAAACTCATGGCCCCTGGCTTACTGTACTTACGCAGGCTTCAACAAATAAATGCCTTGGTGGACCAGAAGCTAAACATCCAAACTTTACCAGAACTACTCACTTGCTTAAATATTTTCTTTCCTATGGTTATATAGTGAAAGATTGTTTTGTTCTAGGAAAATAATGATGCATCCTCAGGATGTATTTCTTCATTTGCATCCCATACAAGGGACACCACATATGGCAGCAAATCTCTTCCAAACCAATTCTACTTGTAGAATAATCCTCCAAATTATTCCATTATATTAAGGACCCATGATGGATAAAATAAGATGCGAGCAGTACCATACAACATGCTTCAGGTTAACCAAAACAATTTATTTCACTCAAAATGAGACATGAAGTTTGAGGACAGGCTTGTCACCTTGCTTAAAGAATCTGTTCCCAAAAACTGGGGAATTTCTTCTTTATTTCCCAAATTCCACCTTGTTCCCATACCCTTCTTGAAAACAGATGTCCTTCTTTCTTTTATGTAAAACTGCTTCCAAAGCTCAGCACACACCTGCAAATAGAGCATCAGCCCAAAATGCACTTTGCCCATACCTCCCCCCAGCAATTCTGCTACAGAAGTGTAAAAGTGACATGGAAGTGAAAGGTGGTTTTCTCTCTTCCAGTATAGACATTCAACTGGCTCAGACGTATGGAGAAGTCAAGCCTCCTCTTTCATTGATTACCCTGCTATGTCTTATTAGTATCGAAGTAACGCGAGGGTATGAGTGGACTTTACGACACGACCAATATGATCATCATGAGCCAAATTTATTGTCAGTTACACAGAAGTATTTATACCTTTTCAACACAATTATGCACCATATCTATGTTACAACTTACAGGATTACGTATTACATCTATGTTTCTATTTCAACAATGATTGTCTATTATGCAGACAATGACTTTCTATTACATAGAGAAAGAAGAGCATTGATCAGTTATTATTATCTATCACAAGAAAGCGGCAAGCGGTAACGGTCTTATCCATTTGGCAGAAGCAAATGGTTCAGGATGCGACTTGCAGTTACACAGTTGCGGTTATACAGAACCGGGTGCTTTCCTCCCTGCACCTGCATCTAGGAGTTTCTCTCCTCCTGCTATTTCTACATGCCTGGCTTACAATACACAATTACTATCTTTGAAACACTGGGTTGTTCACATTCAGATGACCAAAGTCCTGTAAAAACTCCTCAACACCGAAGATCATTGCTGTATCCTTAGAAAGAAATTTGGTATCAACTTGGAAATTAAGTATTTAGCAGGGAGAAAGAGGAGCGAAGCTTCACTGCTAAGAGCAAAACTGGTTTGAAATGTTCATTCTGAAACAGGATGGGTATTGGGGAAGTTTCTGGTTGGTTTGGGGTTTTTTTTAAGTTCACTACTAAACAGCATCTTTTTTTCCTATAGTTTCTTAAAGCTGTGAAATGGGCTACCTCTCACATCAGTAACAGCTCCACAAAAAAAGGGAAGGCTAAAGAGGATGCAGGTGAAAGAAAAAAAGAGGCCATTTCAGAAAGCCGTAGAAAGAGAAGCAAAGAACAAATATTAATCTTCTTGTCCAATGAGAGTAGGAAGGGAGAATTTGGGTGGTATAAATCTGTACTCTTAATGTGTTGGAGACTTGGGGGTAGGCATGCTCCTGTTGTGAATGCTTTTCCGAGGGGTAGATAAAAGCTTCCCATAAACAACACTTAGAAATCTTCTAGGGGAGGTTAGCAATACAAATATGGGCACATGAAGCACATGAGGATTAGTGTAACAAAGAGAACAGAGAATGAGGATTTCTTTTTTCAGCCAAAGGGAGTGGCTTACCTGGCAGGACTGTCCATGGAATAAGTTAATTGACAGAAAAAGCCAGGTTTTTCAAAGAAACTCAGCTCCCAGCCCCTCCCTTTAACACCAAGAGCAGAGCCCTCCATTTGAGGGATTTAGAGACTGTGTTCAAGTCGTCTCCAGAATGAGTTCTAATAAAACACAGATGATGCTAATTAGGGGGAGTTTTCAAGCCTCCTACTTCATTTGATCCAGGGTACTTATTTCTATTTCCGTATTTCCCAACCCTGTAGCTGCAGCAGTTCAGAGTAAAAAAATCAGGCAATAATGAAAATTACTTACATTTCTTACAGTTTACCATGATTAGAGGTGTATTTAACCTGTCACCGCTGCTGGGGAGTATAGCATCGTAGCAAGAAAAGCAGGTTGTTTTAAAAACTTTCTCTTGAAAATGCATTCTAAATCCATCAGTTGGAACAATGTTTCTTGCAAAAGGAAGGAAAAAATCCCACATCCCAGAAATGAAAACAACAAATAAAACAAACAAACAAAAATTCAAGTTAACATTTTGAACCCAAGCATCAGAAAATACAAGGTTATAGTTGCTATAATGACTACAAATAAATTACTTTACACACAACTATTACAATATTAAACACATCCACAATCAAAACTACTACATAGTCTCATGGGGACCAAGTAAAAACTGTTGTGGAGCTGAGAGTATAGTAGTAATGTAAATGCATTACTACTTTTTTTTTCTTTGCATTTCAATCTGTTTAATACCTTCAACACCACAGTGCAGTTAGATGGTGGCAGTGGGATTTCTCCTCCCTAAAGCCTGGCTGATTTGGCCTTACACAGGCCTGAATAACTATGGAAACTCGGATGAACAAGGCCAGATCTGCAAGAAGACATTGACTTTCACCAGGTCCTCTTAATAGGCACCCTTTGGGGGACAGCAGTGGTGACAAAAATTCACATTTCTGAGCCAGGGACACCCCATTTGCTCCAGCTGTGGCACTCTAGGACTTCCCTGGGGCCAGAGAGGGGTGAGCTCAGACTCATCCATGTAACCTAATCATTTGCAGTGACATTCAGAAAGTCTGAAAGCTTATTGATTTGTTTTATAATCATATTGTACATCCTTAAAGAGCCAAACAAGTGCATGATTTAAATGATTGGCTTGACTTTTTTTTCTCCCAGTTCATTTTAGCAAAGGGTGAGAGCACTTATTTATTGCCATTAACAGACATGCGCTTTACATTTGGGCTTTCAGGTCTTGCACCCTTATAGAAGCAAATGTCAAAGCAAAATGCAATTATACCCATGAATCCACCTGACCTGCTTTTTTTCTTAATTTTTAAATTGATTTCATTTTTTTTTCTTTATTTTTTTCTGCCTGCTAGAAGGCAACAGCCCTGTTTGCTTCTGCTCTCTGCCCTCTCCCATTGTGCATTAGTCTGTGTCTGCACAGGAATAAGCCAGGATGAGGAGCATCAGCTACCACTTTTGTTTTGAAATCTTATCCAATAAGCTAATGCTATTCTCCCAGTGTAGGCCAACTAGTCATCATTTTCCAAACACCAGGCAAAATGGTGGTCCACAAACTGACACCCAAAATTGTTAGGTAGGAAAATATAGTAAAAAAAAAAAAAAAAGCATATGCCATATGCCAGGAAATTATCACTAAAGAGCTTCTGGTAAAAAACTTGTTTTCCCCATTCAATTAAAATTTTTCAAGTACACCATGAAAAAAAACCCTATTGTCACTTTATTACAAACTTATCTTTGTATACCTCCTCCTCTGGCATTGCCTAAAAGTGGGAGAGACTTGTGGGTGGTAAGGGGGACAGGGTCAGCCAGGGAGGGGACAGTGCTGCCACCCAGCCCTCAGTCTTGGACGATTGCTCAGGATACAGGCAGGTGCTCTGGCAAGAAGCTTGCCTGTTTTCCAGCAAAATGTCATTAAAACCTTTGAGGATATTTGGTTCTGGTTGAGACAAGTGAGCATTTTCCCAGGGAAAAAAAAAAAAAAGTATTTCACTAGGAAATTCACAACTGGCTTTAATGTTATAATAATACAACAGTCTTTTCACCGTGGATCCATAATTTGTTTGCTTTTCCAAGCACAACTGTTTTCCCACCTCTTTTCCCTTATATTTGCTCACATTCATGTTTATCAGTTAGGCACAGAAATAAAACTGGTTTAGGGTGAATACACTCATTAATGTGCTTCAAACACTGTTGACTTGAAAATTATGCACTCCAAAGCTTTAAAGGCATTTCCAGTATTAAAACTACTTTTACAGAGCAAACAATGCAAAGGTGCCAGGTGGAAGTCAGAGAAAGGGGAAAGCCATTTCCAAAACTGAAAGGGATTCAGGAGATTTAGATACAGTCCATTCCACTTAAAATAAAGTTACAGCCCTGTCCCTTCCTATAGCTCATGTCTCTGGCAGCAAATACCATTAAAGCCATACAGAGAGGCATTGCCACTTGTTCTGAATCACTGAAACTTGACAACCGAGAAAATAATGTCAGCTAACTCAAGCCTCCAGGGCCAAATCCTTTGGTGGATTTTCCACTCCCCTCTCCATTTGGGCAGGGAGCGTTGCTAAGGGGAAGCAGTGGAGCAGGAGATGTCTCCAGACACACATCTTGATGGTGTTATCAAAATTCAGAGCTTGTCCTTGCTCTGAGGATTCAAGTAGTTTTCTGAGGTTGCTAAATGTCATTTAAGCTTTCAGGTGCTTCAAATGAAGACCCAAAGACATACCAGAATGATCTTCTATCTCATTCACCTGCAATGAACCTTAAACCTACTTCTGCACATGCACATACCCAAACTGCCTTTGCTTCAAATTTCAGCTTCCCTCTTACAAAAAAAACCAACCAAACAAAAAAAAAGGTGAAAGATTAATTTAGATGTCAGACCACACTAGGCAACTTCCACACTCAGACCAGACTTGCTGCATAAAAGTCTCCCTTGCCTTAGGGTTTGCAGAGGAAAACAGCTTGTGGCCCTTTTTGCAAGCCAGGAAGTGCTCCAGCATCCCAGTAACTCACCTCCACTTCTCTAAAGCACAATAATAGTGCACTTTTTTTGAATCTCTGCATAGTTACTTCTGATTTTATCCCTCAGGCCAAGCAGGTGGGATGAGGAATCATCCCCAGGGCCCAAATCAAAGCTATCCATTCCTGCAGCTACTCATGACTGGCAGTGCCCATCATCCATCTTCAGAGCAATAACGAAGCTGTCAGCTGCAACCAGCCTTTGTGGATTACCCATATACATTTTTGTTCCTGTAAAGCCTCTATTAAGGATGCCATTCCATTATACATATTTAAGTCAGTATTTTGGCACTACAGTTGCCTGCATGAAAGAAACTGAGAAACTGTTACTGTGAAATTGCCTGCAGCTCTTGAGCACAAGAGGTAGCAACTGGCTAATAGTTTCTTAGACAGCCCTGGCAGATGTGTCAGGTTGCTTCGCAACTGTGCACCTCATGGGAGGGCAACCCATGCAAAGCTCTCCATTCCTAGTGCCCCCAGCTGTAATTAATCCATAGCATCATTTCTATAGCGTCAGCAGCACGATATGGACCAAGCACTATTTTGCAGGACTAATCGTAGAGGATGAAGATTGCAATTATGTGTCTGATGATTCTCCAGGACAGCCACAAGTTGTTCTATGGAAGGCAGGAGGGTCAGAAAGGAGTGTGATAGCCATGGATATGGCCAAAAGGAGGAGGAAGACCAGTGGAAGAAAAAACAGATGGATAAAACCATCTCTCACCAGCTGTACTGCTACCATCTTACACAACACTGCTTCCAGTCTCACCCACAATGTGAATCCAAAAATGCAGCTCCAAAGAAGAATGTAACACATCTATTTGGCATTATACTCACCAAGTTGTGTACTGCATCATATGCATTGAGTGGGCATTTAAGAAGGGTGCAAGGATATATTACTTTGATACCAACATAACAGCCTCCTCTTCCCAAGGATTAAGAAGGGCTCCAGGGAGTTCCCGGTCAGAGCTGAGGACCTGGTTTCCCACAGATATTTAAGTCAATAGCAGTTACGAAACTTTAAAGGTCTGGCTTTAGGTGCAGAACTCCTGTAATTGTCTTTGAAAGCCCCACTCTAAAAAGACAGAAACATCTTTTTGAAGACAGAACAGCCTCTCTAACCAACCCTGTGTTAAAATCATTTTGGTGGCAATTACATTATTGACCAATTATCTACTTAATTCATACATCTATATTATATGCATAATCAGATTACATATAAACTGATTTACTCAAGGGGACAAGTGAGAAAGATTAAACATTGTGCCTGTGCTGCTGGCATCAGCCTTGCAACAGCAAAACTCACTCCAGCAGCCTAAAGGAGGGAAAAACTGGTCCTTGTGCTCCCATCAGCAGCCCCAAACCACGTCATTGGCAGGAAGGCATTGCCTTAGCCATGCCCTGGCACACCAGGCAATGCACATCAGCTGCCTCCAAGGCTCCAAGAAAATCCTGACAAAACAAAACAAAACAACACGAGAGCACTGCTTCCTTCCTTCCTTCCATCCCCCCCCCATGCCCGCCCAAGATGTGATGTTTACCAGGAATGCTTTTGTCATCGATTCAATACAGGGAAAAAGAGTTTGCACTTAAAAAATAATAAAAGCTGCTTATATTTGACTATGCCTTACAGAGACAGTTGAAATAAAGCAGTTATGATTTCTGTGACAGTCACTACTGCTAATGCCTATCATAAAAGCAAGTAAGGAGACAGATAGGTTGATTTATCATGCATTGGCTACTCCCATACATCTACTTTCTAATAAAAATCTGTGGAATTATTGCTTACACTGAGCTTCATGTGCCCATATTTGTATTGCTAACCTCCCCTGGAAGATTTCAAAGTGTTGTTTATGGGAAGCTTTTATCTACCCCTAGGAAAAGCATTCACAACAGGAGCATGCCTACCCCCAAGTCTCCAACACATTAAGTGTACAGATTTATACCACCCAAATTCTCCAGTGGAGAAACATGCTCTTTATCCAAACTCTCAGTTACAGCATGGCTCCAATTTACACCTGCTGGCACTGCGGATACTGGTGACCGGGGACTTCTGTACAAGCCCCAGTCCTCAGGCACCATCTCTTTGGGCAGGACCACATGTATCACCTAAGCTCAAACCCTCCTTCTAAAGCACTTAATGTTTGTTTCACAGCTGTGGGTTTTTTCTCCCTGATGTATTGCCTTTTAACCTAATCTTATTACACAAAGATTTTTTCTGATATTAGATTTTTTAAATTATTATTATTTTTAGCTTTTACTACCTACACACAGCATGTGCTGAGAGGAGTGATGCATTATTTTGAGCCAAACTTCCTTAACTATACTCTTCAGGACAAAGTGCTTTCCTATCTTTCCTCTACAATTCTTGCAGATTATGATGAATTTTGCCAGGTTTAAGAACTAAAGAAACATACTGAGTGCTAACAGCTACAAGGCTGTGAGATGAAAAAGGTTGATACTTTGGGGAAATACACCAGTATTTCCCATGCAAGCCTGCTTGAGGATGGAAGTGGATGCAGCAAGAAGCAAATTCCTGTTTTCAGCAGCAGTTTGGAGCTGCGTCCATCCTGTTATGCTCCTCTGAACCCCAAATGCACGGAAAGAGTGCATCACCTCACATACGTCCATCTTCAACTTGCACATTGTCACAGGTCTGACTCTGATCCTGAGGAAGGATCAGCATCCAGTGCTGAAGCAAAATTGCTTCTTTTGGGACAAATATCCCAAACCAGAGTGCTCTCTTTGGAAATTTCTCTACACTGGGATTCTTTTCCAGGTTTGGGAGACCTTGTGCTGTGCATGTTTTTGCAAAAAGCAAAACAGTATGTGATCTCGTGTGCACAGCACTGAAGGGAACATGAGAAGGACAATGTACTCAGCACATGGCATTACTTAAGGGGCAGATTCATATAGCACCCAGCACTCTTGTTCTAAATAGCAAGGGTCATCTTCCAAAAATTAACTGCTGCTCCATTTCCTGCCTTAAAACGAAACTGCAGCCCCCTGGGAGCTGCTCCATCACAGTCAAAAAGCAGAGATCACTGTTAGTTGGGGATGAAGCACAACTCTCTGACAAAAAGTAATTAGCATTGGCTAATTAATCAGACACCCTGCATGGGTGAATTTTCTAAATGACCAGCAAGGACAGCCCATGGGAAAGCAAAGCCCAGTGTGCATGTGCTGCTTCCCAAAAGGGGAGAGGCACTGAGGCAGCAGCGTCAGCCCACCTTCACCGGTATTTCAATTTGTCTTTAGATAGCATCAGTGTTCTAAAGAACCTCCTTATAGAAGCCACCTGAGGTATACCATAAAAATCAGTCCCAATGGAAAAAAAAGCAATAGAAATATTTGCATGTGCTCGGATTCAAGGCCAGAAAATTATTTCTTGTATTGTCCACTTATTCTCATAAAAAATGTTCACAATAAACTTTTCTACTTATCTTTTTATCTGACATCTCACAAACACAATATTGGCCCATGGAGGATTTATGGCTTCAAAACTTTCTTTTTACCTTTTTTCCCTCAAAACATTTTGGCTTTTTTTTTTCTGTCTGAATATGTTCAGACTATACCTCTCCAAACTGGAGTTTAGCAAATCCATCTGCTTTAACTGTCTTCTTACAAAGAAGGTAGATGTTATTTGGGTTCAGTGATTACAACAGTCTTTATGAATTGGAAGGAAGAGCTGAAGTTCACAGTCTCCCCTGAAACACTGACAGGCTCCATTTAAGTGGACCCACCCCCACCTTGAACTCTAAAAGTAAAGCACAGCTGTGCTGCTTGGCGTTTTACACAGAAAAGACAGAATCTGTAATCAACCTCATTAAAAAAAAAATAGGCTGAGTAAAAACCAAGAATATCAGGGATGAGAAGTACTTACTCAGTAACATCCCAGAAGCACAATGTCCTGGCTGCACTGAATTTAACACACCTTTTACTCTTGAGTTTGATGAGAACCTGAACTTCCTCATCATAATTTTTACTGCACTTTGCTGATGCTGGCTTTGGACAATCACTTAAAGACTACAGTTAGGTGAAGAGTGGATTTTCTTCTCTCTTCCCAGTAAAAAAGTAATATGGAAAGTCTTAAAAGAATAATAACTTCAGCTCTCCAGACCAAAACGAAAAACAGTTTTAACTAAGGTTTTTTGTGTGTTTGTTAAGACCATCTTATATGGGAAAAACAAACAAACCAACCAACCTACAAGCAGAAAGAACCACCACCAACTTTTCCCAGACAAATTTTCATTTTTGACTGAATCTATTTTTGATGTGCTCAAGGATGAAACATATCAAGTCTAGGAAATAAGTGTTTGAACAACTTCCATGAATAATCACAATTTACACTGACTTTTTATTCTAGGCAAGCAAAGGCAAGCAGTATGAAGGATTCAGGAAAAAAATACTGAGAAAAAAGGAAATTTGCAGCCATCACCAGTGAAGAGGGCACTGAAATGCATGCACTTCACACAGAGGGCTACAGCGCCATGTTATCACAGACAAATTAAGGGCTTGTATTAAAAATGTATAATTTAATCAAGAGAAAAACTACTAATCAGGCAGAAATATGCAGACCAGATATTGTTTTTTTTAGTCTTAGAATTACTAAATTCTGCTATAGCTTCTTACAGAATCACCGAAATATAAATTATTATAAGGAGAAACAGTTAACGAAATTACAGGACCAGATCAAACATTACTGGTCTCTCTCAAGCGTCCTGCCAACTTGCAGTATTAAGGATGGCATAAAAGGCTTAGTATAAAATACTAAGTGTGCTGATCTAACAGTTTTTTCCCTATTAGAGCACCTTGAAAGGAGCCCTGGCAGAGTTGCTGGTGCCAGGTGAATGGGAGCTGAGTTGCCAGCGCCACCCAAAATCAGCTCACGCTATGAGCAGCAGAAACTTATTCCCTCAATGTAATCAGCCTCCAAAACTAATACCTGCCCTGAGAAAAAAAGACCCCCCAAGTCACTTTTCTCATTTGAGCATTTCTGATGTGGCAAACTTCAGCAGAGAGATGGGCTGGTTTTGAAACTCCTCCAAGGAACTTGGGGCTTGTATTTCAGAGCACACACCTGTTTCAGCCTGCTCAAGTTACAGGAAGGAGGTCACTTAGTAACACCATGCCTCCAGAACATGAATAATTATAAATGGTGACTGGGTTTATAACAGTGCCCCACTGTTTCAAGCAGCGTAGAAACACCAGAAAAAATTTTCCTTGTCATTTAGAACATAAGCGCTGTAGAGGAGATATTATTTCTTTTCATTTCTACAGCACCTCGTACCACAAGCTCCTAATCTTTAAGGCATATATGAACACACAGAAAGAGGATCAAAACAGGTACCAAACATCTAACGTTAACACTGATTTCCACTGACACTTTATTTGATATTCACATACGAGAGAAAGAGAAGACGCAAATCAGGAAAGCAAGGGAAAATAAAGGCCATGTGTGATCGGTAATACACCAAATTGCTCATTTTGCAAAAATAGCTGTAGACTCTTTTAGACCAAAAGCTGATGTATCTGTCTCACTTCCTACTTCTTTTTTATTTTATGTTATTTACTGTATGAGTGTTTGTAACACAGCTCACACCAAGGGATAAATCAAGCCAAGCCAGATTCCCTCTGCTTCCTTTTTTCCCCCATTTTTACCAGCTGGTACCTCCTCCAGATCATTGGTCCTGCAAGAGCCTCACACCATAGCACAGCACACACACAGTCACTGGCAACATCAGACAATGGCCAGGAAGCTGCTGCCATTCTCGATTCCCTGCTATGTTACCCCAGTGTTAATGAAGAGTGAATAATAATCATGAATCCACTTTCTGCAGTTTACAGTAAGGCATTCAATATTCGCTACAGCCACCAGCAGTTCAGGGTTGGTTTCCAGAGGCCTTTGCCTAGCAAATATTGTGATATTGCAACACCATACATTTGGGAAGAGCAGCTCTCTGCTCCTGCTACAGCAGCTTATCCTCTGAGAGGAGAAGCCAAACTGACTCCCTCTGAAAGCAAGTTTCCCACGATCCCCAGAGAAATCTCTCAGGTTTAGGAGAAGCAGCCAAAGTGTAGTGCTATAACCAGACCCAGCAGCATGGAGACCGGGGAGCTTAAACATATGTGCCACTCACACCAGACCCTGCTAGGCAGCAATGAAATCCTAGACAATCTTCCAAGCTAATGCACCAAACAGTGCCTTCGTCTTGCTGGCTTTAACCAACACGTTAGGCAGAGTTATTCCTTGCTGATTTCAGCCAGGAAATTTGGGGTAGTTCCCAGGCCAACAAGAATTGTCCCAGATTGCTTTTCCAGCCTGCAGCATAGAGGTGGCACCACCATCCTCATATTTGAGGTCTCTTGCTGTTCTGACCCTCCTAATACCTGTGCAACAGGGCAGTGCTATTACCCAGGATGGGGAGGAGTCAGGAGGCAAAGGCATTTGGGCAGTCCAATGACAGAGTGCAGACAGGACCCTGCCCCTCAGCTGGAATTGCATGTCATTGGCCTGGCTACTTGTAAGCAAGAAATTTAGGAAGATGCCCAGTAAAACGCAGTAGCTAAAGGCATTCCATTTCCTGAAACTCTTAAAAGACAAAAGCACTGTTATTACCCACTGTTTCCACTGCCTTTTTGATGTCTCGTTTATTCCATGGGGGCCGTTACAGACTTAACAGCTAGGAATTGAAAACATGGAAGGAATATGTACAAACAAATCTAGAGGACAATTCCTTAGCTCCTTGAAGATTTGGGGATCAAAACACTAGAAGAAAGAATTAGCAATTGAATTCCACTTCAGGAGAGGTCAAACCATTTCTGAAAGAATGAATAATCATCCAGATAGAAATACAACAGCTGAGCAACAGGTCTGCAAGGGAAAAAGGATGAGGCTTTCTGCTGAAAGCCTTGCAGCAGCCTTTTCCTACAGTATATTGGCCTCTAGTGGAAAACAGAAGCTATGTCTTGAGATCACAGAACTTTTCCAGAGTACAGGGGAAAATATGCCACTCCCCATGCCGAGTTTGTACAGATACCTGACAAAGGAAGCAAGGTACGCACCTAAAAAGGACAACTATTCTGCATTAGCTACTTACACACGTCTTGGTATCACTATCACTCAGGGAAGACATTGAATTAGCTCTTTTTCCACCTCTGTTCTCATTCAGGTGCTCCTCTTAACTGTCTGCCATAAAAGAAATAAAATTTCACATGCAAAGGCACTACGTTTGGTGATGTTTGGGCTAAAAGCTCCAAGCCATTCTGTGTGCTCCACTGAATATTAACCCTTGTAGCACTCAGACTAGAGCAGTTTGGCTATAAAGTATAAAGCTAATAGATTCTAAAATAAGGAGTTCAGTCACTATCTTCTGTAAACACAGGCTCTCAAAATGAAAACATACGCCCGTATGGAGCAGACAGCGATGGAGATAGCAGTTCTGCCTCAGTATAAATTCAGTGATTCAAAAGCCGTGGCTCCAATTTCCGTGGCTATAAACAAGATGAGAACTCTCCTCAATTGATTAAAAATACAAATCATAATCAACACAAAGCACTGAGGAGGATCACAGGAACAAACTTCTGAAAAGGTAAGTCAATGGAGAGCAGTAGGCTTATTGCAGACACACTGGATAACATAAAAGAGCAACTCAGCTGTTGGACAGAGCAGAGCTCCCAAAACCAGAGCCAGCTAAAAAGCAAACATTGCCCCCAGCAGGATTGTGCACACCAAAAATAAACATGTACCTCCCAAGCAGAGAAGGGATGCAGATCACTGGTGGATGCTGGCCTCCTTCGCCCCAGTATAGAGCTCCACGCATCCCTCCAACAGCTCTGGAAACTTGGCTTGGTTTCCTCCCTCCTCCAACATCTACCTTCTGGACCCCATGGCAGCACAGCAAGGTTGGCTCCCTGGGAAACAGCATCCCTCACGGCAGCCCAGAGATGGTGGAAGGCAGATGACAGCACTGACTGGTGTTCAGGATGGATCTTCCCAGCTCTGCAGAGGCTTGGCACTCAGCAGCTTGGGTACAGAGGAAAAGGGAAAAGAGCAACAGGCACTCTCAAACCTGGGAAAAACTTACTCGAAACATCACAAATAATTATTTTCTATGTATTTTGACTGTTCTTCCTTTGTGTCCATTTGTCGTGATTTAACCCAAGCTAGCAATATAACCACAATAGCCACTCACCGCACCCCCCTCCCAACCCTGAATAGGGGAGAGAATCAAAAGGGAAGGGAGAAACTCGTGGACTGATATAAACATAGTTTAATAAAATAACAAAATAACACTAATCTACTACTACTAATAATATATATTAAACGGAAATAGACTATAAGATAAAAGATACTCAATGCAATTCCTCACAAACTCCATCTGTACCGATCAGCTAGTCCCCGGAAGCAGCACCCTAGTCCCGAACAGCTGATCCTGGAGAGAGAAGAGAGAAAAAGGCAGAAAGGTCCAGAGGCCTCTGCAAACAGCAAAATGGCAAAGAGCTGAACTAAAGAAATCCCCGAACAGAACTCCCCCAAAATGGAACAGAACCAGAATGGGTCTCTGTCCCTGTCCATCCCGACACCATCCCAACTCTTTCCCGACTACATCCCCACTCCTAGCCAGAAGATCCCAACTCTCCTTACATCTGAAGAATGACACTAATGGCACTGGAATACTCTTATAGATCAGTCTGGATGTCAGTCAAGGTCTGCCACATCCACACCCCCCCTTCCCAGATGTCTCACACCTGTGGGCAGCGTGCTCAGAATGTCCTCGGCTCTCAGACATTAACTCTGTCTCTATGTATTATCTTCTTTTTCTCAAACTAAATTCAACCAACCACCATGCTAGCTACGAAAAAAAGAAAGGTTTATAACTGCGTGAAGAAAATTAACTCACGTTCAGTCAAACCAGCACACTATTTCCTTGTCTCCTGCATTCATTTTCCCAGTCTCGATGCTAGCCTAGGGGACATGGGCATGCTATTAGAAGCCCCTTTGGAGGTTTAACTGCCAAAAAAAAATTCAAAAAAGCATGCCAAAACACCACCTCATTCATTCACTCATTCAGAGATCATGTGAGCTACCTAAGAAATCTGGAAAAACATTTCTGAAAACCAAGCACAGTCTTCTGACTCGTTTGTTCTGGTCAAATCACTCACATTTTTACCTTCAAGGAGAGAAGGGAAGTGATACCAAAAGCCACCACATTAATCTTCTTTGCCAATTCAGAAGTGTTCACACCACTTACCCTTCGTGAGTGCAAGAGAGAAATGTAACCAGCAGCAGGGAAACTCTAGGCTTTCCACACCTCATCCTGCAGCTTTTTTAGCCCAACACATAATGAACTCCACTCTACAGTCTTAATTCCTTAGGCTGCAGAACATTTGGCCCTGGTTTGATACATATTCAGTTGGGCATGTGTGTGTACAGGTAATATCCAGTTCAAAAAAGAAAAAGGGGAAAAAGAGCCCCACATGATCCTTAACAGAAAAGTTAGAACTGCTTATCCAGAGAGGAATATTCAATATATTCATCAACAACTTGGATGAGGGAATTGAGTGTACTATCAGCAAGTTTGCTGATGACACCAAGCTGGGAGGAGTGGCTGACACGCCAGAGGGCTGTGCTGCCACCCAACAAGACCTGGACAGGCTGGAGAGTTGGGCAGGGAAAAATTTAATGAAATATAACAAGGGAAAATGTAGAGTCTTACATCTGGGCAAGAACAACCCCAGGTTCCAGTATACGTTGGGGAATGACCTATTATAGAGCAGTGTAGGGGAAAGGGAGCTGGGGGTCCTGGTGGACAGCAGGATGACCATGAGCCAGCACTGTGCCCTTGTGGCCAAGAAGGCCAATGGCATCCTGGGGTGTATTAGAAGGGGGGTGGTTAGTAGGTCGAGAGAGGTTCTCCTTCCCCTCTACTCTGCCCTGGTGAGACCTCATCTGGAATATTGTGTCCAGTTCTGGGCCTCTCAGTTCAAGAAGGATAGGGAACTGCTGGAGAGAGTCCAGCGCAGGGCCACAAAGATGATTAAGGGAGTGGAGCATCTCCCTTATGAGGAAAGGCTGAGGGAGCTGGGTCTCTTTAGCTTGGAGAAGAGGAGGCTGAGGGGTGACCTCATCGATGTTTATAAATATGTAAAGGGTGGGTGTCACAAGGATGGAACCAGGCTCTTCTCGGTGACAACCAACAGTAAGACAAGGGGTAATGGGTTCAAGCTGGAACACAAGAGGTTCCACTTTAATTTGAGAAGAAACTTCTTCTCAGTGAGGGTGACGGAACACTGGAACAGGCTGCCCAGGGAGGTTGTGGAGTCTCCTTCTCTGGAGATATTCAAAACCTGCCTGGACGCCTTCCTGTGTAACCTCACCTAGGTGTTCCTGCTCTGGCAGGGGGATTGGACTAGATGATCTTTCGAGGTCCCTTCCAATCCCTAACATTCTGTGATTCTGTGATTCTGTGAATGAGAATCTCATTTTAGCAACAGTTGAATCACAGGAGAAAGCAGTCATGGTTGTGTACCAGCAGCCATATCCCAGTGCAACCAGTTTGCTCCCTACAGGAGAGGAGGATCCTTTGAACTCAAGATACTGAAAATACATGAGACTGACATAGTAAAACTAACCCTGAACTGCCAAAGGCATGCAATAAACCTGGCTTTTAATAATCGTTTAACACCATCGGACAACATGGAGCTTCTGAGGCTGCTCTCAAGTCCTGGGTACAAGCACTTGCCTTTACATCCACCACATCTCAAGGTCCAAATGGGCACACGAGCTCAGAACTGGGTTGGTGATCCGCGAGCAGTGATTCTGTGGCTCACAGCACATTCCGAGGGAGTAATTCATGTGCCTCGTGCGCAGCTGGGCTGCACTATAACCACCAGCACCTTTGCTTGGGCCTGGGCCACCAGACAACCTGCCTCCTTCCACCATGCCGTGGGAGAAAGCCAGCTAATTAGGATCATTTTTAAGACCAGTGCTTTGTTTTTTATCCACTGAGCTAAAAATATTTTAAGTTGAATTCTTTTGCATGGAAGAGAAATTCAGCCTCAGGTTCTGTTGTGCCTCCTATGAATTGTGTGCTTCACCTATTTATCACTTCTTACACTCCTAAAACTTTTTAGACCTTCTTATGACAAGCCAGACTTGAAATGGCACATCTATGATCACCAGAAGAACTGAAAAAACGCCCCACACACCACCCTTCAAAACCACAACCACCAACACCAACCAACCAAAAAAATAGGGGGGGGAACAAAAAAAACCAAACCACCAAACCAAACCACAAAACCAAAAGCAAGATACAAGACAAAGAGATAAAAGCAGATTTTACTGGAACTGCCCTTCTTCTATGAAGTTACAGCTGAGCCTAATTGGCATAGGAAAGGCACGTTCTGATTCTTCCAGGTTAAGGCAGGTAACAGAAAAAGATGTATTAACTATCTTCCTGCTTATCAAAATACAGTACGTGACACACGTGGTTATCACTCTGTTTCTGTCCAATGCATTGAATTGATCCAGTTAACAAGAAACTGTTACGGATCGTTGTGGATGAAAGCATCTCCGCAACAACGCAGTGAAGAAAAGCAGTAAGGATTCCTTGTGTCAGTGAATGAGCACAATAGAGTATGGAAACTCGAGGCAAGGAAAGAGAGTCCTGAGACCCATTTTCTCCACAAGGAATCTGTATGGGAACATAGCGGAAGATTTGGCAAGGAAGTTAGTTGAATGTAAATACGCTTAAAGTGACTTGCACCTGTCTGTAGAAAAAGCACATACATCACACTAATTGTTTTACTGACCTTGTGTGCTTGATGAGTAGAACCTCTGTGTTAGATAACATAGGCCTGTGAGAAACTCTAGGCACCTTATCACTATGTCTGAGATTCTTGCTTTGTTGTGAGAAAGAGCGGGAGGCTGTGCCTGCCTGAAGCCTTGAAATACAGGTGAGCTCAGCAGGCCCAGTGATCTTCCAGCAGGGCTGAACTGACCAGCGCCTGCGTCCCTGCTTGTGTCAGCTCTGCCTGGGAGCTCAGGTGCGACTTCGGAGATCCCCCAGTAGAGAGGTAACTAAAATAAAACTTGCTCTTTGCAATGCATTCGTGGCCTCTGGCTCTTCTTGTGACGTGCCTGCCTATGTGTACACATTTGGCGTTAGTCGGCAGTCGCTAGAACCAGCCATGCTGCGGTTTGCAAAAACACTGGGGACAGGGGAGGCCTCGAGGGTGACTCCCCAAATTCCGGGATGGCCCAGTACGGAGCGCTGGGCCCCCGTGGCTGCTCTCCTGTCTGAACTGGCTCCGCCGGAGGCATGGCCTCAGATTGATGATGGGGCGCTGATTACCCCCCAGGTAATTCAGGCAGCTATGCTAAAGTTTCCATGGAGAGCGGCTTCTCGCAAATTAGCGGGGAGATTGGAATGGTTATTCGTTACCGGTCTTAGAGCTCTTGATCGTGAAGTTGTTGCATTGCAGAGTAAAATAAGAGAATTGGAAAAGGACGTTGAGATTTTACAGGATGCAAAGGCGATCGCACAAGAAGTAATTACTGTTCAAGCAGAGCAGTGCTATGAGCTGCAAGATAATGTAGACCGGTTGCTAGCGTGTATTGCTAAGGAACAAAGGGAAAAATACGCAAAAAGTGAGTTTCTGCGTTCTCAGGTTTGTGCTCTTACCACAAAACGCTCTTGGAATCCCAAGGAGTGGGATGGAAATATTTGGAGTGAATCCTCAGACTCCAATATTGAGTCTGAATTTGATCCTGACTTAAATGGCAGGGAGGTGGTGGGAGCACAACCCCCCATACAAATGATGCGGCAGCAAGAACAAGCAGATGGCGGGGGGCAGATCGCGCATACTCGCTCTCCAGAGGAGTTAACGGCATTTTCAGAGATCTCTCAGCAGACGAGTGGGGAAGGAATACTGGCACAGATTTTGCCAGTTTTGCATAGTGGAATTGCATCTATCCATTTATTAGCAGATGAAAAAGATTTATTAAGCCCTATAGCCAATGATGATCAGATAAAACAATGATATGCTCAGCTGCAAACTGTCAGAGGTCCAGACAGGCAAGATATTATTGCACCTAAGCTATATCAGTGTTTGTGTGCAGCAGTTTTAACAGCATATGCTGAACCTGTTGAATCTGTGTTGTCCTGTGGAAATTGGTGCACAACGGAGGAAAGTATTGATTTAGTGTGGCAGATGGGGGCGGTGTATGCATTGATTATGGGATCCGATCCGGACAGGGTAGCAGTGACAAGAAGTATAAAAATGCAACTTTTGAGAGGAGCGCCCGCCTCACTAATACTCATGATTCTGCCAGCAGTGACAAATGCTACAGGTAGTGCAGGCACTCCAGCAGATGCCTTGAGGGGAATTGGGGCTGTAATTTCAGGACCCCCTGTTTGGGTGATGGATAATGGAAATCCGGCAAAATTGAAAGGAGTTACAGCACAGGTGATGAGAATACTAATGTGGAATGATTTAGTACAAGCTGGTATCCCACGATCAGAAATGGGTGGGATCATAGCATCAGAAATTTTTTGCCGCTTGCAAAAGTTGATGCTTATGCAAAAAAGCCACCCAGCCCTAGCCCCCCTGCCAACACTGCACCCACCCTCCACCCCACCTGCCACCTCAGTGCAAGACCAATTTGCCTTTACCTGGCAACAAAAGCAATATACTTGTCAAGTATTGTCTCAGAGATACAAACATAGTCCCTCCGTTTGCCACCAAATGGTAGTAGCTGATATAGCGCTATGGTTCGGGTACCGTTACTGATTGCCATGATATTGATGATCTGTTGATTATGGCAGTGTCACAACAAGAACCTGAAACAGCTGCTGAATTTTTGAAGGTGCATTTGCAGGACCAAGGCTGGGCAATTAATCTGACTAAAACGCAGGGCCCTAGTGCTACTGTACTATTTTTAGAAATAGTTTGGCATAGGCAGCTTAGAGAAATACCAGATAAGGTACAGCACACAGCCCAGCAGTTTTCTGCACCAGCTGCAATAAGACAATTACATGTCTTTTTAGGATTTTTAGGGCATTGGAGAACTTTCATCCCTATATTTTCTGTGGAGGAGGATTCCTCTTGTGAAGGGTTAATAGCAGAGCACAATAAAGTTGATTCATTTGAGTCTCAAAACAATAAGGAAGCAGATAATATGACCTCTGCCGAGCTGCATGCTCAAGCTCTGAATGTGCATATAGCTTGTGGACATGGATCAGCTTATGCTGCACACGCATGGGACGTTGCTCACAATCAAACCCCTTTGCTGTTATATACTTGTAAAACATGCTCACATCATTGTGCTACTTGTACACAGCTACATTTAAGAGCATGGGGAAAGGTAAAACAGGGTCAGTGGGCCTTGAATACCTGTCAGGCTGATTATATTGGCCCCCTACCCCCGTCTAGGGGGTGGCAATATGTATATACTTCTGTGGGTACAGTGTTAGGACTAACTACAGGGGAAATGAAATTATTCACACCAATGGATTGTGAAGTGAGACTGCAGCCTATTGACCTAGATGTAAAAATTCATATGATTCCAGAGAATGCTGTATGGTTTTGTACCCTGACTTCTCCTCTTATGCTACATCCTTTGCTAATATCAAATTCTCGAGTTCTTGTATTTCAGGTATCTTCAGTGAACACCTGTGTTTTATCTAGAGGAGACAGCACTGGAACAATGTTATCGGTGTCACAGACTCAACATCCAACTGAAGTCCAATCTGAAAAAGTGCAGGCCATGACTTTCCAGTCTGTGTGGGCAATTAACCCACACCAGGTTGTTAAACCCAGAGTGATACCAGCTGAAGGAGCTGGAGCAGCAGCATGTGTATTACTGGAAGGTGACAACACTCCTGTTGATTAACTTAGATTTGTCCTGGTAAATTTAGTTTTGTTCAGCTGCTACTGTACCCTAATAATTTGCCTTTAATATTTACGAGAAATTAACGGCTGCAGATCTCTTAACAATGTGTTTCACTAGCATGACAACCCTCAGCTGTATTACAGAGTTGTGCTATGCTAAGGGGTTTTAACATTAATGTTTCTTACTGTTGTTTCTCTGAGTAGGTAGTGGCTGCAAATGCTGCTCTGATTTAGAAGGCATGTGTTGCTTCAACATAGATGATGAACTAACCAGCATGGAAAACAACATCTCGGATCTCTGGAACTAATGCAGCAAGTGAAACAATCTACTGATAATGCCTGGCTGAATTACTCGTTTAATTCCTTGACAAGATGAATGGGACACCTGATTATTGTAGAAATTATGCATTATTGTAGAAATATGTTTTTCCTTTTTCTGTATGTGTTTATTGTGTGCCTGTGTAAATTGCACTGTGCTATACCTCACAAGCCCAAATGAACAACTCTGGCTTTGTGGGCCCCAGCAGAAGCAAGTCACATGAGCGAGGGGGTGGAATGTATGGGAACGTAGCGGAAGATTTGGCGAGGAGGTTGGTTAGATGTAAATACGCTCAAAGTGGCTTGCACCTGTCTGTAGAAAAAGCACATACATCACACTAATTGTTTTACTGACCTTGTGTGCTTGATGAGTAGAACCTCTGTGTTAGATAACATAGGCCTGTAAGAAACTCCAGGCACCTTATCACTATGTCTGAGATTCTTGCTTTGTTGTGAGAAAGAGCGGGAGGCTGTGCCTGCCTGAAGCCTTGAAATCCAGGCGAGCTCAGCAGGCCCAGTGATCTTCCAGCAGGGCTGAACTGACCAGCGCCTGTATCCCTGCTTGTGCCACCTCTGCCTAGGAGCTTAGGTGCGACTTCGGAGATCCCCCAGCAGAGAGGTAACTAAAATAAAACTTGCTCTTTGCAATGCATTCGTGGCCTCTGGCTCTTCTTGCGATGTGCCTGCCTATGTGTACACAAAATCCTACAAAGCAACGTATGCAGCAGCTGACCACACAGCACTCTGTCACGCTGGTTTCAGGCCCTCCAAGAGAAGGCAGTGCCACCCTCCCCTTCCCCTCTGCACACCATGGGCACATGCCAGTTTTAGAGCCTGATTCTCCATTGCTTTACTTATTTGCAAATACTGGAGTTAAGATGGGATTTCAAGAACCACGAGAACTGCCAGTTTAAAGCCTGCACTTCAACAAGGCTCTCACTGGCAAAATGTGAAAAAACGTGGCTTGAGCAGGGTTGATGGGAATGAATGTTATAAACGGAGCTTACAGACCCTTCCAGGAGTGGAAAAATCCCTCTTGCTCCTTTCTCTGCAACATTTAAATACGCTATCATTCATAGTATAGTTCACTGTTGTTCAGAAGATTTTTTTTCCCTCACCCTCTCACCTTCAAAAATAATTTTGGTTCCAGAATTGTTTTAATTCTGATCCAGACTCCAAAGCTTTAAATGCCTGACAACTCGACAACACTTAGCTTATAAAAAAGACCAGTGAGTTCAAATGAGGCAAAGATACTTTAAAAACAAAAACAAACACACACACACACACACACCAAAAAGATACCTGATGACAACCACCCAGCACTATGCACTGTATACTTGACTCCAGTTTGGATTTTAAATCATTCCTAGAGAGGCCTACTTTTACTACACACAGTAAAGATTTTTGTGAGAATGAGCTGGTTGCCGTGGAATTAATAGATCTATGCAGATTGATATTCTCAGGGGATAAAGGGAAAAATATTAAAAACTAATGCTTCTGGCAAATGAAAAACTAATGGACTATATTTCCTGAAGGGATGGCAGGAGTTTTCATTTTATTTCACTCTGATGACTACAGGAGACTTGTTCAGGGAGCTAAATGGAAACACCCTGAAAATTTCATAGATAATATAGAAGGGAGTATACAGCATCAAATACCAGATCTCAAGAGCACTGAATGATTGCAACACTGCAGTAAAATGGAGCTCAGTTAATGATTTACCTGAAAACCAAAAGAATTCTGCAACATTTCAACACGGAGTTTCTGTACAGCTATAACAGGAACAACAGGGATTCGAACTGGAACCAAACGCACTGTCAACTAAGAACATTGTTTTTGAAAGCTAACCTGTATTGGCATATTTTACTTTCAAACTCCTTTTTGAGTTTCAACAACTCCAATGAAGATTTCACTGTTGGTGAAATCTTTGAAACCACTCAAGATAACTCAAATTATTATAAATAATATTTTCAAGTCAGAAACTCATGCAATCACCTACATTTTCAGAACTGCTCAGAGTACTAGGAAATTCATTATTAAATGATTTAGAAATCAAAGAAGCCAAAACTGATTTGCATTAATTAGTATTTATTCACATAATAAAAAACCAGTTTGTAACAAATCATGTGTTTACAATTTGCACTGCAGGAAGATCTCTTCAAGTCAAAGAAACAACATGTCCCCAGAACTGGAGTGTATTTCCAGTTGGACAGTAGTTATGGTGTTCTTTAGAACTCCTTTGCTTTGCATGATCTTCAACTTGCTGGCAAAGTTATGGTGAAGAGGTCTCCATCAACATGCTGCTTGGTTTTGGTCCAAATTATAAAAGGAATGAGTTGAAATTAACACAGTTTCAAAAAAAAAAAAAAAGGCCTATCTAACTGTGCCATAATATTAGGGAGTTACTAGACAGTAAAATGGAACAACTGCAAATCGTACACACAGCAGCAGGGACATTAGAGCATTCACATACTCCAGTGCCAAATCAATAAAAATATGATCAGTGCTTTTCTTTAATAGACGAGGAGACCCCTTTCTTTGGAATTTCTGAAATAATTCTAGTTCCAGATAAGTGGGGGTGGGGGAAAAAAGAAAACAAAAAACCCCCCACAAACACCAAACACTGGACATTTAAGCAAGTTCTTAGCCCAAGCATGTGTCCAGTTAAGACAGGTTTTGTGCTTCATCTCCATCACAGCTCCAGGGAAACAGGTAATGGGGGATGGAGAAGCATCTCACCAGAGACAAGCTTTGCATGAAACAAATGCAAGCTTAAAAAGCCTTTCAGAAAAAGAGCTAAATTATTTTCAGTAAAAACAATATTACTACTGGAGGTCCTCCCTTTTTCCCATCTTCTTGATGTTTCTTAGATGAGTTTGTCATGCAGCGTGGGTGCAGTATGTAAGCAAGAGAAGCCATTTCCATGACAAGGTAATGATTCCTGTGAACTTAAGTGAGGTTAGCAACCAACCAAAATGAAGCCATGCTAAATTCTGATGAGATAATTCACTCAATGAAATTTGTTGGAAACGTTAAACAGGATGCTAAGATGGACTCAGTATGCCACAAAATGAAGAGGCAAATAAAGCAGACATTTGGAGTTACTTTGTCTTTAAAACACAGGGAGGCTTTTTTGCCAGCTAAAATACTGCTCAAGTCTGGCAACTGTGTTCTAATTTATTCCTGCAGCAACCTCTGTGCCTTACCTACGAATTACCTGAAGAGTGCACAGTAAAGCCGAGTTGCTCAATAAGCAAATGTCTGTTTCTACTGATATGATGAAAATCAGCCATAATAAAAGTCAGAGAGCACTTGCTGGATGCAAAAAGGCCTCTGCAATTATCACTTAATTGTCCTTCACAGGCCAATACTGGGAGTCTCATACTTTCTCCTTAAGGTTGATCCCTCCTTCAGCACTTTTTCTTAACTAGCGACCTAATTAGTTGTCCTTCCTGGGCTTAACTGTAGATTTGTTTTGATTAATTAGCTTCAGAGCTGACTTGGCACTGACTGAAATTTAGAAGTGCTTAGTTTCTTCAGCATACAGGTGACTGCATCCTAGGGGAGCCCCCTCTTTGTCATCAATCAAATTTCAAATTCAGATTGTGTTTGAAAAAAACTTGATCATAATTAACTTTCATTTCTTGTAATTGGCCCCTATGTACACAAAAGTGATGATGACATAAAGAAACCACAAAATTCAGTCATTTCAGGCCTCTTGTTCAGCAGATTAGATATCACGTTCATTAGTTGAATCCTGCAGTTTTAGACAAGATGGTTTAATGCTCTGAAACACACATGATCACAGGACTACTAGAATGCCAAACCAAGAGTGGGGGCTCCCAGCACAGACAGCTGCGTTTTCACTGCACCAACACTGGTAATGTTTCCCTTACCAATCGGGTAATGTTACTGAATTTGATTGAAAACCCTTTGCACAACCTAGACAAGCCTGTCTGCAACACCTTTGGACACTACTTTACTTTACATGTACTATAGCTCTTTGTTATGTTTACACCTCTCCTATTATTTTCCTCTCCCTCTTTACCACACATTGATTCCAGAAGACACCCACACGGCATTACCATACATCTGCCATCCCCATCAATTCTCATTTCAGTTATTGATACTGAAAACTCAGGAAAAAGCAACTTCGAACACCACAACTACGACAAAATATAAGCAGCTAAATAAAATACTGTGTATTAAAAGCTATTTTGCCCATTTAATAAACTTCTTAATAGCTGTTAAGAGCACTGCAGTTCTTCAATTTTCAACTTGAAAAGTCCTTACCTATCAAGCTGCAAAGAGAAATAAAAATCTTGCTCAGGACATTAAGATGCTTTTCCGTGAACACTTTTAGATTTGCATCTCAACTGAATAGTCAGACTGAGAAAGTAAACACTTTGCTTCTTTCAGCTCCATTTCACCTGTTGCCCATCTTGTGCTCCAAACAAGAAAAGACTGCAGAAGCGCAAAACAAATGTGATTTTACAACCTTATGTGTGTGCCTTTACTTGGGCACAGCAGTTTAAAGGAAGCAAACCAGAACAGGAGCTTTCTGGGTGGGGTTAAGGACACAGAGCAGCACTGCAGGCATTCCTTTTAACAGATTCATTCCCTAATAATCTGCAGCCAACTGTTTTGACTGACCATCAACTACTGTTTTCATCTTCAAACTGGACCATAGGAACCACTTTGTTTGTCAAATCCTAAATGAAGGTTTTCCATGCAACCAGAGAAACGTTTGGCTTCGAGATCTGACTACATTTGCAAATATTCATGAAGCGATACTATAGTCTGAAGAGGAAACGTGCCAGCTTGCAAAGACTAAGATACTCAGTTGTTGCAGAATAAGTTTAGTCAAACTAACTTTTAAATTGTGTTCTGTTCTTTTAGCTGTATTATTTGGTTTGAATAACCTATTTTAACATGAGTAGCCGAACTGAGCATGAGTGGCCAGGCTCACTGGAATTCCAGGCCGCATATCGTGAACCTATCATGACCTGGTTGCTTGGTGACAGGGGCCTTGAAGAACACTACCAGGAGATAAAGAGGAAACACTTTCAGTAGAGGCTGCAAAGGTAAGAACTGTAAAGAAGCCACCTGAAGGACAGAGAAAGAAAATCCAATAAGAAACAAAAAAGCCCGGAGACTCAGAATTACCTTTACCTTACCAAAAGGCACGTGGATAGTGCGTGAAGGACACATGAAGAGTGGGTGCACAGATTGTGAGGGTTTAAAAGCCTGAGGTTGTTTTTGACCCTACCCTTGAGAGGCATCCAGTCCGAACGGTTTCTCTGCTGTACTTTTCAATTTGTTTTTTATTTTGTCTTTTGATTAAATTATTTTTTAAAACACAGACTATGCTACGGGAAACCTAGGGTCAAGAACATTTATTTAAACACAGTTACAACAGCTGTCAATACCATGAAAAAGACACAATATATACTCTTCAGTTAGATGTATTATCTCTAATCAATCACCACTTAAAAGTAAATCTTGTATTACACAAGACATCACGCAACAAAGCACATATATCAGTAGAAATGTAAGAAATACACCTTCATGCTGAAATACCTTTTCAGCTGTTAAGAAATGAGGAAATAGCTCTTTGGGTTTATTGCATTCCCCACGTGTTAATTTACGATCATCTGCAGATAACAAATTCAGCTGGGTGCCTGAAAAATAGAAGGAACTGTATATGTGCCTTAACAGTTTGTTTTATTGGTGCTGTTTATTTTTCAGTAATTACTCAGCTCATATTCTCCTATTTTATGTTTACAACGTTGTATAAATATGTATGTGCATACATATCTGACAGTTTTGCAACCATTTGTCTGCTGCTCCAAACTGCAAAAAGCTTTCTTTATTAAGACAGAAGCAGCTTTCTAACCAAACAAAGCTACAGAAAGTTAGATTTTCAAAAGAACCTCATAACCAGTAATATTTTTTTAAAGTCATTTTCTGAAAAGGAGCCTTCCAAAACCTGACTTTTTATTGTGGTGAGACATTGTCAGTTAAGCTCCTTCAAATACATCTCTGGTTGTTACAACGATACCTACCATAGAACACGTGTACCAACTTACATGATGCTGATGAAACAGTTGACTCTGCTTTTGTTCCCAGCCCTCTCAATTACCCTTGACAGACAGCAATGAATTATTACACTAAACACATTATATCCTCCAGGACACATGTACCACAGAGGCAGCAGAAAAGGCATGTCTCACGATGACAGTCCCAGCTTCACCCCACAGCAGATAACACTGGCTAACCTACTTCAGTCTGGCTTAGTACAAACCTGGCTCAGATCTCTACTATCAGCAGAAGTGATGTTCTGTATTCCAGTGGAAGTAAAAAGTTTTGCCATCTGAGCACAGTCTAAATAATTTTGACATGTACCTATTTGAAATCATGACAGTAGTTGGTCGAAGTTAGGTCACTCAACAGAACAGAAAATATGCTGATAAGAAGAAACGCATAGGCAGGAAGAAGACGACTAGCTTCTTAGATTTCAGAGAAGGTTTTTTTCTTTCTTCACAATATCCCATTTGGTAAAGGAAATATTAAGATCACCAAAGGCTACCCACAACTACTGGTAGCCTGATATAACCAAAAATGGGAAAAATGCCAAAGCAAGAGCAGGCAGAGGTGAAACATCAGCTGCTTCTTCTAACGACCAATTCTTCTTTGCCATACCGCACAAATCAGCACCCATAGGAGTCCTGGAACTCAAAGAGCACATTCTCCTGCACCTCCTCACAGTATATTCAGGCTAATGACAAGGAAATGAGCTTTTCAGAGTTAAAAATACATTAAAATAAAAAGCAATCCAGACAAATGGTGAAAAACGTAGCTCAAGTCCTGCTGTGCACTGTTTTAAAAAACAACTTTGAGTGAGTGTCTGCAACTAGTACAACATATATGCTCAGAGAATTAACTTAGCAAGGTTCAGTGCCAAGACCTGATGTTCATGGAAGCTGATTTACATCTCCCTGCAAAAGAATTTATCTCCATTTGTAACACGGTCCTCTTCCTCCCTTTTAAAAACCAAACCCTACTGACAAGAGATGCCAGCCATGGACAAACAGCTGGACTTGAAGCCCCATCTCGTGGCAAATCGTGAAATTGTTACCAAACTAAAGCACCATCCTAGATACACCACCATGCTTGGCACACTTGATTTTGCTGCTAAAAAAAAAAATAAAAAATATCAAACCATTTGAGACATAGTTCAACAGTTCAACTACAAAATATTCTCTGCAAACTATACAGAACATTTCTCACAAGAACATGACTGGCTAGGAAGTAATAAAACCATCCAGTCTAAGAAGTGACATACTTTACCAAACCTACCCTATTTTGCTGATACTGTCAGCCACAGCATTAGGAAAACACAAGCAGGCATTCATAGCATGCTGAACTCCAACCTGCACTTGAACATCTGCCACTTTCTGACTTATGTCATGAAAAGGTCTGCATACATATTACTTCTGCTGAAGAAAACAGCCTGAAGGACAGACTTCTCATTATTGACTCGTGACTCAAAGAACATTTCCTTATAACCTCACTACCAAGTTGTAGTAGAGTGGGGCAGCACACTGGTGCCTGATACAACAACAGCCATGGATCACCTCTCATCTGAATCCACCGACTGGAGCACATTGCTGGAAAGCAGCAGGCTGCCTTCAGCTCCCTAATGACTTATATTCATATTTTCCTTTAGGGCCATGAGCTCCACAGTCCATACGTGTTCACTGACCCCTTCACAAAGCATCCTTTTGCTACCCAACCTAAGTAGACAGGTAATGCAGAAGAAAACTTGCAGGGTATCATCCTTCTGAACTACCAGGCCTTTAAGACAACTAAAAAGTGGTCTTGTTCTGACTTTCGGCTGGAGACCACCACATCTGTGCCCTGACCACTGGGAGACATGCTTGGGTAAGGAGTAGAGTACCTTTGGTCTAATGCTAGCCTTGTACTGTATTCCAAGTGGCAAACTGTCAGACCTCTGCAGGCCTGAGGAGTTGAAAGACTTACAAACTAAATGTTCTGCTGGGCGGGATTGCCTCAAGCAGTGGAGACAGCATGTGCGCCCATCTGCTAGCTGGCATGGCTCCAAGAAAGAAGGGACAATATTCAAATCTCACTAACCTTGAAGAGGCCAACCCAGGCTCAGAATTTAGAGAAGCAGCCAACATCAAAATATTATCAGTTGTAACTAAATGTGGGGGGTTTTGCTGCCTTTTTTAACTCCTGAACTGCTTACAAAATTTGAAGCTGGGAAGAAAAAAAAACGTTTTTCCATGCAGTCTGAACTTCGACAGCAAATAGTTTATATCAAGACAGGAAGAACTAAATGGCAAACAGCGTGTTCCTCTGTTTCATTTTCTCAGAGTTGAGCCTGACCAAATCATGAATGCACAGATGCCACATAACTTCTACTAAATATTTCCACTGTCAGCCTGTATATATACTAATCATAGGACCCACTGGTTGAATACAAATGATAAAATCTGATGGTATTATCTCAACTTCCCCAATTCAAAGAGACTGGGAAATCCTGGTGTCCAAGCCCTTTCACAGACACATGAAGCCAGGTGGAGATGAAAGCCTCTTCAGGGAAGCACTAAAGCAAATTAATCTTTCCTACTTTAATGAATACTCAAAATTTAGCATGAAGATCATGGCCAAGACTGTTTACAAGGTCAATACTCAGTCCTCACGTATTTGGTCCTTAAACAGTTTTTGATTCCAATTCAATTTTCACTATCTCCTTTTCTTCTAGAATAGCAGTGACCCTGGAGAGAACACACCCTACCAGAATAGCTTGCTGTTTATCCTTATCTTCAGCCAGAAGGAACCTTGAAGAGTTTGGGACGCAAACACTACATATACCATCTGCTGTCTAGACTTGGCTTCTGGAGTACACACAGCAGAATTACAATTTTCCCCAAGGTCCTCATTAATATCCAGGAGCAGAGCAAATGAAACAACAGGACATGTTAAAGTAACACATTTGGCAATAACCTACCACTGTTACACAAAATAAAGCAATCCATAATGTTCAGAGCTAATCAATCCACAGCTTCCATACAGAAGACACAAATTATAAGCCCCTACTTAAGAGCTCCCATTTTGCAACACAAATTTGAGGCACTAATCATACATCTGCTAGACAAGGAAGAAATGCCTGTCATTAATATCTGAGAAGAAGGCTGGACCCTGGCACACAAGCATTCCAGCAGTCCACCTCCTAGACAACCATCACTGGAATGCAAACAGCACAGTCCTACATTGAAGTAGAGATTACGCCAAGAGGTTTGTACCAGGCAGACATTAAATCTATCAGATGTTCCGGAAGATGTCAATTTTTTTTCAAGTGCTAAGCATCTTTCAGAGATTAGGCATTTAAATATAATATGGAACAACAATGTGTTTTACCCACATATATATCTTTCTATCTTTGGATTACACAAGAACAGGAAATGATGCAGTAAGGCCAGTAAACTACTGAGTGGTTTTTTTGTTTTGTTCTTAACTCTTCTTGTGTTGATTTTAGCTGCTCTCTATTCATTCCTAAAGTTAAGCTGGGCACACTCAAACACTTTTTATATGTAAAAAGAATTTCAAAACATAAAAATGCTTGAAAAGTGTTTCAGCAAACTTTTCTGCAGAAAGTTCTTCACCTGTCTTTTTTGAGTTGCGTGAAGAAAAGAACACTTTCTTCATTCAGAAGATTACGTATGTTATATTCATTTCCTACAAACAAAAACAGAGAAAGTTTTATTTAGAAGCAATTTCCGAAGTCCTGTCCTGTCTTCGGCCAAGTGCATTTTTATTTCATATATTCTAACAAAAGGAGTATTAGCCCCTAATCTGGGATGCTACTCTTAAAGAGGCACAAAACTGCATTTCAAAGTGATAAAGAATACAGCTAGCATCATTTATTTTAACCTGTGGTAAGACTAAAGTGCACGTTTGCTGAGAAGATTTTTACTGAAACGAATATAATGGGCTTGGGCTCTCAGCTCTCAAAACCCACAAGAAAACTTTAAGGCCACTGAATTTACTTTAATTTATTCCTGTAGAAAATCTCAATAAAAACTACACATGGAATCTTACCTGCGTATTTTCACATGGGATTCGCAATATTAGTGTGACCCCAAATATAGGAACATCTAAAAGGCACTGAATGTTGAGAAGGAGCGACTCATATGCAGCCACACTTGATGAAAAGATCACCCACCACAACCACTGCATTGCTGATCCAGGTATACTGAGACAGGCCATTCATCTTCAACAAATTGGTTTTAAACACATATGCTTACCTGCTGGAACATAGAAGTCGTCCCCTGCAGTCAGATAATAGGATGACTTATGTAAGGTAACAATAATTCGGCCATGGATAACATGGAAAGCCTTAACGAAAGCCAAAGGGTTCTAAGATTAGCAATGTTTCCTGTGCAAACATTTAAGAAAGTTTTCCAAGAAAACACACTCTTTGTTTTGCATACACATCGTAACAAAGATCAAAAACAAGTAAGCTAGCAGAGCTGCAACCCCTTTTCCCCACCCTGCTGATAAGTAAGGTGAACAACTTAAAAGGAGCCTAGGGGGCAATTTTGTTTATTTAATACTTCTATCTTGCCTACAAGATCCAGACAGTAAGTGTACATGGACATACAGACATCATGAGAAGCAAAGCAGGGCAACATGTGGGCAAAATACCTCTAGCAAATTTCTTTGGTCATAATTTATGTTACAGCCGAAATTATTCACTCATGTTTCCTGTATTTATTTCCATTATAGGGGAAAAAACCAAACAAACGACAACAAACAAAAAAACTCCAAACCACAAACAAACAAACAAAAAAACCACACACACACACACAAAAGACATAAAACCAACCAAACAACTGAAAAAAATTGATAACTTCATTTACTATTTCTAACCATTCTAAGATTTTCTGTTTACAGATAGTCCATTATATCAAAATAAGAAAAAAGCATACTTACTATTGTATCCATGTGGACATACTGGTGTCCCTTTTCTTTAAATGGTTTCAAAATCAATGTACCGGTGGCAAAAGCAGATGTATTCAAATTTTTATATACTTCTACGGATTCGTCTTCGAAGAAGCATGAATGACTGCTTTCAGTGTTAACACATTCTACAAAAAAAGTCCAGGAGATTAACATTAACACGGACACATAATTAGTCCTGTTACTTGCTTGATAATTGCTTATCACATCCTAGGCATTACATCTTGTTTCAGTGCAACACCCTCAAGAGCTAGACTCAATATTTAGCTGAAAAATCAGGACACTTCTTGTGTCTTTTCTCCGGAAGGGCACTAACAATTTCAACAGCTCACCTTTTTATGCCCAGTGTGGAATTATCCATCTAAACACTTACTACGGAATTCAGAAAGGCCCTTGGTCACACTCCCTCAAACTCACCCAGAAGTACCTCCTTATTTGTTACGGGGTCCAGTACAACGGTTGGCTTAGAAGTATCAGCTAGGGTGTGATCCAAATTTGCAGGTACCTCACTTCCTGAGGAGACAAAAAAAAAAAAAAAAAAAAAAAAAAAAAAAAAAAAAAAAAGCACCTAGAAAAATCACTCTACATTTTAAAAACTTACTAAGTAACCACAACTTTTCTGCAATTTTAGACTTTGAACGTAAGTACTTCAATTTGTTTTATTAAGTGACTAAACAAGCTGAATACACTTCCTTCAAATACAAGCAAACCATGCATAACAAGTCTTCGAAAATCTAATTTTCATTAGAATTATTTCTGTGTCTAATAGATAAAAGGTCTCTAAGTCCTCAAGAATTTTCCAGGGGAACACCAACTATTTATAATATGTTATCAATGATAGTATTTACTCAAAAGGATCTGGATTCTGAGAGAAGCAACAGATGCTGAGAGGATATTAAGAGAGAATATAAAACACATGCAGAAATACAAAGAAGAAGATTTTTTTCCTTTTACCTACTGCTGATGGGCATCAGGAGACTTATGAGAGAAAGTGCTCAAAAGAATAACCACATGTTCAAGTTTCCATTTCTTGAGAAATACCATTACAAGAATCTCACTGTAAGTTGTCAATCAGAGAACTATTTCTATAATCATAAGGATTTTTCCAGAGAAGGAAATACCCTAAGAGTTGATGACAGCATTACGCTTTTCGAATAGAAAAGAGACACTGAAGAATTTACATGACAGAATAAATATCCCAAAGCTCTTGCAGAACTCTCTTAAGCAGGTAATTTTAGCTCCACAGTGCATAGCAAATGTCTCTAAATGCAGTCAGAGCAAAGATGTCAAAGACAAGCTATATCAGTGCCTCGACACCAAGTTGGGTAGGAGTGTTGATTTGCTGGACAGTAGGAAGGCTCCACAGAGGGATCTAAACCAGCTGGATGGATAGGCTGAGGGTAATTGTATGAGGTTCAACAAGGCCAAGTCCTGGGTCCTGCCCTTGGGTCACAAGAACTCCATGCAACCCTACAGGCTTGGGGAAGAGTGGCTGGAAAGCTGCCCAGCAGAAAAGGACCTAGGGATGTTGGTCAACATCAGCTGAACGTGAGCCAGCATGTGCCCAGGTGACCAGGGAGGTTTAGATTGGATATTAGGAAAAATTTCTTCCAGGAAGGGTTGTCAGGCATTGGAACAGGCTGCCCAGGGCAGTGGTGGAGTCACCATCTCTGGAGGTATTTAAAAGACACATAGATGAGGTTCTTAGGGACATGACGGTCTCTTCCAACAAAAATGATCCTACGATTCAGCATTTGCTCCCTTATTTCTTTAGGATTATTTCAGCCTTCATTTGTCTTAGAATTGTGTCATGACTATATGGCATTTTTCATACTTGTTCATTTATTTGTTCAGTAACTTCATATAGAAGTGCTTTGGTCTCAAACAAAATCCCTAGAGAGTCCCCAGAAAGAAAGGTTCTTCAGCACAAAAACATCTTGTACAGGGAACACAGAAAAAAAAAAATTTGAGCACATATCCCTTCCAAGAACTATGACCTACACATTGATTATCTAGTGGCCATAGAGGCTCTGGAAAAGGTGCCTGTTCCTTGGTGTTTAAACACAGATGTACTGTCCACTTTCACCCATTTCGTGCACTGTTATTAAAGCTCTCTCGTCAACTACCTTGTTATGTTTTTGTATTTATTCTACAATAGTTTATAACCCCATTGACACCATATGCTGCTTTTTCAGATGCGATATCATAAGTAGCAGTAAAGTGACTAAAAGTATTTAACCTTAACTGTGCATTAGGAAACTAAACATATTTGCATCACTAGTCAATGAGCTGATCAAGGACAGAAGTACAGCATATTTTCTTCAGCCCCTGCTTTAAAAGGCACTACAATGCTTGTGGATACATCCTCTATCTTCTCCTTTGCAACGCTGCAAAGTTAAGCTTTTACAAGGTCATACAGCATTGCTTTAGATATAGTAAGAACAGGTTTCTCCACGTCAGATCATGTTGACATATTGCAATATAACATTATTTTCACCCAGAGAAAGAATTCAGTTGTTACACAAGAAAAATCTTAATGGCAGAGTGTTTGATTACAGGATTTTTTTTTTTTTTAAGTACCAAAAGAAAAATAAAGTCTGTGCTCATACTTGCTTCATCTCTCTTCTGCTTAAGACCACACTTCCTCCATTTAATCTTCCTAGGAGGTTCTGTTTCTGGACACACTATTCCACTAATCACAAGCTCTCCTGAAACAAAAGAAAGTTGATCAAAGAAACAAAGTTCACTAAGTCATAATAATTATTTTAGAAGGCAGATTTGCACAACCTACAAGCACTTCAGCCGATAATACATTTCCTTGATGCTGAACTTTTCAGATAGCTTTAGAGCCATTAAAAAAAAAGCAGCTTTTCAACATCAAGTGTTTCAGAGTGCAATATAACCCACAACTTTAGAAAATAATCTGATTGTATTCCAGTCAAAGAACATTTTAGAAAACCATGACATGAGGGTCAAGTTTTGAGACAAATCGTATCAATTGTAGGGACACAAAGAAATACTGTTTTCAAGCAGACTCATGAATTAGGAAAGGACCAAATTAGGCTGACCTGTCAGAAAAAAAATATCCCTGAGAACAAAATGTATTCCATCACTTCAACATTTAACACTGACATGGGATAAAATATAACAGTTATCTGCTCTGGAGACTTATCCCCACAGAAACAATCCAATGAATGATCCAGTAAGTTGTCTTTTTTCCTAGTATGGGATAGAACTGTTTGATGTAATAAAACTACTAGCACAGAGAAACTGTTTTGTTCTTCCTTAAACAGCTAAGGCAATGGAACTTCACATGCTCTGCTGATGCTATTTCTATCTGAAACAGGAGTTGCAAGAAAGGAAAAAGGTTACAGGGAAATATGACCTACTTTTTTAAAAGGACCAAACAGTAACCATCTCAAAGCTCTCATGGCATGAGATTAACCCACAGATTCCCATTTAGTGCCCTATCAGGAGAAAGCAAATAGGTATTTTGGAACCAATACCTGAAGGCCTCATCATATAGTTTACGCGCTCGCCTCGCCAATATTCCAGAGGTCTCATTCGTATCCTTTTTGTCCGACGAACATTAGGCGTGTTGGAAGGCATTACTAATTTAGAGGATGAAATCATTCATATTAAGTATGAAAAGAAAATTCAGAAGTGTAATACTTTAAAGCTTCTTCTTGTTCCAGATCAGGGTGTCAGCGTTTCCCAGCCAATATTTATATCCCATTGCTATCATGACAGGAAAAGGGAATCAAGTATTGCCAAAAGCCTTCTTTTGCATACATGAGTATTTCACTCTCCCTTTTCTTAAACAGTCACCATGCTGACTTTACATTAGATTTCATTCTATATATCTTAATGGAACACTGAGATACAGACATTAGGGGCTCAAGCACAAGGAGCAGAAAATAGGCTACCACTGTGAAGACAAAGCTCTTGACAAAGACACCTGCTTAAATCTGAGGGATTTCATTAGCCAGAGTGAACAGGCAATGCCATGGTTATAGCGATATGAGAATAACAAAGACCCTCCTCTTCCAGATTCTTACGTCGCACCTCCAAGGTCCAGAAAAACAGCACTTTTACTGACAGAAACCCCACCATCTGACTTCTCAGATACTATAATAGATAAGTCTGAAGGTATTTTCAATTTTTCTGAACTGCCATATATGAATACAGTAAGATCCTATATTTTAGTGTTTGTAAGAAAGAATAAAAGCCCCTTAAGAGAGTTGAGAGCAACTTAGTCAAGAATATTTAAATGAAAAACAAAACAAACAAAAAACACAACCAAACTTGCTGAAATAGTTTTTGAAGGTAGACAACTGTAGTGTTGTTCGTAAAATAATAATTAAGTGAACAAAACAATTAAAACAGATTAGTGTGGGGTTACAATCCACTGCATGCCCATCATTCCATCCTATCTGGACTCAGATGAACAAAGGAGGCAGGTTATTTGCACCCTCAGTTACACTGTGTGAAACTAATTCAAACTCTTACTGTTCTCACTGAACTGTCAAAGCACTGCCTTGACCCAGTATTAAATGAAAAATGGAAATGTGACAGTTAAAAAGATAATTGAATATAATAAACAAAGAAACACCAGAAGTTTTTAAAAGTGACTTAAGTCACATTAGAGCAGGGTCACATAATACCCTGAAAAGGAACTAACAAAAATCATACCTGTAAACACTAACATATGAACCCATTTCTAGGTGTTTTCCTCTGTCTCTCCTTAGCAAAGTTTACATTAAGTTGGAAACCTATTGGTATTTACACACTTACATTAAGATATTTTAAAATACTCTTACCTATTTTATGCCTTATGGTGTCCGACAACAGATTTTTTACTTGACAATCTGAGTCTTCAGAATTCTCTGAAAATACATTTCAAAACAACACATTAGGAATCTGTTATTCCTGACTCTTAGCCAGCATACCTGCTAGAAGCAAAGGTAAGACAAACAGAAGTCCCAGTGTTAGTGCTCCCACTTACACTTTGTCTTTAAACATATGTAAAACCAAATGTAGATGAAACAGTACACGTAATTTGATCTTAAACAGTGTAAGCTTGAAAATTACATTAAAACTATGCATTCAAGTAAATATTCCTCAGACCCATAACTCCGAAAAAACTAACACTGGCAAATTATAACTACACATATCATTTTATTGATTGAAGTGCAAAGTCATTTAGCTTCATACCACTCGGGCTTAACTTTAGAACAAACTTATTAGCAGAACGCACACAGAACTAGGTCTCCAAAGAAAGAACTGCATGAACTAATAATTTGTACAATTGGCTCTGAAACACTAACAAAGACTTTCTATCCCCAGGGCTCATATTCATCACAACAGTACATGCAACTTGTGTAGGAAAAGTTATTAATACAAGAAAAACAAAATATTTTCAGGCTAACGGGCCTAAATTTTGGTCTAGGGTGGCCTGAAGTAATCAAATATAGTACATCACATGGCAACACACGAAACTGGTACAACTTAAGTCTAAAAAATTTGTTCAAAGTATTTTGGAAGGATAACTTTATCCTGGTAGGCTTGATGCCAAATCATGTAGTATACTTATCATTCCAAAGCTAACACCATGGAAAGTTGGCATAATGCATCACATACTTGGGCAACAATGTGACCACAGCCAATCTAATCTGCATTTCTTATTCTGGACAAGCAGAATGCAACAGAAATTACCATCAATTACAGCTTTTAAGATGTTTATACATCAAATGCAAGAAATACCAACTTTAAACCTTACCTGAAAATGTATTATCCTGTTCAGAAGACTCACTTCTGGAAGTGAATTTGTCACTAGGTTCTAGAACAGGCCCACTTCAAAAAACAAAAACAACACAACAAAAACACCTGCTTGAATATGTTAAATTACAGCAGTACCAGGAATAGCAACTTAAGGGGTTTTTTCCTATCACGCGAGTTTGTTTTTTTCCTTCTAAACATCTGTATGTACCAATTAGACACTGAAGCAAATGACTGTCAAATCACAGGTCTGAAATCCATCAATTGCTCCTCTGCTCGATTATCAGGCAAACTAGTGTTTACATCATCTCTCTGAAGAGATTTCCCAAAAATCTTGCCCCTTTTTTTCTATTTCCTCCTTTCCAGAAGAAACAGACCTCCTCCCTTCCTCTGTAACACCTTTCAAACAATTTGCCATAGGCCATTATTATAAAAGCACTTCAAAGAAATGCTTTGCATACTGTAAGGAAAGGACAGTAGAACAGTTTGTAAATGTAATTTGTAATATATACGCTGTCAAAGTCTTCCCCATAAAACAACAATATATGTTACATATATGTAACTCCACCAGAGATTCTCCAGCAACCAGGGCCCTTGGAACAGGACTTTTCTTGCAGCCTCAGCATTGCTACTCCTAACCTTGCCTCCTTCCCCATCTGTGGTTGTGCTTCACAGCTTTTACCATGCCAATAAAGCTCAGCTGTGATCCACCTGAACTCCAGATGTGCTTCAATGCTAGATTAGCACACCTACCCTGCATAGCACCAGTTTGTCCAAGTCAGTCTGCAATAGGCTTACTTAGAATAAAACGATACAATTTTTAGTAGAATTACAATATCAGAATCTAATAAACTCAGATTGACGCTTCTGTTTGCTTTATTATTAAGTTCTCATCTCATGAAGGAAAAGGTGTGTGCACTTCTACCTGCACAGACAAGAGTTTTGATTCCCGATACAGCTCTATACCCTACTTTATAGCAACTTTATTAGTACAGTTGATATGAGTTCTAGGAGTGCTGGTATTTCTGTTAAAACAAAACAAAACAAAAAAATCACATGATAGTACAGAAGCAAGCCTCAAAGGAAAAGATATTCCTGATGGGAACAATAATTTTATAAGTTTATTAGCTTGCATTAGCATGGTATTTTGAACACCTCAGGCATGAATCATGACCCCTTTTCTACAAGATTCTTTGCTAGTAGAATACAGGTAGTACCAAAGAGCTGTTTTGCTTCCACAGGGAAGAAGTGGGACTCAATGCAAGTTTTACAGACAACTCCGGGAATTACCTTTCATAACCCACAGCATTCTCATCTGCAAAGGAATCTCTAGAAGAGAAACAATTATTATTATGTTTACAAAGCAAATTTTACTTACTGGAAGGAACACATAGGTCAATTTTCTGCACTGAACAGAACCATATGAAACCAATTATTTTTTTTTTAAAGCAACGTAAAGAGCAGTCATTAAAAACCTCAATTAGATTAGTTAAAGAAATTCCTCTTTTCATTACCAATCATTAGTAAAATTACTTCCACAAAAATAAATGTGGTTGAAGAATTAAACACTGTATTATTTATAACTGAAGTAACAAACCTGACAGTGACATTATTCTATGAGGGGGTGGGGCTGTGTGCACATGTGGGAGTTTAGTTTGTTTTTAACTTGGATATGCTACTAAGATCTCAAAAGAACACTTTAAAAATGTCAGCACAAACTCCCTTATGCAGAAGGAGACACTAGATCTAGCAACCACCTCTGAGAACAGGATGTTGAATACACTACTCAGATTCTCATTAACTATTCAACCAGCCTGAAACTGTCCCATGTTTGAATTGTGCCATTATTGCTTAGAAGTTAAAAAATTGTATTCAATTATCTACCAAGTTCCACCACACCTGTAAAGCACTACATAAAAAAAACCCAAAACTTACTGTAGTCCACGTTGGATGTTACGTTTTCTTTTGTTACTTTTTATTTTTATGGATGATGGCTTCTGTTTTTTTCTCGCCACAAGCTGTACAGAAGAGCTGTCAGAATCCACTGTACTTTGAGTATCTGAGGCATCCTCAGGGTCCGAGCAAACATCTTTACTGTTTCTGTGAGGAATCTTTTTGGGCATCTTCCCTGACTTAGCTGAAGATAGTTTCTTTTCAGAATTCTGCACACTGTCTATGTCTAGTGCTTTTACAGGAGTTGTATTACCAGCATTACCAAGTGACTCCCATGTGTCACATGCATTTTCAGGTTTTCCAGACTTATCCAACTTTTGAACCACAGAAGCCTGTAATTTATGAGGCAGGGGCAAGGTAAACACTTCAGTCAATTGTTCAGGCTGTATTTCCAGCCCTTGCTCACCAGCTTCACTGACAAGACTCTCCCCGCTTTGTAACTGAGGCTTTTTATTACTACTTTTCTTGCCAGGTTTTTTATGCTTCTCTCTCAGACTCTCTGCCAGTCTCTCAGCTACTTTATCTTTTGAAAGTTTCTGATGAGCATTTTGTTTCTTTTGAGCTAGGTGCTGAGAAGCTTTTGAAGCCAACTGCAGACATTTAGAAGACTTGAGACAAGTTTTTAGAGAAACAGTCCGCTCTTGCTGATGCCCAGCTGAGGGCACAGGCAAATCCTCACTTGGCACCACCCTTGGTTTACATTGGTCTGATCCAGATGCTTCTGTTTCCAATCCAGACTCTGACAACACCAGTTCTTTGGCTTCTGGTTCCCAGAACGCGTCCTTTTTCTGGTTTAGAGAGCCTTGCCTAAGTGAATTCTTTTTAGCCTTTCCTATCAATACACAGAACACTTGGACATTAATATCTTTGACCCATGAAAACCTGAAGGAATATGTTGACATCTGAACAAATAAAAATAAACCCAAGAATAATTTAAAAAAAAAATTACAAACCCAGATTTTTCCCTGAGGGTTAAAAGAAGGCTTTCTAAACTTCAGTGTATGGAAAACTCAAACCAGAACTTTTGGTGTAATTCCAGTATTTGCTAGCAGAAAAAGAGGGCAGAAATGTTACATTCAGTCTGCCTTCCAGTTTTCAGTGCTCCCTGCTACAAAACCGATCAAGTAACTCCTAAAACCTGATCCCCTCCAGTTCAAACCACATCTCTTATAACCTCCCTTCTCCAGAGAGAGAAGCAAAAGCTTGTGGGTACCTAACTTTGTCTGCTCACCAGAAAAGGCAACACTGCTCACTTAATTTTTTAGTGTCCTAACAGAAAGGGCTAAGGGAAAAAAAAAATATAGGCAGAAAAAAAAAAATAGGGAGAAAAAAAAAAAGAGCAAAGACACGCAGTCTCACTGCCTTATATGTATACCCAAGCCTAACTGTGCAGCTGAAACATCAGTTAGGAATCCATTAACATCTCTCACCTACTTTATTCTTATTGCACAATAAAATAACAGAAAAAAAAAATCCAGTAAGACGACCTTGAAGCAGAAGTCTGAACACCTGTCAAATAACTTACCCATATGAGCACTGCTTTGCCTTCGAGACTTAAAAACCTTTTTTTCACTGTTAGAAGAGACTGGATCTGATTGTGGTGCTCCTTTGGAGTCGTGTACTCCGACATCCAAAGCAGGCATTTTCTGTTTACTAAGTGCTTCAACCTGTACATTTTTGTTCTTGCTGTTCTTACTCTCCGTCTTCTTTTCAGAGGGCTGAGATTTCATAACAGGAGTTGCAGAGCCATCTTTTTTTGATTTGGTGCTCTTCCACGGTATTGAAAACGAAGACGTAAAAGATGCATCATCTGATACAATTAAAAATTCACATTCACTTTCTACTTCTATATCTTGATCTTTGACAGGAGGAGGTGATGGCTGTGATATTGAGGCTGAATACCTAAAAGAGGGGCAAAGTACTCAAATCATTTGAAAAAAAAGACAAAACCTTGCAAATCTAGTGGTGATTCTAGAACACACTACAGGACATTCCTCAGAAGAATTATTGTAAAGTCCATCATTCATTGCCCTTTCTCTTCCAAAACAACGACAAGGCTTGCTTCTCCTTGCTTTGGCCTCACATTCATACCTCATTATTTCTCAAACACTGGGTAGTCAACTTCTATCTAACCAGTCAGATCCAGATTAGCTCAGATCTGCTTGATCACTACTAACTTCAGAATCGCATCAGGTTTTCCTGAATCCTTGAACGTACCTGTCAAAACATTTCAGTCTCAATCTGAACAGCTACATACTATTTTACTGGCAGACGAAAGTAACAGCAGTGTTAAATCTTAACAGCACAAAACTTCAAACAATTATTCAAACTCTTTCTGAAGCTGCATTTTTCAGGAACAATGGACTATCCCAAAACATTCTCCCAGACCATGTTTCTAGATACAAGGACATTGCTCCAGTACTCAGGACTAAGTTATTTTACTAGCAAATTATGTACCTTTCTCCAAGTGTTCCTGGTGCTAGAGCTGCTAAGGCCATCAAAGCAAAAGACTTCTCTTTCTGTACAGAAGACATAGCAGTACATTCTGTTCCTTGTAGGAGATCAACCTGCTCATCTCTCGCAGTTTGAAGGTCTTCCAAATTTTCACCTTCCAAATAGCCTTTCACTGCAGCAGTACTCTGGTCATCCAAATGCAACCTGTGTATGAAAAACAGCATTCACATATGATGCTATAAATCCTGAGTGCACAGAAAAGTATTGTGTGGATGGACAGATGCTCTCATTTTCTCCTGTTGACAGCACCTCACTTGTTACAAACAAGCTTTCCATTTGGTAATTTGCTAGAACACAGATTAGCAGTGCTACCGCCCAGCATACTAAATAGCAAGTGTCTAAATCAATAAAGCCACATGGGTCAACTTATGACTCTTGATCAAAGTGCAGGCTGCACAAGACAAACCTCTATTTTTAGGAGAACGTGCTCCAGGAATTGTGAGGCTTCCCAAACCCTAGGTGCAGTCTCTTCCCAGTCTCACTACATCATGTGTCAATGGGACCAGTGTCAGTCCTTCTCAGCTACCTACCCTGGAGATTCAGTCCTCCAGGAAAGCAGAACAGGGGCTGAGACCGCTGGCCACTACTGCAGCTGGGCTTCCAATTTTTCAAAGAGTAGATAATGACCACAACTGAAGTTGTTCTGCTTTGGATAAAACATTTGTATATTCAGAGCAAGAGGAACAGTGACTGCTCATCTCTGCTTTAGCAAATTTTTTGTTAACTTGTAAGGCCAACATTGTCAACAGGATTCACTGAAAAAGTCTAGACTATGTGAGAAGCTGATAATTTGGGGCACTTCCCTGGGAAAAAAAAGGAGTTCAGATCTATTCTGATATGCTTCCTGCACTTGGGTACTGCGTTTTTGGAAATTAACCCCTATCAGAAGAATACTTCATGAAGAATAATGCTGTCCTTCTAAAACCCAGATACAGGAATTGTCTAAAAAGCTTGGAATTACTTTTTAGGAGTTCACAATCCAGACTCATAAATGATTGAAACCACTGTGTTAATTTACCTGAAAATGGAACAAAGGGGGGAACTGGACCATGATGATCAGCTCTACTTACATATGTACAGGAGAACTTTCCACTTCCTCCAAAAGAATAGGTGATCCAACAGGTGCACGATCATCCTCAGGGTCTGAAAATATGGCAGAAATTGTGTGTATCTTTTAAGATTTGTTTCTCATATAGACACAGGAGACTTTTTTTTTTTTTTTAAGAACTGGCTGTGCAATCCTGTATTTCAGGCTGAAGGGGCAATTCATGTAACCATTTGCCATATATATTGAATAGGCTTAATTTGTCTACTCAAAAGCTTGCAAAATCCCAAGAAATAGTTACCCCAAGAAACTTAATGATAGTGCTACCAACCTCTGCTGTTGACTGTAGACAAGGATTCTGCAGAATTACGGGCTCTTTTCACAAAGTTACTTAACCCTGCATTTGGCTGTCAGAGTTGATAAAGAATAATGAGAGAAGGTAAAATATTTTATAAAGCAACAGTATTTTGACAGGAACAAAAATTTTTTACAGAACACAATACAATTTCCTTCCCTTAATTCTTAGACATTTGAAGCACAGTTTTATTATAACTAGACAATTCAATTTTCTATCACATTAGACTTTCTATAACTAACTACAAATTTCAATCAACAGGTACACTGTACACTGTAAAAATCAATTTACAGCTTTAAAAAGACATCCTGCTAGTCCAAAAGCAAGCTATTTATTCTTTTCCTTTGAATGAATAATTTAATTCACCTTTATTAAGTCAGGCTGGGGCTTTGCAAGAATTACTTTGAGATTATACAGTATTCTAACATCAGACTAAAGTAAACAAACACCATTATACAGGATGCCTGTTCTCAGCATTGTCTTTAATAAAATAGCCTATTTTTACAAAAAAAAAAAAAGAACCAAAACGTTCAAACTAAATATACAAACTAGACTATTTGCATCATTCTCTCAGACAACATATTAACAAGTCCTACAACTTTTTTCCACTCTTCAACAAAGTTATGGAGATAAAGTTGTATTGTACCTGTTTATCAGGAATTGAGAAGCTGCTTTTTTAAAAGAACTGTCTTTCAATTGCCCCAAGGGAGTCAAAGACAGCCATACTTGCCCCCAGTTACACAGCAGCATGCTTCAACCCACTACCATGAGAAATGTAACTATCCTGGACAAAAAGCTGATAAAGCTTTCATTAGCAAAAAGCCAAGAAAAGAAGCTATTAAATAAACCTTGTTATGGAATATTTACTATTAGGTCACAACAAAAGAAGAAAACTATCACCAACAACTACTACAGATGGCTAAATTATAGTCTAGAGATACTAATACATGTGACATATGGAGCTTATTAATTCCACACTCAGAGAGAACTAAATTCTAGACAACTAAACTTGTACCCAATGCTAAGTTGTGACACTGCCTTAACTAACTTACACTTGTGCTTGGTGTTGAAGTAGTCTTCTCATCTTGGACAACAGAAGGTAAGCAAAGGTTTGGACTGGGAGATCCTATTGTGAGATCACTGTCAGTATCTATAAAGAAAAATCTCTAAATAAGGGATTCTTGCAATTGTCCACATTCCATTTATGTTAACAAGTCACTAAGGCTCATTAAGGTCATGACTACTCCGGAAAAATATTACCTCTATAAGAGAGCTAAAATACAGTTTAAAGGGCTGGAAAGGGAGTGCATTTAAAGAGTGCGAGAAGGACTTTCTTTATATCCATTTTATTTCTATTTATTTACCACTGGATATAATGAAAGAAAGAAATGGGGGGGTGGTTGTGGTTTTTTGTTGTTTTGTTTGTTTGTTTGTGGTTTTTTTTGTTTGGTTGCTTTTGTTTTGGCTTTTTTGTGGTTTTGTTTTTGTGGGTTTTGGTTTGTTTTTTTTTTAAAAAACCAGCAAATTAAGCAAAACACCAAATAAAAGCTTACTTTTAAAACAATCCTCTATGAATTTCATCACATCTTGACTTGGCTGTACGTTAATCTCATTTCTATAAAGAAGATTTAAAAAAAAGTATTTTCAATCAAAAATACTAAATGTTCCCATCTCAGCAATATAATAGCATTGAAGTTCTTAATACCTGCAAATTTAGATTATTATTTCCACTAGTCCCAGCTTTAATATATTTTACCTACTATTTCCATGCACAAATATCTGTAAAGAAGCTCATCTAAATCAGGATTCCAGAAAAGAAAGCCCCACTATCACAGAACATGATGAGAATGAAGAAATATCTCTACATAAGAGAAAGCATACAACTACTGCAACAGCCCAACAGAGCTTTGTGATGAATAGAGATTTTTGCTTGAAATAACACATTTAAAAAAAAAAAAAAAAAAAAAAAAAAATCAGTCTTCAAGTAATGTTTCCTGCACAATGATCTAGCCTCAACAGACCCAGAAATTAAATGTGTAGGATGCACATCTACCCTTACATACAAGGGCTGCTTCTCTTTCTACCACTTATCCAGTTACTCTCTGCTTCTCCAAAGGTTCGGCAGCAAGATTGGCTTGAGGTATCAAACCTGTGATCAAGCAAACAGCTCAGCTGCTTGGATTACTATTTCATATCTCCCGGGACAAATGAGAATGGACTGTGCTGATCAAAACATAACATGAGAAAACCACAATAATAAGAGAAAATCCACATAACATTTCTCCCACAACGATTATTACATATATGCCTTTAAAAACAGGTAATTTGGTAAGCTCACAAAATGCATGTCTAAAAATGGACTCCAGTAACAAAAAGTTCACTGACTCCTGGCATGTCTTTAAAGAAAGCTACAGCACTGCAAATACTCAGACTCATCCATCACATTTACCAGCAAGGGCCAAAGAACTCAAGCTAGAACTCTGCCCAGGCTTCATTTCTCTGCCTCCTGAAGGGCAAAATGTTTGCACAGACCACTGCTTCCAAGCTCAGGCAGCACACGAAAGGGTAGTTTAGGTACAGCTACACCACATTGTGCTGCCTCAGCATAGGAATATGAAGGAAACCCTTGATGCTTTGTCCCCCAGAACAATTTGCTCCACCCACAGTTAAGAAATACAAAAATCTGGGAAACATCGTATGATCATTTTAATAGGATACACCCAATAGTTTTGACATTAAGTTCTCAGATAAAAATCAACACAAGTTTTCCAAACAACCTTATCTAAGAATAAAATTTTAAATGTAAATTACCCTCTTCCACAGCAGAATCTTGGTCTGTAATCAGTTTTAAGATAATTCTGTGAAGAAAAAAGAATCAGTTTTCACTAAACATGTTGACACTTGATAGCAAAACAAATAAGTAACCAACCTCCTGTCTGTCATGTAAGCAAGTCTCAAACATTCTGGATCCACCTGAAACTAGTGGGAGTTACCACACCCCTGTTTTTGTTAGAAATTTTCAACATCAGCTTAAAAAGGCAGGAAAAAACTCTAGGTTGTACAGGAAAACAACTGACAAAAAGTCATCACTTCAGAAAGAGTACAGAACTGTACTTCCCAGCAAACCAAACACTCAGCCTTCAACTTCATCCCCTTGTAGCACAGTACAGTATATTCAACTGGTAAGCAATCTTCCATAGAAAAAAATGAAATATTCCTGTAAATGAGCTAGAAGAGCTTTTAACAGCCTCTTTATTGCTGTGTTCATATCCTGCTACACATCAAGAGCTTTTAAACTCCCCACATATCTCTGCCAGAGGACGGCAGGATGAGATGAGAACATCTCTCGTGTCTCTAAACAAGAGGCGGTGGTTCTTTACATGCTTACCCGTGCAAGGAAGATCTCCAGAGATAACCGACAGACGCAGCTGCGTCTGACAAATCAGACAAATATCAGAGCAGAAAGTAGCTGTGCCAGCAACCGGGGCCACGAGGGAGGGCAGAGCACTAACACTGGCCCCGCCCTGCCCAGGGGAAAGCGGGGATGGCCCCCAAAGCCCGGCCGGCAGGGCCTGAAGGAGGGCCGGGCCCGCCCCTCAGGAGCGCCGGCAGAAGAGACAGGGCCGCGCCCCGACTGCCATGGCAGACAAGGGCCCCTGCCCCTAAAACACACGCGCGCGCACACACGCGCACCCCCTCTCCTCCTTCCGCCGCTTCCCCCGCGCTGGCGCTCTCTCACCAAGTCCTCTACCAGCCGGTGCCGCCGCGACGAGGACGAAGACATCCCGTGCCGCGGGACTCGGACTCGGACAACGCCGCCGCAAGTCCCTCCCGCCGCTTTCGAATCTCTCGCCTTTCCGCTGAGCGCGCGTACAGGCACTGCGCCGGCCACGCCCCCTTCCCCCATTGGTTGGTGTCCGCCGCGCGCCAATGAAGGAGGCCTCTTTGCGCACGCGCCCCACCGGACACGGTTGTCGCGCCTGCGCAGGAGCCAGGGCAGGCTCGCTCCGCCTCCCCGCCTGTTCCCGTTCTCAAAGCCGCTTTCGTGCCGTATGCGGGCCGGGCGGTTTAGTGCTGCAGTTCTTGCTTCATGGCAAACGGTAGGTTAGTGCCTCGTGTTCCTAAACGCTGCCAAACATTTACAATCACCACAGGGGTATGCAGGTTTTGCTTTAAAACGCTCCTGAAGAACTCAACAAGGAGCTCAAGTAACTGAGAACAGAACACCACAGTATCCAAGTTACCTTCTATCATTGGCAAAAGATAGCCCCAAACCAGAATTTAAAAGGATGCTTTTTACCACACACTGGTGCCAAGCATCCAGACACCAAGCCTTGTCACCCCATCTACTTTCTAAGCACCAAGGGGAAGGCCAAATTCATGGTTCTGTGACACTGAGGGGAATTTTACCCCTCGTTGCACCAGGGCCAACATTTTACTCCGGAACTGTCATCTTCCTGGCAATTTCTTTAAAGGCTTTAGCTCTTTCACAATGAGAAGTCTTCCCACATGCATACTGCAAAGTTGATTAATCCATGCCAGTTATAAACAACTATAGGTAGATTTATTTTCAATGTTACTTTGGCCATCCAGTAATTCCTTGAGCCAATTGCTACAGAAAGTTCAACTCTGAGAGTCTCACAGTTAATGTACGTTCCCAATGAAAAATACTACTAATACTATTTCAGAGGTAGCTGAGAGCAGTCTCCCCCTGGCAGCAGCCCATGAAAGAGCCAGCGCCATAAGCAATAAAAACCATTTTTTTCTGCCATGACCTCCAGGTGACATCCATCACAGTCAGGAGGCAACCTCATAGTTTGAATTTCTCTCCTGGAGCAAACTGAGGAGCACACTCTCACACACCTTACTAGAAAAGATCCTTTTGTAATAAATTTTGACTCCAATTAACTTAAACAATTAAGGTCTTATTGCCAAATAGAAGCAGGCTGCAATAAGCAAAGACAGCGCTGAGCGGCCCCCCTTAATAGTGGCAGTGGCGCACAACACGTGGCGGGTTCTTTCAGTTTTTATATCCTCCGGTCGTCCCTCCTGTGCATGTGTCTTCTGCTGCTAAGTGGTTGTGGTTATGACTTTGCAACAACCTTGACACGCCTCTCCCGCCAAACGACCCGACCCACCACCCTTAGTTTTCAAACAACTTTCCAAACTGCTCATCAAGTACAACAAATAACAAAACATTTCAACAAAGGGACTTTAATGAACAAATTCCTTGTATTTATCACAACTCCCCCCTTTTTCTTACTTAATTTGTTCATTAAAGCGTTGTAATTCTTGGCTACTCAGAACAAGTAACTCAGTATTATCTTGACCCGTCAATTGTTCACATTTTGCTGTAATCAGTAATAAATGTGCCGCCTCTAACCTGCTCTTAACAACGGCTATAACTTTATTAAAAATACACGGCCCAAACATTAAAACTAATGTTAAAAGAATTAATGGTCCTGCTATGGTAGAAAGAAGAGTTGTGAGCCAAGGTGATTGTTTGAACCAGGCTTCATACCAATTTTGATGAGACTCATATTCTTTCTTTCGTTTTTCTGTATTTTCCCGCAATTTACTCATGGTGTTTCTTACTAAGCCCGTATGATCTGCATATACACAACACTCTTCTTTTAAAGCTGCACAAAGGCCCCCTTCTTTAAGGAATAAGTCTAATCCCCGTCGATTTTGCAATACCACTTCTGACAATGATCTGACCGATTTCTCTAAGGCGGTAATGGATTGTTTTATCTTTAAAAGGTCCTCATCAACAGCTAGTCTTAATGCAGTCAATTCCTGATTTTGTCTTACCAAAGAAGCAATTCCGACTCCTGCACCTGCTGTGCTAAGAGCTATTATGGCTCCTAAAGTCAAGGCAGTTATGGGTTCTCTTTTTATTAGTCGATGTGAAAGGATAGTCTCTAATTGATATCCGTATTCCTTTGGATGGTACGTGATTTTGGGAATTATTACTACTTGTATACAAAATTATTTTACAGTCTCTAGATAATTCATAGACACACAGGAGGTAAGTCCTGTTTTTGAACATATCCATTTAGCATTGTCAACTGGTATCACCCATCCTCTAAGTTTCTTAGATCTAAGAGTCTCATTATTTACACACAAATGCCGTTTTTCAGGGGGTATTCGACCTACACATCTTCCCTGTCCTCGTACTTGTTGCAGCGATATCCCTTGAGTGTTGTTTTCCCATTTACAGGCTTCAGGGTTTAACCCATTGGCAAATTGTGGTCTGTTAACAATTCCGATAGCTTCAAAATATGGTGGTTTGGCATTAAAGCATAAACAACATTCTGTTGTTAGATTCGGGGATGTTTTATTAATTACCCGGTGACTCATATCTAATAAAGTCCATAAAGAGTTGGAATTGACTTCCTCTACCTGAGTAAATGTGTCTATATTAGAGTTATTGGCAATTATTTGACTTTCGGTTGTATTGAGGGTCTCAGATGTTTCTCTTGCTTTCAAATCCCCTGTAATCACTACATTGGGGCCTATTGCTTGAGGAGTTTGTTCTGCTATTTCTTTCTTTATAAAGATAAGACCTCCCCTATCTTTCCCAGGTTCCCAGTATCTTATTCCCCACATTTTTCCTAATAACCAGGCGGGATCTGTAGGATTAGATACATTAATATATATATATTGGCAATTTCCAAGCGTCGCAGGACTATATCCGCCGCTCCAATCCTTTTTAGGAGGAACACATTTATAGGGTCCCCTTTCTACAGATAGAAACTTATCTTTTCCTCCCCCTGGGGACCACCCTGACGCTATCGTTTCACATCCCCAATAAGCACAGTAATACGAGCTAGGATGGTTACAGTACCCTTTTCCTGGGTTTGAACTAGAGCAAAAGTAAAAGTCTATGTAGTCTAAACATGGGTTTATGGGTACCGGTTGGCACAGTGTTGCCTTAAAGCTGGGGTTCCCCACTACAGTTTCTTGGGCTATAATTTGCTGATCTTCAAACCTTATTAAGCTCCATCTATATGGTCTATGTGCGGTTTCTCCATAACCTAACAACAATAGTAACGTTAAAGAAGTGTACCAGATTGGGTTGCATTGTTTTTGGCTTTCCCTTATTCCTTTTTTTATTTCTGTCAATTTTTGGGCTTGCTGCTTAACATTGTGGTAGCTCGGCCAGCACTTTGGTGTAATCCCACTCAGGTTTTTGTCTCTCCTGCTTTTTATTCTTCTGCCTCGCCCGTCGACTCGGTTGCTTCGAGCCACGGGGTAAACCATCTTCTCGACAGCAAGAATAGTCTTCAAGAGACCCTGAGTGTTTTTACTTTTTACACCTCTGTTTATGTGCTTCCCAGTTATGGTTTTTGATTATCGGAGAGTGATATGGTACTCCCCTTATAGTGGTTCTGCAGCATGCGTATTTCAAGTTTTAGTATTTGGTCTGTGATCTTTTGTTCCTTATTATAATGTCAATTACATTTTCCTCTAGGGGAAATACCTCCTGCACAATGCAACCGTCAATCTTTATGGCACAATATACATTTGAAACATACAAAGGATAACAATTACAATTCGTATTTACGCATTTGACCCTAAAGTTTTCACAAAAGGGGGATATGCACAGATAACAGGCTGATTATTGTTATTTTATACTTGCACGATACAATTTGATAAGTCCATCTACTGCCTTCGTAATTTAATTTTTAAGGGATCTTCTGTAGGTTCTGCGGTCCATGCACCAGTCTTGACCAGGCCTTTAACTCGGCTGGCGTGTGTCCATTCCCTTTCGGCGGTTCTGTAGTAAGTAAGAAAACATAAGGTCCCTCCCATCGAGGGGTTAGTGATGTTTCCTTCTATGTTTTTATAAGCACTTTATCTCCTGGCTCTAGATTATGTATTTTCATATCTAAGGGCGGGTGTTGTGTTACTAGTCCTTTCTCCCAGAGATATTTTCTCCGTTTTAATAACTGTACTAAATAATTTTGCATCTTAGGATCACTTATTTTTGGGTGATCGTGAGGCATTTCTAAATCAAATGGCCCAAAATCTGTCTCTATTAATACTAACAAATGACGATATCATCTGATTTTTGGTAGCTTTGTAAAATCAATTTTATTTTTGAAAAGGGACGGTGTGCTAGCTCTCTACCGCCAGGAATCCATGTTCTTAACTGCTGTTTATTCACTTTCTGACATATTAGACACCCTTCAACAATAGTTTTAGCTATTTTATATGTCCCTATACAAGCATATTTAGTATGCAAATTGATCAGCTAGTGCCTGTGTTCCCCTATGTGTAATACTGTGCAGCTTGTTCATTATATTGGCTGCAGTTACTTTTGGCATTATTTCTCTTCCATCTTTTAGTTTCCATTGCTCACCCCGTTGCTTTGCTCCCAATTTTATTAATTTTTCCTTTTCTGTGTTATTGCATACGTGCAGGCTTGCATATCCGTGGCTAGGACATCTTTTGGTTTTAGTTCTTCTAAGGCAGCTATGCTAACCACTCTACCACTGATCATTCGGACCTAATCGATTTAGAAGAATATGTGGGTTTGCCACCACAGGGAATCGGCTAACTGTCCTCTTATTTGTCTCTCTTAGATCGTGTACTAACCTCCATTTCCCATCTTTTCCTTACAGGTAAAATGGGGGTATTAAAGGAAGACATACATGATTCAAGTAACCCCTCTTTTTTTTTTAATAATCTTTTTATTTCTGGTTTTAGTCCCCTTCGGCCTTCCTCAGATGTTGGATATTGCTTTACACGAATAGGTACATCTGGACTAGAGATTTCTACCTTAAAGGGTGCCACACTTCAGGACTGATTTTATCTTCATCCTCTACTCTGAGAGGGCATAGTTTTATTCGAATTTTTCCTCCTATCACTTCTAAATTAATGCCTAATTCAATTATTAAATCTCCCCCAAAGATTATTTTCGGCCTCAGGAACTAAAAGCAAATCTCCCACTCCCATCTTAATGTCTGTATCAATGATTATGTCTTTTATAACAGGGACCCGAAATGGCTCCCCTTTTTCCCCAATTACAATTCAATTTCTTGTTGCTGGGGTCCCACTTTTAATTTTATTAAGGGCTCTGTTCCTTTTTGGGTCCCCAGCAAGAAGAGTCCCGGACACCTCTATTCTGCTTTGAACATTCGCTCATCCACTTTCTTTTTCCTGCAATTTTGCTTTATATGTCCCTTCTTCCCACAATAGAAACATTCCACTGGTTCACCTTGTTTTACTATAACCCCATCACTAGGATCTCCTGGTTTTGGATTAAACTCTTTCCTCGGGGGTGCTCCCCATCTTGCAGGTTTCCACCCCTGCTGAGCTGTACCCTCTCTAACTGCCGCAACCATCATTCGTGCGGTTCTTCGCTCTCTCTCATCTTCCCTTCTAACGTACGCTTTCTGAGCTTCTCTCAGTAGCTCATCTAAACCCCGATTTTGCCAATCTTCCAATTTTTCTAGCTTCTTTCTAATATCTGTCCAAGACTTAGCTACAAATTGTGTTTTTAATAACGCTTCCCCCACGGGGGTACTAGGATCTACTCCTGAATACAATTGTAAGCTTTTCCTGAGCCTCTCTAACCATTCCGTGGGTGTTTCTTCTTTCTTTTGGTATTCGCTAAACACTTTACCAATATTTTGACCTCTTGGAACGGACCCTCTAATACCTTGGATCACTATAGTTCGCAAATCCTCCATATGACCCCTATGTATTGGATCTTGATTGTGCCAATCAGGTCTTTGCAGCGGCCATTTGATATCGGCTGCAGGACCTTGCTGGTGCTGTGCGTCCCAAATTTGCATACCGGCCCTTCGAATCATCCCCCTCTCTTCTGCAGTAAATAGTATTCCTATTATTGACTGCAGTTCATCCCACGTATAGATATTGGGCCCCAAGAATTGGTCAACTCGCTCTGCTACCGCTAATGGGTCCTCTAACAAGCTTCCCATTTCTTTTTTAAAGTCCCTGACATCTCCGGAATTAAGGGGAACTGCCACGTATCCCATTCCAGCCTGTGGTCCTCCCATCGTGATTTCTTGCAGCGGGTAAAGCTGACTTTGTGATTGTTTTACTTTACTACGGGTGATTGGTCCTGGGGGTTGATTATCTCCTGAAATTTCTGGGATCGGTGCTGAAGGGGGTATATCGGGAACTGGTACGGGGGGTGGTGATGGTGGCACATAAGGTGGAGGTGTTATTGGAATCTCCACTTGCCGCCTTTCTTTCTTTTTCTCTTTTTGGCGGTCATACACTTCACCCCTCTTTTCTTTTAACGGATAGAAGTTAGTCCTAGTTTCTGATCTTATCCATAGTAGTGCATATTCGCTTTCTTCCTGACTGAATGGTTCTTTTGAATTAACATAAATGTTCAGGGCCTGACAAACCCAGTCTTCAAATGACCCAAAAACTGGCCAAGAAAGATGATCTCTGCGAATCTCCTTACCACCCCAAACTTCCATACAATAATATATCACTTCTGTTATGTTCTTACCCTGCCTAGAAGGGTAATCTTCCCAATGCTTAATCATTAATCCTAACGGACTATCTGGGGGAATTGAGGGCAGCTTTCCCTGTGGCTCCCCCCCACAGAAACAGGCGGCCTGCTCTTCTGTCCCATCTTCTGAGATACCCTCACACACACACACAAACGCTTCCCTCGTTCGTGACTCGCTCCCTCGCGGGCTACGAGAACTGCACTACTGGAGGGTCCGCACTCGCTTCGTCCGCAATTGGACGTCTCAGTCTCTGTATCTCAGGAATCCCAGCCCCAACCGAGTGGATAACCGGCCTATACTCACGCTTCCTGCGTCTTCACTCGGGTCTTCGTGCACAAAGTTTACGGGACGTCCTTCATTAATGAGACTACCGCTCATTAATGAAATTACCGGTCTTTACTTTGCTTATTGCAAATTTGAAGTGTTCGTCAGTAAAGGATTCAGTGGAAGGCTCCTGCAAGGGCCGCTTAGAAGGAGAAGCGGGGCGCCTCCCTCATAGGAGTTGCCACTAGAAATTCCTTTATCCGAGTCACGGCACCAAATTGTAATAAATTTTGACTCCAATTAACTTAAACAATTAAGGTTTTATTGCCAAATAGAAGCAGGCTGCAATAAGCAAAGACAGCGCTGGGCGGCCCCCCTTAATAGTGGTAGTGGCGCGCAACACGTGGCGGGTTCTTTCAGTTTTTATATCCTCCGGCCGTCCCTCCTGCGCATGTGTCTTCTGTTGCTAGGTGGTCGTCGTTGTGACTTTGCAATAACCTTGACACGCCTCTCCCGCCAAATGACCCACCACCCTTAGTTTTAAAACAACTTTCCAAACTTCTCATCAAGTACAACAAATAACAAAACATTTCAACAAAGGGACTTTAATGAACAAATTCCTTGTATTTATCACACTTTTAATCCCTTCAGTCTGGTTTCCCCCATGATCATACACTGAGAAAAGAGTTGGCAGCATGTGCTGACCTCAAATCAAGTATGAGACTTTCCCTTCCAGGTGCTGTTTTTTCCCCCCTCTCACTGGGGCAAGTTCTTTGATGCTGATATGGGGCAGACTGAGAACAATGATACTGGGAGACAAAAAACCAAACAAATAAAAAAAAAAATGAGGAGCATAGGACATCCAGATGTCCTGCTGGGATATCCGAAGAATGCTGAGAGGCATTAGCGAACAGCCTGAGGCAACTCCTCAGCCAACCCCCAGCAAATATTCCGGGAGAGGCAGAGGAGCGCTGTTGCAGAATAAGTTTAATCAAACTAACTTTTAAATTGTATTCTATTATTTTAACTGTATTCTTTGGTTTTAATAATCTATTTTAGCATGAGCGGTCAGGCTTGCTGGAATTCCAGGCCACATATCATGAACCTATCATGACCTGGTTGCTTGGTGACAGGGGGCCTTGAAGACAGGTACCAGGAGATAAAGATGAAACACTGTCTGTAGAGGCTGCAAACCATCAGGATAAGACCAGTAAAGAAGCTGACTGGAGGACGGAGGAAGAAAATCCAATAAGAAACAAAGAAGCCCCCAGACCCAGAATTACCACTGGACCAAAAGGCGCATGGACAGTGCATGAAGGACACATGAAGAGTGGGCACACAGATTGTGAGGGTTTAAAAGCCCAAGGCTGTTTTTGTGCCTCCCCTTGAGAGGCACCCAGTCTGGACTATGCTGTACCTTTCAGTTTATTTTTTATTTTGATTAAATTATTTTTTTAAGTACAGACATCTCTAACTATGCTATGGGAAACCTAGGGTCAAAAGATTTATTTAACACTGTGACGCAAGGGTTCTATGGACTTCACGACACGACCAATATGATCATCATGAGCCAATTTATTATTAGTCACACAGAAGTATTTATACCTCTTCAACACAATTATGCACTATATCTATGTTACAACTTAAAGGATTACGTAATACATCTATGTTTCTATTTGAAGAAGAAAGAGCATTACTCAGTTATTATTATCAATCACGAGAAAGCAGAATCTTATCTATTTGGCAAAAGCAAATGGTTCAGGATGCGGCTTGCAGTTACATAATTGTGGTTATACAGAACTGGGTGCTTTCCGCCCTGCACCTGCATGAGGGAGTTTCTCTCCTCCTGCTGTTTTCTACATGCCTGGCTTACAGTACACAATGACTATTTTTGAAACACTGGGTTGTTCACATTCAGATGACCAAAGTCCTGTAAAAACTCATCAACAACACTGTAAATCTGTAAATTCTGTTATGCCCCCTATGAATTGTGCACTTTACCTGTTTATCACTTCTTACAACTCCTAAAACTTTGTAGACTTTCTCGTGACAAGACCAACTTGAAACAGCACATCTATGATCACCAGAAGAACTGAAAAAAAAAAAAGCCCACGCTACCCCCCAAAAGAAAACCAGGCTTCAACTGAGGAAATTGGAGATGAGATTATTAAGTCTTTAGTGGAAATTGGTGTGGAAGTCCCAGAAGAAAGATGACGTGGACTGTGTACACATACGCAGGCATATCGCAAGAAGAGCCAGAGGCCACGAATGCATTGCAAAGAGCAAGTTTTATTTTAGTTACCTCTCTACTGGGGGATCTCCGAAGTCGCACCTGAGCTCCCAGGCAGAGCTGACACAAGCAGGGACGCAGGCGCTGGTCAGTTCAGCCCTGCTGGAAGATCACTGGGCCTGCTGAGCTCACCTGTATTTCAAGGCTTCAGGCAGGCACAGCCTCCCGCTCTTTCTCACAACAAAGCAAGAATCTCAGACATAGTGATAAGGTGCCTAGAGTTTCTCACAGGCCTATGTTATCTAACACAGAGGTTCTACTCATCAAGCACACAAGGTCAGTAAAACAATTAGTGTGATGTATGTGCTTTTTCTACAGACAGGTGCAAGCCACTTTGAGCGTATTTACATTTAACTAACCTCCTCGCCAAATCTTCTGCTACATTCCCATACATGGACCAAGTACTGAAGTTACATTCTTGGGTACCAAGTGGACCCAAGATGGGGAATAAATAGCAGAAAAGGTATTTTTTGACATAGAAAAATTACACGATCCAACTAATGTTGAAGACTTACATGCTTTATTGGAAACTCTTAAATTTTGGCAGAAGGGTATACCAGGGTTCTCCATTATAGCCCAACACTTGTATGATTTGTTAAGAAAAAGGGCTATATGGCAGCAAGGAACAGCTCAATGAGGCAGCCTATCTAAATTATGAGCAGCAATTCATAGGGATCTGGACCAGCTGGATCAATGGGCTGAGGCCAATTGTATGAGGTTCAACAAGGGCAAGTGCCAGGCCCTGTGTTTGGGTCACAACAACCCCAGGCAGTGCTACAGGCTTGGGAAAGAGTGGCTGGAAAGCTGCCTGGCAGAGAGGAATCTGGGGGTGTTGACTGACAGCCGGCTGAACATGAGCCGGCGTGTGCCCAGGTGGCCAAAAAGGCCAGCAGTATCCTGGCTTGTATCAGGAATAGTGTGGCCAGCAGGACTAAGGAAGTGACCATCCCCCTGTAGTCTGCACAGGTGAGGCCACACCTCGAATCCTGGGGTCAGTTTTGGGCCCCTCACGACAAGAAAGACATTGAGATGCTTGAGCAAATTCAGAGAAAGGCAACGGAGCTGGTGAAGGGGCAGGAGCACAGGTGTGATAGGGAGCGGCTGAGGGACCTGGGGGGTTTAGCCCGGAGAAAAGGAGGCTGAGGGGAGACTTTCTGACTTTCTGCAACTGCCGGAAGGGCGGCTGGAGTATGGAGGATGTTGGTCTCTTCTCCCAAGTAACAAGTGATAGGATGAGAGGAAATGGGCTCAAGTTGCAGCAGGGGAGATTTAGATTAGATATTGGGAAATATTTATTCCCGGAAAGGGTTGTCAGGCATTGGAAGAGACTGTCCAGGGACAGGGTTGAGTCACCATCCATGGAGGTATTTAAAAGACATATAGATGTGGCATTTAGGCACATGGTTTAGAGGTAGACTTAGCAGTGTTGGGTTAATGGTTGGACAAGATGATCTTGGTGCCCATTGCTAATCTAAATTATTTTATGATTGTACAAATTTTCTATTGCTGTCTTTTTCCTCCTGTTCTTCCTCCTGTTTTTCCTTTTGTACCTCCTCATTTTCTTCCTCCTGTTCTTCCCTCTCTGGTACTTCATCCTTTCGTTACACCGCATCCTGCTGTTCTTCTTCAGTCTTCTCTTGTTTCTTCTGTTTTTCTCCTCCTCGGGTTCTTTTTTCCTCCTCTTCCTCTTCAATTCTCTCCATGTCCTTGTGTTCTTCCTTATTTTCCTTTTACTCCTCCTTCTCCTACTGTTCTTCCTCTTCCTTCTATTCTCCCTACTTTTCCTCCTCCCCTTCTCCTCTATTTCTAGATCTCCTCCTCTCTTCCTAGTTCTTTTTCTCTTCCTCCTGCTTGTCTTGTTCCTTGTCTTGTCGCTCCTTCTCTTCCTCATGTTTTTCCTCATTTTCTACCTCCTCATGCTCTTACTTTTTCTTCTTTTCCTAGTCTTTTTATTCCTCCTTCTTTTTTTTTTCTACTTCCAACTCCTCCTCCTGTTCTTTTTGCTCCTCTTGTGTTCAGCCTGCTCTTCCTCCTCTTCTTTTTCCTTCTCTTTTTCATGTTCTTCCTCTTTTTTCCACTCTTGTTCCTTGTCCTCTTCCTTGTGTTCTTCCTTCTCCTTCTCCTCCTTCTGTTCTTCTTCCTCCTCCTTTTTCTTCCCAGTCTTCCTCATGGTCTTGTTTCCCATCATCTTCCTTGTTCTGTTCTTCCTATTATTTCTCCTTCTCCTTCTCCTCTTCCTCTTTATTCCTCCTCCTTTTCATCTTGTTCCTCCTAGTCCTTCTGGTTTCATTTATCCTCCTCATTTTCCTCTTTACCCTTCTCCTCCTCTTCTGCCTTCTTTTCCTGTTCCTCCTTCCACCTCCTTTTCCTCCTTCTGTTCATCCCTTTTTTTCAGTGTATTTCCACTGGTTTCTCAAGTTTTTACTCCTTTTATTCTTCTTCATCTTGTCTCCTCCTTCTCCTCTTTATCCTCTTCCTCTCATTCTCTTCCTCCTGTTCTTACTCTACCTCGATCTGTTCTTCCTGTTCCTCTTGTCCCTGCTCCTCTTCCTCCTACTCCTTATTTTTGTTTTACTCTTCTTCCTATACCTCCTCCTCTTTTGTTCTTTCTTTAACACCTTCTCCTCTTGGCCTTCTCCTCCTCTTCCTCCATTTTCCCTTCCTCCGGTTCCTCCTTTTTCTCCTCTTGTTCCTCCTTCACCTCCTATTTCTCCTCTTCTTCCTTTTCCTTGTCATCTTATCCTTCTCGCCCTCTTTTCCTTCCAATCTTCCTCTTCCTGTTCATTTTCTTGTTCCTCCTATTCTGCTTCCTGTTCATCCTCCTACTATTCCTTCTGCTGGTCATCTTCCTCTTCTTTCTTCTCCTTTTCATGTTCTTCTTCCTGTTGTTACTCCTCCTGTGCCCTTTTTTTCTTATTAATCATGTTCTTGTTTGGGTAATATCTCAAAAGATAGAAGCTGAAGCAGCATGTCCCTCTTATGAAAACAGGCAACAAGTGTCGGTTGTATTCACTTGATCCTTAATTGCTTCCTGCGTAGGAAAATGGTAATCGTTTGTGTTTATTCAGCACCTTGATAATGCTACTGTGTGGGCATCATGCATGTGAATGGCACGTTTTGTGCAAGCTTGTGACTGCCCTTTCTCACAGAACCATAGAATGTCCTGAGTTGGAACGGAATCCACGAGCATAATCAAGTCCAACTCTTGTCCCTGCATATGGCAACCCTAAAATTCACAGCATGTGCCTGAAGGTGTTGTCCAATTGCTTCTTGAACACTGTCAGGCTTGGGGCTGTGCCCACCTGCCCTTGGGAGCCTGTTCCAGTGCTCCACCACCCTCTGGGTAAAGAACCTTTTCCTAATGTCCAACACCAACCTCCGCTGGCACATCTTCCTGTCATTCCCTTGGGTTCTATCATTGGTCACAAAAAAGAAGAGATCAGTGCCTGCCTCTCCCCTTGTGAGGAAGCTGTACACCGCAGTGAGGTCTCCCCTCAATCTCCTCCAGGCTGAACAAACAAAGTGACTTTAGCTGCTCTTCATACAGCTTCCTCTCCAAACCCCTCCCCAACTTTGTAGCCCTCTTCTGGACACCCTCCAGTAGCTTAATACCCTTTTTATCCTGTGGCACCCAGGACTGCACACAGTGCTCCAGGTGAGGCTGCACCAGTGCAGAGCAGAGCAGGACAATCGCCTTCCTTGCCCAGCTGGCAATGCTGTACTTGATGCACTCCAGGACACAGTTGGGCCTCTTGGCTGCCAGGGCACACTGTTGCCTCATGTTCAACTTGCTGTCAACCGGAACCCCCAGATCCTTCTCTGCAAACTTGCTTTCCAGCCTCTCATCCTACAGTCTGTATGTATAACCAGGGTTGCCACATCCCAGGTGCAAACTCCAATACTTGCCCTTGTTGAACTTCATGTAGTTGGTGCTTGCCCAGTTCTCCAATTTGTCCAGATCCCTCTGCAGTGCCTCTCTGCTCTTGAGGGTGTCAACAGCTTCTCCCAATTTTGTGTCATTGTCGAACTTAGTATTCCCTCAAGTACTGCATCAAAGTAATTTATGAAGACATTAAAGAGTGCTGGCTCCCTGTAGAACCCCACTGGTGATTGGTCACCAGCTCAACATAGCCCAGTTTACTAGAACACTTTGAGCCCAACTCGGCAGCCAGTTGCTCCCCCACTGCATTGGGATATCTGGACATGTTGTCCAGGAGGATACTGTGAGAGACCGTATCAAACGCTTTACTGAAATCCAAAAAGATCACATCGACAGGCTTCCCTTGCTCAACTAAGTGGGTAACCTTGTTGTAGAAAGAAATTAGGTTGGTCAAGCAAGACTTTCTCCTTATGAACCTCTGCTGGCTGGCACCAATGACTGCATTGTTATTCAGGTGTTTTTCAATAACTCCCAGAGTAATCTTCTCCATGATTTTGCCAGTCACAGAAGTGAGACTGACAGGCCTGTAGCTGCCGGGGTCATCCCTGTTGCCCTTCTTGTAGATTGAGACGTTTGCAGCTGCCCATCAACTGGGACCTCTCCAGATTCTCAAGAGCATTGAAAAATCATGGAGAGTGGTCTCACTATGATATCAGCCAGCTCTTTAAGTATCCTTGGATTAATGCCATCAGGCCTCATCAACTTCTAGGGACCTAGCTGGACCAGCAAATCCCATACAAGTTCTGGATTGATTTGGAGTTTATCCTTCTCATAGCCATGGTTCTCTAGTCCAGGGCTCTGGGGGCCCCAGAGCCCATCTTTGGTATTGAAGACCTAAGTGAAGAAAGCATTAAATGTCTTTGTTTTGTCTATGTCCCTGTTTATGAAAGTGACCATGCTCATCAATAATGGACCAATGTTATTTCTGGCTTTGTCTTTTTCCATTACCATGTTTTAAAAAGCCCTTTTTATTGTCCCTCACAGTACTGGCCAGCTTAAAATCGAACTGAGCTTTGGCTGCACGAGTTTCCTCCCTACAGTGGCGAGGAGCATCTCTGTAGTCTTCCCTTGCTTTCACTGACCATATACTTACTCTTTTCACCATAGTTCAAGAAGAAAAAAGACTGCTTGACTTTTGACATTTTGGAGTTGCCTGGTCCTGTGCTTTTTGGAGGTGGTACTTAAAAAGCAACCAACACTGATGGACCCCAGCACCTTCAAAACTTCTTCCCAGGGGACCTTACTAAGTTGTTCTCTGAGCAACCTGAAGTCTGCTCTCCGCATATGCAGAATTGAGGTCTTGCTGGCAGTTTTCTTCCTGTTAGCCTAGATTTTAAACCTGACTGCTTCGTGGCCACTGTGGCCAAGGCAGCCACCAGTCACCACTTCATCCATGCGACCCTTGCTGTTAGTGAGGAACAGATCTAGCAAGGTACCTTTCCTGGTTGGTTCCCTTAGTACTTGTACCAAGAAGTTATCGTCCAGATGCTTTAGGAATCTTCTGGACCTGTTGGTGCCAGCTGTATGATATTATCAGTTGACATCTGGCAAGTTGAAGTCCCCCATAAGAACAAGGGCCGATGACTTAGAGGCTTTGCTTAGTTCCTTAAAGAATAACTCATCAGTGTTTTCATCCTGGCTGGGAGGCCTATAGTAGACTCCCACGATGACATCTGCTTTATTTGTCTGTCCCTTAATCCTTACTCAGAGGGTCTCAACTTGGCCATCACCAGCTGCCAGCTCCATGGAATCCAGCCCCTCCACTGCATACAATGCCACCCCCCTGCCTCTCCTGCCCTGCCTATCCCTTCTGTATACCCTGCAGCCATCCCTCATGGCACACCAATCACAGGATTCATCCCACCAGGTTTCACTAATGCTAATTACATCATATCCCTGGGACCAGGACGAGGCTTCTAGTACACCTTGCTTTTTCCTCATGCTGCATGCATTAGTGTAGAAACACCTCAAGTGTGGTTGGTTGTGCCCTTCACCTCATGGCGCAGTCTGAAGAATCTCACTAGCATGCAGGTCCTCAAGCTTTGGCGTGCCATCCCATTGCTCTTCAGTGACTAGCCTGGTACTGCCCCCTTCCTCATTCCTATCTAGTTTAAAGCCTTATCAATCAGCCTTGCTAGCCCCTGAGCAAAAACCCTTTTCCCCTTCTGAGAGAGGTGCATTGGATGTCAGTAGACCTGTTGAAGAACAGACCAACCTCTGGTTGAAAAACCCAGAGTTCCACCCACAGGTGACACCAGTCTTGGAGCCACGTGTTGATCAGCTGGGCCTGCCTGTTCCATTCTATATTCTTGATTGCTACTGAAAGGACTGAGGAAAATACTACCTGAGCACCTGATTCATCAACCAACCACCCCAAGGATCTGAAATCCCTTTCAATTGCCTTTGGGCTTCTCTTTGCTACATCTTCACTGTCAACATGAAGAGCCAATAGTGGATAATAGTCTGGGGACCTTACCAGCCCTGGGAGTTTCTAGTCACATCTCTTACGCTCACCCCAGGGAGGCAGCAGACTTCCCTGGGGGTTGGGCCAGGTCAGCATTTTTGCCCCTCTGTTCCCTTCAGAAGGGAATCACCTATGACAACTACTCTTTTTTTGTGATTTTGATGGGTTCGATGAGTTCCATTTGGGCCCAGAAGGGCCTTCGTCTGCAACATGAGTTGTCTGCCCATCCAATTGCAGGGTCTTGTACCTGTTGTATATGAGTACTTGGGAAGGTGAGGCAGGCTAACGGTGTATTCACCTGCCGCCCTGAGCAGTAACCTGTGTCCATTCTCCCCCATCTCTTGGGTCTCCCTTTTCAGCCTGGTGGTGAGAGGGTAGGGGGTCCTTTTTCTTTAGTGCCATACCTGCCTCAGGGATGGTAGACCGGTAGACTCCTTCTCTGACTCCCTGTTACTCCTCAGCCTGGACACCTCCTCCCAAAGCACTGTCACCAGGCTGAGCAGCTCCTTCACTTGGGCACATCTCCCACAGGTGAGCTGACTAAAGCCATCACAAGCAGAGCTGAAACTTGGGCACAACCTGCAGGCTGAGACCTGGACAGTTGAAGGTGTCCTTGTAAGCTCAGTTTGGATGGCTACGTTAGTTCTTGCAGCCAGAGGGGCCATGAGGGACACTGAAGGCACAGCTCTTCGCTAGGTGGATACCATGCCTCCTGCTGTTCTTAGCTCCTTGCTAGTGGGTTGTAGCCTGCATTTGAAGTGGCAGAGCCCTTCCTGCTCATCCTCCCTGCTCCCCCAGGGCTCTGTTGAGATTCGTGAGGTTTGTCAGGCTCTGTCGGGTTTTTTCGAGCTTTGTCAGGCTTTGTCAGGCTCTCTCAGGCTTTGTCAGGGTCTGTCAGTATTTGTCAGGCTCTCTCAGCCTCTTTCAGGCTTTGTCAGGCCCTATTAGGTTCTGTCAGGCCCTTTCGGGCTTTGTCAGGCTCTTTGTCAGGTCCTGGTGGGATCTGTGAGGCCCTGTCAGGCTCTGTCGGGCCTTAGGGCTCTGTCCGGGTTTGCTGGGCCCTTTCTGACCCTGTCAGACTCTGTCAGGCTCTGTCGGGTTCTGTCAGGCTTTGTCGGGCTCTGTCAGGCTTTGTTGGGCTCTGTCGGCCTCTGTCAATCTCTTTCAGGCCCTGTCAGGATGCATCAAGCTCTTTCGGGTTCTATCGGACCCTGTCGGGCTTTCCCTGGCTCTGACTAGCCCTGGCGGTCTCTGTCGGGCTTTAGGGCTCTTTCGGGCTCTGTCAGGCTGTGTCACACTTTCTTGAGCGCTTTCAGGCTCTGTCGGGCTTGGTTGGGCTCTTTCAGGCTCTTTAGGTTCCTGTCGGGCCCTGTCGTGCTCTGTCAGGCTTTGTCAGGCTGTGTCGGGCTGTGTTGGGCTCTGTCTGGACCTCTCAAGTATTATCGAACTCTATGGGGTCCTGTCAGGCTCTGTCACACTCTGTCAGACTCTGTCAGACTTTGTTGAGCTCTTTTGGGCTCCATCGGGCTCTGTGAGACTCTGATAGGTTCTGCAGGGCTTTGTCAGGTTTTGTGTCAGTGTACTTGACTGAACAAGGACATTGCGACAATCTCACAGACTATCCACCGAGCCTTGCTGATTAGGTCCTGGTCCAAGGACACGATGTAAACAGCAAAAGCTGCTTAAGCGAGCATAAAAGCAAGAGCTGGAAAGAAGCAGTTAACTGTAAGAATGCAAACAGTTACCATATTTGGGGATGCATGATGTAGAGCCAATTAGCAATGTAGCTATGCGCATGAACAGCTCATGGACAAACTGTATATCCAATCAAATAATAGCGTGTCGCATGTACAGAAATAAGATAGGTATAAATACAACTTTGTTAGAGCAATAAAGTGGCATCAACTATGATCATATTGGTATGTCATTGAGTCTGTTATTCTGCTCCCACAATTGGCCCCCGAACAGGGGCCCTCAGATCTTTTGCACCATTTGGAAACGAACAAAAAGAGAAGAGTGACGGGAGGATCCCGACCGGTAGTTCAGCTGCCCCTGGCTGAGACGCCCATAAGAGATGGAAAAACATCCACAAGAGACGGAAAAGCGTCCATAAGAGACAGAAAAGCATCCACAAGAGACGGAGAGGCTAGCCTTTGAATTCTCCCAGAGAGGAGAGGAGCACCCGTAAGAGGTGAAGATCTTACCTGAAAGAAAAGGTAAGTGGTCGGGGGAGGAGATGGGGCAGGCAGCCTCTAAAGAGAAAGAGGCGGTTCTAAAGCTCCTCCAACATATACTCTCTACGAGAGGTATAAAATATGATGAAACCTGTCTTAAATGGCTTCTCTTATGGAGCAGAGATCAAGGGTTACTGATTGATGTAGAAACTGCCTTTGAATTACACACTTGGGAAGCTATTGGAGAGGGCCTATGGGATAGCATTAGTGATGGCTCAAAAGAAGTTAAAGGTTTTGCTACATTATGGAAGTTAATTAAAACCACGCTTCAAGAAATGAAAGCCAATTGTAAAGCCATGGTTTCTGCTTTTGCTGTACTCGGTCCATTTCCTGGTGACAATGAGAGGAGGAGGAGAGAAAAGCATGATCCTGCCCAGAGTAGTTTTGGCCTCACTCTACCTGGCGTTGTCCAATCTGCAACCCCAGTTTCTATGCCCCCAAACAACCGTGCCGAACCTGGGGAGAGGGGGGAAGTCGTTCCACTGGAAGTATGCCCAAAGCAGATTTCTAGAGAGATGCCGCCATCTAGTGACCCTTCGGAAGATAACCCTCCTATGGTCCTTGACAACAGCGCATTAGGTAACGAATTGTCTGTACGAAAAACTGCAGGAATCAACGTCATGTACAAAAATCTGAATACAGGTCAATGGACTAGACCTGCTGATGTACAACTAACTGGCCGGAGAATAGAACCTTTAAGTATTTTTAAGTATAACACAGCAATCATATATGTCTTCCTTGTTAGCCTGTTTTCTTTGTGGGTATCTGTTTAAGCATGTTGCAGTTTTAGTAGGTCTTTGTCTGTTGTGTGGTACGGTGAGTTCGTAGGCTGTTAAATAATGAGAATCCATGGACTCAAAATGTGTGTTTTGTGATAATATGGAAGATCATGAGTAATTTAGTTCTTTGCTGCGTGAATGTGATGATAAAATTTTGTGTGTAATAGCCGTTACTTTTCTTTCTAGCATGCTAGCTTTATTCCAGCATTCAGACTTGCACAACTCTGATAGGCTGTATCTCATCTCGGTGTACTAAATTTGGCTCTTTTGTATGCACACCAAGTAAAGAATTCTGGGTTTGGGATAACAGTTGTAGCACGCCAGATGAAACACTATCAAAAGCCTTGCCCAGTCCAGCTTGCTAGAGCAGCAGGGGGGCAGGTGCCGATTGGGCTCCAGCGAGCACCGACCTGTTTTGTCAGGGAGACCCAGCGGCACCTCTACCTGGCTGAGCAGTAAGCAGTTCAAAGGTGCAATGCTAAAATCGAGATATTGTCTTGAATAAATGTAACTGTGATCCATCTGCATATTTGGACTTGGTATTTGGTTTTCATATCTGAGCTCAGTATTTTAGCTTGCATATATATATACATTTGGTACCAAAAGAATTTTGTTTGGGGAGATAATTACAAAATGGGAACCGGTTCCGCTACTAAAATATCATCACTTTGCTCCCCCTTATGATGCATCCTTACACATTAGAGTAACTTTTGGGGAAATATTCTGATAAAAGAAAACTTGAAATGATATTGTACTCAAATGTGGCTTAAATGTGGAATTCTGGGTTTTAATGCTACATTGAACTTTGGAAAAAATGGGATGAAGTACGGTACCATAAGTTAATTTGCTCTTATTGTTATCTAATAACTTTGAGACCAGAAAATAATTTAAATTGTTAAACTCTGATTGGTATTGTAAAAAACCAAAAACCAAACCAAACCAAACCAAACAACAACCAACCAAACAAAAAAACCAAACAAACCAAAACCCAACCTAAATGCTATGATGTGAACTTGGTACTGTATGAGGTTGTATTTGAAAGTTGCTAGAATATGAACTGATTTGGATCTAGGAAAATGGAATAATGGATTGATGTTTAATATGCTGGTTTTTGACATCTGTAAATTGTAAAAGGTAAATGGAGCTAAGGAATGTAGCTATTGCTGAGCTAATTGGAATTGCATATAAAGTGTATTATGTTTGGAATGAAATGGGAAAGCAAAAAAGCAAAATATTCCAGGCCTGTGCTGTACAGCTTGAACATAATTTTCAGGCTTGTGTGAAGCTGCAAGATAAACTCAGTTCATTGTTGCCCAGCAGTCCAGCAACTCCTCCTTAGCACCAGCGATTACGCCACCTGCGTGGCCTTGGTTATATCTAAACTGCAGCAAGAAAAAAAAATCTGGTTGCCCACTGCTAAGCGGAGAAAGGGGGGCTTTATTCCCCTCCTCTGTGTTTTTTTTTTCCTGGAGTGTTGTCATCCATCCTTGTTGTGGCACTGCGTTGTTTCTCGGCTCTGAATCAGAGGTTGTCAGTGCTGTTTCTTTTTGCTTCTGTCTTGTTTCTTAGGTTCCGGCACATCTGGGGAAAGAGCCCATCATTTTACCTCCTTGCTGAAGTCGGTCTTTTCACACTGCTCAGCTTTGGGGGATCAGAGTGCTGAGTGCTTCTCTGGGTCAGATTGGTACTAATTTGGGTGTGGAGTTGAGCTAGGCTGGTTTGATGTGGAGTTTGGACTGATTTGTTTTCATGCTAGGCCAGAGATCTTACCATCTCAGATGGGGGCGCCCCCCGCCCCCCAGCAATGTTACTGCTAGAGAACTGTAATACTGCATATGGAGTCTGAGGGTGAAATTTAAAGGCATCGCCAGTGGATCCATAGTTCTAATGAAGCTGGGGAATTAAACCAAAAAGTTCTGGGGTTTTTTAGTGGACTTATTCTGTGGTAACTAGTTGTAAGAGACTTCTTAGTAAATTCACCGTGCTAGTTTTTGAGATCATGGGAAAGAAAGAAGGGCCATTTTTTGAAACCTATGGAATGCCAAATTTGGAACAAAGTTTTAATAACTGAGTTCTCGTATTTGCCAAAAAGCCCTACACCTCTCTTAGGTCAAGATTTGTTAAGTAAATTGTAAGGTCAAATAATGTTTTCTGAGAACTCTATTTAGTTGCATGTCCTCCAAGAAGCTGCTTGGATGGTGCAGATCTGCTTGCTTCAAGTGAGAAATCTCCAAGGAAATTTTGAATGCTGTATTTCCATTAGTATTGGTAGCCAATATTTTGGTAAAGCCAACACTACATTGATAGAACTGAAACAGGACTTAGATCTGGTAAGGGAAAACAATATCCAATAAATATGACAGCCAAAATGGAGTTAGAGACTTTGATGAATAAATTTATGACAACCTTACAAGCTAACTGCATTGGATTGGACTTGCAGATTTGTCTATTTATAGCTACAACATAGAAACATCCTGTGGCTATTGTGGGACAGTATGACGAGAATGCTAACAGACTGATGTACTGATTGGTACTCTGATCAAGAAATGCAGGGAATGAATTCAGGTCTTAATAAGCCATGATCCTTTTGTCATATATGTACCATTTGTGAAATCTAATTTTGATTTTTTTTTAATTTGCAATCTATGTCCTTGTAAATTGCACTAGCTGATTTTCTTAACAGTATAGCTTTTGGCATGCCTAAATGTAAATTGCTGCAGAACCTTCATGTCCTTCACATCGGGTCACAGACCATGCTTATATTTGGTCTGATCCCACATGCTTGCACAGTTTTTTGTTGATGGTTCAGGGAAGTCTCATAAAGCTGTAGTGGTCTGGCATGAAGATAACAATTGGCATCATTCTGAAAAACTATTGAAAGTTCAGCCCAGTCAGTAGAACTTGGCGCAGCTTTACATTACTTAAAGCTTTTTAAGGAGGAACTTCTAAATTTGATTTCTGATTCTGAGTATGTAGTCAAGGTCCGATGCAAGCATCTGATTCTGAGAAAATTTTTTTTAAAAAATAAAAAATAAAAAAGGGGGAAAAGTAGGGGAAACACCACAAAACTGATTGTCAAAAGCATTGTATGTGATGAATCACTTATATCTAAGTGGTGCAGCCCAAATTCCACCTGCGGTAAAACACTTTACAAGTATGACCCAAAACCATGCTAAATCAGTAAGAGCCTACATTATTTATGGTCAAATCACTAGTTAATGGTCAATGGGAAGGGCCACATCAATTGATAACCTGGGGGAGAGGCTATGCTTGTGTCTTTACACAATGGGCCGCAATGGTTGCCGGTGCGAGATGTGAAATCTGTGTTATCTTCCTGACAATGATAGCTGCAGTTGCTGCGTTTTGAATGCCTGCACAGACAAAGAATAACATGTGAATTACTTTAGCCAACACGACTGGCCAGGACTCTATATGCCTAGCTATGGCATCTCCAGAAAACCCGTTCCACACATGCTTGGTTGGCATCCCAGTTTACAAAAGGGGCAGAAGAGATTCTGATGCTCTTGAAGGAACCTCTAATTCATAGCTAGAGGCTGTGCAAAACAGAAATTAGAGGTGCCCTGCCTCCAGCCAGGTGGAGGAAAGGTATAACAGAGCTTATTGGACTGTACAGATACGATGGCCTGGTACAACACACCCCCAGGAGTACAAAGCTTTGGTGGACACTGGTTCTCAGTGCACGACAATTCCTTCCAAGTATAAAGGAACACAACCCGTCAATATTGTTGGAGTGACTGGAGGATTCCAGGAACTGACTGTTGTAGAGGCTGAAATGAGCCTAACTGGAAAAAACTGGCAAAAGCATCCCATTGTGACTGGTCCAGGTGCTCCATGCATCCTTGGCATAGACTACCTCAGGAGAGAGTATTTTAAGGACCCAAAAGGGCATAGGTGGGCATCTGGTATAGCAGCTGTAGACACTGAGAGTATTGAACAGCTGTCTGATTTGCCTGGTCTTTCAGACGACCCTTCTGTTGTAGGACTGCTGATGGTTGATGATCAGCAGGTGCCAATTGCTACCACAACGGTGCATCACCGACAATATTGCACCAATCGAGACTCTTTGATTCCTATCCGCAAGTTGATTCATCAGCTGGAGAGCCAGGGTGTGATCAGTAAGACTCGCTCACCTTTTAACAGCCCGATTTGGCCAGTGCGTAAGTCTAGTGACGAGTGGAGACTAACTGTAGACTATCGTGGCCTGAATGAAGTTACATCACCATTGAGTGCTGCTGTGCCTGATATGCTAGAACTGCAATTTGAACTGGAGTCAAAGGCAGCCAAGTGGTATGCCACAATTGACATTGCTAATGCATTTTTCTCTATCCCTTTAGCAGCAGAATGCAAGCCACAGTTTGCTTTCACCTGGAGGGGCATCCAGTACACGTGGAATCGCAAATCACAAATGCCTTGTGGGGGTGGCTACAGCAATGGAAGAAAAGCAATTGGCAATGCAGAGGTAAACCCATTTGGGCTGCCACACTGTGGCAAGACATTGCTGCTCGGCTAGAGAGACTGCTTGTGAAAGTTCGTCATGTAGATTCTCATGTGCCTAAAAGTCGAGCCACCGAGGAACATCAAAACAACAAGTAAGCAGATCAAGCTGCTAAGATTAAAGCAGATGAAGTGGACTTGGACTGGCAACATAAAGGTGAACTTTTCCTAGCTCAGTGGGCTCATGATGCTTCAGGGCATCAAGGCAGAGATGCAACATATAAATGGGCTCACAATCGAGGGGTGGACTTAAGTATGGACACTATTTCACAGGTTATTAATGAATGTGAAACTTGCGCCAAAATCAAACAAGCTAAAAGGTTAAAGCCTGTATGGTATGGGGGGGCGATGGTTAAAGTATAAGTATGGAGAGGCTTGGCAGATTGATTGTATTACACTTCCACAAACACGTCAAGGTAAGCGCTATGTACTTAAAATGGTAGAAGCAACCACTGGATGGTTGGAAACATATGCTGTACCCCATGCTACAGCCTGAAATACGATCTTGGGTCTTGAAAAGCAAGTCCTTTGACGACATGGTACGCCAGAAAGAATTGAATCAGACAATGGTACTCATTTCGAAAACAGTCTTATAGACAACTGGGCCAAAGAACATGGTATTGAGTGGGCATATCACATTCCATATCATGCACCAGCTTCAGGGAAAATTGAAAGGTACAATGGTTTGTTCAAAACTACACTAAAGGCACTGGGTGGTGGAACCTTTAAAAACTGGGATTCACATTTAGAGAAAGCCACTTGGTTGGTCAACACTAGGGGATCAACCAATCGAGCCGGGCCTGCCCAATCAGAACTTCTACGTACTGTAGAAGGAGATAAAGTCTCTGTAGTACAAATGAAAAATATGTTAGGAAAGGCAGTCTGGGTTACTCCTGCCTCAGGCAAAGGCAAGCCCATTCGTGGGATTGTTTTTGCCCAAGTACCTGGCAGCACCTGGTGGGTGATGCTTAACGATGGAGAGGTTCAGTGTGTACCTCAGGGGGATTTGATTTTAGGTGAAAATATTAAATACTGAACTGCATTATGTTAATTGCCATACTAACAGTGTTTACTAAGTGTCTTTCAGATCAAGACAGTGGCGATGAAACCAGAGCTAGCCTCTACGAGTGGTGCCTGACAACTTCTTTGAAGTTGATGTCTTTAACCCACAAAGAGTGGTCATGAGATGCACTAGATGTATCATTTTTTCCTGCCCTGGGAGACTGTTGTGATAAATGAACTTTTTGAAGGATGGACCACAGACTAAGAGAATGTTGAATTACACCTGTGTATATATGTACATATGTGTATATATATATAGTAGTAGTAGTAATTAATTAGATTGTATTGGTAAGGTCTAAGTATGCCGTGAATGGCATGTCACAAGGGGTGGAATGTCCTGGTTTTGTTAAAAACAAGTTTCTCTTTTAGTGAATTTCCCTGTCAGCTAAAGTCTTCTTACTAACTGCAGTTTTCCTGAAAGTTAGGTACATGTTTTGGTAGACATAGCAATGGAATGCAAGGTCATTGATAATGATGCATCCCGTGAGATGTGCAAGCAGGTGAACTGAAAAATTAACCAACTAAAGTATTCCATCCCATTCATGTCATACTTCATATAAAAGTGGGGGATCACGAGGATCTCATCCCTTTTCCTTATAGCCGACATTGGGAGAGGACCTTGCGAGTTGTCCCTGTGAACTGAGGCCTAGTGACAGACCAAATCCAATTCCGGTTGGCTGCAGAGTCCAGTCCAGGACTTCGGGTGCTGGCCCTACATCTGCTGGAGCAGTGGCCGGGACTTTCAAGATTGGTTTTGTATATTTTGTATTATTTTCTCTATTTTTATTAGTAGCATTAGTAAAACATTTTTAATTTTTCCCAACTCTCTTCTCTCTGTCCTTCTTTCCCTCCCAATTGCCTGTCCTTAGTGGGAAGCGGGGAGAGGGAGGGGCTGAAGGGGAAAGGGGAGGGAGAGGAGATTAACAATACATCTGCCACGGTTTTATTGTCACCCCGCAATCAAACCACGACAATCCCCTTTGATGACTACAACAGCATCACACAATTGTTTCAAAATAGTGGTTGGTGCAGAGGCATTGCAACGAACTGTAATAATACCAACATGGCACTTCAGATTAATTGCCTCCTGGAAGCAGATATTGAACCACAGGAACTGAAATTGCTGGGATCTGTGCCCAGGGACGCTTGTATCCAGCTGTTTTGTGAACAATGTCAGAACAATATACAGGAGCGAGTAGTCAAGTTTGTTCTATCTGTCGTGCTTGTAGTCTATATGTAATTTGTTTTTGTAGGTACTGTGGAAAGTATATAATACATTATAATGGTAGTCAACATGTTTATCTATATCGTACATTTAGTCCTCTATGTATTAGGAGTAATAGGGAAGATAAGTTGGGAACTGTGCTAAAGAAAGGATATTTTTGCTGTAGATCTCATAGATTAGGATTTATAGAATGAGCTTGTTTGAGAAATTTGTGCTATTTAGTGTAATTTTTGGATTTACGCTTGGCTTAGACCAAACTCATTGGTTGCTGTCTGATTCGCTGTGTGGCCTGTGCATTTTCTCTACTAGACAGTGACTGATGGGAGGTTAGATCAATTATTTAAGGGCTGGAGACTTATGGGATGGCTTCTTGATTTAGTAAAGCAAAGATTAATGATTTTGTTTGTAATAGCTAGTGTTTGTTATTGTACTTTGTATGTTTAAGTGTGTTTCCAATATGATAAATAATGTCATCAAAAGAGTGTGGATAGTCCAAGAAGAGAAAGGGAGAATTGTGTCAGTGTACTTGACTGAACAAGGACATTGCGACAATCTCACAGACTATCCACCGAGCCTTGCTGATTAGGTCCTGGTCCAAGGACATGATGTAAACAGCAAAAGCTGCTTGAGCAAGCATAAAAGCAAGAACTGGAAAGAAGCAGTTAACTGCAAGAATGCAAACAGTTACCATATTTGGGGATGCACGATGTAGTAATAAGAGCCAATTAGCAACATAGCGATGCGCGTGAACAGCTCATGGACAAACTGTATATCCAATCAAACAATAGCGTGTCGCATGTACAGAAATAAGATAGGTATAAATATAACTTTGTTAGAGCAATAAAGTGGCTTCAACTATGATCATATTGGTATGTCGTTGAGTCCATTATTCTGCTCCCGCAAGGTTTTATCAGGCTCTGTCGGACCCTGTCAGGCTCTGTCGAGGTTTGTCTGGTTCTGTCAGTTTCTGTTGGGCTCTGTGAGACCCTTCCAGGCTCTACAGGGCTTTATCAGGCTCTGTCAGGCTCTATCAGGCTTTGTTGGGCCCTGTCTGGCTCTGTTGGCCCTTATCAGGCTCTGACAGGCTCTGTTGAGCCTCTGTGAAACACTGTCAAGATCTGTCACGCCCTGTCAGGATTTGTCAGGCTATGTCAGGTCCTTGCAGGATCTCTAAGGCCCTGTCAGGATCTGTCAGACCCTGTTGGACTCTGTCACACTCTGCCAGGCTCTCTCTGTCTCTGTTGGGCTTTGTCAGGCTTGTCAGGTTCTGTCACACTCCATGGGGCCCTGCCGGGTTCTGTTGCGCTCTGTCAGGCTCTGTCAGACTTTGTCGAGCTCTTGCAGGCTCTGTCAGGCTCAGTGAGACCCTGCCACGTTCTGCAGGGTTTCGTCATGTTCTATCGAGCTCTCTCAGACCCTGCCATTCTCTGTCAGGCTTTGTCCAGCTCTGTCAGTTTCTGTCGGGCTCTATGAAACTCTGCTGGGCTCTACAAGGCTTTCTCAGGCTCTATCGGGCTCTTTCAGGCTTTCTTGATCTCTGTCGGGCTTTGTTGTGCTCTGTTGGGCTCTGTTGGGCCTTGTAATGCTCTGTGAAACTCTGTCAAGCTCTGTAAGGACCTGTCAGTCTCTGTCAGACCCTGTCAGGCTCTGTCACACTCTGCGGGGCTCTCTTGGGTGCTGTCGGGCTTTGTCGGACTCTGTCAGCCTCTGTCGATCTCTTTTGGGCCGTGTCTGGCTCCGCCAAGCTCTGTCGGGCGCTGTCTGGCCCTGTCGGGCTTTGTCTGGCTCTGACTAGCCCTGGCAGGATCTGTCAGGCCCTGCCCAGCTCTGTCACATTCTGTCAGGACCTGCCGGGCTCTCTCGGTCTCTTTCAGGCTTTCTCAGGCTTTGTAGGCCTCTGTCAGTCTCCTTCAGGCCCTGTCGGGCTCTGTTAGGCTCTGTAGGGCTTTGTTGGGCCCTGTTGGGCTCTGTCAGGCTGTGTCGGGCTGTGTTGGGCTCTGTCTGGACCTCTCAAGTATTATTGAGCTCTGTGGGGTCCTGTCGGGCTCTGTCATGCTCTGTCAGACTTCGTTGAGCTCTTTCAGGCTCTGTCGGGCTCTATCTGTCTTTGTTGGGCCCTGTCTGGCTGTGTTGGGCCTTGTAATGCTCTGTCAAGCTCTGTCAACCTCTGTAAGGCCCTGTTAGGCTCTGTCAGACCCTGTCATGCTCGGTCACACTCTCTCTGTCTCTGTTGGGCTTTGTCAGGCTTGTCAGGTTCTGTCGGGCTTTGTTGGGCTCTGTGAGTCCCTGCCAGGTTCTGTCGGGCTTTGTCAGGTTCTGTTGGGTTCTCTCCGACTCTGTCAGGCTCTGTCGATATTTGTACAGCTCTGTCAGTTTCTCTTGGGGTCTGTGAGACCTTGCCAGGCTCTACAGGGCTTTCTCAGGCCCTGTCAGGCTCTTTCAGGCTTTGTTGGGCTCTGTTGGGCTTTTTTGGGCTCTGTCGGCCTCTGTAAAACTTCTGTTGGGCTCTGTCTACCCTTGTTGAGCTCTGTCGGGCTCTATTGGGTATTGTAATTTTCTATCAAGTTCTGCCAGGCCCTGTCAGGATTTGTCAGGCTCTGCCAGGTCCTGGCAGGAACTGTCAGGCCCTGTCAGGATCTGTCAAACTCTGTTGGGCTCTGTGGGGCTCTCTCAGGCTCTGTAGGACTTTGTTGGGCTTTGTCAGACTTTGTAGGGCTCTGTCAGGCCCTGTCGGGCTTTGTCAGGCTTAGACAGGTCCTCACAGGATCTGTCAGGCCCCATCAAGCTCTGTTGGGCTTTAGGGGTTTGTTGGGCCCTGTCAGGGTCTGTTATCCCATGTCAAGCTCTGCCAGACCCTATCGGGCTTTGCCAGGCTTTATCAGGCTCTGTTGGGCTTTGTCAGATCCTGTCAGGCTCTGACAGTCTTTCTTGGGCTCTTTCAGGCTCCTGTCAGACTCTTTGAGGCTCAATTGGCCTCTGCCTTGCTCTCTCAGGCCGTGTCGGGCTTTGTCAGGCTCTGATGCATCCTGGTGGGAACTGTCAGGCCCTGTCAGTCACCGTTGAGCATTAGCATTCTGTCGGGGTTTGTCAGGACCTTTCTAGCTCTATCACACTCCGTGGGGCCCTTTCGGGCTCACTCATCTCATGCCAGGTTCTGCCAGGCTCTGTCGGGCTTTGCCGACCTTTATCAGGCTCTGTTGGGCTCAGTCGGATTCTGTCAGGTCCTGTCTACCTCTGTCGGGCTTTGTCACGATTTGTCAGTCTCTCTCCAGCTCTGTCAGGCTCTGTCAGGCCTTTCAGGGCTCTGTCAAGCTTTTTCGAGCTTATCTGGGTTCTGTCAGGCTTTGTAGAGCTCTGTTGGTCCCTGGCAGGCTCTGTCAGGCTTTATCAGACTCTATCAGGCTTTATCGGGCTCTGTTGGGTATTGTCAGGCCCTTCCTTGCCCTGTTGGGCTCTGTCGGGCCCTGTCGGGCTCTGTCAGGCTTTGTCACACTTTCTTAGCCTCTGTCAGGCTTTGTCGGGCTCTGTCGGGCTCTGTAGGGATCTCTCAGACCCTGCAGGGCTCTGTCTAGTTTTTTTGAGCTCTTTTGGGCTCTGTTGGGCTTTGTCGGGTTCTGTTAGGCTTTTTAAGGCTCTATCAGTCTCTGGCAGGCTTTGTCAGGCTCTGATAAGTCCTTGTAGGATCTGTCAGGCTCTGCTGACCTCTGTTGGGCATTAGGGCTCTGTCGGGCCCTGTCATGCTCTGTCACTTTGTCAAGCCCTGTCAGGCTCTGTCAGGCTCTGACAAGTCCTTGTAGAATCTGTCAGGCTCTGCTGACCTCTGTTGGGCATTAGGGCTCTGTCGGGCCCTGTCGTGCTCTGTCACTTTGTCAAGCCCTGTCAGGCTCTGTCAGGCTTTTTCAGGCTTTGTCCAGTCCTGTAGGCTCTGTTGGACTTTATCAGGCCCTTTCAGGCTCTTTCGGGCTCCATCAGGCCTGTCAGATGTTGTCAGGCTCTATCGGGCTCTGCCTTGCTCTCTCAGGCCCTGTTGGGCTTTGTCAGGCTCTGATGCATCCTGGTGGGAACTGTCAGGCCCTGTCAGGCTCTCTCGGGCTTTAGGGCTATGTGGGGGTTTGTCAGGCTCACTCATCCCTTGTCAAGCTCTGTCAGACTCTGTCGGGCTTTGCCAGGCTTTATCAGGCTCTGTTGGTCTCGGTTGGATTCTGTCAGGTCCTGTCTAGCTCTGTTGGACTTTGTCACGATTTGTCAGTCTCTCTCAGGCTCTGTTGGGCTCTCAGGGGTCTGTCAAGCTTTTTTGAGCTCTTCTGGGCTCTGTCGGGCTTTGTCAGGCTCTGTCAGGCTTTTTCGGGCTTTGTCAGGCCCTGTCAGGCTCTGTCGGGCTTTGTCGGGCTTTGTCAGGCTTTGTCAGGGTTTGTCGGGCACTTTCTTGCCTTGTCAGGCTTTGTCGGGCTCTGTCAGCCTCTTTCAATCTCTTTCTGGCTCTGTAGGGCTGTATCATGCTTTGTCAAGCCCTTCCGAGCTCTGTCGGGCCCTGTCAGGCTCTGTTGGGCTTTGTCAGGCTCTGTCGGGCTCTGTTGGCCTCTTTCAGTCTCTTTTGGGCCCTGTCGTACTGTATCAGGCTCTGTTGGGCTTTGTCAGGATTTGTCAGACTTTGTCAGGATTTGTCAGACTTTGTCGGGCTCTGTCAGGCTTTATTGAGCTCTGTCAGGGATTGTCAGGCCCTTCCTTGCCCTATCGAGCTCTCTCAGGCCCTGTCAGGCTCTGTCGGGCTTTGTCATGCTTTCTTAGTTTCTGTCAGGCTTTGTCGGGCTCTGTCAGTCTTTATTGGGCTGCTTCAGGCTCTTTCAGGCTCAGTCAGGCCCTGTCAGATTCTGTCGGGCTCTATCAGGCTTTGTCAGGCTCTATTGCACTCTGTAGGGCTCTTTTGGACCCTGCTGGGCTCTGTCAAGCTTTTTTGAGCTCTTTTGGGCTCTTTCGGGCTCTGTCAGGCTCTGTTGCAATTATATGGGCTCTGTTGGGCTCTGTCAGGCTTTGTCAGGCTCTGTCAGGCTTTATCAGGCTCTGTCGGGGTTTATCAGGCCCTTTCTTGCCCTGTCAGGCTCTGTCAGGCCCTGTCAGACTCTGTCAGGCTCTTTAGGGATCTGTTGGACCCTGCGGGGCTCTGTCAAGCTTTGTCAAGCTCTTTTGGGCTTTTTCGGGATCTGTCAGGCTCTCTCGCACTTACTCAGGCTCTGTCAGGCTTTGTCAGGTTCTGTTGAGCTCTATCATTCTCTGTTGGGCCTTGTCAAGTTCTGTCGGGATCTGTCAATCTTTGTGGCGCTCTTTCAGGACCTCTCAAGTGTTATTGGGCTCTGTAAGGCCCTGTCGGGCTCTGTCAAGCTTTGCCAGGCTTTATCGGGCTCTGCTGTGCTTTGTCAGGCTCTGTCGGCCTCTGTCAATCTCTTTTGGGGCCTTTTAGGCTCCGTCAAGCGCTGTCAAACTCTGTCATGCCCCATTGGGCTGTGTCAGGCTCTGCCAAGCCCTGTTGGGATATGTCAGGCTCTATCAGGCTCTGTCAGACCCTGTCAGGCTCTGTCGGGCTCTGTTGGGCTTTATCAGGCTTTGTCAGGCTCTGTCAACATCTGTTGGGCCCTATCAGGCTCTGTCAGGTTCTGCCGGGGTCTGTAGGGCTCTGTCAGGCTGTGTCACACTTTGTTGAGCCCTGTCAGGCTCTTATTTGGGCTCTGTCAGGTCCTGTCTACTTCTGCTGGGCTTTGTCATCCTTTGTCAGGCTCTGTCGGGCTCTGTCAGGTTTTGTCTGGCTCTGTCAGGCTCTGTCGGGGTCTGTAGGGCTCTATCAGACCCTGCAGGGCTCTGTCAAGCTTTGTCGAGCTCTTTTGGGCTCTTTCTGCTTGGGCTCTGTCAGGTCCTGTCTAGTTCTGTCAGGCTTCATCATGCTTTGTCAGTCTCTGTCAGGCTCTGTCAACCTCTGCCAGGCCCTGTTGGGCTTTGTCAGGCTCTGCCAAGTCCTCGTGGGATATGTCAGGCCCTGGAATGCTCTGTCAGACCCTGCCAGACTCTGTCAAACTCTGTTGGGCTCTGCGGGGATCTCTCAGGCTCTGTAGGGCTTTGTCAGGCTCTGTCGGCCTCTTTCAATCTCTGTCGGGCCCTGTAGGGCTGTGTTATGCTTTATCGATCCCTTCCGAGCTCTGTCGAGCTTGGTCAATCTCTGTCGAGCTTGGTCAATCTCTGTTCGGCTTTTTCGGGCTCTTTCAGGCCCTGTCAGGTTCTGTCAAGATTTGTCAGGCTTTGTCAGGCTCTGTCAGGCTTTATCGGGGTTTGTCGGGCCCTTTCTTGCCCTGACAGGCTCTGTCCATCCCTGTCAGGCTTTGTCAGGCTCTGATGGGTCCTGGCAGTATCTGTCAGGGTCTGTCAAGCCCTGCTGGTAGGGCTCAGTCCGGCCCTGTTGGGCTCTGTCATGCTTTGTCGAGACGTGTCAAGATCTGTCAGGCCCTGTCGGGCTCTGTCATCCCATGTCAAGCTCTATTGGGCTTTGTCAGGCTCTGTCAGGCTCCGCCAGGCTTTTTCAGGCTTAGTCAAGCTCTGTAGGGCTTTCTTGTGCTCTGTTGGGCTTTGTTGGGCTTGGTCCGGCTTTGTTGGACACTTTCGGGCTCTTTCAGGCACTGTCAGTACTTGTCAGGCTCCATTGGGGTCTGTCAGGCCCTGTTAGGTTCTTTAGGCCTTTGTCCAGCTCTGCCAGGCTCTGTCCAGCTTTGTTGGGCTCTGTCAGCACTTGTCAAACTCTGTTGGGCCCTGTCAGGATCAGTCGGGCCCTGTCAGGCTCTGTCAGACCCTGTTGGGCTCTGTCACACTTTGTTGGGATCTGCCAGGCTCTCTCAGGCTCTGTCAGGCTTTGTCGGGTGTTGTCGGTCTCTGTCAATCTCTTTCGGGCTCTGTTGGTCTCTGTCGGCCCCTGTCAGGCTTTGTCTGGCTCTCACTAGCCCTAGTGGGATCTGTCAGGCCCTGTCAGGCTCTGTCAGAACCTGTTGGGTTCTGTCACACTCTGCTGGGCTCTCTCAGGCTGTCGGGCTTTCTCAGGTTTTGTCAAGCTCTGTCAGGCCCTGTTGGGCTTTGTGAAGCTCTGCCAGGTCCTGTCAGGGTCTGTCAGAACCTGTCATGCTCTGCCACATTCTGTTGGGCTCTGCTGGGCTCTCTCGGGCTCTCTCGGACTTTGTCGGGCTCTGTCAGGCTTTTTCAGGCCCTGTCAGGCTCCGTCAGGCTTTGTCACGCTTTGTCAGTTTCTGTCAGGCTTTGTCAGGTACTCTCGGTCTCTGTCAATTGATTTCAGGCTCTGTCAGGCTGTATCAAGCTCTTTCGGGCTCTGTTGGGCCCTGTCAGTCTTTCTCAGGCTCTGTCAGGATTTGACAGGCTCTGTCAGGCCCTGTCGGCCTCTTTCAAGCTCTATCAGGCTTTGTCGGTTTCTGTCAGGATTTGTCAGTCTCTCTCGGGCACTGTTGAGCTCTGCCAGGCACTGTTGGGCACTGTCTGGCTCTGTCAGGCTTTGTCGGGCTCTGCTGGGTTCTGTCGGGCTGTGTCAGGCTCCGTCAGGCTTTTTAGAGGTAGGTAGGGCCCTGTCAATCTGTGTCACACCCCATCGGGCCTTGGAAAGTTCTGTCCAGCTTTGTTGGGCTCTGTCTATCTGTGTCAGGCTCTTTTTCAGGCTTTGTCAGGTTCTGTTGGTCTTTGCCGGATTCTGTCCGATCCTGTGGGGCCTGCTGGGGCTCTGTTGGCTCTGTCAGGCCCTGTTGAACTCTTTCTATTTGTGTTGGACTCTGTCGGGCTCTGTTGGGCTCCATCAGGCTCCGTCAGACCTGTCGGTGATTGTAGGGTGCTGTCAGATTTTGTTGGGCTTTTTCGATCCCTATCAGGCTCTGTCGGGCCCTGTCAAGTACCCTTGGGCTTTGTTAGGCTCTGTCAGGCCTTATTGGGCTCTGTCAAGCTCTGTTGGCTTTTGTCAGTGTCCATCAGGCTCTGTCGGGCACTGTCAAGCTGTCAGGACCTGTCAGGCTCTATCTGGACCTGTCAGGCTCTGTCTGGCCCTGTCAAACTCTGTCAGGCCCTGGTAGGCTCTGTCAAGCTCTGTCAGGACCTGTCAGGCCCTGTCAGGCTCTGTCAGGACTTGGTGGGCTATGTCTAGATCTTTTGGGCTTTGTCGGGCCCTGTCTATTTGTGTCAGGCTCTTTCAGGCTCTGTTGGGCTTTGTCAGACTCCGCCAGGTGTTGGGGACTACGGCGGGTCCGTGGATTCCCTGGCGGTGGGAACAGAGATTGGCCTTGAAGATATTAAGGTGTACCCATGAGAAAGATGGGAGTAAAAGAGTGACATTGATGATAGCAAAATCAGCCAATGATATGTTACTATTGCAGCATGTAACCAATAGCAAAAAAGACATGTGTTGATAAAGACTATATAAAAAAGCATTTGTGGCAATAAATGGAGACTGCTGTTTATACATAAGAAGAACTTTGTGTCGTTTGTCCATCTCAACTGCGACAGACAGGCGCTGTGGGTGATTGTAGGGCACTGTCAGACTTCGCTGGGCTTTGTCAACCCCAGTTGGGCTCTGTCAGGCCCTGTCAAGTACCGTCAGGCTTTGTGGGGCTCTGTCAGGCCTTATCGGGCTCTGTCAAGCTCTGGTGGGCTCTGTCTAGTCCTATCAAACTCTGTCAGGCCCTGGTGGGCTCTGTCAAGCTCTGTCTGGACCTGTCAGGCCCTGTTTGGCTCTGTCAGGCCTTGGCAGGCCATGTCAAGCTCTTTTAGGCTTTGTCGGGCCCTGTTGAACTCTTTCTATTTGTGTCGGGCTCTGTCAGGCCCTGTCGGTGATTGTAGGGTGCTGTCAGACTTTGTCAGGCTTTGCCAATCCCTATCGGGCTCTGTCAAGCTCTGCTGGGCCCTGTTGGGTTTTGTCAGGGTCCATCAGGCACTGTCAAGCTCTTTCAGGCTTTGCCAGGACCTGTCAGGCTCTGTCTGGCTCTGTAAGGCCCTGTCAAGCCCTGTCTGGCTTTGTTTGGCTCTATTAGGCTTTGTCAGGCTCTGTCAGGTCCTGTCAGGCTTTGTAGGGCACTGTCAGGCTTTGTTGGGCTTACTTGATCCCTGTCAGCATCTGTCAGGCCCTGTCGGTCTCTGTCAGGCCTTGTCGAGATCTGTCAAGCTTTGTCGCGCTCTGTCGGGCTCTATCTGTCTCTGTTGGGCTCTGTCGGTCTTTGTCGGGGTCCATCAGTCTCTGTCAGGCGCTGTCAGGCTTTGTCGGTGTCTGATGGGTTCTGTCTGGCCCTGTCAAACTCTGTCAGACCCTGGCTGGCTCTGTCCAGCTCTGTGGAGCTCTGTCAGGACCTTTCAGGCCCTGTCAAGCTCTGGCAAGCTCTGTTGGGCCTTGTCGTACTTTGTTAGACTTTGTAGGGCCCTTTTGGCCTCTGGCACATGCTCTCAGGTTGTGTTGGGGTCTGTCCAGCCCTGTCAGGCTTTGTCTGCATCCAACAGGCTCTGTCAGGCTCTGTCAAGCCCTGTCAGACTCTGTTGGGCTCTCTTGGACTTTGTGAGAGTCCATCAGGGTCTGTCAGGTGCTCTCAAGCTCTTTCAGGCTATGTTGGGACCTGTCGGGCTTTGTGGGGCATTGTTGGTCTCTGACAAGCCCTTGCAGGGTCTGTCGGGCTTTCTCAGGCTCTGTCAGGATTTGTCAGGCTCTGTCGGGCCCTGTCAGGGTTTGTCTGGCACTGTCGGGCTGTGTCCAGCTCAGTCGGGCTCTGTTGGTCTCTGAGGAGCTCTGTTGGGCCCTGTGGGGCTCTCTCAGTCCCTGTTGCACTTTGTAAGGCTCTGTTGGGCTCTGTCAGGCTTTGTCGGTGACTGTTGGGTTCTCTCTGGCCCTTTCAAACTCTGTAAGGCCCTCACGGGTTCTGTCAAGCTCTGTTAGGCCCTGTTGGACTCTGTCAGGCCCTGGTGGGCAGAATTTGGAGTGCAAAGTTTTGAGGGGTACAGGGTTTGGGGGGCTGGAGTTTGGGGTACAGAGTGGAGGATATTGGGGTGCAGGGTTTCGGGTGCAAATTTGGCAATGGCAGGATTTGAGGTATACAGTTCGGGGGTGCAGGGCTTGGGGGTGCAGGGCTTGGGGGTGCAGGGCTTGAGAGGGAAAGATCTGGGGATGCAGGATTTGGGGGTTCAAGGTTTAGGGTAGCAGGATACTGAGAAGCCAGATGCGTGAGTCTTGTCTTCAGCTTTTGTGTGGAGAGTTTTCGTCCCTGGATGTTATTTACTCATCTTTGGCAAGACGGGACCGAGGCTATGTCCAGAACAGGGGAGTCTATCCTGGTGAAGAGAAGCTGCAAATTTAACGTAGACTGTCATTAAATTACAAAGGACATTATTTACCAATGACATGATAAATGCTTTCTAACCGCCTGCAAAACTAGAGGGTATTTTTCAAGTTTTAGATCCTCTTGCATGCCAAGCTGGAGACAGAAGATTAAGTTATCTAGAAGCAGGGTGCTTAGCTTATATTTGATTAGAAATTAATAGATGTATTATAGTATATATTATAGTATATATTATATATATATAAAATATAATATATTTTATATTATATATAATATGTTATATTTATATATATATACTATATATAATATAGTATATATACTATATAGTATATATAGTGTGTGTGTATATATATATATAAATATATATATACTATATATACTATATAGTACTAATCAATTACTTAAGTGTGTACTAGTTGTGCTTCCGAGGAGAGCTGCCAACGTGGAGAGGTCGATCAGCAGGCACACGAAAAGACACTCAGAAGCCCCGCTGAAACAGACTGCATGCCCTGTCAAAAGACGCTAGATGGCAGCAAACACCGTGAAGTAACTAACTTCAGTCGACCCCTAAGTTGGTGCAATTATTTCTTAGTATACATGTATTGTATGTTAAAAATTCTCCCAAATTGTAAAGAATAGGCAATAATTGTGTAAATATAAGCAATGCAAGAGCGTCCAGTCTTTGGATCACTTATGGAAGATAATACACAGTGCCGTTAAATGAAAGAATGACTGCTTAAGGGTATAGACTTTCCTGTTAAGTTCATACGTTTGTTTCACCAGGGTACCTCTTTGAATATCAGCAAAACAACCTCCGCGCCTGTAAGACGGGCACAATTATCACAAAAGCAAGACTTTTAATTGCTCACACATGGGTATTTTATCCCTCTAGTACAGCTTTGTCACCTGCGGTGCTCCCTCCCCCATTCCCTCACTTTTATTTCACCAAGTCCTGGAATGTCCCTAGAGATGGGAAGAGGACTCTAGCATTCAGGCACTCAGCTCCCTCCACCTGTAGAGTGTTCAAAGTGGGCCAGACAGTGCCAGAAATGAGAAACCCTTTTCCCTGGGCATTATATGTGGCCATCCAGAGCTAGGCAGGTTCTTCACCCTAAACCTAGTAAGGCATTGACAATGATGCCCTCCCCCTATCCTTCTGAAGTCATTAACACTTAAAGAATGAATCCTGTGGGCGATTGCTAACCTAAAGATACGTGAATTCTGTCAGCAACTGACCATTCAGATCAGTCTCCTCTTTTCACCTTAGACATCTTGAAGCCTGAGCGATGAGTTGTTTAAAGTATCTCTCGACATTGTAAGATGGTGTCCTTTAGATGAACTTTGCTCGTTATAATACTAAAAAGCACACCCACACGACTGAAGATGCCAACCCAGCATGAGACCTGTTACATGAGACCCCTCCCCAGTGAACGTGCATAGTACTAAAATGATTGTGTAACCAGTAAGGAAATGTGTGACCAATTGGCTCTTTAGGACTGCCCTGAGGGTGTCAATGTAGCGATAAGATTTGGTATATAATGTCCGTGACTTTTGTTGCTCATATGCTGGCTTTCTAGCATCTAAACTTGTGCAAATCTGAAATGAAGAATATCTCATCTCTGTTTCTAAGACTGCTTCATTGCACACCGGGAATACACTCCCACTTCAGCAACAACGTGTCCACTACTCGTTTCCCTGAAAACTCCAGGATTCCTGGTCTCCAGATAAATGAATCGCAATCCTATGCTCTGAACCTCTTGCAAAACACTTCCTGCAGCAGGTCTGCGACAGAAAAAGAAGTAGCTGGGAAATCATGTTTGGGGATGAGGGGAAAAAGGAAAGATGTACACACTCGAAACCTTGTGTGTGGACGTCCTATGTACTCGCATCACTTCACAGGCACACTGTTGTTACACATCATGGAGCACACTCCTGTATGTACTACACATACTCCTGAATACTCATAAGGTTTCATACACACTCATTCCATATTTAGTCACAAAATCAAGCTGAACACACATGCACACTGGTGACCACATGCACGTGATACACATAATATTTCCTACATATATAGACAGAGCCACAAAATCCCATGGTCACACAAACCTCCCTAGTGCACACATGCACACTCAGAATAAACCATTCCCTATCCATAGCAACTCCAATCCTGAGATCAAGAAGTGCAGGAAATAAAGCAGGCTAAGATCCCTTTCTATGCCTGTCTTCACTAGCCTTCCTTACTCCTAGGAGAGACGGCATGGAAAAGAGATGCACAGCATCCTGATCCTTTCCACATTCAAGCTGGAGTATTGGAGCTGCTCTGCGCTGGTGGAGTATTCTCTGTGATGGGAGTAATATGAGGACTCTGTGTGTGGGGGAGGGGGAAACGTACATGTGTGCAGTACTCCTTTCAACCATGTCCCAGGAGTGCTGATGAGAGGGGCTGGAAGGGAGGGGAGCACAAATATATTCCAGAAAACTGTAAGGCAAAGAGAAGCAAACAGAGTGTGGTCTAAACGAGAAATAAAAAGGAAGAAGAGGTGCTGAGGATGGAAGCTTTCCTTGTAGACCGAGCTCTTCAGGTAGATTTTTGCCTGATATCAGACTCCGCTTTGCTTTCGCTAAATGAACAATTTGGCAACATTATATAGCAGGTATGAGCTTTTCTGTAGCTGCTTATGCATGCAGATGGTAGTTTTTGCACATATCTGTACACTTGTGGAAACGCTCCTGCCTGTGTTTCGGTGAAGAATCCTATGTGTGCATAGAGAGAAAGAGAGAGAAGTAAGCTCCAACACCAATGCAGGCAATTGCAAGTTTTGTTATGGAATCTGTTTCTCTTGGCATACCTAGTCCTTGGCAGAGAACTGCTAAACGTTTGATCTGCAAGAGAAATTCAACCAAACATGCTGTTCATAGGAAGTGTATGTTCACACGCTTACCTGTGATAAAGGATTGAACGCAAGGACCATCCTGCTTCTTTGAGCAAAATTCCGTCCGTATAAGTTCATGATGGTTTCCCTGTTCAAACGCAGGCAAAGTGGTCTGCTATTCTCTGCAAATGCACACGCGATTATGTTGTCACTTATAAACAGAGGTACTTGTGTGCATGAAAAACTACATGTTAAAACGCTTTTGCATGAGATTCAGTAAACAATGGATTGTGCATGTGACGCCAACAGACACATTTCTGAAAGCCTCGCACCAAGGACCGTTTTTATGGCTGTACAACCACTTTGCGCCACACATGGAAAGCCCCTCAGAAGTGCCCCCGAAAGAGGCTGCAGTACTTACAACAGGACACTACATAGCAGCAAAGAATGTGAAAAAACTGATGCCATTCTAGCCTTAGGGTTAAGCAACTCTTTTTTAGTACAGATATACTGTATGTGAAAAATTTCCAAAACCAGCAGAGCCTGTGTTAAAAAGCTGGTGATAATGTGACTGCATGTATGCAAGTTTGTGTGTCTGAATGTACAGAGGTCTGCAAATAAATATGCGTGTTCACAGAGAGAAAAGTAGTCCTTTTTTTGTCTGTGTGTGCAGATGTGTTGACGTGGTGGCTTATAAACAGAGGTACCTGCATGCATGCAAAACTAGGTGTCAAAACACGTCTGCATATATGTGGGTGAGCAGTACTTGTTAAGACAGCGGCATATATTCACACTTGCAAACAGACACACTTCTGAAAGCCCCGCACCACGGACCGTTTTTATGGCTGTACAACCACTTTGCGCCAGTGTGCACAATCACAAATTAAAAATGTTTAGTGTTTAGTGTTTAATCTCACAGAAGCACCAACGAGTTTGCCTTCAACCATATATCACAAACAAGCTTGTGAACAGATGCTCTGCTGCTTTTTCTCTTGCGGCATGTTTTGCTCTATTTCCCTTGCAGATCGAATGCTTAGCGGCTTTCTTGGAATGACTGCATATATCGAGAGAAAGAGGCAGCGTAGGAAATCTTGCCTTCTGCCTTCTTCAGTGTCGGAACCTAGTTGCTATCCCTTCTGTTTGTCCACGTGCACACACAGGATTCCTCGCCGAAAAGAAAAACATGCCGAAACTTTTTCCGCAAGCATCCAGGTATGTGCACCCACCACCACCTGCATGCATACGAAGCAACAGAAAAGCACATACATTTTCACTCACTGATACATAAGCAAACACGTGGCCACACACACACTTCCGAAAGCACTCCCCATGTATTTACAGAAAGACGTAGGTGAATCGCACTTTCGTGCTTGAGAGTAAACAAGTCTGCTTATGTTTGGAACACTGCACACATGTACACGTGGCTGCACGAGAATACACATTTGGAAGGTTACCTGCAAGACATGTGCCTGTTCTTCGACATCCCTGTGCATGAAAGCAGTAGTGCTTACGTCTGTCCATATGCTTGTGGCTTGATGCGGGCTCCTGTCATGCGTGAGTGCACAGCTGTGCTGTTTTTTGGAAAGGTTCCGCGTATATCTGGTTGCACAGTCCTGCATTTCTCATGTGGAGAGACACAAGGGCAGTCTGCTAGTAAAGCAACAAAGACAGACGTGGGCAGAACTAAAAGCTGTGCCGTGATACTTCTTTCCCATGGCAAATGCTTCACAGTTGCCCGAGGAAAAATGCTTAGCAGTCGATCTACAAGAAAAATGAAACAGGACATGTCGTAACGAGAAAGAACAGCAAACATGTCTTCAGAAGCTTCTTAGTGACATGTAGCTGAGGGCAAACACTTCGGTGCTTGTGTGAGAGCAAGTGTCCTTCCTGTAACTGTTGAGTAGTTTTGCACAGTTACATGTGGTGGCACGACTGTCATCGTCTAGGATACCTACAGCCTTGACTCAGTGTGTGTGGACAGAGTGTGCCTGAAATGTTGAGTGTGTAAGCGCCTCTTGTACCTATCCATCTCTCCACACGCATGTGAGTACGTCTTCCTGTCAGCAAGCATGTGTGTTAATTTCATCGCATACATGCATCAGCGCTGGTGTGTGAGCTCCACTGAGTGTGTGTGTTGGTTGTGCCTGTGTGTAACACAGCAGTCCTGACTGCTCAAGTGAACAGAGAAAAGGGAGATCATGTAGGTAGAGGCAACAAAGCAAAAACAAGGTGGGAATGAAGTGTGTTTGATATAGACGGTTTCCCTCTGCTGACATTTCACAGTTCGATGAGGAAGAAGCTGAGCGGTAGATCGACCAGAGAAACATTTCCAAAAAGCTCATTTAGTGAAAGAACAGCAGAGTCTGTGTGATATGGCTGCATTTGTAGCCATTCGTGTGTCTGCGAATGTACAGTCGTCCGCATTGAAATTTGCCAGACTGCAGAGAAGCACATGTGGTTGTACGTTTATACACGATGGTGGTGATGATTTGGATGTGTTCCTATGTATGTACTACACTTGTGAGTCGGTCCGAGTGGGTGCACACGCACATGCGTTCATTTGGAATCTTCTTTATACAAGAGCTGCAACATGCGCAGAACTGCGATTGTTTGGGGAAATTTCTTCATGTATGTAGCTGACCTCTCACCTGCTTGCACGTGGACTTAGCCATCATTACCAATTGACATGATCAATGCTTTCTAGCCACCTGCAAAACGAGTGGATATTTTTCAAGTTTAAGATGCTTCTGCATTGCCCAGCAGAGCACAACAGGGAACAACACAGCCTGACAGATATCAACACTACCCGGCAAACCTCAACAAGGAACGACAGAGCCTGGCAATGCCACATAGAGCATGACAGGGCCCGAAAGAGCATGACCACGTTTCCTGACAGAAGAGTGAAATAACTAAAAAGTCCAGACAAAGATCAACAGAGACCGAGATAACCTGATGGGGTCTGACAGAGGCCAAAAGAGACTGACAACGCCTGGCTGAGTCCGACAGAGCCTGACACAGCCAGACAGCATCTTACAGAGCCCTACAGAGTCAGACAGTGCCTGACACAGCCCAATAAAGCCAGACAGACTACAGATTGTGACAGGCCCTGACAGACCCCCACATTGCCTGACTGAGCCTGGCAGAGCCCAACTGGGCCTGACAGCAACTGACAGAGACCTACAAAACCAAACAAAGCCTGACAGAGACTGACAGGGAATAACAGAGCCTGACAGAGCCCAACAGATCTTGACAGAGCCTGAGAGGGCCGGGCAATACTCGTTTGAGCCTGACAGAGTGCGACAGGGACTAAATGAGCCCAACAGAGACCGACACAGCCCAACAAAGCTCTAAAAACCCGGCAGAGCCCGACACTTCCCGGCAAATCTCAATAAGGCCTGACAGAGCCCGGCAAATCCTAAAAAAGACTGACAGAGTCCAACACGGACAGACGGAGTCCGACAAGGCCTGGTAGAGCATGACCGGTCTATAGGCAGCCTGACAAAGCCCAACGGAGACCGACACAGCCCAACAGAGCCCAACAGATCCTGACAGGGCCTGATAGAGCAGCACAGGTCTTTACAGAGTCTGACAAAGCCTGACGGTGCCCGAAAGTGCCCAAGAGAGCTTGTAAGAGCCTGATGGAGCCCAATAGGGACTGACAGATCTCAACCAAGCCAGACAGAGCCGGACAAAGCCACACAGAGCATGACAGGGTCCGACAGAGCCTGGCAGAGAACTACATTCCCCGACAGAAGACTGAAAGAGCCCAGAGGTCCTGACAGAGACCGACAGAGACCGACAAAGCCTGACTGAGCCTGACAAAGCCCGACAGAGCCTGAAAGAGCCTGAGGGAGGCCAACAGGGCCTTAAAGAAACCAACAGAGTTGGACAGAGCCTGACAGACACTGATGGAGCCTGACAGGGCCTTACAGAGCCCAAAAGGGAGCCACAGGGCCTGACAGAAGCCGACAAAGCCTGACAGGGCCCGAGAAAGCCCAACAGAAGTTGGCAGAGCCCAACAGGGCCTGACAAAATATGACAGGGCCTGACAAAGCCTCACAGAGCCTGACAAATCCCGACAGGGCCTGAAGAGAACAACACATCTCGACAACGCAATACAGAGCCTGACACAGCGTGACAGGGCCCAAAAGAGCACGAGAGAGCCCGACAAATCCTCACATGGCGCCACTGAGCCTGACAGAGCCCGACAGAGACTGACACAGCTAGATAGGGTCTTACAGAGCCCTACAGAGTCAGACAGAGCCTACACAGCCCGATAAAGCCAGACAGACTGTGACAGGCCCTGACAGACCCCCACATTGCCTGACTGAGCCTGGGATGGCACCTGAGATGCCTGTCGTGCCCCTCGGGCACAACGAGACCCCGGGATCATCTGAACGGCGCAAGGCAGGCTTCCCAAAGTACACAACAACGCAGACACAGGCTGGAGCTGCCCTGCCTAAGCTGGCATCGCACTGTAAGGTTCCCTGCGCCCTTTACCCACCCAACAGGGACTGTTCCTGGACAGCTCTCTCCTCTGTGAGAACTTTAACTCCCCCCCGCCCCTGCAGTTCCCAGCACCTCCCCAGCCCCCATGCCTCCGCTTAGCTTTCAGAGGGCCAGGGGACTGAATCCATCCACGGAGGAAACCACCACATGGACTCACGGGGATCTTCCTGCATTGCCGGGTTCCTCTTCAACATCTGCAACAACGCAAGTAAACACACGCTCACTAAGCAGTGCCAGCATGAAGTATTGTGGGGTCAACCCCGATCCCTTCCACAACACCCACCTCCTCTTAAGTTCCCAGGCATTCCATTCATCTTCTCATGCCATGGGTGCAGGCAGAAGCCCTCACCACTCGTGGCACCTAAGACAGAAGGAAACAAAAGAACTGTAGTGCTTGGAACAAGTCCCCAGCCCCACTCTGCTCCTCACCCCTACCCCTGCTCACCGCAAACAGTCATCTGAGTCCAAAGGGCTCCACAAAACACCTGCAAAACAAGACGATAATGCTCAACTGAGTCACCAGGCAATACTATGCTCACTCTAACCCCTGCTAGATAAACTGAGCGTCAGTCCTAGGAGAAGAGATTGTATCAGCAGCTTGGTATACAGCAGTAAAAACCAAAAAAACAATGCTCCATTTTCATTGCAGTCAGAAGTTCAGGGAAAATGCAAAGCACCTAGAATTGAATCAATAAATTAAGCATAGCTACAAACATACTTTCCAGTACAGCTGCTGTTGAACCTTCACTGCTTCTGAAGGTCTTACTTCAAGCAGACACCTCCACTTCTCCAAACACGTCTGTCCATATAGATTAAACAGCTCAAAAGCTGCCAATTGCTGAAGGAGTGGCAGAAAAGGAGCACCAAAGCAACCCTGGAGTAGAATGAGCTCCCTGCCCAGGGGCTGGGGCTCAAATACCCCGGGCCCCACCCTCCCCCTTCCCACAATCCCCTGGGGAAGGGGAGGGGAGAATCATCTTGGACCCCGCCCACCACCCTAACCAATCACCTGGGGAAGGGGAGGGGTCAATCACCCCAGGCCCCGCCCACTGCCCTTACCAAATCACCTGGGGAAGGGGCGGGGTCAATCACCCCAGGCCCTGCCCACCACCCTTACCAAACCACCTGGGGAAGGGGCGGGGTCAATCACCCCAGGCCCCGCCCACCACCCTTACCAAACCACCTGGACCATCACTCGAAATGACAGCACCTGCACTTTTCTATCTCTATTGCATCTGCAATGGGACTGAGTACAGATTTCAACTTAGTTTTTTCTAAGGTGTAGATAGAAAATTAAATACAATAACTATATTATTAATGAAATTGTGTATTGAAATTTCTGATATAAAAATTAGGATGCTATTGTGTTACACTAAATTTCTAGCAAGACCACAGATACAACCTGACTTCTACCAGGCGTACATTCTGGGTAGGACTGAATGACAAAGCACAATTAGATTCCACAAGAATCTCTTCTGAAAAATAACCCAGGGCTTGCTTTGCCTCCTCAGGACTCCAAAGGTCTCCCCAGGACCCCCCTCATCTTCCAGGGCTCCCCGGACCCTCCCCAGCTATCGCCTCGTCTCCCTGGGGCTCCCCTGAGATCCACCGTCCTCCCTAGGGTTCACAGCGATTCCCCGAGGCTGCCAAGTTCTCCCCAGGGCTCGCCTTGGTTCCCCAGGGCTCCCCATTCCTCCCCAGGGTTCCCCAAAACGTGTCTTGGTTCCTCGGGGCTCCTCATTCCTGCCCAGGGCTCCCTGAAACGTGTCTTGGTTCCTCAGGGCTCCCCATTCCTCCCCAGGGCTCCCCTACAGGCCTCTGTCAGACTCTGTCAGATTCGGTCGGGCTCTGTCATGCTCTATTGGGCTCTATTGGGCTCTATTGGCCCTTATGAGGCTCTGTCGGCCCTTATCGGGCTCTGTTGGGCTCTGTCGTGCTCTATCGGGCTCTGTCGGGCTCTATGAGGCTCTATCGGGCTCTGTCGGGCTCTGTCGGGCTCTATCGGGCTCTATCGGGCTCTGTCGGGCTCTGTCGGGCTCTGTTGGCCCTTACTGGGCTCTATCGGGCTCTGTCGGCCCTTATCAGGCTCTGTCGGGCTCTGTCAGCCCTTATCGGGCTCTGTCGGGCTCTGTCGGGCTCTATTGGGCTCTATCAGGCTCTGTCGGGCTCTATCGGGCTCTGTCGGCCCTTATCAGGCTCTGTCGGGCTCTGTCGGGGTCTATCGGGCTCTATCGGGCTCTGTCGGGCTCTGTCGGGCTCTATCGGTCTCTGTCGGCCCTTATCGGGCTCTGTCGGGCTCTGTCGGCCCTTATCGGGCTCTGTCGGGCTCTATCGGGCTCTATCGGGCTCTGTCGGGCTCTGTCGGGCTCTGTCGGGCTCTGTCGGCCCTTATCGGGCTCTGTTGGGCTCTATCGGGCTCTACCAGGCTCTATCGGGCTCTGTCGGGCTCTGTCGGGCTCTATCGGGCTCTATCAGGCTCTATCGGGCTCTGTTGGGCTCTATCGGGCTCTGTCGGCCCTTATCGGGCTCTGTCGGGCTCTGTCGGACTCTATCGGGCTCTATCGGGCTCTATCGGGCTCTGTCGGGCTCTGTCGGCCCTTATCGGGCTCTATCGGGCTCTGTCGGGCTCTGTCGGCCCTTACCGGGCTCTGTCGGGCTCTGTCGGGCTCTGTCGGCCCTTATCGGGCTCTGTCGGGCTCTGTTGGGATCTATCGGGCTCTATTGGGCTCTGTTGGGCTCTGTCGGGCTCTATCGGGCTCTCTCGGCCCTTATTGGGCTCTGTCGGGCTCTATCGGACTCTGTCGGGCTCTGTTGGGCTCTATCGGGCTCTATCGGGCTCTGTCGGCCCTTATCAGGCTTTGTCGGGCTCTGTCGGGCTCTATTGGGCTCTGTCGGCCCTTATCGGGCTCTGTCGGGCTCTGTCGGGCTCTGTTGGGCTCTATCGGGCTCTGTCGGCCCTTATCGGGCTCTGTCGGGCTCTATTGGGCTCTGTCGGCCCTTATTGGGCTCTGTTGGGCTCTGTTGGGCTCTATCGGGCTCTGTCGGCCCTTACCGGGCTCTGTCGGGCTCTATCGGGCTCTGTCGGGCTCTGTCGGGCTCTGTCGGCCCTTATCGGGCTCTGTCGGGCTCTGTCGGGCTCTGTCGGGCTGTGTCGGGCTCTGTCGGCCCTTACCGGGCTCTATCGGGCTCTGTCGGCCCTTATCGGGCTCTGTCGGGCTCTGTCGGGCTCTATCGGGCTCTGTCGGGCTCTGTCGGGCTCTATCGGGCTCTGTCGGCCCTTATCGGGCTCTGTCGGGCTCTATCGGGCTCTACCGGGCTCTATCGGGCTCTGTCGGGCTCTGTCGGGCTCTATCGGGCTCTATCAGGCTCTATCGGGCTCTGTTGGGCTCTATCGGGCTCTGTCGGCCCTTATCGGGCTCTGTCGGGCTCTGTCGGACTCTATCGGGCTCTATCGGGCTCTATCGGGCTCTGTCGGGCTCTGTCGGCCCTTATCGGGCTCTATCGGGCTCTGTCGGGCTCTGTCGGCCCTTACCGGGCTCTGTCGGGCTCTGTCGGGCTCTGTCGGCCCTTATCGGGCTCTGTCGGGCTCTGTTGGGATCTATCGGGCTCTATTGGGCTCTGTTGGGCTCTGTCGGGCTCTATCGGGCTCTCTCGGCCCTTATTGGGCTCTGTCGGGCTCTATCGGGCTCTGTCGGGCTCTGTTGGGCTCTATCGGGCTCTATCGGGCTCTGTCGGCCCTTATCAGGCTTTGTCGGGCTCTGTCGGGCTCTATTGGGCTCTGTCGGCCCTTATCGGGCTCTGTCGGGCTCTGTCGGGCTCTGTTGGGCTCTATCGGGCTCTGTCGGCCCTTATCGGGCTCTGTCGGACTCTATTGGGCTCTGTCGGCCCTTATTGGGCTCTGTTGGGCTCTGTTGGGCTCTATCGGGCTCTGTCGGCCCTTATCGGGCTCTGTCGGGCTCTATCGGGCTCTGTCGGGCTCTGTCGGGCTCTGTCGGCCCTTATCGGGCTCTGTCGGGCTCTGTCGGGCTGTGTCGGGCTCTGTCGGCCCTTACCGGGCTCTGTCGGGCTCTGTCGGGCTCTATCGGGCTCTGTCGGGCTCTATGAGGCTCTATCGGGCTCTGTCGGGCTCTGTCGGGCTCTATCGGGCTCTATCGGGCTCTGTCGGGCTCTGTCGGGCTCTGTTGGCCCTTACTGGGCTCTATCGGGCTCTGTCGGCCCTTATCAGGCTCTGTCGGGCTCTGTCAGCCCTTATCGGGCTCTGTCGGGCTCTGTCGGGCTCTATTGGGCTCTATCAGGCTCTGTCGGGCTCTATCGGGCTCTGTCGGCCCTTATCAGGCTCTGTCGGGCTCTGTCGGGGTCTATCGGGCTCTATCGGGCTCTGTCGGGCTCTGTCGGGCTCTATCGGTCTCTGTCGGCCCTTATCGGGCTCTGTCGGGCTCTGTCGGCCCTTATCGGGCTCTGTCGGGCTCTATCGGGCTCTATCGGGCTCTGTCGGGCTCTGTCGGGCTCTATCGGGCTCTGTCGGCCCTTATCGGGCTCTGTCGGGCTCTGTCGGGCTCTACCAGGCTCTATCGGGCTCTGTCGGGCTCTGTCGGGCTCTATCGGGCTCTATCAGGCTCTATCGGGCTCTGTTGGGCTCTATCGGGCTCTGTCGGCCCTTATCGGGCTCTGTCGGGCTCTGTCGGACTCTATCGGGCTCTATCGGGCTCTATCGGGCTCTGTCGGGCTCTGTCGGCCCTTATCGGGCTCTATCGGGCTCTGTCGGGCTCTGTCGGCCCTTACCGGGCTCTGTCGGGCTCTGTCGGGCTCTGTCGGCCCTTATCGGGCTCTGTCGGGCTCTGTTGGGATCTATCGGGCTCTATTGGGCTCTGTTGGGCTCTGTCGGGCTCTATCGGGCTCTCTCGGCCCTTATTGGGCTCTGTCGGGCTCTATCGGACTCTGTCGGGCTCTGTTGGGCTCTATCGGGCTCTATCGGGCTCTGTCGGTCCTTATCAGGCTTTGTCGGGCTCTGTCGGGCTCTATTGGGCTCTGTCGGCCCTTATCGGGCTCTGTCGGGCTCTGTCGGGCTCTGTTGGGCTCTATCGGGCTCTGTCGGCCCTTATCGGGCTCTGTCGGGCTCTATCGGGCTCTGTCGGGCTCTGTCGGGCTCTGTCGGCCCTTATCGGGCTCTGTCGGGCTCTGTCGGGCTCTGTCAGGCTGTGTCGGGCTCTGTCGGCCCTTACCGGGCTCTATCGGGCTCTGTCGGCCCTTATTGGGCTCTGTTGGGTTCTGTTGGGCTCTATCGGGCTCTGTCGGCCCTTACCGGGCTCTGTCGGGCTCTATCGGGCTCTGTCGGGCTCTGTCGGGCTCTGTCGGCCCTTATCGGGCTCTGTCGGGCTCTGTCGGGCTCTGTCGGGCTGTGTCGGGCTCTGTCGGCCCTTACCGGGCTCTATCGGGCTCTGTCGGCCCTTATCGGGCTCTGTCGGGCTCTATCGGGCTCTATTGGGCTCTGTCGGGCTCTGTCGGGCTCTATCGGGCTCTGTCGGCCCTTATCGGGCTCTGTCGGGCTCTATCGGGCTCTACCGGGCTCTATCGGGCTCTGTCGGGCTCTGTCGGGCTCTATCGGGCTCTATCAGGCTCTATCGGGCTCTGTTGGGCTCTATCGGGCTCTGTCGGCCCTTATCGGGCTCTGTCGGGCTCTGTCGGACTCTATCGGGCTCTATCGGGCTCTATCGGGCTCTGTCGGGCTCTGTCGGCCCTTATCGGGCTCTATCGGGCTCTGTCGGGCTCTGTCGGCCCTTACCGGGCTCTGTCGGGCTCTGTCGGGCTCTGTCGGCCCTTATCGGGCTCTGTCGGGCTCTGTTGGGATCTATCGGGCTCTATTGGGCTCTGTTGGGCTCTGTCGGGCTCTATCGGGCTCTCTCGGCCCTTATTGGGCTCTGTCGGGCTCTATCGGGCTCTGTCGGGCTCTGTTGGGCTCTATCGGGCTCTATCGGGCTCTGTCGGCCCTTATCAGGCTTTGTCGGGCTCTGTCGGGCTCTATTGGGCTCTGTCGGCCCTTATCGGGCTCTGTCGGGCTCTGTCGGGCTCTGTTGGGCTCTATCGGGCTCTGTCGGCCCTTATCGGGCTCTGTCGGGCTCTATTGGGCTCTGTCGGCCCTTATTGGGCTCTGTTGGGCTCTGTTGGGCTCTATCGGGCTCTGTCGGCCCTTATCGGGCTCTGTCGGGCTCTATCGGGCTCTGTCGGGCTCTGTCGGGCTCTGTCGGCCCTTATCGGGCTCTGTCGGGCTCTGTCGGGCTGTGTCGGGCTCTGTCGGCCCTTACCGGGCTCTATCGGGCTCTGTCGGCCCTTATTGGGCTCTGGGGCGTTGGGGCTCCTTGGGGGGTCCTGGCAGCTCCTGGGTACTGGGGAAGGGGCCGGGGGGTCCCCACGGCATTTGGGGGCTCAGGAGGTGACACCCCAATGGGATCTAGGCGCCTTCGTGATTCCCAGGGAGGTCCCCTCGGTGTCCTGGGGGAAGATCCCTGGGGGTCCCCTCAGTGTCCCCGTGGCCCCAAGGGGTCCCTGCTGTGTCCTTGGCTCCCATGGAGGGGGGTCCCCCTGATGTCCTGGGGGGTCCCGCTGCCCCTATAGACTCTGCCCATAGCCCCCCCCGATCCCTCGTGTCCAGCAGTGGGGGTGCAGCCTTGTCCCCAAACGCCCCCAGCCCCCCGAGAGCAGCGACAGCGGTAAAATCCACCACTGTAACGGAACAGGGTGCCCAGGGGGGACCCCCAAGATAAAACCGTGGCCCCACGGCGCCCCAGTCCCACACACCCCGGGGGCCACAGGGAATAAATGACAGAGGAGGGGCCCAGGGGCCGAGGGACGTTTGGGGTCCCCAGGCACATGGTGCGGGGGGCCGGGGGTCCCCATGGCCCCACTGCACCGGGTCTCGTGTCCCCACCCCTGCACAGGGGTCTCGCTGCCCCACGGCCACATGCACCCCACGGGCGTCTGTGTCGCCACGGGCCCTGACCCCCATGACCCGGCCCCCAAACCCAGCAACGCCCACTGACCGCGCAGAGCCCGGGACTCCCACACCTGCCCCATGGCCCCGGTGACCCCCATGTGGGTCACGAGGGAAGGGCGGGGATGTGGACAGAGCTGTGGGGCGCTGTGGGGCAGTGCTGTCCATCTATGGGGCAGAGCACAGGATCCATGGGGCGCTGTGGGGCAGTGCTGTCTATCTATGGGGCAGAGCGCAGGATCCATGGGGCGCTGTGGGGCAGTGCTGTCCATCTATGGGGCAGAGCGAAGATTCTATGGGGCGCTGTGGGGCAGTGCTGTCCATCTATGGGGCAGAGTGCAGGATCCATGGGGTGCTGAGGGGCAGTACCGTGGTTCTATGGGGCAGAGTGAAGATTCTATGGGGCGCTGTGGGGCAGTACCGTGGTTCTATGGGGCAGAGTGCAGGATCCATGGGGCGCTGGGGGGCAGCGCTGTCCATCTATGGGGCAGAGTGAAGATTCTATGGGGCGCTATGTGGCAGTGCTGTTCATCTATGGGGCAGAGCGCAGGATCTGAGTGTGAGCAGAACCTGAGCTGAGAGCAGAACCTGAGTGTGAGCAGAACCTGAGTGTGAGCAGCGAGGTGATATATATACCGGGGTGATACACTTTAATTCACTGCACCCAACTTCTTTTCATCTATGGAATACCGAAAGTTTGTACGCAGTGCTGCTTTTAGTATCTCAGCTGATTTTTTTTTTCATGTTTGCAAAATGGTGTGACATTCCTCCAAATTCTATTGGATAAGCTACTAATGACGTTTTTTTTGGAAATCTGCAACCAAAGATCGTGAGACTGTGCTATTCAAATCAGCAAATGTGTGACTTTCTGAGCAATACCGACATAATTAACACACTATGAAAAACAGCTGCTGCGGACATTTTGGTGTAACTTCTCAAACTGGAAACACCCCTCATGACGTGAATTTTGACTTTCTGCTGAACCGTTAAGACTAAAGTACTCAAAGTATGGAAAACACTTGCATAGATAAGGAATGCCCCATTTAGGCTTCCAAAAACATCTAAACAGTATTGGACTTTGATAGCAGAGACATCTAAACACCAATGACCTCCATCTGCTTCGTGGTGCTTATTTATATTCTTTTCCACCGTTACCTTCCCTTGCTCTTCACTGAATGTGCTCTCGAAAAGCGATGAAATAAGAGCAACGAAATAACAGAACAATCCTGCCGAGAATGCAGAATACACCAAACCTGACATTTTCTTCTGAGTAAACTCCATTTGTACTCCCAGAATCAAAACTAATCCTACCAGGAATCTGGAAGAGCAAGATCAGAATCAGAGTTTATCTAAGAATTTAGGATTAAAAGGCTGTTTGAGCTGCAACTGGCGACCACCTGCGCGAACTCTTGGATGCCGCACACAACCGAGTCTGGACCTTCATTTATTCCACCTATATTCTGATGCCCATACGATGTCAGCAACGGCATTCACATAAAGTTTTATCTGGGGTCTGCTGATAACGTAATTGTTATTCTGAATCTTATACTCAGAATAACCCCTGGCCCATCGGTACCGGGTGATCACAATATTAACTCTTCTTTTAAATGCAACTAAAGGGTGAAGGTAATAGGTATTTTAGATTACATATGGCAATTACCCACATTTTATTTGGAAGATGGTTAGTTTTCCATTTTGTCACACTACGAAAAAAAAAAAAATACAGTGACCAAACAACATTCTTCAGAATATGATATTCTGGACACACTGCCTTCGATACAGATCAATGAATGACTGGTCAGGGAATGGCACATACAATACAGCCAGCACAAACAAATACACAGACACACACAAACACAGCTTCACTCATAAGAAGCACTGCAAACGTCAACCCAACAAGCTACTGTGTCAGTGTTCCTCTGCAGAACTGGTGTTCTACACGTTTGGAGACGCCAACATAAAATGCGTAGAACTTGCGTTGGGAAACTTGAGAATAACATCGCGATATGTGATGCACAATACATCACAAGCCTAAAGAAACCCTGATTAGAAATGTGCATAAATTTGGGCTCTTCGGTCACCACACAAACCGGCATGTCCAGAAAACAATTCCGTTTTGCACAATTTGAAAAAAGTCTGAATTCCAACTGTATTGGTGATTGAGACGTGAATGCGAAGTAGGTGACAAGAGGTTGCAACACCAAAACATCTACTCGGTATTTAAAGCACTATTTTGCCTTATGGGTGCACCTCTCATTGGCAGGCACACTCTGTAGTACAAAACACATTATGTTTTGAATATATTTCAGTATCTCACCGTACCATGTTAAAAATACAGTGTGTTTAATAGAATAATGTTGCAGACGTATGTAGGGCTGTTTCCTTTAGGGGCTTTACCCTCACCTGAGCATCCCATGAGCAGAGTGCAGCTCCTGCACACCGACCTGCTGGCACAGAGCGGGGTTTTTCTGACACTTGCACTGCTCATGCCTCGCACAGAAGAAGAACTTGCAAGGTTCGGCACGCTGGTATCTTCTCCACAAGAGCTTCTGTCCCCAAATATGATTCTGAGAAGGGGAGGAAAAAAATAACTTTTGTGAACGGACACGGTGAATTGTGTATTGCTTCACTGAGAAAAAATATTTGAGTCGTTTTTTATCCAGAAAGCAATATATAAATATACAGCCTAGAAAACTTTATCTTTCTGTCTATAGATATATCCAAGCAATAAACTTCAAGGTCATTCCATAACAGCTCTCCAAAGTATAAAATGAAATAAAAATCAGTCTGATTTGAAAACAAGCCTATATCCATATGGTTATTTTCCACAATGGCATCACTTGCAGCACCAATAAAAATATTTCTTTACGTTGTTGGCCCAAAGTACTATAAGTCACTTTACAACACATAATTTTGCATTCTAATGAATTCTAGATTCATTCTATAAGTTGGTTCTATCTCACATTGGCCCAACAGTTTTAAAATCTGTATCTGAAACTATACACATGTTCATTGCTTTTTTCTTTTTTTTTAGGTTGACCAATCTTTTTAGAAAAAGGACAATAAAAGAAAGCAAAGAATCATGTCCAAAACCACCTCAGTTGTAGAAAGATATTCCTTTGAATTTATGGGGTTCAACTCTCAGAGCTCATACGATGATCTGGGACATGTTTGCTATCTGCAGCTTCTTTTACACGTGTCTTAAGACTTATCCACATTTTTAAGTCCTGCAAAATCTCTTTTTCTCATATCATTCTTTAGTTTCAATAAATCAATTCATAGCATTTTACTGATTTTCAGCTCTCTTGACTAAAAACAATATCACATGCTTAATCTAGGTTGGATAATTGCTTTTAAATATTAAAAAAATAATAATACACAGAGGATTTCAGATTAAAACTTTGAAAATTCCAGGTATTGTGACACATACAAACCCAAATAGCATTCATGTAGATTTGCGAATAAGTTAATGCCTTTCCTAAGCACAAACATTCCTGTTTTAATACATGCCAAAGTGATTTGTGTCGAAGCCATAACATCTTTAGACGGTGACATTTGATGGAGGGCACGCACTGAAACTATGGAATTACACGGAAAAATCAGCACAGTGATTTGTGTTGAAGCCATAACAACATCTTTACGCGATGACATTTGATGGAGGGCACGCACTGAAACTATGGGATTATACGGAAAAATCAGCAAAGTGATTTGTGTCGAAGCCATAACAACATCTTTACGCGATGACATTTGATGGAGGGCACACACTGAAACTATGGGATTATACGGAAAAATCAGCACAGTGATTTGTGTTGAAGCCATAACAACATCTTTACGCGATGACATTTGATGGAGGGCACGCACTGAAACTATGGGATTATACGGAAAAATCAGCAAAGTGATTTGTGTCGAAGCCATAACATCTTTAGATGGTGACGTTTGATGGAGGGCATGCACTGAAACTATGGGATTATACGGAAAAATCAGCAAAGTGATCTGTGTCGAAGCCATAACAACATCTTTACGCGATGACATTTGATGGAGGGCACGCACCGAAACTATGGAATTACATGGAAAAATCAGCACAGTGATTTGTGTTGAAGCCATAACAACATCTTTACGCGATGACATTTGATGGAGGGCACGCACTGAAACTATGGGATTATACGGAAAAATCAGCAAAATGATTTGTGTCGAAGCCATAACATCTTTAGATGGTGACGTTTGATGGAGGGCATGCACTGAAACTATGGGATTATACGGAAAAATCAGCAAAGTGATCTGTGTCGAAGCCATAACAACATCTTTACGCGATGACATTTGATGGAGGGCACACACTGAAACTATGGGATTATACGGAAAAATCAGCACAGTGATTTGTGTTGAAGCCATAACAACATCTTTACGCGATGACATTTGATGGAGGGCACGCACTGAAACTATGGGATTATATGGAAAAATCAGCAAAGTGATTTGTGTTGAAGCCATAACATCTTTAGATGGTGACGTTTGATGGAGGGCATGCACTGAAACTATGGGATTATACGGAAAAATCAGCAAAGTGATCTGTGTCGAAGCCATAACAACATCTTTACGCGATGACATTTGATGGAGGGCACGCACCGAAACTATGGAATTACACGGAAAAATCAGCACAGTGATTTGTGTCGAAGCCATAACATCTTTACGCGATGACATTTGATGGAGGGCACACACTGAAACTATGGGATTATACGGAAAAATCAGCAAAGTGATTTGTGTTGAAGCCATAACAACATCTTTACGCGATGACATTTGATGGAGGGCACACACTGAAACTATGGGATTATACGGAAAAATCAGCAAAGTGATTTGTGTCGAAGCCATAACATCTTTAGATGGTGACGTTTGATGGAGGGCACGCACTGAAACTATGGGATTATACGGAGAAGGCACAGTCCTGACTTTCACAAGCGTTCAGATGCTTTTATGCCGAGGGCGTTTTTTGCAGGTTATATTCATCTCGTGTGAAAAAGTGACAATGACTCACAAGCTTTGCTTTGGAGATACATCTCGGTGCGCATCGGTTCCAGACGAGAACAGGTCTGTCCATTAAAAACGATTCTTACAAATGCCAGTCCTGCCTCAAACCATTCAGATAAACGCCGCAGGGCTATGTGGGCCGTACCTGTGTGTGCACGAGGAGTCAAAGGGAAATTGAGACCCCCAAGGAGCCACCCTGCAGCACTGCCCTGGGTAACTGCAAGTCTCTGGTCACTTCCTATGTGTTTCACAGGGAAACTGTCAGGTGCTCAGCGAGGAAATGGGGACATCGGTGGCAGCGAGTTACTGTGATGATAGCCTCTGTTTTCGGCAGTGTTTAAAAAAGCAGGAAGGAAACAGAACCGGAGTCTGCAGAAGCAGAAAGTGCAACAGAGCATCAGCTGCCGCATCCTCCTGACCTTCTCAATGTGTTACCAAACTGGCAATTATACAAACAGTTCAATTATGACAGTGCCGGAAATTATCAAAACAATGCAAATAGTGTGATCAGGAAGGTCTGGTCAACTGGTTCCAATTTTTTCCCCGTAATTGCCCAGCAAAACGTCAAGACAATCTGAGTCTATCCTTCAGCTTCCTCGACAGGACCCGATTGCTGGAGTGGAGAGGTCTGTGGTGCTGAGCTTGTTCCACGGGACACCCCGTCCTGATCTGTGTGTGTAGACGAGGACGCCACAGAAACGGGTTGGAACAAACTGGTGCCAGGCTGGAGGAGACAGTCGGGCTCTGTGTAGTGCCCGTAAGTGTGAGATCCTGTGGATTATGATGAGAGAGCAGAGCCGCTTCTTGGAATGGAATTCACCTTGTTCTTGAAAGGGCAGTAGAAGGTTAGAATTCCATGCAATGGCTTTGGCGTAGAAATGGGCATGGACCTTCTTCACCACCTTCGTTCGAGATGGTAAGAAATGAGGCTGGAGATCCTGGCTGGGAGCGGCTGCTGTTGTTACCACCCCTGTCTGCTCCGCCAGGCGCTTGGGTACCGATGCCGTGGGTACCGCTGCTACGCCGAGCCAGCGGACGTGCTCGGTGCGCAGCTGGAATATCGTGATGCTGTTAAAAATAAAAGATTATCGGATGGCTGCTCCTGCCTAATTTGCAATTTCTTTAAACCCAGTAGTGCTGAGGGGGTTTTGGGTTTCATAAAACTGTTTGAGGAAGAAAATTTTATCCATTACACACCCGCCCGCTCTCCTCGCCTCGCATTTGGTCCGGGCAGCTGATGCAGAGCCGTGCCCTGTAGCGGGACGAGTCCGGGCAGTCGGTGGTCAGAGAGACCGGCGGTCCCACCAGGGAGCCCGGCTGCCGGCACGGGCGTCCTCTCTGCAGGGACAGCAGCACGACCAGGGCCACGGGCGCCCCGGCACCCGCTCGCCCCGGCCACCCGTCCCGCTCCCCGAGCGGCAGCCGGGCAGAGGGGCCGGCAGGAGCTGCCCGGGAGCCCCCGGATCCATTACAATTCTCTCTTTTTGGGAATTATCCCACCTACTAATACATATTTATACTAATAGATATGCATGCTCTGTCTTGGTGTTAGGGTCTTCTCTCCCCATCTGGTGGTCGTCAGGATGAAAACTCTCCTCTTCCTCAGTTTGTCCTTTATCTGAAACCACTGTCCTTCTGGCTTTTGCTGACGTTTCTATTATATCCCCCATTTGGTAATCTTCTTGTCCTTCAGTCCACAATTTATCTGTCCCTGTGTTTCGGTACATCTGGTTTCTTCATAGAGAATCAGAGCATCCTTACCAATAACATGAGCCATATGGTAGCAATAGCAATCACCAGGTCACTCTGACATTTACTACACTTTCTCTGTCGGGCTCTGTCGGGCTTTGTCGCTCTCTGTGTGGCTTTGTCCAGATCTCTTGGTCTCTCTCGGGCTCTGTCAGGCTCTGTGGGATCTGTCGGCCTTTCTTGGGGTCTATGGGGCTCTGTCAGGCCCTGTCAGGATTTGCAGGGCTCTGTCAGGCCCTGCTGGGCTCTGTCAGGCTTAGTTGGGCCCTGTCGCGCTCTGGCAGGCCGAGGTGGGCTCTGTCAAGCTTTGTTGAGCTCTGTTGAGCTCTGTCGACTTCTGTCGGTCTCTGCCAGGCTCTTGCGGGCTCTGTCAGTCCCTGGCGGGTTCTGTCGGGTTCTGTGTGGATCTGTCAGGCCCTGTTGGGCTCTGTCAGGCTTAGTTGGGCCCTGTTGTACTCTGGCAGGCCCAGGTGGGCTCTGTCAAGCTTTGTCGAGCTCTGTTGAGTTCCGTCGACTTTTGTCGGTCTCTGTCAGTCTCTTGCGGTCTCTGTCAGTCCCTGGCGGGCTCTGTCGGGTTCTGTGTGGATCTGTCAGGCCCTGTTGGGCTCTGTCAGGCTTAGTTGGGCCCTGTCGTGCTCTGGCAGGCCCAGGTGGGCTCTGCCAAGCTTTGTCGAGCTCTGTTGAGCTCTGTCGACTTTTGTCGGTCTCTGTCAGGCTCTTGCGGGCTCTGTCAGTCCCTGGTGGGTTCTGGCGAGTTCTGTCTGGATCTGTCAGGCCCTGTTGGGCTCTGTCAGGCTTAGTTAGGCCCTGTCGTGCTCTGGCAGGCCCAGGTGGGCTCTGTCAAGCTTTCTCGAGCTCTGTTGAGCTCTGTCGACTTTTGTCGGTCTCAGTCGTCGAGATCAGCTGATCGGGACCAGCTCGGCCGGAGCTGTCAGAGCGATCTCGAGGTAAGGAGAAGCGTGGGGGTGGGTTTCGGTTTCGGGACCCGGCAGCCCCCGGCAGCCCTTGCGAGAGTGGCTGACGTGGCATGGGCACTACCACGGGGACGGCGATCACACCCCCGCCCCTTGCCTTGAAAAAGCTTCAGGGAGGGCAGCGACATGTCGCTGCTCGCCAGGCGCTGGGAGACGCAACCAGCTGTGACGCGGGTGAGTATCACCTACACTGTGCTGCAGCGGCAGGTGGGGTTGCTCGTGCAGCAGGGCGCAGAGACTATCACTCCTCGCTTGTTAGACCCTCTTACCTGCTGCCAGTGTCCCTGACTGTTGCCGAACATGGTCTTCTCCAGGAAGAGGGCTTGCCTAAAGAAGACTGTGTCGACTCAGACAGAGCTACTGCCTCGAACCGTGGCTGTCCAGGTGTCTGGCTGCAGGGAGTGCCAGAGCCTGCTGCTGCCGGGGGAGGGAGGCAGAATTCAGCCTGTGTGAGGTGCGAGCAGGTGCAAGATCTGCTCATCATGGTTGCAAAGCTTAAGGAGGAGATTGAGACACTGAGGTCCATCAGGGAGTGTGAAAGGGAGATCGACTGGTGGAGTAACTCCCTGGCGTGCCAGGCAGAAAGGCCCCAAGGGGGAACCCCCCAAAAGGTGATGGACCCCCTGCCCTGTCAGGCAGAGAGGGAAGATCTGAGAGAGCCCCTGCCCTGTCGCTGTCAGGCAGAAGTAGGGTGTCAAACAGCTGAGGAGGGTTGGAAGCAAGTTCCAGTTAGGGTCACGGGCAACCCCCCTCCCTACCTGCTTTGCTTCCCTGGGTGCCCCTCCGTAATAGGTTTGAGGCCCTGGATATTGAAGAAGATGTAGGTGGGGATGTGGTGCAAGGGCCACCTACGAGGTCACATAGGAAGAGGCGATTGACTCCACGCCTCAAGACTGCCTCCGATAAAAAAGAAAGAAGGGTAATTGTGGTAGGCAATTCCCTTCTGAGAGGGACGGAGGGCCCGATATGCAGAGCTGACCCTCAGCATCGGGAAGTTTGTAGCCTACCTGGAGCTCGGATCAGGAATATCGCCAGGGCACTCCCCAAACTGGTGCGCCCAACGGACTATTACCCGCTACTGATCTTCCAGACAGATGGGGAGGAAGCGGCATCCCATAGTCTGAGGGGAATGAAGAAAGACTTCAAGGCCTTGGGACGAATGGTGAAAGAGTCTGGGGCTCAAGCTGTCTTCTCTTCCCTCCTTCCATTTTTGGGTGATGATGTGGGACGGAATAGAAAAATTAAGTCCGTAAATGATTGGCTTTGGGACTGGTGCTACAGGCAGGGCTTTGGGTTCTTTGATAATGGCTGGTTTTATAAGACACCGGTCCGGTCAGTGATATGTGGGAAAGGTTTATCCCACAGGGGTAAAAGGATGCTGGGACAGGAATTAGCAGGGCTCATTTGGAGGGCTTTAAACTAGATTCGAAGGGGGATGGGGTTGTAGCTGGGCTTGCATCAGTGGGGCAGCATGCTGGAATCCATAAAGACCGGGAGGCCCCTCAGGCCCCTAGGGTGAAATCGGTGTACTCGGCTCGCTCCCTGAAGTACCTGTACACCAATGTGTGCAGCATGGGGAATAAGCAGGAGGAGTTAGAAACCTGCGTTCAGTCAGGAGATTATGATCTGGTAGCATTAACAGAGACATGGTGGGACAGCTCACATGACTGGAATGTGGTCATGGATGGCTATGTCCTTTTCAGGAAAGACAGGCCGGCCAAGTGTGGTGGTGGAGTTGCTCTTTACGTGAGAGAGCAACTACAATGTATAGAGTACTGTCCAGGTGCGGTTGAGGAGCGAGTTGAGAGTCTGTGGGTGAGAATTAAGGGGCAGGCTGGCAGGGGTGACACTGTCGTGGGTGTCTATTACAGGCCACCAGATCAGAGTGAGGATGTTGATGAGGCCTTCTACGGGCAGCTGAGCGTGGCCTCACAGTCACAGGCTCTGGTTGTTATGGGGGATTTTAACTACCCTGATGTTTGCTGGAAGGACTACTCAGCCAGCCAGCCTCAGTCTAGGAGGTTCCTCCAGTGCATTGACGATAACTTTCTGATGCAAATGGTGGAGGAGCCGACTAGGAGAGGTGCGCTGCTGGATTTCGTCCTCGCTAACAAGGAGGGTCTGGTTGAAGCAGTAAAGGTGGGGGGCTGCCTTGGTTGCAGTGACCATGAGATGGTGGAGTTCAGAATCTCCTGTGGTGGGAGCAGAATACCGAGCAGAATTGCAACCCTGGACTTCAGCAGGGCCGACTTTGGCCTTTTCAAACAATTGCTGGAGGAAATCCCGTGGGCAAGGCTGCTTGAAGGTAAAGGGGCCCAAGATAGTTGGTTAACATTCAGGGACTGCTTCTACCAAGCTCAAGATCAGAGCATCCCGACACGTAGGAAGTCAAGGAGGGGAGCCAGGAGACCTGCGTGGTTAAACAGGGAACTGCTGGGCAAACTCAAGTGGAAGAGGAGGGTTTACAGATCATGGAAGGAGGGACTGGCCACTTCGGAAGAATATAAGGCTGTTGTCAGAGGATGTAGGGAGGCAACTAGGAAAGCTAAGGCCTCCTTAGAGTTAAACCTGGCGAGAGGGGTCAAGGACAACAGGAAGAGCTTCTTCAAATACATGGCAGATAAAACTAACACCAGAGGCAATGTAGGCCCACTGATGAATGGGGTGGGTGCCCTGGTGACAGAAGATACAGAGAAGGCAGAATTACTGAATGCCTTCTTTGTCTCTGTCTACTCTGCCGGAGGCTGTCCTGAGGAGCCCTGTACCCCTGAGGCCCCAGAGGAAGGCAGGACAATGGGAGAGTTTGCCTTGGTCAATGAGGACTGGGTTAGGGAGCAATTAAGCAATCTGGACATCCATAAATCCATGGGTCCAGATGGGATACACCCGCGGGTGCTGAGGGAGCTGGCTGAAGTCATTGCTGGACCGCTCTCCATCATCTTTGCCAAGTCTTGGGAAACGGGAGAGGTGCCTGAGGACTGGAGGAAAGCAAATGTCACTCCGGTCTTCAAAAAGGGCAAGAAGGAGGACCCGTGCAACTATAGACCGGTCAGCCTCACCTCCATCCCTGGGAAAGTGATGGAACACCTTATCCTTGGTGCCATCTTAAGACATATCAAGGATAGGAGGGTCATCAGGGACAGTCAACATGGCTTCACCAAGGGGAAGTCGTGTTTGACCAACCTCATAGACTTTTATGAAGACGTAACAAGGTGGATTGACAATGGCAGAGCAGTGGATGTGGTCTACCTTGACTTCAGCAAAGCATTTGACACCGTCTCCCACAGCATCCTCACGGCAAAACTGAGGAAGTGTGGATTGGATGATCGGGTAGTGAGGTGGACTGCAAACTGGCTGAAGGAGAGAAGCCAGAGAGTCGTGATCAATGGGGCAGAGTCTGGCTGGAGGCCTGTATCTAGTGGAGTGCCTCAAGGGTCAGTTCTGGGACCAATACTGTTCAATATATTCATCAATGACTTGGATGAGGGAATAGAGTGTACTATCAGCAAGTTTGTTGATGACACCAAGCTGGGAGGAGTGGCTGACACGCCAGAGGACTGTGCTGCCATCCAGCGAGATCTGGACAGGCTAGAGAGTTGGGCAGGGAAAAATTTAATGAAATATAACAAGGGAAAATGTAGACTCTTGCATCTGGGCAGGAACAACCCCAGGTTCCAGTACAGGTTGGGGAATGACCTATTAGAGAGCAGTGTAGGGGAAAGGGAGCTGGGGGTCCTGGTGGACAGCAGGATGACCATGAGCCAGCACTGTGCCCTTGTGGCCAAGAAGGCCAATGGCATCCTGGGGTGTATTAGAAGGGGGGTGGTTAGTAGGTCGAGAGAGGTTCTCCTTCCCCTCTACTCTGCCCTGGTGAGACCTCATCTGGAATATTGTGTCCAGTTCTGGGCCTTTCAGTTCAAGAAGGATAGGGAACTGCTGGAGAGAGTCCAGCGCAGGGTCACAAAGATGCTTAAGGGAGTGGAGCATCTCCCTTATGAGGAAAGGCTGAGGGAGCTGGGTCTCTTTAGCTTGGAGAAGAGGAGACTGAGGGGTGACCTCATCAATGTTTATAAATATATAAAGGGTGGGTGTCACGAGGATGGAGCCAGGCTCTTCTCAGTGACAACCAACAGTAAGACAAAGGGTAATGGGTTCGAGCTGGAACACAAGAGGTTCCACTTAAATTTGAGAAGAAACTTCTTCTCAGTGAGGCTGACGGAACACTGGAACAGGCTGCCGAGGGGGCTTGTGGATTCTCCTGCTCTGGAGACATTCAAAACCCACCTGGACGCCTTCCTGTGTAACCTAAACTAGGTGTTCCTGCTCTGGCAGGGGGATTGGACTAGATGATCTTTCAAGGTCCCTTCCAATCCCTAACATTCTGTGATTCTGTGATTTTGTGATTCTGTGTCGTGCTCTGGCAGGCCCAGGTGGGCTCTGCCAAGCTTTGTCGAGCTCTGTTGAGCTTGGTCGACTTTTGTCGGTCTCTGTCAGGCTCTTGTGGGTTCTGTCAGTCCCTGGCGGGCTCTGTCGGGTTCTGTATAGATCTGTCAGGCCCTGCTGAGCTCTGTCAGGCTTAGTTGGGCCCTGTCGTGCTCTGGCAGGCCCAGGAGAGCTCTGTCAAGCTTTGTCGAGATCTGTTGAGCTCCGTCGACTTTTGTCGGTCCCTGTCAGGCTCTCGCGGGCTCTGTCAGTCCCTGGCGGATTCTGTCGGGTTCTGTGTGGATCTGTCAGGCCCTGTTGGGCTCTGTCAGGCTTAGTTGGGCCCTGTCGTGCTCTGGCAGGTCTAGGTGGGCTCTGCCAAGCTTTTTTGAGCTCTGTCGAGCTCCGTTGAATTTTGTCAGTCTCTGTCAGGCTCTTGCTGGCTATGTCAGACCCTGACAGATTCTGTGTGGATCTGTCAGGCCCTGTTGGGCTCTGTCAGGCTTAGTTGGGCCCTGTCGTGCTCTGGCAGGCCCAGGTGGGCTCGGTCAAGCTTTGTCGAGCTCTGTTGAGCTCTCTCGACTTTTGTCGGTCTCTGTCAGGCTCTTGCGAGCTCTGTCAGTCCCTGGCGGGTTCTGTGTGGATCTGTCAGGCCCTGTTGGGCTCTGTCAGGCTTAGTTGGGCCCTGTCGTGCTCTGGCAGGCCCAGGTGGGCTCTGCCAAGCTTTGTCGAGCTCTGTTGAGCTCCATCGACTTTTGTCGGTCTCTGCCAGGCTCTTGCGGGTTCTGGCAGTCCCTGGCAGGTTCTGTCTGGATCTGTCAGGCCCTTTGTGGCTCTGTCAGGCTTAGTTGGGCCCTGTCGTGCTCTGGCAGGCCCAGGTGGGCTCTGCCAAGCTTTGTTGAGCTCTGTAGAGCTCCGTTGACTTTTGTCAGTCTCTGTCAGGCTCTTGCTAGCTCTGTCAGTCCCTTGGGGATTCTTTGTTCATCTGTCAGGCCCTGTTGGGCTCTGTCAGGCTTAGTTGGGCTGTGTCGTGGTCTGCAAGGTCCAGGTGGGCTCTTCCAAGCTTTGTCGAGCTCTGTTGAGCTCCATCGACTTTTGTCGGTCTTTGCCAGGCTCTTGCGGGCTCTGTCAGTCCCTGGCGGGTTCTGTCGGGTTCTGTGTGGATCTGTCAGGCCCTGTTGGGCTCTGTCATGCTTAGGTGGGCCCTGTCGTGCTCTGGCAGGCCCAGGTGGGCTCGGTCAAGCTTTGTCGAGCTCTGTTGAGCTTCGTTGAATTTTGTCGGTCTCTGTCAGACTCTTGCGGGCTCTGTCAGTCCCTGGCGGGTTCTGTCGGGTTCTCTGTGGATCTGTCAGGCCCTGTTGGGCTCTGTCAGGCTTAGTTGGGCCGTGTCGTGCTCTGGCACACCCAGGTGGGCTCTGCCAAGCTTTGTCGAGCTCTGTTGAGCTCCGTCAACTTTTGTCGGTCCCTGTCAGACTCTTGCGGGCTCTGTCAGTCCCTGGGAGGTTCTGTGTGGATCTGTCAGGCCCTGTTGGGCTCTGTCAGGCTTAGTTGGGCCCTGTCGTGCTCTGGCAGGCCCAGGTGGGCTCTGCCAAGCTTTGTCGAGCTCTGTTGAGCTCCGTCGACTTTTGTCGGTCTCTGTCTGGATCTTGTGGGTTCTGTCGGTCCCTGTCGGGTTCTGTGTGGATCTGTCAAGCCCTGTTGGGCTCTGTCAGGCTTAGTTGGGCCCTGTCGTGCTCTGGCAGGTCTAGGTGGGCTCTGCCAAGCTTTTTTGAGCTCTGTCGAGCTCCGTTGACTTTTGTCAGTCTCTGTCAGGCTCTTGCTGGCTATGTCAGACCCTGGCGGGTTCTGTGTGGATCTGTCAGGCCCTGTTGGGCTCTGTCAGGCTTAGTTGGGCCCTGTCGTGCTCTGGCAGGCCCAGGTGGGCTCGGTCAAGCTTTGTCGAGCTCTGTTGAGCACTCTCGACTTTTGTCGGTCTCTGTCAGGCTCTTGCGAGCTCTGTCAGTCCCTGGCGGGTTCTGTCGGGTTCTGTGTGGATCTGTCAGGCCCTGTTGGGCTCTGTCAGGCTTAGTTGGGCCCTGTCATGCTCTGGCAGGCCCAGGTGGGCTCGGTCAAGCTTTGTCGAGCTCTGTTGAGCTCTCTCGACTTTTGTCGGTCTCTGTCAGGCTCTGGCGGGCTCTGTCAGTCTCTCGCGGGTTCTGTGTGGATCTGTCAGGCCCTGTTGGGCTCTGTCAGGCTTAGTTGGGCCCTGTCGTGCTCTGGCAGGCCCAGGTGGGCTCTGCCAAGCTTTGTCGAGCTCTGTTGAGCTCTGTCGACTTTCGTCGGTCTCTGTCAGGCTCTTGCGGGCTCTGTCAGTCCCTGGCGGGCTCTGTCGGGTTCTGTGTGGATCTGTCAGGCCCTGTTGGGCTCTGTCAGGCTTAGTTGGGCCCTTTCGTGCTCTAGGCAGGCCCAGGTGGTCTCTGTCAAGCTTTTTTGAGCTCTGTTGAGCTCCGTCGACTTTTGTCGGTCTCTGTCTGGCTCTTGCGGGTTCTGTCAGTCCCTGGGAGGTTCTGTGTGGATCTCTCAGGCCCTGTTGGGCTCTGTCAGGCTTAGTTGGGCCCTGTCGTGCTCTGGCAGGCCCAGGTGGGCTCTGCCAAGCTTTGTCGATCCCTGTTGAGCTCCGTCGACTTTTGTCGGTCTCTGTCTGGCTCTTGCGGGTTCTGTCAGTCCCTGTCGGGTTCTGTGTGGATCTGTCAGGCCCTGTTGGGCTCTGTCAGGCTTAGTTGGGCCCTGTCGTGCTCTGGCAGGCCCAGGTGGGCTCTGCCAAGCTTTGTTGAGCTCCGTCGATCTCCGTTGACTTTTGTCAGTCTCTGTCAGGCTCTTGCTGGCTCTGTCAGTCCCTGGGGGGTTCTGTGTGGATCTTTCAGCCCCTGTTGGGCTTTTTCAGGCTTAGTTGGGCCCTGTCGTGCTCTAGCAGGCCCAGGTGGGCTCGGTCAAGCTTTGTCGAGCTCAGTTGAGATCTGTTGAGCTCTCTCATCTTTTGTCGGTCTCTGTCAGGCTCTTGCTGGCTCTGTCAGTACCTGGCGGGTTCTGTCTGGATCTCTCAGGCTCTGTGTGGCTCTGTCAGGCTTAGTTGGGCCCTGTCGTGCTCTGGCAGTCCCAGGTGGGCTCTGCCAAGCTTTGTCGAGCTCTTTTGAGCTCTGTCGACTTTTGTCAGTCTCTGTCAGGCTCTTGTGGGCTCTGTCAATCCCTGGCGGGTTCTGTCGGGTTCTGTGTGGATCTGTCAGGCCCTGTTGGGCTCTGTCAGGCTTAGTTGGGCCCTGTCATGCTCTGGCAGGCCCAGGTGGGCTCGGTCAAGTTTTCTCGAGCTCTGTTGAGCTTCGTCGAATTTTGTTGGTCTCTGTCAGACTCTTGCGGGCTCTGCCAGTCCCTGGCGGGATCTGTCGGGTAATGTGTGGATCTGTCAGGCCCTGTTGGGCTCTGTCAGGCTTAGTTGGGCCCTGTCGTGCTCTGGCAGGCCCAGGTGGGCTCTGCCAAGCTTTGTCGAGCCCTGTTGAGCTCCGTCGACTTTTGTCGGTCTCTGTCTGGCTCTTGCGGGCTCTGTCAGTCCCTGTCGGGTTCTCTGTGGATCTGTCAGGCCCTCTTGGGCTCTGTCAGGCTTAGTTGGGCCCTGTTGTGCTCTGGCATGCCCAGGTGGGCTCTCGCAAGCTTTGTTGAGCTCCGTCGAGCTCCGTTGACTTTTGTCAGTCTCTGTCAGGCTCTTGCTAGCTCTGTCAGTCCCTTGGGGGTTCTTTGTTGATCTGTCAGGCCCTGTTGGGCTCTGTCAGGCTTAGTTGGGCTGTGTCGTGCTCTGCAAGGCCCAGGTGGGCTCTGCCAAGCTTTGTCGAGCTATGTTGAGCTCCGTCGACTTTTGTCGGTCTCTGTCAGGCTCTTGGGGGCTCTGTCAGTCCCTGGCGGGTTCTGTCGGGTTCTGTGTGGATCTGTCAGGCCCTGTTGGGCTCTGTCAGGCTTAGTTGGGCCCTGTCGTGCTCTGGCAGGCCCAGGTGGGCTCTGCCAAGCTTTGTCGAGCTCTGTTGAGCTCCGTCGACTTTTGTCGGTCTCTGTCTGGCTCTTGCGGTTTCTGTCGGTCCCTGTCGGGTTCTGTGTGGATCTGTCAGGCCCTGTTGGGCTCTGTCAGGCTTAGTTGGGCCCTGTCGTGCTCTGGCAGGTCTAGGTGGGCTCTGCCAAGCTTTTTTGAGCTCTGTCGAGCTCCGTTGACTTTTGTCAGTCTCTGTCAGGCTCTTGCTGGCTATGTCAGACCCTGGCGGGTTCTGTGTGGATCTGTCAGGCCCTGTTGGGCTCTGTCAGGCTTAGTTGGGCCCTGTCGTGCTCTGGCAGGCCCAGGTGGGCTCGGTCAAGCTTTGTCGAGCTCTGTTGAGCTCTCTCGACTTTTGTCGGTCTCTGTCAGGCTCTTGCGGACTCTGTCAGTCCCTGGCGGGTTCTGTCGGGTTCTGTGTGGATCTGTCAGGCCCTGTTGGGCTCTGTCAGGCTTAGTTGGGCCCTGTCATGCTCTGGCAGGCCCAGGTGGGCTCGGTCAAGCTTTGTCGAGCACTGTTGAGCTCTCTCGACTTTTGTCGGTCTCTGTCAGGCTCTGGCGGGCTCTGTCAGTCTCTCGCGGGTTCTGTGTGGATCTGTCAGGCCCTGTTGGGCTCTGTCAGGCTTAGTTGGGCCCTGTCGTGCTCTGGCAGGCCCAGGTGGGCTCGGTCAAGCTTTCTCGAGCTCTGTTGAGCTTCGTCGAATTTTGTCGGTCTCTGTCAGGCTCTTGCTGGCTCTGTCAGTCCCTGGAGGGCTCTGTGTGGATCTCTCAGGCCCTGTGTGGCTCTGTCAGGCTTAGTTGGGCCCTGTCGTGCTCTGGCAGGCCCAGGTGGGCTCGGTCAAGCTTTCTTGAGCTCTGTTGAGCTTCGTCGAATTTGTCGGTCTCTGTCAGACTCTTGCGGGCTCTGTCAGTCCCTGGCGGGCTCTGTCGGGTACTGTGTGGATCTGTCAGGCCCTGTTGGGCTCTGTCAGGCTTAGTTGGGCCCTGTCATGCTCTGGCAGGCCCAGGTGGGCTCTGCCAAGCTTTCTCGAGCTCTATTGAGCTCCATCGACTTTTGTCGGTCTCTGTCAGGCTCTTGCGGGTTCTGGCAGTCCCTGGCAGGTTCTGTCTGGATCTGTCAGGCCCTGTGTGGCTCTGTCAGGCTTAGTTGGGCCCTGTCGTGCTCTGGCAGGCCCAGGTGGGCTCTGCCAAGCTTTTTTGAGCTCTGTCGACCTCCGTTGACTTTTGTCACTCTCTGTCAGGCTCTTGCTGGCTATGTCAGACCCTGGCGGGTTCTGTGTGGATCTGTCAGGCCCCGTTGGGCTCTGTCAGGCTTAGTTGGGCCCTGTCGTGCTCTGGCAGGCCCAGGTGGGCTCGGTCAAGCTTTGTCGAGCTCTGTCGACTTTTGTCGGTCTCTGTCAGGCTCTCGCGGGCTCTGTCAGTCCCTGGCGGATTCTGTCGGGTTCTGTGTGGATCTGTCAGGCCCTGTTGGGCTCTGTCAGGCTTAGTTGGGCCCTGTCGTGCTCTGGCCGGCCCAGGTGGGCTCGGTCAAGCTTTGTCGAGCTCTGTCGAGCTCCATCGACTTTTGTCGGTCTCTGTCAGGCTCTTGCGGGTTCTGGCAGGTTCTGTCGGGTTCTGTGTGGATCTGTCAGGCCCTGTTGGGCTCTGTCAGGCTTAGTTGGGCCCTGTCGTGCTCTGGCAGGCCCAGGTGGGCTCGGTCCAGCTTTCTCGAGCTCTGTTGAGCTTCGTCGACTTTTGTTGGTCTCTGTCAGACTCTTGCGGGCTCTGTCAGTCCCTGGCGGGCTCTGTCGGGTACTGTGTGGATCTGTCATGCCCTGTTGGGCTCTGTCAGGCTTAGTTGGGCCCTGTCGTGCTCTGGCAGGCCCAGGTGGGCTCTGCCAAGCTTTGTCGAGCTCTGTTGAGCTCCATCGACTTTTGTCGGTCTCTGCCAGGCTCTTGCGGGTTCTGGCAGTCCCTGGCAGGTTCTGTGTGGATCTGTCAGGCCCTTTGTGGCTCTGTCAGGCTTAGTTGGGCCCTGTCGTGCTCTGGCAGGCCCAGGTGGGCTCTGCCAAGCTTTGTTGAGCTCCGTCGAGCTCCGTTGACTTTTGTCAGTCTCTGTCAGGCTCTTGCGGGCTCTGTCAGTACCTGGCGGGTTCTGTCTGGATCTGTCAGGCCCTGTTGGGCTCTGTCAGGCTTAGTTGGGCCCTGTCGTGCTCTGGTAGGCCCAGGTGGGCTCTGCCAAGCTTTGTCGAGCTCTGTTGAGCTCCGTCGAATTTTGTCGGTCTCTGTCTGGCTCTTGCGGGCTCTGTCAGTCCCTGGCAGGATCTGTGTGGATCTGTCAGGCCCTGTTGGGCTCTGTCAGGCTTAGTTCGGCCCTGTCGTGCTCTGGCAGGCCCAGGTGGGCTCGGTCAAGCTTTGTCGAGCTCTGTTGAGCTTCGTTGACTTTTGTCGGTCTCTGTCAGGCTCTTGCGGGCTCTGTCAGTCCCTGGCGGGTTTTATCGAGTTCTGTGTGGGTCTGTCAGGCCCTGTTGGGCTTTGTCAGGCTTAGTTGGGCCCTGTCGTGCTCTGTCAGGCCCAGGTGGGCTCTGTCAAGCTTTGTCGAGCTCTGTTGAGCTCCGTCGACTTTTGTCGGTCTCTGTCTGGCTCTTGCGGGTTCTGTCAGTCCCTGTTGGGTTCTGTGTGGATCTCTCAGGCCCGGTTGGGCTCTGTCAGGCTTAGTTGGGCCTTGTCGTGCTCTGGCAGGCCCAGGTGGGCTCGGTCAAGCTTTCTCGAGCTCCGTCCAGCTTCGTTGACTTTTGTCAGTCTCTGTCAGGCTCTTGCTGGCTCTGTCAGTCCCTGGGGGGTTCTGTGTGGATCTGTCAGGCCCTGTTGGGCTCTGTCAGGCTTGGTTGGGCCGTGTCGTGCTCTGGCAGGCCCAGGTGGGCTCGGTCAAACTTTGTCGAGCTCTGTTGAGCTCCGTCGACATTTGTCGGTCCCTGTCAGGCTCTTGCGGGTTCTGTCAGTCCCTGTCGGGTTCTGTGTGGATCTGTCAGGCCCTGTTGGGCTCTGTCAGGCTTAGTTGGGCCCTGTCGTGCTCTGGCAGGCCCAGGTGGGCTCGGTCAAGCTTTGTCGAGCTCTGTTGAGCTCTGTTGAGCTCTCTCATCTTTTGTCGGTCTCTGTCAGGCTCTTGCTGGCTCTGTCAGTACCTGGCGGGTTCTGTCTGGATCTGTCAGGCCCTGTTGGGCTCTGTCAGGCTTAGTTGGGTCCTGTCGTGCTCTGGCAGGCCCAGGTGGGCTCGGTCAAGCTTTGTCGAGCTCTGTTGAACTCCGTCGACTTTTGTCGGTCTCTGTCAGACTCTTGCGGGCTCTGTCAGTCCCTGTTGGGTTCTGAGTGGATCTGTCATCCCCTGTGTGGCTCTGTCATGCTTAGTTGGGCCGTGTCGTGCTCTGGCAGGCCCAGGTGGGCTCGGTCAAGCTTTGTCGAGCTCTGTTGAGATCTGTTGAGGTCTCTCATCTTTTGTCGGTCTCTGTCAGGCTCTTGCGGGTTCTGTCAGTCCCTGTCGGGTTCTGTGTGGATTAGTCAGGCCCTGTTGGGCTCTGTCAGGCTTAGTTGGGCCCTGTCATGCTCTGGCAGGCCCAGGTGGGCTCTGTCAATCTTTGTCGAGCTCTGTTGAGCTCCGTCGACTTTTGTCGGTCTCTGTCAGGCTCTTGCGGGTTCTGTCAGTCCCTGGGAGGTTCTGTGTGGATCTGTCAGGCCCTGTTGGGCTCTGTCAGGCTTAGTTGGGCCCTGTCGTGCTCTGGCAGGCCCAGGTGGGCTCTGCCAAGCTTTGTCGAGCTCTGTTGAGCTCCGTCGACTTTTGTCGGTCTCTGTCAGGCTCTTGCGGGTTCTGTCAGTCCCTGGGAGGTTCTGTGTGGATCTGTCAGGCCCTGTTGGGCTCTGTCAGGCTTAGTTCGGCCCTGTCGTGCTCTGGCAGGCCCAGGTGGGCTCGGTCAAGCTTTGTCGAGCTCTGTTGAGCTTCGTTGACTTTTGTCGGTCTCTGTCAGGCTCTTGCGGGCTCTGTCAGTCCCTGGCGGGTTTTGTCGAGTTCTGTGTGGGTCTGTCAGGCCCTGTTGGGCTTTGTCAGGCTTAGTTGGGCCCTGTCGTGCTCTGTCAGGCCCAGGTGGGCTCTGTCAAGCTTTGTCGAGCTCTGTTGAGCTCCGTCGACTTTTGTCGGTCTCTGTCTGGCTCTTGCGGGTTCTGTCAGTCCCTGTTGGGTTCTGTGTGGATCTGTCAGGCCCTGTTGGGCTCTGTCAGGCTTAGTTGGGCCTTGTCGTGCTCTGGCAGGCCCAGGTGGGCTCGGTCAAGCTTTCTCGAGCTCCGTCCAGCTTCGTTGACTTTTGTCAGTCTCTGTCAGGCTCTTGCTGGCTCTGTCAGTCCCTGGGGGGTTCTGTGTGGATCTGTCAGGCCCTGTTGGGCTCTGTCAGGCTTGGTTGGGCCGTGTCGTGCTCTGGCAGGCCCAGGTGGGCTCGGTCAAACTTTGTCGAGCTCTGTTGAGCTCCGTCGACATTTGTCGGTCCCTGTCAGGCTCTTGCGGGTTCTGTCAGTCCCTGTCGGGTTCTGTGTGGATCTGTCAGGCCCTGTTGGGCTCTGTCAGGCTTAGTTGGGCCCTGTCGTGCTCTGGCAGGCCCAGGTGGGCTCGGTCAAGCTTTGTCGAGCTCTGTTGAGCTCTGTTGAGCTCTCTCATCTTTTGTCGGTCTCTGTCAGGCTCTTGCTGGCTCTGTCAGTACCTGGCGGGTTCTGTCTGGATCTGTCAGGCCCTGTTGGGCTCTGTCAGGCTTAGTTGGGTCCTGTCGTGCTCTGGCAGGCCCAGGTGGGCTCGGTCAAGCTTTGTCGAGCTCTGTTGAACTCCGTCGACTTTTGTCGGTCTCTGTCAGACTCTTGCGGGCTCTGTCAGTCCCTGTTGGGTTCTGAGTGGATCTGTCATCCCCTGTGTGGCTCTGTCATGCTTAGTTGGGCCGTGTCGTGCTCTGGCAGGCCCAGGTGGGCTCGGTCAAGCTTTGTCGAGCTCTGTTGAGATCTGTTGAGGTCTCTCATCTTTTGTCGGTCTCTGTCAGGCTCTTGCGGGTTCTGTCAGTCCCTGTCGGGTTCTGTGTGGATTAGTCAGGCCCTGTTGGGCTCTGTCAGGCTTAGTTGGGCCCTGTCGTGCTCTGGCAGGCCCAGGTGGGCTCTGTCAACCTTTGTCGAGCTCTGTTGAGCTCCGTCGACTTTTGTCGGTCTCTGTCAGGCTCTTGCGGGTTCTGTCAGTCCCTGGGAGGTTCTGTGTGGATCTGTCAGGCCCTGTTGGGCTCTGTCAGGCTTAGTTGGGCCCTGTCGTGCTCTGGCAGGCCCAGGTGGGCTCTGCCAAGCTTTGTCGAGCTCTTTTGAGCTCTGTCGAATTTTGTCAGTCTCTGTCAGGCTCTTGTGGGCTCTGTCAATCCCTGGCGGGTTCTGTCGGGTTCTTTGTGGATCTGTCAGGCCCTGTTGGGCTCTGTCAGGCTTAGTTGGGTCCTGTCGTGCTCTGGCAGGCCCAGGTGGGTTCGGTCAAGCTTTGTCGAGCTCTGTTGAGCTTCGTTGAATTTCGTCGGTCTCTGTCAGACTCTTGCAGGCTCTGTCAGTCCCTGGCGGGCTCTGTCGGGTTCTGTATAGAACTGTCAGGCCCTGTTGCGCTCTGTCATGCTTAGTTGGGCCCTGTCGTGCTCTGGCAGGCCCAGGTGGGCTCTGTCACGGTTTGTCGAGCTCTGTTGAGCTCCGTCGACTTTTGTCGGTCTCTGTCAGGCTCTTGAGGGTTCTGTCAGTGCCTGGGAGGTTCTGTGTGGATCTGTCAGGCCCTGTTGGGCTCTGTCAGGCTTAGTTGGGTCCTGTCGTGCTCTGGCAGGCCCAGGTGGGCTCGGTCAAGCTTTGTCGAGCTCTGTTGAACTCCGTCGACTTTTGTCGGTCTCTGTCAGGCTCTTGCGGGCTCTGTCAGTACCTGGCGGGTTCTGTCGAGTTCTGTGTGGGTCTGTCAGGCCCTGTTGGGCTCTGTCAGGCTTAGTTGGGCCCTGTCATGCTCTGGCAGTCCCAGGTGGGCTCTGTCAAGTTTGTCGAGCTCTGTTGAGCTCCGTAGACTTTTGTCGGTCTCTGTCTGGCTCTTGCGGGCTCTGTCAGTCCCTGTTGTGTTCTGAGTGGATCTGTCATCCCCTGTGTGGCTCTGTCATGCTTAGTTGGGCCGTGTCGTGCTCTGGCAGGCCCAGGTGGGCTCGGTCAAGCTTTGTCGAGCTCTGTTGAGATCTGTTGAGCTCTCTCATCTTTTGTCGGTCTCTGTCAGGCTCTTGCGGGCTCTGTCAGTCCCTGTCGGGTTCTGTGTGGATTTGTCAGGCCCTGTTGGGCTCTGTCAGGCTTAGTTGGGCCCTGTCGTGCTCTGGCAGGCCCAGGCGGGCTCGGTCAAGCTTTGTCGAGCTCTGTTGAGCTTTGTTGAATTTTGTCGGTCTCTGTCAGACTCTTGCGGGCTCTGTCAGTCCCTGGGAGGTTCTGTGTGGATCTGTCAGGCCCTGTTGGGCTCTGTCAGGCTTAGTTGGGCCCTGTCGTGCTCTGGCAGGCCCAGGTGGGCTCGGTCAAGCTTTGTCGAGCTCTGTTGAGCTTCGTTGACTTTTGTCGGTCTCTGTCAGGCTCTTGTGGGCTGTGTCAGTCCCTGGCGGGTTTTGTCGAGTTCTGTGTGGGTCTGTCAGGCCCTGTTGGGCTTTGTCAGGCTTAGTTGGGCCCTGTCGTGCTCTGGCAGGCCCAGGTGGGCTCTGTCAAGCTTTGTTGAGCTCTGTTGAGCTCCGTCGACTTTTGTCGGTCTCTGTCAGACTCTTGCGGGTTCTGTCAGTCCCTGTCGGGTTCTGTGTGGATCTCTCAGGCCCTGTTGGGCTCTGTCAGGCTTAGTTGGGCCCTGTCGTGCTCTGGCAGGCCCAGGTGGGCTCGGTCAAGCTTTCTCGAGCTCCGTCCAGCTTCGTTGACTTTTGTCAGTCTCTGTCAGGCTCTTGCTGGCTCTGTCAGTCCCTGGGGGGTTCTGTGTGGATCTGTCAGGCCCTGTTGGGCTCTGTCAGGCTTAGTTGGGCCGTGTCGTGCTCTGGCAGGCCCAGGTGGGCTCGGTCAAACTTTGTCGAGCTCTGTTGATCTCCGTCGACTTTTGTTGGTCCCTGTCAGGCTCTTGTGGGCTCTGTCAGTCCCTGTCGGGTTCTGTGTGGATCTGTCAGGCCCTGTTGGGCTCTGTCAGGCTTAGTTGGGCCCTGTCGTGCTCTGGCAGGCCCAGGTGGGCTCTGCCAAGCTTTGTCGAGCTCTGTTGAGCTCTGTTGAGCTCTCTCATCTTTTGTCGGTCTCTGTCAGGCTCTTGCTGGCTCTGTCAGTACCTGGCGGGTTCTGTCTGGATCTGTCAGGCCCTGTTGGGCTCTGTCAGGCTTAGTTGGGCCCTGTCGTGCTCTGGCAGTCCCAGGTGGGCTCTGCCAAGCATTGTCGAGCTCTTTTGAGCTCTGTCGACTTTTGTCAGTCTCTGTCAGGCTCTTGTGGGCTCTGTCAATCCCTGGCGGGTTCTGTCGGGTTCTGTGTGGATCTGTCAGGCCCTGTTGGGCTCTGTCAGGCTTAGTTGGGTCCTGTCGTGCTCTGGCAGACCCAGGTTGGTTCGGTCAAGCTTTGTCGAGCTCTGTTGAGCTCCGTAGACTTTTGTCGGTCTCTGTCTGGCTCTTCCGGGCTCTGTCAGTCCCTGTTGGGTTCTGAGTGGATCTGTCATCCCCTGTGTGGCTCTGTCATGCTTAGTTGGGCCGTGTCGTGCTCTGGCAGTCCCAGGTGGGCTCGGTCAAGCTTTGTCGAGCTCTGTTGAGATCTGTTGAGCTCTCTCATCTTTTGTCGGTCTCTGTCAGGCTCTTGCGGGCTCTGTCAGTCCCTGTCGGGTTCTGTGTGGATTTGTCAGGCCCTGTTGGGCTCTGTCAGGCTTAGTTGGGCCCTGTCGTGCTCTGGCAGGCCCAGGCGGGCTCGGTCAAGCTTTGTCGAGCTCTGTTGAGCTTTGTTGAATTTTGTCGGTCTCTGTCAGACTCTTCCGGGCTCTGTCAGTCCCTGGGAGGTTCTGTGTGGATCTGTCAGGCCCTGTTGGGCTCTGTCAGGCTTAGTTGGGCCCTGTCGTGCTCTGGCAGGCCCAGGTGGGCTCGGTCAAGCTTTGTCGAGCTCTGTTGAGCTTCGTTGACTTTTGTCGGTCTCTGTCAGGCTCTTGCGGGCTGTGTCAGTCCCTGGCGGGTTTTGTCGAGTTCTGTGTGGGTCTGTCAGGCCCTGTTGGGCTTTGTCAGGCTTAGTTGGGCCCTGTCGTGCTCTGTCAGGCCCAGGTGGGCTCTGTCAAGCTTTGTCGAGCTCTGTTGAGCTCCGTCGACTTTTGTCGGTCTCTGTCTGGCTCTTGCGGGTTCTGTCAGTCCCTGTCGGGTTCTGTGTGGATCTCTCAGGCCCTGTTGGGCTCTGTCAGGCTTAGTTGGGCCCTGTCGTGCTCTGGCAGGCCCAGGTGGGCTCGGTCAAGCTTTCTCGAGCTCCGTCCAGCTTCGTTGACTTTTGTCAGTCTCTGTCAGGCTCTTGCTGGCTCTGTCAGTCCCTGGGGGGTTCTGTGTGGATCTGTCAGGCCCTGTTGGGCTCTGTCAGGCTTAGTTGGGCCGTGTCGTGCTCTGGCAGGCCCAGGTGGGCTCGGTCAAACTTTGTCAAGCTCTGTTGAGCTCCGTCGACTTTTGTCGGTCCCTGTCAGGCTCTTGCGGGTTCTGTCAGTCCCTGTCGGGTTCTGTGTGGATCTGTCAGGCCCTGTGTGGCTCTGTCAGGCTTAGTTGGGCCCTGTCGTGCTCTGGCAGGCCCAGGTGGGCTCGGTCAAGCTTTGTCGAGCTCTGTTGAGCTCAATTGAACTCTCTCATCTTTTGTCGGTCTCTGTCAGACTCTTGCTGGCTCTGTCAGTACCTGGCGGGTTCTGTCTGGATCTGTCAGGCCCTGTTGGGCTCTGTCAGGCTTAGTTGGGCCCTGTCGTGCTCTGGCAGTCCCAGGTGGGCTCTGCCAAGCTTTGTCGAGCTCTTTTGAGCTCTGTCGACTTTTGTCAGTCTCTGTCAGGCTCTTGTGGGCTCTGTCAATCCCTGGCGGGTTCTGTCGGGTTCTGTGTGGATCTGTCAGGCCCTGTTGGGCTCTGTCAGGCTTAGTTGGGTCCTGTCGTGCTCTGGCAGGCCCAGGTGGGTTCGGTCAAGCTTTGTCGAGCTCTGTTGAGCTTCGTTGAATTTTGTCGGTCTCTGTCAGACTCTTGCAGGCTCTGTCAGTCCCTGGCGGGCTCTGTCGGGTTCTCTATAGAACTGTCAGGCCCTGTTGCGCTCTGTCAGGCTTAGTTGGGACCTGTCGTGCTCTGGCAGGCCCAGGTGGGCTCTGTCAAGGTTTGTCGAGCTCTGTTGAGCTCCGTCGACTTTTGTCAATCTCTGTCAGGCTCTTGAGGGTTCTGTCAGTGCCTGGGAGGTTCTCTGTGGATCTGTCAGGCCCTGTTGGGCTCTGTCAGGCTTAGTTGGGTCCTGTCGTGCTCTGGCAGGCCCAGGTGGGCTCGGTCAAGCTTTGTCGAGCTCTGTTGAACTCCGTCGACTTTTGTCGGTCTCTGTCAGACTCTTGCGGGCTCTGTCAGTCCCTGTTGGGTTCTGAGTGGATCTGTCATCCCCTGTGTGGCTCTGTCATGCTTAGTTGGGCCGTGTCGTGCTCTGGCAGGCCCAGGTGGGCTCGGTCAAGCTTTGTCGAGATCTGTTGAGACCTGTTGAGGTCTCTCATCTTTTGTCGGTCTCTGTCAGGCTCTTGCGGGTTCTGTCAGTCCCTGTCGGGTTCTGTGTGGATTAGTCAGGCCCTGTTGGGCTCTGTCAGGCTTAGTTGGGCCCTGTCGTGCTCTGGCAGGCCCAGGTGGGCTCTGTCAATCTTTGTCGAGCTCTGTTGAGCTCCGTCGACTTTTGTCGGTCTCTGTCAGGCTCTTGCGGGTTCTGTCAGTCCCTGGGAGGTTCTGTGTGGATCTGTCAGGCCCTGTTGGGCTCTGTCAGGCTTAGTTGGGCCCTGTCGTGCTCTGGCAGGCCCAGGTGGGCTCGGTCAAGCTTTGTCGAGCTCTGTTGAGCTCTGTTGAGCTCTCTCATCTTTTGTCGGTCTCTGTCAGGCTCTTGCGGGCTCTGTCAATCCCTGGCGGGTTCTGTGTGGATCTGTCAGGCCCTGTTGGGCTCTGTCAGGCTTAGTTGGGCCCTGTCGTGCTCTGGCGGGACCTGGTGGGCTCTGTCAAGCTTTGTCGAGCTCTCTTGAGCTTCGTTGACTTTTGTCGGTCTCTGTCAGACTCTTGCGGGCTCTGTCAGTCCCTGGCAGGCTCTGTCGGGTTCTGTGTGGATCTGTCAGGCCCTGTTGGGCTCTGTCAGGCTTAGTTGGGCCCTGTCGTGCTCTGGCAGGCCCAGGTGGGCTCTGCCAAGCTTTGTCGAGCTCTGTTGAGCTCCGTCGACTATTGTCGGTCCCTGTCAGGCTCTTGCGGGCTCTGTCAGTCCCTGGGGCGTTCTGTGTGGATCTGTCAGGCCCTGTTGGGCTCTGTCAGGCTTAGTTGGGCCCTGTCGTGCTCTGGCAGGCCCAGGTGGGCTCTGTCAAGGTTTGTCGAGCTCTGTTGAGCTCCGTCGACTTTTGTCAATCTCTGTCAGGCTCTTGAGGGTTCTGTCAGTGCCTGGGAGGTTCTCTGTGGATCTGTCAGGCCCTGTTGGGCTCTGTCAGGCTTAGTTGGGTCCTGTCGTGCTCTGGCAGGCCCAGGTGGGCTCGGTCAAGCTTTGTCGAGCTCTGTTGAACTCCGTCGACTTTTGTCGGTCTCTGTCAGACTCTTGCGGGCTCTGTCAGTCCCTGTTGGGTTCTGAGTGGATCTGTCATCCCCTGTGTGGCTCTGTCATGCTTAGTTGGGCCGTGTCGTGCTCTGGCAGGCCCAGGTGGGCTCGGTCAAGCTTTGTCGAGATCTGTTGAGACCTGTTGAGGTCTCTCATCTTTTGTCGGTCTCTGTCAGGCTCTTGCGGGTTCTGTCAGTCCCTGTCGGGTTCTGTGTGGATTAGTCAGGCCCTGTTGGGCTCTGTCAGGCTTAGTTGGGCCCTGTCGTGCTCTGGCAGGCCCAGGTGGGCTCTGTCAATCTTTGTCGAGCTCTGTTGAGCTCCGTCGACTTTTGTCGGTCTCTGTCAGGCTCTTGCGGGTTCTGTCAGTCCCTGGGAGGTTCTGTGTGGATCTGTCAGGCCCTGTTGGGCTCTGTCAGGCTTAGTTGGGCCCTGTCGTGCTCTGGCAGGCCCAGGTGGGCTCGGTCAAGCTTTGTCGAGCTCTGTTGAGCTCTGTTGAGCTCTCTCATCTTTTGTCGGTCTCTGTCAGGCTCTTGCGGGCTCTGTCAATCCCTGGCGGGTTCTGTGTGGATCTGTCAGGCCCTGTTGGGCTCTGTCAGGCTTAGTTGGGCCCTGTCGTGCTCTGGCGGGACCTGGTGGGCTCTGTCAAGCTTTGTCGAGCTCTCTTGAGCTTCGTTGACTTTTGTCGGTCTCTGTCAGACTCTTGCGGGCTCTGTCAGTCCCTGGCAGGCTCTGTCGGGTTCTGTGTGGATCTGTCAGGCCCTGTTGGGCTCTGTCAGGCTTAGTTGGGCCCTGTCGTGCTCTGGCAGGCCCAGGTGGGCTCTGCCAAGCTTTGTCGAGCTCTGTTGAGCTCCGTCGACTATTGTCGGTCCCTGTCAGGCTCTTGCGGGCTCTGTCAGTCCCTGGGGCGTTCTGTGTGGATCTGTCAGGCCCTGTTGGGCTCTGTCAGGCTTAGTTGGGCCCTGTCGTGCTCTGGCAGGCCCAGGTGGGCTCTGCCAAGTTTGTCGAGCTCTGTTGAGCTCCGTCGACTTTTGTCGGTCCCTGTCAGGCTCTTGCGGGCTCTGTCAGTCCCTCTCGGGTTCTGTGTGGATCTGTCAGGCCCTGTTGGGCTCTGTCAGGCTTAGTTGGGCCCTGTCATGCTCTGGCAGGCCCAGGTGGGCTCTGCCAAGCTTTGTTGTGCTCCGTCGAGCTCCGTTGACTTTTCTCAGTCTCTGTCAGGCTCTTGCGGGCTCTGTCAGTCCCTGGCGGGTTCTGTGTGGATCTGTCAGGCCCTGTTGGGCTCTGTCAGGCTTAGTTGGGCCCTGTCGTGCTCTGGCAGGCCCAGGTGGGCTCGGTCAAGCTTTGTCGAGCTCTGTTGAGCTCTCTCGACTTTTGTCGGTCCCTGTTAGGCTCTTGCGGGTTCTGTCACTCCCTGGCAGGTTCTGTCTGGATCTCTCAGGCCCTGCTGGGCTCCAACAGGCTTAGTTGGGCCCTGTCGTGCTCTGGCAGGCCCAGGTGGGCTCTGCCAAGCTTTTTTGAGCTTAGTCGAGCTCCGTTGACTTTTGTCAGTCTCTGTCAGGCTCTTGCTGGCTATGTCAGTCCCTGGCGGGTTCCGTGTGGATCTGTCAGGCCCTGTTGGGCTCTGTCAGGCTTAATTGGGCCCTGTCATGCTCTGGCAGGCCCAGGTGGGATCTGTGAAGCTTTCTCGAGCCCTATTGAGCTTCGTCGACTTTTGTCGGTCTCTGTCAGGCTCTTGCGGACTCTGTCAGTCCCTGGGGGGCTCTCTCCGGTACTGTGTGGATCTGTCAGGCCCTGTTGGGCTTTGTCAGGCTTAGTTGGGCCCTGTCGTGCTCTGGCAGGCCCAGGTGGGCTCTGCCAAGCTTTGTTGAGCTCTGTTGAGCTCTCTCGACTTTTGTCGGTCCCTGTCAGGCTCTTGCGGGCTCTGTCAGTCCCTGGGGGGTTCTGTGTGGATCTGTCAGGCCCTGTTGGGCTCTGTCAGGCTTAGTTGGGCCCTGGCGTGCTCTGGCAGGCCCAGGTGGGCTCTGCCAAGCTTTGTTGATCTCCGTCGAGCTCTGTTGACTTTTGTCAGCTCTGTCAGGCACTTGCTGGCTCTGTCAGTCCCTGGGGGGTGCTGTGTGGATCTGTCAGGCCCTGTTGGGCTCTGTCAGGCTTAGTTGGGCCCTGTCGTGCTCTGGCAGGCCCAGGTGGGCTCTTCCAAGCTTTGTCGAGCTCTGGTGAGCTCCGTCGACTTTTGTCGGTCCCTGTCAGGCTCTTGCGGGCTCTGTCAGTCCCTGTCGGCTTCTGTGTGGATCTGTCAGGACCTGTTGGGCTCTGTCAGGCTTAGTTGGGCCCTGTCGTGCTCTGGCAGGCCCAGGTGGGCTCTGCCAAGCTTTGTTGAGCTCCATCGAGCTCCGTTGACTTTTGTCAGTCTCTGTCAGGCTCTTGCTGGCTCTGTCAGTCCCTGGCGGGTTCTGTGTGGATCTGTCAGGCCCTGTGTGGCTCTGTCAGGCTTAGTTGGGCCCTGTCGTGCTCCGTCAGGCCCAGGTGGGCTCTGCCAAGCTTTGTCGAGCTCTGTTGAGCTCCGTCGACTTTTGTCGGTCTCTGTCTGGCTCTTGCGGGTTCTGTCAGTACCTGGCGGGTTCTGTCTGGATCTGTCAGGCCCTGTTGGGCTCTGTCAGGCTTAGTTGGGCCCTGTCGTGCTATGGCAGGCCCAGTTGGGCTCTGCTAAGCTTTGTCTGGCTCTGTTGAGCTCAGTCGCATTTTGTCGGTCTCTGTCAGGCTCTTACGGACTCTGTCAATCCCTGGCGGGTTCTGTGTGGATCTGTCAGGCCCTGTTGGGCTCTGTCAGGCTTAGTTGGGCCCTGTCGTGCTCTGGCGGGACCTGGTGGGCTCTGTCAAGCTTTGTCGAGCTCTCTTGAGCTTCGTCGACTTTTGTCGGTCTCTGTCAGACTCTTGCGGGCTCTGTCAGTCCCTGGCAGGCTCTGTCGGGTTCTGTGTGGATCTGTCAGGCCCTGTTGGGCTCTGTCAGGCTTAGTTGGGCCCTGTCGTGCTCTGGCAGGCCCAGGTGGGCTCTGCCAAGCTTTGTCGAGCTCTGTTGAGCTCCGTCGACTATTGTCGGTCCCTGTCAGGGTCCTGCGGGCTCTGTCAGTCCCTGGGGGGTTCTGTGTGGATCTGTCAGGCCCTGTTGGGCTCTGTCAGGCTTAGTTGGGCCCTGTCATGCTCTGGCAGGCCCAGGTGGGCTCTGCCAAGCTTTGTTGTGCTCCGTCGAGCTCCGTTGACTTTTCTCAGTCTCTGTCAGGCTCTTGCGGGCTCTGTCAGTCCCTGGCGGGTTCTGTGTGGATCTGTCAGGCCCTGTTGGGCTCTGTCAGGCTTAGTTGGGCCCTGTCGTGCTCTGGCAGGCCCAGGTGGGCTCGGTCAAGCTTTGTCGAGCTCTGTTGAGCTCTCTCGACTTTTGTCGGTCCCTGTCAGGCTCTTGCGGGTTCTGTCACTCCCTGGCAGGTTCTGTCTGGATCTGTCAGGCCCTGTTGGGCTCTGTCAGGCTTAGTTGGGCCCTGTCGTGCTCTGGCAGGCCCAGGTGGGCTCTGCCAAGCTTTTTTGAGCTTAGTCGAGCTCCGTTGACTTTTCTCAGTCTCTGTCAGGCTCTTGCTGGCTCTGTCAGTCCCTGGGGGGTACTGTGTGGATCTGTCAGGCCCTGTTGGGCTCCAACAGGCTTAGTTGGGCCCTGTCGTGCTCTGGCAGTCCCAGGTGGGCTCTGTCAAGCTTTGTTGAGCTCTGTTGAGCTCCGTCGACTTTTGTCGGTCTCTGTCTGGCTCTTGCGGGTTCTGTTCAGTCCCTGTCAGGTTCTGTGTGGATCTGTCAGGCCCTGTTGGGCTCTGTCAGGCTTAGTTGGGCCCTGTCATGCTCTTGCAGGCCCCGGTGGGCTCTGTCAAGCTTTGTCGAGCTCTGTTGAGCTCCATCGACTTTTGTCGGTCCCTGTCAGGCTCTTGCGCGTTCTGGCAGTCCCTGGCAGGTTCTGTGTGGATCTGTCAGGCCCTGTTGGGCTCTGTCAGGCTTAGTTGGGCCCTGTCGTGCTCTGGCAGGCCCAGGTGGGCTCTGGCAAGCTTTGTTGAGCTCCGTCGAGCTCCGTTGACTTTTGTCAGTCTCTGTCAGGCTCTTGCTGGCTATATCAGTCCCTGGGGGGTTCTATGTGGATCTGTCAGGCCCTGTTGGGCTCTGTCAGGCTTAGTTGGGCCCTGTCGTTCTCTGGCAGGCCCAAGTGGGCTCAGTCAAGCTTTGTCGAGCTTTGTTGAGCTCCATTGACTTTTGTCGGTCTCTGTCAGGCTCTTTCAGGTTCTGGCAATCCCTGGGGGGTTCTGTGTGGATCTGTCAGGCCCTGTTGGGCTCTGTCAGGCTTAGTTGGGCCCTGTCATGCTCTGGCAGGCCCAGGTGGGCTCTGTCAAGCTTTCTCGAGCTCTGTTGAACTCCGTCGACTTTTGTCGGTCCCTGTCAGGCTCTTGCGGGCTCTGTCAGTCCCTGGCGGGTTCTGGCGGGTTCTTTCTGGATCTGTCAGGCCCTGTTGGGCTCCGTCAGGCTTAGTTCAGCCCTGTCGTGCTCTGGCAGGCCCAGGTGGGCTCTGTCAAGCTTTCTCGAGCTCTGTTGAGCTCTCTCAACTCTTGTCGGTCTCCGTTAGGCTCTTGCGGGTTCTACCAGTCCCTGTCGGTTTCTGTGTGGATCTGTCAGGCCCTGTTGGGCTCTGTCAGGCTTAGTTGGGCCCTGTCGTGCTCTGGCAGGCCCAGGTGGGCTCTGTCAAGCTTTGTCGAGCTCTGTTGAGCTCCGTCGACTATTGTCGGACTCTGTCTGGCTCTTGCGGGTTCTGTCAGTCCCTGGCAGGTTCTGTGTGGATCTGTCAGGCCCTGTTGGGCTCTGTCAGGCTTAGTTGGGCGCTGTCATGCTCTGGCAGGCCCAGGTGGGCTCTGCCAAGCTTTGTAGAGTTCTGTTGAGCTTCGTTGAATTTTGTCGGTCTCTGTCTGGCTCTTGCGGGTTCTGTCAGTCCCTGTCGGGTTCTTTGTGGATCTGTCAGGACCTGTGTGGCTCTGTCAGGCTTAGTTGGGCCCTGTCGTGCTCTGGCAGTCCCAGGTGGGCTCTGTCAAGCTTTGTTGAGCTCTGTTGAGCTCCGTCGACTTTTGTCAGTCTCTGTCAGGCTCTTGCTGGCTATGTCAGTCCCTGGCGGGTTCCGTGTGGATCTGTCAGGCCCTGTTGGGCTCTGTCAGGCTTAATTGGGCCCTGTCATGCTCTGGCAGGCCCAGGTGGGATCTGTGAAGCTTTCTCGAGCCCTATTGAGCTTCGTCGACTTTTGTCGGTCTCTGTCAGGCTCTTGCGGACTCTGTCAGTCCCTGGGGGGCTCTCTCCGGTACTGTGTGGATCTGTCAGGCCCTGTTGGGCTTTGTCAGGCTTAGTTGGGCCCTGTCGTGCTCTGGCAGGCCCAGGTGGGCTCTGCCAAGCTTTGTTGAGCTCTGTTGAGCTCTCTCGACTTTTGTCGGTCCCTGTCAGGCTCTTGCGGGCTCTGTCAGTCCCTGGGGGGTTCTGTGTGGATCTGTCAGGCCCTGTTGGGCTCTGTCAGGCTTAGTTGGGCCCTGGCGTGCTCTGGCAGGCCCAGGTGGGCTCTGCCAAGCTTTGTTGATCTCCGTCGAGCTCTGTTGACTTTTGTCAGCTCTGTCAGGCACTTGCTGGCTCTGTCAGTCCCTGGGGGGTGCTGTGTGGATCTGTCAGGCCCTGTTGGGCTCTGTCAGGCTTAGTTGGGCCCTGTCGTGCTCTGGCAGGCCCAGGTGGGCTCTGCCAAGCTTTGTCGAGCTCTGGTGAGCTCCGTCGACTTTTGTCGGTCCCTGTCAGGCTCTTGCGGGCTCTGTCAGTCCCTGTCGGCTTCTGTGTGGATCTGTCAGGCCCTGTTGGGCTCTGTCAGGCTTAGTTGGGCCCTGTCGTGCTCTGGCAGGCCCAGGTGGGCTCTGCCAAGCTTTGTTGAGCTCCATCGAGCTCCGTTGACTTTTGTCAGTCTCTGTCAGGCTCTTGCTGGCTCTGTCAGTCCCTGGCGGGTTCTGTGTGGATCTGTCAGGCCCTGTGTGGCTCTGTCAGGCTTAGTTGGGCCCTGTCGTGCTCCGTCAGGCCCAGGTGGGCTCTGCCAAGCTTTGTCGAGCTCTGTTGAGCTCCGTCGACTTTTGTCGGTCTCTGTCTGGCTCTTGCGGGTTCTGTCAGTACCTGGCGGGTTCTGTGTGGATCTGTCAGGCCCTGTTGGGCTCTGTCAGGCTTAGTTGGGCCCTGTCGTGCTATGGCAGGCCCAGTTGGGCTCTGCTAAGCTTTGTCTGGCTCTGTTGAGCTCAGTCGCATTTTGTCGGTCTCTGTCAGGCTCTTACGGACTCTGTCAATCCCTGGCGGGTTCTGTGTGGATCTGTCAGGCCCTGTTGGGCTCTGTCAGGCTTAGTTGGGCCCTGTCGTGCTCTGGCGGGACCTGGTGGGCTCTGTCAAGCTTTGTCGAGCTCTCTTGAGCTTCGTCGACTTTTGTCGGTCTCTGTCAGACTCTTGCGGGCTCTGTCAGTCCCTGGCAGGCTCTGTCGGGTTCTGTGTGGATCTGTCAGGCCCTGTTGGGCTCTGTCAGGCTTAGTTGGGCCCTGTCGTGCTCTGGCAGGCCCAGGTGGGCTCTGCCAAGCTTTGTCGAGCTCTGTTGAGCTCCGTCGACTATTGTCGGTCCCTGTCAGGGTCCTGCGGGCTCTGTCAGTCCCTGGGGGGTTCTGTGTGGATCTGTCAGGCCCTGTTGGGCTCTGTCAGGCTTAGTTGGGCCCTGTCATGCTCTGGCAGGCCCAGGTGGGCTCTGCCAAGCTTTGTTGTGCTCCGTCGAGCTCCGTTGACTTTTCTCAGTCTCTGTCAGGCTCTTGCGGGCTCTGTCAGTCCCTGGCGGGTTCTGTGTGGATCTGTCAGGCCCTGTTGGGCTCTGTCAGGCTTAGTTGGGCCCTGTCGTGCTCTGGCAGGCCCAGGTGGGCTCGGTCAAGCTTTGTCGAGCTCTGTTGAGCTCTCTCGACTTTTGTCGGTCCCTGTCAGGCTCTTGCGGGTTCTGTCACTCCCTGGCAGGTTCTGTCTGGATCTGTCAGGCCCTGTTGGGCTCTGTCAGGCTTAGTTGGGCCCTGTCGTGCTCTGGCAGGCCCAGGTGGGCTCTGCCAAGCTTTTTTGAGCTTAGTCGAGCTCCGTTGACTTTTGTCAGTCTCTGTCAGGCTCTTGCTGGCTATGTCAGTCCCTGGCGGGTTCCGTGTGGATCTGTCAGGCCCTGTTGGGCTCTGTCAGGCTTAATTGGGCCCTGTCATGCTCTGGCAGGCCCAGGTGGGATCTGTGAAGCTTTCTCGAGCCCTATTGAGCTTCGTCGACTTTTGTCGGTCTCTGTCAGGCTCTTGCAGACTCTGTCAGTCCCTGGCGGGCTCTCTCCGGTACTGTGTGGATCTGTCAGGCCCTGTTGGGCTTTGTCAGGCTTAGTTGGGCCCTGTCGTGCTCTGGCAGGCCCAGGTGGGCTCTGCCAAGCTTTGTTGAGCTCTGTTGAGCTCTCTCGACTTTTGTCGGTCCCTGTCAGGCTCTTGCGGGCTCTGTCAGTCCCTGGGGGGTTCTGTGTGGATCTGTCAGGCCCTGTTGGGCTCTGTCAGGCTTAGTTGGGCCCTGTCGTGCTCTGGCAGGCCCAGGTGTGCTCTTCCAAGCTTTGTTGATCTCCGTCGAGCTCTGTTGACATTTCTCAGTCTCTGTCAGGCTCTTGCTGGCTCTGTCAGTCCCTGGGGGGTACTGTGTGGATCTGTCAGGCCCTGTTGGGCTCCAACAGGCTTAGTTGGGCCCTGTCGTGCTCTGGCAGTCCCAGGTGGGCTCTGTCAAGCTTTGTTGAGCTCTGTTGAGCTCCGTCGACTTTTGTCGGTCTCTGTCTGGCTCTTGCGGGTTCTGTTCAGTCCCTGTCAGGTTCTGTGTGGATCTGTCAGGCCCTGTGTGGCTCTGTCAGGCTTAGTTGGGCCCTGTCATGCTCTTGCAGGCCCCGGTGGGCTCTGTCAAGCTTTGTCGAGCTCTGTTGAGCTCCATCGACTTTTGTCGGTCCCTGTCAGGCTCTTGCGCGTTCTGGCAGTCCCTGGCAGGTTCTGTGTGGATCTGTCAGGCCCTGTTGGGCTCTGTCAGGCTTAGTTGGGCCCTGTCATGCTCTGGCAGGCCCAGGTGGGCTCTGGCAAGCTTTGTTGAGCTCCGTCGAGCTCCGTTGACTTTTGTCAGTCTCTGTCAGGCTCTTGCTGGCTATATCAGTCCCTGGGGGGTTCTATGTGGATCTGTCAGGCCCTGTTGGGCTCTGTCAGGCTTAGTTGGGCCCTGTCGTTCTCTGGCAGGCCCAAGTGGGCTCAGTCAAGCTTTGTCGAGCTTTGTTGAGCTCCATTGACTTTTGTCGGTCTCTGTCAGGCTCTTTCAGGTTCTGGCAATCCCTGGGGGGTTCTGTGTGGATCTGTCAGGCCCTGTTGGGCTCTGTCAGGCTTAGTTGGGCCCTGTCATGCTCTGGCAGGCCCAGGTGGGCTCTGTCAAGCTTTCTCGAGCTCTGTTGAACTCCGTCGACTTTTGTCGGTCCCTGTCAGGCTCTTGCGGGCTCTGTCAGTCCCTGGCGGGTTCTGGCGGGTTCTTTCTGGATCTGTCAGGCCCTGTTGGGCTCCGTCAGGCTTAGTTCAGCCCTGTCGTGCTCTGGCAGGCCCAGGTGGGCTCTGTCAAGCTTTCTCGAGCTCTGTTGAGCTCTCTCAACTCTTGTCGGTCTCCGTTAGGCTCTTGCGGGTTCTACCAGTCCCTGTCGGTTTCTGTGTGGATCTGTCAGGCCCTGTTGGGCTCTGTCAGGCTTAGTTGGGCCCTGTCGTGCTCTGGCAGGCCCAGGTGGGCTCTGTCAAGCTTTGTCGAGCTCTGTTGAGCTCCGTCGACTATTGTCGGTCTCTGTCTGGCTCTTGCGGGTTCTGTCAGTCCCTGGCAGGTTCTGTGTGGATCTGTCAGGCCCTGTTGGGCTCCGTCAGGCTTAGTTGGGCGCTGTCATGCTCTAGCAGGCCCAGGTGGGCTCTGCCAAGCTTTGTAGAGTTCTGTTGAGCTTCGTTGAATTTTGTCGGTCTCTGTCTGGCTCTTGCGGGTTCTGTCAGTCCCTGTCGGGTTCTTTGTGGATCTGTCAGGACCTGTGTGGCTCTGTCAGGCTTAGTTGGGCCCTGTCGTGCTCTGGCAGTCCCAGGTGGGCTCTGTCAAGCTTTGTTGAGCTCTGTTGAGCTCCGTCGACTTTTGTCGGTCTCTGTCTGGCTCTTGTGGGTTCTGTTCAGTCCCTGTCGGGTTCTGTGTGGATCTGTCAGGCCCTGTTGGGCTCTGTCAGGCTTAGTTGGGCCCTGTCATGCTCTTGCAGGCCCAGGTGGGCTCTGTCAAGCTTTGTCGAGCTCTGTTGAGCTCCATCGACTTTTGTCGGTCCCTGTCAGGCTCTTGCGGGTTCTGGCAGTCCCTGGCAGGTTCTGTGTGGATCTGTCAGGCCCTGTTGGGCTCTGTCAGGCTTAGTTGGGCCCTGTCGTGCTCTGGCAGGCCCAGGTGGCCTCTACCAAGCTTTTTTGAGCTCCGTCGAGCTCCGTTGACTTTTGTCAGTCTCTGTCAGGCTCTTGCTGGCTATATCAGTCCCTGGGGGGTTCTATGTGGATCTGTCAGGCCCTGTTGGGCTCTGTCAGGCTTAGTTGGGCCCTGTCGTTCTCTGGCAGGCCCAAGTGGACTCAGTCAAGCTTTGTCGAGCTCTGTTGAGCTCCATTGACTTTTGTCGGTCTCTGTCAGGCTCTTTCGGGTTCTGGCAATCCGTGGGGGGTTCTTTCTGGATCTGTCAGGCCCTGTTGGGCTCCGTCAGGCTTAGTTCAGCCCTGTCGTGCTCTGGCAGGCCCAGGTGGGCTCTGTCAAGGTTTGTTGAGCTCTGTTGAGCTCTCTCGACTTTTGTCGGTCTCCGTTAGGCTCTTGCGGGTTCTACCAGTCCCTGTCGGTTTCTGTGTGGATCTGTCAGGCCCTGTTGGACTCTGTCAGGCTTAGTTGGGCCCTGTCGTGCTCTGGCAGGCCCAGGTGGGCTCTGCCAAGCTTTGTCGAGCTCTGTTGAGTTCCGTCGACTTTTGTCGGTCTCTGTCTGGCTCTTGCGGGTTCTGTCAGTCCCTGGCAGGTTCTGTGTGGATCTGGTAGGCCCTGTTGGGCTCTGTCAGGCTTAGTTGGGCGCTGTCATGCTCTGGCAGGCCCAGGTGGGCTCTGCCAAGCTTTGTAGAGTTCTGTTGAGCTTCGTTGAATTTTGTCGGTCTCTGTCTGGCTCTTGCGGGTTCTGTCAGTCCCTGTCGGGTTCTTTGTGGATCTGTCAGGACCTGTGTGGCTCTGTCAGGCTTAGTTGGGCCCTGTCGTGCTCTGGCAGTCCCAGGTGGGCTCTGTCAAGCTTTGTTGAGCTCTGTTGAGCTCCGTCGACTTTTGTCGGTCTCTGTCTGGCTCTTGTGGGTTCTGTTCAGTCCCTGTCGGGTTCTGTGTGGATCTGTCAGGCCCTGTTGGGCTCTGTCAGGCTTAGTTGGGCCCTGTCATGCTCTTGCAGGCCCAGGTGGGCTCTGTCAAGCTTTGTCGAGCTCTGTTGAGCTCCATCGACTTTTGTCGGTCCCTGTCAGGCTCTTGCGGGTTCTGGCAGTCCCTGGCAGGTTCTGTGTGGATCTGTCAGGCCCTGTTGGGCTCTGTCAGGCTTAGTTGGGCCCTGTCGTGCTCTGGCAGGCCCAGGTGGCCTCTACCAAGCTTTTTTGAGCTCCGTCGAGCTCCGTTGACTTTTGTCAGTCTCTGTCAGGCTCTTGCTGGCTATATCAGTCCCTGGGGGGTTCTATGTGGATCTGTCAGGCCCTGTTGGGCTCTGTCAGGCTTAGTTGGGCCCTGTCGTTCTCTGGCAGGTCCAAGTGGGCTCAGTCAAGCTTTGTCGAGCTCTGTTGAGCTCCATTGACTTTTGTCGGTCTCTGTCAGGCTCTTTCGGGTTCTCGCAATCCCTGGGGGGTTCTGTGTGGATCTGTCAGGCCCTGTTGGGCTCTGTCAGGCTTAGTTGGGCCCTGTCGTGCTCTGGCAGGCCCAGGTGGGCTCTGCCAAGCTTTCTCGAACTCTGTTGAGCTCCGTCGACTTTTGTCGGTCCCTGTCAGGCTCTTGCGGGCTCTGTCAGTCCCTGGCGGGTTCTGGTGGGTTCTGTCTGGATCTGTCAGGCCCTGTTGGGCTCCGTCAGGCTTAGTTGGGCCCTGTCGTGCTCTGGCAGGCCCAGGTGGGCTCTGCCAAGCTTTCTCGAGCTCTGTTGAGCTCTCTCGACTTTTGTCGGTCTCCGTTAGGCTCTTGCGGGTTCTACCAGTCCCTGTCGGTTTCTGTGTGGATCTGTCAGGCCCTGTTGGGCTCTGTCAGGCTTAGTTGGGCCCTGTCGTGCTCTGGCAGGCCCAGGTGGGCTCTGCCAAGCTTTGTCGAGCTCTGTTGAGCTCCGTCGACTTTTGTCGGTCTCTGTCTGGCTCTTGCGGGTTCTGTCAGTCCCTGGGGGGTTCTGTGTGGATCTGTCAGGCCCTGTTGGGCTCTGTCAGGCTTAGTTGGGCCCTGTCGTGCTCTGGCAGGCCCAGGTGGGCTCGATCAAGCTTTGTAGAGTTCTGTTGAGCTTCGTTAAATTTTGTCGGTCTCTCTCAGACTCTTGCGGGATCTGTCATTCCCTGGCAGGCTCGGTCGGGTTCTGTGTGGATCTGTCAGGCCCTGTTGGGCTCTGTCAGGCTTAGTTGGGCCCTGTCGTGCTCTGGCAGGCCCAGGTGGGCTCTGCCAAGCTTTTTTGAGCTCTGTTGAGCTCCGTCGACTTTTGTCGGTCCCTGTCAGGCTCTTGCGGGCTCTGTCAGTCCCTCTCGGGTTCTGTGTGGATCTGTCAGGCCCTGTTGGGCTCTGTCAGGCTTAGTTGGGCCCTGTCGTGCTCTGGCAGGCCGAGGTGGGCTCTGCCAAGCTTTGTTGAGCTCCGTCGAGCTCCGTTGACTTTTCTCAGTCTCTGTCAGGCTCTTGCTGGCTCTGTCAGTCCCTTTGGGGTTCTCTGTGGATCTGTCAGGCCCTGTTGGGCTCTGTCAGGCTTAGTTGGGCCCTGTCGTGCTCTGGCAGGCCCAGGTGGGCTCTGCCAAGCTTTGTCGAGTTCTGTTGAGCTCCGTTGACTTTTGTCGGTCTCTGTCTGGCTCTTGCGGGCTCTGTCAGTCCCTGGCAGGTTCTGTCGGGTTCTGTGTGGATCTGTCAGGCCCTGTTGGGCTCTGTCAGGCTTAGTTGGGCCCTGTCATGCTCTGGCAGGCCCAGGTGGGCTCTGTCAAGCTTTGTCGAGCTCTGTTGAGCTCCATCGAATTTTGTCGGTCTCTGTCTGGCTCTTGCGGATTCTGTCAGTCCCTGTCGGGTTCTGTGTGGATCTGTCAGGCCCTGTTGGGCTCTGTCAGGCTTAGTTGGGCCCTGTCGTGCTCTGGCAGGCCCAGGTGGCCTCTACCAAGCTTTTTTGAGCTCCGTCGAGCTCCGTTGACTTTTGTCAGTCTCTGTCAGGCTCTTGCTGGCTATATCAGTCCCTGGGGGGTTCTATGTGGATCTGTCAGGCCCTGTTGGGCTCTGTCAGGCTTAGTTGGGCCCTGTCGTTCTCTGGCAGGCCCAAGTGGGCTCAGTCAAGCTTTGTCGAGCTCTGTTGAGCTCCATTGACTTTTGTCGGTCTCTGTCAGGCTCTTTCGGGTTCTCGGAATCCCTGGGGGATTCTGTGTGGATCTGTCAGGCCCTGTTGGGCTCTGTCAGGCTTAGTTGGGCCCTGTCGTGCTCTGGCAGGCCCAGGTGGGCTCTGTCAAGCTTTCTCGAACTCTGTTGAGCTCCGTCGACTTTTGTCGGTCCCTGTCAGGCTCTTGCGGGCTCTGTCAGTCCCTGGCGGGTTCTGGTGGGTTCTGTCTGGATCTGTCAGGCCCTGTTGGGCTCCGTCAGGCTTAGTTCAGCCCTGTCGTGCTCTGGCAGGCCCAGGTGGGCTCTGCCAAGCTTTCTCGAGCTCTGTTGAGCTCTCTCGACTTTTGTCGGTCTCCGTTAGGCTCTTGCGGGTTCTACCAGTCCCTGTCGGTTTCTGTGTGGATCTGTCAGGCCCTGTTGGGCTCTGTCAGGCTTAGTTGGGCCCTATCGTGCTCTGGCAGTCCCAGGTGGGCTCTGTCAAGCTTTGTTGAGCTCTGTTGAGCTCCGTCGACTTTTGTCGGTCTCTGTCTGGCTCTTGTGGGTTCTGTTCAGTCCCTGTCGGGTTCTGTGTGGATCTGTCAGGCCCTGTTGGGCTCTGTCAGGCTTAGTTGGGCCCTGTCATGCTCTTGCAGGCCCAGGTGGGCTCTGTCAAGCTTTGTCGAGCTCTGTTGAGCTCCATCGACTTTTGTCGGTCCCTGTCAGGCTCTTGCGGGTTCTGGCATTCCCTGGCAGGTTCTGTGTGGATCTGTCAGGCCCTGTTGGGCTCTGTCAGGCTTAGTTGGGCCCTGTCGTGCTCTGGCAGGCCCAGGTGGCCTCTACCAAGCTTTTTTGAGCTCCGTCGAGCTCCGTTGACTTTTGTCAGTCTCTGTCAGGCTCTTGCTGGCTATATCAGTCCCTGGGGGGTTCTATGTGGATCTGTCAGGCCCTGTTGGGCTCTGTCAGGCTTAGTTGGGCCCTGTCGTTCTCTGGCAGGTCCAAGTGGGCTCAGTCAAGCTTTGTCGAGCTCTGTTGAGCTCCATTGACTTTTGTCGGTCTCTGTCAGGCTCTTTCGGGTTCTCGCAATCCCTGGGGGGTTCTGTGTGGATCTGTCAGGCCCTGTTGGGCTCTGTCAGGCTTAGTTGGGCCCTGTCGTGCTCTGGCAGGCCCAGGTGGGCTCTGCCAAGCTTTCTCGAACTCTGTTGAGCTCCGTCGACTTTTGTCGGTCCCTGTCAGGCTCTTGCGGGCTCTGTCAGTCCCTGGCGGGTTCTGGTGGGTTCTGTCTGGATCTGTCAGGCCCTGTTGGGCTCCGTCAGGCTTAGTTCAGCCCTGTCGTGCTCTGGCAGGCCCAGGTGGGCTCTGCCAAGCTTTCTCGAGCTCTGTTGAGCTCTCTCGACTTTTGTCGGTCTCCGTTAGGCTCTTGCGGGTTCTACCAGTCCCTGTCGGTTTCTGTGTGGATCTGTCAGGCCCTGTTGGGCTCTGTCAGGCTTAGTTGGGCCCTGTCGTGCTCTGGCAGGCCCAGGTGGGCTCTGCCAAGCTTTGTCGAGCTCTGTTGAGCTCCGTCGACTTTTGTCGGTCTCTGTCTGGCTCTTGCGGGTTCTGTCAGTCCCTGGGGGGTTCTGTGTGGATCTGTCAGGCCCTGTTGGGCTCTGTCAGGCTTAGTTGGGCCCTGTCGTGCTCTGGCAGGCCCAGGTGGGCTCGATCAAGCTTTGTAGAGTTCTGTTGAGCTTCGTTAAATTTTGTCGGTCTCTCTCAGACTCTTGCGGGATCTGTCATTCCCTGGCAGGCTCGGTCGGGTTCTGTGTGGATCTGTCAGGCCCTGTTGGGCTCTGTCAGGCTTAGTTGGGCCCTGTCGTGCTCTGGCAGGCCCAGGTGGGCTCTGCCAAGCTTTTTTGAGCTCTGTTGAGCTCCGTCGACTTTTGTCGGTCCCTGTCAGGCTCTTGCGGGCTCTGTCAGTCCCTCTCGGGTTCTGTGTGGATCTGTCAGGCCCTGTTGGGCTCTGTCAGGCTTAGTTGGGCCCTGTCGTGCTCTGGCAGGCCGAGGTGGGCTCTGCCAAGCTTTGTTGAGCTCCGTCGAGCTCCGTTGACTTTTCTCAGTCTCTGTCAGGCTCTTGCTGGCTCTGTCAGTCCCTTTGGGGTTCTCTGTGGATCTGTCAGGCCCTGTTGGGCTCTGTCAGGCTTAGTTGGGCCCTGTCGTGCTCTGGCAGGCCCAGGTGGGCTCTGCCAAGCTTTGTCGAGTTCTGTTGAGCTCCGTTGACTTTTGTCGGTCTCTGTCTGGCTCTTGCGGGCTCTGTCAGTCCCTGGCAGGTTCTGTCGGGTTCTGTGTGGATCTGTCAGGCCCTGTTGGGCTCTGTCAGGCTTAGTTGGGCCCTGTCATGCTCTGGCAGGCCCAGGTGGGCTCTGTCAAGCTTTGTCGAGCTCTGTTGAGCTCCATCGAATTTTGTCGGTCTCTGTCTGGCTCTTGCGGATTCTGTCAGTCCCTGTCGGGTTCTGTGTGGATCTGTCAGGCCCTGTTGGGCTCTGTCAGGCTTAGTTGGGCCCTGTCGTGCTCTGGCAGGCCCAGGTGGCCTCTACCAAGCTTTTTTGAGCTCCGTCGAGCTCCGTTGACTTTTGTCAGTCTCTGTCAGGCTCTTGCTGGCTATATCAGTCCCTGGGGGGTTCTATGTGGATCTGTCAGGCCCTGTTGGGCTCTGTCAGGCTTAGTTGGGCCCTGTCGTTCTCTGGCAGGCCCAAGTGGGCTCAGTCAAGCTTTGTCGAGCTCTGTTGAGCTCCATTGACTTTTGTCGGTCTCTGTCAGGCTCTTTCGGGTTCTCGGAATCCCTGGGGGATTCTGTGTGGATCTGTCAGGCCCTGTTGGGCTCTGTCAGGCTTAGTTGGGCCCTGTCGTGCTCTGGCAGGCCCAGGTGGGCTCTGTCAAGCTTTCTCGAACTCTGTTGAGCTCCGTCGACTTTTGTCGGTCCCTGTCAGGCTCTTGCGGGCTCTGTCAGTCCCTGGCGGGTTCTGGTGGGTTCTGTCTGGATCTGTCAGGCCCTGTTGGGCTCCGTCAGGCTTAGTTCAGCCCTGTCGTGCTCTGGCAGGCCCAGGTGGGCTCTGCCAAGCTTTCTCGAGCTCTGTTGAGCTCTCTCGACTTTTGTCGGTCTCCGTTAGGCTCTTGCGGGTTCTACCAGTCCCTGTCGGTTTCTGTGTGGATCTGTCAGGCCCTGTTGGGCTCTGTCAGGCTTAGTTGGGCCCTGTCGTGCTCTGGCAGGCCCAGGTGGGCTCTGCCAAGCTTTGTCGAGCTCTGTTGAGCTCCGTCGACTTTTGTCGGTCTCTCTCAGACTCTTGCGGGATCTGTCATTCCCTGGCAGGCTCGGTCGGGTTCTGTGTGGATCTGTCAGGCCCTGTTGGGCTCTGTCAGGCTTAGTTGGGCCCTGTCGTGCTCTGGCAGGCCCAGGTGGGCTCTGCCAAGCTTTTTTGAGCTCTGTTGAGCTCCGTCGACTTTTGTCGGTCTCTGTCAGGCTCTTGCGGGCTCTGTCAGTCCCTCTCGGGTTCTGTGTGGATCTGTCAGGCCCTGTTGGGCTCTGTCAGGCTTAGTTGGGCCCTGTCGTGCTCTGGCAGGCCGAGGTGGGCTCTGCCAAGCTTTGTTGAGCTCCGTCGAGCTCCGTTGACTTTTCTCAGTCTCTGTCAGGCTCTTGCTGGCTCTGTCAGTCCCTTTGGGGTTCTCTGTGGATCTGTCAGGCCCTGTTGGGCTCTGTCAGGCTTAGTTGGGCCCTGTCGTGCTCTGGCAGGCCCAGGTGGGCTCTGCCAAGCTTTGTCGAGTTCTGTTGAGCTCCGTTGACTTTTGTCGGTCTCTGTCTGGCTCTTGCGGGCTCTGTCAGTCCCTGGCGGGTTCTGTCGGGTTCTGTGTGGATCTGTCAGGCCCTGTTGGGCTCTGTCAGGCTTAGTTGGGCCCTGTCATGCTCTGGCAGGCCCAGGTGGGCTCTGTCAAGCTTTGTCGAGCTCTGTTGAGCTCCATCGAATTTTGTCGGTCTCTGTCTGGCTCTTGCGGATTCTGTCAGTCCCTGTCGGGTTCTGTGTGGATCTGTCAGGCCCTGTTGGGCTCTGTCAGGCTTAGTTGGGCCCTGTCGTGCTCTGGCAGGCCCAGGTGGCCTCTACCAAGCTTTTTTGAGCTCCGTCGAGCTCCGTTGACTTTTGTCAGTCTCTGTCAGGCTCTTGCTGGCTATATCAGTCCCTGGGGGGTTCTATGTGGATCTGTCAGGCCCTGTTGGGCTCTGTCAGGCTTAGTTGGGCCCTGTCGTTCTCTGGCAGGCCCAAGTGGGCTCAGTCAAGCTTTGTCGAGCTCTGTTGAGCTCCATCGAATTTTGTCGGTCTCTGTCTGGCTCTTGCGGATTCTGTCAGTCCCTGTCGGGTTCTGTGTGGATCTGTCAGGCCCTGTTGGGCTCTGTCAGGCTTAGTTGGGCCCTGTCGTGCTCTGGCAGGTCTAGGTGGGCTCTGCCAAGCTTTGTTGAGCTCCGTCGAGCTCCGTTGACTTTAGTCAGTCTCTGTCAGGCTCTTGCTGGCTCTGTCAGTCCCTGGGGGTTTCTGTGTGGATCTGTCAGGCCCTGTTGGGCTCTGTCAGGCTTAGTTGGGCCCTGTCGTGCTCTGGCAGGCCCAGGTAGGCTATGTAAAGCATTGTTGAGCTCTGTTGAGCTCTGTCGACTTTTGTGGTTCTCTGTCAGGCTCTTGCGGGTTCTGGCAGTCCCTGGCAGGTTCTGTCTGGATCTGTCAGGCCCTGTGTGGCTCTGTCAGGCTTAGTTGGGCCCTGTCATGCTCTGGCAGGCCCAGGTGGGCTCTGCCAAGCTTTTTTGAGCTCCGTCGAGCTCCGTTGACTTTTGTCAGTCTCTGTCTGGCTCTTGCGGGTTCTGTCAGTCCCTGGCGGGTTCTGTCGGGTTCTGTGTGGATCTGTCAGGCCCTGTTGGGCTCTGTCAGGCTTAGTTGGGCCCTGTCGTGCTCTGGCAGGCCCAGGTGGGCTCTGCCAAGCTTTGTTGAGCTCCGTCGAGCTCCGTTGACTTTTGTCAGTCTCTGTCAGGCTCTTGCTGGCTCTGTCAGTCCCTTTGGGGTTCTCTGTGGATCTGTCAGGCCCTGTTGGGCTCTGTCAGGCTTAGTTGGGCCCTGTCGTGCTCTGGCAGGCCCAGGTGGGCTCTGCCAAGCTTTGTTGAGCTCCGTCGAGCTCCGTTGACTTTTGTCAGTCTCTGTCAGGCTCTTGCTGGCTCTGTCAGTCCCTGGGGGTTTCTGTGTGGATCTGTCAGGTCCTGTTGGGCTCTGACAGGCTTAGTTGGGCCCTGTCGTGCTCTGGCAGGCCCAGGTAGGCTCTGTAAAGCTTTGTCGAGCTCTGTTGAGCTCTGTCGACTTTTGTCGGTCTCTGTCAGGCTCTTGCGGGCTCTGTCAGTCCCTGGCAGGCTCTGTCGGGTTCTGTGTGGATCTGTCAGGCCCTGTTGGGCTCTGTCAGGCTTAGTTGGGCCCTGTCGTGCTCTGGCAGGCCCAGGTGGGCTCTGCCAAGCTTTGTTGAGCTCCGTCGAGCTCCGTTGATTTTGTCAGTCTCTGTCTGGCTCTTGAGGGCTCTGTCAGTCCCTGGCGGGTTCTGGTGGGTTCTGTGTGGATCTGTCAGGCCCTGTTGGGCTCTGTCAGGCTTAGTTAGGCCCTGTCGTGCTCTGGCAGGCCCAGGTGGGCTCGGTCAAGCTTTGTCGAGCTCTGTTGAGCTCCATCGACTTTTGTCGGTCCCTGTCAGGCTCTTGCGGGTTCTGGCAGTCCCTGGCAAGTTCTGTGTGGATCTGTCAGGCCCTGTTGGGCTCTGTCAGGCTTAGTTGGGCCCTGTCGTGCTCTGGCAGGCCCAGGTGGCCTCTACCAAGCTTTTTTGAGCTCCGTCGAGCTCCGTTGACTTTTGTCAGTCTCTGTCAGGCTCTTGCTGGCTATATCAGTCCCTGGGGGGTTCTATGTGGATCTGTCAGGCCCTGTTGGGCTCTGTCAGGCTTAGTTGGGCCCTGTCGTTCTCTGGCAGGCCCAAGTGGGCTCGGACAAGCTTTGTCGAGCTCTGTTGAGCTCCATTGACTTTTGTCGGTCTCTGTCAGGCTCTTTCGGGTTCTGGCAGTCCCTGGCAGGTTCTGTGTGGATCTGTCAGGCCCTGTTGGGCTCTGTCAGGCTTAGTTGGGACCTGTCGTGCTCTGGCAGGCCCAGGTGGGCTCTGCCAAGCTTTGTTGAGCTCCGTCGAGTTCCGTTGACTTTTGTCAGTCTCTGTCAGGCTCTTGCGGGCTCTGTCAGTCCCTGGGGGGTTCTGTCGGGTTCTGTGTGGATCTGTCAGGCCCTGTTGGGCTCTGTCAGGCTTAGTTGTGCCCTGTCGTGCTCTGGCAGGCCCAGGTGGCTTCTGCAAAACTTTGTCGCGCTGTGTTGAGTTCCGTTAAATTTGTCGGTCCATGTCAGGCTCTTGCAGGCTCTGTCACTCCCTAGCGGGTTCTGTTGGGTTCTGTGTGGATCTGTCAGGCCCTGTTGGGCTCTGTCAGGCTTAGTTGGGCCCTGTCGTGCTCTGGCAGGCCCAGGTGGGCTCTGCCAACCTTTGTCGAGCTCTGTTGAGCTCCGTCGACTATTGTCGGTCCCTGTCAGGGTCCTGCGGGCTCTGTCAGTCCCTGGGGGGTTCTGTGTGGATCTGTCAGGCCCTGTTGGGCTCTGTCAGGCTTAGTTGGGCCCTGTCGTGCTCTGGCAGGCCCAGGTGGGCTCTGCCAAGTTTGTCGAGCTCTGTTGAGCTCCGTCGACTTTTGTCGGTCCCTGTCAGGCTCTTGCGGGCTCTGTCAGTCCCTCTCGGGTTCTGTGTGGATCTGTCAGGCCCTGTTGGGCTCTGTCAGGCTTAGTTGGGCCCTGTCATGCTCTGGCAGGCCCAGGTGGGCTCTGCCAAGCTTTGTTGTGCTCCGTCGAGCTCCTTTGACTTTTCTCAGTCTCTGTCAGGCTCTTGCGGGCTCTGTCAGTCCCTGGCGGGTTCTGTGTGCATCTGTCAGGCCCTGTTGGGCTCTGTCAGGCTTAGTTGGGCCCTGTCGTGCTCTGGCAGGCCCAGGTGGGCTCGGTCAAGCTTTGTCGATCTCTGTTGAGCTCTCTCGACTTTTGTCGGTCCCTGTCAGGCTCTTGCGGGTTCTGTCACTCCCTGGCAGGTTCTGTCTGGATCTCTCAGGCCCTGTTGGGCTTCAACAGGCTTAGTTGGGCCCTGTCGTGCTCTGGCAGGCCCAGGTGGGCTCTGCCAAGCTTTGTTGAGCTCCGTCGAGCTCCGTTGACTTTAGTCAGTCTCTGTCAGGCTCTTGCTGGCTCTGTCAGTCCCTGGGGGTTTCTGTGTGGATCTGTCAGGCCCTGTTGGGCTCTGTCAGGCTTAGTTGGGCCCTGTCGTGCTCTGGCAGGCCCAGGTAGGCTCTGTAAAGCATTGTTGAGCTCTGTTGAGCTCTGTCGACTTTTGTGGTTCTCTGTCAGGCTCTTGCGGGTTCTGGCAGTCCCTGGCAGGTTCTGTCTGGATCTGTCAGGCCCTGTGTGGCTCTGTCAGGCTTAGTTGGGCCCTGTCCTGCTCTGGCAGGCCCAGGTGGGCTCTGCCAAGCTTTTTTGAGCTCCGTCGAGCTCCGTTGACTTTTGTCAGTCTCTGTCTGGCTCTTGCGGGTTCTGTCAGTCCCTGGCGGGTTCTGTCGGGTTCTGTGTGGATCTGTGAGGCCCTGTTGGGCTCTGTCAGGCTTAGTTGGGCCCTGTCGTGCTCTGGCAGGCCCAGGTGGGCTCTGCCAAGCTTTGTTGAGCTCCGTCGAGCTCCGTTGACTTTTGTCAGTCTCTGTCAGGCTCTTGCTGGCTCTGTCAGTCCCTGGGGGGTGCTGTGTGGATCTGTCAGGCCCTGTTGGGCTCTGTCAGGCTTAGTTGGGCCCTGTCGTGCTCTGGCAGGCCCAGGTGGGCTCTGCCAAGCTTTGTTGAGCTCCGTCGAGCTCCGTTGACTTTTGTCAGTCTCTGTCTGGCTCTTGAGGGCTCTGTCAGTCCCTGGCGGGTTCTGGTGGGTTCTGTGTGGATCTGTCAGGCCCTGTTGGGCTCTGTCAGGCTTAGTTAGGCCCTGTCGTGCTCTGGCAGGCCCAGGTGGGCTCTGTCAAGTTTTGTCGAGCTCTGTTGAGCTCCATAGACTTTTGTCGGTCTCTGTCTGGCTCTTGCGGGTTCTGTCAGTCCCTGTCGGGTTCTGTGTGGATCTGTCAGGACCTTTGTGGCTCTGTCAGGCTTAGTTGGGCCCTGTCGTGCTCTGGCAGGCCCAGGTGGGCTCTGCCAAGCTTTGTCGAGCTCTGTTGAGCTCCGTCGACTATTGTCGGTCCCTGTCAGGCTCTTGCGGGCTCTGTCAGTCCCTGGGGGGTTCTTTGTGGATCTGTCAGGCCCTGTTGGGCTCTGTCAGGCTTAGTTGGGCCCTGTCGTGCTCTGGCAGGCCCAGGTGGGCTCGGTCAAGCTTTGTCGAGCTCTGTTGAGCTCCATCGACTTTTGTCGGTCCCTGTCAGGCTCTTGCGGGTTCTGGCAGTCCCTGGCAAGTTCTGTGTGGATCTGTCAGGCCCTGTTGGGCTCTGTCAGGCTTAGTTGGGCCCTGTCGTGCTCTGGCAGGCCCAGGTGGCCTCTACCAAGCTTTTTTGAGCTCCGTCGAGCTCCGTTGACTTTTGTCAGTCTCTGTCAGGCTCTTGCTGGCTATATCAGTCCCTGGGGGGTTCTATGTGGATCTGTCAGGCCCTGTTGGGCTCTGTCAGGCTTAGTTGGGCCCTGTCGTTCTCTGGCAGGCCCAAGTGGGCTCGGACAAGCTTTGTCGAGCTCTGTTGAGCTCCATTGACTTTTGTCGGTCTCTGTCAGGCTCTTTCGGGTTCTGGCAGTCCCTGGCAGGTTCTCTGTGGATCTGTCAGGCCCTGTTGGGCTCTGTCAGGCTTAGCTGGGCCCTGTCGTGCTCTGGCAGGCCCAGGTGGGCTCTGCCAAGCTTTGTTGAGCTCCGTCGAGTTCCGTTGACTTTTGTCAGTCTCTGTCAGGCTCTTGCGGGCTCTGTCAGTCCCTGGGGGGTTCTGTCGGGTTCTGTGTGGATCTGTCAGGCCCTGTTGGGCTCTGTCAGGCTTAGTTGTGCCCTGTCGTGCTCTGGCAGGCCCAGGTGGCTTCTGCAAAACTTTGTCGCGCTGTGTTGAGTTCCGTTAAATTTGTCGGTCCATGTCAGGCTCTTGCAGGCTCTGTCACTCCCTAGCGGGTTCTGTTGGGTTCTGTGTGGATCTGTCAGGCCCTGTTGGGCTCTGTCAGGCTTAGTTGGGCCCTGTCGTGCTCTGGCAGGCCCAGGTGGGCTCTGCCAACCTTTGTCGAGCTCTGTTGAGCTCCGTCGACTATTGTCGGTCCCTGTCAGGGTCCTGCGGGCTCTGTCAGTCCCTGGGGGGTTCTGTGTGGATCTGTCAGGCCCTGTTGGGCTCTGTCAGGCTTAGTTGGGCCCTGTCGTGCTCTGGCAGGCCCAGGTGGGCTCTGCCAAGTTTGTCGAGCTCTGTTGAGCTCCGTCGACTTTTGTCGGTCCCTGTCAGGCTCTTGCGGGCTCTGTCAGTCCCTCTCGGGTTCTGTGTGGATCTGTCAGGCCCTGTTGGGCTCTGTCAGGCTTAGTTGGGCCCTGTCATGCTCTGGCAGGCCCAGGTGGGCTCTGCCAAGCTTTGTTGTGCTCCGTCGAGCTCCGTTGACTTTTCTCAGTCTCTGTCAGGCTCTTGCGGGCTCTGTCAGTCCCTGGCGGGTTCTGTGTGCATCTGTCAGGCCCTGTTGGGCTCTGTCAGGCTTAGTTGGGCCCTGTCGTGCTCTGGCAGGCCCAGGTGGGCTCGGTCAAGCTTTGTCGATCTCTGTTGAGCTCTCTCGACTTTTGTCGGTCCCTGTCAGGCTCTTGCGGGTTCTGTCACTCCCTGGCAGGTTCTGTGTGGATCTGTCAGGCCCTGTTGGGCTTCAACAGGCTTAGTTGGGCCCTGTCGTGCTCTGGCAGGCCCAGGTGGGCTCTGCCAAGCTTTTTTGAGCTTAGTCGAGCTCCGTTGACTTTTGTCAGTCTCTGTCAGGCTCTTGCTGGCTATGTCAGTCCCTGGCGGATTCCGTGTGGATCTGTCAGGCCCTGTTGGGCTCTGTCAGGCTTAATTGGGCCCTGTCATGCTCTGGCAAGCCCAGGTGGGATCTGTGAAGCTTTCTCGAGCCCTATTGAGCTTCGTCGACTTTTGTCGGTCTCTGTCAGGCTGTTGCGGACTCTGTCAGTCCCTGGCGGGCTCTCTCCGGTACTGTGTGGATCTGTCAGGCCCTGTTGGGCTTTGTCAGGCTTAGTTGGGCCCTGTCGTGCTCTGGCAGGCCCAGGTGGGCTCTGCCAAGCTTTGTTGATCTCCGTCGAGCTCTGTTGACTTTTGTCAGTCTCTGTCAGGCTCTTGCTGGCTCTGTCAGTCCCTGGGGGGTGCTGTGTGGATCTGTCAGGCCCTGTTGGGCTCTGTCAGGCTTAGTTGGGCCCTGTCGTGCTCTGGCAGGCCCAGGTGGGCTCTGCCAAGCTTTTTTGACCTCCGTCGAGCTCCGTTGACTTTTGTCAGTCTCTGTCTAGCTCTTGCGGGTTCTGTCAGTCCCTGGCGGGTTCTGTCGGGTTCTGTGTGGATCTGTCAGGCCCTGTTGGGCTCTGTCAGGCTTAGTTAGGCCCTGTCGTGCTCTGGCAGGCCCAGGTGGGCTCGGTCAAGCTTTGTCGAGCTCTGTTGAGCTCCATCGACTTTTGTCGGTCCCTGTCAGGCTCTTGCGGGTTCTGGCAGTCCCTGGCAAGTTCTATGTGGATCTGTCAGGCCCTGTTGGGCTCTGTCAGGCTTAGTTGGGCCCTGTCGTGCTCTGGCAGGCCCAGGTGGGCTCTGCCAAGCTTTGTCGAGCTCTGTTGAGCTCCGTCGACTATTGTCGGTCCCTGTCAGGGTCCTGCGGGCTCTGTCAGTCCCTGGGGGGTTCTGTGTGGATCTGTCAGGCCCTGTTGGGCTCTGTCAGGCTTAGTTGGGCCCTGTCGTGCTCTGGCAGGCCCAGGTGGGCTCTGCCAAGTTTGTCGAGCTCTGTTGAGCTCCGTCGACTTTTGTCGGTCCCTGTCAGGCTCTTGCGGGCTCTGTCAGTCCCTCTCGGGTTCTGTGTGGATCTGTCAGGCCCTGTTGGGCTCTGTCAGGCTTAGTTGGGCCCTGTCATGCTCTGGCAGGCCCAGGTGGGCTCTGCCAAGCTTTGTTGTGCTCCGTCGAGCTCCGTTGACTTTTCTCAGTCTCTGTCAGGCTCTTGCGGGCTCTGTCAGTCCCTGGCGGGTTCTGGTGGGTTCTGTCTGGATCTGTCAGGCCCTGTTGGGCTCTGTCAGGCTTAGTTGGGCCCTGTCGTGCTCTGGCAGGCCCAGGTGGGCTCGGTCAAGCTTTGTTGATCTCTGTTGAGCTCTCTCGACTTTTGTCGGTCCCTGTCAGGCTCTTGCGGGTTCTGTCACTCCCTGGCAGGTTCTGTCTGGATCTCTCAGGCCCTGTTGGGCTCTGTCAGGCTTAGTTGGGCCCTGTCGTGCTCTGGCAGGCCCAGGTGGGCTCTGCCAAGCTTTTTTGAGCTTAGTCGAGCTCCGTTGACTTTTGTCAGTCTCTGTCAGGCTCTTGCTGGCTATGTCAGTCCCTGGCGGATTCCGTGTGGATCTGTCAGGCCCTGTTGTGCTCTGTCAGGCTTAATTGGGCCCTGTCATGCTCTGGCAAGCCCAGGTGGGATCTGTGAAGCTTTCTCGAGCCCTATTGAGCTTCGTCGACTTTTGTCGGTCTCTGTCAGGCTGTTGCGGACTCTGTCAGTCCCTGGCGGGCTCTCTCTGGTACTGTGTGGATCTGTCAGGCCCTGTTGGGCTTTGTCAGGCTTAGTTGGGCCCTGTCGTGCTCTGGCAGGCCCAGGTGGGCTCTGCCAAGCTTTGTTGATCTCCGTCGAGCTCTGTTGACTTTTGTCAGTCTCTGTCAGGCTCTTGCTGCCTCTGTCAGTCCCTGGGGGGTGCTGTGTGGATCTGTCAGGCCCTGTTGGGCTCTGTCAGGCTTAGTTGGGCCCTGTCATGCTGTGGCAGGCCCAGGTGGGCTCTGCCAAGCTTTTTTGACCTCCGTCGAGCTCCGTTGACTTTTGTCAGTCTCTGTCTAGCTCTTGCGGGCTCTGTCAGTCCCTGGCGGGTTCTGTCGGGTTCTGTGTGGATCTGTCAGGCCCTGTTGGGCTCTGTCAGGCTTAGTTAGGCCCTGTCATGCTCTGGCAGGCCCAGGTGGGCTCGGTCAAGCTTTGTCGAGCTCTGTTGAGCTCCATCGACTTTTGTCGGTCCCTGTCAGGCTCTTGCGGGTTCTGGCAGTCCCTGGCAAGTTCTATGTGGATCTGTCAGGCCCTGTTGGGCTCTGTCAGGCTTAGTTGGGCCCTGTCGTGCTCTGGCAGGCCCAGGTGGCCTCTACCAAGCTTTGTTGAGCTCCGTCGAGCTCCGTTGACTTTTGTCAGTCTCTGTCAGGCTCTTGCTGGCTATATCAGTCCCTGGGGGGTTCTATGTGGATCTGTCAGGCCCTGTTGGGCTCTGTCAGGCTTAGTTGGGCCCTGTCGTTCTCTGGCAGGCCCAAGTGGGCTCGGTCAAGCTTTGTCGAGCTCTGTTGAGCTCCATTGACTTTTGTCGGTCTCTGTCAGGCTCTTTCGGGTTCTGGCAGTCCCTGGCAGGTTCTGTGTGGATCTGTCAGGCCCTGTTGGGCTCTGTCAGGCTTAGCTGGGCCCTGTCGTGCTCTGGCAGGCCCAGGTGGGCTCTGCCAAGCTTTGTTGAGCTCCGTCGAGTTCCGTTGACTTTTGTCAGTCTCTGTCAGGCTCTTGCGGGCTCTGTCAGTCCCTGGGGGGTTCTGTCGGGTTCTGTGTGGATCTGTCAGGCCCTGTTGGGCTCTGTCAGGCTTAGGTGGGACCTGTCGTGCTCTGGCAGGCCCAGGTGGCTTCTGCAAAACTTTGTCGCGCTGTGTTGAGTTCCGTTAAATTTGTCGGTCCCTGTCAGGCTCTTGCAGGCTCTGTCACTCCCTAGCGGGTTCTGTCGGGTTCTGTGTGGATCTGTCAGGCCCTGTTGGGCTCTGTCAGGCTTAGTTGGGCCCTGTCGTGCTATGGCAGGCCCAGTTGGGCTCTGCTAAGCTTTGTCTGGCTCTGTTGAGCTCAGTCGAATTTTGTCGGTCTCTGTCAGGCTCTTGCGGGCTCTGTCAATCCCTGGCGGGTTCTGTGTGGATCTGTCAGGCCCTGTTGGGCTCTGTCAGGCTTAGTTGGGCCCTGTCGTGCTCTGGCGGGACCTGGTGGGCTCTGTCAAGCTTTGTCGAGCTCTCTTGAGCTTCGTCGACTTTTGTCGGTCTCTGTCAGACTCTTGCGGGCTCTGTCAGTCCCTGGCAGGCTCTGTCGGGTTCTGTGTGGATCTGTCAGGCCCTGTTGGGCTCTGTCAGGCTTAGTTGGGCCCTGTCGTGCTCTGGCAGGCCCAGGTGGGCTCTGCCAAGCTTTGTCGAGCTCTGTTGAGCTCCGTCGACTATTGTCGGTCCCTGTCAGGGTCTTGCGGGCTCTGTCAGTCCCTGGGGGGTTCTGTGTGGATCTGTCAGGCCCTGTTGGGCTCTGTCAGGCTTAGTTGGGCCCTGTCGTGCTCTGGCAGGCCCAGGTGGGCTCTGCCAATTTTGTCGAGCTCTGTTGAGCTCCGTCGACTTTTGTCGGTCCCTGTCAGGCTCTTGCGGGCTCTGTCAGTCCCTGGCGGGTTCTGTGTGGATCTGTCAGGCCCTGTTGGGCTCTGTCAGGCTTAGTTGGGCCCTGTCATGCTCTGGCAGGCCCAGGTGGGCTCTGCCAAGCTTTGTTGTGCTCCGTCGAGCTCCGTTGACTTTTCTCAGTCTCTGTCAGGCTCTTGCGGGCTCTGTCAGTCCCTGGCGGGTTCTGTGTGCATCTGTCAGGCCCTGTTGGGCTCTGTCAGGCTTAGTTGGGCCCTGTCGTGCTCTGGCAGGCCCAGGTGGGCTCGGTCAAGCTTTGTCGATCTCTGTTGAGCTCTCTCGACTTTTGTCGGTCCCTGTCAGGCTCTTGCGGGTTCTGTCACTCCCTGGCAGGTTCTGTCTGGATCTCTCAGGCCCTGTTGGGCTCCAACAGGCTTAGTTGGGCCCTGTCGTGCTCTGGCAGGCCCAGGTGGGCTCTGCCAAGCTTTTTTGAGCTTAGTCGAGCTCCGTTGACTTTTGTCAGTCTCTGTCAGGCTCTTGCTGGCTATGTCAGTCCCTGGCGGGTTCCGTGTGGATCTGTCAGGCCCTGTTGGGCTCTGTCAGGCTTAATTGGGCCCTGTCGTGCTCTGGCAAGCCCAGGTGGGATCTGTGAAGCTTTCTCGAGCCCTATTGAGCTTCGTCGACTTTTGTCGGTCTCTGTCAGGCTCTTGCGGACTCTGTCAGTCCCTGGCGGGCTCTCTCCGGTACTGTGTGGATCTGTCAGGCCCTGTTGGGCTTTGTCAGGCTTAGTTGGGCCCTGTCGTGCTCTGGCAGGCCCAGGTGGGCTCTGCCAAGCTTTGTTGATCACCGTCGAGCTCTGTTGACTTTTGTCAGTCTCTGTCAGGCTCTTGCTGGCTCTGTCAGTCCCTGGGGGGTGCTGTGTGGATCTGTCAGGCCCTGTTGGGCTCTGTCAGGCTTAGTTGGGCCCTGTCGTGCTCTGGCAGGCCCAGGTGGGCTCTGCCAAGCTTTGTCGAGCTCTGTTGAGCTCCGTCGACTATTGTCGGTCCCTGTCAGGCTCTTGCGGGTTCTGGCAGTCCCTGGCAAGTTCTGTGTGGATCTGTCAGGCCCTGTTGGGCTCTGTCAGGCTTAGTTGGGCCCTGTCGTGCTCTGGCAGGCCCAGGTGGCCTCTACCAAGCTTTTTTGAGCTCCGTCGAGCTCCGTTGACTTTTGTCAGTCTCTGTCAGGCTCTTGCTGGCTATATCAGTCCCTGGGGGGTTCTATGTGGATCTGTCAGGCCCTGTTGGGCTCTGTCAGGCTTAGTTGGGCCCTGTCGTTCTCTGGCAGGCCCAAGTGGGCTCGGTCAAGCTTTGTCGAGCTCTGTTGAGCTCCATTGACTTTTGTCGGTCTCTGTCAGGCTCTTTCGGGTTCTGTCAGTCCCTGGCAGTTTCTGTGTGGATCTGTCAGGCCCTGTTGGGCTCTGTCAGGCTTAGTTGGGCCCTGTCATGCTCTGGCAGGCCCAGGTGGGCTCTGTCAAGCTTTGTCGAGCTCTGTTGAGCTCCATCGACTTTTGTAGGCCTCTGTCTGGCTCTTGCGGGTTCTGTCAGTCCCTGTCGGGTTCTGTGTGGATCTGTCAGGCCCTGTGTGGCTCTGTCAGGCTTAGTTGGGCCCTGTCGTGCTCTGGCAGGCCCAGGTGGGCTCTGCCAAGCTTTGTTGAGCTCCGTCGAGCTCCGTTGAATTTTGTCAGTCTCTGTCAGGCTCTTGCTGGCTCTGTCAGTCCCTGGGGGTTTCTGTGTGGATCTGTCAGGCCCTGTTGGGCTCTGACAGGCTTAGTTGGGCCCTGTCGTGCTCTGGCAGGCCCAGGTAGGCTCTGTAAAGCTTTGTCGAGCTCTGTTGAGCTCTGTCGACTTTTGTCGGTCTCTGTCAGGCTCTTGCGGGTTCTGGCAGTCCCTGGCAGGTTCTGTCTGGATCTGTCAGGCCCTGTTGGGCTCTGTCAGGCTTAGTTGGGCCCTGTCGTGCTCTGGCAGGCCCAGGTGGGCTCTGCCAAGCTTTGTTGAGCTCCGTCGAGCTCCGTTGACTTTTGTTAGTCTCTGTCTGGCTCTTGCGGGCTCTGTCAGTCCCTGGCGGGTTCTGTCGGGTTCTGTGTGGATCTGTCAGGCCCTGTTGGGCTCTGTCAGGCTTAGTTAGGCCCTGTCGTGCTCTGGCAGGCCCAGGTGGGCTCTGTCAAGTTTTGTCGAGCTCTGTTGAGCTCCATAGACTTTTGTCGGTCTCTGTCTGGCTCTTGCGGGTTCTGTCAGTCCCTGTCGGGTTCTGTGTGGATCTGTCAGGACCTTTGTGGCTCTGTCAGGCTTAGTTGGGCCCTGTCGTTCTCTGGCAGGCCCAAGTGGGCTCGGTCAAGCTTTGTCGAGCTCTGTTGAGCTCCATTGACTTTTGTCGGTCTCTGTCAGGCTCTTTCGGGTTCTGGCAGTCCCTGGCAGGTTCTGTGTGGATCTGTCAGGCCCTGTTGGGCTCTGTCAGGCTTAGCTGGGCCCTTTCATGCTCTGGCAGGCCCAGGTGGGCTCTGCCAAGCTTTGTTGAGCTCCGTCAAGTTCCGTTGACTTTTGTCAGTCTCTGTCAGGCTCTTGCAGGCTCTGTCAGTCCCTGGGGGGTTCTGTCGGGTTCTGTGTGGATCTGTCAGGCCCTGTAGGGCTCTGTCAGGCTTAGTTGTGCCCTGTCGTGCTCTGGCAGGCCCAGGTGGCTTCTGCAAAACTTTGTCGCGCTGTGTTGAGTTCCGTTAAATTTGTCGGTCCCTGTCAGGCTCTTGCAGGCTCTGTCACTCCCTAGCGGGTTCTGTCGGGTTCTGTGTGGATCTGTCAGGCCCTGTTGGGCTCTGTCAGGCTTAGTTGGGCCCTGTCGTGCTATGGCAGGCCCAGTTGGGCTCTGCTAAGCTTTGTCTGGCTCTGTTGAGCTCAGTCGAATTTTGTCGGTCTCTGTCAGGCTCTTGCGGGCTCTGTCAATCCCTGGCGGGTTCTGTGTGGATCTGTCAGGCCCTGTTGGGCTTTGTCAGGCTTAGTTGGGCCCTGTCGTGCTCTGGCGGGACCTGGTGGGCTCTGTCAAGCTTTGTCGAGCTCTCTTGAGCTTCGTCGACTTTTGTCGGTCTCTGTCAGACTCTTGCGGGCTCTGTCAGTCCCTGGCAGGCTCTGTCGGGTTCTGTGTGGATCTGTCAGGCCCTGTTGGGCTCTGTCAGGCTTAGTTGGGCCCTGTCGTGCTCTGGCAGGCCCAGGTGGGCTCTGCCAAGCTTTGTCGAGCTCTGTTGAGCTCCGTCGACTATTGTCGGTCCCTGTCAGGCTCTTGCGGGCTCTGTCAGTCCCTGGGGGGTTCTGTGCGGATCTGTCAGGCCCTGTTGGGCTCTGTCAGGCTTAGTTGGGCCCTGTCGTGCTCTGGCAGGCCCAGGTGGGCTCTGCCAAGCTTTGTCGAGTTCTTTTGAGCTCCGTCGAGTTTTGTTGGTCTCTGTCTGGCTCTTGCGGGCTATGTCAGTCCCTGGCGGGTTCGGTCGGGTTCTGTGTGGATCTGTCAGGCCCTGTTGGGCTCTGTCAGGCTTAGTTGGGCCCTGTCATGCTCTGGCAGGCCCAGGTGGGCTCTGTCAAGCTTTGTCGAGCTCTGTTGAGCTCCATCGACTTTTGTAGGCCTCTGTCTGGCTCTTGCGGGTTCTGTCAGTCCCTGTCGGGTTCTGTGTGGATCTGTCAGGCCCTGTGTGGCTCTGTCAGGCTTAGTTGGGCCCTGTCGTGCTCTGGCAGGCCCAGGTGGGCTCTGCCAAGCTTTGTTGAGCTCCGTCGAGCTCCGTTGAATTTTGTCAGTCTCTGTCAGGCTCTTGCTGGCTCTGTCAGTCCCTGGGGGTTTCTGTGTGGATCTGTCAGGCCCTGTTGGGCTCTGACAGGCTTAGTTGGGCCCTGTCGTGCTCTGGCAGGCCCAGGTAGGCTCTGTAAAGCTTTGTCGAGCTCTGTTGAGCTCTGTCGACTTTTGTCGGTCTCTGTCAGGCTCTTGCGGGTTCTGGCAGTCCCTGGCAGGTTCTGTCTGGATCTGTCAGGCCCTGTGTGGCTCTGTCAGGCTTAGTTGGGCCCTGTCGTGCTCTGGCAGGCCCAGGTGGGCTCTGCCAAGCTTTGTTGAGCTCCGTCGAGCTCCGTTGACTTTTGTTAGTCTCTGTCTGGCTCTTGCGGGCTCTGTCAGTCCCTGGCGGGTTCTGTCGGGTTCTGTGTGGATCTGTCAGGCCCTGTTGGGCTCTGTCAGGCTTAGTTAGGCCCTGTCGTGCTCTGGCAGGCCCAGGTGGGCTCTGTCAAGTTTTGTCGAGCTCTGTTGAGCTCCATAGACTTTTGTCGGTCTCTGTCTGGCTCTTGCGGGTTCTGTCAGTCCCTGTCGGGTTCTGTGTGGATCTGTCAGGACCTTTGTGGCTCTGTCAGGCTTAGTTGGGCCCTGTCGTTCTCTGGCAGGCCCAAGTGGGCTCGGTCAAGCTTTGTCGAGCTCTGTTGAGCTCCATTGACTTTTGTCGGTCTCTGTCAGGCTCTTTCGGGTTCTGGCAGTCCCTGGCAGGTTCTGTGTGGATCTGTCAGGCCCTGTTGGGCTCTGTCAGGCTTAGCTGGGCCCTTTCGTGCTCTGGCAGGCCCAGGTGGGCTCTGCCAAGCTTTGTTGAGCTCCGTCATGTTCCGTTGACTTTTGTCAGTCTCTGTCAGGCTCTTGCAGGCTCTGTCAGTCCCTGGGGGGTTCTGTCGGGTTCTGTGTGGATCTGTCAGGCCCTGTAGGGCTCTGTCAGGCTTAGTTGTGCCCTGTCGTGCTCTGGCAGGCCCAGGTGGCTTCTGCAAAACTTTGTCGCGCTGTGTTGAGTTCCGTTAAATTTGTCGGTCCCTGTCAGGCTCTTGCAGGCTCTGTCACTCCCTAGCGGGTTCTGTCGGGTTCTGTGTGGATCTGTCAGGCCCTGTTGGGCTCTGTCAGGCTTAGTTGGGCCCTGTCGTGCTATGGCAGGCCCAGTTGGGCTCTGCTAAGCTTTGTCTGGCTCTGTTGAGCTCAGTCGAATTTTGTCGGTCTCTGTCAGGCTCTTACGGACTCTGTCAATCCCTGGCGGGTTCTGTGTGGATCTGTCAGGCCCTGTTGGGCTCTGTCAGGCTTAGTTGGGCCCTGTCGTGCTCTGGCGGGACCTGGTGGGCTCTGTCAAGCTTTGTCGAGCTCTCTTGAGCTTCGTCGACTTTTGTCGGTCTCTGTCAGACTCTTGCGGGCTCTGTCAGTCCCTGGCAGGCTCTGTCGGGTTCTGTGTGGATCTGTCAGGCCCTGTTGGGCTCTGTCAGGCTTAGTTGGGCCCTGTCGTGCTCTGGCAGGCCCAGGTGGGCTCTGCCAAGCTTTGTCGAGCTCTGTTGAGCTCCGTCGACTATTGTCGGTCCCTGTCAGGCTCTTGCGGGCTCTGTCAGTCCCTGGGGGGTTCTGTGTGGATCTGTCAGGCCCTGTTGGGCTCTGTCAGGCTTAGTTGGGCCCTGTCGTGCTCTGGCAGGCCCAGGTGGGCTCTGCCAAGTTTGTCGAGCTCTGTTGAGCTCCGTCGACTTTTGTCGGTCCCTGTCAGGCTCTTGCGGGCTCTGTCAGTCCCTCTCGGGTTCTGTGTGGATCTGTCAGGCCCTGTTGGGCTCTGTCAGGCTTAGTTGGGCCCTGTCATGCTCTGGCAGGCCCAGGTGGGCTCTGCCAAGCTTTGTTGTGCTCCGTCGAGCTCCGTTGACTTTTCTCAGTCTCTGTCAGGCTCTTGCGGGCTCTGTCAGTCCCTGGCGGGTTCTGTGTGGATCTGTCAGGCCCTGTTGGGCTCTGTCAGGCTTAGTTGGGCCCTGTCGTGCTCTGGCAGGCCCAGGTGGGCTCGGTCAAGCTTTGTCGAGCTCTGTTGAGCTCTCTCGACTTTTGTCGGTCCCTGTTATGCTCTTGCGGGTTCTGTCACTCCCTGGCAGGTTCTGTCTGGATCTCTCAGGCCCTGCTGGGCTCCAACAGGCTTAGTTGGGCCCTGTCGTGCTCTGGCAGGCCCAGGTGGGCTCTGCCAAGCTTTTTTGAGCTTAGTCGAGCTCCGTTGACTTTTGTCAGTCTCTGTCAGGCTCTTGCTGGCTATGTCAGTCCCTGGCGGGTTCCGTGTGGATCTGTCAGGCCCTGTTGGGCTCTGTCAGGCTTAATTGGGCCCTGTCATGCTCTGGCAGGCCCAGGTGGGATCTGTGAAGCTTTCTCGAGCCCTATTGAGCTTCGTCGACTTTTGTCGGTCTCTGTCAGGCTCTTGCGGACTCTGTCAGTCCCTGGCGGGCTCTCTCCGGTACTGTGTGGATCTGTCAGGCCCTGTTGGGCTTTGTCAGGCTTAGTTGGGCCCTGTCATGCTCTGGCAGGCCCAGGTGGGCTCTGCCAAGCTTTGTTGAGCTCTGTTGAGCTCTCTCGACTTTTGTCGGTCCCTGTCAGGCTCTTGCGGGCTCTGTCAGTCCCTGTCGGGTTCTGTGTGGATCTGTCAGGCCCTGTTGGGCTCTGTCAGGCTTAGTTGGGCCCTGTCGTGCTCTGGCAGGCCCAGGTGGGCTCTGCCAAGCTTTGTTGATCTCCGTCGAGCTCTGTTGACTTTTGTCAGCTCTGTCAGGCACTTGCTGGCTCTGTCAGTCCCTGGGGGGTGCTGTGTGGATCTGTCAGGCCCTGTTGGGCTCTGTCAGGCTTAGTTGGGCCCTGTCGTGCTCTGGCAGGCCCAGGTGGGCTCTGCCAAGCTTTGTCGAGCTCTGGTGAGCTCCGTCGACTTTTGTCGGTCCCTGTCAGGCTCTTGCGGGCTCTGTCAGTCCCTGTCGTCTTCTGTCTGGATCTGTCAGGCCCTGTTGGGCTCTGTCAGGCTTAGTTGGGCCCTGTCGTGCTCTGGCAGGCCCAGGTGGGCTCTGCCAAGCTTTGTTGAGCTCCATCGAGCTCCGTTGACTTTTGTCAGTCTCTGTCAGGCTCTTGCTGGCTCTGTCAGTCCCTGGGGGGTTCTGTGTGGATCTGTCAGGCCCTGTGTGGCTCTGTCAGGCTTAGTTGGGCCCTGTCGTGCTCCGTCAGGCCCAGGTGGGCTCTGCCAAGCTTTGTCGAGCTCTGTTGAGCTCCGTCGACTTTTGTCGGTCTCTGTCAGGCTCTTACGGACTCTGTCAATCCCTGGCGGGTTCTGTGTGGATCTGTCAGGCCCTGTTGGGCTCTGTCAGGCTTAGTTGGGCCCTGTCGTGCTCTGGCGGGACCTGGTGGGCTCTGTCAAGCTTTGTCGAGCTCTCTTGAGCTTCGTCGACTTTTGTCGGTCTCTGTCAGAATCTTGCGGGCTCTGTCAGTCCCTGGCAGGCTCTGTCGGGTTCTGTGTGGATCTGTCAGGCCCTGTTGGGCTCTGTCAGGCTTAGTTGGGCCCTGTCGTGCTCTGGCAGGCCCAGGTGGGCTCTGCCAAGCTTTGTCGAGCTCTGTTGAGCTCCGTCGACTATTGTCGGTCCCTGTCAGGGTCCTGCGGGCTCTGTCAGTCCCTGGGGGGTTCTGTGTGGATCTGTCAGGCCCTGTTGGGCTCTGTCAGGCTTAGTTGGGCCCTGTCGTGCTCTGGCAGGCCCAGGTGGGCTCTGCCAAGTTTGTCGAGCTCTGTTGAGCTCCGTCGACTTTTGTCGGTCCCTGTCAGGCTCTTGCGGGCTCTGTCAGTCCCTCTCGGGTTCTGTGTGGATCTGTCAGGCCCTGTTGGGCTCTGTCAGGCTTAGTTGGGCCCTGTCATGCTCTGGCAGGCCCAGGTGGGCTCTGCCAAGCTTTGTTGTGCTCCGTCAAGCTCCGTTGACTTTTCTCAGTCTCTGTCAGGCTCTTGCGGGCTCTGTCAGTCCCTGGCGGGTTCTGTGTGCATCTGTCAGGCCCTGTTGGGCTCTGTCAGGCTTAGTTGGGCCCTGTCGTGCTCTGGCAGGCCCAGGTGGGCTCGGTCAAGCTTTGTCGATCTCTGTTGAGCTCTCTCGACTTTTGTCGGTCCCTGTCAGGCTCTTGCGGGTTCTGTCACTCCCTGGCAGGTTCTGTCTGGATCTCTCAGGCCCTGTTGGGCTCCAACAGGCTTAGTTGGGCCCTGTCGTGCTCTGGCAGGCCCAGGTGGGCTCTGCCAAGCTTTTTTGAGCTTAGTCGAGCTCCGTTGACTTTTGTCAGTCTCTGTCAGGCTCTTGCTGGCTATGTCAGTCCCTGGCGGGTTCCGTGTGGATCTGTCAGGCCCTGTTGGGCTCTGTCAGGCTTAATTGGGCCCTGTCATGCTCTGGCAGGCCCAGGTGGGATCTGTGAAGCTTTCTCGAGCCCTATTGAGCTTCGTCGACTTTTGTCGGTCTCTGTCAGGCTCTTGCGGACTCTGTCAGTCCCTGGCGGGCTCTCTCCGGTACTGTGTGGATCTGTCAGGCCCTGTTGGGCTTTGTCAGGCTTAGTTGGGCCCTGTCGTGCTCTGGCAGGCCCAGGTGGGCTCTGCCAAGCTTTGTTGAGCTCTGTTGAGCTCTCTCGACTTTTGTCGGTCCCTGTCAGGCTCTTGCGGGCTCTTTCAGTCCCTGGGGGGTTCTGTGTGGATCTGTCAGGCCCTCTTGGGCTCTGTCAGGCTTAGTTGGGCCCTGTCGTGCTCTGGCAGGCCCAGGTGTGCTCTGCCAAGCTTTGTTGATCTCCGTCGAGCTCTGTTGACTTTTGTCAGTCTCTGTCAGGCTCTTGCTGGCTCTGTCAGTCCCTGGGGGGTACTGTGTGGATCTGTCAGGCCCTGTTGGGCTCTGTCAGGCTTAGTTGGGCCCTGTCGTGCTCTGGCAGGCCCAGGTGGGCTCTGCCAAGCTTTGTCGAGCTCTGGTGAGCTCCGTCGACTTTTGTCGGTCCCTGTCAGGCTCTTGCGGGCTCTGTCAGTCCCTGTCGGGTTCTGTGTGGATCTGTCAGGCCCTGTTGGGCTCTGTCAGGCTTAGTTGGGCCCTGTCGTGCTCTGGCAGGCCCAGGTGGGCTCTGCCAAGCTTTGTTGAGCTCCATCGAGCTCCGTTGACTTTTGTCAGTCTCTGTCAGGCTCTTGCTGGCTCTGTCAGTCCCTGGCGGGTTCTGTGTGGATCTGTCAGGCCCTGTGTGGCTCTGTCAGGCTTAGTTGGGCCCTGTCGTGCTCTGGCAGGCCCAGGTGGGCTCTGCCAAGCTTTGTTGAGCTCCATCGAGCTCCGTCGACTTTTGTCGGTCTCTGTCTGGCTCTTGCGGGTTCTGTCAGTCCCTGTCGGGTTCTGTGTGGATCTGTCAGGCCCTGTGTGGCTCTGTCAGGCTTAGTTGGGCCCTGTCGTGCTCTGGCAGGCCCAGGTGGGCTCTGTCAAGCTTTTTTGAGCTCTGTTGAGCTCCGTCGACTTTTGTCGGTCCCTGTCAGGCTCTTGCGGGCTCTGTCAGTCCCTGTCAGGTTCTGTGTGGATCTGTCAAGCCCTGTTGGGCTCTGTCAGGCTTAGTTGGGCCCTGCCGTGCTCTGGCAGGCCCAGGTGGGCTCTGCCAAGCTTTGTTGAGCTCCGTCGAGCTCCGTTGACTTTTGTCAGTCTCTGTCAGGCTCTTGCTGGCTCTGTCAGTCCCTTTGGGGTTCTGTGTGGATCTGTCAGGCCCTGTTGGGCTCTGTCAGGCTTAGTTGGGCCCTGTCGTGCTCTGGCAGGCCCAGGTGGACTCTGCCAAGCTTTATCGAGTTCTGTTGAACTCCGTCAACTTTTGTCGGTCTCTGTTTGGCTCTTGCGGGCTCTGTCAGTCACTGGCGGGTTCTGTCGGGTTCTGTGTGGATCTGTCAGGCCCTGTTGGGCTCTGTCAGGCTTAGTTGGGCCCTGTCGTGCTCTGGCAGGCCCAGGTGGGCTCTGTCAATCTTTGTCGAGCTCTGTTGAGCTCCATCGACTTTTGTCGGTCTCTGTCTGGCTCTTGCGGGTTCTGTCAGTCCCTGTCAGGTTCTGTGTGGATCTGTCAGGCCCTGTTGGGCTCTGTCAGGCTTAGTTGGGCCCTGTCGTGCTCTGGCAGGCCCAGGTGGGCTCTGCCAAGCTTTGTTGAGCTCCGTCGAGCTCCGTTGACTTTTGTCAGTCTCTGTCAGGCTCTTGCTGGCTCTGTTCAGTCCCTGGGGGGTTCTGTGTGGATCTGTCAGGCCCTGTTGGGCTCTGTCAGGCTTAGTTGGGCCCTGTCGTGCTCTGGCAGGCCCAGGTAGGCTCTGTAAAGCTTTGTCGAGCTCTGTTGAGCTCCGTCGACTTTTGTCGGTCCCTGTCAGGCTCTTGCGGGCTCTGTCAGTCCCTCTCGGGTTCTGTGTGGATCTGTCAGGCCCTGTTGGGCTCTGTCAGGCTTAGTTGGGCCCTGTCGTGCTCTGGCAGGCCCAGGTGGGCTCTGGCAAGCTTTGTTGAGCTCCGTCGAGCTCCGTTGACTTTTGTCAGTCTCTGTCAGGCTCTTGCTGGCTCTGTCAGTCCCTTTGGGGTTCTGTGTGGATCTGTCAGGCCCTGTTGGGCTCTGTCAGGCTTAGTTGGGCCCTGTCGTGCTCTGGCAGGCCCAGGTGGGCTCGGTCAAGCTTTGTCGAGCTCTGTTGAGCTCTCTCGACTTTTGTCGGTCCCTGTCAGGCTCTTGCGGGTTCTGTCACTCCCTGGCAGGTTCTGTCTGGATCTGTCAGGCCCTGTTGGGCTCCAACAGGCTTAGTTGGGCCCTGTCGTGCTCTGGCAGGCCCAGGTGGGCTCTGCCAAGCTTTTTTGAGCTTAGTCGAGCTCCGTTGACTTTTGTCAGTCTCTGTCAGGCTCTTGCTGGCTATGTCAGTCCCTGGCGGGTTCCGTGTGGATCTGTCAGGCCCTGTTGGGCTCTGTCAGGCTTAATTGGGCCCTGTCATGCTCTGGCAGGCCCAGGTGGGATCTGTGAAGCTTTCTCGAGCCCTATTGAGCTTCGTCGACTTTTGTCGGTCTCTGTCAGGCTCTTGCGGACTCTGTCAGTCCCTGGCGGGCTCTCTCCGGTACTGTGTGGATCTGTCAGGCCCTGTTGGGCTTTGTCAGGCTTAGTTGGGCCCTGTCGTGCTCTGGCAGGCCCAGGTGGGCTCTGCCAAGCTTTGTTGAGCTCTGTTGAGCTCTCTCGACTTTTGTCGGTCCCTGTCAGGCTCTTGCGGGCTCTGTCAGTCCCTGGGGGGTTCTGTGTGGATCTGTCAGGCCCTGTTGGGCTCTGTCAGGCTTAGTTGGGCCCTGTCGTGCTCTGGCAGGCCCAGGTGGGCTCTGCCAAGCTTTGTTGATCTCCGTCGAGCTCTGTTGACTTTTGTCAGTCTCTGTCAGGCACTTGCTGGCTCTGTCAGTCCCTGGGGGGTGCTGTGTGGATCTGTCAGGCCCTGTTGGGCTCTGTCAGGCTTAGTTGGGCCCTGTCGTGCTCTGGCAGGCCCAGGTGGGCTCTGCCAAGCTTTGTCGAGCTCTGGTGAGCTCCGTCGACTTTTGTCGGTCCCTGTCAGGCTCTTGCGGGCTCTGTCAGTCCCTGTCGGCTTCTGTCTGGATCTGTCAGGCCCTGTTGGGCTCTGTCAGGCTTAGTTGGGCCCTGTCGTGCTCTGGCAGGCCCAGGTGGGCTCTGCCAAGCTTTGTTGAGCTCCATCGAGCTCCGTTGACTTTTGTCAGTCTCTGTCAGGCTCTTGCTGGCTCTGTCAGTCCCTGGCGGGTTCTGTGTGGATCTGTCAGGCCCTGTGTGGCTCTGTCAGGCTTAGTTGGGCCCTGTCGTGCTCCGTCAGGCCCAGGTGGGCTCTGCCAAGCTTTGTCGAGCTCTGTTGAGCTCCGTCGACTTTTGTCGGTCTCTGTCTGGCTCTTGCGGGTTCTGTCAGTCCCTGTCGGGTTCTGTGTGGATCTGTCAGGCCCTGTTGGGCTCTGTCAGGCTTAGTTGGGCCCTGTCGTGCTATGGCAGGCCCAGTTGGGCTCTGCTAAGCTTTGTCTGGCTCTGTTGAGCTCAGTCGAATTTTGTCGGTCTGTGTCAGGCTCTTACGGACTCTGTCAATCCCTGGCGGGTTCTGTGTGGATCTGTCAGGCCCTGTTGGGCTCTGTCAGGCTTAGTTGGGCCCTGTCGTGCTCTGGCGGGACCTGGTGGGCTCTGTCAAGCTTTGTCGAGCTCTCTTGAGCTTCGTCGACTTTTGTCGGTCTCTGTCAGACTCTTGCGGGCTCTGTCAGTCCCTGGCAGGCTCTGTCGGGTTCTGTGTGGATCTGTCAGGCCCTGTTGGGCTCTGTCAGGCTTAGTTGGGCCCTGTCGTGCTCTGGCAGGCCCAGGTGGGCTCTGCCAAGCTTTGTCGAGCTCTGTTGAGCTCCGTCGACTATTGTCGGTCCCTGTCAGGCTCTTGCGGGCTCTGTCAGTCCCTGGGGGGTTCTCTGTGGATCTGTCAGGCCCTGTTGGGCTCTGTCAGGCTTAGTTGGGCCCTGTCGTGCTCTGGCAGGCCCAGGTGGGCTCTGCCAAGTTTGTCGAGCTCTGTTGAGCTCCGTCGACTTTTGTCGGTCCCTGTCAGGCTCTTGCGGGCTCTGTCAGTCCCTCTCGGGTTCTGTGTGGATCTGTCAGGCCCTGTTGGGCTCTGTCAGGCTTAGTTGGGCCCTGTCATGCTCTGGCAGGCCCAGGTGGGCTCTGCCAAGCTTTGTTGTGCTCCGTCAAGCTCCGTTGACTTTTGTCAGTCTCTGTCAGGCTCTTGCGGGCTCTGTCAGTCCCTGGCGGGTTCTGTGTGGATCTGTCAGGCCCTGTTGGGCTCTGTCAGGCTTAGTTGGGCCCTGTCGTGCTCTGGCAGGCCCAGGTGGGCTCGGTCAAGCTTTGTCGAGCTCTGTTGAGCTCTCTCGACTTTTGTCGGTCCCTGTCAGGCTCTTGCGGGTTCTGTCACTCCCTGGCAGGTTCTGTCTGGATCTGTCAGGCCCTGTTGGGCTCCAACAGGCTTAGTTGGGCCCTGTCGTGCTCTGGCAGGCCCAGGTGGGCTCTGCCAAGCTTTTTTGAGCTTAGTCGAGCTCCGTTGACTTTTGTCAGTCTCTGTCAGGCTCTTGCTGGCTATGTCAGTCCCTGGCGGGTTCCGTGTGGATCTGTCAGGCCCTGTTGGGCTCTGTCAGGCTTAATTGGGCCCTGTCATGCTCTGGCAGGCCCAGGTGGGATCTGTGAAGCTTTCTCGAGCCCTATTGAGCTTCGTCGACTTTTGTCGGTCTCTGTCAGGCTCTTGCGGACTCTGTCAGTCCCTGGCGGGCTCTCTCCGGTACTGTGTGGATCTGTCAGGCCCTGTTGGGCTCTGTCAGGCTTAGTTGGGCCCTGTCGTGCTCTGGCAGGCCCAGGTGGGCTCTGCCAAGCTTTGTTGATCTCCGTCGAGCTCTGTTGACTTTTGTCAGTCTCTGTCAGGCTCTTGCTGGCTCTGTCAGTCCCTGGGGGGTGCTGTGTGGATCTGTCAGGCCCTGTTGGGCTCTGTCAGGCTTAGTTGGGCCCTGTCGTGCTCTGGCAGGCCCAGGTGGGCTCTGCCAAGCTTTGTCGAGCTCTGGTGAGCTCCGTCGACTTTTGTCGGTCCCTGTCAGGCTCTTGCGGGCTCTGTCAGTCCCTGTCGGGTTCTGTGTGGATCTGTCAGGCCCTGTTGGGCTCTGTCAGGCTTAGTTGGGCCCTGTCGTGCTCTGGCAGGCCCAGGTGGGCTCTGCCAATCTTTGTTGAGCTCCATCGAGCTCCGTTGACTTTTGTCAGTCTCTGTCAGGCTCTTGCTGGCTCTGTCAGTCCCTGGCGGGTTCTGTGTGGATCTGTCAGGCCCTGTGTGGCTCTGTCAGGCTTAGTTGGGCCCTGTCGTGCTCCGTCAGGCCCAGGTGGGCTCTGCCAAGCTTTGTCGAGCTCTGTTGAGCTCCGTCGACTTTTGTCGGTCTCTGTCTGGCTCTTGCGGGTTCTGTCAGTCCCTGTCGGGTTCTGTGTGGATCTGTCAGGCCCTGTTGGGCTCTGTCAGGCTTAGTTGGGCCCTGTCGTGCTCTGGCAGGCCCAGGTGGGCTCTGTCAAGATTTTTTGAGCTCTGTTGAGCTCCGTCGACTTTTGTCAGTCCCTGTCAGGCTCTTGCGGGCTCTGTCAGTCCCTGTCAGGTTCTGTGTGGATCTGTCAAGCCCTGTTGGGCTCTGTCAGGCTTAGTTGGGCCCTGTCGTGCTCTGGCAGGCCCAGGTGGGCTCTGCCAAGCTTTGTTGAGCTCCGTCGAGCTCCGTTGACTTTTGTCAGTCTCTGTCAGGCTCTTGCTGGCTCTGTCAGTCCCTTTGGGGTTCTCTGTGGATCTGTCAGGCCCTGTTGGGCTCTGTCAGGCTTAGTTGGGCCCTGTCGTGCTCTGGCAGGCCCAGGTGGGCTCTGCCAAGCTTTATCGAGTTCTGTTGAACTCCGTCAACTTTTGTCGGTCTCTGTTTGGCTCTTGCGGGCTCTGTCAGTCACTGGCGGGTTCTGTCGGGTTCTGTGTGGATCTGTCAGGCCCTGTTGGGCTCTGTCAGGCTTAGTTGGGCCCTGTCATGCTCTGGCAGGCCCAGGTGGGCTCTGTCAAGCTTTGTCGAGCTCTGTTGAGCTCCATCGAATTTTGTCGGTCTCTGTCTGGCTCTTGCGGGTTCTGTCAGTCCCTGTCGGGTTCTGTGTGGATCTGTCAGGCCCTTTGTGGCTCTTTCAGGCTTAGTTGGGCCCTGTCGTGCTCTGGCAGGCCCAGGTGGGCTCTGCCAAGCTTTGTTGAGCTCCATCGAGCTCCGTTGACTTTTGTCAGTCTCTGTCAGGCTCTTGCTGGCTCTGTTCAGTCCCTGGGGGGTTCTGTGTGGATCTGTCAGGCCCTGTTGGGCTCTGTCAGGCTTAGTTGGGCCCTGTCGTGCTCTGGCAGGCCCAGGTGGGCTCTGCCAAGCTTTGTTGAGCTCCGTCGAGCTCCGTTGACTTTTGTCAGTCTCTGTCAGGCTCTTGCTGGCGCTGTCAGTCCCTGGGGGGTTCTGTGTGGATCTGTCAGGCCCTGTTGGGCTCTGTCAGGCTTAGTTGGGCCCTGTCGTGCTCTGGCAGGCCCATGTGGCTTCTGCAAAACTTTGTCGAGATCTGTTGAGCTCCGTCGACTTTTGTCGGTCCCTGTCAGGCTCTTGCAGGCTCTATCAGTCCCTAGCGGGTTCTGTCGGGTTCTGTGTGGATCTGTCAGGCCCTGTTGGGCTCTGTCAGGCTTAGTTGGGCCCTGTCGTGCTCTGGCAGGCCCAGGTGGGCTCTGCCAAGATTTGTCGAGCTCTGTTGAGCTCCGTCGACTATTGTCGGTCCCTGTCAGGCTCTTGCGGGCTCTGTCAGTCCCTGTCGGATTCTGTGTGGATCTGTCAGGCCCTGTGTGGCTCTGTCAGGCTTAGTTGGGCCCTGTCGTGCTCTGGCAGGCCCAGGTGGGCTCTGCCAAGCTTTGTTGAGCTCCGTCGAGCTCCGTTGACTTTTGTCGGTCTCTGTCAGTCTCTTGCGGGTTCTGTCAGTCCCTGGCTTGTTCTGTAGGGTTCTGTCTGGATCTGTCAGGCCCTGTGTGGCTCTGTCAGGCTTAGTTGGGCCCTGTCGTGCTCTGGCAGGCCCAGGTGGGCTCTGCCAAGCTTTGTCGAGCTCTGTTGAGCTCCGTCGACTATTGTCGGTCCCTGTCAGGCTCTTGCGGGCTCTGTCAGTCCCTGGGGGGTTCTGTGTGAATCTGTCAGGCCCTGTGTGGCTCTGTCAGGCTTAGTTGGGCCCTGTCGTGCTCTGGCAGGCCCAGGTGGGCTCTGCCAAGTTTGTCGAGCTCTGTTGAGCTCCGTCGACTTTTGTCGGTCCCTGTCAGGCTCTTGCTGGCTCTGTTCAGTCCCTGGGGGGTTCTGTGTGGATCTGTCAGGCCCTGTTGGGCTCTGTCAGGCTTAGTTGGGCCCTGTCGTGCTCTGGCAGGCCCAGGTAGGCTCTGTAAAGCTTTGTCGAGCTCTGTTGAGCTCCGTCGACTTTTGTCGGTCCCTGTCAGGCTCTTGCGGGTTCTGTCGGTCCCTGTCGGGTCCTGTGTGGATCTGTCAGGCCCTGTGTGGCTCTGTCAGGCTTAGTTGGGCCCTGTCGTGCTCTGGCAGGCCCAGGTGGGCTCTGCCAAGCTTTGTTGAGCTCCGTCGAGCTCCCTTGACTTTTGTCAGTCTCTGTCAGGCTCTTGCTGGCTCTGTCAGTCCCTTTGGGGTTCTGTTTGGATCTGTCAGGCCCTGTTGGGCTCTGTCAGGCTTAGTTGGGCCCTGTCGTGCTCTGGCAGGCCCAGGTGGGCTCTGCCAAGATTTGTCGAGCTCTGTTGAGCTCCGTCGACTATTGTCGGTCCCTGTCAGGCTCTTGCGGGCTCTGTCAGTCCCTGTCGGATTCTGTGTGGATCTGTCAGGCCCTGTGTGGCTCTGTCAGGCTTAGTTGGGCCCTGTCGTGCTCTGGCAGGCCCAGGTGGGCTCTGCCAAGCTTTGTTGAGCTCCGTCGAGCTCCGTTGACTTTTGTCGGTCTCTGTCAGTCTCTTGCGGGTTCTGTCAGTCCCTGGCTTGTTCTGTAGGGTTCTGTCTGGATCTGTCAGGCCCTGTGTGGCTCTGTCAGGCTTAGTTGGGCCCTGTCGTGCTCTGGCAGGCCCAGGTGGGCTCTGCCAAGCTTTGTCGAGCTCTGTTGAGCTCCGTCGACTATTGTCGGTCCCTGTCAGGCTCTTGCGGGCTCTGTCAGTCCCTGGGGGGTTCTGTGTGAATCTGTCAGGCCCTGTGTGGCTCTGTCAGGCTTAGTTGGGCCCTGTCGTGCTCTGGCAGGCCCAGGTGGGCTCTGCCAAGTTTGTCGAGCTCTGTTGAGCTCCGTCGACTTTTGTCGGTCCCTGTCAGGCTCTTGCGGGTTCTGTCGGTCCCTGTCGGGTCCTGTGTGGATCTGTCAGGCCCTGTGTGGCTCTGTCAGGCTTAGTTGGGCCCTGTCGTGCTCTGGCAGGTCCAGGTGGGCTCTGCCAAGCTTTGTTGAGCTCCGTCGAGCTCCCTTGACTTTTGTCAGTCTCTGTCAGGCTCTTCCTGGCTCTGTCAGTCCCCTTGGGGTTCTGTGTGGATCTGTCAGGCCCTGTTGGGCTCTGTCAGGCTTAGTTGGGCCCTGTCGTGCTCTGGCAGGCCCATGTGGCTTCTGCAAAACTTTGTCGAGATCTGTTGAGCTCTGTCGACTTTTGTCGGTCCCTGTCAGGCTCTTGCAGGCTCTATCAGTCCCTAGCGGGTTCTGGCGGGTTCTGTGTGGATCTGTCAGGCCCTGTTGGGCTCTGTCAGGCTTAGTTGGGCCCTGTCGTGCTCTGGCAGGCCCAGGTGGGCTCTGCCAAGCTTTGTCGAGCTCTGTTGAGCTCCGTCGACTATTGTCGGTCCCTGTCAGGCTCTTGCGGGCTCTGTCAGTCCCTCTCGGGTTCTGTGTGGATCTGTCAGGCCCTGTTGGGCTCTGTCAGGCTTAGTTGGGCCCTGTCGTGCTCTGGCAGGCCCAGGTGGGCTCTGCCAAGCTTTGTTATGCTCCGTCGAGCTCCGTTGACTTTTCTCAGTCTCTGTCAGGCTCTTGCGGGCTCTGTCAGTCCCTGGCGGGTTCTGTGTGGATCTGTCAGGCCCTGTTGGGCTCTGTCAGGCTTAGTTGGGCCCTGTCGTGCTCTGGCAGGCCCAGGTGGGCTCGGTCAAGCTTTGTCGAGCTCTGTTGAGCTCTCTCGACTTTTGTCGGTCCCTGTCAGGCTCTTGCGGGTTCTGTCACTCCCTGGCAGGTTCTGTCTGGATCTGTCAGGCCCTGTTGGGCTCCAACAGGCTTAGTTGGGCCCTGTCGTGCTCTGGCAGGCCCAGGTGGGCTCTGCCAAGCTTTTTTGAGCTTAGTCGAGCTCCGTTGACTTTTGTCAGTCTCTGTCAGGCTCTTTCTGGCTATGTCAGTCCCTGGCGGGTTCCGTGTGGATCTGTCAGGCCCTGTTGGGCTCTGTCAGGCTTAATTGGGCCCTGTCATGCTCTGGCAGGCCCAGGTGGGATCTGTGAAGCTTTCTCGAGCCCTATTGAGCTTCGTCGACTTTTGTCGGTCTCTGTCAGGCTCTTGCGGACTCTGTCAGTCCCTGGCGGGCTCTCTCCGGTACTGTGTTGATCTGTCAGGCCCTGTTGGGCTTTGTCAGGCTTAGTTGGGCCCTGTCGTGCTCTGGCAGGCCCAGGTGGGCTCTGCCAAGCTTTGTTGAGCTCTATTGAGCTCTCTCGACTTTTGTCGGTCCCTGTCAGGCTCTTGCGGGCTCTGTCAGTCCCTGGGGGGTTCTGTGTGGATCTGTCAGGCCCTCTTGGGCTCTGTCAGGCTTAGTTGGGCCCTGTCGTGCTCTGGCAGGCCCAGGTGGGCTCTGCCAAGCTTTGTTGATCTCCGTCGAGCTCTGTTGACTTTTGTCAGTCTCTGTCAGGCACTTGCTGGCTCTGTCAGTCCCTGGGGGGTGCTGTGTGGATCTGTCAGGCCCTGTTGGGCTCTGTCAGGCTTAGTTGGGCCCTGTCGTGCTCTGGCAGGCCCAGGTAGGCTCTGTAAAGCTTTGTCGAGCTCTGTTGAGCTCCGTCGACTTTTGTCGATCCCTGTCAGGCTCTTGCGGGTTCTGTCGGTCCCTGTCGGGTCCTGTGTGGATCTGTCAGGCCCTGTTGGGCTCTGTCAGGCTTAGTTGGGCCCTGTCGTGCTCTGGCAGGCCCATGTGGCTTCTGCAAAACTTTGTCGAGATCTGTTGAGCTCTGTCGACTTTGTCGGTCCATGTCAGGCTCTTGCAGGCTCTATCAGTCCCTAGCGGGTTCTGGCGGTTTCTGTGTGGATCTGTCAGGCCCTGTTGGGCTCTGTCAGGCTTAGTTGGGCCCTGTCGTGCTCTGGCAGGCCCAGGTGGGCTCTGCCAATCTTTGTCGAGCTCTGTTGAGCTCCGTCGACTATTGTCGGTCCCTGTCAGGCTCTTGCGGGCTCTGTCAGTCCCTGGGGGGTTCTGTGTGGATCTGTCAGGCCCTGTTGGGCTCTGTCAGGCTTAGTTGGGCCCTGTCGTGCTCTGGCAGGCCCAGGTGGGCTCTGCCAAGTTTGTCGAGCTCTGTTGAGCTCCGTCGACTTTTGTCGGTCCCTGTCAGGCTCTTGCGGGCTCTGTCAGTCCCTCTCGGGTTCTGTGTGGATCTGTCAGGCCCTGTTGGGCTCTGTCAGGCTTAGTTGGGCCCTGTCATGCTCTGGCAGGCCCAGGTGGGCTCTGCCAAGCTTTGTTGTGCTCCGTCGAGCTCCGTTGACTTTTCTCAGTCTCTGTCAGGCTCTTGCGGGCTCTGTCAGTCCCTGGCGGGTTCTGTGTGGATCTGTCAGGCCCTGTTGGGCTCTGTCAGGCTTAGTTGGGCCCTGTCGTGCTCTGGCAGGCCCAGGTGGGCTCGGTCAAGCTTTGTCGAGCTCTGTTGAGCTCTCTCGACTTTTGTCGGTCCCTGTCAGGCTCTTGCGGGTTCTGTCACTCCCTGGCAGGTTCTGTCTGGATCTGTCAGGCCCTGTTGGGCTCCAACAGGCTTAGTTGGGCCCTGTCGTGCTCTGGCAGGCCCAGGTGGGCTCTGCCAAGCTTTTTTGAGCTTAGTCGAGCTCCGTTGACTTTTGTCAGTCTCTGTCAGGCTCTTTCTGGCTATGTCAGTCCCTGGCGGGTTCCGTGTGGATCTGTCAGGCCCTGTTGGGCTCTGTCAGGCTTAATTGGGCCCTGTCATGCTCTGGCAGGCCCAGGTGGGATCTGTGAAGCTTTCTCGAGCCCTATTGAGCTTCGTCGACTTTTGTCGGTCTCTGTCAGGCTCTTGCGGACTCTGTCAGTCCCTGGTGGGCTCTCTCCGGTACTGTGTGGATCTGTCAGGCCCTGTTGGGCTTTGTCAGGCTTAGTTGGGCCCTGTCGTGCTCTGGCAGGCCCAGGTGGGCTCTGCCAAGCTTTGTTGAGCTCTGTTGAGCTCTCTCGACTTTTGTCAGTCCCTGTCAGGCTCTTGCGGGCTCTGTCAGACCCTGGGGGGTTCTGTGTGGATCTGTCAGGCCCTGTTGGGCTCTGTCAGGCTTAGTTGGGCCCTGTCGTGCTCTGGCAGGCCCAGGTGGGCTCTGCCAAGCTTTGTTGATCTCCGTCGAGCTCTGTTGACTTTTGTCAGTCTCTGTCAGGCACTTGCTGGCTCTGTCAGTCCCTGGGGGGTGCTGTGTGGATCTGTCAGGCCCTGTTGGGCTCTGTCAGGCTTAGTTGGGCCCTGTCGTGCTCTGGCAGGCCCAGGTGGGCTCTGCCAAGCTTTGTCGAGCTCTGGTGAGCTCCGTCGACTTTTGTCGGTCCCTGTCAGGCTCTTGCGGGCTCTGTCAGTCCCTGTCGGCTTCTGTCTGGATCTGTCAGGCCCTGTTGGGCTCTGTCAGGCTTAGTTGGGCCCTGTCGTGCTCTGGCAGGCCCAGGTGGGCTCTGCCAAGCTTTGTTGAGCTCCATCGAGCTCCGTTGACTTTTGTCAGTCTCTGTCAGGCTCTTGCTGGCTCTGTCAGTCCCTGGCGGGTTCTGTGTGGATCTGTCAGGCCCTGTGTGGCTCTGTCAGGCTTAGTTGGGCCCTGTCGTGCTCCGTCAGGCCCAGGTGGGCTCTGCCAAGCTTTGTCGAGCTCTGTTGAGCTCCGTCGACTTTTGTCGGTCCCTGTCAGGCTCTTGCGGGTTCTGTCAGTCCCTGTCGGGTTCTGTGTGGATCTGTCAGGCCCTGTTGGGCTCTGTCAGGCTTAGTTGGGCCCTGTCGTGCTATGGCAGGACCAGTTGGGCTCTGCTAAGCTTTGTCTGGCTCTGTTGAGCTCAGTCGAATTTTGTCGGTCTCTGTCAGGCTCTTACGGACTCTGTCAATCCCTGGCGGGTTCTGTGTGGATCTGTCAGGCCCTGTTGGGCTCTGTCAGGCTTAGTTGGGCCCTGTCGTGCTCTGGCAGGACCTGGTGGGCTCTGTCAAGCTTTGTCGAGCTCTCTTGAGCTTCGTCGACTTTTGTCGGTCTCTGTCAGACTCTTGCGGGCTCTGTCAGTCCCTGGCAGGCTCTGTCGGGTTCTGTGTGGATCTGTCAGGCCCTGTTGGGCTCTGTCAGGCTTAGTTGGGCCCTGTCGTGCTCTGGCAGGTCCAGGTGGGCTCTGCCAAGCTTTGTCGAGCTCTGTTGAGCTCCGTCGACTATTGTCGGTCCCTTTCAGGCTCTTGCGGGCTCTGTCAGTCCCTGGGGGTTTCTCTGTGGATCTGTCAGGCCCTGTTGGGCTCTGTCAGGCTTAGTTGGGCCCTGTCGTGCTCTGGCAGGCCCAGGTGGGCTCTGCCAAGTTTGTCGAGCTCTGTTGAGCTCCGTCGACTTTTGTCGGTCCCTGTCAGTCTCTTGCGGGCTCTGTCAGTCCCTCTCGGGTTCTGTGTGGATCTGTCAGGCCCTGTTGGGCTCTGTCAGGCTTAGTTGGGCCCTGTCATGCTCTGGCAGGCCCAGGTGGGCTCTTCCAAGCTTTGTTGTGCTCCGTCGAGCTCCGTTGACTTTTGTCAGTCTCTGTCAGGCTCTTGCGGGCTCTGTCAGTCCCTGGCGGGTTCTGTGTGGATCTGTCAGGCCCTGTTGGGCTCTGTCAGGCTTAGTTGGGCCCTGTCGTGCTCTGGCAGGCCCAGGTGGGCTCGGTCAAGCTTTGTCGATCTCTGTTGAGCTCTCTCGACTTTTGTCGGTCCCTGTCAGGCTCTTGCGGGTTCTGTCACTCCCTGGCAGGTTCTGTCTGGATCTGTCAGGCCCTGTTGGGCTCCAACAGGCTTAGTTGGGCCCTGTCGTGCTCTGGCAGGCCCAGGTGGGCTCTGCCAAGCTTTTTTGAGCTTAGTCGAGCTCCGTTGACTTTTGTCAGTCTCTGTCAGGCTCTTGCTGGCTATGTCAGTCCCTGGCGGGTTCCGTGTGGATCTGTCAGGCCCTGTTGGGCTCTGTCAGGCTTAATTGGGCCCTGTCATGCTCTGGCAGGCCCAGGTGGGATCTGTGAAGCTTTCTCGAGCCCTATTGAGCTTCGTCGACTTTTGTCGGTCTCTGTCAGGCTCTTGCGGACTCTGTCAGTCCCTGGCGGGCTCTCTCCGGTACTGTGTGGATCTGTCAGGCCCTGTTGGGCTTTGTCAGGCTTAGTTGGGCCCTGTCGTGCTCTGGCAGGCCCAGGTGGGCTCTGCCAAGCTTTGTTGAGCTCTGTTGAGCTCTCTCGACTTTTGTCGGTCCCTGTCAGTCTCTTGCGGGCTCTGTCAGTCCCTGGGGGGTTCTGTGTGGATCTGTCAGGCCCTGTTGGGCTCTGTCAGGCTTAGTTGGGCCCTGTCGTGCTCTGGCAGGCCCAGGTGGGCTCTGCCAAGCTTTGTTGATCTCCGTCGAGCTCTGTTGACTTTTGTCAGTCTCTGTCAGGCTCTTGCTGGCTCTGTCAGTCCCTGGGGGGTGCTGTGTGGATCTGTCAGGCCCTGTTGGGCTCTGTCAGGCTTAGTTGGGCCCTGTCGTGCTCTGGCAGGCCCAGGTGGGCTCTGCCAAGCTTTGTTGAGCTCCATCGAGCTCCGTTGACTTTTGTCAGTCTCTGTCAGGCTCTTGCTGGCTCTGTCAGTCCCTGGCGGGTTCTGTGTGGATCTGTCAGGCCCTGTGTGGCTCTGTCAGGCTTAGTTGGGCCCTGTCGTGCTCCGTCAGGCCCAGGTGGGCTCTGCCAAGCTTTGTCGAGCTCTGTTGAGCTCCGTCGACTTTTGTCGGTCCCTGTCAGGCTCTTGCGGGTTCTGTCAGTCCCTGTCGGGTTCTGTGTGGATCTGTCAGGCCCTGTTGGGCTCTGTCAGGCTTAGTTGGGCCCTGTCGTGCTATGGCAGGCCCAGTTGGGCTCTGCTAAGCTTTGTCTGGCTCTGTTGAGCTCAGTCGAATTTTGTCGGTCTCTGTCAGGCTCTTACGGACTCTGTCAATCCCTGGCGGGTTCTGTGTGGATCTGTCAGGCCCTGTTGGGCTCTGTCAGGCTTAGTTGGGCCCTGTCGTGCTCTGGCAGGACCTGGTGGGCTCTGTCAAGCTTTGTCGAGCTCTCTTGAGCTTCGTCGACTTTTGTCGGTCTCTGTCAGACTCTTGCGGGCTCTGTCAGTCCCTGGCAGGCTCTGTCGGGTTCTGTGTGGATCTGTCAGGCCCTGTTGGGCTCTGTCAGGCTTAGTTGGGCCCTGTCGTGCTCTGGCAGGCCCAGGTGGGCTCTGCCAAGCTTTGTCGAGCTCTGTTGAGCTCCGTCGACTATTGTCGGTCCCTTTCAGGCTCTTGCGGGCTCTGTCAGTCCCTGGGGGTTTCTCTGTGGATCTGTCAGGCCCTGTTGGGCTCTGTCAGGCTTAGTTGGGCCCTGTCGTGCTCTGGCAGGCCCAGGTGGGCTCTGCCAAGTTTGTCGAGCTCTGTTGAGCTCCGTCGACTTTTGTCGGTCCCTGTCAGTCTCTTGCGGGCTCTGTCAGTCCCTCTCGGGTTCTGTGTGGATCTGTCAGGCCCTGTTGGGCTCTGTCAGGCTTAGTTGGGCCCTGTCATGCTCTGGCAGGCCCAGGTGGGCTCTTCCAAGCTTTGTTGTGCTCTGTCGAGCTCCGTTGACTTTTGTCAGTCTCTGTCAGGCTCTTGCGGGCTCTGTCAGTCCCTGGCGGGTTCTGTGTGGATCTGTCAGGCCCTGTTGGGCTCTGTCAGGCTTAGTTGGGCCCTGTCGTGCTCTGGCAGGCCCAGGTGGGCTCTGCCAAGCTTTGTCGAGCTCTGGTGAGCTCCGTCGACTATTGTCGGTCCCTGTCAGGCTCTTGCGGGCTCTGTCAGTCCCTGTCGGGTTCTGTGTGGATCTGTCAGGCCCTGTTGGGCTCTGTCAGGCTTAGTTGGGCCCTGTCGTGCTCTGGCAGGCCCAGGTGGGCTCTGCCAAGCTTTGTTGAGCTCCATCGAGCTCCGTTGACTTTTGTCAGTCTCTGTCAGGCTCTTGCTGGCTCTGTCAGTCCCTGGCGGGTTCTGTGTGGATCTGTCAGGCCCTGTGTGGCTCTGTCAGGCTTAGTTGGGCCCTGTCGTGCTCCGTCAGGCCCAGGTGGGCTCTGCCAAGCTTTGTCGAGCTCTGTTGAGCTCCGTCGACTTTTGTCGGTCTCTGTCAGGCTCTTGCGGGTTCTGTCAGTCCCTGTCGGGTTCTGTGTGGATCTGTCAGGCCCTGTGTGGCTCTGTCAGGCTTAGTTGGGCCCTGTCGTGCTCTGGCAGGCCCAGGTGGGCTCTGTCAAGCTTTTTTGAGCTCTGTTGAGCTCCGTCGACTTTTGTGTAGTCCCTGTCAGGCTCTTGCGGGCTCTGTCAGTCTCTGTCAGGTTCTGTGTGGATCTGTCAAGCCCTGTTGGGCTCTGTCAGGCTTAGTTGGGCCCTGTCGTGCTCTGGCAGGCCCAGGTGGGCTCTGCCAAGCTTTGTTGAGCTCCGTCGAGCTCCGTTGACTTTTGTCAGTCTCTGTCAGGCTCTTGCTGGCTCTGTCAGTCCCTTTGGGGTTCTCTGTGGATCTGTCAGGCCCTGTTGGGCTCTGTCAGGCTTAGTTGGGCCCTGTCGTGCTCTGGCAGGCCCAGGTGGACTCTGCCAAGCTTTATCGAGTTCTGTTGAACTCCGTCAACTTTTGTCGGTCTCTGTTTGGCTCTTGCGGGCTCTGTCAGTCACTGGCGGGTTCTGTCGGGTTCTGTGTGGATCTGTCAGGCCCTGTTGGGCTCTGTCAGGCTTAGTTGGGCCCTGTCAGGCTCTGGCAGGCCCAGGTGGGCTCTGTCAAGCTTTGTCGAGCTCTGTTGAGCTCCATCGACTTTTGTCGGTCTCTGTCTGGCTCTTGCGGGTTCTGTCAGTCCCTGTCGGGTTCTGTGTGGATCTGTCAGGCCCTGTGTGGCTCTTTCAGGCTTAGTTGGGCCCTGTCGTGCTCTGGCAGGCCCAGGTGGGCTCTGCCAAGCTTTGTTGAGCTCCGTCGAGCTCCGTTGACTTTTGTCAGTCTCTGTCAGGCTCTTGCTGGCTCTGTTCAGTCCCTGGGGGTTCTGTGTGGATCTGTCAGGCCCTGTTGGGCTCTGTCAGGCTTAGTTGGGCCCTGTCGTGCTCTGGCAGGCCCAGGTAGGCTCTGTAAAGCTTTGTCGAGCTCTGTTGAGCTCCGTCGACTTTTGTCGGTCCCTGTCAGGCTCTTGTGGGTTTTGTCGGTCCCTGTCGGGTCCTGTGTGGATCTGTCAGGCCCTGTTGGGCTCTGTCAGGCTTAGTTGGGCCCTGTCGTGCTCTGGCAGGCCCAGGTGGGCTCTGGCAAGCTTTGTTGAGCTCCGTCGAGCTCCGTTGACTTTTGTCAGTCTCTGTCAGGCTCTTGCTGGCTCTGTCAGTCCCTGGGGGTTTCTGTGTGGATCTGTCAGGCCCTGTTGGGCTCTGTCAGGCTTAGTTGGGCCCTGTCGTGCTCTGGCAGGCCCATGTGGCTTCTGCAAAACTTTGTCGAGATCTGTTGAGCTCCGTCGACTTTTGTCGGTACCTGTCAGGTTCTTGCAGGCTCTATCAGTCCCTAGCGGGTTCTGTCGGGTTCTGTGTGGATCTGTCAGGCCCTGTTGGGCTCTGTCTGGCTTAGTTTGGCCCTGTCGTGCTCTGGCAGGCCCAGGTGGGCTCTGCCAAGATTTGTCAAGCTCTGTTGAGCTCCGTCGACTATTGTCGGTCCCTGTCAGGCTCTTGCGGGCTCTGTCAGTCCCTGTCGGATTCTGTGTGGATCTGTCAGGCCCTGTGTGGCTCTGTCAGGCTTAGTTGGGCCCTGTCGTGCTCTGGCAGGCCCAGGTGGGCTCTGCCAAGCTTTGTTGAGCTCCGTCGAGCTCCGTTGACTTTTGTCGGTCTCTGTCAGTCTCTTGCGGGTTCTGTCAGTCCCTGGCGGGTTCTGTAGGGTTCTGTCTGGATCTGTCAGGCCCTGTTGGGCTCTGTCAGGCTTAGTTGGGCCCTGTCGTGCTCTGGCAGGCCCAGGTGGGCTCTGCCAAGCTTTGTCGAGCTCTTTTGAGCTCCGTCGACTATTGTCGGTGCCTGTCAGGCTCTTGCGGGCTCTGTCAGTCCCTGGGGGGTTCTGTGTGAATCTGTCAGGCCCTGCGTGGCTCTGTCAGGCTTAGTTGGGCCCTGTCGTGCTCTGGCAGGCCCAGGTGGGCTCTGCCAAGTTTGTCGAGCTCTGTTGAGCTCCGTCGACTTTTGTCGGTCCCTGTCAGGCTCTTGCGGGCTCTGTCAGTCCCTCTCGGGTTCTGTGTGGATCTGTCAGGCCCTGTTGGGCTCTGCCAGGCTTAGTTGGGCCCTGTCGTGCTCTGGCAGGCCCAGGTGGGCTCTGCCAAGCTTTGTTGTGCTCCGTCGAGCTCCGTTGACTTTTCTCAGTCTCTGTCAGGCTCTTGCAGGCTCTGTCAGTCCCTGGCGGGTTCTGTGTGGATCTGTCAGGCCCTGTTGGGCTCTGTCAGGCTTAGTTGGGCCCTGTCGTGCTCTGGCAGGCCCAGGTGGGCTCTGCCACGCTTTCTCGAGCTCTGTTGAGCTCCGTCGACTTCTGTCGGTCTCTATCAGGCTCTTGCGGGCTCTGTCAGTCCCTGGCGGGTTCTGTCGGGTTCTGTGTGGATCTGTCAGGCCCTGTTGGGCTCTGTCAGGCTTAGTTGGGCCCTGTCGTGCTCTGGCAGGCCCAGGTGGGCTCTGTCAAGCTTTCTCGAGCTCTTTTGAGCTCCATCGACTTTTGTCGGTCTCTGTCTGGCTCTTGCGGGTTCTGTCAGTCCCTGTCGGCTTCTGTCTGGATCTGTCAGGCCCTGTGTGGCTCTGTCAGTCTTAGTTGGGCCCTGTCGTGCTCTGGCAGTCCCTGGTGGGCTCGGTCAAGCTTTGTCGAGCTCTGTTGAGCTCTCTCGAATTTTGTCCGTCTCCGTCTGGCTCTTGCTGGCTCTGTCAGTCTCTGCCGGGTTCTGTCTGGATCTGTCAGGCCCTGTTCGGCTCTGTCAGGCTTAGTAGGGGCCTGTCGTGCTCTGGCAGGCCCAGGTGGGCTCTGCCAAGCTTTCTCGAGCTCTGTTGAGCTCTCTCGACTTTTGTCGTTATCTGTCAGGCTCTTGCGGGTTCTGTCAGTCCCTGGCAGGTTCTGTCTGGATCTGTAAGGCCCTGTTGGGCTCCAACAGGCTTAGTTGGGCCCTGTCGTGCTCTGGCAGGCCCAGGTGGGCTCTGCCAAGCTTTGTTGAGCTCCGTCGAGCTCCGTTGACTTTTGTCAGTCTCTGTCAGGCTCTTGCTGGCTCTGTCAGTCCCTTTGGGGTTCTGTGTGGATCTGTCAGGCCCTGTTGGGCTCTGTCAGGCTTAGTTGGGCCCTGTCGTGCTCTGGCAGGCCCAGGTGGGCTCTGTGAAGCTTTCTCGAGCTCTGTTGAGCTCCGTCGACTTTTGTCGGTCCCTGTCAGGCTCTTGCGGGCTCTGTCAGTCCCTGTCGGCTTCTGTCTGGATCTGTCAGGCCCTGTGTGGCTCTGTCAGGCTTACTTGGGCCCTGTCGTGCTCTGGCAGGCCCAGGTGAGCTCTGCCAAGCTTTTTTGAGCTTAGTCGAGCTCCGTTGACTTTTGTCAGTCTCTGTCAGGCTCTTGCTGGCTATGTCAGTCCCTGGCGGGTTCCGTGTGGATCTGTCAGGCCCTGTTGGGCTCTGTCAGGCTTAGTTGGGCCCTGTCATGCTCTGGCAGGCCCAGGTGGGCTCTGTGAAGCTTTCTCGAGCTCTGTTGAGCTTCGTCGACTTTTGTCGGTCTCTGTCAGGCTCTTGCGGACTCTGTCAGTCCCTGGCGGGCTCTGTCGGGTACTGTGTGGATCTGTCACGCCCTCTTGGGCTCTGTCAGGCTTAGTTGGGCCCTGTCGTGCTCTGGCAGGCCCAGGTGGCCTCTGCCAAGCTTTGTTGAGCTCTGTTGAGCTCTCTCGACTTTTGTCGGTCCCTGTCAGGCTCTTGCGGGTTCTGTCAGTCCCTGGGGGGTTCTGTGTGGATCTGTCAGGCCCTGTGTGGCTCTGTCAGGCTTAGTTGGGCCCTGTCGTGCTCCGTCAGGCCCAGGTGGGCTCTGCCAAGCTTTCTCGAGCTCTGTTGAGCTCCGTCGACTTTTGTCGGTCTCTGTCAGGCTCTTGCGGGCTCTGTCAGTCCGTGGCGGGTTCTGTGTGGATCTGTCAGGCCCTGTTGGGCTCTGTCAGGCTTAGTTGGGCCCTGTCGTGCTCTGGCAGGCCAAGGTGGGCTCTGTCAATCTTTGTCAAGCTCTTTTGAGCTCCATCGACTTTTGTCGGTCTCTGTCTGGCTCTTGCGGGTTCTGTCAGTCCCTGTCGGCTTCTGTCTGGATCTGTCAGGCCCTGTGTGGCTCTGTCAGGCTTAGTTGGGCGCTGTCGTGCTCTGGCAGTCCCAGGTGGGCTCGGTCAAGCTTTGTCGAGCTCCGTCGAGCTCCGTTGACTTTTGTCAGTCTCTGTCTAGGCTCTTGCGGGCTCTGTCAGTCCCTCTCGGGTTCTGTGTGGATCTGTCAGGCCCTGTTGGGCTCTGCCAGGCTTAGTTGGGCCCTGTCGTGCTCTGGCAGGCCCAGGTGGGCTCTGCCAAGCTTTGTTGAGCTCCGTCGAGCTCCGTTGACTTTTCTCAGTCTCTGTCAGGCTCTTGCGGGCTCTGTCAGTCCCTGGCGGGTTCTGTGTGGATCTGTCAGGCCCTGTTGGGCTCTGTCAGGCTTAGTTGGGCCCTGTCGTGCTCTGGCAGGCCCAGGTGGGCTCTGCTACGCTTTCTCGAGCTCTGTTGAGCTCCGTCGACTTCTGTCGGTCTCTGTCAGGCTCTTGCGGGCTCTGTCAGTCCCTGACGGGCTCTGTCGGGTACTCTGTGGATCTGTCAGGCCCTGTTGGTCTCTGCCAGGCTTAGTTGGGCCCTGTCGTGCTCTGGCAGGCCCAGGTGGGCTCTGCCAAGCTTTGTCGAGCTCTGGTGAGCTCCGTCGACTTTTGTCGGTCCCTGTCAGGCTCTTGCGGGCTCTGTCAGTCCCTGTCGGCTTCTGTCTGGATCTGTCAGGCCCTGTTGGGCTCTGTCAGGCTTAGTTGGGCCCTGTCGTGCTCTGGCAGGCCCAGGTGGGCTCTGCCAAGCTTTGTTGAGCTCCATCGAGCTCCGTTGACTTTTGTCAGTCTCTGTCAGGCTCTTGCTGGCTCTGTCAGTCCCTGGCGGGTTCTGTGTGGATCTGTCAGGCCCTGTGTGGCTCTGTCAGGCTTAGTTGGGCCCTGTCGTGCTCCGTCAGGCCCAGGTGGGCTCTGCCAAGCTTTGTCGAGCTCTGTTGAGCTCCGTCGACTTTTGTCGGTCCCTGTCAGGCTCTTGCGGGTTCTGTCAGTCCCTGTCGGGTTCTGTGTGGATCTGTCAGGCCCTGTTGGGCTCTGTCAGGCTTAGTTGGGCCCTGTCGTGCTATGGCAGGACCAGTTGGGCTCTGCTAAGCTTTGTCTGGCTCTGTTGAGCTCAGTCGAATTTTGTCGGTCTCTGTCAGGCTCTTACGGACTCTGTCAATCCCTGGCGGGTTCTGTGTGGATCTGTCAGGCCCTGTTGGGCTCTGTCAGGCTTAGTTGGGCCCTGTCGTGCTCTGGCAGGACCTGGTGGGCTCTGTCAAGCTTTGTCGAGCTCTCTTGAGCTTCGTCGACTTTTGTCGGTCTCTGTCAGACTCTTGCGGGCTCTGTCAGTCCCTGGCAGGCTCTGTCGGGTTCTGTGTGGATCTGTCAGGCCCTGTTGGGCTCTGTCAGGCTTAGTTGGGCCCTGTCGTGCTCTGGCAGGTCCAGGTGGGCTCTGCCAAGCTTTGTCGAGCTCTGTTGAGCTCCGTCGACTATTGTCGGTCCCTTTCAGGCTCTTGCGGGCTCTGTCAGTCCCTGGGGGTTTCTCTGTGGATCTGTCAGGCCCTGTTGGGCTCTGTCAGGCTTAGTTGGGCCCTGTCGTGCTCTGGCAGGCCCAGGTGGGCTCTGCCAAGTTTGTCGAGCTCTGTTGAGCTCCGTCGACTTTTGTCGGTCCCTGTCAGTCTCTTGCGGGCTCTGTCAGTCCCTCTCGGGTTCTGTGTGGATCTGTCAGGCCCTGTTGGGCTCTGTCAGGCTTAGTTGGGCCCTGTCATGCTCTGGCAGGCCCAGGTGGGCTCTTCCAAGCTTTGTTGTGCTCCGTCGAGCTCCGTTGACTTTTGTCAGTCTCTGTCAGGCTCTTGCGGGCTCTGTCAGTCCCTGGCGGGTTCTGTGTGGATCTGTCAGGCCCTGTTGGGCTCTGTCAGGCTTAGTTGGGCCCTGTCGTGCTCTGGCAGGCCCAGGTGGGCTCGGTCAAGCTTTGTCGATCTCTGTTGAGCTCTCTCGACTTTTGTCGGTCCCTGTCAGGCTCTTGCGGGTTCTGTCACTCCCTGGCAGGTTCTGTCTGGATCTGTCAGGCCCTGTTGGGCTCCAACAGGCTTAGTTGGGCCCTGTCGTGCTCTGGCAGGCCCAGGTGGGCTCTGCCAAGCTTTTTTGAGCTTAGTCGAGCTCCGTTGACTTTTGTCAGTCTCTGTCAGGCTCTTGCTGGCTATGTCAGTCCCTGGCGGGTTCCGTGTGGATCTGTCAGGCCCTGTTGGGCTCTGTCAGGCTTAATTGGGCCCTGTCATGCTCTGGCAGGCCCAGGTGGGATCTGTGAAGCTTTCTCGAGCCCTATTGAGCTTCGTCGACTTTTGTCGGTCTCTGTCAGGCTCTTGCGGACTCTGTCAGTCCCTGGCGGGCTCTCTCCGGTACTGTGTGGATCTGTCAGGCCCTGTTGGGCTTTGTCAGGCTTAGTTGGGCCCTGTCGTGCTCTGGCAGGCCCAGGTGGGCTCTGCCAAGCTTTGTTGAGCTCTGTTGAGCTCTCTCGACTTTTGTCGGTCCCTGTCAGTCTCTTGCGGGCTCTGTCAGTCCCTGGGGGGTTCTGTGTGGATCTGTCAGGCCCTGTTGGGCTCTGTCAGGCTTAGTTGGGCCCTGTCGTGCTCTGGCAGGCCCAGGTGGGCTCTGCCAAGCTTTGTTGATCTCCGTCGAGCTCTGTTGACTTTTGTCAGTCTCTGTCAGGCTCTTGCTGGCTCTGTCAGTCCCTGGGGGGTGCTGTGTGGATCTGTCAGGCCCTGTTGGGCTCTGTCAGGCTTAGTTGGGCCCTGTCGTGCTCTGGCAGGCCCAGGTGGGCTCTGCCAAGCTTTGTTGAGCTCCATCGAGCTCCGTTGACTTTTGTCAGTCTCTGTCAGGCTCTTGCTGGCTCTGTCAGTCCCTGGCGGGTTCTGTGTGGATCTGTCAGGCCCTGTGTGGCTCTGTCAGGCTTAGTTGGGCCCTGTCGTGCTCCGTCAGGCCCAGGTGGGCTCTGCCAAGCTTTGTCGAGCTCTGTTGAGCTCCGTCGACTTTTGTCGGTCCCTGTCAGGCTCTTGCGGGTTCTGTCAGTCCCTGTCGGGTTCTGTGTGGATCTGTCAGGCCCTGTTGGGCTCTGTCAGGCTTAGTTGGGCCCTGTCGTGCTATGGCAGGCCCAGTTGGGCTCTGCTAAGCTTTGTCTGGCTCTGTTGAGCTCAGTCGAATTTTGTCGGTCTCTGTCAGGCTCTTACGGACTCTGTCAATCCCTGGCGGGTTCTGTGTGGATCTGTCAGGCCCTGTTGGGCTCTGTCAGGCTTAGTTGGGCCCTGTCGTGCTCTGGCAGGACCTGGTGGGCTCTGTCAAGCTTTGTCGAGCTCTCTTGAGCTTCGTCGACTTTTGTCGGTCTCTGTCAGACTCTTGCGGGCTCTGTCAGTCCCTGGCAGGCTCTGTCGGGTTCTGTGTGGATCTGTCAGGCCCTGTTGGGCTCTGTCAGGCTTAGTTGGGCCCTGTCGTGCTCTGGCAGGCCCAGGTGGGCTCTGCCAAGCTTTGTCGAGCTCTGTTGAGCTCCGTCGACTATTGTCGGTCCCTTTCAGGCTCTTGCGGGCTCTGTCAGTCCCTGGGGGTTTCTCTGTGGATCTGTCAGGCCCTGTTGGGCTCTGTCAGGCTTAGTTGGGCCCTGTCGTGCTCTGGCAGGCCCAGGTGGGCTCTGCCAAGTTTGTCGAGCTCTGTTGAGCTCCGTCGACTTTTGTCGGTCCCTGTCAGTCTCTTGCGGGCTCTGTCAGTCCCTCTCGGGTTCTGTGTGGATCTGTCAGGCCCTGTTGGGCTCTGTCAGGCTTAGTTGGGCCCTGTCATGCTCTGGCAGGCCCAGGTGGGCTCTTCCAAGCTTTGTTGTGCTCTGTCGAGCTCCGTTGACTTTTGTCAGTCTCTGTCAGGCTCTTGCGGGCTCTGTCAGTCCCTGGCGGGTTCTGTGTGGATCTGTCAGGCCCTGTTGGGCTCTGTCAGGCTTAGTTGGGCCCTGTCGTGCTCTGGCAGGCCCAGGTGGGCTCTGCCAAGCTTTGTCGAGCTCTGGTGAGCTCCGTCGACTATTGTCGGTCCCTGTCAGGCTCTTGCGGGCTCTGTCAGTCCCTGTCGGGTTCTGTGTGGATCTGTCAGGCCCTGTTGGGCTCTGTCAGGCTTAGTTGGGCCCTGTCGTGCTCTGGCAGGCCCAGGTGGGCTCTGCCAAGCTTTGTTGAGCTCCATCGAGCTCCGTTGACTTTTGTCAGTCTCTGTCAGGCTCTTGCTGGCTCTGTCAGTCCCTGGCGGGTTCTGTGTGGATCTGTCAGGCCCTGTGTGGCTCTGTCAGGCTTAGTTGGGCCCTGTCGTGCTCCGTCAGGCCCAGGTGGGCTCTGCCAAGCTTTGTCGAGCTCTGTTGAGCTCCGTCGACTTTTGTCGGTCTCTGTCAGGCTCTTGCGGGTTCTGTCAGTCCCTGTCGGGTTCTGTGTGGATCTGTCAGGCCCTGTGTGGCTCTGTCAGGCTTAGTTGGGCCCTGTCGTGCTCTGGCAGGCCCAGGTGGGCTCTGTCAAGCTTTTTTGAGCTCTGTTGAGCTCCGTCGACTTTTGTGTAGTCCCTGTCAGGCTCTTGCGGGCTCTGTCAGTCTCTGTCAGGTTCTGTGTGGATCTGTCAAGCCCTGTTGGGCTCTGTCAGGCTTAGTTGGGCCCTGTCGTGCTCTGGCAGGCCCAGGTGGGCTCTGCCAAGCTTTGTTGAGCTCCGTCGAGCTCCGTTGACTTTTGTCAGTCTCTGTCAGGCTCTTGCTGGCTCTGTCAGTCCCTTTGGGGTTCTCTGTGGATCTGTCAGGCCCTGTTGGGCTCTGTCAGGCTTAGTTGGGCCCTGTCGTGCTCTGGCAGGCCCAGGTGGACTCTGCCAAGCTTTATCGAGTTCTGTTGAACTCCGTCAACTTTTGTCGGTCTCTGTTTGGCTCTTGCGGGCTCTGTCAGTCACTGGCGGGTTCTGTCGGGTTCTGTGTGGATCTGTCAGGCCCTGTTGGGCTCTGTCAGGCTTAGTTGGGCCCTGTCAGGCTCTGGCAGGCCCAGGTGGGCTCTGTCAAGCTTTGTCGAGCTCTGTTGAGCTCCATCGACTTTTGTCGGTCTCTGTCTGGCTCTTGCGGGTTCTGTCAGTCCCTGTCGGGTTCTGTGTGGATCTGTCAGGCCCTGTGTGGCTCTTTCAGGCTTAGTTGGGCCCTGTCGTGCTCTGGCAGGCCCAGGTGGGCTCTGCCAAGCTTTGTTGAGCTCCGTCGAGCTCCGTTGACTTTTGTCAGTCTCTGTCAGGCTCTTGCTGGCTCTGTTCAGTCCCTGGGGGTTCTGTGTGGATCTGTCAGGCCCTGTTGGGCTCTGTCAGGCTTAGTTGGGCCCTGTCGTGCTCTGGCAGGCCCAGGTAGGCTCTGTAAAGCTTTGTCGAGCTCTGTTGAGCTCCGTCGACTTTTGTCGGTCCCTGTCAGGCTCTTGTGGGTTTTGTCGGTCCCTGTCGGGTCCTGTGTGGATCTGTCAGGCCCTGTTGGGCTCTGTCAGGCTTAGTTGGGCCCTGTCGTGCTCTGGCAGGCCCAGGTGGGCTCTGGCAAGCTTTGTTGAGCTCCGTCGAGCTCCGTTGACTTTTGTCAGTCTCTGTCAGGCTCTTGCTGGCTCTGTCAGTCCCTGGGGGTTTCTGTGTGGATCTGTCAGGCCCTGTTGGGCTCTGTCAGGCTTAGTTGGGCCCTGTCGTGCTCTGGCAGGCCCATGTGGCTTCTGCAAAACTTTGTCGAGATCTGTTGAGCTCCGTCGACTTTTGTCGGTACCTGTCAGGTTCTTGCAGGCTCTATCAGTCCCTAGCGGGTTCTGTCGGGTTCTGTGTGGATCTGTCAGGCCCTGTTGGGCTCTGTCTGGCTTAGTTGGGCCCTGTCGTGCTCTGGCAGGCCCAGGTGGGCTCTGCCAAGATTTGTCAAGCTCTGTTGAGCTCCGTCGACTATTGTCGGTCCCTGTCAGGCTCTTGCGGGCTCTGTCAGTCCCTGTCGGATTCTGTGTGGATCTGTCAGGCCCTGTGTGGCTCTGTCAGGCTTAGTTGGGCCCTGTCGTGCTCTGGCAGGCCCAGGTGGGCTCTGCCAAGCTTTGTTGAGCTCCGTCGAGCTCCGTTGACTTTTGTCGGTCTCTGTCAGTCTCTTGCGGGTTCTGTCAGTCCCTGGCGGGTTCTGTAGGGTTCTGTCTGGATCTGTCAGGCCCTGTTGGGCTCTGTCAGGCTTAGTTGGGCCCTGTCGTGCTCTGGCAGGCCCAGGTGGGCTCTGCCAAGCTTTGTCGAGCTCTTTTGAGCTCCGTCGACTATTGTCGGTGCCTGTCAGGCTCTTGCGGGCTCTGTCAGTCCCTGGGGGGTTCTGTGTGAATCTGTCAGGCCCTGCGTGGCTCTGTCAGGCTTAGTTGGGCCCTGTCGTGCTCTGGCAGGCCCAGGTGGGCTCTGCCAAGTTTGTCGAGCTCTGTTGAGCTCCGTCGACTTTTGTCGGTCCCTGTCAGGCTCTTGCGGGCTCTGTCAGTCCCTCTCGGGTTCTGTGTGGATCTGTCAGGCCCTGTTGGGCTCTGCCAGGCTTAGTTGGGCCCTGTCGTGCTCTGGCAGGCCCAGGTGGGCTCTGCCAAGCTTTGTTGTGCTCCGTCGAGCTCCGTTGACTTTTCTCAGTCTCTGTCAGGCTCTTGCAGGCTCTGTCAGTCCCTGGCGGGTTCTGTGTGGATCTGTCAGGCCCTGTTGGGCTCTGTCAGGCTTAGTTGGGCCCTGTCGTGCTCTGGCAGGCCCAGGTGGGCTCTGCCACGCTTTCTCGAGCTCTGTTGAGCTCCGTCGACTTCTGTCGGTCTCTATCAGGCTCTTGCGGGCTCTGTCAGTCCCTGGCGGGTTCTGTCGGGTTCTGTGTGGATCTGTCAGGCCCTGTTGGGCTCTGTCAGGCTTAGTTGGGCCCTGTCGTGCTCTGGCAGGCCCAGGTGGGCTCTGTCAAGCTTTCTCGAGCTCTTTTGAGCTCCATCGACTTTTGTCGGTCTCTGTCTGGCTCTTGCGGGTTCTGTCAGTCCCTGTCGGCTTCTGTCTGGATCTGTCAGGCCCTGTGTGGCTCTGTCAGTCTTAGTTGGGCCCTGTCGTGCTCTGGCAGTCCCTGGTGGGCTCGGTCAAGCTTTGTCGAGCTCTGTTGAGCTCTCTCGAATTTTGTCCGTCTCCGTCTGGCTCTTGCTGGCTCTGTCAGTCTCTGCCGGGTTCTGTCTGGATCTGTCAGGCCCTGTTCGGCTCTGTCAGGCTTAGTAGGGGCCTGTCGTGCTCTGGCAGGCCCAGGTGGGCTCTGCCAAGCTTTCTCGAGCTCTGTTGAGCTCTCTCGACTTTTGTCGTTATCTGTCAGGCTCTTGCGGGTTCTGTCAGTCCCTGGCAGGTTCTGTCTGGATCTGTAAGGCCCTGTTGGGCTCCAACAGGCTTAGTTGGGCCCTGTCGTGCTCTGGCAGGCCCAGGTGGGCTCTGCCAAGCTTTGTTGAGCTCCGTCGAGCTCCGTTGACTTTTGTCAGTCTCTGTCAGGCTCTTGCTGGCTCTGTCAGTCCCTTTGGGGTTCTGTGTGGATCTGTCAGGCCCTGTTGGGCTCTGTCAGGCTTAGTTGGGCCCTGTCGTGCTCTGGCAGGCCCAGGTGGGCTCTGTGAAGCTTTCTCGAGCTCTGTTGAGCTCCGTCGACTTTTGTCGGTCCCTGTCAGGCTCTTGCGGGCTCTGTCAGTCCCTGTCGGCTTCTGTCTGGATCTGTCAGGCCCTGTGTGGCTCTGTCAGGCTTACTTGGGCCCTGTCGTGCTCTGGCAGGCCCAGGTGAGCTCTGCCAAGCTTTTTTGAGCTTAGTCGAGCTCCGTTGACTTTTGTCAGTCTCTGTCAGGCTCTTGCTGGCTATGTCAGTCCCTGGCGGGTTCCGTGTGGATCTGTCAGGCCCTGTTGGGCTCTGTCAGGCTTAGTTGGGCCCTGTCATGCTCTGGCAGGCCCAGGTGGGCTCTGTGAAGCTTTCTCGAGCTCTGTTGAGCTTCGTCGACTTTTGTCGGTCTCTGTCAGGCTCTTGCGGACTCTGTCAGTCCCTGGCGGGCTCTGTCGGGTACTGTGTGGATCTGTCACGCCCTCTTGGGCTCTGTCAGGCTTAGTTGGGCCCTGTCGTGCTCTGGCAGGCCCAGGTGGCCTCTGCCAAGCTTTGTTGAGCTCTGTTGAGCTCTCTCGACTTTTGTCGGTCCCTGTCAGGCTCTTGCGGGTTCTGTCAGTCCCTGGGGGGTTCTGTGTGGATCTGTCAGGCCCTGTGTGGCTCTGTCAGGCTTAGTTGGGCCCTGTCGTGCTCCGTCAGGCCCAGGTGGGCTCTGCCAAGCTTTCTCGAGCTCTGTTGAGCTCCGTCGACTTTTGTCGGTCTCTGTCAGGCTCTTGCGGGCTCTGTCAGTCCGTGGCGGGTTCTGTGTGGATCTGTCAGGCCCTGTTGGGCTCTGTCAGGCTTAGTTGGGCCCTGTCGTGCTCTGGCAGGCCAAGGTGGGCTCTGTCAATCTTTGTCAAGCTCTTTTGAGCTCCATCGACTTTTGTCGGTCTCTGTCTGGCTCTTGCGGGTTCTGTCAGTCCCTGTCGGCTTCTGTCTGGATCTGTCAGGCCCTGTGTGGCTCTGTCAGGCTTAGTTGGGCGCTGTCGTGCTCTGGCAGTCCCAGGTGGGCTCGGTCAAGCTTTGTCGAGCTCCGTCGAGCTCCGTTGACTTTTGTCAGTCTCTGTCTAGGCTCTTGCGGGCTCTGTCAGTCCCTCTCGGGTTCTGTGTGGATCTGTCAGGCCCTGTTGGGCTCTGCCAGGCTTAGTTGGGCCCTGTCGTGCTCTGGCAGGCCCAGGTGGGCTCTGCCAAGCTTTGTTGAGCTCCGTCGAGCTCCGTTGACTTTTCTCAGTCTCTGTCAGGCTCTTGCGGGCTCTGTCAGTCCCTGGCGGGTTCTGTGTGGATCTGTCAGGCCCTGTTGGGCTCTGTCAGGCTTAGTTGGGCCCTGTCGTGCTCTGGCAGGCCCAGGTGGGCTCTGCTACGCTTTCTCGAGCTCTGTTGAGCTCCGTCGACTTCTGTCGGTCTCTGTCAGGCTCTTGCGGGCTCTGTCAGTCCCTGACGGGCTCTGTCGGGTACTCTGTGGATCTGTCAGGCCCTGTTGGTCTCTGCCAGGCTTAGTTGGGCCCTGTCGTGCTCTGGCAGGCCCAGGTGGGCTCTGCCAAGCTTTGTTGAGCTCCGTCGAGCTCCGTTGACTTTTGTCAGTCTCTGTCAGGCTCTTGCTGGCTCTGTCAGTCCCTGGGGGGTTCTGTGTGGATCTGTCAGGCCCTGTGTAGCTCTGTCAGGCTTAATTGGGCCCTGTCGTGCTCCGTCAGGCCGAGGTGGGCGCTGCCAAGCTTTCTCGAGCTCTGTTGAGCTCCGTCGACTTTTGTCGGTCCCTGTCAGGCTCTTGCGGACTCTGTCAGTCCCTGTCAGGTTCTGTGTGGATCTGTCAGGCCCTGTGTGGCTCTGTCAGGCTTAGTTGGGGCCTGTCGTGCTCCGTCAGGCCCAGGTGGGCTCTGTCAAGCTTTGTCGAGCTCTGTTGAGCTCCGTCGACTTTTGTCAGTCTCTGTCAGTCTCTTGCGGGCTCTGTCAGTCCCTGGCGGGTTCTGTTGGGTTCTGTCTGGATCTGTCAGGCCCTGTTGGGCTCCGTCAGGCTTTGTTCAGCCCTGTCGTGCTCTGGCAGGCCCAGGTGGGCTCTGTCAAGGTTTGTTGAGCTCTGTTGATCTCTCTCGACTTTTGTCAGTCTTTGTTAGGCTCTTGTGGGTTCTGTCAGTCCCTGTCGGGTTCTGTGTGGATCTGTCAGGCCCTGTTGGGCTCTGTCAGGCTTAGTTGGGCCCTGTCGTGCTCTGGCAGGCCCAGGTGGGCTCTGCCAAGCTTTGTTGAGCTCCGTCGAGTTCCGTTGACTTTTGTCAGTCTCTGTCAGGCTCTTGCGGGCTCTGTTCAGTCCCTGGGGGGTTCTGTCGGGTTCTGTGTGGATCTGTCAGGCCCTGTTGGGCTCTGTCAGGCTTAGTTGGGTCCTGTCGTGCTCTGGCAGACCCAGGTGGCTTCTGCAAAACTTTGTCGAGCTGTGTTGAGTTCCGTTAACTTTTGTCGGTCCCTGTCAGGCTCTTGCAGGCTCTGTCAGTCCCTGGCGGGTTCTGTCGGGTTCTGTGTGGATCTGTCAGGCCCTGTTGGGCTCTGATAGACTTAGTTGGGGCCTGTTGTGCTTTGGCAGGCCCAGGTGGGCTCTGCCAAGCTTTGTCGAGCACTGTTGAGCTCCATCGACTTTTGTCGGTCTCTGTCAGTCTCTTGCGCGTTCTGTCAGTCCCTGTCAGGTTCTGTCTGGATCTGTCAGGCCCTGTGTGGCTCTGTCAGGCTTAGTTGGGCCCTGTCGTGCTCTGGCAGGCCCAGGTGGGCTCTGTCAAGCTTTGTCGAGCTCTGTTGTGCTCTGTCGAATTTTGTCGGTCACTGTCAGGCTCTTGCCGGCTCTGTCAGTCCCTGGTGGGTTCTGTCGGGTTCTGTGTGGATCTGTCAGGCCCTGTGGGGCTCTCTCAGGCTTAGTTGGGGCGTGTCGTGCTCCGTCAGGCCCAGGTGGGCTCTGCCAAGCTTTGTCGAGCTCTTTTGAGCTCCGTCGACTTTTGTCGGTCTCTGTCAGGCTCTTGCGGGCTCTGTCAGTCCCTGGCGGGTTCTGACGTGTTCTGTCTGGATCTGTCAGGCCCTGTTGGGCTCCGTCAGGCTTAGTTCAGCCCTGTCGTGCTCTGGCAGGCCCAGGTGGGCTCTGTCAAGGTTTGTTGAGCTCTGTTGAGCTCTCTCGACTTTTGTGGGTCTCTGTCAGGCTCTTGCGGGTTCTGTCAGTCCCTGTCGGGTTCTGTGTGGATCTGTCAGGCCCTGTTGGGCTCTGTCAGGCTCTGTTGGGTCCTGTCGTGCTCTGGCAGGCTCAGGTGGGCTCTGTCAATCTTTGTTGAGCTCTGTTGAGCTCTGTCGACTTTTGTCGGTCTCTGTCAGGCTCTTGCGGGCTCTGTCAGTCCCTGGCGGGCTCTGTCGGGTTTTGTCTGGATCTGTCAGGCCCTGTTGGGCTCTGTCAGGCTTAGTTGGGCCCTGTCGTGCTCTGGCAGGCCCAGGTGGGCTCTGCCAAGCTTTGTCGAGCTCTGTTGAGCTCCGTCGACTTTTGTCGGTCCCTGTCAGGCTCTTGCGGGCTCTGTCAGTCCCTGTCGGGTTCTGTCTGGATCTATCAGGCCCTGTGTGGCTCTGTCAGGCTTAGTTGGGCCCTGTCGTGCTCCGTCAGGCCCAGGTGGGCTCTGCCAAGCTTTGTCGAGCTCTGTTGAGCTCTCTCGTCTTTTGTCGGTCTCCGTCTTGCTCTTGCAGGCTCTGTCAGTCTCTGGCGGGTTCTGTCTGGATCTGTCAGGCCCTGTTGGGCTCTGTCAGGCTTAGTTGGGGCCTGTCGTGCTCTGGCAGGCCCAGGTGGGCTCGGTCAAGCTTTGTCGAGCTCTGTTGAGCTCCGTCGACTTTTGTCGGGCTCTGTCAGGCTCTTGCGGACTCTGTCAGTCCCTGGCAGGTTCTGTGTGGATCTGTCATCCCCTGTGTGGCTCTGTCAGGCTTAGTTGGGCCCTGTCGTGCTCTGGCAGTCCCAGGTGGGCTCGGTCAAGCTTTGTCGAGCTCTGTTGCGCTCTCTCGACTTTTGTCGGTCTCCGTCTGGCTCTTGCAGGCTCTGTCAGTCTCTGTCGGGTTCTGTCTGGATCTGTCAGGCCCTGTTGGGCTCTGTCAGGCTTAGTTGGGGCCTGTCATGCTCTGGCAGGCCCAGGTGGGCTCTGTGAAGCTTTCTCGAGCTCTGTTGAGCTCTCTCGACTTTTGTCGGTATCTGTCAGGCTCTTGCGGGTTCTGTCAGTCCCTGGCGGGCTCTGTCGGGTACTGTGTGGATCTGTCAGGCCCTGTTGGGCTCTGTCAGGCTTAGTTGGGCCCTGTCGTGCTCTGACAGGCCCAGGTGGGCTCTGCCAAGCTTTGTGGAGCTCTGTTGAGCTCTCTCGACTTTTGTCGGTCCCTGTCAGGCTCTTGCGGGCTCTGTCAGTCCCTCTCGGGTTCTGTGTGGATCTGTCATCCCCTGTGTGGCTCTGTCAGGTTTAGTTGGGCCCTGTCGTGCTCTGGCAGGCCCAGGTGGGCTCTGCCAAGACTTTTTGAGCTTAGTCGAGCTCCGTTGACTTTTGTCAGTCTCTGTCAGGCTCTTGCTGGCTATGTCAGTCCCTGGCGGGTTCCGTGTGGATCTGTCAGGCCCTGTTGGGCTCTGTCAGGCTTAGTTGGGCCCTGTCGTGCTCTGGCAGGCCCAGGTGGGCTCTGCCAAGCTTTGTCGAGCTCTGTTGAGCTCCGTCGACTTTTGTCGGTCCCTGTCAGGCTCTTGCGGGCTCTGTCAGTCCCTGTCGGGTTCTGTGTGGATCTGTCAGGCCCTGTTGGGCTCTGTCAGGCTTAGTTGGGGCCTGTCGTGCTCTGGCAGGCCCAGGTGGGCTCTGTCAAGCTTTGTCGAGCTCTGTTGAGCTCCATCGACTTTTGTCGGTCTCTGTCAGGCTCTTGCGGGCTCTGTCAGTCTCTGGCGGGTTCTGTCTGGATCTGTCAGGCCCTGTGTTGCTCTGTCAGGCTTAGTTGGGCCCTGTCGTGCTCTGGCAGGCCCAGGTGGGCTCTGCCAAGCTTTTTTGAGCTTAGTCGAGCTCCGTTGACTTTTGTCAGTCTCTGTCAGGCTCTTGCTGGCTATGTCAGTCCCTGGCGGGTTCCGTGTGGATCTGTCAGGCCCTGTTGGGCTCTGTCAGGCTTAGTTCGGCCCTGTCATGCTCTGGCAGGCCCAGGTGGGCTCTGTGAAGCTTTCTCGTGCTCTGTTGACCTTCGTCGACTTTTGTCGATCTCTGTCAGGCTCTTGCGGGCTCTGTCAGTCCCTGGCGGGCTCTGTCGGGTACTGTGTGGATCTGTCTAGGCCCTGTTGGGCTCTGTCAGGCTTAATTGGGCCCTGTCGTGCTCTGGCAGGCCCAGGTGGGCTCTGCCAAGCTTTGTGGAGCTCTGTTGAGCTCTCTCGATTTTTGTCGGTCCCTGTCAGTCTCTTGCGGGTTCTGTCAGTCCCTCTCGGGTTCTGTGTGGATCTGTCAGGCCCTGTTGGGCTCTGTCAGGCTTAGTTGGGCCCTGTCGTGCTCTGGCAGGCCCAGGTGGGCTCTGCCAATCTTTGTTGAGCTCCGTCGAGCTCCGTTGACTTTTGTCAGTCTCTGTCAGGCTCTTGCTGGCTCTGTCAGTCCCTGTCGGGTTTAGTGTGGATCTGTCAGGCCCTGTTGGGCTCTGTCAGGCTTAGTTGGGCCCTGTCGTGCTCTGGCAGGCCCAGGTGGGCTCGGTCAAGATTTGTCGAGCTCTGTTGAGCTCTCTCGACTTTTGTCGGTTTCCGTCTGGCTCTTGCGGGTTCTGTCAGTCCCTGGCGGGTTCTGTCGGGTTCTGTGTGGATCTGTCAGGCCCTGTTGGGCTCTGTCAGGCTTAGTTGGGCCCTGTCGTGCTCTGGCAGGCCCAGGTGGGCTCTGTCAAGCTTTGTCGAGCTCTTTTGAGCTCCGTCGACTTTTGTCGGTCTCTGTCTGGCTCTTGCGGGTTCTGTCAGTCCCTGTCGGGTTCTGTGTGGATCTGTCAAGACCTGTGTGGCTCAGTCAGGCTTAGTTGGGCCCTGCCGTGCTCTGGCATTCCCAGGTGGGCTTGGTCAAGCTTTGTCGAGCTCTGTTGAGCTCTCTCGAATTTTGTCGGTCTCCGTCTGGCTCTTGCAGGCTCTGTCAGTCTCTGGCGGGTTCTGTCTGGATCTGTCAGGCCCTGTTGGGCTCTGTCAGGCTTAGTTGGGGCCTGTCGTGCTCTGGCAGGCCCAGGTGGGCTCTGCCAAGCTTTGTCGAGCTCTGTTGAGCTCCGTCGACTTTTGTCGGTCCCTGTCAGGCTCTTGCGGGCTCTGTCAGTCCCTGTCGGGTTCTGTCTGGATCTATCAGGCCCTGTGTGGCTCTGTCAGGCTTAGTTGGGCCCTGTCGTGCTCTGGCAGGCCCAGGTGGGCTCTGCCAAGCTTTTTTGAGCTTAGTCGAGCTCCGTTGACTTTTGTCAGTCTCTGTCAGGCTCTTGCTGGCTATGTCAGTCCCTGGCGGGTTCCGTGTGGATCTGTCAGGCCCTGTTGGGCTCTGTCAGGCTTAGTTGGACCCTGTCATGCTCTGGCAGGCCCAGGTGGGCTCTGCCAAGCTTTGTCGAGCTCTGTTGAGCTTCGTCGACTTTTGTCGGTCTCTGTACAGGCTCTTGCGGGCTCTGTCAGTCCCTGGCGGGCTCTGTCGGGTACTGTGTGGATCTGTCAGGCCCTGTTGGGCTCTGTCAGGCTTAGTTGGGCCCTGTCGTGCTCTGGCATGCCCAGGTGGGCTCTGCCAAGCTTTGTTGAGCTCTGTTGAGCTCTCTCGACTTTTGTCGGTCCCTGTCAGGCTCTTGCGGGCTCTGTCAGTCCCTCTTGGGTTCTGTATGGATCTGTCAGGCCCTGTTGGGCTCTGTCAGGCTTAGTTGGGCCCTCTCGTGCTCTGGCAGGCCCAGGTGGGCTCTGCCAAGCCTTGTTGAGCTCCGTCGAGATCCATTGACTTTTGTCAGTCTCTGTCAGGCTCTTGCTGGCTCTGTCAGTCCCTGGGGGGTGCTGTGTAGATCTGTCAGGCCCTGTTGGGCTCTGTCAGGCTTAGTTGGGCCTTGTGGTGCTCTGTCAGGCCCAGGTGGGCTCTGCCAAGCTTTCTCGAGCTCTGTTGAGCTCCGTCGACTTTTGTCGGTCTCTGTCAGGCTCTTGCGGGCTCTGTCAGTCCCTGTCGGGTTCTGTGTGGATCTGTCAGGCCCTGTTGGGCTCTGTCAGGCTTAGTTGAGCCCTGTCGTGCTGTGGCAGGCCCTGGTGGGCTCGGTCAACCTTTGTCGAGCTCTGTTGAGCTCTCTCGACTTTTGTCGGTCTCCGTCTGGCTCTTGCGGGCTCTGTCAGTCTCTGGCGGGTTTTGTCTGGATCTGTCAGGCCCTGTGTGGCTCTGTCAGGCTTAGTTGGGCCCTGTCGTGCTCTGGCAGGCCCAGGTGGGCTCTGCCAAGCTTTTTTGAGCTCCGTCGAGCTCCGTTGACTTTTGTCAGTCTCTGTCAGGCTCTTGCTGGGTATGTCAGTCCCTGGCGGGTTCTGTGTGGATCTGTCTGGCCCTCTTGGGCTCTGTCAGGCTTAGTTGGGCCCTGTCGTGCTCTGGCAGTCCCAGGTGGGCTTGGTCAAGCTTTGTCGACCTCTGTTGAGCTCTCTCGACTTTTGTCAGTCTCTGTCTGGCTCTTGCGGGATCTGTCAGTCTCTGGCGGGTTCTGTGTGGATCTCTCAGGCCCTGTTGGGCTCTGTCAGGCTTAGTTGGGGCCTGTCGTGCTCTGGCAGGCCCAGGGTGCTCTATCAAGCTTTGTCGAGCTCTGTTGAGCTTCGTCGACTTTTGTCGGTCTCTGTCAGACTCTTGCAGGCTATGTCAGTCCCTGACGGGCTCTGTCGGGTACTGTGTGGATCTGTCAGGCCCTGTTGGGCTCTGTTCAGGCTTAGTTGGGGCCTGTCGTGCTCTTTCAGGCCCAGGTGGGCTCTGCCAAGCTTTGTTGAGCTCCGTCGAGCTCCGTTGACTTTTGTCAGTCTCTGTCAGGCTCTTCCTGGCTCTGTCAGTCCCTGTGGGTTTCTGTGTGGATCTGTCAGGCTCTGTGTGGCTCTGTCAGGCTTAGTTGGGCCCTGTCGTGCTCTGGCAGGCCCAGGTGGGCTCTGCCAAGCTTTGTCGATCTCTGCTGAGCTCTCTCGACTTTTGTCGGTCTCTGTCAGGCTCTTGTGGGCTCTGTCAGTCTCTGGCGGGTTCTGTCTGGATCTGTCAGGCCCTGTTGGGCTCTGATAGACTTAGTTGGGGCCTGTCGTGCTCTGGCAGGCCCAGGTGGGCTCTGCCAAGCTTTGTCGAGCACTGTTGAGCTCCATCGACTTTTGTCGGTCCCTGTCAGGCTCTTGCGGGCTCTGTCAGTCCCTGGGGGGTTCTGTGTGGATCTGTCAGGCCCTGTTGGGCTCTGTCAGGCTTAGTTGGGCCCTGTCGTGCTCTGGCAGTCCCAGGTGGGCTCTGTCAAGCTTTGTCGAGCTCTGTTGAGCTCCATGGACTTTTGTCGGTCCCTGTCAGGCTCTTCCCGGCTCTGTCAGTCCCTGGTGGGTTCTGTCGGGTTCTGTGTGGATCTGTCAGGCCCTGTGGGGCTCTCTCAGGCTTATTTGGGGCGTATCGTGCTCCATCAGGCCCAGGTGGGCTCTGCCAAGCTTTGTCGAGCTCTGCTGAGCTCTCTCGAAATTTGTCAGTCTCTGTCTGGCTCTTGCAGGCTCTGTCAGTCCCTCTCGTGTTCTGTGTCGATCTGTCAGGCCCTGTTGGGCTCTGACAGGCTTAGTTGGGCCCTGTCATGCTCTGGCAGGCCCAGGTGGGCTCTGCCAAGCTTTGTTGAGCTCTGTTGGGCTCTCTCGACTTTTGTCGTTCCCTGTCAGGCTCTTGCGGGCTCTGTCAGTCCCTCTCGGGTTCTGTGTGGATCTGTCAGGCCCTGTTGGGCTCTGTCAGGCTTAGTTGGGCCCTGTCGTGCTCTGGCAGGCCCAGGTGGGCTCTGCCAAGATTTGTTGAGCTCCGTCGAGATCCATTGACTTTTGTCAGTCTCTGTCAGGCTCTTCCTGGCTCTGTCAGTCCCTGGGGGGTGTTGTGTGGATCTGTCAGGCCCTGTTGGGCTCTGTCAGGCTTAGTTGGGCCCTGTCGTGCTCTGGCAGGCCCAGGTGGGCTCTGCCAAGCTTTCTCGAGCTCTGTTGAGCTCCGTTGACTTTTGTCGGTCTCTGTCAGGCTCTTGTGGACTCTGGCAGTCCCTGTCGGGTTCTGTGTGGATCTGTCAGGCCCTGTTGGGCTCTGTCAGGCTTAGTTGAGCCCTGTCGTGCTCTGGCAGGCCCAGGTGGGCTCTGTCAAGCTTTGTCGAGCTCTGTTAAGCTCTCTCGACTTTTGTCAGTCTCCGTCTGGCTCTAGCGGGCTCTGTCAGTCTCTGGCGGGTTCTGTCTGGATCTGTCAGGCCCTGTTGGACTCTGTCAGGCTTAGTTGGGGCCTGTCGTGCTCTGGCAGGCCCAGGGTGCTCTGTCAAGCTTTGTCGAGCTCTGTTGAGCTCTCTCGACTTTTGTCGGTCTCTGTCAGGCTCTTGCGGGTTCTGTCAGTCCCTAGCAGGTTTTGTCTGGATCTGTCAGGCCCTGTGTGGCTCTGTCAGGCTTAGTTGGGCCCTGTCGTTCTCTGGCAGGCCCAGGTGGGCTCTGCCAAGCTTTTTTGAGCTCCGTCGAGCTCCGTTGACATTTGTCCGTCTCTGTCAGGCTCTTGCTGGCTATGTCAGTCCCTTGCGGTTTCTGTGTGGATCTGTCAGGCCCTGTTGGGCTCTGTCAGGCTTAGTTGGGCCCTGTCGTGCTCTGGCAGTCCCAGGTGGGCTTGGTCAAGCTTTGTCGACCTCTGTTGAGCTCTCTCGACTTTTGTCAGTCTCTGTCTGGCTCTTGCGGGCTCTGTCAGTCTCTGGCGGGTTTTGTCTGGATCTGTCAGGCCCTGTGTGACTCTGTCAGGCTTAGTTGGGGCCTGTCATGCTCTGGCAGGCCCAGGGTGCTCTGTCAAGCTTTGTCGAGCTCTGTTGAGCTCCATCGACTTTTGTCGGTCTCTGTAAGGCTCTTGCGGGCTCTGTCAGTCCCTGGCAGGTTTTGTCTGCATCTGTCAGGCCCTGTGTGGCTCTGTCAGGCTTAGTTGGGCCCTGTCGTGCTCTGGCAGGCCCAGGTGGGCTCTGCCAAGCTTTTTTGAGCTCCGTCGAGCTCCGTTAACTTTTGTCAGTCTCTGTCAGGCTCTTGCTGGCTATGTCAGTCCCTGGGGGGTTCTGTGTGGATCTGTCAGGCCCTGTTGGGCTCTGTCAGGCTTATTTGGGGCCTGTCGTGCTTTGGCAGGCCCAGGGTGCTCTGTCAAGCTTTGTCGAGCTCTGTTGAGCTTCGTCGACTTTTGTCGGTCTCTGTCAGACTCTTGCAGGCTATGTCAGTCCCTGACGGGCTCTGTCGGGTACTGTGTGGATCTGTCAGGCCCTGTTGGGCTCTGTTCAGGCTTAGTTGGGCCCTGTCGTGCTCTGGCAGGCCCAGGTGGGCTCTGCCAAGCTTTGTCGAGCTCTGTTGAGCTCTCTCGAATTTTGTCGGTCTCTGTCTGGCTCTTTCAGGCTCTGTCAGTCTCTGGCGGGTTCTGTCCGGATCTGTCAGGCCCTGTTGGGCTCTGTCAGGCTTAGTTGGGGCCTGTCGTGCTCTGGCAGGCCCAGGTGGGCTCTGCCAAGCTTTGTTGAGCTCCGTCGAGCTCCGTTGACTTTTGTCAGTCTCTGTTAGGCTCTTCCTGGCTCTGTCAGTCCCTGTGGGTTTCTGTGTGGATCTGTCAGGCCCTGTGTGGCTCTGCCAGGCTTAGTTGGGCCCTGTCATGCTCTGGCAGGCCCAGGTGGGCTCTGCCAAGCTTTGTCGATCTCTGTTGAGCTCTCTCGACTTTTGTCGGTCTCTGTCAGGCTCTTGTGGGCTCTGTCAGTCTCTGGCGGGTTCTGTCTGGATCTGTCAGGCCCTGTTGGGCTCTGATAGACTTAGTTGGGGCCTGTCGTGCTCTGGCAGGCCCAGGTGGGCTCTGCCAAGCTTTGTCGAGCACTGTTGAGCTCCATCGACTTTTGTCGGTCTCTGTCAGGCTCTTGCGCATTCTGTCAGTCCCTGGGGGGTTCTGTGTGGATCTGTCAGGCCCTGTTGGGCTCTGTCAGGCTTAGTTGGGCCCTATCGTGCTCTGGCAGGCCCAGGTGGGCTCTGTCAAGCTTTGTCGAGCTCTGTTGAGCTCCATGGACTTTTGTCGGTCACTGTCAGGCTCTTCCCGGCTCTGTCAGTCCCTGGTGGGTTCTGTCGGGTTCTGTGTGGATCTGTCAGGCCCTGTGGGGCTCTCTCAGGCTTAGTTGGGGCGTATCGTGCTCCATCAGGCCCAGGTGGGCTCTGCCAAGCTTTGTCGAGCTCTGCTGAGCTCTCTCGAATTTTGTCAGTCTCTGTCTTGCTCTTGCAGGCTCTGTCAGTCCCTCTCGTGTTCTGTGTCGATCTGTCAGGCCCTGTTGGGCTCTGACAGGCTTAGTTGGGCCCTGTCATGCTCTGGCAGGCCCAGGTGGGCTCTGCCAAGCTTTGTTGAGCTCTGTTGAGCTCTCTCGACTTTTGTCGGTCCCTGTCAGGCTCTTGCGGGCTCTGTCAGTCCCTCTCGGGTTCTGTGTGGATCTGTCAGGCCCTGTTGGGCTCTGTCAGGCTTAGTTGGGCCCTGTCGTGCTCTGGCAGGCCCAGGTGGGCTCTGCCAAGATTTGTTGATCTCCGTCGAGATCCATTGACTTTTGTCAGTCTCTGTCAGGCTCTTGCGGGTTCTGTCAGTCCCTGGCAGGTTTTGTCTGGATCTGTCAGGCCCTGTGTGGCTCTGTCAGGCTTAGTTGGGTCCTGTCGTGCTCTGGCAGGCCCAGGTGGGCTCTGCCAAGCTTTTTTGAGCTCCGTCGAGCTCCGTTGACTTTTCTTAGTCTCTGTCAGGCTCTTGCTGGCTATGTCAGTCCCTGGCGGGTTCTGTGTGGATCTGTCAGGCCCTCTTGGGCTCTGTCAGGCTTAGTTGGGCCCTGTCGTGCTTTGGCAGCCCCAGGTGGGCTTGGTCAAGCTTTGTCGAGCTCTGTTGAGCTCTCTCGACTTTTGTCAGTCTCTGTCTGGCTCTTGCGAGCTCTGTCAGTCTCTGGCGGGTTCTGTGTGGATCTGTCAGGCCCTGTTGGGCTCTGTCAGGCTTATTTGGGGCCTGTCGTGCTCTGGCAGGCCCAGGGTGCTCTGTCAAGCTTTGTCGAGCTCTGTTGAGCTTCGTCGACTTTTGTCGGTCTCTGTCAGACTCTTGCAGGCTATGTCAGTCCCTGACGGGCTCTGTCGGGTACTGTGTGGATCTGTCAGGCCCTGTTGGGCTCTGTTCAGGCTTAGTTGGGCCCTGTCGTGCTCTGGCAGGCCCAGGTGGGCTCTGCCAAGCTTTGTCGATCTCTGTTGAGCTCTCTCGAATTTTGTCGGTCTCTGTCTGGCTCTTGCAGGCTCTGTCAGTCTCTGGCGGGTTCTGTCCGGATCTGTCAGGCCCTGTTGGGCTCTGTCAGGCTTAGTTGGGGCCTGTCGTGCTCTGGCAGGCCCAGGTGGGCTCTGCCAAGCTTTGTTGAGCTCCGTCGAGCTCCGTTGACTTTTGTCAGTCTCTGTCAGGCTCTTCCTGGCTCTGTCAGTCCCTGTGGGTTTCTGTGTGGATCTGTCAGGCCCTGTGTGGCTCTGTCAGGCTTAGTTGGGCCCTGTCGTGCTCTGGCAGGCCCAGGTGGGCTCTGCCAAGCTTTGTCGACCTCTGTTGAGCTCTCTCGACTTTTGTCAGTCTCTGTCTGGCTCTTGCGGGCTCTGTCAGTCTCTGGCGGGTTTTGTCTGGATCTGTCAGGCCCTGTGTGACTCTGTCAGGCTTAGTTGGGGCCTGTCATGCTCTGGCAGGCCCAGGGTGCTCTGTCAAGCTTTGTCGAGCTCTGTTGAGCTCCATCGACTTTTGTCGGTCTCTGTCAGGCTCTTGCGGGTTCTGTCAGTCCCTGGCAGGTTTTGTCTGCATCTGTCAGGCCCTGTGTGGCTCTGTCAGGCTTAGTTGGGCCCTGTCGTGCTCTGGCAGGCCCAGGTGGGCTCTGCCAAGCTTTTTTGAGCTCCGTCGAGCTCCGTTAACTTTTGTCAGTCTCTGTCAGGCTCTTGCTGGCTATGTCAGTCCCTGGCGGGTTCTGTGTGGATCTGTCAGGCCCTGTTGGGCTCTGTCAGGCTTAGTTGGGCCCTGTCGTGCTCTGGCAGTCCCAGGTGGGCTTGGTCAAGCTTTGTCGAGCTCTGTTGAGCTCTCTCGACTTTTGTCAGTCTCTGTCTGGCTCTTGCGGGATCTGTCAGTCTCTGGCGGGTTCTGTGTGGATCTCTCAGGCCCTGTTGGGCTCTGTCAGGCTTATTTGGGGCCTGTCGTGCTCTGGCAGGCCCAGGGTGCTCTGTCAAGCTTTGTCGAGCTCTGTTGAGCTTCGTCGACTTTTGTCGGTCTCTGTCAGACTCTTGCAGGCTATGTCAGTCCCTGACGGGCTCTGTCGGGTACTGTGTGGATCTGTCAGGCCCTGTTGGGCTCTGTTCAGGCTTAGTTGGGCCCTGTCGTGCTCTGGCAGGCCCAGGTGGGCTCTGCCAAGCTTTGTCGAGCTCTGTTGAGCTCTCTCGAATTTTGTCGGTCTCTGTCTGGCTCTTTCAGGCTCTGTCAGTCTCTGGCGGGTTCTGTCCGGATCTGTCAGGCCCTGTTGGGCTCTGTCAGGCTTAGTTGGGCCCTGTCGTGCTCTGGCAGGCCCAGGTGGGCTCTGCCAAGCTTTGTTGAGCTCCGTCGAGCTCCGTTGACTTTTGTCAGTCTCTGTTAGGCTCTTCCTGGCTCTGTCAGTCCCTGTGGGTTTCTGTGTGGATCTGTCAGGCCCTGTGTGGCTCTGCCAGGCTTAGTTGGGCCCTGTCATGCTCTGGCAGGCCCAGGTGGGCTCGGTCAACCTTTGTCGATCTCTGTTGAGCTCTCTCGAATTTTGTCGGTCTCCGTCTGGCTCTTGCGGGCTCTGTCAGTCTCTGGCGGGTTTTGTCTGGATCTGTCAGGCCCTGTGTGGCTCTGTCAGGCTTAGTTGGGCCCTGTCGTGCTACTGGCAGGCCCAGGTGGGCTCTGCCAAGCTTTTTTGAGCTCCGTCGAGCTCCGTTGACTTTTGTCAGTCTCTGTCAGGCTCTTGCTGGCTATGTCAGTCCCTGGCGGGTTCTGTGTGGATCTGTCTGGCCCTCTTGGGCTCTGTCAGGCTTAGTTGGGCCCTGTCGTGCTCTGGCAGGCCCAGGTGGGCTTGGTCAAGCTTTGTCGAGCTCTGTTGAGCTCTCTCGACTTTTGTCAGTCTCTGTCTGGCTCTTGCGGGATCTGTCAGTCTCTGGCGGGTTCTGTGTGGATCTCTCAGGCCCTGTTGGGCTCTGTCAGGCTTAGTTGGGGCCTGTCGTGCTCTGGCAGGCCCAGGGTGCTCTATCAAGCTTTGTCGAGCTCTGTTGAGCTTCGTCGACTTTTGTCGGTCTCTGTCAGACTCTTGCAGGCTATGTCAGTCCCTGACGGGCTCTGTCGGGTACTGTGTGGATCTGTCAGGCCCTGTTGGGCTCTGTTCAGGCTTAGTTGGGGCCTGTCGTGCTCTTTCAGGCCCAGGTGGGCTCTGCCAAGCTTTGTTGAGCTCCGTCGAGCTCCGTTGACTTTTGTCAGTCTCTGTCAGGCTCTTCCTGGCTCTGTCAGTCCCTGTGGGTTTCTGTGTGGATCTGTCAGGCTCTGTGTGGCTCTGTCAGGCTTAGTTGGGCCCTGTCGTGCTCTGGCAGGCCCAGGTGGGCTCTGCCAAGCTTTGTCGATCTCTGCTGAGCTCTCTCGACTTTTGTCGGTCTCTGTCAGGCTCTTGTGGGCTCTGTCAGTCTCTGGCGGGTTCTGTCTGGATCTGTCAGGCCCTGTTGGGCTCTGATAGACTTAGTTGGGGCCTGTCGTGCTCTGGCAGGCCCAGGTGGGCTCTGCCAAGCTTTGTCGAGCACTGTTGAGCTCCATCGACTTTTGTCGGTCCCTGTCAGGCTCTTGCGGGCTCTGTCAGTCCCTGGGGGGTTCTGTGTGGATCTGTCAGGCCCTGTTGGGCTCTGTCAGGCTTAGTTGGGCCCTGTCGTGCTCTGGCAGTCCCAGGTGGGCTCTGTCAAGCTTTGTCGAGCTCTGTTGAGCTCCATGGACTTTTGTCGGTCCCTGTCAGGCTCTTCCCGGCTCTGTCAGTCCCTGGTGGGTTCTGTCGGGTTCTGTGTGGATCTGTCAGGCCCTGTGGGGCTCTCTCAGGCTTATTTGGGGCGTATCGTGCTCCATCAGGCCCAGGTGGGCTCTGCCAAGCTTTGTCGAGCTCTGCTGAGCTCTCTCGAAATTTGTCAGTCTCTGTCTGGCTCTTGCAGGCTCTGTCAGTCCCTCTCGTGTTCTGTGTCGATCTGTCAGGCCCTGTTGGGCTCTGACAGGCTTAGTTGGGCCCTGTCATGCTCTGGCAGGCCCAGGTGGGCTCTGCCAAGCTTTGTTGAGCTCTGTTGGGCTCTCTCGACTTTTGTCGTTCCCTGTCAGGCTCTTGCGGGCTCTGTCAGTCCCTCTCGGGTTCTGTGTGGATCTGTCAGGCCCTGTTGGGCTCTGTCAGGCTTAGTTGGGCCCTGTCGTGCTCTGGCAGGCCCAGGTGGGCTCTGCCAAGATTTGTTGAGCTCCGTCGAGATCCATTGACTTTTGTCAGTCTCTGTCAGGCTCTTCCTGGCTCTGTAAGTCCCTGGGGGGTGTTGTGTGGATCTGTCAGGCCCTGTTGGGCTCTGTCAGGCTTAGTTGGGCCCTGTCGTGCTCTGGCAGGCCCAGGTGGGCTCTGCCAAGCTTTGTCGAGCTCTGTTGAGCTCCGTCGACTTTTGTCGGTCCCTGTCAGGCTCTTGCGGGCTCTGTCAGTCCTTGTCGGCTTCTGTCTGGATCTGTCAGGCCCTGTGTGGCTCTGTCAGGCTTCGTTGGGCCCTGTCGTGCTCTGGCAGGCCCAGGTGGGCTCTGCCAAGCTTTGTTGAGCTCCGACGAGCTCCGTTGACTTTTGTCAGTCTCTGTCAGGCTCTTGCTGGCTCTGTCAGTCCTTGGGGGGATCTGTGTGGATCTGTCAGGCCCTGTGTGGCTCTGTCAGGCTTAATTGGGCCCTGTCATGCTCCGTTAGGCCCAGGTGGGCTCTGCCAAGCTTTCTCGAGCTCTGTTGAGCTCCGTTGACTTTTGTCGGTCTCTGTCAGGCTCTTGTGGACTCTGGCAGTCCCTGTCGGGTTCTGTGTGGATCTGTCAGGCCCTGTTGGGCTCTGTCAGGCTTAGTTGAGCCCTGTCGTGCTCTGGCAGGCCCAGGTGGGCTCTGTCAAGCTTTGTCGAGCTCTGTTAAGCTCTCTCGACTTTTGTCAGTCTCCGTCTGGCTCTAGCGGGCTCTGTCAGTCTCTGGCGGGTTCTGTCTGGATCTGTCAGGCTCTGTTGGACTCTGTCAGGCTTAGTTGGGGCCTGTCGTGCTCTGGCAGGCCCAGGGTGCTCTGTCAAGCTTTGTCGAGCTCTGTTGAGCTCTCTCGACTTTTGTCGGTCTCTGTCAGGCTCTTGCGGGTTCTGTCAGTCCCTAGCAGGTTTTGTCTGGATCTGTCAGGCCCTGTGTGGCTCTGTCAGGCTTAGTTGGGCCCTGTCGTTCTCTGGCAGGCCCAGGTGGGCTCTGCCAAGCTTTTTTGAGCTCCGTCGAGCTCCGTTGACATTTGTCCGTCTCTGTCAGGCTCTTGCTGGCTATGTCAGTCCCTTGCGGTTTCTGTGTGGATCTGTCAGGCCCTGTTGGGCTCTGTCAGGCTTAGTTGGGCCCTGTCGTGCTCTGGCAGTCCCAGGTGGGCTTGGTCAAGCTTTGTCGACCTCTGTCGAGCTCTCTCGACTTTTGTCAGTCTCTGTCTGGCTCTTGCGGGCTCTGTCAGTCTCTGGCGGGTTTTGTCTGGATCTGTCAGGCCCTGTGTGACTCTGTCAGGCTTAGTTGGGGCCTGTCATGCTCTGGCAGGCCCAGGGTGCTCTGTCAAGCTTTGTCGAGCTCTGTTGAGCTCCATCGACTTTTGTCGGTCTCTGTCAGGCTCTTGCGGGTTCTGTCAGTCCCTGGCAGGTTTTGTCTGCATCTGTCAGGCCCTGTGTGGCTCTGTCAGGCTTAGTTGGGCCCTGTCGTGCTCTGGCAGGCCCAGGTGGGCTCTGCCAAGATTTGTTGATCTCCGTCGAGATCCATTGACTTTTGTCAGTCTCTGTCAGGCTCTTGCGGGTTCTGTCAGTCCCTGGCAGGTTTTGTCTGGATCTGTCAGGCCCTGTGTGGCTCTGTCAGGCTTAGTTGGGTCCTGTCGTGCTCTGGCAGGCCCAGGTGGGCTCTGCCAAGCTTTTTTGAGCTCCGTCGAGCTCCGTTGACTTTTCTTAGTCTCTGTCAGGCTCTTGCTGGCTATGTCAGTCCCTGGCGGGTTCTGTGTGGATCTGTCAGGCCCTGTTGGGCTCTGTCAGGCTTAGTTGGGCCCTGTCGTGCTTTGGCAGCCCCAGGTGGGCTTGGTCAAGCTTTGTCGAGCTCTGTTGAGCTCTCTCGACTTTTGTCAGTCTCTGTCTGGCTCTTGCGGGCTCTGTCAGTCTCTGGCGGGTTCTGTGTGGATCTGTCAGGCCCTGTTGGGCTCTGTCAGGCTTATTTGGGGCCTGTCGTGCTCTGGCAGGCCCAGGGTGCTCTGTCAAGCTTTGTCGAGCTCTGTTGAGCTTCGTCGACTTTTGTCGGTCTCTGTCAGACTCTTCCAGGCTATGTCAGTCCCTGACGGGCTCTGTCGGGTACTGTGTGGATCTGTCAGGCCCTGTTGGGCTCTGTTCAGGCTTAGTTGGGCCCTGTCGTGCTCTGGCAGGCCCAGGTGGGCTCTGCCAAGCTTTGTCGAGCTCTGTTGAGCTCTCTCGAATTTTGTCGGTCTCTGTCTGGCTCTTGCAGGCTCTGTCAGTCTCTGGCGGGTTCTGTCCGGATCTGTCAGGCCCTGTTGGGCTCTGTCAGGCTTAGTTGGGGCCTGTCATGCTCTGGCAGGCCCAGGTGGGCTCTGCCAAGCTTTGTTGAGCTCCGTCGAGCTCCGTTGACTTTTGTCAGTCTCTGTCAGGCTCTTGCTGGCTCTGTCAGTCCCTGTGGGTTTCTGTGTGGATCTGTCAGGCCCTGTGTGGCTCTGTCAGGCTTAGTTGGGCCCTGTCGTGCTCTGGCAGGCCCAGGTGGGCTCTGCCAAGCTTTGTCGACCTCTGTTGAGCTCTCTCGACTTTTGTCAGTCTCTGTCTGGCTCTTGCGGGCTCTGTCAGTCTCTGGCGGGTTTTGTCTGGATCTGTCAGGCCCTGTGTGACTCTGTCAGGCTTAGTTGGGGCCTGTCATGCTCTGGCAGGCCCAGGGTGCTCTGTCAAGCTTTGTCGAGCTCTGTTGAGCTTCGTCGACTTTTGTCGGTCTCTGTCAGACTCTTGCAGGCTATGTCAGTCCCTGACGGGCTCTGTCGGGTACTCTGTGGATCTGTCAGGCCCTGTTGGGCTCTGTCAGGCTTAGTTGGGGCCTGTCGTGCTCTGGCAGGCCCAGGTGGGCTCTTCCAAGCTTTGTTGAGCTCCGTCGAGCTCCGTTGACTTTTGTCAGTCTCTGTTAGGCTCTTCCTGGCTCTGTCAGTCCCTGTGGGTTTCTGTGTGGATCTGTCAGGCCCTGTGTGGCTCTGCCAGGCTTAGTTGGGCCCTGTCATGCTCTGGCAGGCCCAGGTGGGCTCTGCCAAGCTTTGTCGATCTCTGTTGAGCTCTCTCGACTTTTGTCGTTCTCTGTCAGGCTCTTGTGGGCTCTGTCAGTCTCTGGCGGGTTCTGTCTGGATCTGTCAGGCCCTGTTGGGCTCTGATAGACTTAGTTGGGGCCTGTCGTGCTCTGGCAGGCCCAGGTGGGCTCTGCCAAGCTTTGTCGAGCACTGTTGAGCTCCATCGACTTTTGTCGGTCTCTGTCAGGCTCTTGCGCATTCTGTCAGTCCCTGGGGGGTTCTGTGTGGATCTGTCAGGCCCTGTTGGGCTCTGTCAGGCTTAGTTGGGCCCTATCGTGCTCTGGCAGGCCCAGGTGGGCTCTGTCAAGCTTTGTCGAGCTCTGTTGAGCTCCATGGACTTTTGTCGGTCACTGTCAGGCTCTTCCCGGCTCTGTCAGTCCCTGGTGGGTTCTGTCGGGTTCTGTGTGGATCTGTCAGGCCCTGTGGGGCTCTCTCAGGCTTAGTTGGGGCGTATCGTGCTCCATCAGGCCCAGGTGGGCTCTGCCAAGCTTTGTCGAGCTCTGCTGAGCTCTCTCGAATTTTGTCAGTCTCTGTCTTGCTCTTGCAGGCTCTGTCAGTCCCTCTCGTGTTCTGTGTCGATCTGTCAGGCCCTGTTGGGCTCTGACAGGCTTAGTTGGGCCCTGTCATGCTCTGGCAGGCCCAGGTGGGCTCTGCCAAGCTTTGTTGAGCTCTGTTGAGCTCTCTCGACTTTTGTCGGTCCCTGTCAGGCTCTTGCGGGCTCTGTCAGTCCCTCTCGGGTTCTGTGTGGATCTGTCAGGCCCTGTTGGGCTCTGTCAGGCTTAGTTGGGCCCTGTCGTGCTCTGGCAGGCCCAGGTGGGCTCTGCCAAGATTTGTTGATCTCCGTCGAGATCCATTGACTTTTGTCAGTCTCTGTCAGGCTCTTGCGGGTTCTGTCAGTCCCTGGCAGGTTTTGTCTGGATCTGTCAGGCCCTGTGTGGCTCTGTCAGGCTTAGTTGGGTCCTGTCGTGCTCTGGCAGGCCCAGGTGGGCTCTGCCAAGCTTTTTTGAGCTCCGTCGAGCTCCGTTGACTTTTCTTAGTCTCTGTCAGGCTCTTGCTGGCTATGTCAGTCCCTGGCGGGTTCTGTGTGGATCTGTCAGGCCCTCTTGGGCTCTGTCAGGCTTAGTTGGGCCCTGTCGTGCTTTGGCAGCCCCAGGTGGGCTTGGTCAAGCTTTGTCGAGCTCTGTTGAGCTCTCTCGACTTTTGTCAGTCTCTGTCTGGCTCTTGCGGGCTCTGTCAGTCTCTGGCGGGTTCTGTGTGGATCAGTCAGGCCCTGTTGGGCTCTGTCAGGCTTATTTGGGGCCTGTCGTGCTCTGGCAGGCCCAGGGTGCTCTGTCAAGCTTTGTCGAGCTCTGTTGAGCTTCGTCGACTTTTGTCGGTCTCTGTCAGACTCTTGCAGGCTATGTCAGTCCCTGACGGGCTCTGTCGGGTACTGTGTGGATCTGTCAGGCCCTGTTGGGCTCTGTTCAGGCTTAGTTGGGCCCTGTCGTGCTCTGGCAGGCCCAGGTGGGCTCTGCCAAGCTTTGTCGATCTCTGTTGAGCTCTCTCGAATTTTGTCGGTCTCTGTCTGGCTCTTTCAGGCTCTGTCAGTCTCTGGCGGGTTCTGTCCGGATCTGTCAGGCCCTGTTGGGCTCTGTCAGGCTTAGTTGGGGCCTGTCGTGCTCTGGCAGGCCCAGGTGGGCTCTGCCAAGCTTTGTTGAGCTCCGTCGAGCTCCGTTGACTTTTGTCAGTCTCTGTCAGGCTCTTCCTGGCTCTGTCAGTCCCTGTGGGTTTCTGTGTGGATCTGTCAGGCCCTGTGTGGCTCTGTCAGGCTTAGTTGGGCCCTGTCGTGCTCTGGCAGGCCCAGGTGGGCTCTGCCAAGCTTTGTCGACCTCTGTTGAGCTCTCTCGACTTTTGTCAGTCTCTGTCTGGCTCTTGCGGGCTCTGTCAGTCTCTGGCGGGTTTTGTCTGGATCTGTCAGGCCCTGTGTGACTCTGTCAGGCTTAGTTGGGGCCTGTCATGCTCTGGCAGGCCCAGGGTGCTCTGTCAAGCTTTGTCGAGCTCTGTTGAGCTCCATCGACTTTTGTCGGTCTCTGTCAGGCTCTTGCGGGTTCTGTCAGTCCCTGGCAGGTTTTGTCTGCATCTGTCAGGCCCTGTGTGGCTCTGTCAGGCTTAGTTGGGCCCTGTCGTGCTCTGGCAGGCCCAGGTGGGCTCTGCCAAGCTTTTTTGAGCTCCGTCGAGCTCCGTTAACTTTTGTCAGTCTCTGTCAGGCTCTTGCTGGCTATGTCAGTCCCTGGCGGGTTCTGTGTGGATCTGTCAGGCCCTGTTGTGCTCTGTCAGGCTTAGTTGGGCCCTGTCGTGCTCTGGCAGTCCCAGGTGGGCTTGGTCAAGCTTTGTCGAGCTCTGTTGAGCTCTCTCGACTTTTGTCAGTCTCTGTCTGGCTCTTGCGGGATCTGTCAGTCTCTGGCGGGTTCTGTGTGGATCTGTCAGGCCCTGTTGGGCTCTGTCAGGCTTATTTGGGGCCTGTCGTGCTCTGGCAGGCCCAGGGTGCTCTGTCAAGCTTTGTCGAGCTCTGTTGAGCTTCGTCGACTTTTGTCGGTCTCTGTCAGACTCTTGCAGGCTATGTCAGTCCCTGACGGGCTCTGTCGGGTACTGTGTGGATCTGTCAGGCCCTGTTGGGCTCTGTTCAGGCTTAGTTGGGCCCTGTCGTGCTCTGGCAGGCCCAGGTGGGCTCTGCCAAGCTTTGTCGAGCTCTGTTGAGCTCTCTCGAATTTTGTCGGTCTCTGTCTGGCTCTTTCAGGCTCTGTCAGTCTCTGGCGGGTTCTGTCCGGATCTGTCAGGCCCTGTTGGGCTCTGTCAGGCTTAGTTGGGCCCTGTCGTGCTCTGGCAGGCCCAGGTGGGCTCTGCCAAGCTTTGTTGAGCTCCGTCGAGCTCCGTTGACTTTTGTCAGTCTCTGTTAGGCTCTTCCTGGCTCTGTCAGTCCCTGTGGGTTTCTGTGTGGATCTGTCAGGCCCTGTGTGGCTCTGCCAGGCTTAGTTGGGCCCTGTCATGCTCTGGCAGGCCCAGGTGGGCTCTGCCAAGCTTTGTCGATCTCTGTTGAGCTCTCTCGACTTTTGTCGGTCTCTGTCAGGCTCTTGTGGGCTCTGTCAGTCTCTGGCGGGTTCTGTCTGGATCTGTCAGGCCCTGTTGGGCTCTGATAGACTTAGTTGGGGCCTGTCGTGCTCTGGCAGGCCCAGGTGGGCTCTGCCAAGCTTTGTCGAGCACTGTTGAGCTCCATCGACTTTTGTCGGTCTCTGTCAGGCTCTTGCGGGCTCTGTCAGTCCCTCTCGGGTTCTGTGTGGATCTGTCAGGCCCTGTTGGGCTCTGTCAGGCTTAGTTGGGCCCTGTCGTGCTCTGGCAGGCCCAGGTGGGCTCTGCCAAGATTTGTTGATCTCCGTCGAGATCCATTGACTTTTGTCAGTCTCTGTCAGGCTCTTGCGGGTTCTGTCAGTCCCTGGCAGGTTTTGTCTGGATCTGTCAGGCCCTGTGTGGCTCTGTCAGGCTTAGTTGGGTCCTGTCGTGCTCTGGCAGGCCCAGGTGGGCTCTGCCAAGCTTTTTTGAGCTCCGTCGAGCTCCGTTGACTTTTCTTAGTCTCTGTCAGGCTCTTGCTGGCTATGTCAGTCCCTGGCGGGTTCTGTGTGGATCTGTCAGGCCCTCTTGGGCTCTGTCAGGCTTAGTTGGGCCCTGTCGTGCTTTGGCAGCCCCAGGTGGGCTTGGTCAAGCTTTGTCGAGCTCTGTTGAGCTCTCTCGACTTTTGTCAGTCTCTGTCTGGCTCTTGCGGGCTCTGTCAGTCTCTGGCGGGTTCTGTGTGGATCTGTCAGGCCCTGTTGGGCTCTGTCAGGCTTAGTTGGGGCCTGTCGTGCTCTGGCAGGCCCAGGGTGCTCTGTCAAGCTTTGTCGAGCTCTGTTGAGCTTCGTCGACTTTTGTCGGTCTCTGTCAGACTATTGCAGGCTATTTCAGTCCCTGACGGGCTCTGTCGGGTACTGTGTGGATCTGTCAGGCCCTGTTGGGCTCTGTTCAGGCTTAGTTGGGCCCTGTCGTGCTCTGGCAGGCCCAGGTGGGCTCTGCCAAGCTTTGTCGAGCTCTGTTGAGCTCTCTCGAATTTTGTCTGTCTCTGTCTGGCTCTTGCAGGCTCTGTCAGTCTCTGGCGGGTTCTGTCCGGATCTATCAGGCCCTGTTGGGCTCTGTCAGGCTTAGTTGGGGCCTGTCGTGCTCTGGCAGGCCCAGGTGGGCTCTGCCAAGCTTTGTTGAGCTCCGTCGAGCTCCGTTGACTTTTGTCAGTCTCTGTCAGGCTCTTCCTGGCTCTGTCAGTCCCTGTGGGTTTCTGTGTGGATCTGTCAGGCCCTGTGTGGCTCTGTCAGGCTTAGTTGTGCCCTGTCGTGCTCTGGCAGGCCCAGGTGGGCTCTGCCAAGCTTTGTCGATCTCTGTTGAGCTCTCTCGACTTTTGTCGGTCTCTGTCAGGCTCTTGTGGGCTCTGTCAGTCCCTGTCGGGTTCTGTGTGGATCTGTCAGGCCCTGTTGGGCTCTGATAGACTTAGTTGGGGCCTGTCGTGCTCTGGCAGGCCCAGGTGGGCTCTGCCAAGCTTTGTCGAGCACTGTTGAGCTCCATCGACTTTTGTCGGTCTCTGTCAGGCTCTTGCACATTCTGTCAGTCCCTGGGGGGTTCTGTGTGGATCTGTCAGGCCCTGTGTGGCTCTGTCAGGCTTAGTTGGGCCCTGTCGTGCTCTGGCAGGCCCAGGTGGGCTCTGTCAAGCTTTGTCGAGCTCTGTTGAGCTCCATGGACTTTTGTCGGTCACTGTCAGGCTCTTCCCGGCTCTGTCAGTCCCTGGTGGGTTCTGTCGGGTTCTGTGTGGATCTGTCAGGCCCTGTGGGGCTCTCTCAGGCTTAGTTGGGGCGTATCGTGCTCCATCAGGCCCAGGTGGGCTCTGCCAAGCTTTGTCGAGCTCTGCTGAGCTCTCTCGAATTTTGTCAGTCTCTGTCTGGCTCTTGCAGGCTCTGTCAGTCCCTGGCGGGTTCCGTGTGGATCTGTCAGGCCCTGTTGGGCTCTGACAGGCTTAGTTGGGCCCTGTCATGCTCTGGCAGGCCCAGGTGGGCTCTGCCAAGCTTTGTTGAGCTCTGTTGAGCTCTCTCGACTTTTGTCGGTCCCTGTCAGGCTCTTGCGGGCTCTGTCAGTCCCTCTCGGGTTCTGTGTGGATCTGTCAGGCCCTGTTGGGCTCTGTCAGGCTTAGTTAGGCCCTGTCGTGCTCTGGCAGGCCCAGGTGGGCTCTGCCAAGATTTGTTGATCTCCGTCGAGATCCATTGACTTTTGTCAGTCTCTGTAAGGCTCTTGCGGGTTCTGTCAGTCCCTGGCAGGTTTTGTCTGGATCTGTCAGGCCCTGTTGGGCTCTGTCAGGCTTAGTTGGGCCCTGTCGTGCTCTGGCAGGCCCAGGTGGGCTCTGCCAAGCTTTGTTGAGCTCCGTCGAGCTCCGTTGACTTTTGTCAGTCTCTGTCAGGCTCTTGCTGGCTCTGTCAGTCCTTGGGGGGTTCTGTGTGGATCTGTCAGGCCCTGTGTGGCTCTGTCAGGCTTAATTGGGCCCTGTCGTGATCCGTCAGGCCCAGGTGGGCTCTGTCAAGGTTTGTTGAGCTCTGTTGAGCTTCGTCGACTTTTGTCGGTCTCTGTCAGGCTCTTGTGGGCTCTGGCAGTCCCTGGCGGGTTCTGTGTGGATCTGTCAGGCCCTCTTGGGCTCTGTCAGGCTTAGTTGGGCCCTGTCGTGCTCTGGCAGGCCCAGGTGGGCTCTGCCAAGCTTTTTTGAGCTCCGTCGAGCTCCGTTGACATTTGTCCGTCTCTGTCAGGCTCTTGCTGGCTATGTCAGTCCCTTGCGGTTTCTGTGTGGATCTGTCAGGCCCTGTTGGGCTCTGTCAGGCTTAGTTGGGCCCTGTCGTGCTCTGGCAGTCCCAGGTGGGCTTGGTCAAGCTTTGTCGAGCTCTGTTGAGCTCTCTCGACTTTTGTCAGTCTCTGTCTGGCTCTTGCGGGCTCTGTCAGTCTCTGGCGGGTTCTGTGTGGATCTGTCAGGCCCTGTTGGGCTCTGTCAGGCTTAACTGGGGCCTGTCGTGCTCTGGCAGGCCCAGGGTGCTCTGTCAAGCTTTGTCGAGCTCTGTTGAGCTTCGTCGACTTTTGTCGGTTTCTGTCAGACTCTTGCAGGCTATGTCAGTCCCTGACGGGCTCTGTCGGGTACTGTGTGGATCTGTCAGGCCCTGTTGGGCTCTGTTCAGGCTTAGTTGGGCCCTGTCGTGCTCTGGCAGGCCCAGGTGGGCTCTGCCAAGCTTTGTCGAGCTCTGTTGAGCTCTGCTGACTTTTGTCGGTCCCTGTCAGGCTCTTGCGGGCTCTGTCAGTCCCTCTCGGTTTCTGTGTGGATCTGTCAGGCCCTGTTGGGCTCTGTCAGGCTTAGTTGGGCCCTGTCGTGCTCTGGCAGGCCCAGGTGGGCTCTGCCAAGCTTTGTTGAGCTCTGTCGAGCTCCGTTGAATTTTGTCAGTCTCTGTCAGGCTCTTCCTGGATCTGTCAGTCCCTGTGGGGTTCTGTGTGGATCTGTCAGGCCCTGTTGGGCTCTGATAGACTTAGTTGGGGCCTGTCGTGCTCTGGCAGGCCCAGGTGGGCTCTGCCAAGCTTTGTCGAGCACTGTTGAGCTCCATCGACTTTTGTCGGTCACTGTCAGGCTCTTGCCAGCTCTGTCAGTCCCTGGTGGGTTCTGTCTGGTTCTGTGTGGATCTGTCAGGCCCTGTGGGGCTCTGTCAGGCTTAGTTGGGGCGTATCGTGCTCCATCAGGCCCAGGTGGGCTCTGCCAAGCTTTGTCGAGCTCTGCTGAGCTCTCTCGAATTTTGTCAGTCTCTGTCTGGCTCTTGCAGGCTCTGTCAGTCCCTCTCGTGTTCTGTGTCGATCTGTCAGGCCCTGTTGGGCTCTGACAGGCTTAGTTGGGCCCTGTCATGCTCTGGCAGGCCCAGGTGGGCTCTGCCAAGCTTTGTTGAGCTCTGTTGAGCTCTCTCGACTTTTGTCGGTCCCTGTCAGGCTCTTGCGGGCTCTGTCAGTCCCTCTCGGGTTCTGGGTGGATCTGTCAGGCCATGTTGGGCTCTGCCAGGCTTAGTTGGGCCCTGTCGTGCTCTGGCAGGCCCAGATGGGCTCTGCCAAGATTTGTTGAGCTCCGTCGAGATCCATTGGCTTTTGTCAGTCTCTGTCAGGCTCTTGCTGGCTCTGTCAGTCCCTGGGGGGTGCTGTGTGGATCTGTCAGGCCCTGTTGGGCTCTGTCAGGCTTAGTTGGGCCCTGTCGTGCTCTGGCAGGCCCAGGTGGGCTCTGCCAAGATTTGTCGAGCTCTGTTGAGCTCCGTCGGCTTTTGTCGGTCCCTGTCAGGCTCTTGCGGGCTCTGTCAGTCCTTCTCGGCTTCTGTCTGGATCTGTCAGGCCCTGTGTTGCTCTGTCAGGCTTAGTTGGGCCCTGTCGTGCTCTGGCAGGCCCAGGTGGGCTCTGCCAAGCTTTGTTGAGCTCCGTCGAGCTCCGTTGACTTTTGTTAGTCTCTGTCAGGCTCTTGCTGGCTCTGTCAGTCCTTGGGGGGTTCTGTGTGGATCTGTCAGGCCCTGTGTGGCTCTGTCAGGCTTAATTGGGCCCTGTCGTGCTCCGTCAGGCCCAGGTGGGCTCTGCCAAGCTTTGTCGAGCTCTGTTGAGCTCCGTCGAATTTTGTCGGTCTCTGTCAGGCTCTTGTGGGCTCTGGCAGTCCCTGTCGGGTTCTGTGTGGATCTGTCAGGCCCTGTTGGGCTCTGTCAGGCTTAGTTGAGCCCTGTCGTGCTCTGACAGGCCCAGGTGGGCTCGGTCAAGCTTTGTCGAGCTCTGTTGAGCTCTCTCGACTTTTGTCGGTCTCCGTCTGGCTCTTGCGGGCTCTGTCAGTCTCTGGCGGGTTCTGTCTGGATCTGTCAGGCCCTGTTGGACTCTGTCAGGCTTAATTGGGCCCTGTCGTGCTCTGGCAGGCCCAGGTGGGCTCTGCCAAGCTTTTTTGACCTCCGTCGAGCTCCGTTGACATTTGCCCGTCTCTGTCAGGCTCTTGCTGGCTATGTCAGTCCCTGGCGGGTTCTGTGTGGATCTGTCAGGCCCTGTTGGGCTCTGTCAGGCTTAGTTGGGCCCTGTCGTGCTCTGGCAGTCCCAGGTGGGCTTGGTCAAGCTTTGTCGAGCTCTGTTGAGCTCTCTCGACTTTTGTCAGTCTCTGTCTGGCTCTTGCGGGATCTGTCAGTCTCTGGCGGGTTCTGTGTGGATCTGTCAGGCCCTGTTGGGCTCTGTCAGGCTTAACTGGGGCCTGTCGTGCTCTGGCAGGCCCAGGGTGCTCTGTCAAGCTTTGTCGAGCTCTGTTGAGCTTCGTCGACTTTTGTCGGTCTCTGTCAGACTCTTGCAGGCTATGTCAGTCCCTGACGGGCTCTGTCGGGTACTGTGTGGATCTGTCAGGCCCTGTTGGGCTCTGATAGACTTAGTTGGGGCCTGTCGTGCTCTGGCAGGCCCAGGTGGGCTCTGCCAAGCTTTGTCGAGCACTGTTGAGCTCCATCGACTTTTGTCGTTCTCTGTCAGGCTCTTGCGCGTTCTGTCAGTCCCTGGGGGGTTCTGTGTGGATCTGTCAGGCCCTGTTGGGCTCTGTCAGGCTTAGTTGGGCCCTGTCGTGCTCTGGCAGGCCCAGGTGGGCTCTGTCAAGCTTTGTCGAGCTCTGTTGAGCTCTGTCGAATTTTGTCGGTCACTGTCAGGCTCTTGCCGGCTCTGTCAGTCCCTGGTGGGTTCTGTCGGGTTCTGTGTGGATCTGTCAGGCCCTGTGGGGCTCTCTCAGGCTTAACTGGGGCGTGTCGTTCTCCATCACGCCCAGGTGGGCTCTGCCAAGCTTTGTCGAGCTCTGTTGAGCTCTCTCGACTTTTGTCGGTCTCTGTCAGGCTCTTGTGGGCTCTGTCAGTCTCTGGCGGGTTCTGTCTGGATCTGTCAGGCCCTGTGTGGCTCTGTCAGGCTTAGTTGGGCCCTGTCGTGCTCTGGCAGGCCCAGGTGGGCTCTGCCAAGCTTTTTTGAGCTCCGTCGAGCTCTGTTGACTTTTGTCAGTCTCTGTCAGGCTCTTGCTGGCTATGTCAGACCCTGGCGGGTTCTGTGTGGACCTGTCAGGCCCTGTTGGGCTCTGTCAGGCTTAGTTGGGCCCTGTCGTGCTCTGGCAGTCCCAGGTGGGCTTGTTCAAGCTTTGTCGACCTCTGTTGACCTTCGTCGACTATTGTCGGTCTCTGTCAGACTCTTGCGGGCTCTGTCAGTCCCTGGCGGGCTCTGTCGGGTACTGTGTGGATCTGTCAGGCCCTGTGTGGCTCTGTCAGGCTTAGTTGGGCCCTGTCGTGCTCTGGCAGGCCCCGGTGGGCTCTGCCAAGCTTTGTTGAGCTCTGTCGAGCTCCTTTGAATTTTGTCAGTCTCTGTCAGGCTCTTGCTGGCTCTGTCAGTCCCTGGGGGGTTCTGTGTGGATCTGTCAGGCCCTGTGTGGCTCTGTCAGGCTTAATTGGGCCCTGTCGTGCTCCGTCAGGCCCAGGTGGGCTCTGCCAAGCTTTGTCGAGCTCTGTTGAGCTCCGTTGACTTTTGTCGGTCTCTGTCAGGCTCTTGCGGGCTCTGTCAGTCCCTTTGGGGTTCTGTGTGGATCTGTCAGGCCCTGTTGGGCTCTGTCAGGCTTAGTTGGGCCCTGTCGTGCTCTGGCAGGCCCAGGTGGGCTCTGCCAAGCTTTGTCGAGCTCTGTTGAGCTCTCTCGACTTTTGTCAGTCTCTGTCTGTCTCTTGCGGGCTCTGTCAGTCTCTGGCGGGTTCTGTCTGGATCTGTCAGGCCCTGTGTGGCTCTGTCAGGCTTAGTTGGGCCCTGTCGTGCTCTGGCAGGCCCAGGTGGGCTCTGCCAAGATTTGTCGAGCTCTGTTGAGCTCTGTTGACTTTTGTCGGTCCCTGTCAGGCTCTTGCGGGCTCTGTCAGTCCCTGTCGGCTTTTGTCTGGATCTGTCAGGCCCTGTGTGGCTCTGTCAGGCTTAGTTGGGCCCTGTCGTGCTCTGGCAGGCCCATGTGGGCTCTGCCAAGCTTTGTTGAGCTCCGTCGAACTCCGTTTACTTTTGTCAGTCTCTGTCAGGCTGTTGCGGGCTCTGTCAGTCCCTGGGGGGTTCTGTGTGGATCTGTCAGGCCCTGTGTGGCTCTGTCAGGCTTAATTGGGCCCTGTCGTGCTCCGTCAGGCCCAGGTGGGCTCTGCCAAGCTTTGTCGAGCTCTGTTGAGCTCCGTCGACTTTTGTCGGTCTCTGTCAGGCTCTTGCGGGCTCTGTCAGTCCCTGGCGGGTTCTGTGTGGATCTGTCAGGCCCTGTTGGGCTCTGTCAGGCTTAGTTGGGCCCTGTCGTGCTCTGGCAGGCCCAGGTGGGCTCGGTCAAGTTTTGTTGAGCTCTGTTGAGCTCTCTCGACATTTGTCGGTCTCTGTCTGGCTCTTGCGGGTTCTGTCAGTCCCTGGCAGGTTTTGTCTGGATCTGTCAGGCCCTGTTGGGCTCCGTCAGGCTTAGTTGGGCCCTGTCGTGCTCTGGCAGGCCCAGGTGGGCTCTGCCAAGATTTTGAGCTCCGTCGAGCTCCGTTGACTTTTGTCAGTCTCTGTCAGGCTCTTGCTGGCTATGTCAGTCCCTGGCGGGTTCTGTGTGGATCTGTCAGGCCCTGTTGGGCTCTGTCAGGCTTAGTTGGGCCCTGTCGTGCTCTGGCAGTCCCAGGTGGGCTTGGTCAAGCTTTGTCGAGCTCTGTTGAGCTCTCTCGACTTTTGTCAGTCTCTGTCTGGCTCTTGCGGGCTCTGTCAGTCTCTGGCGGGTTCTGTGTGGATCTGTCAGGCCCTGTGTGGCTCTGTCAGGCTTTGTTGGGCCCTGTCGTGCTCTGGCAGGCCCAGGTGGGCTCTGCCAAGCTTTGTCGACCTCTGTTGAGCTCCATCGACTTTTGTCGGTCTCTGTCAGGCTCTTGCGGGTTCTGTCAGTCCCTGGCAGATTCTGTCTGGATCTGTCAGGCCTTGTTGGGCTCTGTCAGGCTTAGTTGGGCCCTGTCGTGCTCTGGCAGGCCCAGGTGGGCTATGCCAAGCTTTCTCGAGCTCTGTTAATCTCTGTCGACTTCTGTCGGTCTCTGTCAGGCTCTTGCGGGCTCTGTCAGTCCCTGGCGGGTTCTGTCGGGTTCTGTGTGGATCTGTCAGGCCCTGTTGGGCTCTGTCAGGCTTAGTTGGGCCCTGTCGTGCTCTGGCAGGCCCAGGTGGGCTCTGTCAAGCTTTGTCGAGCTCTTTTGAGCTCCGTCAACTTTTGTCGGTCTCTGTCTGGCTCTTGTGGGTTCTGTCAGTCCCTGTCGGGTTCTGTGTGGATCTGTCAGGCCCTGTTGGACTCTGTCAGGCTTAGTTGGGCCCTGTCGTGCTCTGGCAGTCCCAGGTGGGCTTGGTCAAGCTTTGTCGAGCTCTGTTGAGCTCTCTCGACTTTTGTCAGTCTCTGTCTGGCTCTTGCGGGCTCTGTCAGTCTCTGGCGGATTCTATGTGGATCTGTCAGGCCCTGTTGGGCTCTGTCAGGCTTAGTTGGGCCCTTTCGTGCTCTGGCAGTCCCCGGTGGGCTCGGTCAAGATTTGTCGAGCTCTGTTGAGCTCTCTCGACTTTTGTCAGTCTCTGTCTGGCTCTTGCGGGCTCTGTCAGTCCCTGGGGGGTTCTGTGTGGATCTGTCAGGCCCTGTTGGGCTCTGTCAGGCTTAGTTAGGCCCTGTCGTGCTCTGGCAGGCCCAGGTGGGCTCTGCCAAGCTTTCTCGAGCTCTGTTGAGCTCCGTCGACTTCTGTCGGTCTCTGTCAGGCTCTTGCGGGCTCTGTCAGTCCCTGGCGGGTTCTGTCGGGTTCTGTGTGGATCTGTCAGGCCCTGTTGGGCTCTGTCAGGCTTAATTGGGCCCTGTCGTGCTCTGGCAGGCCCAGGTGGGCTCTGTCAAGTTTTGTTGAGCTCTGTTGAGCTCTCTCGACTTTTGTCGGTCTCTGTCTGGCTCTTGCGGGTTCTGTCAGTCCCTGGCAGGTTTTGTCTGGATCTGTCAGGCCCTGTTGGGCTCCGTCAGGCTTAGTTGGGCCCTGTCGTGCTCTGGCAGGCCCAGGTGGGCTCTGCGAAGATTTTGAGCTCCGTCGAGCTCCGTTGACTTTTGTCAGTCTCTGTCAGGCTCTTGCTGGCTATGTCAGTCCCTGGCGGGTTCTGTGTGGATCTGTCAGGCCCTGTTGGGCTCTGTCAGGCTTAGTTGGGCCCTGTCGTGCTCTGGCAGTCCCAGGTGGGCTTGGTCAAGCTTTGTCGAGCTCTGTTGAGCTCTCTCGACTTTTGTCAGTCTCTGTCTGGCTCTTGCGGGCTCTGTCAGTCTCTGGCGGGTTCTGTGTGGATCTGTCAGGCCCTGTTGGGCTCTGTCAGGCTTAACTGGGGCCTGTCGTGCTCTGGCAGGCCCAGGTGGGCTCTGCCAAGCTTTGTCGAGCACTGTTGAGCTCCATCGACTTTTGTCGGTGTCTGTCAGGCTCTTGCGGGTTCTGTCAGTCCCTGTCAGGTTCTGTCTGGATCTGTCAGGCCCTGTGTGGCTCTGTCAGGCTTAGTTGGGCCCTGTCGTGCTCTGGCAGGCCCAGGTGGGCTATGCCAAGCTTTCTCGAGCTCTGTTGAGCTCCGTCGACTTCTGTCGGTCTCTGTCAGGCTCTTGCGGGCTCTGTCAGTCCCTGGCGGGTTCTGTCGGGTTCTGTGTGGATCTGTCAGGCCCTGTTGGGCTCTGTCAGGCTTAGTTGGGCCCTGTCGAGCTCTGGTAGTCCCAGGTGGGCTCGGTCAAGCTTTCTCGAGCTCTGTTGAGCTCTCTCTTGTCGGTCTCCGTCTGGCTCTTGCAGGCTCTGTCAGGCTCTGGCGGGTTCTGTGTGGATCTGTCAGGCCCTGTGTGGCTCTGTAAGGCTTAGTTGGGCCCTGTCGTGCTCTGGCAGGCCCAGGTGGGCTCTGCCAAGCTTTCTCGAGCTCTGTTGAGCTCCGTCGACTTTTGTCGGTCCCTGTCAGGCTCTTGCGGGCTCTGTCAGTCCCTTTCGGCTTCTGTCTGGATCTGTCAGGCCCTGTGTGGCTCTGTCAGGCTTAGTTGGGCCCTGTCGTGCTCTGGCAGGCCCAGGTGGGCTCTGCCAAGCTTTGATGAGCTCCGTCGAGCTCCGTTGACTTTTGTCAGTCTCTGTCAGGCTCTTGCTGGCTCTGTCAGTCCCTGGGGGGTTCTGTGTGGATCTGTCAGGCCCTGTGTGGCTCTGTCAGTCTTAATTGGGCCCTGTCGTGCTCCGTCAGGCCCAGGTGGGCTTTGTCAAGGTTTGTTGAGCTCTGTTGAGCTCTCTCGACTTTTGTCGGTCTCTGTCAGGCTCTTGCGGGCTCTGTCAGTCCCTGTCGGGTTCTGTGTGGATCTGTCACGCCCTGTTGGGCTCTGTCAGGCTTAGTTGGGCCCTGTCGTGCTCTGGCAGGCCCAGGTGGGCTCGGTCAAGCTTTGTCGAGCTCTGTTGAGCTCTCTCGACTTTTGTCGGTCTCCGTCTGGCTCTTGCGGGCTCTGTCAGTCTCTGGAGGGTTCTGTCTGTATCTGTCAGGCCCTCTTGGGCTCTGTCAGGCTTAGTTGGGGCCTGTCGTGCTCTGGCAGGCCCAGGGTGCTCTGTCAAGCTTTGTCGAGCTCTGTTGAGCTCCATGGACTTTTGTCAGTCTCTGTCAGGCTCTTGCGGGTTCTGTCAGTCCCTGGCAGGTTTTGTCTGGATCTGTCAGGCCCTGTTGGGCTCCGTCAGGCTTAGTTGGGCCCTGTCGTGCTCTGGCAGGCCCAGGTGGGCTCTGCCAAGCTTTTTTGAGCTCCGTCGAGCTCCGTTGACTTTTGTCAGTCTCTGTCAGGCTCTTGCTGGCTATGTCAGTCCCTGGCGGGTTCTGTCGGGTTCTGTGTGGATCTGTCAGGCCCTGTGGGGCTCTCTCAGGCTTAGTTGGGGCGTATCGTGCTCCATCAGGCCCAGGTGGGCTCTGCCAAGCTTTGTCGAGCTCTGCTGAGCTCTCTCGAATTTTGTCAGTCTCTGTCTGGCTCTTGCAGGCTCTGTCAGTCCCTGGCGGGTTCCGTGTGGATCTGTCAGGCCCTGTTGGGCTCTGACAGGCTTAGTTGGGCCCTGTCATGCTCTGGCAGGCCCAGGTGGGCTCTGCCAAGCTTTGTTGAGCTCTGTTGAGCTCTCTCGACTTTTGTCGGTCCCTGTCAGGCTCTTGCGGGCTCTGTCAGTCCCTCTCGGCTTCTGTCTGGATCTGTCAGGCCCTGTTGGGCTCTGTCAGGCTTAGTTGGGCCCTGTCGTGCTCTGGCAGGCCCAGGTGGGCTCTGCCAAGATTTGTTGATCTCCGTCGAGCTCCGTTGACTTTTGTCAGTCTCTGTCAGGCTCTTGCTGGCTCTGTCAGTCCTTGGGGGGTTCTGTGTGGATCTGTCAGGCCCTGTGTGGCTCTGTCAGGCTTAGTTGGGCCCTGTCGTGATCCGTCAGGCCCAGGTGGGCTCTTTCAAGGTTTGTTGAGCTCTGTTGAGCTTCGTCGACTTTTGTCGGTCTCTGTCAGGCTCTTGTGGGCTCTGGCAGTCCCTGGCGGGTTCTGTGTGGATCTGTCAGGCCCTCTTGGGCTCTGTCAGGCTTAGCTGGGCCCTGTCGTGCTCTGGCAGGCCCAGGTGGGCTCTGCCAAGCTTTTTTGAGCTCCGTCGAGCTCCGTTGACATTTGTCCGTCTCTGTCAGGCTCTTGCTGGCTATGTCAGTCCCTTGCGGTTTCTGTGTGGATCTGTCAGGCCCTGTTGGGCTCTGTCAGGCTTAGTTGGGCCCTGTCGTGCTCTGGCAGTCCCAGGTGGGCTTGGTCAAGCTTTGTCGAGCTCTGTTGAGCTCTCTCGGCTTTTGTCAGTCTCTGTCTGGCTCTTGCGGGCTCTGTCAGTCTCTGGCGGGTTCTGTGTGGATCTGTCAGGCCCTGTTGGGCTCTGTCAGGCTTATTTGGGGCCTGTCGTGCTCTGGCAGGCCCAGGGTGCTCTGTCAAGCTTTGTCAAGCTCTGTTGAGCTTCGTCGACTTTTGTCGGTCTCTGTCAGACTCTTGCAGGCTATGTCAGTCCCTGACGGGCTCTGTCGGGTACTGTGTGGATCTGTCAGGCCCTGTTGGGCTCTGTTCAGGCTTAGTTGGGCCCTGTCGTGCTCTGGCAGGCCCAGGTGGGCTCTGCCAAGCTTTGTCGAGCTCTGTTGAGCTCTGCTGACTTTTGTCGGTCCCTGTCAGGCTCTTGCGGGCTCTGTCAGTCCCTCTCGGTTTCTGTGTGGATCTGTCAGGCCCTGTTGGGCTCTGTCAGGCTTAGTTGGGCCCTGTCGTGCTCTGGCAGGCCCAGGTGGGCTCTGCCAAGCTTTGTTGAGCTCTGTCGAGCTCCGTTGAATTTTGTCAGTCTCTGTCAGGCTCTTCCTGGATCTGTCAGTCCCTGTGGGGTTCTGTGTGGATCTGTCAGGCCCTGTGTGTCTCTGTCAGGCTTAGTTGGGCCCTGTCGTGCTCTGGCAGGCCCAGGTGGGCTCGGTCAAGCTTTGTCGAGCTCTGTTGAGCTCTCTCGACTTTTGTCGGTCTCTGTCAGGCTCTTGTGGGCTCTGTCAGTCTCTGGCGGGTTCTGTCTGGATCTGTCAGGCCCTGTTGGGCTCTGATAGACTTAGTTGGGGCCTGTCGTGCTCTGGCAGGCCCAGGTGGGCTCTGCCAAGCTTTGTCGAGCACTGTTGAGCTCCATCGACTTTTGTCGTTCTCTGTCAGGCTCTTGCGCGTTCTGTCTGTCCCTGGGGGGTTCTGTGTGGATCTGTCAGGCCCTGTTGGGCTCTGTCAGGCTTAGTTGGGCCCTGTCGTGCTCTGGCAGGCCCAGGTGGGCTCTGCCAAGCCTTGTTGAGCTCTGTTGAGCTCTCTTGACTTTTGTCGGTCCCTGTCAGGCTCTTGCGGGCTCTGTCAGTCCCTCTCGGGTTCTGTGTGGATCTGTCAGGCCATGTTGGGCTCTGTCAGGCTTAGTTGGGCCCTGTCGTGCTCTGGCAGGCCCAGGTGGGCTCTGCCAAGATTTGTTGAGCTCCGTCGAGATCCATTGGCTTTTGTCAGTCTCTGTCAGGCTCTTGCTGGCTCTGTCAGTCCCTGGGGGGTGCTGTGTGGATCTGTCAGGCCCTGTTGGGCTCTGTCAGGCTTAGTTGGGCCCTGTCGTGCTCTGGCAGGCCCAGGTGGGCTCTGCCAAGCTTTGTCGAGCTCTGTTGAGCTCCGTCGGCCTTTGTCGGTCCCTGTCAGGCTCTTGCGGGCTCTGTCAGTCCTTCTCGGCTTCTGTCTGGATCTGTCAGGCCCTGTGTTGCTCTGTCAGGCTTAGTTGGGCCCTGTCGTGCTCTGGCAGGCCCAGGTGGGCTCTGCCAAGCTTTGTTGAGCTCCGTCGAGCTCCGTTGACTTTTGTCAGTCTCTGTCAGGCTCTTGCTGGCTCTGTCAGTCCTTGGGGGGTTCTGTGTGGATCTGTCAGGCCCTGTGTGGCTCTGTCAGGCTTAATTGGGCCCTGTCGTGCTCCGTCAGGCCCAGGTGGGCTCTGCCAAGCTTTGTCGAGCTCTGTTGAGCTCCGTCGACTTTTGTCGGTCTCTGTCAGGCTCTTGTGGGCTCTGGCAGTCCCTGTCGGGTTCTGTGTGGATCTGTCAGGCCCTGTTGGGCTCTGTCAGGCTTAGTTGAGCCCTGTCGTGCTCTGGCAGGCCCAGGTGGGCTCGGTCAAGCTTTGTCGAGCTCTGTTGAGCTCTCTCGACTTTTGTCGGTCTCCGTCTGGCTCTTGCGGGCTCTGTCAGTCTCTGGCGGGTTCTGTCTGGATCTGTCAGGCCCTGTTGGACTCTGTCAGGCTTAATTGGGCCCTGTCGTGCTCTGGCAGGCCCAGGTGGGCTCTGCCAAGCTTTTTTGACCTCCGTCGAGCTCCGTTGACATTTGCCCGTCTCTGTCAGGCTCTTGCTGGCTATGTCAGTCCCTGGCGGGTTCTGTGTGGATCTGTCAGGCCCTGTTGGGCTCTGTCAGGCTTAGTTGGGCCCTGTCGTGCTCTGGCAGTCCCAGGTGGGCTTGGTCAAGCTTTGTCGAGCTCTGTTGAGCTCTCTCGACTTTTGTCAGTCTCTGTCTGGCTCTTGCGGGCTCTGTCAGTCTCTGGCGGGTTCTGTGTGGATCTGTCAGGCCCTGTTGGGCTCTGTCAGGCTTAACTGGGGCCTGTCGTGCTCTGGCAGGCCCAGGGTGCTCTGTCAAGCTTTGTCGAGCTCTGTTGAGCTTCGTCGACTTTTGTCGGTCTCTGTCAGACTCTTGCAGGTTATGTCAGTCCCTGACGGGCTCTGTCGGGTACTGTGTGGATCTGTCAGGCCCTGTTGGGCTCTGATAGACTTAGTTGGGGCCTGTCGTGCTCTGGCAGGCCCAGGTGGGCTCTGCCAAGCTTTGTCGAGCACTGTTGAGCTCCATCGACTTTTGTCGTTCTCTGTCAGGCTCTTGCGCGTTCTGTCAGTCCCTGGGGGGTTCTGTGTGGATCTGTCAGGCCCTGTTGGGCTCTGTCAGGCTTAGTTGGGCCCTGTCGTGCTCTGGCAGGCCCAGGTGGGCTCTGTCAAGCTTTGTCGAGCTCTGTTGAGCTCTGTCGAATTTTGTCGGTCACTGTCAGGCTCTTGCCGGCTCTGTCAGTCCCTGGTGGGTTCTGTCGGGTTCTGTGTGGATCTGTCAGGCCCTGTGGGGCTCTCTCAGGCTTAACTGGGGCGTGTCGTTCTCCATCACGCCCAGGTGGGCTCTGCCAAGCTTTGTCGAGCTCTGTTGAGCTCTCTCGACATTTGTCGGTCTCTGTCAGGCTCTTGCGGGTTCTGTCAGTCTCTGGCGGGTTCTGTCTGGATCTGTCAGGCCCTGTGTGGCTCTGTCAGGCTTAGTTGGGCCCTGTCGTGCTCTGGCAGGCCCAGGTGGGCTCTGCCAAGCTTTTTTGAGCTCCGTCGAGCTCTGTTGACTTTTGTCAGTCTCTGTCAGGCTCTTGCTGGCTATGTCAGACCCTGGCGGGTTCTGTGTGGATCTGTCAGGCCCTGTTGGGCTCTGTCAGGCTTAGTTGGGCCCTGTCGTGCTCTGGCAGTCCCAGGTGGGCTTGGTCAAGCTTTGTCGACCTCTGTTGACCTTCGTCGACTATTGTCGGTCTCTGTCAGACTCTTGCGGGCTCTGTCAGTCCCTGGCGGGCTCTGTCGGGTACTGTGTGGATCTGTCAGGCCCTGTGTGGCTCTGTCAGGCTTAGTTGGGCCCTGTCGTGCTCTGGCAGGCCCCGGTGGGCTCTGCCAAGCTTTGTTGAGCTCTGTCGAGCTCCTTTGACTTTTGTCAGTCTCTGTCAGGCTCTTGCTGGCTCTGTCAGTCCCTGGGGGGTTCTGTGTGGATCTGTCAGGCCCTGTGTGGCTCTGTCAGGCTTAATTGGGCCCTGTCGTGCTCCGTCAGGCCCAGGTGGGCTCTGCCAAGCTTTGTCGAGCTCTGTTGAGCTCCGTTGACTTTTGTCGGTCTCTGTCAGGCTCTTGCGGGCTCTGTCAGTCCCTTTGGGGTTCTGTGTGGATCTGTCAGGCCCTGTTGGGCTCTGTCAGGCTTAGTTGGGCCCTGTCGTGCTCTGGCAGGCCCAGGTGGGCTCGGTCAAGCTTTTCGAGCTCTGTTGAGCTCTCTCGACTTTTGTCAGTCTCCGTCTGTCTCTTGCGGGCTCTGTCAGTCTCTGGCGGGTTCTGTCTGTATCTGTCAGGCCCTGTGTGGCTCTGTCAGGCTTAGTTGGGCCCTGTCGTGCTCTGGCAGGCCCAGGTGGGCTCTGCCAAGATTTGTCGAGCTCTGTTGAGCTCTGTTGACTTTTGTCGGTCCCTGTCAGGCTCTTGCGGGCTCTGTCAGTCCCTGTCGGCTTTTGTCTGGATCTGTCAGGCCCTGTGTGGCTCTGTCAGGCTTAATTGGGCCCTGTCGTGCTCTGGCAGGCCCAGGTGGGCTCTGCCAAGCTTTGTTGAGCTCCGTCGAACTCCGTTTACTTTTGTCAGTCTCTGTCAGGCTGTTGCGGGCTCTGTCAGTCCCTGGGGGGTTCTGTGTGGATCTGTCAGGCCCTGTGTGGCTCTGTCAGGCTTAATTGGGCCCTGTCGTGCTCCGTCAGGCCCAGGTGGGCTCTGCCAAGCTTTGTCGAGCTCTGTTGAGCTCCGTCGACTTTTGTCGGTCTCTGTCAGGCTCTTGCGGGCTCTGTCAGTCCCTGGCGGGTTCTGTGTGGATCTGTCAGGCCCTGTTGGGCTCTGTCAGGCTTAGTTGGGCCCTGTCGTGCTCTGGCAGGCCCTGGTGGGCTCGGTCTAGTTTTGTTGAGCTCTGTTGAGCTCTGTCGACTTCTGTCGGTCTCTGTCAGGCTCTTGCGGGCTCTGTCAGTCCCTGGCGGGTTCTGTCGGGTTCTGTGTGGATCTGTCAGGCCCTGTTGGCCTCTGTCAGGCTTAGTTGGGCCCTATCGTGCTCTGGCAGTCCCAGGTGGGCTCTGTCAAGCTTTGTCGAGCTCTGTTGAGCTCCGTCAACTTTTGTCGGTCTCTGTCTGGCTCTTGTGGGTTCTGTCAGTCCCTGTCGGGTTCTGTGTGGATCTGTCAGGCCCTGTTGGGCTCTGTCAGGCTTAGTTGGGCCCTGTCGTGCTCTGGCAGGCCCAAGTGGGCTTGGTCAAGCTTTGTCGAGCTCTGTTGAGCTCTCTCGACTTTTGTCAGTCTCTGTCTGGCTCTTGCGGGCTCTGTCAGTCTCTGGCGGATTCTATGTGGATCTGTCAGGCCCTGTTGGGCTCTGTCAGGCTTAGTTGGGCCCTTTCGTGCTCTGGCAGTCCCCGGTGGGCTTGGTCAAGATTTGTCGAGCTCTGTTGAGCTCTCTCGACTTTTGTCAGTCTCTGTCTGGCTCTTGCGGGCTCTGTCAGTCCCTGGGGGGTTCTGTGTGGATCTGTCAGGCCCTGTTGGGCTCTGTCAGGCTTAGTTAGGCCCTGTCATGCTCTGGCAGGCCCAGGTGGGCTCTGCCAAGCTTTCTCGAGCTCTGTTGAGCTCCGTCGACTTCTGTCGGTCTCTGTCAGGCTCTTGCGGGCTCTGTCAGTCCCTGGCGGGTTCTGTCGGGTTCTGTGTGGATCTGTCAGGCCCTGTTGGGCTCTGTCAGGCTTAGTTGGGCCCTGTCGTGCTCTGGCAGGCCCAGGTGGGCTCTGTCAAGTTTTGTTGAGCTCTGTTGAGCTCTCTCGACTTTTGTCGGTCTCTGTCTGGCTCTTGCGGGTTCTGTCAGTCCCTGGCAGGTTTTGTCTGGATCTGTCAGGCCCTGTTGGGCTCCGTCAGGCTTAGTTGGGCCCTGTCGTGCTCTGGCAGGCCCAGGTGGGCTCTGCCAAGATTTTGAGCTCCGTCGAGCTCCGTTGACTTTTGTCAGTCTCTGTCAGGCTCTTGCTGGCTATGTCAGTCCCTGGCGGGTTCTGTGTGGATCTGTCAGGCCCTGTTGGGCTCTGTCAGGCTTAGTTGGGCCCTGTCGTGCTCTGGCAGTCCCAGGTGGGCTTGGTCAAGCTTTGTCGAGCTCTGTTGAGCTCTCTCGACTTTTGTCAGTCTCTGTCTGGCTCTTGCGGGCTCTGTCAGTCTCTGGCGGGTTCTGTGTGGATCTGTCAGGCCCTGTTGGGCTCTGTCAGGCTTAACTGGGGCCTGTCGTGCTCTGGCAGGCCCAGGTGGGCTCTGCCAAGCTTTGTCGAGCACTGTTGAGCTCCATCGACTTTTGTCGGTCTCTGTCAGGCTCTTGCGGGTTCTGTCAGTCCCTGTCAGGTTCTGTCTGGATCTGTCAGGCCCTGTGTGGCTCTGTCAGGCTTAGTTGGGCCCTGTCGTGCTCTGGCAGGCCCAGGTGGGCTATGCCAAGCTTTCTCGAGCTCTGTTGAGCTCCGTCGACTTCTGTCGGTCTCTGTCAGGCTCTTGCGGGCTCTGTCAGTCCCTGGCGGGTTCTGTCGGGTTCTGTGTGGATCTGTCAGGCCCTGTTGGGCTCTGTCAGGCTTAGTTGGGCTCTGTCGTGCTCTGGCAGGCCCAGGTGGGCTCTGTCAAGCTTTGTCGAGCTCTTTTGAGCTCCGTCAACTTTTGTCGGTCTCTGTCTGGCTCTTGTGGGTTCTGTCAGTCCCTCTCGGGTTCTGTGTGGATCTGTCAGGCCCTGTGTGGCTCTGTCAGGCTTAGTTGGGCCCTGTCGTGCTCTGGCAGTCCCAGGTGGGCTCGGTCAAGCTTTGTTGAGCTCTGTTGAGCTCTCTCAAATTTTGTCGGTCTCCGTCTGGCTCTTGCAGGCTCTGTCAGTCTCTGGCGGGTTCTGTCTGGATCTGTCAGGCCCTGTTGGGCTCTGTAAGGCTTAGTTGGGCCCTGTCGTGCTCTGGCAGGCCCAGGTGGACTCTGCCAAGCTTTGTCGAGCTCTGTTGAGCTCCGTCGACTTTTGTCGGTCCCTGTCAGGCTCTTGCGGGCTCTGTCAGTCCCTGTCGGCTTCTGTCTGGATCTGTCAGGCCCTGTGTGGCTCTGTCAGGCTTAGTTGGGCCCTGTCGAGCTCTTGCAGTCCCAGGTGGGCTCGGTCAAGCTTTGTCGAGCTCTGTTGAGCTCTCTCGACTTTTGTCGGTCTCCGTCTGGCTCTTGCAGGCTCTGTCAGTCTCTGGCGGGTTCTGTGTGGATCTGTCAGGCCCTGTGTGGCTCTGTAAGGCTTAGTTGGGCCCTGTCGTGCTCTGGCAGGCCCAGGTGGGCTCTGCCAAGCTTTCTCGAGCTCTTTTGAGCTCCGTCGACTTTTGTCGGTCCCTGTCAGGCTCTTGCGGGCTCTGTCAGTCCCTTTCGGCTTCTGTCTGGATCTGTCAGGCCCTGTGTGGCTCTGTCAGGCTTAGTTGGGCCCTGTCGTGCTCTGGCAGGCCCAGGTGGGCTCTGCCAAGCTTTGATGAGCTCCGTCGAGCTCCGTTGACTTTTGTCAGTCTCTGTCAGGCTCTTGCTGGCTCTGTCAGTCCCTGGGGGGTTCTGTGTGGATCTGTCAGGCCCTGTGTGGCTCTGTCAGGCTTAATTGGGCCCTGTCGTGCTCCGTCAGGCCCAGGTGGGCTTTGTCAAGGTTTGTTGAGCTCTGTTGAGCTCTCTCGACTTTTGTCGGTCTCTGTCAGGCTCTTGCGGGCTCTGTCAGTCCCTGTCGGGTTCTGTGTGGATCTGTCACGCCCTGTTGGGCTCTGTCAGGCTTAGTTGGGCCCTGTCGTGCTCTGGCAGGCCCAGGTGGGCTCGGTCAAGCTTTGTCGAGCTCTGTTGAGCTCTCTCGACTTTTGTCGGTCTCCGTCTGGCTCTTGCGGGCTCTGTCAGTCTCTGGCGGGTTCTGTCTGTATCTGTCAGGCCCTCTTGGGCTCTGTCAGGCTTAGTTGGGGCCTGTCGTGCTCTGGCAGGCCCAGGGTGCTCTGTCAAGCTTTGTCGAGCTCTGTTGAGCTCCATGGACTTTTGTCAGTCTCTGTCAGGCTCTTGCGGGTTCTGTCAGTCCCTGGCAGGTTTTGTCTGGATCTGTCAGGCCCTGTTGGGCTCCGTCAGGCTTAGTTGGGCCCTGTCGTGCTCTGGCAGGCCCAGGTGGGCTCTGCCAAGCTTTTTTGAGCTCCGTCGAGCTCCGTTGACTTTTGTCAGTCTCTGTCAGGCTCTTGCTGGCTATGTCAGTCCCTGGCGGGTTCTGTGTGGATCTGTCAGGCCCTGTTGGGCTCTGTCAGGCTTAGTTGGGCCCTGTCGTGCTCTGGCAGTCCCAGGTGGGCTCTGCCAAGCTTTGTCGAGCTCTGTTGAGCTCTCTCGACTTTTGTCAGTCTCTGTCTGGCTCTTGCGGGCTCTGTCAGTCTCTGGCGGGTTCTGTGTGGATCTGTCAGGCCCTGTGTGGCTCTGTCAGGCTTAGTTGGGCCCTGTCGTGCTCTGGCAGGCCCAAGTGGGCTTGGTCAAGCTTTGTCGAGCTCTGTTGAGCTCTCTCGACTTTTGTCAGTCTCTGCCTGGCTCTTGCGGGCTCTGTCAGTCTCTGGCGGATTCTATGTGGATCTGTCAGGCCCTGTTGGGCTCTGTCAGGCTTAGTTGGGCCCTTTCGTGCTCTGGCAGTCCCCGGTGGGCTTGGTCAAGATTTGTCGAGCTCTGTTGAGCTCTCTCGACTTTTGTCAGTCTCTGTCTGGCTCTTGCGGGCTCTGTCAGTCCCTGGGGGGTTCTGTGTGGATCTGTCAGGCCCTGTTGGGCTCTGTCAGGCTTAGTTAGGCCCTGTCGTGCTCTGGCAGGCCCAGGTGGGCTCTGCCAAGCTTTCTCGAGCTCTGTTGAGCTCCGTCGACTTCTGTCAGTCTCTGTCAGGCTCTTGCGGGCTCTGTCAGTCCCTGGCGGGTTCTGTCGGGTTCTGTGTGGATCTGTCAGGCCCTGTTGGGCTCTGTCAGGCTTAGTTGGGCCCTGTCGTGCTCTGGCAGGCCCAGGTGGGCTCTGTCAAGTTTTGTTGAGCTCTGTTGAGCTCTCTCGACTTTTGTCGGTCTCTGTCTGGCTCTTGCGGGTTCTGTCAGTCCCTGGCAGGTTTTGTCTGGATCTGTCAGGCCCTGTTGGGCTCCGTCAGGCTTAGTTGGGCCCTGTCGTGCTCTGGCAGGCCCAGGTGGGCTCTGCCAAGATTTTGAGCTCCGTCGAGCTCCGTTGACTTTTGTCAGTCTCTGTCAGGCTCTTGCTGGCTATGTCAGTCCCTGGCGGGTTCTGTGTGGATCTGTCAGGCCCTGTTGGGCTCTGTCAGGCTTAGTTGGGCCCTGTCGTGCTCTGGCAGTCCCAGGTGGGCTTGGTCAAGCTTTGTCGAGCTCTGTTGAGCTCTCTCGACTTTTGTCAGTCTCTGTCTGGCTCTTGCGGGCTCTGTCAGTCTCTGGCGGGTTCTGTGTGGATCTGTCAGGCCCTGTTGGGCTCTGTCAGGCTTAACTGGGGCCTGTCGTGCTCTGGCAGGCCCAGGTGGGCTCTGCCAAGCTTTGTCGAGCACTGTTGAGCTCCATCGACTTTTGTCGGTCTCTGTCAGGCTCTTGCGGGTTCTGTCAGTCCCTGTCAGGTTCTGTCTGAATCTGTCAGGCCCTGTGTGGCTCTGTCAGGCTTAGTTGGGCCCTGTCGTGCTCTGGCAGGCCCAGGTGGGCTATGCCAAGCTTTCTCGAGCTCTGTTGAGCTCCGTCGACTTCTGTCGGTCTCTGTCAGGCTCTTGCGGGCTCTGTCAGTCCCTGGCGGGTTCTGTCGGGTTCTGTGTGGATCTGTCAGGCCCTGTTGGGCTCTGTCAGGCTTAGTTGGGCTCTGTCGTGCTCTGGCAGGCCCAGGTGGGCTCTGTCAAGCTTTGTCGAGCTCTTTTGAGCTCCGTCAACTTTTGTCGGTCTCTGTCTGGCTCTTGTGGGTTCTGTCAGTCCCTCTCGGGTTCTGTGTGGATCTGTCAGGCCCTGTGTGGCTCTGTCAGGCTTAGTTGGGCCCTGTCGTGCTCTGGCAGTCCCAGGTGGGCTCGGTCAAGCTTTGTCGAGCTCTGTTGAGCTCTCTCAAATTTTGTCGGTCTCCGTCTGGCTCTTGCAGGCTCTGTCAGTCTCTGGCGGGTTCTGTCTGGATCTGTCAGGCCCTGTTGGGCTCTGTAAGGCTTAGTTGGGCCCTGTCGTGCTCTGGCAGGCCCAGGTGGACTCTGCCAAGCTTTGTCGAGCTCTGTTGAGCTCCGTCGACTTTTGTCGGTCCCTGTCAGGCTCTTGCGGGCTCTGTCAGTCCCTGTCGGCTTCTGTCTGGATCTGTCAGGCCCTGTGTGGCTCTGTCAGGCTTAGTTGGGCCCTGTCGAGCTCTTGCAGTCCCAGGTGGGCTCGGTCAAGCTTTGTCGAGCTCTGTTGAGCTCTCTCGACTTTTGTCGGTCTCCGTCTGGCTCTTGCAGGCTCTGTCAGTCTCTGGCGGGTTCTGTGTGGATCTGTCAGGCCCTGTGTGGCTCTGTAAGGCTTAGTTGGGCCCTGTCGTGCTCTGGCAGGCCCAGGTGGGCTCTGCCAAGCTTTCTCGAGCTCTGTTGAGCTCCGTCGACTTTTGTCGGTCCCTGTCAGGCTCTTGCGGGCTCTGTCAGTCCCTTTCGGCTTCTGTCTGGATCTGTCAGGCCCTGTGTGGCTCTGTCAGGCTTAGTTGGGCCCTGTCGTGCTCTGGCAGGCCCAGGTGGGCTCTGCCAAGCTTTGATGAGCTCCGTCGAGCTCCGTTGACTTTTGTCAGTCTCTGTCAGGCTCTTGCTGGCTCTGTCAGTCCCTGGGGGGTTCTGTGTGGATCTGTCAGGCCCTGTGTGGCTCTGTCAGGCTTAATAGGGCCCTGTCGTGCTCCGTCAGGCCCAGGTGGGCTTTGTCAAGGTTTGTTGAGCTCTGTTGAGCTCTCTCGACTTTTGTCGGTCTTTGTCAGGCTCTTGCGGGCTCTGTCAGTCCCTGTCGGGTTCTGTGTGGATCTGTCACGCCCTGTTGGGCTCTGTCAGGCTTAGTTGGGCCCTGTCGTGCTCTGGCAGGCCCAGGTGGGCTCGGTCAAGCTTTGTCGAGCTCTGTTGAGCTCTCTCGACTTTTGTCGGTCTCCGTCTGGCTCTTGCGGGCTCTGTCAGTCTCTGGAGGGTTCTGTCTGTATCTGTCAGGCCCTCTTGGGCTCTGTCAGGCTTAGTTGGGGCCTGTCGTGATCTGGCAGGCCCAGGGTGCTCTGTCAAGCTTTGTCGAGCTCTGTTGAGCTCCATGGACTTTTGTCAGTCTCTGTCAGGCTCTTGCGGGTTCTGTCAGTCCCTGGCAGGTTTTGTCTGGATCTGTCAGGCCCTGTTGGGCTCCGTCAGGCTTAGTTGGGCCCTGTCGTGCTCTGGCAGGCCCAGGTGGGCTCTGCCAAGCTTTTTTGAGCTCCGTCGAGCTCCGTTGACTTTTGTCAGTCTCTGTCAGGCTCTTGCTGGCTATGTCAGTCCCTGGCGGGTTCTGTGTGGATCTGTCAGGCCCTGTTGGGCTCTGTCAGGCTTAGTTGGGCCCTGTCGTGCTCTGGCAGTCCCAGGTGGGCTCTGCCAAGCTTTGTCGAGCTCTGTTGAGCTCTCTCGACTTTTGTCAGTCTCTGTCTGGCTCTTGCGGGCTCTGTCAGTCTCTGGCGGGTTCTGTGTGGATCTGTCAGGCCCTGTGTGGCTCTGTCAGGCTTAGTTGGGCCCTGTCGTGCTCTGGCAGGCCCAGGTGGGCTCTGCCAAGCTTTGTCGAGCACTGTTGAGCTCCATCGACTTTTGTCGGTCTCTGTCAGGCTCTTGCGGGTTCTGTCAGTCCCTGGCAGATTCTGTCTGGATCTGTCAGGCCCTGTTGGGCTCTGTCAGGCTTAGTTGGGCCCTGTCGTGCTCTGGCAGGCCCAGGTGGGCTATGCCAAGCTTTCTCGAGCTCTGTTGAGCTCTGTCGACTTCTGTCGGTCTCTGTCAGGCTCTTGCGGGCTCTGTCAGTCCCTGGCGGGTTCTGTCGGGTTCTGTGTGGATCTGTCAGGCCCTGTTGGCCTCTGTCAGGCTTAGTTGGGCCCTATCGTGCTCTGGCAGGCCCAGGTGGGCTCTGTCAAGCTTTGTCGAGCTCTGTTGAGCTCCGTCAACTTTTGTCGGTCTCTGTCTGGCTCTTGTGGGTTCTGTCAGTCCCTGTCGGGTTCTGTGTGGATCTGTCAGGCCCTGATGGGCTCTGTCAGGCTTAGTTGGGCCCTGTCGTGCTCTGGCAGGCCCAAGTGGGCTTGGTCAAGCTTTGTCGAGCTCTGTTGAGCTCTCTCGACTTTTGTCAGTCTCTGTCTGGCTCTTGCGGGCTCTGTCAGTCTCTGGCGGATTCTATGTGGATCTGTCAGGCCCTGTTGGGCTCTGTCAGGCTTAGTTGGGCCCTTTTGTGCTCTGGCAGTCCCCGGTGGGCTTGGTCAAGATTTGTCGAGCTCTGTTGAGCTCTCTCGACTTTTGTCAGTCTCTGTCTGGCTCTTGCGGGCTCTGTCAGTCCCTGGGGGGTTCTGTGTGGATCTGTCAGGCCCTGTTGGGCTCTGTCAGGCTTAGTTAGGCCCTGTCGTGCTCTGGCAGGCCCAGGTGGGCTCTGCCAAGCTTTCTCGAGCTCTGTTGAGCTCCGTCGACTTCTGTCGGTCTCTGTCAGGCTCTTGCGGGCTCTGTCAGTCCCTGGCTGGTTCTGTCGGGTTCTGTGTGGATCTGTCAGGCCCTGTTGGGCTCTGTCAGGCTTAGTTGGGCCCTGTCGTGCTCTGGCAGGCCCAGGTGGGCTCTGTCAAGTTTTGTTGAGCTCTGTTGAGCTCTCTCGACTTTTGTCGGTCTCTGTCTGGCTCTTGCGGGTTCTGTCAGTCCCTGGCAGGTTTTGTCTGGATCTGTCAGGCCCTGTTGGGCTCCGTCAGGCTTAGTTGGGCCCTGTCGTGCTCTGGCAGGCCCAGGTGGGCTCTGCCAAGATTTTGAGCTCCGTCGAGCTCCGTTGACTTTTGTCAGTCTCTGTCAGGCTCTTGCTGGCTATGTCAGTCCCTGGCGGGTTCTGTGTGGATCTGTCAGGCCCTGTTGGGCTCTGTCAGGCTTAGTTGGGCCCTGTCGTGCTCTGGCAGTCCCAGGTGGGCTTGGTCAAGCTTTGTCGAGCTCTGTTGAGCTCTCTCGACTTTTGTCAGTCTCTGTCTGGCTCTTGCGGGCTCTGTCAGTCTCTGGCGGGTTCTGTGTGGATCTGTCAGGCCCTGTTGGGCTCTGTCAGGCTTAACTGGGGCCTGTCGTGCTCTGGCAGGCCCAGGTGGGCTCTGCCAAGCTTTGTCGAGCACTGTTGAGCTCCATCGACTTTTGTCGGTCTCTGTCAGGCTCTTGCGGGTTCTGTCAGTCCCTGTCAGGTTCTGTCTGGATCTGTCAGGCCCTGTGTGGCTCTGTCAGGCTTAGTTGGGCCCTGTCGTGCTCTGGCAGGCCCAGGTGGGCTATGCCAAGCTTTCTCGAGCTCTGTTGAGCTCCGTCGACTTCTGTCGGTCTCTGTCAGGCTCTTGCGGGCTCTGTCAGTCCCTGGCGGGTTCTGTCGGGTTCTGTGTGGATCTGTCAGGCCCTGTTGGGCTCTGTCAGGCTTAGTTGGGCTCTGTCGTGCTCTGGCAGGCCCAGGTGGGCTCTGTCAAGCTTTGTCGAGCTCTTTTGAGCTCCGTCAACTTTTGTCGGTCTCTGTCTGGCTCTTGTGGGTTCTGTCAGTCCCTCTCGGGTTCTGTGTGGATCTGTCAGGCCCTGTGTGGCTCTGTCAGGCTTAGTTGGGCCCTGTCGTGCTCTGGCAGTCCCAGGTGGGCTCGGTCAAGCTTTGTCGAGCTCTGTTGAGCTCTCTCAAATTTTGTCGGTCTCCGTCTGGCTCTTGCAGGCTCTGTCAGTCTCTGGCGGGTTCTGTCTGGATCTGTCAGGCCCTGTTGGGCTCTGTAAGGCTTAGTTGGGCCCTGTCGTGCTCTGGCAGGCCCAGGTGGACTCTGCCAAGCTTTGTCGAGCTCTGTTGAGCTCCGTCGACTTTTGTCGGTCCCTGTCAGGCTCTTGCGGGCTCTGTCAGTCCCTGTCGGCTTCTGTCTGGATCTGTCAGGCCCTGTGTGGCTCTGTCAGGCTTAGTTGGGCCCTGTCGAGCTCTTGCAGTCCCAGGTGGGCTCGGTCAAGCTTTGTCGAGCTCTGTTGAGCTCTCTCGACTTTTGTCGGTCTCCGTCTGGCTCTTGCAGGCTCTGTCAGTCTCTGGCGGGTTCTGTGTGGATCTGTCAGGCCCTGTGTGGCTCTGTAAGGCTTAGTTGGGCCCTGTCGTGCTCTGGCAGGCCCAGGTGGGCTCTGCCAAGCTTTCTCGAGCTCTGTTGAGCTCCGTCGACTTTTGTCGGTCCCTGTCAGGCTCTTGCGGGCTCTGTCAGTCCCTTTCGGCTTCTGTCTGGATCTGTCAGGCCCTGTGTGGCTCTGTCAGGCTTAGTTGGGCCCTGTCGTGCTCTGGCAGGCCCAGGTGGGCTCTGCCAAGCTTTGATGAGCTCCGTCGAGCTCCGTTGACTTTTGTCAGTCTCTGTCAGGCTCTTGCTGGCTCTGTCAGTCCCTGGGGGGTTCTGTGTGGATCTGTCAGGCCCTGTGTGGCTCTGTCAGTCTTAATTGGGCCCTGTCGTGCTCCGTCAGGCCCAGGTGGGCTTTGTCAAGGTTTGTTGAGCTCTGTTGAGCTCTCTCGACTTTTGTCGGTCTCTGTCAGGCTCTTGCGGGCTCTGTCAGTCCCTGTCGGGTTCTGTGTGGATCTGTCACGCCCTGTTGGGCTCTGTCAGGCTTAGTTGGGCCCTGTCGTGCTCTGGCAGGCCCAGGTGGGCTCGGTCAAGCTTTGTCGAGCTCTGTTGAGCTCTCTCGACTTTTGTCGGTCTCCGTCTGGCTCTTGCGGGCTCTGTCAGTCTCTGGAGGGTTCTGTCTGTATCTGTCAGGCCCTCTTGGGCTCTGTCAGGCTTAGTTGGGGCCTGTCGTGCTCTGGCAGGCCCAGGGTGCTCTGTCAAGCTTTGTCGAGCTCTGTTGAGCTCCATGGACTTTTGTCAGTCTCTGTCAGGCTCTTGCGGGTTCTGTCAGTCCCTGGCAGGTTTTGTCTGGATCTGTCAGGCCCTGTTGGGCTCCGTCAGGCTTAGTTGGGCCCTGTCGTGCTCTGGCAGGCCCAGGTGGGCTCTGCCAAGATTTTGAGCTCCGTCGAGCTCCGTTGACTTTTGTCAGTCTCTGTCAGGCTCTTGCTGGCTATGTCAGTCCCTGGCGGGTTCTGTGTGGATCTGTCAGGCCCTGTTGGGCTCTGTCAGGCTTAGTTGGGCCCTGTCGTGCTCTGGCAGTCCCAGGTGGGCTTGGTCAAGCTTTGTCGAGCTCTGTTGAGCTCTCTCGACTTTTGTCAGTCTCTGTCTGGCTCTTGCGGGCTCTGTCAGTCTCTGGCGGGTTCTGTGTGGATCTGTCAGGCCCTGTTGGGCTCTGTCAGGCTTAACTGGGGCCTGTCGTGCTCTGGCAGGCCCAGGTGGGCTCTGCCAAGCTTTGTCGAGCACTGTTGAGCTCCATCGACTTTTGTCGGTCTCTGTCAGGCTCTTGCGGGTTCTGTCAGTCCCTGTCAGGTTCTGTCTGGATCTGTCAGGCCCTGTGTGGCTCTGTCAGGCTTAGTTGGGCCCTGTCGTGCTCTGGCAGGCCCAGGTGGGCTATGCCAAGCTTTCTCGAGCTCTGTTGAGCTCCGTCGACTTCTGTCGGTCTCTGTCAGGCTCTTGCGGGCTCTGTCAGTCCCTGGCGGGTTCTGTCGGGTTCTGTGTGGATCTGTCAGGCCCTGTTGGGCTCTGTCAGGCTTAGTTGGGCTCTGTCGTGCTCTGGCAGGCCCAGGTGGTCTCTGTCAAGCTTTGTCGAGCTCTTTTGAGCTCCGTCAACTTTTGTCGGTCTCTGTCTGGCTCTTGTGGGTTCTGTCAGTCCCTCTCGGGTTCTGTGTGGATCTGTCAGGCCCTGTGTGGCTCTGTCAGGCTTAGTTGGGCCCTGTCGTGCTCTGGCAGTCCCAGGTGGGCTCGGTCAAGCTTTGTCGAGCTCTGTTGAGCTCTCTCAAATTTTGTCGGTCTAAGTCTGGCTCTTGCAGGCTCTGTCAGTCTCTGGCGGGTTCTGTCTGGATCTGTCAGGCCCTGTTGGGCTCTGTAAGGCTTAGTTGGGCCCTGTCGTGCTCTGGCAGGCCCAGGTGGACTCTGCCAAGCTTTGTCGAGCTCTGTTGAGCTCCGTCGACTTTTGTCGGTCCCTGTCAGGCTCTTGCGGGCTCTGTCAGTCCCTGTCGGCTTCTGTCTGGATCTGTCAGGCCCTGTGTGGCTCTGTCAGGCTTAGTTGGGCCCTGTCGAGCTCTTGCAGTCCCAGGTGGGCTCGGTCAAGCTTTGTCGAGCTCTGTTGAGCTCTCTCGACTTTTGTCGGTCTCCGTCTGGCTCTTGCAGGCTCTGTCAGTCTCTGGCGGGTTCTGTGTGGATCTGTCAGGCCCTGTGTGGCTCTGTAAGGCTTAGTTGGGCCCTGTCGTGCTCTGGCAGGCCCAGGTGGGCTCTGCCAAGCTTTCTCGAGCTCTGTTGAGCTCCGTCGACTTTTGTCGGTCCCTGTCAGGCTCTTGCGGGCTCTGTCAGTCCCTTTCGGCTTCTGTCTGGATCTGTCAGGCCCTGTGTGGCTCTGTCAGGCTTAGTTGGGCCCTGTCGTGCTCTGGCAGGCCCAGGTGGGCTCTGCCAAGCTTTGATGAGCTCCGTCGAGCTCCGTTGACTTTTGTCAGTCTCTGTCAGGCTCTTGCTGGCTCTGTCAGTCCCTGGGGGGTTCTGTGTGGATCTGTCAGGCCCTGTGTGGCTCTGTCAGTCTTAATTGGGCCCTGTCGTGCTCCGTCAGGCCCAGGTGGGCTTTGTCAAGGTTTGTTGAGCTCTGTTGAGCTCTCTCGACTTTTGTCGGTCTCTGTCAGGCTCTTGCGGGCTCTGTCAGTCCCTGTCGGGTTCTGTGTGGATCTGTCACGCCCTGTTGGGCTCTGTCAGGCTTAGTTGGGCCCTGTCGTGCTCTGGCAGGCCCAGGTGGGCTCGGTCAAGCTTTGTCGAGCTCTGTTGAGCTCTCTCGACTTTTGTCGGTCTCCGTCTGGCTCTTGCGGGCTCTGTCAGTCTCTGGAGGGTTCTGTCTGTATCTGTCAGGCCCTCTTGGGCTCTGTCAGGCTTAGTTGGGGCCTGTCGTGCTCTGGCAGGCCCAGGGTGCTCTGTCAAGCTTTGTCGAGCTCTGTTGAGCTCCATGGACTTTTGTCAGTCTCTGTCAGGCTCTTGCGGGTTCTGTCAGTCCCTGGCAGGTTTTGTCTGGATCTGTCAGGCCCTGTTGGGCTCCGTCAGGCTTAGTTGGGCCCTGTCGTGCTCTGGCAGGCCCAGGTGGGCTCTGCCAAGCTTTTTTGAGCTCCGTCGAGCTCCGTTGACTTTTGTCAGTCTCTGTCAGGCTCTTGCTGGCTATGTCAGTCCCTGGGGGGTTCTGTGTGGATCTGTCAGGCCCTGTTGGGCTCTGTCAGGCTTAGTTGGGCCCTGTCGTGCTCTGGCAGTCCCAGGTGGGCTCTGCCAAGCTTTGTTGAGCTCTGTTGAGCTCTCTCGACTTTTGTCAGTCTCTGTCTGGCTCTTGCGGGCTCTGTCAGTCTCTGGCGGGTTCTGTGTGGATCTGTCAGGCCCTGTTGGGCTCTGTCAGGCTTAACTGGGGCCTGTCGTGCTCTGGCAGGCCCAGGTGGGCTTTGCCAAGCTTTGTTGAGCACTGTTGAGCTCCATCGACTTTTGTCGGACTCTGTCAGGCTCTTGCGGGTTCTGTCAGTCCCTGTCACGTTCTGTCTGGATCTGTCAGGCCCTGTTGGGCTCTGTCAGGCTTAGTTGGGCCCTGTCGTGCTCTGGCAGGCCCAGGTGGGCTCTGCCAAGCTTTGTTGAGCTCCGTCAAGCTCCGTCGACTTTTGTCAGTCTCTGTCAGGCTCTTGCGGGCTCTGTCAGTCCCTGTCAGGTTCTGTGTGGATCTGTCAGGCCCTGTTGGGCTCTGTCAGGCTTAGTTGGGCCCTGTCGTGCTCTGGCAGGCCCAGGTGGGCTCGGTCAAGCTTTGTCGAGCTCTGTTGAGCTCTCTCGACTTTTGTCAGTCTCTGTCAGGGTCTTGCGGGCTCTGTCAGTCCCTGTCGGGTTCTGTGTGGATCTGTCAGGCCCTGTGTGGCTCTGTCAGGCTTAGTTGGGGCCTGTCATGGACTGGCAGGCCCAGGGTTCTCTGTCAAGCTTTGTCGAGCTCTGTTGAGCTCCGTCGACTTTTGTCGGTCTCTGTCAGGCTCTTGCGGGTTCTGTCAGTCCCTGTCAGGTTCTGTCTGGATCTGTCAGGCCCTGTGTGGCTCTGTCAGGCTTAGTTGGGCCCTGTCGTGCTCTGGCAGGCCCAGGTGTGCTCTGCCAAGCTTTTTTGACCTCCGTCGAGCTCCGTTGACTTTTGTCAGTCTCTGTCAGGCTCTTGCTGGATATGTCAGTCCCTGGCGGGTTCTGTGTGGATCTGTCAGGCCCTGTTGGGCTCTGTCAGGCTTAGTTGGGGCCTGTCATGCACTGGCAGGCCCAGGGTTCTCTGTCAAGCTTTGTCGAGCTCTGTTGAGCTCCATGGACTTTTGTTGGTCTCTGTCAGGCTCTTGCGGGTTCTGTCAGTCCCTGGCAGGTTTTGTCTGGATCTGTCAGGCCCTGTTGGGCTCCGTCAGGCTTAGTTGGGCCCTGTCGTGCTCTGGCAGGCCCAGGTGGGCTCTGCCAAGATTTTGAGCTCCGTCGAGCTCCGTTGACTTTTGTCAGTCTCTGTCAGGCTCTTGCTGGCTATGTCAGTCCCTGGCGGGTTCTGTGTGGATCTGTCAGGCCCTGTTGGGCTCTGTCAGGCTTAGTTGGGCCCTGTCGTGCTCTGGCAGTCCCAGGTGGGCTTGGTCAAGCTTTGTCGAGCTCTGTTGAGCTCTCTCGACTTTTGTCAGTCTCTGTCTGGCTCTTGCGGGCTCTGGCAGTCTCTGGCGGGTTCTGTGTGGATCTGTCAGGCCCTGTTGGGCTCTGTCAGGCTTAGTTGGGCCCTGTCGTGCTCTGGCAGTCCCAGGTGGGCTTGGTCAAGATTTGTCGAGCTCTGTTGAGCTCTCTCGACTTTTGTCAGTCTCTGTCTGGCTCTTGCGGGCTCTGTCAGTCCCTGGCGGGTTCTGTCTGGATCTGTCACGCCCTGTTGGGCTCTGTCAGGCTTAGTTGGGCCCTGTCGTGCTCTGGCAGGCCCAGGTGGGCTCTGCCAAGCTTTCTCGAGCTCTGTTGAGCTCCGTCGACTTTTGTCGGTCTCTGTCAGGCTCTTGCGGGCTCTGTCAGTCCCTGGCGGGTTCTGTCGGGTTCTGTGTGGATCTGTCAGGCCCTGTTGGGCTCTGTCAGGCTTAGTTGGCCCCTGTCGTGCTCTGGCAGGCCCAGGTGGGCTCTGCCAGGATTTTGAGCTCCGTCGAGCTCCGTTGACTTTTGTCAGTCTCTGTCAGGCTCTTGCGGGTTCTGTCAGTCCCTGGCAGGTTTTGTCTGGATCTGTCAGGCCCTGTTGGGCTCCGTCAGGCTTAGTTGGGCCCTGTCGTGCTCTGGCAGGCCCAGGTGGGCTCTGCCAAGATTTTGAGCTCCGTCGAGCTCCGTTGACTTTTGTCAGTCTCTGTCAGGCTCTTGCTGGCTATGTCAGTCCCTGGCGGGTTCTGTGTGGATCTGTCAGGCCCTGTTGGGCTCTGTCAGGCTTAGTTGGGCCCTGTCGTGCTCTGGCAGGCCCAGGTGGGCTCTGTCAAGGTTTGTCGAGCTCTTTTGAGCTCCGTCAACTTTTGTCGGTCTCTGTCTGGCTCTTGTGGGTTCTGTCAGTCCCTGTCGGGTTCTGTGTGGATCTGTCAGGCCCTGTGTGGCTCTGTCAGGCTTAGTTGGGCCCTGTCGTGCTCTGGCAGTCCCAGGTGGGCTCGGTCAAGCTTTGTCGAGCTCTGTTGAGCTCTATCGACTTTTGTCGGTCTCCGTCTGGCTCTTGCAGGCTCTGTCAGTCTCTGTCGGGTTCTGTCTGGATCTGTCAGGCCCTGTGTGGCTCTGTCAGGCTTAGTTGGGCCCTGTCGTGCTCTGGCAGGCCCAGGTGGGCTCTGCCAAGCTTTGATGAGCTCCGTCAAGCTCCGTTGACTTTTGTCAGTCTCTGTCAGGCTCTTGCTGGCTCTGTCAGTCCCTGGGGGGTTCTGTGTGGATCTGTCAGGCCCTGTTGGGCTCTGTCAGGCTTAGTTGGGGCCTGTCGTGCTCTGGCAGGCCCAGGGTGCTCTGTCAAGCTTTGTCGAGCTCTGTTGAGCTCCATGGACTTTTGTCAGTCTCTGTCAGGCTCTTGCGGGTTCTGTCAGTCCCTGGCAGGTTTTGTCTGGATCTGTCAGGCCCTGTTGGGCTCCGTCAGGCCCAGGTGGGCTCTGCCAAGCTTTCTCGAGCTCTGTTGAGCTCCGTCGACTTTTGTCGGTCCCTGTCAGGCTCTTGCGGGCTCTGTCAGTCCCTTTCGGCTTCTGTCTGGATCTGTCAGGCCCTGTGTGGCTCTGTCAGGCTTAGTTGGGCCCTGTCGTGCTCTGGCAGGCCCAGGTGGGCTCTGCCAAGCTTTGATGAGCTATGTCGAGCTCCGTTGACTTTTGTCAGTCTCTGTCAGGCTCTTGCTGGCTCTGTCAGTCCCTGGGGGGTTCTGTGTGGATCTGTCAGGCCCTGTGTGGCTCTGTCAGGCTTAATTGGGCCCTGTCGTGCTCCGTCAGGCCCAGGTGGGCTTTGTCAAGGTTTGTTGAGCTCTGTTGAGCTCCGTCGACTTTTGTCGGTCTCTGTCTGGCTCTTGCGGGCTCTGTCAGTCTCTGGCGGGTTCTGTGTGGATCTGTCAGGCCCTGTTGGGCTCTGTCAGGCTTAACTGGGGCCTGTCGTGCTCTGGCAGGCCCAGGTGGGCTTTGCCAAGCTTTGTTGAGCACTGTTGAGCTCCATCGACTTTTGTCGGTCTCTGTCAGGCTCTTGCGGGTTCTGTCAGTCCCTGTCACGTTCTGTCTGGATCTGTCAGGCCCTGTTGGGCTCTGTCAGGCTTAGTTGGGCCCTGTCGTGCTCTGGCAGGCCCAGGTGGGCTCTGCCAAGCTTTGTTGAGCTCCGTCGAGCTCCGTCGACTTTTGTCAGTCTCTGTCAGGCTCTTGCGGGCTCTGTCAGTCCCTGTCAGGTTCTGTGTGGATCTGTCAGGCCCTGTTGGGCTCTGTCAGGCTTAGTTGGGCCCTGTCGTGCTCTGGCAGGCCCAGGTGGGCTCTGCCAAGCTTTTTTGAGCTCCGTCGAGCTCCGTTGACTTTTGTCAGTCTCTGTCAGGCTCTTGCTGGCTCTGTCAGTCCCTGGGGGGTTCTGTGTGGATCTGTCAGGCCCTGTGTGGCTCTGTCAGGCTTAATTGGGCCCTGTCGTGCTCCGTCAGGCCCAGGTGGGCTTTGTCAAGGTTTGTTGAGCTCTGTTGAGCTCTCTCGACTTTTGTCGGTCTCTGTCAGGCTCTTGCTGGCTCTGTCAGTCCCTGTCGGGTTCTGTGTGGATCTGTCACGCCCTGTTGGGCTCTGTCAGGCTTAGTTGGGCCCTGTCGTGCTCTGGCAGGCCCAGGTGGGCTCGGTCAAGCTTTGTCGAGCTCTGTTGAGCTCTCTCGACTTTTGTCGGTCTCCGTCTGGCTCTTGCGGGCTCTGTCAGTCTCTGGAGGGTTCTGTCTGTATCTGTCAGGCCCTCTTGGGCTCTGTCAGGCTTAGTTGGGGCCTGTCGTGCTCTGGCAGGCCCAGGGTGCTCTGTCAAGCTTTGTCGAGCTCTGTTGAGCTCCATGGACTTTTGTCAGTCTCTGTCAGGCTCTTGCGGGTTCTGTCAGTCCCTGGCAGGTTTTGTCTGGATCTGTCAGGCCCTGTTGGGCTCCGTCAGGCTTAGTTGGGCCCTGTCGTGCTCTGGCAGGCCCAGGTGGGCTCTGCCAAGCTTTTTTGAGCTCCGTCGAGCTCCGTTGACTTTTGTCAGTCTCTGTCAGGCTCTTGCTGGCTATGTCAGTCCCTGGCGGGTTCTGTGTGGATCTGTCAGGCCCTGTTGGGCTCTGTCAGGCTTAGTTGGGCCCTGTCGTGCTCTGGCAGTCCCAGGTGGGCTTGGTCAAGCTTTGTTGAGCTCTGTTGAGCTCTCTCGACTTTTGTCAGTCTCTGTCTGGCTCTTGCGGGCTCTGTCAGTCTCTGGCGGGTTCTGTGTGGATCTGTCAGGCCCTGTTGGGCTCTGTCAGGCTTAACTGGGGCCTGTCGTGCTCTGGCAGGCCCAGGTGGGCTTTGCCAAGCTTTGTTGAGCACTGTTGAGCTCCATCGACTTTTGTCGGTCTCTGTCAGGCTCTTGCGGGTTCTGTCAGTCCCTGTCACGTTCTGTCTGGATCTGTCAGGCCCTGTTGGGCTCTGTCAGGCTTAGTTGGGCCCTGTCGTGCTCTGGCAGGCCCAGGTGGGCTCTGCCAAGCTTTGTTGAGCTCCGTCGAGCTCCGTCGACTTTTGTCAGTCTCTGTCAGGCTCTTGCGGGCTCTGTCAGTCCCTGTCAGGTTCTGTGTGGATCTGTCAGGCCCTGTTGGGCTCTGTCAGGCTTAGTTGGGCCCTGTCGTGCTCTGGCAGGCCCAGGTGGGCTCTGCCAAGCTTTTTTGAGCTCCGTCGAGCTCCGTTGACTTTTGTCAGTCTCTGTCAGGCTCTTGCTGGCTATGTCAGTCCCTGGCGGGTTCTGTGTGGATCTGTCAGGCCCTGTTGGGCTCTGTCAGGCTTAGTTGGGCCCTGTCGTGCTCTGGCAGTCCCAGGTGGGCTTGGTCAAGCTTTGTCGAGCTCTGTTGAGCTCTCTCGACTTTTGTCAGTCTCTGTCTGGCTCTTGCGGCCTCTGTCAGTCTCTGGCAGGTTCTGTGTGGATCTGTCAGGCCCTGTTGGGCTCTGTCAGGCTTAACTGGGGCCTGTCGTGCTCTGGCAGGCCCAGGTGGGCTTTGCCAAGCTTTGTTGAGCACTGTTGAGCTCCATCGACTTTTGTCGGACTCTGTCAGGCTCTTGCGGGTTCTGTCAGTCCCTGTCACATTCTGTGTGGATCTGTCAGGCCCTGTTGGGCTCTGTCAGGCTTAGTTGGGGCCTGTCATGGACTGGCAGGCCCAGGGTTCTCTGTCAAGCTTTGTCGAGCTCTGTTGAGCTCCACGGACTTTTGTCGGTCTCTGTCAGGCTCTTGCGGGTTCTGTCAGTCCCTGTCAGGTTCTGTCTGGATCTGTCAGGCCCTGTGTGGCTCTGTCAGGCTTAGTTGGGCCCTGTCGTGCTCTGGCAGGCCCAGGTGTGCTCTGCCAAGCTTTTTTGACCTCCGTCGAGCTCCGTTGACTTTTGTCAGTCTCTGTCAGGCTCTTGCTGGATATGTCAGTCCCTGGCGGGTTCTGTGTGGATCTGTCAGGCCCTGTTGGGCTCTGTCAGGCTTAGTTGGGGCCTGTCATGGACTGGCAGGCCCAGGGTTCTCTGTCAAGCTTTGTCGAGCTCTGTTGAGCTCCATGGACTTTTGTCGGTCTCTGTCAGGCTCTTGCGGGTTCTGTCAGTCCCTGTCAGGTTCTGTCTGGATCTGTCAGGCCCTGTGTGGCTCTGTCAGGCTTAGTTGGGCCCTGTCGTGCTCTGGCAGGCCCAGGTGTGCTCTGCCAAGCTTTTTTGACCTCCGTCGAGCTCCGTTGACTTTTGTCAGTCTCTGTCAGGCTCTTGCTGGCTATGTCAGTCCCTGGCGGGTTCTGTGTGGATCTGTCAGGCCCTGTTGGGCTCTGTCAGGCTTAGTTGGGCCCTGTCGTGCTCTGGCAGTCCCAGGTGGGCTTGGTCAAGCTTTGTCGAGCTCTGTTGAGCTCTCTCGACTTTTGTCAGTCTCTGTCTGGCTCTTGCGGGCTCTGGCAGTCTCTGGCGGGTTCTGTGTGGATTTGTCAGGCCCTGTTGGGCTCTGTCAGGCTTAGTTGGGCCCTGTCGTGCTCTGGCAGTCCCAGGTGGGCTTGGTCAAGATTTGTCGAGCTCTGTTGAGCTCTCTCGACTTTTGTCAGTCTCTGTCTGGCTCTTGCGGGCTCTGTCAGTCCCTGGCGGGTTCTGTCGGATCTGTCACGCCCTGTTGGGCTCTGTCAGGCTTAGTTGGGCCCTGTCGTGCTCTGGCAGGCCCAGGTGGGCTCTGCCAAGCTTTCTCGAGCTCTGTTGAGCTCCGTCGACTTTTGTCGGTCTCTGTCAGGCTCTTGCGGGCTCTGTCAGTCCCTGGCGGGTTCTGTCGGGTTCTGTGTGGATCTGTCAGGCCCTGTTGGGCTCTGTCAGGCTTAGTTGGCCCCTGTCGTGCTCTGGCAGGCCCAGGTGGGCTCTGCCAAGATTTTGAGCTCCGTCGAGCTCCGTTGACTTTTGTCAGTCTCTGTCAGGCTCTTGCGGGTTCTGTCAGTCCCTGGCAGGTTTTGTCTGGATCTGTCAGGCCCTGTTGGGCTCCGTCAGGCTTAGTTGGGCCCTGTCGTGCTCTGGCAGGCCCAGGTGGGCTCTGCCAAGATTTTGAGCTCCGTCGAGCTCCGTTGACTTTTGTCAGTCTCTGTCAGGCTCTTGCTGGCTATGTCAGTCCCTGGCGGGTTCTGTGTGGATCTGTCAGGCCCTGTTGGGCTCTGTCAGGCTTAGTTGGGCCCTGTCGTACTCTGGCAGGCCCAGGTGGGCTCTGTCAAGCTTTGTCGAGCTCTTTTGAGCTCCGTCAACTTTTGTCGGTCTCTGTCTGGCTCTTGTGGGTTCTGTCAGTCCCTGTCGGGTTCTGTGTGGATCTGTCAGGCCCTGTGTGGCTCTGTCAGGCTTAGTTGGGCCCTGTCGTGCTCTGGCAGTCCCAGGTGGGCTCGGTCAAGCTTTGTCGAGCTCTGTTGAGCTCTATCGACTTTTGTCGGTCTCCGTCTGGCTCTTGCAGGCTCTGTCAGTCTCTGTCGGGTTCTGTCTGGATCTGTCAGGCCCTGTGTGGCTCTGTCAGGCTTAGTTGGGCCCTGTCGTGCTCTGGCAGGCCCAGGTGGGCTCTGCCAAGCTTTGATGAGCTCCGTCAAGCTCCGTTGACTTTTGTCAGTCTCTGTCAGGCTCTTGCTGGCTCTGTCAGTCCCTGGGGGGTTCTGTGTGGATCTGTCAGGCCCTGTTGGGCTCTGTCAGGCTTAGTTGGGGCCTGTCGTGCTCTGGCAGGCCCAGGGTGCTCTGTCAAGCTTTGTCGAGCTCTGTTGAGCTCCATGGACTTTTGTCAGTCTCTGTCAGGCTCTTGCGGGTTCTGTCAGTCCCTGGCAGGTTTTGTCTGGATCTGTCAGGCCCTGTTGGGCTCCGTCAGGCCCAGGTGGGCTCTGCCAAGCTTTCTCGAGCTCTGTTGAGCTCCGTCGACTTTTGTCGGTCCCTGTCAGGCTCTTGCGGGCTCTGTCAGTCCCTTTCGGCTTCTGTCTGGATCTGTCAGGCCCTGTGTGGCTCTGTCAGGCTTAGTTGGGCCCTGTCGTGCTCTGGCAGGCCCAGGTGGGCTCTGCCAAGCTTTGATGAGCTATGTCGAGCTCCGTTGACTTTTGTCAGTCTCTGTCAGGCTCTTGCTGGCTCTGTCAGTCCCTGGGGGGTTCTGTGTGGATCTGTCAGGCCCTGTTGGGCTCTGTCAGGCTTAACTGGGGCCTGTCGTGCTCTGGCAGGCCCAGGTGGGCTTTGCCAAGCTTTGTTGAGCACTGTTGAGCTCCATCGACTTTTGTCGGTCTCTGTCAGGCTCTTGCGGGTTCTGTCAGTCCCTGTCACGTTCTGTCTGGATCTGTCAGGCCCTGTTGGGCTCTGTCAGGCTTAGTTGGGCCCTGTCGTGCTCTGGCAGGCCCAGGTGGGCTCTGCCAAGCTTTGTTGAGCTCCGTCGAGCTCCGTCGACTTTTGTCAGTCTCTGTCAGGCTCTTGCGGGCTCTGTCAGTCCCTGTCAGGTTCTGTGTGGATCTGTCAGGCCCTGTTGGGCTCTGTCAGGCTTAGTTGGGCCCTGTCGTGCTCTGGCAGGCCCAGGTGGGCTCTGCCAAGCTTTTTTGAGCTCCGTCGAGCTCCGTTGACTTTTGTCAGTCTCTGTCAGGCTCTTGCTGGCTCTGTCAGTCCCTGGGGGGTTCTGTGTGGATCTGTCAGGCCCTGTGTGGCTCTGTCAGGCTTAATTGGGCCCTGTCGTGCTCCGTCAGGCCCAGGTGGGCTTTGTCAAGGTTTGTTGAGCTCTGTTGAGCTCTCTCGACTTTTGTCGGTCTCTGTCAGGCTCTTGCGGGCTCTGTCAGTCCCTGTCGGGTTCTGTGTGGATCTGTCACGCCCTGTTGGGCTCTGTCAGGCTTAGTTGGGCCCTGTCGTGCTCTGGCAGGCCCAGGTGGGCTCGGTCAAGCTTTGTCGAGCTCTGTTGAGCTCTCTCGACTTTTGTCGGTCTCCGTCTGGCTCTTGCGGGCTCTGTCAGTCTCTGGAGGGTTCTGTCTGTATCTGTCAGGCCCTCTTGGGCTCTGTCAGGCTTAGTTGGGGCCTGTCGTGCTCTGGCAGGCCCAGGGTGCTCTGTCAAGCTTTGTCGAGCTCTGTTGAGCTCCATGGACTTTTGTCAGTCTCTGTCAGGCTCTTGCGGGTTCTGTCAGTCCCTGGCAGGTTTTGTCTGGATCTGTCAGGCCCTGTTGGGCTCCGTCAGGCTTAGTTGGGCCCTGTCGTGCTCTGGCAGGCCCAGGTGGGCTCTGCCAAGCTTTTTTGAGCTCCGTCGAGCTCCGTTGACTTTTGTCAGTCTCTGTCAGGCTCTTGCTGGCTATGTCAGTCCCTGGCGGGTTCTGTGTGGATCTGTCAGGCCCTGTTGGGCTCTGTCAGGCTTAGTTGGGCCCTGTCGTGCTCTGGCAGTCCCAGGTGGGCTTGGTCAAGCTTTGTTGAGCTCTGTTGAGCTCTCTCGACTTTTGTCAGTCTCTGTCTGGCTCTTGCGGGCTCTGTCAGTCTCTGGCGGGTTCTGTGTGGATCTGTCAGGCCCTGTTGGGCTCTGTCAGGCTTAACTGGGGCCTGTCGTGCTCTGGCAGGCCCAGGTGGGCTTTGCCAAGCTTTGTTGAGCACTGTTGAGCTCCATCGACTTTTGTCGGTCTCTGTCAGGCTCTTGCGGGTTCTGTCAGTCCCTGTCACGTTCTGTCTGGATCTGTCAGGCCCTGTTGGGCTCTGTCAGGCTTAGTTGGGCCCTGTCGTGCTCTGGCAGGCCCAGGTGGGCTCTGCCAAGCTTTGTTGAGCTCCGTCGAGCTCCGTCGACTTTTGTCAGTCTCTGTCAGGCTCTTGCGGGCTCTGTCAGTCCCTGTCAGGTTCTGTGTGGATCTGTCAGGCCCTGTTGGGCTCTGTCAGGCTTAGTTGGGCCCTGTCGTGCTCTGGCAGGCCCAGGTGGGCTCTGCCAAGCTTTTTTGAGCTCCGTCGAGCTCCGTTGACTTTTGTCAGTCTCTGTCAGGCTCTTGCTGGCTATGTCAGTCCCTGGCGGGTTCTGTGTGGATCTGTCAGGCCCTGTTGGGCTCTGTCAGGCTTAGTTGGGCCCTGTCGTGCTCTGGCAGTCCCAGGTGGGCTTGGTCAAGCTTTGTCGAGCTCTGTTGAGCTCTCTCGACTTTTGTCAGTCTCTGTCTGGCTCTTGCGGCCTCTGTCAGTCTCTGGCAGGTTCTGTGTGGATCTGTCAGGCCCTGTTGGGCTCTGTCAGGCTTAACTGGGGCCTGTCGTGCTCTGGCAGGCCCAGGTGGGCTTTGCCAAGCTTTGTTGAGCACTGTTGAGCTCCATCGACTTTTGTCGGACTCTGTCAGGCTCTTGCGGGTTCTGTCAGTCCCTGTCACATTCTGTCTGGATCTGTCAGGCCCTGTTGGGCTCTGTCAGGCTTAGTTGGGCCCTGTCGTGCTCTGGCAGTCCCAGGTGGGCTCTGCCAAGCTTTGTTGAGCTCCGTCGAGCTCCGTCGACTTTTGTCAGTCTCTGTCAGGCTCTTGCGGGCTCTGTCAGTCCCTGTCAGGTTCTGTGTGGATCTGTCAGGCCCTGTTGGGCTCTGTCAGGCTTAGTTGGGCCCTGTCGTGCTCTGGCAGGCCCAGGTGGGCTCGGTCAAGCTTTGTCGAGCTCTGTTGAGCTCTCTCGACTTTTGTCAGTCTCTGTCAGGGTCTTGCGGGCTCTGTCAGTCCCTGTCGGGTTCTGTGTGGATCTGTCAGGCCCTGTTGGGCTCTGTCAGGCTTAGTTGGGGCCTGTCATGGACTGGCAGGCCCAGGGTTCTCTGTCAAGCTTTGTCGAGCTCTGTTGAGCTCCACGGACTTTTGTCGGTCTCTGTCAGGCTCTTGCGGGTTCTGTCAGTCCCTGTCAGGTTCTGTCTGGATCTGTCAGGCCCTGTGTGGCTCTGTCAGGCTTAGTTGGGCCCTGTCGTGCTCTGGCAGGCCCAGGTGTGCTCTGCCAAGCTTTTTTGACCTCCGTCGAGCTCCGTTGACTTTTGTCAGTCTCTGTCAGGCTCTTGCTGGATATGTCAGTCCCTGGCGGGTTCTGTGTGGATCTGTCAGGCCCTGTTGGGCTCTGTCAGGCTTAGTTGGGGCCTGTCATGGACTGGCAGGCCCAGGGTTCTCTGTCAAGCTTTGTCGAGCTCTGTTGAGCTCCATGGACTTTTGTCGGTCTCTGTCAGGCTCTTGCGGGTTCTGTCAGTCCCTGTCAGGTTCTGTCTGGATCTGTCAGGCCCTGTGTGGCTCTGTCAGGCTTAGTTGGGCCCTGTCGTGCTCTGGCAGGCCCAGGTGTGCTCTGCCAAGCTTTTTTGACCTCCGTCGAGCTCCGTTGACTTTTGTCAGTCTCTGTCAGGCTCTTGCTGGCTATGTCAGTCCCTGGCGGGTTCTGTGTGGATCTGTCAGGCCCTGTTGGGCTCTGTCAGGCTTAGTTGGGCCCTGTCGTGCTCTGGCAGTCCCAGGTGGGCTTGGTCAAGCTTTGTCGAGCTCTGTTGAGCTCTCTCGACTTTTGTCAGTCTCTGTCTGGCTCTTGCGGGCTCTGGCAGTCTCTGGCGGGTTCTGTGTGGATTTGTCAGGCCCTGTTGGGCTCTGTCAGGCTTAGTTGGGCCCTGTCGTGCTCTGGCAGTCCCAGGTGGGCTTGGTCAAGATTTGTCGAGCTCTGTTGAGCTCTCTCGACTTTTGTCAGTCTCTGTCTGGCTCTTGCGGGCTCTGTCAGTCCCTGGCGGGTTCTGTCGGATCTGTCACGCCCTGTTGGGCTCTGTCAGGCTTAGTTGGGCCCTGTCGTGCTCTGGCAGGCCCAGGTGGGCTCTGCCAAGCTTTCTCGAGCTCTGTTGAGCTCCGTCGACTTTTGTCGGTCTCTGTCAGGCTCTTGCGGGCTCTGTCAGTCCCTGGCGGGTTCTGTCGGGTTCTGTGTGGATCTGTCAGGCCCTGTTGGGCTCTGTCAGGCTTAGTTGGCCCCTGTCGTGCTCTGGCAGGCCCAGGTGGGCTCTGCCAAGATTTTGAGCTCCGTCGAGCTCCGTTGACTTTTGTCAGTCTCTGTCAGGCTCTTGCGGGTTCTGTCAGTCCCTGGCAGGTTTTGTCTGGATCTGTCAGGCCCTGTTGGGCTCCGTCAGGCTTAGTTGGGCCCTGTCGTGCTCTGGCAGGCCCAGGTGGGCTCTGCCAAGATTTTGAGCTCCGTCGAGCTCCGTTGACTTTTGTCAGTCTCTGTCAGGCTCTTGCTGGCTATGTCAGTCCCTGGCGGGTTCTGTGTGGATCTGTCAGGCCCTGTTGGGCTCTGTCAGGCTTAGTTGGGCCCTGTCGTACTCTGGCAGGCCCAGGTGGGCTCTGTCAAGCTTTGTCGAGCTCTTTTGAGCTCCGTCAACTTTTGTCGGTCTCTGTCTGGCTCTTGTGGGTTCTGTCAGTCCCTGTCGGGTTCTGTGTGGATCTGTCAGGCCCTGTGTGGCTCTGTCAGGCTTAGTTGGGCCCTGTCGTGCTCTGGCAGTCCCAGGTGGGCTCGGTCAAGCTTTGTCGAGCTCTGTTGAGCTCTATCGACTTTTGTCGGTCTCCGTCTGGCTCTTGCAGGCTCTGTCAGTCTCTGTCGGGTTCTGTCTGGATCTGTCAGGCCCTGTGTGGCTCTGTCAGGCTTAGTTGGGCCCTGTCGTGCTCTGGCAGGCCCAGGTGGGCTCTGCCAAGCTTTGATGAGCTCCGTCAAGCTCCGTTGACTTTTGTCAGTCTCTGTCAGGCTCTTGCTGGCTCTGTCAGTCCCTGGGGGGTTCTGTGTGGATCTGTCAGGCCCTGTTGGGCTCTGTCAGGCTTAGTTGGGGCCTGTCGTGCTCTGGCAGGCCCAGGGTGCTCTGTCAAGCTTTGTCGAGCTCTGTTGAGCTCCATGGACTTTTGTCAGTCTCTGTCAGGCTCTTGCGGGTTCTGTCAGTCCCTGGCAGGTTTTGTCTGGATCTGTCAGGCCCTGTTGGGCTCCGTCAGGCCCAGGTGGGCTCTGCCAAGCTTTCTCGAGCTCTGTTGAGCTCCGTCGACTTTTGTCGGTCCCTGTCAGGCTCTTGCGGGCTCTGTCAGTCCCTTTCGGCTTCTGTCTGGATCTGTCAGGCCCTGTGTGGCTCTGTCAGGCTTAGTTGGGCCCTGTCGTGCTCTGGCAGGCCCAGGTGGGCTCTGCCAAGCTTTGATGAGCTATGTCGAGCTCCGTTGACTTTTGTCAGTCTCTGTCAGGCTCTTGCTGGCTCTGTCAGTCCCTGGGGGGTTCTGTGTGGATCTGTCAGGCCCTGTTGGGCTCTGTCAGGCTTAACTGGGGCCTGTCGTGCTCTGGCAGGCCCAGGTGGGCTTTGCCAAGCTTTGTTGAGCACTGTTGAGCTCCATCGACTTTTGTCGGTCTCTGTCAGGCTCTTGCGGGTTCTGTCAGTCCCTGTCACGTTCTGTCTGGATCTGTCAGGCCCTGTTGGGCTCTGTCAGGCTTAGTTGGGCCCTGTCGTGCTCTGGCAGGCCCAGGTGGGCTCTGCCAAGCTTTGTTGAGCTCCGTCGAGCTCCGTCGACTTTTGTCAGTCTCTGTCAGGCTCTTGCGGGCTCTGTCAGTCCCTGTCAGGTTCTGTGTGGATCTGTCAGGCCCTGTTGGGCTCTGTCAGGCTTAGTTGGGCCCTGTCGTGCTCTGGCAGGCCCAGGTGGGCTCTGCCAAGCTTTTTTGAGCTCCGTCGAGCTCCGTTGACTTTTGTCAGTCTCTGTCAGGCTCTTGCTGGCTCTGTCAGTCCCTGGGGGGTTCTGTGTGGATCTGTCAGGCCCTGTGTGGCTCTGTCAGGCTTAATTGGGCCCTGTCGTGCTCCGTCAGGCCCAGGTGGGCTTTGTCAAGGTTTGTTGAGCTCTGTTGAGCTCTCTCGACTTTTGTCGGTCTCTGTCAGGCTCTTGCGGGCTCTGTCAGTCCCTGTCGGGTTCTGTGTGGATCTGTCACGCCCTGTTGGGCTCTGTCAGGCTTAGTTGGGCCCTGTCGTGCTCTGGCAGGCCCAGGTGGGCTCGGTCAAGCTTTGTCGAGCTCTGTTGAGCTCTCTCGACTTTTGTCGGTCTCCGTCTGGCTCTTGCGGGCTCTGTCAGTCTCTGGAGGGTTCTGTCTGTATCTGTCAGGCCCTCTTGGGCTCTGTCAGGCTTAGTTGGGGCCTGTCGTGCTCTGGCAGGCCCAGGGTGCTCTGTCAAGCTTTGTCGAGCTCTGTTGAGCTCCATGGACTTTTGTCAGTCTCTGTCAGGCTCTTGCGGGTTCTGTCAGTCCCTGGCAGGTTTTGTCTGGATCTGTCAGGCCCTGTTGGGCTCCGTCAGGCTTAGTTGGGCCCTGTCGTGCTCTGGCAGGCCCAGGTGGGCTCTGCCAAGCTTTTTTGAGCTCCGTCGAGCTCCGTTGACTTTTGTCAGTCTCTGTCAGGCTCTTGCTGGCTATGTCAGTCCCTGGCGGGTTCTGTGTGGATCTGTCAGGCCCTGTTGGGCTCTGTCAGGCTTAGTTGGGCCCTGTCGTGCTCTGGCAGTCCCAGGTGGGCTTGGTCAAGCTTTGTTGAGCTCTGTTGAGCTCTCTCGACTTTTGTCAGTCTCTGTCTGGCTCTTGCGGGCTCTGTCAGTCTCTGGCGGGTTCTGTGTGGATCTGTCAGGCCCTGTTGGGCTCTGTCAGGCTTAACTGGGGCCTGTCGTGCTCTGGCAGGCCCAGGTGGGCTTTGCCAAGCTTTGTTGAGCACTGTTGAGCTCCATCGACTTTTGTCGGTCTCTGTCAGGCTCTTGCGGGTTCTGTCAGTCCCTGTCACGTTCTGTCTGGATCTGTCAGGCCCTGTTGGGCTCTGTCAGGCTTAGTTGGGCCCTGTCGTGCTCTGGCAGGCCCAGGTGGGCTCTGCCAAGCTTTGTTGAGCTCCGTCGAGCTCCGTCGACTTTTGTCAGTCTCTGTCAGGCTCTTGCGGGCTCTGTCAGTCCCTGTCAGGTTCTGTGTGGATCTGTCAGGCCCTGTTGGGCTCTGTCAGGCTTAGTTGGGCCCTGTCGTGCTCTGGCAGGCCCAGGTGGGCTCTGCCAAGCTTTTTTGAGCTCCGTCGAGCTCCGTTGACTTTTGTCAGTCTCTGTCAGGCTCTTGCTGGCTATGTCAGTCCCTGGCGGGTTCTGTGTGGATCTGTCAGGCCCTGTTGGGCTCTGTCAGGCTTAGTTGGGCCCTGTCGTGCTCTGGCAGTCCCAGGTGGGCTTGGTCAAGCTTTGTCGAGCTCTGTTGAGCTCTCTCGACTTTTGTCAGTCTCTGTCTGGCTCTTGCGGCCTCTGTCAGTCTCTGGCAGGTTCTGTGTGGATCTGTCAGGCCCTGTTGGGCTCTGTCAGGCTTAACTGGGGCCTATCGTGCTCTGGCAGGCCCAGGTGGGCTTTGCCAAGCTTTGTTGAGCACTGTTGAGCTCCATCGACTTTTGTCGGACTCTGTCAGGCTCTTGCGGGTTCTGTCAGTCCCTGTCACGTTCTGTCTGGATCTGTCAGGCCCTGTTGGGCTCTGTCAGGCTTAGTTGGGCCCTGTCGTGCTCTGGCAGGCCCAGGTGGGCTCTGCCAAGCTTTGTTGAGCTCCGTCGAGCTCCGTCGACTTTTGTCAGTCTCTGTCAGGCTCTTGCGGGCTCTGTCAGTCCCTGTCACGTTCTGTCTGGATCTGTCAGGCCCTGTTGGGCTCTGTCAGGCTTAGTTGGGCCCTGTCGTGCTCTGGCAGGCCCAGGTGGGCTCGGTCAAGCTTTGTCGAGCTCTGTTGAGCTCTCTCGACTTTTGTCAGTCTCTGTCAGTGTCTTGCGGGCTCTGTCAGTCCCTGTCGGGTTCTGTGTGGATCTGTCAGGCCCTGTTGGGCTCTGTCAGGCTTAGTTGGGGCCTGTCATGGACTGGCAGGCCCAGGGTTCTCTGTCAAGCTTTGTCGAGCTCTGTTGAGCTCCATGGACTTTTGTCGGTCTCTGTCAGGCTCTTGCGGGTTCTGTCAGTCCCTGTCAGGTTCTGTCTGGATCTGTCAGGCCCTGTTGGGCTCTGTCAGGCTTAGTTGGGCCCTGTCGTGCTCTGGCAGGCCCAGGTGTGCTCTGCCAAGCTTTTTTGACCTCCGTCGAGCTCCGTTGACTTTTGTCAGTCTCTGTCAGGCTCTTGCTGGCTATGTCAGTCCCTGGCGGGTTCTGTGTGGATCTGTTAGGCCCTGTTGGGCTCTGTCAGGCTTAGTTGGGCCCTGTCGTGCTCTGGCAGTCCCAGGTGGGCTTGGTCAAGCTTTGTCGAGCTCTGTTGAGCTCTCTCGACTTTTGTCAGTCTCTGTCTGGCTCTTGCGGGCTCTGGCAGTCTCTGGCGGGTTCTGTGTGGATTTGTCAGGCCCTGTTGGGCTCTGTCAGGCTTAGTTGGGCCCTGTCGTGCTCTGGCAGTCCCAGGTGGGCTTGGTCAAGATTTGTCGAGCTCTGTTGAGCTCTCTCGACTTTTGTCAGTCTCTGTCTGGCTCTTGCGGGCTCTGTCAGTCCCTGGCGGGTTCTGTCTGGATCTGTCACGCCCTGTTGGGCTCTGTCAGGCTTAGTTGGGCCCTGTCGTGCTCTGGCAGGCCCAGGTGGGCTCTGCCAAGCTTTCTCGAGCTCTGTTGAGCTCCGTCGACTTTTGTCGGTCTCTGTCAGGCTCTTGCGGGCTCTGTCAGTCCCTGGCAGGTTCTGTCGGGTTCTGTGTGGATCTGTCAGGCCCTGTTGGGCTCTGTCAGGCTTAGTTGGCCCCTGTCGTGCTCTGGCAGGCCCAGGTGGGCTCTGTCAAGTTTTGTTGAGCTCTTTTGACCTCCGTCGACTTTTGTCGGTCTCTGTCAGGCTCTTGCGGGTTCTGTCAGTCCCTGGCAGGTTTTGTCTGGATCTGTCAGGCCCTGTTGGGCTCCGTCAGGCTTAGTTGGGCCCTGTCGTGCTCTGGCAGGCCCAGGTGGGCTCTGCCAAGATTTTGAGCTCCGTCGAGCTCCGTTGACTTTTGTCAGTCTCTGTCAGGCTCTTGCTGGCTATGTCAGTCCCTGGCGGGTTCTGTGTGGATCTGTCAGGCCCTGTTGGGCTCTGTCAGGCTTAGTTGGGCCCTGTCGTACTCTGGCAGGCCCAGGCGGGCTCTGTCAAGCTTTGTCGAGCTCTTTTGAGCTCCGTCAACTTTTGTCGGTCTCTGTCTGGCTCTTGTGGGTTCTGTCAGTCCCTGTCGGGTTCTGTGTGGATCTGTCAGGCCCTGTGTGGCTCTGTCAGGCTTAGTTGGGCCCTGTCGTGCTCTGGCAGTCCCAGGTGGGCTCGGTCAAGCTTTGTCGAGCTCTGTTGAGCTCTATCGACTTTTGTCGGTCTCCGTCTGGCTCTTGCAGGCTCTGTCAGTCTCTGTCGGGTTCTGTCTGGATCTGTCAGGCCCTGTGTGGCTCTGTCAGGCTTAGTTGGGCCCTGTCGTGCTCTGGCAGGCCCAGGTGGGCTCTGCCAAGCTTTGATGAGCTCCGTCAAGCTCCGTTGACTTTTGTCAGTCTCTGTCAGGCTCTTGCTGGCTCTGTCAGTCCCTGGGGGGTTCTGTGTGGATCTGTCAGGCCCTGTTGGGCTCTGTCAGGCTTAGTTGGGGCCTGTCGTGCTCTGGCAGGCCCAGGGTGCTCTGTCAAGCTTTGTCGAGCTCTGTTGAGCTCCATGGACTTTTGTCAGTCTCTGTCAGGCTCTTGCGGGTTCTGTCAGTCCCTGGCAGGTTTTGTCTGGATCTGTCAGGCCCTGTTGGGCTCCGTCAGGCCCAGGTGGGCTCTGCCAAGCTTTCTCGAGCTCTGTTGAGCTCCGTCGACTTTTGTCGGTCCCTGTCAGGCTCTTGCGGGCTCTGTCAGTCCCTTTCGGCTTCTGTCTGGATCTGTCAGGCCCTGTGTGGCTCTGTCAGGCTTAGTTGGGCCCTGTCGTGCTCTGGCAGGCCCAGGTGGGCTCTGCCAAGCTTTGATGAGCTATGTCGAGCTCCGTTGACTTTTGTCAGTCTCTGTCAGGCTCTTGCTGGCTCTGTCAGTCCCTGGGGGGTTCTGTGTGGATCTGTCAGGCCCTGTGTGGCTCTGTCAGGCTTAATTGGGCCCTGTCGTGCTCCGTCAGGCCCAGGTGGGCTTTGTCAAGGTTTGTTGAGCTCTGTTGAGCTCCGTCGACTTTTGTCGGTCTCTGTCTGGCTCTTGCGGGCTCCGTCAGTCTCTGGCGGGTTCTGTGTGGATCTGTCAGGCCCTGTTGGGCTCTGTCAGGCTTAACTGGGGCCTGTCGTGCTCTGGCAGGCCCAGGTGGGCTTTGCCAAGCTTTGTTGAGCACTGTTGAGCTCCATCGACTTTTGTCAGTCTCTGTCAGGCTCTTGCGGGTTCTGTCAGTCCCTGTCACGTTCTGTCTGGATCTGTCAGGCCCTGTTGGGCTCTGTCAGGCTTAGTTGGGCCCTGTCGTGCTCTGGCAGGCCCAGGTGGGCTCTGCCAAGCTTTGTTGAGCTCCGTCGAGCTCCGTCGACTTTTGTCAGTCTCTGTCAGGCTCTTGCGGGCTCTGTCAGTCCCTGTCAGGTTCTGTGTGGATCTGTCAGGCCCTGTTGGGCTCTGTCAGGCTTAGTTGGGCCCTGTCGTGCTCTGGCAGGCCCAGGTGGGCTCTGCCAAGCTTTTTTGAGCTCCGTCGAGCTCCGTTGACTTTTGTCAGTCTCTGTCAGGCTCTTGCTGGCTATGTCAGTCCCTGGCGGGTTCTGTGTGGATCTGTCAGGCCCTGTGTGGCTCTGTCAGGCTTAGTTGGGCCCTGTCGTGCTCTGGCAGTCCCAGGTGGGCTTGGTCAAGCTTTGTCGAGCTCTGTTGAGCTCTCTCGACTTTTGTCAGTCTCTGTCTGGCTCTTGCGGCCTCTGTCAGTCTCTGGCAGGTTCTGTGTGGATCTGTCAGGCCCTGTTGGGCTCTGTCAGGCTTAACTGGGGCCTGTCGTGCTCTGGCAGGCCCAGGTGGGCTTTGCCAAGCTTTGTTGAGCACTGTTGAGCTCCATCGACTTTTGTCGGACTCTGTCAGGCTGTTGCGGGTTCTGTCAGTCCCTGTCACGTTCTGTCTGGATCTGTCAGGCCCTGTTGGGCTCTGTCAGGCTTAGTTGGGCCCTGTCGTGCTCTGGCAGGCCCAGGTGGGCTCTGCCAAGCTTTGTTGAGCTCCGTCGAGCTCCGTCGACTTTTGTCAGTCTCTGTCAGGCTCTTGCGGGCTCTGTCAGTCCCTGTCAGGTTCTGTGTGGATCTGTCAGGCCCTGTTGGGCTCTGTCAGGCTTAGTTGGGCCCTGTCGTGCTCTGGCAGGCCCAGGTGGGCTCGGTCAAGCTTTGTCGAGCTCTGTTGAGCTCTCTCGACTTTTGTCAGTCTCTGTCAGGGTCTTGCGGGCTCTGTCAGTCCCTGTCGGGTTCTGTGTGGATCTGTCAGGCCCTGTTGGGCTCTGTCAGGCTTAGTTGGGGCCTGTCATGGACTGGCAGGCCCAGGGTTCTCTGTCAAGCTTTGTCGAGCTCTGTTGAGCTCCATGGACTTTTGTCGGTCTCTGTCAGGCTCTTGCGGGTTCTGTCAGTCCCTGTCAGGTTCTGTCTGGATCTGTCAGGCCCTGTGTGGCTCTGTCAGGCTTAGTTGGGCCCTGTCGTGCTCTGGCAGGCCCAGGTGTGCTCTGCCAAGCTTTTTTGACCTCCGTCGAGCTCCGTTGACTTTTGTCAGTCTCTGTCAGCTCTTGCTGGATATGTCAGTCCCTGGCGGGTTCTGTGTGGATCTGTCAGGCCCTGTTGGGCTCTGTCAGGCTTAGTTGGGGCCTGTCATGCACTGGCAGGCCCAGGGTTCTCTGTCAAGCTTTGTCGAGCTCTGTTGAGCTCCATGGACTTTTGTCGGTCTCTGTCAGGCTCTTGCGGGTTCTGTCAGTCCCTGTCAGGTTCTGTCTGGATCTGTCAGGCCCTGTGTGGCTCTGTCAGGCTTAGTTGGGCCCTGTCGTGCTCTGGCAGGCCCAGGTGTGCTCTGCCAAGCTTTTTTGACCTCCGTCGAGCTCCGTTGACTTTTGTCAGTCTCTGTCAGGCTCTTGCTGGCTATGTCAGTCCCTGGCGGGTTCTGTGTGGATCTGTCAGGCCCTGTTGGGCTCTGTCAGGCTTAGTTGGGCCCTGTCGTGCTCTGGCAGTCCCAGGTGGGCTTGGTCAAGCTTTGTCGAGCTCTGTTGAGCTCTCTCGACTTTTGTCAGTCTCTGTCTGGCTCTTGCGGGCTCTGGCAGTCTCTGGCGGGTTCTGTGTGGATTTGTCAGGCCCTGTTGGGCTCTGTCAGGCTTAGTTGGGCCCTGTCGTGCTCTGGCAGTCCCAGGTGGGCTTGGTCAAGATTTGTCGAGCTCTGTTGAGCTCTCTCGACTTTTGTCAGTCTCTGTCTGGCTCTTGCGGGCTCTGTCAGTCCCTGGCGGGTTCTGTCTGGATCTGTCACGCCCTGTTGGGCTCTGTCAGGCTTAGTTGGGCCCTGTCGTGCTCTGGCAGGCCCAGGTGGGCTCTGCCAAGCTTTCTCGAGCTCTGTTGAGCTCCGTCGACTTTTGTCGGTCTCTGTCAGGCTCTTGCGGGCTCTGTCAGTCCCTGGCGGGTTCTGTCGGGTTCTGTGTGGATCTGTCAGGCCCTGTTGGGCTCTGTCAGGCTTAGTTGGCCCCTGTCGTGCTCTGGCAGGCCCAGGTGGGCTCTGTCAAGTTTTGTTGAGCTCTTTTGACCTCCGTCGACTTTTGTCGGTCTCTGTCAGGCTCTTGCGGGTTCTGTCAGTCCCTGGCAGGTTTTGTCTGGATCTGTCAGGCCCTGTTGGGCTCCGTCAGGCTTAGTTGGGCCCTGTCGTGCTCTGGCAGGCCCAGGTGGGCTCTGCCAAGATTTTGAGCTCCGTCGAGCTCCGTTGAATTTGTCAGTCTCTGTCAGGCTCTTGCTGGCTATGTCAGTCCCTGGCGGGTTCTGTGTGGATCTGTCAGGCCCTGTTGGGCTCTGTCAGGCTTAGTTGGGCTCTGTCGTACTCTGGCAGGCCCAGGTGGGCTCTGTCAAGCTTTGTCGAGCTCTTTTGAGCTCCGTCAACTTTTGTCGGTCTCTGTCTGGCTCTTGTGGGTTCTGTCAGTCCCTGTCGGGTTCTGTGTGGATCTGTCAGGCCCTGTGTGGCTCTGTCAGGCTTAGTTGGGCCCTGTCGTGCTCTGGCAGTCCCAGGTGGGCTCGGTCAAGCTTTGTCGAGCTCTGTTGAGCTCTATCGACTTTTGTCGGTCTCCGTCTGGCTCTTGCAGGCTCTGTCAGTCTCTGTCGGGTTCTGTCTGGATCTGTCAGGCCCTGTGTGGCTCTGTCAGGCTTAGTTGGGCCCTGTCGTGCTCTGGCAGGCCCAGGTGGGCTCTGCCAAGCTTTGATGAGCTCCGTCAAGCTCCGTTGACTTTTGTCAGTCTCTGTCAGGCTCTTGCTGGCTCTGTCAGTCCCTGGGGGGTTCTGTGTGGATCTGTCAGGCCCTGTTGGGCTCTGTCAGGCTTAGTTGGGGCCTGTCGTGCTCTGGCAGGCCCAGGGTGCTCTGTCAAGCTTTGTCGAGCTCTGTTGAGCTCCGTGGACTTTTGTCAGTCTCTGTCAGGCTCTTGCGGGTTCTGTCAGTCCCTGGCAGGTTTTGTCTGGATCTATCAGGCCCTGTTGGGCTCCGTCAGGCCCAGGTGGGCTCTGCCAAGCTTTCTCGAGCTCTGTTGAGCTCCGTCGACTTTTGTCGGTCCCTGTCAGGCTCTTGCGGGCTCTGTCAGTCCCTTTCGGCTTCTGTCTGGATCTGTCAGGCCCTGTGTGGCTCTGTCAGGCTTAGTTGGGCCCTGTCGTGCTCTGGCAGGCCCAGGTGGGCTCTGCCAAGCTTTGATGAGCTATGTCGAGCTCCGTTGACTTTTGTCAGTCTCTGTCAGGCTCTTGCTGGCTCTGTCAGTCCCTGGGGGGTTCTGTGTGGATCTGTCAGGCCCTGTGTGGCTCTGTCAGGCTTAATTGGGCCCTGTCGTGCTCCGTCAGGCCCAGGTGGGCTTTGTCAAGGTTTGTTGAGCTCTGTTGAGCTCCGTCGACTTTTGTCGGTCTCTGTCAGGCTCTTGCGGGCTCTGTCAGTCCCTGTCGGGTTCTGTGTGGATCTGTCACGCCCTGTTGGGCTCTGTCAGGCTTAGTTGGGCCCTGTCGTGCTCTGGCAGGCCCAGGTGGGCTCGGTCAAGCTTTGTCGAGCTCTGTTGAGCTCTCTCGACTTTTGTCGGTCTCCGTCTGGCTCTTGCGGGCTCTGTCAGTCTCTGGAGGGTTCTGTCTGTATCTGTCAGGCCCTCTTGGGCTCTGTCAGGCTTAGTTGGGGCCTGTCGTGCTCTGGCAGGCCCAGGGTGCTCTGTCAAGCTTTGTCGAGCTCTGTTGAGCTCCATGGACTTTTGTCAGTCTCTGTCAGGCTCTTGCGGGTTCTGTCAGTCCCTGGCAGGTTTTGTCTGGATCTGTCAGGCCCTGTTGGGCTCCGTCAGGCTTAGTTGGGCCCTGTCGTGCTCTGGCAGGCCCAGGTGGGCTCTGCCAAGCTTTTTTGAGCTCCGTCGAGCTCCGTTGACTTTTGTCAGTCTCTGTCAGGCTCTTGCTGGCTATGTCAGTCCCTGGCGGGTTCTGTGTGGATCTGTCAGGCCCTGTTGGGCTCTGTCAGGCTTAGTTGGGCCCTGTCGTGCTCTGGCAGTCCCAGGTGGGCTTGGTCAAGCTTTGTCGAGCTCTGTTGAGCTCTCTCGACTTTTGTCAGTCTCTGTCTGGCTCTTGCAGGCTCTGTCAGTCTCTGGCGGGTTCTTTGTGGATCTGTCAGGCCCTGTTGGGCTCTGTCAGGCTTAACTGGGGCCTGTCGTGCTCTGGCAGGCCCAGGTTGGCTTTGCCAAGCTTTGTTGAGCACTGTTGAGCTCCATCGACTTTTGTCGGTCTCTGTCAGGCTCTTGCTGGTTCTGTCAGTCCCTGTCACGTTCTGTCTGGATCTGTCAGGCCCTGTTGGGCTCTGTCAGGCTTAGTTGGGCCCTGTCGTGCTCTGGCAGGCCCAGGTGGGCTCTGTCAAGCTTTGTCGAGCTCTTTTGGGCTCCGTCAACTTTTGTCGGTCTCTGTCTGGCTCTTGTGGGTTCTGTCAGTCCCTGTCGGGTTCTGTGTGGATCTGTCAGGCCCTGTGTGGCTCTGTCAGGCTTAGTTGGGCCCTGTCGTGCTCTGGCAGTCCCAGGTGGGCTCGGTCAAGCTTTGTCGAGCTCTGTTGAGCTCTATCGACTTTTGTCGGTCTCCGTCTGGCTCTTGCAGGCTCTGTCAGTCTCTGTCGGGTTCTGTCTGGATCTGTCAGGCCCTGTGTGGCTCTGTCAGGCTTAGTTGGGCCCTGTCGTGCTCTGGCAGGCCCAGGTGGGCTCTGCCAAGCTTTGATGAGCTCCGTCAAGCTCCGTTGACTTTTGTCAGTCTCTGTCAGGCTCTTGCTGGCTCTGTCAGTCCCTGGGGGGTTCTGTGTGGATCTGTCAGGCCCTGTTGGGCTCTGTCAGGCTTAGTTGGGGCCTGTCGTGCTCTGGCAGGCCCAGGGTGCTCTGTCAAGCTTTGTCGAGCTCTGTTGAGCTCCATGGACTTTTGTCAGTCTCTGTCAGGCTCTTGCGGGTTCTGTCAGTCCCTGGCAGGTTTTGTCTTGATCTGTCAGGCCCTGTTGGGCTCCGTCAGGCTTAGTTGGGCCCTGTCGTGCTCTGGCAGGCCCAGGTGGGCTCTACCAAGCTTTTTTGAGCTCCGTCGAGCTCCGTTGACTTTTGTCAGTCTCTGTCAGGCTCTTGCGGGCTCTGTCAGTCCCTGTCAGGTTCTGTGTGGATCTGTCAGGCCCTGTTGGGCTCTGTCAGGCTTAGTTGGGCCCTGTCGTGCTCTGGCAGGCCCAGGTGGGCTCTGCCAAGCTTTTTTGAGCTCCGTCGAGCTCCGTTGACTTTTGTCAGTCTCTGTCAGGCTCTTGCTGGCTGTGTCAGTCCCTGGCGGGTTCTGTGTGGATCTGTCAGGCCCTGTTGGGCTCTGTCAGGCTTAGTTGGGCCCTGTCGTGCTCTGGCAGTCCCAGGTGGGCTTTGCCAAGCTTTTTTGAGCTCCGTCGAGCTCCGTTGACTTTTGTCAGTCTCTGTCAGGCTCTTGCGGGTTCTGTCAGTCCCTGTCACGTTCTGTCTGGATCTGTCAGGCCCTGTTGGGCTCTGTCAGGCTTAGTTGGGCCCTGTCGTGCTCTGGCAGGCCCAGGTGGGCTCTGCCAAGCTTTGTTGAGCTCCGTCGAGCTCCGTCGACTTTTGTCAGTCTCTGTCAGGCTCTTGCGGGCTCTGTCAGTCCCTGTCAGGTTCTGTGTGGATCTGTCAGGCCCTGTTGGGCTCTGTCAGGCTTAGTTGGGCCCTGTCGTGCTCTGGCAGGCCCAGGTGGGCTCTGCCAAGCTTTGTCGAGCTCTGTTGAGCTCCATGGACTTTTGTCGGTCTCTGTCAGGCTCTTGCGGGTTCTGTCAGTCCCTGTCAGGTTCTGTCTGGATCTGTCAGGCCCTGTGTGGCTCTGTCAGGCTTAGTTGGGCCCTGTCGTGCTCTGGCAGGCCCAGGTGTGCTCTGCCAAGCTTTTTTGACCTCCGTTGAGCTCCGTTGACTTTTGTCAGTCTCTGTCAGGCTCTTGCTGGCTCTGTCAGTCCCTGGCGGGTTCTGTGTGGATCTGTCAGGCCCTGTTGGGCTCTGTCAGGCTTAGTTGGGGCCTGTCATGCACTGGCAGGCCCAGGGTTCTCTGTCAAGCTTTGTCGAGCTCTGTTGAGCTCCATGGACTTTTGTCGGTCTCTGTCAGGCTCTTGCGGGTTCTGTCAGTCCCTGTCAGGTTCTGTCTGGATCTGTCAGGCCCTGTGTGGCTCTGTCAGGCTTAGTTGGGCCCTGTCGTGCTCTGGCAGGCCCAGGTGTGCTCTGCCAAGCTTTTTTGACCTCCGTCGAGCTCCGTTGACTTTTGTCAGTCTCTGTCAGGCTCTTGCTGGCTATGTCAGTCCCTGGCGGGTTCTGTGTGGATCTGTCAGGCCCTGTTGGGCTCTGTCAGGCTTAGTTGGGCCCTGTCGTGCTCTGGCAGTCCCAGGTGGGCTTGGTCAAGCTTTGTCGAGCTCTGTTGAGCTCTCTCGACTTTTGTCAGTCTCTGTCTGGCTCCTGCGGGGTCTGGCAGTCTCTGGCGGGTTCTGTGTGGATTTGTCAGGCCCTGTTGGGCTCTGTCAGGCTTAGTTGGGCCCTGTCGTGCTCTGGCAGTCCCAGGTGGGCTTGGTCAAGATTTGTCGAGCTCTGTTGAGCTCTCTCGACTTTTGTCAGTCTCTGTCTGGCTCTTGCGGGCTCTGTCAGTCCCTGGCGGGTTCTGTCTGGATCTGTCACGCCCTGTTGGGCTCTGTCAGGCTTAGTTGGGCCCTGTCGTGCTCTGGCAGGCCCAGATGGGCTCTGCCAAGCTTTCTCGAGCTCTGTTGAGCTCCGTCGACTTTTGTCGGTCTCTGTCAGGCTCTTGCGGGCTCTGTCAGTCCCTGGCGGGTTCTGTCGGGTTCTGTGTGGATCTGTCAGGCCCTGTTGGGCTCTGTGAGGCTTAGTTGGCCCCTGTCGTGCTCTGGCAGGCCCAGGTGGGCTCTGTCAAGTTTTGTTGAGCTCTTTTGACCTCCGTCGACTTTTGTCGGTCTCTGTCAGGCTCTTGCGGGTTCTGTCAGTCCCTGGCAGGTTTTGTCTGGATCTGTCAGGCCCTGTTGGTCTCCGTCAGGCTCTAGTTGGGCCCTGTCGTGCTCTGGCAGGCCCAGGTGGGCTCTGCCAAGATTTTGAGCTCCGTCGAGCTCCGTTGACTTTTGTCAGTCTCTGTCAGGCTCTTGCTGGCTATGTCAGTCCCTGGCGGGTTCTGTGTGGATCTGTCAGGCCCTGTTGGGCTCTGTCAGGCTTAGTTGGGCCCTGTCGTGCTCTGGCAGGCCCAGGTGGGCTCTGTCAAGCTTTGTCGAGCTCTTTTGAGCTCCATCAACTTTTGTCGGTCTCTGTCTGGCTCTTGTGGGTTCTGTCAGTCCCTGTCGGGTTCTGTGTGGATCTGTCAGGCCCTGTGTGGCTCTGTCAGGCTTAGTTGGGCCCTGTCGTGCTCTGGCAGTCCCAGGTGGGCTCGGTCAAGCTTTGTCGAGCTCTGTTGAGCTCTATCGACTTTTGTCGGTCTTCGTCTGGCTCTTGCAGGCTCTGTCAGTCTCTGTCGGGTTCTGTGTGGATCTGTCACGCCCTGTTGGGCTCTGTCAGGCTTAGTTGGGCCCTGTCGTGCTCTGGCAGGCCCAGGTGGGCTCTGCCAAGCTTTGATGAGCTCCGTCGAGCTCCGTTGACTTTTGTCAGTCTCTGTCAGGCTCTTGCTGGCTCTGTCAGTCCCTGGGGGGTTCTGTGTGGATCTGTCAGGCCCTGTGTGGCTCTGTCAGGCTTAATTGGGCCCTGTCGTGCTCCGTCAGGCCCAGGTGGGCTTTGTCAAGGTTTGTTGAGCTCTGTTGAGCTCTCTCGACTTTTGTCGGTCTCTGTCAGGCTCTTGCGGGCTCTGTCAGTCCCTGTCGGGTTCTGTGTGGATCTGTCACGCCCTGTTGGGCTCTGTCAGGCTTAGTTGGGCCCTGTCGTGCTCTGGCAGGCCCAGGTGGGCTCGGTCAAGCTTTGTCGAGCTCTGTTGAGCTCTCTCGACTTTTGTCGGTCTCCGTCTGGCTCTTGCGGGCTCTGTCAGTCTCTGGAGGGTTCTGTCTGTATCTGTCAGGCCCTCTTGGGCTCTGTCAGGCTTAGTTGGGGCCTGTCGTGCTCTGGCAGGCCCAGGGTGCTCTGTCAAGCTTTGTCGAGCTCTGTTGAGCTCCATGGACTTTTGTCAGTCTCTGTCAGGCTCTTGCGGGTTCTGTCAGTCCCTGGCAGGTTTTGTCTGGATCTGTCAGGCCCTGTTGGGCTCCGCCAGGCTTAGTTGGGCCCTGTCGTGCTCTGGCAGGCCCAGGTGGGCTCTGCCAAGCTTTTTTGAGCTCCGTCGAGCTCCGTTGACTTTTGTCAGTCTCTGTCAGGCTCTTGCTGGCTATGTCAGTCCCTGGCGGGTTCTGTGTGGATCTGTCAGGCCCTGTTGGGCTCTGTCAGGCTTAGTTGGGCCCTGTCGTGCTCTGGCAGTCCCAGGTGGGCTTGGCCAAGCTTTGTCGAGCTCTGTTGAGCTCTCTCGACTTTTGTCAGTCTCTGTCTGGCTCTTGCGGGCTCTGTCAGTCTCTGGCGGCTTCTGTCTGGATCTGTCAGGCCCTGTGTGGCTCTGTCAGGCTTAGTTGGGCCCTGTCGTGCTCTGGCAGGCCCAGGTGGGCTCTGCCAAGCTTTGATGAGCTATGTCGAGCTCCGTTGACTTTTGTCAGTCTCTGTCAGGCTCTTGCTGGCTCTGTCAGTCCCTGGGGGGTTCTGTGTGGATCTGTCAGGCCCTGTGTGGCTCTGTCAGGCTTAATTGGGCCCTGTCGTGCTCCGTCAGGCCCAGGTGGGCTTTGTCAAGGTTTGTTGAGCTCTGTTGAGCTCCGTCGACTTTTGTCGGTCTCTGTCTGGCTCTTGCGGGCTCTGTCAGTCTCTGGCGGGTTCTGTGTGGATCTGTCAGGCCCTGTTGGGCTCTGTCAGGCTTAACTGGGGCCTGTCGTGCTCTGGCAGGCCCAGGTGGGCTTTGCCAAGCTTTGTTGAGCACTGTTGAGCTCCATCGACTTTTGTCGGTCTCTGTCAGGCTCTTGCGGGTTCTGTCAGTCCCTGTCACGTTCTGTCTGGATCTGTCAGGCCCTGTTGGGCTCTGTCAGGCTTAGTTGGGCCCTGTCGTGCTCTGGCAGGCCCAGGTGGGCTCTGTCAAGCTTTGTCGAGCTCTTTTGAGCTCCGTCAACTTTTGTCGGTCTCTGTCTGGCTCTTGTGGGTTCTGTCAGTCCCTGTCGGGTTCTGTGTGGATCTGTCAGGCCCTGTGTGGCTCTGTCAGGCTTAGTTGGGCCCTGTCGTGCTCTGGCAGTCCCAGGTGGGCTCGGTCAAGCTTTGTCGAGCTCTGTTGAGCTCTATCGACTTTTGTCGGTCTCCGTCTGGCTCTTGCAGGCTCTGTCAGTCTCTGTCGGGTTCTGTCTGGATCTGTCAGGCCCTGTGTGGCTCTGTCAGGCTTAGTTGGGCCCTGTCGTGCTCTGGCAGGCCCAGGTGGGCTCTGCCAAGCTTTGATGAGCTCCGTCAAGCTCCGTTGACTTTTGTCAGTCTCTGTCAGGCTCTTGCTGGCTCTGTCAGTCCCTGGGGGGTTCTGTGTGGATCTGTCAGGCCCTGTTGGGCTCTGTCAGGCTTAGTTGGGGCCTGTCGTGCTCTGGCAGGCCCAGGGTGCTCTGTCAAGCTTTGTCGAGCTCTGTTGAGCTCCATGGACTTTTGTCAGTCTCTGTCAGGCTCTTGCGGGTTCTGTCAGTCCCTGGCAGGTTTTGTCTTGATCTGTCAGGCCCTGTTGGGCTCCGTCAGGCTTAGTTGGGCCCTGTCGTGCTCTGGCAGGCCCAGGTGGGCTCTACCAAGCTTTTTTGAGCTCCGTCGAGCTCCGTTGACTTTTGTCAGTCTCTGTCAGGCTCTTGCGGGCTCTGTCAGTCCCTGTCAGGTTCTGTGTGGATCTGTCAGGCCCTGTTGGGCTCTGTCAGGCTTAGTTGGGCCCTGTCGTGCTCTGGCAGGCCCAGGTGGGCTCTGCCAAGCTTTTTTGAGCTCCGTCGAGCTCCGTTGACTTTTGTCAGTCTCTGTCAGGCTCTTGCTGGCTATGTCAGTCCCTGGCGGGTTCTGTGTGGATCTGTCAGGCCCTGTTGGGCTCTGTCAGGCTTAGTTGGGCCCTGTCGTGCTCTGGCAGTCCCAGGTGGGCTTGGTCAAGCTTTGTCGAGCTCTGTTGAGCTCTCTCGACTTTTGTCAGTCTCTGTCTGGCTCTTGCGGCCTCTGTCAGTCTCTGGCGGGTTCTGTGTGGATCTGTCAGGCCCTGTTGGGCTCTGTCAGGCTTAACTGGGGCCTGTCGTGCTCTGGCAGGCCCAGGTGGGCTTTGCCAAGCTTTGTTGAGCACTGTTGAGCTCCATCGATTTTGTCGGACTCTGTCAGGCTCTTGCGGGTTCTGTCAGTCCCTGTCACGTTCTGTGTGGATCTGTCAGGCCCTGTTGGGCTCTGTCAGGCTTAGTTGGGCCCTGTCGTGCTCTGGCAGGCCCAGGTGGGCTCTGCCAAGCTTTGTTGAGCTCCGTCGAGCTCCGTCGACTTTTGTCAGTCTCTGTCAGGCTCTTGCGGGCTCTGTCAGTCCCTGTCAGGTTCTGTGTGGATCTGTCAGGCCCTGTTGGGCTCTGTCAGGCTTAGTTGGGCCCTGTCGTGCTCTGGCAGGCCCAGGTGGGCTCGGTCAAGCTTTGTCGAGCTCTGTTGAGCTCTCTCGACTTTTGTCAGTCTCTGTCAGGGTCTTGCGGGCTCTGTCAGTCCCTGTCGGGTTCTGTGTGGATCTGTCAGGCCCTGTTGGGCTCTGTCAGGCTTAGTTGGGGCCTGTCATGGACTGGCAGGCCCAGGGTTCTCTGTCAAGCTTTGTCGAGCTCTGTTGAGCTCCATGGACTTTTGTCGGTCTCTGTCAGGCTCTTGCGGGTTCTGTCAGTCCCTGTCAGGTTCTGTCTGGATCTGTCAGGCCCTGTGTGGCTCTGTCAGGCTTAGTTGGGCCCTGTCGTGCTCTGGCAGGCCCAGGTGTGCTCTGCCAAGCTTTTTTGACCTCCGTCGAGCTCCGTTGACTTTTGTCAGTCTCTGTCAGGCTCTTGCTGGCTATGTCAGTCCCTGGCGGGTTCTGTGTGGATCTGTCAGGCCCTGTTGGGCTCTGTCAGGCTTAGTTGGGCCCTGTCGTGCTCTGGCAGTCCCAGGTGGGCTTGGTCAAGCTTTGTCGAGCTCTGTTGAGCTCTCTCGACTTTTGTCAGTCTCTGTCTGGCTCTTGCGGGCTCTGGCAGTCTCTGGCGGGTTCTGTGTGGATTTGTCAGGCCCTGTTGGGCTCTGTCAGGCTTAGTTGGGCCCTGTCGTGCTCTGGCAGTCCCAGGTGGGCTTGGTCAAGATTTGTCGAGCTCTGTTGAGCTCTCTCGACTTTTGTCAGTCTCTGTCTGGCTCTTGCGGGGTCTGTCAGTCCCTGGCGGGTTCTGTCTGGATCTGTCAGGCCCTGTTGGGCTCTGTCAGGCTTAGTTGGGCCCTGTCGTGCTCTGGCAGGCCCAGGTGGGCTCTGCCAAGCTTTCTCGAGCTCTGTTGAGCTCCGTCGACTTTTGTCGGTCTCTGTCAGGCTCTTGCGGGCTCTGTCAGTCCCTGGCGGGTTCTGTCGGGTTCTGTGTGGATCTGTCAGGCCCTGTTGGGCTCTGTCAGGCTTAGTTGGGCCCTGTCGTGCTCTGGCAGGCCCAGGTGGGCTCTGTCAAGTTTTGTTGAGCTCTTTTGACCTCCGTCGACTTTTGTCGGTCCCTGTCAGGCTCTTGCGGGCTCTGTCAGACCCTTTCGGCTTCTGTCTGGATCTGTCAGGCCCTGTTGGGCTCTGTCAGGCTTAGTTGGGCCCTGTCGTGCTCTGGCAGGCCCAGGTGGGCTCTGCCAAGATTTTGAGCTCCGTCGAGCTCCGTTGACTTTTGTCAGTCTCTGTCAGGCTCTTGCTGGCTATGTCAGTCCCTGGCGGGTTCTGTGTGGATCTGTCAGGCCCTGTTGGGCTCTGTCAGGCTTAGTTGGGCCCTGTCGTGCTCTGGCAGGCCCAGGTGGGCTCTGTCAAGCTTTGTTGAGCTCTTTTGAGCTCCGTCAACTTTTGTCGGTCTCTGTCTGGCTCTTGTGGGTTCTGTCAGTCCCTGTCGGGTTCTGTGTGGATCTGTCAAGCCCTGTGTGGCTCTGTCAGGCTTAGTTGGGCCCTGTCGTGCTCTGGCAGTCCCAGGTGGGCTCGGTCAAGCTTTGTCGAGCTCTGTTGAGCTCTATCGACTTTTGTCGGTCTCCGTCTGGCTCTTGCAGGCTCTGTCAGTCTCTGTCGGGTTCTGTCTGGATCTGTCAGGCCCTGTGTGGCTCTGTCAGGCTTAGTTGGGCCCTGTCGTGCTCTGGCAGGCCCAGGTGGGCTCTGCCAAGCTTTGATGAGCTCCGTTGAGCTCCGTTGACTTTTGTCAGTCTCTGTCAGGCTCTTGCTGGCTCTGTCAGTCCCTGGGGGGTTCTGTGTGGATCTGTCAGGCCCTGTTGGGCTCTGTCAGGCTTAGTTGGGGCGTGACGTGCTCTGGCAGGCCCAGGGTGCTCTGTCAAGCTTTGTCGAGCTCTATTGAGCTCCATGGACTTTTGTCAGTCTCTGTCAGGCTCTTGCGGGTTCTGTCAGTCCCTGGCAGGTTTTGTCTGGATCTGTCAGGCCCTGTTGGGCTCCGTCAGGCTTAGTTGGGCCCTGTCGTGCTCTGGCAGGCCCAGGTGGGCTCTACCAAGCTTTTTTGAGCTCCGTCGAGCTCCGTTGACTTTTGTCAGTCTCTGTCAGGCTCTTGCTGGCTATGTCAGTCCCTGGCGGGTTCTGTGTGGATCTGTCAGGCCCTGTGTGGCTCTGTCAGGCTTAATTGGGCCCTGTCGTGCTCTGGCAGTCCCAGGTGGGCTTGGTCAAGCTTTGTCGAGCTCTGTTGACCTCTCTCGACTTTTGTCACTCTCTGTCTGGCTCTTGCGGGCTCTGTCAGTCTCTGGCGGGTTCTGTGTGGATCTGTCAGGCCCTGTTGGGCTCTGTCAGGCTTAACTGGGGCCTGTCGTGCTCTGGCAGGCCCAGGTGGGCTTTGCCAAGCTTTGTCGAGCACTGTTGATCTCCATCGACTTTTGTCGGTCTCTGTCAGGCTCTTGCGGGTTCTGTCAGTCCCTGTCACGTTCTGTCTGGATCTGTCAGGCCCTGTGTGGCTCTGTCAGGCTTAGTTGGGCCCTGTCGTGCTCTGGCAGGCCCAGGTGGGCTTGGCCAAGCTTTGTTGAGCTCCGTCGAGCTCCGTCGACTTTTGTCAGTCTCTGTCAGGCTCTTGCGGGCTCTGTCAGTCCCTGTCGGGTTCTGTGTGGATCTGTCAGGCCCTGTTGGGCTCTGTCAGGCTTAGTTGGGCCCTGTCGTGCTCTGGCAGTCCCAGGTGGGCTTGGTCAAGCTTTGTCGAGCTCTGTTGAGCTCTCTCGACTTTTGTCAGTCTCTGTCTGGCTCTTGCGGGCTCTGTCAGTCTCTGGCGGGTTCTGTGTGGATCTGTCAGGCCCTGTTGGGCTCTGTCAGGCTTAGTTGGGCCCTTTCGTGCTCTGGCAGTCCCAGGTGGGCTTGGTCAAGATTTGTCGAGCTCTGTTGAGCTCTCTCGACTTTTGTCAGTCTCTGTCTGGCTCTGTCAGTCCCTGGCGGGTTCTGTCGGGTTCTGTGTGGATCTGTCAGGCCCTGTTGGGCTCTGTCAGGCTTAGTTGGGCCCTGTCGTGCTCTGGCAGGCCCAGGTGGGCTCTGCCAAGCTTTCTCGAGCTCTGTTGAGCTCCGTCGACTTCTGTCGGTCTCTGTCAGGCTCTTGCGGGCTCTAGTCAGTCCCTGGCGGGTTCTGTCGGTTCTGTGTGGATCTGTCAGGCCCTGTTGGGCTCTGTCAGGCTTAGTTGGGCCCTGTCGTGCTCTGGCAGTCCCAGGTGGGCTTGGTCAAGATTTGTCGAGCTCTGTTGAGCTCTCTCGACTTTTGTCAGTCTCTGTCAGGCTCTTGCTGGCTCTGTCAGTCCCTGGGGGGTTCTGTGTGGATCTGTCAGGCCCTGTGTGGCTCTGTCAGGCTTAATTGGGCCCTGTCGTGCTCCGTCAGGCCCAGGTGGGCTCTGTCAAGCTTTGTCGAGCTCTGTTGAGCTCCGTCGACTTTTGTCGGTCTCTGTCAGGCTCTTGCGGGCTCTGTCAGTCCCTGTCAGGTTCTGTGTGGATCTGTCAGGCCCTGTTGGGCTCTGTCAGACTTAGTTGGGCCCTGTCGTGCTCTGGCAGTCCCAGGTGGGCTTGGTCAAGCTTTGTCAAGCTCTGTTGAGCTCTCTCGACTTTTGTCAGTCTCTATCTGGCTCTTGCGGGCTCTGTCAGTCTCTGGCGGGTTCTGTGTGGATCTGTCAGGCCCTGTTGGTCTCTGTCAGGCTTAACTGGGGCCTGTCGTGCTCTGGCAGGCCCAGGTGGGCTCTGCCAAGCTTTGTCGAGCACTGTTGAGCTCCATCGACTTTTGTCGGTCTCTGTCAGGCTCTTGCGGGTTCTGTCAGTCCCTGTCAGGTTCTGTCTGGATCTGTTTAGGCCCTGTGTGGCTCTGTCAGGCTTAGTTGGGCCCTGTCGTGCTCTGGCAGGACCAGGTGGGCTCTGCCAAGCTTTCTCGAGCTCTGTTGAGCTCCGTCGACTTCTCTCGGTCTCTGTCAGGCTCTTGCGGGCTCTGTCAGTCCCTGGCGGGTTCTGTCGGGTTCTATGTGGATCTGTCAGGCCCTGTGTGGCTCTGTCAGGCTTAGTTGGGCCCTGTCGTGCTCTGGCAGGCCCAGGTGGGCTCGGTCAAGCTTTGTCGAGCTCTGTTGAGCTCTCTCTACTTTTGTCGGTCTCTGTCTGGCTCTTGCAGGCTCTGTCAGTCTCTGTCGGGTTCTGTGTGGATCTGTCAGGCCCTGTTGGGCTCTGTCAGGCTTAGTTGGGCCCTGTCGTGCTCTGGCAGGCCCAGGTGGGCTCTGCCAAGCTTTGTCGAGCTCTGTTGAGCTCCGTGGACTTTTGTCGGTCCCTGTCAGGCTCTTGCGGGCTCTGTCAGTCCCTGGGGGGTTCTGTGTGGATCTGTCAGGCCCTGTGTGGCTCTGTCAGGCTTAGTTGGGCCCTGTCGTGCTCTGGCAGGCCCAGGTGGGCTCTGCGAAGCTTTGATGAGCTCCGTCGAGCTCCGTTGACTTTTGTCAGTCTCTGTCAGGCTCTTGCTGGCTCTGTCAGTCCCTGGGGGGTTCTGTGTGGATCTGTCAGGCCCTGTTGGGCTCTGTCAGGCTTAGTTGGCCCCTGTCGTGCTCTGGCAGGCCCAGGGTGCTCTGTCAAGCTTTGTCGAGCACTGTTGAGCTCCATGGACTTTTGTCAGTCTCTGTCAGGCTCTTGCGGGTTATGTCAGTCCCTGGCAGGTTTTGTCTGGATCTGTCAGGCCCTGTTGGGCTCTGTCAGGCTTAATTGGGCCCTGTCGTGCTCTGGCAGTCCCAGGTGGGCTTGGTCAAGCTTTGTCGAGCTCTGTTGAGCTCTCTCGACTTTTGTCACTCTCTGTCTGGCTCTTGCGGGCTCTGTCAGTCTCTGGCGGGTTCTGTGTGGATCTGTCAGGCCCTGTTGGGCTCTGTCAGGCTTAACTGGGGCCTGTCGTGCTCTGGCAGGCCCAGGTGGGCTTTGCCAAGCTTTGTCGAGCACTGTTGAGCTCCATCGACTTTTGTCGGTCTCTGTCAGGCTCTTGCGGGTTCTGTCAGTCCCTGTCACGTTCTGTCTGGATCTGTCAGGCCCTGTGTGGCTCTGTCAGGCTTAGTTGGGCCCTGTCATGCTCTGGCAGGCCCAGGTGGGCTTGGCCAAGCTTTGTTGAGCTCCGTCGAGCTCCGTCTACTTTTGTCAGTCTCTGTCAGGCTCTTGCGGGCTCTAGTCAGTCCCTGGCGGGTTCTGTCGGTTCTGTGTGGATCTGTCAGGCCCTGTTGGGCTCTGTCAGGCTTAGTTGGGCCCTGTCGTGCTCTGGCAGTCCCAGGTGGGCTTGGTCAAGATTTGTCGAGCTCTGTTGAGCTCTCTCGACTTTTGTCAGTCTCTGTCAAGCTCTTGCTGGCTCTGTCAGTCCCTGGGGGGTTCTGTGTGGATCTGTCAGGCCCTGTGTGGCTCTGTCAGGCTTAATTGGGCCCTGTCGTGCTCCGTCAGGCCCAGGTGGGCTCTGTCAAGCTTTGTCGAGCTCTGTTGAGCTCCGTCGACTTTTGTCGGTCTCTGTCAGGCTCTTGCGGGCTCTGTCAGTCCCTGTCGGGTTCTGTGTGGATCTGTCAGGCCCTGTTGGGCTCTGTCAGGCTTAGTTGGGCCCTGTCGTGCTCTGGCAGGCCCAGGTGGGCTTGGTCAAGCTTTGTCAAGCTCTGTTGAGCTCTCTCGACTTTTGTCAGTCTCTATCTGGCTCTTGCGGGCTCTGTCAGTCTCTGGCGGGTTCTGTGTGGATCTGTCAGGCCCTGTTGGTCTCTGTCAGGCTTAACTGGGGCCTGTCGTGCTCTGGCAGGCCCAGGTGGGCTCTGCCAAGCTTTGTTGAGCACTGTTGAGCTCCATGGACTTTTGTCGGTCTCTGTCAGGCTCTTGCGGGTTCTGTCAGTCCCTGTCAGGTTCTGTCTGGATCTGTTTAGGCCCTGTGTGGCTCTGTCAGGCTTAGTTGGGCCCTGTCGTGCTCTGGCAGGCCCAGGTGGGCTTGGTCAAGCTTTGTCGATCTCTGTTGAGCTCCGTCGACTTCTGTCGGTCTCTGTCAGGCTCTTGCGGGCTCTGTCAGTCCCTGGCGGGTTCTGTCGGGTTCTGTGTGGATCTGTCAGGCCCTGTTGGGCTCTGACAGGCTTAGTTGGGCCCTGTCGTGCTCTGGCAGGCCCAGGTGGGCTCGGTCAAGCTTTGTCGAGCTCTGTTGAGCTCTCTCTACTTTTGTCGGTCTCCGTCTGGCTCTTGCAGGCTCTGTCAGTCTCTGTCGGGTTCTGTGTGGATCTGTCAGGCTCTGTTGGGCTCTGTCAGGCTTAGTTGGGCCCTGTCGTGCTCTGGCAGGCCCAGGTGGGCTCTGCCAAGCTTTGTCGAGCTCTGTTGAGCTCCGTGGACTTTTGTCGGTCCCTGTCAGGCTCTTGCGGGCTCTGTCAGTCCCTGTCGGCTTCTGTGTGGATCTGTCAGGCCCTGTGTGGCTCTGTCAGGCTTAGTTGGGCCCTGTCGTGCTCTGGCAGGCCCAGGTGGGCTCTGCCAAGCTTTGATGAGCTCCGTCGACCTCCGTTGACTTTTGCCAGTCTCTGTCAGGCTCTTGCTGGCTCTGTCAGTCCCTGGGGGGTTCTGTGTGGATCTGTCAGGCCCTGTTGGGCTCTGTCAGGCTTAGTTGGCCCCTGTCGTGCTCTGGCAGGCCCAGGGTGCTCTGTCAAGCTTTGTCGAGCACTGTTGAGCTCCATGGACTTTTGTCGGTCTCTGTCAGGCTCTTGCGGGTTCTGTCAGTCCCTGGCAGGTTTTGTCTGGATCTGTCAGGCCCTGTTGGGCTCTGTCAGGCTTAATTGGGCCCTGTCGTGCTCTGGCAGTCCCAGGTGGGCTTGGTCAAGCTTTGTCGAGCTCTGTTGAGCTCTCTCGACTTTTGTCACTCTCTGTCTGGCTCTTGCGGGCTCTGTCAGTCTCTGGCGGGTTCTGTGTGGATCTGTCAGGCCCTGTTGGGCTCTGTCAGGCTTAACTGGGGCCTGTCGTGCTCTGGCAGGCCCAGGTGGGCTTTGCCAAGCTTTGTCGAGCACTGTTGAGCTCCATCGACTTTTGTCGGTCTCTGTCAGGCTCTTGCGGGTTCTGTCAGTCCCTGTCACGTTCTGTCTGGATCTGTCAGGCCCTGTGTGGCTCTGTCAGGCTTAGTTGGGCCCTGTCATGCTCTGGCAGGCCCAGGTGGGCTTGGCCAAGCTTTGTTGAGCTCCGTCGAGCTCCGTCTACTTTTGTCAGTCTCTGTCAGGCTCTTGCGGGCTCTAGTCAGTCCCTGGCGGGTTCTGTCGGTTCTGTGTGGATCTGTCAGGCCCTGTTGGGCTCTGTCAGGCTTAGTTGGGCCCTGTCGTGCTCTGGCAGTCCCAGGTGGGCTTGGTCAAGATTTGTCGAGCTCTGTTGAGCTCTCTCGACTTTTGTCAGTCTCTGTCAAGCTCTTGCTGGCTCTGTCAGTCCCTGGGGGGTTCTGTGTGGATCTGTCAGGCCCTGTGTGGCTCTGTCAGGCTTAATTGGGCCCTGTCGTGCTCCGTCAGGCCCAGGTGGGCTCTGTCAAGCTTTGTCGAGCTCTGTTGAGCTCCGTCGACTTTTGTCGGTCTCTGTCAGGCTCTTGCGGGCTCTGTCAGTCCCTGTCGGGTTCTGTGTGGATCTGTCAGGCCCTGTTGGGCTCTGTCAGGCTTAGTTGGGCCCTGTCGTGCTCTGGCAGTCCCAGGTGGGCTTGGTCAAGCTTTGTCAAGCTCTGTTGAGCTCTCTCGACTTTTGTCAGTCTCTATCTGGCTCTTGCGGGCTCTGTCAGTCTCTGGCGGGTTCTGTGTGGATCTGTCAGGCCCTGTTGGTCTCTGTCAGGCTTAACTGGGGCCTGTCGTGCTCTGGCAGGCCCAGGTGGGCTCTGCCAAGCTTTGTTGAGCACTGTTGAGCTCCATGGACTTTTGTCGGTCTCTGTCAGGCTCTTGCGGGTTCTGTCAGTCCCTGTCAGGTTCTGTCTGGATCTGTTTAGGCCCTGTGTGGCTCTGTCAGGCTTAGTTGGGCCCTGTCGTGCTCTGGCAGGCCCAGGTGGGCTTGGTCAAGCTTTGTCGATCTCTGTTGAGCTCCGTCGACTTCTGTCGGTCTCTGTCAGGCTCTTGCGGGCTCTGTCAGTCCCTGGCGGGTTCTGTCGGGTTCTGTGTGGATCTGTCAGGCCCTGTTGGGCTCTGACAGGCTTAGTTGGGCCCTGTCGTGCTCTGGCAGGCCCAGGTGGGCTCGGTCAAGCTTTGTCGAGCTCTGTTGAGCTCTCTCTACTTTTGTCGGTCTCCGTCTGGCTCTTGCAGGCTCTGTCAGTCTCTGTCGGGTTCTGTGTGGATCTGTCAGGCTCTGTTGGGCTCTGTCAGGCTTAGTTGGGCCCTGTCGTGCTCTGGCAGGCCCAGGTGGGCTCTGCCAAGCTTTGTCGAGCTCTGTTGAGCTCCGTGGACTTTTGTCGGTCCCTGTCAGGCTCTTGCGGGCTCTGTCAGTCCCTGTCGGCTTCTGTGTGGATCTGTCAGGCCCTGTGTGGCTCTGTCAGGCTTAGTTGGGCCCTGTCGTGCTCTGGCAGGCCCAGGTGGGCTCTGCCAAGCTTTGATGAGCTCCGTCGACCTCCGTTGACTTTTGCCAGTCTCTGTCAGGCTCTTGCTGGCTCTGTCAGTCCCTGGGGGGTTCTGTGTGGATCTGTCAGGCCCTGTTGGGCTCTGTCAGGCTTAGTTGGCCCCTGTCGTGCTCTGGCAGGCCCAGGGTGCTCTGTCAAGCTTTGTCGAGCACTGTTGAGCTCCATGGACTTTTGTCGGTCTCTGTCAGGCTCTTGCGGGTTCTGTCAGTCCCTGGCAGGTTTTGTCTGGATCTGTCAGGCCCTGTTGGGCTCTGTCAGGCTTAATTGGGCCCTGTCGTGCTCTGGCAGTCCCAGGTGGGCTTGGTCAAGCTTTGTCGAGCTCTGTTGAGCTCTCTCGACTTTTGTCACTCTCTGTCTGGCTCTTGCGGGCTCTGTCAGTCTCTGGCGGGTTCTGTGTGGATCTGTCAGGCCCTGTTGGGCTCTGTCAGGCTTAACTGGGGCCTGTCGTGCTCTGGCAGGCCCAGGTGGGCTTTGCCAAGCTTTGTCGAGCACTGTTGAGCTCCATCGACTTTTGTCGGTCTCTGTCAGGCTCTTGCGGGTTCTGTCAGTCCCTGTCACGTTCTGTCTGGATCTGTCAGGCCCTGTGTGGCTCTGTCAGGCTTAGTTGGGCCCTGTCATGCTCTGGCAGGCCCAGGTGGGCTTGGCCAAGCTTTGTTGAGCTCCGTCGAGCTCCGTCTACTTTTGTCAGTCTCTGTCAGGCTCTTGCGGGCTCTGTCAGTCCCTGTCGGGTTCTGTGTGGATCTGTCAGGCCCTGTTGGGCTCTGTCAGGCTTAGTTGGGCCCTGTCGTGCTCTGGCAGTCCCAGGTGGGCTTGGTCAAGCTTTGTCGAGCTCTGTTGAGCTCTCTCGACTTTTGTCAGTCTCTGTCTGGCTCTTGCGGGCTCTGTCAGTCTCTGGCGGGTTCTGTGTGGATCTGTCAGGCCCTGTTGGGCTCTGTCAGGCTTAGTTGGGCCCTGTCGTGCTCTGGCAGTCCCAGGTGGGCTTGGTCAAGATTTGTCGAGCTCTGTTGAGCTCTCTCGACTTTTGTCAGTCTCTGTCTGGCTCTTGCGGGGTCTGTCAGTCCCTGGCGGGTTCTGTCTGGATCTGTCAGGCCCTGTTGGGCTCTGTCAGGCTTAGTTGGGCCCTGTCGTGCTCTGGCAGGCCCAGGTGGGCTCTGCCAAGCTTTCTCGAGCTCTGTTGAGCTCCGTCGACTTCTGTCGGTCTCTGTCAGGCTCTTGCGGGCTCTAGTCAGTCCCTGGCGGGTTCTGTCGGGTTCTGTGTGGATCTGTCAGGCCCTGTTGGGCTCTGTCAGGCTTAGTTGGGCCCTGTCGTGCTCTGGCAGGCCCAGGTGGGCTCTGTCAAGTGTTGTTGATCTCTGTTGAGCTCTCTCGACTTTTGTCGGTCTCTGTCTGGCTCTTGCGGGTTCTGTCAGTCCCTGGCAGGTTTTGTCTGGATCTGTCAGGCCCTGTTGGGCTCCGTCAGGCTTAGTTGGGCCCTGTCGTGCTCTGGCAGGCCCAGGTGGGCTCTGCCAAGATTTTGAGCTCCGTCGAGCTCCGTTGACTTTTGTCAGTCTCTGTCAGGCTCTTGCTGGCTATGTCAGTCCCTGGCGGGTTCTGTGTGGATCTGTCAGGCCCTGTTGGGCTCTGTCAGGCTTAGTTGGGCCCTGTCGTGCTCTGGCAGTCCCAGGTGGGCTTGGTCAAGATTTGTCGAGCTCTGTTGAGCTCTCTCGACTTTTGTCAGTCTCTGTCAGGCTCTTGCTGGCTCTGTCAGTCCCTGGGGGGTTCTGTGTGGATCTGTCAGGCCCTGTGTGGCTCTGTCAGGCTTAATTGGGCCCTGTCGTGCTCCGTCAGGCCCAGGTGGGCTCTGTCAAGCTTTGTCGAGCTCTGTTGAGCTCCGTCGACTTTTGTCGGTCTCTGTCAGGCTCTTGCGGGCTCTGTCAGTCCCTGTCGGGTTCTGTGTGGATCTGTCAGGCCCTGTTGGGCTCTGTCAGGCTTAGTTGGGCCCTGTCGTGCTCTGGCAGGCCCAGGTGGGCTCGGTCAAGCTTTGTCAAGCTCTGTTGAGCTCTCTCGACTTTTGTCGGTCTCCGTCTGGCTCTTGCGGGCTCTGTCAGTCTCTGGCGGGTTCTGTGTGGATCTGTCAGGCCCTGTTGGTCTCTGTCAGGCTTAGTTGGGGCCTGTCGTGCTCTGGCAGGCCCAGGGTTCTCTGTCAAGCTTTGTCGAGCTCTGTTGAGCTCCATGGACTTTTGTCGGTCTCTGTCAGGCTCTTGCGGGTTCTGTCACTCCCTGTCAGGTTCTGTCTGGATCTGTCAGGCCCTGTGTGGCTCTGTCAGGCTTAGTTGGGCCCTGTCGTGCTCTGGCAGTCCCAGGTGGACTTGGTCAAGCTTTGTCGAGCTCTGTTGAGCTCTCTCGACTTTTGTCAGTCTCTGTCTGGCTCTTGCGGGCTCTGTCAGTCCCTGGCGGGTTCTGTGTGGATCTGTCAGGCCCTGTTGGTCTCTGTCAGGCTTAGTTGGGCCCTTTCGTGCTCTGGCAGTCCCAGGTGGGCTTGGTCAAGCTTTGTCGAGCTCTGTTGAGCTCTCTCGACTTTTGTCAGTCTCTGTCTGGCTCTTGCGGGCTCTGTCAGTCCCTGGCGGGTTCTGTGTGGATCTGTCACGCCCTGTTGGGCTCTGTCAGGCTTAGTTGGGCCCTGTCGTGCTCTGGCAGGCCCAGGTGGGCTCTGCCAAGCTTTCTCGAGCTCGTTTGAGCTCCGTCGACTTCTGTCGGTCTCTGTCAGGCTCTTGCGGGCTCTGTCAGTCCCTGGCGGGTTCTGTCGGGTTCTGTGTGGATCTCTCAGGCCCTGTTGGGCTCTGTCAGGCTTAGTTGGCCCCTGTCGTGCTCTGGCAGGCCCAGGTGGGCTCTGTCAAGTTTTGTTGAGCTCTTTTGAGCTCCGTCGAATTTTGTCAGTCTCTGTCAGGCTCTTGCGGGTTCTGTCAGTCCCTGGCAGGTTTTGTCTGGATCTGTCAGGCTCTGTTGGGCTCCGTCAGGCTTAGTTGGGCCCTGTCGTGCTCTGGCAGGCCCAGGTGGGCTCTGCCAAGATTTTGAGCTCCGTCGAGCTCCGTTGACTTTTGTCAGTCTCTGTCAGGCTCTTGCTGGCTATGTCAGTCCCTGTCGGGTTCTGTGTGGATCTGTCAGGCCCTGTTGGGCTCTGTCAGGCTTAGTTGGGCCCTGTCGTGCTCTGGCAGTCCCAGGTGGGCTTGGTCAAGCTTTGTCGAGCTCTGTTGAGCTCTCTCGACTTTTGTCAGTCTCTGTCTGGCTCTTGCGGGCTCTGTCAGTCTCTGGCGGGTTCTGTGTGGATCTGTCAGGCCCTGTGTGGCTCTGTCAGGCTTAACTGGGGCCTGTCGTGCTCTGGCAGGCCCAGGTGGGCTCTGCCAAGCTTTGTCGAGCACTGTTGAGCTCCATCGACTTTTGTCGGTCTCTGTCAGGCTCTTGCGGGTTCTGTCAGTCCCTGTCAGGTGCTGTCTGGATCTGTCAGGCCCTGTGTGGCTCTGTCAGGCTTAGTTGGGCCCTGTCGTGCTCTGTCAGTCCCAGGTGGGCTATGCCAAGCTTTCTCGAGCTCTGTTGAGCTCCGTCGACTTCTGTCGGTCTCTGTCAGGCTCTTGCGGGCTCTAGTCAGTCCCTGGCGGGTTCTGTCGGGTTCTGTGTGGATCTGTCAGGCCCTGTTGGGCTCTGTCTGGCTTAGTTGGGCCCTGTCGTGCTCTGGCAGGCCCAGGTGGGCTCTGTCAAGCTTTGTCGAGCTCTTTTGAGCTCCGTCAACTTTTGTCGGTCTCTGTCTGGCTCTTGTGGGTTCTGTCAGTCCCTGTCGGGTTCTGTGTGGATCTGTCAGGCCCTGTTGGGCTCTGTCAGGCTTAGTTGGGCCCTGTCGTGCTCTGGCAGGCCCAGGTGGGCTCTGCCAAGCTTTGTCGAGCTCTGTTGAGCTCCGTCGAATTTTGTCGGTCCCTGTCAGGCTCTTGCGGGCTCTGTCAGTCCCTGTCGGCTTCTGTGTGGATCTGTCAGGCCCTGTGTGGCTCTGTCAGGCTTAGTTGGGCCCTGTCGTGCTCTGGCAGGCCCAGGTGGGCTCTGCCAAGCTTTGATGAGCTCCGTCGAGCTCCGTTGACTTTTGTCAGTCTCTGTCAGGCTCTTGCTGGCTCTGTCAGTCCCTGTCTGGTTCTGTGTGGATCTGTCAGGCCCTGTGTGGCTCTCTCAGGCTTAATTGGGCCCTGTCGTGCTCCGTCAGGCCCAGGTGGGCTCTGTCAAGGTTTGTTGAGCTCTGTTGAGCTCTCTCGACTTTTGTCGGTCTCTGTCAGGCTCTTGCGGGCTCTGTCAGTCCCTGTCGGGTTCTGTGTGGATCTGTCAGGCCCTGTTGGGCTCTGTCAGGCTTAGTTGGGCCCTGTCGTGCTCTGGCAGGCCCAGGTGGGCTCGGTCAAGCTTTGTCGAGCTCTGTTGAGCTCTCTCGACTTTTGTCGGTCTCCGTCTGGCTCTTGCGGGCTCTGTCAGTCCCTGGGGGGTTCTGTGTGGATCTGTCAGGCCCTGTGTGGCTCTGTCAGGATTAGTTGGGCCCTGTCGTGCTCTGGCAGGCCCAGGGTGCTCTGTCAAGCTTTGTCGAGCTCTGTTGAGCTCCATGGACTTTTGTCAGTCTCTGTCAGGCTCTTGCGGGTTCTGTCAGTCCCTGGGGGGTTCTGTTTGGATCTGTCAGGCCCTGTGTGGCTCTGTCAGGCTTAGTTGGGCCCTGTCGTGCTCTGGCAGGCCCAGGTGGACTCTGCCAAGCTTTGTCGAGCTCTGTTGAGCTCTCTCGACTTTTGTCAGTCTCTGTCTGGCTCTTGCGGGCTCTGTCAGTGCCTGGCGGGTTCTGTCGGGTTCTGTGTGGATCTGTCAGGCCCTGTTGGGCTCTGTCAGGCTTAGTTGGGCCCTGTCGTGCTCTGGCAGGCCCAGGTGGGCTCTGCCAAGCTTTCTCGAGCTCTGTTGAGCTCCGTCGACTTCTGTCGGTCTCTGTCAGGCTCTTGCGGGCTCTGTCAGTCCCTGGCGGGTTCTGTCGGGTTCTGTGTGGATCTGTCAGGCCCTGTTGGGCTCTGTCAGGCTTAGTTGGGCCCTGTCGTGCTCTGGCAGGCCCAGGTGGGCTCTGTCAAGTTTTGTTGAGCTCTGTTGAGCTCTCTCGACTTTTGTCGGTCTCTGTCTGGCTCTTGCGGGTTCTGTCAGTCCCTGGCAGGTTTTGTCTGGATCTGTCAGGCCCTGTTGGGCTCCGTCAGGCTTAGTTGGGCCCTGTCGTGCTCTGGCAGGCCCAGGTGGGCTCTGCCAAGATTTTGAGCTCCGTCGAGCTCCGTTGACTTTTGTCAGTCTCTGTCAGGCTCTTGCTGGCTATGTCAGTCCCTGGCGGGTTCTGTGTGGATCTGTCAGGCCCTGTTGGGCTCTGTCAGGCTTAGTTGGGCCCTGTCGTGCTCTGGCAGTCCCAGGTGGGCTTGGTCAAGCTTTGTCGAGCTCTGTTGAGCTCTCTCGACTTTTGTCAGTCTCTGTCTGGCTCTTGAGGGCTCTGTCAGTCTCTGGCGGGTTCTGTGTGGATCTGTCAGGCCCTGTTGGGCTTTGTCAGGCTTAACTGGGGCCTGTCGTGCTCTGGCAGGCCCAGGTGGGCTCTGCCAAGCTTTGTCGAGCACTGTTGAGCTCCATCGACTTTTGTCGGTCTCTGTCAGGCTCTTGCGGGTTCTGTCAGTCCCTGTCAGGTTCTGTCTGGATCTGTCAGGCCCTGTGTGGCTCTGTCAGGCTTAGTTGGGCCCTGTCGTGCTCTGGCAGGCCCAGGTGGGCTATGCCAAGCTTTCTCGAGCTCTGTTGAGCTCCGTCGACTTCTGTCGGTCTCTGTCAGGCTCTTGCGGGCTCTGTCAGTCCCTGGCGGGTTCTGTCGGGTTCTGTGTGGATCTGTCAGGCCCTGTTGGGCTCTGTCAGGCTTAGTTGGGCCCTGTCGTGCTCTGGCAGGCCCAGGTGGGCTCTGTCAAGCTTTGTCGAGCTCTTTTGAGCTCCGTCAACTTTTGTCGGTCTCTGTCAGGCTCTTGCGGGTTCTGTCAGTCCCTGTCGGGTTCTGTGTGGATCTGTCAGGCCCTGTGTGGCTCTGTCAGGCTTAGTTGGGCCCTGTCGTGCTCTGGCAGGCCCAGGTGGGCTCGGTCAAGCTTTGTCGAGCTCTGTTGAGCTCTCTCTCCTTTTGTCGGTCTCCGTCTGGCTCTTGCAGGCTCTGTCAGTCTCTGGCCGGTTCTGTCTGGATCTGTCAGGCCCTGTGTGGCTCTGTCAGGCTTAGTTGGGCCCTGTCGTGCTCTGGCAGGCCCAGGTGGGCTCTGCCAAGCTTTGATGAGCTCCGTCGAGCTCCGTTGACTTTTGTCAGTCTCTGTCAGGCTCTTGCTGGCTCTGTCAGTCCCTGGGGGGTTCTTTTTGGATCTGTCAGGCCCTGTGTGGTTCTGTCAGGCTTAATTGGGCCCTGTCGTGCTCCGTCAGGCCCAGGTGGGCTCTGTCAAGGTTTGTTGAGCTCTGTTGAGCTCTCTCGACTTTTGTCGGTCACTGTCAGGCTCTTGCGGGCTCTGTCAGTCCCTGTCGGGTTCTGTGTGGATCTGTCACGCCCTGTTGGGCTCTGTCAGGCTTAGTTGGGGCCTGTCGTGCTCTGGCAGGCCCAGGGAGCTCTGTCAAGCTTTGTCGAGCTCTGTTGAGCTCCATGGACTTTTGTCAGTCTCTGTCAGGCTCTTGCGGGTTCTGTCAGTCCCTGGCAGGTTTTGTGTGGATCTGTCAGGCCCTGTTGGGCTCCGTCAGGCTTAGTTGGGCCCTGTCGTGCTCTGGCAGGCCCAGGTGGGCTCTGCCAAGTTTTTTGAGCTCCGTCGAGCTCCGTTGACTTTTGTCAGTCTCTGTCTGGCTCTTGCGGGCTCTGTCAGTCTCTGGCGGGTTCTGTGTGGATCTGTCAGGCCCTGTTGGGCTCTGTCAGGCTTAGTTGGGCCCTGTCGTGCTCTGGCAGGCCCAGGTGGGCTTGGTCAAGCTTTGTCGAGCTCTGTTGAGCTCTCTCGACTTTTGTCAGTCTCTGTCTGGCTCTTGCGGGCTCTGTCAGTCTCTGGCGGGTTCTGTGTGGATCTGTCAGGCCCTGTTGGGCTCTGTCAGGCTTAACTGGGGCCTGTCGTGCTCTGGCAGGCCCAGGTGGGCTTTGCCAAGCTTTGTCGAGCACTGTTGAGCTCCATCGACTTTTGTCGGTCTCTGTCAGGCTCTTGCGGGTTCTGTCAGTCCCTGGCAGGTTTTGTCTGGATCTGTCAGGCCCTGTGTGGCTCTGTCAGGCTTAGTTGGGCCCTGTCGTGCTCTGGCAGGCCCAGGTGGGCTCTGCCAAGCTTTGTCGAGCTCTGTTGAGCTCCGTCGACTTTTGTCGGTCCCTGTCAGGCTCTTGCGGGCTCTGTCAGTCCCTGTCGGCTTCTGTGTGGATCTGTCAGGCCCTGTGTGGCTCTGTCAGGCTTAGTTGGGCCCTGTCGTGCTCTGGCAGGCCCAGGTGGGCTCTGCCAAGCTTTGATGAGCTCCGTCGAGCTCCGTTGACTTTTGTCAGTCTCTGTCAGGCTCTTGCTGGCTCTGTCAGTCCCTGGGGGGTTCTGTGTGGATCTGTCAGGCCCTGTGTGGCTCTGTCAGGCTTAATTGGGCCCTGTCGTGCTCCGTCAGGGCAGGTGGGCTCTGTCAAGGTTTGTTGAGCTCTGTTGAGCTCTCTCGACTTTTGTCGGTCTCTGTCAGGCTCTTGCGGGCTCTGTCAGTCCCTGTCGGGTTCTGTGTGGATCTGTCACGCCCTGTTGGGCTCTGTCAGGCTTAGTTGGGCCCTGTCGTGCTCTGGCAGGCCCAGGTGGGCTCGGTCAAGCTTTGTCGAGCTCTGTTGAGCTCTCTCGACTTTTGTCGGTCTCCGTCTGGCTCTTGCGGGCTCTGTCAGTCCCTGGGGGGTTCTGTGTGGATCTGTCAGGCCCTGTGTGGCTCTGTCAGGCTTAGTTGGGCCCTGTCGTGCTCTGGCAGGCCCAGGGTGCTCTGTCAAGCTTTGTCGAGCTCTGTTGAGCTCCATGGACTTTTGTCAGTCTCTGTCAGGCTCTTGCGGGTTCTGTCAGTCCCTGGGGGGTTCTGTCGGGTTCTGTGTGGATCTGTCAGGCCCTGTTGGGCTCTGTCAGGCTTAGTTGGGCCCTGTCGTGCTCTGGCAGGCCCAGGTGGGCTCTGTCAAGTGTTGTTGATCTCTGTTGAGCTCTCTCGACTTTTGTCGGTCTCTGTCTGGCTCTTGCGGGTTCTGTCAGTCCCTGGCAGGTTTTGTCTGGATCTGTCAGGCCCTGTTGGGCTCCGTCAGGCTTAGTTGGGCCCTGTCGTGCTCTGGCAGGCCCAGGTGGGCTATGCCAAGCTTTCTCGAGCTCTGTTGAGCTCCGTCGACTTTTGTCGGTCTCTGTCAGGCTCTTGCGGGCTCTGTCAGTCCCTGGCGGGTTCTGTCGGGTTCTGTGTGGATCTGTCAGGCCCTGTTGGGCTCTGTCAGGCTTAGTTGGGCCCTGTCGTGCTCTGGCAGGCCCAGGTGGGCTCTGTCAAGCTTTGTCGAGCTCTTTTGAGCTCCGTGGACTTTTGTCGGTCCCTGTCAGGCTCTTGCGGGTTCTGTCAGTCCCTGTCGGGTTCTGTGTGGATCTGTCAGGCCCTGTGTGGCTCTGCCAAGCTTTGATGAGCTCCGTCGAGCTCCGTTGACTTTTGTCAGTCTCTGTCAGGCTCTTGCTGGCTCTGTCAGTCCCTGGGGGGTTCTGTGTGGATCTGTCAGGCCCTGTGTGGCTCTGTCAGGCTTAATTGGGCCCTGTCGTGCTCCGTCAGGCCCAGGTGGGCTCTGTCAAGGTTTGTTGAGCTCTGTTGAGCTCTCTCGACTTTTGTCGGTCTCTGTCAGGCTCTTGCGGGCTCTGTCAGTCCCTGTCTGGTTCTGTGTGGATCTGTCAGGCCCTGTTGGGCTCTGTCAGGCTTAGTTGGGCCCTGTCGTGCTCTGGCAGGCCCAGGTGGGCTCGGTCAAGCTTTGTCGAGCTCTGTTGAGCTCTCTCGTCTTTTGTCGGTCTCCGTCTGGCTCTTGCGGGCTCTGTCAGTCCCTGTCGGGTTCTGTGTGGATCTGTCAGGCCCTGTTGGGCTCTGTCAGGCTTAGTTGGGCCCTGTCGTGCTCTGGCAGGCCCAGGGTGCTCTGTCAAGCTTTGTCGAGCTCTGTTGAGCTCCATGGACTTTTGTCAGACTCTGTCAGGCTCTTGCGGGTTCTGTCAGTCCCTGGGGGGTTCTGTGTGGATCTGTCAGGCCCTGTTGGGCTCTGTCAGGCTTAGTTGGGGCCTGTCGTGCTCTGGCAGGCCCAGGGAGCTCTGTCAAGCTTTGTCGAGCTCTGTTGAGCTCCATGGACTTTTGTCAGTCTCTGTCAGGCTCTTGCGGGTTCTGTCAGTCCCTGGCAGGTTTTGTGTGGATCTGTCAGGCCCTGTTGGGCTCTGTCAGGCTTAGTTGGGCCCTGTCGTGCTCTGGCAGGCCCAGGTGGGCTCTGCCAAGTTTTTTGAGCTCCGTCGAGCTCCGTTGACTTTTGTCAGTCTCTGTCAGGCTCTTGCTGGCTATGTCAGTCCCTGGCGGGTTCTGTGTGGATCTGTCAGGCCCTGTTGGGCTCTGTCAGGCTTAGTTGGGCCCTGTCGTGCTCTGGCAGGCCCAGGTGGGCTCGGTCAAGCTTTGTCAAGCTCTGTTGAGCTCTCTCGACTTTTGTCGGTCTCCGTCTGGCTCTTGCGGGCTCTGTCAGTCTCTGGCGGGTTCTGTCTGGATCTGTCAGGCCCTGTTGGGCTCTGTCAGGCTTAGTTGGGGCCTGTCGTGCTCTGGCAGGCCCAGGGTTCTCTGTCAAGCTTTGTCGAGCTCTGTTGAGCTCCATGGACTTTTGTCAGTCTCTGTCAGGCTCTTGCGGGTTCTGTCAGTCCCTGTCAGGTTCTGTCTGGATCTGTCAGGCCCTGTTGGGCTCTGTCAGGCTTAGTTGGGCCCTGTCGTGCTCTGGCAGTCCCAGGTGGGCTTGGTCAAGCTTTGTCGAGCTCTGTTGAGCTCTCTCGACTTTTGTCAGTCTCTGTCTGGCTCTTGCGGGCTCTGTCAGTCCCTGGCGGGTTCTGTGTGGATCTGTCACGCCCTGTTGGGCTCTGTCAGGCTTAGTTGGGCCCTGTCGTGCTCTGGCAGGCCCAGGTGGGCTCTGCCAAGCTTTCTCGAGCTCGTTTGAGCTCCGTCGACTTCTGTCGGTCTCTGTCAGGCTCTTGCGGGCTCTGTCAGTCCCTGGCGGGTTCTGTCGGGTTCTGTGTGGATCTGTCAGGCCCTGTTGGGCTCTGTCAGGCTTAGTTGGCCCCTGTCGTCCTCTGGCAGGCCCAGGTGGGCTCTGTCAAGTTTTGTTGAGCTCTGTTGAGCTCCGTCGAATTTTGTCAGTCTCTGTCAGGCTCTTGCGGGTTCTGTCAGTCCCTGGCAGGTTTTGTCTGGATCTGTCAGGCCCTGTTGGGCTCCGTCAGGCTTAGTTGGGCCCTGTCGTGCTCTGGCAGGCCCAGGTGGGCTCTGCCAAGATTTTGAGCTCCGTCGAGCTCCGTTGACTTTTGTCAGTCTCTGTCAGGCTCTTGCTGGCTATGTCAGTCCCTGGCGGGTTCTGTGTTGATCTGTCAGGCCCTGTTGGGCTCTGTCAGGCTTAGTTGGGCCCTGTCGTGCTCTGGCAGTCCCAGGTGGGCTTGGTCAAGCTTTGTCGAGCTCTGTTGAGCTCTCTCGACTTTTGTCAGTCTCTGTCTGGCTCTTGCGGGCTCTGTCAGTCTCTGGCGGGTTCTGTGTGGATCTGTCAGGCCCTGTGTGGCTCTGTCAGGCTTAACTGGGGCCTGTCGTGCTCTGGCAGGCCCAGGTGGGCTCTGCCAAGCTTTGTCGAGCACTGTTGAGCTCCATCGACTTTTGTCGGTCTCTGTCAGGCTCTTGCGGGTTCTGTCAGTCCCTGTCAGGTGCTCTCTGGATCTGTCAGGCCCTGTGTGGCTCTGTCAGGCTTAGTTGGGCCCTGTCGTGCTCTGTCAGTCCCAGGTGGGCTATGCCAAGCTTTCTCGAGCTCTGTTGAGCTCCGTCGACTTCTGTCGGTCTCTGTCAGGCTCTTGCGGGCTCTGTCAGTCCCTGGCGGGTTCTGTCGGGTTCTGTGTGGATCTGTCAGGCCCTGTTGGGCTCTGTCAGGCTTAGTTGGGCCCTGTCGTGCTCTGGCAGGCCCAGGTGGGCTCTGTCAAGCTTTGTCGAGCTCTTTTGAGCTCCGTCAACTTTTGTCGGTCTCTGTCTGGCTCTTGTGGGTTCTGTCAGTCCCTGTCGGGTTCTGTGTGGATCTGTCAGGCCCTGTTGGGCTCTGTCAGGCTTAGTTGGGCCCTGTCGTGCTCTGGCAGTCCCAGGTGGGCTCGGTAAAGCTTTGTCGAGCTCTGTTGAGCTCTGTCTACTTTTGTCGGTCTCCGTCTGGCTCTTGCAGGCTCTGTCAGTCCCTGGCGGGTTCTGTCTGGATCTGTCAGGCCCTATTGGGCTCTGTAAGGCTTAGTTGGGCCCTGTCGTGCTCTGGCAGGCCCAGGTGGGCTCTGCCAAGTTTTGTCGAGCTCTGTTGAGCTCCGTCGACTTTTGTCGGTCCCTGTCAGGCTCTTGCGGGCTCTGTCAGTCCCTGTCGGCTTCTGTGTGGATCTGTCACGCCCTGTTGGGCTCTGTCAGGCTTAGTTGGGCCCTGTCGTGCTCTGGCAGGCCCAGGGTGCTCTGTCAAGCTTTGTCGAGCTCTGTTGAGCTCCATGGACTTTTGTCAGACTCTGTCAGGCTCTTGCGGGTTCTGTCAGTCCCTGGGGGGTTCTGTGTGGATCTGTCAGGCCCTGTTGGGCTCTGTCAGGCTTAGTTGGGGCCTGTCGTGCTCTGGCAGGCCCAGGGAGCTCTGTCAAGCTTTGTCGAGCTCTGTTGAGCTCCATGGACTTTTGTCAGTCTCTGTCAGGCTCTTGCGGGTTCTGTCAGTCCCTGGCAGGTTTTGTGTGGATCTGTCAGGCCCTGTTGGGCTCCGTCAGGCTTAGTTGGGCCCTGTCGTGCTCTGGCAGGCCCAGGTGGGCTCTGCCAAGTTTTTTGAGCTCCGTCGAGCTCCGTTGACTTTTGTCAGTCTCTGTCAGGCTCTTGCTGGCTATGTCAGTCCCTGGCGGGTTCTGTGTGGATCTGTCAGGCCCTGTTGGGCTCTGTCAGGCTTAGTTGGGCCCTGTCGTGCTCTGGCAGGCCCAGGTGGGCTCTGCCAAGCTTTTTTGAGCTCCGTCGAGCTCCGTTGACTTTTGTCAGTCTCTGTCAGGCTCTTGCGGGCTCTGTCAGTCCCTGTCGGGTTCTGTGTGGATCTGTCAGGCCCTGTTGGGCTCTGTCAGGCTTAGTTGGGCCCTGTCGTGCTCTGGCAGGCCCAGGTGGGCTTGGTCAAGCTTTGTCGAGCTCTGTTGAGCTCCGTCGACTTTTGTCAGTCTCTGTCAGGCTCTTGCGGGATCTAGTCAGTCCCTGGCGGGTTCTGTCGGGTTCTGTGTGGATCTGTCAGGCCCTGTTGGGCTCTGTCAGGCTTAGTTGGGCCCTGTCGTGCTCTGGCAGGCCCAGGTGGGCTCTGTCAAGTGTTGTTGATCTCTGTTGAGCTCTCTCGACTTTTGTCGGTCTCTGTCTGGCTCTTGCGGGTTCTGTCAGTCCCTGGCAGGTTTTGTCTGGATCTGTCAGGCCCTGTTGGGCTCCGTCAGGCTCAGTTGGGCCCTGTCGTGCTCTGGCAGTCCCAGGTGGGCTTGGTCAAGATTTGTCGAGCTCTGTTGAGCTCTCTCGACTTTTGTCAGTCTCTGTCAGGCTCTTGCTGGCTCTGTCAGTCCCTGGGGGGTTCTGTGTGGATCTGTCAGGCCCTGTGTGGCTCTGTCAGGCTTAATTGGGCCCTGTCGTGCTCCGTCAGGCCCAGGTGGGCTCTGTCAAGCTTTGTCGAGCTCTGTTGAGCTCCGTCGACTTTTGTCGGTCTCTGTCAGGCTCTTGCGGGCTCTGTCAGTCCCTGTCGGGTTCTGTGTGGATCTGTCAGGCCCTGTTGGGCTCTGTCAGGCTTAGTTGGGCCCTGTCGTGCTCTGGCAGGCCCAGGTGGGCTCGGTCAAGCTTTGTCAAGCTCTGTTGAGCTCTCTCGACTTTTGTCGGTCTCCGTCTGGCTCTTGCGGGCTCTGTCAGTCTCTGGCGGGTTCTGTCTGGATCTGTCAGGCCCTGTTGGTCTCTGTCAGGCTTAGTTGGGGCCTGTCTTGCTCTGGCAGGCCCAGGGTTCTCTGTCAAGCTTTGTCGAGCTCTGTTGAGCTCCATGGACTTTTGTCGGTCTCTGTCAGGCTCTTGCGGGTTCTGTCAGTCCCTGTCAGGTTCTGTCTGGATCTGTCAGGCCCTGTTGGGCTCTGTCAGGCTTAGTTGGGCCCTGTCGTGCTCTGGCAGTCCCAGGTGGGCTTGGTCAAGCTTTGTCGAGCTCTGTTGAGCTCTCTCGACTTTTGTCAGTCTCTGTCTGGCTCTTCCGGGCTCTGTCAGTCCCTGGCGGGTTCTGTGTGGATCTGTCACGCCCTGTTGGGCTCTGTCAGGCTTAGTTGGGCCCTGTCGTGCTCTGGCAGGCCCAGGTGGGCTCTGCCAAGCTTTCTCGAGCTCGTTTGAGCTCCGTCGACTTCTGTCGGTCTCTGTCAGGCTCTTGCGGGCTCTGTCAGTCCCTGGCGGGTTCTGTCGGGTTCTGTGTGGATCTGTCAGGCCCTGTTGGGCTCTGTCAGGCTTAGTTGGCCCCTGTCGTCCTCTGGCAGGCCCAGGTGGGCTCTGTCAAGTTTTGTTGAGCTCTGTTGAGCTCCGTCGAATTTTGTCAGTCTCTGTCAGGCTCTTGCGGGTTCTGTCAGTCCCTGGCAGGTTTTGTCTGGATCTGTCAGGCCCTGTTGGGCTCCGTCAGGCTTAGTTGGGCCCTGTCGTGCTCTGGCAGGCCCAGGTGGGCTCTGCCAAGATTTTGAGCTCCGTCGAGCTCCGTTGACTTTTGTCAGTCTCTGTCAGGCTCTTGCTGGCTATGTCAGTCCCTGGCGGGTTCTGTGTTGATCTGTCAGGCCCTGTTGGGCTCTGTCAGGCTTAGTTGGGCCCTGTCGTGCTCTGGCAGTCCCAGGTGGGCTTGGTCAAGCTTTGTCGAGCTCTGTTGAGCTCTCTCGACTTTTGTCAGTCTCTGTCTGGCTCTTGCGGGCTCTGTCAGTCTCTGGCGGGTTCTGTGTGGATCTGTCAGGCCCTGTGTGGCTCTGTCAGGCTTAACTGGGGCCTGTCGTGCTCTGGCAGGCCCAGGTGGGCTCTGCCAAGCTTTGTCGAGCACTGTTGAGCTCCATCGACTTTTGTCGGTCTCTGTCAGGCTCTTGCGGGTTCTGTCAGTCCCTGTCAGGTGCTCTCTGGATCTGTCAGGCCCTGTGTGGCTCTGTCAGGCTTAGTTGGGCCCTGTCGTGCTCTGTCAGTCCCAGGTGGGCTATGCCAAGCTTTCTCGAGCTCTTTTGAGCTCCGTCAACTTTTGTCGGTCTCTGTCTGGCTCTTGTGGGTTCTGTCAGTCCCTGTCGGGTTCTGTGTGGATCTGTCAGGCCCTGTTGGGCTCTGTCAGGCTTAGTTGGGCCCTGTCGTGCTCTGGCAGTCCCAGGTGGGCTCGGTAAAGCTTTGTCGAGCTCTGTTGAGCTCTGTCTACTTTTGTCGGTCTCCGTCTGGCTCTTGCAGGCTCTGTCAGTCTCTGGCGGGTTCTGTCTGGATCTGTCAGGCCCTGTTGGGCTCTGTAAGGCTTAGTTGGGCCCTGTCGTGCTCTGGCAGGCCCAGGTGGGCTCTGCCAAGTTTTGTCGAGCTCTGTTGAGCTCCGTCGACTTTTGTCGGTCCCTGTCAGGCTCTTGCGGGCTCTGTCAGTCCCTGTCGGCTTCTGTGTGGATCTGTCAGGCCCTGTGTGGCTCTGTCAGGCTTAGTTGGGCCCTGTCGTGCTCTGGCAGGCCCAGGTGGGCTCTGCCAAGCTTTCTCGAGCTCTGTTGAGCTCGGTCGACTTCTGTCGGTCTCTGTCAGGCTCTTGCGGGCTCTGTCAGTCCCTGGCGGGTTCCGTCGGGTTCTGTGTGGATCTGTCAGGCCCTGTTGGGCTCTGTCAGGCTTAGTTGGGCCCTGTCGTGCTCTGGCAGGCCCAGGTGGGCTCTGTCAAGTTTTGTTGAGCTCTGTTGAGCTCTCTCGACTTTTGTCGGTCTCTGTCTGGCTCTTGCGGGTTCTGTCAGTCCCTGGCAGGTTTTGTCTGGATCTGTCAGGCCCTGTTGGCTTCCGTCAGGCTTAGTTGGGCCCTGTCGTGCTCTGGCAGGCCCAGGTGGGCTCTGCCAAGATTTTGAGCTCCATCGAGCTCCGTTGACTTTTGTCAGTCTCTGTCAGGCTCTTGCTGGCTATGTCAGTCCCTGTCGGGTTCTGTGTGGATCTGTCACGCCCTGTTGGGCTCTGTCAGGCTTAGTTGGGCCCTGTCGTGCTCTGGCAGGCCCAGGTGGGCTCTGCCAAGCTTTCTCGAGCTCGTTTGAGCTCTCTCGACTTTTGTCGGTCTCCGTCTGGCTCTTGCGGGCTCTGTCAGTCTCTGGCGGGCTCTGTCTGTATCTGTCAGGCCCTGTTGGGCTCTGTCAGGCTTAGTTGGGGCCTGTCGTGCTCTGGCATGCCCAGGGTGCTCTGTCAAGCTTTGTCGAGCTCTGTTGAGCTCCATGGACTTTTGTCAGTCTCTGTCAGGCTCTTGCGGGTTCTGTCAGTCCCTGGCAGGTTTTGTCTGGATCTGTCAGGCCCTGTTGGGCTCCGTCAGGCTTAGTTGGGCCCTGTCGTGCTCTGGCAGGCCCAGGTGGCCTCTACCAAGCTTTTTTGAGCTCCGTCGAGCTCCGTTGACTTTTGTCAGTCTCTGTCAGGCTCTTGCTGGCTCTGTCAGTCCCTGGCGGGTTCTGTGTGGATCTGTCACGCCCTGTTGGGCTCTGTCAGGCTTAGTTGGGCCCTGTCGTGCTCTGGCAGTCCCAGGTGGGCTTGGTCAAGCTTTGTCGAGCTCTGTTGAGCTCTCTCGACTTTTGTCGGTCTCTGTCTGGCTCTTGCGGGCTCTGTCAGTCTCTGGCGGGTTCTGTGTGGATCTGTCAGGCCCTGTTGGGCTCTATCAGGCTTAACTGGGGCCTGTCGTGCTCTGGCAGGCCCAGGTGGGCTTTGCCAAGCTTTGTCGAGCACTGTTGAGCTCCATCGACTTTTGTCGGTCTCTGTCAGGCTCTTGCGGGTTCTGTCAGTCCCTGTCAGGTTCTGTCTGGATCTGTCAGGCCCTGTCTGGCTCTGTCAGGCTTAGTTGGGCCCTGTCGTGCTCTGGCAGGCCCAGGTGGACTCTGCCAAGCTTTGTCGAGCTCTGTTGAGCTCTCTCGACTTTTGTCAGTCTCTGTCTGGCTCTTGCGGGCTCTGTCAGTCCCTGTCGGGTTCTGTGTGGATCTGTCAGGCCCTGTTGGGCTCTGTCAGGCTTAGTTGGGCCCTGTCGTGCTCTGGCAGGCCCAGGTGGGCTCTGCCAAGCTTTCTCGAGCTCTGTTGAGCTCCGTCGACTTCTGTCGGTCTCTGTCAGGCTCTTGCGGGCTCTGTCAGTCCCTGGCGGGTTTTGTCGGGTTCTGTGTGGATCTGTCAGGCCCTGTTGGGCTCTGTCAGGCTTAGTTGGGCCCTGTCGTGCTCTGGCAGGCCCAGGTGGGCTCTGTCAAGTTTTGTTGAGCTCTGTTGAGCTCTCTCGACTTTTGTCGGTCTCTGTCTGGCTCTTGCGGGTTCTGTCAGTCCCTGGCAGGTTTTGTCTGGATCTGTCAGGCCCTGTTGGGCTCCGTCAGGCTTAGTTGGGCCCTGTCGTGCTCCGTCAGGCCCAGGTGGGCTCTGCCAAGATTTTGAGCTCCGTCGAGCTCCGTTGACTTTTGTCAGTCTCTGTCAGGCTCTTGCTGGCTATGTCAGTCCCTGGCGGGTTCTGTGTGGATCTGTCAGGCCCTGTTGGGCTCTGTCAGGCTTAGTTGGGCCCTGTCGTGCTCTGGCAGTCCCAGGTGGGCTTGGTCAAGCTTTGTCGAGCTCTGTTGAGCTCTCTCGACTTTTGTCAGTCTCTGTCTGGCTCTTGCGGGCTCTGTCAGTCTCTGGCGGGTTCTGTGTGGATCTGTCAGGCCCTGTTGGGCTCTGTCAGGCTTAACTGGGGCCTGTCGTGCTCTGGCAGGCCCAGGTGGGCTCTGCCAAGCTTTGTCGAGCCCTGTTGAGCTCCATCGACTTTTGTCGGTCTCTGTCAGGCTCTTGCGGGTTCTGTCAGTCCCTGTCAGGTTCTGTCTGGATCTGTCAGGCCCTGTCTGGCTCTGTCAGGCTTAGTTGGGCCCTGTCGTGCTCTGGCAGGCCCAGGTGGACTCTGCCAAGCTTTGTCGAGCTCTGTTGAGCTCTCTCGACTTTTGTCAGTCTCTGTCTGGCTCTTGCGGGCTCTGTCAGTCCCTGGCGGGTTCTGTGTGGATCTGTCAGGCCCTGTTGGGCTCTGTCAGGCTTAGTTGGGCCCTGTCGTGCTCTGGCAGGCCCAGGTGGGCTCTGCCAAGCTTTCTCGAGCTCTGTTGAGCTCCGTCGACTTCTGTCGGTCTCTGTCAGGCTCTTGCGGGCTCTGTCAGTCCCTGGCGGGTTTTGTCGGGTTCTGTGTGGATCTGTCAGGCCCTGTTGGGCTCTGTCAGGCTTAGTTGGGCCCTGTCGTGCTCTGGCAGGCCCAGGTGGGCTCTGTCAAGTTTTGTTGAGCTCCGTTGAGCTCTCTCGACTTTTGTCGGTCTCTGTCTGGCTCTTGCGGGTTCTGTCAGTCCCTGGCAGGTTTTGTCTGGATCTGTCAGGCCCTGTTGGGCTCCGTCAGGCTTAGTTGGGCCCTGTCGTGCTCCGTCAGGCCCAGGTGGGCTCTGCCAAGATTTTGAGCTCCGTCGAGCTCCGTTGACTTTTGTCAGTCTCTGTCAGGCTCTTGCTGGCTATGTCAGTCCCTGGCGGGTTCTGTGTGGATCTGTCAGGCCCTGTTGGGCTCTGTCAGGCTTAGTTGGGCCCTGTCGTGCTCTGGCAGTCCCAGGTGGGCTTGGTCAAGCTTTGTCGAGCTCTGTTGAGCTCTCTCGACTTTTGTCAGTCTCTGTCTGGCTCTTGCGGGCTCTGTCAGTCTCTGGCGGGTTCTGTGTGGATCTGTCAGGCCCTGTTGGGCTCTGTCAGGCTTAACTGGGGCCTGTCGTGCTCTGGCAGGCCCAGGTGGGCTCTGCCAAGCTTTGTCGAGCCCTGTTGAGCTCCATCGACTTTTGTCGGTCTCTGTCAGGCTCTTGCGGGTTCTGTCAGTCCCTGTCAGGTTCTGTCTGGATCTGTCAGGCCCTGTGTGGCTCTGTCAGGCTTAGTTGGGCCTTGTCGTGCTCTGGCAGGCCCAGGTGGGCTATGCCAAGCTTTCTCGAGCTCTGTTGAGCTCCGTCGACTTCTGTCGGTCTCTGTCAGGCTCTTGCGGGCTCTGTCAGTCCCTGGCGGGTTCTGTCGGGTTCTGTGTGGATCTGTCAGGCCCTGTTGGGCTCTGTCAGGCTTAGTTGGGCCCTGTCGTGCTCTGGCAGGCCCAGGTGGGCTCTGCCAAGCTTTGTTGAGCTCCGTCGAGCTCCGTTGACTTTTGTCAGTCTCTGTCAGGCTCTTGCTGGCTCTGTCAGTCCCTGGGGGGTTCTTTTTGGATCTGTCAGGCCCTGTGTGGCTCTGTCAGGCTTAATTGGGCCCTGTCGTGCTCCGTCAGGCCCAGGTGGGCTCTGTCAAGGTTTGTTGAGCTCTGTTGAGCTCTCTCGACTTTTGTCGGTCTCTGTCAGGCTCTTGCGGGCTCTGTCAGTCTCTGGCGGGTTCTGTCTGTATCTGTCAGGCCCTGTTGGGCTCTGTCAGGCTTAGTTGGGGCCTGTCGTGCTCTGGCAGGCCCAGGGTGCTCTGTCAAGCTTTGTCGAGCTCTGTTGAGCTCCATCGACTTTTGTCGGTCTCTGTCAGGCTCTTGCGGGTTCTGTCAGTCCCTGGCAGGTTTTGTCTGGATCTGTCAGGCCCTGTGTGGCTCTGTCAGGCTTAGTTGGGCCCTGTCGTGCTCTGGCAGTCCCAGGTGGGCTCTGCCAAGCTTTTTTGAGCTCCGTCGAGCTCCGTTGACTTTTGTCAGTCTCTGTCAGGCTCTTGCGGGCTCTGTCAGTCCCTGTCGGGTTCTGTGTGGATCTGTCAGGCCCTGTTGGGCTCTGTCAGGCTTAGTTGGGCCCTGTCGTGCTCTGGCAGTCCCAGGTGGGCTTGGTCAAGCTTTGTCGAGCTCTGTTGAACTCTCTCGACTTTTGTCAGTCTCTGTCTGGCTCTTGCGGGCTCTGTCAGTCCCTGTCGGGTTCTGTTGGGTTCTGTCAGGCCCCGTTGGGCTCTGTAAGGCTTTGTTGGGCCCTGTCGTGCTCTGTCAGGCCCTGTTGGGCTCTGCCAGGCCTTGTCGGCCAGAGCCAGCAGCCAGCCGGGCAGGGCTCCCTCGTGGGGCCAGGAACGGTGCGGAGGGCACGCACCCGCGGGTCTCTCTCATGCTGTCACGCTCCGTTGCAGCCCGGCCGGTGCTGCAGGACCTGGGGCAGGGTGCGGCTGTCTCACAACAGGGATCTTCTCTCCTCTCTCGTTCTCCAGCCCCTCGCGGGCACGGCCCCCAGCCCCGGTGAGCCCTGGCCCTGCAGCCTCCGCTGCCTCGCTCTCTGCAGCCGACCCTGCATGGGCTGGGTGCTGCTTCCCTGCCAGCGTGTCCCCGCTGCAGCCTGCCCCAGGCTGTTGTCACCCAGCCCGCAGCCGGCTCTCGGCTTTCCCTCCGGCAGTGACCACTTCTCCACCCAGCCTGGGACGGCACTGCTCTCCCCCAGCGCAGCCGCTGGCACCCAACCTCGGCAAAGGGGTGTCCACCTGCTGTCGCCCACTAAATCCCTGATTCCCTGCCCCTGCCACACTTTCCCCATGGTGACTCACAAGGAGCGCATCATCCAAGCCGGCTGAGCTCTCCTCTGCCGCCAGGGGAGTCTGGAGGTGGCGCAGACCTTCAGCACTTCTCCTGTGCAGAAGCTGCAATCGGGAGAGCAGAGCTGAGGTTCTGCACCACGGCGGCTGCCAGGGCACATCCAGGGGATGTGAGGAGCCGCCGACAGCACCTGGGCGAGGGCAGGAGAGACAGGTCACTCCTGTCACCAGAGCCACCAGAGCCACCCCTGCCAGCCCCGAGACAGGACTGGGATCCCTGAGGGGCTCAGGCGGGCCCAGGAGTGCTGCCAGAAAAGCTCTTTCTTTCCCCAGGGCCCCACTACTCACCAGCAGTCCAGCCATCAGCACCTGGGGAGCTGGCAGCTGGGCTGCGGGGAGCAGGAAAGGCTGGGTGAGATGAAGAAGCCCGCGCCGTGCCCTGACCCTCGTACCTCCCGTGGCCCACACAGGGCTGAGAGCAGCTGCACGGCCACAGTGCCGGCCCGCGGGCTCCCCAGGCTGCCCCACATGGGATGAAGGCAGATCCAGCACGGCCAGGAAGGAGTCCCAGCTCCCCAGGAGCCAGAGCCTGACTCTGCCGTTTGCTTTTCCTGGGCTCCTGCTCAGGATTTGTGGGGCACAGAGAGACACAGACTGGTCTGAGCCCCTTCTAAACCCAGCAGCACCCCCTGGGGCTCCTACCTTGCTCCTGCAAGTCCACAGCATCGGGCTCCTCCTCCTCCTCACATCCCGCTCTCTCCCGTCTCTCCAGCAGGGCTCGCAGGCAGCAGGACAGCGAGATCAGCACACCACTGTACTGGGCTGGAACTATGTACTGCAGCAGCCTGGGCCACAGGAGCTGCAGAGAAGAACCGAGCAATGAAACACATACGCATTTCCACTCAGCTCTGAGATGTAAAGGATGGTCTACATTTCCCTGAGCCTCGTGTGCTTCGTGAGCACACGTGAGGGGAGAGGTTCAGGGCATGAGGAAGAGCAATGAGAAACACTCTGAAGGAAAGAAGTGGCCACAGCAGCAGGCCAGAGAGCAACTTACTTGGGACATCCCTCTCTGAGAGACATCCAGCGAGCCCAGGATGTCCATGCATGGGGCTCGAAGAGCTCTGTGCTCCTGAGGCTGCCAGGCAAAAAGGCCTCCTGCTGCCTGTAAAACAGAGTTGGCAAAACCCCCGTTACTCTCAGCTCCCAACCGACCAGGCTCAGGCACGGCCCCAGCACTGCTGCTGTGCCAGCATCCCGGGAGCAGTGACCTCCTGAAGGAGAATCCAGAAGCCCTTTCCTTTGCCCTGCTCCCAATTGTGAAATTCTCCCAGTGTATCTCAGAAGATTTCTAGTAAAAAAGAAAAATTAGAAAAAGACAGTTAAAGTTTTATGGGTGCACGCATGAAATGCTGGAAGGTTGCCCATTTTGTCTGAAATCCAAAAAATACCTGACACAAGCAACAGGACCAACCTATTTTTGCTGTTCCACCTGTTGCTGTACACCCTTGATTCTTCACCTTGTTCAGAGTACTTGAAGAATCTATTATTTAAAACCCAAAACTTGTCTGGGAAGCGTATTGCTCAGTCATATCCAGCTCCAATTACAGAACACTACATATGCGTGCACACATAGTATTTGGAACAATTCAGAAAAAAAAGATCACTTACAAAGAAAAAAAACATTCTCCCATTTCTCCATGGATGTGGGAAACAAAGTCCCTCTTTTACTACATGCTCATTCACATAGCAACGGGTTAAAGTTAAGCGCTGTTGAAGTTTTAGAGTTGCACAGTACCTTTATCTCTGGAATCAGCAAGAAGATCATCTGTAGAACGTGGACCTTCTTCACTGCCTTTGTTCGAGATGGTAAGAAATGAGGCTGGAGATCCTGGCTGTGAGCGGCTGCTGTTGTTACCGCTCCCGTTTGCTCCACCAGGTGTGCATTGTTTTTTAATTATACCATAAATAATAGTTTCTGCAATATTACATATTTCTAAGTCTATATCCGAAGAAAGTTCCGAAGTTTGGGGAATACTTTCAGTGCATTCTGTGTAGTCACTTCTATAACTTCTTCAACTGGAATTCCTTTAATTTTGGCAATATATTCTGCAGCAATGTAAATATTTTTTGGTTCATTTCTCATCTGTTTTTCAGATGAGTACCAATGCCGCGGGTACGTCGCAATTTTATGCAATAAGAATCCAGAAGTAAAATGTTTCCACATGTTAAATGATGATCTTAGTATGTCATGATTGTCATTTGGAAAAATCTTTCTCTCTTATGGCTGTAGAGGGACCCTGGACAACTAGCTTACACTGAATGTCTAAAGTACTGGAATGAGACCTTCCTTTTGACTTTTGGATGTGTAATAGGCTCTGATAAAAATGTTTGTATCATTCTGTGTATTCTTTACCAAGTGTGTTAAACTCATTCCTGGTATGTGATTTTCATTCAGAAAGGTTTCCAGATTCATAGTGTTTTCCACATATGGAAAGGACCCGGTGCTTTTTTTTATTTTGTATCTTGTGACTATGATTAAAGAGCCCACATTAATGGAAGGATTCTTTAAAATTTTTAAGTTGTCCTATCTTTATACTTTTTTCTAATGTTCTTCTGACAATATCCTGTCAACCAAAGGCTGCATATAAGACGTTAGAAGTTATCTCCATGAAATGTTTGACTTATGCAGAAAATGCATAAGTGCTCGGTGCTCAGCTGGAATATCTTGAGGCTGTTAAAAATAAAAGGGATCGGATGGCTGCTCTTGTCTTGTTAGTGATTTCTTTAAATCCAGTAATGCCGAGGGGTTTTTTGGGTTTCGCAAAGCTGGTTGAAGTGGGGATTTTTATCCATTACACAAGATCGCAACATAAAATAAAAAACGGGTCGGGTTTGGAAACCGAGGACGAGAGTTTTCGGGATTTCACAGAATCAGAGGATCGCTGGGGTTGGAAGGATTGGAAAAGCTGTGTCGGCTTTTCAGCATCTCCACAGACAGCGATTCCACAGCCTCTCTGGGCAACTTGCTCCAGCTTCGAGCAACCCCACGTAAAAAAATTTAAAAATTAAAAAAATCTAAAAAAAAATAGATTAAAAAAAGTTTTTTCCTTGTGTTTGGATTGTTTTTAAATTTCTGCCCGTTTGTTCTTGCCCTGTCGTGGGGCACCAAGAGTCCAGCTCCCTCCTGCTCATTCTGCACGTCAGATATTTACACGCACCCATAAGATCCCCCTGAGCCTTCTCTTCTCCAGGCTGAACAGTCCCAGCTCCCTCAGCCTCTCTTCATATGAAAGGTGTTCCAGGCCCTTCATCATCCTTGTGGCCTATAGTTCTGATACTTCAGTACTAAATTTTCCTCTAAAAATACCTAACGGTGAAATTACAGTGAAAAATCGGCAAGTTGTGCTTCGGCTGGGATGGGGCAGTTCAGCATGGGCAAAGGGAAGAAAACACTGTGTAATTTTACTCTGAGGCTCTCTTTGCCCATTTCAATTGGCCACGTTTCAGCTGGATTTAGCTAGGAAAAAATTTACCTTCTTAAAATAATTATTTGGGTTCCTGGTTAAAGTTGTATTTTAAAACATAAGAAGAGAAATGCAATGATGGCATAAAAGAAAAAGTTCCTACAAAAAGTCTCAAAATGGACCTTTTGTCTTTCCCCCCATTTTACGGAGATTTCTTATTTTACCAGAAAATAAATTACATCGCGGTAATCACAGAGGAAAAGGGTCGGGTTCAAGCTTTACCTCTTTCCCGCATTTTGCTTTGCAAGGGACATCGCAACTACCTTTATTAAAGAATTACTTGGACTTCAGCAAAGCCTTGGACACCGTGTGCCCCAGTTTTGGGCTCCTCGTGCAAACGGCCTCAAGGGGAGGCTGAGATTGGAAATGTGGGAGAATTTCTTCCCCAAAGGGCTGTGAGGCATTGGAACAGGCTGCCCAGGGCAGTGCTGGAGTCGCCATCCCTGGAGGGGTTGGACAGACGGACACGAGGTTCTCGGGACATGGGGCAGTGCTGGGGTGGGTTAACGGTTGGACTCCAAGATCCCGAGGGTCCCTTCCGAACAAAATGATTCTATAATTCTCCCGACGAGCTCCAGCTGCTTTCAACCGTCTGGGCTTTCGACAAAGTTCTAAACCAATTGCTGCAAAAAACTTGAGTATTGGGATTAAACATCATAGTTGTACATTGTATAAATATTATACATATAGATAACTATGTATATGTATAATACATATATATGTATAACTCTATATATGTATAATACATATATGTGTAACTCTATATACGTATAATACATATATGTGTATAACTATATATACGTATAATACATATATATGTATAACACATATATATGTATAACTATACATATGTATAATACATATATATAACTATACATATGTATAATACATATATAAAAAAACCTATATATAATACATATATATATAACTATATATATGTATAATACATATATAAAAAACACTATATATATGTATATAACTATATAAACTAAATCTAGTTTGTATGATTAACCAGTTACCAACTATTGTAAGCAGTGCAAGCTTCTGCTTTTGGCCCCGAACCAGCTCACTTAGTGTCCATTTCTGAGCCCAAACTCCGCTGCCGAGCCTGTTCTCCAGCCCCAAAAACGCAGGATTTGACCCTGAGCCACACAAACTATTTCTGAGCCCCAAAGTCAGCTGCATGAGTCTGTTTGCAAGCCCAGGAAGAGAAACTTTGTCTCCTTTTCTGGCCCCTTTGCATCCCCATGTGCGATGCCAAGGGCTGGGGGAGCTCGGTGGAGATTCTGCACAAGCAGAGCATGAAGTTGGCCAGCGGGAAGTCATTATACCACAAAAACCTTTTTATTTCTTGGTCTTGGGCAGCAGGTCTTTCTTACATCCTCGCCCACGAAACAAACGCAAATATTAAGTAGCCAAAAGGTTACCAGAAAACCTATTTTTTTAAGGTTATATTGCCAAACTCTTCTTATCAAAATTGGTTTGGTCGAGGCTGATCCGTGTCAGCCACAACACAGTAAACCCCTGTGAAGGTCACGCTACATGTTTATTTGCAAGCTGATAAAATATTAAGACTACAGTGACCCTGTGACACTAGAGGCAAAAAACTCCCTGCAATTAAGTGTGTATACAAGTCTTGTATAAGTTACAGAAACACCCAAATGCCACCATTAAAGAAGGGAAAAGAGCACGGTGCATTCCCATCCATCACTTTCCAGATTTTCTGCCCAGGGAATGAGCTTACAGAAATGGAACAGTTTAAAATTGGCACATACGGGCCACGAACATAAAAAGAAACCCCACGGAAAATGTTTGGATTCAAGTATTCCTTGCGCACTCCCGTACACTGAGATTTCTTATTTTGCCAGAAAATAAATTACATCGCGGTAATCCCAGAGGAAAAGGGTCGGGTTCGAGCTTCACCTCTTTCCTGCATTTTGCTTTGTGAGATTAAAAGGGGGCGAAGTCGCCTTTGCTAAATAAGTAGATGTTGTTGCCTTTAGTCTGCCCTGAAGTTTCGCGTTTAATATCGGAAAACAACACGGGCTACATGACAGATTTTCTCCCACCTTAACATCATTCAAGAGCGCATCCCGAGGAATAGGAGAAAATCCTTTATTTAAGGAATAGCGAGTTTTACCGTAAAGGGAGACAGAGAAAGGACAGAGTGACATTTAAAATCCTTCTGGCACGGTCCAGGCGTGCAGCATTTCCCACTGTCCCTAGGTCGCTTCTACAGACCGCTTGTCTTTGAAATTTTTTTGAATTTTTGCTTTGAATTTGAAATTTCTTTGAAATTCATATTCCAGAAAACTGTTTTATTGCCACATAATAAAAAAAGGGTTTGTGGGGTTTTTTTGGGGCAGGTGACACTTTTTGGAGGTTACCTCTACAAGCACGCTCACTTCTGTTTCACCGATTTCTCCTCCTCAAGTGCAGGATCACATAATGCGACCCAAAATTCAGTGTGAGGTAAGTATCCTCATTTTGTGTACGAGTCAAAAGTCAACACAGGGAAAAAAATGCTGTTCGGAAAAAAAAACCCACCTTTCCTTCCCGGTCGCTTCATGGGTTTATTTAGCGATTCCATTACCGAGTCACTTGTTCTGTAGAGACTAAACGAAGAAATGATAGAACTCAGAGCTTCGCCAACTGGATCTGTCTTTAATTAGTGCAATTAGTGTATAATCAGTGCATGAATTAGTGCGATTTAAGCAGAGGAGAGGAGCTGCTGAGGGAGAAGTAGGACAATTCACACCAGAGATTTATCTACATTAGGTGTTAGTTTTCTTTCGGGACTTTAACTTCGGGCGTTCTGGTTAAACAGGAGAGACCTGCAGGGCTGAATTCCATCTCAGGAGGCAGGCGAGAATTTACCAAACGCAACACGCAGACCTGATGAAGAGGGAAATCACAGCGGCCGCAGCACCTCTGGGGCTTATGGGGGGGGGTTGGTATATCTGGCGGGTTTGTTGGTTTTGTTTTAGTTGGATTGGAATTCAGGGAGGCTGGGGGTGGAGACAAAGCGCGCAAGTTAGGGCTTTGCATAAATTAAAATTTAATAAATGAAAATATTTGAAAAATTAAGGAAAACATTAAAATAATAATAACATAATAAAATATAATAAAAAATAAAAATAAAAATAATAAAAGTATAATAAATAATAAAAATAAATAGAACAAAAAGATAATAAATAATAAAATAAAAATAATAAAAAGATAATAAATAATAAAAATAAATAGAAGAAAAATATAATAAATAATAAAATAGAAATAATAAAAATATAATAAATAATAATAAAAAAAAAAAAATATAATAAATAAGAAAAATAAAAATAATAAAAGTATAATAAATAATACAAATAAAAATAAAAGTATAATAAATAATAAAACTAAATATAATAAAAATATAATAAATAATAAATTGAAAATAATAAAAATATAATAAATAAGAAAAATAAAAATAGATAATAAATAATAAAACGAAATATAATAAAAATATAATAAATAATAAACTAAAAATAATTAAAATATAATAAATAATACAAATAAATATAATAAAAATATAATAAATAATACAAATAAAATTAATAAAAATATAATAAATAATACCAATAAATATAATTAAAATGTAATAAATAATAAACCTAAAAATAATAAAAATATTATAAGTAATAAAACTAAATATAATAAAATATAATAAATAATAAAACTAAAAATAATAAAAATATAATAAATAATAAAATAAAAATAATAAAATATGATAAATAATAAAAATAATAAAATATTATAAATAATAAAAATAAATCTAATAAAAATATAATAAATAATAAAATAAAATAATAAAAATATGATAAATAATAAAAATAATAAAATATTATAAATAATACAAATAAAATTAATAAAAATATTATAAATAATACAAATAAATATAATAAAATAGAATAAATAATAAAAATGAAAATAATAAAAATATAGTAAATAATACAAATAAATATAATAAAAATATTATAAATAATACAAATAAAAATAATAAAAATTTAATAAAAATAAATAAAAAAAAAATTTTAAAAGTAAAAATAACTAAAACCTGAGGCGTGAATTCCAGAAATCATTCCCAAATAAGAGATTGGCAGGGCACCGCGTAGAGCACCCCGAGCTGCCTGTGTCCCGCAGAGGGACCCTCTGCAGAAATACCCCGGGCAGCCCCAGCCCCTGCGCGTCCCTCGGGGCCAACTGCGCAGTTCGAGTCGGGGCTCTCCCTGTTCTCCGTTGAATCTCCTCGTTTTCGTCAGACGGGGCCGTCGGTCAGCGCCGACCTGCAAGGTCCTATTTTGCACCCGCGGCCGGAGAAACAAAAAAGTCGTTTGCAACGGGCAAAACATCCCTCTGCGTCTCGCCCGCGGTCAGACCTGTTCTGTTCCTTCTCTCCGCATCTCTCAGCAGCTTCGCACCAGGTTCTGTACGAAGCCGTATCCTCAGTAATTTGATAAGCTCCAGCAGCCTATTCCCTAACACTGCGTTACTTATTCCGGCTTGTTGTTGGAAACTTGTATTTAAATCGTGTCTTTCAGCCCGACAATCCTCAGATGAACTGTACGAGCAGCTTTTCTTTGCGGGCAGGAATATACTACTGGAATATATAATATATTTTTCAGGATAAAATATTTTCCGGGCATATTCCTTCGTGAAACTATTGAAGGAAACGGATAAATTATCAGTATATAATTAGAATAGACCTGTAAGAAATGTGGATAATTACTGTGGCAAGTGCATAAATATTTATTTTCTAAGTGTCTCTATCAGGCCCAGCGTACTTTTTCCAGTTCTTCTCTTTTGCCCCATTCATTTTGTGTCATGTTTAGAACAAATAGATGTAAAAGAAAATAAATAAAACGGGAAACCAGGTGAAAAAAACAAGCACACCTGGCCAAGCGTGCTGCGGCTGATGGACGGGACGTGGGAGGGTCGTACCCGCTCCTGTCAGAAAGTTAGCGGAACATTATCAGAATTCGAGATTAGATTATTTAAGTAACCATGGGGGCAGAACTGTCCCAGGCTTTTTCTCCCCTCTTTGGGAGGCAGCAGCTTGAGCTGCTCTACACTGCACCTTGCAAATAAATTGTTTATTTTAGAAGAATTTCTGGAATCCGTGCCTGAGTCTCTGCTGCAGGAAACCCAGGGAAAAGAAGCTTCCCCAGTGCTGAGCTGATCTCCCTCCCACACAAAGCTTCATCTCCATTTCTAGCTCTGGAATACCTCCTTTAAACCAAAGTAAAAGCTACTCCCGCATTTTTTCCTATTACGGCTGACAACAGTTTCTGCAAATCTTGTTATATTTTTTACCGTTGTGGCATCTATACAATTATTTCCACAGTCCAATTAAATTTGTTAAAAAAACCTCACAACCCTCTAGTCAGTTTCAAATTCTTGCCATCGGGCTTTCCTGTTCTACGTTCCCCAAATGCCACTCAGAACAAAATACTGAAAACTAGAGATGCAGTCGATATCACTGTACTGTATAAATCACCAATTTCACTTTATTTACAGCTTTCCTCGGGCATGTTCGACGCTCTCCAGGATCAACACGTAATTGTAAGCTATTAGTGAGCAAAGCACAACTTTAGCGGTAAAGGGGGAAGAGAAAAACAGGCAGAGTCTCTAGAAATCATGACAAGGCAACAACTAGAAGAGGATTCATCATTAAATGGCAAGGTTTTTTTTGAAAAAGTACATACTCGAGGCTATTGAACCCAGGCCTCTGGTACATTAACACCAACGCTCCTGCAGAAAGTGCCCCTACCCAGGCAGGGATTAAAATGAAATCAGGCACTTCACTTAAAGTAGTAATGAACAACCAAAAAAAAAAATTAAATGCTTGAAGGGGATTTTTACTTAGTGCCAGGTGCATCTGTGAGCTGTGCAAGAGACTCATCATTTCCCCCAAAGCTGTGGTTTATTTAACCTCTGAAGGGGATTTTTACTTAATGCCAGGTGCATCTGTGAGCTGTGCAAGAGACTCGTCATTTCCCCCAAAGTGAGCTGCGCAAGAGACTCATCATTTCCCCCAAAGTGAGCTATGCAGGAGACTCATCATTTCCTCCAAAGCGAGCTGTGCAAGAGACTCATCATTTCCCCCAAAGTGAGCTGTGCAAGAGACTCATCATTTCCCCCAAAGTGAGCCGTGCAACAGACTCATCATTTCCCCCAAAGTGAGCTGTGCAAGAGACTCATCATTTCCCCCAAAGTGAGCCATGCAACAGACTCATCATTTCCCCCAAAGTGAGCTGTGCAAGAGACTCATCATTTCCCCCAAAGTGAGCCGTGCAACAGACTCATCATTTCCCCCAAAGTGAGCCGTGCAAGAGACCCAGGCTGCGGTTTATTTCAGCTCCGCAGCCTGCATTCGCACCACTCCCCGCGCTGCCTCAGTTTCCCTCTGCCCAACCCAAGCTGCTGGCCCTGCCGTTCCACTTTCAACCCTCTCTAACCGCACGGCCGCTCTCTGCCCAGCAGCCTCACCCCCGCTCCTGCCCGCCCGCACCCCGCGGGAAACCACGGTATCTCCCGCAAACGCGCCCGGCAGCCAATCAGCGCCGAGCTCCCGCCCGTCCCGCCGGGCGGGCGGCGTAGCCGGCCAATGACAAACGGCATAAGCGTGGCAGGGGCGGGGCCGTCCGTGGCGGGCACCAATGGGCGGGCGGCGTGCCAGCCGAGGGGCGGGGTTTGGAGGCGGTGGCGGGAGGGGAGCAGGGGCTGCGGGTCCAGAGGGTCCCGAGAGGTTGGGGATCCAGGGACAGAGTGTCCCGGAGGGCTGGGGGTCCCGGGGGATCGAGGGTTCCGGGGGAATGGAGGTACCGGGGGTCTGGGGTCCGGGGGAATGGGGTTCCGGGGGATCGGGGGTCCCGGAGGAATGGGGGTCCCGGGGGATTGGGGGTCCCAGGGGAATGGGGGATCGGGGGTCCCGGGGGAATGGGGTCCGGGGGGCTGGGGTCCCGGGGGAATGGGGGTTCCAGAGGAATGGGGTCCCGGGGGTCTGGGGTCCCGGGGGTCCGGGGTACCGGGGGAATGGGGTCCCGGGGGAATGGGGGTTTCATAGGAATGGGGGTCCCGGGGGAATGGGGGTCCCAGGGTTCTGGGGGATTGGGGGTCCCGGGGGTCTGGGGTCCCGGGGGATCAAGGGTTCCGGGGGAATGGAGGTACCGGGGGTCTGGGGTCCCGGGGGAATGGGGGTCCTGGGGGATCGGGGGTCCCGGAGGGCTGGGGGTCCCGGGGGATCGGGCGTCCTGGGAGAATGGGAGTCCCAGAGGATCGGGGGTCCCGGGGGATCGGGGGTCCGGGGGAATGGGGTCCGGGGGGAATGGGGTCCCGGGGGCTTGGGGTCCCGGGGGAATGGGGGTCCCCAGGGATCGGGGGTTCTGGGGGATCGGGGGTCCCAGGGGATCGGGGGTGCCGGGGGTCTGGGGTCCCGGGGAAATGGGGGTCCCAGGGGTCTGGGGTCCTGGGGAAAAGGGGGTCCCCGGGGTCTGGGGTCCCGGGGGAATGGGGTCCCGGCGGAATGGGGGTCCCGGGGGGCTGGGGTCCCGGGGGAGTGGGGGTCCCGGGGGTCTGGGCTTCCAGGGGAATGGGGGTCCCAGGGGTCTGGGGTCCCCGGGGAATGGGGGTCCCGGAGGGCTGGGGGTCCCAGGGGAATGGGGTCCCGGGCTTCTGGGGGATCAGGAGTCCCGGGCGAATGGGGTCCGGGGGGCTGGGGTCCCGGGGGAATGGGGGTCCCGGGGGATCGGGGGTCCCGGAGGGCTGGGGGTCCCGGGCGATCGGGCGTCCTGGGAGAATGGTAGTCCCGGAGGATCGGGGGTCCCGGGGGATCGGGGGTCTGGGGTCCCGGGGGAATGGGGGTCCCGGGGGCCTGGGGTCCCGGGGGATCGGGAGTCCGGGGGAATGGGGGTCCCGGAGGAATGGGGTCCGGGGGAATGGGGTTCCGGGGGATCGGGGGTCCCGGAGGAATGGGGGTCCCGGGGGATTGGGGGTCCCGGGGGAATGGGGTTTGGGGGAATGGGGGTCCCGGGGGAATGGGGTCCCCAGGGAATGGGGGTCCCGGAAGGCTGGGGGTCCCGGGGGATCGGGGGTTTGGGGGAATGGGGGTCCCGGGGGAATGGGGTCCTGGGGTTCTGGGGGATCGGGGGTCCCGGGGGAATGGGGTCCGGGGGGCTGGGGTCCCTGGGGAATGGAGGTTCCAGGGGAATGGTGTTTCCAGAGGAATGGGGTCCCGGGGGTCTGGGGTCCCGGGGGTCCGGGGTCCCGGGGGAATGGGGTCCCGGGGGAATGGGGGTTCCAGAGGAATGGGGGTCCCGGGGGTCTGGGGTCCCGGGGGATCGAGGGTTCCGGGGGAATGGGGGTCCCGGGGGTCTGGGGTCCCGGGGGATCGAGGGTTCCGGGGGAATGGAGGTACCGGGGGTCTGGGGTCCCGGAGGAATGGGGGTCCCGGGGGATCGGGGGTCCCGGAGGGCTGGGGGTCCCGGGGGATCGGGCGTCCTGGGAGAATGGGAGTCCCGGAGGATTGGGGGTCCCGGAGGATCGGGGGTCTGGGGTCCCGGGGGAATGGGGGTCCCGGGGGCCTGGGGTCCCGGGAGATCGGGGGTCCGGGGGAATGGGGTCCGGGGGGAATGGGGTCCCGGGGGCTTGGGGTCCCGGGGGAATGGGGGTCCCCAGGGATCAGGGGTTCTGGTGGATTGGGGGTCCCAGGGGATCGGGGGTGCCGGGGGTCTGGGGTCCCGAGGAAATGGGGGTCCCAGGGGTCTGGGGTCCTGGAGAAAAGGGGGTTGCCGGGGTCTGGGGTCCCGGGGGAATGGGGTCCCGGCGGAATGGGGGTCCCGGGGGTCTGGGCTTCCAGGGGAATGGGGGTCCCGGGGGTCTGGGGTCCCCGGGGAATGGGGGTCCCGGAGGGCTGGGGGTCCCGGGGGATCGGGGGTTTGGGGGAATGGGGGTCCTGGGGGAATGGGGTCCCGGGGGATTGGGGGTTTGGGGGATCGGGCATCCCGGGGGAATGGGGGTCCCGGAGGATCGGGGGTCCCGGGGGCTTGGGGTCCCGGGGGTCTGGGGTCCTGGGGGCCTGGGGTCCCGGGGGATCGGGCGTCCCGGGGGAATGGGGGTCCCGGGGGATCAGGGGTCCCGGGGGCCTGGGGTCCCGGGGGATCGGGCGTCCCGGGGGAATGGGGGTCCCGGAGGATCGGGGGTCCCGGGGGCTTGGGGTCTCGGGGGTCTGGGGTCCTGGGGGCCTGGGGTCCCAGGGGATCGGGCGTCCCGGGGGCCTGGGGTCCCGGGGGATCGGGCGTCCCGGGGGAATGGGGGTCCCGGGGGAATAGGGGTCCCGGGGGTCTGGGGTCCCAGGGGAATGGGGTCCCGTGGTGACGCTGTGTCCCCTCCCCACCCCTAGGATGGCACAGAAGGAGAACGCGGACCCCGGCATGTCCAGCCTGCCCGAGGTGACACCCCCTGCCCCGCGACATTCCCCTGCCAGGGTGTCCCCCCCGGGGGCACTCGGGGTGACGCTGCCCTTTCTGGAGTGTCCCCGTCCCCGGGAAGGGGGGGGAGTCTCGGAGCGCCCCAAACCCCTTTGTGGGGGGCTGTCCTTGGGAGGGAGTCTCCGGGTGTCCTGGGGTGTCCTGATCCCTGGGGGTGGCACCGTCCCAGGAGAGTGCGCTCAGGCACCCCCGGGCCCTTTTTTGGGGGTGTCCTGTCCCTGGGGAGGATGCTGCGGTCCCCCATACCCGCAGGGGTGTCTTGGGGTGACCCCCCCCTCCCCGGAGGGTCCCGGCGGGCAGAGCCCCATGGGGAGGAGTTGAGGCGCCCCGGATGCCTGGGTCCCTTGGTGGGGGCGCGGGTGTTACTTGGGGGTCCCTGGACGCCTGTGTCCCACAGGAGGGTCCTTGGGGGGCCCCCAGGGTGTGTGTGGGTGTTCCCGCAGCTGAGCCCCCTCCCCACCCAGGAGCCGAGCCCCTGCAGCCCCATTGCCCTGCCGGCCTCTCCCCCTCCCCAGTGAGTGATGGTGGGGGCAGAGCTGGGGGGTCTGGGGGAAACAGGGACCCCTGGGGTGATGTGGGACACTGGAGCCCCTGGAGTGATGGGGAGGGGGTGCCAGGGACCCATTGGTGACAGTGGGGGGGGGTCCTGGGGAGCTTCTGCAGACCACAGTGTGAGGGTCCCAGAGACCCCCCTGGGGGGTGGGGGAGGTCCTGGGGCCTTCTGGGTGTTTGGGGGATGGTGGGTGGCACTGACGGGACCCTGGGGTAATGGGGGGGTGGTCCTGGGATCCATGGGGTGACAGTGGGGAGGTCCTGGGGGCATCCTGGGAAGCCAAGTATAATAAGTGTGGGGGGGTCCCAGAGACCCCCTGGGTGATGGTGGGTGGCACTGCGGGGTGTCCTGAGGACCCTGGGGTGATCGTGGGGGGTCCAAGGACACCTCAAGTGGCATTGGGGGGCCCAGTTACCCCCAGTATGACAGTGGGGGGGCATTCCAGAGACCCCATGGGTGACAGTGCGGTGGTCCTGTGACCCCTGGGCATTGGTGGTGACAATGGGGTTGGTGTTGACTATGTGTGGGTGCAGGTGCTGGGTGTCCCCCCTATGGTAGGGTGTTCCCCCTATGATGGGGTGCCCCCATGGGTGACTGGTGCCCCTGCTATCATGTGTCTCTGCCCCCCACCCTGCAGACGGACGTTCACGCTGGATGACTTTGAGATCGGGCGGCCACTGGGGAAGGGCAAGTTCGGGAGCGTCTACCTGGCACGGGAGCGGACCACGAAATTCTTGGTGGCCCTGAAGGTCCTCTTCAAGTCCCAGGTGGAGAAGGAAGGAATCGAGCACCAGATGCGGCGAGAGATCGAGATCATGGCACACCTCCAGTCAGGAAGCATGGGGTGTCCGGGGGGAGCCTGGGGACCCTGGCTGGTGGTGGCTGGCACTGGGGGGACCCTGGGTTGATGAGGTGGGGGAGCCTGGGTTGATGAGGTGGCACTTGGGGACCCACTGGGTGACAGTAAGGGGATACTGGGGACCCAAGTGTGATATCGAGGGGTCCCAGAGGACCCCCTGGGTCGTGGTGGGTGGCACTGGGGGGACCCTGGGTTGATGAGGTGGCACTTGGGCACCCACTGGGTGACAGTAAGGGGATCCTGGGGACCCAAGCGTGATATCGAGGGGTCCCAGAAGACCCCTGGGGTGGTGGTAGTGGCGGTCCTGGGGCTTCAGTGTCTGTCCCCCCTCCCCTCAGGCACCCCAACATCCTGCGCCTCTACAACTACTTCTACGATGAGCGGCAGGTGTTCCTCATCCTGGAATATGCATCCGGGGGGGAGCTCTACAAGGAGCTGCAGCGCCAAGGCCACCTCGATGCCACCTGCACCACCACGGTCAGGTCACCCCAAAACGGGGCACCCCCTGGTCAGTTTGAGGGTGTCCTGACCTATCCCCAGCTGCTGGAGGAGCTGCTGCCCCAGCCACAGTGGCCACCTTCTGTTCAGTGGGGGACCCTGGGGTTGCATGGGGGTCCCCTGAGCAGTTTGGGGGTGCCTTGAGCCCCCAGAATTCCCCCCAGGTAATAGAGGAGCTGTTCCCTGCCCCACCATGGCATCCACCCCATGTGCAGCCAGGGAGGATGTGGAGGAGCCCGGGATGGCACAGGAGCATTTAGGAGACCCTTAGGGGTGCCCCGACCCCCTCGTTTTTTCTCCTCCAGCTGATGGAGGAGGTGGCAGACGTGGTGCTGTACTGCCACGGGAAGAAGGTGATCCACCGGGACGTCAAACCCGAGAACCTGCTGCTGGGGCTGATGGGGGAGGTGAAGATCGACGACTTCGGGTGGTCTGTGCACGCCCCCTCCCTCCGGTATGACCTGGGGAGGGTCCCTATAGGGCTGGGGGGGCTCTCTGGGAGGTCCCCCATGGGGCACCCTGTGGGGACAGGGACTAAATCCCCCATGGGGATGGTGTCATCAACCTGGGGGAGAGGGTGACGCATGAGTCCCGAGCACCCCCGGGAGCCCCGACATGCCAGGAGGCTGCTCCTCCTAACGCAGAGCTGCATTCGTGTACCTCCGGAGAGGCGGTGGGCGCGTGAACACGTGGGGGTGTCTCCTCATCGGGTGCCCCCCAGGCGGAGGACGCTGTGCGGGACGCTGGATTACCTTCCCCCCGAGATGGTGGAGGGGCGCGAGCACGACGAGAAGGTGGATCTGTGGTCCCTGGGGGTGCTCTGCTACGAGCTGCTGGTCAGGCAGCCTCCCTTCGAGAGCCCCTCCGAAAATGAGACCTACCGCCGCATCACCAAGGTGGGGACTGCACCCTAGGGACCCCCACCCACCTGGGGAGCACCTCTGGGGACCCACAAGGACCCCAGAGCACCCCCCAGCCTCACATGCTGTGGTCTCATAGGGGGACCCTGCCTTTGGTCCCCCCGAAACCCCCTGCCATGGGGGCCCTCCTTTTGGGGAGCAGCCCCTGCCCCACATGCTGCTGGGGAACCCAAGGGCTGGGCAGGACCCCAGCATCTGGGGGGCTCCACATACACAGCCCCTGCCCCACACTCCCGAGTCTCACTGTGGGGGGAGACCCACGGCTGGGGGGGGACCAGAGACCCCAGTGCTGGCTGGGGGTGTCCTTGTGCCCCCTCTATTTCTGGGCTCCCTGAGTCCCCCCGTGTCCCGCCAGGTGGACCTGCACTTCCCGCCCCCCGTGCCCGAGGGTGCCTGCAATCTCATCTCGCGCCTGCTGCGCCGCAGCCCGGCCCAGCGCCTGCCCCTGCGGGACGTGCTGCAGCACCCCTGGGTGCGCAACTACTCTCGGCGGGTGATGCCCCCCGCCTACGCACCCCTGCCCCGGTGAGCTCTGAGCAAACGCTTGCATTATTAAAGATTTGCAGTAATATTAAATTTGCAATATTAAAGATTTGCATAACGTTTGGCAAAGCTGCAGGCCGATCGGTGTCACAGTTCTTGTCCAAAGGTGTAAACTGCTACACGAAACAAAAGAAAAGCTCAAAAGCTCAAAAAAAAAAACCACCAACAAAACACCTCCCTTTTTTTCTTTGGACTTTCCTCCTTTTAAATGAAAATAAAAATATTGGGTGTTCTTAGCAGCAGCACTGGAGGTGGGGAGGAAACGGCTCCAAAAACATTCCTAAAACCACCCGGATTTAACCCAAATCTTGCTGGGGGTGGGGCAGGGAATAAATGCCTTCCAGTATCACTAGTCTGTCCAGTTCCCTCCCCCACCAGCCTTTTCCCCTCTTTTTTCCCCCAATTTGCTGGGAAAAAAATTCATCATTCCATTTCTTCCATTTCATCCCTTCCCTCACTCTGAAATGAGGCTTTTTCTCCCAAAACTGAAGCTGAGCAGGATGGGCAATGATTACCTGCATGAAATGTGAAACCTGTGTTGCCTTCCTAATGATGATTGTTGCGGCTGCTGCATTTTGGCTGCCTGCACAGAAAAGACTAAAATGTGGCTTACTTTAGCCAACATGACTGGCCAGGACTCCATATGCCTAGCAATGGCATCTCCGGAAAACCCGTTCCACACGTGCTTGCTTGGCATCCCCCTTGATGACTACAGCGGCATCACACAACAGTTTCAGAGTAGTGGTCAGTGCAAAGACGTTGCACCAAACTGTAATAATACCAACGTGGCACTTTGCATTAATTGTCTCCCAGAAATGGACATTGAACCACAGGAACTGGAATTGCTGGGATCTGTACCTATGGACGCTTGTATCCAGTTGACTTGTGAAAAGTGTCAGGACAATATGTTAAAGCATGACTGGATAAAACTGCAAAATGTTAATGCTACTCTTGATGACTATCGAAATGAAACTCGCTGGTGCAATGCCTCGCAGAAGAATCCAAGGGGTGTCGTTAACAATGTGGGACAGCAACCCCGAAAACTCCCGTACGGTGTATTTCTGCTCTCTGGAGATAGAACCTGGCCAGGAATTCCTTCTAATGCTGTTGGAGGACCTTGTAGTTTGGGACAATTAACTCTCTTAATGCCCAATGCATCCACGTTAGTAGATCACAGAAGACCAACACGGGAAAAACGTTTTCTGCATAGATATAAGTCATAGTGTGATGATAATGTAGGTCTTTGGGGATCGGGATTAAGGGTTTTAGCATCTCTTGTACCTGGTGTTGGCACAGCTCAAGCTTTAAATACTTTAGAAAAATTAGGATGTTGGCTAGCTAAGCAAACTAACAGACCTTCTAAGGCTTTCAGTGGACATTTGTTAGATGTAGATTCTGTAAGACATGCTACACTGCAGAATAGAGCTGCAATAGAGTTCTTGTTATTAGCTCAAGGACATGGGTGTGAAGATTTTGATGCTATGTCCTGTATGAACTTGTCCGATCACTCTGAGTCAACCCATAAAAGTATACAATTATTGAAAGAGGAAGTACAAAAGTTACAGGTTGATGATGGATGGGATTGGTTAAACAAACTGTGACTGGGGGCTCTCAGGGTGGTTGTTCTCAGTAGTGAAAATGGGACTGATTGTTCTGATGATTGTTGTAGTTGTGTTACTAAAGTTGCCATGAGTGATTTTTCTGCCGCAAAGGTCCCTGCAGCGGACAATGAAGGCAATCTTCTTAGCACAAATACAAAAAGAGGGAATTGTGGGAAACTATGGTGAGTCCGTGGATTCCCTGACAGAAGGTATGGGAACAGACATCAGCCTTGAAGATATTAAGGTTTACCCGTGAGAGACATGGGAGTAAAGGAGTATCCGGAGCCATTAAAGTGTATCTGTGAGAGAGAAGGGATATACCCGTGAGAGAGAAGGGATGTACCTGTGAGAGAGAAGGGAGTAGAAAAGGAACGCTGATGATAGCAACTTAGGCAATGAGATGTTACGGCTGTAACTTTTAACCAGTAGTGAAGAAACACATGACTTGGTAAAACTGTATAAAAATGTACTTGTAGCAATAATAGTTGTTTGTCCATCTCAACTGCGACATAACCCTAACCCTACCACTACACCCTAACCCTAACCCTTACCCTTAAGCTAATCCTAAACTTAACCCTAACACTGACTGAACCCTATATCTGACCCTGACCCTAACTCTAAACCTAAACCTGACCCTAATCTTACCTCTGAAACTAACCCTGACCCTAACCCTAACACTAAACCTGAGCCTAACCCTAACCTTGACTCTGATACTGGCCGAAAACCTCACCCTAACCCTAACCTTTAACACTAGCCCTAAACCTGAACCTGCACCTAACCATGACTTTAACCCTAACCCTAAATGTAACCATGACACTAACCCTAACCCTGACACAACCCCGACCCTAACCCTAACCCAAAACCTGAGCCTAACCCTAACCCTAATCCTAAACCTAACAATGACCCTGAACCTTACCCTAACCTTAATCTTAACCCTGACCCTAACCCTAACCCAACCCAAACCGTAACCCCAACCCTGACCCTGAGCCGAAGCCTAACGCTAAACCTGGCCCTGACCCTAACCCCAACCCTAACCCTAGCCCTAACCTCTAACCCTAACGTTGAGCCGAACCATAACCCCAACCCTAACCCTGCCCCAAACCTGACCCTAAGCTAACCTCTAACCCTTACCCTAACCCTGACCCTAACCCTCACTCTGACCCTAACTGTCACCCTAAACTTAACCCTAACCCTGACTCTATCCCTAAACTTAAACCTGACCCTAACCCTGACCCTGACAACAAGGTCCAAAACAAACTTTATTCTGGCCGGAAACGTACCGCAGATAAAACAATTAGAAGCGGGGTTTATACAATTAGTTAGCACTCCAATAACATAAGATACAGGTTTGGATATTAGGTTAGAAAATTATTTGGGGTGCAGTGAATTAGGAATAATGAGGATCCACAGTGTGCATACACTCACTCACAAGAAAGCAAACCAGAGCCCTCTCTGCCCCATTTTGCCCATAAGAGATAAACACCAGCCTACTTTGGCCAGGACTTTACACTTGTCTGTCCCAGATGAGGAGTTTATTAAAGCATATATTCAGTAATTAATCGCTCGCCACACATGGAGGTGGGGTACTCCAAATCCCCGAAGGTTACCTTAGATGGCTTCTCCATCTAAGGGGAGGGACTCCAGCAGCATGGCAGACCCGCAGCTCCGAGAAGACCACACAAAGGGAGTCTCCGGAGGGAACCCTGTTTATCGTCTGCTCAGATCTGACTGTGGGCATTTCAGAAGCTTCTCAGCTACTCTGGGCTGTGGGCACGTTTGGCCCCCCACTCTGCTGAAGACCCTGTCCACCAACTCTGGGCCTCCACAAAGACAGCCATTAGCTGCCCCATTGAAGGCCCCAGTTCTGAGAGCGGGGATGGACAGCTACGAGTGCAACTGCTACATCAGTTCTCAGGGCGTGGAGGGAAAGTACAACTGCCACCCTGACATAGACGCTAACGTTAATGCTGTCCCTAACCCTTACCCTGAGGCTAACCCCAACGCAAACCCTAACCGTAACCTTGACCCTGATCCTGACCAAAAACCTAACCCTAACACTAAGCCTGAACCTAACCCTAACATTAAACCTAATCGAAATCCAACCGTAACCCTAATCTTAACCATCACTTTAACTCGCACCGTGACTCTAACACTGACCCTAATATAATAGTAACACTAACCCTGACCCTAAACTTAACCCGAACCCTGACCGAAAGGAAGAAAAGGGAAGGCAAGGCAGTGAAAGGCAAGGCAGGGCAAGGCAGGAGAAGGCAGGGCAAGGCAAGACAAGGCAAGAAAAGGCAAGGCAAGGTAAGAAAAGGCAAGGCAAGAAAAGGCAAGCCAAGAAAAGGTAAGGCAAGGCAAGAAAAGGCAAGGTAAGGCAGGCAAGGCAAGGCAAGGCAAGGCAAGGCAGGCAAGGCAAGGCAAGGCAAGGCAAGGTAAGGCAAGGGAAGGCAAGGCAAGAAAAGGAAAGGCAAGAAAAGGAAAGGCAAGCCAAGGCAAAAGGCAAGAAAAGGCAAGGCAAGAAAAGGCAAGGCAAGAAAAGGGAAGAAAAGGGAAGAAAAGGAAAGGCAAGGAAAGGCAAGGAAAGGCAAGGCAAGAAAAGGCAAGGCAAGAAAAGGCAAGGAAAGGCAAGGCAAGAAAAGTCAAGAAAAGGCAAGGCAAGAAAAGGAAAGGCAAGAAAAGGAAAGGCAAGAAAAGGGAAGAAAAGGGAAGAAAAGGCAAGGCAAGGAAAGGCAAGGAAAGGCAAGGCAAGAAAAGGCAAGGCAAGAAAAGGCAAGGAAAGGCAAGACAAGAAAAGGCAAGGCAAGAAAAGTAAAGAAAAGGCAAGGCAAGGCAAGGCAAGGCAAAAGGCAAGGCAAGGCAAAAGGAAAGGCAAAAGGCAAGGCAAGGCAAGGCAAAGCAAAAAGGCAAGGCAAGGCAAAAGGCAAGGCAAAAGGCAAGGCAAGGCAAGGCAAGGCAAAAGGCAAGGTAAAAGGCAAGGCAAGGCAAGGCAAGGCAAAAGACAAGGCAAAAGGCAAGGCAAGGCAAGACAAGGCAAAAGGCAAGGCAAAAGGCAAGGCAAAAGGCAAGGCAAGGCAAAAGGCAAGGCAAGGAAAGGCAAACGGCAAGGCGAAAGGCAAGGCAAAAGGCAAGGCAAAACGCAAGGCAAAAGGCAAGGCAAGGCAAGGCAAAAGGCAAGGCAAAAGGCAAGGCAAGGCAAGAAAAGGCAAGGCAAGAAAAGGCAAGGCAAGGCAAGAACAGGCAAGGCAAGAAAAGTCAAGAAAAGGCAAGGCAAGGCAAGGCAAGGTAAAAGGCAAGGCAAGGCAAAAGGCAAGGCAAAAGGCAAGGCAAAAGGCAAGGCAAGGCAAGGCAAGGCAAAAGGCAAGGCAAAAGGCAAGGCAAGGCTAGGAAAAAGGCAAGGTAAAAGGCAAGGAAAGGCAAGGCAAGGCAAAAGACAAGGCAAAAGGCAAGGCAAGGCAAGGAAAGGCAAAAGGCAAGGCAAAAGGCAAGGCAAGGCAAGGCAAAAGGCAAGGCAAAAGGCAAGGCAAAAGGCAAGGCAAAAGGCAAGGGGAAAGGCAAGAGAAAAGGCAAGGCAAGGCAAGGCAGGAGAAGTCAGGGCAAGAAAAGGTAAGGCAAGGCAAGAAAAGGCAAGGCAAGGCAAGGAAAGAAAAGAAAAGGCAAGGCAAGGCAAGAAAAGGCAAGGCAAGGCAAGGCAAGGCAAGAAAAGACAAGGCAAGAAAAGGGAAGAAAAGGGAAGAAAAGGGAAGAAAAGGGAAGAAAAGGGAAGAAAAGGGAAGAAAAGGCAAAGCAAGGCAGTGAAAGGCAAAGCAGGGCAAGGCAGGAGAAGGCAGGGCAAGGCAAGACAAGGCAAGAAAAGGCAAGGCAAGGTAAGAAAAGGCAAGGCAAGAAAAGGCAAGGCAAGAAAAGGTAAGGCAAAGCAAGAAAAGGCAAGGCAAGGCAAGGCAAGAAAAGGCAAGGCAAGAAAAGGGAAGAAAAGGGAAGAAAAGGGAAGAAAAGGGAAGAAAAGGCAAGGCAAGAAAAGGCAAGGCAAGGCAGTCAAGGTAAGGCAAGGCAAGGCAAGGTAAGGCAAGGCAAGAAAAGGAAAGGCAAGAAAAGGAAAGGCAAGGCAAGGCAAGGCAAGGCAAAAGGCAAGAAAAGGCAAGGCAAGAAAAGGCAAGGCAAGAAAAGGGAAGAAAAGGGAAGAAAAGGCAAGGCAAGAAAAGGCAGGGAAAGGCAAGGCAAGGCAAGGCAAGGCAAGAAAAGGCAAGGAAAGGCAAGACAAGAAAAGGCAAAGCAAGAAAAGGTAAGAAAAGGCAAGGCAAGGCAAGGCAAGGCAAGAAAAGGCCAGGCAAGGCAAGGCAAGAAAAGGCAAGGCAAGAAAAAGCAAGGCAAGGAAAGGCAAGGCAAGGCAAGAAAAGGCTAGGCAGGAAAAGGCAAGGCAAGAAAAGTCAAGAAAAGGCAAGGCAAGGCAAGGCAAGGCAAAAGGCAAGGCAAGGCAAAAGGCAAGGCAAAAGGCAAGGCAAAAGGCAAGGCAAGGCAAGGCAAGGCAAAAGGCAAGGTAAAAGGCAAGGCAAAGCAAAAGGCAAGGCAAAAGGCAAGGCAAAAGGCAAGGCAAGGCAAGGCAAGGCAAAAGGCAAGGCAAAAGGTAAGGCAAGGCAAGGCAAGGCAAAAGGCAAGGCAAAAGGGAAGGCAAGGCAAGGCAAGGCAAAAGGCAAGGCAAAAGGCAAGGCAAGGCAAGAAAAGGCAAGGCAAGAAAAGGCAAGGCAAGACAAGGCAAGAAAAGGCAAGGCAAGACAAGGCAAGAAAAGGCAAGGCAAGAAAAGTCAAGAAAAGGCAAGGCAAGGCAAGGCAAAAGGCAAGGCAAGGCAAGGCAAAGCAAAAGGCAAGGCAAAAGGCAAGGTAAAAGGCAAGGCAAGGCAAGGCAAAAGGCAAGGCAAAAGGCAAGGCAAGGCAAGAAAAGGCAAGGCAAGAAAAGGCAAGGTAAGACAAGGCAAGAAAAGGCAAGGCAAGAAAAGTCAAGAAAAGGCAAGGCAAGGGAAGGCAAAAGGCAAGGCAAGGCAAAAGGCAAAGCAAAAGGCAAGGCAAAAGGCAAGGCAAAGCAAAAGGCAAGGCAAAATGCAAGGCAAGGCAAGGCAAGGAAAAAGGATAGGCAAAAGGCAAGGCAAGGCAAGGTTAGGCAAAAGGCAAGGTAAAAGGTAAGGCAAGGTAAGGCAAAAGACAAGGCAAAAGGCAAGGCAAGGCAAGGTAAGACAAGGCAGGAAAAGGAAAGGCAAGAAAAGGAAAGGCACGGCAAGGCAAGGCAAGGCAAGAAAAGGCAAGGAAAGGCAAGACAAGAAAAGGCAAGGCAAGAAAAGGCAAGGCAAGGCAAGGCAAGGCAAAAAAACGCAAGGCAAGGCAAGGCAAGAAAAGGCAAGGCAAGAAAAAGCAAGGCAAGGAAAGGCAAGGCAAGGCAAAAAAAGGCAAGGCAAGGAAAGGCAAGGCAAGGCAAGGGAAGAAAAGGCAAGGCAAGGAAAGGCAAGAAAAGGCAAGGCAAGAAAAGGCAAGGCAAGACAAGGCAAGAAAAGGCAAGGCAAGAAAAGTCAAGAAAAGGCAAGGCAAGGCAAGGCAAAAGGCAAGCCAAGGCAAAAGGCAAGGCAAAAGGCAAGGCAAGGCAAGGCAAGGCAAGGCAAGGCAAAAGGCAAGGCAAAAGGCAAGGCAAGGCAAGGCAAGGCAAAAGGCAAGGTAAAAGATAAGGCAAGGCAAGGCAAAAGACAAGGCAAAAGGCAAGGAAAAAGTCAAGGCAAGGCAAGGTAAAGCAAAAGGCAAGGTAAAAGATAAGGCAAGGCAAGGCAAAAGGCAAGGCCAAAGGCAAGGCAAGGCAAGGAAAAAGGCAAGGCAAAAGGCAACGCAAGGCAAGGCAAGGAAGGCAAGGCAAAAGGCAAGGCAAAAGGCAAGGCAAGGCAAGGCAAAAGGCAAGGCAAAGGGCAAGGCAAGGCAAGGCAAGGCAAAAGGCAACGCAAAAGGCAAGGCAAGGCAAAGGGCAAAGGAAAAGGCAAGGGAAGGCAAGGCAAGGCAAAAGGCAAGGAAAAAGGCAAGGCAAGGCAAGGCAGGGGAAAAGGGAAGGCAAGGCAAAAGGCAAGGCAAGGCAAGGCAAAAGGCATGGCTAAGCAAGGCAAAAGGTTAAGGCAAGCAAGGCAAGGCAAAAGGCAAGGTAAAAGGCAAGGCAAGGCAAGGCAAAAGACAAGGCAAAAGGCAAGGCAAAAGGCATGGCAAAAAGGCAAGGCAAAAGGCAAGGAAAAAGGCAAGGCAAAAGGCAAGGCCAAGGCAAGGCAAAAAGCAAGGCAAAAGGCAAGGCAAGGCAAGAAAAGGCAAGGCAAGAAAAGGCAAGGCAAGACAAGGCAAGAAAAGGCAAGGCAAGAAAAGTCAAGAAAAGGCAAGGCAAGGCAAGGCAAAAGGCAAGGTAAAAGATAAGGCAAGGCAAGGCAAAAGACAAGGCAAAAGGCAAGGCAAGGCAAGGTAAGGCAAAGCAAGAAAAGGAAAGGCAAGACAAGGAAAGGCACGGCAAGGTAAGGCAAGGCAAAAGGCAAGAAAAGGCAAGGCAAGAAAAGAGAAGGAAACGTAAGGCAAGGCAAGGCAAGAAAAGGCAAGAAAGGCAAGACAAGAAAAGGCAAGGCAAGAAAAGGCAAGGCAAGGCAAGAAAACGCAAGGCAAGGCACGAAAAGGAAAGGCTAGAAAAGGAAAGGCACGGCAAGGCAAGGCAAGGCAAAAGGCAAGAAAAGGCAAGGCAAGAAAAGGGAAGAAAAGGGAAGAAAAGGCAAGGCAGGAAAAGGCAAAAAAAGGCAAGGCAAGGCAAGGCAAGGCAAGGCAAGAAAAGGCAAGGCAAGAAAAAGCAAGGCAAGGAAAGGCAAGGCAAGAAAAGGCAAGGGAAGGAAAGGCAAGGCAAGGCAAGGCAAGAAAAGGCAAGGCAAAAGGCAAGGCAAAAGGCAAGGCAAGGCAAAAGGCAAGGAAAGGCAAGGCAAGGCAAAAGGCAAGGCAAAAGGCAAGGCAAAAGTCACGGCAAAAAGGAAAGGCAAAAGGCAAGGCAAAAGACAAGGCAAAAGGCAAGGCAAAAGGCAAGGCAAAAGGCAAGGCAAGGCAAGAAAAGGCAAGGCAAGACAAGGCAAGAAAAGGCAAGGCAAGAAAAGGCAAGAAAAGGCAAGGCAAGGCAAGGCAAAAGGCAAGGCAAGGCAAAAGGCAAGGCAAGGCAAGGCAAAGCAAAAGGCAAGGCAAAAGGCAAGGCAAAAGGCAAGGCAAGGCAAGGCAAGAAAAGGCAAGGTAAGACAAGGCAAGAAAAGGCAAGGCAAGAAAAGTCAAGAAAAGGCAAGGCAAGGGAAGGCAAAAGGCAAGGCAAGGCAAAAGGCAAAGCAAAAGGCAAGACAAAAGGCAAGGCAAAGCAAAAGGCAAGGCAAAAGGCAAGGCAAGGCAAGGCAAGGAAAAAGGATAGGCAAAAGGCAAGGCAAGGCAAGGTTAGGCAAAAGGCAAGGTAAAAGGTAAGGCAAGGTAAGGCAAGGTAAGGCAAAAGACAAAGCAAAAGGCAAGGCAAGGCAAGGTAAGGCAAGGCAAGAAAAGGAAAGGCAAGAAAAGGAAAGGCACGGCAAGGCAAAAGGCAAGCCAAGGCAAAAGGCAAGGCAAAATGCAAGGCAAGACAAGGCAAAGCAAAAGGCAAGGCAAAAGGCAAGGCAAAAGGCAAGGCAAGGCAAGGCAAGGCAAAAGGCAAGGCAAAAGGCAAGGCAAGGCAAGGCAAGGCAAAAGGCAAGGTAAAAGATAAGGCAAGGCAAGGCAAGGCAAGAAAAGGCAAGGCAAGGAAAGGCAAGAAAAGGCAAGGCAAGGCAAGGAAAAAGGCAAGCCAAGGCAAAAGGCAAGGCAAAATGCAAGGCAAGACAAGGCAAAGCAAAAGGCAAGGCAAAAGGCAAGGCAAAAGGCAAGGCAAGGCAAGGCAAGGCAAAAGGCAAGGCAAAAGGCAAGGCAAGGCAAGGCAAGGCAAAAGGCAAGGTAAAAGATAAAGCAAGGCAAGGCAAAAGAAAAGGCAAAAGGGAAGGAAAAAGTCAAGGCAAGGCAAGGTAAAGCATAAGGCAAGGTAAAAGATAAGGCAAGGCAAAGCAAAAGGCAAGGCCAAAGGCAAGGCAAGGCAAGGCAAAAGGCAAGGCAAAAGGCAAAGCAAGGCAAGGCAAGACAGGCAAGGCAAAAGGCAAGGCAAAAGGCAAGGCAAGGCAAGGCAAAAGGCAAGGCAAAGGGCAAGGCAAGGCAAGACAAAAGGCAACGCAAAAGGCAAGGCAAGGCAAAAGGCAAAGGAAAAGGCAAGGGAAGGCAAGGCAAGGCAAAAGGCAAGGCAAAAGGCAAGGCAAGGCAAGGCAGGGGAAAAGGGAAGGCAAGGCAAAAGGCAAGGCAAGGCAAGGCAAGGCAAAAGGCATGGCAAGGCAAGGCAAGGCAAAAGGTTAAGGCAAGCAAGGCAAGGCAAAAGGCAAGGTAAAAGGCAAGGCAAGGCAAGGCAAGGCAAAAGGCAAGGCAAAAGGCAAGGCAAAAGGCAAGGCAAGGCAAAAGGCAAGGAAAGGCAAGGCAAGGCAAGGCAAAAGGCAAGGCAAAAGGCAAGGCAAAAGGCATGGCAAAAAGGCAAGGCAAAAGGCAAGGCAAAAGGCAAGGCAAAAGGCAAGGCCAAGGCAAGGAAAAAGGCAAGGCAAAAGGCAAGGCAAGGCAAGAAAAGGCAAGGCAAGAAAAGGCAAGGCAAGACAAGGCAAGAAAAGGCAAGGCAAGAAAAGTCAAGAAAAGGCAAGGCAAGGCAAGGCAAAAGGCAAGGCAAGGAAAAAGGCAAAGCAAAAGGCAAGGCAAAAGGCAAGGCAAAGCAAAAGGCAAGGCAAAAGGCAAGGCAAACGGCAAGGCAAGGCAAGGCAAGGCAAAAGGCAAGGCAAAAGGCAAGGCAATGCAAGGCAAGGCAAGGCAAGGCAAAAGGCAAGGTAAAAGATAAGGCAAGGCAAGGCAAAAGACAGGGCAAAGGGCAAGGCAAAAGGCAAGGCAAGGCAAGGTAAGGAAAGGCAAGAAAAGGAAAGGCAAGAAAAGGAAAGGCACGGCAAGGTAAGGCAAGGCAAAAGGCAAGAAAAGGCAAGGCAAGAAAAGGGAAGAAAAGGGAAGAAAAGGCAAGGCAAGGAAAGGCAAGGCAAGGCAAGGCAAAAGGCAAGGCAAAAGGCAAGGCAAGGCAAGAAAAGGCAAGGCAAGAAAAGGCAAGGCAAGTCAAGGCAAGAAAAGGCAAGGCAAGAAAAGTCAAGAAAAGGCAAGGCAAGGCAAGGCAAAAGGCAAGGCAAGGCAAAAGGCAAGGCAAAAGGCAAGGCAAGGCAAGGCAAAGCAAAAGGCAAGGCAAAAGGCAAGGCAAAAGGCAAGGCAAGGCAAGGCAAAAGGCAAGGCAAAAGGCAAGGTAAAAGGCAAGGCAAAAGGAAAGGCAAAAGGCAAGGCAAGGCAAGGCAAGGCAAAAGGCAAGGTAAAAGGCAAGGCAAAAGGCAAGGCAAAAGGCACGGCAAAAAGGCAAGGCAAAAGGCAATGCAAAAGGCAGGGCAAAACGCAAGGCAAGGCAAGGCAAAAGGCAAGGCAAGGCAAAAGGCAAGGCAAAAGGCAAGGTAAAAGATAAGGCAAGGCAAGGCAAAAGGCAATGCAAAAGGCAGGGCAAAACGCAAGGCAAGGCAAAGCAAAAGGCAAGGCAAAAGGCAAGGCAAAAGGCAAGGCAAGGCAAGGCAAGGCAAAAGGCAAGGCAAAAGGCAAGGCAAGGCAAGGCAAGGCAAAAGGCAAGGTAAAAGATAAGGCAAGGCAAGGCAAAAGACAAGGCAAAAGGCAAGGCAAAAGGCAAGGCAAGGCAAGGTAAGGCAAAAGGCAAGTTAAAAGATAAGGCAAGGCAAGGCAAAAGAAAAGGCAAAAGGCAAGGCAAGGCAAAAGACAAGGCAAAAGGCAAGGCAAGGCAAGGCAAAAGGCAAGGGAAAAGGCAACGCAAGGCAAGGCAAGGCAAAAGGCAAGGCCAAAGGCAAGGCAAGGCAAGGCAAAAGGCAAGGCAAAAGGCAAGGCAAGGCAAGGAAAGGCAAGGCAAAAGGCAAGGCAAAAGGCAAGGCAAGGCAAGGCAAAAGGCAAGGCAAAAGGCAAGGGAAAATGCAACGCAAGGCAAGGGAAAAGGCAACGCAAGGCAAGGCAAGGCAAAAGGCAAGGCCAAAGGCAAGGCAAGGCAAGGCAAAAGGCAAGGCAAAAGGCAAGGCAAGGCAAGGAAAGGCAAGGCAAAAGGCAAGGCAAAAGGCAAGGCAAAAGGCAAGGCAAGGCAAGGCAAAGCAAAAGGCAAGGCAAAAGGCAAGGCAAAAGGCAAGGCAAGGCAAGGCAAAAGGCAAGGCAAAAGGCAAGGAAAAAGGCAAGGCAAAAGGCAAGGCAAAAGGCAAGGCAAGGCAAGGCAAGGCAAAAGGCAAGGTAAAAGGCAAGGGAAAAGGCAAGGCAAAAGGCACGGCAAAAAGGCAAGGCAAAAGGCAATGCAAAAGGCAGGGCAAAACGAAAGGCAGGGCAAGGCAAAAGGCAAGGCAAGGCAAAAGGCAAGGCAAAAGGCAAGGTAAAAGATAAGGCAAGGCAAGGCAAAAGGCAATGCAAAAGGCAGGGCAAAACGCAAGGCAAGGCAAAGCAAAAGGCAAGGCAAAAGGCAAGGCAAAAGGCAAGGCAAGGCAAGGCAAGGCAAAAGGCAAGGCAAAAGGCAAGGCAAGGCAAGGCAAGGCAAAAGGCAAGGTAAAAGATAAGGCAAGGCAAGGCAAAAGACAAGGCAAAAGGCAAGGCAAAAGGCAAGGCAAGGCAAGGTAAGGCAAAAGGCAAGTTAAAAGATAAGGCAAGGCAAGGCAAAAGAAAAGGCAAAAGGCAAGGCAAGTCAAAAGACAAGGCAAAAGGCAAGGCAAGGCAAGGTAAAAGGCAAGGGAAAAGGCAACGCAAGGCAAGGCAAGGGAAAAGGCAAGGCCAAAGGCAAGGCAAGGCAAGGCAAAAGGCAAGGCAAAAGGCAAGGCAAGGCAAGGAAAGGCAAGGCAAAAGGCAAGGCAAAAGGCAAGGCAAGGCAAGGAAAAAGGCAAGGCAAAAGGCAAGGCAAGGCAAGGAAAGGCAAAAGGCAACGCAAAAGGCAAGGCAAGGCAAAAGGCAAAGGAAAAGGCAAGGAAAAAGGCAAGGCAAGGCAAAACGCAAGGCAAAAGGCAAGTCAAGGCAAGGCAGGGGAAAAGGGAAGACAAGGCAAAAGGCAAGGCAAAGCAAGGCAAAAGACATGGCAAGGCAAGGCAAGGCAAAAGGCAAGGCAAAAGGTTAAGGCAAGCAAGGCAAGGCAAAAGGCAAGGTAAAAGGCAAGGCAAGGCAAGGCAAAAGACAAGGTAAAAGATAAGGCAAGACAAGGCAAAAGACAAGGCAAAAGGCAAGGCAAAAGGCAAGGCAAGGCAAGGTAAGGCAAGGCAAGAAAAGGAAAGGCAAGAAAAGGAAAGGCACGGCAAGGTAAGGCAAGGCAAAAGGCAAGAAAAGGCAAGGCAAGAAAAGGGAAGAAAAGGGAAGAAAAGGCAAGGCAAGAAAAGGCAAGGAAAGGAAAGGCAAGGCAAGTCAAGAAAAGGCAAGAAAGGCAAGACAAGAAAAGGCAAGGCAAGAAAAGGCAAGGCAAGGCAAGAAAACGCAAGGCAAGGCAAGAAAAGGCAAGGCAAGGCAAGAAAAAGCAAGGCAAGGAAAGGCAAGGCAAGGCAAGAAAAGGCAAGACAAGGAAAGGCAAGGCAAGGCAAGGCAAGAAAAGGCAAGGCAAGTAAAGGCAAGAAAAGGCAAGGCAAGGCAAGGTAAGGCAACTGGAAAGGCAAGGCAAAAGGCAAGGCAAAAGGCAAGGCAAAAGGCAAGGCAAGGCAAGTCAAAGCAAAAGGCAAGGTAAAAGGCAAGGCAAAGCAAAAGGCAAGGCAAAATGCAAGGCAAAGGCCAAGGCAAGGCAAGGCAAGGCAAAAGGCAAGGCAAAAGGCAAGGCAAAAGGCAAGGCAAGGCAAGGCAAAAGGCAAGGAAAGGCAAGGCAAGGCAAGGCAAAAGGCAAGTCAAAAGGCAAGGCAAAAGGCAAGGCAAAAGGCAAGGCAAGGCAAGGCAAGAAAAGGCAAGACAAGGAAAGGCAAGGCAAGGCAAGAAAAGGCAAGGCAAGTAAAGGCAAGAAAAGGCAAGGCAAGGCAAGGCAAGGCAAATGGAAAGGCAAGGCAAAAGGCAAGGCAAAAGGCAAGGCAAAAGGCAAGGCAAGGCAAGGCAATGCAAAAGGCAAGGTAAAAGGCAAGGCAAAGCAAAAGGCAAGGCAAAATGCAAGGCAAAGGCCAAGACAAGGCAAGGCAAGGCAAAAGGCAAGGCAAAAGACAAGGCAAAAGGCAAGGCAAGGCAAGGCAAAAGGCAAGGAAAGGCAAGGCAAGGCAAGGCAAAAGGCAAGGCAAAAGGCAAGGCAAGGCAAGGCAAAAGGCAAGGAAAAGCAAGGCAAAAGGCAAGGCAAAAGGCAAGGCAAAAGTCACGGCAAAAAGCCAAGCAAAAGGCAAGGCAAAATACAAGGCAAAAGGCAAGGCAAGGCAAGGCAAAAGGCAAGGCAAAAGGCAAGGCAAGGCAAGAAAAGGCAAGGAAAGAAAAGGCAAGGCAAGACAAGGCAAGAAAAGGCAAGGCAAGAAAAGTCAAGGCAAGTAAAGGCAAGAAAAGGCAAGGCAAGGCAAGGCAAAGCAAAAGGCAAGGCAAAAGGCAAGGCAAAAGGCAAGGCAAGGCAAGGCAAAAGGCAAGGCAAAAGGCAAGGCAAAAGGCAAGGCAAAAGGCAAGGCAAGGCAAGGCAAGGCAAAAGGCAAGGTAATAGGCAAGGCAAAAGGCAAGGCAAAAGGCACGGCAAAAAGGCAAGGCAAAAGGCAATGCAAAAGGCAGGGCAAAACGCAAGGCAGGGCAAGGCAAAAGGCAAGGCAAGGCAAAAGGCAAGGCAAAAGGCAAGGCAAGGCAAAGCAAAAGGCAAGGCAAAAGGCAAGGCAAAAGGCAAGGCAAAAGGCAAGGCAAGGCAAGGCAAAGCAAAAGGCAAGGTAATAGGCAAGGCAAAAGGCAAGGCAAAAGGCACGGCAAAAAGGCAAGGCAAAAGGCAATGCAAAAGGCAGGGCAAAACGCAAGGCAGGGCAAGGCAAAAGGCAAGGCAAGGCAAAAGGCAAGGCAAAAGCCAAGGCAAGGCAAGGCAAAGCAAAAGACAAGGCAAAAGGCAAGGCAAAAGGCAACGCAAGGCAAGGTAAGGCAAAAGGCAAGTTAAAAGATAAGGCAAGGCAAGGCAAAAGAAAAGGCAAAAGGCAAGGCAAGGCAAAAGGCAAGGCAAAAGGCAAGGCAAGGCAAGGCAAAAGGCAAGGGAAAAGGCAACGCAAGGCAAGGCAAGGCAAAAGGCAAGGCCAAAGGCAAGGCAAGGCAAGGCAAGGCAAAAGGCAAGGCAAAAGGCAAGGCAAGGCATGGCAAAAGGCAACGCAAAAGGCAAGACAAAGCAAAAGGCAAAGGAAAAGGCAAGGGAAGGCAAGGCAAGGCAAAAGGGAAGGCAAAATGCAAGGCAAAAGGCAAGGCAAAATGCAAGGCAAGGCAAGGCAGGAGAAAAGGAAAGGCAAGGCAAAAGGCAAGGCAAGGCAAGGCAAAAGGCAAGGCAAAAGGCAAGGCAAGGCAAGGCAAGGCAAAAGGCAAGGCAAAAGGCAAGGCAAGGCAAGGCAAAAGGCAAGGCAAGGCAAGGCAAGGCAAAAGGCCAGTCAAGGCAAGGCAAGACAAAAGGCAAGGCAAGGCAAAAGGCAAGGCAAGGCAAAAGGCAAGGAAAGGCAAGGCAAAAGGCAAGGCAGGACAAGTCAAGGCAAAAGGCAAGGCAAAAGGAAAGGCAAGGCAAGCCAAGGCAAAAGGAAAGGCAAAAAGCAAGGCAAGTCAAGGCAAGGAAAAAGGCAGGGCAAAGCAAGGCAGGGCAAAAGGCAAGGCAAAAGGCAATGCAAGGCAAAAGGCAAGGCAAGTCAAGGCAAGGCAAAAGGAAAGGCAAAAGGCAAGGCAAGGCAAGGTAAGGCAAAAGACAATGCAAAAGACAAGGCAAGGCAAAAGACAAGGCAAAAGGCAAGGCAAGGCAAGGCAAAAGGCAAGGCAAAAGGCAAGGCAAGGCAAAAGGGAAATCAAAAGGCAAGGGAAGGCAAGGCAAGGCAAAAGGCAAGGTAAAAGGCAAGGCAAAAGGCAAGGTAAAAGGCAAGGCAAGGCAAAAGGCAAGGCAAAAGTTAAGACAAGGGAAAAGGCAAGGCAAAAGGCAAGGCAAAAGGCAAGGCAAGGCAAGAAAAGGCAAGGCAAGAAAACGCAAGGCAAGAAAAGGCAAGAAAAGGCAAGGCAAGAAAAGTCAAGACAAGGCAAGAAAAGGCAAGGCAAGAAAAGTCAAGAAAAGGCAAGGCAAGGCAAGGCAAAAGGCAAGGCAAGGCAAAAGGCAAGGCAAAAGGCAAGGCAAAAGGCAAGGCAAGGCAAGGCAAGGCAAAAGGCAAGGCAAAAGGCAAGGCAAGGCAAGGCAATGCAAAAGGCAAGGTAAAAGATAAGGCAAGGCAAGGCAAAAGAAAAGGCAAAAGGGAAGGCAAGGCAAAAGACAAGGCAAAAGGCAAGGCAAGGCAAGGCAAAAGGCAAGGCAAAAGGCAACGCAAGGCAAGGCAAGACAAAAGGCAAGGCAAAAGCAAGGCATGGCAAGGCAAAAGGCAAGGCAAAAGGCAAGGCAAGGAAAGGCAAGGCAAAAGGCAAGGCAAAAGGCAAGGCAAGGCAAGGCAAAAGCCAAGGCAAGGCAAGGCAAGACAAGGCAAGGCAAAAGGCAAGGCAAAAGGCAAGGCAAGGCAAAAGGCAAAGGAATAGGCAAGGGAAGGCAAGGCAAGGCAAAAGGCAAGGCAAAAGGCAAGGCAAGGCAAAAGGCAAGGCAAAAGGCAAGGCAAAAGGCAAGGCAAGGCAAGGCAAAAGGCATGGCAAAAGGCAAGGCAAGGCAAAAGACAAGGCAAAAGGCAAGGCAAGGCAAAAAGCAAGGCAAAAGGCAAGGCAAGGCAAGGCAAGTCAAAAGGCAAGGCAAAAGGAAAGGCAAGGCAAGCCAAGGCAAAAGGAAAGGCAAAAAGCAAGGCAAGGCAAGGCAAGGAAAAAGGCAAGGCAAGGCAAAACTAAGCAAAAGGCAAGGCAAAAGGCAACGCAAGGCAAAAGGCAAGGCAAGTCAAGGCAAGGCAAAAGGCAAGGCAAAAGGCAAGGCAAGGCAAGGCAAGGCAAAAGGAAAGGCAAAAGGCAAGGCAAGGCAAGGTAAGGCAAGGCAAAAGGCAAGGCAAGGCAAAAGACAAGGCAAAAGGCAAGGCAAGGCAAGGCAAAAGGCAAGGCAAAAGGCAAGGCAAGGCAAAACGCAAAGCAAAAGGCAAGGGAAGGCAAGGCAAGGCAAAAGGCAAGGTAAAAGGCAAGGTAAGGCAAAAGGCAAGGTAAAAGATAAGGCAAGGCAAGGCAAAAGACAAGGCAAAAGACAAGGCAAGGCAAGGCAAAAGGCAAGGCAAAGGGAAAGGCAGGGCAAGACAAGGAAAAAGGATAGGCAAAAGGCAAGGCAAGGCAAGGCAAGGCAAAAGGCAAGGCAAAAGGCAAGGCAAGGCAAGGCAAGGCAAGGCAAAAGGCAAGGCAAAAGGCAAGGCAAGGCATGGCAAAAGGCAACGCAAAAGTCAAGACAAAGCAAAAGGCAAAGGAAAAGGCAAGGGAAGGCAAGGCAAGGCAAAAGGGAAGGCAAAATGCAAGGCAAAAGGCAAGGCAAAATGCAAGGCAAGGCAAGGCAGGAGAAAAGGAAAGGCAAGGCAAAAGGCAAGGCAAGGCAAGGCAAAAGGCAAGGCAAAAGGTAAGGCAAGGCAAGGCAAGGCAAAAGGCAAGGCAAAAGGCAAGGCAAGGCAAGGCAAAAGGCAAGGCAAGGCAAGGCAAGGTAAAAGGCAAGGCAAAAGGCAAGGCAAGGCAAGGCAAAAGGCCAGGCAAGGCAAGGCAAGGCAAAAGGTAAGGCAAGGCAAAAGGCAAGGCAAGGCAAGGCAAAAGGCAAGGCAAGGCAAGGCAAGGCAAAAGGCAAGGCAAAAGGAAAGGCAAGGCAAGCCAAGGCAAAAGGAAAGGCAAAAAGCAAGGCAAGTCAAGGCAAGGAAAAAGGCAAGGCAAGGCAAGGCAGGGCAAAAGGCAAGGCAAAAGGCAATGCAAGGCAAAAGGCAAGGCAAGTCAAGGCAAGGCAAAAGGCAAGGGAACAGGCAAGGCAAGGCAAGGCAAGGCAAAAGGAAAGGCAAAAGGCAAGGCAAGGCAAGGTAAGGCAAAAGACAATGCAAAAGGCAAGGCAAGGCAAAAGACAAGGCAAAAGGCAAGGCAAGGCAAGGCAAAAGGCAAGGCAAAAGGCAAGGCAAGGCAAAAGGGAAATCAAAAGGCAGGGGAAGGCAAGGCAAGGCAAAAGGCAAGGTAAAAGGCAAGGCAAGGCAAAAGGCAAGGCAAAAGTTAAGGCAAGGGAAAAGGCAAGGCAAAAGGCAAGGCAAAAGGCAAGGCAATGCAAGAAAAGGCAAGGCAAGAAAAGGCAAGGGAAGACAAGGCAAGAAAAGGCAAGGCAAGAAAAGTCAAGACAAGGCAAGAAAAGGCAAGGCAAGAAAAGTCAAGAAAAGGCAAGGCAAGGCAAGGCAAAAGGCAAGGCAAGGCAAAAGGCAAGGCAAAAGGCAAGGCAAAAGGCAAGGCAAGGCAAGGTAAGGCAAAAGGCAAGGCAAAAGGCAAGGCAAGGCAAGGCAATGCAAAAGGCAAGGTAAAAGATAAGGCAAGGCAAGGCAAAAGAAAAGGCAAAAGGGAAGGCAAGGCAAAAGACAAGGCAAAAGGCAAGGCAAGGCAAGGCAAAAGGCAAGGCAAAAGGCAACGCAAGGCAAGGCAAGACAAAAGGCAAGGCAAAAGCAAGGCAAGGCAAGGCAAAAGGCAAGGCAAAAGGCAAGGCAAAGCAAAAGGCAAGGCAAAAGGCAAGGCAAAAGGCAAGGCAAGGCAAGGCAAGGCAAAAGGCAACGCAAAAGGCAAGGCAAGGCAAAAGGCAAAGGAATAGGCAAGGGAAGGCAAGGCAAGGCAAAAGGCAAGGCAAAAGGCAAGGCAAGGCAAGGCAGGGGAAAAGGGAAGGCAAGGCAAAAGGCAAGGCAAGGCAAGGCAAAAGGCATGGCAAAAGGCAAGGCAAGGCAAAAGACAAGGCAAAAGGCAAGGCAAGGCAAAAGGCAAGGCAAAAGGCAAGGCAAGGCAAGGCAAGTCAAAAGGCAAGGCAAAAGGCAAGGAAAGGCAAAAGGAAAGTCAAAAGGCAAGGCAAGGAAAAAGGCAAGGCAAGGCAAAAGGTAATGCAAAAGGCAAGGCAAGGTAAGGGAAAAGATAAGGCAAAAGGCAAGGCAAGGCAATGCAAAAGGCAAGGCAAGGCACAAGGCAAGGGAAAAGGCAAGGCAAGTTAAGGAAAAAGACAAGGCAAAAGGCTAGGCAAGGCAAGGCAAGGCAAAAGGAAAGGGAAAAGGCAAAGCAAGGCAAGGCAAGGCAAAAGGCAAGGGAAAAGGCAAGGCAAGGCAAGGGAAGGCAAAAGGCAAGGCAAAAGAAAGGCAAGGCAAGGCAAAATGCAAGGCAAAAGGCAAGGAAAGGCAAGACAAGGCAAAAGGCAAGGCAAAAGGCAAGGGAAGGCAAGGCAAGGCAAAAGGCAAGGCAAGGCAAAAGGCAAAGCAAAAGGCAAGGGAAGGCAAGGCAAGGAAAAAGGCAAGGTAAAAGGCAAGGCAAGGCAAAAGGCAAGGCAAAAGTTAAGGCAAGGCAAAAGGCAAGGCAAGGCAAGACAAAAGGCAAGGCAAGGCAAGGGAAGGCAAAAGACAAGGCAAAAGGGAAGTCAAGGCAAGGCAAGGAAAAAGGCATGGCAGAAGGCAAGGCAAGAGAAGGCAAGGCAAAACGCAAGACAAAACGCAAGCTAAGGCAAGGCAAGGCAAAAGGCAAGGCAAGGCAAAAGGCAAAGCAAAATGCAAGGGAAGGCAAGGCAAGGCAAAAGTTAAGGCAAGGCAAAAGGCAAGGCAAGGCAAAAGGCAAGGCAAAAGGCAAGGCAAGGCAAGGCAAAGCAAAAGGCAAGGCAAAAGGCAAGGCAAAAGGCAAGGCAAGGCAAGGCAAGCCAAAAGGCAAGGCAAAAGGCAAGGCAAGGCAAGGCAAGGTAAAGGCAAGGTAAAAGATAAGGCAAGGCAAGGCAAAAGACAAGGCAAAAGGTAAGGCAAAAGGCAAGGTAAAAGATAAGGCAAGGCAAGGCAAAAGACAAGGCAAAAGGCAAGACAAAAGGCAAGGCAAAAGGCAAGGCAAAAGGCAAGGCAAGGCAAAAGGCAATGCAAGGAAAGGCAAAAGGCAAGGCAAAAGGCAAGGCAAGGCAAAAGGAAAGGCAAAAGGCAAGGCAAGGCAAAAGGCAAGGCAAGGCAAAAGGCAAGGCAAAAGGCAAGGCAAGAGAAGGCAAGGCAAAAGGCAAGACAAAATGCAAGGTAAGGAAAGGCAAAAGGCAAGGCAAGGCAAAAGGTAATGCAAAAGGCAAGGTAAGGCAAGGCAAAAGGCAAGGCAAGGCAAGGCAAGGCAAAAGGCAAGGCAAAAGGCAAGGCAAGGCAATGCAAAAGGCAAGGCAAGGCAAAAGGCAAGGGAAAAGGCAAGGCAAGTTAAGGAAAAAGACAAGGCAAAAGGCTAGGCAAGGCAAGGCAAGGCAAAAGGAAAGGGAAAAGGCAAAGCAAGGCAAGGCAAGGCAAAAGGCAAGGGAAAAGGCAAGGCAAGGCAAGGGAAGGCAAAAGGCAAGGCAAAAGAAAGGCAAGGCAAGGCAAAATGCAAGGCAAAAGGCAAGGAAAGGCAAGACAAGGCAAAAGGCAAGGCAAAAGGCAAGGGAAGGCAAGGCAAGGCAAAAGGCAAGGCAAGGCAAAAGGCAAAGCAAAAGGCAAGGGAAGGCAAGGCAAGGAAAAAGGCAAGGTAAAAGGCAAGGCAAGGCAAAAGGCAAGGCAAAAGTTAAGGCAAGGCAAAAGGCAAGGCAAGGCAAGACAAAAGGCAAGGCAAGGCAAGGGAAGGCAAAAGACAAGGCAAAAGGGAAGTCAAGGCAAGGCAAGGAAAAAGGCATGGCAGAAGGCAAGGCAAGAGAAGGCAAGGCAAAACGCAAGACAAAACGCAAGCTAAGGCAAGGCAAGGCAAAAGGCAAGGCAAGGCAAAAGGCAAAGCAAAATGCAAGGGAAGGCAAGGCAAGGCAAAAGTTAAGGCAAGGCAAAAGGCAAGGCAAGGCAAAAGGCAAGGCAAAAGGCAAGGCAAGGCAAGGCAAAGCAAAAGGCAAGGCAAAAGGCAAGGCAAAAGGCAAGGCAAGGCAAGGCAAGCCAAAAGGCAAGGCAAAAGGCAAGGCAAGGCAAGGCAAGGTAAAGGCAAGGTAAAAGATAAGGCAAGGCAAGGCAAAAGACAAGGCAAAAGGTAAGGCAAAAGGCAAGGTAAAAGATAAGGCAAGGCAAGGCAAAAGACAAGGCAAAAGGCAAGACAAAAGGCAAGGCAAAAGACAAGGCAAAAGGCAAGACAAAAGGCAAGGCAAAAGGCAAGGCAAAAGGCAAGGCAAGGCAAAAGGCAATGCAAGGAAAGGCAAAAGGCAAGGCAAAAGGCAAGGCAAGGCAAAAGGAAAGGCAAAAGGCAAGGCAAGGCAAAAGGCAAGGCAAGGCAAGGCAAAAGGCAAGGCAAAAGGCAAGGCAAGAGAAGGCAAGGCAAAAGGCAAGACAAAACGCAAGGTAAGGAAAGGCAAAAGGCAAGGCAAGGCAAAAGGTAATGCAAAAGGCAAGGTAAGGCAAGGCAAAAGGCAAGGCAAGGCAAGGCAAGGCAAAAGGCAAGGCAAAAGGCAAGGCAAGGTAAGGCAAAAGACAAGGCAAAAGGCAAGGCAAGGCAAGGCAAAAAACAACGCCAAAGGATAGGCAAGGCAAGGCAAGGCAAAAGGCAAGGCAAGGCAAGGCAAAAGGCAAGGCAAAAGGCAAGGCAAGGTAAGGCAAGGCAAAAGGCAAGGCAAAAGGCAAGGCAAAGGGCAAGGCAAGGCAAGGTAAAGGGCAAGTCAAGGCAAGGCAAAAGACAAGGCAAAAGGCAAGGCAAAAGGCAAGGCAAGGCAAAAGGCAAAGCAAAAGGCAAGGGAAGGCAAGGCAAGGCAAAAGGCAAGGTAAAAGGCAAGGCAAGGAAAAAGGCAAGGTAAAAGATAAGGCAAGGCAAGGCAAAAGACAAGGAAAAAGGTAAGGCAAAAGGCAAGGCAAGGCAAGGCAAAAGGAAAGGCAAAAGGCAAGTCAAGGCAAAAGGCAAGGCAAAAGGCAAGGCAAGGGAAAAGGCAAGGCAAGGCAAGGCAAAAGGCAAGGCAAAAGGCAAGGCAAGGCAAGGCAAAAGACAAGGCAAAAGGGAAGGCAAGGCAAGGCAAAAGGCCTGGAAAAAAGGCAAGGCAAGAGAAGGCAAGGCAAAAGGCAAGACAAAAGGCAAGGTAAGGAAAGGCAAGGCAAAAGGCAAGGCAAGGCAAAAGGTAATGCAAAAGGCAAGGCAAGGCAAGGCAAAAGGCAAGGCAAGGCAAGGCAAAAGGCAAGGCAAAAGGCAAGGCAAGACAAGGCAAAAGACAAGGCAAAAGACAAGGCAAAAGACAAGGCAAGGCGAGGCAAAAGATAAGGCAAAAGGCAAGGCACGGCAAGGCAAAAGGCAAGGCAAGACAAGGCAAGGCAAAAGGCAGGGGAAAAGGCAACGCAAGGCAAGGCAAAAGGCAAGGCAAGGCAAGGCAAAAGGCAAGGCAATGCAAGGCAAAAGGCAAGGCAAAAGGCAAGGCAAAAGGCAAGGCAAGGCAAAGCAAAAGGCAAGGCAAAAGGCAAGGCAAGCAAGGCAAGGCAAAAGGCAAGGCAAAAGGCAAGGGAAGGCAAGGCAAGGCAAAAGGCAAGGCAAGGCAAAGGCAAGGCAAGGCAAAAGGCAAATCAAAAGGCAAGGGAAGGCAAGGCAAGGCAAAAGGCAAGGTAAAAGGCAAGGCAAGGCAAAAGGCAAGGCAAAAGTTAAGGCAAGGCAAAAGGCAAGGCAAAAGTTAAGGCAAGGCAAAAGGCAAGGCAAGGCAAAAGGTAAGGCAAGGCAAGGCAAAAGGCAAGGCAAAAGGCAAGGCAAGGGAATAAAAGGCAAGGCAAGAAAAGGCAAGGAAAGACAAGGCAAGAAAAGGCAAGGCAAGAAAAGTCAAGAAAAGGCAAGGCAAGGCAATGCAAAAGGCAAGGCAAGGCAAAAGGCAAGGCAAAAGGCAAGGCAAAAGGCAAGGCAAGGCAAAGCAAGGCAAGGCAAAAGGCAAGGCAAAAGGCAAGGCAAAAGACAAGGCAAAAGGCAAGGTAAAAGATAAGGCAAGGCAAGGCAAAAGACAAAGCAAAAGGTAAAGGCAAAAGGCAAGGTAAAAGATAAGGCAAGGCAAGGCAAAAGACAAGGCAAAAGGCAAGGCAAGTCAAGGCAAAAGGCAAGGCAAAAGGCAACGCAAGGCAAGGCAAGGCAAAAGGATAGGCAAGGCAAAAGGCAAGGCAAGGCAAGGCAAAAGGCAAGGCAAAGGCAAGGCAAGACAAGGGAAGGCAAAAGACAAGGCAAAAGGGAAGGCAAGGCAAGGCAAGGTAAAAGGCAAGGCAAAAGGCAAGGCAAGGCAAGGCAAAAGGCCAGGCAAGGCAAGGCAAGGCAAGGCAAAAGGCAAGGCAAGGCAAAAGGCAAGGCAAGGCAAGGCAAAAGGCAAGGCAAGGCAAGGCAAGGCAAAAGGCAAGGCAAAAGGAAAGGCAAGGCAAGCCAAGGCAAAAGGAAAGGCAAAAAGCAAGGCAAGGAAAAAGGCAAGGCAAGGCAAGGCAGGGCAAAAGGCAAGGCAAAAGGCAACGGAAGGCAAAAGGCAAGGCAAGTCAAGGCAAGGCAAAAGGCAAGGCAAAAGGCAAGGCAAGGCAAGGCAAAAGGCAAGGCAAGGCAAGGCAAAAGGCAAGGCAAAAGGCAAGGCAAGGCAAAAGGCAAAGCAAAAGGCAAGGGAAGGCAAGGCAAGGCAAAAGGCAAGGTAAAAGGAAGGCAAGGCAAGGCAAAAGGCAAGGCAAAAGGCAACGCAAGGCAAGGCATGCAAAAGGATAGGCAAGGCAAAAGGCAAGGCAAGGCAAGACAAAAGGCAAGGCAAGGCAAGGGAAGGCAAAAGACAAGGCAAAAGGAAAGGCAAGGCAAGGCAAGGAAAAAGGCATGGCAAAAGGCAAGGCAAGAGAAGGCAAGGCAAAACGCAAGACAAAACGCAAGCTAAGGCAAGGCAAGGCAAAAGGCAAGGCAAGGCAAAAGGCAAAGCAAAAGGTAAGGCAAGGCAAGGCAAAGCAAAAGGCAAGGCAAAAGGCAAGGCAAAAGGCAAGGTAAAAGATAAGGCAAGGCAAGGCAAAAGACAAGGCAAAAGGCAAGACAAAAGGCAAGGCAAAAGGCAAGGCAAAAGGCAAGGCAAGGCAAAAGGCAATGCAAGGAAAGGCAAAAGGCAAGGCAAAAGGCAAGGCAAGGCAAAAGGCAAGGCAAAAGGCAAGGCAAGGCAAAAGGCAAGGCAAGGCAAGGCAAAAGGCAAGGCAAAAGGCAAGGCAAGAGAAGGCAAGTCAAAAGGCAAGACAAAACGCAAGGTAAGGAAAGGCAAAAGGCAAGGCAAGGCAAAAGGTAATGCAAAAGGCAAGGCAAGGCAAGGCAAAAGGCAAGGCAAGGCAAGGCAAAAGGCAAGGCAAAAGGCAAGGCAAGGTAAGGCAAAAGACAAGGCAAAAGGCAAGGCAAGGCAAGGCAAAAAACAACACAAAAGGATAGGCAAGGCAAGGCAAGGCAAAAGGCAAGGCAAGGCAAGGCAAGGTAAGGCAAAGCAAAAGGCAAGGCAAGGTAAGGCAAGGCAAAAGGCAAGGCAAAAGGCAAGGCAAGGCAAAAGGTAATGCAAAAGGCAAGGCAAGGTAAGGCAAAAGGCAAGGCAAGGCAAGGCAAAAGGCAAGGCAAAAGGCAAGGCAAGACAAGGCAAAAGGCAAGGCAAGACAAGGCAAAAGACAAGGCAAAAGACAAGGCAAGGCGAGGCAAAAGATAAGGCAAAAGGCAAGGCAAGGCAAGGCAAAAGGCAAGGCAAGACAAGGCAAGGCAAAAGGCAAGGGAAAAGGCAACGCAAGGCAAGGCAAAAGGCAAGGCAAGGCAAGGCAAAAGGCAAGGCAAGGCAAGGCAAAAGGCAAGGCAAGGCAAAGCAAAAGGCAAGGCAAAAGGCAAGGCAAGCAAGGCAAGGCAAAAGGCAAGGCAAAAGGCAAGGGAAGGCAAGGCAAGGCAAAAGGCAAGGCAAGGCAAAGGCAAGGCAAGGCAAAAGGCAAATCAAAAGGCAAGGGAAGGCAAGGCAAGGCAAAAGGCAAGGTAAAAGGCAAGGCAAGGCAAAAGGCAAGGCAAAAGTTAAGGCAAGGCAAAAGGCAAGGCAAGGCAAAAGGTAAGGCAAGGCAAGGCAAAAGGCAAGGCAAAAGGCAAGGCAAGGGAATAAAAGGCAAGGCAAGAAAAGGCAAGGAAAGACAAGGCAAGAAAAGGCAAGGCAAGAAAAGTCAAGAAAAGGCAAGGCAAGGCAATGCAAAAGGCAAGGCAAGGCAAAAGGCAAGGCAAAAGGCAAGGCAAAAGGCAAGGCAAGGCAAAGCAAGGCAAGGCAAAAGGCAAGGCAAAAGGCAAGGCAAAAGACAAGGCAAAAGGCAAGGTAAAAGATAAGGCAAGGCAAGGCAAAAGACAAAGCAAAAGGTAAAGGCAAAAGGCAAGGTAAAAGATAAGGCAAGGCAAGGCAAAAGACAAGGCAAAAGGCAAGGCAAGGCAAGGCAAAAGGCAAGGCAAAAGGCAACGCAAGGCAAGGCAAGGCAAAAGGATAGGCAAGGCAAGGCAAAAGGCCAGGCAAGGCAAGGCAAGGCAAAAGGCAAGGCAAGGCAAAAGGCAAGGCAAGGCAAGGCAAAAGGCAAGGCAAGGCAAGGCAAGGCAAAAGGCAAGGCAAAAGGAAAGGCAAGGCAAGCCAAGGCAAAAGGAAAGGCAAAAAGCAAGGCAAGTCAAGGCAAGGAAAAAGGCAAGGCAAGGCAAGGCAGGGCAAAAGGCAAGGCAAAAGGCAATGCAAGGCAAAAGGCAAGGCAAGTCAAGGCAAGGCAAAAGGCAAGGGAACAGGCAAGGCAAGGCAAGGCAAGGCAAAAGGAAAGGCAAAAGGCAAGGCAAGGCAAGGTAAGGCAAAAGACAATGCAAAAGGCAAGGCAAGGCAAAAGACAAGGCAAAAGGCAAGGCAAGGCAAGGCAAAAGGCAAGGCAAAAGGCAAGGCAAGGCAAAAGGGAAATCAAAAGGCAGGGGAAGGCAAGGCAAGGCAAAAGGCAAGGTAAAAGGCAAGGCAAGGCAAAAGGCAAGGCAAAAGTTAAGGCAAGGGAAAAGGCAAGGCAAAAGGCAAGGCAAAAGGCAAGGCAAGGCAAGAAAAGGCAAGGCAAGAAAAGGCAAGGGAAGACAAGGCAAGAAAAGGCAAGGCAAGAAAAGTCAAGACAAGGCAAGAAAAGGCAAGGCAAGAAAAGTCAAGAAAAGGCAAGGCAAGGCAAGGCAAAAGGCAAGGCAAGGCAAAAGGCAAGGCAAAAGGCAAGGCAAAAGGCAAGGCAAGGCAAGGTAAGGCAAAAGGCAAGGCAAAAGGCAAGGCAAGGCAAGGCAATGCAAAAGGCAAGGTAAAAGATAAGGCAAGGCAAGGCAAAAGAAAAGGCAAAAGGGAAGGCAAGGCAAAAGACAAGGCAAAAGGCAAGGCAAGGCAAGGCAAAAGGCAAGGCAAAAGGCAACGCAAGGCAAGGCAAGACAAAAGGCAAGGCAAAAGCAAGGCAAGGCAAGGCAAAAGGCAAGGCAAAAGGCAAGGCAAAGCAAAAGGCAAGGCAAAAGGCAAGGCAAAAGGCAAGGCAAGGCAAGGCAAGGCAAAAGGCAACGCAAAAGGCAAGGCAAGGCAAAAGGCAAAGGAATAGGCAAGGGAAGGCAAGGCAAGGCAAAAGGCAAGGCAAAAGGCAAGGCAAGGCAAGGCAGGGGAAAAGGGAAGGCAAGGCAAAAGGCAAGGCAAGGCAAGGCAAAAGGCATGGCAAAAGGCAAGGCAAGGCAAAAGACAAGGCAAAAGGCAAGGCAAGGCAAAAGGCAAGGCAAAAGGCAAGGCAAGGCAAGGCAAGTCAAAAGGCAAGGCAAAAGGCAAGGAAAGGCAAAAGGAAAGTCAAAAGGCAAGGCAAGGAAAAAGGCAAGGAAAGGCAAAAGGTAATGCAAAAGGCAAGGCAAGGCAAGGGAAAAGATAAGGCAAAAGGCAAGGCAAGGCAATGCAAAAGGCAAGGCAAGGCACAAGGCAAGGGAAAAGGCAAGGCAAGTTAAGGAAAAAGACAAGGCAAAAGGCTAGGCAAGGCAAGGCAAGGCAAAAGGAAAGGGAAAAGGCAAAGCAAGGCAAGGCAAGGCAAAAGGCAAGGGAAAAGGCAAGGCAAGGCAAGGGAAGGCAAAAGGCAAGGCAAAAGAAAGGCAAGGCAAGGCAAAATGCAAGGCAAAAGGCAAGGAAAGGCAAGACAAGGCAAAAGGCAAGGCAAAAGGCAAGGGAAGGCAAGGCAAGGCAAAAGGCAAGGCAAGGCAAAAGGCAAAGCAAAAGGCAAGGGAAGGCAAGGCAAGGAAAAAGGCAAGGTAAAAGGCAAGGCAAGGCAAAAGGCAAGGCAAAAGTTAAGGCAAGGCAAAAGGCAAGGCAAGGCAAGACAAAAGGCAAGGCAAGGCAAGGGAAGGCAAAAGACAAGGCAAAAGGGAAGTCAAGGCAAGGCAAGGAAAAAGGCATGGCAGAAGGCAAGGCAAGAGAAGGCAAGGCAAAACGCAAGACAAAACGCAAGCTAAGGCAAGGCAAGGCAAAAGGCAAGGCAAGGCAAAAGGCAAAGCAAAATGCAAGGGAAGGCAAGGCAAGGCAAAAGTTAAGGCAAGGCAAAAGGCAAGGCAAGGCAAAAGGCAAGGCAAAAGGCAAGGCAAGGCAAGGCAAAGCAAAAGGCAAGGCAAAAGGCAAGGCAAAAGGCAAGGCAAGGCAAGGCAAGCCAAAAGGCAAGGCAAAAGGCAAGGCAAGGCAAGGCAAGGTAAAGGCAAGGTAAAAGATAAGGCAAGGCAAGGCAAAAGACAAGGCAAAAGGTAAGGCAAAAGGCAAGGTAAAAGATAAGGCAAGGCAAGGCAAAAGACAAGGCAAAAGGCAAGACAAAAGGCAAGGCAAAAGGCAAGGCAAAAGGCAAGGCAAGGCAAAAGGCAATGCAAGGAAAGGCAAAAGGCAAGGCAAAAGGCAAGGCAAGGCAAAAGGAAAGGCAAAAGGCAAGGCAAAAGGCAAAGCAAGGCAAGGCAAGGCAAAAGGCAAGGCAAAAGGCAAGGCAAGAGAAGGCAAGGCAAAAGGCAAGACAAAACGCAAGGTAAGGAAAGGCAAAAGGCAAGGCAAGGCAAAAGGTAATGCAAAAGGCAAGGTAAGGCAAGGCAAAAGGCAAGGCAAGGCAAGGCAAGGCAAAAGGCAAGGCAAAAGGCAAGGCAAGGCAATGCAAAAGGCAAGGCAAGGCAAAAGGCAAGGGAAAAGGCAAGGCAAGTTAAGGAAAAAGACAAGGCAAAAGGCTAGGCAAGGCAAGGCAAGGCAAAAGGAAAGGGAAAAGGCAAAGCAAGGCAAGGCAAGGCAAAAGGCAAGGGAAAAGGCAAGGCAAGGCAAGGGAAGGCAAAAGGCAAGGCAAAAGAAAGGCAAGGCAAGGCAAAATGCAAGGCAAAAGGCAAGGAAAGGCAAGACAAGGCAAAAGGCAAGGCAAAAGGCAAGGGAAGGCAAGGCAAGGCAAAAGGCAAGGCAAGGCAAAAGGCAAAGCAAAAGGCAAGGGAAGGCAAGGCAAGGAAAAAGGCAAGGTAAAAGGCAAGGCAAGGCAAAAGGCAAGGCAAAAGTTAAGGCAAGGCAAAAGGCAAGGCAAGGCAAGACAAAAGGCAAGGCAAGGCAAGGGAAGGCAAAAGACAAGGCAAAAGGGAAGTCAAGGCAAGGCAAGGAAAAAGGCATGGCAGAAGGCAAGGCAAGAGAAGGCAAGGCAAAACGCAAGACAAAACGCAAGCTAAGGCAAGGCAAGGCAAAAGGCAAGGCAAGGCAAAAGGCAAAGCAAAATGCAAGGGAAGGCAAGGCAAGGCAAAAGTTAAGGCAAGGCAAAAGGCAAGGCAAGGCAAAAGGCAAGGCAAAAGGCAAGGCAAGGCAAGGCAAAGCAAAAGGCAAGGCAAAAGGCAAGGCAAAAGGCAAGGCAAGGCAAGGCAAGCCAAAAGGCAAGGCAAAAGGCAAGGCAAGGCAAGGCAAGGTAAAGGCAAGGTAAAAGATAAGGCAAGGCAAGGCAAAAGACAAGGCAAAAGGTAAGGCAAAAGGCAAGGTAAAAGATAAGGCAAGGCAAGGCAAAAGACAAGGCAAAAGGCAAGACAAAAGGCAAGGCAAAAGGCAAGGCAAAAGGCAAGGCAAGGCAAAAGGCAATGCAAGGAAAGGCAAAAGGCAAGGCAAAAGGCAAGGCAAGGCAAAAGGAAAGGCAAAAGGCAAGGCAAGGCAAAAGGCAAGGCAAGGCAAGGCAAAAGGCAAGGCAAAAGGCAAGGCAAGAGAAGGCAAGGCAAAAGGCAAGACAAAACGCAAGGTAAGGAAAGGCAAAAGGCAAGGCAAGGCAAAAGGTAATGCAAAAGGCAAGGTAAGGCAAGGCAAAAGGCAAGGCAAGGCAAGGCAAGGCAAAAGGCAAGGCAAAAGGCAAGGCAAGGTAAGGCAAAAGACAAGGCAAAAGGCAAGGCAAGGCAAGGCAAAAAACAACGCCAAAGGATAGCCAAGGCAAGGCAAGGCAAAAGGCAAGGCAAGGCAAGGCAAAAGGCAAGGCAAAAGGCAAGGCAAGGTAAGGCAAGGCAAAAGGCAAGGCAAAAGGCAAGGCAAAGGGCAAGGCAAGGCAAGGCAAAGGGCAAGTCAAGGCAAGGCAAAAGACAAGGCAAAAGGCAAGGCAAAAGGCAAGGCAAGGCAAAAGGCAAAGCAAAAGGCAAGGGAAGGCAAGGCAAGGCAAAAGGCAAGGTAAAAGGCAAGGCAAGGAAAAAGGCAAGGTAAAAGATAAGGCAAGGCAAGGCAAAAGACAAGGAAAAAGGTAAGGCAAAAGGCAAGGCAAGGCAAGGCAAAAGGAAAGGCAAAAGGCAAGTCAAGGCAAAAGGCAAGGCAAAAGGCAAGGCAAGGGAAAAGGCAAGGCAAGGCAAGGCAAAAGGCAAGGCAAAAGGCAAGGCAAGGCAAGGCAAAAGACAAGGCAAAAGGGAAGGCAAGGCAAGGCAAAAGGCCTGGAAAAAAGGCAAGGCAAGAGAAGGCAAGGCAAAAGGCAAGACAAAAGGCAAGGTAAGGAAAGGCAAGGCAAAAGGCAAGGCAAGGCAAAAGGTAATGCAAAAGGCAAGGCAAGGCAAGGCAAAAGGCAAGGCAAGGCAAGGCAAAAGGCAAGGCAAAAGGCAAGGCAAGACAAGGCAAAAGACAAGGCAAAAGACAAGGCAAAAGACAAGGCAAGGCGAGGCAAAAGATAAGGCAAAAGGCAAGGCACGGCAAGGCAAAAGGCAAGGCAAGACAAGGCAAGGCAAAAGGCAGGGGAAAAGGCAACGCAAGGCAAGGCAAAAGGCAAGGCAAGGCAAGGCAAAAGGCAAGGCAATGCAAGGCAAAAGGCAAGGCAAAAGGCAAGGCAAAAGGCAAGGCAAGGCAAAGCAAAAGGCAAGGCAAAAGGCAAGGCAAGCAAGGCAAGGCAAAAGGCAAGGCAAAAGGCAAGGGAAGGCAAGGCAAGGCAAAAGGCAAGGCAAGGCAAAGGCAAGGCAAGGCAAAAGGCAAATCAAAAGGCAAGGGAAGGCAAGGCAAGGCAAAAGGCAAGGTAAAAGGCAAGGCAAGGCAAAAGGCAAGGCAAAAGTTAAGGCAAGGCAAAAGGCAAGGCAAAAGTTAAGGCAAGGCAAAAGGCAAGGCAAGGCAAAAGGTAAGGCAAGGCAAGGCAAAAGGCAAGGCAAAAGGCAAGGCAAGGGAATAAAAGGCAAGGCAAGAAAAGGCAAGGAAAGACAAGGCAAGAAAAGGCAAGGCAAGAAAAGTCAAGAAAAGGCAAGGCAAGGCAATGCAAAAGGCAAGGCAAGGCAAAAGGCAAGGCAAAAGGCAAGGCAAAAGGCAAGGCAAGGCAAAGCAAGGCAAGGCAAAAGGCAAGGCAAAAGGCAAGGCAAAAGACAAGGCAAAAGGCAAGGTAAAAGATAAGGCAAGGCAAGGCAAAAGACAAAGCAAAAGGTAAAGGCAAAAGGCAAGGTAAAAGATAAGGCAAGGCAAGGCAAAAGACAAGGAAAAAGGCAAGGCAAGTCAAGGCAAAAGGCAAGGCAAAAGGCAACGCAAGGCAAGGCAAGGCAAAAGGATAGGCAAGGCAAAAGGCAAGGCAAGGCAAGGCAAAAGGCAAGGCAAAAGGCAAGGCAAGACAAGGGAAGGCAAAAGACAAGGCAAAAGGGAAGGCAAGGCAAGGCAAGGTAAAAGGCAAGGCAAAAGGCAAGGCAAGGCAAGGCAAAAGGCCAGGCAAGGCAAGGCAAGGCAAGGCAAAAGGCAAGGCAAGGCAAAAGGCAAGGCAAGGCAAGGCAAAAGGCAAGGCAAGGCAAGGCAAGGCAAAAGGCAAGGCAAAAGGAAAGGCAAGGCAAGCCAAGGCAAAAGGAAAGGCAAAAAGCAAGGCAAGGAAAAAGGCAAGGCAAGGCAAGGCAGGGCAAAAGGCAAGGCAAAAGGCAACGGAAGGCAAAAGGCAAGGCAAGTCAAGGCAAGGCAAAAGGCAAGGCAAAAGGCAAGGCAAGGCAAGGCAAAAGGCAAGGCAAAAGGCAAGGCAAGGCAAAAGGCAAAGCAAAAGGCAAGGGAAGGCAAGGCAAGGCAAAAGGCAAGGTAAAAGGAAGGCAAGGCAAGGCAAAAGGCAAGGCAAAAGGCAACGCAAGGCAAGGCATGCAAAAGGATAGGCAAGGCAAAAGGCAAGGCAAGGCAAGACAAAAGGCAAGGCAAGGCAAGGGAAGGCAAAAGACAAGGCAAAAGGCAAGGCAAGGCAAGGCAAAAGGCAAGGCAAGACAAGGCAAGGCAAAAGGCAAGGGAAAAGGCAACGCAAGGCAAGGCAAAAGGCAAGGCAAGGCAAGGCAAAAGGCAAGGCAAGGCAAGGCAAAAGGCAAGGCAAGGCAAAGCAAAAGGCAAGGCAAAAGGCAAGGCAAGCAAGGCAAGGCAAAAGGCAAGGCAAAAGGCAAGGGAAGGCAAGGCAAGGCAAAAGGCAAGGCAAGGCAAAGGCAAGGCAAGGCAAAAGGCAAATCAAAAGGCAAGGGAAGGCAAGGCAAGGCAAAAGGCAAGGTAAAAGGCAAGGCAAGGCAAAAGGCAAGGCAAAAGTTAAGGCAAGGCAAAAGGCAAGGCAAGGCAAAAGGTAAGGCAAGGCAAGGCAAAAGGCAAGGCAAAAGGCAAGGCAAGGGAATAAAAGGCAAGGCAAGAAAAGGCAAGGAAAGACAAGGCAAGAAAAGGCAAGGCAAGAAAAGTCAAGAAAAGGCAAGGCAAGGCAATGCAAAAGGCAAGGCAAGGCAAAAGGCAAGGCAAAAGGCAAGGCAAAAGGCAAGGCAAGGCAAAGCAAGGCAAGGCAAAAGGCAAGGCAAGGCAAGGCAAAAGGCAAGGCAAAAGGCAACGCAAGGCAAGGCAAGGCAAAAGGATAGGCAAGGCAAAAGGCAAGGCAAGGTAAGGCAAAAGGCAAGGCAAAAGGCAAGGCAAGACAAGGGAAGGCAAAAGACAAGGCAAAAGGGAAGGCAAGGCAAGGCAAGGTAAAAGGCAAGGCAAAAGGCAAGGCAAGGCAAGGCAAAAGGCCAGGCAAGGCAAGGCAAGGCAAGGCAAAAGGCAAGGCAAGGCAAAAGGCAAGGCAAGGCAAGGCAAAAGGCAAGGCAAGGCAAGGCAAGGCAAAAGGCAAGGCAAAAGGAAAGGCAAGGCAAGCCAAGGCAAAAGGAAAGGCAAAAAGCAAGGCAAGGAAAAAGGCAAGGCAAGGCAAGGCAGGGCAAAAGGCAAGGCAAAAGGCAACGGAAGGCAAAAGGCAAGGCAAGTCAAGGCAAGGCAAAAGGCAAGGCAAAAGGCAAGGCAAGGCAAGGCAAAAGGCAAGGCAAAAGGCAAGGCAAGGCAAAAGGCAAAGCAAAAGGCAAGGGAAGGCAAGGCAAGGCAAAAGGCAAGGTAAAAGGAAGGCAAGGCAAGGCAAAAGGCAAGGCAAAAGGCAACGCAAGGCAAGGCATGCAAAAGGATAGGCAAGGCAAAAGGCAAGGCAAGGCAAGACAAAAGGCAAGGCAAGGCAAGGGAAGGCAAAAGACAAGGCAAAAGGGAAGGCAAGGCAAGGCAAGGAAAAAGGCATGGCAAAAGGCAAGGCAAGAGAAGGCAAGGCAAAACGCAAGACAAAACGCAAGCTAAGGCAAGGCAAGGCAAAAGGCAAGGCAAGGCAAAAGGCAAAGCAAAAGGTAAGGCAAGGCAAGGCAAAGCAAAAGGCAAGGCAAAAGGCAAGGCAAAAGGCAAGGTAAAAGATAAGGCAAGGCAAGGCAAAAGACAAGGCAAAAGGCAAGACAAAAGGCAAGGCAAAAGGCAAGGCAAAAGGCAAGGCAAGGCAAAAGGCAATGCAAGGAAAGGCAAAAGGCAAGGCAAAAGGCAAGGCAAGGCAAAAGGCAAGGCAAAAGGCAAGGCAAGGCAAAAGGCAAGGCAAGGCAAGGCAAAAGGCAAGGCAAAAGGCAAGGCAAGAGAAGGCAAGTCAAAAGGCAAGACAAAACGCAAGGTAAGGAAAGGCAAAAGGCAAGGCAAGGCAAAAGGTAATGCAAAAGGCAAGGCAAGGCAAGGCAAAAGGCAAGGCAAGGCAAGGCAAAAGGCAAGGCAAAAGGCAAGGCAAGGTAAGGCAAAAGACAAGGCAAAAGGCAAGGCAAGGCAAGGCAAAAAACAACGCAAAAGGATAGGCAAGGCAAGGCAAGGCAAAAGGCAAGGCAAGGCAAGGCAAGGTAAGGCAAAGCAAAAGGCAAGGCAAGGTAAGGCAAGGCAAAAGGCAAGGCAAAAGGCAAGGCAAGGCAAAAGGTAATGCAAAAGGCAAGGCAAGGTAAGGCAAAAGGCAAGGCAAGGCAAGGCAAAAGGCAAGGCAAAAGGCAAGGCAAGACAAGGCAAAAGGCAAGGCAAGACAAGGCAAAAGACAAGGCAAAAGACAAGGCAAGGCGAGGCAAAAGATAAGGCAAAAGGCAAGGCAAGGCAAGGCAAAAGGCAAGGCAAGACAAGGCAAGGCAAAAGGCAAGGGAAAAGGCAACGCAAGGCAAGGCAAAAGGCAAGGCAAGGCAAGGCAAAAGGCAAGGCAAGGCAAGGCAAAAGGCAAGGCAATGCAAGGCAAAAGGCAAGGCAAAAGGCAAGGCAAAAGGCAAGTCAAGGCAAAGCAAAAGGCAAGGCAAAAGGCAAGGCAAGGCAAGGCAATGCAAAAGGCAAGGCAAAAGGCAAGGGAAGGCAAGGCAAGGCAAAAGGCAAGGCAAGGCAAAGGCAAGGCAAGGCAAAAGGCAAATCAAAAGGCAAGGGAAGGCAAGGCAAGGCAAAAGTTAAGGCAAGGCAAAAGGCAAGGCAAGGCAAAAGGTAAGGCAAGGCAAGGCAAAAGGCAAGGCAAAAGGCAAGGCAAGGGAAGAAAAGGCAAGGCAAGAAAAGGCAAGGCAAGACAAGGCAAGAAAAGGCAAGGCAAGAAAAGTCAAGAAAAGGCAAGGCAAGGCAATGCAAAAGGCAAGGCAAGGCAAAAGGCAAGGCAAAAGGCAAGGCAAGGCAAGGCAAAGCAAAAGGCAAGGCAAAAGGCAAGGCAAAAGGCAAGGCAAGGCAAAGCAAGGCAAGGCAATAGGCAAGGCAAAAGGCAAGGCAAGGCAAAAGGCAAGGTAAAAGGCAAGGCAAGGCAAGGCAACAGGCAAGGCAAAAGGCAAGGAAAGGCAAAAGACAAGGCAAGGCAAGGGAAGGCAAAAGACAAGGCAAAAGGGAAGGCAAGGCAAGGCAAGGTAAAAGGCAAGGCAAAAGGCAAGGCAAGGCAAGGCAAAAGGCCAGGCAAGTCAAGGCAAGGCAAGGCAAAAAGCAAGGCAAGGCAAAAGGCAAGGCAAGGCAAGGCAAAAGGCAAGGCAAGGCAAGGCAAGGCAAAAGGCAAGGCAAAAGGAAAGGCAAGGCAAGCCAAGGCAAAAGGAAAGGCAAAAAGCAAGGCAAGGAAAAAGGCAAGGCAAGTCAAGGCAGGGCAAAAGGCAAGGCAAAAGGCAACGGAAGGCAAAAGGCAAGGCAAGTCAAGGCAAGGCAAAAGGCAAGGGAACAGGCAAGGCAAGGCAAGGCAAAAGGCAAGGCAAGGCAAAAGGCAAGGCAAGGCAAAAGGCAAGGCAAGGCAAAAGGCAAATCAAAAGGCAGGGGAAGGCAAGGCAAGGCAAAAGGCAAGGAAAAAGGCAAGGCAAGGCAAAAGGCAAGGCAAAAGTTAAGGCAAGGCAAAAGGCAAGGAAAGGCAAAAGGTAAGGAAAGGCAAGGCAAAAGGCAAGCCAAAGGCAAGGCAAGGGAAGAAAAGGCAAGGCAAGAAAAGGCAAGGCAAGACAAGGCAAGAAAAGGCAAGGCAAGAAAAGTCAAGAAAAGGCAAGGCAAGGCAAGGCAAAAGGCAAGGCAAGGCAAAAGGCAAGGCAAAATGCAAGGCAAGGCAAGGCAAAGCAAAAGTCAAGGCAAAAGGCAAGGCAAAAGGCAAGGCAAGGCAAAGCAAGGCAAGGCAAAAGGCAAGGCAAAAGGAAAGGCAAAAGGCAAGGCAAGGCAAGGCAAGGCAAGGCAAAGCAAAAGTCAAGGCAAAAGGCAAGGCAAAAGGCAAGGCAAGGCAAGGCAAGGCAATGCAAAAGGCAAGGCAAAAGGAAAGGCAAAAGGCAAGGCAAGGCAAGGCAAGGCAAAAGGCAAGGGAAAAGGCAAGGCAAGGCAAGGCAAGGTAAAGGAAAGGTAAAAGATAAGGACAGGCAAGGCAAAAGACAAGGCAAAAGGTAAGGCAAAAGGCAAGGTAAAAGATAAGGCAAGGCAAGGCAAAAGACAAGGCAAAAGGCAAGACAAAAGGCAAGGCAAAATCAAGGCAAAAGGCAAGGCAAGGCAAAAGGCAATGCAAGGAAAGGCAAAAGGAAAGGCAAAAGGCAAGGCAAGGCAAAAGGCAAGGCAAAAGGCAAGGCAAGGCAAAAGGCAAGGCAAGGCAAGGCAAAAGGCAAGGCAAAAGGCAAGGCAAGAGAAGGCAAGGCAAAAGGCAAGACAAAACGCAAGGTAAGGAAAGGCAAAAGGCAAGGCAAGGCAAAAGGTAATGCAAAAGGCAAGGCAAGGCAAGGCAAAAGGCAAGGCAAGGCAAGGCAAGGCAAAAGGCAAGGCAAAAGGCAAGGCAAGGCAACGCAAAAGACAAGGCAAAAGGCAAGGCAAGGAAAGGCAAAAAACAACGCAAAAGGCTAGGCAAGGCAAGGCAAGGCGCAAGGCAAGGCAAGGCAAAAGGCAAGGCAAGGCAAGGCAAAAGGCAAGGCAAAAGGCAAGGTAAGGCAAGGCAAGGCAAAAGGCAATGCAAAAGGCAAGGCAAAAGGCAAGGCAAGGCAAGGCAAAAGACAAGGCAAAAGGCAAGGCAAAAGGCAAGGCAAGGCAAAAGGGAAAGCAAAAGGCAAGGGAAGGCAAGGCAAGGCAAAAGGCAAGGTAAAAGGCAAGGCAAGGAAAAAGGCAAGGTAAAAGATAAGGCAAGGCAAGGCAAAAGACAAGGAAAAAGGTAAGGCAAAAGGCAAGGTAAAAGATAAGGCAAGGAAAGGCAAAAGACAAGGCAAAAGGCAAGGCAAGGTAAGGCAAAAGACAAGGCAAAAGGCAAGTCAAGGCAAAAGGCAAGGCAAAAGGCAAGGCAAGGCAAAAGGCAAGGCAAGGCAAGGCAAAAGGCAAGGCAAAAGGCAAGGCAAGGCAAGGCAAAAGACAAGGCAAAAGGGAAGGCAAGGGAAAAGGCAAAAGGCCTGGCAAAAGGCAAGGCAAGAGAAGGCAAGGCAAAAGGCAAGACAAAAGGCAAGGTCAGGAAAGGCAAGGCAAAAGGGAAGGCGAGGCAAAAGATAAGGCAAAAGGCAAGGCAAGGCAAGGCAAAAGGCAAGGCAAGGCAAGGCAAGGCAAAAGGCAAGGGAAAAGGCAAGGCAAGTTAAGGCAAAAGACAAGGCAAAAGGCTAGGAAAGGCAAGGCAAGGCAAAAGGCAAGGCAAGGCAAGGAAAAAGGCAAGGCAAAAGGCAAGGCAAAGGGCAAGGCAAGGCAAGGCAAAAGGCAAGGCAAAAGGCAAAGCAAGGCCAAAGGGAAGGCAAAAGGCAAGGCAAGGCAAGGCAAAGCAAAAGGCAAGGCAAAAGGCAAGGCAAGGCAAGGCAAGGCAAAAGACAAGGCAAAAGGCAAGGCAAAAGGCAAGGCAAGGCAAGGTAAGGCAAAAGGCAAGGTAAAAGATAAGGCAAGGCAAGGCAAAAGACAAGGCAAAAGGCAAGGCAAGGCAAGGCATAAGGCAAGGCAAAAGGCAAGGCAAGGCAAGACAAGGAAAAAGGATAGGCAAAAGGCAAGGCAAGGCAAGGCAAGGCAAAAGGCAAGGCAAAAGGCAAGGCAAGGCAAGGCAAGGCAACGCAAAAGGAAAGGCAAAAGGCAAGGCAAGGCAAGGCATGTCAAAAGGCAACGCAAAAGGCAAGGAAAAGCAAAAGGCAAAGGAAAAGGCAAGGGAAGGCAAGGCAAGGCAAAAGGGAAGGCAAAATGCAAGGCAAAAGGCAAGGCAAAAGGCAAGGCAAGGCAAGGCAGGAGAAAAGGGAAGGCAAGGCAAAAGGCAAGTCAAGGCAAGGCAAAAGACAAGGCAAAAGGCAAGGCAAGGCAAGGCAAGGCAAGGCAAGGCAAAAGGCAAGGCAAGGCAAGGCAAAAGGCAAGGCAAGGCAAGGCAAGGCAAAAGGCAAGGCAAAGGAAAGGCAATGCAAGGCAAAATGCCAGGCAAGGCAAGGCAAAATGCCAGGCAAGGCAAGGCAAAAGGCAAGGCAAGGCAACGCAAAAGGCAAGGAAAGGCAAGGCAAGGCAAAAGGCAAGGCAAGGAAAGGCAACGCAAAAGGCAAGGCAAAAGGCAAGGCAAGGCAAGGCAATTCAAAAGGCAAGGCAAAAGGCAAGGCAAGGCAAAAGGCAAGGCAAAAGGCAAGGAAAGGCAAGGCAAGGCAAAAGACAAGGCAAAAGGCAAGGCAAGGCAAGGCAAAAGCCAAGGCAAGGCAAGGCAAGGCAAGGCAAGGCAAAAGGAAATGCAAAATGCAAGGCAAGGCAAGGTGAGACAAATGGCAAGGCAAAAGGCAAGGAAAGGCAAGGCAAGGGAAAATACAAGGCAATGCAAAAGGCAAGGAAATAGGCAAGGCAAGGCAAAGGCAAGGCAAAAGGCAAGGCAAGGCAAGGCAAGGCAAGTCAAGCCAAAAGGCAAGGCAAAAGGCAAGGCAAGGCAAGGCAAAGCATAAGGCAAGGCAAAAGGCAAAGCAAGGGAATCCAAAGGAAAGGCAAAAGGCAAGGCAAAAGAAATGCAAGGCAAGGCAAGGCAAAAGGCAAGGCAAAAGGCAAGGCAAGGCAAGGCAAGGCAAAAGGCAAGGCAAAAGGCAATGCAAGGCAAGGCAAGGCAAGGAAAGGCAAAAGACAAGGCAAAAGGCAAGGCAAGGCAAGGCAAGGCAAGGTAAGGCAAGGCAAAAGGCCAGGCAAGGCAAGGCAAAAGGCAAGGCAATGCTAGGCAAAAGGCAAGGCAAAAGTCCAGGCAAGGCAAAGCAAAAGGCAAGGCAATGCTAGGCAAAAGGCAAGGCAAAAGGCAAGGCAAGGCAATGCAAAAGGCAAGGCAAGGGGCAAGGCAAGGCAAGGCAAAAGGCAAGGTAAACGGCAAGGCAGGATAAGGCAAGGTAAAATGCAAGGCAAAAGGCAAGGCAAGGCAAGGCAACAGGCAAGGCAAAAGGCAAGGCAAGGCAAGGCAAGGCAAAAGGCAAGGCAAAAGGCAAGGCAAGGCAAGGAAAGGCAAAAGGCAAAGTAAAAGGCAAGGCAAGGCAAGGCAAAAGGCAAGGCAAAAGGCAAGGCAAGGCCAGGCAAGGCAAAAGGAAGACAAAAGGCAAGGCAAGGCAAGGCAAAAGGCAAGGCAAGGCAAGGCAAGGCAAAAGGCATGGCAAAAGGCAAGGCAAGGCAAGGCAAAAGGCAAGGCAAGTCAAGGCAAAAGGAAAGGCAAGGCAAGGAAAGGCAAAACGCAAGGCAAAAGGCAAGGCAAAAGGCAAGGAAAGGCAAGGCAAGGCAAAAGCCAAGGCAAAAGCCAAGGCAAGGCAAGGCAGGGCAAAAGGCAAGGCAAAAGGCAAGGCAAAAGGCAAGGCAAGACAAGGCAAAAGGCAAGGAAAGGCAAGGCAATGCAGGGCAAAAGGCAAGTCAAAAGGCAAGGCAAAAGGCACGGCAAAAAGTCAAGGCAAAAGGCGTTGCAAAAGGCAGGGCAAAACGCAACGCAAGGCAAGGCAAAAGGCATGGCAAAAGGCAAGGCAATGCAAGAAAAGGCAAGGCAAGAAAAGACAAGGGAAGAAAAGGCAAGAAAAGGCAAGGCAAGAAAAGTCAAGAAAAGGCAAGGCAAGGCAAGGCAAAAGGCAAGGCAAGGCAAAAGGCAAGGCAAAAGGCAAGGCAAGGCAAGGCAAGGCAAAAGGCAAGGCAAAAGGCAAGGCAAAAGGCAAGGCAAAAGGCAAGGCAAAAGGCAAGGCAAGGCAAGGCAAGGCAAAAGGCAAGGCAAAAGGCAAGGCAAAAGGCAAGGCAAAAGGCAAGGCAAGGCAAGGCAAGGCAAAAGGCAAGGTAAAAGATAAGGGAAGGCAAGGCAAAAGACAAGGCAAAAGGCAAGGCAAAAGGCAAGGCAAGGCAAGGTAAGGCAAAAGGCAAGGTAAAAGATAAGGCAAGTCAAGCCAAAAGGCAAGGCAAAAGGCAAGGCAAGGCAAGGCAAAAGGCAAGGCAAAAGGCAAGGCAAGGCAAGACAAGGAAAAAGGATAGGCAAAAGGCAAGGCAAGGCAAGGCAAGGCAAAAGGAAAGGCAAAAGGCAAGGCAAGGCACGGCAAGGCAAGGCAAAAGGCAAGGCAAAAGGCAAGGCAAGGCAAGGCATGTCAAAAGGCAACGCAAAAGGCAAGGAAAAGCAAAAGGCAAAGGAAAAGGCAAGGGAAGGCAAGGCAAGGCAAAAGGGAAGGCAAAATGCAAGGCAAAAGGCAAGGCAAAAGGCAAGGCAAGGCAAGGCAGGAGAAAAGGGAAGGCAAGGCAAAAGGCAAGGGAAGGCAAGGCAAAAGGCAAGGCAAGGCAAGGCAAAAGGCAAGGCAAAAGGCAAGGCAAGGCAAGGCAAAAGGCAAGGCAAAAGGCAAGGCAAGGCAAGGCAAAAGGCAAGGCAAGGCAAGGCAAGGCAAAAGGCAAGGCAAAAGGAAAGGCAACGCAAGGCAAAATGCCAGGCAAGGCAAGGCAAAAGGCAAGGCAAGGCAACGCAAAAGGCAAGGAAAGGCAAGGCAAGGCAAAAGGCAAGGCAAGGAAAGGCAACGCAAAAGGCAAGGCAAAAGGCAAGGCAAGGCAAGGCAAGTCAAAAGGCAAGGCAAAAGGTAAGGCAAGGCAAAAGGCAAGGCAAAAGGCAAGGAAAGGCAAGGCAAGGCAAAAGACAAGGCAAAAGGCAAGGCAAGGCAAGGCAAAAGCCAAGGCAAGGCAAGGCAAGGCAAGGCAAGGCAAAAGGAAATGCATAAGGCAAGGCAAGGCAAGGTGAGACAAATGGCAAGGCAAAAGGCAAGGAAAGGCAACGCAAGGCAAAATACAAGGCAATGCAAAAGGCAAGGCAAAAGGCAAGGCAAGGCAAAGGCAAGGCAAAAGGCAAGGCAAAAGGCAAGGCAAGGCAAGTCAAGCCAAAAGGCAAGGCAAAAGGCAAGGCAAGGCAAGGCAAGGCATAAGGCAAGGCAAAAGGCAAAGCAAGGGAATCCAAAGGAAAGGCAAAAGGCAAGACAAAAGAAATGCAAGGCAAGGCAAGGCAAAAGGCAATGCAAAAGGCAAGGCAAGGCAAGGCAAGGCAAAAGGCAAGGCAAAAGGCAAGGCAAGGCAAGGCAAGGCAAGGCAAGGCAAAAGACAAGGCAAAAGGCAAGGCAAGGCAAGGCAAGGCAAGGTAAGGCAAGGCAAAAGGCCAGGCAAGGCAAGGCAAAAGGCAAGGCAATGCTAGGCAAAAGGCAAGGCAAAAGTCCAGGCAAGGCAAGGCAAAATGCAAGGCAATGCAAGGCAAAAGGCAAGGCAAAAGGCAAGGCAAGGCAATGCAAAAGGCAAGGCAAGGGGCAAGGCAAGGCAAGGCAAAAGGCAAGGTAAACGGCAAGGCAGGATAAGGCAAGGTAAAATGCAAGGCAAAAGGCAAGGCAAGGCAAGGCAACAGGCAAGGCAAAAGGCAAGGCAAGGCAAGGCAAGGCAAAAGGCAAGGCAAAAGGCAAGGCAAGGCAAGGAAAGGCAAAAGGCAAAGTAAAAGGCAAGGCAAGGCAAGGCAAAAGGCAAGGCAAAAGGCAAGGCAAGGCAAGACAAGGCAAAAGGCAAGACAAAAGGCAAGGCAAGGCAAGGCAAAAGGCAAGGCAAGGCAAGGCAAGGCAAAAGGCATGGCAAAAGGCAAGGCAAGGCAAGGCAAAAGGCAAGGCAAGTCAAGGCAAAAGGAAAGGCAAGGCAAGGAAAGGCAAAACGCAAGGCAAAAGGCAAGGCAAAAGGCAAGGAAAGGCAAGGCAAGGCAAAAGCCAAGGCAAAAGCCAAGGCAAGGCAAGGCAGGGCAAAAGGCAAGGCAAAAGGCAAGGCAAAAGGCAAGGCAAGACAAGGCAAAAGGCAAGGAAAGGCAAGGCAAGGCAAGGCAAAAGGCAAGGCAAAAGGCAAGGCAAAAGGCACGGCAAAAAGTCAAGGCAAAAGGCATTGCAAAAGGCAGGGCAAAACACAACGTAAGGGAAGGCAAAAGGCAGGGCAAAAGGCAAGGCAATGTAAGAAAAGGCAAGGCAAGAAAAGACAAGGGAAGAAAAGGCAAGAAAAGGCAAGGCAAGAAAAGTCGAGAAAAGGCAAGGCAAGGCAAGGCAAAAGGCAAGGCAAGGCAAAAGGCAAAGCAAAAGGCAAGGCAAGGCAAGGCAAGGCAAAAGGCAAGGCAAAAGGCAAGGCAAAAGGAAAGGAAAGGCAAGGCAAGGCAAAAGGCAAGGCAAAAGGCAAGGCAAAAGGCAAGGCAAAAGGCAAGGCAAGGCAAGGCAAAAGGCAAGGCAAGGCAAGGCAATGGAAAAGGCAAGGCAAAAGGAAAGGCAAGGCAAGGCAAAAGGACAGGCAAGGCAAGGCAAGGCAAGGCAAAAGGCAAGGCAAGGCAAGGCAAGGCAAAAGGCAAGGCAAGGCAAGGCAACACAAAAGGCAAGGCAAGGCAAAAGACAAGGCAAGGCAAGGGAAGGCAAAAGGCAAGGAAAGGCAAAAGGCAAGGCAAGGCAAGGCAATGCAAAAGGCAAGGAAAAAGGCAAGGCAAGGCAAAGGCAAGGCAAAAGGCAAGGCAAGGCAAGACAAGGCAAAAGTCAAGGCAAAAGGCAAGGCAAGGCAAAAGGAACGGCAAAGGCAAGGCAAGGAAATGCAAAAGGCAAGGCAAAAGGCAAGGCAAAAGGCAAGGAAAGGCAAGGCAAGGCAAAAGGCAAGTCAAAAGGCAAGGCAAGGCAAGGAAAAAGGCAAGGAAAAAGACACAGCAAAAGGCAAGGCAAGGAAAAAGACACGGCAAAAGGCAAGGCAAGGCAAGGCAAAAGGCAAGGCAAAAGGCAAGGCAAGGCAAGGCAAGGCAACAGGCAAGGCAAAAGGCAAGGCAAGGAAACGCAAGGCACAAGGCAAGGCAAAAGACAAGGCAAGGCAAGGCAAGGCAAAACACATGGCAAAAGACAAGGCACGGCAAGGCAAGGCAAGGGAAGGCAAAAGGCAAGGAAAGGCAAGGTAATGCAAATGGCAAGGCAAAAGGCAACGCAAGGCAAAAGGCAAGGAAAAAGGCAAGGCAAGGAAAAGGCAAGGAAAAAGGCAAGGCAAGGCAAGACAAGGCAAAAGGCAAGGCAAGGCAAGACAATAGGAAAGGCAAAAGACAAGGCAAGGCAAAGCAAAAGGCAAGGCAAAAGGCAAGGCAAGGCAAGGCAAGGCAAAATGCAAGGCAAAAGGCAAGGCAAGGCAAAAGGCACGGCAAAAGGCAATGCAAGGCAATGCAAAAGGCAAGGCAAAAGGCAAGGCAAGGCAAGGCAAGGCAAAAGGCAAGGTAAAAGGCAAGGCAAGGCAAGGCAAAAGGCAAGGCAAAAGGCAAGGCAAGGCAAGGCAAAAGGCAAGGCAAAAGGAACGGCAAGGCAAGGCTAGGCAAAAGGCAAGGCAAAAGACAAGGCAAGGCAAAGCAAAAGACAAGGCAAGGCAGGCAAGGCAAAGCGAAAGCCAAAAGACAAGGCAAGGAAAAGCAAAAGGAAAGGCAAAAGGCAAGGCAAGGCAAGGTAAGACAAATGGCAAGGCAAAAGGCAAGGCAAGGCAAAAGGCAAGGCAATGCAAAAGGCAAGGCAAAAGGCAAGGCAAGAGGCAAGGCAAGGCAAAAGGCAAGGCAAGGCAAAAGGCAAGGCAAGGCAAGGCAAAAGGCAAGGAAAAAGGCAAGGCAAAAGGCAAGGCAAGGCAAAAGACACGGCAAAAGGCAAGCGAAGTCAAGGCAAAAGGCAAGGCAAAAGGAGGCAAGGCAAAAGGCACGGCAAAAGGCAAGGCAAAGCAATGCAAAAGGCAACGCAAAAGGCAAGGCAATAGGCAAGGCAAGGCAAGGCAAGGCAAAGGACAAGGCAAAAGGCAAGGCAAGTCAAGGCAAAAGGCAAGGAAAAAGGCAAGGCAAAAGGCAAGGCAAGGCAAAAGACACGGCAACAGGCAAGGCAAGGCAAGGCAAAAGGCAAGGCAAAAGGCAAGGCAAGGAAAGGCAAGGCACAAGGAAAGGCACAAGGCAAGGCAACACAAGGCAAGGCAAAAGGCAAGGCAAAAGACAAGGCAAGGCAAGGCAAGGCAAAACACATGGCAAAGGACAAGGCAAGGCAAGGCAAGGCAAGGCAAAAGGCAGGGTAAAAGGCAAGGCAAGGGAAGAAAAGGCAAGGCAAGAAAAGGCAAGGCAAGACAAGGCAAGAAAAGGCAAGGCAAGAAAAGTCAAGAAAAGGCAAGGCAAGGCAAGGCAAAAGGCAAGGCAAGGCAAAAGGCAAGGCAAAAGGCAAGGCAAGGCAAGGCAAAGCAAGGCAAGGCAAAAGGCAAGGGAAAAGTCAAGGCAAGGCAAGGCAAAAGGCAAGGTAAAAGATAAGGCAAGGTAAGGCAAAAGACAAGGCAAAAGGAAAGGCAAGGCAAGGCAAAAGGCAAGGCAAAAGGCAACGCAAGGCAAGGCAAGGCAAAAGGATAGGCAAGGCAAAAGGCAAGGCAAGGCAAGGCAAAAGGCAAGGCAAAAGGCAAGGCAAGGCAAGGGAAGGCAAAAGACAAGGCAAAAGGGAAGGCAAGGCAAGGCAAGGAAAAAGGCATGGCAAAAGGCAAGGCAAGACAAGGCAAGGCAAAACGCAAGACAAAACGCAAGGTAAGGCAAGGCAAGGCAAAAGGCAAAGCAAAAGGCAAGGAAAGGCAAGGCAAGGGAAAAGGAAAGGCAAGGCAAAAGGCAAGGCAAAAGGCAAGGCAAGGCAAGGCAAGGCAAAGCAAAAGGCAAGGCAAAAGGCAAGGCAAAAGGCAAGGCAAGGCAAGGCAAGGCAAAAGGCAAGGCAAAAGGCAAGGTAAGGCAAGGCAAGGCAAAAGGTAAGGTAAAAGATAAGGCAAAAGGCAAAGCAAGGCAAGGCAAAGCAAAAGGCAAGGCAAAAGGCAAGGGAAAAGGCAAGGCAAGGCAAGGCAAGGCAAAAGGCATGGCAAAAGGCAAGGCAAGAGAAGGCAAGGCAAAAGGCAAGGCAAGAGAAGGCAAGGCAAAAGGCAAGGCGAAAGGCAAGGTAAGGCAAGGCGAAAGGCAAGTTAAGGCAAGGCGAAAGGCAAGGTAAGGCAAGGCAAGGCAAAAGGCAAGGCAAGGCAAAAGATAATGCAAAAGAAAAGGCAAGGCAAGGCAAAAGGCAAGGCAAGGCAAGCCAAAAGGCAAGGCAAAAGGCAAGGCAACGCAAGGCAAAAGACAAGGCAAAAGACAAGGCAAGGCAAGGCAAAAGATAAGGCAAAAGGCAAGGCAGGGCAAGGAAAAGGCAAGGCAAAAGACAAGGCAAAAGGCAAAGCAAGGCCAAAGGGAAGGCAAAAGGCAAGGCAAGGCAAGGCAAAGCAAAAGGCAAGGCAAAAGGCAAGGCAAGGCAATGCAAGGCAAAAGACAAGGCAAAAGGCAAGGCAAAAGGCAAGGCAAGGCAAGGTAAGGCAAAAGGCAAGGTTAAAGATAAGGGAAGGCAAGGCAAAAGACAAGGCAAAAGGCAAGGCAAGGCAAGGCATAAGGCAAGGCAAAAGGCAAGGCAAGGCAAGACAAGGAAAAAGGATAGGCAAAAGGCAAGGCAAGGCAAGGCAAGGCAAAAGGCAAGGCAAAAGGCAAGGCAAGGCAAGGCAAGGCAAGGCAAAAGGCAAGGCAAAAGGCAAGGCAAGGCAAGGCATGTCAAAAGGCAACGCAAAAGGCAAGGAAAAGCAAAAGGCAAAGGAAAAGGCAAGGGAAGGCAAGGCAAGGCAAAAGGGAAGGCAAAATGCAAGGCAAAAGGCAAGGCAAAAGGCAAGGCAAGGCAAGGCAGGAGAAAAGGGAAGGCAAGGCAAAAGGCAAGGCAAGGCAAGGCAAAAGACAAGGCAAAAGGCAAGGCAAGGCAAGGCAAGGCAAAAGGCAAGGCAAAAGGCAAGGCAAGGCAAGGCAAAAGGCAAGGCAAGGCAAGGCAAGGCAAAAGGCAAGGCAAAGGAAAGGCAATGCAAGGCAAAATGCCAGGCAAGGCAAGGCAAAATGCCAGGCAAGGCAAGGCAAAAGGCAAGGCAAGGCAACGCAAAAGGCAAGGAAAGGCAAGGCAAGGCAAAAGGCAAGGCAAGGAAAGGCAACGCAAAAGGCAAGGCAAAAGGCAAGGCAAGGCAAGGCAATTCAAAAGGCAAGGCAAAAGGCAAGGCAAGGCAAAAGGCAAGGCAAAAGGCAAGGAAAGGCAAGGCAAGGCAAAAGACAAGGCAAAAGGCAAGGCAAGGCAAGGCAAAAGCCAAGGCAAGGCAAGGCAAGGCAAGGCAAGGCAAAAGGAAATGAAAAATGCAAGGCAAGGCAAGGTGAGACAAATGGCAAGGCAAAAGGCAAGGAAAGGCAAGGCAAGGGAAAATACAAGGCAATGCAAAAGGCAAGGCAATAGGCAAGGCAAGGCAAAGGCAAGGCAAAAGGCAAGGCAAGGCAAGGCAAGGCAAGTTAAGCCAAAAGGCAAGGCAAAAGGCAAGGCAAGGCAAGGCAAAGCATAAGGCAAGGCAAAAGGCAAAGCAAGGGAATCCAAAGGAAAGGCAAAAGGCAAGGCAAAAGAAATGCAAGGCAAGGCAAGGCAAAAGGCAAGGCAAAAGGCAAGGCAAGGCAAGGCAAGGCAAAAGGCAAGGCAAAAGGCAATGCAAGGCAAGGCAAGGCAAGGCAAGGCAAAAGACAAGGCAAAAGGCAAGGCAAGGCAAGGCAAGGCAAGGTAAGGCAAGGCAAAAGGCCAGGCAAGGCAAGGCAAAAGGCAAGGCAATGCTAGGCAAAAGGCAAGGCAAAAGTCCAGGCAAGGCAAGGCAAAAGGCAAGGCAATGCTAGGCAAAAGGCAAGGCAAAAGGCAAGGCAAGGCAATGCAAAAGGCAAGGCAAGGGGCAAGGCAAGGCAAGGCAAAAGGCAAGGTAAACGGCAAGGCAGGATAAGGCAAGGTAAAATGCAAGGCAAAAGGCAAGGCAAGGCAAGGCAACAGGCAAGGCAAAAGGCAAGGCAAGGCAAGGCAAGGCAAAAGGCAAGGCAAAAGGCAAGGCAAGGCAAGGAAAGGCAAAAGGCAAAGTAAAAGGCAAGGCAAGGCAAGGCAAAAGGCAAGGCAAAAGGCAAGGCAAGGCAAGGCAAGGCAAAAGGAAGACAAAAGGCAAGGCAAGGCAAGGCAAAAGGCAAGGCAAGGCAAGGCAAGGCAAAAGGCATGGCAAAAGGCAAGGCAAGGCAAGGCAAAAGGCAAGGAAGTCAAGGCAAAAGGAAAGGCAAGGCAAGGAAAGGCAAAACGCAAGGCAAAAGGCAAGGCAAAAGGCAAGGAAAGGCAAGGCAAGGCAAAAGCCAAGGCAAAAGCCAAGGCAAGGCAAGGCAGGGCAAAAGGCAAGGCAAAAGGCAAGGCAAAAGGCAAGGCAAGACAAGGCAAAAGGCAAGGAAAGGCAAGGCAGTGCAGGGCAAAAGGCAAGTCAAAAGGCAAGGCAAAAGGCACGGCAAAAAGTCAAGGCAAAAGGCGTTGCAAAAGGCAGGGCAAAACGCAACGCAAGGCAAGGCAAAAGGCAAGGCAAAAGGCAAGGCAATGCAAGAAAAGGCAAGGCAAGAAAAGACAAGGGAAGAAAAGGCAAGAAAAGGCAAGGCAAGAAAAGTCAAGAAAAGGCAAGGCAAGGCAAGGCAAAAGGCAAGGCAAGGCAAAAGGCAAGGCAAAAGGCAAGGCAAGGCAAAAGGCAAGGCAATGCAAAAGGCAAGGCAAAAGGCAAGGCAAGAGGCAAGGCAAGGCAAAAGGCAAGGCAAGGCAAAAGGCAAGGCAAGGCAAGGCAAAAGGCAAGGAAAAAGGCAAGGCAAAAGGCAAGGCAACGCAAAAGACACGGCAAAAGGCAAGCGAAGTCAAGGCAAAAGGCAAGGCAAAAGGAGGCAAGGCAAAAGGCACGGCAAAAGGCAAGGCAAAGCAATGCAAAAGGCAACGCAAAAGGCAAGGCAATAGGCAAGGCAAGGCAAGGCAAGGCAAAGGACAAGGCAAAAGGCAAGGCAAGTCAAGGCAAAAGGCAAGGAAAAAGGCAAGGCAAAAGCCAAGGCAAGGCAAAAGACACGGCAACAGGCAAGGCAAGGCAAGGCAAAAGGCAAGGCAAAAGGCAAGGCAAGGAAAGGCAAGGCACAAGGAAAGGCACAAGGCAAGGCAACACAAGGCAAGGCAAAAGGCAAGGCAAAAGACAAGGCAAGGCAAGGCAAGGCAAAACACATGGCAAAGGACAAGGCAAGGCAAGGCAAGGCAAGGCAAAAGGCAGGGCAAAAGGCAAGGCAAGGGAAGAAAAGGCAAGGCAAGAAAAGGCAAGGCAAGACAAGGCAAGAAAAGGCAAGGCAAGAAAAGTCAAGAAAAGGCAAGGCAAGGCAAGGCAAAAGGCAAGGCAAGGCAAAAGGCAAGGCAAAAGGCAAGGCAAGGCAAAAGGCAAGGCAATGCAAAAGGCAAGGCAAAAGGCAAGGCAAGAGGCAAGGCAAGGCAAAAGGCAAGGCAAGGCAAAAGGCAAGGCAAGGCAAGGCAAAAGGCAAGGAAAAAGGCAAGGCAAAAGGCAAGGCAACGCAAAAGACACGGCAAAAGGCAAGCGAAGTCAAGGCAAAAGGCAAGGCAAAAGGAGGCAAGGCAAAAGGCACGGCAAAAGGCAAGGCAAAGCAATGCAAAAGGCAACGCAAAAGGCAAGGCAATAGGCAAGGCAAGGCAAGGCAAGGCAAAGGACAAGGCAAAAGGCAAGGCAAGTCAAGGCAAAAGGCAAGGAAAAAGGCAAGGCAAAAGCCAAGGCAAGGCAAAAGACACGGCAACAGGCAAGGCAAGGCAAGGCAAAAGGCAAGGCAAAAGGCAAGGCAAGGAAAGGCAAGGCACAAGGAAAGGCACAAGGCAAGGCAACACAAGGCAAGGCAAAAGGCAAGGCAAAAGACAAGGCAAGGCAAGGCAAGGCAAAACACATGGCAAAGGACAAGGCAAGGCAAGGCAAGGCAAGGCAAAAGGCAGGGCAAAAGGCAAGGCAAGGGAAGAAAAGGCAAGGCAAGAAAAGGCAAGGCAAGACAAGGCAAGAAAAGGCAAGGCAAGAAAAGTCAAGAAAAGGCAAGGCAAGGCAAGGCAAAAGGCAAGGCAAGGCAAAAGGCAAGGCAAAAGGCAAGGCAAGGCAAGGCAAAGCAAGGCAAGGCAAAAGGCAAGGGAAAAGGCAAGGCAAGGCAAGGCAAAAGGCAAGGTAAAAGATAAGGCAAGGTAAGGCAAAAGACAAGGCAAAAGGAAAGGCAAGGCAAGGCAAAAGGCAAGGCAAAAGGCAAGGCAAGGCAAGGCAAGGCAAAAGGATAGGCAAGGCAAAAGGCAAGGCAAGGCAAGGCAAAAGGCAAGGCAAAAGGCAAGGCAAGGCAAGGGAAGGCAAAAGACAAGGCAAAAGGGAAGGCAAGGCAAGGCAAAGAAAAAGGCATGGCAAAAGGCAAGGCAAGACAAGGCAAGGCAAAACGCAAGACAAAACGCAAGGTAAGGCAAGGCAAGGCAAAAGGCAAAGCAAAAGGCAAGGAAAGGCAAGGCAAGGGAAAAGGAAAGGCAAGGCAAAAGGCAAGGCAAAAGGCAAGGCAAGGCAAGGCAAGGCAAAGCAAAAGGCAAGGCAAAAGGCAAGGCAAAAGGCAAGGCAAGGCAAGGCAAGGCAAAAGGCAAGGCAAAAGGCAAGGTAAGGCAAGGCAAGGCAAAAGGTAAGGTAAAAGATAAGGCAAAAGGCAAAGCAAGGCAAGGCAAAGCAAAAGGCAAGGCAAAAGGCAAGGGAAAAGGCAAGGCAAGGCAAGGCAAGGCAAAAGGCATGGCAAAAGGCAAGGCAAGAGAAGGCAAGGCAAAAGGCAAGGCAAGAGAAGGCAAGGCAAAAGGCAAGGCGAAAGGCAAGGTAAGGCAAGGCAAGGCAAAAGGCAAGGCAAGGCAAAAGATAATGCAAAAGAAAAGGCAAGGCAAGGCAAAAGGCAAGGCAAGGCAAGCCAAAAGGCAAGGCAAAAGGCAAGGCAACGCAAGGCAAAAGACAAGGCAAAAGACAAGGCAAGGCAAGGCAAAAGATAAGGCAAAAGGCAAGGCAGGGCAAGGAAAAGGCAAGGCAAAAGACAAGGCAAAAGGCAAAGCAAGGCCAAAGGGAAGGCAAAAGGCAAGGCAAGGCAAGGCAAAGCAAAAGGCAAGGCAAAAGGCAAGGCAAGGCAATGCAAGGCAAAAGACAAGGCAAAAGGCAAGGCAAAAGGCAAGGCAAGGCAAGGTAAGGCAAAAGGCAAGGTAAAAGATAAGGCAAGGCAAGGCAAAAGACAAGGCAAAAGGCAAGGCAAGGCAAGGCATAAGGCAAGGCAAAAGGCAAGGCAAGGCAAGACAAGGAAAAAGGATAGGCAAAAGGCAAGGCAAGGCAAGGCAAGGCAAAAGGCAAGGCAAAAGGCAAGGCAAGGCAAGGCAAGGCAAGGCAAAAGGCAAGGCAAAAGGCAAGGCAAGGCAAGGCATGTCAAAAGGCAACGCAAAAGGCAAGGAAAAGCAAAAGGCAAAGGAAAAGGCAAGGGAAGGCAAGGCAAGGCAAAAGGGAAGGCAAAATGCAAGGCAAAAGGCAAGGCAAAAGGCAAGGAAAGGCAAGGCAGGAGAAAAGGGAAGGCAAGGCAAAAGGCAAGGCAAGGCAAGGCAAAAGACAAGGCAAAAGGCAAGGCAAGGCAAGGCAAGGCAAAAGGCAAGGCAAAAGGCAAGGCAAGGCAAGGCAAAAGGCAAGGCAAGGCAAGGCAAGGCAAAAGGCAAGGCAAAGGAAAGGCAATGCAAGGCAAAATGCCAGGCAAGGCAAGGCAAAATGCCAGGCAAGGCAAGGCAAAAGGCAAGGCAAGGCAACGCAAAAGGCAAGGAAAGGCAAGGCAAGGCAAAAGGCAAGGCAAGGAAAGGCAACGCAAAAGGCAAGGCAAAAGGCAAGGCAAGGCAAGGCAATTCAAAAGGCAAGGCAAAAGGCAAGGCAAGGCAAAAGGCAAGGCAAAAGGCAAGGAAAGGCAAGGCAAGGCAAAAGACAAGGCAAAAGGCAAGGCAAGGCAAGGCAAAAGCCAAGGCAAGGCAAGGCAAGGCAAGGCAAGGCAAAAGGAAATGCAAAATGCAAGGCAAGGCAAGGTGAGACAAATGGCAAGGCAAAAGGCAAGGAAAGGCAAGGCAAGGGAAAATACAAGGCAATGCAAAAGGCAAGGCAATAAGCAAGGCAAGGCAAAGGCAAGGCAAAAGGCAAGGCAAGGCAAGGCAAGGCAAGTCAAGCCAAAAGGCAAGGCAAAAGGCAAGGCAAGGCAAGGCAAAGCATAAGGCAAGGCAAAAGGCAAAGCAAGGGAATCCAAAGGAAAGGCAAAAGGCAAGGCAAAAGAAATGCAAGGCAAGGCAAGGCAAAAGGCAAGGCAAAAGGCAAGGCAAAAGGCAAGGCAAAAGGCAAGGCAAGGCAAGGCAAGGCAAAAGGCAAGGCAAAAGGCAATGCAAGGCAAGGCAAGGCAAGGCAAGGCAAAAGACAAGGCAAAAGGCAAGGCAAGGCAAGGCAAGGCAAGGTAAGGCAAGGCAAAAGGCCAGGCAAGGCAAGGCAAAAGGCAAGGCAATGCTAGGCAAAAGGCAAGGCAAAAGTCCAGGCAAGGCAAGGCAAAAGGCAAGGCAAGGCAAAAGGCAAGGCAATGCTAGGCAAAAGGCAAGGCAAAAGGCAAGGCAAGGCAATGCAAAAGGCAAGGCAAGGGGCAAGGCAAGGCAAGGCAAAAGGCAAGGTAAACGGCAAGGCAGGATAAGGCAAGGTAAAATGCAAGGCAAAAGGCAAGGCAAGGCAAGGCAACAGGCAAGGCAAAAGGCAAGGCAAGGCAAGGCAAGGCAAAAGGCAAGGCAAAAGGCAAGGCAAGGCAAGGAAAGGCAAAAGGCAAAGTAAAAGGCAAGGCAAGGCAAGGCAAAAGGCAAGGCAAAAGGCAAGGCAAGGCAAGGCAAGGCAAAAGGAAGACAAAAGGCAAGGCAAGGCAAGGCAAAAGGCAAGGCAAGGCAAGGCAAGGCAAAAGGCATGGCAAAAGGCAAGGCAAGGCAAGGCAAAAGGCAAGGCAAGTCAAGGCAAAAGGAAAGGCAAGGCAAGGAAAGGCAAAACGCAAGGCAAAAGGCAAGGCAAAAGGCAAGGAAAGGCAAGGCAAGGCAAAAGCCAAGGCAAAAGCCAAGGCAAGGCAAGGCAGGGCAAAAGGCAAGGCAAAAGGCAAGGCAAAAGGCAAGGCAAGACAGGGCAAAAGGCAAGGAAAGGCAAGGCAATGCAGGGCAAAAGGCAAGTCAAAAGGCAAGGCAAAAGGCACGGCAAAAAGTCAAGGCAAAAGGCGTTGCAAAAGGCAGGGCAAAACGAAACGCAAGGCAAGGCAAAAGGCAAGGCAAAAGGCAAGGCAATGCAAGAAAAGGCAAGGCAAGAAAAGACAAGGGAAGAAAAGGCAAGAAAAGGCAAGGCAAGAAAAGTCAAGAAAAGGCAAGGCAAGGCAAGGCAAAAGGCAAGGCAAGGCAAAAGGCAAGGCAAAAGGCAAGGCAAGGCAAGGCAAGGCAAAAGGCAAGGCAAAAGGCAAGGCAAAAGGCAAGGCAAAAGGCAAGGCAAAAGGCAAGGCAAGGCAAGGCAAGGCAAAAGGCAAGGCAAAAGGCAAGGCAAAAGGCAAGGCAAAAGGCAAGGCAAGGCAAGGCAAGGCAAAAGGCAAGGTAAAAGATAAGGGAAGGCAAGGCAAAAGACAAGGCAAAAGGCAAGGCAAAAGGCAAGGCAAGGCAAGGTAAGGCAAAAGGCAAGGTAAAAGATAAGGCAAGTCAAGCCAAAAGGCAAGGCAAAAGGCAAGGCAAGGCAAGGCAAAAGGCAAGGCAAAAGGCAAGGCAAGGCAAGACAAGGAAAAAGGATAGGCAAAAGGCAAGGCAAGGCAAGGCAAGGCAAAAGGAAAGGCAAAAGGCAAGGCAAGGCAAGGCAAGGCAAGGCAAAAGGCAAGGCAAAAGGCAAGGCAAGGCAAGGCATGTCAAAAGGCAACGCAAAAGGCAAGGAAAAGCAAAAGGCAAAGGAAAAGGCAAGGGAAGGCAAGGCAAGGCAAAAGGGAAGGCAAAATGCAAGGCAAAAGGCAAGGCGAAAGGCAAGGCAAGGCAAGGCAGGAGAAAAGGGAAGGCAAGGCAAAAGGCAAGGGAAGGCAAGGCAAAAGGCAAGGCAAGGCAAGGCAAAAGGCAAGGCAAAAGGCAAGGCAAGGCAAGGCAAGGCAAAAGGCAAGGCAAAAGGCAAGGCAAGGCAAGGCAAAAGGCAAGGCAAGGCAAGGCAAGGCAAAAGGCAAGGCAAAAGGAAAGGCAACGCAAGGCAAAATGCCAGGCAAGGCAAGGCAAAAGGCAAGGCAAGGCAACGCAAAAGGCAAGGAAAGGCAAGGCAAGGTAAAAGGCAAGGCAAGGAAAGGCAACGCAAAAGGCAAGGCAAAAGGCAAGGCAAGGCAAGGCAAGTCAAAAGGCAAGGCAAAAGGTAAGGCAAGGCAAAAGGCAAGGCAAAAGGCAAGGAAAGGCAAGGCAAGGCAAAAGACAAGGCAAAAGGCAAGGCAAGGCAAGGCAAAAGCCAAGGCAAGGCAAGGCAAGGCAAGGCAAGGCAAAAGGAAATGCATAAGGCAAGGCAAGGCAAGGTGAGACAAATGGCAAGGCAAAAGCCAAGGCAAGGCAAGGCAAGGCAAGGCAAGGCAAAAGGAAATGCATAAGGCAAGGCAAGGCAAGGCAAGGCATAAGGCAAGGCAAAAGGCAAAGCAAGGGAATCCAAAGGAAAGGCAAAAGGCAAGGCAAAAGAAATGCAAGGCAAGGCAAGGCAAAAGGCAATGCAAAAGGCAAGGCAAGGCAAGGCAAAATGCAAGGCAAAAGGCAAGGCAAGGCAAGGCAAGGCAAGGCAAGGCAAAAGGCAAGGCAAAATGCAAGTCAAAAGGCAAGGCAAGGCAAGGCAAGGCAAGGCAAGGCAAGGTAAGGCAAGGCAAAAGGCCAGGCAAGGCAAGGCAAAAGGCAAGGCAATGCTAGGCAAAAGGCAAGGCAAATGTCCAGGCAAGGCAAGGCAAAATGCAAGGCAATGCTAGGCAAAAGGCAAGGCAAAAGGCAAGGCAAGGCAATGCAAAAGGCAAGGCAAGGGGCAAGGCAAGGCAAGGCAAAAGGCAAGGTAAACGGCAAGGCAGGATAAGGCAAGATAAAATGCAAGGCAAAAGGCAAGGCAAGGCAAGGCAACAGGCAAGGCAAAAGGCAAGGCAAGGCAAGGCAAAAGGCAAGGCAAAAGGCAAGGCAAGGCAAGGAAAGGCAAAAGGCAAAGTAAAAGGCAAGGCAAGGCAAGGCAAAAGGCAAGGCAAAAGGCAAGGCAAGGCAAGGCAAGGCAAAAGGCAAGACAAAAGGCAAGGCAAGGCAAGGCAAAAGGCAAGGCAAGGCAAGGCAAGGCAAAAGGCATGGCAAAAGGCATGGCAAAAGGCAAGGCAAGGCAAGGCAAAAGGCAAGGCAAGTCAAGGCAAAAGGAAAGGCAAGGCAAGGAAAGGCAAAACGCAAGGCAAAAGGCAAGGCAAAAGGCAAGGAAAGGCAAGGCAAGGCAAAAGCCAAGGCAAAAGCCAAGGCAAGGCAAGGCAGGGCAAAAGGCAAGGCAAAAGGCAAGGCAAAAGGCAAGGCAAGACAAGGCAAAAGGCAAGGAAAGGCAAGGCAAGGCAAGGCAAAAGGCAAGGCAAAAGGCAAGGTAAAAGGCACGGCAAAAAGTCAAGGCAAAATGCATTGCAAAAGGCAGGGCAAAACGCAACGCAAGGCAAGGCAAAAGGCAAGGCAATGCAAGAAAATGCAAGGCAAGAAAAGACAAGGGAAGAAAAGGCAAGAAAAGGCAAGGCAAGAAAAGTCAAGAAAAGGCAAGGCAAGGCAAGGCAAAAGGCAAGGCAAGGCAAAAGGCAAAGCAAAAGGCAAGGCAAGGCAAGGCAAGGCAAAAGGCAAGGCAAAAGGCAAGGCAAAAGGCAAGGCAAGGCAAGGCAAGGCAAAAGGCAAGGCAAAAGGCAAGGCAAAAGGCAAGGCAAAAGGCAAGGCAAGGCAAGGCAAGGCAAAAGGCAAGGCAAAAGGCAAGGCAAAAGGCAAGGCAAAAGGCAAGGCAAGGCAAGGCAAGGCAAAAGGCAAGGTAAAAGATAAGGGAAGGCAAGGCAAAAGACAAGGCAAAAGGCAAGGCAAAAGGCAAGGCAAGGCAAGGTAAAGGCAAAAGGCAAGGTAAAAGATAAGGCAAGTCAAGCCAAAAGGCAAGGCAAAAGGCAAGGCAAGGCAAGGCAAAACGCAAGGCAAAAGGCAAGGCAAGGCAAGACAAGGAAAAAGGATAGGCAAAAGGCAAGGCAAGGCAAGGCAAGGCAAAAGGCAAGGCAAAAGGCAAGGCAAGGCAAGGCAAGGCAAAAGGCAAGGCAAGGCAAGGCAAAAGGCAAGGCAAGGCAAGGCATGGCAAAAGGCAACGCAAAAGGCAAGGAAAAGCAAAAGGCAAAGGAAAAGGCAAGGGAAGGCAAGGCAAGGCAAAAGGGAAGGCAAAATGCAAGGCAAAAGGCAAGGCAAAAGGCAAGGCAAGGCAAGGCAGGAGAAAAGTGAAGGCAAGGCAAAAGGCAAGGCAAGGCAAGGCAAAAGGCAAGACAAAAGGCAAGGCAAGGCAAGGCAAGGCAAAAGGCAAGGCAAAAGGCAAGGCAAGGCAAGGCAAAAGGCAAGGCAAGGCAAGGCAATGCAAAAGGCAAGGCAAAAGGAAAGGCAAGGCAAGGCAAAAGGACAGGCAAGGCAAGGCAAGGCAAGGCAAAAGGCAAGGCAAGGCAACGCAAAAGGCAAGGCAAGGCAAGGCAAGGCAAAAGGCAAGGCAAGGCAACACAAAAGGCAAGGCAAGGCAAGGCAACAGGGAAGGCAAAAGGCAAGGCAAGGCAACAGGCAAGGCAAAAGGCAAGGCAAGGCAAGGCAACGCAAAAGGCAAGGCAAAAGGCAAGGCAACGCAAGGCAAGTCAAAAGGCAAGGCAAAAGGCAAGGCGAGGCAAAAGGAAAGGCAAAAGGCAAGGAAAGGCAAGGAAAGGTAAAAGACAAGGCAAAAGGCAAGGCAAGGCAAATGGCAAGGCAGGCAAGGCAAGGCAAGGCAAGGCAAAAGGAAATGCAAAAGGCAAGGCAAGGCAAGGTGAGACAAATGGCAAGGCAAAAGGCAAGGAAAGGCAAGGCAAGGCAAAAGACAAGGCAATGCAAAAGGCAAGGCAAAAGGCAAGGCAAGGCAAAGTCAAGGGAAAAGGCAAGGCAAAATGCAAGGAAAGGCAAGTCAAGCCAAAAGGCAAGGCAAAAGGCAAGGCAAGGCAAGGCAAGGCATAAGGCAAGGCAAAAGGCAAAGCAAGGGAATCCAAAGGCAAGGCAAAAGGCAAGGCAAAAGAAATGCAAGGCAAGGCAATGCAAAAGTCAAGGCAAAAGGCAAGGCAAGGCAAGGCAAGGCAAAAGGCAAGGCAAAAGGCAAGGCAAGGCAAGGCAAGGCAAGGCAAGACAAGGCAAAAGGCAAGGCAAAAGGCAAGGCAAGGCAAGGCAAGGCAAGGTAAGGCAAGGCAAAAGGCCAGGCAAGGCAAGGCAAAAGGCAAGGCAAGGCAATGCTAGGCAAAAGGCAAGGCAAAAGGCAAGGTAAACGGCAAGGCAGGACAAGTCAAGGTAAAATGCAAGGCAAAAGGCAAGGCAAGGCAAGGCAACAGGGAAGGCAAAAGGCAAGGCAAGGCAAGGCAAGGCAAAAGGCAAGGCAAAAGGCAAGGCAAGGCAAGGAAAGGCAAAAGGCAAAGCAAAAGGCAAGGCAAGGCAAGGCAAAAGGCAAGGCAAAAGGCAAGGCAAGGCAAGGCAAGGCAAAAGGCAAGACAAAAGGCAAGGCAAGGCAAGGCAAAAGGCAAGGCAAGGCAAGGCAAGGCAAAAGGCATGGCAAAAGGCAAGGCAAGGCAAGGCAAAAGGCATGGCAAAAGGCAAGGCAAGGCAAGGCAAAAGGCAAGGCAAGGCAAGGCAAGGCAAAACGCAAGGCAGAAGGCAAGGCAAAAGGCAAGGAAAGGCAAGGCAAGGCAAAAGGCAAGGCAAAAGCCAAGGCAAGGCAAGGCAGGGCAAAAGCCAAGGCAAAAGGCAAGGAAAGGCAAGGCAAGGCAAAAGACAAGGCAAAAGGCAAGGCAAGGCAAGGCAAAAGGCAAGTCAAGGCAAGGCAAGGAAAGGCAAGGCAAAAGGAAATGCAAAAGGCAAGGCAAGGCAAGGTGAGACAAATGGCAAGGCAAAAGGCAAAGAAAGGCAAGGCAAGGCAAAAGACAAGGCAATGCAAAAGGCAAGGCAAAAGGCAAGGCAAGGCAAAGGCAAGGCAAAAGGCAAGGTAAAAGGCAAGGCAAGGCAAGTCAAGCCAAAAGGCAAGGCAAAAGGCAAGGCAAGGCAAGGTAAGGCATAAGGCAAGTCAAAAGGCAAAGCAAGGGAATCCAACGGCAAGCAAAAGGCAAGGCAAAAGAAATGCAAGGCAAGGCAAGGCAAAAGGCAAGGCAAAAGGCAAGTCAAGGCAAGGCAAGGCAAAAGGCAAGGCAAAGGGCAAGTCAAGGCAAGGCAAGGCAAGGCAAGGCAACAGGCAAGGCAAAAGGCAAGGCAAGGCAAGGCAAGGCAAGGTAACGCAAGGCAAAAGGCCAGGCAAGGCAAGGCAAAAGTCAAGGCAAGGCAATGCTAGGCAAAAGGCAAGGCAAAAGGCAAGGCAAGGCAAGGCAATGCAAAAGGCAAGGCAAGGGGCAAGGCAAGGCAAGGCAAGGCAAAAGGCAAGGTAAACGGCAAGGCAGGACAAGTCAAGGTAAAATGCAAGGCAAAAGGCAAGGCAAGGCAAGGCAACAGGCAAGGCAAAAGGCAAGGCAAGGCAAGGCAAGGCAAAAGGCAAGGCAAAAGGCAAGGCAAGGCAAGGAAAGGCAAAAGGCAAAGCAAAAGGCAAGGCAAGGCAAGGCAAAATGCAAGGCAAAAGGCAAGGCAAGGCAAGGCAAGGCAAAAGGCAAGAGAAAAGGCAAGGCAAGGCAAGGCAAAAGGAAAGGCAAGGCAAGGCAAGGCAAAAGGCATGGCAAAAGGCAAGGAAAGGCAAGGCAAGGCAAGGCAAAAGGCAAGGCAAGGCAAGGCAAAACAAAAGGCAAAAGGCAAGGCAAAAGCAAAGGAAAGGCAAGGCAAGGCAAAAGGCAAGGCAAAAGCCAAGACAAGGCAAGGCAAGGCAAAAGGCAAGGCAAAAGGCAAGGCAAAAGTCAAGGCAAGGCAAGACAAGGCAAAGGCAAGGCAAAAGGCAAGGCAAGGCAGGGCAAAATGCAAGGCAAACGGCAAGACAAGACAAGTCAGGGCAAAAGGCAAGGCAAAAGGCAAGGCAAGGCAAGGCAAAAGGCAAGGCAAAACGCAAGGCTTGGCAAGGCAAAAGGCAAGGCAAAAGTCAAGGCAAGGCAAGGCAAGGCAAGGTGAGACAAGGCAAAAGGCAAGGCAAGGCAAGGCAAAAGGCAAGCCAAAAGGAAAGGCAAGGCAAGGCAAAAGGCAAGGCAAGGCAAGGCAAAAGGCAAGGCAAGGCAAGCCAAAAGGCAAGGCAAAAGGCAAGGCAAGGCAAGGCAAAAGGCAAGAGAAGGCAAGGCAAGGCAAAGGCAAGGCAAAAGGCAAGGCAAGGCAAGGCAAGGCAAAAGGCAAGGCAAGCAAGGCAAAAGGCAAGGCAAAAGGTAAGGCAAGGCAAGGCAAGGAAAAGGCAAGGCAAAAGGCAAGGCAAGGCAAGGCAAGGCAAAAGGCAAGGCAAGGCAAGGCAAGGCAAAGGCAAGGCAAAAGGCAAGGCAAGGCAAGGCAAGGCAAAAGGCAAGGCAAGGCAAGGCAAGGCAAAAGGCAAGGCAAAAGGCAAGGCAAAAGGCAAGGCAAGGCAAGGCAAAGAAAAAGGCCAGGCAAAAGACAAGGCAAGGCAAGGCAGGGCAAATGGCAAGGCAAAAGGCAAGGCAAAAGGAAAGCCAAACGGCAAGGCAAGGCAAAAGGCAAGACAAAAGGCAAGGCAAGGCAAGGCAAGGCAAAAGGCAAGGCAAAAGGCATGGCAAGGCAAGGCAAAAGGCAAGGCAAGGCAAGGCAAAGCAAAAGGCAAGGCAAAAGGCAAGGCAAGGCAAGGCAAGGCAAGGCAAAAGGCAAGGGAAAAGGCAAGGCAAGGCAAGGCAAGGTAAGGCAACGCAAAAGGCAAGGAAAGGCAAGGCAAAAGGCAAGGAAAGGAAAGGAAAGGCAATGTAAGGCAAAAGGCAAGGCAAAAGGCAAGGCAAGGCAAGGCAATGCAAAAGGCAAGGTAAGAGGCAAGGCAAGGCAAGGCAAGGGAAAACGCAAGGCAAACGGCAAGGTAAGACAAGTCAAGGTAAAATGCAAGGCAAAAGGCAAGGCAAGGCAAGGCAACAGGCAAGGCAAAAGGCAAGGCAGGGCAAGGCAAGGCAAAAGGCAAGGCAAAAGGCAAGGCAAGGCAAGGAAAGGCAAAAGGAAAAGCAAAAGGCAAGGTAAAAGGCAAGGCAAAATGCAAGGCAAAAGGCAAGGCAAGGCAAGGCAAAAGGCAAGGCAAAAGGCAAGGCAAGGCAAGGCAAAAGGCAAAGCAAGGCAAGGCAAGGCAAAAGGCAAGGCAAAAGGCAAGGAAAAGGCAAGGCAAGGCAAGGCAAGGCAAAAGGCAAGGCAAAAGCCAAGGCAAGGCAAGGCAGGGGAAAAGGCAAGGCAAAAGGCAAGGCAAAAGGCAAGGCAAGGCAAGGCAAGGCAAAGGCAAGGCAAAAGGCAAGGCAAGGCAAGGCAAGGCAAGAGGCAAGGCAAATGGCAAGACAAGACAAGTCAAGGCAAAAGGCAACTCAAAAGGCAAGGCAAGGCAAGGAAAGGCAATAGGCAAAGCAATAGGCAAGGCAAGGCAAGGCAAAAGGCAAGGCAAAAGGCAAGGCAAGGCATGGCAAGGCAAAAGGCTAGGCAAAAGGCAAGGCAAAATGCAAGGCAAAGGGCAAGGCAAGGCAAAAGGCAAGGCAAAGTCAAGGCAAGGCAAGGCAAAATGCAAGTCAATGTAAAAGGCAAGGCAAAAGGCAAGGCAAGGCAAGGCAAAATGCAAGGCAAGGCAAAATGCAAGGCAAGGCAAGGCAAGGCAAAAGGCTAGGCAAAAGGCAAGGCAAAAGGCAAGGCAAGTCAAGGCAAGGCAAAAGGCCAGGCAAAAGACAAAGCAAGGCAAGGTAAGGCAAAAGGCAAGGCAAAAGGCAAGGCAAGGCAAGGCAAGGCAAGGCAAAAGGCAAGGCAAAAGGCAAGGCAAAGAAAGGCAAGGTAAAAGGCAAGGCAAGAGGCAAGGCAAGGCAAGGCAAGGCAAAAGGCAAGGCAAACGGCAAGGCAAGACAAGTCAACAGGCGAGGCAAAAGGCAAGGCAAGGCAAAACGCAAGGCAAGGCAAGGCAAGGCAAAAGGCAAGGCAAAAGGCAAGGCAAGGGAAGGCAAGGCAAAAGGCAAGGCAAAAGGCAGGGTAAGGCAAGGCAAAAGGCAAGGAGAAAGGCAAGGCAAAAGGCAAGGCAAGGCAAGGCAAGGAAAAAGGCAAGGCAAGGCAAGGCAAGGCAAAAGGCAAGGCAAAAGGCAAGGCAAGGCAAGGCAAGGAAAAAGGCAAGGCAAAAGGCAAGGCAAGGCAAGGCAAGACAAAAGGCAAGGCAAGGCAAGGCAAGGAAAAAGGCAAGGAAAAAGGCAAGGCAAAAGACAAGGCAAGTCAAGGCAATGCAAAAGGCCAGGCAAAGGCCAGGCAGGAAAGGCAAGGCAAAAGGAAAGGCAAGAGGCAAGGCAAAAGGCAAGGCAAGGCAACACAAGGCAAAAGGCAAGACAAGGCAAAAGGCAAGGCAAAAGGCAAGGCAAAAGGCAAGGCAAAAGGCAAGGCAAGGATAGGCAAGGCAAAAGGCAAGGCAAAAGGCAAGGCAAAAGGCAAGGCAAAAGGCAAGGCAAGGCAAGGCAAAAGGCAAGGCGTAAGGCAAGGCAAGGCAAAAGGCAAGGCAAAAGGCAAGGCAAGGCAAGGCAAAAGGCAAGGCAAGGCAAGTCAAGGTAAAATGCAAGGCAACAGGCAAGGCAAGGAAACAGGCAAGGCAAAAGGCAAGGCAAGGCAAGGCAAAAGGCAAGGCAAAAGGCAAGGCAATGCAAGGCTAGGCAAAAAGCAAGGCAAAAGGCAAGGAAAGGCAAGGCAAGGCAAAGGCAAGGCAAAAGGCAAGGCAAGGCAAGGCAAAAGGCAAGGCAAACGGCAAGACAAGACATGTCAAGGCAAAAGGCAAGGCAAAAGGCAAGGCAAGGCAAGGCAAAAGGCAAGGCAAAAGGCAAGGCTTGGCAAGGCAAAAGGCAAGGCAAAATACAAGGCAAGGCAAGGCAAGGCAAGGTGAGACAAGGCAAAAGGCAAGGCAAGGCAAGGCAAAAGGCAAGCCAAAAGGAAAGGCAAGGCAAGGCAAAAGGCAAGGCAAGGCAAGGCAAAAGGCAAGGCAAGGCAAGGCAAAAGGCAAGCCAAAAGGCAAGGCAAGGCAAGGCAAAAGGCAAGGCAAAGCAAAAGGCAAGGCAAAAGGCAAGCCAAACGGCAAGGCAAGGCAAAAGGCAAGTTAAAAGGCAAGGCAAGGCAAGTCAAAAGGCAAGGCAAAAGGCAAGGCAAGGCAAGGCAAAAGGCAAGGCAAGGCAAGGCAAAGCAAAAGGCAAGGCAAAAGGCAAGGCAAGGCAAGGCAAAAGGCAAGGCAAGGCAAGGCAAAAGGCAAGGCAAGGCAAAAGGCAAGGTAAGGCAAGGCAAGGCAAAAGGCAAGCCAAGAGGAAAGGCAAAAGGCAAAGCAAGGCAAGGCAAGGAAAAAGGCAAGGCAAAAGCCAAGGCAAGGCAAGGCAGGGCAAAAGGCAAGGCAAAAGGCAAGGCAAGGCAAGTCAAGGCAAAAGGCAAGGCAAAAGGCAAGGCAAGGCAAGGCAAAAGGCACCGCAAAAGGCAAGGCAAGGGAATCCAAAGGCAAGGCAAAAGGCAAGGCAAAAGAAATGCAAGGCAAGGCAAGGCAAAAGGCAAGGCAAAAGGCAAGGCAAGGCAAGGCAAAAGGCAAGGCAAAAGGCAACCCAAAAGGCAAGGCAAAAGGCAAGGCAAGGCAAGGCAAAAGGCAAAGAAAGGCAAGGGAAAAGGCAAGGAAAGGCAAGGCAAGGCAAAACGCAAGGCAAAAGGAAAGGCAAAAGGCAAGGAAAGGCAAGGCAAGGCAAAAGGCAAGGCAAAAGGCAAGGCAAGGCAAGGCAAAAGGCAAGGAAAGGCAAGGCAAAAGGCAAGGAAAGGCAAGGCAAGGCAAAACGCAAGGCAAAAGGAAAGGCAAAAGGCAAGGAAAGGCAAGGCAAGGCAAAAGGCAAGGTAAAAGCCAAGGCAAGGCAAGGCAGGGCAAAAGGCAAGGCAAAACGCAAGGAAAGGCAACGCAAGGCAAAGGCAAGGCAAAAGGCAACGCAAGGCAAGGCAAAAGGCAAGGAAAACGGCAAGACAAGACAAGTCAAGGCAAAAGGCAAGGCAAAAGGCAAGGCAAGGCAAGGCAAAACGCAACGCAAAAGGCAAGGCTTGGCAAGGCAAAAGGCAAGGCAAAAGGCAAGGCAAGGCAAGGCAAGGTAAGACAAGGCAAAAGGCAAGGCAAGGCAAGGCAAAAGGCAAGCCAAAATGCAAGGCAAGGCAAGGCAAAAGGCAAGGGAAGTCAATGCAAAAGGCAAGGCAAGGCAAGGCAAAAGGCAAGCCAAAAGGCAAGGCAAGGCAAGGCAAAAGGCAAGGCAAGGTTAAAGGCAAGGCAAAAGGCAAGGCAAAAGGCAAAGCAAGACAAAAGGCAAGGCAAAAGGCAAGGCAAGGCAAGTCAAGGCAAAAGGCAAGGCAAAAGGCAAGGCAAAAGGCAAGGCAAGGCAAGGCAAAAGGAAAGGCAAGGCAAGGCAAAAGGCAAGGCAAGGCAAGGCAAGGCAAAAGGCAAGGCAAAAGGCAAGGCAAAAGGCAAGGCACGGCAAGGCAAAAGGGAAGGAAAGGCAAGGCAAAAGGCAAGGAAATGCAAGGCAAGGCAAAACGCAAGGCAAAAGGAAAGGTAAAAGGCAAGGAAAGGCAAGGCCAGGCAAAAGGCAAGGCAAAAGGCAAGGCAAGGGAAGGCAAGGCAAAAGGCAAGGCAAAAGGCAGGGTAAGGCAAGGCAAAAGGCAAGGAGAAAGGCAAGGCAAAAGGCAAGGCAAGGCAAGGCAAGGAAAAAGGCAAGGCAAGGCAAGGCAAGGCAAAAGGCAAGGCAAAAGGCAAGGCAAGGCAAGGCAAGGAAAAAGGCAAGGTAAAAGGCAAGGCAAGGCAAGGCAAGACAAAAGGCAAGGCAAGGCAAGGCAAGGAAAAAGGCAAGGAAAAAGGCAAGGCAAAAGACAAGGCAAGTCAAGGCAATGCAAAAGGCCAGGCAAAGGCCAGGCAGGAAAGGCAAGGCAAAAGGAAAGGCAAGAGGCAAGGCAAAAGGCAAGGCAAGGCAACACAAGGCAAAAGGCAAGACAAGGCAAAAGGCAAGGCAAAAGGCAAGGCAAAAGGCAAGGCAAAAGGCAAGGCAAGGATAGGCAAGGCAAAAGGCAAGGCAAAAGGCAAGGCAAAAGGCAAGGCAAAAGGCAAGGCAAGGCAAGGCAAAAGGCAAGGCGTAAGGCAAGGCAAGGCAAAAGGCAAGGCAAAAGGCAAGGCAAGGCAAGGCAAAAGGCAAGGCAAGGCAAGTCAAGGTAAAATGCAAGGCAACAGGCAAGGCAAGGAAACAGGCAAGGCAAAAGGCAAGGCAAGGCAAGGCAAAAGGCAAGGCAAAAGGCAAGGCAATGCAAGGCTAGGCAAAAAGCAAGGCAAAAGGCAAGGAAAGGCAAGGCAAGGCAAAGGCAAGGCAAAAGGCAAGGCAAGGCAAGGCAAAAGGCAAGGCAAACGGCAAGACAAGACATGTCAAGGCAAAAGGCAAGGCAAAAGGCAAGGCAAGGCAAGGCAAAAGGCAAGGCAAAAGGCAAGGCTTGGCAAGGCAAAAGGCAAGGCAAAATACAAGGCAAGGCAAGGCAAGGCAAGGTGAGACAAGGCAAAAGGCAAGGCAAGGCAAGGCAAAAGGCAAGCCAAAAGGAAAGGCAAGGCAAGGCAAAAGGCAAGGCAAGGCAAGGCAAAAGGCAAGGCAAGGCAAGGCAAAAGGCAAGCCAAAAGGCAAGGCAAGGCAAGGCAAAAGGCAAGGCAAAGCAAAAGGCAAGGCAAAAGGCAAGCCAAACGGCAAGGCAAGGCAAAAGGCAAGTCAAAAGGCAAGGCAAGGCAAGTCAAAAGGCAAGGCAAAAGGCAAGGCAAGGCAAGGCAAAAGGCAAGGCAAGGCAAGGCAAAGCAAAAGGCAAGGCAAAAGGCAAGGCAAGGCAAGGCAAAAGGCAAGGCAAGGCAAGGCAAAAGGCAAGGCAAGGCAAAAGGCAAGGTAAGGCAAGGCAAGGCAAAAGGCAAGCCAAGAGGAAAGGCAAAAGGCAAAGCAAGGCAAGGCAAGGAAAAAGGCAAGGCAAAAGCCAAGGCAAGGCAAGGCAGGGCAAAAGGCAAGGCAAAAGGCAAGGCAAGGCAAGTCAAGGCAAAAGGCAAGGCAAAAGGCAAGGCAAGGCAAGGCAAAAGGCACCGCAAAAGGCAAGGCAAGGGAATCCAAAGGCAAGGCAAAAGGCAAGGCAAAAGAAATGCAAGGCAAGGCAAGGCAAAAGGCAAGGCAAAAGGCAAGGCAAGGCAAGGCAAAAGGCAAGGCAAAAGGCAACCCAAAAGGCAAGGCAAAAGGCAAGGCAAGGCAAGGCAAAAGGCAAAGAAAGGCAAGGGAAAAGGCAAGGAAAGGCAAGGCAAGGCAAAACGCAAGGCAAAAGGAAAGGCAAAAGGCAAGGAAAGGCAAGGAAAGGCAAAAGGCAAGGCAAAAGCCAAGGCAAGGCAAGGCAAAAGGCAAGGAAAGGCAAGGCAAAAGGCAAGGAAAGGCAAGGCAAGGCAAAACGCAAGGCAAAAGGAAAGGCAAAAGGCAAGGAAAGGCAAGGCAAGGCAAAAGGCAAGGTAAAAGCCAAGGCAAGGCAAGGCAGGGCAAAAGGCAAGGCAAAACGCAAGGAAAGGCAACGCAAGGCAAAGGCAAGGCAAAAGGCAACGCAAGGCAAGGCAAAAGGCAAGGAAAACGGCAAGACAAGACAAGTCAAGGCAAAAGGCAAGGCAAAAGGCAAGGCAAGGCAAGGCAAAACGCAACGCAAAAGGCAAGGCTTGGCAAGGCAAAAGGCAAGGCAAAAGGCAAGGCAAGGCAAGGCAAGGTAAGACAAGGCAAAAGGCAAGGCAAGGCAAGGCAAAAGGCAAGCCAAAATGCAAGGCAAGGCAAGGCAAAAGGCAAGGGAAGTCAATGCAAAAGGCAAGGCAAGGCAAGGCAAAAGGCAAGCCAAAAGGCAAGGCAAGGCAAGGCAAAAGGCAAGGCAAGGTTAAAGGCAAGGCAAAAGGCAAGGCAAAAGGCAAAGCAAGACAAAAGGCAAGGCAAAAGGCAAGGCAAGGCAAGTCAAGGCAAAAGGCAAGGCAAAAGGCAAGGCAAAAGGCAAGGCAAGGCAAGGCAAAAGGAAAGGCAAGGCAAGGCAAAAGGCAAGGCAAGGCAAGGCAAGGCAAAAGGCAAGGCAAAAGGCAAGGCAAAAGGCAAGGCACGGCAAGGCAAAAGGGAAGGAAAGGCAAGGCAAAAGGCAAGGAAATGCAAGGCAAGGCAAAACGCAAGGCAAAAGGAAAGGTAAAAGGCAAGGAAAGGCAAGGCCAGGCAAAAGGCAAGGCAAAAGCCAAGGAAAGGCAAGGCAGGGCAAAAGGCAAGGCAAAAGCCATGGAAAGGCAAGGCAAGGCAAAGGCAAGGCAAAAGGCAAGGCAAGGCAAGGCAAACGGCAAGACAAAACAAGTCAAGGCAAAAGGCAAGGCAAAAGGCAAGGCAAGGCAAGGCAAAAGGCAACGCAAAAGGAAAGGCTTGGCAAGGCAAAAGGCAAGGCAAAATGCAAGGCAAGGCAAGGCAAGGTAAGACAAGGCAAAAGGCAAGGCAAGGCAAGGCAAAAGGCAAGCCAAAATGCAAGGCAAGGCAAGGCAAAAGGCAAGGGAAGTCAAGGCAAAAGGCAAGGCAAGGCAAGGCAAAAGGCAAACCAAAAGGCAAGGCAAGGCAAGGCAAAAGGCAAGGCAAGGCAAAAGAAAAAGCCAAAAGGCAAGCCAAAAGGCAAGGCAAGACAAAAGGCAAGGCAAAAGGCAAGGCAAGGCAAGTCAAGACAAAAGGCAAGGCAAAAGGCAAGGCAAGGCAAGGCAAAAGGCAAGGCAAGGCAAGGCAAAAGGCAAGGCAAGGCAAGGCAAGGCAAAAGGCAAGGCAAAAGGCAAGGCAAGGCAAGGCAAAAGGCAAGGCAAAAGGCAAGGCAAGGCAAGGCAAAAGGCAACGCAAAAGGCAAGGCTTGGCAAGGCAAAAGGCAAGGCAAAATGCAAGGCAAGGCAAGGCAAGGTAAGACAAGGCAAAAGGCAAGGCAAGGCAAGGCAAAAGGCAAGCCAAAAGTCAAGGCTAGGCAAGGCAAAAGGCAAGGCAAGGCAAGGCAAAAGGCAAGCCAAAAGGCAAGTCATGGCAAGGCAAAAGGAAAAGGCAAGGCAAAAGGCAAGCCAAAAGGCAAGCCAAAAGGCAAGGCAAGGCAAAAGGCAAGGCAAAAGGCAAGGCAAGGCAAGTCAAGGCAAAAGGCAAGGCAAAAGGCAAGGCAAAAGGCAAGGCAAGGCAAGGCAAAAGGCAAGGTAAAAGGCAAGGAAAGGCAAGGCAAGGCAAAAGGCAAGGCAAAAGGCAAGGCAAGGCAAGGCAAAAGGCAAGGCAAAAGGCAAGGCTTGGCAAGGCAAAAGGCAAACCAAAATACAAAGCAAGGCAAGGCAAGGCAAGGTGAGACAAGGCAAAAGGCAAGGCAAGGCAAGGCAAAAGGAAAGCCAAAAGGAAAGGCAAGGCAAGGCAAAAGGCAAGGCAAGGCAAGGCAAAAGGCAAGGCAAGGCAAGGCAAAAGGCAAGCCAAAAGGCAAGGCAAGGCAAGGCAAAAGGCAAGGCAAGGCAAAAGGCAAGGCAAAAGGCAAGCCAAACGGCAAGGCAAGGCAAAAGGCAAGACAAAAGGCAAGGCAAGGCAAGGCAAGGCAAAAGGCAAGGCAAAAGGCAAGGCAAGGCAAGGCAAAAGGCAAGGCAAGGCAAGGCAAAGCAAAAGGCAAGGCAAAAGGCAAGGCAAGGCAAGGCAAAAGGCGAGGCAAGGCAAGGCAAGGCAAAAGGCAAGGCAAAAGGCAAGGCAAAAGGCAAGGAAAGGCAAGGCAAGGCAAAAGCCAAGGCAAAAGCCAAGGTAAGGAAAGGCAGGGCAAAAGGCAAGGCAAAAGGCAACGCAAGGCAAGTCAAGGCAAAAGGCAAGGCAAAAGGCAAAGCAAGGCAAGGCAAGGCAAAAGGCACGGTAAAAGGCAAGGCAAGGGAATCCAAAGGCAAGGCAAAAGGCAAGGCAAAAGAAATGCAAGGCAAGGCAAGGCAAAAGGCAAGGCAAAAGGCAAGGCAAGTCAAGGCAAAAGGCAAGGCAAAAGGCAGGGCAAGGCAAAGGCAAGGCAAGGCAAGGCAAAAGGCAAGGCAAAAGGGAAGGCAAGGCAAGGCAAAAGGCAAGGCAAGGCAAAAGGCAAGGCAAAAGGCAAGGGAAAAGGCAAAGCAAGGCAAGGCAAGGCAAAAGGCAAGGCAAAAGCCAAGGCAAGGCAAGGCAGGGCAAAAGGCAAGGCAAAAGGCAAGGCAAAAGGCAAGGAAAGGCAAGGCAAGGCAAAGGCAAGGCAAAAGGCAAGGCAAGGCAAGGCAAAAGGCAAGGCAAACGGTAAGACAAGACAAGTCAAGGCAAAAGGCAAGGCAAAAGACAAGGCAAGGCAAGGCAAAAGGCAAGTCAAAAGGCAAGGCTTGGAAAGGCAAAAGGCAAGGCAAAATGCAAGGCAAGGCAAGGCAAGGCAAGACAAGGCAAAAGGCAAGGCAAGGCAAAGCAAAAGCAAGCCAAAAGGCAAGGCAAGGCAAGGCAAAAGGCAAGGCAAGGGAAGGCCAAAGGCAAGCCAAAAGGCAAGGCAAGGCAAAAGGCAAGGCAAAAGGCAAGGCAAGGCAAGTCAAGGCAAAAGACAAGGCAAAAGGCAAGGCAAGGCAAGGCAAAAGGCAAGGCAAGGCAAGGCAAAAGGCAAGTCAAGGCAAGGCAAGGCAAAAGGCAATGCAAAAGGCAAGGCAAAAGGCAAGGAAAGGCAAGGAAAGGCAAAAGGCAATGAAAAAGGCAAGGCAAGGCAAGGCAAAAGGCAAGGCAAGGCAAAAGGCAAGGCAAAAGGCAAGCCAAAAGGCAAGGTAAGGCAAAAGGCAAGGCAAAAGGCAAGGCAAGGCAAGTCAAGGCAAAAGGCAAGGCAAAAGGCAAGGCAAAAGGCAAGGCAAACGGCAAGGCAAAAGGCAAGGCACGGCAAGGCAAGGCAAAAGGCAAGGCAAAAGGCAAGGAAAGGGAAGGCAAAAGGCAAGGAAAGGCAAGGCAAGGCAAAAGGCAAGGCAAAAGGCAAGGCAAGGCAAGGCAAAAGGCAACGCAAAAGGCAAGGCTTGGCAAGGCAAAAGGCAAAGCAAAATACAAGGCAAGGCAAGGCAAGGCAAGGTGAGACAAGGCAAAAGGCAAGGCAAGGCAAGGCAAAAGGAAAGCCAAAAGGAAAGGCAAGGCAAGGCTAAAGGCAAGGCAAGGCAAGGCAAAAGGCAAGGCAAGGCAAGGCAAAAGACAATCCAAAAGGCAAGGCAAGGCAAGGCAAAAGGCAAGGCAAGGCAAAAGGCAAAGCAAAAGGGAATCCAAACGGCAAGGCAAGGCAAAAGGCAAGACAAAAGGCAAGGCAAGGCAAGGCAAGGCAAAAGGCAAGGCAAAAGGCAAGGCAAGGCAAGGCAAAAGGCAAGGCAAGGCAAGGCAAAGCAAAAGGCAATGCAAAAGGCAAGGCAAGGCAAGGCAAAATGCAAGGCAAGGCAAGGCAAGGCAAAAGGCAAGGCAAAAGGCAAGGCAAAAGGCAAGGAAAGGCAAGGCAATGCAAAAGCCAAGGCAAAAGCCAAGGCAAGGCAAGGCAGGGCAAAAGGCAAGGCAAAAGGCAAGGCAAGGCAAAAGGCAAGGCAAAAGGCACGGCAAAAGGCAAGGCAAGGGAATCCAAAGGCAAGGCAAAAGGCAAGGCAAAAGAAATGCAAGGCAAAAGGCAAGGCAAAAGAAATGCAAGGCAAGGCAAGGCAAAAGGCAAGGCAAAAGGCAAGGCAAGGCAAGTCAAGGCAAAAGACAAAGCAAAAGGCAAGGCAAGGCAAAGGCAAGGAAAGGCAAGGCCAAAGGGAAGGCAAAAGGCAAGGCAAGGAAAGGCAAAAGGCAAGGCAAAAGGCAAGGCAAGGAAAGGCAAAAGGCAAGGCAAGGTAAGGGAAGGCAAAACGCAAGGCAAAAGGCAAGGCAAAAGGCAAGGAAAGGCAAGGCAAGCAAAAGGCAAGGCAAAAGCCAAGGCAAGGCAAGGCAGGGCAAAAGGCAAGGCAAAAGGAAAGGCAAAAGGCAAGGAAAGGCAAGGCAAGGCAAAGGCAAGCCAAAACGCAAGGCAAGGCAAGGCAAAAGGCAAGGCAAACGGCAAGACAAGACAAGTCAAGGCAAAAGGCAAGGCAAAAGGCAACGCAAAAGGCAAGGCTTGGCAAGGCAAAAGGCAAGGCAAAATGCAAGGCAAGGCAAGGCAAGGTAACACAAGGCAAAAGGCAAGGCAAGGCAAGGCAAAAGGTAAGCCAAAAGGCAAGGCAAGGCAAGCCAAAAGGCAAGGCAAGGCAAGGCAAAAGGCAAGGCAAGGCAAGGCAAAAGGCAAGGCAAGGCAAGGCAAAAGGCAAGCCAAAAGGCAAGGCAAGGCAAGGCAAAAGGCAAGGCAAGGCAAAAGGCAAGGCAAAAGGCAAGGCAAAAGGCAAGGCAAGGCAAAAGGCAAGGCAAAAGGCAAGGCAAAAGGCAAGGCAAGGCAAGGCAAAAGGCAAGACAAAGCAAGGCAAAAGGCAAGGCAAGGCAAGGCAAAAGGCAAGGCAAACGGCAAGGCAAAAGGCAAGGCAAGGCAAGGCAAGGCAAAAGGCAAGGCAAAAGGCAAGGAAAGGCAAGGCAAGGCAAAAGGCAAGGCAAAAGGCAAGGCAAGGCAAGGCAAAAGGGAAGGCAAAAGGCAAGGCTTTGCAAGGCAAAAGGCAAAGCAAAATACAAGGCAAGGCAAGGCAAGGCAAGGTGAGACAAGGGAAAAAGCAAGGCAAAAGGCAAGGCAAAAGAAATGCAAGGCAAGGCAAGGCAAAAGGCAAGGCAAAAGGCAAGGCAAGGCAAGTCAAGGCAAAAGGCAAGGCAAAAGGCAAGGCAAGGCAAAGGCAAGGCAAGGCAAGGCAAAAGGCAAGGCAAAAGGCAAGGCAAGGCAAGGCAAAAGGCAAGGCAAAAGGCAAGGCAAGGCAAGGCAAAAGGCAAGGCAAGGCAAGGCAAGGCAAAACGCCAGGCAAAAGGCAAGGCAAAAGGCAAGGAAAGGCAAGGCAAGGCAAAAGGCAAGGCAAAAGCCAAGGCAAGGCAATGCAGGGCAAAAGGCAAGGCAAAAGGCAAGACAAAAGGCAAGGAAAGGCAAGGCAAGGCAAAGGCAAGGCAAAAGGCAAGGCAAGGCAAGGCAAAAGGCAAGGCAAACGGCAAGACAAGACAAGTCAAGGCAAAAGGCAAGGCAAAATACAAGGCAAGGCAAGGCAAAAGGCAAGGTAAAAGGCAAGGCTTGGCAAGGCAAAAGGCAAGGCAAAAGGCAAGGCAAGGCAAGGCAAGGTAAGACAAGGCAAAATGCAAGGCAAGGCAAGGCAAAAGGCAAGCCAAAATGCAAGGCAAGGCAAGGCAAAAGGCAAGGCAAGGCAAGCCAAAAGGCAAGGCAAGGCAAGGCAAAAGGCAAGCCAAAAGGCAAGGCAAGGCAAGGCAAAGGCAAGGCAAGGCAAAAGGCAAGGCAAAAGGCAAGGCAAAAGGCAAGGCAAAAGGCAAGGCAAGGCAAAAGGCAAGGCAAAAGGCAAGGTAAGGCAAGGGAAAAGGCAAGGCAAGGCAAGGCAAAAGGCAAGGCAAGGCAAGGAAAGGCAAAAGGCAAGGCAAAAGGCAAGGCAAAAGGCAAGGAAAGGAAAGGCAAGGCAAAAGCCAAGGCAAAAGCCAAGGCAAGGCAAGGCAGGGCAAAAGGCAAGGCAAAAGGCAAGGCAAACGGCAAGGCAAGGCAAGGCAAGGCAAAAGGCAAGGCAAAAGGCAAGGCAAAAGGCAAGGCAAAAGGCAAGGCAAGGAAAGGCAAGGCAAAAGCCAAGGCAAAAGCCAAGGCAAGTCAAGGCAGGGCAAAAGGCAAGGCAAAAGGCTAGGCAAAAGGCAAGGCAAGGCAAGTCAAGCAAAAAGGCAAGGCAAAAGGCAAGGCAATACAAGGCAAAGGGCACGACAAAAGGCAAGCCAAGGGAATCCAAAGGCAAGGCAAAAGGCAAGGCAAAAGAAATGCAAGGCAAGGCAAGGCAAAAGGCAAGCAAAAAGGCAAGGCAAGGCAAGGCAAAAGGAAAAGGCAAGGCAAAAGGCAAGGCAAAAGGCAAGCCAAAAGGCAAGGCAAGGCAAAAGGCAAGGCAAAAGGCAAGGCAAGGCAAGTCAAGGCAAAAGGCAAGGCAAAAGGCAAGGCAAGGCAAGGCAAAAGGCAAGGCAAAAGGCAAGGAAAGGCAAGGCAAGGCAAAAGGCAAGGCAAAAGGCAAGGCAAGGCAAGGCAAAAGGCAAGGCAAAAGGCAAGGCTTGGCAAGGCAAAAGGCAAAGCAAAATACAAAGCAAGGCAAGGCAAGGCAAGGTGAGACAAGGCAAAAGGCAAGGCAAGGCAAGGCAAAAGGAAAGCCAAAAGGAAAGGCAAGGCAAGGCAAAAGGCAAGGCAAGGCAAGGCAAAAGGCAAGGCAAGGCAAGGCAAAAGGCAAGCCAAAAGGCAAGGCAAGGCAAGGCAAAAGGCAAGGCAAGGCAAAAGGCAAGGCAAAAGGCAAGCCAAACGGCAAGGCAAGGCAAAAGGCAAGACAAAAGGCAAGGCAAGGCAAGGCAAGGCAAAAGGCAAGGCAAAAGGCAAGGCAAGGCAAGGCAAAAGGCAAGGCAAGGCAAGGCAAAGCAAAAGGCAAGGCAAAAGGCAAGGCAAGGCAAGGCAAAAGGCAAGGCAAGGCAAGGCAAGGCAAAAGGCAAGGCAAAAGGCAAGGCAAAAGGCAAGGAAAGGCAAGGCAAGGCAAAAGCCAAGGCAAAAGCCAAGGTATGGAAAGGCAGGGCAAAAGGCAAGGCAAAAGGCAACGCAAGGCAAGTCAAGGCAAAAGGCAAGGCAAAAGGCATAGCAAGGCAAGGCAAGGCAAAAGGCACGGTAAAAGGCAAGGCAAGGGAATCCAAAGGCAAGGCAAAAGGCAAGGCAAAAGAAATGCAAGGCAAGGCAAGGCAAAAGGCAAGGCAAAAGGCAAAGCAAGGCAAGGCAGGGCAAAAGGCAAGGCAAAAGGCAAGGCAAAAGGCAAGGAAAGGCAAGGCAAGGCAAAGGCAAGGCAAAAGGCAAGGAAAGGCAAGGCAAAAGGCAAGGCATACGGTAAGACAAGACAAGTCAAGGCAAAAGGCAAGGCAAAAGACAAGGCAAGGCAAGGCAAAAGGCAAGTCAAAAGGCAAGGCTTGGCAAGGCAAAAGGCAAGGCAAAATGCAAGGCAAGGCAAGGCAAGGCAAGACAAGGCAAAAGGCAAGGCAAGGCAAAGCAAAAGGCAAGCCAAAAGGCAAGGCAAGGCAAGGCAAAAGGCAAGGCAAGGGAAGGCAAAAGGCAAGCCAAAAGGCAAGGCAAGGCAAGGCAAAAGGCAAAGCAAGGCAAAAGGCAAGGCAAAAGGGAAGGCAAAAGGCAAGCCAAAAGGCACGGCAAGGCAAAAGGCAAGGCAAAAGGCAAGGCAAGGCAAGAGGCAAGGCAAAAGACAAGGCAAAAGGCAAGGCAAGGCAAAAGGCAAGTCAAGGCAAGGCAAGGCAAAAGGCAATGAAAAAGGCAAGGCAAAAGGCAAGGAAAGGCAAGGAAAGGCAAAAGGCAAGCCAAAAGGCAAGGCAAGGCAAGGCAAAAGGCAAGGCAAGGCAAAAGGCAAGGCAAAAGGCAAGGAAAGGCAAGGAAAGGCAAAAGGCAAGCCAAAAGGCAAGGCAAGGCAAGGCAAAGGCAAGGCAAGGCAAGGCCAAAGGGAAGGCAAAAGGCAAGGCAAGGAAAGGCAAAAGGCAAGGCAAAAGGCAAGGCAAGGAAAGGCAAAAGGCAAGGCAAGGCAAGGCAAGGCAAAACGCAAGGCAAAAGGCAAGGCAAAAGGCAAGGAAAGGCAAGGCAAGGCAAAAGGCAAGGCAAAAGCCAAGGCAAGACAAGGCAGGGCAAAAGGCAAGGCAAATGGCAAGGCAAAAGGCAAGGAAAGGCAAGGCAAGGCAAAGGCAAGCCAAAAGGCAAGGCAAGGCAAGGCAAAAGGCAAGGCAAACGGCAAGACAAGACAAGTCAAGGCAAAAGGCAAGGCAAAAGGCAAGGCAAGGCAAGGCAAAAGGCAAGGCAAGGCAAGGCAAAAGGCAACGCAAAAGGCAAGGCTTGGCAAGGCAAAAGGCAAGGAAAAATGCAAGGCAAGGCAAAAGGCAAGGTAACACAAGGCAAAAGGCAAGGCAAGGCAAGGCAAAAGGCAGGCCAAAAGGCAAGGCAAGGCAAGCCAAAAGGCAAGGCAAGGCAAGGCAAAAGGCAAGGCAAGGCAAGGCAAAAGGCAAGGCAAGGCAAGGCAAAAGGCAAGCCAAAAGGCAAGGCAAGGCAAGGCAAAAGGCAAGGCAAGGCAAAAGGCAAGGCAAAAGGCAAGCCAAAAGGCAAGGCAAGGCATAAGGCAAGGCAAAACGCAAGGCAAAAGGCAAGGCAAGGCAAGGCAAAAGGCAAGGCAAAGCAAGGCAAAAGGCAAGGCAAGGCAAGGCAAAAGGCAAGGCAAACGGCAAGGCAAAAGGCAAGGCAAGGCAAGGCAAGGCAAAAGGCAAGGCAAAAGGCAAGGAAAGGCAAGGCAAGGCAAAAGGCAAGGCAAAAGGCAAGGCTTGGCAAGGCAAAAGGCAAAGCAAAATACAAGGCAAGGCAAGGCAAGGCAAGGTCAGACAAGGGAAAAAGCAAGGCAAAAGGCAAGGCAAAAGGCAAGGCAAGGCAAGGCAAAAGGCAAGGGAAAAGGCAAGGGAAGGCAAGGCAAAAGGCAAGGCAAAAGGCAAGGCAAGGCAAGTCAAGGCAAAAGGCAAGGCAAAAGGCAAGGCAAGGCAAAGGCAAGGCAAGGCAAGGCAAAAGGCAAGGCAAAAGGCAAGGCAAGGCAAGGCAAAAGGCAAGGCAAAAGGCAAGGCAAGGCAAGGCAAAAGGCAAGGCAAGGCAAGGCAAGGCAAAACGCAAGGCAAAAGTCAAGGCAAAAGGCAAGGAAAGGCAAGGCAAGGCAAAAGGCAAGGCAAAAGCCAAGGCAAGGCAATGCAGGGCAAAAGGCAAGGCAAAAGGCAAGACAAAAGGCAAGGAAAGGCAAGGCAAGGCAAAGGCAAGGCAAAAGGCAAGGCAAGGCAAGGCAAAAGGCAAGGCAAACGGCAAGACAAGACAAGTCAAGGCAAAAGGCAAGGCAAAATACAAGGCAAGGCAAGGCAAAAGGCAAGGTAAAAGGCAAGGCTTGGCAAGGCAAAAGGCAAGGCAAAAGGCAAGGCAAGGCAAGGTAAGACAAGGCAAAATGCAAGGCAAGGCAAGGCAAAAGGCAAGCCAAAATGCAAGGCAAGGCAAGGCAAAAGGCAAGGCAAGGCAAGGCAAAAGGCAAGGCAAGGCAAGGCAAAAGGCAAGCCAAAAGGCAAGGCAAGGCAAGGCAAAGGCAAGGCAAGGCAAAAGGCAAGGCAAAACGCAAGGCAAAAGGCAAGGCAAAAGGCAAGGCAAGGCAAAAGGCAAGGCAAAAGGCAAGGTAAGGCAAGGGAAAAGGCAAGGCAAGGCAAGGCAAAAGGCAAGGCAAGGCAAGGAAAGGCAAAAGGCAAGGCAAAAGGCAAGGCAAAAGGCAAGGCAAGGAAAGGCAAGGCAAAAGCCAAGGCAAAAGCCAAGGCAAGTCAAGGCAGGGCAAAAGGCAAGGCAAAAGGCAAGGCAAAAGGCAAGGCAAGGCAAGTCAAGCAAAAAGGCAAGGCAAAAGGCAAGGCAATACAAGGCAAAGGGCACGGCAAAAGGCAAGCCAAGGGAATCCAAAGGCAAGGCAAAAGGCAAGGCAAAAGAAATGCAAGGCAAGGCAAGGCAAAAGGCAAGTCAAAAGGCAAGGCTTGGCAAGGCAAAAGGCAAGGCAAAATGCAAGGCAAGGCAAGGCAAGGCAAGACAAGGCAAAAGGCAAGGCAAGGCAAAGCAAAAGGCAAGCCAAAAGGCAAGGCAAGGCAAGGCAAAAGGCAAGGCAAGGGAAGGCAAAAGGCAAGCCAAAAGGCAAGGCAAGGCAAGGCAAAAGGCAAAGCAAGGCAAAAGGCAAGGCAAAAGGGAAGGCAAAAGGCAAGCCAAAAGGCACGGCAAGGCAAAAGGCAAGGCAAAAGGCAAGGCAAGGCAAGAGGCAAGGCAAAAGACAAGGCAAAAGGCAAGGCAAGGCAAGGCAAAAGGGAAGTCAAGGCAAGGCAAGGCAAAAGGCAATGAAAAAGGCAAGGCAAAAGGCAAGGAAAGGCAAGGAAAGGCAAAAGGCAAGCCAAAAGGCAAGGCAAGGCAAGGCAAAAGGCAAGGCAAGGCAAAAGGCAAGGCAAAAGGCAAGGAAAGGCAAGGAAAGGCAAAAGGCAAGCCAAAAGGCAAGGCAAGGCAAGGCAAAGGCAAGGCAAGGCAAGGCCAAAGGGAAGGCAAAAGGCAAGGCAAGGAAAGGCAAAAGGCAAGGCAAAAGGCAAGGCAAGGAAAGGCAAAAGGCAAGGCAAGGCAAGGCAAGGCAAAACGCAAGGCAAAAGGCAAGGCAAAAGGCAAGGAAAGGCAAGGCAAGGCAAAAGGCAAGGCAAAAGCCAAGGCAAGACAAGGCAGGGCAAAAGGCAAGGCAAAAGGCAAGGCAAAAGGCAAGGAAAGGCAAGGCAAGGCAAAGGCAAGCCAAAAGGCAAGGCAAGGCAAGGCAAAAGGCAAGGCAAACGGCAAGACAAGACAAGTCAAGGCAAAAGGCAAGGCAAAAGGCAAGGCAAGGCAAGGCAAAAGGCAAGGCAAGGCAAGGCAAAAGGCAACGCAAAAGGCAAGGCTTGGCAAGGCAAAAGGCAAGGCAAAATGCAAGGCAAGGCAAAAGGCAAGGTAACACAAGGCAAAAGGCAAGGCAAGGCAAGGCAAAAGGCAAGCCAAAAGGCAAGGCAAGGCAAGCCAAAAGGCAAGGCAAGGCAAGGCAAAAGGCAAGGCAAGGCAAGGCAAAAGGCAAGGCAAGGCAAGGCAAAAGGCAAGCCAAAAGGCAAGGCAAGGCAAGGCAAAAGGCAAGGCAAGGCAAAAGGCAAGGCAAAAGGCAAGCCAAAAGGCAAGGCAAGGCAAAAGGCAAGGCAAAACGCAAGGCAAAAGGCAAGGCAAGGCAAGGCAAAAGGCAAGGCAAAGCAAGGCAAAAGGCAAGGCAAGGCAAGGCAAAAGGCAAGGCAAACGGCAAGGCAAAAGGCAAGGCAAGGCAAGGCAAGGCAAAAGGCAAGGCAAAAGGCAAGGAAAGGCAAGGCAAGGCAAAAGGCAAGGCAAAAGGCAAGGCAAGGCAAGGCAAAAGGGAAGGCAAAAGGCAAGGCTTGGCAAGGCAAAAGGCAAAGCAATATACAAGGCAAGGCAAGGCAAGGCAAGGTCAGACAAGGGAAAAAGCAAGGCAAAAGGCAAGGCAAAAGGCAAGGCAAGGCAAGGCAAAAGGCAAGGGAAAAGGCAAGGGAAGGCAAGGCAAAAGGCAAGGCAAAAGGCAAGGCAAGGCAAGTCAAGGCAAAAGGCAAGGCAAAAGGCAAGGCAAGGCAAAGGCAAGGCAAGGCAAGGCAAAAGGCAAGGCAAAAGGCAAGGCAAGGCAAGGCAAAAGGCAAGGCAAAAGGCAAGGCAAGGCAAGGCAAAAGGCAAGGCAAGGCAAGGCAAGGCAAAACGCAAGGCAAAAGTCAAGGCAAAAGGCAAGGAAAGGCAAGGCAAGGCAAAAGGCAAGGCAAAAGCCAAGGCAAGGCAATGCAGGGCAAAAGGCAAGGCAAAAGGCAAGACAAAAGGCAAGGAAAGGCAAGGCAAGGCAAAGGCAAGGCAAAAGGCAAGGCAAGGCAAGGCAAAAGGCAAGGCAAACGGCAAGACAAGACAAGTCAAGGCAAAAGGCAAGGCAAAATACAAGGCCAGGCAAGGCAAAAGGCAAGGTAAAAGCAAGGCTTGGCAAGGCAAAAGGCAAGGCAAAAGGCAAGGCAAGGCAAGGCAAGGTAAGACAAGGCAAAATGCAAGGCAAGGCAAGGCAAAAGGCAAGCCAAAATGCAAGGCAAGGCAAGGCAAAAGGCAAGGCAAGGCAAGGCAAAAGGCAAGGCAAGGCAAGGCAAAAGGCAAGCCAAAAGGCAAGGCAAGGCAAGGCAAAGGCAAGGCAAGGCAAAAGGCAAGGCAAAACGCAAGGCAAAAGGCAAGGCAAAAGGCAAGGCAAGGCAAAAGGCAAGGCAAAAGGCAAGGTAAGGCAAGGGAAAAGGCAAGGCAAGGCAAGGCAAAAGGCAAGGCAAGGCAAGGAAAGGCAAAAGGCAAGGCAAAAGGCAAGGCAAAAGGCAAGGCAAGGAAAGGCAAGGCAAAAGCCAAGGCAAAAGCCAAGGCAAGTCAAGGCAGGGCAAAAGGCAAGGCAAAAGGCAAGGCAAAAGGCAAGGCAAGGCAAGTCAAGCAAAAAGGCAAGGCAAAAGGCAAGGCAATACAAGGCAAAGGGCACGGCAAAAGGCAAGCCAAGGGAATCCAAAGGCAAGGCAAAAGGCAAGGCAAAAGAAATGCAAGGCAAGGCAAGGCAAAAGGCAAGCAAAAAGGCAAGGCAAGGCAAGGCAAGGCAAAAGGCAAGGCAAAAGGCAAGGCAAGGCAAGGCAAGGCAAAAGGCAAGGCAAAAGACAAGGCAAGGCAAAAGGCAAGGCAAAAGGCAAGGCAAGGCAAGGCAAAAGGCAAGGCAAAAGGCAAGGCAAGGCAAGGCAAAAGGCAAGGCAAGGCAAGGCAAGGCAAAACGCAAGGCAAAAGGCAAGGCAAAAGGCAAGGCAAAAGCCAAGGCAAGGCAAGGCAGGGCAAAAGGCAAGGCAAAAGGCAAGGCAAAAGGCAAGGAAAGGCAAGGCAAGGCAAAGGCAAGGCAAAAGGCAAGGTAAGGCAAAAGGCAAGGCAAAAGGCAAGCCAAACGGCAAGGCAAGGCAAAAGGCAAGACAAAAGGCAAGGCAAGGCAAGGCAAAAGGCAAGGCAAGGCAAAAGGCAAGGCAAAAGGGAAGGCAAAAGGCAAGCCAAAAGGCAAGGCTAGGCAAAAGGCAAGGCAAAAGGCAAGGCAAGGCAAGCCAAGGCAAAAGGCAAGGCAAAAGGCAAGGCAAGGCAAGGCAAAAGGCAAGGCAAGGCAAGGCAAAAGGCAAGGCAAGGCAAGGCAAGGCAAAAGGCAATGCAAAAGGCAAGGCAAAAGGCAATGCAAATGCAAGGCAAAAGGCAAGGAAAGGCAAGGCAAGGCAAAAGGCAAGGCAAAAGCCAAGGCAAGGCAAGGCAGGGCAAAAGGCAAGGCAAAAGGCAAGGCAAAAGGCAAGGAAAGGCAAGGCAAAAGGCAAGGCAAGGCAAGGCAAAAGGCAAGGCAAAAGGCAAGGCAAGGGAATCCAAAGGCAAGGCAAAAGGCAAGGCAAAAGAAATGCAAGGCAAGGCAAGGCAAAAGGCAAGGCAAAAGGCAAGGCAAGGCAAGGCAAGGCAATAGGCAAGGCAAAAGGCAAGGCAAGGCAAGTCAAGGCAAAAGGCAAGGCAAGAGGCAAGGCAAGGCAAAGGCAAGGCAAGGCAAGGCAAAAGGCAAGGCAAAAGGCAAGGCAAGGCAAGGCAAAAGGCAAGGCAAAAGGCAAGGCAAGGCAAGGCAAAAGGCAAGGCAAGGCAAGGCAAGACAAAACGCAGGGCAAAAGGCAAGGCAAAAGGCAAGAAAAGGCAAGGCAAGGCAAAGGCAAGGCAAAAGGCAAGGCAAGGCAAGGCAAAAGGCAAGGCAAACGGCAAGACAAGACAAGTCAAGGCAAAAGGCAAGGCAAAAGGCAAGGCAAGGCAAAGGCAAGGCAAGGCAAGGCCAAAGGGAAGGCAAAAGGCAAGGCAAGGAAAGGCAAAAGGCAAGGCAAAAGGCAAGGCAAGGAAAGGCAAAAGGCAAGGCAAGGCAAGGCAAGGCAAAACGCAAGGCAAAAGGCAAGGCAAAAGGCAAGGAAAGGCAAGGCAAGGCAAAAGGCAAGGCAAAAGCCAAGGCAAGACAAGGCAGGGCAAAAGGCAAGGCAAAAGGAAAGGCAAAAGGCAAGGAAAGGCAAGGCAAGGCAAAGGCAAGCCAAAAGGCAAGGCAAGGCAAGGCAAAAGGCAAGGCAAACGGCAAGACAAGACAAGTCAAGGCAAAAGGCAAGGCAAAAGGCAAGGCAAGGCAAGGCAAAAGGCAAGGCAAGGCAAGGCAAAAGGCAACGCAAAAGGCAAGGCTTGGCAAGGCAAAAGGCAAGGCAAAATGCAAGGCAAGGCAAAAGGCAAGGTAACACAAGGCAAAAGGCAAGGCAAGGCAAGGCAAAAGGCAAGCCAAAAGGCAAGGCAAGGCAAGCCAAAAGGCAAGGCAAGGCAAGGCAAAAGGCAAGGCAAGGCAAGGCAAAAGGCAAGGCAAGGCAAGGCAAAAGGCAAGCCAAAAGGCAAGGCAAGGCAAGGCAAAAGGCAAGCCAAAAGGCAAGGCAAGGCAAGGCAAAAGGCAAGGCAAGGCAAAAGGCAAGGCAAAAGGCAAGCCAAAAGGCAAGGCAAGGCAAAAGGCAAGGCAAAACGCAAGGCAAAAGGCAAGGCAAGGCAAGGCAAAAGGCAAGGCAAAGCAAGGCAAAAGGCAAGGCAAGGCAAGGCAAAAGGCAAGGCAAACGGCAAGGCAAAAGGCAAGGCAAGGCAAGGCAAGGCAAAAGGCAAGGCAAAAGGCAAGGAAAGGCAAGGCAAGGCAAAAGGCAAGGCAAAAGGCAAGGCAAGGCAAGGCAAAAGGGAAGGCAAAAGGCAAGGCTTGGCAAGGCAAAAGGCAAAGCAAAATACAAGGCAAGGCAAGGCAAGGCAAGGTCAGACAAGGGAAAAAGCAAGGCAAAAGGCAAGGCAAAAGGCAAGGCAAGGCAAGGCAAAAGGCAAGGGAAAAGGCAAGGGAAGGCAAGGCAAAAGACAAGGCAAAAGGCAAGGCAAGGCAAGTCAAGGCAAAAGGCAAGGCAAAAGGCAAGGCAAAAGGCAAGGCAAGGCAAGGCAAGGCAAAAGGCAAGGCAAAAGGCAAGGCAAGGCAAGGCAAAAGGCAAGGCAAAAGGCAAGGCAAGGCAAGGCAAAAGGCAAGGCAAGGCAAGGCAAGGCAAAACGCAAGGCAAAAGGCAAGGCAAAAGGCAAGGAAAGGCAAGGCAAGGCAAAAGGCAAGGCAAAAGCCAAGGCAAGGCAATGCAGGGCAAAAGGCAAGGCAAAAGGCAAGACAAAAGGCAAGGAAAGGCAAGGCAAGGCAAAGGCAAGGCAAAAGAAATGCAAGGCAAGGCAAGGCAAAAGGCAAGGCAAACGGCAAGACAAGACAAGTCAAGGCAAAAGGCAAGGCAAAATACAAGGCAAGGCAAGGCAAAAGGCAAGGTAAAAGGCAAGGCTTGGCAAGGCAAAAGGCAAGGCAAAAGGCAAGGCAAGGCAAGGCAAGGTAAGACAAGGCAAAATGCAAGGCAAGGCAAGGCAAAAGGCAAGCCAAAATGCAAGGCAAGGCAAGGCAAAAGGCAAGGCAAGGCAAGGCAAAAGGCAAGGCAAGGCAAGGAAAAAGGCAAGCCAAAAGGCAAGGCAAGGCAAGGCAAAGGCAAGGCAAGGCAAAAGGCAAGGCAAAAGGCAAGGCAAAAGGCAAGGCAAAAGGCAAGGCAAGGCAAAAGGCAAGGCAAAAGGCAAGGTAAGGCAAGGGAAAAGGCAAGGCAAGGCAAGGCAAAAGGCAAGGCAAGGCAAGGAAAGGCAAAAGGCAAGGCAAAAGGCAAGGCAAAAGGCAAGGAAAGGAAAGGCAAGGCAAAAGCCAAGGCAAAAGCCAAGGCAAGGCAAGGCAGGGCAAAAGGCAAGGCAAAAGGCAAGGCAAACGGCAAGGCAAGGCAAGGCAAGGCAAAAGGCAAGGCAAAAGGCAAGGCAAAAGGCAAGGAAAAAGGCAAGGCAAGGAAAGGCAAGGCAAAAGCCAAGGCAAAAGCCAAGGCAAGTCAAGGCAGGGCAAAAGGCAAGGCAAAAGGCAAGGCAAAAGGCAAGGCAAGGCAAGTCAAGCAAAAAGGCAAGGCAAAAGGCAAGGCAATACAAGGCAAAGGGCACGGCAAAAGGCAAGCCAAGGGAATCCAAAGGCAAGGCAAAAGGCAAGGCAAAAGAAATGCAAGGCAAGGCAAGGCAAAAGGCAAGCAAAAAGGCAAGGCAAGGCAAGGCAAGGCAAAAGGCAAGGCAAAAGGCAAGGCAAGGCAAGGCAAGGCAAAAGGCAAGGCAAAAGACAAGGCAAGGCAAAAGGCAAGGCAAAAGGCAAGGCAAGGCAAGGCAAAAGGCAAGGCAAAAGGCAAGGCAAGGCAAGGCAAAAGGCAAGGCAAGGCAAGGCAAGGCAAAACGCAAGGCAAAAGGCAAGGCAAAAGGCAAGGCAAAAGCCAAGGCAAGGCAAGGCAGGGCAAAAGGCAAGGCAAAAGGCAAGGCAAAAGGCAAGGAAAGGCAAGGCAAGGCAAAGGCAAGGCAAAAGGCAAGGTAAGGCAAAAGGCAAGGCAAAAGGCAAGCCAAACGGCAAGGCAAGGCAAAAGGCAAGACAAAAGGCAAGGCAAGGCAAGGCAAAAGGCAAGGCAAGGCAAAAGGCAAGGCAAAAGGGAAGGCAAAAGGCAAGCCAAAAGGCAAGGCTAGGCAAAAGGCAAGGCAAAAGGCAAGGCAAGGCAAGCCAAGGCAAAAGGCAAGGCAAAAGGCAAGGCAAGGCAAGGCAAAAGGCAAGGCAAGGCAAGGCAAGGCAAAAGGCAATGCAAAAGGCAAGGCAAAAGGCAATGCAAATGCAAGGCAAAAGGCAAGGAAAGGCAAGGCAAGGCAAAAGGCAAGGCAAAAGCCAAGGCAAGGCAAGGCAGGGCAAAAGGCAAGGCAAAAGGCAAGGCAAAAGGCAAGGAAAGGCAAGGCAAAAGGCAAGGCAAGGCAAGGCAAAAGGCAAGGCAAAAGGCAAGGCAAGGGAATCCAAAGGCAAGGCAAAAGGCAAGGCAAAAGAAATGCAAGGCAAGGCAAGGCAAAAGGCAAGGCAAAAGGCAAGGCAAGGCAAGGCAAGGCAATAGGCAAGGCAAAAGGCAAGGCAAGGCAAGTCAAGGCAAAAGGCAAGGCAAGAGGCAAGGCAAGGCAAAGGCAAGGCAAGGCAAGGCAAAAGGCAAGGCAAAAGGCAAGGCAAGGCAAGGCAAAAGGCTAGGCAAAAGGCAAGGCAAGGCAAGGCAAAAGGCAAGGCAAGGCAAGGCAAGACAAAACGCAGGGCAAAAGGCAAGGCAAAAGGCAAGGAAAGGCAAGGCAAGGCAAAGGCAAGGCAAAAGGCAAGGCAAGGCAAGGCAAAAGGCAAGGCAAACGGCAAGACAAGACAAGTCAAGGCAAAAGGCAAGGCAAAAGGCAAGGCAAGGCAAGGCAAAAGGCAACGCAAAAGGCAAGGCTTGGCAAGGCAAAAGGCAAGGCAAAATGCAAGGCAAGGCAAGGCAAGGTAAGACAAGGCAAAAGGCAAGGCAAGTCAAGGCAAAAGGCAAGCCAAAAGGCAAGGCAAGGCAAGCCAAAAGGCAAAGCAAGGCAAGGCAAAAGGCAAGGCAAGGCAAGGCAAAAGGCAAGGCAAGGCAAGGCAAAAGGAAAGCCAAAAGGCAAGGCAAGACAAGGCAAAAGGCAAGGCAAGGCAAAAGGCAAGGCAAAAGGCAAGCCAAAAGGCAAGGTAAGGCAAAAGGCAAGGCAAAAGGCAAGGCAAGGCAAGGCAAAAGGCAAGGCAAGGCAAGGCAAAAGGCAAGCCAAAAGGCAAGGCAAGGCAAGGCAAAAGGCAAGGCAAGGCAAAAGGCAAGGCAAAAGGCAAGGCAAAAGGCAAGGCAAAAGGCAAGGCAAGGCAAAAGGCAAGGCAAAAGGCAAGGTAAGGCAAGGGAAAAGGCAAGGCAAGGCAAGGCAAAAGGCAAGGCAAGGCAAGGAAAGGCAAAAGGCAAGGCAAAAGGCAAGGCAAAAGGCAAGGAAAGGAAAGGCAAGGCAAAAGCCAAGGCAAAAGCCAAGGCAAGGCAAGGCAGGGCAAAAGGCAAGGCAAAAGGCAAGGCAAACGGCAAGGAAAGGCAAGGCAAGGCAAAAGGCAAGGCAAAAGGCAAGGCAAAAGGCAAGGAAAGTAAAGGCAAGGCAAAAGCCAAGGCAAAAGTCAAGGCAAATCAAGGCAGGGCAAAAGGCAAGGCAAAAGGCAAGGCAAAAGGCAAGGCAAGGCAAGTCAAGCAAAAAGGCAAGGCAAAAGGCAAGGCAAGGCAAGGCAAAAGGCAAGGCAAAAGGCAAAGCAAGGCAAGGAAAGGCAAAAGGCAAAGCAAAAGGCAAGGCAAGGCAAGGCAAAAGGCAAGGCAAAAGGCAAGGCAAGGCAAGGCAAAAGGCAAGGCAAAAGGCAAGGCAAGGCAAGGCAAGGCAAAAGGCAAGGCAAAAGACAAGGCAAGGCAAAAGGCAAGGCAAAAGGCAAGGCTTGACAAGGCAAAAGGCAAGGCAAAATGCAAGGCGAGGCAAGGCAAGTTAAGACAAGGCAAAAGGGAAGGCAAGGCAAGGCAAAAGGCAAGCCAAAAGGCAAAGCAAGGCAAGGCAAAAGGCAAGGCAAGGCAAGCCAAAAGGCAAGGCAAGGCAAAAGGCAAGGCAAAAGGCTAGGCAAGGCAAGTCAAGGCAAAAGGCAAGGAAAAAGGCAAGGCAAGGCAAGGCAAAAGGCAAGGCAAGGCAAGGCAAAAGGCAAGGCAAGAGGAAAGGCAAGGCAAAGGCAAGGCAAGGCAAGGCAAAAGGCAAGGCAAAAAGCAAGGCAAGGCAAGGCAAAAGGCAAGGCAAAAGGCAAGGCAAGGCAAGGCAAAAGGCAAGGCAAGGCAAGGCAAGGCAAAACGCAAGGCAAAAGGCAAGGCAAAAGCCAAGGCAAAAGCCAAGGCAAGGCAAGGCAGGGCAAAAGGCAAGGCAAAAGGCAAGGCAAAAGGCAAGGAAAGGCAAGGCAAGGCAAAGGCAAGGCAAAAGGCAAGGCAAGGCAAGGCAAAAGACAAGCCAAAAGGCAAGGCAAGGCAAGGCAAAAGGCAAGGCAAGGCAAAAGAAATGCAAGGCAAAAGGCAAGCCAAACGGCAAGGCAAGGCAAAAGGCAAGACAAAAGGCAAGGCAAGGCAAGGCAAAAGGCAAGGCAAGGCAAAAGGCAAGGCAAAAGGGAAGGCAAAAGGCAAGCCAAAAGGCAAGGCAAGGCAAAAGGCAAGGCAAAAGGCAAGGCAAGGCAAGCCAAGGCAAAAGGCAAGGCAAAAGGCAAGGCAAAAGGCAAGGAAAGGCAAGGCAAGGCAAAAGGCAAGGCAAACGGCAAACAAGACAAGTCAAGGCAAAAGGCAAGGCAAAAGGCAAGGCAAGGCAAGGCAAAAGGCAACGCAAAAGGCAAGGCTTGGCAAGGCAAAAGGCAAGCCAAAAGGCAAGGCAAGGCAAGGCAAAAGGCAAGGCAAGGCAAAAGGCAAGGCAAAAGGCAAGGCAAAAGGCAAGGCAAAAGGCAAGGCAAGGCAAAAGGCAAGGCAAAAGGCAAGGTAAGGCAACGGAAAAGGCAAGGCAAGGCAAGGCAAAAGGCAAGGCAAGGCAAGGAAAGGCAAAAGGCAAGGCAAAAGGCAAGGCAAAAGGCAAGGAAAGGAAAGGCAAGGCAAAAGCCAAGGCAAAAGCCAAGGCAAGGCAAGGCAGGGCAAAAGGCAAGGCAAAAGGCAAGGCAAACGGCAAGGCAAGGCAAGGCAAGGCAAAAGGCAAGGCAAAAGGCAAGGCAAAAGGCAAGGAAAGTAAAGGCAAGGCAAAAGCCAAGGCAAAAGCCAAGGCAAGTCAAGGCAGGGCAAAAGGCAAGGCAAAAGGCAAGGCAAAAGGCAAGGCAAGGCAAGTCAAGCAAAAAGGCAAGGCAAAAGGCAAGGCAAGGCAATACAAGGCAAAGGGCACGGCAAAAGGCAAGGCAAGGGAATCGAAAGGCAAGGCAAAAGGCAAGGCAAAAGAAATGCAAGGCAAGGCAAGGCAAAAGGCAAGCCAAAAGGCAAGGCAAGGCAAGGCAAGGCAAAAGGCAAGGCAAAAGGCAAGGCAAGGCAAGGCAAAAGGCAAGGCAAAAGGCAAGGAAAGGCAAGGAAAGGCAAAAGGCAAAGCAAAAGGAAAGGCAAGGCAAGGCAAAAGGCAAGGCAAAAGGCAAGGCAAAAGGCAAGGCAAGGCAAGGCAAGGAAAAGGCAAGGCAAAAGGCAAGGCAAGGCAAGGCAAAAGGCAAGGCAAACGGCAAACAAGACAAGTCAAGGCAAAAGGCAAGGCAAAAGGCAAGGCAAGGCAAGGCAAAAGGCAACGCAAAAGGCAAGGCTTGGCAAGGCAAAAGGCAAGCCAAAAGGCAAGGCAAGGCAAGGCAAAAGGCAAGGCAAGGCAAAAGGCAAGGCAAAAGGCAAGGCAAAAGGCAAGGCAAAAGGCAAGGCAAGGCAAAAGGCAAGGCAAAAGGCAAGGTAAGGCAAGGGAAAAGGCAAGGCAAGGCAAGGCAAAAGGCAAGGCAAGGCAAGGAAAGGCAAAAGGCAAGGCAAAAGGCAAGGCAAAAGGCAAGGAAAGGAAAGGCAAGGCAAAAGCCAAGGCAAAAGCCAAGGCAAGGCAAGGCAGGGCAAAAGGCAAGGCAAAAGGCAAGGCAAACAGCAAGGCAAGGCAAGGCAAAAGGCAAGGCAAACGGCAAGGCAAGGCAAGTCAAGGCAAAAGGCAAGGCAAAAGGCAAGGCAAAAGGCAAGGAAAGTAAAGGCAAGGCAAAAGCCAAGGCAAAAGCCAAGGCAAGTCAAGGCAGGGCAAAAGGCAAGGCAAAAGGCAAGGCAAAAGGCAAGGCAAGGCAAGTCAAGCAAAAAGGCAAGGCAAAAGGCAAGGCAAGGCAATACAAGGCAAAGGGCACGGCAAAAGGCAAGGCAAGTGAATCGAAAGGCAAGGCAAAAGGCAAGGCAAAAGAAATGCAAGGCAAGGCAAGGCAAAAGGGAAGCCAAAAGGCAAGGCAAGGAAAAGGCAAGGCAAAAGGCAAGGCAAGGCAAGGCAAAAGGCAAGGCAAAAGGCAAAGCAAGGCAAGGAAAGGCAAAAGGCAAAGCAAAAGGCAAGGCAAGGCAAGGCAAAAGGCAAGGCAAAAGGCAAGGCAAGGCAAGGCAAGGCAAAAGGCAAGGCAAAAGACAAGGCAAGGCAAAAGGCAAGGCAAAAGGCAAGGCTTGACAAGGCAAAAGGCAAGGCAAAATGCAAGGCGAGGCAAGGCAAGTTAAGACAAGGCAAAAGGCAAGGCAAGGCAAGGCAAAAGGCAAGCCAAAAGGCAAAGCAAGGCAAGGCAAAAGGCAAGCCAAGGCAAGGCAAAAGGCAAGCCAAAAGGCAAGGCAAGGCAAGGCAAAAGGCAAGGCAAGGCAAGCCAAAAGGCAAGGCAAGGCAAAAGGCAAGGCAAAAGGCAAGGCAAGGCAAGTCAAGGCAAAAGGCAAGGAAAAAGGCAAGGCAAGGCAAGGCAAAAGGCAAGGCAAGAGGAAAGGCAAGGCAAAGGCAAGGCAAGGCAAGGCAAAAGGCAAGGCAAAAAGCAAGGCAAGGCAAGGCAAAAGGCAAGGCAAAAGGCAAGGCAAGGCAAGGCAAAAGGCAAGGCAAGGCAAGGCAAGGCAAAACGCAAGGCAAAAGGCAAGGCAAAAGCCAAGGCAAAAGCCAAGGCAAGGCAAGGCAGGGCAAAAGGCAAGGCAAAAGGCAAGGCAAAAGGCAAGGAAAGGCAAGGCAAGGCAAAGGCAAGGCAAAAGGCAAGGCAAGGCAAGGCAAAAGACAAGCCAAAAGGCAAGGCAAGGCAAGGCAAGGCAAAAGGCAAGGCAAAAGGCAAGCCAAACGGCAAGGCAAGGCAAAAGGCAAGACAAAAGGCAAGGCAAGGCAAGGCAAAAGGCAAGGCAAGGCAAAAGGCAAGGCAAAAGGGAAGGCAAAAGGCAAGCCAAAAGGCAAGGCAAGGCAAAAGGCAAGGCAAAAGGCAAGGCAAGGCAAGCCAAGGCAAAAGGCAAGGCAAAAGGCAAGGCAAAAGGCAAGGAAAGGCAAGGCAAGGCAAAGGCAAGGCAAAAGGCAAGGCAAGGCAAGGCAAAAGGCAAGGCAAACGGCAAACAAGACAAGTCAAGGCAAAAGGCAAGGCAAAAGGCAAGGCAAGGCAAGGCAAAAGGCAACGCAAAAGGCAAGGCTTGGCAAGGCAAAAGGCAAGCCAAAAGGCAAGGCAAGGCAAGGCAAAAGGCAAGGCAAGGCAAAAGGCAAGGCAAAAGGCAAGGCAAAAGGCAAGGCAAAAGGCAAGGCAAGGCAAAAGGCAAGGCAAAAGGCAAGGTAAGGCAACGGAAAAGGCAAGGCAAGGCAAGGCAAAAGGCAAGGCAAGGCAAGGAAAGGCAAAAGGCAAGGCAAAAGGCAAGGCAAAAGGCAAGGAAAGGAAAGGCAAGGCAAAAGCCAAGGCAAAAGCCAAGGCAAGGCAAGGCAGGGCAAAAGGCAAGGCAAAAGGCAAGGCAAACGGCAAGGCAAGGCAAGGCAAGGCAAAAGGCAAGGCAAAAGGCAAGGCAAAAGGCAAGGAAAGTAAAGGCAAGGCAAAAGCCAAGGCAAAAGCCAAGGCAAGTCAAGGCAGGGCAAAAGGCAAGGCAAAAGGCAAGGCAAAAGGCAAGGCAAGGCAAGTCAAGCAAAAAGGCAAGGCAAAAGGCAAGGCAAGGCAATACAAGGCAAAGGGCACGGCAAAAGGCAAGGCAAGGGAATCGAAAGGCAAGGCAAAAGGCATGGCAAAAGAAATGCAAGGCAAGGCAAGGCAAAAGGCAAGCCAAAAGGCAAGGCAAGGCAAGGCAAGGCAAAAGGCAAGGCAAAAGGCAAGGCAAGGCAAGGCAAAAGGCAAGGCAAAAGGCAAAGCAAGGCAAGGAAAGGCAAAAGGCAAAGCAAAAGGAAAGGCAAGGCAAGGCAAAAGGCAAGGCAAAAGGCAAGGCAAAAGGCAAGGAAAGGCAAGGCAAGGCAAAGGCAAGGCAAAAGGCAAGGCAAGGCAAGGCAAAAGGCAAGGCAAACGGCAAACAAGACAAGTCAAGGCAAAAGGCAAGGCAAAAGGCAAGGCAAGGCAAGGCAAAAGGCAACGCAAAAGGCAAGGCTTGGCAAGGCAAAAGGCAAGCCAAAAGGCAAGGCAAGGCAAGGCAAAAGGCAAGGCAAGGCAAAAGGCAAGGCAAAAGGCAAGGCAAAAGGCAAGGCAAGGCAAAAGGCAAGGCAAAAGGCAAGGTAAGGCAAGGGAAAAGGCAAGGCAAGGCAAGGCAAAAGGCAAGGCAAGGCAAGGAAAGGCAAAAGGCAAGGCAAAAGGCAAGGCAAAAGGCAAGGAAAGGAAAGGCAAGGCAAAAGCCAAGGCAAAAGCCAAGGCAAGGCAAGGCAGGGCAAAAGGCAAGGCAAAAGGCAAGGCAAACGGCAAGGCAAGGCAAGGCAAAAGGCAAGGCAAACGCAAGGCAAGGCAAGTCAAGGCAAAAGGCAAGGCAAAAGGCAAGGCAAAAGGCAAGGAAAGTAAAGGCAAGGCAAAAGCCAAGGCAAAAGCCAAGGCAAGTCAAGGCAGGGCAAAAGGCAAGGCAAAAGGCAAGGCAAAAGGCAAGGCAAGGCAAGTCAAGCAAAAAGGCAAGGCAAAAGGCAAGGCAAGGCAATACAAGGCAAAGGGCACGGCAAAAGGCAAGGCAAGTGAATCGAAAGGCAAGGCAAAAGGCAAGGCAAAAGAAATGCAAGGCAAGGCAAGGCAAAAGGGAAGCCAAAAGGCAAGGCAAGGCAAGACAAGGCAAAAGGCAAGGCAAAAGGCAAGGCAAGGCAAGGCAAAAGGCAAGGCAAAAGGCAAAGCAAGGCAAGGAAAGGCAAAAGGCAAAGCAAAAGGAAAGGCAAGGCAAGGCAAAAGGCAAGGCAAAAGGCAAGGCAAGGCAAGGCAAGGCAAAAGGCAAGGCAAAAGACAAGGCAAGGCAAAAGTCAAGGCAAAAGGCAAGGCTTGACAAGGCAAAAGGCAAGGCAAAACGCAAGGCGAGGCAAGGCAAGTTAAGACAAGGCAAAAGGCAAGGCAAGGCAAGGCAAAAGGCAAGCCAAAAGGCAAAGCAAGGCAAGGCAAAAGGCAAGGCAAGGCAAGGCAAAAGGCAAGCCAAAAGGCAAGGCAAGGCAAGGCAAAAGGCAAGGCAAGGCAAAAGGCAAGGCAAAAGGAAAGGCAAGGCAAGCCAAAAGGCTAGGCAAGGCAAAAGGCAATGCAAAAGGCAAGGCAAGGCAAGTCAAGGCAAAAGGCAAGGAAAAAGGCAAGGCAAGGCAAGGCAAAAGGCAAGGCAAGAGGAAAGGCAAGGCAATCCAAGGCAAGGCAAGGCAAAAGGCAAGGCAAAAAGCAAGGCAAGGAAAGGCAAAAGGCAAGGCAAAAGGCAAGGCAAGGCAAGGCAAAAGGCAAGGCAAGGCAAGGCAAGGCAAAACGCAAGGCAAAAGGCAAGGCAAAAGCCAAGGCAAAAGCCAAGGCAAGGCAAGGCAGGGCAAAAGGCAAGGCAAAAGGCAAGGCAAAAGGCAAGGAAAGGCAAGGCAAGGCAAAGGCAAGGCAAAAGGCAAGGCAAGGCAAGGCAAAAGACAAGCCAAAAGGCAAGGCAAGGCAAGGCAAAAGGCAAGGCAAGGCAAAAGGCAAGGCAAAAGGCAAGCCAAACGGCAAGGCAAGGCAAAAGGCAAGACAAAAGGCAAGGCAAGGCAAGGCAAAAGGCAAGGCAAGGCAAAAGGCAAGGCAAAAGGGAAGGCAAAAGGCAAGCCAAAAGGCAAGGCAAGGCAAAAGGCAAGGCAAAAGGCAAGGCAAGGCAAGCCAAGGCAAAAGGCAAGGCAAAAGGCAAGGCAAGGCAAGGCAAAAGGCAAGGCAAGGCAAGGCAAGGCAAAAGGCAAGGCAAAAGGCAAGGCAAAAGGCAAGGAAAGGCAAGGCAAGGCAAAAGGCAAGGCAAAAGCCAAGGCAAGGCAAGGCAGGGCAAAAGGCAAGGCAAAAGGCAAGGCAAAAGGCAAGGCAAGGCAAGGCAAAAGGCAAGGCAAGGCAAGGCAAAAGGCAAGGCAAGGGAATCCAAAGGCAAGGCAAAAGGCAAGGCAAAAGAAATGCAAGGCAAGGCAAGGCAAAAGGCAAGGCAAAAGGCAAGGCAAGGCAAGGCAAGGCAATAGGCAATGCAAAAGGCAAGGCAAGGCAAGTCAAGGCAAAAGGCAAGGCAAGAGGCAAGGCAAGGCAAAGGCAAGGCAAGGCAAGGCAAAAGGCAAGGCAAAAGGCAAGGCAAGGCAAGGCAAAAAGCAAGGCAAAAGGCAAGGCAAGGCAAGGCAAAAGGCAAGGCAAGGCAAGGCAAGGCAAAACGCAAGGCAAAAGGCAAGGCAAAAGGCAAGGAAAGGCAAGGCAAGGCAAAAGGCAAGGCAAAAGCAAAGGCAAGGCAAGGCAGGGCAAAAGGCAAGGCAAAAGGCAAGGCAAAAGGCAAGGAAAGGCAAGGCAAGGCAAAGGCAAGGCAAAAGGCAAGGCAAGGCAAAGGCAAGGCAAAAGGCAAGGCAAGGCAAGGCAAAAGGCAAGGCAAACGGCAAACAAGACAAGTCAAGGCAAAAGGCAAGGCAAAAGGCAAGGCAAGGCAAGGCAAAAGGCAAGGCAAGGCAAGGCAAAAGGCAACGCAAAAGGCAAGGCTTGGCAAGGCAAAAGGCAAGGCAAAAGGCAAGGCAAGGCAAGGCAAAAGGCAACGCAAAAGGCAAGGCTTGGCAAGGCAAAAGGCAAGGCAAAATGCAAGGCAGGGCAAGGCAAGGTAAGACAAGGCAAAAGGCAAGGCAAATCAAGGCAAAAGGCAAGCCAAAAGGCAAGGCAAGGCAAGCCAAAAGGCAAGGCAATGCAAGGCAAAAGGCAAGGCAAGGCAAGGCAAAAGGCAAGGCAAGGCAAGGCAAAAGGCAAGCCAAAAGGCAAGGCAAGGCAAGGCAAAAGGCAAGGCAAGGCAAAAGGCAAGGCAAAAGGCAAGCCAAAAGGCAAGGTAAGGCAAAAGGCAAGGCAAAAGGCAAGGCAAGGCAAGTCAAGGCAAAAGGCAAGGCAAAAGGCAAGGCAAGGCAAGTCAAGGCAAAAGGCAAGGCAAGGCAAGGCAAAAGGAAAGCCAAAAGGAAAGGCAAGGCAAGGCTAAAGGCAAGGCAAGGCAAGGCAAAAGGCAAGGCAAGGGAAGGCAAAAGACAAGCCAAAAGGCAAGGCAAGGCAAGGCAAAAGGCAAGGCAAGGCAAAAGGCAAAGCAAAAGGGAAGCCAAACGGCAAGGCAAGGGAAAAGGCAAGACAAAAGGCAAGGCAAGGCAAGGCAAGGCAAAAGGCAAGGCAAAAGGCAAGGCAAGGCAACGCAAAAGGCAAGGCAAGGCAAGGCAAAGCAAAAGGCAAGGCAAAAGGCAAGGCAAGGCAAAGCAAAAGGCAAGGCAAGGCAAGGCAAGGCAAAAGGCAAGGCAAAAGGCAAGGCAAAAGGCAAGGAAAGGCAAGGCAATGTAAAAGCCATGGCAAAAGCCAAGGCAAGGCAAGGCAGGGCAAAAGGCAAGGCAAAAGGCAAGGCAAGGCAAAAGGCAAGGCAAAAGGCACGGCAAAAGGCAAGGCAAGGGAATCCAAAGGCAAGGCAAAAGGCAAGGCAAAAGAAATGCAAGGCAAGGCAAGGCAAAAGGCAAGGCAAAAGGCAAGGCAAGGCAAGTCAAGGCAAAAGGCAAAGCAAAAGCCAAGGCAAGGCAAAGGCAAGGCAAGGCAAGGCCAAAGGGAAGGCAAAAGGCAAGGCAAGGAAAGGCAAAAGGCAAGGCAAAAGGCAAGGCAAGGCAAGGCAAAAGGCAAGGCAAGGCAAGGCAAGGCAAAACGCAAGGGAAAAGGCAAGGCAAAAGGCAAGGAAAGGCAAGGCAAGGCAAAAGCCAAGGCAAAAGCCAAGGCAAGGCAAGGCAGGGCAAAAGGCAAGGCAAAAGGCAAGGCAAAAGGCAAGGAAAGGCAAGGCAAGGCAAAGGCAAGCCAAAAGGCAAGGCAAGGCAAGGCAAAAGGCAAGGCAAACGGCAAGACAAGACAAGTCAAGGCAAAAGGCAAGCCAAAAGGCAAGGCAAGGCAAGGAAATAGGCAACGCAAAAGGCAAGGCTTGGCAAGGCAAAAGGGAAGGCAAAATGCAAGGCAAGGCAAGGCAAGGTAACACAAGGCAAAAGGCAAGGCAAGGCAAGGCAAAAGGCAAGCCAAAAGGCAAGGCAAGGCAAGCCAAAAGGCAAGGCAAGGCAAGGCAAAAGGCAAGGCAAGGCAAGGCAAAAGGAAAGGGAAGGAAAGGCAAAAGGCAAGCCAAAAGGCAAGGCAAGGCAAGGCAAAAGGCAAGGCAAGGCAAAAGGCAAGGCAAAAGGCAAGCCAAAAGGCAAGGCAAGGCAAAAGGCAAGGCAAAAGGCAAGGCAAGGCAAGGCAAAAGGCAAGGCAAAAGGCAAGGCAACGCAAGGCAAAAGGCAAGGCAAGGCAAGGCAAAGCAAAAGGCAAGGCAAAAGGCAAGGCAAGGCAAAGCAAAAGGCAAGGCAAGGCAAGGCAAGGCAAAAGGCAAGGCAAAAGGCAAGGCAAAAGGCAAGGAAAGGCAAGGCAATGTAAAAGCCATGGCAAAAGCCAAGGCAAGGCAAGGCAGGGCAAAAGGCAAGGCAAAAGGCAAGGCAAGGCAAAAGGCAAGGCAAAAGGCACGGCAAAAGGCAAGGCAAGGGAATCCAAAGGCAAGGCAAAAGGCAAGGCAAAAGAAATGCAAGGCAAGGCAAGGCAAAAGGCAAGGCAAAAGGCAAGGCAAGGCAAGTCAAGGCAAAAGGCAAAGCAAAAGCCAAGGCAAGGCAAAGGCAAGGCAAGGCAAGGCCAAAGGGAAGGCAAAAGGCAAGGCAAGGAAAGGCAAAAGGCAAGGCAAAAGGCAAGGCAAGGCAAGGCAAAAGGCAAGGCAAGGCAAGGCAAGGCAAAACGCAAGGGAAAAGGCAAGGCAAAAGGCAAGGAAAGGCAAGGCAAGGCAAAAGCCAAGGCAAAAGCCAAGGCAAGGCAAGGCAGGGCAAAAGGCAAGGCAAAAGGCAAGGCAAAAGGCAAGGAAAGGCAAGGCAAGGCAAAGGCAAGCCAAAAGGCAAGGCAAGGCAAGGCAAAAGGCAAGGCAAACGGCAAGACAAGACAAGTCAAGGCAAACGGCAAGACAAGACAAGTCAAGGCAAAAGGCAAGCCAAAAGGCAAGGCAAGGCAAGGAAATAGGCAACGCAAAAGGCAAGGCTTGGCAAGGCAAAAGGGAAGGCAAAATGCAAGGCAAGGCAAGGCAAGGTAACACAAGGCAAAAGGCAAGGCAAGGCAAGGCAAAAGGCAAGCCAAAAGGCAAGGCAAGGCAAGCCAAAAGGCAAGGCAAGGCAAGGCAAAAGGCAAGGCAAGGCAAGGCAAAAGGAAAGGGAAGGAAAGGCAAAAGGCAAGCCAAAAGGCAAGGCAAGGCAAGGCAAAAGGCAAGGCAAGGCAAAAGGCAAGGCAAAAGGCAAGCCAAAAGGCAAGGCAAGGCAAAAGGCAAGGCAAAAGGCAAGGCAAGGCAAGGCAAAAGGCAAGGCAAACGGCAAGGCAAAAGGCAAGGAAAGGCAAGGCAAGGCAAAAGGCAAGGCAAAAGGCAAGGAAAGGCAAGGCAAGGCAAAAGGCATGGCAAAAGGCAAGGCAAGGCAAGGCAAAAGGCAAGGCAAAAGGCAAGGCTTGGCAAGGCAAAAGGCAAAGCAAAATACAAGGCAAGGCAAGGCAAGGCAAGGTGAGACAAGGCAAAAGGCAAGGCAAGGCAAGGCAAAAGGCAAGCCAAAAGGAAAGGCAAGGCAAGGCAAAAGGCAAGGCAAAGCAAGGCAAAAGGCAAGCCAAAAGGCAAGGCAAGGCAAGGCAAAAGGCAAGGCAAGGCAAAAGACAAGGCAAGGCAAAAGGCAAGGCAAAAGGCAAGCCAAACGGCAAGGCAAGGCAAAAGGCAAGGCAAGGCAAAGCAAGGTAAGACAAGGCAAAAGGAAAGGGAAGGAAAGGCAAAAGGCAAGGCAAAAGGCAAGGCAAGGCAAGGCAAAAGGCAAGGGAAGGCAAGGCAAAAGGCAAGGCAAGGCAAGGCAAAAGGCAAGCCAAAAGGCAAGGCAAGGCAAAAGGCAAGGCAAGGCAAAAGGCAAGGCAAAAGGCAAGGCAAAAGGCAAGCCAAAAGGCAAGCCAAAAGGCAAGGCAAGTCAAAAGGCAAGGCAAAAGGCAAGGCAAGGCAAGGGAAAAGGCAAGGCAAGGCAAGGCAAAAGGCAAGGCAAGGCAAGGCAAGGCAAAAGGCAAGGCAAAAGGCAAGGCAAAAGGCAAGGAAAGGCAAGGCAAGGCAAAAGGCAAGGCAAAAGCCAAGGCAAGGCAAGGCAAGGCAAGGCAAAAGGCAAGGCAAAAGGCAAGGCAAAAGGCAAGGCAAAAGGCAAGGCAAGGCAAGGCAAGGCAAAAGGCAAGGCAAAAGGCAAGGCAAAAGGCAAGGAAAGCCAAGGCAATGCAAAAGGCAAGGCAAAAGCCAAGGCAAGGCAAGGCAGGGCAAAAGGCAAGGCAAAAGGCAAGGCAAAAGGCAAGGCAAGGCAATAGGCAAGGCAAAAGGCAAGGCAAGGCAAGCCAAAAGGCAAGGCAATGCAAGGCAAAAGGCAAGGCAAGGCAAGGCAAGGCAATAGGCAAGGCAAAAGGCAAGGCAAGGCAAGTCAAGGCAAAAGGCAAAGCAAGAGGCAAGGCAAGGCAAAGGCAAGGCAAGGCAAGGCAAAAGGCAAGGCAAAAGGCAAGGCAAGGCAAGGCAAAAGGCAAGGCAAAAGGCAAGGCAAGGCAAGGCAAAAGGCAAGGCAAGGCAAGGCAAGGCAAAACGCAAGGCAAAAGGCAAGGCAAAAGGCAAGGAAAGGCAAGGCAAGGCAAAAGGCAAGGCAAAAGCAAAGGCAAGGCAAGGCAGGGTAAAAGGCAAGGCAAAAGGCAAGGCAAAAGGCAAGGAAAGGCAAGGCAAGGCAAAGGCAAGGCAAAAGGCAAGGCAAGGCAAGGCAAAAGGCAAGGCAAACGGCAAACAAGACAAGTCAAGGCAAAAGGCAAGGGAAAAGGCAAGGCAAGGCAAGGCAAAAGGCAACGCAAAAGGCAAGGCTTGGCAAGGCAATAGGCAAGGCAAAAGGCAAGGCAAGGCAAGGCAAAAGGCAACGCAAAAGGCAAGGCTTGGCAAGGCAAAAGGCAAGGCAAAATGCAAGGCAAGGCAAGGCAAGGTAAGACAAGGCAAAAGGCAAGGCAAGTCAAGGCAAAAGGCAAGCCAAAAGGCAAGGCAAGGCAAGCCAAAAGGCAAGGCAATGCAAGGCAAAAGGCAAGGCAAGGCAAGGCAAAAGGCAAGGCAAGGCAAGGCAAAAGGCAAGCCAAAAGGCAAGGCAAGGCAAGGCAAAAGGCAAGGCAAGGCAAAAGGCAAGGCAAAAGGCAAGCCAAAAGGCAAGGTAAGGCAAAAGGCAAGGCAAAAGGCAAGGCAAGGCAAGTCAAGGCAAAAGGCAAGGCAAAAGGCAAGGCAAGGCAAGTCAAGGCAAAAGGCAAGGCAAAGCAAGGCAAAAGGAAAGCCAAAAGGAAAGGCAAGGCAAGGCTAAAGGCAAGGCAAGGCAAGGCAAAAGGCAAGGCAAGGCAACGCAAAAGACAAGCCAAAAGGCAAGGCAATGCAAGGCAAAAGGCAAGGCAAGGCAAAAGGCAAAGCAAAAGGGAAGCCAAACAGCAAGGCAAGGCAAAAGGCAAGGCAAAAGGCAAGGCAAGGCAAGTCAAGGCAAAAGGCAAAGCAAAAGCCAAGGCAAGGCAAAGGCAAGGCAAGGCAAGGCCAAAGGGAAGGCAAAAGGCAAGGCAAGGAAAGGCAAAAAGCAAGGCAAAAGGCAAGGCAAGGCAAGGCAAAAGGCAAGGCAAGGCAAGGCAAGGCAAAACGCAAGGCAAAACGCAAGGCAAAAGGCAAGGCAAAAGGCAAGGAAAGGCAAGGCAAGGCAAAAGCCAAGGCAAAAGTAAAGGCAAGGCAAGGCAGGGCAAAAGGCAAGGCAAAAGGCAAGGCAAAAGGCAAGGAAAGGCAAGGCAAGGCAAAGGCAAGCCAAAAGGCAAGGCAAGGCAAGGCAAAAGGCAAGGCAAACGGCAAGACAAGACAAGTCAAGGCAAAAGGCAAGGCAAAAGGCAAGGCAAGGCAAGGAAAAAGGCAACGCAAAAGGCAAGGCTTGGCAAGGCAAAAGGGAAGGCAAAATGCAAGGCAAGGCAAGGCAAGGTAACACAAGGCAAAAGGCAAGGCAAGGCAAGGCAAAAGGCAAGCCAAAAGGCAAGGCAAGGCAAGCCAAAAGGCAAGGCAAGGCAAGGCAAAAGGCAAGGTAAGGCAAGGCAAAAGGCAAGGCAAGGCAAGGCAAGGCAAAAGGCAAGGCAAAAGGCAAGGCAAGGCAAGGCAAAAGGCAAGGCAAGGCAAGGCAAAGCAAAAGGCAAGGCAAAAGGCAAGGCAAGGCAAGGCAAAAGGCAAGGCAAGGCAAGGCAAGGCAAAAGGCAAGGCAAAAGGCAAGGCAAAAGGCAAGGAAAGGCAAGGCAATGCAAAAGCCATGGCAAAAGCCAAGGCAAGGCAAGGCAGGGCAAAAGGCAAGGCAAAAGGCAAAGCAAGGCAAAAGGCAAGGCAAAAGGCACGGCAAAAGTCAAGGCAAGGGAATCCAAAGGCAAGGCAAAAGGCAAGGTAAAAGAAATGCAAGGCAAGGCAAGGCAAAAGGCAAGGCAAAAGGCAAGGCAAGGCAAGTCAAGGCAAAAGGCAAAGCAAAAGGCAAGGCAAGGCAAAGGCAAGGCAAGGCAAGGCCAAAGGGAAGGCAAAAGGCAAGGCAAGGCAAGGCAAAACGCAAGGCAAAAGGCAAGGCAAAAGGCAAGGAAAGGCAAGGCCAGGCAAAAGCCAAGGCAAAAGCCAAGGCAAGGCAAGGCAGGGCAAAAGGCAAGGCAAAAGGCAAGGCAAAAGGCAAGGAAAGGCAAGGCAAGGCAAAGGCAAGCCAAAAGGCAAGGCAAGGCAAGGCAAAAGGCAACGCAAAAGGCAAGGCTTGGCAAGGCAATAGGCAAGGCAAAAGGCAAGGCAAGGCAAGGCAAAAGGCAACGCAAAAGGCAAGGCTTGGCAAGGCAAAAGGCAAGGCAAAATGCAAGGCAAGGCAAGGCAAGGTAAGACAAGGCAAAAGGCAAGGCAAGTCAAGGCAAAAGGCAAGCCAAAAGGCAAGGTAAGGCAAGCCAAAAGGCAAGGAAATGCAAGGCAAAAGGCAAGGCAAGGCAAGGCAAAAGGCAAGGCAAGGCAAGGCAAAAGGCAAGCCAAAAGGCAAGGCAAAAGGCAAGGCAAGGCAAGGCAAAAGGCAAGGCAAAAGGCAAGGCTTGGCAAGGCAAAAGGCAAAGCAAAATACAAGGCAAGGCAAGGCAAGGCAAGGTGAGACAAGGCAAAAGGCAAGGCAAGGCAAGGCAAAAGGCAAGCCAAAAGGAAAGGCAAGGCAAGGCAAAAGGCAAGGCAAAGCAAGGCAAAAGGCAAGCCAAAAGGCAAGGCAAGGCAAGGCAAAAGGCAAGGCAAGGCAAAAGGCAAGGCAAGGCAAAAGGCAAGGCAAAAGGCAAGCCAAACGGCAAGGCAAGGCAAAAGGCAAGGCAAGGCAAAGCAAGGTAAGACAAGGCAAAAGGAAAGGGAAGGAAAGGCAAAAGGCAAGCCAAAAGGCAAGGCAAGGCAAGGCAAAAGGCAAGGGAAGGCAAGGCAAAAGGCAAGGCAAGGCAAGGCAAAAGGCAAGCCAAAAGGCAAGGCAAGGCAAAAGGCAAGGCAAGGCAAAAGGCAAGGCAAAAGGCAAGGCAAAAGGCAAGGCAAAAGGCAAGCCAAAAGGCAAGGCAAGTCAAAAGGCAAGGCAAAAGGCAAGGCAAGGCAAGGGAAAAGGCAAGGCAAGGCAAGGCAAAAGGCAAGGCAAGGCAAGGCAAGGCAAAAGGCAAGGCAAAAGGCAAGGCAAAAGGCAAGGAAAGGCAAGGCAAGGCAAAAGGCAAGGCAAAAGCCAAGGCAAGGCAAGGCAAGGCAAGGCAAAAGGCAAGGCAAAAGGCAAGGCAAAAGGCAAGGCAAAAGGCAAGGCAAGGCAAGGCAAGGCAAAAGGCAAGGCAAAAGGCAAGGCAAAAGGCAAGGAAAGCCAAGGCAATGCAAAAGGCAAGGCAAAAGCCAAGGCAAGGCAAGGCAGGGCAAAAGGCAAGGCAAAAGGCAAGGCAAAAGGCAAGGCAAGGCAATAGGCAAGGCAAAAGGCAAGGCAAGGCAAGCCAAAAGGCAAGGCAATGCAAGGCAAAAGGCAAGGCAAGGCAAGGCAAGGCAATAGGCAAGGCAAAAGGCAAGGCAAGGCAAGTCAAGGCAAAAGGCAAGGCAAGAGGCAAGGCAAGGCAAAGGCAAGGCAAGGCAAGGCAAAAGGCAAGGCAAAAGGCAAGGCAAGGCAAGGCAAAAGGCAAGGCAAGGCAAGGCAAAAGGCAAGGCAAGGCAAGGCAAGGCAAAACGCAAGGCAAAAGGCAAGGCAAAAGGCAAGGAAAGGCAAGGCAAGGCAAAAGGCAAGGCAAAAGCAAAGGCAAGGCAAGGCAGGGTAAAAGGCAAGGCAAAAGGCAAGGCAAAAGGCAAGGAAAGGCAAGGCAAGGCAAAGGCAAGGCAAAAGGCAAGGCAAGGCAAGGCAAAAGGCAAGGCAAACGGCAAACAAGACAAGTCAAGGCAAAAGGCAAGGCAAAAGGCAAGGCAAGACAAGGCAAAAGGCAACGCAAAAGGCAAGGCTTGGCAAGGCAATAGGCAAGGCAAAAGGCAAGGCAAGGCAAGGCAAAAGGCAACGCAAAAGGCAAGGCTTGGCAAGGCAAAAGGCAAGGCAAAATGCAAGGCAAGGCAAGGCAAGGTAAGACAAGGCAAAAGGCAAGGCAAGTCAAGGCAAAAGGCAAGCCAAAAGGCAAGGCAAGGCAAGCCAAAAGGCAAGGCAATGCAAGGCAAAAGGCAAGGCAAGGCAAGGCAAAAGGAAAGGCAAGGCAAGGCAAAAGGCAAGCCAAAAGGCAAGGCAAGGCAAGGCAAAAGGCAAGGCAAGGCAAAAGGCAAGGCAAAAGGCAAGCCAAAAGGCAAGGTAAGGCAAAAGGCAAGGCAAAAGGCAAGGCAAGGCAAGTCAAGGCAAAAGGCAAGGCAAAAGGCAAGGCAAGGCAAGTCAAGGCAAAAGGCAAGGCAAGGCAAGGCAGAAGGAAAGCCAAAAGGAAAGGCAAGGCAAGGCTAAAGGCAAGGCAAGGCAAGGCAAAGGGCAAGGCAAGGCAAGGCAAAAGACAAGCCAAAAGGCAAGGCAAGGCAAGGCAAAAGGCAAGGCAAGGCAAAAGGCAAAGCAAAAGGGAAGCCAAACAGCAAGGCAAGGCAAAAGGCAAGGCAAAAGGCAAGGCAAGGCAAGTCAAGGCAAAAGGCAAAGCAAAAGCCAAGGCAAGGCAAAGGCAAGGCAAGGCAAGGCCAAAGGGAAGGCAAAAGGCAAGGCAAGGAAAGGCAAAAAGCAAGGCAAAAGGCAAGGCAAGGCAAGGCAAAAGGCAAGGCAAGGCAAGGCAAGGCAAAACGCAAGGCAAAAGGCAAGGCAAAAGGCAAGGAAAGGCAAGGCAAGGCAAAAGCCAAGGCAAAAGTAAAGGCAAGGCAAGGCAGGGCAAAAGGCAAGGCAAAAGGCAAGGCAAAAGGCAAGGAAAGGCAAGGCAAGGCAAGGCAAGGCAAAAGGCAAGGCAAGGCAAGGCAAAAGGCAACGCAAAAGGCAAGGCTTGGCAAGGCAAAAGGCAAGGCAAAAGGCAAGGCAAGGCAAGGCAAAAGGCAACGCAAAAGGCAAGGCTTGGCAAGGCAAAAGGCAAGGCAAAATGCAAGGCAGGGCAAGGCAAGGTAAGACAAGGCAAAAGGCAAGGCAAGTCAAGGCAAAAGGCAAGCCAAAAGGCAAGGCAAGGCAAGCCAAAAGGCAAGGCAAGGCAAGGCAAAAGGCAAGGTAAGGCAAGGCAAAAGGCAAGGCAAGGCAAGGCAAGGCAAAAGGCAAGGCAAAAGGCAAGGCAAGGCAAGGCAAAAGGCAAGGCAAGGCAAGGCAAAGCAAAAGGCAAGGCAAAAGGCAAGGCAAGGCAAGGCAAAAGCCAAGGCAAGGCAAGGCAGGGCAAAAGGCAAGGCAAAAGGCAAGGCAAAAGGCAAGGCAAGGCAATAGGCAAGGCAAAAGGCAAGGCAAGGCAAGCCAAAAGGCAAGGCAATGCAAGGCAAAAGGCAAGGCAAGGCAAGGAAAGGCAATAGGCAAGGCAAAAGGCAAGGCAAGGCAAGTCAAGGCAAAAGGCAAGGCAAGAGGCAAGGCAAAGGCAAGGCAAGGCAAGGCAAGTCAAGGCAAAAGGCAAGGCAAGGCAAGGCAAAAGGCAAGGCAAGGCAAGGCAAAAGGCAAGGCAAGGCAAGGCAAGGCAAAACGCAAGGCAAAAGGCAAGGCAAAAGGCAAGGAAAGGCAAGGCAAGGCAAAAGGCAAGGCAAAAGCAAAGGCAAGGCAAGGCAGGGTAAAAGGCAAGGCAAAAGGCAAGGCAAAAGGCAAGGAAAGGCAAGGCAAGGCAAAGGCAAGGCAAAAGGCAAGGCAAGGCAAGGCAAAAGGCAAGGCAAACGGCAAACAAGACAAGTCAAGGCAAAAGGCAAGGCAAAAGGCAAGGCAAGGCAAGGCAAAAGGCAACGCAAAAGGCAAGGCTTGGCAAGGCAATAGGCAATTCAAAAGGCAAGGCAAGGCAAGGCAAAAGGCAACGCAAAAGGCAAGGCTTGGCAAGGCAAAAGGCAAGGCAAAATGCAAGGCAAGGCAAGGCAAGGTAAGACAAGGCAAAAGGCAAGGCAAGTCAAGGCAAAAGGCAAGCCAAAAGGCAAGGCAAGGCAAGCCAAAAGGCAAGGCAATGCAAGGCAAAAGGCAAGGCAAGGCAAGGCAAAAGGCAAGGCAAGGCAAGGCAAAAGGCAAGCCAAAAGGCAAGGCAAGGCAAGGCAAAAGGCAAGGCAAGGCAAAAGGCAAGGCAAAAGGCAAGCCAAAAGGCAAGGTAAGGCAAAAGGCAAGGCAAAAGGCAAGGCAAGGCAAGTCAAGGCAAAAGGCAAGGCAAAAGGCAAGGCAAGGCAAGTCAAGGCAAAAGGCAAGGCAAGGCAAGGCAGAAGGAAAGCCGAAAGGAAAGGCAAGGCAAGGCTAAAGGCAAGGCAAGGCAAGGCAAAAGGCAAGGCAAGGCAAGGCAAAAGACAAGCCAAAAGGCAAGGCAAGGCAAGGCAAAAGGCAAGGCAAGGCAAAAGGCAAAGCAAAAGGGAAGCCAAACAGCAAGGCAAGGCAAAAGGCAAGGCAAAAGGTAAGGCAAGGCAAGTCAAGGCAAAAGGCAAAGCAAAAGCCAAGGCAAGGCAAAGGCAAGGCAAGGCAAGGCCAAAGGGAAGGCAAAAGGCAAGGCAAGGAAAGGCAAAAAGCAAGGCAGAAGGCAAGGCAAGGCAAGGCAAAAGGCAAGGCAAGGCAAGGCAAGGCAAAACGCAAGGCAAAAGGCAAGGCAAAAGGCAAGGAAAGGCAAGGCAAGGCAAAAGCCAAGGCAAAAGTAAAGGCAAGGCAAGGCAGGGCAAAAGGCAAGGCAAAAGGCAAGGCAAAAGGCAAGGAAAGGCAAGGCAAGGCAAAGGCAAGCCAAAAGGCAAGGCAAGGCAAGGCAAAAGGCAAGGCAAACGGCAAGACAAGACAAGTCAAGGCAAAAGGCAAGGCAAAAGGCAAGGCAATGCAAGGAAAAAGGCAACGCAAAAGGCAAGGCTTGGCAAGGCAAAAGGGAAGGCAAAATGCAAGGCAAGGCAAGGCAAGGTAACACAAGGCAAAAGGCAAGGCAAGGCAAGGCAAAAGGCAAGCCAAAAGGCAAGGCAAGGCAAGCCAAAAGGCAAGGCAAGGCAAGGCAAAAGGCAAGGTAAGGCAAGGCAAAAGGCAAGGCAAGGCAAGGCAAGGCAAAAGGCAAGGCAAAAGGCAAGGCAAGGCAAGGCAAAAGGCAAGGCAAGGCAAGGCAAAGCAAAAGGCAAGGCAAAAGGCAAGGCAAGGCAAGGCAAAAGGCAAGGCAAGGCAAGGCAAGGCAAAAGGCAAGGCAAAAGGCAAGGCAAAAGGCAAGGAAAGGCAAGGCAATGCAAAAGCCATGGCAAAAGCCAAGGCAAGGCAAGGCAGGGCAAAAGGCAAGGCAAAAGGCAAGGCAAGGCAAAAGGCAAGGCAAAAGGCACGGCAAAAGTCAAGGCAAGGGAATCCAAAGGCAAGGCAAAAGGCAAGGTAAAAGAAATGCAAGGCAAGGCAAGGCAAAAGGCAAGGCAAAAGGCAAGGCAAGGCAAGTCAAGGCAAAAGGCAAAGCAAAAGGCAAGGCAAGGCAAAGGCAAGGCAAGGCAAGGCCAAAGGGAAGGCAAAAGGCAAGGCAAGGAAAGGCAAAAGGCAAGGCAAAAGGCAAGGCAAGGCAAGGCAAAAGGCAAGGCAAGGCAAGGCAAGGCAAAACGCAAGGCAAAAGGCAAGGCAAAAGGCAAGGAAAGGCAAGGCCAGGCAAAAGCCAAGGCAAAAGCCAAGGCGAGGCAAGGCAGGGCAAAAGGCAAGGCAAAAGGCAAGGCAAAAGGCAAGGAAAGGCAAGGCAAGGCAAAGGCAAGCCAAAAGGCAAGGCAAGGCAAGGCAAAAGGCAAGGCAAACGGCAAGACAAGACAAGTCAAGGCAAAAGGCAATGCAAAAGGCAAGGCAAGCCAAGGAAAAAGGCAACGCAAAAGGCAAGGCTTGGTAAGGCAAAAGGAAAGGCAAAATGCAAGGCAAGGCAAGGCAAGGTAACACAAGGCAAAAGGCAAGGCAAGGCAAGGCAAAAGGCAAGCCAAAAGGCAAGGCAAGGCAAGCCAAAAGGCAAGGCAAGGCAAGGCAAAAGGCAAGGCAAGGCAAGGCAAAAGGCAAGGCAAGGCAAGGCAAAAGGCAAGCCAAAAGGCAAGGCAAGGCAAGGCAAAAGGCAAGGCGAGGCAAAAGGCAAGGCAAAAGGCAAGCCAAAAGGCAAGGCAAGGCAAAAGGCAAGGCAAAAGGCAAGGCAAGGCAAGGCAAAAGGCAAGGCAAACGGCAAGGCAAAAGGCAAGGAAAGGCAAGGCAAGGCAAAAGGCAAGGCAAAAGGCAAGGAAAGGCAAGGCAAGGCAAAATGCATGGCAAAAGGCAAGGCAAGGCAAGGCAAAAGGAAGGGCAAAAGGCAAGGCTTGGCAAGGCAAAAGGCAAAGCAAAATACAAGGCAAGGCAAGGCAAGGCAAGGTGAGACAAGGCAAAAGGCAAGGCAAGGCAAGGCAAGGCAAAAGGCAAGGCAAAAGGCAAGGCAAAAGGCAAGGAAAGGCAAGGCAATGCAAAAGCCATGGCAAAAGCCAAGGCAAGGCAAGGCAGGGCAAAAGGCAAGGCAAAAGGCAAGGCAAGGCAAAAGGCAAGGCAAAAGGCACGGCAAAAGGCAAGGCAAGGGAATCCAAAGGCAAGGCAAAAGGCAAGGCAAAAGAAATGCAAGGCAAGGCAAGGCAAAAGGCAAGGCAAAAGGAAAGGCAAGGCAAGTCAAGGCAAAAGGCAAAGCAAAAGCCAAGGCAAGGCAAAGGCAAGGCAAGGCAAGGCCAAAGGGAAGGCAAAAGGCAAGGCAAGGAAAGGCAAAAAGCAAGGCAAAAGGCAAGGCAAGGCAAGGCAAAAGGCAAGGCAAGGCAAGGCAAGGCAAAACGCAAGGCAAAAGGCAAGGCAAAAGGCAAGGAAAGGCAAGGCAAGGCAAAAGCCAAGGCAAAAGCCAAGGCAAGGCAAGGCAGGGCAAAAGGCAAGGCAAAAGGCAAGGCAAAAGGCAAGGAAAGGCAAGGCAAGGCAAAGGCAAGCCAAAAGGCAAGGCAAGGCAAGGCAAAAGGCAAGGCAAACGGCAAGACAAGACAAGTCAAGGCAAAAGGCAAGGCAAAAGGCAAGGCAAGGCAAGGAAAAAGGCAACGCAAAAGGCAAGGCTTGGCAAGGCAAAAGGGAAGGCAAAATGCAAGGCAAGGCAAGGCAAGGTAACACAAGGCAAAAGGCAAGGCAAGGCAAGGCAAAAGGCAAGCCAAAAGGCAAGGCAAGGCAAGCCAAAAGGCAAGGCAAGGCAAAAGGCAAGGCAAAAGGCAAGCCAAAAGGCAAGGCAAGTCAAAAGGCAAGGCAAAAGGCAAGTCAAGGCAAGGGAAAAGGCAAGGCAAGGCAAGGCAAAAGGCAAGGCAAGGCAAGGCAAGGCAAAAGGCAAGGCAAAAGGCAAGGCAAAAGGCAAGGAAAGGCAAGGCAAGGCAAAAGGCAAGGCAAAAGCCAAGGCAAGGCAAGGCAGGGCAAAAGGCAAGGCAAAAGGCAAGGCAAAAGGCAAGGCAAGGCAAGGCAAGGCAAAAGGCAAGGCAAAAGGCAAGGCAAAAGGCAAGGAAAGCCAAGGCAATGCAAAAGGCAAGGCAAAAGCCAAGGCAAGGCAAGGCAGGGCAAAAGGCAAGGCAAAAGGCAAGGCAAAAGGCAAGGCAAGGCAAGGCAAGCCAAAAGGCAATGCAAAAGGCAAAACAAGGCAAGGCAAAAGGCAAGGCAAGGCAAGGCAAGGCAAAAGGCAAGGCAAAAGGCAAGGCAAAAGGCAAGGAAAGGCAAGGCAAGGCAAAAGGCAAGGCAAAACGCAAGGCAAGGCAAGGCAAAGCAAAGGCAAGGCAAAAGGCATGGCAAGGCAAGGCAAAAGGCAAGGCAAACGGCAAGACAAGGCAAGGCAAAGGGAAGGCAAAATGCAAGGCAAGGCAAGGCAAGGCAAGGTAAGGAAAGGCAAAATGCAAGGCAAGGCAAGGCAAAAGACAAGCCAAAAGGCAAGGCAGGGCAAGGCAAAAGGCAAGGCAAGGCAAGGCCAAAGGCAAGGCGAGGCAAGACAAAAGGCAAGCCAAAAGGCAAGGCAAGGCAAGGCGAAAGGCAAGGCAAGGCAAAAGGCAAGGCAAAAGGAGAGGCAAAAGGCAAGGCAAAAGGAGAGGCAAAAGGCAAGGCAAGGCAAAAGACAAGGCAAAAGGCAAGGCAAGTCAAGGCAAAAGGCAAAGCAAAAGGCAAGGCAAAAGGCAGGTAAAGGCAAAAGGCACAACAAAAGGCAAGGCGAGGGAATGCAAAAGGCAAGGCAAAAGGCAAGGCAAAAGGAAAGGCAAGGCAAGGCAAAAGGCAAGGCAAAAGGCAAGGCAAGGCAAGGCAAGGCAAAAGGCAAGGCACAAGGCAAGGCAAAGTGCAAGGCTTGGCAAGGCAAAAGGGAAGGCAAAATGCAAGGAAAGGCAAGGCAAAAGGCAAGGCAAGGCAAGGCAAAAGGCAAGGCAAGGCAAGGCAAAAGGCAAGGCAAAAGGCAAGGCAAGGCAATGCAAAAGGCAAGGCAAGGGAAAAGGCAAGGCAAAAGGCAAGGCAAGGCAAGGCAAAAGACAAGGCAAAAGTCAAGGCAAGTCAAGGCGAAAGGCAAAGCAAAAGGCAAGGCAAAAGGCAAGGGAAGGCAAAAGGCAAGGCAAAAGGCAAGGCGAGGGAATGCAAAAGGCAAGGCAAAAGGCAAGGCAAAGTGAAAGGCAAGGCAAGGCAAGGCAAAACGCAAGGCAAGGCAAGGCAAAAGGCAAGGCAAAAGGCAAGGCAAGGCAAGCCTAGGCAAAAGGCAAGGCAAAAGACAAGGCAAGGCAAGGCAAAATACAAGGCAAGGCAAAAGACAAGGCAAGGCAAGGCAAAAGACAAGGCAAGGCAAGGCAAAAGACAAGGCAAGGCAAGGCAAGGCAAAAGGCAAGGAAAGGCAAGGCAAGGCAAAAGGCAAGGCAATGCAAAATGCAAGGAAAAAGGCAAGGCAAGGCAAAGGCAAGGCAAAAGGCAAGGCAAGGCAAGACAAGGCAAAAGTCAAGGTAAAAGGCAAGGCAAGGCAAAAGGAACGGCAAAGGAAAGGCAAGGCAATGCAAAAGGCAAGGCAAAAGGCAAGGCAAAAGGCAAGTCAAGGCAAGTCAAGGCAAAAGGCAAGGCAAAAGGCAAGGCAAAAGGCAAGGCAAGGCAAGGCAAAAGGCACGGCAAAAGCCAAGGCAAGGCAAGGCAGGGCAAAAGCCAAGGCAAAAGGCAAGGCAAAAGGCAAGGCAAGGCAAGGCAAAAGGCAAGGCAAGGCAAGGCAAAAGGCAAGGCAAAAGGCAAGGCAAGGGAATCCAAAGGCAAGGCAAAAGGCAAGGCAAAAGAAATGCAAGGCAAGGCAAGGCAAAAGGCAAGGCAAAAGGCAAGGCAAGGCAAGGCAAGGCAATAGGCAAGGCAAAAGGCAAGGCAAGGCAAGTCAAGGCAAAAGGCAAGGCAAGAGGCAAGGCAAGGCAAAGGCAAGGCAAGGCAAGGCAAAAGGCAAGGTAAAAGGCAAGGCAAGGCAAGGCAAAAGGCAAGGAAAAAGGCAAGGCAAGGCAAGGCAAAAGGCAAGGCAAGGCAAGGCAAGGCAAAACGCAAGGCAAAAGGCAAGGCAAAAGGCAAGGAAAGGCAAGGCAAGGCAAAAGGCAAGGAAAAAGCAAAGGCAAGGCAAGGCAGGGGAAAAGGCAAGGCAAAAGGCAAGGCAAAAGGCAAGGAAAGGCAAGGCAAGGCAAAGGCAAGGCAAAAGGCAAGGCAAGGCAAAAGGCAAGGCAAACGGCAAGACAAGACAAGTCAAGGCAAAAGGCAAGGCAAAAGGCAAGGCAAGGCAAGGCAAAAGGCAACGCAAAAGGCAAGGCTTGGCAAGGCAAAAGGCAAGGCAAAATGCAAGGCAAGGCAAGGCAAGGTAAGACAAGGCAAAAGGCAAGGCAAGTCAAGGCAAAAGGCAAGCCAAAAGGCAAGGCAAGGCAAGCCAAAAGGCAAGGCAAGGCAAGGCAAAAGGCAAGGCAAGGCAAGGCAAAAGGCAAGGCAAGGCAAGGCAAAAGGCAAGCCAAAAGGCAAGGCAAGACAAGGCAAAAGGCAAGGCAAGGCAAAAGGCAAGGCAAAAGGCAAGCCAAAAGGCAAGGCAAGGCAAAAGGTAAGGCAAAAGGCAAGGCAAGGCAAGGCAAAAGGCAAGGCAAGGCAAGGCAAAAGGCAAGGCAAGGCAAGGCAAAAGGCAAGGCAAGGCAAAAGGCAAGGCAAAAGGCAAGGCAAAAGGCAAGGCAAAAGGCAAGGCAAGGCAAAAGGCAAGACAAAAGGCAAGGTAAGGCAAGGCAAAAGGCAAGGCAAGGCAAGGCAAAAGGCAACGCAAGGCAAGGAAAGGCAAAAGGCAAGGCAAAAGGCAAGGCAAAAGGCAAGGAAAGGAAAGGCAAGGCAAAAGCCAAGGGAAAAGCCAAGGCAAGGCAAGGCAGGGCAAAAGGCAAGGCAAAAGGCAAGGCAAACGGCAAGGCAAGGCAAGGCAAGGCAAAAGGCAAGGCAAAAGGCAAGGCAAAAGGCAAGGAAAGGAAAGGAAAGGCAAAAGCCAAGGCAAAAGCCAAGGCAAGTCAAGGCAGGGCAAAAGGCAAGGCAAAAGGCAAGGCAAAAGGCAAGGCAAGGCAAGTCAAGCAAAAAGGCAAGGCAAAAGGCAAGGCAAGGCAATACAAGGCAAAGGGTACGGCAAAAGGCAAGGCAGGGGAATCGAAAGGCAAGGCAAAAAGCAAGCCAAAAGGCAAGGCAAGGCAAGGCAAGGCAAAAGGCAAGGCAAAAGGCAAGGCAAGGCAAGGCAAAAGGCAAGGCAAAAGGCAAGGCAAGGCAAGGAAAGGCAAAAGGCAAAGCAAAAGGAAAGGCAAGGCAAGGCAAGCCAAAAGGCAAGGCAAGGCAAGGCAAGGCAAAAGGCAAGGCAAAAGGCAAGGCAAGGCAAGGCAAAAGGCAAGGCAAAAGGCAAGGCAAGGCAAGGCAAGGCAAAAGGCAAGGCAAAAGGCAAGGCAAGGCAAGGCAAGGCAAAAGGCAAGGCAAAAGACAAGGCAAGGCAAAAGGCAAGGCAAAAGGCAAGGCCTGACAAGGCAAAAGGCAAGGCAAAATGCAAGGCGAGGCAAGGCAAGTTAAGACAAGGCAAAAGGCAAGGCAAGGCAAGGCAAAAGGCAAACCAAAAGGCAAGGCAAGGCAAGGCAAAAGGCAAGGCAAGGCAAGGCAAAAGGCAAGCCAAAAGGCAAGGCAAGGCAAGGCAAAAGGCAAGGCAAGGCAAAAGGCAAGGCAAAAGGCAAGGCAAGGCAAGCCAAAAGGCTAGGCAAGGCAAAAGGCAAGGCAAAAGGCAAGGCAAGGCAAGTCAAGGCAAAAGGCAAGGCAAAAGGCAAGGCAAGGCAAGGCAAAAGGCAAGGCAAGAGGAAAGGCAAGGCAAAGGCAAGGCAAGGCAAGGCAAAAGGCAAGGCAAAAAGCAAGGCAAGGCAAGGCAAAAGGCAAGGCAAAAGGCAAGGCAAGGCAAGGCAAAAGGCTAGGCAAGGCAAGGCAAAAGGCAAGGCAAGGCAAGGCAAGGCAAAGCGCAAGGCAAAAGGCAAGGCAAAAGCCAAGGCAAAAGCCAAGGCAAGGCAAGGCAGGGCAAAAGGCAAGGCAAAAGGCAAGGCAAAATGCAAGGCGAGGCAAGGCAAGTTAAGACAAGGCAAAAGGCAAGGCAAGGCAAGGCAAAAGGCAAGCCAAAAGGCAAGGCAAGGCAAGGCAAAAGGCAAGGCAAGGCAAGGCAAAAGGCAAGCCAAAAGGCAAGGCAAGGCAAGGCAAAAGGCAAGGCAAGGTAAAAGGCAAGGCAAAAGGCAAGGCAAGGCAAGCCAAAAGGCTAGGCAAGGCAAAAGGCAAGGCAAAAGGCAAGGCAAGGCAAGTCAAGGCAAAAGGCAAGGCAAAAGGCAAGGCAAGGCAAGGCAAAAGGCAAGGCAAGAGGAAAGGCAAGGCAAAGGCAAGGCAAGGCAAGGCAAAAGGCAAGGCAAAAAGCAAGGCAAGGCAAGGCAAAAGGCAAGGCAAAAGGCAAGGCAAGGCAAGGCAAAAGGCTAGGCAAGGCAAGGCAAAAGGCAAGGCAAGGCAAGGCAAGGCAAAGCGCAAGGCAAAAGGCAAGGCAAAAGGCAAGGCAAAAGCCAAGGCAAGGCAAGGCAGGGCAAAAGGCAAGGCAAAAGGCAAGGCAAAAGGCAAGGAAAGACAAGGCAAGGCAAAGGCAAGGCAAAAGGCAAGGCAAAAGGCAAGGCAAGGCAAGGCAAAAGGCAAGGCAAGGCAAAAGGCAAGGCAAAAGGGAAGGCAAAAGGCAAGCCAAAAGGCAAGGCAAGGCAAAAGGCAAGGCAAAAGGCAAGGCAAAGCAAGCCAAGGCAAAAGGCAAGGCAAAAGGCAAGGCAAGGCAAGGCAAAAGGCAAGGCACGGCAAGGCAGGGCAAAAGGCAATGCAAAAGGCAAGGCAAAAGGCAAGGAAAGGTAAGGCAAGGCAAAAGGCAAGGCAAAAGCCAAGGCAAGGCAAGGCAGGGCAAAAGGCAAGGCAAAAGGCAAGGCAAAAGGCAAGGCAAGGCAAGGCAAAAGGCAAGGCTAGGCAAGGCAAAAGGCAAGGCAAAAGGCAAGGCAAGGGAATCCAAAGGCAAGGCAAAAGGCAAGGCAAAAGAAATGCAAGGCAAGGCAAGGCAAAAGGCAAGGCAAAAGGCAAGGCAAGGCAAGGCAAGGCAATAGGCAAGGCAAAAGGCAAGGCAAGGCAAGTCAAGGCAAAAGGCAAGGCAAGAGGCAAGGCAAGCCAAAGGCAAGGCAAGGCAAGGCAAAAGGCAAGGCAAAAGGCAAGGCAAGGCAAGGCAAAAGGCAAGGCAAAAGGCAAGGCAAGGCAAGGCAAAAGGCAAGGCAAGGCAAGGCAAGGAAAAACGCAAGGCAAAAGGCAAGGCAAAAGGCAAGGAAAGGCAAGCCAAGGCAAAAGGAAAGGCAAAAGCAAAGGCAAGGCAAGGCAGGGCAAAAGGCAAGGCAAAAGGCAAGGCAAAAGGCAAGGAAAGGCAAGGCAAGGCAAAGGCAAGGCAAAAGGCAAGGCAAGGCAAAGGCAAGTCAAAAGGCAAGGCAAGGCAAGGCAAAAGGCAAGGCAAACGGCAAGACAAGACAAGTCAAGGCAAAAGGCAAGGCAAAAGGCAAGGCAAGGCAAGGCAAAAGGCAACGCAAAAGGCAAGGCTTGGCAAGGCAAAAGGCAAGGCAAAAGGCAAGGCAAGGCAAGGCAAAAGGCAACGCAAAAGGCAAGGCTTGGCAAGGCAAAAGGCAAGGCAAAATGCAAGGCAAGGCAAGGCAAGGTAAGACAAGGCAAAAGGCAAGGCAAGTCAAGGCAAAAGGCAAGCCAAAAGGCAAGGCAAGGCAAGCCAAAAGGCAAGGCAAGGCAAGGCAAAAGGCAAGGCAAGGCAAGGCAAAAGGCAAGCCAAAAGGCAAGGCAAGGCAAGCCAAAAGGCAAGGCAAGGCAAAAGGCAAGGCAAAAGGCAAGGCAAAAGGCAAGGTAAGGCAAAAGGCAAGGCAAAAGGCAAGGCAAGGCAAGTCAAGGCAAAAGGCAAGGCAAAAGGCAAGGCAAGGCAAGGCAAAAGGCAAGGCAAGGCAAAAGGCAAAGCAAAAGGGAAGCCAAACGGCAAGGCAAGGCAAAAGGCAAGACAAAAAGCAAGGCAAGGCAAGGAAAGGCAAAAGGCAAAGCAAAAGGGAAGCCAAACGGCAAGGCAAGGCTAAAGGCAAGGCAAGGCAAGGCAAAAGGCAAGGCAAGGCAAGGCAAAAGACAAGCCAAAAGGCAAGGCAAGGCAAGGCAAAAGGCAAGGCAAGGCAAAAGGCAAAGCAAAAGGGAAGCCAAACGGCAAGGCAAGGCAAAAGGCAAGACAAAAAGCAAGGCAAGGCAAGGAAAGGCAAAAGGCAAGGCAAAAGGCAAGGCAAGGCAAGGCAAAAGGCAAGGCAAGGCAAGGCAAAGCAAAAGGCAAGGCAAAAGGCAAGGCAAGGCAAGGCAAAAGGCAAGGCAAGGCAAGGTAAGGCAAAAGGCAAGGCAAAAGGCAAGGCAAAAGGCAAGGAAAGGCAAGGCAATGCAAAAGCCAAGGCAAAAGCCAAGGCAAGGCAAGGCAGGGCAAAAGGCAAGGCAAGGCAAGGCAAAAGGAAAGGCAAAAGGCACGGCAAAAGGCAAGGCAAGGGAATCCAAAGGCAAGGCAAAAGGCAAGGCAAAAGAAATGCAAGGCAAGTCAAGGCAAAAGGCAAGGCAAAAGGCAAGGCAAGGCAAGTCAAGGCAAAAGGCAAAGCAAAAGGCAAGGCAAGGCAAAGGCAAGGCAAGGCAAGGCCAAAGGAAGGCAAAAGGCAAGGCAAGGAAAGGCAAAAGGCAAGGCAAAAGGCAAGGCAAGGCAAGGCAAAAGGCAAGGCAAGGCAAGGCAAGGCAAAACGCAAGGCAAAAGGCAAGGCAAAAGGCAAGGAAAGGCAAGGCAAGGCAAAAGCCAAGGCAAAAGCCAAGGCAAGGCAAGGCAGGGCAAAAGGCAAGGCAAAAGGCAAGGCAAAAGGCAAGGAAAGGCAAGGCAAGGCAAAGGCAAGCCAAAAGGCAAGTTAAGGCAAGGCAAACGGCAAGGCAAACGGCAAGACAAGACAAGTCAAGGCAAAAGGCAAGGCAAAAGGCAAGGCAAGGCAAGGCAAAAGGCAACGCAAAAGGCAAGGCTTGGCAAGGCAAAAGGCAAGGCAAAATGCAAGGCAAGGCAAGGCAAGGTAACACAAGGCAAAAGGCAAGGCAAGGCAAGGCAAAAGGCAAGCCAAAAGGCAAGGCAAGGCAAGCCAAAAGGCAAGGCAAGGCAAGGCAAAAGGCAAGGCAAGGCAAGGCAAAAGGCAAGGCAAGGCAAGGCAAAAGGCAAGCCAAAAGGCAAGGCAAGGCAAGCCAAAAGGCAAGGCAAGGCAAGGCAAAAGGCAAGGCAAGGCAAGGCAAAAGGCAACGCAAAAGGCAAGGCTTGGCAAGGCAAAAGGCAAGGCAAAATGCAAGGCAAGGCAAGGCAAGGTAAGACAAGGCAAAAGGCAAGGAAAGTCAAGGCAAAAGGCAAGCCAAAAGGCAAGGCAAGGCAAGCCAAAAGGCAAGGCAAGGCAAGGCAAAAGGCAAGGCAAGGCAAGGCAAAAGGCAAGGCAAGGCAAGGCAAAAGGCAAGCCAAAAGGCAAGGCAAGGCAAGCCAAAAGGCAAGGCAAGGCAAAAGGCAAGGCAAAAGGCAAGGCAAAAGGCAAGGTAAGGCAAAAGGCAAGGCAAAAGGCAAGGCAAGGCAAGTCAAGGCAAAAGGCAAGGCAAAAGGCAAGGCAAGGCAAGGCAAAAGGCAAGGCAAGGCAAAAGGCAAAGCAAAAGGGAAGCCAAACGGCAAGGCAAGGCAAAAGGCAAGACAAAAAGCAAGGCAAGGCAAGGAAAGGCAAAAGGCAAAGCAAAAGGGAAGCCAAACGGCAAGGCAAGGCTAAAGGCAAGGCAAGGCAAGGCAAAAGGCAAGGCAAGGCAAGGCAAAAGACAAGCCAAAAGGCAAGGCAAGGCAAGGCAAAAGGCAAGGCAAGGCAAAAGGCAAAGCAAAAGGGAAGCCAAACGGCAAGGCAAGGCAAAAGGCAAGACAAAAAGCAAGGCAAGGCAAGGAAAGGCAAAAGGCAAGGCAAAAGGCAAGGCAAGGCAAGGCAAAAGGCAAGGCAAGGCAAGGCAAAGCAAAAGGCAAGGCAAAAGGCAAGGCAAGGCAAGGCAAAAGGCAAGGCAAGGCAAGGTAAGGCAAAAGGCAAGGCAAAAGGCAAGGCAAAAGGCAAGGAAAGGCAAGGCAATGCAAAAGCCAAGGCAAAAGCCAAGGCAAGGCAAGGCAGGGCAAAAGGCAAGGCAAGGCAAGGCAAAAGGCAAGGCAAAAGGCACGGCAAAAGGCAAGGCAAGGGAATCCAAAGGCAAGGCAAAAGGCAAGGCAAAAGAAATGCAAGGCAAGGCAAGGCAAAAGGCAAGGCAAAAGGCAAGGCAAGGCAAGTCAAGGCAAAAGGCAAAGCAAAAGGCAAGGCAAGGCAAAGGCAAGGCAAGGCAAGGCCAAAGGGAAGGCAAAAGGCAAGGCAAGGAAAGGCAAAAGGCAAGGCAAAAGGCAAGGCAAGGCAAGGTAAAAGGCAAGGCAAGGCAAGGCAAGGCAAAACGCAAGGCAAAAGGCAAGGCAAAAGGCAAGGAAAGGCAAGGCAAGGCAAAAGCCAAGGCAAAAGCCAAGGCAAGGCAAGGCAGGGCAAAAGGCAAGGCAAAAGGCAAGGCAAAAGGCAAGGAAAGGCAAGGCAAGGCAAAGGCAAGCCAAAAGGCAAGTTAAGGCAAGGCAAACGGCAAGGCAAACGGCAAGACAAGACAAGTCAAGGCAAAAGGCAAGGCAAAAGGCAAGGCAAGGCAACGCAAAAGGCAACGCAAAAGGCAAGGCTTGCCAAGGCAAAAGGCAAGGCAAAATGCAAGGCAAGGCAAGGAAAGGTAACACAAGGCAAAAGGCAAGGCAAGGCAAGGCAAAAGGCAAGCCAAAAGGCAAGGCAAGGCAAGCCAAAAGGCAAGGCAAGGCAAGGCAAAAGGCAAGGCAAGGCAAGGCAAAAGGCAAGGCAAGGCAAGGCAAAAGGCAAGCCAAAAGGCAAGGCAAGGCAAGCCAAAAGGCAAGGCAAGGCAAGGCAAAAGGCAAGGCAAGGCAAGGCAAAAGGTAAGCCAAAAGGCAAGGCAAGGCAAGGCAAAAGGCAAGGCAAGGCAAAAGGCAAGGCAAAAGGCAAGCCAAAAGGCAAGGCAAGGCAAAAGGCAAGGCAAAAGGCAAGGCAAGGCAAGGCAAAAGGCAAGGCAAACGGCAAGGCAAAAGGCAAGGCAAACTGCAAGGCAAAAGGCAAGGAAAGGCAAGGCAAGGCAAAAGGCAAGGCAAAAGGCAAGGAAAGGCAAGGCAAGGCAAAAGGCATGGCAAAAGGCAAGGCAAGGCAAGGCAAAAGGCAAGGCAAAAGGCAAGGCTTGGCAAGGCAAAAGGCAAAGCAAAATACAAGGCAAGGCAAGGCAAGGCAAGGTGAGACAAGGCAAAAGGCAAGGCAAGGCAAGGCAAAAGGCAAGCCAAAAGGAAAGGCAAGGCAAGGCAAAAGGCAAGGCAAAGCAAGGCAAAAGGCAAGCCAAAAGGCAAGGCAAGGCAAGGCAAAAGGCAAGGCAAGGCAAAAGGCAAGGCAAAAGGCAAGGCAAAAGGCAAGCCAAACGGAAAGGCAAGGCAAAACGCAAGGCAAGGCAAGGCAAGGTAAGACAAGGCAAAAGGAAAGGGAAGGAAAGGCAAAAGGCAAGCCAAAAGGCAAGGCAAGGCAAGGCAAAAGGCAAGGCAAGGCAAGGCAAAAGGCAAGGCAAGGCAAGGCAAAAGGCAAGCCAAAAGGCAAGGCAAGGCAAAAGGCAAGGCAAAAGGCAAGGCAAAAGGCAAGCCAAAAGGCAAGGCAAAAGGCAAGCCAAAAGGCAAGGCAAGTCAAAAGGCAAGGCAAAAGGCAAGGCAAGGCAAGGCAAAAGGCAAGGCAAGGCAAGGCAAAAGGCAAGGCAAGGCAAGGCAAGGCAAAAGGCAAGGCAAGGCAAGGCAAAAGGCAAGGCAAAAGGCAAGGCAAAAGGCAAGGAAAGGCAAGGCAAGGCAAAAGGCAAGGCAAAAGCCAAGGCAAGGCAAGGCAGGGCAAAAGGCAAGGCAAAAGGCAAGGCAAAAGGCAAGGCAAGGCAAAAGGCAAGGCAAAAGGCAAGGCAAGGCAAGGCAAGGCAAAAGGCAAGGCAAAAGGCAAGGCAAAAGGCAAGGAAAGCCAAGGCAATGCAAAAGGCAAGGCAAAAGCCAAGGCAAGGCAAGGCAGGGCAAAAGGCAAGGCAAAAGGCAAGGCAAAAGGCAAGGCAAGGCAAGGCAAGCCAAAAGGCAATGAAAAAGGCAAAACAAGGCAAGGCAAAAGGCAAGGCAAGGCAAGGCAAGGCAAAAGGCAAGGCAAAAGGCAAGGCAAAAGGCAAGGAAAGGCAAGGCAAGGCAAAAGGCAAGGCAAAACGCAAGGCAAGGCAAGGCAAAGCAAAGGCAAGGCAAAAGGCAAGGCAAGGCAAGGCAAAAGGCAAGGCAAACGGCAAGACAAGGCAAGGCAAGTCAAAAGGCAAGGCAAAAGGCAAGGCAAGGCAAGGCTAAAGGCAAGGCAAAAGGCAAGGCTTGGCAAGGCAAAGGGAAGGCAAAATGCAAGGCAAGGCAAGGCAAGGCAAGGTAAGGAAAGGCAAAAGGCAAGGCAAGGCAAGGCAAAAGACAAGCCAAAAGGCAAGGCAAGGCAAGGCAAAAGGCAAGGCAAGGCAAGGCAAAAGGCAAGGCAAGGCAAGGCAAAAGGCAAGCCAAAAGGCAAGGCAAGGCAAGGCGAAAGGCAAGGCAAGGCAAAAGGCAAGGCAAAAGGAGAGGCAAAAGGCAAGGCAAAAGGAGAGGCAAAAGGCAAGGCAAGGCAAAAGACAAGGCAAAAGGCAAGGCAAGTCAAGGCAAAAGGCAAAGCAAAAGGCAAGGCAAAAGGCAAGTAAAGGCAAAAGGCACAACAAAAGGCAAGGCGAGGGAATGCAAAAGGCAAGGCAAAAGGCAAGGCAAAATGAAAGGCAAGGCAAGGCAAAAGGCAAGGCAAAAGGCAAGGCAAGGCAAGGCAAGGCAAAAGGCAAGGCACAAGGCAAGGCAAAGTGCAAGGCTTGGCAAGGCAAAAGGGAAGGCAAAATGCAAGGCAAGGCAAGGCAAAGCAACGTAAGGCAAGGCAAAAGGCAAGGCAAGGCAAGGCAAAAGGCAAGCCAAAAGGCAAGGCAAGGCAAGGCAAAAGGCAAGCCAAAAGGCAAGGCAAGGCAATGCAAAAGGCTAGGCAAGGGAAAAGGCAAGGCAAAAGGCAAGGCAAGGCAAGGCAAAAGACAAGGCAAAAGTCAAGGCAAGTCAAGGCGAAAGGCAAAGCAAAAGGCAAGGCAAAAGGCAAGGGAAGGCAAAAGGCAAGGCAAAAGGCAAGGCGAGGGAATGCAAAAGGCAAGGCAAAAGGCAAGGCAAAGTGCAAGGCAAGGCAAGGCAAGGCAAGGCAAAACGCAAGGCAAGGCAAGGCAAAAGGCAAGGCAAAAGGCAAGGCAAGGCAAGCCTAGGCAAAAGGCAAGGCAAAAGACAAGGCAAGGCAAGGCAAAATACAAGGCAAGGCAAAAGACAAGGCAAGGCAAGGCAAAAGACAAGGCAAGGCAAGGCAAAAGACAAGGCAAGGCAAGGCAAGGCAAAAGGCAAGGAAAGGCAAGGCAAGGCAAAAGGCAAGGCAATGCAAAAGGCAAGGAAAAAGGCAAGGCAAGGCAAAGGCAAGGCAAAAGGCAAGGCAAGGCAAGACAAGGAAAAAGTCAAGGTAAAAGGCAAGGCAAGGCAAAAGGAACGGCAAAGGCAAGGCAAGGCAATGCAAAAGGCAAGGCAAAAGGCAAGGCAAAAGGCAAGTCAAGGCAAGTCAAGGCAAAAGGCAAGTCAAAAGGCAAGGTAAGGCAAGGAAAAAGGCAAGGAAAAAGACACAGCAAAAGGCAAGGCAAGGAAAAGGACACGGCAAAAGGCAAGGCAAGGCAAGGCAAAAGGCAAGGCAAAAGGCAAGGCAAGGCAAGACAAGGCAAAAGGCAAGGCAAAAGGCAAGGCAAGGAAACGCAAGGCACAAGGCAAGGCAAAAGACAAGGCAAGGCAAGGCAAGGCAAAAGGCAAGGCAAAGCAAGGCAAGGCAAAACGCAAGGCAAAAGGCAAGGCAAAAGGCAAGGAAAGGCAAGGCAAGGCAAAAGGCAAGGCAAAAGCAAAGGCAAGGCAAGGCAGGGCAAAAGGCAAGGCAAAAGGCAAGGGAAAAGGCAAGGAAAGGCAAGGCAAGGCAAAGGCAAGGCAAAAGGCAAGGCAAGGCAAGGCAAAAGGCAAGGCAAACGGCAAGACAAGACAAGTCAAGGCAAAAGGCAAGGCAAAAGGCAAGGCAAGGCAAGGCAAAAGGCAACGCAAAAGGCAAGGCTTGGCAAGACAAAAGGCAAGGCAAAAGGCAAGGCAAGGCAAGACAAAAGGCAACGCAAAAGGCAAGGCTTGGCAAGGCAAAAGGCAAGGCAAAATGCAAGGCAAGGCAAGGCAAGGTAAGACAAGGCAAAAGGCAAGGCAAGTCAAGGCAAAAGGCAAGCCAAAAGGCAAGGCAAGACAAGCCAAAAGGCAAGGCAAGGCAAGCCAAAAGGCAAGGCAAGGCAAGGCAAAAGGAAAGGCAAGGCAAGGCAAAAGGCAAGCCAAAAGGCAAGGCAAGGCAAGGCAAAAGGCAAGGCAAGGCAAAAGGCAAGGCAAAAGGCAAGCCACAAGGCAAGGTAAGGCAAAAGGCAAGGCAAAAGGCAAGGCAAGGCAAGTCAAGGCAAAAGGCAAGGCAAAAGGCAAGGCAAGGCAAGTCAAGGCAAAAGGCAAGGCAAGGCAAGGCAAAAGGAAAGCCAAAAGGAAAGGCAAGGCAAGGCTAAAGGCAAGGGAAGGCAAGGCAAAAGGCAAGGCAAGGCAAGGCAAAAGACAAGCCAAAAGGCAAGGCAAGGCAAGGCAAAAGGCAAGGCAAGGCAAAAGGCAAAGCAAAAGGTAAGCCAAACGGCAAGGCAAGGCAAAAGGCAAGACAAAAGGCAAGGCAAGGCAAGGCAAGGCAAAAGGCAAGGCAAAAGGCAAGGCAAGGCAAGGCAAAAGGCAAGGCAAGGCAAGGCAAAGCAAAAGGCAAGGCAAAAGGCAAGGCAAGGCAAGGCAAAAGGCAAGGCAAGGCAAGGTAAGGCAAAAGGCAAGGCAAAAGGCAAGGCAAAATGCAAGGAAAGGCAAGGCAATGGAAAAGCCAAGGAAAAAACCAAGGCAAGGCAAGGCAGGGCAAAAGGCAATGCAAAAGGCAAGGCAAGGCAAAAGGCAAGGCAAAAGGCAAGGCAAGGCAAGTCAAGGCAAAAGGCAAAGCAAAAGGCAAGGCAAGGTAAAGGCAAGGCAAGGCAAGGCCAAAGGGAAGGCAAAACGCAAGGCAAAAGGCAAGGCAAAAGGCAAGGAAAGGCAAGGCAAGGCAAAAGCCAAGGCAAAAGCCAAGGCAAGGCAAGGCAGGGCAAAAGGCAAGGCAAAAGGCAAGGCAAAAGGCAAGGAAAGGCAAGGCAAGGCAAAGGCAAGCCAAAAGGCAAGGCAAGGCAAGGCAAAAGGCAAGGCAAACAGCAAGACAAGACAAGTCAAGGCAAAAGTCAAGGCAAAAGGCAAGGCAAGGCAAGGCAAGGTAACACAAGGCAAAAGGCAAGGCAAGGCAAGGCAAAAGGCAAGCCAAAAGGCAAGGCAAGGCAAGCCAAAAGGCAAGGCAAGGCAAGGCAAAAGGCAAGGCAAGGCAAGGCAAAAGGCAAGCCAAAAGGCAAGGCAAGGCAAGGCAAAAGGCAAGGCAAGGCAAAAGGCAAGCCAAAAGGCAAGCCAAAAGGCAAGGCAAGGCAAAAGGCAAGGCAAAAGGCAAGGCAAGGCAAGGCAAAAGGCAAGGCAAACGGCAAGGCAAAAGGCAAGGCAAACTGCAAGGGAAAAGGCAAGGAAAGGCAAGGCAAGGCAAAAGGCAAGGCAAAAGGCAAGGAAAGGCAAGGCAAGGCAAAAGGCATGGCAAAAGGCAAGGCAAGGCAAGGCAAAAGGCAAGGCAAAAGGCAAGGCTTGGCAAGGCAAAAGGCAAAGCAAAATACAAGGCAAGGCAAGGCAAGGCAAGGTGAGACAAGGCAAAAGGCAAGGCAAGGCAAGGCAAAAGGCAAGCCAAAAGGAAAGGCAAGGCAAGGCAAAAGGCAAGGAAAAGCAAGGCAAAAGGCAAGCCAAAAGGCAAGGCAAGGCAAGGCAAAAGGCAAGGCAAGGCAAAAGGCAAGCCAAACGGCAAGGCAAGGCAAAAGGCAAGGCAAGGCAAGGCAAGGTAAGACAAGGCAAAAGGAAAGGGAAGGAAAGGCAAAAGGCAAGCCAAAAGGCAAGGCAAGGCAAGGCAAAAGGCAAGGCAAGGCAAGGCAAAAGGCAAGGCAAGGCAAGGCAAAAGGCAAGCCAAAAGGCAAGGCAAGGCAAAAGGCAAGGCAAGGCAAAAGGCAAGGCAAAAGGCAAGGCAAAAGGCAAGCCAAAAGGCAAGCCAAAAGGCAAGGCAAGTCAAGAGGCAAGGCAAAAGGCAAGGCAAGGCAAGGGAAAAGGCAAGGCAAGGCAAGGCAAAAGGCAAGGCAAGGCAAGGCAAGGCAAAAGGCAAGGCAAAAGGCAAGACAAAAGGCAAGGAAAGGCAAGGCAAGGCAAAAGGCAAGGCAAAAGCCAAGGCAAGGCAAGGCAGGGCAAAAGGCAAGGCAAAAGGCAAGGCAAAAGGCAAGGCAAGGCAAGGCAAGGCAAAAGGCAAGGCAAAAGGCAAGGCAAAAGGCAAGGAAAGCCAAGGCAATGCAAAAGGCAAGGCAAAAGCCAAGGCAAGGCAAGGCAGGGCAAAAGGCAAGGCAAAAGGCAAGGCAAAAGGCAAGGCAAGGCAAGGCAAGCCAAAAGGCAATGCAAAAGGCAAAACAAGTTAAGGCAAAAGGCAAGGCAAGGCAAGGAAAGGCAAAAGGCAAGGCAAAAGGCAAGGCAAAAGGCAAGGAAAGGCAAGGCAAGGCAAAAGGCAAGGCAAAACGCAAGGCAAGGCAACGCAAAGCAAAGGCAAGGCAAAAGGCAAGGCAAGGCAAGGCAAAAGGCAAGGCAAACGGCAAGACAAGGCAAGGCAAGTCAAAAGGCAAGGCAAAAGGCAAGGCAAGGCAAGGCTAAAGGCAAGGCAAAAGGCAAGGCTTGGCAAGGCAAAGGGAAGGCAAAATGCAAGGCAAGGCAAGGCAAGGCAAGGTAAGGAAAGGCAAAAGGCAAGGCAAGGCAAGGCAAAAGACAAGCCAAAAGGCAAGGCAAGGCAAGGCAAAAGGCAAGCCAAAAGGCAAGGCAAAAGGCAAGGCGAGGCAAGGCAAAAGGCAAGCCAAAAGGCAAGGCAAGGCAAGGCGAAAGGCAAGGCAAAAGGCAAGGCAAGGCAAGGCAAAAGGCAAGGCAAACGGCAAGACAAGGCAAGGCAAGTCAAAAGGCAAGGCAAAAGGCAAGGCAAGGCAAGGCTAAAGGCAAGGCAAAAGGCAAGGCTTGGCAAGGCAAAGGGAAGGCAAAATGCAAGGCAAGGCAAGGCAAGGCAAGGTAAGGAAAGGCAAAAGGCAAGGCAAGGCAAGGCAAAAGACAAGCCAAAAGGCAAGGCAAGGCAAGGCAAAAGGCAAGCCAAAAGGCAAGGCAAAAGGAGAGGCAAAAGGCAAGGCAAAAGGAGAGGCAAAAGGCAAGGCAAGGCAAAAGACAAGGCAAAAGGCAAGGCAAGTCAAGGCAAAAGGCAAAGCAAAAGGCAAGGCAAAAGGCAAGTAAAGGCAAAAGGCACAACAAAAGGCAAGGCGAGGGAATGCAAAAGGCAAGGCAAAAGGCAAGGCAAAAGGAAAGGCAAGGCAAGGCAAAAGGCAAGGCAAAAGGCAAGGCAAGGCAAGGCAAGGCAAAAGGCAAGGCAAAAGGCAAGGCAAGGCCAGGCAAGGCAAAAGGCAAGGCACAAGGCAAGGCAAAGTGCAAGGCTTGGCAAGGCAAAAGGGAAGGCAAAATGCAAGGCAAGGCAAGGCAAGGCAAGGTAAGGCAAGGCAAAAGGCAAGGCAAGGCAAGGCAAAAGGCAAGGCAAGGCAAGCAATAGGAAAGCCAAAAGACAAGGCAAGGAAAAGCAAAAGGAAAGGCAAAAGGCAAGGCAAAGCAAGGTAAGACAAATGGCAAGGCAAAAGGCAAGGCAAGGCAAAAGGCAAGGCAATGCAAAAGGCAAGGCAAAAGGCAAGGCAAGAGGCAAGGCAAGGCAAAAGGCAAGGCAAGGCAAAAGGCAAGGCAAGGCAAGGCAAAAGGCAAGGAAAAAGGTAAGGCAAAAGGCAAGGCAAGGCAAAAGACACGGCAAAAGGCAAGGGAAGTCAAGGCAAAAGGCAAGGCAAAAGGAGGCAAGGCAAAAGGCACGGCAAAAGGCAAGGCAAAGCAATGCAAAAGGCAAGGCAAAAGGCTAGGCAATAGGCAAGGCAAGGCAAGGCAAGGCAAAGGACAAGGCAAAAGGCAAGGCAAGTCAAGGCAAAAGGCAAGGAAAAAGGCAAGACAAAAGGCAAGGCAAGGCAAAAGACACGGCAACAGGCAAGGCAAGGCAAGGCAAAAGGCAAGGCAAAAGGCAAGGCAAGGAAAGGCAAGGCACAAGGAAAGGCAAACGGCAAGGCAAAAGGCAAGGCAAACTGCAAGGCAAAAGGCAAGGAAAGGCAAGGCAAGGCAAAAGGCAAGGCAAAAGGCAAGGAAAGGCAAGGCAAGGCAAAAGGCATGGCAAAAGGCAAGGCAAGGCAAGGCAAAAGGCAAGGCAAAAGGCAAGGCTTGGCAAGGCAAAAGGCAAAGCAAAATACAAGGCAAGGCAAGGCAAGGCAAGGTGAGACAAGGCAAAAGGCAAGGCAAGGCAAGGCAAAAGGCAAGCCAAAAGGAAAGGCAAGGCAAGGCAAAAGGCAAGGAAAAGCAAGGCAAAAGGCAAGCCAAAAGGCAAGGCAAGGCAAGGCAAAAGGCAAGGCAAGGCAAAAGGCAAGCCAAACGGCAAGGCAAATGGCAAGGCAAGGCAAAAGGCAAGCCAAACGGCAAGGCAAGGCAAAAGGCAAGGCAAGGCAAGGCAAGGTAAGACAAGGCAAAAGGAAAGGGAAGGAAAGGCAAAAGGCAAGCCAAAAGGCAAGGCAAGGCAAGGCAAAAGGCAAGGCAAGGCAAGGCAAAAGGCAAGGCAAGGCAAGGCAAAAGGCAAGCCAAAAGGCAAGGCAAGGCAAAAGGCAAGGCAAGGCAAAAGGCAAGGCAAAAGGCACGGCAAAAGGCAAGCCAAAAGGCAAGCCGAAAGGCAAGGCAAATCAAAAGGCAAGGCAAAAGGCAAGGCAAGGCAAGGGAAAAGGCAAGGCAAGGCAAGGCAAAAGGCAAGGCAAGGCAAGGCAAGGCAAAAGGCAAGGCAAAAGGCAAGGCAAAAGGCAAGGAAAGGCAAGGCAAGGCAAAAGGCAAGGCAAAAGCCAAGGCAAGGCAAGGCAGGGCAAAAGGCAAGGCAAAAGGCAAGGCAAAAGGCAAGGCAAGGCAAGGCAAGGCAAAAGGCAAGGCAAAAGGCAAGGCAAAAGGCAAGGAAAGCCAAGGCAATGCAAAAGGCAAGGCAAAAGCCATGGCAAGGCAAGGCAGGGCAAAAGGCAAGGCAAAAGGCAAGGCAAAAGGCAAGGCAAGGCAAGGCAAGCCAAAAGGCAATGCAAAAGGCAAAACAAGTTAAGGCAAAAGGCAAGGCAAGGCAAGGCAAGGCAAAAGGCAAGGCAAAAGGCAAGGCAAAAGGCAAGGAAAGGCAAGGCAAGGCAAAAGGCATGGCAAAAGGCAAGGCAAGGCAAGGAAAAAGGCAAGGCAAAAGGCAAGGCTTGGCAAGGCAAAAGGCAAAGCAAAATACAAGGCAAGGCAAGGCAAGGCAAGGTGAGGCAAGGCAAAAGGCAAGGCAAGGCAAGGCAAAAGGCAAGCCAAAAGGAAAGGCAAGGCAAGGCAAAAGGCAAGGAAAAGCAAGGCAAAAGGCAAGCCAAAAGGCAAGGCAAGGCAAGGCAAAAGGCAAGGCAAGGCAAAAGGCAAGCCAAACGGCAAGGCAAATGGCAAGGCAAGGCAAAAGGCAAGCCAAACGGCAAGGCAAGGCAAAAGGCAAGGCAAGGCAAGGCAAGGTAAGACAAGGCAAAAGGAAAGGGAAGGAAAGGCAAAAGGCAAGCCAAAAGGCAAGGCAAGGCAAGGCAAAAGGCAAGGCAAGGCAAGGCAAAAGGCAAGGCAAGGCAAGGCAAAATGCAAGCCAAAAGGCAAGGCAAGGCAAAAGGCAAGGCAAGGCAAAAGGCAAGGCAAAAGGCACGGCAAAAGGCAAGCCAAAAGGCAAGCCAAAAGGCAAGGCAAATCAAAAGGCAAGGCAAAAGGCAAGGCAAGGCAAGGGAAAAGGCAAGGCAAGGCAAGGCAAAAGGCAAGGCAAGGCAAGGCAAGGCAAAAGGCAAGGCAAAAGGCAAGGCAAAAGGCAAGGAAAGGCAAGGCAAGGCAAAAGGCAAGGCAAAAGCCAAGGCAAGGCAAGGCAGGGCAAAAGGCAAGGCAAAAGGCAAGGCAAAAGGCAAGGCAAGGCAAGGCAAGGCAAAAGGCAAGGCAAAAGGCAAGGCAAAAGGCAAGGAAAGCCAAGGCAATGCAAAAGGCAAGGGAAAAGCCAAGGCAAGGTAAGGCAAGGCAAGGCAAAAGGCAAGGCAAAAGGCAAGGCAAAAGGCAAGGCAAGGCAAGGCAAGCCAAAAGGCAATGCAAAAGGCAAAACAAGTCAAGGCAAAAGGCAAGGCAAGGCAAGGCAAGGCAAAAGGCAAGGCAAAAGGCAAGGCAAAAGGCAAGGAAAGGCAAGGCAAGGCAAAAGGCAAGGCAAAATGCAAGGCAAGGCAAAGCAAAGCAAAGGCAAGGCAAAAGGCAAGGCAAGGCAAAAGGCAAGGCAAACGGCAAGACAAGGCAAGGCAAGTCAAAAGGCAAGGCAAAAGGCAAGGCAAGGCAAGGCTAAAGGCAAGGCAAAAGGCAAGGCTTGGCAAGGCAAAGGGAAGGCAAAATGCAAGGCAAGGCAAGGCAAGGCAAGGTAAGGAAAGGCAAAAGGCAAGGCAAGGCAAGGCAAAAGACAAGCCAAAAGGCAAGGCAAGGCAAGGCAAAAGGCAAGGCAAGGCAAGGCAAAAGGCAAGGCGAGGCAAGGCAAAAGGCAAGCCAAAAGGCAAGGCAAGGCAAGGCGAAAGGCAAGGCAAGGCAAAAGGCAAGGCAAAAGGAGAGGCAAAAGGCAAGGCAAAAGGAGAGGCAAAAGGCAAGGCAAGGCAAAAGACAAGGCAAAAGGCAAGGCAAGTCAAGGCAAAAGGCAAAGCAAAAGGCAAGGCAAAAGGCAAGTAAAGGCAAAAGGCACAACAAAAGGCAAGGCGAGGGAATGCAAAAGGCAAGGCAAAAGGCAAGGCAAAAGGAAAGGCAAGGCAAGGCAAAAGGCAAGGCAAAAGGCAAGGCAAGGCAAGGCAAGGCAAAAGGCAAGGCACAAGGCACGGCAAAGTGCAAGGCTTGGCAAGGCAAAAGGGAAGGCAAAATGCAAGGCAAGGCAAGGCAAGGCAAGGTAAGGCAAGGCAAAAGGCAAGGCAAGGCAAGGCAAAAGGCAAGCCAAAAGGCAAGGCAAGGCAAGGCAAAAGGCAAGGCAAGGCAAGGCAAAAGGCAAGGCAAGGCAAGGCAAAAGGCAAGCCAAAAGGCAAGGCAAGGCAATGCAAAAGGCAAGGCAAGGGAAAAGGCAAGGCAAAAGGCAAGGCAAGGCAAGGCAAAAGACAAGGCAAAAGTCAAGGCAAGTCAAGGCGAAAGGCAAAGCAAAAGGCAAGGCAAAAGGCAAGGGAAGGCAAAAGGCAAGGCAAAAGGCAAGGCGAGGGAATGCAAAAGGCAAGGCAAAAGGCAAGGCAAAGTGCAAGGCAAGGCAAGGCAAGGCAAGGCAAAACGCAAGGCAAGGCAAGGCAAAAGGCAAGGCAAAAGGCAAGGCAAGGCAAGCCGAGGCAAAAGGCAAGGCAAAAGACAAGGCAAGGCAAGGCAAAATACAAGGCAAGGCAAAAGACAAGGCAAGGCAAAGCAAAATACAAGGGAAGGCAAAAGACAAGGCAAGGCAAGGCAAAAGACAAGGCAAGGCAAGGCAAAAGACAAGGCAAGGCAAGGCAAGGCAAAAGGCAAGGAAAGGCAAGGCAAGGCAAAAGGCAAGGCAATGCAAAAGGCAAGGAAAAAGGCAAGGCAAGGCAAAGGCAATGCGAAAGGAAAGGCAAGGCAAGGCAATGCAAAAGGCAAGGTAAAAGGCAAGGCAAGGCAGAAGGAACGGCAAAGGCAAGGCAAGGCAATGCAAAAGGCAAGGCAAAAGGCAAGGCAAAAGGCAAGTCAAGGCAAGTCAAGGCAAAAGGCAAGTCAAAAGGCAAGGTAAGGCAAGGAAAAAGGCAAGGAAAAAGACACAGCAAAAGGCAAGGCAAGGAAACAGACACGGCAAAAGGCAAGGCAAGGCAAGGCAAAAGGCAAGGCAAAAGGCAAGGCAAGGCAAGACAAGGCAAAACACATGGCAAAAGACAAGGCACGGCAAGGCAAGGCAAGGCAAGGCAAAAGGCAAGGCAAGGCAAGGTAATGCAAATGGCAAGGCAAAAGGCAACGCAAGGCAAAAGGCAAGGAAAAAGGCAAGGCAAGGAAAAGGCAAGGAAAAAGGCAAGGCAAGGCAAGACAAGGCAAAAGGCAAGGCAAGGCAAGACAATAGGAAAGGCAAAAGACAAGGCAAGGCAAAGCAAAAGGCAAGGCAAAAGGCAAGGCAAGGCAAGGCAAGGCAAAAGGCAAGGCAAAAGGCAAGGCAAGGCAAAAGGCACGGCAAAAGGCAATGCAAGGCAATGCAAAAGGCAAGGCAAAAGGCAAGGCAAGGCAAGGCAAGGCAAAAGCCAAGGTAAAAGGCAAGGCAAGGCAAGGCAAAAGGCAAGGCAAGTCAAGGCAAGACAAAAGGAAAGGCAAAAGACAATGCAAGGCAAAGCAAAAGGCAAGGCAAAAGGCAAGGCCAAAGGCAAGGCAAAAGGCAAGGCAAGGCAAGGCGAGGCAAAAAGTAAGGCAAAAGACAAGGCAAGGCAAGGCAAAAGACAAGGCAAGGCAAGGAAAGGCAAAAGGCAAGGCAAAAGACAAGGCAAGGCAAGGCAAGGGAAAAGTAAAGGCAAAAGGAAAGGCAAAAGGCAAGGCAAGGCAAGGTAAGACAAATGGCAGGGGAAAAGTCAAGGAAAGGCAAGGCAAAGCAAAAGGCAAGGCAATGCAAAAGGCAAGGCAAAAGGCAAGGCAAGGCAAAGGCAAGGCAAAAGGCAAGGCAAAAGGCAAGGCAAGGCAAAAGGCAAGGCAAGGCAAAAGGCAAGGCAAAAGGCAAGGCAAAAGGCAAGGCAAGGCAAGGCAAAAGGCAAGGCAAAAGGCAAGGCAAGGCAAAAGGCAAGGCAAAAGGCAAGGTAAGTCAAGGCAAGGCAAAAGGCCAATCAAAAGACAAGGCAAGGAAAGGCAGAGGAAAAGGCAAGGCAAAAGGCAAGGCAAGGCAAAAGGCAAGGCAAGGCAAAAGGCAAGGCAAAAAGGCAAGGCAAGGCAAGGTAAGACAAATGGCAAGGCAAAAGCCAAGGCAAGGCAAGGCAAGGCAAAAGGCAAGACAAAAGGCAAGGAAGGCCAAGGCAACAGGCAAGGCAAAAGGCAAGGCAAGGCAAGGCTAGGCAAAAGGCAAGGCAAAAGACAAGGCAAGGAAAGGCCAAAGACAAGGCAACGCAAGGAAAGGCAAAAGGCAAGGCAAAACACAAGGCAAGGCAAGGAAAGACAAAAGGAAAGGCAAAAGGAAACGCAAAAGGCAAGGCAATGCAAGATAAGACAAATGGCAAGGCAAAAGGCAAGGCAAAAGGCAAGGCAAGGCAAAAGGAAAGGCAATGCAAAAGGCAAGGCAAAAGGTAAGGCAAGAGGCGAGGCAAGGCAAAAGGCGAGGCAAGGCAAAAGGCAAGGCAAGGCAAGGCAAAAGGCAAGGAAAAAGGCAAGGCAAAAGGCAAGGCAAGACAAAAGACACGGCAAAAGGCAAGGGAAGTCAAGGCAAAAGGCAAGGCAAAAGGCAAGGGAAGTCAAGGCAAAAGGCAAGGCAAAAGGCAACGCAAAAGGCAAGGCAAGGCAAAACGCACGGCAAAAGGCAAGGCAAAGCAATGCAAAAGGCAAGGAAAAAGGCCAGGCAAAAGGCAAGGAAAGGCAAAAGACACGGCAAACGGCAAGGCAAGGCAAGGCAAAAGGCAAGGCAAAAGGCAAGGCAAGGAAAGGCAAGGCGAAAGGCAAGGCAAAATGCAAGGCACAAGGCAAGGCAACGCAAGGCAAGGCAAAAGGCAAGGCAAAAGACAAGGCAAGGCAAGGCAAGGCAAAAGACATGGCAAAAGACAAGGCAAGGCAAGGCAAGGCAAGTCAAGGCAAAAGGCAAGGCAAGGTAAGGTAAGGCAAATGGCAAGGCAAAAGGCAACGAAAGGCAAGGCAAGGCAAAAGGCAACACAAGGCAAAAGGCAAGGCAAAAGGCAAGGCAAGGCAAAGAAAAGGCAAAAGGCAAGGCAAGGTAAGACAAGGCAAAAGGCAAGGCGAGGCAAGGCAAGACAAAAGGAAAGGCAAAAGACAAGGCAAGGCAAAGCAAAAGGCAAGGGAAAAGGCAAGGCAAGGCAAGGCAAAAGGCAAGGCAAGGCAAGGCAAAGCAAAAGGCAAGGCAAAAGGCAAGGCAAGGCAAGGCAAAAGGCAAGGCAAGGCAAGGCAAGGCAAAAGGCAATGCAAAAGGCAAGGCAAAAGGCAAGGAAAGGCAAGGCAAGGCAAAAGCCAAGGCAAAAGCCAAGGCAAGGCAAGGCAAAAGGCAAGGCAAGGCAAGGCAAAACAAAAGGCAAGCCAAACGGCAAGGCAAGGCAAAAGGCAAGACAAACGGCAAGGCAAGGCAAGGAAAGGCAAAAGGCAAGGCAAAAGGCAAGGCAAGGCAAGGCAAAAGGCAAGGCAAGGCAAGGCAAAGCAAAAGGCAAGGCAAAAGGCAAGGCAAGGCAAGGCAAAAGGCAAGGCAAGGCAAGGCAAAAGGCAAGGCAAAAGGCAAGGCAAAAGGCAAGGCAAGGCAAAAGCCAAGGCAAAAGCCAAGGCAAGGCAAGGCAGGGCAAAAGGCAAGGCAAAAGGCAAGGCAAGGTAAGTCAAGGCAAAAGGCAAGGCAAAAGGCAAGGCAAGGCAAGGCTAAAGGCAAGGCAAAAGGCAAGGCTTGGCAAGGCAAAAGGCAAGGCAAAATGCAAGGAAAGGCAAGGCAAGGCAAAAGCCAAGGCAAAAGCCAAGGCAAGGCAAGGCAGGGCAAAAGGCAAGGCAAAAGGCAAGGCAAGGTAAGTCAAGGCAAAAGGCAAGGCAAAAGGCAAGGCAAGGCAAGGCAAAAGGCACGGCAAAAGGCAAGGCAAGGGAATCCAAAGGCAAGGCAAAAGGCAAGGCAAAAGAAATGCAAGGCAAGGCAAGGCAAAAGGCAAGGCAAAAGGCAAGGCAAGGCAAGTCAAGGCAAAAGGCAAGGAAAAAAGGCAAGGCAAGGCAAAGGCAAGGCAAAGCAAGGCAAAAGGCAAGGCAAAAGGCAAGGCAAGGCAAGGCAAAAGGTAAGGCAAAAGGCAAGGCAAGGCAAGGCAAAAGGCAAGGCAAGGCAAGGCAAGGCAAAACGCAAGGCAAAAGGCAAGGCAAAAGGCAAAGAAAGGCAAGGCAAGGCAAAAGGCAAGGCAAAAGCCAAGGCAAGGCAAGGCAGGGCAAAAGGCAAGGCAAAAGGCAAGGCAAAAGGCAAGGAAAGGCAAGGCAAGGCAAAGGCAAGGCAAAAGGCAAGGCAAGGCAAGGCAAAAGGCAAGGCAATGCAAGGCAAAAGGCAAGGCAAACGGCAAGACCAGACAAGTCAAGGCAAGAGGCAAGGCAACAGGCAAGGCAAGGCAAGGCAAAAGGCAACGCAAAAGGCAAGGCTTGGCAAGGCAAAAGGCAAGGCAAAATGCAAGGCAAGGCAAGGCAAGGTAAGACAAGGCAAAAGGCAAGGCAGGGCAAGGCAAAAGGCAAGCCAAAAGGCAAGGCAAGGCAAGCCAAAAGGCAAGGCAAGGCAAGGCAAAAGGCAAGGCAAGGCAAGGCAAAAGGCAAGGCAAGGCAAGCCAAAAGGCAAGCCAAAAGGCAAGGCAAGGCAAGGCAAAAGGCAAGGCAAGGCAAAAGGCAAGGCAAACGGCAAGCCAAAAGGCAAGGCAAGGCAAAAGGCAAGGCAAAAGGCAAGGCAAGGCAAGGCAAGGCAAAAGGCAAGGCAAAAGGCAAGGCAAGGCAAGGCAAAAGGCAAGGCAAACGGCAAGGCAAAAGGCAAGGCAAAAGGCAAGGCTTGGCAAGGCAAAAGGCAAAGCAAAATACAAGGCAAGGCAAGGCAAGGCAAGGTGAGACAAGGCAAAAGGCAAGGCAAGGCAAGGCAAAAGGCAAGCCAAAAGGAAAGGCAAGGCAAGGCAAAAGGCAAGGCAAGGCAAGGCAAAAGGCAAGGCAAGGCAAGGCAAAAGACAAGCCAAAAGGCAAGGCAAGGCAAGGCAAAAGGCAAGGCAAGGCAAAAGGCAAGGCAAAAGGCAAGCCAAACGGCAAGGCAAGGCAAGGCAAAAGGCAAGGCAAGGCAAAAGGCAAGGCAAAAGACAAGCCAAAAGGCAAGGCAAGGCAAGGCAAAAGGCAAGGCAAGCCAAAAGGCAAGCCAAAAGGCAAGGCAAGGCAAAAGGCAAGGCAAAAGGCAAGGCAAGGCAAGGGAAAAGGCAAGGCAAGGCAAGGCAAAAGGCAAGGCAAGGCATGGCAAGTCAAAAGGCAAGGCAAAAGGCAAGGCAAAAGGCAAGGCAAAAGGCAAGGAAAGGCAAGGCAAGGCAAAAGCCAAGGCAAAAGCCAAGGCAAGGCAAGGCAGGGCAAAAGGCAAGGCAAAAGGCAAGGCAAGGCAAAAGGCAAGGCAAAAGGCACGGCAAAAGGCAAGGCAAGGGAATCCAAAGTCAAGGCAAAAGGCAAGGCAAAAGAAATGCAAGGCAAGGCAAGGCAAAAGGCAAGGCAAAAGGCAAGGCAAGGCAAGTCAAGGCAAAAGGCAAAGCAAAAGGCAAGGCAAGGCAAAGGCAAGGCAAGGCAAGGCCAAAGGGAAGGCAAAAGGCAAGGCAAGGAAAGGCAAAAGGCAAGGCAAAAGGCAAGGCAAGGCAAGGCAAAAGGCAAGGCAAGGCAAGGCAAGGCAAAACGCAAGGGAAAAGGCAAGGCAAAAGGCAAGGAAAGGCAAGGCAAGGCAAAAGCCAAGGCAAAAGCCAAGGCAAGGCAAGGCAGGGCAAAAGGCAAGGCAAAAGGCAAGGCAAAAGGCAAGGAAAGGCAAGGCAAGGCAAAGGCAAGCCAAAAGGCAAGGCAAGGCAAGGCAAAAGGCAAGGCAAACGGCAAGACAAGACAAGTCAAGGCAAAAGGCAAGGCAAAAGGCAAGGCAAGGCAAGGCAAAAGGCAACGCAAAAGGCAAGGCTTGGCAAGGCAAAAGGCAAGGCAAAATGCAAGGCAAGGCAAGGCAAAAGGCAAGCCAAAAGGCAAGGCAAGGCAAGCCAAAAGGCAAGGCAAGGCAAGGCAAAAGGCAAGGCAAGGCAAGGCAAAAGGCAAGGCAAGGCAAAAGGCTAGGCAAGGCAAGGCAAAAGGCAAGCCAAAAGGCAAGGCAAGGCAAGGCAAAAGGCAAGGCAAGGCAAAAGGCAAGGCAAAAGGCAAGCCAAAAGGCAAGGCAAGGCAAAAGGCAAGGCAAAAGGCAAGGCAAGGCAAGGCAAAAGGCAAGGCAAACGGCAAGGCAAAAGGCAAGGCAAACTGCAAGGCAAAAGGCAAGGAAAGGCAAGGCAAGGCAAAAGGCAACACAAAAGGCAAGGAAAGGCAAGGCAAGGCAAAAGGCATGGCAAAAGGCAAGGCAAGGCAAGGCAAAAGGAAAGGCAAAAGGCAAGGCTTGGCAAGGCAAAAGGCAAAGCAAAATACAAGGCAAGGCAAGGCAAGGCAAGGTGAGAGAAGGCAAAAGGCAAGGCAAGGCAAGGCAAAAGGCAAGGCAAAAGGAAAGGCAAGGCAAGGCAAAAGGCAAGGCAAAGCAAGGCAAAAGGCAAGCCAAAAGGCAAGGCAAGGCAAGGCAAAAGGCAAGGCAAGGCAAAAGGCAAGGCAAAAGGCAAGCCAAACGGCAAGGCAAGGCAAAAGGCAAGGCAAGGCAAGGCAAGGTAAGACAAGGCAAAAGGAAAGGGAAGGAAAGGCAAAAGGCAAGCCAAAAGGCAAGGCAAGGCAAGGCAAAAGGCAAGGCAATGCAAGGCAAAAGGCAAGGCAAGGCAAGGCAAAAGGCAAGCCAAAAGGATAAGGCAAGGCAAAAGGCAAGGCAAGGCAAAAGGCAAGGCAAAAGGCAAGGCAAAAGGCAAGGCAAAAGGCAAGGCAAAAGGCAAGGCAAGTCAAAAGGCAAGGCAAAAGGCAAGGCAAGGCAAGGGAAAAGGCAAGGCAAGGCAAGGCAAAAGGCAAGGCAAGGCAAGGCAATGCAAAAGCCAAGGCAAAAGCCAAGGCAAGGCAAGGCAGGGCAAAAGGCAAGGCAAAAGGCAAGGCAAGGCAAAAGGCAAGGCAAAAGGCACGGCAAAAGGCAAGGCAAGGGAATCCAAAGGCAAGGCAAAAGGCAAGGCAAAAGAAATGCAAGGCAAGGCGAGGCAAAAGGCAAGGCAAAAGGTAAGGCAAGGCAAGGCAAGTCAAGGCAAAAGGCAAAGCAAAAGGCAAGGCAAGGCAAAGGCAAGGCAAGGCAAGGCCAAAGGGAAGGCAAAAGGCAAGGCAAGGAAAGGCAAAAGGCAAGGCAAAAGGCAAGGCAAGGCAAGGCAAAAGGCAAGGAAAGGCAAGGCAAGGCAAAAGCCAAGGCAAAAGCCAAGGCAAGGCAAGGCAAAAGGCAAGGCAAACGGCAAGACAAGACAAGTCAAGGCAAAAGGCAAGGCAAAAGGCAAGGCAAGGCAAGGCAAAAGGCAACGCAAAAGGCAAGGCTTGGAAAGGCAAAATGCAAGGCAAAATGCAAGGCAAGGCAAGGCAAAAGGCAAGCCAAAAGGCAAGGCAAGGCAAGCCAAAAGGCAAGGCAAGGCAAGGCAAAACGCAAGGCAAGGCAAGGCAAGGCAAAAGGAAAGGCAAAAGGCAAGGCTTGGCAAGGCAAAAGGCAAAGCAAAATACAAGGCAAGGCAAGGCAAGGCAAGGTGAGACAAGGCAAAAGGCAAGGCAAGGCAAGGCAAAAGGCAAGGCAAAAGGAAAGGCAAGGCAAGGCAAAAGGCAAGGCAAAGCAAGGCAAAAGGCAAGCCAAAAGGCAAGGCAAGGCAAGGCAAAAGGCAAGGCAAGGCAAAAGGCAAGGCAAAAGGCAAGCCAAACGGCAAGGCAAGGCAAAAGGCAAGGCAAGGCAAGGCAAGGTAAGACAAGGCAAAAGGAAAGGGAAGGAAAGGCAAAAGGCAAGCCAAAAGGCAAGGCAAGGCAAGGCAAAAGGCAAGGCAATGCAAGGCAAAAGGCAAGGCAAGGCAAGGCAAAAGGCAAGCCAAAAGGCAAGGCAAGGCAAAAGGCAAGGCAAGGCAAAAGGCAAGGCAAAAGGCAAGGCAAAAGGCAACGCAAAAGGCAAGCCAAAAGGCAAGGCAAGTCAAAACGCAAGGCAAAAGGCAAGGCAAGGCAAGGGAAAAGGCAAGGCAAGGCAAGGCAAAAGGCAAGGCAAGGCAAGGCAAGGCAAAAGGCAAGGCAAAAGGCAAGGCAAAAGGCAAGGAAAGGCAAGGCAATGCAAAAGGCAAGGCAAAAGCCAAGGCAAGGCAAGGCAGGGCAAAAGGCAAGGCAAAAGGCAAGGCAAAAGGCCAGGCAAGGCAAGGCAAGGCAAAAGGCAAGGCAAAAGGCAAGGCAAAAGGCAAGGAAAGCCAAGGCAATGCAAAAGGCAAGGCAAAAGCCAAGGCAAGGCAAGGCAGGGCAAAAGGCAAGGCAAAAGGCAAGGCAAAAGGCAAGGCAAGGCAAGGCAAGCCAAAAGGCAAAAGGCAAGGCAAAACAAGGCAAGGCAAAAGGCAAGGCAAGGCAAGGCAAGGCAAAAGGCAAGGCAAAAGGCAAGGCAAAAGGCAAGGAAAGGCAAGGCAAGGCAAAAGGCAAGGCAAAACGCAAGGCAAGGCAAAGCAAAGCAAAGGCAAGGCAAAAGGCAAGACAAGGCAAGGCAAAAGGCAAGGCAAACGGCAAGACAAGGCAAGGCAAGTCAAAAGGCAAGGCAAAAGGCAAGGCAAGGCAAGGCTAAAGGCAAGGCAAAAGGCAAGGCTTGGCAAGGCAAAGGGAAGGCAAAATGCAAGGCAAGGCAAGGCAAGGCAAGGTAAGGAAAGGCAAAAGGCAAGGCAAGGCAAGGCAAAAGACAAGCCAAAAGGCAAGGCAAGGCAAGGCAAAAGGCAAGGCAAGGAAAGGCAAAAGGCAAGGCGAGGCAAGGCAAAAGGCAAGCCAAAAGGCAAAGCAAGGCAAGGCGAAAGGCAAGGCAAGGCAAAAGGCAAGGCAAAAGGCAAGGCAAAAGGCAAGGCAAGGCAAGGCAAGGCAAAAGGCAAGGCACAAGGCAAGGCAAAGTGCAAGGCTTGGCAAGGCAAAAGGGAAGGCAAAATGCAAGGCAAGGCAAGGCAAGGTAAGGCAAGGCAAGGCAAAAGGCAAGGCAAGGCAAGGCAAAAGGCAAGCCAAAAGGCAAGGCAAGGCAAGGCAAAAGGCAAGGCAAGGCAAGGCAAAAGGCAAGGCAAGGCAAGGCAAAAGGCAAGCCAAAAGGCAAGGCAAGGCAATGCAAAAGGCAAGGCAAGGGAAAAGGCAAGGCAAAAGGCAAGGCAAGGCAAGGCAAAAGACAAGGCAAAAGTCAAGGCAAGTCAAGGCGAAAGGCAAAGCAAAAGGCAAGGCAAAAGGCAAGGGAAGGCAAAAGGCAAGGCAAAAGGCAAGGCGAGGGAATGCAAAAGGCAAGGCAAAAGGCAAGGCAAAGTGCAAGGCAAGGCAAGGCAAGGCAAGGCAAAACGCAAGGCAAGGCAAAACGCTAGGCAAGGCAAGGCAAGGCAAAACGCAAGGCAAGGCAAGGCAAGCCTAGGCAAAAGGCAAGGCAAGGCAAGCCTAGGCAAAAGGCAAGGCAAAAGACAAGGCAAGGCAAGGCAAAATACAAGGCAAGGCAAAAGACAAGGCAAGGCAAGGCAAAAGACAAGGCAAGGCAAGGCAAAAGACAAGGCAAGGCAAGGCAAGGCAAAAGGCAAGGAAAGGCAAGGCAAGGCAAAAGGCAAGGCAATGCAAAAGGCAAGGAAAAAGGCAAGGCAAGGCAAAGGCAAGGCAAAAGGCAAGGCAAGGCAAGACAAGGCAAAAGTCAAGGTAAAAGGCAAGGCAAGGCAAAAGGAACGGCAAAGGCAAGGCAAGGCAATGCAAAAGGCAAGGCAAAAGGCAAGGCAAAAGGCAAGTCAAGGCAAGTCAAGGCAAAAGGCAACTCAAAAGGCAAGGTAAGGCAAGGAAAAAGGCAAGGAAAAAGACACAGCAAAAGGCAAGGCAAGGAAAAAGACACGGCAAAAGGCAAGGCAAGGCAAGGCAAAAGGCAAGGCAAAAGGTAAGGCAAGGCAAGGCAAGGCAAAAGGCAAGGCAAGGCAAGGCAAGGCAAAACGCAAGGCAAAAGGCAAGGCAAAAGGCAAGGAAAGGCAAGGCAAGGCAAAAGGCAAGGCAAAAGCAAAGGCAAGGCAAGGCAGGGCAAAAGGCAAGGCAAAAGGCAAGGAAAGGCAAGGCAAGGCAAAGGCAAGGCAAAAGGCAAGGCAAGGCAAGGCAAAAGGCAAGGCAAGGCAAGGCAAAAGGCAAGGCAAACGGCAAGACAAGACAAGTCAAGGCAAAAGGCAAGGCAAAAGGCAAGGCAAGGCAAGGCAAAAGGCAAGGCAAGGCAAGGCAAAAGGCAACGCAAAAGGCAAGGCTTGGCAAGGCAAAAGGCAAGGCAAAAGGCAAGGCAAGGCAAGGCAAAAGGCAACGCAAAAGGCAAGGCTTGGCAAGGCAAAAGGCAAGGCAAAATGCAAGGCAAGGCAATTCAAGGTAAGCCAAGGCAAAAGGCAAGGCAAGTCAAGGCAAAAGGCAAGCCAAAAGGCAAGGCAAAGCAAGCCAAAAGGCAAGGCAAGGCAAGCCAAAAGGCAAGGCAAGGCAAGGCAAAAGGCAAGGCAAGGCAAGGCAAAAGGCAAGCCAAAAGGCAAGGCAAGGCAAGGCAAAAGGCAAGACAAGGCAAAAGGCAAGGCAAAAGGCAAGCCAAAAGGCAAGGCAAGGCAAAAGGCAAGGCAAAAGGCAAGGCAAGGCAAGGCAAAAGGCAAGGCAAACGGCAAGGCAAAAGGCAAGGCAAACTGCAAAGCAAAAGGCAAGGAAAGGCAAGGCAAGGCAAAAGGCAAGGCAAAAGGCAAGGAAAGGCAAGGCAAGGCAAAAGGCATGGCAAAAGGCAAGGCAAGGCAAGGCAAAAGGCAAGGCAAAAGGCAAGGCTTGGCAAGGCAAAAGGCAAAGAAAATACAAGGCAAGGCAAGGCAAGGCAAGGTGAGACAAGGCAAAAGGCAAGGCAAGGCAAGGCAAAAGGCAAGCCAAAGGAAAGGCAAGGCAAGTCAAAAGGCAAGGCAAAGCAAGGCAAAAGGCAAGCCAAAAGGCAAGGCAAGGCAAGGAAAAAAGGCAAGGCAAGGCAAAAGGCAAGGCAAAAGGCAAGCCAAACGGCAAGGCAAGGCAAAAGGCAAGGCAAGGCAAGGCAATGTAAGACAAGGCAAAAGGAAAGGGAAGGAAAGGCAAAAGGCAAGCCAAAAGGCAAGGCAAGGCAAGGCAAAAGGCAAGGCAAGGCAAGGCAAAAGGCAAGGCAAGGCAAGGCAAAAGGCAAGCCAAAAGGCAAGGCAAGGCAAAAGGCAAGGCAAGGCAAAAGGCAAGGCAAAAGGCAAGGCAAAAGGCAAGGCAAAAGGCAAGCCAAAAGGCAAGGCAAGTCAAAAGGCAAGGCAAAAGGCAAGGCAAGGCAAGGGAAAAGGCAAGGCAAGGCAAGGCAAAAGGCAAGGCAAGGCAAGGCAAGGCAAAAGGCAAGGCAAAAGGCAAGGCAAAAGGCAAGGAAAGGCAAGGCAAGGCAAAAGGCAAGGCAAAAGCCAAGGCAAGGCAAGGCAGGGCAAAAGGCAAGGCAAAAGGCAAGGCAAAAGGCAAGGCAAGGCAAGGCAAGGCAAACGGCAAGGCAAAAGGAGAGGCAAAAGGCAAGGCAAAAGGAGAGGCAAAAGGCAAGGCAAGGCAAAAGACAAGGCAAAAGGCAAGGCAAGTCAAGGCAAAAGGCAAAGCAAAAGGCAAGGCAAAAGGCAAGTAAAGGCAAAAGGCACAACAAAAGGCAAGGCGAGGGAATGCAAAAGGCAAGGCAAAAGGCAAGGCAAAAGGAAAGGCAAGGCAAGGCAAAAGGCAAGGCAAAAGGCAAGGCAAGGCAAGGCAAGGCAAAAGGCAAGGCACAAGGCAAGGCAAAGTGCAGGGCTTGGCAAGGCAAAAGGGAAGGCAAAATGCAAGGCAAGGCAAGGCAAGGCAAGGCAAGGCAAGGCAAAAGGCAAGCCAAAAGGCAAGGCAAGGCAAGGCAAAAGGCAAGGCAAGGCAAGGCAAAAGGCAAGCCAAAAGGCAAGGCAAGTCAAGGCGAAAGGCAAAGCAAAAGGCAAGGCAAAAGGCAAGGGAAGGCAAAAGGCAAGGCAAAAGGCAAGGCGAGGGAATGCAAAAGGCAAGGCAAGGGAAAAGGCAAGGCAAAAGGCAAGGCAAGGCAACGCAAAAGACAAGGCAAAAGTCAAGGCAAGTCAAGGCGAAAGGCAAAGCAAAAGGCAAGGCAAAAGGCAAGGGAAGGCAAAAGGCAAGGCAAAAGGCAAGGCGAGGGAATGCAAAAGGCAAGGCAAAAGGCAAGGCAAATTGCAAGGCAAGGCAAGGCAAGGCAAGGCAAAACGCAAGGCAAGGCAAGGCAAAAGGCAAGGCAAAAGGCAAGGCAAGGCAAGCCTAGGCAAAAGGCAAGGCAAAAGACAAGGCAAGGCAAGGCAAAATACAAGGCAAGGCAAAAGACAAGGCAAGGCAAGGCAAAAGACAAGGCAAGGCAAGGCAAAAGACAAGGCAAGGCAAGGCAAGGCAAAAGGCAAGGAAAGGCAAGGCAAGGCAAAAGGCAAGGCAATGCAAAAGGCAAGGAAAAAGGCAAGGCAAGGCAAAGGCAAGGCAAAAGGCAAGGCAAGGCAAGACAAGGCAAAAGTCAAGGTAAAAGGCAAGGCAAGGCAAAACGAACGGCAAAGGCAAGGCAAGGCAATGCAAAAGGCAAGGCAAAAGGCAAGGCAAAAGGCAAGTCAAGGCAAGTCAAGGCAAAAGGCAAGTCAAAAGGCAAGGTAAGGCAAGGAAAAAGGCAAGGAAAAAGACACAGCAAAAGGCAAGGCAAGGAAAAAGACACGGCAAAAGGCAAGGCAAGGCAAGGCAAAAGGCAAGGCAAAAGGCAAGGCAAGGCAAGGCAAGGCAAAAGGCAAGGCAAAAGGCAAGGCAAAAGACAAGGAAAAAGGTAAGGCAAAAGGCAAGGCAAGGCAAAAGACACGGCAAAAGGCAAGGGAAGTCAAGGCAAAAGGCAAGGCAAAAGGAGGCAAGGCAAAAGGCACGGCAAAAGGCAAGGCAAAGCAATGCAAAAGGCAAGGCAAAAGGCAAGGCAATAGGCAAGGCAAGGCAAGGCAAGGCAAAGGACAAGGCAAAAGGCAAGGCAAGTCAAGGCAAAAGGCAAGGAAAAAGGCAAGACAAAAGGCAAGGCAAGGCAAAAGACACGGCAACAGGCAAGGCAAGGCAAAAGGCAAGGCAAAAGGCAAGGCAAGGAAAGGCAAGGCACAAGGAAAGCCACAAGGCAAGGCAACACAAGGCAAGGCAAAAGGCAAGGCAAAAGACAAGGCAAGGCAAGGCAAGGCAAAACACATGGCAAAGGACAAGGCAAGGCAAGGCAAGGCAAGGCAAAAGGCAAGGCAAGGAAAGGAAAATGGCAAGGCAAAAGGCAACGAAAGGCAAGGCAAGGCAAAAGGCAACACAAGGCAAAAGGCAAGGCAAAAGGCAAGGCAAGGCAAAGGCAAGGCAAAAGGCAAGGCAAGGCAAGACAAGGCAAAAGGCAAGGCAAGTCAAGGCAAGACAAAAGGAAAGGCAAAAGACAAGGCAAGGCAAAGCAAAAGGCAAGGCAAAAGGCAAGGCAAGGCAAAAGGCAAGGCAAAAGGCAAGGCAAGGCAAGGCTAGGCAAAAAGTAAGGCGAAAGAAAAGGCAAGGCAAGGCAAAAGACAAGGCAAGGCAAGGAAAGGCAAAAAGCAAGGCAAAAGACAAGGCAAGGCAAGGCAAGGGAAAAGGAAAGGCAAAAGGAAAGGCAAAAGGCAAGGGAAGGCAAGGTAAGACAAATGGCAGGGCAAAAGGCAAGGAAAGGCAAGGCAAAGCAAAAGGCAAGGCAATGCAAAAGGCAAGGCAAAAGGCAAGGCAAGGCAAAGGCAAGGCAAAAGGCAAGGCAAAAGGCAAGGCAAGGCAAAAGGCAAGGCAAGGCAAAAGGCAAGGCAAAAGGCAAGGCAAAAGGCAAGGCAAGGCAAGGCAAAAGGCAAGGCAAAAGGCAAGGCAAGGCAAAAGGCAAGGCAAAAGGCAAGGTAAGTCAAGGCAAGGCAAAAGGCCAATCAAAAGACAAGGCAAGGAAAGGCAGAGGAAAAGGCAAGGCAAAAGGCAAGGCAAGGCAAAAGGCAAGGCAAGGCAAACGGCAAGGCAAAAAGGCAAGGCAAGGCAAGGTAAGACAAATGGCAAGGCAAAAGGCAAGGCAAGGCAAGACTAGGCAAAAGGCAAGGCAAAAGACAAGGCAAGGAAAGGCCAAAGAAAAGGCAACGCAAGGAAAGGCAAAAGGCAAGGCAAAACACAAGGCAAGGCAAGGAAAGACAAAAGGAAAGGCGAAAGGAAACGCAAAAGGCAAGGCAAGGCAAGGTAAGACAAATGGCAAGGCAAAAGGCAAGGCAAAAGGCAAGGCAAGGCAAAAGTAAAGGCAATGCAAAAGGCAAGGCAAAAGGTAAGGCAAGAGGCGAGGCAAGGCAAAAGGCGAGGCAAGGCAAAAGGCAAGGCAAGGCAAGGCAAAAGGCAAGGAAAAAGGCAAGGCAAAAGGCAAGGCAAGGCAAAAGACACGGCAAAAGGCAAGGGAAGTCAAGGCAAAAGGCAAGGCAAAAGGCAAGGCAAAAGGCAAGGCAAAGCAAAACGCACGGCAAAAGGCAAGGCAAAGCAATGCAAAAGGCAAGGCAAAAGGCAAGGCAAAAGGCAAGGCAAGGCAAGGCAAGGCAAAAGGCAAGGCAAGTCAAGGCAAAAGGCAAGGAAAAAGGCGAGGCAAAAGGCAAGGAAAGGCAAAAGACACGGCAAACGGCAAGGCAAGGCAAGGCAAAAGGCAAGGCAAAAGGCAAGGCAAAAGGCAAGGCAAGGAAAGGCAAGGCGAAAGGCAAGGCAAAATGCAAGGCACAAGGCAAGGCAACGCAAGGCAAGGCAAAAGGCAAGGCAAAAGACAAGGCAAGGCAAGGCAAGGCAAAAGACATGGCAAAAGACAAGGCAAGGCAAGGCAAGGCAAGGCAAGGCAAAAGGCAAGGCAAGGTAAGGTAAGGCAAATGGCAAGGCAAAAGGCAACGAAAGGCAAGGCAAGGCAAAAGGCAACACAAGGCAAAAGGCAAGGCAAAAGGCAAGGCAAGGCAAAGAAAAGGCAAAAGGCAAGGCAAGGTAAGACAAGGCAAAAGGCAAGGCAAGGCAAGGCAAGACAAAAGGAAAGGCAAAAGACAAGGCAAGGCAAAGCAAAAGGCAAGGGAAAAGGCAAGGCAAGGCAAGGCAAAAGGCAAGGCAAGGCAAGGCAAAAGGCAAGGCAAGGCAAGGCAAAGCAAAAGGCAAGGCAAAAGGCAAGGCAAGGCAAGGCAAAAGGCAAGGCAAGGCAAGGCAAAAGGCAAGGCAAAAGGCAAGGCAAAAGGCAAGGAAAGGCAAGGCAAGGCAAAAGCCAAGGCAAAAGCCAAGGCAAGGCAAGGCAGGGCAAAAGGCAAGGCAAAAGGCAAGGCAAGGCAAAAGGCAAGGCAAAAGGCACGGCAAAAGGCAAGGCAAGGGAATCCAAAGGCAAGGCAAAAGGCAAGGCAAAAGAAATGCAAGGCAAGGCAAGGCAAAAGGCAAGGCAAAAGGCAAGGCAAGGCAAGTCAAGGCAAAAGGCAAGGCAAAAGGCAAGGCAAGGCAAAGGCAAGGCAAAGCAAGGCAAAAGGCAAGGCAAAAGGCAAGGCAAGGCAAGGCAAAAGGTAAGGCAAAAGGCAAGGCAAGGCAAAAGGCAAGGCAAGGCAAGGCAAGGCAAAACACAAGGCAAAAGGCAAGGCAAAAGGCAAAGAAAGGCAAGGCAAGGCAAAAGGCAAGGCAAAAGCCAAGGCAAGGCAAGGCAGGGCAAAAGGCAAGGCAAAAGGCAAGGCAAAAGGCAAGGAAAGGCAAGGCAAGGCAAAGGCAAGGCAAAATGCAAGGCAAGGCAAGGCAAAAGGCAAGGCAAGGCAAGGCAAAAGGCAAGGCAAACGGCAAGACAAGACAAGTCAAGGCAAGAGGCAAGGCAACAGGCAAGTCAAGGCAAGGCAAAAGGCAACGCAAAAGGCAAGGCTTGGCAAGGCAAAAGGCAAGGCAAAATGCAAGTCAAGGCAAGGCAAGGTAAGACAAGGCAAAAGGCAAGGCAGGGCAAGGCAAAAGACAAGCCAAAAGGCAAGGCAAGGCAAGCCAAAAGGCAAGGCAAGGCAAGGCAAAAGGCAAGGCAAGGCAAAAGGCAAGGCAAAAGGCAAGCCAAAAGGCAAGGCAAGGCAAAAGGCAAGGCAAAAGGCAAGGCAAGGCAAGTCAAGGCAAAAGGCAAGGCAAAAGGCAAGGCAAGGCAAGGCAAAAGGCAAGGCAAATGGCAAGGCAAAAGGCAAGGCAAGGCAAGGCAAGGCAAAAGGCAAGGCAAAAGGCAAGGAAAGGCAGGGCAAGGCAAAAGGAAAGGCAAAAGGCAAGGCAAAAGGCAAGGCAAAAGGCAAGGCTTGGCAAGGCAAAAGGCAAAGCAAAATACAAGGCAAGGCAAGGCAAGGCAAGGTGAGACAAGGCAAAAGGCAAGGCAAGGCAAGGCAAAAGGCAAGCCAAAAGGAAAGGCAAGGCAAGGCAAAAGGCAAGGCAAGGCAAGGCAAAAGGCAAGGCAAAGCAAGGCAAAAACAAGCCAAAAGGCAAGTCAAGGCAAGGCAAAAGGCAAGGCAAGGCAAAAGGCAAGGCAAAAGGCAAGCCAAACGGCAAGGCAAGGCAAAAGGCAAGGCAAGGCAAGGCAAGGTAAGACAAGGCAAAAGGAAAGGCAAGGAAAGGCAAAAGGCAAGTCAAAAGGCAAGGCAAGGCAAGGCAAAAGGCAAGGCAAGGCAAGGCAAAAGGCAAGGCAAGGCAAGGCAAAAGGCAAGCCAAAAGGCAAGCCAAAAGGCAAGGCAAGGCAAAAGGCAAGGCAAAAGGCAAGGCAAAAGGCAAGGCAGAAGGCAAGGCAAAGTGCAAGGCAAGGCAAGGCAAGGCAAGGCAAAAGGCAAGGCAAAAGGCAAGGCAAGGCAAGGCTAGGCAAAAGGTAAGCCAAAAGACAAGGCAAGGCAAGGAAAAAGACAAGGCAAGGCAAGGCAAGGCAAAAGGCAAGGAAAGGCAAGGCAAGGCAAAAGGCGAGGCAATGCAAAAGGCAAGGAAAAAGGCAAGGCAAGGCAAAGGCAAGGCAAAAGGCAAGGCAAGGCAAGGTAAGGCAAAAGGCAAGGCAAAAGGCAAGACAAGGCAAAAGGCAAGGCAAAAGGCAAGGCAAGGCAAAAGGCAAGGCAAAAGGCAAGGCAAAAGGCAAGTCAAGGCAAGGCAAGGCAAGGCAAAAGACAAGGCAAAAGGCAAGGCAAGTCAAGGCAAAAGGCAAGGAAAAAGACACAGCAAAAGGCAAGGCAAGGAAAAAGACACGGCAAAAGGCAAGGCAAGGCAAGGCAAAAGGCAAGGCAAAAGGAAAGGCAAGGCAAGGCAAGGCAAATGGCAAGGCAAAAGGCAACGAAAGGCAAGGCAAGGCAAAAGGCAACACAAGGCAAAAGGCAAGGCAAAAGGCAAGGCAAGGCAAAGGCAAGGCAAAAGGCAAGGCAAGGCAAGTCAAGGCAAAAGGCAAGGCAAGTCAAGACAAGACAAAAGGAAAGGCAAAAGACAAGGCAAGGCAAAGCAAAAGGCAAGGCAAAAGTCAAGGCAAGGCAAGGCAAAAGGCAAGGCAAAAGGCAAGGCAAGGCAAGGCATGTCACGGCAAAAGGCAAGGCAAAAGGCAAGGAAAAAGGCAAAACAAGGCAAAAGGCACCGCAAAAGGCAAGGCAAGGCAATGCAAAAGGCAAGGCAAAAGGCAAGGCAAGGCAAAGCAATGCAAAAGGCAAGGCAAAAGGCAAGGCAAAAGGCAAGGCAAAAGGCAAGGCAAAAGGCAAGGCAAAGTGCAAGGCAAGGCAAGGCAAGGCAAGGCAAAAGGCAAGGCAAAAGGCAAGGCAAGGAAAGGCTAGGCAAAAGGTAAGCCAAAAGACAAGGCAAGGCAAGGAAAAAGACAAGGCAAGGCAAGGCAAGGCAAAAGGCAAGGAAAGGCAAGGCAAGGCAAAAGGCGAGGCAATGCAAAAGGCAAGGAAAAAGGCAAGGCAAGGCAAAGGCAAGGCAAAAGGCAAGGCAAGGCAAGGTAAGGCAAAAGGCAAGGCAAAAGGCAAGACAAGGCAAAAGGCAAGGCAAAAGGCAAGGCAAGGCAAAAGGCAAGGCAAAAGGCAAGGCAAAAGGCAAGGCAAAAGGCAAGTCAAGGCAAGGCAAAAGACAAGGCAAAAGGCAAGGCAAAAGGCAAGGCAAGTCAAGGCAAAAGGCAAGGAAAAAGACACAGCAAAAGGCAAGGCAAGGAAAAAGACACGGCAAAAGGCAAGGCAAGGCAAGGCAAAAGGCAAGGCAAAAGGAAAGGCAAGGCAAGGCAAGGCAAATGGCAATGCAAAAGGCAACGAAAGGCAAGGCAAGGCAAAAGGCAACACAAGGCAAAAGGCAAGGCAAAAGGCAAGGCAAGGCAAAGGCAAGGCAAAAGGCAAGGCAAGGCAAGTTAAGGCAAAAGGCAAGGCAAGTCAAGACAAGACAAAAGGAAAGGCAAAAGACAAGGCAAGGCAAAGCAAAAGGCAAGGAAAAAGTCAAGGCAAGGCAAGGCAAAAGGCAAGGCAAAAGGCAAGGCAAGGCAAGGCATGTCACGGCAAAAGGCAAGGCAAAAGGCAAGGAAAAAGGCAAAACAAGGCAAAAGGCACCGCAAAAGGCAAGGCAAGGCAATGCAAAAGGCAAGGCAAAAGGCAAGGCAAGGCAAAGCAATGCGAAAGGCAAGGCAAAAGGCAAGGCAGAAGGCAAGGCAAAGTGCAAGGCAAGGCAAGGCAAGGCAAGGCAAAAGGCAAGGCAAAAGGCAAGGCAAGGCAAGGCTAGGCAAAAGGTAAGCCAAAAGACAAGGCAAGGCAAGGAAAAAGACAAGGCAAGGCAAGGCAAGGCAAAAGGCAAGGAAAGGCAAGGCAAGGCAAAAGGCGAGTCAATGCAAAAGGCAAGGAAAAAGGCAAGGCAAGGCAAAGGCAAGGCAAAAGGCAAGGCAAGGCAAGGTAAGGCAAAAGGCAAGGCAAAAGGCAAGACAAGGCAAAAGGCAAGGCAAAAGGCAAGGCAAGGCAAAAGGCAAGGCAAAAGGCAAGGCAAAAGGCAATTCAAGGCAAGGCAAGGCAAGGCAAAAGACAAGGCAAAAGGCAAGGCAAGTCAAGGCAAAAGGCAAGGAAAAAGACACAGCAAAAGGCAAGGCAAGGAAAAAGACACGGCAAAAGGCAAGGCAAGGCAAGGCAAAAGGCAAGGCAAAAGGAAAGGCAAGGCAAGGCAAGGCAAATGGCAAGGCAAAAGGCAACGAAAGGCAAGGCAAGGCAAAAGGCAACACAAGGCAAAAGGCAAGGCAAAAGGCAAGGCAAGGCAAAGGCAAGGCAAAAGGCAAGGCAAGGCAAGTCAAGGCAAAAGGCAAGGCAAGTCAAGACAAGACAAAAGGAAAGGCAAAAGACAAGGCAAGGCAAAGCAAAAGGCAAGGCAAAAGTCAAGGCAAGGCAAGGCAAAAGGCAAGGCAAAAGGCAAGGCAAGGCAAGGCATGTCACGGCAAAAGGCAAGGCAAAAGGCAAGGAAAAAGGCAAAACAAGGCAAAAGGCACCGCAAAAGGCAAGGCAAGGCAATGCAAAAGGCAAGGCAAAAGGCAAGGCAAGGCAAAGCAATGCAAAAGGCAAGGCAAAAGGCAAGGCAAAAGGCAAGGCAAAGTGCAAGGCAAGGCAAGGCAAGGCAAGGCAAAAGGCAAGGCAAAAGGCAAGGCAAGGCAAGGCTAGGCAAAAGGTAAGGCAAAAGACAAGGCAAGGCAAGGAAAAAGACAAGGCAAGGCAAGGCAAGGCAAAAGGCAAGGAAAGGCAAGGCAAGGCAAAAGGCGAGGCAATGCAAAAGGCAAGGAAAAAGGCAAGGCAAGGCAAAGGCAAGGCAAAAGGCAAGGCAAGGCAAGGTAAGGCAAAAGGCAAGGCAAAAGGCAAGACAAGGCAAAAGGCAAGGCAAAAGGCAAGGCAAGGCAAAAGGCAAGGCAAAAGGCAAGGCAAAAGGCAAGGCAAAAGGCAAGTCAAGGCAAGGCAAGGCAAGGCAAAAGACAAGGCAAAAGGCAAGGCAAGTCAAGGCAAAAGGCAAGGAAAAAGACACAGCAAAAGGCAAGGCAAGGAAAAAGACACGGCAAAAGGCAAGGCAAGGCAAGGCAAGGCAAAAGGCAAGGCAAAAGGAAAGGCAAGGCAAGGCAAGGCAAAAGGCAAGGCAAAAGACAAAGCAAGGCAAGGCAAGGCAAGGCAAGGCAAAAGGCAAGGCAAAGCAAAAGGCAAGGCAAAAGGCAAGGCAAGGCAAAGGCAAGAAAAAAGGCAAGGCAAGGCAAGACAAGGGAAAAGGCACGGCAAGGCAAGCAAAGGCAAAAGGAAAGGCAAAAGGCAAGGCAAGGCAAGGCAAGGCAAAAGACAAGGCAAGGCAAGCAAAGGCAAAAGGAAAGGCAAAAGACAAGGCAAGTCAAGGCAAAAGGCAAGGCAAAAGGCAAGGCAAGGCAAAAGGCATGGCAAAGGGCAAGGCAAAGCAATGCAAAAGGCAAGGCAAAAGGCAAGGCAAAAGCCAAGGCAAGGCAAGGCAAGGCAAAGGACAAGGCAAAAGGCAAGGCAAGTCAAGGCAAAAGGCAAGGAAAAAGGCAAGGCAAAAGGCAAGGCAAGGCAAAAGACACGGCAAAAGGCAAGGCAAGGCAAGGCAAAAGGCAAGGCACAAGGCAAGGCAAGGCAAGGCAAGGCAAAAGACATGGGAAAAGACAAGGCAAATGGCAAGGCAAAAGGCAACAAAAGGCAAGGCAAGGCAAAAGGCAACACAAGGCAAAAGGCAAGGCAAAAGGTAAGGCAAGGCAAAGGCAAGGCAAAAGGCAAGGCAAGGAAAGACAAGGCAAAAGGCAAGGCAAGTCAAGGCAAGACAAAAGGAAAGGCAAAAGACAAGGCAAGGCAAAGCAAAAGGCAAGGCAAAAGTCAAGGCAAGGCAAGGCAAAAGGCAAGGCAAAAGCCAAGGCAAGGGAAGTCAAGGCAAAAGGCAAGGCAAAAGGCAAGGCAAAAGGCAAAACAAGGCAAAAGGCACTTCAAAAGGCAAGGCAAGCCAATGCAAAAGGCAAGGCAAAAGGCAAGGCAAGGCAAGGCAATGCAAAAGGCAAGGCAAAAGGCAAGGCAAGTCAAGGCAAGGCAAGGCAAAAGGCAAGGCAAAAGGCCAGGCAAAAGGCAAAACAAGGCAAAAGGCACTTCAAAAGGCAAGGCAAGCCAATGCAAAAGGCAAGGCAAAAGGCAAGGCAAGGCAAGGCAAAGCAAAAGGCAAGGCAAAAGTCAAGGCAAGGCAAGGCAAAAGGCAAGGCAAAAGGCAAGGCAAGGCAAAAGGCTAGGCAAGGCAAGTCAAGGCAAAAGGCAAGGCAAAAGGCAAGGCAAAAGGCAAGGCAAGGCAAGTCAAGGCAAAAGGCAAGGCAAAAGGCAAGGCAAAAGGCAAAACAAGGCAAAAGGCACGGCAAAAGGCAAGGCAAGCCAATGCTAAAGGCAAGGCAAAAGGCAAGGCAAGGCAAGGCAATGCAAAAGGCAAGGCAAAAGGCAAGGCAAGTCAAGGCAAGGCAAAAGGCAAGGCAAAAGGCAAGGCAAAAGGCAAGACAAAAGGCAAGGCAAGGCAAGGCAAAACGCAAGGCAAAAGGCAGGGCAATGCAAGGCTAGGCAAAAGGCAAGGCAAAAGACAAAGCAAGGCAAGGCAAGGCAAGGCAAAAGGCAAGGCAAAAGACAAGGCAAGGCAAGGCATAAGGCAAGGCAAAAGGCAAGGCAATGCAAGGCAAGGCAAAAGGCAAGGCAATGCAAGGCTAGGCAAAAAGCAACGCAAAAGACAAGGCAAGGCAAGGCAAAAGACAAGGCAAGGCAAGACAAGGCAAAAGGCAAGGCAAAAGACAAGGCAAGGCAAGGCAAGGCAAAAGAAAAGGCAAAAGGCAAGGCAAAGGCAAGGCAAGGCAATGTAAGACAAATGGCAAGGCAAAAGGCAAGGAAAGGCAAGGCAATGCAAAAGGCAAGGCAATGCAAAAGGCAAGGCAAAAGGCAAGGCAAAAGGCAAGGTAATGCAAAAGGCAAGGCAAAAGGCAAGGCAAGAGGCAAGGCAAGGCAAAAGGCAAGGCAAGGCAAAAGGCAAGGCAAGGCAAGGAAAAAGGCAAGGAAAAAGGCAAGGCAAAAGGCAAGGCAAGGCAAAAGACACGGCAAAAGGCAAGGGAAGTCAAGGCAAAAGGCAAGGCAAAAGGCAAGGCAAGGCAAAAGACACGGCAAAAGGCAAGGCAAAGCAATGCAAAAGGCAAGGCAAAAGGCAAGGCAAAAGGCAAGGCAAGGCAAGGCAAAGGACAAGGCAAAAGGCAAGGGAAGTCAAGGCAAAAGGCAAGGAAAAAGGCAAGGCAAAAAACAAGGCAAGGCAAAAGACACGGCAAAAGGCAAGGCAAGGCAAGGCAAAAGGCAAGGCAAAAGGCAAGGCAAGGAAAGGCAAGGCAAAAGGAAAGGCACAAGGCAAGGCAACGCAAGGCAAGGCAAAAGGCAAGGCAAAAGACAAGGCAAGGCAAGGCAAGGCAAAAGACATGGCAGGAGACAAGGCAAGGCAAGGCAAGGCAAGGCAAGGCAAAAGGCAAGGCAAGGTAAGGCAAATGGCAAGGCAAAAGGCAACGAAAGGCAAGGCAAGGCAAAAGGCAACACAAGGCAAAAGGCAAGGCAAAAGGCAAGGCAAGGCAAAGGCAAGGCAAAAGGCAAGGCAAGGCAAGACAAGGCAAAAGGCAAGGCAAGTCAAGGCAAGACAAAAGGAAAGGCAAAAGACAAGGCAAGGCAAAGCAAAAGGCAAGGCAAAAGTCAAGGCAAGGCAAGGCAAGGCAAAAGGCAAGGGAAGTCAAGGCAAAAGGCAAGGCAAAAGGCAAGGCAAGTCAAGGCAATGCAAAAGGCAAGGCAAAAGGCAAGGCAAGTCAAGGCAAGGCAAAAGGCAAGGCAAAAGGCAAGGCAAAAGGCAAGGCAAAAGGCAAGACAAAAGGCAAGGCAAGTCAAGGCAAAACGCAAGGCAAAAGGCAGGGCAATGCAAGGCTAGGCAAAAGGCAAGGCAAAAGACAAGGCAAGGCAAGGCAAGGTAAGGCAAAAGGCAAGGCAAAAGACAAGGCAAGGCAAGGCATAAGGCAAGGCAAAAGGCAAGGCAATGCAAGGCAAGGCAAAAGGCAAGGCAATGCAAGGCTAGGCAAAAAGCAAGGCAAAAGACAAGGCAAGGCAAGGCAAAAGACAAGGCAAGGCAAGGCAAGGCAAAAGGCAAGGCAAAAGACAAGGCAAGGCAAGGCAAGGCAAAAGGAAAGGCAAAAGGCAAGGCAAAAGGCAAGGCAAGGCAATGTAAGACAAATGGCAAGGCAAAAGGCAAGGAAAGGCAAGGCAAAGCAAAAGGCAAGGCAATGCAAAAGGCAAGGAAAAAGGCAAGGCAAAAGGCAAGGTAATGCAAAAGGCAAGGCAAAAGGCAAGGCAAGAGGCAAGGCAAGGCAAAAGGCAAGGCAAGGCAAAAGGCAAGGCAAGGCAAGGAAAAAGGCAAGGAAAAAGGCAAGGAAAAAGGCAAGGCAAGGCAAAAGACACGGTAAAAGGCAAGGGAAGTCAAGGCAAAAGGCAAGGCAAAAGGCAAGGCAAGGCAAAAGGCAAGGCAAAAGACAAGGCAAGGCAAGGCATAAGGCAAGGCAAAAGGCAAGGCAATGCAAGGCAAGGCAAAAGGCAAGGCAATGCAAGGCTAGGCAAAAAGCAAGGCAAAAGACAAGGCAAGGCAAGGCAAAAGACAAGGCAAGGCAAGGCAAGGCAAAAGGCAAGGCAAAAGACAAGGCAAGGCAAGGCAAGGCAAAAGAAAAGGCAAAAGGCAAGGCAAAAGGCAAGGCAAGGCAATGTAAGACAAATGGCAAGGCAAAAGGCAAGGAAAGGCAAGGCAAGGCAAAAGGCAAGGCAATGCAAAAGGCAAGGCAAAAGGCAAGGCAAAAGGCAAGGTAATGCAAAAGGCAAGGCAAAAGGCAAGGCAAGAGGCAAGGCAAGGCAAAAGGCAAGGCAAGGCAAAAGGCAGGGCAAGGCAAGGAAAAAGGCAAGGAAAAAGGCAAGGCAAAAGGCAAGGCAAGGCAAAAGACACGGCAAAAGGCAAGGGAAGTCAAGGCAAAAGGCAAGGCAAAAGGCAAGGCAAGGCAAAGGACAAGGCAAAAGGCAAGGCAAGTCAAGGCAAAAGGCAAGGAAAAAGGCAAGGCAAAAAACAAGGCAAGGCAAAAGACACGGCAAAAGGCAAGGCAAGGCAAGGCAAAAGGCAAGGCAAAAGGCAAGGCAAGGAAAGGCAAGGCAAAAGGCAAGGCACAAGGCAAGGCAACGCAAGGCAAGGCAAAAGGCAAGGCAAAAGACAAGGCAAGGCAAGGCAAGGCAAAAGACATGGCAGGAGACAAGGCAAGGCAAGGCAAGGCAAGGCAAGGCAAAAGGCAAGGCAAGGTAAGGCAAATGGCAAGGCAAAAGGCAACGAAAGGCAAGGCAAGGCAAAAGGCAACACAAGGCAAAAGGCAAGGCAAAAGGCAAGGCAAGGCAAAGGCAAGGCAAAAGGCAAGGCAAGGCAAGACAAGGCAAAAGGCAAGGCAAGTCAAGGCAAGACAAAAGGAAAGGCAAAAGACAAGGCAAGGCAAAGCAAAAGGCAAGGCAAAAGTCAAGGCAAGGCAAGGCAAGGCAAAAGGCAAGGGAAGTCAAGGCAAAAGGCAAGGCAAAAGGCAAGGCAAGTCAAGGCAATGCAATAGGCAAGGCAAAAGGCAAGGCAAGTCAAGGCAAGGAAAAAGGCAAGGCAAAAGGCAAGGTAATGCAAAAGGCAAGGCAAAAGGCAAGGCAAGAGGCAAGGCAAGGCAAAAGGCAAGGCAAGGCAAAAGGCAAGGCAAGGCAAGGAAAAAGGCAAGGAAAAAGGCAAGGCAAAAGGCAAGGCAAGGCAAAAGACACGGCAAAAGGCAAGGGAAGTCAAGGCAAAAGGCAAGGCAAAAGGCAAGGCAAGGCAAAAGGCAAGGCAAAAGACAAGGCAAGGCAAGGCATAAGGCAAGGCAAAAGGCAAGGCAATGCAAGGCAAGGCAAAAGGCAAGGCAATGCAAGGCTAGGCAAAAAGCAAGGCAAAAGACAAGGCAAGGCAAGGCAAAAGACAAGGCAAGGCAAGGCAAGGCAAAAGGCAAGGCAAAAGACAAGGCAAGGCAAGGAAAGGCAAAAGAAAAGGCAAAAGGCAAGGCAAAAGGCAAGGCAAGGCAATGTAAGACAAATGGCAAGGCAAAAGGCAAGGAAAGGCAAGGCAAGGCAAAAGGTAAGGCAATGCAAAAGGCAAGGCAAAAGGCAAGGCAAAAGGCAAGGTAATGCAAAAGGCAAGGCAAAAGGCAAGGCAAGAGGCAAGGCAAGGCAAAAGGCAAGGCAAGGCAAAAGGCAAGGCAAGGCAAAAGGCAAGGCAAGGCAAGGCAAAGGACAAGGCAAAAGGCAAGGGAAGTCAAGGCAAAAGGCAAGGAAAAAGGCAAGGCAAAAAACAAGGCAAGGCAAAAGACACGGCAAAAGGCAAGGCAAGGCAAGGCAAAAGGCAAGGCAAAAGGCAAGGCAAGGAAAGGCAAGGCAAAAGGCAAGGTAATGCAAAAGGCAAGGCAAAAGGCAAGGCAAGAGGCAAGGCAAGGCAAAAGGCAAGGCAAGGCAAAAGGCAAGGCAAGGCAAAAGGCAAGGCAAGGCAAGGCAAAGGACAAGGCAAAAGGCAAGGGAAGTCAAGGCAAAAGGCAAGGAAAAAGGCAAGGCAAAAAACAAGGCAAGGCAAAAGACACGGTAAAAGGCAAGGCAAGGCAAGGCAAAAGGCAAGGCAAAAGGCAAGGCAAGGAAAGGGAAGGCAAAAGGCAAGGCACAAGGCAAGGCAACGCAAGGCAAGGCAAAAGGCAAGGCAAAAGACAAGGCAAGGCAAGGCAAGGCAAAAGACATGGCAGGAGACAAGGCAAGGCAAGGCAAGGCAAGGCAAGGCAAAAGGCAAGGCAAGGTAAGGCAAATGGCAAGGCAAAAGGCAACGAAAGGCAAGGCAAGGCAAAAGGCAACACAAGGCAAAAGGCAAGGCAAAAGGCAAGGCAAGGCAAAGGCAAGGCAAAAGGCAAGGCAAGGCAAGACAAGGCAAAAGGCAAGGCAAGTCAAGGCAAGACAAAAGGAAAGGCAAAAGACAAGGCAAGGCAAAGCAAAAGGCAAGGCAAAAGTCAAGGCAAGGCAAGGCAAGGCAAAAGGCAAGGGAAGTCAAGGCAAAAGGCAAGGCAAAAGGCAAGGCAAGTCAAAGCAATGCAAAAGGCAAGGCAAAAGGCAAGGCAAGTCAAGGCAAGGCAAAAGGCAAGGCAAAAGGCAAGGCAAAAGGCAAGGCAAAAGGCAAGGCAAAAGGCAAGACAAAAGGCAAGGCAAGTCAAGGCAAAACGCAAGGCAAAAGGCAGGGCAATGCAAGGCTAGGCAAAAGGCAAGGCAAAAGACAAGGCAAGGCAAGGCATAAGGCAAGGCAAAAGGCAAGGCAATGCAAGGCAAGGCAAAAGGCAAGGCAATGCAAGGCTAGGCAAAAAGCAAGGCAAAAGACAAGGCAAGGTAAGGCAAAAGACAAGACAAGGCAAGGCAAGGCAAAAGGCAAGGCAAAAGACAAGGCAAGGCAAGGCAAGGCAAAAGGAAAGGCAAAAGGCAAGGCAAAAGGCAAGGCAAGGCAATGTAAGACAAATGGCAAGGCAAAAGGCAAGGAAAGGCAAGGCAAAGCAAAAGGCAAGGTAATGCAAAAGGCAAGGAAAAAGGCAAGGCAAAAGGCAAGGTAATGCAAAAGGCAAGGCAAAAGGCAAGGCAAGAGGCAAGGCAAGGCAAAAGGCAAGGCAAGGCAAAAGGCAAGGCAAGGCAAGGAAAAAGGCAAGGAAAAAGGCAAGGCAAAAGGCAAGGCAAGGCAAGGCAAGGCAAAAGGTAAGGCAAAAGGCAAGGCAAAAGACAAGGCAAGGCAAGGCAAGGCAAAAGAAAAGGCAAAAGGCAAGGCAAAAGGCAAGGCAAGGCAATGTAAGACAAATGGCAAGGCAAAAGGCAAGGAAAGGCAAGGCAAGGCAAAAGACAAGGCAATGCAAAAGGCAAGGCAAAAGGCAAGGCAAAAGGCAAGGTAATGCAAAAGGCAAGGCAAAAGGCAAGGCAAGAGGCAAGGCAAGGCAAAAGGCAAGGCAAGGCAAAAGGCAAGGCAAGGCAAGGCAAAGGACAAGGCAAAAGGCAAGGGAAGTCAAGGCAAAAGGCAAGGAAAAAGGCAAGGCAAAAAACAAGGCAAGGCAAAAGACACGGCAAAAGGCAAGGCAAGGCAAGGCAAAAGGCAAGGCAAAAGGCAAGGCAAGGAAAGGCAAGGCAAAAGGCAAGGTAATGCAAAAGGCAAGGCAAAAGGCAAGGCAAGAGGCAAGGCAAGGCAAAAGGCAAGGCAAGGCAAAAGGCAAGGCAAGGCAAAAGGCAAGGCAAGGCAAGGCAAAGGACAAGGCAAAAGGCAAGGGAAGTCAAGGCAAAAGGCAAGGAAAAAGGCAAGGCAAAAAACAAGGCAAGGCAAAAGACACGGTAAAAGGCAAGGCAAGGCAAGGCAAAAGGCAAGGCAAAAGGCAAGGCAAGGAAAGGCAAGGCAAAAGGCAAGGCACAAGGCAAGGCAACGCAAGGCAAGGCAAAAGGCAAGGCAAAAGACAAGGCAAGGCAAGGCAAGGCAAAAGACATGGCAGGAGACAAGGCAAGGCAAGGCAAGGCAAGGCAAGGCAAAAGGCAAGGCAAGGTAAGGCAAATGGCAAGGCAAAAGGCAACGAAAAGCAAGGCAAGGCAAAAGGCAACACAAGGCAAAAGGCAAGGCAAAAGGCAAGGCAAGGCAAAGGCAAGGCAAAAGGCAAGGCAAGGCAAGACAAGGCAAAAGGCAAGGCAAGTCAAGGCAAGACAAAAGGAAAGGCAAAAGACAAGGCAAGGCAAAGCAAAAGGCAAGGCAAAAGTCAAGGCAAGGCAAGGCAAGGCAAAAGGCAAGGGAAGTCAAGGCAAAAGGCAAGGCAAAAGGCAAGGCAAGTCAAGGCAATGCAAAAGGCAAGGCAAAAGGCAAGGCAAGTCAAGGCAAGGCAAAAGGCAAGGCAAAAGGCAAGGCAAAAGGCAAGACAAAAGGCAAGGCAAGTCAAGGCAAAACGCAAGGCAAAAGGCAGGGCAATGCAAGGCTAGGCAAAAGGCAAGGCAAAAGACAAGGCAAGGCAAGGCAAGGCAAGGCAAAAGGCAAGGCAAAAGACAAGGCAAGGCAAGGCATAAGGCAAGGCAAAAGGCAAGGCAATGCAAGGCAAGGCAAAAGGCAAGGCAATGCAAGGCTAGGCAAAAAGCAAGGCAAAAGACAAGGCAAGGTAAGGCAAAAGACAAGGCAAGGCAAGGCAAGGCAAAAGGCAAGGCAAAAGACAAGGCAAGGCAAGGCAAGGCAAAAGGAAAGGCAAAAGGCAAGGCAAAAGGCAAGGCAAGGCAATGTAAGACAAATGGCAAGGCAAAAGGCAAGGAAAGGCAAGGCAAAGCAAAAGGCAAGGCAATGCAAAAGGCAAGGAAAAAGGCAAGGCAAAAGGCAAGGTAATGCAAAAGGCAAGGCAAAAGGCAAGGCAAGAGGCAAGGCAAGGCAAAAGGCAAGGCAAGGCAAAAGGCAAGGCAAGGCAAGGAAAAAGGCAAGGAAAAAGGCAAGGCAAAAGGCAAGGCAAGGCAAAAGACACGGCAAAAGGCAAGGGAAGTCAAGGCAAAAGGCAAGGCAAAAGGCAAGGCAAGGCAAAAGGCACGGCAAAATGCAAGGCAAAGCAATGCAAAAGGCAAGACAAAAGGCAAGGCAAAAGGCAAGGCAAGGCAAAGGACAAGGCAAAAGGCAAGGCAAGTCAAGGCAAAAGGCAAGGAAAAAGGCAAGGCAAAAAACAAGGCAAGGCAAAAGACACGGCAAAAGGCAAGGCAAGGCAAGGCAAAAGGCAAGGCAAAAGGCAAGGCAAGGAAAGGCAAGGCAAAAGGCAAGGCACAAGGCAAGGCAATGCAAGGCAAGGCAAAAGGCAAGGCAAAAGACAAGGCAAGGCAACGCAAGGCAAAAGACATGGCAGGAAACAAGGCAAGGCAAGGCAAGGAAAGGCAAGGCAAAAAGCAAGGCAAGGTAAGGCAAATGGCAAGGCAAAAGGCAACGAAAAGCAAGGCAAGGCAAAAGGCAACACAAGGCAAAAGGCAAGGCAAAAGGCAAGGCAAGGCAAAGGCAAGGCAAAAGGCAAGGCAAGGCAAGACAAGGCAAAAGGCAAGGCCAGTCAAGGCAAGACAAAAGGAAAGGCAAAAGACAAGGCAAGACAAAGCAAAAGGCAAGGCAAAAGTCAAGGCAAGGCAAGGCAATGCAAAAGGCAAGGCAAGGCAAGTCAAGGCAAAAGGCAAGGCAAAAGCCAAGGCAAAAGGCAAAACAAGGCAAAAGGCACGGCAAAAGGCAAGGCAAGGCAATGCAAAAGGCAAGGCAAAAGGCAAGGCAAGGCAAGGCAAAAGGCAAGGCAAAAGGCAAGGCAAAAGGCAAGGCAAAAGGCAAGGCAAAAGACAAGGCAAGGCAAAGCAAGGCAAGGCAAAAGGCAAGCCAAGGTAAGGCAAATGGCAAGGCAAAAGGCAACGAAAGGCAAGGCAAGGCAAAAGGCAACACAAGGCAAAAGGTAAGGCAAAAGGCAAGGCAAAAGGCAAGGCAAGTCAAGGCAAGGCAAAAGGCAAGGCAAAAGGCAAGGCAAAAGGCAAGACAAAAGGCAAGGCAAGGCAAAATGCAAGGCAAAAGGCAGGGCAATGCAAGGCTAGGCAAAAGGCAAGGCAAAAGACAAAGCAAGGCAAGGCAAGGCAAGGCAAAAGGCAAGGCAAAAGACAAGGCAAGGCAAGGCATAAGGCAAGGCAAAAGGCAAGGCAATGCAAGGCTAGGCAAAAAGCAAGGCAAAAGACAAGGCAAGGCAAGGCAAAAGACAAGGCAAGGCAAGGCAAGGCAAAAGGCAAGGCAAAAGGCAAGGCAAAAGGCAAAAGGCAAGGCAAAAGGCAAGGCAAGGCAATGTAAGACAAAGGGCAAGGCAAAAGGCAAGGAAAGGCAAGGCAAGGCAAAAGGCAAGGCAATGCAAAAGGCAAGGCAAAAGGCAAGGCAAAAGGCAAGGTAATGCAAAAGGCAAGGCAAAAGGCAAGGCAAGAGGCAAGGCAAAGGGCAAAAGGCAAGGCAAGGCAAAAGGCAAGGCAAGGCAAGGAAAAAGGCAAGGAAAAAGGCAAGGCAAAAGGCATTGCAAGGCAAAAGACACGGCAAAAGGCAAGGGAAGTCAAGGCAAAAGGCAAGGCAAAAGGCAAGGCAAGGCAAAAGGCACGGCAAAAGGCAAGGCAAAGCAATGCAAAAGGCAAGGCAAAAGGCAAGGCAAAAGGCAAGGCAAGGCAAGGCAAAGGACAAGGCAAAAGGCAAGGCAAGTCAAGGCAAAAGGCAAGGAAAAAGGCAAGGCAAAAAACAAGGCAAGGCAAAAGACACGGCAAAAGGCAAGGCAAGGCAAGGCAAAAGGCAAGGCAAAAGGCAAGGCAAGGAAAGGCAAGGCAAAAGGCAAGGCACAAGGCAAGGCAACGCAAGGCAAGGCAAAAGGTAAGGCAAAAGACAAGGCAAGGCAAGGCAAGGCAAAAGACATGGCAGGAGACAAGGCAAGGCAAGGCAAGGCAAGGCAAGGCAAAAGGCAAGGCAAGGTAAGGCAAATGGCAAGGCAAAAGGCAACGAAAGGCAAGGCAAGGCAAAAGGCAACACAAGGCAAAAGGCAAGGCAAAAGTCAAGGCAAGGCAAAGGCAAGGCAAAAGGCAAGGCAAGGCAAGACAAGGCAAAAGGCAAGGCAAGTCAAGGCAAGACAAAAGGAAAGGCAAAAGACAAGGCAAGGCAAAGCAAAAGGCAAGGCAAAAGTCAAGGCAAGGCAAGGCAAGGCAAAAGGCAAGGGAAGTCAAGGCAAAAGGCAAGGCAAAAGGCAAGGCAAGGCAAGGCAATGCAAAAGGCAAGGCAAAAGGCAAGGCAAGGCAAGGCAAGGCAAAAGGCAAGGCAAAAGACAAGGCAAGGCAAGGCATAAGGCAAGGCAAAAGGCAAGGCAATGCAAGGCAAGGCAAAAGGCAAGGCAATGCAAGGCTAGGCAAAAAGCAAGGCAAAAGACAAGGCAAGGCAAGGCAAAAGACAAGGCAAGGCAAGGCAAGGCAAAAGGCAAGGCAAAAGACAAGGCAAGGCAAGGCAAGGCAAAAGGAAAGGCAAAAGGCAAGGCAAAAGGCAAGGCAAGGCAATGTAAGACAAATGGCAAGGCAGAAGACAAGGAAAGGCAAGGCAAAGCAAATGGCAAGGCAGAAGACAAGGAAAGGCAAGGCAAAGCAAAAGGCAAGGCAATGCAAAAGGCAAGGAAAAAGGCAAGGCAAAAGGCAAGGTAATGCAAAAGGCAAGGCAAAAGGCAAGGCAAGAGGCAAGGCAAGGCAAAAGGCAAGGCAAGGCAAAAGGCAAGGCAAGGCAAGGAAAAAGGCAAGGAAAAAGGCAAGGCAAAAGGCAAGGCAAGGCAAAAGACACGGCAAAAGGCAAGGCAAAGCAATGCAAAAGGCAAGGCAAAAGGCAAGGCAAAAGGCAAGGCAAGGCAAGGCAAAGGACAAGGCAAAAGGCAAGGCAAGTCAAGGCAAAAGGCAAGGAAAAAGGCAAGGCAAAAAACAAGGCAAGGCAAAAGACACGGCAAAAGTCAAGGCAAGGCAAGGCAAAAGGCAAGGCAAAACGCAAGGCAAGGAAAGGCAAGGCAAAAGGCAAGGCACAAGGCAAGGCAACGCAAGGCAAGGCAAAAGGCAAGGCAAAAGACAAGGCAAGGCAAGGCAAGGCAAAAGACATGGCAGGAGACAAGGCAAGGCAAGGCAAGGAAAGGCAAGGCAAAAAGCAAGGCAAGGTAAGGCAAATGGCAAGGCAAAAGGCAACGAAAAGCAAGGCAAGGCAAAAGGCAACACAAGGCAAAAGGCAAGGCAAAAGGCAAGGCAAGGCAAAGGCAAGGCAAAAGGCAAGGCAAGGCAAAAGACAAGGCAAGGCAAGGCAAGGCAAAAGGCAAGGCAAAAGACAAGGCAAGGCAAGGCAAGGCAAAAGGAAAGGCAAAAGGCAAGGCAAAAGGCAAGGCAAGGCAAGGCAAAGCAAAAGGCAAGGCAATGCAAAAGGCAAGGAAAAAGGCAAGGCAAAAGGCAAGGTAATGCAAAAGGCAAGGCAAAAGGCAAGGCAAGAGGCAAGGCAAGGCAAAAGGCAAGGCAAGGCAAAAGGCAAGGCAAGGCAAGGAAAAAGGCAAGGAAAAATGCAAGGCAAAAGGCAAGGCAAGGCAAAAGACACGGCAAAAGGCAAGGGAAGTCAAGGCAAAAGGCAAGGCAAAAGGCAAGGCAAGGCAAAAGGCACGGCAAAAGGCAAGGCAAAGCAATGCAAAAGGCAAGGCAAAAGGCAAGGCAAAAGGCAAGGCAAGGCAAGGCAAAGGACAAGGCAAAAGGCAAGGCAAGTCAAGGCAAAATGCAAGGCAAGTCAAGGCAAAAGGCAAGGAAAAAGGCAAGGCAAAAAACAAGGCAAGGCAAAAGACACGGCAAAAGGCAAGGCAAGGCAAGGCAAAAGGCAAGGCAAAAGGCAAGGCAAGGAAAGGCAAGGCAAAAGGCAAGGCACAAGGCAAGGCAACGCAAGGCAAGGCAAAAGGCAAGGCAAAAGACAAGGCAAGGCAACGCAAGGCAAAAGACATGGCAGGAGACAAGGCAAGGCAAGGCAAGGAAATGCAAGGCAAAAAGCAAGGCAAGGTAAGGCAAATGGCAAGGCAAAAGGCAACGAAAAGCAAGGCAAGGCAAAAGGCAACACAAGGCAAAAGGCAAGGCAAAAGGCAAGGCAAGGCAAAGGCAAGGCAAAAGGCAAGGCAAGGCAAGACAAGGCAAAAGGCAAGGCCAGTCAAGGCAAGACAAAAGGAAAGGCAAAAGACAAGGCAAGGCAAAGCAAAAGGCAAGGCAAAAGTCAAGGCAAGGCAAGGCAAGGCAAAAGGCAAGGCAAGGCAAGTCAAGGCAAAAGGCAAGGCAAAAGCCAAGGCAAAAGGCAAAACAAGGCAAAAGGCACGGCAAAAGGCAAGGCAAGGCAATGCAAAAGGCAAGGCAAAAGGCAAGGCAAGGCAAGGCAAAAGGCAAGGCGCAAGGCAAGGCAAAAGGCAAGGCAAAAGGCAAGGCAAAAGGCAAGGCAAAAGGCAAGGCAAAAGGCAAGGCAAGGCAAGGCAAAAGGCAAGGCAAAAGGCAGGGCAATGCAAGGCTAGGCAAAAGGCAAGGCAAAAGACAAGGCAAGGCAAAGCAAGGCAAGGCAAAAGGCAAGGCAAGGCAAGGCAAATGGCACGGCAAAAGGCAACGAAAGGCAAGGCAAGGCAAAAGGCAACACAAGGCAAAAGGCAAGGCAAAAGGCAAGGCAAGGCAAAGGAAAGGCAAAAGGCAAGGCAAGGCAAGACAAGGCAAAAGGCCTGGCAAGTCAAGGCAAGACAAAAGGAAAGGCAAAAGACAAGGCAAGGCAAAGCAAAAGGCAAGGCAAAAGTCAAGGCAAGGCAAGGCAAAAGGCAAGGCAAAAGGCAAGGCAAGGCAAGTCAAGGCAAGGCAAAAGGCAAGGCAAAAGGCAAGACAAAAGGCAAGGCAAGGCAAGGCAAAACGCAAGGCAAAAGGCAGGGCAATGCAAGGCTAGGCAAAAGGCAAGGCAAAAGACAAAGCAAGGCAAGGCAAGGCAAGGCAAAAGGCAAGGCAAAAGACAAGGCAAGGCAAGGCATAAGGCAAGGCAAAAGGCAAGGCAATGCAAGGCAAGGCAAAAGGCAAGGCAATGCAAGGCTAGGCAAAAAGCAAGGCAAAAGACAAGGCAAGGCAAGGCAAAAGACAAGGCAAGGCAAGGCAAGGCAAAAGGCAAGGCAAAAGACAAGGCAAGGCAAGGCAAGGCAAAAGAAAAGGCAAAAGGCAAGGCAAAAGGCAAGGCAAGGCAATGTAAGACAAATGGCAAGGCAAAAGGCAAGGAAAGGCAAGGCAAGGCAAAAGGCAAGGCAATGCAAAAGGCAAGGCAAAAGGCAAGGCAAAAGGCAAGGTAATGCAAAAGGCAAGGCAAAAGGCAAGGCAAGAGGCAAGGCAAAAGGCAAAAGGCAAGGCAAGGCAAAAGGCAAGGCAAGGCAAGGAAAAAGGCAAGGAAAAAGGCAAGGCAAAAGGCAAGGCAAGGCAAAAGACACGGCAAAAGGCAAGGAAAGTCAAGGCAAAAGGCAAGGCAAAAGGCAAGGCAAGGCAAAAGGCACGGCAAAAGGCAAGGCAAAGCAATGCAAAAGGCAAGGCAAAAGGCAAGGCAAAAGGCAAGGCAAGGCAAGGCAAAGGACAAGGCAAAAGGCAAGGGAAGTCAAGGCAAAAGGCAAGGAAAAAGGCAAGGCAAAAAACAAGGCAAGGCAAAAGACACGGCAAAAGGCAAGGCAAGGCAAGGCAAAAGGCAAGGCAAAAGGCAAGGCATGGAAAGGCAAGGCAAAAGGCAAGGCACAAGGCAAGGCAACGCAAGGCAAGGCAAAAGGCAAGACAAAAGACAAGGCAAGGCAAGGCAAGGCAAAAGACATGGCAGGAGACAAGGCAAGGCAAGGCAAGGCAAGGCAAGGCAAAAGGCAAGGCAAGGTAAGGCAAATGGCAAGGCAAAAGGCAACGAAAGGCAAGGCAAGGCAAAAGGCAACACAAGGCAAAAGGCAAGGCAAAAGGCAAGGCAAGGCAAAGGCAAGGCAAAAGGCAAGGCAAAGGCAAGGCAAAAGGCAAGGCAAGGCAAGACAAGGCAAAAGGCAAGGCAAGTCAAGGCAAGACAAAAGGAAAGGCAAAAGACAAGGCAAGGCAAAGCAAAAGGCAAGGCAAAAGTCAAGGCAAGGCAAGGCAAGGCAAGGCAAGGCAAAAGGCAAGACAAAAGACAAGGCAAGGCAAGGCAAGGCAAAAGGCAAGGCAAGTCAAGGCAAGACAAAAGGAAAGGCAAAAGACAAGGCAAGGCAAAGCAAAAGGCAAGGCAAAAGTCAAGGCAAGGCAAGGCAAGGCAAGGCAAGGCAAAAGGCAAGACAAAAGACAAGGCAAGGCAAGGCAAGGCAAAAGGCAAGGCAAAAGGCAAGGCATGGAAAGGCAAGGCAAAAGGCAAGGCACAAGGCAAGGCAACGCAAGGCAAGGCAAAAGGCAAGACAAAAGACAAGGCAAGGCAAGGCAAGGCAAAAGACATGGCAGGAGACAAGGCAAGGCAAGGCAAGGCAAGGCAAGGCAAAAGGCAAGGCAAGGTAAGGCAAATGGCAAGGCAAAAGGCAACGAAAGGCAAGGCAAGGCAAAAGGCAACACAAGGCAAAAGGCAAGGCAAAAGGCAAGGCAAGGCAAAGGCAAGGCAAAAGGCAAGGCAAAGGCAAGGCAAAAGGCAAGGCAAGGCAAGACAAGGCAAAAGGCAAGGCAAGTCAAGGCAAGACAAAAGGAAAGGCAAAAGACAAGGCAAGGCAAAGCAAAAGGCAAGGCAAAAGTCAAGGCAAGGCAAGGCAAGGCAAAAGGCAAGGGAAGTCAAGGCAAAAGGCAAGGCAAAAGGCAAGGCAAGGCAAGGCAATGCAAAAGGCAAGGCAAAAGGCAAGGCAAGTCAAGGCAAGGCAAAAGGCAAGGCAAAAGGCAAGGCAAAAGGCAAGACAAAAGGCAAGGCAAGTCAAGGCAAAACGCAAGGCAAAAGGCAGGGCAATGCAAGGCTAGGCAAAAGGCAAGGCAAAAGACAAGGCAAGGCAAGGCAAGGCAAGGCAAAAGGCAAGGCAAAAGACAAGGCAAGGCAAGGCATAAGGCAAGGCAAAAGGCAAGGCAATGCAAGGCAAGGCAAAAGGCAAGGCAAGGCAAGGCAAGGCAAAAGGAAAGGCAAAAGGCAAGGCAAAAGGCAAGGCAAGGCAATGTAAGACAAATGGCAAGGCAAAAGGCAAGGAAAGGCAAGGCAAACCAAAAGGCAAGGCAATGCAAAAGGCAAGGAAAAAGGCAAGGCAAAAGGAAAGGTAATGCAAAAGGCAAGGCAAAAGGCAAGGCAAGAGGCAAGGCAAGGCAAAAGGCAAGGCAAGGCAAAAGGCAGGGCAATGCAAGGCTAGGCAAAAGGCAAGGCAAAAGACAAAGCAAGGCAAGGCAAGGCAAGGCAAAAGGCAAGGCAAAAGACAAGGCAAGGCAAGGCATAAGGCAAGGCAAAAGGCAAGGCAATGCAAGGCAAGGCAAAAGGCAAGGCAATGCAAGGCTAGGCAAAAAGCAAGGCAAAAGACAAGGCAAGGCAAGGCAAAAGACAAGGCAAGGCAAGGCAAGGCAAAAGGCAAGGCAAAAGACAAGGCAAGGCAAGGCAAGGCAAAAGAAAAGGCAAAAGGCAAGGCAAAAGGCAAGGCAAGGCAATGTAAGACAAATGGCAAGGCAAAAGGCAAGGAAAGGCAAGGCAAGGCAAAAGGCAAGGCAATGCAAAAGGCAAGGCAAAAGGCAAGGCAAAAGGCAAGGTAATGCAAAAGGCAAGGCAAAAGGCAAGGCAAGAGGCAAGGCAAAAGGCAAAAGGCAAGGCAAGGCAAAAGGCAAGGCAAGGCAAGGAAAAAGGCAAGGAAAAAGGCAAGGCAAAAGGCAAGGCAAGGCAAAAGACACGGCAAAAGGCAAGGAAAGTCAAGGCAAAAGGCAAGGCAAAAGGCAAGGCAAGGCAAAAGGCACGGCAAAAGGCAAGGCAAAGCAATGCAAAAGGCAAGGCAAAAGGCAAGGCAAAAGGCAAGGCAAGGCAAGGCAAAGGACAAGGCAAAAGGCAAGGGAAGTCAAGGCAAAAGGCAAGGAAAAAGGCAAGGCAAAAAACAAGGCAAGGCAAAAGACACGGCAAAAGGCAAGGCAAGGCAAGGCAAAAGGCAAGGCAAAAGGCAAGGCATGGAAAGGCAAGGCAAAAGGCAAGGCACAAGGCAAGGCAACGCAAGGCAAGGCAAAAGGCAAGACAAAAGACAAGGCAAGGCAAGGCAAGGCAAAAGACATGGCAGGAGACAAGGCAAGGCAAGGCAAGGCAAGGCAAGGCAAAAGGCAAGGCAAGGTAAGGCAAATGGCAAGGCAAAAGGCAACGAAAGGCAAGGCAAGGCAAAAGGCAAGGCAAGGCAAAAGGCAACACAAGGCAAAAGGCAAGGCAAAAGGCAAGGCAAGGCAAAGGCAAGGCAAAAGGCAAGGCAAAGGCAAGGCAAAAGGCAAGGCAAGGCAAGACAAGGCAAAAGGCAAGGCAAGTCAAGGCAAGACAAAAGGAAAGGCAAAAGACAAGGCAAGGCAAAGCAAAAGGCAAGGCAAAAGTCAAGGCAAGGCAAGGCAAGGCAAAAGGCAAGGGAAGTCAAGGCAAAAGGCAAGGCAAAAGGCAAGGCAAGGCAAGGCAATGCAAAAGGCAAGGCAAAAGGCAAGGCAAGTCAAGGCAAGGCAAAAGGCAAGGCAAAAGGCAAGGCAAAAGGCAAGACAAAAGGCAAGGCAAGTCAAGGCAAAACGCAAGGCAAAAGGCAGGGCAATGCAAGGCTAGGCAAAAGGCAAGGCAAAAGACAAGGCAAGGCAAGGCAAGGCAAGGCAAAAGGCAAGGCAAAAGACAAGGCAAGGCAAGGCATAAGGCAAGGCAAAAGGCAAGGCAATGCAAGGCAAGGCAAAAGGCAAGGCAAGGCAAGGCAAGGCAAAAGGAAAGGCAAAAGGCAAGGCAAAAGGCAAGGCAAGGCAATGTAAGACAAATGGCAAGGCAAAAGGCAAGGAAAGGCAAGGCAAACCAAAAGGCAAGGCAATGCAAAAGGCAAGGAAAAAGGCAAGGCAAAAGGAAAGGTAATGCAAAAGGCAAGGCAAAAGGCAAGGCAAGAGGCAAGGCAAGGCAAAAGGCAAGGCAAGGCAAAAGGCAAGGGAAGTCAAGGAAAAAGGCAAGGAAAAAGGCAAGGCAAAAGGCAAGGCAAGGCAAAAGACACGGCAAAAGGCAAGGCAAAGCAATGCAAAAGGCAAGGCAAAAGGCAAGGCAAAAGGCAAGGCAAGGCAAGGCAAAGGACAAGGCAAAAGGCAAGGCAAGTCAAGGCAAAAGGCAAGGAAAAAGGCAAGGCAAAAAACAAGGCAAGGCAAAAGACACGGCAAAAGGCAAGGCAAGGCAAGGCAAAAGGCAAGGCAAAACGCAAGGCAAGGAAAGGCAAGGCAAAAGGCAAGGCACAAGGCAAGGCAACGCAAGGCAAGGCAAAAGGCAAGGCAAAAAACAAGGCAAGGCAAGGCAAGGCAAAAGACATGGCAGGAGACAAGGCAAGGCAAGGCAAGGAAAGGCAAGGCAAAAAGCAAGGCAAGGTAAGGCAAATGGCAAGGCAAAAGGCAACGAAAAGCAAGGCAAGGCAAAAGGCAACACAAGGCAAAAGGCAAGGCAAAAGGCAAGGCAAGGCAAAGGCAAGGCAAAAGGCAAGGCAAGGCAAGACAAGGCAAAAGGCAAGGCCAGCCAGGGCAAGACAAAAGGAAAGGCAAAAGACAAGGCAAGGCAAAGCAAAAGGCAAGGCAAAAGTCAAGGCAAGGCAAGGCAAGGCAAAAGGCAAGGCAAGGCAAGTCAAGGCAAAAGGCAAGGCAAAAGCCAAGGCAAAAGGCAAAACAAGGCAAAAGGCACGGCAAAAGGCAAGGCAAGGCAATGCAAAAGGCAAGGCAAAAGGCAAGGCAAGGCAAGGCAAAAGGCAAGGCAAAAGGCAAGGCAAAAGGCAAGGCAAAAGGCAAGGCAAGGCAAGGCAAAAGGCAAGGCAAAAGGCAGGGCAATGCAAGGCTAGGCAAAAGGCAAGGCAAAAGACAAGGCAAGGCAAAGCAAGGCAAGGCAAAAGGCAAGGCAAGGTAAGGCAAATGGCAAGGCAAAAGGCAAGGCAAGGCAATGTAAGACAAATGGCAAGGCAAAAGGCAAGGAAAGGCAAGGCAAAACAAAAGGCAAGGCAATGCAAAAGCCAAGGCAAAAGGCAAGGCAAAAGGCAAGGCAATGCAAAAGGCAAGGCAAAAGGCAAGGCAAGAGGCAAGGCAAGGAAAAAGGTAAGGCAAGGCAAAAGGCAAGGCAAGGCAAGGAAAAAGGCAAGGAAAAAGGCAAGGCAAAAGGCAAGGTAAGGCAAAAGACACGGCAAAAGCCAAGGCAAGGAAAGGCAAAAGGCAAGGAAAAAGGCAAGGCAAGGCAAAAGGCACGGCAAAAGGCAAGGCAAAGCAATGCAAAAGGCAAGGCAAAGGCAAGGCAAAAGGCAAGGCAAGGCAAGGCAAGGCAAAGGACAAGGCAAAAGGCAAGGCAAGTCAAGGCAAAAGACAAGGAAAAAGGCAAGGCAAAAAACAAGGCAAGGCAAAAGACATGGAAAAAGGAAAGGCAAGGCAAGGCAAAAGGCAAGGCAAAAGGCAAGGCAAGGAAAGGCAAGGCAAAAGGCAAGGCACAAGGCAAGGCAACGCAAGGCAAGGCAAAAGGCAAGGCAAAAGGCAAGGCAAGGAAAGGCAAGGCAAAAGGCAAGGCACAAGGCAAGGCAACGCAAGGCAAGGCAAAAGGCAAGGCAAGGCAAGACAAGGCAAAAGGCAAGGCAAGTCAAGGCAACACAAAAGGAAAGGCAAAAGACAAGGCAAGGCAAAGCAAAAGGCAAGGAAAGAAGTCAAGGCAAGGCAAGGCAAAAGGCAAGGCAAAAGGCAAGGCAAGGCAAGTCAAGGCAAAAGGCAAGGCAAAAGGCAAGGCAAAAGGCAAAACAAAGCAAAAGGCACGGCAAAAGGCAAGGCAAGGCAATGCAAAAGGCAAGGCAAAACGCAAGGCAAGGCAAGGAAAGGCAAAAGGCAAGGCAAAAGGCAAGGCAAGTCAAGGCAAGGCAAAAGGCAAGGCAAAAGGCAAGGCAAAAGGCAAGGCAAAAGGCAAGGCAAAAGGCAAGGCAAAAGGCAAGGCAAAAGGCAAGGCAAGGCAAGGCAAAAGGCAAGGCAAAAGGCAGGGCAATGCAAGGCTAGGCAAAAGGCAAGGCAAAAGACAAGGCAAGGCAAGGCAAGGCAAGGCAAAAGGCAAGGCAAAAGACAAGGCAAGGCAAGGCAAAAGGCAAGGCAAAGGGCAAGGCAATGCAAGGCTATGCAAAAAGCAAGGCAAAAGACAAGGCAAGGCAAGGCAAAAGACAAGGCAAGGCAAGGCAAGGCAAAAGGCAAGGCAAAAGACAAGGCAAGGCAATGCAAGGCAAAAGGAAAGGCAAAAGGAAAGGCAAAAGGCAAGGCAAGGCAATGTAAGACAAATGGCAAGGCAAAAGGCAAGGAAAGGCAAGGCAAAGCAAAAGGCAAGGCAAAGCAAAAGGCAAGGCAAAAGGCAAGGCAAAAGGCAAGGTAATGCAAAAGGCAAGGCAAAAGGCAAGGCAAGAGGCAAGGCAAGGCAAAAGGCAAGGCAAGGCAAAAGGCAAGGCAAGGCAAGGAAAAAGGCAAGGAAAAAGGCAAGGCAAAAGGCAAGGCAAGGCAAAAGACACGGCAAAAGGCAAGGGAAATCAAGGCAAAAGGCAAGGCAAAAGGCAAGGCAAGGCAAAAGGCACGGCAAAAGGCAAGGCAAAGCAATGCAAAAGGCAAGGCAAAAGGCAAGGCAAAAGGCAAGGCAAGGCAAGGCAAAGGACAAGGCAAAAGGCAAGGCAAGTCAAGGCAAAAGGCAAGGAAAAAGGCAAGGCAAAAAACAAGGCAAGGCAAAAGACATGGCAAAAGGAAAGGCAAGGCAAGGCAAAAGGCAAGGCAAAAGGCAAGGCAAGGAAAGGAAAGGCAAAAGGCAAGGCAAGGCAAAGGCAAGGCAAAATGCAAGGCAAGGCAAGGCAAGGCAAAAGGCAAGGCAAGTCAAGGCAAGACAAAAGGAAAGGCAAAAGACAAGGCAAGGCAAAGCAAAAGGCAAGGCAAAAGTCAAGGCAAGGCAAGGCAAGGCAAAAGGCAAGGGAAGTCAAGGCAAAAGGCAAGGGAAGTCAAGGCAAAAGGCAAGGCAAAAGGCAAGGCAAGGCAAGGCAATGCAAAAGGCAAGGCAAAAGGCAAGGCAAGTCAAGGCAAAACGCAAGGCAAAAGGCAGGGCAATGCAAGGCTAGGCAAAAGGCAAGGCAAAAGACAAGGCAAGGCAAGGCAAGGCAAGGCAAAAGGCAAGGCAAAAGACAAGGCAAGGCAAGGCATAAGGCAAGGCAAAAGGCAAGGCAATGCAAGGCAAGGCAAAAGGCAAGGCAATGCAAGGCTAGGCAAAAAGCAAGGCAAAAGACAAGGCAAGGCAAGGCAAAAGACAAGGCAAGGCAAGGCAAGGCAAAAGGCAAGGCAAAAGACAAGGCAAGGCAAGGCAAGGCAAAAGGAAAGGCAAAAGGCAAGGCAAAAGGCAAGGCAAGGCAATGTAAGACAAATGGCAAGGCAAAAGGCAAGGAAAGGCAAGGCAAAGCAAAAGGCAAGGCAATGCAAAAGGCAAGGAAAAAGGCAAGGCAAAAGGCAAGGTAATGCAAAAGGCAAGGCAAAAGGCAAGGCAAGAGGCAAGGCAAGGCAAAAGGCAAGGCAAGGCAAAAGGCAAGGCAAGGCAAGGAAAAAGGCAAGGAAAAAGGCAAGGCAAAAGGCAAGGCAAGGCAAAAGACACGGCAAAAGGCAAGGGAAGTCAAGGCAAAAGGCAAGGCAAAACGAAAGGCAAGGAAAGGCAAGGCAAAAGGCAAGGCACAAGGCAAGGCAACGCAAGGCAAGGCAAAAGGCAAGGCAAAAGACAAGGCAAGGCAAGGCAAGGCAAAAGACATGGCAGGAGACAAGGCAAGGCAAGGCAAGGAAAGGCAAGGCAAAAAGCAAGGCAAGGTAAGGCAAATGGCAAGGCAAAAGGCAACGAAAAGCAAGGCAAGGCAAAAGGCAACACAAGGCAAAAGGCAAGGCAAAAGGCAAGGCAAGGCAAAGGCAAGGCAAAAGGCAAGGCAAGGCAAGACAAGGCAAAAGGCAAGGCCAGTCAAGGCAAGACAAAAGGAAAGGCAAAAGACAAGGCAAGGCAAAGCAAAAGGCAAGGCAAAAGTCAAGGCAAGGCAAGGCAAGGGAAAAGGCAAGCCAAAAGGCAAGTCAAGGCAAAAGGCAAGGCAAAAGCCAAGGCAAAAGGCAAAACAAGGCAAAAGGCAAGGCAAAAGGCAAGGCAAGGCAATGCAAAAGGCAAGGCAAAAGGCAAGGCAAGGCAAGACAAAGGCAAGGCAAAAGGCAAGGCAAAAGGCAAGGCAAAAGGCAAGGCAAGGCAAGGCAAAAGGCAAGGCAAAAGGCAGGGCAATGCAAGGCTAGGCAAAAGGCAAGGCAAAAGACAAGGCAAGGCAAAGCAAGGCAAGGCAAAAGGCAAGGCAAGGTAAGGCAAATGGCAAGGCAAAAGGCAAAGAAAGGCAAGGCAAGGCAAAAGGCAACACAAGGCAAAAGGCAAGGCAAAAGGCAAGGCAAGGCAAAGGCAAGGCAAAAGGCAACGCAAGGCAAGACAAGGCAAAAGGCCTGGCAAGTCAAGGCAAGACAAAAGGAAAGGCAAAAGACAAGGCAAGGCAAAGCAAAAGGCAAGGCAAAAGTCAAGGCAAGGCAAGGCAAAAGGCAAGGCAAAAGGCAAGGCAAGGCAAGTCAAGGCAAAAGCCAAGGCAAAAGCCAAGGCAAAAGGCAAAACAAGGCAAAAGGCACGGCAAAAGTCAAGGCAAGGCAATGCAAAAGGCAAGGCAAAAGGCAAGGCAAGGCAAGGCAAGGCAAAAGGCAAGGCAAAAGACAAGGCAAGGCAAGGCAAGGCAAAAGGCAAGGCAAAAGGCAAGGCAAAAGGCAAGGCAAAAGGCAAGGCAAAAGGCAAGGCAAGGAAACGCAAAAGGCAAGGCAAAAGGCAGGGCAATGCAAGGCTAGGCAAAAGGCAAGGCGAAAGACAATGCAAGGCAAGGCAAGGCAAGGCAAAAGGCAAGGCAAAAGACAAGGCAAGGCAAGGCAAAAGGCAAGGCAAAAGGCAAGGCAAGGCAAAGCAAAAGGCAAGGCAAAAGTCAAGGCAAGGCAAGGCAAAAGGCAAGGCAAAAGGCAAGGCAAGGAAAGTCAAGGCAAAAGGCAAGGCAAAAGGCAAGGCAAAAGGCAAAACAAGGCAAAAGGCAAGGCAAAAGGCAAGGCAAGGCAATGCAAAAGGCAAGGCAAAAGGCAAGGCAAGGCAAGGCAAAAGGCAAGGCAAAAGGCAAGGCAAGTCAAGGCAAGGCAAAAGGCAAGGCAAAAGGCAAGGCAAAAGGAAAGGCAAAAGGAAAGGCAAAAGCCAAGGCAAAAGGCAAGGAAAGGCAAGGCAAAACGCAAGGCAAAAGGCAGGGCAATGCAAGGCTAGGCAAAAGGCAAGGCAAAAGACAAGGCAAGGCAAGGCAAGGCAAAAGGCAAGGCAAAAGACAAGGCAAGGCAAGGCAAAAGGCAAGGCAAAAGGCAAGGCAATGCAAGGCTAGGCAAAAAGCAAGGCAAAAGACAAGACAAGGCAAGGCAAAAGACAAGGCAAGGCAAGGCAAGGCAAAAGGCAAGGCAAAAGACAAGGCAAGGCAAGGCAAGGCAAAAGGAAAGGCAAAAGGAAAGGCAAAAGGCAAGGCAAGGCAATGTAAGACAAATGGCAAGGCAAAAGGCAAGGAAAGGCAAGGCAAAGCAAAAGGCAAGGCAATGCAAAAGGCAAGGGAAAAGGCAAGGCAAAAGGCAAGGCAATGCAAAAGGCAAGGCAAAAGGCAAGGCAAGAGGCAAGGCAAGGCAAAAGGCAAGGCAAGGCAAAAGGCAAGGCAAGGCAAGGAAAAAGGCAAGGAAAAAGGCAAGGCAAAAGGCAAGGCAAAAGACACGGCAAAAGGCAAGGGAAGTCAAGGCAAAAGGCAAGGCAAAAGGCAAGGCAAGGCAAAAGGCACGGCAAAAGGCAAGGCAAAGCAATGCATAAGGCAAGGCAAAGGCAAGGCAAAAGGCAAGGCAAGGCAAGGCAAGGCAAAGGACAAGGCAAAAGACAAGGCAAGGCAAGGCAAATGGCTAGGCAAAAGGCAAGGCAATGCAAGGCTAGGCAAAAAGCAAGGCAAAAGACAAGGCAAGGCAAGGCAAAAGACAAGGCAAGGCAAGGCAAGGCAAAAGGCAAGGCAAAAGACAAGGCAAGGCAAGGCAAAAGGAAAGGCAAAAGGAAAGGCAAAAGGCAAGGCAAGGCAATGTAAGACAAATGGCAAGGCAAAAGGCAAGGAAAGGCAAGGCAAAGCAAAAGGCAAGGCAATGCAAAAGCCAAGGCAAAAGGCAAGGCAAAAGGCAAGGCAATGCAAAAGGCAAGGCAAAAGGCAAGGCAAGAGGCAAGGCAAGGCAAAAGGTAAGGCAAGGCAAAAGGCAAGGCAAGGCAAGGAAAAAGGCAAGGAAAAAGGCAAGGCAAAAGGCAAGGTAAGGCAAAAGGCACGGCAAAAGCCAAGGCAAGGAAAGGCAAAAGGAAAGGAAAAAGGCAAGGCAAGGCAAAAGGCACGGCAAAAGGCAAGGCAAAGCAATGCAAAAGGCAAGGCAAAGGCAAGGCAAAAGGCAAGGCAAGGCAAGGCAAGGCAAAGGACAAGGCAAAAGGCAAGGCAAGTCAAGGCAAGAGACAAGGAAAAAGGCAAGGCAAAAAACAAGGCAAGGCAAAAGACATGGAAAAAGGAAAGGCAAGGCAAGGCAAAAGGCAAGGCAAAAGACAAGGCAAGGAAAGGCAAGGCAAAAGGCAAGGCACAAGGCAAGGCAACGCAAGGCAAGGCAAAAGGCAACGCAAGGCAAGGCAAAAGGCAAGGCAAGGCAAGACAAGGCAAAAGGCAAGGCAAGTCAAGGCAACACAAAAGGAAAGGCAAAAGACAAGGCAAGGCAAAGCAAAAGGCAAGGAAAAAGTCAAGGCAAGGCAAAGCAAAAGGCAAGGCAAAAGGCAAGGCAAGGCAAGTCAAGGCAAAAGGCAAGGCAAAAGGCAAGGCAAAAGGCAAAACAAAGCAAAAGGCACGGCAAAAGGCAAGGCAAGGCAATGCAAAAGGCAAGGCAAAACGCAAGGCAAGGCAAGGAAAGGCAAAAGGCAAGGCAAAAGGCAAGGCAAGTCAAGGCAAGGCAAAAGGCAAGGCAAAAGGCAAGGCAAAAGGCAAGGCAAAAGGCAAGGCAAAAGGCAAGGCAAGGCAAGGCAAAAGGCAAGGCAAAAGGCAGGGCAATGCAAGGCTAGGCAAAAGGCAAGGCAAAAGACAAGGCAAGGCAAGGCAAGGCAAGGCAAAAGGCAAGGCAAAAGACAAGGCAAGGCAAGGCAAAAGGCAAGGCAAAAGGCAAGGCAATGCAAGGCTATGCAAAAAGCAAGGCAAAAGACAAGGCAAGGCAAGGCAAAAGACAAGGCAAGGCAAGGCAAGGCAAAAGGCAAGGCAAAAGACAAGGCAAGGCAATGCAAGGCAAAAGGAAAGGCAAAAGGAAAGGCAAAAGGCAAGGCAAGGCAATGTAAGACAAATGGCAAGGCAAAAGGCAAGGAAAGGCAAGGCAAAGCAAAAGGCAAGGCAATGCAAAAGGCAAGGCAAAAGGCAAGGCAAAAGGCAAGGTAATGCAAAAGGCAAGGCAAAAGGCAAGGCAAGAGGCAAGGCAAGGCAAAAGGCAAGGCAAGGCAAAAGGCAAGGCAAGGCAAGGAAAAAGGCAAGGAAAAAGGCAAGGCAAAACGCAAGGCAAGGCAAAAGACACGGCAAAAGGCAAGGGAAGTCAAGGCAAAAGGCAAGGCAAAAGGCAAGGCAAGGCAAAAGGCACGGCAAAAGGCAAGGCAAAGCAATGCAAAAGGCAAGGCAAAAGGCAAGGCAAAAGGCAAGGCAAGGCAAGGCAAAGGACAAGGCAAAAGGCAAGGCAAGTCAAGGCAAAAGGCAAGGAAAAAGGCAAGGCAAAAAACAAGGCAAGGCAAAAGACACGGCAAAAGGCAAGGCAAGGCAAGGCAAAAGGCAAGGCAAAAGGCAAGGCAAGGAAAGGCAAGGCAAAAGGCAAGGCAAGGCAAAGGCAAGGCAAAAGGCAAAGCAAGGCAAGACAAGGCAAAAGGCAAGGCAAGTCAAGGCAAGACAAAAGGAAAGGCAAAAGACAAGGCAAGGCAAAGCAAAAGGCAAGGCAAAAGTCAAGGCAAGGCAAGGCAAGGCAAAAGGCAAGGGAAGTCAAGGCAAAAGGCAAGGGAAGTCAAGGCAAAAGGCAAGGCAAAAGGCAAGGCAAGGCAAGGCAATGCAAAAGGCAAGGCAAAAGGCAAGGCAAGTCAAGGCAAGGGAAAAGGCAAGGCAAAAGGCAAGGCAAAAGGCAAGACAAAGGCAAGGCAAGTCAAGGCAAAACGCAAGGCAAAAGGCAGGGCAATGCAAGGCTAGGCAAAAGGCAAGGCAAAAGAAAAGGCAAGGCAAGGCAAGGCAAAAGGCAAGGCAAAAGACAAGGCAAGGCAAGGCATAAGGCAAGGCAAAAGGCAAGGCAATGCAAGGCAAGGCAAAAGGCAAGGCAATGCAAGGCTAGGCAAAAAGCAAGGCAAAAGAAAAGGCAAGGCAAGGCAAAAGACAAGGCAAGGCAAGGCAAGGCAAAAGGCAAGGCAAAAGACAAGGCAAGGCAAGGCAAGGCAAAAGGAAAGGCAAAAGGAAAGGCAAAAGGCAAGGCAAGGCAATGTAAGACAAATGGCAAGGCAAAAGGCAAGGAAAGGCAAGGCAAAGCAAAAGGCAAGGCAATGCAAAAGGCAAGGCAAAAGGCAAGGCAAAAGGCAAGGTAATGCAAAAGGCAAGGCAAAAGGCAAGGCAAGAGGCAAGGCAAGGCAAAAGGCAAGGCAAGGCAAAAGGCAAGGCAAGGCAAGGAAAAAGGCAAGGAAAAAGGCAAGGCAAAAGGCAAGGCAAGGCAAAACACACGGCAAAAGGCAAGGGAAGTCAAGGCAAAAGGCAAGGCAAAAGGCAAGGCAAGGCAAAAGGCACGGCAAAAGGCAAGGCAAAGCAATGCAAAAGGCAAGGCAAAAGGCAAGGCAAAAGGCAAGGCAAGGCAAGGCAAAGGACAAGGCAAAAGGCAAGGCAAGGCAAGGCAAAAGGCAAGGAAAAAGGCAAGGCAAAAAACAAGGCAAGGCAAAAGACACGGCAAAAGGCAAGGCAAGGCAAGGCAAAAGGCAAGGCAAAAGGCAAGGCAAGGAAAGGCAAGGCAAAAGGCAAGGCACAAGGCAAGGCAACGCAAGGCAAGGCAAAAGGCAAGGCAAAAGACAAGGCAAGGCAAGGCAAAAGACATGGCAGGAGACAAGGCAAGGCAAGGCAAGGAAAGGCAAGGCAAAAAGCAAGGCAAGGTAAGGCAAATGGCAAGGCAAAAGGCAACGAAAGGCAAGGCAAGGCAAAAGGCAACACAAGGGAAAAGGCAAGGCAAAAGGCAAGGCAAGGCAAAGGCAAGGCAAAAGGCAAGGCAAGGCAAGACAAGGCAAAAGGCCTGGCAAGTCAAGGCAAGACAAAAGGAAAGGCAAAAGACAAGGCAAGGCAAGGCAAAAGGCAAGGCAAAAGTCAAGGCAAGGCAAGGCAAAAGGCAAGGCAAAAGGCAAGGCAAGGCAAGTCAAGGCAAAAGGCAAGGCAAAAGCCAAGGCAAAAGGCAAAACAAGGCAAAAGGCACGGCAAAAGGCAAGGCAAGGCAATGCAAAAGGAAAGGCAAAAGGCAAGGCAAGGCAAGGCAAGGCAAATGGCAAGGCAAAAGGCAAGGCAAAAGGCAAGGCAAAAGGCAAGGCAAGGAAACGCAAAAGGCAAGGCAAAAGGCAGGGCAATGCAACGCTAGGCAAAAGGCAAGGCGAAAGATAATGCAAGGCAAGGCAAGGCAAGGCAAAAGGCAAGGCAAAAGACAAGGCAAGGCAAGGCAAAAGGCAAGGCAAAAGGCAAGGCAAGGCAAAGCAAAAGGCAAGGCAAAAGTCAAGGCAAGGCAAGGCAAAAGGCAAGGCAAAAGGCAAGGCAAGGCAAGTCAAGGCAAAAGGCAACGCAAAAGGCAAGGCAAAAGGCAAAACAAGGCAAAAGGCAAGGCAAAAGGCAAGGCAAGGCAATGCAAAAGGCAAGGCAAAAGGCAAGGCAAGGCAAGGCAAAAGGCAAGGCAAAAGGCAAGGCAAGTAAAGGCAAGGAAAAAGGCAAGGCAAGGCAAGGCAAAGGACAAGGCAAAAGGCAAGGCAAGTCAAGGCAAAAGGCAAGGAAAAAGGCAAGACAAAAAACAAGGCAAGGAAAAAGACACGGCAAAAGGCAAGGCAAAGTAATGCAAAAGGCAAGGCAAAAGGCAAGGCAAAAGGCAAGGCAAGGCAAAGGACAAGGCAAAAGGCAAGGCAAGTCAAGGCAAAAGGCAAGGAAAAAGGCAAGGCAAAAAACAAGGCAAGGCAAAAGACACGGCAAAAGGCAAGGCAAGGCAAGGCAAAAGGCAAGGCAAAAGGCAAGGCAAGGAAAGGCAAGGCAAAAGGCAAGGCAAGGCAAAGGCAAGGCAAAAGGCAAGGCAAGGCAAGACAAGGCAAAAGGCAAGGCAAGTCAAGGCAAGACAAAAGGAAAGGCAAAAGACAAGGCAAGGCAAAGCAAAAGGCAAGGCAAAAGTCAAGGCAAGGCAAGGCAAGGCAAAAGGCAAGGGAAGTCAAGGCAAAAGGCAAGGGAAGTCAAGGCAAAAGGCAAGGCAAAAGGCAAGGCAAGGCAAGGCAATGCAAAAGGCAAGGCAAAAGGCAAGGCAAGTCAAGGCAAGGCAAAAGGCAAGGCAAAAGGCAAGGCAAAAGGCAAGACAAAAGGCAAGGCAAGTCAAGGCAAAACGCAAGGCAAAAGGCAGGGCAATGCAAGGCTAGGCAAAAGGCAAGGCAAAAGACAAGGCAAGGCAAGGCAAGGCAAGGCAAAAGGCAAGGCAAAAGACAAGGCAAGGCAAGGAATAAGGCAAGGCAAAAGGCAAGGCAATGCAAGGCAAGGCAAAAGGCAAGGCAATGCAAGGCTAGGCAAAAAGCAAGGCAAAAGACAAGGCAAGGCAAGGCAAAAGACAAGGCAAGGCAAGGCAAGGCAAAAGGCAAGGCAAAAGACAAGGCAAGGCAAGGCAAGGCAAAAGGAAAGGCAAAAGGCAAGGCAAAAGGCAAGGCAAGGCAATGTAAGACAAATGGCAAGGCAAAAGGCAAGGAAAGGCAAGGCAAAGCAAAAGGCAAGGCAATGCAAAAGGCAAGGAAAAAGGCAAGGCAAAAGGAAAGGTAATGCAAAAGGCAAGGCAAAAGGCAAGGCAAGAGGCAAGGCAAGGCAAAAGGCAAGGCAAGGCAAAAGGCAAGGCAAGGCAGGGAAAAAGGCAAGGAAAAAGGCAAGGCAAAAGGCAAGGCAAGGCAAAAGACACGGCAAAAGGCAAGGCAAAGCAATGCAAAAGGCAAGGCAAAAGGCAAGGCAAAAGGCAAGGCAAGGCAAGGCAAAGGACAAGGCAAAAGGCAAGGCAAGTCAAGGCAAAAGGCAAGGAAAAAGGCAAGGCAAAAAACAAGGCAAGGCAAAAGACACGGCAAAAGGCAAGGCAAGGCAAGGCAAAAGGCAAGGCAAAACGCAAGGCAAGGAAAGGCAAGGCAAAAGGCAAGGCACAAGGCAAGGCAACGCAAGGCAAGGCAAAAGGCAAGGCAAAAGACAAGGCAAGGCAAGGCAAGGCAAAAGACATGGCAGGAGACAAGGCAAGGCAAGGCAAGGAAAGGCAAGGCAAAAAGCAAGGCAAGGTAAGGCAAATGGCAAGGCAAAAGGCAACGAAAAGCAAGGCAAGGCAAAAGGCAACACAAGGCAAAAGGCAAGGCAAAAGGCAAGGCAAGGCAAGTCAAGGCAAAAGGCAAGGCAAAAGCCAAGGCAAAAGGCAAAACAAGGCAAAAGGCACGGCAAAAGGCAAGGCAAGGCAATGCAAAAGGCAAGGCAAAAGGCAAGGCAAGGCAAGGAAAAAGGCAAGGCAAAAGGCAAGGCAAAAGGCAAGGCAAAAGGCAAGGCAAGGCAAGGCAAAAGGCAAGGCAAAAGGGAGGGCAATGCAAGGCTAGGCAAAAGGCAAGGCAAAAGACAAGGCAAGGCAAAGCAAGGCAAGGCAAAAGGCAAGGCAAGGTAAGGCAAATGGCAAGGCAAAAGGCAACGAAAGGCAAGGCAAGGCAAAAGGCAACACAAGGCAAAAGGCAAGGCAAAAGGCAAGGCAAGGCAAAGGCAAGGCAAAAGGCAAGGCAAGGCAAGACAAGGCAAAAGGCCTGGCAAGTCAAGGCAAGACAAAAGGAAAGGCAAAAGACAAGGCAAGGCAAAGCAAAAGGCAAGGCAAAAGTCAAGGCAAGGCAAGGCAAAAGGCAAGGCAAAAGGCAAGGCAAGGCAAGTCAAGGCAAAAGGCAAGGCAAAAGCCAAGGCAAAAGGCAAAACAAGGCAAAAGGCACGGCAAAAGGCAAGGCAAGGCAATGCAAAAGGCAAGGCAAAAGGCAAGGCAAGGCAAGGCAAGGCAAAAGGCAAGGCAAAAGACAAGGCAAGGCAAGGCAAGGCAAAAGGCAAGGCAAAAGGCAAGGCAAAAGGCAAGGCAAAAGGCAAGGCAAAGGCAAGGCAAGTAAACGCAAAAGGCAAGGCAAAAGGCAGGGCAATGCAAGGCTAGGCAAAAGGCAAGGCGAAAGACAATGCAAGGCAAGGCAAGGCAAGGCAAAAGGCAAGGCAAAAGACAAGGCAAGGCAAGGCAAAAGGCAAGGCAAAAGGCAAGGCAAGGCAAAGCAAAAGGCAAGGCAAAAGTCAAGGCAAGGCAAGGCAAAAGGCAAGGCAAAAGGCAAGGCAAGGCAAGTCAAGGCAAAAGGCAAGGCAAAAGGCAAGGCAAAAGGCAAAACAAGGCAAAAGGCAAGGCAAAAGGCAAGGCAAGGCAATGCAAAAGGCAAGGCAAAAGGCAAGGCAAGGCAAGGCAAAAGGCAAGGCAAAAGGCAAGGCAAGTCAAGGCAAGGCAAAAGGCAAGGCAAAAGGCAAGGAAAGGCAAGGCAAAACGCAAGGCAAAAGGCAGGGCAATGCAAGGCTAGGCAAAAGGCAAGGCAAAAGACAAGGCAAGGCAAGGCAAGGCAAAAGGCAAGGCAAAAGACAAGGCAAGGCAAGGCAAAAGGCAAGGCAAAAGGCAAGGCAATGCAAGGCTAGGCAAAAAGCAAGGCAAAAGACAAGGCAAGGCAAGGCAAAAGACAAGGCAAGGCAAGGCAAGGCAAAAGGCAAGGCAAAAGACAAGGCAAGGCAAGGCAAAAGACAAGGCAAGGCAAGGCAAGGCAAAAGGCAAGGCAAAAGACAAGGCAAGGCAAGGCAAGGCAAAAGGAAAGGCAAAAGGAAAGGCAAAAGGCAAGGCAAGGCAATGTAAGACAAATGGCAAGGCAAAAGGCAAGGAAAGGCAAGGCAAAGCAAAAGGCAAGGCAATGCAAAAGGCAAGGGAAAAGGCAAGGCAAAAGGCAAGGCAATGCAAAAGGCAAGGCAAAAGGCAAGGCAAGAGGCAAGGCAAGGCAAAAGGCAAGGCAAGGCAAAAGGCAAGGCAAGGCAAGGAAAAAGGCAAGGAAAAAGGCAAGGCAAAAGGCAAGGCAAAAGACACGGCAAAAGGCAAGGGAAGTCAAGGCAAAAGGCAAGGCAAAAGGCAAGGCAAGGCAAAAGGCACGGCAAAAGGCAAGGCAAAGCAATGCAAAAGGCAAGGCAAAGGCAAGGCAAAAGGCAAGGCAAGGCAAGGCAAGGCAAAGGACAAGGCAAAAGACAAGGCAAGACAAGGCAAAAGACAAGGCAAGGCAAGGCAAAAGGCAAGGCAAAAGGCAAGGCAATGCAAGGCTAGGCAAAAAGCAAGGCAAAAGACAAGGCAAGGCAAGGCAAAAGACAAGGCAAGGCAAGGCAAGGCAAAAGGCAAGGCAAAAGACAAGGCAAGGCAAGGCAAAAGGAAAGGCAAAAGGAAAGGCAAAAGGCAAGGCAAGGCAATGTAAGACAAATGGCAAGGCAAAAGGCAAGGAAAGGCAATGCAAAGCAAAAGGCAAGGCAATGCAAAAGCCAAGGCAAAAGGCAAGGCAAAAGGCAAGGCAATGCAAAAGGCAAGGCAAAAGGCAAGGCAAGAGGCAAGGCAAGGCAAAAGGTAAGGCAAGGCAAAAGGCAAGGCAAGGCAAGGAAAAAGGCAAGGAAAAAGGCAAGGCAAAAGGCAAGGTAAGGCAAAAGACACGGCAAAAGCCAAGGCAAGGAAAGGCAAAAGGCAAGGAAAAAGGCAAGGCAAGGCAAAAGGCACGGCAAAAGGCAAGGCAAAGCAATGCAAAAGGCAAGGCAAAGGCAAGGCAAAAGGCAAGGCAAGGCAAGGCAAGGCAAAGGACAAGGCAAAAGGCAAGGCAAGTCAAGGCAAAAGACAAGGAAAAAGGCAAGGCAAAAAACAAGGCAAGGCAAAAGACATGGAAAAAGGAAAGGCAAGGCAAGGCAAGTCAAGGCAAAAGGCAAGGCAAAAGGCAAGGCAAAAGGCAAAACAAAGCAAAAGTCACGGCAAAAGGCAAGGCAAGGCAATGCAAAAGGCAAGGCAAAACGCAAGGCAAGGCAAGGAAAGGCAAAAGGCAAGGCAAAAGGCAAGGCAAGTCAAGGCAAGGCAAAAGGCAAGGCAAAAGGCAAGGCAAAAGGCAAGGCAAAAGGCAAGGCAAAAGGCAAGGCAAGGTAAGGCAAAAGGCAAGGCAAAAGGCAGGGCAATGCAAGGCTAGGCAAAAGGCAAGGCAAAAGACAAGGCAAGGCAAGGCAAGGCAAGGCAAAAGGCAAGGCAAAAGACAAGGCAAGTCAAGGCAAAAGGCAAGGCAAAGGCAAGGCAATGCAAGGCTATGCAAAAAGCAAGGCAAAAGACAAGGCAAGGCAAGGCAAAAGACAAGGCAAGGCAAGGCAAGGCAAAAGGCAAGGCAAAAGACAAGGCAAGGCAATGCAAGGCAAAAGGAAAGGCAAAAGGAAAGGCAAAAGGCAAGGCAAGGCAATGTAAGACAAATGGCAAGGCAAAAGGCAAGGAAAGGCAAGGCAAAGCAAAAGGCAAGGCAATGCAAAAGGCAAGGCAAAAGGCAAGGCAAAAGGCAAGGTAATGCAAAAGGCAAGGCAAAAGGCAAGGCAAGAGGCAAGGCAAGGCAAAAGGCAAGGCGAGGCAAAAGGCAAGGCAAGGCAAGGAAAAAGGCAAGGAAAATGCAAGGCAAAAGGCAAGGCAAGGCAAAAGACACGGCAAAAGGCAAGGGAAGTCAAGGCAAAAGGCAAGGCAAAAGGCAAGGCAAGGCAAAAGGCACGGCAAAAGGCAAGGCAAAGCAATGCAAAAGGCAAGGCAAAAGGCAAGGCAAAAGGCAAGGCAAGGCAAGGCAAAGGACAAGGCAAAAGGCAAGGCAAGTCAAGGCAAAAGGCAAGGAAAAAGGCAAGGCAAAAAACAAGGCAAGGCAAAAGACACGGCAAAAGGCAAGGCAAGGCAAGGAAAAAGGCAAGGCAAAAGGCAAGGCAAGGAAAGGCAAGGCAAAAGGCAAGGCAAGGCAAAGGCAAGGCAAAAGGCAAGGCAAGGCAAGACAAGGCAAAAGGCAAGGCAAGTCAAGGCAAGACAAAAGGAAAGGCAAAAGACAAGGCAAGGCAAAGCAAAAGGCAAGGCAAAAGTCAAGGCAAGGCAAGGCAAGGCAAAAGGCAAGGGAAGTCAAGGCAAAAGGCAAGGGAAGTCAAGGCAAAAGGCAAGGCAAAAGGCAAGGCAAGGCAAGGCAATGCAAAAGGCAAGGCAAAAGGCAAGGCAAGTCAAGGCAAGGCAAAAGGCAAGGCAAAAGGCAAGGCAAAAGGCAAGACAAAAGGCAAGGCAAGTCAAGGCAAAACGCAAGGCAAAAGGCAGGGCAATGCAAGGCTAGGCAAAAGGCAAGGCAAAAGACAAGGCAAGGCAAGGCAAGGCAAGGCAAAAGGCAAGGCAAAAGACAAGGCAAGGCAAGGCATAAGGCAAGGCAAAAGGCAAGGCAATGCAAGGCAAGGCAAAAGGCAAGGCAATGCAAGGCTAGGCAAAAAGCAAGGCAAAAGACAAGGCAAGGCAAGGCAAAAGACAAGGCAAGGCAAGGCAAGGCAAAAGGCAAGGCAAAAGACAAGGCAAGGCAAGGCAAGGCAAAAGGAAAGGCAAAAGGCAAGGCAAAAGGCAAGGCAAGGCAATGTAAGACAAATGGCAAGGCAAAAGGCAAGGAAAGGCAAGGCAAAGCAAAAGGCAAGGCAATGCAAAAGGCAAGGCAAAAGGCAAGGCAAAAGGCAAGGTAATGCAAAAGGCAAGGCAAAAGGCAAGGCAAGAGGCAAGGCAAGGCAAAAGGCAAGGCAAGGCAAAAGGCAAGGCAAGGCAAGGAAAAAGGCAAGGAAAAAGGCAAGGCAAAAGGCAAGGCAAGGCAAAAGACACGGCAAAAGGCAAGGGAAGTCAAGGCAAAAGGCAAGGCAAAAGGCAAGGCAAGGCAAAAGGCACGGCAAAAGGCAAGGCAAAGCAATGCAAAAGGCAAGGCAAAGGCAAGGCAAAAGGCAAGGCAAGGCAAGGCAAGGCAAAGGACAAGGCAAAAGGCAAGGCAAGTCAAGGCAAAAGACAAGGAAAAAGGCAAGGCAAAAAACAAGGCAAGGCAAAAGACATGGAAAAAGGAAAGGCAAGGCAAGGCAAAAGGCAAGGCAAAAGGCAAGTCAAGGAAAGGCAAGGCAAAAGGCAAGGCACAAGGCAAGGCAACGCAAGGCAAGGCAAAAGGCAAGGCAAAAGACAAGGCAAGGCAAGGCAACGCAAAAGACATGGCAAAAGACAAGGCAAGGCAAGGCAAGGCAAGGCAAGGCAAAAGGCAAGGCAAGGTAAGGCAAATGGCAAGGCAAAAGGCAACGAAAGGCAAGGCAAGGCAAAAGGCAACACAAGGCAAAAGGCAAGGCAAAAGGCAAGGCAAGGCAAAGGCAAGGCAAAAGGCAAGGCAAGGCAAGACAAGGCAAAAGGCAAGTCAAGTCAAGGGAACACAAAAGGAAAGGCAAAAGACAAGGCAAGGCAAAGCAAAAGGCAAGGAAAAAGTCAAGGCAAGGCAAGGCAAAAGGCAAGGCAAAAGGCAAGGCAAGGCAAGTCAAGGCAAAAGGCAAGGCAAAAGGCAAGGCAAAAGGCAAAACAAAGCAAAAGGCACGGCAAAAGGCAAGGCAAGGCAATGCAAAAGGCAAGGCAAAACGCAAGGCAAGGCAAGGAAAGGCAAAAGGCAAGGCAAAAGGCAAGGCAAGTCAAGGCAAGGCAAAAGGCAAGGCAAAAGGCAAGGCAAAAGTCAAGGCAAAAGGCAAGGCAAAAGGCAAGGCAAGGCAAGGCAAAAGGCAAGGCAAAAGGCAGGGCAATGCAAGGCTAGGAAAAAGGCAAGGCAAAAGACAAGGCAAGGCAAGGCAAGGCAAGGCAAAAGGCAAGGCAAAAGACAAGGCAAGGCAAAAGTCAAGGCAAGGCAAGGCAAAAGGCAAGGCAAAAGGCAAGGCAATGCAAGGCTATGCAAAAAGCAAGGCAAAAGACAAGGCAAGGCAAGGCAAAAGACAAGGCAAGGCAATGCAAGGCAAAAGGCAAGGCAAAAGACAAGGCAAGGCAATGCAAGGCAAAAGGAAAGGCAAAAGGAAAGGCAAAAGGCAAGGCAAGGCAATGTAAGACAAATGGCAAGGCAAAAGGCAAGGAAAGGCAAGGCAAAGCAAAAGGCAAGGCAATGAAAAAGGCAAGGCAAAAGCCAAGGCAAGGCAAAGGCAAGGCAAAAGGCAAGGCAAGGCAAGACAAGGCAAAAGGCAAGGCAAGGCAAAAGGAAAGGCAAAAGGCAAAGCAAAAGGCAAGGCAAGGCAAGGCAAAAGGCAAGGCAAAAGGCAAGGCAAGGCAACAGGCAAGGCAAAAGGCAAGGCAATGCAAGGCAAAAGGCAAGGCAAGGCAAAAGGCAAGGCAAAAGGCAAGGCTAGGCAAGGCAAGGAAAAAGGCAAGGCAAAAGGCAAGGCAAAGCAAGGCAAGGCAAAAGGCCAGGCAAAAGGCAAGGCTAGGCAAGGCAAGGCAAAAGGCAAGGCAAGGCAAAAGGCAAGACAAGGCAAGGCAAAAGACAAGGCAAGGCAAGGCAGGGCAAAAGGCAAGGCAAAAGGCAAGGCAAATGGCAAAGCAAGGCAAGGCAAAAAGCAAGGCAAAAGGCAAGCCAAGTCAAGGCAAGGCAAAAGGCCAATCAAAAGACAAGGCAAGGCAAGGCAGAGCAAAAGGCAAGGCAGAAGGCAAGGCAAGGCAAGGCAAGGCAAGGCAAAAGGCAAGGCAAAAGGCAAGGCAAGGCAAGGTAAGACAAATAGCAAGGCAAAAGGCAAGGCAAGGCAAGGCAAGGCAAAAGGCAAGGCAAAAGGCAAGGAAGGACAAGGCAACAGGCAAGGCAAAAGGCAAGGCTTGGCAAGGCAAAAGGCAAGGCAAAATGCAAGGCAAGGCAAGGCAAGGTAAGGCAAGGCAAAAGGCAAGGGAAGGAAAGGCAAGGCAAGGTAAGGCAAGGCAAAAGGCAAGGTAAGGCAAGGCAAGGCAAATGACAAGGCAAAAGGCAACGAAAGGCAAGGCAAGGCAAAAGGCAATGCAAGGCAAAAGGCAAGGCAAAAGGCAAGGCGAGGCAAAATGCACGGCAAAAGGCAATGCAAGGCAATGCAAAAGTCAAGGCAAAAGGCAAGGCAAGGCAAGGCAATGCAAAAGGCAAGGCAAAAGGCAAGGCAAGGCAAGGCAAGGCAAAAGGTAAGGCAAAAGGCAAGGCAAGGCAAGGCAAGGCAAAAGGCAAGGCAAAAGGCAAGGCAAAAGGCAAGGCAAGGCAAAAGGCACGGCAAAAGGCAATGCAAGGCAATGCAAAAGTCAAGGCAAAAGGCAAGGCAAGGCAAGGCAAGGCAAAAGGCAAGGTAAAAGGCAAGGCAAGGCAAGGCAAGGCAAAAGGCAAGGCAAGGAAAAAGGCAAGGCAAAAGGCAAGGCAAGGCAAAAGACACGGCAAAAGGCAAGGGACGGCAAGGCAAAAGGCAAGGCAAAAGGCAAGGAAAGGCAAAAGGCACGGCAAAAGGCAAGGCAAAGCAATGCAAAAGGCAAGGCAAAAGGCAAGGCAAAAGGCAAGGCAGGGCAGGGCAAAGGACAAGGCAAAAGGCAAGGCAAGTCAAGGCAAAAGGCAAGGAAAAAGGCAAGGCAAAAGGCAAGGCAAGGCAAAAGACACGGCAAAAGGCAAGGCAAGGCAAGGCAAAAGGCAAGGCAAAAGGCAAGGCAAGGAAAGGCAAGGCAAAAGGCAAGGCAAGGAAAGGCAAGGCAAAAGGCAAGGCACAAGGCAAGGCAACGCAAGGCAAGGCAAAAGGCAAGGCAAAAGACAAGGCAAGGCAAGGCAAGGCAAAAGAATGGCAAAAACAAGGCAAGGCAAGGCAAGGCAAGGCAAGGCAACAGGCAAGGCAAGGTAAGGCAAATGGCAAGGCAAAAGGCAGCGAAAGGCAAGGCAAGGCAAAAGGCAACACAAGGCAAAAGGCAAGGAAAAATGCAACGAAAGGCAAGGAAAGGCAAAAGGCAACACAAGGCAAACGGCAAGGCAAAAGGCAAGGCAAGGCAAGGCAAGGCAAAAGGAAAGGCAAAAGGAAAGGCAAAAGGCAAGGCAAGGCAATGTAAGACAAATGGCAAGGCAAAAGGCAAGGAAAGGCAAGGCAAAGCAAAAGGCAAGGCAATGCAAAAGGCAAGGCAAAAGGCAAGGCAAGGCAAAGGCAAGGCAAAAGGCAAGGCAAGGCAAGACAAGGCAAAAGGCAAGGCAAGGCAAAAGGCAAGGCAAAAGGCAAGGCAAAAGGCAAGGCAAAAGGCAAGGCAAGGCAAGGCAAAAGGCAAGGCAAAAGGCAAGGCAAGGCAACAGGCAAGGCAAAAGGCAAGGCAATGCAAGGCAAAAGGCAACGCAAGGCAAAAGGCAAGGCAAAAGGCAAGGCTAGGCAAGGCAAGGAAAAAGGCAAGGCAAAAGGCAAGGCAAAGCAAGGCAAGGCAAAAGGCCAGGCAAAAGGCAAGGCAAGGCAAGGCAAGGCAAAAGGCAAGGCAAGGCAAAAGGCAACTCAAGGCAAGGCAAAAGGCAAGGGAAGGAAAGGCAAGGCAAGGTAAGGCAAGGCAAAAGGCAAGGGAAGGCAAGGCAAGGCAAGGTAAGGCAAGGCAAAAGGCAAGGGAAGGCAAGGCAAGGCAAAAGGCAAGGCAAAAGGCAAGGCAAGGCAAGGCAAGGTAAAAGGTCAATCAAAAGACAAGGCAAGGAAAGGCAAGGCAAAGGCAAGGCAAAAGGCAAGGCCAGGCAAGGCAAGGCAAAAGGCAAGGCAAGGAAAGGTAAGGCAAATGACAAGGCAAAAGGCAACGAAAGGCAAGGCAAGGCAAAAGGCAAGGCAAGGCAAAAGGCAAGGCAAAAGGCAAGGCAAGGCAAAATGCACGGCAAAAGGCAATGCAAGGCAATGCAAAAGTCAAGGCAAAAGGCAAGGCAAGGCAAGGCAAAGGAAAAGGCAAGGCAAAAGGCAAGGCAAGGCAAGGCAAGGCAAAAGGTAAGGCAAAAGGCAAGGCAAGGCAAGGCAAGGCAAAAGGCAAGGCAAAAGGCAAGGCAAAAGGCAAGGCAAGGCAAAAGGCACGGCAAAAGGCAATGCAAGGCAATGCAAAAGTCAAGGCAAAAGGCAAGGCAAGGCAAGGCAAGGCAAAAGGCAAGGTAAAAGGCAAGGCAAGGCAAGGGAAGGGAAAAGGCAAGGCAAAAGGCAAGGCAAGGCAAAAGACAAGGCAAGGCAAAGGCAAGGCAAAAGGCAAGGCAAGGAAAAAGGCAAGGCAAAAGGCAAGGCAAGGCAAAAGACACGGCAAAAGGCAAGGGACGTCAAGACAAAAAACAAGGCAAAAGGCAAGGAAAGGCAAAAGGCACGGCAAAAGGCAAGGCAAAGCAATGCAAAAGGCAAGGCAAAAGGCAAGGCAAAAGGCAAGGCAAGGCAATGCAAGGCAAAGGACAAGGCAAAAGGCAAGGCAAGTCAAGGCAAAAGGCAAGGAAAAATGCAAGGCAAAAGGCAAGGCAAGGCAAAAGACACGGCAAAAGGCAAGGCAAGGCAAGGCAAAACGCAAGGCAAAAGGCAAGGCAAGGCAAGGCAAGGCAAAAGGCAAGGCAAGGTAAGGCAAATGGCAAGGCAAAAGGCAACGAAAGGCAAGGCAAGGCAAAAGGCAACACAAGGGAAAAGGAAAGGCAAAATGCAACGAAAGGAAAGGCAAGGCATAATGCAACACAAGGCAAAAGGCAAGGCAAAAGGCAAGGCAGGGCAAAGGCAAGGCAAAAGGCAAGGCAAGGCAAGACAAGGCAAAAGGCAAGGCAAGTCAAGGCAAGACAAAAGGAAAGGCAAAAGACAAGGCAAGGCAAACCAAAAGGCAAGGCAAAAGTCAAGGCAAGGCAAGGCAAAAGGCAAGGCAAAAGGCAAGACAAGGCAAAAGACACGGCAAAAGGCAAGGCAAGACAATGCAAAAGGCAAGGCAAAAGGCAAGGAAAGGCAAGGCAAGGCAAAAGGCAAGGCAAAAGCCAAGGCAAGTCAAGGCAAGGCAAAAGGCAAGGCAAAAGGCAAGGCAAAAGGCAAGGCAAAAGGCAAGGCAAAAGGCAAGGCAAGGCAAGGCAAAAGGCAACGCAAAAGGCAGGGCAATGCAAGGCTAGGCAAAAGGCAAGGCAAAAGACAAGGCAAGGCAAGGCAAGGCAAGTCAAAAGGCAAGGCAAAAGGCAAGGCAAGGCAAGGCAAAAGGCAAGGCAAAAGGCAAGGCAATGCAAGGCTAGGCAAAAAGCAAGGCAAAAGACAAGGCAAGACAAGGTAAAAGACAATGCAGGGCAAGGCAAGGCAAAAGGCAAGGCAAAAGACAAGGCAAGGCAAGGCAGGGCAAAAGGAAAGGCAAAAGGAAAGGCAAAAGGCAAGGCAAGGCAATGTAAGACAAATGGCAAGGCAAAAGGCAAGGAAAGGCAAGGCAAAGCAAAAGGCAAGGCAATGCAAAAGGCAAGGCAAAAGGCAAGGAAAGGCAAAGGCAAGGCAAAAGGCAAGGCAAGGCAAGAAAAGGCAAAAGGCAAGTCAAGGCAAAAGGCAAGGCAAAAGGCAAGGCAAAAGGCAAGGCAAGGCAAGGCAAAAGGCAAGGCAAAAGGCAAGGCAAGGAAAAAGGTGAGGCAAAAGGCAAGGCAAGGCAAGGCAAAAGGCAAGGCAAGGCAAAAGGCAAGGCAAAAGGCAAGGCTAGGCAAGACAAGGCAAAAGGCAAGGCAAAAGGCAAGGCAAAGCAAGGCAAGGCAAAAGGCCAGGCAAAAGGCAAGGCAAGGCAAGGCAAAAGGCAAGGCAAGGCAAAAGGCAAGTAAAGGCAAGGCAAAAGACAAGGCAAGGCAAGGCAGGGCAAAAGGCAAGGCAAAAGGCAAGGCAAGGCAAGGCAAAAGGCAAGGCAAGGCAAAAGGCAAGTAAAGGCAAGGCAAAAGACAAGGCAAGGCAAGGCAGGGCAAAAGGCAAGGCAAAAGGCAAGGCAAATGGCAAGGCAAGGCAAGGCAAAAGGTAAGGCAAAAGGCAAGGCAAGTCAAGGCAAGGCAAAAGGCCAATCAAAAGACAAGGCAAGGAAAGGCAGAGCAAAAGGCAAGGCAGAAGGCAAGGCAAGGTAAGGCAAGGCAAGGCAAAAGGCAAGGCAAAAGGCAAGGCAAGGCAAGGTAAGACAAATGGCAAGGCAAAAGGCAAGGCTAGGCAAGGCAAGGAAAAAGGCAAGGCAAAAGGCAAGGCAAAGCAAGGCAAGGCAAAAGGCCAGGCAAAAGGCAAGGCAAGGCAAGGCAAGGCAAAAGGCAAGGCAAGGCAAAAGGCAAGTCAAGGCAAGGCAAAAGACAAGGCAAGGCAAGGCAGGGCAAAAGGCAAGGCAAAAGGCAAGGCAAATGGCAAGGCAAGGCAAGGCAAAAAGCAAGGCAAAATGCAAGGCAAGTCAAGGCAAGGCAAAAGGCCAATCAAAAGACAAGGCAAGGAAAGGCAGAGCAAAAGGCAAGGCAGAAGGCAAGGGAAGGCAAGGCAAGGCAAGGCAAAAGGCAAGGCAAAAGGCAAGGCAAGGCAAGGTAAGACAAATAGCAAGGCAAAAGGCAAGGCAAGGCAAGGCAAGGCAAAAGGCAAGGCAAAAGGCAAGGAAGGACAAGGCAACAGGCAAGGCAAAAGGCAAGGCTTGGCAAGGCAAAAGGCAAGGCAAAATGCAAGGCAAGGCAAGGCAAGGTAAGGCAAGGCAACAGGCAAGGGAAGGAAAGGCAATGCAAGGTAAGGCAAGGCAAAAGGCAAGGGAAGGCAAGGCAAGGCAAGGTAAGGCAAGGCAAAAGGCAAGGGAAGGCAAGGCAAGGCAAAAGGCAAGGCAAAAGGCAAGGCAAGTCAAGGCAAGGCAAAAGGCCAATCAAAAGACAAGGCAAGGAAAGGCAAGGCAAAGGCAAGGCAAAAGGCAAGGCAAGGCAAGGCAATGCAAAAGGCAAGGCAAGGCCAGGCAAGGCAAGGCAAAAGGCAAGGCAAGGAAAGGTAAGGCAAATGACAAGGCAAAAGGCAACGAAAGGCAAGGCAAGGCAAAAGGCAAGGCAAGGCAAAAGGCAAGGCAAAAGGCAAGGCAAGGCAAAATGCACGGCAAAAGGCAATGCAAGGCAATGCAAAAGTCAAGGCAAAAGGCAAGGCAAGGCAAGGCAAGGCAAAAGTCAAGGCAAAAGGCAAGGCAAGGCAAGGCAAAAGGTAAGGCAAAAGGCAAGGCAAGGCAAGGCAAGGCAAAAGGCAAGGCAAAAGGCAAGGCAAAAGGCAAGGCAAGGCAAAAGGCACGGCAAAAGGCAATGCAAGGCAATGCAAACGTCAAGGCAAAAGGCAAGGCAAGGCAAGGCAAGGCAAAAGGCAAGGTAAAAGGCAAGGCAAGGCAAGGCAAGGCAAAAGGCAAGGCAAAAGGCAAGGCAAGGCAAAAGACAAGGCAAGGCAAAGGCAAGGCAAAAGGCAAGGCAAGGAAAAAGGCAAGGCAAAAGGCAAGGCAAGGCAAAAGACACGGCAAAAGGCAAGGGACGTCAAGACAAAAGGCAAGGCAAAAGGCAAGGAAAGGCAAAAGGCACGGCAAAAGGCAAGGCAAAGCAATGCAAAAGGCAAGGCAAAAGGCAAGGCAAAAGGCAAGGCAAGGCAAGGCAAAGCAAAGGACAAGGCAAAAGGCAAGGCAAGTCAAGGCAAAAGGCAAGGAAAAAGGCAAGGCAAAAGGCAAGGCAAGGCAAAAGACACGGCAAAAGGCAAGGCAAGGCAAGGCAAAAGGCAAGGCAAAAGGCAAGGCAAGGAAAGGCAAGGCAAAAGGCAAGGCAAGGAAAGGCAAGGCAAAAGGCAAGGCACAAGGCAAGGCAACGCAAGGCAAGGCAAAAGGCAAGGCAAAAGACAAGGCAAGGCAAGGCAAGGCAAAAGAATGGCAAAAACAAGGCAAGGCAAGGCAAGGCAAGGCAAGGCAAAAGGCAAGGCAAGGTAAGGCAAATGGCAAGGCAAAAGGCAACGAAAGGCAAGGCAAGGCAAAAGGCAACACAAGGCAAAAGGAAAGGCAAAATGCAACGAAAGGAAAGGCAAGGCATAAGGCAACACAAGGCAAAAGGCAAGGCAAAAGGCAAGGCAGGGCAAAGGCAAGGCAAAAGGCAAGGCAAGGCAAGACAAGGCAAAAGGCAAGGAAAGTCAAGGCAAGACAAAAGGAAAGGCAAAAGACAAGGCAAGGCAAAGCAAAAGGCAAGGCAAAAGTCAAGGCAAGGCAAGGCAAAAGGCAAGGCAAAAGGCAAGACAAGGCAAAAGGCACGGCAAAAGGCAAGGCAAGACAATGCAAAAGGCAAGGCAAAAGGCAAGGAAAGGCAAGGCAAGGCAAAAGGCAAGGCAAAAGGCAAGGCAAGTCAAGGCAAGGCAAAAGGCAAGGCAAAAGGCAAGGCAAGTCAAGGCAAGGCAAAAGGCAAGGCAAAAGGCAAGGCAAAAGGCAAGGCAAAAGGCAAGGCAAAAGGCAAGGCAAGGCAAGGCAAAAGGCAAGGCAAAAGGCAGGGCAATGCAAGGCGAGGCAAAAGGAAAGGCAAAAGACAAGGCAAGGCAAGGCAAGGCAAGTCAAAAGGCAAGGCAAAAGGCAAGGCAAGGCAAGGCAAAAGGCAAGGCAAAAGGCAAGGCAATGCAAGGCTAGGCAAAAAGCAAGGCAAAAGATAAGGCAAGACAAGGTAAAAGACAATGCAGGGCAAGGCAAGGCAAAAGGCAAGGCAAAAGACAAGGCAAGGCAAGGCAGGGCAAAAGGAAAGGCAAAAGGAAAGGCAAAAGGCAAGGCAAGGCAATGTAAGACAAATGGCAAGGCAAAAGGCAAGGAAAGGCAAGGCAAAGCAAAAGTCAAGGCAATGCAAAAGGCAAGGCAAAAGGCAAGGAAAGGCAAAGGCAAGGCAAAAGGCAAGGCAAGGCAAGAAAAGGCAAAAGGCAAGTCAAGGCAAAAGGCAAGGCAAAAGGCAAGGCAAGGCAAGGCAAAAGGCAAGGCAAAAGGAAAGGCAAGGAAAAAGGTGAGGCAAAAGGCAAGGCAAGGCAAGGCAAAAGGCAAGGCAAGTCAAGGCAAAAGGCAAGGCAAGGCAAAAGGCAAGGCAAAAGGCAAGGCTAGGCAAGACAAGGCAAAAGGCAAGGCAAAAGGCAAGGCAAAGCAAGGCAAGGCAAAAGGCCAGGCAAAAGGCAAGGCAAGGCAAGGCAAAAGGCAAGGCAAGGCAAAAGGCAAGTAAAGGCAAGGCAAAAGACAAGGCAAGGCAAGGCAGGGCAAAAGGCAAGGCAAAAGGCAAGGCAAGGCAAGGCAAAAGGCAAGGCAAGGCAAAAGGCAAGTAAAGGCAAGGCAAAAGACAAGGCAAGGCAAGGCAGGGCAAAATGCAAGGCAAAAGGCAAGGCAAATGGCAAGGCAAGGCAAGGCAAAAGGTAAGGCAAAAGGCAAGGCAAGTCAAGGCAAGGCAAAAGGCCAATCAAAAGACAAGGCAAGGAAAGGCAGAGCAAAAGGCAAGGCAGAAGGCAAGGCAAGGTAAGGCAAGGCAAGGCAAAAGGCAAGGCAAAAGGCAAGGCAAGGCAAGGTAAGGCAAATGGCAAGACAAAAGGCAACGAAAGGCAAGGCAAGGCAAAAGGCAAGGCAAGTCAAGGCAAAAGGCAAGGAAAAAGGCAAGGCAAAAGGCAAGGCAAGGCAAAAGACACGGCAAAAGCAAGGCAAGGCAAGGCAAAAGGCAAGGCAAGGAAAGGCAAGGCAAAAGGCAAGGCACAAGGCAAGGCAACGCAAGGCAAGGCAAAAGGCAAGGCAAAAGACAAGGCAAGGCAAGGCAAGGCAAAAGACATGGCAAAAGACAAGGCAAGGCAAGGCAAGGCAAGGCAAGGCAAAAGGCAAGGCAAGGTAAGGCAAATGGCAAGGCAAAAGGCAACGAAAGGCAAGGCAAGGCAAAAGGCAAGCCAAGGCAAGACAAGGCAAAAGGCAAGGCAAAAGACAAGGCAAGGCAAAAGGAAAGGCAAAAGACAAGGCAAGGCAAAGCAAAAGGCAAGGCAAAAGTCAAGGCAAGGCAAGGCAAAAGGCAACGCAAAAGGCAAGGCAAGGCAAGGCAAGGCAAAAGGCAAGGCAAAAGGCAAGGCAAGTCAAGGCAAGGCAAAAGGCAAGGCAAAAGGCAAGGCAAAAGGCAAGGCAAAAGGCAGGGCAATGCAAGGCTAGGCAAAAGGAAAGGCAAAAGACAAGGCAAGGCAAGGCAAGGCAAGGCAAAAGGCAGGGCAATGCAAGGCTACGCAATAGGCAAGGCAAAAGGCAGGGCAATGCAAGGCTACGCAATAGGCAAGGCAAAAGGCAGCGCAATGCAAGGCTAGGCAAAAGGCAAGGCAAAAGGCAGGGCAATGCAAGGCTAGGCAAGAGGCAAGGCAAAAGACAAGGCAAGGCAAGGCAAGGCAAGGCAAAAGACAGGGCAATGCAAGGCTACGCAAAAGGCAAGGCAAAAGGCAGCGCAATGCAAGGCTAGACAAAAGGCAACGCAAAAGACAAGGCAAGGCAAGGCAAGGCAAGGCAAAAGGCAAGGCAAAAGACAAGGCAAGGCAAGGCAAAAGGCAAGGCAAAAGGCAAGGCAATGCAAGGCTAGGCAAAAAGCAAGGCAAAAGACAAGGCAAGGCAAGGCAAGGCAAAAGGAAAGGCAAAAGGCAAGGCAAGGCAAGACAAGGCAAAAGGCAATGCAAGACAAAAGGAAAGGCAAAAGACAAGGCAAGGCAAAGCAAAAGGCAAGGCAAAAGGCAAGGCAAGGCAAAAGGCAAGGCAAAAGGCAAGGCAAGGCAAGGTAAGACAAATGGCAAGGCAAAAGGCAAGGCTAGGCAAGGCAAGGAAAAAGGCAAGGCAAAAGGCAAGGCAAAGCAAGGCAAGGCAAAAGGCCAGGCAAAAGGCAAGGCAAGGCAAGGCAAGGCAAAAGGCAAGGCAAGGCAAAAGGCAAGTCAAGGCAAGGCAAAAGACAAGGCAAGGCAAGGCAGGGCAAAAGGCAAGGCAAAAGGCAAGGCAAATGGCAAGGCAAGGCAAGGCAAAAAGCAAGGCAAAATGCAAGGCAAGTCAAGGCAAGGCAAAAGGCCAATCAAAAGACAAGGCAAGGAAAGGCAGAGCAAAAGGCAAGGCAGAAGGCAAGGGAAGGCAAGGCAAGGCAAGGCAAAAGGCAAGGCAAAAGGCAAGGCAAGGCAAGGTAAGACAAATAGCAAGGCAAAAGGCAAGGCAAGGCAAGGCAAGGCAAAAGGCAAGGCAAAAGGCAAGGAAGGACAAGGCAACAGGCAAGGCAAAAGGCAAGGCTTGGCAAGGCAAAAGGCAAGGCAAAATGCAAGGCAAGGCAAGGCAAGGTAAGGCAAGGCAAAAGGCAAGGGAAGGAAAGGCAAGGCAAGGTAAGGCAAGGCAAAAGGCAAGGGAAGGCAAGGCAAGGCAAGGTAAGGCAAGGCAAAAGGCAAGGTAAAAGGCAAGGCAAGGCAAGGCAAGGCAAAAGGCAAGGCAAAAGGCAAGGCAAGGCAAAAGACAAGGCAAGGCAAAGGCAAGGCAAAAGGCAAGGCAAGGAAAAAGGCAAGGCAAAAGGCAAGGCAAGGCAAAAGACACGGCAAAAGGCAAGGGACGTCAAGACAAAAGGCAAGGCAAAAGGCAAGGAAAGGCAAAAGACACGGCAAAAGGCAAGGCAAAGCAATGCAAAAGGCAAGGCAAAAGGCAAGGCAAAAGGCAAGGCAAGGCAAGGCAAAGCAAAGGACAAGGCAAAAGGCAAGGCAAGTCAAGGCAAAAGGCAAGGAAAAAGGCAAGGCAAAAGGCAAGGCAAGGCAAAAGACACGGCAAAAGGCAAGGCAAGGCAAGGCAAAAGGCAAGGCAAAAGGCAAGGCAAGGAAAGGCAAGGCAAAAGGCAAGGCAAGGAAAGGCAAGGCAAAAGGCAAGGCACAAGGCAAGGCAACGCAAGGCAAGGCAAAAGGCAAGGCAAAAGACAAGGCAAGGCAAGGCAAGGCAAAAGAATGGCAAAAACAAGGCAAGGCAAGGCAAGGCAAGGCAAGGCAAAAGGCAAGGCAAGGTAAGGCAAATGGCAAGGCAAAAGGCAACGAAAGGCAAGGCAAGGCAAAAGGCAACACAAGGCAAAAGGAAAGGCAAAATGCAACGAAAGGAAAGGCAAGGCATAAGGCAACACAAGGCAAAAGGCAAGGCAAAAGGCAAGGCAGGGCAAAGGCAAGGCAAAAGGCAAGGCAAGGCAAGACAAGGCAAAAGGCAAGGAAAGTCAAGGCAAGACAAAAGGAAAGGCAAAAGACAAGGCAAGGCAAAGCAAAAGGCAAGGCAAAAGTCAAGGCAAGGCAAGGCAAAAGGCAAGGCAAAAGGCAAGACAAGGCAAAAGGCACGGCAAAAGGCAAGGCAAGACAATGCAAAAGGCAAGGCAAAAGGCAAGGAAAGGCAAGGCAAGGCAAAAGGCAAGGCAAAAGGCAAGGCAAGTCAAGGCAAGGCAAAAGGCAAGGCAAAAGGCAAGGCAAGTCAAGGCAAGGCAAAAGGCAAGGCAAAAGGCAAGGCAAAAGGCAAGGCAAAAGGCAAGGCAAAAGGCAAGGCAAGGCAAGGCAAAAGGCAAGGCAAAAGGCAGGGCAATGCAAGGCTAGGCAAAAGGAAAGGCAAAAGACAAGGCAAGGCAAGGCAAGGCAAGTCAAAAGGCAAGGCAAAAGGCAAGGCAAGGCAAGGCAAAAGGCAAGGCAAAAGGCAAGGCAATGCAAGGCTAGGCAAAAAGCAAGGCAAAAGAAAAGGCAAGACAAGGTAAAAGACAATGCAGGGCAAGGCAAGGCAAAAGGCAAGGCAAAAGACAAGGCAAGGCAAGGCAGGGCAAAAGGAAAGGCAAAAGGAAAGGCAAAAGGCAAGGCAAGGCAATGTAAGACAAATGGCAAGGCAAAAGGCAAGGAAAGGCAAGGCAAAGCAAAAGTCAAGGCAATGCAAAAGGCAAGGCAAAAGGCAAGGAAAGGCAAAGGCAAGGCAAAAGGCAAGGCAAGGCAAGAAAAGGCAAAAGGCAAGTCAAGGCAAAAGGCAAGGCAAAAGGCAAGGCAAAAGGCAAGGCAAAAGGCAAGGCAAAAGGCAAGGCAAGGCAAGGCAAAAGGCAAGGCAAAAGGCAAGGCAAGGAAAAAGGTGAGGCAAAAGGCAAGGCAAGGCAAGGCAAAAGGCAAGGCAAGGCAAAAGGCAAGGCAAAAGGCAAGGCTAGGCAAGACAAGGCAAAAGGCAAGGCAAAAGGCAAGGCAAAGCAAGGCAAGGCAAAAGGCCAGGCAAAAGGCAAGGCAAGGCAAGGCAAAAGGCAAGGCAAGGCAAAAGGCAAGTAAAGGCAAGGCAAAAGACAAGGCAAGGCAAGGCAGGGCAAAAGGCAAGGCAAAAGGCAAGGCAAGGCAAGGCAAAAGGCAAGGCAAGGCAAAAGGCAAGTAAAGGCAAGGCAAAAGACAAGGCAAGGCAAGGCAGGGCAAAATGCAAGGCAAAAGGCAAGGCAAATGGCAAGGCAAGGCAAGGCAAAAGGTAAGGCAAAAGGCAAGGCAAGTCAAGGCAAGGCAAAAGGCCAATCAAAAGACAAGGCAAGGAAAGGCAGAGCAAAAGGCAAGGCAGAAGGCAAGGCAAGGTAAGGCAAGGCAAGGCAAAAGGCAAGGCAAAAGGCAAGGCAAGACAAGGTAAGGCAAATGGCAAGACAAAAGGCAACGAAAGGCAAGGCAAGGCAAAAGGCAAGGCAAGTCAAGGCAAAAGGCAAGGAAAAAGGCAAGGCAAAAGGCAAGGCAAGGCAAAAGACACGGCAAAAGCAAGGCAAGGCAAGGCAAAAGGCAAGGCAAAAGGCAAGGCAAGGAAAGGCAAGGCAAAAGGCAAGGCACAAGGCAAGGCAACGCAAGGAAAGGCAAAAGGCAAGGCAAAAGACAAGGCAAGGCAAGGCAAGGCAAAAGACATGGCAAAAGACAAGGCAAGGCAAGGCAAGGCAAGGCAAGGCAAAAGACAAGGCAAGGTAAGGCAAATGGCAAGGCGAAAGGCAACGAAAGGCAAGGCAAGGCAAAAGGCAAGGCAAGGCAAAGGCAAGGCAAAAGGCAAGCCAAGGCAAGACAAGGCAAAAGGCAAGGCAAAAGACAAGGCAAGGCAAAAGGAAAGGCAAAAGACAAGGCAAGGCAAAGCAAAAGGCAAGGCAAAAGTCAAGGCAAGGCAAGGCAAAAGGCAACGCAAAAGGCAAGGCAAGGCAAGGCAAGGCAAAAGGCAAGGCAAAAGGCAAGGCAAGTCAAGGCAAGGCAAAAGGCAAGGCAAAAGGCAAGGCAAAAGGCAGGGCAATGCAAGGCTAGGCAAAAGGAAAGGCAAAAGACAAGGCAAGGCAAGGCAAGGCAAGGCAAAAGGCAGGGCAATGCAAGGCTACGCAATAGGCAAGGCAAAAGGCAGGGCAATGCAAGGCTACGCAATAGGCAAGGCAAAAGGCAGCGCAATGCAAGGCTAGGCAAAAGGCAAGGCAAAAGGCAGGGCAATGCAAGGCTAGGCAAGAGGCAAGGCAAAAGCCAAGGCAAGGCAAGGCAAGGCAAGGCAAAAGACAGGGCAATGCAAGGCTACGCAAAAGGCAAGGCAAAAGGCAGCGCAATGCAAGGCTAGACAAAAGGCAACGCAAAAGACAAGGCAAGGCAAGGCAAGGCAAGGCAAAAGGCAAGGCAAAAGACAAGGCAAGGCAAGGCAAAAGGCAAGGCAAAAGGCAAGGCAATGCAAGGCTAGGCAAAAAGCAAGGCAAAAGACAAGGCAAGGCAAGGCAAGGCAAAAGGAAAGGCAAAAGGCAAGGCAAGGCAAGACAAGGCAAAAGGCAAGGCAAGACAAAAGGAAAGGCAAAAGACAAGGCAAGGCAAAGCAAAAGGCAAGGCAAAAGGCAAGGCAAGGCAAAAGGCAAGGCAAAAGGCAAGGCAAAAGGCAAGGCAAGGCAAGGCAAAAGGCAAGGCAAAAGGCAAGGCAAAAGGCAAGGCAAGGCAAAAGGCACGACAAAAGGCAATGCAAGGCAATGCAAAAGTCAACGCAAAAGGCAAGGCAAGGCAAGGCAAGGCAAAAGGCAAGGCAAAAGGCAAGGCAAGGCAAGGCAAGGCAAAAGGCAAGGCAAAAGGCAAGGCAAGGCAAGGCAAGGCAAAAGGCAAGGCAAAAGGCAAGGCAAAAGGCAAGGCAAGGCAAAAGGCAAGGCAAAAGGCAATGCAAGGCAATGCAAAAGTCAAGGCAAAAGGCAAGGCAAGGCAAGGCAAGGCAAAAGGCAAGGTAAAAGGCAAGGCAAGGCAAGGCAAAAGGCAAGGCAAAAGGCAAGGCAAGGCAAAGGCAAGGCAAAAGGCAAGGCAAGGAAAGACAAGGCAAAAGGCAAGGCAAGTCAAGGCAAGACAAAAGGCAAGGCATAAGACAAGGCAAGGCAAATCAAAAGGCAAGGCAAAAGTCAAGGCAAGGCAAGGCAAAAGGCAAGGCAAAAGGCAAGGCAAGGCAAGTCAAGGCAAAAGGCAAGGCAAAAGGCAAGGCAAAAGGCAAAACAAGGCAAAAGACACGACAAAAGGCAAGGCAAGGCAATGCAAAAGGCAAGCCAAAAGCCAAGGCAAGGCAAGGCAATGCAAAAGGCAAGGCAAAAGGCAAGGCAATTCAAGGCAAGGCAAAAGGCAAGGCAAAAGGCAAGGCAAAAGGCAAGACAAAAGGCAAGGCAAGGCAAGGCAAAACGCAAGGCAAAAGCCAGGGCAATGCAAGGCTAGGCAAAAGGCAAGGCAAAAGACAAGGCAAGGTAAGGCAAGGCAAAAGGCAAGGCAAAAGACAAGGCAAGGCAAGGCAAAAGGCAAGGCAAAAGGCAAGGCAATGCAAGGCTAGGCAAAAAGCAAGGCAAAAGACAAGGCAAGGCAAGGCAAAAGACAAGGCAAGGCAAGGCAAGGCAAAAGGCAAGGCAAAAGACAAGGCAAGGCAAGGCAAGGCAAAAGGAAAGGCAAAAGGAAAGGCAAAAGGAAAGGCAAAAGGCAAGGCAAGGCAATGTAAGACAAATGGCCATGCAAAAGGCAAGGAAAGGCAAGGCAAAACAAAAGGCAAGGCAAAGCAAAAGGCAAGGCAAAAGGCAAGGCAAAAGGCAAGGCAATGCAAAGGCAAGGCAAAAGGCAAGGCAAGAGGCAGGGCAAGGCAAAAGGCAAGGCAAGGCAAAAGGCAAGGCAGGGCAAGGAAAAAGGCAAGGAAAAAGGCAAGGCAAAAGGCAAGGCAAGGCAAAAGACACGGCAAAAGGCAAGGGAAGTCAAGGCAAAAGGCAAGGCAAAAGGCAAGGCAAGGCAAAAGGCTCGGCAAAAGGCAAGGCAAAGCAATGCAAAAGGCAAGGCAAAAGGCAAGGCAAAAGGCAAGGCAAGGCAAGGCAAAGGACAAGGCAAAAGGCAAGGCAAGTCAAGGCAAAAGGCAAGGAAAAAGGCAAGGCAAAAGGCAAGGCAAGGCAAAAGACACGGCAAAAGGCAAGGCAAGGCAAGGCAAAAGGCAAGGCAAAAGGCAAGGCAAGGAAAGGCAAGGCAAAAGGCAAGGCACAAGGCAAGGCAACGCAAGGCAAGGCAAAAGGCAAGGCAAAAGACAAGGCAAGGCAAGGGAAGGCAAAAAACATGGCAAAAGACAAGGCAAGGCAAGGCAAGGCAAGGCAAGGCAAAAGGCAAGGCAAGGTAAGGCAAATGACAAGGCAAAAGACAAGGCAAAAGACAAGGCAAGGCAAAAGGAAAGGCAAAAGACAAGGCAAGGCAAAGCAAAAGGCAAGGCAAAAGTCAAGGCAAGGCAAGGCAAAAGGCAACGCAAAAGGCAAGGCAAGGCAAGTCAAGGCAAAAGGCAAGGCAAAAGCCAAGGCAAAAGGCAAAACAAGGCAAAAGGCACGGCAAAAGGCAAGGCAAGGCAATGCAAAAGGCAAGGCAAAAGGCAAGGCAAGGCAAGGCAAGGCAAAAGGCAAGGCAAAAGGCAAGGCAAGTCAAGGCAAGGCAAAAGGCAAGGCAAAAGGCAAGGCAAAAGGCAAGGCAAAAGGCAGGGCAATGCAAGGCTAGGCAAAAGGAAATGCAAAAGACAAGGCAAGGCAAGGCAAGGCAAGGCAAAAGGCAGGGCAATGCAAGGCTACGCAATAGGCAGGGCAATGCAAGGCTACGCAATAGGCAAGGCAAAAGGCAGCGCAATGCAAGGCTAGGCAAAAGGCAAGGCAAAAGGCAGGGAAATGCAAGGCTAGGCAAAAGGCAAGGCAAAAGACAAGGCAAGGCAAGGCAAGGCAAGGCAAAAGACAGGGCAATGCAAGGCTACGCAAAAGGCAAGGCAAAAGGCAGCGCAATGCAAGGCTAGGCAAAAGGAAAGGCAAAAGACAAGGCAAGGCAAGGCAAGGCAAGGCAAAAGGCAGGGCAATGCAAGGCTACGCAATAGGCAAGGCAAAAGGCAGGGCAATGCAAGGCTACGCAATAGGCAAGGCAAAAGTCAGCGCAATGCAAGGCTAGGCAAAAGGCAAGGCAAAAGGCAGGGCAATGCAAGGCTAGGCAAGAGGCAAGGCAAAAGACAAGGCAAGGCAAGGCAAAGCAAGGCAAAAGACAGGGCAATGCAAGGCTACGCAAAAGGCAAGGCAAAAGGCAGCGCAATGCAAGGCTAGGCAAAAGGCAACGCAAAAGACAAGGCAAGGCAAGGCAAGGCAAGGCAAAAGGCAAGGCAAAAGACAAGGCAAGGCAAGGCAAAAGGCAAGGCAAAAGGCAAGGCAATGCAAGGCTAGGCAAAAAGCAAGGCAAAAGACAAGGCAAGGCAAGGCAAGGCAAAAGGAAAGGCAAAAGGCAAGGCAAGGCAAGACAAGGCAAAAGGCAATGCAAGACAAAAGGAAAGGCAAAAGACAAGGCAAGGCAAAGCAAAAGGCAAGGCAAAAGGCAAGGCAAGGCAAGGCAAAAGGCAAGGCAAAAGGCAAGGCAAGGCAAGGCAAAAGGCAAGGCAAAAGGCAAGGCAAAAGGCAAGGCAAGGCAAAAGGCACGGCAAAAGGCAATGCAAGGCAATGCAAAAGTCAAGGCAAAAGGCAATGCAAGGCAAGGCAAGGCAAAAGGCAAGGCAAAAGGCAAGGCAAGGCAAGGCAAGGCAAAAGGCAAGGCAAAAGGCAAGGCAAGGCAAAGCAAGGCAAAAGGCAAGGCAAAAGGCAAGGCAAAAGGCAAGGCAAAAGGCAAGGCAAAAGGCAAGGCAAGGCAAAAGGCACGGCATAAGGCAAGGCAAGGCAAATCAAAAGGCAAGGCAAAAGTCAAGGCAAGGCAAGGCAAAAGGCAAGGCAAAAGGCAAGGCAAGGCAAGTCAAGGCAAAAGGCAAGGCAAAAGGCAAGGCAAAAGGCAAAACAAGGCAAAAGACACGACAAAAGGCAAGGCAAGGCAATGCAAAAGGCAAGCCAAAAGCCAAGGCAAGGCAAGGCAATGCAAAAGGCAAGGCAAAAGGCAAGGCAATTCAAGGCAAGGCAAAAGGCAAGGCAAAAGGCAAGGCAAAAGGCAAGACAAAAGGCAAGGCAAGGCAAGGCAAAACGCAAGGCAAAAGCCAGGGCAATGCAAGGCTAGGCAAAAGGCAAGGCAAAAGACAAGGCAAGGTAAGGCAAGGCAAAAGGCAAGGCAAAAGACAAGGCAAGGCAAGGCAAAAGGCAAGGCAAAAGGCAAGGCAATGCAAGGCTAGGCAAAAAGCAAGGCAAAAGACAAGGCAAGGCAAGGCAAAAGACAAGGCAAGGCAAGGCAAGGCAAAAGGCAAGGCAAAAGACAAGGCAAGGCAAGGCAAGGCAAAAGGAAAGGCAAAAGGAAAGGCAAAAGGCAAGGCAAGGCAATGTAAGACAAATGGCCATGCAAAAGGCAAGGAAAGGCAAGGCAAAACAAAAGGCAAGGCAAAGCAAAAGGCAAGGCAAAAGGCAAGGCAAAAGGCAAGGCAATGCAAAGGCAAGGCAAAAGGCAAGGCAAGAGGCAGGGCAAGGCAAAAGGCAAGGCAAGGCAAAAGGCAAGGCAGGGCAAGGAAAAAGGCAAGGAAAAAGGCAAGGCAAAAGGCAAGGCAAGGCAAAAGACACGGCAAAAGGCAAGGGAAGTCAAGGCAAAAGGCAAGGCAAAAGGCAAGGCAAGGCAAAAGGCTCGGCAAAAGGCAAGGCAAAGCAATGCAAAAGGCAAGGCAAAAGGCAAGGCAAAAGGCAAGGCAAGGCAAGGCAAAGGACAAGGCAAAAGGCAAGGCAAGTCAAGGCAAAAGGCAAGGAAAAACGCAAGGCAAAAGGCAAGGCAAGGCAAAAGACACGGCAAAAGGCAAGGCAAGGCAAGGCAAAAGGCAAGGCAAAAGGCAAGGCAAGGAAAGGCAAGGCAAAAGGCAAGGCACAAGGCAAGGCAACGCAAGGCAAGGCAAAAGGCAAGGCAAAAGACAAGGCAAGGCAAGGGAAGGCAAAAAACATGGCAAAAGACAAGGCAAGGCAAGGCAAGGCAAGGCAAGGCAAAAGGCAAGGCAAGGTAAGGCAAATGACAAGGCAAAAGACAAGGCAAAAGACAAGGCAAGGCAAAAGGAAAGGCAAAAGACAAGGCAAGGCAAAGCAAAAGGCAAGGCAAAAGTCAAGGCAAGGCAAGGCAAAAGGCAACGCAAAAGGCAAGGCAAGGCAAGTCAAGGCAAAAGGCAAGGCAAAAGCCAAGGCAAAAGGCAAAACAAGGCAAAAGGCACGGCAAAAGGCAAGGCAAGGCAATGCAAAAGGCAAGGCAAAAGGCAAGGCAAGGCAAGGCAAGGCAAAAGGCAAGGCAAAAGGCAAGGCAAGTCAAGGCAAGGCAAAAGGCAAGGCAAAAGGCAAGGCAAAAGGCAAGGCAAAAGGCAGGGCAATGCAAGGCTAGGCAAAAGGAAATGCAAAAGACAAGGCAAGGCAAGGCAAGGCAAGGCAAAAGGCAGGGCAATGCAAGGCTACGCAATAGGCAGGGCAATGCAAGGCTACGCAATAGGCAAGGCAAAAGGCAGCGCAATGCAAGGCTAGGCAAAAGGCAAGGCAAAAGGCAGGGAAATGCAAGGCTAGGCAAAAGGCAAGGCAAAAGACAAGGCAAGGCAAGGCAAGGCAAGGCAAAAGACAGGGCAATGCAAGGCTACGCAAAAGGCAAGGCAAAAGGCAGCGCAATGCAAGGCTAGGCAAAAGGAAAGGCAAAAGACAAGGCAAGGCAAGGCAAGGCAAGGCAAAAGGCAGGGCAATGCAAGGCTACGCAATAGGCAAGGCAAAAGGCAGGGCAATGCAAGGCTACGCAATAGGCAAGGCAAAAGTCAGCGCAATGCAAGGCTAGGCAAAAGGCAAGGCAAAAGGCAGGGCAATGCAAGGCTAGGCAAGAGGCAAGGCAAAAGACAAGGCAAGGCAAGGCAAAGCAAGGCAAAAGACAGGGCAATGCAAGGCTACGCAAAAGGCAAGGCAAAAGGCAGCGCAATGCAAGGCTAGGCAAAAGGCAACGCAAAAGACAAGGCAAGGCAAGGCAAGGCAAGGCAAAAGGCAAGGCAAAAGACAAGGCAAGGCAAGGCAAAAGGCAAGGCAAAAGGCAAGGCAATGCAAGGCTAGGCAAAAAGCAAGGCAAAAGACAAGGCAAGGCAAGGCAAGGCAAAAGGAAAGGCAAAAGGCAAGGCAAGGCAAGACAAGGCAAAAGGCAATGCAAGACAAAAGGAAAGGCAAAAGACAAGGCAAGGCAAAGCAAAAGGCAAGGCAAAAGGCAAGGCAAGGCAAGGCAAAAGGCAAGGCAAAAGGCAAGGCAAGGCAAGGCAAAAGGCAAGGCAAAAGGCAAGGCAAAAGGCAAGGCAAGGCAAAAGGCACGGCAAAAGGCAATGCAAGGCAATGCAAAAGTCAAGGCAAAAGGCAATGCAAGGCAAGGCAAGGCAAAAGGCAAGGCAAAAGGCAAGGCAAGGCAAGGCAAGGCAAAAGGCAAGGCAAAAGGCAAGGCAAGGCAAAGCAAGGCAAAAGGCAAGGCAAAAGGCAAGGCAAAAGGCAAGGCAAAAGGCAAGGCAAAAGGCAAGGCAAGGCAAAAGGCACGGCATAAGGCAAGGCAAGGCAAATCAAAAGGCAAGGCAAAAGTCAAGGCAAGGCAAGGCAAAAGGCAAGGCAAAAGGCAAGGCAAGGCAAGTCAAGGCAAAAGGCAAGGCAAAAGGCAAGGCAAAAGGCAAAACAAGGCAAAAGACACGACAAAAGGCAAGGCAAGGCACTGCAAAAGGCAAGCCAAAAGCCAAGGCAAGGCAAGGCAATGCAAAAGGCAAGGCAAAAGGCAAGGCAAGGCAAGGCAAGGCAAAAGGCAAGGCAAAAGGCAAGGCAAAAGGCAAGACAAAAGGCAAGGCAAGGCAAGGCAAAACGCAAGGCAAAAGCCAGGGCAATGCAAGGCTAGGCAAAAGGCAAGGCAAAAGACAAGGCAAGGCTAGGCAAGGCAAAAGGCAAGGCAAAAGACAAGGCAAGGGAAGGCAAAAGGCAAGGCAAAAGGCAAGGCAATGCAAGGCTAGGCAAAAAGCAAGGCAAAAGACAAGGCAAGGCAAGGCAAAAGACAAGGCAAGGCAAGGCAAGGCAAAAGGCAAGGCAAAAGACAAGGCAAGGCAAGGCAAGGCAAAAGGAAAGGCAAAAGGAAAGGCAAAAGGAAAGGCAAGGCAATGTAAGACAAATGGCCATGCAAAAGGCAAGGAAAGGCAAGGCAAAACAAAAGGCAAGGCAAAGCAAAAGGCAAGGCAAAAGGCAAGGCAAAAGGCAAGGCAATGCAAAGGCAAGGCAAAAGGCAAGGCAAGAGGCAGGGCAAGGCAAAAGGCAAGGCAAGGCAAAAGGCAAGGCAGGGCAAGGAAAAAGGCAAGGAAAAAGGCAAGGCAAAAGGCAAGGCAAGGCAAAAGACACGGCAAAAGGCAAGGGAAGTCAAGGCAAAAGGCAAGGCAAAAGGCAAGGCAAGGCAAAAGGCTCGGCAAAAGGCAAGGCAAAGCAATGCAAAAGGCAAGGCAAAAGGCAAGGCAAAAGGCAAGGCAAGGCAAGGCAAAGGACAAGGCAAAAGGCAAGGCAAGTCAAGGCAAAAGGCAAGGAAAAAGGCAAGGCAAAAGGCAAGGCAAGGCAAAAGACACGGCAAAAGGCAAGGCAAGGCAAGGCAAAAGGCAAGGCAAAAGGCAAGGCAAGGAAAGGCAAGGCAAAAGGCAAGGCACAAGGCAAGGCAACGCAAGGCAAGGCAAAAGGCAAGGCAAAAGACAAGGCAAGGCAAAAGGAAAGGCAAAAGACAAGGCAAGGCAAAGCAAAAGGCAAGGCAAAAGTCAAGGCAAGGCAGGGCAAAAGGCAACGCAAAAGGCAAGGCAAGGCAAGTCAAGGCAAAAGGCAAGGCAAAAGCCAAGGCAAAAGGCAAAACAAGGCAAAAGGCACGGCAAAAGTCAAGGCAAGGCAATGCAAAAGGCAAGGCAAAAGGCAAGGCAAGGCAAGGCAAGCAAAAGGCAAGGCAAAAGGCAAGGCAAGTCAAGGCAAGGCAAAAGGCAAGGCAAAAGGCAAGGCAAAAGGCAAGGCAAAAGGCAGGGCAATGCAAGGCTAGGCAAAAGGAAAGGCAAAAGACAAGGCAAGGCAAGGGAAGGCAAGACAAAAGGCAGGGCAATGCAAGGCTACGCAATAGGAAGGGCAATGCAAGGCTACGCAATAGGCAAGGCAAAAGGCAGCGCAATGCAAGGCTAGGCAAAAGGCAAGGCAAAAGGCAGGGAAATGCAAGGCTAGGCAAAAGGCAAGGCAAAAGCCAAGGCAAGGCAAGGCAAGGCAAGGCAAAAGACAGGGCAATGCAAGGCTACGCAAAAGGCAAGGCAAAAGGCAGCGCAATGCAAGGCTAGGCAAAAGGCAACGCAAAAGACAAGGCAAGGCAAAAGGCAAGGCAAAAGGCAAGGCAATGCAAGGCTAGGCAAAAAGCAAGGCAAAAGACAAGGCAAGGCAAGGGAAAAGACAAGGCAAGGGAAGGCAAGGCAAAAGGCAAGGCAAAAGACAAGGCAAGGCAAGGCAAAAGGCAAGGCAAAAGGCAAGGCAATGCAAGGCTAGGCAAAAAGCAAGGCAAAAGACAAGGAAAGGCAAGGCAAGGCAAAAGGAAAGGCAAAAGGCAAGGCAAGGCAAGACAAGGCAAAAGGCAAGGCAAGACAAAAGGAAAGGCAAAAGACAAGGCAAGGCAAAGCAAAAGGCAAGGCAAAAGGCAAGGCAAGGCAAGGCAAGGCAAAAGGCAAGGCAAAAGGCAAGGCAAGGCAAGGCAAAAGGCAAGGCAAAAGGCAAGGCAAAAGGCAAGGCAAGGCAAAAGGCACGGCAAAAGGCAATGCAAGGCAATGCAAAAGTCAAGGCAAAAGGCAAGGCAAGGCAAGGCAAGGCAAAAGGCAAGGCAAAAGGCAAGGCAAAAGGCAAGGCAAGGCAAAAGGCAAGGCAAAAGGCCAGGCAAAAGGCAAGGCAAGGGAAAAGGCAAGGCAAAAGGCAAGGCAAAAGGCAAGGCAAGGCAAAAGGCACGGCAAAAGGCAATGCAAGGCAATGCAAAAGTCAAGGCAAAAGGCAAGGCAAGGCAAGGCAAGGCAAAAGGCAAGGTAAAAGGCAAGGCAAGGCAAGGCAAGGCAAAAGGCAAGGCAAAAGGCAAGGCAAGGCAAAGGCAAGGCAAAAGGCAAGGCAAGGAAAGACAAGGCAAAAGGCAAGGCAAGTCAAGGCAAGACAAAAGGCAAGGCATAAGACAAGGCAAGGCAAATCAAAAGGCAAGGCAAAAGTCAAGGCAAGGCAAAAGTCAAGGCAAGGCAAGGCAAAAGGCAAGGCAAAAGGCAAGGCAAGGCAAGTCAAGGCAAAAGGCAAGGCAAAAGGCAAAGCAAAAGGCAAAACAAGGCAAAAGACACGACAAAAGTCAAGGCAAGGCAAGGCAATGCAAAAGGCAAGCCAAAAGCCAAGGCAAGGCAAGGCAATGCAAAAGGCAAGGCAAAAGGCAAGGCAAGTCAAGGCAAGGCAAAAGGCAAGGCAAAAGGCAAGGCAAGGCAAGGCAAAAGGCAAGGCAAAAGGCAAGGCAATGCAAGGCTAGGCAAAAAGCAAGGCAAAAGACAAGGCAAGGCAAGGCAAAAGACAAGGCAAGGCAAGGCAAGGCAAAAGGCAAGGCAAAAGACAAGGCAAGGCAAGGCAAGGCAAAAGGAAAGGCAAAAGACAAGGCAAGGCAAGGCAAGGCAAAAGGAAAGGCAAAAGGAAAGGAAAAAGGCAAGGCAAGGCAATGTAAGACAAATGGCCATGCAAAAGGCAAGGAAAGGCAAGGCAAAACAAAAGGCAAGGCAAAGCAAAAGGCAAGGCAAAAGGCAAGGCAAAAGGCAAGGCAATGCAAAGGCAAGGCAAAAGGCAAGGCAAGAGGCAGGGCAAGGCAAAAGGCAAGGCAAGGCAAAAGGCAAGGCAGGGCAAGGAAAAAGGCAAGGAAAAAGGCAAGGCAAAAGGCAAGGCAAGGCAAAAGACACGGCAAAAGGCAAGGGAAGTCAAGGTAAAAGGCAAGGCAAAAGGCAAGGCAAGGCAAAAGGCACGGCAAAAGGCAAGGCAAAGCAATGCAAAAGGCAAGGCAAAAGGCAAGGCAAAAGGCAAGGCAAGGCAAGGCAAAGGACAAGGCAAAAGGCAAGGCAAGTCAAGGCAAAAGGCAAGGAAAAAGGCAAGGCAAAAGGCAAGGCAAGGCAAAAGACACGGCAAAAGGCAAGGCAAGGCAAGGCAAAAGGCAAGGCAAAAGGCAAGGCAAGGAAAGGCAAGGCAAAAGGCAAGGCACAAGGCAAGGCAACGCAAGGCAAGGCAAAAGGCAAGGCAAAAGACAAGGCAAGGCAAGGCAAGGCAAAAAACATGGCAAAAGACAAGGCAAGGCAAGGCAAGGCAAGGCAAGGCAAAAGGCAAGGCAAGGTAAGGCAAATGGCAAGGCAAAAGACAAGGCAAAAGACAAGGCATGGCAAAAGGCAAGGCAAAAGTCAAGGCAAGGCAAGGCAAAAGGCAACGCAAAAGGCAAGGCAAGGCAAGTCAAGGAAAAAGGCAAGGCAAAAGCCAAGGCAAAAGGCAAAACAAGGCAAAAGGCACGGCAAAAGGCAAGGCAAGGCAATGCAAAAGGCAAGGCAAAAGGCAAGGCAAGGCAAGGCAAGGCAAAAGGCAAGGCAAAAGGCAAGGCAAAAGGCAAGGCAAAAGGCAGGGCAATGCAAGGCTAGGCAAAAGGAAAGGCAAAAGACAAGGCAAGGCAAGGCAAGGCAAGGCAAAAGGCAGGGCAATGCAAGGCTACGCAATAGGCAGGGCAATGCAAGGCTACGCAATAGGAAAGGCAAAAGGCAGCGCAATGCAAGGCTAGGCAAAATGCAAGGCAAAAGGCAGGGAAATGCAAGGCTAGGCAAAAGGCAAGGCAAAAGACAAGGCAAGGCAAGGCAAGGCAAGGCAAAAGACAGGGCAATGCAAGGCTACGCAAAAGGCAAGGCAAAAGGCAGCGCAATGCAAGGCTAGGCAAAAGGCAACGCGAAAGACAAGGCAAGGCAAGGCAAGGCAAGGCAAAAGGCAAGGCAAAAGACAAGGCAAGGTAAAAGGCAAGGCAAAAGGCAAGGCAATGCAAGGCTAGGCAAAAAGCAAGGCAAAAGACAAGGCAAGGCAAGGGAAAAGACAAGGCAAGGGAAGGCAAGGCAAAAGGCAAGGCAAAAGACAAGGCAAGGCAAGGCAAGGCAAAACGAAAGGCAAAAGGCAAGGCAAGGCAATGTAAGACAAATGGCAAGGCAAAAGGCAAGGAAAGGCAAGGCAAAGCAAAAGGCAAGGCAATGCAAAAGGCAAGGTAAAAGGCAAGGCAAGGCAAAGGCAAGGCAAAAGGCAAGGCAAGGCAAGACAAGGCAAAAGGCAAGGCAAGGCAAAAGGCAAGGCAAAAGGCAAGGCAAAAGGCAAGGCAAGGCAAGGCAAAAGGCAAGGCAAAAGGCAAGGCAAGGAAAAAGGCAAGGCAAAAGGCAAGGCAGGCAAGGCAAAAGGCAAGGCAGGCAAGGCAAAAGGCAAGGCAAGACAAAAGGCAAGGCAAAAGGCAAGGCAAGGCAAGGCAAGGCAAAAGGCAAGGCAAAAGGCAAGGCAAAGCAAGGCAAGGCAAAAGGCCAGGCAAAAAGCAAGGCAAGGCAAGGCAAGGCAAAAGGCAAGGCAAGGCAAAAGGCAAGGCAAGGCAAAAGGCAAGTCAAGGCAAGGCAAAAGACAAGGCAAGGCAAGGCAGGGCAAAAGGCAAGGCAAGGCAAGGCAAAAGGCAAGGCAAGGCAAAAGGCAAGGCAAGGCAAAAGGCAAGTCAAGGCAAGGCAAAAGACAAGACAAGGCAAGGCAGGGCAAAAGGCAAGGCAAAAGGCAAGGCAAATGGCAAGGCAAGGCAAGGCAAAAGGCAAGGCAAAAGGCAAGGCAAGTCAAGGCAAGGCAAAAGGCCAATCAACAGACAAGGCAAGGAAAGGCAGAGAAAAAGGCAAGGCAGAAGGCAAGGCAAGGCAAGGCAAGGCAAGGCAAAAGGCAAGGAAAAAGGCAAGGCAAGGCAAGGTAAGACAAATGGCAAGGCAAAAGGCAAGGCAAGGGAAGGCAAGGCAAAAGGCAAGGCAAAAGGCAAGGAAGGACAAGGCAACAGCAAAGGCAAAAGGCAAGGCTTGGCAAGGCAAAAGGCAAGGCAAAATGCAAGGCAAGGCAAGGCAAGGTAAGGCAAGGCAAAAGGCAAGGGAAGGCAAGGCAAGGCAAGGTAACGCAAGTCAAAAGGCAAGGGAAGGCAAGGCAAGGTAAAAGGCAAGCCAAATGGCAAGGCAAGTCAGCGCAAAAGGCAAGGCAAGGCAAGGCAAACGGCAAGGCAAGGCAAGGCAAAAGGCAAGGCGAAAGGCAAGGCAAGGCAAGGCAAGGCAAAAGGCAAGGCAAAAGGCAAGGCAATGCAAAGCAAAAGGCAAGGCAAAAGGCAAGGCAAGGAAAGGCAAGGGAAAAGGCAAGGCAAAAGGCAAGGCAAGGCAGGGCAAAAGGCAAGGCAAAAGGCAAGGCAAAAGTGAAGGCAAGGCAAAAGGCACGGCAAAAGGCAATGCAAGGCAATGCAAAAGTCAAGGCAAAAGGCAAGGCAAGGCAAGGCAAGGCAAAAGGCAAGGTAAAAGGCAAGGCAAGGAAAGGCAAGGCAAAAGGCAAGGCAAAAGGCAAGGCAAGGCAAGGTAAGGCAAAAGGCAAGGCAAAAGGCAAGGCAAAAGGCAAGGCAAGGCAAAAGGCACGGCAAAAGGCAATGCAAGGCAATGCAAAAGTCAAGGCAAAAGGAAAGGCAAGACAAGGCAAGGAAAAAAGGCAAGGTAAAAGGCAAGGCAAGGCAAGGCAAAAGGAAAGGCAAAAGGCAAGGCAAGGCAAGGCAAAAGGAAAGGCAAAAGGCAAGGCAAGGCAAGGCAAAAGGCAAGGCAAAAGGCAAGGCAAGGCAAGGCTGGGCAAAAGGCAAGGCAAGGCAAGGCAAGGCAAGACAAAAGGAAAGGCAAAATGAAACGCAAAAGGCAAGGCAAGGCAAAGTAAAACAAATGGCAAGGCAAAAGGCAGGGCAAGGCAAAAGGCAAGGCAATGCAAAAGGCAAGGCAAAAGGCAAGGCAAGAGGCAAGGCAAGGCAAAAGGCAAGGCAAGGCAAGGCAAAAGGCAAGGAAAAAGGAAAGGCAAAAGGCAAGGCAAGGCAAAAGACACGGCAAAAGGCAAGGGAAGTCAAGACAAAAGGCAAGGCAAAAGGCAAGGCAAAAGACAAGGCAAGGCAAAACGCTCGGCAAATGGCAACGCAAAGCAATGCAAAAGGCAAGGCAAAAGGCAAGGAAAAAGGCAAGGCAAGGCAAGGCAAAAGGCAAAGGACAAGGCAAAAGGCAAGGCAAGTCAAGGCAAAAGGCAAGGAAAAAGGCAAGGCAAAAGGCAAGGCAAGGCAAAAGACACGGCAAAAGGCAAGGCAAGGCAAGGCAAAAGGCAAGGCACAAGGCAAGGCAACGCAAGGCAACGCAAAAGGCAAGCCAAAAGACAAGGCAAGGCAAGGCAAGGCAAAAGACATGGCAAAAGACAAGTCAAGGCAAGGCAAGGCAAGGCAAAAGGCAAGGCAAGGTAAGGTAAGGCAAATGGCAAGGCAAAAGGCAACGAAAGGCAAGGCAAGGTAAAAGGCAACACAAGGCAAAAGGCAAGGCAAAAGGCAAGGCAAGGCACAGGCAAGGCAAAGGCAAGGCAAGGCAAGACAAGGCAAAAGGCAAGGCAAGTCAAGGCAAGACAAAAGGAAAGGCAAAAGACAAGGCAAGGCAAAGCAAAAGGCAAGGCAACAGGCAAGGCAAGGCAAGGCAAAAGGCAAGGCAAAAGGCAAGACAAGGCTAGGCAAGGCAAAAGGCAAGGCAAAAGGCAAGGCAAAAGGCAAGGCAAGGCAAAAGGCACGGCAAAAGGCAAGGCAAGGCAAGGCAAAACGCAAGGCAAAAGGCAAGGCAAAAGGCAAGGCAAGGCAAAAGGCAAGGCAAGGCAAAAGGCAAGGCGAAAGGAAACGCAAAAGGCAAGGCAAGGCAAGGTAAGACAAATGGCAAGTCAAAAGGCAAGGCAAAACGCAAGGCATGGCAAAAGGCAAGGCAATGCAAAAGGCAAGGCAAAAGGAAAGGCAAGAGGCAAGGCAAGGCAAAAGGCAAGGCAAGGAAAAGGCAAGGCAAGGCAAGGCAAAAGACAAGGAAAAAGGCAAGGCAAAATTCAAGGCAAAGCAAAAGACACGGCAAAAGGCAAGGGAAGTCAAGACAAAAGGCAAGGCAAAAGGCAAGGCAAAAGGCAAGGCAAGGCAAAAGGCACGTCAAAAGGCAAGGCAAAGTAATGCAAAAGGCAAGGCAAAAGACATGGCAAAAGGCAAGGCAAGGCAAGGCAAGGCAAAGCACAAGGCAAAAGGCAAGGCAAGTCAAGGCAAAAGGCAAGGAAAAAGGCAAGGCAAAAGGCAAGGCAAGGCAAAAGACATGGCAAAAGGCAAGGCAAGGCAAGGCAAAAGGCAAGGCAAAAGGCAAGGCAAGGAAAGGCAAGGCAAAAGGCAAGGCACAAGGCAAGGCAACGCAAGGCAAGGCAAAAGGCAAGGCAAAAGACAAGGCAAGGCAAGGCAAGGCTAAAGACATGGCAAAAGACAAGGCAAGGCAAGGCAAGGCAAGGCAAGGCAAAAGGCAAGGCAAGGCAAGGTAAGGCAAATGGCAAGGCCAAAGGCAACGAAAGGCAAGGCAAGGCAAAAGGCAACACAAGGCAAAAGGCAAGGCAAAAGGCAAGGCAAGGCAAAGGCAAGGCAAAAGGCAAGGCAAGTCAAGACAAGGCAAAAGGCAAGGCAAGTCAAGGCAAGACAAAAGGAAAGGCAAAAGACAAGGCAAGGCAAAGCAAAAGGCAAGGCAACAGGCTAGGCAAGGCAAGGCAAAAGGCAAGGCAAAAGGCAAGGCAAGGCAAGGCAAGGCTAAAAGCAAGGCATAAGGCAAGGCAAGGCAAGGCAAAAGGCAAGGCAAAAGGCAAGGCAAAACGCAGGGCAAAACGCAAGGCAAAAGGCAAGGTAAGGCAAGGCAAAAGGCAAGGCAAAAGGCAAAACAAGGCCAAAGGCACGGCAAAAGGCAAGGCAAGGCAATGCAAAAGGCAAGGCAAAAGGCAAGGCAAGGCAAGGCAAGGCAAAAGGCAAGACAAAAGGCAAGGCAAGTCAAGGCAAGGAAAAAGGCAAGGCAAAAGGCAAGGCAAGGCAAGGCAAATGGAAAGGCAAAAGGAAAGGCAAAAGGCAAGGCAAGGCAAGGCAAAAGGCAAGGCAAAAGGCAAGGCAATGCAAGGCTAGGCAAAAGGCAAGGCAAAAGACAAGGCAAGGCAAGGCAAGGCAAGGCAAAACACAAGGCAAAAGACAACGCAAGGCAAGGCAAAAGGCAAGGCAAAAGGCAAGGCAATGCAAGGCTAGGCAAAAAGCAAGGCAAAAGAAAAGGCAAGGCAAGGCAAAAGACAAGGCAAGGCAAGGCAAGGCAAAAGGCAAGGCAAAAGACAAGGCAAGTCAAGGCAAGGCAAAAGGAAAGGCAAAAGGAAAGGCAAAAGGCAAGGCAAGGCAAGGTAAGACAAATGGCAAGACAAAAGGCAAGGAAAGGCAAGGCGAAGCAAAAGGCAAGGCAATGCAAAAGGCAAGGCAAAAGGCAAGGCAAGGCAAAGGCAAGGCAAAAGGCAAGGCAAGGCAAGACAAGGCAAAAGGCAAGGCAAGGCAAAAGGCAAGGCAAAAGGCAAGGCAAAAGGTAAGGCAAGGCAAGGCAAAAGGCAAGGCAAAAGGCAAGGCAAGGCAAAAGGCAAGGCAAAAGGCAAGGCAAGGAAAGGCAAAAGGCAAGGAAAGGCAATGCAAAAGGCAAGGCAAAAGGCAAGGCAAGGCAAGGCAAGGCAAAAGGCAAGACAAAAGGCAAGGCAAGTCAAGGCAAGGAAAAAGGCAAGGCAAAAGGCAAGGCAAGGCAAGGCAAAAGGAAAGGCAAAACACAAGGCAAAAGACAACGCAAGGCAAGGCAAAAGGCAAGGCAAAAGGCAAGGCAATGCAAGGCTAGGCAAAAAGCAAGGCAAAAGAAAAGGCAAGGCAAGGCAAAAGACAAGGCAAGGCAAGGCAACGCAAAAGGCAAGGCAAAAGACAAGGCAAGGCAAGGCAAGGCAAAAGGAAAGGCAAAAGGAAAGGCAAAAGGCAAGGCAAGGCAAGGTAAGACAAATGGCAAGACAAAAGGCAAGGAAAGGCAAGGCGAAGCAAAAGGCAAGGCAATGCAAAAGGCAAGGCAAAATCAAGGCAAGGCAAAGGCAAGGAAAAAGGCAAGGCAAGGCAAGACAAGGCAAAAGGCAAGGCAAGGCAAAAGGCAAGGCAAAAGGCAAGGCAAAAGGTAAGGCAAGGCAAGGCAAAAGGCAAGGCAAAAGGCAAGGCAAGGCAAAAGGCAAGGCAAAAGGCAAGGCAAGGCAAGGCAAAAGGCAAGGCAAAAGGCAAGGCAAGGCAAAAGGCAAGGCAAAAGGCAAGGCAAGGAAAGGCAAAAGGCAAGGCAAGGCAAAAGGCAAGGCAAAAGGCAAGGCAAGGCAAGGCAAGGCAAAAGGCAAGGCAAAAGGCAAGGCAAAGCAAGGCAAGGCAAAAGGCAAGGCAAAAGGCAAGACAAGGCAAAAGGCAAGGCAAGGCAAAAGGCAAGGCAAAAGGCAAGGTAAGGCAAAAGGCAAGGCAAAAGGCAAGGCAAGGCAAAAGGCAAGGCAAAAGGCAAGGTAAGGCAAAAGGCAAGGCAAAAGGGAAGGCAAGGCAAGGCAAGGCACAAGGCAAGGCAAAAGGCCAGGCAAAGCAAGGCAAGGCAAAAGGCCAGGAAAAAGGCAAGGCAAGGCAAGGCAAGGCAAAAGGCAAGGCAAGGCAAAAGGCAAGGCAAGGCAAGGCAAAAGACAAGGCAAGGCAAGGCAGGGCAAAAGGCAAGGCAAATGGCAGTGCAAAAGGCAAGGCAAGGCAAGGAAAGGCAAAAGGCAAGGCAAAAGGCAAGGCAAGTCAAGGCAAGGCAAAAGGCCAATCAAAAGACAAGGCAAGGAAAGGCAGGTCAAAAGGCAAGGCAAAAGTCAAGGCAAGACAAGGCAAAAGTCAAGGCAAGACAAGGCAACAGGCAAGGCCAAAGGCAAGGCTTGGCAATGCAAAAGGCAAGGCAAAATGCAAGGCAAGGCAAAGCAAAAGGCAAGGCAACAGACAAGGCAAGGCAAGGAAAAAGGCAAGGCAAAAGGCAAGGCAAGGCAAGGCAAGGCTAAAGGCAAGGCATAAGGCAAGGCAAGGCAAGGCAAAAGGCAAGGCAAAAGGCAAGGCAAGGCAAGGCAAGGCAAAAGGCAAGGCAAAAGGCAAGGCAAGGCAAGGCAAGGCAAAGCACAAGACAAAAGGCAAGGCAAGTCAAGGCAAAAGGCAAGGAAAAAGGCAAGGCAAAAGGCAAGGTAAGGCAAAAGACACGGCAAAAGGCAAGGCAAGGCAAGGCAAAAGGCAAGGCAAAAGGCAAGGCAAGGAAAGGCAAGGCACAAGGCAAGGCACAAGGCAAGGCAACGCAACGCAAGGCAAAAGGCAAGGCAAAAGACAAGGCAAGGCAAGGCAAGGCAAAAGACATGGCAAAAGACAAGGCAAGGCAAGGCAAGGCAAGGCAAGGCAAGGCAAGGCAAGGCAAAAGGCAAGGCAAGGCAAGGCAATAGGCAAGGCAAGGTAATGTAAGGCAAATGGGAAGGCAAAAGGCAACGAAACGAAAGGCAAGGCAAAAGGCAACACAAGCCAAACGGCAAGGCAAAAGGCAAGGCAAGGCAAAGGCAAGGCAAAAGGCAAGGTAAGGCAAAAGGCAAGGCAAAAGGGAAGGCAAGGCAAGGCAAGTCAAGGCAAGGCAAATGCCAATCCAAAGACAAGGCAATGCAAAAGGCAAGGCAAAAGGCAAAGCAAAAGGCAAGGCAAGGCAAAGGCAAGGCAAAAAGCAAGGCAAGGCAAGACAAGGCAAAAGGCAGGGCAAAAGGCAAGGCAAAAGGCAAGGCAAGGCAAAAGGCAAAGCAAAAGGCAAGGCAAGGCAAGGCAAAAGGCAAGGCAAGGCAAGGCAAAGGCAAGGCAAGGCAAAAGGCAAGGCAAAAGGCAAGGCAAGGCAAGGCAAGGCAAAAGGCAAGGCAAAAGGCAAGGCAAAGCAAGGCAAGGCAAAAGGCCAAAAGGCAAGGCAAAGGCAAGGCAAGGCAAAAGGCAAGGCAAAAAGCAAGGCAAAAGAAAAGGCAAGGCAAGGCAAAAGACAAGGCAAGGCAAGGCAAGGCAAAAGGCAAGGTAAAAAACAAGGCAAGGCAAGGCAAGGCAAAAGGAAAGGCAAAAGGAAAGGCAAAAGGCAAGGCAAGGCAAGGTAAGACAAATGGCAAGACAAAAGGCAAGGAAAGGCAAGGCGAAGCAAAAGGCAAGGCAATGCAAAAGGCAAGGCAAAAGGCAAGGCAAGGCAAAGGCAAGGCAAAAGGCAAGGCAAGGCAAGACAAGACAAAAGGTAAGGCAAGGCAAAAGGCAAGGCAAAAGGCAAGGCAAGGCAAAAGGCAAGGCAAAAGGCAAGGCAAAAGGTAAGGCAAGGCAAGGCAAAAGGCAAGGCAAAAGGCAAGGCAAGGCAAAAGGCAAGGCAAAAGGCAAGGCAAGGCAAGGCAAAAGGCAAGGCAAGGCAAAAGGCAAGGCAAAAGGCAAGGCAAGGCAAGGCAAAGCAAAAGGCAAGGCAAAAGGCAAGGCAAAGCAAGGCAAGGCAAAGGCAAGGCAAAAGGCAAGGCAAGGCAAGACAAGGCAAAAGGCAAGGCAAGGCAAAAGGCAAGGCAAAAGGCAAGGTAAGGCAAAAGGCAAGGCAAAAGGGAAGGCAAGGCAAGGCAAGGCAAAAGGCAAGGCAAAAAGCCAGGCAAAGCAAGGCAAGGCAAAAGGCCAGGCAAAAGGCAAGGCAAGGCAAGGGAAGGCAAAAGGCAAGGCAAGGAAAAAAGGCAAGGCAAGGCAAGGCAAAAGACAAGGCAAGGCAAGGCAGGGCAAAAGGCAAGGCAAATGGCAATGCAAAAGGCAAGGCAAGGCAAGGAAAGGCAAAAGGCAAGGCAAAAGGAAAGGCAAGTCAAGGCAAGGCAAAAGGCCAATCAAAAGACAAGGCAAGGAAAGGCAGGTCAAAAGGCAAGGCAAAAGGCAAGGCAAGGCAAGGCAAGGCAAAAGGCAAGGCAAAAGGCAAGGCAAGGCAAGGTAAGACAAATTGCAAGGCAAAAGGCAAGGCAAGGCAAGGCAAGGCAAAAGGCAAGGCAAAAGGCAAGGCAAGACAAGGCAACAGGCAAGGCAAAAGGCAAGGTTTGGCAAGGCAAAAGGCAAGGCAAAATGCAAGGCAAGGCAAAGCAAAAGGCAAGGCAACAGGCAAGGCAAGGCAAGGCAAAAGGCAAGGCAAAAGGCAAGGCAAGGCAAGGCAAGGCTAAAGGCAAGGTAAAAGGCAAGGCAAAAGGCAAGGCAAGGCAAAAGGCAAGGCAAAAGGCAAGGCAAGGCAAGGCAAGGCAAAGGACAAGGCAAAAGGCAAGGCAAGTCACGGCAAAAGGCAAGGAAAAAGGCAAGGCAAGGCAAGGCAAGGCAAGGCAAGGCAAGGCAAGGCAAGGTAAAAGGCAAGGCAAGGTAAGGTAAGGCAAATGGCAAGGCAAAAGGCAACGAAACGCAAGGCAAGGCAAAAGGCAACACAAGCCAAAAGGCAAGGCAAAAGGCAAGGCAAGGCAAAGCCAAGGCAAAAGGCAAGGCAAGTCAAGACAAGGCAAAAGGCAAGGCAAGTCAAGGCAAGACAAAAGGAAAGGCAAAAGACAAGTCAAGGCAAAGCAAAAGGCAAGACAACAGGCAAGGCAAGGCAAGGCAAAAGGCAAGGCAAAAGGCAAGGCAAGGCAAGGCAAGGCTAAAGGCAAGGCATAAGGCAAGGCAAGGCAAGGCAAAAGGCAAGGCAAAAGGCAAGGCAAAACGCAGGGCAAAAGGCAAGGCAAAAGGCAAAAGGCACGGCAAAAGGCAAGGCAAGGCAATGCAAAAGGCAAGGTAAAAAGCAAGGCAAGGCAAGGCAAGGCAAAAGGCAAGGCAAAAGGCAAGGCAAGTCAAGGCAAAGAAAAAGGCAAGGCAAAAGGCAAGGCAAGGCAAGGCAAAAGGCAAGGCAAAAGGCAAGGCAATGCAAGGCTAGGCAAAAGGCAAGGCAAAAGACAAGGCAAGGCAAGGCAAGACAAGGCAAAACACAAGGCAAAAGACAACGCAAGGCAAGGCAAAAGGCAAGGCAAAAGGCAAGGCAATGCAAGGCTAGGCAAAAAACAAGGCAAAAGACAAGGCAAGGCAAGGCAAAAGACAAGGCAAGGCAAGGCAAGGCAAAAGGCAAGGCAAAAGACAAGGCAACGCAAGGCAAGGCAAAAGGAAAGGCAAAAGGAAAGGCAAAAGGCAAGGCAAGGCAAGGTAAGACAAATGGCAAGACAAAAGGCAAGGAAAGGCAAGGCAAAGCAAAAGGCAAGGCAATGCAAAAGGCAAGGCAAAAGGCAAGGCAAGGCAAAGGCAAGGCAAAAGGCAAGGCAAGGCAAGACAAGGCAAAAGGCAAGGCAAGGCAAAAGGCAAGGCAAAAGGCAAGGCAAAAGGTAAGGCAAGGCAAGGCAAAAGGCAAGGCAAAAGGCAAGGAAAGGCAAAAGGCAAGGCAAAAGGCAAGGCAAGGCAAAAGGCAAGGCAAAAGGCAAGGCAAGGCAAGGCAAAAGGCAAGGCAAGGCAAAAGGCAAGGCAAAAGGCAAGGCAAGGCAAGGCAAGGCAAAAGGCAAGGCAAAAGGCAAGGAAAAGAAGGCAAGGCAAAGGCAAGGCAAAAGGCAAGGAAAGGCAAGACAAGGCAAAAGGCAAGGCAAGGCAAAAGGAAAGGCAAAAGGCAAGGTAAGGCAAAAGGAAGGCAAAAGGGAAGGAAAGGCAAGGCAAAAGGCAAGGCAAAAGGCAAGGCAAGGCAAGGCAAGGCAAAAGGCAAGGCAAAAGGCAAGGCAAAGCAAGGCAAGGCAAAGGCAAGGCAAAAGGCAAGGAAAGGCAAGATAAGGCAAAAGGCAAGGCAAAGCAAAAGGCAAGGGAAAAGGCAAGGTAAGGCAAAAGGCAAGGCAAAAGGGAAGGCAAGGCAAGGCAAGTCAAGGCAAGGAAAATGCCAATCAAAAGACAAGGCAATGCAAAAGGCAAGGCAAAAGGCAAGGCAAAAGGCAAGGCAAGGCAAAGGCAAGGCAAAAGGCAAGGCAAGGCAAGACAAGGCAAAAGGCAAGGCAAGGCAAAAGGCAGGGCAAAAGGCAAGGCAAAAGGCAAGGCAAGGCAAGGCAAAAGGCAAGGCAAAAGGCAAGGCAAGGCAAAAGGCAAAGCAAAAGGCAAGGCAAGGCAAGGCAAAAGGCAAGGCAAGGCAAGGCAAAGGCAAGGCAAGGCAAAAGGCAAGGCAAAAGGCAAGGCAAGGCAAGGCAAGGCAAAAGGCAAGGCAAAAGGCAAGGCAAAGCAAGGCAAGGCAAAAGGCCAGGCAAGGCAAGGCAAAGGACAGGCAAGGCAAAAGGCAAGGCAAAAAGCAAGGCAAACAAAAGGCAAGGCAAGGCAAAAGACAAGGCAAGGCAAGGCAAGGCAAAAGGCAAGGCAAAAGACAAGGCAAGGCAAGGCAAGGCAAAAGGAAAGGCAAAAGGAAAGGCAAAAGGCAAGGCAAGGCAAGGTAAGACAAATGGCAAGACAAAAGGCAAGGAAAGGCAAGGCGAAGCAAAATGCAAGGCAATGCAAAAGGCAAGGCAAAAGGCAAGGCAAGGCAAAGGCAAGGCAAAAGGCAAGGCAAGGCAAGACAATACAAAAGGCAAGGCAAGGCAAAAGGCAAGGCAAAAGGCAAGGCAAAAGGTAAGGCAAGGCAAGGCAAAAGGCAAGGCAAAAGGCAAGGCAAGTCAAAAGGCAAGGCAAAAGGCAAGGCAAGGAAAGGCAAAAGGCAAGGCAAGGCAAAAGGCAAGGCAAAAGGCAAGGCAAGGCAAGGCAAAGCAAAAGGCAAGGCAAAAGGCAAGGCAAAGCAAGGCAAGGCAAAGGCAAGGAAAAAGGCAAGGCAAGGCAAGACAAGGCAAAAGGCAAGGCATGGCAAAAGGCAAGGCAAAAGGCAAGGTAAGGCAAAAGGCAAGGCAAAAGGGAAGGCAAGGCAAGGCAAGGCAAAAGGCAAGGCAAAAGGCCAGGCAAAGCAAGGCAAGGCAAAAGGCCAGGCAAAAGGCAAGGCAAGGCAAGGGAAGGCAAAAGGCAAGGCAAGGCAAAAGGCAAGGCAAGGCAAGGCAAAAGACAAGGCAAGGGAAGGCAGGGCAAAAGGCAAGGCAAATGGCAATGCAAAAGGCAAGGCAAGGCAAGGAAAGGCAAAAGGCAAAGCAAAAGGCAAGGCAAGTCAAGGCAAGGCAAAAGGCTAATCAAAAGACAAGGCAAGGAAAGGCAGGTCAAAAGGCAAGGCAAAAGGCAAGGCAAGGCAAGGCAAGGCAAAAGGCAAGGCAAAAGGCAAGGCAAGGCAAGGTAAGACAAATTGCAAGGCAAAAGGCAAGGCAAGGCAAGGCAAGGCAAAAGGCAAGGCAAAAGTCAAGGCAAGACAAGGCAACAGGCAAGGCAAAAGGCAAGGCTTGGCAAGGCAAAAGGCAAGGCAAAATGCAAGGCAAGGCAAAGCAAAAGGCAAGGCAACAGGCAAGGCAAGGCAAGGCAAAAGGCAAGGCAAAAGGCAAGGCAAGGCAAGGCAAGGCTAAAGGCAAGGCATAAGGCAAGGCAAGGCAAGGCAAAAGGCAAGGCAAAAGGCAAGGCAAGGCAAGGCAAGGCAAAAGGCAAGGCAAAAGGCAAGGCAAGGCAAGGTAAGACAAATGGGAAGACAAAAGGCAAGGCAACTCAAGGGAAAAGAAAAGGCAAGGCAAGGCAAAAGAAAAGGCAAGGCAAGGCAAGGCAAAAGGCAGGGCAAAAGACAAGGCAAGGCAAGGCAAAAGGAAAGGCAAAAGGAAAGGCAAAAGGCAAGGCAAGGCAACGTAATACAAATGGCAAGACAAAAGGCAAGGAAAGGCAAGGCAAAGCAAAAGGCAAGGCAATGTAAAAGGCAAGGCAAAAGGCAAGGCAAGGCAAAGGCAAGGCAAAAGGCAAGGCAAGGCAAGACAAGGCAAAAGGCAAGGCAAGGCAAAAGGCAAGGCAAAAGGAAAGGCAAAAGGTAAGGCAAGGCAATGCAAAAGGCAAGGCAAAAGGCAAGGCAAGGCAAAAGGCAAGGCAAAAGGCAAGGCAAGGAAAGGCAAAAGGCAAGGCAAGGCAAAAGGCAAGGCAAAAGGCAAGGCAAGGCAAGGCAAAGCAAAAGGCAAGGCAAAAGGCAAGGCAAAGCAAGGCAAGGCAAAGGCAAGGCAAAAGGCAAGGCAAGGCAAGACAAGGCAAAAGGCAAGGCAAGGCAAAAGGCAAGGCAAAAGGCAAGGTAAGGCAAAAGGCAAGGCAAAAGGGAAGGCAAGGCAAGGCAAGGCAAAAGGCAAGGCAAAAGGCCAGGCAAAGCAAGGCAAGGCAAAAGGCCAGGCAAAAGGCAAGGCAAGGCAAGGGAAGGCAAAAGGCAAGGCAAGGAAAAAAGGCAAGGCAAGGCAAGGCAAAAGACAAGGCAAGGCAAGGCAGGGCAAAAGGCAAGGCAAATGGCAATGCAAAAGGCAAGGCAAGGCAAGGAAAGGCAAAAGACAAGGCAAAAGGCAAGGAAAGGCAAGGCAAGGCAAAAGGCCAATCAAAAGACAAGGCAAGGAAAGGCAGGTCAAAAGGCAAGGCAAAAGGCAAGGCAAGGCAAGGCAAGGCAAAAGGCAAGGCAAAAGGCAAGGCAAGGCAAGGTAAGACAAATTGCAAGGCAAAAGGCAAGGCAAGGCAAGGCAAGGCAAAAGGCAAGGCAAAAGTCAAGGCAAGACAAGGCAACAGGCAAGGCAAAAGGCAACGCTTGGCAAGGCAAAAGGCAAGGCAAAATGCAAGGCAAGGCAAAGCAAAAGGCAAGGCAACAGGCAAGGCAAGGCAAGGCAAAAGGTAAGGCAAAAGGCAAGGCATAAGGCAAGGCAAGGCAAGGCAAAAGGCAAGGCAAAAGGTAAGGCAAAAGGCAAGGCAAGGCAAAAGGCAAGGCAAAAGGCAAGGCAAGGCAAGGCAAAGCACAAGGCAAAAGGCAAGGCAAGTCAAGGCAAAAGGCAAGGAAAAAGGCAAGGCAAAAGGCAAGGCAAGGCAAAAGACACGGCAAAAGGCAAGGCAAGGCAAGGCAAAAGGCAAGGCAAAAGGCAAGGCAAGGCAAGGCAAGGCAAAAGGCAAGGCACAAGGCAAGGCAACGCAAGGCAAGGCAAAGGGCAAGGCAAAAGACAAGGCAAGGCAAGGCAAGGCAAAAGACATGGCAAAAGACAAGGCAAGGCAAGGCAAGGCAAGGCAAGGCAAGGCAAGGCAAGGCAAAAGGCAAGGCAAGGTAAGGTAAGGCAAATGGCAAGGCAAAAGGCAACGAAACGCAAGGCAAGGCAAAAGGCAACACAAGCCAAAAGGCAAGGCAAAAGGCAAGGCAAGGCAAAGGCAAGGCAAAAGGCAAGGCAAGTCAAGACAAGGCAAAAGGCAATGCAAGTCAAGGCAAGACAAAAGGAAAAGCAAAAGACAAGGCAAGGCAAAGCAAAAGGCAAGGCAACAGGCAAGGCAAGGCAAGGCAAAAGGCAAGGCAAAAGGCAAGGCAAGGCAAGGCAAGGCTAAAGGCAAGGCATAAGGCAAGGCAAGGCAAGGCAAAAGGCAAGGCAAAAGGCAAGGCAAAAGGCACGGCAAAAGGCAAGGCAAGGCAATGCAAAAGGCAAGGCAAAAGGCAAGGCAAGGCAAGGCAAGGCAAAAGGCAAGGCAAAAGGCAAGGCAAGTCAAGGCAAGGAAAAAGGCAAGGCAAAAGGCAAGGCAAGGCAAGGCAAAAGGCAAGGCAAAAGGCAAGGCAATGCAAGGCTAAGCAAAAGGCAAGGCAAAAGACAAAACAAGGCAAGGCAAGACAAGGCAAAACACAAGGCAAAAGACAACGCAAGGCAAGGCAAAAGGCAAGGCAAAAGGCAAGGCAATGCAAGGCTAGGCAAAAAGCAAGGCAAAAGACAAGGCAAATCAAGGCAAAAGACAAGGCAAGGCAAGGCAAAAGGAAAGGCAAAAGGAAAGGCAAAAGGAAAGGCAAAAGGCAAGGCAAGGCAAGGTAAGACAAATGGCAAGACAAAAGGCAAGGAAAGGCAAGGCAAAGCAAAAGGCAAGGCAATGCAAAAGGCAAGGCAAAAGGCAAGGCAAGGCAAAGGCAAGGCAAAAGGCAAGGCAAGGCAAGACAAGACAAAAGGCAAGGCAAGGCAAAAGGCAAGGCAAAAGGCAAGGCAAAAGGTAAGGCAAGGCAAGGCAAAAGGCAAGGCAAAAGGCAAGGTAAGGCAAAAGGCAAGGCAAAAGGCAAGGCAAGGCAAGGCAAAAGGCAAGGCAAAAGGCAAGGCAAAGCAAGGCAAGGCAAAGGCAAGGCAAAAGACAAGGAAAGGCAAGACAAGGCAAAAGGCAAGGCAAGGCAAGGAAAGGCTAAAGGCAAGGCATAAGGCAAGGCAAGGCAAGGCAAAAGGCAAGGCAAGGTAAGGTAAGGCAAATGGCAAGGCAAAAGGCAACGAAACGCAAGGCAAGGCAAAAGGCAACACAAGCCAAAAGGCAAGGCAAAAGGCAAGGCAAGGCAAAGGCAAGGCAAAAGGCAAGGCAAGTCAAGACAAGGCAAAAGGCAAGGCAAGTCAAGGCAAGACAAAAGGAAAAGCAAAAGACAAGGCAAGGCAAAGCAAAAGGCAAGGCAACAGGCAAGGCAAGGCAAGGCAAAAGGCAAGGCAAAAGGCAAGGCAAGGCAAGGCAAGGCTAAAGGCAAGGCATAAGGCAAGGCAAGGAAAGGCAAAAGGCAAGGCAAAAGGCAAGGCAAAACGCAGGGCAAAAGGCAAGGCAAAAGGCAAAACAAGGCAAAAGGCACGGCAAAAGGCAAGGCAAGGCAATGCAAAAGGCAAGGCAAAAGGCAAGGCAAGGCAAGGCAAGGCAAAAGGCAAGGCAAAAGGCAAGGCAAGTCAAGGCAAGGAAAAAGGAAAGGCAAAAGGCAAGGCAAGGCAAGGCAAAAGGCAAGGCAAAAGGCAAGGCAATGCAAGGCTAGGCAAAAGGCAAGGCAAAAGACAAGGCAAGGCAAGGCAAGACAAGGCAAAACACAAGGCAAAAGACAACGCAAGGCAAGGCAAAAGGCAAGGCAAAAGGCAAGGCAATGCAAGGATAGGCAAAAAGCAAGGCAAAAGACAAGGCAAGGCAAGGCAAAAGACAAGGCAAGGCAAGGCAAGGCAAAAGGCAAGGCAAAAGACAAGGCAAGGCAAGGCAAAAGGAAAGGCAAAAGGAAAGGCAAAAGGAAAGGCAAAAGGCAAGGCAAGGCAAGGTAAGACAAATGGCAAGACAAAAGGATAGGAAAGGCAAGGCAAAGCAAAAGGCAAGGCAATGCAAAAGGCAAGGCAAAAGGCAAGGCAAGGCAAAGGCAAGGCAAAAGGCAAGGCAAGGCAAGACAAGGCAAAAGGCAAGGCAAGGCAAAAGGCAAGGTAAAAGGCAAGGCAAAAGGTAAGGCAAGGCAAGGCAAAAGGCAAGGCAAAAGGCAAGGCAAGGCAAAAGGCAAGGCAAAAGGCAAGGCAAGGCAAAAGGCAAAGCAAAAGGCAAGGCAAGGCAAGGCAAAAGGCAAGGCAAGGCAAAAGGCAAGGCAAAAGGCCAGGCAAGGCAAGGCAAGGCAAAAGGCAAGGCAAAAGGCAAGGCAAAGCAGGGCAAGGCAAAGGCAAGGCAAAAGGCAAGGAAAGGCAAGACAAGGCAAAAGGCAAGGCAAGGCAAAAGGCAAGGCAAAAGGCAAGGTAAGGCAAAAGGCAAGGCAAAAGGGAAGGAAAGGCAAGGCAAGGCAAAAGGCAAGGAAAAAGGCCAGGCAAAGCAAGGCAAGGCAAAAGGCCAGGCAAAAGGCAAGGCAAGGCAAGGGAAGGCAAAAGGCAAGGCAAGGCAAAAGGCAAGGCAAGGCAAGGCAAAAGACAAGGCAAGGCAAGGCACGGCAAAAGGCAAGGCAAATGGCAATGCAAAAGGCAAGGCAAGGCAAGGAAAGGCAAAAGGCAAGGCAAAAGGCAAGGCAAGTCAAGGCAAGGCAAATGCCAATCAAAAGACAAGGCAAGGAAAGGCAGGTCAAAAGGCAAGGCAAAAGGCAAGGCAAGGCAAGGCAAGGCAAAAGGCAAGGCAAAAGGCAAGGCAAGGCAAGGTAAGACAAATTGCAAGGCAAAAGGCAAGGCAAGGCAAGGCAAGGCAAAAGGCAAGGCAAAAGGCAAGGCAAGACCAGGCAACAGGCAAGGCAAAAGGCAAGGCTTGGCAAGGCAAAAGGCAAGGAAAAATGCAAGGCAAGGCAAGGCAAGGTAAGGCAAGGCAAAAGGCAAGGCAAGGCAAGGCAAGGCAAAAGGCAAGCCAAATGGCAAGGCAAGTCAAGGCAAAAGGCAAGGCAAGGCAAGGCAAAAGGCAAGGCAAGGCAAGGCAAGGTAAAAGGCAGGGCAAAAGGCAAGGCAAGGCATGGCAAAAGGCAAGGCAAGTCAAGGCAAGGAAAAAGGCCAATCAAAAGACAAGGCAAGGAAAGGCAAGGCAAAAGGCAAGGCAAAAGGCAAGGCAAGGCAAGGCAAGGAAAAAAGGCAAGGCAAAATGCAAGGCAAGGCAAGGTAAGACAAATTGCAAGGCAAAAGGCAAGGCAAGGCAAGGCAAGGCAAAAGGCAAGGCAAAAGTCAAGGCAAGACAAGGCAACAGGCAAGGCAAAAGGCAAGGCTTGGCAAGGCAAAAGGCAAGGCAAAATGCAAGGCAAGGCAAGGCAAAAGGCAAGGCAAAAGGCAAGGCAAGGCAAGGCAAGGCTAAAGGCAAGGCATAAGGCAAGGCAAGGCAAGGCAAAAGGCAAGGCAAGGTAAGGTAAGGCAAATGGCAAGGCAAAAGGCAACGAAACGCAAGGCAAGGCAAAAGGCAACACAAGCCAAAAGGCAAGGCAAAAGGCAAGGCAAGGCAAAGGCAAGGCAAAAGGCAAGGCAAGTCAAGACAAGGCAAAAGGCAAGGCAAGTCAAGGCAAGACAAAAGGAAAAGCAAAAGACAAGGCAAGACAAAGCAAAAGGCAAGGCAACAGGCAAGGCAAGGCAAGGCAAAAGGCAAGGCAAAAGGCAAGGCAAGGCAAGGCAAGGCTAAAGGCAAGGCATAAGGCAAGGCAAGGCAAGGCAAAAGGCAAGGCAAAAGGCAAGGCAAAACGCAGGGCAAAAGGCAAGGCAAAAGGCAAAACAAGGCAAAAGGCACGGCAAAAGGCAAGGCAAGGCAATGCAAAAGGCAAGGCAAAAGGCAAGGCAAGGCAAGGCAAGGCAAAAGGCAAGGCAAAAGGCAAGGCAAGTCAAGGCAAGGAAAAAGGCAAGGCAAAAGGCAAGGCAAGGCAAGGCAAAAGGCAAGGCAAAAGGCAAGGCAATGCAAGGCTAGGCAAAAGGCAAGGCAAAAGACAAGGCAAGGCAAGGCAAGACAAGGCAAAACACAAGGCAAAAGACAACGCAAGGCAAGGCAAAAGGCAAGGCAAAAGGCAAGGCAATGCAAGGCTAGGCAAAAAGCAAGGCAAAAGACAAGGCAAGGCAAGGCAAAAGACAAGGCAAGGCAAGGCAAGGCAAAAGGCAAGGCAAAGGCAAGGCAAAAGGCAAGGCAAGGCAAGACAAGGCAAAAGGCAAGGCAAGGCAAAAGGCAAGGCAAAAGGCAAGGCAAAAGGTAAGGCAAGGCAAGGCAAAAGGCAAGGCAAAAGGCAAGGCAAGGCAAAAGGCAAGGCAAAAGGCAAGGCAAAAGGCAATGCAAGGCAAGGCAAAAGGCAAGGCAAGGCAAAAGGCAAGGCAAAAGGCAAGACAAGGCAAGGCAAGGCAAAAGGCAAGGCAAAAGGCAAGGCAAAGCAAGGGAAGGCAAAGGCAAGGCAAAAGGCAAGGAAAGGCAAGACAAGGCAAAAGGCAAGGCAAGGCAAAAGGCAAGGCAAAAGGCAAGGTAAGGCAAAAGGCAAGGCAAAAGGGAAGGAAAGGCAAGGCAAGGCAAAAGGCAAGGCAAAAGGCCAGGCAAAGCAAGGCAAGGCAAAAGGCCAGGCAAAAGGCAAGGCAAGGCAAGGGAAGGTAAAAGGCAAGGCAAGGCAAAAGGCAAGGCAAGGCAAGGCAAAAGACAAGGCAAGGCAAGGCAGGGCAAAATGCAAGGCAAATGGCAATGCAAAAGGCAAGGCAAGGCAAGGAAAGGCAAAAGGCAAGGATAAAGGCAAGGCAAGTCAAGGCAAGGCAAATGCTAATCAAAAGACAAGGCAAGGAAAGGCAGGTCAAAAGGCAAGGCAAAAGGCAAGGCAAGGCAAGGCAAGGCAAAAGGCAAGGCAAAAGGCAAGGCAAGGCAAGGTAAGACAAATTGCAAGGCAAAAGGCAAGGCAAGGCAAGGCAAGGCAAAAGGCAAGGCAAAAGGCAAGGCAAGACCAGGCAACAGGCAAGGCAAAAGGCAAGGCTTGGCAAGGCAAAAGGCAAGGCAAAATGCAAGGCAAGGCAAGGCAAGGTAAGGCAAGGCAAAAGGCAAGGCAAGGCAAGGCAAGGCAAAAGGCAAGCCAAATGGCAAGGCAAGTCAAGGCAAAAGGCAAGGCAAGGCAAGGCAAAAGGCAAGGCAAGGCAAGGCAAGGTAAAAGGCAGGGCAAAAGGCAAGGCAAGGCATGGCAAAAGGCAAGGCAAGTCATGGCAAAAGGCAAGGCAAGTCAAGGCAAGGCAAAAGGCCAATCAAAAGACAAGGCAAGGAAAGGCAAGGCAAAAGGCAAGGCAAAAGGCAAGGCAAGGCAAGGCAAGGCAAAAGGCAAGGCAAAAGGCAAGGCAAGGCAAGGTAAGACAAATTGCAAGGCAAAAGGCAAGGCAAGGCAAGGCAAGGCAAAAGGCAAGGCAAAAGTCAAGGCAAGACAAGGCAACAGGCAAGGCAAAAGGCAAGGCTTGGCAAGGCAAAAGGCAAGGCAAAATGCAAGGCAAGGCAACGCAAAAGGCAAGGCAACAGGCAAGGCAAAGCAAGGCAAAAGGCAAGGCAAAAGGCAAGGCAAGGCAAGGCAAGGCTAAAGGCAAGGCATAAGGGAAGGCAAGGCAAGGCAAAAGGCAAGGCAAAAGGCAAGGCAAGGCAAGGCAAGGCAAAAGGCAAGGCAAAAGGCAAGGCAAGGCAAGGCAAAGCACAAGGCAAAAGGCAAGGCAAGTCAAGGCAAAAGAAAAGGCAAGGCAAGGCAAAAGACAAGGCAAGGCAAGGCAAGGCAAAAGGCAAGGCAAAAGACAAGGCAAGGCAAGGCAAAAGGAAAGGCAAAAGGAAAGGCAAAAGGCAAGGCAAGGCAAGGTAAGACAAATGGCAAGACAAAAGGCAAGGAAAGGCAAGGCGAAGCAAAAGGCAAGGCAATGCAAAAGGCAAGGCAAAAGGCAAGGCAAGGCAAAGGCAAGGCAAAAGGCAAGGCAAGGCAAGACAAGGCAAAAGGCAAGGCAAGGCAAAAGGCAAGGCAAAAGGCAAGGCAAGGAAAGGCAAAAGGCAAGGCAAGGCAAAAGGCAAGGCAAAAGGCAAGGCAAGGCAAGGCAAAGCAAAAGGCAAGGCAAAAGGCAAGGCAAAGCAAGGCAAGGCAAAGGCAAGGCAAAAGGCAAGGCAAGGCAAGACAAGGCAAAAGGCAAGGCAAGGCAAAAGGCAAGGCAAAAGGCAAGGTAAGGCAAAAGGCAAGGCAAAAGGGAAGGCAAGGCAAGGCAAGGCAAAAGGCAAGGCAAAAGGCCAGGCAAAGCAAGGCAAGGCAAAAGGCCAGGCAAAAGGCAAGGCAAGGCAAGGGAAGGCAAAAGGCAAGGCAAGGAAAAAAGGCAAGGCAAGGCAAGGCAAAAGGCAAGGCAAGGCAAGGCAGGGCAAAAGGCAAGGCAAATGGCAATGCAAAAGGCAAGGCAAGGCAAGGAACGGCAAAAGGCAAGGCAAAAGGAAAGGCAAGTCAAGGCAAGGCAAAAGGCCAATCAAAAGACAAGGCAAGGAAAGGCAGGTCAAAAGGCAAGGCAAAAGGCAAGGCAAGGCAAGGCAAGGCAAAAGGCAAGGCAAAATGCAAGGCAAGGCAAGGTAAGACAAATTGCAAGGCAAAAGGCAAGGCAAGGCAAGGCAAGGCAAAAGGCAAGACAAAAGTCAAGGCAAGACAAGGCAACAGGCAAGGCAAAAGGCAAGGCTTGGCAAGGCAAAAGGCAAGGCAAAATACAAGGCAAGGCAAAGCAAAAGGCAAGGCAACAGGCAAGGTAAGGCAAGGCAAAAGGCAAGGCAAAAGGCAAGGCAAGGCAAGGCAAGGCTAAAGGCAAGGCATAAGGCAAGGCAAGGCAAGGCAAAAGGCAAGGCAAAAGGCAAGGCAAAAGGCAAGGCAAGGCAAAAGGCAAGGCAAAAGGCAAGGCAAGGCAAGGCAAGGCAAAGCACAAGGCAAAAGGCAAGGGAAGTCAAGGCAAAAGGCAAGGAAAAAGGCAAGGCAAAAGGCAAGGCAAGGCAAAAGACACGGCAAAAGGCAAGGCAAGGCAAGGCAAAAGGCAAGGCAAAAGGCAAGGCAAGGCAAGGCAAGGCAAAAGGCAAGGCAAAAGGCAAGGCAAGGCAAGGCAAAGCACAAGGCAAAAGGCAAGGCAAGTCAAGGCAAAAGAAAAGGCAAGGCAAGGCAAAAGACAAGGCAAGGCAAGGCAAGGCAAAAGGCAAGGCAAAAGACAAGGCAAGGCAAGGCAAAAGGAAAGGCAAAAGGAAAGGCAAAAGGCAAGGCAAGGCAAGGTAAGACAAATGGCAAGACAAAAGGCAAGGAAAGGCAAGGCGAAGCAAAAGGCAAGGCAATGCAAAAGGCAAGGCAAAAGGCAAGGCAAGGCAAAGGCAAGGCAAAAGGCAAGGCAAGGCAAGACAAGGCAAAAGGCAAGGCAAGGCAAAAGGCAAGGCAAAAGGCAAGGCAAGGAAAGGCAAAAGGCAAGGCAAGGCAAAAGGCAAGGCAAAAGGCAAGGCAAGGCAAGGCAAAGCAAAAGGCAAGGCAAAAGGCAAGGCAAAGCAAGGCAAGGCAAAGGCAAGGCAAAAGGCAAGGCAAGGCAAGACAAGGCAAAAGGCAAGGCAAGGCAAAAGGCAAGGCAAAAGGCAAGGTAAGGCAAAAGGCAAGGCAAAAGGGAAGGCAAGGCAAGGCAAGGCAAAAGGCAAGGCAAAAGGCCAGGCAAAGCAAGGCAAGGCAAAAGGCCAGGCAAAAGGCAAGGCAAGGCAAGGGAAGGCAAAAGGCAAGGCAAGGAAAAAAGGCAAGGCAAGGCAAGGCAAAAGGCAAGGCAAGGCAAGGCAGGGCAAAAGGCAAGGCAAATGGCAATGCAAAAGGCAAGGCAAGGCAAGGAACGGCAAAAGGCAAGGCAAAAGGAAAGGCAAGTCAAGGCAAGGCAAAAGGCCAATCAAAAGACAAGGCAAGGAAAGGCAGGTCAAAAGGCAAGGCAAAAGGCAAGGCAAGGCAAGGCAAGGCAAAAGGCAAGGCAAAATGCAAGGCAAGGCAAGGTAAGACAAATTGCAAGGCAAAAGGCAAGGCAAGGCAAGGCAAGGCAAAAGGCAAGGCAAAAGTCAAGGCAAGACAAGGCAACAGGCAAGGCAAAAGGCAAGGCTTGGCAAGGCAAAAGGCAAGGCAAAATACAAGGCAAGGCAAAGCAAAAGGCAAGGCAACAGGCAAGGTAAGGCAAGGCAAAAGGCAAGGCAAAAGGCAAGGCAAGGCAAGGCAAGGCTAAAGGCAAGGCATAAGGCAAGGCAAGGCAAGGCAAAAGGCAAGGCAAAAGGCAAGGCAAAAGGCAAGGCAAGGCAAAAGGCAAGGCAAAAGGCAAGGCAAGGCAAGGCAAGGCAAAGCACAAGGCAAAAGGCAAGGGAAGTCAAGGCAAAAGGCAAGGAAAAAGGCAAGGCAAAAGGCAAGGCAAGGCAAAAGACACGGCAAAAGGCAAGGCAAGGCAAGGCAAAAGGCAAGGCAAAAGGCAAGGCAAGGAAAGGCAAGGCAAAAGGCAAGGCAAAAGGCAAGGCAAGGAAAGGCAAGGCAAAAGGCAAGGCACAAGGCAAGGCAACGCAAGGCAAGGCAAAAGGCAAGGCAAAAGACAAGGCAAGGCAAGGCAAGGCAAAAGACATGGCAAAAGACAAGGCAAGGCAAGGCAAGGCAAGGCAAGGCAAGGCAAGGCAAAAGGCAAGGCAAGGTAAGGTAAGGCAAATGGCAAGGCAAAAGGCAAGGAAACACAAGGCAAGGCAAAAGGCAACACAAGCCAAAAGGCAAGGCAAAAGGCAAGGCAAGGCAAAGGCAAGGCAAAAGGCAAGGCAAGTCAAGACAAGGCAAAAGGCAAGGCAAGTCAAGGCAAGACAAAAGGAAAAGCAAAAGACAAGGCAAGGCAAAGCAAAAGGCAAGGCAACAGGCAAGGCAAGGCAAGGCAAAAGGCAAGGCAAAAGGCAAGGCAAGGCAAGGCAAGGCTAAAGGCAAGGCATAAGGCAAGGCAAGGCAAGGCAAAAGGCAAGGCAAAAGGCAAGGCAAAACGCAGGGCAAAAGGCAAGGCAAAAGGCAAAACAAGGCAAAAGGCACGGCAAAAGGCAAGGCAAGGCAATGCAAAAGGCAAGGCAAAAGGCAAGGCAAGGCAAGGCAAGGCAAAAGGCAAGGCAAAAGGCAAGGCAAGTCAAGGCAAGGAAAAAGGCAAGGCAAAAGGCAAGGCAAGGCAATGCAAGACAAGGCAAAACACAAGGCAAAAGGCAAGGCAAGGCAAGGCAAAAGGCAAGGCAAAAGGCAAGGCAAAAGGCAAGCAATGCAAGGCTAGGCAAAAGGCAAGGCAAAAGACAAGGCAAGGCAATGCAAGACAAGGCAAAACACAAGGCAAAAGACAACGCAAGGCAAGGCAAAAGGCAAGGCAAAAGGCAAGGCAATGCAAGGCTAGGCAAAAAGCAAGGCAAAAGACAAGGCAAGGCAAGGCAAAAGACAAGGCAAGGCAAGGCAAGGCAAAAGGCAAGGCAAAAGACAAGGCAAGGCAAGGCAAGGCAAAAGGAAAGGCAAAAGGAAAGGCAAAAGGCAAGGCAAGGCAAGGTAAGACAAATGGCAAGACAAAAGGCAAGGAAAGGCAAGGCAAAGCAAAAGGCAAGGCAATGCAAAAGGCAAGGCAAAAGGCAAGGCAAGGCAAAGGCAAGGCAAAAGGCAAGGCAAGGCAAGACAAGGCAAAAGGCAAGGCAAGGCAAAAGGCAAGGCAAAAGGCAAGGCAAAAGGTAAGGCAAGGCAAGGCAAAAGGCAAGGCAAAAGGCAAGGCAAGGCAAAAGGCAAGGCAAAAGGCAAGGCAAGGCAAGGCAAAAGGCAAGGCAAGGCAAAAGGCAAGGCAAAAGGCAAGGCAAGGCAAGGCAAAAGGCAAGGCAAAAGGCAAGGCAAAGCAAGGCAAGGCAAAGGCAAGGCAAAAGGCAAGGAAAGGCAAGACAAGGCAAAAGGCAAGGCAAGGCAAAAGGCAAGGCAAAAGGCAAGGTAAGGCAAAAGGCAAGGCAAAAGGGAAGGAAAGGCAAGGCAAGGCAAAAGGCAAGGCAAAAGGCCAGGCAAAGCAAGGCAAGGCAAAAGGCCAGGCAAAAGGCAAGGCAAGGCAAGGGAAGGCAAAAGGCAAGGCAAGGCAAGGCAGGGCAAAAGGCAAGGCAAATGGCAATGCAAAAGGCAAGGCAAGGCAAGGAAAGGCAAAAGGCAAGGCAAAAGGCAGGGCAAGTCAAGTCAAGGCAAATGCCAATCAAAAGACAAGGCAAGGAAAGGCAGGTCAAAAGGCAAGGCAAAAGGCAAGGCAAGGCAAGGCAAGGCAAAAGGCAAGGCAAAAGGCAAGGCAAGGCAAGGTAAGACAAATTGCAAGGCAAAAGGCAAGGCAAGGCAAGGCAAGGCAAAAGGCAAGGCAAAAGGCAAGGCAAGACAAGGCAACAGGCAAGGCAAAAGGCAAGGCTTGGCAAGGCAAAAGGCAAGGCAAAATGCAAGGCAAGGCAAGGCAAGGTAAGGCAAGGCAAAAGGCAAGGCAAGGCAAGGCAACCCAAAAGGCAAGCCAAATGGCAAGGCATGTCAAGGCAAAAGGCAAGGCAAGGCAAGGCAAAAGGCAAGGCAAGGCAAGGCAAGGCAAAAGGCAGGGCAAAAGGCAAGGCAAGGCATGGCAAAAGGCAAGGCAAAACGCAAGGCGAAAGGCAAGGCAAGGCAAAAGGCAAGGCAAAAGGCAAGGCAAGGCAAGGCAACGCAAAAGGCAAGGCAAAAGGCAAGGCAAGGCAAGTCAAAAAGCAAGGCAAAAGGCAAGGCAAAAAGCAAGGCAAGGCAAGGCAAAAGACAAGGCAAAAGGCAAGTCAAGGGAAGGCAAGGCAAAAGACAATGCCAAAGCTAAGGCAAGTCAAGGCAAAAGGCAAGGCAAAACTCAAGGCAAAAGGCAAGGCAATGCAAAAGGCACGGCAAAAGGCAAAGCAAGGCAAGGCAAATGGCAAGGCAAGGCAAGGCAAAAGGCAAGGCAAAAGGCAAGGCAAGGCAAAAGGCAAGGCAAAAGGCAAGGCAAGGCAAGGCAAAAGGCAAGGCAAGGCAAGGCAAAAGGCACGGCAAAAGGCAAGGCAAAAGGCAAGGCAAGGCAAAGCAAGGCAAAAGGCAAGGCAAAAGGCAAGGCAAAGCAAGGCAAGGCAAAAGGACAGGCAAGGCAAGGCAAAGGCAAGGCAAGGCAAAAGGCAAGGCAAAAAGCAAGGCAAAAGAAAAGGCAAGGCAAGGCAAAAGACAAGGCAAGGCAAGGCAAGGCAAAAGGCAAGGCAAAAGGCAAGGCAAGGCAAGGTAAGGCTAAAGGCAAGGCATAAGGCAAGGCAAGGCAAGGCAAAAGGCAAGGCAAGGTAAGGTAAGGCAAATGGCAAGGCAAAAGGCAACGAAACGCAAGGCAAGGCAAAAGGCAACACAAGCCAAAAGGCAAGGCAAAAGGCAAGGCAAGGCAAAGGCAAGGCAAAAGGCAAGGCAAGTCAAGACAAGGCAAAAGGCAATGCAAGTCAAGGCAAGACAAAAGGAAAAGCAAAAGACAAGGCAAGGCAAAGCAAAAGGCAAGGCAACAGGCAAGGCAAGGCAAGGCAAAAGGCAAGGCAAAAGGCAAGGCAAGGCAAGGCAAGGCTAAAGGCAAGGCATAAGGCAAGGCAAGGCAAGGCAAAAGGCAAGGCAAAAGGCAAGGCAAAACGCAGGGCAAAAGGGAAGGCAAAAGGCAAAACAAGGCAAAAGGCACGGCAAAAGGCAAGGCAAGGCAATGCAAAAGGCAAGGCAAAAGGCAAGGCAAGGCAAGGCAAGGCAAAAGGCAAGGCAATTCAAGGCAAGGCAAGTCAAGGCAAGGAAAAAGGCAAGGCAAAAGGCAAGGCAAGGCAAGGCAAAAGGCAAGGCAAAAGGCAAGGCAATGCAAGGCTAGGCAAAAGGCAAGGCAAAAGACAAGGCAAGGCAAGGCAAGACAAGGCAAAACACAAGGCAAAAGACAACGCAAGGCAAGGCAAAAGGCAAGGCAAAAGGCAAGGCAATGCAAGGCTAGGCAAAAAGCAAGGTAAAAGACAAGGCAAGGCAAGGCAAAAGACAAGGCAAGGCAAGGCAAGGCAAACGGCAAGGCAAAAGACAAGGCAAGGCAAGGCAAAAGGAAAGGCAAAAGGAAAGGCAAAAGGAAAGGCAAAAGGCAAGGCAAGGCAAGGTAAGACAAATGGCAAGACAAAAGGCAAGGAAAGGCAAGGCAAAGCAAAAGGCAAGGCAATGCAAAAGGCAAGGCAAAAGGCAAGGAAAGGCAAAGGCAAGGCAAAAGGCAAGGCAAGGCAAGACAGGGCAAAAGGCAAGGCAAGGCAAAAGGCAAGGCAAAAGGCAAGGCAAAAGGTAAGGCAAGGCAAGGCAAAAGGCAAGGCAAAAGGCAAGGCAAGGCAAAAGGCAAGGCAAAAGGCAAGGCAAGGCAAGGCAAAAGTCAAGGCAAGGCAAAAGGCAAGGCAAAAGGCAAGGCAAGGCAAGGCAAGGCAAAAGGCAAGGCAAAAGGCAAGGCAAAGCAAGGCAAGGCAAAGGCAAGGCAAAAGGCAAGGAAAGGCAAGACAAGGCAAAAGGCAAGGCAAGGCAAGGAAAGGCTAAAGGCAAGGCATAAGGCAAGGCAAGGCAAGGCAAAAGGCAAGGCAAGGTAAGGTAAGGCAAATGGCAAGGCAAAAGGCAACGAAACGCAAGGCAAAATGCAACGAAACGCAAGGCAAGGCAAAAGGCAACACAAGCCAAAAGGCAAGGCAAAAGGCAAGGCAAGGCAAGGCAAGGCAAAAGGCAAGGCAAGTCAAGACAAGGCAAAAGGCAAGGCAAGTCAAGGCAAGACAAAAGGAAAAGCAAAAGACAAGGCAAGGCAAAGCAAAAGGCAAGGCAACAGGCAAGGCAAGGCAGGCAAAAGGCAAGGCAAAAGGCAAGGCAAGGCAAGGCAAGGCTAAAGGCAAGGCATAAGGCAAGGCAAGGCAAGGCAAAAGGCAAGGCAAAAGGCAAGGCAAAACGCAGGGCAAAAGGCAAGGCAAAAGGCAAAACAAGGCAAAAGGCACGGCAAAAGGCAAGGCAAGGCAATGCAAAAGGCAAGGCAAAAGGCAAGGCAAGGCAAGGCAAGGCAAAAGGCAAGGCAAAAGGCAAGGCAAGTCAAGGCAAGGAAAAAGGCAAGGCAAAAGGCAAGGCAAGGCAAGGCAAAAGGCAAGGCAAAAGGCAAGGCAATGCAAGGCTAGGCAAAAGGCAAGGCAAAAGACAAGGCAAGGCAAGGCAAGACAAGGCAAAACACAAGGCAAAAGACAACGCAAGGCAAGGCAAAAGGCAAGGCAAAAGGCAAGGCAATGCAAGGCTAGGCAAAAAGCAAGGCAAAAGACAAGGCAAGGCAAGGCAAAAGACAAGGCAAGGCAAGGCAAGGCAAAAGGCAAGGCAAAAGACAAGGCAAGGCAAGGCAAAAGGAAAGGCAAAAGGAAAGGCAAAAGGAAAGGCAAAAGGCAAGGCAAGGCAAGGTAAGACAAATGGCAAGACAAAAGGCAAGGAAAGGCAAGGCAAAGCAAAAGGCAAGGCAATGCAAAAGGCAAGGCAAAAGGCAAGGCAAGGCAAAGGCAAGGCAAAAGGCAAGGCAAGGCAAGACAAGGCAAAAGGCAAGGCAAGGCAAAAGGCAAGGCAAAAGGCAAGGCAAAAGGTAAGGCAAGGCAAGGCAAAAGGCAAGGCAAAAGGCAAGGCAAGGCAAAAGGCAAGGCAAAAGGCAAGGCAAGGCAAGGCAAAAGGCAAGGCAAGGCAAAAGGCAAGGCAAAAGGCAAGGCAAGGCAAGGCAAGGCAAAAGGCAAGGCAAAAGGCAAGGCAAAGCAAGGCAAGGCAAAGGCAAGGCAAAAGGCAAGGAAAGGCAAGACAAGGCAAAAGGCAAGGCAAGGCAAAAGGCAACGCAAAAGGCAAGGTAAGGCAAAAGGCAAGGCAAAAGGGAAGGAAAGGCAAGGCAAGGCAAAAGGCAAGGAAAAAGGCCAGGCAAAGCAAGGCAAGGCAAAAGGCCAGGCAAAAGGCAAGGCAAGGCAAGGGAAGGCAAAAGGCAAGGCAAGGCAAAAGGCAAGGCAAGGCAAGGCAAAAGACAAGGCAAGGCAAGGCAGGGCAAAAGGCAAGGCAAATGGCAATGCAAAAGGCAAGGCAAGGCAAGGAAAGGCAAAAGGCAAGGCAAAAGGCAGGGCAAGTCAAGGCAAGGCAAATGCCAATCAAAAGACAAGGCAAGGAAAGGCAGGTCAAAAGGCAAGGCAAAAGGCAAGGCAAGGCAAGGCAAGGCAAAAGGCAAGGCAAGGCAAGGTAAGACAAATTGCAAGGCAAAAGGCAAGGCAAGGCAAGGCAAGGCAAAAGGCAAGGCAAAAGGCAAGGCAAGACCAGGCAACAGGCAAGGCAAAAGGCAAGGCTTGGCAAGGCAAAAGGCAAGGAAAAATGCAAGGCAAGGCAAGGCAAGGTAAGGCAAGGCAAAAGGCAAGGCAAGGAAAGGCAAGGCAAAAGGCAAGCCAAATGGCAAGGCAAGTCAAGGCAAAAGGCAAGGCAAGGCAAGGCAAAAGGCAAGGCAAGGCAAGGCAAGGTAAAAGGCAGGGCAAAAGGCAAGGCAAGGCATGGCAAAAGGCAAGGCAAGGCATGGCAAAAGGCAAGGCAAGTCAAGGCAAGGCAAAAGGCCAATCAAAAGACAAGGCAAGGAAAGGCAAGGCAAAAGGCAAGGCAAAAGGCAAGGCAAGGCAAGGCAAGGCAAAAGGCAAGGCAAAAGGCAAGGCAAGGCAAGGTAAGACAAATTGCAAGTCAAAAGGCAAGGCAAGGCAAGGCAAGGCAAAAGGCAAGGCAAAAGTCAAGGCAAGACAAGGCAACAGGCAAGGCAAAAGGCAAGGCTTGGCAAGGCAAAAGGCAAGGCAAAATGCAAGGCAAGGCAACGCAAAAGGCAAGGCAACAGGCAAGGCAAGGCAAGGCAAAAGGCAAGGCAAAAGGCAAGGCAAGGCAAGGCAAGGCTAAAGGCAAGGCATAAGGCAAGGCAAGGCAAGGCAAAAGGCAAGGCAAAAGGCAAGGCAAGGCAAGGCAAGGCAAAAGGCAAGGCAAAAGGCAAGGCAAGGCAAGGCAAGGCAAAAGGCAAGGCAAAAGACAAGGCAAGGCAAGGCAAAAGGAAAGGCAAAAGGAAAGGCAAAAGGCAAGGCAAGGCAAGGTAAGACAAATGGCAAGACATAAGGCAAGGAAAGGCAAGGCGGAGCAAAAGGCAAGGCAATGCAAAAGGCAAGGCAAAAGGCAAGGCAAGGCAAAGGCAAGGCAAAAGGCAAGGCAAGGCAAGACAAGGCAAAAGGCAAGGCAAGGCAAAAGGCAAGGCAAAAGGCAAGGCAAAAGGTAAGGCAAGCCAAGGCAAAAGGCAAGGCAAAAGGCAAGGCAAGGCAAAAGGCAAGGCAAAAGGCAAGGCAAGGAAAGGCAAAAGGCAAGGCAAGGCAAAAGGCAAGGCAAAAGGCAAGGCAAGGCAAGGCAAAGCAAAAGGCAAGGCAAAAGGCAAGGCAAAGCAAGGCAAGGCAAAGGCAAGGCAAAAGGCAAGGCAAGGCAAGACAAGGCAAAAGGCAAGGCAAGGCAAAAGGCAAGGCAAAAGGCAAGGTAAGGCAAAAGGCAAGGCAAAAGGGAAGGCAAGGCAAGGCAAGGCAAAAGGTAAGGCAAAAGGCCAGGCAAAGCAAGGCAAGGCAAAAGGCCAGGCAAAAGGCAAGGCAAGGCAAGGGAAGGCAAAAGGCAAGGCAAGGAAAAAAGGCAAGGCAAGGCAAGGCAAAAGGCAAGGCAAGGCAAGGCAGGGCAAAAGGCAAGGCAAATGGCAATGCAAAAGGCAAGGCAAGGCAAGGAAAGGCAAAAGGCAAGGCAAGGCAAGGCAAGGCAAAAGGCAAGGCAAAATGCAAGGCAAGGCAAGGTAAGACAAATTGCAAGGCAAAATGCAAGGCAAGGCAAGGTAAGACAAATTGCAAGGCAAAAGGCAAGGCAAGGCAAGGCAAGGCAAAAGGCCAATCAAAAGACAAGGCAAGGCAAGGTAAGACAAATTGCAAGGCAAAAGGCAAGGCAAGGCAAGGCAAGGCAAAAGGCAAGGCAAAAGGCAAGGCAAGACAAGGCAACAGGCAAGGCAAAAGGCAAGGCTTGGCAAGGCAAAAGGCAAGGCAAAATGCAAGGCAAGGCAAGGCAAGGTAAGGCAAGGCAAAAGGCAAGGCAAGGCAAGGCAAGGCAAAAGGCAAGCCAAATGGCAAGGCAAGTCAAGGCAAAAGGCAAGGCAAGGCAAGGCAAAAGGCAAGGCAAGGCAAGGCAAGGTAAAAGGCAGGGCAAAAGGCAAGGCAAGGCATGGCAAAAGGCAAGGCAAGTCAAGGCAAGGCAAAAGGCCAATCAAAAGACAAGGCAAGGAAAGGCAAGGCAAAAGGCAAGGCAAAAGGCAAGGCAAGGCAAAAGGCAAGGCAAAATGCAAGGCAAGGCAAGGTAAGACAAATTGCAAGGCAAAAGGCAAGGCAAGGCAAGGCAAGGCAAAAGGCAAGGCAAAAGTCAAGGCAAGACAAGGCAACAGGCAAGGCAAAAGGCAAGGCTTGGCAAGGCAAAAGGCAAGGCAAAATGCAAGGCAAGGCAACGCAAAAGGCAAGGCAACAGGCAAGGCAAGGCAAGGCAAAAGGCAAGGCAAAAGGCAAGGCAAGGCAAGGCAAGGCTAAAGGCAAGGCATAAGGCAAGGCAAGGCAAGGCAAAAGGCAAGGCAAGGTAAGGTAAGGCAAATGGCAAGGCAAAAGGCAACGAAACGCAAGGCAAGGCAAAAGGCAACACAAGCCAAAAGGCAAGGCAAAAGGCAAGGCAAGGCAAAGACAAGGCAAAAGGCAAGGCAAGGCAAAGACAAGGCAAAAGGCAAGGCAAGTCAAGACAAGGCAAAAGGCAAGGCAAGTCAAGGCAAGACAAAAGGAAAAGCAAAAGACAAGGCAAGGCAAAGCAAAAGGTAAGGCAACAGGCAAGGCAAGGCAAGGCAAAAGGCAAGGCAAAAGGCAAGGCAAGGCAAGGCAAGGCTAAAGGCAAGGCATAAGGCAAGGCAAGGCAAGGCAAAATGCAAGGCAAAAGGCAAGGCAAAACGCAGGGCAAAAGGCAAGGCAAAAGGCAAAACAAGTCAAAAGGCACGGCAAAAGGCAAGGCAAGGCAATGCAAAAGGCAAGGCAAAAGGCAAGGCAAGGCAAGGCAAGGCAAAAGGCAAGGCAAAAGGCAAGGCAAGGCAAGGCAAAAGGCAAGGCAAAAGGCAAGGCAATGCAAGGCTAGGCAAAAGGCAAGGCAAAAGACAAGGCAAGGCAAGGCAAGACAAGACAAAACACAAGGCAAAAGACAACGCAAGGCAAGGCAAAAGGCAAGGCAAAAGGCAAGGCAATGCAAGGCTAGGCAAAAAGCAAGGCAAAAGACAAGGCAAGGCAAGGCAAAAGACAAGGCAAGGCAAGGCAAGGCAAAAGGCAAGGCAAAAGACAAGGCAAGGCAAGGCAAAAGGAAAGGCAAAAGGAAAGGGAAAAGGAAAGGCAAAAGGCAAGGCAAGGCAAGGTAAGACAAATGGCAAGACAAAAGGCAAGGAAAGGCAAGGCAAAGCAAAAGGCAAGGCAATGCAAAAGGCAAGGCAAAAGGCAAGGCAAGGCAAAGGCAAGGCAAAAGGCAAGGCAAGGCAAGACAAGGCAAAGGGCAAGGCAAGGCAAAAGGCAAGGCAAAAGGCAAGGCAAAAGGTAAGGCAAGGCAAGGCAAAAGGCAAGGCAAAAGGCAAGGCAAGGCAAAAGGCAAGGCAAAAGGCAAGGCAAGGAAAGGCAAAAGGCAAGGCAAGGCAAAAGGCAAGGCAAAAGGCAAGGCAAGGCAAGGCAAGGCAAAAGGCAAGGCAAAAGGCAAGGCAAAGCAAGGCAAGGCAAAAGGCAAGGCAAAAGGGAAGGAAAGGCAAGACAAGGCAAAAGGCAAGGCAAGGCAAAAGGCAAGGCAAAAGGCAAGGTAAGGCAAAAGGCAAGGCAAAAGTGAAGGAAAGGCAAGGCAAGGCAAAAGGCAAGGAAAAAGGCCAGGCAAAGCAAGGCAAGGCAAAAGGCCAGGCAAAAGGCAAGGCAAGGCAAGGGAAGGCAAAAGGCAAGGCAAGGCAAAAGGCAAGGCAAGGCAAGGCAAAAGACAAGGCAAGGCAAGGCAGGGCAAAAGGCAAGGCAAATGGCAATGCAAAAGGCAAGGCAAGGCAAGGCAAGGCAAAAGGCAAGGCAAAAGGCAAGGCAAGACCAGGCATCAGGCAAGGCAAAAGGCAAGGCTTGGCAAGGCAAAAGGCAAGGCAAAATGCAAGGCAAGGCAAGGCAAGGTAAGGCAAGGCAAAAGGCAAGGCAAGGAAAGGCAAGGCAAAAGGCAAGCCAAATGGCAAGGCAAGTCAAGGCAAAAGGCAAGGCAAGGCAAGGCAAAAGGCAAGGCAAGGCAAGGCAAGGTAAAAGGCAGGGCAAAAGGCAAGGCAAGGCATGGCAAAAGGCAAGGCAAGGCATGGCAAAAGGCAAGGCAAGTCAAGGCAAGGCAAAAGGCCAATCAAAAGACAAGGCAAGGAAAGGCAAGGCAAAAGGCAAGGCAAAAGGCAAGGCAAGGCAAGGCAAGGCAAAAGGCAAGGCAAAAGGCAAGGCAAGGCAAGGTAAGACAAATTGCAAGGCAAAAGGCAAGGCAAGGCAAGGCAAAAGGCAAGGCAAAAGTCAAGGCAAGACAAGGCAACAGGCAAGGCAAAAGGCAAGGCTTGGCAAGGCAAAAGGCAAGGCAAAATGCAAGGCAAGGCAACGCAAAAGGCAAGGCAACAGGCAAGGCAAGGCAAGGCAAAAGGCAAGGCAAAAGGCAAGGCAAGGCAAGGCAAGGCTAAAGGCAAGGCATAAGGCAAGGCAAGGCAAGGCAAAAGGCAAGGCAAAAGGCAAGGCAATGCAAGGCTAGCCAAAGGCAAGGCAAAAGACAAGGCAAGGCAAGGCAAGACAAGGCAAAACACAAGGCAAAAGACAACGCAAGGCAAGGCAAAAGGCAAGGCAAAAGGCAAGGCAATGCAAGGCTAGGCAAAAAGCAAGGCAAAAGACAAGGCAAGGCAAGGCAAAAGACAAGGCAAGGCAAGGCAAGGCAAAAGGCAAGGCAAAAGACAAGGCAAGGCAAGGCAAAAGGAAAGGCAAAAGGAAAGGCAAAAGGAAAGGCAAAAGGCAAGACAAGGCAAGGTAAGACAAATGGCAAGACAAAAGGCAAGGAAAGGCAAGGCAAAGCAAAAGGCAAGGCAATGCAAAAGGCAAGGCAAAAGGCAAGGCAAGGCAAAGGCAAGGCAAAAGGCAAGGCAAGGCAAGACAAGGCAAAAGGCAAGGCAAGGCAAAAGGCAAGGCAAAAGGCAAGGCAAAAGGTAAGGCAAGGCAAGGCAAAAGGCAAGGCAAAAGGCAAGGCAAGGCAAAAGGCAAGGCAAAAGGCAAGGCAAGGCAAGGCAAAAGGCAAGGCAAGGCAAAAGGCAAGGCAAAAGGCAAGGCAAGGCAAGGCAAGGCAAAAGGCAAGGCAAAAGGCAAGGCAAAGCAAGGCAAGGCAAAGGCAAGGCAAAAGGCAAGGAAAGGCAAGACAAGGCAAAAGGCAAGGCAAGGCAAAAGGCAACGCAAAAGGCAAGGTAAGGCAAAAGGCAAGGCAAAAGGGAAGGAAAGGCAAGGCAAGGCAAAAGGCAAGGAAAAAGGCCAGGCAAAGCAAGGCAAGGCAAAAGGCCAGGCAAAAGGCAAGGCAAGGCAAGGGAAGGCAAAAGGCAAGGCAAGGCAAAAGGCAAGGCAAGGCAAGGCAAAAGACAAGGCAAGGCAAGGCAGGGCAAAAGGCAAGGCAAATGGCAATGCAAAAGGCAAGGCAAGGCAAGGAAAGGCAAAAGGCAAGGCAAAAGGCAGGGCAAGTCAAGGCAAGGCAAATGCCAATCAAAAGACAAGGCAAGGAAAGGCAGGTCAAAAGGCAAGGCAAAACGCAAGGCAAGGCAAGGTAAGACAAATTGCAAGGCAAAAGGCAAGGCAAGGCAAGGCAAGGCAAAAGGCAAGGCAAAAGGCAAGGCAAGACCAGGCAACAGGCAAGGCAAAAGGCAAGGCTTGGCAAGGCAAAAGGCAAGGCAAAATGCAAGGCAAGGCAAGGCAAGGTAAGGCAAGGCAAAAGGCAAGGCAAGGAAAGGCAAGGCAAAAGGCAAGCCAAATGGCAAGGCAAGTCAAGGCAAAAGGCAAGGCAAGGCAAGGCAAAAGGCAAGGCAAGGCAAGGCAAGGTACAAGGCAGGGCAAAAGGCAAGGCAAGGCATGGCAAAAGGCAAGGCAAGGCATGGCAAAAGGCAAGGCAAGTCAAGGCAAGGCAAAAGGCCAATCAAAAGACAAGGCAAGGAAAGGCAAGGCAAAAGGCAAGGCAAAAGGCAAGGCAAGGCAAGGCAAGGCAAAAGGCAAGGCAAAAGGCAAGGCAAGGCAAGGTAAGACAAATTGCAAGGCAAAAGGCAAGGCAAGGCAAGGCAAGGCAAAAGGCAAGGCAAAAGTCAAGGCAAGACAAGGCAACAGGCAAGGCAAAAGGCAAGGCTTGGCAAGGCAAAAGGCAAGGCAAAATGCAAGGCAAGGCAAAGACAAGGCAAAAGGCAAGGCAAGGCAAAGACAAGGCAAAAGGCAAGGCAAGTCAAGACAAGGCAAAAGGCAAGGCAAGTCAAGGCAAGACAAAAGGAAAAGCAAAAGACAAGGCAAGGCAAAGCAAAAGGCAAGGCAACAGGCAAGGCAAGGCAAGGCAAAAGGCAAGGCAAAAGGCAAGGCAAGGCAAGGCAAGGCTAAAGGCAAGGCATAAGGCAAGGCAAGGCAAGGCAAAATGCAAGGCAAAAGGCAAGGCAAAACGCAGGGCAAAAGGCAAGGCAAAAGGCAAAACAAGTCAAAAGGCACGGCAAAAGGCAAGGCAAGGCAATGCAAAAGGCAAGGCAAAAGGCAAGGCAAGGCAAGGCAAGGCAAAAGGCAAGGCAAAAGGCAAGGCAAGTCAAGGCAAGGAAAAAGGCAAGGCAAAAGGCAAGGCAAGGCAAGGCAAAAGGCAAGGCAAAAGGCAAGGCAATGCAAGGCTAGGCAAAAGGCAAGGCAAAAGACAAGGCAAGGCAAGGCAAGACAAGGCAAAACACAAGGCAAAAGACAACGCAAGGCAAGGCAAAAGGCAAGGCAAAAGGCAAGGCAATGCAAGGCTAGGCAAAAAGCAAGGCAAAAGACAAGGCAAGGCAAGGCAAATGCAAGGCAAGGCAAGGCAAGGCAAAAGGCAAGGCAAAAGACAAGGCAAGGCAAGGCAAAAGGAAAGGCAAAAGGAAAGGGAAAAGGAAAGGCAAAAGGCAAGGCAAGGCAAGGTAAGACAAATGGCAAGACAAAAGGCAAGGAAAGGCAAGGCAAAGCAAAAGGCAAGGCAATGCAAAAGGCAAGGCAAAAGGCAAGGCAAGGCAAAGGCAAGGCAAAAGGCAAGGCAAGGCAAGACAAGGCAAAAGGCAAGGCAAGGCAAAAGGCAAGGCAAAAGGCAAGGCAAAAGGTAAGGCAAGGCAAGGCAAAAGGCAAGGCAAAAGGCAAGGCAAGGCAAAAGGCAAGGCAAAAGGCAAGGCAAGGAAAGGCAAAAGGCAAGGCAAGGCAAAAGGCAAGGCAAAAGGCAAGGCAAGGCAAGGCAAGGCAAAAGGCAAGGCAAAAGGCAAGGCAAAGCAAGGCAAGGCAAAAGGCAAGGCAAAAGGGAAGGAAAGGCAAGACAAGGCAAAAGGCAAGGCAAGGCAAAAGGCAAGGCAAAAGGCAAGGTAAGGCAAAAGGCAAGGCAAAAGTGAAGGAAAGGCAAGGCAAGGCAAAAGGCAAGGAAAAAGGCCAGGCAAAGCAAGGCAAGGCAAAAGGCCAGGCAAAAGGCAAGGCAAGGCAAGGGAAGGCAAAAGGCAAGGCAAGGCAAAAGGCAAGGCAAGGCAAGGCAAAAGACAAGGCAAGGCAAGGCAGGGCAAAAGGCAAGGCAAATGGCAATGCAAAAGGCAAGGCAAGGCAAGGCAAGGCAAAAGGCAAGGCAAAAGGCAAGGCAAGACCAGGCATCAGGCAAGGCAAAAGGCAAGGCTTGGCAAGGCAAAAGGCAAGGCAAAATGCAAGGCAAGGCAAGGCAAGGTAAGGCAAGGCAAAAGGCAAGGCAAGGAAAGGCAAGGCAAAAGGCAAGCCAAATGGCAAGGCAAGTCAAGGCAAAAGGCAAGGCAAGGCAAGGCAAAAGGCAAGGCAAGGCAAGGCAAGGTAAAAGGCAGGGCAAAAGGCAAGGCAAGGCATGGCAAAAGGCAAGGCAAGGCATGGCAAAAGGCAAGGCAAGTCAAGGCAAGGCAAAAGGCCAATCAAAAGACAAGGCAAGGAAAGGCAAGGCAAAAGGCAAGGCAAAAGGCAAGGCAAGGCAAGGCAAGGCAAAAGGCAAGGCAAAAGGCAAGGCAAGGCAAGGTAAGACAAATTGCAAGGCAAAAGGCAAGGCAAGGCAAGGCAAGGCAAAAGGCAAGGCAAAAGTCAAGGCAAGACAAGGCAACAGGCAAGGCAAAAGGCAAGGCTTGGCAAGGCAAAAGGCAAGGCAAAATGCAAGGCAAGGCAACGCAAAAGGCAAGGCAACAGGCAAGGCAAGGCAAGGCAAAAGGCAAGGCAAAAGGCAAGGCAAGGCAAGGCAAGGCTAAAGGCAAGGCATAAGGCAAGGCAAGGCAAGGCAAAAGGCAAGGCAAAAGGCAAGGCAATGCAAGGCTAGCCAAAGGCAAGGCAAAAGACAAGGCAAGGCAAGGCAAGACAAGGCAAAACACAAGGCAAAAGACAACGCAAGGCAAGGCAAAAGGCAAGGCAAAAGGCAAGGCAATGCAAGGCTAGGCAAAAAGCAAGGCAAAAGACAAGGCAAGGCAAGGCAAAAGACAAGGCAAGGCAAGGCAAGGCAAAAGGCAAGGCAAAAGACAAGGCAAGGCAAGGCAAAAGGAAAGGCAAAAGGAAAGGCAAAAGGAAAGGCAAAAGGCAAGGCAAGGCAAGGTAAGACAAATGGCAAGACAAAAGGCAAGGAAAGGCAAGGCAAAGCAAAAGGCAAGGCAATGCAAAAGGCAAGGCAAAAGGCAAGGCAAGGCAAAGGCAAGGCAAAAGGCAAGGCAAGGCAAGACAAGGCAAAAGGCAAGGCAAGGCAAAAGGCAAGGCAAAAGGCAAGGCAAAAGGTAAGGCAAGGCAAGGCAAAAGGCAAGGCAAAAGGCAAGGCAAGGCAAAAGGCAAGGCAAAAGGCAAGGCAAGGCAAGGCAAAAGGCAAGGCAAGGCAAAAGGCAAGGCAAAAGGCAAGGCAAGGCAAGGCAAGGCAAAAGGCAAGGCAAAAGGCAAGGCAAAGCAAGGCAAGGCAAAGGCAAGGCAAAAGGCAAGGAAAGGCAAGACAAGGCAAAAGGCAAGGCAAGGCAAAAGGCAACGCAAAAGGCAAGGTAAGGCAAAAGGCAAGGCAAAAGGGAAGGAAAGGCAAGGCAAGGCAAAAGGCAAGGAAAAAGGCCAGGCAAAGCAAGGCAAGGCAAAAGGCCAGGCAAAAGGCAAGGCAAGGCAAGGGAAGGCAAAAGGCAAGGCAAGGCAAAAGGCAAGGCAAGGCAAGGCAAAAGACAAGGCAAGGCAAGGCAGGGCAAAAGGCAAGGCAAATGGCAATGCAAAAGGCAAGGCAAGGCAAGGAAAGGCAAAAGGCAAGGCAAAAGGCAGGGCAAGTCAAGGCAAGGCAAATGCCAATCAAAAGACAAGGCAAGGAAAGGCAGGTCAAAAGGCAAGGCAAAACGCAAGGCAAGGCAAGGTAAGACAAATTGCAAGGCAAAAGGCAAGGCAAGGCAAGGCAAGGCAAAAGGCAAGGCAAAAGGCAAGGCAAGACCAGGCAACAGGCAAGGCAAAAGGCAAGGCTTGGCAAGGCAAAAGGCAAGGCAAAATGCAAGGCAAGGCAAGGCAAGGTAAGGCAAGGCAAAAGGCAAGGCAAGGAAAGGCAAGGCAAAAGGCAAGCCAAATGGCAAGGCAAGTCAAGGCAAAAGGCAAGGCAAGGCAAGGCAAAAGGCAAGGCAAGGCAAGGCAAGGTACAAGGCAGGGCAAAAGGCAAGGCAAGGCATGGCAAAAGGCAAGGCAAGGCATGGCAAAAGGCAAGGCAAGTCAAGGCAAGGCAAAAGGCCAATCAAAAGACAAGGCAAGGAAAGGCAAGGCAAAAGGCAAGGCAAAAGGCAAGGCAAGGCAAGGCAAGGCAAAAGGCAAGGCAAAATGCAAGGCAAGGCAAGGTAAGACAAATTGCAAGGCAAAAGGCAAGGCAAGGCAAGGCAAGGCAAAAGGCAAGGCAAAAGTCAAGGCAAGACAAGGCAACAGGCAAGGCAAAAGGCAAGGCTTGGCAAGGCAAAAGGCAAGGCAAAATGCAAGGCAAGGCAACGCAAAAGGCAAGGCAACAGGCAAGGCAAGGCAAGGCAAAAGGCAAGGCAAAAGGCAAGGCAAGGCAAGGCAAGGCAAAAGGCAAGGCAAAAGGCAAGGCAAGGCAAGGCAAGGCAAAGCACAAGGCAAAAGGCAAGGCAAGTCAAGGCAAAAGAAAAGGCAAGGCAAGGCAAAAGACAAGGCAAGGCAAGGCAAGGCAAAAGGCAAGGCAAAAGACAAGGCAAGGCAAGGCAAAAGGAAAGGCAAAAGGAAAGGCAAAAGGCAAGGCAAGGCAAGGTAAGACAAATGGCAAGACAAAAGGCAAGGAAAGGCAAGGCGAAGCAAAAGGCAAGGCAATGCAAAAGGCAAGGCAAAAGGCAAGGCAAGGCAAAGGCAAGGCAAAAGGCAAGGCAAGGCAAGACAAGGCAAAAGGCAAGGCAAGGCAAAAGGCAAGGCAAAAGGCAAGGCAAAAGGTAAGGCAAGCCAAGGCAAAAGGCAAGGCAAAAGGCAAGGCAAGGCAAAAGGCAAGGCAAAAGGCAAGGCAAGGAAAGGCAAAAGGCAAGGCAAGGCAAAAGGCAAGTCAAAAGGCAAGGCAAGGCAAGGCAAAGCAAAAGGCAAGGCAAAAGGCAAGGTAAAGCAAGGCAAGGCAAAGGCAAGGCAAAAGGCAAGGCAAGGCAAGACAAGGCAAAAGGCAAGGCAAGGCAAAAGGCAAGGCAAAAGGCAAGGTAAGGCAAAAGGCAAGGCAAAAGGGAAGGCAAGGCAAGGCAAGGCAAAAGGTAAGGCAAAAGGCCAGGCAAAGCAAGGCAAGGCAAAAGGCCAGGCAAAGCAAGGCAAGGCAAAAGGCAAGGCAAAAGGCCAGGCAAAAGGCAAGGCAAGGCAAGGGAAGGCAAAAGGCAAGGCAAGGAAAAAAGGCAAGGCAAGGCAAGGCAAAAGGCAAGGCAAGGCAAGGCAGGGCAAAAGGCAAGGCAAATGGCAATGCAAAAGGCAAGGCAAGGCAAGGAAAGGCAAAAGGCAAGGCAAGGCAAGGCAAGGCAAAAGGCAAGGCAAAATGCAAGGCAAGGCAAGGTAAGACAAATTGCAAGGCAAAATGCAAGGCAAGGCAAGGTAAGACAAATTGCAAGGCAAAAGGCAAGGCAAGGCAAGGCAAGGCAAAAGGCCAATCAAAAGACAAGGCAAGGCAAGGTAAGACAAATTGCAAGGCAAAAGGCAAGGCAAGGCAAGGCAAGGCAAAAGGCAAGGCAAAAGGCAAGGCAAGAAAAGGCAACAGGCAAGGCAAAAGGCAAGGCTTGGCAAGGCAAAAGGCAAGGCAAAATGCAAGGCAAGGCAAGGCAAGGTAAGGCAAGGCAAAAGGCAAGGCAAGGCAAGGCAAGGCAAAAGGCAAGCCAAATGGCAAGGCAAGTCAAGGCAAAAGGCAAGGCAAGGCAAGGCAAAAGGCAAGGCAAGGCAAGGCAAGGTAAAAGGCAGGGCAAAAGGCAAGGCAAGGCATGGCAAAAGGCAAGGCAAGTCAAGGCAAGGCAAAAGGCCAATCAAAGACAAGGCAAGGAAAGGCAAGGCAAAAGGCAAGGCAAAAGGCAAGGCAAGGCAAGGCAAGGCAAAAGGCAAGGCAAAATGCAAGGCAAGGCAAGGTAAGACAAATTGCAAGGCAAAAGGCAAGGCAAGGCAAGGCAAGGCAAGGCAAAAGGCAAGGCAAAAGTCAAGGCAAGACAAGGCAACAGGCAAGGCAAAAGGCAAGGCTTGGCAGGCAAAAGGCAAGGCAAAATGCAAGGCAAGGCAACGCAAAAGGCAAGGCAACAGGCAAGGCAAGGCAAGGCAAAAGGCAAGGCAAAAGGCAAGGCAAGGCAAGGCAAGGCTAAAGGCAAGGCATAAGGCAAGGCAAGGCAAGGCAAAAGGCAAGGCAAGGTAAGGTAAGGCAAATGGCAAGGCAAAAGGCAACGAAACGCAAGGCAAGGCAAAAGGCAACACAAGCCAAAAGGCAAGGCAAAAGGCAAGGCAAGGCAAAGACAAGGCAAAAGGCAAGGCAAGGCAAAGACAAGGCAAAAGGCAAGGCAAGTCAAGACAAGGCAAAAGGCAAGGCAAGTCAAGGCAAGACAAAAGGAAAAGCAAAAGACAAGGCAAGGCAAAGCAAAAGGCAAGGCAACAGGCAAGGCAAGGCAAGGCAAAAGGCAAGGCAAAAGGCAAGGCAAGGCAAGGCAAGGCTAAAGGCAAGGCATAAGGCAAGGCAAGGCAAGGCAAAATGCAAGGCAAAAGGCAAGGCAAAACGCAGGGCAAAAGGCAAGGCAAAAGGCAAAACAAGGCAAAAGGCACGGCAAAAGGCAAGGCAAGGCAATGCAAAAGGCAAGGCAAAAGGCAATGCAAGGCAAGGCAAGGCAAAAGGCAAGGCAAAAGGCAAGGCAAGTCAAGGCAAGGAAAAAGGCAAGGCAAAAGGCAAGGCAAGGCAAGGCAAAAGGCAAGGCAAAAGGCAAGGCAATGCAAGGCTAGGCAAAAGGCAAGGCAAAAGACAAGGCAAGGCAAGGCAAGACAAGGCAAAACACAAGGCAAAAGACAACGCAAGGCAAGGCAAAAGGCAAGGCAAAAGGCAAGGCAATGCAAGGCTAGGCAAAAAGCAAGGCAAAAGACAAGGCAAGGCAAGGCAAAAGACAAGGCAAGGCAAGGCAAGGCAAAAGGCAAGGCAAAAGACAAGGCAAGGCAAGGCAAAAGGAAAGGCAAAAGGAAAGGGAAAAGGAAAGGCAAAAGGCAAGGCAAGGCAAGGTAAGACAAATGGCAAGACAAAAGGCAAGGAAAGGCAAGGCAAAGCAAAAGGCAAGGCAATGCAAAAGGCAAGGCAAAAGGCAAGGCAAGGCAAAGGCAAGGCAAAAGGCAAGGCAAGGCAAGACAAGGCAAAAGGCAAGGCAAGGCAAAAGGCAAGGCAAAAGGCAAGGCAAAAGGTAAGGCAAGGCAAGGCAAAAGGCAAGGCAAAAGGCAAGGCAAGGAAAGGCAAAAGGCAAGGCAAGGCAAAAGGCAAGGCAAAAGGCAAGGCAAGGCAAGGCAAGGCAAAAGGCAAGGCAAAAGGCAAGGCAAAGCAAGGCAAGGCAAAAGGCAAGGCAAAAGGGAAGGAAAGGCAAGACAAGGCAAAAGGCAAGGCAAGGCAAAAGGCAAGGCAAAAGGCAAGGTAAGGCAAAAGGCAAGGCAAAAGTGAAGGAAAGGCAAGGCAAGGCAAAAGGCAAGGAAAAAGGCCAGGCAAAGCAAGGCAAGGCAAAAGGCCAGGCAAAAGGCAAGGAAAGGCAAGGGAAGGCAAAAGGCAAGGCAAGGCAAAAGGCAAGGCAAGGCAAGGCAAAAGACAAGGCAAGGCAAGGCAGGGCAAAAGGCAAGGCAAATGGCAATGCAAAAGGCAAGGCAAGGCAAGGAAAGGCAAAAGGCAAGGCAAAAGGCAAGGCAAGTCAAGGCAACGCAAATGCCAATCAAAAGACAAGGCAAGGAAAGGCAGGTCAAAAGGCAAGGCAAAAGGCAAGGCAAGGCAAGGCAAGGCAAAAGGCAAGGCAAAAGGCAAGGCAAGGCAAGGTAAGACAAATTGCAAGGCAAAATGCAAGCCAAAAGGCAAGGCAAGGTAAAAGGCAAGGCAAAAGGCAAGGCAAGACCAGGCAACAGGCAAGGCAAAAGGCAAGGCTAGGCAAGGCAAAAGGCAAGGCAAAATGCAAGGCAAGGCAAGGCAAGGTAAGGCAAGGCAAAAGGCAAGGCAAGGCAAGGCAAGGCAAAAGGCAAGCCAAATGGCAAGGCAAGTCAAGGCAAAAGGCAAGGCAAGGCAAGGCAAAAGGCAAAAGGCAAGGCAAGGCAAGGTAAAAGGCAGGGCAAAAGGCAACTCAAGGCATGGCAAAAGGCAAGGCAAGGCATGGCAAAAGGCAAGGCAAGTCAAGGCAAGGCAAAAGGCCAATCAAAAGACAAGGCAAGGAAAGGCAAGGCAAAAGGCAAGGCAAAAGGAAAGGCAAAAGGAAAGGGAAAAGGAAAGGCAAAAGGCAAGGCAAGGCAAGGTAAGACAAATGGCAAGACAAAAGGCAAGGAAAGGCAAGGCAAAGCAAAAGGCAAGGCAATGCAAAAGGCAAGGCAAAAGGCAAGGCAAGGCAAAGGCAAGGCAAAAGGCAAGGCAAGGCAAGACAAGGCAAAAGGCAAGGCAAGGCAAAAGGCAAGGCAAAAGGCAAGGCAAAAGGTAAGGCAAGGCAAGGCAAAAGGCAAGGCAAAAGGCAAGGCAAGGAAAGGCAAAAGGCAAGGCAAGGCAAAAGGCAAGGCAAAAGGCAAGGCAAGGCAAGGCAAGGCAAAAGGCAAGGCAAAAGGCAAGGCAAAGCAAGGCAAGGCAAAAGGCAAGGCAAAAGGGAAGGAAAGGCAAGACAAGGCAAAAGGCAAGGCAAGGCAAAAGGCAAGGCAAAAGGCAAGGTAAGGCAAAAGGCAAGGCAAAAGTGAAGGAAAGGCAAGGCAAGGCAAAAGGCAAGGAAAAAGGCCAGGCAAAGCAAGGCAAGGCAAAAGGCCAGGCAAAAGGCAAGGAAAGGCAAGGGAAGGCAAAAGGCAAGGCAAGGCAAGGCAAAAGACAAGGCAAGGCAAGGCAGGGCAAAAGGCAAGGCAAATGGCAATGCAAAAGGCAAGGCAAGGCAAGGAAAGGCAAAAGGCAAGGCAAAAGGCAAGGCAAGTCAAGGCAACGCAAATGCCAATCAAAAGACAAGGCAAGGAAAGGCAGGTCAAAAGGCAAGGCAAAAGGCAAGGCAAGGCAAGGCAAGGCAAAAGGCAAGGCAAAAGGCAAGGCAAGGCAAGGTAAGACAAATTGCAAGGCAAAATGCAAGCCAAAAGGCAAGGCAAGGTAAAAGGCAAGGCAAAAGGCAAGGCAAGACCAGGCAACAGGCAAGGCAAAAGGCAAGGCTAGGCAAGGCAAAAGGCAAGGCAAAATGCAAGGCAAGGCAAGGCAAGGTAAGGCAAGGCAAAAGGCAAGGCAAGGCAAGGCAAGGCAAAAGGCAAGCCAAATGGCAAGGCAAGTCAAGGCAAAAGGCAAGGCAAGGCAAGGCAAAAGGCAAAAGGCAAGGCAAGGCAAGGTAAAAGGCAGGGCAAAAGGCAACTCAAGGCATGGCAAAAGGCAAGGCAAGGCATGGCAAAAGGCAAGGCAAGTCAAGGCAAGGCAAAAGGCCAATCAAAAGACAAGGCAAGGAAAGGCAAGGCAAAAGGCAAGGCAAAAGGCAAGGCAAGGCAAGGCAAGGCAAAAGGCAAGGCAAAAGGCAAGGCAAGGCAAGGCAAGACAAATTGCAAGGCAAAAGGCAAGGCAAGGCAAGGCAAGGCAAAAGGCAAGGCAAAAGTCAAGGCAAGACAAGGCAACAGGCAAGGCAAAAGGCAAGGCTTGGCAAGGCAAAAGGTAAGGCAAAATGCAAGGCAAGGCAACGCAAAAGGCAAGGCAACAGGCAAGGCAAGGCAAGGCAAGGCTAAAGGCAAGGCATAAGGCAAGGCAAGGCAAGGCAAAAGGCAAGGCACAAGGCAAGGCAAGGCAAGGCAAGGCAAAAGGCAAGGCAAAAGGCAAGGCAAGGCAAGGCAAGGCAAAAGAAAAGGCAAGGCAAGGCAAAAGACAAGGCAAGGCAAGGCAAGGCAAAAGGCAAGGCAAAAGACAAGGCAAGGCAAGGCAAAAGGAAAGGCAAAAGGAAAGGCAAAAGGCAAGGCAAGGCAAGGTAAGACAAATGGCAAGACAAAAGGCAAGGAAAGGCAAGGCGAAGCAAAAGGCAAGGCAATGCAAAAGGCAAGGCAAAAGGCAAGGCAAGGCAAAGGCAAGGCAAAAGGCAAGGCAAGGCAAGACAAGGCAAAAGGCAAGGCAAGGCAAAAGGCAAGGCAAAAGGTAAGGCAAGGAAAGGCAAAAGGCAAGGCAAGGCAAAAGGCAAGGCAAAAGGCAAGGCAAGGCAAGGCAAAGCAAAAGGCAAGGCAAAAGGCAAGGCAAAGCAAGGCAAGGCAAAGGCAAGGCAAAAGGCAAGGCAAGGCAAGACAAGGCAAAAGGCAAGGCAAGGCAAAAGGCAAGGCAAAAGGCAAGGTAAGGCAAAAGGCAAGGCAAAAGGGAAGGCAAGGAAAGGCAAGGCAAAAGGCAAGGCAAAAGGCCAGGCAAAGCAAGGCAAGGCAAAAGGCCAGGCAAAAGGCAAGGCAAGGCAAGGGAAGGCAAAAGGCAAGGCAAGGAAAAAAGGCAAGGCAAGGCAAGGCAAAAGGCAAGGCAAGGCAAGGCAGGGCAAAAGGCAAGGCAAATGGCAATGCAAAAGGCAAGGCAAGGCAAGGAAAGGCAAAAGGCAAGGCAAAAGGAAAGGCAAGTCAAGGCAAGGCAAAAGGCCAATCAAAAGACAAGGCAAGGAAAGGCAGGTCAAAAGGCAAGGCAAAAGGCAAGGCAAGGCAAGGCAAGGCAAAAGGCAAGGCAAAATGCAAGGCAAGGCAAGGTAAGACAAATTGCAAGGCAAAAGGCAAGGCAAGGCAAGGCAAGGCAAAAGGCAAGGCAAAAGTCAAGGCAAGACAAGGCAACAGGCAAGGCAAAAGGCAAGGCTTGGCAAGGCAAAAGGCAAGGCAAAATACAAGGCAAGGCAAAGCAAAAGGCAAGGCAACAGGCAAGGCAAGGCAAAAGGCAAGGCAAAAGGCAAGGCAAGGCAAGGCAAGGCTAAAGGCAAGGCATAAGGCAAGGCAAGGCAAGGCAAAAGGCAAGGCAAAAGGCAAGGCAAAAGGCAAGGCAAGGCAAAAGGCAAGGCAAAAGGCAAGGCAAGGCAAGGCAAGGCAAAGCACAAGGCAAAAGGCAAGGCAAGTCAAGGCAAAAGGCAAGGAAAAAGGCAAGGCAAAAGGCAAGGCAAGGCAAAAGACACGGCAAAAGGCAAGGCAAGGCAAGGCAAAAGGCAAGGCAAAAGGCAAGGCAAGGAAAGGCAAGGCAAAAGGCAAGGCACAAGGCAAGGCAACGCAAGGCAAGGCAAAAGGCAAGGCAAAAGACAAGGCAAGGCAAGGCAAGGCAAAAGACATGGCAAAAGACAAGGCAAGGCAAGGCAAGGCAAGGCAAGGCAAGGCAAAAGGCAAGGCAAGGTAAGGTAAGGCAAATGGCAAGGCAAAAGGCAAGGAAACGCAAGGCAAGGCAAAAGGCAACACAAGCCAAAAGGCAAGGCAAAAGGCAAGGCAAGGCAAAGGCAAGGCAAAAGGCAAGGCAAGACAAGACAAGGCAAAAGGCAAGGCAAGTCAAGGCAAGACAAAAGGAAAGGCAAAAGACAAGGCAAGGCAAAGCAAAAGGCAAGGCAACAGGCAAGGCAAGGCAAGGCAAAAGGCAAGGCAAAAGGCAAGGCAAGGCAAGGCAAGGCTAAAGGCAAGGCATAAGGCAAGGCAAGGCAAGGCATAAGGCAAGGGAAAAGGCAAGGCAAAAGGCAAGGCAAGGAAAGGCAAGGCAAAAGGCAAGGCACAAGGCAAGGCAACGCAAGGCAAGGCAAAAGGCAAGGCAAAAGACAAGGCAAGGCAAGGCAAGGCAAAAGACATGGCAAAAGACAAGGCAAGGCAAGGCAAGGCAAGGCAAGGCAAGGCAAAAGGCAAGGCAAGGTAAGGTAAGGCAAATGGCAAGGCAAAAGGCAAGGAAACGCAAGGCAAGGCAAAAGGCAACACAAGCCAAAAGGCAAGGCAAAAGGCAAGGCAAGGCAAAGGCAAGGCAAAAGGCAAGGCAAGTCAAGACAAGGCAAAAGGCAAGGCAAGTCAAGGCAAGACAAAAGGAAAGGCAAAAGACAAGGCAAGGCAAAGCAAAAGGCAAGGCAACAGGCAAGGCAAGGCAAGGCAAAAGGCAAGGCAAAAGGCAAGGCAAGGCAAGGCAAGGCTAAAGGCAAGGCATAAGGCAAGGCAAGGCAAGGCAAAAGGCAAGGCAAAAGGCAAGGCAAAACGCAGGGCAAAAGGCAAGGCAAAAGGCAAAACAAGGCAAAAGGCACGGCAAAAGGCAAGGCAAGGCAATGCAAAAGGCAAGGCAAAAGGCAAGGCAAGGCAAGGCAAGGCAAAAGGCAAGGTAAAAGGCAAGGCAAGTCAAGGCAAGGAAAAAGGCAAGGCAAAAGGCAAGGCAAGGCAAGGCAAAAGGCAAGGCAAGGCAAGGCAAAAGGCAAGGCAAAAGGCAAGGCAAAAGGCAAGGCAAAAGGCAAGGCAATGCAAGGCTAGGCAAAAGGCAAGGCAAAAGACAAGGCAAGGCAATGCAAGACAAGGCAAAACACAAGGCAAAAGACAACGCAAGGCAAGGCAAAAGGCAAGGCAAAAGGCAAGGCAATGCAAGGCTAGGCAAAAAGCAAGGCAAAAGACAAGGCAAGGCAAGGCAAAAGACAAGGCAAGGCAAGGCAAGGCAAAAGGCAAGGCAAAAGACAAGGCAAGGCAAGGCAAGGCAAAAGGAAAGGCAAAAGGAAAGGCAAAAGGCAAGGCAAGGCAAGGTAAGACAAATGGCAAGACAAAAGGCAAGGAAAGGCAAGGCAAAGCAAAAGGCAAGGCAATGCAAAAGGCAAGGCAAAAGGCAAGGCAAGGCAAAGGCAAGGCAAAAGGCAAGGCAAGGCAAGACAAGGCAAAAGGCAAGGCAAGGCAAAAGGCAAGGCAAAAGGCAAGGCAAAAGGTAAGGCAAGGCAAGGCAAAAGGCAAGGCAAAAGGCAAGGCAAGGCAAAAGGCAAGGCAAAAGGCAAGGCAAGGCAAGGCAAAAGGCAAGGCAAGGCAAAAGGCAAGGCAAAAGGCAAGGCAAGGCAAGGCAAGGCAAAAGCCAAGGCAAAAGGCAAGGCAAAGCAAGGCAAGGCAAAGGCAAGGCAAAAGGCAAGGAAAGGCAAGACAAGGCAAAAGGCAAGGCAAGGCAAAAGGCAAGGCAAAAGGCAAGGTAAGGCAAAAGGCAAGGCAAAAGGGAAGGAAAGGCAAGGCAAGGCAAAAGGCAAGGCAAAAGGCCAGGCAAAGCAAGGCAAGGCAAAAGGCCAGGCAAAAGGCAAGGCAAGGCAAGGGAAGGCAAAAGGCAAGGCAAGGCAAGGCAGGGCAAAAGGCAAGGCAAATGGCAATGCAAAAGGCAAGGCAAGGCAAGGAAAGGCAAAAGGCAAGGCAAAAGGCAGGGCAAGTCAAGGCAAGGCAAATGCCAATCAAAAGACAAGGCAAGGAAAGGCAGGTCAAAAGGCAAGGCAAAAGGCAAGGCAAGGCAAGGCAAGGCAAAAGGCAAGGCAAAAGGCAAGGCAAGGCGAGGTAAGACAAATTGCAAGGCAAAAGGCAAGGCAAGGCAAGGCAAGGCAAAAGGCAAGGCAAAAGGCAAGGCAAGACAAGGCAACAGGCAAGGCAAAAGGCAAGGCAAAAGGCAAGGCGAGGCAAAAGGCAAGGCAAAAGGCAAGTCAAGGCAAAAGACACGGCAAAAGGCAAGGCAAGGCAAGGCAAAAGGCAAGGTAAATGGCAAGGCAACGCAAGGCAAGGCAAAAGGCAATGCAAAAGGCAAGGCTAAAGGCAAGGCAAAAGGCAAGGCAAAAGGCAAGGCAAACGGCAACGCAAGGCAAGGCAAGGCAAAAGGCAAGGCAAAAGGCAAGGCAAGGCAAGGCAAAAGGCAAGGAAAAAGGCAAGTCAAAAGGCAAGGCAAGGCAAAAGACACGGCAAAAGGCAAGGCAAGTCAAGGCAAAAGGCAAGGAAAAAGGCAAGGCAAAAGGCAAGGCAAGGCAAAAGACACGGCAAAAGGCAAGACAAGGAAAGGCAAAAGGCAAGACAAAAGGCAAGGCAAGGCAAGGCAAAAGGCAAGGCAATGCAAGGCAAGGCAAAAGGCAAGGCAAAAGCCAAGGCAAGGCAAGGCAAGGCAAAAGACATGGCAAAAGACAAGGCAAGGCAAGGCAAGGCAAGGAAAGGCAAAAGGCAAGGCAAGGCAAGGTAAGGAAAATGGCAAGGCAAAAGGCGACGAAAGGCACGGCAAAAGGCAACGCAAGGTAAAAGGCAAGGCAAAAGGCAAGGCAAAGCAAAGGCAAGGCAAAAGGCAAGGCAAGGCAAGACAAGGCAAGGCAAGGCAAAAGGAAAGGCAAAAGGTAAGGCAAGGCAAGTCAGGGCAAAAGGCAAGGCAAAAGGCAAGGCAAAAGGCAAGGCAAGGCAAAAGGCATTGCAAAAGGCAAGGCAAGGCAAAGAGCAAGGTAAGGCAAGTCAAAAGGCAAGGCAAGGCAAGGCAAAAGGCAAGGCAAAAGGCAAGGCAAGTCAAGGCAAGGAAAAAGGCAAGGCAAAAGGCAAGGCAAAAGGCAAGGCAAGGCAAGGCAAGGCAAAATGCAAGGCAAAAGGCAAGGCAAAATGCAAGGCAAGGCAGGGCAATAGGCAAGGCGAAAGGCAAGGCAATGCAAGGATAGGCAAAAGGCAAGGCAAAAGACTAGGCAAGGCAAGGCAAAAGACAAGGCAAGGCAAGGCAAGGCAAAAGTCAAGGAAAAACACAAAGCAAGGCAAGGCAAAAGGCAAGACAAGGCAAAAGGCAAGTCAAGGCAAGGCTAGGCAAAAGGCAAGGCAAGGCAAAAGACAAGGCAAAAGGCAAGGAAAGGCAAGTCAAGGCAAAAGGCAAGGCAAAAGGCAAGGCAAGTCAAGGCAAGGCAAAAGGCCAATGAAAAGACAAGGCAAGGAAAGGCAGGGCAAAAGGCAAGGCAAAAGGCAAGGCAAGGCAAGGCAAGGAAAGGCAAAAGACAAGGCAAAAGGCAAGGCAAGGCAAGGTAAGACAAATGGCAAGACAAAAGGCAAGGCAAGGCAAGGCAAGGCAAAAGGCAAGGCAAAAGGCAAGGCAAGACAAGGCAACAGGCAAGGCAAAAGGCAAGGCTTGGCAAGGCAAAAGTCAAGGCAAAATGCAAGGCAAGGAAAGGCAAGGCAAGGTAAGGCAAGGCAAAAGTCAAGGCAAGGCAAGGCAAGGCAAAAGGCAAGGCAAATGGCAAGGCAAGTCAAGGCAAAAGGAAAGGCAAGGCAAAGCAAAAGGCAAGGCAAGGCAAGGCAAAAGGCAAGGCAAAAGGCAAGGCAAGGCAAGGCAAAAGACAAGGCAAAAGGCAAGGCAAAAGGCAAGGCAAGGCAAGGCAAAAGGCAAGGCAAAAGGCAAGGCAAGGCAAGGCACAAGGCAAGGCAAAAGGCAAGGCAAAAGGCAAGGCTAGGCAAAAGGCAAGGCATAAGACTAGGCAAGGCAAGGCAAAAGACAATGCAAGGCAAGGCAAGGCAAAAGGCAAGGCAAAAGATAAGGCTAGGCTAGGCAAAAGGCAAGGCAAAAGGCAAGACAATGCAAGGCTGGGAAAAAGGCAAGGCAAAAGACAAGGCAAGGCAAGGCAAAAGACAAGGCAAGGCAAGGCAAGGCAAAAGGCAAGGCAAAAGACAAGGCAAGGGAAGGCAAGGCAAAAGGAAAGGCAAAAGGAAAGGAAAAAGGAAAGGCAAAAGGAAAGGCAAAAGGCAAGGAAAGGCAAAAGGCAAGGCAAGGCAGGGTAAGACAAATGGCAAGGCAAAAGGCAAGGCAAGGCAAAAGGCAAGGCAAAAGGCAAGGCAATGCAAAAGGCAAGGCAAAAGGCAAGGCAAGGCAAGGCAAGGCAAAAGGCAAGGCAAATCAAGACAAGGCAAAAGGCAAGGCAAGGCAAAAGGCAAGGCAAAAGGCAAGGCAAGGCAAGGCAAAAGGCAAGGCAAAAGGCAAGGCAAGGCAAAAGGCAAGCCAAAAGGCAAGGCAAGGCAAGGCAAAAGGCAAGGCAAAGCAAAAGGCAAAGCAAATGGCAAGGCAAGGCAAGGCAAGGCAAAAAGCAAGGCAAAAGGCAAGGCAAGGCAAGGCAAGGCAAAAGGCCAGGCAAAAGGCAAGGCAAGGCAAGGCAAGGCAAAAGGCAAGGCAAGGCAAAAGGCAAGGCAAGGCAAGGCAAGGCAAAAGGCAAGGCAAAAGACAAGGCAAGGCAAGGCAGGGCAAAAGGCAAGGCAAAAGGCAAGGCAAAAGGCAAGGCAAAGCAAGGCAAGGCAAAAGGCAAGGCAAAAGGCAAGGCAAGTCAAGGCAAGGCTAAAGGCCAATCAAAAGACAAGGCAAGGAAAGGCAGGGCAAAAGGAAAGGCAAAAGCCAATGCAAGGCAAGGCAAGGCAAGGCAAGGAAAAAGGCAAGGCACGGCAAGGCAAAAGGCAAGGCAAGGCAAGGCAAAAGGCAAGGCAAAAGGCAAGGCAATGCAAGGCTAGGCAAAAGGCAAGGCAAAAGACAAGGCAAGGCAAAAGGCACGACAAAAGGCAAGGCAAGGCAATGCAAAATGCAAGGCAAAAGGCAAGGCAAAAGGCAAGGCAAAAGGCAAGGCAAGGCAAAAGGCAAGGCAAAAGGCAAGTTAAGGCAAAAGACACGGCAAAAGGCAAGGCAAGGCAAGGCAAAAGGCAAGGTAAATGGCAAGGCAACGCAAGGCAAGGCAAAAGGCAATGCAAAAGGCAAGGCTAAAGGCAAGGCAAAAGGCAAGGCAAAAGGCAAGGCAAAAGGCAACGCAAGGCAAGGCAAGGCAAAAGGCAAGGCAAAAGGCAAGGCAAGGCAAGGCAAAAGGCAAGGAAAAAGGCAAGGCAAAAGGCAAGGCAAGGCAAAAGACACGGCAAAAGGCAAGGCAAGTCAAGGCAAAAGGCAAGGAAAAAGGCAAGGCAAAAGGCAAGGCAAGGAAAAAGACACGGCAAAAGGCAAGACAAGGAAAGGCAAAAGGCAAGACAAAAGGCAAGGCAAGGCAAGGCAAAAGGCAAGGCAATGCAAGGCAAGGCAAAAGGCAAGGCAAAAGCCAACGCAAGGCAAGGCAAGGCAAAAGACATTGTAAAAGACAAGGCAAGGCACGGCAAGGGAAGGAAAGGCAAAAGGCAAGGCAAGGCAAGGTAAGGCAAATGGCAAGGCAAAAGGCAGCGAAAGGCAAGGCAAAAGGCAACGCAAGGTAAAAGGCAAGGCAAAAGGCAAGGCAAAGCAAAGGCAAGGCAAAAGGCAAGGCAAGGCAAGACAAGGCAAGGCAAGGCAAAAGGCATGGCAAAAGGCAAGGCAAGGCAAAGAGCAAGGTAAGGCAAGTCAAAAGGCAAGGCAAGGCAAGGCAAGGAAAAAGGCAAGGCAAAAGGCAAGGCAAAAGGCAAGGCAAGGCAAGGCAAGGCAAAAGGCAAGGCAAAAGGCAAGGCAAAATGCAAGGCAAGGCAGGGCAATAGGCAAGGCAAAAGGCAAGGCAATGCAAGGCTGGGCAAAAGGCAAGGCAAAAGACTAGGTAAGGCAAGGCAAAAGACAAGGCAAGGCAAGGCAAGGCAAAAGGCAAGGCAAAAGACAAAGCAAGGCAAGGCAAAGGGAATTCAAAAGGCATGGCATTGCAAGGCTAGTCAAAAGGCAAGGCAAAAGACAAGGCAAGGCAAGGCAAAAGACAAGGCAAGGCAAGGCAAGGCAAAAGGCAAGGCAAAAGACAAGGCAAGGCAAGGCAAGGCAAAAGGAAAGGCAAAAGGAAAGGCAAAAGGCAAGGCAAGGCAAGGCAAGGCAAAAGGCAAGGCAATGCTAACGGCAAGGCAAAAGGCAAGTCAAGGCAAGGCAAGGCAAAAGGCAAGGCAAAAGACAAGGCAAGGAAAGGCAGGGCAAAAGGCAAGGCAAATGGCAAGGCAAGGCAAGGTAAGAGAAATAGCAAGGCAAAAGGCAAGGAAAGGCAAGGCAAGGCAAAAGGCAAGGCAATTCAAAAGGCAAGGCAAAAGGCAAGGCAAAGCAAGGCAAGGCAAAAGGCAAGGCAAGGCAAGACAAGGCAAAAGGCAAGGCAAGGCAAGGCAACAGGCAAAGCAAAAGGCAAGGCTTGGTAATGCAATAGGCAAGGCAAAAGGCAAGGCAAGTGAAGGCAAGGCAAAAGGCAAGGCAAAAGGCAAGGCAATGCAAGGCAAGGCAAAAGGCAAGGCAAAAGGCAAGGCGAAAGGGAAGGCAAGGCAAAAGGCAAGGCAAAAGTCAAGGCAAGTCAAGGCAAGGAACAAGGCAAGGCAAAAGGCAAGGCAAGGCAAGGCAAAAGGCAAGGCAAAAGGCAAGGCAAAAGGCAAGGAAAGGCAAGGCAATAGGCAGCGCAAAAGGCAAGGCAAGGCAAGGCACAAGACAAGGCAAAAGGAAAGGCAAGGCAAGGCAAAAGGCCAGGCAAAAGGCAAAGCAAAAGGAAAGGCAAGGCAAGGCAAAAGGCAAGGCAAAAGGCAAGGCAATGCAAGGCTAGGCAAAAGGCAAGGCATAAGACTAGGCGAGGCAAGGCAAAAGACAATGCAAGGCAAGGCAAGGCAAAAGGAAAGGCAAAAGACAAGGCAAGGCTAGGCAAAAGGCAAGGCAAAAGGCAAGGCAATGCAAGGCTGGGCAAAAGGCAAGGCAAAAGACAAGGCAAGGCAAGGCAAAAGACAAGGCAAGGCAAGGCAAGGCAAAAGGAAAGGCAAAAGGAAAGGCAAAAGGCAAGGCAAGGCAAAAGGCAAGGCAAAAGGCAAGGCAAGGCAAGGCAAAAGGCAAGGCAAAAGGCAAGGCAAGGAAAAAGGCAAGGCAAAAGGCAAGGCAAGGCAAAATGCAAGGTAAAAGGCAAGGCAGGGCAAGGCAAAAGGCAAGGCAAAGCAAAAGGCAAGGCAAAAGGCAAGGCAACGCAAGGCAAGGCAAAAAGCAAGGCAAAAGGCAAGGCAAGGCAAAAGGCCAGGCAAAAGGCAAGGCAAGGCAAGGCAAGGCAAAAGGCAAGGCAAAAGGCAAGGCAAGTCAAGGCAAGGCAAAAGGCCAATCAAAAGACAAGGCAAGGAAAGGCAGGGCAAAAGGCAAGGCAAAAGGCAAGGCAAGGCAAGGCAAGGCAAAAGGCACGACAAAAGGCAAGGCAAGGCAATGCAAAATGCAAGGCAAAAGGCAAGGCAAAAGGCAAGGCAAAAGGCAAGGCAAGGCAAAAGGCAAGGCAAAAGGCAAGTTAAGGCAAAAGACACGGCAAAAGGCAAGGCAAGGCAAGGCAAAAGGCAAGGTAAATGGCAAGGCAACGCAAGGCAAGGCAAAAGGCAATGCAAAAGGCAAGGCTAAAGGCAAGGCAAAAGGCAAGGCAAAAGGCAAGGCAAAAGGCAACGCAAGGCAAGGCAAGGCAAAAGGCAAGGCAAAAGGCAAGGCAAGGCAAGGCAAAAGGCAAGGAAAAAGGCAAGGCAAAAGGCAAGGCAAGGCAAAAGACACGGCAAAAGGCAAGGCAAGTCAAGGCAAAAGGCAAGGAAAAAGGCAAGGCAAAAGGCAAGGCAAGGAAAAAGACACGGCAAAAGGCAAGACAAGGAAAGGCAAAAGGCAAGACAAAAGGCAAGGCAAGGCAAGGCAAAAGGCAAGGCAATGCAAGGCAAGGCAAAAGGCAAGGCAAAAGCCAACGCAAGGCAAGGCAAGGCAAAAGACATTGTAAAAGACAAGGCAAGGCACGGCAAGGGAAGGAAAGGCAAAAGGCAAGGCAAGGCAAGGTAAGGCAAATGGCAAGGCAAAAGGCAGCGAAAGGCAAGGCAAAAGGCAACGCAAGGTAAAAGGCAAGGCAAAAGGCAAGGCAAAGCAAAGGCAAGGCAAAAGGCAAGGCAAGGCAAGACAAGGCAAGGCAAGGCAAAATGCAAGGCAATAGGCAAGGTAAGGCAAGTCAAGGCAAAAGGCAAGGCAAAAGGCAAGGCAAGGCAAAAGGCATGGCAAAAGGCAAGGCAAGGCAAAGAGCAAGGTAAGGCAAGTCAAAAGGCAAGGCAAGGCAAGGCAAGGAAAAAGGCAAGGCAAAAGGCAAGGCAAAAGGCAAGGCAAGGCAAGGCAAGGCAAAAGGCAAGGCAAAAGGCAAGGCAAAATGCAAGGCAAGGCAGGGCAATAGGCAAGGCAAAAGGCAAGGCAATGCAAGGCTGGGCAAAAGGCAAGGCAAAAGACTAGGTAAGGCAAGGCAAAAGACAAGGCAAGGCAAGGCAAGGCAAAAGGCAAGGCAAAAGACAAAGCAAGGCAAGGCAAAGGGAATTCAAAAGGCATGGCATTGCAAGGCTAGTCAAAAGGCAAGGCAAAAGACAAGGCAAGGCAAGGCAAAAGACAAGGCAAGGCAAGGCAAGGCAAAAGGCAAGGCAAAAGACAAGGCAAGGCAAGGCAAGGCAAAAGGAAAGGCAAAAGGAAAGGCAAAAGGCAAGGCAAGGCAAGGCAAGGCAAAAGGCAAGGCAATGCTAACGGCAAGGCAAAAGGCAAGTCAAGGCAAGGCAAGGCAAAAGGCAAGGCAAAAGACAAGGCAAGGAAAGGCAGGGCAAAAGGCAAGGCAAATGGCAAGGCAAGGCAAGGTAAGAGAAATAGCAAGGCAAAAGGCAAGGAAAGGCAAGGCGAGGCAAAAGGCAAGGCAATTCAAAAGGCAAGGCAAAAGGCAAGGCAAAGCAAGGCAAGGCAAAAGGCAAGGCAAGGCAAGACAAGGCAAAAGGCAAGGCAAGGCAAGGCAACAGGCAAAGCAAAAGGCAAGGCTTGGTAATGCAATAGGCAAGGCAAAAGGCAAGGCAAGTGAAGGCAAGGCAAAAGGCAAGGCAAAAGGCAAGGCAATGCAAGGCAAGGCAAAAGGCAAGGCAAAAGGCAAGGCGAAAGGGAAGGCAAGGCAAAAGGCAAGGCAAAAGTCAAGGCAAGTCAAGGCAAGGAACAAGGCAAGGCAAAAGGCAAGGCAAGGCAAGGCAAAAGGCAAGGCAAAAGGCAAGGCAAGGCAAGGCAAAAGGCCAGGCAAAAGGCAAAGCAAAAGGAAAGGCAAGGCAAGGCAAAAGGCAAGGCAAAAGGCAAGGCAATGCAAGGCTAGGCAAAAGGCAAGGCATAAGACTAGGCGAGGCAAGGCAAAAGACAATGCAAGGCAAGGCAAGGCAAAAGGAAAGGCAAAAGACAAGGCAAGGCTAGGCAAAAGGCAAGGCAAAAGGCAAGGCAATGCAAGGCTGGGCAAAAGGCAAGGCAAAAGACAAGGCAAGGCAAGGCAAAAGACAAGGCAAGGCAAGGCAAGGCAAAAGGAAAGGCAAAAGGAAAGGCAAAAGGCAAGGCAAGGCAAAAGGCAAGGCAAAAGGCAAGGCAAGGCAAGGCAAAAGGCAAGGCAAAAGGCAAGGCAAGGAAAAAGGCAAGGCAAAAGGCAAGGCAAGGCAAAATGCAAGGTAAAAGGCAAGGCAGGGCAAGGCAAAAGGCAAGGCAAAGCAAAAGGCAAGGCAAAAGGCAAGGCAACGCAAGGCAAGGCAAAAAGCAAGGCAAAAGGCAAGGCAAGGCAAAAGGCCAGGCAAAAGGCAAGGCAAGGCAAGGCAAGGCAAAAGGCAAGGCAAAAGGCAAGGCAAGTCAAGGCAAGGCAAAAGGCCAATCAAAAGACAAGGCAAGGAAAGGCAGGGCAAAAGGCAAGGCAAAAGGCAAGGCAAGGCAAGGCAAAACGCAGGGCAAGGCAAGGCAAAAGGCAAGGCAAGGCAAAAGGCAAGGCAAGGCAAGGCAAAAGACAAGGCAAAAGGCAAGGCAATGCAAGGCTAGGCAAAAGGCAAGGCAAAAGACAAGGCAAGGCAAGGCAAAAGACAAGGCAAGGCGAGGCAAGGCAAAAGGCAAGGCAAAAGACAAGGCAAGGCAAGGCAAAAGGCAAGGCAGAAGGCAAGACAATGCAAGGCTAGGAAAAAGGCAAGGCAAAAGACAAGGCAAGGCAAGGCAAAAGACAAGGCAAGGCAGGGCAAGGCAAAAGGCAAGGAAATGCAAAAAGCACGGCAAAAGGCAAGGCAAGGCAAAGGCAAGGCAAAAGGCAAGGCAAGGCAAGACAACGCAAAAGGCAAAGCAAGGCAAAAGGCAAGGCAAAAGGCAAGGCAAAAGGCAAGGCAAAAGGCAAGGCAAAAGGCAAGGCACAGCAAGGAAAAAGGAAGGCAAAAGGCAAGGCAAGGCAAAAGGCAAGGCTAAAGGCAAGGCAAGGCAAGGCAAAAGGCAAGGCAAGGCAAAAGGCAAAGCAAAAGGCAAGGCAAAAGCAAGGCAAGGCAAAAGTCAAGGCAAAAGGCAAGGCAAAGTAAGGCAATGCAAAAGGCCAGTCAAAAGGCAAGGCAAGTCAAGGCAAAAGGCAAGGCAAGGCAAAAGGCAAGTCAAGGCAAGGCAAGGCAAAAGGCAAGGCAAAAGACAAGGCAAGGCAAGGCAGGGCAAAAGGCAAGGCAAAAGGCAAGGCAAAAGGCAAGGCAAGGCAAGGCAAAAGGCAAGGCAAAAGGCAAGGCAAGTCAAGGCAAGGCAAAAGGCAAGGCAAAAGGCAAGGCAAGGCAAGGCAAGGTAAAAGGCAAGGCAAAAGGCAAGGCAAGGAAAGGTAAGACAAATGGCAAGGCAAAAGGCAAGGCAAGGCAAGGCAAGGCAAAAGGCAAGGCAAAAGGCAAGGCAAGACAAGGCAACAGGCAAGGCAAAAGGCAAGGCTTGGCAAGCCAAAGTCAAGGCAAAAGACAAGGCAAGGAAAGGCAAGACAAAAGGCCAGGCAAAAGGCAAGGCAAGGCAAGGCAAGGCAAAAGGCAAGGCAAGGCAAGGCAAGGCAAAAGGCAAGGCAAAAGCCAAGTCAAGGCAAGGCAGGGCAAAAGGCAAGGCAAAAGGCAAGGCAAAAGGCAAGGCAAGGCAAGGCAAGGCAAAAGGCAAGGCAAGGCAAAAGGCAAGGCAAAAGTAAAGGCAAAAGTCAAGGCAAGTCAAGGCAAGGAACAAGGCAAGGCAAAAGGCAAGGCAAGGCAAGGCAAAAGGCAAGGCAAAAGGCAAGGCAAAAGGCAAGGAAAGGCAAGGCAATACGCAGCGCAAAAGGCAAGGCAAGGCAAGGCACAAGACAAGGCAAAAGGCAAGGCAAGGCAAGGCAAAAGGCGAGGCAAAAGGCAAAGCAAAAGGCAAGGCAAGGCAAGGCAAAAGGCAAGGCAAAAGGCAAGGCAATGCAAAGCTAGGCAAAAGGCAAGGCATAAGACTAGGCAAGGCAAGGCAAAAGACAATGCAAGGCAAGGCAAGTCAAAAGGCAAGGCAAAACACAAGGCAAGGCTAGGCAAAAGGCAAGGCAAGACAAGGCAAGGCAAAAGGAAAGGCAAAAGGAAAGGCAAAAGGCAAGGCAAGGCAAAAGGCAAGGCAAGGCAAAAGGCAAGGCAAAAGGCAAGGCAAGGCAAGGCAAAAGGCAAGGCAAAAGGCAAGGCAAGGCAAAAGGCAAGGCAAAAGGCAAGGCAAGGCAAAATGCAAGGTTAAAGGCAAGGCAGGGCAAGGCAAAAGGCAAGGCAAAGCAAAAGGCAAGGCAAAAGGCAAGACAACGCAAGGCAAGGCAAAAAGCAAGGCAAAAGGTAAGGCAAGGCAAAAAGCAAGGCAAAAGGTAAGGCAAGGCAGAAGGCCAGGCAAAAGGCAAGGCAAGGCAAGGCAAGGCAAAAGGCAAGGCAAGGCAAAAGGCAAGGCAAGGCAAGGCAAGGCAAAAGGCAAGGCAAAAGACAAGGCAAGGCAGGGCAGGGCAAAAGGCAAGCCAAAAGGCAAGGCAAAAGGCAAGGCAAGGGAAGGCAAGGCAAAAGGCAAGGCAAAAGGCAAGGCAAGTCAAGGCAAGGCAAAAGGCCAATCAAAAGACAAGGCAAGGAAAGGAAGGCCAAAAGGCAAGGCAAAAGGCAAGGAAAGGCAAGGCAAAACGCAAGGCAAGGCAAGGCAAAAGGCAAGGCAACGCAAGGCAAGGCAAAAAGCAAGGCAAAAGGTAAGGCAAGGCAAAAGGCCAGGCAAAAGGCAAGGCAAGGCAAGGCAAGGCAAAAGGCAAGGCAAGGCAAAAGGCAAGGCAAGGCAAGGCAAGGCAAAAGGCAAGGCAAAAGACAAGGCAAGGCAAGGCAGGGCAAAAGGCAAGCCAAAAGGCGAGGCAAAAGGCAAGGCAATTCAAGGCAAGGCAAAAGGCCAATCAAAAGACAAGGCAAGGAAAGGAAGGGCAAAAGGCAAGGCAAAAGGCAAGGAAAGGCAAGGCAAAACGCAAGGCAAGGCAAGGCAAAAGGCAAGGCAAGGCAAGGCAAAAGACAAGGCAAAAGGCAAGGCAATGCAAGGCTAGGCAAAAGGCAAGGCAAAAGACAAGGCAAGGCAAGGCAAAAGACAAGGCAAGGCGAGGCAAGGCAAAAGGCAAGGCAAAAGACAAGGCAAGGCAAGGCAAAAGGCAAGGCAGAAGGCAAGACAATGCAAGGCTAGGAAAAAGGCAAGGCAAAAGACAAGGCAAGGCAAGGCAAAAGACAAGGCAAGGCAAGGCAAGGCAAAAGGCAAGGAAATGCAAAAAGCACGGCAAAAGGCAAGGCAAGGCAAAGGCAAGGCAAAAGGCAAGGCAAGGCAAGACAACACAAAAGGCAAAGCAAGGCAAAAGGCAAGGCAAAAGGCAAGGCAAAAGGCAAGGCAAAAGGCAAGGCACAGCAAGGAAAAAGGCAAGGCAAAAGGCAAGGCAAGGCAAAAGGCAAGGCAAAAGGCAAGGCAAGGCAAGGCAAAAGGCAAGGCAAGGCAAAAGGCGAAGCAAAAGGCAAGGGAAAAGACAAGGCAAGGCAAAAGGCAAGGCAAAAGGCAAGGCAAAGTAAGGCAATGCAAAAGGCCAGTCAAAAGGCAAGGCAAGGCAAGGCAAGGCAAAAGGCAAGTCAAGGCAAAAGGCAAGTCAAGGCAAGGCAAGGCAAAAGGCAAGGCAAAAGGCAAGGCAAGGCAAGGCAAAAGGCAAGGCAAAAGGCAAGGCAAGTCAAGGCAAGGCAAAAGGCAAGGCAAAAGGCAAGGCAAGGCAAGGCAAGGCAAAAGGCAAGGCAAAAGGCAAGGCAAGACAAGGCAACAGGCAAGGCAAAAGGCAAGGCTTGGCAAGGCAAAAGTCAAGGCAAAAGACAAGGCAATGAAAGGCAAGACAAAAGGCCAGGCAAAAGGCAAGGCAAGGCAAGGCAAGGCAAAAGGCAAGGCAAGGCAAAAGGCAAGGCAAGGCAAGGCAAGGCTAAAGGCAAGGCAAAAGCCAAGGCAAGGCAAGGCAGGGCAAAAGGCAGGGCAAAAGGCAAGGCAAAAGGCAAGGCAAGGCAAGGCAAGGCAAAAGGCAAGGCAAAAGGCAAGGCAAGTCAAGGCAAGGCAAAACGCCAATCATAAGACAAGGCAAGGAAAGGCAGGGCAAAAGCAAGGCAAAAGGCAAGGGAAGGCAAGGCAAGGCAAGGCAAAAGGCAAGGCAAGTCAAAAGCCTAGCCAAGGCAAGGCAAAAGACAAGGCAAGGCAAGGCAAGGCAAAAGGCAAGGCAAAAGACAAGGCAAGGCAAGGCAAAAGGCAAGGCAGAAGGTAAGACAATGCAAGGCTAGGAAAAAGGCAAGGCAAAAGACAAGGCAAGGCAAGGCAAAAGACAAGGCAAGGCAAGGCAAGGCAAAAGGCAAGGATATGCAAAAAGCACGGCAAAAGGCAAGACAAGGCAAAGGCAAGGCAAAAGGCAAGACAAGGCAAGGCAAGGCAAAAGGCAAGGCAAGGCAAAAGGCAAGGCAAAAGGCAAGGCAAAACGCAAGGCAAAAGGCAAGGCAAAAGGCAAGGCAAGACAAGACAGCAGGCAAGGCAAAAGGCAAGGCACGGCAAGGAAAAAGGCAAGGCAACAGGCAAGGCAAGGCAAAAGGCAAGGCAAGGCAAGACAAGGCAAAAGGCAAGGCAAAAGCCAAGGCAAGGCAAGGCAGGGCAAAATGCAAGGCAAAAGTCAAGGCAAAAGGCAAGGCTAGGCAAGGCAAGGCAAAAGGCAAGTCAAGGCAAGGCAAAAGGCAAGGCAAAAGGCAAGGCAAAAGTCAAGGCAAGTCAAGGCAAGGAACAAGGCAAGGCAAAAGGCAAGGCAAGGCAAAAGGCAAGGTAAAAGGCAAGGCAAAAGGCAAGGAAAGGCAAGGCAATAGGCAGCGCAAAAGGCAAGGCAAGGCAAGGCACAAGACAAGGCAAAAGGCAAGGCAAGGCAAAAGGCAAGGCAAAAGGCAAGGCAAAGTAAGGCAATGCAAAAGGCCAGTCAAAAGGCAAGGCAAGGCAAGGCAAGGCAAAAGGCAAGTCAAGGCAAAAGGCAAGTCAAGGCAAGGCAAGGCAAAAGGCAAGGCAAAAGGCAAGGCAAGGCAAGGCAAAAGGCAAGGCAAAAGGCAAGGCAAGTCAAGGCAAGGCAAAAGGCAAGGCAAAAGGCAAGGCAAGGCAAGGCAAGGCAAAAGGCAAGGCAAAAGGCAAGGCAAGACAAGGCAACAGGCAAGGCAAAAGGCAAGGCTTGGCAAGGCAAAAGTCAAGGCAAAAGACAAGGCAATGAAAGGCAAGACAAAAGGCCAGGCAAAAGGCAAGGCAAGGCAAGGCAAGGCAAAAGGCAAGGCAAGGCAAAAGGCAAGGCAAGGCAAGGCAAGGCTAAAGGCAAGGCAAAAGCCAAGGCAAGGCAAGGCAGGGCAAAAGGCAGGGCAAAAGGCAAGGCAAAAGGCAAGGCAAGGCAAGGCAAGGCAAAAGGCAAGGCAAAAGGCAAGGCAAGTCAAGGCAAGGCAAAACGCCAATCATAAGACAAGGCAAGGAAAGGCAGGGCAAAAGCAAGGCAAAAGGCAAGGGAAGGCAAGGCAAGGCAAGGCAAAAGGCAAGGCAAGTCAAAAGCCTAGCCAAGGCAAGGCAAAAGACAAGGCAAGGCAAGGCAAGGCAAAAGGCAAGGCAAAAGACAAGGCAAGGCAAGGCAAAAGGCAAGGCAGAAGGTAAGACAATGCAAGGCTAGGAAAAAGGCAAGGCAAAAGACAAGGCAAGGCAAGGCAAAAGACAAGGCAAGGCAAGGCAAGGCAAAAGGCAAGGATATGCAAAAAGCACGGCAAAAGGCAAGACAAGGCAAAGGCAAGGCAAAAGGCAAGACAAGGCAAGGCAAGGCAAAAGGCAAGGCAAGGCAAAAGGCAAGGCAAAAGGCAAGGCAAAAGGCAAGGCAAAAGGCAAGGCAAAAGGCAAGGCAAAAGGCAAGGCACGGCAAGGAAAAAGGCAAGGCAAAAGGCAAGGCAAGGCAAAAGGCAAGGCAAGGCAAGACAAGGCAAAAGGCAAGGCAAAAGCCAAGGCAAGGCAAGGCAGGGCAAAAGGCAAGGCAAAAGTCAAGGCAAAAGGCAAGGCTAGGCAAGGCAAGGCAAAAGGCAAGTCAAGGCAAGGCAAAAGGCAAGGCAAAAGGCAAGGCAAAAGTCAAGGCAAGTCAAGGCAAGGAACAAGGCAAGGCAAAAGGCAAGGCAAGGCAAAAGGCAAGGCAAAAGGCAAGGCAAAAGGCAAGGAAAGGCAAGGCAAAAGGCAAGGAAAGGCAAGGCAATAGGCAGCGCAAAAGGCAAGGCAAGGCAAGGCACAAGACAAGGCAAAAGGCAAGGCAAGGCAAGGAAAAAGGCCAGGCAAAAGGCAAAGAAAAGGCAAGGCAAGGCAAGGCAAAAGGCAAGGCAAAAGGCAAGGCAATGCAAGGCTAGGCAAAAGGCAAGGCATAAGACTAGGCAAGGCAAGGCAAAAGACAATGCAAGGCAAGGCAAGGCAAAAGGCAAGGCAAAAGACAAGGCAAGGCTAGGCAAAAGGCAAGGCAAGGCAAGGCAAGGCAAAAGGAAAGGCAAAAGGAAAGGCAAAAGGCAAGGCAAGGCAAAAGGCAAGGCAAAAGGCAAGGCAAGGCAAGGCAAAAGGCAAGGCAAAAGGCAAGGCAAGGCAAAATGCAAGGTAAATGCAAGGCAGGGCAAGGCAAAAGGCAAGGCAAAGCAAAAGGCAAGGCAAAAGGCAAGGCAACGCAAGGCAAGGCAAAAAGCAAGGCAAAAGGCAAGGCAAGGCAAAAGGCCAGGCAAAAGGCAAGGCAAGGCAAGGCAAGGCAAAAGGCAAGGCAAGGCAAAAGGCAAGGCAAGGCAAGGCAAGGCAAAAGGCAAGGCAAAAGACAAGGCAAGGCAAGGCAGGGCAAAAGGCAAGCCAAAAGGCAAGGCAAAAGGCAAGGTAAGGCAAGGCAAGGCAAAAGGCAAGGCAAAAGGCAAGGCAAGTCAAGGCAAGGCAAAAGGCCAATCAAAAGACAAGGCAAGGAAAGGAAGGGCAAAAGGCAAGGCAAAAGGCAAGGAAAGGCAAGGCAAAACGCAAGGCAAGGCAAGGCAAAAGGCAAGGCAATACAAGGCAAAAGACAAGGCAAAAGGCAAGGTAATGCAAGGCTAGGCAAAAGGGAAGGCAAGGCGAGGCAAGGCAAAAGGCAAGGCAAAAGACAAGGCAAGGCAAGGCAAAAGGCAAGGCAGAAGGCAAGACAATGCAAGGCTAGGAAAAAGGCAAGGCAAAAGACAAGGCAAGGCAAGGCAAAAGACAAGGCAAGGCAAGGCAAGGCAAAAGGCAAGGCAAAAGACAAGGCAAGGCAAGGCAAAAGGCAAGGCAGAAGGTAAGACAATGCAAGGCTAGGAAAAACGCAAGGCAAAAGACAAGGCAAGGCAAGGCAAAAGACAAGGCAAGGCAAGGCAAGGCAAAAGGCAAGGATATGCAAAAAGCACGGCAAAAGGCAAGACAAGGCAAAGGCAAGGCAAAAGGCAAGGCAAGGCAAGACAAGGCAAAAGGCAAGGCAAGGCAAAAGGCAAGGCAAAAGGCAAGGCAAAAGGCAAGGCAAAAGGCAAGGCACGGCAAGGAAAAAGGCAAGGCAAAAGGCAAGGCAAGGCAAAAGGCAAGGCAAAAGGCAAGGCAAGGCAAGTCAAAAGGCAAGGCAAGGCAAAAGGCAAGGCAAAAGGCAAGGCAAGGCAAGGCAAGGCAAAAGGCAAGGCAAAAGGCAAGGCAAAGCAAGGCAAGGCAAAAGGCCAATCAAAAGGCAAGGCAATGCAAGGCAAGGCAAAAGGCAAGGCAAGGCAAAAGGCAAGTAAAGGCAAGGCTAGGCAAAAGGCAAGGCAAAAGACAAGGCAAGGGAAGGGAGGGCAAAAGGCCAATCAAAAGACAAGGCAAGGAAAGGCAGGGCAAAAGGAAAGGCAAAAGCCAATGCAAGGCAAGGCAAGGCAAGGCAAGGAAAAAGGCAAGGCACGGCAAGGCAAAAGGCAAGGCAAGGCAAGGCAAAAGGGAAGGCAAAAGGCAAGGCAATGCAAGGCTAGGCAAAAGGCAAGGCAAAAGACAAGGCAAGGCAAAAGGCACGACAAAAGGCAAGGCAAGGCAATGCAAAATGCAAGGCAAAAGGCAAGGCAAAAGGCAAGGCAAAAGGCAAGGCAAGGCAAAAGGCAAGGCAAAAGGCAAGTTAAGGCAAAAGACACGGCAAAAGGCAAGGCAAGGCAAGGCAAAAGGCAAGGTAAATGGCAAGGCAACGCAAGGCAAGGCAAAAGGCAATGCAAAAGGCAAGGCTAAAGGCAAGGCAAAAGGCAAGGCAAAAGGCAAGGCAAAAGGCAACGCAAGGCAAGGCAAGGCAAAAGGCAAGGCAAAAGGCAAGGCAAGGCAAGGCAAAAGGCAAGGAAAAAGGCAAGGCAAAAGGCAAGGCAAGGCAAAAGACACGGCAAAAGGCAAGGCAAGTCAAGGCAAAAGGCAAGGAAAAAGGCAAGGCAAAAGGCAAGGCAAGGAAAAAGACACGGCAAAAGGCAAGACAAGGAAAGGCAAAAGGCAAGACAAAAGGCAAGGCAAGGCAAGGCAAAAGGCAAGGCAATGCAAGGCAAGGCAAAAGGCAAGGCAAAAGCCAACGCAAGGCAAGGCAAGGCAAAAGACATTGTAAAAGACAAGGCAAGGCACGGCAAGGGAAGGAAAGGCAAAAGGCAAGGCAAGGCAAGGTAAGGCAAATGGCAAGGCAAAAGGCAGCGAAAGGCAAGGCAAAAGGCAACGCAAGGTAAAAGGCAAGGCAAAAGGCAAGGCAAAGCAAAGGCAAGGCAAAAGGCAAGGCAAGGCAAGACAAGGCAAGGCAAGGCAAAATGCAAGGCAATAGGCAAGGTAAGGCAAGTCAAGGCAAAAGGCAAGGCAAAAGGCAAGGCAAGGCAAAAGGCATGGCAAAAGGCAAGGCAAGGCAAAGAGCAAGGTAAGGCAAGTCAAAAGGCAAGGCAAGGCAAGGCAAGGCAAGGCAAGGCAAAAGGCAAGGCAAAAGGCAAGGCAAAATGCAAGGCAAGGCAGGGCAATAGGCAAGGCAAAAGGCAAGGCAAGGCAAGGCAAGGCAAAAGGCAAGGCAAGGCAAGGCAAGGCAAAAGGCAAGACAAAAGGCAAGGCAAGGCAAGGCATAAGGCAAGGCAAAAGGCAAAGCAAGGAAAGGCAAGGCAAAAGACAAGGCAAAAGGCTAGGAAAGGCAAGACAAGGCAAAAGGCAAGGAAAGGCAAGGCAAGTCAAAAGACAAGGCAAAAGGCAAGGCAAGTCAAGGCAAAAGGCAAGGCAAAAGGCAAGGCAAAAGCAAGGCAAGGCAAAAGGCAAGGCAAAAGGCAAGGCAAGGCAATGCAAAAGGCAAGGCAAAAGGCAAGGCAAAAGGAAAGGCAAAAGGCAAGGCAAAAGCAAGGCAAGGAAAAAGGCAAGGCAAAAGGCAAGGCAAAAGGCAAGGCAAGGCAAGGCAAGGAAAAAGGCAAGGCAAGGAAAAAGGCAAGGCAAAAGGCAAGGCAAAAGGCAAGGCAAGGGAAGGCAAGGCAAAAGGCAAGGCAAGGCAATGCAAGGCAAAAGGCAAGGCAAAAGGCAAGGCAAGGCAAGGCAAAGGCAAAAGGCAAGGCAAAAGGCAAGGCAAGTCAAGGCAAGGCAAAAGGCCAATCAAAAGACAAGGCAAGAAAAGGCAGGGCAAAAGGCAAGGCAAAAGGCAAGGCAAGGAAAAAGGCAAGGCAAGGAAAAAGGCAAGGCAAAAGGCAAGGCAAAAGGCAAGGCAAGGGAAGGCAAGGCAAAAGGCTAGGAAAGGCAAGACAAGGCAAAAGGCAAGGAAAGGCAAGGCAAGTCAAAAGACAAGGCAAAAGGCAAGGCAAGTCAAGGCAAAAGGCAAGGCAAAAGGCAAGGCAAAAGCAAGGCAAGGCAAAAGGCAAGGCAAAAGGCAAGGCAAGGCAATGCAAAAGGCAAGGCAAAAGGCAAGGCAAAAGGAAAGGCAAAAGGCAAGGCAAAAGCAAGGCAAGGAAAAAGGCAAGGCAAAAGGCAAGGCAAGGCAAGGCAAGGAAAAAGGCAAGGCAAGGAAAAAGGCAAGGCAAAAGGCAAGGCAAAAGGCAAGGCAAGGGAAGGCAAGGCAAAAGGCAAGGCAAGGCAATGCAAGGCAAAAGGCAAGGCAAAAGGCAAGGCAAGGCAAGGCAAAGGCAAAAGGCAAGGCAAAAGGCAAGGCAAGTCAAGGCAAGGCAAAAGGCCAATCAAAAGACAAGGCAAGCAAAGGCAGGGCAAAAGGCAAGGCAAAAGGCAAGGCAAGGAAAGGCAGGGCAAAAGTCAAGGCAAAAGGCAAGGCAAGGCAAGGCAGGGCAAAAGACAAGACAAAAGGCAAGGCAAGGCAAGGCAAGGCAAAAGACAAGGCAAAAGGCAAGGCAAGTCAAGGCAAAAGGAAAGGCAAAAGGCAAGGCAAAAGTCAAGGCAAGGCAAAAGGCACGGCAAAAGGCAAGGCAAGGCAAGGCAAAAGGCAAGGCAAAAGACAAGGCAAGGCAAGGCAAGGCAAAAGACATGGCAAAAGACAAGGCAAGGCAAGGCAAGGCAAAAGGCAAGGCAAAAGGCAAGGCAAGGCAAAAGGCAAGGCAAGGCAAGGCAAGGCAAAAGGCAAGGCAAAAGGCAAGGCAAAAGGCAAGGCAAAAGGCAAGGCAAAAGCAAGGCAAGGCAAAAGGCAAGGCAAAGGCAAGGCAAGGGAAGGCAAAAGGCAAGGCAAAAGGAAAGGCAAGGCAAGGCAAGGCAAGGCAAAAGGCAAGGAAATGCAATAGGCAAGGCAAAAGACAAGGTAAAAGGCAAGGCAAGGCAAGGCAAAAGGTCAGGCAAAAGACAAGGCAAGGAAAGGCAGGGCAAAAGGCAAGGCAAAAGGCAAGGCAAAAGGCAAGGCAAAAGGCAAGGCAAGGCAAGGCAAGGCAAAAGGCAAGGCAAAAGGCAAGGCAAGGCAAAAGGCAAGGCAAACGGCAAGGCAAGACAAGTCAAGCCAAAATGCAAGGCAAAAGGCAAGGCAAGGCAAGGCAACAGGCAAGGCAAAAGGCAAGGCTTGGTAATGCAAAAGGCAAGGCAAAATGCAAGGAAAGGCAAGGCAACGCAAGGTAAGGCAAGGAAAAAGGCAAGGCAAAAGGCAAGGCAAGGCAAGGCAAGGCAAAAGGCAAGGCAAAAGGCAAGGCAAGGCATGGCAAAAGGCAAGGCAACATAAGGCAAAAGGCAAGGCAACATAAGGCAAAAGGCAAGGCAAGGCAAGGCAAGTCAAAAGGCAAGGCAAAATGCAAGGCAAGGGAAAAGGCAAGGCAAAGGCAAGGCAAGGCAAGGCAAAAGGCAAGGCAAAAGGCAAGGCAAGGTAAGGCAAAAGGCAAGGCAAGGCAAGGCAAGTCAAAAGGCAAGGCAAAAGGCAAGGCAAGGCAAAAGGCAAAGCAAAAGGCAAGGCGAAAGGCAAGGCAGGGCAAAAGGCAAGACAAACGCAAGGCAAGGCAAGGCAAGGCAAAAGGCAAGGCAAAAGGCAAGGCAAGGCAAGGCAAGGCAAAAGGCAAGGCAAAAGACAAGGCAAGGCAAGGCAAGACAAAAAGCAAGGCAAAAGGCAAGGCAAAAGGCAAGGCAAGGCAAGGCAGGGCAAAAGACAAGACAAAAGGCAAGGCAAGGCAAGGCAAGGCAAAAGACAAGGCAAAAGGCAAGGCAAGTCAAGGCAAAAGGAAAGGCAAAAGGCAAGGCAAAAGTCAAGGCAAGGCAAAAGGCACGGCAAAAGGCAAGGCAAGGCAAAGCAAAAGGGAAGGCAACAGGCAAGGCAAAAGGCAAGGCAAAAGGCAAGGCAAGGCAAGGCAAAAGGCAAGGCAAAAGACAAGGCAAGGCAAGGCAAGGCAAAAGACATGGCAAAAGACAAGGCAAGGCAAGGCAAGGCAAAAGGCAAGGCAAAAGGCAAGGCAAGGCAAAAGGCAAGGCAAGGCAAGGCAAGGCAAAAGGCAAGGCAAGGCAAGGCAAGGCAAAAGGCAAGACAAAAGGCAAGGCAAGGCAAGGCAAAAGGCAAGGCAAAAGGCAAGGCAAGGCAAGGCAAGGCAAAAAGCAAGGCATAAGGCAAGGCAAAAGGCAAAGCAAGGAAAGGCAAGGCAAAAGACAAGGCAAAAGGCTAGGAAAGGCAAGACAAGGCAAAAGGCAAGGAAAGGCAAGGCAAGTCAAAAGACAAGGCAAAAGGCAAGGCAAGTCAAGGCAAAAGGCAAGGCAAAAGGCAAGGCAAAAGCAAGGCAAGGCAAAAGGCAAGGCAAAAGGCAAGGCAAGGCAATGCAAAAGGCAAGGCAAAAGGCAAGGCAAAAGGAAAGGCAAAAGGCAAGGCAAAAGCAAGGCAAGGAAAAAGGCAAGGCAAAAGGCAAGGCAAGGCAAGGCAAGGAAAAAGGCAAGGCAAGGAAAAAGGCAAGGCAAAAGGCAAGGCAAAAGGCAAGGCAAGGGAAGGCAAGGCAAAAGGCAAGGCAAGGCAATGCAAGGCAAAAGGCAAGGCAAAAGGCAAGGCAAGGCAAGGCAAAGGCAAAAGGCAAGGCAAAAGGCAAGGCAATTCAAGGCAAGGCAAAAGGCCAATCAAAAGACAAGGCAAGGAAAGGCAGGGCAAAAGGCAAGGCAAAAGGCAAGGCAAGGAAAGGCAGGGCAAAAGTCAAGGCAAAAGGCAAGGCAAGACAAGGCAAGGCAAAAGGAAAGACAAAAGGAAAGGCAAAAGGCAAGGCAAGGCAAGGCAAAAGGCAAGGCAAAATGCAAGGCAAGGCAAGGCAAGGCAAAAGGCAAGGCAAAAGGCAAGGCAAAAGGCAAGGCAAAAGCAAGGCAAGGCAAAAGGCAAGGCAAAGGCAAGGCAAGGGAAGGCAAAAGGCAAGGCAAAAGGAAAGGCAAGGCAAGGCAAGGCAAGGCAAAAGGCAAGGCAAGGCAAGGCAAGGCAAAAGGAAAGACAAAAGGAAAGGCAAAAGTCAAGGAAAAGCAAGGCAAGGCAAAAGGCAAGGAAATGCAATAGGCAAGGCAAAAGACAAGGTAAAAGGCAAGGCAAGGCAAGGCAAAAGGTCAGGCAAAAGACAAGGCAAGGAAAGGCAGGGCAAAAGGCAAGGCAAAAGGCAAGGCAAAAGGCAAGGCAAGGCAAGGCAAGGCAAAAGGCAAGGCAAAAGGCAAGGCAAGGCAAAAGGCAAGGCAAACGGCAAGGCAAGACAAGTCAAGCCAAAATGCAAGGCAAAAGGCAAGGCAAGGCAAGGCAACAGGCAAGGCAAAAGGCAAGGCTTGGTAATGCAAAAGGCAAGGCAAAATGCAAGGAAAGGCAAGGCAACGCAAGGTAAGGCAAGGAAAAAGGAAAGGCAAAAGGCAAGGCAAGGCAAGGTAAGGCAAAAGGCAAGGCAAAAGGCAAGGCAAGGCAAGGCAAAAGGCAAGGCAACATAAGGCAAAAGGCAAGGCAACATAAGGCAAAAGGCAAGGCAAGGCAAGGCAAGTCAAAAGGCAAGGCAAAAGGCAAGGCAAGGCAAAAGGCAAGGCAAAGGCAAGGCAAGGCAAGGCAAGGCAAAAGGCAAGGCAAAAGGCAAGGCAACGTAAGGCAAAAGGCAAGGCAAGGCAAGGCAACTCAAAAGGCAAGGCAAAAGGCAAGGCGAAAGGCAAGGCAGGGCAAAAGGCAAGACAAAGGCAAGGCAAGGCAAGGCAAGGCAAAAGGCAAGGCAAAAGGCAAGGCAAGGCAAGGCAAGGCAAAAGGCAAGGCAAAAGACAAGGCAAGGCAAGGCAAGACAAAAAGCAAGGCAAAAGGCAAGGCAAAAGGCAAGGCAAGGCAAGGCAGGGCAAAAGACAAGACAAAAGGCAAGGCAAGGCAAGGCAAGGCAAAAGACAAGGCAAAAGGCAAGGCAAGTCAGGGCAAAAGGAAAGGCAAAAGGCAAGGCAAAAGTCAAGGCAAGGCAAAAGGCACGGCAAAAGGCAAGGCAAGGCAAAGCAAAAGGGAAGGCAACAGGCAAGGCAAAAGGCAAGGCAAAAGGCAAGGCAAGGCAAAGCAAAAGGCAAGGCAAAAGACAAGGCAAGGCAAGGCAAGGCAAAAGACATGGCAAAAGACAAGGCAAGGCAAGGCAAGGCAAAAGGCAAGGCAAAAGGCAAGGCAAGGCAAGGCAAAAGGCAAGGCAAGGCAAGGCAAGGCAAAAGGCAAGGCAAGGCAAGGCAAGGCAAAAGGCAAGACAAAAGGCAAGGCAAGGCAAGGCAAGTCAAGGCAAAAAGCAAGGCATAAGGCAAGGCAAAAGGCAAAGCAAGGAAAGGCAAGGCAAAAGACAAGGCAAAAGGCTAGGAAAGGCAAGACAAGGCAAAAGGCAAGGAAAGGCAAGGCAAGTCAAAAGACAAGGCAAAAGGCAAGGCAAGTCAAGGCAAAAGGCAAGGCAAAAGGCAAGGCAAAAGCAAGGCAAGGCAAAAGGCAAGGCAAAAGGCAAGGCAAGGCAATGCAAAAGGCAAGGCAAAAGGCAAGGCAAAAGGAAAGGCAAAAGGCAAGGCAAAAGCAAGGCAAGGAAAAAGGCAAGGCAAAAGGCAAGGCAAGGCAAGGCAAGGAAAAAGGCAAGGCAAGGCAAAAGGCAAGGCAAAAGGCAAGGCAAAAGGCAAGGCAAGGGAAGGCAAGGCAAAAGGCAAGGCAAGGTAATGCAAGGCAAAAGGCAAGGCAAAAGGCAAGGCAAGGCAAGGCAAAGGCAAAAGGCAAGGCAAAAGGCAAGGCAAGTCAAGGCAAGGCAAAAGGCAAGGCAAGTCAAGGCAAGGCAAAAGGCCAATCAAAAGACAAGGCAAGGAAAGGCAGGGCAAAAGGCAAGGCAAAAGGCAAGGCAAGGAAAGGCAGGGCAAAAGTCAAGGCAAAAGGCAAGGCAAGGCAAGGCAAGGCAAAAGGAAAGACAAAAGGAAAGGCAAAAGGCAAGGCAAGGCAAGGCAAAAGGCAAGGCAAAAGGCAAGGCAAGGCAAGGCAAGGCAAAAGGCAAGGCAAAAGGCAAGGCAAAAGGCAAGGCAAAAGCAAGGCAAGGCAAAAGGCAAGGCAAAGGCAAGGCAAGGGAAGGCAAAAGGCAAGGCAAAAGGAAAGGCAAGCCAAGGCAAGGCAAGGCAAAAGGCAAGGCAAGGCAAGGCAAGGCAAAATGCAAGGCAAAAGGCAATGTAAGGCAAGGCAAAATGTAAGGCAAGGCAAGGCAAAATGCAAGGCAAAAGGCAAGGCAAGGCAAGGCAAATGCAAAAGGCAAGGCAAAAGGCAAGGCAAGTCAAGGCAAGGCAAAAGGCAAATCAAAAGACAAGACAAGGAAACGCAGGGCAAAAGGCAAGGCAAAAGGCAAGGCAAGGCAAGGCAAAAGGAAAGACAAAAGGAAAGGCAAAAGGCAAGGCAAGGCAAGGTAAGACAAATGGCAATGCAAAAGTCAAGGAAAGGCAAGGCAAGGCAAAAGGCAAGGCAATGAAAAAGGCAAGGCAAAAGACAAGGTAAAAGGCAAGGTAAGGCAAGGCAAAAGGTCAGGCAAAAGACAAGGCAAGGAAAGGCAGGGTAAAAGGCAAGACAAAAGGCAAGGCTAGGCAAGGCAAGGCAAAAGGCAAGGCAAAAGACAAGGCAAGGCAAGGCAAGACAAAAAGCAAGGCAAAAGGCAAGGCAAAAGGCAAGGCAAGGCAAGGCAGGGCAAAAGACAAGACAAAAGGCAAGGCAAGGCAAGGCAAAAGACAAGGCAAAAGGCAAGGCAAGTCAAGGCAAAAGGAAAGGCAAAAGGCAAGGCAAAAGTCAAGGCAAGGCAAAGCAAAAGGGAAGGCAACAGTCAAGGCAAAAGGCAAGTCAAAAGGCAAGGCAAGGCAAGGCAAAAGGCAAGGCAAAAGACAAGGCAAGGCAAGGCAAGGCAAAAGACATGGCAAAAGACAAGGCAAGGCAAGGCAAGGCAAAAGGCAAGGCAAAAGGCAAGGCAAGGCAAGGCAAAAGGCAAGGCAAGGCAAAAGGCAAGGCAAGGCAAGGCAAGGCAAAAGGCAAGCCAAGGCAAGGCAAGGCAAAAGGCAAGACAAAAGGCAAGGCAAGGCAAGGCAAAAGGCAAGGCAAAAGGCAAGGCAAGGCAAGTCAAGGCAAAAAGCAAGGCATAAGGCAAGGCAAAAGGCAAAGCAAGGAAAGGCAAGGCAAAAGACAAGGCAAAAGGCTAGGAAAGGCAAGACAAGGCAAAAGGCAAGGAAAGGCAAGGCAAGTCAAAAGACAAGGCAAAAGGCAAGGCAAGTCATGGCAAAAGGCAAGGCAAAAGGCAAGGCAAAAGCAAGGCAAGGCAAAAGGCAAGGCAAGGCAATGCAAAAGGCAAGGCAAAAGGCAAGGCAAAAGGAAAGGCAAAAGGCAAGGCAAAAGCAAGGCAAGGAAAAAGGCAAGGCAAAAGGCAAGGCAAGGCAAGGCAAGGAAAAAGGCAAGGCAAGGCAAAAGGCAAGGCAAAAGGCAAGGCAAAAGGCAAGGCAAGGGAAGGCAAGGCAAAAGGCAAGGCAAGGCAATGCAAGGCAAAAGGCAAGGCAAAAGGCAAGGCAAGGCAAGGCAAAGGCAAAAGGCAAGGCAAAAGGCAAGGCAAGTCAAGGCAAGGCAAAAGGCCAATCAAAAGACAAGGAAAGGAAAGGCAGGGCAAAAGGCAAGGCAAAAGGCAAGGCAAGGAAAGGCAGGGCAAAACTCAAGGCAAAAGGCAAGGCAAGGCAAGGCAAGGCAAAAGGAAAGACAAAAGGAAAGGCAAAAGGCAAGGCAAGGCAAGGCAAAAGGCAAGGCAAAAGGCAAGGCAAGGCAAGGCAAGGCAAAAGGCAAGGCAAAAGGCAAGGCAAAAGGCAAGGCAAAAGCAAGGCAAGGCAAAAGGCAAGGCAAAGGCAAGGCAAGGGAAGGCAAAAGGCAAGGGAAAAGGAAAGGCAAGGCAAGGCAAGGCAAAAGGCAAGGCAAGGCAAGGCAAGGCAAAAGGCAAGGCAAAAGACAAGGCAAGGCAAGGCAAGACAAAAAGCAAGGCAAAAGGCAAGGCAAAAGGCAAGGCAAGTCAAGGCAGGGCAAAAGACAAGACAAAAGGCAAGGCAAGGCAAGGCAAGGCAAAAGACAAGGCAAAAGGCAAGGCAAGTCAAGGCAAAAGGAAAGGCAAAAGGCAAGGCAAAAGTCAAGGCAAGGCAAAAGGCACAGCAACAGGCAAGGCAAGGCAAAGCAAAAGGGAAGGCAACAGGCAAGGCAAAAGGCAAGGCAAAAGGCAAGGCAAGGCAAGGCAAAAGGCAAAGCAAAAGACAAGGCAAGGCAAGGCAAGGCAAAAGACATGGCAAAAGACAAGGCAAGGCAAGGCAAGGCAAAAGGCAAGGCAAAAGGCAAGGCAAGGCAAGGCAAAAGGCAAGGCAAGGCAAGGCAAGGCAAAAGGCAAGGCAAGGCAAGGCAAGGCAAAAGGCAAGACAAAAGGCAAGGCAAGGCAAGGCAAAAGGCAAGGCAAAAGGCAAGGCAAGGCAAGTCAAGGCAAAAAGCAAGGCTTAAGGCAAGGCAAAAGGCAAAGCAAGGAAAGGCAAGGCAAAAGACAAGGCAAAAGGCTAGGAAAGGCAAGACAAGGCAAAAGGCAAGGAAAGGCAAGGCAAGTCAAAAGACAAGGCAAAAGGCAAGGCAAGGCAATGCAAAAGGCAAGGCAAAAGGCAAGGCAAAAGGAAAGGCAAAAGGAAAGGCAAAAGCAAGGCAAGGAAAAAGGCAAGGCAAAAGGCAAGGCAAGGCAAGGCAAGGAAAAAGGCAAGGCAAGGCAAAAGGCAAGGCAAAAGGCAAGGCAAAAGGCAAGGCAAGGGAAGGCAAGGCAAAAGGCAAGGCAAGGCAATGCAAGGCAAAAGGCAAGGCAAAAGGCAAGGCAAGGCAAGGCAAAGGCAAAAGACAAGGCAAAGGCAAAAGGCAAGGCAAAAGGCAAGGTAAGTCAAGGCAAGGCAAAAGGCCAATCAAAAGACAAGGCAAGGAAAGGCACGGCAAAAGGCAAGGCAAAAGGCAAGGCAAGGAAAGGCAGGGCAAAAGTCAAGGCAAAAGGCAAGGCAAAAGGCAAGGCGAAAGGGAAGGCAGGGCAAAAGGCAAGGCAAAGGCAAGGCAAGGCAAGGCAAGGCAAAAGGCAAGGCAAAAGGCAAGGCAAGGCAAGGCAACGCAAAAGGCAAGGCAAAAGGCAAGGCAAGGCAAGTCAAGGCAAAAAGCAAGGCAAAAGGCAAGGCAAAAGGCAAAGCAATGCAAGGCAAAAGGCAAAGCAAGGCAAGGCAAGGCAAAAGACAAGGCAAAAGGCAAGGAAAGGCAAGGCAAGGCAAAAGACAAGGCAAAAGGCAAGGCAAGTCAAGGCAAAAGGCAAGGCAAAAGGCAAGGCATGGCAAAAGGCAAGGCAAGGCAATGCAAAAGGCAAGGCAAAAGGCAAGGCAAAAGGCAAGGCAAGGCAAAAGGCAAGGAAAAAGGCAAGGCAACGCAAGGCAATGCAAAAGACAAGGCAAAAGGCAAGGCAAGGCAAGGCAAAAGGCAAGGCAAAAGGCAAGGCAAGGCAAGGCAAAAGACATGGCAAAAGGCAAGGCAAGGCAAGGCAAGGCAAGGCAAGGCAAAAGGCAACGCAAGGCAAGGTAAGGCAAATGGCAAGGCAAAAGGCAATGAAAGGCACGGCAAGGCAAAAGGCAACGCAAGGCAAAAGGCAAGGCAAAAGGCAAGACAAGGCAAAGGCAAGGCAAAAGGCAAGGCAAGGCAAGACAAGGCAAAAGGCAAGGCAAGGCAAGACAAAAGGAAAGGCAAAAAACAAGGCAAGGCAAAGCAGAAGGCAAGGCAAAAGGCGAGTCAAGGCCAGGCAAAGCAAAGGGCAAGGCAAAAGGCAAGGCAAGGCAAGGCAAAAGGCAAGGCAAGGCAAGGCAAAAGGCAAGACAAAAGGCAAGGCAAGGCAAGGCAAGGCAATAGACAAGGCAAAAGGCAAAGCAAGACAAGGCAAAAGGCAAAGCAAGGCAAGGCAAGGCAAAAGCAAGGCAAAAGGCAAGGCAAGGCAAGGCAAAAGGCAAGGCAAAAGGAAAGGCAAGGGAAGGCAAGGCAAAAGACAAGGCAAAAGGCAAGGCAAGGCAAGGCAAGGCAAAAGGCAAGGCAAAAGGCAAGGCAAGGCAAGGCAAGGCAAAAGGCAAGGCAAGGCAAGGCAAGGGAAAAGGCAAGGCAAAAGGAAAGGCAAGGCAAGGCAAAGCAAAAGGCAAGGCAAGGCAAGGCAAGGCAAAAGGCAAGGCAAAAGGCAAGGCAAGGCAAGGCAAGGCAAAAGGCAAGGCAAAAGGCAAGGCAAGTCAAGGCAAGGCAAAAGGCCAATCAAAAGACAAGGCAAGGAAAGGCAGGGCAAAAGGCAAGGCAAAAGGCAAGGCAAGGCAAGGCAAGGCAAAAGGAAAGACAAAAGGAAAGGCAAAAGGCAAGGCAAGGCAAGGTAAGACAAATGGCAAGGCAAAAGTCAAGGAAAAGCAAGGCAAGGCAAAAGGCAAGGCAATGCAAAAGGCAAGGCAAAAGACAAGGTAAAAGGCAAGGCAAGGCAAGGCAAAAGGTCAGGCAAAAGACAAGGCAAGGAAAGGCAGGGCAAAAGGCAAGACAAAAGGCAAGCCTAAGCAAGGCAACGCAAAAGGCAAGGAAAAAGGCAAGGCAAAAGGCAAGGCAAGGCAAGGCAAGGCAAAAGGCAAGGCAAAAGGCAGGGCAAGGCAAGGCAAAAAGCAAGGCAACATAAGGCAAAAGGCAAGGCAAGGCAAGGCAAGTCAAAAGGCAAGGCAAAAGGCAAGGCAAGGCAAAAGGCAAGGCGAAAGGCAAGGCAGGGCAAAAGGCAAGACATAGGCAAGGCAAGGAAAAAGGCAAGGCAAAAGGCAAGGCAAGGCAAGGCAAGGCAAAAGGCAAGGCAAAAGGCAAGGCAAGGCAAGGCAAAGCAAAAGGCAAGGCAAAAGGCAAGGCGAAAGGGAAGGCAGGGCAAAAGGCAAGGCAAAGGCAAGGCAAGGCAAGGCAAGGCAAAAGGCAAGGCAAAAGGCAAGGCAAGGCAAGGCAACGCAAAAGGCAAGGCAAAAGGCAAGGCAAGGCAAGGCAAGGCAAAAGACATGGCAAAAGACAAGGCAAGGCAAGGCAAGGCAAAAGGCAAGGCAAAAGGCAAGGCAAGGCAAAAGGCAAGGCAAGGCAAGGCAAGGCAAAAGGCAAGGCAAGGCAAGGCAAGGCAAAAGGCAAGACAAAAGGCAAGGCAAGGCAAGGCAAAAGGCAAGGCAAAAGGCAAGGCAAGGCAAGGCAAGGCAAAAAGCAAGGCATAAGGCAAGGCAAAAGGCAAAGCAAGGAAAGGCAAGGCAAAAGACAAGGCAAAAGGCTAGGAAAGGCAAGACAAGGCAAAAGGCAAGGAAAGGCAAGGCAAGTCAAAAGACAAGGCAAAAGGCAAGGCAAGTCAAGGCAAAAGGCAAGGCAAAAGGCAAGGCAAAAGCAAGGCAAGGCAAAAGGCAAGGCAAAAGGCAAGGCAAGGCAATGCAAAAGGCAAGGCAAAAGGCAAGGCAAAAGGAAAGGCAAAAGGCAAGGCAAAAGCAAGGCAAGGAAAAAGGCAAGGCAAAAGGCAAGGCAAGGCAAGGCAAGGAAAAAGGCAAGGCAAGGAAAAAGGCAAGGCAAAAGGCAAGGCAAAAGGCAAGGCAAGGGAAGGCAAGGCAAAAGGCAAGGCAAGGCAATGCAAGGCAAAAGGCAAGGCAAAAGGCAAGGCAAGGCAAGGCAAAGGCAAAAGGCAAGGCAAAAGGCAAGGCAATTCAAGGCAAGGCAAAAGGCCAATCAAAAGACAAGGCAAGGAAAGGCAGGGCAAAAGGCAAGGCAAAAGGCAAGGCAAGGAAAGGCAGGGCAAAAGTCAAGGCAAAAGGCAAGGCAAGACAAGGCAAGGCAAAAGGAAAGACAAAAGGAAAGGCAAAAGGCAAGGCAAGGCAAGGCAAAAGGCAAGGCAAAATGCAAGGCAAGGCAAGGCAAGGCAAAAGGCAAGGCAAAAGGCAAGGCAAAAGGCAAGGCAAAAGCAAGGCAAGGCAAAAGGCAAGGCAAAGGCAAGGCAAGGGAAGGCAAAAGGCAAGGCAAAAGGAAAGGCAAGGCAAGGCAAGGCAAGGCAAAAGGCAAGGCAAGGCAAGGCAAGGCAAAAGGAAAGACAAAAGGAAAGGCAAAAGTCAAGGAAAAGCAAGGCAAGGCAAAAGGCAAGGAAATGCAATAGGCAAGGCAAAAGACAAGGTAAAAGGCAAGGCAAGGCAAGGCAAAAGGTCAGGCAAAAGACAAGGCAAGGAAAGGCAGGGCAAAAGGCAAGGCAAAAGGCAAGGCAAAAGGCAAGGCAAGGCAAGGCAAGGCAAAAGGCAAGGCAAAAGGCAAGGCAAGGCAAAAGGCAAGGCAAACGGCAAGGCAAGACAAGTCAAGCCAAAATGCAAGGCAAAAGGCAAGGCAAGGCAAGGCAACAGGCAAGGCAAAAGGCAAGGCTTGGTAATGCAAAAGGCAAGGCAAAATGCAAGGAAAGGCAAGGCAACGCAAGGTAAGGCAAGGAAAAAGGAAAGGCAAAAGGCAAGGCAAGGCAAGGTAAGGCAAAAGGCAAGGCAAAAGGCAAGGCAAGGCAAGGCAAAAGGCAAGGCAACATAAGGCAAAAGGCAAGGCAACATAAGGCAAAAGGCAAGGCAAGGCAAGGCAAGTCAAAAGGCAAGGCAAAAGGCAAGGCAAGGCAAAAGGCAAGGCAAAGGCAAGGCAAGGCAAGGCAAGGCAAAAGGCAAGGCAAAAGGCAAGGCAACGTAAGGCAAAAGGCAAGGCAAGGCAAGGCAACTCAAAAGGCAAGGCAAAAGGCAAGGCGAAAGGCAAGGCAGGGCAAAAGGCAAGACAAAGGCAAGGCAAGGCAAGGCAAGGCAAAAGGCAAGGCAAAAGGCAAGGCAAGGCAAGGCAAGGCAAAAGGCAAGGCAAAAGACAAGGCAAGGCAAGGCAAGACAAAAAGCAAGGCAAAAGGCAAGGCAAAAGGCAAGGCAAGGCAAGGCAGGGCAAAAGACAAGACAAAAGGCAAGGCAAGGCAAGGCAAGGCAAAAGACAAGGCAAAAGGCAAGGCAAGTCAGGGCAAAAGGAAAGGCAAAAGGCAAGGCAAAAGTCAAGGCAAGGCAAAAGGCACGGCAAAAGGCAAGGCAAGGCAAAGCAAAAGGGAAGGCAACAGGCAAGGCAAAAGGCAAGGCAAAAGGCAAGGCAAGGCAAAGCAAAAGGCAAGGCAAAAGACAAGGCAAGGCAAGGCAAGGCAAAAGACATGGCAAAAGACAAGGCAAGGCAAGGCAAGGCAAAAGGCAAGGCAAAAGGCAAGGCAAGGCAAGGCAAAAGGCAAGGCAAGGCAAGGCAAGGCAAAAGGCAAGGCAAGGCAAGGCAAGGCAAAAGGCAAGACAAAAGGCAAGGCAAGGCAAGGCAAGTCAAGGCAAAAAGCAAGGCATAAGGCAAGGCAAAAGGCAAAGCAAGGAAAGGCAAGGCAAAAGACAAGGCAAAAGGCTAGGAAAGGCAAGACAAGGCAAAAGGCAAGGAAAGGCAAGGCAAGTCAAAAGACAAGGCAAAAGGCAAGGCAAGTCAAGGCAAAAGGCAAGGCAAAAGGCAAGGCAAAAGCAAGGCAAGGCAAAAGGCAAGGCAAAAGGCAAGGCAAGGCAATGCAAAAGGCAAGGCAAAAGGCAAGGCAAAAGGAAAGGCAAAAGGCAAGGCAAAAGCAAGGCAAGGAAAAAGGCAAGGCAAAAGGCAAGGCAAGGCAAGGCAAGGAAAAAGGCAAGGCAAGGCAAAAGGCAAGGCAAAAGGCAAGGCAAAAGGCAAGGCAAGGGAAGGCAAGGCAAAAGGCAAGGCAAGGTAATGCAAGGCAAAAGGCAAGGCAAAAGGCAAGGCAAGGCAAGGCAAAGGCAAAAGGCAAGGCAAAAGGCAAGGCAAGTCAAGGCAAGGCAAAAGGCAAGGCAAGTCAAGGCAAGGCAAAAGGCCAATCAAAAGACAAGGCAAGGAAAGGCAGGGCAAAAGGCAAGGCAAAAGGCAAGGCAAGGAAAGGCAGGGCAAAAGTCAAGGCAAAAGGCAAGGCAAGGCAAGGCAAGGCAAAAGGAAAGACAAAAGGAAAGGCAAAAGGCAAGGCAAGGCAAGGCAAAAGGCAAGGCAAAAGGCAAGGCAAGGCAAGGCAAGGCAAAAGGCAAGGCAAAAGGCAAGGCAAAAGGCAAGGCAAAAGCAAGGCAAGGCAAAAGGCAAGGCAAAGGCAAGGCAAGGGAAGGCAAAAGGCAAGGCAAAAGGAAAGGCAAGCCAAGGCAAGGCAAGGCAAAAGGCAAGGCAAGGCAAGGCAAGGCAAAATGCAAGGCAAAAGGCAATGTAAGGCAAGGCAAAATGTAAGGCAAGGCAAGGCAAAATGCAAGGCAAAAGGCAAGGCAAGGCAAGGCAAATGCAAAAGGCAAGGCAAAAGGCAAGGCAAGTCAAGGCAAGGCAAAAGGCAAATCAAAAGACAAGACAAGGAAACGCAGGGCAAAAGGCAAGGCAAAAGGCAAGGCAAGGCAAGGCAAAAGGAAAGACAAAAGGAAAGGCAAAAGGCAAGGCAAGGCAAGGTAAGACAAATGGCAATGCAAAAGTCAAGGAAAGGCAAGGCAAGGCAAAAGGCAAGGCAATGAAAAAGGCAAGGCAAAAGACAAGGTAAAAGGCAAGGTAAGGCAAGGCAAAAGGTCAGGCAAAAGACAAGGCAAGGAAAGGCAGGGTAAAAGGCAAGACAAAAGGCAAGGCTAGGCAAGGCAAGGCAAAAGGCAAGGCAAAAGACAAGGCAAGGCAAGGCAAGACAAAAAGCAAGGCAAAAGGCAAGGCAAAAGGCAAGGCAAGGCAAGGCAGGGCAAAAGACAAGACAAAAGGCAAGGCAAGGCAAGGCAAAAGACAAGGCAAAAGGCAAGGCAAGTCAAGGCAAAAGGAAAGGCAAAAGGCAAGGCAAAAGTCAAGGCAAGGCAAAGCAAAAGGGAAGGCAACAGTCAAGGCAAAAGGCAAGTCAAAAGGCAAGGCAAGGCAAGGCAAAAGGCAAGGCAAAAGACAAGGCAAGGCAAGGCAAGGCAAAAGACATGGCAAAAGACAAGGCAAGGCAAGGCAAGGCAAAAGGCAAGGCAAAAGGCAAGGCAAGGCAAGGCAAAAGGCAAGGCAAGGCAAAAGGCAAGGCAAGGCAAGGCAAGGCAAAAGGCAAGCCAAGGCAAGGCAAGGCAAAAGGCAAGACAAAAGGCAAGGCAAGGCAAGGCAAAAGGCAAGGCAAAAGGCAAGGCAAGGCAAGTCAAGGCAAAAAGCAAGGCATAAGGCAAGGCAAAAGGCAAAGCAAGGAAAGGCAAGGCAAAAGACAAGGCAAAAGGCTAGGAAAGGCAAGACAAGGCAAAAGGCAAGGAAAGGCAAGGCAAGTCAAAAGACAAGGCAAAAGGCAAGGCAAGTCATGGCAAAAGGCAAGGCAAAAGGCAAGGCAAAAGCAAGGCAAGGCAAAAGGCAAGGCAAGGCAATGCAAAAGGCAAGGCAAAAGGCAAGGCAAAAGGAAAGGCAAAAGGCAAGGCAAAAGCAAGGCAAGGAAAAAGGCAAGGCAAAAGGCAAGGCAAGGCAAGGCAAGGAAAAAGGCAAGGCAAGGCAAAAGGCAAGGCAAAAGGCAAGGCAAAAGGCAAGGCAAGGGAAGGCAAGGCAAAAGGCAAGGCAAGGCAATGCAAGGCAAAAGGCAAGGCAAAAGGCAAGGCAAGGCAAGGCAAAGGCAAAAGGCAAGGCAAAAGGCAAGGCAAGTCAAGGCAAGGCAAAAGGCCAATCAAAAGACAAGGAAAGGAAAGGCAGGGCAAAAGGCAAGGCAAAAGGCAAGGCAAGGAAAGGCAGGGCAAAACTCAAGGCAAAAGGCAAGGCAAGGCAAGGCAAGGCAAAAGGAAAGACAAAAGGAAAGGCAAAAGGCAAGGCAAGGCAAGGCAAAAGGCAAGGCAAAAGGCAAGGCAAGGCAAGGCAAGGCAAAAGGCAAGGCAAAAGGCAAGGCAAAAGGCAAGGCAAAAGCAAGGCAAGGCAAAAGGCAAGGCAAAGGCAAGGCAAGGGAAGGCAAAAGGCAAGGGAAAAGGAAAGGCAAGGCAAGGCAAGGCAAAAGGCAAGGCAAGGCAAGGCAAGGCAAAAGGCAAGGCAAAAGACAAGGCAAGGCAAGGCAAGACAAAAAGCAAGGCAAAAGGCAAGGCAAAAGGCAAGGCAAGTCAAGGCAGGGCAAAAGACAAGACAAAAGGCAAGGCAAGGCAAGGCAAGGCAAAAGACAAGGCAAAAGGCAAGGCAAGTCAAGGCAAAAGGAAAGGCAAAAGGCAAGGCAAAAGTCAAGGCAAGGCAAAAGGCACAGCAACAGGCAAGGCAAGGCAAAGCAAAAGGGAAGGCAACAGGCAAGGCAAAAGGCAAGGCAAAAGGCAAGGCAAGGCAAGGCAAAAGGCAAAGCAAAAGACAAGGCAAGGCAAGGCAAGGCAAAAGACATGGCAAAAGACAAGGCAAGGCAAGGCAAGGCAAAAGGCAAGGCAAAAGGCAAGGCAAGGCAAGGCAAAAGGCAAGGCAAGGCAAGGCAAGGCAAAAGGCAAGGCAAGGCAAGGCAAGGCAAAAGGCAAGACAAAAGGCAAGGCAAGGCAAGGCAAAAGGCAAGGCAAAAGGCAAGGCAAGGCAAGTCAAGGCAAAAAGCAAGGCTTAAGGCAAGGCAAAAGGCAAAGCAAGGAAAGGCAAGGCAAAAGACAAGGCAAAAGGCTAGGAAAGGCAAGACAAGGCAAAAGGCAAGGAAAGGCAAGGCAAGTCAAAAGACAAGGCAAAAGGCAAGGCAAGGCAATGCAAAAGGCAAGGCAAAAGGCAAGGCAAAAGGAAAGGCAAAAGGAAAGGCAAAAGCAAGGCAAGGAAAAAGGCAAGGCAAAAGGCAAGGCAAGGCAAGGCAAGGAAAAAGGCAAGGCAAGGCAAAAGGCAAGGCAAAAGGCAAGGCAAAAGGCAAGGCAAGGGAAGGCAAGGCAAAAGGCAAGGCAAGGCAATGCAAGGCAAAAGGCAAGGCAAAAGGCAAGGCAAGGCAAGGCAAAGGCAAAAGACAAGGCAAAGGCAAAAGGCAAGGCAAAAGGCAAGGTAAGTCAAGGCAAGGCAAAAGGCCAATCAAAAGACAAGGCAAGGAAAGGCACGGCAAAAGGCAAGGCAAAAGGCAAGGCAAGGAAAGGCAGGGCAAAAGTCAAGGCAAAAGGCAAGGCAAAAGGCAAGGCGAAAGGGAAGGCAGGGCAAAAGGCAAGGCAAAGGCAAGGCAAGGCAAGGCAAGGCAAAAGGCAAGGCAAAAGGCAAGGCAAGGCAAGGCAACGCAAAAGGCAAGGCAAAAGGCAAGGCAAGGCAAGTCAAGGCAAAAAGCAAGGCAAAAGGCAAGGCAAAAGGCAAAGCAATGCAAGGCAAAAGGCAAAGCAAGGCAAGGCAAGGCAAAAGACAAGGCAAAAGGCAAGGAAAGGCAAGGCAAGGCAAAAGACAAGGCAAAAGGCAAGGCAAGGCAAGGCAAAAGGCAAGGCAAAAGGCAAGGCATGGCAAAAGGCAAGGCAAGGCAATGCAAAAGGCAAGGCAAAAGGCAAGGCAAAAGGCAAGGCAAGGCAAAAGGCAAGGAAAAAGGCAAGGCAACGCAAGGCAATGCAAAAGACAAGGCAAAAGGCAAGGCAAGGCAAGGCAAAAGGCAAGGCAAAAGGCAAGGCAAGGCAAGGCAAAAGACATGGCAAAAGGCAAGGCAAGGCAAGGCAAGGCAAGGCAAGGCAAAAGGCAACGCAAGGCAAGGTAAGGCAAATGGCAAGGCAAAAGGCAATGAAAGGCACGGCAAGGCAAAAGGCAACGCAAGGCAAAAGGCAAGGCAAAAGGCAAGACAAGGCAAAGGCAAGGCAAAAGGCAAGGCAAGGCAAGACAAGGCAAAAGGCAAGGCAAGGCAAGACAAAAGGAAAGGCAAAAAACAAGGCAAGGCAAAGCAGAAGGCAAGGCAAAAGGCGAGTCAAGGCCAGGCAAAGCAAAGGGCAAGGCAAAAGGCAAGGCAAGGCAAGGCAAAAGGCAAGGCAAGGCAAGGCAAAAGGCAAGACAAAAGGCAAGGCAAGGCAAGGCAAGGCAATAGACAAGGCAAAAGGCAAAGCAAGACAAGGCAAAAGGCAAAGCAAGGCAAGGCAAGGCAAAAGCAAGGCAAAAGGCAAGGCAAGGCAAGGCAAAAGGCAAGGCAAAAGGAAAGGCAAGGGAAGGCAAGGCAAAAGACAAGGCAAAAGGCAAGGCAAGGCAAGGCAAGGCAAAAGGCAAGGCAAAAGGCAAGGCAAGGCAAGGCAAGGCAAAAGGCAAGGCAAGGCAAGGCAAGGGAAAAGGCAAGGCAAAAGGAAAGGCAAGGCAAGGCAAAGCAAAAGGCAAGGCAAGGCAAGGCAAGGCAAAAGGCAAGGCAAAAGGCAAGGCAAGGCAAGGCAAGGCAAAAGGCAAGGCAAAAGGCAAGGCAAGTCAAGGCAAGGCAAAAGGCCAATCAAAAGACAAGGCAAGGAAAGGCAGGGCAAAAGGCAAGGCAAAAGGCAAGGCAAGGCAAGGCAAGGCAAAAGGAAAGACAAAAGGAAAGGCAAAAGGCAAGGCAAGGCAAGGTAAGACAAATGGCAAGGCAAAAGTCAAGGAAAAGCAAGGCAAGGCAAAAGGCAAGGCAATGCAAAAGGCAAGGCAAAAGACAAGGTAAAAGGCAAGGCAAGGCAAGGCAAAAGGTCAGGCAAAAGACAAGGCAAGGAAAGGCAGGGCAAAAGGCAAGACAAAAGGCAAGCCTAAGCAAGGCAACGCAAAAGGCAAGGAAAAAGGCAAGGCAAAAGGCAAGGCAAGGCAAGGCAAGGCAAAAGGCAAGGCAAAAGGCAGGGCAAGGCAAGGCAAAAAGCAAGGCAACATAAGGCAAAAGGCAAGGCAAGGCAAGGCAAGTCAAAAGGCAAGGCAAAAGGCAAGGCAAGGCAAAAGGCAAGGCGAAAGGCAAGGCAGGGCAAAAGGCAAGACATAGGCAAGGCAAGGAAAAAGGCAAGGCAAAAGGCAAGGCAAGGCAAGGCAAGGCAAAAGGCAAGGCAAAAGGCAAGGCAAGGCAAGGCAAAGCAAAAGGCAAGGCAAAAGGCAAGGCGAAAGGGAAGGCAGGGCAAAAGGCAAGGCAAAGGCAAGGCAAGGCAAGGCAAGGCAAAAGGCAAGGCAAAAGGCAAGGCAAGGCAAGGCAACGCAAAAGGCAAGGCAAAAGGCAAGGCAAGGCAAGGCAAAAAGCAAGGCAAAAGGCAAGGCAAAAGGCAAAGCAAGGCAAGGCAAGGCAAAAGACAAGGCAAAAGACAAGGAAAGGCAAGGCAAGGCAAAAGACAAGGAAAGGCAAGGCAAGGCAAAAGACAAGGCAAAAGGCAAGGAACTCAAGGCAAAAGGCAAGGCAAAAGGCAAGGCATGGCAAAAGGCAAGGCAAGGCAATGCAAAAGGCAAGGCAAAAGGCAAGGCAAAAGGCAAGGCAAGGCAAAAGGCAAGGAAAAAGGCAAGGCAACGCAAGGCGATGCAAAAGGCAAGGCAAAAGGCAAGGCAAGGCAGGGCAAAAGGCAAGGCAAAAGGCAAGGCAAGGCAAGGCAAGGCAAAAGACATGGCAAAAGGCAAGGCAAGGCAAGGCAAGGCAAGGCAAGGCAAAAGGCAACGCAAGGCAAGGTAAGGCAAATGGCAAGGCAAAAGGCAATGAAAGGCACGGAAAGGCAAAAGGCAACGCAAGGCAAAAGGCAAGGCAAAAGGCAAGACAGGGCAAAGGCAAGGCAAAAGGCAAGGCAAGGCAAGACAAGGCAAAAGGCAAGGCAAGGCAAGACAAAAGGAAAGGCAAAAAACAAGGCAAGGTAAAGCAGAAGGCAAGGCAAAAGGCGAGGCAAGGCAAGGCAAAGCAAAAGGCAAGGCAAAAGGCAAGGCAAGGCAAGGCAAAAGGCAAGGCAAGGCAAGGCAAAAGGCAAGACAAAAGGCAAGGCAAGGCAAGGCAAGGCAATAGACAAGTCAAAAGGCAAAGCAAGACAAGGCAAAAGGCAAAGCAAGGCAAGGCAAGGCAAAAGGCAAGGCAAAAGGAAAGGCAAGGCAAGGCAAGGCAAAAGACAAGGCAAAAGGCAAGGCAAGGCAAGGCAAAAGGCAACGCAAAAGGCAAGGCAAGGCAAGGCAAGGCAAAAGGCAAGGCAAAAGGAAAGGCAAGGCAAGGCAAGGCAAAAGGCAAGGCAAGGCAAGGCAAGGCAAAAGGCAAGGCAAAAGGCAAGGCAAGGCAAGGCAAGGCAAAAGGCAAGGCAAAAGGCAAGGCAAGTCAAGGCAAGGCAAAAGGCCAATCAAAAGACAAGGCAAGGAAAGGCAGGGCAAAAGGCAAGGCAAAAGGCAAGGCAAGGCAAGGCAAGGCAAAAGGAAAGAAAAAAGGAAAGGCAAAAGGCAAGGCAAGGCAAGGCAAGGCAAAAGGCAAGGCAAAAGGCAAGGAAAAGCAAGGCAAGGCAAAAGGCAAGGCAAAGCAAAAGGCAAGGCAAAAGACAAGGTAAAAGGCAAGGCAAGGCAAGGCAAAAGGTCAGGCAAAAGACAAGTCAAGGAAAGGCAGGGCAAAAGGCAAGACAAAAGGCAAGCCTAAGCAAGGCAATGCAAAAGGCAAGGCAAAAGGCAAGGCAAAAGGCAAGGCAAGGCAAGGCAAGGCAAAAGGCAAGGCAAAAGGCAAGGCAAAGGCAAGGCAAGGCAAAAGGCAAAAGGCAAGGCAAGGCAAGGAAAGGCAAAAGGCAAGGCAAAAAGCAAGGCAAAAGGCAAGGCATGTCAAGGCAAGGCAAAAGGCCAATCAAAAGACAAGGCAAGGAAAGGCAGGGCAAAAGGCAAGGCAAAAGGCAAGGCAAGGCAAGGCAAGGCAAAAGGAAAGACAAATGGCAAGGCAAAAGTCAAGGAAAGGCAAGGCCAGGCAAAAGGCAAGGCAATGCAAAAGGCAAGGCAAAAGACAAGGTAAAGGCAAGGCAAGGCAAGGCAAAAGGTCAGGCAAAAGACAAGGCAAGGAAAGGCAGGGTAAAAGGCAAGAAAAAAGGCAAGGCTAGGCAAGGCAAGGCAAAAGGCAAGGCAAAAGGCAAGGCAAAAGGCAAGGCAAGGCAAGGCAAGGCAAAAGGCAAGGCAAAAGGCAAGGCAAGGCAAAAGGCAAGGCAAACGGCAAGGCAAGACAAGTCAAGCCAAAATGCAAGGTAAAAGGCAAGGCAAGGCAAGGCAACAGGCAAACCAAAAGGCAAGGCTTGGTAATGCAAAAGGCAAGGCAAATTGCAAGGCAAGGCAAGGCAACGCAAGGTAAGGCAAGGAAAAAGGCAAGGCAAAAGGCAAGGCAAGGCAAGGCAAGGCAAAAGGCAAGGCAAAAGGCAAGGCAAAAGGCAAGGCAAGGCAAGGCAAAAGGCAAGGCAACGTAAGGCAAAAGGCAAGGCAAGCCAAGGCAAGTCAAAAGGCAAGGCAAAAGGCAAGGCAAGGCAAAAGGCAAGGCAAAAGGCAAGGCGAAAGGCAAGGCAGGGCAAAAGGCAAGACAAAGGCAAGGCAAGGCAAGGCAAGGCAAAAGGCAAGGCAAAAGGCAAGGCAACGTAAGGCAAGGCAATAGACAAGTCAAAAGGCAAAGCAAGACAAGGCAAAAGGCAAAGCAAGGCAAGGCAAGGCAAAAGGCAAGGCAAAAGGAAAGGCAAGGCAAGGCAAAAGACAAGGCAAAAGGCAAGGCAAGGCAAGGCAAGGCAAAAGGCAACGCAAAAGGCAAGGCAAGGCAAGGCAAGGCAAAAGGCAAGGCAAGGCAAGGCAAGGGAAAAGGCAAGGCAAAAGGAAAGGCAAGGCAAGGCAAGGCAAAAGGCAAGGCAAGGCAAGGCAAGGCAAAAGGCAAGGCAAAAGGCAAGGCAAGGCAAGGCAAGGCAAAAGGCAAGGCAAAAGGCAAGGCAAGGCAAGGCAAGGCAAAAGGCAAGGCAAAAGGCAAGGCAAGGCAAGGCAAAAGGCAAGGCAACATAAGGCAAAAGGCAAGGCAAGCCAAGGCAAGTCAAAAGGCAAGGCAAAAGGCAAGGCAAGGCAAAAGGCAAGGCAAAAGGCAAGGCGAAAGGCAAGGCAGTGCAAAAGGCAAGACAAAGGCAAGGCAAGGCAAGGCAAGGCAAAAGGCAAGGCAAAAGGCAAGGCAACGTAAGGCAAAAGGCAAGGCAAGGCAAGGCAAGTCAAAAGGCAAGGCAAAAGGCAAGGCAATGCAAAAGGCAAAGCAAAAGGCAAGGCGAAAGGCAAGGCAGGGCAAAAGGCAAGACAAAGGCAAGGCAAGGCAAGGCAAGGCAAAAGGTAAGGAAAAAGGCAAGGCAAGGCAAAAGGCAAGGCAAAAGACAAGGCAAGGCAAGGCAAGGCAAAAAGCAAGGCAAAAGGCAAGGCAAAAGGCAAGGCAAGGCAAGGCAAAGCAAAAGACAAGGCAAAAGGCAAGGCAAGGCAAGGCAAAGCAAAAGACAATGCAAAAGGCAAGGCAAGTTAAGGCAAAAGGAAAGGCAAAAGGCAAGGCAAAAGTCAAGGCAAGGCAAAAGGCACGGAAAACGGCAAGGCAAGGCAATGCAAAAGGCAAGGCAAAAGGCAAGGCAAAAGGCAAAGCAAGTCAAGGCAAAAGACAAGGCAAAAGGCAAGGCAAGTCAAGGCAAAAGGCAAGGCAAAAGGCAAGGAAAAAGGCAACGCAAGGCAAAAGGCAAGGCAAAAGGCAAGACAAGGCAAAGGCAAGGCAAAAGGCAAGGCAAGGCAAGACAAGGCAAAAGGCAAGGCAAGGCAAGACAAAAGGAAAGGCAAAAAACAAGGCAAGGCAAAGCAGAAGGCAAGGCAAAAGGCGAGTCAAGGCCAGGCAAAGCAAAGGGCAAGGCAAAAGGCAAGGCAAGGCAAGGCAAAAGGCAAGGCAAGGCAAGGCAAAAGGCAAGACAAAAGGCAAGGCAAGGCAAGGCAAGGCAATAGACAAGGCAAAAGGCAAAGCAAGACAAGGCAAAAGGCAAAGCAAGGCAAGGCAAGGCAAAAGCAAGGCAAAAGGCAAGGCAAGGCAAGGCAAAAGGCAAGGCAAAAGGAAAGGCAAGGGAAGGCAAGGCAAAAGACAAGGCAAAAGGCAAGGCAAGGCAAGGCAAGGCAAAAGGCAAGGCAAAAGGCAAGGCAAGGCAAGGCAAGGCAAAAGGCAAGGCAAGGCAAGGCAAGGGAAAAGGCAAGGCAAAAGGAAAGGCAAGGCAAGGCAAAGCAAAAGGCAAGGCAAGGCAAGGCAAGGCAAAAGGCAAGGCAAAAGGCAAGGCAAGGCAAGGCAAGGCAAAAGGCAAGGCAAAAGGCAAGGCAAGTCAAGGCAAGGCAAAAGGCCAATCAAAAGACAAGGCAAGGAAAGGCAGGGCAAAAGGCAAGGCAAAAGGCAAGGCAAGGCAAGGCAAGGCAAAAGGAAAGACAAAAGGAAAGGCAAAAGGCAAGGCAAGGCAAGGTAAGACAAATGGCAAGGCAAAAGTCAAGGAAAAGCAAGGCAAGGCAAAAGGCAAGGCAATGCAAAAGGCAAGGCAAAAGACAAGGTAAAAGGCAAGGCAAGGCAAGGCAAAAGGTCAGGCAAAAGACAAGGCAAGGAAAGGCAGGGCAAAAGGCAAGACAAAAGGCAAGCCTAAGCAAGGCAACGCAAAAGGCAAGGAAAAAGGCAAGGCAAAAGGCAAGGCAAGGCAAGGCAAGGCAAAAGGCAAGGCAAAAGGCAGGGCAAGGCAAGGCAAAAAGCAAGGCAACATAAGGCAAAAGGCAAGGCAAGGCAAGGCAAGTCAAAAGGCAAGGCAAAAGGCAAGGCAAGGCAAAAGGCAAGGCGAAAGGCAAGGCAGGGCAAAAGGCAAGACATAGGCAAGGCAAGGAAAAAGGCAAGGCAAAAGGCAAGGCAAGGCAAGGCAAGGCAAAAGGCAAGGCAAAAGGCAAGGCAAGGCAAGGCAAAGCAAAAGGCAAGGCAAAAGGCAAGGCGAAAGGGAAGGCAGGGCAAAAGGCAAGGCAAAGGCAAGGCAAGGCAAGGCAAGGCAAAAGGCAAGGCAAAAGGCAAGGCAAGGCAAGGCAACGCAAAAGGCAAGGCAAAAGGCAAGGCAAGGCAAGGCAAAAAGCAAGGCAAAAGGCAAGGCAAAAGGCAAAGCAAGGCAAGGCAAGGCAAAAGACAAGGCAAAAGACAAGGAAAGGCAAGGCAAGGCAAAAGACAAGGAAAGGCAAGGCAAGGCAAAAGACAAGGCAAAAGGCAAGGAACTCAAGGCAAAAGGCAAGGCAAAAGGCAAGGCATGGCAAAAGGCAAGGCAAGGCAATGCAAAAGGCAAGGCAAAAGGCAAGGCAAAAGGCAAGGCAAGGCAAAAGGCAAGGAAAAAGGCAAGGCAACGCAAGGCAATGCAAAAGGCAAGGCAAAAGGCAAGGCAAGGCAGGGCAAAAAGCAAGACAAAAGGCAAGGCAAGGCAAGGCAAGGCAAAAGACATGGCAAAAGGCAAGGCAAGGCAAGGCAAGGCAAGGCAAGGCAAAAGGCAACGCAAGGCAAGGTAAGGCAAATGGCAAGGCAAAAGGCAATGAAAGGCACGGAAAGGCAAAAGGCAACGCAAGGCAAAAGGCAAGGCAAAAGGCAAGACAAGGCAAAGGCAAGGCAAAAGGCAAGGCAAGGCAAGACAAGGCAAAAGGCAAGGCAAGGCAAGACAAAAGGAAAGGCAAAAAACAAGGCAAGGTAAAGCAGAAGGCAAGGCAAAAGGCGAGGCAAGGCAAGGCAAAGCAAAAGGCAAGGCAAAAGGCAAGGCAAGGCAAGGCAAAAGGCAAGGCAAGGCAAGGCAAAAGGCAAGACAAAAGGCAAGGCAAGGCAAGGCAAGGCAATAGACAAGTCAAAAGGCAAAGCAAGACAAGGCAAAAGGCAAAGCAAGGCAAGGCAAGGCAAAAGGCAAGGCAAAAGGAAAGGCAAGGCAAGGCAAGGCAAAAGACAAGGCAAAAGGCAAGGCAAGGCAAGGCAAAAGGCAACGCAAAAGGCAAGGCAAGGCAAGGCAAGGCAAAAGGCAAGGCAAAAGGAAAGGCAAGGCAAGGCAAGGCAAAAGGCAAGGCAAGGCAAGGCAAGGCAAAAGGCAAGGCAAAAGGCAAGGCAAGGCAAGGCAAGGCAAAAGGCAAGGCAAAAGGCAAGGCAAGTCAAGGCAAGGCAAAAGGCCAATCAAAAGACAAGGCAAGGAAAGGCAGGGCAAAAGGCAAGGCAAAAGGCAAGGCAAGGCAAGGCAAGGCAAAAGGAAAGAAAAAAGGAAAGGCAAAAGGCAAGGCAAGGCAAGGCAAGGCAAAAGGCAAGGCAAAAGGCAAGGAAAAGCAAGGCAAGGCAAAAGGCAAGGCAAAGCAAAAGGCAAGGCAAAAGACAAGGTAAAAGGCAAGGCAAGGCAAGGCAAAAGGTCAGGCAAAAGACAAGTCAAGGAAAGGCAGGGCAAAAGGCAAGACAAAAGGCAAGCCTAAGCAAGGCAATGCAAAAGGCAAGGCAAAAGGCAAGGCAAAAGGCAAGGCAAGGCAAGGCAAGGCAAAAGGCAAGGCAAAAGGCAAGGCAAAGGCAAGGCAAGGCAAAAGGCAAAAGGCAAGGCAAGGCAAGGAAAGGCAAAAGGCAAGGCAAAAAGCAAGGCAAAAGGCAAGGCATGTCAAGGCAAGGCAAAAGGCCAATCAAAAGACAAGGCAAGGAAAGGCAGGGCAAAAGGCAAGGCAAAAGGCAAGGCAAGGCAAGGCAAGGCAAAAGGAAAGACAAATGGCAAGGCAAAAGTCAAGGAAAGGCAAGGCCAGGCAAAAGGCAAGGCAATGCAAAAGGCAAGGCAAAAGACAAGGTAAAGGCAAGGCAAGGCAAGGCAAAAGGTCAGGCAAAAGACAAGGCAAGGAAAGGCAGGGTAAAAGGCAAGAAAAAAGGCAAGGCTAGGCAAGGCAAGGCAAAAGGCAAGGCAAAAGGCAAGGCAAAAGGCAAGGCAAGGCAAGGCAAGGCAAAAGGCAAGGCAAAAGGCAAGGCAAGGCAAAAGGCAAGGCAAACGGCAAGGCAAGACAAGTCAAGCCAAAATGCAAGGTAAAAGGCAAGGCAAGGCAAGGCAACAGGCAAACCAAAAGGCAAGGCTTGGTAATGCAAAAGGCAAGGCAAATTGCAAGGCAAGGCAAGGCAACGCAAGGTAAGGCAAGGAAAAAGGCAAGGCAAAAGGCAAGGCAAGGCAAGGCAAGGCAAAAGGCAAGGCAAAAGGCAAGGCAAAAGGCAAGGCAAGGCAAGGCAAAAGGCAAGGCAACGTAAGGCAAAAGGCAAGGCAAGCCAAGGCAAGTCAAAAGGCAAGGCAAAAGGCAAGGCAAGGCAAAAGGCAAGGCAAAAGGCAAGGCGAAAGGCAAGGCAGGGCAAAAGGCAAGACAAAGGCAAGGCAAGGCAAGGCAAGGCAAAAGGCAAGGCAAAAGGCAAGGCAACGTAAGGCAAGGCAATAGACAAGTCAAAAGGCAAAGCAAGACAAGGCAAAAGGCAAAGCAAGGCAAGGCAAGGCAAAAGGCAAGGCAAAAGGAAAGGCAAGGCAAGGCAAAAGACAAGGCAAAAGGCAAGGCAAGGCAAGGCAAGGCAAAAGGCAACGCAAAAGGCAAGGCAAGGCAAGGCAAGGCAAAAGGCAAGGCAAGGCAAGGCAAGGGAAAAGGCAAGGCAAAAGGAAAGGCAAGGCAAGGCAAGGCAAAAGGCAAGGCAAGGCAAGGCAAGGCAAAAGGCAAGGCAAAAGGCAAGGCAAGGCAAGGCAAGGCAAAAGGCAAGGCAAAAGGCAAGGCAAGGCAAGGCAAGGCAAAAGGCAAGGCAAAAGGCAAGGCAAGGCAAGGCAAAAGGCAAGGCAACGTAAGGCAAAAGGCAAGGCAAGCCAAGGCAAGTCAAAAGGCAAGGCAAAAGGCAAGGCAAGGCAAAAGGCAAGGCAAAAGGCAAGGCGAAAGGCAAGGCAGTGCAAAAGGCAAGACAAAGGCAAGGCAAGGCAAGGCAAGGCAAAAGGCAAGGCAAAAGGCAAGGCAACGTAAGGCAAAAGGCAAGGCAAGGCAAGGCAAGTCAAAAGGCAAGGCAAAAGGCAAGGCAATGCAAAAGGCAAAGCAAAAGGCAAGGCGAAAGGCAAGGCAGGGCAAAAGGCAAGACAAAGGCAAGGCAAGGCAAGGCAAGGCAAAAGGTAAGGAAAAAGGCAAGGCAAGGCAAAAGGCAAGGCAAAAGACAAGGCAAGGCAAGGCAAGGCAAAAAGCAAGGCAAAAGGCAAGGCAAAAGGCAAGGCAAGGCAAGGCAAAGCAAAAGACAAGGCAAAAGGCAAGGCAAGGCAAGGCAAAGCAAAAGACAATGCAAAAGGCAAGGCAAGTTAAGGCAAAAGGAAAGGCAAAAGGCAAGGCAAAAGTCAAGGCAAGGCAAAAGGCACGGAAAACGGCAAGGCAAGGCAATGCAAAAGGCAAGGCAAAAGGCAAGGCAAAAGGCAAAGCAAGTCAAGGCAAAAGACAAGGCAAAAGGCAAGGCAAGTCAAGGCAAAAGGCAAGGCAAAAGGCAAGGAAAAAGGCAAGGCAAGGCAAGGCAAAAGACAAGGGAAAAGGCAAGGCAAAAGGCAAGGGAAAAGGCAAGGCAAAAGGCAAGGCAAGGCAAGGCAAAAGGGAAGACAAAAGGCAACGCAAGGCAAAAGGCAAGGCAAAAGGCAAGGCAAGGCAAGGCAAAAGGCAAGGCAAAAGGCAAGGCAAGGCAAGGCAAGGCAAAAGGCAAGGCAAAAGACAAGGCAAGGAAACGCAAGGCAAAAAGCAAGGCAAAAGGCAAGGCAAAACGCAAGGCCAGGAAAGGAAGGGCAAAAGGCAAGGCAAAGGCAAGGCAAGGCAAGGCAAAGCAAAAGACTATGCAAAAGGCAAGGAAAGTCAAGGCAAAAGGAAAGGCAAAAGGCAAGGCAAAAGGCAAGGCAAAAGGCAAGGCAAGGCAAAAGGCAAGGCAATGCAAAAGGCAAGGCAAAAGGCAAGGCAAAAGGCAAGGCAAGGCAAGGCAAAAGGCAAGGCAAAAGGCAAGGCAAAAGCCAAGGCAAAAGGCAATGCAAGGCAAGGCAAAAGGCAAGGCAAAGCATAAGGAAAGGCAAAAGGCAAGGCAAGGCAAGGCAAGACAACAGGCAAGGCAAAAGGCAAGGCAAGGCAAGACAAGGCAAAAGGCAAGGAATGTCTAGGCAAGACAAGGCAATGCAAAAGGCAACGCAAGGCAAAAGGCAAGTCAAGGCAAGGCAAGGCAAAAGGCAAAGCAAAAGACAAGGCAAGGCAAGGCAGGGCAAAAGGCAAGGCAAAAGGCAAGGCAAGGCAAGGCAAGGCAAAAGGCAAGGCAAAAGGCAAGGCAACGCAAGGCAAGGCAAACGGCCAATCAAAAGGCAAGGCAAGGAAAGGCAGGGCAAAAGGCAAGTCAAAAGGCAAGGCAAGGCAAGGCAAGGCAAGGCAAAAGGCAAGGCAAAAGACAAGGTAAAAGGCAAGGCAAGGCAAGGCAAAAGGCAAGGCAAAAGGCAAGGAAAAAGGCAAGGCAAGGCAAGGCAAAAGTCAAGGGAAAAGGCAAGGCAAAAGGCAAGGGAAAAGGCAAGGCAAAAGGCAAGGCAAGGCAAGGCAAAAGGGAAGACAAAAGGCAACGCAAGGCAAAAGGCAAGGCAAAAGGCAAGGCAAGGCAAGGCAAAAGGCAAGGCAAAAGGCAAGGCAAGGCAAGGCAAGGCAAAAGGCAAGGCAAAAGACAAGGCAAGGAAAGGCAAGGCAAAAAGCAAGGCAAAAGGCAAGGCAAAACGCAAGGCCAGGAAAGGAAGGGCAAAAGGCAAGGCAAAGGCAAGGCAAGGCAAGGCAAAGCAAAAGACTAGGCAAAAGGCAAGGAAAGTCAAGGCAAAAGGAAAGGCAAAAGGCAAGGCAAAAGGCAAGGCAAAAGGCAAGGCAAAAGGCAAGGCAAGGCAAAAGGCAAGGCAATGCAAAAGGCAAGGCAAAAGGCAAGGCAAAAGGCAAGGCAAGGCAAGGCAAAAGGCAAGGCAAAAGCCAAGGCAAAAGCCAAGGCAAAAGTCAATGCAAGGCAAGGCAAAAGGCAAGGCAAAGCATAAGGCAAGGCAAAAGGCAAGGCAAGGCAAGGCAAGACAAAAGGCAAGGCAAAAGGCAAGGCAAGGCAAGACAAGGCAAAAGGCAAGGCATGTCTAGGCAAGACAAGGCAATGCAAAAGGCAACGCAAGGCAAAAGGCAAGTCAAGGCAAGGCAAGGCAAAAGGCAAAGCAAAAGACAAGGCAAGGCAAGGCAGGGCAAAAGGCAAGGCAAAAGGCAAGGCAAGGCAAGGCAAGGCAAAAGGCAAGGCAAAAGGCAAAGCAACGCAAGGCAAGGCAAACGGCCAATCAAAAGACAAGGCAAGGAAAGGCAGGGCAAAAGGCAAGTCAAAAGGCAAGGCAAGGCAAGGCAAGGCAAGGCAAAATGCAAGGCAAAAGACAAGGTAAAAGGCAAGGCAAGGCAAGGCAAAAGGTCAGGCAAAAGACAAGGCAAGGAAAGGCAGGGCAAAAGGCAAGACAAAAGGCAAGCCTCAGTAAGGCAAGGCAAAAGGCAAGGCAAAAGGCAAGGCAAAAGGCAAGGCAAGGCAAGGCAAAAGGCAAGTCAAGGCAAGGCAAGACAAAAGGCAAGGCAAAAGGCAAGGCAAAAGGCAAGGCAAGGCAAAAGGCAAGGCAAAAGTCAAGGCAAGGCAAGGAAAGGCAAAAGACAAGGCAAGGCAAGGCAAAAGGCAAGGCAAAAGGCAAGGCTTGGTAATGCAAAAGGCAAGGCAAAATGCAAGGCAAGGCAAGGTAACGCAAGGTAAGGCAAGGAAAAAGGCAAGGAAAAAGGCAAGGCAAGGCAAGGCAAGGCAAAAGGCAAGGCAAAGGCAAGGCAAGGCAAGGCAAAAGGCAAGGCAACATAAGGCAAAAGGCAAGGCAAGGCAAGGCAAGTCAAAAGGCAAGGCAAAAGGCAAGGCAAGGTAAAAGGCAAAGCAAAAGGCAAGGCGAAAGGCAAGGCAGGGCAAAAGGCAAGACATAGGCAAGGCAAGGCAAGGCAAGGCAAAAGGCAAGGCAAAAGGCAAGGCAACGTAAGGCAAAAGGCAAGGCAAGGCAAGGCAAAAGGCAAGGCAAAAGGCAAGGCAAGGCAAAAGGCAAAGCAAAAGGCAAGGCGAAAGGCAAGGCAGGGCAAAAGGCAAGACAAAGGCAAGGCAAGGCAAGGCAAGGCAAAAGGCAAGGCAAAAGGCAAGGCAAGGCAAGGAAAGGCAAAAGGCAAGGCAAAAGACAAGGCAAGGCAAGGCAAGACAAAAAGCAAGGCAAAAGGCAAGGCAAAAGGCAAGGCAAGGCAAGGCAGGGCAAAAGACAAGGCAAAAGGCAAGGCAAGGCAAGCCAAGGCAAAAGACAAGGCAAAAGGCAACGCAAGTCAAGGCAAAAGGAAAGGCAAAAGGCAAGGCAAAAAACAAGGAAAGGCAAAAGGCACGGCAAAAGGCAAGGCAAGGCAAAGCAGAAGGGAAGGCGAAAGGCAAGGCAAAAGGCAAGGCAAGGCAAGGCAAAAGACAATGCAAAAGGCAAGGCAAGTCAAGGCAAAAGGCAAGGCAAAAGGCAAGGCAAAAGGCAAGGCAAGGCAAAAGACACGGCAAAAGGCAAGGTTAGGAAAAAGGCAAGGCAATAGGAAAGGAAACGCAAGGAAAGGCAAAAGGCAAGGCAAAAGGCAAGGCAAAAGGCAAGGCAAAAGGCAAGGCAAGGCAATGTAAAAGGCAAGGCAAAAGGCAAGGCAAAAGGCAAGGCAAAAGGCAAGGCAAGGCAAAAGACACGGCAAAAGGCAAGGCAAGGCAAGGCAAAAGTCAAGGCAAAAGTCAAGGCAAGGCAAGGAAAGGCAAAAGACAAGGCAAGGCAAGGCAAAAGGCAAGGCAAAAGGCAAGGCTTGGTAATGCAAAGAGCAAGGCAAAATGCAAGGCAAGGCAAGGTAACGCAAGGTAAGGCAAGGAAAAAGGCAAGGAAAAAGGCAAGGCAAGGCAAGGCAAGGCAAAAGGCAAGGCAAAGGCAAGGCAAGGCAAGGCAAAAGGCAAGGCAACATAAGGCAAAAGGCAAGGCAAGGCAAGGCAAGTCAAAAGGCAAGGCAAAAGGCAAGGCAAGGTAAAAGGCAAAGCAAAAGGCAAGGCGAAAGGCAAGGCAGGGCAAAAGGCAAGACATAGGCAAGGCAAGGCAAGGCAAGGCAAAAGGCAAGGCAAAAGGCAAGGCAACGTAAGGCAAAAGGCAAGGCAAGGCAAGGCAAGGCAAAAGGCAAGGCAAAAGGCAAGGCAAGGCAAAAGGCAAAGCAAAAGGCAAGGCGAAAGGCAAGGCAGGGCAAAAGGCAAGACAAAGGCAAGGCAAGGCAAGGCAAGGCAAAAGGCAAGACAAAAGGCAAGGCAAGGCAAGGAAAAGCAAAAGGCAAGGCAAAAGACAAGGCAAGGCAAGGCAAGGCAAAAGGCAAGGCAAAAGGCAAGGCAAAAGGCAAGGCAAGGCAAGGCAGGGCAAAAGACAAGGCAAAAGGCAAGGCAAGGCAAGCCAAGGCAAAAGACAAGGCAAAAGGCAACGCAAGTCAAGGCAGAAGGAAAGGCAAAAGGCAAGGCAAAAAACAAGGAAAGGCAAAAGGCACGGCAAAAGGCAAGGCAAGGCAAAGCAGAAGGGAAGGCAAAAGGCAAGGCAAAAGGCAAGGCAAGGCAAGGCAAAAGACAATGCAAAAGGCAAGGCAAGTCAAGGCAAAAGGCAAGGCAAAAGGCAAGGCAAAAGGCAAGGCAAGGCAAAAGACACGGCAAAAGGCAAGGTTAGGAAAAAGGCAAGGCAATAGGAAAGGAAACGCAAGGAAAGGCAAAAGGCAAGGCAAAAGGCAAGGCAAAAGGCAAGGCAAAAGGCAAGGCAAGGCAATGTAAAAGGCAAGGCAAAAGGCAAGGCAAAAGGCAAGGCAAAAGGCAAGGCAAGGCAAAAGACACGGCAAAAGGCAAGGCAAGGCAAGGCAAAAGTCAAGGCAAAACGCAAGGCAACGCAAGGCAAGGCAAAAGGCAAGGCAAAAGGCAAGGCAAGGCAAGGCAAAAGGCAAGGCAAAAGGCAAGGCAAGGCAAGGCAAGGCAAAAGACATGGCAAAAGACAAGGCAAGGCAAGGCAAGGCAAAAGGCAAGGCAAAAGGCAAGGCAAGGCAAGTCAAAAGGCAAGGCAAGGCAAGGCAAGGCAAAAGGCAAGGAAAGGCAAGGCAAGGCAAAAGGCAAGACAAAGGGCAAGGCAAGGAAAGGCAAAAGACAAGGCAAAAGGAAAGGCAAGGCGGGTCAAGGCAAAAAGCAAGGCAAAAGGCAAGGCAAAAGGCAAAGCAAGGAAAGGCAAGGCAAAAGACAAGGCAAAAGGCAAGGAAAGGCAAGACAAGGCAAAAGGCAAGGAAAGGCAAGTCAAGTCAAAAGACAAGGCAAAAGGCAAGGCAAGTCAAGGCAAAAGGCAAGGCAAAACGCAAGGCAAAAGCAAGGCAAGGCAAAAGGCAAGGCAAAAGGCAAGGCAAGGCAATGCAAAAGGTAAGGCAAAAGGCAAGGCAAAAGGCAAGGCAAAAGGCAAGGCAAAAGCAAGGCAAGGCAAAAGGGAAGGCAAAAGGCAAGGCAAGGCAAGGCAAGGCAAGGAAAAAGGCAAGGCAAGGCAAGGCAAGGCAAAAGGCAAGGCAAAAGGCAAGGCAAGGCAAGGCAAAAGGCAAGGCAAGGCAAGGCAAAGGCAAAAGGCAAGGCAAAAGGCAAGGCAAAAGGCAAGGCAAGGCAAGGCAAAAGGCAAGGCAAAAGGCAAGGCAAAAGCCAAGGCAAAAGGCAATGAAAGGCAAGGCAAAAGGCAAGGCAAAGCATAAGGCAAGGCAAAAGGCAAGGCAAGGCAAGGCAAGACAAAAGGCAAGGAAAAAGGCAAGGCAAGGCAAGACAAGGCAAAAGGCAAGGCATGTCTAGGCAAGACAAGGCAATGCAAAAGGCAACGCAAGGCAAAAGGCAAGTCAAGGCAAGGCAAGGCAAAAGGCAAAGCAAAAGACAAGGCAAGGCAAGGCAGGGCAAAAGGCAAGGCAAAAGGCAAGGCAAGGCAAGGCAAGGCAAAAGGCAAGGCAAAAGGCAAGGCAAAAGGCAAGGCAACGCAAGGCAAGGCAAACGGCCAATCAAAAGACAAGGCAAGGAAAGGCAGGGCAAAAGGCAAGGCAAAAGGCAAGGCAAGGCAAGGCAAGGCAAGGCAAAAAGTCAGGCAAAAGACAAGGCAAGGCAAGGCAAGGCAAAAGGCAAGGCAACATAAGGCAAAAGGCAAGGCAAGGCAAGGCAAGTCAAAAGGCAAGGCAAAAGGCAAGGCAAGGCAAAAGGCAAGGCAAAAGGCAAGGCGAAAGGCAAGGCAGGGCAAAAGGCAAGACATAGGCAAGGCAAGGCAAGGCAAGGCAACAGGCAAGGCAAAAGGCAAGGCAACATAAGGCAAAAGGCAAGGCAATGCAAGGCAAGGCAAAAGGCAAGGCAAAAGGCAAAGCAAAAGGCAAGGCGAAAGGCAAGGCAGGGCAAAAGGCAAGACAAAGGCAAGGCAAGGCAAGGCAAGGCAAAAGGCAAGGCAAAAGGCAAACAAGGCAAGGAAAGGCAAAAGGCAAGGCAAAAGACAAGGCAAGGCAAGGCAAGACAAAAAGCAAGGCAAAAGGCAAGGCAAAAGGCAAGGCAAGGCAAGGCAGGGCAAAAGACAAGGCAAAAGGCAAGCCAAGGCAAGCCAAGGCAAAAGACAAGGCAAAAGGCAACGCAAGTCAAGGCAAAAGGAAAGGCAAAAGGCAAGGCAAAAGTCAACGCAAGGCAAAAGGCACGGCAAAAGGCAAGGCAAAAGCCAAGGCAAAAGGCAATGCAAGGCAAGGCAAAAGGCAAGGCAAAGCATAAGGCAAGGCAAAAGGCAAGGCAAGGCAAGGCAAGACAAAAGGCAAGGCAAAAGGCAAGGCAAGGCAAGACAAGGCAAAAGGCAAGGCATGTCTAGGCAAGACAAGGCAATGCAAAAGGCAACGCAAGGCAAAAGGCAAGTCAAGGCAAGGCAAGGCAAAAGGCAAAGCAAAAGACAAGGCAAGGCAAGGCAGGGCAAAAGGCAAGGCAAAAGGCAAGGCAAGGCAAGGCAAGGCAAAAGGCAAGGCAAAAGGCAAGGCAAAAGGCAAGGCAACGCAAGGCAAGGCAAACGGCCAATCAAAAGACAAGGCAAGGAAAGGCAGGGCAAACGGCAAGTCAAAAGGCAAGGCAAGGCAAGGCAAGGCAAGGCAAGGCAAAAGGCAAGGCAAAAGACAAGGTAAAAGGCAAGGCAAGACAAGGCAAAAGGTCAGGCAAAAGACAAGGCAAGGAAAGGCAGGGCAAAAGGCAAGACAAAAGGGAAGCCTAAGTAAGGCAAGGCAAAAGGCAAGGCAAAAGGCAAGGCAAAAGGCAAGGCAAAAGGCAAGGCAAGGCAAGGCAAGGCAAAAGGCAAGGCAAAAGGCAAGGCAAAAGGCAAGGCAAGGCAAAAGCAAGGCAAACGGCAAGGCAAGACAAGTCAAGCCAAAATGCAACGCAAAAGGCAAGGCAAGTCAAGGCAACAGGCAAGGCAAAAGGCAAGGCTTGGTAATGCAAAAGGCAAGGCAAAATGCAAGGCAAGGCAAGGCAACGCAAGGTAAGGCAAGGAAAAAGGCAACGCAAAAGGCAAGGCAAGGCAAGGCAGGGCAAAAGGCAAGGCAAAAGGCAAGGCAAGGCAAGGCAAGGAAAAAGGCAAGGCAAAAGGCAAGGCAACGCAAGGCAAGGCAAACGGCCAATCAAAAGACAAGGCAAGGAAAGGCAGGGCAAAAGGCAAGGCAAAAGGCAATGCAAGGCAAGGCAAGGCAAGGCAAAAGGTCAGGCAAAAGACAAGGCAAGGCAAGGCAAGGCAAAAGGCAAGGCAACATAAGGCAAAAGGCAAGGCAAGGCAAGGCAAGTCAAAAGGCAAGGCAAAAGGCAAGGCAAGGCAAAAGGCAAGGCAAAAGGCAAGGCGAAAGGCAAGGCAGGGCAAAAGGCAAGACATAGGCAAGGCAAGGCAAGGCAAGGCAACAGGCAAGGCAAAAGGCAAGGCAACATAAGGCAAAAGGCAAGGCAAGGCAAGGCAAGGCAAAAGGCAAGGCAAAAGGCAAGGCAAGGCAAAAGGCAAAGCAAAAGGCAAGGCGAAAGGCAAGGCAGGGCAAAAGGCAAGACAAAGGCAAGGCAAGGCAAGGCAAGGCAAAAGGCAAGGCAAAAGGCAAACAAGGCAAGGAAAGGCAAAAGGCAAGGCAAAAGACAAGGCAAGGCAAGGCAAGACAAAAAGCAAGGCAAAAGGCAAGGCAAAAGGCAAGGCAAGGCAAGGCAGGGCAAAAGACAAGGCAAAAGGCAAGCCAAGGCAAGCCAAAGCAAAAGACAAGGCAAAAGGCAACGCAAGTCAAGGCAAAAGGAAAGGCAAAAGGCAAGGCAAAAGTCAACGCAAGGCAAAAGGCACGGCAAAAGGCAAGGCAAAAGCCAAGGCAAAAGGCAATGCAAGGCAAGGCAAAAGGCAAGGCAAAGCATAAGGCAAGGCAAAAGGCAAGGCAAGGCAAGGCAAGACAAAAGGCAAGGCAAAAGGCAAGGCAAGGCAAGACAAGGGAAAAGGCAAGGCATGTCTACGCAAGACAAGGCAATGCAAAAGGCAACGCAAGGCAAAAGGCAAGTCAAGGCAAGGCAAGGCAAAAGGCAAAGCAAAAGACAAGGCAAGGCAAGGCAGGGCAAAAGGCAAGGCAAAAGGCAAGGCAAGGCAAGGCAAGGCAAAATGCAAGGCAAAAGGCAAGGCAAAAGGCAAGGCAACGCAAGGCAAGGCAAACGGCCAATCAAAAGACAAGGCAAGGAAAGGCAGGGCAAACGGCAAGTCAAAAGGCAAGGCAAGGCAAGGCAAGGCAAGGCAAAAGGCAAGGCAAAAGACAAGGTAAAAGGCAAGGCAAGACAAGGCAAAAGGTCAGGCAAAAGACAAGGCAAGGAAAGGCAGGGCAAAAGGCAAGACAAAAGGGAAGCCTAAGTAAGGCAAGGCAAAAGGCAAGGCAAAAGGCAAGGCAAAAGGCAAGGCAAAAGGCAAGGCAAGGCAAGGCAAGGCAAAAGGCAAGGCAAAAGGCAAGGCAAAAGGCAAGGCAAGGCAAAAGCAAGGCAAACGGCAAGGCAAGACAAGTCAAGCCAAAATGCAACGCAAAAGGCAAGGCAAGGCAAGGCAACAGGCAAGGCAAAAGGCAAGGCTTGGTAATGCAAAAGGCAAGGCAAAATGCAAGGCAAGGCAAGGCAACGCAAGGTAAGGCAAGGAAAAAGGCAAGGCAAAAGGCAAGGCAAGGCAAGGCAGGGCAAAAGGCAAGGCAAAAGGCAAGGCAAGGCAAGGCAAGGAAAAAGGCAAGGCAAAAGGCAAGGCAACGCAAGGCAAGGCAAACGGCCAATCAAAAGACAAGGCAAGGAAAGGCAGGGCAAAAGGCAAGGCAAAAGGCAATGCAAGGCAAGGCAAGGCAAGGCAAAAGGTCAGGCAAAAGACAAGGCAAGGCAAGGCAAGGCAAAAGGCAAGGCAACATAAGGCAAAAGGCAAGGCAAGGCAAGGCAAGTCAAAAGGCAAGGCAAAAGGCAAGGCAAGGCAAAAGGCAAGGCAAAAGGCAAGGCGAAAGGCAAGGCAGCGCAAAAGGCAAGACATAGGCAAGGCAAGGCAAGGCAAGGCAACAGGCAAGCCAAAAGGCAAGGCAACATAAGGCAAAAGGCAAGGCAAGGCAAGGCAAGGCAAAAGGCAAGGCAAAAGGCAAGGCAAGGCAAAAGGCAAAGCAAAAGGCAAGGCGAAAGGCAAGGCAGGGCAAAAGGCAAGACAAAGGCAAGGCAAGGCAAGGCAAGGCAAAAGGCAAGGCAAAAGGCAAGGCAAGGCAAGGAAAGGCAAAAGGCAAGGCAAAAGACAAGGCAAGGCAAGGCAAGACAAAAAGCAAGGCAAAAGGCAAGGCAAAAGGCAAGGCAAGGCAAGGCAGGGCAAAAGACAAGGCAAAAGGCAAGCCAAGGCAAGCCAAGGCAAAAGACAAGGCAAAAGGCAACGCAAGTCAAGGCAAAAGGAAAGGCAAAAGGCAAGGCAGAAGACAAGGCAAGGCAAAAGGCACGGCAAAAGGCAAGGCAAGGCAAAGCAAAAGGGAAGGCATAAGGCAAGGCAAAAGGCAAGGCAAGACAAGGCAAAAGAGAAGGCAAAAGGCAAGGCAAGTCAAGGCAAAAGGCAACGCAAAAGGCAAGGCAAAAGGCAAGGCAAGGCAAAAGACACGGCAAAAGGCAAGGTTAGGAAAAAGGCAAGGCAAAAGGAAACGAAACGCAAGGCAAGGCAAAAGGCAAGGCAAAAGGCAAGGCAAAAGGCAAGGCAAGGCAATGTAAAAGGCAAGGCAAAAGGCAAGGCAAAAGGCAAGGCAAAAGGTAAGGCAAGGCAAAAGACACGGCAAAAGGCAAGGCAAGGCAAGGCAAAAGGCAAGGCAAAAGGCAAGGCAATGCAAGGCAAGGCAAAAGGCAAGGCAAAAGGCAAGGCAAGGCAAGGCAAAAGGCAAGGCAAAAGGCAAGGCAAGGCAAGGCAAGGCAAAAGACATGGCAAAAGACAAGGCAAGGCAAGGCAAGGCAAAAGGCAAGGCAAAAGGCAAGGCAAGGAAAGGCAAAAGGCAAGGCAAGGCAAGGCAAGGCAAAAGGCAAGGAAAGGCAAAAGGCAAGGCAAAAGGCAAGGCAAGGCGGGTCAAGGCAAAAAGCAAGGCAAAAGGCAAGGCAAAAGGCAAAGCAAGGAAAGGCAAGACAAGGCAAAAGGCAAGGAAAGGCAAGGCAAGTCAAAAGACAAGGCAAAATGCAATGCAAGTCAAGGCAAAAGGCAAGGCAAAACGCAAGGCAAAAGCAAGGCAAGGCAAAAGGCAAGGCAAAAGGCAAGGCAAGGCAATGCAAAAGGCAAGGCAAAAGGCAAGGCAAAGGCAAGGCAAAAGGCAAGGCAAAAGGAAGGCAAGGCAAAAGGCAAGGCAAAAGGCAAGGCAAGGCAAGGCAAGGCAAGGCAAAAGGCAAGGCAAAAGGCAAGGCAAGGCAAGTCAAAGGCAAAAGGCAAGGCAAGGCAAGGCAAGGCAAAAGGCAAGGCAAAAGGCAAGGCAAAAGGCAAGGCATGTCAAGGCAAGGCAAAAGGCCAATCAAAAGACAAGGCAAGGAAAGGCAGGGCAAAAGGCAAGGCGAAAGGCAAGGCAAGGCAAGGCAAGGCAAAAGGAAAGACAAATGGCAAGGCAAAAGTCAAGGAAAGGCAAGGCAAGGCAAAAGGCAAGGCAATGCAAAAGGCAAGGCAAAAGAAAAGGTTAAAGGTAAGGCAAGGCAAGGCAAAAGGTCAGGCAAAAGACAAGGCAAAGAAAGGCAGGGTAAAAGGCAAGAAAAAGGGCAAGGCTAGGCAAGGCAAGGCAAAAGGCAAGGCAAAAGGCAAGGCAAAAGGCAAGGCAAGGCAAGGCAAGGCAAAAGGCAAGGCAAAAGGCAAGGCAAGGCAAAAGGCAAGGCAAACGGCAAGGCAAGACAAGTCAAGCCAAAATTCAAGGTAAAAGGCAAGGCAAGGCAAGGCAACAGGCAAAGCAAAAGGCAAGGCTTGGTAATGCAAAAGGCAAGGCAAATTGCAAGGCTAGGCAAGGCAACACAAGGTAAGGCAAGGAAAAAGGCAAGGCAAAAGGCAAGGCAAGGCAAGGCAAGGCAAAAGGCAAGGCAAAAGGCAAGGCAAGCCAAGGCAAGTCAAAAGGCAAGGCAAAAGGCAAGGCAAGGCAAAAGGCAAGGTAAAAGGCAAGGCGAAAGGCAAGGCAGGGCAAAAGGCAAGACAAAGGCAAGGCAAGGCAAGGCAAGGCAAAAGGCAAGGCAAAAGGCAAGGCAAAAGGCAAGGCAAGGCAAGACAAGGCAAAAGGAAAGGCCAAAGTCAAGGCAAGGCAAGACAAGGCAAAAGATAAGGCAAAAGGCAAGGCAAGTCAAGGCAAAACGCAAGGCAAAAGGCAACGCAAGGCAAAAGGCAAGGCAAAAGGCAAGGCAAGGCAAGGCAAGACAAAAGGCAAGGCAAAAGGCAAGGCAAGGCAAGACAAGGCAAAAGGCAAGGCATGTCTAGGCAAGACAAGGCAATGCAAAAGGCAACGCAAGGCAAAAGGCAAGTCAAGGCAAGGCAAGGCAAAAGGCAAAGCAAAAGACAAGGCAAGGCAAGGCAGGGCAAAAGGCAAGGCAAAAGGCAAGGTAAGGCAAGGCAAGGCAAAAGGCAAGGCAAAAGGCAAGGCAAAAGGCAAGGCAAAAGGCAAGGCAAAAGGCAAGGCAACGCAAGGCAAGGCAAACGGCCAATCAAAAGAAAAGGCAAGGAAAGGCAGGGCAAAAGGCAAGGCAAAAGGCAAGGCAAGGCAAGGCAAGGCAAAGCAAAAGGTCAGGCAAAAGACAAGGCAAGGAAAGGCAGGGCAAAAGGCAAGACAAAAGGCAAGCCTAAGCAAGGCAACGCAAAAGGCAAGGCAAAAGGCAAGGCAAGGCAAGGCAAGGCAAAAGGCAAGGCAAAAGGCAAGGCAAAAGGCAAGGGAAGGCAAAAGGCAAGGCAAACGGCAAGGCAAGACAAGTCAAGCCAAAATGCAACGCAAAAGGCAAGGCAAGGCAAGGCAACAGGCAAGGCAAAAGGCAAGGCTTGGTAATGCAAAAGGCAAGGCAAAATGCAAGGCAAGGCAAGGCAACACAAGGTAAGGCAAGGAAAAAGGCAAGGCAAAAGGCAAGGCAAGGCAAAATGCAAGGCAAGGCAAAAGGCAAGGCAAAGGCAAGGCAAGGCAAGGCAAAAGGCAAGGCAACATAAGGCAAAAGGCAAGGCAAGGCAAGGCAAGTCAAAAGGCAAGGCAAAAGGCAAGGCAAGGCAAAAGGCAAGGCAAAAGGCAAGGCGAAAGGCAAGGCAGGGCAAAAGGCAAGACATAGGCAAGGCAAGGCAAGGCAAGGCAAAAGGCAAGGCAAAAGGCAAGGCAACATAAGGCAAAAGGCAAGGCAAGGCAAGGCAAGGCAAAAGGCAAGGCAAAAGGCAAGGCAAAAGGCAAGGCAAGGCAAGGCAGGGCAAAAGACAAGGCAAAAGGCAAGGCAAGGCAAGCCAAGGCAAAAGACAATGCAAAAGGCAACGCAAGTCAAGGCAAAAGGAAAGGCAAAAGGCAAGGCAAAAGTCAAGGCAAGGCAAAAGGCACGGCAAAAGGCAAGGCAAGGCAAAGCAAAAGGGAAGGCAAAAGGCAAGGCAAAAGGCAAGGCAAGACAAGGCAAAAGAGAAGGCAAAAGGCAAGGCAAGTCAAGGCAAAAGGAAACGCAAAAGGCAAGGCAAAAGGCAAGGCAAGGCAAAAGACACGGCAAAAGGCAAGGTTAGGAAAAAGGCAAGGCAAAAGGAAAGGAAACGCAAGGCAAGGCAAAAGGCAAGGCAAAAGGAAGGCAAAAGGCAAGGCAAAAGGCAAGGCAAGGCAATGTAAAAGGCAAGGCAAAAGGCAAGGCAAAAGGCAAGGCAAAAGGCAAGGCAAGACAAAAGACACGGCAAAAGGCAAGGCAAGGCAAAAGGCAAGGCAAAAGGCAAGGCAACGCAAGGCAAGGCAAAAGGCAAGGCAAAAGGCAAGGCAAGGCAAGGCAAAAGGCAAGGCAAAAGGCAAGGCAAGGCAAGGCAAGGCAAAAGACATGTCAAAAGACAAGGCAAGGCAAGGCAAAAGGCAAGGCAAAAGGCAAGGCAAGGCAAGGCAAAAGGCAAGGCAAGGCAAGGCAAGGCAAAAGGCAAGGAAAAGCAAGGCAAGGCAAAAGGCAAGACAAAAGGAAAGGCAAGGAAAGGCAAAAGGCAAGGCAAAAGGCAAGGCAAGGCGGGTCAAGGGAAAAAGCAAGGCAAAAGGCAAGGCAAAAGGCAAAGCAAGGAAAGGCAAGGCAAAAGGCAAGGCAAAAGGCAAGGAAAGGCAAGACAAGGCAAAAGGCAAGGAAAGGCAAGGCAAGTCAAAAGACAAGGCAAAAGGCAAGGCAAGTCAAGGCAAAAGGCAAGGCAAAACGCAAGGCAAAAGCAAGGCAAGGCAAAAGGCAAGGCAAAAGGCAAGGCAAGGCAATGCAAAAGGCAAGGCAAAAGGCAAGGCAAGGCAATGCAAAAGGCAAGGCAAAAGGCAAGGCAAAAGGCAAGGCAAAAGGCAAGGCAAAAGGCAAGGCAAAAGCAAGGCAAGGCAAAAGGCAAGGCAAAAGGCAAGGCAAGGCAAGGCAAGGCAAGGAAAAAGGCAAGGCAAGGCAAGGCAAGGCAAAAGGCAATGCAAAAGGCAAGGCAAGGCAAGGCAAAGGCAAAAGGCAAGGCAAAGGCAAGGCAAGGCAAAAGGCAAGGCAAAAGGCAAGGCAAAAGGCAAGGCATGACAAGGCAAGGCAAAAGGCCAATCAAAAGACAAGGCAAGGAAAGGCAGGGCAAAAGGCAAGGCAAAAGGCAAGGCAAGGCAAGGCAAGGCAAAAGGAAAGACAAATGGCAAGGCAAAAGTCAAGGAAAGGCAAGGCAAGGCAAAAGGCAAGGCAATGCAAAAGGCAAGGCAAAAGACAAGGTAAAAGGCAAGGCAAGGCAAGGCAAAAGGTCAGGCAAAAGACAAGGCAAGGAAAGGCAGGGTAAAAGGCAAGAAAAAGGGCAAGGCTAGGCAAGGCAAGGCAAAAGGCAAGGCAAAAGGCAAGGCAAAAGGCAAGGCAAGGTAAGGCAAGGCAAAAGGCAAGGCAAAAGGCAAGGCAAGGCAAAAGGCAAGGCAAACGGCAAGGCAAGACTAGTCAAGCCAAAATGCAAGGTAAAAGGCAAGGCAAGGCAAGGCAACAGGCAAAGCAAAAGGCAAGGCTTGGTAATGCAAAAGGCAAGGCAAATTGCAAGGCAAGGCAAGGCAACACAAGGTAAGGCAAGGAAAAAGGCAAGGCAAAAGGCAAGGCAAGGCAAGGCAAGGCAAAAGGCAAGGCAAAAGGCAAGGCAAGGCAAGGCAAAAGGAAAGGCAACGTAAGGCAAAAGGCAAGGCAAGCCAAGGCAAGTCAAAAGGCAAGGAAAAAGGCAAGGCAAGGCAAAAGGCAAGGCAAAAGGCAAGGCGAAAGGCAAGGCAGGGCAAAAGGCAAGACAAAGGCAAGGCAAGGCAAGGCAAGGCAAAAGGCAAGGCAAAAGGCAAGGCAACGTAAGGCAAAAGGCAAGGCAAGGCAAGGCAAGTCAAAAGGCAAGTCAAAAGGCAAGGCAAGGCAAAAGGCAAAGCAAAAGGCAAGGCGAAAGGCAAGGCAGGGCAAAAGGCAAGACAAAGGCAAGGCAAGGCAAGGCAAGGCAAAAGGCAAGGCAAAAGGCAAGGCAAGGCAAAAGGCAAGGCAAAAGACAAGGCAAGGCAAGGCAAGGCAAAAAGCAAGGCAAAAGGCAAGGCAAAAGGCAAAGCAAGGCAAGGCAAGGCAAACGACAAGGCAAAAGGAAAGGCAAGGCAAGGCAAAAGACAATGCAAAAGGCAAGGCAAGTCAAGGCAAAAGGAAAGGCAAAACGCAAGGCAAAAGTCAAGGCAAGGCAAAAGGCACGGAAAAAGGCAAGGCAAGGCAATGCAAAAGGCAAGGCAAAAGGCAAGGCAAAAGGCAAAGCAAGTCAAATCAAAAGACAAGGCAAAAGGCAAGGCAAGTCAAGGCAAAGGCAAGGCAAGTCAAGGCAAAAGGCAAGGCAAAAGGCAAGGCAAAAGGCAAGGCAAGGCAAGGCAAATGGCAAGGGAAAAGGCAAGGCAAAAGGCAAGGGAAAAGGCAAGGCAAAAGGCAAGGCAAGGCAAGGCAAAAGGGAAGACAAAAGGCAACGCAAGGCAAAAGGCAAGGCAAAAGGCAAGGCAAGGCAAGGCAAAAGGCAAGGCAAAAGGCAAGGCAAGGCAAGGCAAGGCAAAAGGCAAGGCAAAAGACAAGGCAAGGCAAGGCAAGGCAAAAAGCAAGGCAAAAGGCAAGGCAGAACGCAAGGCCAGGAAAGGAAGGGCAAAAGGCAAGGCAAAGGCAAGGCAAGGCAAGGCAAGGCAAAAGACAAGGCAGGGCAGGGCAAGGAAAGTCAAGGCAAAAGTTAAGGTAAAAGGCAAGGCAAAAGGCAAGGCAAGGCAAAAGGCACGGCAAAAGGCAAGGCAAGGCAATGCAAAAGGCAAGGCAAAAGGCAAGGCAAAAGGCAAGGCAAGGCAAGACAAGGCAGACGATAAGGCAAAAGGCAAGGCAAGTCAAGGCAAAACGCAAGGCAAAAGGCAACGCAAGGCAAAAGGCAAGGCAAAAGGCAAGGCAAGGCAAAAGCCAAGGCAAAAGGCAATGCAAGGCAAGGCAAAAGGCAAGGCAAAGCATAAGGCAAGGCAAAAGGCAAGGCAAGGCAAGGCAAGACAAAAGGCAAGGCAAAAGGCAAGGCAAGGCAAGACAAGGCAAAAGGCAAGGCAAGGCAAAAGGCAAAGCAAAAGACAAGGCAAGGCAAGGCAGGGCAAAAGGCAAGGCAAAAGGCAAGGCAAGGCAACGCAAGGCAAAAAGCAAGGCAAAAGGCAAGGCAAAAGGCAAGGCAACGCAAGGCAAGGCAAACGGCCAATCAAAAGACAAGGCAAGAAAAGGCAGGGCAAAAGGCAAGGCAAAAGGCAAGGCAAGGCAAGGCAAAGCAAGGCAAGGCAAAAGGCAAGGCAAAAGGCAAGGCAAGGCAAGGTAAGACAAATGGCAAGGCAAAAGGCAAGGCAAGGCAAGGCAAGGCAAAAGGCAAGGCAAAAGGCAAGCCAAGACAAGGCAACAGGCAAGGAAAAAGGCAAGGCTTGGCAAGGCAAAAGGCAATACAAAATGCAAGGCAATGCAAGGCAAGGCAAGGCAAGGCAAGGCAAGGCAAGGCAAGGCAAAAGGCAAGGCAAGGCAAGGCAAAAGGCAAGCCAAAGGGCAAGGGAAGTCAAAGCAAAAGGCAGGGCAAGGCAAGGCAAAAGGCAAGGCAAGGCAAAGCAAGGCAAAAGGCAAGGCAAGGCAAGGCAAAAGGAAAGGCAACGTAAGGCAAAAGGCAAGGCAAGCCAAGGCAAGTCAAAAGGCAAGGCAAAAGGCAAGGCAAGGCAAAAGACAAGGCAAAAGGCAAGGCGAAAGGCAAGGCAGGGCAAAAGGCAAGACAAAGGCAAGGCAAGGCAAGGCAAGGCAAAAGACAAGGCAAAAGGCAAGGCAACGTAAGGCAAAAGGCAAGGCAAGGCAAGGCAAGTCAAAAGGCAAGTCAAAAGGCAAGGCAAGGCAAAAGGCAAAGCAAAAGGCAAGGCGAAAGGCAAGGCAGGGCAAAAGGCAAGACAAAGGCAAGGCAAGGCAAGGCAAGGCAAAAGGCAAGGCAAAAGGCAAGGCAAGGCAAAAGGCAAGGCAAAAGACAAGGCAAGGCAAGGCAAGGCAAAAAGCAAGGCAAAAGGCAAGGCAAAAGGCAAAGCAAGGCAAGGCAAGGCAAACGACAAGGCAAAAGGAAAGGCAAGGCAAGGCAAAAGACAATGCAAAAGGCAAGGCAAGTCAAGGCAAAAGGAAAGGCAAAACGCAAGGCAAAAGTCAAGGCAAGGCAAAAGGCACGGAAAAGGGCAAGGCAAGGCAATGCAAAAGGCAAGGCAAAAGGCAAGGCAAAAGGCAAAGCAAGTCAAATCAAAAGACAAGGCAAAAGGCAAGGCAAGTCAAGGCAAAGGCAAGGCAAGTCAAGGCAAAAGGCAAGGCAAAAGGCAAGGCAAAAGGCAAGGCAAGGCAAGGCAAATGGCAAGGGAAAAGGCAAGGCAAAAGGCAATGGAAAAGGCAAGGCAAAAGGCAAGGCAAGGCAAGGCAAAAGGGAAGACAAAAGGCAACGCAAGGCAAAAGGCAAGGCAAAAGGCAAGGCAAGGCAAGGCAAAAGGCAAGGCAAAAGGCAAGGCAAGGCAAGGCAAGGCAAAAGGCAAGGCAAAAGACAAGGCAAGGCAAGGCAAGGCAAAAAGCAAGGCAAAAGGCAAGGCAGAACGCAAGGCCAGGAAAGGAAGGGCAAAAGGCAAGGCAAAGGCAAGGCAAGGCAAGGCAAGGCAAAAGACAAGGCAGGGCAGGGCAAGGAAAGTCAAGGCAAAAGTTAAGGTAAAAGGCAAGGCAAAAGGCAAGGCAAGGCAAAAGGCACGGCAAAAGGCAAGGCAAGGCAATGCAAAAGGCAAGGCAAAAGGCAAGGCAAAAGGCAAGGCAAGGCAAGACAAGGCAGACGATAAGGCAAAAGGCAAGGCAAGTCAAGGCAAAACGCAAGGCAAAAGGCAACGCAAGGCAAAAGGCAAGGCAAAAGGCAAGGCAAGGCAAAAGCCAAGGCAAAAGGCAATGCAAGGCAAGGCAAAAGGCAAGGCAAAGCATAAGGCAAGGCAAAAGGCAAGGCAAGGCAAGGCAAGACAAAAGGCAAGGCAAAAGGCAAGGCAAGGCAAGACAAGGCAAAAGGCAAGGCAAGGCAAAAGGCAAAGCAAAAGACAAGGCAAGGCAAGGCAGGGCAAAAGGCAAGGCAAAAGGCAAGGCAAGGCAACGCAAGGCAAAGAGCAAGGCAAAAGGCAAGGCAAAAGGCAAGGCAACGCAAGGCAAGGCAAACGGCCAATCAAAAGACAAGGCAAGAAAAGGCAGGGCAAAAGGCAAGGCAAAAGGCAAGGCAAGGCAAGGCAAAGCAAGGCAAGGCAAAAGGCAAGGCAAAAGGCAAGGCAAAAGGCAAGGCAAGGCAAGGTAAGACAAATGGCAAGGCAAAAGGCAAGGCAAGGCAAGGCAAGGCAAAAGGCAAGGCAAAAGGCAAGCCAAGACAAGGCAACAGGCAAGGAAAAAGGCAAGGCTTGGCAAGGCAAAAGGCAATACAAAATGCAAGGCAATGCAAGGCAAGGCAAGGCAAGGCAAGGCAAGGCAAGGCAAAAGGCAAGGCAAGGCAAGGCAAAAGGCAAGCCAAAGGGCAAGGGAAGTCAAAGCAAAAGGCAGGGCAAGGCAAGGCAAAAGGCAAGGCAAGGCAAAGCAAGGCAAAAGGCAAGGCAAAAGGCAAGGCAAGGCAAGGCAAAAGGCAAGGCAAAAGGCAAGGAGAAAGGCAAGGCAGGGCAAAAGGCAAGGCAAAGGCAAGGCAAGGCAAGGCAAGGCAAAAGGCAAGGCGAAAGGCAAGGCAAGGCAAGGGAATGCAAAAGGCAAGGCAAAAGGCAAGGCAAGGCAAGGCAAGGCAAAAAGAAAGGCAAAAGGCAAGGCAAATGGCAAGGCAAGTCAAAGCAAGGCAAAAGACAAGGCAAAAGGCAAGGAAAGGCAAGGCAAGGCAAAAGGCAAGGCAAAAGACAAGGCAAAACGCAAGACAAATCAAGGCAAAAGGCAAGGCAAAAGGCAAGGCAAAAGACAAGGAAAGGCAAAAGGCAAGGCAATGCAAAAGGCAAGGCAAAACGCAAGGCAAAAGGCAAGGCAAAAGGCAAGGCAAAAGGCAAGGAAAGGCAAAAGACACGGCAAAAGACAAGACAAGGCAAGGCAAAAGGCAAGGCAAAAGGCAAGGCAACGCAAGGCAAGGCAAAAGGCAAGGCAAAAGGCAAGGCAAGGCAAGGCAAGGCAAGGCAAAAGGCAAGGCAAAAGGCAAGGCAAGGCAAGGCAAGGCAAGGCAAAAGGCAAGGCAAAAGGCAAGGCAAGGCAAGGCAAGGCAAAAGGCAAGACGAAAGGCAAGGCAAGGCAAGGCAAAATGCAAGGCAAAAGGCAAGGCGAAAGGCAAGGCAAAAGGCAAGGCGAAAGGCAAGGCAAGGCAAAAGGCAAGGCAAGGCAAGGCAAAAGGCAAGGCAAAAGGCAAGGCAAGGCAAGGAAAGGCAAAAGGCAAGGCAAAAGGCAAGGCAAGGCAAGGCAAAAGGCAAGACAAAAGGCAAGGCAAGGCAAGGCAAAAGTGAAGGCAAAAGGGAAGGCAAAAGGCAAGGCAAGGCAAAAGGCAAGGCAAAGGCAAGGCAAGGAAAGGCAAGGCAAAAGGCAAGGCAAAAGGCAAGGCAAGGCAAGGAAAAAAGCAACGCAAAAGGCAAGGCAACGCAAGGCAAGGCAAAAGTGAAGGCAAAAGGCAAGGCAAGGCAAGGCAAAATGCAAGGCAAAAGGCAAGGCAAAAGGCATGGCAAGGCAAGGCAAAAGGCAAGGCAAAGGGAAAGGCAAGGCAAGGCAAAAGGCAAGGCAAGGCAAGGCAAAAGGGAAGACAAAAGGCAACGCAAGGCAAAAGGCAAGGCAAAAGGCAAGGCAAGGCAAGGCAAAAGGCAAGGCAAAAGGCAAGGCAAGGCAAGGCAAGGCAAAAGGCAAGGCAAAAGACAAGGCAAGGCAAGGCAAGGCAAAAAGCAAGGCAAAAGGCAAGGCAGAACGCAAGGCCAGGAAAGGAAGGGCAAAAGGCAAGGCAAAGGCAAGGCAAGGCAAGGCAAGGCAAAAGACAAGGCAGGGCAGGGCAAGGAAAGTCAAGGCAAAAGTTAAGGTAAAAGGCAAGGCAAAAGGCAAGGCAAGGCAAAAGGCACGGCAAAAGGCAAGGCAAGGCAATGCAAAAGGCAAGGCAAAAGGCAAGGCAAAAGGCAAGGCAAGGCAAGACAAGGCAGACGATAAGGCAAAAGGCAAGGCAAGTCAAGGCAAAACGCAAGGCAAAAGGCAACGCAAGGCAAAAGGCAAGGCAAAAGGCAAGGCAAGGCAAAAGCCAAGGCAAAAGGCAATGCAAGGCAAGGCAAAAGGCAAGGCAAAGCATAAGGCAAGGCAAAAGGCAAGGCAAGGCAAGGCAAGACAAAAGGCAAGGCAAAAGGCAAGGCAAGGCAAGACAAGGCAAAAGGCAAGGCAAGGCAAAAGGCAAAGCAAAAGACAAGGCAAGGCAAGGCAGGGCAAAAGGCAAGGCAAAAGGCAAGGCAAGGCAACGCAAGGCAAAAAGCAAGGCAAAAGGCAAGGCAAAAGGCAAGGCAACGCAAGGCAAGGCAAACGGCCAATCAAAAGACAAGGCAAGAAAAGGCAGGGCAAAAGGCAAGGCAAAAGGCAAGGCAAGGCAAAGCAAGGCAAGGCAAAAGGCAAGGCAAAAGGCAAGGCAAGGCAAGGTAAGACAAATGGCAAGGCAAAAGGCAAGGCAAGGCAAGGCAAGGCAAAAGGCAAGGCAAAAGGCAAGCCAAGACAAGGCAACAGGCAAGGAAAAAGGCAAGGCTTGGCAAGGCAAAAGGCAATACAAAATGCAAGGCAATGCAAGGCAAGGCAAGGCAAGGCAAGGCAAGGCAAGGCAAAAGGCAAGGCAAGGCAAGGCAAAAGGCAAGCCAAAGGGCAAGGGAAGTCAAAGCAAAAGGCAGGGCAAGGCAAGGCAAAAGGCAAGGCAAGGCAAAGCAAGGCAAAAGGCAAGGCAAAAGGCAAGGCAAGGCAAGGCAAAAGGCAAGGCAAAAGGCAAGGAGAAAGGCAAGGCAGGGCAAAAGGCAAGGCAAAGGCAAGGCAAGGCAAGGCAAGGCAAAAGGCAAGGCGAAAGGCAAGGCAAGGCAAGGGAATGCAAAAGGCAAGGCAAAAGGCAAGGCAAGGCAAGTCAAGGCAAAAAGAAAGGCAAAAGGCAAGGCAAATGGCAAGGCAAGTCAAAGCAAGGCAAAAGACAAGGCAAAAGGCAAGGAAAGGCAAGGCAAGGCAAAAGACAAGGCAAAAGGCAAGACAAATCAAGGCAAAAGGCAAGGCAAAAGGCAAGGCAAAAGGCAAGGCAAGGCAAAAGGCAAGGCAAAAGGCAAGGCAAGGCAAGGCAAAAGGCAAGGCAAAAGGCAAGGCAAAAGGCAAGGCAAGGCAAAAGGCAAGTCAAAGGGAAAGGCAAGGCAAAAGGCAAGGCAAAGGGAAAGGCAAAGCAAGGCAAGGCAAAGTAAGGCAAGGCAAAAGGCAAGGCAAGGCAAGGCAGGGCAAAAGGCAAGGCAAAAGGCAAGGCAAGAGGCAAGGCAAGGCAGGGCAGGGCAAAAGGCAAGGCAAAAGGCAAGGCAAGGCAAGGCAAAAGGCAAGGCAAAAGGCAAGGCAAGGCAAGGCAAGGCAAAAGGCAAGGCAAAAGGCAAGGCAACGCGAGGCAAAAGGCAAGGCAAAAGGCAAGGCAAAAGGCAAGGCAAGGCAAGGCAAGGCAAAAGGCAAGGCAAGGCAAGGCAAAAGGCAAGGCAAGGCAAGGCAAAAGGCAAGGCAAAAGGCAAGGCAAGGCAAGGCAAGGCAAAAGGCAAGGCAAAAGGCAAGGCAAAGGCAAGGCAAAATGCAAGGCAAGGAAAGGCAAGGCAAGGTAAGGCAAGGCAAGGCAAAAGGCAAGGCAAAAGGCATGGCAAGGCAAGGCATAAGGCAAGGCAAAGGGAAAGGCAAGGCAAGGCAAGGCAAGTCAAGGCAAAACGCAAGGCAAAAGGCAAGGCAAAAGGCAAGGCAAAAGGCAAGGCAAGGCAAAAGCCAAGGCAAAAGGCAATGCAAGGCAAGGCAAAAGGCAAGGCAAAGCATAAGGCAAGGCAAAAGGCAAGGCAAGGCAAGGCAAGACAAAAGGCAAGGCAAAAGGCAAGGCAAGGCAAGACAAGGCAAAAGGCAAGGCATGTCTAGGCAAGACAAGGCAATGCAAAAGGCAACGCAAGGCAAAAGGCAAGTCAAGGCAAGGCAAGGCAAAAGGCAAAGCAAAAGACAAGGCAAGGCAAGGCAGGGCAAAAGGCAAGGTAAGGCAAGGCAAGGCAAAAGGCAAGGCAAAAGGCAAGGCAAAAGGCAAGGCAAAAGGCAAGGCAAAAGGCAAGGCAACGCAAGGCAAGGCAAACGGCCAATCAAAAGACAAGGAAAGGAAAGGCAGGGCAAAAGGCAAGGCAAAAGGCAAGGCAAGGCAAGGCAAGGCAAGGCAAAAGGTCAGGCAAAAGACAAGGCAAGGAAAGGCAGGGCAAAAGGCAAGACAAAAGGCAAGCCTAAGCAAGGCAACGCAAAAGGCAAGGCAAAAGGCAAGGCAAGGCAAGGCAAGGCAAAAGGCAAGGCAAAAGGAAAGGCAAAAGGCAAGGCAAGGCAAAAGGCAAGGCAAATGGCAAGGCAAGACAAGTCAAGCCAAAATGCAACGCAAAAGGCAAGGCAAGGCAAGGCAACAGGCAAGGCAAAAGGCAAGGCTTGGTAATGCAAAAGGCAAGGCAAAATGCAAGGCAAGGCAAGGCAACGCAAGGTAAGGCAAGGAAAAAGGCAAGGCAAAAGGCAAGGCAAGGCAAAATGCAAGGCAAGGCAAAAGGCAAGGCAAAGGCAAGGCAAGGCAAGGCAAAAGGCAAGGCAACATAAGGCAAAAGGCAAGGCAAGGCAAGGCAAGTCAAAAGGCAAGGCAAAAGGCAAGGCAAGGCAAAAGGCAAAGCAAAAGGAAAGGCGAAAGGCAAGGCAGGGCAAAAGGGAAGACAAAGGCAAGGCAAGGCAAGGCAAGGCAAAAGGCAAGGCAAAAGGCAAGGCAAGGCAAGGAAAGGCAAAAGGCAAGGCAAAAGACAAGGCAAGGCAAGGCAAGACAAAAAGCAAGGCAAAAGGCAAGGCAAAAGGCAAGGCAAGGCAAGGCAGGGCAAAAGACAAGGCAAAAGGCAAGGCAAGGCAAGCCAAGGCAAAAGACAATGCAAAAGGCAACGCAAGTCAAGGCAAAAGGAAAGGCAAAAGGCAAGGCAAAAGTCAAGACAAGGCAAAAGGCACGGCAAAAGGCAAGGCAAGGCAAAGCAAAAGGGAAGGCAAAAGGCAAGGCAAAAGGCAAGGCAAGACAAGGCAAAAGAGAAGGCAAAAGGCAAGGCAAGTCAAGGCAAAAGGCAACGCAAAAGGCAAGGCAAAAGGCAAGGCAAGGCAAAAGACACGGCAAAAGGCAAGGTTAAGAAAAAGGCAAGGCAAAAGGAAAGGAAACGCAAGGCAAGGCAAAAGGCAAGGCAAAAGGCAAGGCAAAAGGCAAGGCAAAAGGCAAGGCAAGGCAATGTAAAAGGCAAGGCAAAAGGCAAGGCAAAAGGCAAGGCAAAAGTCAAGGCAAGGCAAAAGACACGGCAAAAGGCAAGGCAAGGCAAGGCAAAAGGCAAGGCAAAAGGCAAGGCAACGCAAGGCAAGGCAAAAGGCAAGGCAAAAGGCAAGGCAAGGCAAGGCAAAAGGCAAGGCAAAAGGCAAGGCAAGGCAAGGCAAGGCAAAAGACATGTCAAAAGACAAGGCAAGGCAAGGCAAGGCAAAAGGCAAGGCAAAAGGCAAGGCAAGGCAAGGCAAAAGGCAAGGCAAGGCAAGGCAAGGCAAAAGGCAAGGAAAAGCAAGGCAAGGCAAAAGGCAAGACAAAAGGAAAGGCAAGGAAAGGCAAAAGGCAAGGCAAAAGGCAAGGCAAGGCGGGTCAAGGCAAAAAGCAAGGCAAAAGGCAAGGCAAAAGGCAAAGCAAGGAAAGGCAAGGCAAAAGACAAGGCAAAAGGCAAGGAAAGGCAAGACAAGGCAAAAGGCAAGGAAAGGCAAGGCAAGTCAAAAGACAAGGCAAAAGGCAAGGCAAGTCAAGGCAAAAGGCAAGGCAAAACGCAAGGCAAAAGCAAGGCAAGGCAAAAGGCAAGGCAAAAGGCAAGGCAAGGCAATGCAAAATGCAAGGCAAAAGGCAAGGCAAAAGGCAAGGCAAAAGGCAAGGCAAGGCAAGACAAGGCAAAAGGCAAGGCATGTCTAGGCAAGACAAGGCAATGCAAAAGGCAACGCAAGGCAAAAGGCAACGCAAGTCAAAAGGCAAGGCAAGGCAAGGCAAGGCAAAAGGCAAAGCAAAAGACAAGGCAAGGCAAGGCAGGGCAAAAGGCAAGGCAAAAGGCAAGGTAAGGCAAGGCAAGGCAAAAGGCAAGGCAAAAGGCAAGGCAAAAGGCAAGGCAAAAGGCAAGGCAACGCAAGGCAAGGCAAACGGCCAATCAAAAGACAAGGCAAGGAAAGGCAGGGCAAAAGGCAAGGCAAAAGGCAAGGCAAGGCAAGGCAAGGCAAGGCAAAAGGTCAGGCAAAAGACAAGGCAAGGAAAGGCAGGGCAAAAGGCAAGACAAAAGGCAAGCCTAAGCAAGGCAACGCAAAAGGCAAGGCAAAAGGCAAGGCAAGGCAAGGCAAGGCAAAAGGCAAGGCAAAAGGCAAGGCAAAAGGCAAGGCAAGGCAAAAGGCAAGGCAAATGGCAAGGCAAGACAAGTCAAGCCAAAATGCAACGCAAAAGGCAAGGCAAGGCAAGGCAACAGGCAAGGCAAAAGGCAAGGCTTGGTAATGCAAAAGGCAAGGCAAAATGCAAGGCAAGGCAAGGCAACGCAAGGTAAGGCAAGGAAAAAGGCACGGCAAAAGGCAAGGCAAGGCAAAATGCAAGGCAAGGCAAAAGGCAAGGCAAAGGCAAGGCAAGGCAAGGCAAAAGGCAAGGCAACATAAGGCAAAAGGCAAGGCAAGGCAAGGCAAGTCAAAAGGCAAGGCAAAAGGCAAGGCAAGGCAAAAGGCAAGACATAGGCAAGGCAAGGCAAGGCAAGGCAAAAGGCAAGGCAAAAGGCAAGGCAACATAAGGCAAAAGGCAAGGCAAGGCAAGGCAAGGCAAAAGGCAAGGCAAAAGGCAAGGCAAGGCAAAAGGCAAAGCAAAAGGCAAGGCGAAAGGCAAGGCAGGGCAAAAGGCAAGACAAAGGCAAGGCAAGGCAAGGCAAGGCAAAAGGCAAGGCAAAAGGCAAGGCAAGGCAAGGAAAGGCAAAAGGCAAGGCAAAAGACAAGGCAAGGCAAGGCAAGACAAAAAGCAAGGCAAAAGGCAAGGCAAAAGGCAAGGCAAGGCAAGGCAGGGCAAAAGACAAGGCAAAAGGCAAGGCAAGGCAAGCCAAGGCAAAAGACAATGCAAAAGGCAACGCAAGTCAAGGCAAAAGGCAAGGCAAAAGGCAAGGCAAAAGTCAAGGCAAGGCAAAAGGCACGGCAAAAGGCAAGGCAAGGCAAAGCAAAAGGGAAGGCAAAAGGCAAGGCAAAAGGCAAGGCAAGACAAGGCAAAAGAGAAGGCAAAAGGCAAGGCAAGTCAAGGCAAAAGGCAACGCAAAAGGCAAGGCAAAAGGCAAGGCAAGGCAAAAGACACGGCAAAAGGCAAGGTTAGGAAAAAGGCAAGGCAAAAGGAAAGGAAACGCAAGGCAAGGCAAAAGGCAAGGCAAAAGGCAAGGCAAGGCAATGTAAAAGGCAAGGCAAAAGGCAAGGCAAAAGGCAAGGCAAAAGGCAAGGCAAGGCAAAAGATACGGCAAAAGGCAAGGCAAGGCAAGGCAAAAGGCAAGGCAAAAGGCAAGGCAACGCAAGGCAAGGCAAAAGGCAAGGCAAAAGGCAAGGCAAGGCAAGGCAAAAGGCAAGGCAAAAGGCAAGGCAAGGCAAGGCAAGGCAAAAGACATGTCAAAAGACAAGGCAAGGCAAGGCAAGGCAAAAGGCAAGGCAAAAGTCAAGGCAAGGCAAGGCAAAAGGCAAGGCAAGGCAAGGCAAGGCAAAAGGCAAGGAAAAGTAAGGCAAGGCAAAAGGCAAGACAAAAGGAAAGGCAAGGAAAGGCAAAAGGCAAGGCAAAAGGCAAGGCAAGGTGGGTCAAGGCAAAAAGCAAGGCAAAAGGCAAGGCAAAAGGCAAAGCAAGGAAAGGCAAGGCAAAAGACAAGGCAAAAGGCAAGGAAAGGCAAGACAAGGCAAAAGGCAAGGAAAGGCAAGGCAAGTCAAAAGACAAGGCAAAAGGCAAGGCAAGTCAAGGCAAAAGGCAAGGCAAAACGCAAGGCAAAGGCAAGGCAAAACGCAAGGCAAAAGCAAGGCAAAAGGCAAGGCAAAAGGCAAGGCAAAAGGCAAGGCAAGGCAATGCAAAAGGCAAGGCAAAAGGCAAGGCAAAAGCAAGGCAAGGCAAAAGGCAAGGCAAAAGGCAAGGCAAGGCAAGGCAAGGCAAGGAAAAAGGCAAGGCAAGGCAAGGCAAGGCAAAAGGCAATGCAAAAGGCAAGGCAAGGCAAGGCAAAGGCAAAAGGCAAGGCAAGGCAAGGAAAAAAGCAAGGCAAAAGGCAAGGCAACGCAAGGCAAGGCAAAAGTGAAGGCAAAGGGCAAGGCAAGGCAAGGCAAGGCAAAAGGCAAGGCAAAAGGCAAGGCAAAAGGCATGGCAATGCAAGGCAAAAGGCAAGGCAAAGGGAAAGGCAAGGCAAGGCAAAAGGCAAGGCAAAAGGCAAGGAAAGGCAAGGCTGGGCAAAAGGCAAGCCAAAAGGCAAGGCAAAGGCAAGGCAAGAGACAAGGCAAAAGGCAAGGCAAAAGGCAAGGAAAGGCAAGATAAGGCAAAAGACAAGGCAAGGCAAGGCAAGGAAAAAGGCAAGGCAAAATGCAAGGCAAGGCAAGCCAAGGACAAAGGCCAGGCAAAAGGCAAGGCAAGGCAAGGGAAAAGGCAAGGGAAAAGGCAAGGCAAGGCAAGGCAATGCAAAAGGCAAGGCAAAAGGCAAGGCAAGGCAAGGCAAGGCAAAAGGCAAGGCAAAAGGCAAGGCAAGGCAAAATGCCAGGCAAAAGGCAAGGCAAAAGGCAAGGCAAGCCTTGGCAGGCAAAAGGCAAGGCAAAAGACCAGGCAAGGCAAGGCAAAAGACAAGGCAAGGCAAGGCAAGGCAAAAGACAAGTCAAAAGGCAAGGCAAGGCAAAAGGCAAGGCAAAAGGCAAGGCAAGGCAAGGCAAGGCAATGCAAAAGGCAAGGCAAAAGGCAAGGCAAGGGAAGGCAAAAGGCAAGGCAAAAGGCAAGGCAAAAGGCAAGGCAAGGCAAAAGGCAAGTCAAAGGGAAAGGCAAGGCAAAAGGCAAGGCAAAGGGAAAGGCAAAGCAAGGCAAGGCAAAGTAAGGCAAGGCAAAAGCCAAGGCAAGGCAAGGCAGGGCAAAAGGCAAGGCAAAAGGCAAGGCAAGAGGCAAGGCAAGGCAGGGCAGGGCAAAAGGCAAGGCAAAAGGCAAGGCAAGGCAAGGCAAAAGGCAAGGCAAAAGGCAAGGCAAGGCAAGGCAAGGCAAAAGGCAAGGCAAAAGGCAAGGCAACGCGAGGCAAAAGGCAAGGCAAAAGGCAAGGCAAAAGGCAAGGCAAGGCAAGGCAAGGCAAAAGGCAAGGCAAGGCAAGGCAAAAGGCAAGGCAAGGCAAGGCAAAAGGCAAGGCAAAAGGCAAGACAAGGCAAGGCAAGGCAAAAGGCAAGGCAAAAGGCAAGGCAAAGGCAAGGCAAAATGCAAGGCAAGGAAAGGCAAGGCAAGGTAAGGCAAGGCAAGGCAAAAGGCAAGGCAAAAGGCATGGCAAGGCAAGGCATAAGGCAAGGCAAAGGGAAAGGCAAGGCAAGGCAAGGCAAAAGGCAAGGCAAAAGGCAAGGCAAGGCAAGGCAGGGCAAAAGGAAAGGCAAAAGGTAAGGCAAGAGGCAAGGCAAGGCAAGGCAAGGCAAAAGGCAAGGCAGGGCACGGCAAAAGGCAAGGCAAGAGGCAAGGCAACGCAAGGCAAGGCAAAAGGCAAGGCAAATGCAAGGCAAAAAGCAAGGCAAGGCAAGGCAAAAGGCAAGGAAAAAGGCAAGGCATGTCAAGGCAAGGCAAAAGGCCAATCAAAAGACAAGGCAAGGAAAGGCAGGGCAAAAGGCAAGGCAAAAGGCAAGGCAAGGCAAGGCAAGGCAAAAGGAAAGACAAATGGCAAGGCAAAAGTCAAGGAAAGGCAAGGCAAGGCAAAAGGCAAGGCAATGCAAAAGGCAAGGCAAAAGACAAGGTAAAAGGCAAGGCAAGGAAAGGCAAAAGGTCAGGCAAAAGACAAGGCAAGGAAAGGCAGGGTAAAAGGCAAGAAAAAGGGCAAGGCTAGGCAAGGCAAGGCAAAAGGCAAGGCAAAAGGCAAGGCAAAAGGCAAGGCAAGGCAAGGCAAGGCAAAAGGCAAGGCAAAAGGCAAGGCAAGGCAAAAGGCAAGGCAAACGGCAAGGCAAGACAAGTCAAGCCAAAATGCAAGGTAAAAGGCAAGGCAAGGCAAGGCAACAGGCAAAGCAAAAGGCAAGGCTTGGTAATGCAAAAGGCAAGGCAAATTGCAAGGCAAGGCAAGGCAACACAAGGTAAGGCAAGGAAAAAGGCAAGGCAAAAGGCAAGGCAAGGCAAGGCAAGGCAAAAGGCAAGGCAAAAGGCAAGGCAAGGCAAGGCAAAAGGAAAGGCAACGTAAGGCAAAAGGCAAGGCAAGCCAAGGCAAGTCAAAAGGCAAGGCAAAAGGCAAGGCAAGGCAAAAGGCAAGGCAAAAGGCAAGGCGAAAGGCAAGGCAGGGCAAAAGGCAAGACAAAGGCAAGGCAAGGCAAGGCAAGGCAAAAGGCAAGGCAAAAGGCAAGGCAACGTAAGGCAAAAGGCAAGGCAAGGCAAGGCAAGTCAAAAGGCAAGTCAAAAGGCAAGGCAAGGCAAAAGGCAAAGCAAAAGGCAAGGCGAAAGGCAAGGCAGGGCAAAAGGCAAGACAAAGGCAAGGCAAGGCAAGGCAAAAGGCAAGGCAAAAGGCAAGGCAAGGCAAAAGGCAAGGCAAAAGACAAGGCAAGGCAAGGCAAGGCAAAAAGCAAGGCAAAAGGCAAGGCAAAAGGCAAAGCAAGGCAAGGCAAGGCAAACGACAAGGCAAAAGGCAAGGCAAGGCAAGGCAAAAGACAATGCAAAAGGCAAGGCAAGTCAAGGCAAAAGGAAAGGCAAAACGCAAGGCAAAAGTCAAGGCAAGGCAAAAGGCACGGAAAAAGGCAAGGCAAGGCAATGCAAAAGGCAAGGCAAAAGGCAAGGCAAAAGGCAAAGCAAGTCAAGGCAAAAGACAAGGCAAAAGGCAAGGCAAGTCAAGGCAAAAGGCAAGGCAAAAGGCAAGGCAAAAGGCAAGGCAAGGCAAGGCAAATGGCAAGGGAAAAGGCAAGGCAAAAGGCAAGGGAAAAGGCAAGGCAAAAGGCAAGGCAAGGCAAGGCAAAAGGGAAGACAAAAGGCAACGCAAGGCAAAAGGCAAGGCAAAAGGCAAGGCAAGGCAAGGCAAAAGGCAAGGCAAAAGGCAAGGCAAGGCAAGGCAAGGCAAAAGGCAAGGCAAAAGACAAGGCAAGGCAAGGCAAGGCAAAAAGCAAGGCAAAAGGCAAGGCAGAACGCAAGGCCAGGAAAGGAAGGGCAAAAGGCAAGGCAAAGGCAAGGCAAGGCAAGGCAAGGCAAAAGACAAGGCAGGGCAGGGCAAGGAAAGTCAAGGCAAAAGGAAAGGTAAAAGGCAAGGCAAAAGGCAAGGCAAGGCAAAAGGCACGGCAAAAGGCAAGGCAAGGCAATGCAAAAGGCAAGGCAAAAGGCAAGGCAAAAGGCAAGGCAAGGCAAAAGGCAAGGCAAGGCAAGACAAGGCAGACGATAAGGCAAAAGGCAAGGCAAGTCAAGGCAAAACGCAAGGCAAAAGGCAACGCAAGGCAAAAGGCAAGGCAAAAGGCAAGGCAAGGCAAAAGCCAAGGCAAAAGGCAATGCAAGGCAAGGCAAAAGGCAAGGCAAAGCATAAGGCAAGGCAAAAGGCAAGGCAAGGCAAGACAAGGCAAAAGGCAAGGCAAGGCAAAAGGCAAAGCAAAAGACAAGGCAAGGCAAGGCAGGGCAAAAGGCAAGGCAAAAGGCAAGGCAAGGCAAGGCAAGGCAAAAAGCAAGGCAAAAGGCAAGGCAAAAGGCAAGGCAACGCAAGGCAAGGCAAACGGCCAATCAAAAGACAAGGCAAGAAAAGGCAGGGCAAAAGGCAAGGCAAAAGGCAAGGCAAGGCAAGGCAAAGCAAGGCAAGGCAAAAGGCAAGGCAAAAGGCAAGGCAAGGCAAGGTAAGACAAATGGCAAGGCAAAAGGCAAGGCAAGGCAAGGCAAGGCAAAAGGCAAGGCAAAAGTCAAGGCAAGACAAGGCAACAGGCAAGGAAAAAGGCAAGGCTTGGCAAGGCAAAAGGCAATGCAAAATGCAAGGCAAGGCAAGGCAAGGCAAGGCAAGGCAAGGCAAGGCAAAAGGCAAGGCAAGGCAAGGCAAAAGGCAAGGCAAGGCAAAGCAAGGCAAAAGGCAAGGCAAAAGGCAAGGCGAAAGGCAAGGCAGGGCAAAAGGCAAGGCAAAGGCAAGGCAAGGCAAGGCAAGGCAAAAGGCAAGGCGAAAGGCAAGGCAAGGCAAGGGAACGCAAAAGGCAAGGCAAAAGGCAAGGCAAGGCAAGTCAAGGCAAAAAGAAAGGCAAAAGGCAAGGCAAATGGCAAGGCAAGTCAAAGCAAGGCAAAAGACAAGGCAAAAGGCAAGGAAAGGCAAGGCAAGGCAAAAGACAAGGCAAAAGGCAAGACAAATCAAGGCAAAAGGCAAGGCAAAAGGCAAGGCAAAAGACAAGGCAAGGCAAAAGGCAAGGCAATGCAAAAGGCAAGGCAAAAGGCAAGGCAAAAGGCAAGGCAAAAGGCAAGGCAAAAGGCAAGGAAAGGCAAAAGACACGGCAAAAGACAAGACAAGGCAAGGCAAAAGGCAAGGCAAAAGGCAAGGCAACGCAAGGCAAGGCAAAAGGCAAGGCAAAAGGCAAGGCAAGGCAAGGCAAGGCAAGGCAAAAGGCAAGGCAAAAGGCAAGGCAAGGCAAGGCAAGGCAAGGCAAAAGGCAAGGCAAAAGGCAAGGCAAGGCAAGGCAAGGCAAAAGGCAAGACGAAAGGCAAGGCAAGGCAAGGCAAAATGCAAGGCAAAAGGCAAGGCGAAAGGCAAGGCAAAAGGCAAGGCGAAAGGCAAGGCAGGGGAAAAGACAAGGCAAAGGCAAGGCAAGGCAAGGCAAGGCAAAAGGCAAGGCAAAAGGCAAGGCAAGGCAAGGCAAAAGGCAAGGCAAAAGGCAAGGCAAGGCAAGGAAAGGCAAAAGGCAAGGCAAAAGGCAAGGCAAGGCAAGGCAAAAGGCAAGACAAAAGGCAAGGCAAGGCAAGGCAAAAGTGAAGGCAAAAGGGAAGGCAAAGGCAAGGCAAGGCAAGGCAAGGCAAAAGGCAAGGCAAAAGGCAAGGCAAGGCAAGGAAAAAAGCAAGGCAAAAGGCAAGGCAACGCAAGGCAAGGCAAAAGTGAAGGCAAAAGGCAAGGCAAGGCAAGGCAAGGCAAAAGGCAAGGCAAAAGGCAAGGCAAAAGGCATGGCAAGGCAAGGCAAAAGGCAAGGCAAAGGGAAAGGCAAGGCAAGGCAAAAGGCAAGGCAAAAGGCAAGGCAAGGCAAGGCAGGGCAAAAGGCAAGGCAAAAGGCAAGGCAAGGCAAGGCAAGGCAAAAAGCAAGGCAAAAGGCAAGGCAAAAGGCAAGGCAACGCAAGGCAAGGCAAACGGCCAATCAAAAGACAAGGCAAGAAAAGGCAGGGCAAAAGGCAAGGCAAAAGGCAAGGCAAGGCAAGGCAAAGCAAGGCAAGGCAAAAGGCAAGGCAAAAGGCAAGGCAAGGCAAGGTAAGACAAATGGCAAGGCAAAAGGCAAGGCAAGGCAAGGCAAGGCAAAAGGCAAGGCAAAAGGCAAGCCAAGACAAGGCAACAGGCAAGGAAAAAGGCAAGGCTTGGCAAGGCAAAAGGCAATGCAAAATGCAAGGCAAGGCAAGGCAAGGCAAGGCAAGGCAAGGCAAGGCAAAAGGCAAGGCAAGGCAAGGCAAAAGGCAAGGCAAGGCAAAGCAAGGCAAAAGGCAAGGCAAAAGGCAAGGCGAAAGGCAAGGCAGGGCAAAAGGCAAGGCAAAGGCAAGGCAAGGCAAGGCAAGGCAAAAGGCAAGGCGAAAGGCAAGGCAAGGCAAGGGAACGCAAAAGGCAAGGCAAAAGGCAAGGCAAGGCAAGTCAAGGCAAAAAGAAAGGCAAAAGGCAAGGCAAATGGCAAGGCAAGTCAAAGCAAGGCAAAAGACAAGGCAAAAGGCAAGGAAAGGCAAGGCAAGGCAAAAGACAAGGCAAAAGGCAAGACAAATCAAGGCAAAAGGCAAGGCAAAAGGCAAGGCAAAAGACAAGGCAAGGCAAAAGGCAAGGCAATGCAAAAGGCAAGGCAAAAGGCAAGGCAAAAGGCAAGGCAAAAGGCAAGGCAAAAGGCAAGGAAAGGCAAAAGACACGGCAAAAGACAAGACAAGGCAAGGCAAAAGGCAAGGCAAAAGGCAAGGCAACGCAAGGCAAGGCAAAAGGCAAGGCAAAAGGCAAGGCAAGGCAAGGCAAGGCAAGGCAAAAGGCAAGGCAAAAGGCAAGGCAAGGCAAGGCAAGGCAAGGCAAAAGGCAAGGCAAAAGGCAAGGCAAGGCAAGGCAAGGCAAAAGGCAAGACGAAAGGCAAGGCAAGGCAAGGCAAAATGCAAGGCAAAAGGCAAGGCGAAAGGCAAGGCAAAAGGCAAGGCGAAAGGCAAGGCAGGGGAAAAGACAAGGCAAAGGCAAGGCAAGGCAAGGCAAGGCAAAAGGCAAGGCAAAAGGCAAGGCAAGGCAAGGCAAAAGGCAAGGCAAAAGGCAAGGCAAGGCAAGGAAAGGCAAAAGGCAAGGCAAAAGGCAAGGCAAGGCAAGGCAAAAGGCAAGACAAAAGTCAAGGCAAGGCAAGGCAAAAGTGAAGGCAAAAGGGAAGGCAAAGGCAAGGCAAGGCAAGGCAAGGCAAAAGGCAAGGCAAAAGGCAAGGCAAGGCAAGGAAAAAAGCAAGGCAAAAGGCAAGGCAACGCAAGGCAAGGCAAAAGTGAAGGCAAAAGGCAAGGCAAGGCAAGGCAAGGCAAAAGGCAAGGCAAAAGGCAAGGCAAAAGGCATGGCAAGGCAAGGCAAAAGGCAAGGCAAAGGGAAAGGCAAGGCAAGGCAAAAGGCAAGGCAAAAGGCAAGGCAAGGCAAGGCAGGGCAAAAGGCAAGGCAAAAGGCAAGGCAAGGCAAGGCAAGGCAAAAAGCAAGGCAAAAGGCAAGGCAAAAGGCAAGGCAACGCAAGGCAAGGCAAACGGCCAATCAAAAGACAAGGCAAGAAAAGGCAGGGCAAAAGGCAAGGCAAAAGGCAAGGCAAGGCAAGGCAAAGCAAGGCAAGGCAAAAGGCAAGGCAAAAGGCAAGGCAAGGCAAGGTAAGACAAATGGCAAGGCAAAAGGCAAGGCAAGGCAAGGCAAGGCAAAAGGCAAGGCAAAAGGCAAGCCAAGACAAGGCAACAGGCAAGGAAAAAGGCAAGGCTTGGCAAGGCAAAAGGCAATGCAAAATGCAAGGCAAGGCAAGGCAAGGCAAGGCAAGGCAAGGCAAGGCAAAAGGCAAGGCAAGGCAAGGCAAAAGGCAAGGCAAGGCAAAGCAAGGCAAAAGGCAAGGCAAAAGGCAAGGCGAAAGGCAAGGCAGGGCAAAAGGCAAGGCAAAGGCAAGGCAAGGCAAGGCAAGGCAAAAGGCAAGGCGAAAGGCAAGGCAAGGCAAGGGAACGCAAAAGGCAAGGCAAAAGGCAAGGCAAGGCAAGTCAAGGCAAAAAGAAAGGCAAAAGGCAAGGCAAATGGCAAGGCAAGTCAAAGCAAGGCAAAAGACAAGGCAAAAGGCAAGGAAAGGCAAGGCAAGGCAAAAGACAAGGCAAAAGGCAAGACAAATCAAGGCAAAAGGCAAGGCAAAAGGCAAGGCAAAAGACAAGGCAAGGCAAAAGGCAAGGCAATGCAAAAGGCAAGGCAAAAGGCAAGGCAAAAGGCAAGGCAAAAGGCAAGGCAAAAGGCAAGGAAAGGCAAAAGACACGGCAAAAGACAAGACAAGGCAAGGCAAAAGGCAAGGCAAAAGGCAAGGCAACGCAAGGCAAGGCAAAAGGCAAGGCAAAAGGCAAGGCAAGGCAAGGCAAGGCAAGGCAAAAGGCAAGGCAAAAGGCAAGGCAAGGCAAGGCAAGGCAAGGCAAAAGGCAAGGCAAAAGGCAAGGCAAGGCAAGGCAAGGCAAAAGGCAAGACGAAAGGCAAGGCAAGGCAAGGCAAAATGCAAGGCAAAAGGCAAGGCGAAAGGCAAGGCAAAAGGCAAGGCGAAAGGCAAGGCAGGGGAAAAGGCAAGGCAAAGGCAAGGCAAGGCAAGGCAAGGCAAAAGGCAAGGCAAAAGGCAAGGCAAGGCAAGGCAAAAGGCAAGGCAAAAGGCAAGGCAAGGCAAGGAAAGGCAAAAGGCAAGGCAAAAGGCAAGGCAAGGCAAGGCAAAAGGCAAGACAAAAGGCAAGGCAAGGCAAGGCAAAAGTGAAGGCAAAAGGGAAGGCAAAGGCAAGGCAAGGCAAGGCAAGGCAAAAGGCAAGGCAAAAGGCAAGGCAAGGCAAGGAAAAAAGCAAGGCAAAAGGCAAGGCAACGCAAGGCAAGGCAAAAGTGAAGGCAAAAGGCAAGGCAAGGCAAGGCAAGGCAAAAGGCAAGGCAAAAGGCAAGGCAAAAGGCATGGCAAGGCAAGGCAAAAGGCAAGGCAAAGGGAAAGGCAAGGCAAGGCAAAAGGCAAGGCAAAAGGCAAGGAAAGGCAAGGCTGGGCAAAAGGCAAGCCAAAAGGCAAGGCAAAGGCAAGGCAAGAGACAAGGCAAAAGGCAAGGCAAAAGGCAAGGAAAGGCAAGATAAGGCAAAAGACAAGGCAAGGCAAGGCAAGGAAAAAGGCAAGGCAAAAGGTAAGGCAAGGCAAGCCAAGGACAAAGGCAAGACAAAAGGCAAGGCAAGGCAAGGGAAAAGGCAAGGGAAAAGGCAAGGCAAGGCAAGGCAATGCAAAAGGCAAGGCAAAAGGCAAGGCAAGGCAAGGCAAGGCAAAAAGCAAGGCAAAAGGCAAGGTAAGGCAAAATGCCAGGCAAAAGGCAAGGCAAAAGGCAAGGCAAGCCTTGGCAGGCAAAAGGCAAGGCAAAAGACCAGGCAAGGCAAGGCAAAAGACAAGGCAAGGCAAGGCAAGGCAAAAGACAAGTCAAAAGGCAAGGCAAGGCAAAAGGCAAGGCAAAAGGCAAGGCAAGGCAAGGCAAGGCAATGCAAAAGGCAAGGCAAAAGGCAAGGCAAGGCAAGGCAAAAGGCAAGGCAAAAGGCAAGGCAAAAGGCAAGGCAAGGCAAAAGGCAAGTCAAAGGGAAAGGCAAGGCAAAAGGCAAGGCAAAGGGAAAGGCAAAGCAAGGCAAGGCAAAGTAAGGCAAGGCAAAAGGCAAGGCAAGGCAAGGCAGGGCAAAAGGCAAGGCAAAAGGCAAGGCAAGAGGCAAGGCAAGGCAGGGCAGGGCAAAAGGCAAGGCAAAAGGCAAGGCAAAAGGCAAGGCAAGGCAAGGCAAGGCAAAAGGCAAGGCAAAAGGCAAGGCAACGCGAGGCAAAAGGCAAGGCAAAAGGCAAGGCAAAAGGCAAGGCAAGGCAAGGCAAGGCAAAAGGCAAGGCAAGGCAAGGCAAAAGGCAAGGCAAGGCAAGGCAAAAGGCAAGGCAAAAGGCAAGGCAAGGCAAGGCAAGGCAAAAGGCAAGGCAAAAGGCAAGGCAAAGGCAAGGCAAAATGCAAGGCAAAGAAAGGCAAGGCAAGGTAAGGCAAGGCAAGGCAAAAGGCAAGGCAAAAGGCATGGCAAGGCAAGGCATAAGGCAAGGCAAAGGGAAAGGCAAGGCAAGGCAAGGCAAAAGGCAAGGCAAAAGGCAAGGCAAGGCAAGGCAGGGCAAAAGGAAAGGCAAAAGGTAAGGCAAGAGGCAAGGCAAGGCAAGGCAAGGCAAAAGGCAAGGCAGGGCACGGCAAAAGGCAAGGCAAGAGGCAAGGCAACGCAAGGCAAGGCAAAAGGCAAGGCAAAAGGCAAGGCAAATGCAAGGCAAAAAGCAAGGCAAGGCAAGGCAAAAGGCAAGGCAAAAGGCAAGGCAAGGCAAGGCAAGGCAAAAGGCAAGGCAAGGCAAAAGGCAAGGTAAGGCAAGGTAAAACTCAAGGCAAGGCAAGGTAAGGCAAAAGGCAAGGTAAGGCAAGGCAAGGCAAGGCAAAAGGCAAGGCAAGGCAAGGCAAAGCAAAAGACATGGCAAAAGACAAGGCAAGGCAAGGAAAGGCAACGCAAGGCAAAAGGCAAGGCAAGGCAAGGTAAGGCAAATGGCAATGCAAAAGGCAACGAAAGGCAAGGCAAGGCAAAAGACAACGCAAGGCAAAAGGCAAGGCAAAAGGCAAGGCAAGGCAAAGGCAAGGCAAAAGGCAAGGCAAGACAAGGCAAAAGGCAAGGCAAGGCAAGGCAAGACAAAAGGAAAGGCAAAAGACAAGGCAAGGCAAAGCAACAGGCAAGGCAAAAGGCAAGGAAAGGCAAGGCAAGGCAAGGCAAAAGGCAAGGCAAGGCAAGGCAAAAGGCAAGACAAAAGGCACGGCAAGGCAGGGCAAGTCAATAGGCAAGGCAAAAGGCAAAGCAAGGCAAGGCAAGGCAAAAGGCAAGGCAAAAGGAAAGGCAAGGCAAGGCAAGGCAAAAGGCAATGCAAGGCAAAAGGCAAGGCAAGGCAAGCCAAAAGGCAAGGCAAAAGGCAAGGCAAGTCAAGGCAAGTGAATAGGCAAGGCAAAAGGCAAAGCAAGGCAAGGCAAGGCAAAAGGCAAGGCAAAAGGCAAGGCAAGGCAAAAGACAAGGCACAAGGCAAGGCAAGGAAAGGCAAGGCAAAAGGCAAGGCAAAAGGCAAGGCAAGGTAAGTCAAGGCAAAAGGCAAGGCAAGGCAAGGCAAAAGGCAAGGCAAAAGGCAAGGCAAGGCAAGGCAAAAGGCAAGGCAAAAGGCAAGGCAAAAGGCAAGGCAAAAGGCAAGGCAAAAGGCAAGGAAAGGCAAAGCAAGGCAAGGTAAACCAAGGCAAAAGGCAAGGCAAGGCGATGCAAAAGGCAAGGCAACGCAAGGCAAGGCAAAAGGCAAGGCAAAAGGCAAGGCAAAAGGCAAGGCAAAAAGCAAGGCAAGGCAAGGCAAAAGGCAAGGCAAAAGGCAAGGCAAGGCAAGGCAAGGCAAGGTAAGGCAAGGCAAAAGGCAAGGCAAAAAGCAAGGCAAGGCAAGGCAAAAGGCAAGGCAACGCAAGGCAAAAGACAAGGCAAGGCAAGGTAAGGCAAATGGCAATGCAAAAGGCAACGAAAGGCAAGGCAAGGCAAAAGGCAACGCAAGGCAAAAGGCAAGGCAAAACGCAAGGCAAGGCAAAGGCAAGGCAAAAGGCAAGGCAAGACAAGGCAAAAGGCAAGGCAAGGCAAGGCAAGACAAAAGGAAAGGCAAAAGACAAGGCAAGGCAAGGCAAAAGGCGAGGCAAGGCAAGGCAAGGCAAGGCAAAATGCAAGGCAAGGCAAGGCAAAAGGCAAGACAAAAGGCAAGGCAAGGCAAGGCAAGTCAATAGGCAAGGCAAAAGGCAAAGCAAGGCAAGGCAAAAGGCAAGGCAAAAGGCAAGGCAAGGCAAGGCAAGGCAAAAGGCAAGGCAAAAGGAAAGGCAAGGCAAGGCTAGGCAAAAGGCAAGGCAAGCCAAAAGGCAAGGCAAGGCAAGCCAAAAGGCAAGGCAAAAGGCAAGGCAAGGCAAGGCAAGTGAATAGGCAAGGCAAAAGGCAAAGCAAGGCAAGGCAAGGCAAAAGGCAAGGAAAAAGGCAAGGGAAGGCAAGGCAAAAGGCAAGGCAAAAGGAAAGGCAACGCAAGACAAGGCAAAAGACAAGGCACAAGGCAAGGCAAGGCAAGGCAAGGCAAAAGGCAAGGCAAAAGGCAAGACAAGGTAAGTCAAGGCAAAAGGCAAGGCAAAAGGCAAGGCAAAAGGCAAGGCAAAAGGCAAGGCAAAATGCAAGGAAAGGCAAAGCAAGGCAAGGTAAGCCAAGGCAAAAGGCAAGGCAAAATGTATGGCAAGGCAAGGCATAAGGCAAAGCAAAGGGAAAGGCAAGGCAAGGCAAGAAAAAAGGCAAGGCAAAAGGCAAGGCAAGGCAAGGCAGGGCAAAAGGAAAGGCAAAAGGCAAGGCAAGGCAGGGCAAAAGGAAAGGCAAAAGGCAAGGCAAGAGGCAAGGCAAGGCAAGGCAAGGCAAAAGGCAAGGCAAAAGGCAAGGCAAGGCAAGGCAGGGCAAAAGGAAAGGCAAAAGGCAAGGCAAGGCAGGGCAAAAGGAAAGGCAAAACGCAAGGCAAGAGGCAAGGCAAGGCAGGGCAAGGCAAAAGGCAAGGCAGGGCAGGACAAAAGGCAAGGCAAGAGGCAAGGCAACGCAAGGTAAGGCAAAAGGCAAGGCAAAAGGCAAGGCAAAAGGAAAGGCAAGGCAACGCAAGGCAAAAGGCAAGGCAAGGCAAGGTAAGGCAAATGGCAATGCAAAAGGCAACGAAAGGCAAGGCAAGGCAAAAGGCAACGCAAGGCAAAAGGCAAGGCAAAAGGCAAGGCAAGGCAAAGGCAAGGCAAAAGGCAAGGCAAGACAAGGCAAAAGGCAAGGCAAGGCAAGGCAAGACAAAAGGAAAGGCAAAAGACAAGGAAAGGCAAGGCAAAAGGCGAGGCAAGGCAAGGCAAGGCAAGGCAAAATGCAAGGCAAGGCAAGGCAAAAGGCAAGACAAAAGGCAAGGCAAGGCAAGGCAAGTCAATAGGCAAGGCAAAAGGCAAAGCAAGGCAAGGCAAAAGGCAAGGCAAAAGGCAAGGCAAGGCAAGGCAAGGCAAAAGGCAAGGCAAAAGGAAAGGCAAGGCAAGGCTAGGCAAAAGGCAAGGCAAGGCAAAAGGCAAGGCAAGGCAAGCCAAAAGGCAAGGCAAAAGGCAAGGCAAGGCAAGGCAAGTGAATAGGCAAGGCAAAAGGCAAAGCAAGGCAAGGCAAGGCAAAAGGCAAGGCAAAAGGAAAGGCAAGGCAAGACAAGGCAAGAGACAAGGCAAAAGGCAAGGCAAGGCAAGGCAAGGCAAAAGGCAAGGCAAAAGGCAAGGCAAGGTAAGTCAAGGCAAAAGGCAAGGCAAAAGGCAAGGCAAAAGGCAAGGCAAAAGGCAAGGCAAAATGCAAGGAAAGGCAAAGCAAGGCAAGGTAAGCCAAGGCAAAAGGCAAGGCAAAATGCATGGCAAGGCAAGGCATAAGGCAAGGCAAAGGGAAAGGCAAGGCAAGGCAAGGCAAAAGGCAAGGCAAAAGGCAAGGCAAGGCAAGGCAGGGCAAAAGGAAAGGCAAAAGGCAAGGCAAGGCAGGGCAAAAGGAAAGGCAAAAGGCAAGGCAAGAGGCAAGGCAAGGCAAGGCAAGGCAAAAGGCAAGGCAAAAGGCAAGGCAAGGCAAGGCAGGGCAAAAGGAAAGGCAAAAGGAAAGGCAAGGCAGGGCAAAAGGAAAGGCAAAAGGCAAGGCAAGAGGCAAGGCAAGGCAGGGCAAGGCAAAAGGCAAGGCAGGGCAGGACAAAAGGCAAGGCAAGAGGCAAGGCAACGCAAGGTAAGGCAAAAGGCAAGGCAAAAGGCAAGGCAAAAGGAAAGGCAAGGCAAGGCTAGGCAAAAGACAAGGCAAGGCAAAAGGCAAGGCAAGGCAAGCCAAAAGGCAAGGCAAAAGGCAAGGCAAGGCAAGGCAAGTGAATAGGCAAGGCAAAAGGCAAAACAAGGCAAGGCAAGGCAAAAGGCAAGGCAAAAGGCAAGGGAAGGCAAGGCAAAAGGCAAGGCAAAAGGAAAGGCAAGGCAAGACAAGGCAAAAGACAAGGCACAAGGCAAGGCAAGGCAAGGCAAAAGGAAAGGCAAAAGGCAAGGCAAGGTAAGTCAAGGCAAAAGGCAAGGCAAAAGGCAAGGCAAAAGGTAAGGCAAAAGGCAAGGCAAAAGGCAAGGCAAGGCAAGGCAGGGCAAAAGGAAAGGCAAAAGGCAAGGCAAGGCAGGGCAAAAGGAAAGGCAAAAGGCAAGGCAAGAGGCAAGGCAAGGCAAGGCAAGGCAAAAGGCAAGGCAGGGCAGGACAAAAGGAAAGGCAAGAGGCAAGGCAACGCAAGGTAAGGCAAAAGGCAAGGCAAAAGGCAAGGCAAAAGGCAAGGCAAAAAGCAAGGCAAGGCAAGGCAAGGCAAAAGGCAAGGCAAAAGGCAAGGCAGGGCAGGGCAAAAGGCAAGGCAAAAGGCAAGGCAAGGCAAGGCAAGGCAAGGTAAGGCAAGGCAAAAGGCAAGGTAAGGCAAGGTAAAAGTCAAGGCAAGGCAAGGCAAGGCAAAAGGCAAGGTAAGGCAAGGCAAGGCAAGGCAAAAGGCAAGGCAAGGCAAGGCAAGGCAAAAGACATGGCAAAAGACAAGGCAAGGCAAGGCAAGACAACGCAAGGCAAAAGGCAAGGCAAGGCAAGGTAAGGCAAATGGCAATGCAAAAGGCAACGAAAGCCAAGGCAAGGCAAAAGGCAAGGCAAGGAAAAAGGCAAGGCAAAAGGCAAGGCAAGGCAAAGGCAAGGGAAAAGGCAAGGAAAGACAAGGCAAAAGGCAATGCAAGGCAAGGCAAGACAAAAGGAAAGGCAAAAGACAACGCAAGGCAAAGCAACAGGCAAGGCACAAGGCGAGGCAAGGCAAGGCAAGGCAAGGCAAAAGGCAAGGCAAGGCAAGGCAAAAGGCAAGACAAAAGGCAAGGCAACGCAAGGCAAGTCAATAGGCAAGGCAAAAGGCAAAGCAAGGCAAGGCAAGGCAAAAAACAAGGCAAAAGGCAAGGCAAGGCAAGGCAAAAGGCAAGGCAAAAGGTAAGGCAAGGCAAAAGGCAAGGTAAGGCAAGGTAAAATTCAAGGCAAGGCAAGGCAAGGCAAAAGGCAAGGCAAAAGGCAAGGCAAGGCAAGGCAAGGCAAAAGGCAAGGCAAAAGGCAAGGCAACGCGAGGCAAAAGGCAAGGCAAAAGGCAAGGCAAAAGGCAAGGCAAGGCAGGGCAAAAGGAAAGGCAACGCAAGGCAAAAGGCAAGGCAAAAGGCAAGGCAAGGCAAAGGCAAGGCAAAAGGCAAGGCAAGACAAGGCAAAAGGCAAGGCAAGGCAAGGCAAGACAAAAGGAAAGGCAAAAGACAAGGCAAGGCAAAGCAACAGGCAAGGCAAAAGGCAAGGAAAGGCAAGGCAAGGCAAGGCAAAAGGCAAGGCAAGGCAAGGCAAAAGGCAAGACAAAAGGCAAGGCAAGGCAGGGCAAGTCAATAGGCAAGGCAAAAGGCAAAGCAAGGCAAGGCAAGGCAAAAGGCAAGGCAAAAGGAAAGGCAAGGCAAGGCAAGGCAAAAGGCAATGCAAGGCAAAAGGCAAGGCAAGGCAAGCCAAAAGGCAAGGCAAAAGGCAAGGCAAGTCAAGGCAAGTGAATAGGCAAGGCAAAAGGCAAAGCAAGGCAAGGCAAGGCAAAAGGCAGGGCAAAAGGCAAGGCAAGGCAAAAGACAAGGCACAAGGCAAGGCAAGGCAAGGCAAGGCAAAAGGCAAGGCAAAAGGCAAGGCAAGGTAAGTCAAGGCAAAAGGCAAGGCAAGGCAAGGCAAAAGGCAAGGCAAAAGGCAAGGCAAGGCAAGGCAAAAGGCAAGGCAAAAGGCAAGGCAAAAGGCAATGCAAAAGGCAAGGCAAAAGGCAAGGAAAGGCAAAGCAAGGCAAGGTAAGCCAAGGCAAAAGGCAAGGCAAGGCGATGCAAAAGGCAAGGCAACGCAAGGCAAGGCAAAAGGCAAGGCAAAAGGCAAGGCAAAAGGCTAGGCAAAAAGCAAGGCAAGGCAAGGCAAAAGGCAAGGCAAAAGGCAAGGCAAGGCAAGGCAAGGCAAGGTAAGGCAAGGCAAAAGGCAAGGCAAAAAGCAAGGCAAGGCAAGGCAAAAGTCAAGGCAACGCAAGGCAAAAGACAAGGCAAGGCAAGGTAAGGCAAATGGCAATGCAAAAGGCAACGAAAGGCAAGGCAAGGCAAAAGGCAACGCAAGGCAAAAGGCAAGGCAAAAGGCAAGGCAAGGCAAAGGCAAGGCAAAAGGCAAGGCAAGACAAGGCAAAAGGCAAGGCAAGGCAAGGCAAGACAAAAGGAAAGGCAAAAGACAAGGCAAGGCAAGGCAAAAGGCGAGGCAAGGCAAGGCAAGGCAAGGCAAAATGCAAGGCAAGGCAAGGCAAAAGGCAAGACAAAAGGCAAGGCAAGGCAAGGCAAGTCAATAGGCAAGGCAAAAGGCAAAGCAAGGCAAGGCAAAAGGCAAGGCAAAAGGCAAGGCAAGGCAAGGCAAGGCAAAAGGCAAGGCAAAAGGAAAGGCAAGGCAAGGCTAGGCAAAAGGCAAGGCAAGCCAAAAGGCAAGGCAAGGCAAGCCAAAAGGCAAGGCAAAAGGCAAGGCAAGGCAAGGCAAGTGAATAGGCAAGGCAAAAGGCAAGTGAATAGGCAAGGCAAGGCAAAAGGCAAGGAAAAAGGCAAGGGAAGGCAAGGCAAAAGGCAAGGCAAAAGGAAAGGCAAGGCAAGACAAGGCAAAAGACAAGGCACAAGGCAAGGCAAGGCAAGGCAAGGCAAAAGGCAAGGCAAAAGGCAAGGCAAGGTAAGTCAAGGCAAAAGGCAAGGCAAAAGGCAAGGCAAAAGGCAAGGCAAAATGCAAGGAAAGGCAAAGCAAGGCAAGGTAAGCCAAGGCAAAAGGCAAGGCAAAATGTATGGCAAGGCAAGGCATAAGGCAAAGCAAAGGGAAAGGCAAGGCAAGGCAAGAAAAAAGGCAAGGCAAAAGGCAAGGCAAGGCAAGGCAGGGCAAAAGGAAAGGCAAAAGGCAAGGCAAGGCAGGGCAAAAGGAAAGGCAAAAGGCAAGGCAAGAGGCAAGGCAAGGCAAGGCAAGGCAAAAGGCAAGGCAAAAGGCAAGGCAAGGCAAGGCAGGGCAAAAGGAAAGGCAAAAGGCAAGGCAAGGCAGGGCAAAAGGAAAGGCAAAAGGCAAGGCAAGAGGCAAGGCAAGGCAGGGCAAGGCAAAAGGCAAGGCAGGGCAGGACAAAAGGCAAGGCAAGAGGCAAGGCAACGCAAGGTAAGGCAAAAGGCAAGGCAAAAGGCAAGGCAAAAGGAAAGGCAAGGCAACGCAAGGCAAAAGGCAAGGCAAGGCAAGGTAAGGCAAATGGCAATGCAAAAGGCAACGAAAGGCAAGGCAAGGCAAAAGGCAACGCAAGGCAAAAGGCAAGGCAAAAGGCAAGGCAAGGCAAAGGCAAGGCAAAAGGCAAGGCAAGGCAAGGTAAAAGGCAAGGCAAGGCAAGGCAAGACAAAAGGAAAGGCAAAAGACAAGGAAAGGCAAGGCAAAAGGCGAGGCAAGGCAAGGCAAGGCAAGGCAAAATGCAAGGCAAGGCAAGGCAAAAGGCAAGACAAAAGGCAAGGCAAGGCAAGGCAAGTCAATAGGCAAGGCAAAAGGCAAAGCAAGGCAAGGCAAAAGGCAAGGCAAAAGGCAAGGCAAGGCAAGGCAAAAGGAAAGGCAAAAGGAAAGGCAAGGCAAGGCTAGGCAAAAGGCAAGGCAAGGCAAAAGGCAAGGCAAGGCAAGCCAAAAGGCAAGGCAAAAGGCAAGGCAAGGCAAGGCAAGTGAATAGGCAAGGCAAAAGGCAAAGCAAGGCAAGGCAAGGCAAAAGGCAAGGCAAAAGGAAAGGCAAGGCAAGACAAGGCAAAAGACAAGGCAAAAGGCAAGGCAAGGCAAGGCAAGGCAAAAGGCAAGGCAAAAGGCAAGGCAAGGTAAGTCAAGGCAAAAGGCAAGGCAAAAGGCAAGGCAAAAGGCAAGGCAAAAGGCAAGGCAAAATGCAAGGAAAGGCAAAGCAAGGCAAGGTAAGCCAAGGCAAAAGGCAAGGCAAAATGCATGGCAAGGCAAGGCATAAGGCAAGGCAAAGGGAAAGGCAAGGCAAGGCAAGGCAAAAGGCAAGGCAAAAGGCAAGGCAAGGCAAGGCAGGGCAAAAGGAAAGGCAAAAGGCAAGGCAAGGCAGGGCAAAAGGAAAGGCAAAAGGCAAGGCAAGAGGCAAGGCAAGGCAAGGCAAGGCAAAAGGCAAGGCAAAAGGCAAGGCAAGGCACGGCAGGGCAAAAGGAAAGGCAAAAGGAAAGGCAAGGCAGGGCAAAAGGAAAGGCAAAAGGCAAGGCAAGAGGCAAGGCAAGGCAGGGCAAGGCAAAAGGCAAGGCAGGGCAGGACAAAAGCCAAGGCAAGAGGCAAGGCAACGCAAGGTAAGGCAAAAGGCAAGGCAAAAGGCAAGGCAAAAGGAAAGGCAAGGCAAGGCTAGGCAAAAGGCAAGGCAAGGCAAAAGGCAAGGCAAGGCAAGCCAAAAGGCAAGGCAAAAGGCAAGGCAAGGCAAGGCAAGTGAATAGGCAAGGCAAAAGGCAAAACAAGGCAAGGCAAGGCAAAAGGCAAGGCAAAAGGCAAGGGAAGGCAAGGCAAAAGGCAAGGCAAAAGGAAAGGCAAGGCAAGACAAGGCAAAAGACAAGGCACAAGGCAAGGCAAGGCAAGGCAAAAGGAAAGGCAAAAGGCAAGGCAAGGTAAGTCAAGGCAAAAGGCAAGGCAAAAGGCAAGGCAAAAGGTAAGGCAAAAGGCAAGGCAAAAGGCAAGGCAAAATGCAAGGAAAGGCAAAGCAAGGCAAGGTAAGCCAAGGCAAAAGGCAAGGCAAAATGCATGGCAAGGCAAGGCATAAGGCAAGGCAAACGGAAAGGCAAGGCAAGGCAAGGCAAAAGGCAAGGCAAAAGGCAAGGCAAGGCAAGGCAGGGCAAAAGGAAAGGCAAAAGGCAAGGCAAGGCAGGGCAAAAGGAAAGGCAAAAGGCAAGGCAAGAGACAAGGCAAGGCAAGGCAAGGCAAAAGGCAAGGCAGGGCAGGACAAAAGGAAAGGCAAGAGGCAAGGCAACGCAAGGTAAGGCAAAAGGCAAGGCAAAAGGCAAGGCAAAAGGCAAGGCAAAAAGCAAGGCAAGGCAAGGCAAGGCAAAAGGCAAGGCAAAAGGCAAGGCAGGGCAGGGCAAAAGGCAAGGCAAAAGGCAAGGCAAGGCAAGGCAAGGCAAGGTAAGGCAAGGCAAAAGGCAAGGTAAGGCAAGGTAAAAGTCAAGGCAAGGCAAGGCAAGGCAAAAGGCAAGGTAAGGCAAGGCAAGGCAAGGCAAAAGGCAAGGCAAGGCAAGGCAAGGCAAAAGACATGGCAAAAGACAAGGCAAGGCAAGGCAAGACAACGCAAGGCAAAAGGCAAGGCAAGGCAAGGTAAGGCAAATGGCAATGCAAAAGGCAACGAAAGCCAAGGCAAGGCAAAAGGCAAGGCAAGGCAAAAGGCAAGGCAAAAGGCAAGGCAAGGCAAAGGCAAGGGAAAAGGCAAGGCAAGACAAGGCAAAAGGCAATGCAAGGCAAGGCAAGACAAAAGGAAAGGCAAAAGACAACGCAAGGCAAAGCAACAGGCAAGGCAAAAGGCGAGGCAAGGCAAGGCAAGGCAAGGCAAAAGGCAAGGCAATACAAGGCAAAAGGCAAGACAAAAGGCAAGGCAACGCAAGGCAAGTCAATAGGCAAGGCAAAAGGCAAAGCAAGGCAAGGCAAGGCAAAAAACAAGGCAAAAGGCAAGGCAAGGCAAGGCAAAAGGCAAGGCAAAAGGTAAGGCAAGGCAAAAGGCAAGGTAAGGCAAGGTAAAATTCAAGGCAAGGCAAGGCAAGGCAAAAGGCAAGGCAAAAGGCAAGGTAAGGCAAGGCAAGGCAAGGCAAAAGGCAAGGCAAGGCAAGGCAAGGCAAAAGACATGGCAAAAGACAAGGCAAGGCAAGGCAAGGCAATGCAAGGCAAAAGGCAAGGCAAGGCAAGGTAAGGCAAATGGCAATGCAAAAGGCAACGAAAGCCAAGGCAAGGCAAAAGGCAAGGCAAGGCAAAAGGCAAGGCAAAAGGCAAGGCAAGGCAAAGGCAAGGGAAAAGGCAAGGCAAGGCAAGGCAAAAGGCAAGGCAAGGCAAGGCAAAAGGCAAGACAAAAGTCAAGGCAAGGCAAGGCAAGTCAATAGGCAAGGCAAAAGGCAAAGCAAAGCAAGGCAAGGCAAAAAACAAGGCAAAAGGCAAGGCAAGGCAAGGCAAGGCAAAAGGCAAGGCAAAAGGAAAGGCAAGGCAAGGCAAGGCAAAAGGCAAGGCAAGGCAAAAGGCAAGGCAAGGCAAGCCAAAAGGCAAGGCAAAAGGCAAGGCAAGGCAAGGCAAGTGAATAGGAAAGGCAAAAGGCAAAGCAAGGCAAGGCAAGGCAAAAGGCAAGGCAAAAGGCAAGGCAAGGCAAGGCAAAAGGCAAGGCAAAAGGAAAGGCAAGGCAAGACAAGGCAAAAGACAAGGCACAAGGCAAGGCAAGGCAAGGCAAGGCAAAAGGCAAGGCAAAAGGCAAGGCAAGGTAAGTCAAGGCAAAAGGCAAGGCAAGGCAAGGCAAAAGGCAAGGCAAAAGGCAAGGCAAGGCAAGGCAAAAGGCAAGGCAAAAGGCAAGGCAAAAGGCAAGGCAAAAGGCAAGGCAAAAGGCAACGCAAAATGCAAGGAAAGGCAAAGCAAGGCAAGGTAAGCCAAGGCAAAAGGCAAGGCAAGGCGATGCAAAAGGCAAGGCAACGCAAGGCAAGGCAAAAGGCAAGGCAAAAGGCAAGGCTAAAGGCATGGCAAGGCAAGGCATAAGGCAAGGCAAAGGGAAAGGCAAGGCAAGGCAAGGCAAAAGGCAAGGCAAAAGGCAAGGCAAGGCAAGGCAGGGCAAAAGGAAAGGCAAAAGGCAAGGAAAGGCAGGGCAAAAGGAAAGGCAAAAGGCAAGGCAAGAAGCAAGGCAAGGCAAGGCAAGGCAAAAGGTAAGGCAGGGCAGGGCAAAAGGCAAGGCAAGAGGCAAGGCAACCTAAGGCAAGGCAAAAGGCAAGGCAAAAGGCAAGGCAAAAGGCAAGGAAAAAAGCAAGGCAAGGCAAGGCAAAAGGCAAGGCAAAAGGCAAGGCAAGGCAAGGCAAGGCAAGGTAAGGCAAGGCAAAAGGCAAGGTAAGGCAAGGTACAAGTCAAGGCAAGGCAAGGCAAGGCAAGAGGAAAGGCAAAAGGCAAGGTAAGGCAAGGCAAGGCAAGGCAAAAGGCAAGGCAAGGCAAGGCAAAAGACATGGCAAAAGACAAGGCAAGGCAAGGCAAGGCAACGCAAGGCAAAAGGCAAGGCAAGACAAAGCAACAGGCAAGGCAAAAGGCGAGGCAAGGCAAGGCAAGGCAAGGCAAAAGGCAAGGCAAGGCAAGGCAAAAGGCAAGACAAAAGGCAAGGCAAGGCAAGGCAAGTAAATAGGCAAGGCAAAAGGCAAAGCAAGGCAAGGCAAGTCAAAAGGCAAGGCAAAAGGCAAGGCAAGGCAAGGCAAGGCAAAAGGCAAGGCAAAAGGAAAGGCAAGGCAAGGCAAGGCAAAAGGCAAGGCAAGGCAAAAGGCAAGGCAAGGCAAGCCAAAAGGCAAGGCAAAAGGCAAGGCAAGGCAAGGCAAGTGAATAGGCAAGGCAAAAGGCAAGGCAAAAGGCAAGGCAAAAGCAAGGCAAGGCAAGGCAAAAGGCAAGGCAAGGCAAGGCAAAAGGCAAGGCAAGGCAAGGCAAAAGGCAAGGCAAAAGGCAAGGCAAAAGGCAAGGCAAAAGGCAAGGCAAAATGCAAGGCAAGGCAAAGCAAGGCAAGGTAAGCCAAGGCAAAAGGCAAGGCAAGGCGATGCAAAAGGCAAGGCATAAGGCAAGGCAAGGCAAAAGGCAAGGCAAAAGGCAAGGCAAAAGCAAGGCAAGGCAAGGCAAGGCAAAAGGCAAGGCAAGGCAAGGCAAGGAAAAAGGCAAGGCAAAAGGCATTGCAGGGCAAGCCAAGGCAAAAGGCAAGGCAAGGCAAGGCAAAAGGCAAGGCAAAAGGAAAGTCAAGGCAAGGCAAAAGGCAAGGCAAAACGCAAGGCAAGGCAAGGGAAAAGGCAAGGCAAAAGGCAAGGCTAGCCTTGGCAGGCAAAAAGGCAAGGCAAAAGACCAGGCAAGGAAAGGCAAAAGACAAGGCAAGGCAAGGCAAGGCAAAAGGCAAGGCAAGGCAAGGCAAGGCAAACTGCAAGGCAAAAGGAACGGGAAAAGGCAAGGCAAGGCTAGGTAATACAAATTGCAAGGCAAAGGGCAAAGAAAGGCAAGGCAAGGCAAAAGGCAAGGCAATGCAAAAGGCAAGGCAAAAGGCAAGGCAAGGCAAGGCAAAAGGCAAGGCAAAAGGCAAGGCAAGGCAAGGCAAGACAAAAGGCAAGGCAAAAGGCAAGGCAAAAGGCAAGGCAAGGCAATGCAAAAGGCAAGGCAAAAGGCAAGGCAAGGCAAGGCAAAAGGCAAGGCAAAAGGCAAGGCAAGGCAAGGCCAGACAAAAGGCAAGGCAAAAGGCAAGGCAAAAGGCAAGGCAAGGCAAAAGGCAAGGCAAAAGGCAAGGCAAGGCAAAGCAAGGCAAAAGGCAAGGCAAAAGGCAGGGCAAAAGGCAAGGCAAAACGCAAGACTAAGGCAAGGCAAGGCAAGGCTAGGCAAAAGGCAAGGCAAAAGGCAAGGAAAGGCAAGGTAAGGCAAATGGCAAGGCAAAAGGCAACGAAAGGCAAGGCAAGGCAAAAGGCAACGCAAGGCAAAAGGCAAGGCAAAAGGCAAGGCAAGGCAAAGGCAAGGCAAAAGGCAAGGCAAGGCAAAAGGCAAGGCAAGGCAAGACAAGCCAAAAGGCAAGGCAAGGCAAGGCAGGCAAAAGGCAAGGCAAGGCAAGACAAAAGGAAAGGCAAAAGACAAGGCAAGGCAAAGCAAAAGGCAAGGCAAAAGGCAAGGCAAGGCAAGGCAAGGCAAAAGGAACGGCAAAAGGCAAGGGAAGGCAAGGTAAGACAAATTGCAAGGCAAAAGGCAAGGAAAGGCTAGGCAAGGCAAAAGGCAAGGCAATGCAAAAGGCAAGGCAAAAGGCAAGGCAAGGCAAGGCAAAAGGCAAGGCAAAAGGCAAGGCAAGGCAAAGAAAGGCAAAACGCAAGACAAAAGGCAAGGCAAGGCAAGGCAAAAGGCAAAGCAAGGCAAGGCAAGGCAAAAGGCAAGGCAAAAGGCAAGGCAAGGCAAGGCAAAAGGCAAGGCAAAAGGAAAGGCAAGGCAAGGCAAGGCAAAAGACAAGGCACAAGGCAAGGCAAGGCAAGGCAAAAGGAAAGGCAAAAGGCAAGGCAAGGCAAGGCAAGGCAAAAGGCAAGGCAAGGCAAGGCAAGGCAAAAGGCAAGGCAAAAGGCAAGGCAACGCAAGGCAAGGCAAAAGGCAAGGCAAAGGCAAGGCAAGGCAAATGGAAAGGCGAAAGGCAAGGCAAAAGGCATGGCAAGGCATAAGGCAAGGCAAAGGGAAAGGCAAGGCAAGGAAAGGCAAAAGGCAAGGCAAAAGGCAAGGCAAGGCAAGGCAAGGCAAAAGGCAAGGCAACAGGCAAGGCAAGAGGCAAGGAAAGGCAAAAGACAAGGCAAAAGGCAAGGCAAGGCAAAACGCAAGGCAAAAGGCAAGGCAAGGCAAGGCAAAAGGCAAGGCAAAAGGCAAGGCAAAAGGCAAGGCAAAAGGAAAGGCAAAAGGCAAGGAAAGGCAAAAGGCAAGGCAAGGCAAGGCAAGGAAAAAGGCAAGGCAAAAGGCATTGCAAGGCAAGCCAAGGCAAAAGGCAAGGCAAAAGGCAAGGCAAGCCAAGGCAAAAGGCAAGGCAAAAGGCAAGGCAAGGCAAAGCAAGGCAAAAGGCAAGGCAAAACGCAAGGCAAGGCAAGGCAAGGGAAAATGCAAGGCAAAAGTCAAGGGAAGCCTTGGCAGTCAAAAGGCAAGGCAAAAGACCAGGCAAGGAAAGGCAAAAGACAAGGCAAGGCAAGGCAAGGCAAAAGGCAAGGCAAAAGGCAAGGAAAGGCAAGGCAAGGCAAAAGGCAAGGCAAAAGGAACGGCAAAAGGCAAGGCAAGGCAAGGTAAGAAAAATTGCAAGGCAAAAGGCAAGGAAAGGCAAGGCAAGGCAAAAGGCAAGGCAATGGAAAAGGCAAGGCAAAAGGCAAGGCAAGGCAAGGCAAAAAGCAAGGCAAAAGGCAAGGCAAGGCAAGGCAAGGCAAAAGGCAAGGCAAAAGGCAAGGCAAGGCAAAAGGCAAGGCAAAAGGCAAGACAAGGCAAAAGCAAGGCAAGGCAAGGCAAGACAAAAGGAAAGGCAAAAGACAAGGCAAGGCAAAGCAACAGGCAAGGCAAAAGGCGAGGCAAGGCAAGGCAAGGCAAGGCAAAAGGCAAGGCAAGGCAAGGCAAAAGGCAAGACAAAAGGCAAGGCAAGGCAAGGCAAGTCAATAGGCAAGGCAAAAGGCAAAGAAAGGCAAGGCAAAAGGCAAGGCAAAAGGCAAGGCAAGGCAAGGCAAGGCAAAAGGCAAGACAAAAGGAAAGGCAAGGCAAGGCTAGGCAAAAGGCAAGGCAAGGCAAAAGGCAAGGCAAGGCAAGCCAAAAGGCAAGGCAAAAGGCAAGGAAAGGCAAGACAAGTGAATAGGCAAGGCAAAAGGCAAAGCAAGGCAAGGCAAGGCAAAAGGCAAGGCAAAAGGCAAGGCAAGGCAAGGCAAAAGGCAAGCAAAAGGAAAGGCAAGGCAAGACAAGGCAAAAGACAAGGCACAAGGCAAGGCAAGTCAAGGCAAGGCAAAAGGCAAGGCAAAAGGAAAGGCAAGGCAAGGCAAGGCAAAAGGCAAGGCAAAAGGCAAGGCAAGGCAAGGCAAGGCAAAAGGAAAGGCAAAAGGCAAGGCAAGGTAGGGCAAAAGCCAAGACAAAAGGAAAGGCAAGAGGCAAGGCAAGGCAAGGCAAGACAAAAGGCAAGGCAGGGCAGGGCAAAAGGCAAGGCAAGAGGCAAGGCAACGCAAGGGAAGGCAAAAGGCAAGGCAAAAGGCAAGGCAAAAGGCAAGGCAAAAAGCAAGGCAAGGCAAGGCAAAAGTCAAGGCAAAAGGCAAGGCAAGGCAATGCAAGGAAAGGTAAGGCAAGGCAAAAGGCAAGGTACGGCAAGATAAAAGTCAAGGCAAGGCAAGGCAAGGCAAAAGGCAAGGCAAAAGGCAATGTAAGGCAAGGCAAGGCAAGGCAAAAGGCAAGGCAAGGCAAGGCAAGGCAAAAGACATGGCAAAAGACAAGGCAAGGCAAGGCAAGGCAACGCAAGGCAAAAGGCAAGGCAAGGCAAGGTAAGGCAAATGGCAATGCAAAAGGCAACGAAAGGCAAGGCAAGGCAAAATGCAACGCAAGGCAAAAGGCAAGGCAAAAGGCAAGGCAAGGCAAAGGCAAGGGAAAAGGCAAGGCAAGACAAGGCAAAAGGCAAGGCAAGGGCAGGCAAGACAAAAGGAAAGGCAAAAGACAAGGCAAGGCAAAGCAACAGGCAAGGCAAAAGGTGAGGCAAGGCAAGGCAAGGCAAGGCAAAAGGCAAGGCAAGGCAAGGCAAAAGGCAAGACAAAAGGCAAGGCAAGGCAAGGCAAGTCAATAGGCAAGGCAAAAGGCAAAGCAAGGCAAGGCAAGGCAAAAAACAAGGCAAAAGGCAAGGCAAGGCAAGGCAAGGCAAAAGACAAGGCAAAAGGAAAGGCAAGGCAAGGCAAGGCAAAAGGCAAGGCAAGGCAAAAGGCAAGGCAAGGCAAGCCAAAAGGCAAGGCAAAAGGCAATGCAAGGCAAGGCAAGTGAATAGGCAAGGCTAAAGGCAAAGCAAGGCAAGGCAAGGCAAAAGGCAAGGCAAAAGGCAAGGCAAGGCAAGGCAAAAGGCAAGGCAAAAGTAAAGGCAAGGCAAGACAAGGCAAAAGACAAGGCACAAGGCAAGGCAAGGCAAGGCAAAAGGCAAGGCAAAAGGCAAGGCAAGGTAAGTTAAGGCAAAAGGCAAGGCAAGGCAAGGCAAAAGGCAAGGCAAAAGGCAAGGCAAGGCAAGGCAAAAGGCAAGGCAAAAGGCAAGGCAAAAGGCAAGGCAAAAGGCAAGGCAAAATGCAAGGAAAGGCAAAGCAAGCCAAGGTAAGCCAAGGCAAAAGGCAAGGCAAGGCGATGCAAAAGGCAAGGCAACGCAAGGCAAGGCAAAAGGCAAGGCAAAAGGCAAGGCTAAAGGCATGGCAAGGCAAGGCATAAGGCAAGGCAAAGGGAAAGGCAAGGCAAGGCAAGGCAAAAGGCAAGGCAAAAGGCAAGGCAAAGCAAGGCAGGGCAAAAGGAAAGGCAAAAGGCAAGGCAAGGCAGGGCAAAAGGAAAGGCAAAAGGCAAGGCAAGAAGCAAGGCAAGGCAAGGCAAGGCAAAAGGCAAGGCAGGGCAGGGCAAAAGGCAAGGCAAGAGGCAAGGCAACGCAACGCAAGGCAAAAGGCAAGGCAAAAAGCACGGCAAAGCAAGGCAAAAGGCAAGGCAAAAGGCAAGGCAAGGCAAGGCAAGGTAAAGCAAGGCAAAAGGCAAGGTAAGGCAAGGTAAAAGTCAAGGCAAGGCAAGGCAAGGCAAGAGGAAAGGCAAAAGGCAAGGTAAGGCAAGGCAAGGCAAGGCAAAAGGCAAGGCAAGGCAAGGCAAGGCAAAAGACATGGCAAAAGACAAGGCAAGGCAAGGCAAGGCAACGCAAGGCAAAAGGCAAGGCAAGGCAAGGTAAGGCAAATGGCAATGCAAAAGGAAAGGCAAGGCAAGGCAAGGTAAAAGGCAAGGCAAGGCAAGGTAAGGCAAATGGCAATACAAAAGGCAACGAAAGGCAAGGCAAGGCAAAAGGCAAAGCAAGCCAAAAGGCAAGGCAAAAGGCAACGCAAGGCAAAAGGCAAGGCAAAAGGCAAGGCAAAGCAAAAGGCAAGGCAAAAGGCAAGGCAAGGCAAAGGCAAGGCAAAAGGCAAGGCAAGACAAGGCAAAAGGCAAGGCAAGGAAAGGCAAGACAAAAGGAAAGGCAAAAGACAAGGCAAGGCAAAGCAACACGCAAGGCAAAAGGCAAGGCAAGGCAAGGCAAGGCAAGGCAAAAGGAAAGGCAAGGCAAGGCAAAAGGCAAGACAAAAGGCAAGGCAAGGCAAGGCAAGTCAATAGGCAAGGCAAAAGGCAAGGCAAGACAAGGCAAAAGGCAAGGCAAGGAAAGGCAAGACAAAAGGAAAGGCAAAAGACAAGGCAAGGGAAAGCAACACGCAAGGCAAAAGGCAAGGCAAGGCAAGGCAAGGCAAGGCAAAAGGAAAGGCAAGGCAAGGCAAAAGGCAAGACAAAAGGCAAGGCAAGGCAAGGCAAGTCAATAGGCAAGGCAAAAGGCAAAGCAAGGCAAGGCAAGGCAAAAGGCAAGGCAAAAGGCAAGGCAAGGCAAGGCAAGGAAAAAGGCAAGGCAAAAGGAAAGGCAAGGCAAGGCAAGGCAAAAGACAAGGCACAAGGCAAGGTAAGGCAAGGCAAGGCAAAAGGCAAGGCAAAAGGGAAGGCAAGGCAAGGCAAGTCAATAGGCAAGGCAAAAGGAAAAGCAAGGCAAGGCAAGGCAAAAGGCAAGGCAAAAGGCAAGGCAAGGCAAGGCAAAAGGCAAGGCAAAAGGAAAGGCAAGGCAAGGCAAGGCAAAAGACAACGCACAAGGCAAGGCAAGGCAAGGCAAAAGGCAAGGCAAAAGGCAAGGCAAGGTAAGTTAAGGCAAAAGGCAAGGCAAGGCAAGGCAAAAGGCAAGGCAAAAGGCAAGGCAAGTCAAAAGGCAAGGCAAAAGGCAAGGCAAAAGGCAAGGCAAAAGGCAAGGCAAAAGGCAAGGCAAAATGCAAGGCAAGGCAAAGCAAGGCAATGTAAGCCAAGGCAAAAGGCACGGCAAAAGGCAAGGCAAAATGCAAGGCAAAAGGCAAGGCAAAAGGCAAGGCAAAAGGCAAGGCAAAATGCAAGGCAAGGCAAAGCAAGGCAAGGTAAGCCAAGGCAAAAGGCAAGGCAAGGCGATGCAAAAGGCAAGGCAACGCAAGGCAAGGCAAAAGGCAAGGCAAAAGGCAAGGCAAAAGCAAGGCAAGGCAAGGCAAAAGGCAAGGCAAGGCAAGGCAAAAGGCAAGGCAAAAGGCAAGGCAAAAGGCAAGGCAAAAGGCAAAGCAAAATGCAAGGCAAGGCAAAGCAAGGCAAGGTAAGCCAAGGCAAAAGGCAAGGCAAGGCGATGCAAAAGGCAAGGCAATGCAAGACAAGGCAAAAGGCAAGGCAAGGCAAGGCAAGGAAAAAGGCAAAACAAAAGGCATTGCAAGGCAAGGCAAGGCAAAAGGAAAGGCAAGCCAAGGCAAAAGGCAAGGCAAAAGGAAAGGCAAGGCAAGGCAAAAGGCAAGGCAAAACGCAAGGCAAGGCAAGGGAAAAGGCAAGGCAAAAGGCAAGGCAAGCCTTGGCAGGCAAAAGGCAAGGCAAAAGACCTAGGCAAGGAAAGGCAAAAGACAAGGCAAGGCAAGGCAAGGCAAAAGGCAAGGCAAAAGGCAAGGCAAGGCAAGGCAAGGCAAAAGGCAAGGCAAAAGGAACGGGAAAAGGCAAGGCAAGGCAAGGTAAGACAAATTGCAAGGCAAAGGGCAAAGAAAGGCAAGGCAAGGCAAAAGGCAAGGAAATGCAAAAGGCAAGGCAAAAGGCAGGGCAAGGCAAGGCAAAAGGCAAGGCAAAAGGCAAGGCAAGGCAAGGCAATGCAAAAGGAAAGGCAAAAGGCAAGGCAAAAGGCAAGGCAAAATGCAAGACAAGGCAAGGCAAGGCAAGGCTAGGCAAAAGGCAAGGCAAAAGGCAAGGAAGGGCAAGGTAAGGCAAATGGCAAGGCAAAAGGCAACGAAAGGCAAGGCAAGGCAAAAGGCAACGCAAGGCAAAAGGCAAGGCAAAAGGCAAGGCAAGGCAAAGGCAAGGCAAAAGGCAAGGCAAGGCAAAAGGCAAGGCAAGGCAAGACAAGCCAAAAGGCAAGGCAAGGCAAGGCAGGCAAAAGGCAAGGCAAGGCAAGGCAAGACAAAAGGAAAGGCAAAAGACAAGGCAAGGCAAAGCAAAAGGCAAGGCAAAAGGCAAGGCAAGGCAAGGCGAGGCAAAATGAACGGCAAAAGGCAAGCCAAGGCAAGGTAAGACAAATTGCAAGGCAAAAGGCAAGGAAAGGCAAGGCAAGGCAAAAGGCAAGGCAATGCAAAAGGCAAGGCAAAAGGCAAGGCAAGGCAAGGCAAAAGGCAAGGCAAAAGGCAAGGCAAGGCAAAGAAAGGCAAAACGCAAGACAAAAGGCAAGGCAAGGCAAGGCAAAAGGCAAAGCAAGGCAAGGCAAGGCAAAAGGCAAGGCAAGGCAAAAGGCAAGGCAAAAGGCAAGGCAAGGGAAGGCAAAAGGCAAAGCAAAAGGAAAGGCAAGGCAAGGCAAGGCAAAAGACAAGGCACAAGGCAAGGCAAGTCAAGGCAAAAGGAAAGGCAAAAGGCAAGGCAAGGCAAGGCAATGCAAAAGGCAAGGCAAGGCAAGGCAAGGCAAAAGGCAAGGCAAAAGGCAAGGCAACGCAAGGCAAGGCAAAAGGCAAGGCAAAGGCAAGGCAAGGCAAATGGAAAGGCGAAAGGCAAGGCAAAAGGCATGGCAAGGCATAAGGCAAGGCAAAGGGAAAGGCAAGGCAAGGAAAGGCAAAAGGCAAGGCAAAAGGCAAGGCAAGGCAAGGCAAGGCAAAAGGCAAGGCAACAGGCAAGGCAAGAGGCAAGGCAAGGCAAAAGACAAGGCAAATGTCAAGGCAAGGCAAAAGGCAAGGCAAAAGGCAAGGCAAGGCAAGGCAAAAGGCAAGGCAAAAGGCAAGGCAAAATGCAAGGCAAGGCAAGGAAAGGCAAAAGGCAAGGCAAGGCAAGGCAAGGAAAAAGGCAAGGCAAAAGGCATTGCAAGGCAAGCCAAGGCAAAAGGCAAGGCAAAAGGCAAGGCAAGCCAAGGCAAAAGGCAAGGCAAAAGGCAAGGCAAGGCAAAGCAAGGCAAAAGGCAAGGCAAAACGCAAGGCAAGGCAAGGCAAGGCAAAAGGCAAGGCAAAAGGCAAGGCAAAAGGCAAGGCAAGGCAAGGCAAGGCAAGGCAAAAGGCAAGGCAAAATGCAAGGCACGGCAAGGCAAGGCAAGGTAACGCAAGGCAAAATGCAAGGCAAGGCGAGGCAAAAGGCAAGGCAAGGCAAAAGGCAAGGCAAAAGGCAAGGTAAGGGAAGGCAAGGCAATGCAAAAGGCAAGGCAAGCCAAGGAAAGGCAAAAGACATGGCAAAAGACAAGGCAAGGCAACGCAAGGCAATGCAAGGCAAAAGGCAAGGCAAGGCAAGGTAAGGCAAATGGCAAGGCAAAAGGCAATGAAAGGCAAGGCAAGGCAAAAGGCAACGCAAGACAAAAGGCAAGGCAAAAGTCAAGGCAAGGCAAAGGCAAGGCAAAAGGCAAGGCAAGACAAGGCAAAAGGCAAGGCAAGGCAAGGCAAGACAAAAGGAAAGGCAAAAGGCGAGGCAAGGCAAGGCAAGGCAAGGCAAAAGGCTAGGCAACGCAAGGCAAAAGGCAAGGCAAAAGGCAAGGCATAAGGCAAGGCAAGTCAATAGGCAAGGCAAAAGGCAAAGCAAGGCAAGGCAAGGCAAAAGGCAAGGCAAAAGGCAAGGCAAAAGGCAAGGCAAAAGGCAAGGCAAAACGCAAGGCAAGGCAAGGCAAAAGGCAAGGCAAAAGAAACGCAAGGCAAGGCAAAAGACAAGGCAAAAGGCAAGGAAAGGCAAGGCAAAAGGCAAGGCAAAAGGCAAGGCAAGGCAAGGAAAGGCAAAAGGCAAGGCAAGGCAAGGCAAGGCAAAAGGCAAGACAAGGCAAGGCGAGGCAAAAGGCAAGGCAAAAGGCAAGGCAAAATGCAAGGCAAGGCAAAAGGCAAGGCAAAAGGCAAGGCAAGGCAAGGCAAAAGGCAAGGCAAAAGGCAAGGCAAAAGGAAAGGCAAGGCAAGGCAAGGCAAGGCAAAAGGCAAGACAAGGCAAGGCGAGGCAAAAGGCAAGGCAAAAGACAAGGCAAAAGGCAAGGCAAGGCAAAAGGCAAGGCAAAAGGCAAGGCAAGGCAAGGCAAAAGGCAAGGCAAAAGGCAAGGCAAAAGGAAAGGCAAAATGCAAGGAAAGGCAAGGAAAGGCAAAAGGCAAGGCAAGGCAAGGCAAGGAAAAAGGCAAGGCAAAAGGCATTGCAAGGCAAGCCAAGGCAAAAGGCAAAGCAAAAGGCAAGGCAAGCCAAGGCAAAAGGCAAGGCAAAAGGCAAGGCAAGCCAAGGCAAAAGGCAAGGCAAAAGGCAAGGATAAACGCAAGGCAAGGCAAGGCAAGAGAAAAGGCAAGGCAAAAGTCAAGGCAAGGCTTGGCAGGCAAAAGGCAAGGCAAAAGACCAGGCAAGGAAAGGCAAAAGACAAGGCAAGGCAAGGCAAGGCAAAAGGCAAGGCAAAAGGCAAGGCAAGGCAAGGCAAGGCAAAAGGCAAGGCAAAAGGAACGGCAAAAGGCAAGGCAAGGCAAGGTAAGAAAAACTGAAAGGCAAAAGGCAAGGAAGGGCAAGGCAAGGCAAAAGGCAAGGCAATGGATAAGGCAAGGCAAAAGGCAAGGCAAGGCAAGGCAAAAAGCAAGGCAAAAGGCAAGGCAAGGCAAGGCAAGGCAAAAGGCAAGGCAAAAGGCAAGGCAAAAGGCACGGCAAGGCAAAAGGCAAGGCAAAAGGAAAGGCAAGGTAAGGCAAGGCAAAAGGCAAGGCAAAACGCAAGGCAAGGCAAAAGGCAAGGCAAAAGGCAAGGCAAGGCAAGGCAAGGCAAGGCAAAAGGCAAGGCAAACGGCAAGGCAAGGCAAGGTAAGGCAAATGGCAAGGCAAAAGGCAACGAAAGGCAAGGCAAGGCAAAAGGCAACGCAAGTCAAAAGGCAAGGCAAGGCAAAGGCAAGACAAAAGGCAAGTCAAAGCAAAAGGCAAGGCAAGGCAAGACAAGCCAAAAGGCAAGGCAAGGCAAGGCAGGCAAAAGGCAAGGCAAGGCAAGGCAAGATAAAAGGAAAGGCAAAAGAAAAGGCAAGGCAAAGCAAAAGGAAAGGAAAAAGGCAAGGCAAGGCAAGTCAAGGCAAAAGGCAAGGCAAAAGGCAAGGCAAGGCAAGGCAAGGCAAAAGGCAAGACAAAAGGCAAGGCAAGGCAAAAGGCAAGGCAAAAGGCAAGGCAAAAGGCAACGCAAGGCAAAAGGCAAGTCAAAAGGCAAGGCAAGGCAAAAGTCAAGGCAAAAGGCAAGGCAAGGCAAAGGCAAGGCAAAAGGCAAGGCAAGACAAGGCAAAAGGCAAGGCAAGGCAAGGCAAGGCAAAAGGCAAGGCAAGGCAAGGCAAAAGGCAAGACAAAAGGCAAGGCAAGGCAAGGCAAGTCAATAGGCAAGGCAAAAGGCAAAGCAAGGCAAGGCAAGGCAAAAGGCAAGGCAAAAGGCAAGGCAAGGCAAGGCAAGGAAAAAGGCAAGGCAAAAGTAAAGGCAAGGCAAGGCAAGGCAAAAGACAAGGCACAAGGCAAGGTAAGGCAAGGCAAGGCAAAAGGCAAGGCAAAAGGCAAGGCAAGGCAAGGCAAAAGGCAAGGCAAAAGGAAAGGCAAGGCAAGGCAAGGCAAAAGACAACGCACAAGGCAAGGCAAACCAAGGCAAAAGGCAAGGCAAAAGGCAAGGCAAGGTAAGTTAAGGCAAAAGGCAAGGCAAGGCAAGGCAAAACGCAAGGCAAAAGGCAAGGCAAGGCAAGGCAAAAGGCAAGGCAAAAGGCAAGGCAAAAGGCAAGGCAAAAGGCAAGGCAAAAGGCAAGGCAAAATGCAAGGCAAGGCAAAGCAAGGCAAGGTAAGCCAAGGCAAAAGGCACGGCAAAAGGCAAGGCAAGGCAAGGCAAAAGGCAAGGCAAAAGGCAAGGCAAAAGGCAAGGCAAAAGGCAAGGCAAAAGACCAGGCAAGGAAAGGCAAAAGACAAGGCAAGGCAAGGCAAGGCAAAAGGCAAGGCAAAAGGCAAGGCAAGGCAAGGCAAGGCAAAAGGCAAGGCAAAAGGAACGGGAAAAGGCAAGGCAAGGCAAGGTAAGACAAATTGCAAGGCAAAGGGCAAAGAAAGGCAAGGCAAGGCAAAAGGCAAGGCAAGGCAAAAGGCAAGGCAAAAGGCAAGGCAAGGCAACGCAAAAGGCAAGGTAAAAGGCAAGGCAAGGCAAGGCAAGGCAAAAGGCAAGGAAAAAGGCAAGGCAAAAGGCAAGGCAAGGCAAAAGGCAAGGCAAAAGGCAAGGCAAGGCAAAGCAAGGCAAAAGGCAAGGCAAAAGGCAAGGCAAAAGGCAAGGCAAAATGCAAGACAAGGCAAGGCAAGGCAAGGCTAGGCAAAAGGCAAGGCAAAAGTCAAGGAAAGGCAAGGTAAGGCAAATGGCAAGGAAAAAGGCAACGAAAGGCAAGGCAAGGCAAAAGGCAACGCAAAGCAAAAGGCAAGGCAAAAGGAAAGGCAAGGCAAAGGCAAGGCAAAAGGCAAGGCAAGGCAAAAGGCAAGGCAAGGCAAGACAAGCCAAAAGGCAAGGCAAGGCAAGGCAGGCAAAAGGCAAGGCAAGGCAAGGCAAGACAAAAGGAAAGGCAAAAGACAAGGCAAGGCAAAGCAAAAGGCAAGGCAAAAGGCAAGGCAAGGCAAGGCGAGGCAAAAGGAACGGCAAAAGGCAAGCAAAGGCAAGGTAAGACAAATTGCAAGGCAAAAGGCAAGGAAAGGCAAGGCAAGGCAAAAGGCAAGGCAATGCAAAAGGCAAGGCAAAAGGCAAGGCAAGGCAAGGCAAAAGGCAAGGCAAAAGGCAAGGCAAGGCAAAGAAAGGCAAAACGCAAGACAAAAGGCAAGGCAAGGCAAGGCAAAAGGCAAAGCAAGGCAAGGCAAGGCAAAAGGCAAGGCAAAAGGCAAGGCAAGGCAATTCAAAAGGCAAGGCAAAAGGAAAGGCAAGGCAAGGCAAGGCAAAAGACAAGGCACAAGGCAAGGCAAGTCAAGGCAAAAGGAAAGGCAAAAGGCAAGGCAAGGCAAGGCAAGGCAAAAGGCAAGGCAAGGCAAGGCAAGGCAAAAGGCAAGGCAAAAGGCAAGGCAACGCAAGGCAAGGCAAAAGGCAAGGCAAAGGCAAGGCAAGGCAAATGGAAAGGCGAAAGGCAAGGCAAAAGGCATGGCAAGGTATAAGGCAAGGCAAAGGGAAAGGCAAGGCAAGGAAAGGCAAAAGGCAAGGCAAAAGGCAAGGCAAGGCAAGGCAAGGCAAAAGGCAAGGCAACAGGCAAGGAAAGAGGCAAGGCAAGGCAAAAGACAAGGCAAATGTCAAGGCAAGGCAAAAGGCAAGGCAAAAGGCAAGGCAAGGCAAGGCAAAAGGCAAGGCAAAAGGCAAGGCAAAAGGCAAGGCAAAATGCAAGGCAAGGCAAGGAAAGGCAAAAGGCAAGGCAAGGCAAGGAAAAAGGCAAGGCAAAAGGCATTGCAAGGCAAGCCAAGGCAAAAGGCAAGGCAAAAGGCAAGGCAAGCCAAGGCAAAAGGCAAGGCAAAAGGCAAGGCAAGGCAAAGCAAGGCAAAAGGCAAGGCAAAACGCAAGGCAAGGCAAGGCAAGGGAAAAGGCAAGGCAAAAGTCAAGGCAAGCCTTGGCAGGCAAAAGGCAATGCAAAAGACCAGGCAAGGAAAGGCAAAAGACAAGGCAAGGCAAGGCAAGGCAAAAGGCAAGGCAAAAGGCAAGGAAAGGCAAGGCAAGGCAAAAGGCAAGGCAAAAGGAACGGCAAAAGGCAAGGCAAGGCAAGGTAAGAAAAATTGCAAGGCAAAAGGCAAGGAAACACAAGGCAAGGGAAAAGGCAAGGCAATGGAAAAGGCAAGGCAAAAGGCAAGGCAAGGCAAGGCAAAAAGCAAGGCAAAAGGCAAGGCAAGGCAAGGCAAGGCAAAAGGCAAGGCAAAAGGCAAGGCAAACGGCAAGGAAAGGCAAAAGGCAAGGCAAAAGGAAAGGCAAGGTAAGGCAAGGCAAAAGGCAAGGCAAAAGGCAAGGCAAGGCAAAAGGCAAGGCAAAAGGCAAGGCAAGGCAAGGCAAGGCAAGGCAAAAGGCAAGGCAAAAGGCAAGGCAAGGCAAGGTAAGGCAAATGGCAAGGCAAAAGGCAACGAAAGGCAAGACAAGGCAAAAGGCAACGCAAGTCAAAAGACAAGGCAAGGCAAAGGCAAGGCAAAAGGCAAGGCAAAGCAAAAGGCAAGGCAAGGCAAGACAAGCCAAAAGGCAAGGCAAGGCAAGGCAGGCAAAAGGCAAGGCAAGGCAAGGCAAGACAAAAGGAAAGGCAAAAGAAAAGGCAAGGCGAAGCAAAAGGAAATGCAAAAGGCAAGACAAGGCAAGAAAAGACAAAAGGCAAGGCAAAAGGCAAGGCAAGGCAAGGCAAGGCAAAAGGCAAGACAAAAGGCAAGGCAAGGCAAGGCAAAAGGCAAGGCAAGGCAAAGCAAGGCAAAGCAAGACAAAAGGCAAGGCAAAAGGAAAGGCAAGGCAAGGCAAAAGACAAGGCAAAAGGCAAGGCAAGGCAAAAGGCAAGGCAAAAGGCAAGGCAAGGCAAAAGACACGGCAAAAGGCAACGCAAGGCAAGGCAAAAGGCAAGGCAACGCAAGGCAAGGCAACAGGCAAGGCAAGGCAAGACAAAAGGAAAGGCAAAAGACAAGGCAAGGCAAAGCAAAAGGCAAGGCAAAAGGCGAGGCAATGCAAGGCAAGGCAAGGCAAAAGGCAAGGCAAGGCAAGGCAAAAGGCAAGACAAAAGGCAAGGTAAGGCAAGGCAAGTCAATAGGCAAAGCAAAAGGCAAAGTAAGGCAAGGCAAGGCAAAAGGGAAGGCAAAAGGCAAGGCAAGGCAAGGCGAAAGCCAAGGCAAAAGGAAAGGCATGGCAACGCAAGGCAAAAGACAAGGCAAAAGACAAGGCAAAAGGCAAGGCAAGGCAAGGCAAGGCAAAAGGCAAGGAAAAAGGCAAGGAAAGGCAAAGGCAAGGCAAAAGGCAAGGCAAAGCAAAAGGCAAGGCAAGGCAAGACAAGCCAAAAGGCAAGGCAAGGCAAGGCAGGCAAAAGGCAAGGCAAGGCAAGGCAAGACAAAAGGAAAGGCAAAAGAAAAGGCAAGGCGAAGCAAAAGGAAATGCAAAAGGCAAGGCGAGGCAAGAAAAGACAAAAGGCAAGGCAAAAGGCAAGGCAAGGCAAGGCAAGGCAAAAGGCAAGACAAAAGGCAAGGCAAGGCAAGGCAAGGCAAAAGGCAAGGCAAGGCAAAGCAAGGCAAGGAAAGACAAAAGGCAAGGCAAAAGGAAAGGCAAGGCAAGGCAAAAGACAAGGCAAAAGGCAAGGCAAGGCAAAAGGCAAGGCAAAAGGCAAGGCAAGGCAAAAGACACGGCAAAAGGCAACGCAAGGCAAGGCAAAAGGCAAGGCAACGCAAGGCAAGGCAACAGGCAAGGCAAGGCAAGACAAAAGGAAAGGCAAAAGACAAGGCAAGGCAAAGCAAAAGGCAAGGCAAAAGGCGAGGCAATGCAAGGCAAGGCAAGGCAAAAGGCAAGGCAAGGCAAGGCGAAAGGCAAGACAAAAGGCAAGGTAAGGCAAGGCAAGTCAATAGGCAAAGCAAAAGGCAAAGTAAGGCAAGGCAAGGCAAAAGGGAAGGCAAAAGGCAAGGCAAGGCAAGGCGAAAGCCAAGGCAAAACGAAAGGCATGGCAACGCAAGGCAAAAAACAAGGCAAAAGGCAAGGCAAGGCAAGGCAAGGCAAAAGGCAAGGAAAAAGGCAAGGAAAGGCAAGGCAAGGCAAGGCAAAAGGCAAGGAAAGGCAAAGCAAGGCAAAAGGCAAGGCAAAAGGCAAGGCAAGGCAAGGCAAGGCAAAAGGCAAGGAAAGGCAAGCCAAGGCAAAAGGCAAGGCAAAAGCCAAGGTAAGAGGCAAGGCAAGGCAAGGCAAGGCAAAAGGCAAGGCAGGGCAAGGCAAAAGGCAAGGCAAGAGGCAAGGCAAGACAAGGCAAGGCAAAAGGCAAGGCAAAAGGCAAGGCAAAAAGCAAGGCAAGACAAGGCAAAAGGCAAGGCAAAATGCAAGGTAAGGCAAGGCAAAGCAAGGCAAAAGGCAAGGCAAGGCAAGGCAAAAGGCAAGGCAAGGCAAGGCAAAAGACATTGCAAAAGACAAGGCAAGGCAAGGCAACGCAAGGCAAAAGGCAAGGCAAAAGGCAAGGTAAGGCAAATGGCATGGCAAAAAACAACGAAAGGCAAGGCAAGGGAAAAGGCAACGCAAGGCAAAGGCAAGGCAAAAGGCAAGGCAAGACAAGGCAAAAGGCAAGGCAAGGCAAGGCAAGAAAAAAGGAAAGGCAAAAGACAAGGCAAGGCAAAGCAAAAGGCAAGGCAAAAGGCGAGGCAAGACAATGCAAGGCAAGGCAAAAGGCAAGGCAAGTCAAGACAAAAGTAAAGGCTAAAGACAAGGCAAGGCAAAGCAAAAGGCAAGGCAAAAGGCGAGGCAAGACAATGCAAGGCAAGGCAAAAGGCAAGGCAAGGCAAAGCAAAAGGCAATACAAAAGGCAAGGCAAGGCAAGGCAAGTCAATAGGCAAGGCAAAAGGAAAAGCAAGGCAAGGCAAAAGGCAAGGCAAAAGGAAAGGCAAAAGGCAAGGCAAAAGGCAAGGCAAGGTAAGGCAAGGCAAAAGGCAAGGCAAGGTAAGGCGAGGCAAAAGGCAAGGAAAGGCAAGGCAAGGCAAAAGGCAAGGCAAAAGGCAAGGCAACGCAAGGCAAGGCAAAAGGCAAGTCAAAAAGAAAGGCAAGGAATGGCAAGGCAAAAGGCAAGGCAAAAGTCAAGGCAAAAGGCATGGCAAGCCAAGGCATAAGGCAAGGCAAAGGGAAAGGCAAGGCAAGGCAAGGCAAAAGGCAAGGCAAAAGGCAAGGCAAGGCAAGGCAAGGCAAAAGGCAAGGCAAAAGGCAAGGCAAGAGACAAGGCAAGGCAAGGCAAGGCAAAACGCAAGGCAGGGCAAGGCAAAAGGCAAGGCAAGAGGCAAGGCAAGGCAAGGCAAGGCAAAAGACAAGGCAAAAGGCAAGGCAAAAGGCAAGGCAAAAAGCAAGGCAAGGCAAGGTAAAAGGCAAGGCAAAATGCAAGGCACGGCAAGGCAAGGCAAGGTAACGTAAGGCAAAATGCAAGGCAAGGCGAGGCAAAAGGCAAGGCAAGGCAAGGAAAGGCAATGCAAGGCAAAAGGCAAGGCAAGGCAAGGTAAGGCAAATGGCAAGGCAAAAGGCAATGAAAGGCAAGGCAAGGCAAAAGGCAACGCAAGACAAAAGGCAAGGCAAAAGTCAAGGCAAGGCAAAGGCAAGGCAAAAGGCAAGGCAAGACAAGGCAAAAGGCAAGGCAAGGCAAGACAAAAGGAAAGGCAAAAGACAAGGCAAGGCAAAGCAAAAGGAAAGGCAAAAGGCGAGGCAAGGCAAGGCAAGGCAAGGCAAAAGGCTAGGCAAGGCAAGGCAAAAGGCAAGGCAAAAGGCAAGGCATAAGGCAAGGCAAGTCAATAGGCAAGGCAAAAGGCAAAGCAAGGCAAGGCAAGGCAAAAGGCAAGGCAAAAGGCAAGGCAAAAGGCAAGGCAAAAGGCAAGGCAAGGCAAGGCAAAAGGCAAGGCAAAAGGAAAGGCAAGGCAAGGCAAAAGACAAGGCACAAGCCAAGGCAAGGCAAGGCAAGGCAACAGGCAAGGCAAAAGGCAAGGCAAGGCAAGGCAAGGCAAAAGGCAAGGCAAGGCAAGGCAAGGCAAAAGGCAAGACAAAGCAAGGCGAGGCAAAAGGCAAGGCAAAAGGCAAGGCAAGGCAAGGCAAGGCAAAAGGCAAGGCAAGGCAAGGCAAGGCAAGGCAAGGCAAAAGACAAGGCAAAAGGCAAGGCAAAAGACAATGCAAAAGGCAAGGCAAGGCAAAAGGCAAGGCAAAAGGCAAGGCAACGCAAGGCAAAAGGCAAGGCAAAAGGTAAGGCAAAAGGCAAGGCAAAAGGCAAGGCAAAAGGCAAGGCAAAAGGCAAGGAAAGGCAAGGAAAGGCAAAAGGCAAGGCAAGGCAAGGCAAGGAAAAAGGCAAGGCAAAAGGCATTGCAAGGCAAGCCAAGGCAAAAGACAAGGCAAAAGGCAAGGCAAGCCAAGGCAAAAGGCAAGGCAAAAGGCAAGGCAAGGCAAAGCAAGGCAAAAGGCAAAGATAAACGCAAGGCAAGGCAAGGCAAGGGAAAAGGCAAGGCAAAAGTCAAGGCAAGCCTTGGCAGGCAAAAGGCAAGGCAAAAGACCAGGCAAGGAAAGGCAAAAGACAAGGCAAGGCAAGGCAAGGCAAAAGGCAAGGCAAAAGGCAAGGCAAGGCAAGGCAAGGCAAAAGGCAAGGCAAAAGGAACGGCAAAAGGCAAGGCAAGGCGAGGTAAGAAAAATTGAAAGGCAAAAGGCAAGGAAAGGCAAGGCAAGGCAAAAGGCAAGGCAATGGAAAAGGCAAGGCAAAAGGCAAGGCAAGGCAAGGCAAAAAGCAAGGCAAAAGGCAAGGCAAGGCAAGGCAAGGCAAAAGGCAAGGCAAAAGGCAAGGCAAAAGGCACGGCAAGGCAAAAGGCAAGGCAAAAGGAAAGGCAAGGTAAGGCAAGGCAAAAGGCAAGGCAAAAGGCAAGGCAAGGCAAAAGGCAAGGCAAAAGGCAAGGCAAGGCAAGGCAAGGCAAGGCAAGGCAAAAGGCAAGGCAAAAGGCAAGGCAAGGCAAGGTAAGGCAAATGGCAAGGCAAAAGGCAACGAAAGGCAAGGCAAGGCAAAACGCAACGCAAGTCAAAAGGCAAGGCAAGGCAAAGGCAAGGCAAAAGGCAAGGCAAGGCAAGGGGAAAGCCAAGGCAAAAGGAAAGGCAAGGCAAGGCAAGGCAAAAGACGAGGCAAACAGCAAGGCAAGGCAAGGCAAGGCAAAAGGCAAGGCAAAAGGCAAGGCAAGGCAAGGCAAGGCAAGGCAGAAGGCAAGGCAAAAGGCAAGGCAAGCCAAGGCGAAACCAAGGCAAAAGGAAAGGCAAGGCAAGGCAAGGCAAAAGACGAGGCAAACAGCAAGGCAAGGCAAGGCAAGGCAAAAGGCAAGGCAAAAGGCAAGGCAAGGCAAGGCAAGGCAAGGCAGAAGGCAAGGCAAAAGGCAAGGGAAGGCAAAAGGCAAGGCAAAAGGCAAGGCAAGGCAAGGCAAGGCAAGGCAAAAGGAAAGGAAAGGCAAGGCAAGGCAAAAGGCAAGGCAAAAGGCAAGGCAACGCAAGGCAAGGCAAAAGGCAAGTCAAAAGGCAAGGCAAGGAAAGGAAAGGCAAAAGGCAAGGCAAAAGTCAAGGCAAAAGGCATGGCAAGGCAAGGCATAAGGGAAGGCAAAGGGAAAGGCAAGGCAAGGCAAGGCAAAAGGCAAGGCAAAAGGCAAGGCAAGGCAAGGCAGGGCAAAAGGCAAGGCAAAAGGCAAGGCAAGACAAGGCAAAAGGCAAGGCAAGGCAAGACAAAAGGAAAGGCAAAAGACAAGGCAAGGCAAAGCAAAAGGAAAGGCAAAAGGCGAGGCAAGGCAAGGCAAGGCAAGGCAAAAGGCTAGGCAAGGCAAGGCAAAAGGCAAGGCAAAAGGCAAGGCATAAGGCAAGGCAAGTCAATAGGCAAGGCAAAGGCAAAGCAAGGCAAGGCAAGGCAAAAGGCAAGGCAAAAGGCAAGGCAAAAGGCAAGGCAAAAGGCAAGGCAAGGCAAGGCAAAAGGCAAGGCAAAAGGAAAGGCAAGGCAAGGCAAAAGACAAGGCACAAGCCAAGGCAAGGCAAGGCAAGGCAACAGGCAAGGCAAAAGGCAAGGCAAGGCAAGGCAAGGCAAAAGGCAAGGCAAGGCAAGGCAAGGCAAAAGGCAAGACAAAGCAAGGCGAGGCAAAAGGCAAGGCAAAAGGCAAGGCAAAAGGCAAGGCAAGGCAAGGCAAGGCAAAAGGCAAGGCAAGGCAAGGCAAGGCAAGGCAAGGCAAAAGACAAGGCAAAAGGCAAGGCAAAAGACAATGCAAAAGGCAAGGCAAGGCAAAAGGCAAGGCAAAAGGCAAGGCAACGCAAGGCAAAAGGCAAGGCAAAAGGTAAGGCAAAAGGCAAGGCAAAAGGCAAGGCAAAAGGCAAGGCAAAATGCAAGGAAAGGCAAGGAAAGGCAAAAGGCAAGGCAAGGCAAGGCAAGGAAAAAGGCAAGGCAAAAGGCATTGCAAGGCAAGCCAAGGCAAAAGGCAAGGCAAAAGGCAAGGCAAGCCAAGGCAAAAGGCAAGGCAAAAGGCAAGGCAAGGCAAAGCAAGGCAAAAGGCAAAGATAAACGCAAGGCAAGGCAAGGCAAGGGAAAAGGCAAGGCAAAAGTCAAGGCAAGCCTTGGCAGGCAAAAGGCAAGGCAAAAGACCAGGCAAGGAAAGGCAAAAGACAAGGCAAGGCAAGGCAAGGCAAAAGGCAAGGCAAAAGGCAAGGCAAGGCAAGGCAAGGCAAAAGGCAAGGCAAAAGGAACGGCAAAAGGCAAGGCAAGGCGAGGTAAGAAAAATTGAAAGGCAAAAGGCAAGGAAAGGCAAGGCAAGGCAAAAGGCAAGGCAATGGAAAAGGCAAGGCAAAAGGCAAGGCAAGGCAAGGCAAAAAGCAAGGCAAAAGGCAAGGCAAGGCAAGGCAAGGCAAAAGGCAAGGCAAAAGGCAAGGCAAAAGGCACGGCAAGACAAAAGGCAAGGCAAAAGGAAAGGCAAGGTAAGGCAAGGCAAAAGGCAAGGCAAAAGGCAAGGCAAGGCAAAAGGCAAGGCAAAAGGCAAGGCAAGGCAAGGCAAGGCAAGGCAAGGCAAAAGGCAAGGCAAAAGGCAAGGCAAGGCAAGGTAAGGCAAATGGCAAGGCAAAAGGCAACGAAAGGCAAGGCAAGGCAAAAGGCAACGCAAGTCAAAAGGCAAGGCAAGGCAAAGGCAAGGCAAAAGGCAAGTCAAAGCAAAAGGCAAGGCAAGGCAAGACAAGCCAAAAGGCAAGGCAGGCAAAAGGCAAGGCAAGACAAGGCAAGATAAAAGGAAAGGCAAAAGAAAAGGCAAGGCAAAGCAAAAGGAAAGGCAAAAGGCAAGGCAAGGCAAGTCAAGGCAAAAGGCAAGGCAAAAGGCAAGGCAAGGCAAGGCAAGGCAAAAGGCAAGACAAAAGGCAAGGCAAGGCAAGGCAAGGCAAAAGGCAAGGCAAGGCAAAGCAAGGCAAGGCAAGGCAAAAGGCAAAGCAAAAGGAAAGGCAAGGCAAGGCAAAAGACAAGGCAAAAGGCAAGGCAAGGCAAAAGGCAAGGCAAAAGGCAAGGCAAGGCAAAAGACACGGCAAAAGTCAACGCAAGGCAAGGCAAAAGGCAAGGCAACGAAAGGCAAGGCAACAGGCAAGGCAAGGCAAGGCAAGACAAAAGGAAAGGCAAAAGACAAGGCAAGGCAAAGCAAAAGGCAAGGCAAAATGCGAGGCAATGCAAGGCAAGGCGAAGCAAAAGGAAAGGCAAAAGGCAAGGCAAGGCAAGGGAAGGCAAAAGGCAAGACAAAAGGCAAGGTAGGCAAGGCAAGTCAATAGGCAAAGCAAAAGGCAAAGTAAGGCAAGGCAAGGCAAAAGGGAAGGCAAAAGGCAAGGCAAGGCAAGGCGAAAGCCAAGGCAAAAGGAAAGGCAAGGCAAGGCAAGGCAAAAGACAAGGCAAAAGGCAAGGCAAGGCAAGGCAAGGCAAAAGGCAAGGCAAAAGGCAAGGAAAGGCAAGGCAAGGCAAGGCAAAAGGCAAGGAAAGGCAAAGCAAGGCAAAAGGCAGGGCAAAAGGCAAGGCAAGGCAAGGCAAAAGGCAAGGAAAGGCAAGGCAAGGCAAAAGGCAAGGCAAAAGGCAAGGCAAGAGGCAAGGCAAGGCAAGGCAAGGCAAAAGGCAAGGCAGGGCAAGGCAAAAGGCAAGGCAAGAGGCAAGGCAAGGCAAGGCAAGGCAAAAGGCAAGGCAAAAGGCAAGGCAAAAGGCAAGGCAAGACAAGGCAAAAGGCAAGGCAAAATGCAAGGTAAAATGCAAGGCACGGCAAGGCAAGGCAAGGTAACGCAAGGCAAAATGCAAGGCAAGGCGAGGCAAAAGGCAAGGAAAGGCAAGGCAAGGCAAAAGGCAAGGCAAAAGGCAAGGTAAGGGAAGGCAAGGCAAGGCAAAAGGCAAGGCAAGGCAAGGAAAGGCAAAAGACATGGCAAAAGACAAGGCAAGGCAACGCAAGGCAATGCAAGGCAAAAGGCAAGGCAAGGCAAGGTAAGGCAAATGGCAAGGCAAAAGGCAATGAAAGGCAAGGCAAGGCAAAAGGCAACGCAAGGAAAAAGGCAAGGCAAAAGTCAAGGCAAGGCAAAGGCAAGGCAAAAGGCAAGGCAAGGCAAGACAAAAGGAAAGGTAAAAGACAAGGCAAGGCAAAGCAAAAGGCAAGGCAAAAGGAGAGGCAAGGAAAGGCAAGGCAAGGCAAAAGGCTGGGCAAGGCAAGGCAAAAGGCAAGGCAAAAGGCAAGGCATAAGGCAAGGCAAGTCAATAGGCAAGGCAAAAGGCAACGCAAGGCAAGGCAAGGCAAAAGGCAAGGCAAAAGGCAAGGCAAGGCAAGGCAAAAGGCAGGGCAAAAGGAAAGGCAAGGCAAGGCAAGGCAAAAGGCAAGGCAAAAGGCAAGGCAAGGCAAGGCAAGGCAAAAGACAAGGCACAAGGCAAGGCAAGGCAAGGCAAGGCAAAAGGCAAGGCAAAAGGCAAGGCAAGGCAAGGCAAGGCAAAAGGCAAGGCAAGGCAAGGCAAGGCAAAAGGCAAGGCAAAAGGCAAGGCAAAAGGCAAGGCAAGGCAAGGCAAAAGGCAAGGCAAAAGGAAAGGCAAGGCAAGGCAAAAGACAAGGCACAAGCCAAGGCAAGGCAAGGCAAGGCAACAGGCAAGGCAAAAGGCAAGGCAAGGCAAGGAAAGGCAAAGGCAAGGCAAAAGGCAAGGCAAAGCAAAAGGCAAGGCAAGGCAAGACAAGCCAAAAGGCAAGGCAAGGCAAGGCAGGCAAAAGGCAAGGCAAGGCAAGGCAAGACAAAAGGAAAGGCAAAAGAAAAGGCAAGGCGAAGCAAAAGGAAATGCAAAAGGCAAGGCGAGGCAAGAAAAGACAAAAGGCAAGGCAAAAGGCAAGGCAAGGCAAGGCAAGGCAAAAGGCAAGACAAAAGGCAAGGCAAGGCAAGGCAAGGCAAAAGGCAAGGCAAGGCAAAGCAAGGCAAGGAAAGACAAAAGGCAAGGCAAAAGGAAAGGCAAGGCAAGGCAAAAGACAAGGCAAAAGGCAAGGCAAGGCAAAAGGCAAGGCAAAAGGCAAGGCAAGGCAAAAGACACGGCAAAAGGCAACGCAAGGCAAGGCAAAAGGCAAGGCAACGCAAGGCAAGGCAACAGGCAAGGCAAGGCAAGACAAAAGGAAAGGCAAAAGACAAGGCAAGGCAAAGCAAAAGGCAAGGCAAAAGGCGAGGCAATGCAAGGCAAGGCAAGGCAAAAGGCAAGGCAAGGCAAGGCGAAAGGCAAGACAAAAGGCAAGGTAAGGCAAGGCAAGTCAATAGGCAAAGCAAAAGGCAAAGTAAGGCAAGGCAAGGCAAAAGGGAAGGCAAAAGGCAAGGCAAGGCAAGGCGAAAGCCAAGGCAAAACGAAAGGCATGGCAACGCAAGGCAAAAAACAAGGCAAAAGGCAAGGCAAGGCAAGGCAAGGCAAAAGGCAAGGAAAAAGGCAAGGAAAGGCAAGGCAAGGCAAGGCAAAAGGCAAGGAAAGGCAAAGCAAGGCAAAAGGCAAGGCAAAAGGCAAGGCAAGGCAAGGCAAGGCAAAAGGCAAGGAAAGGCAAGCCAAGGCAAAAGGCAAGGCAAAAGCCAAGGTAAGAGGCAAGGCAAGGCAAGGCAAGGCAAAAGGCAAGGCAGGGCAAGGCAAAAGGCAAGGCAAGAGGCAAGGCAAGACAAGGCAAGGCAAAAGGCAAGGCAAAAGGCAAGGCAAAAAGCAAGGCAAGACAAGGCAAAAGGCAAGGCAAAATGCAAGGTAAGGCAAGGCAAAGCAAGGCAAAAGGCAAGGCAAGGCAAGGCAAAAGGCAAGGCAAGGCAAGGCAAAAGACATTGCAAAAGACAAGGCAAGGCAAGGCAACGCAAGGCAAAAGGCAAGGCAAAAGGCAAGGTAAGGCAAATGGCATGGCAAAAAACAACGAAACGCAAGGCAAGGGAAAAGGCAACGCAAGGCAAAGGCAAGGCAAAAGGCAAGGCAAGACAAGGCAAAAGGCAAGGCAAGGCAAGGCAAGAAAAAAGGAAAGGCAAAAGACAAGGCAAGGCAAAGCAAAAGGCAAGGCAAAAGGCGAGGCAAGACAATGCAAGGCAAGGCAAAAGGCAAGGCAAGTCAAGACAAAAGTAAAGGCTAAAGACAAGGCAAGGCAAAGCAAAAGGCAAGGCAAAAGGCGAGGCAAGACAATGCAAGGCAAGGCAAAAGGCAAGGCAAGGCAAAGCAAAAGGCAATACAAAAGGCAAGGCAAGGCAAGGCAAGTCAATAGGCAAGGCAAAAGGAAAAGCAAGGCAAGGCAAAAGGCAAGGCAAAAGGAAAGGCAAAAGGCAAGGCAAAAGGCAAGGCAAGGTAAGGCAAGGCAAAAGGCAAGGCAAGGTAAGGCGAGGCAAAAGGCAAGGAAAGGCAAGGCAAGGCAAAAGGCAAGGCAAAAGGCAAGGCAACGCAAGGCAAGGCAAAAGGCAAGTCAAAAAGAAAGGCAAGGAATGGCAAGGCAAAAGGCAAGGCAAAAGTCAAGGCAAAAGGCATGGCAAGCCAAGGCATAAGGCAAGGCAAAGGGAAAGGCAAGGCAAGGCAAGGCAAAAGGCAAGGCAAAAGGCAAGGCAAGGCAAGGCAAGGCAAAAGGCAAGGCAAAAGGCAAGGCAAGAGACAAGGCAAGGCAAGGCAAGGCAAAACGCAAGGCAGGGCAAGGCAAAAGGCAAGGCAAGAGGCAAGGCAAGGCAAGGCAAGGCAAAAGACAAGGCAAAAGGCAAGGCAAAAGGCAAGGCAAAAAGCAAGGCAAGGCAAGGTAAAAGGCAAGGCAAAATGCAAGGCACGGCAAGGCAAGGCAAGGTAACGTAAGGCAAAATGCAAGGCAAGGCGAGGCAAAAGGCAAGGCAAGGCAAGGAAAGGCAATGCAAGGCAAAAGGCAAGGCAAGGCAAGGTAAGGCAAATGGCAAGGCAAAAGGCAATGAAAGGCAAGGCAAGGCAAAAGGCAACGCAAGACAAAAGGCAAGGCAAAAGTCAAGGCAAGGCAAAGGCAAGGCAAAAGGCAAGGCAAGACAAGGCAAAAGGCAAGGCAAGGCAAGACAAAAGGAAAGGCAAAAGACAAGGCAAGGCAAAGCAAAAGGAAAGGCAAAAGGCGAGGCAAGGCAAGGCAAGGCAAGGCAAAAGGCTAGGCAAGGCAAGGCAAAAGGCAAGGCAAAAGGCAAGGCATAAGGCAAGGCAAGTCAATAGGCAAGGCAAAAGGCAAAGCAAGGCAAGGCAAGGCAAAAGGCAAGGCAAAAGGCAAGGCAAAAGGCAAGGCAAAAGGCAAGGCAAGGCAAGGCAAAAGGCAAGGCAAAAGGAAAGGCAAGGCAAGGCAAAAGACAAGGCACAAGCCAAGGCAAGGCAAGGCAAGGCAACAGGCAAGGCAAAAGGCAAGGCAAGGCAAGGCAAGGCAAAAGGCAAGGCAAGGCAAGGCAAGGCAAAAGGCAAGACAAAGCAAGGCGAGGCAAAAGGCAAGGCAAAAGGCAAGGCAAGGCAAGGCAAGGCAAAAGGCAAGGCAAGGCAAGGCAAGGCAAGGCAAGGCAAAAGACAAGGCAAAAGGCAAGGCAAAAGACAATGCAAAAGGCAAGGCAAGGCAAAAGGCAAGGCAAAAGGCAAGGCAACGCAAGGCAAAAGGCAAGGCAAAAGGTAAGGCAAAAGGCAAGGCAAAAGGCAAGGCAAAAGGCAAGGCAAAAGGCAAGGAAAGGCAAGGAAAGGCAAAAGGCAAGGCAAGGCAAGGCAAGGAAAAAGGCAAGGCAAAAGGCATTGCAAGGCAAGCCAAGGCAAAAGACAAGGCAAAAGGCAAGGCAAGCCAAGGCAAAAGGCAAGGCAAAAGGCAAGGCAAGGCAAAGCAAGGCAAAAGGCAAAGATAAACGCAAGGCAAGGCAAGGCAAGGGAAAAGGCAAGGCAAAAGTCAAGGCAAGCCTTGGCAGGCAAAAGGCAAGGCAAAAGACCAGGCAAGGAAAGGCAAAAGACAAGGCAAGGCAAGGCAAGGCAAAAGGCAAGGCAAAAGGCAAGGCAAGGCAAGGCAAGGCAAAAGGCAAGGCAAAAGGAACGGCAAAAGGCAAGGCAAGGCGAGGTAAGAAAAATTGAAAGGCAAAAGGCAAGGAAAGGCAAGGCAAGGCAAAAGGCAAGGCAATGGAAAAGGCAAGGCAAAAGGCAAGGCAAGGCAAGGCAAAAAGCAAGGCAAAAGGCAAGGCAAGGCAAGGCAAGGCAAAAGGCAAGGCAAAAGGCAAGGCAAAAGGCACGGCAAGGCAAAAGGCAAGGCAAAAGGAAAGGCAAGGTAAGGCAAGGCAAAAGGCAAGGCAAAAGGCAAGGCAAGGCAAAAGGCAAGGCAAAAGGCAAGGCAAGGCAAGGCAAGGCAAGGCAAGGCAAAAGGCAAGGCAAAAGGCAAGGCAAGGCAAGGTAAGGCAAATGGCAAGGCAAAAGGCAACGAAAGGCAAGGCAAGGCAAAACGCAACGCAAGTCAAAAGGCAAGGCAAGGCAAAGGCAAGGCAAAAGGCAAGGCAAGGCAAGGGGAAAGCCAAGGCAAAAGGAAAGGCAAGGCAAGGCAAGGCAAAAGACGAGGCAAACAGCAAGGCAAGGCAAGGCAAGGCAAAAGGCAAGGCAAAAGGCAAGGCAAGGCAAGGCAAGGCAAGGCAGAAGGCAAGGCAAAAGGCAAGGCAAGCCAAGGCGAAACCAAGGCAAAAGGAAAGGCAAGGCAAGGCAAGGCAAAAGACGAGGCAAACAGCAAGGCAAGGCAAGGCAAGGCAAAAGGCAAGGCAAAAGGCAAGGCAAGGCAAGGCAAGGCAAGGCAGAAGGCAAGGCAAAAGGCAAGGGAAGGCAAAAGGCAAGGCAAAAGGCAAGGCAAGGCAAGGCAAGGCAAGGCAAAAGGAAAGGAAAGGCAAGGCAAGGCAAAAGGCAAGGCAAAAGGCAAGGCAACGCAAGGCAAGGCAAAAGGCAAGTCAAAAGGCAAGGCAAGGAAAGGAAAGGCAAAAGGCAAGGCAAAAGTCAAGGCAAAAGGCATGGCAAGGCAAGGCATAAGGGAAGGCAAAGGGAAAGGCAAGGCAAGGCAAGGCAAAAGGCAAGGCAAAAGGCAAGGCAAGGCAAGGCAGGGCAAAAGGCAAGGCAAAAGGCAAGGCAAGACAAGGCAAAAGGCAAGGCAAGGCAAGACAAAAGGAAAGGCAAAAGACAAGGCAAGGCAAAGCAAAAGGAAAGGCAAAAGGCGAGGCAAGGCAAGGCAAGGCAAGGCAAAAGGCTAGGCAAGGCAAGGCAAAAGGCAAGGCAAAAGGCAAGGCATAAGGCAAGGCAAGTCAATAGGCAAGGCAAAGGCAAAGCAAGGCAAGGCAAGGCAAAAGGCAAGGCAAAAGGCAAGGCAAAAGGCAAGGCAAAAGGCAAGGCAAGGCAAGGCAAAAGGCAAGGCAAAAGGAAAGGCAAGGCAAGGCAAAAGACAAGGCACAAGCCAAGGCAAGGCAAGGCAAGGCAACAGGCAAGGCAAAAGGCAAGGCAAGGCAAGGCAAGGCAAAAGGCAAGGCAAGGCAAGGCAAGGCAAAAGGCAAGACAAAGCAAGGCGAGGCAAAAGGCAAGGCAAAAGGCAAGGCAAAAGGCAAGGCAAGGCAAGGCAAGGCAAAAGGCAAGGCAAGGCAAGGCAAGGCAAGGCAAGGCAAAAGACAAGGCAAAAGGCAAGGCAAAAGACAATGCAAAAGGCAAGGCAAGGCAAAAGGCAAGGCAAAAGGCAAGGCAACGCAAGGCAAAAGGCAAGGCAAAAGGTAAGGCAAAAGGCAAGGCAAAAGGCAAGGCAAAAGGCAAGGCAAAATGCAAGGAAAGGCAAGGAAAGGCAAAAGGCAAGGCAAGGCAAGGCAAGGAAAAAGGCAAGGCAAAAGGCATTGCAAGGCAAGCCAAGGCAAAAGGCAAGGCAAAAGGCAAGGCAAGCCAAGGCAAAAGGCAAGGCAAAAGGCAAGGCAAGGCAAAGCAAGGCAAAAGGCAAAGATAAACGCAAGGCAAGGCAAGGCAAGGGAAAAGGCAAGGCAAAAGTCAAGGCAAGCCTTGGCAGGCAAAAGGCAAGGCAAAAGACCAGGCAAGGAAAGGCAAAAGACAAGGCAAGGCAAGGCAAGGCAAAAGGCAAGGCAAAAGGCAAGGCAAGGCAAGGCAAGGCAAAAGGCAAGGCAAAAGGAACGGCAAAAGGCAAGGCAAGGCGAGGTAAGAAAAATTGAAAGGCAAAAGGCAAGGAAAGGCAAGGCAAGGCAAAAGGCAAGGCAATGGAAAAGGCAAGGCAAAAGGCAAGGCAAGGCAAGGCAAAAAGCAAGGCAAAAGGCAAGGCAAGGCAAGGCAAGGCAAAAGGCAAGGCAAAAGGCAAGGCAAAAGGCACGGCAAGACAAAAGGCAAGGCAAAAGGAAAGGCAAGGTAAGGCAAGGCAAAAGGCAAGGCAAAAGGCAAGGCAAGGCAAAAGGCAAGGCAAAAGGCAAGGCAAGGCAAGGCAAGGCAAGGCAAGGCAAAAGGCAAGGCAAAAGGCAAGGCAAGGCAAGGTAAGGCAAATGGCAAGGCAAAAGGCAACGAAAGGCAAGGCAAGGCAAAAGGCAACGCAAGTCAAAAGGCAAGGCAAGGCAAAGGCAAGGCAAAAGGCAAGTCAAAGCAAAAGGCAAGGCAAGGCAAGACAAGCCAAAAGGCAAGGCAGGCAAAAGGCAAGGCAAGACAAGGCAAGATAAAAGGAAAGGCAAAAGAAAAGGCAAGGCAAAGCAAAAGGAAAGGCAAAAGGCAAGGCAAGGCAAGTCAAGGCAAAAGGCAAGGCAAAAGGCAAGGCAAGGCAAGGCAAGGCAAAAGGCAAGACAAAAGGCAAGGCAAGGCAAGGCAAGGCAAAAGGCAAGGCAAGGCAAAGCAAGGCAAGGCAAGGCAAAAGGCAAAGCAAAAGGAAAGGCAAGGCAAGGCAAAAGACAAGGCAAAAGGCAAGGCAAGGCAAAAGGCAAGGCAAAAGGCAAGGCAAGGCAAAAGACACGGCAAAAGTCAACGCAAGGCAAGGCAAAAGGCAAGGCAACGAAAGGCAAGGCAACAGGCAAGGCAAGGCAAGGCAAGACAAAAGGAAAGGCAAAAGACAAGGCAAGGCAAAGCAAAAGGCAAGGCAAAATGCGAGGCAATGCAAGGCAAGGCGAAGCAAAAGGAAAGGCAAAAGGCAAGGCAAGGCAAGGGAAGGCAAAAGGCAAGACAAAAGGCAAGGTAGGCAAGGCAAGTCAATAGGCAAAGCAAAAGGCAAAGTAAGGCAAGGCAAGGCAAAAGGGAAGGCAAAAGGCAAGGCAAGGCAAGGCGAAAGCCAAGGCAAAAGGAAAGGCAAGGCAAGGCAAGGCAAAAGACAAGGCAAAAGGCAAGGCAAGGCAAGGCAAGGCAAAAGGCAAGGCAAAAGGCAAGGAAAGGCAAGGCAAGGCAAGGCAAAAGGCAAGGAAAGGAAAAGCAAGGCAAAAGGCAGGGCAAAAGGCAAGGCAAGGCAAGGCAAAAGGCAAGGAAAGGCAAGGCAAGGCAAAAGGCAAGGCAAAAGGCAAGGCAAGAGGCAAGGCAAGGCAAGGCAAGGCAAAAGGCAAGGCAGGGCAAGGCAAAAGGCAAGGCAAGAGGCAAGGCAAGGCAAGGCAAGGCAAAAGGCAAGGCAAAAGGCAAGGCAAAAGGCAAGGCAAGACAAGGCAAAAGGCAAGGCAAAATGCAAGGTAAAATGCAAGGCACGGCAAGGCAAGGCAAGGTAACGCAAGGCAAAATGCAAGGCAAGGCGAGGCAAAAGGCAAGGAAAGGCAAGGCAAGGCAAAAGGCAAGGCAAAAGGCAAGGTAAGGGAAGGCAAGGCAAGGCAAAAGGCAAGGCAAGGCAAGGAAAGGCAAAAGACATGGCAAAAGACAAGGCAAGGCAACGCAAGGCAATGCAAGGCAAAAGGCAAGGCAAGGCAAGGTAAGGCAAATGGCAAGGCAAAAGGCAATGAAAGGCAAGGCAAGGCAAAAGGCAACGCAAGGAAAAAGGCAAGGCAAAAGTCAAGGCAAGGCAAAGGCAAGGCAAAAGGCAAGGCAAGGCAAGACAAAAGGAAAGGTAAAAGACAAGGCAAGGCAAAGCAAAAGGCAAGGCAAAAGGAGAGGCAAGGAAAGGCAAGGCAAGGCAAAAGGCTGGGCAAGGCAAGGCAAAAGGCAAGGCAAAAGGCAAGGCATAAGGCAAGGCAAGTCAATAGGCAAGGCAAAAGGCAACGCAAGGCAAGGCAAGGCAAAAGGCAAGGCAAAAGGCAAGGCAAGGCAAGGCAAAAGGCAGGGCAAAAGGAAAGGCAAGGCAAGGCAAGGCAAAAGGCAAGGCAAAAGGCAAGGCAAGGCAAGGCAAGGCAAAAGACAAGGCACAAGGCAAGGCAAGGCAAGGCAAGGCAAAAGGCAAGGCAAAAGGCAAGGCAAGGCAAGGCAAGGCAAAAGGCAAGGCAAGGCAAGGCAAGGCAAAAGGCAAGGCAAAAGGCAAGGCAAAAGGCAAGGCAAGGCAAGGCAAGGCAAAAGGCAAGGCAAGGCAAGGCAAAAGGCAAGGCAAGGCAAGGCAAGGCAAAAGACAAGGCAAAAGGCAAGGCAAGGCAAGGCAAGGGAAAAGGCACGGCAAAAGGAAAGGCAAAAGGCAAGGCAAGGCGAAAGGCAAGGCAAAAGGCAAGGTGAAAGGCAAGGCAAAAGGCAAGGCAAAAGGGAAGGAAAGGCAAGGCAAAAGGCAAGGCAGAAGGCAAGGCAAGGCAAGGCAAGGGAAAAGGCAAGGCAAAAGGCAAGGCAAGGCAAAATGCCAGGCAAAAGGCAAGGCAAAAGGCAAGGCAAGACTTGGCAGGCAAAAGGCAAGGCAAAAGCCCAGGCAAGGCAAGGCAAAAGACAAGGCAAGGCAAGGCAAGGCAAAAGACAAGGCAAAAGACAAGGCAAGGCAAGGCAAAAGGCAAGGCAAAAGAAACGGCAAAAGGCAATTCAAGGCAAGGTAAAACAAATTGCAAGGCAAAAGGCAAGGAAAGGCAAGGCAAGGCAAAATGCAAGGCAATGCAAAAGGCAAGGCAAAAGGCAAAGGTAGGCAAGGCAAGGCAAAAGGCAAGGCAAAAGGCAAGGCAAGGCAAGGCAAAAGGCAAGGAAAAAGGCAAAGGTAGGCAAGGCAAGGAAAAAGGCAAGGCAAAAGGCAAGGCAAGGCAAAAGGCAAGGCAATGCAAGGCAAGGCAAAAGGCAAGGAAAAAGGCAAGGCAAGGCAAAAGGCAATGCAAAACGCAAGCAAAGCAAGGCAAGGGAAAAGGCAAGACAAAAGGCAAGGCAAGCCTTGGCAGGCAAAAGGAAAGGCAAAAGACCAGGCAAGGAAAGGCAAAAGACAAGGCCAGGCAAGGCAAGACAAATTCAAGGCAAAAGGAACGGCAAAAGGCAAGGCAAAAGGCAAGGTAAGACAAATTGCAAGGCAAAAGGCAAAGAAAGGCAAGGCAAGGCAAAAGGAAAGGCAAAAGGCAAGGCAAAAGGCAAGGCAATGCAAAAGGCAAGACAAAAGGCAAGGCAAGGCAAGGCAAGGCTGGGCAAAAGGCAAGGCAAAAGGCAAGGCAAGGCAAGGTAAGGCAAATGGCAAGGCAAAAGGCAACGAAAGCAAGGCAAGACAAAAGGCAACACAAGGCAAAAGGCAAGGCAAAAGGCAAGGCAAGGCAAAGGCAAGGCAAAAGGCAACCAAGGCAAAAGGCAAGGCAAGGCAAGACAAGCCAAAAGGCAAGGCAAGGCAAGGCAAGGCAAAAGTCAAGGCAAGGCAAAGCAAGACAAAAGGAAAGGCAAGACAAGGCAAGTCAATAGGCAAGGCAGAAGGCAAAACAAGGCAAGGCAAGGCAAAAGGCAAGGCAAAAGGCAAGGCAAGGCAAGGGGAAAGCCAAGGCAAAAGGAAAGGCAAGGCAAGGCAAGGCAAAAGACGAGGCAAACAGCAAGGCAAGGCAAGGCAAGGCAAAAGGCAAGGCAAAAGGCAAGGCAAGGCAACGCAAGGCAAGGCAGAAGGCAAGGCAAAAGGCAAGGCAAGCCAAGGCGAAACCAAGGCAAAAGGAAAGGCAAGGCAAGGCAAGGCAAAAGACGAGGCAAACAGCAAGGCAAGGCAAGGCAAGGCAAAAGGCAAGGCAAAAGGCAAGGCAAGGCAAGGCAAGGCAAGGCAGAAGGCAAGGCAAAAGGCAAGGGAAGGCAAAAGGCAAGGCAAAAGGCAAGGCAAGGCAAGGCAAGGCAAAAGGAAAGGAAAGGCAAGGCAAGGCAAAAGGCAAGGCAAAAGGCAAGGCAACGCAAGGCAAGGCAAAAGGCAAGTCAAAAGGCAAGGCAAGGAAAGGAAAGGCAAAAGGCAAGGCAAAAGTCAAGGCAAAAGGCATGGCAAGGCAAGGCATAAGGGAAGGCAAAGGGAAAGGCAAGGCAAGGCAAGGCAAAAGGCAAGGCAAAAGGCAAGGCAAGGCAAGGCAGGGCAAAAGGCAAGGCAAAAGGCAAGGCAAGAGGCAAGGCAAGGCAAGGCAAAAGGCAAGGCAGGGCAAGGCAAAAGGCAAGGCAAGAGGCAAGGCAAGGCAAGGCAAGGCAAAAGGCAAGGCAAAAGGCAAGGCAAAAAGCAAGGCAAGGCAAGGCAAAAGGCAAGGCAAAATGCAAGGCACGGCAAGGCAAGGCAAGGTAAGGCAAGGCAAAAGGCAAGGCAAGGCAAAAGGCAAGGCAATGCAAGGCAAGGCAAAAGGCAAGGCAAAAGGCAAGGTAAGGCAAAAGACATGGCAAAAGACAAGGCAAGGCAAGGCAACACAAGGCAAAAGGCAAGGCAACACAAGGCAAAAGGCAAGGCAAGGCAAGGTAAGGCAAATGGCAAGGCAAAAGGCAACGAAAGGCAAGGCCAGGCAAAACGCAACGCAAGGCAAAAAGAAAGGCAAAAGGCAAGGCAAGGCAAAGGCAACGCAAAAGGCAAGGCAAGACAAGGCAAAAGGCAAGGCAAGGCAAGGCAAGACAAAAGGAAAGGCAAAAGACAAGGAAAGGCAAAGCAAAAGGCAAGGCAAAAGGCGAGGCACGGCAAGGCAACGCAAGGCAAAAGGCAAGGCAAGGCAAGACAAAAGGAAAGGCAAGGCAAGGCAAGTCATTAGGCAAGGCAAAAGGCAAAGCAAGGCAAGGCACGGCAAAAGGCAAGGCAAAAGGCGAGGCAAAAGGCAAGGCAAGACAAGGCAAAAGGCAAGGCAAAAGACAAGGCAAGGTAAGGCAAGGTAAAAGGCAAGGCAAAAGGCAAGGCAAGGCAAGGCAAAGGCAAGGCAAAAGGCAAGGCAAAAGGCAAGGCAAGGCAAAAGGCAAGGCAAAAGGCAAGGCAAGACAAGGCAAAAGGCAAGGCAAAAGACAAGGCAAGGTAAGGCAAGGTAAAAGGCAAGGCAAAAGGCAAGGCAAGGCAAAGCAAAAGGCAAAGCAAAAGGCAAGGCAAAAGGCAAGGCAAGGCAAGGCAAAAGGCAAGGCAAAAGGCAAGGCAAGGCAAGGCAAAAGGCAATGCAAAAGGAAAGCAAGGAAAGACAAAAGGCAAGGCAAGGCAAGGCAAAATACAAGGCAACGCAAGGCAAGGCAAAAGGAAAGGCAAAAGGCAAGGCAAGTCAAGGCAAGGCAAAAGGCAAGGCAAGGCAAGGCAAGGTAAGGCAAGGCAAAGGGCAAGGCAAGGCGATGCAAAAGGCAAGGCAACGCAAGGCAAGGCAAAAGGCAAGGCAAAAGGCAAGGCAAGGCAAGGCAAGGCAAAAGGCAAGGCAAAAGGCAAGGCAAGGCAAAAGGCAAGGCAAGGCAACGCAAGGGAGAAGGCAAGGCAAAAGGCAAGGCAAGGCAAATTGCCAGGCGAAAGGGAAGGCAAAAGGCAAGGCAAGCCTTGGCAGGCAAAAGGCAAGGCAAAAGATCAGGCAAGGCAAGGCAAAAGACAAGGCAAGGCAAGGCAAGGCAAAAGACAAGGCAAAAGGAACGGCAAAATGCAAGCCAAGGCAATGTAAGACAAATTGCAAGGCAAAAGGCAAGTAAAGGCAAGGCAAGGCAAAAGGCAAGGCAATGCAAAAGGCAAGACAAAAGGCAAGGCAAGGAGATGCAAAAGGCAAGGCAAGGCAAGGCAAGGCAAAAGGCAAGGCAAAAGGCAAGGCAATGCAAGGCAAGGCAAGGCAAAAGGCAAGGCAAGGCAAGGCAACGCAAAAGGCAAGGCAAGGCAAGGCAAGGCAAGACAAAAGGCAGGGCAAGGCAAGGCAAGGAAAGGCAAAAGGCAAGGAAAGGCAAGGCAAGGCAAAAGGCAAGGCAAGCCAAGGCACGGCAAAAGGCAAGGCAAAAGGCAAGCCTAGGCAGGCAAAAGGCAATGCAAAAGGCAAGGCAAGGCAAGGCAAAAGGCAGGGCAAGGCAAGGAAAGGCAAAAGGCAAGGCAAAAGGCAAGGCAAGGCAAGGCAACAGGCAAGGCAAAAGGCAAGGCTTGGCAAGGCAAAAGGCAAGAAAAAAGGCAAGGCAAGGCAAGTCAATAGGCAAGGCAAAAGGCAAAGCAAGGCAAGGCAAGGCGAGGCAAAAGGCAAGGCAAAAGGCAAGGCAAGGAAAGGCGAAAGCCAAGACAGAAGGAAATGCAAGGCAAGGCAAGGCAAAAGGCAAGGCAAAAGGCAAGGCAAGGCAAGGCAAGGCAAAAGGCAAGGAAAGGCAAGGCAAAAGGCAAGGCAAAAGGCAAGGCAACGCAAGGCAAGGCAAAAGGCAAGTCAAAAAGCAAGGCAAGGAAAGGCAAGGCAAAAGGCAAGGCAAAAGTCAAGGCAAAAGGCATGGCAAGGCAAGGCATACGGCAAGGCAAAGGGAAAGGCAAGGCAAGGCAAGGGAAAAGGCAAGGCAAAAGGCAAGGCAAGGCAGGGCAAAAGGCAAGGCAAAAGGCAAGGCAAGAGGCAAGGCGAGGCAAAAGGCAAGGCAAAAGGCAAGGCAGGGCAAGGCAAAAGGCAAGGCAAGAGGCAAGGCAAGGTAAGGCAAGGCAAAGGGCAAGGCAAAAGGCAAGGCAAAAGGCAAGGCAAAAAGCAAGGCAAGGCAAGGCAAAAGGCAAGGCAAAATGCAAGGCACGGCAAGGCAAGGCAAGGTAACGAAAGGCAAAATGCAAGGCAAGGCGAGGCAAAAGGCAAGGCAATGCAAGGCAAGGCAAAAGACAAGGCAAAAGGCAAGGTAAGGCAAGGCAAGGCAAGGCAAAAGGCAAGTCAAGGCAAGGCAAGGCAAAAGACATGGCAAAAGACAAGGCAAGGCAAGGCAACACAAGGCAAAAGGCAAGGCAAGGCAAGGTAAGGCAAATGGCAAGGCAAAAGGCAACGAAAGGCAAGGCCAGGCAAAACGCAACGTAAGGCAAAAGGCAAGGCAAAAGGCAAGGCAAGGCAAAGGCAACGCAAAAGGCAAGGCAAGACAAGGCAAAAGGCAAGGCAAGGCAAGGCAAGACAAAAGGAAAGGCAAAAGACAAGGAAAGGCAAAGCAAAAGGCAAGGCAAAAGGCGAGGCACGGCAAGGCAACGCAAGGCAAAAGGCAAGGCAAGGCAAGACAAAAGGCAAGGCAAGGCAAGGCAAGTCATTAGGCAAGGCAAAAGGCAAAGCAAGGCAAGGCACGGCAAAAGGCAAGGCAAAAGGCGAGGCAAAAGGCAAGGCAAGGCAAGGCAAAAGGCAAGGCAAAAGACAAGGCAAGGTAAGGCAAAGTAAAAGGCAAGGCAAAAGGCAAGGCAAGGCAAGGCAAAAGGCAAGGCAAAAGGCAAGGCAAAAGGCAAGGCAAGGCAAAAGACAAGGCAAAAGGCAAGGCAAGGCGAGGCAAAAGGCAAGGCAAGGCAAGGCAAAGCAAAAGGCAAAGCAAAAGGCAAGGCAAAAGGCAAGGCAAGGCAAGGCAAAAGGCAAGGCAAAAGGCAAGGCAAGGCAAGGCAAAAGGCAATGCAAAAGGAAAGCAAGGCAAGACAAAAGGCAAGGCAAGGCAAGGCAAGGCAAAATACAAGGCAACGCAAGGCAAGGCAAAAAGAAAGGCAAAAGGCAAGGCAAGTCAAGGCAAGGCAAAAGGCAAGGCAAAGGGCAAGGCAAGGCGATGCAAAAGGCAAGGCAACGCAAGGCAAGGCAAAAGGCAAGGCAAAAGGCAAGGCAAGGCAAGGCAAGGCAAGGCAAGAGACAAGGCAAAAGGCAAGGCAAAAAACAAGGAAAGGCAAGGCAAAGGGCACGGTAAGGCAAGGCAAGGCAAAAGGCAAGGCAAAAGGCAAGGCAAGGCAAGCCAAGGCAAAAGGCAAGGCAAAAGGCAAGGCAAGGCAAAAGGCAAGGCAAGGCAACGCAAGGGAAAAGGCAAGGCAAAAGGCAAGGCAAGGCAAATTGCCAGGCGAAAGGGAAGGCAAAAGGCAAGGCAAGCCTTGGCAGGCAAAAGGCAAGGCAAAAGATCAGGCAAGGCAAGGCAAAAGACAAGGCAAGGCAAGGCAAGGCAAAAGACAAGGCAAAAGACAAGGCAAGGCAAGGCAAGGCAAAAGGCAAGGCAAAAGGAACGGCAAAATGCAAGCCAAGGCAATGTAAGACAAATTGCAAGGCAAAAGGCAAGTAAAGGCAAGGCAAGGCAAAAGGCAAGGCAATGCAAAAGGCAAGGCAAAAGGCAAGGCAAGGCGATGCAAAAGGCAAGGCAAGGCAAGGCAAGGCAAAAGGCAAGGCAAAAGGCAAGGCAATGCAAGGCAAGGCAAGGCAAAAGGCAAGGCAAGGCAACGCAAAAGGCAAGGCAAGGCAAGGCAAGACAAAAGGCAGGGCAAGGCAAGGCAAGGAAAGGCAAAAGGCAAGGAAAGGCAAGGCAAGGCAAAAGGCAAGGCAAGCCAAGGCACGGCAAAAGGCAAGGCAAAAGGCAAGCCTGGGCAGGCAAAAGGCAATGCAAAAGGCAAGGCAAGGCAAGGCAAAAGGCAGGGCAAGGCAAGGAAAGGCAAAAGGCAAGGCAAAAGGCAAGGCAAGGCAAGGCAACAGGCAAGGCAAAAGGCAAGGCTTGGCAAGGCAAAAGGCAAGAAAAAAGGCAAGGCAAGGCAAGTCAATAGGCAAGGCAAAAGGCAAAGCAAGGCAAGGCAAGGCAAAAGGCAAAGCAAGGCAAGGCAAGGCAAAAGGCAAGGCAAAAGGCAAGGCAAGGCAAGGCGAAAGCCAAGACAGAAGGAAATGCAAGGCAAGGCAAGGCAAAAGGCAAGGCAAAAGGCAAGGCAAGGCAAGGCAAGGCAAAAGGCAAGGAAAGGCAAGGCAAAAGGCAAGGCAAAAGGAAAGGCAACGCAAGGCAAGGCAAAAGGCAAGTCAAAAAGCAAGGCAAGGAAAGGCAAGGCAAAAGGCAAGGCAAAAGTCAAGGCAAAAGGCATGGCAAGGCAAGGCATACGGCAAGGCAAAGGGTAAGGCAAGGCAAGGCAAGGGAAAAGGCAAGGCAAAAGGCAAGGCAAGGCAGGGCAAAAGGCAAGGCAAAAGGCAAGGCAAGAGGCAAGGCGAGGCAAAAGGCAAGGCAAAAGGCAAGGCAGGGCAAGGCAAAAGGCAAGGCAAGAGGCAAGGCAAGGTAAGGCAAGGCAAAAGGCAAGGCAAAAGGCAAGGCAAAAAGCAAGGCAAGGCAAGGCAAAAGGCAAGGCAAAATGCTAGGCACGGCAAGGCAAGGCAAGGTAACGAAAGGCAAAATGCAAGGCAAGGCGAGGCAAAAGGCAAGGAAAGGCAAGGCAAAAGACAAGGCAAAAGGCAAGGCAAAAAACAAGGAAAGGCAAGGCAAAGGGCACGGTAAGGCAAGGCAAGGCAAACGGCAAGGCAAAAGGCAAGGCAAGGCAAGCCAAGGCAAAAGGCAAGGCAAAAGACAAGGCAAGGCAAGGCAAGGCAAAAGACAAGGCAAAAGACAAGGCAAGGCAAGGCAAGGCAAAAGGCAAGGCAAAAGGAACGGCAAAATGCAAGCCAAGGCAATGTAAGACAAATTGCAAGGCAAAAGGCAAGTAAAGGCAAGGCAAGGCAAAAGGCAAGGCAATGCAAAAGGCAAGGCAAAAGGCAAGGCAAGGCGATGCAAAAGGCAAGGCAAGGCAAGGCAAGGCAAAAGACAAGGCAAAAGGCAAGGCAATGCAAGGCAAGGCAAGGCAAAAGGCAAGGCAAGGCAAGGCAACGCAAAAGGCAAGGCAAGGCAAGGCAAGGCAAGACAAAAGGCAGGGCAAAAGTCAAGGCAAAAGGCATGGCAAGGCAAGGCATACGGCAAGGCAAAGGGAAAGGCAAGGCAAGGCAAGGCAAAAGGCAAGGCAAAAGGCAAGGCAAGGCAGGGCAAAAGGCAAGGCAAAAGGCAAGGCAAGCGGCAAGGCGAGGCAAAAGGCAAGGCAAAAGGCAAGGCAGGACAAGGCAAAAGGCAAGGCAAGAGGCAAGGCAAGGTAATGCAAGGCAAAAGGCAAGGCAAAAGGCAAGGCAAAGGGCAAGGCAAAAAGCAAGGCAAGGCATGGCAAAAGGCAAGGCAAAATGCAAGGCACGGCAAGGCAAGGCAAGGTAATGAAAGGCAAAATGCAAGGCAAGGCGAGGCAAAAGGCAAGGAAAGGCAAGGCAAAAGACAAGGCAAAAGGCAAGGCAAAAAACAAGGAAAGGCAAGGCAAAGGGCACGGTAAGGCAAGGCAAGGCAAACGGCAAGGCAAAAGGCAAGGCAAGGCAAGCCAAGGCAAAAGGCAAGGCAAAAGACAAGGCAAGGCAAGGCAAGGCAAAAGACAAGGCAAAAGACAAGGCAAGGCAAGGCAAGGCAAAAGGCAAGGCAAAAGGAACGGCAAAATGCAAGCCAAGGCAATGTAAGACAAATTGCAAGGCAAAAGGCAAGTAAAGGCAAGGCAAGGCAAAAGGCAAGGCAATGCAAAAGGCAAGGCAAAAGGCAAGGAAAGGCGATGCAAAAGGCAAGGCAAGGCAAGGCAAGGCAAAAGGCAAGGCAAAAGGCAAGGCAATGCAAGGCAAGGCAAGGCAAAAGGCAAGGCAAGGCAAGGCAACGCAAAAGGCAAGGCAAGGCAAGGCAAGACAAAAGGCAGGGCAAGGCAAGGCAAGGAAAGGCAAAAGGCAAGGAAAGGCAAGGCAAGGCAAAAGGCAAGGCAAGCCAAGGCAGGGCAAAAGGCAAGGCAAAAGGCAAGGCAAGGCAACGCAAAAGGCAATGCAAAAGGCAAGGCAAGGCAAGGCAAAAGGCAGGGCAAGGCAAGGAAAGGCAAAAGGCAAGGCAAAAGGCAAGGCAAGGCAAGGCAACAGGCAAGGCAAAAGGCAAGGCTTGGCAAGGCAAAAGGAAAGAAAAAAGGCAAGGCAAGGCAAGTCAATAGGCAAGGCAAAAGACAAAGCAAGGCAAGGCAAGGCAAAAGGCAAGGCAAAAGGCAAGGCAAGGCAAGGCGAAAGCCAACACAAAAGGAAATGCAAGGCAAGGCAAGGCAAAAGGCAAGGCAAAAGGCAAGGCAAGGCAAGGCAAGGCAAAAGGCAAGGAAAGGCAAGGCAAAAGGCAAGGCAAAAGGCAAGGCAACGCAAGGCAAGGCAAAAGGCAAGTCAAAAAGCAAGGCAAGGAAAGGCAAGGCAAAAGGCAAGGCAAAAGTCAAGGCAAAAGGCATGGCAATTCAAGGCATACGGCAAGGCAAAGGGAAAGGCAAGGCAAGGCAAGGCAAAAGGCAAGGCAAAAGGCAAGGCAAGGCAGGGCAAAAGGCAAGGCAAAAGGCAAGGCAAGAGGCAAGGCGAGGCAAAAGGCAAGGCAAAAGGCAAGGCAGGGCAAGGCAAAAGGCAAGGCAAGAGGCAAGGCAAGGCAAGGCAAGGCAAAAGGCAAGGCAAAAGGCAAGGCAAAAGGCAAGGCAAAAAGCAAGGCAAGGCAAGGCAAAAGGCAAGGCAAAATGCAAGGCACGGCAAGGCAAGGCAAGGTAACGAAAGGCAAAATGCAAGGCAAGGCGAGGCAAAGGGCAAGGAAAGGCAAGGCAAAATGCAACGCACGGCAAGGCAAGGCAAGGTAACGAAAGGCAAAATGCAAGGCAAGGCGAGGCAAAAGGCAAGGAAAGGCAAGGCAAAAGACAAGGCAAAAGGCAAGTCAAGGCAAGGCAAGGCAAGAGACAAGGCAAAAGGCAAGGCAAAAGGCAAGGAAAGGCAAGGAAAGGCAAAAGGCAAGGCAAAAGGCAAGGGAAAAGGCAAGGCAAAAGGCAAGGCAAGGCAAAATGCCAGGCAAAAGGCAAGGCAAAAGGCAAGGCAACCCTTGGCAGGCAAAAGGCAAGGCAAAAGACCAGGCAAAGCACGGCACAAGACAAGGCAAGGCAAGGCAAGGCAAAAGACAAGGCAAAAGACAAGGCAAGGCAAGGCAAAAGGCAAGGCAAAAGGAACGGCAAAAGGCAAGGCAAGGCAAGGTAAGACAAATTGCAAGGAAAAAGGCAAGGAAGGGCAAGGCAAGGCAAAAGGCAAGGCAATGCAAAAGGCAAGGTAAAAGTCAAGGCAAGGCAAGGTAAAAGGCAAGGCAAAAGGCAAGGCAAGGCAAGGCAAGGCAAAAGGCAAGGCAAAATGCAAGGCACGGCAAGGCAAGGCAAGGTAACGCAAGGCAAAATGCAAGGCAAGGCGAGGCAAAAGGCAAGGAAAGGCAAGGCAAGGCAAAAGGCAAGGCAAAAGGCAAGGTAAGGCAAGGCAAAAGGCAAGGCAAAAGGCAAGGTAAGGCAAGGCAAGGCAAGGCAAAAGGCAAGGTAAGGCAAGGCAACGCAAGGCAAAAGGCAAGGCAAGGCAAGGTAAGGCAAATGGCAAGGCAAAAGGCAACGAAAGTCAAGGCAAGGCAAAAGGCAACGCAAGGCAAAAAGGCAAGGCAAAAGTCAAGGCAAAAGGCAAGGCAAAAGACAAGGCAAAAGGCAAGGCAAGGCAAGGCAAGGCAAAAGGCAAGAAAAGGCAAGGCAAGGCAAAAGGCAATGTAAAAGGCAAGGCAACGCAAGGCAAGGGAAAAGGCAAGTCAAAAAGCAAGGCAAGGAATGGCAAGGCAAAAGGCAAGGCAAAATTCAAGGCAAAAGGCATGGCAAGCCAAGGCATAAGGCAAGGCAAAGGGAAAGGCAAGGTAAGGCAAGGCAAAAGGCAAGGCAAAAGGCAAGGTAAGGCAAGGCAAAAGGCAAGGCAAAAGGCAAGGTAAGGCAAGGCAAGGCAAGGCAAAAGGCAAGGTAAGGCAAGGCAACGCAAGGCAAAAGGCAAGGCAAGGCAAGGTAAGGCAAATGGCAAGGCAAAAGGCAACGAAAGTCAAGGCAAGGCAAAAGGCAACGCAAGGCAAAAAGGCAAGGCAAAAGTCAAGGCAAAAGGCAAGGCAAAAGACAAGGCAAAAGGCAAGGCAAGGCAAGGCAAGGCAAAAGGCAAGAAAAGGCAAGGCAAGGCAAAAGGCAATGTAAAAGGCAAGGCAACGCAAGGCAAGGGAAAAGGCAAGTCAAAAAGCAAGGCAAGGAATGGCAAGGCAAAAGGCAAGGCAAAATTCAAGGCAAAAGGCATGGCAAGCCAAGGCATAAGGCAAGGCAAAGGGAAAGGCAAGGTAAGGCAAGGCAAAAGGCAAGGCAAAAGGCAAGGCAAGGCAAGGGAGGGCAAAAGGCAAGGCAAAAGGCAAGGGAAGAGACAAGGTAAGGCAAGGCAAGGCAAAACTCAAGGCAGGGCAAGGCAAAAGGCAAGGCAAGAGGCAAGGCAAGGCAAGGCAAGAGGCAAGGCAAGGCAAGGCAAGGCAAAATGCAAGGCAAAAGGCAAGGCAAAAGGCAAGGCAAAAAGCAAGGCAAGGCAAGGCAAAAGGCAAGGCAAAATGCAAGGCACGGCAAGGCAAGGCAAGGTAACGCAAGGCAAAATGCAAGGCAAGGCGAGGCAAAAGGCAAGGCAAGGCAAGGCAAAAGGCAAGGCAAGGCAAGGCAAGGCAAGGTAAGGCAAGGCAAAGGGCAAGGCAAGGCGATGCAAAAGGGAAGACAACGCAAGGCAAGGCAAAAGGCACGGCAAAAGGCAAGGCAAGGCACGGCAAAAGGCAAGGCAAGGCAAGGCAAGGCAAAAGGCAAGGCAAAAGGCAAGGCAAGGCAAGGCAAGGCAAAAGGCAAGGAAAGGCAAGGCAAAAGGCAAGGCAAAAGGCAAGGCAACGCAAGGCAAGGCAAAAGGCAAGTCAAAAAGCAAGGCAAGGAAAGGCAAGGCAAAAGGCAAGGCAAAAGTCAAGGCAAAAGGCATGGCAAGGCAAGGCATACGGCAAGGCAAAGGGAAAGGCAAGGCAAGGCAAGGGAAAAGGCAAGGCAAAAGGCAAGGCAAGGCAGGGCAAAAGGCAAGGCAAAAGGCAAGGCAAGAGACAAGGCGAGGCAAAAGGCAAGGCAAAAGGCAAGGCAGGGCAAGGCAAAAGGCAAGGCAAGAGGCAAGGCAAGGTAAGGCAAGACAAAAGGCAAGGCAAAAGGCAAGGCAAAAGGCAAGGCAAAAAGCAAGGCAAGGCAAGGCAAAAGGCAAGGCAAAATGCAAGGCACGGCAAGGCAAGGCAAGGTAACGAAAGGCAAAATGCAAGGCAAGGCGAGGCAAAAGGCAAGGAAAGGCAAGGCAAAAGACAAGGCAAAAGGCAAGGCAAAAAACAAGGAAAGGCAAGGCAAAGGGCAAGGCAAGGCAAGGCAAGGCAAAAGGCAAGGCAAAAGGCAAGGCAAGGCAAGCCAAGGCAAAAGGCAAGGCAAAAGGCAAGGCAAGGCAAAAGGAAAGGCAAGGCAACGCAAGGGAAAAGGCAAGGCAAAAGGCAAGGCAAGGCAAATTGCCAGGCGAAAGGGAAGGCAAAAGGCAAGGAAAGCCTTGGCAGGCAAAAGGCAAGGCAAAAGATCAGGCAAGGCAAGGCAAAAGACAAGGCAAGGCAAGGCAAGGCAAAAGACAAGGCAAAAGACAAGGCAAGGCAAGGCAAGGCAAAAGGCAAGGCAAAAGGAACGGCAAAATGCAAGCCAAGGCAATGTAAGACAAATTGCAAGGCAAAAGGCAAGTAAAGGCAAGGCAAGGCAAAAGGCAAGGCAAAAGGCAAGGCAAGGCAAGGCAAAAGGCAAGGCAAGGCAAGGCAAGGCAAGAGACAAGGCAAAAGGCAAGGCAAAAGGCAAGGAAAGGCAAAATGCCAGGCAAAAGGCAAGGCAAAAGGCAAGGCAACCCTTGGCAGGCAAAAGGCAAGGCAAAAGACCAGGCAAAGCACGGCACAAGACAAGGCAAGGCAAGGCAAGGCAAAAGACAAGGCAAAAGACAAGGCAAGGCAAGGCAAAAGGCAAGGCAAAAGGAACGGCAAAAGCCAAGGCAAGGAAAGGTAAGACAAATTGCAAGGCAAAAGGCAAGGAAGGGCAAGGCAAGGCAAAAGGCAAGGCAATGCAAAAGGCAAGGCAAAAGTCAAGGCAAGGCAAGGTAAAAGGCAAGGCAAAAGGCAAGGCAAGGCAAGGCAAGGCAAAAGGCAAGGCAAAAGGCAAGGCAAAAGCAAGGCAAAAAGCAAGGCAAGGCAAGGCAAAAGGCAAGGCAAAATGCAAGGCACGGCAAGGCAAGGCAAGGTAACGCAAGGCAAAATGCAAGGCAAGGCGAGGCAAAAGGCAAGGAAAGGCAAGGCAAGGCAAAAGGCAAGGCAAAAGGCAAGGTAAGGCAAGGCAAGGCAAGGCAAAAGGCAAGGCAAGGCAAGGCAAGGCAAAAGACATGGCAAAAGACAAGGCAAGGGAAGGAAAGGCAACACAAGGCAAAAGGCAAGGCAAGGCAAGGTAAGGCAAATGGCAAGGCAAAAGGCAACGAAAGTCAAGGCAAGGCAAAAGGCAACGCAAGGCAAAAAGGCAAGGCAAAAGTCAAGGCAAAAGGCAAGGCAAAAGACAAGGCAAAAGGCAAGGCAAGGCAAGGCAAGGCAAAAGGCAAGGAAAGGCAAGGCAAGGCAAAAGGCAATGTAACAGGCAAGGCAACGCAAGTCAAGGCAAAAGGCAAGTCAAAAATCAAGGCAAGGAATGGCAAGGCAAAAGGCAAGGCAAAATTCAAGGCAAAAGGCATGGCAAGCCAAGGCATAAGGCAAGGCAAAGGGAAAGGCAAGGCAAGGCAAGGCAAAAGGCAAGGCAAAAGGCAAGGCAAGGCAAGGGAGGGCAAAAGGCAAGGCAAAAGGCAAGGGAAGAGACAAGGCAAGGCAAGGCAAGGCAAAACGCAAGGCAGGGCAAGGCAAAAGGCAAGGCAAGAGGCAAGGCAAGGCAAGGCAAGAGGCAAGGCAAGGCAAGGCAAGGCAAAAGGCAAGGCAAAAGGCAAGGCAAAAGGCAAGGCAAAAAGCAAGGCAAGGCAAGGGAAAAGGCAAGGCAAAATGCAAGGCACGGCAAGGCAAGGCAAGGCAAGGCAAGGCAAGAGACAAGGCAAAAGGCAAGGCAAAAAACAAGGAAAGGCAAGGCAAAGGGCACGGCAAGGCAAGGCAAGGCAAAAAGCAAGGCAAGGCAAGCCAAGGCAAAAGGCAAGGCAAAAGGCAAGGCAAGGCAAAAGGCAAGGCAAGGCAACGCAAGGGAAAAGGCAAGGCAAAAGGCAAGGCAAGGCAAATTGCCAGGCGAAAGGGATGGCAAAAGGCAAGGCAAGCCTTGGCAGGCAAAAGGCAAGGCAAAAGATCAGGCAAGGCAAGGCAAAAGACAAGGCAAGGCAAGGCAAGGCAAAAGACAAGGCAAAAGACAAGGCAAGGCAAGGCAAGGCAAAAGGCAAGGCAAAAGGAATGGCAAAATGCAACCCAAGGCAATGTAAGACAAATTGCAAGGCAAAAGGCAAGTAAAGGCAAGGCAAGGCAAAAGGCAAGGCAATGCAAAAGGCAAGGCAAAAGGCAAGGCAAAAGGCAAGGCAAGGCGATGCAAAAGGCAAGGCAAGGCAAGGCAAGGCAAAAGGCAAGGCAAAAGGCAAGGCAATGCAAGGCAAGGCAAGGCAAAAGGCAAGGAAAGGCAAGGCAACGCAAAAGGCAAGGCAAGGCAAGGCAAGACAAAAGGCAGGGCAAGGCAAGGCAAGGAAAGGCAAAAGGCAAGGAAAGGCAAGGCAAGGCAAAAGGCAAGGCAAGCCAAGGCACGGCAAAAGGCAAGGCAAAAGGCAAGCCTGGGCAGGCAAAAGGCAATGCAAAAGGCAAGGCAAGGCAAGGCAAAAGGCAAGGCAAAAGGCAAGGCAAGAAAAAATGCAAGGCAAGGCAAGTCAATAGGCAAGGCAAAAGGCAAAGCAAGGCAAGGCAAGGCAAAAGGCAAGGCAAAAGGCAAGGCAAGGCAAGGCAAGGCAAAAGGCAAGGAAAGTCAAGGCAAAAGGCAAGGCAAAAGGCAAGGCAATGCAAGGCAAGGCAAAAGGCAAGTCAAAAAGCAAGGCAAGGAAAGGCAAGGCAAAAGGCAAGGCAAAAGTCAAGGGAAAAGGCATGGCAAGGCAAGGCATACGGCAAGGCAAAGGGAAAGGCAAGGCAAGGCAAGGGAAAAGGCAAGGCAAAAGGCAAGGCAAGGCAGGGCAAAAGGCAAGGCAAAAGGCAAGGCAAGAGGCAAGGCGAGGCAAAAGGCAAGGCAAAAGGCAAGGCAGGGCAAGGCAAAAGGCAAGGCAAGAGGCAAGGCAAGGTAAGGCAAGACAAAAGGCAAGGCAAAAGGCAAGGCAAAAGGCAAGGCAAAAAGCAAGGCAAGGCAAAAGGCAAGGCAAAATGCAAGGCACGGCAAGGCAAGGCAAGGTAACGAAAGGCAAAATGCAAGGCAAGGCGAGGCAAAAGGCAAGGAAAGGCAAGGCAAAAGACAAGGCAAAAGGCAAGGCAAAAAACAAGGAAAGGCAAGGCAAAGGGCAAGGCAAGGCAAGGCAAGGCAAAAGGCAAGGCAAAAGGCAAGGCAAGGCAAGCCAAGGCAAAAGGCAAGGCAAAAGGCAAGGCAAGGCAAAAGGAAAGGCAAGGCAACGCAAGGGAAAAGGCAAGGCAAAAGGCAAGGCAAGGCAAATTGCCAGGCGAAAGGGAAGGCAAAAGGCAAGGAAAGCCTTGGCAGGCAAAAGGCAAGGCAAAAGATCAGGCAAGGCAAGGCAAAAGACAAGGCAAGGCAAGGCAAGGCAAAAGGCAAGGCAAAAGTAAAGGCAAGGCAAGGCAAAAGACAAGGCAAAAGGCAAGGCAAGGCAAAAGGCAAGGCAAAAGGCAAGGCAAGGCAAAAGGCAAGGCAAGGCAAAAGACACGGCAAAAGGCAACGCAAGGCAAGGCAAAAGGCAAGGCAACGCAAGGCAAGGCAACAGGCAAGGCAAGGCAAGGCAAGACAAAAGGAAAGGCAAAAGACAAGGCAAGGGAAAGCAAAAGGCAAGGCAAAAGGAGAGGCAATACAAGGCAAGGCAAGGCAAAAGGCAAGGCAAGGCAAGGCAAAAGGCAAGGCAAGGCAAGGCAAAAGGCAAGACAAAAGGCAAGGTAAGGCAAGGCAAGTCAATAGGCAAAGCAAAAGGCAAAGTAAGGCAAGGCAAGGCAAAAGGGAAGGCAAAAGGCAAGGCAAGGCAAGGCGAAATCCAAGGCAAAAGGAAAGGCAAGGCACCGCAAGGCAAAAGACAAGGCAAAAGGCAAGGCAAGGCAAGGCAAGGCAAAAGGCAAGGCAAAAGGCAAGGCAAGGCAAGTCAAGGCAAGGCAAAAGGCAAGGCAAAAGGCAAGGCAAGGCAAGGCAAGGCAAAAAGCAAGGCAGGGCAAGGCAAAAGGCAAGGCAAGAGGCAAGGCAAGGCAAGGCAAGGCAAAAGGCAAGGCAAAAGGCAAGGCAAAAAGCAAGGCAAGACAAAACAAAAGGCAAGGCAAAATGCAAGGCAAAATGCAAGGAACGGCAAGGCAAGGCAAGGTAACGCAAGGCAAAATGCAAGGCAAGGCGAGTCAAAAGGCAAGGAAAGGCAAGGCAAGGCAAAAGGCAAGGCAAAAGGCAAGGCAAGGCAAGGAAAGGCAAAAGACATGGCAAAAGACAAGGCAAGGCAACGCAAGGCAATGCAAGGCAAAAGGCAAGGCAAGGCAAGGTAAGGCAAATGGCAAGGCAAAAGGCAATGAAAGGCAAGGCAAGGCAAAAGGCAACGCAAGGCAAAAGGCAAGGAAAAAGTCAAGGCAAGGCAAAGGCAAGGCAAAAGGCAAGGCAAGACAAAGCAAAAGGCAAGGCAAGGCAAGGCAAGACAAAAGGAAAGGCAAAAGACAAGGCAAGGCAAAGCAAAAGGCAAGGCAAAAGGCGAGGCAAGGCAAGGCAAGGCAAGGCAAAAGGCTAGGCAAGGCAAGGCAAAAGGCAAGGCAAAAGGCAAGGCATAAGACAAGGCAAGTCAATAGGCAAGGCAAAAGGCAAAGCAAGGCAAGGCAAGGCAAAAGGCAAGGCAAAAGGCAAGGCAAAAGGCAAGGCAAGACAAGGCAAAAGGCAAGGCAAAACAAGGCATAAGGCAAGGCAAAAGGAAAGGCAAGGCAAGGCAAAAGACAAGGCACAAGGCAAGGCAAGGCAAGGCAAGGCAAAAGGCAAGGCAAAAGGCAAGGCAAGGCAAGGCAAGGCAAAAGGCAAGGCAAGGCAAGGCAAGGCAAAAGGCAAGACAAGGCAAGGCAAGGCAAAAGGCAAGGCAAAAGGCAAGGCAAAAGGCAAGGCAAGGCAAGGCAAGGCAAAAGGCAAGGCAAGGCAAGGCAAGGCAAAAGACAAGGCAAAAGGCAAGGCAACGCAAGGCAAGGCAAAAGGCACGGGAAAAGGCAAGGCAAAAGGCAAGGCAAGGCGAAAGGCAAGGCAAAAGGCAAGGTGAAAGGCAAGGCAAAAGGCAAGCCAAAAGGAAAGGAAAGGCAAGGCAAAAGGCAAGGCAGAAGGCAAGGCAAGGCAAGGGAAAAGGCAAGGCAAAAGGCAAGGCAAGGCAAAATGCCAGGCAAAAGGCAAGGCAAAAGGCAAGGCAAGACTTGGCAGGCAAAAGGCAAGGCAAAAGACCAGGCAAGGCAAGGCAAAAGACAAGACAAGGAAAGGCAAGGCAAAAGACAAGGCAAAAGACAAGGCAAGGCAAGGCAAGGCAAAAGGCAAGGCAAAAGGAACGGCAAAAGGCAATTCAAAGCAAGGTAAAACAAATTGCAAGGCAAAAGGCAAGGAAAGGCAAGGCAAGGCAAAATGCAAGGCAATGCAAAAGGCAAGGCAAAAGGCAAAGGTAGGCAAGGCAAGGCAAAAGGCAAGGCAAAAGGCAAGGCAAGGCAAGGCAAAAGGCAAGGCAAAAGGAAAGGCAATGCAAGGCAAGGCAAAAGACAAGGCACAAGGCAAGGCAAGGCAAGGCAAGGCAAAAGGCAAGGCAAAAGGCAAGGCAAGGCAAGGCAAGGCAAAAGGCAAGGCAAGGCAAGGCAACGCAAAAGGCAAGGCAAAAAGGCAAGGCAACGCAAGGCAAGGCAAAAGGCAAGGCAAAGGCAAGGCAAGGCAAGGCAAGGCAAAAGGCAAGGCAAAAGGCAGGGCAAAAGGCATGGCAAAAGGCAAGGCAAAAGGCAAGGCAAGGCAAGGCAAGGCAATAGCAAGGCAACAGGCAAGGCAAGAGGCAAGGCAAGGCAAGGCAAGGCAAAAGGCAAGGCAAGGCAAGGCAAAAGGCAAGGCAAGGCAAGGCAAAAGGCAAGGCAAAAGTCAAGGCAAGGCAAGGCAAAAGGCAAGGCAAAAGGCAAGGCAAAAGGCAAGGCAAAAGGCAAGGCAAAATGCAAGGCAAGGCAAAGCAAGGTAAGGTAAGCCAAGGCAAAAAGCAAGGCAAGGCGATGCAAAAGGCAAGGCAAGGCAAGGCAAGAGACAAGGCAAAAGGCAAGGCAAAAGGCAAGGCAAGGTAAGGCAAGGCAAAAGGCAAGTCAAGGCAAGGCAAGGAAAAAGGCAAGGCAAAAGGCAAGGCAAGGCAAGGCAAAAGGCAAGGCAAAAGGCAAGGCAAAAGGCAAGGCAAGGCAAAAGGCAAGGCAAAACGCAAGCAAAGCAAGGCAAGGGAAAGGCAAGAAAAAAGGCTAGGCAAGCCTTGGCAGGCAAAAGGCAAGGCAAAAGACCAGGCAAGGAAAGGCAAAAGACACGGCAAGGCAAGGCAAGGCAAAAGGCAAGGCAAGGCAAGGCAAGGCAAAAGGCAAGGCAAGAGGCAAGGCAAGGCAAGGCAAGGCAAAAGGCAAGACAAAAGGCAAGGCAAAAAGCAAGGCAAGACAAAACAAAAGGCAAGGCAAAATGCAAGGCAAAATGCAAGGAACGGCAAGGCAAGGCAAGGTAACGCAAGGCAAAATGCAAGGCAAGGCGAAGCAAAAGGCAAGGAAAGGCAAGGCAAGGCAAAAGGCAAGGCAAAAGGCAAGGCAAGGCAAAAGACATGGCAAAAGACAAGGCAAGGCAACGCAAGGCAATGCAAGGCAAAAGGCAAGGCAAGGCAAGGTAAGGCAAATGGCAAGGCAAAAGGCAATGAAAGGCAAGGCAAGGCAAAAGGCAACGCAAGGCAAAAGACAAGGAAATAGTCAAGGCAAGGCAAAGGCAAGGCAAAAGGCAAGGCAAGACAAGGCAAAAGGCAAGGCAAGGCAAGGCAAGACAAAAGGAAAGGCAAAAGACAAGGCAAGGCAAAGCAAAGGCAAGGCAAAAGGCGAGGCAAGGCAAGGCAAGGCAAGGCAAAAGGCTAGGCAAGGCAAGGCAAAAGGCAAGGCAAAAGGCAAGGCATAAGGCAAGGCAACAGGCAAGGCAAAAGGCAAGGCAAAAGGCAAGGCAAAAGGCAAGGCAAAATGCAAGGCAAGGCAAAGCAAGGTAAGGTAAGCCAAGGCAAAAGGCAAGGCAAGGCGATGCAAAAGGCAAGGCAAGGCAAGGCAAGAGACAAGGCAAAAGGCAAGGCAAAAGGCAAGGCAAGGCAAGGCAAGGCAAAAGGCAAGGCAAGGCAAGGCAAGGAAAAAGGCAAGGCAAAAGGCAAGGCAAGGCAAGGCAAAAGGCAAGGCAAAAGGCAAGGCAAAAGGCAAGGCAAGGCAAAAGGCAAGGCAAAACGCAAGCAAAGCAAGGCAAGGGAAAAGGCAAGAAAAAAGGCAAGGCAAGCCTTGGCAGGCAAAAGGCAAGGCAAAAGACCAGGCAAGGAAAGGCAAAAGACACGGCAAGGCAAGGCAAGGCAAAAGGCAAGGCAAAAGGCAAGGCCAGGCAAGGCAAGGCAAAAGTCAAGGCAAAAGGAACGGCAAAAGGCAAGGCAAAAGGCAAGGTAAGACAAATTGAAAGGCAAAAGACAAGGAAAGGCAAGGCAAGGCAAAAGGCAAGGCAAAAGGCAAGGCAAAAGGCAAGGCAATGCAAAAGGCAAGACAAAAGGCAAGGCAAGGCAAGGCAAGGCTGGGCAAAAGGCAAGGCAAAAGGCAAGGCAAGGCACAGTAAGGCAAATGGCAAGGCAAAAGGCAACGAAAGGCAAGGCAAGGCAAAAGGCAACAAAAGGCTAAAGGCAAGGCAAAAGGCAAGGCAAGGCAAAGGCAAGGCAAAAGGCAACCAAGGCAAAAGGCAAGGCAAGGCAAGACAAGCCAAAAGGCAAGGCAAGGCAAGGCAAGGCAAAAGGCAAGGCAAGGCAAGGCAAGACAAAAGGAAAGGCAAAAGACAAGGCAAGGCAAAGCAAAAGGCAGGCAAAAGGCAAGGCAAGGCAAGGCAAGGCAAAAGGCAAGGCAAAAGGCAAGGCAAGGCAAGGCAAGGCAAAAGGTAAGACAAAAGGCAAGGCAAGCCAAGGCAAGGCAAAAGGCAAGGCAAGGCAAAGCAAGGCAAGGCAAGGCAAAAGGCAAGGCAAAAGGAAAGGCAAGGCAAGGCAAAAGACAAGGCAAGGCAAGGCAAGGCAAAAGAAAAGGCAAAAGGAAAGGCAAGGCAAAAGAAAAGGCAAAAGGAAAGGAAAGGCAAAAGGCAAGGCAAAAGGCAAGGCAAAAGGCAAGGCAAGGCAAAATGCAAGGCAAGGCAAAAGACACGGCAAAAGGCAAGGCAAGGCAAGGCAAAAGGCAAGGCAAAAGGCAAGGCAACGCAAGGCAAGGCAAAAGGCAAGGCAAAAGGCAAGGCAAGGAAAGGCAAAAGGCAAGGCAAAAGGCAAGGGAAGGCAAAGGCAAGGTAAAAGGCAATGCAACGCAAGGCAAGGCAAAAGGCAAGGCAAGGCAAGGCAAGACAAAAGGAAAGGCAAAAGACAAGGCAAGGCAAAGCAAAAGGCAAGGCAAAAGGTGAGGCAATGCAAGGTAAGTGAAGTCAAAATACAAGGCAATGCAAGGCAAAAGGCAAGGCAAGGCAAGACAAAAGGCAAGAGAAAAGGCAAGGCAAGACAAGGCAAGTCAATAGGCAAGGCAGAAGGCAAAGCAAGGCAAGGCAAGGCAAAAGGCAAGGCAAAAGGCAAGGCAAGGCAAGGCGAAAGCCAAGGCAAAAGGAAAGGCAAGGCAAGGCAAGGCAAAAGACGAGGCAAACAGCAAGGCAAGGCAAGGCAAGGCAAAAGGCAAGGCAAGGCAAGGCAAGGCAGAAGGCAAGGCAAAAGGCAAGGGAAGGCAAAAGGCAAGGCAAAAGGCAAGGCAAGGCAAGGCAAGGCAAAAGAAAAGGAAAGGCAAGGCAAGGCAAAAGGCAAGGCAAAAGGCAAGGCAACGCAAGGCAAGGCAAAAGGCAAGTCAAAAGGCAAGGCAAGGAAAGGCAAGGCAAAAGGCAAGGCAAAAGTCAAGGCAAAAGGCATGGCAAGGCAAGGCATAAGGGAAGGCAAAGGGAAAGGCAAGGCAAGGCAAGGCAAAAGGCAAGGCAAAAGGCAAGGCAAGGCAAGGCAGGGCAAAAGGCAAGGCAAAAGGCAAGGCAAGAGGCAAGGCAAGGCAAGGCAAGGCAAAAGGCAAGGCAGGGCAAGGCAAAAGGCAAGGCAAGAGGCAAGGCAAGGTAAAAGGCAAGGCAAAAGGCAAGGCAAAAGGCAAGGCAAAAAGCAAGGCAAGGCAAGGCAAAAGGCAAGGCAAAATGCAAGGCACGGCAAGGCAAGGCAAGGTAAGGCAAGGCAAAAGGCAAGGTAAGGCAAGGCAAGGCAAGGCAAAAGGCAAGGCAAGGCAAGGCAAGGCAAAAGACATGGCAAAAGACAAGGCAAGGCAAGGCAAGGCAACACAAGGCAAAAGGCAAGGCAAGGAAAGGTAAGGCAAATGGCAAGGCAAAGGCAACGAAAGGCAAGGCCAGGCAAAAGGCAACGCAAGGCAAAAGGCAAGGCAAAAGGCAAGGCAAGGCAAAGGCAAGGCAACAGGCAAGGCAAGACAAGGCAAAAGGCAAGGCAAGGCAAGGCAAGACAAAAGGAAAGGCAAAAGACAAGGCAAGGCAAGGCAAGGCAAAAGGCAAGGCAAAAGGAACGGCAAAATGCAAGCCAAGGCAATGTAAGACAAATTGCAAGGCAAAAGGCAAGTAAAGGCAAGGCAAGGCAAAAGGCAAGGCAAAAGGCAAGGCAAGGCAAGGCAAAAGGCAAGGCAAGGCAAGGCAAGGCAAGAGACAAGGCAAAAGGCAAGGCAAAAGGCAAGGAAAGGCAAAATGCCAGGCAAAAGGCAAGGCAAAAGGCAAGGCAACCCTTGGCAGGCAAAAGGCAAGGCAAAAGACCAGGCAAAGCACGGCACAAGACAAGGCAAGGCAAGGCAAGGGAAAAGACAAGGCAAAAGACAAGGCAAGGCAAGGCAAAAGGCAAGGCAAAAGGAACGGCAAAAGCCAAGGCAAGGAAAGGTAAGACAAATTGCAAGGCAAAAGGCAAGGAAGGGCAAGGCAAGGCAAAAGGCAAGGCAATGCAAAAGGCAAGGCAAAAGTCAAGGCAAGGCAAGGTAAAAGGCAAGGCAAAAGGCAAGGCAAGGCAAGGCAAGGCAAAAGGCAAGGCAAAAGGCAAGGCAAAAGCAAGGCAAAAAGCAAGGCAAGGCAAGGCAAAAGGCAAGGCAAAATGCAAGGCACGGCAAGGCAAGGCAAGGTAACGCAGGGCAAAATGCAAGGCAAGGCGAGGCAAAAGGCAAGGAAAGGCAAGGCAAGGCAAAAGGCAAGGCAAAAGGCAAGGAAAGGCAAGGCAAGGCAAAAGGCAAGGCAAAAGGCAAGGCAAGGCAAGGCAAGACAAAAGGAAAGGCAAAAGACAAGGCAAGAGGCAAGGCAATGCAAGGCAAGAGGCAAGGCAAGGCAAGGCAAGGCAAAAGGCAAGGCAAAAGGCAAGGCAAAAGGCAAGGCAAAAAGCAAGGCAAGGCAAGGGAAAAGGCAAGGCAAAATGCAAGGCACGGCAAGGCAAGGCAAGGTAACGCAAGGCAAAATGCAAGGCAAGGCGAGGCAAAAGGCAAGGCAAGGCAAGGCAAAAGGCAAGGCAAAATGCAAGGCAAGACAAGGCAAAAGGCAAGGCAAGGCAAGGCAAGACAAAAGGAAAGGCAAAAGACAAGGCAAGGCAAAGCAAAAGGCAAGGCAAAAGGCGAGGCGAGGCAAGGCAAGACAAGGCAAGGCAAAAGGCTAGGCAAGGCAAGGCAAAAGGCAAGGCAAAAGGCAAGGCATAAGGCAAGGCAAGTCAATAGGCAAGGCAAAAGGCAAAGCAAGGCAAGGCAAGGCAAAAGGCAAGGCAAAAGGCAAGGCAAAAGGCAAGGCAAGGCAAGGCAAAAGGCAAGGCAAAAGGAAAGGCAAGGCAAGGCAAAAGACAAGGCACAAGGCAAGGCAAGGCAAGGCAAAAGGCAAAAGGCAAGCCAAAAGGCAAGGCAAGGCAAGGCAAGGCAAAAGGCAAGACAAGGCAAGGCAAGGCAAAAGGCAAGGCAAAAGGCAAGGCAAAAGGCAAGGCAAGGCAAGGCAAGGCAAAAGGCAACGCAAGGCAAGGCAAGACAAGGCAAGGCAAAAGACAAGGCAAAAGGCAAGGCAAGGCAAAAGGCAAGGCAAAAGGCAATGCAAGGCAAGGCAAAAGGCAAGGCAAAAGGCAAGGCAAAAGGCAAGGCAAAATGCAAGGCAAGGCAAGGAAAGGCAAAAGTCAAGGCAAGGCAAGGCAAAGAAAAAGGCAAGGCAAAAGGCATTGCAAGGCAAGCCAAGGCAAAAGGCAAGGCAAAATGCAAGGCAAGCCAAGGCAAAAGGCAGGGCAAAAGGCAAGGCAAGGGAAAAGGCAAGGCAAAAGTCAAGGCAAGCCTTGGCAGGCAAAAGGCAAGGCAAAAGACCAGGCAAGGAAAGGCAAAAGACAAGGCAAGGCAAGGCAAGGCAAAAGGCAAGGCAAAAGGCAAGGCAAGGCAAGGCAAAAGGCAAGGCAAAAGGAACGGCAAAAGGCAAGGCAAGGCAAGGTAAGAAAAATTGAAAGGCAAAAGGCAAGGAAAGGCAAGGCAAGGCAAAAGGCAAGGCAATGGAAAAGGCAAGGCAAAAGGCAAGGCAAGGCAAGGCAAAAAGCAAGGCAAGGCAAAAGGCAAGGCAAAAGGCAAGGCAAAAGGCAAGGCAAAAGGCAAGGCAAAAGGCACGACAAGGCAAAAGGCAAGGCAAAAGGAAAGGCAAGGTAAGGCAAGGCAAAAGGCAAGGCAAAAGGCAAGGCAATGCAAAAGGCAAGGCAAAAGGCAAGGCAAGGCAAGGCAAGGCAAGGCAAGGCAAAAGGCAAGGCAAAAGGCAAGGCAAGGCAAGGTAAGGCAAATGGCAAGGCAAAAGGCAACGAAAGGCAAGGCAAGGCAAAAGGCAACGCAAGTCAAAAGGCAAGGAAAGGCAAGGCAAGGCACTAGGCAAGGCAATGGAAAAGGCAAGGCAAAAGGCAAGGCAAGGCAAGGCAAAAAGCAAGGCAAGGCAAAAGGCAAGGCAAAAGGCAAGGCAAAAGGCAAGGCAAAAGGCAAGGCAAAAGGCACGACAAGGCAAAAGGCAAGGCAAAAGGCAAGGCAAGGCAAGGCAAGGCAAAAGGCAAGGCAAAAGGCAAGGCAATGCAAAAGGCTAGGCAAAAGGCAAGGCAAGGGAAGGCAAGGCAAGGCAAGGCAAAAGGCAAGGCAAAAGGCAAGGCAAGGCAAGGTAAGGCAAATGGCAAGGCAAAAGGCAACGAAAGGCAAGGCAAGGCAAAAGGCAACGCAAGTCAAAAGGCAAGGCAAGGCAAAGGCAAGGCAAAAGGCAAGTCAAAGCAAAAGGCAAGGCAAGACAAGTCAAAAGGCAAGGCAAGGCAGGCAAAAGGCAAGGCAAGGCAAGGCAAGACAAAAGGAAAGGCAAAAGAAAAGGCAAGGCAAAGCAAAAGGAAAGGCAAAAGGCAAGGCAAGGCAACTCAAGGCAAAAGGCAAGGCAAAAGGCAAGGCAAGGCAAGGCAAGACAAAAGGCAAGACAAAAGGCAAGGCAAGGCAAGGCAAGGCAAAAGGCAAGGCAAGGCAAGGCAAAAGGCAAGGCAAGGCAAGGCAAAAGGCAAGGCAAGGCAAAGCAAGGCAAGGCAAGGCAAAAGGCAAGGCAAAAGGAAAGGCAAGGCAAGGCAAAAGACAAGGCAAAAGGCAAGGCAAGGCAAAAGGCAAGGCAAAAGGCAAGGCAAGGCAAAAGGCAAGGCAAGGCAAAAGACACGGCAAAAGGCAACGCAAGGCAAGGCAAAAGGCAAGGCAACGCAAGGCAAGGCAACAGGCAAGGCAAGGCAAGGCAAGACAAAAGGAAAGGCAAAAGACAAGGCAAGGGAAAGCAAAAGGCAAGGCAAAAGGAGAGGCAATGCAAGGCAAGGCAAGGCAAAAGGCAAGGCAAGGCAAGGCAAAAGGCAAGGCAAGGCAAGGCAAAAGGCAAGACAAAAGGCAAGGTAAGGCAAGGCAAGTCAATAGGCAAAGCAAAAGGCAAAGTAAGGCAAGGCAAGGCAAAAGGGAAGGCAAAAGGCAAGGCAAGGCAAGGCGAAATCCAAGGCAAAAGGAAAGGCAAGGCACCGCAAGGCAAAAGACAAGGCAAAAGGCAAGGCAAGGCAAGGCAAGGCAAAACGCAAGGCAAAAGGCAAGGCAAGGCAAGTCAAGGCAAGGCAAAAGGCAAGGAAAGGCAAGGCAAGGCAAAAGGCAAGGCAAAAGGCAAGGCAAGGCAAGGCAAGGCAAAAAGCAAGGCAGGGCAAGTCAAAAGGCAAGGCAAGAGGCAAGGCAAGGCAAAGCAAGGCAAAAGGCAAGGCAAAAGGCAAGGCAAAAAGCAAGGCAAGACAAAACAAAAGGCAAGGCAAAATGCAAGGCAAAATGCAAGGAACGGCAAGGCAAGGCAAGGTAACGCAAGGCAAAATGCAAGGGAAGGCGAGGCAAAAGGCAAGGAAAGGCAAGGCAAGGCAAAAGGCAAGGCAAAAGGCAAGGCAAGGCAAGGAAAGGCAAAAGACATGGCAAAAGACAAGGCAAGGCAACGCAAGGCAATGCAAGGCAAAAGGCAAGGCAAGGCAAGGTAAGGCAAATGGCAAGGCAAAAGGCAATGAAAGGCAAGGCAAGGCAAAAGGCAACGCAAGGCAAAAGGCAAGGAAAAAGTCAAGGCAAGGCAAAGGCAAGGCAAAAGGCAAGGCAAGACAAAGCAAAAGGCAAGGCAAGGCAAGGCAAGACAAAAGGAAAGGCAAAAGACAAGGCAAGGCAAAGCAAAAGGCAAGGCAAAAGGCGAGGCAAGGCAAGGCAAGGCAAGGCAAAAGGCTAGGCAAGGCAAGGCAAAAGGCAAGGCAAAAGGCAAGGCATAAGACAAGGCAAGTCAATAGGCAAGGCAAAAGGCAAAGCAAGGCAAGGCAAGGCAAAAGGCAAGGCAAAAGGCAAGGCAAAAGGCAAGGCAAGACAAGGCAAAAGGCAAGGCAAAACAAGGCATAAGGCAAGGCAAAAGGAAAGGCAAGGCAAGGCAAAAGACAAGGCACAAGGCAAGGCAAGGCAAGGCAAGGCAAAAGGCAAGGCAAAAGGCAAGGCAAGGCAAGGCAAGGCAAAAGGCAAGGCAAGGCAAGGCAAGGCAAAAGGCAAGACAAGGCAAGGCAAGGCAAAAGGCAAGGCAAAAGGCAAGGCAAAAGGCAAGGCAAGGCAAGGCAAGGCAAAAGGCAAGGCAAGGCAAGGCAAGGCAAAAGACAAGGCAAAAGGCAAGGCAACGCAAGGCAAGGCAAAAGGCACGGCAAAAGGCAAGGCAAAAGGCAAGGCAAGGCGAAAGGCAAGGCAAAAGGCAAGGTGAAAGGCAAGGCAAAAGGCAAGCCAAAAGGAAAGGAAAGGCAAGGCAAAAGGCAAGGCAGAAGGCAAGGCAAGGCAAGGGAAAAGGCAAGGCAAAAGGCAAGGCAAGGCAAAATGCCAGGCAAAAGGCAAGGCAAAAGGCAAGGCAAGACTTGGCAGGCAAAAGGCAAGGCAAAAGGCAAGGCAACGCAAGGCAAGGCAAAAGACAAGGCAAGGAAAGGCAAGGCAAAAGACAAGGCAAAAGACAAGGCAAGGCAAGGCAAGGCAAAAGGCAAGGCAAAAGGAACGGCAAAAGGCAATTCAAGGCAAGGTAAAACAAATTGCAAGGCAAAAGGCAAGGAAAGGCAAGGCAAGGCAAAATGCAAGGCAATGCAAAAGGCAAGGCAAAAGGCAAAGGTAGGCAAGGCAAGGCAAAAGGCAAGGCAAAAGGCAAGGCAAGGCAAGGCAAAAGGCAAGGCAAAAGGAAAGGCAATGCAAGGCAAGGCAAAAGACAAGGCACAAGGCAAGGCAAGGCAAGGCAAGGCAAAAGGCAAGGCAAAAGGCAAGGCAAGGCAAGGCAAGGCAAAAGGCAAGGCAAGGCAAGGCAACGCAAAAGGCAAGGCAAAAAGGCAAGGCAACGCAAGGCAAGGCAAAAGGCAAGGCAAAGGCAAGGCAAGGCAAGGCAAGGCAAAAGGCAAGGCAAAAGGCAAGGCAAAAGGCATGGCAAGGCAAGGCATAAGGCAAGGCAAAAGGCAAGGCAACACAAGGAAAGGCAAAAGGCAAGGCAAAAGGCAAGGCTAGGCAAGGCAAGGCAAAAAGCAAGGCAACAGGCAAGGCAAGAGGCAAGGCAAGGCAAGGCAAGGCAAAAGGCAAGGCAAGGCAATGCAAAAGGCAAGGCAAAAGGCAAGGCAAGGCAAGGCAAAAGGCAAGGCAAAAGGCAAGGCAAAAGGCAAGGCAAAAGGCAAGGCAAAATGCAAGGCAAGGCAAAGCAAGGTAAGGTAAGCCAAGGCAAAAGGCAAGGCAAGGCGATGCAAAAGGCAAGGTAAGGCAAGGCAAGAGACAAGGCAAAAGGCAAGGCAAAAGGCAAGGCAAGGCAAGGCAAGGCAAAAGGCAAGTCAAGGCAAGGCAAGGAAAAAGGCAAGGCAAAAGGCAAGGCAAGGCAAGGCAAAAGGCAAGGCAAAAGGCAAGGCAAAAGGCAAGGCAAGGCAAAAGGCAAGGCAAAACGCAAGCAAAGCAAGGCAAGGGAAAGGCAAGAAAAAAGGCTAGGCAAGCCTTGGCAGGCAAAAGGCAAGGCAAAAGACCAGGCAAGGAAAGGCAAAAGACACGGCAAGGCAAGGCAAGGCAAAAGGCAAGGCAAGGCAAGGCAAGGCAAAAGGCAAGGCAAGAGGCAAGGCAAGGCAAGGCAAGGCAAAAGGCAAGGCAAAAGGCAAGGCAAAAAGCAAGGCAAGACAAAACAAAGGGCAAGGCAAAATGCAAGGCAAAATGCAAGGAACGGCAAGGCAAGGCAAGGTAACGCAAGGCAAAATGCAAGGCAAGGCGAAGCAAAAGGCAAGGAAAGGCAAGGCAAGGCAAAAGGCAAGGCAAAAGGCAAGGCAAGGCAAAAGACATGGCAAAAGACAAGGCAAGGCAACGCAAGGCAATGCAAGGCAAAAGGCAAGGCAAGGCAAGGTAAGGCAAATGGCAAGGCAAAAGGCAATGAAAGGCAAGGCAAGGCAAAAGGCAACGCAAGGCAAAAGGCAAGGAAATAGTCAAGGAAAGGCAAAGGCAAGGCAAAAGGCAAGGCAAGACAAGGCAAAAGGCAAGGCAAGGCAAGGCAAGACAAAAGGAAAGGCTAAAGAAAAGGCAAGGCAAAGCAAAGGCAAGGCAAAAGGCGAGGCAAGGCAAGGCAAGGCAAGGCAAAAGGCTAGGCAAGGCAAGGCAAAAGGCAAGGCAAAAGGCAAGGCATAAGGCAAGGCAAGTCAATAGGCAAGGCAAAAGGCTAGGCAAGGCAAAAGCCAAAGCAAGGCAAGGCAAGGCAAAAGGCAAGGCAAAAGGCAAGGCAAAAGGCAAGGCAAGACAAGGCAAAAGGCAAGGCAAAAGGAAAGGCAAGGCAAGGCAAAAGACAAGGCACAAGGCAAGGCAAGGCAAGGCAAGGCAAAAGGCAAGGCAAAAGGCAAGGCAAGGCAAGGCAAGGCAAAAGGCAAGGCAAGGCAAGGCAAGGCAAAAGGCAAGACAAGGCAAGGCAAGGCAAAAGGCAAGGCAAAAGGCAAGGCAAAAGGCAAGGCAAGGCAAGGCAAGGCAAAAGGCAAGGCAAGGCAAGGCAAGGCAAAAGACAAGGCAAAAGGCAAGGCAACGCAAGGCAAGGCAAAAGGCACGGCAAAAGGCAAGGCAAAAGGCACGGCAAAAGGCAAGGCAAAAGGCAAGGCAAGGCGAAAGGCAAGGCAAAAGGCAAGGTGAAAGGCAAGGCAAAAGGCAAGGCAAAAGGGAAGGAAAGGCAAGGCAAAAGGCAAGGCAGAAGGCAAGGCAAGGCAAGGCAAGGGAAAAGGCAAGGCAAAAGGCAAGGCAAGGCAAAATGCCAGGCAAAAGGCAAGGCAAAAGGCAAGGCAAGACTTGGCAGGCAAAAGGCAAGGCAAAAGACCAGGCAAGGCAAGGAAAAAGACAAGGCAAGGCAAGGCAAGGCGAAAGACAAGGCAAAAGACAAGGCAAGGCAAGGCAAGGCAAAAGGCAAGGCAAAAGGCAAGGCAAGGCAAGGCAAGGCAAAAGGCAAGGCAAGGCAAGGCAAGGCAAAAGGTAAGGCAAAAAGGCAAGGCAACGCACGGCAAGGCAAAAGGCAAGGCAAAGGCAAGGCAAGGCAAGGCAAAAGGCAAGGCAAAAGGCAAGGAAAAAGGCATGGCAAGGCAAGGCATAAGGCAAGGCAAAAGGCAAGGCAACACAAGGAAAGGCAAAAGGCAAGGCAAAAGGCAAGGCAAGGCAAGGCAAGGCAAAAGGCAAGGCAACAGGCAAGGCAAGAGGCAAGGCAAGGCAAGGCAAGGCAAAAGGCAAGGCAAGGCAAGGCAAAAGGCAAGGCAAAAGGCAAGGCAAGGCAAGGCAACAGGCAAGGCAAAAGGCAAGGCAAAAGGCAAGGCAAAAGGCAAGGCAAAATGCAAGGCAAGGCAAAGCAAGGTAAGGTAAGCCAAGGCAAAAGGCAAGGCAAGGCGATGCAAAAGGCAAGGCAAGGCAAGGCAAGAGACAATGCTAAAGGCAAGGCAAAAGGCAAGGCAAGGCAAGGCAAGGCAAAAGGCAAGGCAAGGCAAGGCAAGGAAAAAGGCAAGGCAAAAGGCAAGGCAAGGCAAGGCAAAAGGCAAGGCAAAAGGCAAGGCAAAAGGCAAGGCAAGGCAAAAGGCAAGGCAAAACGCAAGCAAAGCAAGGCAAGGGAAAAGGCAAGAAAAAAGGCAAGGCAAGCCTTGGCAGGCAAAAGGCAAGGCAAAAGACCAGGCAAGGAAAGGCAAAAGACACGGCAAGGCAAGGCAAGGCAAAAGGCAAGGCAAAAGGCAAGGCCAGGCAAGGCAAGGCAAAAGTCAAGGCAAAAGGAACGGCAAAAGGCAAGGCAAAAGGCAAGGTAAGACAAATTGAAAGGCAAAAGACAAGGAAAGGCAAGGCAAGGCAAAAGGCAAGGCAAAAGGCAAGGCAAAAGGCAAGGCAATGCAAAAGGCAAGACAAAAGGCAAGGCAAGGCAAGGCAAGGCTGGGCAAAAGGCAAGGCAAAAGGCAAGGCAAGGCACAGTAAGGCAAATGGCAAGGCAAAAGGCAAGGCAAGGCAAGGCAAGGCAAAAGGCAACCAAGGCAAAAGGCAAGGCAAGGCAAGACAAGCCAAAAGGCAAGGCAAGGCAAGGCAAGGCAAAAGGCAAGGCAAGGCAAGGCAAGACAAAAGGCAAGAGAAAAGGCAAGGCAAGACAAGGCAAGTCAATAGGCAAGGCAGAAGGCAAAGCAAGGCAAGGCAAGGCAAAAGGCAAGGCAAAAGGCAAGGCAAGGCAAGGCGAAAGCCAAGGCAAAAGGAAAGGCAAGGCAAGGCAAGGCAAAAGACGAGGCAAACAGCAAGGCAAGGCAAGGCAAGGCAAAAGGCAAGGCAAGGCAAGGCAAGGCAAGGCAGAAGGCAAGGCAAAAGGCAAGGGAAGGCAAAAGGCAAGGCAAAAGGCAAGGCAAGGCAAGGCAAGGCAAAAGAAAAGGAAAGGCAAGGCAAGGCAAAAGGCAAGGCAAAAGGCAAGGCAACGCAAGGCAAGGCAAAAGGCAAGTCAAAAGGCAAGGCAAGGAAAGGCAAGGCAAAAGGCAAGGAAAAAGTCAAGGCAAAAGGCATGGCAAGGCAAGGCATAAGGGAAGGCAAAGGGAAAGGCAAGGCAAGGCAAGGCAAAAGGCAAGGCAAAAGGCAAGGCAAGGCAAGGCAGGGCAAAAGGCAAGGCAAAAGGTAAGGCAAGAGGCAAGGCAAGGCAAGGCAAGGCAAAAGGCAAGGCAGGGCAAGGCAAAAGGCAAGGCAAGAGGCAAGGCAAGGCAAGGCAAGGTAAAAGGCAAGGCAAAAGGCAAGGCAAAAGGCAAGGCAAAAAGCAAGGCAAGGCAAGGCAAAAGGCAAGGCAAAATGCAAGGCACGGCAAGGCAAGGCAAGGTAAGGCAAGGCAAAAGGCAAGGTAAGGCAAGGCAAGGCAAGGCAAAAGGCAAGGCAAGGCAAGGCAAGGCAAAAGACATGGCAAAAGACAAGGCAAGGCAAGGCAAGGCAACACAAGGCAAAAGGCAAGGCAAGGCAAGGTAAGGCAAATGGCAAGGCAAAGGCAACGAAAGGCAAGGCCAGGCAAAAGGCAACGCAAGGCAAAAGGCAAGGCAAAAGGCAAGGCAAGGCAAAGGCAAGGCAACAGGCAAGGCAAGACAAGGCAAAAGGCAAGGCAAGGCAAGGCAAGACAAAAGGAAAGGCAAAAGACAAGGAAAGGCAAAGCAAAAGGCAAGGAAAAAGGCGAGGCACGGCAAGGCAACGCAAGGCAAAAGGCAAGGCAAGGCAAGGCAAAAGGCAAGGCAAGGCAAGGCAAGTCATTAGGCAAGGCAAAAGGCAAAGCAAGGCAAGGCACGGCAAAAGGCAAGGCAAAAGGCAAGGCAAAAGGCAAGGCAAGGCAAGGCAAAAGGCAAGGCAAAAGAAAAGGCAAGGTAAGGCAAGGTAAAAGGCAAGGCAAAAGGCAAGGCAAGGCAAGGCAAAAGGCAAGGCAAAAGGCAAGGCAAAAGGCAAGGCAAGGCAAAAGGCAAGGCAAAAGGCAAGGCAAGGCGAGGCAAAAGGCAAGGCAAGGCAAGGCAAAGCAAAAGGCAAAGCAAAAGGCAAGGGAAAAGGCAAGGCAAGGCAAGGCAAAAGGCAAGGCAAAAGGCAAGGCAAGGCAAGGCAAAAGGCAATGCAAAAGGAAAGGCAAGGCAAGGCGAAAGGCAAGGCAAGGCAAGGCAAGGCAAAATACAAGGCAACGCAAGGCAAGGCAAAAGGCAAGGCAACGCAAGGCAAGGCAAAAGGCAAGGCAAAAGGCAAGGCAAGGCAAGGCAAGGCAAGGCAAGAGACAAGGCAAAAGGCAAGGCAAAAAACAAGGAAAGGCAAGGCGAAAGGCAAGGCAAGGCAAGGCAAGGCAAAATACAAGGCAACGCAAGGCAAGGCAAAAGGCAAGGCAACGCAAGGCAAGGCAAAAGGAAAGGTAAAAGGCAAGGCAAAAGGCAAGGCAAAAGGCAAGGCAAAAAGCAAGGCAAGGCAAGGCAAAAGGCAAGGCAAAATGCAAGGCACGGCAAGGCAAGGCAAGGTAAGGCAAGGCAAAAGGCAAGGTAAGGCAAGGCAAGGCAAGGCAAAAGGCAAGGCAAGGCAAGGCAAGGCAAAAGACATGGCAAAAGACAAGGCAAGGCAAGGCAAGGCAACACAAGGCAAAAGGCAAGGCAAGGCAAGGTAAGGCAAATGGCAAGGCAAAGGCAACGAAAGGCAAGGCCAGGCAAAAGGCAACGCAAGGCAAAAGGCAAGGCAAAAGGCAAGGCAAGGCAAAGGCAAGGCAACAGGCAAGGCAAGACAAGGCAAAAGGCAAGGCAAGGCAAGGCAAGACAAAAGGAAAGGCAAAAGACAAGGAAAGGCAAAGCAAAAGGCAAGGAAAAAGGCGAGGCACGGCAAGGCAACGCAAGGCAAAAGGCAAGGCAAGGCAAGGCAAAAGGCAAGGCAAGGCAAGGCAAGTCATTAGGCAAGGCAAAAGGCAAAGCAAGGCAAGGCACGGCAAAAGGCAAGGCAAAAGGCAAGGCAAAAGGCAAGGCAAGGCAAGGCAAAAGGCAAGGCAAAAGAAAAGGCAAGGTAAGGCAAGGTAAAAGGCAAGGCAAAAGGCAAGGCAAGGCAAGGCAAAAGGCAAGGCAAAAGGCAAGGCAAAAGGCAAGGCAAGGCAAAAGGCAAGGCAAAAGGCAAGGCAAGGCGAGGCAAAAGGCAAGGCAAGGCAAGGCAAAGCAAAAGGCAAAGCAAAAGGCAAGGGAAAAGGCAAGGCAAGGCAAGGCAAAAGGCAAGGCAAAAGGCAAGGCAAGGCAAGGCAAAAGGCAAGGCAAAAGGCAAGGCAAGGCAAGGCAAAAGGCAATGCAAAAGGAAAGGCAAGGCAAGGCGAAAGGCAAGGCAAGGCAAGGCAAGGCAAAATACAAGGCAACGCAAGGCAAGGTAAAAGGCAAGGCAACGCAAGGCAAGGCAAAAGGCAAGGCAAAAGGCAAGGCAAGGCAAGGCAAGGCAAGGCAAGAGACAAGGCAAAAGGCAAGGCAAAAAACAAGGAAAGGAAAGGCAAAGGGCACGGCAAGGCAAGGCAAGGCAAAAGGCAAGGCAAAAGGCAAGGCAAGGCAAGCCAAGGCAAAAGGCAAGGCAAAAGGCAAGGCAAGGCAAAAGGCAAGGCAAGGCAAGGCAAAATACAAGGCAACGCAAGGCAAGGTAAAAGGCAAGGCAACGCAAGGCAAGGCAAAAGGCAAGGCAAAAGGCAAGGCAAGGCAAGGCAAGGCAAGGCAAGAGACAAGGCAAAAGGCAAGGCAAAAAACAAGGAAAGGAAAGGCAAAGGGCACGGCAAGGCAAGGCAAGGCAAAAGGCAAGGCAAAAGGCAAGGCAAGGCAAGCCAAGGCAAAAGACAAGGCAAAAGGCAAGGCAAGGCAAAAGGCAAGGCAAGGCAACGCAAGGGAAAAGGCAAGGCAAATTGCCAGGCGAAAGGGAAGGCAAAAGGCAAGGAAAGCCTTGGCAGGCAAAAGGCAAGGCAAAAGATCAGGCAAGGCAAGGCAAAAGACAAGGCAAGGCAAGGCAAGGCAAAAGACACGGCAAAAGACAAGGCAAGGCAAGGCAAGGCAAAAGGCAAGGCAAAAGGAACGGCAAAATGCAAGGCAAGGCAAGGTAAGACAAATTGCAAGGCAAAAGGCAAGGCAAGCCAAGGCAAGGCAAAAGGCAAGGCAATCCAAAAGGCAAGGCAAGGCAAGTCAAGGCAAAAGGCAAGGCAAAAGGCAAGGCAAGAGGCAAGGCAAGGCAAGGCAAGGCAAAAGGCAAGGCAGGGCAAGGTAAAAGGCAAGGCAAGAGGCAAGGCAAGGCAAGGCAAGGTAAAAGGCAAGGCAAAAGGCAAGGCAAAAGGCAAGGCAAAAAGCAAGGCAAGGCAAGGCAAAAGGCAAGGCAAAATGCAAGGCACGGCAAGGCAAGGCAAGGTAAGGCAAGGCAAAAGGCAAGGTAAGGCAAGGCAAGGCAAGGCAAAAGGCAAGGCAAGGCAAGGCAAGGCAAAAGACATGGCAAAAGACAAGGCAAGGCAAGGCAAGGCAACACAAGGCAAAAGGCAAGGCAAGGCAAGGTAAGGCAAAAGGCAAGGCAAAGGCAACGAAAGGCAAGGCCAGGCAAAAGGCAACGCAAGGCAAAAGGCAAGGCAAAAGGCAAGGAAAGGCAAAGGCAAGGCAAAAGGCAAGGCAAGACAAGGCAAAAGGCAAGGCAAGGCAAGGCAAGACAAAAGGAAAGGCAAAAGACAAGGAAAGGCAAAGCAAAAGGCAAGGCAAAAGGCGAGGTACGACAAGGTAACGCAAGGCAAAAGGCAAGGCAAGGCAAGGCAAAAGGCAAGGCAAGGCAAGGCAAGTCATTAGGCAAGGCAAAAGGCAAAGCAAGGCAAGGCACGGCAAAAGGCAAGGCAAAAGGCAAGGCAAAAGGCAAGGCACGGCAAGGCAAGGCAAGGTAACGAAAGGCAAAAGGCAAGGCAAGGTGAGGCAAAAGGCAAGGAAAGGCAAGGCAAAAGACAAGGCAAAAGGCAAGGCAAGGCAAGGCAAAAGGCAAGGCAAGGCAAGGCAAGTCATTAGGCAAGGCAAAAGGCAAAGCAAGGCAAGGCACGGCAAAAGGCAAGGCAAAAGGCAAGGCAAAATGCAAGGCACGGCAAGGCAAGGCAAGGTAACGAAAGGCAAAAGGCAAGGCAAGGTGAGGCAAAAGGCAAGGAAAGGCAAGGCAAAAGACAAGGCAAAAGGCAAGGCAAGGCAAGGCAAGGCAAGAGACAAGGCAAAAGGCAAGGCAAAAGGCAAGGAAAGGCAAGGCAAGGCAAAAGGCAAGGCAAAAGGCAAGGGAAAAGGCAAGGCAAAAGGCAAGGCAAGGCAAAAGACAAGGCAAGGCAAAATGCCGGGCAAAAGGCAAGGCAAAAGGCAAGGCAACCCTTGGCAGGCAAAAGGCAAGGCAAAAGACCAGGCAAAGCACGGCACAAGACAAGGCAAGGCAAGGCAAGGCAAAAGACAAGGCAAAAGACAAGGCAAGGCAATGCAAAAGGCAAGGCAAAAGTCAAGGCAAGGCAAGGAAAAAAGACAAGGCAAAAGGCAAGGCAAGGCAAGGCAAGGCAAAAAGCAAGGCAAAAGGCAAGGCAAAAGGCAAGGCAAGGCAAAAGGCAAGGCAAAAGGAAAGGCAAGGCAAGGCAAAAGGCAAGGTAAAGGGAAAGGAAAGGCAAGGCAAAAGGCAAGGCAAAAGGCAAGGCAAGGCAAGGCAGGGCAAAAGGCAAGGCAAAAGGCAAGGCAAGAGGCAAGGCAAAAGGCAAGGCAAGAGGCAAGGCAAGAAAAGGCAGGGCAAAAGGAAAGGCAAAAGGCAAGGCAAGGCAAGGCAAAAGGCAAGGCAAAAGGCAAGGCAAAATGCAAGCCAAGGCAGGGCACAAGGCAAGGCAAGGCAGGGCAAAAGTCAAGGCAAAAGGCTAGGCAAAGGGAAAGGCAAAAGGCAAGGCAAGGCAAGGCAGGTCAAAAGGCAAGGCAAAAGGCAAGGCAAGGCAAGGCAAGGCGAAAGGCAAGGCACAAGGCAAGGTAAGGCAAGGCAAAAGGAAAGGCAAGGCACGGCAAGGCAAAAGGCAAGGCAAAAGGCAAGGCAAGGCAAGGCAAAACGCACGGCAAGGAAAGGCAAGGCAAAAGACAGGGCAAGGCAATGCAAGGCGAAAGTCAAGGCAACAGGCAAGGCAAAGCAAAAGGCAAGGCAAAACGCAAGGCAAGGCAAGGCAAGGCAAAAGGCAAGGCAAAGGCAAGGCAAGGCAAGGCAAAAGGCAAGGAAAAAGGCAAGGCAAAAGACAAGGCAAGGCAAAGGCAAGGCAAAAGGCAAGGCAAGGCAAGGCAAGGCAAAAGGAAAGGCAAAAGGCAAGGCAAGGCAAGGCAAGGTAAGGCAAGGCAAAAGGCAAGGCAAGGCGATGCAAAAGGCAAGGCAACGCAAGGCAAGGCAAAAGGCAAGGCAAAAGGCAAGGCAAGGCAAGGCAAGGGACAAGGCAAAAGGCAGGGCAAAAGGCAAGGCAAGGCAAGGCAAAAGGCAAGGCAAGGCAAGGCAAGGAAAAAGGAAAAGGCAAAAGGCAAGGCAAGGCAAGCCAAGGTAAAAGGCAAGGTAAAAGGCAAGGCAAGGCAAAAGGCAAGGCAAAAGACAAGGCAAGGCAAGGCAAGGGAAAAGGCAAGGCAAAAGGCAAGGCAAGGCAAAATGCCAGGCAAAAGGCAAGGCAAAAGGCAAGGCAAGACTTGGCAGGCAAAAGACAAGGCAAAAGACAAGGCAAGGCAAGGCAAGGCAAAAGGCAAGGCAAAGGCAAGGCAAGGCAAGGCAAGGCAAGATAAGACAAATTGCAAGGCAAAACGCAAGGAAAGGCAAGGCAAGGCAAAAGGCAAGACAAGGCAAATGGCAAGGCAATGCAAAAGGCAAGGCAAAAGGCAAGGCAAGGCGAAGCAAAAGGCAAGGCAAGGCAAGGCAAGGCAAGGCAAAAGGCAAGGAAAGGCAAGGCAAGGCAAAAGGCAAGGCAAGCCTTGGCAGGCAAAAGGCAAGGCAAAAGACCAGGCAAGGCAAGGCAAAAGAAAAGGAAAGGCAAGGCAAGGCAAAAGACAACGCAAAAGACAAAAGGCAAGGCAAGGCAAGGCAAAAGGCAAGGCAAAAGGCAAGGCAAGGCAAGGCAAGGCGAAAGGCAAGGCACAAGGCAAGGTAAGGCAAGGCACAAGGCAAGGTAAGGCAAGGCAAAAGGAAAGGCAAAGCAAGGCAAGGCAAAAGGCAAGGCAAAAGGCAAGGCAAGGCAAGGCAAAAGGCAAGGCAAGAAAAGGCAAGGCTAAAGACAGGGCAAGGCAAGCCAAGGCACGGCAAAAGGCAAGGCAAAAGGCAAGCCTGGGCAGGCAAAAGGCAATGCAAAAGGCAAGGCAAGGTAAGGCAAAAGGCAGGGCAAGGCAAGGAAATGCAAAACGCAAGGCAAAAGGCAAGGCAAGGCAAGGCAACAGGCAAGGCAAAAGGCAAGGCTTGGCAAGGCAAAAGGCAAGAAAAAAGGCAAGGCAGGGCAAGTCAATAGGCAAGGCAAAAGGCAAAGCAAGGCAAGGCAAGGCAAAAGGTAAGGCAAAAGGCAAGGCAAGGCAAGGCGAAAGCCAAGACAAAAGGAAATGCAAGGCAAGGCAAGGCAAAAGGCAAGGCAAAAGGCAAGGCAAGGCAAGGCAAGGCAAAAGGCAAGGAAAGGCAAGGCAAAAGGCAAGGCAAAAGGCAAGGCAACGCAAGGCAAGGCAAAAGGCAAGTCAAAAAGCAAGGCAAGGAAAGGCAAGGCAAAAGGCAAGGCAAAAGTCAAGGCAAAAGGCATGGCAAGGCAAGGCATACGGCAAGGCAAAGGGAAAGGCAAGGCAAGGCAAGGCAAAAGGCAAGGCAAAAGGCAAGGCAAGGCAGGGCAAAAGGCAAGGCAAAAGGCAAGGCAAGAGGCAAGGCGAGGCAAAAGGCAAGGCAAAATGCAAGGCACGGCAAGGCAAGGCAAGGTAACGAAAGGCAAAAGGCAAGGCAAGGCAAGGCAAAAGGCAAGGCAAAATGCAAGGCACGGCAAGCCAAGGCAAGGTAACGAAAGGCAAAAGGCAAGGCAAGGCGAGGCAAAAGGCAAGCCAAGGCGAGGCAAAAGGCAAGGCAAGGCAAGGAAAGGCAAGAGACAAGGCAAAAGGCAAGGCAAAAGGCAAGGAAAAGCAAGGCAAGGCAAAAGGCAAGGCAAAAGGCAAGGGAAAAGGCAAGGCAAAAGGCAAGGAAAGGCAAGGCAAGGCAAAAGGCAAGGCAAAAGGCAAGGGAAAAGGCAAGGCAAAAGGCAAGGAAAGGCAAAATGCCAGGAAATAGGCAAGGCAAAAGGCAAGGCAACCCTTGGCAGGCAAAAGGCAAGGCAAAAGACCAGGCAAAGCACGGCACAAGACAAGGCAAGGCAAGGCAAGGCAAAAGACAAGGCAAAAGACAAGGCAAGGCAAGGCAAAAGGCAAGGCAAAAGGAACGGCAAAAGGCAAGGCAAGGCAAGGTAAGACAAATTGCAAGGCAAAAGGCAAGGAAGGGCAAGGCAAGGCAAAAGGCAAGGCAATGCAAAAGGCAAGGCAAAAGTCAAGGCAAGGAAAGGTAAAAGGCAAGGCAAAAGGCAAGGCAAGGCAAGGCAAGGCAAAAAGCAAGGCAAAAGGCAAGGCAAAAGGCAAGGCAAGGCAAAAGGCAAGGCAAAAGGAAAGGCAAGGCAAGGCAAAAGGCAAGGCAAAGGGAAAGGCAAGGCAAGGCAATAGGCAAGGCAAAAGGCAAGGCAAAATGCAAGCCAAGGCAGGGCACAAGGCAAGGCAAGGCAGGGCAAAAGTCAAGGCAAAAGGCTAGGCAAAGGGAAAGGCAAAAGGCAAGGCAAGGCAAGGCAGGTCAAAAGGTAAGGCAAAAGGCAAGGCAAGGCAAGGCAAGGCGAAAGGCAAGGCACAAGGCAAGGTAAGGAAAGGCAAAAGGAAAGGCAAGGCAAGGCAAGGCAAAAGGCAAGGCAAAAGGCAAGGCAAGTCAAGGCAAAAGGCAAGGCAAGAAAAGGCAAGGCAAAAGACAGGGCAAGGCAAGGCAAGGCGAAAGTCAAGGCAAAAGGCAAGGCAAAGCAAAAAGCAAGGCAAAACGCAAGGCAAGGCAAGGCAAGGCAAAAGGCAAGGCAAAAGGCAAGGCAAGGCAAGGCAAAAGGCAAGGCAAAAGGCAAGGCAAAAGACCAGGCAAGGCAAGGCAAAAGACAAGGCAAGGAAAGGCAAGGCAAAAGACAAGGCAAAAGACAAGGCAAAAGACAAGGCAAGGCAAAAGGCAAGGCAAAAGGAACGGCAAAAGGCAAGGCAAGGCAAGATAAGTCAAATTGCAAGGCAAAAGGCAAGGAAAGGTAGGCAAGGCAAAAGGCAAGGCAAGGCAAATGGCAAGGCAATGTAAAAGGCAAGGCAAAAGGCAAGGCAAGGCAAAGCAAAAGGCAAGGCAAGGCAAGGCAAAAGGCAAGGAAAGGCAAGGCAAGGCAAAAGGCAAGGCAAGCCTTGGCAGGCAAAAGGCAAGGCAAATACCAGGCAAGGCAAGGCAAAAGAAAAGGAAAGGCAAGGCAAGGCAAAAGACAAGGCAAAAGACAAAAGGCAAGGCAAGGCAAGCCAAAAGGCAAGGCAAAAGGCAAGGCAAGGCAAAGCAAGGCGAAAGGCAAGGCACAAGGCAAGGTAAGGCAAGGCACAAGGCAAGGTAAGGCAAGGCAAAAGGAAAGGCAAAGCAAGGCAAGGCAAAAGGCAAGGCAAAAGGCAAGGCAAGGCAAGGCAAAAGGCAAGGCAAGAAAAGGCAAGGCAAAAGACAGGGCAAGGCAAGGCAAGGCGAAAGTCAAGGCAAAAGGCAAGGCAAAGCAAAACGCAAGGCAAAACGCAAGGCAAGGCAAGACAAGGCAAAAGGCAAGGCAAAAGGCAAGGCAACGCAAAAGGCAAGGCAAAAGGCAAGGCAAGGCGAAGCAAAAGGCAAGGCAAGGCAGGCCAAGGCAAAAGGCAAGGCAAAAGGCAAGGCAAAAGGCAAGGCAAAAGACAAGGCAAGGCAAAGGCAAGGCAAAAGGCAAGGCAAGGCAAGGCAAGGCAAAAGGAAAGGCAAAAGGAAAGGCAAGGCAAGGCAAAAGGCAAGGCAAGGCAAGGCAAGGCAAGGTAAGGCAAGGCAAAAGGCAAGGCAAGGCGATGCAAAAGGCAAGGCAACGAAAGGCAAGGCAAAAGGCAAGGAAAAAGGCAAGGCAAGGCAAGGCAAGAGACAAGGCAAAAGGCAGGGCAAAAGGCAAGTCAAGGCAAGGCAAAAGGCAAGGCAAGGCAAGGCAAGGCAAAAGGCAAGGCAAAAGGAACGGCAAAAGGCAAGGCAAGGCAAGATAAGACAAATTGCAAGGCAAAAGGCAAGGAAAGGCAAGGCAAGGCAAAAGGCAAGGCAAGGCAAATGGCAAGGCAATGCAAAAGGCAATGCAAAAGGCAAGGCAAGGCAAAGCAAAAGGCAAGGCAAGGCAAGGCAAGGCAAGGCAAAAGGCAAGGAAAGGCAAGGCAAGGCAAAAGGCAAGGCAAGCCTTGGCAGGCAAAAGGCAAGGCAAAAGACCAGGCAAGGCAAGGCAAAAGAAAAGGCAAGGCAAGGCAAGGCAAAAGACAAGGCAAAAGACAAGGCAAGGCAAGGCAAGGCAAAAGACAAGGCAAAGCAAGGCAAGGCAAAAGGCAAGGCAAAAGGAACGGCAAAAGGCAAGGCAAGGCAAGATAAGACAAATTGCAAGGCAAAAGACAAGGCAAGGCAAAAGACCAGGCAAGGTAAGGCCAAAGAAAAGGCAAGGCAAGGCAAGGCAAAAGGCAAGGAAAGGCAAGGCAAAGCAAAAGGCAAGGCAAGGCAAGGCAAGGCAATAGGCAAGGCAAAAGGCAAGGCAAGCCAAGGCACCGCAAAAGGAAAGGCAAAAGGCAAGCCTGGGCAGGCAAAAGGCAATGCAAAAGGCAAGGCAAGGCAAGGCAAAAGGCAAGGCAAGGAAATGCAAGGCAAGGCAAAAGGCAAGGCAAAAGGCAAGACAAGGCAAGGCAAGGCAAAAGGCAAGACAAAAGGCAAGGCAAGGCAGGGCAAGGCAAAAGGCAAGGCAAAAGGCAAGGCAAGGCAAGGAAAAAGGCAAGGCAAGGCAAGGCAAAGCAAAAGGCAAGGCGAAAGGCAAGGCAAAAGGCAAGGCAAGGCAAGGCAAAAGGCAAGGCAAATCAAGGCAAGGCAAAATACAAGGCAACGCAAGGCAAGGCAAAAGGAAAGGCAAAACGCAAGGCAAGGCAAGGCAAGGCAAAAGGCAAGGCAAGGCAAGCCAAGGCAAGGTAAGGCAAGGGAAAGGGCAAGGCAAGGCGATGCAAAAGGCAAGGCAACGGAAGGCAAGGCAAAAGGCAAGGCAAAAGTCAAGGCAAGGCAAGGCAAGGCAAGAGACAAGGCAAAAGGCAAGGCAAAAGGCAAGGAAAGGCAAGGCAAAAGGCACGGCAAGGCAAGGCAAGGCAAAAGGCAAGGCAAAAGGCAAGGCAAGGCAAGCCAAGGCAAAAGGCAAGGCAAAAGGCAAGGCAAGGCAAAAGGCAAGGCAAGGCAAGGCAATGCAAAAGGCAAGGCAAAAGGCAAGGCAAGGCAAAATGCCAGGCGAAAGGGAAGGCAAAAGGCAAGGCAAGCCTTGGCAGGCAAAAGGCAAGGCAAAAGATCAGGCAAGGCAAGGCAAAAGACAAAGCAAGGCAAGGCAAGGTAAAAGACAAGGCAAAAGACAAGGCAAGGCAAAGCAAGGAAAAAGGCAAGGCAAAAGGAACGGCAAAATGCAAGGCAAGGCAAGGTAAGACAAATTGCAAGGCAAAAGGCAAGGAAAGGCAAGGCAAGGCAAAAGGCAAGGCAAGGCAAATGGCAAGGCAATGCAAAAGGCAAGGCAAAATGCAAGGCAAAAGGCAAGGCAAGGCAAGGCAAAAGGCAAGGCAAAAGGCAAGGAAAGGCAAAAGGCAAGGAAAGGCAAGGCAAGGCAAAAGGCAAGGCAAAAGGCAAGACAAGGCAAGGCAAGGCAAAAGGCAAGGAAAGGCAAGGCAAGGCAAAAGGCAAGGCAAAAGACCAGGCAAGGCAAGGCAAAAGAAAAGGCAAGGCAAGGCAAGGCAAAAGACAAGGCAAAAGACAAGGAAAGGCAAGGCAAGGCAAAAGGCAAGGCAAAAGGAACGGCAAAAGGCAAGGCAAGGCAAGATAAGACAAATTGTAAGGCAAAAGACAAGGCAAGGCAAAAGACCAGGAAAGGCAAGGCAAAAGAAAAGGCAAGGCAAGGCAAGGCAAAAGGCAAGGAAAGGCAAGGCAAGGCAAAAGGCAAGGCAAGGCAAGGCAAGGCAATAGGCAAGGCAAAAGGCAAGGCAAGCCAAGGCACCGCAAAAGGTAAGGCAAAAGGCAAGCCTGGGCAGGCAAAAGGCAATGCAAAAGGCAAGGCAAGGCAAGGCAAAAGGCAAGGCAAGGCAAGGCAAGGCAATGCAAGGCAAGGCAAAAGGCAAGGCAAAAGGCGAGGCAAGGCAAGGCAAGGCAAAAGGCAAGGCAAGGCAGGGCAAGGCAAAAGGCAAGGCAAAAGGCAAGGCAAGGCGAGGCAAAAGGCAAGGCTAAAGGAACGGCAAAAGGCAAGGCAAGGCAAGATAAGACAAATTGCAAGGCAAAAGACAAGGCAAGGCAAAAGACCAGGCAAGGCAAGGCAAAAGAAAAGGAAAGGCAAGGCAAGGCAAAAGGCAAGGAAAGGCAAGGCAAGGCAAAAGGCAAGGCAAGGCAAGGCAAGGCAATAGGCAAGGCAAAAGGCAAGGCAATAGGCAAGGCAAAAGGCAAGGCAAGCCAAGGCACCGCAAAAGGTAAGGCAAAAGGCAAGCCTGGGCAGGCAAAAGGCAATGCAAAAGGCAAGGCAAGGCAAGGCAAAAGGCAAGGCAAGGCAAGGCAAGGCAATGCAAGGCAAGGCAAAAGGGAAGGCAAAAGGCAAGGCAAGGCAAGGCAAGGCAAAAGGCAAGGCAAGGCAGGGCAAGGCAAAAGGCAAGGCAAAAGGCAAGGCAAGGCGAGGGAAAAGGCAAGGCAAGGCAAGGCAAAGCAAAAGGCAAGGCAAAAGGCAAGGCAAAAGGCAAGGCAAGGCAAGGCAAAAGGCAAGGAAAATCAAGGCAAGGCAAAATACAAGGCAACGCAAGGCAAGGCAAAAGGAAAGGCAAAAGGCAAGGCAAGGCAAGGCAAGGCAAAAGGCAAGGCAAGCCAAGGCAAGGTAAGGCAAGGGAAAGGGCAAGGCAAGGCGATGCAAAAGGCAAGGCAACGGAAGGCAAGGCAAAAGGCAAGGCAAAAGTCAAGGCAAGGCAAGGCAAGGCAAGGCAAGGCAAAAGGCAAGGCAAAAGGCAAGGAAAGGCAAGGCAAAAGGCACGGAAAGGCAAGGCAAGGCAAAAGAAAAGGCAAAAGGCAAGGCAAGGCAAGCCAAGGCAAAAGGCAAGGCAAAAGGCAAGGCAAGGCAAAAGGCAAGGCAAGGCAAGGCAATGCAAAAGTCAAGGCAAAAGGCAAGGCAAGGCAAAAGGCAAGGCAAGGCAAGGCAATGCAAAAGGCAAGGCAAAAGGCAAGGCAAGGCAAAATGCCAGGCGAAAGGGAAGGCAAACGGCAAGGCAAGCCTTGGCAGGCAAAAGGCAAGGCAAAAGACGAGGCAAGGCAAGGCAAAAGACAAGGCAAGGCAAGGCAAGGCAAAACACAAGGCAAAAGACAAGGCAAGGCAAGGCAAGGAAAAAGGCAAGGCAAAAGGAACGGCAAAATGCAAGGCAAGGCAAGGTAAGACAAATTGCAAGGCAAAAGGCAAGGAAAGGCAAGGCAAGGCAAAAGGCAAGGCAAGGCTAATGGCAAGGATTTGCAAAAGGCAAGGCAAAAGGCAAGGAAAGGCAAGGCAAAAGGCAAGGCAAAAGGCAAGGCAAGGCAAGGCAAAAGGCAAGGAAAGGCAAGGCAAGGCAAAAGGCAAGGCAAAAGGCAAGGCAAGGCAAGGCAAAAGGCAAGGCAAGGCAAAAGGCAAGGCAAAAGGCAAGGCAAAAGGCAAGGCAAGGCAAGGCAAGAGGCAAGGCAAAAGGCAAGGCTTGGCAAGGCAAAAGGCAAGGCAAGGCAAAAGGCAAGGCAAAAGGCAACGAAAGGCAAGGCAAGGCAAGTTAAGGCAAAGGACAAGGCAAAAGGCAACGAAAGGCAAGGCAAGGCAAAAGGCAAGGCAAAAGGCAAGGCAAAAGGCAAGGCAAGGCAAAAGACACGGCAAAAGGAAAGGCAAGGCAAGGCAAAAGGCAAGGCAAAATGCCTGGCAAGGCAACGCAAGGCAAAAGGCAAGGCAAAAGGCAAGGCAAAAGGCAAGGCAAGGCAAAAGACACGGCAAAAGGAAAGGCAAGGCAAGGCAAAAGGCAAGGCAAAATGCCTGGCAAGGCAACGCAAGGCAAAAGGCAAGGCAAAAGGCAAGGAAAGGCAAAGGCAAGGTAAAAGGCAAGGCAAAAGGCAAGGCAAGGCAAGGAAAGGCAAAAGGCAAGACAAAAGGCAAGGCAAGGCAAGGCAATAGGCAAGGCAAAAGGCAAAGCAAGGCAAGGCAAGGCAAAAGGCAAGGCAAGGCAAGGAAAGGCAAAAGGCAAGGCAAAAGGCAAGACAAGGCAATTCAAGGCAAAAGGCAAGCCAAAAGGCAAGGCAAAGCAAGGAAAAAGAGAAGTCAAAAAGTCAAGGCAAGGCAAGGCAAGGCAAAAGGCAAGGCAAAAGGCAAGGCAAGGCAAGGAAAGGTAAAAGGCAAGGCAAAAGACAAGGCAAGGCAAGGCAAGGCAAAAGGCAAGGCAAAAGACAAGGCAAGGCAAGGCAAGGCAAGGCAAAAGGAAAGACAAAGGGAAAGGGAAAAGGCAAGGCAAGGTAAGGTAAGACAAATGGCAAGGAAAAAGGCAAGGAAAGGCAAGGCAAGGCAAATGGCAAGGCAATGCAAAAGGCAAGGTAAAAGGCAAGGTAAAAGGCAAGGCAAGGCAAGGCAAGGCAAAAGTCAAGGCAAAATGCAAGGCAAGGCAAGACAAGGCAAAAGACAAGACAAAAGGCAAGGCAAGGCAAGGCAGGGCAAAAGGCAAGACAAAAGGCAATGCAAGAGGCAAGGCAAGGCAAGGCAAGGCAAAAGGCAAGGCAAAAGACAAGGCAAGGCAAGGCAAGGCAAAAGGCCAGGCAAAAGGAAAGGCAAAAGGCAAGCCAAGGCAAGGTAAGACAAATGGCAAGGCAAAAGGCAAGGCAAGGCAAGGCAAGGCAAAAGACAAGGAAAGGCAAGGAAAGGCAAAAGGCAAAAGGCAAAAGGCAAGGCAAGGTAAGGCAAAAGGCAAGGCAAGGCAAAGAAAAGCAAAAGGCATGGCAAAAGGCAAGGCAAGGCAAGGCAAGGCAAAAGGCAAGGCAAAAGGCAAGGCAAGGCAAGGCAAGGCAAAAGGCAAAGCAAGGCAAAAGGCAAGGCAAAAGGCAAGGCAAAAGGCAAGGCAAAAGGCAAGGCAAAAGGCAAGTCAAGGCAAGGCAAAAGGCAAGGCAAAAGGCAAGGCAAAAGGCAAGGCAAGGCAAGGCAAGGCAAAAGACAAGAAAAAAGGCAAGGCAAGGCAAGGCAAGGCAAAAAGCAAGGCAAGGCAAGTCAAGGCAAAAGGCAAGGAAAAAAGGCAAGGCAAAAGGCAAGGAAAAAAGCAAGGCAAAAGCCAAGGCAGGGCAAGGCAGGGCAAAAGGCAAGGCAAAAGGCAAGGCAAGGCAAAACAAAAGGCAAGGCAAAAGGCAAGGCAAGTCAAGGCAAAAGGCAGGGAAAAAAGGCAAGGCAAAAGCCAAGGCAGGGCAAGGCAGGGCAAAAGGCAAGGCAAAAGGCAAGGCAAGGCAAAACAAAAGGCAAGGCAAAAGGCAAGGCAAGGCAAGGGAAAAGGCAAGGCAAAAGTCAAGGCAAAAGGCAAGGCAAGGCAAGGCAAGGCAAAAGGCAAGGCAAAAGGCAAGGCAAGGCAAGGCAAGGCAAAAAGCAAGGCAGGACAAGGCAAGGCAAAAGGCAAGGCAAAAGGCAAGGCAAGAGGCAAGGCAAGGCAAGGCAGGGCAAAAGGCAACGAAAAAAGGCAAGGCAAGGCAAGGCAAGGAAAAAGGCCAGGCAAAAGGCAAGGCAAGGCAAGGCATGGCAAGGCAAGGCAGGGCAAAAGGCAAGGCAAAAGGCAAGGCAAGGCAAGGTAAAAGGCAAGGCAAAAGGCAAGGCAAGGCAAGGCAAAGGGCAAGGCAAAAGGCAAGGCAAAAGGCAAGGCAAAATGCAAGGCAAGGCAAGGCAAGGCAAGGTAAGGCAAGGCAAAAGGCAAGGCAAGGCAAGGCGAGGAAAAAGGCAAGGCAAAAGGGAAGGCAAGGCAAGGCAAAAGGCAAGGCAAGGCAAGGCAAGTCAAAAGGCACGGTAAAAGGCAAGGCAAAAGGCACGGTAAAAGGCAAGGCAAGGCAAAGCAAAGTGCAAGGCAAAAGGCAAGGCAAGGCAAAAGGCAAGGCAAGGCAAAAGGCAAGGCAATTCAAGGCAAGGCAAAAGGCAAGGCAAAAGGCAAGACAAGGCAAAGAACAACGCAAGGCAAAAGGCAAGGCAAAAGGCAAGGCAAGGCAAGGCAAAAGGCAAGGCAAGGCAAGGCAAGGCAAAAGGCAAGGCAAAAGGCAAGACAAAGCAAAAGCCAAGGCAAAAGGCAAGGCAAGGCAAGGCAAGGCAAAAGGCAAGGCAAAAGGCAAGGCAAATCAAAATGCAAGGCAAGATGCAAGGCAACGCAAGGCAAGGCAAAAGGCAAGGCAAGGCAAGGCAAGGCAAAAGGCAAGGCAAAATGCAAGGCAAGGCAAGGCAAGGCAAAAAGCAAGGCAAGGCAAGGCAAGGCAAAAGGCAAGGCAAGAAGCAAGGCAGGAGGCAAGGCAAGGCAAGGCAGGGCAAAAGGCAAAGCAAAAGGCAAGGCAAGGCAAGGCAAGGCAAAAGGCCAGGCAAAAGGGAAGTCAAGGCGAGACAAGGGAAAATGCAAGGCGAAAGGCAAGGCAAGGCAAGGCATGGCAAGGCAAGGCAAGGCAAAAGGCAAGGCAAAAGGCAAGGCAAGGCAAGGCAAAAGGCCAGGCAAAAGGCAAGGCAAGGCAAGGCAAGGCAAAAGGCAAGGCAAAAGGCGAGGCAAAAGGCAAGGCAAAATGCAAGGCAAGGCAAGGCAAGGCAAGGTAAGGCAAGGCAAAAGGCAAGGCAAGGCAAGGCAAGGAAAAAGGCAAGGCAAAAGGCAAGGCAAGGCAAGACAAAAGGCAAGGCAAGGCAAGGCAATGCAAAAGGCACGGCAAAAGGCAAGGCAAAAGGCAAGGCAAAAGGCAAGGCAAAATGTAAGGCAAAAGGCAAGGCAAAATGCAAGTCAAGGCAAGGCAAAAGACAAGGCAAAAGGCAAGGCAAAAGGCAAGGCAAGGCAAGGCAAGGCAAGGCAAAAGGCAAGACAAGGCAAGGCAAGGCAAAAAGCAAGGGAAGGCAAGGAAAGGCAAAAGGCAAGGCAAAAGGCAAGGCAAAAGGCAAGGCAAGGCAAGGCAAGGCAAAAAGCAAGGCAAGGCAAGGCAAGGCAAAAGGCAAGGCAAGAGGCAAGGCAAGAGGCAAGGCAAGGCAAGGCAGGGCAAAAGGCAACGCAAAAGGCAAGGCAAGGCAAGGCAAGGCAAAAGGCCAGGCAAAAGGCAAGTCAAGGCAAGACAAGGGAAAATGCAAGGCGAAAGGCAAGGCAAGGCAAGGCAAGGCATGGCAAGGCAAGGCAAGGCAAAAGGCAAGGCAAAAGGCAAGGCAAGGCAAGGCAAAAGGCAAGGCAAAATGCAAGGCAAGGCAAGGCAAAGTAAAAAGCAAGGCAAGGCAAGGCAAGGCAAAAGGCAAGGCAAGAAGCAAGGCAGGAGGCAAGGCAAGGCAAGGCAGGGCAAAAGGCAAAGCAAAAGGCAAGGCAAGGCAAGGCAAGGCAAAAGGCCAGGCAAAAGGGAAGTCAAGGCAAGACAAGGGAAAATGCAAGGCGAAAGGCAAGGCAAGGCAAGGCATGGCAAGGCAAGGCAAGGCAAAAGGCAAGGCAAAAGGCAAGGCAAGGCAAGGCAAAAGGCCAGGCAAAAGGCAAGGCAAGGCAAGGCAAGGCAAAAGGCAAGGCAAAAGGCGAGGCAAAAGGCAAGGCAAAATGCAAGGCAAGGCAAGGCAAGGCAAGGTAAGGCAAGGCAAAAGGCAAGGCAAGGCAAGGCAAGGAAAAAGGCAAGGCAAAAGGCAAGGCAAGGCAATACAAAAGGCAAGGCAAGGCAAGGCAATGCAAAAGGCACGGCAAAAGGCAAGGCAAAAGGCAAGGCAAAAGGCAAGGCAAAAGGTAAGGCAAAAGGCAAGGCAAAAGGCAAGTCAAGGCAAGGCAAAAGGCAAGGCAAAAGGCAAGGCAAAAGGCAAGGCAAGGCAAGGCAAGGCAAGGCAAAAGGCAAGACAAGGCAAGGCAAGGCAAAAAGCAAGGGAAGGCAAGGAAAGGCAAAAGGCAAGGCAAAAGGCAAGGCAAAAGGCAAGGCAAGGCAAGGCAAGGCAAGGCAAAAAGCAAGGCAAGGCAAGGCAAGGCAAAAGGCAAGGCAAGAGGCAAGGCAAGAGGCAAGGCAAGGCAAGGCAGGGCAAAAGGCAACGCAAAAGGCAAGGCAAGGCAAGGCAAGGCAAAAGGCCAGGCAAAAGGCAAGTCAAGGCAAGACAAGGGAAAATGCAAGGCGAAAGGCAAGGCAAGGCATGGCAAGGCATGGCAAGGCAAGGCAAGGCAAAAGGCAAGGCAAAAGGCAAGGCAAGGCAAGGCAAAAGGCAAGGCAAAAGGCAAGGCAAGGCAAGGCAAGGCAAAAGGCAAGGCAAAAGGCAAGGCAAGGCAAGGCAAGGCAAAAGGCAAGGCAAAATGCAAGACAAGGCAAGGCAAGGCAAGGTAAGGCAAGGCAAAAGGCAAGACAAGGCAAGGCAATTAAAAGGCAAGGCAAAAGGCAAGGCAAAAGGCAAGGCAAAAGGCAAGTCAAGGCAAGGCAAAAGGCAAGGAAAAAGGCAAGGCAAAAGGCAAGGCAAAAGGAAAGGCAAAAGGCAAGGCAAGGCAAGGCAAGGCAAAAGGCAAGGCAAGGCAAAAGGCAAGGCAAAATGCAAGGCAAGGCAAAAGGCAAGGCAAGGCAAGGCAAGGCAAAAAGCAAGGCATGGCAAGGCAAGGCAAAAGGAAAGGCAAAAGGCAAAGCAAAAGCCAAAGCAGGGCAAGGCAGGGCAAAAGGCAAGGCAAAAGGCAAGGAAAGGCAAGGCTAAAGGCAAGGCAAAAGGCAAGGCAAGGCAAAAGGCAAGGCAAGGCAAGGCAATGCAAAAAGCAAGGCAAGGCAAGGCAAGGCAAAAGGCAAGGCAAAAGCCAAGGCAAAAGCCAAGGCAGGGCAAGGCAGGGCAAAAGGCAAGGCAAAAGGCAAGGAAAGGCAAGGCAAAAGGCAAGGCAAAAGGCAAGGCAAGGCAAGGAAAAAGGCAAGGCAAAACGCAAGGCAAAAGGCAAGGCAAAAGGCAAGGAAAGGCAAGGCAAGGCAATAGGCAAGGCAAAAGGCAAAGCAAGGCAAGGCAAGGCAAAAGGCAAGGCAAGGCAAGGCAAGGCAAAAGGCAAGGCAAAAGGCAAGACAAGGCAATTCAAGGCAAAAGGCAAGCCAAAAGGCAAGGCAAAGCAAGGAAAAAGACAAGTCAAAAAGTCAAGGCAAGGCAAGGCAAGGCAAAAGGCAAGGCAAAAGGCAAGGCAAGGCAAGGAAAGGTAAAAGGCAAGGCAAAAGACAAGGCAAGGCAAGGCAAGGCAAAAGGCAAGGCAAAAGACAAGGCAAGGCAAGGCAAGGCAAGGCAAAAGGAAAGACAAAGGGAAAGGGAAAAGGCAAGGCAAGTTAAGGTAAGACAAATGGCAAGGAAAAAGGCAAGGAAAGGCAAGGCAAGGCAAATGGCAAGGCAATGCAAAAGGCAAGGTAAAAGGCAAGGTAAAAGGCAAGGCAAGGCAAGGCAAGGCAAAAGTCAAGGCAAAATGCAAGGCAAGGCAAGACAAGGCAAAAGACAAGACAAAAGGCAAGGCAAGGCAAGGCAGGGCAAAAGGCAAGACAAAAGGCAATGCAAGAGGCAAGGCAAGGCAAGGCAAGGCAAAAGGCAAGGCAAAAGACAAGGCAAGGCAAGGCAAGGCAAAAGGCCAGGCAAAAGGAAAGGCAAAAGGCAAGCCAAGGCAAGGTAAGACAAATGGCAAGGCAAAAGGCAAGGCAAGGCAAGGCAAGGCAAAAGACAAGGAAAGGCAAGGAAAGGCAAAAGGCAAAAGGCAAAAGGCAAGGCAAGGTAAGGCAAAAGGCAAGGCAAGGCAAAGAAAAGCAAAAGGCATGGCAAAAGGCAAGGCAAGGCAAGGCAAGGCAAAAGGCAAGGCAAAAGGCAAGGCAAGGCAAGGCAAGGCAAAAGGCAAAGCAAGGCAAAAGGCAAGGCAAAAGGCAAGGCAAAAGGCAAGGCAAAAGGCAAGGCAAAAGGCAAGTCAAGGCAATGCAAAAGGCAAGGCAAAAGGCAAGGCAAAAGGCAAGGCAAGGCAAGGCAAGGCAAAAGACAAGAAAAAAGGCAAGGCAAGGCAAGGCAAGGCAAAAAGCAAGGCAAGGCAAGTCAAGGCAAAAGGCAAGGAAAAAAGGCAAGGCAAAAGGCAAGGAAAAAAGGCAAGGCAAAAGCCAAGGCAGGGCAAGGCAGGGCAAAAGGCAAGGCAAAAGGCAAGGCAAGGCAAAACAAAAGGCAAGGCAAAAGGCAAGGCAAGTCAAGGCAAAAGGCAGGGAAAAAAGGCAAGGCAAAAGCCAAGGCAGGGCAAGGCAGGGCAAAAGGCAAGGCAAAAGGCAAGGCAAAACAAAAGGCAAGGCAAAAGGCAAGGCAAGGCAAGGCAAAAGGCAAGGCAAAAGTCAAGGCAAAAGGCAAGGCAAGGCAAGGCAAGGCAAAAGGCAAGGCAAAAGGCAAGGCAAGGCAAGGCAAGGCAAAAAGCAAGGCAGGACAAGGCAAGGGAAAAGGCAAGGCCAAAGGCAAGGCAAGAGGCAAGGCAAGGCAAGGCAGGGCAAAAGGCAACGCAAAAGGCAAGGCAAGGCAAGGCAAGGAAAAAGGCCAGGCAAAAGGCAAGGCAAGTCAAGGCATGGCAAGGCAAGGCAAGGCAAAAGGCAAGGCAAAAGGCAAGGCAAGGCAAGGTAAAAGGCAAGGCAAAAGGCAAGGCAAAAGGCAAGGCAAAAGGCAAGGCAAAAGGCAAGGCAAAATGCAAGGCAAGGCAAGGCAAGGCAAGGTAAGGCAAGGCAAAAGGCAAGGCAAGGCAAGGCGAGGAAAAAGGCAAGGCAAAAGGGAAGGCAATGCAAGGCAAAAGGCAAGGCAAGGCAAGGCAAGTCAAAAGGCACGGTAAAAGGCAAGGCAAGGCAAAGCAAAGTGCAAGGCAAAAGGCAAGGCAAGGCAAAAGGCAAGGCAAGGCAAAAGGCAAGGCAATTCAAGGCAAGGCAAAAGGCAAGGCAAAAGGCAAGACAAGGCAAAGAACAACGCAAGGCAAAAGGCAAGGCAAAAGGCAAGGCAAGGCAAGGCAAGGCAAAAGGCAAGGCAAAAGGCAAGACAAAGCAAAAGCCAAGGCAAAAGGCAAGGCAAGGCAAGGCAAGGCAAAAGGCAAGGCAAAAGGCAAGGCAAGGCAAAATGCAAGGCAAGAGGCAAGGCGACGCAAGGCAAGGCAAAAGGCACGGCAAAAGGCAAGGCAAGGCAAAGCAAAAGGCAAAGCAAGGCAGAAGGCAAGGCAAAAGGCAAGGCAAAAGGCAAGGCAAAAGGCAAGTCAAGGCAAGGCAAAAGGCAAGGAAAAAAGCAAGGCAAAAGGCAAGGCAAGGCAAGGCAAGGCAAGGCAAAAGGCAAGGCAAGGCAAAAGGCAAGGCAAGGCAAGGCAATTCAAAAAGCAAGGCAAGGCAAGGCAAGGCAAAAGGCAAGGCAAAAGCCAAGGCAAAAGCCAAGGCAGGGCAAGGCAGGGCAAAAGGCAAGGCAAAAGGCAAGGAAAGGCAAGGCAAAAGGCAAGGCAAAAGGCAAGGCAAGGCAAGGCAAAAGGCAAGGCAAAAGGCAAGGCAAAAGGCAAGGCAAAAGGCAAGGCAAGGCAAGGCAAGGCAAAAGGCAAGGCAAAATGCAAGGCAAGGCAAGGCAAGGCAAAAAGCAAGGCAAGGCAAGGCAAGGCAAAAGGCAAGGCAAGAAGCAAGGCAGGAGGCAAGGCAAGGCAAGGCAGGGCAAAAGGCAAAGCAAAAGGCAAGGCAAGGCAAGGCAAGGCAAAAGGCCAGGCAAAAGGGAAGTCAAGGCAAAACAAGGTAAAATGCAAGGCGAAGGGCAAGGCAAGGCAAGGCATGGCAAGGGAAGGCAAGGCAAAAGGCAAGGCAAAAGGCAAGGCAAGGCAAGGCAAAAGGCCAGGCAAAAGGCAAGGCAAGGCAAGGCAAGGCAAAAGGCAAGGCAAAAGGCGAGGCAAAAGGCAAGGCAAAATGCAAGGCAAGGCAAGGCAAGGCAAGGTAAGGCAAGGCAAAAGGCAAGGCAAGGCAAGGCAAGGAAAAAGGCAAGGCAAAAGGCAAGGCAAGGCAAGACAAAAGCCAAGGCAAGGCAAGGCAATGCAAAAGGCACGGCAAAAGGCAAGGCAAAAGGCAAGGCAAAAGGCAAGGCAAAAGGTAAGGCAAAAGGCAAGGCAAAAGGCAAGTCAAGGCAAGGCAAAAGGCAAGGCAAAAGGCAAGGCAAAAGGCAAGGCAAGGCAAGGCAAGGCAAGGCAAAAGGCAAGACAAGGCAAGGCAAGGCAAAAAGCAAGGGAAGGCAAGGAAAGGCAAAAGGCAAGGCAAAAGGCAAGGCAAAAGGCAAGGCAAGGCAAGACAAGGCAAGGCAAAAAGCAAGGCAAGGCAAGGCAAGGCAAAAGGCAAGGCAAGAGGCAAGGCAAGAGGCAAGGCAAGGCAAGGCAGGGCAAAAGGCAACGCAAAAGGCAAGGCAAGGCAAGGCAAGGCAAAAGGCCAGGCAAAAGGCAAGTCAAGGCAAGACAAGGGAAAATGCAAGGCGAAAGGCAAGGCAAGGCAAGGCAAGGCATGGCAAGGCAAGGCAAGGCAAAAGGAAAGGCAAAAGGCAAGGCAAGGCAAGGCAAAAGGCAAGGCAAAAGGCAAGGCAAGGCAAGGCAAGGCAAAAGGCAAGGCAAAAGGCAAGGCAAGGCAAGGCAAGGCAAAAGGCAAGGCAAAATGCAAGGCAAGGCAAGGCAAGGCAAGGTAAGGCAAGGCAAAAGGCAAGACAAGGCAAGGCAAGTAAAAAGGCAAGGCAAAAGGCAAGGCAAAAGGCAAGGCAAAAGGCAAGTCAAGGCAAGGCAAAAGGCAAGGAAAAAGGCAAGGCAAAAGGCAAGGCAAGGCAAAAGGCAAGGCAAGGCAAGGCAAGGCAAGGCAAAAGGCAAGGCAAGGCAAAAGGCAAGGCAAAATGCAAGGCAAGGCAAAAGGCAAGGCAAGGCAAGGCAAGGCAAAAAGCAAGGCATGGCAAGGCAAGGCAAAAGGAAAGGCAAAAGGCAAAGCAAAAGCCAAAGCAGGGCAAGGCAGGGCAAAAGGCAAGGCAAAAGGCAAGGAAAGGCAAGGCTAAAGGCAAGGCAAAAGGCAAGGCAAGGCAAAAGGCAAGGCAAGGCAAGGCAATGCAAAAAGCAAGGCAAGGCAAGGCAAGGCAAAAGGCAAGGCAAAAGCCAAGGCAAAAGCCAAGGCAGAGCAAGGCAGGGCAAAAGGCAAGGCAAAAGGCAAGGAAAGGCAAGGCAAAAGGCAAGGCAAAAGGCAAGGCAAGGCAAGGAAAAAGGCAAGGCAAAACGCAAGGCAAAAGGCAAGGCAAAAGGCAAGGAAAGGCAAGGCAAGGCAAAAGGCAAGGCAAAAGGAAAGGCAAGGCAAGGCAAGGCAAGGCAAAAAGCAAGGCAAGACAAGGCAAGGCAAAAGGCAAGGCAAGAAGCAAGGCAAGGCAAGGCAAGGCAAAAGGCCAGGCAAAAGGCAAGTCAAGGGAAGACAAGGGAAAATGCAAAAGACCAGGCAAGGCAAGGCAAGGCATGGCAAGGCAAGGCAAGGCAAAAGGCAAGGCAAAAGGCAAGGCAATGCAAGGCAAAAGGCAAGGCAAAATGCAAGGCAAGGCAAGGCAAGGCAAGGTAAGGCAAGGCAAAAGGCAAGGCAAGGCAAGGCAAGGAAAAAGGCAAGGCAAAAGGCAAGGCAAGGCAAGACAAAATGCAAGGCAAGGCAAGGCAAGGCAAAAGGCACGGCAAAAGGCAAGGCAAAAGGCAAGGCAAAAGGCAAGGCAAAACGCAAGGCAAAAGGCAAGTCAAGGCTAGGCAAAAGGCTAGGCAAAAGGCAAGGCAAAAGGCAAGGCAAGGCAAGGCAAGGCAAGGCAAAAGGCAAGACAAGGCAAGGCCAGGCAAAAAGCAAGGCAAGGCAAGGCAAGGAAAATGGCAAGGCAAAAGGCAAGGCAAAAGGCAAGGCAAGGCAAGGCAAGGCCAGGCAAAAAGCAAGGCAAGGCAAGGCAAGGCAAAAGGAAAGGCAAGGCAAAAGGCAAGGCAAAATGCAAGGCAAGGCAAAAGCCAAGGCAGGGCAAGGCAGGGCAACAGGCAAGGCAAAAGGCAAGGAAAGACAAGGCTAAAGGCAAGGCAAAAGGCAAGGCAAGGCAAGGCAAAAGGCAAGGCAAAAGGCAAGGCAAAAGGCAAGGAAAAAGGCAAGGCAAGGCAAGGCAAGGCAAAAGGCAAGGCAAAAGGCAAATCAAGGAAAGGCAAGGCAAAAAGCAAGGCAAGGCAAGGCAAGGCAAAAGGCAAGGCAAGAAGCAAGGCAAGAGGCAAGGCAAGTCAAGGCAGGGCAAAAGGCAAGGCAAAAGGCAAGGCAAGGCAAGGCAAGGCAAAAGGCCAGGCAAAAGGCAAGTCAAGGCAAGACAAGGGAAAATTCAAGGTGAAAGGCAAGGCAAGGCAAGTCATGGCAAGGCAAGGCAAGGCAAAAGGCAAGGCAAAAGGCAAGGCAAGGCAAGGCAAAAGGCAAGGCAAAAGGCAAGGCAAGGCAAGGCAAGGCAAAATGCAAGGCAAAAGGCAAGGCAAAAGGCAAGGCAAAATGCAAGGCAAGGCAAGGCAAGGTAAGGCAATTGCAAAAGGCAAGGCAAGGCAAGGCAAGGAAAAAGGCAAGGCAAAAGGCAAGGCAAGGCAAGACAAAAGGCAAGGCAAGGCAAGGCAAGGCAAAAGGCACGGCAAAAGGCAAGGCAAAAGGCAAGGCAAAAGGCAAGGCAAAAGGCAAGGCAAAAGGCAAGGCAAAAGGCAAGTCAAGGCAAGGCAAAAGGCAAGGCAAAAGGCAAGGCAAGGCAAGGCAAGGCAAAAGGCAAGGCAAGGCAAGGCAAGGCAAAAAGCAAGGCAAGGCAAGGAAAGGCAAAAGGCAAGGCAAAAGTCAAGGCAAAAGTCAAGGCAAAAGCCAAGGCAGGGCAAGGCAGGGCAGAAGGCAAGGCAAAAGGCAAGGAAACGCAAGGCAAAAGGCAAGGCAAAAGGCAAGGCAAGGCAAGGCAAAAGGCAAGGCAAAAGGCAAGGCAAAAGGCAAGGCAAAAGGCAAGGCAAGGCAAGGCAAGGTAAAAGGCAAGGCAAAAGGCAAGGCAAGACAAGGCAAGGCAAAAAGCAAGGCAAGGCAAGACAAGGCAAAAGGCAAGGCAAGAGGCAAGGCAAGAGGCAAGGCAAGGCAAGGCAGGGCAAAAGGCAACGCAAAATGCAAGGCAAGGCAAGGCAAGGCAAAAGGCCAGGCAAAAGGCAAGTCAAGGCAAGACAAGGGAAAATGCAAGATGAAAGGCAAGGCAAGGCAAGGCAAAAGGCAAGGCAAAAGGTAAGGCAAGGCAAGGCAAGGCAAGGCAAGGCAAAAGGCACAGCAAAAGGCAAGGCAAAAGGCAAGGCAAAAGGCAAGGCAAAATGCAAGGCAAAAGGCAAGGCAAAAGGCAAGTCAAGGCAAGGCAAAAGGCAAGGCAAAAGGCAAGGCAAAAGGCAAGGCAAGGCAAGGCAAGGCAAGGCAAAAGGCAAGACAAGGCAAGGCCAGGCAAAAAGCAAGGCAAGGCAAGGCAAGGCAAAAGGCAAGGCAAAAGGCAAGGCAAAAGGCAAGGCAAGGCAAGGCAAGGCAAGGCAAAAAGCAAGGCAAGGCAAGGCAAGGCAAAAGGCAAGGCAAGAGGTAAGGCAAGAGGCATGGCAAGGCAAGGCAGGGCAAAAGGCAACGCAAAAGGCAAGGCAAGGCAAGGCAAGGCAAAAGGGCAGGCAAAAGGCAAGTCAAGGCAAGACAAGGGAAAATGCAAGGCGAAAGCCAAGGCAAGGCAAGGCATGGCAAGGCAAGGCAAGGAAAAAGGCAAGGCAAAAGGCAAGGCAAGGCAATGCAAAAGGCAAGGCAAAAGGGAAGGAAAGGCAAGGCAAGGCAAAAGGCAAGGCAAAAGGCACGGCAAGGCAAGGCAAGGCAAAAGGCAAGGCAAAATGCAAGGCAAGGCAAGGCAAGGCAAGGTAAGGCAAGGCAAGGCAAGGCAAGGAAAAAGGCAAGGCAAAAGGCAAGGCAAAAGGCAAGGCAAAAGGCAAGTCAAGGCAAGGCAAAAGGCAAGGAAAAAGGCAAGGCAAAAGGCAAGGCAAGGCAAGGCAAGGCAAAAGGCAAGGCAAGGCAAAAGGCAAGGCAAAATGCAAGGCAAGGCAAAAGGCAAGGCAAGGCAAGGCAAGGCAAAAAGCAAGGCAAGGCAAGGAAAGGCAAAAGGAAAGCCAAAAGGCAAAGCAAAAGCCAAGGCAGGGCAAGGCAGGGCAAAAGGCAAGGCAAAAGGCAAGGAAAGGCAAGGCTAAAGGCCAGGCAAAAGGCAAGTCATGGCAAGACAAGGGAAAATTCAAGGCGAAAGGCAAGGCAAGGCAAGTCATGGCAAGGCAAGGCAAAAGGCAAGGCAAAAGGCAAGGCAAGGCAAGGCAAAAGGCAAGGCAAAAGGCAAGGCAAGGCAAGGCAAGGCAAAATGCAAGGCAAAAGGCAAGGCAAAAGGCAAGGCAAAATGCAAGGCAAGGCAAGGCATGGTAAGGCAATTGCAAAAGGCAAGGCAAGGCAAGGCAAGGAAAAAGGCAAGGCAAAATGCAAGGCAAGGCAAGACAAAAGGCAAGGCAAGGCAAGGCAAGACAAAAGGCACGGCAAAAGGCAAGGCAAAAGGCAAGGCAAAAGGCAAGGCAAAAGGCAAGGCAAAAGGCATGTCAAGGCAAGGCAAAAGGCAAGGCAAAAGGCAAGGCAAGGCAAGGCAAGGCAAAAGGCAAGGCAAGGCAAGGCAAGGCAAAAAGCAAGGCAAGGCAAGGCAAGGCAAAAGGCAAGGCAAAAGTCAAGGCAAAAGTCAAGGCAAAAGCCAAGGCAGGGCAAGTCAGGGCAGAAGGCAAGGCAAAAGGCAAAGAAACGCAAGGCAAAAGGCAAGGCAAAAGGCAAGGCAAGGCAAGGCAAAAGGCAAGGCAAGGCAAGGCAAGGCAAAAGGCAAGGCAAAAGGCAAGGCAAGGCAAGGCAAGGTAAAAGGCAAGGCAAAAGGCAAGGCAAGACAAGGCAAGGCAAAAAGCAAGGCAAGGCAAGGCAAGGCAAAAGGCAAGGCAAGAGGCAAGGCAAGAGGCAAGGCAAGGCAAGGCAGGGCAAAAGGCAACGCAAAAGGCAAGGCAAGGCAAGGCAAGGCAAAAGGCCAGGCAAAAGGCAAGTCAAGGCAAGACAAGGGAAAATGCAAGGCGAAAGGCAAGGCAAGGCAAGGAATGGCAAGGAAAGGCAAGGCAAAAGGCAAGGCAAGGCAAGGCAAAAGGCAAGGCAAAAGGCAAGGCAAGGCAAGGCAAAAGGCAAGGCAAAAGGTAAGGCAAGGCAAGGCAAGGCAAGGCAAGGCAAAAGGCACAGCAAAAGGCACAGCAAAAGGCAAGGCAAAAGGCAAGGCAAAATGCAAGGCAAAAGGCAAGGCAAAAGGCAAGTCAAGGCAAGGCAAAAGGCAAGGCAAAAGGCAAGGCAAAAGGCAAGGCAAGGCAAGGCAAGGCAAGGCAAAAGGCAAGACAAGGCAAGGCCAGGCAAAAAGCAAGGCAAGGCAAGGCAAGGCAAAAGGCAAGGCAAAAGGCAAGGCAAAAGGCAAGGCAAGGCAAGGCAAGGCAAGGCAAAAAGCAAGGCAAGGCAAGGCAAGGCAAAAGGCAAGGCAAGAGGTAAGGCAAGAGGCATGGCAAGGCAAGGCAGGGCAAAAGGCAACGCAAAAGGCAAGGCAAGGCAAGGCAAGGCAAAAGGCCAGGCAAAAGGCAAGTCAAGGCAAGACAAGGGAAAATGCAAGGTGAAAGGCAAGGCAAGGCAAGGCATGGCAAGGCAAGGCAAGGAAAAAGGAAGGCAAAAGGCAAGGCAAGGCAAGGCAAAAGGCAAGGCAAAAGGGAAGGAAAGGCAAGGCAAGGCAAAAGGCAAGGCAAAAGGCAAGGCAAGGCAAGGCAAGGCAAAAGGCAAGGCAAAATGCAAGGCAAGGCAAGGCAAAATGCAAGGCAAGGCAAGGCAAGGCAAGGTAAGGCAAGGCAAGGCAAGGCAAGGAAAAAGGCAAGGCAAAAGGCAAGGCAAAAGGCAAGGCAAAAGGCAAGTCAAGGCAAGGCAAAAGGCAAGGAAAAAGGCAAGGCAAAAGGCAAGGCAAGGCAAGGCAAGGCAAAAGGCAAGGCAAGGCAAAAGGCAAGGCATAATGCAAGGCAAGGCAAAAGGCAAGGCAAGGCAAGGCAAGGCAAAAAGCAAGGCAAGGCAAGGAAAGGCAAAAGGAAAGCCAAAAGGCAAAGCAAAAGCCAAGGCAGGGCAAGGCAGGGCAAAAGGCAAGGCAAAAGGCAAGGAAAGGCAAGGCTAAAGGCAAGGCAAAAGGCAAGGCAAGGCAAGGCAAAAGGCAAGGCAAAAGGCAAGGCAAAAGGCAAGGCAAAAGGCAAGGCAAAAGGCAAGGCAAGGCAAGGCAAGGCAAAAGGCAAGGCAAAAAACAAGTCAAGGCAAGGCAAGGCAAAAAGCAAGGCAAGGCAAGGCAAGGCAAAAGGCAAGGCAAGAAGCAAGGCAAGAGGCAAGGCAAGGCAAGGCGGGCAAAAGGCAACGCAAAAGGCAAGGCAAGGCAAGGCAAGGCAAAAGGCCAGGCAAAAGGCAAGTCAAGGCAAGACAAGGGAAAATTCAAGGCGAAAGGCAAGGCAAGGCAAGGCATGGCAAGGCAAGGCAAGGCAAAAGGCAAGGCAAAAGGCAAGGCAAGGCAAGGCAAAAGGCAAGGCAAAAGGAAAGGCAAGGCAAGGCAAAAGGCAAGGCAAAAGGCAAGGCAAAAGGCAAGGCAAAATGCAAGGCAAGGCAAGGCAAGGCAAGGTAAGGCAATTGCAAAAGGCAAGGCAAGGCAAGGCAAGGAAAAAGGCAAGGCAAAAGGCAAGGCAAGGCAAGACAAAAGGCAAGGCAAGGCAAGGCGAGGCAAAAGGCACGGGAAAAGGCAAGGCAAAAGGCAAGGCAAAAGGCAAGGCAAAAGGCAAGTCAAGGCAAGGCAAAAGGCAAGTCAAGGCAAGGCAAAAGGCAAGGCAAAAGGCAAGGCAAGGCAAGGCAAGGCAAAAGGCAAGGCAAGGCAAGGCAAGGCAAAAAGCAAGGCAAGGCAAGGCAAGGCAAAATGCAAGGCAAAAGTCAAGGCAAAAGTCAAGGCAAAAGCCAAGGCAGGGCAAGGTAGGGCAAAAGGCAAGGCAAAAGGCAAGGCAAGGCAAAAGGCAAGGCAAAAGGCAAGGCAAGGCAAGGCAAAAGGCAAGGCAAAAGGCAAGGCAAAAGGCAAGGCAAAAGGCAAGGCAAAAAGCAAGGCAAGGCAAGGCAAGGCAAAATGCAAGGCAAAAGTCAAGGCAAAAGTCAAGGCAAAAGCCAAGGCAGGGCAAGGTAGGGCAAAAGGCAAGGCAAAAGGCAAGGCAAGGCAAAAGGCAAGGCAAAAGTCAAGGCAAAAGTCAAGGCAAAAGCCAAAGCAGGGCAAGGCAGGGCAGAAGGCAAGGCAAAAGGCAAAGAAATGCAAGGCAAAAGGCAAGGCAAAAGGCAAGGCAAGGCAAGGCAAAAGGCAAGGCAAGGCAAGGCAAGGCAAAAGGCAAGGCAAAAGGCAAGGCAAGGCAAGGCAAGGTAAAAGGCAAGGCAAAAGGCAAGGCAAGACTAGGCAAGGCAAAAAGCAAGGCAAGGCAAGGCAAGGCAAAAGGCAAGGCAAGAGGCAAGGCAAGAGGCAAGGCAAGGCAAGGCAGGGCAAAAGGCAACGCAAAAGGCAAGGCAAGGCAAGGCAAGGCAAAAGGCCAGGCAAAAGGCAAGTCAAGGCAAGACAAGGGAAAATGCAAGGCGAAAGGCAAGGCAAGGCAAGGAATGGCAAGGAAAGGCAAGGCAAAAGGCAAGGCAAGGCAAGGCAAAAGGCAAGGCAAAAGGCAAGGCAAGGCAAGGCAAAAGGCAAGGCAAAAGGTAAGGCAAGGCAAGGCAAGGCAAGGCAAGGCAAAAGGCACAGCAAAAGGCAAGGCAAAAGGCAAGGCAAAAGGCAAGGCAAAATGCAAGGCAAAAGGCAAGGCAAAAGGCAAGTCAAGGCAAGGCAAAAGGCAAGGCAAAAGGCAAGGCAAAAGGCAAGGCAAGGCAAGGCAAGGCAAGGCAAAAGGCAAGGCAAGGCAAGCAAGGCAAAAGGCAAGACAAGGCAAGGCCAGGCAAAAAGCAAGGCAAGGCAAGGCAAGGCAAAAGGCAAGGCAAAAGGCAAGGCAAAAGGCAAGGCAAGGCAAGGCAAGGCAAGGCAAAAAGCAAGGCAAGGCAAGGCAAGGCAAAAGGCAAGGCAAGAGGTAAGGCAAGAGGCATGGCAAGGCAAGGCAGGGCAAAAGGCAACGCAAAAGGCAAGGCAAGGCAAGGCAAGGCAAAAGGCCAGGCAAAAGGCAAGTCAAGGCAAGACAAGGGAAAATGCAAGGTGAAAGGCAAGGCAAGGCAAGGCATGGCAAGGCAAGGCAAGGAAAAAGGAAGGCAAAAGGCAAGGCAAGGCAAGGCAAAAGGCAAGGCAAAAGGGCAGGAAAGGCAAGGCAAGGCAAAAGGCAAGGCAAAAGGCAAGGCAAGGCAAGGCAAGGCAAAAGGCAAGGCAAAATGCAAGGCAAGGCAAGGCAAAATGCAAGGCAAGGCAAGGCAAGGCAAGGTAAGGCAAGGCAAGGCAAGGCAAGGAAAAAGGCAAGGCAAAAGGCAAGGCAAAAGGCAAGGCAAAAGGCAAGTCAAGGCAAGGCAAAAGGCAAGGAAAAAGGCAAGGCAAAAGGCAAGGCAAGGCAAGGCAAGGCAAAAGGCAAGGCAAGGCAAAAGGCAAGGCATAATGCAAGGCAAGGCAAAAGGCAAGGCAAGGCAAGGCAAGGCAAAAAGCAAGGCAAGGCAAGGAAAGGCAAAAGGAAAGCCAAAAGGCAAAGCAAAAGCCAAGGCAGGGCAAGGCAGGGCAAAAGGCAAGGCAAAAGGCAAGGAAAGGCAAGGCTAAAGGCAAGGCAAAAGGCAAGGCAAGGCAAGGCAAAAGGCAAGGCAAAAGGCAAGGCAAAAGGCAAGGCAAAAGGCAAGGCAAGGCAAGGCAAGGCAAAAGGCAAGGCAAAAAACAAGTCAAGGCAAGGCAAGGCAAAAAGCAAGGCAAGGCAAGGCAAGGCAAAAGGCAAGGCAAGAAGCAAGGCAAGAGGCAAGGCAAGGCAAGGCGGGCAAAAGGCAACGCAAAAGGCAAGGCAAGGCAAGGCAAGGCAAAAGGCCAGGCAAAAGGCAAGTCAAGGCAAGACAAGGGAAAATTCAAGGCGAAAGGCAAGGCAAGGCAAGGCATGGCAAGGCAAGGCAAGGCAAAAGGCAAGGCAAAAGGCAAGGCAAGGCAAGGCAAAAGGCAAGGCAAAAGGAAAGGCAAGGCAAGGCAAAAGGCAAGGCAAAAGGCAAGGCAAAAGGCAAGGCAAAATGCAAGGCAAGGCAAGGCAAGGCAAGGTAAGGCAATTGCAAAAGGCAAGGCAAGGCAAGGCAAGGAAAAAGGCAAGGCAAAAGGCAAGGCAAGGCAAGACAAAAGGCAAGGCAAGGCAAGGCGAGGCAAAAGGCACGGGAAAAGGCAAGGCAAAAGGCAAGGCAAAAGGCAAGGCAAAAGGCAAGGCAAAAGGCAAGTCAAGGCAAGGCAAAAGGCAAGTCAAGGCAAGGCAAAAGGCAAGGCAAAAGGCAAGGCAAGGCAAGGCAAGGCAAAAGGCAAGGCAAGGCAAGGCAAGGCAAAAAGCAAGGCAAGGCAAGGCAAGGCAAAATGCAAGGCAAAAGTCAAAGCAAAAGTCAAGGCAAAAGCCAAGGCAGGGCAAGGTAGGGCAAAAGGCAAGGCAAAAGGCAAGGCAAGGCAAAAGGCAAGACAAAAGGCAAGGCAAGGCAAGGCAAAAGGCAAGGCAAAAGGCAAGGCAAAAGGCAAGGCAAAAGGCAAGGCAAAAGGCAAGGCAAGGCAAGGCAAGGTAAAAGGCAAGGCAAAAGGCAAGGCAAGACAAGGCAAGGCAAAAAGCAAGGCAAGGCAAGGCAAGGCAAAAGGCAAGGCAAGAGGCAAGGCAAGAGGCAAGGCAAGGCAAGGCAGGGCAAAAGGCAAGGCAAAAGGCAAGGCAAGGCAAGGCAAGGCAAAAGGCCAGGCAAAAGGCAAGTCAAGGCAAGACAAGGGAAAATGCAAGGCGAAAGGCAAGGCAAGGCAAGGCATGGCAAGGAAAGGCAAGGCAAAAGGCAAGGCAAAAGGCAGAGGCAAGGCAAGGCAAAAGGCAAGGCAAAAGGAAAGGCAAGGCAAGGCAAAAGGCAAGGCAAAAGGCATGGCAAGGCAAGGCAATGCAAAAGGCAAGGCAAAATGCAAGGCAAGGCAAGGCAAAATGCAAGGCAAGGCAAGGCAAGGCAAGGTAAGGCAAGGCAAAAGGCAAGACTAGGCAAGGCAAGGAAAAAGGCAAGGCAAAAGGCAAGGCAAGGCAAGACAAAAGGCAAGGCAAGGCAAGGCAAGGCAAAAGGCACGGCCAAAGGCAAGGCAAGGCAAAGCAAAAGGCAAGGCAAAAGGCAAGGCAAGGCAAGGCAAGGTAACAGGCAAAACAAAAGGCAAGGCAAGGCAAGGCAAAAGGCAAGGCAAAAGGCAAGGCAACGTAAGGCAAGGCAAAAGGCAAGGCAAAAGGCAAGGCAAGGGGAGGCAAAAGGCAAGGTAACGCAAGGCAAGGCAGAAGGCAAGGCAAAAGGCAAGGCATGGCAAGGCAAGGCAAGGCAAAAGGCAAGGCAAGGCAAGGCAAGGCAAAAGGCAAGGCAAAAGGCAAGGCAAGGCAAAAGGCATGGCAAAAGGCAAGGCAAGGCAATGCAAAAGGCAAGGCAAAAGGCAAGGCAAAAGGCAAGGCAAAAGGCAAGGCAAGGGAAGGCAAGGCAAAAGACAAGGCAAAAGGCAAGGCAAGGCAACGCAAAATGCAAGGCAAAAGGCAAGGCAAGGCAAGGCAGGGCAAGGCAAGGTAAGGCAAGTCAAAAGGCAAGGCAAGGCAAGGCAAGGAAAAAGGCAAGGCAAAAGGCGAGGCAAAAGGCAAGGCAAGGCAAGACAAGGGAAAATGCAAGTCAAAAGGCAATGCAAGGCAAGGCATGGCAAGGCAAAACGCAAGGCAAAAGGCAAGGCAAAAGGCAAGGCAAAAGGCAAGTCAAGGCAAGGCAAAAGGCAAGGAAAAAGGCAAGGAAAAAGGCAAGGCAAGGCAAGGCAAGGCAAGGTAAGGCAAGGCAAAAGGAAAGGCAAAGCAAGGCAAGGAAAAAGGCAAGGCAAAAGGCAAGGCAAGGCAAGGCAAAAGGCAAGGCAAAAGGCAAGGCAAAAGGCAAGGCAAAAGGCAAGTCAAGGCAAGGCAAAAGGCAAGGCAAAAGGCAAGGCAAAAGGCAAGGCAAAAGGCAAGTCAAGGCAAGGAAAAAGGCAAGGCAAGGCAAAAAGAAAGGCAAGGCAAGGCAAGGCAAGGCAAAAGGCACGGCAAAAGGCAAGGCAAAAGCCAAGGCAGGGCAAGGCAGGGCAAAAGGCAAGGCAAAAGGCAAGGAAATGCAAGGCAAAAGGCAAGGCAAAAGTCAAGGCAAGGCAAGGCAAAAGGCAAGGCAAAAGGCAAGGCAAAAGGCAAGGCAAAAGGCAAGGCAAGGCAAGGCAAGGCAAAAGGCAAGGCAAAAGGCAAGGAAAGGCAAGGCAAGGCAAAAAGCAAGGCAAGGCAAGGTAAGGCAAAAGGCAAGGCAAGAGGCAAGGCAAGGCTAAAGGCAAGGCAAGAGGCAAGGCAAGAGGCAAGGCAAGGCAAGGCAGGGCAAAAGGCAACGCAAAAGGCAAGGCAAGGCAAGGCAAGGCAAAAGCCAGGCAAAAGGCAAGTCAAGGCAAGGCAGGGGAAAAGTCAAGGCAAAAGGCAAGGCAAGAGTCAAGGCAAGGCAAGGTAGGGCAAAAGGCAAGTCAAAAGGCAAGGCAAGGGAAGGCGAAAGGCAAGGCAAAAGGCAAGGCAAAAGGCAAGGCAAGGCAAGGCAAGGCAAAAGAGAAGGCAAAAGGCAAGGCAAAGCAAGGCAAAAGGCAAGGCAACGCAAGGCCAGGCAAAAGCAAGGCAAAAGGCAAGGAAAGGTAAGGCAAGGCAAAAGACATGGCAAACGAAAAGGCAAGGCAAGGCAAGGCAAGTCCAGGCAAAAGCAAGGCAAAAGGCAAGGCAAGGCAACGTAAGGCAAATGCCAAGGCAAAAGGCAACGAAAGGCAAGGCAAGGCAAGTTAAGGCAAATGACAAGGCAAAAGGCAACGAAAGGCAAGGCTAGTCAAAAGGCAAGGCAAAAGGCAAGGCAAAAGGCAAGGCAAGGCAAAAGACACGGCAAAAGGCAAGGCAAGGCAAGGCAAAAGGCAAGGCAAAATGCCTGGCAAGGCAACGCAAGGCAAAAGGCAAGGCAAAAGGCAAGGCAAGGCAAGGCAAGGCAAAAGGCAAGGCAAAAGGCAAGGCAAGGCAATGCAAGGAAAAAGGCAAGGCAAAAGGCAAGGCAAGGCAAGGCAAAAGACAAGGCAAAAAGGCAAGGCAAGGCAAGGCAAGGCAAAAGGCAAGGCAAAAGGCAAGGCAAGGCAAGGAAAGGTAAAAGGCAAGGCAAAAGACAAGGCAAGGCAAGGTAAGGCAAAAGGCAAGGCACAAGACAAGGCAAGCCAAGGCAAAAGGAAAGACAAAAGGAAAGGGAAAAGGCAAGGCAAGGTAAGGTAAGACAAATGGCAAGGCAACAGGCAAGGAAAGGCAAGGCAAGGCAAATGGCGAGGCAATTGAAAAGGCAAGGCAAAAGGCAAGGTAAAAGGCAAGGCAAGGCAAGGCAAGGCAAGGCAAAAGGCAATGCAAGGCAAGGCAAGGTAAAAGGCAAGGCAAAAGGCAAGGCAAGGCAAAAGGCATGGCAAAAGGCAAGGCAAGGCAAGGCAAAAGGCAAGGCAAAAGGCATGGCAAAAGGCAAGGCAAGGCAAGGCAAAAGGCAAGGCAAAAGGCAAGGCAAAAGGTAAGGCAAGGCAAAAGGCAAGGCAAAAGGTAAGGCAAGGCAAAAGACAAGGCAAAAGCCAAGGCAAGGCAAGGCAAGGCAAAATGCAAGGCAAAAGGCAAGGCAAGGCAGGGCAAGGCAAGGTAAGGCAAGGCAAAAGGCAAGGCAAAAGGCACGGCAAGGAAAAAGGCAAGGCAAAAGGAACGGCAAAAGGCAAGGCAAGGCAAGACAATGGAAAATGCAAGGCAAAAGGCAATGCAGGGCAAGGCATGGCAAAAGGCAAGGCAAGGCAAAAGGCAACGCAAAAGGCAACGCAAAAGGCAAGGCAAGGCAAGGCAAGGCAAAAGGCAAGGTAAAAGGCAAGGCAAAGCAACGACAGGAAATAGGCAAGGCAAAAGGCAAGGCAAGGCAAGGCAAGGCAAAAGGCAAGGCAAAAGGCAAGGAAAGGCAAAATGCAAGGCAAAAGGCAAGGCAAGGCAGGGCAAGGCAAAAGGCAAGGCAAAATGCAAGCCAATGCAAGGCAGGGCAAAAGGCAAGGCAAAAGACAAGGCAAGGCAAGGCAAAATACAAGGCAAGGCAAGGCAAGGCAAAGGGCAAGGCAAAAGACAAGGCAAGGCAAGACAAGGCAAAAGGCAAGACAAAAGGAAAGGCAAAAGGCAAGGCAAGGCAAGGTAAGAAAAATGGCAAGGCAAAAGACAAGGAAAGGCAAGGCAAGGCAAAAGGCAAGGCAATGCAAAAGACAAGGAAAAAGGCAAGGCAAGGCAAAGGCAAGGCAAAAGGCCAGGCAAGGCAAAAGACAAGGCAAAAAGCAAGGCAAGGCAAAAGACAAGGCAAAAGGCAAGGCAAAAGGCATGCAAGGCAAGGCAAAAGTAAAGGCAAAAGGAAAGGCAGGGCAAGGCAAGTCAAAAGGCAAGGCAAAATGCAAGGCAAGGCAAGGCAGGGGAAAAGGCAAGGCGAAAGGAAAGGCAAGGCAAGGAAAGGTAAAAGGCAAGGCAAAAGACAAGGCAAGGCAAGGCAAGGCAAAAGACAAGGCAAGGCAAGGCAAGGCAAGGCAAGGCAAAATGCAAGGCAAAAGGCAAGGCAAGGCAGGGCAAGGCAAGGTAAGGCAAGGCAAAAGGCAAGGCAAAAGGCACGGCAAGGAAAAAGGCAAGGCAAAAGGAACGGCAAAAGGCAAGGCAAGGCAAGACAATGGAAAATGCAAGGCAAAAGGCAATGCAGGGCAAGGCATGGCAAAAGGCAAGGCAAGGCAAAAGGCAACGCAAAAGGCAACGCAAAAGGCAAGGCAAGGCAAGGCAAAAGGCAAGGTAAAAGGCAAGGCAAAGCAACGACAGGAAATAGGCAAGGCAAAAGGCAAGGCAAGGCAAGGCAAGGCAAAAGGCAAGGCAAAAGGCAAGGAAAGGCAAAATGCAAGGCAAAAGGCAAGGCAAGGCAGGGCAAGGCAAAAGGCAAGGCAAAAGGCAAGCCAATGCAAGGCAGGGCAAAAGGCAAGGCAAAAGACAAGGCAAGGCAAGGCAAAATACAAGGCAAGGCAAGGCAAGGCAAAGGGCAAGGCAAAAGACAAGGCAAGGCAAGACAAGGCAAAAGGCAAGACAAAAGGAAAGGCAAAAGGCAAGGCAAGGCAAGGTAAGAAAAATGGCAAGGCAAAAGACAAGGAAAGGCAAGGCAAGGCAAAAGGCAAGGCAATGCAAAAGACAAGGAAAAAGGCAAGGCAAGGCAAAGGCAAGGCAAAAGGCCAGGCAAGGCAAAAGACAAGGCAAAAAGCAAGGCAAGGCAAAAGACAAGGCAAAAGGCAAGGCAAAAGGCATGCAAGGCAAGGCAAAAGTAAAGGCAAAAGGAAAGGCAGGGCAAGGCAAGTCAAAAGGCAAGGCAAAATGCAAGGCAAGGCAAGGCAGGGGAAAAGGCAAGGCGAAAGGAAAGGCAAGGCAAGGAAAGGTAAAAGGCAAGGCAAAAGACAAGGCAAGGCAAGGCAAGGCAAAAGACAAGGCAAGGCAAGGCAAAAGGAAAGACAAAAGGAAAGGGAAAAGGCAAGGCAAGGTAAGGTAAGACAAATGGCAAGGCAACAGGCAAGGAAAGGCAAGGCAAGGCAAATGGCAAGGCAAGGCAAAAGGCAAGGAAAATGGCAAGGCAATGCAAAAGGCAAGGCAAAAGGCAAGGTAAAAGGCAAGGCAAGGCAAGGCAAGGCAAGGCAAAAGGCAAGGCAAGGCAAGGCAAGGTAAAAGGCAAGGCAAAAGGCAAGGCAAGGCAAAAGGCATGGCAAAAGGCAAGGCAAGGCAATGCAAAAGGCAAGGCAAAAGGCAAGGCAAAAGGCAAGGCAAGGAAAGGCAAAAGACAAGGCAAAAGGCAAGGCAAGGCAATGAAAGGCAAAATAAAAGGCAAGGCAAGGCAGGGCAAGGCAAGGTAAGGCAAGGCAAAAGGCAAGGCAAAAGGCACGGCAAGGAAAAAGACAAGGCAAAAGGCCAGGCAAAAGGCAAGGCAAGGCAAGACAAGGGAAAATGCAAGGCCAAATGCAATGCAAGGCAAGGCATGGCAAAAGGCAAGGCAAGGTAAGGCAAGGCAAAAGGCAAGGTAAAAGGCAAGGCAAAGCAACGACAGGAAACAGGCAAGGCAAAAGGCAAGGCAAAAGGCAAGGCAAGGCAAGGCAAGGCAAAAGGCAAGGCAAAAGGCAAGGCAAGGAAAAATGCAAGGCAAAAGGCAAGCCAAGGCAGGGCAAGGTAAGACAAATGGCAAGGCAAAAGACAAGGAAAGGCAAGGCAAGGCAAAAGGCAAGGCAATGCAAAAGACAAGGCAAAAGGCAAGGCAAGGCAAAGGCAAGGCAAAAGGCCAGGCAAGGCAAGGCAAGGCAAAAGGCAAGTGGCAAGGCAAAAGGCAAGGCAAAAGGCAAGGCAAAAGGCAAGGCAAGGCAAAAGGCAAGGCAAAAAGCAAGGCAAGGCAAAAGAAAAGGCAAAAGGCAAGGCAAAAGGCATGCAAGGCAAGGCAAAAGTAAAGGCAAAAGGAAAGGCAGGGCAAGGCAAGTCAAAAGGCAAGGCAAAATGCAAGGCAAGGCAAGGCAGGGGAAAAGGCAAGGCGAAAGGAAAGGCAAGGAAAGGAAAGGTAAAAGGCAAGGCAAAAGACAAGGCAAGGCAAGGCAAGGCAAAAGGCAAGGCAAAAGACAAGGAAGGCAAGGCAAAAGGAAAGACAAAAGGAAAGGGAAAAGGCAAGGCAAGGTAAGGTAAGACAAATGGCAAGGCAACAGGCAAGGAAAGGCAAGGCAAGGCAAATGGCAAGGCAATGCAATAGGCAAGGCAAAAGGCAAGGTAAAAGGCAAGGCAAGGCAAGGCAAGGCAAAAGGCAAGGCAAGGCAAGGCAAGGTAAAAGGCAAGGCAAAAGGCAAGGCAAGGCAAAAGGCATGGCAAAAGGCAAGGCAAGGCAATGCAAAAGGCAAGGCAAAAGGCAAGGCAAAAGGCAAGGCAAGGAAAGGCAAAAGACAAGGCAAAAGGCAAGGCAAGGCAATGAAAGGCAAAATAAAAGGCAAGGCAAGGCAGGGCAAGGCAAGGTAAGGCAAGGCAAAAGGCAAGGCAAAAGGCACGGCAAGGAAAAAGGCAAGGCAAAAGGCCAGGCAAAAGGCAAGGCAAGGCAAGACAAGGGAAAATGCAAGGCAAAATGCAATGCAAGGCAAGGCATGGCAAAAGGCAAGGCAAGGTAAGGCAAGGCAAAAGGCAAGGTAAAAGGCAAGGCAAAGCAACGACAGGAAACAGGCAAGGCAAAAGGCAAGGCAAAAGGCAAGGCAAGGCAAGGCAAGGCAAAAGGCAAGGCAAAAGGCAAGGCAAGGAAAAATGCAAGGCAAAAGGCAAGGCAAGGCAGGGCAAGGCAAAAGGCAAGGCAAAAGGCAAGCCAATGCAAGGCAGGGCAAAAGGCAAGGCAAAAGACAAGGCAAGGCAAGGCAAAAGACAAGGAAAGGCAAGGCAAGGCAAAAGGCAGGGCAAGGCAAAAGACAAGGCAAGACGCAAGGCAAGGCAAAGGCAAGGCAAAAGGCAAGACAAGGCAAGGCAAGGCAAAAGGCAAGTGGCAAGGCAAAAGGCAAGGCAAAAGGCAAGGCAAAAGGAAAGGCAAGACAAAAGGCAAGGCAAAAAGCAAGGCAAGGCAAAAGTCAAGGCAAAAGGCAAGGCAAAAGGCATGGCAAAGCAAGGCAAAAGGAAAGGCAAAAGAAAAGGCAGGGCAAGGCAAGGCAAAAGGAAAGGCAAAATGCAAGGCAAGGCAAGGCAGGGGAAAAGGCAAGGCGAAAGGCAAGGCTAGGCAAGGCAAAAGGCAATGCAAAAGGCAAGGCAAAAGGCAAGGCAAGGCAAGGCAAGGCAAAAGACAAGGCAAAAGGCAAGGCAAGGCAAGGCAAAAGGCAAGGCAAGGCAAGGAAAGGCAAAAGGCAAGGCAAAACGCAAGGAAAGGCAAGGCAAAAGGCAAGGCAAAAGACAAGGCAAGGCAAGGCAAAAGGCAAGGCAAAAGGCAAGGCAAAAGGCAAGGCAAAAGGCAAGGCAAGGCAAAAGACACGGCAAAAGGCAAGGCAAGGCAAGGCAAAAGGCAAGGCAAAATGCCTGGCAAGGCAACGCAAGGCAAAAGGCAAGGCAAAAGGCAAGGCAAGGCAAGACAAGGGAAAATGCAAGGCGAAAGGCAAGGCAAGGCAAGGCATGGCAAGGAAAGGCAAGGCAAAAGGCAAGGCAAAAGGCAGAGGCAAGGCAAGGCAAAAGGCAAGGCAAAAGGAAAGGCAAGGCAAGGCAAAAGGCAAGGCAAAAGGCATGGCAAGGCAAGGCAATGCAAAAGGCAAGGCAAAATGCAAGGCAAGGCAAGGCAAAATGCAAGGCAAGGCAAGGCAAGGCAAGGTAAGGCAAGGCAAAAGGCAAGACTAGGCAAGGCAAGGAAAAAGGCAAGGCAAAAGGCAAGGCAAGGCAAGACAAAAGGCAAGGCAAGGCAAGGCAAGGCAAAAGGCACGGCCAAAGGCAAGGCAAGGCAAAGCAAAAGGCAAGGCAAAAGGCAAGGCAAGGCAAGGCAAGGTAACAGGCAAAACAAAAGGCAAGGCAAGGCAAGGCAAAAGGCAAGGCAAAAGGCAAGGCAACGTAAGGCAAGGCAAAAGGCAAGGCAAAAGGCAAGGCAAGGGGAGGCAAAAGGCAAGGTAACGCAAGGCAAGGCAGAAGGCAAGGCAAAAGGCAAGGCATGGCAAGGCAAGGCAAGGCAAAAGGCAAGGCAAGGCAAGGCAAGGCAAAAGGCAAGGCAAAAGGCAAGGCAAGGCAAAAGGCATGGCAAAAGGCAAGGCAAGGCAATGCAAAAGGCAAGGCAAAAGGCAAGGCAAAAGGCAAGGCAAAAGGCAAGGCAAGGGAAGGCAAGGCAAAAGACAAGGCAAAAGGCAAGGCAAGGCAACGCAAAATGCAAGGCAAAAGGCAAGGCAAGGCAAGGCAGGGCAAGGCAAGGTAAGGCAAGTCAAAAGGCAAGGCAAGGCAAGGCAAGGAAAAAGGCAAGGCAAAAGGCGAGGCAAAAGGCAAGGCAAGGCAAGACAAGGGAAAATGCAAGTCAAAAGGCAATGCAAGGCAAGGCATGGCAAGGCAAAACGCAAGGCAAAAGGCAAGGCAAAAGGCAAGGCAAAAGGCAAGTCAAGGCAAGGCAAAAGGCAAGGAAAAAGGCAAGGAAAAAGGCAAGGCAAGGCAAGGCAAGGCAAGGTAAGGCAAGGCAAAAGGAAAGGCAAAGCAAGGCAAGGAAAAAGGCAAGGCAAAAGGCAAGGCAAGGCAAGGCAAAAGGCAAGGCAAAAGGCAAGGCAAAAGGCAAGGCAAAAGGCAAGTCAAGGCAAGGCAAAAGGCAAGGCAAAAGGCAAGGCAAAAGGCAAGGCAAAAGGCAAGTCAAGGCAAGGAAAAAGGCAAGGCAAGGCAAAAAGAAAGGCAAGGCAAGGCAAGGCAAGGCAAAAGGCACGGCAAAAGGCAAGGCAAAAGCCAAGGCAGGGCAAGGCAGGGCAAAAGGCAAGGCAAAAGGCAAGGAAATGCAAGGCAAAAGGCAAGGCAAAAGTCAAGGCAAGGCAAGGCAAAAGGCAAGGCAAAAGGCAAGGCAAAAGGCAAGGCAAAAGGCAAGGCAAGGCAAGGCAAGGCAAAAGGCAAGGCAAAAGGCAAGGAAAGGCAAGGCAAGGCAAAAAGCAAGGCAAGGCAAGGTAAGGCAAAAGGCAAGGCAAGAGGCAAGGCAAGGCTAAAGGCAAGGCAAGAGGCAAGGCAAGAGGCAAGGCAAGGCAAGGCAGGGCAAAAGGCAACGCAAAAGGCAAGGCAAGGCAAGGCAAGGCAAAAGCCAGGCAAAAGGCAAGTCAAGGCAAGGCAGGGGAAAAGTCAAGGCAAAAGGCAAGGCAAGAGTCAAGGCAAGGCAAGGTAGGGCAAAAGGCAAGTCAAAAGGCAAGGCAAGGGAAGGCGAAAGGCAAGGCAAAAGGCAAGGCAAAAGGCAAGGCAAGGCAAGGCAAGGCAAAAGAGAAGGCAAAAGGCAAGGCAAAGCAAGGCAAAAGGCAAGGCAACGCAAGGCCAGGCAAAAGCAAGACAAAAGGCAAGGAAAGGTAAGGCAAGGCAAAAGACATGGCAAACGAAAAGGCAAGGCAAGGCAAGGCAAGTCCAGGCAAAAGCAAGGCAAAAGGCAAGGCAAGGCAACGTAAGGCAAATGCCAAGGCAAAAGGCAACGAAAGGCAAGGCAAGGCAAGTTAAGGCAAATGACAAGGCAAAAGGCAACGAAAGGCAAGGCTAGTCAAAAGGCAAGGCAAAAGGCAAGGCAAAAGGCAAGGCAAGGCAAAAGACACGGCAAAAGGCAAGGCAAGGCAAGGCAAAAGGCAAGGCAAAATGCCTGGCAAGGCAACGCAAGGCAAAAGGCAAGGCAAAAGGCAAGGCAAGGCAAGGCAAGGCAAAAGGCAAGGCAAAAGGCAAGGCAAGGCAATGCAAGGAAAAAGGCAAGGCAAAAGGCAAGGCAAGGCAAGGCAAAAGACAAGGCAAAAAGGCAAGGCAAGGCAAGGCAAGGCAAAAGGCAAGGCAAAAGGCAAGGCAAGGCAAGGAAAGGTAAAAGGCAAGGCAAAAGACAAGGCAAGGCAAGGTAAGGCAAAAGGCAAGGCACAAGACAAGGCAAGCCAAGGCAAAAGGAAAGACAAAAGGAAAGGGAAAAGGCAAGGCAAGGTAAGGTAAGACAAATGGCAAGGCAACAGGCAAGGAAAGGCAAGGCAAGGCAAATGGCGAGGCAATTGAAAAGGCAAGGCAAAAGGCAAGGTAAAAGGCAAGGCAAGGCAAGGCAAGGCAAGGCAAAAGGCAATGCAAGGCAAGGCAAGGTAAAAGGCAAGGCAAAAGGCAAGGCAAGGCAAAAGGCATGGCAAAAGGCAAGGCAAGGCAAGGCAAAAGGCAAGGCAAAAGGCATGGCAAAAGGCAAGGCAAGGCAAGGCAAAAGGCAAGGCAAAAGGCAAGGCAAAAGGTAAGGCAAGGCAAAAGGCAAGGCAAAAGGTAAGGCAAGGCAAAAGACAAGGCAAAAGCCAAGGCAAGGCAAGGCAAGGCAAAATGCAAGGCAAAAGGCAAGGCAAGGCAGGGCAAGGCAAGGTAAGGCAAGGCAAAAGGCAAGGCAAAAGGCACGGCAAGGAAAAAGGCAAGGCAAAAGGAACGGCAAAAGGCAAGGCAAGGCAAGACAATGGAAAATGCAAGGCAAAAGGCAATGCAGGGCAAGGCATGGCAAAAGGCAAGGCAAGGCAAAAGGCAACGCAAAAGGCAACGCAAAAGGCAAGGCAAGGCAAGGCAAGGCAAAAGGCAAGGTAAAAGGCAAGGCAAAGCAACGACAGGAAATAGGCAAGGCAAAAGGCAAGGCAAGGCAAGGCAAGGCAAAAGGCAAGGCAAAAGGCAAGGAAAGGCAAAATGCAAGGCAAAAGGCAAGGCAAGGCAGGGCAAGGCAAAAGGCAAGGCAAAATGCAAGCCAATGCAAGGCAGGGCAAAAGGCAAGGCAAAAGACAAGGCAAGGCAAGGCAAAATACAAGGCAAGGCAAGGCAAGGCAAAGGGCAAGGCAAAAGACAAGGCAAGGCAAGACAAGGCAAAAGGCAAGACAAAAGGAAAGGCAAAAGGCAAGGCAAGGCAAGGTAAGAAAAATGGCAAGGCAAAAGACAAGGAAAGGCAAGGCAAGGCAAAAGGCAAGGCAATGCAAAAGACAAGGAAAAAGGCAAGGCAAGGCAAAGGCAAGGCAAAAGGCCAGGCAAGGCAAAAGACAAGGCAAAAAGCAAGGCAAGGCAAAAGACAAGGCAAAAGGCAAGGCAAAAGGCATGCAAGGCAAGGCAAAAGTAAAGGCAAAAGGAAAGGCAGGGCAAGGCAAGTCAAAAGGCAAGGCAAAATGCAAGGCAAGGCAAGGCAGGGGAAAAGGCAAGGCGAAAGGAAAGGCAAGGCAAGGAAAGGTAAAAGGCAAGGCAAAAGACAAGGCAAGGCAAGGCAAGGCAAAAGACAAGGCAAGGCAAGGCAAGGCAAGGCAAGGCAAAATGCAAGGCAAAAGGCAAGGCAAGGCAGGGCAAGGCAAGGTAAGGCAAGGCAAAAGGCAAGGCAAAAGGCACGGCAAGGAAAAAGGCAAGGCAAAAGGAACGGCAAAAGGCAAGGCAAGGCAAGACAATGGAAAATGCAAGGCAAAAGGCAATGCAGGGCAAGGCATGGCAAAAGGCAAGGCAAGGCAAAAGGCAACGCAAAAGGCAACGCAAAAGGCAAGGCAAGGCAAGGCAAAAGGCAAGGTAAAAGGCAAGGCAAAGCAACGACAGGAAATAGGCAAGGCAAAAGGCAAGGCAAGGCAAGGCAAGGCAAAAGGCAAGGCAAAAGGCAAGGAAAGGCAAAATGCAAGGCAAAAGGCAAGGCAAGGCAGGGCAAGGCAAAAGGCAAGGCAAAAGGCAAGCCAATGCAAGGCAGGGCAAAAGGCAAGGCAAAAGACAAGGCAAGGCAAGGCAAAATACAAGGCAAGGCAAGGCAAGGCAAAGGGCAAGGCAAAAGACAAGGCAAGGCAAGACAAGGCAAAAGGCAAGACAAAAGGAAAGGCAAAAGGCAAGGCAAGGCAAGGTAAGAAAAATGGCAAGGCAAAAGACAAGGAAAGGCAAGGCAAGGCAAAAGGCAAGGCAATGCAAAAGACAAGGAAAAAGGCAAGGCAAGGCAAAGGCAAGGCAAAAGGCCAGGCAAGGCAAAAGACAAGGCAAAAAGCAAGGCAAGGCAAAAGACAAGGCAAAAGGCAAGGCAAAAGGCATGCAAGGCAAGGCAAAAGTAAAGGCAAAAGGAAAGGCAGGGCAAGGCAAGTCAAAAGGCAAGGCAAAATGCAAGGCAAGGCAAGGCAGGGGAAAAGGCAAGGCGAAAGGAAAGGCAAGGCAAGGAAAGGTAAAAGGCAAGGCAAAAGACAAGGCAAGGCAAGGCAAGGCAAAAGACAAGGCAAGGCAAGGCAAAAGGAAAGACAAAAGGAAAGGGAAAAGGCAAGGCAAGGTAAGGTAAGACAAATGGCAAGGCAACAGGCAAGGAAAGGCAAGGCAAGGCAAATGGCAAGGCAAGGCAAAAGGCAAGGAAAATGGCAAGGCAATGCAAAAGGCAAGGCAAAAGGCAAGGTAAAAGGCAAGGCAAGGCAAGGCAAGGCAAGGCAAAAGGCAAGGCAAGGCAAGGCAAGGTAAAAGGCAAGGCAAAAGGCAAGGCAAGGCAAAAGGCATGGCAAAAGGCAAGGCAAGGCAATGCAAAAGGCAAGGCAAAAGGCAAGGCAAAAGGCAAGGCAAGGAAAGGCAAAAGACAAGGCAAAAGGCAAGGCAAGGCAATGAAAGGCAAAATAAAAGGCAAGGCAAGGCAGGGCAAGGCAAGGTAAGGCAAGGCAAAAGGCAAGGCAAAAGGCACGGCAAGGAAAAAGACAAGGCAAAAGGCCAGGCAAAAGGCAAGGCAAGGCAAGACAAGGGAAAATGCAAGGCCAAATGCAATGCAAGGCAAGGCATGGCAAAAGGCAAGGCAAGGTAAGGCAAGGCAAAAGGCAAGGTAAAAGGCAAGGCAAAGCAACGACAGGAAACAGGCAAGGCAAAAGGCAAGGCAAAAGGCAAGGCAAGGCAAGGCAAGGCAAAAGGCAAGGCAAAAGGCAAGGCAAGGAAAAATGCAAGGCAAAAGGCAAGCCAAGGCAGGGCAAGGTAAGACAAATGGCAAGGCAAAAGACAAGGAAAGGCAAGGCAAGGCAAAAGGCAAGGCAATGCAAAAGACAAGGCAAAAGGCAAGGCAAGGCAAAGGCAAGGCAAAAGGCCAGGCAAGGCAAGGCAAGGCAAAAGGCAAGTGGCAAGGCAAAAGGCAAGGCAAAAGGCAAGGCAAAAGGCAAGGCAAGGCAAAAGGCAAGGCAAAAAGCAAGGCAAGGCAAAAGAAAAGGCAAAAGGCAAGGCAAAAGGCATGCAAGGCAAGGCAAAAGTAAAGGCAAAAGGAAAGGCAGGGCAAGGCAAGTCAAAAGGCAAGGCAAAATGCAAGGCAAGGCAAGGCAGGGGAAAAGGCAAGGCGAAAGGAAAGGCAAGGAAAGGAAAGGTAAAAGGCAAGGCAAAAGACAAGGCAAGGCAAGGCAAGGCAAAAGGCAAGGCAAAAGACAAGGAAGGCAAGGCAAAAGGAAAGACAAAAGGAAAGGGAAAAGGCAAGGCAAGGTAAGGTAAGACAAATGGCAAGGCAACAGGCAAGGAAAGGCAAGGCAAGGCAAATGGCAAGGCAATGCAATAGGCAAGGCAAAAGGCAAGGTAAAAGGCAAGGCAAGGCAAGGCAAGGCAAAAGGCAAGGCAAGGCAAGGCAAGGTAAAAGGCAAGGCAAAAGGCAAGGCAAGGCAAAAGGCATGGCAAAAGGCAAGGCAAGGCAATGCAAAAGGCAAGGCAAAAGGCAAGGCAAAAGGCAAGGCAAGGAAAGGCAAAAGACAAGGCAAAAGGCAAGGCAAGGCAATGAAAGGCAAAATAAAAGGCAAGGCAAGGCAGGGCAAGGCAAGGTAAGGCAAGGCAAAAGGCAAGGCAAAAGGCACGGCAAGGAAAAAGGCAAGGCAAAAGGCCAGGCAAAAGGCAAGGCAAGGCAAGACAAGGGAAAATGCAAGGCAAAATGCAATGCAAGGCAAGGCATGGCAAAAGGCAAGGCAAGGTAAGGCAAGGCAAAAGGCAAGGTAAAAGGCAAGGCAAAGCAACGACAGGAAACAGGCAAGGCAAAAGGCAAGGCAAAAGGCAAGGCAAGGCAAGGCAAGGCAAAAGGCAAGGCAAAAGGCAAGGCAAGGAAAAATGCAAGGCAAAAGGCAAGGCAAGGCAGGGCAAGGCAAAAGGCAAGGCAAAAGGCAAGCCAATGCAAGGCAGGGCAAAAGGCAAGGCAAAAGACAAGGCAAGGCAAGGCAAAAGACAAGGAAAGGCAAGGCAAGGCAAAAGGCAGGGCAAGGCAAAAGACAAGGCAAGACGCAAGGCAAGGCAAAGGCAAGGCAAAAGGCAAGACAAGGCAAGGCAAGGCAAAAGGCAAGTGGCAAGGCAAAAGGCAAGGCAAAAGGCAAGGCAAAAGGAAAGGCAAGACAAAAGGCAAGGCAAAAAGCAAGGCAAGGCAAAAGTCAAGGCAAAAGGCAAGGCAAAAGGCATGGCAAAGCAAGGCAAAAGGAAAGGCAAAAGAAAAGGCAGGGCAAGGCAAGGCAAAAGGAAAGGCAAAATGCAAGGCAAGGCAAGGCAGGGGAAAAGGCAAGGCGAAAGGCAAGGCTAGGCAAGGCAAAAGGCAATGCAAAAGGCAAGGCAAAAGGCAAGGCAAGGCAAGGCAAGGCAAAAGACAAGGCAAAAGGCAAGGCAAGGCAAGGCAAAAGGCAAGGCAAGGCAAGGAAAGGCAAAAGGCAAGGCAAAAGGCAAGGAAAGGCAAGGCAAAAGGCAAGGCAAAAGACAAGGCAAGGCAAGGCAAAAGGCAAGGCAAAAGGCAAGGCAAAAGGCAAGGCAAAAGGCAAGGCAAGGCAAAAGACACGGCAAAAGGCAAGGCAAGGCAAGGCAAAAGGCAAGGCAAAATGCCTGGCAAGGCAACGCAAGGCAAAAGGCAAGGCAAAAGGCAAGGCAAGGCAAAGGCAAGGTAAAAGGCAAGGCAAAAGGCAAGGCAAGGCAAGGAAAGGAAAAAGGCAAGACAAAAGGCAAGGCAAGGCAATAGGCAAGGCAATAGGCAAAGCAAGGCAAGGCAAGGCAAAAGGCAAGGCAAAAGGCAAGGCAAGGCAAGGAAAGGTAAAAGGCAAGGCAAAAGACAAGGCAAGGCAAGGCAAGGCAAAAGGAAAGACAAAAGGAAAGGGAAAAGGCAAGGCAAGGCAAGGCAAAATGCAAGGCAAAAGGCAAGGCAAGGCAGGGCAAGGCAAGGTAAGGCAAGGCAAAAGGCAAGGCAAAAGGCACGGCAAGGAAAAAGGCAAGGCAAAAGGCCAGGCAAAAGGCAAGGCAAGGCAAGACAAGGGAAAATGCAAGGCAAAAGGCAATGCAAGGCAAGGCATGGCAAAAGGCAAGGCAAAAGGCAAGGTAAAAGGCAAGGCAAAGCAACGACAGGAAACAGGCAAGGCAAGGCAAGGCAAAAGGCATGGCAAAGCAAGGCAAAAGGAAAGGCAAAAGGAAAGGCAGGGCAAGGCATGGCAAGGCAAGGCAAAAGGCAATGCAAAAGGCAAGGCAAGGCAAGGCAAGGCAAAAAGCAAGGCAAGACAAGGCAAGGCAAAAGGCAAGGCAAAAGGCAAGGCAAGAGGCAAGGCAAGGCAAGGCAGGGCAAAAGGCAACGCAAAAGGCAAGGCAAGGCAAGGCAAGGCAAAAGGCCAGGCAAAAGGCAAGGCAATGCAAGACAAGGGAAAATGCATGGCAAAAGGCAAGGCAAGGCAAGGCATGGCAAGGCAAGGAAAGGCAAAAGGCAAGGCAAGGAAAAAGGCAAGGCAAAAGGCCAGGCAAAAGGCAAGGCAAGGCAAGACAAGGGAAAATGCAAGGCAAAAGGCAAGGCAAGGCAAGGCATGGCAAGGCAAGGCAAGGCAAAAGGCAAGGCAAAAGGCAAGGCAAGGCAAAAGGTAAGGTAAAAAGCAAGGCAAGGCAAAAAGCAAGGCAAGGCAAAGCAAGGCAAAAGTCAAGGCAAAAGGCAAGGCAAAAGGCATGGCAAGGCAAGGCAAAAGGAAAGGCAAAAGGAAAGGCAGGGCAAGGCAAGGCAAAAGGCAAGGCAAAATGCAAGGCAAGGCAAGGCAGGGGAAAAGGCAAGGCGAAAGGCAAGGCTAGGCAAAACGAATGGCAAGGCAAAAGGCAAGGCAAAAGGCAAGGCAACGCAAGGCAAGGCAAAAGGCAAGGCAATAGGCAAGGCAAGGCAAGGCAAAAGTCAAGGCAAAAGACAAGGCAAGGCAAGGCAAGGCAAAAGGCAGGGCAAAAGGCAAGGCAAAAGGCAAGGCAAGGCAAAAGGCAAGGCAAAAGACAAGGCAAGGCAAGGCAAGGCAAAAGGCAAGGCAAAAGGCAAGGCAAAAGGCAAGGCAAGGCAAAAGACACGGCAAAAGGCAAGGCAAGGCAAGGCAAAAGGCAAGGCAAAATGCCTGGCAAGGCAACGCAAGGCAAAAGGCAAGGCAAAAGGCAAGGCAAGGCAAAGGCAAGGTAAAAGGCAAGTCAAAAGGCAAGGCAAGGCAAGGAAAGGCAAAAGGCAAGACAAAAGGCAACGCAAGGCAAGGCAATAGGCAAGGCAAAAGGCAAAGCAAGGCAAGGCAAGGTAAAAGGCAAGGCAAAGGGCAAGGCAAGGCAAGGAAAGGTAAAAGGCAAGGCAAAAGACAAGGCAAGGCAAAAGGCAAGGCAAAAGACAAGGCAAGGCAAGGCAAGGCAAAAGGAAAGACAAAAGGAAAGGGAAAAGGCAAGGCAAGGTAAGGTAAGACAAATGGCAAGGCAAAACGCAAGGAAAGGCAAGGCAAGGCAACTGTCAAGGCAATGCAAAAGGCAAGGCAAAAGGCAAGGTAAAAGGCAAGGCAAGGCAAGGCAAGGCAAATGGCAAGGCAATGCAAAAGGCAAGGCAAAAGGCAAGGTAAAAGGCAAGGCAAGGCAAGGCAAGGCAAAAGACAAGGCAAGGCAAGGCAAAAGACAAGGCAAAAGGCAAGGCAAGGCAAGGAAAGGCAAAATAAATGGCAAGGCAAGGCAGGGCAAGGCAAGGCAAAAGGCAAGGCAAAAGGCACGGCAAGGAAAAAGGCAAGGCAAAAGGCCAGGCAAAAGGCAAGGCAAGGCAAGACAAGGGAAAATGCAAGGCAAAAGGCAATGCAAGGCAAGGCATGGCAAAAGGCAAGGCAAGGCAAGGCAAGGCAAAAGGCAAGGTAAAAGGCAAGGCAAAGCAACGACAGGAAACAGGCAAGGCAAAAGGCAAGGCAAAAGGCAAGGCAAAAGGCAAGGCAAGGCAAGGCCAGGCAAAAGGCAAGGCAAAAGGCAAGGCAAAAGACAAGGCAAGGCAAGGCAAAATACAAGGCAAGGCAAGGCAAAATACAAGGCAAGGCAAGGCAAGGCAAAGGGCAAGGCAAAAGACAAGGCAAGGCAAGACAAGGCAAAAGGCAAGACAAAAGGAAAGGCAAAAGGCAAGGCAAGGCAAGGTAAGACAAATGGCAAGGCAAAAGACAAGGAAAGGCAAGGCAAGGCAAAAGGCAAGGCAATGCAAAAGACAAGGCAAAAGGCAAGGCAAGGCAAAGGCAAGGCAAAAGGCAAGGCAAGGCAAGGCAAGGCAAAAGGCAAGTGGCAAGGCAAAAGGCAAGGCAAAAGGCAAGGCAAAAGGCAAGGCAAGGCAAAAGGCAAGGCAAAAAGCAAGGCAAGGCAAGGCAAGGCAAAAGTCAAGGCAAAAGGCAAGGCAAAAGGCATGGCAAAGCAAGGCAAAAGGAAAGGCAAAAGGAAAGGCAGGGCAAGGCAAGGCAAAAGGCAAGGCAAAATGCAAGGCAAGGCAAGGCAGGGGAAAAGGCAAGGCGAAAGGCAAGGCAAAAGGCAAGGAAAGGCAAAGCAAAGGCTAAGCAAGGCAAAAGGCAAGGAAAAGGCAAGGCAAAAGGCAAGGCAAGGCAAGGCAAGGCAAAAGGCAAGTGGCAAGGCAAAAGGCAAGGCAAAAGGCAAGGCAAAAGGCAAGGCAAGGCAAAAGGCAAGGCAAAAAGCAAGGCAAGGCAAGGCAAGGCAAAAGTCAAGGCAAAAGGCAAGGCAAAAGGCATGGCAAGGCAAGGCAAAAGGAAAGGCAAAAGGAAAGGCAGGGCAAGGCAAGGCAAAAGGCAAGGCAAAATGCAAGGCAAGGTAAGGCAGGGGAAAAGGTAAGGCGAAAGGCAAGGCAAGGCAAAGGCAAGGTAAAAGGAAAGGCAAAAGGCAAGGCAAGGCAAGGAAAGGCAAAAGGCAAGACAAAAGACAAGGCAAGGCAAGGCAATAGGCAAGGCAAAAGGCAAAGCAAGGCAAGGCAAGGCAAAAGGCAAGGCAAAAGGCAAGGCAAGGCAAGGAAAGGTAAAAGGCAAGGCAAAAGACAAGGCAAGGCAAGGCAAGGCAAAAGGCAAGGCAAAAGACAAGGCAGGGCAAGGCAAGGCAAAAGGAAAGACAAAAGGAAAGGGAAAAGGCAAGGCAAGGTAAGGTAAGACAAATGGCAAGGCAAAAGGCAAGGAAAGGCAAGGCAAGGCAAATGGCAAGGCAATGCAAAAGGCAAGGCAAGGTAAGGCAAGGCAAGGCAAAAGGCAAGGCAAAATGCAAGGCAAGGCAAGACAAGGCAAAAGGCAAGGCAAAAGGCAAGGCAAGGCAAGGCAGGGCAAAAGGCAAGACAAAAGGCAATGCAAGAGGAAAGGCAAGGCAAGGCAAGGCAAAAGGCAAGGCAAAAGACAAGGCAAGGCAAGGAAAGGCAAAAGTCCAGGGTAAAGGAAAGGCAAAAGGCAAGGCAAGGCAAGGTAAGACAAATGGCAAGGCAAGGCAAGGCAAGGCAAAAGACAAGGCAAGGCAAAGAAAGGCAAAAGGCAAAAGGCAAAAGGCAAGGCAAGGTAAGGCAAAAGGCAAGGCAAGGCAAGGAAAGGCAAAAGGCATGGCAAAAGGCAAGGCAAGGCAAAGAAAGGCAAAAGGCAAGGCAAAAGGCAAGGCAAGGCAAGGCAAGGCAAAAGGCAAAGCAAGGCAAAAGGCAAGGGAAAAGGCAAGGCAAAAGGCAAGGCAAAAGGCAACTCAAGGTAAGGCAAAAGGCAAGGCAAAAGGCAAGGCAAAAGGCAAGGCAAAAGGCAAGTCAAGTCAAGGCAAAAGGCAAGGACAAAAGGCAAGGCAAAAACCAAGGCAGGGCAAGGCAGGGCAAAAGGCAAGGAAAGGCAAGGCAAAAGGCAAGGCAAAAGGCAAGGCAAGGCAAGGCCAAAGGCAAGGCAAATGGCAAGGCAAAAGGCAAGGCAAGACAAGGCAAGGCAAAAGGCAATGAAAAAGGCAAGGCAAGGAAAGGCAAAGCAAAAAGCAAGGCAAGACAAGGCAAGGCAAAAGGCAAGGCAAAATGCAAGGCAAGAGGCAAGGCAAGGCAAGGCAGGGCAAAAGGCATCGCAAAAGGCAAGGCAAGGCAAGGCAAGGCAAAAGGCCAGGCAAAAGCAAGGCAAGGCAAGACAAGGGAAAATGCAAGGCAAAAGGCAAGGCAAGGCAAGGCATGGCAAGGCAAGGCAAGGCAAAAGGCAAGGCAAAAGGCAAGGCAAGGCAAAAGGCAAGGTAAAAAGCAAGGCAAGGCAAAAAGCAAGGCAAGGCAAAGCAAGGCAAAAGTCAAGGCAAAAGGCAAGGCAAAAGGCATGGCAAGGCAAGGCAAAAGGAAAGGCAAAAGGAAAGGCAGGGCAAGGCAAGGCAAAAGGCAAGGCAAAATGCAAGGCAAGGCAAGGCAGGGGAAAAGGCAAGGCGAAAGGCAAGGCTAGGCAAAACGAATGGCAAGGGAAAAGGCAAGGCAAAAGGTAAGGCAAGGCAAGGCAAGGCAAAAGACAAGGCAAAAGGCAAGGCAAGGCAAGGCAAAAGGCAAGGCAACGCAAGGCAAGGCAAAAGGCAAGGCAAAAGGCAAGGCAAGGCAAAAGGCAAGGCAAAAGACAAGGCAAGGCAAGGCAAGGCAAAAGGCAAGGCAAAAGGCAAGGCAAAAGGCAAGGCAAGGCAAAAGGCAAGGCAAAAGACAAGGCAAGGCAAGGCAAGGCAAAAGGCAAGGCAAAAGGCAAGGCAAAAGGCAAGGCAAGGCAAAAGACACGGCAAAAGGCAAGGCAAGGCAAGGCAAAAGGCAAGGCAAAATGCCTGGCAAGGCAACGCAAGGCAAAAGGCAAGGCAAAAGGCAAGGCAAGGCAAAGGCAAGGTAAAAGGCAAGACAAAAGGCAAGGCAAGGCAAGGAAAGGCAAAATAAAAGGCAAGGCAAGGCAGGGCAAGGCAAGGTAAGGCAAGGCAAAAGGCAAGGCAAAAGGCACGGCAAGGAAAAAGGCAAGGCAAAAGGCCAGGCAAAAGGCAAGGCAAGGCAAGACAAGGGAAAATGCAAGGCAAAAGGCAATGCAAGGCAAGGCATGGCAAAAGGCAAGGCAAGGCAAGGCAAGGCAAAAGGCAAGGTAAAAGGCAAGGCAAAGCAACGACAGGAAACAGGCAAGGCAAAAGGCAAGGCAAAAGGCAAGGCAAAAGGCAAGGCAAGGCAAGGCCAGGCAAAAGGCAAGGCAAAAGGCAAGGCAAGGAAAAATGCAAGGCAAAAGGCAAGGCAAGGCAGGGCAAGGCAAAAGGCAAGGCAAAAGGCAAGCCAATGCAAGGCAGGGCAAAAGGCAAGGCAAAAGACAAGGCAAGGCAAGGCAAAATACAAGGCAAGGCAAGGCAAAATACAAGGCAAGGCAAGGCAAGGCAAAGGGCAAGGCAAAAGACAAGGCAAGGCAAGACAAGGCAAAAGGCAAGACAAAAGGAAAGGCAAAAGGCAAGGCAAGGCAAGGTAAGACAAATGGCAAGGCAAAAGACAAGGAAAGGCAAGGCAAGGCAAAAGGAAAGGCAATGCAAAAGACAAGGCAAAAGGCAAGGCAAGGCAAAGGCAAGGCAAAAGGCAGGGCAAGGCAAGGCAAGGCAAAAGGCAAGTAGCAAGGCAAAAGGCAAGTAGCAAGGCAAAAGGCAAGGCAAAAGGCAAGGCAAAAGGCAAGGCAATGCAAAAGACAAGGCAAAAGGCAAGGCAAGGCAAGGGCAAGGCAAAAGGCAAGGCAAAAGGCAAGGCAAAAGGCATGGCAAGGCAAGGCAAAAGGAAAGGCAAAAGGAAAGGCAGGGCAAGGCAAGGCAAAAGGCAAGGCAAAATGCAAGGCAAGGCAAGGCAGGGGAAAAGGCAAGGCGAAAGGCAAGGCTAGGCAAGGCGAAAGGCAAGGCAAAAGGCAAGGCAAAAGGCAAGGCAAGGCAAGGCAAGGCAAAAGACAAGGCAAAAGGCAAGTCAAGGCAAGGCAAAAGGCAAGGCAACGAAAGGCAAGGCAAAAGGCAAGGCAAAAGGCAAGGCAAGGCAAGGCAAAAGGCAAGGCAAAAGACAAGGCAAGGCAAGGCAAGGCAAAAGGCAAGGCAAAAGGCAAGGCAAAAGGCAAGGCAAGGCAAAAGACACGGCAAAAGGCAAGGCAAGGCAAGGCAAAAGGCAAGGCAAAATGCCTGGCAAGGCAACGCAAGGCAAAAGGCAAGGCAAAAGGCAAGGCAAGGCAAAGGCAAGGTAAAAGGCAAGGCAAAAGGCAAGGCAAGGCAAGGAAAGGCAAAAGGCAAGACAAAAGGCAAGGCAAGGCAAGGCAATAGGCAAGGCAAAAGGCAAAGCAAGGCAAGGCAAGGCAAAAGGCAAGGCAAAAGGCAAGGCAAGGCAAGGAAAGGTAAAAGGCAACGCAAAAGACAAGGCAAGGCAAGGCAAGGCAAAAGGCAAGGCAAAAGACAAGGCAAGGCAAGGCAAGGCAAAAGGAAAGACAAAAGGAAAGGGAAAAGGCAAGGCAAGGTAAGGTAAGACAAATGGCAAGGCAAAAGGCAAGGAAAGGCAAGGCAAGGCAAATGGCAAGGCAATGCAAAAGACAAGGCAAGGTAAGGCAAGGCAAGGCAAAAGGCAAGGCAAAATGCAAGGCAAGGCAAGACAAGGCAAAAGGCAAGGCAAATGGCAAGTCAATGCAAAAGACAAGGCAAGGTAAGGCAAGGCAAGGCAAAAGGCAAGGCAAAATGCAAGGCAAGGCAAGACAAGGCAAAAGGCAAGGCAAAAGGCAAGGCAAGGCAAGGCAGGGCAAAAGGCAAGACAAAAGGCAATGCAAGAGGAAAGGCAAGGCAAGGCAAGGCAAAAGGCAAGGCAAAAGACAAGGCAAGGCAAGGAAAAGCAAAAGTCCAGGGTAAAGGAAAGGCAAAAGGCAAGGCAAAAGGCAAGGCAAGGCAAAAGGCAAGGCAAAAAGCAAGGGAAGGCAAGGCAAGGCAAAAGTCAAGGCAAAAGGCAAGGCAAAAGGCATGGCAAGGCAAGGCAAAAGGAAAAGCAAAAGGAAAGGCAGGGCAAGGCAAGGCAAAAGGCAAGGCAAAATGCAAGTCAAGGCAAGGCAGGGGAAAAGGCAAGGTGAAAGGCAAAGCTAGGCAAGGCGAAAGCAAGGCAAAAGCCAAGGCAAAAGGCAAGGCAAGGCAAGGCAAGGCAAAAGACAAGGCAAAAGGCAAGTCAAGGCAAGGCAAAAGGCAAGGCAAGGCAAGGCAAGGCAAAAGGCAAGGCAAAAGGCAAGGCAAGGCAAGGCAAAAGGCAAGGCAAAAGACAAGGCAAGGCAAGGTAAGGCAAAAGGCAAGGCAAAAGGCAAGGCAAAAGGCAAGGCAAGGCAAAAGACACGGCAAAAGGCAAGGCAAGGCAAGGCAAAAGGCAAGGCAAAATGCCTGGCAAGGCAACGCAAGGCAAAAGGCAAGGCAAAAGGCAAGGCAAGGCAAAGGCAAGGTAAAAGGCAAGGCAAAAGGCAAGGCAAGGCAAGGAAAGGCAAAAGGCAAGACAAAAGGCAAGGCAAGGCAAGGCAATAGGCAAGGCAAAAGGCAAAGCAAGGCAAGGCAAGGCAAAAGGCAAGGCAAAAGGCAAGGCAAGGCAATGAAAGGTAAAAGGCAAGGCAAAAGACAAGGCAAGGCAAGGCAAGGCAAAAGGCAAGGCAAAAGACAAGGCAAGGCAAAAGGCAAGTCAAAAGACAAGGCAAGGCAATGCAAAAGGAAAGACAAAAGGAAAGGGAAAAGGCAAGGCAAGGTAAGGTAAGACAAATGGCAAGGCAAAAGGCAAGGAAAGGCAAGGCAAGGCAAATGGCAAGGCAATGCAAAAGACAAGGCAAGGTAAGGCAAGGCAAGGCAAAAGGCAAGGCAAAATGCAAGGCAAGGCAAGACAAGGCAAAAGGCAAGGCAAATGGCAAGTCAATGCAAAAGACAAGGCAAGGTAAGGCAAGGCAAGGCAAAAGGCAAGGCAAAATGCAAGGCAAGGCAAGACAAGGCAAAAGGCAAGGCAAAAGGCAAGGCAAGGCAAGGCAGGGCAAAAGGCAAGACAAAAGGCAATGCAAGAGGAAAGGCAAGGCAAGGCAAGGCAAAAGGCAAGGCAAAAGACAAGGCAAGGCAAGGAAAGGCAAAAGTCCAGGGTAAAGGAAAGGCAAAAGGCAAGGCAAGGCAAGGTAAGACAAATGGCAAGGCAAAAGGCAAGGCAAGGCAAGGCAAGGCAAAAGACAAGGCAAGGCAAGGAAAGGCAAAAGGCAAAAGGCAAGGCAAGGTAAGGCAAAAGGCAAGGCAAGGCAAGGAAAGGCAAAAGGCATGGCAAAAGGCAAGGCAAGGCAAGGCAAGGCAAAAGGCATGGCAAAAGGCAAGGCAAGGCAAGGCAAGGCAAAAGGCAAGGCAAAAGGCAAGGCAAGGCAAGGCAAAAGGCAAAGCAAGGCAAAAGGCAAGGCAAAAGGCAAGGCAAAAGGCAAGGCAAAAGGCAAGTCAAGGCAAGGCAAAAGGCAAGGCAAAAGGCAAGGCAAAAGGCAAGGCAAAAGGCAAGTCAAGTCAAGGCAAAAGGCAAGGAAAAAAGGCAAGGCAAAAACCAAGGCAGGGCAAGGCAGGGCAAAAGGCAAGGCAAGGCAAGGCAAAAGGCAAGGCAAAAGGCAAGGCAAGGCAAGGCAAAAGGCAAGGCAAAAGGCAAGGCAAAAGGCAAGGCAAGACAAGGCAAGGCAAAAGGCAACGCAAAAGGCAAGGCAAGAGGCAAGGCAAGGCAAGGCAGGGCAAAAGGCATCGCAAAAGGTAAGGCAAGGCAAGGCAAGGAAAAAGGCCAGGCAAAAGGCAAGGCAAGGCAAGACAAGGGAAAATGCATGGCAAAAGGCAAGGCAAGGCAAGGCATGGCAAGGCAAGTGGCAAGGCAAAAGGCAAGGCAAAAGGCAAGGCAAAAGGCAAGGCAAAATGCAAGGCAAGGCAAGGCAAGGCAAGGTAAGGCAAGGCAAAAGGCAAGGCAAGGCAAGGCAAGGAAAAAGGCAAGGCAACGAAAAAGGCAAGGCAAAAGGCAAGGCAAGGCAAGGCAAAAGGCAAGGCAAGGCAAGGCAAAAGGCACGGCAACACGCAGTGCAAGGCAAAGCAAAGTGCAAGGCAAAAGGCAAGGCAAGGCAAGGCAAGGCAACAGGCAAGGCAAAAGGCAAGGGTAGGCAAGACAAAAGGCAAGGCAAAAGGCAAGGCAACGCAAGGAAAGGCAAAACGCAAGGCAAAAGGCAAGGCAAGGCGAGGCAAAAGGCAAGGTAAGGCAATGCAAGGCAAAAGGCAAGGCAAAAGGCAAGAGCAAGGCAAAAGGCAAGGCAAGGCAAGGCAAGGCAAAAGGCAAGGCAAAAGGCAAGGCAAGGCAAGGCACAACGCAAGGCAAAAGGCAAGGCAAAAGTCAAGGCAAAAGGCAAGTCAAGGCAAGGCAAAAGGCAAGGCAAGGCAAGGCAAGGCAAAAGGCAAGAGCAAGGCAAAAGGCAAGGCAAGGCAAGGCAAGGCAAAAGGCAAGGCAAAAGACAAGGCAAGGCAAGGCACAACGCAAGGCAAAAGGCAAGGCAAAAGGCAAGGCAAAAGGCAAGGCAAGGCAAGGCAAAAGGCAAGGCAAGGCAAGGCAAGGCAAAAGGCAAGGCAAGGCAAGGCAAGGCGAAAGGCAAGGTAAAAGGCAAGACAAAGCAAAAGCCAAGGCAAAAGGCAAAGCAAGGCAAGGCAAGGCAAAAGGCAAGGCAAAAGGCAAGGCAAGGTAAGGCAAAATGCAAGGCAAAAGGCAAGGCAAGGCAAGGCAAGGCAAAAGGCAAGGCAAGAGGCAAGGCAAAAAGGCAAGGCAAAAGGCAAGGCAAAAGGCAAGGCAAGGCAAAAGAAAAGGCAAGGAAGGGTAAGGCAAATGGAAAGGCAAAAGACAAGGCAAGGCAAGGCAAGGCACAGGGCAAGGCAAAAGGCAAGGCAAGGCAAGGCAAAAGGCAAAGCAGGGCAAGACTAGGCAAAAGGCAAGGCAAAAGGCAAGGCAAGCCACGGCAAAAGACAAGGCAAGGCAAGGCAAAAGGCAAGGCAAAAGGCAAGGCAAGGCAAGGCAAAAGGCAAGGCAAAAGGCAAGGCAAAAGGCAAGGCAAAATGCAAGGCAAGGCAAGGCAAGGCAAGGTAAGGCAAGGCAAAAGGCAAGGCAAGGCAAGGCAAGGCAAAAGGCAAGGCAAAGAAAAAGGCAAGGCAAAAGGCAAGGCAAGGCAAGGCAAAAGGCAAGGCAAGGCAAGGCAAAAGGCAAGGCAAGGCAAGGCAAGGCAAAAGGCAAGGCAAAAGGCAAGCCAATCCAAGGCAAAGTGCAAGGCAAAAGGCAAGGCAAGGCAAGGCAAGGCAACAGGCAAGGCAAAAGGCAAGGGAAGGCAAGACAAAACGCAAGGCAAAAGGCAAGGCAACGCAAGGCAAGGCAAAAGGCAAGGCAAAAGGCAAGGCAAGGCGAGGCAAGGCAAATGGCAAGGCAATGCAAAAGACAAGGCAAGGTAAGGCAAGGCAAGGCAAAAGGCAAGGCAAAATGCAAGGCAAGGCAAGACAAGGCAAAAGGCAAGGCAAATGGCAAGTCAATGCAAAAGACAAGGCAAGGTAAGGCAAGGCAAGGCAAAAGGCAAGGCAAAATGCAAGGCAAGGCAAGACAAGGCAAAAGGCAAGGCAAAAGGCAAGGCAAGGCAAGGCAGGGCAAAAGGCAAGACAAAAGGCAATGCAAGAGGAAAGGCAAGGCAAGGCAAGGCAAAAGGCAAGGCAAAAGACAAGGCAAGGCAAGGAAAGGCAAAAGTCCAGGGTAAAGGAAAGGCAAAAGGCAAGGCAAGGCAAGGTAAGACAAATGGCAAGGCAAAAGGCAAGGCAAGGCAAGGCAAGGCAAAAGACAAGGCAAGGCAAGGAAAGGCAAAAGGCAAAAGGCAAGGCAAGGTAAGGCAAAAGGCAAGGCAAGGCAAGGAAAGGCAAAAGGCATGGCAAAAGGCAAGGCAAGGCAAGGCAAGGCAAAAGGCATGGCAAAAGGCAAGGCAAGGCAAGGCAAGGCAAAAGGCAAGGCAAAAGGCAAGGCAAGGCAAGGCAAAAGGCAAAGCAAGGCAAAAGGCAAGGCAAAAGGCAAGGCAAAAGGCAAGGCAAAAGGCAAGTCAAGGCAAGGCAAAAGGCAAGGCAAAAGGCAAGGCAAAAGGCAAGGCAAAAGGCAAGTCAAGTCAAGGCAAAAGGCAAGGAAAAAAGGCAAGGCAAAAACCAAGGCAGGGCAAGGCAGGGCAAAAGGCAAGGCAAGGCAAGGCAAAAGGCAAGGCAAAAGGCAAGGCAAGGCAAGGCAAAAGGCAAGGCAAAAGGCAAGGCAAAAGGCAAGGCAAGACAAGGCAAGGCAAAAGGCAACGCAAAAGGCAAGGCAAGAGGCAAGGCAAGGCAAGGCAGGGCAAAAGGCATCGCAAAAGGTAAGGCAAGGCTAGGCAAGGCAAAAGGCCAGACAAAAGGCAAGGCAAGGCAAGACAAGGGAAAATGCATGGCAAAAGGCAAGGCAAGGCAAGGCATGGCAAGGCAAGTGGCAAGGCAAAAGGCAAGGCAAAAGGCAAGGCAAAAGGCAAGGCAAAATGCAAGGCAAGGCAAGGCAAGGCAAGGTAAGGCAAGGCAAAAGGCAAGGCAAGGCAAGGCAAGGAAAAAGGCAATGCAACGAAAAAGGCAAGGCAAAAGGCAAGGCAAGGCAAGGCAAAAGGCAAGGCAAGGCAAGGCAAAAGGCACGGCAACACGCAGTGCAAGGCAAAGCAAAGTGCAAGGCAAAAGGCAAGGCAAGGCAAGGCAAGGCAACAGGCAAGGCAAAAGGCAAGGGTAGGCAAGGCAAAAGGCAAGGGTAGGCAAGACAAAAGGCAAGGCAAAAGGCAAGGCAACGCAAGGCAAGGCAAAAGGCAAGGCAAAAGGCAAGGCAAGGCGAGGCAAAAGGCAAGGTAAGGCAATGCAAGGCAAAAGGCAAGGCAAAAGGCAAGGCAAGGCAAAGCAAAGGCTAAGCAAGGCAAAAGGCAACGCAAAAGGCAAGGAAAGGAACGGCAAAAGGCAAGGCAAAAGGCAAGGCAAGGCAAGGCAAAAGGCAAGGCAAAAGGCAAGGCAAAAGGCAAGGCAAGGCAAGGCAAGGCAAAAGGCAAGGCAAAAGGCAAGGCAAGGCAAGGCAAGGCAAAAAGCAAGGCAAGGCAAGGCAAGGCAAAAGGCAAGGCAAGGCAAGCACCAAGGCAAGAGGCAAGGCAAGGCAAGGTAAGGCAAAAGGCAAGGCAAAAGGCAAGGCAAGGCAAGGCAAGGCAAAAGGCAAGGAAAAAGGCACGGCAAAACGCAAGGCAAGGCAAGGCAAGGCAAAAGGCAAGGCAAAAGGCAAGGCAAGGCAAGGCAAGGCAAAAAGCAAGGCAAGGCAAGGCAAGGCAAAAGGCAAGGCAAAATGCAAGGCAAGGCAAGGCAAGGCAAGGTAAGGCAAGGCAAAAGGCAAGGTAAGGCAAGGCAAGGCAAAAGGCAAGGCAAGGAAAAAGGCAAGGCAAAAGGCAAGGCAAGGCAAGGCAAAAGGCAAGGCAAGGCAAGGCAAGGCAAAAGGCAACGCAAAAGGCAAGCCAATGCAAGGCAAAGTGCAAGGCAAAAGGCAAGGCAAGGCAGGGCAAGGCCACAGGCAAGGCAAAAGGCAAGGGACGGCAAGACAAAAGGCAAGGCAAAAGGCAAGGCAACGCAGGGCAAGGCAAAAGGCAAGGCAAAAGGCAAGGCAAGGCGAGGCAAAAGGCAAGGCAAGGCAATGCAAGGCAAAAGGCAAGGCAAAAGGCAAGAGCAAGGCAAAAGGCAAGGCAAGCCAAGGCAAGGCAAAAGGCAAGGCAAAAGGCAAGGCAAGGCAAGGCACAACGCAAGGCAAAAGGCAAGGCAAAAGGCAAGGCAAAAGGCAAGGCAAGGCAAGGCAAAAGGCAAGGCAAGGCAAGGCAAGGCAAAAGGCAAGGCAAGGCAAGGCAAGGCGAAAGGCAATGTAAAAGGCAAGACAAAGCAAAAGCCAAGGCAAAAGGCAAGGCAAGGCAAGGCAAGGCAAAATGCAAGGCAAAAGGTAAGGCAAGGTAAGGCAAAATGCAAGGCAAAAGGCAAGGCAAGGCAAGGCAAGGCAAAAGGCAAGGCAAGAGGCAAGGCAAAAGGCAAGGCAAAAGTCAACGCAAAAGGCAAGGCAAGGCAAAAGAAAAGGCAAGGAAGGGTAAGGCAAATGGAAAGGCAAAAGACAAGGCAAGGCAAGGCAAGGCACAAGGCAAGGCAAAAGGCAAGGCAAGGCAAGGCAAAAGGCAAGGCAAAAGGCAAGGCAAGGCAAGGCAAAAGGCAAAGCAGGGCAAGACTAGGCAAAAGGCAAGGCAAAAGGCAAGGCAAGCCAAGGCAAAAGACAAGGCAAGGCAAGGCAAAAGGCAAGGCAAAAGACAAGGCAAGGCAAGGCAAGGCAAAAGGAAAGGCAAAAGAAAAGGCAAAAGGCAAGGCAAGGCAAGGTAACACAAATGGTAAGGCAAAAGGCAAGGCAATGCAAGGCAAGGCAAAAGACAAGGCAAGCCAAGGAAAGGCAAAAGGCAAAAGGCAAAAGGCAAGGCAAGCCAAGGCAAAAGGCAAGGCAAGGCAAGTCAAGGCAAAAGGCATGGCAAAAGGCAAGGCAAGGCAAGGCAAGGCAAAAGGCAAGGCAAAAGGCAAGGCAAGGCAAAGCAAAGGCTAAGCAAGGCAAAAGGCAACGCAAAAGGCAAGGCAAAAGGCAAGGCAAAAGTCAACCCAAAAGGCAAGGCAAAAGGCAAGTCCAGGCAAAAAGCAAGGCAAAAGGCAAGGCAAAAGCCAAGGCAGGGCAAAGCAGGGCAAAAGTCAAGGCAAAAGGCAAGGAAAGGCAAGGCAAAAGGCAAGGCAAAAGGCAAGGCAAGGCAAGGCAAAAGGCAAGGCAAAAAGCAAGGCAAAAGTCAAGGCAAGGCAAGGCAAGGCAAAAGGCAAGGCAAAAGGCAAGGCAAGGCAAGGCAAGGCAAAAGACAAGGCAAGGCAACGCAAGGCAAAAGGCAAGGCAAGAGGCAAGGCAAAAGGCAAGTCAAGGCAAGGCAAAAGGCAAGGCAAAAGGCAAGGCAAAAGGCAAGGCAAAAGTCAACGCAAAAGGCAAGGCAAGGCAAAAGAAAAGGCAAGGCAAAAGGCATGGCAAAAGGCAAGGCAAGGCAAGGCAAGGCAAAAGGCATGGCAAAAGGCAAGGCAAGGCAAGGCAAGGCAAAAGGCAAAGCAAGGCAAAAGGCAAGGAAAACGGTAAGGCAAAAGGCAAGGCAAAAGGCAAGTCAAGGCAAGGCAAAAGGCAAGGCAAAAGTCAAGTCAAAAGGCAAGGCAAAAGGCAAGGCAAAAGGCAAGTCAAGTCAAGGCAAAAGGCAAGGAAAAAAGGCAAGGCAAAAGCCAAGGCAGGGCAAGGCAGGGCAAAAGGCAAGGCAAAAGGCAAGGCAAGGAAAGGCAAAAGGCAAGGCAAAAGGCAAGGCAAGGCAAGGCAAAAGGCAAGGCAAAAGGCAAGGCAAAAGGCAAGGCAAGACAAGGCAAGGCAAAAGGCAATGCAAAAGGCAAGGCAAGGAAAGGCAAGGCAAAAAGCAAGGCAAGACAAGGCAAGGCAAAAGGCAAGGCAAAATGCAAGGCAAAATGCAAGGCAAGGCAAGGCAGGGCAAAAGGCATCGCAAAAGGCAAGGCAATGCAAGGCAAGGCAAAAGGCCAGGCAAAAGGAAAGGCAAGGCAAGACAAGGGAAAATGCAAGGCAAAAGGCAAGGCAAGGCAAGGCAAAAGGCAAGGCAAAAGGCAAGGCAAGGCAAGGCAAAAGGCAAGGCAAAAGGCAAGGCAAAAGGCAAGGCAAAATGCAAGGCAAGGCAAGGCAAGGCAAGGTAAGGCAAGGCAAAAGGCAAGGCAAGGCAAGGCAAGGCAAAAGGCAAGGCAAGGAAAAAGGCAAGGCAAAAGGCAAGGCACGGCAAGGCAAAAGGCAAGGCAAGGCAAGGCAAGGCAAAAGGCAAGGCAAAAGGCAAGCCAATCCAAGGCAAAGTGCAAGGCAAAAGGCAAGGCAAGGCAAGGCAAGGCAACAGGCAAGGCAAAAGGCAAGGGAAGGCAAGACAAAAGGCAAGGCAAAAGGCAAGGCAACGCAAGGCAAGGCAAAAGGCAAGGCAAAAGGCAAGGCAAGGCGAGGCAAAAGGCAAGGCAAGGCAATGCAAGGCAAAAGGCAAGGCAAAAGGCAAGAGCAAGGCAAAAGGCAAGGCAAGGCAAGGCAAGGCAAAAGGCAAGGCAAAAGGCAAGGCAAGGCAAGGCACAACGCAAGGCAAAAGGCAAGGCAAAAGGCAAGGCAAGGCAAGGCAAAAGGCAAGGCAAGGCAAGGCAAGGCAAAAGGCAAGGCAAGGCAAGGCAAGGCGAAAGGCAAGGCAAAAGGCAAGACAAAGCAAAAGCCAAGGCAAAAGGCAAGGCAAGGCAAGGCAAGGCAAAAGGCAAGGCAAAAGGCAAGGCAAGGCAAGGCAAAATGCAAGGCAAAAGGCAAGGCAAGGCAAGGCAAGGCAAAAGGCAAGGCAAGAGGCAAGGCAAAAGGCAAGGCAAAAGTCAACGCAAAAGGCAAGGCAAGGCAAGGCAAAAGGCAAGGCAAGGCAAGGCAAAAGGCAATGCAAAAGGCAAGGCAAGGCAAGGCAAGGCAAAAGGCAAGGCAAAAGGGAAGGCAAGGCAAGGCAAAAGGCAAAGCAGGGCAAGACTAGGCAAAAGGCAAGGCAAAAGGCAAGGCAAGCCAAGGCAAAAGACAAGGCAAGGCAAGGCAAAAGGCAAGGCAAAAGACAAGGCAAGGCAAGGCAAGGCAAAAGGAAAGGCAAAAGGAAAGGCAAAAGGCAAGGCAAGGCAAGGTAAGACAAATGGTAAGGCAAAAGGCAAGGCAATGCAAGGCAAGGCAAAAGACAAGGCAAGCCAAGGAAAGGCAAAAGGCAAAAGGCAAAAGGCAAGGCAAGCCAAGGCAAAAGGCAAGGCAAGGCAAGTCAAGGCAAAAGGCATGGCAAAAGGCAAGGCAAGGCAAGGCAAGGCAAAAGGCAAGGCAAAAGGCAAGGCAAGGCAAAGCAAAGGCTAAGCAAGGCAAAAGGCAACGCAAAAGGCAAGGCAAAAGGCAAGGCAAAAGGTAAGGCAAGGCAAGGCAAGCAAAAACCAAGGCAAAAGGCAAGGCAAAAGCCAAGGCAGGGCAAAGCAGGGCAAAAGTCAAGGCAAAAGGCAAGGAAAGGCAAGGCAAAAGGCAAGGCAAAAGGCAAGGCAAGGCAAGGCAAAAGGCAAGGCAAAAGGCAAGGCAAAAGGCAAGGCAAGGCAAGGGAAGGCAAAAGGCAAGGCAAAAGGCAAGGCAAGGCAAGGCAAGGCAAAAAGCAAGGCAAGGCAAGGCAAGGCAAAAGGCAAGGCAAGAGGCAAGGCAAGAGGCGAGGCAAGGCAAGAGGCAAGGCAAGGCAAGGCAGGGCAAAAGGCAACGCAAAAGGCAAGGCAAGGCAAAAGGCCAGGCAAAAGGCAAGGCAAGGCAAGACAAGGGAAAATGCAAGGCGAAAGGCAAGGCAAGGCAAGGCATGGCAAGGCAAGGCAAGGCAAAAGGCAAGGCAAGGCAAGGCAAAAGGCAAGGCAAAAGGCAAGGCAAGGCAAGGCAAAAGGCAAGGCAAAAGGCAAGGCAAAATGCAAGGCAAGGCAAGGCAAAGCAAGGTAAGGCAAGGCAAAAGGCAAGGCAAGGCAAGGCAAGGCAAAAGGCAAGGCAAAAGGTAAGGCAAGGCAAGACAAAAGGCAAGGTAAGGCAAGGCAAGGCAAAAGGCAAGGCAAGGCAAGGCAAAAGGCAAGGCAAGGCAAGGCAAGGCAAGGCAAGGCAACAGGCAAGGGAAAAGGCAAGGCAAGGCAAGGCAATGCAAAAGGCAAGGCAAAAGGCAAGGCAAGGCAAGGCAAAATGCAAGGCAAAAGGCAAGGCAAGGCAGGGCAAGGCAAGGTAAGGCAAGGCAAAAGGAAAGGCAAGGCAAGGCAAGGAAAAAGGCAAGGCAAGAGGCAAGGCAAGAGGCAAGGCAAGGCAAGGCAGGGCAAAAGGCAACGCAAAAGGCAAGGCAAGGCAAAAGGCCAGGCAAAAGGCAAGGCAAGGCAAGACAAGGGAAAATGCAAGGCGAAAGGCAAGGCAAGGCAAGGCATGGCAAGGCAAGGCAAGGCAAAAGGCAAGGCAAAAGGCAAGGCAAGGCAAGGCAAAAGGCAAGGCAAAAGGCAAGGCAAGGCAAGGCAAAAGGCAAGGCAAAAGGCAAGGCAAAATGCAAGGCAAGGCAAGGCAAAGCAAGGTAAGGCAAGGCAAAAGGCAAGGCAAGGCAAGGCAAAAGGCAAGGCAAGGACAGGAAACAGGCAAGGCAAAAGGCAAGGCAAAAGGCAAGACAAGGCAAGGCAAGGCAAAAGGCAAGGCAAAAGGCAAGGCAAGGCAAGGCAAGGCAAAAGGCAAGGCAAAAGGTAAGGCAAGGCAAGGCAAAACACAAGGCAAAAGGCAAGGCAAGGCAGGGCAAGGCAAAAGGCAAGGCAAGGCAGGGCAAGGCAAAAGGCAAGGCAATGCAAGGCAAAAGACAAGGCAAGGCAAGGCAAGGCAAAAGGCAAGGCAAAAGACAAGGCAGGGCAAGGCAAAATGCAAGGCAAAAAGCAACGCAAAAGGCAAGGCAAGGCAAGGCAGGGCAAAAGGCAAGGCAAAAGGCAAGGCAAGAGGCAAGGCAAGGCAAGGCAGGGAAAAAGGCAAGGCAAAAGGCAAGGCAAGGCAAGGCAAGGCAAAAGGCAAGGCAAAAGGCAAGGCAAGGCAAAAGACACGGCAAAAGGCAAGGGAAGGCAAGGCAAAAGGCAAGGCAAAATGCCTGGCAAGGCAACGCAAGGCAAAAGGCAAGGCAAAAGGCAAGGCAAGGCAAAGGCGAGGTAAAAGGCAAGGCAAAAGGCAAGGCAAGGCAAGGAAAGGCAAAAGGCAAGACAAAAGGCAAGGAAAGGCAAGGCAATAGGCAAGGCAAAAGGCAAAGCAAGGCAAGGCAAGGCAAAAGGCAAGGCAAAAGGCAAGGCAAGGCAAGGAAAGGTAAAAGGCAAGGCAAAAGACAAGGCAAGGCAAGGCAAGGCAAAAGGCAAGGCAAAAGACAAGGCAAGGCAAGGCAAGGCAAAAGGAAAGACAAAAGGAAAGGGAAAAGGCAAGGCAAGGTAAGGTAAGACAAATCGCAAGGCAAAAGGCAAGGAAAGGCAAGGCAAGGCAAATGGCAAGGCAATGCAAAAGGTAAGGCAAGGCAAATGGCAAGGCAATGCAAAAGGTAAGGCAAGGCAAGGCAAGGCAAAAGGCAAGGCAAAATGCAAGGCAAGGCAAGACAAGGCAAAAGGCAAGGCAAAAGGCAAGGCAAGGCAAGACAGGGCAAAACGCAAGACAAAAGGCAATGCAAGAGGCAAGGCAAGGCAAGGCAAGGCAAAAGGCAAGGCAAAAGACAAGGCAAGGCAAGGAAAGGCAAAAGGCCAGGCAAAAGGAAAGGCAAAAGGCAAGGCAAGGCAAGGTAAGACAAATGGCAAGGCAAAAGGCAAGGCAAGGCAAGGCAAGGCAAAAGACAAGGTAAGGCAAGGAAAGGCAAAAGGCAAAAGGCAAAAGGCAAGGCAAGGTAAGGCAGAAGGCAAGGCAAGGGAAGGAAAGGCAAAAGGCATGGCAAAAGGCAAGGCAAGGCAAGGCAAATGGCAAGGCAAAAGGCAAGGCAAAAGGCAAGGCAAAAGGCAAGGCAAAAGGCAAGTCAAGTCAAGGCAAAAGGCAAGGAAAAAAGGCAAGGCAAAAGCCAAGGCAGGGCAAGGCAGGGCAAAAGGCAAGGCAAAAGGCAAGGCAAGGCAAGGCAAAAGGCAAGGCAAAAGGCAAGGCAAGGCAAGGCAAAAGGCAAGGCAAAAGGCAAGGCAAAAGGCAAGGCAAGGCAAGGCAAGGCAAAAGGCAATGCAAAAAGCAAGGCAAGGCAAGGCAAGGCAAAAAGCAAGGCAAGACAAGGCAAGGCAAAAGGCAAGGTAAAATGCAAGGCAAGAGGCAAGGCAAGGCAAGGCAGGGCAAAAGGCATCGCAAAAGGCAAGGCAAGGCAAGGCAGGGCAAAAGGCATCGCAAAAGGCAAGGCAAGGCAAGGCAAGGCAAAAGGCAAGGCAAAAGGCAAGGCAAGGCAAGACAAGGGAAAACGCAAGGCAAAAGGCAAGGCAAGGCAAGGCATGGCAAGGCAAGTGGCAAGGCAAAAGGCAAGGCAAAAGGCAAGGCAAGGCAAGGCAAAAGGCAAGGCAAAAGGCAAGGCAAGGCAAGGCAAAAGGCAAGGCAAAAGGCAAGGCAAAAGTCAAGGCAAGGCAAGGCAAAAGGCAAGGCAAAAGGCAAGGCAACGCAAGGCAAAAGGCAAGGCAAAAGGCAAGGCAAGGCAAAGGCAAGGTAAAAGGCAAGGCAAAAGGCAAGGCAAGGCAAGGAAAGGCAAAAGGCAAGACAAAAGGCAAGGAAAGGCAAGGCAATAGGCAAGGCAAAAGGCAAAGCAAGGCAAGGCAAGGCAAAAGGCAAGGCAAAAGGCAAGGCAAGGCAAGGAAAGGTAAAAGGCAAGGTAAAAGACAAGGCAAGGCAAGGCAAGGCAAAAGGCAAGGCAAAAGACAAGGCAAGGCAAGGCAAGGCAAAAGGAAAGACAAAAGGAAAGGGAAAAGGCAAGGCAAGGTAAGGTAAGACAAATGGCAAGGCAAAAGGCAAGGAAAGGCAAGGCAAGGCAAATGGCAAGGCAATGCAAAAGGTAAGGCAAGGCAAATGGCAAGGCAATGCAAAAGGTAAGGCAAGGCAAGGCAAGGCAAAAGGCAAGGCAAAATGCAAGGCAAGGCAAGACAAGGCAAAAGGCAAGGCAAAAGGCAAGGCAAGGCAAGGCAGGGCAAAAGGCAAGACAAAACGCAATGCAAGAGGCAAGGCAAGGCAAGGCAAGGCAAAAGGCAAGGCAAAAGACAAGGCAAGGCAAGGAAAGGCAAAAGGCAAGGCAAAAGGAAAGGCAAAAGGCAAGGCAAGGCAAGGTAAGACAAATGGCAAGGCAAAAGGCAAGGCAAGGCAAGGCAAGGCAAAAGACAAGGTAAGGCAAGGAAAGGCAAAAGGCAAAAGGCAAAAGGCAAGGCAAGGTAAGGCAAAAGGCAAGGCAAGGCAAGGAAAGGCAAAAGGCATGGCAAAAGGCAAGGCAAGGCAAGGCAAAAGGCAAGGCAAGGCAAGGCAAAAGGCAAGGCAAAAGGCAAGGCAAGGCAAGGCAAGGCAAAAGGCAAAGCAAAGCAAAAGGCAAGGCAAAAGGCAAGGCAAAAGGCAAGTCAAGGCAAGGCAAAAGGCAAGGCAAAAGGCAAGGCAAAAGGCAAGTCAAGGCAAGGCAAAAGGCAAGGAAAAAAGGCAAGGCAAAAGCCAAGGCAGGGCAAGGCAGGGCAAAAGGCAAGGCAAAAGGCAAGACAAGGCAAGGCAAAAGGCAAGGCAAAAGGCAAGGCAAGGCAAGGCAAAAGGCAAGGCAAAAGGCAAGGCAAGAGGCAAGGCAAGGCAAGGCAGGGCAAAAGGCATCGCAAAAGGCAAGTCAAGGCAAGGCAGGGCAAAAGGCATCGCAAAAGGCAAGGCAAGGCAAGGCAAGGAAAAAGGCTAGGCAAAAGGCAAGGCAAGGCAAGACAAGGGAAAATGCAAGGCAAAAGGCAAGGCAAGGCAAGGCATGGCAAGGCAAGTGGCAAGGCAAAAGGCAAGGCAAAAGGCAAGGCAAGGCAAAAGGCAAGGCAAAAGGCAAGGCAAGGCAAGGCAAAAGGCAAGGCAAAAGGCAAGGCAAAAGGCAAGGCAAAATGCAAGGTAAGGCAAGTCCAGGCAAGGTAAGGCAAGGCAAAAGGCAAGGCAAGGCAAGGCAAGGAAAAAGGCAAGGCAAAAGGCAAGGCAAGGCAAGGCAATGCAAGGAAAAAGGCAAGGCAAAAGGCAAGCCAAGGCAATGCAAAAGGCAAGCCAAGGCAAGGCAAGGCAAAAGGCACGGCAACAGGCAAGGCAAGGCAAAGCAAAGTGCAAGGCAAAAGGCAAGGCAAGGCAAGGCAAGGCAACAGGCAAGGCAAAAGGCAAGGGAAGGCAAGACAAAAGGCAAGGCAAAAGGCAAGGCAAGGCAAGGCAAGGCAAAAGGCAAGGCAAAAGGCAAGGCAAAAGGCAAGGCAAGGCAAGGCAAGGCAAGGCAAAAGGCAAGGCAAAAGGCAAGGCAAAAGGCAAGGCAAGGCAAGGCAAAAGGCAAAGCAAGGCAAGGCAAGGCAAAAGGCAAGGCAAGGCACGGCAAGGCAAAAGGCAAGGCAAAAGGCAAGACAAAGCAAAAGCCAAGGCAAAAGGCAAGGCAAGGCAAGGCAAGGCAAAAGGCAAGGCAAAAGGCAAGGCAAGGCAAGGCAAAATGCAAGGCAAAAGGCAAGGCAAGGCAAAAGGCAAGGCAAGAGGCAAGGCAAAAGGCAAGGCAAAAGTCAACCCAAAAGGCAAGGCAAGGCAAAAGAAAAGGCAAGGAAGGGTAAGGCACATGGAAAGGCAAAAGACAAGGCAAGGCAAGGCAAGGCAAAAGGCAAGGCAAAAGGCAAGGCAAGGCAAGGAAAAAGGCAAGGCAAAAGGCAAGGCAAGGCAAGGCAAAAGGCAAAGCAGGGCAAGACTAGGCAAAAGGCAAGACAAAAGGCAAGGCAAGCCAAGGCAAAAGACAAGGCAAGGCAAGGCAAAAGGCAAGGCAAAAGACAAGGCAAGGCAAGGCAAGGCAAAAGGAAAGGCAAAAGGAAAGGCAAAAGGCAAAGCAAGGCAAGGTAAGACAAATGGTAAGGCAAAAGACAAGGCAATGCAAGGCAAGGCAAAAGACAAGGCAAGCCAAGGAAAGGCAAAAGGCAAAAGGCAAAAGGCAAGGCAAGCCAAGGCAAAAGGCAAGGCAAGGCAAGTCAAGGCATAAGGCATGGCAAAAGGCAAGGCAAGGCAAGGCAAGGCAAAAGGCAAGGCAAAAGGCAAGGCAAGGCAAAGCAAAAGGCAAAGCAAGGCAAAAGGCAACGCAAAAGGCAAGGCAAAAGGCAAGGCAAAAGGCAAGGCAAAGGGCAAGGCAAGGCAAGGCAAAAGGCAAGGCAAAAGGCAAGGCAAAAGGCAGGGCAAGGCAAGGCAAGGCAAGGCAAAAGGCAAGGCAAGGCAAGGCAAGGCAAAAAGCAAGGCAAGGAAAGGCAAGGCAAAAGGCAAGGCAAAAGGCAAGGCAAAAGCCAAGGCAGGGCAAGGCAGGGCAAAAGTCAAGGCAAAAGGCAAGGAAAGGCAAGGCAAAAGGCAAGGCAAAAGGCAAGGCAAGGCAAGGCAAAAGGCAAGGCAAAAGGCAAGGCAAAAGGCAAGGCAAGGCAAGGCAAGGCAAAAGGCAAGGCAAAAGGCAAGGCAAGGCAAGGCAAGGCAAAAAGCAAGGCAAAAGGCAAGGCAAGGCAAGACAAGGGAAAATGCAAGGCGAAAGGCAAGGCAAGGCAAGGCATGGCAAGGCAAGGCAAGGCAAAAGGCAAGGCAAAAGGCAAGGCAAGGCAAGGCAAAAGGCAATGCAAAAGGCAAGGCAAGGCAAGGAAAGGCAAACGGCAAGGCAAAAGGCAAGGCAAAATGCAAGGCAAGGCAAGGCAAAGCAAGGTAAGGCAAGGCAAAAGGCAAGGTAAGGCAAGACAAGGGAAAAGGCACGGCAAAAGGCAAGGCAAGGCAAGACAAAAGGCAAGGTAAGGCAAGACAAGGGAAAAGGCACGGCAAAAGGCAAGGCAAGGCAAAGCAAAAGGCAAGGCAAAAGGCAAGGCAAGGAAAGGCAAGGCAAAAGACAAGGGAAAAGGAAAGGCAAGGCAAGGCAAAAGGCAAGGCAAAAGGCAAGGCAACGCAAGGCAAGGCAAAAGGCAAGGCAAAAGGCAAGGCAAGGCAAGGCAAAAGGCAAGGCAACGCAAGGCAAGGCAAAAGGCAAGGCAAAAGGCAAGGCAAGGCAAGGCAAAAGGCAAGGCAACGCAAGGCAAGGCAAAAGGCAAGGCAAAAGGCTAGGCAAGGCAAGGCAAGGCAAGGCAAAAGGCAAGGCAAGGCAAGGCAAGGCAAAAGGCAAGGCAAAAGGCAAGGCAAGGCAAGGCAAGGCAAAAGGTAAGGCAAGGCAATGCAAAAGGCAAGGCAAAAGGCAAGGCAAGGCAGGGCAAGGCAAGGTAAGGTAAGGCAAAAGGCAAGGCAAGGCAAGGAAAGGCAAAAGGCATGGCAAAAGGCAAGGCAAGGCAAGGCAAAAGGCAAGGCAAGGCAAGGCAAAAGGCAAGGCAAAAGGCAAGGCAAAAGGCAAGGCAAGGCAAGGAAAAAGGCAAGGCAAAAGGCAAGGCAAGGCAAGGCAAAAGGCAAAGCAGGGCAAGACTAGGCAAAAGGCAAGACAAAAGGCAAGGCAAGCCAAGGCAAAAGACAAGGCAAGGCAAGGCAAAAGGCAAGGCAAAAGACAAGGCAAGGCAAGGCAAGGCAAAAGGAAAGGCAAAAGGAAAGGCAAAAGGCAAAGCAAGGCAAGGTAAGACAAATGGTAAGGCAAAAGACAAGGCAATGCAAGGCAAGGCAAAAGACAAGGCAAGCCAAGGAAAGGCAAAAGGCAAAAGGCAAAAGGCAAGGCAAGCCAAGGCAAAAGGCAAGGCAAGGCAAGTCAAGGCATAAGGCATGGCAAAAGGCAAGGCAAGGCAAGGCAAGGCAAAAGGCAAGGCAAAAGGCAAGGCAAGGCAAAGCAAAAGGCAAAGCAAGGCAAAAGGCAACGCAAAAGGCAAGGCAAAAGGCAAGGCAAAAGGCAAGGCAAAAGGCAAGGCAAGGCAAGGCAAAAGGCAAGGCAAAAGGCAAGGCAAAAGGCAGGGCAAGGCAAGGCAAGGCAAGGCAAAAGGCAAGGCAAGGCAAGGCAAGGCAAAAAGCAAGGCAAGGAAAGGCAAGGCAAAAGGCAAGGCAAAAGGCAAGGCAAAAGCCAAGGCAGGGCAAGGCAGGGCAAAAGTCAAGGCAAAAGGCAAGGAAAGGCAAGGCAAAAGGCAAGGCAAAAGGCAAGGCAAGGCAAGGCAAAAGGCAAGGCAAAAGGCAAGGCAAAAGGCAAGGCAAGGCAAGGCAAGGCAAAAGGCAAGGCAAAAGGCAAGGCAAGGCAAGGCAAGGCAAAAAGCAAGGCAAAAGGCAAGGCAAGGCAAGACAAGGGAAAATGCAAGGCGAAAGGCAAGGCAAGGCAAGGCATGGCAAGGCAAGGCAAGGCAAAAGGCAAGGCAAAAGGCAAGGCAAGGCAAGGCAAAAGGCAATGCAAAAGGCAAGGCAAGGCAAGGAAAGGCAAACGGCAAGGCAAAAGGCAAGGCAAAATGCAAGGCAAGGCAAGGCAAAGCAAGGTAAGGCAAGGCAAAAGGCAAGGTAAGGCAAGACAAGGGAAAAGGCACGGCAAAAGGCAAGGCAAGGCAAGACAAAAGGCAAGGTAAGGCAAGACAAGGGAAAAGGCACGGCAAAAGGCAAGGCAAGGCAAAGCAAAAGGCAAGGCAAAAGGCAAGGCAAGGAAAGGCAAGGCAAAAGACAAGGGAAAAGGAAAGGCAAGGCAAGGCAAAAGGCAAGGCAAAAGGCAAGGCAACGCAAGGCAAGGCAAAAGGCAAGGCAAAAGGCAAGGCAAGGCAAGGCAAAAGGCAAGGCAACGCAAGGCAAGGCAAAAGGCAAGGCAAAAGGCAAGGCAAGGCAAGGCAAAAGGCAAGGCAACGCAAGGCAAGGCAAAAGGCAAGGCAAAAGGCTAGGCTAGGCAAGGCAAGGCAAGGCAAAAGGCAAGGCAAGGCAAGGCAAGGCAAAAGGCAAGGCAAAAGGCAAGGCAAGGCAAGGCAAGGCAAAAGGTAAGGCAAGGCAATGCAAAAGGCAAGGCAAAAGGCAAGGCAAGGCAGGGCAAGGCAAGGTAAGGTAAGGCAAAAGGCAAGGCAAGGCAAGGAAAGGCAAAAGGCATGGCAAAAGGCAAGGCAAGGCAAGGCAAAAGGCAAGGCAAGGCAAGGCAAAAGGCAAGGCAAGGCAAGGCAAAAGGCAAGGCAAAAGGCAAGGCAAGGCAAGGCAAGGCAAAAGGCAAAGCAAAGCAAAAGGCAAGGCAAAAGGCAAGGCAAAAGGCAAGTCAAGGCAAGGCAAAAGGCAAGGCAAAAGGCAAGGCAAAAGGCAAGTCAAGGCAAGGCAAAAAGCAAGGAAAAAAGGCAAGGCAAAAGCCAAGGCAGGGCAAGGCAGGGCAAAAGGCAAGGCAAAAGGCAAGGCAAGGCAAGGCAAAAGGCAAGGCAAAAGGCAAGGCAAGGCAAGGCAAAAGGCAAGGCAAAAGGCAAGGCAAGAGGCAAGGCAAGGCAAGGCAGGGCAAAAGGCATCGCAAAAGGCAAGGCAAGGCAAGGCAGGGCAAAAGGCATCGCAAAAGGCAAGGCAAGGCAAGGCAATGAAAAAGGCAAGGCAAAAGGCAAGGCAAGGCAAGACAAGGGAAAATGCAAGGCAAAAGGCAAGGCAAGGCAAGGCATGGCAAGGCAAGTGGCAAGGCAAAAGGCAAGGCAAAAGGCAAGGCAAGGCAAGGCAAAAGGCAAGGCAAAAGGCAAGGCAAGGCAAGGCAAAAGGCAAGGCAAAAGGCAAGGCAAAAGGCAAGGCAAAATGCAAGGTAAGGCAAGTCCAGGCAAGGTAAGGCAAGGCAAAAGGCAAGGCAAGGCAAGGCAAGGAAAAAGGCAAGGCAAAAGGCAAGGCAAGGCAAGGCAATGCAAGGAAAAAGGCAAGGCAAAAGGCAAGGCAAGGCAATGCAAAAGGCAAGCCAAGGCAAGGCAAGGCAAAAGGCACGGCAACAGGCAAGGCAAGGCAAAGCAAAGTGCAAGGCAAAAGGCAAGGCAAGGCAAGGCAAGGCAACAGGCAAGGCAAAAGGCAAGGGAAGGCAAGACAAAAGGCAAGGCAAAAGGCAAGGCAACGCAAGGCAAGGCAAAAGGCAAGGCAAAAGGCAAGGCGAGGCAAAAGGCAAGGCAAGGCAATGCAAGGCAAAAGGCAAGGCAAAAGGCAAGAGCAAGGCAAAAGGTAAGGCAAGGCAAGGCAAAAGGCAAGGCAAAAGGCAAGGCAAGGCAAGGCAAGGCAAGGCAAAAGGCAAGGCAAAAGGCAAGGCAAAAGGCAAGGCAAGGCAAGGCAAAAGGCAAAGCAAGGCAAGGCAAGGCAAAAGGGAAGGCAAGGCACGGCAAGGCAAAAGGCAAGGCAAAAGGCAAGACAAAGCAAAAGCCAAGGCAAAAGGCAAGGCAAGGCAAGGCAAGGCAAAAGGCAAGGCAAAAGGCAAGGCAAGGCAAGGCAAAATGCAAGGCAAAAGGCAAGGCAAGGCAAAAGGCAAGGCAAGAGGCAAGGCAAAAGGCAAGGCAAAAGTCAACCCAAAAGGCAAGGCAAGGCAAAAGAAAAGGCAAGGAAGGGTAAGGCACATGGAAAGGCAAAAGACAAGGCAAGGCAAGGCAAGGCAAAAGGCAAGGCAAAAGGCAAGGCAAGGCAAGGAAAAAGGCAAGGCAAAAGGCAAGGCAAGGCAAGGCAAAAGGCAAAGCAGGGCAAGACTAGGCAAAAGGCAAGGCAAAAGGCAAGGCAAGCCAAGGCAAAAGACAAGGCAAGCCAAGGCAAAAGGCAAGGCAAAAGACAAGGCAAGGCAAGGCAAGGCAAAAGGCAAGGCAAAAGGCAAGGCAAAAGGCAAGGCAAGGCAAGGAAAAAGGCAAGGCAAAAGGCAAGGCAAGGCAAGGCAAAAGGCAAAGCAGGGCAAGACTAGGCAAAAGGCAAGACAAAAGGCAAGGCAAGCCAAGGCAAAAGACAAGGCAAGGCAAGGCAAAAGGCAAGGCAAAAGACAAGGCAAGGCAAGGCAAGGCAAAAGGAAAGGCAAAAGGAAAGGCAAAAGGCAAAGCAAGGCAAGGTAAGACAAATGGTAAGGCAAAAGACAAGGCAATGCAAGGCAAGGCAAAAGACAAGGCAAGCCAAGGAAAGGCAAAAGGCAAAAGGCAAAAGGCAAGGCAAGCCAAGGCAAAAGGCAAGGCAAGGCAAGTCAAGGCATAAGGCATGGCAAAAGGCAAGGCAAGGCAAGGCAAGGCAAAAGGCAAGGCAAAAGGCAAGGCAAGGCAAAGCAAAAGGCAAAGCAAGGCAAAAGGCAACGCAAAAGGCAAGGCAAAAGGCAAGGCAAAAGGCAAGGCAAAAGGCAAGGCAAGGCAAGGCAAAAGGCAAGGCAAAAGGCAAGGCAAAAGGCAGGGCAAGGCAAGGCAAGGCAAGGCAAAAGGCAAGGCAAGGCAAGGCAAGGCAAAAAGCAAGGCAAGGAAAGGCAAGGCAAAAGGCAAGGCAAAAGGCAAGGCAAAAGCCAAGGCAGGGCAAGGCAGGGCAAAAGTCAAGGCAAAAGGCAAGGAAAGGCAAGGCAAAAGGCAAGGCAAAAGGCAAGGCAAGGCAAGGCAAAAGGCAAGGCAAAAGGCAAGGCAAAAGGCAAGGCAAGGCAAGGCAAGGCAAAAGGCAAGGCAAAAGGCAAGGCAAGGCAAGGCAAGGCAAAAAGCAAGGCAAAAGGCAAGGCAAGGCAAGACAAGGGAAAATGCAAGGCGAAAGGCAAGGCAAGGCAAGGCATGGCAAGGCAAGGCAAGGCAAAAGGCAAGGCAAAAGGCAAGGCAAGGCAAGGCAAAAGGCAATGCAAAAGGCAAGGCAAGGCAAGGAAAGGCAAACGGCAAGGCAAAAGGCAAGGCAAAATGCAAGGCAAGGCAAGGCAAAGCAAGGTAAGGCAAGGCAAAAGGCAAGGTAAGGCAAGACAAGGGAAAAGGCACGGCAAAAGGCAAGGCAAGGCAAGACAAAAGGCAAGGTAAGGCAAGACAAGGGAAAAGGCACGGCAAAAGGCAAGGCAAGGCAAAGCAAAAGGCAAGGCAAAAGGCAAGGCAAGGAAAGGCAAGGCAAAAGACAAGGGAAAAGGAAAGGCAAGGCAAGGCAAAAGGCAAGGCAAAAGGCAAGGCAACGCAAGGCAAGGCAAAAGGCAAGGCAAAAGGCAAGGCAAGGCAAGGCAAAAGGCAAGGCAACGCAAGGCAAGGCAAAAGGCAAGGCAAAAGGCAAGGCAAGGCAAGGCAAAAGGCAAGGCAACGCAAGGCAAGGCAAAAGGCAAGGCAAAAGGCTAGGCTAGGCAAGGCAAGGCAAGGCAAAAGGCAAGGCAAGGCAAGGCAAGGCAAAAGGCAAGGCAAAAGGCAAGGCAAGGCAAGGCAAGGCAAAAGGTAAGGCAAGGCAATGCAAAAGGCAAGGCAAAAGGCAAGGCAAGGCAGGGCAAGGCAAGGTAAGGTAAGGCAAAAGGCAAGGCAAGGCAAGGAAAGGCAAAAGGCATGGCAAAAGGCAAGGCAAGGCAAGGCAAAAGGCAAGGCAAGGCAAGGCAAAAGGCAAGGCAAGGCAAGGCAAAAGGCAAGGCAAAAGGCAAGGCAAGGCAAGGCAAGGCAAAAGGCAAAGCAAAGCAAAAGGCAAGGCAAAAGGCAAGGCAAAAGGCAAGTCAAGGCAAGGCAAAAGGCAAGGCAAAAGGCAAGGCAAAAGGCAAGTCAAGGCAAGGCAAAAAGCAAGGAAAAAAGGCAAGGCAAAAGCCAAGGCAGGGCAAGGCAGGGCAAAAGGCAAGGCAAAAGGCAAGGCAAGGCAAGGCAAAAGGCAAGGCAAAAGGCAAGGCAAGGCAAGGCAAAAGGCAAGGCAAAAGGCAAGGCAAGAGGCAAGGCAAGGCAAGGCAGGGCAAAAGGCATCGCAAAAGGCAAGGCAAGGCAAGGCAGGGCAAAAGGCATCGCAAAAGGCAAGGCAAGGCAAGGCAATGAAAAAGGCAAGGCAAAAGGCAAGGCAAGGCAAGACAAGGGAAAATGCAAGGCAAAAGGCAAGGCAAGGCAAGGCATGGCAAGGCAAGTGGCAAGGCAAAAGGCAAGGCAAAAGGCAAGGCAAGGCAAGGCAAAAGGCAAGGCAAAAGGCAAGGCAAGGCAAGGCAAAAGGCAAGGCAAAAGGCAAGGCAAAAGGCAAGGCAAAATGCAAGGTAAGGCAAGTCCAGGCAAGGTAAGGCAAGGCAAAAGGCAAGGCAAGGCAAGGCAAGGAAAAAGGCAAGGCAAAAGGCAAGGCAAGGCAAGGCAATGCAAGGAAAAAGGCAAGGCAAAAGGCAAGGCAAGGCAATGCAAAAGGCAAGCCAAGGCAAGGCAAGGCAAAAGGCACGGCAACAGGCAAGGCAAGGCAAAGCAAAGTGCAAGGCAAAAGGCAAGGCAAGGCAAGGCAAGGCAACAGGCAAGGCAAAAGGCAAGGGAAGGCAAGACAAAAGGCAAGGCAAAAGGCAAGGCAACGCAAGGCAAGGCAAAAGGCAAGGCAAAAGGCAAGGCGAGGCAAAAGGCAAGGCAAGGCAATGCAAGGCAAAAGGCAAGGCAAAAGGCAAGAGCAAGGCAAAAGGTAAGGCAAGGCAAGGCAAAAGGCAAGGCAAAAGGCAAGGCAAGGCAAGGCAAGGCAAGGCAAAAGGCAAGGCAAAAGGCAAGGCAAAAGGCAAGGCAAGGCAAGGCAAAAGGCAAAGCAAGGCAAGGCAAGGCAAAAGGGAAGGCAAGGCACGGCAAGGCAAAAGGCAAGGCAAAAGGCAAGACAAAGCAAAAGCCAAGGCAAAAGGCAAGGCAAGGCAAGGCAAGGCAAAAGGCAAGGCAAAAGGCAAGGCAAGGCAAGGCAAAATGCAAGGCAAAAGGCAAGGCAAGGCAAAAGGCAAGGCAAGAGGCAAGGCAAAAGGCAAGGCAAAAGTCAACCCAAAAGGCAAGGCAAGGCAAAAGAAAAGGCAAGGAAGGGTAAGGCACATGGAAAGGCAAAAGACAAGGCAAGGCAAGGCAAGGCAAAAGGCAAGGCAAAAGGCAAGGCAAGGCAAGGAAAAAGGCAAGGCAAAAGGCAAGGCAAGGCAAGGCAAAAGGCAAAGCAGGGCAAGACTAGGCAAAAGGCAAGGCAAAAGGCAAGGCAAGCCAAGGCAAAAGACAAGGCAAGCCAAGGCAAAAGGCAAGGCAAAAGACAAGGCAAGGCAAGGCAAGGCAAAAGGAAAGGCAAAAGGAAAGGCAAAAGGCAAAGCAAGGCAAGGTAAGACAAATGGTAAGGCAAAAGACAAGGCAATGCAAGGCAAGGCAAAAGACAAGGCAAGCCAAGGAAAGGCAAAAGGCAAAAGGCAAAAGGCAAGGCAAGCCAAGGCAAAAGGCAAGGCAAGGCAAGTCAAGGCATAAGGCATGGCAAAAGGCAAGGCAAGGCAAGGCAAGGCAAAAGGCAAGGCAAAAGGCAAGGCAAGGCAAAGCAAAAGGCAAAGCAAGGCAAAAGGCAACGCAAAAGGCAAGGCAAAAGGCAAGGCAAAAGGCAAGGCAAAAGGCAAGGCAAGGCAAGGCAAAAGGCAAGGCAAAAGGCAAGGCAAAAGGCAGGGCAAGGCAAGGCAAGGCAAGGCAAAAGGCAAGGCAAGGCAAGGCAAGGCAAAAAGCAAGGCAAGGAAAGGCAAGGCAAAAGGCAAGGCAAAAGGCAAGGCAAAAGCCAAGGCAGGGCAAGGCAGGGCAAAAGTCAAGGCAAAAGGCAAGGAAAGGCAAGGCAAAAGGCAAGGCAAAAGGCAAGGCAAGGCAAGGCAAAAGGCAAGGCAAAAGGCAAGGCAAAAGGCAAGGCAAGGCAAAGCAAGGCAAAAGGCAAGGCAAAAGGCAAGGCAAGGCAAGGCAAGGCAAAAAGCAAGGCAAAAGGCAAGGCAAGGCAAGACAAGGGAAAATGCAAGGCGAAAGGCAAGGCAAGGCAAGGCATGGCAAGGCAAGGCAAGGCAAAACGCAAGGCAAAAGGCAAGGCAAGGCAAGGCAAAAGGCAATGCAAAAGGCAAGGCAAGGCAAGGAAAGGCAAACGGCAAGGCAAAAGGCAAGGCAAAATGCAAGGCAAGGCAAGGCAAAGCAAGGTAAGGCAAGGCAAAATGCAAGGTAAGGCAAGACAAGGGAAAAGGCACGGCAAAAGGCAAGGCAAGGCAAGACAAAAGGCAAGGTAAGGCAAGACAAGGGAAAAGGCACGGCAAAAGGCAAGGCAAGGCAAAGCAAAAGGCAAGGCAAAAGGCAAGGCAAGGAAAGGCAAGGCAAAAGACAAGGGAAAAGGAAAGGCAAGGCAAGGCAAAAGGCAAGGCAAAAGGCAAGGCAACGCAAGGCAAGGCAAAAGGCAAGGCAAAAGGCAAGGCAAGGCAAGGCAAAAGGCAAGGCAACGCAAGGCAAGGCAAAAGGCAAGGCAAACGGCTAGGCAAGGCAAGGCAAGGCAAGGCAAAAGGCAAGGCAAGGCAAGGCAAGGCAAAAGGCAAGGCAAAAGGCAAGGCAAGGCAAGGCAAGGCAAAAGGTAAGGCAAGGCAAGGCAAAAGACAAGGCAAAAGGCAAGGAAAGGCAAAGCAAGGCAAAATGCAAGGCAAAAGGCAAGGCAAGGCAGGGCAAGGCAAGGTAAGGAAAGGCAAAAGGCAAGGCAAGGCAAGGCAAGGAAAAAGGCAAGGCAAAAGGCCAGGCAAAAGGCAAGGCAAGGCAAGACAAGGGAAAATGCAAGGCAAAAGGCAATGCAAGGCAAGGCATGGCAAGGCAAGGCAAGGCAAAAGGCAAGGTAAAAGGCAATGCAAAAGGCAAGGCAAGGCAAGGCAAGGCAAAAGGCAAGGTAAAAGGCAAGGAAAAGCAACGACAGGAAACAGGCAAGGCAAAAGGCAAGGAAAAACGCAAGGCAAAAGGCAAAGCAAAAGGCAAGGCAAGGCGAGGCAAAAGGCAAGGCAAGGCAAGGCAAGACAAAAGGCAAGGCAAAAGGCAATTCAAGGCAAGGCAAAAGGCAAGGCAAAAGGCAAGTCAAGGCAAGGCAAAAGGCAGGGCAAAAGGCAAGGCAAAAGGAAAGGCAAGGCAAGGCAAAAGGAAAGGCAAGGCAAGGCAAGTCAAAAGGCAACGGAAAAGGCAAGGCAAGGCAAGGCAAAAAGAAAGTCAAGGCAAGACAAAAGACAAGGCAATGCAAGGCAAGGCAAAGGAAAGGCAAAAGGCTAGGAAAGGCAAGGGAAGGCAAGGCAAAAAGCAAGTCAAGGCAAGACAAAAGACAAGGCAATGCAAGGCAAGGCAAAAGGAAAGGCAAAAGGCAAGGCAAGGCAAGGCAAAAGGCAAGGCAAAAGGCAAGGCAAGGACAGGAAACAGGCAAGGCAAAAGGCAAGGTAAAAGGCAAGACAAGGCAAGGCAAGGCAAAAGGCAAGGCAAGGCAAGGCAAAAGACAAGGCAAGGCAAGGCAAGGCAAAAGGCAAGGCAAAAGACAAGGCAAGGCAAGGCAAAAGGCAAGGCAAGGCAGGGCAAGGCAAAAGACAAGGCGAAAGGCAAGGCAAGGCAAAAGGCAAGGCAAAAGGAAAGGCAAAACGCAAGGCAAGGCAAGGTAAGACAAATGGCACGGCAAAAGACAAGGAAAGGCAAGGCAAGGCAAAAGGCAAGGCAATGCAAAAGACAAGGCAAAAGGCAAGGCAAGGCAAAGGCAAGGCAAAAGGCAAGTGGCAAGGCAAAAGGCAAGGCAAATGGCAAGGCAAAAGGCAAGGCAAATGGCAAGGCAAAACACAAGGCAAGGCAAAAGGCAAGGCAAAAAGCAAGGCAAAAGGCAAGGCAAGGCAAGGCAGGGCAAAAGGCAAGGCAAAAGGCAAGGCAAGAGGCAAGGCAAGGCAGGGCAAAAGGCAAGGCAAAAGGCAAGGCAAGGCAAGGCAAGGCAAAAGGCAACGCAAAAGGCAAGGCAAGGCAAGGCAAGGCAAAAGGAAAGGCAAAAGGCAAGGCAAGGCAAGGCAAAAGGCAATGCAAGGCAAGGCAAAAAGCAAGGCAAAAGGCAAGGCAAGGCAAGGAAAGTCAAAAGGCAAGGCAAAAGGCAAGGCAAGGCAAGGCAAAAACACAGGCAAGGCAGGGCAAAAGGCAAGGCAAAAGGCAAGGCAAGGCAAGGCAAGGCAAAAGGCAAGGCAAAAGGAAAGGCAGGGCAAGGCAAGGCAAAAGGCAAGGCAAAATGCAAGGCAAGGCAAGGCAGGGGAAAGGCAAGGCAAGAGTCAAGGCAAGGCAAGGCAGGGCAAAAGGCAAGGCAAAAGGCAAGGCAAGGCAAGGCAAGGCAACACGCAAGGCAAAAGGCAAGGCAAGGCGAAAGGCAAGGCAAGGCAAGGCGAAAGGCAAGGCAAAAGGCAAGGCAAGGCAAGGCAAGGCAAAAGGCAAGGCAAAAGGGAAGGCAAGGCAAGGCAAAAGGCAAAGCAAAAGACAAGGCAAGGCAAGGCAAAAGGCAAGGCAAAAGGCAAGGCAAGGCGAGGCAAAAGGCAAGGCAAAAGGCAAGGCAAAAGGCAAGGCAAAAGGCAAGGCAAGGCAAGGCAAGGCAAAAGGTAAGTCAAGGCAAGGCAAAAGGCAGGGCAAAAGGCAAGGCAAAAGGAAAGGCAAGGCAAGGCAAGTTAAAAGGCAACGGAAAAGGCAAGGCAAGGCAAGGCAAAAAGCAAGTCAAGGCAAGAAAAAAGACAAGGCAATGCAAGGCAAGGCAAAAGGAAAAGCAAAAGGCAAGGCAAGGCAAGGAAAAAGGCAAGGCAAAAGGCAAGGCAAGGACAGGAAACAGGCAAGGCAAAAGGCAAGGCAAAAGGCAAGGCAAGGACAGGAAACAGGCAAGGCAAAAGGCAAGGTAAAAGGCAAGACAAGGCAAGGCAAGGCAAAAGGCAAGGCAAAAGGAAAGGCAAGGCAAGGCAAGGCAAAAGGCAAGGAAAAAGGCAAGGAAAGGCAGGGCAAGGCAAAAGGCAAGGCAAGGCAGGGCAAGGCAAAAGGCAAGGCAATGCAAGGCAGGGCAAAAGGCAAGGCAAAAGGCAAGGCAAGGCAAGGCAAAAGACAAGGCAAGGCAAGGCAAGGCAAAAGGCAAGGCAAAAGACAAGGCAAGGCAAGGCAAAAGGCAAGGCAAGGCAGGGCAAGGCAAAAGACAAGGCGAAAGGCAAGGCAAGAGGCAAGCCTATGCAAGACAAGGGAAAATGCAAGGCAAAAGGCAAGGCAAAAGGCAAGGCAAGGCAAGGCAAAAGGCAAGGCAAAAGGCAAGGCAAAAGGCAAAGCAAGGCAAAAGGCAAGGCAAAGGGCAAGGTAAAATGCAAGGTAAGGCAAGGCAAAAGGCAAGGCAAGGAAAGGCAAAAGGCGAGGCAAGGCAAGACAAGGCAAAAGACAAGGTAAATGGCAAGGCAACTCAAGGCAAAAGGCAAGGCAAAAGGCAAGGCAAAAGGCTAGGCAAGGCAAAATGCACGGCAAAAGACAAGGCAAGGCAAGGCAAGGCAAAAGGCAAGGCAAAAGGGAAGGCAAGGCAGGGCAGGGCAAAAGGCAAGGCAAAAGGCAAGGCAAGAGGCAAGGCAAGGCAAGGCAGGGCAAAAGGCAAGGCAAAAGGCAAGGCAAGGCAATGCAAGGCAAAAGGCAAGGCAAGGCAAGGCACAACGCAAGGCAAAAGGCAAGGCAAAAGGCAAGGCAAAAGGCAAGGCAAGGCAAGGGAAAAGGCAAGGCAAAAGGCAAGGCAAGGCAAAGCAAGGCAAAAGGCAAGGCAAAAGTCAAGGCAAAAGGCAAGGCAAGTCAAGTCAAAAGGCAAGGCAAAAGGCAAGGCAAGGCAAGGCAAAAGGAAAGGCAAGTCAAGTCAAAAGGCAAGGCAAAAGGCAAGGCAAGGCAAGGCAAAAGGCAAGGCAAAAGGCAAGGCAAAAGGCAAGGCAAGGCAAGGCAAAAGGCAAGTCAAGGCAAGGCAAAAGGCAGGGCAAAAGGCAAGGCAAAAGGAAAGGCAAGGCAAGGCAAGTCAAAAGGCAACGGAAAAGGCAAGGCAAGGCAAGGCAAAAAGAAAGTCAAGGCAAGACAAAAGACAAGGCAGTGCAAGGCAAGGTAAAGGAAAGGCAAAAGGCTAGGAAGGGCAAGGCAAGGCAAGGCAAAAAGCAAGTCAAGGCAAGACAAAAGACAAGGCAATGCAAGGCAAGGCAAAAGGAAAGGCAAAAGGCAAGGCAAGGCAAGGCAAAAGGCAAGGCAAAAGGCAAGGCAAGGACAGGAAACAGGCAAGGCAAAAGGCAAGGTAAAAGGCAAGCCAAGGCAAGGCAAGGCAAAAGGCAAGGCAAAAGGCAAGGCAAGGCAAAAGGCAAGGCAAAAGGCAAGGCAAGGCAAGGCAAAACACAAGGCAAAAGGCAAGGCAAGGCAGGGCAAGGCAAAAGGCAAGGCAAGGCAGGGCAAGGCAAAAGGCAAGGCAATGCAAGGCAGGGCAAAAGGCAAGGCAAAAGGCAAGGCAAGGCAAGGCAAAAGACAAGGCAAGGCAAGGCAAGGCAAAAGGCAAGGCAAAAGACAAGGCAAGGCAAGGCAAAAGGCAAGGCAAGGTAGGGCAAGGCAAAAGACAAGGCGAAAGACAAGGCAAGGCAAAAGGCAAGGCAAAAGGAAAGGCAAAACGCAAGGCAAGGCAAGGTAAGACAAATGGCACGGCAAAAGACAAGGAAAGGCAAGGCAAGGCAAAAGGCAAGGCAATGCAAAAGACAAGGCAAAAGGCAAGGCAATGCAAAAGACAAGGCAAAAGGCAAGGCAAGGCAAAGGCAAGGCAAAAGGCAAGTGGCAAGGCAAAAGGCAAGGCAAAAGGCAAGGCAAAACACAAGGCAAGGCAAAAGGCAAGGCAAAAAGCAAGGCAAAAGTCAAGGCAAGGCAAGGCAGGGCAAAACGCAAGGCAAAAGGCAAGGCAAGAGGCAAGGCAAGGCAAGGCAGGGCAAAAGGCAAGGCAAGAGGCAAGGCAAGGCAAGGCAGGGCAAAAGGCAAGGCAAAAGGCAAGGCAAGGCAAGGCAAGGCAAAAGGCAAGCCAAAAGGCAAGGCAAGGCAAGGCAAGGCAAAAGGAAAGGCAAAAGGCAAGGCAAGGCAAGGCAAAAGGCAATGCAAGGCAAGGCAAAAGGCAAGGCAAAAGGCAAGGCAAGGCAAGGAAAGTCAAAAGGCAAGGCAAAAGGCAAGGCAAGGCAAGGCAAAAAGCAAGGCAAGGCAAGGCAAAAGGCAAGGCAAAAGGCAAGGCAAGGCAAGGCAAGGCAAAAGGAAAGGCAAAAGGAAAGGCAAAAGGCAAGGCAAGGCAAGGTAAGACAAATGGCAAGGCAAAAGAGAAGGAAAGGCAAGGCAAGGCAAAAGGCAAGGCAATGCAAAAGACAAGGCAAAAGGCAAGGCAAGGCAAGGGCAAGGCAAAAGGCAAGGCAAGGCAAGGCAAGGCAAAAGGCAAGTTGCAAGGCAAAAGGCAAGGCAAAAGGCAAGGCAAAAGCCAAGGCAAGGCAAAAGGCAAGGCAAAAAGCAAGGCAAGGCAAGGCAAGGCAAAAGTAAAGGCAAAAGACAAGGCAAAAGGCATGGCAATCAAGGCAAAAGGCAAGGCAAAAGGCAAGGCAAGAGTCAAAGCAAGGCAAGGCAGGGCAAAAGGCAAGGCAAAAGGCAAGGCAAGGCAATGCAAAAGGCAAGGCAAAAGGCAAGGCAAGGCAAGGCAAAAGGCAAGGCAAGGCAAGGCTAAAGGCAAGGCAAAAGGCAAGGCAAGGCAAAAGGCAAGGTAAAAGGCAAGGCAAGGCAAGGAAAAAGGCAAGGCAAAAGGCAAGGCAAGTCAAGGCAAAAGGCAAGGCAAGTCAAGGCAAAAGGCAAGGCAAAAGGCAAGGCAAGGTGAGGCAAAAGGCAAGGCAAAAGGCAAGGCAAAAGGCAAGGCTAAAGGCAAGGCAAAAGGCAAGGCAAGGCAAGGAAATTCAAAAGGCAAGGCAAAAGGCAAGGCAAGGCAAGGCAAAAAGCAAGTCAAGGCAAGACAAAAGACAAGGCAATGCAAGGCAAGGCAAAAGGAAAGGCAAAAGGCAAGGCAAGGCAAGGCAAGGCAAAAGGCAAGGTAAAAGGCAAGGCAAGGCAAGGCAAAAGGCAAGGCAAAAGGCAAGGCAAGGCAAGGCAAGGCAAAAGGCAAGGCAAAAGGCAAGGCAAGGCAAGGCAGGGCAAAAGGCAAGGCAAAAGGCAAGGCAAGGCAAGGCAATGCAAAAGGCAAGGCAAAAGTCAAGGAAAAAGGCAAGGCAAGTCAAGTCAAAAGGCAAGGCAAAATGCAAGGCAAGGCAAGGCACAAGGCAAGGTAAGGCACGGGAAAAGGCAAGGCAAGGCAAGGCAAAAGGCAAGGCAAAAGGCAAGGCAAAAGGCATTGCAAGGCAAGGCAAAAGGAAAGGCAAAAGGAAAGGCAAGGCAAGGCAAGGCAAAAGGCAAGGCAAAAGGCAAGGCAAGGCAAGGCAGGGCAAAAGGCAAGGCAAAAGGCAAGGCAAGAGGCAAGCTTATGCAAGACAAGGGAAAATGCAAGGCAAAAGGCAAGGCAAGTCAAGGCAAAAGGCAAGGCAAAAGGCAAGGAAAAGCCAGGCAAGGCAAAACGAAAGGCAAAGGGCAAGGCAAGGCAAAGCAAGGCAAAAGGCAAGGCAAAAGGCAAGGCAAGTCAAGAAAAAGGAAGGCAAAATGCAAGGCAAGGCAAGGCACAAGGCAAGGCAAGGCAAGGCAAAAGGCAAGGCAAAAGGCAAGGTAAGGCAAGGCAAAAGGCAAGGCAAGGCAAGGCAAGGCAAGGCAAAAGTCAAGGCAAAAGTGAAGGCAAGGCAAGGCAAAAGGCAAGGCAAGGAAAGGCAAAAGGCAAAGCAACGCAAAAGGCAAGGCAAAGGGCAAGGTAAAATGCAAGGTAAGGCAAGGCAAAAGGCAAGGCAAGGCAAGGCAAAAGGCAAGGCAAGGCAAAAGGCAAGGCAAAAGTCAAGGCAAGGCAAGGAAAGGCAAAAGACAAGGCAAAAGGCAAGGCAAGGCAAGGCAAGGCAAAATGCAAGGCAAAAGGCAAGGCAAAAGGCAAGGCAAAAGGCAATGCGAAAGGCAAGTGAAGGCAAGGCAAGGCAAAAGGCAAGGAAAAAGGCAAGACAAGGCAAGGCAAGGCAAAATACAAGGCAAAAGGCAAGGCAAAAGGCGAGGCAAGGCAAGACAAGGCAAAAGACAAGGTAAAAGGCAAGGCAACTCAAGGCAAAAGGCAAGGCAAAAGGCAAGGCAAAAGGCTAGGCAAGGCAAAATGCACGGCAAAAGACAAGGCAAGGCAAGGCAAAAGGTAAGGCAAAAGGCCAGGCAAAAGGCAAGGCAAGGAAAGGCAAGGCAAAAGACAAGGCAAAAGGCAAGGCAAGTCAAGGCAAAAGGCAATGCAAAAGGCAAGGCAAAAGGCAAGGCAAGGCAAAAGGCACGGCAAAAGGCAAGGCAAGGCAAGGCAAAAGGCAAGGCAAAAGGCAAGGCAAGGCAAGGTAAGGCAAAAGACAAGGCAAAAGGCAAGGCAAGTCAAGGCAAAAGGCAAGGCAAAAGGCAAGGCAAAAGGCAAGGCAAGGCAAGGCAAGGCAAAAGACAAGGCAAAAGGCAAGGCAAGTCAAGGCAAAAGGCAAGGCAAAAGAAAAGGCAAGGCAACGCAAAAGTTAAGGCAAAAGGCAAGGCAAGGCAAGGCAAGGCAAAAGGTAAGGCAAAAGGCAAAGCAAGGCAAGGCATGGCAAAAGGTAAGGCAAAAGACAAGGCAAGGCAAGGCAAAAGTCAATGCAAAAGACAAGGCAAGGCAGGACAAGGCGAAAGGCAAGGCAAAAGACAAGTCAAGGAAAGGTAAGGCAAATGGCAAGGCAAAAGGAAAGGCAACGCAAGGCAAGGCAAAAGGCAAGGCAAAAGGCAAAGCAAGGAAAGGCAAGGCAAAAGACAAGGGAAAAGGCAAGGCAAGAGGCAAGGCAAGGCAAGGCAGGGCAAAAGGCAAGGCAAAAGGCAAGGCAAGGCAAGGCAAGGCAAAAGACAACGCAAAAGGCAAGCCAAGGCAAGACAAGGAAAAATGCAAGGCAAAAGGCAAGGCAAGGCAAGGCAAAAGGCAAGGCAAAAGGCAAGGCAAAGCAAGGAAAGGCAAAAGGCAAGGCAAAAGGCAAGGCAAGGCAAGGCAAGGCAAAAGCAAGGCAAAAGTCAAGGAAAAAGGCAAGGCAAGGCAAGGCAAAAGGCATGGCAAGGCAAGGCAAAAGGCAAGGCAAAAGGAAAGGCAAGGCAAGGCAAGGCAAAAGGCAAGGCAAAAGGCAAGGCAAGGCAAGGCAGGGCAAAAGGCAAGGCAAAAGGCAAGGCAAGAGGCAAGGCAAGGCAAGGCAGGGCAAAAGGCAAGGCAAAAGGCAAGGCAAGGCAAGTCAAGGCAAAAGGCAAGGCAAAAGGTAAGCCAAGGCAAGACAAAGGAAAGTTCAAGGCAAAAGGCAAGGCAAGTCAAGGCAAAAGGCAAGGCAAAAGGCAAGGCAAGGCAAGGCAAAAGGCAAGGCAAAAGGCAAGGCAAGGCAAGGCGAGGAAAAAGGCAAGGCAAGGCAAGGCAAGGCAAAAGGCAAGGCAAAAGTCAAGGCAAAAGGCAAGGCAAATGTCAAGGCAAAAGGCAACGCAAGTCAAGTCAAAAGACAAGGTAAAATGCAAGGCAAGGCAAGGCACAAGGCAAGGTAAGGCAAGGCAAAAGGCAAGGCAAGGCAAGGCTAAAGGCAAGGCAAGGCAAGGCAAAAGGCAAGGCAAGGCAAGGCAAGGCAAGGCAAAAGGCAAGGCAACGCAAGGCAAGGCAAGGCAAAAGGCAAGGCAAGGCAAGGCAATGCAAAAGCAAGGCAAAAGGCAAGGCAAAAGGGAAGGCAAGGCAAGGCAAAAGGCAAGGCAAGGCAATGCAAAAGGCAAGGCAAAAGGCAAGGCAAAAGGGAAGGCAAGGCAAGGCAAGGCAAGGCAAAAGGCAAGGCAAAAGGCAAGGCAAGGCAAGGCAAAAGGCAAGGCAAAAGGCAAGGCAAGGCAAGGCAAGGCAAAAAGCAAGGCAAGGCAAGGCATGGCAAAAGGCAAGGCAAAAGGCAAGGCAAGGCGAGGCAAAAGGCAAGGCAAGGCAAAAGGCAAGGCAAAAGGCAACGTAAAATGCAAGGTAAGGCAAGGCAAAAGGCAAGGCAAGGCAAGGCAAGGCAAAAGGCAAGGCAAGGCAAAAGGCAAGGCAAAAGGCAAGGCAAGGCAAGGCAAGGCAAAAGACAAGGCAAAAGGCAAGGCAAGGCAAGGCAATGCAAAAGGCAAGGCAAAAGGCAAGGCAAAAGGCAAGGCAAAAGGCAATGCGAAAGGCAAGTGAAGGCAAGGCAGGGCAAAATGCAAGACAAAAGGCAAGGCAAAAGGCAAGGCAAGGCAAGGCAAGGCAAAAGGCAAGGCAAAAGGCAAGGCAACTCAAGGCAAAAGGCAAGGCAAAAGGCAAGGCAAAAGGCTAGGCAAGGCAAAATGCACGGCAAAAGACAAGGCAAGGCAAGGCAAAAGGCAAGGCAAAAGGCCAGGAAAAAGGCAAGGCAAGGAAAGGCAAGGCAAAAGACAAGGCAAAAGGCAAGGCAAGTCAAGGCAAAAGGCAATGCAAAAGGCAAGGCAAAAGGCAAGGCAAGGCAAAAGGCAAGGCAAAAGGCAAAGCAAGGAAAGGCAAGGCAAAAGACAAGGGAAAAGGCAAGGCAAGAGGCAAGGCAAGGCACGGCAGGGCAAAAGGCAAGGCAAAAGGCAAGGCAAGGCAAGGCAAGGCAAAAGACAACGCAAAAGGCAAGCCAAGGCAAGACAAGGAAAAATGCAAGGCAAAAGGCAAGGCAAGGCAAGGCAAAAGGCAAGGCAAAAGGCAAGGCAAAGCAAGGCAAGGCAAAAGGCAAGGCAAAAGGCAAGGCAAGGCAAGGCAAGGCAAAAGCAAGGCAAAAGTCAAGGAAAAAGGCAAGGCAAGGCAAGGCAAAAGGCATGGCAAGGCAAGGCAAAAGGCAAGGCAAAAGGAAAGGCAAGGCAAGGCAAGGCAAAAGGCAAGGCAAAAGGCAAGGCAAGGCAAGGCAGGGCAAAAGGCAAGGCAAAAGGCAAGGCAAGAGGCAAGGCAAGGCAAGGCAGGGCAAAAGGCAAGGCAAGGCAAGTCAAGGCAAAAGGCAAGGCAAAAGGTAAGCCAAGGCAAGACAAAGGAAAGTTCAAGGCAAAAGGCAAGGCAAGTCAAGGCAAAAGGCAAGGCAAAAGGCAAGGCAAGGCAAGGCAAAAGGCAAGGCAAAAGGCAAGGCAAGGCAAGGCGAGGAAAAAGGCAAGGCAAGGCAAGGCAAGGCAAAAGGCAAGGCAAAAGTCAAGGCAAAAGGCAAGGCAAATGTCAAGGCAAAAGGCAACGCAAGTCAAGTCAAAAGACAAGGTAAAATGCAAGGCAAGGCAAGGCACAAGGCAAGGTAAGGCAAGGCAAAAGGCAAGGCAAGGCAAGGCAAAAGGCAAGGCAAGGCAAGGCAAAAGGCAAGGCAAGGCAAGGCAAGGCAAGGCAAAAGGCAAGGCAACGCAAGGCAAGGCAAGGCAAAAGGCAAGGCAAGGCAAGGCAATGCAAAAGCAAGGCAAAAGGCAAGGCAAAAGGGAAGGCAAGGCAAGGCAAAAGGCAAGGCAAGGCAAGGCAATGCAAAAGGCAAGGCAAAAGGCAAGGCAAGGCAAAGCAGAAGGCAAGGCAAGGCAAGGCAAAAGGCAAGGCAAAAGGCAAGGCAAGGCAAGGCAAAAGGCAAGGCAAAAGGCAAGGCAAGGCAAGGCAAGGCAAAAAACAAGGCAAGGCAAGGCATGGCAAAAGGCAAGGCAAAAGGCAAGGCAAGGCGAGGCAAAAGGCAAGGCAAGGCAAAAGGCAAGGCAAAAGGCAACGTAAAATGCAAGGTAAGGCAAGGCAAAAGGCAAGGCAAGGCAAGGCAAGGCAAAAGGCAAGGCAAGGCAAAAGGCAAGGCGAAAGGCAAGGCAAGGCAAGGCAAGGCAAGGCAAAAGACAAGGCAAAAGGCAAGGCAAGGCAAGGCAATGCAAAAGGCAATGCAAAAGGCAAGGCAAAAGGCAAGGCAAAAGGCAATGCGAAAGGCAAGTGAAGGCAAGGCAGGGCAAAATGCAAGACAAAAGGCAAGGCAAAAGGCAAGGCAAGGCAAGGCAAGGCAAAAGGCAAGGCAAAAGGCAAGGCAACTCAAGGCAAAAGGCAAGGCAAAAGGCAAGGCAAAAGGCTAGGCAAGACAAAATGCACGGCAAAAGACAAGGCAAGGCAAGGCAAAAGGCAAGGCAAAAGGCCAGGCAAAAGGCAAGGCAAGGAAAGGCAAGGCAAAAGACAAGGCAAAAGGAAAGGCAAGGCAAAAGACAAGGCAAAAGGCAAGGCAAGTGAAGGCAAAAGGCAATGCAAAAGGCAAGGCAAAAGGCAAGGCAAGGCAAAAGGCACGGCAAAAGGCAAGGCAAGGCAAAAGGCACAAGGCAAGGCAAAAGGCAAGGCAAAAGGCAAGGCAAAAGGCAAGGCAAGTCAAGGCAAAAGGCAAGGCAAAAGAAAAGGCAAGGCAACGCAAAAGTTAAGGCAAAAGGCAAGGCAAGGCAAGGCAAGGCAAAAGGTAAGGCAAAAGGCAAAGCAAGGCAAGGCATGGCAAAAGGTAAGGCAAAAGACAAGGCAAGGCAAGGCAAAAGTCAAGGCAAAAGACAAGGCAAGGCAGGACAAGGCGAAAGGCAAGGCAAAAGGCAAGTCAAGGAAAGGTAAGGCAAATGGCAAGGCAAAAGGAAAGGCAACGCAAGGCAAGGCAAAAGGCAAGGCAAAAGGCAAAGCAAGGAAAGGCAAGGCAAAAGACAAGGCAAAAGGCAAGGCAAGAGGCAAGGCAAGGCACGGCAGGGCAAAAGGCAAGGCAAAAGGCAAGGCAAGGCAAGGCAAGGCAAAAGACAACGCAAAAGGCAAGCCAAGGCAAGACAAGGAAAAATGCAAGGCAAAAGGCAAGGCAAGGCAAGGCAAAAGGCAAGGCAAAAGGCAAGGCAAAGCAAGGCAAGGCAAAAGGCAAGGCAAAAGGCAAGGCAAGGCAAGGCAAGGCAAAAGCAAGGCAAAAGTCAAGGAAAAAGGCAAGGCAAGGCAAGGCAAAAGGCATGGCAAGGCAAGGCAAAAGGCAAGGCAAAAGGAAAGGCAAGGCAAGGCAAGGCAAAAGGCAAGGCAAAAGGCAAGGCAAGGCAAGGCAGGGCAAAAGGCAAGGCAAAAGGCAAGGCAAGAGGCAAGGCAAGGCAAGGCAGGGCAAAAGGCAAGGCAAAAGGCAAGGCAAGGCAAGGCAAGGCAAAAGGCAAGGCAAAAGGTAAGCCAAGGCAAGACAAAGGAAAATTCAAGGCAAAAGGCAAGGCAAGTCAAGGCAAAAGGCAAGGCAAAAGGCAAGGCAAGGCAAAGCAAGGCAAAAGGCAAGGCAAAAGTCAAGGCAAAAGGCAAGACAAGTCAAGTCAAAAGGCAAGGCAAAAGGCAAGGCAAGGCAAGGCAAAAGGCAAGGCAAGGCAAGGCAAAAGGCAAGGCAAAAGGCAAGGCAAAAGGCAAGGCAAAAGGGAAGGCAAGGCAAGGCAAAAGGCAAGGCAAGGCAATGCAAAAGGCAAGGCAAAAGGCAAGGCAAGGCAAAGCAAAAGGCAAGGCAAAGCAAAAGGCAAGGCAAGGCAAGGCAAGGCAAAAGGCAAGGCAAAAGGCAAGGCAAGGCAAGGCAAAAGGCAAGGCAAAAGGCAAGGCAAGGCAAGGCAAGGCAAAAGGCAAGGCAAAAGGCAAGGCAAGGCAAGTCAAAAGACAAGGTAAAATGCAAGGCAAGGCAAGGCACAAGGCAAGGTAAGGCAAGGCAAAAGGCAAGGCAAGGCAAGGCAAAAGGCAAGGCAAGGCAAAAGGCAAGGCAAGGCAAGGCAATGCAAAAGGCAAGGCAAAAGGCAAGGCAAAAGGGAAGACAAGGCAAGGCAAAAGGCAAGGCAAGGCAAGGCAATGCAAAAGGCAAGGCAAAAGGCAAGGCAAGGCAAAGCAGAAGGCAAGGCAAGGCAAGGCAAAAGGCAAGGCAAAAGGCAAGGCAAGGCAAGGCAAAAGGCAAGGCAAAAGGCAAGGCAAGGCAAGGCAAGGCAAAAAGCAAGGCAAGGCAAGGCATGGCAAAAGGCAAGGCAAAAGGCAAGCCAAGGCGAGGCAAAAGGCAAGGCAAGGCAAAAGGCAAGGCAAAAAGCAACGTAAAATGCAAGGTAAGGCAAGGCAAAAGGCAAGGCAAGGCAAGGCAAGGCAAAAGGCAAGGCAAGGCAAAAGGCAAAGCAAAAGGCAAGGCAAGGCAAGGCAAGGCAAAAGACAAGGCAAAAGGCAAGGCAAGGCAAGGCAAGGAAAAAGGCAAGGCAAAAGGCAAGGCAAAAGGCAAGGCAAAAGGCAATGCGAAAGGCAAGTGAAGGCAAGGCAGGGCAAAATGCAAGACAAAAGGCAAGGCAAAAGGCAAGGCAAGGCAAGGCAAGGCAAAAGGCAAGGCAAAAGGCAAGGCAACTCAAGGCAAAAGGCAAGGCAAAAGGCAAGGCAAAAGGCAAGGCAAAAGGCTAGGCAAGGCAAAATGCACGGCAAAAGACAAGGCAAGGCAAGGCAAAAGGCAAGGCAAAAGGCCAGGCAAAAGGCAAGGCAAGGAAAGGCAAGGTAAAAGACAAGGCAAAAGGCAAGGCAAGTCAAGGCAAAAGGAAATGCAAAAGGCAAGGCAAAAGGCAAGGCAAGGCAAAAGGCACGGCAAAAGTCAAGGCAAGGCAAGGCACAAGGCAAGGCAAAAGGCAAGGCAAAAGGCAAGGCAAGGCAAGGCAAGGCAAGGCAAAAGACAAGGCAAAAGGCAAGGCAAGTCAAGGCAAAAGGCAAGGCAAAAGAAAAGGCAAGGCAACGCAAAAGTTAAGGCAAAAGGCAAGGCAAGGCAAGGCAAGGCAAAAGGTAAGGCAAAAGGCAAAGCAAGGCAAGGCAAAAGGCAAGGCAAAAGGCAAGGCAAGGCAAGGCAAGGCAAAAGGCAAGGCAAAAGGCAAGGCAAGGCAAGGCAATGCAAAGAAGGGCAAAAGGCAAGGCAAAAGGGAAGGCAAGGCAAGGCAAAAGGCAAGGCAAGGCAAGTCAATGCAAAAGGCAAGGCAAAAGGCAAGGCAAGGCAAAGCAGAAGGCAAGGCAAGGCAAGGCAAAAGGCAAGGCAAAAGGCAAGGCAAGGCAAGGCAAAAGGCAAGGCAAAAGGCAAGGCAAGGCAAGGCAAGGCAAAAAGCAAGGGAAGGCAAGGCATGGCAAAAGGCAAGGCAAAAGGCAAGGCAAGGCAAGGCAAAAGGCAAGGCAAGGCAAAAGGCAAGGCAAAAGGCAACGTAAAATGCAAGGTAAGGCAAGGCAAAAGGCAAGGCAAGGCAAGGCAAGGCAAAAGGCAAGGCAAGGCAAAAGGCAAGGCAAAAGGCAAGGCAAGGCAAGGCAAGGCAAAAGACAAGGCAATAGGCAAGGCAAGGCAAGGCAATGCAAAAGGCAAGGCAAAAGGCAAGGCAAAAGGCAAGGCAAAAGGCAATGCGAAAGGCAAGTGAAGGCAAGGCAGGGCAAAATGCAAGGCAAAAGGCAAGGCAAGGCAAGTCAAGTCAAAAGGCAAGGCAAAAGGCAAGGCAAGGCAAGGCAAAAGGCAAGGCAAGGCAAGGCAAAAGGCAAGGCAAAAGGCAAGGCAAAAGGCAAGGCAAGGCAAGGCAAGGCAAAAGGCAAGGCAAAAGGGAAGGCAAGGCAAGGCAAAAGGCAAGGCAAGGCAATGCAAAAGGCAAGGCAAAAGGCAAGGCAAGGCAAAGCAAAAGGCAAGGCAAGGCAAGTCAAGGCAAAAGGCAAGGCAAAAGGCAAGGCAAGGCAAGGCAAAAGGCAAGGCAAAAGGCAAGGCAAGGCAAGGCAAGGCAAAAGGCAAGGCAAAAGGCAAGGCAAGTCAAGTCAAAAGACAAGGTAAAATGCAAGGCAAGGCAAGGCACAAGGCAAGGTAAGGCAAGGCAAAAGGCAAGGCAAGGCAAGGCAAAAGGCAAGGCAAGGCAAAAGGCAAGGCAAGGCAAGGCAAGGCAAGGTAAAAGGCAAGGCAAAAGGGAAGGCAAAAGGCAAGGCAAGTCAAGGCAAAAGGAAAGGCAAAAGAAAAGGCAAGGCAACGCAAAAGTTAAGGCAAAAGGCAAGGCAAGGCAAGGCAAGGCAAAAGGTAAGGCAAAAGGCAAAGCAAGGCAAGGCATGGCAAAAGGTAAGGCAAAAGACAAGGCAAAGCAAGGCAAAAGTCAAGGCAAAAGACAAGGCAAGGCAGGACAAGGCGAAAGGCAAGGCAAAAGGCAAGTCAAGGAAAGGTAAGGCAAATGGCAAGGCAAAAGGAAAGGCAACGCAAGGCAAGGCAAAAGGCAAGGCAAAAGGCAAAGCAAGGAAAGGCAAGGCAAAAGACAAGGGAAAAGGCAAGGCAAGAGGCAAGGCAAGGCACGGCAGGGCAAAAGGCAAGGCAAAAGGCAAGGCAAGGCAAGGCAAGGCAAAAGACAACGCAAAAGGCAAGCCAAGGCAAGACAAGGAAAAATGCAAGGCAAAAGGCAAGGCAAGGCAAGGCAAAAGGCAAGGCAAAAGGCAAGGCAAAGCAAGGCAAGGCAAAAGGCAAGGCAAAAGGCAAGGCAAGGCAAGGCAAGGCAAAAGCAAGGCAAAAGTCAAGGAAAAAGGCAAGGCAAGGCAAGGCAAAAGGCATGGCAAGGCAAGGCAAAAGGCAAGGCAAAAGGAAAGGCAAGGCAAGGCAAGGCAAAAGGCAAGGCAAAAGGCAAGGCAAGGCAAGGCAGGGCAAAAGGCAAGGCAAAAGGCAAGGCAAGAGGCAAGGCAAGGCAAGGCAGGGCAAAAGGCAAGGCAAAAGGCAAGGAAAGGCAAGGCAAGGCAAAAGGCAAGGCAAAAGGTAAGCCAAGGCAAGACAAAGGAAAATTCAAGGCAAAAGGCAAGGCAAGTCAAGGCAAAAGGCAAGGCAAAAGGCAAGGCAAGGCAAAGCAAGGCAAAAGGCAAGGCAAAAGTCAAGGCAAAAGGCAAGGCAAGTCAAGTCAAAAGGCAAGGCAAAAGGCAAGGCAAGGCAAGGCAAAAGGCAAGGCAAGGCAAGGCAAAAGGCAAGGCAAAAGGCAAGGCAAAAGGCAAGGCAAGGCAAGGCAAGGCAAAAGGCAAGGCAAAAGGGAAGGCAAGGCAAGGCAAAAGGCAAGGCAAGGCAATGCAAAAGGCAAGGCAAAAGGCAAGGCAAGGCAAGGCAAAAGGCAAGGCAACGCAAAGCAAAAGGCAAGGCAAGGCAAGGCAAGGCAAAAGGCAAGGCAAAAGGCAAGGCAAGGCAAGGCAAGGCAAAAGGCAAGGCAAAAGGCAAGGCAAGGCAAGGCAAGGCAAAAGGCAAGGCAAAAGGCAAGGCAAGTCAAGTCAAAAGACAAGGTAAAATGCAAGGCAAGGCAAGGCACAAGGCAAGGTAAGGCAAGGCAAAAGGCAAGGCAAGGCAAGGCAAAAGGCAAGGCAAGGCAAAAGGCAAGGCAAGGCAAGGCAAGGCAAGGTAAAAGGCAAGGCAAAAGGGAAGGCAAGGCAAGGCAAAAGGCAAGGCAAGGCAAGGCAATGCAAAAGGCAAGGCAAAAGGCAAGGCAAAAGGGAAGACAAGGCAAGGCAAAAGGCAAGGCAAGGCAAGGCAATGCAAAAGGCAAGGCAAAAGGCAAGGCAAGGCAAAGCAGAAGGCAAGGCAAGGCAAGGCAAAAGGCAAGGCAAAAGGCAAGGCAAGGCAAGGCAAAAGGCAAGGCAAAAGGCAAGGCAAGGCAAGGCAAGGCAAAAAGCAAGGCAAGGCAAGGCATGGCAAAAGGCAAGGCAAAAGGCAAGCCAAGGCGAGGCAAAAGGCAAGGCAAGGCAAAAGGCAAGGCAAAAAGCAACGTAAAATGCAAGGTAAGGCAAGGCAAAAGGCAAGGCAAAAGGCAAGGCAAGGCAAGGCAGGGCAAAAGGCAAGGCAAAAGGCAAGGCAAGAGGCAAGCTTATGCAAGACAAGGGAAAATGCAAGGCAAAAGGCAAGGCAAGTCAAGGCAAAAGGCAAGGCAAAAGGCAAGGAAAAGCCAGGCAAGGCAAAACGAAAGGCAAAGGGCAAGGCAAGGCAAAGCAAGGCAAAAGGCAAGGCAAAAGGCAAGGCAAGTCAAGAAAAAGGAAGGCAAAATGCAAGGCAAGGCAAGGCACAAGGCAAGGCAAGGCAAGGCAAAAGGCAAGGCAAAAGGCAAGGTAAGGCAAGGCAAAAGGCAAGGCAAGGCAAGGCAAGGCAAGGCAAAAGTCAAGGCAAAAGTGAAGGCAAGGCAAGGCAAAAGGCAAGGCAAGGAAAGGCAAAAGGCAAAGCAACGCAAAAGGCAAGGCAAAGGGCAAGGTAAAATGCAAGGTAAGGCAAGGCAAAAGGCAAGGCAAGGCAAGGCAAAAGGCAAGGCAAGGCAAAAGGCAAGGCAAAAGTCAAGGCAAGGCAAGGAAAGGCAAAAGACAAGGCAAAAGGCAAGGCAAGGCAAGGCAAGGCAAAATGCAAGGCAAAAGGCAAGGCAAAAGGCAAGGCAAAAGGCAATGCGAAAGGCAAGTGAAGGCAAGGCAAGGCAAAAGGCAAGGAAAAAGGCAAGACAAGGCAAGGCAAGGCAAAATACAAGGCAAAAGGCAAGGCAAAAGGCGAGGCAAGGCAAGACAAGGCAAAAGACAAGGTAAAAGGCAAGGCAACTCAAGGCAAAAGGCAAGGCAAAAGGCAAGGCAAAAGGCTAGGCAAGGCAAAATGCACGGCAAAAGACAAGGCAAGGCAAGGCAAAAGGTAAGGCAAAAGGCCAGGCAAAAGGCAAGGCAAGGAAAGGCAAGGCAAAAGACAAGGCAAAAGGCAAGGCAAGTCAAGGCAAAAGGCAATGCAAAAGGCAAGGCAAAAGGCAAGGCAAGGCAAAAGGCACGGCAAAAGGCAAGGCAAGGCAAGGCAAAAGGCAAGGCAAAAGGCAAGGCAAGGCAAGGTAAGGCAAAAGACAAGGCAAAAGGCAAGGCAAGTCAAGGCAAAAGGCAAGGCAAAAGGCAAGGCAAAAGGCAAGGCAAGGCAAGGCAAGGCAAAAGACAAGGCAAAAGGCAAGGCAAGTCAAGGCAAAAGGCAAGGCAAAAGAAAAGGCAAGGCAACGCAAAAGTTAAGGCAAAAGGCAAGGCAAGGCAAGGCAAGGCAAAAGGTAAGGCAAAAGGCAAAGCAAGGCAAGGCATGGCAAAAGGTAAGGCAAAAGACAAGGCAAGGCAAGGCAAAAGTCAATGCAAAAGACAAGGCAAGGCAGGACAAGGCGAAAGGCAAGGCAAAAGACAAGTCAAGGAAAGGTAAGGCAAATGGCAAGGCAAAAGGAAAGGCAACGCAAGGCAAGGCAAAAGGCAAGGCAAAAGGCAAAGCAAGGAAAGGCAAGGCAAAAGACAAGGGAAAAGGCAAGGCAAGAGGCAAGGCAAGGCAAGGCAGGGCAAAAGGCAAGGCAAAAGGCAAGGCAAGGCAAGGCAAGGCAAAAGACAACGCAAAAGGCAAGCCAAGGCAAGACAAGGAAAAATGCAAGGCAAAAGGCAAGGCAAGGCAAGGCAAAAGGCAAGGCAAAAGGCAAGGCAAAGCAAGGAAAGGCAAAAGGCAAGGCAAAAGGCAAGGCAAGGCAAGGCAAGGCAAAAGCAAGGCAAAAGTCAAGGAAAAAGGCAAGGCAAGGCAAGGCAAAAGGCATGGCAAGGCAAGGCAAAAGGCAAGGCAAAAGGAAAGGCAAGGCAAGGCAAGGCAAAAGGCAAGGCAAAAGGCAAGGCAAGGCAAGGCAGGGCAAAAGGCAAGGCAAAAGGCAAGGCAAGAGGCAAGGCAAGGCAAGGCAGGGCAAAAGGCAAGGCAAAAGGCAAGGCAAGGCAAGTCAAGGCAAAAGGCAAGGCAAAAGGTAAGCCAAGGCAAGACAAAGGAAAGTTCAAGGCAAAAGGCAAGGCAAGTCAAGGCAAAAGGCAAGGCAAAAGGCAAGGCAAGGCAAGGCAAAAGGCAAGGCAAAAGGCAAGGCAAGGCAAGGCGAGGAAAAAGGCAAGGCAAGGCAAGGCAAGGCAAAAGGCAAGGCAAAAGTCAAGGCAAAAGGCAAGGCAAATGTCAAGGCAAAAGGCAACGCAAGTCAAGTCAAAAGACAAGGTAAAATGCAAGGCAAGGCAAGGCACAAGGCAAGGTAAGGCAAGGCAAAAGGCAAGGCAAGGCAAGGCTAAAGGCAAGGCAAGGCAAGGCAAAAGGCAAGGCAAGGCAAGGCAAGGCAAGGCAAAAGGCAAGGCAACGCAAGGCAAGGCAAGGCAAAAGGCAAGGCAAGGCAAGGCAATGCAAAAGCAAGGCAAAAGGCAAGGCAAAAGGGAAGGCAAGGCAAGGCAAAAGGCAAGGCAAGGCAAGGCAATGCAAAAGGCAAGGCAAAAGGCAAGGCAAAAGGGAAGGCAAGGCAAGGCAAGGCAAGGCAAAAGGCAAGGCAAAAGGCAAGGCAAGGCAAGGCAAAAGGCAAGGCAAAAGGCAAGGCAAGGCAAGGCAAGGCAAAAAGCAAGGCAAGGCAAGGCATGGCAAAAGGCAAGGCAAAAGGCAAGGCAAGGCGAGGCAAAAGGCAAGGCAAGGCAAAAGGCAAGGCAAAAGGCAACGTAAAATGCAAGGTAAGGCAAGGCAAAAGGCAAGGCAAGGCAAGGCAAGGCAAAAGGCAAGGCAAGGCAAAAGGCAAGGCAAAAGGCAAGGCAAGGAAAGGCAAGGCAAAAGACAAGGCAAAAGGCAAGGCAAGGCAAGGCAATGCAAAAGGCAAGGCAAAAGGCAAGGCAAAAGGCAAGGCAAAAGGCAATGCGAAAGGCAAGTGAAGGCAAGGCAGGGCAAAATGCAAGACAAAAGGCAAGGCAAAAGGCAAGGCAAGGCAAGGCAAGGCAAAAGGCAAGGCAAAAGGCAAGGCAACTCAAGGCAAAAGGCAAGGCAAAAGGCAAGGCAAAAGGCTAGGCAAGGCAAAATGCACGGCAAAAGACAAGGCAAGGCAAGGCAAAAGGCAAGGCAAAAGGCCAGGAAAAAGGCAAGGCAAGGAAAGGCAAGGCAAAAGACAAGGCAAAAGGCAAGGCAAGTCAAGGCAAAAGGCAATGCAAAAGGCAAGGCAAAAGGCAAGGCAAGGCAAAAGGCAAGGCAAAAGGCAAAGCAAGGAAAGGCAAGGCAAAAGACAAGGGAAAAGGCAAGGCAAGAGGCAAGGCAAGGCACGGCAGGGCAAAAGGCAAGGCAAAAGGCAAGGCAAGGCAAGGCAAGGCAAAAGACAACGCAAAAGGCAAGCCAAGGCAAGACAAGGAAAAATGCAAGGCAAAAGGCAAGGCAAGGCAAGGCAAAAGGCAAGGCAAAAGGCAAGGCAAAGCAAGGCAAGGCAAAAGGCAAGGCAAAAGGCAAGGCAAGGCAAGGCAAGGCAAAAGCAAGGCAAAAGTCAAGGAAAAAGGCAAGGCAAGGCAAGGCAAAAGGCATGGCAAGGCAAGGCAAAAGGCAAGGCAAAAGGAAAGGCAAGGCAAGGCAAGGCAAAAGGCAAGGCAAAAGGCAAGGCAAGGCAAGGCAGGGCAAAAGGCAAGGCAAAAGGCAAGGCAAGAGGCAAGGCAAGGCAAGGCAGGGCAAAAGGCAAGGCAAGGCAAGTCAAGGCAAAAGGCAAGGCAAAAGGTAAGCCAAGGCAAGACAAAGGAAAGTTCAAGGCAAAAGGCAAGGCAAGTCAAGGCAAAAGGCAAGGCAAAAGGCAAGGCAAGGCAAGGCAAAAGGCAAGGCAAAAGGCAACGCAAGTCAAGTCAAAAGACAAGGTAAAATGCAAGGCAAGGCAAGGCACAAGGCAAGGTAAGGCAAGGCAAAAGGCAAGGCAAGGCAAGGCAAAAGGCAAGGCAAAAGTCAAGGCAAAAGGCAAGGCAAATGTCAAGGCAAAAGGCAACGCAAGTCAAGTCAAAAGACAAGGTAAAATGCAAGGCAAGGCAAGGCACAAGGCAAGGTAAGGCAAGGCAAAAGGCAAGGCAAGGCAAGGCAAAAGGCAAGGCAAGGCAAGGCAAAAGGCAAGGCAAGGCAAGGCAAGGCAAGGCAAAAGGCAAGGCAACGCAAGGCAAGGCAAGGCAAAAGGCAAGGCAAGGCAAGGCAATGCAAAAGCAAGGCAAAAGGCAAGGCAAAAGGGAAGGCAAGGCAAGGCAAAAGGCAAGGCAAGGCAAGGCAATGCAAAAGGCAAGGCAAAAGGCAAGGCAAGGCAAAGCAGAAGGCAAGGCAAGGCAAGGCAAAAGGCAAGGCAAAAGGCAAGGCAAGGCAAGGCAAAAGGCAAGGCAAAAGGCAAGGCAAGGCAAGGCAAGGCAAAAAACAAGGCAAGGCAAGGCATGGCAAAAGGCAAGGCAAAAGGCAAGGCAAGGCGAGGCAAAAGGCAAGGCAAGGCAAAAGGCAAGGCAAAAGGCAACGTAAAATGCAAGGTAAGGCAAGGCAAAAGGCAAGGCAAGGCAAGGCAAGGCAAAAGGCAAGGCAAGGCAAAAGGCAAGGCGAAAGGCAAGGCAAGGCAAGGCAAGGCAAGGCAAAAGACAAGGCAAAAGGCAAGGCAAGGCAAGGCAATGCAAAAGGCAATGCAAAAGGCAAGGCAAAAGGCAAGGCAAAAGGCAATGCGAAAGGCAAGTGAAGGCAAGGCAGGGCAAAATGCAAGACAAAAGGCAAGGCAAAAGGCAAGGCAAGGCAAGGCAAGGCAAAAGGCAAGGCAAAAGGCAAGGCAACTCAAGGCAAAAGGCAAGGCAAAAGGCAAGGCAAAAGGCTAGGCAAGACAAAATGCACGGCAAAAGACAAGGCAAGGCAAGGCAAAAGGCAAGGCAAAAGGCCAGGCAAAAGGCAAGGCAAGGAAAGGCAAGGCAAAAGACAAGGCAAAAGGAAAGGCAAGGCAAAAGACAAGGCAAAAGGCAAGGCAAGTGAAGGCAAAAGGCAATGCAAAAGGCAAGGCAAAAGGCAAGGCAAGGCAAAAGGCACGGCAAAAGGCAAGGCAAGGCAAAAGGCACAAGGCAAGGCAAAAGGCAAGGCAAAAGGCAAGGCAAAAGGCAAGGCAAGTCAAGGCAAAAGGCAAGGCAAAAGAAAAGGCAAGGCAACGCAAAAGTTAAGGCAAAAGGCAAGGCAAGGCAAGGCAAGGCAAAAGGTAAGGCAAAAGGCAAAGCAAGGCAAGGCATGGCAAAAGGTAAGGCAAAAGACAAGGCAAGGCAAGGCAAAAGTCAAGGCAAAAGACAAGGCAAGGCAGGACAAGGCGAAAGGCAAGGCAAAAGGCAAGTCAAGGAAAGGTAAGGCAAATGGCAAGGCAAAAGGAAAGGCAACGCAAGGCAAGGCAAAAGGCAAGGCAAAAGGCAAAGCAAGGAAAGGCAAGGCAAAAGACAAGGCAAAAGGCAAGGCAAGAGGCAAGGCAAGGCACGGCAGGGCAAAAGGCAAGGCAAAAGGCAAGGCAAGGCAAGGCAAGGCAAAAGACAACGCAAAAGGCAAGCCAAGGCAAGACAAGGAAAAATGCAAGGCAAAAGGCAAGGCAAGGCAAGGCAAAAGGCAAGGCAAAAGGCAAGGCAAAGCAAGGCAAGGCAAAAGGCAAGGCAAAAGGCAAGGCAAGGCAAGGCAAGGCAAAAGCAAGGCAAAAGTCAAGGAAAAAGGCAAGGCAAGGCAAGGCAAAAGGCATGGCAAGGCAAGGCAAAAGGCAAGGCAAAAGGAAAGGCAAGGCAAGGCAAGGCAAAAGGCAAGGCAAAAGGCAAGGCAAGGCAAGGCAGGGCAAAAGGCAAGGCAAAAGGCAAGGCAAGAGGCAAGGCAAGGCAAGGCAGGGCAAAAGGCAAGGCAAAAGGCAAGGCAAGGCAAGGCAAGGCAAAAGGCAAGGCAAAAGGTAAGCCAAGGCAAGACAAAGGAAAATTCAAGGCAAAAGGCAAGGCAAGTCAAGGCAAAAGGCAAGGCAAAAGGCAAGGCAAGGCAAAGCAAGGCAAAAGGCAAGGCAAAAGTCAAGGCAAAAGGCAAGACAAGTCAAGTCAAAAGGCAAGGCAAAAGGCAAGGCAAGGCAAGGCAAAAGGCAAGGCAAGGCAAGGCAAAAGGCAAGGCAAAAGGCAAGGCAAAAGGCAAGGCAAAAGGGAAGGCAAGGCAAGGCAAAAGGCAAGGCAAGGCAATGCAAAAGGCAAGGCAAAAGGCAAGGCAAGGCAAAGCAAAAGGCAAGGCAAAGCAAAAGGCAAGGCAAGGCAAGGCAAGGCAAAAGGCAAGGCAAAAGGCAAGGCAAGGCAAGGCAAAAGGCAAGGCAAAAGGCAAGGCAAGGCAAGGCAAGGCAAAAGGCAAGGCAAAAGGCAAGGCAAGGCAAGTCAAAAGACAAGGTAAAATGCAAGGCAAGGCAAGGCACAAGGCAAGGTAAGGCAAGGCAAAAGGCAAGGCAAGGCAAGGCAAAAGGCAAGGCAAGGCAAAAGGCAAGGCAAGGCAAGGCAATGCAAAAGGCAAGGCAAAAGGCAAGGCAAAAGGGAAGACAAGGCAAGGCAAAAGGCAAGGCAAGGCAAGGCAATGCAAAAGGCAAGGCAAAAGGCAAGGCAAGGCAAAGCAGAAGGCAAGGCAAGGCAAGGCAAAAGGCAAGGCAAAAGGCAAGGCAAGGCAAGGCAAAAGGCAAGGCAAAAGGCAAGGCAAGGCAAGGCAAGGCAAAAAGCAAGGCAAGGCAAGGCATGGCAAAAGGCAAGGCAAAAGGCAAGCCAAGGCGAGGCAAAAGGCAAGGCAAGGCAAAAGGCAAGGCAAAAAGCAACGTAAAATGCAAGGTAAGGCAAGGCAAAAGGCAAGGCAAGGCAAGGCAAGGCAAAAGGCAAGGCAAGGCAAAAGGCAAAGCAAAAGGCAAGGCAAGGCAAGGCAAGGCAAAAGACAAGGCAAAAGGCAAGGCAAGGCAAGGCAAGGAAAAAGGCAAGGCAAAAGGCAAGGCAAAAGGCAAGGCAAAAGGCAATGCGAAAGGCAAGTGAAGGCAAGGCAGGGCAAAATGCAAGACAAAAGGCAAGGCAAAAGGCAAGGCAAGGCAAGGCAAGGCAAAAGGCAAGGCAAAAGGCAAGGCAACTCAAGGCAAAAGGCAAGGCAAAAGGCAAGGCAAAAGGCTAGGCAAGGCAAAATGCACGGCAAAAGACAAGGCAAGGCAAGGCAAAAGGCAAGGCAAAAGGCCAGGCAAAAGGCAAGGCAAGGAAAGGCAAGGTAAAAGACAAGGCAAAAGGCAAGGCAAGTCAAGGCAAAAGGAAATGCAAAAGGCAAGGCAAAAGGCAAGGCAAGGCAAAAGGCACGGCAAAAGTCAAGGCAAGGCAAGGCACAAGGCAAGGCAAAAGGCAAGGCAAAAGGCAAGGCAAGGCAAGGCAAGGCAAGGCAAAAGACAAGGCAAAAGGCAAGGCAAGTCAAGGCAAAAGGCAAGGCAAAAGAAAAGGCAAGGCAACGCAAAAGTTAAGGCAAAAGGCAAGGCAAGGCAAGGCAAGGCAAAAGGTAAGGCAAAAGGCAAAGCAAGGCAAGGCAAAAGGCAAGGCAAAAGGCAAGGCAAGGCAAGGCAAGGCAAAAGGCAAGGCAAAAGGCAAGGCAAGGCAAGGCAATGCAAAGAAGGGCAAAAGGCAAGGCAAAAGGGAAGGCAAGGCAAGGCAAAAGGCAAGGCAAGGCAAGTCAATGCAAAAGGCAAGGCAAAAGGCAAGGCAAGGCAAAGCAGAAGGCAAGGCAAGGCAAGGCAAAAGGCAAGGCAAAAGGCAAGGCAAGGCAAGGCAAAAGGCAAGGCAAAAGGCAAGGCAAGGCAAGGCAAGGCAAAAAGCAAGGGAAGGCAAGGCATGGCAAAAGGCAAGGCAAAAGGCAAGGCAAGGCAAGGCAAAAGGCAAGGCAAGGCAAAAGGCAAGGCAAAAGGCAACGTAAAATGCAAGGTAAGGCAAGGCAAAAGGCAAGGCAAGGCAAGGCAAGGCAAAAGGCAAGGCAAGGCAAAAGGCAAGGCAAAAGGCAAGGCAAGGCAAGGCAAGGCAAAAGACAAGGCAATAGGCAAGGCAAGGCAAGGCAATGCAAAAGGCAAGGCAAAAGGCAAGGCAAAAGGCAAGGCAAAAGGCAATGCGAAAGGCAAGTGAAGGCAAGGCAGGGCAAAATGCAAGGCAAAAGGCAAGGCAAGGCAAGTCAAGTCAAAAGGCAAGGCAAAAGGCAAGGCAAGGCAAGGCAAAAGGCAAGGCAAGGCAAGGCAAAAGGCAAGGCAAAAGGCAAGGCAAAAGGCAAGGCAAGGCAAGGCAAGGCAAAAGGCAAGGCAAAAGGGAAGGCAAGGCAAGGCAAAAGGCAAGGCAAGGCAATGCAAAAGGCAAGGCAAAAGGCAAGGCAAGGCAAAGCAAAAGGCAAGGCAAGGCAAGTCAAGGCAAAAGGCAAGGCAAAAGGCAAGGCAAGGCAAGGCAAAAGGCAAGGCAAAAGGCAAGGCAAGGCAAGGCAAGGCAAAAGGCAAGGCAAAAGGCAAGGCAAGTCAAGTCAAAAGACAAGGTAAAATGCAAGGCAAGGCAAGGCACAAGGCAAGGTAAGGCAAGGCAAAAGGCAAGGCAAGGCAAGGCAAAAGGCAAGGCAAGGCAAAAGGCAAGGCAAGGCAAGGCAAGGCAAGGTAAAAGGCAAGGCAAAAGGGAAGGCAAAAGGCAAGGCAAGTCAAGGCAAAAGGAAAGGCAAAAGAAAAGGCAAGGCAACGCAAAAGTTAAGGCAAAAGGCAAGGCAAGGCAAGGCAAGGCAAAAGGTAAGGCAAAAGGCAAAGCAAGGCAAGGCATGGCAAAAGGTAAGGCAAAAGACAAGGCAAAGCAAGGCAAAAGTCAAGGCAAAAGACAAGGCAAGGCAGGACAAGGCGAAAGGCAAGGCAAAAGGCAAGTCAAGGAAAGGTAAGGCAAATGGCAAGGCAAAAGGAAAGGCAACGCAAGGCAAGGCAAAAGGCAAGGCAAAAGGCAAAGCAAGGAAAGGCAAGGCAAAAGACAAGGGAAAAGGCAAGGCAAGAGGCAAGGCAAGGCACGGCAGGGCAAAAGGCAAGGCAAAAGGCAAGGCAAGGCAAGGCAAGGCAAAAGACAACGCAAAAGGCAAGCCAAGGCAAGACAAGGAAAAATGCAAGGCAAAAGGCAAGGCAAGGCAAGGCAAAAGGCAAGGCAAAAGGCAAGGCAAAGCAAGGCAAGGCAAAAGGCAAGGCAAAAGGCAAGGCAAGGCAAGGCAAGGCAAAAGCAAGGCAAAAGTCAAGGAAAAAGGCAAGGCAAGGCAAGGCAAAAGGCATGGCAAGGCAAGGCAAAAGGCAAGGCAAAAGGAAAGGCAAGGCAAGGCAAGGCAAAAGGCAAGGCAAAAGGCAAGGCAAGGCAAGGCAGGGCAAAAGGCAAGGCAAAAGGCAAGGCAAGAGGCAAGGCAAGGCAAGGCAGGGCAAAAGGCAAGGCAAAAGGCAAGGAAAGGCAAGGCAAGGCAAAAGGCAAGGCAAAAGGTAAGCCAAGGCAAGACAAAGGAAAATTCAAGGCAAAAGGCAAGGCAAGTCAAGGCAAAAGGCAAGGCAAAAGGCAAGGCAAGGCAAAGCAAGGCAAAAGGCAAGGCAAAAGTCAAGGCAAAAGGCAAGGCAAGTCAAGTCAAAAGGCAAGGCAAAAGGCAAGGCAAGGCAAGGCAAAAGGCAAGGCAAGGCAAGGCAAAAGGCAAGGCAAAAGGCAAGGCAAAAGGCAAGGCAAGGCAAGGCAAGGCAAAAGGCAAGGCAAAAGGGAAGGCAAGGCAAGGCAAAAGGCAAGGCAAGGCAATGCAAAAGGCAAGGCAAAAGGCAAGGCAAGGCAAAGCAAAAGGCAAGGCAAGGCAAGGCAAGGCAAAAGGCAAGGCAAAAGGCAAGGCAAGGCAAGGCAAGGCAAAAGGCAAGGCAAAAGGCAAGGCAAGGCAAGGCAAGGCAAAAGGCAAGGCAAAAGGCAAGGCAAGTCAAGTCAAAAGACAAGGTAAAATGCAAGGCAAGGCAAGGCACAAGGCAAGGTAAGGCAAGGCAAAAGGCAAGGCAAGGCAAGGCAAAAGGCAAGGCAAGGCAAAAGGCAAGGCAAGGCAAGGCAAGGCAAGGTAAAAGGCAAGGCAAAAGGGAAGGCAAGGCAAGGCAAAAGGCAAGGCAAGGCAAGGCAATGCAAAAGGCAAGGCAAAAGGCAAGGCAAAAGGGAAGACAAGGCAAGGCAAAAGGCAAGGCAAGGCAAGGCAATGCAAAAGGCAAGGCAAAAGGCAAGGCAAGGCAAAGCAGAAGGCAAGGCAAGGCAAGGCAAAAGGCAAGGCAAAAGGCAAGGCAAGGCAAGGCAAAAGGCAAGGCAAAAGGCAAGGCAAGGCAAGGCAAGGCAAAAAGCAAGGCAAGGCAAGGCATGGCAAAAGGCAAGGCAAAAGGCAAGCCAAGGCGAGGCAAAAGGCAAGGCAAGGCAAAAGGCAAGGCAAAAAGCAACGTAAAATGCAAGGTAAGGCAAGGCAAAAGGCAAGGCAAGGCAAGGCAAGGCAAAAGGCAAGGCAAGGCAAAAGGCAAAGCAAAAGGCAAGGCAAGGCAAGGCAAGGCAAAAGACAAGGCAAAAGGCAAGGCAAGGCAAGGCAAGGAAAAAGGCAAGGCAAAAGGCAAGGCAAAAGGCAAGGCAAAAGGCAATGCGAAAGGCAAGTGAAGGCAAGGCAGGGCAAAATGCAAGACAAAAGGCAAGGCAAAAGGCAAGGCAAGGCAAGGCAAGGCAAAAGGCAAGGCAAAAGGCAAGGCAACTCAAGGCAAAAGGCAAGGCAAAAGGCAAGGCAAAAGGCAAGGCAAAAGGCTAGGCAAGGCAAAATGCACGGCAAAAGACAAGGCAAGGCAAGGCAAAAGGCAAGGCAAAAGGCCAGGCAAAAGGCAAGGCAAGGAAAGGCAAGGTAAAAGACAAGGCAAAAGGCAAGGCAAGTCAAGGCAAAAGGAAATGCAAAAGGCAAGGCAAAAGGCAAGGCAAGGCAAAAGGCAAGGCAAAAGGCAAGGCAAGGCAAAGCAAAAGGCAAGGCAAAAGGCAAGGCAAAAGGCAAGGCAAGGCAAGGCAAGGCAAGGCAAAAGACAAGGCAAAAGGCAAGGCAAGTCAAGGCAAAAGGCAAGGCAAAAGAAAAGGCAAGGCAACGCAAAAGTTAAGGCAAAAGGCAAGGCAAGGCAAGGCAAGGCAAAAGGTAAGGCAAAAGGCAAAGCAAGGCAAGGCATGGCAAAAGGTAAGGCAAAAGACAAGGCAAGGCAAGGCAAGGGAAAAGGCAAGGCAAAAGGCAAGGCAAGGCAAGGCAAAAGGCAAGGCAAAAGGCAAGGCAAGGTGAGGCAAAAGGCAAGGCAAGGCAAGACAAGGCAAAAGGCAATACAAGACAAGGCAAAAGGCAAGGCAAAAGGCAAGGCAAAAGGCAAGGCAAGGCAAGGAAATTCAAAAGGCAAGGCAAAAGGCAAGGCAAGGCAAGGCAAAAAGCAAGTCAAGGCAAGACAAAAGACAAGGCAATGCAAGGCAAGGCAAAAGGAAAGGCAAAAGGCAAGGCAAGGTAAGGCAAGGCAAAAGGCAAGGCAAAAGGCAAGGCAAGGCAAGGCAAAAGGCAAGGCAAAAGGCAAGGCAAGGCAAGGCAAGGCAAAAGGCAAGGCAAAAGGCAAGGCAAGGCAAGGCAATGCAAAGAAGGGCAAAAGGCAAGGCAAAAGGGAAGGCAAGGCAAGGCAAAAGGCAAGGCAAGGCAAGTCAATGCAAAAGGCAAGGCAAAAGGCAAGGCAAGGCAAAGCAGAAGGCAAGGCAAGGCAAGGCAAAAGGCAAGGCAAAAGGCAAGGCAAGGCAAGGCAAAAGGCAAGGCAAAAGGCAAGGCAAGGCAAGGCAAGGCAAAAAACAAGGCAAGGCAAGGCATGGCAAAAGGCAAGGCAAAAGGCAAGGCAAGGCGAGGCAAAAGGCAAGGCAAGGCAAAAGGCAAGGCAAAAGGCAACGTAAAATGCAAGGTAAGGCAAGGCAAAAGGCAAGGCAAGGCAAGGCAAGGCAAAAGGCAAGGCAAGGCAAAAGGCAAGGCAAAAGGCAAGGCAAGGCAAGGCAAGGCAAAAGACAAGGCAAAAGGCAAAGCAAGGCAAGGCAATGCAAAAGGCAAGGCAAAAGGCAAGGCAAAAGGCAAGGCAAAAGGCAATGCGAAAGGCAAGTGAAGGCAAGGCAGGGCAAAATGCAAGACAAAAGGCAAGGCAAAAGGCAAGGCAAGGCAAGGCAAGGCAAAAGGCAAGGCAAAAGGCAAGGCAACTCAAGGCAAAAGGCAAGGCAAAAGGCAAGGCAAAAGGCTAGGCAAGGCAAGGCAAAAGGCAATGCAAAAGGCAAGGCAAAAGGCAAGGCAAGGCAAAAGGCACGGCAAAAGGCAAGGCAAGGCAAGGCACAAGGCAAGGCAAAAGGCAAGGCAAAAGGCAAGGCAAGTCAAGGCAAAAGGCAAGGCAAAAGAAAAGGCAAGGCAACGCAAAAGTTAAGGCAAAAGGCAAGGCAAGGCAAGGCAAAAGGTAAGGAAAAAGGCAAAGCAAGGCAAGGCATGGCAAAAGGTAAGGCAAAAGACAAGGCAAGGCAAGGCAAAAGTCAAGGCAAAAGACAAGGCAAGGCAGGACAAGGCGAAAGGCAAGGCAAAAGGCAAGTCAAGGAAAGGTAAGGCAAATGGCAAGGCAAAAGGAAAGGCAACGCAAGGCAAGGCAAAAGGCAAGGCAAAAGGCAAAGCAAGGAAAGGCAAGGCAAAAGACAAGGGAAAAGGCAAGGCAAGAGGCAAGGCAAGGCACGGCAGGGCAAAAGGCAAGGCAAAAGGCAAGGCAAGGCAAGGCAAGGCAAAAGACAACGCAAAAGGCAAGCCAGGGCAAGACAAGGAAAAATGCAAGGCAAAAGGCAAGGCAAGGCAAGGCAAAAGGCAAGGCAAAAGGCAAGGCAAAGCAAGGCAAGGCAAAAGGCAAGGCAAAAGGCAAGGCAAGGCAAGGCAAGGCAAAAGCAAGGCAAAAGTCAAGGAAAAAGGCAAGGCAAGGCAAGGCAAGGCGAAAGGCAAGGCAAAAGGCAAGGCAAAGCAAGGCAAGGCAAAAGGCAAGGCAAAAGGCAAGGCAAGGCAAGGCAAGGCAAAAGGCAAGGCAAAAGTCAAGGAAAAAGGCAAGGCAAGGCAAGGCAAAAGGCATGGCAAGGCAAGGCAAAAGGCAAGGCAAAAGGAAAGGCAAGGCAAGGCAAGGCAAAAGGCAAGGCAAAAGGCAAGGCAAGGCAAGGCAGGGCAAAAGGCAAGGCAAAAGTCAAGGCAAGAGGCAAGGCAAGGCAAGGCAGGGCAAAAGGCAAGGCAAAAGGCAAGGCAAGGCAAGGCAAGGCAAAAGGCAAGGCAAAAGGTAAGCCAAGGCAAGACAAAGGAAAATTCAAGGCAAAAGGCAAGGCAAGTCAAGGCAAAAGGCAAGGCAAAAGGCAAGGCAAGGCAAAGCAAGGCAAAAGGCAAGGCAAAAGTCAAGGCAAAAGGCAAGGCAAGTCAAGTCAAAAGGCAAGGCAAAAGGCAAGGCAAGGCAAGGCAAAAGGCAAGGCAAGGCAAGGCAAAAGGCAAGGCAAAAGGCAAGGCAAAAGGCAAGGCAAGGCAAGGCAAGGCAAAAGGCAAGGCAAAAGGGAAGGCAAGGCAAGGCAAAAGGCAAGGCAAGGCAATGCAAAAGGCAAGGCAAAAGGCAAGGCAAGGCAAAGCAAAAGGCAAGGCAAGGCAAGGCAAGGCAAAAGGCAAGGCAAAAGGCAAGGCAAGGCAAGGCAAAAGGCAAGGCAAAAGGCAAGGCAAGGCAAGGCAAGGCAAAAGGCAAGGCAAAAGGCAAGGCAAGTCAAGTCAAAAGACAAGGTAAAATGCAAGGCAAGGCAAGGCACAAGGCAAGGTAAGGCAAGGCAAAAGGCAAGGCAAGGCAAGGCAAAAGACAAGGCAAGGCAAAAGGCAAGGCAAGGCAAGGCAAGGCAAGGTAAAAGGCAAGGCAAAAGGGAAGGCAAGGCAAGGCAAAAGGCAAGGCAAGGCAAGGCAATGCAAAAGGCAAGGCAAAAGGCAAGGCAAAAGGGAAGGCAAGGCAAGGCAAAAGGCAAGGCAAGGCAAGGCAATGCAAAAGGCAAGGCAAAAGGCAAGGCAAGGCAAACCAGAAAGCAAGGCAAGGCAAGGCAAAAGGCAAGGCAAAAGGCAAGGCAAGGCAAGGCAAAAGGCAAGGCAAAAGGCAAGGCAAGGCAAGGCAAGGCAAAAAGCAAGGCAAGGCAAGGCATGGCAAAAGGCAAGGCAAAAGGCAAGCCAAGGCGAGGCAAAAGGCAAGGCAAGGCAAAACGCAAGGCAAAAAGTAACGTAAAATGCAAGGTAAGGCAAGGCAAAAGGCAAGGCAAGGCAAGGCAAGGCAAAAGGCAAGGCAAGGCAAAAGGCAAAGCAAAAGGCAAGGCAAGGCAAGGCAAGGCAAAAGACAAGGCAAAAGGCAAGGCAAGGCAAGGCAAGGAAAAAGGCAAGGCAAAAGGCAAGGCAAAAGGCAAGGCAAAAGGCAATGCGAAAGGCAAGTGAAGGCAAGGCAGGGCAAAATGCAAGACAAAAGGCAAGGCAAAAGGCAAGGCAAGGCAAGGCAAGGCAAAAGGCAAGGCAAAAGGCAAGGCAACTCAAGGCAAAAGGCAAGGCAAAAGGCAAGGCAAAAGGCTAGGCAAGGCAAAATGCACGGCAAAAGACAAGGCAAGGCAAGGCAAAAGGCAAGGCAAAAGGCCAGGCAAAAGACAAGGCAAGGAAAGGCAAGGCAAAAGACAAGGCAAAAGGCAAGGCAAGTCAAGGCAAAAGGCAATGCAAAAGGCAAGGCAAAAGGCAAGGCAAGGCAAAAGGCACGGCAAAAGGCAAGGCAAGGCAAGGCACAAGGCAAGGCAAAAGGCAAGGCAAAAGGCAAGGCAAGGCAAGGCTAGGCAAGGCAAAAGACAAGGCAAAAGGCAAGGCAAGTCAAGGCAAAAGGCAAGGCAAAAGAAAAGGCAAGGCAACGCAAAAGTTAAGGCAAAAGGCAAGGCAAGGCAAGGCAAGGCAAAAGGTAAGGCAAAAGGCAAAGCAAGGCAAGGCATGGCAAAAGGTAAGGCAAAAGACAAGGCAAGGCAAGGCAAGGGAAAAGGCAAGGCAAAAGGCAAGGCAAGGCAAGGCAAAAGGCAAGGCAAAAGGCAAGGCAAGGTGAGGCAAAAGGCAAGGCAAGGCAAGACAAGGCAAAAGGCAATACAAGACAAGGCAAAAGGCAAGGCAAAAGGCAAGGCAAAAGGCAAGGCAAGGCAAGGAAATTCAAAAGGCAAGGCAAAAGGCAAGGCAAGGCAAGGCAAAAGGCAATGCAAGGCAAGACAAAAGACAAGGCAATGCAAGGCAAGGCAAAAGGAAAGGCAAAAGGCAAGGCAAGGCAAGGCAAGGCAAAAGGCAAGGCAAAAGGCAAGGCAAGGCAAGGCAAAAGGCAAGGCAAAAGGCAAGGCAAGGCAAGGCAAGGCAAAAGGCAAGGCAAAAGGCAAGGCAAGGCAAGGCAGGGCAAAAGGCAAGGCAAAAGGCAAGGCAAGAGGCAAGGCAAGGCAAGGCAGGGCAAAAGGCAAGGCAAAAGGCAAGGCAAGGCAAGGCAATGCAAAAGGCAAGGCAAAAGTCAAGGAAAAAGGCAAGGCAAGTCAAGTCAAAAGGCAAGGCAAAATGCAAGGCAAGGCAAGGCACAAGGTAAGGTAAGGCACGGGAAAAGGCAAGGCAAGGCAAGGCAAAAGGCAAGGCAAAAGGCAAGGCAAAAGGCATGGCAAGGCAAGGCAAAAGGAAAGGCAAAAGGAAAGGCAAGGCAAGGCAAGGCAAAAGGCAAGGCAAAAGGCAAGGCAAGGCAGGGCAAAAGGCAAGGCAAAAGGCAAGGCAAGAGGCACGCCTATGCAAGAAAAGGGAAAATGCAAGGCAAAAGGCAAGGCAAGTCAAGGCAAAAGGCAAGGCAAAAGGCAAGGAAAAGCCAGGCAAGGCAAAAGGAAAGGCAAAAGACAAGGCAAGGCAAAGCAAGGCAAAAGGCAAGGCAAAAGGCAAGGCAAGGCAAGGCAAAAGGCAAGGCAAAAGGCAAGGCAAGGCAAGGCAAGGCAAAAGGCAAGGCAAAAGGCAAGGCAAGGCAAGGCAGGGCAAAAGGCAAGGCAAGAGGCAAGGCAAGGCAAGGCAGGGCAAAAGGCGAGGCAAAAGGCAAGGCAAGGCAGGGCAAAAGGCGAGGCAAAAGGCAAGGCAAGGCAAGGCAATGCAAAAGGCAAGGCAAAAGTCAAGGAAAAAGGCAAGGCAAGTCAAGTCAAAAGGCAAGGAAAAATGCAAGGCAAGGCAAGGCACAAGGTAAGGTAAGGCACGGGAAAAGGCAAGGCAAGGCAAGGCAATAGGCAAGGCAAAAGGCAAGGCAAAAGGCATGGCAAGGCAAGGCAAAAGGAAAGGCAAAAAGAAAGGCAAGGCAAGGCAAGGCAAAAGGCAAGGCAAAAGGCAAGGCAAGGCAAGGCAGGGCAAAAGGCAAGGCAAAAGACAAGGCAAGAGGCAAGCCTATGCAAGACAAGGGAAAATGCAAGGCAAAAGGCAAGGCAAGTCAAGGCAAAAGGCAAGGCAAAAGGCAAGGAAAAGCCAGGCAAGGCAAAAGGAAAGGCAAAAGGCAAGGCAAGGCAAAGCAAGGCAAAAGGCAAGGCAAAAGGCAAGGCAAAAGGCAAGGCAAGGCAAGAAAAAGGAAGGCAAAATGCAAGGCAAGGCAAGGCACAAGGCAAGGTAAGGCAAGGCAAAAGGCAAGGCAAGGCAAGGCAAAAGGCAAGGTAAGGCAAGGCAAAAGGCAAGGCAAGGCAAGGCAAGGCAAGGCAAAAGGCAAGGCAAAAGTTAAGGCAAGGCAAGGCAAAAGGCAAGGCAAGGCAAGGCAAAAGGCAAGGCAAAAGGCAAGGCAAAAGGCAAAGCAAGGCAAAAGGCAAGGCAAAGGGCAAGGTAAAATGCGAGGTAAGGCAAGGCAAAAGGCAAGGCAAGGCAAGGCAAAAGGCAAGGCAAGGCAAAAGGCAAGGCAAAAGTCAAGGCAAGGCAAGGAAAGGCAAAATGCAAGGCAAAAGGCAAGGCAAAAGGCAAGGCAAAAGGCAATGCGAAAGGCAAGTGAAGGCAAGGCAGGGCAAAATGCAAGACAAAAGGCAAGGCAAAAGGGAAGGCAAGGCAAGGCAAGGCAAAAGGCAAGGCAAAAGGCAAGACAAGGCAAGGCAAGGCAAAATACAAGGCAAAAGGCAAGGCAAAAGGCGAGGCAAGGCAAGACAAGGCAAAAGACAAGGCAAAAGGCAAGGCAACTCAAGGCAAAAGGCAAGGCAAAAGGCAAGGCAAAAGGCTAGGCAAGGCAAAATGCACGGCAAAAGACAAGGCAAGGCAAGGCAAAAGGCAAGGCAAAAGGCAAGGCAAAAGGCAAGGCAAGGAAAGGCAAGGCAAAAGGCAAGGCAAAAGGCCAGGCAAGGCAAGGCAAAAGGCAAAGCAGGGCAAGACTAGGCAAAAGGCAAGGCAAAAGGCAAGGCAAGCCAAGGCAAAAGACAAGGAAAGGCAAGGCAAAAGGCAAGGCAAAAGACAAGGCAAGGCAAGGCAAGGCAAAAGGAAAGGCAAAAGGAAAGGCAAAAGGCAAGGCAAGGCAAGGTAAGACAAATGGTAAGGCAAAAGGCAAGGCAATGCAAGGCAAGGCAAAAGACAAGGCAAGCCAAGGAAAGGCAAAAGGCAAAAGGCAAAAGGCAAGGCAAGCCAAGGCAAAAGGCAAGGCAAGGCAATTCAAGGCAAAAGGCATGGCAAAAGGCAAGGCAAGGCAAGGCAAGGCGAAAGGCAAGGCAAAAGGCAAGGCAAGGCAAAGCAAAGGCTAAGCAAGGCAAAAGGCAACGCAAAAGGCAAGGCAAAAGGCAAGGCAAAAGGCAAGGCAAGGCAAGGCAAGGCAAAAAGCAAGGCAAAAGGCAAGGCAAAAGCCAAGGCAGGGCAAAGCAGGGCAAAAGTCAAGGCAAAAGGCAAGGAAAGGCAAGGCAAAAGGCAAGACAAAAGGCAAGGCAAGGCAAGGCCAAAGGCAAGGCAAAAGGCAAGGCAAAAGGCAAGGCAAGGCAAGGCAAGGCAAAAGGCAAGGCAAAAGGCAAGGCAAGGCAAGGCAAGGCAAAAAGCAAGGCAAGGCAAGGCAAGGCAAAAGGCAAGGCAAGAGGCAAGGCAAGAGGCAAGGCAAGGCAAGGCAGGGCAAAAGGCAACGCAAAAGGCAAGGCAAGGCAAAAGGCCAGGCAAAAGGCAAGGCAAGGCAAGACAAGGGAAAATGCAAGGCGAAAGGCAAGGCAAGGCAAGGCATGGCAAGGCAAGGCAAGGCAAAAGGCAAGGCAAAAGGCAAGGCAAGGCAAGGCAAAAGGCAAGGCAAAAGGCAAGGCAAGGCAAGGCAAGGCAAAAGGCAAGGCAAAAGGCAAGGCAAAATGCAAGGCAAGGAAAGGCAAAGCAAGGTAAGGCAAGGCAAAAGGCAAGGCAAGGCAAGGCAATGCAAAAGGCAAGGCAAAAGGTAAGGCAAGGCAAGACAAAAGGCACGGCAAAAGGCAAGGCAAGGCAAAGCAAAAGGCAAGGCAAAAGGCAAGGCAAGGCAAGGCAAGGCAACATGCAAGGCAAAAGGCAAGGCAAGGCAACGCAAGGCAAAAGGCAAGGCAAAAGGCAAGGCAAGGCAAGGCAAAATGCAAGGCAAAAGGCAAGGCAAGGCAGGGCAAGGCAAGGTAAGGCAAGGCAAAAGGCAAGGAAAGGCAATGCAAGGAAAAAGGCAAGGCAAAAGGCCAGGAAAAAGGCAAGGCAAAAGGCCAGGCAAAAGGCAAGGCAAGGCAAGACAAGGGAAAATGCAAGGCAAAAGGCAATGAAAGGCAAGGCATGGCAAGGCAAGGCAAGGCAAAAGGCAAGGTAAAAGGCAAGGCAAAGCAACGACAGGAAACAGGCAAGGCAAAAGGCAAGGCAAAACGCAAGGCAAAAGGCAAGGCAAGGCAAGGCAAAAGGCAAGGCAAAAGGCAAGGCAAGGCAAAAGGCAAGGCAAAAGGCAAGGCAAGGCAAAATGCAAGGCAAAAGGCAAGGCAAGGCAGGGCAAGGCAAAAGGCAAGGCAAAAGGCAAGCCAATGCAAAGCAGGGCAAAAGGCAAGGCAAAAGACAAGGCAAGGCAAGGCAAAATACAAGGCAAGGCAAGGCAAGGCAAAGGGCAAGGCAAAAGACAAGGCAAGCCAAGACAAGGCAAAAGGCAATACAAAAGGAAAGGCAAAAGGCAAGGCAAGGCAAGGTAAGACAAATGGCAAGGCAAAAGACAAGGAAAGGCAAGGCAAGGCAAAAGGCAAGGCAATGCAAAAGACAAGGCAAAAGGCAAGGCAAGGCAAGGCAAGGCAAAACGCAAGTGGCAAGGCAAAAGGCAAGGCAAAAGGCAAGGCAAAAGGCAAGGCAAGGCAAAAGGCAAGGCAAAAAGCAAGGCAAGGCAAGGCAAGGCAAAAGTCAAGGCAAAAGGCAAGGCAAAAGGCATGGTAAGGCAAGGCAAAAAGAAAGGCAAAAGGAAAGGCAGGGCAAGGCAAGACAAAAGACAAGGCAAAATGCAAGGCAAGGCAAGGCAGGGGAAAAGGCAAGGCAAAAGGCAAGGCAAAAGTCAAGGCAAGGCAAGGCAGGGCAAAAAGCAAGGCAAAAGGCAAGGCAAGGCAAGGCAAGGCAACACGCAAGGCAAAAGGCAAGGCAAGGCGAAAGGCAAGGCAAGGCAAGGCTAAAGGCAAGGCAAAAGGCAAGGCAAGGCAAGGCAAGGCAAAAGGCAAGGCAAAAGGCAAGGCAAAAGGCAAGGCAAAAGGCAAGGCAAAAGGCAAGGCAAGGCGAGGCAAAAGGCAAGGCAAGGCAAGGCAAGACAAAAGGCAAGGCAAAAGGCAATTCAAGGCAAGGCAAAAGGCAAGGTAAAAGGCAAGTCAAGGCAAGGCAAAAGGCAGGGCAAAAGGCAAGGCAAAAGGAAAGGCAAGGCAAGGCAAGTCAAAAGGCAAGGGAAAAGGCAAGGCAAGGCAAGGCAAAAAGAAAGTCAAGGCAAGGCAAAAAGAAAGTCAAGGCAAGACAAAAGACAAGGCAATGCAAGGCAAGGCAAAGGAAAGGCAAAAGGCTAGGAAAGGCAAGGCAAGGCAAAAGGCAAGGCAAAAGGCAAGGCAAGGCAAGGCAAAAGGCAAGGCAAAAGGCAAGGCAAGCCAAGGCAGTACAAAAGGCAAGGCAAAAGGCAAGCCTGGGCAGGCAAAAGGCAAGGCAAAAGGCAAGGCAAGGACAGGAAACAGGCAAGGCAAAAGGCAAGGCAAAAGGCAAGACAAGGCAAGGCAAGGCAAAAGGCAAGGCAAAAGGCAAGGCAAGGCAAGGCAAGGCAAAAGGCAAGGCAAAAGGCAAGGCAAGGCAAGGCAAAACACAAGGCAAAAGGCAAGGAAAGGCAGGGCAAGGCAAAAGGCAAGGCAAGGCAGGGCAAGGCAAAAGGCAAGGCAATGCAAGGCAAAAGACAAGGCAAGGCAAGGCAAGGCAAAAGGCAAGGCAAAAGACAAGGCAGGGCAAGGCAAAATGCAAGACAAGGCAGGGCAAGGCAAAAGACAAGGCGAAAGGCAAGGCAAGGCAAAAGGCAAGGCAAAAGGAAAGGCTAAATGCAAGGCAAGGCAAGGTAAGACAAATGGCAAGGCAAAAGACAAGGAAAGGCAAGGCAAGGCAAAAGGCAAGGCAATGCATAAGACAAGGCAAAAGGCAAGGCAAGGCAAAGGCAAGGCAAAAGGCAAGTGGCAAGGCAAAAGGCAAGGCAAAACACAAGGCAAGGCAAAAGGCAAGGCAAAAAGCAAGGCAAAAGGCAAGGCAAGGCAAGGCAGGGCAAAAGGCAAGGCAAAAGGCAAGGCAAGAGGCAAGGCAAGGCAAGGCAGGGAAAAAGGCAAGGCAAAAGGCAAGGCAAGGCAAGGCAAGGCAAAAGGCAAGGCAAAAGGCAAGGCAAGGCAAAAGACACGGCAAAAGGCAAGGCAAGGCAAGGCAAAAGGCAAGGCAAAATGCCTGGCAAGGCAACGCAAGGCAAAAGGCAAGGCAAAAGGCAAGGCAAGGCAAAGGCAAGGTAAAAGGCAACGCAAAAGGCAAGGCACGGCAAGGAAAGGCAAAAGACAAGGCAAGGCAAGGCAAAATACAAGGCAAGGCAAGGCAAGGCAAAGGGCAAGGCAAAAGACAAGGCAAGCCAAGACAAGGCAAAATGCAATACAAAAGGAAAGGCAAAAGGCAAGGCAAGGCAAGGTAAGACAAATGGCAAGGCAAAAGACAAGGAAAGGCAAGGCAAGGCAAAAGGCAAGGCAATGCAAAAGACAAGGCAAAAGGCAAGGCAAGGCAAGGCAAGGCAAAACTCAAGTGGCAAGGCAAAAGGCAAGGCAAAAGGCAAGGCAAGGCAAAAGGCAAGGCAAAAAGCAAGGCAAGGCAAGGCAAGGCAAAAGTCAAGGCAAAAGGCAAGGCAAAAGGCATGGTAAGGCAAGGCAAAAAGAAAGGCAAAAGGAAAGGCAGGGCAAGGCAAGACAAAAGGCAAGGCAAAATGCAAGGCAAGGCAAGGCAGGGGAAAAGGCAAGGGAAAAGGCAAGGCAAAAGTCAAGGCAAGGCAAGGCAGGGCAAAAAGCAAGGCAAAAGGCAAGGCAAGGCAAGGCAAGGCAACACGCAAGGCAAAAGGCAAGGCAAGGCAAGGCAGTGCAAAACGCAAGACAAAAGGCAATGCAAGAGGCAAGGCAAGGTAAGGCAAGGCAAAAGGCAAGGCAAAAGACAAGGCAAGGCAAGGAAAGGCAAAAGGCCAGGCAAAAGGAAAGGCAAAAGGCAAGGCAAGGCAAGGTAAGACAAATGGCAAGGCAAAAGGCAAGGCAAGGCAAGGCAAGGCAAAAGACAAGGTAAGGCAAGGAAAGGCAAAAGGGAAAAGGCAAAAGGCAAGGCAAGGTAAGGCAAAAGGCAAGGCAAGGCAAGGAAAGGCAAATGGCATGGCAAAAGGCAAGGCAAGGCAAGGCAAAAGGCAAGGCAAAAGGCAAGGCAAGGCAAGGCAAGGCAAAAGGCAAAGCAAGGCAAAAGGCAAGGCAAAAGGCAAGGCAAAAGGCAAGGCAAAAGGCAAGTCAAGGCAAGGCAAAAGGCAAGGCAAAAGGCAAGGCAAAAGGCAAGGCAAAAGGCAAGGCAAAAGGCAAGGCAAAAGGCAAGTCAAGTCAAGGCAAAAGGCAAGGAAAAAAGGCAAGGCAAAAGCCAAGGCAGGGCAAGGCAGGGCAAAAGGCAAGGCAAAAGGCAAGGCAAGGCAAGGCAAAAGGCAAGGCAAAAGGCAAGGCAAGGCAAGGCAAAAGGCAAGGCAAAAGGCAAGGCAAGGCAAGGCAAGGCAAAAGGCAATGCAAAAACCAAGGCAAGGCAAGCCAAGGCAAAAAGCAAGGCAAGACAAGGCAAGGCAAAAGGCAAGGCAAAATGCAAGGCAAGAGGCAAGGCAAGGCAAGGCAGGGCAAAAGGCATCGCAAAAGGCAAGGCAAGGCAAGGCAGGGCAAAAGGCATCGCAAAAGGCAAGGCAAGGCAAGGCAAGGCAAAAGGCAAGGCAAAAGGCAAGGCAAGGCAAGACAAGGGAAAATGCAAGGCAAAAGGCAAGGCAAGGCAAGGCATGGCAAGGCAAGTGGCAAGGCAAAAGGCATGGCAAAAGGCAAGGCAAGGCAAGGCAAAAGGCAAGGCAAAAGGCAAGGCAAGGCAAGGCAAAAGGCAAGGCAAAAGGCAAGGCAAAAGGCAAGGCAAGGCAAGGCAAAAGGCAAGGCAAAAGGCAAGGCAACGCAAGGCAAAAGGCAAGGCAAAAGGCAAGGCAAGGCAAAGGCAAGGTAAAAGGCAAGGCAAAAGGCAAGGCAAGGCAAGGAAAGGCAAGGCAATAGGAAGGGCAAAAGGCAAAGCAAGGCAAGGCAAAAGGCAAGGCAAAAGGCAAGGCAAGGCAAGGAAAGGTAAAAGGCAAGGTAAAAGACAAGGCAAGGCAAGGCAAGGCAAAAGGCAAGGCAAAAGACAAGGCAAGGCAAGGCAAGGCAAAAGGCAAGGCAAAAGGCAAGGCAAAATGCAAGGCAAGGCAAGGCAAGGCAACGTAAGGCAAGGCAAAAGGCAAGGCAAGGCAAGGCAAGGAAAAAGGAAAGGCAAAAGGCAAGGAAAAAGGCAAGGCAAAAGGCAAGGCAAGGCAAGGCAAAAGGCAAGGCAAGGCAAGGCAAGGCAAAAGGCACGGCAACAGGCAAGGCAAGGCAAAGCAAAGTGCAAGGCAAAAGGCAAGGCAAGGCAAGGCAATAGGCAAGGCAAAAGGCAAGGGAAGGCAAGACAAAAGGCAAGGCAAAAGGCAAGGCAAAAGGCAAGAACAAGGTAAAAGGCAAGGCAAGGCAAGGCAAGGCAAAAGGCAAGGCAAAAGGCAAGGCAAGGCAAGGCAAGGCAAAAGGCAAGGCAAAAGGCAAGGCAAAAGGCAAGGCAAGGCAAGGCAAAAGGCAAAGCAAGGCAAGGCAAGGCAAAAGGCAAGGCAAGGCACGGCAAGGCGAAAGGCAAGGCAAAAGGCAAGACAAAGCAAAAGCCAAGGCAAAAGGCAAGGCAAGGCAAGGCAAGGCAAAAGGCAAGGCAAAAGGCAAGGCAAAAGGCAAGGCAAAAGTCAACGCAAAAGGCAAGGCAAGGCAAAAGAAAAGGCAAGGAAGGGTAAGGCACATGGAAAGGCAAAAGACAAGGCAAGGCAAGGCAAGGCACAAGGCAAGGCAAAAGGCAAGACAAGGCAAGGAAGAAGGCAAGGCAAAAGGCAAGGCAAGGCAAGGCAAAAGGCAAAGCAGGGCAAGAAAGGCAAAAGGCAAGGCAAAAGGCAAGGCAAGCCAAGGCAAAAGACAAGGCAAGGCAAGGCAAAAGGCAAGGCAAAAGACAAGGCAAGGCAAGGCAAGGCAAAAGGAAAGGCAAAAGGAAAGGCAAAAGGCAAAGCAAGGCAAGGTAAGAAAAATGGTAAGGCAAAAGGCAAGGCAATGCAAGGCAAGGCAAAAGACAAGGCAAGCCAAGGAAAGGCAAAAGGCAAAAGGCAAAAGGCAAGGCAAGGCAAGGCAAAAGGCAAGGCAAGGCAAGTCAAGGCAAAAGGCATGGCAAAAGGCAAGGCAAGGCAAGGCAAGGCAAAGGGCAAGGCAAAAGGCAAGGCAAGGCAAAGCAAAAGGCAAAGCAAGGCAAAAGGCAACGCAAAAGGCAAGGCAAAAGGCAAGGCAAAAGGCAAGGCAAAAGGCAAGGCAAGGCAAGGCAAAAGGCAAGGCAAAAGGCAAGGCAAAAGGCAGGGCAAGGCAAGGCAAGGCAAGGCAAAAGGCAAGGCAAGGCAAGGCAAGGCAAAAAGCAAGGCAAGGAAAGGCAAGGCAAAAGGCAAGGCAAAAGGCAAGGCAAAAGCCAAGGCAGGGCAAGGCAGGGCAAAAGTCAAGGCAAAAGGCAAGAAAAGGCAAGGCAAAAGGCAAGGCAAAAGGCAAGGCAAGGCAAGGCAAAAGGCAAGGCAAAAGGCAAGGCAAAAGGCAAGGCAAGGCAAGGCAAGGCAAAAGGCAAGGTAAAAGGCAAGGCAAGGCAAGGCAAGGCAAAAAGCAAGGCAAAAGGCAAGGCAAGGCAAGACAAGGGAAAATGCAAGGCGAAAGGCAAGGCAAGGCAAGTCAAGGTAAGGCAAGGCAAGGCAAAAGGCAAGGCAAAAGGCAAGGCAAGGCAAGGCAAAAGGCAATGCAAAAGGCAAGGCAAGGCAAGGAAAGGCAAACGGCAAGGCAAAAGGCAAGGCAAAATGCAAGGCAAGGCAAGGCAAAGCAAGGTAAGGCAAGGCAAAAGGCAAGGCAAGGCAAGGCAAGGCAAAAGGCAAGGCAAAAGGTAAGGCAAGGCAAGACAAAAGGCAAGGTAAGGCAAGGCAAGGCAAAAGGCTCGGCAAAAGGCAAGGCAAGGCAAAGAAAAAGGCAAGGCAGAAGGCAAGGCAAGGCAAGGCAACAGGCAAGGCAAAAGGCAAGGCAAGGCAAGGCAAAAGGCAAGGCAAAAGGCAAGGCAACGCAAGGCAAGGCAAAAGGCAAGGCAAAAGGCAAGGCAAGGCAAGGCAAAAGGCAAGGCAACGCAAGGCAAGGCAAAAGGCAAGGCAAAAGGCTAGGCAAGGCAAGGCAAGGCAAGACAAAAGGCAAGGCAAGGCAAGTCAAGGCAAAAGGCAAGGCAAAATGCAAGGCAAGGCAAGGCAAGGCAAAAGGTAAGGAAAGGCAATGCAAAAGGCAAGGCAAAAGGGAAGGCAAGGCAAGGCAAGGCAAAAGACAAGGCAAAAGGCAAGGCAAGGCAGGGCAAGGCAAGGTAAGGCAAGGCAAAAGGCAAGGCAAGGCAAGGCAAGGAAAAAGGCAAGGCAAAAGGCCAGGCAAAAGGCAAGGCAAGGCAAGACAAGGGAAAATGCAAGGCAAAAGGCAAGGCAAGGCAAGGCATGGCAAGGCAAGGCAAGGCAAAAGGCAAGGTAAAAGGCAACGCAAAAGGCAAGGCAAGGCAAGGCAAGGCAAAAGGCAAGGTAAAAGGCAAGGAAAAGCAACGACAGGAAACAGGCAAGGCAAAAGGCAAGGAAAAACGCAAGGCAAAAGGCCAGGCAAAAGGCAAGGCAAGGCGAGGCAAAAGGCAAGGCAAGGCAAGGCAAGACAAAAGGCAAGGCAAAAGGCAATTCAAGGCAAGGCAAAAGGCAAGGCAAAAGGCAAGTCAAGGCAAGGCAAAAGTCAGGGCAAAAGGCAAGGCAAAAGGAAAGGCAAGGCAAGGCAAGTCAAAAGGCAACGGAAAAGGCAAGGCAAGGCAAGGCAAAAAGAAAGTCAAGGCAAGACAAAAGACAAGGCAATGCAAGGCAAGGCAAAGGAAAGGCAAAAGGCTAGGAAAGGCAAGGCAAGGCAAGGCAAAAAGCAAGTCAAGGAAAGACAAAAGACAAGGCAATGCAAGGCAAGGCAAAAGGAAAGGCAAAAGGCAAGGCAAGGCAAGGCAAAAGGCAAGGCAAGGACAGGAAACAGGCAAGGCAAAAGGCAAGGTAAAAGGCAAGACAAGGCAAGGCAAGGCAAAAGGCAAGGCAAAAGGCAAGGCAAGGCAAAAGGCAAGGCAAAAGGCAAGGCAAGGCAAGGCAAAACACAAGGCAAAAGGCAAGGCAAGGCAGGGCAAGGCAAAAGGCAAGGCAAGGCAGGGCAAGGCAAAAGGCAAGGCAATGCAAGGCAGGGCAAAAGGCAAGGCAAAAGGCAAGGCAAGGCAAGGCAAAAGACAAGGCAAGGCAAGGCAAGGCAAAAGGCAAGGCAAAAGACAAGGCAAGGCAAGGCAAAAGGCAAGGTAAAAGGCAACGCAAAAGGCAAGGCAAGGCAAGGCAAGGCAAAAGGCAAGGTAAAAGGCAAGGAAAAGCAACAACAGGAAACAGGCAAGGCAAAAGGCAAGGAAAAACGCAAGGCAAAAGGCCAGGCAAAAGGCAAGGCAAGGCGAGGCAAAAGGCAAGGCAAGGCAGGGCAAGGCAAAAGACAAGGCGAAAGGCAAGGCAAGAGGCAAGCCTATGCAAGACAAGGGAAAATGCAAGGCAAAAGGCAAGGCAAAAGACAAGGCAAGGCAAGGCAAAAGGCAAGGCAAAAGGCAAGGCAAAAGGCAAAGCAAGGCAAAAGGCAAGGCAAAGGGCAAGGTAAAATGCAAGGTAAGGCAAGGCAAAAGGCAAAGCAAGGCAAGGCAAAAGGCAAGGCAAGGCAAAAGGCAATGCAAAAGTCAAGGCAAGGCAAGGAAAGGCAAAAGACAAGGCAAAAGGCAAGGCAAGGCAAGGCAAGGCAAAATGCAAGGCAAAAGGCAAGGCAAAAGGCAAGGCAAAAGGCAATGGGAAAGGCAAGTGAAGGCAAGGCAGGGCAAAATGCAAGACAAAAGGCAAGGCAAAAGACAAGGCAAGGCAAGGCAAGGCAAAAGGCAAGGAAAAAGGCAAGACAAGGCAAGGCAAGGCAAAAGACAAGGTAAAAGGCAAGGCAACTCAAGGCAAAAGGCAAGGCAAAAGGCAAGGCAAAAGGCTAGGCAAGGCAAAATGCACGGCAAAAGACAAGGCAAGGCAAGGCAAAAGGCAAGGCAAGGAAAGGCAAGGCAAAAGACAAGGCAAAAGGCAAGGCAAGTCAAGGCAAAAGGCTATGCAAAAGGCAAGGCAAAAGGAAGGGAAGGCAAAAGGCACGGCAAAAGGCAAGGCAAGGCAAGGCACAAGGCAAGGCAAAAGGCAAGGCAAAAGGCAAGGCAAGGCAAGGCAAGGCAAGGCAAGGCAAGGCAAGGCAAAAAACAAGGCAAAAGGCAAGGCAAGTCAAGGCAAAAGGCAAGGCAAAAGAAAAGGCAAGGCAATGCAAAAGTTAAGGCAAAAGGCAAGGCAAGGCAAGGCAAGGCAAAAGGTAAGGCAAAAGGCAAAGCAAGGCAAGGCATGGCAAAAGGTAAGGCAAAAGACAAGGCAAGGCAAGGCAAAAGTCAAGGCAAAAGACAAGGCAAGGCAGGACAAGGCGAAAGGCAAGGCAAAAGGCAAGGCAAGGAAAGGTAAGGCAAATGGCAAGGCAAAAGGAAAGGCAACGCAAGGCAAGGCAAAAGGCAAGGCAAAAGGCAAAGCAAGGAAAGGCAAGGCAAAAGACAAGGGAAAAGGCAAGGCAAGAGGCAAGGCAAGGCAAGGCAGGGCAAAAGGCAAGCCAAAAGGCAAGGCAAGGCAAGGCAAGGCAAAAGACAACGCAAAAGGCAAGCCAAGGCAAAACAAGGAAAAATGCAAGGCAAAAGGCAAGGCAAGGCAAGGCAAAAGGCAAGGCAAAAGGCAAGGCAAAGCAAGGCAAGGCAAAAGGCAAGGCAAAAGGCAAGGCAAGCCAAGGCAAAAGCAAGGCAAAAGTCAAGGAAAAAGGCAAGGCAAGGCAAGGCAAAAGGCATGGCAAGGCAAGGCAAAAGGCAAGGCAAAAGGAAAGGCAAGGCAAGGCAAGGCAAAAGGCAAGGCAAAAGGGAAGGCAAGGCAAGGCAGGGCAAAAGGCAAGGCAAAAGGCAAGGCAAGAGGCAAGGCAAGGCAAGGCAGGGCAAAAGGCAAGGCAAAAGGCAAGGCAAGGCAAGGCAAGGCAAAGGCAAGGCAAAAGGTAAGCCAAGGCAAGACAAAGGAAAATTCAAGGCAAAAGGCAAGGCAAGTCAAGGCAAAAGGCAAGGCAAAAGGCAAGGCAAGGCAAAGCAAGGCAAAAGGCAAGGTAAAAGTCAAGGCAAAAGGCAAGGCAAGTCAAGTCAAAAGGCAAGGCAAAAGGCAAGGCAAGGAAAGGCAATGCAAGGCAAAAGGCAAGGCAAGTCAAGTCAAAGGGAAGGCAAAAGGCAAGGCAAAAGGCAAGGCAAAAGGCAAGGCAAGAGGCAAGGCAAGGCAAGGCAAAAGGCAAGTCAAGGCAAGGCAAAAGGCAGGGCAAAAGGCAAGGCAAAAGGAAAGGCAAGGCAAGGCAAGTCAAAAGGCAACGGAAAAGGCAAGGCAAGGCAAGGCAAAAAGAAAGTCAAGGCAAGACAAAAGACAAGGCAACGCAAGGCAAGGCAAAGGAAAGGCAAAAGGCTAGGAAAGGCAAGGCAAGGCAAGGCAAAAAGCAAGGCAAGGCAAGGCAAAAAGCAAGGCAAGGCAAGACAAAAGACAAGGCAATGCAAGGCAAGGCAAAAGGAAAGGCAAAAGGCAAGGCAAGGCAAGGCAAAATGCAAGGCAAAAGGCAAGGCAAGGACAGGAAACAGGCAAGGCAAAAGGCAAGGTAAAAGGCAAGGCAAGGCAAGGAAAGGCAAAAGGCAAGGCAAAAGGCAAGGCAAGGCAAGGCAAAACACAAGGCAAAAGGCAAGGCAAGGCAGGGCAAGGCAAAAGGCAAGGCAAGGCAGGGCAAGGCAAAAGGCAAGGCAATGCAAGGCAGGGCAAAAGGCAAGGCAAAAGGCAAGGCAAGGCAAGGCAAAAGACAAGGCAAGGCAAGGCAAGGCAAAAGGCAAGGCAAAAGACAAGGCAAGGCAAGGCAAAAGGCAAGGCAAGGCAGGGCAAGGCAAAAGACAAGGCGATGGCAAGGCAAGGCAAAAGGCAAGGCAAAAGGAAAGGCAAAACGCAAGGCAAGGCAAGGTAAGACAAATGGCACGGCAAAAGACAAGGAAAGGCAAGGCAAGGCAAAAGGCAAGGCAATGCAAAAGACAAGGCAAAAGGCAAGGCAAGGCAAAGGCAAGGCAAAAGGCAAGTGGCAAGGCAAAAGGCAAGGCAAAAGGCAAGGCAAAACACAAGGCAAGGCAAAAGGCAAGGCAAACAGCAAGGCAAAAGGCAAGGCAAGGCAAGGCAGGGCAAAAGGCAAGGCAAAAGGCAAGGCAAGAGGCAAGGCAAGGCAAGGCAGGGCAAAAGGCAAGGCAAAAGGCAAGGCAAAAGGCAAGGCAAGGCAAAAGGCAACGCAAAAGGCAAGGCAAGGCAAGGCAAGGCAAAAGGAAAGGCAAAAGGCAAGGCAAGGCAAGGCAAAAGGCAATGCAAGGCAAGGCAAAAGGCAAGGCAAAAGGCAAGGCAAGGCAAGGAAAGTCAAAAGGCAAGGCAAAAGGCAAGGCAAGGCAAGGCAAAAAGCAAGGCAAGGCAAGGCAAAAGGCAAGGCAAAAGGCAAGGCAAGGCAAGGCAAGGCAAAAGGCAAGGCAAAAGGAAAGGCAAAAGGCAAGGCAAGGTAAGACAAATGGCAAGGCAAAAGAGAAGGAAAGGCAAGGCAAGGCAAAAGGCAAGGCAATGCAAAAGACAAGGCAAAAGGCAAGGCAAGGCAAAGGCAAGGCAAAAGGCAAGGCAAGGGAAGGCAAGGCAAAAGGCAAGTTGCAAGGCAAAAGGCAAGGCAAAAGCCAAGGCAAAAGCCAAGGCAAGGCAAAAGGCAAGGCAAAAAGCAAGGCAAGGCAAGGCAAGGCGAAAGTAAAGGCAAAAGGCAAGGCAAAAGGCATGGCAAGGCAAGTCAAAAGGCAAGGCAAAAGGCAAGGCAAGAGTCAAAGCAAGGCAAGGCAGGGCAAAAGGCAAGGCAAAAGGCAAGGCAAGGCAAGGCTAAAGGAAAGGCAAAAGGCAAGGCAAGGCAAGGCAAAAGGCAAGGCAAGGCAAGGCGAAAGGCAAGGCAAAAGGCAAGGCAAGGCAAAAGGCAAGGTAAAAGGCAAGGCAAGGCAAGGAAAAAGGCAAGGCAAAAGGCAAGGCAAGTCAAGGCAAAAGGCAAGGCAAAGGGCAAGGCAAGGTGAGGCAAAAGGCAAGGCAAGGCAAGGCAAGGCAAAAGGCAATGCAAGACAAGGCAAAAGGCAAGGCAAAAGGCAAGACAAAAGGCAAGGCAAGGCAAGGAAATTCAAAAGGCAAGGCAAAAGGCAAAGCAAGACAAGGCAAAAAGCAAGTCAGGGCAAGACAAAAGACAAGGAAATGCAAGGCAAGGCAAAAGGAAAGGCAAAATGCAAGGCAAGGCAAGGCAAGGCAAAAGGCAAGGCAAAAGGCAAGGCAAGGCAGGGCAAAAGGCAAGGCAAAAGGCAAGGCAAGAGGCAAGGCAAGGCAAGGCAGGGCAAAAGGCAAGGCAAAAGGCAAGGATAGGCAAGACAATGCAAAAGGAAAGGCAAAAGTCAAGGAAAAAGGCAAGGCAAGTCAAGTCAAAAGGCAAGGCAAAATGCAAGGCAAGGCAAGGCACAAGGCAAGGTAAGGCACAGGAAAAGGCAAGGCAAGGCAAGGCAAAAGGCAAGGCAAAAGGCAAGGCAAAAGGAAAGGCGAAAGGAAAGGCAAGGTAAGGCAAGGCAAAAGGCAAGGCAAAAGGCAAGGCAAGGCAAGGCAGGGCAAAAGGCAAGGCAAAAGGCAAGGCAAGAGGCAAGCCTATGCAAGACAAGGGAAAATGCAAGGCAAAAGGCAAGGCAAGTCAAGGCAAAAGGCAAGGCAAAAGGCAAGGAAAAGCCAGGCAAGGCAAAAGGAAAGGCAAAAGGAAAGGCAAGGCAAAGCAAGGCAAAAGGCAAGCCAAAAGGCAAGGCAAGTCAAGAAAAAGGAAGGCAAAATGCAAGGCAAGGCAAGGCACAAGGCAAGGTAAGGCAAGGCAAAAGGCAAGGCAAGGCAAGGCAAAAGGCAAGGCAAAAGGCAAGGTAAGGCAAGGCAAAAGGCAAGGCAAGGCAAGGCAAGGCAAGGCAAAAGTCAAGGCAAAAGTGAAGGCAAGGCAAGGCAAAAGGCAACGCAAGGCAAGGCAAAAGGCAAGGCAAAAGGCAAGGCAAAAGGCAAAGCAAGGCAAAAGGCAAGGCAAAGGGCAAGGTAAAATGCAAAGTAAGGCAAGGCAAAAGGCAAGGCAAGGCAAGGCAAAAGGCAAGGCAAGGCAAAAGGCAAGGCAAAAGTCAAGGCAAGGCAAGGAAAGGCAAAAGACAAGGCAAGGCAAGGCACAAGGCAAGGCAAAAGGCCAGGCAAAAGGCAAGGCAAGGAAAGGCAAGGCAAAAGACAACGCAAAAGGCAAGGCAAGTCAAGGCAAAAGGCAATGCAAAAGGCAAGGCAAAAGGCAAGGCAAGGCAAAAGGCACGGCAAAAGGCAAGGCAAGGCAAGGCACAAGGCAAGGCAAAAGGCAAGGCAAAAGGCAAGGCAAGGCAAGGCAAGGCAAGGCAAAAGACAAGGCAAAAGGCAAGACAAGTCAAGGCAAAAGGCAAGGCAAAAGAAAAGGCAAGGCAACGCAAAAGTTAAGGCAAAAGGCAAGGCAAGGCAAGGCAAGGCAAAAGGTAAGGCAAAAGGCAAAGCAAGGCAAGGCATGGCAAAAGGTAAGGCAAAAGACAAGGCAAGGCAAGGCAAAAGTCAAGGCAAAAGACAAGGCAAGGCAGGACAAGGCGAAAGGCAAGGCAAAAGGCAAGTCAAAGAAAGGTAAGGCAAATGGCAAGGCAAAAGGAAAGGCAACGCAAGGCAAGGCAAAAGGCAAGGCAAAAGGCAAAGCAAGGAAAGGCAAGGCAAAAGACAAGGGAAAAGGCAAGGCAAGAGGCAAGGCAAGGCAAGGCAGGGCAAAAGGCAAGGCAAAAGGCAAGCCAAGGCAAGACAAGGAAAAATGCAAGGCAAAAGGCAAGGCAAGGCAAGGCAAAAGGCAGGGCAAAAGGCAAGGCAAAGCAAGGCAAGGCAAAAGGCAAGGCAAAAGGCAAGGCAAGGCAAGGCAAGGCAAAAGCAAGGCAAAAGTCAAGGAAAAAGGCCAGGCAAGGCAAGGCAAAAGGCATGGCAAGACAAGGCAAAAGGCAAGGCAAAAGGAAAGGCAAGGCAAGGCAAAGCAAAAGGCAAGGCAAAAGGCAAGGCAAGGCAAGGCAGGGCAAAAGGCAAGGCAAAAGGCAAGGCAAGAGGCAAAGCAAGGCAAGGCAGGGCAAAGGGCAAGGCAAAAGGCAAGGCAAGGCAAGGCAAGGCAAAAGGCAAGGCAAAAGTCAAGGCAAAAGGGAAGGCAAGTCAAGTCAAAAGACAAGGTAAAATGCAAGGCAAGGCAAGGCACAAGGCAAGGTAAGGCAAGGCAACAGGCAAGGCAAGGCAAGGCAAAAGGCAAGGCAAGGCAAGGCAAAAGGCAAGGCAAGGGAAGGCAAGGCAAGGCAAAAGGGAAGGCAAGGCAAGGCAAAAGGCAAGGCAAGGCAAGGCAAGGCAAAAGGCAAGGCAAAAGGCAAGGCAAAAGGGAAGGCAAGGCAAGGCAAAAGCCAAGGCAAGGCAAGGCAAAGCAAAAGGCAAGGCAAAAGGCAAGGCAAGGCAAAGCAGAAGGCAAGGCAAGGCAAGGCATAAGGCAAGGCAAAAGGCAAGGCAAGGCAAGGCAAAAGGCAAGGCAAAAGGCAAGGCAAGGCAAGGCAAGGCAAAAAGCAAGGCAAGGCGAGGCAAAAGGCAAGGCAAGGCAAAAGGCAATGCAAAAGGCAACGTAAAATGCAAGGTAAGGCAAGGCAAAAGGCAAGGCAAGGCAAGGCAAGGCAAAAGGCAAGGCAAGGCAAAAGGCAAGGCAAAAGGCAAGGCAAGGCAAGGCAAGGCAAAAGACAAGGCAAAAGGCAAGGCAAGGCAAGGCAAGGAAAAAGGCAAGGCAAAAGGCAAGGCAAAAGGCAAGGCAAAAGGCAATGCGAAAGGCAAGTGAAGGCAAGGCAGGGCAAAATGCAAGACAAAAGGCAAGGCAAAAGGCAAGGCAAGGCAAGGCAAGGTAAAAGGCAAGGCAAAAGGCAAGGAAACTCAAGGCAAAAGGCAAGGCAAAAGGCAAGGCAAAAGGCTAGGCAAGGCAAAATGCACGGCAAAAGACAAGGCAAGGCAAGGCAAAAGGCAAGGCAAAAGGCCAGGCAAAAGGCAAGGCAAGGAAAGGCAAGGCAAAAGACAAGGCAAAAGGCAAGGCAAGTCAAGGCAAAAGGCAATGCAAAAGGCAAGGCAAAAGGCAAGGCAAGGCAAAAGGCACGGCAAAAGGCAAGGCAAGGCAAGGCACAAGGCAAGGCAAAAGGCAAGGCAAAAGGCAAGGCAAGGCAAGGCAAGGCAAAAGACAAGGCAAAAGGCAAGGCAAGTCAAGGCAAAAGGCAAGGCAACAGAAAAGGCAAGGCAACGCAAAAGTTAAGGCAAAAGGCAAGGCAAGGAAAGGCAAGGCAAAAGGTAAGGCAAAAGGCAAAGCAAGGCAAGGCATGGCAAAAGGTAACGCAAAAGACAAGGCAAGGCAAGGCAAGGGAAAAAGCAAGGCAAAAGGCAAGGCAAGGCAAAAGGCAAGGCAAAAGGCAAGGCAAGATGAGGCAAAAGGCAAGGCAAGGCAAGGCAAGGCAAAAGGCAATGCAAGACAAAGAAAAAGGCAAGGCAAAAGGCAAGGCAAAAGGCAAGGCAAGGCAGGGAAATTCAAAAGGCAAGGCAAAAGGCAAGGCAAGGCAAGGCAAAAAGCAAGTCAAGGCAAGACAAAAGACAAGGCAATGCAAGGCAAGGCAAAAGGAAAGGCAAAAGGCAAGGCAAGGCAAGGCAAGGCAAAAGGCAAGGCAAAAGGCAAGGCAAGGCAAGGCAAAAGGCAAGGCAAAAGGCAAGGCAAGGCAAGGCAAGGCAAAAGGCAAGGCAAAAGGCAAGGCAAGGCAAGGCAGGGCAAAAGGCAAGGCAAAAGGCAAGGCAAGAGGCAAGGCAAGGCAAGGCAGGGCAAAAGGCAAGGCAAGAGGCAAGGCAAGGCAAGTCAAGTCAAAAGGCAAGGCAAAATGCAAGGCAACGCAAGGCACAAGGCAAGGTAAGGCACGGGAAAAGGCAAGGCAAGGCAAGGCAAAAGGCAAGGCAAAAGGCAAGGCAAAAGGCATTGCAAGGCAAGGCAAAAGGAAAGGCAAAAGGAAAGGCAAGGCAAGGCAAGGCAAAAGCCAAGGCAAAAGGCAAGGCAAGGCAAGGCAGGGCAAAAGGCAAGGCAAAAGGCAAGGCAAGAGGCAAGCCTATGCAAGACAAGGGAAAATGCAAGGCAAAAGGCAACGCAAGTCAAGGCAAAAGGCAAGGAAAAAGGCAAGGAAAAGCCAGGCAAGGCAAAAGGAAAGGCAAAAGGCAAGGCAAGGCAAAGCAAGGCAAAAGGCAAGGCAAAAGGCAAGGCAAAAGGCAAGGCAAGTCAAGAAAATGGAAGGCAAAATGCAAGGCAAGGCAAGGCACAAGGCAAGGTAAGGCAAGGCAAAAGGCAAGGCAAGGCAAGGCAAAAGGCAAGGCAAAAGGCAAGGTAAGGCAAGGCAAAAGGCAAGGCAAGGCAAGGCAAGGCAAGGCAAAAGGCAAGGCAAAAGTGAAGGCAAGGCAAGGCAAAAGGCAAGGCAAGGCAAGGCAAAAGGCCAGGCAAAAGGCAAGGCAAAAGGCAAAGCAAGGCAAAAGGCAAAGCAAGGCAAAAGGCAAGGCAAAGGGCAAGGTAAAATACAAGGTAAGGCAAGGCAAAAGGCAAGGCAAGGCAAGGCAAAAGGCAAGGCAGGGCAAAATGCAAGACAAAAGGCAAGGCAAAAGGCAAGGCAAGGCAAGGCAAGGCAAAAGGCAAGGCAAAAGGCAAGACAAGGCAAGGCAAGGCAAAATACAAGGCAAAAGGTAAGGCAAAAGGCGAGGCAAGGCAAGACAAGGCAAAAGACAAGGCAAAAGGCAAGGCAACTCAAGGCAAAAGGCAAGGCAAAAGGCAAGGCAAAAGGCTAGGCAAGGCAAAATGCACGGCAAAAGACAAGGCAAGGCAAGGCAAAAGGCAAGGCAAAAGGCCAGGCAAAAGGCAAGGCAAGGAAAGGCAAGGCAAAAGACAAGGCAAAAGGCAAGGCAAGTCAAGGCAAAAGGCAATGCAAAAGGCAAGGCAAAAGGCAAGGCAAGGCAAAAGGCAAGGCAAAAGGCAAGGCAAGGCAAGGCAAGGCAAGGCAAAAGACAAGGCAAAAGGCAAGGCAAGTCAAGGCAAAAGGCAAGGCAAAAGAAAAGGCAAGGCAACGCAAAAGTTAAGGCAAAAGGCAAGGCAAGTCAAGGCAAAAGGCAAGGCAAAAGAAAAGACAAGGCATGGCAAAAGGTAAGGCAAAAGACAAGGCAAGGCAAGGCAAAAGTCAAGGCAAAAGACAAGGCACGGCAGGACAAGGCGAAAGGCAAGGCAAAAGGCAAGGCAAGGAAAGGTAAGGCAAATGGCAATGCAAAAGGAAAGGCAACGCAAGGCAAGGCAAAAGGCAAGGCAAAAGGCAAAGCAAGGAAAGGCAAGGCAAAAGACAAGGCAAAAGGCAAGGCAAGAGGCAAGGCAAGGCAAGGCAGGGCAAAAGGCAAGGCAAAAGGCAAGGCAAGGCAAGGCAAGGCAAAAGACAACGCAAAAGGCAAGCCAAGGCAAGACAAGGAAAAATGCAAGGCAAAAGGCAAGGCAAGGCAAGGCAAAAGGCAAGGCAAAAGGAGGCAAAGCAAGGCAAAGCAAAAGGCAAGGCAAAAGGCAAGGCAAGGCAAGGCAAGGCAAAAGCAAGGCAAAAGTCAAGGAAAAAGGCAAGGCAAGGCAAGGCAAAAGGCAAGGCAAGGCAATAGGCATGGCAAGGCAAAAGGCAAGGCAAAAGGAAAGGCAAGGCAAGGCAAGGCAAAAGGCAAGGCAAGGCAAGGCAAAAGGCAAGGCAAAAGGCAAGGCAAGGCAAGGCAGGGCAAAAGGCAAGGCAAAAGGCAAGGCAAGAGGCAAGGCGAGGCAAGGCAGGGCAAAAGGCAAGGCAAAAGGCAAGGCAAGGCAAGGCAAGGCAAAAGGCAAGGCAAAAGGTAAGCCAAGGCAAGACAAAGGAAAATTCAAGGCAAAAGGCAAGGCAAGTCAAGGCAAAAGGCAAGGCAAATGGCAAGGCAAGGCAAAGCAAGGCAAAAGGCAAGGCAAAAGTCAAGGCAAAAGGCAAGGCAAAAGTCAAGGCAAAAGGCAAGGCAAGTCAAGTCAAAAGGCAAGGCAAAAGGCAAGGCAAGGCAAGGCAAAAGGCAAGGCAAAAGGCAAGGCAAAAGGCAAGGCAAGGCAAGGCAAGGCAAAAGGCAAGGCAAAAGGGAAGGCAAGGCAAGGCAAAAGGCAAGGCAAGGCAATGCAAAAGGCAAGGCAAAAGGCAAGGCAAGGCAAAGCAAAAGGCAAGGCAAGTCAAGGCAAGGCAAAAGGCAAGGCAAAAGGCGAGGCAAAAGGCAAGGCAAGGCAAGGCAAGGCAAAAGGCAAGGCAAAAGTCAAGGCAAAAGGCAAGGCAAGTCAAGTCAAAAGGCAAGGTAAAATGCAAGGCAAGGCAAGGCACAAGGCAAGGTAAGGCAAGGCAAAAGGCAAGGCAATGCAAGGCAAAAGGCAAGGCAAGGCAAGGCAAAAGGCAAGGAAAGTCAAGGCAAGGCAAGGCAAAAGGCAAGGCAAAAGGCAAGGCAAAAGGGAAGGCAAGGCAAGGCAAAAGGCAAGGCAAGGCAAGGCAATGCAAAAGGCACGGCAAAACGCAAGGCAAAAGGGAAGGCAAGGCAAGGCAAAAGGCAAGGCAAGGCAAGGCAATGCAAAAGGCAAGGCAAAAGGCAAGGCAAGGCAAAGCAGAAGGCAAGGCAAGGCAAGGCAAGGCAAAAGGCAAGGCAAAAGGCAAGGCAAGGCAAGGCAAAAGGCAAGGCAAAAGGCAAGGCAAGGCAAGGCGAGGCAAAAAGCAAGGCAAGGCGAGGCAAAAAGCAATGCAAGGCAAGGCAAGGCAAAAGGCAAGGCAAAAGGCAAGGCAAGGCGAGGCAAAAGGAAATGCAAGGCAAAAGGCAAGGCAAAAGGCAAGGTAAAATGCAAGGTAAGGCAAGGCAAAAGGCAAGGCAAGGCAAGGCAAGGCAAAAGGCAAGGCAAGGCAAAAGGCAAGGCAAGGCAAAAGGCAAGGCAAAAGGCAAGGCAAGGCAAGGCAAGGCAAAAGACAAGGCAAAAGGCAAGGCAAGGCAAGGCAAGGAAAAAGGCAACGCAAAAGGCAAGGCAAAAGGCAATGCAAAAGGCAATGCGAAAGGCAAGTGAAGGCAAGGCAGGGCAAAATTCAAGACAAAAGGCAAGGCAAAAGGCAAGGCAAGGCAAGGCAACGCAAAAGGCAAGGCAAAAGGAAAGACAAGGCAAGGCAAGGCAAAATACAAGGCAAAAGGCAAGGCAAAAGGCGAGGCAAGGCAAGACAAGGCAAAAGACAAGGCAAAAGGCAAGGCAAGTCAAGGCAAAAGGCAATGCAAAAGGCAAGGCAAAAGGCAAGGCAAGGCAAAAGGCACGGCAAAAGGCACGGCAAGGCAAGGCACAAGGCAAGGCAAAAGGCAAGGCAAAAGGCAAGGCAAGGCAAGGCAAGGCAAGGCAAAAGACAAGGCAAAAGGCAAGGCAAGTCAAGGCAAAAGGCAAGGCAAAAGAAAAGGCAAGGCAACGCAAAAGTTAAGGCAAAAGGCAAGGCAAGGCAAGGCAAGGCAAAAGGTAAGGCAAAAGGCAAAGCAAGGCAAGGCATGGCAAAAGGTAAGGCAAAAGACAAGGCAAGGCAAGGCAAAAGTCAACGCAAAAGACAAGGCAAGGCAGGACAAGGCGAAAGGCAAGGCGAAAGGCAAGGCAAGGAAAGGTAAGGCAAATGGCAAGGCAAAAGGAAAGGCAACGCAAGGCAAGGCAAAAGGCAAGGCAAGAGGCAAAGCAAGGAAAGGCAAGACAAAAGACAAGCCAAAAGGCAAGGCAAGAGGCAAGGCAAGGCAAGTCAGGGCAAAAGGCAAGGCAAAAGGAAAGGCAAGGCAAGGCAAAAGACAACGCAAAAGGCAAGCCAAGGCAAGACAAGGAAAAATGCAAGGCAAAAGGCAAGGCAAGGCAAGGCAAAAGGCAAGGCAAAAGGCAAGGCAAAGCAAGGCAAGGCAAAAGGCAAGGCAAAAGGCAAGGCAAGGCAAGGCAAGGCAAAAGCAAGGCAAAAGTCAAGGAAAAAGGCAAGGCAAGGCAAGGCAAAAGGCAAGGCAAAAGGCATGGCAAGGCAAGGCAAAAGGCAAGGCAAAAGGAAAGGCAAGGCAAGGCAAGGCAAAAGGCAAGGCAAAAGGCAACGCAAGGTAAGGCAGGGCAAAAGGCAAGGCAAAAGGCAAGGCAAGAGGCAAGGCGAGGCAAGGCAGGGCAAAAGGCAAGGCAAAAGGCAAGGCAAGGCAAGGCAAGGCAAGGCAAAAGGCAAGGCAAAAGGTAAGCCAAGGCAAGACAAAGGAAAATTCAAGGCAAAAGGCAAGGCAAGTCAAGCCAAAGGCAAGGCAAAAGGCAAGGCAAGGCAAAGCAAGGCAAAAGGCAAGGCAAAACTCAAGGCAAAAGGCAAGGCAAGTCAAGTCAAAAGGCAAGGCAAAAGGCAAGGAAAGGCAAGGCAAAAGGCAAGGCAAAAGGCAAGGCAAAAGGCAAGGCAAGGCAAGGCAAGGCAAAAGGCAAGGCAAAAGGGAAGGCAAGGCAAGGCAAAAGGCAAGGCAAGGCAATGCAAAAGACAAGGCAAAAGGCAAGGCGAGGCAAAGCAAAAGGCAAGGCAAGGCAAGGCAAGGCAAAAGGCAAGGCAAAAGGCAAGGCAAGGCAAGGCAAAAGGCAAGGCAAAAGGCAAGGCAAGGCAAGGCGAGGCAAAAGGCAAGGCAAGGCAAGGCAAGGCAAAAGGCAAGGCAAAAGGCAAGGCAAGGCAAGGCAGGGCAAAAGGCAAGGCAAAAGGCAAGGCAAGAGGCAAGGCAAGGCAAGGCAGGGCAAAGGGCAAGGCAAAAGGCAAGGCAAGGCAAGGCAAGGCAAAAGGCAAGGCAAAAGGTAAGCCAAGGCAAGACAAAGGAAAATTCAAGGCAAAAGGCAAGGCAAGTCAAGGCAAAAGGCAAGGCAAAAGGCAAGGCAAGGCAAAGCAAGGCAAAAGGCAAGGCAAAAGTCAAGGCAAAAGGCAAGGCAAGTCAAGTCAAAAGGCAAGGCAAAAGGCAAGGCAAGGCAAGGCAAAAGGCAAGGCAAGGCAAGGCAAAAGGCAAGGAAAAAGGCAAGGCAAAAGGCAAGGCAAGGCAAGGCAAGGCAAAAGGCAAGGCAAAAGGGAAGGCAAGGCAAGGCAAAAGGCAAGGCAAGGCAATGCAAAAGGCAAGGCAAAAGGCAAGGCAAGGCAAAGCAAAAGGCAAGGCAAGCCAAGGCAAGGCAAAAGGCAAGGCAAAAGGCAAGGCAAGGCAAGGCAAAAGGCAAGGCAAAAGGTAAGGCAAGGCAAGGCGAGGCAAAAGGCAAGGCAAGGCAAGGCAAGGCAAAAGGCAAGGCAAAAGTCAAGGCAAAAGTCAAGGCAAGTCAAGTCAAAAGACAAGGTAAAATGCAAGGCAAGGCAAGGCACAAGGCAAGGTAAGGCAAGGCAACAGGCAAGGCAAGGCAAGGCAAAAGGCAAGGCAAGGCAAGGCAAAAGGCAAGGCAAGGGAAGGCAAGGCAAGGCAAAAGGCAAGGCAAAAGGGAAGGCAAGGCAAGGCAAAAGGCAAGGCAAGGCAAGGCAATGCAAAAGGCAAGGCAAAAGGCAAGGCAAAAGGGAAGGCAAGGCAAGGCAAAAGCCAAGGCAAGGCAAGGCAATGCAAAAGGCAAGGCAAAAGGCAAGGCAAGGCAAAGCAGAAGGCAAGGCAAGGCAAGGCATAAGGCAAGGCAAAAGGCAAGGCAAGGCAAGGCAAAAGGCAAGGCAAAAGGCAAGGCAAGGCAAGGCAAGGCAAAAAGCAAGGCAAGGCAAGGCATGGCAAAAGGCAAGGCAAAAGGCAAGGCAAGGCGAGGCAAAAGGCAAGGCAAGGCAAAAGGCAATGCAAAAGGCAACGTAAAATGCAAGGTAAGTCAAGGCAAAAGGCAAGGCAAGGCAAGGCAAGGCAAAAGGCAAGGCAAGGCAAAAGGCAAGGCAAAAGGCAAGGCAAGGCAAGGCAAGGCAAAAGACAAGGCAAAAGGCAAGGCAAGGCAAGGCAAGAAAAAAGGCAAGGCAAAAGGCAAGGCAAAAGGCAAGGCAAAAGGCAATGCGAAAGGCAAGTGAAGGCAAGGCAGGGCAAAATGCAAGACAAAAGGCAAGGCAAAAGGCAAGGCAAGGCAAGGCAAGGCAAAAGGCAAGGCAAAAGGCAAGGAAACTCAAGGCAAAAGGCAAGGCAAAAGGCAAGGCAAAAGGCTAGGCAAGGCAAAATGCACGGCAAAAGACAAGGCAAGGCAAGGCAAAAGGCAAGGCAAAAGTCCAGGCAAAAGGCAAGGCAAGGAAAGGCAAGGCAAAAGACAAGGCAAAAGGCAAGGCAAGTCAAGGCAAAAGGCAAGGCAAAAGGCAAGGCAAAAGGCAAGGCAAGGCAAAAGGCACGGCAAAAGGCAAGGCAAGGCAAGGCACAAGGCAAGGCAAAAGGCAAGGCAAAAGGCAAGGCAAGGCAAGGCAAGGCAAAAGACAAGGCAAAAGGCAAGGCAAGTCAAGGCAAAAGGCAAGGCAAAAGAAAAGGCAAGGCAACGCAAAAGTTAAGGCAAAAGGCAAGGCAAGGCAAGGCAAGGCAAAAGGTAAGGCAAAAGGCAAAGCAAGGCAAGGCATGGCAAAAGGTAACGCAAAAGACAAGGCAAGGCAAGGCAAGGGAAAAGGCAAGGCAAAAGGCAAGGCAAGGCAAAAGGCAAGGCAAAAGGCAAGGCAAGATGAGGCAAAAGGCAAGGCAAGGCAAGGCAAGGCAAAAGGCAATGCAAGACAAAGAAAAAGGCAAGGCAAAAGGCAAGGCAAAAGGCAAGGCAAGGCAGGGAAATTCAAAAGGCAAGGCAAAAGGCAAGGCAAGGCAAGGCAAAAAGCAAGTCAAGGCAAGACAAAAGACAAGGCAATGCAAGGCAAGGCAAAAGGAAAGGCAAAAGGCAAGGCAAGGCAAGGCAAGGCAAAAGGCAAGGCAAAAGGCAAGGCAAAAGGCAAGGCAAGGCAGGGCAAAAGGCAAGGCAAAAGGCAAGGCAAGAGGCAAGGCAAGGCAAGGCAGGGCAAAAGGCAAGGGAAAAGACAAGGCAAGGCAAGGCAATGCAAAAGGCAAGGCAAAAGTCAAGGAAAAAGGCAAGGCAAGGCAAGGCAATGCAAAAGGCAAGGCAAAAGTCAAGGAAAAAGGCAAGGCAAGTCAAGTCAAAAGGCAAGGCAAAATGCAAGGCAACGCAAGGCACAAGGCAAGGTAAGGCACGGGAAAAGGCAAGGCAAGGCAAGGCAAAAGGCAAGGCAAAAGGCAAGGCAAAAGGCATGGCAAGGCAAGGCAAAAGGAAAGGCAAAAGGAAAGGCAAGGCAAGGCAAGGCAAAAGGCAAGGCAAAAGGCAAGGCAAGGCAAGGCAGGGCAAAAGGCAAGGCAAAAGGCAAGGCAAGAGGCAAGCCTATGCAAGACAAGGGAAAATGCAAGGCAAAAGGCAAGGCAAGTCAAGGCAAAAGGCAAGGAAAAAGGCTAGGAAAAGCCAGGCAAGGCAAAAGGAAAGGCAAAAGGCAAGGCAAGGCAAAGCAAGGCATAAGGCAAGGCAAAAGGCAAGGCAAAAGGCAAGGCAAGTCAAGAAAAAGGAAGGCAAAATGCAAGGCAAGGCAAGGCACAAGGCAAGGTAAGGCAAGGCAAAAGGCAAGGCAAGGCAAGGCAAAAGGCAAGGCAAAAGGCAAGGTAAGGCAAGGCAAAAGGCAAGGCAAGGCAAGGCAAGGCAAGGCAAAAGGCAAGGCAAAAGTGAAGGCAAGGCAAGGCAAAAGGCAAGGAAAAAGGCAAGGAAAAGCCAGGCAAGGCAAAAGGCAAGGCAAAAGGAAAAGCAAGGCAAAAGGCAAGGCAAAGGGCAAGGTAAAATACAAGGTAAGGCAAGGCAAAAGGCAAGGCAAGGCAAGGCAAAAGGCAAGGCAAGGCAAGGCAAGGCAAAAGGCAAGGCAAAAGGCAAGGCAAGGCAAGGCAAAAGGCAAGGCAAAAGGTAAGGCAAGGCAAGGCGAGGCAAAAGGCAAGGCAAGGCAATGCAAAAGGCAAGGCAAAAGGCAAGGCAAGGCAAAGCAAAATGCAAGGCAAGGCAAGGCAAGGCAAAAGGCAAGGCAAAAGGCAAGGCAAGGCAAGGCAAAAGACAAGGCAAAAGGCAAGGCAAGGCAAGGCGAGGCAAAAGGCAAGGCAAGGCAAGGAAAGGCAAAAGGCAAGGCAAAAGGCAAGGCAAGGCAAGGCAGGGCAAAAGGCAAGGCAAAAGGCAAGGCAAGAGGCAAGGCAAGGCAAGGCAGGGGAAAGGGCAAGGCAAAAGGCAAGGCAAGGCAAGGCAAGGCAAAAGGCAAGGCAAAAGGTAAGCCAAGGCAAGACAAAGGAAAATTCAAGGCAAAAGGCAAGGCAAGTCAAGGCAAAAGGCAAGGCAAAAGGCAAGGCAAGGCAAAGCAAGGCAAAAGGCAAGGCAAAAGTCAAGGCAAAAGGCAAGGCAAAAGTCAAGGCAAAAGGCAAGGCAAGTCAAGTCAAAAGGCAAGGCAAAAGGCAAGGCAAGGCAAGGCAAAAGGCAAGGCAAGGCAAGGCAAAAGGCAAGGCAAAAGGCAAGGCAAAAGGCAAGGCAAGGCAAGGCAAGGCAAAAGGCAAGGCAAAAGGGAAGGCAAGGCAAGGCAAAAGGCAAGGCAAGGCAATGCAAAAGGCAAGGCAAAAGGCAAGGCAAGGCAAAGCAAAAGGCAAGGCAAGGCAAGGCAAGGCAAAAGGCAAGGCAAAAGGCAAGGCAAGGCAAGGCAAAAGGCAAGGCAAAAGGTAAGGCAAGGCAAGGCGAGGCAAAAGGCAAGGCAAGGCAAGGCATGGCAAAAGGCAAGGCAAAAGTCAAGGCAAAAGGCAAGGCAAGTCAAGTCAAAAGACAAGGTAAAATGCAAGGCAAGGCAAGGCACAAGGCAAGGTAAGGCAAGGCAACAGGCAAGGCAAGGCAAGGCAAAAGGGAAGGCAAGGCAAGGCAAAAGGCAAGGCAAGGCAAGGCAATGCAAAAGGCAAGGCAAAAGGCAAGGCAAAAGGGAAGGCAAGGCAAGGCAAAAGCCAAGGCAAGGCAAGGCAATGCAAAAGGCAAGGCAAAAGGCAAGGCAAGGAAAAGCAGAAGGCAAGGCAAGGCAAGGCATAAGGCAAGGCAAAAGGCAAGGCAAGGCAAGGCAAAAGGCAAGGCAAAAGGCAAGGCAAGGCAAGGCAAGGCAAAAAGCAAGGCAAGGCAAGGCATGGCAAAAGGCAAGGCAAAAGGCAAGGCAAGGCGAGGCAAAAGGCAAGGCAAGGCAAAAGGCAATGCAAAAGGCAACGTAAAATGCAAGGTAAGGCAAGGCAAAAGGCAAGGCAAGGCAAGGCAAGGCAAAAGGCAAGGCAAGGCAAAAGGCAAGGCAAAGGCAAGGCAAGGCAAGGCAAGGCAAAAGACAAGGCAAAAGGCAAGGCAAGGCAAGGCAAGGAAAAAGGCAAGGCAAAAGGCAAGGCAAAAGGCAAGGCAAAAGGCAATGCGAAAGGCAAGTGAAGGCAAGGCAGGGCAAAATGCAAGACAAAAGGCAAGGCAAAAGGCAAGGCAAGGCAAGGCAAGGCAAAAGGCAAGGCAAAAGGCAAGGAAACTCAAGGCAAAAGGCAAGGCAAAAGGCAAGGCAAAAGGCTAGGCAAGGCAAAATGCACGGCAAAAGACAAGGCAAGGCAAGGCAAAAGGCAAGGCAAAAGGCCAGGCAAAAGGCAAGGCAAGGAAAGGCAAGGCAAAAGACAAGGCAAAAGGCAAGGCAAGTCAAGGCAAAAGGCAATGCAAAAGGCAAGGCAAAAGGCAAGGCAAGGCAAAAGGCACGGCAAAAGGCAAGGCAAGGCAAGGCACAAGGCAAGGCAAAAGGCAAGGCAAAAGGCAAGGCAAGGCAAGGCAAGGCAAAAGACAAGGCAAAAGGCAAGGCAAGTCAAGGCAAAATGCAAGGCAAAAGAAAAGGCAAGGCAACGCAAAAGTTAAGGCAAAAGGCAAGGCAAGGCAAGGCAAGGCAAAAGGTAAGGCAAAAGGCAAAGCAAGGCAAGGCATGGCAAAAGGTAACGCAAAAGACAAGGCAAGGCAAGGCAAGGGAAAAGGCAAGGCAAAAGGCAAGGCAAGGCAAAAGGCAAGGCAAAAGGCAAGGCAAGATGAGGCAAAAGGCAAGGCAAGGCAAGGCAAAAGGCAATGCAAGACAAAGAAAAAGGCAAGGCAAAAGGCAAGGCAAAAGGCAAGGCAAGGCAGGGAAATTCAAAAGGCAAGGCAAAAGGCAAGGCAAGGCAAGGCAAAAAGCAAGTCAAGGCAAGACAAAAGACAGGGCAATGCAATGCAAGGCAAAAAGAAAGGCAAAAGGCAAGGCAAGGCAAGGCAAGGCAAAAGGCAAGGCAAAAGGCAAGGCAAAAGGCAAGGCAAGGCAGGGCAAAAGGCAAGGCAAAAGGCAAGGCAAGAGGCAAGGCAAGGCAAGGCAGGGCAAAAGGCAAGGGAAAAGGCAAGGCAAGGCAAGGCAATGCAAAAGGCAAGGCAAAAGTCAAGGAAAAAGGCAAGGCAAGGCAAGGCAATGCAAAAGGCAAGGCAAAAGTCAAGGAAAAAGGCAAGGCAAGTCAAGTCAAAAGGCAAGGCAAAATGCAAGGCAACGCAAGGCACAAGGCAAGGTAAGGCACGGGAAAAGGCAAGGCAAGGCAAGGCAAAAGGCAAGGCAAAAGGCAAGGCAAAAGGCATGGCAAGGCAAGGCAAAAGGAAAGGCAAAAGGAAAGGCAAGGCAAGGCAAGGCAAAAGGCAAGGCAAAAGGCAAGGCAAGGCAAGGCAGGGCAAAAGGCAAGGCAAAAGGCAAGGCAAGAGGCAAGCCTATGCAAGACAAGGGAAAATGCAAGGCAAAAGGCAAGGCAAGTCAAGGCAAAAGGCAAGGAAAAAGGCTAGGAAAAGCCAGGCAAGGCAAAAGGAAAGGCAAAAGGCAAGGCAAGGCAAAGCAAGGCAAAAGGCAAGGCAAAAGGCAAGGCAAAAGGCAAGGCAAGTCAAGAAAAAGGAAGGCAAAATGCAAGGCAAGGCAAGGCACAAGGCAAGGTAAGGCAAGGCAAAAGGCAAGGCAAGGCAAGGCAAAAGGCACGGCAAAAGGCAAGGTAAGGCAAGGCAAAAGGCAAGGCAAGGCAAGGCAAGGCAAGGCAAAAGGCAAGGCAAAAGTGAAGGCAAGGCAAGGCAAAAGGCAAGGAAAAAGGCAAGGAAAAGCCAGGCAAGGCAAAAGGCAAGGCAAAAGGCAAAGCAAGGCAAAAGGCAAGGCAAAGGGCAAGGTAAAATACAAGGTAAGGCAAGGCAAAAGGCAAGGCAAGGCAAGGCAAAAGGCAAGGCAAGGCAAAAGGCAAGGCAAAAGTCAAGTCAAAAGACAAGGAAAGGCAAAAGACATGGCAAAAGGCAAGGCAAGGCAAGGCAAGGCAAAATGCAAGGCAAAAGGCAAGGCAAAAGGCAAGGCAAAAGGCAATGCGAAAGGCAAGTGAAGGCAAGGCAGGGCAAAATGCAAGACAAAAGGCAAGGCAAAAGGCAAGGCAAGGCAAGGCAAGGCAAAAGGCAAGGCAAAAGGCAAGACAAGGCAAGGCAAGGCAAAATACAAGGCAAAAGGCAAGGTAAAAGGCGAGGCAAGGCAAGACAAGTCAAAAGACAAGGCAAAAGGCAAGGCAACTCAAGGCAAAAGGCAAGGCAAAAGGCAAGGCAAAAGGCTAGGCAAGGCAAAATGCACGGCAAAAGACAAGGCAAGGCAAGGCAAAAGGCAAGGCAAAAGGCCAGGCAAAAGGCAAGGCAAGGCAAGGCAAGGCAAAAGACAAGGCAAAAGGCAAGGCAAGTCAAGGCAAAAGGCAATGCAAAAGGCAAGGCAAAAGGCAAGGCAAGGCAAAAGGCACGGCAAAAGGCAAGGCAAGGCAAGGCACAAGGCAAGGCAAAAGGCAAGGCAAAAGGCAAGGCAAGGCAAGGCAAGGCAAGGCAAAAGACAAGGCAAAAGGCAAGGCAAGTCAAGGCAAAAGGCAAGGCAAAAGAAAAGGCAAGGCAACGCAAAAGTTAAGGCAAAAGGCAAGGCAAGTCAAGGCAAAAGGCAAGGCAAAAGAAAAGGCAAGGCATGGCAAAAGGTAAGGCAAAAGACAAGGCAAGGCAATGCAAAAGTCAAGGCAAAAGACAAGGCACGGCAGGACAAGGCGAAAGGCAAGGCAAAAGGCAAGGCAAGGAAAGGTAAGGCAAATGGCAAGGCAAAAGGAAAGGCAACGCAAGGCAAGGCAAAAGGCAAGGCAAAAGGCAAAGCAAGGAAAGGCAAGGCAAAAGACAAGGCAAAAGGCAAGGCAAGAGGCAAGGCAAGGCAAGGCAGGGCAAAAGGCAAGGCAAAAGGCAAGGCAAGGCAAGGCAAGGCAAAAGACAACGCAAAAGGCAAGCCAAGGCAAGACAAGGAAAAATGCAAGGCAAAAGGCAAGGCAAGGCAAGACAAAAGGCAAGGCAAAAGGCAAGGCAAAAGGCAAGGCAAAAGGCAAGGCAAGGCAAGGCAAGGCAAAAGCAAGGCAAAAGTCAAGGAAAAAGGCAAGGCAAGGCAAGGCAAAAGGCAAGGCAAGGCAAGGCAAAAGGCAAGGCAAAAGGAAAGGCAAGGCAAGGCAAGGCAAAAGGCAAGGCAAAAGGCAACGCAAGGCAGGGCAAAAGGCAAGGCAAGAGGCAAGGCAAGGCAGGGCAAAAGGCAAGGCAAAAGGCAAGGCAAGAGGCAAGGCAAGAGGCAAGGCGAGGCAAGGCAGGGCAAAAGGCAAGGCAAAAGGCAAGGCAAGGCAAGGCAAGGCAAAAGGTAAGGCAAAAGGCAAAGCAAGGCAAGGCATGGCAAAATGTAAGGCAAAAGACAAGGCAAGGCAAGGCAAAAGTCAAGGCAAAAGACAAGGCAAGGCAGGACAAGGCGAAAGGCAAGGCAAAAGGCAAAGCAAGGAAAGGTAAGGCAAAAGGCAAGGCAAAAGGAAAGGCAACGCAAGGCAAGGCAAAAGGCAAGGCAAAAGGCAAAGCAAGGAAAGGCAAGGCAAAAGACAAGGCAAAAGGCAAGGCAAGAGGCAAGGCAAGGCAAGGCAGGGCAAAAGGCAAGGCAAAAGGCAAGGCAAGGCAAGGCAAGACAAAAGACAACGCAAAAGGCAAGCCAAGGCAAGACAAGGAAAAATGCAAGGCAAAAGGCAAGGCAAGGCAAGGCAAAAGGCAAGGCAAAAGGCAAGGCAAAGCAAGGCAAAGCAAAAGGCAAGGCAAAAGGCAAGGCAAGGCAAGGCAAGGCAAAAGCAAGGCAAAAGTCAAGGAAAAAGGCAAGGCAAGGCAAGGCAAAAGGCAAGGCAAGGCAATAGGCATGGCAAGGCAAAAGGCAAGGCAAAAGGAAAGGCAAGGCAAGGCAAGGCAAAAGGCAAGGCAAGGCAAGGCAAAAGGCAAGGCAAAAGGCAACGCAAGGCAAGGCAGGGCAAAAGGCAAGGCAAAAGGCAAGGCAAGAGGCAAGGCGAGGCAAGGCAGGGCAAAAGGCAAGGCAAAAGGCAAGGCAAGGCAAGGCAAGGCAAAAGGCAAGGCAAAAGGTAAGCCAAGGCAAGACAAAGGAAAATTCAAGGCAAAAGGCAAGGCAAGTCAAGGCAAAAGGCAAGGCAAAAGGCAAGGCAAGGCAAAGCAAGGCAAAAGGCAAGGCAAAAGTCAAGGCAAAAGGCAAGGCAAAAGTCAAGGCAAAAGGCAAGGCAAGTCAAGTCAAAAGGCAAGGCAAAAGGCAAGGCAAGGCAAGGCAAAAGGCAAGGCAAAAGGCAAGGTCAAAGGCAAGGCAAGGCAAGGCAAGGCAAAAGGCAAGGCAAAAGGGAAGGCAAGGCAAGGCAAAAGGCAAGGCAAGGCAATGCAAAAGGCAAGGCAAAAGGCAAGGCAAGGCAAAGCAAAAGGCAAGGCAAGGCAAGGCAAGGCAAAAGGCAAGGCAAAAGGCGAGGCAAAAGGCAAGGCAAGGCAAGGCAAGGCAAAAGGCAAGGCAAAAGTCAAGGCAAAAGGCAAGGCAAGTCAAGTCAAAAGGCAAGGTAAAATGCAAGGCAAGGCAAGGCACAAGGCAAGGTAAGGCAAGGCAAAAGGCAAGGCAAGGCAAGGCAAAAGGCAAGGCAAGGCAAGGCAAAAGGCAAGGAAAGTCAAGGCAAGGCATGGCAAAAGGCAAGGCAAAAGGGAAGGCAAGGCAAGGCAAAAGGCAAGGCAAGGCAAGGCAATGCAAAAGGCACGGCAAAAGGCAAGGCAAAAGGGAAGGCAAGGCAAGGCAAAAGGCAAGGCAAGGCAAGGCAATGCAAAAGGCAAGGCAAAAGGCAAGGCAAGGCAAAGCAGAAGGCAAGGCAAGGCAAGGCAAAGCAAAAGGCAAGGCAAAAGGCAAGGCAAGGCAAGGCAAAAGGCAAGGCAAAAGGCAAGGCAAGGCAAGGCGAGGCAAAAAGCAAGGCAAGGCGAGGCAAAAAGCAATGCAAGGCAAGGCAAGGCAAAAGGCAAGGCAAAAGGCAAGGCAAGGCGAGGCAAAAGGAAATGCAAGGCAAAAGGCAAGGCAAAAGGCAAGGTAAAATGCAAGGTAAGGCAAGGCAAAAGGCAAGGCAAGGCAAAGCAAGGCAAAAGGCAAGGCAAGGCAAAAGGCAAGGCAAGGCAAAAGGCAAGGCAAAAGGCAAGGCAAGAGGCAAGGCAAGGCAAGTCAGGGCAAAAGGCAAGGCAAAAGGCAAGGCAAGGCAAGGCAAGACAAAAGACAACGCAAAAGGCAAGCCAAGGCAAGACAAGGAAAAATGCAAGGCAAAAGGCAAGGCAAGGCAAGGCAAAAGGCAAGGCAAAAGGCAAGGCAAAGCAAGGCAAAGCAAAAGGCAAGGCAAAAGGCAAGGCAAGGCAAGGCAAGGCAAAAGCAAGGCAAAAGTCAAGGAAAAAGGCAAGGCAAGGCAAGGCAAAAGGCAAGGCAAGGCAATAGGCATGGCAAGGCAAAAGGCAAGGCAAAAGGAAAGGCAAGGCAAGGCAAGGCAAAAGGCAAGGCAAGGCAAGGCAAAAGGCAAGGCAAAAGGCAAGGCAAGGCAAGGCAGGGCAAAAGGCAAGGCAAAAGGCAAGGCAAGAGGCAAGGCGAGGCAAGGCAGGGCAAAAGGCAAGGCAAAAGGTAAGCCAAGGCAAGACAAAGGAAAATTCAAGGCAAAAGGCAAGGCAAGTCAAGGCAAAAGGCAAGGCAAAAGGCAAGGCAAGGCAAAGCAAGGCAAAAGGCAAGGCAAAAGTCAAGGCAAAAGGCAAGGCAAAAGTCAAGGCAAAAGGCAAGGCAAGTCAAGTCAAAAGGCAAGGCAAAAGGCAAGGCAAGGCAAGGCAAAAGGCAAGGCAAAAGGCAAGGCAAAAGGCAAGGCAAGGCAAGGCAAGGTAAAAGGCAAGGCAATTGGGAAGGCAAGGCAAGGCAAAAGGCAAGGCAAGGCAATGCAAAAGGCAAGGCAAAAGGCAAGGCAAGGCAAAGCAAAAGGCAAGGCAAGGCAAGGCAAGGCAAAAGGCAAGGCAAAAGGCGAGGCAAAAGGCAAGGCAAGGCAAGGCAAGGCAAAAGGCAAGGCAAAAGTCAAGGCAAAAGGCAAGGCAAGTCAAGTCAAAAGGCAAGGTAAAATGCAAGGCAAGGCAAGGCACAAGGCAAGGTAAGGCAAGGCAAAAGGCAAGGCAAGGCAAGGCAAAAGGCAAGGCAAGGCAAGGCAAAAGGCAAGGAAAGTCAAGGCAAGGCAAGGCAAAAGGCAAGGCAAAAGGGAAGGCAAGGCAAGGCAAAAGGCAAGGCAAGGCAAGGCAATGCAAAAGGCACGGCAAAAGGCAAGGCAAAAGGGAAGGCAAGGCAAGGCAAAAGGCAAGGCAAGGCAAGGCAATGCAAAAGGCAAGGCAAAAGGCAAGGCAAGTCAAAGCAGAAGGCAAGGCAAGGCAAGGCAAGGCAAAAGGCAAGGCAAAAGGCAAGGCAAGGCAAGGCAAAAGGCAAGGCAAAAGGCAAGGCAAGGCAAGGCGAGGCAAAAAGCAAGGCAAGGCGAGGCAAAAAGCAATGCAAGGCAAGGCAAGGCAAAAGGCAAGGCAAAAGGCAAGGCAAGGCGAGGAAAAAGGAAATGCAAGGCAAAAGGCAAGGCAAAAGGCAAGGTAAAATGCAAGGTAAGGCAAGGCAAAAGGCAAGGCAAGGCAAGGCAAAATACAAGGCAAAAGGCAAGGCAAAAGGCGAGGCAAGGCAAGACAAGGCAAAAGACAAGGCAAAAGGCAAGGCAACTCAAGGCAAAAGGCAAGGCAAAAGGCAAGGCAAAAGGCTAGGCAAGGCAAAATGCACGGCAAAAGACAAGGCAAGGCAAGGCAAAAGGCAAGGCAAAAGGCCAGGCAAAAGGCAAGGCAAGGCAAGGCAAGGCAAAAGACATGGCAAAAGGCAAGGCAAGTCAAGGCAAAAGGCAATGCAAAAGGCAAGGCAAAAGGCAAGGCAAGGCAAAAGGCACGGCAAAAGGCAAGGCAAGGCAAGGCACAAGGCAAGGCAAAAGGCAAGGCAAAAGGCAAGGCAAGGCAAGGCAAAAGGCAAGTCAAGGCAAGGCAAGGCAAGGCAAAAGACAAGGCAAAAGGCAAGGCAAGTCAAGGCAAAAGGCAAGGCAAAAGAAAAGGCAAGGCAACGCAAAAGTTAAGGCAAAAGGCAAGGCAAGGCAAGGCAAGGCAAAAGGTAAGGCAAAAGGCAAAGCAAGGCAAGGCATGGCAAAAGGTAAGGCAAAAGACAAGGCAAGGCAAGGCAAAAGTCAACGCAAAAGACAAGGCAAGGCAGGACAAGGCGAAAGGCAAGGCGCAAGGCAAGGCAAGGAAAGGTAAGGCAAATGGCAAGGCAAAAGGAAAGGCAACGCAAGGCAAGGCAAAAGGCAAGGCAAAAGGCAAAGCAAGGAAATGCAAGACAAAAGACAAGCCAAAAGGCAAGGCAAGAGGCAAGGCAAGGCAAGGCAGGGCAAAAGGCAAGGCAAAAGGCAAGGCAAGGCAAGGCAAAAGACAACGCAAAAGGCAAGCCAAGGCAAGACAAGGAAAAATGCAAGGCAAAAGGCAAGGCAAGGCAAGGCAAAAGGCAAGGCAAGGCAAAAGGCAAGGCAAAAGGCAAGGCAAAGCAAGGCAAGGCAGAAGGCAAGGCAAAAGGCAAGGCAAGGCAAGGCAAGGCAAAAGCAAGGCAAAAGTCAAGGAAAAAGGCAAGGCAAGGCAAGGCAAAAGGCAAGGCAAAAGGCATGGCAAGGCAAGGCAAAAGGCAAGGCAAAAGGAAAGGCAAGGCAAGGCAAGGCAAAAGGCAAGGCAAAAGGCAAGGCAAGGCAAGGCAGGGCAAAAGGCAAGGCAAAAGGCAAGGCAAGAGGCAAGGCGAGGCAAGGCAGGGCAAAAGGCAAGGCAAAAGGCAAGGCAAGGCAAGGCAAGGCAAGGCAAAAGGCAAGGCAAAAGGTAAGCCAAGGCAAGACAAAGGAAAATTCAAGGCAAAAGGCAAGGCAAGTCAAGCCCAAGGCAAGGCAAAAGGCAAGGCAAGGCAAAGCAAGGCAAAAGGCAAGGCAAAACTCAAGGCAAAAGGCAAGGCAAGTCAAGTCAAAAGGCAAGGCAAAAGGCAAGGCAAGGCAAGGCAAAAGGCAAGGCAAAAGGCAAGGCAAAAGGCAAGGCAAGGCAAGGCAAGGCAAAAGGCAAGGCAAAAGGGAAGGCAAGGCAAGGCAAAAGGCAAGGAAAGGCAATGCAAAAGGCAAGGCAAAAGGCAAGGCAAGGCAAAGCAAAAGGCAAGGCAAGGCAAGGCAAGGCAAAAGGCAAGGCAAAAGGCAAGGCAAGGCAAGGCAAAAGGCAAGGCAAAAGGCAAGGCAAGGCAAGGCGAGGCAAAAGGCAAGGCAAGGCAAGGCAATGCAAAAGGCAAGGCAAAAGGCAAGGCAAAAGGGAAGGCAAGGCAAGGCAAAAGGCAAGGCAAGGCAAGGCAATGCAAAAGGCAAGGCAAAAGGCAAGGCAAAAGGGAAGGCAAGGCAAGGCAAAAGGCAAGGCAAAAGGCAAGGCAAGGCAAGGCAAAAGGCAAGGCAAAAGGCAAGGCAAGGCAAGGCGAGGCAAAAAGCAAGGCAAGGCAAGGCAAGGCAAAAGGCAAGGCAAAAGGCAAGGCAAGGCGAGGCAAAAGGAAAGGCAAGGCAAAAGGCAAGGCAAAAGGCAAGGTAAAATGCAAGGTAAGGCAAGGCAAAAGGCAAGGCAAGGCAAGGCAAGGCAAAAGGCAAGGCAAGGCAAAAGGCAAGGCAAAAGGCAAGGCAAAAGGCAAGGCAAGGCAAGGCAAGGTAAAAGGCAAGGCAATTGGGAAGGCAAGGCAAGGCAAAAGGCAAGGCAAGGCAATGCAAAAGGCAAGGCAAAAGGCAAGGCAAGGCAAAGCAAAAGGCAAGGCAAGGCAAGGCAAGGCAAAAGGCAAGGCAAAAGGCGAGGCAAAAGGCAAGGCAAGGCAAGGCAAGGCAAAAGGCAAGGCAAAAGTCAAGGCAAAAGGCAAGGCAAGTCAAGTCAAAAGGCAAGGTAAAATGCAAGGCAAGGCAAGGCACAAGGCAAGGTAAGGCAAGGCAAAAGGCAAGGCAAGGCAAGGCAAAAGGCAAGGCAAGGCAAGGCAAAAGGCAAGGAAAGTCAAGGCAAGGCAAGGCAAAAGGCAAGGCAAAAGGGAAGGCAAGGCAAGGCAAAAGGCAAGGCAAGGCAAGGCAATGCAAAAGGCACGGCAAAAGGCAAGGCAAAAGGGAAGGCAAGGCAAGGCAAAAGGCAAGGCAAGGCAAGGCAATGCAAAAGGCAAGGCAAAAGGCAAGGCAAGTCAAAGCAGAAGGCAAGGCAAGGCAAGGCAAGGCAAAAGGCAAGGCAAAAGGCAAGGCAAGGCAAGGCAAAAGGCAAGGCAAAAGGCAAGGCAAGGCAAGGCGAGGCAAAAAGCAAGGCAAGGCGAGGCAAAAAGCAATGCAAGGCAAGGCAAGGCAAAAGGCAAGGCAAAAGGCAAGGTAAAATGCAAGGTAAGGCAAGGCAAAAGGCAAGGCAAGGCAAGGCAAAATACAAGGCAAAAGGCAAGGCAAAAGGCGAGGCAAGGCAAGACAAGGCAAAAGACAAGGCAAAAGGCAAGGCAACTCAAGGCAAAAGGCAAGGCAAAAGGCAAGGCAAAAGGCTAGGCAAGGCAAAATGCACGGCAAAAGACAAGGCAAGGCAAGGCAAAAGGCAAGGCAAAAGGCCAGGCAAAAGGCAAGGCAAGGCAAGGCAAGGCAAAAGACATGGCAAAAGGCAAGGCAAGTCAAGGCAAAAGGCAATGCAAAAGGCAAGGCAAAAGGCAAGGCAAGGCAAAAGGCACGGCAAAAGGCAAGGCAAGGCAAGGCACAAGGCAAGGCAAAAGGCAAGGCAAAAGGCAAGGCAAGGCAAGGCAAGGCAAGGCAAAAGACAAGGCAAAAGGCAAGGCAAGTCAAGGCAAAAGGCAAGGCAAAAGAAAAGGCAAGGCAACGCAAAAGTTAAGGCAAAAGGCAAGGCAAGGCAAGGCAAGGCAAAAGGTAAGGCAAAAGGCAAAGCAAGGCAAGGCATGGCAAAAGGTAAGGCAAAAGACAAGGCAAGGCAAGGCAAAAGTCAAGGCAAAAGACAAGGCAAGGCAGGACAAGGCGAAAGGCAAGGCGAAAGGCAAGGCAAGGAAAGGTAAGGCAAATGGCAAGGCAAAAGGAAAGGCAACGCAAGGCAAGGCAAAAGGCAAGGCAAAAGGCAAAGCAAGGAAAGGCAAGACAAAAGACAAGCCAAAAGGCAAGGCAAGAGGCAAGGCAAGGCAAGGCAGGGCAAAAGGCAAGGCAAAAGGCAAGGCAAGGCAAGGCAAAAGACAACGCAAAAGGCAAGCCAAGGCAAGACAAGGAAAAATGCAAGGCAAAAGGCAAGGCAAGGCAAGGCAAAAGGCAAGGCAAGGCAAAAGGCAAGGCAAAAGGCAAGGCAAAGCAAGGCAAGGCAAAAGGCAAGGCAAAAGGCAAGGCAAGGCAAGGCAAGGCAAAAGCAAGGCAAAAGTCAAGGAAAAAGGCAAGGCAAGGCAAGGCAAAAGGCAAGGCAAAAGGCATGGCAAGGCAAGGCAAAAGGCAAGGCAAAAGGAAAGGCAAGGCAAGGCAAGGCAAAAGGCAAGGCAAAAGGCAAGGCAAGGCAAGGCAGGGCAAAAGGCAAGGCAAAAGGCAAGGCAAGAGGCAAGGCGAGGCAAGGCAGGGCAAAAGGCAAGGCAAAAGGCAAGGCAAGGCAAGGCAAGGCAAGGCAAAAGGCAAGGCAAAAGGTAAGCCAAGGCAAGACAAAGGAAAATTCAAGGCAAAAGGCAAGGCAAGTCAAGCCAAAGGCAAGGCAAAAGGCAAGGCAAGGCAAAGCAAGGCAAAAGGCAAGGCAAAACTCAAGGCAAAAGGCAAGGCAAGTCAAGTCAAAAGGCAAGGCAAAAGGCAAGGCAAGGCAAGGCAAAAGGCAAGGCAAAAGGCAAGGCAAAAGGCAAGGCAAGGCAAGGCAAGGCAAAAGGCAAGGCAAAAGGGAAGGCAAGGCAAGGCAAAAGGCAAGGAAAGGCAATGCAAAAGGCAAGGCAAAAGGCAAGGCAAGGCAAAGCAAAAGGCAAGGCAAGGCAAGGCAAGGCAAAAGGCAAGGCAAAAGGCAAGGCAAGGCAAGGCAAAAGGCAAGGCAAAAGGCAAGGCAAGGCAAGGCGAGGCAAAAGGCAAGGCAAGGCAAGGCAATGCAAAAGGCAAGGCAAAAGGCAAGGCAAAAGGGAAGGCAAGGCAAGGCAAAAGGCAAGGCAAGGCAAGGCAATGCAAAAGGCAAGGCAAAAGGCAAGGCAAAAGGGAAGGCAAGGCAAGGCAAAAGGCAAGGCAAAAGGCAAGGCAAGGCAAGGCAAAAGGCAAGGCAAAAGGCAAGGCAAGGCAAGGCGAGGCAAAAAGCAAGGCAAGGCAAGGCAAGGCAAAAGGCAAGGCAAAAGGCAAGGCAAGGCGAGGCAAAAGGAAAGGCAAGGCAAAAGGCAAGGCAAAAGGCAAGGTAAAATGCAAGGTAAGGCAAGGCAAAAGGCAAGGCAAGGCAAGGCAAGGCAAAAGGCAAGGCAAGGCAAAAGGCAAGGCAAAAGGCAAGGCAAGGCAAGGCAAGGCAAAAGACAAGCCAAAAGGCAAGGCAAGGCAAGGCAAGGAAAAAGGCAAGGCAAAAGGCAAGGCAAAAGGCAAGGCAAAAGGCAATGCGAAAGGCAAGTGAAGGCAAGGCAGGACAAAATGCAAGACAAAAGGCAAGGCAAAAGGCAAGGCAAGGCAAGGCAAGGCAAAAGGCAAGGCAAAAGGAAAGACAAGGCAAGGCAAGGCAAAATACAAGGCAAAAAGCAAGGCAAAAGGCGAGGCAAGGCAAGACAAGGCAAAAGACAAGGCAAAAGGCAAGGCAACTCAAGGCAAAAGGCAAGGCAAAAGGCAAGGCAAAAGGCTAGGCAAGGCAAAATGCACGGCAAAAGACAAGGCAAGGCAAGGCAAAAGGCAAGGCAAAAGGCCAGGCAAAAGGCAAGGCAAGGCAAGGCAAGGCAAAAGACAAGGCAAAAGGCAAGGCAAGTCAAGGCAAAAGGCAATGCAAAAGGCAAGGCAAAAGGCAAGGCAAGGCAAAAGGCACGGCAAAAGGCAAGGCAAGGCAAGGCACAAGGCAAGGCAAAAGGCAAGGCAAAAGGCAAGGCAAGGCAAGGCAAGGCAAAAGACAAGGCAAAAGGCAAGGCAAGTCAAGGCAAAAGGCAAGGCAAAAGAAAAGGCAAGGCAACGCAAAAGTTAAGGCAAAAGGCAAGGCAAGGCAAGGCAAGGCAAAAGGTAAGGCAAAAGGCAAAGCAAGGCAAGGCATGGCAAAAGGTAAGGCAAAAGACAAGGCAAGGCAAGGCAAAATTCAAGGCAAAAGACAAGGCAAGGCAGGACAAGGCGAAAGGCAAGGCGAAAGGCAAGGCAAGGAAAGGTAAGGCAAATGGCAAGGCAAAAGGAAAGGCAACGCAAGGCAAGGCAAAAGGCAAGGCAAAAGGCAAAGCAAGGAAAGGCAAGGCAAAAGACAAGGCAAAAGGCAAGGCAAGAGGCAACACAAGGCAAGGCAGGGCAAAAGGCAAGGCAAAAGGCAAGGCAAGGCAAGGCAAGGCAAAAGACAACGCAAAAGGCAAGCCAAGGCAAGACAAGGAAAAATGCAAGGCAAAAGGCAAGGCAAGGCAAGGCAAAAGGCAAGGCAAAAGGCAAGGCAAAGCAAGGCAAGGCAAAAGGCAAGGCAAAAGGCAAGGCAAGGCAAGGCAAAAGCAAGGCAAAAGTCAAGGAAAAAGGCAAGGCAAGGCAAAAGGCAAGGCAAAAGGCATGGCAAGGCAAGGCAAAAGGCAAGGCAAAAGAAAAGGCAAGCCAAGACAAGGCAAAAGGCAAGGCAAAAGGCAGGGCAAGGCAAGGCAGGGCAAAAGGCAAGGCAAAAGGCAAGGCAAGAGGCAAGGCGAGGCAAGGCAGGGCAAAAGGCAAGGCAAAAGGTAAGCCAAGGCAAGGCAATGCAAAAGGCAAGGCAAAAGGTAAGCCAAGGCAAGACAAAGGAAAATTCAAGGCAAAAGGCAAGGCAAGTCAAGGCAAAAGGCAAGGCAAAAGGCAAGGCAAGGCAAAGCAAGGCAAAAGGCAAGGCAAAAGTCAAGGCAAAAGGCAAGGCAAGTCAAGTCAAAAGGCAAGGCAAAAGGCAAGGCAAGGCAAGGCAAAAGGCAAGGCAAAAGGCAAGGCGAAAGGCAAGGCAAAAGGCAAGGCAAGGCAAGGCAAGGCAAAAGGCAAGGCAAAAGGGAAGGCAAGGCAAGGCAAAAGGCAAGGCAAGGCAATGCAAAAGGCAAGGCAAAACGCAAGGCAAGGCAAAGCAAAAGGCAAGACAAGGCAAGGCAAGGCAAAAGGCAAGGCAAAAGGCAAGGCAAGGCAAAAGTTAAGGTAAAAGGCAAGGCAAGGCAAGGCGAGGCAAAAGGCAAGGCAAGGCAAAAGGCAAGGCAAGGCAAGGCGAGGCAAAAGGCAAGGCAAGGCAAGGCAAAAGGCAAAAGGCAAGGCAAAAGTCAAGGCAAAAGGCAAGGCAAGTCAAGTCAAAAGGCAAGGTAAAATGCAAGGCAAGGCAAGGCACAAGGCAAGGTAAGGCAGGGCAAAAGGCAAGGCAAGGCAAAAGGCAAGGCAAGGCAAGGCAAAAGGCAAGGCAAAAGGGAAGGCAAGGCAAGGCAAAAGGGAATGCAAGGCAAGGCAAAAGGCAAGGCAAGGCAAGTCAATGCAAAAGGCAAGGCAAAAGGCAAGGCAAAAGGGAAGGCAAGGCAAGGCAAAAGGCAAGGCAAGGCACGGCAATGCAAAAGGCAAGGCAAAAGGCACCGCAAGGCAAAGCAGAAGGCAAGGCAAGGCAAGGCAAGGCAAAAGGCAAGGCAAAAGGCAAGGCAAGGCAAGGCAAAAGGCAAGGCAAAAGGCAAGGCAAGGCAAGGCGAGGCAAAAAGCAAGGCAAAAAGCAAAGCAAGTCAAGGCAAGGCAAAAGGCAAGGCAAAAGGCAAGGAAAGGCGAGGCAAAAGGCAAGGCAAGGCAAAAGGCAAGGCAAAAGGCAAGGTAAAATGCAAGGTAAGGCAAGGCAAAAGGCAAGGCAAGGCAAGGCAAGGCAAAAGGCAAGGCAAGGCAAAAGGCAACGCAAAAGGCAAGGCAAGGCAAGGCAAGGCAAAAGGCAAGGCAAAAGGCAAGGAAAGGCGAGGCAAAAGGCAAGGCAAGGCAAAAGGCAAGGCAAAAGGCAAGGCAAAAGGCAAGGCAAGGCAAGGCAAGGCAAAAGGCAAGGCAAAAGGCAAGGCAAGGCAAGGCAAGGAAAAAGGCAAGGCAAAAGGCAAGGCAAAAGGCAAGGCAAAAGGCAATGCGAAAGGCAAGTGAAGGCAAGGCAGGGCAAAATGCAAGGCAAAAGGCAAGGCAAAAGGCAAGGCAAGGCAAGGCAAGGCAAAAGGCAAGGCAAGAGGCAAGTCAAGGCAAGGCAAGGCAAGACAAGGCAAAAGACAAGGCAAAAGGCAAGGCAACTCAAGGCAAAATTCAAGGCAAAAGGCATGGCAAAAGGCTAGGCAAGGCAAAATGCACGGCAAAAGACAAGGCACGGCAAGGCAAAAAGCAAGGCAAAAGGCCAGGCAAAAGGCAAGGCAAGGAAAGGCAAGGCAAAAGACAAGGCAAAAGGCAAGGCAAGTCAAGGCAAAAGGCAATGCAAAAGGCAAGGCAAAAGGCAAGGCAAGGCAAAAGGCACGGCAAAAGGCAATGCAAGGCAAGGCAAAAGGCAAGGCAAAAGGCAAGGCAAAAGGCAAGGCAAGGCAAGGCAAGGCAAAAGACAAGGCAAAAGGCAAGGCAAGTCAAGGCAAAAGGCAAGGCAAAAGGCAAGGCAAAAGGCAAGGCAAGGCAAGGCATGGCAAAAGGCAAGGCAAAAGACAAGGCAAGGCAACGCAAAAGTTAAGGCAAAACGCAAGGCAAGGCAAGGCAAAAGGCAAGGAAAAAGGCAAAGCAAGGCAAGGCATGGCAAAAGGCAAGGCAAAAGACAAGGCAAGGCAAGGCAAAAGACAAGGCAAAAGACAAGGCAAGGCAGGACAAGGCGAAAGCCAAGGCAAAAGGCAAGGCAAGGAAAGGTAAGGCAAAAGGCAAGGCAAAAGGGAAGGCAAGGCAAGGCAAAAGGCAAGGCAAGGCAAGGCAAGGCAATGCAAAAGGCAAGGCAAAAGGCAAGGCAAGGCAAAGCAGAAAGCAAGGCAAGGCAAGGCAAGGCAAAAGGCAAGGCAAAAGGCAAGGCAAGGCAAGGCAAAAGGCAAGGCAAAAGGCAAGGCAAGGCAAGGCAAAAGGCAAGGCAAAAGGCAAGGCAAAAGGGAAGGCAAGGCAAGGCAAAAGGCAAGGCAAGGCAAGGCAAAAGGCAAGGCAAAAGGCAAGGCAAGGCAAAGCAAAAGGCAAGGCAAGGCAAGGCAAGGCAAAACGCAAGGCAAAAGGCAAGGCAAGGCAAGGCAAAAGGCAAGGCAAAAGGCAAGGCAAGGCAAGGCGAGGCAAAAGGCAAGGCAAGACAAGGCAAAAGGCAAAAGGCAAGGCAAAAGTCAAGGCAAAAGGCAAGGCAAGTCAAGTCAAAAGGCAAGGTAAAATGGAAGGCAAGGCAAGGCACAAGGCAAGGTAAGGCAGGGCAAAAGGCAAGGCAAAGCAAGGCAAAGCAAGGCAAAAGGCAAGGCAAGGCAAGGCAAAAGGCAAGGCAAGGCAAGGCAAGGCAAGGCAAAAGGCAAGGCAAAAGGGAAGGCAAGGCAAGGCAAAAGGCAAGGCAAGGCAAGGCAATGCAAAGGGCAAGGCAAAAGGCAAGGCAAAAGGGAAGGCAAGGCAAGGCAAAAGGCAAGGCAAGGCAAGGCAATGCAAAAGGCAAGGCAAAAGGCAAGGCATGACAAAGCAGAAGGCAAGGCAAAGCAAGGCAAGGCAAAAGGCAAGGCAAAAGGCAAGGCAAGGCAAGGCAAAAGGCAAGGCAAAAGGCAAGGCAAGGCAAGGCGAGGCAAAAAGCGAGGCAAAAAGCAAAGCAAGGCAAGGCAAGGCAAAAGGCAAGGCAAAAGGCAAGGAAAGGCGAGGCAAAAGGCAAGGCAAGGCAAAAGGCAAGGCAAAAGGCAAGGTAAAATGCAAGGTAAGGCAAGGCAAAAGGCAAGGCAAGGCAAGGCAAAAGGCAAGGCAAGGCAAAAGGCAACGCAAAAGGCAAGGCAAGGCAAGGCAAGGCAAAAGGCAAGGCAAAAGGCAAGGAAAGGCGAGGCAAAAGGCAAGGCAAGGCAAAAGGCAAGGCAAAAGTCAAGGCAAAAGGCAAGGCAAGGCAAGGCAAGGCAAAAGGCAAGGCAAAAGGCAAGGCAAGGCAAGGCAAGGAAAAAGGCAAGGCAAAAGGCAAGGCAAAAGGCAAGGCAAAAGGCAATGCGAAAGGCAAGTGAAGACAAGGCAGGGCAAAATGCAAGGCAAAAGGCAAGGCAAAAGGCAAGGCAAGGCAAGGCAAGGCAAAAGGCAAGGCAAAAGGCAAGTCAAGGCAAGGCAAGGCAAGGCAAGGCAAAAGACAAGGCAAAAGACAAGGCACGGCAAGGCAAAAAGCAAGGCAAAAGGCCAGGCAAAAGGCAAGGCAAGGAAAGGCAAGGCAAAAGACAAGGCAAAAGGCAAGGCAAGTCAAGGCAAAAGGCAATGCAAAAGGCAAGGCAAAAGGCAAGGCAAGGCAAAAGGCACGGCAAAAGGCAATGCAAGGCAATGCAAAAGGCAAGGCAAAAGGCAAGGCAAAAGACAAGGCAAGGCAAGGCAAGGCAAAAGACAAGGCAAAAGGCAAGACAAGTCAAGGCAAAAGGCAAGGCAAAAGGCAAGGCAAAAGGCAAGGCAAGGCAAGGCATGGCAAAAGGCAAGGCAAAAGACAAGGCAAGGCAACGCAAAAGTTAAGGCAAAAGGCAAGGCAAGGCAAGGCAAAAGGCAAGGCAAAAGGCAAAGCAAGGCAAGGCATGGCAAAAGGCAAGGCAAAAGACAAGGCAAGGCAAGGCAAAAGACAAGGCAAAAGACAAGGCAAGGCAGGACAAGGCGAAAGGCAAGGCAAAAGGCAAGGCAAGGAAAGGTAAGGCAAAAGGCAAGGCAAAAGGGAAGGCAAGGCAAGGCAAAAGGCAAGGCAAGGCAAGGCAATGCAAAAGGCAAGGCAAAAGGCAAGGCAAGGCAAAGCAGAAGGCAAGGCAATGCAAGGCAAAAGGCAAGGCAAAAGGCAAGGCAAGGCAAGACAAAAGGCAAGGCAAAAGGCAAGGCAAGGCAAGGCAAAAGGCAAGGCAAAAGGGAAGGCAAGGCAAGGCAAAAGGCAAGGCAAGGCAATGCAAAAGGCAAGGCAAAAGGCAAGGCAAGGCAAAGCAAAAGGCAAGGCAAGGCAAGGCAAGGGAAAATGCAAGGCAAAAGGCAAGGCAAGGCAAGGCAAAAGGCAAGGCAAAAGGCAAAAGGCAAGGCAAAAGTCAAGGCAAAAGGCAAGGCAAGTCAAGTCAAAAGGCAAGGTAAAATGCAAGGCAAGGCAAGGCACAAGGCAAGGTAAGGCAGGGCAAAAGGCAAGGCAAGGCAAGGAAAAAGGCAAGGCAAGGCAAGGCAAAAGGCAAGGCAAGGCAAGGCAAGGCAAGGCAAAAGGCAAGGCAAAAGGGAAGGCAAGGCAAGGCAAAAGACAAGGCAAGGCAAGGCAATGCAAAGGGCAAGGCAAAAGGCAAGGCAAAAGGGAAGGCAAGGCAAGGCAAAAGGGAAGGCAAGGCAAGGCAATGCAAAAGGCAAGGTAAAAGCCAAGGCATGACAAAGCAGAAGGCAAGGCAAAGCAAGGCAAGGCAAAAGGCAAGGCAAAAGGCAAGGCAAGGCAAGGCAAAAGGCAAGGCAAAAGGCAAGACAAGGCAAGGCGAGGCAAAAAGCGATGCAAAAAGCAAAGCAAGGCAAGGCAAGGCAAAAGGCAAGGCAAAAGGCAAGGAAAGGCGAGGCAAAAGGCAAGGCAAGGCAAAAGGTAAGGCAAAAGGCAAGGTAAAATGCAAGGTAAGGCAAGGCAAAAGGCAAGGCAAGGCAAGGCAAGGCAAAAGGCAAGGCAAGGCAAAAGGCAAGGCAAAAGGCAAGGCAAGGCAAGGCAAGGCAAAAGGCAAGGCAAAAGGCAAGGCAAGGCAAGGCAAGGAAAAAGGCAAGGCAAAAGGCAAGGCAAAAGGCAAGGCAAAAGGCAATGCGAAAGGCAAGTGAAGGCAAGGCAGGGCAAAATGCAAGGCAAAAGGCAAGGCAAAAGGCAAGGCAAGGCAAGGCAAAAGGCAAGGCAAAAGGCAAGTCAAGGCAAGGCAAGGCAAGACAAGGCAAAAGACAAGGCAAAAGTCAAGGCAACTCAAGGCAAAAGGCAAGGCAAAAGGCATGGCAAAAGGCTGGGCAAGGCAAAATGCACGGCAAAAGACAAGGCACGGCAAGGCAAAAAGCAAGGCAAAAGGCCAGGCAAAAGGCAAGGCAAGGAAAGGCAAGGCAAAAGACAAGGCAAAAGGCAAGGCAAGTCAAGGCAAAAGGCAATGCAAAAGGCAAGGCAAAAGGCAAGGCAAGGCAAAAGGCAGGGCAAAAGGCAATGCAAGGCAAGGCAAAAGGCAAGGCAAAAGGCAAGGCAAAAGGCAAGGCAAGGCAAGGCAAGGCAAAAGACAAGGCAAAACGCAAGGCAAGTCAAGGCAAAAGGCAAGGCAAAAGGCAAGGCAAAAGGCAAGGCAAGGCAAAAGGCACGGCAAAAGAAAAGGCAAGGCAACGCAAAAGTTAAGGCAAAACGCAAGGCAAGGCAAGGCAAAAGGCAAGGCAAAAGGCAAAGCAAGGCAAGGCATGGCAAAAGGCAAGGCAAAAGACAAGGCAAGGCAAGGCAAAAGACAAGTCAAAAGACAAGGCAAGGCAGGACAAGGCGAAACGCAAGGCAAAAGGCAAGGCAAGGAAAGGTAAGGCAAAAGGCAAGGCAAAAGGGAAGGCAAGGCAAGGCAAAAGGCAAGGCAAGGCAAGGCAATGCAAAAGGCAAGGCAAAAGGCAAGGCAAAAGGGAAGGCAAGGCAAGGCAAAAGGCAAGGCAAGGCAAGGCAATGCAAAAGGCAAGGCAAAAGGCAAGGCAAGGCAAAGCAGAAGGCAAGGCAAGGCAAGGCGAGGCAAAAAGCAAGGCAAGGCAAGGCAAGGCAAAAGGCAAGGCAAAAGGCAAGGCAAGGCGAGGTAAAAGGAAAGGCAAGGCAAAAGGCAAGGCAAAAGGCAAGGTAAAATGCAAGGTAAGGCAAGGCAAAAGGCAAGGCAAAAGGCAAGGTAAAATGCAAGGTAAGGCAAGGCAAAAGGCAAGGCAAGGCAAGGCAAGGCAAAAGGCAAGGCAAGGCAAAAGGCAAGGCAAAAGGCAAGGCAAGGCAAAAGGCAAGGCAAAAGGCAAGGCAAGGCAAGGCAAGGCAAAAGACAAGCCAAAAGGCAAGGCAAGGCAAGGCAAGGAAAAAGGCAAGGCAAAAGGCAAGGCAAAAGGCAAGGCAAAAGGCAATGCGAAAGGCAAGTGAAGGCAAGGCAGGGCAAAATGCAAGACAAAAGGCAAGGCAAAAGGCAAGGCAAGGCAAGGCAAGGCAAAAGGCAAGGCAAAAGGCAAGACAAGGCAAGGCAAGGCAAAATACAAGGCAAAAGGCAAGGCAAAAGGCGAGGCAAGGCAAGACAAGGCAAAAGGCAATGCAAGGCAAGGCAAAAGGCAAGGCAAAAGGCAAGGCAAAAGGCAAGGCAAGGCAAGGCAATGCAAAGGGCAAGGCAAAAGGCAAGGCAAAAGGGAAGGCAAGGCAAGGCAAAGGGCAAGGCAAATGGCAAGGCAAAAGGGAAGGCAAGGCAAGGCAAAAGGCAAGGCAAGGCAAGGCAATGCAAAAGGCAAGGCAAAAGGCAAGGCATGACAAAGCAGAAGGCAAGGCAAGGCAAGGCAACGCAAAAGGCAAGGCAAAAGGCAAGGCAAGGCAAGGCAAAAGGCAAGGCAAAAGGCAAGGCAAGGCAAGGCGAGGCAAAAGGCAAGGCAAGGCAAGGCAAAAGGCAAAAGGCAAGGCAAAAGTCAAGGCAAATGGCAAGGCAAGTCAAGTCAAAAGGCAAGGCAAAAGGCAAGGCATGACAAAGCTGAAGGCAAGGCAAAGCAAGGCAAGGCAAAAGGCAAGGCAAAAGGCAAGGCAAGGCAAGGCAAAAGGCAAGGCAAAGCAAGGCAAGGCAAAAGGCAAGGCAAAAGGTAAGGCAAAAGGCAAGGCAAGGCAAGGCAAGGCAAAAGGCACGGCAAAAGGCAATGCAAGGCAAGGCAAAAGGCAAGGCAAAAGGCAAGGCAAAAGGCAAGGCAAGGCAAGGCAAAAGGCAAGGCAAAGCAAGGCAAGGCAAAAGGCAAGGCAAAAGGCAAGGCAAAAGGCAAGGCAAGGCAAGGCAAGGCAAAAGGCAAGGCAAAAGGCAAGACAAGGCAAGGCAAGGCAAAATACAAGGCAAAAGGCAAGACAAGGCAAGGCAAGGCAAAATACAAGGCAAAAGGCAAGGCAAAAGGCGAGGCAAGGCAAGACAAGGCAAAAGGCAATGCAAGGCAAGGCAAAAGGCAAGGCAAAAGGCAAGGCAAAAGGCAAGGCAAGGCAAGGCAAAAGAAAAGGCAAAAGGCAAGGCAAGTCAAGGCAAAAGGCAAGGCAAAAGGCAAGGCAAAAGGCAAGGCAAGGCAAGGCATGGCAAAAGGCAAAGCAAGGCAAGGCAAAAGGCAAGGCAAAGCAAGGCAAGAAAAAAGGCAAGGCAAAAGGCAAGGCAAAAGGCAAGGCAAGGCAAGGCAAGGCAAAAGGCACGGCAAAAGGCAATGCAAGGCAAGGCAAAAGGCAAGGCAAAAGGCAAGGCAAAAGGCAAGGCAAGGCAAGGCAAAAGGCAAGGCAAAGCAAGGCAAGGCAAAAGGCAAGGCAAAAGGCAAGGCAAAGCAAGGCAAGGCAAAAGGCAATGCAAAAGGCAATGCAAAAGGCAAGGCAAGGCAAGGCAAGGCAAAAGACAAGGCAAAACGCAAGGCAAGTCAAGGCAAAAGGCAAGGCAAAAGGCAAGGCAAAAGGCAAGGCAAGGCAAAAGGCACGGCAAAAGAAAAGGCAAGGCAACGCAAAAGTTAAGGCAAAACGCAAGGCAAGGCAAGGCGAAAGGCAAGGCAAAAGGCAAGGCAAGGAAAGGTAAGGCAAAAGGCAAGGCAAAAGAGAAGGCAAGGCAAGGCAAAAGGCAAGGCAAGGCAAGGCAATGCAAAAGGCAAGGCAAAAGGCAAGGCAAAAGGGAAGGCAAGGCAAGGCAAAAGGCAAGGCAAGGCAAGGCAATGCAAAAGGCAAGGCAAAAGGCAAGGCAAGGCAAAGCAGAAGGCAAGGCAATGCAAGGCAAAAGGCAAGGCAAAAGGCAAGGCAAGGCAAGACAAAAGGCAAGGCAAAAGGCAAGGCAAGGCAAGGCAAAAGGCAAGGCAAAAGGGAAGGCAAGGCAAGGCAAAAGGCAAGGCAAGGCAATGCAAAAGGCAAGGCAAAAGGCAAGGCAAGGCAAAGCAAAAGGCAAGGCAAGGCAAGGCAAGGGAAAATGCAAGGCAAAAGGCAAGGCAAGGCAAGGCAAAAGGCAAGGCAAAAGGCAAAAGGCAAGGCAAAAGTCAAGGCAAAAGGCAAGGCAAGTCAAGTCAAAAGGCAAGGTAAAATGCAAGGCAAGGCAAGGCACAAGGCAAGGTAAGGCAGGGCAAAAGGCAAGGCAAGGCAAGGAAAAAGGCAAGGCAAGGCAAGGCAAAAGGCAAGGCAAGGCAAGGCAAGGCAAGGCAAAAGGCAAGGCAAAAGGGAAGGCAAGGCAAGGCAAAAGACAAGGCAAGGCAAGGCAATGCAAAGGGCAAGGCAAAAGGCAAGGCAAAAGGGAAGGCAAGGCAAGGCAAAAGGGAAGGCAAGGCAAGGCAATGCAAAAGGCAAGGTAAAAGCCAAGGCATGACAAAGCAGAAGGCAAGGCAAAGCAAGGCAAGGCAAAAGGCAAGGCAAAAGGCAAGGCAAGGCAAGGCAAAAGGCAAGGCAAAAGGCAAGACAAGGCAAGGCGAGGCAAAAAGCGATGCAAAAAGCAAAGCAAGGCAAGGCAAGGCAAAAGGCAAGGCAAAAGGCAAGGAAAGGCGAGGCAAAAGGCAAGGCAAGGCAAAAGGTAAGGCAAAAGGCAAGGTAAAATGCAAGGTAAGGCAAGGCAAAAGGCAAGGCAAGGCAAGGCAAGGCAAAAGGCAAGGCAAGGCAAAAGGCAAGGCAAAAGGCAAGGCAAGGCAAGGCAAGGCAAAAGGCAAGGCAAAAGGCAAGGCAAGGCAAGGCAAGGAAAAAGGCAAGGCAAAAGGCAAGGCAAAAGGCAAGGCAAAAGGCAATGCGAAAGGCAAGTGAAGGCAAGGCAGGGCAAAATGCAAGGCAAAAGGCAAGGCAAAAGGCAAGGCAAGGCAAGGCAAAAGGCAAGGCAAAAGGCAAGTCAAGGCAAGGCAAGGCAAGACAAGGCAAAAGACAAGGCAAAAGTCAAGGCAACTCAAGGCAAAAGGCAAGGCAAAAGGCATGGCAAAAGGCTGGGCAAGGCAAAATGCACGGCAAAAGACAAGGCACGGCAAGGCAAAAAGCAAGGCAAAAGGCCAGGCAAAAGGCAAGGCAAGGAAAGGCAAGGCAAAAGACAAGGCAAAAGGCAAGGCAAGTCAAGGCAAAAGGCAATGCAAAAGGCAAGGCAAAAGGCAAGGCAAGGCAAAAGGCAGGGCAAAAGGCAATGCAAGGCAAGGAAAAAGGCAAGGCAAAAGGCAAGGCAAAAGGCAAGGCAAGGCAAGGCAAGGCAAAAGACAAGGCAAAACGCAAGGCAAGTCAAGGCAAAAGGCAAGGCAAAAGGCAAGGCAAAAGGCAAGGCAAGGCAAAAGGCACGGCAAAAGAAAAGGCAAGGCAACGCAAAAGTTAAGGCAAAACGCAAGGCAAGGCAAGGCAAAAGGCAAGGCAAAAGGCAAAGCAAGGCAAGGCATGGCAAAAGGCAAGGCAAAAGACAAGGCAAGGCAAGGCAAAAGACAAGTCAAAAGACAAGGCAAGGCAGGACAAGGCGAAACGCAAGGCAAAAGGCAAGGCAAGGAAAGGTAAGGCAAAAGGCAAGGCAAAAGGGAAGGCAAGGCAAGGCAAAAGGCAAGGCAAGGCAAGGCAATGCAAAAGGCAAGGCAAAAGGCAAGGCAAAAGGGAAGGCAAGGCAAGGCAAAAGGCAAGGCAAGGCAAGGCAATGCAAAAGGCAAGGCAAAAGGCAAGGCAAGGCAAAGCAGAAGGCAAGGCAAGGCAAGGCGAGGCAAAAAGCAAGGCAAGGCAAGGCAAGGCAAAAGGCAAGGCAAAAGGCAAGGCAAGGCGAGGCAAAAGGAAAGGCAAGGCAAAAGGCAAGGCAAAAGGCAAGGTAAAATGCAAGGTAAGGCAAGGCAAAAGGCAAGGCAAAAGGCAAGGTAAAATGCAAGGTAAGGCAAGGCAAAAGGCAAGGCAAGGCAAGGCAAGGCAAAAGGCAAGGCAAGGCAAAAGGCAAGGCAAAAGGCAAGGCAAGGCAAAAGGCAAGGCAAAAGGCAAGGCAAGGCAAGGCAAGGCAAAAGACAAGCCAAAAGGCAAGGCAAGGCAAGGCAAGGAAAAAGGCAAGGCAAAAGGCAAGGCAAAAGGCAAGGCAAAAGGCAATGCGAAAGGCAAGTGAAGGCAAGGCAGGGCAAAATGCAAGACAAAAGGCAAGGCAAAAGGCAAGGCAAGGCAAGGCAAGGCAAAAGGCAAGGCAAAAGGCAAGACAAGGCAAGGCAAGGCAAAACACAAGGCAAAAGGCAAGGCAAAAGCGAGGCAAGGCAAGACAAGGCAAAAGGCAATGCAAGGCAAGGCAAAAGGCAAGGCAAAAGGCAAGGCAAAAGGCAAGGCAAGGCAAGGCAATGCAAAGGGCAAGGCAAAAGGCAAGGCAAAAGGGAAGGCAAGGCAAGGCAAAGGGCAAGGCAAATGGCAAGGCAAAAGGGAAGGCAAGGCAAGGCAAAAGGCAAGGCAAGGCAAGGCAATGCAAAAGGCAAGGCAAAAGGCAAGGCATGACAAAGCAGAAGGCAAGGCAAGGCAAGGCAACGCAAAAGGCAAGGCAAAAGGCAAGGCAAGGCAAGGCAAAAGGCAAGGCAAAAGGCAAGGCAAGGCAAGGCGAGGCAAAAGGCAAGGCAAGGCAAGGCAAAAGGCAAAAGGCAAGGCAAAAGTCAAGGCAAATGGCAAGGCAAGTCAAGTCAAAAGGCAAGGCAAAAGGCAAGGCATGACAACGCTGAAGGCAAGGCAAAGCAAGGCAAGGCAAAAGGCAAGGCAAAAGGCAAGGCAAGGCAAGGCAAAAGGCAAGGCAAAGCAAGGCAAGGCAAAAGGCAAGGCAAAAGGTAAGGCAAAAGGCAAGGCAAGGCAAGGCAAGGCAAAAGGCACGGCAAAAGGCAATGCAAGGCAAGGCAAAAGGCAAGGCAAAAGGCAAGGCAAAAGGCAAGGCAAGGCAAGGCAAAAGGCAAGGCAAAGCAAGGCAAGGCAAAAGGCAAGGCAAAAGGCAAGGCAAAAGGCAAGGCAAGGCAAGGCAAGGCAAAAGGCAAGGCAAAAGGCAAGACAAGGCAAGGCAAGGCAAAATACAAGGCAAAAGGCAAGACAAGGCAAGGCAAGGCAAAATACAAGGCAAAAGGCAAGGCAAAAGGCGAGGCAAGGCAAGACAAGGCAAAAGGCAATGCAAGGCAAGGCAAAAGGCAAGGCAAAAGGCAAGGCAAAAGGCAAGGCAAGGCAAGGCAAAAGAAAAGGCAAAAGGCAAGGCAAGTCAAGGCAAAAGGCAAGGCAAAAGGCAAGGCAAAAGGCAAGGCAAGGCAAGGCATGGCAAAAGGCAAAGCAAGGCAAGGCAAAAGGCAAGGCAAAGCAAGGCAAGAAAAAAGGCAAGGCAAAAGGCAAGGCAAAAGGCAAGGCAAGGCAAGGCAAGGCAAAAGGCACGGCAAAAGGCAATGCAAGGCAAGGCAAAAGGCAAGGCAAAAGGCAAGGCAAAAGGCAAGGCAAGGCAAGGCAAAAGGCAAGGCAAAGCAAGGCAAGGCAAAAGGCAAGGCAAAAGGCAAGGCAAAGCAAGGCAAGGCAAAAGGCAATGCAAAAGGCAATGCAAAAGGCAAGGCAAGGCAAGGCAAGGCAAAAGACAAGGCAAAACGCAAGGCAAGTCAAGGCAAAAGGCAAGGCAAAAGGCAAGGCAAAAGGCAAGGCAAGGCAAAAGGCACGGCAAAAGAAAAGGCAAGGCAACGCAAAAGTTAAGGCAAAACGCAAGGCAAGGCAAGGCAAAAGGCAAGGCAAAAGGCAAAGCAAGGCAAGGCATGGCAAAAGGCAAGGCAAAAGACAAGGCAAGGCAAGGCAAAAGACAAGTCAAAAGACAAGGCAAGGCAGGACAAGGCGAAAGGCAAGGCAAAAGGCAAGGCAAGGAAAGGTAAGGCAAAAGGCAAGGCAAAAGAGAAGGCAAGGCAAGGCAAAAGGCAAGGCAAGGCAAGGCAATGCAAAAGGCAAGGCAAAAGGCAAGGCAAAAGGGAAGGCAAGGCAAGGCAAAAGGCAAGGCAAGGCAAGGCAATGCAAAAGGCAAGGAAAAAGGCAAGGCAAGGCAAAGCAGAAGGCAAGGCAAGGCAAGGCGAGGCAAAAAGCAAGGCAAGGCAAGGCAAGGCAAAAGGCAAGGCAAAAGGCAAGGCAAGGCGAGGCAAAAGGAAAGGCAAGGCAAAAGGCAAGGCAAAAGGCAAGGTAAAATGCAAGGTAAGGCAAGGCAAAAGGCAAGGCAAAAGGCAAGGTAAAATGCAAGGTAAGGCAAGGCAAAAGGCAAGGCAAGGCAAGGCAAGGCAAAAGGCAAGGCAAGGCAAAAGGCAAGGCAAAAGGCAAGGCAAGGCAAAAGGCAAGGCAAAAGGCAAGGCAAGGCAAGGCAAGGCAAAAGACAAGCCAAAAGGCAAGGCAAGGCAAGGCAAGGAAAAAGGCAAGGCAAAAGGCAAGGCAAAAGGCAAGGCAAAAGGCAATGCGAAAGGCAAGTGAAGGCAAGGCAGGGCAAAATGCAAGACAAAAGGCAAGGCAAAAGGCAAGGCAAGGCAAGGCAAGGCAAAAGGCAAGGCAAAAGGCAAGACAAGGCAAGGCAAGGCAAAATACAAGGCAAAAGGCAAGGCAAAAGGCGAGGCAAGGCAAGACAAGGCAAAAGGCAATGCAAGGCAAGGCAAAAGGCAAGGCAAAAGGCAAGGCAAAAGGCAAGGCAAGGCAAGGCAATGCAAAGGGCAAGGCAAAAGGCAAGGCAAAAGGGAAGGCAAGGCAAGGCAAAGGGCAAGGCAAATGGCAAGGCAAAAGGGAAGGCAAGGCAAGGCAAAAGGCAAGGCAAGGCAAGGCAATGCAAAAGGCAAGGCAAAAGGCAAGGCATGACAAAGCAGAAGGCAAGGCAAGGCAAGGCAACGCAAAAGGCAAGGCAAAAGGCAAGGCAAGGCAAGGCAAAAGGCAAGGCAAAAGGCAAGGCAAGGCAAGGCGAGGCAAAAGGCAAGGCAAGGCAAGGCAAAAGGCAAAAGGCAAGGCAAAAGTCAAGGCAAATGGCAAGGCAAGTCAAGTCAAAAGGCAAGGCAAAAGGCAAGGCATGACAAAGCTGAAGGCAAGGCAAAGCAAGGCAAGGCAAAAGGCAAGGCAAAAGGCAAGGCAAGGCAAGGCAAAAGGCAAGGCAAAGCAAGGCAAGGCAAAAGGCAAGGCAAAAGGTAAGGCAAAAGGCAAGGCAAGGCAAGGCAAGGCAAAAGGCACGGCAAAAGGCAATGCAAGGCAAGGCAAAAGGCAAGGCAAAAGGCAAGGCAAAAGGCAAGGCAAGGCAAGGCAAAAGGCAAGGCAAAGCAAGGCAAGGCAAAAGGCAAGGCAAAAGGCAAGGCAAAAGGCAAGGCAAGGCAAGGCAAGGCAAAAGGCAAGGCAAAAGGCAAGACAAGGCAAGGCAAGGCAAAATACAAGGCAAAAGGCAAGACAAGGCAAGGCAAGGCAAAATACAAGGCAAAAGGCAAGGCAAAAGGCGAGGCAAGGCAAGACAAGGCAAAAGGCAATGCAAGGCAAGGCAAAAGGCAAGGCAAAAGGCAAGGCAAAAGGCAAGGCAAGGCAAGGCAAAAGAAAAGGCAAAAGGCAAGGCAAGTCAAGGCAAAAGGCAAGGCAAAAGGCAAGGCAAAAGGCAAGGCAAGGCAAGGCATGGCAAAAGGCAAAGCAAGGCAAGGCAAAAGGCAAGGCAAAGCAAGGCAAGAAAAAAGGCAAGGCAAAAGGCAAGGCAAAAGGCAAGGCAAGGCAAGGCAAGGCAAAAGGCACGGCAAAAGGCAATGCAAGGCAAGGCAAAAGGCAAGGCAAAAGGCAAGGCAAAAGGCAAGGCAAGGCAAGGCAAAAGGCAAGGCAAAGCAAGGCAAGGCAAAAGGCAAGGCAAAAGGCAAGGCAAAGCAAGGCAAGGCAAAAGGCAATGCAAAAGGCAAGGCAAAAGGCAAGGCAAGGCAAGGCAAAAGGCAAGGCAAAAGGCAAGACAAGGCAAGGCAAGGCAAAATACAAGGCAAAAGGCAAGGCAAAATGCGAGGCAAGGCAAGACAAGGCAAAAGACAAGGCAAAAGGCAAGGCAACTCAAGGCAAAAGGCAAGGCAAAAGGCAAGGCAAAAGGCTAGGCAAGGCAAAATGCACGGCAAAAGACAAGGCAAGGCAAGGCAAAAGGCAAGGCAAAAGGCCAGGCAAAAGGCAAGGCAAGGCAAGGCAAGGCAAAAGACAAGGCAAAAGGCAAGGCAAGTCAAGGCAAAAGGCAATGCAAAAGGCAAGGCAAAAGGCAAGGCAAGGCAAAAGGCACGGCAAAAGGCAAGGCAAGGCAAGGCACAAGGCAAGGCAAAAGGCAAGGCAAGTCAAGGCAAAAGGCAAGGCAAAAGAAAAGGCAAGGCAACGCAAAAGTTAAGGCAAAAGGCAAGGCAAGGCAAGGCAAGGCAAAAGGTAAGGCAAAAGGCAAAGCAAGGCAAGGCATGGCAAAAGGTAAGGCAAAAGACAAGGCAAGGCAAGGCAAAAGTCAAGGCAAAAGACAAGGCAAGGCAGGACAAGGCGAAAGGCAAGGCGAAAGGCAAGGCAAGGAAAGGTAAGGCAAATGGCAAGGCAAAAGGAAAGGCAACGCAAGGCAAGGCAAAAGGCAAGGCAAAAGGCAAAGGAAGGAAAGGCAAGGCAAAAGACAAGGCAAAAGGCAAGGCAAGAGACAAGGCAAGGCAAGGCAGGGCAAAAGGCAAGGCAAAAGGCAAGGCAAGGCAAGGCAAGGCAATTGACAACGCAAAAGGCAAGACAAGGCAAGACAAGGAAAAATGCAAGGCAAAAGGCAAGGCAAGGCAAGGCAAAAGGCAAGGCAAAAGGCAAGGCAAGGCAAGGCGAGGCAAAAAGCGAGGCAAAAAGCAAAGCAAGGCAAGGCAAGGCAAAAGGCAAGGCAAAAGGCAAGGAAAGGCGAGGCAAAAGGCAAGGCAAGGCAAAAGGTAAGGCAAAAGGCAAGGTAAAATGCAAGGTAAGGCAAGGCAAAAGGCAAGGCAAGGCAAGGCAAGGCAAAAGGCAAGGCAAAGCAAAAGGCAAGGCAAAAGGCAAGGCAAGGCAAGGCAAGGCAAAAGGCAAGGCAAAAGGCAAGGCAAGGCAAGGCAAGGAAAAAGGCAAGGCAAAAGGCAAGGCAAAAGGCAAGGCAAAAGGCAATGCGAAAGGCAAGTGAAGGCAAGGCAGGGCAAAATGCAAGGCAAAAGGCAAGGCAAAAGGCAAGGCAAGGCAAGGCAAAAGGCAAGGCAAAAGGCAAGTCAAGGCAAGGCAAGGCAAGACAAGGCAAAAGACAAGGCAAAAGTCAAGGCAACTCAAGGCAAAAGGCAAGGCAAAAGGCATGGCAAAAGGCTGGGCAAGGCAAAATGCACGGCAAAAGACAAGGCACGGCAAGGCAAAAAGCAAGGCAAAAGGCCAGGCAAAAGGCAAGGCAAGGCAAGGCAAGGCAAAAGACAAGGCAAAAGGCAAGGCAAGTCAAGGCAAAAGGCAATGCAAAAGGCAAGGCAAAAGGCAAGGCAAGGCAAAAGGCAGGGCAAAAGGCAATGCAAGGCAAGGCAAGGCAAAAGACAAGGCAAAACGCAAGGCAAGTCAAGGCAAAAGGCAAGGCAAAAGGCAAGGCAAAAGGCAAGGCAAGGCAAAAGGCACGGCAAAAGAAAAGGCAAGGCAACGCAAAAGTTAAGGCAAAAGGCAAGGCAAGGCAAGGCAAAAGGCAAGGCAAAAGGCAAAGCAAGGCAAGGCATGGCAAAAGGCAAGGCAAAAGACAAGGCAAGGCAAGGCAAAAGACAAGGCAAAAGACAAGGCAAGGTAAAAGACAAGGCGAAAGGCAAGGCAAAAGGCAAGGCAAGGAAAGGTAAGGCAAAAGGCAAGGCAAAAGGGAAGGCAAGGCAAGGCAAAAGGCAAGGCAAGGCAAGGCAATGCAAAAGGCAAGGCAAAAGGCAAGGCAAAAGGGAAGGCAAGGCAAGGCAAAAGGCAAGGCAAGGCAAGGCAATGCAAAACGTAAGGCAAAAGGCAAGGCAAGGCAAAGCAGAAGGCAAGGCAAGGCAAGGCAAGGCAAAAGGCAAGGCAAAAGGCAAGGCAAGGCAAGGCAAAAGGCAAGGCAAAAGACAAGGCAAGGCAAGGCGAGGCAAAAAGCAAGGCAAGGCAAGGCAAGGCAAAAGGCAAGGCAAAAGGCAAGGCAAGGTGAGGCAAAAGGAAAGGCAAGGCAAAAGGCAAGGCAAAAGGCAAGGTAAAATGCAAGGTAAGGCAAGGCAAAAGGCAAGGCAAGGCAAGGCAAGGCAAAAGGCAAGGCAAGGCAAAAGGCAAGGCAAAAGGCAAGGCAAGGCAAAAGGCAAGGCAAAAGGCAAGGCAAGGCAAGGCAAGGCAAAAGACAAGCCAAAAGGCAAGGCAAGGCAAGGCAAGGAAAAAGGCAAGGCAAAAGGCAAGGCAAAAGGCAAGGCAAAAGGCAATGCGAAAGGCAAGTGAAGGCAAGGCAGGGCAAAATGCAAGACAAAAGGCAAGGCAAAAGGCAAGGCAAGGCAAGGCAAGGCAAAAGGCAAGGCAAAAGGCAAGACAAGGCAAGGCAAGGCAAAATACAAGGCAAAAGGCAAGGCAAAAGGCGAGGCAAGGCAAGACAAGGCAAAAGGCAATGCAAGGCAAGGCAAAAGGCAAGGCAAAAGGCAAGGCAAAAGGCAAGGCAAGGCAAGGCAAGGCAAAAGACAAGGCAAAAGGCAAGGCAAGTCAAGGCAAAAGGCAAGGCAAAAGGCAAGGCAAAAGGCAAGGCAAGGCAAGGCATGGCAAAAGGCAAGGCAAAAGACAAGGCAAGGCAACGCAAAAGTTAAGGCAAAAGGCAAGGCAAGGCAAGGCAAAAGGCAAGGCAAAAGGCAAAGCAAGGCAAGGCATGGCAAAAGGCAAGGCAAAAGACAAGGCAAAGCAAGGCAAAGCATGGCAAAAGGCAAGGCAAAAGACAAGGCAAGGCAAGGCAAAAGACAAGGCAAAAGACAAGGCAAGGCAGGACAAGGCGAAAGGCAAGGCAAAAGGCAAGGCAAGGAAAGGTAAGGCAAAAGGCAAGGCAAAAGGGAAGGCAAGGCAAGGCAAAAGGCAAGGCAAGGCAAGGCAATGCAAAAGGCAAGGCAAAAGGCAAGGAAAGGCAAAGCAGAAGGCAAGGCAAGGCAAGGCAAGGCAAAAGGCAAGGCAAAAGGCAAGGCAAGGCAAGGCAAAAGGCAAGGCAAAAGGCAAGGCAAGGCAAAAGGCAAGGCAAAAGGCAAAGCAAAAGGGAAGGCAAGGCAAGGCAAAAGGCAAGGCAAGGCAATGCAAAAGGCAAGGCAAAAGGCAAGGCAAGGCAAAGCAAAAGGCAAGGCAAGGCAAGGCAAGGCAAAAGGCAAGGCAAAAGGCAAGGCAAGGCAAGGCAAAAGGCAAGGCAAAAGGCAAGGCAAGGCAAGGCGAGGCAAAAGGCAAGGCAAGGCAAGGCAAAAGGCAAAAGGCAAGGCAAAAGTCAAGGCAAAAGGCAAGGCAAGTCAAGTCAAAAGGCAAGGTAAAATGCAAGGCAAGGCAAGGCACAAGGCAAGGTAAGGCAGGGCAAAAGGCAAGGCAAGGCAAGGCAAAAGGCAAGGCAAGGCAAGGCAAAAGGCAAGGCAAGGCAAGGCAAGGCAAGGCAAAAGGCAAGGCAAAAGGGAAGGCAAGGCAAGGCAAAAGGCAAGGCAAGGCAAAAGGCAAGGCAAGGCAAGGCAATGCAAAGGGCAAGGCAAAAGGCAAGGCAAAAGGGAAGGCAAGGCAAGGCAAAGGGCAAGGCAAATGGCAAGGCAAAAGGGAAGGCAAGGCAAGGCAAAAGGCAAGGCAAGGCAAGGCAATGCAAAAGGCAAGGCAAAAGGCAAGGCATGACAAAGCAGAAGGCAAGGCAAAGCAAGGCAAGGCAAAAGGCAAGGCAAAAGGCAAGGCAAGGCAAGGCAAAAGGCAAGGCAAAAGGCAAGGCAAGGCAAGGCGAGGCAAAAGGCAAGGCAAGGCAAGGCAAAAGGCAAAACGCAAGGCAAAAGTCAAGGCAAATGGCAAGGCAAGTCAAGTCAAAAGGCAAGGCAAAAGGCAAGGCATGACAAAGCTGAAGGCAAGGCAAAGCAAGGCAAGGCAAAAGGCAAGGCAAAAGGCAAGGCAAGGCAAGGCAAAAGGCAAGGCAAAGCAAGGCAAGGCAAAAGGCAAGGCAAAAGGCAAGGCAAAAGGCAAGGCAAGGCAAGGCAAGGCAAAAGGCACGGCAAAAGGCAATGCAAGGCAAGGCAAAAGGCAAGGCAAAAGGCAAGGCAAGGCAAGGCAAAAGGCAAGGCAAAGCAAGGCAAGGCAAAAGGCAAGGCAAAAGGCAAGGCAAAAGGCAAGGCAAGGCAAGGCAAGGCAAAAGGCAAGGCAAAAGGCAAGACAAGGCAAGGCAAGGCAAAATACAAGGCAAAAGGCAAGACAAGGCAAGGCAAGGCAAAATACAAGGCAAAAGGCAAGGCAAAAGGCGAGGCAAGGCAAGACAAGGCAAAAGGCAATGCAAGGCAAGGCAAAAGGCAAGGCAAAAGGCAAGGCAAAAGGCAAGGCAAGGCAAAAGAAAAGGCAAAAGGCAAGGCAAGTCAAGGCAAAAGGCAAGGCAAAAGGCAAGGCAAAAGGCAAGGCAAGGCAAGGCATGGCAAAAGGCAAGGCAAGGCAAGGCAAAAGGCAAGGCAAAGCAAGGCAAGGCAAAAGGCAAGGCAAAAGGCAAGGCAAAAGGCAAGGCAAGGCAAGGCAAGGCAAAAGGCACGGCAAAAGGCAATGCAAGGCAAGGCAAAAGGCAAGGCAAAAGGCAAGGCAAAAGGCAAGGCAAGGCAAGGCAAAAGGCAAGGCAAAGCAAGGCAAGGCAAAAGGCAAGGCAAAAGGCAAGGCAAAGCAAGGCAAGGCAAAAGGCAATGCAAAAGGCAAGGCAAAAGGCAAGGCAAGGCAAGGCAAGGCAAAAGGCAAGGCAAAAGGCAAGACAAGGCAAGGCAAGGCAAAATACAAGGCAAAAGGCAAGGCAAAATGCGAGGCAAGGCAAGACAAGGCAAAAGACAAGGCAAAAGGCAAGGCAACTCAAGGCAAAAGGCAAGGCAAAAGGCAAGGCAAAAGGCTAGGCAAGGCAAAATGCACGGCAAAAGACAAGGCAAGGCAAGGCAAAAGGCAAGGCAAAAGGCCAGGCAAAAGGCAAGGCAAGGCAAGGCAAGGCAAAAGACAAGGCAAAAGGCAAGGCAAGTCAAGGCAAAAGGCAATGCAAAAGGCAAGGCAAAAGGCAAGGCAAGGCAAAAGGCACGGCAAAAGGCAAGGCAAGGCAAGGCACAAGGCAAGGCAAAAGGCAAGGCAAGTCAAGGCAAAAGGCAAGGCAAAAGAAAAGGCAAGGCAACGCAAAAGTTAAGGCAAAAGGCAAGGCAAGGCAAGGCAAGGCAAAAGGTAAGGCAAAAGGCAAAGCAAGGCAAGGCATGGCAAAAGGTAAGGCAAAAGACAAGGCAAGGCAAGGCAAAAGTCAAGGCAAAAGACAAGGCAAGGCAGGACAAGGCGAAAGGCAAGGCGAAAGGCAAGGCAAGGAAAGGTAAGGCAAATGGCAAGGCAAAAGGAAAGGCAACGCAAGGCAAGGCAAAAGGCAAGGCAAAAGGCAAAGGAAGGAAAGGCAAGGCAAAAGACAAGGCAAAAGGCAAGGCAAGAGGCAAGGCAAGGCAAGGCAGGGCAAAAGGCAAGGCAAAAGGCAAGGCAAGGCAAGGCAAGGCAATTGACAACGCAAAAGGCAAGACAAGGCAAGACAAGGAAAAATGCAAGGCAAAAGGCAAGGCAAGGCAAGGCAAAAGGCAAGGCAAAAGGCAAGGCAAGGCAAGGCGAGGCAAAAAGCGAGGCAAAAAGCAAAGCAAGGCAAGGCAAGGCAAAAGGCAAGGCAAAAGGCAAGGAAAGGCGAGGCAAAAGGCAAGGCAAGGCAAAAGGTAAGGCAAAAGGCAAGGTAAAATGCAAGGTAAGGCAAGGCAAAAGGCAAGGCAAGGCAAGGCAAGGCAAAAGGCAAGGCAAGGCAAAAGGCAAGGCAAAAGGCAAGGCAAGGCAAGGCAAGGCAAAAGGCAAGGCAAAAGGCAAGGCAAGGCAAGGCAAGGAAAAAGGCAAGGCAAAAGGCAAGGCAAAAGGCAAGGCAAAAGGCAATGCGAAAGGCAAGTGAAGGCAAGGCAGGGCAAAATGCAAGGCAAAAGGCAAGGCAAAAGGCAAGGCAAGGCAAAAGGCAAGGCAAAAGGCAAGTCAAGGCAAGGCAAGGCAAGACAAGGCAAAAGACAAGGCAAAAGTCAAGGCAACTCAAGGCAAAAGGCAAGGCAAAAGGCATGGCAAAAGGCTGGGCAAGGCAAAATGCACGGCAAAAGACAAGGCACGGCAAGGCAAAAAGCAAGGCAAAAGGCCAGGCAAAAGGCAAGGCAAGGCAAGGCAAGGCAAAAGACAAGGCAAAAGGCAAGGCAAGTCAAGGCAAAAGGCAATGCAAAAGGCAAGGCAAAAGGCAAGGCAAGGCAAAAGGCAGGGCAAAAGGCAATGCAAGGCAAGGCAAGGCAAAAGACAAGGCAAAACGCAAGGCAAGTCAAGGCAAAAGGCAAGGCAAAAGGCAAGGCAAAAGGCAAGGCAAGGCAAAAGGCACGGCAAAAGAAAAGGCAAGGCAACGCAAAAGTTAAGGCAAAAGGCAAGGCAAGGCAAGGCAAAAGGCAAGGCAAAAGGCAAAGCAAGGCAAGGCATGGCAAAAGGCAAGGCAAAAGACAAGGCAAGGCAAGGCAAAAGACAAGGCAAAAGACAAGGCAAGGTAAAAGACAAGGCGAAAGGCAAGGCAAAAGGCAAGGCAAGGAAAGGTAAGGCAAAAGGCAAGGCAAAAGGGAAGGCAAGGCAAGGCAAAAGGCAAGGCAAGGCAAGGCAATGCAAAAGGCAAGGCAAAAGGCAAGGCAAAAGGGAAGGCAAGGCAAGGCAAAAGGCAAGGCAAGGCAAGGCAATGCAAAACATAAGGCAAAAGGCAAGGCAAGGCAAAGCAGAAGGCAAGGCAAGGCAAGGCAAGGCAAAAGGCAAGGCAAAAGGCAAGGCAAGGCAAGGCAAAAGGCACGGCAAAAGACAAGGCAAGGCAAGGCGAGGCAAAAAGCAAGGCAAGGCAAGGCAAGGCAAAAGGCAAGGCAAAAGGCAAGGCAAGGCGAGGCAAAAGGAAAGGCAAGGCAAAAGGCAAGGCAAAAGGCAAGGTAAAATGCAAGGTAAGGCAAGGCAAAAGGCAAGGCAAGGCAAGGCAAGGCAAAAGGCAAGGCAAGGCAAAAGGCAAGGCAAAAGGCAAGGCAAGGCAAAAGGCAAGGCAAAAGGCAAGGCAAGGCAAGGCAAGGCAAAAGACAAGCCAAAAGGCAAGGCAAGGCAAGGCAAGGAAAAAGGCAAGGCAAAAGGCAAGTCAAAAGGCAAGGCAAAAGGCAATGCGAAAGGCAAGTGAAGGCAAGGCAGGGCAAAATGCAAGACAAAAGGCAAGGCAAAAGGCAAGGCAAGGCAAGGCAAGGCAAAAGGCAAGGCAAAAGGCAAGACAAGGCAAGGCAAGGCAAAATACAAGGCAAAAGGCAAGGCAAAAGGCGAGGCAAGGCAAGACAAGGCAAAAGGCAATGCAAGGCAAGGCAAAAGGCAAGGCAAAAGGCAAGGCAAAAGGCAAGGCAAGGCAAGGCAAGGCAAAAGACAAGGCAAAAGGCAAGGCAAGTCAAGGCAAAAGGCAAGGCAAAAGGCAAGGCAAAAGGCAAGGCAAGGCAAGGCATGGCAAAAGGCAAGGCAAAAGACAAGGCAAGGCAACGCACAAGTTAAGGCAAAAGGCAAGGCAAGGCAAGGCAAAAGGCAAGGCAAAAGGCAAAGCAAGGCAAGGCATGGCAAAAGGCAAGGCAAAAGACAAGGCAAAGCAAGGCAAAGCATGGCAAAAGGCAAGGCAAAAGACAAGGCAAGGCAAGGCAAAAGACAAGGCAAAAGACAAGGCAAGGCAGGACAAGGCGAAAGGCAAGGCAAAAGGCAAGGCAAGGAAAGGTAAGGCAAAAGGCAAGGCAAAAGGGAAGGCAAGGCAAGGCAAAAGGCAAGGCAAGGCAAGGCAATGCAAAAGGCAAGGCAAAAGGCAAGGAAAGGCAAAGCAGAAGGCAAGGCAAGGCAAGGCAAGGCAAAAGGCAAGGCAAAAGGCAAGGCAAGGCAAGGCAAAAGGCAAGGCAAAAGGCAAGGCAAGGCAAGGCAAAAGGCAAGGCAAAAGGCAAAGCAAAAGGGAAGGCAAGGCAAGGCAAAAGGCAAGGCAAGGCAATGCAAAAGGCAAGGCAAAAGGCAAGGCAAGGCAAAGCAAAAGGCAAGGCAAGGCAAGGCAAGGCAAAAGGCAAGGCAAAAGGCAAGGCAAGGCAAGGCAAAAGGCAAGGCAAAAGGCAAGGCAAGGCAAGGCGAGGCAAAAGGCAAGGCAAGGCAAGGCAAAAGGCAAAAGGCAAGGCAAAAGTCAAGGCAAAAGGCAAGGCAAGTCAAGTCAAAAGGCAAGGTAAAATGCAAGGCAAGGCAAGGCACAAGGCAAGGTAAGGCAGGGCAAAAGGCAAGGCAAGGCAAGGCAAAAGGCAAGGCAAGGCAAGGCAAAAGGCAAGGCAAGGCAAGGCAAGGCAAGGCAAAAGGCAAGGCAAAAGGGAAGGCAAGGCAAGGCAAAAGGCAAGGCAAGGCAAAAGGCAAGGCAAGGCAAGGCAATGCAAAGGGCAAGGCAAATGGCAAGGCAAAAGGGAAGGCAAGGCAAGGCAAAAGGCAAGGCAAGGCAAGGCAATGCAAAAGGCAAGGCAAAAGGCAAGGCATGACAAAGCAGAAGGCAAGGCAAAGCAAGGCAAGGCAAAAGGCAAGGCAAAAGGCAAGGCAAGGCAAGGCAAAAGGCAAGGCAAAAGGCAAGGCAAGGCAAGGCGAGGCAAAAGGCAAGGCAAGGCAAGGCAAAAGGCAAAAGGCAAGGCAAAAGTCAAGGCAAATGGCAAGGCAAGTCAAGTCAAAAGGCAAGGCAAAAGGCAAGGCATGACAAAGCTGAAGGCAAGGCAAAGCAAGGCAAGGCAAAAGGCAAGGCAAAAGGCAAGGCAAGGCAAGGCAAAAGGCAAGGCAAAGCAAGGCAAGGCAAAAGGCAAGGCAAAAGGCAAGGCAAAAGGCAAGGCAAGGCAAGGCAAGGCAAAAGGCACGGCAAAAGGCAATGCAAGGCAAGGCAAAAGGCAAGGCAAAAGGCAAGGCAAGGCAAGGCAAAAGGCAAGGCAAAGCAAGGCAAGGCAAAAGGCAAGGCAAAAGGCAAGGCAAAAGGCAAGGCAAGGCAAGGCAAGGCAAAAGGCAAGGCAAAAGGCAAGACAAGGCAAGGCAAGGCAAAATACAAGGCAAAAGGCAAGACAAGGCAAGGCAAGGCAAAATACAAGGCAAAAGGCAAGGCAAAAGGCGAGGCAAGGCAAGACAAGGCAAAAGGCAATGCAAGGCAAGGCAAAAGGCAAGGCAAAAGGCAAGGCAAAAGGCAAGGCAAGGCAAAAGAAAAGGCAAAAGGCAAGGCAAGTCAAGGCAAAAGGCAAGACAAGGCAAGGCAAGGCAAAATACAAGGCAAAAGGCAAGGCAAAAGGCGAGGCAAGGCGAGGCAAAAGGAAAGGCAAGGCAAAAGGCAAGGCAAAAGGCAAGGCAAAAGGCAAGGCAAAAGGCAAGGCAAAAGGCAAGGCAAGGCAAAAGAAAAGGCAAGGCAAAAGGCAAGGCAAAAGGCAAGGCAAAAGGCAATGCGAAAGGCAAGTGAAGGCAAGGCAGGGCAAAATGCAAGGCAAAAGTCAAGGCAAAAGGCAAGGCAAGGCAAGGCAAGGCAAAAGGCAAGGCAAAAGGCAAGTCAAGGCAAGGCAAGGCAAGACAAGGCAAAAGACAAGGCAAAAGGCAAGGCAACTCAAGGCAAAAGGCAAGGCAAAAGGCATGGCAAAAGGCTAGGCAAGGCAAAATGCACGGTAAAAGACAAGGCACGGCAAGGCAAAAAGCAAGGCAAAAGGCCAGGCAAAAGGCAAGGCAAGGAAAGGCAAGGCAAAAGACAAGGCAAAAGGCAAGGCAAGTCAAGGCAAAAGGCAAGGCAAAAGGCAAGGCAAGGCAAAGCAAGGCAAAAGGCAAGGCAAAAGTCAAGGCAAAAGGCAAGGCAAGTCAAGTCAAAAGGCAAGGCAAAAGGCAAGGCAAGGCAAAGCAAGGCAAAAGGCAAGGCAAAAGTCAAGGCAAAAGGCAAGGCAAGTCAAGTCAAAAGGCAAGGCAAAAGGCAAGGCAAGGCAAGGCAAAAGGCAAGGCAAAAGGCAAGGCAAAAGGCAAGGCAAGGCAAGGCAAGGCAAAAGGCAAGGCAAAAGGGAAGGCAAGGCAAGGCAAAAGGCAAGGCAAGGCAATGCAAAAGGCAAGGCAAAACGCAAGGCAAGGCAAAGCAAAAGGCAAGGCAAAAGGCAAGGCAAGGCAAAAGGCAAGGCAAAAGGCAAGGCAAGGCAAGGCAAAATGCAAGGCAAAAGGCAAGGCAAGGCAAGGCGAGGCAAAAGGCAAGGCAAGGCAAGGCAAGGCAAAAGGCAAGGCAAAAGTCAAGGCAAAAGGCAAGGCAAGTCAAGTCAAAAGGCAAGGTAAAATGCAAGGCAAGGCAAGGCACAAGGCAAGGTAAGGCAAGGCAAAAGGCAAGGCAAGGCAAGGCAAAAGGCAAGGCAAGGCAAGGCAAAAGGCAAGGCAAGGCAAGGCAAGGCAAGGCAAAAGGCAAGGCAAAAGGGAAGGCAAGGCAAGGCAAAAGGCAAGGCAAGGCAAGGCAATGCAAAAGGCAAGGAAAAAGGCAAGGCAAAAGGGAAGGCAAGGCAAGGCAAAAGGCAAGGCAAGGCAAGGCAATGCAAAAGGCAAGGCAAAAGGCAAGGCAAGGCAAAGCAGAAGGCAAGGCAAGGCAAGGCAAGGCAAAAGGCAAGGCAAAAGGCAAGGCAAGGCAAGGCAAAAGGCAAGGCAAAAGGCAAGGCAAGGCAAGGCGAGGCAAAAAGCGAGGCAAAAAGCAAAGCAAGGCAAGGCAAGGTAAAAGGCAAGGCAAAAGGCAAGGAAAGGCGAGGCAAAAGGCAAGGCAAGGCAAAAGGCAAGGCAAAAGGCAAGGTAAAATGCAAGGTAAGGCAAGGCAAAAGGCAAGGCAAGGCAAGGCAAGGCAAAAGGCAAGGCAAGGCAAAAGGCAAGGCAAAAGGCAAGGCAAGGCAAGGCAAGTCAAAAGGCAAGGCAAAAGGCAAGGCAAGGCAAGGCAAGGCAAAAGGCAAGGCAAAAGGCAAAGCAAGGCAAGGCATGGCAAAAGGCAAGGCAAAAGACAAGGCAAGGCAAGGCAAAAGACAAGGCAAGGCAAGGCAAAAGACAAGGCAAAAGACAAGGCAAGGCAGGACAAGGCGAAAGGCAAGGCAAAAAAAAGGCAAGGAAAGGTAAGGCAAAAGGCAAGGCAAAAGGCAAGGCAAAAGGCAAAGCAAGGCAAAAGGCAAGGCAAAGGGCAAGGTAAAATGCAAGGTAAGGCAAGGCAAAAGGCAAGGCAAGGCAAGGCAAAAGGCAAGGCAAGGCAAAAGGCAAGGCAAAAGTCAAGGCAAGGCAAGGCAAGGCAAAAGACAAGGCAAAAGACAAGGCAAGGAAAGGAAAGGCAAAATGCAAGACAAAAGGCAAGGTAAAAGGCAAGGCAAAAGGCAATGCGAAAGGCAAGTGAAGGCAAGGCAGGGCAAAATGCAAGGCAAAAGGCAAGGCAAAAGGCAAGGCAAGGCAAGGCAAGGCAAAAGGCAAGGCAAAAGGCAAGACAAGGCAAGGCAAGGCAAAATACAAGGCAAAAGGCAAGGCAAAAGGCAAGGCAAGGCAAGACAAGGCAAAAGACAAGGCAAAAGGCAAGGCAACTCAAAGCAAAAGGCAAGGCAAAAGGCAAGGCAAAAGGCTAGGCAAGGCAAAATGCACGGCAAAAGACAAGGCAAGGCAAGGCAAAAGGCAAGGCAAAAGGCCAGGCAAAAGGCAAGGCAAGGAAAGGCAAGGAAAAAGACAAGGCAAAAGGCAAGGTAAGTCAAGGCAAAAGGCAAGTCAAGTCAAGGCAAAAGGCAATGCAAAAGGCAAGGCAAAAGCCAAGGCAAGGCAAAAGGCACGGCAAAAGGCAAGGCAAGGCAAGGAACAAGGCAAGGCAAAAGGCAAGGCAAAAGGCAAGGCAAGGCAAGGCAAGGCAAAAGACAAGGCAAAAGGCAAGGCAAGGCAAGGCAAGGAAAAAGGCAAGGCAAAAGGCAAGGCAAAAGGCAAGGCAAAAGGCAATGCGAAAGGCAAGTGAAGGCAAGGCAGGGCAAAATGCAAGACAAAAGGCAAGGCAAAAGGCAAGGCAAGGCAAGGCAAGGCAAAAGGCAAGGCAAAAGGCAAGACAAGGCAAGCCAAGGCAAAATACAAGGCAAAAGGCAAGGCAAAAGGCGAGGCAAGGCAAGACAAGGCAAAAGACAAGGCAAAAGGCAAGGCAACTCAAGGCAAAAGGCAAGGCAAAAGGCAAGGCAAAAGGCAAGGCAAAAGGCAAGGCAAAAGGCAAAGCAAGGCAAGGCATGGCAAAAGGCAAGGCAAAAGACAAGGCAAGGCAAGGCAAAAGACAAGGCAAAAGACAAGGCAAGGCAGGACAAGGCGAAAGGCAAGGCAAAAGGCAAGGCAAGGAAAGGTAAGGCAAATGGCAAGGCAAAAGGCAAGACAAAAGGCAAGGCAAAGCAAAAGGCAACGCAAGGCAAAAGGCAAGGCAAAAGGCAGGCAAGGCAAAGACAATGCAAAAGGCAAGGCAAGGCAAGACAAGCCAAAAGGCAAGCCAAGGCAAGGCAAGGCAAAAGGCAAGGCAAGAGGCAAGGCAAGGCATGGCAATGCAAAAGGCAAGGCAAAAGGCAAGGCAAGACAAGGCAAAAGGCAAGGCAAGGCAAGGCAAGGCAAGGCAAAAGGCAAGGCAAGGCAAGGCAAGGCAAAAGGCAGGGCAAAAGGCAATGCAAGGCACGGCAAGGCAAAAGGCAAGGCAGAAGACAAGGCAAGGCAAGGCAATGCAAAAGACAAGGCAAAAGGCAAGACAAGGCAAGGCAAGGCAAAAGGCAAGACAAAAGGCAAGGCAAAAGGCAAGGCAAGGCAAGGCAAATGGCAAGGCAAAAGGCAAGGCAAGGCAAGGCAAGGAAAAAGGCAACGCAAAAGGCAAGGCAAGGCAAGGCAAGGCAGGGCAAGGCAGGGCAAGGCAAGGCAAGGCAAGGCAAGGCAAGGCAGGGCAAGGCAAGGCAAGGCAAGGCAAGGCAAGGCAAGGCAAGGAAAGGCAAGGCAGGTCAAGGCAGGAAAAGGCAAGGCAAGGCAAGGCAAGGCAAGGCGAGGCAAGGCGAGGCAAGGCGAGGCAAGGCGAGGCAAGCGCGGAAAGGCGCGGAAAGGCAAGGAAAGGCAAGGAAAGGCAAGGAAAGGCAAGGAACGGAAGGAAAGGCAAGGAACGGAAAGGCAAGGAACGGAAAGGCAAGGAACGGAAAGGCAAGGAACGGAAAGGAACGGAAAGGCAAGGAACGGAAAGGAACGGAAAGGCAAGGAAAGGCAAGGAAAGGCAAGGCAAGGCAAGGCAAGGAAAGGCAAGGAAAGGCAAGGAAAGGCAAGGAAAGGCAAGGAAAGGCAAGGAAGGGCAAGGAAAGGCAAGGAAAGGCAAGGAAAGGCAAGGAAAGGCAAGGAGAGGAAAGGAGAGGAAAGGAGAGGTAAAGAGAGGAGAGGAGAGGAGAGGAGAGGAGAGGAGAGGAGAGGAGAGGAGAGGAGAGGAGAGGAGAGGAGAGGAGAGGAAAGGAAAGGAAAGGAAAGGAAAGGAAAGGAAAGGAAAGGAAAGGAAAGGAAAGGAAAGGAAAGGAAAGGAAAGGAAAGGAAAGGAAAGGAAAGGAAAGGAAAGGAAAGGAAAGGAAAGGAAAGGAAAGGAAAGGAAAGGAAAGGAAAGGAAAGGAAAGGAAAGGAAAGGAAAGGAAAGGAAAGGAAAGGAAAGGAAAGGAAAGGAAAGGAAAGGAAAGGAAAGGAAAGGAAAGTCAAAAGGCAAGACAAAAGGCAAGGCAAGGCAAGGCAAAAAGCAAGTCAAGGCAAGACAAAAGACAAGGCAATGCAAGGCAAGGCAAAAGGAAAGGCAAAAGGCAAGGCAAGGCAAGGCAAAAGGCAAGGCAAAAGGCAAGGCAAGCCAAGGCAGTACAAAAGGCAAGGCAAAAGGCAAGCCTGGGCAGGCAAAAGGCAAGGCAAAAGGCAAGGCAAAAAGCAAGGCAAGGCAAGGCAAGGCAAAAGGCATGGCAAGGCAAGGCAAAAGGCGAGGCAAAAGGAAAGGCAAGGCAAGGCAAGACAAAAGTCAAGGCAAAAAGCAAGGCAAAAGGCATGGCAAGGCAAGGCAAAAGGCGAGGCAAAAGGAAAGGCAAGGCAAGGCAAGGCAAAAGTCAAGGCAAAAAGCAAGGCAAAAGGCATGGCAAGGCAAGGCAAAAGGCAAGGCAAAAGGCAAGGGAAGGCAAGGAAAGGCAAAAGGCAAGGCAAAAGGCAAGTCAAGAGGCAAGGCAAGGCAAGGCAGAGCAAAAGGCAAGGCAAAAGGCAAGGCAAGGCAAGACAAGGGAAAATACAAGGCAAAAGGCAAGGCAAGGCAAGGCATGGCAAGGCAAGGCAAGGCAAAAGGCAAGGCAAAAGGCAAGGCAATGCAAGGCAAAAACAAGGCAATGCAAGGCAAAAGGCAAGGCAAAAGGCAAGGCAAGGCAAGGCAAGGCAAGGCAAAAGGCAAGGCAAGGCAAGGACAGGAAACAGGCAAGGCAAAAGGCAAGGCAAGGCAAGGCAAGGCAAAAGGCAGGCCAAAAGGCAAGGCAAGGCAAGGCAAGGCAAAAGGCAAGGCAAAAGGCAAGGCAAGGCAAGGCAAAATACAAGGCAAAAGGCAAGGCAAAGCAGGGCAAGGCAAAAGGCAAGGCACAAGGCAAGCCAATGCAAGGCAGGGCAAAAGGCAAGGCAAAAGACAAGGCAAGGCAAGGTAAAAGACAAGGCAAGGCAAGGCAAGGCAAAAGGCAAGGCAAAAGACAAGGCAAGTCAAGGCAAGGCAAAAGACAAGACAAAAGGAAAGGCAAAACGCAAGGCAAGGCAAGGTAAGACAAATGGCAAGGCAGAAGACAAGGAAAGGCAAAGCAAGGCAAAAGGCAAGGCAATGGACAAGGCAAAAGGAAAGGCAAGGCAAAGGCAAGGCAAAAGGCAAGGCAAGACAAGGCAAAATGCAAGGCAAGGCAAAAGGCAAGGAAAGGCAAGGCAAGGCAAAAAGCAAGGCAAAAGGCAAGGCAAGGCAAGGCAAGGCAAAAGGCAAGGCAAAAGGCAACGCAAGGCAAGGCAAAAGGCAAGGCAAAAGGCAAGGCAGGGCAAGAATAGGCCAAAAGGCAAGGCAAAAGGCAAGGCGAGGCAAGACAAGGCAAAAGGCAAGGCAAGGCAAGGCAAGGCAAAAGACAAGGCAAAAGGCAAGGCAAGGCAAGGGAAAATGCAAAGCAAAAGGCAAGGCAAGGCAAGTCAAAAGGCAAGGCAAAAGGCAAGAAGAGGCAAGGCAAAAGGCAAGGCAAGACAAAAGGCAAAGCAAAAGGCAAGGCAAGGCAATGCAAGGCAAGGCAAGGCAAAAGGCAAGGCAAGGCAAGGCAAGGCAAAAGGCAAGGCAAAAGGCAAGGAAAGGCAAGGCAAAAGGCAAGGAAAGGCAAGGCAAAAGACAAGGCAAACGGCAAGGCAAAAGGCAAGGCAAGGCAAGGAAAAAGGCAAGGCTAAAGGCAAGGCAAGGCAAGGCAAGACAAAAGGCAAGGCAAAAGGCAAGGCAAGGCAAGGCAAGGCAAAAGGCAGACAAAAGGCAAGGCAAGGCAAGGCCGGGCAAAAGGCAAGGCAAAAGACAAGGCAAGAGGCAACGCAAGGCAAGGCAGGGCAAAAGGAAAGGCAAAAGGCAAGGCAAGGCAAGGCAAGGCAAAAGGCAAGGCAAAAGGCAAGCCAAGGCAAGACAAGGGAAATTGCAAGGCAAAAGGCAAGGCAAGTCAAGGCAAAAGGCAAGGCAAAAGGCAAGGCAAAAGGCAAGGCAAAGCAAGGCAAGGCAAAAGGCAAGGCAAAAGGCAAGGCAAGTCAAGTCAAAAGGCCAGGCAAAATGCAAGGCAAGGCAAGGCACAAGGCAAGGTAAGGCAAGGCAAAAGGAAAGGCAAGGCAAGGCAAAAGGCAAGGCAAAAGACAAGGCAAGGCAAGGAAAAAGGCAAGGCAAAAGGCAAGGCAAGGCAAGGCAAGGCAAGGCAAAAGGCAAGGCAAAAGGCAAGGAACGGCAAGAATAGGCAAAAGACAAGGCAAAAGGCAAGGCAAGGCAAAGGAAAAGGCAAAGCAAAAGGCAAGGCAAGGCAAGGCAAAACACAAGGCAAAAGGCAAGGCGAGGCAAGGCAAAAGTCAACGCAAGGCAAAAGACAAGCCAAAAGGCAAGGCAAGGCAATGCAAGGCAAGGCAAGGCAAAAGGCAAGGCAAGGCAAGGCAAGACAAAAGGCAAGGCAAAAGGCAAGGCAAGGCAAGGCAAAAGACAAGGCAAAAGGCAAGGCAAAAGGCAAGGCAAGGCAAGGAAAAAGGCAAGGCTAAAGGCAAGGCAAGGCAAGGCAAGGCAAAAGGCAAGGCAAATGGCAAGGCAAGGCAAGGCAAAAGGCAAGACAAAAGGCAAGGCAAGGCAAGGCAAAAGGCAAGGCAAAATGCAAGGCAAAAGGCAAGGCAAGGCAAGGCAAGGCAAAGGCAAGGCAATGCAAAAGACAAGGCAAAGGCAAGGCAATGCAATAGACAAGGCAAAGGCAAGGCAAGGCAAAGCAAGGCAAAAGGCAAGGCAAAAGGCATGGCAAGGAAAGGCAAAAGGCAAGGCAAAAGGAAAGGCAAGGCAAGGCAGGGCAAAAGGCAAGGCAAAAGGCAACGCAAGAGGCAAGGCAAGGCAAGTGAGGGCAAAAGGCAAGGCAAAAGGCAAGGCAAGGCAAGAAAAGCGAAAATGCAAGGCAAAAGGCAAGCCAAGGCAAGGCAAAAGGCAAGGCAAAAGGCAAGGCAAGGCAAGGCAAGGCAAAAGGCAAGGCAAAAGGCAAGGCAAGGCAAGGCAAGGCAAAAGGCAAGGCAAAAGTCAAGGAAAAAGGCAAGTCAAGTCAAAAGGCAAGGCAAAATGCAAGGCAAGGCACAAGGCAAGGTAAGGCAAGGCAAAAGGCAAGGCAAGGCAAGGCAAAAGGCAAGGCAAAAGGCAAGGCAAGAGGCATGGCAAGGCAAGGCAAGGCAGGGCAAAAGGCAAGGCAAAAGGCAAGGCAAGGCAAGACAAGGGAAAATACAAGGCAAAAGGCAAGGCAAGGCAAGGCATGGCAAGGCAAGGCAAGGCAAAAGGCAAGGCAAAAGGCAAGGCAATGCAAGGCAAAACCAAGGCAATGCAAGGCAAAAGGCAAGGCAAAAGGCAAGGCAAGGCAAGGCAAGGCAAGGCAAAAGGCAAGGCAAGGCAAGGACAGGAAACAGGCAAGGCAAAAGGCAAGGCAAGGCAAGGCAAGGCAAAAGGCAAGGCAAAAGGCAAGGCAAGGCAAGGCAAGGCAAAAGGCAAGGCAAAAGGCAAGGCAAGGCAAGGCAAAATACAAGGCAAAAGGCAAGGCAAAGCAGGGCAAGGCAAAAGGCAAGGCAAAAGGCAAGCCAATGCAAGGCAGGGCAAAAGGCAAGGCAAAAGACAAGGCAAGGCAAGGTAAAAGACAAGGCAAGGCAAGGCGAGGTAAAAGACAAGGCAAGGCAAGGCAAGGCAAAAGGCAAGGCAAAAGACAAGGCAAGGCAAGGCAAGGCAAAAGACAAGGCAAAAGGAAAGGCAAAACGCAAGGCAAGGCAAGGTAAGACAAATGGCAAGGCAAAAGACAAGGAAAGGCAAGGCAAGGCAAAAGGCAAGGCAATGCAAAAGACAAGGCAAAAGGAAAGGCAAGGCAAAGGCAAGGCAAAAGGCAAGGCAAGACAAGGCAAAATGCAAGGCAAGCAAAAGGCAAGGAAAGGCAAGGCAAGGCAAAAGGCAAGGCAAAAGGCAAGGCAAGGCAAGGCAAGGCAAAAGGCAAGGCAAAAGGCAACGCAAGGCAAGGCAAAAGGCAAGGCAAAAGGCAAGGCAGGGCAAGAATAGGCAAAAGGCAAGGCAAAAGGCAAGGCGAGGCAAGACAAGGCAAAAGGCAAGGCAAGGCAAGGCAAGGCAAGGCAAAAGACAAGGCAAAAGGCAAGGCAAGGCAAGGGAAGATGCAAAGCAAAAGGCAAGGCAAGGCAAGTCAAAAGGCAAGGCAAAAGGCAAGACGAGGCAAGGCAAAAGGCAAGGCAAGACAAAAGGCAAGGCAAAAGGCAAGGCAAGGCAATGCAAGGCAAGGCAAGGCAAAAGGCAAGGCAAGGCAAGGCAAGGCAAAAGGCAAGGCAAAAGGCAAGGAAAGGCAAGGCAAAAGGCAAGGAAAGGCAAGGCAAAAGACAAGGCAAACGGCAAGGCAAAAGGCAAGGCAAGGCAAGGAAAAAGGCAAGGCTAAAGGCAAGGCAAGGCAAGGCAAGACAAAAGGCAAGGCAAAAGGCAAGGCAAGGCAAGGCAAGGCAAAAGGCAAGACAAAAGGCAAGGCAAGGCAAGGCCGGGCAAAAGGCAAGGCAAAAGGCAAGGCAAGAGGCAACGCAAGGCAAGGCAGGGCAAAAGGAAAGGCAAAAGGCAAGGCAAGGCAAGGCAAGGCAAAAGGCAAGGCAAAAGGCAAGCCAAGGCAAGACAAGGGAAATTGCAAGGCAAAAGGCAAGGCAAGTCAAGGCAAAAGGCAAGGCAAAAGGCAAGGCAAAAGGCAAGGCAAAGCAAGGCAAGGCAAAAGGCAAGGCAAAAGGCAAGGCAAGGCAAGGCAAGGCAAAAGGCAAGGCAAAAGGCAAGGCAAAAGCCAAGGCAAGTCAAGTCAAAAGGCAAGGCAAGGCAAGGCAAAAGGCAAGGCAAAAGGCAAGGCAAGGCAAGGCAAGGAAAGGCAAGGCAAAAGGCAAGGCAAAAGGGAAGGCAAGGCAAGGCAAAAGGCAAGGCAAGGCAAGGCAAAAGGCAAGGCAAGGCAAGGCAATGCAAAAGGCAAGGCAAAAGGCAAGGCAAGGCAAAGCAAAAGGCAAGGCAAGGCAAGGCAAGGCAAAAGGCAAGGCAAAAGGCAAGGCAAGGCAAGGCAAAAAGCAAGGCAAAAGGGAAGGCAAGGCAAGGCAAGGCAAAAGGCAAGGCAAAATGCAAGGCAAGGCGAGGCAAAAGGCAAGGCAAGGCAAAGGCAAAAGGCAAGGCAAAAGGCAAGGCAAGGCGACGCAAAAGGCAAGGCAAGGCAAAGGCATGGCAAAAGGCAAAGCAAGGAAAGGCAAAATGCAAGGCAAGACAAAAGGCAAGGCAAGCCAAGGCAAGGCAAAAGGCAAGGCAAGAGGCATGGCAAGGCAAGGCAAGGCAAAAGGCAAGACAAAAGGCAAGGCAAGGCAAGGCAAGGCAAAAGGCAAGGCAAAAGGCAAGGCAAGGCGAGGCAAAAGGCAAGGCAAGGCAAAGGCATGGCAAAAGGCAAAGCAAGGAAAGGCAAAATGCAAGGCAAGACAAAAGGCAAGGCAAGCCAAGGCAAGGCAAAAGGCAAGGCAAATGGCAAGGCAAGGCAAGGCAAGGCAAAAGGCAAGGCAAAAGGCAAGGCAAGGCAAGGCAAAAGGCAAGGCAAGGCAAGGCAAAAGGCAAGGCAAAAGGCAAGGCACGGCAAGAATAGGCAAAAGACAAGGCAAAAGGCAAGGCAAGGCAAAGGAAAAGGCAAAGCAAAAGGCAAGGCAAGGCAAGGCAAAACACAAGGCAAAAGGCAAGGCGAGGCAAGGCAAAAGTCAACGCAAGGCAAAAGACAAGCCAAAAGGCAAGGCAAGGCAATGCAAGGCAAGGCAAGGCAAAAGGCAAGGCAAGGCAAGGCAAGGCAAAAGGCAAGGCAAAAGGAAAGGCAAGGCAAGGCAAAAGACAAGGCAAAAGGCAAGGCAAAAGGCAAGGCAAGGCAAGGAAAAAGGCAAGGCTAAAGGCAAGGCAAGGCAAGGCAAGGCAAAAGGCAAGGCAAATGGCAAGGCAAGGCAAGGCAAAAGGCAAGACAAAAGGCAAGGCAAGGCAAGGCAAGGCAAAAGGCAAGGCAAAAGGCAAGGCAAGGCAAGGCAAGGCAAAAGGCAAGGTAAAAGGCAAGGCAAGGCAAGCCTAGGCAAAAGGCAAGGCAAAAGACAAGGCAAGGAAAGGAAAAAGACAAGGCAAGGAAAGGTAAGACAAATGGCAAGACAAAAGGCAAGGAAAGGCAAGGCAAGGCAAAGGCAAGGCAATGCAAAAGACAAGGCAAAGGCAAGGCAAGGCAAAGAAAGGCAAAAGGCAAGGCAAAAGGCAAAAGGCAAGGCAAGGCAAGGCAAAAGGCAAGGCAAAAGGCAAGGCAAAAGGCATGGCAAGGCAAGGCAAAAGGCAAGGCAAAAGGAAAGGCAAGGCAAGGCAGGGCAAAAGGCAAGGCAAAAGGCAACGCAAGAGGCAAGGCAAGGCAAGTGAGGGCAAAAGGCAAGGCAAAAGGCAAGGCAAGGCAAGGCAAGGCAAAAGGCAAGGCAAAAGGCAAGCCAAGGCAAGAAAAGCGAAAATGCAAGGCAAAAGGCAAGGCAAGGCAAGGCAAAAGGCAAGGCAAAATGCAAGGCAAGGCGAGGCAAAAGGCAAGGCAAGGCAAAGGCAAAAGGCAAGGCAAAAGGCAAGGCAAGGCGACGCAAAAGGCAAGGCAAGGCAAAGGCATGGCAAAAGGCAAAGCAAGGAAAGGCAAAATGCAAGGCAAGACAAAAGGCAAGGCAAGCCAAGGCAAGGCAAAACGCAAGGCAAGAGGCATGGCAAGGCAAGGCAAGGCAAAAGGCAAGACAAAAGGCAAGGCAAGGCAAGGCAAGGCAAAAGGCAAGGCAAAAGGCAAGGCAAGGCGAGGCAAAAGGCAAGGCAAGGCAAAGGCATGGCAAAAGGCAAAGCAAGGAAAGGCAAAATGCAAGGCAAGACAAAAGGCAAGGCAAGCCAAGGCAAGGCAAAAGGCAAGGCAAATGGCAAGGCAAGGCAAGGCAAGGCAAAAGGCAAGGCAAAAGGCAAGGCAAGGCAAGGCAAAAGGCAAGGCAAGGCAAGGCAAAAGGCAAGGCAAAAGGCAAGGCACGGCAAGAATAGGCAAAAGACAAGGCAAAAGGCAAGGCAAGGCAAAGGAAAAGGCAAAGCAAAAGGCAAGGCAAGGCAAGGCAAAACACAAGGCAAAAGGCAAGGCGAGGCAAGGCAAAAGTCAACGCAAGGCAAAAGACAAGCCAAAAGGCAAGGCAAGGCAATGCAAGGCAAGGCAAGGCAAAAGGCAAGGCAAGGCAAGGCAAGGCAAAAGGCAAGGCAAAAGGAAAGGCAAGGCAAGGCAAAAGACAAGGCAAAAGGCAAGGCAAAAGGCAAGGCAAGGCAAGGAAAAAGGCAAGGCTAAAGGCAAGGCAAGGCAAGGCAAGGCAAAAGGCAAGGCAAATGGCAAGGCAAGGCAAGGCAAAAGGCAAGACAAAAGGCAAGGCAAGGCAAGGCAAGGCAAAAGGCAAGGCAAAAGGCAAGGCAAGGCAAGGCAAGGCAAAAGGCAAGGTAAAAGGCAAGGCAAGGCAAGCCTAGGCAAAAGGCAAGGCAAAAGACAAGGCAAGGAAAGGAAAAAGACAAGGCAAGGAAAGGTAAGACAAATGGCAAGACAAAAGGCAAGGAAAGGCAAGGCAAGGCAAAGGCAAGGCAATGCAAAAGACAAGGCAAAGGCAAGGCAAGGCAAAGAAAGGCAAAAGGCAAGGCAAAAGGCAAAAGGCAAGGCAAGGCAAGGCAAAAGGCAAGGCAAAAGGCAAGGCAAAAGGCATGGCAAGGCAAGGCAAAAGGCAAGGCAAAAGGAAAGGCAAGGCAAGGCAGGGCAAAAGGCAAGGCAAAAGGCAACGCAAGAGGCAAGGCAAGGCAAGTGAGGGCAAAAGGCAAGGCAAAAGGCAAGGCAAGGCAAGGCAAGGCAAAAGGCAAGGCAAAAGGCAAGCCAAGGCAAGAAAAGCGAAAATGCAAGGCAAAAGGCAAGGCAAGGCAAGGCAAAAGGCAAGGCAAAAGGCAAGGCAAGGCAAGGAAAGGCAAAAGGCAAGGCAAAAGGCAAGGCAAGGCAAGGCAAGGCAAAAGGCAAGGCAAAAGTCAAGGAAAAAGGCAAGTCAAGTCAAAAGGCAAGGCAAAATGCAAGGCAAGGCACAAGGCAAGGTAAGGCAAGGCAAAAGGCAAGGCAAGGCAAGGCAAAAGGCAAGGCAAAAGGCAAGGCAAGAGGCATGGCAAGGCAAGGCAAAAGGCAAGGCAAAAGGCAAGGCAAGGCAAAAGGCAAGACAAAAGGCAAGGCAAGGCATGGCAAGGCAAAAGGCAGGGCAAAAGGCAAGGCAAAAGGCAAGGCAAGGCAAGGCAATGCAAAAGGCAAGGCAAAACGCAAGGCAAGGCAAAGCAAAAGGCAAGGCAAGGCAAGGCAAGGCAAAAGGCAAGGCAAAAGGCAAGGCAAGGCAAGGCAAAAGGCAAGGCAAAAGGCAAGGCAAGGCAAGGCAGGGCAAAAGGCAAGGCAAAAGGCAAGGCAAGGCAAAGCAAAGGCAAGGCAAGGCAAGGCAAGGCAAAAGGCAAGGCAAAAGGCAAGGCAAGGCAAGGCAAAAGGCAAGGTAAGGCAAGGCAAAAGGCAAGGCAAGGCAAGGCAAAAGGCAAGGCAAGGCAAGGCAAAAGGCAAGGCAAGGCGAGGCAAAATGCAAGGCAAGGCAAAGGCAAAAGGCGATGCAAAAGGCAAGGCAAGGCAAGACAAAAGACAAGACAAAAGGCAAGGCAAGGCAAGGCAAGGCAAAAGGCAAGGCAAAAGGCAAGGCAAGGCGAGGCAAAAGGCAAGGCAAGGCAAAGGCATGGCAAAAGGCAAAGCAGGGCAAGGCAAAATGCAAGGCAAAACAAAAGGCAAGGCAAGCCAAGGCAAGGCAAAAGGCAAGGCAAATGGCAAGGCAAGGCAAAGCAAGGCAAAAGGCAAGGCAAAAGGCAAGGCAAGGCAAGGCAAAAGGCAAGACAAAAGGCAAGGCAAAAGGCAAGGCAAGGCAAAAGGCAAGGCAAAAGGCAAGGCAAGGCAAGGCAAGGCAAAAGGCAAGGTAAAAGGCAAGGCAAGGCAAGCCTAGGCAAAACGCAAGGCAAAAGACAAGGCAAGGCAAGGCAAAAGACAAGGCAAGGAAAGGTAAGACAAATGGCAAGACAAAAGGCAAGGAAAGGCAAGGCAAGGCAAAGGCAAGGCAATGCAAAAGACAAGGCAAAGGCAAGGCAAGGCAAAGCAAGGCAAAAGGCAAGGCAAAAGGCAAAAGGCAAGGCAAGGCAATGCAAAAGGCAAGGCAAAAGGCAAGGAAAAAGGCAGGGCAAGGCAAGGCAAAAGTAAAGGCAAGGCAAGGAAAGGCAGGGCAAAAGGCAAGGCAAAAGGCAAGGCAAGGCAAGGCAGGGCAAAAGGCAAGGCAAAAGGCAAGGCAAGAGCCAAGGTAAGGCAAGTGAGGGCAAAAGGCAAGGCAAAAGGCAAGGCAAGGCAAGGCAAGGCAAAAGGCAAGGCAAAAGGCAAGCCAAGGCAAGAAAAGTGAAAATGCAAGGCAAAAGGCAAGGCAAGGCAAGGCAAAAGGCAAGGCAAAAGGCAAGGCAAAGCAAGGCAAGGCAAAAGGCAAGGCAAAAGGCAAGGCAAAAGGCAAGGCAAGGCAAGGCAAGGCAAAAGGCAAGGCAAAAGGCAAGGCAAGGCGAGGCAAAAGGCAAGGCAAAAGGCAAGGCAAGGCAAAAGGCAAGGCAAAAGGCAAGGCAAGAGGCATGGCAAGGCAAGGCAAAAGGCAAGGCAAAAGGAAAGGCAAGGCAAGGCAAGGAAAAAGGCAAGGCAAAAGGCAAGGCAAGGCAGGGCAAAAGGGAAGGCAAAAGGCATGGCAAGGCAAGGCAAGGCAAAAGGCACGGCAAAAGGCAAGGCAAGGAAAGGCAGGGCAAAAGGCAAGGAAAAAGACAAGGCAAAAGGCAAGGCAAAAGGCAAGGCAAGGCAAGGAAAAAGGCAAGGCTAAAGCAAGGCAAGGCAAGGCAAGGCAAGGCAAAAGGCAAGGCAAATGGCAAGGCAAGTCAAGGCAAAAGGCAAGACAAAAGGCAAGGCAAGGCAAGGCAAGGCAAAAGGCAAGGCAAAAGGCAAGGCAAGGCAAGGCAAGGCAAACGGCAAGGTAAAAGGCAAGGCAAGGCAAGCCTAGGCAAAAGGCAAGGCAAAAGACAAGGCAAGGCAAGGAAAAAGACAAGGCAAGGCAAGGTAAGACAAATGGCAAGACAAAAGGCAAGGAAAGGCAAGGCAAGGCAAAGGCAAGGCAATGCAAAAGACAAGGCAAAGGCAAGGCAAGGCAAAGCAAGGCAAAAGGCAAGGCAAAAGGCAAAAGGCAAGGCAAAAGGCAAGGCAAAAGGCATGGCAAGGCAAGGCAAAAGGCAAGGCAAAAGAAAAGGCAAGGCAAGGCAGGGCAAAAGGCAAGGCAAAAGGCAACGCAAGAGGCAAGGCAAGGCAAGTCAGGGCAAAAGGCAAGGCAAAAGGCAAGGCAAGGCAAGGCAAGGCAAAAGGCAAGGCAAAAGGCAAGCCAAGGCAAGAAAAGCAAAAATGCAAGGCAAAAGGCAAGGCAAGGCAAGGCAAAAGGCAAGGCAAAAGGCAAGGCAAGGCAAGGCAAGGCAAAAGGCAAGGCAAAAGTCAAGGAAAAAGGCAAGTCAAGTCAAAAGGCAAGGCAAAATGCAAGGCAAGGCACAAGGCAAGGTAAGGCAAGGGAAAAGGCAAGGCAAGGCAAGGCAAAAGGCAAGGCAAAAGGCAAGGCAAGAGGCATGGCAAGGCAAGGCAAAAGGCAAGGCAAAAGGCAAGGCAAGAGGCATGGCAAGGGAAGGCAAAAGGCAAGGCAAAAGGCAAGGCAAGGCAAGGCAAAAGGCAAGGCAAAAGGCAAGGCAAGGCAAGGCAATGCAAAAGGCAAGGCAAAACGCAAGGCAAGGCAAAGCAAAAGGCAAGGCAAGGCAAGGCAAGGCAAAAGGCAAGGCAAAAGGCAAGGCAAGGCAAGGCAAAAGGCAAGGCAAAAGGCAAGGCAAGGCAAGGCAGGGCAAAAGGCAAGGCAAAAGGCAAGGCAAGGCAAAGCAAAAGGCAAGGTAAAAGGCAAGGCAAGGCAAAAGGCAAGGCAAAAGGCAAGGCAAGGCAAGGCAAAAGGCAAGGTAAGGCAAGGCAAAAGACAAGGCAAGGCAAGGCAAAAGGCAAGGCAAGGCGAGGCAAAATGCAAGGCAAGGCAAAGGCAAAAGGCGAGGCAAAAGGCAAGGCAAGGCAAGGCAAAAGGCAAGGCAAGGCGAGGCAAAAGGCAAGGCAAGGCAAAGGCAAAAGGCGAGGCAAAAGGCAAGGCAAGGCAAGACAAAAGGCAAGACAAAAGGCAAGGCAAGGCAAGGCAAGGCAAAAGGCAAGGCAAAAGGCAAGGCAAGGCGAGGCAAAAGGCAAGGCAAGGCAAAGGCATGGCAAAAGGCAAAGCAGGGCAAGGCAAAATGCAAGACAAAACAAAAGGCAAGGCAAGCCAAGGCAAGGCAAAAGGCAAGGCAAATGGCAAGGCAAGGCAAAAGGCAAGGCAAAAGGCAAGGCAAGGCAAGGCAAAAGGCAAGGCAAAAGGCAAGGCACGGCAAGAATAGGCAAAAGGCAAGGCAAAAGGCAAGGCAAGGCAAGACAAGGCAAAAGGAAAGGCAAGGCAAGGCAAGGCAAGGCAAGGCAAAAGGCAAGGCAAAAGGCAAGGCAAGACACAGGAAAAGGCAAAGCAAAAGGCAAGGCAAGGCAAGGCAAAAGACAAGGCAAAAGTCAAGGCGAGGCAAGGCAAAAGGCAAGGCAAGGCAAAAGGCAAGCCAAAAGGCAAGGCAAGGCAATGCAAGGCAAGGCAAGGCAAAAGGCAAGGCAAGGCAAGGCAAGGCAAAAGGCAAGGCAACAGGCAAGGCAAGGCAAGGCAAAAGACAAGGCAAAAGGCAAGGCAAAAGGCAAGGCAAGGCAAGGAAAAAGGCAAGGCTAAAGTCAAGGCAAGGCAAGGCAAAGCAAAAGGTAAGGCAAAAGGCAAGGCAAGGCAAGGCAAAAGGCAAGACAAAAGGCAAGACAAAAGGCAAGGCAAGGCAAAAGGCAAGGCAAAAGGCAAGGCAAGGCAAGGCAAGGCAAAAGACAAGGTAAAAGGCAAGGCAAGGCAAGCCTAGGCAAAAGGCAAGGCAAAAGACAAGGCAAGGCAAGGCAAAAGACAAGGCAAGGAAAGGTAAGACAAATGGCAAGACAAAAGGCAAGGAAAGGCAAGGCAAGGCAAAGGCAAGGCAATGCAAAAGACAAGGCAAAGGCAAGGCAAGGCAAAGCAAGGCAAAAGGCAAGGCAAAAGGCAAAAGGCAAGGCAAGGCAAGGCAAAAGGCAAGGCAAAAGGCAAGGAAAAAGGCAGGGCAAGGCAAGGCAAAAGGCAAGGCAAAAGGAAAGGCAAGGCAAGGAAAGGCAGGGCAAAAGGCAAAGCAAAAGGCAAGGCAAGGCAAGGCAGGGCAAAAGGCAAGGCAAAAGGCAAGGCAAAAGGAAAGGCAAGGCAAGGCAAGGCAAAAGGCAAGGCAAAAGGCAAGGCAAGGCAGGGCAAAAGGGAAGGCAAAAGGCATGGCAAGGCAAGGCAAAGCAAAAGGCAATGTAAAAGGCAAGCCAAGGCAAGACAAGGGAAAATGCAAGGCAAAAGGCAAGGCAAGGCAAGGCAAAAGGCAAGGCAAAAGGCAAGGCAAAAGGCAAGGCAAAAGGCAAGGCAAAGCAAGGCAAGGCAAAGCAAGGCAAGGCAAAAGGCAAGGCAAAAGGCAAGGCAAAAGGCAAGCCAAGGCAAGGCAAGGCAAAAGGCAAGGCAAAAGTCAAGGCAAAAGGCAAGACAATTCAAGTCAAAAGGCAAGGCAAAATGCAAGGCAAGGCAAGGCAAAAGGCAAGGCAAAAGTCAAGGCAAAAGGCAAGGCAAGGCAAGGCAAAAGGCAAGGCAAGGCAAGGCAAGGCAAAAGGCAAGGCAAGGCATAGCAAAAGGCAAGGCAAGGCAAGGCAAAAGGCAAGGCAAAAGGCAAGGCAACGCGAGGCAAAAGGCAAGGCAAAAGGCAAGGCAAGGCAAGGCAAGGCAAAAGGCAAGGCAAAAGGCAAGGTAAGGCAAGGCATGGCAAAAGGCAAGGCAAAACGCAAGGCAAGGCAAGGCAATGCAAAAGGCAAGGCAAAACGCAAGGCAAGGCAAAGCAAAAGGCAAGGCAAGGCAAGGCAAGGCAAAAGCCAAGGCAAAAGGCAAGGCAAAAGGCGAGGCAAAAGACAAGGCAAGGCAAAAGGCAAGGCAAAAGGCAAGGTAAAATGCAAGGTAAGGCAAGGCAAAAGGCAAGGCAAGGCAACGCAAGGCTAAAGGCAAGGCAAGGCAAAAGGCAAGGCAAAAGGCAAGGCAAGGCAAGGCAAGGCAAAAGACAAGGCAAAAGGCAAGGCAAGGCAAGGCAAGGCAAAAGGAAAGGCAAAAGGAAAGGCAAGGCAAGGCAAGGCAAAAGGCACGGCAAAAGGCAAGGCAAGGAAAGGCAGGGCAAAAGGCAAGGCAAAAGGCAAGGCAAGGCACAAGGCAAGGTAAGGCAAGGGAAAAGGCAAGGCAAGGCAAGGCAAAAGGCAAGGCAAAAGGCAAGGCAAGAGGCATGGCAAGGCAAGGCAAAAGGCAAGGCAAAAGGAAAGGCAAGGCAAGGCAAGGCAAAAGGCAAGGCAAAAGGCAAGGCAAGGCAAGGCATGGCAAAAGGCAAGGCAAAACGCAAGGCAAGGCAAGGCAATGCAAAAGGCAAGGCAAAACGCAAGGCAAGGCAAAGCAAAAGGCAAGGCAAGGCAAGGCAAGGCAAAAGGCAAGGCAAAAGGCAAGGCAAGGCAAGGCAAAAGGCAAGGCAAAAGGCAAGGCAAATGGCAAGGCAAGGCAAGGCAAGGCAAAAGGCAAGGCAAAAGGCAAGGCAAGGCAAGGCAAAAGGCAAGGCAAAAGGCAAGGCACGGCAAGAATAGGCAAAAGGCAAGGCAAAAGGCAAGGCAAGGCAAGACAAGGCAAAAGGCAAGGCAAGGCAAGGCAAGGCAAGGCAAAAGGCAAGGCAAAAGGCAAGGCAAGACACAGGAAAAGGCAAAGCAAAAGGCAAGGCAAGGCAAGGCAAAAGACAAGGCAAAAGTCAAGGCGAGGCAAGGCAAAAGGCAAGGCAAGGCAAAAGGCAAGCCAAAAGGCAAGGCAAGGCAATGCAAGGCAAGGCAAGGCAAAAGGCAAGGCAAGGCAAGGCAAGGCAAAAGGCAAGGCAACAGGCAAGGCAAGGCAAGGCAAAAGACAAGGCAAAAGGCAAGGCAAAAGGCAAGGCAAGGCAAGGAAAAAGGCAAGGCTAAAATCAAGGCAAGGCAAGGCAAGGCAAAAGGTAAGGCAAAAGGCAAGGCAAGGCAAGGCAAAAGGACAGACAAAAGGCAAGACAAAAGGCAAGGCAAGGCAAAAGGCAAGGCAAAAGGCAAGGCAAGGCAAGGCAAGGCAAAAGGCAAGGTAAAAGGCAAGGCAAGGCAAGCCTAGGCAAAAGGCAAGGTAAAAGACAAGGCAAGGCACGGCAAAAGACAAGGCAAGGAAAGGTAAGACAAATGGCAAGACAAAAGGCAAGGAAAGGCAAGGCAAGGCAAAGGCAAGGCAATGCAAAAGACAAGGCAAAGGCAAGGCAAGGCAAAGCAAGGCAAAAGGCAAGGCAAAAGGCAAAAGGCAAGGCAAGGCAAGGCAAAAGGCAAGGCAAAAGGCAAGGAAAAAGGCAGGGCAAGGCAAGGCAAAAGGCAAGGCAAAAGGAAAGGCAAGGCAAGGAAAGGCAGGGCAAAAGGCAAGGCAAAAGGCAAGGCAAGGCAAGGCAGGGCAAAAGGCAAGGCAAAAGGCAAGGCAAAAGGAAAGGCAAGGCAAGGCAAGGCAAAAGGCAAGGCAAAAGGCAAGGCAAGGCAGGGCAAAAGGGAAGGCAAAAGGCATGGCAAGGCAAGGCAAAGCAAAAGGCAAGGTAAAAGGCAAGCCAAGGCAAGACAAGGGAAAATGCAAGGCAAAAGGCAAGGCAAGGCAAGGCAAAAGGCAAGGCAAAAGGCAAGGCAAAGCAAGGCAAGGCAAAGCAAGGCAAGGCAAAAGGCAAGGCAAAAGGCAAGGCAAATGCAAGCCAAGGCAAGGCAAGGCAAAAGGCAAGGCAAAAGTCAAGGCAAAAGGCAAGACAATTCAAGTCAAAAGGCAAGGCAAAATGCAAGGCAAGGCAAGGCAAAAGGCAAGGCAAAAGTCAAGGCAAAAGGCAAGGCAAGGCAAGGCAAAAGGCAAGGCAAGGCAAGGCAAGGCAAAAGGCAAGGGAAAAGGGAAGGCAAGGCAAGGCAAAAGGCAAGGCAAGGCAAGGCAAAAGGCAAGGCAAGGCAAGACAATGCAAAAGGCAAGGCAAAAGGCAAGGCAAGGCATAGCAAAAGGCAAGGCAAGGCAAGGCAAAAGGCAAGGCAAAAGGCAAGGCAACGCGAGGCAAAAGGCAAGGCAAAAGGCAAGGCAAGGCAAGGCAAGGCAAAAGGCAAGGCAAAAGGCAAGGCAAGGCGAGGCAAAAGGCAAGGCAAGGCAAGGCAAGGCAAAAGCCAAGGCAAAAGGCAAGGCAAAAGGCGAGGCAATAGGCAAGGCAAGGCAAAAGGCAAGGCAAAAGGCAAGGTAAAATGCAAGGTAAGGCAAGGCAAAAGGCAAGGCAAGGCAACGCAAGGCAAAAGGCAAAGCAAGGCAAAAGGCAAGGCAAAAGGCAAGGCAAGGCAAGCCAAGGCAAAAGGCAAAAGGCAAAAGGCAAGGCAAGGCAAGGCAAGGCAAAAGGAAAGGCAAAAGGAAAGGCAAGGCAAGGCAAGGCAAAAGGCAAGGCAAAAGGCAAAGCAAAAGGCAAGGCAAGGCAAGGCAGGGCAAAAGGCAAGGCAAAAGGCAAGGCAAAACACAAGGCAAAAGGCAAGGCAAAAGGCAAGGCAAGGCAAGGAAAAAGGCAAGGCTAAAGGCAAGGCAAGGCAAGGCAAGGCAAAAGGCAAGGCAAATGGCAAGGCAAGGCAAGGCAAAAGGCAAGACAAAAGGCAAGGCAAGGCAAGGCAAGGCAAAAGGCAAGGCAAAAGGCAAGGCAAGGCAAGGGAAGGCAAAAGGCAAGGTAAAAGGCAAGGCAAGGCAAGTCTAGGCAAAAGGCAAGGCAAAAGACAAGGCAAGGCAAGGAAAAAGACAAGGCAAGGCAAGGTAAGACAAATGGCAAGACAAAAGGCAAGGAAAGGCAAGGCAAGGAAAAGGCAAGGCAATGCAAAAGACAAGGCAAAGGCAAGGCAAGGCAAAGCAAGGCAAAAGGCAAGGCAAAAGGCAAGGCAAAAGGCAAGGCAAAAGGCATGGCAAGGAAAGGCAAAAGGCAAGGCAAAAGGAAAGGCAAGGCAAGGCAGGGCAAAAGGCAAGGCAAAAGGCAACGCAAGAGGCAAGGCAAGGCAAGTGAGGGCAAAAGGCAAGGCAAAAGGCAAGGCAAGGCAAGGCAAGGCAAAACGCAAGGCAAAAGGCAAGCCAAGGCAAGAAAAGCGAAAATGCAAGGCAAAAGGCAAGGCAAGGCAAGGCAAAAGGCAAGGCAAAAGGCAAGGCAAGGCAAGGCAAGGCAAAAGGCAAGGCAAAAGGCAAGGCAAGGCAAGGCAAGGCAAAAGGCAAGGCAAAAGTCAAGGAAAAAGGCAAGTCAAGTCTAAAGGCAAGGCAAAATGCAAGGCAAGGCACAAGGCAAGGTAAGGCAAGGCAAAAGGCAAGGCAAGGCAAGGCAAAAGGCAAGGCAAAAGGCAAGGCAAGAGGCATGGCAAGGCAAGGCAAAAGGCAAGGCAAAAGGAAAGGCAAGGCAAGGCAAGGCAAAACGCAAGGCAAAAGGCAAGGCAAGGCAAGGCAGGGCAAAAGTCAAGGCAAAAGGCAAGGCAAGGCAAGGCAATGCAAAAGGCAAGGCAAAACGCAAGGCAAGGCAAAGCAAAAGGCAAGGCAAGGCAAGGCAAGGCAAAAGGCAAGGCAAAAGGCAAGGCAAGGCAAGGCAAAAGGCAAGGCAAAAGGCAAGGCAAGGCAAGGCAGGGCAAAAGGCAAGGCAAAAGGCAAGGCAAGGCAAAGCAAAAGGCAAGGTAAAAGGCAAGGCAAGGCAAAAGGCAAGGCAAAAGGCAAGGCAAGGCAAGGCAAAAGGCAAGGTAAGGCAAGGCAAAAGGCAAGGCAAGGCAAGGCAAAAGGCAAGGCAAGGCAAGGCAAAAGGCAAGGCAAGGCGAGGCAAAAGGCAAGGCAAGGCAAAGGCAAAAGGCGAGGCAAAAGGCAAGGCAAGGCAAGACAAAAGGCAAGACAAAAGGCAAGGCAAGGCAAGGCAAGGCAAAAGGCAAGGCAAAAGGCAAGGCAAGGCGAGGCAAAAGGCAAGGCAAGGCAAAGGCATGGCAAAAGGCAAAGCAGGGCAAGGCAAAAGGCAAAGCAGGGCAAGGCAAAATGCAAGGCAAAACAAAAGGCAAGGCAAGCCAAGGCAAGGCAAAAGGCAAGGCAAATGGCAAGGCAAGGCAAGGCAAGGCAAAAGGCAAGGCAAAAGGCAAGGCACGGCAAGAATAGGCAAAAGGCAAGGCAAAAGGCAAGGCAAGCCAAGGCAAGGCAAAAGGCAAGGCAAGGCAAGGCAAGGCAAGGCAAAAGGCAAGGCAAAAGGCAAGGCAAGGCACAGGAAAAGGCAAAGCAAAAGGCAAGGCAAGGCAAGGCAAAAGACAAGTCAAAAGTCAAGGCGAGGCAAGGCAAAAGGCAAGGCAAGGCAAGGCAAGGCAAGGCAAGGCAAGGCAAAAGGCAAGGCAAGGCAAGGCAAGGCAAAAGGCAAGGCAACAGGCAAGGCAAGGCAAGGCAAGGAAAAAGGCAAGGCTAAAGGCAAGGCAAGGCAAGGCAAGGCAAAAGGCAAGGCAAAAGGCAAGGCAAGGCAAGGCAAAAGGCAAGGCAAGGCAAGGCAAAAGGCAAGACAAAAGGCAAGACAAAAGGCAAGGCAAGGCAAAAGGCAAGGCAAAAGGCAAGGCAAGGCAAGGCAAGGCAAAAGGCAAGGTAAAAGGAAAGGCAAGGCAAGCCTAGGCAAAAGGCAAGGCAAAAGACAAGGCAAGCCAAGGCAAAAGACAAGGCAAGGAAAGGTAAGACAAATGGCAAGACAAAAGGCAAGGAAAGGCAAGGCAAGGCAAAGGCAAGGCAATGCAAAAGACAAGTCAAAAGGCAAAAGGCAAGGCAAGGCAAGGCAAAAGGCAAGGCAAAAGGCAAGGAAAAAGGCAGGGCAAGGCAAGGCAAAAGGCAAGGCAAAAGGAAAGGCAACGCAAGGAAAAGCAGGGCAAAAGGCAAGGCAAAAGGCAAGGCAAGGCAAGGCAGGGCAAAAGGCAAGGCAAAATGCAAGGCAAGAGGCAAGGTAAGGCAAGTGAGGGCAAAAGGCAAGGTAAAAGGCAAGGCAAGGCAAGGCAAGGCAAAAGGCAAGGCAAAAGGCAAGCCAAGGCAAGAAAAGTGAAAATGCAAGGCAAAAGGCAAGGCAAGGCAAGGCAAAAGGCAAGGCAAAAGGCAAGGCAAAGCAAGGTAAGGCAAAAGGCAAGGCAAAAGGCAAGGCAAGGCAAGGCAAGGCAAAAGGCAAGGCAAAAGTCAAGGAAAAAGGCAAGGCAAGTCAAGTCAAAAGGCAAGGCAAAATGCAAGGCAAGGCACAAGGCACGGTAAGGCAAGGCAAAAGGCAAGGCAAGGCAAGGCAAAAGGCAAGGCAAAAGGCAAGGCAAGAGGCATGGCAAGGCAAGGCAAAAGGCAAGGCAAAAGGCAAGGCAAGGCAGGGCAAAAGGGAAGGCAAAAGGCATGGCAAGGCAAGGCAAAGCAAAAGGCAAGGTAAAAGGCAAGCCAAGGCAAGACAAGGGAAAATGCAAGGCAAAAGGCAAGGCAAGGCAAGGCAAAAGGCAAGGCAAAAGGCAAGGCAAAGGCAAGGCAAAAGGCAAGGCAAGGCAAGGCAAGGCAAAAGGCAAGGTAAGGCAAGGCAAAAGGCAAGGCAAGGAAAGGCAAAAGGCAAGGCAAAAGTCAAAGCAAAAGGCAAGGCAAGCCAAGGCAAAAGGCAAGGCAAGGCAAGGCAAGGCAAGGCAAAAGGCAAGGCAAGGCAAGGCAAGGCAAAAGACAAGGCAAAAGGCAAGGCAAGGCAAGGCAAAAGGCAAGACAAAAGGCAAGGCAAAAGGCAAGGGAAAAGGCATGGCAAGGCAAGGCAAAAGGAAAGGCAAAACGAAAGGCAAGGCAAGGCAAGGCAAAAGGCAAGGCAAAAGTCAAGGCAAAAGGCAAGACAATTCAAGTCAAAAGGCAAGGCAAGGCAAGGCAAGGCAAGGCAAAAGGCAAGGCAAAAGTCAAAGCAAAAGGCAAGGCAAGCCAAGGCAAAAGGCAAGGCAAGGCAAGGCAAGGCAAAAGGCAAGGGAAAAGGGAAGGCAAGGCAAGGCAAAAGGCAAGGCAAGGCAAGGCAAAAGGCAAGGCAAGGCAAGACAATGCAAAAGGCAAGGCAAAAGGCAAGGCAAGGCATAGCAAAAGGCAAAGCAAGGCAAGGCAAGGCAAAAGGCAAGGCAAAAGGCAAGGCAACGCGAGGCAAAAGGCAAGGAAAAAGGCAAGGCAAGGCAAGGCAAGGCAAAAGGCAAGGCAAAAGGCAAGGCAAGGCGAGGCAAACGGCAAGGCAAGGCAAGGCAAGGCAAAAGCCAAGGCAAAAGGCAAGGCAAGGCGAGGCAAAAGGCAAGGCGAGGCAAAAGCCAAGGCAAGGCAAAAGGCAAGGCAAAAGTCAAGGTAAAATGCAAGGTAAGGCAAGGCAAAAGGCAAGGCAAGGCAACGCAAGGCAAAAGGCAAGGAAAGGCAAAAGGCAAGGCAAAAGGCAAGGCAAGGCAAGGCAAGGCAAAAGACAAGGCAAAAGGCAAGGCAAGGCAAGGCAAAAGGCAAGACAAAAGGCAAGGCAAAAGGCAAGGGAAAAGGCATGGCAAGGCAAGGCAAAAGGAAAGGCAAAACGAAAGGCAAGGCAAGGCAAGGCAAAAGGCACGGCAAAAGGCAAGGCAAGGAAAGGCAAGGCAAAAGGCAAGGCAAGAGGCAACGCAAGGCAAGGCAGGGCAAAAGGAAAGGCAAAAGGCAAGGCAAGGCAAGGCAAGGCAAAAGACAAGGCAAAAGGCAAGCCAAGGAAAGACAAGGGAAATTGCAAGGCAAAAGGCAAGGCAAGTCAAGGCAAAAGGCAAGGCAAAAGGCAAGGCAAAGCAAGGCAAGGCAAAAGGCAAGGCAAAAGGCAAGGCAAGGCAAGGCAAGGCAAAAGGCAAGGCAAAAGTCAAGGCAAAAGGCAAGGCAAGTCAAGTCAAAACGCCAGGCAAAATACAAGGCAAGGCAAGGCACAAGGCAATGTAAGGCAAGGCAAAAGGCAAGGCAAGGCAAGGCAAAAGGCAAGGCAAAAGGCAAGGCAAGGCAAGGCAAAAGGCCAGGCAAGGCAAGGCAAGGCAAGGCAAGGCAAGGCAAAAGGCAAGGCAAAAGGCAAGGCAAGGCAAGGCAAAAGGCAAGGCAAGGCAAGGCAAAAGGCAAGGCAAGGCAAGGCAATGCAAAAGGCAAGGCAAAAGGCAAGGCAAGGCAAAGCAAAAGACAAGGCAAGGCAAGGCAAGACAAAAGGCAAGGCAAAAGGCAAGGCAAGACAAGGCAAAAAGCAAGGCAAAAGGGAAGGCAAGGCAAGGCAAAAGGCAAGGCAAAAGGCAAGGCAAGGCGAGGCAAAAGGCAAGGCAAAAGTCAAGGCAAGGCGAGGCAAAAGGCAAGGCAAGGCAAAGGCAAAAGGCGAGGCAAAAGGCAAGGCAAGGCAAAAGGCAAGACAAAAGGCAAGGCAAGGCAAGGCAAGGCAAAAGGCAAGGCAAAAGGCAAGGCAAGGCGAGGCAAAAGGCAAGGCAAGGCAAAGGCATGGCAAAAGGCAAAGCAAGGAAAGGCAAAATGCAAGGCAAGACGAAAGGCAAGGCAAGCCAAGGCAAGACAAATGGCAAGGCAAATGGCAAGGCAAGGCAAGGCAAGGCAAAATGCAAGGCAAAAGGCAAGGCAAGGCAAGGCAAAAGGCAAGGCAAAAGGCAAGGCACGGCAAGAATAGGCAAAAGGCAAGGCAAAAGGCAAGGCAAGGCAAAGGAAAAGGCAAAGCAAAACGCAAGGCAAGGCAAGGCAAAAGACAAGGCAAAAGGCAAGGCAAAAGGCAAGGCAAGGCAAGGAAAAAGGCAAGAGAAAAGGCAAGGCAAGGCAAGGCAAGGCAAAAGGCAAGGCAAATGGCATGGAAAGGCAAGGCAAAAGGCAAGAGAAAAGGCAAGGCAAGGCAAGGCAAGGCAAAAGGCAAGGCAAAAGGCAAGGCAAGGCAAGGCAGGGCAAGAGGCAAGGTAAAAGGCAAGGCAAGGCAAGCCTAGGCAAAAGGCAAGACAAAAGACAAGGCAAGGCAAGGCAAAAGACAAGGCAAGGAAAGGTAAGACAAATGGCAAAACAAAAGGCAAGGAAAGGCAAGGCAAGGCAAAGGCAAGGCAATGCAAAAGACAAGGCAAAGGCAAGGCAAGGCAAAAGGCAAGGCAAAAGGCAAAAGGCAAGGCAAGGCAAGGCAAAAGGCAAGGCAAAAGGCAAGGCAAAAGGCATGGCAAGGCAAGGCAAAAGGCAAGGCAAAAGGAAAGGCAAGGCAAGGCTAGGCAAAAGGCAAGGCAAAAGGCAAGGCAAGGCAAGGCAGGGAAAAAGGCAAGGCAAAAGTCAGCGCAAGAGGCAAGGCAAGGCAAGTGAGGGCAAAAGGCAAGGCAAAAGGCAAGGAAAGGCAAGGCAAGGCAAAAGGCAAGGCAAAAGGCAAGCCAAGACAAGAAAAGCGAAAATGCAAGGCAAAAGGCAAGGCAAGGCAAGGCAAAAGGCAAGGCAAAAGGCAAGGCAAGGCAAGGCAAGGCAAAAGGCAAGGCAAAAGGCAAGGCAAGGCAAGGCAAGTCAAAAGGCAAGGCAAAAGTCAAGGAAAAAGGCAAGTCAAGTCAAAAGGCAAGGCAAAATGCAAGGCAAGGCACAAGGCAAGGTAAGGCTAGGCAAAAGGCAAGGCAAGGCAAGGCAAAAGGCAAGGCAAAATGCAAGGCAAGAGGCATGGCAAGGCAAGGCAAAACGCAAGGCAAAAGGAAAGGCAAGGCAAGGCAAGGCAAAAGGCAAGGCAAAAGGCAAGGCAAGGCAAGGCAGGGCAAAAGGCAAGGCAAAAGGCAAGGCAAGGCAAGGCAATGCAAAAGGCAAGGCAAAACGCAAGGCAAGGCAAAGCAAAAGGCAAGGCAAGGCAAGGCAAGGCAAGGCAAGGCAAGGCAAGGCAAAATGCAAGGCAAAAGGCAAGGCAAGGCAAAAGGCAAGGCAAAAGGCAAGGCAAGGCAAGGCAAGGCAAAAGGCAAGGCAAAAGGCAAGGCAAAAGGCAAGGCAAGGCAAGGCAAAAGGCAAGGCAAGGCAAAGGCAAAAGGCGAGGCAAAAGGCAAGGCAAGGCAAGACAAAAGGCAAGACAAAAGGCAAGGCAAGGCAAGGCAAGGCAAAAGGCAAGGCAAAAGGCAAGGCAAGGCGAGGCAAAAGGCAAGGCAAGGCAAAGGCATGGCAAAAGGCAAAGCAGGGCAAGGCAAAATGCAAGGCAAAACAAAAGGCAAGGCAAGCCAAGGCAATGTAAAAGGCAAGGCAAATGGCAAGGCAAGGCAAGGCAAGGCAAAAGGCAAGGCAAAAGGCAAGGGAAGGCAAGGCAAAAGGCAAGGCAAAAGGCAAGGCACGGCAAGAATAGGCAAAAGGCAAGGCAAAAGGCAAGGCAAGACAAGGCAAAAGGCAAGGCAAGGCAAGGCAAGGCAAGGCAAAAGGCAAGGCAAAAGGCAAGGCAAGGCAAAGGAAAAGGCAAAGCAAAAGGCAAGGCAAGGCAAGGCAAAAGACAAGGCAAAAGGCAAGGCGAGGCAAGGCAAAAGGCAAGGCAAGGCAAAAGGCAAGCCAAAAGGCAAGGCAAGGCAATGCAAGGCAGGCAAGGCAAAAGGCAAGGCAAGGCAAGGCAAGGCAAAAGGCAAGGCAACAGGCAAGGCAAGGCAAGGCAAAAGACAAGGCAAAAGGCAAGGCAAAAGGCAAGGCAAGGCAAGGAAAAAGGCAAGGCTAAAGGCAAGGCAAGGCAAGGCAAGGCAAAAGGCAAGGCAAAAGTCAAGGCAAGGCAAGGCAAAAGGCAAGACAAAAGGCAAGACAAAAGGCAAGGCAAGGCAAAAGGCAAGGCAAAAGGCAAGGCAAGCCAAGGCAAAAGGCAAGGTAAAAGGCAAGGCAAGGCAAGCCTAGGCAAAAGGCAAGGCAAAAGACAAGGCAAGGCAAGGCAAAAGACAAGGCAAGGAAAGGTAAGACAAATGGCAAGACAAAAGGCATGGAAAGGCAAGGCAAGGCAAAAGCAAGGCAATGCAAAAGACAAGGCAAAGGCTAGGCAAGGCAAAGCAAGGCAAAAGGAAAGGCAAAAGGCAAAAGGCAGGGCAAAGTAAGGCAAAAGGCAAGGCAAAAGGCAAGGAAAAAGGCATGGCAAGGCAAGGCAAAAGGCAAGGCAAAAGGAAAGGCAAGGCAAGGAAAGGCAGGGCAAAAGGCAAGGCAAAAAGCAAGGCAAGGCAATGCAGGGCAAAAGGCAAGGCAAAAGGCAAGGCAAGAGGCAAGGTAAGGCAAGTGAGGGCAAAAGGCAAGGCAAAAGGCAAGGCAAGGCAAGGCAAGGCAAAAAGCAAGGCAAAAGGCAACGCAAAAGTCAAGCCAAGGCAAGAAAAGCGAAAATGCAAGGCAAAAGGCAAGGCAAGGCAAGGCAAAAGGCAAGGCAAAAGGCAAGGCAAGGCAAGGCAAGGCAAAAGGCAAGGCAAAAGTCAAGGAAAAAGGCAAGGCAAGTCAAGTCAAAAGGCAAGGCAAAATGCAAGGCAAGGCACAAGGCAAGGTAAGGCAAGGCAAAAGGCATGGCAAGGCAAGGCAAAAGGCAAGGCAAAAGGAAAGGCAAGGCAAGGCAAGGCAAAAGGCAAGGCAAAAGGCAAGGCAAGACAGGGCAAAAGGCAAGGCAAAAGGCATGGCAAGGCAAGGCAAAGCAAAAGGCAAGGTAAAAGGCAAGCCAAGGCAAGACAAGGGAAAATGCAAGGCAAAAGGCAAGGCAAGGCAAGGCAAAAGGCAAGGCAAAAGGCAAGGTAAAGCAAGGCAAGGCAAAGCAAGGCAAGGCAAAAGGCAAGGCAAAAGGCAAGGCAAAAGGCAAGGCAAAAGGCAAGGCAAGGCAAGGCAAGGCAAAAGGCAAGGCAAAAGTCAAGGCAAAAGGCAAGACAATTCAAGTCAAAAGGCAAGGCAAAATGCAAGGCAAGGCAAGGCACAAGGCAAGGTAAGGCAAGGCAAAAGGCAAGGCAAGGCAAGGCAAAAGGCAAGGCAAAAGGCAAGGCAAGGCAAAAGGCAAGGCAAGGCAAGGCAAGGCAAAAGGCAAGGGAAAAGGGAAGGCAAGGCAAGGCAAAAGGCAAGGCAAGGCAAGGCAAAAGGCAAGGCAAGGCAAGGCAATGCAAAAGGCAAGGCAAAAGGCAAGGCAAGGCATAGCAAAAGGCAAGGCAAGGCAAGGCAAGGCAAAAGGCAAGGCAAAAGGCAAGGCAACGCGAGGCAAAAGGCAAGGCAAAAGGCAAGGCAAGGCAAGGCAAGGCAAAAGGCAAGGCAAAAGGCAAGGCAAGGCGAGGCAAAAGGCAAGGCAAGGCAAGGCAAGGCAAAAGCCAAGGCAAAAGGCAAGGCAAGGCGAGGCAAAAGGCAAGGCAAGGCAAGGCAAGGCAAAAGCCAAGGCAAAAGGCAAGGCAAGGCAAAAGGCAAGGCAAGGCAAGGCAAGGCAAAAGGCAAGGTAAAAGGCAAGGCAAGGCAAGCTTAGGCAAAAGACAAGGCAAGGCAAGGCAAAAGACAAGGCAAGGAAAGGTAAGACAAATGGCAAGACAAAAGGCAAGGAAAGGCAAGGCAAGGCAAAGGCAAGGCAATGCAAAAGACAAGGCAAAGGCAAGGCAAGGCAAAAGGCAAGGCAAAAGGCAAAAGGCAAGGCAAGGCAAGGCAAAAGGCAAGGCAAAAGGCAAGGCAAAAGGCAAGGCAAAAGGCATGGCAAAGCAAGGCAAAAGGCAAGGCAAAAGGAAAGGCAAGGCAAGGCTAGGCAAAAGGCAAGGCAAAAGGCAAGGCAAGGCAAGGCAGGGCAAAAGGCAAGGCAAAAGGCAACGCAAGAGGCAAGGCAAGGCAAGTAAGGGCAAAAGGCAAGGAAAAAGGCAAGGCAAGGCAAAAGGCAAGGCAAGGCAAGGCAAGGCAAAAGGCAAGGCAAAAGGCAAGCCAAGGCAAGAAAAGCGAAAATGCAAGGCAAAAGGCAAGGCAAGGCAAGGCAAAAGGCAAGGCAAAAGGCAAGGCAAGGCAAGGCAAAAGGCAAGGCAAGGCAAGGCAAGGCAAAAGGAAAGGCAAAAGGCAAGGCAAGGCAAGGCAAGTCAAAAGGCAAGGCAAAAGTCAAGGAAAAGGCAAGTCAAGTCAAAACGCAAGGCAAAATGCAAGGCAAGGCAATGCAAAAGGCAAGGTAAGGCAAGGCAAAAGGCAAGGCAAGGCAAGGCAAAAGGCAAGGCAAAAGGCAAGGCAAGAGGCATAGCAAGGCAAGGCAAAACGCAAGGCAAAAGGAAAGGCAAGGCAAGGCAAGGCAAAAGGCAAGGCAAAAGGCAAGGCAAGGCAAGGCAGGGCAAAAGGCAAGGCAAAAGGCAAGGCAAGGCAAAAGGCAAGGTAAGGCAAGGCAATGCAAAAGGCAAGGCAAAAGGCAAGGCAAGGCAAAGCAAAAGGCAAGGCAAGGCAAGGCAAGGCAAGGCAAAAGGCAAGGCAAAAGGCAAGGCAAGGCAAAAGGCAAGGCAAAAGGCAAGGCAAGGCAAGGCAAGGCAAAAGGCAAGGCAAAAGGCAAGGCAAGGCGAGGCAAAAGGCAAGGCAAGGCAAAGGCAAAAGGCGAGGCAAAAGGCAAGGCAAGGCAAGACAAAAGGCAAGGCAAAAGGCAAGGCAAGGCAAGGCAAGGCAAAAGGCAAGGCAAAAGGCAAGGCATGGCGAGGCAAAAGGCAAGGCAAGGCAAAGGCATGGGAAAAGGCAAAGCAGGGCAAGGCAAAATGCAAGGCAAAACAAAAGGCAAGGCAAGCCAAGGCAAGGCAAAAGGCAAGGCAAATGGCAAGGCAAGGCAAGGCAAGACAAAAGGCAAGGCAAAAGGCAAGGCAAGGCAAGGCAAAAGGCAAGGCAAAAGGCAAGGCGCGGCAAGGCAAAAGGCAAGGCAAAAGGCAAGGCAAGGCAAAGGAAAAGGCAAAGCAAAAGGCAAGGCAAGGCAAGGCAAAAGACAAGGCAAAATGCAAGGCGAGGCAAGGCAAAAGGCAAGGCAAGGCAAAAGGCAAGCCAAAAGGCAAGGCAAGGCAATGCAAGGCAAGGCAAGGCAAAAGGCAAGGCAAGGCAAGGCAAGGCAAAAGGCAAGGCAAAAGGCAAGGCAAGGCAAGGAAAAAGGCAAGGCTAAAGGCAAGGCAAGGCAAGGCAAGGCAAAAGGCAAGGCAAAAGGCAAGGCAAGGCAAGGCAAAAGGCAAGACAAAAGGCAAGACAAAAGGCAAGGCAAGGCAAAAGGCAAGGCAAAAGGCAAGGCAAGGCAAGGAAAAAGGCAAGGCTAAAGGCAAGGCAAGGCAAGGCAAGGCAAAAGGCAAGGCAAAAGGCAAGGCAAGGCAAGGCAAAAGGCAAGACAAAAGGCAAGACAAAAGGCAAGGCAAGGCAAAAGGCAAGGCAAAAGGCAAGGCAAGGCAAGGCAAGGCAAAAGGCAAGGTAAAAGGCAAGGCAAGGCAAGCCTAGGCAAAAGGCAAGGCAAAAGACAAGGCAAGGCAAGGCAAAAGACAAGGCAAGGAAAGGAAAGACAAATGGCAAGACAAAAGGCAAGGAAAGGCAAGGCAAGGCAAAGGCAAGGCAATTGAAAAGACAAGGCAAAGGCAAGGCAAGGCAAAGCAAGGCAAAAGGCAAGGCAAAAGGCAAAAGGCAAGGCAAGGCAAGGCAAAAATCAAGGCAAAAGGCAAGGCAAAATGCAAGGCAAGGCAAGGCAAAAGGCAAGGCAAAAGGCAAGGCAAGAGGAATGGCAAGGCAAGGCAAAAGGCAAGGCAAAAGGAAAGGCAAGGCAAGGCAAGGCAAAAGGCAAGGCAAAAGGAAAGGCAAGGCAAGGAAAGGCAGGGCAAAAGGCAAGGCAAAAAGCAAGGCAAGGCAAGGCAGGGCAAAAGGCAAGGCAAAAGGCAAGGCAAGAGGCAAGGTAAGGCAAGTGAGGGCAAAAGGCAAGGCAAAAGGCAAGGCAAGGCAAGGCAAGGCAAAAGGCAAGGCAAAAGGCAACGCAAAAGTCAAGCCAAGGCAAGAAAAGCGAAAATGCAAGGCAAAAGGCAAGGCAAGGCAAGGCAAAAGGCAAGGCAAAAGGCAAGGCAAGGCAAGGCAGGGCAAAAGGCAAGGCAAAAGTCAAGGAAAAAGGCAAGGCAAGTCAAGTCAAAAGGCAAGGCAAGGCAAGTCAAAAGGCAAGGCAAAATGCAAGGCAAGGCACAAGGCAAGGTAAGGCAAGGCAAAAGGCAAGGCAAGGCAAGGCAAAAGGCAAGGCAAAAGGCAAGGCAAGAGGCATGGCAAGGCAAGGCAAAAGGCAAGGCAAAAGGAAAGGCAAGGCAAGGCAAGGCAAAAGGCAAGGCAAAAGGCAAGGCAAGACAGGGCAAAAGGCAAGGCAAAAGGCATGGCAAGGCAAGGCAAAGCAAAAGGCAAGGTAAAAGGCAAGCCAAGGCAAGACAAGGGAAAATGCAAGGCAAAAGGCAAGGCAAGGCAAGGCAAAAGGCAAGGCAAAAGGCAAGGCAAAGCAAGGCAAGGCAAAGCAAGGCAAGGCAAAAGGCAAGGCAAAAGGCAAGGCAAAAGGCAAGGCAAGGCAAGGCAAGGCAAAAGGCAAGGCAAAAGTCAAGGCAAAAGGCAAGACAATTCAAGTCAAAAGGCAAGGCAAAATGCAAGGCAAGGCAAGGCACAAGGCAAGGTAAGGCAAGGCAAAAGGCAAGGCAAGGCAAGGCAAAAGGCAAGGCAAAAGGCAAGGCAAGGCAAAAGGCAAGGCAAGGCAAGGCAAGGCAAAAGGCAAGGGAAAAGGGAAGGCAAGGCAAGGCAAAAGGCAAGGCAAGTCAAGGCAAAAGGCAAGGCAAGGCAAGGCAATGCAAAAGGCAAGGCAAAAGGCAAGGCAAGGCATAGCAAAAGGCAAGGCAAGGCAAGGCAAGGCAAAAGGCAATGCAAAAGGCAAGGCAACGCGAGGCAAAAGGCAAGGCAAAAGGCAAGGCAAGGCAAGGCAAGGCAAAAGGCAAGGCAAAAGGCAAGGCAAGGCGAGGCAAAAGGCAAGGCAAGGCAAGGCAAGGCAAAAGCCAAGGCAAAAGGCAAGGCAAGGCGAGGCAAAAGGCAAGGCAAGGAAAAAGGCAAGGCAAAAGGCAAGGTAAAATGCAAGGTAAGGCGAGGCAAAAGGCAAGGCAAGGCAAGGCAAGGCAAAAGGCAAGGCAAGGCAAAAGGCAAGGCAAGGCAAGGCAAGGCAAAAGGCAAGGTAAAAGGCAAGGCAAGGCAAGCTTAGGCAAAAGGCAAGGCAAAAGACAAGGCAAGGCAAGGCAAAAGACAAGGCAAGGAAAGGTAAGACAAATGGCAAGACAAAAGGCAAGGAAAGGCAAGGCAAGGCAAAGGCAAGGCAATGCAAAAGACAAGGCAAAGGCAAGGCAAGGCAAAAGGCAAGGCAAAAGGCAAAAGGCAAGGCAAGGCAAGGCAAAAGGCAAGGCAAAAGGCAAGGCAAAAGGCATGGCAAAGCAAGGCAAAAGGCAAGGCAAAAGGAAAGGCAAGGCAAGGCTAGGCAAAAGGCAAGGCAAAAGGCAAGGCAAGGCAAGGCAGGGCAAAAGGCAAGGCAAAAGGCAACGCAAGAGGCAAGGCTAGGCAAGTGAGGGCAAAAGGCAAGGCAAAAGGCAAGGCAAGGCAAAAGGCAAGGCAAGGCAAGGCAAGGCAAAAGGCAAGGCAAAAGGCAAGCCAAGGCAAGAAAAGCGAAAATGCAAGGCAAAAGGCAAGGCAAGGCAAGGCAAAAGGCAAGGCAAAAGGCAAGGCAAGGCAAGGCAAAAGGCAAGGCAAGGCAAGGCAAGGCAAAAGGCAAGGCAAAAGGCAAGGCAAGGCAAGGCAAGTCAAAAGGCAAGGCAAAAGTCAAGGAAAAGGCAAGTCAAGTCAAAAGGCAAGGCAAAATGCAAGGCAAGGCAATGCACAAGGCAAGGTAAGGCAAGGCAAAAGGCAAGGCAAGGCAAGGCAAAAGGCAAGGCAAAAGGCAAGGCAAGAGGCATAGCAAGGCAAGGCAAAACGCAAGGCAAAAGGAAAGGCAAGGCAAGGCAAGGCAAAAGGCAAGGCAAAAGGCAAGGCAAGGCAAGGCAGGGCAAAAGGCAAGGCAAAAGGCAAGGCAAGGCAAAAGGCAAGGCAAGGCAAGGCAATGCAAAAGGCAAGGCAAAAGGCAAGGCAAGGCAAAGCAAAAGGCAAGGCAAGGCAAGGCAAAAGGCAAGGCAAAAGGCAAGGCAAGGCAAAAGGCAAGGCAAAAGGCAAGGCAAGGCAAGGCAAGGCAAAAGGCAAGGCAAAAGGCAAGGCAAGGCGAGCCAAAGGCAAGGCAAGGCAAAGGCAAAAGGCGAGGCAAAAGGCAAGGCAAGGCAAGACAAAAGGCAAGGCAAAAGGCAAGGCAAGGCAAGGCAAGGCAAAAGGCAAGGCAAAAGGCAAGGCAAGGCGAGGCAAAAGGCAAGGCAAGGCAAAGGCATGGGAAAAGACAAAGCAGGGCAAGGCAAAATGCAAGGCAAAACAAAAGGCAAGGCAAGCCAAGGCAAGGCAAAAGGCAAGGCAAATGGCAAGGCAAGGCAAGGCAAGGCAAAAGGCAAGGCAAAAGGCAAGGCAAGGCAAGGCAAAAGGCAAGGCAAAAGGCAAGGCAAGGCAAGGCAAAAGGCAAGGCAAAAGGCAAGGCAAGGCAAAGGAAAAGGCAAAGCAAAAGGCAAGGCAAGGCAAGGCAAAAGACAAGGCAAAAGGCAAGGCGAGGCAAGGCAAAAGGCAAGGCAAGGCAAAAGGCAAGCCAAAAGGCAAGGCAAGGCAATGCAAGGCAAGGCAAGGCAAAAGGCAAGGCAAGGCAAGGCAAGGCAAAAGGCAAGGCAACAGGCAAGGCAAGGTAAGGCAAAAGACAAGGCAAAAGGCAAGGCAAAAGGCAAGGCAAGGCAAGGAAAAAGGCAAGGCTAAAGGCAAGGCAAGGCAAGGCAAAAGGCAAGGCAAAAGGCAAGGCAACGCAAGGCAAAAGGCAAGACAAAAGGCAAGACAAAAGGCAAGGCAAGGCAAAAGGCAAGGCAAAAGGCAAGGCAAGGCAAGGCAAGGCAAAAGGCAAGGTAAAAGGCAAGGCAAGGCAAGCCTAGGCAAAAGGCAAGGCAAAAGACAAGGCAAGGCAAGGCAAAAGACAAGGCAAGGAAAGGTAAGACAAATGGCAAGACAAAAGGCAAGGAAAGGCAAGGCAAGGCAAGGCAGGGCAAAAGGCAAGGCAAAAGGCAAGCCAAGGCAAGAAAAGCGAAAATGCAAGGCAAAAGGCAAGGCAAGGCAAGGCAAAAGGAAAGGCAAAAGGCAAGGCAAAGCAAGGCAAGGCAAAAGGCAAGGCAAAAGGCAAGGCAAGGCAAGGCAAGGCAAAAGGCAAGGCAAAACTCAAGGAAAAAGGCAAGGCAAGTCAAGTCAAAAGGCAAGGCAAAATGCAAGGCAAGGCACAAGGCAAGGTAAGGCAAGGCAAAAGGCAAGGCAAGGCAAGGCAAAAGGCAAGGCAAAAGGCAAGGCAAGAGGAATGGCAAGGCAAGGCAAAAGGCTAGGCAAAAGGAAAGGCAAGGCAAGGCAAGGCAAAAGGCAAGGCAAAAGGCAAGGCAAGACAGGGCAAAAGGCAAGGCAAAAGGCATGGCAAGGCAAGGCAAAGCAAAAGGCAAGGTAAAAGGCAAGCCAAGGCAAGACAAGGGAAAATGCAAGGCAAAAGGCAAGGCAAGGCAAGGCAAAAGGCAAGGCAAAAGGCAAGGCAAGGCAAGGCAAGGCAAAGCAAGGCAAGGCAAAAGGCAAGGCAAAAGGCAAGGCAAAAGGCAAGGCAAAAGGCAAGGCAAGGCAAGGCAAAAGGCAAGGAAAAAGTCAAGGCAAAAGGAAAGACAATTCTAGTCAAAAGGCAAGGCAAAATGCAAGGCAAGGCAAGGCACAAGGCAAGGTAAGGCAAGGCAAAAGGCAAGGCAAGGCAAGGCAAAAGGCAAGGCAAAAGGCAAGGCAAGGCAAGGCAAAAGGCAAGGCAAGGCAAGGCAAGGCAAAAGGCAAGGGAAAAGGGAAGGCAAGGCAAGGCAAAAGGCAAGGCAAGGCAAGGCAAAAGGCAAGGCAAGGCAAGGCAATGCAAAAGGCAAGGCAAAAGGCAAGGCAAGGCATAGCAAAAGGCAAGGCAAGGCAAGGCAAGGCAAAAGGCAAGGCAAAAGGCAAGGCAACGCGAGGCAAAAGACAAGGCAAAAGGCAAGACAAGGCGAGGCAAAAGGCAAAAGGCAAGGCAAGGCAAGGCAAAAGCCAAGGCAAAAGGCAAGGCAAGGCGAGGCAAAAGGCAAGGCAAGGCAAAAGGCAAGGCAAAAGGCAAGGTAAAATGTAAGGTAAGGCAAGGCAAAAGGCAAGGCAAGGCAAGGCAAGGCAAAAGGCAAGGCAAGGCAAAAGGCAAGGCAAAAGGCAAGGCAAGGCAAGGCAAAAGACAAGGCAAAAGGCAAGGCAAGGCAAGGCAAGGCAAAAGGCAAGGCAAAAGGCAAGGCAAAAGGCAAGGCAAAAGGCAATGCGAAAGGCAAGTGAAGGCAAGGCAGGGCAAAATGCGAGGCAAAAGGCAAGGCAAAAGGCAAGGCAAGGCAAGGCAAGGCAAAAGGCAAGGCAAAAGGCAAGGCAAGGCAAGGCAAGGCAAAATACAAGGCAAAAGGCAAGGTAAAAGGCGAGGCAAGGCAAGACAAGGCAAAAGACAAGGCAACTCAAGGCAAAAGGCAAGGCAAAAGGCAAGGCAAAAGGGTAGGCAAGGCAAAATGCACGGCAAAAGGCAAGGCAAGGCAAGGCAAAAGGCAAGGCAAAAGGCAAGGCAAAAGACAAGGCAAGGCAAGGCAAAAGACAAGGCAAGGAGAGGTAAGACAAATGGCAAGACAAAAGGCAAGGAAAGGCAAGGCAAGGCAAAGGCAAGGCAATGCAAAAGACAAGGCAAAGGCAAGGCAAGGCAAAAGGCAAGGCAAAAGGCAAAAGGCAAGGCAAGGCAAGGCAAAAGGCAAGGCAAAAGGCAAGGCAAAAGGCATGGCAAAGCAAGGCAAAAGGCAAGGCAAAAGGAAAGGCAAGGCAAGGCTAGGCAAAAGGCAAGGCAAAAGGCAAGGCAAGGCAAGGCAGGGCAAAAGGCAAGGCAAAAGGCAACGCAAGAGGCAAGGCAAGGCAAGTGAGGGCAAAAGGCAAGGCAAAAGGCAAGGCAAGGCAAAAGGCAAGGCAAGGCAAGGCAAGGCAAAAGGCAAGGCAAAAGGCAAGCCAAGGCAAGAAAAGCGAAAATGCAAGGCAAAAGGCAAGGCAAGGCAAGGCAAAAGGCAAGGCAAAAGGCAAGGCAAGGCAAGGCAAAAGGCAAGGCAAGGCAAGGCAAGGCAAAAGGCAAGGCAAAAGGCAAGGCAAGGCAAGGCAAGTCAAAAGGCAAGGCAAAAGTCAAGGAAAAGGCAAGTCAAGTCAAAAGGCAAGGCAAAATGCAAGGCAAGGCAATGCACAAGGCAAGGTAAGGCAAGGCAAAAGGCAAGGCAAGGCAAGGCAAAAGGCAAGGCAAAAGGCAAGGCAAGAGGCATAGCAAGGCAAGGCAAAACGCAAGGCAAAAGGAAAGGCAAGGCAAGGCAAGGCAAAAGGCAAGGCAAAAGGCAAGGCAAGGCAAGGCAATGCAAAAGGCAAGGCAAAAGGCAAGGCAAGGCAAAGCAAAAGGCAAGGCAAGGCAAGGCAAAAGGCAAGGCAAAAGGCAAGGCAAGGCAAAAGGCAAGGCAAAAGGCAAGGCAAGGCAAGGCAAGGCAAAAGGCAAGGCAAAAGGCAAGGCAAGGCGAGCCAAAGGCAAGGCAAGGCAAAGGCAAAAGGCGAGGCAAAAGGCAAGGCAAGGCAAGGCAAGGCAAAAGGCAAGGCAAAAGGCAAGGCAAGGCGAGGCAAAAGGCAAGGCAAGGCAAAGGCATGGGAAAAGACAAAGCAGGGCAAGGCAAAATGCAAGGCAAAACAAAAGGCAAGGCAAGCCAAGGCAAGGCAAAAGGCAAGGCAAATGGCAAGGCAAGGCAAGGCAAGGCAAAAGGCAAGGCAAAAGGCAAGGCAAGGCAAGGCAAAAGGCAAGGCAAAAGGCAAGGCAAGGCAAGGCAAAAGGCAAGGCAAAAGGCAAGGCAAGGCAAAGGAAAAGGCAAAGCAAAAGGCAAGGCAAGGCAAGGCAAAAGACAAGGCAAAAGGCAAGGCGAGGCAAGGCAAAAGGCAAGGCAAGGCAAAAGGCAAGCCAAAAGGCAAGGCAAGGCAATGCAAGGCAAGGCAAGGCAAAAGGCAAGGCAAGGCAAGGCAAGGCAAAAGGCAAGGCAACAGGCAAGGCAAGGTAAGGCAAAAGACAAGGCAAAAGGCAAGGCAAAAGGCAAGGCAAGGCAAGGAAAAAGGCAAGGCTAAAGGCAAGGCAAGGCAAGGCAAGGCAAAAGGCAAGGCAAAAGGCAAGGCAAGGCAAGGCAAAAGGCAAGACAAAAGGCAAGACAAAAGGCAAGGCAAGGCAAAAGGCAAGGCAAAAGGCAAGGCAAGGCAAGGCAAGGCAAAAGGCAAGGTAAAAGGCAAGGCAAGGCAAGCCTAGGCAAAAGGCAAGGCAAAAGACAAGGCAAGGCAAGGCAAAAGACAAGGCAAGGAAAGGTAAGACAAATGGCAAGACAAAAGGCAAGGAAAGGCAAGGCAAGGCAAAGGCAAGGCAATGCAAAAGACAAGGCAAAGGCAAGGCAAGGCAAAAGGCAAGGCAAAAGGCAAAAGGCAAGGCAAGGCAAGGCAAAAGGCAAGGCAAAAGGCAAGGCAAAAGGCATGGCAAAGCAAGGCAAAAGGCAAGGCAAAAGGAAAGGCAAGGCAAGGCTAGGCAAAAGGCAAGGCAAAAGGCAAGGCAAGGCAAGGCAGGGCAAAAGGCAAGGCAAAAGGCAACGCAAGAGGCAAGGCAAGGCAAGTGAGGGCAAAAGGCAAGGCAAAAGGCAAGGCAAGGCAAAAGGCAAGGCAAGGCAAGGCAAGGCAAAAGGCAAGGCAAAAGGCAAGCCAAGGCAAGAAAAGCGAAAATGCAAGGCAAAAGGCAAGGCAAGGCAAGGCAAAAGGCAAGGCAAAAGGCAAGGCAAGGCAAGGCAAAAGGCAAGGCAAGGCAAGGCAAGGCAAAAGGCAAGGCAAAAGGCAAGGCAAGGCAAGGCAAGTCAAAAGGCAAGGCAAAAGTCAAGGAAAAGGCAAGTCAAGTCAAAAGGCAAGGCAAAATGCAAGGCAAGGCAATGCACAAGGCAAGGTAAGGCAAGGCAAAAGGCAAGGCAAGGCAAGGCAAAAGGCAAGGCAAAAGGCAAGGCAAGAGGCATAGCAAGGCAAGGCAAAACGCAAGGCAAAAGGAAAGGCAAGGCAAGGCAAGGCAAAAGGCAAGGCAAAAGGCAAGGCAAGGCAAGGCAGGGCAAAAGGCAAGGCAAAAGGCAAGGCAAGGCAAAAGGCAAGGCAAGGCAAGGCAATGCAAAAGGCAAGGCAAAAGGCAAGGCAAGGCAAAGCAAAAGGCAAGGCAAGGCAAGGCAAAAGGCAAGGCAAAAGGCAAGGCAAGGCAAAAGGCAAGGCAAAAGGCAAGGCAAGGCAAGGCAAGGCAAAAGGCAAGGCAAAAGGCAAGGCAAGGCGAGCCAAAGGCAAGGCAAGGCAAAGGCAAAAGGCGAGGCAAAAGGCAAGGCAAGGCAAGACAAAAGGCAAGGCAAAAGGCAAGGCAAGGCAAGGCAAGGCAAAAGGCAAGGCAAAAGGCAAGGCAAGGCGAGGCAAAAGGCAAGGCAAGGCAAAGGCATGGGAAAAGACAAAGCAGGGCAAGGCAAAATGCAAGGCAAAACAAAAGGCAAGGCAAGCCAAGGCAAGGCAAAAGGCAAGGCAAATGGCAAGGCAAGGCAAGGCAAGGCAAAAGGCAAGGCAAAAGGCAAGGCAAGGCAAGGCAAAAGGCAAGGCAAAAGGCAAGGCAAGGCAAGGCAAAAGGCAAGGCAAAAGGCAAGGCAAGGCAAAGGAAAAGGCAAAGCAAAAGGCAAGGCAAGGCAAGGCAAAAGACAAGGCAAAAGGCAAGGCGAGGCAAGGCAAAAGGCAAGGCAAGGCAAAAGGCAAGCCAAAAGGCAAGGCAAGGCAATGCAAGGCAAGGCAAGGCAAAAGGCAAGGCAAGGCAAGGCAAGGCAAAAGGCAAGGCAACAGGCAAGGCAAGGTAAGGCAAAAGACAAGGCAAAAGGCAAGGCAAAAGGCAAGGCAAGGCAAGGAAAAAGGCAAGGCTAAAGGCAAGGCAAGGCAAGGCAAGGCAAAAGGCAAGGCAAAAGGCAAGGCAAGGCAAGGCAAAAGGCAAGACAAAAGGCAAGACAAAAGGCAAGGCAAGGCAAAAGGCAAGGCAAAAGGCAAGGCAAGGCAAGGCAAGGCAAAAGGCAAGGTAAAAGGCAAGGCAAGGCAAGCCTAGGCAAAAGGCAAGGCAAAAGACAAGGCAAGGCAAGGCAAAAGACAAGGCAAGGAAAGGTAAGACAAATGGCAAGACAAAAGGCAAGGAAAGGCAAGGCAAGGCAAGGCAGGGCAAAAGGCAAGGCAAAAGGCAAGCCAAGGCAAGAAAAGCGAAAATGCAAGGCAAAAGGCAAGGCAAGGCAAGGCAAAAGGAAAGGCAAAAGGCAAGGCAAAGCAAGGCAAGGCAAAAGGCAAGGCAAAAGGCAAGGCAAGGCAAGGCAAGGCAAAAGGCAAGGCAAAAGTCAAGGAAAAAGGCAAGGCAAGTCAAGTCAAAAGGCAAGGCAAAATGCAAGGCAAGGCACAAGGCAAGGTAAGGCAAGGCAAAAGGCAAGGCAAGGCAAGGCAAAAGGCAAGGCAAAAGGCAAGGCAAGAGGAATGGCAAGGCAAGGCAAAAGGCTAGGCAAAAGGAAAGGCAAGGCAAGGCAAGGCAAAAGGCAAGGCAAAAGGCAAGGTAAAATGCAAGGTAAGGCAAGGCAAAAGGCAAGGTAAGACAAGGCAAGGCAAAAGGCAAGGCAAGGCAAAAGGCAAGGCAAAAGGCAAGGCAAGGCAAGGCAAGGCAAGGCAAGGCAAAAGGCAAGGCAAAAGGCAAGGCAAGGCAAGGCAAGGCAAAATGCAAGGCAAAAGGCAAGGTAAAAGGCGAGGCAAGGCAAGACAAGGCAAAAGACAAGGCAAAAGGCAAGGCAACTCAAGGCAAAAGGCAAGGCAAAAGGCAAGGCAAAAGGCTACGCAAGGCAAAATGCACGGCAAAAGACAAGGCAAGGCAAGGCAAAAGGCAAGGCAAAAGGCAAGGCAAAGCAAGGCAAGGCAAAGCAAGGCAAGGCAAAAGGCAAGGCAAAAGGCAAGGCAAGGCAAGGCAAGGCAAAAGGCAAGGCAAAAGTCAAGGCAAAAGGCAAGACAATTCAAGTCAAAAGGCAAGGCAAAATGCAAGGCAAGGCAAGGCACAAGGCAAGGTAAGGCAAGGCAAAAGGCAAGGCAAGGCAAGGCAAAAGGCAAGGCAAAAGGCAAGGCAAGGCAAGGCAAAAGGCAAGGCAAGGCAAGGCAAGGCAAAAGGCAAGGGAAAAGGGAAGGCAAGGCAAGGCAAAAGGCAAGGCAAGGCAAGGCAAAAGGCAAGGCAAGGCAAGGCAATGCAAAAGGCAAGGCAAGGCAAGGCAAGGCAAAAGGCAAGGCAAAAGGCAAGGCAACGCGAGGCAAAAGGCAAGGCAAAAGGCAAGGCAAGGCAAGGCAAAAGGCAAGGCAAAAGGCAAGGCAAGGCGAGGCAAAAGGCAAGGCAAGGCAAGGCAAGGCAAAAGCCAAGTCAAAAGAAAAGGCAAGGCGAGGCAAAAGGCAAGGCAAGGCAAAAGGCAAGGCAAAAGGCAAGGTAAAATGCAAGGTAAGGCAAGGCAAAAGGCAAGGCAAGGCAAGGCAAGGCAAAAGGCAAGGCAAGGTAAAAGGCAAGGCAAAAGGCAAGGCAAGGCAAGGCAAAACACAAGGCAAAAGGCAAGGCAAGGCAAGGCAAAAGGCAAGGCAAAAGGCAAGGCAAAAGGCAAGGCAAAAGGCAATGCGAAAGGCAAGTGAAGGCAAGGCAGGGCAAAATGCAAGGCAAAAGGCAAGGCAAAAGGCAAGGCAAGGCAAGGCAAGGCAAAAGGCAAGGCAAAAGGCAAGGCAAGGCAAGGCTTGGCAAAATACAAGGCAAAAGGCAAGGTAAAAGGCGAGGCAAGGCAAGACAAGGCATAAGACAAGGCAACTCAAGGCAAAAGGCAAGGCAAAAGGGTAGGCAAGGAAAAATGCACGGCAAAAGACAAGGCAAGGCAAGGCAAAAGGCAAGGCAAAAGGCCAGGCAAAAGGCAAGGCAAGGAAAGGCAAGGCAAAAGACAAGGCAAAAGGCAAGGCAAGTCAAGGCAAAAGGCAATGCAAAAGGCAAGGCAAAAGGCAAGGCAACGCAAAAGGCACGGCAAAAGGCAAGGCAAGGCAAGGTAAAAGTCAAGGCAAAAGGCAAGGCAAAAGGCAAGGCAAGGCAAGGTAAGGCAAAAGACAAGGCAAAAGGCAAGGCAAGTCAAGGCAAAAGGCAAGGCAAAAGGCAAGGCAAAAGGCAAGGCAAGGCAAAAGGCACGGCAAAAGAAAAGGCAAGGCAAGGCAAAAGTTAAGGCAAAAGGCAAGGCAAGGAAAGGCAAGGCAAAAGGCAAGGCAAAAGGCAAAGCAAGGCAAGGCATGGCAAAAGGCAAGGCAAAAGACAAGGCAAGGCAAGGCAAAAGACAAGGCAAAAGACAAGGCAAGGCAGGACAAAGCAAAAGGCAAGGCAAAAGGCAAGGCAAGGAAAGGTAAGGCAAATGGCAAGGCAAAAGGCAAGGAAAGGCAAGGCAAGGCAAAAGGCAACGCAAGGCAAAAGGCAAGGCAAAAGGCAGGCAAGGCAAAGACAATGCAAAAGGCAAGGCAAGGCAAGACAAGCCAAAAGGCAAGGCAAGGCAAGGCAAGGCAAAAGGCAAGGCAAAAGGCAAGGCAATGCAAAAGGCAAAGCAAAAGGCAAGGCAAGGCAAGGCAATGCAAAATGCAAGGCAAAAGGCAAGGCAAGGCAAGGCAAAAGGCAAGGCAAAAGGCAAGGCAAAAGGCAATGCAATGCGAGGCAAAAGGCAAGGCAAGGCAAGGCAAGGCAAAAGGCAAGGCAAAAGGCAAGGCAAGGCGAGGCAAAAGGCAAGGCAAGGCAAGGCAAAAGCCAAGGCAAAAGGCAAGGAAAGGTGAGGCAAAAGGCAAGGCAAGGCAAAAGGAAAGGCAAAAGGCAAGGTAAAATGCAAGGTAAGGCAAGGCAAAAGGCAAGGTAAGACAAGGCAAGGCAAAAGGCAAGGCAAGGCAAAAGGCAAGGCAAAAGGCAATGCAAGGCAAGGCGAGGCAAAAGACAAGGCAAAAGGCAAGGCAAGGCAACGCAAGGCAAAAGGCAAGGCGCAAGGCAAGGCAAAAGTCAAGGCAAAAGGCAAGGCAAAAGGCAAGGCAAAAGGCAATGCGAAAGGCAAGTAAAGGCAAGGCAGGGCAAAATGCAAGGCAAAAGGCAAGGCAAAAGGCAAGGCAAGGCAAGGCAAGGCAAAAGGCAAGGCAAAAGGCAAGGCAAGGCAAGGCAAGGCAATATGCAAGGCAAAAGGCAAGGTAAAAGGCGAGGCAAGGCAAGACAAGGCAAAAGACAAGGCAAAAGGCAAGGCAACTCAAGGCAAAAGGCAAGTCAAAAGGCAAGGCAAAAGGGTAGGCAAGGCAAAATGCACGGCAAAAGACAAGGCAAGGCAAGGCAAAAGGCAAGGCAAAAGGCCAGGCAAAAGGCAAGGCAAGGAAAGGCAAGGCAAAAGACAAGGCAAAAGGTAAGGCAAGTCAAGGCAAAAGGCAATGCAAAAGGCAAGGCAAAAGGCAAGGCAAGGCAAAAGGCACGGCAAAAGGCAAGGCAAGGCAAGGCAAAAGGCAAGGCAAAAGGCAAGGCAAAAGGCAAGGCAAGGCAAGGCAAGGCAAAAGACAAGGCAAAAGGCAAGGCAAGTCAAGGCAAAAGGCAAGGCATAAGGCAAGGCAAGGCAAAAGGCACGGCAAAAGAAAAGGCAAGGCAACGCAAAAGTTAAGGCAAAAGGCAAGGCAAGGCAAGGCAAAAGGCAAGGCAAAAGGAAAAGCAAGGCAAGGCATGGCAAAAGGCAAGGCAAAAGACAAGGCAAGGCAAGGCAAAAGACAAGGCAAAAGACAAGGCAAGGCAGGACAAGGCAAAAGGCAAGGCAAAAGGCAAGGCAAGGAAAGGTAAGGCAAATGGCAAGGCAAAAGGCACGGAAAGGCAAGGCAAGGCAAAAGGCAACGCAAGGCAAAAGGCAAGGCAAAAGGCAGGAAAGGCAAAGACAATGCAAAACGCAAGGCAAGGCAAGACAAGCCAAAAGGCAAGGCAAGGCAAGGCAAGGCAAAAGGCAAGGCAAAAGGCAAGGCAAAAGGCAAGGCAAAAGGCAAGGCAAAAGGCAAGGCAAGGCAAGGCAAGGCAAAAGGCAAGGCAAGGCAAGGCAAAAGGCAAGGCAAAAGGCAAGGCAAAAGACAAGACAAGGCAAAAGGCAAGGCAAAAGGCAAGGCAAAAGGCAAGGCAAGGAAAGGTAAGGCAAAAGGCAAGGCAAAAGGCAAGGAAAGGCAAGGCAAGGCAAAAGGCAACGCAATGCAAAAGGCAAGCCAAAAGGCAGGCAAGGCAAAGACAATGCAAAAGGCAAGGCAAGGCAAGACAAGCCAAAAGGCAAGGCAAGGCAAGGCAAGGCAAAAGGCAAGGCAAATGCAAGGCAAGGCAAGGCAAGGCAAAAGGCAAGGCAAAAGGCAAGGCAAGGCAAGGCAAAAGGCAAGGCAAAAGCCAAGTCAAGGCAAAAGGCAAGGCAAAAGGCAAGGCAAGGCAAGGCAAGGCAAAAGGCAAGGCAAAAGGCAAGGCAAAAGACAAGACAAGGCAAAAGGCAAGGCAAAAGGCAAGGCAAAAGGCAAGGCAAGGCAAAGCAAGGCAAAAGGCAACGCAAAAGGCAAGGCAAGGCAAGGCAAGGCAAGGCAAGGCAGGGCAAGGCAGGGCAAGGCAAGGCAAGGCAAGTCAAGGCAAGGCAAGGCAGGAAAAGGCAAGGCAAGGCAAGGCAAGCCAAGGCAAGGCGAGGAAAGGCGAGGAAAGGCGAGGAAAGGTGCAGAAAGGCGCGGAAAGGCACGGAAAGGCGCGGAAAGGCGCGGAAAGGCAAGGAAAGGCAAGGAACGGAAAGTAACGGAAAGGAACGGAAAGGAACGGAAAGGAACGGAACGGAAAGGAACGGAACGGAAAGGAAAGAAGGAAAGGAAAGGAAAGGAAAGGAAAGGAAAGGAAAGGAAAGGAAAGGAAAGGAAAGGAAAGGAAAGGAAAGGAAAGGAAAGGAAAGGAAAGGAAAGGAAAGGAAAGGAAAGGAAAGGAAAGGAAAGGAAAGGAAAGGAAAGGAAAGGAAAGGAAAGGAAAGGAAAGGAAAGGAAAGGAAAGAAAGGAAAGGAAAGGAAAGGAAAGGAAAGGAAAGGAAAGGAAAGGCAAGGAAAGGCAAGGGAAGGCAAGGGTGACCCTGCCCATAGTACTTTTGGTCTCACCCTGCCTGGTGTAATACCTTCTGCACCCCTATTTCTATGCTTCCGAATGAAGCACGACATTGTAATCATAGTCCTAATTGCACCGAACCTAAAAAGGAAGGGGAAGCCGCTTCACCTCTAGTATGCCCGAAGCAGATTTCTAGAGAAATGCCGCCATCTAGTGAGCATTCGGAAGATTTTTCCGCCCCTACCCCGTTCTCCACACGGATCCCCAGAAGAGCAAGGAGAACCGCCGTGAGAGGAATAAAATTTGAGAAAAACCTGTCTAACCCAGCTTCTATTCTGGAGCAGAGATCAAGTGTTGTTGAGTGATGAAGAAAATACATTGGAATGATGCACTTGGCCAGCTATCGGAGAAGCCCTATGGGACAGACTTAGCGATGGTAGGGAAGAAGAGTAATAGGTTTTGCTACATGATGGAAGTGAATTGGGACTAGGGTTGAAGAAATGGAAGGCGATAGTAAAGCTGTGGCTTCTATTTTTGCTGAATGAACTCCTTGTGCTGGTGAGAATGAAAAGAAAAGAAAAAAAAGAATAGGCAAGGCGAGGGGAGGCGAGGGGAGGCGAGTCGAGGGGAGTCGAGGCGAGGCGAGGCGAGGCGAGGCGAGGCGAGGCGAGGCAAGGCAAGGCAAGGCAAGGCAAGGCAAGGCAAGGCAAGGCAAGGAAAGGCAAGGCAAGGCAAGGAAAGGCAAGGCAAGGAAAGGCAAGGAAAGGAAAGGCAAGGAAAGGCAGGGAAAGGCAAGGAAAGGCAAGGAAAGGCAAGACAAGGCAAGGCAAGGCAAGGCAAGGCAAAGAAAGGCAAGGCAAGGCAAGGCAAGGCAAGGCAATTCAAGGCAAGGCAAAAGGCAAGGCAAAAGGCAAGGTAAGGCAAGGCAAGGCAAACTGCAAGGCAAAAGGCAAGGCAAGGCAAGGCAAGGCAAAAGGCAAGGCAAAAGGCAAGGCTGGGCAAGGCAAGGCAAGGCAAGGCAAGGCAGGGCAAGGCAAGGCAAGGCAGGGAAAGGCAAGGAAAGGCAAGGAAAGGCAAGGCAAGGCAAGGCAAGGCAAGGCAAAGAAAGGCAAGGCAAGGCAAGGCAAGGCAAGGCAAGGCAAAGAAAGGCAAGGCAAGGCAAGGCAAGGCAAGGCAAGGCAAGGCAAGGCACGGCAAGGCAAGGCAAGGCAAGGCAAGGCAAGGCAAGGCAAGGCAAGGCAAGGCAAGGAAAGGAAAAGGAAAGGAAAGGCAAGGCAAGGCAAGGCAAGGCAAGGCAAGGCAAGGCAAGGCAAGGCAAGGCAAGGCAAGGCAAGGCAAGGCAAGGCAAGGCAAGGCAAGGCAAGGCAAGGCAAGGCAAGGCAAGGCAAGGAAAGGAAAGGCAAGGAAAGGCAAGGAAAGGCAAGGAAAGGAAAGGCAAGGAAAGGAAAGGAAAGGAAAGGAAAGGAAAGGAAAGGAAAGGAAAGGAAAGGAAAGGAAAGGAAAGGAAAGGAAAGGAAAGGAAAGGAAAGGAAAGGAAAGGAAAGGAAAGGAAAGGAAAGGAAAGGAAAGGAAAGGAAAGGAAAGGAAAGGAAAGGAAAGGCAAGGAAAGGAAAGGCAAGGCAAGGCAAGGCAAGGCAAGGCAAGGCAAGGCAAGGCAAGGCAAGGCAAGGCAAGGCAGGGAAAGGCAAGGAAAGGCAAGGCAAGGCAAGGCAAGGCAAAGAAAGGCAAGGCAAGGCAAGGCAAGGCAAGGCAAGGCAAGGCAAGGCAAGGCAAGGCAAGGCAAGGCAAGGCAAGGCAAGGAAAGGAAAGGCAAGGAAAGGCAAGGAAAGGCAAGGAAAGGAAAGGAAAGTCAAGGAAAGGCAAGGAAAGGCAAGGAAAGGCAAGGAAAGGCAAGGAAAGGAAAGGAAAGGAAAGGAAAGGAAAGGAAAGGCAAGGAAAGGCAAGGAAAGGCAAGGAAAGGCAAGGAAAGGCAAGGAAAGGCAAGGAAAGGCAAGGAAAGGCAAGGAAAGGCAAGGAAAGGCAAGGAAAGGCAAGGAAAGGCAAGGCAAGGAAAGGCAAGGAAAGGAAAGGAAAGGAAAGGAAAGGAAAGGAAAGGAACGGAAAGGAAAGGAAAGGAAAGGAAAGGAAAGGAAAGGAAAGGAAAGGAAAGGAAAGGAAAGGAAAGGAAAGGAAAGGAAAGGAAAGGAAAGGAAAGGAAAGGAAAGGAAAGGAAAGGAAAGGAAAGGAAAGGAAAGGAAAGGAAAGGAAAGGAAAGGAAAGGCAGTGTGAATCTATGCCGCTGTCTGAACAAGCACACTCCATCGTTTACCGAAAAAAAAGCAGAAGCGTTTTAACACGTAGTTTTGGCATGCACACAAGCACCTCTGTTTATAAGTGACAACGAAAGCACGTGTGCACACACAGAGGAAAGCAGACCACTTTGCCTTCGTGTGAACATGGAATGCATGCGCCATCATGAACTTATACGGACGGCACAGCCAACACACACACACTCAGAGGAGCTCACACACCAGCGCTGATGCATGTATGCGACGAAACTAACACACATGCTTGCTGACAGAAAGACGTCTCCACATGCGTGTGGAGAGGTGGACCGGTACAAGGAAATAAAGCAGCCTAAGATCCTTTTCTATGTCTGTCTTCCCTAGCCCTCCTTACTCCTAGGAGAGACGGCACGGAAAAGAGATGCACAGCATCCTGATCCTTTTCCACACTCCAGCTATGCTGCTTACACGCGCGTGAGCATTGGAGCCGCTCTGCGCTGGTGGAGTATTCTCTGTGATGGCAGGAATATGAGGACTCGGGGGAGGGGGCAAAACTTACGTGTGTGCAGAACTCTTTTCGACCGTGTCCCAGGAGTGCTGATGAGAGGGACTGGAAGGAAGGGGAGCACAGGCACATTCCGGGAAAACGTAAGGCAAAGAGAAGCGAACAGAGTGTGGTCTAACGGAGAAACAAAAAGGAAGAAGAGGTGCTGAGGACGGAAGCTTTCCTTGTTGGCAAGAAGTAGCCCAGGTTCCTTCAGATATGATTTTTGCCTGATATCAGGCTCTGCTTTGCTTTCGCCATATGACCTATTTGTCAACATTATATATCAGTGTGTGAAGAGGTATGTGCTTTTCTGTAGCTGCGTATGCATGCAGATGGTAGTTTCTGCACATATCTGTACACTTGTGGAAACGGCTTCTGCCTGTGTTTCGGCGAAGAACCCTATGTGTGCATAGAGTAAAAGGGCGAGAAGTAAGCTCCAACAGCGATGAAGGCAGACTCCGAGTTTTCCTCCGCAATCTGTTTCTCTCGGCATACCTAGTCCTCGGCAGAGAACTGCTAAACGTTCGATCTGCAAGAGAAATTCAACCAAACATGCCGTTCGTAGGAGCTCTATGTTCACACGCTTACCCGTGATAAAGGGTGGAACGCGAAGACATTCCTGCTCCCGTGCCCGTCCGTCCGTTCAAGTTCATGATGGCGCATGCTTTCCGTGTTCACACGAAGGCAAAGTGGTCTGCTTTCCTCTGTGTGTGCACACGCGCTTTCATTGTCACTTATAAACCCAGGTGCTTGGGTGCATGCCAAAACTACGTGTTAAAACGCTTCTGCGTATGCTTGGGTAAACGATGGCGTGTGCTTGTTCAGACAGCGGCAGAGATTCACACTGGCCTACAGACACACACTTCCGAAAGCTCCGCACCGAGGACCGTTTGTATGTGTGTACAACCACTTGCATCAGTGTGAGCAATCTCAAAGTTAGACGGAAGTGTTTAATCTCACAGAAGCACCAACGTGTTTGCGTTCCACCATATATCACAAACAAGGTTGTGAACAGACGCTCTGCTGTTTTTCCTCTGCGCGGCATGTTTTGCTCTATTTCTCTTGCAGATCGAATGCTTAGCGGCTTTCTTGGAATGACTGCGTATACCGAGAGAAAGAGGCAGCGCAGGAAATCTTGCCTTCTGCCTTCTTCCTCGTTGGTACCTAGCTGCTATCTCTTCTGTTTGTCCATGTGCGCACGTGGGATTCCTCACCGAAAACCACGCCGAAACCTTTTCCTCAAGCGTCCAGGTATGTGCACCCACCACCACCTGCATGCGTCCGAAGCGACAGAAAAGCACATACCTTTTCACTCACTGATATATAAGCAATCATGCGGCCACACACACGCACGCTTCCGAAAGCATGCCCCCATCTACTTTCAGAAAGACGTAGGTGAATCGCGCTTTCATGCTTGAGAGTAAACAAGTCTGTCTATGCTTGGGACACTGCACGCACGTATACGTGGCTGCACGAGAATACACATTTGGAAGGTACCTGCAGATATGTGCCCGTTCTTGGGGCGTTCACTGTGCGTGAAAGCAGTGGCGCTCATAAATGCTTGTCTGTCCACACGCCTGTGCCTGGTGTGGGCTCCTGTCGTGCGTAAGCTTGAGTGAGTGCACAGCTGTGCTGTTTGTTGGAAAGGTTCCGCGTGTATCTGGTTGCACAGTCCTGCATTTCTCATGTGGAGAGATGCAAGGGCGGTCTGCTAGTAAAGCGACAAAGACAGACGTGGGCAGAACTAAAAGCTGTGCCGTGATACTTCTTTCCCATGGCAAACGCTTCACAGTCGCCCGAGGAAAAACGCTTAGCAATCGATCTAGAAGAGAAACCAAACAGGAGATGTCGTAACGAGAAAGAACAAAGAGCAGACCACAGAAGCTTCTTCGTGATATGTAGCTGAGGGCAAACACTTTGGTGCTTGTGTGAGAGCAAGTGTCCTTCCTGTAAGCGTTGGGTAGCTTTGCACAGTTACATGTGGTGGCACGACTATCATCGCCTAGGATGCCTATAGCCTTGACTCAGGGTGTGTGGACAGAGTGTGCCTGAAAGTTTGTGCGTGTAAGTGCCTCTTGTACCGGTCCATCTCTCCACACGCATGTGAGTACGTCTTTCTGTCAGCAAGCATGTGTGTTAATTTCGTCGCATACACGCATCAGCGCTGGTGTGTGAGCTCCTCTGAGAGTGTGTGTGTGTTGGCTGTGCCTGTGTGTAACAGAGCAATCCTGACTGCTCAAGTGAACAGAGAAAAGGGAAATCAGGTAGGTAGAGGCGACAAAGCAAAACCAAGGTGGGAAGGAAGTGTGTTTGATACAGACGGTTTCCCTCTGCTGATAGTTCACAGTTCGACGAGGAAGAAGCTGAGCGGTAGATCGACCAGAGAAACGTTTCCAAATAGCTCATTTAGCCAAAGAACAGCAGAGTCTGTGTGATAGGGCTGCATTTGTAGCCATTCGTGTGTCTGCGAATGTACAGTCGTCCGCATTGAATTTTGTCAGACTGCGGAGAAGCACACGTGGTCGTACGTATATACACGACGGTGGAGATGCTTTGGGACGTGTTCCTGTGTATGTACACGCTTGTGAGTCGGTGCGAGTGGGTGCACACTCACGTGCGTTCATTTGGAATCTTCTTCATACGAGAGCTGCAGCGTGCGCAGAACTGCGAGATTTTGGGGAAATTTCTTCGTGTATGTAGCTGGCCTCTCACCTGCTTGCAAGTGGACACACAAGCGATAGGAAGAGAAGCTGCTAAGTTCATGTACGCCGTGATGAGGTTACAAAGGATTTGGCCATCATTACCAATTGACATGATCAAGGCTTTCTAGCCACCTGCAAAAGGAGTGGATCTTTTTCAAGTTTAAGATGCTTCTGCATTGCAAGAGGGAGACAGCAGGTGAAGTGATACATTGTTTTGAAGCAGAGTGCTTAGTTTGTATTTTACTACTCATTCATAGATGTAATTCTAAGAAAGAAACTCATCAATGGCATCCTAACCTGAGGCTTAAGCGACTCTTTCTTAGTACAGAGGTATTGTACGTGAAACATTTCCAAAACCGGCAGAGCCTGTCTTAAAAAGCTGGTGGTTCTGTGGCTGCATGTATGCAAGTTCACGTGTCTGTGAGTGTACAGACGTCTGTGTGCAACACCGTGCATGTGCACGCAGAGGCAAAGTGGTTGCATACTGTTGGTTACACCTCATGGCCCACACTCCTGTACATACTACACATGCTCCTGAATACTCGTAAGGTTTCATACACACTCATTCCATATTTACAATCACAAATCAAGCTGAACACACATGCACACTGGTGAGCACATGCACGTGATATACATAGTATTTCCTACATATATAGACAGAGCCACGAAGTCCCATGCTCGCACAAACCTGCCTAGCACGCATGCACACCCAGAGAATAAACCATTCCCTATCCATAGCAACTCCAATCCTGAGATCGAGAAGCGCAGGAAATAAAGCAGCCTAAGATCCCTTTCTATGTCTGTCCTCCCTAGCCCTCCTTACTCCTAGGAGAGACGGCACGGAAAAGAGATGCACAGCATCCTGATCCTTTTCCACACTCCAGCTATGCTGCTTACACGCGCGTGAGCATTGGAGCCGCTCTGCGCTGGTGGAGTATTCTCTGTGATGGCAGGAATATGAGGACTCGGGGGAGGGGGCAAAACTTACGTGTGTGCAGAACTCTTTTCGACCGTGTCCCAGGAGTGCTGATGAGAGGGACTGGAAGGAAGGGGAGCACAGGCACATTCCGGGAAAACGTAAGGCAAAGAGAAGCGAACAGAGTGTGGTCTAACGGAGAAACAAAAAGGAAGAAGAGGTGCTGAGGACGGAAGCTTTCCTTGTTGGCAGGAAGTAGCCCAGGTTCCTTCAGATATGATTTTTGCCTGATATCAGGCTCTGCTTTGCTTTCGCCATATGACCTATTTGTCAACATTATATATCAGTGTGTGAAGAGGTATGTGCTTTTCTGTAGCTGCGTATGCATGCAGATGGTAGTTTCTGCACATATCTGTACACTTGTGGAAACGGCTTCTGCCTGTGTTTCGGCGAAGAACCCTATGTGTGCATAGAGTAAAAGGGCGAGAAGTAAGCTCCAACAGCGATGAAGGCAGACTCCGAGTTTTCCTCCGCAATCTGTTTCTCTCGGCATACCTAGTCCTCGGCAGAGAACTGCTAAACGTTCGATCTGCAAGAGAAATTCAACCAAACATGCCGTTCGTAGGAGCTCTATGTTCACACGCTTACCCGTGATAAAGGGTGGAACGCAAAGACATTCCTGCTCCCGTGCCCGTCCGTCCGTCCAAGTTCATGATGGCGCATGCTTTCCGTGTTCACACGAAGGCAAAGTGGTCTGCTTTCCTCTGTGTGTGCACACGCGCTTTCGTTGTCACTTATAAACCCAGGTGCTTGGGTGCATGCCAAAACTACGTGTTAAAACGCTTCTGCGTATGCTTGGGTAAACGATGGCGTGTGCTTGTTCAGACAGCGGCAGAGATTCACACTGGCCTACAGACACACACTTCCGAAAGCTCCGCACCGAGGACCGTTTGTATGTGTGTACAACCACTTGCATCAGTGTGAGCAATCTCAAAGTTAGACGGAAGTGTTTAATCTCACAGAAGCACCAACGTGTTTGCGTTCCACCATATATCACAAACAAGGTTGTGAACAGACGCTCTGCTGTTTTTCCTCTGCGCGGCATGTTTTGCTCTATTTCTCTTGCAGATCGAATGCTTAGCGGCTTTCTTGGAATGACTGCGTATACCGAGAGAAAGAGGCAGCGCAGGAAATCTTGCCTTCTGCCTTCTTCCTCGTTGGTACCTAGCTGCTATCTCTTCTGTTTGTCCATGTGCGCACGTGGGATTCCTCACCGAAAACCACGCCGAAACCTTTTCCTCAAGCGTCCAGGTATGTGCACCCACCACCACCTGCATGCGTCCGAAGCGACAGAAAAGCACATACCTTTTCACTCACTGATATATAAGCAATCATGCGGCCACACACACGCACGCTTCCGAAAGCATGCCCCCATCTACTTTCAGAAAGACGTAGGTGAATCGCGCTTTCATGCTTGAGAGTAAACAAGTCTGTCTATGCTTGGGACACTGCACGCACGTATACGTGGCTGCACGAGAATACACATTTGGAAGGTACCTGCAGATATGTGCCCGTTCTTGGGGCGTTCACTGTGCGTGAAAGCAGTGGCGCTCATAAATGCTTGTCTGTCCACACGCCTGTGCCTGGTGTGGGCTCCTGTCGTGCGTAAGCTTGAGTGAGTGCACAGCTGTGCTGTTTGTTGGAAAGGTTCCGCATGTATCTGGTTGCACAGTCCTGCATTTCTCATGTGGAGAGATGCAAGGGCGGTCTGCTAGTAAAGCGACAAAGACAGACGTGGGCAGAACTAAAAGCTGTGCCGTGATACTTCTTTCCCATGGCAAACGCTTCACAGTCGCCCGAGGAAAAACGCTTAGCAATCGATCTAGAAGAGAAACCAAACAGGAGATGTCGTAACGAGAAAGAACAAAGAGCAGACCACAGAAGCTTCTTCGTGATATGTAGCTGAGGGCAAACACTTTGGTGCTTGTGTGAGAGCAAGTGTCCTTCCTGTAAGCGTTGGGTAGCTTTGCACAGTTACATGTGGTGGCACGACTATCATCGCCTAGGATGCCTATAGCCTTGACTCAGGGTGTGTGGACAGAGTGTGCCTGAAAGTTTGTGCGTGTAAGTGCCTCTTGTACCGGTCCATCTCTCCACACGCATGTGAGTACGTCTTTCTGTCAGCAAGCATGTGTGTTAATTTCGTCGCATACACGCATCAGCGCTGGTGTGTGAGCTCCTCTGAGAGTGTGTGTGTGTTGGCTGTGCCTGTGTGTAACACAGCAATCCTGACTGCTCAAGTGAACAGAGAAAAGGGAAATCAGGTAGGTAGAGGCGACAAAGCAAAACCAAGGTGGGAAGGAAGTGTGTTTGATACAGACGGTTTCCCTCTGCTGATAGTTCACAGTTCGACGAGGAAGAAGCTGAGCGGTAGATCGACCAGAGAAACGTTTCCAAATAGCTCATTTAGCCAAAGAACAGCAGAGTCTGTGTGATAGGGCTGCATTTGTAGCCATTCGTGTGTCTGCGAATGTACAGTCGTCCGCATTGAATTTTGTCAGACTGCGGAGAAGCACACGTGGTCGTACGTATATACACGACGGTGGAGATGCTTTGGGACGTGTTCCTGTGTATGTACACGCTTGTGAGTCGGTGCGAGTGGGTGCACACTCACGTGCGTTCATTTGGAATCTTCTTCATACGAGAGCTGCAGCGTGCGCAGAACTGCGAGATTTTGGGGAAATTTCTTCGTGTATGTAGCTGGCCTCTCACCTGCTTGCAAGTGGACACACAAGCGATAGGAAGAGAAGCTGCTAAGTTCATGTACGCCGTGATGAGGTTACAAAGGATTTGGCCATCATTACCAATTGACATGATCAAGGCTTTCTAGCCACCTGCAAAAGGAGTGGATCTTTTTCAAGTTTAAGATGCTTCTGCATTGCAAGAGGGAGACAGCAGGTGAAGTGATACATTGTTTTGAAGCAGAGTGCTTAGTTTGTATTTTACTACTCATTCATAGATGTAATTCTAAGAAAGAAACTCATCAATGGCATCCTAACCTGAGGCTTAAGCGACTCTTTCTTAGTACAGAGGTATTGTACGTGAAACATTTCCAAAACCGGCAGAGCCTGTCTTAAAAAGCTGGTGGTTCTGTGGCTGCATGTATGCAAGTTCACGTGTCTGTGAGTGTACAGACGTCTGTGTGCAACACCGTGCATGTGCACGCAGAGGCAAAGTGGTTGCATACTGTTGGTTACACCTCATGGCCCACACTCCTGTACATACTACACATGCTCCTGAATACTCGTAAGGTTTCATACACACTCATTCCATATTTACAATCACAAATCAAGCTGAACACACATGCACACTGGTGAGCACATGCACGTGATATACATAGTATTTCCTACATATATAGACAGAGCCACGAAGTCCCATGCTCGCACAAACCTGCCTAGCACGCATGCACACCCAGAGAATAAACCATTCCCTATCCATAGCAACTCCAATCCTGAGATCGAGAAGCGCAGGAAATAAAGCAGCCTAAGATCCCTTTCTATGTCTGTCCTCCCTAGCCCTCCTTACTCCTAGGAGAGACGGCACGGAAAAGAGATGCACAGCATCCTGATCCTTTTCCACACTCCAGCTATGCTGCTTACACGCGCGTGAGCATTGGAGCCGCTCTGCGCTGGTGGAGTATTCTCTGTGATGGCAGGAATATGAGGACTCGGGGGAGGGGGCAAAACTTACGTGTGTGCAGAACTCTTTTCGACCGTGTCCCAGGAGTGCTGATGAGAGGGACTGGAAGGAAGGGGAGCACAGGCACATTCCGGGAAAACGTAAGGCAAAGAGAAGCGAACAGAGTGTGGTCTAACGGAGAAACAAAAAGGAAGAAGAGGTGCTGAGGACGGAAGCTTTCCTTGTTGGCAAGAAGTAGCCCAGGTTCCTTCAGATATGATTTTTGCCTGATATCAGGCTCTGCTTTGCTTTCGCCATATGACCTATTTGTCAACATTATATATCAGTGTGTGAAGAGGTATGTGCTTTTCTGTAGCTGCGTATGCATGCAGATGGTAGTTTCTGCACATATCTGTACACTTGTGGAAACGGCTTCTGCCTGTGTTTCGGCGAAGAACCCTATGTGTGCATAGAGTAAAAGGGCGAGAAGTAAGCTCCAACAGCGATGAAGGCAGACTCCGAGTTTTCCTCCGCAATCTGTTTCTCTCGGCATACCTAGTCCTCGGCAGAGAACTGCTAAACGTTCGATCTGCAAGAGAAATTCAACCAAACATGCCGTTCGTAGGAACTCTATGTTCACACGCTTACCCGTGATAAAGGGTGGAACGCAAAGACATTCCTGCTCCCGTGCCCGTCCGTCCGTTCAAGTTCATGATGGCGCATGCTTTCCGTGTTCACACGAAGGCAAAGTGGTCTGCTTTCCTCTGTGTGTGCACACGCGCTTTCCTTGTCACTTATAAACCCAGGTGCTTGGGTGCATGCCAAAACTACGTGTTAAAACGCTTCTGCGTATGCTTGGGTAAACGATGGCGTGTGCTTGTTCAGACAGCGGCAGAGATTCACACTGGCCTACAGACACACACTTCCGAAAGCTCCGCACCGAGGACCGTTTGTATGTGTGTACAACCACTTGCATCAGTGTGAGCAATCTCAAAGTTAGACGGAAGTGTTTAATCTCACAGAAGCACCAACGTGTTTGCGTTCCACCATATATCACAAACAAGGTTGTGAACAGACGCTCTGCTGTTTTTCCTCTGCGCGGCATGTTTTGCTCTATTTCTCTTGCAGATCGAATGCTTAGCGGCTTTCTTGGAATGACTGCGTATACCGAGAGAAAGAGGCAGCGCAGGAAATCTTGCCTTCTGCCTTCTTCCTCGTTGGTACCTAGCTGCTATCTCTTCTGTTTGTCCATGTGCGCACGTGGGATTCCTCACCGAAAACCACGCCGAAACCTTTTCCTCAAGCGTCCAGGTATGTGCACCCACCACCACCTGCATGCGTCCGAAGCGACAGAAAAGCACATACCTTTTCACTCACTGATATATAAGCAATCATGCGGCCACACACACGCACGCTTCCGAAAGCACGCCCCCATCTACTTTCAGAAAGACGTAGGTGAATCGCGCTTTCATGCTTGAGAGTAAACAAGTCTGTCTATGCTTGGGACACTGCACGCACGTATACGTGGCTGCACGAGAATACACATTTGGAAGGTACCTGCAGATATGTGCCCGTTCTTGGGGCGTTCACTGTGCGTGAAAGCAGTGGCGCTCATAAATGCTTGTCTGTCCACACGCCTGTGCCTGGTGTGGGCTCCTGTCGTGCGTAAGCTTGAGTGAGTGCACAGCTGTGCTGTTTGTTGGAAAGGTTCCGCGTGTATCTGGTTGCACAGTCCTGCATTTCTCATTTGGAGAAATGCTAGTAAAGCGACAAAGACAGATGTGGGCAGAACTAAAAGCTGTGCCGTGATACTTCTTTCCCATGGCAAACGCTTCACAGTCGCCCGAGGAAAAACGCTTAGCAATCGATCTAGAAGAGAAACCAAACAGGAGATGTCGTAACGAGAAAGAACAAAGAGCAGACCACAGAAGCTTCTTCGTGATATGTAGCTGAGGGCAAACACTTCGGTGCTTGTGTGAGAGCAAGTGTCCTTCCTGTAAGCGTTGGGTAGCTTTGCACAGTTACATGTGGTGGCACGACTATCATCGCCTAGGATGCCTATAGCCTTGACTCAGGGTGTGTGGACAGAGTGTGCCTGAAAGTTTGTGCGTGTAAGTGCCTCTTGTACCGGTCCATCTCTCCACACGCATGTGAGTACGTCTTTCTGTCAGCAAGCATGTGTGTTAATTTCGTCGCATACACGCATCAGCGCTGGTGTGTGAGCTCCTCTGAGACTGTGTGTGTGTTGGCTGTGCCTGTGTGTAACACAGCAATCCTGACTGCTCAAGTGAACAGAGAAAAGGGAAATCAGGTAGGTAGAGGCGACAAAGCAAAACCAAGGTGGGAAGGAAGTGTGTTTGATACAGACGGTTTCCCTCTGCTGATAGTTCACAGTTCGACGAGGAAGAAGCTGAGCGGTAGATCGACCAGAGAAACGTTTCCAAATAGCTCATTTAGCCAAAGAACAGCAGAGTCTGTGTGATAGGGCTGCATTTGTAGCCATTCGTGTGTCTGCGAATGTACAGTCGTCCGCATTGAATTTTGTCAGACTGCGGAGAAGCACACGTGATCGTACGTATATACACGACGGTGGAGATGCTTTGGGACGTGTTCCTGTGTATGTACACGCTTGTGAGTCGGTGCGAGTGGGTGCACACGCACGTGCGTTCATTTGGAATCTTCTTCATACGAGAGCTGCAGCGTGCGCAGAACTGCGAGATTTTGGGGAAATTTCTTCGTGTATGTAGCTGGCCTCTCACCTGCTTGCAAGTGGACACACAAGCGATAGGAAGAGAAGCTGCTACGTTCATGTACGCCGTGATGAGGTTACAAAGGATTTGGCCATCATTACCAATTGACATGATCAAGGCTTTCTAGCCACCTGCAAAAGGAGTGGACCTTTTTCAAGTTTAAGATGCTTCTGCATTGCAAGAGGGAGACAGCAGGTGAAGTGATACATTGTTTTGAAGCAGAGTGCTTAGTTTGTATTTTACTACTCATTCATAGATGTAATTCTAAGAAAGAAACTCATCAATGGCATCCTAACCTGAGGCTTAAGCGACTCTTTCTTAGTACAGAGGTATTGTACGTGAAACATTTCCAAAACCGGCAGAGCCTGTCTTATAAAGCTGGTGGTTCTGTGGCTGCATGTATGCAAGTTCACGTGTCTGTGAGTGTACAGACGTCTGTGTGCAACACCGTGCATGTGCACGCAGAGGCAAAGTGGTTGCATACTGTTGGTTACACCTCATGGCCCACACTCCTGTACATACTACACATGCTCCTGAATACTCGTAAGGTTTCATACACACTCATTCCATATTTACAATCACAAATCAAGCTGAACACACATGCACACTGGTGAGCACATGCACGTGATACACATAGTATTTCCTACATATATAGACAGAGCCACGAAGTCCCACGGTCGCACAAACCTGCCTAGCACGCATGCACACCCAGAGAATAAACCATTCCCTATCCATAGCAACTCCAATCCTGAGATCGAGAAGCGCAGGAAAAAAGCAGCCTAAGATCCCTTTCTATGTCTGTCCTCCCTAGCCCTCCTTACTCCTAGGAGAGACGGCACGGAAAAGAGATGCACAGCATCCTGATCCTTTTCCACACTCCAGCTATGCTGCTTACACGCGCGTGAGCATTGGAGCCGCTCTGCGCTGGTGGAATATTCTCTGTGATGGCAGGAATATGAGGACTCGGGGGAGGGGGCAAAACTTACGTGTGTGCAGAACTCTTTTCGACCGTGTCCCAGGAGTGCTGATGAGAGGGACTGGAAGGAAGGGGAGCATAGGCACATTCCGGGAAAACGTAAGGCAAAGAGAAGCGAACAGAGTGTGGTCTAACGGAGAAACAAAAAGGAAGAAGAGGTGCTGAGGACGGAAGCTTTCCTTGTTGGCAGGAAGTAGCCCAGGTTCCTTCAGATATGATTTTTGCCTGAGATCAGGCTCTGCTTTGCTTTCGCCATATGACCTATTTGTCAACTTTATATATCAGTGTGTGAAGAGGTATGTGCTTTTCTGTAGCTGCGTATGCATGCAGATGGTAGTTTCTGCACATATCTGTACACTTGTGGAAACGGCTTCTGCCTGTGTTTCGGCGAAGAACCCTATGTGTGCATAGAGTAAAAGGGCGAGAAGTAAGCTCCAACAGCGATGAAGGCAGACTCCGAGTTTTCCTCCGCAATCTGTTTCTCTCGGCATACCTAGTCCTCGGCAGAGAACTGCTAAACGTTCGATCTGCAAGAGAAATTCAACCAAACATGCCGTTCGTAGGAACTCTATGTTCACACGCTTACCCGTGATAAAGGGTGGAACGCAAAGACAATCCTGCTCCCGTGCCCGTCCGTCTGTCCAAGTTCATGATGGTGCATGCTTTCCGTGTTCACACGAAGGCAAAGTGGTCTGCTTTCCTCTGTGTGTGCACACGTGCTTTCGTTGTCACTTATAAAACCAGGTGCTTGGGTGCATGCCAAAACTACGTGTTAAAACGCTTCTGCGTATGCTTGGGTAAACGATGGCGTGTGCTTGTTCAGACAGCGGCATAGATTCACACTGGCCTACAGACACACACTTCCGAAAGCTCCGCACCGAGGACCGTTTGTATGTGTGTACAACCACTTGCATCAGTGTGAGCAATCTCAAAGTTAGACGGAAGTGTTTAATCTCACAGAAGCACCAACGTGTTTGCGTTCCACCATATATCACAAACAAGGTTGTGAACAGACGCTCTGCTGTTTTTCCCCTGCGCGGCATGTTTTGCTCTATTTCTCTTGCAGATCGAATGCTTAGCGGCTTTCTTGGAATGACTGCGTATACCGAGAGAAAGAGGCAGCGCAGGAAATCTTGCCTTCTGCCTTCTTCCTCGTTGGTACCTAGCTGCTATCTCTTCTGTTTGTCCATGTGCGCACGTGGGATTCCTCACCGAAAACCACGCCGAAACCTTTTCCTCAAGCGTCCAGGTATGTGCACCCACCACCACCTGCATGCGTCCGAAGCGACAGAAAAGCACATACCTTTTCACTCACTGATATATAAGCAATCATGCGGCCACACACACGCACGCTTCCGAAAGCACGCCCCCATCTACTTTCAGAAAGACGTAGGTGAATCGCGCTTTCATGCTTGAGAGTAAACAAGTCTGTCTATGCTTGGGACACTGCACGCACGTATACGTGGCTGCACGAGAATACACATTTGGAAGGTACCTGCAGATATGTGCCCGTTCTTGGGGCGTTCACTGTGCGTGAAAGCAGTGGCGCTCATAAATGCTTGTCTGTCCACACGCCTGTGCCTGGTGTGGGCTCCTGTCGTGCGTAAGCTTGAGTGAGTGCACAGCTGTGCTGTTTGTTGGAAAGGTTCCGCGTGTATCTGGTTGCACAGTCCTGCATTTCTCATGTGGAGAGATGCAAGGGCGGTCTGCTAGTAAAGCGACAAAGACAGACGTGGGCAGAACTAAAAGCTGTGCCGTGATACTTCTTTCCCATGGCAAACGCTTCACAGTCGCCCGAGGAAAAACGCTTAGCAATCGATCTAGAAGAGAAACCAAACAGGAGATGTCGTAACGAGAAAGAACAAAGAGCAGACCACAGAAGCTTCTTCGTGATATGTAGCTGAGGGCAAACACTTCGGTGCTTGTGTGAGAGCAAGTGTCCTTCCTGTAAGCGTTGGGTAGCTTTGCACAGTTACATGTAGTGGCACGACTATCACCGCCTAGGATGCCTATAGCCTTGACTCAGGGTGTGTGGACAGAGTGTGCCTGAAAGTTTGTGCGTGTAAGTGCCTCTTGTACCGGTCCATCTCTCCACACGCATGTGAGTACGTCTTTCTGTCAGCAAGCATGTGTGTTAATTTCGTCGCATACACGCATCAGCGCTGGTGTGTGAGCTCCTCTGAGACTGTGTGTGTGTTGGCTGTGCCTGTGTGTAACACAGCAATCCTGACTGCTCAAGTGAACAGAGAAAAGGGAAATCAGGTAGGTAGAGGCGACAAAGCAAAACCAAGGTGGGAAGGAAGTGTGTTTGATACAGACGGTTTCCCTCTGCTGATAGTTCACAGTTCGACGAGGAAGAAGCTGAGCGGTAGATCGACCAGAGAAACGTTTCCAAATAGCTCATTTAGCCAAAGAACAGCAGAGTCTGTGTGATAGGGCTGCATTTGTAGCCATTCGTGTGTCTGCGAATGTACAGTCGTCCGCATTGAATTTTGTCAGACTGCGGAGAAGCACACGTGGTCGTACGTATATACACGACGGTGGAGATGCTTTGGGACGTGTTCCTGTGTATGTACACGCTTGTGAGTCGGTGCGAGTGGGTGCACACGCACGTGCGTTCATTTGGAATCTTCTTCATACGAGAGCTGCAGCGTGCGCAGAACTGCGAGATTTTGGGGAAATTTCTTCGTGTATGTAGCTGGCCTCTCACCTGCTTGCAAGTGGACACACAAGCGATAGGAAGAGAAGCTGCTAAGTTCATGTACGCCGTGATGAGGTTACAAAGGATTTGGCCATCATTACCAATTGACATGATCAAGGCTTTCTAGCCACCTGCAAAAGGAGTGGACCTTTTTCAAGTTTAAGATGCTTCTGCATTGCAAGAGGGAGACAGCAGGTGAAGTGATACATTGTTTTGAAGCAGAGTGCTTAGTTTGTATTTTACTACTCATTCATAGATGTAATTCTAAGAAAGAAACTCATCAATGGCATCCTAACCTGAGGCTTAAGCGACTCTTTCTTAGTACAGAGGTATTGTACGTGAAACATTTCCAAAACCGGCAGAGCCTGTCTTATAAAGCTGGTGGTTCTGTGGCTGCATGTATGCAAGTTCACGTGTCTGTGAGTGTACAGACGTCTGTGTGCAACACCGTGCATGTGCACGCAGAGGCAAAGTGGTTGCATACTGTTGGTTACACCTCATGGCCCACACTCCTGTACATACTACACATGCTCCTGAATACTCGTAAGGTTTCATACACACTCATTCCATATTTACAATCACAAATCAAGCTGAACACACATGCACACTGGTGAGCACATGCACGTGATACACATAGTATTTCCTACATATATAGACAGAGCCACGAAGTCCCACGGTCGCACAAACCTGCCTAGCACGCATGCACACCCAGAGAATAAACCATTCCCTATCCATAGCAACTCCAATCCTGAGATCGAGAAGCGCAGGAAAAAAGCAGCCTAAGATCCCTTTCTATGTCTGTCCTCCCTAGCCCTCCTTACTCCTAGGAGAGACGGCACGGAAAAGAGATGCACAGCATCCTGATCCTTTTCCACACTCCAGCTATGCTGCTTACACGCGCGTGAGCATTGGAGCCGCTCTGCGCTGGTGGAATATTCTCTGTGATGGCAGGAATATGAGGACTCGGGGGAGGGGGCAAAACTTACGTGTGTGCAGAACTCTTTTCGACCGTGTCCCAGGAGTGCTGATGAGAGGGACTGGAAGGAAGGGGAGCATAGGCACATTCCGGGAAAACGTAAGGCAAAGAGAAGCGAACAGAGTGTGGTCTAACGGAGAAACAAAAAGGAAGAAGAGGTGCTGAGGACGGAAGCTTTCCTTGTTGGCAGGAAGTAGCCCAGGTTCCTTCAGATATGATTTTTGCCTGAGATCAGGCTCTGCTTTGCTTTCGCCAAATGACCTATTTGTCAACTTTATATATCAGTGTGTGAAGAGGTATGTGCTTTTCTGTAGCTGCGTATGCATGCAGATGGTAGTTTCTGCACATATCTGTACACTTGTGGAAACGGCTTCTGCCTGTGTTTCGGCGAAGAACCCTATGTGTGCATAGAGTAAAAGGGCGAGAAGTAAGCTCCAACAGCGATGAAGGCAGACTCCGAGTTTTCCTCCGCAATCTGTTTCTCTCGGCATACCTAGTCCTCGGCAGAGAACTGCTAAACGTTCGATCTGCAAGAGAAATTCAACCAAACATGCCGTTCGTAGGAACTCTATGTTCACACGCTTACCCGTGATAAAGGGTGGAACGCAAAGACAATCCTGCTCCCGTGCCCGTCCGTCTGTCCAAGTTCATGATGGTGCATGCTTTCCGTGTTCACACGAAGGCAAAGTGGTCTGCTTTCCTCTGTGTGTGCACACGTGCTTTCGTTGTCACTTATAAACCCAGGTGCTTGGGTGCATGCCAAAACTACGTGTTAAAACGCTTCTGCGTATGCTTGGGTAAACGATGGCGTGTGCTTGTTCAGACAGCGGCATAGATTCACACTGGCCTACAGACACACACTTCCGAAAGCTCCGCACCGAGGACCGTTTGTATGTGTGTACAACCACTTGCATCAGTGTGAGCAATCTCAAAGTTAGACGGAAGTGTTTAATCTCACAGAAGCACCAACGTGTTTGCGTTCCACCATATATCACAAACAAGGTTGTGAACAGACGCTCTGCTGTTTTTCCCCTGCGCGGCATGTTTTGCTCTATTTCTCTTGCAGATCGAATGCTTAGCGGCTTTCTTGGAATGACTGCGTATACCGAGAGAAAGAGGCAGCGCAGGAAATCTTGCCTTCTGCCTTCTTCCTCATTGGTACCTAGCTGCTATCTCTTCTGTTTGTCCATGTGCGCACGTGGGATTCCTCACCGAAAACCACGCCGAAACCTTTTCCTCAAGCGTCCAGGTATGTGCACCCACCACCACCTGCATGCGTCCGAAGCGACAGAAAAGCACATACCTTTTCACTCACTGATATATAAGCAATCATGCGGCCACACACACGCACGCTTCCGAAAGCACGCCCCCATCTACTTTCAGAAAGACGTAGGTGAATCGCGCTTTCATGCTTGAGAGTAAACAAGTCTGTCTATGCTTGGGACACTGCACGCACGTATACGTGGCTGCACGAGAATACACATTTGGAAGGTACCTGCAGATATGTGCCCGTTCTTGGGGCGTTCACTGTGCGTGAAAGCAGTGGCGCTCATAAATGCTTGTCTGTCCACACGCCTGTGCCTGGTGTGGGCTCCTGTCGTGCGTAAGCTTGAGTGAGTGCACAGCTGTGCTGTTTGTTGGAAAGGTTCCGCGTGTATCTGGTTGCACAGTCCTGCATTTCTCATGTGGAGAGATGCAAGGGCGGTCTGCTAGTAAAGCGACAAAGACAGACGTGGGCAGAACTAAAAGCTGTGCCGTGATACTTCTTTCCCATGGCAAACGCTTCACAGTCGCCCGAGGAAAAACGCTTAGCAATCGATCTAGAAGAGAAACCAAACAGGAGATGTCGTAACGAGAAAGAACAAAGAGCAGACCACAGAAGCTTCTTCGTGATATGTAGCTGAGGGCAAACACTTCGGTGCTTGTGTGAGAGCAAGTGTCCTTCCTGTAAGCGTTGGGTAGCTTTGCACAGTTACATGTAGTGGCACGACTATCACCGCCTAGGATGCCTATAGCCTTGACTCAGGGTGTGTGGACAGAGTGTGCCTGAAAGTTTGTGCGTGTAAGTGCCTCTTGTACCGGTCCATCTCTCCACACGCATGTGAGTACGTCTTTCTGTCAGCAAGCATGTGTGTTAATTTCGTCGCATACACGCATCAGCGCTGGTGTGTGAGCTCCTCTGAGACTGTGTGTGTGTTGGCTGTGCCTGTGTGTAACACAGCAATCCTGACTGCTCAAGTGAACAGAGAAAAGGGAAATCAGGTAGGTAGAGGCGACGAAGCAAAACCAAGGTGGGAAGGAAGTGTGTTTGATACAGACGGTTTCCCTCTGCTGATAGTTCACAGTTCGACGAGGAAGAAGCTGAGCGGTAGATCGACCAGAGAAACGTTTCCAAATAGCTCATTTAGCCAAAGAACAGCAGAGTCTGTGTGATAGGGCTGCATTTGTAGCCATTCGTGTGTCTGCGAATGTACAGTCGTCCGCATTGAATTTTGTCAGACTGCGGAGAAGCACACGTGGTCGTACGTATATACACGACGGTGGAGATGCTTTGGGACGTGTTCCTGTGTATGTACACGCTTGTGAGTCGGTGCGAGTGGGTGCACACGCACGTGCGTTCATTTGGAATCTTCTTCATACGAGAGCTGCAGCGTGCGCAGAACTGCGAGATTTTGGGGAAATTTCTTCGTGTATGTAGCTGGCCTCTCACCTGCTTGCAAGTGGACACACAAGCGATAGGAAGAGAAGCTGCTACGTTCATGTACGCCGTGATGAGGTTACAAAGGATTTGGCCATCATTACCAATTGACATGATCAAGGCTTTCTAGCCACCTGCAAAAGGAGTGGACCTTTTTCAAGTTTAAGATGCTTGTGCATTGCAAGAGGGAGACAGCAGGTGAAGTGATACATTGTTTTGAAGCAGAGTGCTTGGTTTGTATTTTACTACTCATTCATAGATGTAATTCTAAGAAAGAAACTCATCAATGGCATCCTAACCTGAGGCTTAAGCGACTCTTTCTTAGTACAGAGGTATTGTACGTGAAACATTTCCAAAACCGGCAGAGCCTGTCTTAAAAAGCTGGTGGTTCTGTGGCTGCATGTATGCAAGTTCACGTGTCTGTGAGTGTACAGACGTCTGTGTGCAACACCGTGCATGTGCACGCAGAGGCAAAGTGGTTGCATACTGTTGGTTACACCTCATGGCCCACACTCCTGTACATACTACACATGCTCCTGAATACTCGTAAGGTTTCATACACACTCATTCCATATTTACAATCACAAATCAAGCTGAACACACATGCACACTGGTGAGCACATGCACGTGATACACATAGTATTTCCTACATATATAGACAGAGCCACGAAGTCCCACGGTCGCACAAACCTGCCTAGCACGCATGCACACCCAGAGAATAAACCATTCCCTATCCATAGCAACTCCAATCCTGAGATCGAGAAGCGCAGGAAAAAAGCAGCCTAAGATCCCTTTCTATGTCTGTCCTCCCTAGCCCTCCTTACTCCTAGGAGAGACGGCACGGAAAAGAGATGCACAGCATCCTGATCCTTTTCCACACTCCAGCTATGCTGCTTACACGCGCGTGAGCATTGGAGCCGCTCTGCGCTGGTGGAATATTCTCTGTGATGGCAGGAATATGAGGACTCGGGGGAGGGGGCAAAACTTACGTGTGTGCAGAACTCTTTTCGACCGTGTCCCAGGAGTGCTGATGAGAGGGACTGGAAGGAAGGGGAGCATAGGCACATTCCGGGAAAACGTAAGGCAAAGAGAAGCGAACAGAGTGTGGTCTAACGGAGAAACAAAAAGGAAGAAGAGGTGCTGAGGACGGAAGCTTTCCTTGTTGGCAGGAAGTAGCCCAGGTTCCTTCAGATATGATTTTTGCCTGATATCAGGCTCTGCTTTGCTTTCGCCATATGACCTATTTGTCAACATTATATATCAGTGTGTGAAGAGGTATGTGCTTTTCTGTAGCTGCGTATGCATGCAGATGGTAGTTTCTGCACATATCTGTACACTTGTGGAAACGGCTTCTGCCTGTGTTTCGGCGAAGAACCCTATGTGTGCATAGAGTAAAAGGGCGAGAAGTAAGCTCCAACAGCGATGAAGGCAGACTCCGAGTTTTCCTCCGCAATCTGTTTCTCTCGGCATACCTAGTCCTCGGCAGAGAACTGCTAAACGTTCGATCTGCAAGAGAAATTCAACCAAACATGCCGTTCGTAGGAACTCTATGTTCACACGCTTACCCGTGATAAAGGGTGGAACGCGAAGACATTCCTGCTCCCGTGCCCGTCCGTCCGTTCAAGTTCATGATGGCGCATGCTTTCCGTGTTCACACGAAGGCAAAGTGGTCTGCTTTCCTCTGTGTGTGCACACGCGCTTTCATTGTCACTTATAAACCCAGGTGCTTGGGTGCATGCCAAAACTACGTGTTAAAACGCTTCTGCGTATGCTTGGGTAAACGATGGCGTGTGCTTGTTCAGACAGCGGCATAGATTCACACTGGCCTACAGACACACACTTCCGAAAGCTCCGCACCGAGGACCGTTTGTATGTGTGTACAACCACTTGCATCAGTGTGAGCAATCTCAAAGTTAGACGGAAGTGTTTAATCTCACAGAAGCACCAACGTGTTTGCGTTCCACCATATATCACAAACAAGGTTGTGAACAGACGCTCTGCTGTTTTTCCTCTGCGCGGCATGTTTTGCTCTATTTCTCTTGCAGATCGAATGCTTAGCGGCTTTCTTGGAATGACTGCGTATACCGAGAGAAAGAGGCAGCGCAGGAAATCTTGCCTTCTGCCTTCTTCCTCGTTGGTACCTAGCTGCTATCTCTTCTGTTTGTCCATGTGCGCACGTGGGATTCCTCACCGAAAACCACGCCGAAACCTTTTCCTCAAGCGTCCAGGTATGTGCACCCACCACCACCTGCATGCGTCCGAAGCGACAGAAAAGCACATACCTTTTCACTCACTGATATATAAGCAATCATGCGGCCACACACACGCACGCTTCCGAAAGCACGCCCCCATCTACTTTCAGAAAGACGTAGGTGAATCGCGCTTTCATGCTTGAGAGTAAACAAGTCTGTCTATGCTTGGGACACTGCACGCACGTATACGTGGCTGCACGAGAATACACATTTGGAAGGTACCTGCAGATATGTGCCCGTTCTTGGGGCGTTCACTGTGCGTGAAAGCAGTGGCGCTCATAAATGCTTGTCTGTCCACACGCCTGTGCCTGGTGTGGGCTCCTGTCGTGCGTAAGCTTGAGTGAGTGCACAGCTGTGCTGTTTGTTGGAAAGGTTCCGCGTGTATCTGGTTGCACAGTCCTGCATTTCTCAGGTGGAGAGATGCAAGGGCGGTCTGCTAGTAAAGCGACAAAGACAGACGTGGGCAGAACTGAAAGCTGTGCCGTGATACTTCTTTCCCATGGCAAACGCTTCACAGTCGCCTGAGGAAAAACGCTTAGCAATCCATCTAGAAGAGAAACCAAACAGGAGATGTCGTAACGAGAAAGAACAAAGAGCAGACCACAGAAGCTTCTTCGTGATATGTAGCTGAGGGCAAACACTTCGGTGCTTGTGTGAGAGCAAGTGTCCTTCCTGTAAGCGTTGGGTAGCTTTGCACAGTTACATGTGGTGGCACGGCTATCATCGCCTAGGATGCCTATAGCCTTGACTCAGGGTGTGTGGACAGAGTGTGCCTGAAAGTTTGTGCGTGTAAGTGCCTCTTGTACCGGTCCATCTCTCCACACGCATGTGAGTACGTCTTTCTGTCAGCAAGCATGTGTGTTAATTTTGTCGCATACACGCATCAGCGCTGGTGTGTGAGCTCCTTTGAGACTGTGTGTGTGTTGGCTGTGCCTGTGTGTAACACAGCAATCCTGACTGCTCAAGTGAACAGAGAAAAGGGAAATCAGGTAGGTAGAGGCGACAAAGCAAAACCAAGGTGGGAAGGAAGTGTGTTTGATACAGACGGTTTCCCTCTGCTGATAGTTCACAGTTCGACGAGGAAGAAGCTGAGCGGTAGATCGACCAGAGAAACGTTTCCAAATAGCTCATTTAGCCAAAGAACAGCAGAGTCTGTGTGATAAGGGCTGCATTTGTAGCCATTCGTGTGTCTGCGAATGTACAGTCGTCCGCATTGAATTTTGTCAGACTGCGGAGAAGCACACGTGGTCGTACGTATATACACGACGGTGGAGATGCTTTGGGACGTGTTCCTGTGTATGTACACGCTTGTGAGTCGGTGCGAGTGGGTGCACACGCACGTGCGTTCATTTGGAATCTTCTTCATACGAGAGCTGCAGCGTGCGCAGAACTGCGAGATTTTGGGGAAATTTCTTCGTGTATGTAGCTGGCCTCTCACCTGCTTGCAAGTGGACACACAAGCGATAGGAAGAGAAGCTGCTACGTTCATGTACGCCGTGATGAGGTTACAAAGGATTTGGCCATCATTACCAATTGACATGATCAAGGCTTTCTAGCCACCTGCAAAAGGAGTGGACCTTTTTCAAGTTTAAGATGCTTGTGCATTGCAAGAGGGAGACAGCAGGTGAAGTGATACATTGTTTTGAAGCAGAGTGCTTAGTTTGTATTTTACTACTCATTCATAGATGTAATTCTAAGAAAGAAACTCATCAATGGCATCCTAACCTGAGGCTTAAGCGACTCTTTCTTAGTACAGAGGTATTGTACGTGAAACATTTCCAAAACCGGCAGAGCCTGTCTTATAAAGCTGGTGGTTCTGTGGCTGCATGTATGCAAGTTCACGTGTCTGTGAGTGTACAGACGTCTGTGTGCAACACCGTGCATGTGCACGCAGAGGCAAAGTGGTTGCATACTGTTGGTTACACCTCATGGCCCACACTCCTGTACATACTACACATGCTCCTGAATACTCGTAAGGTTTCATACACACTCATTCCATATTTACAATCACAAATCAAGCTGAACACACATGCACACTGGTGAGCACATGCACGTGATACACATAGTATTTCCTACATATATAGACAGAGCCACGAAGTCCCACGGTCGCACAAACCTGCCTAGCACGCATGCACACCCAGAGAATAAACCATTCCCTATCCATAGCAACTCCAATCCTGAGATCGAGAAGCGCAGGAAAAAAGCAGCCTAAGATCCCTTTCTATGTCTGTTCTCCCTAGCCCTCCTTACTCCTAGGAGAGACGGCACGGAAAAGAGATGCACAGCATCCTGATCCTTTTCCACACTCCAGCTATGCTGCTTACACGCGCGTGAGCATTGGAGCCGCTCTGCGCTGGTGGAATATTCTCTGTGATGGCAGGAATATGAGGACTCGGGGGAGGGGGCAAAACTTACGTGTGTGCAGAACTCTTTTCGACCGTGTCCCAGGAGTGCTGATGAGAGGGACTGGAAGGAAGGGGAGCATAGGCACATTCCGGGAAAACGTAAGGCAAAGAGAAGCGAACAGAGTGTGGTCTAACGGAGAAACAAAAAGGAAGAAGAGGTGCTGAGGACGGAAGCTTTCCTTGTTGGCAGGAAGTAGCCCAGGTTCCTTCAGATATGATTTTTGCCTGATATCAGGCTCTGCTTTGCTTTCGCCATATGACCTATTTGTCAACATTATATATCAGTGTGTGAAGAGGTATGTGCTTTTCTGTAGCTGCGTATGCATGCAGATGGTAGTTTCTGCACATATCTGTACACTTGTGGAAACGGCTTCTGCCTGTGTTTCGGCGAAGAACCCTATGTGTGCATAGAGTAAAAGGGCGAGAAGTAAGCTCCAACAGCGATGAAGGCAGACTCCGAGTTTTCCTCCGCAATCTGTTTCTCTCGGCATACCTAGTCCTCGGCAGAGAACTGCTAAACGTTCGATCTGCAAGAGAAATTCAACCAAACATGCCGTTCGTAGGAGCTCTATGTTCACACGCTTACCCGTGATAAAGGGTGGAACGCAAAGACATTCCTGCTCCCGTGCCCGTCCGTCCGTCCAAGTTCATGATGGCGCATGCTTTCCGTGTTCACACGAAGGCAAAGTGGTCTGCTTTCCTCTGTGTGTGCACACGCGCTTTCGTTGTCACTTATAAACCCAGGTGCTTGGGTGCATGCCAAAACTACGTGTTAAAACGCTTCTGCGTATGCTTGGGTAAACGACGGCGTGTGCTTGTTCAGACAGCGGCATAGATTCACACTGGCCTACAGACACACACTTCCGAAAGCTCCGCACCGAGGACCGTTTGTATGTGTGTACAACCACTTGCATCAGTGTGAGCAATCTCAAAGTTAGACGGAAGTGTTTAATCTCACAGAAGCACCAACGTGTTTGCGTTCCACCATATATCACAAACAAGGTTGTGAACAGACGCTCTGCTGTTTTTCCTCTGCGCGGCATGTTTTGCTCTATTTCTCTTGCAGATCGAATGCTTAGCGGCTTTCTTGGAATGACTGCGTATACCGAGAGAAAGAGGCAGCGCAGGAAATCTTGCCTTCTGCCTTCTTCCTCGTTGGTACCTAGCTGCTATCTCTTCTGTTTGTCCATGTGCGCACGTGGGATTCCTCACCGAAAACCACGCCGAAACCTTTTCCTCAAGCGTCCAGGTATGTGCACCCACCACCACCTGCATGCGTCCGAAGCGACAGAAAAGCACATACCTTTTCACTCACTGATATATAAGCAATCATGCGGCCACACACACGCACGCTTCCGAAAGCACGCCCCCATCTACTTTCAGAAAGACGTAGGTGAATCGCGCTTTCATGCTTGAGAGTAAACAAGTCTGTCTATGCTTGGGACACTGCACGCACGTATACGTGGCTGCACGAGAATACACATTTGGAAGGTACCTGCAGATATGTGCCCGTTCTTGGGGCGTTCACTGTGCGTGAAAGCAGTGGCGCTCATAAATGCTTGTCTGTCCACACGCCTGTGCCTGGTGTGGGCTCCTGTCGTGCGTAAGCTTGAGTGAGTGCACAGCTGTGCTGTTTGTTGGAAAGGTTCCGCGTGTATCTGGTTGCACAGTCCTGCATTTCTCATGTGGAGAGATGCAAGGGCGGTCTGCTAGTAAAGCGACAAAGACAGACGTGGGCAGAACTGAAAGCTGTGCCGTGATACTTCTTTCCCATGGCAAACGCTTCACAGTCGCCTGAGGAAAAACGCTTAGCAATCCATCTAGAAGAGAAACCAAACAGGAGATGTCGTAACGAGAAAGAACAAAGAGCAGACCACAGAAGCTTCTTCGTGATATGTAGCTGAGGGCAAACACTTCGGTGCTTGTGTGAGAGCAAGTGTCCTTCCTGTAAGCGTTGGGTAGCTTTGCACAGTTACATGTGGTGGCACGGCTATCATCGCCTAGGATGCCTATAGCCTTGACTCAGGGTGTGTGGACAGAGTGTGCCTGAAAGTTTGTGCGTGTAAGTGCCTCTTGTACCGGTCCATCTCTCCACACGCATGTGAGTACGTCTTTCTGTCAGCAAGCATGTGTGTTAATTTCGTCGCATACACGCATCAGCGCTGGTGTGTGAGCTCCTTTGAGACTGTGTGTGTGTTGGCTGTGCCTGTGTGTAACACAGCAATCCTGACTGCTCAAGTGAACAGAGAAAAGGGAAATCAGGTAGGTAGAGGCGACAAAGCAAAACCAAGGTGGGAAGGAAGTGTGTTTGATACAGACGGTTTCCCTCTGCTGATAGTTCACAGTTCGACGAGGAAGAAGCTGAGCGGTAGATCGACCAGAGAAACGTTTCCAAATAGCTCATTTAGCCAAAGAACAGCAGAGTCTGTGTGATAAGGGCTGCATTTGTAGCCATTCGTGTGTCTGCGAATGTACAGTCGTCCGCATTGAATTTTGTCAGACTGCGGAGAAGCACACGTGGTCGTACGTATATACACGACGGTGGAGATGCTTTGGGACGTGTTCCTGTGTATGTACACGCTTGTGAGTCGGTGCGAGTGGGTGCACACGCACGTGCGTTCATTTGGAATCTTCTTCATACGAGAGCTGCAGCGTGCGCAGAACGGCGAGATTTTGGGGAAATTTCTTCGTGTATGTAGCTGGCCTCTCACCTGCTTGCAAGTGGACACACAAGCGATAGGAAGAGAAGCTGCTACGTTCATGTACGCCGTGATGAGGTTACAAAGGATTTGGCCATCATTACCAATTGACATGATCAAGGCTTTCTAGCCACCTGCAAAAGGAGTGGATCTTTTTCAAGTTTAAGATGCTTCTGCATTGCAAGAGGGAGACAGCAGGTGAAGTGATACATTGTTTTGAAGCAGAGTGCTTAGTTTGTATTTTACTACTCATTCATAGATGTAATTCTAAGAAAGAAACTCATCAATGGCATCCTAACCTGAGGCTTAAGCGACTCTTTCTTAGTACAGAGGTATTGTACGTGAAACATTTCCAAAACCGGCAGAGCCTGTCTTATAAAGCTGGTGGTTCTGTGGCTGCATGTATGCAAGTTCACGTGTCTGTGAGTGTACAGACGTCTGTGTGCAACACCGTGCATGTGCACGCAGAGGCAAAGTGGTTGCATACTGTTGGTTACACCTCATGGCCCACACTCCTGTACATACTACACATGCTCCTGAATACTCGTAAGGTTTCATACACACTCATTCCATATTTACAATCACAAATCAAGCTGAACACACATGCACACTGGTGAGCACATGCACGTGATACACATAGTATTTCCTACATATATAGACAGAGCCACGAAGTCCCACGGTCGCACAAACCTGCCTAGCACGCATGCACACCCAGAGAATAAACCATTCCCTATCCATAGCAACTCCAATCCTGAGATCGAGAAGCGCAGGAAAAAAGCAGCCTAAGATCCCTTTCTATGTCTGTCCTCCCTAGCCCTCCTTACTCCTAGGAGAGACGGCACGGAAAAGAGATGCACAGCATCCTGATCCTTTTCCACACTCCAGCTATGCTGCTTACACGCGCGTGAGCATTGGAGCCGCTCTGCGCTGGTGGAATATTCTCTGTGATGGCAGGAATATGAGGACTCGGGGGAGGGGGCAAAACTTACGTGTGTGCAGAACTCTTTTCGACCGTGTCCCAGGAGTGCTGATGAGAGGGACTGGAAGGAAGGGGAGCATAGGCACATTCCGGGAAAACGTAAGGCAAAGAGAAGCGAACAGAGTGTGGTCTAACGGAGAAACAAAAAGGAAGAAGAGGTGCTGAGGACGGAAGCTTTCCTTGTTGGCAGGAAGTAGCCCAGGTTCCTTCAGATATGATTTTTGCCTGATATCAGGCTCTGCTTTGCTTTCGCCATATGACCTATTTGTCAACATTATATATCAGTGTGTGAAGAGGTATGTGCTTTTCTGTAGCTGCGTATGCATGCAGATGGTAGTTTCTGCACATATCTGTACACTTGTGGAAACGGCTTCTGCCTGTGTTTCGGCGAAGAACCCTATGTGTGCATAGAGTAAAAGGGCGAGAAGAAAGCTCCAACAGCGATGAAGGCAGACTCCGAGTTTTCCTCCGCAATCTGTTTCTCTCGGCATACCTAGTCCTCGGCAGAGAACTGCTAAACGTTCGATCTGCAAGAGAAATTCAACCAAACATGCCGTTCGTAGGAGCTCTATGTTCACACGCTTACCCGTGATAAAGGGTGGAACGCAAAGACATTCCTGCTCCCGTGCCCGTCCGTCCGTCCAAGTTCATGATGGCGCATGCTTTCCGTGTTCACACGAAGGCAAAGTGGTCTGCTTTCCTCTGTGTGTGCACACGCGCTTTCGTTGTCACTTATAAACCCAGGTGCTTGGGTGCATGCCAAAACTACGTGTTAAAACGCTTCTGCGTATGCTTGGGTAAACGACGGCGTGTGCTTGTTCAGACAGCGGCATAGATTCACACTGGCCTACAGACACACACTTCCGAAAGCTCCGCACCGAGGACCGTTTGTATGTGTGTACAACCACTTGCATCAGTGTGAGCAATCTCAAAGTTAGACGGAAGTGTTTAATCTCACAGAAGCACCAACGTGTTTGCGTTCCACCATATATCACAAACAAGGTTGTGAACAGACGCTCTGCTGTTTTTCCTCTGCGCGGCATGTTTTGCTCTATTTCTCTTGCAGATCGAATGCTTAGCGGCTTTCTTGGAATGACTGCGTATACCGAGAGAAAGAGGCAGCGCAGGAAATCTTGCCTTCTGCCTTCTTCCTCGTTGGTACCTAGCTGCTATCTCTTCTGTTTGTCCATGTGCGCACGTGGGATTCCTCACCGAAAACCACGCCGAAACCTTTTCCTCAAGCGTCCAGGTATGTGCACCCACCACCACCTGCATGCGTCCGAAGCGACAGAAAAGCACATACCTTTTCACTCACTGATATATAAGCAATCATGCGGCCACACACACGCACGCTTCCGAAAGCACGCCCCCATCTACTTTCAGAAAGACGTAGGTGAATCGCGCTTTCATGCTTGAGAGTAAACAAGTCTGTCTATGCTTGGGACACTGCACGCACGTATACGTGGCTGCACGAGAATACACATTTGGAAGGTACCTGCAGATATGTGCCCGTTCTTGGGGCGTTCACTGTGCGTGAAAGCAGTGGCGCTCATAAATGCTTGTCTGTCCACACGCCTGTGCCTGGTGTGGGCTCCTGTCGTGCGTAAGCTTGAGTGAGTGCACAGCTGTGCTGTTTGTTGGAAAGGTTCCGCGTGTATCTGGTTGCACAGTCCTGCATTTCTCATGTGGAGAGATGCAAGGGCGGTCTGCTAGTAAAGCGACAAAGACAGACGTGGGCAGAACTGAAAGCTGTGCCGTGATACTTCTTTCCCATGGCAAACGCTTCACAGTCGCCTGAGGAAAAACGCTTAGCAATCCATCTAGAAGAGAAACCAAACAGGAGATGTCGTAACGAGAAAGAACAAAGAGCAGACCACAGAAGCTTCTTCGTGATATGTAGCTGAGGGCAAACACTTCGGTGCTTGTGTGAGAGCAAGTGTCCTTCCTGTAAGCGTTGGGTAGCTTTGCACAGTTACATGTGGTGGCACGGCTATCATCGCCTAGGATGCCTATAGCCTTGACTCAGGGTGTGTGGACAGAGTGTGCCTGAAAGTTTGTGCGTGTAAGTGCCTCTTGTACCGGTCCATCTCTCCACACGCATGTGAGTACGTCTTTCTGTCAGCAAGCATGTGTGTTAATTTCGTCGCATACACGCATCAGCGCTGGTGTGTGAGCTCCTTTGAGACTGTGTGTGTGTTGGCTGTGCCTGTGTGTAACACAGCAATCCTGACTGCTCAAGTGAACAGAGAAAAGGGAAATCAGGTAGGTAGAGGCGACAAAGCAAAACCAAGGTGGGAAGGAAGTGTGTTTGATACAGACGGTTTCCCTCTGCTGATAGTTCACAGTTCGACGAGGAAGAAGCTGAGCGGTAGATCGACCAGAGAAACGTTTCCAAATAGCTCATTTAGCCAAAGAACAGCAGAGTCTGTGTGATAAGGGCTGCATTTGTAGCCATTCGTGTGTCTGCGAATGTACAGTCGTCCGCATTGAATTTTGTCAGACTGCGGAGAAGCACACGTGGTCGTACGTATATACACGACGGTGGAGATGCTTTGGGACGTGTTCCTGTGTATGTACACGCTTGTGAGTCGGTGCGAGTGGGTGCACACGCACGTGCGTTCATTTGGAATCTTCTTCATACGAGAGCTGCAGCGTGCGCAGAACTGCGAGATTTTGGGGAAATTTCTTCGTGTATGTAGCTGGCCTCTCACCTGCTTGCAAGTGGACACACAAGCGATAGGAAGAGAAGCTGCTACGTTCATGTACGCCGTGATGAGGTTACAAAGGATTTGGCCATCATTACCAATTGACATGATCAAGGCTTTCTAGCCACCTGCAAAAGGAGTGGACCTTTTTCAAGTTTAAGATGCTTCTGCATTGCAAGAGGGAGACAGCAGGTGAAGTGATACATTGTTTTGAAGCAGAGTGCTTGGTTTGTATTTTACTACTCATTCATAGATGTAATTCTAAGAAAGAAACTCATCAATGGCATCCTAACCTGAGGCTTAAGCGACTCTTTCTTAGTACAGAGGTATTGTACGTGAAACATTTCCAAAACCGGCAGAGCCTGTCTTAAAAAGCTGGTGGTTCTGTGGCTGCATGTATGCAAGTTCACGTGTCTGTGAGTGTACAGACGTCTGTGTGCAACACCGTGCATGTGCACGCAGAGGCAAAGTGGTTGCATACTGTTGGTTACACCTCATGGCCCACACTCCTGTACATACTACACATGCTCCTGAATACTCGTAAGGTTTCATACACACTCATTCCATATTTACAATCACAAATCAAGCTGAACACACATGCACACTGGTGAGCACATGCACGTGATACACATAGTATTTCCTACATATATAGACAGAGCCACGAAGTCCCACGGTCGCACAAACCTGCCTAGCACGCATGCACACCCAGAGAATAAACCATTCCCTATCCATAGCAACTCCAATCCTGAGATCGAGAAGCGCAGGAAAAAAGCAGCCTAAGATCCCTTTCTATGTCTGTCCTCCCTAGCCCTCCTTACTCCTAGGAGAGACGGCACGGAAAAGAGATGCACAGCATCCTGATCCTTTTCCACACTCCAGCTATGCTGCTTACACGCGCGTGAGCATTGGAGCCGCTCTGCGCTGGTGGAATATTCTCTGTGATGGCAGGAATATGAGGACTCGGGGGAGGGGGCAAAACTTACGTGTGTGCAGAACTCTTTTCGACCGTGTCCCAGGAGTGCTGATGAGAGGGACTGGAAGGAAGGGGAGCATAGGCACATTCCGGGAAAACGTAAGGCAAAGAGAAGCGAACAGAGTGTGGTCTAACGGAGAAACAAAAAGGAAGAAGAGGTGCTGAGGACGGAAGCTTTCCTTGTTGGCAGGAAGTAGCCCAGGTTCCTTCAGATATGATTTTTGCCTGATATCAGGCTCTGCTTTGCTTTCGCCATATGACCTATTTGTCAACATTATATATCAGTGTGTGAAGAGGTATGTGCTTTTCTGTAGCTGCGTATGCATGCAGATGGTAGTTTCTGCACATATCTGTACACTTGTGGAAACGGCTTCTGCCTGTGTTTCGGCGAAGAACCCTATGTGTGCATAGAGTAAAAGGGCGAGAAGTAAGCTCCAACAGCGATGAAGGCAGACTCCGAGTTTTCCTCCGCAATCTGTTTCTCTCGGCATACCTAGTCCTCGGCAGAGAACTGCTAAACGTTCGATCTGCAAGAGAAATTCAACCAAACATGCCGTTCGTAGGAACTCTATGTTCACACGCTTACCCGTGATAAAGGGTGGAACGCGAAGACATTCCTGCTCCCGTGCCCGTCCGTCCGTCCAAGTTCATGATGGCGCATGCTTTCCGTGTTCACACGAAGGCAAAGTGGTCTGCTTTCCTCTGTGTGTGCACACGCGCTTTCATTGTCACTTATAAACCCAGGTGCTTGGGTGCATGCCAAAACTACGTGTTAAAACGCTTCTGCGTATGCTTGGGTAAACGACGGCGTGTGCTTGTTCAGACAGCGGCATAGATTCACACTGGCCTACAGACACACACTTCCGAAAGCTCCGCACCGAGGACCGTTTGTATGTGTGTACAACCACTTGCATCAGTGTGAGCAATCTCAAAGTTAGACGGAAGTGTTTAATCTCACAGAAGCACCAACGTGTTTGCGTTCCACCATATATCACAAACAAGGTTGTGAACAGACGCTCTGCTGTTTTTCCTCTGCGCGGCATGTTTTGCTCTATTTCTCTTGCAGATCGAATGCTTAGCGGCTTTCTTGGAATGACTGCGTATACCGAGAGAAAGAGGCAGCGCAGGAAATCTTGCCTTCTGCCTTCTTCCTCGTTGGTACCTAGCTGCTATCTCTTCTGTTTGTCCATGTGCGCACGTGGGATTCCTCACCGAAAACCACGCCGAAACCTTTTCCTCAAGCGTCCAGGTATGTGCACCCACCACCACCTGCATGCGTCCGAAGCGACAGAAAAGCACATACCTTTTCACTCACTGATATATAAGCAATCATGCGGCCACACACACGCACGCTTCCGAAAGCACGCCCCCATCTACTTTCAGAAAGACGTAGGTGAATCGCGCTTTCATGCTTGAGAGTAAACAAGTCTGTCTATGCTTGGGACACTGCACGCACGTATACGTGGCTGCACGAGAATACACATTTGGAAGGTACCTGCAGATATGTGCCCGTTCTTGGGGCGTTCACTGTGCGTGAAAGCAGTGGCGCTCATAAATGCTTGTCTGTCCACACGCCTGTGCCTGGTGTGGGCTCCTGTCGTGCGTAAGCTTGAGTGAGTGCACAGCTGTGCTGTTTGTTGGAAAGGTTCCGCGTGTATCTGGTTGCACAGTCCTGCATTTCTCATGTGGAGAGATGCAAGGGCGGTCTGCTAGTAAAGCGACAAAGACAGACGTGGGCAGAACTGAAAGCTGTGCCGTGATACTTCTTTCCCATGGCAAACGCTTCACAGTCGCCTGAGGAAAAACGCTTAGCAATCCATCTAGAAGAGAAACCAAACAGGAGATGTCGTAACGAGAAAGAACAAAGAGCAGACCACAGAAGCTTCTTCGTGATATGTAGCTGAGGGCAAACACTTCGGTGCTTGTGTGAGAGCAAGTGTCCTTCCTGTAAGCGTTGGGTAGCTTTGCACAGTTACATGTGGTGGCACGACTATCATCGCCTAGGATGCCTATAGCCTTGACTCAGGGTGTGTGGACAGAGTGTGCCTGAAAGTTTGTGCGTGTAAGTGCCTCTTGTACCGGTCCATCTCTCCACACGCATGTGAGTACGTCTTTCTGTCAGCAAGCATGTGTGTTAATTTCGTCGCATACACGCATCAGCGCTGGTGTGTGAGCTCCTTTGAGACTGTGTGTGTGTTGGCTGTGCCTGTGTGTAACACAGCAATCCTGACTGCTCAAGTGAACAGAGAAAAGGGAAATCAGGTAGGTAGAGGCGACAAAGCAAAACCAAGGTGGGAAGGAAGTGTGTTTGATACAGACGGTTTCCCTCTGCTGATAGTTCACAGTTCGACGAGGAAGAAGCTGAGCGGTAGATCGACCAGAGAAACGTTTCCAAATAGCTCATTTAGCCAAAGAACAGCAGAGTCTGTGTGATAAGGGCTGCATTTGTAGCCATTCGTGTGTCTGCGAATGTACAGTCGTCCGCATTGAATTTTGTCAGACTGCGGAGAAGCACACGTGGTCGTACGTATATACACGACGGTGGAGATGCTTTGGGACGTGTTCCTGTGTATGTACACGCTTGTGAGTCGGTGCGAGTGGGTGCACACGCACGTGCGTTCATTTGGAATCTTCTTCATACGAGAGCTGCAGCGTGCGCAGAACTGCGAGATTTTGGGGAAATTTCTTCGTGTATGTAGCTGGCCTCTCACCTGCTTGCAAGTGGACACACAAGCGATAGGAAGAGAAGCTGCTACGTTCATGTACGCCGTGATGAGGTTACAAAGGATTTGGCCATCATTACCAATTGACATGATCAAGGCTTTCTAGCCACCTGCAAAAGGAGTGGACCTTTTTCAAGTTTAAGATGCTTGTGCATTGCAAGAGGGAGACAGCAGGTGAAGTGATACATTGTTTTGAAGCAGAGTGCTTAGTTTGTATTTTACTACTCATTCATAGATGTAATTCTAAGAAAGAAACTCATCAATGGCATCCTAACCTGAGGCTTAAGCGACTCTTTCTTAGTACAGAGGTATTGTACGTGAAACATTTCCAAAACCGGCAGAGCCTGTCTTATAAAGCTGGTGGTTCTGTGGCTGCATGTATGCAAGTTCACGTGTCTGTGAGTGTACAGACGTCTGTGTGCAACACCGTGCATGTGCACGCAGAGGCAAAGTGGTTGCATACTGTTGGTTACACCTCATGGCCCACACTCCTGTACATACTACACATGCTCCTGAATACTCGTAAGGTTTCATACACACTCATTCCATATTTACAATCACAAATCAAGCTGAACACACATGCACACTGGTGAGCACATGCACGTGATACACATAGTATTTCCTACATATATAGACAGAGCCACGAAGTCCCACGGTCGCACAAACCTGCCTAGCACGCATGCACACCCAGAGAATAAACCATTCCCTATCCATAGCAACTCCAATCCTGAGATCGAGAAGCGCAGGAAAAAAGCAGCCTAAGATCCCTTTCTATGTCTGTTCTCCCTAGCCCTCCTTACTCCTAGGAGAGACGGCACGGAAAAGAGATGCACAGCATCCTGATCCTTTTCCACACTCCAGCTATGCTGCTTACACGCGCGTGAGCATTGGAGCCGCTCTGCGCTGGTGGAATATTCTCTGTGATGGCAGGAATATGAGGACTCGGGGGAGGGGGCAAAACTTACGTGTGTGCAGAACTCTTTTCGACCGTGTCCCAGGAGTGCTGATGAGAGGGACTGGAAGGAAGGGGAGCATAGGCACATTCCGGGAAAACGTAAGGCAAAGAGAAGCGAACAGAGTGTGGTCTAACGGAGAAACAAAAAGGAAGAAGAGGTGCTGAGGACGGAAGCTTTCCTTGTTGGCAGGAAGTAGCCCAGGTTCCTTCAGATATGATTTTTGCCTGATATCAGGCTCTGCTTTGCTTTCGCCATATGACCTATTTGTCAACATTATATATCAGTGTGTGAAGAGGTATGTGCTTTTCTGTAGCTGCGTATGCATGCAGATGGTAGTTTCTGCACATATCTGTACACTTGTGGAAACGGCTTCTGCCTGTGTTTCGGCGAAGAACCCTATGTGTGCATAGAGTAAAAGGGCGAGAAGAAAGCTCCAACAGCGATGAAGGCAGACTCCGAGTTTTCCTCCGCAATCTGTTTCTCTCGGCATACCTAGTCCTCGGCAGAGAACTGCTAAACGTTCGATCTGCAAGAGAAATTCAACCAAACATGCCGTTCGTAGGAGCTCTATGTTCACACGCTTACCCGTGATAAAGGGTGGAACGCAAAGACATTCCTGCTCCCGTGCCCGTCCGTCCGTCCAAGTTCATGATGGCGCATGCTTTCCGTGTTCACACGAAGGCAAAGTGGTCTGCTTTCCTCTGTGTGTGCACACGCGCTTTCGTTGTCACTTATAAACCCAGGTGCTTGGGTGCATGCCAAAACTACGTGTTAAAACGCTTCTGCGTATGCTTGGGTAAACGACGGCGTGTGCTTGTTCAGACAGCGGCATAGATTCACACTGGCCTACAGACACACACTTCCGAAAGCTCCGCACCGAGGACCGTTTGTATGTGTGTACAACCACTTGCATCAGTGTGAGCAATCTCAAAGTTAGACGGAAGTGTTTAATCTCACAGAAGCACCAACGTGTTTGCGTTCCACCATATATCACAAACAAGGTTGTGAACAGACGCTCTGCTGTTTTTCCTCTGCGCGGCATGTTTTGCTCTATTTCTCTTGCAGATCGAATGCTTAGCGGCTTTCTTGGAATGACTGCGTATACCGAGAGAAAGAGGCAGCGCAGGAAATCTTGCCTTCTGCCTTCTTCCTCGTTGGTACCTAGCTGCTATCTCTTCTGTTTGTCCATGTGCGCACGTGGGATTCCTCACCGAAAACCACGCCGAAACCTTTTCCTCAAGCGTCCAGGTATGTGCACCCACCACCACCTGCATGCGTCCGAAGCGACAGAAAAGCACATACCTTTTCACTCACTGATATATAAGCAATCATGCGGCCACACACACGCACGCTTCCGAAAGCACGCCCCCATCTACTTTCAGAAAGACGTAGGTGAATCGCGCTTTCATGCTTGAGAGTAAACAAGTCTGTCTATGCTTGGGACACTGCACGCACGTATACGTGGCTGCACGAGAATACACATTTGGAAGGTACCTGCAGATATGTGCCCGTTCTTGGGGCGTTCACTGTGCGTGAAAGCAGTGGCGCTCATAAATGCTTGTCTGTCCACACGCCTGTGCCTGGTGTGGGCTCCTGTCGTGCGTAAGCTTGAGTGAGTGCACAGCTGTGCTGTTTGTTGGAAAGGTTCCGCGTGTATCTGGTTGCACAGTCCTGCATTTCTCATGTGGAGAGATGCAAGGGCGGTCTGCTAGTAAAGCGACAAAGACAGACGTGGGCAGAACTGAAAGCTGTGCCGTGATACTTCTTTCCCATGGCAAACGCTTCACAGTCGCCTGAGGAAAAACGCTTAGCAATCCATCTAGAAGAGAAACCAAACAGGAGATGTCGTAACGAGAAAGAACAAAGAGCAGACCACAGAAGCTTCTTCGTGATATGTAGCTGAGGGCAAACACTTCGGTGCTTGTGTGAGAGCAAGTGTCCTTCCTGTAAGCGTTGGGTAGCTTTGCACAGTTACATGTGGTGGCACGGCTATCATCGCCTAGGATGCCTATAGCCTTGACTCAGGGTGTGTGGACAGAGTGTGCCTGAAAGTTTGTGCGTGTAAGTGCCTCTTGTACCGGTCCATCTCTCCACACGCATGTGAGTACGTCTTTCTGTCAGCAAGCATGTGTGTTAATTTCGTCGCATACACGCATCAGCGCTGGTGTGTGAGCTCCTTTGAGACTGTGTGTGTGTTGGCTGTGCCTGTGTGTAACACAGCAATCCTGACTGCTCAAGTGAACAGAGAAAAGGGAAATCAGGTAGGTAGAGGCGACAAAGCAAAACCAAGGTGGGAAGGAAGTGTGTTTGATACAGACGGTTTCCCTCTGCTGATAGTTCACAGTTCGACGAGGAAGAAGCTGAGCGGTAGATCGACCAGAGAAACGTTTCCAAATAGCTCATTTAGCCAAAGAACAGCAGAGTCTGTGTGATAAGGGCTGCATTTGTAGCCATTCGTGTGTCTGCGAATGTACAGTCGTCCGCATTGAATTTTGTCAGACTGCGGAGAAGCACACGTGGTCGTACGTATATACACGACGGTGGAGATGCTTTGGGACGTGTTCCTGTGTATGTACACGCTTGTGAGTCGGTGCGAGTGGGTGCACACGCACGTGCGTTCATTTGGAATCTTCTTCATACGAGAGCTGCAGCGTGCGCAGAACTGCGAGATTTTGGGGAAATTTCTTCGTGTATGTAGCTGGCCTCTCACCTGCTTGCAAGTGGACACACAAGCGATAGGAAGAGAAGCTGCTACGTTCATGTACGCCGTGATGAGGTTACAAAGGATTTGGCCATCATTACCAATTGACATGATCAAGGCTTTCTAGCCACCTGCAAAAGGAGTGGATCTTTTTCAAGTTTAAGATGCTTCTGCATTGCAAGAGGGAGACAGCAGGTGAAGTGATACATTGTTTTGAAGCAGAGTGCTTGGTTTGTATTTTACTACTCATTCATAGATGTAATTCTAAGAAAGAAACTCATCAATGGCATCCTAACCTGAGGCTTAAGCGACTCTTTCTTAGTACAGAGGTATTGTACGTGAAACATTTCCAAAACCGGCAGAGCCTGTCTTATAAAGCTGGTGGTTCTGTGGCTGCATGTATGCAAGTTCACGTGTCTGTGAGTGTACAGACGTCTGTGTGCAACACCGTGCATGTGCACGCAGAGGCAAAGTGGTTGCATACTGTTGGTTACACCTCATGGCCCACACTCCTGTACATACTACACATGCTCCTGAATACTCGTAAGGTTTCATACACACTCATTCCATATTTACAATCACAAATCAAGCTGAACACACATGCACACTGGTGAGCACATGCACGTGATACACATAGTATTTCCTACATATATAGACAGAGCCACGAAGTCCCACGGTCGCACAAACCTGCCTAGCACGCATGCACACCCAGAGAATAAACCATTCCCTATCCATAGCAACTCCAATCCTGAGATCGAGAAGCGCAGGAAAAAAGCAGCCTAAGATCCCTTTCTATGTCTGTCCTCCCTAGCCCTCCTTACTCCTAGGAGAGACGGCACGGAAAAGAGATGCACAGCATCCTGATCCTTTTCCACACTCCAGCTATGCTGCTTACACGCGCGTGAGCATTGGAGCTGCTCTGCGCTGGTGGAATATTCTCTGTGATGGCAGGAATATGAGGACTCGGGGGAGGGGGCAAAACTTACGTGTGTGCAGAACTCTTTTCGACCGTGTCCCAGGAGTGCTGATGAGAGGGACTGGAAGGAAGGGGAGCATAGGCACATTCCGGGAAAACGTAAGGCAAAGAGAAGCGAACAGAGTGTGGTCTAACGGAGAAACAAAAAGGAAGAAGAGGTGCTGAGGACGGAAGCTTTCCTTGTTGGCAGGAAGTAGCCCAGGTTCCTTCAGATATGATTTTTGCCTGATATCAGGCTCTGCTTTGCTTTCGCCATATGACCTATTTGTCAACATTATATATCAGTGTGTGAAGAGGTATGTGCTTTTCTGTAGCTGCGTATGCATGCAGATGGTAGTTTCTGCACATATCTGTACACTTGTGGAAACGGCTTCTGCCTGTGTTTCGGCGAAGAACCCTATGTGTGCATAGAGTAAAAGGGCGAGAAGTAAGCTCCAACAGCGATGAAGGCAGACTCCGAGTTTTCCTCCGCAATCTGTTTCTCTCGGCATACCTAGTCCTCGGCAGAGAACTGCTAAACGTTCGATCTGCAAGAGAAATTCAACCAAACATGCCGTTCGTAGGAACTCTATGTTCACACGCTTACCCGTGATAAAGGGTGGAACGCGAAGACATTCCTGCTCCCGTGCCCGTCCGTCCGTCCAAGTTCATGATGGCGCATGCTTTCCGTGTTCACACGAAGGCAAAGTGGTCTGCTTTCCTCTGTGTGTGCACACGCGCTTTCATTGTCACTTATAAACCCAGGTGCTTGGGTGCATGCCAAAACTACGTGTTAAAACGCTTCTGCGTATGCTTGGGTAAACGACGGCGTGTGCTTGTTCAGACAGCGGCATAGATTCACACTGGCCTACAGACACACACTTCCGAAAGCTCCGCACCGAGGACCGTTTGTATGTGTGTACAACCACTTGCATCAGTGTGAGCAATCTCAAAGTTAGACGGAAGTGTTTAATCTCACAGAAGCACCAACGTGTTTGCGTTCCACCATATATCACAAACAAGGTTGTGAACAGACGCTCTGCTGTTTTTCCTCTGCGCGGCATGTTTTGCTCTATTTCTCTTGCAGATCGAATGCTTAGCGGCTTTCTTGGAATGACTGCGTATACCGAGAGAAAGAGGCAGCGCAGGAAATCTTGCCTTCTGCCTTCTTCCTCGTTGGTACCTAGCTGCTATCTCTTCTGTTTGTCCATGTGCGCACGTGGGATTCCTCACCGAAAACCACGCCGAAACCTTTTCCTCAAGCGTCCAGGTATGTGCACCCACCACCACCTGCATGCGTCCGAAGCGACAGAAAAGCACATACCTTTTCACTCACTGATATATAAGCAATCATGCGGCCACACACACGCACGCTTCCGAAAGCACGCCCCCATCTACTTTCAGAAAGACGTAGGTGAATCGCGCTTTCATGCTTGAGAGTAAACAAGTCTGTCTATGCTTGGGACACTGCACGCACGTATACGTGGCTGCACGAGAATACACATTTGGAAGGTACCTGCAGATATGTGCCCGTTCTTGGGGCGTTCACTGTGCGTGAAAGCAGTGGCGCTCATAAATGCTTGTCTGTCCACACGCCTGTGCCTGGTGTGGGCTCCTGTCGTGCGTAAGCTTGAGTGAGTGCACAGCTGTGCTGTTTGTTGGAAAGGTTCCGCGTGTATCTGGTTGCACAGTCCTGCATTTCTCATGTGGAGAGATGCAAGGGCGGTCTGCTAGTAAAGCGACAAAGACAGACGTGGGCAGAACTGAAAGCTGTGCCGTGATACTTCTTTCCCATGGCAAACGCTTCACAGTCGCCTGAGGAAAAACGCTTAGCAATCCATCTAGAAGAGAAACCAAACAGGAGATGTCGTAACGAGAAAGAACAAAGAGCAGACCACAGAAGCTTCTTCGTGATATGTAGCTGAGGGCAAACACTTCGGTGCTTGTGTGAGAGCAAGTGTCCTTCCTGTAAGCGTTGGGTAGCTTTGCACAGTTAAATGTGGTGGCACGACTATCATCGCCTAGGATGCCTATAGCCTTGACTCAGGGTGTGTGGACAGAGTGTGCCTGAAAGTTTGTGCGTGTAAGTGCCTCTTGTACCGGTCCATCTCTCCACACGCATGTGAGTACGTCTTTCTGTCAGCAAGCATGTGTGTTAATTTCGTCGCATACACGCATCAGCGCTGGTGTGTGAGCTCCTTTGAGACTGTGTGTGTGTTGGCTGTGCCTGTGTGTAACACAGCAATCCTGACTGCTCAAGTGAACAGAGAAAAGGGAAATCAGGTAGGTAGAGGCGACAAAGCAAAACCAAGGTGGGAAGGAAGTGTGTTTGATACAGACGGTTTCCCTCTGCTGATAGTTCACAGTTCGACGAGGAAGAAGCTGAGCGGTAGATCGACCAGAGAAACGTTTCCAAATAGCTCATTTAGCCAAAGAACAGCAGAGTCTGTGTGATAAGGGCTGCATTTGTAGCCATTCGTGTGTCTGCGAATGTACAGTCGTCCGCATTGAATTTTGTCAGACTGCGGAGAAGCACACGTGGTCGTACGTATATACACGACGGTGGAGATGCTTTGGGACGTGTTCCTGTGTATGTACACGCTTGTGAGTCGGTGCGAGTGGGTGCACACGCACGTGCGTTCATTTGGAATCTTCTTCATACGAGAGCTGCAGCGTGCGCAGAACTGCGAGATTTTGGGGAAATTTCTTCGTGTATGTAGCTGGCCTCTCACCTGCTTGCAAGTGGACACACAAGCGATAGGAAGAGAAGCTGCTACGTTCATGTACGCCGTGATGAGGTTACAAAGGATTTGGCCATCATTACCAATTGACATGATCAAGGCTTTCTAGCCACCTGCAAAAGGAGTGGACCTTTTTCAAGTTTAAGATGCTTGTGCATTGCAAGAGGGAGACAGCAGGTGAAGTGATACATTGTTTCGAAGCAGAGTGCTTAGTTTGTATTTTACTACTCATTCATAGATGTAATTCTAAGAAAGAAACTCATCAATGGCATCCTAACCTGAGGCTTAAGCGACTCTTTCTTAGTACAGAGGTATTGTACGTGAAACATTTCCAAAACCGGCAGAGCCTGTCTTATAAAGCTGGTGGTTCTGTGGCTGCATGTATGCAAGTTCACGTGTCTGTGAGTGTACAGACGTCTGTGTGCAACACCGTGCATGTGCACGCAGAGGCAAAGTGGTTGCATACTGTTGGTTACACCTCATGGCCCACACTCCTGTACATACTACACATGCTCCTGAATACTCGTAAGGTTTCATACACACTCATTCCATATTTACAATCACAAATCAAGCTGAACACACATGCACACTGGTGAGCACATGCACGTGATACACATAGTATTTCCTACATATATAGACAGAGCCACGAAGTCCCACGGTCGCACAAACCTGCCTAGCACGCATGCACACCCAGAGAATAAACCATTCCCTATCCATAGCAACTCCAATCCTGAGATCGAGAAGCGCAGGAAAAAAGCAGCCTAAGATCCCTTTCTATGTCTGTTCTCCCTAGCCCTCCTTACTCCTAGGAGAGACGGCACGGAAAAGAGATGCACAGCATCCTGATCCTTTTCCACACTCCAGCTATGCTGCTTACACGCGCGTGAGCATTGGAGCCGCTCTGCGCTGGTGGAATATTCTCTGTGATGGCAGGAATATGAGGACTCGGGGGAGGGGGCAAAACTTACGTGTGTGCAGAACTCTTTTCGACCGTGTCCCAGGAGTGCTGATGAGAGGGACTGGAAGGAAGGGGAGCATAGGCACATTCCGGGAAAACGTAAGGCAAAGAGAAGCGAACAGAGTGTGGTCTAACGGAGAAACAAAAAGGAAGAAGAGGTGCTGAGGACGGAAGCTTTCCTTGTTGGCAGGAAGTAGCCCAGGTTCCTTCAGATATGATTTTTGCCTGATATCAGGCTCTGCTTTGCTTTCGCCATATGACCTATTTGTCAACATTATATATCAGTGTGTGAAGAGGTATGTGCTTTTCTGTAGCTGCGTATGCATGCAGATGGTAGTTTCTGCACATATCTGTACACTTGTGGAAACGGCTTCTGCCTGTGTTTCGGCGAAGAACCCTATGTGTGCATAGAGTAAAAGGGCGAGAAGTAAGCTCCAACAGCGATGAAGGCAGACTCCGAGTTTTCCTCCGCAATCTGTTTCTCTCGGCATACCTAGTCCTCGGCAGAGAACTGCTAAACGTTCGATCTGCAAGAGAAATTCAACCAAACATGCCGTTCGTAGGAGCTCTATGTTCACACGCTTACCCGTGATAAAGGGTGGAACGCAAAGACATTCCTGCTCCCGTGCCCGTCCGTCCGTCCAAGTTCATGATGGCGCATGCTTTCCGTGTTCACACGAAGGCAAAGTGGTCTGCTTTCCTCTGTGTGTGCACACGCGCTTTCGTTGTCACTTATAAACCCAGGTGCTTGGGTGCATGCCAAAACTACGTGTTAAAACGCTTCTGCGTATGCTTGGGTAAACGACGGCGTGTGCTTGTTCAGACAGCGGCATAGATTCACACTGGCCTACAGACACACACTTCCGAAAGCTCCGCACCGAGGACCGTTTGTATGTGTGTACAACCACTTGCATCAGTGTGAGCAATCTCAAAGTTAGACGGAAGTGTTTAATCTCACAGAAGCACCAACGTGTTTGCGTTCCACCATATATCACAAACAAGGTTGTGAACAGACGCTCTGCTGTTTTTCCTCTGCGCGGCATGTTTTGCTCTATTTCTCTTGCAGATCGAATGCTTAGCGGCTTTCTTGGAATGACTGCGTATACCGAGAGAAAGAGGCAGCGCAGGAAATCTTGCCTTCTGCCTTCTTCCTCGTTGGTACCTAGCTGCTATCTCTTCTGTTTGTCCATGTGCGCACGTGGGATTCCTCACCGAAAACCACGCCGAAACCTTTTCCTCAAGCGTCCAGGTATGTGCACCCACCACCACCTGCATGCGTCCGAAGCGACAGAAAAGCACATACCTTTTCACTCACTGATATATAAGCAATCATGCGGCCACACACACGCACGCTTCCGAAAGCACGCCCCCATCTACTTTCAGAAAGACGTAGGTGAATCGCGCTTTCATGCTTGAGAGTAAACAAGTCTGTCTATGCTTGGGACACTGCACGCACGTATACGTGGCTGCACGAGAATACACATTTGGAAGGTACCTGCAGATATGTGCCCGTTCTTGGGGCGTTCACTGTGCGTGAAAGCAGTGGCGCTCATAAATGCTTGTCTGTCCACACGCCTGTGCCTGGTGTGGGCTCCTGTCGTGCGTAAGCTTGAGTGAGTGCACAGCTGTGCTGTTTGTTGGAAAGGTTCCGCGTGTATCTGGTTGCACAGTCCTGCATTTCTCATGTGGAGAGATGCAAGGGCGGTCTGCTAGTAAAGCGACAAAGACAGACGTGGGCAGAACTGAAAGCTGTGCCGTGATACTTCTTTCCCATGGCAAACGCTTCACAGTCGCCTGAGGAAAAACGCTTAGCAATCCATCTAGAAGAGAAACCAAACAGGAGATGTCGTAACGAGAAAGAACAAAGAGCAGACCACAGAAGCTTCTTCGTGATATGTAGCTGAGGGCAAACACTTCGGTGCTTGTGTGAGAGCAAGTGTCCTTCCTGTAAGCGTTGGGTAGCTTTGCACAGTTACATGTGGTGGCACGGCTATCATCGCCTAGGATGCCTATAGCCTTGACTCAGGGTGTGTGGACAGAGTGTGCCTGAAAGTTTGTGCGTGTAAGTGCCTCTTGTACCGGTCCATCTCTCCACACGCATGTGAGTACGTCTTTCTGTCAGCAAGCATGTGTGTTAATTTCGTCGCATACACGCATCAGCGCTGGTGTGTGAGCTCCTTTGAGACTGTGTGTGTGTTGGCTGTGCCTGTGTGTAACACAGCAATCCTGACTGCTCAAGTGAACAGAGAAAAGGGAAATCAGGTAGGTAGAGGCGACAAAGCAAAACCAAGGTGGGAAGGAAGTGTGTTTGATACAGACGGTTTCCCTCTGCTGATAGTTCACAGTTCGACGAGGAAGAAGCTGAGCGGTAGATCGACCAGAGAAACGTTTCCAAATAGCTCATTTAGCCAAAGAACAGCAGAGTCTGTGTGATAAGGGCTGCATTTGTAGCCATTCGTGTGTCTGCGAATGTACAGTCGTCCGCATTGAATTTTGTCAGACTGCGGAGAAGCACACGTGGTCGTACGTATATACACGACGGTGGAGATGCTTTGGGACGTGTTCCTGTGTATGTACACGCTTGTGAGTCGGTGCGAGTGGGTGCACACGCACGTGCGTTCATTTGTAATCTTCTTCATACGAGAGCTGCAGCGTGCGCAGAACGGCGAGATTTTGGGGAAATTTCTTCGTGTATGTAGCTGGCCTCTCACCTGCTTGCAAGTGGACACACAAGCGATAGGAAGAGAAGCTGCTTAGTTCATGTACGCCGTGATGAGGTTACAAAGGATTTGGCCATCATTACCAATTGACATGATCAAGGCTTTCTAGCCACCTGCAAAAGGAGTGGATCTTTTTCAAGTTTAAGATGCTTGTGCATTGCAAGAGGGAGACAGCAGGTGAAGTGATACATTGTTTTGAAGCAGAGTGCTTAGTTTGTATTTTACTACTCATTCATAGATGTAATTCTAAGAAAGAAACTCATCAATGGCATCCTAACCTGAGGCTTAAGCGACTCTTTCTTAGTACAGAGGTATTGTACGTGAAACATTTCCAAAACCGGCAGAGCCTGTCTTATAAAGCTGGTGGTTCTGTGGCTGCATGTATGCAAGTTCACGTGTCTGTGAGTGTACAGACGTCTGTGTGCAACACCGTGCATGTGCACGCAGAGGCAAAGTGGTTGCATACTGTTGGTTACACCTCATGGCCCACACTCCTGTACATACTACACATGCTCCTGAATACTCGTAAGGTTTCATACACACTCATTCCATATTTACAATCACAAATCAAGCTGAACACACATGCACACTGGTGAGCACATGCACGTGATACACATAGTATTTCCTACATATATAGACAGAGCCACGAAGTCCCACGGTCGCACAAACCTGCCTAGCACGCATGCACACCCAGAGAATAAACCATTCCCTATCCATAGCAACTCCAATCCTGAGATCGAGAAGCGCAGGAAAAAAGCAGCCTAAGATCCCTTTCTATGTCTGTCCTCCCTAGCCCTCCTTACTCCTAGGAGAGACGGCACGGAAAAGAGATGCACAGCATCCTGATCCTTTTCCACACTCCAGCTATGCTGCTTACACGCGCGTGAGCATTGGAGCCGCTCTGCGCTGGTGGAATATTCTCTGTGATGGCAGGAATATGAGGACTCGGGGGAGGGGGCAAAACTTACGTGTGTGCAGAACTCTTTTCGACCGTGTCCCGGGAGTGCTGATGAGAGGGACTGGAAGGAAGGGGAGCACAGGCACATTCCGGGAAAACGTAAGGCAAAGAGAAGCGAACAGAGTGTGGTCTAACGGAGAAACAAAAAGGAAGAAGAGGTGCTGAGGACGGAAGCTTTCCTTGTTGGCAGGAAGTAGCCCAGGTTCCTTCAGATATGATTTTTGCCTGATATCAGGCTCTGCTTTGCTTTCGCCATATGACCTATTTGTCAACATTATATATCAGTGCATGATCAACGCTTTCTAGCCACCTGCAAAAGGAGTGGATCTTTTTCAAGTTTAAGATGCTTCTGCATTGCAAGAGGGAGACAGCAGGTGAAGTGATACATTGTTTTGAAGCAGAGTGCTTAGTTTGTATTTTACTACTCATTCATAGATGTAATTCTAAGAAAGAAACTCATCAATGGCATCCTAACCTGAGGCTTAAGCGACTCTTTCTTAGTACAGAGGTATTGTACGTGAAACATTTCCAAAACCGGCAGAGCCTGTCTTATAAAGCTGGTGGTTCTGTGGCTGCATGTATGCAAGTTCACGTGTCTGTGAGTGTACAGACGTCTGTGTGCAACACCGTGCATGTGCACGCAGAGGCAAAGTGGTTGCATACTGTTGGTTACACCTCATGGCCCACACTCCTGTACATACTACACATGCTCCTGAATACTCGTAAGGTTTCATACACACTCATTCCATATTTACAATCACAAATCAAGCTGAACACACATGCACACTGGTGAGCACATGCACGTGATACACATAGTATTTCCTACATATATAGACAGAGCCACGAAGTCCCACGGTCGCACAAACCTGCCTAGCACGCATGCACACCCAGAGAATAAACCATTCCCTATCCATAGCAACTCCAATCCTGAGATCGAGAAGCGCAGGAAATAAAGCAGCCTAAGATCCCTTTCTATGTCTGTCCTCCCTAGCCCTCCTTACTCCTAGGAGAGACGGCACGGAAAAGAGATGCACAGCATCCTGATCCTTTTCCACACTCCAGCTATGCTGCTTACACGCGCGTGAGCATTGGAGCCGCTCTGCGCTGGTGGAGTATTCTCTGTGATGGCAGGAATATGAGGACTCGGGGGAGGGGGCAAAACTTACGTGTGTGCAGGACTCTTTTCGACCGTGTCCCAGGAGTGCTGATGAGAGGGACTGGAAGGAAGGGGAGCACAGGCACATTCCGGGAAAACGTAAGGCAAAGAGAAGCGAACAGAGTGTGGTCTAACGGAGAAACAAAAAGGAAGAAGAGGTGCTGAGGACGGAAGCTTTCCTTGTTGGCAGGAAGTAGCCCAGGTTCCTTCAGATATGATTTTTGCCTGATATCAGGCTCTGCTTTGCTTTCGCCATATGACCTATTTGTCAACATTACATATCAGTGTGTGAAGAGGTATGTGCTTTTCTGTAGCTGCGTATGCATGCAGATGGTAGTTTCTGCACATATCTGTACACTTGTGGAAACGGTTTCTGCCTGTGTTTCGGCGAAGAACCCTATGTGTGCATAGAGTAAAAGGGCGAGAAGTAAGCTCCAACAGCGATGAAGGCAGACTCCGAGTTTTCCTCCGCAATCTGTTTCTCTCGGCATACCTAGTCCTCGGCAGAGAACTGCTAAACGTTCGATCTGCAAGAGAAATTCAACCAAACATGCCGTTCGTAGGAGCTCTATGTTCACACGCTTACCCGTGATAAAGGGTGGAACGCAAAGACATTCCTGCTCCCGTGCCCGTCCGTCCGTCCAAGTTCATGATGGCGCATGCTTTCCGTGTTCACACGAAGGCAAAGTGGTCTGCTTTCCTCTGTGTGTGCACACGCGCTTTCGTTGTCACTTATAAACCCAGGTGCTTGGGTGCATGCCAAAACTACGTGTTAAAACGCTTCTGCGTATGCTTGGGTAAACGACGGCGTGTGCTTGTTCAGACAGCGGCATAGATTCACACTGGCCTACAGACACACACTTCCGAAAGCTCCGCACCGAGGACCGTTTGTATGTGTGTACAACCACTTGCATCAGTGTGAGCAATCTCAAAGTTAGACGGAAGTGTTTAATCTCACAGAAGCACCAACGTGTTTGCGTTCCACCATATATCACAAACAAGGTTGTGAACAGACGCTCTGCTGTTTTTCCTCTGCGCGGCATGTTTTGCTCTATTTCTCTTGCAGATCGAATGCTTAGCGGCTTTCTTGGAATGACTGCGTATACCGAGAGAAAGAGGCAGCGCAGGAAATCTTGCCTTCTGCCTTCTTCCTCGTTGGTACCTAGCTGCTATCTCTTCTGTTTGTCCATGTGCGCACGTGGGATTCCTCACCGAAAACCACGCCGAAACCTTTTCCTCAAGCGTCCAGGTATGTGCACCCACCACCACCTGCATGCGTCCGAAGCGACAGAAAAGCACATACCTTTTCACTCACTGATATATAAGCAATCATGCGGCCACACACACGCACGCTTCCGAAAGCACGCCCCCATCTACTTTCAGAAAGACGTAGGTGAATCGCGCTTTCATGCTTGAGAGTAAACAAGTCTGTCTATGCTTGGGACACTGCACGCACGTATACGTGGCTGCACGAGAATACACATTTGGAAGGTACCTGCAGATATGTGCCCGTTCTTGGGGCGTTCACTGTGCGTGAAAGCAGTGGCGCTCATAAATGCTTGTCTGTCCACACGCCTGTGCCTGGTGTGGGCTCCTGTCGTGCGTAAGCTTGAGTGAGTGCACAGCTGTGCTGTTTGTTGGAAAGGTTCCGCGTGTATCTGGTTGCACAGTCCTGCATTTCTCATGTGGAGAGATGCAAGGGCGGTCTGCTAGTAAAGCGACAAAGACAGACGTGGGCAGAACTGAAAGCTGTGCCGTGATACTTCTTTCCCATGGCAAACGCTTCACAGTCGCCTGAGGAAAAACGCTTAGCAATCCATCTAGAAGAGAAACCAAACAGGAGATGTCGTAACGAGAAAGAACAAAGAGCAGACCACAGAAGCTTCTTCGTGATATGTAGCTGAGGGCAAACACTTCGGTGCTTGTGTGAGAGCAAGTGTCCTTCCTGTAAGCGTTGGGTAGCTTTGCACAGTTACATGTGGTGGCACGGCTATCATCGCCTAGGATGCCTATAGCCTTGACTCAGGGTGTGTGGACAGAGTGTGCCTGAAAGTTTGTGCGTGTAAGTGCCTCTTGTACCGGTCCATCTCTCCACACGCATGTGAGTACGTCTTTCTGTCAGCAAGCATGTGTGTTAATTTCGTCGCATACACGCATCAGCGCTGGTGTGTGAGCTCCTTTGAGACTGTGTGTGTGTTGGCTGTGCCTGTGTGTAACACAGCAATCCTGACTGCTCAAGTGAACAGAGAAAAGGGAAATCAGGTAGGTAGAGGCGACAAAGCAAAACCAAGGTGGGAAGGAAGTGTGTTTGATACAGACGGTTTCCCTCTGCTGATAGTTCACAGTTCGACGAGGAAGAAGCTGAGCGGTAGATCGACCAGAGAAACGTTTCCAAATAGCTCATTTAGCCAAAGAACAGCAGAGTCTGTGTGATAAGGGCTGCATTTGTAGCCATTCGTGTGTCTGCGAATGTACAGTCGTCCGCATTGAATTTTGTCAGACTGCGGAGAAGCACACGTGGTCGTACGTATATACACGACGGTGGAGATGCTTTGGGACGTGTTCCTGTGTATGTACACGCTTGTGAGTCGGTGCGAGTGGGTGCACACGCACGTGCGTTCATTTGTAATCTTCTTCATACGAGAGCTGCAGCGTGCGCAGAACGGCGAGATTTTGGGGAAATTTCTTCGTGTATGTAGCTGGCCTCTCACCTGCTTGCAAGTGGACACACAAGCGATAGGAAGAGAAGCTGCTTAGTTCATGTACGCCGTGATGAGGTTACAAAGGATTTGGCCATCATTACCAATTGACATGATCAAGGCTTTCTAGCCACCTGCAAAAGGAGTGGATCTTTTTCAAGTTTAAGATGCTTCTGCATTGCAAGAGGGAGACAGCAGGTGAAGTGATACATTGTTTTGAAGCAGAGTGCTTAGTTTGTATTTTACTACTCATTCATAGATGTAATTCTAAGAAAGAAACTCATCAATGGCATCCTAACCTGAGGCTTAAGCGACTCTTTCTTAGTACAGAGGTATTGTACGTGAAACATTTCCAAAACCGGCAGAGCCTGTCTTATAAAGCTGGTGGTTCTGTGGCTGCATGTATGCAAGTTCACGTGTCTGTGAGTGTACAGACGTCTGTGTGCAACACCGTGCATGTGCACGCAGAGGCAAAGTGGTTGCATACTGTTGGTTACACCTCATGGCCCACACTCCTGTACATACTACACATGCTCCTGAATACTCGTAAGGTTTCATACACACTCATTCCATATTTACAATCACAAATCAAGCTGAACACACATGCACACTGGTGAGCACATGCACGTGATACACATAGTATTTCCTACATATATAGACAGAGCCACGAAGTCCCACGGTCGCACAAACCTGCCTAGCACGCATGCACACCCAGAGAATAAACCATTCCCTATCCATAGCAACTCCAATCCTGAGATCGAGAAGCGCAGGAAAAAAGCAGCCTAAGATCCCTTTCTATGTCTGTCCTCCCTAGCCCTCCTTACTCCTAGGAGAGACGGCACGGAAAAGAGATGCACAGCATCCTGATCCTTTTCCACACTCCAGCTATGCTGCTTACACGCGCGTGAGCATTGGAGCCGCTCTGCGCTGGTGGAATATTCTCTGTGATGGCAGGAATATGAGGACTCGGGGGAGGGGGCAAAACTTACGTGTGTGCAGAACTCTTTTCGACCGTGTCCCGGGAGTGCTGATGAGAGGGACTGGAAGGAAGGGGAGCACAGGCACATTCCGGGAAAACGTAAGGCAAAGAGAAGCGAACAGAGTGTGGTCTAACGGAGAAACAAAAAGGAAGAAGAGGTGCTGAGGACGGAAGCTTTCCTTGTTGGCAGGAAGTAGCCCAGGTTCCTTCAGATATGATTTTTGCCTGATATCAGGCTCTGCTTTGCTTTCGCCATATGACCTATTTGTCAACATTACATATCAGTGTGTGAAGAGGTATGTGCTTTTCTGTAGCTGCGTATGCATGCAGATGGTAGTTTCTGCACATATCTGTACACTTGTGGAAACGGTTTCTGCCTGTGTTTCGGCGAAGAACCCTATGTGTGCATAGAGTAAAAGGGCGAGAAGTAAGCTCCAACAGCGATGAAGGCAGACTCCGAGTTTTCCTCCGCAATCTGTTTCTCTCGGCATACCTAGTCCTCGGCAGAGAACTGCTAAACGTTCGATCTGCAAGAGAAATTCAACCAAACATGCCGTTCGTAGGAGCTCTATGTTCACACGCTTACCCGTGATAAAGGGTGGAACGCAAAGACATTCCTCCTCCCGTGCCCGTCCGTCCGTCCAAGTTCATGATGGCGCATGCTTTCCGTGTTCACACGAAGGCAAAGTGGTCTGCTTTCCTCTGTGTGTGCACACGCGCTTTCGTTGTCACTTATAAACCCAGGTGCTTGGGTGCATGCCAAAACTACGTGTTAAAACGCTTCTGCGTATGCTTGGGTAAACGACGGCGTGTGCTTGTTCAGACAGCGGCATAGATTCACACTGGCCTACAGACACACACTTCCGAAAGCTCCGCACCGAGGACCGTTTGTATGTGTGTACAACCACTTGCATCAGTGTGAGCAATCACAAAGTTAGACGGAAGTGTTTAATCTCACAGAAGCACCAACGTGTTTGCGTTCCACCATATATCACAAACAAGGTTGTGAACAGACGCTCTGCTGTTTTTCCTCTGAGCGGCATGTTTTGCTCTATTTCTCTTGCAGATCGAATGCTTAGCGGCTTTCTTGGAATGACTGCGTATACCGAGAGAAAGAGGCAGCGCAGGAAATCTTGCCTTCTGCCTTCTTCCTCGTTGGTACCTAGCTGCTATCTCTTCTGTTTGTCCATGTGCGCACGTGGGATTCCTCACCGAAAACCACGCCGAAACCTTTTCCTCAAGCGTCCAGGTATGTGCACCCACCACCACCTGCATGCGTCCGAAGCGACAGAAAAGCACATACCTTTTCACTCACTGATATATAAGCAATCATGCGGCCACACACACGCACGCTTCCGAAAGCACGCCCCCATCTATTTTCAGAAAGACGTAGGTGAATCGCGCTTTCATGCTTGAGAGTAAACAAGTCTGTCTATGCTTGGGACACTGCACGCACGTATACGTGGCTGCACGAGAATACACATTTGGAAGGTACCTGCAGATATGTGCCCGTTCTTGGGGCGTTCACTGTGCGTGAAAGCAGTGGCGCTCATAAATGCTTGTCTGTCCACACGCCTGTGCCTGGTGTGGGCTCCTGTCGTGCGTAAGCTTGAGTGAGTGCACAGCTGTGCTGTTTGTTGGAAAGGTTCCGCGTGTATCTGGTTGCACAGTCCTGCATTTCTCATGTGGAGAGATGCAAGGGCGGTCTGCTAGTAAAGCGACAAAGACAGACGTGGGCAGAACTGAAAGCTGTGCCGTGATACTTCTTTCCCATGGCAAACGCTTCACAGTCGCCTGAGGAAAAACGCTTAGCAATCCATCTAGAAGAGAAACCAAACAGGAGATGTCGTAACGAGAAAGAACAAAGAGCAGACCACAGAAGCTTCTTCGTGATATGTAGCTGAGGGCAAACACTTCGGTGCTTGTGTGAGAGCAAGTGTCCTTCCTGTAAGCGTTGGGTAGCTTTGCACAGTTACATGTGGTGGCACGGCTATCATCGCCTAGGATGCCTATAGCCTTGACTCAGGGTGTGTGGACAGAGTGTGCCTGAAAGTTTGTGCGTGTAAGTGCCTCTTGTACCGGTCCATCTCTCCACACGCATGTGAGTACGTCTTTCTGTCAGCAAGCATGTGTGTTAATTTCGTCGCATACACGCATCAGCGCTGGTGTGTGAGCTCCTTTGAGACTGTGTGTGTGTTGGCTGTGCCTGTGTGTAACACAGCAATCCTGACTGCTCAAGTGAACAGAGAAAAGGGAAATCAGGTAGGTAGAGGCGACAAAGCAAAACCAAGGTGGGAAGGAAGTGTGTTTGATACAGACGGTTTCCCTCTGCTGATAGTTCACAGTTCGACGAGGAAGAAGCTGAGCGGTAGATCGACCAGAGAAACGTTTCCAAATAGCTCATTTAGCCAAAGAACAGCAGAGTCTGTGTGATAAGGGCTGCATTTGTAGCCATTCGTGTGTCTGCGAATGTACAGTCGTCCGCATTGAATTTTGTCAGACTGCGGAGAAGCACACGTGGTCGTACGTATATACACGACGGTGGAGATGCTTTGGGACGTGTTCCTGTGTATGTACACGCTTGTGAGTCGGTGCGAGTGGGTGCACACGCACGTGCGTTCATTTGTAATCTTCTTCATACGAGAGCTGCAGCGTGCGCAGAACGGCGAGATTTTGGGGAAATTTCTTCGTGTATGTAGCTGGCCTCTCACCTGCTTGCAAGTGGACACACAAGCGATAGGAAGAGAAGCTGCTTAGTTCATGTACGCCGTGATGAGGTTACAAAGGATTTGGCCATCATTACCAATTGACATGATCAAGGCTTTCTAGCCACCTGCAAAAGGAGTGGATCTTTTTCAAGTTTAAGATGCTTCTGCATTGCAAGAGGGAGACAGCAGGTGAAGTGATACATTGTTTTGAAGCAGAGTGCTTAGTTTGTATTTTACTACTCATTCATAGATGTAATTCTAAGAAAGAAACTCATCAATGGCATCCTAACCTGAGGCTTAAGCGACTCTTTCTTAGTACAGAGGTATTGTACGTGAAACATTTCCAAAACCGGCAGAGCCTGTCTTATAAAGCTGGTGGTTCTGTGGCTGCATGTATGCAAGTTCACGTGTCTGTGAGTGTACAGACGTCTGTGTGCAACACCGTGCATGTGCACGCAGAGGCAAAGTGGTTGCATACTGTTGGTTACACCTCATGGCCCACACTCCTGTACATACTACACATGCTCCTGAATACTCGTAAGGTTTCATACACACTCATTCCATATTTACAATCACAAATCAAGCTGAACACACATGCACACTGGTGAGCACATGCACGTGATACACATAGTATTTCCTACATATATAGACAGAGCCACGAAGTCCCACGGTCGCACAAACCTGCCTAGCACGCATGCACACCCAGAGAATAAACCATTCCCTATCCATAGCAACTCCAATCCTGAGATCGAGAAGCGCAGGAAAAAAGCAGCCTAAGATCCCTTTCTATGTCTGTCCTCCCTAGCCCTCCTTACTCCTAGGAGAGACGGCACGGAAAAGAGATGCACAGCATCCTGATCCTTTTCCACACTCCAGCTATGCTGCTTACACGCGCGTGAGCATTGGAGCCGCTCTGCGCTGGTGGAATATTCTCTGTGATGGCAGGAATATGAGGACTCGGGGGAGGGGGCAAAACTTACGTGTGTGCAGAACTCTTTTCGACCGTGTCCCGGGAGTGCTGATGAGAGGGACTGGAAGGAAGGGGAGCACAGGCACATTCCGGGAAAACGTAAGGCAAAGAGAAGCGAACAGAGTGTGGTCTAACGGAGAAACAAAAAGGAAGAAGAGGTGCTGAGGACGGAAGCTTTCCTTGTTGGCAGGAAGTAGCCCAGGTTCCTTCAGATATGATTTTTGCCTGATATCAGGCTCTGCTTTGCTTTCGCCATATGACCTATTTGTCAACATTATATATCAGTGCATGATCAACGCTTTCTAGCCACCTGCAAAAGGAGTGGATCTTTTTCAAGTTTAAGATGCTTCTGCATTGCAAGAGGGAGACAGCAGGTGAAGTGATACATTGTTTTGAAGCAGAGTGCTTAGTTTGTATTTTACTACTCATTCATAGATGTAATTCTAAGAAAGAAACTCATCAATGGCATCCTAACCTGAGGCTTAAGCGACTCTTTCTTAGTACAGAGGTATTGTACGTGAAACATTTCCAAAACCGGCAGAGCCTGTCTTATAAAGCTGGTGGTTCTGTGGCTGCATGTATGCAAGTTCACGTGTCTGTGAGTGTACAGACGTCTGTGTGCAACACCGTGCATGTGCACGCAGAGGCAAAGTGGTTGCATACTGTTGGTTACACCTCATGGCCCACACTCCTGTACATACTACACATGCTCCTGAATACTCGTAAGGTTTCATACACACTCATTCCATATTTACAATCACAAATCAAGCTGAACACACATGCACACTGGTGAGCACATGCACGTGATACACATAGTATTTCCTACATATATAGACAGAGCCACGAAGTCCCACGGTCGCACAAACCTGCCTAGCACGCATGCACACCCAGAGAATAAACCATTCCCTATCCATAGCAACTCCAATCCTGAGATCGAGAAGCGCAGGAAATAAAGCAGCCTAAGATCCCTTTCTATGTCTGTCCTCCCTAGCCCTCCTTACTCCTAGGAGAGACGGCACGGAAAAGAGATGCACAGCATCCTGATCCTTTTCCACACTCCAGCTATGCTGCTTACACGCGCGTGAGCATTGGAGCCGCTCTGCGCTGGTGGAGTATTCTCTGTGATGGCAGGAATATGAGGACTCGGGGGAGGGGGCAAAACTTACGTGTGTGCAGGACTCTTTTCGACCGTGTCCCGGGAGTGCTGATGAGAGGGACTGGAAGGAAGGGGAGCACAGGCACATTCCGGGAAAACGTAAGGCAAAGAGAAGCGAACAGAGTGTGGTCTAACGGAGAAACAAAAAGGAAGAAGAGGTGCTGAGGACGGAAGCTTTCCTTGTTGGCAGGAAGTAGCCCAGGTTCCTTCAGATATGATTTTTGCCTGATATCAGGCTCTGCTTTGCTTTCGCCATATGACCTATTTGTCAACATTACATATCAGTGTGTGAAGAGGTATGTGCTTTTCTGTAGCTGCGTATGCATGCAGATGGTAGTTTCTGCACATATCTGTACACTTGTGGAAACGGTTTCTGCCTGTGTTTCGGCGAAGAACCCTATGTGTGCATAGAGTAAAAGGGCGAGAAGTAAGCTCCAACAGCGATGAAGGCAGACTCCGAGTTTTCCTCCGCAATCTGTTTCTCTCGGCATACCTAGTCCTCGGCAGAGAACTGCTAAACGTTCGATCTGCAAGAGAAATTCAACCAAACATGCCGTTCGTAGGAGCTCTATGTTCACACGCTTACCCGTGATAAAGGGTGGAACGCAAAGACATTCCTGCTCCCGTGCCCGTCCGTCCGTCCAAGTTCATGATGGCGCATGCTTTCCGTGTTCACACGAAGGCAAAGTGGTCTGCTTTCCTCTGTGTGTGCACACGCGCTTTCGTTGTCACTTATAAACCCAGGTGCTTGGGTGCATGCCAAAACTACGTGTTAAAACGCTTCTGCGTATGCTTGGGTAAACGACGGCGTGTGCTTGTTCAGACAGCGGCATAGATTCACACTGGCCTACAGACACACACTTCCGAAAGCTCCGCACCGAGGACCGTTTGTATGTGTGTACAACCACTTGCATCAGTGTGAGCAATCTCAAAGTTAGACGGAAGTGTTTAATCTCACAGAAGCACCAACGTGTTTGCGTTCCACCATATATCACAAACAAGGTTGTGAACAGACGCTCTGCTGTTTTTCCTCTGCGCGGCATGTTTTGCTCTATTTCTCTTGCAGATCGAATGCTTAGCGGCTTTCTTGGAATGACTGCGTATACCGAGAGAAAGAGGCAGCGCAGGAAATCTTGCCTTCTGCCTTCTTCCTCGTTGGTACCTAGCTGCTATCTCTTCTGTTTGTCCATGTGCGCACGTGGGATTCCTCACCGAAAACCACGCCGAAACCTTTTCCTCAAGCGTCCAGGTATGTGCACCCACCACCACCTGCATGCGTCCGAAGCGACAGAAAAGCACATACCTTTTCACTCACTGATATATAAGCAATCATGCGGCCACACACACGCACGCTTCCGAAAGCACGCCCCCATCTACTTTCAGAAAGACGTAGGTGAATCGCGCTTTCATGCTTGAGAGTAAACAAGTCTGTCTATGCTTGGGACACTGCACGCACGTATACGTGGCTGCACGAGAATACACATTTGGAAGGTACCTGCAGATATGTGCCCGTTCTTGGGGCGTTCACTGTGCGTGAAAGCAGTGGCGCTCATAAATGCTTGTCTGTCCACACGCCTGTGCCTGGTGTGGGCTCCTGTCGTGCGTAAGCTTGAGTGAGTGCACAGCTGTGCTGTTTGTTGGAAAGGTTCCGCGTGTATCTGGTTGCACAGTCCTGCATTTCTCATGTGGAGAGATGCAAGGGCGGTCTGCTAGTAAAGCGACAAAGACAGACGTGGGCAGAACTGAAAGCTGTGCCGTGATACTTCTTTCCCATGGCAAACGCTTCACAGTCGCCTGAGGAAAAACGCTTAGCAATCCATCTAGAAGAGAAACCAAACAGGAGATGTCGTAACGAGAAAGAACAAAGAGCAGACCACAGAAGCTTCTTCGTGATATGTAGCTGAGGGCAAACACTTCGGTGCTTGTGTGAGAGCAAGTGTCCTTCCTGTAAGCGTTGGGTAGCTTTGCACAGTTACATGTGGTGGCACGGCTATCATCGCCTAGGATGCCTATAGCCTTGACTCAGGGTGTGTGGACAGAGTGTGCCTGAAAGTTTGTGCGTGTAAGTGCCTCTTGTACCGGTCCATCTCTCCACACGCATGTGAGTACGTCTTTCTGTCAGCAAGCATGTGTGTTAATTTCGTCGCATACACGCATCAGCGCTGGTGTGTGAGCTCCTTTGAGACTGTGTGTGTGTTGGCTGTGCCTGTGTGTAACACAGCAATCCTGACTGCTCAAGTGAACAGAGAAAAGGGAAATCAGGTAGGTAGAGGCGACAAAGCAAAACCAAGGTGGGAAGGAAGTGTGTTTGATACAGACGGTTTCCCTCTGCTGATAGTTCACAGTTCGACGAGGAAGAAGCTGAGCGGTAGATCGACCAGAGAAACGTTTCCAAATAGCTCATTTAGCCAAAGAACAGCAGAGTCTGTGTGATAAGGGCTGCATTTGTAGCCATTCGTGTGTCTGCGAATGTACAGTCGTCCGCATTGAATTTTGTCAGACTGCGGAGAAGCACACGTGGTCGTACGTATATACACGACGGTGGAGATGCTTTGGGACGTGTTCCTGTGTATGTACACGCTTGTGAGTCGGTGCGAGTGGGTGCACACGCACGTGCGTTCATTTGTAATCTTCTTCATACGAGAGCTGCAGCGTGCGCAGAACGGCGAGATTTTGGGGAAATTTCTTCGTGTATGTAGCTGGCCTCTCACCTGCTTGCAAGTGGACACACAAGCGATAGGAAGAGAAGCTGCTTAGTTCATGTACGCCGTGATGAGGTTACAAAGGATTTGGCCATCATTACCAATTGACATGATCAAGGCTTTCTAGCCACCTGCAAAAGGAGTGGATCTTTTTCAAGTTTAAGATGCTTCTGCATTGCAAGAGGGAGACAGCAGGTGAAGTGATACATTGTTTTGAAGCAGAGTGCTTAGTTTGTATTTTACTACTCATTCATAGATGTAATTCTAAGAAAGAAACTCATCAATGGCATCCTAACCTGAGGCTTAAGCGACTCTTTCTTAGTACAGAGGTATTGTACGTGAAACATTTCCAAAACCGGCAGAGCCTGTCTTATAAAGCTGGTGGTTCTGTGGCTGCATGTATGCAAGTTCACGTGTCTGTGAGTGTACAGACGTCTGTGTGCAACACCGTGCATGTGCACGCAGAGGCAAAGTGGTTGCATACTGTTGGTTACACCTCATGGCCCACACTCCTGTACATACTACACATGCTCCTGAATACTCGTAAGGTTTCATACACACTCATTCCATATTTACAATCACAAATCAAGCTGAACACACATGCACACTGGTGAGCACATGCACGTGATACACATAGTATTTCCTACATATATAGACAGAGCCACGAAGTCCCACGGTCGCACAAACCTGCCTAGCACGCATGCACACCCAGAGAATAAACCATTCCCTATCCATAGCAACTCCAATCCTGAGATCGAGAAGCGCAGGAAAAAAGCAGCCTAAGATCCCTTTCTATGTCTGTCCTCCCTAGCCCTCCTTACTCCTAGGAGAGACGGCACGGAAAAGAGATGCACAGCATCCTGATCCTTTTCCACACTCCAGCTATGCTGCTTACACGCGCGTGAGCATTGGAGCCGCTCTGCGCTGGTGGAATATTCTCTGTGATGGCAGGAATATGAGGACTCGGGGGAGGGGGCAAAACTTACGTGTGTGCAGAACTCTTTTCGACCGTGTCCCGGGAGTGCTGATGAGAGGGACTGGAAGGAAGGGGAGCACAGGCACATTCCGGGAAAACGTAAGGCAAAGAGAAGCGAACAGAGTGTGGTCTAACGGAGAAACAAAAAGGAAGAAGAGGTGCTGAGGACGGAAGCTTTCCTTGTTGGCAGGAAGTAGCCCAGGTTCCTTCAGATATGATTTTTGCCTGATATCAGGCTCTGCTTTGCTTTCGCCATATGACCTATTTGTCAACATTATATATCAGTGCATGATCAACGCTTTCTAGCCACCTGCAAAAGGAGTGGATCTTTTTCAAGTTTAAGATGCTTCTGCATTGCAAGAGGGAGACAGCAGGTGAAGTGATACATTGTTTTGAAGCAGAGTGCTTAGTTTGTATTTTACTACTCATTCATAGATGTAATTCTAAGAAAGAAACTCATCAATGGCATCCTAACCTGAGGCTTAAGCGACTCTTTCTTAGTACAGAGGTATTGTACGTGAAACATTTCCAAAACCGGCAGAGCCTGTCTTATAAAGCTGGTGGTTCTGTGGCTGCATGTATGCAAGTTCACGTGTCTGTGAGTGTACAGACGTCTGTGTGCAACACCGTGCATGTGCACGCAGAGGCAAAGTGGTTGCATACTGTTGGTTACACCTCATGGCCCACACTCCTGTACATACTACACATGCTCCTGAATACTCGTAAGGTTTCATACACACTCATTCCATATTTACAATCACAAATCAAGCTGAACACACATGCACACTGGTGAGCACATGCACGTGATACACATAGTATTTCCTACATATATAGACAGAGCCACGAAGTCCCACGGTCGCACAAACCTGCCTAGCACGCATGCACACCCAGAGAATAAACCATTCCCTATCCATAGCAACTCCAATCCTGAGATCGAGAAGCGCAGGAAATAAAGCAGCCTAAGATCCCTTTCTATGTCTGTCCTCCCTAGCCCTCCTTACTCCTAGGAGAGACGGCACGGAAAAGAGATGCACAGCATCCTGATCCTTTTCCACACTCCAGCTATGCTGCTTACACGCGCGTGAGCATTGGAGCCGCTCTGCGCTGGTGGAGTATTCTCTGTGATGGCAGGAATATGAGGACTCGGGGGAGGGGGCAAAACTTACGTGTGTGCAGGACTCTTTTCGACCGTGTCCCGGGAGTGCTGATGAGAGGGACTGGAAGGAAGGGGAGCACAGGCACATTCCGGGAAAACGTAAGGCAAAGAGAAGCGAACAGAATGTGGTCTAACGGAGAAACAAAAAGGAAGAAGAGGTGCTGAGGACGGAAGCTTTCCTTGTTGGCAGGAAGTAGCCCAGGTTCCTTCAGATATGATTTTTGCCTGATATCAGGCTCTGCTTTGCTTTCGCCATATGACCTATTTGTCAACATTACATATCAGTGTGTGAAGAGGTATGTGCTTTTCTGTAGCTGCGTATGCATGCAGATGGTAGTTTCTGCACATATCTGTACACTTGTGGAAACGGTTTCTGCCTGTGTTTCGGCGAAGAACCCTATGTGTGCATAGAGTAAAAGGGCGAGAAGTAAGCTCCAACAGCGATGAAGGCAGACTCCGAGTTTTCCTCCGCAATCTGTTTCTCTCGGCATACCTAGTCCTCGGCAGAGAACTGCTAAACGTTCGATCTGCAAGAGAAATTCAACCAAACATGCCGTTCGTAGGAGCTCTATGTTCACACGCTTACCCGTGATAAAGGGTGGAACGCAAAGACATTCCTGCTCCCGTGCCCGTCCGTCCGTCCAAGTTCATGATGGCGCATGCTTTCCGTGTTCACACGAAGGCAAAGTGGTCTGCTTTCCTCTGTGTGTGCACACGCGCTTTCGTTGTCACTTATAAACCCAGGTGCTTGGGTGCATGCCAAAACTACGTGTTAAAACGCTTCTGCGTATGCTTGGGTAAACGACGGCGTGTGCTTGTTCAGACAGCGGCATAGATTCACACTGGCCTACAGACACACACTTCCGAAAGCTCCGCACCGAGGACCGTTTGTATGTGTGTACAACCACTTGCATCAGTGTGAGCAATCTCAAAGTTAGACGGAAGTGTTTAATCTCACAGAAGCACCAACGTGTTTGCGTTCCACCATATATCACAAACAAGGTTGTGAACAGACGCTCTGCTGTTTTTCCTCTGCGCGGCATGTTTTGCTCTATTTCTCTTGCAGATCGAATGCTTAGCGGCTTTCTTGGAATGACTGCGTATACCGAGAGAAAGAGGCAGCGCAGGAAATCTTGCCTTCTGCCTTCTTCCTCGTTGGTACCTAGCTGCTATCTCTTCTGTTTGTCCATGTGCGCACGTGGGATTCCTCACCGAAAACCACGCCGAAACCTTTTCCTCAAGCGTCCAGGTATGTGCACCCACCACCACCTGCATGCGTCCGAAGCGACAGAAAAGCACATACCTTTTCACTCACTGATATATAAGCAATCATGCGGCCACACACACGCACGCTTCCGAAAGCACGCCCCCATCTACTTTCAGAAAGACGTAGGTGAATCGCGCTTTCATGCTTGAGAGTAAACAAGTCTGTCTATGCTTGGGACACTGCACGCACGTATACGTGGCTGCACGAGAATACACATTTGGAAGGTACCTGCAGATATGTGCCCGTTCTTGGGGCGTTCACTGTGCGTGAAAGCAGTGGCGCTCATAAATGCTTGTCTGTCCACACGCCTGTGCCTGGTGTGGGCTCCTGTCGTGCGTAAGCTTGAGTGAGTGCACAGCTGTGCTGTTTGTTGGAAAGGTTCCGCGTGTATCTGGTTGCACAGTCCTGCATTTCTCATGTGGAGAGATGCAAGGGCGGTCTGCTAGTAAAGCGACAAAGACAGACGTGGGCAGAACTGAAAGCTGTGCCGTGATACTTCTTTCCCATGGCAAACGCTTCACAGTCGCCTGAGGAAAAACGCTTAGCAATCCATCTAGAAGAGAAACCAAACAGGAGATGTCGTAACGAGAAAGAACAAAGAGCAGACCACAGAAGCTTCTTCGTGATATGTAGCTGAGGGCAAACACTTCGGTGCTTGTGTGAGAGCAAGTGTCCTTCCTGTAAGCGTTGGGTAGCTTTGCACAGTTACATGTGGTGGCACGGCTATCATCGCCTAGGATGCCTATAGCCTTGACTCAGGGTGTGTGGACAGAGTGTGCCTGAAAGTTTGTGCGTGTAAGTGCCTCTTGTACCGGTCCATCTCTCCACACGCATGTGAGTACGTCTTTCTGTCAGCAAGCATGTGTGTTAATTTCGTCGCATACACGCATCAGCGCTGGTGTGTGAGCTCCTTTGAGACTGTGTGTGTGTTGGCTGTGCCTGTGTGTAACACAGCAATCCTGACTGCTCAAGTGAACAGAGAAAAGGGAAATCAGGTAGGTAGAGGCGACAAAGCAAAACCAAGGTGGGAAGGAAGTGTGTTTGATACAGACGGTTTCCCTCTGCTGATAGTTCACAGTTCGACGAGGAAGAAGCTGAGCGGTAGATCGACCAGAGAAACGTTTCCAAATAGCTCATTTAGCCAAAGAACAGCAGAGTCTGTGTGATAAGGGCTGCATTTGTAGCCATTCGTGTGTCTGCGAATGTACAGTCGTCCGCATTGAATTTTGTCAGACTGCGGAGAAGCACACGTGGTCGTACGTATATACACGACGGTGGAGATGCTTTGGGACGTGTTCCTGTGTATGTACACGCTTGTGAGTCGGTGCGAGTGGGTGCACACGCACGTGCGTTCATTTGTAATCTTCTTCATACGAGAGCTGCAGCGTGCGCAGAACGGCGAGATTTTGGGGAAATTTCTTCGTGTATGTAGCTGGCCTCTCACCTGCTTGCAAGTGGACACACAAGCGATAGGAAGAGAAGCTGCTTAGTTCATGTACGCCGTGATGAGGTTACAAAGGATTTGGCCATCATTACCAATTGACATGATCAAGGCTTTCTAGCCACCTGCAAAAGGAGTGGATCTTTTTCAAGTTTAAGATGCTTCTGCATTGCAAGAGGGAGACAGCAGGTGAAGTGATACATTGTTTTGAAGCAGAGTGCTTAGTTTGTATTTTACTACTCATTCATAGATGTAATTCTAAGAAAGAAACTCATCAATGGCATCCTAACCTGAGGCTTAAGCGACTCTTTCTTAGTACAGAGGTATTGTACGTGAAACATTTCCAAAACCGGCAGAGCCTGTCTTATAAAGCTGGTGGTTCTGTGGCTGCATGTATGCAAGTTCACGTGTCTGTGAGTGTACAGACGTCTGTGTGCAACACCGTGCATGTGCACGCAGAGGCAAAGTGGTTGCATACTGTTGGTTACACCTCATGGCCCACACTCCTGTACATACTACACATGCTCCTGAATACTCGTAAGGTTTCATACACACTCATTCCATATTTACAATCACAAATCAAGCTGAACACACATGCACACTGGTGAGCACATGCACGTGATACACATAGTATTTCCTACATATATAGACAGAGCCACGAAGTCCCACGGTCGCACAAACCTGCCTAGCACGCATGCACACCCAGAGAATAAACCATTCCCTATCCATAGCAACTCCAATCCTGAGATCGAGAAGCGCAGGAAAAAAGCAGCCTAAGATCCCTTTCTATGTCTGTCCTCCCTAGCCCTCCTTACTCCTAGGAGAGACGGCACGGAAAAGAGATGCACAGCATCCTGATCCTTTTCCACACTCCAGCTATGCTGCTTACACGCGCGTGAGCATTGGAGCCGCTCTGCGCTGGTGGAATATTCTCTGTGATGGCAGGAATATGAGGACTCGGGGGAGGGGGCAAAACTTACGTGTGTGCAGAACTCTTTTCGACCGTGTCCCGGGAGTGCTGATGAGAGGGACTGGAAGGAAGGGGAGCACAGGCACATTCCGGGAAAACGTAAGGCAAAGAGAAGCGAACAGAGTGTGGTCTAACGGAGAAACAAAAAGGAAGAAGAGGTGCTGAGGACGGAAGCTTTCCTTGTTGGCAGGAAGTAGCCCAGGTTCCTTCAGATATGATTTTTGCCTGATATCAGGCTCTGCTTTGCTTTCGCCATATGACCTATTTGTCAACATTACATATCAGTGTGTGAAGAGGTATGTGCTTTTCTGTAGCTGCGTATGCATGCAGATGGTAGTTTCTGCACATATCTGTACACTTGTGGAAACGGTTTCTGCCTGTGTTTCGGCGAAGAACCCTATGTGTGCATAGAGTAAAAGGGCGAGAAGTAAGCTCCAACAGCGATGAAGGCAGACTCCGAGTTTTCCTCCGCAATCTGTTTCTCTCGGCATACCTAGTCCTCGGCAGAGAACTGCTAAACGTTCGATCTGCAAGAGAAATTCAACCAAACATGCCGTTCGTAGGAGCTCTATGTTCACACGCTTACCCGTGATAAAGGGTGGAACGCAAAGACATTCCTCCTCCCGTGCCCGTCCGTCCGTCCAAGTTCATGATGGCGCATGCTTTCCGTGTTCACACGAAGGCAAAGTGGTCTGCTTTCCTCTGTGTGTGCACACGCGCTTTCGTTGTCACTTATAAACCCAGGTGCTTGGGTGCATGCCAAAACTACGTGTTAAAACGCTTCTGCGTATGCTTGGGTAAACGACGGCGTGTGCTTGTTCAGACAGCGGCATAGATTCACACTGGCCTACAGACACACACTTCCGAAAGCTCCGCACCGAGGACCGTTTGTATGTGTGTACAACCACTTGCATCAGTGTGAGCAATCACAAAGTTAGACGGAAGTGTTTAATCTCACAGAAGCACCAACGTGTTTGCGTTCCACCATATATCACAAACAAGGTTGTGAACAGACGCTCTGCTGTTTTTCCTCTGAGCGGCATGTTTTGCTCTATTTCTCTTGCAGATCGAATGCTTAGCGGCTTTCTTGGAATGACTGCGTATACCGAGAGAAAGAGGCAGCGCAGGAAATCTTGCCTTCTGCCTTCTTCCTCGTTGGTACCTAGCTGCTATCTCTTCTGTTTGTCCATGTGCGCACGTGGGATTCCTCACCGAAAACCACGCCGAAACCTTTTCCTCAAGCATCCAGGTATGTGCACCCACCACCACCTGCATGCGTCCGAAGCGACAGAAAAGCACATACCTTTTCACTCACTGATATATAAGCAATCATGCGGCCACACACACGCACGCTTCCGAAAGCACGCCCCCATCTATTTTCAGAAAGACGTAGGTGAATCGCGCTTTCATGCTTGAGAGTAAACAAGTCTGTCTATGCTTGGGACACTGCACGCACGTATACGTGGCTGCACGAGAATACACATTTGGAAGGTACCTGCAGATATGTGCCCGTTCTTGGGGCGTTCACTGTGCGTGAAAGCAGTGGCGCTCATAAATGCTTGTCTGTCCACACGCCTGTGCCTGGTGTGGGCTCCTGTCGTGCGTAAGCTTGAGTGAGTGCACAGCTGTGCTGTTTGTTGGAAAGGTTCCGCGTGTATCTGGTTGCACAGTCCTGCATTTCTCATGTGGAGAGATGCAAGGGCGGTCTGCTAGTAAAGCGACAAAGACAGACGTGGGCAGAACTAAAAGCTGTGCCGTGATACTTCTTTCCCATGGCAAACGCTTCACAGTCGCCCGAGGAAAAACGCTTAGCAATCGATCTAGAAGAGAAACCAAACAGGAGATGTCGTAACGAGAAAGAACAAAGAGCAGACCACAGAAGCTTCTTCGTGATATGTAGCTGAGGGCAAACACTTCGGTGCTTGTGTGAGAGCAAGTGTCCTTCCTGTAAGCGTTGGGTAGCTTTGCACAGTTACATGTGGTGGCACGACTATCATCGCCTAGGATGCCTATAGCCTTGACTCAGGGTGTGTGGACAGAGTGTGCCTGAAAGTTTGTGCGTGTAAGTGCCTCTTGTACCGGTCCATCTCTCCACACGCATGAGTGTACGTCTTTCTGTCAGCAAGCATGTGTGTTAATTTCGTCGCATACACGCATCAGCGCTGGTGTGTGAGCTCCTCTGAGAGTGTGTGTGTGTTGGCTGTGCCTGTGTGTAACACAGCAATCCTGACTGCTCAAGTGAACAGAGAAAAGGGAAATCAGGTAGGTAGAGGCGACAAAGCAAAACCAAGGTGGGAAGGAAGTGTGTTTGATACAGACGGTTTCCCTCTGCTGATAGTTCACAGTTCGACGAGGAAGAAGCTGAGCGGTAGATCGACCAGAGAAACGTTTCCAAATAGCTCATTTAGCCAAAGAACAGCAGAGTCTGTGTGATAAGGGCTGCATTTGTAGCCATTCGTGTGTCTGCGAATGTACAGTCGTCCGCATTGAATTTTGTCAGACTGCGGAGAAGCACACGTGGTCGTACGTATATACACGACGGTGGAGATGCTTTGGGACGTGTTCCTGTGTATGTACACGCTTGTGAGTCGGTGCGAGTGGGTGCACACGCACGTGCGTTCATTTGGAATCTTCTTCATACGAGAGCTGCAGCGTGCGCAGAAGTGCGAGATTTTGGGGAAATTTCTTCGTGTATGTAGCTGACTTCTCACCTGCTTGCAAGTGGACACACAAGCCATAGGAAGAGAAGCTGCTAAGTTCATGTATGCCGTGATGAGGTTACAAAGGATTTGGCCATCATTACCAATTGACATGATCAACGCTTTCTAGCCACCTGCAAAAGGAGTGGATCTTTTTCAAGTTTAAGATGCTTCTGCATTGCAAGAGGGAGACAGCAGGTGAAGTGATACATTGTTTTGAAGCAGAGTGCTTAGTTTGTATTTTACTACTCATTCATAGATGTAATTCTAAGAAAGAAACTCATCAATGGCATCCTAACTTGAGGCTTAAGCGATTCTTTCTTAGTACAGAGGTATTGTACGTGAAACATTTCCAAAACCGGCAGAGCCTGTCTTAAAAAGCTGGTGGTTCTGTGGCTGCATGTATGCAAGTTCACGTGTCTGTGAGTGTACAGACGTCTGTGTGCAACACCGTGCATGTGCACGCAGAGGCAAAGTGGTTGCATACTGTTGGTTACACCTCATGGCCCACACTCCTGTACATACTACACATGCTCCTGAATACTCGTAAGGTTTCATACACACTCATTCCATATTTACAATCACAAATCAAGCTGAACACACATGCACACTGGTGAGCACATGCACGTGATACACATAGTATTTCCTACATATATAGACAGAGCCACGAAGTCCCACGGTCGCACAAACCTGCCTAGCACGCATGCACACCCAGAGAATAAACCATTCCCTATCCATAGCAACTCCAATCCTGAGATCGAGAAGCGCAGGAAATAAAGCAGCCTAAGATCCCTTTCTATGTCTGTCCTCCCTAGCCCTCCTTACTCCTAGGAGAGACGGCACGGAAAAGAGATGCACAGCATCCTGATCCTTTTCCACACTCCAGCTATGCTGCTTACACGCGCGTGAGCATTGGAGCCGCTCTGCGCTGGTGGAGTATTCTCTGTGATGGCAGGAATATGAGGACTCGGGGGAGGGGGCAAAACTTACGTGTGTGCAGAACTCTTTTCGACCGTGTCCCGGGAGTGCTGATGAGAGGGACTGGAAGGAAGGGGAGCACAGGCACATTCCGGGAAAACGTAAGGCAAAGAGAAGCGAACAGAGTGTGGTCTAACGGAGAAACAAAAAGGAAGAAGAGGTGCTGAGGACGGAAGCTTTCCTTGTTGGCAGGAAGTAGCCCAGGTTCCTTCAGATATGATTTTTGCCTGATATCAGGCTCTGCTTTGCTTTCGCCATATGACCTATTTGTCAACATTACATATCAGTGTGTGAAGAGGTATGTGCTTTTCTGTAGCTGCGTATGCATGCAGATGGTAGTTTCTGCACATATCTGTACACTTGTGGAAACGGTTTCTGCCTGTGTTTCGGCGAAGAACCCTATGTGTGCATAGAGTAAAAGGGCGAGAAGTAAGCTCCAACAGCGATGAAGGCAGACTCCGAGTTTTCCTCCGCAATCTGTTTCTCTCGGCATACCTAGTCCTCGGCAGAGAACTGCTAAACGTTCGATCTGCAAGAGAAATTCAACCAAACATGCCGTTCGTAGGAGCTCTATGTTCACACGCTTACCCGTGATAAAGGGTGGAACGCAAAGACATTCCTCCTCCCGTGCCCGTCCGTCCGTCCAAGTTCATGATGGCGCATGCTTTCCGTGTTCACACGAAGGCAAAGTGGTCTGCTTTCCTCTGTGTGTGCACACGCGCTTTCGTTGTCACTTATAAACCCAGGTGCTTGGGTGCATGCCAAAACTACGTGTTAAAACGCTTCTGCGTATGCTTGGGTAAACGACGGCGTGTGCTTGTTCAGACAGCGGCATAGATTCACACTGGCCTACAGACACACACTTCCGAAAGCTCCGCACCGAGGACCGTTTGTATGTGTGTACAACCACTTGCATCAGTGTGAGCAATCACAAAGTTAGACGGAAGTGTTTAATCTCACAGAAGCACCAACGTGTTTGCGTTCCACCATATATCACAAACAAGGTTGTGAACAGACGCTCTGCTGTTTTTCCTCTGAGCGGCATGTTTTGCTCTATTTCTCTTGCAGATCGAATGCTTAGCGGCTTTCTTGGAATGACTGCGTATACCGAGAGAAAGAGGCAGCGCAGGAAATCTTGCCTTCTGCCTTCTTCCTCGTTGGTACCTAGCTGCTATCTCTTCTGTTTGTCCATGTGCGCACGTGGGATTCCTCACCGAAAACCACGCCGAAACCTTTTCCTCAAGCGTCCAGGTATGTGCACCCACCACCACCTGCATGCGTCCGAAGCGACAGAAAAGCACATACCTTTTCACTCACTGATATATAAGCAATCATGCGGCCACACACACGCACGCTTCCGAAAGCACGCCCCCATCTATTTTCAGAAAGACGTAGGTGAATCGCGCTTTCATGCTTGAGAGTAAACAAGTCTGTCTATGCTTGGGACACTGCACGCACGTATACGTGGCTGCACGAGAATACACATTTGGAAGGTACCTGCAGATATGTGCCCGTTCTTGGGGCGTTCACTGTGCGTGAAAGCAGTGGCGCTCATAAATGCTTGTCTGTCCACACGCCTGTGCCTGGTGTGGGCTCCTGTCGTGCGTAAGCTTGAGTGAGTGCACAGCTGTGCTGTTTGTTGGAAAGGTTCCGCGTGTATCTGGTTGCACAGTCCTGCATTTCTCATGTGGAGAGATGCAAGGGCGGTCTGCTAGTAAAGCGACAAAGACAGACGTGGGCAGAACTAAAAGCTGTGCCGTGATACTTCTTTCCCATGGCAAACGCTTCACAGTCGCCCGAGGAAAAACGCTTAGCAATCGATCTGGAAGAGAAACCAAACAGGAGATGTCGTAACGAGAAAGAACAAAGAGCAGACCACAGAAGCTTCTTCGTGATATGTAGCTGAGGGCAAACACTTCGGTGCTTGTGTGAGAGCAAGTGTCCTTCCTGTAAGCGTTGGGTAGCTTTGCACAGTTAAATGTGGTGGCACGACAATCATCGCCTAGGATGCCTACAGCCTTGACTCAGGGTGTGTGGACAGAGTGTGCCTGAAAGTTTGTGCGTGTAAGTGCCTCTTGTACCGGTCCATCTCTCCACACGCATGTGAGTACGTCTTTCTGTCATCAAGCATGTGTGTTATTTCGTCGCATACACGCATCAGCGCTGGTGTGTGAGCTCCTCTGAGAGAGTGTGGGTATTGGCTGTGCCTGTGTGTAACACAGCAATCCTGACTGCTCAAGTGAACAGAGAAAAGGGAAATCAGGTAGGTAGAGGCGACAAAGCAAAACCAAGGTGGGAAGGAAGTGTGTTTGATACAGACGGTTTCCCTCTGCTGATAGTTCACAGTTCGACGAGGAAGAAGCTGAGCGGTAGATCGACCAGAGAAACGTTTCCAAATAGCTCATTCAGAGAAAGAACAGCAGAGTCTGTGTGATAGGGCTGCATTTGTAGCCATTCGTGTGTCTGCGAATGTACAGTCGTCCGCATTGAATTTTGTCAGACTGCGGAGAAGCACACGTGGTCGTACGTTTATACACGAAGGTGGAGATGCTTTGGGACGTGTTCCTGTGTATGTACATGCTTGTGAGTCGGTGCGAGTGGGTGCACACGCACGTGCGTTCATTTGGAATCTTCTTCATACGAGAGCTGCAGCGTGCGCAGAACTGCGAGATTTTGGGGAAATTTCTTCGTGTATGTAGCTGACCTCTCACCTGCTTGCAAGTGGACACACAAGCGATAGGAAGAGAAGCTGCTTAGTTCATGTACTTCGTGATGAGGTTACAAAGGATTTGGCCATCATTACCAATTGACATGATCAAGGCTTTCTAGCCACCTGCAAAAGGAGTGGATCTTTTTCAAGTTTAAGATGCTTCTGCATTGCAAGAGGGAGACAGCAGGTGAAGTGATACATTGTTTTGAAGCAGAGTGCTTAGTTTGTATTTTACTACTCATTCATAGATGTAATTCTAAGAAAGAAACTCATCAGTGGCATCCTAACCTGAGGCTTAAGCGACTCTTTCTTAGTACAGAGGTATTGTACGTGAAACATTTCCAAAACCGGCAGAGCCTGTCTTAAAAAGCTGGTGGTTCTGTGGCTGCATGTATGCAAGTTCACGTGTCTGTGAGTGTACAGACGTCTGTGTGCAAAACCGTGCATGTGCACGCAGAGGCAAAGTGGTTGCATACTGTTGGTTACACCTCATGGCCCACACTCCTGTACATACTACACATGCTCCTGAATACTCGTAAGGTTTCATACACACTCATTCCATATCTACAATCACAAATCAAGCTGAACACACATGCACACTGGTGAGCACATGCACGTGATACACATAGTATTTCCTACATATATAGACAGAGCCACGAAGTCCCACGGTCACACAAACCTGCCTAGCACGCATGCACACCCAGAGAATAAACCATTCCCTATCCATAGCAACTCCAGTCCTGAGATCGAGAAGCGCAGGAAATAAAGCAGCCTAAGATCCCTTTCTATGTCTGTCTTCCCTAGCCCTCCTTACTCCTCGGAGAGACGGCACGGAAAAGAGATGCACAGCATCCTGATCCTTTTCCACACTCCAGCTATGCTGCTTGCACTCGCGTGAGCATTGGAGCCGCTCTGCGCTGGTGGAGTATTCTCTGTGATGGCAGGAATGTGAGGCCTCGGGGGAGGGGGCAAAACTTACGTGTGTGCAGAACTCTTTTCGACCGTGTCCCAGGAGTGCTGATGAGAGGGACTGGAAGGAAGGGGAGCACAGGCACATTCCGGGAAAACGCAAGGCAAAGAGAAGCAAACAGAGTGTGGTCTAACGGAGAAACAAAAAGGAAGAAGAGGTGCTGAGGACGGAAGCTTTCCTTGTTGGCAGGAAGTAGCCCAGGTTCCTTCAGATATGATTTTTGCCTGATATCAGGCTCTGCTTTGCTTTCGCCATATGACCTATTTGCCAAAATTATATATCAGTGTGTGAAGAGGTATGTGCTTTTCCGTAGCTGCGTATGCATGCAGATGGTAGTTTCTGCACATATCTGTACACTTGTGGAAACGGCTTCTGCCTGTGTTTCGGGGAAGTGTGTGCATAGAGTAAAAGGGCGAGAAGTAAGCTCCAACAGCGATGAAGGCAGACTCCGAGTTTTCCTCCGCAATCTGTTTCTCTCGGCATACCTAGTCCTCGGCAGAGAACTGCTAAACGTTCGATCTGCAAGAGAAATTCAACCAAACATGCCGTTCGTAGGAACTCTATGTTCACACGCTTACCCGTGATAAAGGGTGGAACGCAAAGACATTCCTGCTCCCGTGCCCGTCCGTCCGTCCAAGTTCATGATGGCGCATGCTTTCCGTGTTCACACGAAGGCAAAGTGGTCTGCTTTCCTCTGTGTGTGCACACGTGCTTTCGTTGTCACTTATAAACCCAGGTGCTTGGGTGCATGCCAAAACTACGTGTTAAAACGCTTCTGCGTATGCTTGGGTAAGCGATGGCGTGTGCTTGTTCAGACAGCGGCATAGATTCACACTGGCCTACAGACACACACTTCCGAAAGCTCCGCACCGAGGACCGTTTGTATGTGTGTACAACCACTTGCATCAGTGTGAGCAATCACAAAGTTAGACGGAAGAGAATAGACCATTCCCTATCCATAGCAACTCCAATCCTGAGATCGAGAAGCGCAGGAAATAAAGCAGCCTAAGACCCCTTTCTATGTCTGTCCTCCCTTGCCCTCCTTACTCCTAGGAGAGACGGCACGGAAAAGAGTTGCACAGCATCCTGATCCTTTTCCACACTCCAGCTATGCTGCTTACACGCGTGTGAGCATTGGAGCCGCTCTGCGCTGGTGGAGTATCCCACCAGGGATCCCACCAGTATCCCACCAGGAGGGGCGCCTCCCTCAGAAGGATTGTCACCGAATGTCCTTCATCCGAGTCAAGGAACCAAATTGTAATAAATTTCGACTCCAGTTAACTCAAACAATTAAAATTTTATTGCCTAATAGTAGCAGGCTACGATAAGCAAAGACAGCGCTGGGTGTGGCCTAGACACCTCAGTCTCTCTGGTGGCGCACGCACACACAAACTTAGTCCTTTCGGCTTTTATAGTCCTCTTGCAGGTTTCGGATGTAAGTCTCCACTCTCATTGAAGGCTTGTGCTACGGTGCAACTTGCGGTGTGTCTTGCGTCATGTGGGCGTTGACCGCTGTATATCTCTCTTTGTTTCTGGTTATCTTGTCTCGGCTTCTTATCAGGTAAACATGGCAGGCAAAGTCTATCAAGTAGACACACTATTTCCTGGTTTGCTACAGCATGTTTCCACGAGTTTTAATGAACAAAGATTTCTCAGGACTGTTCGTGACAATTTCCCCCCTTTTTTTTTTTTTACCCATTTTGTTCGTTAAAACGTTGAAATTCTTCATTACTTAATACTAGTAGTCATTTTTGTCACATAATTTTTCATATTTCGCTTTAATCAATAACAAATGGGCAGCTTCCAGCCTGCCTTTCACGATCGCTATTATTTTATTCAGGATGCATGGTCCAAATGTTAATGCCATGACTAAAAGTATCAGCGGCCCTGCTATTGGGGATAAAAGGGTAGTAAGCCAGGGTGATTGTCTAAACCAGCTTTCATACCAGCTTAGATGAGATTCGTATTCTCTTTTTCGTTTTTCTATATTTTCCCTAAGTTTACTCATCGTATCCCTCACTAGTCCCGTGTGATCGGCATATATGCAACACTCTTCTTTTAAAGCTGCACAAAGCCCTCCCTCTTTAAGAAACAATAGGTCTAACCCTCTTCGGTTTTGTAAGACCACTTCGGATAGAGATCTTACTGATTTTTCTAATGTACTTATGGATTGTTCTATTCTTAACAGGTCTTCATCAACAGCTACTCTCAGCGCTGCAAATTGGTGGTTCTGAATCACTATTGAGGCGATACCAGTTCCTGTGCCCGCTGCACTAAGGGCTATCAGAGTGCCCACGGTTACAGCAGTAACTGGTTCTCTTTTTGCCAATTGATGTGTTACTACGGTTTCTTCGTATCCTTTTGGGTGATAAGTAATTTTTGGAATCACTATTATCTGTATACAAAATTCTTTTAACTGCTTTATGTAATTCCAAGAAACGCAGGGCGTGAGACCACTTTTTGAACATATCCACTTGGAATTATTAGCCGGTATTATCCAATCGCCGGGCTTTCGGACTCTTCGTATCCACTGGCCGGAACGTGTTTTATTTGTGCATAGGTGTTGTTTTTCGGCAGTTACTTTACCTATGCATACTCCGTTACCCTGTACCTGCTGCAACGAAATTCCTTGGGTTTCATTATTCCATTTACAAAGGCTAGGATTTGTTCTGTTTACAAGTCTAGGTGTTGCCTCAAACCCAATGGCCTCAAAGTAGGGTGGTTTCGGATTAAAACACAACCAACATTCTGTCGTTAAATTCGGATATGTTCTGTTAATAACCTGATAACATGCATTCATTAGCATCCAGAGTGAATTTTCATTAGTATCAGAGCCTTGCATGTTCTCAAGCTTATTTGTTTCGTTTTTACTCATACCTAATTCTTCCTTTGTTAATTCTTCATTCACTATTATCTTAGGACCCATTGACTGGGCTTTTTCTGTGGGTGCGGGCTCCTTCTGTATCTTTATGAGCCCTCCTCGATCCCTCCCTTGTTCTTTATATCTGATTCCCCAAATCTTTCCTAACAGCCATCCTTGATTTTCTGGCTGTAAAACTGTGAGTGTTAAGTGCGTGCAGCTACCGATCTTTGTTATACCTCCTGACCAATCGCGTTGGGGAGAGTCACATCCCGGAGGTCCCCAAGTTGTAATTAAAAACTTATCCTGCATGGGAGGTTTCCAATCAGAGGCGATAGTTTCACAACCCCAATAAGCACAATAATATTCATTAGGATAGTTACAATAACTCTTTCCTGGATTAGAAGAGGGACACAAGTAATAGGCCAATAGGTTTAAACATGGTTGAATAGGCGCTGGTTGACAAAGGGAAGCAGAAAAGCTAGGGGGTCCTACTGTAATGTTTTCTTTAATTACCCGACCTTCTTCTACTTGGATTAGAGTCCATTTGTATGGTCTATGTGCTGTTTCTCCATTGCTTGCCATTAGCAAAAATATTAACATAGTATACCAGATGGGGTTGCATTTGCCCAGGTTTTGCTTGCTTTCGTTTTGCAATTTATTGTGTTGTCTAACATTGGGGTAGTTCTGCCAATACTGCCGCACAACGCCATTCGGGTTTTTGCCCCCACTTCGAGTTATCCCTCTGCCTCGCCCGTCTACTCGGTTGCTTCGAGCCACGGGGTAAGCCATCTTCTCGGCAGCAAGAATATTCTTCAGAGGGCCCCGAATTTTTCCGGCAACTGCACCATTGCTTATAAGTTTCTCAGTTGCGGCTTTTCACTAAGGGAGAGTAACACGTTATTCCCTTTACAATGATTCAGCAGCATACCCTTATTATATACACTTTTAGAGGAGTCGGTTGATTAGGATGAAAACTAAATCGTTCGGGCCGAATTCCATAGACATATATGTTCCACCAACTAGGATCTCCGATTTCTATTTCCCCTTGTGAGACTTTAAATTTTAATGCCAATTTAGTATTTTTCCGTTCAGTGTAATAACACTGATCACAAGTTCCATGAGGAGGGACACCATGTGGGCAATGCGACTACCAATTTTCCTGACATACTATGCATATGAAACATACAAAAGGATAACAATTACAACTTATGTTATTACATCTAACTCTATAATCTGTACAAATGGGGTATTTATATTCAGTTTTATCGTTTTTCTGTACTTGCACGATGCAGGTTGGCAGTTCCAGGTTCATTTATTGTCTTTTCATTTTGATCCTTAAAGGGTCATCCGTAGATTCTGCAGTCCATGTGTCTATCTTGATCGGGCCTTTTACTCGACTGGCATTCGTCCACCCCTTCTCGGCAGTTCGAATAGCTGTTTCTGTAGTAAGTAAAACAACATAAGGTCCCTCCCATTGAGGGGTTAGTGATGCCTCCTTCCAGGTTTTTATAAGTACTCTATCTCCGGGCTCTAGAGTATGTATTTTTATGTTTAGGGTCGGACGTTGTGCTACTAATCCCTTTTTCCAAAGGTATTCTCTCCTTTTTAGTAACTGTATTAGATAACTTCTTATCTGAAAGTCCTTTATCTCTGGGTGTTCCTGTGGCATTTCTAAATCATAAGGCATACCATATAACATCTCAAACGGTGAGATTCCAAGGTCAGTTCTCGGCTGCGTTCTTATATTTAATAATGCTAAGGGCAGACACCTTACCCATGACATTTTAGTCTCTATCATTAATTTTGTAAGTTGTTTCTTTATTTCTCCATTCATTCGTTCTACCCTTCCCAAACTTTGTGGATGCCACGGGGTATGATATTGCCAATTGGTACCTAATGCTTGGAAAGTTTCCATAACTATTTTTGATGCAAAGTGCGGGCCTCGATCAGAATCTATGGCTTCAATTATTCCATATCGGGGAATTATTTCCTCTAACAATAGCTCTAGCTGTTGGAAATGCTTCCACAAAGTGCGTGAGATGATCTACTATCACCAACAAATAGCGGTAGCGTCCGACCTTAGGTAGATCTGTGAAATCGATTTGTATCTTTGAAAATGGTCGGTATGCGAGCTCCCTCCCACCAGGAACTCGTTTCCTCATTTGTTGTTTATTCACCCTCTGACAGGTGAGGCACGTTTCAACAACCCGTTTTGCTACATTATATGCTCCTATGCAGGCATACTTTGTAGCAAATTGATCTACTAGTGCTTGTGTTCCCCAAAGTGTAATATCACGTAATCTATTCGTTATACTGAGTGCAATTACTTTTGGAACTACTTCCCTCCCATCCTCTAGTTTCCAATATTTGCCTTGCTGCTTTGCTCCTAATTTAACAAGTTTTTCTTGCTCCATAGCGCTAAAAACATATATACCCGGGTGACTAGGACACCATTTATTCCTTAGGCCTAAGCAGGTGCATGGAATGGCATCTACATTAAACTCTTTCCAGCACTCATAGCAAGGGTAGTTGTTTTCCCGCATCGTCTCTTGCCCACAGTTTGGGCAGTCTTTTCTTATTTCTTTTGGGTCTGGGATCCCATAGTCTAATCCTTTAAGACTTAATAAGGCTGCTCTTTTCGCCTCTTCATCCGCAAGATTGTTTCCTCTCATGATCGGATTTAAGCCTTTCTGATATCCTTTCACATGTACCACTGCTATTTCTTTATGTTTTCTTATTTCCTGTAAAATCTGTATAATCAATCCTTGATGTATTAGATTTTTCCCTTGTGAATTTATCAGCCCTCGTTCTTCCCATATTTTGCCAAACGTGAGTACTACTCCAAATGCATATTTTGAGTCTGTGTATATGGTCCCACTACCTGTGCCAATCAATTGTAAAGCCCTTAAAACCGCATATAACTCGCACGCCTGTGCGGACCATCCGGGGTTCAGTGGTCCCGACTCTAAAACTTCATTTGTTTTCCCATTTATTATCGCGTATCCTGATTTACGCTTCCCTTCAACAACTCGGGAAGAACCATCTACAAATAACCTTTCTCCCTCTGATAGTTCTTCCTCTTCTAGATCAGGCCTTATTTTGGTTTTCTCCTCAATTACCCGCAAGCAATCATGTGTTAATTCCTTGCTAGGTTCTCCGTATAAAAATTGCGCAGGGTTCTGCAAAGAAGTGCTTTCCAAAATTAATTTTGGGGATTCAATTAGGATGCTTTCATATTTTAGTAACCTAGAATCTGTTATCCATTTGTCAGACTTTTGTTGAAGAACCCCTCGTATGTTATGTGGCGTTAATACGTGTAATTTTCCTCCGAATGTTATTTTCTGCGCTTCTTCTACTAACAAAGCGGTTGATACAATTGCTTGTAAGCATGTAGGCCAACCCCTACTAACGGGGTCTAACAATTTAGACAGGTAAGCTACTGTATTTTTTCGCCCAGCCCATTCCTGTGCTAAAATTCCATATGCAGTCCCTGCGTCCACGTTAGTAAACAAATAGAACGGTTTCCGCGTGTCAGGTAAACTTAATACAGGGGCACTTATCAGTTCCTTTTTTATACATTCTAATTGGTCTTCATCTTGTTTTGTCCATTGTACTAAGTTTTCTTGTGTTAATTTTTCATATAAAAACTTTACTTTCTTTGTATAATTTTCAATCCAATGCCTGCAGTATCCAGTTAATCCCAATATTTGTCTGATCTGTCTCTTAGATTTTGGAGCTTGCAACGTTAAGATTCCCTTTACTCTCTCTGGGTCTAAATGCTTGGTTCCCTTATTTAAATAGTGCCCCAAATATTTAACTTCTTGTTCTACAAATTGGTTTTCGATACCTTGAGTCCTTGTAGACTAAGGAAATTTAGTAATTTTATACTCTCTTGTCTAACCATCTCTTCCTCTTGGCCCGCCAGCAACAGGTCATCCACATACTGTACTAATACTACTTTAGGATTACGTTCATATTCCTGTAGAATTTGCTCTAAGGCCTGTCCAAATAAGTTAGGTGATTCTGTAAATCCCTGGGGAAGGACTGTCCATCGTAGTTGTTGTTTTCTATGAGTATCCGGATCCTCCCACTCAAAAGCGAAATAATTTCGACTTTCCTCGTCTAATGGGCAGGCCCAGAACGCGTCCCTTAAGTCTATTATGCTATACCATTTATCATCCGAACTGAGATGACTCAGAAGGGTATACGGGTTAGCTACTACAGGAAACCGACTTATTGTTCTTTTGTTTATCTCCCTTAGGTCATGTACTAGTCTCCACTTTCCGTCTTTCTTTTTTACAGGCAAAATGGGGGTGTTAAAACGGGACATACAAGGTTCAAGTAAGCCTTTTTTTAACAATCTCTCTATTTCTGGTTTTAGTCCCCTTCGGCCTTCTTCTGATATTGCATATTGCTTCACCCGAAGAGGTGTTTCTGGATTGGAGATTTTAACTTTAAAGGGCGTTATTTCTAGTTTCCCTACTGAATCCTCCGTATACCATACTTCGGGATTGATTTTATTCTCATCTTCTTCTTTAAGACAACATAATCTTATTTGAATTTCCTTTCCTACCACTTCTAGATTGATACCTAATTCAATTATTAAGTCTCGCCCCAAAAGGTTATATTCAGCTTCTGGGACTAGGAGTAAATTTCCCACTCCTATCTTGGAGTCTGCTCCAATAACTACACTTTTTATAATGGGAACACGAAATGGCTCCCCTTTTGCCCCAATTACTTGCATAGTGTCAGAGGATATTTTACATCCCTTAGGTAGGGCTTGTATGGTAGATCGCTCCGCTCCAGAATCGACTAGAAATTCAATTTCCTGCTGCTGGCGGCCCACTTTTAATTTCATCAAGGGCTCTGTTCCCTTCTGGGTCCCCAGCAAAAAGACCCCCTGACACCCCTATTCCGCTTTAAACATCTTTTCATCCGCAATTTTCTGTCTACAGTTCCGTTTTATGTGCCCTTTCTTTCCACAATAAAAACACTCTCTAATCTCTCCCCGCTCCATCACGGTCTCATTGCTTATAGGTCTTGTTTTGGGACCAGGTCCTTTATATTGTGTTCTTTGTTCGCGAGGTTTGTGCTGTTGTTGGGCTGTAGTCTCTCTTACTGCCGCAACCATCATTCGTACTGTCTTTCGCTCCTTTTCATCTTCTCTCCTTACATATACCTTCTGGGCTTCTCTCAATAACTCATCTAACGCGCGATTTTGCCAATCCTCAAGCTTTTCCAATTTCTTTCTAATGTCTGTCCAAGATTTTGCTACAAATTGTGTTTTTAACAATGCTTCCCCCACAGGGGAACCAGGATCTAATCCCAAATATAACTGCAAGATTTTTCTTAGGCGCTCTAGCCATTCTGTAGGTGTTTCATCCTTTTTTTGATGCATACCAAATACTTTTCCAATATTTTGTCCCCTCGGCACGGATTCTCTAATACCTTGGACTAGTATTGTCCGCAGGTCTTGCATATGACCTCTATGTACCGGGTTCTGATTATCCCATTCTGGTTTTTGCAGTGGCCATTTAGTGTCTGCTGCAGGACCCTGTTGATGTTCATCCCAGAGTCGCATTCCAGCTCTACGGATCATCCCCCTTTCTTCGGCGGTAAATAGTATTCCTGTGATCGCCTGTAGTTCATCCCATGTATATATATTAGGCCCTAGGAACTGGTCAACCCGCTCTGAGACTCCTAATGGGTCTTCTAACAGGTTTCCCGTTTCCTTTTTATAATCTCTAACGTCTCCGGAATTTAAAGGTACTGTCACATATCCCATTCCTACTTGTGGGCCTCCCACCGCGATTTCCCGCAACGGGTATAATTGTCCTGTCACTTGTTGTTGTTTTCTGGCCTTACTGCATGTGACAGGTCCTGTGGACTGGTCGTGGTCTATTACTTCCAGATTCGGTGCCAATGGGGGAGCACTTGGACTAGGGTCAGGTATTGGGGGTGGTGGCGGCGGCACATAAGGTGGGGGTGTCACAGGAATTTCTTCCTCATGTCGCCTTGTTTTTGGTTTACCATGATTTTCATCCCCCTTTTCTTTTAGCGGATATAAATTGATCCTTGTTTATGACCCTATCCATAAGCGCGCATAATCACTTTCCTCCTGGCTAAACGGTTCCTTTGAGTTAACATAGATATTTAGAGCTTGGCAAATCCAATCCTCAAAGGATCCAAATACTGGCCAAAATAAATGGTCTTCACGAATTTCTTTTCCTCCCCAAACTTCCATACAGTAGTGTATAATTTTTACTTTGCTTTTACCCCGTCTAGAGGGATAATCATTCCAATGCTTAATCATTAATCCTAGTGGGCTATTCTGAGGAATCGGTGGGAGCTTCACTTGCAAATCCCCACATATGGGACTAGAAGATCTGCTTTTCTTCTGTCCCATCTTCCAGGGTACCCTCACACGCACTCCCTTCGTTCGTGACACGCTCCCTCGCGGGCTACGAGAACTGCACTACTGGAGGGTCCACACTCACTTCGTCCGTACTTGGACGTCTCAGCCGTGGTACCCCAGGAAACCAGCCCCAACCCGAGTGGAAATCCGGCCTATACTCACGCGTCCTGCGTCTTCACTCGGATCTTCGTGCACAAAGTTTAAGGGGCTGCCGGCATTTACTTTGCTTATTGTAGTTCAGACAAATTCGTCGGTGAAGGATGGTGGCAAAATTCTCCTAAGGCTGCAAAAAGAAAAGCGGGGCACCTCCCACAGAAGGATTGTCACCGAATGTCCTTCATCCGAGTCACGGCACCAAATAGTAATAAATTTCGACTCTAATTAACTTAAACAATTAAAATTTTATTGCCAAATAGTAGCAGGCTATGATAAGCAAAGACAGCGCTGGGTGCGGCCTAAATACCTCAGTCTCTCTGGTGGCGCACGCACACACAAACTTAGTCCTTTCGGCTTTTAGAGTCCTCTTGCAGGTTTCGGACGTAAGTCTCCACTCTCATTGAAGGCTTGTGCTATGGTGCAACTTGCGGTGTGTCTTGCGTCATGTGGGCATTGACCGCTGTATATCTCTCTTTGTTTCTATTTATCTTGTCTCGGCTTCTTATCAGGTAAACATGGCAGGCAAAGTCTATCAAGTAGACACTCTATTTCCTGTTTTGCTACAGCATGTTTCCACGAGTTTTAATGAACAAAGATTTCTCAGGACAGTTTGTGGCACACAGAATCCTCATCCTTTTCCAGACTCCAGCTATGCTGGTTACACGCGTGTGATCATTTGTAGCCATTCGTGTGTCTGCGAATGTACAGTCGTCCGCATTGAATTTTGTCAGACTGCGGAGAAGCACACGTGGTCGTACGTTTATACACGAAGGTGGAGATGCTTTGGGACGTGTTCCTGTGTATGTACATGCTTGTGAGTCGGTGCGAGTGGGTGCACACGCACGTGCGTTCATTTGGAATCTTCTTCATACGAGAGCTGCAGCATGCGCAGAACTGCGAGATTTTGGGGAAATTTCTTCGTGTATGTAGCTGACCTCTCACCTGCTTGCAAGTGGACACACAAGCCATAGGAAGAGAAGCTGCTAAGTTCATGTACGCCGTGATGAGGTTACAAAGGATTTGGCCATCATTACCAATTGACATGATCAAGGCTTTCTAGCCACCTGCAAAAGGAGTGGATCTTTTTCAAGTTTAAGATGCTTCTGCATTGCAAGAGGGAGACAGCAGGTGAAGTGATACATTGTTTTGAAGCAGAGTGCTTAGTTTGTATTTTACTACTCATTCATAGATGTAATTCTAAGAAAGAAACTCATCAATGGCATCCTAACCTGAGGCTTAAGCGACTCTTTCTTAGTACAGAGGTATTGTACGTGAAACATTTCCAAAACCGGCAGAGCCTGTCTTAAAAAGCTGGTGGTTCTGTGGCTGCATGTATGCAAGTTCACGTGTCTGTGAGTGTACAGACGTCTGTGTGCAACACCGTGCATGTGCACGCAGAGGCAAAGTGGTTGCATACTGTTGGTTACACCTCATGGCCCACACTCCTGTACATACTACACATGCTCCTGAATACTCGTAAGGTTTCATACACACTCATTCCATATTTACAATCACAAATCAAGCTGAACACACATGCACACTGGTGAGCACATGCACGTGATACACATAGTATTTCCTACATATATAGACAGAGCCACGAAGTCCCACGGTCGCACAAACCTGCCTAGCACGCATGCACACCCAGAGAATAAACCATTCCCTATCCATAGCAACTCCAGTCCTGAGATCGAGAAGCGCAGGAAATAAAGCAGCCTAAGATCCTTTCTATGTCTGTCCTCCCTTGCCCTCCTTACTCCTAGGAGAGACGGCACGGAAAAGAGATGCACAGCATCCTGATCCTTTTCCACACTCCAGCTATGCTGCTTACACGCGTGTGAGCATTGGAGCCGATCTGCGCTGGTGGAGTATTCTCTGTGATGGCAGGAATGTGAGGCCTCGGGGGAGGGGGCAAAACTTACGTGTGTGCAGAACTCTTTTCGACCGTGTCCCAGGAGTGCTGATGAGAGGGATTGGAAGGAAGGGGAGCACAGGCACATTCCGGGAAAACGTAAGGCAAAGAGAAGCGAACAGAGTGTGGTCTAAAGGAGAAATAAAAAGGAAGAAGAGGTGCTGAGGACGGAAGCTTTCCTTGTTGGCAGGAAGTAGCCCAGGTTCCTTCAGATATGATTTTTGCCTGATATCAGGCTCTGCTTTGCTTTCGCCATATGACCTATTTGCCAACATTATATATCAGTGTGTGAAGAGGTATGTGCTTTTCCGTAGCTGCGTATGCATGCAGATGGTAGTTTCTGCACATATCTGTACACTTGTGGAAACGGCTTCTGCCTGTGTTCCGGCCAAGAACCCTATGTGTGCATAGAGTAAAAGGGCGAGAAGTAAGCTCCAACAGCGATGAAGGCAGACTGCGAGTTTTCCTACGCAATCTCTTTTCTCTCGGCGTACCTAGTCCTCGGCAGAGAACTGCTAAACGTTCGATCTGCAAGAGAAATTCAACCAAACATGCCGTTCGTAGGAACTCTATGTTCACACGCTTACCCGTGATAAAGGGTGGAACGCAAGGACATTCCTGCTCCCGTGCCCGTCCGTCCGTATAAGTTCATGATGGCGCATGGTTTCCGTGTTCACACGAAGGCAAAGTAGTCTGCTTTCCTCTGTGTGTGCACACGCGCTTTCGTTGTCACTTATAAACCCAGGTACTTGGGTGCATGCCAAAACTACCTGTTAAAACGCTTCTGAGTATGGAGTATGCTTGTTCAGACAGCGGCAGAGATTCACACTGGCCTACAGACACACACTTCCGAAAGCTCCGCACCGAGGACCGCTTGTATGTGTGTACAACCACTTGCATCAGTGTGAGCAATCACAAAGTTAGACGGAAGTGTTTAATCTCACAGAAGCACCAACGTGTTTGCGTTCCACCATATATCACAAACAAGGTTGTGAACAGACGCTCTGCTGTTTTTCCTCTGAGCGGCATGTTTTGCTCTATTTCTCTTGCAGATCGAATGCTTAGCGGCTTTCTTGGAATGACTGCGTATACCGAGAGAAAGAGGCAGCGCAGGAAATCTTGCCTTCTGCCTTCTTCCTCGTTGGTACCTAGCTGCTATCTCTTCTGTTTGTCCATGTGCGCACGTGGGATTCCTCACCGAAAAACACGCCGAAACCTTTTCCTCAAGCGTCCAGGTATGTGCACCCACCACCACCTGCATGCGTCCGAAGCGACAGAAAAGCACATACCTTTTCGCTCACTGATATATAAGAAATCATGCGGCCACACACACGCACGCTTCCGAAAGCACACCCCCATCTATTTTCAGAAAGACGTAGGTGAATCGCGCTTTCATGCTTGAGAGTAAACAAGTCTGTCTATGCTTGGGACACTGCACGCACGTATACGTGGCTGCACGAGAATACACATTTGGAAGGTACCTGCCGATATTTGCCCGTTCTTGGGGCGTTCACTGTGCGTGAAAGCAGTGGCGCTCATAAATGCTTGTCTGTCCACACGCCTGTGCCTGGTGTGGGCTCCTGTCGTGCGTAAGCTTGAGTGAGTGCACAGCTGTGCTGTTTGTTGGAAAGGTTCCGCGTATATCTGGTTGCACAGTCCTGCATTTCTCATGTGGAGAGATGCAAGGGTGGTCTGCTAGTAAAGCGACAAGGACAGACGTGGGCAGAACTGAAAGCTGTGCCGTGATACTTCTTTCCCATGGCAAACGCTTCACAGTCGCCCGAGGAAAAACGCTTAGCAATCGATCTAGAAGAGAAACCAAACAGGAGATGTCGTAACGAGAAAGAACAAAGAGCAGACCACAGAAGCTTCTTCGTGATATGTAGCTGAGGCAAACACTTCGGTGCTTGTGTGAGAGCAAGTGTCCTTCCTGTAAGCGTTGGGTAGCTTTGCACAGTTACATGTGGTGGCACGACTATCATCGCCTAGGATGCCTACAGCCTTGACTCAGGGTGTGTGGACAGAGTGTGCCTGAAAGTTTGTGCGTGTAAGTGCCTCTTGTACCGGTCCATCTCTCCACACGCATGTGAGTACGTCTTTCTGTCAGCAAGCATGTGTGTTAATTTCGTCGCATACACGCATCAGCGCTGGTGTGTGAGCTCCTCTGAGAGAGTGTGTGTTGGCTGTGCCTGTGTGTAACACAGCAATCCTGACTGCTCAAGTGAACAGAGAAAAGGGAAATCAGGTAGGTAGAGGCGACAAAGCAAAACCAAGGTGGGAAGGAAGTGTGTTTGATACAGACGGTTTCCCTCTGCTGATAGTTCACAGTTCGACGAGGAAGAAGCTGAGCGGTAGATCGACCAGAGAAACGTTTCCAAATAGCTCATTTAGCGAAAGAACAGCAGAGTCTGTGTGATAGGGCTGCATTTGTAGCCATTCGTGTGTCTGCGAATGTACAGTCGTCCGCATTGAATTTTGTCAGACTGCGGAGAAGCACACGTGGTCGTACGTTTATACACGAAGGTGGAGATGCTTTGGGACGTGTTCCTGTGTATGTACATGCTTGTGAGTCGGTGCGAGTGGGTGCACACGCACGTGCGTTCATTTGGAATCTTCTTCATACGAGAGCTGCAGCATGCGCAGAACTGCGAGATTTTGGGGAAATTTCTTCGTGTATGTAGCTGACCTCTCACCTGCTTGCAAGTGGACACACAAGCGATAGGAAGAGAAGCTGCTAAGTTCATGTACGCCGTGATGAGGTTACAAAGGATTTGGCCATCATTACCAATTGACATGATCAAGGCTTTCTAGCCACCTGCAAAAGGAGTGGATCTTTTTCAAGTTTAAGATGCTTCTGCATTGCAAGAGGGAGACAGCAGGTGAAGTGATACATTGTTTTGAAGCAGAGTGCTTAGTTTGTATTTTACTACTCATTCATAGATGTAATTCTAAGAAAGAAACTCATCAATGGCATCCTAACCTGAGGCTTAAGCGACTCTTTCTTAGTACAGAGGTATTGTACGTGAAACATTTCCAAAACCGGCAGAGCCTGTCTTAAAAAGCTGGTGGTTCTGTGGCTGCATGTATGCAAGTTCACGTGTCTGTGAGTGTACAGACGTCTGTGTGCAACACCGTGCATGTGCACGCAGAGGCAAAGTGGTTGCATACTGTTGGTTACACCTCATGGCCCACACTCCTGTACATACTACACATGCTCCTGAATACTCGTAAGGTTTCATACACACTCATTCCATATCTACAATCACAAATCAAGCTGAACACACATGCACACTGGTGAGCACATGCACGTGATACACATAGTATTTCCTACATATATAGACAGAGCCACGAAGTCCCACGGTCGCACAAACCTGCCTAGCACGCATGCACACCCAGAGAATAAACCATTCCCTATCCATAGCAACTCCAGTCCTGAGATCGAGAAGCGCAGGAAATAAAGCAGCCTAAGATCCTTTCTATGTCTGTCCTCCCTTGCCCTCCTTACTCCTAGGAGAGACGGCACGGAAAAGAGATGCACAGCATCCTGATCCTTTTCCACACTCCAGCTATGCTGCTTACACGCGTGTGAGCATTGGAGCCGCTCTGCGCTGGTGGAATATTCTCTGTGATGGCAGGAATGTGAGGCCTCGGGGGAGGGGGCAAAACTTACGTGTGTGCAGAACTCTTTTCGACCGTGTCCCAGGAGTGCTGATGAGAGGGATTGGAAGGAAGGGGAGCACAGGCACATTCCGGGAAAACGTAAGGCAAAGAGAAGCGAACAGAGTGTGGTCTAAAGGAGAAATAAAAAGGAAGAAGAGGTGCTGAGGACGGAAGCTTTCCTTGTTGGCAGGAAGTAGCCCAGGTTCCTTCAGATATGATTTTTGCCTGATATCAGGCTCTGCTTTGCTTTCGCCATATGACCTATTTGCCAACATTATATATCAGTGTGTGAAGAGGTATGTGCTTTTCCGTAGCTGCGTATGCATGCAGATGGTAGTTTCTGCACATATCTGTACACTTGTGGAAACGGCTTCTGCCTGTGTTCCGGCCAAGAACCCTATGTGTGCATAGAGTAAAAGGGCGAGAAGTAAGCTCCAACAGCGATGAAGGCAGACTGCGAGTTTTCCTACGCAATCTCTTTTCTCTCGGCGTACCTAGTCCTCGGCAGAGAACTGCTAAACGTTCGATCTGCAAGAGAAATTCAACCAAACATGCCGTTCGTAGGAACTCTATGTTCACACGCTTACCCGTGATAAAGGGTGGAACGCAAGGACATTCCTGCTCCCGTGCCCGTCCGTCCGTATAAGTTCATGATGGCGCATGGTTTCCGTGTTCACACGAAGGCAAAGTAGTCTGCTTTCCTCTGTGTGTGCACACGCGCTTTCGTTGTCACTTATAAACCCAGGTACTTGGGTGCATGCCAAAACTACCTGTTAAAACGCTTCTGAGTATGGAGTATGCTTGTTCAGACAGCGGCAGAGATTCACACTGGCCTACAGACACACACTTCCGAAAGCTCCGCACCGAGGACCGCTTGTATGTGTGTACAACCACTTGCATCAGTGTGAGCAATCACAAAGTTAGACGGAAGTGTTTAATCTCACAGAAGCACCAACGTGTTTGCGTTCCACCATATATCACAAACAAGGTTGTGAACAGACGCTCTGCTGTTTTTCCTCTGAGCGGCATGTTTTGCTCTATTTCTCTTGCAGATCGAATGCTTAGCGGCTTTCTTGGAATGACTGCGTATACCGAGAGAAAGAGGCAGCGCAGGAAATCTTGCCTTCTGCCTTCTTCCTCGTTGGTACCTAGCTGCTATCTCTTCTGTTTGTCCATGTGCGCACGTGGGATTCCTCACCGAAAAACACGCCGAAACCTTTTCCTCAAGCGTCCAGGTATGTGCACCCACCACCACCTGCATGCGTCCGAAGCGACAGAAAAGCACATACCTTTTCGCTCACTGATATATAAGAAATCATGCGGCCACACACACGCACGCTTCCGAAAGCACGCCCCCATCTATTTTCAGAAAGACGTAGGTGAATCGCGCTTTCATGCTTGAGAGTAAACAAGTCTGTCTATGCTTGGGACACTGCACGCACGTATACGTGGCTGCACGAGAATACACATTTGGAAGGTACCTGCCGATATTTGCCCGTTCTTGGGGCGTTCACTGTGCGTGAAAGCAGTGGCGCTCATAAATGCTTGTCTGTCCACACGCCTGTGCCTGGTGTGGGCTCCTGTCGTGCGTAAGCTTGAGTGAGTGCACAGCTGTGCTGTTTGTTGGAAAGGTTCCGCGTATATCTGGTTGCACAGTCCTGCATTTCTCATGTGGAGAGATGCAAGGGTGGTCTGCTAGTAAAGCGACAAGGACAGACGTGGGCAGAACTGAAAGCTGTGCCGTGATACTTCTTTCCCATGGCAAACGCTTCACAGTCGCCCGAGGAAAAACGCTTAGCAATCGATCTAGAAGAGAAACCAAACAGGAGATGTCGTAACGAGAAAGAACAAAGAGCAGACCACAGAAGCTTCTTCGTGATATGTAGCTGAGGCAAACACTTCGGTGCTTGTGTGAGAGCAAGTGTCCTTCCTGTAAGCGTTGGGTAGCTTTGCACAGTTACATGTGGTGGCACGACTATCATCGCCTAGGATGCCTACAGCCTTGACTCAGGGTGTGTGGACAGAGTGTGCCTGAAAGTTTGTGCGTGTAAGTGCCTCTTGTACCGGTCCATCTCTCCACACGCATGTGAGTACGTCTTTCTGTCAGCAAGCATGTGTGTTAATTTCGTCGCATACACGCATCAGCGCTGGTGTGTGAGCTCCTCTGAGAGAGTGTGTGTTGGCTGTGCCTGTGTGTAACACAGCAATCCTGACTGCTCAAGTGAACAGAGAAAAGGGAAATCAGGTAGGTAGAGGCGACAAAGCAAAACCAAGGTGGGAAGGAAGTGTGTTTGATACAGACGGTTTCCCTCTGCTGATAGTTCACAGTTCGACGAGGAAGAAGCTGAGCGGTAGATCGACCAGAGAAACGTTTCCAAATAGCTCATTTAGCGAAAGAACAGCAGAGTCTGTGTGATAGGGCTGCATTTGTAGCCATTCGTGTGTCTGCGAATGTACAGTCGTCCGCATTGAATTTTGTCAGACTGCGGAGAAGCACACGTGGTCGTACGTTTATACACGAAGGTGGAGATGCTTTGGGACGTGTTCCTGTGTATGTACATGCTTGTGAGTCGGTGCGAGTGGGTGCACACGCACGTGCGTTCATTTGGAATCTTCTTCATACGAGAGCTGCAGCATGCGCAGAACTGCGAGATTTTGGGGAAATTTCTTCGTGTATGTAGCTGACCTCTCACCTGCTTGCAAGTGGACACACAAGCGATAGGAAGAGAAGCTGCTAAGTTCATGTACGCCGTGATGAGGTTACAAAGGATTTGGCCATCATTACCAATTGACATGATCAAGGCTTTCTAGCCACCTGCAAAAGGAGTGGATCTTTTTCAAGTTTAAGATGCTTCTGCATTGCAAGAGGGAGACAGCAGGTGAAGTGATACATTGTTTTGAAGCAGAGTGCTTAGTTTGTATTTTACTACTCATTCATAGATGTAATTCTAAGAAAGAAACTCATCAATGGCATCCTAACCTGAGGCTTAAGCGACTCTTTCTTAGTACAGAGGTATTGTACGTGAAACATTTCCAAAACCGGCAGAGCCTGTCTTAAAAAGCTGGTGGTTCTGTGGCTGCATGTATGCAAGTTCACGTGTCTGTGAGTGTACAGACGTCTGTGTGCAACACCGTGCATGTGCACGCAGAGGCAAAGTGGTTGCATACTGTTGGTTACACCTCATGGCCCACACTCCTGTACATACTACACATGCTCCTGAATACTCGTAAGGTTTCATACACACTCATTCCATATCTACAATCACAAATCAAGCTGAACACACATGCACACTGGTGAGCACATGCACGTGATACACATAGTATTTCCTACATATATAGACAGAGCCACGAAGTCCCACGGTCGCACAAACCTGCCTAGCACGCATGCACACCCAGAGAATAAACCATTCCCTATCCATAGCAACTCCAGTCCTGAGATCGAGAAGCGCAGGAAATAAAGCAGCCTAAGATCCTTTCTATGTCTGTCCTCCCTTGCCCTCCTTACTCCTAGGAGAGACGGCACGGAAAAGAGATGCACAGCATCCTGATCCTTTTCCACACTCCAGCTATGCTGCTTACACGCGTGTGAGCATTGGAGCCGCTCTGCGCTGGTGGAATATTCTCTGTGATGGCAGGAATGTGAGGCCTCGGGGGAGGGGGCAAAACTTACGTGTGTGCAGAACTCTTTTCGACCGTGTCCCAGGAGTGCTGATGAGAGGGATTGGAAGGAAGGGGAGCACAGGCACATTCCGGGAAAACGTAAGGCAAAGAGAAGCGAACAGAGTGTGGTCTAACGGAGAAATAAAAAGGAAGAAGAGGTGCTGAGGACGGAAGCTTTCCTTGTTGGCAGGAAGTAGCCCAGGTTCCTTCAGATATGATTTTTGCCTGATATCAGGCTCTGCTTTGCTTTCGCCATATGACCTATTTGCCAACATTATATATCAGTGTGTGAAGAGGTATGTGCTTTTCCGTAGCTGCGTATGCATGCAGATGGTAGTTTCTGCACATATCTGTACACTTGTGGAAACGGCTTCTGCCTGTGTTCCGGCCAAGAACCCTATGTGTGCATAGAGTAAAAGGGCGAGAAGTAAGCTCCAACAGCGATGAAGGCAGACTGCGAGTTTTCCTACGCAATCTCTTTTCTCTCGGCGTACCTAGTCCTCGGCAGAGAACTGCTAAACGTTCGATCTGCAAGAGATATTCAACCAAACATGCCGTTCGTAGGAACTCTATGTTCACACGCTTACCCGTGATAAAGGGTGGAACGCAAGGACATTCCTGCTCCCGTGCCCGTCCGTCCGTATAAGTTCATGATGGCGCATGGTTTCCGTGTTCACACGAAGGCAAAGTAGTCTGCTTTCCTCTGTGTGTGCACACGCGCTTTCGTTGTCACTTATAAACCCAGGTACTTGGGTGCATGCCAAAACTACCTGTTAAAACGCTTCTGAGTATGGAGTATGCTTGTTCAGACAGCGGCAGAGATTCACACTGGCCTACAGACACACACTTCCGAAAGCTCCGCACCGAGGACCGCTTGTATGTGTGTACAACCACTTGCATCAGTGTGAGCAATCTCAAAGTTAGACGGAAGTGTTTAATCTCACAGAAGCACCAACGTGTTTGCGTTCCACCATATATCACAAACAAGGTTGTGAACAGACGCTCTGCTGTTTTTCCTCTGAGCGGCATGTTTTGCTCTATTTCTCTTGCAGATCGAATGCTTAGCGGCTTTCTTGGAATGACTGCGTATACCGAGAGAAAGAGGCAGCGCAGGAAATCTTGCCTTCTGCCTTCTTCCTCGTTGGTACCTAGCTGCTATCTCTTCTGTTTGTCCATGTGCGCACGTGGGATTCCTCACCGAAAAACACGCCGAAACCTTTTCCTCAAGCGTCCAGGTATGTGCACCCACCACCACCTGCATGCGTCCGAAGCGACAGAAAAGCACATACCTTTTCGCTCACTGATATATAAGAAATCATGCGGCCACACACACGCACGCTTCCGAAAGCACACCCCCATCTATTTTCAGAAAGACGTAGGTGAATCGCGCTTTCATGCTTGAGAGTAAACAAGTCTGTCTATGCTTGGGACACTGCACGCACGTATACGTGGCTGCACGAGAATACACATTTGGAAGGTACCTGCCGATATTTGCCCGTTCTTGGGGCGTTCACTGTGCGTGAAAGCAGTGGCGCTCATAAATGCTTGTCTGTCCACACGCCTGTGCCTGGTGTGGGCTCCTGTCGTGCGTAAGCTTGAGTGAGTGCACAGCTGTGCTGTTTGTTGGAAAGGTTCCGCGTATATCTGGTTGCACAGTCCTGCATTTCTCATGTGGAGAGATGCAAGGGTGGTCTGCTAGTAAAGCGACAAGGACAGACGTGGGCAGAACTGAAAGCTGTGCCGTGATACTTCTTTCCCATGGCAAACGCTTCACAGTCGCCCGAGGAAAAACGCTTAGCAATCGATCTAGAAGAGAAACCAAACAGGAGATGTCGTAACGAGAAAGAACAAAGAGCAGACCACAGAAGCTTCTTCGTGATATGTAGCTGAGGCAAACACTTCGGTGCTTGTGTGAGAGCAAGTGTCCTTCCTGTAAGCGTTGGGTAGCTTTGCACAGTTACATGTGGTGGCACGACTATCATCGCCTAGGATGCCTACAGCCTTGACTCAGGGTGTGTGGACAGAGTGTGCCTGAAAGTTTGTGCGTGTAAGTGCCTCTTGTACCGGTCCATCTCTCCACACGCATGTGAGTACGTCTTTCTGTCAGCAAGCATGTGTGTTAATTTCGTCGCATACACGCATCAGCGCTGGTGTGTGAGCTCCTCTGAGAGAGTGTGTGTTGGCTGTGCCTGTGTGTAACACAGCAATCCTGACTGCTCAAGTGAACAGAGAAAAGGGAAATCAGGTAGGTAGAGGCGACAAAGCAAAACCAAGGTGGGAAGGAAGTGTGTTTGATACAGACGGTTTCCCTCTGCTGATAGTTCACAGTTCGACGAGGAAGAAGCTGAGCGGTAGATCGACCAGAGAAACGTTTCCAAATAGCTCATTTAGCGAAAGAACAGCAGAGTCTGTGTGATAGGGCTGCATTTGTAGCCATTCGTGTGTCTGCGAATGTACAGTCGTCCGCATTGAATTTTGTCAGACTGCGGAGAAGCACACGTGGTCGTACGTTTATACACGAAGGTGGAGATGCTTTGGGACGTGTTCCTGTGTATGTACATGCTTGTGAGTCGGTGCGAGTGGGTGCACACGCACGTGCGTTCATTTGGAATCTTCTTCATACGAGAGCTGCAGCATGCGCAGAACTGCGAGATTTTGGGGAAATTTCTTCGTGTATGTAGCTGACCTCTCACCTGCTTGCAAGTGGACACACAAGCGATAGGAAGAGAAGCTGCTAAGTTCATGTACGCCGTGATGAGGTTACAAAGGATTTGGCCATCATTACCAATTGACATGATCAAGGCTTTCTAGCCACCTGCAAAAGGAGTGGATCTTTTTCAAGTTTAAGATGCTTCTGCATTGCAAGAGGGAGACAGCAGGTGAAGTGATACATTGTTTTGAAGCAGAGTGCTTAGTTTGTATTTTACTACTCATTCATAGATGTAATTCTAAGAAAGAAACTCATCAATGGCATCCTAACCTGAGGCTTAAGCGACTCTTTCTTAGTACAGAGGTATTGTACGTGAAACATTTCCAAAACCGGCAGAGCCTGTCTTAAAAAGCTGGTGGTTCTGTGGCTGCATGTATGCAAGTTCACGTGTCTGTGAGTGTACAGACGTCTGTGTGCAACACCGTGCATGTGCACGCAGAGGCAAAGTGGTTGCATACTGTTGGTTACACCTCATGGCCCACACTCCTGTACATACTACACATGCTCCTGAATACTCGTAAGGTTTCATACACACTCATTCCATATCTACAATCACAAATCAAGCTGAACACACATGCACACTGGTGAGCACATGCACGTGATACACATAGTATTTCCTACATATATAGACAGAGCCACGAAGTCCCACGGTCGCACAAACCTGCCTAGCACGCATGCACACCCAGAGAATAAACCATTCCCTATCCATAGCAACTCCAGTCCTGAGATCGAGAAGCGCAGGAAATAAAGCAGCCTAAGATCCTTTCTATGTCTGTCCTCCCTTGCCCTCCTTACTCCTAGGAGAGACGGCACGGAAAAGAGATGCACAGCATCCTGATCCTTTTCCACACTCCAGCTATGCTGCTTACACGCGTGTGAGCATTGGAGCCGCTCTGCGCTGGTGGAATATTCTCTGTGATGGCAGGAATGTGAGGCCTCGGGGGAGGGGGCAAAACTTACGTGTGTGCAGAACTCTTTTCGACCGTGTCCCAGGAGTGCTGATGAGAGGGATTGGAAGGAAGGGGAGCACAGGCACATTCCGGGAAAACGTAAGGCAAAGAGAAGCGAACAGAGTGTGGTCTAAAGGAGAAATAAAAAGGAAGAAGAGGTGCTGAGGACGGAAGCTTTCCTTGTTGGCAGGAAGTAGCCCAGGTTCCTTCAGATATGATTTTTGCCTGATATCAGGCTCTGCTTTGCTTTCGCCATATGACCTATTTGCCAACATTATATATCAGTGTGTGAAGAGGTATGTGCTTTTCCGTAGCTGCGTATGCATGCAGATGGTAGTTTCTGCACATATCTGTACACTTGTGGAAACGGCTTCTGCCTGTGTTCCGGCCAAGAACCCTATGTGTGCATAGAGTAAAAGGGCGAGAAGTAAGCTCCAACAGCGATGAAGGCAGACTGCGAGTTTTCCTACGCAATCTCTTTTCTCTCGGCGTACCTAGTCCTCGGCAGAGAACTGCTAAACGTTCGATCTGCAAGAGAAATTCAACCAAACATGCCGTTCGTAGGAACTCTATGTTCACACGCTTACCCGTGATAAAGGGTGGAACGCAAGGACATTCCTGCTCCCGTGCCCGTCCGTCCGTATAAGTTCATGATGGCGCATGGTTTCCGTGTTCACACGAAGGCAAAGTAGTCTGCTTTCCTCTGTGTGTGCACACGCGCTTTCGTTGTCACTTATAAACCCAGGTACTTGGGTGCATGCCAAAACTACCTGTTAAAACGCTTCTGAGTATGGAGTATGCTTGTTCAGACAGCGGCAGAGATTCACACTGGCCTACAGACACACACTTCCGAAAGCTCCGCACCGAGGACCGCTTGTATGTGTGTACAACCACTTGCATCAGTGTGAGCAATCACAAAGTTAGACGGAAGTGTTTAATCTCACAGAAGCACCAACGTGTTTGCGTTCCACCATATATCACAAACAAGGTTGTGAACAGACGCTCTGCTGTTTTTCCTCTGAGCGGCATGTTTTGCTCTATTTCTCTTGCAGATCGAATGCTTAGCGGCTTTCTTGGAATGACTGCGTATACCGAGAGAAAGAGGCAGCGCAGGAAATCTTGCCTTCTGCCTTCTTCCTCGTTGGTACCTAGCTGCTATCTCTTCTGTTTGTCCATGTGCGCACGTGGGATTCCTCACCGAAAAACACGCCGAAACCTTTTCCTCAAGCGTCCAGGTATGTGCACCCACCACCACCTGCATGCGTCCGAAGCGACAGAAAAGCACATACCTTTTCGCTCACTGATATATAAGAAATCATGCGGCCACACACACGCACGCTTCCGAAAGCACGCCCCCATCTATTTTCAGAAAGACGTAGGTGAATCGCGCTTTCATGCTTGAGAGTAAACAAGTCTGTCTATGCTTGGGACACTGCACGCACGTATACGTGGCTGCACGAGAATACACATTTGGAAGGTACCTGCCGATATTTGCCCGTTCTTGGGGCGTTCACTGTGCGTGAAAGCAGTGGCGCTCATAAATGCTTGTCTGTCCACACGCCTGTGCCTGGTGTGGGCTCCTGTCGTGCGTAAGCTTGAGTGAGTGCACAGCTGTGCTGTTTGTTGGAAAGGTTCCGCGTATATCTGGTTGCACAGTCCTGCATTTCTCATGTGGAGAGATGCAAGGGTGGTCTGCTAGTAAAGCGACAAGGACAGACGTGGGCAGAACTGAAAGCTGTGCCGTGATACTTCTTTCCCATGGCAAACGCTTCACAGTCGCCCGAGGAAAAACGCTTAGCAATCGATCTAGAAGAGAAACCAAACAGGAGATGTCGTAACGAGAAAGAACAAAGAGCAGACCACAGAAGCTTCTTCGTGATATGTAGCTGAGGCAAACACTTCGGTGCTTGTGTGAGAGCAAGTGTCCTTCCTGTAAGCGTTGGGTAGCTTTGCACAGTTACATGTGGTGGCACGACTATCATCGCCTAGGATGCCTACAGCCTTGACTCAGGGTGTGTGGACAGAGTGTGCCTGAAAGTTTGTGCGTGTAAGTGCCTCTTGTACCGGTCCATCTCTCCACACGCATGTGAGTACGTCTTTCTGTCAGCAAGCATGTGTGTTAATTTCGTCGCATACACGCATCAGCGCTGGTGTGTGAGCTCCTCTGAGAGAGTGTGTGTTGGCTGTGCCTGTGTGTAACACAGCAATCCTGACTGCTCAAGTGAACAGAGAAAAGGGAAATCAGGTAGGTAGAGGCGACAAAGCAAAACCAAGGTGGGAAGGAAGTGTGTTTGATACAGACGGTTTCCCTCTGCTGATAGTTCACAGTTCGACGAGGAAGAAGCTGAGCGGTAGATCGACCAGAGAAACGTTTCCAAATAGCTCATTTAGCGAAAGAACAGCAGAGTCTGTGTGATAGGGCTGCATTTGTAGCCATTCGTGTGTCTGCGAATGTACAGTCGTCCGCATTGAATTTTGTCAGACTGCGGAGAAGCACACGTGGTCGTACGTTTATACACGAAGGTGGAGATGCTTTGGGACGTGTTCCTGTGTATGTACATGCTTGTGAGTCGGTGCGAGTGGGTGCACACGCACGTGCGTTCATTTGGAATCTTCTTCATACGAGAGCTGCAGCATGCGCAGAACTGCGAGATTTTGGGGAAATTTCTTCGTGTATGTAGCTGACCTCTCACCTGCTTGCAAGTGGACACACAAGCGATAGGAAGAGAAGCTGCTAAGTTCATGTACGCCGTGATGAGGTTACAAAGGATTTGGCCATCATTACCAATTGACATGATCAAGGCTTTCTAGCCACCTGCAAAAGGAGTGGATCTTTTTCAAGTTTAAGATGCTTCTGCATTGCAAGAGGGAGACAGCAGGTGAAGTGATACATTGTTTTGAAGCAGAGTGCTTAGTTTGTATTTTACTACTCATTCATAGATGTAATTCTAAGAAAGAAACTCATCAATGGCATCCTAACCTGAGGCTTAAGCGACTCTTTCTTAGTACAGAGGTATTGTACGTGAAACATTTCCAAAACCGGCAGAGCCTGTCTTAAAAAGCTGGTGGTTCTGTGGCTGCATGTATGCAAGTTCACGTGTCTGTGAGTGTACAGACGTCTGTGTGCAACACCGTGCATGTGCACGCAGAGGCAAAGTGGTTGCATACTGTTGGTTACACCTCATGGCCCACACTCCTGTACATACTACACATGCTCCTGAATACTCGTAAGGTTTCATACACACTCATTCCATATCTACAATCACAAATCAAGCTGAACACACATGCACACTGGTGAGCACATGCACGTGATACACATAGTATTTCCTACATATATAGACAGAGCCACGAAGTCCCACGGTCGCACAAACCTGCCTAGCACGCATGCACACCCAGAGAATAAACCATTCCCTATCCATAGCAACTCCAGTCCTGAGATCGAGAAGCGCAGGAAATAAAGCAGCCTAAGATCCTTTCTATGTCTGTCCTCCCTTGCCCTCCTTACTCCTAGGAGAGACGGCACGGAAAAGAGATGCACAGCATCCTGATCCTTTTCCACACTCCAGCTATGCTGCTTACACGCGTGTGAGCATTGGAGCCGCTCTGCGCTGGTGGAATATTCTCTGTGATGGCAGGAATGTGAGGCCTCGGGGGAGGGGGCAAAACTTACGTGTGTGCAGAACTCTTTTCGACCGTGTCCCAGGAGTGCTGATGAGAGGGATTGGAAGGAAGGGGAGCACAGGCACATTCCGGGAAAACGTAAGGCAAAGAGAAGCGAACAGAGTGTGGTCTAACGGAGAAATAAAAAGGAAGAAGAGGTGCTGAGGACGGAAGCTTTCCTTGTTGGCAGGAAGTAGCCCAGGTTCCTTCAGATATGATTTTTGCCTGATATCAGGCTCTGCTTTGCTTTCGCCATATGACCTATTTGCCAACATTATATATCAGTGTGTGAAGAGGTATGTGCTTTTCCGTAGCTGCGTATGCATGCAGATGGTAGTTTCTGCACATATCTGTACACTTGTGGAAACGGCTTCTGCCTGTGTTCCGGCCAAGAACCCTATGTGTGCATAGAGTAAAAGGGCGAGAAGTAAGCTCCAACAGCGATGAAGGCAGACTGCGAGTTTTCCTACGCAATCTCTTTTCTCTCGGCGTACCTAGTCCTCGGCAGAGAACTGCTAAACGTTCGATCTGCAAGAGATATTCAACCAAACATGCCGTTCGTAGGAACTCTATGTTCACACGCTTACCCGTGATAAAGGGTGGAACGCAAGGACATTCCTGCTCCCGTGCCCGTCCGTCCGTATAAGTTCATGATGGCGCATGGTTTCCGTGTTCACACGAAGGCAAAGTAGTCTGCTTTCCTCTGTGTGTGCACACGCGCTTTCGTTGTCACTTATAAACCCAGGTACTTGGGTGCATGCCAAAACTACCTGTTAAAACGCTTCTGAGTATGGAGTATGCTTGTTCAGACAGCGGCAGAGATTCACACTGGCCTACAGACACACACTTCCGAAAGCTCCGCACCGAGGACCGCTTGTATGTGTGTACAACCACTTGCATCAGTGTGAGCAATCTCAAAGTTAGACGGAAGTGTTTAATCTCACAGAAGCACCAACGTGTTTGCGTTCCACCATATATCACAAACAAGGTTGTGAACAGACGCTCTGCTGTTTTTCCTCTGAGCGGCATGTTTTGCTCTATTTCTCTTGCAGATCGAATGCTTAGCGGCTTTCTTGGAATGACTGCGTATACCGAGAGAAAGAGGCAGCGCAGGAAATCTTGCCTTCTGCCTTCTTCCTCGTTGGTACCTAGCTGCTATCTCTTCTGTTTGTCCATGTGCGCACGTGGGATTCCTCACCGAAAAACACGCCGAAACCTTTTCCTCAAGCGTCCAGGTATGTGCACCCACCACCACCTGCATGCGTCCGAAGCGACAGAAAAGCACATACCTTTTCGCTCACTGATATATAAGAAATCATGCGGCCACACACACGCACGCTTCCGAAAGCACGCCCCCATCTATTTTCAGAAAGACGTAGGTGAATCGCGCTTTCATGCTTGAGAGTAAACAAGTCTGTCTATGCTTGGGACACTGCACGCACGTATACGTGGCTGCACGAGAATACACATTTGGAAGGTACCTGCCGATATTTGCCCGTTCTTGGGGCGTTCACTGTGCGTGAAAGCAGTGGCGCTCATAAATGCTTGTCTGTCCACACGCCTGTGCCTGGTGTGGGCTCCTGTCGTGCGTAAGCTTGAGTGAGTGCACAGCTGTGCTGTTTGTTGGAAAGGTTCCGCGTATATCTGGTTGCACAGTCCTGCATTTCTCATGTGGAGAGATGCAAGGGTGGTCTGCTAGTAAAGCGACAAGGACAGACGTGGGCAGAACTGAAAGCTGTGCCGTGATACTTCTTTCCCATGGCAAACGCTTCACAGTCGCCCGAGGAAAAACGCTTAGCAATCGATCTAGAAGAGAAACCAAACAGGAGATGTCGTAACGAGAAAGAACAAAGAGCAGACCACAGAAGCTTCTTCGTGATATGTAGCTGAGGCAAACACTTCGGTGCTTGTGTGAGAGCAAGTGTCCTTCCTGTAAGCGTTGGGTAGCTTTGCACAGTTACATGTGGTGGCACGACTATCATCGCCTAGGATGCCTACAGCCTTGACTCAGGGTGTGTGGACAGAGTGTGCCTGAAAGTTTGTGCGTGTAAGTGCCTCTTGTACCGGTCCATCTCTCCACACGCATGTGAGTACGTCTTTCTGTCAGCAAGCATGTGTGTTAATTTCGTCGCATACACGCATCAGCGCTGGTGTGTGAGCTCCTCTGAGAGAGTGTGTGTTGGCTGTGCCTGTGTGTAACACAGCAATCCTGACTGCTCAAGTGAACAGAGAAAAGGGAAATCAGGTAGGTAGAGGCGACAAAGCAAAACCAAGGTGGGAAGGAAGTGTGTTTGATACAGACGGTTTCCCTCTGCTGATAGTTCACAGTTCGACGAGGAAGAAGCTGAGCGGTAGATCGACCAGAGAAACGTTTCCAAATAGCTCATTTAGCGAAAGAACAGCAGAGTCTGTGTGATAGGGCTGCATTTGTAGCCATTCGTGTGTCTGCGAATGTACAGTCGTCCGCATTGAATTTTGTCAGACTGCGGAGAAGCACACGTGGTCGTACGTTTATACACGAAGGTGGAGATGCTTTGGGACGTGTTCCTGTGTATGTACATGCTTGTGAGTCGGTGCGAGTGGGTGCACACGCACGTGCGTTCATTTGGAATCTTCTTCATACGAGAGCTGCAGCATGCGCAGAACTGCGAGATTTTGGGGAAATTTCTTCGTGTATGTAGCTGACCTCTCACCTGCTTGCAAGTGGACACACAAGCGATAGGAAGAGAAGCTGCTAAGTTCATGTACGCCGTGATGAGGTTACAAAGGATTTGGCCATCATTACCAATTGACATGATCAAGGCTTTCTAGCCACCTGCAAAAGGAGTGGATCTTTTTCAAGTTTAAGATGCTTCTGCATTGCAAGAGGGAGACAGCAGGTGAAGTGATACATTGTTTTGAAGCAGAGTGCTTAGTTTGTATTTTACTACTCATTCATAGATGTAATTCTAAGAAAGAAACTCATCAATGGCATCCTAACCTGAGGCTTAAGCGACTCTTTCTTAGTACAGAGGTATTGTACGTGAAACATTTCCAAAACCGGCAGAGCCTGTCTTAAAAAGCTGGTGGTTCTGTGGCTGCATGTATGCAAGTTCACGTGTCTGTGAGTGTACAGACGTCTGTGTGCAACACCGTGCATGTGCACGCAGAGGCAAAGTGGTTGCATACTGTTGGTTACACCTCATGGCCCACACTCCTGTACATACTACACATGCTCCTGAATACTCGTAAGGTTTCATACACACTCATTCCATATCTACAATCACAAATCAAGCTGAACACACATGCACACTGGTGAGCACATGCACGTGATACACATAGTATTTCCTACATATATAGACAGAGCCACGAAGTCCCACGGTCGCACAAACCTGCCTAGCACGCATGCACACCCAGAGAATAAACCATTCCCTATCCATAGCAACTCCAGTCCTGAGATCGAGAAGCGCAGGAAATAAAGCAGCCTAAGATCCCTTTCTATGTCTGTCCTCCCTAGCCCTCCTTACTCCTAGGAGAGACGGCACGGAAAAGAGATGCACAGCATCCTGATCCTTTTCCACACTCCAGCTATGCTGCTTACACGCGTGTGAGCATTGGAGCCGCTCTGCGCTGGTGGAATATTCTCTGTGATGGCAGGAATGTGAGGCCTCGGGGGAGGGGGCAAAACTTACGTGTGTGCAGAACTCTTTTCGACCGTGTCCCAGGAGTGCTGATGAGAGGGATTGGAAGGAAGGGGAGCACAGGCACATTCCGGGAAAACGTAAGGCAAAGAGAAGCGAACAGAGTGTGGTCTAACGGAGAAATAAAAAGGAAGAAGAGGTGCTGAGGACGGAAGCTTTCCTTGTTGGCAGGAAGTAGCCCAGGTTCCTTCAGATATGATTTTTGCCTGATATCAGGCTCTGCTTTGCTTTCGCCATATGACCTATTTGCCAACATTATATATCAGTGTGTGAAGAGGTATGTGCTTTTCCGTAGCTGCGTATGCATGCAGATGGTAGTTTCTGCACATATCTGTACACTTGTGGAAACGGCTTCTGCCTGTGTTCCGGCCAAGAACCCTATGTGTGCATAGAGTAAAAGGGCGAGAAGTAAGCTCCAACAGCGATGAAGGCAGACTGCGAGTTTTCCTACGCAATCTCTTTTCTCTCGGCGTACCTAGTCCTCGGCAGAGAACTGCTAAACGTTCGATCTGCAAGAGAAATTCAACCAAACATGCCGTTCGTAGGAACTCTATGTTCACACGCTTACCCGTGATAAAGGGTGGAACGCAAGGACATTCCTGCTCCCGTGCCCGTCCGTCCGTATAAGTTCATGATGGCGCATGGTTTCCGTGTTCACACGAAGGCAAAGTAGTCTGCTTTCCTCTGTGTGTGCACACGCGCTTTCGTTGTCACTTATAAACCCAGGTACTTGGGTGCATGCCAAAACTACCTGTTAAAACGCTTCTGAGTATGGAGTATGCTTGTTCAGACAGCGGCAGAGATTCACACTGGCCTACAGACACACACTTCCGAAAGCTCCGCACCGAGGACCGCTTGTATGTGTGTACAACCACTTGCATCAGTGTGAGCAATCACAAAGTTAGACGGAAGTGTTTAATCTCACAGAAGCACCAACGTGTTTGCGTTCCACCATATATCACAAACAAGGTTGTGAACAGACGCTCTGCTGTTTTTCCTCTGAGCGGCATGTTTTGCTCTATTTCTCTTGCAGATCGAATGCTTAGCGGCTTTCTTGGAATGACTGCGTATACCGAGAGAAAGAGGCAGCGCAGGAAATCTTGCCTTCTGCCTTCTTCCTCGTTGGTACCTAGCTGCTATCTCTTCTGTTTGTCCATGTGCGCACGTGGGATTCCTCACCGAAAAACACGCCGAAACCTTTTCCTCAAGCGTCCAGGTATGTGCACCCACCACCACCTGCATGCGTCCGAAGCGACAGAAAAGCACATACCTTTTCGCTCACTGATATATAAGAAATCATGCGGCCACACACACGCACGCTTCCGAAAGCACGCCCCCATCTATTTTCAGAAAGACGTAGGTGAATCGCGCTTTCATGCTTGAGAGTAAACAAGTCTGTCTATGCTTGGGACACTGCACGCACGTATACGTGGCTGCACGAGAATACACATTTGGAAGGTACCTGCCGATATTTGCCCGTTCTTGGGGCGTTCACTGTGCGTGAAAGCAGTGGCGCTCATAAATGCTTGTCTGTCCACACGCCTGTGCCTGGTGTGGGCTCCTGTCGTGCGTAAGCTTGAGTGAGTGCACAGCTGTGCTGTTTGTTGGAAAGGTTCCGCGTATATCTGGTTGCACAGTCCTGCATTTCTCATGTGGAGAGATGCAAGGGTGGTCTGCTAGTAAAGCGACAAGGACAGACGTGGGCAGAACTGAAAGCTGTGCCGTGATACTTCTTTCCCATGGCAAACGCTTCACAGTCGCCCGAGGAAAAACGCTTAGCAATCGATCTAGAAGAGAAACCAAACAGGAGATGTCGTAACGAGAAAGAACAAAGAGCAGACCACAGAAGCTTCTTCGTGATATGTAGCTGAGGCAAACACTTCGGTGCTTGTGTGAGAGCAAGTGTCCTTCCTGTAAGCGTTGGGTAGCTTTGCACAGTTACATGTGGTGGCACGACTATCATCGCCTAGGATGCCTACAGCCTTGACTCAGGGTGTGTGGACAGAGTGTGCCTGAAAGTTTGTGCGTGTAAGTGCCTCTTGTACCGGTCCATCTCTCCACACGCATGTGAGTACGTCTTTCTGTCAGCAAGCATGTGTGTTAATTTCGTCGCATACACGCATCAGCGCTGGTGTGTGAGCTCCTCTGAGAGAGTGTGTGTTGGCTGTGCCTGTGTGTAACACAGCAATCCTGACTGCTCAAGTGAACAGAGAAAAGGGAAATCAGGTAGGTAGAGGCGACAAAGCAAAACCAAGGTGGGAAGGAAGTGTGTTTGATACAGACGGTTTCCCTCTGCTGATAGTTCACAGTTCGACGAGGAAGAAGCTGAGCGGTAGATCGACCAGAGAAACGTTTCCAAATAGCTCATTTAGCGAAAGAACAGCAGAGTCTGTGTGATAGGGCTGCATTTGTAGCCATTCGTGTGTCTGCGAATGTACAGTCGTCCGCATTGAATTTTGTCAGACTGCGGAGAAGCACACGTGGTCGTACGTTTATACACGAAGGTGGAGATGCTTTGGGACGTGTTCCTGTGTATGTACATGCTTGTGAGTCGGTGCGAGTGGGTGCACACGCACGTGCGTTCATTTGGAATCTTCTTCATACGAGAGCTGCAGCATGCGCAGAACTGCGAGATTTTGGGGAAATTTCTTCGTGTATGTAGCTGACCTCTCACCTGCTTGCAAGTGGACACACAAGCGATAGGAAGAGAAGCTGCTAAGTTCATGTACGCCGTGATGAGGTTACAAAGGATTTGGCCATCATTACCAATTGACATGATCAAGGCTTTCTAGCCACCTGCAAAAGGAGTGGATCTTTTTCAAGTTTAAGATGCTTCTGCATTGCAAGAGGGAGACAGCAGGTGAAGTGATACATTGTTTTGAAGCAGAGTGCTTAGTTTGTATTTTACTACTCATTCATAGATGTAATTCTAAGAAAGAAACTCATCAATGGCATCCTAACCTGAGGCTTAAGCGACTCTTTCTTAGTACAGAGGTATTGTACGTGAAACATTTCCAAAACCGGCAGAGCCTGTCTTAAAAAGCTGGTGGTTCTGTGGCTGCATGTATGCAAGTTCACGTGTCTGTGAGTGTACAGACGTCTGTGTGCAACACCGTGCATGTGCACGCAGAGGCAAAGTGGTTGCATACTGTTGGTTACACCTCATGGCCCACACTCCTGTACATACTACACATGCTCCTGAATACTCGTAAGGTTTCATACACACTCATTCCATATCTACAATCACAAATCAAGCTGAACACACATGCACACTGGTGAGCACATGCACGTGATACACATAGTATTTCCTACATATATAGACAGAGCCACGAAGTCCCACGGTCGCACAAACCTGCCTAGCACGCATGCACACCCAGAGAATAAACCATTCCCTATCCATAGCAACTCCAGTCCTGAGATCGAGAAGCGCAGGAAATAAAGCAGCCTAAGATCCTTTCTATGTCTGTCCTCCCTTGCCCTCCTTACTCCTAGGAGAGACGGCACGGAAAAGAGATGCACAGCATCCTGATCCTTTTCCACACTCCAGCTATGCTGCTTACACGCGTGTGAGCATTGGAGCCGCTCTGCGCTGGTGGAATATTCTCTGTGATGGCAGGAATGTGAGGCCTCGGGGGAGGGGGCAAAACTTACGTGTGTGCAGAACTCTTTTCGACCGTGTCCCAGGAGTGCTGATGAGAGGGATTGGAAGGAAGGGGAGCACAGGCACATTCCGGGAAAACGTAAGGCAAAGAGAAGCGAACAGAGTGTGGTCTAACGGAGAAATAAAAAGGAAGAAGAGGTGCTGAGGACGGAAGCTTTCCTTGTTGGCAGGAAGTAGCCCAGGTTCCTTCAGATATGATTTTTGCCTGATATCAGGCTCTGCTTTGCTTTCGCCATATGACCTATTTGCCAACATTATATATCAGTGTGTGAAGAGGTATGTGCTTTTCCGTAGCTGCGTATGCATGCAGATGGTAGTTTCTGCACATATCTGTACACTTGTGGAAACGGCTTCTGCCTGTGTTCCGGCCAAGAACCCTATGTGTGCATAGAGTAAAAGGGCGAGAAGTAAGCTCCAACAGCGATGAAGGCAGACTGCGAGTTTTCCTACGCAATCTCTTTTCTCTCGGCGTACCTAGTCCTCGGCAGAGAACTGCTAAACGTTCGATCTGCAAGAGAAATTCAACCAAACATGCCGTTCGTAGGAACTCTATGTTCACACGCTTACCCGTGATAAAGGGTGGAACGCAAGGACATTCCTGCTCCCGTGCCCGTCCGTCCGTATAAGTTCATGATGGCGCATGGTTTCCGTGTTCACACGAAGGCAAAGTAGTCTGCTTTCCTCTGTGTGTGCACACGCGCTTTCGTTGTCACTTATAAACCCAGGTACTTGGGTGCATGCCAAAACTACCTGTTAAAACGCTTCTGAGTATGGAGTATGCTTGTTCAGACAGCGGCAGAGATTCACACTGGCCTACAGACACACACTTCCGAAAGCTCCGCACCGAGGACCGCTTGTATGTGTGTACAACCACTTGCATCAGTGTGAGCAATCACAAAGTTAGACGGAAGTGTTTAATCTCACAGAAGCACCAACGTGTTTGCGTTCCACCATATATCACAAACAAGGTTGTGAACAGACGCTCTGCTGTTTTTCCTCTGAGCGGCATGTTTTGCTCTATTTCTCTTGCAGATCGAATGCTTAGCGGCTTTCTTGGAATGACTGCGTATACCGAGAGAAAGAGGCAGCGCAGGAAATCTTGCCTTCTGCCTTCTTCCTCGTTGGTACCTAGCTGCTATCTCTTCTGTTTGTCCATGTGCGCACGTGGGATTCCTCACCGAAAAACACGCCGAAACCTTTTCCTCAAGCGTCCAGGTATGTGCACCCACCACCACCTGCATGCGTCCGAAGCGACAGAAAAGCACATACCTTTTCGCTCACTGATATATAAGAAATCATGCGGCCACACACACGCACGCTTCCGAAAGCACGCCCCCATCTATTTTCAGAAAGACGTAGGTGAATCGCGCTTTCATGCTTGAGAGTAAACAAGTCTGTCTATGCTTGGGACACTGCACGCACGTATACGTGGCTGCACGAGAATACACATTTGGAAGGTACCTGCCGATATTTGCCCGTTCTTGGGGCGTTCACTGTGCGTGAAAGCAGTGGCGCTCATAAATGCTTGTCTGTCCACACGCCTGTGCCTGGTGTGGGCTCCTGTCGTGCGTAAGCTTGAGTGAGTGCACAGCTGTGCTGTTTGTTGGAAAGGTTCCGCGTATATCTGGTTGCACAGTCCTGCATTTCTCATGTGGAGAGATGCAAGGGTGGTCTGCTAGTAAAGCGACAAGGACAGACGTGGGCAGAACTGAAAGCTGTGCCGTGATACTTCTTTCCCATGGCAAACGCTTCACAGTCGCCCGAGGAAAAACGCTTAGCAATCGATCTAGAAGAGAAACCAAACAGGAGATGTCGTAACGAGAAAGAACAAAGAGCAGACCACAGAAGCTTCTTCGTGATATGTAGCTGAGGCAAACACTTCGGTGCTTGTGTGAGAGCAAGTGTCCTTCCTGTAAGCGTTGGGTAGCTTTGCACAGTTACATGTGGTGGCACGACTATCATCGCCTAGGATGCCTACAGCCTTGACTCAGGGTGTGTGGACAGAGTGTGCCTGAAAGTTTGTGCGTGTAAGTGCCTCTTGTACCGGTCCATCTCTCCACACGCATGTGAGTACGTCTTTCTGTCAGCAAGCATGTGTGTTAATTTCGTCGCATACACGCATCAGCGCTGGTGTGTGAGCTCCTCTGAGAGAGTGTGTGTTGGCTGTGCCTGTGTGTAACACAGCAATCCTGACTGCTCAAGTGAACAGAGAAAAGGGAAATCAGGTAGGTAGAGGCGACAAAGCAAAACCAAGGTGGGAAGGAAGTGTGTTTGATACAGACGGTTTCCCTCTGCTGATAGTTCACAGTTCGACGAGGAAGAAGCTGAGCGGTAGATCGACCAGAGAAACGTTTCCAAATAGCTCATTTAGCGAAAGAACAGCAGAGTCTGTGTGATAGGGCTGCATTTGTAGCCATTCGTGTGTCTGCGAATGTACAGTCGTCCGCATTGAATTTTGTCAGACTGCGGAGAAGCACACGTGGTCGTACGTTTATACACGATGGTGGAGATGCTTTGGGACGTGTTCCTGTGTATGTACATGCTTGTGAGTCGGTGCGAGTGGGTGCACACGCACGTGCGTTCATTTGGAATCTTCTTCATACGAGAGCTGCAGCATGCGCAGAACTGCGAGATTTTGGGGAAATTTCTTCGTGTATGTAGCTGACCTCTCACCTGCTTGCAAGTGGACACACAAGCGATAGGAAGAGAAGCTGCTAAGTTCATGTACGCCGTGATGAGGTTACAAAGGATTTGGCCATCATTACCAATTGACATGATCAAGGCTTTCTAGCCACCTGCAAAAGGAGTGGATCTTTTTCAAGTTTAAGATGCTTCTGCATTGCAAGAGGGAGACAGCAGGTGAAGTGATACATTGTTTTGAAGCAGAGTGCTTAGTTTGTATTTTACTACTCATTCATAGATGTAATTCTAAGAAAGAAACTCATCAATGGCATCCTAACCTGAGGCTTAAGCGACTCTTTCTTAGTACAGAGGTATTGTACGTGAAACATTTCCAAAACCGGCAGAGCCTGTCTTAAAAAGCTGGTGGTTCTGTGGCTGCATGTATGCAAGTTCACGTGTCTGTGAGTGTACAGACGTCTGTGTGCAACACCGTGCATGTGCACGCAGAGGCAAAGTGGTTGCATACTGTTGGTTACACCTCATGGCCCACACTCCTGTACATACTACACATGCTCCTGAATACTCGTAAGGTTTCATACACACTCATTCCATATCTACAATCACAAATCAAGCTGAACACACATGCACACTGGTGAGCACATGCACGTGATACACATAGTATTTCCTACATATATAGACAGAGCCACGAAGTCCCACGGTCGCACAAACCTGCCTAGCACGCATGCACACCCAGAGAATAAACCATTCCCTATCCATAGCAACTCCAGTCCTGAGATCGAGAAGCGCAGGAAATAAAGCAGCCTAAGATCCTTTCTATGTCTGTCCTCCCTTGCCCTCCTTACTCCTAGGAGAGACGGCACGGAAAAGAGATGCACAGCATCCTGATCCTTTTCCACACTCCAGCTATGCTGCTTACACGCGTGTGAGCATTGGAGCCGCTCTGCGCTGGTGGAATATTCTCTGTGATGGCAGGAATGTGAGGCCTCGGGGGAGGGGGCAAAACTTACGTGTGTGCAGAACTCTTTTCGACCGTGTCCCAGGAGTGCTGATGAGAGGGATTGGAAGGAAGGGGAGCACAGGCACATTCCGGGAAAACGTAAGGCAAAGAGAAGCGAACAGAGTGTGGTCTAACGGAGAAATAAAAAGGAAGAAGAGGTGCTGAGGACGGAAGCTTTCCTTGTTGGCAGGAAGTAGCCCAGGTTCCTTCAGATATGATTTTTGCCTGATATCAGGCTCTGCTTTGCTTTCGCCATATGACCTATTTGCCAACATTATATATCAGTGTGTGAAGAGGTATGTGCTTTTCCGTAGCTGCGTATGCATGCAGATGGTAGTTTCTGCACATATCTGTACACTTGTGGAAACGGCTTCTGCCTGTGTTCCGGCCAAGAACCCTATGTGTGCATAGAGTAAAAGGGCGAGAAGTAAGCTCCAACAGCGATGAAGGCAGACTGCGAGTTTTCCTACGCAATCTCTTTTCTCTCGGCGTACCTAGTCCTCGGCAGAGAACTGCTAAACGTTCGATCTGCAAGAGATATTCAACCAAACATGCCGTTCGTAGGAACTCTATGTTCACACGCTTACCCGTGATAAAGGGTGGAACGCAAGGACATTCCTGCTCCCGTGCCCGTCCGTCCGTATAAGTTCATGATGGCGCATGGTTTCCGTGTTCACACGAAGGCAAAGTAGTCTGCTTTCCTCTGTGTGTGCACACGCGCTTTCGTTGTCACTTATAAACCCAGGTACTTGGGTGCATGCCAAAACTACCTGTTAAAACGCTTCTGAGTATGGAGTATGCTTGTTCAGACAGCGGCAGAGATTCACACTGGCCTACAGACACACACTTCCGAAAGCTCCGCACCGAGGACCGCTTGTATGTGTGTACAACCACTTGCATCAGTGTGAGCAATCACAAAGTTAGACGGAAGTGTTTAATCTCACAGAAGCACCAACGTGTTTGCGTTCCACCATATATCACAAACAAGGTTGTGAACAGACGCTCTGCTGTTTTTCCTCTGAGCGGCATGTTTTGCTCTATTTCTCTTGCAGATCGAATGCTTAGCGGCTTTCTTGGAATGACTGCGTATACCGAGAGAAAGAGGCAGCGCAGGAAATCTTGCCTTCTGCCTTCTTCCTCGTTGGTACCTAGCTGCTATCTCTTCTGTTTGTCCATGTGCGCACGTGGGATTCCTCACCGAAAAACACGCCGAAACCTTTTCCTCAAGCGTCCAGGTATGTGCACCCACCACCACCTGCATGCGTCCGAAGCGACAGAAAAGCACATACCTTTTCGCTCACTGATATATAAGAAATCATGCGGCCACACACACGCACGCTTCCGAAAGCACGCCCCCATCTATTTTCAGAAAGACGTAGGTGAATCGCGCTTTCATGCTTGAGAGTAAACAAGTCTGTCTATGCTTGGGACACTGCACGCACGTATACGTGGCTGCACGAGAATACACATTTGGAAGGTACCTGCCGATATTTGCCCGTTCTTGGGGCGTTCACTGTGCGTGAAAGCAGTGGCGCTCATAAATGCTTGTCTGTCCACACGCCTGTGCCTGGTGTGGGCTCCTGTCGTGCGTAAGCTTGAGTGAGTGCACAGCTGTGCTGTTTGTTGGAAAGGTTCCGCGTATATCTGGTTGCACAGTCCTGCATTTCTCATGTGGAGAGATGCAAGGGTGGTCTGCTAGTAAAGCGACAAGGACAGACGTGGGCAGAACTGAAAGCTGTGCCGTGATACTTCTTTCCCATGGCAAACGCTTCACAGTCGCCCGAGGAAAAACGCTTAGCAATCGATCTAGAAGAGAAACCAAACAGGAGATGTCGTAACGAGAAAGAACAAAGAGCAGACCACAGAAGCTTCTTCGTGATATGTAGCTGAGGCAAACACTTCGGTGCTTGTGTGAGAGCAAGTGTCCTTCCTGTAAGCGTTGGGTAGCTTTGCACAGTTACATGTGGTGGCACGACTATCATCGCCTAGGATGCCTACAGCCTTGACTCAGGGTGTGTGGACAGAGTGTGCCTGAAAGTTTGTGCGTGTAAGTGCCTCTTGTACCGGTCCATCTCTCCACACGCATGTGAGTACGTCTTTCTGTCAGCAAGCATGTGTGTTAATTTCGTCGCATACACGCATCAGCGCTGGTGTGTGAGCTCCTCTGAGAGAGTGTGTGTTGGCTGTGCCTGTGTGTAACACAGCAATCCTGACTGCTCAAGTGAACAGAGAAAAGGGAAATCAGGTAGGTAGAGGCGACAAAGCAAAACCAAGGTGGGAAGGAAGTGTGTTTGATACAGACGGTTTCCCTCTGCTGATAGTTCACAGTTCGACGAGGAAGAAGCTGAGCGGTAGATCGACCAGAGAAACGTTTCCAAATAGCTCATTTAGCGAAAGAACAGCAGAGTCTGTGTGATAGGGCTGCATTTGTAGCCATTCGTGTGTCTGCGAATGTACAGTCGTCCGCATTGAATTTTGTCAGACTGCGGAGAAGCACACGTGGTCGTACGTTTATACACGATGGTGGAGATGCTTTGGGACGTGCTCCTGTGTATGTACACGCTTGTGAGTCGGTGCGAGTGGGTGCACACGCACGTGCGTTCATTTGGAATCTTCTTCATACGAGAGCTGCAGCATGCGCAGAACTGCGAGATTTTGGGGAAATTTCTTCGTGTATGTAGCTGACCTCTCACCTGCTTGCAAGTGGACACACAAGCCATAGGAAGAGAAGCTGCTAAGTTCATGTACGTCGTGATGAGGTTACAAAGGATTTGGCCATCATTACCAATTGACATGATCAAGGCTTTCTAGCCACCTGCAAAAGGAGTGGATCTTTTTCAAGTTTAAGATGCTTCTGCATTGCAAGAGGGAGACAGCAGGTGAAGTGATACATTGTTTTGAAGCAGAGTGCTTAGTTTGTATTTTACTACTCATTCATAGATGTAATTCTAAGAAAGAAACTCATCAATGGCATCCTAACCTGAGGCTTAAGCGACTCTTTCTCTGTACAGATGTATGCTGCCTCTTTCTCTCTGTATATGCAGTCATTCCAAGAAAGCCGCTAAGAATTCGATCTGCAAGAGAAATAGAGCAAAACATGCCGCGCAGAGAAAAAGAGCAGAGCGTCTGTTCACAGCCTTGTTTGTGACATATGGCGGAACTCAAATGCGTTGGTGCTTCTGTGAGATTAAACACTTCCGTCTAACTTTGTGATTGCTCACACTGATGCAAGTTGTTGTACCACACACATCCTCGGTGCGGAGCTTTCGGAAGTGTGTGTCTGTAGGCCAGTGTGAATCTATGCCGCTGTCTGAACAAGCACACGCCATCGTTTTCCCAAGCATATGCAAAAGCATTTTAACACGTAGTTTTGCATGCACCCAAGTACCTCTGTTTATAAGTGACAAGGTAATCGTGTTTTCACACACAGAGGAAAGCAGACTACTTTGCCTTTGTGTGAACACGGAAACCATGCGCCATCATGAACTTACACGGACGGACGGGCACAGGAGCAGGAATGTCTTTGCGTTCCACCCTTTATCACGGGTAAGCGTGTTAACATAGTGTTCCTACGAACGGCATGTTTGGTTGAATTTCTCTTGCAGATCGAACGTTTAGCAGTTCTCTGCCGAGGACTAGGTATGCCGAGAGAAACAGATTGGGTAGGAAAACTCGCAGTCTGTCTTCATCGCTTTTGGAGCTTAGTTCTCGCCCTTTTACTCTATGCACACATAGGGTTCTTCGCCGAAACACAGGCAGAAGCCGTTTCCACAAGTGTACAGATATGTGCAAAAACTACCATCTGCATGCATATGCTGCTACAGCTAGGCATATTTGTGTGACCATGGCATTTTTTGTCTCTGCCTATATATAGGATATAGTATGCGTATCACGTGCATGTGCTCACTACTGTGCATGTGTGTTCAGCTTGATTTGTGATTGTAAATATGGAATGAGTGTGTATGAAACCCTACGAGTATTCAGGAGTATGTGTAGTATGTACAGGAGTGTGGGCCATGATGTGTAACCAACAGTGTGCGATGATGTGAGTACATAGACATCCATGCACGAGTTTTCTAGTGTGCACATCTTTCCCAACTACTTATTTTCCTGTCGCAGATCTGCTGCAGGAAGTTTTTTGCAACAGATTCAGAGCGTAGGATAGCCTTTCATTTTTCTGCAGACCAGGAATCCTGGAATTTTCAAGGAAACGGATACTGGAGATGTTGTTGCTGAAGTGGGTGTGCATTCCCGGTGTGCAATGAAGCAGTCTTGGAAACACAGATGAGATATTCTTCATTTCAGATTTACACGATTTAAGATGCTAGAAAGCCGGCATACTGACAACAAAATTCACCTACGTTGTATACCAAATCTTGTTGCTATGTTGACACGCTCGGGGCAGTCCTAAAGAGCCAATTGGTCACACATTTGCTTATTGGTTACACAGTCATTTTAGTACTATGCATGTTCACTGGGGAGGGGTCTCATGCTGGGTTGTCATCTTCAGTCATGCGTGTCTGCTTTTTAGTATTATAATGAGCAAAGTTCATCTAAAGGACACCATCTTACAATGTTGAGGTATATGTTAAATGACTCATGGCTCAGGCTTCAAGGTGAAAAGAACAGACTGACCTGAATGGTCAGTTGATGAGAGAATTCACATATCTTTAGCTTAGCAATCACCCACAGGATTCGTTCTTGACGTGGTAATGACTCATTGAGTGGTAATGACTCTATGAGTCATTAATGCTTTACTAGGTTCAGGATGGATGGAGAAGAACCTGCCTAGCTCTGGATGGCCACATATAATGCCCAGGGAAAAGGTTTTCTCATTTCTGCACTGTCTGGTCCACTTTGAACACTCTACAGGTGGAGGAAGCTGAGTGCCTGAATGCTGGAGTCCTCTTCCCATCTCTAGGGAGATTCCAGGACTTGGTGAAATAGAAGTCAGGGAATGGGGGAGGGAGCACTGCAGGTGACAAAGCTGTACTTAGAGGGATTAAATACCCATATGTGAGGAATTAAAAGTCTTGCTTTTGTCATAATTGTGCCCGTCTTACAGGTGCGGAGGGTGTTTTGCTGATATCCAAAGAGGTACCCTGGTGAAACAAAGGTATGAACTTAACAGCGAAATCTACACTCTTAAGCAGTCATTCTTTCATTTAACAGCACTGCGTATTATCTTCCATAAGTGCTCCAAGGACTGGACGCTCTTACGTTGCTTATATTCACACAATTATTGCCTATTCATTACAATTTGGCAGAATTCTTAACATACAATACATGCGTACTATGAAATAATTGCATAAACTTAGGGTTCGACTGAAGTTAGTTCTTTCACGGTCTTTGCTGCCATCTAGCGTCTTTTGATAGGGCATGCAGTCTGTTTCGGTGAGGCTTCTGAGCGTCTTTTCATGTGTCCGCTGATCGACGTCTCCATGTTGGCAGCTCTCCTCGGAAGCGCAACTAGTACACACTTAAGTAATTGATTAGTTTCTTGCTTACAATGCATCTATTAATTTCTAGTCAAATATAAGCTAAGCACCCTGCTTCTAGACAACTTAATATTCTGTCTCCAGCTTGGCATGCAGGAGGATCTAAAACTTGAAAAATATCCCCTCGTTTTGCAGGCAGTTAGAAAGCATTAATCATGTCATTGGTTAATGATGGGTAAGTCCTTTGTAACTTAATCACAGTCTACATTAAGTTTGCAGCTTCTCTTCACTGGGGTAGAGTCCCCTGTTCTGGACATAGCCTGCCAAAGATGAGTAATTAACATCCAGGAACTAAAACTCTCCGCACAAAAGCTGAAGACAAGACCCAGGCTTCTCAGTATCTCCTTTCCTTTCTGTGTGTTGCTGCGGTTATCTCCTTCACGCCCAGAGCCAGAAGGAATCCAAAGGTTGGAGCTGCTGTTCCTTTTATGCCCAGCCGCAATACTTCCTTCCCAATGGAGAGGCAATTCACTCTATTTGAGCTGGAGTGCAGGCATCTTTCCCATGTAACGTGCCGGGCGGCTTATTTGCCCCGTAAAAATCAGTCCGTGGAAAGAAAACGTGCAGTTGGACCAGTGTAGTTGGACCGGTGCAGTTAAGATTTTGACCACGAGGCGGCACCGTTAACAGCTAAATGGAACTTTAAGAAAGCACATGACTGCCACTCTGTGTCACTGCTGTCCTCCCATCGCCGACCTGCACCCAGCCCCTCCACGGCGTGCAGAGGGGCTTCCAGCCCTGGCTCAGCAGGCATCCGCCACCTCATGGAGATGCAGCATCCTACTGAGATGCTCCAAAAGCTGAGTCCTAGACGCAGTGCCCCGCTCCCTCCCAGCAGCTCCCCCACCAGTTGTGCCTGGTTATACACTAACCCCCGAGGTTCTGAAACCCTCTGCCCCGCCTTGCCCAACATAAGCTTCCCCAGCCAAGAGGGGGATGTTTTCTCACCTGCCACCTAAATACTATTGGTTAATCAAAAGTCGGTCCCCTGACCCTTTCCCCAAAAGTGACTTTGGGAGGCTTTTCCTCCATGTCTCTGTAAACCCTCTCCTCTTCTTCAATATGCTCTGCTCTAATTCTCCAAACCCACTGCCCTCCAAGCAAAAGCAAGTGTCTGGATCACTACCCTTAATCCACAGACATGCCTGGCCTCCCAGAAGTAGGCTGAGAAAGTCCTTTCCACTGCCAGACCCGCATAGTCCTCAGAGAAAAGAAGAAAAATAACCACTGTCGCATGAAGTAAATAAACTTGGAGGGTCATGAGAGGCAAATTATCCCAGGGTAAACTGAGAGGAGGGGTGGATGCAAGCTATCTGAGGATTCTTACCTGCACGGCTCGAACACGGTGTCATTTCTTCCCAAGTTTGGGGTGCAGGGTTATGGGGTGCAAGGTTTTGAGGGTGAAGGGTTTGGGGCTGAGGACCTGGCAGTGCAGGATTTGGGGGTGAAGGGTTGAGGGTAAAAGGATTTTGGGGTGCAGGGGTTTAAGGTTTAGTAGGGCTGGGTTTGGGGAGGCAGGGTTTGGGGGAGCAGGAAGTGGGAGTGGAGGAATTGGGGGTGCAGGGTTTGGGGGAAGGATTTGAGAGTGCAGGGTCTTGGGGGGCAGGACTTGGGGGTGCAATATTAGGGGGTGCAGCGTTCTGGGGGGGCAGGTTTAGGGGTGCGGGACCTGAGGTGCAGGGTTGGGGGTTCAGGGTTTGAGGGTGCAGGAGTTTGGGGTGCAGGGTTCTGGGGTGTGAGATCTTGGGTTGAAGGGCTTTGGGTGAGGGTTTTGGAGTGCAGGGTTCATGTGTTCAGGAACTGGGGGTGCAGGATTTGGGGGGTGCATGGTTTTAAAGTGAAGGAGTTGGGGTGGAGGGTTTGGGGGAACAGGATATGGAGGTGCAAGCTTTGGGGGGCAGGAGTTCTGGCATTCAGGTTTTGGGGGTGCATGCCCAAATCCTCAAACCCCACATCCCAAAACCTGCATACACCAAACCCTTCATCCCCATCTTGCATCCCTAGATGCTTCCCCTAACACCCTGCGCCCTCAAACCCTACAGCCCTAAACCCTGAACCCTGCCCCACAAACCCTGCACCCCAAAATCTGTCTCCCCACACTCAGCACCCTAGAAGCAGGCACGCTCAAATACTCCACCCCCATGTCTTGAACCCCCAAACCCTGTACTCCCAAATCCTTCCCTCACAAACCTTGCACACCCAAACCTACACTCCCAAATCCTGGCCACCAAACCCTGCACTCCCAAATTCTGCACCCTCAGTGGCTAAACACACCAACCCTGTACCCCCAAACCCTCTATCCTGAAATCCTTCACCCCTAGATGCTGTCTTCCCAAACCCTGTACCCCCAGATCCCTCACCCCAAAACCCTGACCCCAGAATCCTGGACCACCAAATCTTGCACCCCCAAATCCTGCCCCCTTAAGCCCTGCACTTCAAAACCTTGCACCCCCAAATCATTCCCTCCAAAACCCTGCACCCCTAAACCCCTGCCTCACCAATTCCTATACCCTAAAGCCCTGCACCCCAAAAAGCTGCGCCCCCATATTAAGGGACCCCCAAACCCTGTACCCCAAATGCTCCACCCCCAAACCCAGCACCCTCAGTTACTGCACCCCCAAGTTCAGCACCCTAAACTCCTGTACCCCCCATAACCCTGCACCCCAAATCATTCCTGCAAACCCTGCACTCCCAAAACCTCTAACCCCAAACCCTGCACCCCTGGATCCTGCTCTAACAAATGCTTTATCCTAAACCCTGCACCCCAAGATCCTGCTATCCTAAACCTTGAACCCCCACATCATGCATCCCCAGATCTTTCCCTCCCAAATCCTGCACCCCCAATTCTGCTGTCCAAACTGTGCACTCCTGAACCCTCAAAACCTGCACCCGCAAATTCTGCCACTCAAACCTTGCACTCCTAAACTCTGCACCCCCAGGTCCTGCACCACCAAATCCTGCACCTGAAACCCTGCACCCTTTCATCCTCCACCCCAGACCCTGCTCCCCGAAACCCTGCACCCCCAAACTGTATACCCAAATCCTGCCATCACCAAATCTGCACCTGAAACCCTGCACCCTAATATTCTCCACCTGAAACCCTGCACCCCAAGCACCACAAACTCCCGCCCCCCCCAACCCTTGTGCCCCTCAAAACCTCTATCCCAAAACTTTGCACCCCAAATTCTGCCTCCAAACCTTACAGCCCCAGCTCCTGCACCCACAAATCCTGCACCCCCAGATCCTTCCCTCCCATGCCCTGCACTCCGAATCCCTTCCCTCCCAAACCCTGCAAACCCAAATCCTGCATCCCTAAACTCTGCTCCCCAAACTCCTCACTCCAAACCCTGCACCCCAAATCCCTCATGCGAGAGACAGAGCGGGACTGCGGCGAATGGGGGAGCCAGCAGCAGCTCATCCTGTGGACACGGAGACAGCGCCGTGTGCGGGATCAGCTGTGGGCCCTGCTGGGATGGCGACGAGCGAGTCCTGTGGGGGACACGGGGCCTGGGGGCCACACCACAAAGTGCCAAGAGAATGGGGTTCTGTGACTCTTTCCAAGCACTGGGGGCGCAGGATTGGGTGTGCAGGGTTTTAAGGTGCAGAGCTTGTGGGGCGGGATTTTAGGGTGTGTTGTTTCGGTGTTCACGGTTTGGGGTGCACAGTTTTGGCACGCAGGATCCGGGATCTGCAGGTTCTGGGGAGGCAGAGTTTGTGAGGGAAGGATCTTGGTGTGTAGGGATTGGCGTGAAGGGCTTGGTTGTGCAGGATTTGGGGGTGCAGGGTTTGGGGGAGCAGTATCCAGGAATGCAGCATTTGGGGGTGAAAGGTTTAGGGGTGCAGGGTTTGGGGGAAGGATTTGGGGTGCAGGTTTATGGGGGTGCAGGATCTGGGGCGCAGGATTTGGGGGTGTAGGGCCTGGGGAACAGTGTTTTGAGGTGCAGGATTTGGGAGGGAAGGGTCTGGGGATGCAGGATTTGGGGGTTCAAGGTTTAGGCCTGTCCCCCACAGGCCTCCCTCATTGCCATCCCAGCAGGGCCCACAGCTGATCCCGCACACGGCGCTGTCTCCGTGTCCACAGGATGAGCTGCTGCTGGCTCCCCCATTCGCCGCAGTCCCGCTCTGTCTCTCGCATGAGGGATTTGGGGTGCAGGGTTTGGAGTGAGGAGTTTGGGGAGCAGAGTTTAGGGATGCAGGATTTGGGTTTGCAGGGCTTGGGAGGGAAGGCATTGGGGGTGCAGGGTTTGAGAGTGCAGGGTGTGGGAGGGAAGGATTTGTGGGTGCAGGAGCTGGGGGTTCCAGGTTTAGGAGTGTAGGTTTTGGGGCACAGAACTTGGGGTTCAGGCTTTTGTAGTGCAGGGTGTTAGGGTGAAGGGTTTGGGAGTGCAGAGTTTGAGGTGCAGGATTTAGGGGTGCAGGGCTTGGAGGTTCAAGCTTTGGGACTTGAGGATGCCGGATTTAGGGGGTAGCATTTGGGGATGCAGGTTCCAGGGGTGCAGATTTTGGGGGTGCAGGGTTGTGGAGAGCAGGATCTGGGGGTGCAGGGTTGGGGGTGTAGGTTTTGGAAGTGCAGGGTTTGGCAGGGCAGGAATTGGGGGGCAGGATTTGGGGGGGTAGGATCTGAAGTGCAGGATTTAGTACTGCAGGGTTTCAGGGTGCAGGATTTGGGGGTAGAGGGTGTGGGGGTGAAGGATGTTGGGGGAAGGATCCATAAGTTCAAGATCTGGGCGGGGGGGCAGGATTTGGATTTTCACTGTTTGAGGGTGTATGATTTTGGGGTGCAGGGTTTGAGACTGCAGGGTTTGGAGGTGCAGAGTTTGGAGTTTTGGGGTTTCACGGTTTAAGGGTTGCAGGATCTGGGGGTTCAGGATTTGGAGGTGCAGAGTTTAGGGGGAGGCTCTGGGGGTGAAATATCTGGGGGGTGCAGCGTTTGGGTACCAGGATGTGGGGGTGGAGGATTTGGGGGTGCAGGATATTGGGGGTGTAAGGTTTGGAGGCAGAATTTGGGGTGCAAAGTTTGGGGCTGGAGGGATTGGGCTGCAGGCTTTGAGGCATACAGGGGTTGGGGGACAGGAGTTTGTGGTTCAGGGCTTGGGGTGCAGGGTTTCAGGTGGAGAATATTAGAGTGCAGGGTTTCAGGTGCAAATTTGGTGATGGCAGGATTTGGATATACAGTTTGGGGGTGCAGGGTTTCGGGGAGCAGGGTCTGGGGTGGAGGATGGAAGTGTGCAGGATTTGGGACTGCAGGACCTGGGGGTGCAGAGTTTAGGAGTGCAAGGTTTGAGTGGCAGAATTTGCGGGTGCAGGTTTTGAGGGTTCAGGAGTGCACAGTTTGGACAGCAGAATTGGGGGTGCAGGATTTGGGAGGGAAAGATCTGGGGATGCATGATGTGGGGGTTCAAGGTTTAGGATAGCAGGATCTTGGGGTGCAGGGTTTGGGATGAAGCATTTGTTAGAGCAGGATCCAGGGGTGCAGGGTTTGGGGTTAGAGGTTTTGGGAGTGCAGGGTTTGCAGGAATGATTTGGGGTGCAGGGTTATGGGGGGTACAGGAGTTTAGGGTGCTGGACTTGGGGGTGCAGTAACTGAGGGTGCTGGGTTTGGGGGTGGAGCATTTGGGGTACAGGGTTTGGGGGTCCCTTAATATGGGGGCGCAGCTTTTTGGGGTGCAGGGCTTTAGGGTATAGGAATTGGTGAGGCAGGGGTTTAGGGGTGCAGGGTTTTGGAGGGAATGATTTGGGGGTGCAAGGTTTTGAAGTGCAGGGCTTAAGGGGGCAGGATTTGGGGGTGCAAGATTTGGTGGTCCAGGATTCTGGGGTCAGGGTTTTGGGGTGAGGGATCTGGGGGTACAGGGTTTGGGAAGACAGCATCTAGGGGTGAAGGATTTCAGGATAGAGGGTTTGGGGGTACAGGGTTGGTGTGTTTAGCCACTGAGGGTGCAGAATTTGGGAGTGCAGGGTTTGGTGGCCAGGATTTGGGAGTGTAGGTTTGGGTGTGCAAGGTTTGGGGGTGCAAGGTTTGTGAAGGAAGGATTTGGGGGTGCAGGGTTTGGGGTTTCAGGGTTTAGGGTAGCAGGAGCTTGGGGTGCAGGTGTTTAGAGTGTAGGGTTTGGCAGGGCAGGATTTTGGAGTGCAGGGCTTTGGGGGAACAGGATTTGGGGGTGCAGGTTTGGGGGAAGGAGTTGAGGTGTAGTTTTATGGGGTGCAGTATTTGTGGGTGCAAGGTTTGGGTGGGCAGGATTTTGAGGTGCAGGGATTGTGGATGCAGGGTTTTGGGGGAAGGATATGGAGGTGCGAGATTTGGGTGTGCAGAGTTTGGTGGGGCAGGGGTTTGGTGTGCAGGACTTGAGGGTGCGGGGTTGGGGCCAGATCTGGGGGTGTAGTGTTTGGGAGTACAGGGTTTGGGGGTGCAGGGTTATGGGGTGAATTGTTCAGGGTGCAAGGTTTAAGGGTGCAGGTTTCTGGGTTTGCAAGATTTGTGGTTTTGGAGGACAGCGAAACAAATCCTTACAGAACCCAGCAGAGACGGACAGAGCATGACAAAGCCTGACCGAGCCCGAGTACATCGCCACTAATCATTTCCCTGACACCTCCAGGACTCCCGGTTTCCAGATAAGTGAATACATTCTTAACTGTTATAGAGTTACACAATACATTGCCATCTACACAGTAAATTTCTACTAAACTGTATATCAAGAGCACGACAGAGCCCGACAGTGCCCAACTGAGTCCAGCAAAACCTGACAGAGAGCAACAGAACCCAAAAAAGCCCAATGGGGCCCGAAGGAGCCCAACAGAGCCTGAGAACGCCTGTCAAAGCACAAGAGAGCCGGACAGGGCCTCAAAGAGCCCAAAAGAGCTTAAGAGGTCCTGGTTGAGCCCGAGAGAGCCCAACAGAGCCTGGCAGGGTCTAACAGAGCCCAACAGAGCCTGACAGAGCCTAACATTGCCTGACAAACACCGACAAAGCCTGACAGAGCCTGACAAAGCCCAACAGAGCCCAAGAGAGCCCAACAAAAGCAGAGAGAGAGCAACAGAGCCCAAAAAAGCCCAGTGGGGCCCAAAAGAGCCCAACAGAGCCTGAGAATGCCTGTCAAAGCACAACAGAGCTGAACAGGGACCCAAAGAACTTAACAGAGCTTAAGAGGTCCCAACTGAGCCTGAGAGAGCCCAACAGGGTCTGACAGAGCTTGACAGATCCGGACAGAGCTTGAACGGGCCTGAAACACGACAGGGCTCGACAGAGCCTGAAAATGACTGAGAGGGCCCAAGAAGGACCGAATGAGCCTGACAGGGCCCAACAGAGGTTGACAGAGCCCAATAAGGCCCAATAGAGCCCAGGAAAGCCCAGCAGAGCCTGACAGGGTCTGACAGAGCCAGAAAGAGCCCGACAGAGCTTGACACAGATAGATGCAGCCCGACAGGGCCTGACAAAGTCCGACAGAGCTTGGTATGGGCCGACAAGGGATAACAGAGCCTGATGATAGGGATCGACAAAGCCCGCCCATACCCCACAATGCATTAACAGATCCCTACAGGGCTCAGCAGTTACTGACAGAGGCCGGCAGGGCCTGACAGAGCCTGACTACATCTCCACTATCCATTTCCCTGACACCTCTAGGATTCCTGGCCTCCAGAAAAGTGAATCTCAATCCTAAGGCCTGAACCTCTTGCAAAACACTCCATGCAGCAGGTCTGCGAGTGGAAAGGAGTAACTGAGAAACCATGTTTGGGGATGAGGTGGGAAATGGACACACATGAAAACTCATGCATGGATGTGTATGTACTCATTTCACTGCATATGCACACTGTTGGTTACACATCAGGGCACACACACATACTCCTGTGTAGTCACAAGGTTTCATACACACATTCCATATTTACACTCACAAACAAAACTGAACACACTTCCTGTACTCACATGCTCTGTAGTGATCTCACACCATTATACACATATTATTTCTTGCACATACAGACACAGCTACAAAATCCCGTGGTCACACAAATCTGTCTAGTTCACAAATGCACACACACAGAGAATAAACCAATCCCTATCCATAGCAACTCCTACCCTGAGATCAAGAAGTGCAGGAAATAAAACAGGCCAAGACCCCTTTCGCTGGTGTTATCGGGCTCTGTAAGGCAGGATCTGTCAGGCTCTGTCAGACCCTGTCGGGCTCTGTCACACTCTGTTAGGCTCTGCCAGGCTCTTTGGGCCTTTTCGGGCTCTGTCAGGCCCTATCAGGCTCTGTAATCCCATGTCAAGCTCTGTTGAGTCCTGTCAGGCTCTGTTGGTCTTTATCAGGCTCTTTCAGGCTCTTTCAGGCTCTGTCAGGCCCTGTCAGATGTCAGGTTCTATCGGGCCCTGCATTGCTCTCTCAGGCTGTGTCAGGCTTTGTCAGGCTCTGATGGGTCCTGGCAGGATCTGTCAAGCTGTGTCGGCTCTGTCGTGCATTAGGGCTCTGTCGAGGATTGTCGGTCCCTCTCAGTCCCTGTTGGGCTCTGTCGGGCTCTGTCAGGACCTCTGAAGCTCTATCACACTCTATGGGGCCCTGTCGGGATCTGTCAGGCTTTGTCAGGATCTGTCAGGCTTTTTCGGGCTCTAACAGGCTCTGTCAGGCTTTATTAGGCTTAGTCGAGCTCTGTTGGGCTTTGTCATGCACTGTCGGGCTTTGTTGGGCTGTTTTGGGCTCTGTCAGGCCCTGTCAGACTCAGTTGGGCTCTGTTGAGCTTTGTCAGGCCCTGTTGATCTCTCTAAGGCCCTCTTGGGCTCTGTCAAGCTTTGTCGGGCTCTGTCAATCTTTGTCAGGCTTTGTCAGGCACTGTCGGGCTTTGTCTGGCTCTGACTACCCCTGGTGGGATTTGTCAGGCCCTGTCAGGGTCTGTCAGAACCTGTCAGGCTCTGTCACACTCTGTCAGGCTCTGCCAAGATCTTTCAGGTTCTGTCGGTCTTTGCTGGTCCTTGTTGGCCTCTGTCAATCTCTTTGAGGCCATATTAGGCTCTGTCAAGCTCTGTCAGGCCATGTTGGGCTTTATCAGACTCTGCCACATCCTGGCGGGATCTGTCACAGTCTGTAGAGCTCTGCTGGGCTCTGTCGGCCTCTTTCAGTCTCTTTTGGGATGTTTCTCTGTTTTCAAGTCCTGTCAGGTTTGTTGGGCTCTGTCGGGTATTGTCAGGCTCTGTCGGATGTTTTCGGGCTCTGTCAGGCCCTGTCAGGCTCTGTTAGACTTTTTCAGGCTTTCTCATGCTCTGTCGGGTTTTGTTGGGCTCTCTCAGGGTTTGTCAGGCTCTGTCGGGCTCTGTCAGGATGTCGTGTTCTGTCAGTCTTTATCTGGCTGTTTCGGTCTCTTTTGGGCTTGGTCAAGCTCTGTCAGGCTCTGTCGGGCTTTATCAGGCTCTGTCAGGCCATGTCAGGCTCTGCAGGGCTTTTTCAAGTTTTTTCGAGCTCTTTTGGTCTCTGTCAGGCTTTCTGAGGCTCTGTCAGGCTTTGTAGGGCTCTGACAGGTCCTGCGGGATCTATCAGGCCCTGTCAAACTCTATTGGGCTTTTGGGGTCTGTCAGGCCCTGTTGGGCTTTGTCAAGATTTGTCAAGCCCTTTTGCACTCTGTCATTCCACGTCAAGGCTCTATCATGATCTCTCGGGCCTTGTCAAGTTCTGTCACGATCTGCTGTGTCCTGTCGGGCTCTCTTGGGCTCTGTTGGGACCTCTCAAGTGTTCACCAAGCTGGGAGGAGTGGCTGACATGCCAGAGGGCTGTGCTGCCATCCAGCAAGATCTGGACAGGCTGGAGAGTTGGGCGGGGAAAAATTTAATGAAATATAACAAGGGAAAATGTAGAGTCTTGCATCTGGGCAAGAACAACCCCAGGTTCCAGTATAGGTTGGGGAATGACCTATTAGAGAGCAGTGTAGGGGAAAGGGACCTGGGGGTCCTGGTGGACAGCAGGATGACCATGAGCCAGCACTGTGCCCTTGTGGCCAAAAAGGCCAATGGCATCCTGGGGTGTATTAGAAGGGGAGTGGTTAGTAGGTCAAGAGAGGTTCTGCTTCCCCTCTACTCTGCCCTGGTGAGACCTCATCTGGAATATTGTGTCCGGTTCTGGGCCCCTCAGTTCAAGACGGATAGGGAACTGTTGGAGAGAGTCCAGCGCAGAGCCACAAAGATGATTAAGGGAGTGGAGCATCTCCCTTATGAGGAAAGGCTGAGGGAGCTGGGTCTCTTTAGCTTGGAGAAGAGGAGACTGAGGGGTGACCTCATCAATGTTTATAAATATATAAAGGGTGGGTGTCACGAGGATGGAGCCAGGCTCTTCTCGGTGACAACCAACAGTAAGACAAGGGGTAATGGGTTCAAGCTGGAACACAAGAGGTTCCACTTAAATTTGAGAAGAAACTTCTTCTCAGTGAGGGTGACGGAACACTGGAACAGGCTGCCCAGGGAGGTTGTGGATTCTCCTTCTCTGGAGACATTCAAAACCCGCCTAGACGCCTTCCTGTGTAACCTCATCTAGGTGTTCCTGCCCTGGCAGGAGGATTGGACTAGATGATCTTTCGAGGTCCCTTCCAATCCCTAACATTCTGTGATTCTGTGATTCTGTGATTCTGTGATCGGGCTCTGTAAGGCCCTATCGAGCTCTGTCAAGCTTTGTCAGCCCCTGTCGGGCTTTTTCAGGCTCTGCCAGGTCCTGGCAGGATCAGTCAGGCCCTGTCAGGCTCTGTCAGACCTTGTTGGGCTCTGTCACACTCTGTCAGTCTCTGCTCGACTCTGTTGGGCTTTGTCAGGCTCTGTCAGCCTCTTTCATTCTCTTCCAGGCTTTTTTGGGCTGAGTCACGCTTTGTTGAGCTCTGTCGGTTGTGTCAGGTTCTGTTGGTCTTTGTTAGGCTCTGTGGGGCTTTTTTGGGCTCTGTCAAGCCCTCTTGGGCTCTATAATCCCATGTCAAGCTCAGTTAGGCTCTGTCAGGCTTTGTCGGGTCCTGTCAGGCTCTGTCAGTCTTTATCCGGCTCTTTCGGGCTCCGTCAGGCCCTGTCAGCTCTGCCTTACTCTCTCAGGTCGTATCAGGCTTTGTCAGGCTCTGATGGGTCCTGGCGGGATCTGTCAGGCCCTGCCGGGCTCTGATGTGCGTTAGGACTTTGTCGAGGATTGTCAGTCCCTCTCAGTCCCTGTTTGGCTCTGTTGGGCTCTGTCAGGACCTCCTAAGCTCTATCATGCTCTGTCAGGCCCTGTTGGGACCTGTCAGGCTTTGTCAGGATCTGTTGGGCTTTGTCGGACTCTTTTGGGCCCAGAGTTTGCTGGGCTTTGTCAAGCTTTGTCAGGCCCTACCGGACTCTGTTAGGTCCTTTCAGGCTCTGGCAGGCTTTGTCCAGCTCTGTTAGGCTCTGTTGGGCTCTGTCAGACCCTGTCGGGCTCTGTCGGGCTTTGTCAGGCTCTGTCGGCCTCTGTCAACCTCTGTTGGGCCCTGTCGGGCTCTGTCAGCTCTTGTTGGGCTCTGTCAGGCCTTGTAATGCTCTGTCAAGCTCTGTCAAATTCTGTCAAGCCCTGTTGAGATTTGTCAGGATCTGTCAGACCCTTTTGGGCTCTGTCACACTCTGCTGGGCTCTCTTGGGCTCTGATGGGTTTTGTCGGGCTCTGTCAGCCTTTGTCAATCTCTTTTGGACCCTGTCTGGCTCCGTCAAGCTCTGTCAGGCTCTGTTGGGCTTTCTCTGGCTCTGACTAGCCCTGGCAGGCTCTGTTGGGCTTTCTCTGGCTCTGACTAGCCCTGGCAGGATCTGTCAGGCTCTGTCACACCCTGTCGGGCTCTGTCACACTCTGTCGGGATCTGTCAGGCTCTGTCAGGCTCTGTCAGACTCTGTCAGGCTCTGTCACATTCTGTTGGAATCTGCCAGGCTCTCTTGGTCTCTTTCGGGCTTTGTCGGGCTCTGCCAATCTCTTTTGGGCGCTTTCAGGCTTTGTTAAGCTCTGTCAAGCTGTCAGCCCCTGTTAGGATTTGTCAGGCTCTGCCAGGTTCTGGTGGGATCTGTCAGGCTCCGTCAGACCTTTTCGGGCTCTGTCACACTCTGCTGGGCTCTCTTGGGCTCTGACAGGCTTTGTCGGGCTCTGTCAGCCTTTGTCAGTCTCTTTCGGACCCTGTCTGGGTCCGTCAAGTTCTGTCAGGCTCTGTCGGGCTCTGTCGGGCTCTGTGAAGCTCTGTCGATCTCTCTTAGGCCCTGTCAAGTTTTGTCAGGCTCTGTCAGGTCTTAGCGGGATCTGCTAAGTGGGATTGCACTCTGTCCAGCTCTGTCAGGCTCTGTCAGGCTTTGTCGGCATCTGTCGGTTTCTGTCCGACCCTGTCGGACTCTGTCAGGCCCTGTCAGGCTCTGTTAGGCTCTGTCAGACTCTGCCAGGCCCTGGCAGGATCTGTCAATCTCTGTTGGGCTCTGTCAGGCCTTGTCAGGCTTTGTCAAGGTCTATCAGGCTCTATCGTGCTCTCTTGGGCTCTGTCGAACTCTATCAGGCTTAGTTGGGGTCCATCAGTCTCTGTCGGGTGCTGTCAAGCTGTTTCAGGCTTTGTCAGGACCTGTCAGGCTCTGTCTGGCCCTGTCAAGCTCTGTCAGGCCCTGGCCTGCTCTGTCAAGCTCTGTCGGGGTGTGTCAGGCCCTGGTGGGATCTGTCAAGCTCTATCGAGCTCTGACAAGGCCAGTTGTGCCATGGCAAGCTTTATCGGGCTTTGTCAGGCCCTGTCAAGTACAGTCAGGCTCTGTTGGGCCTTTTCACACTTTGTTAGGCTCTGTTGGGCTCTGTCATCTTCTGTTGAGACAGGCCCCTAACCAAACCAGGAGGCCAAGGGAGCTGTGTGGTAGCTGTTGGCCATTTTGATCAATGTGAGCAGAACAATCTCATCAGGGACCTTCGCCATGACCTTCACGTGGCTCTGGAGCTCAGCCATGACAAAGTGGAAGCGTAAGCATGCCAAATCCACCAGGATGTCACTAGCAGCTGTCTTCACATCATCTGTCACACTCTAAAAAAGCACCACTGGTTAAACACTCCTGAGAATAAGGCTGAGGCACTTGGATAGGCTGACTGACCCTATCTCCTTTGCAATACCCTGCAGGGCAGTTCTGATGGGGCCAGGTGTCTGCTGGCTCTTGTATCTGAGGTAGGTGAGCAGCTCCCTTTTTAGACAAGGGAGGCCCTTCCCTGACACTGTCCTCTCCCTCTCTGCAGAGATGCTGGGAAGAAATTCTTGCAGACTCGAGAACCCTCTGTGGGGTCTCCATGAAGGTGGTGGGTTCCCACAGCTCTTCCTCAAGGCAAGAGAATCATAGAATCAGAGAATCATTTCAGTTGGAAGAGACCCTCAAGATCATCAACTCCAAAGGTCAACCCAGCACTGGCACTAAACCATGTCCCTGAAAACCTCATCTACGTGTCACCACCAGGTCTGATGACTCCACCACTTCCCTGGACAGCCTGTTTCAATGCATGACAACCCCTTCTGGGAAGAAATTTTTCTAATATCCAACCTAAACCTCCCCTGGTGTAACTTGAGGCCATTTTCTCTCCTCTTATCACTTGTGACTTGGGAGAGTAGACCAACACCCTTCATGCCACAACCTCCTTTAAGGTAGTTGTAAAGAGTGAGAAGGTCTTCCCTGAGCCTCCTTTTCTCCAGACGGAACACCTGCAGGTCCCTCAAGCTACTCCCCACCACACTTGTGCTCCAGACCCTTCACCAGCTTCATTGGCCTTCTCTGAACTCACTCCAGCACCTCAAGGTCTTTCTTGTAGTAATTGGCCCAAAACTTAACACAGAATTAGAAGTACAAGACAGTATTCGAGAAATAAATAACCTTGAACTTGACCCCAGCTCTCACTATATTGTCCACCTGGGTCTGGTGCTGGGTTAGTTTCTTGTGGAGTTTGCAGCAGGAGGACTTGGAGAGAACAGAGCACTGATCTGGGACATCCTGCAGCCATGTGGAGGATGAGAGCACTCAGAGGTGAGGGTCTGGTGGGAGGCTGAGGCAGTGTCTGTCCCTCTGGGTGCTGGTGTCTGCATTCCCTGTCACCTTTCCTCTGGCCACCTCCGAGAGGGATCTGGCTCCGTCCTGTCCCTGCCTCCATGGAGCAGCCTGGGACCACACCAAGACAAGCTGGCCTGGCCAGCTTTTGTGGTGGCTGCCCAGTCCCAGACCTCCCAGCCCCTCCTGGCACAGCCTCATGTCCACCCCCTGCCCAGCTCAGGGCCGCCGCACTGGGCTCCCTCCAGCATGCTGCTGCCGTTCTGGCACTAGGGAGCCCAGAATGAACCCTGTCCACCAGTGCAGTCTTCCCAGTTTCACAGTAAGAGGCATACTCCCTCCTCTCGTCCCACTGGCTGCCCTCTTGCCAGTATGGCCCAGCACGGGCTGTTAGTGCTGGGGGAGGCTGGGGAGATCCTCACCCCTCCCTGGTGTGAAGCTTTGCAGCCAGAAATCTAGCAGGGTGACAAGGACTGTCCCTGCGGCCATCAACACCTTGGTGGCTGTTGGGACTTGTTTGCTGAAGCAGCTTCAAGACCACAAGGTGAGGAGGGGCGGGAGGCTGAGGGCTCTCCTCTGTGCCCCTGGTTTCCCCAGGGGCCGTGGCAGAGGAAGATCTCGTCTGATGGTGCCTCTGCCCTCCTTCAAGCTTCTTCCTCAAGTGCCTGTCTGGCTGCTCAGGCTGGACTAATGCCATTGCTGCCTCCCTCCTTTTCCCAGGAGCTCTCAGCTCTCTCCTGGGCAGGGCAAAGCCTCTGCCATAAGCTCCAGCATCTCCCAAGCACCTTTTCCCAAGTGCCCAAGGCTCCTACTGAGTTTTGGGTTGGGAACTGTTCCAGCACCCCAGGTGTTCCTGCCTGAGAAGGGACACTGGGCCCCAAGGTACAGGCTTCTCCTCAGGGCATGGGCTGATTCCCATGCCTTCCCCTTGCTCCCCTGGCACTTTCCCTCTGACCTCCACCTTCCCCTATCCTCAGAAGTGACCTCCCATGGTCTTTTCCCCTGTTGGGCTCAATGTCCTTTCTTGCCTCTCTGCTTCTCTCAGAGGTGCCAAAGAAGATCTTGGCATCCCCTGTGGCTGTCCTGACCCAATGCCTGCAGCTTGTATCTCCTGCCTGTGTCACACAGATGATTTCGAGGACAGCAAGAATCTCTGGTCAAAAGACTCTGGGATATGCCTAAGAGGAATCTCAGGTAGATCCCAGAGGAGAGAGCTTCTACCAAGATGAAAATCATCTTGTGTATCTTCATGGAAGCAGTCTGGGGCTTGGTATATAAATTAGGGAGAAGTTAACCAGGGGATTGCTGCTTGGGATCTGGCCGGATATCAGTCAATATCAGTTAGCAATTACATTGTGATACATTCTTTTGTATCTTCTGTTATTACTATTACTCCTATTACTACTACTGTTTATTGTTTTTATTGTTTTCTCTGTCTTATAAAAATGTCTTTATCTTAACCCATGAGGTTTATTTTTTCTTTTTTCTGATTCTTTCTTCTATCCCACTGGGGTGTGTGGAGTAAGAGAATGGTTGTGTGTGATGTTTAGCTGCCTGCTGGGTTAAATGAAAACAGTCTTCATAAAATGAGTGACCATCCATGGTGGAGTCTCCTAGAGGAAGGTGAACCTGAGGACCCAAACAGGATAACAAGGGCTCTGAAATGCCAGGAGAGGCTGTGAGGAGCCAGCAAGGAAAGGGCCATTTGACTGGAAAGTGTTTCAGGACACCATCTTAGAAAGCCCAAGGGCTGGATCTAGTGCAGTCCTCCCCTTTGTGCCATCAGAGACACCCCATGGTCCTGCCCAGCCTTGTCCTTGACTACTGAGCCAGCTGGGAAGATGGAAAGGGTCTCAGCAGTAGTGATCCTCATCCAGCTGTGTCTGTTTCCCACCCTAGCCAACATGGCCAGTGCAGAGTCACACCATGGACCCAGGGCACTACAGCTGCCTCGCTGTGCAGAGCAGCATTTCCAACTCAGGGCCCTGTGGGGAGCACAGGGCGGGAAAGCAGGACCAGTTGGCTGGCCCAGCCTGGACACCCTCACCTGGAAAAAGGAATGTCCATGGAGAAGAGCAAGAGTGTATTTCTATGCCTGTAGGGCCCATAAGAGAAACCTCTTTCTGCAGGCACTCATTTGGGGCAGGCTGCTCTGTTGCTGGACTCTTGTTCTGACCTGGGGAGAGGGGCTGGCATTGAGGGGGCGCAGGCTGTCTGTGGTAGAGATCTGGAGTTGAAACCAAGAGCCCTTGATTTTCACTGGTCTCCATTTCCTTGTGCCATGTCCAGCCTCCAGCCCTGGGGCCAGGGGAAAGGCTGAGAACCGTTTCTGATCCCAGCAGCTGCCATGCCCTTTGGAGGGTCTATGGCTGTGGGGTGAGTGCCCAGAGCTCTGCAGCATCCCGAGCTGGGCACTGCCATGGTGCCAGCCCAGACTGGGCTGCTCTGCTGGGCCGGGCTGGAGAGAAAACCACCACTGTTGGCTGAGCTGTGAGGACAGACTCCAGTGGGTGTGAGGTGCTGAACCAAGACGTGCAGGTGCAGGAGAGAGGAGGCCAGTCTGTGCCCTTGGTGAAATGAACAGGCTGCAAAGGTCCCCAGGACATTTGTCTCTCTCATTGCCATTTCCAGTACTGGCCACTCACTCTAGTTTATGGATGATGTTTGCTCTCTGGCCATCATCTTCCTCTTGTGGGACTTGATGCATCTGTCAGGGGAACCGCCAGCCCTGCCCAGCCTCTCTTTTTACCCAGACCTTGGCAGAGCCAAGAGCAGGGCTCTCTGCAGACCTCCACATGAGAAACAGCTGGGCCTTGGCTGACACCTCATCACAGTCTACACCTTCTTCAAAGTGGGCAGCAGATGGGGAGGGACTAATCTCCTCTCTCTGGTGATCAGTGATAGGACACGAGGAAATTGAATAAATCTATATCAGGGAAGTTCAGATTAGGCTATTTGTTACCGGATAGCAGTACCAAATAGAACATTGTAGCATAATGAAAGTAAAAATTATTAGCATTAAAATTAGAGTTACAAGATGTATCATTTTAGTGACTCCATGCAATACTTCAGTTTATTCCCAGAAGAATTTGTGACTGCTTGCATTTCAATACTGTGTAGGAGTCTTTTGTTTGTAACAAAACCAAAATTCACTGTTGTCCAGACTATAACTATCACCAGTATTGCCAATCAGGGATATTTTGCAGTTTCGGATTTGACCTATGCAGACATTTCTTTTAGTTCATTTTGGGCTATAATAGTTTTCACTAAAAACATGTGTAAAACCTAACTAGGAATAAAAGCATTTGTTACTGCAGTTATACTTTTTAGAGTCACTAAGATCAACACTGGGAAAAAAACTGTAGGTCTACTGGTTACGACATCTGTTCCTTATCTGGTGCTTTCTTCACTCTTGAATAGTGAATCCAGGGAGGTTGCTCTTTAATCTTGATTGCAGTAAAGGCCATCAGCGACATCTGTAATGAAAGAAAACCAGAGACTTTCTTCAAAACTTGTGCATTACACACGTTTGTGCCTCTCTCAGTGTAAAGACGCATGTTTAAAATATTGTGATTCTGCACACACTTGTATGTGGCTGCATGACGATAAATATTTGGGGGCACCTGCAAATAGGAGCCTATGTTGGGACGACTCAGTGCCTATATGCCACCCTTGTGTGAATGCTTCTACGGCTATCTGTGCACACATGTCTACATGTTTACACAAGTGTACTTTTATTTACCTATGCTGGTGTAGGTGCACAGCTGTCCTCTTTGTGGAAACAGTCCTTCCTATGTGTGGTTGAACAAACATGCTTTTTTTTTTTTTGCACAGTTAACAAGTCAACTTTGCTAATTAAGCAGCCAAAACAGAAGCGGGCAGAACTGGAAGTTGTGCCATGCTATTTCCCTTGGCAGACTCTTCACAGTCGGATGAAGCGAAACACTTGAGAGGGGAAATGTTATATCTTGTATGAACAGCTGAGAGTGAGAGCACAATCGTGTTTCTCATACGTGGATATGCGTCCCTCTGTGAGCGTGCATAGAATTCTGCGTTTGTGGCCACAGTTGCAAACGCAAGTTGCTTCTGCGTGTATGTGAATGTGCATGCAGAACCATCTCTTTTTATGTGTGGGAGAATGTATCCAGGTGTTAGTGGGTGTGCATGTGGACATGCTTGGGCATGTGAGTGTGCACTTGTCTCCATTTCCTTGTAGACCAACAGGGAAAACTTTCAGGTAAGGCTCTAACACAAGAAGAAGGCAGAACCGTAAGTCCTTGGTGTGTTTGAGTGCGGGGCCCATTTCATGCAAAGACCTGTGCCTATGAGTTTGTGCTTGTGCACGCAGAGACGAGTAGTTATACATCAACAGACACGTGGGGGTGTGCTTGCGGACGTGTGCATGTATGCGGACCATTATATGCTGTTATATCTTGGGGTGTGTGAAAGGCATACGCATGCAGGCAGTAATGTGAGCATGTGTGTGCATGCTCCTAGAAAAGGTTCTGTATATGTTTCAGTGAGGAATCCTACATGTGCTTGTGGACGAATACAAGGGATAGCAGTCAGCTAACATCCAACAGAAGGAGGCAGACTGAAAATTTTCCCAAGCGATATGCTTCCCCTGGCATACACTGCTCAGTCATACAAAGACAACTGCTTTAGCATTTGATGTGCAAGAGAAACGTAAAAAAAAAGTCACATGGAAAAATGCAGAACGTGGACTGTGCAAGGGCACGCGTGTGAGCTTGTTTCTAGAAACATGCGAAAATTCGTGTGAGTACGTGGGGACAGGCTTGTACTTAACTGTGTGTGTGTGTGAGTGTGTATGTGAAAGACTGCTGATCCATCTGTGGGCGTCTATGCGCAGAAGTGCCTGTGTTTTGACACTCGTCTATTCTGTTGTGTACATACGTGCGCTTCTATTTTTGGTCACCCGTTATGTGTCTGTACAGCAACATACACTCAGGTCCTTGTGCACTCGTACGCTGATATGCACACACACGTGAACCCATGTGTTTCCATTCTTTTACTAAATGAGTGTCTTAGTGTGGGATAGCTTTTAGCTTGAAGGTAGAGCACTAGTGTTCGTGTGACTCTGAGGAGTCTTCCAAGGATGGGAACCATGCTGGCTGGTGGCTCCACATACATGCACCAACATGTATGAATGAGCCTTGCACATTCATTCATTAACAACCCCAAATGACTGTGCACATGCACCTGTTTCCAATGCACTCATGTATACACACCCCCACTTCTGTAGTAGTCACGGCCCACAAATGCACACATTTATACACCAACTGCTACATAGAAGGACCAGCATGTGAATAGGCATACACATCTGTGAACACATCGCCAAACTTGCATCCACATACACACACAGCTGTACTCGTAAATAAAAAAATATGCAAGTCTATGTACGTGTCTGCGTATCGCCTCACCGTGTGTAAGTTCCTACATATGTGTATACACAAGCATACGTATTTTCACACAGAGATGCACTTATTCTCTGAAAGACATTGGCACATACACAGCCCTACGTACACACACAATTATTTCCACTCAGAGGCACACTTACCCACATGTGTCCGTAGAGAAGAACTGCCTGAGAGAACAACATGTTGTGCTCTATCACTCAGGTGTGCCAGATTCCTCTTCATACACATCCGCACATATATCCTCATGCACAGACAACAAAAGGACGCACATTTTTCAGAATCATATCCTGGCCTCCATTTTTTTTCTTGCTCCTCCTGATCCCATCATGAGAGGTGCTATGAATAGGTATAGATTTGTGCTCTGTGTGTTTGCACAAGGTCGTTTTGTGCCCTCATGGGATTGTGTGGCCATGGGAGAAATAGTACGTGCGTAAGGGTGTGTGATCACAACAAGGGGGCATGTGTACAAAGAGTATGTTCAACGTGGCTTGTGAGCGTACACATGGAATGACTGTATATGAAACTGTGTGTGTTTGTGTCCACGTGCCACGATAAGTCAGCAGCTGTGTAGTGATGTGTGTACTACACATCCACATGTGTCCATTTGTCCATATCCCCCACTCACCAAAACTTGGTTACCCAGAAGCTGCTTTACTCTCATAGACCTGCTGCATCAGGAAGTGGTTTGCAACAGGTCCAGACCTGGGACTGAGACTCTGCAAACCAGTAATCCCGGAGATCTCAAGGTAACGGGCAGAGCAAGTTTTGTCGCTGAAGTGTGAGTGCGTTCCCGGTGTCCAATCAGCCAACCTTAGTAACAAGTAAGAGATATATATGACGTACACGCAGAAGCAACTTGCACTTGCAACTATGGCCACGAACGCAGAATTCTAAGCACACTCACAGAGGGATGCATGTGTGTCAGCATATCCATGTATCGAGAACATGATCAAGCATTTTCCTTCGTTCAACTGTGAAGAGTCTGCCAAGGTGCACACAAGTGATTGAGTGCATTGTGGGGAGAGTTTAAATAGGGATTTGGACGGATAGCAGTGGTGGGCGGCCCTGCTTTACGAATATCTTGGAGAAGAAGGAATTTTTTTTGTGTTCCAAGGCACTTACTGTACAACATCTGCATCAAACTTTTTGGCTGCTGTGTGAGGCCGCACCAGTGTTAATGCATGTTGGTGCTCTTTGGAGCATGGCAAAGGCCTAAGGTGTAGAGGGCGAGGGCATCCCCAGTAGAGGCTGTGAGTACCACTAGTCTTGTGGCAGGGTGTCCCCCATGGGGCACGAGTCTGTATCTAACCCTTATCTCCACTGTTCATTGCTTCCTGGAAAACATTCAGCTAGGATTTGGTCTCTAATCAGGAGAAAGTATCAAAGTGCAGAGAGGGAGTGGGGTGGCAGGAAAGCCAGTCTTCATCCTTGTTCTCTATTCAGGATCCCCAAAGGACCAGTTTTCAGGGCTTTGTATCCTTCCAGGTCTCCCTAAATCACAGACTCTGCAGTGGTGTCAGTGTCACGTTCGGAGGAAGGTTCCAAGGGTTCAGAGTTTGAGGAAGGTCACAGGAAGAGATCAAAAGAGAGATGTAGGTGTATGCTTTTTTCCAGCATATAAAAAGGAAAGGCTGATGGTCCTGTAAATATGCTTTTGGCCTTTCACGCATATTTTACATTTCAGGTGAGGGAAAGATTTGCACTTGCAGTTGACTGCAGAAGTCTGGGTGAGACACCTCAGTGTTTCTCAGAAGGGAGTTTACTTTTAATAACATTGCTTTTAGCCCCCTTTGCTAATGACTCATTGCCTGTGCTAAGTGCATGGGGACACTTTGGAAACATAAGCGGTTCTAGCCTACTCCCAGTGGCACAGGAGATTAAGAAAGCCACTTAGGACTTCCAAAATGCATTTCCTTTGGCTCAGAAAGCACTCTTCAGTTTTAAACAGATTTCCTATGCTATTGTCAGTCATTTATAGTAGTATCTCTTTCCCAAGTTGTGGGATCCTGAAAGTGTGTAAACATAACTGGTTGCCTGAGAAACACACATTTAAAACAATTGCTTTTCCTCAGAAGCATAAACCTCTGCTGATGGCACTGAAATATAATAACGTGAGTTGCCTGCACTGAGATTAAGCCTGAGGAGTACATGATGTAAAACCACTGTGGAAAGAGAATTTGGCCCTGCATTTTTAGATTTATTAATTCTAAGCAAGCAAAATTTGGTAATGGGTAATGAATACACAACATACGGAGGGAGAAGGCTGCCAGGGAGCAGACGGCCATCCTATGCATCCCTTGTTCATATGTTCTTTAAGCATCCGCTACTGATGGCAGCTATGTGGTCAGCCTGGGCTATATGATCAGTCTGTTCTAGTGTACCTGTCCCTGTGCACTAGGTTTTCTAGGAAATAAAAGAAGTACAATTTTTAGAGTTGCTACTTTAGGTATTAATTTTTTAAAATTTGATATTGTTTTTAAAATGTGTTTGAGTTTCTATGTGAAGGACTTCGTCTCATAGAGCAGCACTCACATAGGAAGTGGAGTGCTCTCTAGTGTTCTGCATCGGTGTAGCAACAGTTTAGCACAAATTGCGCATAGGAAGGTCTGTGTATAACTTGTCTTGGATTCTGTAGAGATGGTTGAAGTAGTTTAGGATTGGTATTAGAATGCACACTTTTGAGGATGATCATAGTGTAGGAGACTCGGTGTTTGGGTTGGGACACATGAAATTAATTCATTTAAATGTGCTATTATAACTTTGATTTCATGCATACCCATGCAATCTTAATGTTCAGTTCAAAGCAGTCATCCTGACAGGAGGGAAAGGAGTAGCTGTGACTCTTCCCCACAGAGTAAATCTCTGTTCTTTTACATGTGCATACATTTGGGTTGCTTACCCATCGAATTTCAGAGGGGTTTTATACTTTCCTTACAATGTGGAACAAAGGTAGAAATAACAGGCTAAAATATTGTGCATTGTACACAAAAGAACAGACATTAAACCAGGTAAAATAAATACAAAGTGACAAACAGAAAAGGCTCTTATTTGTTCTGAACTACTGCATCTTCTCCAGCAGTAGCACAGGCATCACATCTCCACTTCTGTCTCAGGTGTTCTCGTTTGTAGTGACCCAGGTAGTCACCCATATTGCCAGGTTTGAAATTTGCTGGGTGCGAGGCCAGCCAAATTCTTGTGAAACTGTGACCAGCTCTTAAGTGCTGTAAGCATCCAGGGCTTGCAGGTTTTGGCTTGACTCCGAAGGAAACAGTTCTTGCAAGATCCTGAAAAGCACCCCCCAGGGAGTAAGAAATCAATGTGTCTCTCAATGAAATGCACGGTATCTCTGTGGGCTGGAAAAAAAAAAAAAAAGGGCAAATATGAAATCCAAATCCTTCCTTCTTCCCTTTTTTTTTTAAAGTAAAGGTTACCTAGTATGGCAAATTATTGTAACTAAAAGGTAATAAATCTGTCTCAGAAGAGCCTAGAAATAATCTTTATGTAATAGAAAAGAACATGCTCCATAAACAGGGATGGGAATTTTTCTTCCATATGAAGGCAGTCCAAAAATGAAATCATTCTAACAGAGACTTGGAGTCTGGAACACAAGAAATACGTAAGAGCAGATATTTCTATGGTTTAGCAGATGGTGATTTTTACTGACTGATCCTGATAAAGCACGGTCTTCCTGCACATATCTTTCACATACCTCTGACTTACCAGGTTTGACAACCTGAGATTGCTCTCCCACTGTCCTAGCAGCAGCTGTCTGTCCATTCTCTTGCAGCCGTATGAAGACACTTCACCCAGAAGCTGACACTTAACATGCTCTTGCTAAATAACCCAGCAGAGCCTGCTTGTTCCAGCTCTGCCATTAGCACTTCCTTATCTTCATGGCTTCTGAGCTGGGATATTTTCCTATGGAATTTAAAAGAGAGACTTTCTTTCCTCCTTTCAGTGTAATTAATAAGATGCAATTCATATGACACCTACCATGTAGAGAGATCTTGTTTTGGGCACAGTCTTTCTTTCAGAGAACTAGGAAAAAAATTCAGATAACTAATACATGAAAATGTGAAGCCGCCATAAGAAACCAGACCTATTTAGCAGTGTGTTGATATCAAGTTCACCTAAGCCTAAACTTGGTGCATTTTAAAAATTTGGAGAGGAAAAGGACTTTTTTTTTTCTAAAGAATACAGATGTTTAACATCTTCCTATGATACTACAGGAATCTCTGCCTTAGTTACAATTCAAATGATGAGAGGCTCAGATGTCTTTTCAAAGATATTCCTCTCTAATACTTTTAAAGAGTTAATGCCTGAATTTTGTCACATGAAAAACAGTTTGCTGGTCTTGCAGAATTTTTAAGCAGCATTTGAACAAGCTGTCATCTGGTAACATGTTGCAGTTGCAGGAATAGTTGAAGCTGCAGTTCCCCTTTCAAACAGATAACCTCTCAGGTATTGTGATTCTGTGAGCCACACTAGAAGTGAAAAAACAGTGTAGCTGACAACTGTAGTTATTGTCAATTGCAAGCCATTTATCCTAGCATCTTGCGTATTGAGCTTTGATTAATAGAGCTTTTTTAGCACTCTCAAGTGGTGCTTCAATGGATATTAGATTTTTTTATGGACACTTACTTGTGAAATGTTACTATTAGTGCTCTCTACAAGAATTTGATTTCAACTAGACACTTACTTCAGATTTACTTGCCCAGCTTAAAACTGTCAGGAATGTGTTCAGAGAATGTAATTCTTGGCAGAATGTAGTAAACCAGAGATTTAACTGAGACCTGAAGCCAAACTGAGTGATAGAAACTCCTCTTATCGATGCAGTGGGTTGGGAATATGGCCTGTTAATTTTCTGGTTTGCCTTTTTTTTTTTTAATATCACATAGTGGTTTTTGTGACATCATTTAGCGTTAAAATAAATACTTACAGATCAAATACCAAAATACTACTGCCAAATTCAGGTGCAGACCAACACGCTGGAAGTAAATAACGCACTGCATTTATATATAGCAGAGGCAAAGGCTGTTGCTATACTAAAGCTGTGTTGTTTTGCAGGTTTGTGGATGCTCTGTACATCTGCAGCACTGCGATGTACAGAAGGCCCTCCCATCTCCAGGCAGGACCAGAGGTGCCTTGCCTCTTAGCTTCAGTAGAGCTGTGTGGAAATCTTCTCCATCAGATTGCAGTGCATCATGTGGGACTCCCAGCTGGCAGATCCTTACTGGAGGTATGTACATGCACGACACAGATCACTTCTTACAGCGTATCTACTTGCAGTACTGTAAATGCTGGCATCTGTTCCTGGCCTTGTTCGTACTTGCTATGTGGGTATACTCAGCAATTAGATCTCCCTCTCAGCCTCTGTTCTGCTGGGTTAAAAAGCCAAAGTTTCTCTTGTCTCCATCTCTGAGATGAAGACCTCCACATTTTCTTACCAGATTAGGTTTTGTCTACAAGTTCCAGTCCATTCTTGAAAATGGGCAACCACAGCTGCAGAAAAATTAGCAGCTTTCTGGAACAATACCAGAACGACTGACCTCAGGCAGTGAAACTGGAGCACAGGGCACAATGGCACAAGCTGCTTTCCTTCCTTAAGCGTGACTCAGTGGGTCTCTGTGACGTCCCACAACTACACAAGCACATCATGTATCCACCCTTGCCCGTGTCACACCATCTCGTGGCCACAAAGAAGTTGTGGCTTCAGGAAAATACCAGCTACAGCTGCATGCCTGCACTTGTCAAAGGAGAAACACAGCAATCATATCAAAGGATGCATTTTAGAGTGGATGGTCTCAAACCTTATTAAAGACAGATGGACTAGAAGGCTAGAACTCTCTTCAAAAGGTGCACCTGTACTAAAGAAACATGGGTGAGTTTTGGGGATTGTTTTCTAAGTCTTTAGTGGCTGGAGCAGACCTGAAATCCTCTCATCAGCTCAGCAAACATTTCTGTAATAGCTAAACAAGAAAAGAGCAGCTGCCTCTGACTGGCATGGAATCCCTTAGATACCCTTTCTCAAAAAGCAAAGCCAAAAATGTTACATGTTCTTGATAAAAGGTTTGGAGCTACTACCTTGACACTCACACATGTACCAGGAAGTCTTTGAATGAAAGGAAACACACTCCTTATTTTCCCCAAATTTCTCTGCAACTTGCGCTCTCCAGTGGCAAAATGAGGACCTCTGTTTTTAAAAATCAATTAAATACTTAAATGAACTTTTTTCAAGATGGTAAAGGTCACAACTGTGATGTTAATGGTTATTTTGCAGAAGATGAAACTTAAAAATGAAAAAAACCAGACCCTCCCATGTGAATCAAACCAGAGAAAGACTTGTTAAGGATTTTATTGCTACATGCTCCCCAATACAACAAACAGTATCAGTAGTGGACACTTTCTAGAAAGAGAAATTAGCTTGGTAGAAAAGAAATCAAAAAGGTACAAGGATTATCTACACCCACACTGTATATATGTAAAAAATAAAGACAGAGAGAAAAGAGAAATTGACTTTTGGGGAATTTCAAACACACCTTATTTGTCTGCTCGAGGCTCAGGGATTGTCTGTGCAATCTGTTTAATACTAATTTATTGGGGCTTCAAAAGCCTTGCAGAAAGGCAGCAGCCATTCTTTTCGAGGTGTCAAGTCAATACTTTGGTGGGTTAGAGGATGCAAGATGCATCTTGCGTAGTGTGGCCATATACTTCCCTGAACTGAATTAACCCACCTGTATTGTCATTTACATTGAAGGTCTTCTGACAACAATTTTCATCCTTATTTCAGCCTAGTGATACCACCTAATCACTACAGATGTTTCTTATCCTCAGAGTCCTAATCTGTTTTATAGCATTTCAGAGGAACATATTCTTTAAATGGGTCAGTCATGAGGACTTTTAAACGGGGAAGCAAAAAATGCACATGAAATTTTAATAGCCTACTTAGGAATTAAAGATGTTGCTAATAAAAAATTGTCATGACTTTTTTTTTTTAAGAATAAGATCAACAGTTTCTCTACAGTAGTTAGCTTAAATTTCTATTCTATCCATAAGACATAGCATGTACAGGTATCTAATTACATCTTTCTATTTTAGCTTGGCAAAAAGAATAGTCAACTGCCCTTAGTGTAAATATTAAGTACATAAAATACTATCAAGAATTCAACTTTTAATAAATAGCTTTAGTTCTCCATCCTATATACAAGTACTTTACAGCAACACACAGGAGAGAGTGTGATTGGGTGGACTGTGAACAAGATTGTTATTGACATAAATTACATTATTGCAGTCAGATGCATTGTGGTTGTGGAGATTTTGAGGTGAACCATGCTGAAAAATAAATATCTCTCTCACTTTTAAATCAATGCTTCCAGTAGGAAAAGAAAAAAATCTGTTTTAAGTCTTGCCACAGCTATTTCTTGTCAGTGGCTATTCTATTGCTGTGATGCTTTTTCAGCTTCAGAAATAACAAATAGATCATCTTAAAAACAGAGGTCATTTTGACTTGTGAACATTACAGTACTTACAGTATATACATGGTTCTCTACACTGGTCTGATCTCTCAGGCAAAAGGAGACTTAAAGGACGGCACTGCTACTCCTAAACTGAAGGAACAACCTGGTCAGTGTAGGCCGCAGGTTTTCATCGCACAGGCATGTGAAATCATTTTTCCAACCTGTGACTGCAATTACACTAAAATGTCTAAATCTGGGCTGGTGGCTATATGCAAGACCCGTACCTTTAGGTTTACACCTTTTTCTTCCTTATTTCAAAAGAAAGCATCACATTGCTGATACTCAAAAAAAGCCCCTTTCCTAGTATCAGTAGATGTAATTCATATGAAAATAGAACTCCTCCTTTTATGATAATGCTGCTTTAAAAATCAACTCTTGGAATGTAAATAAGGCAGTACTCAATGGCAGGCACTTAGCAATTGTTCAGAACGCAAGACAGGTAAACAGTTGTCTCAAAGCACAAAACTCTTAAAAATAATACTGATTTCCCACAATATACAGTATTTACACAACAGCTGCAAATTTGCTCATACAATATCTGTGCATATAGATAAATGAGCAAATCAAGTCTTATGGATTCAGTTGTTCCATTGCAAATGTATTTTGTGTAGTGTAAACATTCGGTACCTCTTGTGGTGGGGCATTTTCTACATGTGAGTGTTCAAAAATAAAAATAAGGAGGTGAGTGCTGAGTTCAGGGCCCCTTTTCCGCACTGGAGCTTGACTGGTGCCCTCAGCAACTTCTGCTCACTGTTAGGAATATTCTTTGGCACTTTCCTCTGATGCATTCAAGCTAGCCAGATAACGCAGTGTGGGAGGAGGATGGGAGCAACTAAAAAGTGAACCAGCACTTCTTGTTCTTTGTATTTACAAGGAAAATAAGTTGATAACCTGCAGTGTCCTGCTTGTGGAAAGCAGCATGCACCATAGTGTCCAGAAGTAAGGAAGTTAAACCCAAAGCCAAACAAAGTCTCTTTCAACGGCTATCCTCCATGAAGAATTCATGGTCATCTTTCCACAGTGGAGGACCTCGAAGGCCATCCCTTGTCAACATGCTTCTTGCTCTTCCTTGAGGTTCTTGATGGAGAAGGAGCACCTGCTGCAGTGTTATTAGCTGGTACCACAGGAACAGCTGGTGCCAAAGCAAGGGCATTACCAAGATTGAGATCGCTGCTGTTGGCAGGTAACTGGTGTAGCAAAGAAAACAGCTTAGAAGTCTTCCTTGCCTGAGGAGCTTTCCACTGTGGAAATTCAGCACCTTTGGGCTTATTGTTTGATGGGGAGACATGTGTATCTGTGTCCTCTTCTGCAAAAGGAAGTCTGCCCAGAGAGCTTCTTCCAGGCAGGAACTGTGCATAGTTGGGCACTAAGGGTGTTGGCATCAAAGCCCTAGGCAGATCGCTTTGATCAAACATCACTTCCTCTTCGGTTTCAGCAGCTTCGGTAAGGAACAGTGGTGGGAGGGTGCTGCTGCGCTTACTGCAGGACTCGCAGCACAGCTTCTTGTAGCCAGGGATGGAACAGTAACGTGCAAGCACTTCCATTTGACAGAAGATAGATTTGTCTCCCATACAGGGTTCATCTGCAAAACAAACATCATGTTGATTGTAAAACTAGTGAAGAGCACTGCAATGCCCAGACAGCATTTAGATGGGCATGGATAAAGTTCTCCCTATATTCCCCAAACGATGGACTACTCTGGATATGCAACCTGAGATGCTTCATCCCCTGACAGAACTCACCACCACCCTAAAAAATAACCCTAGTCAGGCATCAAAGAAATCAGCAGTCACTTTGAAAACGTCAGCTTCTGTGCACACCAGAAGCGAAGAGCTGTGGAAAGGCATGTTAGATTTGCAGAGTGCTACGGACAATTTCCAGTGCTAACCTACTAGAGCTCTCAAACACCAGGCCAGATGTAGCTCTACCCAGCCCAAACCACCTTCAATTCTAGCCTGAGGACATTATCTATCAACATTATGTATTAAAAACAATTAAATCTTTCCTTAAAGAAATAAAATTCCAAGCAATATTTCTCAAAGATGCCTTTTATATGATCTCTTAAACAAAAAGGTTATATAGTTGGATAAAATACATTTCTGAATTTTAACAAATAGGTCAGGCATCAGATGCCTTCGAGTTGTGTGTGGTGTTCCTTTCAGTTAGAGACAAGATCTTAAAGAGGTCAAAGGTCTATTAGAGGTCTCAAAAATGTCAAAGTTTCTTTGAGAATTTGATATTGAGCTAAGAGCACATCAGTACTCAGGCTCCTTCAGATTGTCACATGAACTCAGAGATGAAGTCCTAAATTTTACTATTACCAGGGCTGGGACAAACACAGAGTTTGTAGCACTCATGAGCAGGTGGCACTGTTGAGAATTTCTGTTGTTAGTCTTGCAGTCTATTGTATGGACTATATCAGGGTACATGTTCCCTGCATAGTTTGGTATTCTGTATGGGAAACTGTTTCAATTAAAACTTCACTCATTTGATAGAAATAGTCAAATTCTCAGCTTGTATCTGAGCAGAGCAGTGTCAAGGCACAGAAGAAGATGGAAGGTTGGCTCCAAACATTTGAAATGGCCTGCACTGTTGGCAGATTTTAAAATGAGGAGATTTAATACTTCCTTATTACTCTCCTCCCTATGTCTAACTCATCCTACCAATCATTTATACTGTTATTTATCTGTGTAATTCAAAATATGATGTGCCTTGGTGGCATGAACACCCAACAAGATAATGCAGGGAGGTGCCTCAGAAGGTCACCTGGTCCAGCCTTGCAGCAGGGTCAATGCTATTTGGAAGAGCATCTTGGTGTTTCCAAGTCAAAGCATCTGTAGGCAGAGAGGGGTAATTACCTTCTCACAGACATCTACAGGGACCCTCAAAATAGACTGTGCATTTCAGTGTTGTGTTCCAGCTGAATCTGTCTCTCTCCCACAGAGGACCAGCCCAGCGACTGGGACTCCTGAGAAATACAGGGCATCTGTGTCTCCCCTCAGTCTCCTAATTTGGATACCAAGGCCCTGGCAGCACTCCAGAATCAGACCAGGAACCTACAAACATGTTACACTTCACAGGATATAAAACCAGCAGTGGGGACAGATGAGTAGCTTGGTGCATCCAGGCACTATTCAAACACTTTGGGGCAAAAAGTTGCCATTAGCAGAATTTTCCTAAGATACCGTAGCTGGCTTGAAATGGTAGTGACGGATTTTACTTAAAATAGAAGCATGCAAAATTATAATGGAAAAAGCCAAAAGTTAAGCCCAGCTATTGAGAAGATCTGTTTCATGTCTAGTCCTCCATTCATAGTTAGCAATTATGTAGTCAACATTTTAATGTGCAACAGATGGCATGTAACACCACTTATTAAGCTCTGAAATTAACTTTCCGTACTGTGATATTTTTTCACCTGTGTACAGATGCTGCCTCACCACATGTCAACAGTATGTTAGGCAACCCAGTTTTCCTATTTTAAAATATTAACTGTAGCCCAACCTCTGAATCACTGTAACTCAGCTTAATTCCACTGAATTCTGTAAAACTATACACACGTACATCAGTGGGGTTGTGGGATGTTGTTTATAAAAAGCAAATTATATGACTACAGCATGTAATACAACAATTTTCCATGCTTCCCTGATGTGCTTCCTTGGATAAACGTTTGTTGGTTCTTGACAAGCCTAGCATTAAGTCTGCAACTTTGCATGGGAACGTACGTACACACGAAGGCACTATAAGACTATTTTCAGCAGGAATCTAGCAGGGGCAGTTTGAGGGCTATATCATATTTCATCTAAACTAGAAAAGCTAATATTGAAACACAAATCTTTGCATCATATCTAGAACAATCCTTATGCTGTGTAAATGAAAGCAGCACCTGATCTGGAAAATTACAGCAGTCATCTTGTTAACACACTGCGATTATGTCAGTACATAAGTCAAGCAAATAATATCACCTAAAGTGACAAACCAAAACAGAAGGTACCAAACAATTATTTTTGGGCACCTTATTTGGTCTTTTTCTCTCCTGGTTAATTGTTGTGATATTGGTTTGTGATCATTTAGATTTCATGACTCAAGGGATAGTGCAAAGATTTGGTTTTGTACTTATCTCCTTTCAGTAGGTTCCATAAGTACAATCTTGGAGCTGTATACTCACATAATCCTTCTTAAAAAAATTTTTAGGTTAATCCTGCAAAACCTAGTCAACCGTTTCCTATTCAGTAAGTGAGTGCTTGTATCCTTCCACTGATGTTCACGATAAAAATTCTCCTTCTCACAATTTGTTACATGCTTCATGGTAACTAGAAGACACAACAAAGCATATCGGCTCCCTAGAAAGTCTTTAGAAGATGAAGCTACTAGAAAATAATTTAGATCAACTCAAAACTTTTCACATTAGATTTTAGAATTGACACAGACATCACTGTAAGCCTAAGTACATTGGTTGCTGACAGCATCCTCTTGAGAAATCTCACTTTGAGCTGAAAGTTGGTATTTAGGGACTAAAATTTAAAATGACAGGTGCTTTCTTATTCATTCTGTATCTTGTGTTGCAAAGCAGGGATAGCTCATCTAAAGACTTCTCAAGGTCTATTCTATATAGGCTCTTATGTGGAGTTCATCTATTTGTGCAAGTGCCACAAAATCCATTCTTCTAAATTGGGACAGATAAAGAATTTTGATGGTAACATCACGTATCCAACATGACTACTGCTCAGACCATTGCTTTGGACCTGCAGGATAAAATCCTGCCTCCTGTTTCCTTCTAGTCACAGAGACACAGGAAGTTTCAGTGAAATATCTATGGGAGGTGTCCTCATTTTTCCATGCTACAAGACAGCTCCACTGAGGCATGTGGTGGAAGAGCTGGTGGCTCTTCTCCCATATGCAAACATGTTTTTTCATGAAATAGAAGAGAAATGCTGATATGCCACATAGCACAAAAGAAGTCACACCAACTGTAGCGAATGTTCATGACAACTCCATGAAGATTAAGCTCTCAGCAATCTTGCACTTAAACAGTAATTTGTCAAAAACACTGGATATAGCCTAATGCTTTGCTAAGTCTAAAGCCCTGAAATTAAAAATTGTAATCAAGGCTGTACAGATCTAAAAGTAAAGAAATGCCACGCATGGTCATGCATAAAGAATTGATCTGCATAAATATTACAGGATACTACCACTATTTTAGCTGTATTCCCCCAAAACACAGAACATGGTAGAAACCACATGAGAAAAGTGTGGCAAAAAAGACTATTTGGTCCGAAAGAATACTGTTTAGCTACTTAGTGCAGAGCCTGAAAATCCCAATGCTTGGTAAAAATTATGGCCCAAAACCCTGAGCAGAGTAGGTAGGTTTGAGCTCAGAGAGAGGAGTTGGGTGTAGTGTGTCTGATGAGCAGAATCCCCAGAGAACCTGTGGTTTTTGTCAAAGGTATGAGGGACTGGATTTAGCTGCCCATGCCCTCGTAGTTCACAGCATTTTCATAAAGCTCAGGTTGTGCTATAGGTTTGCTGCATCAAGGCCAGATAGATCAGTGCATTTCCCTCATCATTATTTCCTTTTTTTTAATAGCTGCTGTGATGCATTGCTATGTTATCTGTCTTTAGGAAATGTACCTCAGGTTTCAGAGCCCTGTTAAGCCTCCGCTACGTGTAACCATAGAAATCCTTCATTCCCTGGGGTATGTGAGATGGGGCACATATTAAGCACCCAAGATGCTAATAATACAGTATTAACCAGTGTGATTCAGCTACAAGGCCTGTACAAAGTCATCAACTGCATATATCCAATATAGGTGGATACTAGGTTTTGTTAAGTCAGTGGCACTTGGCTCTGAGTATGGTGAGCAAGATAGAGTACTCTCACACGGAGAAAAAAAGGTTGTGTGCTGCTTAATTACGAAAGGCAGGAATTTAACATTGGTTATTCAAGAAAATCCCAAATGATGCTTAAAGCACGAGATCAAAACTATTTTAATAGTTTGGCGAAAATGCAGCCTTATTTCTTTCAGTTTTGGAAATGTTTTTATCACAAAAAAACCAGAATTTTAAATCTTGTACTTTTTTATAGAGTCACAGATAGTGGTTTGCTCTCATCTGGTGAATACACCAATTCATAACTCTTCATTGCTCCCAGAATTGTTTTTGGCTCAGAGTTCTTTCACTGGCAGAAGACAAATATAAGCAAAAGAAGACACCTTTACCAGATTTGTGGGAAGCAGTTAGGTTCACTCTAGGGAAAAACATGTCGTGCCTTCTAAGAACTCTTAGTCTATTTTTTTCTACTACCTAGTGATCAGAATGTTAGGACTACCATGAGGGATTTAAAAAAAGCAAACTCCAAATGTAAGAGTCATGGACCCAAAGGAAGAAAAGCTTTGTTGCCACTAAAAGCTTGAAAATCTGTTCAAAAAATTATATGAGAGCAATGTAATGAGCACATTCTGTGGTTCTTTTTTTTCCCCCCTTAATTGGCAGGCTTGCAAAACTTATCCTTGGATTTAGAGGTTGAGCAGGGTTTACTTTGAATTGACCTTCACCGCTAGCACAAATTTTTGGAAATGGTCAACACGTATAAACCCCCTATTTCAGCATGTTTACAAGAGAGACCCTGGTGTGTGAGAAGCACTGATCACCTGGAGTTACAGTATCAATAAGGTGCTGGACTAAGTAACAGGGCGTGTTTAGCCAGAAAAAAGCAGGAGAATCTCCAATGAAGGGTGTATTTTCTAGCATGCAAGAGATGAAGGGTGTTGTGTGGTTGTCACCTGACAGTGTAATGCCTTTAAAATACAGTACGAGTTTGGTGGGCACACTACCCATTCATAAACATAGGCTCTACCTTGTCTTAGAAACATGTACACAGGAAGTTCAGCTTCTATCTAGGCCTAACGAATGATACCTGTGTCTAACATCCCTACCCAACACTGTGCTATCCATACAGGCTGCACTGAGACAAGGAATGGTTACCTTCATCTACTGCAGTCATTTTAAGATGTTTTCTTACCATCACAGGGAGTGAGTTTACAAACCCTCACTGATTCTGGCTTTTCTCCATCACACTGGTCGCCAGCACGGCACATGATTGGCCGGGTTTTGGTTCCCTCCCCACAGGTCACAGAACACTACGGAACAGACACAAGGCAAGTCAGGACATTCAGCTTTCCAAGCAACATGCAAAAATGAATGTGTCTAAAATAGCCCAAGGTTGGCTTTCAGGTCAGGCTATACATCCCAGCAATTAGTTTTGAAAGTAGCCTTTAGTGAAGGTTGACATTATGGAGAAATATGCAGAGGAGGAAGACAGTATTTCCCTTGGTTCTTGCTTTCTGTAATGTTAAATTTATTATCAGAGTATATTATGAATTTTGCTACTTATTCTTCCTGTAACCGATACCTGATCTTGACAATGTAACACAAAAAGAACAGAAGGGATAGAGAAAACTCAGTGTTCACTGAGTTAGCTGTATGGATCAGCTGTTCGGTCCTAAGTCATTATAACAGTATCAACACTTGCAGAAACTCTGTGATTGCAAACCAGTCCAAGTTAGTAAAAAATGTTATGCTGTCTTCAGAAGTGAAAAGTTGGAGACTTGGAGAAAAACAAGCAAAATTTCAATGTTTGTCTTGCAGGATTGTGTATCTGATACTGGGAATATTTCATCTGCTGCTTTCTGGAAAAGTCTGGAGACCTGTAGAAGCCCATGAAGCTGGCAGGCATTATCTGCTGCAGATCATCAGGTTTTGGAAAACTCTGTCCAGTGCAGTTGGGAGCTTTCAGCCCAGGCACAGATCCGAGTTTGGAGGCATGAGATGGTCGCAAGGATAAGTTGCTCACTCATGACTGCTGCTTGCCTACCTCAGACCAGGGTCCGGCTTTCCACTGTGCAGGGCATGGTACTCGGTTGCATGGCCTGCGACTTTCAGGGCGATCTCCACTACAATACTTGAAATGGACAGAGCGGTTTGCACCATCGTGAAGAGGTTGAATGCAACGCACAGTACGGATCTGGTAGCCTGAATTCCCACAGGTTTTTGTGCAGTATTCCCACTCATCTGCTGCCCAGCTGCGAATTAAAAATGAGTAAGATACCATCACAACTTGTACCTGTTTTCCAAACTGCTGCCAGGTCGGGCAGCCCTTAGTATACATTATTTTTGTGATGAAACCACTCAATAAGATGGGTAGCCATTCTTATACACGTAGAAAAAACCTCCATCCATAACACAGGAACTCCAGTCTAGAAGGCTATCAGCATCCTATCAAATTTGGCTTGGGTTAACTTCCACACCTACCACAAGCAATCTTTTACATCTTTATGCTAGATGTACTTACAGAGGCTGTGTGCATTCTTGGAGATTGCACATTCTGCGAATGGGCTTTGGCTTTTTGCTGGCTTCACAGAAGCTGCGATGAACCATTTTGTTGTCACTTTTCCTGCGACACCCATATTTGGTGTACTGGAACCCTGAAAAATATTTCAGAAAAATGAGGAAAAACAGATCCTTGTTTTAATTTTTGGTTTCAGTCTAAGTTTTATGGTTTTACATGACAGATATGACGTATTTAAACACACAATTTGTTCAGTTGTCAAGCACAAGATTGCCACACAGCACTCTGTGGATGCTATCATGTGACACCATGATAGGTTTTAAAGGCCAGAAGGGACAGTTACAACCCCTTAGTCTAACCTCTGTGTTACAAATCATGGCACAGAGAGGGGAGAAATTATCTCCTTAATGACAAGCAGCAGGTCACCAGCTAACCACGGAGTGAACTCAAGTCTCAAGTTAGTGTTCTTACTACCAGCACACATCACCTACTCCACTGCTGTATGTAAGAGTTCAAGTTACTTTGACATTAGCATTGCCCATTCCTTCCATAAGAATAATGTACATACCATGAGCAAAGTGAAGGTTCAGTAGCATAAATGTCCGAGTCTGTATTTCCAAAGTGGCTTCGGGTGCTGAATTTCAATACCTAAAAAGGACTTTTTCTTCCTAGGCATGAAGTGTGATGTTAACTGAACCAGGCACTTAGGATATTTTAAGCGTAGGCACCCAAAATAACAAGTTGCTTTTAAAAAAAGGAAGTCCAAGATTTCTAAAGCATTCACTTCACCCACCTTTTACTTTTCCACTTTTGGTAATTTGTCATTCACTACTAGAAGGTGCTACATCATCTGCTTACCTCCACCACAAGGTTTGGAGCACTGTGACCAGCTCTTTAATGCCCACTCGAAAGTATCTGTTTCTTCCTGTAGGACATTGTTGCTATTGATAGTTGGTACTGAATCCTCATGAATGATGTATTTGTAAGTCAGGCTAGATCTTGTGTCATTCTCCCGAGGAATGATCTATTAATAATCAAATGTAAACAGTGGTACAAAACCAGAGCTATTATTCATTCCTTTGCAAAGTAAAGAAACCAAGGCCTGGCCCTTATGGGAAACATGGAAACTGCTAATTAACTAACTGATGGAAAAAAAATTGATTTTCATCTTCACAGTTAAAACTAACCATAGTAAAATCAACACAGAGCCATTTAAAATGAGAGACCTTTCTAGGTTAGCATTCTAAGCTGGCCAAGTAAGACACTGTCATCTAGGATGAAAGGATGGTTGTGGCCACATCATTTACTTGGCTAAAGAGCAGGGCTGGTCTCAAACACGGTTTGATATGCCATGCCCTTTCTGGTCACTGGTCGTGTCCCACTGATGTCAGACAATGCAATATTTGGCTTCTGACTGACATGGTACTGCTGAACGGGCAGCAGTTTACGAGAGGGTAACAGCTAGTGAGACAAGGGTTTCAGCCTATCAGCCATCTCATTGGCACAAGTCTTTCAGAGAGACATTACACCGCAGTGTTTTATCTCAGTGCAAGCTCCACGCTGGCCATGCACTTTTTTAATATAAGATAAACCCACCATATTCCCACTGCTTGATATGTTAACGTACCAGCACAACCACTGCATCGTGCAAGGGCCCATCAGTGTGGAGAGTTTCTATGTCGTCTTCTATGTTGTATTCCCACTCCACGCCCAGGTCGATGAAAGATCGTGATATGGCCTCATCCCCTTTCCCATTCAGAATATAGTGTCCCGTAGCCTGGTTCTTAATTGCTAAAAGGATTGAAAACAGTGGCAGTCGTGCCTCCCATCATATTGTCGGCAATCACGGTGGCTTACGTGAAACTTGACAGGAGATATTATAGAACTCCCTTTGCAAAAAACCCCAATGCACTAGGCAAGTGCTGTAGATGTGTTGGGTCAGAGAAATACCCTCCAAGACCATCTCATATAGCCTCCAAATTCCAGTTTGATGACAGGTGCCTTTGGATATTTGCTTCAATTTTGTACCTCCCTGTCCACATGAATTAGTTATAGATACAGAACTAGACAGAGACTGAGCTACATCTTCCTATGTAGTGTGCACATTTCCTGCATTAGCTTAGCTCCCAAGAAGCACAGGTAGTTGCAAGAAACTTGGGTCAAATCTTCAGAATCCCTTGTCATTCCTTATTTGCATAAAACCAAAATCAGTATTAGTGAGAATGCCTGTTAGTGTAACAGAACCCTCAAGAGACTAGAAGCGTATTTCTTATATTCCTCAAATTATGAAAATGGAACTTTTTCATCACATCTTAGTTTCATTTGGGTACGTATGTACCAAATGCTAAAATCAGTAAGTAAAGAGCTGAGGCATTTGAACCCCTGGGAAACCACTTGGTTTTGGGTTCCTGTACTACACACTGAAAGTCATGTAGTGTGGGGATTATTATTAGGCTCCAATTAGAAGCCAATACGTTAGAAAGCTGAAAAATGTACTGTTCTTTTTTCTGTTGTACAACTTTTTTTCAGTGTACCATAAAACATTATAAAATCTATGCAGAAATATTACAAGTTCCTATGATTACAGTAATGCAAATGCATGAGCTCTGCAATAAGTAGCTTCACAAAGCCATTTGCTGCCAAAGCAAAGCTATGCTTTTCTGAAAGTTACTATCAGGCTATGCTTGGTCCAAAATGAAGCTCTTGAACCTCAAAAGTCATGTTTCCCTCTTTCATGTCATCACAGTTGAAACAATTTTGTTTGTTTGTTTTGGTTTTTGATTTTCTATTCCTACTTATCTGTAATAACTAATCTACCTCTGCCTGAAGGGTTTACAACTCAGACACTGTCCTAGCACGTAAGGAGCTGATTAAAAAGCCATCAAAATCCATGGAAAATCTCACCCCTCTCATGTGAGCTAAAAATCCCTTAAGCGTTAGAAAATGGTAAGCAGTAAGTAATGGAATGAGAACAGTATGAACTGTCCTACATGAGAAAAACCTGAAATGAAACAGACTGCAAATATATCACAAGTTCCCCAGTCATCTTCCCATTTAAAAACCTATTGCTTACAATCTGCAGCAAATAATAATAATTAAAGATACTGAATTTGATTCACATAATAGAATACATAGTTTTTACACTGTCAGTGCCAATTTAAACATGAATGATGATAAGCTTTTGTTAGTAAACATGCAAATTGGGATGAGTTTACTATCTCGAAGAATTCAATATTTGTTTGCTGAGTTACAGTGTGGGACTCAGGTCTTAACATGCAATTCTGAATGCACGTATTTACCCTAAACACTTGAATTTGGTTATCCCATTTCTCAGGTTCTTCTGCATGACTGCCCTGTGCTTCTCATCATGCCTCAAAGCCACACCTGAGGAAAGAAACACTTACCAAGAAAGTGAGGAGAAGCCTCGTCTTCTTGGATAAACACATGTCGAGCACCAGGAGGGATATCAAACATCTTAAGGTACCCTTTGGCATGTGTAGTAGTCGATGGAGAAAGCAGAGATGGAAAGAAGTAACAGCCATGGTTAAGAGCGCACTACATTATCCAGCTTCTACTTGCAGAAGAGGGCATCCATCTTCAACTAAGCAGCATTGTCAGAAAGAAACTGAGCAAATAGTTTTGTAACGTATTTGACAGGACCTCCTTGTGTTTTTCCTCTTTCAAGGAGAGAGGAGAAACCAGTTACAAATCTATTTGTCACGTGATAAGCTACACTGCTATAGGCCATATCAATGAACAATTCAGGCAAAACTATGCTTCCTATGTTCCTCAGCATACAAAGGGAAAACCCACAAGTTTTCCTGGTTATTTTTTCCAAATCCCCCATCAGCCAGGCTGTTAGATTTGAGTTTACTTACTGTCATGTTGGATGGTAATGTCTTAAGTGTGTCTGCTTACTTCTGAAACATCAAAGACTAGAGAAAGGTGGGCATAGGACAGAGTGTATTGTTGCTACACATGAGAAAAGGCTTGTCCATATGGAAGTGCATGCAAACTATTTACAACTCTGAAAGTAAAATGCATCATTTACATTGCTAATGCTTAAGTGAAAGGGCTGAATTCAGCTCTCTACAGCTAAAAGTAAAAAGCTGTTCCCAAAGAAAATAATTCTTAGTTTAAATTTCAAATTTTTATCAGTTCAAACCACAGGTAATCTGTGTCACCTTAAGTAAGTATTGTCATTAGGAAGACTAAAATCCCTCCTAGGGACCTGTCAGCAGGTACTTCTATATCAAGTTTCAAACAAGAGCATCATAAGCATTCTGAGTGCCTGGTATTTTCATATTTCTATTACTTTATGTTTAACAGCTTCAAATTTAATTATGATCTCTGTAGATCCTCCTTCTAAGATTTGAGTAAGTTCCCCCCTGTTTTGTACTCCGCTATGCAATCTTCCTGAGTAATCCAGCCCTTTTGTAGGAGTGTAGATGTAACAAGACTTCAGCATTTGTGCATTGCAAACACAAGACGTAGCATTTCAGTAATTCTGTTTCATCCTGGGGATCCTGGGACTAACCAATGCATCAGCAGTTTGTCATATGCCTGACATACTACAGCTCCTTGGAAAAATTTAAGTGAAGAAAATGAATATGTAAAATCGTGTCTTGGCTGATGAGTGACTGCACAAACAGCATTTGCTAATCTTTTCATTAACTGTCTTTTGAGCATACAAAACAAAGTTTTTGCCTGATTCGGCGTTATCTGTCAATGTCTGCATGGAGATGAGAACTGCAGCAAGAACTCTCAAGTTGCGGTGGATGCCTCTCTTTCTGCAAGCACTTGAAACTTACCCAGCATATTTTTAGACTCCTTTGTTTCAGAAAGGGAAATATTGCGTGCTCCTTTGGGCAAAGTAAATGCTCCTCTTGTCTTCCCTTAAATAGAATGTCTGTAATTAGTGCTATGGGAGCCAAGTCTTGTTATTTCATTGACTATGTCATCAGCTAGACAGTCTTTACAAGATGTGCCCATGCATTTAAAGCAAAATTAGACACATCTAGCAATTTTTAATAGTCAATGAAAGTCAGACCAGTGAAAATTCAGGTAGGTGATTTTAAGTTGGATACTTGCAGATTTCATTCTCCAGAAACTTGAATTCTTTTTGGCACCTCTTGCTTAAATGTTTTCCTGTTGGAAGAGGTCAATTAGTCTTTTTAATGACTAGATTGCCAAAGTTATGGTAAAACAATACACGTTATAAAACGCTTCTATTGCTTTCCTAAACATTTCCAATTAAGTGGCTGATCAACAGCTATCTTCCCTGACCTCTCTCCTAGCACTGTCACTTTGAGTTGTCATGCTTTCCAGACGCTGAAAATACTGTGCAAACATCCAGTCACACGCTGACGCCCCAGAAGACAATGCAGTGGGTCTCAGTGGCCCACAGGCAGAAATGCTGAGCCAGAACGTGGTGGGGTCAGTAGCATGTTTTGACCACTGCCTCTGGATTGCTCTGTTCATCTCCCAGGGAGTGAGAGTGAGCCAAACCACAGCTAGGAGCTGCAAACTGTTGGTGTAGACAACAGAAACCAGACTCATCAGAAAAGGTTCTTATTGGACTGGATTCAGAGTTGTGACATGAATATCCCCTCTGCTCCCAAACTTTTTAAGTGAAAAAAATCAGCAATGCTTTTAGAAGGCTGAGCACTTTTTTTTTGGAAAGCACAGTAGCTGGGAGGTCCAGAAATACACAGGCCTATATATGAGGCTCAAGTCATACTGCTAAGTCCATTGCTGCCAAAGTTTGAGTGATTCTTGCATTATTGGGTGTCCAATCCATCAGCCTCCAGAGAACCGTCCCTTTCAGAAGGGCTCTCTACTGTAGTTTGATAATTACAATCAGTAAACTTTTCCAATTAGTAATAATTAATAAGTATTTTCAGCAAAATATTTAATGTATTTTATATCCAGTCACACATGAACTTATCTTTGTCCAAGTTTAGTTCGGCTGCTCACTGTCCAATAGTAATTATTAATGCTGCAGTAAAGCTTGCTTCATGGCAGCAATTACCAGCCTCTAAACTGTTACTGCAGATATTCACGTTATCTACGCCTTAGCCTGTCTCTACTCTGTCTTAAAGCACTTAGTTCTATCAGACATTTCTATTCCTGAAATAACTGCTCCCAGTCATAAAGGAGATAAGTATCCCCGAGTAGCTTCCCCAGACTGAAAATACAAAATAGTCACAGCAAAATGTACAGGATAATACTGCCTTGGCTTAACAAATAACTGACTAAATAGAAATTTTTGAAGACGTCCAAGCAGATCTTCAATTATTTTTGATAGGTAATGTGTTGCTAAATACCCCAGAGTACAGTCTGAAAATTTTTATCTAGGTCATTCTTAGTTCTGAGTTAGCAGAATGCTATCATATGTTCCACTGCATGTCAGCCATACAACTTAAAGGGTATTAGAAATGCAGATTCCTGTCAAAATGTTTTTATATTTGCTTCAGAACTCAGCTGAATTTATTATTGACTGAAGGGCTAGAATTTGTGAGAAAGCATCATACAAAACCAACTTGACATGAGGATCCCATACACTTATTTCATATGCACAGAAATTCAGACTTCCATTTAAAGCTTGTTGTGCTTCTTGTTGTGAGAAGAAAAACTTGTAAAAAGCTTAACCTTTAAGGGGAAATAAAAAAGCTTCCTCTAGTCCTCCTACAGATGGAGGCATGCTACAGTTAGTCTCAGACAAAGTACCTTGACAACTTCTGCATTTCACTATTAGAAGAATGGTTCATTTTTGTTTTGCTAAACTCAGTGTATCCCCACTTTTCAGAAACATTGTCTGGCTGGGAATTTGCAAAGAACAACTAAACACGCTCTGCATGGTATTTCTTGATACACTTGACTAATCAAGGTTTTTTTTAATAAGTACTTCAAAGGACAGAAATATGACACTGTTTTAAAGATGTCACTTCTTTATCAACAACTACGCTATTTTTGCTGATTAGTTTACAACTTGTGTTTTGCTGCTTTAAAATAGGTTGCATTTCTGACCAGTCCGCAAAAGCAGTAAGTAGGACAGAAACACCAGAGGCAACAGAAAAGCTATCCAGATACATAAAAATGAGATTCCTACCAAGCTTTTTGGGAGTGCGGGTGAAGGTTCCCTTCACAGTTCGGCAATGAGAGTTGTCTCCGCCACAGACGCCACACTTATCTTCAGCCTTGTTGGAACCGATTTCCTTGTCACAACCCACTTTCTGCAGGAGGGAGAACCAAAAAAAGAGAGAAGGCTTTGTCACTGGCTCTAAGTTTTAATTGTGGTGGGAAGCAATCTCAAAATTAATGCACAAACTACCACCCAACACTGACCTATTTTATTTAAACACAAATTACTTGCAAATCTGGTGCTGGATAATAGTTTCCAGGTGAAAAATAGGAATTGATTCTAGCTTTATAGTCACTGTACTTCAAGGCTAAGAAAGATGGGAAAGACAGAAAAATAGACACAATTCTTTTCAGACACAAAACTAAGTGCACAAAAGGCAAATGAACCAATCAGTTGAAGAGAAGTGGAGTATTTCCATGGAATAGATCTGTGCCATTGCTCTAATTTAATTTAAATCTCAAGGAATTATGAGGAATATGATGCTGCAAATATTTAATTCAGAAACGTCTGCAAAGTCCATTTCTGCATTGTTGATGGAGTTCTGCAGATTGATTCCAAACAAAGTTGTTGGTAAACGCAACAGCACATTTCAAACTCCATAATGACCTTGGGAAGCTGTCACTCACCACGCATTCTCCACGAACGCAGATGCTGTAGGGATCTTTATAGGAACAGCGAGTCCCATCATGTGCCAACTGTTTCATATAAGCAACATCTCCAGTTTCTTTGGATTGGCAGTACAGGTGACATCTCTTACTAGCTGCATAGTGAGGAAAGAGAAGTAACTGCATAAATTAACAGCAATCCAGATGTGCCTCAGGAAAATATCCCACTAAAGGAGTGAAGAGAATATGACAGAAATAGAAAGGACCTTAAACAGCTGTGGGGGACAAAAAGCAACTAATCTGCTTTTCTGTGAATTATGGGCCTATCACTATGAGATATTCTCACAGAAATCAGTTCCTTTCTGAAGAGGCTCCTAGGACTGGGTTCTTGACTATGCTGAAAGCAGCTTTCGCTCCGATCCTGTTGGTAACAGGGCTGAGTTTAGGAAGTGACAGGGATGCAGAAAAATCACAGTGGAAAATTTGATCTGTGGGAAGATGGTGCTAAAGCCAGGTGAAAAGCACAGAAGATGTGGATCTCTATCTTTTTTCAAAAATACCAGCTGAACACATTCTTCCTGGTCAATGTCTGAATCTAACACCTTAGCCATCTGTGTCAAGGGTATCTCAAGAGATGCAGCTCCACAGCACCTTTCAGTGCGCTAGGAACCTGTCTTTGTGCTTTAAGCTGTCCTTGTCACTCAAGGTAATTACTGGGTTAGATTAATGTCAGCAATGAAGACTGACAGAATCAGGCTGAGGCATATCTATAAGAGTAGGAAAATGCTAAGAAGGACTTCTCAAGTAGTGCCATTAGAAAAACAAACACTGTTACTACTTTCAGTGGAAGTAACTAGCAGCAGCCACAATTAAGTATTAACACTTTGCACTCAGGTAGATGAACAGCCATATGGAAGAGAGGGCAGGAAGAGTCTGTCATGACCCAGTCAGCGGCTTTCCACACTTTGCCCCAACAGCAGAGAGCCAGAGCTTGCCAGTGCAGTGCGTTAAATGCTACCAGCACCCACCAGCTACTCTGGCAGGAGCTGAGGGCCTCAAGCCTCTTGCTACATCATGTTCTCACTAAGAGAAGGATGAAAGTCAGGGGAAGCTAGTTCGCCTAGGGTTGGGGAAATTATAACTGTCTCGCATGGCACTCCCTCTTTCCCTCTGGGGCCATCCTTTTTTCCTCCTTTTTAGTCTCACCACTCGCTGAGACACTGATTACTTCTAGTCTTTATGTGGCTGAATGAACAAGATCCCTCATAAGCTCTGTGAGATTCCAGGACTGATTTGTGAGAAAGGCAAATAACAGAACTTACAGTCAGGATGTTCATATGGCAGCCAGTGGTGTTTGCTGTTCTGATACTCAAAGTGGGAATTGCGTTGCTGACATTGCTGCGCTCTAAAGTCCTCAAAGTGCTTCGGACACTCCTCTGTATTGCAAAGTTGAAACTCAAAATTGACACCAGCACAGTCTTCACCTCCATTAATGGGCCTGTGAAGACAAAATATTCAGGAGATTCTAAAACCCACTGGACATTAGATCTGGGGATTTTTCTTCTGTCTGTGAAATTTCACTATATTTTAAGAGACAATTTTGCAAAAAATGGGGTATGAAGTGACAGTAATGGAACCAGAGCAGGTACACTGCACAGCTACACACTTGCAATATAACCTTTGTGCTTGCCTGTGCATAGGCTGAAATGCAGAAGTAATACGTGAGCACATATATGCTGCCAAAAGTCATTTTACAATTAGAGAATATCTAAGTTTACCCTGTAGCTTGCTGAGCTCACACAGTATGTATTCTTGACTCTCTTACACATAAACTAAATCCTCAGGATGGTTTTCCCCAGGCTTTCCTTTGGAAATTCTTGAATTCTCCAAAAATGACCCTGGCTCCCCGCAAAAAGCCATGTTTCAAGGGGCTTGAACAGAACATGAATTTTGGCAGACACAACATAAATGCCACTTAAACTGACACCTGTAACAATTCCCACTTGACTGGAACTACCATCTAGACAGAAGACCTACATTGGACTGTTGCACTGGCGTGTTCGAAAGCGAACTCCAGTTCCACAGGTTCGTGAGCAGGAGCCAAACTTTGTCCAAGGTCCCCAGTTGCCATCCTGCTTCAGCTGGTTAGTGTTCTTCCACATACAGTGACCTTTATAGCACCACTGAGAAGTTGGGCAAGGAAAACAGATGAGAACAGAAACAAAAACCAAACTCACTGTATAAATGTGGTAAAATATAAAAGAACACAGAGGTGAACTCATGGGCTGAGAAAGGACATCTGAGAGAACAGACTGCAAGCAGGGACTTTCCAGGGGACAAAGGGAGTGAGGGTTTATGTACTTGGAGTTTGAGGGTACCTGATCCCCACCCTTGACAGCAGCTGTTCCATGACCGAGCAGGCAGCGCTGCTGAATGTGAGCCTGAATTGTTCCATGGGCAGGTACAGGAAGCTCAACATGTTCCACCCCACTCTCCACTTAAATGAAGTCTTTGTATCGTTTGAGTCTTAGTTGCTACCACCTTTTTAAAAATTTTAATGTTCTGAATATTAGCAGGATAAACCTTTTGCTGAGGATTAGTATGTATTGTTGGTTTTCTTTTCCCCTCATAGTGGCCAAATATGCTTAAGCAAATAGACTGGAACAGACGACTAGTCACTGAGCAGGGTGTGCTTTTGATGCTTGCTAGGGCATATGCAGATGGTATAATTTGCTTTCGTGTATCTCAGAATACATGAAATCTGCTAAAATATTTATCTGAGAGTAATTTTATAATTAAAAATGAATTAGCAGCAGGACACCCAATAATGGGCATATAAAAGTAAAAAAAAAAGAGCTAATCCTAAGCCTACACGAATATTTAGCTATGGGATGTCTGGACCACAAACACTAAGAAGCAGTCCTACAGTGACCATGTTTTCTGCTACCATGGATTGCTCATGGCATTTTATGGACTCTTGGCAGATGAGACAAGAATACAAAAAACATAACAAAAAGGCTACAGAAGAGGGAGGCTGAGAGTGGGCTACACCTCAGCTGTGGTTTCAGTGTCCAAAATTTACTTTGTACTATGGCAAACCTTCACAGTTCACAGAACACCAAAAAGGGAGAGCACAGCTCCCTCTTTTGCCTTCCTCTGGCTCCAGGGAATTGCTCTGCTAGGCAATTCCTTGTCTTCCTATGTGCCCTTCAACCCAAATAAATGCATCTTTCCCCGCCCCCCCCTCCCCCGCTTCTTCAATACAAACATAGCAAAACCACAATACTCACTTTCCCAGGGGCACATTCTGTGCCATCAAGTGGAGGTCCTTTCTTAGTCTTACAGAAATATGGGTTATCTGGATGGCTACACCACAACTGCTTGCATGGGTCAAAGGTTCGGAACTGAAATGCAGAACATTTATGAGATGAAACTCAACATTAGGTTATTAATACTTTTCAGATAAGGATTCAACTCACCCAGTCAATTCATCTCAAACACATGAATATCCACAAGTACAGTATCTTCATAAAGAAAAGGGCACTGCTTATTCCCTGCATCCTCTAGTCCTGAGCTGGTGGCATGAGGAAAGGTGGAGACACGAAGAAGTGGGAAGAAAGTGAGGTTTTTTCCCGTCTTCCTTAGGATCAATACCACAAGTCTGTGTCATGTGGACTCTGCTGCTGTCTGTCCACTTGACTGTTAAACCAAATTACCCAGAGGACTGTGTTCCACCCATAAATATCTCTCTCCTCTTTATAGATCTGTTTAAACTATTCCATTAACTGCTCTTCAATTAGGAGAAAATGTATATATTGCAGCTTTTAAATAAGGCCAGACACCAACTTGCTAAATGGACGTTTGTCTTCACAATGACTGCCTTGGACATACCGCTGTGCACATTTTATAGCCAACGCCAAAATCAAAACGGCACTGTTCATCCATGGAATAATTGATGCCTGGCAGTTCAGGAAGCTTAGGCCAATCATGTTTGAAAGGGTCATCAAGAAGACAGTCGTAAGAGCTGTGGAAAGATACACATGAAAAAAAAATCATGAGGAGATGTGGTATTTTTTTTTCTTGATCAGCAAGATCCAAGTACTTACTCTTACTAAGGCAATACTCCTTTTCTCCGACCTGCTGTCCTGTTTACTTATAGTTATTGCTCCCCAAAGTATCACAGTCCCTTCTGTAGGAATACTGCCTAGTGCAACATGACAGACCATTGGGTGGGAAGATCCTACAGCAAAATCCCTGCATTTGCTGAAGACTGTGGAGAAGCATCTCCAGGTCTTCCTTGCCCTTGCAAAACATGAAATTTGCACTTTACATTCCTGTCACTAGAGGTAGAAAACAAACACTTCCCCACTCTCAGTGCCAGAGGGCAACATCTCAATGTGCTTCAACTTGAGGTAAGATTCCTGATATAATGCCTAACACAAAGCATGCTTAAGTCACAGGGAGCCTTTCCACTGACTTCATGGAGCTTTGAAACAGGACAGCAGTCTGAAAACAGGCCTTCTTAAGCAAAACCTACTGTATTCACAGGGCTGAAGCCCTGCCTATGCAAAGGGCAAGAACAAGGCTTGCTTTTTCTTCATTCCTGTTTAACTCTGAGGTCTCTAGCAATACTGGTGGGCTGCTCCTCCTGCACTGGGGTATTTCACTTGAAGCTCTAAGGTCTCAATCAATTACTATTTTATGCTTTGTCTTATGAATAAGGTTTCCTCTGTAGGAGATGTGGGTCAGCTCATGAAGTTTTCACTCAGTTTTGACTGGCAAAACCAGCCATTTGCAATGGAGAAGGAAGCCTAAGTAAGAATTGGATGAAGAGGAGCTCTGAGGCCCCTGTATGGCTGTGTTTGTAAAAAGGGCTTCCACAGTCAAGAGTCCAGTTTATGACACTTGTGCCTGTTCTTCCACACTGGGGTTGCCTCCCATTTCCTCTCTGCTGTCTAGCAGAGGGCAGCACACTGGCCCCACATCCCGGGAACCGCAAAGACTTCTCTTGCCTTTAGTAAAACAACTACCGCTGAGTGCTGACAGGTCCTTACTGTATATATCTTTTGAGTTCTTGGCCGCTGCATCTGGACCAGTGGTAACGATGAAAGGCAGCCTGCACCAAGGGAGCCATAACACTCCCCATTGCTGTCTCATCCCCACATCTGTTCCCTTGCCCATCGTGCTCCATCCCCAGCCTGTAACAAAGAACCAGTATCAGAGCCCAGGCAGTTTCTGCTCTTCAGCTGGTAAAAATGCTGTAAAGAAAACAGTTTCTCATGTGCACATAATGACGCAAAACAAAATTGTTCTTTGCATTCTACAGATATCACCTGTATTTCAAACGGATCTTCTCTGATGCCAAAAGGTAAGGACTCTCTGAATGTTCTTTCATTTATACTTTGTTTTAATTGTTAATACCAGGAATGAACTAACTAGATGATGATGACTTCCTATGCTTCAGATGAAGGAAAAGTTATTCTGCTTGTTAGGGAGCAGATCATTCAGACATTGAACTGTTCATGTTTGTATAGTCATTTATCAAAAGCACCTATTTAAATACAGAGCTAAAGCAGTTACCAGGTTGCATCTCCACAGAGCTAATATTGTTAGCATGTTACATCTCCAAGTGTGCACCTGTTACAGCTTAATACACAAGTGACTTGGTCATCTCTGGTTTTGCTAAATTCCTTCTGTATTACTTGGACACTGTCAGAAAAACCCAAGTAGCCTGCACTGCTTAAGGAAGATAAAAATGAGACCCTCAGTGCTTGACATCCATTCATCCAGACAGCTGAGATCTTTGCTTAATCAGTTACTCCCAACCTAACATCTTATCATTCTTGAAGAAGTGCCCAATCTAACAAATTAGCACTTTCAATGAGAAGGAAGTAGTTAAAGATGCTTGACAAGCTACTGTCTCCACTACCTGGGCATTCCACCTTTCTTACTGACCTCTTCCTCACCCTCACCCTACAGAAAGCAAGGTCCCCCTCTCTCTTCCCCTTTCCTTTCTTCACCTACTTATCTTTTCATTGCTGAAACCACTGATGGATATCAAAATAGTACAGCTTTCTTATAGCCATTAAAATTAAACCACCTGAGGCAAGCAGGAGATGGAGCACCATATTTTCTTGGTAATCTAACATTGAAAGTTAGACTTACACATGACCAGTTTCATGAGCAACAACAAAAGCTGATGAAAACCCATCCTCATGGTTGAGAGTACAGCTTCGGACAGGGTGACACATGCCAGTAACAGGTGCATATCCTGTTGAAAGAAAGCATGTCTGATTTATTTACCCATTACATTGATTTTACATGAGACACCCCAATAAATTTACTACCTGAGAAGAAGCGAGGATTCTTTTCCTTTGATGGTCATTTTTCTCTCTCTCTTTGCAATTGTTGTCAAACAGAGGAAATGGCTCTGACAGACTGAGATTGATTCCACAGACATCTGTGTTACTTCAGGCACTTACAAATTTATCACCCAAAATGTACAAGGTTCCCATACAATTAAAGGGTAGAGCTGTAGGCTGAGGTTTTTCACCCATGCTTGTATTAGTACCTTCATGTGCATAGTGCTTGTCTTTTCCTCAGCAAAAGCGAAAATCTTTCTGAAGACATGGAAGTCTGCCTGACATCTCATCCCAACCGGTTTTACTCCAGGCCTGCAAGTCCAGACCTGAAGAACTCAGACCCTGAAAGATGAAGGGAGCATGGAGATACTGAACACAAATATCTAAAGCATCTCCAGCTGAATAGCCAAAACACAGTGCATTTTTCACCTACCTGGAAAAGCAGAAATTTACTTCAGACAATAAGGGTTCACCAGCAAATGAGAACACAAGCTTTCTTGCTAAAGGGCATTTCTGACTGAAAGCAGGTCAGTCTTACCTTGGTGCTAGGTGAAGATTTGTAAACTCTGGACATTAGAGCTGAATGTACTACTGACACTACATTAAATTATATATGTATTACACTGCTTCTCCATAACTGGATAGCGCATGGGGGCCTTTTCTTCACAGGTACATTGCAGGATTTGAGTCTGAAGGTGCAGAGGATGGGCACAGCGCTAGAGCAGACTCTGGTGGCTGGCAGAAGGGATGGAGCCATAGAACCAGCTGCAGTGCTGGAGCAGGGCATGTGGCTGAAGCAGCAGGAGAAGCTCCAGAGTTTTACAATAAGAATGTCTAGGGACTGACACAAGAAACATTCAAGGAGGAAGCAGGACTGCTAGTGTGTTCAAGGAAAATGAGGCATAGAAGGCAGAGGGTGTTTTTGAATGCCTAATACTAGATTTATTGCATTGGAAGCCATTACATTTAGTAAGAGTGCTTTGCTTCAGAAATTGCTCTATTTTCTAGTCCCTTTTTTCCACCTGCAAGTAGAAGCAAGAAGTGTGCACAGCCACAGGAACCCTCAGTCCTACCACAGACCACAGCATAAGAGATGAAAGTGCTTGTTTGGTCTGGAGAAATCGTTATAGGATGCACATTCTGCAGTGTAGCTACATGAGAACCAATGAAATGAAAAAAGGGACCAATTTGTTGCAATGCTGCACAGAGCAGCAAAATTTTAGGACTCTCAGCCAGACTCTTATTTATCTGCATTGAATTTTTGTGAATTTACTTCCCATTATCATCAGTTCCTTGAGTCAGAAAGATTAATGCAGGTATCAAAGTAACTAGTATGCTATCTAGAAAAAGAAATCTACAGTGAACAATACAATAAAATAAAAGCAAAGTTCAATGCAAAGTGCATTGAGCATATCTAGTGATCCCTGCACACACACAAACACCTGGTGTTTTAAGAAGGTAAATAGCTATTTGCTTACATCTCTCAAGTAAGAAACTTAGTCTGCTACAGTTAGATATAAATGGAAAGGACTACCATGGTAAGGTCTACTTGCTTTTTTAAAAGTATGTAACATGAATGGGAGGAGGGACATGATCAGGCTGTCCATGTGGGCCTTTCCTAGAGCCAGAAGAGGGAACTGAAACTTATGACGTGTACATGCTTTCCCCAACAGGATGGGGTTTCGATATATCTTTAAAATTGAACACTGCTTTAACTATTTGCTGAATGAATTCCTATGTTGCTTATTGTCTCAGGACCACATAAGGCAGTTTTCAAATTTTCCCCTTTTCTGGCAGGCACCAGCTGAAAAGCACCAAGTCCAGATAGTTTTGCTTCAGTCAGCTGCATTACCTTGCATACCAGCCGGCCCAAAATCTTGCCTGGTTAAGAAGATGGCGTGATCATGGTGCTCAGAGTGATTGGGGTCCGACTTCTGCTGCTGATATGCCCAGCGGCAAACGTTCTCCAAGCTTCTCGAGGGATTCCCCCTTTCAATCAAGCTAATGGACTGAAACAGCAACACATTAGACCCAGGAGCTGCTCAAGGTAGGAAATTTCTCTCTTCCTAAGACCCTGTCACTCTAAGTCATGATAACCTCCTTTTCTATGAGAAAAGAAAACATGTATGTTAACTGTGACCGTGCATGTGTAATAGCACACCTTTAGGGTTTTTTTGAAGACAGTACAATGAGTGTTCACATCATTTCTGAAAATAATGGCCTTTATGTATAGAGACTGTATGTGCAGGAGGAAGACACAAGATGTTGAATCTGGGCATTTTTATTTCTTTTGTTGAAACTTGTTTAACTTCTGGACTGCCAGATGACAGTGTGACTGGTTGAGATAAGCTATGACAAAGTAGTGACACACACAGCCTGTGTGGAGGAAGTGAATAATATAAACACACAGGACAGTGCCTCAGCTGGTGCACAACACTGTAGTGCCAGTAAATGTGTACTGATTAACACAGATTAAACATCTGTTTCTGTGAGACTTGCTACAGTGTGTGCTTACAAGCTCAAGAAATTTTCACTGCAAGACAAACATCAAACTGGTCTTTTGACTGGTCCAAATTCAATATCTGAGTTAAGTGGAACGGATATGATCTCTATCAAATGCTAAACAGCATTAGCACTTTCCTCTCATCCTGAACCATTTAATAAGCATCTGTTTTTAAACTCTCTGAGAGTGTTTTACAAGCAAAATCAACATGTTGTTACAAGTACTCTCAGTGGAGTACAAAGTGGAGGTGTGTTCTGTGATCCGGTAAAAGGAGTATATGCAAAATGAGGAAAGGGGATAGTTACACTGGCAGACTGGTTGGAGGGGGTGCACCAGCAAGCTGTGTTGGTCAACCAAAACAATTGCTTCTACAAAACTGATTTAATTCCCTGACAACTCACAAAGGCAAGAACTGAGGCTGTAAGCCTGGGCAGGCTGCACCAGGCCTGCACCCATGTCACAAAGGGACACCCATGATCAGCCTCAGGAATGAGGGCGCAAGCACATTTAGCACATGCCAAGCAGGGAAGGCAGCTCTCTGGAACCTGCTGTTGAGTAGACTTCTGTTTCCACAGCAGTTCATGTGATTCACATGGACTATAATTACAAAGAAAAGGAAGGCAGAGAACTGGTTCAAAGGCTTGCTTACCTTTGCATACCCCAACATGATCATTCGGACCAGCACAACATTTATGTGAACACCCAGGGATTCATCGTGGTAAATTTCATTCACCTGAGGGGAAAAAAAAAAAGAAAAATTGAAAAGAAAAAAAAAATCACTGATGATACCAAGAAAAGTCCTAAGGCCATGTATGTGTTCTTTCTTATACCACGACAGTCTTCTTAGAAGAGGATTCAAGTCTCAAATAATTTCCACGCAGTGAGAAATGTCAATACATAGCCCCTCACAGAGAACTTTCTGAAGCACAAGTCAAGACCCCTCTCAAGTTTAACAGCCTTTGGATTAGGGCCAATAGAAAAGTTGATTTGGGGAAAAAAAAATACTTTTAAGTTCAAACCCTGCGAATTCTTATCTGAATGCTTAATTTCACTCATTTGATAAACATGATGAGGGAAATGAGGTTATTCCTCAAAGCAAGGCTATAGCAGTGTGTTTGAGTTCACTGAGAGAATTTAAAAGCAGTTAGACTTTGCCTTAACAACAGGTAAAACCATCACCATCCGTCCCACATACCCACCTCTGCTATGCCATCTGGCCACTCCAGCTGTGGATGAATTCCAGATTCTGTTCCTGTTTGCTTGATCAATCATTTGTCTCAATTCAATCAGTTTAAATACGTGGGATGAGTATTATAACAAGGAGAGTGAGCAAGCATATTTTTGTTCATTTTCTAAAAGATTCAGCTGCCAGTAGTTCTCACTCAAGGAACTGTGTTGTTAACTTCAGCATAGGCTTGTCCTTGGAAAATACATGAGGATTTGACTTAAAGCCATTTTTGGATTCTGAAGCTCTAGGTCAGGAAGGCAGAGTATTTAGACAATGACATGAATAATGAGGCTCCATTTCTGCACACAAGTAGGCATGTGTTTAGCTTTAAAGATAGTACTCTTGATTCTAGATCAATCTTAAAATTAATGGGCAAAGCATTTCCAAATCCCAGACATGCTTTGGAAATTTTCATCTGAAAGTTTTAAAGTGAACAGCATTGCCAGAGGCATAAACGCTGTATTATACCTTACAGAGTAATATCTCCAAATATACTAGATTTCTGCAAGTCAACACTTTCTATTAACAAAATTCACCAACTGCATGAAAGCATGTGATATTTACATGATCTAGAAAGACCTACTACATTAAACATTACATTAAAACTACATTAAAAGACTTAGTACATTAAAAACAACTGCTAGCCTGAGAAAACGCCCATCCAAAAGACAACCTCATGAGACCTCAAAACCCTCGTCCTCAAGGAGTGCAGAAAACATACATGAAAGAGCCCTCAGGGCTCCACAGCTTTGCAGCAAAGTAGGTCTGCAGAGGTCTCCAGTGAGATCTGTACACATCACTTAAAGGCTCAATTTTTATTCTAGTCTAAGAAGACATTTCCAAAGCAAATAAAGATTAGATAGTCACTTCCTCCGTTAGTTCTAATGCTCCAATAAATTTTGGTCCCATTTAACACCTTCCAGCAACTCTTGCAAACCAATAACATCTCAAAGAAATCCAGTATCCAGCAGTTTTGTGAAAATAAGCAGCTGATTACAAGTAACACTGCAGTTCCACTGAACAACCGAAATATCTCGTGGTGGGTTTTGTTTTGAAGAATTTTTTTTAGAAGCAACTAATACTGCTACCCTAATTTTTCAAGATAAATTAGAAGTATGTAGTCACTTTTGTACTAAGAAGAGTACTTGTGGAAGTGAAGTTAAAAACCACAGAATTATGCAGATGGGTCAAAAATTGTTCTCCTTGAGTGAGGACCTTCCTTGTGTCTGGGAAAGTGAGAAAGATTCTGCCATCAGAGTATAAATTAGGGGGCTAAAACATCTGCGGATCATCAATGAAGTTACTCATGCCCCTCAAAGCAAAATAAATATTATATTATGGGTAACTGGTGAAAAATAAACACCACTGTTCAGAGATGGGTATACTGGAGCAGGAGTTAGAGGTTTGATTTTTTCTTTTTTTTTTTTTTCCCCCCAGTCAGGCTAAACAGAACTTCCCCTTTCGTCTCAGGAAAAAGATCATTCTGAGTTGTCCAGACTGTAGGACCTGGAAGAATGATTTCAGTCCATGTTTTTTAAAAATGTAATCACTTTTAGGACCAGCTGAGAACAGACTGTCAGCAGGACAGTTTTACATGGAATGAGAATGTAAGTCAGAGTGCCCATCTTGTTAAGCAATTATCTCTAAGTTTGATTAGTCATTTCATATTTTCTCCCTACTAATGCAATAGTATTGCTCCCACAAAGGTTTGTGTCAGAAAAAACAGTAACAGTGTCCCTTGTGCCAAGAAACAACTAGCATGACTTTCCTAGAGACAAAAAGGATCCTGGAATTGACCTAAAGATTCAAGTCTTCAAGATTTCTCCATAACACCATTTTTTACCCCACTACAGGATTCATATATATTCTTATGACTTAGACACAGGAAATTTGGGAAACATGTTACCTCACTGGAAGGCCACAGATCTTAAAATAAGTGCGGCAAATATCAGCGTAGACTGCAGCACTTTCCAACTGCTGTGACTGCATCTACACTGTGGTTAGAATAGCAAAAGAAATTACATTTCAAGATACTGGTACAAAGCACATTGATAAATCACAGCCCAGTAAGCTTGATTTGTCTGATCCAAACTTGTGAAACACATCACAGATGTCCAACTGGCCATATAGCCTAAGGGGAAACTGGCTGGATTCTTACCTGTCACAGAAATTGCTGCCTCTTGACCCACAGTCAACCATACATTCTCCAGCTACGTTAGATGGTTCCTCTAAGTACCTTTTGCAGTATGAGCTGTTGGTAGCTGGCCTTTCAAATTTGGGCCAGCCAGCCAGCTGCAGATGCACAGCTGGTTTTGTGCAGGTACCTTGCAATTCCCTGTAAGGGCTGCCCATCAGCACCCACTGACCCATCCTCCATGGTGCACAGGTAGGGGCTGCAGGCTAATCTAAGGCAATCTGCAGCCCTTGCCAAGGGCTGAGATCCCAAATGACTTGGAGGAGTAAACCACCTTCCCAGCAAAGCCCCACCAACCATCACAGTCTCCTCAAACCAGCTCCCAGACCTGCTCACATAACTGTCCGTTCTGGCTTTCAGCTGCAGGAGGACTAAGAGGAATTGTGGCTGCCAAGTCGAAGCACCAAGAGACATGGGAATCCTGGACTCACCCTTGTTCCTTTTTTCATTACTGGCTGACCCAGACTGAGTTTGCTTTCCTATTCTGTGTTTCAGGTCCTGCCTGTAGCGACCTCTGTTAATATTTTTTGATGAAAATCTCAATATGAGAACAGCATGACCTTGTTTACCAGCTCTTAATTTCCTTCTCTTAGAATGGATGGCGTCTTTGATGACTGTTCTAAGTTACCAAGATATTTCAATAGAAATAATTTAGGAGTAACTGAACAGGCTGAGGAAGGTTACAGAAGTTTCTTCACTGACATCTTCCTGTGTCTGCTCACTCACAGCAAGTTCTCTGCTAACATCAAATGCTTCATTTGACTTGCTCTGGGGACCATATAGCTTCAATGACTTTCTGTTTGTGCCTTGTTGAAACTAGTTACATTTCTGTATACAACTTGCATGAAGTAAAGTGCAGTTTCTGAATTAGTATTCTGCAATGAGGAGAGTTGAGTAATTCAGAATTTAATGATTAATGCCATCAGTTGCCTCATCGTTCACATCACTGGAAATGAAACAGCTTTGAAAAAAATAGTCATCTACTGGTCTGCTGACTATCCACATGAATAAATCACTAGATTAAATGGCAAGGAGTGTGTTGAGCTCTTTTAGAGACACCTTCATGTGCCACCATTCGTCTTTACCATAGGCTGAGGGAAATAGTAGATTAAAATTGATGTAAACTGATATGCAGGAGAAGTGAATGCTTGATGACAGTATCCTATAGGAACAGCTCCCTAACTAATAACCTTGACAGACAACAGGTAAGCTATAAGCCTGACAGCATCAAATATTTCTGTTAATTTTCAGAGTTCTGAAGTGTGGCTTTGAAGGAGAAACAGCTGACGTAACCTCTTCAGTCTCGTGATGAAGGGAGAGGGCCTGGGCCATTCTTGAAACCATACAATTCAGCTCCACAGCGTAATCCACCAGCTGGTTGACAGGCAAGAGCAACGACTCCAAACTCATGAGAAAAAACTCACCACTGATGGAACAGGCTATTTGCCTGTAAAGAACATCCCTCAGTGCTCACTGTGACGTTGAAATGTGAGGAAATAAAGCAGAGATTTTCTTCTGAGCTGTGCCACTCAAGCACGCCCACTTAGCACAGAAGCTAGGCTGGAAGATGACTGTTCAATGGCATCAAGTGAGAGAACACAAGCTGCATCCTCCTCCTCCTCTTCCAATGCAACACCCAACCCACAGCCCACTCAAGTTGGCAGCAAGACTCCCACTGCCTCCTGTGAGATTTTTTGTAGATGTCCGGGCTCTGTAAACACTCACACACAGTTAAACTCTGCAACAAAGAGAAGCCCCTCAGAAAGCCACTGAGCAGAGGCAAAAAAACCTGTCAGGAACAGAGCTGAACTTGGGCTATTCTGGCAACTTTATAAAACTTTTTATTAAGAGAATTTTTAAAGCTTGATACTCTTCCATGTCTGTCATCTATCCCTGCATTTATTTTGCATCATCTTTTCTTATTTCCTTTTTTTTACCTGCATCTTGTTTAAAACACCATAGGAAAAAGATTACTATTGTTAAAATATTGACAGGAATGACTAGATTGTTCCAAAAGCATTCCTTCTAAAAGAGGTAACAATCTTACTGTAGTCGATGTATAGCTTCTCAGGGAAGAGGTGTCTTAGCTTGCTCAGGCTCTGTATTGACATATAGTCCCAGTAGGTGGAGCCACAGACATCTAAGAAAACGTGGAACAGCTCTGCTGTTGACAGTTAAATGTTTTAAAAACTAAAAAGCCAATACTCTGAAATCATCTTCAATGAAGATTTATTGTTGATGTTTCATGAGGTATGTGGTAAAAAGAAAATGATTCTTTGCGAGTACTGTATCAAGAATATTTTGTTACTCACATGAACAATGACTTTTCATCTCAGATTTTCTGGATTCAAAAGTTTACTTGTTTCCACTTTTGCAAAAACTACGTTAACTCCTATTTCACACTCTTCAGTAATACAAATTACTCTTAGAGGTTAGCACCAGCACAAGTCACTGCTCAGGGGAAACTGGCATTTCTGAAATGCTGCTAGCAAGAATAGTCTGGTAGATCTGCACAGTAAAAATGTTGCACATTACCTTACCTCACCTCATGCATACTGTAGTTGGTCACCAGCATTAGCTCTCATTTCCATGTGGAACTGCACAGAAAAGAACGAACACTGATCTGACTCTTTTCCTTTATCTGAAGTAGTAACTGTCAGGCAAATGATTGGGTTAGAGACTAGAAAATGTCAGGATATCTCTCAAGTAATGTGTTTAGGCCATGGTATGCACTTCTAGACAGAGGCAGAAGTGAACAAGAAAGGCTCTTAAAGTCATGGTTGTCTTACCTCTGTTGTAAAAAATGTAAAGATGAGCAACGGATGGATAGATAAAGAACTGCAGGTAGTGTGTGTGCATGGAGACCTGTGGCAGAAACTTTTATATGTATCTGGGGGTCTCCCTACTTAAGTTAATCATAAGGCTCTCAGTGAACGCAGCACTGAGCAGTTCTGATATGCACCTCCCTGAAACCACACAATTATAATTAAATGTGGACTTCTTTTTTGGTGCTAAATTAGTAGTACCGATGGACAACAAACTACAATTGCTATTTAGAAAGAAGGAGATACCCATAACACTGCAATGCTGAGTGGATAGTGATCACCAAAAGAGGAATTCTGTCAAAAGCAATTGGAAATTTGAGAATGAAAGATGCATGGAAGTACCACTCTACTGGCCAATTATGGATTATTCTTCAGAAAAAAATAAAAGGAAAGATATAAATACTGCCAAATCCCAAATCCACTTAGAATCCTCTAGTATAACCTAGTGCTCTCTGTGCATATCTTTCCGATCTCAGTTACATTAATCCAGGGACGCTTTGTCTTAAGTAACCATCCAAGGGAGTAGCAAATGTCAGTTGCCTAATGCAGGAGAACTTTACTTTCAGGTCTAACACAACAGTGCTGAAAACATCAAGCTTTTCTGAAGTGTCCACTTCAACTGTACTGGCTACCTCTTGCTGAAAACAATCACTATGAACGTTTCACTGTTCTGTCTTTTTTTACAGACTTTTTAAAGTCTCTCTTTTTGAAAAAATTCCTTTAAACTGAATGCAGTGCCATAAAGAGCTTCTCTTTTTGCTAGAGGTTTCTCTTAGGTAGCACGGAGGAGAGCAAAGCAATGTTATAAGAGACATCACACAAATAAAAAAGCTTTCTGCAAAGCACCAGATATACTGACAGTGTCACATTCCCATAAAACATTAAACAGTGTTGAAAACTGATTTTCCTCCTGCAAGAAGTGACCTCAACACCAGTATGGCACAGCATTATGTGACAGACACAGGACTGGGCCCCTGACAGACCCAGAGAATCACTCAAGAGTTGGGTTTCCAACTTCCAGCGCTGACCCTTAACATCTATTTTAGATGCATCGCTGATGCTGGGGTTTCCAGTCTGTTTCTTATGCCAAGAGTATGTACACATTTTAAGTACAGGGAAACATCTCAGGCATTTCTTTAGCTGAAACTGAACCTCAATGCTTGAAGCTGCCAATGGCATGGCGAGGCTGTGCAGTGCTTGGTTCCCAGTGAGCCAGCTCTGGCACCAAGAGCAGTATGGTTGTGTCAGCACGGCACAGTGCCTGGGATAACCAGTCTTGGCACAGGCTTGAATGAATATGATGTAATGCTGCTTTTTTGCACTTGAGCAAAATAGTGTTGCTTATGATGCCTGTATACGTTTGTCCTCTTGAAGCTACACTGGAGCTATCTTGTGTATGCTGCGTTACATGTGGCAAAACTGCCTTTAACTTCCCTGCTTGGGAAGGCAAATCTCAGATCATTACCATCAGCTTTGCAAAAATCCCCATGAATGCAAATCTATCGCAAATTCTTTCTCACCCAGAGCCTCCCATTTTTAGGAAGAGTAAAAGACGCAAGTCTACATATGCAAGGTTCAGTTCTTGGATCTTCACACCACTAGATCCAAACCTAAAACTGAACCCAAAAGTCAGGTTCATGTCTGTCAAACAAATTCAGCTGTGCTGAACTGTGTCTGCTGGTGTCAGCAGTGGATTGGATTGCAACAGCTACACTCCCAGTGGCTGATGATCTAGGAGCAAGCAAAGACTTGCTCGTGTGCTTTCTATGTCCCTGTCCAGGTTTGATTGCAGGGTGACAATAAACCATGGCAGATGTATTGTTAACCCCTTCTCCCGACCTCTCCCCCTTTAACCTGTCCCTCTCCCCCCTTCCCACTAAGGACAGGTGATTGGGAGGGAAAGAAGGACCGAGAGAAGAGAGTTGGAAAAATTAAAAATGTTTTACTAATGCTACTAATAAAAATAGAGAAAATAATACAAAATATACAAAACCAATCTTGAAAGTCCTGGGAACTGCTCCAGCAGATGTAGGGCCAGCACCCGAAGTCCTGGACTGGACTCTGCAGCCAACCAGTACTGGATTCAGTCTGTCACTAAGCCTCAGTTCGCAGGGACAGCTCGCAAGGTCCTCTCCTAATGTCGGCCATAAGGAAAAGGGACGAGATCCTTGTGATCTCCCACTTTTATATGAAGTATCACATGAATGGGATGGAATACTTAGTCAGTTTCAGTTCACTACTTCTTGTCGCTCCTCTCGCGGGATGTACATCCATCCTCATCAGTCCAGCGACCTTGCATACCATTGCTATGTCTATCAAAACATGTACCTAACTTTCAGGAAAGTGCAGTTAGTAAGAAAGCTTTAGCTGACAGGGAAATTCACTAAAAGAGAGACGTGTTTTTAACAAAGGACAGTCCCTCAAGTCTAAAAAAGAAGCTTCTACTAACAACAAAGATACACAGTTACTAGACATACGATCATGGCCATGAAAGTCTTGCTGTCGATTCACTGCTGTCTCAGAGGTCATGCACAGCGCAGCCCAGGTTCAGTGGCTTGTTTCTCCTCAAAGAGCTTCACACCCACCTCCCTAACACACCCCAGTCAAAGGCTTTCTCTTTGCATGTCAGAGGAGGAGAGGAAGTTATGATTAAATGCTTCAGCTTCTGGAGCCAAAGGCACAGACATTACTCAACAGCCTCTTTTCATCAAACCAAGATTCTACAGCATCCATTTATTGTTACTGGCATATTGAAATACCTAAATACCTAAAACATAAAAGCGCCCAACTACAGAAACAGTAGGAAAGGCATGAGACTGAACAAAGCTGCAGGTTGTAAACCTAGCAGACTAAATTCTGTTTTTCAGTTAAAATCTGTGTATATGTCTGGAGTTTCTTATTCCAGATTTATAGCACAGTATAATTCTGTACAGAGTTATTATAATTCTACAGAGTTATGCTGGAAAATAGATCACTGTCGGTGACAACCAACAGTAAGACAAGGGGTAATGGGTACAAGCTGGAACACAAGAGGTTCCACTTAAATTTGAGAAGAAACTTCTCAGTGAGGGTGACGGAACACTGGAACAGGCTGCCCAGGGAGGCTGTGGAGTCTCCTTCTCTGGAGACATTCAAAACCCACCTGGACGCCTTCCTGTGTAACCTCACCTAGGTGTTCCTGCTCTGGCAGGAGGATTGGACTAGATGATCTTTTGAGGTCCCTTCCAATCCCTAACATTCTGTGATTCTGTGAAATTCACATAGACAAGCTTTTTTTTCCTGTCAAATACTAGGGATTAGTTTTTTAAACTGCTGGTCCTTATTTTGGGAGCTAGAAAAGGTGGGGCAGATTTTCAAAGATGCTCAGCATGTTTGTGCTCTTGGAAAAGTGAGTTTTTCTTTTAATGGACCTGGCTTTAAACATCTAAAAGCTGACTGGTGTCTTACAACGAGATCATACCTGTGGGTACAGTTTGGTCCTGGCCCTGTACTTCCCCTCAGTATTTGAGGGATCTCGTTTGTACCTAAGCAGTACAGTCTTTCACACACATAGGATTCGTGTTGTTGGCAGCACAGATCCTTATAAAGAGAGAGTCTATTTAGCTGACTGAGGCACTTGCAAAGGGAGCAAAGAGATCTTCTCTAGATACAGCAACATATTTTTAGTCTGAAACAGAAGAGGTAACAATTTTCAGCCTCAGGTCTCCATACCTGAGTAGCCACATGATGCAGTTGTTGCACAGTGTGCACTAAATGGGAGCATTACAATAAAGCCACATGGATCAAAGCTTGGACCAAAGCGAGAGTGCATGGGAGAGAAGTAACACCTCAATCATTCTAAATGCAGTGTTTCTGTCATTTCTGTGTTATCTGTGTTACACATGAGGTCTAACAAAAAGGCCTTGTCCCAAGAAGTCTTGTAAACAATGCTGAGTCTTACTATCTGCTTTCCCGCCACTTCATGGTGTCACTGATCTCACCTCTACAATTAACCTACACTGGCAGCAGATTTTCCACTGGCCTGATGAGGTGCAAGGGGGTTATTCCTGTCACTCCAGCAATCACCAGTCACCTCCCACATAATTCACATTACAATGAACTAAGTGAAAGGTTAAGCCTCAATTAACCTTTTCATACACTAGCACCACACGTAGCTTCGCTGCCTGCCACTGCAGGCAAAGTGGTATCAAGTTTGGATCAAGAGAAGGCATTAAGAGCAGTAAAATGCAAACAAAAAGGTTATCAGCACAAGCATACAAACTAACCATAAAAGAAGGACTGAAGGCCAAATGCACCACATGTTATTCACATTGACCATCCCTCCTGAAGTGGAATGCTGTATACTAAGGGGACCTGAAGAGGGGGTTTTGGGATGAGAGGGAGAAGGTGCTTTTGGTACTTTGCAATAATGAAGGGATTGAATTTTCTCGGTCAGGAATGATGGCAGCTGATGTGACACAGAATAAAGGGTTACAAAGATGATTTATAAGCCTATAGAATAATTTTAAAATTATTCCAGGAATAAAAAGGTGAGTGTAAAAAAAAAAACAAAAATCATTTCTACATTCATCAAATCATTATTAACTGTAAACCTGTTCTATTAAAATCTGTCCTTGTGATATTGTTTTTATTTCCTGGAAAACTTCATGATCCCCACAGCTTCTAAGATGTATCCCAGGGGTGTCAAGCTAATTTTCACTAGGGGCCACATCGGCCTCACGGTTGCCTTCAAAGGGCCGAATATGATTTTAGGACCACATAAATGTAGGAGTAGTTACATTTATATGGTCCTAAAACTACATTTGGCCCTTTGAAGGCAACCGCGAGGCTGATGTGGCCCACAGTGAAAATGAGCTTGACACCTTTGATGTATTCATATGGGTCTGATGCTTACATGCATTTAGGCCACACATTGCAAGGCGCTATACATCTCCTCTACATTAGTTTCATATATATATTTTAAAGATTTTTTTCTAAGATGTGAAAAACAGAAAACATTTAAGCTTGAGCAATTCTAGCATTCAGCGCTGGTATAATATATGACTTGTAATGTACAGTGTGAACTCTGCCCTTGTGTAACGTGCATTCGCATGGAATCAGATAGTGTAGTTCAAGACTGTATCTTCAAATACAGTACCTAGCCACTGATTTTACAGCCAGAAATGTATATGTAGACAAAAAATACCTGCAAACCCCATAACACACTCTATGATAAAGTTCTATGAGTCTCTGCTCCTTTGCACTTTCTGCATAAATACAGCTATTGCCACAGCAGTCAAGAGAGAGATGCTACTAGCAGGTTTGCTTTCTTTCAAAGAGCTGTTATGTGTTGAGAACACTTTCTTGCTCTACATCTTTATTCTTTAACCAGGTTTTCCTTCAGAACTATGTTGTGAGAGAAGTCAGGAATTATTAGAAGTGTTTACATTTTTTTCCCCACTGTTTTTCAACTATTTCCAAATTCTTGGAATTACCCTAGAATGTTCCATAGAAAACTACTGCAAAAAAGATCCATTTAAAGAAACATCTTAAAAACAGAGAACCATATCCAACAGCAGACAAAATGATCACATTTGTATTTGTCCCAAGCATAGTCTCCTAGATACTCCTGCAAGAGTTCACAAAAGCCTTTCACATTCCAAAATAAGCAGTGCAGCACTATGGAAGATACTCACTATGTTCATGAGGGTGAGGAGGTAGTTTTGAACATGTTCTTTGCCGTGGAATCGGACGACAGAATCATCTACACCTAGCAGCACCTCAATGTTGTAGTCGTCGTCTCCCACGTGCCTGCGTCGCCTCAGGGTTTCGTTCAGTTGCTGCTCTATGCTGCTGTACAGGGAACTCAGGTCTCCCAGGCCACCAAGAAGAGACTCTACAAGAAACAGTAAGACAGAAACATCTACTCCAGTTCCATTTCAGAAACATCCTCCTGCACAACATCCTCACCTGTCCTGTCACCACTTCTTATGGATAAAATAGATCAGGAATTCTGAAGAGATTATTCCAGTGGCGTAGGGGTGGGGGAAATCACTAGACACCCAATGTAATTCAACCATATGGTTCTATGATTTATAACACAGTTTTTATTTCAAGCATAACATTCATCCCTAGGGAGATTTAGGCTACATACTTCACTTGCTAATCCAGAACTTGCCCCCTCCTTTTATTTGCAACACATCAGGCATGTGTTCTAGAGTGCCATAGCATTCACTGGGAGTGCAGTGCAATGCTTAACCTCTGGCTTTAGTGCTCAAAAGTCATGCGGTCAGACCCAATTGATATTGAAAAGATGGCAAACAGCAGTATTGTGTGTTTCCCCCTCATACCCCATCATTGGAACAGCTGTGCTAGAATTTCTGACTATTTTGCAATTCTTTGTTTAAAAAACAGGTGTTGGAATATCCTATCTCTGTGAACATCACAGAATATTAGAAGGGTCCCCTTGAAGACACAGATCAAGGGGCAGAGTTCAGATGAGCTATTCTGGATTGGCTTTTAAAGGCTTTTTAAAATTAATAGCCTACACCTGAAATTACTCAAAAGCTATTTTTTCCATTTAGGACAGTATAAAGCAAAAGATCATCATGAAATTTTGACAGGAAAAAAAGCCATAGCTGTAGGCTGTTTAGTTCATCCCAGCACACCAAGAGGCTCTAAGCAATGAACAACAGTGAAGAGACTTGTTGGGAACATCTGAGCATGTAAACCATGAGCTGCATATTGCAGCTCTCACTAGAAACTGGGCTGGTCTTGAGTCTCTGGCTCTGTGACAGGGAGTCAGGGAACAGCCCCATTCCCCCACTCTTCCATTTAGAAGAAAGAAACAATAGAGCCCTTAAATACACAGGGATCTACCTGCTCTATGAACCCTGCAAAAGCAACCAGCATCCAACAGATAGAAGGGAGAGGATGGTCCTGCCTTCCACTCACATCATATTGCAATGAGGCATTTCCCCAAATGATGGCACAACTTTCAAGGCCTTTTTCTCTATACGAGTTGACAAAAGCCAAGGTTGCATTAGGATATGACAAAGGGTTTGACCTTGATGAGACAGGCCTGTGCCCTTGAGAAGTGGAATGAGCAAGTTTTGAGAAAGCAACAGCAAGAAACAGGATGTCGTTCCAGAGTTGCAGCACTGCATGGACAAAGGACTTTGATCAATACAGTGATAGAAGAATACGCATGATTACAAGGCTTTACCCTATCAGCATAGTGCTGATAGCGCGTGGACAGCAGAAAGAGCTATAAAGCATATCAGTTTGTGTAAATAAAGGTCTTTGGTCTGTGCCCTGCCAGAATCCATGTCTTCATCCTCCACAGTTGCAAGCACACAAACTGCCCCTTTGCATGTTTTCAGGCAAGACTCTCAGTAAAACGGATGCAAGATTTGCTTGTGGAAGGACAGTAGGACCAGAGCCAATGTTCCAAAATGTACTGGATGTCCATGCTGTGATTCATCTTGAGCAGATTCAACTACTGGCTGAATTATCTGGGAAGCCTCTCCCTCCTTGGTGTCACAGTGGTTCACACCAACTCATAAATAACTCTCCCCAAACCCCACATCAAACGGCAAGTTTGTCCCTGGTTGTTTTCAGAAGCTTAGCCTGTGACTGTGGGTGAGAGACCAGATCTGCAAACAGCTTTACAGTTCAACCGCAAGTCCTCTTGCTCTCAAGAATGAGAACCCTGTGATAGCACACAAGTGGGAAATTCATAGACAAGCTCCAGTGCTAAAAATTGCTGCAGCTGGCAAAGCTGCTGAGCATGGTATCCAATGGAAATACACCACTAATGTCATCGTATCACTGTGCCCAGCATGAATGGAATAGCTTCAGATCACTTCAGAAAGAACCAACACTTGCAGTACCTTCGGTTTGGCTGTCACTTCCCTTCTTAAACTGATGGTTCTGCGGTTCAAAGGAGAATCTCTTTTTTGTGGGTACGTGAGCAGGCAGGGGGAGTCAGGTTTGTTTTGTTTTTGTTTTTGTTTTTTTCACCCCTCTCTAATATGTAGCCACTTTCTGCATATAGAGGGTATTCTCGATATGCCAATATTTTCCATGCATGCACCCACGGAATATTTTTCACGTGTGCAATCCCACCAAAGCAAGAAAAAAACCCCTCACTCTAGGAAGAAATGTAATGACAGTTTTTCGCCAAGATTTAAAAAAAAGGAAATGCAGTACTGGAAATATTTTCAAGCATTGACCCTCCCACCTCCTGAAATGCAACTTGCATGCTTCTCTCCACAGAAACCCCAAACCTCCCCCTGACTGGGTTCCATGGTAAAAACCCAACCATTTTACACACTCTGGCATGCAGCATATTCCAGGAATTGTACCACAACTTTTCAGGATATTAAGCAAGACCTACCCTGGCTACAGTTTTCTTGTGCTGTTTTTTTACTTTTTTTTGTCTGCCATGGTTGGCACTGCGTAAATATGTTATTGCTTAACAGAAATGCTAACGTCAGAAAACAACTGTGAACTTTAAGGCTGATTTGAGATACTTATCAGCCAGTAATTACCTAGCCTGTTGCCTTCCTCCATACCTGTGCTGGGAAGGGAAGCTGGGGTGGTCCTCTCCCTGAACACACTCACTGCCAATTACTATGCCCTGTCGAAAAAAGTACAGGGTAGTACGAGCCATTTACCTGTTCTCATGTTTGCCCCTTTTCCATAACCCAGTACTTACGTGACTTCAGAGTCAAACCACCAGAATCAAACTCGGGTTATACACAGTAGCTATAGCTCTGTTTGTAAATGCTGCAACCTACATCCATTAACAAGCTCTTAACAGAATGTGAGGGCGAAGGGATGATGGTGTGACACACAACAGCAGTACTGCAAAGCAAGAAGATGCCTATGTTTCTCTCTTGGTGCCATTGCTTATGATACAGCTAAGTACTAGGGCACTAGTGGAAATTCTAGAAGAGCTCACAGAGTCAATAAAACTTTTCATAGCATTAAAGTATGTTCCAAATACTTCAAACAAACTGAAGTTATTTACCATAATTGATCATCATTAATTTTGGCCAATTCTAAAAAGCAATAGGATTGTTCTGTGCTCACTGCCTATAGCCAAGGTATAGGGAAGGGTGATCAGCAGATATCCTTTCTGAGCAGCACAGAAAGGAACCTCAGATGTGTTCTGTTCAGGTGATGGCATTATTTTTCTTACAAATACAAAATACACCAGGCAATTTAGAACCTCGCGGGCAGGTGGACACAGAGAGAAACACAAGAGATATTTGTACCTAACCTGCTCTACAGAAGTCTGTCCACGTTGTTTGCATCTGGTCTGTGCATCACATTGCTCCAAATGAGACTAATGACAAAGCCAAGCCCTGTGTTTACTGTGGAGTTGCAGTGAAAGCTGTCTTCTATCTCCTTTCTGTGCTGAGAGCTTCCCAGCTTTGGAAGGGTGAGCTTTTCAGAATGCCACAAGCCCTACGATTTAAAGTTATTTCAAAAATTTTAACGTAAATGCCATCATGGATGCTGCAGCAGGAAGAGACATTATGGAAGAATCTCAGTGGAGAGCTATTTACTGCAGTATTTACTACAGCCAGTGTGGACATCAGCATTCCCCACTCAGTTCCTTCAGTAGGTGCTTACAGGTACTGAAAATACAAGGGCAGAGTTCAGTCTGAATGCTTCCTGCACAAAATCTTTGCTAATGCAGAAATAAAAGACTGTTGGTTGTATTCAGCAAGACTTTAATAGACATTCTGGATTGCAATAAATAACAAACGCAACCATCCTTTTCCTTCTTACCCTCTCTCTCACCAAAAACAAGAGATATGTAAATTGCTTTCTTCAGTTCAAATTCTGCACTTGTATACCTCTGCACAAGCCTGCTGAATTTCAGGGACAGACAGACATCTGTAGCACTGGTAAATGTGTGTTACTTATTGGTACTACCACACACTGTTAGAACTCAGGACACAAAACACAGCTAAACCTTTAGTGGTCATTAGGCGATGGTTAAGTAACACACGTGCCGTGACTTCCCCGGGTACCATAACAGGCTTTGCATGTAATGGACTATAAAGAAAACTGGCATTCAAAGAAAAATGCATCATAAACTTTGCATGTTAATCCAAGGCTTTGGAAAACCTGAGGTGCCTGAGGCTAAGCATCAGCACTGCAGGGAACATATCATCTGCAAATAACTAAACCCAGGGGTAGTTTCAGCACTGAGATGAACAGTTTATGTGTAGGCAGCTCTCTAGATTCGCCAGCTGAATGCCACAGGAGTGCTTTTGGACACCTCCTTGCCTGCAGGTGAGAGCTGCTGTCAGCAGGTCATGGAAAAATCAATCTTTCCTAATAAAACTCTGCTCTAGAGCACAGACCAGGTAATTCAGACACAAGCAAAAGTTGGAGAATGGACGCCCTTCTTGTGAGGAGGAAGAGATCACAGCAACGCTTACTGAAGCGAATTATTTAAATTAATCATTAGAAGACAAAGATTCTTTGCAAGTCAATCTACAAAGCCTAGTGGGCAGCTTTGACTACATTGTCTAACACGGTAAAGAGAGACAGCTGTCGCTGAATGGCAATATTCTCTGTTACGCGCAAACTAGTCTCCTCGCGGTTTTGTGCTAGACAGGCTAATCCTTCCTCATCTCATTCTGGAATTAGCTGGTTCATTATCTCTTCCTTATTTTACTGTACTAGTCCCATGCGCCTTTTACATCATGGTTTTACCTATTTGAAAAAAGATTAGTCCGTGCCCCTTCACGAAGTGAAATGGTTATGCAAACATTTGGGTAGCAAAACAAAACATAGAGCATTGTATGCACATGTGCAGGTATGTATTTTATTTTTTCCACAGCACACATCAGAGCCTTATATGTATGATACCATGTAGCATCTAGCAAAAAGGAGGAGAACAAAGAACGACACCTTCCTCCAGTGCAGCTGTGGGTCCTCAGCCAAAAAAAAGCAGGAAGAGGTTTGTGCATGCAGCAAAGGAAGTAGTGGAAATGGAACAGAGATGCACCAGAAGGAAATCTCCCCCACATGCTTGTCATTGCATTTTGTTGAAAACTCACCTCCAGAGACTTGGAACCATGCTGCTGGAATCAGATGGTAAGTTTCTGTCAAGCACAAATACATCTACAGAGCCTCTCTGTGAACCCAGATGTATGTATTCTAAAAGCCATAACCCCTTTGCAGACCAGTAAAGTCTGCTTCCTTTCTAAATCCCTTTTCAGAAACACTGAACTTTTAACATAAACACATCAAAAACTGGGCGTAACTGTGCACCTCCTAAATGCTTTCCTGGATTAAAAAAACCAAACCAAAACAAACCCCAAAACTAGATATTCTGGGTTACAGAATGTATAATTCTATTTAGAGTGTAACTTTAAAAGAATTAAATTATAGCTATATATCGGTCAGGAGATTATGATCTGGTGGCATTAACAGAGACATGGTGGGACAGCTCACATGACTGGAATGTGGTCATGGATGGCTATGTCCTTCTCAGGAAAGACAGGCCAGCCAGGCGTGGTAGTGGAGTTGCTCTTTATGTGAGAGAGCAACTACAATGTGTAGAGTACTGCCCAGGTGCAGTTGAGGAGCGAGTTGAGAGACTGTGGGTGAGAATTAAGGGGCAGGCTGGCAGGGGTGACACTGTTGTGGGAGTCTATTACAGGCCACCAGATCAGAATGAGGATGTTGATGAGGCCTTCTATAGGCAGCTGAGCACGGCCTCACAGTCACAGGCTCTGGTTATCATGGGGGATTTTAACTACCCTGATATTTGCTGGAAGGACTACTCAGCCAGCCAGCCTCAGTCTAGGAGGTTCCTCCAGTGCATTGACGACAACTTTCTGATGCAAATGGTGGAAGAGCCAACTAGGAGAGGTGCACTGCTGGATCTCGTCCTCACTAACAAGGAGGGTCTGGTTGAAGCAGTAAAGGTGGAGGGCTGCCTTGGTTGCAGCAACCATGAGATGGTGGAGTTCAGAATCTCATGTGGCGGGAGCAGAATACTGAGCAGAAGTGCAACCCTGGACTTCAGCAGGGCCAACTTTGGCCTGTTCAAACAATTGCTAGGGGAAGTCCCATGGGCAAGGCTCCTTGAAGGTAAAGGGGCCCAAGATAGCTGGTTAACATTCAGGGACTGCTTCTACCAAGCTCAAGATCAGTGTATCCCGACACACAGGAAGTCAAGGAAGGGAGCCAGGAGACCTGCGTGGTTAAACAGGGAACTGCTGGGCAAACTCAAGTGGAAGAGGAGTTTACAGATCATGGAAGGAGGGGCTAGCCACTGGGGAAGAATATAAGGCTGTTGTCAAAGGATGCAGGGAGGCAACTAGGAAAGCTAAGGCCTCCTTAGAATTAAACCTGGCGAGAGGGGTCAAGGACAACAGAAAGAGATTCTTCAAATACATGGCAGGTAATACTAACACTAGAGGCAATGTAGGCCCACTGATGAATGGGCTGGGTGCCTTGGTGACAGAAGATACAGAGAAGGCAAAATTACTGAATGCCGTCTTTGTCTCTGTCTACTCTGCCGGAGGCTGTCCTGAGGAGCCCTGTACCCCTGAGGCCCCAGAGGAAGGCAGGCAATGGAGGAGTTTGCCTTAGTTGATGAGGACTGGGTTAGGGACCAGTTAAGCAATCTGGACATCTATAAATCCATGGATCCAGATGGGATGCACCCACGGGTGCTGAGGGAGCTGGCTGAAGTCATTGCTGGACCACTCTCCATCATCTTTGCCAAGTCTTGGGAAACGGGAGAGGTGCCTGAGGACTGGAGGAAAGCAAATGTCACTCCGGTCTTCAAAAAGGGCAAGAAGGAGGACCCGGGTAACTATAGACCAGTCAGCCTCACCTCCATCCCTGGGAAAGTGATGGAACACCTTATCCTTGGTGCCATCTCAAGGCATATCAAGGATAAGAGGGTCATCAGAGGCAGTCAGAATGGCTTCACCAAGGGGAAGTCATGCTTGACCAAACTCATAGCCTTCTATGAAGACATAACGAGGTGGATTGATGAAGGCAGAGCGGTGGATGTGGTCTACCTTGACTTCGGTAAAGCATTTGACACCGTCTCCCACAGCATCCTCAAGGCTAAACTGAAGAAGTGTGGACTGGATGATTGGGTAGTGAGGTGGACTGTGAACTGGCTGAAGGAAAGAAACCAGAGAGTTGTCATCAGTGGGACAGAGTCTAGTTGGAGGCCTGTATCTAGTGGAGTCCCTCAAGGGTTGGTACTGGGACCAGTACTATTCAATATATTCATCAACGACTTGGATGAGGGAATTGAGTGCACTGTCACCAAGTTTGCTGATGACACCAAGCTGGGAGGAGTGGCTGACACACCAGAAGGCTGTGCTGCCATCCAGCGAGACCTAGACAGGCTGAAAAGTTGGGCGGGGAAAAATTTAATGAAATATAACAAGGGCAAGTATAGAGTCTTGCATCTGGGCAAGAATAACCCCAGGTTCCAGTATAAGTTGGGAAATGACCTGTTGGCAAGCAGCGTAGAGGAAAAGGACCTGGGGGCCCTGGTGAACATCAGGATGACCATGAGCCAACACTTGTGCCCTTGTGGCCAAGAAGGCCAATGGCATCCTGGGGTGTATTAGAAGGGGGGTGGTTAGTAGGTCGAGAGAGGTTCTCCTTCCCCTCTACTCTGCCCTGGTCAGACCACATCTGGAATATTGTGTCCAGTTCTGGGCCCCTCAGTTCAAGAAGGATAGGGAACTGCTGGAGAGTGTCCAGCACAGGGCAACAAAGATGATGAAAGGAGTGGAGCATCTCCCTTATAAGGAAAGGGTGAGGGAGCTGGGTCTGTTTAGCTTGGAGAAGAGGAGACTGAGGGGTGACCTCATTAATGTTCATAAATATATAAAGGGTGGGTGTCACAAGGATGGAGCCAGGCTCTTCTCGGTGACGACCAACAGTAAGACCAGGGGTAATGGGTTCGAGCTGGAACACAAGAGGTTCCACTTAAATTTGAGAAGAAACTTCTTCTCAGTGAGGGTGACGCAACACTGGAACAGGCTGCCCAGGGAGGTTGTGGAGTCATCTTCTCTGGAGACATTCAAAACCTGCCTGGACACCTTCCTGTGTAACCTCACCTAGGTGTTCCTGCTCTATCAGGGGGATTGGACTAGATGATCTTTCGAGGTCCCTTCCAATCCCTAAGTTTCTGTGATTCTGTGATAGCTCTTTCCCTACTATTAAATAAAGCTGTGATCTGCCCAAGTCTAATTTCACGAACACTGTTGTCAGTCAAACCTCTGTATACCTGAAGAGAACTCTAAGTGTTTCTCACATGGAAGATTCTTAAAAACTTATATTGTAAAATACGTGGGCTGAATTTTGTGATACTTGCACTGCCTGGCAATTCCATCGATATCAGCAGCATTCCTTATATGTATCTAAGAATGTGTGTTCCTCATATCTGCTTACTTGCTTAAGGAATAACAGGATAAGCCTGGATGTTGCATCCTTTCTTCAGACACATTTCACTCATTGAAACTGAGCTGAGGGCGATGTATCAACACTTTTCTCCTTTGGAGGTAGCTGAGGCAGGTGAGGGAAGGCAGGAAGTGCTCTGCAGCAGCTGGAATGGATTTATCTTCAGGATCAGACGGTTACAGAGCAGTGCCTTGCTTAGACCCTGACTGCTTCCCCTGTGCCTGAGAAATCTCAAAGAGAAGAATACAGACTCTGAGATTTCCATGTGTAAGTACGAGGCAGAGATTAATGCACTGTAACTATAAACCTGCCCATTGACAAGGTACTCCTTTACTCAGTCATAACATGCACTGCAGAGCAAGCTGACGCCTGTCCAGGACACCAGACTCGCAGACAAGAGATATGCCTTCATCTGATCTGCTGAATCGATACAACAGCTGCTGCTGTGCTGGTGCCCTACAGATCTATGCGTTTCCCTGGATCTCTTTTGGAGGCACTCTTCCCACCTCAACAGATGTCTGAGATAGTAGACAAGCAGCTCAAGTTCATTAGTGCAGAGAAGGGAAAACGTCTCAAAACAGTGAACCAAGATGTGCCTCATGCTCCACTCCCAGATGCTGATGGCTACCTGGACAGAAGCCTGGCTCACCTTATTCCTGTACTGTCTACTGAGAAAAAGAACAAACGGAGAAGGAGTCATCGTATTTCAGGAGGGATCCCAAGTACGAGCGTGAGAACTGATCAGAGATCAGATCTGTGGAGAGAAAGGAAGCATGAGGGGAAACAGAATGGAGAGATCAGGGGGTTGCAAGCACAGAAGTGAAGTTCTGAGCCTGGCGAAGAGCCTGCAGCGGTGCCGGAGAAGGACAGCTGTACGTCAGAGTGTGCTGGGAAACCTGCCTGTGAGGCAGATGCAAGCCTGGATGCGTGAGCTGATCATCAGTCATGAGAACTATGGCAGCATCACTGCACTGACCCACTGCTGCGCAACAGGCATGCAGGCCATGCATTGAGACTCTCTGGGAGAAGAAGGATGTCACAGAGTCAGCCATAAGGTGGAGTTTCTTTTTGGTAAAAGGTTATGACTCACTGACAGATATAAGAGAAGCAAGCGTTCAGTTGCCTAATTTAGCCTTTTTCTGAAAATACAGCTGGCAACAGTGTCTAGGGAGGCTCCACAACTTCACTAATTCAAAATTAACACAAGAAAGAATCAGTTTGGAACAAAATGAGATCAGTGTATGTCCCTTCTCAATGAGTGTGGTATTGTATAAAAAGTCCCCAAAGACAGCTGCATTCTGTAGCAACTAAAAAATTCCGTTATGCCATTTTCAAAGAAAGGAAACTAGGCCAACTCATCATGTCACTTCTGAAGTTGCACTGAACAGCCCTTGCACAATAAACCACTGGATACATCAGTTTCCACAATTGCTTTCCCTCCTAGTTGTAGTTCCTTGAAGCTCTGTATTTTCTGCAGCTCTCAAAAGCAGTGTTACCAGGGTAGAGACAGACATTCTCAATAAGTTTTATCTGCCCTTTTCCCCAGTCTTAATGCTCAGATCTTTCAGGCTGCTAGAGATCTTAGTCAATTATTTATTTCTCTTTGCTGAACTTCTGTGCATTTGCATCCAGGACAGCAACAAGAGAAATTACTGGACACAAAAAATGAGCTGCAAGCTCCTCTCGTAATCAAATCAAAGAAGGGTATGGAGAAAAGGATGGCTCACTTAGGAAAGGCAGGTGATCGCAAAAATCACAGAATCATGGAATGGTTAGGGATTGGAAGGGACCTCAAAAGAACATCTCGTCCAATCCCCCTACCAGAGCAGGAACACCTAGATGAGGTTACACAGGAATGTGTCCAGGCGGGTTTTGAATGTCTCGGAGACGGAGACTCCACAACCTCCCTGGGCAGCCTGTTCCAGTGCTCTGTCACCCTCACTGAGAAGAAGTTTCTTCTCATATTTAAGTGGAACCTCCTGTGTTCCAGATTGCGCCCATTGCCCCTTGTCCTATCATTGGCTGTCACCAAGAAGAGCTTGGCTCCATCCTCCTGACACCCACCCTTTATATATTTATAAACATTAGTGAGGTCACCTCTCAGTCTCCTCTTCTCCAAGCTAAACAGACCCAGCTCCCTCACCCTTTCCTTATAAGGGAGATGCTCCACTCCCTTCATCACCTTCGTGGCTCTGCGCTGGACTCTCTCAAGCAGTTCCTTGTCCTTCTTGAACTGAGAGGCCCAGAACTGGACACAATATTCCAGATGTGGTCTCACCAGGGCAGAGTAGAGGGGAAGGAGAACCTCTCTCAACCTACTAACCACCCCCCTTCTAATACACCCCAGGATGCCATTGGCCTTCTTGGCCACAAGGGCACAAGTGTTGGCTCGTGGTCATCCTGATGTCCACCAGGGCCCCCAAGGTCCCTTTCCTCTACGCTGCTTGCCAACAGGTCATTTCCCAACTTATACTGGAACCTGGGGTTATTCTTGCCCAGATGCAAGACTCTATACTTGCCCTTGTTATATTTCATTAAATTTTTCCCCGCCCAACTTTTCAGCCTGTCTAGGTCTCGCTGGATGGCAGCACAGCCTTCTGGTGTGTCAGCCACTCCTCCCAGCTTGGTGTCATCAGCAAACCTGGTGACAGTGCACTCAACTCCCTCATCCAAGTCATTGATGAATATATTGAATAGTACTGGTCCCAGTACCAACCCTTGAGGGACTCCACTAGATACAGGCCTCCAACTAGACTCTGTCCCACTGATGACGACTCTCTGGCTTCTTTCCTTCAGCCAGTTCACAGTCCACCTCACTACCCGATCATCCAGTCGACACTTCCTCAGTTTAGGGAGACTGTGTCAAATGCTTTACTGAAATCAAGATAGACCACATTCACTGCTTTACCATCATCTATCCACCTCATTATGTCTTCATAGAAGGCTATGAGTTTGGTCAAGCATGACTTCCCCTTGGTGAAGCCATTCTGACTGCCCCTAGTGATCCTCTTATCCTTGATATGCCTTGAGATGGTGCAAAGGATAAATTGTCCCATCACCCTTCCAGGGATGGCGGTGAGGCTGACTGGTCTATAGTTACCCGGGTCCTCCTTCTTGCCCTTGTTGAAGACTGGAGTGACATTTGCTTTCCTCCAGTCCTCAGGCACCTCTCCCATTTCCCATGACTTAGCAAAGATGATGTGGAGTGGCCTACCAATGACTTCAGCCAGCTCCCTCAGCACCCACAGGTGCATCCCATCTGGACCCATGGATTTATGGATGTCCAGATTGCTTAACTGGTCCTTAACCCAGTCCTCATCAACCGAGGCAAACTCCTCCATTGTCCTGACTTCTTCTGGGGCTTCAGGGGTATGGGGCTCCTCAGGACAGCCTCCATGATGATACCAGTGGCTCAACTGCATCCTGAAGATAACATATAAAACCCTTGAAGAGCTCATCTGGCAAAGCACAAGGTTTCAAAAGCAAAGCAACTTTGTGGCATTGCTGGTACTGTCCAAATATGAGGAATCAGTGCTTGCAAAAGAAACTACCCAAGCCATCAAGCAGAAAATATTACAACAGGATATTCTCATTAGATTCTGGGATGTGCTGAAACTTGTGTGCTTTATTAGGTCCTTCAGAAAAAAACAAACAAACAACAAACCAGCCACATCTAACCTATGAAGTCAAGCATTCTCCCTTATCTTTTCTTGGAGAATTGCATGAAATTGCCTTTTACCCAGAAGAATCAGAATGATTTCCTAACAGTACCACAACAGTCTCTGTGGCATGAGAAGCATCTGTCCTTTACTTAAGTGTCACTGCCCTGAATCTCCCCTTCCCACACAAAACACATATACTGGGACTTGCAGTCTTGACTCTTGAGATTCGGTTCCTTAATTTTGTTATTGTTTTTGATGGAATGTGTATGCAAGTTTGTTGTTACTCTTTGCTTAACTGTTGCCAAAACTTCCGCTTGTTTGTTTTTGGAGGCTGAGTGAAAGGCAGAGTTTGTATCTGAAGCAACTGTAACCAAGAAAGTTGACTATAAAAATACATGCCTTTTCTATATCACACAATCACAAAATGGTTAGGGTTGGAAGGGACCTCTGGAGATCATCTAGTCCAAGCCACCTGCTAAAGCAGGTACATCTAAAGTAGATTGCACAGGGATGTGTCCAGGCAGGTCTTGAATGTCTCCAGAGAAGGAGACTCCACAGCCTCCTTGGGCAGCCTGTTCCAGTGCTCTGTCACCCTCAAGGTAAAGAAGTTTTTCCTCACATTCAGATGGAACCTCCTATGCTTCCATCTGTGCCCATTGCCCCTCATCCTATCATTGGGCACCACTGAAAGGAGTCTGGTTCCATCTTCTTGACACCCACCCTTGAGATACTTATAAACATTGATGAGATTCCCTCTCAGCCTTCTCTTCTCCAGGCTGAACAGACCCAGCGGTCTCAGTCTCTCCTCCTAAGAAAGGTGCTCTAGGCCCCTAATCATCTTTGTAGCCCACCATTGAACTCCCTCCGGTAAGTCCTTGTCCTTCTTAAACTGGGGAGCCCAGAACTGGACGCAGTACTCTAGATGCAGCCTCACCTGTGCAGAGTAGGGGGGAGGACAACCTCCTTTGATCTGCTAGTCACACTCTTCTTAATGTATCCCAGGATACTGCTGGCCTTCTTGGCCATAAGGGCACATTGTTGACTCATGGTCAACTTATTGTCAACCAGAACTCCCAAGTCCTCTCCAGAACTGCTTTCCAGCAGGTCCACCCCTAACCTGTACTGGTGCCTGGGGTTATTGCGCCCCACGTGTAGGACCCTACACTTGCCCTTGTTGAACTTCATCAGGTTCTTCCGTGCCCAGTCCTCCAGCCTGTCCAGGTCTCACTGAATGGCAGCATAGCCTTCTGGTGTGTCAGCCCTTCCTCCCAGTTTGGTATCATCAGCAAACTTGCTGAGGGTGCACTCAGTCTCTTCATCCAGGTCATTGATGAACAGACTGAACAGGACTGGACCTAACACTGACCCCTGGGGAACCCCACTAACTACAGGCTTCCAAACAGACTCTGCAGCATTGATCGCAACCCTCTGAGCTCTCCCATCCAGCCAGTTCATGATCAATCTCACCGTGCATTCATACAGCCCGCACTTCCTGAACTTGCCTATGAGCATGTTGTGAGAGACGGTGTCAAAAGCCTTGCTGAAGCCAAAGTAGACAATGTCCACTGCTCTTCCCTCATCTACCCAGCCAGTCATACCATCATAGAATGCTATCAGGTTGGTCAAACGTGCTCTTCTGCATGTAAAGAGCTCTATCTGTTAAGTGCTTCCAGAACCCTGTGCGTACCCTACAGGGTGTCTATCTGGGATATTTCAAAATAAATAAATATTATCTATGAAATTTTGATAACACAAACAAAGCCAGTTCTTCTTCTGCAGCAACATAGTGCAGAAGAGAACACAGAAGAGAGAATCGGATTGAACATTTCCCTCAAGGGAGACATAACGATCACGTGACCATTAATAAAAACCAAACCAAAAATCCAGAACAAACTACAAGCCATTCCTCTTCTTCTTCAAAGACTACAGTATGTTTGTTGGCAAAAGCCTGAAAGATGTAGCAGAAAACCAAGATATCAGAAAGTTACCTGGGTGTGACTGCCAGTTATGCTGCTCTCTCCGCTACCCAACAAAATCAATAGGAAACTGGTATCCCAGTCAGCCAGCTCTGAACCACACTGTTCTGGCAGGTTTTCAAAAGCATCCAAAACAATTCACGGTGGGAGCTAAATATTCAGCTTGCTCTGGAAAGCCCTACTGGAATTAACGTGAAGTGCTAGTAATTGCTAGGCATCCTCACAGCTAAGGAAGAGCATGAGTGAGATCTCAGTTCTCTCCTCTTTTACAGAGATCCTCTCAGCACCATGTTTCAAATGCGGGTGGAAAAGAGACAGGTGTTGAAAAGTCTTAGGAAAGCACGAGACTTTTATGTATAGCAGTGGATAGCGAAGAAAACCAGGACCACTAAGATACAAGCATTTTCTGTTAAAAAAAAAAAAAAGTTTGAAATGCTTCATGTGCAACTTTCTATGGCAATGTTGTTTGCATTGTGATAAACCTGAAGATCTGCACACAAAAATCAGCAGATTTCACACAAAACCCAGAAGCCCAAGTTCATAAGGCCCAGTTTCTTCCACTGGCATAACCGGGCAAAGGAAAAGTTTAGAAGCCATGCCTCCCATGGGAGAGCTGCAGGCCCATGGTAAATACAGCCCTGGGTCTTTAAATGTGTAATTCCTCCAGGCTTTTTGGCTGAAATAACATTAAATTGAGAATTGAATTAAAAAAAAAAAAAACAGGGAAAACCATGCAGCTCCCACTGAAGTAAATGACACTGGGAATAGTGTTTGAGCAGGCGGTTGTGCGTTTGTTCCCTTTTTTTTTCCCTTGGGTTATATCTAAGTGAACTGTTGTGGATGAAGTTTCTCACTGGTGCAGACCAGGAGCCATCAGAACACTCTGAAAGGAATTACATGGCTGCTGTCCATCACGGAGAGGGGAAGACAGGTCAAATCCTCACCAAGCCAAACCTACACTGTAACAGTAACAAACATACAGAATTTCAGAGAGAAGGAAGTGCTTCCATCATTTGAACATGCAGGGTAGTTTGCAACCAGTTTTAGGTTAAATAAAGAATGTGTTTCAATTTGAAGTTTAAAAAAATACATCTATCTTAAAAAGAATATGAACTTATTTGCATGCCAAAACCTAACTGAGCCAAACGGTAGTGTAAATATGTTTACAGAAAATAATCTTCACCTGAGGGCAGCCAAAAGGGCTGCAGAAAGGCCAAAATAAGAAGCTTGTCACACAGCACAAACATGTAAGTAGTCTGAAAATACTGAAAACCTAAAGAAATGTGCTGTCACTTTACAGACTAAATAACACAATGTTTAAAATACTAATTGAAGATGTTTAGGAGTTAAAGCATTAGGAAGAAAAACTCAACATGAATTAAGTTGCCCAAGGAATGCCAAGAAACAAAAGCCTGGGAAAGCAAAATTAGAGACATGAACACACATGAGGTGTTCTTTCTGCTGTGCAGATGAAAGTGCTGTTGTGCCTGTGAAAGTCTAAGGAGGTGGCAAGGCAAGGTTTGTTGGGAGATGTCACATCCTGTAAAGCCAACTAGCAGAACTGGAAATACCGACAGCCTTGCAAGCACACAAGCTGCCCTTTTGACACAGAAGCAACAAACCTTTAAGAGAAGTACAAGCTGGAAACAACCGTTCTGAGTTTGATTAGACACCTTTTAGGTTATATGACCAGAAATGGAATGGGTATCTGTGGATCAGAGGAGGCATCAGCAGCGGACAGAGATGCCAGAGCATTTCCTATGGGAAATGGAGTGAAAAGCAATTTTAGAGCTTTTAGGACACTGAGGATTCGGAGTGGTGGTGGTATGTGTTTAATATGTACCATTGAACCACTATTGCATTGAGTGCTTGAGTTTTTTACCTAGTAAGATTGTGAACTTCTATTTTCCAGGCTTTTTTTCTTTTTGAAAGTCTCCCTTGAAGATCAAGGATATGACATCAGAGAAAGAATGAAGATTTTTTGAGAAATATGCTCCTGCCTCCCCTCAATGCTTCTGGTTCTTCATCAGTTGTCATCAGTTGTTCCAAGCTGGTACTGATTATTTAGAGGGTGTTTGTCTGGTGTTACAGATGGGCTAAGGAAGAAGCAGCAAATGTGACCAGAGACAGTCATCTGAAGAGTGACTTGTTAAAGCTGTGATAATGCAGCCAAGAAAGTGTGGGGGAAGCCTGGGAGGAAGAAACACCATCAAAATGGAAGAAGCATCTCCCAGCCTATAGCAGGACTGCCTGCATCAGGTAAAGCTGATGCTGGCCTGATGAAATTTTCTGTGAAATAAAAACGGTAGCCACAACTCCACATTAGCTTAGCCACACTGAGGAATTAAGAGAGAAGAAAAAATTCTTGTGACTTCATATGCAGCCTGGATATCTTTCACCTTCTTGAGATGATTAAGTGAATTACAGCTTAGAGCATTACCTCTGTTTATGTTTTCTTCAGTGGGACCCTTAAGAGTGACAATGGCTGGTAGAATTACATACAAATAAGGATTACAGCAATGGTCTGAATCTCTGGGTTGCATGATTATTCATTAAACGCATGAGCTTGATGGGTCATAAACACAAACATTATCTTCATTGTTAGTCTTAAAAGATAAAATATCTTGTAGTGCTGACTGCTTTCATAAAATATTTGCTTCTCTTGTACCTTAGAAATTCCAGCTGCAGAATAATTTTCAGAAGGACAGAAGATTTCCTGCACTCTATTCCTTGTTGGCTCTGCAGAGCCAGTTTTGCTCTGACATAACAGGCAGTACTCTTCCCTTCCATGTATCATCAGCAAAAACATTTCTTAGCACTCATTTACATGATGGATTGATGCCAGCAGCACACTTAGGAAGTCATATAGAACAACCAAAGGCATAATTCTGTATATATTTGAGTATGTTTAGACCCGATGGAGATAAACTTTTCCAAAGGAAAAGGCTAGGACTTTACCCCATAATTTTCTTGTCATCACTTCCCTAGCTGGCATGAGGGTTTTCTAGAAATGTAGGTTATCCTTACCTGGCAGCAAACATACACAAAACGAAGCCAGAACTTAAATAGGATTAAGGAAACTATAATTAAGTATCTCTGAATTTGGATCAACTTTTAAGTACTCTTTTGACATCCTATGACCAGAAACTGGTAATAGAAAAAGCAAAAGAGCAACATCAGCCAGTTCTCAATGCTGGAAAGTATGACCTTGCTAGAGGCAATCTTATACTTGACACACTAACAGGATAATTAGTTCCCATTGTAACAGTTCTGCATTCCATTGATTCCCAGTGGAAGTAATTTTAGATTTGTCTATAAACTTGTCATGCTCTAGGTCTTAGAAAGCATGTGAGAAACGTTCCTGGGAGTGGAAATGTCACTGTGAAGTTCTAGCACATATAATCACACACTTGCACGAAGATAAGCAGCTAGAAAATATACCTGGGTGAGGGGTGTTAGCAGGCACAGCACTATTGTAAATAATTGGATATCAAAGTTACTGAATAAATCTATTGCGTTTAACTTCCAGAGCCAGAATGAGTCTGGTTCATGTAAAACAAGCAGGAAGCATACAACTGAGGCATGCCAGCTTTGAACACCAGAGTTGTTTTTAGAAAAGAATGAAGCCCGCGGCATGCACCAGATCTACGCCAAAGAATGCCTATGAGATCATTTCTCAAAAGATCTTCCTTCCGTAGTCCTGACACCGTATGAACTAGTTTGGTATTTACGCATGCTGGAAACTCCTTCAATATATTGTATAGCTCTAAGTAAAAACAGCTGTCACCACTGTGCTGTAAGAAATACTGCAAAGACATACAAGGCACTTATCAGGTTCTCAGACAGACTTGCAGGAAGTGTCACAGGTGCAGTGAGATTTATAATCTCAGATAGCTCAGGCTTAGTAAATGACTCTTGAAAAGATGATGACCAAGTCTCAGGATTAAACTGAGATAGTTTTGAACATGCTGCCCCTCTTTGCTCAAGGACTACTGTCTTATACTTTGACTATCAGAAGCTTAAGAACACAGTAAGGACATTCTTCCCATCCACTAATGTAGCAAAGAGAGGAAGTAATAGAGGGTAACAATTCACAGCCTACTTTCTGAACAGCCCCATGGCCTAAGGAATACATTAGCACCTTGCCTTGCCACCACTAATGCCAGATCACAGCTCTGCATTAGCTTAACACGGGCCTCAGGACTTGTCCGGCCTTGCCTTGCTCTGGCCCATCTGCTCTTGACCTTATTTTTAGCTTGGTTTTAGCTGTAATGATGCATTGCCCATGGGCAGATAACTACTGGCTGGCTTGTCTGGCTGTAACAGCCACATTAGCCAATAGTTTGACGATTAACATGTCCAATGATTAACATGTCCCTTGTTTTTAGCTGTAGCTTCCCTTTGTGCAGTATTACCATGAGGAGCTATGCTATAATACAGGGGAAAAAAAAGCTAACAAAACCAAGTGATCACAGTATTCTAGCTGTGGACTTGTAAGAAAAATGAGTTAGAAGGAGACAGTGTGACAACCTGTATCAATAACATGGGGCTGACCCAAGACCAATGAGGAAATGACTCCACTGTCACGAGCAGAAGCCTCCAAGTGAGGAACTTGGGCTGGCAACAACCCACTGCAACAACACATAGCAAGGGGGAACGAAACCACAAAGAAAGGAGCAGAGATTTGCAAGTTTCTGCACACCAGTTGTAGCCGCATTTCTTAAATAATTACATAATATGAATTAGGTGTGTTAGTAGCACTGTTACTACACTAGAAATAACTGCTGTATTTTGGTCAAGCTGTTAAAACATTAATTAGACTAACGATAAATTGTAATTGCTTTGGATCTACACAGCAAGTATCTTCTGCTTACCCACAACAATAACCTCAAAGAGAAGTATGACTAGAGTGCCTAGGCACAGAAACTCAGCAGCTACTAACAGTCTGTTTACGGAGAAAGGCTTGCCCATCTTCCTGAAGTGAAAGCAGGATCCTTCCAGCCACATTCCAGACAAGTCACTCCCCTGTTTAACAGCTTAGGAACAAACTCCTGCTTTCAAAAGAGGAAGCTTAGACTAAAGAATTTATCCATTAACAAATCCCACCACAGTTACCCCTAGGAGAGGAAACGCTTCGTTTTTGTTTGCTTCATCAGAGAATGAGGTAATGAATATATATGTATGTGGATTTTCTCAGTGTACTTCGCTGCCAAAGCATGGCCTTGGCTAGACATCCAGTGCATACTGGACTGTGGCAGGCAGGCTGCCGGGATTACCTAGCAGAGCTGGGATCTGACAGGTGTGACTTGCATAAATGACCCCAGAACAATAGTTGAAACTGGAGATGGGCAAGAGTGGGCCACAGACAAAAGTGATCTTTGCACAGCCTGAGGCTTTTTACCATGAATTTGGATACTGATAATAAATCTCTAAGTGTTGAATACACGTTTTTCTTTTTCTTTCTCCAGATTAGTGGAGTTGGATTTATGCCTCTGGTCACTAATAAATCGAAGATTTTGCACTTCAATACCAGGAGATCATTCATTCAGGTAAGGGCCATAATTTTTTTGGTATAAATGAAGAAGACTCGAGCATTTCAGTCAGGCTCTTTAAGAGACCTTACTGATATCTTACACTGGTGGTTACATGCAAACACAGAATATACTGCAGAAGTTTGCAAGTCACGTATTAGATATGCACAAAGCTACCAAAACCATTCCTTTTTTACTTAACACTAAGTTCTTCAACTAAATATCATTGTATTAGTATGACAGTTCATGTCATACATGCAGACAAACAACACGGCTTCATGTACCTGTACAATCCAAACAAGTCCAGGACCTGAACAGTGCATTTATACAGAACACTAAAATTAGTCATGAAGTGAGACCTTTACGCACAATTGTAATAAAAGATGAAAAATAACAAGGAAAAAAAGTCACATTTTGCAAAGTCATCAGCTGTATCAATATCTAAAAGCATGGAAGAGACACCTTTAGAGGCTCTGATATTCAGTTTGCAGATGAGAAGAACTAAGTCAGCAGTAATTTACAGACTGGCCCACTGCTGAAATGCACACCTTTATAACCTGGTCTGCTGGAACTAAACATGTTTGGGTATGTGAGAACTTTCTTAGTTTTTACAGCTCAGACTGGCCAGCCCTTTACTTCCAAAGTTTCCAGCTAGTAAGAGCACAGAGTCCATGACGTTCCAACTCACACGCTCTCCCAAGAACAAAGATCTCTGCATTAACAACCTAAAAGTATGCATGGCTTCATGTATCATTAAATCAATCTGAAAATCATTTGAAAATCATTTCACAAAAGAGCACACTTAAGAGAGTCCTTGGATTCATAAATTGAGTAATGCATTATAAAAGGACAGGGCAATTCAGAAATGGGTATAGCCTTTAAAGTTCACCACATACTAAAAAACATCGGTCGCATTCATAATTTATTCACTAACTCAGAACTTGGTAGAAGAAGAAATGCTGGATGGCTTCAGCTGTCTGCATTTTTGGGCAGCTTTCCTGAGATCTGTAAAGGCTTCAGAAGTGTTCCGGGGTCTAAACTCTTTAAACAGGTATTTTCAGCAGCAGACTACTATTATGAATTTCCAATGCTCAAGGAAGTTGCTTTAGCGGAGATGTACCCCCCAGTGCTCATTAATTAAGTTGTTATAATAAGGTTTTTAAATTATTTCAGTCATTGTTTGGATTCCTTACTCCTAGGCACCTGAGCTAGCTTTTGTCAGCTGTTTGAAAGCACAGAAAAAGCAAAGCTTCCTATTTGGGAAAGAGGACTGGCAGGAGCACTACAGTCAGCTTTCTGCAGTCTCAGGCAACCATGAGATGGACACTTAATTCAAAGTAGTCCCCAGGAAACATCATGTGCCTGCACCACTGGGCTCCAGAAAACAGAAGGCTCTTCCCAGCCAGCTTCAGATAGGACTAAAAGTCATAACTATCACGTGCCTTAGAGGAAGATTATTTCCTCATCTCAAACTTTGATAGCAGATATGTTAGCAGGACACATCCATGAGCCAGCCTACATGTCCCTGGAAGGAGAAAAACAGCACCACACAGTTGGATTCTGGCCAACATTAAACTAACAAAAAACCAAAACCACCACCACCACCAAAACCCAAACAAACACACACAACAACAAAACACTCAAAAGTCAAAACACACTGCTGGGGGAGTTGGACAGTAGAGGATCAGTCTCTACAAACTATCAGCAAAACCATGGATAACTGTAGCAAAAAATACAGCACAAAAAAAAATCCAGTCACACTTTACCAGACCCTGCTTATTTAAACACATTTAACACCACAGAACTTCTGTCAAAAGCTTGTATTCTCTAGCTCCAGAAATATACCTGGGATCATTTAACATTTAAAAGTGACCATATCATGTGCTTTCCCATTCCTGGACAGATGCATGCCACAAATGACCTTCTTAGAACACACTTCTCATTAGAGAAGTTCAGTTTACCACGTGCCATTCTTCTATAACAAAAAAGGTAAATCAGTTTCTAAGATGCAGTATTCAACATTGTCAGCAATTAGCTGATATCTTGCTTGCTGGCCCCCCTTTGCTTACAGACATCTTTGCCTCCAGGTTTTCAGCTACCATCTCCCTAATGGAGGAAAAGAGTTCCTCAGATCCAGTCAAATAAGTATTTCTCAGTTTTTAGCTTTGCTAGTTAATTTGTTGTAAGGAATGCAATTGTCAAGGATGGTCATAGTTACTGTGTATAAAGGCAGCTTACAGTTTCCCTCCACAATCTGGACAGATCAGGGGACACAAGAGGTCTTTCTGCATTGATTGCTATCTCCTTGAAGCAGGGACAGTTGGCTATTTATTGTTAAATTCTACCTGTGTAAGTCAAAATGTACTTTCTTGTAAACTTACTAAGCTCACCTGACAACACATCCATGAAAAGACCAAGGGTAGCCATATCAGGGCTGACAGCAACTGCTAATTTAGACCTCCCAGTGATCTGCAAGTACATACTGGCAGTGGAAGCTCTAAACCTCTGATGTGAAAGAAGCTAGCAACAAGAGAAAATTTTCCTACCAGGAAAACATAATAAATAAACCTAGGAAACTGTATTTATAAGCAGATAAAGTGCAAGTGGCATGGGAAAAAGGGGAAGAGTAAAAATCAGCAAAGGAACCATTTCTTAATCATAAAAGCTTAACAAAATTCTTCTTGGAATGGACTTTTTTCACCATTTTTCCTTAGCTATCATTTTCTCTCATCAGAGTGGCTCTTCCATCTCCTGTTTTGTTGGACACCTAACTACTCCTTTGGTTGCTCATTTCACTTAGATGAAGGGACAGAAGTGTTTATATACAGTTGCTTAGTTTTAAATGGTATGAATTTGTTTCTAAACATGTGGAACCTATTACTGCCACAGCAAAGGTGTAACAGGAGCATGGCATGGCCTGTGCTCATCTGTACTCCCAGCCACAGTCATTATCTTTACTGAGCAGCTCACTATCTACTGTCAACAATTACACTCTAATCATTGCTTTATCTGCCTTAAGCCTCTAAAAGTTTGCAAAGCCTACTATGCTGTCCAGACAGAACAGCAAGACATCAAGACAGAACATGGCTCCATTTGATATGGAATTATTTGGGTGGAGGGGTGTGTCCTTGCTAGAAGCAGAAGAGCAGTAAGTAGTGTCATGGAGGCAACCCAAATATAAGTTTAGGCAGACTAGCACTCTGATAACATAAGATACAGGTTCGGATATTAGGTTAGGAAATTGTTTGTGGTGCAGCAAAATAAGAATGAGGATCCACAGCGTGCATATAGCACTCACAAGAAAACAAACCAGAGCCCTTTCTGCCCCATTTTGCCCATAAAAGATAAACACTAGCCTACTCTGGCCAGGACTTCACACTCGTCTGTCCCAGACAAGGAATTTATGCTTGCCTACCAGGCAAGGAAGCTACACTTGTCTGTCCCAGACAAGGAATTTACACTCGCCTACCAGGCGAGGACTTATTAAAGCATATATTCAGTAATTTATCACTCACCCACACGCTAAGGTGAGGTACTCCACATCCCGGGAGGTTACCCTAGACGGCTTCTCCATCTAAGGGGAGGGACTCCAGCAGCATGGCAGACCCGCAGCTCCGAGGAGACCACACAAAGGGAGCTGCCGGCGGCAACCCCATTTATAGTCTGATCAGATCTGCCTGTAGGCATTCCAGAAGCTTCTCAGCTTCTCTATGGCCCGCCCCCTCGAGTGTGGGCTTTTGAGAAGCTTCTCGGCTTCTCTGGGCTGTGGGCACGCTTGGCCCCTCCTCTGCTAACGACCCTGCCCACCGACTCTGGGTCTCCACAAAGAGAGCCGTTAGCTGCCCCATTGAAGGCCCCAGTTCTGAGAGAGGGATGGGCAGCTACCAGTGCAACTGCCACACCAGTTCTCAGGGTGTGGGGGGGGAAAGTGCAACTGCTACAAGTAGACAAATGACTCTCCCTACCTCTTGTTGATGAAAGGTGTGGACTGTGGTAACTGCCAAGGCAGGACTTCTATATGCCACCAACATGCAATTTAATGGTTCACCCAAAAATAACTATCTTTAAATTTGTGCTGTGGTCCAGTTCCACTAATCACATCCCAGTTGTGGAGGCCTGTCAGTCTGACCCATGCAACGGAGAAGCTCACTCATCAGCTCAGTAAAATGTCTTTGCCCTTTTCCAGGACAGCTTTTGTATTCTGTTGCCTATGGAGAAGCAGAAGGAATGGTTCCCTCACTAAAACAATTCAGCTGAAGGGCTATGCATTACTAACAATCTCTGAGCCAAAATTGCCATCCAGCTGGAGAGCAGAGCTATGAAAAGCTGAAGCTGATGCAGCTGAGATTTTCCATTAATGTAATTACCAACAGTGAAAACACATCATAAAAACCCAAGGAAAAAATGTCAGTTGTGAAAAGGTGTAACCTGCTACTTTAAAAATGCTGAAGTACGAGAACATTTTGATGGCAACACACTGGAAAATCCAAAAAGGTACTTTTGATTTTTTTCCTGTAAAAGTGAACAGACACAAATACACTTCTCACTGACTTGCACCGCTGTGGGTCTTGTTGAACCTCCAAAAGTGTGAACAGACCACTAACACCACAAACTCACATTAATGACCATACTGCTAAGAGTTCGATACTCTCTGTTGCCTTGGCAGCCCTCCTCTGGTACATTGCTAACTGTATAGATGGAGTTCTGAAGTCTGGACGATACAGCTGGAGGACACTGGCCAGAGCAGACATTCGGCCTGATGCAATAAAACACCTGAAGTCTAAAGCTACAAAAAAGAACTGGAGGAGGAAAGAGATAAGTGCTGTCAAAATGCCAAAGCTAGAAGCTTTGCACATAAAGAAATGAAAGATGTCTGAATTTATCAGGACTGAAATACTTTCTTTCTACCTCTCATATGCTCGCGTCTGTCCACAGAAGAGGTATAACAGAAGCAATAGCTGGGCGTGTTTCACTTCTAAACGGAATGAACCTCTTTACAGGTATAAAAGGCAAAATTATTCTTCAACATCTTCAGTCACTTTTCTGATGTGCTTACAACAGACACAGGGCTGGGTTTGTTTTTCTGTTTCTTAATATTTCCAGGTATCAGCTGTTATTGACATGGTTGCACAGACATGGCACTTTCCTGTTAACCAGGGAGGCTGATGTGTCTGCAAAGGAATAGCTTTGGTAGCTTAGGTCATGTATGTAAGGCATTGGTCACAATAAATGAGCATCTCTGTGTAGTATTAAATTTTGTTTCAGAAGAGATATTTAATGCTGGCATTCAATAGAATGGTACTTAGAGAAGTGAACATCACACTAAGAACGAGGTGAATTACGTGATATTCTCAAGGACAGCCTACAATAGCTATTCAGCAGCTGTAGGAACAATCACATCCCAATTTAGCTTAGGAAAAATTGCTTTGTTCGACCAAGATTTTTCATTTTCATCACACTTGAGATTTAGACTTATTTTTTGTGTTAGTGAATTCAATGAAAAGGATTCAGCCTCGTTTCTGAAGGAAATGTCTCTTCAAAATATTTACTCTGAAGGAAAATAAGAAAGTAAATTATTCAGCTGAACTAGGGAAGCCGAAAGAAGAAAATATTGAACCTAAACACTGAAAAAGATGTTCTCATAAAGCTAATGTGGACAAGAGTAGCATAAGCAAGCACTGTGATGTGGCTAATGCCTTCTTGAGTTCAAATTTTAAAATGGAACTTGACTACTGATCAGCGTTACCTTAGTGTAAACAGTTGAACATTTCCAACGGTGCTTTCAAATGCTACACTCCAGTCACCATGAATGAGAAACGTTCATTCTAAGAGCAATATACTCAACCAAGGAGCTCTCCTCTCTGACAAAAGTGAAAATGTTGGAGCATTACTCTTACAGATAAAACCTGTTAATTATACTCACGATTGAACTTCACCTCCCAAAGCTCGACATGCCACTGCTTTACCAATCGTAACCCCACCCCAGAGAGTATTTTTTTCCAGAGGAAGTTTCAGGGATCAGCACCCGCTGCACGACTCCAAGCGCGCTCTCCTCACGTGGCCACCAGCGCAAACTAAAGCCAAGAAGGCAAACATAATGGGGCAGACTCAGCTGTTCGATGGCTTATGCAGAGATAAACATTTAAAGGAGATGGAAGAAAGGAATTCACATTATTCAGTCACGTAAAAGGAATAACCGAGTATGTAAAACTGGAAAGAAATGTGGGAAAATATTAATGCAATCCATATTACTAAAACAAAGAAAACTTCAAACACTCTTGCAATGAGTCACGAATTACGCATGTGTTCGACAACAGCATTTCCCTTCAATGTCCTAGTACCAAGTTACTCAATGTAGCTGAAAGCATAATTGTCCTTAATTGTTCAGTTGTCACTAAGGGGATTCCAACCTTCTGACATTACGAAGCCCAACAGCTGGTTTTTGGAGACTGGCCTTTCACTGAGCCCATGCACCTGCAGCCGTGCTGACCCCAGTGCAAGACAGGCTTCCTCCGCTGCAAGCAACCAACTGCCAGGCAGCACCAGGAGCAGGGTCCAGACAAAAGTCTGCGTGCATGACAGGCTGCTGATGGACACAAAGCTGTTCACTCTGTGCCCGTACCCCAACAGAAGGCAACTGAGGACTGTCTCGGCAAAGTTTTCCCAGCAGCTGAAAAACAGTTCCTCAGATGTTTAATCTGGAGCGTGGCAATTTCTGTCTGAAAGTCCCCAGCAAACTCTGATTTAGGCAAGCATTAGAGATTGTGGATCTCTTTGAAAGCCCGATGACTTCAACGCAAAGACTCTCGCTCTTTTTGGATCAAGGTAACGTGCATGGTTTATCCAAGATACTGAATGATGCCCTTTCAACATCCAAACTGTCAACATCTCATCCTCTAGTAAAGACTGAACATCATTACTGCCCTGTAAGAAGGGAACTATATATACCCAAATTCAGCTTTCTTTAAAAGCACCAGCTAATGTATATAGACAGACACATACATATACACTACATTTAGACATATGTTGGATTACAATGTTTAGACATTAAGGTGTATAAAAGTTTTGAGGATGGTTTCATTTGGCTGTCAACCCTATCTCAAACTGAAATACTTCATTTATTTAACTGACTTGTACACAAGAACTGACTGGAATAATGCTGATGGAATATGTTTTTCAATGGCAATTGTAAGGTATCATTTGGAAAAAAAATACACGAGGTGGGGGGTTACAAATATATTCCAGATAGCTGTTCTGGGTTGACAAATTGTGATTCTTCACTACAAATTAATATTCCACATCACACATGCACACTACTGTAGATTTCACGAAATCGCAGTCAGTCAAAGCCTCCTCCGTCTCCCAGTCATACATTTTCTGTAAGAGAGAATTTTAAAACTGGAAGGGCTAAAAGGGGAAGGATCTGTCCTGAACCAAAAGCCAGTTCTCAAATCTCACAGTTCCTTGTGAAGCAGAACCTCTTCTAGTCACAGCTCTGGCTATAATTATATACAATACAACCTAAGTGTTATATACTTATAAAAATCACACAGTTTGACATTATGTACCTACTGATGCCACAATATTTTCAGTAGAGAAAAGAAAAGCAAATATGCAGCTTACCAGTTTTAATTTTGACTGTCATACCACAAAACTGGTTTACAAGCAGGAGAGAATCCCACATTAGCTTTCCTGTTTCCTTTCATGGAGGGGAAAAAAGGTCTTCTGCAAGGCTAAAACCACCATGGCCTCAATAACTGCAACAGAAGTTATTTCATTATGGATTCATTACCCTTTGATACTTTCCTTTCTTCATATAGACTCTTATACAAAGAAGCACTTTTTTTTTTTCACTTTCCATTAACCAAATTCCTATTCGCAAGCCAACCTTAACGGCACCTTGTACAGATGTGTTATGAATATAACTCAAAATGTTTCCACACAGGATATTTTGATCATTCTCCTCTCCTTCTCCCCATCCCAATCATGTCTAAAATAGCACAGAGTCATAAATTCTCCCATTCTGATCTCCATCTCTTTCTGGCCTGAAAGATGGTGCCATTTACATTTGCTTGAAAAAGCAGTAACTAAGGAAAGAGTTTTTTTCAGAAAGGTTCATTTCTGCTCTGTCTGTGCTGCCCAACATCACTTCTTTATGCCCAGAACCGATTGTCGCCCTAACACTTGCAGCTTAATCTCAAGACTGCTCAGATAAAACTGTAATTTTCCAACTCTCATTTTCAAATTAATTTGAACACAGTATTTGAACATTATTGACGGAACCTCACCATAATGTGTGAATATCCAAAATGCCATTTATTTGTGGAACGGCATTTCAAGAAGCATTTTGTGCTCTGTATGCCTCTTCGATAGCGCACTCTCTCTATGAAGCTGCTCCTCAAAGCTAAGGCATTTCCCTGTAGAGGAGAGTTGCCAGCTTTCCCTTCTTGGCAAGAAGGGTCCGATTCTTGTGCCTCTCCCAATTTCCTGCACAGTATGCTTTAATGAGCCCTCTAGTCTGGTGCAAAGCTAACAGAGATGGCGAGAAAATAGTAGTAATAACTTAAAAAAATAACTTGAGATGGGAGAAGTTTTAGGTAGAATTTTCCATTGAATATACAATGAGTCTGACTAGAAATACGACAAAAAGAGACAGTCCTCCTCAAAAGGTAGATAAAATGCTAGAGGGAGAACAGCCCTACTGTGTAATCTGTTGTGGAGTATGCAAGGGTGAAGAAGGGAGAGAAAGGTGGACAGAATATGACAAGAACTGTTTTGAAGTGTACATAAGTGACCTCTGGACCAAAGTATGCAGCAGATTTCACTTTACCAGACAGTGTGGTATCAATCCTATACTGAATTAAGATGCTTAAAATGTTCAAATAATACCAAATTAAAACTTGTGAGGATTATCTGTGACTTTCACAAACTAGAGGTCCAGAGTAGACAGCATTTTATGGTCAAATTTGTTGTTGAGTTTTTAGTCTGCCCTTTCACAGTTTTAGACACATAAAAGGACCTCTGAAGCTAATGTTAATAATTAAATTCAATGACTTTTAAACAAGATTATGAAGAAAAAATGCTTAGTCAAATATTATTTGTGTTGCAGGAGCACAGAAATACTGTGTGAAGAGCAGCTAGAAAGACATCCCAAGGTGCCGAAAGAAGAGTACAGTTTGTGGAAAGCTGAAGTGGGTGTTAGAAGAAAATACAAGGTGTGTAGAGAATAATTTTGTTTTGCACAGCCAAATACCTTGATAGTCTGTGTGACAGTTATGTCATTGGACACGATTAACAACACAGCAGATACAGTCCTGTTATATTTTTTAATTAGCAACAAAAAAAAATAGCATGTAAAAATAGCTGAAGAACTTGTAGAGGGATCTCGTCAAATATACTGATCAGGATACACTGGCAGCTGAAAGTCACTGCTGATAATAAGTACAAACTAGCTCACAGGAGAAAACACAACGAAGCATATACATATGCACAGGGATGAGCTGTGCATAGGCAAAAAGAAGCCTGAGCATCAGGAATTTAGTCTGTGCAATGACACAATAGCTGGTTTGATGTAAGTGCAGATGTTGGACTCGCACCACCAGTCTGCAACTCCACTCCCATTCAGCAGCACTGCAAACACAGCCTCTTTCAACTCAGAAGTGAATGTGGAGTCCTCATTTATCAATATATGAGAGCTGACTATCTCATTCCCCCATCCCTTACTATACCCTCTTCCCTCCAGCTGCTAACAAGGCTGTGCCACGTTGCCATTCCAGGGTCTGAGCTGCCTGGGATGCAGTCCCTTCCTGCATTTGAGTGCAAAGTAATGCTCTCCACCGCCAAATCCTGGTTCAGGACTTTTAGCTGCTACACTGTCACAGATGATCACTGACCACAAATCGGCAGCATCTCCCTGAGGTGTGGTCCCCTGCAGAGCAGCTCAGAAAGAGGGATGAAAAGTGTTCTGAAGTGCTTTGGTGCTCTCCCAGTCCTCACCCTCTTCTTAAGTTAACTCAGCCCAGAGACATTGCTGCAGTTAGGATAACTGCTTTACTCCAGATGCCCCCAGCAGCAATACGGCAATACACTTCTTCTCCAGCTGAAATGTTTCCAGTGTCTGAAACTGCTACATACAGCATCACACCGTATCTGGTCCAATTTCTCTTCCAGTTGCAAGCTTTTGGGTCCTGCATTGCTGACCTGCCCTTCTGCCTTGTCAGGCAGAGAGAGCACTGCAGAAGAATCCTACCTTTACTTTTTATTCCATGTAACAAGTATCTACACTGCCACTTCCACCAACAGGAGCAGAAACTGTCCAGCAGCATCCCTAACAGAGATAAAACAGAAGAAAAAAAAGCAGAGCGGTTTCTCTCCTAATACATGTAACAGTGCTGTCCCTCACTTTTTCAGAAGGGCTTAGTGACATACAGAAGAAAAAGCCTGTTAATTTGAGCAGAGGTATATTATCCTCTGGGAGTTTTTCTGTGCAGGTTAACCCAATTTTTAGCCTTGATTAAATTCTAAATCATACTGATGAATGGCAAAACTTCTGCATTTCCAGACTGTTGCACATCTGCATAGCTACAAGCAAAGGACTCTCAAAACATTCAATATAAATGCAGCTGCTGTTTGGGAACAGTAGTACTGCTAGATTGAAGAGTGAACTGATTCTAAGTTACAGGAAACCAGTTTTTCTGTTCTGACTTAACGTTACTTTAAAAAGTGGGAGTACTTGGTCTTGAAAAATGCCTGCCTTGAATGAGTAAGGCAGACAATGAACTGAAAAGCTCCATATGGTATTTATGCTCTTTGTTTTTGAAAGACTTCATATAATTTCAATACTCTCATCCAAAAATGTGGAGTCCAGCTTGGATTCAATTACTAACACAAAGGCTAGCTTATCCCTGCTCTGGATTCAGATTTGGTAGTGTGGTTGCACTGGCCAGATCGCCAAAGGAAGATGGCAGTGTGAGTAATGTTAGAGTAACAATCTAAGCTAGCAGAAAAGCTGCCTAAAATGATGAGGAACAGAAGCAACCAATGGAGCAGAAGCATAGAAGTGGCATAACAGCAGGTAATATCAATTTTAAAAATGCATCAAAGTGTTAGTCACAGCTTCTCTTTCTTGCCACATGGAATTTCAGCCATTTTTCAAAATTCCACTGGCATAAATACACAGAAAAAGCTCCAACTATAAACTGTCACTGAATGCTGCTGAACTCTGGTTCCTGCTTTTTTTTTTTTTCCATGAGTGCACTGTAAGTCAGCATTCCAAGACCAACAAACACCTCCATACTCAAGCTATTTCCAAACAGTACATGTACCATGATGTCGTCCAAGATTATGGCAAAAATATGTACAAAGCCATTCTCCTCTAACACCACATAAAAAGAGGAAGGGGGTGCACCACCAAAACATACTGATCTGCACAAATAAAGTCTTGGGTTTAAATGAGCAAGACAACAAAAAGCTTCAATAAAACAACCAAGCAAAAAGATCATTCTATTTCTGAACTGAAAAACAAACACTATCCAAGTCAGCTCTCAGTTACGCCAGTTGAAATTCAATGTAGCCATTAGTGAGACAGGCAGTGCAATTTGGAGGACAAAGTACCCACTTGGGACCCAGGAAGTTTAGATTTGGTTTTAAGCTCTGTCAGCTACTGTGGAGCAGTCTTTTCCTCACCTTGGATATCAGCTGACCTACTTCTAGCTGGGGTAATAATTAGCAGTGTCTTTGAAAATCCCACTCAAACTGTAAATATCTATCCCAAATGAACCTTCATAGAAGGCACTGAGCACAGCTTATTATGTCCCAAGTAACTAAATGCTTTCAGGGAGGCTCCTGTTGTCCAACTCCACTCACAGAACCACGGAATAGGGTTGGAAGGGACCTCTGGAGATCGTCTAGTCCAACCCACCTGCAGGTACACCTATATTGCACAGGAATGTGTCCAGGCAGGTCTTGAATGTCTCCAGAGAAGGAGACTCCACAACCTCTCTCAATTTTCCTTTTCCGAGGAAAAATGGAAAACCAGAATTTCCTTTTGTAAAGAGAAAAAGGAGACCAAGTACAGAGCAGGGAAGACTTGCTAAGAGGAAAATGACTGAAGGGAACACCCTGTCCAGCAAAGAAGCTGGCTTTCCTTCCTGGAACCCAGCTTTCTCTGCTTTGAAAAGCCAGCTGCTGCCTCAGTTTCCCTGACATTAGAGCCAGAATCCTGTCTTTTACCTTTGCAGCAGTTTAAAACAGTGCAGGAAACTGTTAGCTTATCTTATGTAGGAAAAAGGAGAGGAAGACAAATGCCCACCTCCTGAAGAAGAGGCAAATGCTTTTGGCTCAAGGATACTGTGCCAAAAACATCCATACTGTTTAGAAGATCAGAACTCTCCGTCACTGGGCAGGTAGTTTTCATTTTTTCCTCATAGAAAAGTCACTCAGCAAAATCTTACTACTGCTCTCATTTTACCTGGACATGAGAAAGAGCCACAACTCGAGTCCCAGAGTTCACAAATGTACCCTCCGTTATTACTGTTGATAAGCTCCAGATAAGCTAATAATATCAACAGTGATGAGGGTGGGATGGTACAGTACATTTGTTAAATGCTGACACAAAAAACTTGAGGTTCCAAATAAGTAAAATCTCATAATCTTCTGATCTACTGTGTGAATACATTTATGAACACCTGTGTGTGTGTGTGTATGTGTGTGAACAAGCCCTTGCTCTCAATAGGGCATTCTGTGCCTAAAGGGGACCTGAAGGACTCGAAGCAAGCAGAGCATGAGAGATACAATCTGCTGGGACATACTACCAGCTACAAGAGCATCACAGAAACTCTATGATGCTCACAAGGTATGGGGGATGAACAACGAGGGCTAGAAAAGCCCTGCTACTGGTGATTGCCAACCTGTAATGCCAATAGTTTATAGTATTTCTTTCAAGATGAGTCACAAGGAAATATGTATTTATCGAGTAATTTGAAATGCTTGTGTTTAAATGTTTAGAAAAATTTTATTTCAGTGCCCACATAACTGTGCTTTCAAAGTCATTCCACACTGTTCCTAAAGTTAGAACACAGCCTGTTCAGACTGTGATATGGAAGAATTGTTAAAAGCAGGTAAAATGAGGGAAAACATGCATGCTACCTGTCAGAGCATTTAAACAAGAAACAAAAAAAGAAACATAATTTAAGCATCTTGGTTTTGTAAACATGATGTAAACATGGTTTTGTTTTGCTTCCAATTGATTGTTACTTGTTTTAAGTTAAAGGCAAACCCAGTGAGTGTTTCTGAGACAAAACTTGGACCATGCCTCAGGCTCCTGGTAAAGAAAGGTCTGCTGACAACACTGCTGTCATTAAAAGTGTTGTATGACATCACAGTGAAAACAGAATTAAATAGAAGCACTCCCTCTGTTCAAATGGAAACATTTCCATTTTGAAATTCACATCTATGAACCTTCAAAACAAACTTGATTTTGAATGTAATTGCTTAATGATCTTCACTCTTTGGGGAAAATTGCAAACCAAACATTATTAGTACATCCAACAAATGCAGGATTAACTTTCAAGCAGCAAAATAATTCTACTAATCTGCAGGTCATTTCTCTTAGCATTTAAAACCATAATTGACTTGAGATACTCTTCTCTATTGATGCTACATACCTTCATAAGGATTTCTGTTCACCAACAGAATGTTACCTTCGCTTCCCTTCCAGCATTTAAAACGTTTTAAAGTCTCACTCGTGCATTCCATGTCTCATCAGTTGCACCGCAACAACTTTTCTATCCAGTCTAAATGCAATTCACTTTTAGAAAAACAGCGCATTGTCAGTTTAGCGTCTTATTATAGATCGAATAAAGTGAGGTCATTCTAGGCCAAAGGGATGTCTTCCACAAAACATACGATCTATATTCTGTATCAAAGCTTCTAATTTTTTTAAAGGTAATTAATGAGTTGGTATTTTTAAGCCAAATTCTTCTTTCTCTACTTTTAATAAAATGGCTCGTGATAGTATGAAAGCGAGAAAGCTGACCACAGTCCCTGCAGTGGACCTGCTCAACATGAAGTGCATGCTCTTCAGCTGCACAGCATCGTGTGGACGTGACCGCACTGTGGGGGTTGCCAGGCTGCCTAAGCCCAGCCTGGGGGCTACTGGAGTCACACCACTAGCAGCTGCTAAGCCAGCTAGGTTGAACTGCCTTTACTTGTGCACAGGTTAAAAGCAGAGTGTACCTGTATTCGAGGTATTGCCAAAAAAGCTGTCCCATCAGGTAGCAGGCTCACTATCAAATGTGCACCTTATAGAAAGGAAACCTTATAGAAAGAAAATGCTTTCAAGAGAAACCCTGTACAGACCAACCGTCTACTAACAAAGGAATTCCCTAAGAAGCAGAAAGTTTGAAAACACCACGGGTGTCATTAATACGTAACCAGTATGGATCCTGCTCCTTCCTGAGAATAATGAGTCTGTTTTAAAATGCACTAAATGCAAGAGAGGTGTGACGATTATGAAATAAAATATGTAGATTGCTAAGACTCACAGACAAATCAAGTTACTCTCTTCTGAATTTGAGTTCAGTCGTAACAATTCGAATTAAGATTTTACCATAATTGTATCTTTCAATATGTAACCTGAAGTATAATACCCCAGTTGGCTTTGAAGGGCAGCCCTATCAAAAGGTTGGGGCTTCCATTCAACTCTTTGAGGTTTACCTTTCCTCAGTGTCTGAAAGGATCATGCTCTCTGAATTCTGCTCACCCTAAAGGTAATAATGATTTGTTCATCCCCCCCTCCAGTAAGAATTGTGCTTTTTCTTCACAAGGTACAGTGTATAAAATGTGAGCCAGGTGGTGTGTGATGCCATCTCCTTTCTGTGTAACACCCACTCTTCTTAAAAGAAACACCCAAATCTATGCTGGAAACTGTGCTAGTCAAGAAATTCACCAGTTACGTGGAAAAGGTAATACACACAAAGGTAATAGTTTCTAATTATTAAAGCAGTAACACCTAAAGGTAAATGAAGAACTTGTACCTCAGTTGCAAAATACAGAGTTATTAGGAGGCACTGGCAGCTGAAAACAAAAAGATAGCAGAAAGCACAGCAAAATGTATACCTATGCACAGTGACCTAGGGTCACTCAGAAAAGGGATACTAAATTCAATGCAATGAGTTCTCTAAAAACAACTGATTTCAACCGATAATCCAAAAAGGCACCAATTGCCTGCACCAAAAGGCACAGAAGCAAAACATACCAGTGCACAAACCCACAACATGTCTACACCCTGGGCACTGCATGCAGCCATCTGCATCGCCATCACCAGAAGGAGAGGGGTGGAAAGCTGTGGAGAAGGTGACCAGGATGGCCACAAATAAGGAACCTGCTTACAGACTGTGAGTGACAAATAAAGTATTTCCTCTGGACTGGAAAAAAGACAATAAGGATAAGCATGATTGACATAAGACCCAAAAACCAAAGAAAAGCTGAAGAATATTCTCCTAAGATAGGAGATAGGGTGGATCAAATAAAATGGCCAGGTAATTAATGCAGACTTCTTTAGGCTTTAAAAATCAGAAAGGGCAGCCTGAAATAGAGGACTCTGGGTTTACAAGGAACATTACACCTGATTAACAGCTGTGAATCAAGCTGCATGGCAAAGATTCAAGAGGAGAAACGCTTTGCTTTTTAAGTCCTAGCAATACAAACAACGAATAATCTGAAGGAGACACTGCTGTCTTTTCTCCATTACTTCCCCCCACAAACGCCACAAGTTTATTCCTTACACAGGAACAAACATTAAGGTATCTTAAATATGTGGCATTAAAAAGCCCAGTCAAGAAACAGGTATGTGCTTTTTAGTGCCTATCAAATTTCTTTTCACTAACAGCAACTGTACATTAGTCTGGAGATGGAAAGAGAATGCATCTGCTCACTGCAGTGCTAGTAAGAAGTTCTTAATAACGATGTAGATGTTTCCAAATAGAAAGTGGATGGGATGCCCAGATGTCTTTCATTGTCATATTTTTCCAAGCAGCTTGACAAACTTCAGATGTTAAAAAAAAAAAAAAGTCTGTCTCGCCAGCAAAAATAAAAAGTATGTTTGACAAAAAAAGCAAACAAAACAGATCTGTGGAGGTCAGAACTTCATTGGCCTTTGTCCAATTAAGTTAGCATATAATCAGCCACCGAAACATTGCATGGCATTATGTGAACTGAACTGCTGGTCACTCAAATACTAGATTCCTTTAATCAATTTCTCTCACCTTGTGTTCCCTACTGAAAAGTACCTGTTAACTAAAGGAAGACTTCTTTTTACTTCTTATAGTAAAAGTTCGGGACATCAGAAACTTAGAACCTCTGAAATGCTGGAAGTAATGAAAATATATGTTACTTATTCTTGGCAGGGAAAACTCCGCAAACTGATTAATAAAGAAGACTTGAAATAAATCAAGAATCAACCCTGTGAAAGCAAACTGAGAAATACCACTAAAATACCAAAGCACAGACTCAAATGCATCTCTTAGCAAATTCACTTGTGATTAGTGATAAAAAAAACCCCAAACAACATTTATTTGGCTATGAAAGAACCTGAGCAGAAGCCGGTTATACAGTAGTGCACTTTCAAGGACTGTTAGGGACAAACTATTTACAATAGTTATAAGAATGAATTATATGGTTCCTGTATACTCACTAAGTGTTGGTTAAAATGGAGCATTTAAAAAAAATTAAAAAGATAATCAAACATTTTGTGAACTGGATTTCTGTTGCTATCACAGATCTAAAAAAGATATCCAACGCTTTCGCTGAAAATAAAAAAATCTATGCTGCTATTAATTATATAACCTGTTATTATATTAATTGTATTTTATTCATAAGTCACAGAGCAGAATGAGTTACCCTTTTATTCTAACATATTTTTCAAGGATTTTCAAAACAGCTTTTGGCCCAGAGCAAATTAAAGCAATAGATCTATTTCAAATTACTCTCAGTCTAGAAGTACCAGCTGAATTTTCCAGAAATATGGCAGAACTTTGGTGAACAATAAAGGAAGCCTAAACCGGGTAACCTATCAAAAGAAAACAACATGGGAGCAGGAAACAACATTAGGAAAATAAACAAACGTACTATATCTGACACTTGGAATGTGGACCAGCTGAGTAACAATACCACTTCCACATGAAAAAGGTCATGTGTGTGAATTGAGCAACAGAGAAATATTTACAATCTGGAGAAAATCAAGTGAATGACATTCGACTCCCAAAAGTACACGAGTGCAAAGGACCAAGTATCTTCTTTGATAACAGCTGGTTTTATAAGACACCAGTCCAGACAGTGATACGTGGGAAAGGTTTATCCCACAGGGGTAAAAGGATGCTAGGACAGGAATTAGCAGGGCTCATTTGGAGGGCTTTAAACTAGATTTGAAGGGGGATGGGGTTGTAGCTGGGCTTGCATCAGTGGGGCAGCACGCTGGAATCGATAAAGACCAGGAGGCCCTCCCTACCCCTAGGGTGAAATCTCAGCTCGCTCCCTTAAGTACACCAACGCGCGCAGCATGGGGAATACACAGGAGGAGTTAGAAACCTGCGTTCGGTCAAAAGATTATGATCTGGTGGCATTAACAGAGACATGGTGGGACAGCTCACATGACTGGAATGTGGTCATGGATGGCTATATCGTTTTCAGGAAAGACGGGCCAGCCAAGCGTGGTGGTGAAGTTGCTCTTTACGTGAGAGAGCAACTACAATGTATAGAGTACTGTCCAGGTGCAGTTGAGGAGCGAGTTGAGAGTCTGTGGGTGAGAATTACAGGGCATGCTGGCAGGGGAGATACTGTTGTGGGTGTCTATTACAGGCCACCAGATCAGAATGAGGATGTTGATGAGGCCTTCTATAGGCAGCTGAGAGTGGCCTCACAGTCACAGGCTCTGGTTGTTATGGGGGATTTTAACTACCCTGATGTTTGCTGGAAGGACTGCTCAGCCAGCCAGCCTCAGTCTAGGAGGTTCCTCCACTGCATTGATGAAAACTTTCTGATGCAAATGGTGGAGGAGCCGACTAGGAGAGGTGCGCTGCTGAATCTCGTCCTCACTAACAAGGAGGGTCTGGTTGAAGCAGTAAAGGTGGAGGGCTGCCTTGGTTGCAGCAATGGTGGAGTTCAGGATCTCATGTGGCAGCAACAGAATAGCAAGCAGAATTGCAACCCTGGACTTCAGCAGGGCCAATTTTAGCCTTTTCAAACAATTGCTGGGGGAAATCCCATGGGCAAGGCTGCTTGAAGGTAAAGGGTCCCAAGATAGTTGGTTAACATTCAGGGACTGCGTCTTCCAAGCTCAAGATCAGAGCATCCCGACACATAGGAAGTCAAGGAAGGGAGCCAGGAGACCTGCGTGGTTAAACAGGGAGCTGCTGGGTAAGCTCAAGTGGAAGAGGAGAGTTTACAAATCATGGAAAGTGGGGCTGGCGGCTGGAGAAGAATATAAGGCTGTTGTTAGAGGATGCAGGGAGGCAACTAGGAAAGCTAAGGCCTCCTTAGAGTTAAACCTGGCAAAAGCTTCTTCAAATACATGGCAGGTAATACTAACACTAGAGGCAATGTAGGCCCACTGATGAATGGGCTGGGTGCCTTGGTGACAGAAGATACAGAGAAGGCAGAGTTACTGAATGCCTCCTTTGTCTCTGTCTACTCTGCTGGAGGCTGTCCTGAGGAGCCCCGTACCCCTGAGGCCCCAGAGGAAGGCAGGACAATGGAGGAGTTTGCCTTAGTTGATGAGGACTGGGTAAGGGAGCAATTAAGCAATCTGGACATCCATAAATCCATGGGTCCAGATGGGATGCACCCGCAGTTGCTGAGGGAGTTGGCTGAAGTCATTGCCAGACCACTCTCCATCATCTTTGCCAAGTCTTGGGAAATGGAAGAGGTGCCTGAGGACTGGAGGAAAGCAAATGTCACTCCGGTCTTCAAAGAAGGAAAGAAGGAGGACCCGGGCAACTATAGACCAGTCAGCCTCACCTCCATCCCTGGGAAGGTGATGGAACACCTTATCCTTGGTGCCATCTCAAGGCATATCAAGGATAAGAGGGTCATCAGAGGCAGTCAGAATGGCTTCACCAAGGGGAAGTCATGCTTGACCAAACTCATAGCCTTTTATGAAGACATAACGAGGTAGATTGATGATGGCAGAGTGGTGGATGTGGTCTACCGTGACTTCAGTAAAGCATTTGACACCGTCTCCCACAGCATCCTCACAGCTAGTTTGCTGATGACACCAAGCCGGGAGGAGGGGCTGACACGCCAGAAGGCTGTGCTGCCATCCAGTGAGATCTGGACAGGCTGGAGAGTTGGGCAGGGAAAAATTTAATGAAATATAACAAGGGAAAATGTAGAGCCTTACATCTGGGCAGGAACAACCCCAGGTTCCAGTATAGGTTGGGGAATGACCTATTAGAGAGCAGTGTAGGGGAAAGGGACCTGGGGGTCCTGGTGGACAGCAGGATGACCATGAGCCAGCACTGTGCCCTTGTGGCCAAGAAGGCCAATGGCATCCTGGGGTGTATTAGAAGGGGAGTGGTTAGTAGGTCGAGAGAGGTTCTCCTTCCCCTCTACTCTGTCCTGGTGAGACCTCATCTGGAATATTGTGTCCAGTTCTGGGCCCCTCAGTTCAAGAAGGACAGGGAACTGTTGGAGAGAGTCCAGCGCAGAGCCACAAAGATGATTAAGGGAGTGGAACCTTATGAGGAAAGGCTGAGGGAGCTGGGTCTCTTTAGCTTGGAGAAGAGGAGACTGAGGGGTGAAATCATTAATGTTTATAAATATATAAAGGGTGGGTGTCACGAGGATGGAGCCAGGCTCTTCTCGGTGACAACCAACAGTAAGACAAGGAGTAATGGGTTCAAGCTGAAACACAGGAGGTTCCACCTAAATGTGAGAAGAAACTTCTTCTCAGTGAGCGTGACGGAACACTGGAACAGGCTGCCCAGGGAGGTTGTGGAGTCTCCTTCTCTGGAGACATTCAAAACCTGCCTGGATGCCTTCCTGTGTAACTTCATCTAGGTGTTCCTGCTCTGGCAGGGGGATTGGACTAGATGATCTTTTGAGGTCCCTTCCAATCCCTAATATTCTGTGATTCTGTGACTTAAGGCATCCAGAAATGTTCAACAACACAATTTTTAAGTTAAGCTTGAGATATTCATTCTATGTTGTGAGAAAACCAGGAAAATATTCATCTTGACCTTAACTCTTGCAGATCAGAATGCTGTTTCTCTTATCCTGAAAAACTGTTCAATGTGAGGCATAAAGGATTTGCCAGAGCTTCCTAATCACGCTTGGCAGGTGTTTGTTCCCCAGCTCTGTATGCTTGGGTGCTGCTGTGGGAGGCAGACCACAGGCAAGGCAGCCTGGCCAGCTTGCCTGTACCGTTTTCAAGTAGGCTGTGGTAAGCATACCAGAGTCTGCACACATAGTTTAGGAAATAAAAAAATCCAGGTGTACTCCAGGATCACTTCCTGAGGAACTGTTCTTCCAGGAAAAAAATGCTTACAGCCTTCCTTTCTGCCCTAAGCAAGTGTAAAAAAACCCACAAAGAATCTTTATCATCAAATCACAGACACTCAAAAAAACTCAAATCAAAATTTACATCCAAAAATGGAAGAAGCAAGAGACACTCATTTCTAGCTTGAGTCAGTTAGGAAGTCCAAGATCTAAGTGAAAAAGAAATCCAAGACAAAAAGCACCAAGCACGAAACACATTCTGTATTATAAGAAATGTAATGTAGATGTGATCTGAAGGAGGTATTTATGTTGTATTTTCAACTGCTTTCAGCTGTGAAAATCATAGCTTCTCAAGTTCTCAAAAATGAAATTGTTACCTTCACAGTTTTTTTCAACAATCCAAAAATCTTTCCCTATTGGGTAAAATAATTTCTTAAAGACTTACATTTCAAAAACATTTTCATAAAGTTATGACTATGTCATTTATTCAAGCTTCTTCTGTAAACTGACTTCTCTGGGATTGCTTCTTGCCTTTTTCTTGACAAGCTTTCCAGGATAACTCCGCTCATATTAAAACACAACAGTAAATGTCCCCAGCACCATGTTGCTAAGCCATATTCAGCAGCTGGAACAGAATAGCTGTAGGCAGCAGGGCGAGTCACAAGAGTGTCATTACCTGTTACTGCTATGAAAAAACAGGGAAGAATCAGAGTCTATTCAGCTGGCTGAAGGAGTACTAGAGACGCAGAAAGGCAGGCCTTCTAGCTGCCAGAAAGGTTTGTTGGTTTGGGCTTTTTTTCCCTTTTAAGCACACACTACCTCAAAACCACAACCCCTGAGGAGGGCCAGCCATATTTTTTAAATTATTATTTTTATTTTTATTATTATTTTCTCCCCAATAAAACTCCTTCAGAGACCAGCAAGGACTGCAATATCTGGCAGAGAAGTCTGCAATCATCCCCAGTGGTATTGCTCACGCTGCTTTCAGAGCTCCCATGGAACACCCTCAGTGCCTTCTTTTCCTCAGAGTCCTCTCCAATCTACCCGCTTCAGTAGCTCTTTCCTACCACACAGAGCTGCTGGGAGAGGCGGAAGGCGACACGACTCAGCATGCCATCGCTTGTGATGTTGCTGGACAAATGATCCTTTGATTTTGAGAAAATCTGCTCCCAGCACCAGGCTGCCAGAGAAGCCACTAGCCAGAACTGTTTGCATGCATCAAGTAGCCATATGGCCCATTTTTCATGGTAGCTGGACACAGCCTCCTACACATCTAGTCCAAACTGAGCCCTGGAGGCTTTTCCTGAATCATGAGTTCATTCCCACTCAGTCAAATGTTGCAAAAAGAAATGGATCTTCTCAACTATAAGCACAGCACTTTGCAGCACATACGAAATACTGTCAAGACTGAATGTAGGAGTATATACTAAATTGGTAAAACTATTATGGCATTAGCCTTCACATGAAAGGGAAAACACAAGCCCCAAAACTTCAGGCCCTGAGGACTTAGGAGATGCTCCAGGGCAGGAAACAGTCACAAACCTGTCACTGTCACACCACTCTTTGACTTTTGTAAATAATTAACAAAGTTACTACTACCTGTTGCCTTAACATTGATAACAGATTTATTGTTGAGGAGGGGAAAGCACAACCACAATTTCTCCTAGCACAAGAGCACTTTCTAATGTTTTCTCCTACCACCAAGGCCACAAGCAATCGGATTGTACTCCAACACACTTTTTAATATACAAGTGACACTAATTCAGACCACTTCATTTGATTCTGTAAGACAATTTCATAGACACAGGACTGCAGCAAGTTGTAACCCATTTTAGCTTAGCTGTTCTGTGATTGACAGTCTACTGGCAGCCTTTGCAAAGACATGAGCAGATTATCTTCTGCTCAGACAAACCCAAAGCTTTACTCAGGAAGAACCTCTGACTCTATTTTCTTCTGCAGCAAATAAAAAGTTACTTAAAGGGCCAGAATCCACCCATGTTTAGCAATAGCTAATAGCGTTACAGTGACGAAGCCAAGCAGGCACAGGCTCTTGAATTCACCAGCGGCTCTACAGAGCGGTTTTAAGTGCATGAGCGGGTACATCACCTCTCCCCTAGGTAACTAGGCTTTCATATGCAGCATGTTTTCTGTAGTTTCTCGTAGAACAAGGGCGGGGAGGGTGAAGTGCACGTAAAGTTATACTAAAGGCCTGGTTTAGATTAAGACGTTTTTAAGACCTGATCAAGATCTTTTTGGCAATGGGCCTATCCCAGCACAGACCTGAGACAATAGTGCATCAGAGAAACACATCTAAGTCCTCCCCCTGCTTTTTCCATCAGTTACAGAAAGGCAGAAAAGAAAGACAAGGTCCGAAAAGCACATGACAACTCTACCTTCGTTAGTCATTTAGCTATGCCACCCTGGTCTGGGATAAACCTGCTCTCTGGCATGCGCACCACTCTAGCTTTTCAGATAAAGCAGCCTGCTTGTTATCCATGTGGAGTCTTAAGACTCCAAAGGCTACACCAGAGCCCTTAGTTGTATCTCTCCTCCAGACATGTCCTCAGACTTTTCCAGGGAATTTTTTTAAAAAGGCACTGCCAATCATACTGCTAAAGAAGACACAGACAAAAAGCTTTCCTTGACTATTTCCAATGGTACAAGCCAGCAAAGCTCTTCATCACTCCCCGGGTTTTCTTCCCAAACCACACTGTGTTTGACAGAGTCTAAGAGATTTCCCACAGGTCAGCCTCTCCCCATCACTATGGGAGGAGAAGCCAGCTTCCCTTAGATAGCAATTCTCTTTTTTTTCCCAACTCAAATTGCAGGCTCAGACTTGCGTATCTTTTAATAACCTCCAGAATCCTAACTATCTTGACGATCTTATCCCATGTTATTAGAATACTTGAAAGAATTATTAGGCAAGGCATTCTGGTAAAAAAACCCCCACTGTTTTCATAGCAAACAACAGCTGGATCATATTGTTACTCTGCAGTGCTTTACTATTGCATTTTGGAAAGATTTACACACTTCTGTAACCCAGAAATGGATCTGAAGAAACTCTGTATACTGGGAGCAAAATTAACTGCAAGGATGATGTTCTCATGTTAGTCATTTCCATGTGCATTCCTGTCAGCTCTAGTTGCCCAATACTGTGTCATCTCACATAAGACAAACAAGATAAGGTTACTCTTACTTATTGTCTATGCAGCGCTTCAGAGGAACAAACTGAAGCTCTCAGTGAACTCCAGGGGACATCTTGATGCCATACACACAGTACAGCAACAGTTATCTTGCAGCAACCCCGTGCAGCCCTTGTAAAGGCAACGTCCGACCAAAAGGAGGACCACAGTGTGCCAGCCAGTCTCTGCAAGCATCCAAATTGCTCATTCAAAGTACACAAGATCACTTTTCCTTCTCCTCTATCATAAAGCAGGGGTGACTATGTAATATCCAGAAATTTTCGAACATACGAACTGAATTAAGTTGTGTGGTTCCCCCTCTAGTTTGGATTCTTACCTATTTCTGCATTTCTAAAATCTTTCTAAAAACTCACTGAATGACAAACCCATTAAAACCAGGTATCCCAATAGTAAGAAATGCCAATATTGCACAAAACTCAGGAGAAAAAATACAGCAATAGTCATATGGTACAAAAATTATGATTTTGTATTATGATACAAAGTGCCCCATTTGGATTCATTTTCCAATAAAAGACATAGGTTAAAAACGTCAACTGTAGAATGCAGACTGACTTAAAAAGGATCTTTTCTTTCCATTAGTGTCTTGGTGCTTTCCTAGTATCTGATTTCAGTACTAAAGTAGTACGATGTGCATGTAAAACACATAAACAAGTATAAACAAGTATCAGCCCCCTCAAGCTGTAGGAGGATTCATTTCCTCATGTTCCTGACCTCTAATTTGCAAAAACTCATCTTGACAAGGCAGCTCTTCTGCTTCCAGTTAGTGTGTTTTCTCAGACAAGACTGTTCTGGTACATACTCTGACAGCATGAGGAGTGCAGGGCTGGGGAAGGGCAGATGACTGGAATCATCTCTGGAACCGCTGAGGAACACCACCCTTCTCCCTCTACTTTCTTTGCTACCTTACCCAGCTGACTTCCCAGCATTTCTAACCATCTCATATGTGTCTTTCTTATCAAGCTCAGCACTAGAAATGAGCTACTTCTCATCTGAACCAGGGAGCTCAGCTCTACAATGCTGTCCAGCACTTGTGACCTTTATGGTTTACCAGTATTAATATAATCCTTGCTTTCAAAGCTTCTCCTCATCTCCCACCTCAAACAATGGAAATGAAACTGGCAGCAGAGAGGAAATCTTGGCAAGAGCTACTTGTTCTTTCACTGTATTTTTAGCTAACACTATGACTCACATTTTGGGAATCAGGCTGCTCTGAAAAGCATCATCTCCAGTGAGTTACTGGAGCTACTCAGAGCCAACAAGTACCACAAAACCAGCTCCAGTGACCTCTCTGCTGAGGGAAGGCATAGAGTGCTGGCTGGTGTTTACCAATACAGACAAAGCACCACGGTTAGTACCTCCTTATTCATCAGAAGCAACGGTAAGTCCCCGCTCCTCTCTGACAGGACACCAGATCTGTCCATTATGCTGGACACATGCTGAAAAGGCACAAAGGGTGGTCCTTACCTTGCCGTGTCTTTATGTCTTCAGAGATTACTTTAAGAATACCATCTGTAAACGACACAGGCTCCCTTCACATGGGAACAGCTGCTTATAGAACACTTAAAAATCTCTGCTGTCCATTATCACCACTGTTCATTGAAATTTTTCTTCTTCCTATGTAATTTGGGGGCATAAGGAGTTTTTATTGAGAAACTGCATAAGCCTTGGAAAGAGTGCAATTGCATGTACTGATCTTTCTCCATTTTTTCAATTTTCCCTTCATACAGATTGCTGTGTGTTTTACTACTCTGACTTTAGGTGCCTGTGGTTGGAATCAAACCTTTATCCTTGGTTTTATTTAAGAATAATTTTCCTTTGTTATTGCCAAGAACTGAAGATGACTTAAACAGATGGATGTCTCTACTCCCATAATTAGGAGGTATGTGCAACCTCTCTGACATAGACAGAGCATATAAGTCACTTTCTAGCACCTTTTGATCCAATCCTGCTCAAGTTTCTTTCTTAAAAAAATTATACAAGCAAAAAGCTTCATAAGAATAAAGATAAGAAGTCTGGGTTTTCTTTTACTCCTACACATTTCAGAGCAACAGGATAAAGCCCGCATAGCAGAGACTATGGATCTTATATTTATGTTTAATTTTATAATTAGCTGCCTACCATGAATGGACTCTTTCCCCAAGGACTGCACCACTCTGAACCTCAGCTTTGGTATCACAGCCTCACTGACAAGCAGTACAGCAGGTCTAAAGTGGTGCACTTCATGAATATAATTTCTTGAATATACCTGGAATATAATTTCAATATATCTTACTAACCCTTATGGCTCTTTTTAAAATGAGGGACGATCTTTTAAAATGATGTCTCTGTCTACACTGCCAGAGGCTGTCCTGAGGAGCCCCATACACCTGAGGCCCCAGAGGAAGGCAGGACAATGGAGGAGTTTGCCTTGGTTGATGAGGATTGGGTTAGGGAGCAATTAAGCAACCTGGACATCTATAAATCCATGGGTCCAGATGGGATGCACCCACGGGTGCTGAGGGAGTTGGCTGAAGTCATTGCTGGACCACTCTCCATCATCTTTGCCAAGTCATGGGAAATGGGAGAGGTGCCTGAGGACTGGAGGAAAGCAAATGTCACTCCAGTCTTCAACAAGGGCAAGAAGAAGGACCCGGGTAACTACAGACCAGTCAGCCTCACCCCCATCCCTGGGAAAGTGATGGAACAACTTATCCTAGGCGCCATCTCAAGGCATATCAAGGATAAGAGGGTCATTAGAAGCAGTCAACATGACTTCACCAAGGGGAAGCCATGCTTAACCAACCTCATAGCCTTCTATGAGGACATAACCACGTAGATAGATGATGGTAAAGCAGCGGATGTGGTCTATCTTGATTTCAGTAAAGCATTTGACACAGTCTCCCACAGCATCCTTGCAGCTAAACTGAGGAAGCGTGGTCTGGATGATCAGGTAGTGAGGTGGACTGGGAACTGGCTGAAGAAGCCAGAAAGTTGTGTTCAATGGGACAGAGTCTAGTTGGAGGCCTGTATCTAGTGGAGTCCCTCAAGGGTCGGTACTGGGACCAGTACTATTCAATATATTCATCAACGACTTGGATGAGGGAATTGAGTGCACTGTCACCAAGTTTGCTGATGACACCAAGCTGGGAGGAGTGGCTGACACACCAGAAGGCTGTCTGCCATCCAGCGAGACCTAGACAGGCTGAAAAGTTGGGCGGGGAAAAATTTAACGAAATATAACAAGGGCAAGTAAAGAATCTTGCATCTGGGCAAGAACAACCCCAGGTTCCAGTATAAGTTGGGAAACGACCTGTTGGCAAGCAGTGTAGGGGAAAGGGAGGTGGGGGTCCTGGTGAATAGCAGGATGACCATGAGCCAACACTTGTGCCCTTGTGGCCAAGAAGGCCAATGGCATCCTGGGGTGTATCAGAAGGGTTGTGGTTAGTAGGTTGAGAGAGGTTCTCCTCCTCCTCTACTCTACCCTGATGAGACCGCATCTGGAATATTGTGTCCGGTTCTGGGCCTCTCAGTTCAAGAAGGACAGGGAACTGCTGGAGAGAGTCCAGCGCAGAGCCACAAAGATGATGAAGGGAGTGAAGCATCTCCCTTATGAGGAAAGGCTGAGAGAGCTGGGTCTCTTTACTTTGGAGAAGAGGAGACTGAGGGGTGAAATCATTAATGTTTATAAATATATACAGGATGAATGTCACGAAGATGGAGGCAGGCTCTTCTCGGTGACAACCAATGATAGGACAAGGGGCAATGGGTACAAACTGGAACACAGGAGGTTCCACTTAAATATGAGAAGAAACTTCTTCACAGTGAGGGTGACAGAGCACTGGAACAGGCTGCCCAGGGAGACTGTGGAGTCTCCTTCTCTGGAGACATTCAAAACCTGCCTGGATGCCTTCCTGTGTAACCTCGTCTAGGAGTTCCTGCTCCGGCAGGGGGATTGGACTAGATGATCTTTCGAGGTCCCTTACAATCCCTAACATTCTGTGATTCTGTGAGCATTTGATACATGGAAATGCTTTTTGCATATTAACTCAACCTTTCATGTAGAGCAATTATTAAATCAATTTTGAAAGGACAAAGCCCGATAATGAATATGCCAGGAAACACCCAGCTACCTCACTGCTTCCTCAATTTCTGGACACAGTGATCACCACTGTTCAAAAGGTTTTTAATGGATGAGAGGTAATGGACATGAGTTGGAACATGGGAAATTCCAATTAGATAGTAGGAAGAAAAAAAAAAAAAAGAAATCACAGTGAGGGTGTTCAAACACTGGAACAGGGGCCCAGAAAGGTAATGGGATCTCCATCCTTGGAAATACTGAAAACACAACTGCTGAGTGCTTTGATTCTATGAAACACTGAGCCACAGAGGCCAAGCAGATAGGTCCCACAAAGGGAAATGAGAGATGTCCCAGAAGACAGCATCTAATTCACAGTCTACAGACAAACACCTTAATTTTTCTCCATTCACATCACTAATTTTCGATGCTTATCTAAGGAAGAATTTTTTTTTTTTTTCCTGAAGCTGGGTGTAAATAACTGCTCACATGAAGATATTAGCATTCATCACTGAGCTCTGGCAACTAATTGCAAAATTGCATCTCCAGCACATTAGTGGAAATACATGACATTGAGTTGACTTGAACTAGGAGGAAAACCACCTCACTAAGCCAATTCCATAGCCAACTGTCCAGTCTTCCTGTAGGTCTCTGGTGACAGATAGCATTCAAAAAAGAGAGACAGGAAATACTAAACCAAAGACACTTTCCAAGTACAAGATGAATCCCAAACTACACCTGAGGACATGTTGGCCAAGCCCAACTATGAACCTCAAGGGGAAAGAAAGCAGATCTGAAAACTAATTATGGACTAGACCTCATACGAAAGCCTACAGAGGACAGACATCCCGGGCCATGTTTACCACGGGTCATTCTGGGTTGACAGCAAAGCAACAGTGGCTCTGCAGAACCCAATAATACACGTAGCTGCTTGGTTATATTTTGTGGTAATGACTTGATACTACAGTTGTACTGACTGATACCGATATCCAAGCAAGCGAGGTAGAATCTAGTTCAGGTTATGCCTAACCATGCTAAGAGTACACTTCCCTCTGCAGTGCAAACACATACTCAAACCCTTGGAGAGAGCTGTATTCCATTGCAGTCAAAGATATTACTCATCTACTTTGATTTATAGAAGTGCATGATGGTTTTCTCATCATTTTTCCTCCCACTTCACCTCCTCCTTAGATCTCTTCTCTTTTTACCTCATGTATTGTGAATACATCCATCACCAATAGTCATTTGCCTTTGTACCATGCTATGCTGTTCTGTTTGGAAAAGTACTTTGTTGACTACCTTTCCTTTGATTAAGCAAACTCTTACCTGAAAAAAACAAAACAAAACAAACAAACCTAAAAAAAACCAACAAACAAACAATCAATCAAGAACTTCAATTAATCCTATTAATTTTCAGTTTTATAGAAGACAGCTGAAAGCAAAAGCTCTAGCAGTTCTGGATAAAGAGACAAGATGTCTTTAGCCAAATACATACACAGGTTATTGCCACCAATACAACTTAGGCAAGAATTCCTATATTGTACCAGAACATGTTGCAAGATGTCATGTACTAAGTCTCCAGAGAAATCAGTTCCATCTTTCCTGTTATTGCTGATGCCCAAACCTGTGTGGTGTGCTGTGCAGTATGTAAAATATTCTCCCTCAGAACACAGGTCATGAGAAATTATGCTGAGAAAGAGTTCAGACACCTTCTGGCATGACAACATCTCTAAGTAACATGAACGTGCCTGGGCAAGTGCTGAGGGAGGTCTCTGAGCAGGCAATAGCCTTCCCATTCTTCTGCCTTCTGTTCCAGGGTTTCATTCCCCAGCAACCAGGAGCAACTCCCAAATCATTTCTTCCTCCTACATGTTTCCCACCTGGGACAAAGACACTTCAACCCAGTGCCATGGCAACGCCATCAGCCACACAAGCACTTGGGTTCTTTAGGGAAAATGAAAATTCTGAAAGGAAGCTGGGAGATAAAGGCTCCTATTCCTTGTTTCCCACTGTTAGGAAATAATTACAAAAATACTTTAATCTGAATTGCTCTCTGAATGAATAGGTTGTCATTTAACAAAAATACTCTGACGTGAAGAGGAAGATAAAAGAGGAAAACTTTTGGGTATATTTAACATGCTGTGTAACTTCCAAGCTTAAGGTTAGATGTCATCATTATACCATATGAAAAGAAAGTGCACAGAAAAAAAATAAGAAATGAATGCACAGGAGGAAAGATAAATCGAACTCTCTGTGATCAGCTCAAGCAGAGTGTCACCCAAAACCTGCCTCATCAGCCCCCTAACATAAATCTGAGTCTTCTCACCGATTCCAGTGGACTTGAATGAGGCTTTTACGTTTCTCAGAAATACAATTTTGATTTTATTTTACCATACTCCTGAGGCTGACTCAGTAGGACTTGCAGAGAAGGCCTCCTGAGTGCAAATTTGATTCTCAACTCTATGGTTCTTTGCCTGTTTCTATTGTTTCTTGAATGCTTTCAAGGAACAATGTTAATGATCACACATCTCAGTGATGTTTGTCAGCTAATTAACAAAGGAGAACAGATTCTTTTCATCCCGGCCAGACAGAATGATATCATCACCAATCTTTCAAAACCTTCCAACTCAGGCTTGTCCAGAAAGCATTTCTTTCCATGCTTAAATGAAAAGTTATTTTAGTGATAAAAACTTAAAGATTTATTTAAATGATGTTTTAACATGACAGCTTCATACATGCTTCCATTTTTTTCAGCCCTGTATGCTCATTCTCTGTCCCCCAGACCCTTCTCCCCCAATATGAAGTCTTTTGATCTTTGTTTCTTTAACAGATATTATTTGGGAATAACACTTATGGTGTGAACACTCATCTCAAGTACCTGCAGCACTCAGCTAAAATGAGAAGCACAGATGTTTGGTGTCTTTACAATCAAGACTTAAATTACTGGGGAATCCAGCTTACAAAATGTCATCCCAGGGCAATCTGTTACAGAAAAGCTGTTAGGAGACAATCATGCATATTTACACCCGTGAAGAACTCTAGAGGTCATCCGGCTCTATGATAGGATTCCCAGACTATACCTAACCAGATGCTCATCCCAGATGTTTAAAAACAAATGCCCAGTGTCTTTAAAAAAAAGCCTCAGAAGCTCTACTACTGCATCCTCCTGGCCTGGGCACAGCCTTCTTCCTGAGCATCGATACTCACACAGAGGTAGAGCATTTTCCACTCCCCAGATTTGTGACCCTATAGAGTGGTCAAATCCTATAGCACAGCATGTGCTGGGTGGCATCCTGCAAATTGCTGACCCACAAGGTATGTCCACGTTAGCAGAGGATGCCAAGTCACAGAGTGTTTCACATGGCTTCTGCAGTGTAGCAACTACTTAAAATATCTTCAGAAATATTGTAGAGCCTTGCATAAGTTGTCTTCATGACAGAGTATCAGACAAGGATGATACTCAAGTAGTAACACTTCATAAGAGGGTTATTCTCTAAGCAGCTCACTTACTTCAGTCTAACAATAACGATTTGGTAGGCTAAAGGCTGCAACCCATCATAGCTCAAACTAGTTCCCTCCTTTTCAGATTACCTCTCCTCCTCCCTCCGTGCACCTATCACCTTTTCCCAACCTGAAGAGACTCATTAGGATTGCTGGCCTAAGTCCTCACTGTCAATAAATACATTTCTGTTTCTCCTCCAGCACAAGTCAAAGGAATGCATTCTGCATTAGCTGGGAATTTCTAAGCAATTCCGAGAGCCACATACTTCTCTGTATTCCTACCAAGCTCAGTGAAAAGGTCCTCTGCAGTCTGAGCAGCCTGACTTGACTTGCTGTCACTTGCTGTAAGCATGTACCTGTTAATTCATAGTCTGCCACCAGGCTCATGATGGTTGATTCCACCTCACTTCTGAGCACAGATACAAATTTTCAATCATTTTCTCAAATTCAGACAAAAATTGGGGCTGTATGTGTATTATGAAAATGTGCTATGGTAATTCTTGTTCCACCTCTTTAACATGATGAGCTGACAGTTTTCCCATGCTTTTCTGTATGACTCCTGTCTGATCCAGTTCTTCACAAGGAAGAATAATCAAGAGTCTTGTCTGTTCTCAGGGGAGAAATCCACTTGACATTTGTTGATGCCATGTCACATCCTACTACCTTTAAGTGGTTTTCAATATCCGGGACTTCCCAGGAGGGGCCTTGGCTGCTGTCCTGCAAAAGAGGAAGAGCTTCCTCTGTCCAGAAGAACTAACCCGAGCTCAGCACTTCAAACCAGCAAACGGGCTTACCCAGTGCCATGGAGACCGCAGCTACCAATTAGGGCTTTTTGTTTGGTTGGTTTTGGTTTTTGTTGTGTTTTGTTTTGGTTTTGTTTTTTGGAGTGTTTTTAAGGATTTTAAGATTAACTGGTCAGGACCTACTACTGCTTGCATGTTCCTTCATTGCCTCACATTAGCAGAAGAAAGATGAGGTTCCAAGAAATACAGTAAAATGACATCCTTTGAATTAGCAGACCAATTACCCACAAAATATAAATAACCACTCCTGGCACTGGTCTGTCAAAATACGGAAAAATTATCCACATTTCCCTGATACCTAAGGGTGAGAGCATAGACAGATGGGCCATTTCATAAGCATAATACAACCACCAAATATTCAGGACAGTTTATATGCAACAGATCATGTTCACACCAGAATGGCTGAAAAGAGTGGGGTATAAAAAGGCAATAATCAATGAAGTGTTCCTTCAAAGAGTCTGAATTGTGTGTGCATACCCACAAAGAACACAGACCCCCACCAGTTCAAAGGATATCTGTACCACTTTTTTAAAGGCTCAGCTTTGGTATATTTTCCTAGCTCCTTAACTTGAGAGAAGACGACATTTAAATTTAAAAAAAAAAAAAAAAAAAAAGGAAAAGGAAAAAGAAAGAAAAAGAAAAAGAAAAAAAAAGTACTATCACTTCACTTTTCTTTCTGACATATCCACATTTCTTCCCATCTTCTGCCAGGTGTTTTGAGGGGCTTATTTGAAAGAGGTAAAAAACAAAAATAAGACTATTTAAGCATTTCAGTGTGTGAAGACCAAGGCCTACCCATATATGTTAACAGGTTTGTAATCCCACAGCATTTCTGAAAGGAATGAGGCAGGGTTTCCCATCTAATTTCTTGGGTGTTTCATGTAATGCACTTCTAAGGAAATCAACCTCTACACGAAGCAAATGATGACAACAACACAGTGGTGCATGCCATATGCCATCATTCCTGAAAGAGGCTATAGACAACTGTAAAGAGGAATCAGCACAGGGTGCTGCTTCAGGGATAGGGTTATGTTGCTGCAAAAGTGGAAAGGCTAAACCCATGCTAATCAATAGCTTGAGGCATCTTGATGTCTTCTCCAGAAACCCAGATTCATGGTTCCCACCTTTCTAAGAAAGCTCACTGAAACTTTCACAAATAACTGCAATAAAACAAACAAACAAACAAAAAAGAAAACAAAAAAACACAAAATAGAGAAGTAGCTAATCATATATGTGTGCTTATATCTGAGAACACAGTACATGAAGCAATAAATCCTTCATTGTGTTGCAATTGTCGCTAAAATCTTGACCTTAAGATGGTAGTTTTCCTGTCTAACCACAGTCTGACTCTGCCAGTCCAGCAGATTAAGTGGTTTCAATGTAGAAACATAGCAGTGAGCCCATTGCCACTACCACAAAGACTTATTCAACATTGTTCAGTCAATCACACAACAGAGGTGCACAAGCAGATTTGAATGACCTTGTTTAGGTACCAAAAGCAAAGTACCTGTGGCAGTACAGGTCTCAGAGAAAAGCTGGGTCAATTAGCCTACATGGTTCAGACTGCTGCTGGTCCCCAAGCCTGCTGCGATACCCCTGTGCCATGTTGCAATTGGCAGCACAGACTTATCTTCTAAAGACTAATAAAAGCCTGACAGGATTTTATTCTAAATGGCTGACAATTCCTACCTGCTTTTTCAGAGACAAAGCTCCTAAACCACACTAAACAATTAAAACCCACAAGGACTGGGAACAGGGGACTGCTTGCTTCCTCTCTGTTTAATATTTGTATCTAATTCTAGTTCCGTGTGTTGTACATAGTTCTTGTTGTTCTTCTCGAACCCATTTAAGCTCCAAGAACATATTTAACCAAAGGACAAACAGGAAGTTGGGAAGCTGAGAGATGTTGAAAAAAAGGCAGAGCACTGAAGGGGAATGGAGCTGCTCTTTCATCCACAGCCCATAATGTCAAAAACCTCAACGTTAACTATGAAATGCGTTGGCTTGTGAAGATTTGTATAATATTAAAAGCGGGGGGTAAGCAAATGGATTAAACTACATGATAACTGTTCTCAGATGGACCAACCACAGTACCTTCAAGACAGAAAGGAATCCTTGGATGTGTCAAAATGTATTCAATGAAGACAATTGCTTTTAAACTGCATTAATTGCAAACAGCAGGAGGAGAAAAACAGTAACAGTCATGGCACAATTTAGCTATTACCCAGAAAGAAATCAGACCCAAATTTTAAACAGAAGTTGTATAGACAGGTAAGCCTTAATAACAGCTTAGAACATTAAAGTCATACGAGTATTTCTATTAACATCTTGCGTCACACAATATATTACCTACTTATGTAAAGCTCAGAATTGTTTCTGCTTAAATCAGTACAAACTTTGTCCTTGGTTTAAGGAGGGGAAAAAAAAAAGCATTTTGCAGCATTTCTTGAACAGGACACCTCATGGCTAAGTTCTGTCCTCCTAGATGAATGCACACGTGCGCTGCTCTCGGCAGAGAAACTGCATATATGACTATTTCAGCAAAACATTTAAATGCTTTCTTTTCAAACAGTTCCGTCAGAACTGCCTCTTTCTGCCTGGAATAGACTTGTAAACAAGCACACAGGCGTACTGTACCTTCTCTATGGACATCAGGGAGCATATCAGTGGGACGTTGTGCTACAGCTGATCGCCTGTAAACCATGTGGATTCTTCCCTTCTCCTCTTCCATTTGCTTTCCTCTTTCCAAAGGTTCGATGAAGTATTCATCCTTATTAGTTCTTATCATTCCAGCCTGGTGGGGAAGAGAGAAAGCATGCCTGTATGTCATTTGAGAGCCTAAAGACCCGGCCTGATGCTTTAAAAACAAGAATCAAGTGAGGTGAAACAAACTACTCAGGATATTATTGTACTATAAGAATCAAATTACCATTTGGTTTCCTTTTCACCGACTTCCTGCCAGAGGAGATATCCCTCTGCACTGTGGGGATGTTCATCCAAAGGCATTAAGAAAAAATCTTGCATAAGCATGAGATACATCACTCCCTTCAAAACCCAACTAAGACCAAAGTCATGTAGGAGTTTACCATTTGTATGTTATGCACAGCTATTTTGTCATCTATGTATGGCACGCTATGTACTGTAATGTTTTGCTAATCCTTAACTCATATATATTCTGAACCCCTTATGGCTCGGGTCCTTCATTTTACTTCATTAAAATCAGTAGAAGGCATATGGTTTCCCACTTAAATGAACACATACTGTTCCATCCTATATCTAGCTGTTGACAATTCTTCAAAACCCTTTCCCTTTATGTCTTCTGCCTGCAAAAGCTGTGGGACAGGTTTGCAGACAAGGCAGATTAACCTGGTGATCACTACAATTAAACTCACTGGACTAAGTCACACCTGCACAAGTCCAGTTTAAGTGAAGACAGACTCATGCTCAGGAAGAAAAAAATTCTTTGCTGGCACCTGAATATAAATCACAGTAAATAACAGTAAAGGAAATCTGACAATACACTTAAGGAAACAGTCACTTTAAAAACTCTGCTTAAATCTAAGGGCGGCAAGATTACACGCTTTCAGGCACAGTCAGTGAAAGCAAGAACATGTAGGAGAAAATGGATAGAGAATATTTGAAAATACAGGAAAACACCAATGGTATATATATTTTGAGGAATCTGCAAATTTTTATTGCTATATTATTATCATGTTTACATAAAATGTAGCAGAGCAACTACTAACAAGCATTATCTTTATGACCTTCCTTTTATACAATGTTCTTCTTGCAAGTAAACAATACATGGAGGGCTCCCAGAGCACTTGTTTTGACTGCAACCATATGTACATACAAAGTATGAATTTTAAAAAAAAAAAAAAAAAAAAAAAGGAAAGAGTCTGATGGAATGTGTTCTACCTGGACCTAGTGACCACACCCAAGTCCAGATTTTGGAAGTACTTTTGTGCTTTGAATGGCTGAAAATGCAGCCCCTGCTCAAGCCATGGAAGCTAAACTCTCAAGTAGGGGTCTTGTTTCTTCTAAGCTGTGTAGAGGGTCTCAGGAAGGCACAGCTGTGGCCAGGGGTTCCTGCATCAGGCCTTGGAAGAGCTTATGGACACTAGAGGCTACACAAGATGGGTGCGCATCACAAAATTCAAACAAAGGAGACAATCCCAACAGTGATACAAGCTGCACCCAGGCTGCCCAGCCCCTGTGGAGGAGGTATAGTTGCAATCCCATACTCCAGCTTTGAATGCCTTTGAACTTGTTTACAGCAATGCTACAAATGGAGATTATCATAGCACAAGCTTACGTAATTTGTCAAATACAACTAGACAGAATTGTGAAGGTATATTTTAATACAAATATTCAAGATGTCTCAAATATTATTTCACCACAAGCTTTCCATGCTCTGTGTGCTTTCTTACATCTACACTCAATTTTTTAGTTAATGAATTTCTTCAAATATTAGCTAAACTACATACATCTAAATACTACATTCTTCCTTTGTTTTCATTATGTGAGTAGCAGTAATAAGTGAGATTTTTGGTTGTAATAAGTCAGGTTAGCATCACAAGTCAGTTTCTTATGTGGTTAGTACACATAATTAGACTGGGATTTAACAAGTCCCCTTTGCATGTTAATAGCTTATTTGCTTGCCATTTTTTCTGAGCAAAACTAAGTTTTTTAACTACAGTTGCTATGTTACTTTTGTAGACCTTATCTTGGCATAAAGATTTTTTTGTAAATGACCCATTTTCTATGACGTTATTGCCTGTGAGTTGAAAGTAGTTCTATCCAAAAGCAGTGCTCCGTGCAGAAGCAAAGCTTGGCTTCGCTTTCCAGTTTCAATGTGTATGGTTTTTCTTGTCTGTGTTAAATCTACAAAGAAAGAGCCACAATAATATTTTTGAGAATGGGTGTGCCTTGCTGTAAAAGGAATATAAGAATAATCTGCAAGCATCAAGTACAGTTTCCATTTTCACAACTCTCCATAAACCACTTTGACAGACCTAACACATTCCACCTCTCTTAAGCCACAACTCTTCTGCTTCACAAAAGCCTCCTAACTTCATAGATGCCAATAAACTGGCTGCATTAATCAGAGATAGAAACATTTGCTATTTTAGGAGTCTAATTACTAATTAAGAGGAACAATATCCCAAACGGACATCCCATTTCACCTAATCATGCTAAACTAATCATGTGGTTCACAAGGTAAAAAAAAAAGGCAAATTTACAAAGTAAAACCATTGAGATAAAAGGCATAAAGATTCAGGGTGACCCTTCCATGCAAACAAATCTGGCAGAACAGACGAGCACCTCAATCTACAAAGCACCTGGCTTGTTATATTCTGGCACTATCACCACAGCACATCTTCTGCGGAAGATGCCCAGCAGCCTCTGCCTCAGCACACAACCGGAGCCACATGCAGGATCAGGTCCCATCCCCTCTCCAAGCCAGATCCCACTTCAGTCAGACTGAAATTCATACCCACTTTATTTTTTTTTCTTTTAAAACAGCTTTTATGGATGATTATTTATACAGACATAAGATGTATCTCTATCTTCATTTTCATGGAAGCAGCTCATTCCACCAGTTTTAGTAGATTTGAACTGTTTTGAGGAGATCTGTGCTTGTAATCATGAATAAACATAACACAATTTATCCACAAAATTTGCCAATGGAGCTAGAGGGCTGGATTACCAACCAACTACCACCACCACAGGGTTCCTAAAGAGCAACGTCTCCAGCAGATCCAGTGAGAGAGCAATGATCTGACCTCCAGCACAACTCACAACTTCCCAGGGCACAGCAGAGAAATTAATTAAAAATACACACTGGGAAACGGCTCACACAGACTGAAGACAGCACTCATAGACTATTGACCACATGTGGTGATGTGCTTTTTGGAAGAACAGAGTTCCCCACCGTCCCAAGAGAAAGAGGAAGAATTACAGTGGAGACCGGGCAATTATGGCTTTGTAGTCATAGGGCCAAACCTAAAGAGCCAATGAAGGAAAAACATGGATTAAAGAAAAAAAAAAAAAAGATGGAAAAGGTGCTCCTGGGTTATACTAACAAGAGCACATTTGTTTTTTATTCAGCATAATTTCTCATTTACTTTCTTCCTCATCATCCTTTCCACTCCTTTCAGCCTTGGTTTGCTTCATTTGCAGGTATGATTTTTGAATCACCTGTGTGGAAGTTAAATACATTTTTCACATGCATTGGAATAATTAATTTGCCCACACTTTTGAGATACCCTTGCTTTGCCTTACCACTACAGTAAACAGTACCAAGACATGTTCTGACATTTAATACATACAAGTTAAAATTAGTATAGTTGCATTATCTTTCAAAGCATGTTGTAAAGGGCAGTAGCCAAATTTTTATAAATATGCTATTTTTTCCCTATTATTGGAAAATGAGATTTAGAATCAACAGGGACAGTTTTGGTCCATTTTAACAGCCTATAGGCAAGCACGAATGCAGAATCCAGCTTTGCTTCCATTCTGACTTTGTTTTTCCCCCACAAATTTCATCAGTAAAAAGAGTGTGAGATTTTCCAAATGAATGGAGAAAGAAGGGCATAAGCAGGCATTGCATTTTCAAGTGAATCTTCACTGTAAACTCTACTGTCAACCCAGCATTTTCTTCCTCACCAGCCAGACAGAAATGCAAGCAGTAGTTTAGAGCACATATTTTTAAAGACTCACTTGGAGAAAAGACTGTGGTGGATTTTCAAGAAAGAAGTATGTAGTGGAATTTTTTTTTTCCACAAAAGCACATTTATGGAGCAATACAGGAAAGCAGAGTCTGAAGTCTTGGAATGCTACTAATTTTACTGCTTTTTCTTATAAATTAATAATGTTCAAAATTTCCATTAACTGAAGGATGCAGTTTAAAATCTGTGTTTCTGTGAAGTTTATCTAGAACTGGCCTCGTTAGCCTTAAAATGTGAAAAAGAGAACACAACAAAACTACCAAAAGCAAAAAGAAGCCTTTGTGGCACAGCAACTGCAGAGGCCTGGAAAGAAACCTACCTGTTCTCAGCATCATTTTAGCCTCAACTGAAACTCAGGGGAAGCGGATTAACTTCTCAGCTTTCGTACAGACTCACTTCTCCCATTTTTAAAAGGGCAGCAAATTCCCCTCCCTGAAGGGTATCACAGGGGAAACCTGCTGAAGGTCTGTTTAGCACCTTGTGTGCACACACTTTGCTGCATAATATCTGTAATTGTCTTTAAATGACTCGCGACCATTAATGCATTTTGTCCCTGCAGCTCTTTTCGTCCTCCTCAATCCAGAAGTAATGGTGCACAGCAAATTGAGGGAAAACCTTTCTGCTGAATTAAACCTGAGGCAGGAGCAAGTTCTGCCTGAGTTCATAATAAAAGGCAACTGGGAGCAAGGCCAAATGTAGTCTGGTACATGTAGCACACCTAGGAGGATTTCTCAGAGGACAGCAAGTGATGTATTCTTTACTGGACAACCCACTGACAAAGCACAACTTGGAAAACTGCATTTTTTTTCAAATGCAAAAAGATGCAGACAATAATAAAAGAATTACAAATTATAGAAAGCTTTGAGAAAATAACCTAACACGGGCAGGTTAAACTAAAGGTTAACTTACTGAGCCAAAACCAACAGCATTTAGGGGGGAAACATGATTCTGTATAAATATGCATGGAGTATTAACTGTAAGAGAGGAAAGAACGATTCATCCAGAGGAGCACAACAGAGAAATGTGGAGTGACCATTAAGAATGGATACATTTAACTTCAATATTAGAGTAAACATTATGTGTGCGATTTTCAAAAGTGTTTTAGGAAGTTAAATGCCCTATTTCTAGTGGTTTGCAAAGAGGGCAAGTCATTTAATTCTCAGGTGTGTTTTGAAAGGCCCACCCTCAAATGTCAAAAAGAGTTTGTGTAGCAAGGCAGCAGAGTCACAGTGTCGGCCATTATCAAGGCAAGTGCTGCTAATACTTGCCACTAGGTGTTACTGGCAAGTAGGAAATGCTTTGGATTGTTAAAGTATACAGTGCATTTATTTTACAAAAGAAACCCATAACAGAATATCCCCATCCTACTTATCATCTCATGTTCAATGCAAAGAGGTCAGTAAATGCTCTCAGTTTTTGTTGCCAGTCTCTACTGCACAACTCTATTCCAAGTTCTGGTTTTTCTTCTTATTGTCCTCATACACTGGACGTGCTGCCACCAAACACAAAAGCTGCTTTTTCTCATGCAACTCCCTGTACAAAACACTAATTTACCTAATTGCCTATGAAAAAAGCTTGGCAAAAGTTAGGTTTGTAAAGTGCTGAGACCTCTATCTAACATACTCATCAATAATGTCTTACTCTTCCCACCACTGTCCTGTCTGTATTTGTTCCCTCCTGTCTCACACTGGACTCCGTAAACTCTTCAAAATAGGGGCTGTCTTCATGTCCTGTGTCTGCCACAGCCTCTAGCACACTAGGATGCCTGATCCATCAGTAGATACTGGTATAAATCAAATACACCACAGGCACATTGTCACTTGACACCATGCATTACCTCCATCTTTATCTGTATATGAATGCTAGAAAAGAACACCAAACAACTAAACAGATGTGACCAAAGTGATTCAAGGATTCCATGTTTAGAGTAGATCCAAGCATGTGCGCCACAGTACCAGCAACCTGAAACTGTGTCACTTATTCAGAAGCTCATCAGAAAGCACCAGTGTAATATACCAAGAGAAGAGCATGAACCATGGTTTCAGTGACCAAGTGCCACACCAACTCCTCCTGGGATAGAGTTAACTCTCCCTTTTTGTCTACAAGCCTCCAGCTAGCGCTGCTCGGTGACTGGCTGTTGGCTACGTTTCCATCAAGGAATGCTCAGCAGAGACAGCTGAAGGACACAAACCAGCAAGTTTTAGGTTTCAATGAGAAAGAGTCAGAGTTGGGGTAGGGAGAAACACAGGGAATATTAAAGGATACTAGTGGGAAAATCCTCCATTTTTCAGGTTGGCCTGTAAAGGTTCAGGATCCATTTGCCAAGGCTGGCTGTAACTGAACAACTAGTTGGAACTACAGCCAGTCATGCAGAGACCCCACTGCTCCTCCAGCAAGGACGATATCTGGACAGCAGCATTATGATCACAACAAGCTCTACATACTTTCATCCACAAGGGTTTTGGTGCTGCCCATTTTCATTCCACTAAAAATGTATACTTTTAAGTAGGACAACATTGAATTATAGCTAAATTCTAACATTCAACTATTCTCCGTTGACTTAATGGCAGAGCGCACAACATAATAATTACTTTCAGTGAAAAATGTTTTCATTGCAATGTTTTGTGGCTTTCCTATTTTTTAAATCTATGTATGCACTTATCTTCATGATATATTCCAGCTGGCATCTGTACTTTGAAAACCCTGCATTTTTGCAAGACATAATAAATCTACCACGGAGAAGATAAAAGTATCAATTATATTTTTAAACTGCCCTTAGTGCCCTCGTATTATGCAGAAATAGTTTCTAAAATGCTGACCTGATGCTCTGGGGAACTGAAGCATTAAATAGCAGCTATTTCTCCTAAGCCAGCTTTGAACAGTGGGAGAACTGAACATGTCAGGCTGCTTTGAGCTACTCAGAAACACAATATTGAAATATTTACGAATTGTGACATGGCTGCTCCCAGAACCACATGGCATGTGTGGGAGTAAAGCGTAAGGACTAAGAGCCCTTCTGTCACCAAGCTGGTTTTGTAGGCTGCTCACATCAGGTTTCTCTCTCCTTTTTTTTTTTTTTTGTTTTGTTGGGGGTTTTTTTGTGGTTTTTGTTTGGTTTTTAAATATCTTCCTTTTTTACTTAGGTGAGAAAGAGGTCACATTTTAGAATGTCTGTCCCAAGAACAAACTGTTTCTCACACCACACTTTTCCTCTATGCTCTAATTCAAGCTTTTCCAACCAACTTCTTTGTCTATGGACTTGTTCCAAACTTTAAAGCTCTGACTTTTTTTTTTTTTTTAAGTGTTTCTATTTTGTCCTTTCTCCCCCCCGCCAGCTAGAAACTGGGAGCAATATGTATTTTTATGGCAGTTAATAGGGATTACATATTTAATATAAGTCTTTTGCAAATTGAGGACAAACAGCATTGCACTGGATTAGATACAGTCAGAGTCAGCTCTGGAGAACACCTGTCCCATGGTGCACTCGGTGCTTAACACAGGTCTTCACTGAATAAACATCAAATGCCGTTCTCTTCCAACAGCACCGAGCACACAGATACACTACAAGCCACACTGATGAGCTCTGAATTCCTCTGTAAGAGCTCACATGCTCTTCAACACCTTATTCATCTGCTTTCAGGTGCTTTTATAAGACACAGAGCCTTTGCACCACACTGAGCACTATACACAAGTAGATCAAGTCCTTCACAGTTTCCTCAAGTGAAAAGTTTACCTATTTGATGTGGCTTTCCTGCAACTAACCATTACATAGGCTTTTAGCAAAATGGTAACTGCTCCAGCTGAATGCACATCACAGAGCTGCTGATCTGTACTCGAGGCATAACACTTGATGATCTAAACCAAGTCAGTCATCCAATCTATAACCAATTACACTGCACTGCGAGGGCTATGCAATAAACAGAGCTTCACTGCATCCTCCTACATCTTCATTTGTATTACAGAAATCTTTTATCTGGCTTAGGATATGTACATCCTTCTGCAATAGAGAGTAATCTGGAAATGCTGTATCTTTCCTGTGATGACCTGAAATAGGGGAGGATTAAAAGCTTACAAAATTGAAATGTAACATGTTCAAGGTGCTGCATTCATCTCTAAATGGAGTATGCTGTCAATAATATAAACAGCAGATTAGTAAGCAGGTCGGAGTTTGCTCAGCAGAAGGAGGTTTTCTGTATGAAGTCAGGCTGCAGTTATAGTCCTTGGTAAGAAATGAGCAAACTATGTAAAGAAAAAAAAAATCAGCAGTAGGCACAGGTGTCTGAGGATGCAAAAATCACCTTCCTTCTAGAAGAAAGTTCCAAGTTTGGACCCTGCAGTAGCATACAAGTGCAAATACAGAGTAATAAAAATAGGCCGTTTAGTTGGACTCTACCTGGCAGGGAAGCAGAAATGAGAAGATAACAGCTCTCAGCACAGCACATATGGCAGCAGGTGTGTGTGAAAGAGCCAGACAGTTACTTTCCAGTCCAAGGACAGCTAAGAATTCAGTGGGAAAAGAGAAAACTGCCTGCACAAGACAGGCGTCTCTGTTTCAGGGGAGAGACTATGCTCAAGGAGGATGAAGTTGCTTCCTCGGAAGACTAAGATCTAAATCTAATGACTGCAACCCAGGGGTGACGACATGGATAAACACACAGACAAGTTTTGTCTGCAAGATGTATGATAAGACTTCTGGAGCCAACGACTGTTCCAATCAATTGTCATCTGAGTGGGAGCAAAGGGACTATAACTACCCAAGGTCAGGAGAGTAGGGCCCAAATACATGTAGGTCTGTGAAATCAAATACTTTGCTGTTCCACGAGCATGTATGATGGCTTATAAAGGATTGCACCTTGTGTTCAAAGAGGAAGCAAACCCACTTAGGAAGAGATTCCTCCACCATCTTGACATCTGTCCTTAAAATCAGAGAAGGAAGCTCTTCTTTCATGTGACAAGGGGCCTCTCGGGCTAACTACGAGTAAACACTGCATATCAGCCCTCCTGTCTCACCTTTTGCAACTGGCATCTGCTCCAAAACCAAGACATTTCTTCAAGTGGAACAGTGCAGGCAACCAAGTCCTTAGACATGCTCTTTCTGAACAAAAGGAAGAGAAGTAGGATACTGGCAATAGCAAGTCAGTAGAAGAAAAAGACAAACAGTGACATATTGTCCAAGCTTGCAAAAATGCAAAGGAATTACTCCCTGCTCCCCATCTGGAGATTTCTCTAAATCTTTTTTTTCCCCCTTTCCATTCTTCAGAGCTCCTGGTGGAAGTAGAAGAGGGCTTTATTTCACTGAGAGGAGCTGAAGAACATTCTCTTTCATGAGGGCCAACAGAGGTGCTATGTAACGAAGAGGGGCAATGCATATGCCGAGTCTAGTTTCACCTTCCACCAGTATTACCTACGAGCACCTAGGATGGACTCCCAACAACCTGGTCTCCTACACGGCAGCTAAATGAACGAATCGATCACTGCATATGCCTTAAAATGGAATGCAGAAATATGTACAGCATCCATAAGTGTCAGAACTGGGATATCTGAATCTATTCTCACTTTAGGCCACGAATCACTTGTTCAGCTGTTAACAAAACTTAACAGATTCTCCATAAGTTAAAATGAGGAAGCTGGTTGTGGCAATCCAAGTAGTTTGAGCTGGAGTCATCATTTATTTCACCCACCACCAATGCTGACAGAGCCAGAATGCAGCAAAAGGACTAAACAATCAAACCAACACAAAGTTGGTACCTTCCAGAAAATGTTTTTTTCTGACCATTCTATCAATTAAATTGGAAAATGTTTCCAGGGCTCTCTCCCACCCCTCTTATTTCTCCCTTCTTCCCTGTTGGACAATTGCAGGTGGCTGACAGCTCTATCCTGCCACTAACTAAATAGAAGCCCTATTGAAAAGCATCAAGAGCTCTGTGTTCCCTCAATTTAATATCCCAGGACCAGCCAAGCAGACACTGCATCCTGCCAAGACAAACATTATGTGACTTGGCAAAAGGGGAGGGGGCAGTTTCTGGAAACAGCCCTCCAGTCTAAACTTCTTAAGGAGTCAATATAAACATGCTTTTATAAAAAAGGTGCTGCCTCGTCTAAAAACACAGATTCAGCACAAAAACACTACTACCTTTCACCGTCTCTATTAGTTTAAGGTGTGTTCAGTTCAATGACTGTGCAAAACCTGCGTCACAGCTACCCGCTGCTCACGTTTTTAATCCAAAGACGAAAACTTTTTGGAGCCTCACTGAACACTGGTTGATTTATTGGAAGAATAATAAAAGCAAAGGAGGATGCTTTGCCTGCAGCACATTTCCCTTTGCCTGCCTCCACCAAAACAGAGCTACAGTAGGTGGAAATTGATTATAAGTTTCCTACATACCTCCAGGGTTATACCTTCAATTCACTGGGTGGATGCCATTTCTCATGCCACATGGGATCCATATTTTGCCAAGAATCAACTGATTCTCTGGGTTTCTTCTGCAAAAATATACCAGAAACTTCTGAGGTTGTAGAGTTTGCCCCAGGATGCCCCTCTTTCAGTTCACGACTATCAACTGGAGGGTATATTGGAGTTGATATGCTGGAGTGTTATTCTCCAAAATTCTGTCATGTGCCAAGTACGCATCTCTTTATTTAGGTCCAAGCACACAAGAAGATACATCACACAGCATGATCTGATGCTAACTCATTGTTACTGCAGACTGTTACTTCGTGGCACACGGACAGTGTCTTCTTTAAGCCTCTGCTGCAAACAGGTACCTGATCTCATGGATCAGGCAGCCAAGCTGACTCTGAGCCTGAGCGAGGCAGGGCCCTGGTGCACTCCATGCTCCATGGACAGGGACCCATACACCCCAGCATGGAGTCATACTAGGGAACAAAATTTTTGAGAAGCTTAAGGAGATAAGTAAACAAAAAAAGGCAGAACTGTGCTACATAAATCAGGGCTATGTACATAAGCTGGCAGGAGAATTCACTCACTCCACAAGTTTTTTTTTTTACTGGGCATGACTTGACTCATGCAAAAAAGTAGAAATTGGGCCAGGATTTTGACAAATCATTCCAGTAGATCCAGGACTGATGGCTAGCTGTAGTCTTTTTGCAAGAGGCTTTTCAGTCTGCCTCATCATGCCACAGACACACCACTGAATGTGGGGGAAAGGCCAACCAGCTCTTGACAACAGTGGAGACAAAGAGAAAGTTGCATGAGGTGTTGCAGTACCAGCAGCCCACCCCTGACACCCTTTTTTGCTGTGGTGACTCAGAGGGGTTATTTACCTGAGCATATGCACTGTGTAAAGCACGCACAAACATCACATCTGTTAAATCACTACAGTGGGGCAAGCTATTACCTTATTGCAATAATTGTGTTTCACTGACCTAAGCAACCAACTCCTGACACCCACAGGAAAAAGGAGTCACATTTTAGCAAAGGCCATATCACGCAAACACAACAATAACAGTAACAAAGAAGGAATATCAGAATATAGTCTACCACTAAACAGAACTGGCAAATAGAAACACATTTGCAAAGTTCTGCAGCTTCATTTACTAAGCTAACACGGATCCACATGTATTGCTCTGATACTAAAGCACCTCCATCATCTACTGGGGTTAAGACCTGTGGCAGAATGCCTATAGATGCATTTCTGACAGCACAGATATATTTTCCTGGTAGAGAAAAGATATAGTAGATATAGAATCTCCTTGCCCAGCTTCCCACAGCATCTTTTTGTAGTGAGTATTCACAATATTAGTGCTCTGTACCAAACAAAAATTATTAACTCAGCCATTTGCATAATACCCTCCCAGCACATGTCATACATTCAGAGAGACTTCTGTGGGTAGATGGAGTCAAGTAACTTAATAGATACAGATGAGTCCTGTTACTTGTATATAACGCACGTCTGGCAAACCAGGGAAGAGTTGCCCTTCTGCTCGTAACACTACTGAGATACCTGTAATGCTTAGCTACTTTTTAAATAATTTTCCATTTATTCTTCTTTCTCTAGTTTTTACTTGCCTAACTTGCATAGGTCAACATTTGTAATGATTAATCAAAATAAAGTGAAAACAAATATCACACACTTTCTTCTACTTACAACACTTCTGAGTAATTTATACTCAGTGGTCCGAATTATTTTTATCACAGTGTTGTGTACAATATACAGTACTGATCCAATAAAAGTTGCTACAGGTACTTGAAAAATTACATATAGTATGTAGAAGACTTGGTATAAATATAAAAAGCTTACCAAAGTGACCATAAACTGCATTCATTTCAAATTCCAAGCAATTATACAAAATTCAAATTTTTCTCTTAAATTCATTAAAAATGCAGAGAAGCCTACTCAAAGAGGAAGGTACAGGCCATTGCTCTGCCCACAGTCTGTGTCACTGCACACTGCTATCAGCATTGCAGACAAAGGAAAAAGAGAACAAGCTGCTGTGTCTGCGGGACAGACCATGGAGACAGAGTGGGCAGCTCCTGGGCTGTCCATGACCCTGCCAGGACCCCAATTCCTCACGGCTGTGTGTGCTCCCTGAGAAAAGGGAACTGGTATGAAAACCTTTAATGTCTTGAGTAGGCTTAAAAAAGTGAAGGTGGCAGAAAATGAAATGGACAAGCAAAGACCTGGAACCACAAGGACAAACGGCTGGAGAGTTGAAAAGCCTGCAGCATGGACATGGTAGCTGGACAAACAGCCTCACTCTTTGATGCTGATCAAACATGCCCTTCCCTTGTGCATTTGCTCATGCAGCTGAAAACATGACATACCAAGATTTTTATGATACCGATATAAATTAAGTTGCCACCACACGAAGTTATGAGCAGACCAAGGTACACAGTTAACAAAATGATCTCAGAAGGAATTTGTGAATCCAGGAGACGGTGCCATGAACCAAGGAGGGTTTCCAGTCCCTGTGACGGCATGGGCTGTCCCCAGGGACCCAGGGTGGGTGGCATGTCACTTAGAGACTGCCACCCGCACCTCCAGCAGAGCCTGCTCCTCAGTCACGTAAGGTGATCCAGGCCCCTGCCGAGGTCTGTCTCGCAGGGTTGGCATGGAAGGGGAAAAGCTGTCCAAAAGGACATATTTCTCTCGCTGCACATCTACTGCATGTTAAAGTATTTATGGCCTCAACATACTTGGCATATAAAAAAACCACTACACATTAGAAGAATGCTGGAAAAAAGTAATATGGCAGTACTCTGCACATTTTGAGAAACAGATGTTATTGAGTTATTGCTGAGTGCCCACAGAACAAGAGAGGAGCTTCACAGATGAAACTCGTTCTCCCCTGGTGGTTGGGCCTCCAGTCCCCACAGACCCCTCCAAGGCTTCCGGGGCTCTGGGCTTTGAGGTAGAACATGCAGACTTGCTGGCTTCTTCAGCACTGGCACCCTTTGAGTTATTTCTAGTACAGCAAGTGGAAATTCAGCAGCTCATTTTTCCTCTTTAGAAGATCAATGTGATGTAAAGTCCATGTTACATCACATGTTTTATGTGTTGCAGAACCCCTGGCAATGCACTTCAGAATTAAAGCAAGAACTCCCGAATCATTTTAGTCTCAGTTCTTGAAGGCTATTAAACACAGAGAGCATAGAGCAGCATTAAGATTTTTCTTACTAAAGAATGTCTCAGAGTGTTACAGCATTTAAACATTAGAATCAATTTTGAATCAAATGAAGAATTCAAACACTACACAGGTTTCACAGCCAGCTGAATTGTCCACACCACGGAAGTTTGTCACTAACCATCTAATACCAGACTTTGAAAACAAAAAAAAATCTTCTGCAGCTACAAAGAAAAATATTATTTGTTCAACGGAATACCAGGACGAGAACTCAGGAACAGGATGAAAACATAGGAATGTTTAATATCCTCTTCCAAACTACAGACACAATTTAGGAATAAGAAGCTGAGATACACTCATACTAAAATACCAAATGTCAAGCTGACCAGAAACAATACCCATTTCCTTAACTAAGGATACTTCTTCCTGTGGCTAATAAACTCATTTTAAATACAAACATGTTCTTAATTTTGAAAACATCTAGCACTCTCAGTCTAATCTGAATAATAAAAAAAAAAATCACTAAGATTACTAATGTAGTTTGACACTGCTGTGAGAAGTAATCTAGTCAAAAGCCATGCACAACTGACCATTTTGCAATGTAGTAGAAAAGTAAGAACTAAGAAAGCAATGAGGGGATTGTGATCTCTAAATGGTCCATTAATACAGTAAAAGATGAAGTAGAGAGAACAGAGAATTAAACGATATTGGTTCAGATCAGAAACACAGTGTCTTTCATGTCTGTTTTTTAAAAGGAGGTCTTTAATCAGTGCCATGATTAACATAAACCACAGCAGAAACAGTAGGCTTGAACCAAGACATTCCTCCAAACCCTACAGCCCAGTACAATCCAGGAGTCCTCAGCTGGTGGTGAGAATCTCTTAGTGAAAGGCACGACCTACAATAAACAGGATACCAGGCTGGAGAATAAAAATAGACTGATGTTCCTGCAGAAATCTGCACCCTCATTTAACATGTACAGGGCTTAAAATTAAAACTACTCCTTGTTCATCTCTATATCCGATGTGAAAGCAGAATTCCTTCCCACAATTTCTGCTTGCTCCTCCAAGGAATCAAAGCATTCTAAATACACTAATTGACACACCACTTTAAGGAGCAGAAGATATTCAGAAGAGCCACTGAACTAACCAAATTCTGTTGAACTTGCACAGAAGAAAATGGAAACATCTTACTGGGTCATTCCACAGGAGCTTTTTAGCCTCCTCTATAAACATACATAAGTAAATTCCTTTATGCTGAAATTTCTCATGCTTGGTTTTAATCCAAATGTTTGGTTTCTTTTTTCCTCTTTCAGAAAGTCTAAGAAAAATCAATGGAACCCCTTACAAGTTATATGAAAGTGAAAAGAAAAAACAAACTTTGATTTTATGTGGAAAAATGTGTCTCTATTTTTTGTTCTTGGAAAACCTACACAGGTTCATTTTAACTGCAAAACTGGCACACAAAATGCTTTGTCCTTAAAACAGGAATTGTGGTCTTAAAATATCAGTTATTAAAAATGGAAAAGTACGTATGGAACACGCTTCGTGCAGTCAAGTATCTCCCTGAGCTCAGCACATCTGTTAGAAATACTGAACACAAGTTTTATCTTTGTGGTAATTACTAAAGCTCTACACTAGTACCTAGTTTATGGCGAAATGGTACAGGCAATGGCAAAACTTGCTTCTGTGAAAGGAGCTTGAAGTCGGTGCCTAAGGGCACTCAGGCCCTTTGCCACAGGTAAATTTTTTACATGCAGGGTTGCCAGTTCGTGCAGTAAATCTGGTGTTTTCACAGCTCCTGGATTCATGGGATTATATGAGAGTCATAGCTTCCTCTAAAATATGTAAAGGAAAACAAAAAGCAAGGATATTTGACGGCCTTCAAAGAAGGAAAAATAAGAACTTGCAATCGACTGCTGAAAACTCCAATGCTACAAAGCAAATAAAAGAATCCCAAAATATTAACATCTCATGATCGGGAGGATGGAAAAAGGGACACTTGAGGTCAGCAGCACCATGCCTACTGTGGCCCACAAAAGCAATTTTTATTTATCTGCTGCCCATATGCAGCAGTCACGAACGATGCGACAGAATTATCACAAATTACAAACATTCCAGATACTGCATAACATCCATTACTGCATTAAGCAATGCTGTGGTACCCGTGAGGTCCACTCTGCCCACACAGTATTCATTAGCTGGCTGATGAGGGTCCCATGCTGCCATCTCCCCAGTTATATACCACACTTTACATCACAGAGCATTCAGTGCTGTGGAAGACAGACAAACCTGAAGGTCTCCATCCAACATTGACATCGACTCCATGATCTTCTAGGGGAGGGGTGTCAAATTCATTTTCACCGGGGGCTACATCAGCCTTCTTTGAAGACAACTGCAAGGCTGATGTGGCCCCCGGTGAAAATGAGTTTCACACCCCTGTTCTAGGGCATTGAGTACCTCAAGTCCTAACATATAGCCAGTGAGAATCAGTGAGGTGGGTACCTCCCACTTGGCACCCACCAGAAATTCCATCAGCAAGATGCTTCACGTGATCTTTCAGACCCCTTCTGACTCGTTTCTACTGTATTTATGAAGTAGAAATTCATTACTTTTTACCTCATCTTCACTGAGTCTATAGGCAAGCAGGCTCATACAGGGACTTCACTGTGGGCTGCTCCCTCCAGAGTTGGCTGTAGTTTCTCTCCTCAGGGAGCTTCTTCTACAGGTCGTTTTCCTCGGACACTATAGAAGACTAATTATACAGCTCTAGACTATCAAGTGGGATAATTCACATGCTCCTGAGACACAATAAGACACCAGACAACTTGGCTCAACCTTAATAAAGTCTACTTCCACAAGTATCAACTTAGAGGGTTTGCTAATTTATGTTGTAAAGAACACATAAATCAGCTTTGCAAAGTACTTGGGCTCTCACCACAGTTGGAAGAGCTGCACTCACCAGTCTTTTGCTACACAGGACTTAATGCTGCTGGCAAGCTACCAATTGAGATAACAAAGAAGCCCTTACGTAAAAGATCTTCCAAGATAATATAAAAATCATTCAAAGCCAAGGGTGAAAACCAGGCATCTCCTCAAATAGAAGCTAGAGAAGAAACAGGAAACTGATGGATTTTACTCTGAATGGAAATATTCTGTTGATTAAAAGCTAGGAAGCACCATTTCCAAGTATTGAAATGCCAAAGCTAGTAATATGTACATCAAACTCATTATGTTAAATTGAGTCTATATCTTTGTGCAAAAAATACCCCATGGTAAAATCTCTCAAAGGAAAAGTAGTTTTACACATTAGCGATTTAGTCAGGTTAGAAACAAGAAAGCCAAACGACAGTGTAATTTGTATGAAGTTAAAAAGTTAATTTACTGCTGCATGGTAGCTACTTTTAAAAAATAAAGTCCAAGTTAATTTATTAATGTTATTAATCAAATCACAGAAGTAGTCTATGGAAACTAAGTATCGGAGTGAAAGCAAATATTTCACCCCAATAACAGGAACAACAGTGCTTTAGCTTTATCCATCATCTCAAGAAACTCCTGATGAAATACGAGGTCAGGAGGCTGAACTAAGTTTTATTTCCATAACTCTTTCAGAGCCTGAGTCAGGGAGTTAGAGTTTTGGTGTGATCCTCTGAAAAAGGTAAGAACTTTTATGCAGATTACTAGTTCCTACAACAGACAAACCTATCTTGTCCACATTCCGCTTTTTCATTTTTTCTCAATAACCCTGAGTAGTATTTTCTGCCCAGTCTCTTTTCCTGCCCCCCTTGCAAACCTCAGACCATGCGGCTCTTAGGTCAAATTCCAGATCCAAGTACAGCGCAGAATAAACAAGGAACATCAAAAAAGGCATTACTGAATATGGCTTCTTTATCTCTAACCTACAAAATGCAGTTTCAAATTCAGTACAAACTCTACAGTCAATAAGAACTTTGAGAGGGATTACAAGGATTAAGTTTTGAGAACATTGATCATTTCAGTATCTATTTACTTTCTTTTACTGAGATACGTACTTTACCATATGTGATATGTGAAGGCAAAACGTGAATCAGAGCCCAATTCACGTGTGCTATGTGCATTATCAAGGGTCCACAGAAGTTACGCAATCTGGTTTTTGTTACTAAAACTATTAAAAAGGGTTTTACTTAGTAATTATAATAAGCTTGGGTTATTTTATAAACTGTTAGCTGTGAGTCTCCAGGAATAAAAAATTTAAGAAGCATATGCTACTTTGGTAACAAAAAGCAAAAATCCACAAAGGAAATTCTTTGTCAAACTGCCTTAAAAGCACTGTTCTGTGAAAATGCATAGCCACGACTAAAAGGTGTGATTCAGTAACAGCTACAAAACAGATACCCAGAGCAGCATCCAGTCACCAGTGATTTGTTTCAGAACATTTTTTTTTAAAATCACCTATGCCAAGCACAGTATCACTTGATGGAGCTCAGACCCACTCAATGATAGCTCTGCACCTCTGCCAGCTTATCTTCTACACATCAAATAGGGAACTGGTACAAGAAAACCTCCTTCTTGACTTCTGAGTAGGTCTTCACACTTTAAATGGAAGATACCAGTAGAGCAGCACTACCTAGAGCAGAAAAGCTGCAAACAGGGGCAACATGCACATGCCCGGTTTTCAGCTTCACAGCACACTTTGGGCTCTGTACTACCAGTCCCATTTTCTGCTCCTGGTCTCATGAGATAGGGCAAAATGGGGAGTGTTACACCGACTTGTGAACAGAAGTTCAAGCCCCTAAATATATTGCTTAAAAGGGATGAATTACACATAAAACCACACTCTGTCATAAGCAATAATTTGTCAAACTCAGAAATAAACTGCAAATACGTCTGTAAGTTGTGACAATCAAAGTTGGGACATTTTAGTTTTATGATGAGTTGGAGCTTTTTCATGCAGGCTTTCTACAGATGCCTGTTCCTAAATCCCTTTCTAGAGAAGACGACCTAATTAAAACACCTCCATATTCAGCATTAGCATTACCAGAGCAGCTTAAAATACAAACTGTCTGTTCTCACTTGCACCTAAATAACAACATACTGTGAAGTGTCTTAATTTGCCTTCAAATATTCTCTCCAATCTAGAAAGAAAAAATGAGACTAGCATCAGTGTTTGTTAGACTTCCTAGCACCGTATTTTCCACTTGTGGCAATTAATCAGTGATTCTGTAGCACATACACCTTTTGGCAAACCTGGGGTAGTTCTTAAGTTCCTAAATGAAGAGTTTGGAGCTCTTCCTGTTGGACATTTCAGAGAGGCCCCAGGAGGTCCCCCAAATTAAATCCTTCCCTTCTAAAGAGTATGTAGGCAACTTGAATGCCACTGATTCACGTCACTCAGATGCCAGCCTGAGCTGACTTCATCTCCTCTTCTCCTTCCAAACCCCCAGCAGATCACTGGGTGCTCAGATGTATTTGACAGGAAGGCAGCAGCCTCTTCCTCTACCTCATACCTCCCAGCACGTGAGCAGCACTTGGCCCGTTTAGTGCTGATGCTTCTGAAAATCCAGTTACTGTGGTAAGAGCTGCATCACCTGGTGCAACAACAGTTCACCCAGCCATTTGCTTCCAATGGACTCTTCGTTCAGGCAAAAAGGCTGGCCAGTTGTTATGTAGATGATCGCTCGGGAATTTCAACTTTCTACAATCAGGTGAAATATTATTCAATGCCAGCTAAACAGTTATGCCTTTCTGTGAATTCCTGTTAAGGCTGTTCTTCTGGTTTCCAACCTGCTTTCTCTTTTGTGTCATAAACCAGTGTTACTTTCACTTGCTTCAAATGTGAATTTTCAGGCAGGACATCATGTTCACTGGTGCTGCTATAGCAAAAGACATGCAGAAAGCGTAGAAAAAAGTCAATATTAGTGAAGTGCTGCCTAGAAAACACAGCAGTTTTGGTACCAGTCATCTTAGCTCTCCTTAATTGAATGATAAGGAATTATGCAGGACTGTCAAAGAGATGGGACTGATTCTACTTTCATCCTTGCTTTCAATTATTCAATAACCTTCTGCCACTCTCTCATGAACACAGAAGATAAATATTTAAGATATATATCAAAACTCTACTTACAGTTACCAAAAAGTGTTCGTAAATGCTCCCTATGAGCCCATTCCAAAAAAAGCTAAATCACTTTCACCTTTTTTGAATGGATATAGTCCAGGGAAGAAGACCACAAAAGATCTGTAGTAACCAAGTTCCTCCAAAAGCTACAAAAATACATAGTATGGCACTAACGAGACACTAAAATAATGCCTTTCCCTGGACACAGCAGAGTAAAACCCAGCCCTTTCCAAAGGCACCAGACAAGGAGCATCTCCCTCGTTCCCCTGAGTGCCTCTGTGGCTACAGATCCTACAGGGGCCAGGAGGCTGGTTTTCAGAATGAAGTTCCATAAAAGTTCCATAAAAGTTCTCCACTCAGGTAGAAGAAAAGCTCACTGCTCTTGTCAGCAGCTATTGCAGCTTATCAGTCAGGTGAGAAAAAAATCTCACCTCGTGCAGATTTGGAAACAGCCTTTCCCACAAGAGATGGGCGCTCTCTGCTACCAACTAAGAAAATATCATTTTTTTCTCCATCTATAAAGGGATCGTTGTCCTAAAACTTTCATAAGACTTGTGACTGGGTGATCCTCTAACAGGTGAAAAAGGCATGGACTCTCCTAGGCTCTAAACATTTGCTACATGGAGTCACACTTGAGGAAATAAAGTTGTCTCCCTTTGAGGTGCCAGCAGATGGGGAGGACTTTCAGCTCTTATTCACATCAGCCACGGCAGAACAGGGGCTCAGCAACTCACTCAAAACATTTCAGCAGACATTTATTACAATTTATGTGGACTTTAAAAAAAAAAAATCTTACAAGACAAAGAGAAAGCTACTAAGTGCAGCTGTAAATGTAAATCAGGGGAACCAACTCCGTGCAATAAAGGAAGCCTTATGTATTCACAGACTTTTTTCTGTCTGTTTCCCTCAATTTTTTTCCTAGAACCCAACAGCTGTTTCACAAGCAGTCTTAGTCTCTAATCTCTTGTTTTCTTACTGCTATTATCCACCTACTGCACTGCTGGCATACCACCTAACTCCCTGCACAGTACAAGGATGGAAATAATCCTACCTGAAACAGAATCCTTCAAATAAAAAGGTCCTTCCCCAGATAAAGCTGTATTTGATACAGTTGCTGATGGATAAAACAACACATTCTTGCAAAAAATATGGACAGAGAGAATTCGATTCGGCAGAAGCCCAAGACCACCTCAAAACCTGACAGTGTTGGTAACTTTAAGAGCTGTCTGCTGGAAACTATTCCCTTATTCATTCCAACCTTAGCTTCATTCTGTGAGAATCCACCTGCAGAACTGACTCCCAAGAGGAAAATACCCTTTCAGCCTGCGAAGAAAAAAGTGCAGGAATACCAACACTTTGTACAGCACCATCCCCTAAAACCACTCCATCCAGAGCCTCACTGCCCAGGTGATCTTTCAGAGGGAGCTGGAGATGAAGGAAAGTGATGAGCTGACTATTTGTGTCATCTCTGTGTCCCATGAGAAATGTACACAGTTTCCATCCCATCTAACATTCTAAGTTTTGTCCTAGACTGAAGAAATAAGCTCCAGAGCGGGAAAAGAAAACAGGAGAGTTTGGAGGCAGCATGAGAACAAGGTAGGGTATTTCCAAGACTATTTTACTTCAGCAGCTCATTTCTTCAGTCCAGTGCCATCAGAAGAACGGGACAAATCTCAGACAATCATGGCTCTCGGGTCTCTGCATGAAGTTCTGGGTCAGAGAAAATAATTCAGAGGCCAACTGCTCCAAGTGACCAGAATTACAAAGTGTCATGAAACCCAGAGGGAAAAATATAATTTTGACCTATTTGAGATATCTATTAGACTTTAACATCAAAACTGCAGAAAAGTGCCTTGTTAGTAATTTCTGTCATTTGAGGATGACTGTTCCCAAGCCAGTCTGTTGTGGCAAGAAATTAATTTACTTTCGTTGAATGAAAATATGACAGATGAGCAAGCAGTTCCCAAAACACAGAGCCCACACAAGGCTGTCATCAGGATGGTGTAACCTCTCTATACATGGGTACTGACTGAAAGTTATTTGTGACCCAGGACTACTTCCAGGAAGGTCCTGCAAGACACACATGCAGTGGTGCCCGTGAACATGCATGCAGAGTTCCCTTGCCTATTATACTCCTCGTGTCCACCCTGAATTGCATGTAAACCGCAAAGGAAAAGATCATCTTAACTTCCAGCTATCTTGTTTCTACAAGCAAAGCAGGTGATGAAAAGGAACCTCCTGAGGGACAAGGTCAGCTTGCACTATGGTCTCCTAAGGTTTCTGCAAACGTATTTTGTAACAAGGATTTCAAGGGGAGCGTGGCAGAACCTGAGCCATGCTAGCAAGGCTGCTTCTGTTCTGGCAGAGCATTTCTTCTCTCTGGAACCTTAAAGGAGCCTCATTAAAGGCCTCATCAAAATACTTCTCATTAACAAGAATGGATGAGTCCCTCTGCTGGTCTGCAATCCCTGCTCTGATACCTGTCAACAAAAGAGAGGCAAGACGAATCACATTAAAAAGTGCAGGAAAATAGGTGGAAGTCACATCATCCCCTGGCTTGCTTCTGGTCCAAAGAGCTGAAACCTGGAGGGCGGATCCCAGTGGCAGTGCCACAGAGGAGAGCAGCGGGCTTCAGTGGCCAAAGCCTCCTGCTGCAGGGGGGGTCCTTTGCCTGCTGCCTCTCCTCAGCCGGGGGATGTTGTCCCTATAGGTTCTGCTCTCTGTCTTGGACAGCAGAAGAAGGTGGTATGGTGTCAGCAAGGGAAAAGCATCAAAGGGTGCATCCTACAGTACACTTCATCATTGCTTTTACCATGGAGTGACTGCAAATTAGTACTGAGGAGATTGAGATGCAGTGTGGGATGCTACAGCAAGCTGCTGCTAAACCCTGAAAGATTAAGGGAACTTCTTCCAGTAAGTGGAAGCAGCTCAAGTCTCAGACCAGCCTCATTTTTCAGCCACATACTACCTAATCACAAATGCCAGCAGAAGTACATTTACTAGACAGCAATACTTATGGAATAAACATTGATGAAATGAGTACTGAATTTCACACTATTTGCACGTGTTGCTATTCACGAAACAGGTTAAGAAAAAAAAGTGCCAGGATGAGGACACTAAAAATTGGTCAGTTTTTAGATCAAATACTGATGTGACACCAAAGCCAGCACTAGTAATGCCAACTCCATCACACCCGCTGCTGCCTCCGATAGAGGCTGTGAAGTATTCAGCATCCACATGTGCTCCTCCTGGGCTCTGCACAGTCTGGAAAAATCTGGACTCAGGAGTAGACTCAGTGGTATTTTGAGGGTGAAATTAAGGGAAAATGTTTCTGTTGGATTATACAGAAATAGGGCAACCTTTTTTTCTTCTGGAGAGCACCCATACCACAGAAACCCTAGTATAGGTGTACTCTACATACCAGGACAAAGGAGCAGCTTAGCAAAATTTATTTTCTGTTAAGATTAGCTTAAGAAGGGCTATAAACCCACAACTGTTCTGTAGGGACGTGCTGTTGGAACATAAACTGTCCAAATCCATGCATGCGAGATGTTTATTTTCACATATTCATAGCCATAAACAAGCATCCCTTTCATAGCTTAACCACTTTCTCACCTCTGTAAGCTACTCCAGCAGTGACACGAAGAGTGAGCAAAGAGAGATGATAAGAACACAGTCATTCTGCTTTTTAAGACACACAACACCTCCAGATGGGTACACATGGACTTAAAATATACTACCTTTACACAGACTTCCTTTTCTTAAAATATGCCACATGAAAAATATTTTAAAAGAAACTAAAAACCTAATAACTGCTATTTTCAAGTTTAGCTGCCACACTACCCTTGAGAAACAGAAGGTTTCTCTCTATGTGTGATGTTCATATAGTCACAGTCCAACACCTGAGTGGGGAACCTGGGCGTGAGGAGAGCAGAAAGACACCACTGGCTTTACTGGAGAGGGGCAGAAGGACTGAGTGGGGAAAGGATTAAAGGGCAATTAAATACCAAAGAAAATTGCCCAATAGGTTTGTACTTCAAATACCTTCTTTCCTGACAAAGCCAGGGATGCGAAGCTCTCTCCTGCAACAGAGGTCCAGAAAATGCATTTGTGGTGACATAACACTTCCCTTAAAATGTGAAAACTGTAACCTATCTCAGGATCTTCAAAACAGCTACCGTGATTTTAATAAAACCAGGTTGGGAAAATCCTCACAACTTATGACAGATACATACATAACTATTACCTAGTAGATTTAAACACATTCTAAATCTGTTATCTTGAATTTGTTAATGCTGCTAAATGGACTACTATGAAGCCAAATGCACACAGCATTAAGTGACGTGGTTCAGACATATTTTTACCTGGATAATAATGTGGAAAAAATTCATAAATATCCTAATCTTCAAATGGACGTGCTGCTAAGCAAGAAAAACCTAATTTCTCGATCAAAAATAACTATAAACACTTAAAACAGACATTTTTTTAAGTTGGCTGTTTTTTCCTCCCCCTTTTTTTCTGATCAAGCATGACTTGCACCACAGCATAAATTAAGAAGGAACTGGAAGCATTTAATCTTTGTACAGCTTATATAGGAGACTGTTGAGCTCCTTGAAAAAAACACCTTTAAAAAATTCTGCAGTGTCCCGTACACACACCTAGGCATATTCCCATGTCCATATGACAGCAATGCTGCACACAAACCCTGGCTGGGGCCCTGAAAGTACCATATCGGCTCTGGCAGCCTAGTGTTTGGTCAGCAATCACAAGCCCTGGTTTTAAGCAAGGAATTACCATAATCAAAGCAACGAGGAGGAAAACTGAGTTACTCTCAAAGGTAAACTTCAAAGACCTGGCTGAAGTCTGCTTACAGTCCCAATTGTTGCTCTTTACTTGTCTCACAGAGAAATCATGCTTGGTGAAGGCTACCGGAGAGAAGAAAAAAACATTCTCAAATCTGCCCATGATCCCTTTAGTCAGAAGGGCCTTTCTTGGTCCTGATTCATAGTCCAAGGCCCAAGAGATCTGTAATCTCTCTGCTGATCTTCCTCATTGGTCCCCTCATTCTGCCATGGCAGGAGATGGTCTCTTCATTGTATCATCATGCTGCAGGGATGTGCAAAGTACTTCACCTATTTTATTTATTTAACTGCATCAGGCCACACTCCCAGTTTTTCCTTATCCAGGATTCTTCTCAGCACCCTTTACAGAACGACAAGGAAGCAAGGCTGCTTCCATCCCTCTCCACACAGGAGGAAAACAGCTCTTGCAGGAAGGATTTCTTCAGATCAGTGAGACCATCAGGCCTTTCGCTTTTGTTCTCTATTTTTAAAAGACATGGCATCTTTTTCCATTTGGAAAACCTATTACCCAAACTGATCACACATTTCCATGCTATGAAAGATATTTGTGTGGCTACTTATATTTTGGCCCAATTTGATCTACTTAAAAGTCCATAGCAGTACTACTGCATAGCTATTCAGTTTTTCCTATGACCACGCAATCCTTGGAACAAAGGGAAAGAGAGATGTAGCCTGTTGGAAAATTTTTATTTCAGAGGAGGACTTAGAGGGTGAATCAGCCTTGAAAACAAAGCATACAATCAAGTGGAATCTGTGAGCATAATCCTTTTTACTACTTCCTACTTTGTACAATAAGTACAAAGCACAAAGGTTTCCCCAGTTGACCATCCTCGAACAGGCAACCATGAAATTGGTATCAACAATAGGTTTCTAAAACTACCTGCTTAAGCAAAGACATTTTCTCTGCATCTCTAAAAAACAGCTTTCTTTTCACGTGGGTTTAATCTTACTTAGGTCATGGACTGATGTAGTAGTCCTGAGGAACAAGGCAGGAAGCAGAGATGGCTAAGAGCTGAGCTGGGACTTGGAAGGCTGCAGATCTTCTCCCTGCCCTCTCTCACCTCGTTACATCATCTTTTGTAAATGCTCTCCAAGCATCTACCTGCAGTATCTGTCCTGCAGACACAAATTCTTTGGCATTTCCCTGTAACAGAGAAAGCTTCACAAAAATCAGTTTCAACAAGAGCTTTGGAACAAAAGAGAGATCTTATGTGGGAAAGGGGAATTTGTTCTAAAAGAGAATGGAAGAAATGCAAGGCAGAAGGAGAGAAGGAAACACAAGGACTAAAGAATGAGCTCCTCTACAAAGCAAGGAAAATCTGTCATTGGCCCAAATCTGACCCCATTAGAAAAACTTATAAAAACAGACAAGAGGAAATAAATGGAGCTTGAGTGACCATCTGCATAAACTTTGACTACACTACACGAAGTAATGATGAAATATCTACTTTTTTTGAGTGACAGCTTTGAGGAAAGCAACTTAGACATATTAAAGGATCTTCTATATTACACTACTTTATACTATATTCACATTTTACTTCAATCATCCATCACTGCCCTTCTCAATACCACTTCCCTCAGTGTTTTATGCATGAAGCCTGAAATCCTAAATAAGCAACATGACAGTACTGCATTTTCCTAAGTTTCTCAAACTTTTGAACCTTGAACAATGCTCTCTACTGTGGATTGCTATGTCTGAAAAGTCTCTATTAGCCCCTAGGAAGTGCTACATACTCCAGAGGTGACTGGGATGAAGTCCAAACCCAGCCTGACAGTGACCAAAGGCCACTGACCCAGCAGCTTGCTCAGTCAAATGGGTAGGACTGGCTGAGGTTACTGGATGGGACCTGTCAATCCAAAGAGGCAGCTGCGACATATCAAGCCCAGTTAATAAGTCTGCAGGGCTGCCAAGTACAGCAGAATACAAGTGGTGAGAACAGGCATGGCAGGTTAAGGGAGTGCACTGCAGGATGTAATTACTGTCGAAAGTGCGCAATAGGGCAGAGTAACATGAATATAAGAGCGTTAAAATCAGTCTAAGACACTGCTGCCATTTGCACAGAGCAGCACACGGTCAGGACATGGCAATATCTCCCAAGCCATTTACCATGTTTTCTAGTGTTTCACGCTCCCAGAGGTACTGGATTACCAGATGTCCACTCAGCCACAGTCTGGCCAGCAGAAGCACACAGCTTCCCATGCTGCTCCACAGCCCACAGCCTGGATTGGGAGAGACCTCTAGGGCTGAGGGAATGGTCCCACTTTGAGCCTTGATGCACATCTCATCCCACCTGAGAGCACACACACCTAAGCCTGCTGTGGCTGTGCCCCACTACCCGCTCATCGCCATTACGCTGAGAAGTCAAGATGATTCGATGACCTTCCCACAGCAGCCCTGCTCGACAGTGGTTCCTTAATAGTATTCTTTAGAACACTGGAATTAAGTCAAGAGTTTCCCATGGTCTATAACCAGATGCTCAGCAGCAGTTCAAGTGTTTGTCTCCAAAATGCTTTTCTAATATACACAAATAAAAAATTACCAGCTCCTAGAAAACTGTTTCTCCATTTAGTAACATCATTTTGCCAACTTAGGAGAAATGACACTGAAACAATACATTAGTACTTGTGAACAAGAAATAAGCCTTTACTTGAGTCTTGATGGAGCAACAGGTAATAAAAAGGATTTGAAACAAATGAAAATGCTCTGAAACTGCTTAGATCCTGGTATGCACTTAACCACATGCCTGAACTTAAGCATATTTTTGAGGATTTTCCTGAACCAGGGCTTGAGTCTTCATGCAAGTATCTCTAGTCTGAGATACTCCAGTCTGTGTTTCAAACATATTTACCAAAGAAAAGTAACTGTGCACATCTCTGTACATCCTCCCGTTCAGACACTTCAAATAACTCTATAATCATTAATGCAAAGGAGTACCATAATCAATGAGAGTAGGGAACTCTTATCAGCTTACTTCCATGAAGGGGAAAGGTGAAACTAAGACACAAAGTTAAAGACTAACATTTAAGAAGTCCCTACTTTCGAGGAGTCTGTGCTATGAGACTGTCATGTCCAATGATCAAAACCAAACTTAGAGGACATGCTGAAACTCCCAAAATACAAACAGCTGAATATCAACTTGTGTACTGACTTTAATGGTGTCAAAGACACTCACAATTTTATTCCCATTTTCATATCCTTAGAAAAAAGGGATGACAACAAGCAAATGAGGAATAATTGGTCTCAAATCATAAATCCGAGCAGTTTGTTTTTGGTTTGTTTTTGGTTTTGGTTTTTTTTGTCATTGTTTTGTTTTGTTTTCAGTCTCGACAGTTGGTCTGTCTTTCAGGATTTCCCTGGTTTGACAGTTGACCATTAAATGGCAGGTAGACTACTGAAGATGTTTCATTTGCAAACAGTTGTACTTTCAAATGAGCATACGCAGCCCTGGACTTGAAGGCCATGGTTTTGCAATAAACAAAGCAAATCACATTTTACCTGGTAACTCAAGTCAAAGATTAAAGATTAACCATACTGGCCCTAGCCCTTTCATTTAAAACAAGTAACATTAATGCTCTGGAAGAAACATAAGACAACATTCACACTTGGCAATGCATAGATGTGAATATAAACCAGATCACAACTCTAAAAAGGACAAATATGTCTGTAATGACATAGTTCAAAATCTAAGTACAGGTTAAATGCATTGCATACCAGCAACGGTTTGGAGTTTGTCAAAAAAGGAAGAAAGCCAATTGATGAACTGAAATAATTTTCACTACAACAAAAATGTAGTAGGGACCAATTTAAAAACTTTTACTTTGTTATTTCTAAATGTGAAGTTTGCTATGCCCTGCTTCTTTGCAATCAGAAACATTTCTAAGGGATTTTTGAAGCTGGTAATTTTCTGCATCTTCCACAGCAGATACAGCACTGCACCGGGCATAAGCAATTTGTGAAAACTGACACCTGCAAAATCTGCTTTGAACTTAGTTCCACCTTCTTGAACGTCTTGCAATTATTTTCCCTCATCTCTAAACCATATGTTTCTCTAGATGCATACCAATGCTTTCTCGGCAACAAAATCACCACCAGGTCAGACAAACTTTAGTAACTTTTCAAAAGTTAAGCCACTAAAGCCCTCCTAGCATCTTGGCGTCTCAGAACAAGAAACCTACCACATAAGTCAGACACAAAAATACTGTCCAGTAGATGAACATTAATGTAGACTCCTAAGCAAGGTCAAGTTAAACTTATCATTGCGTACAGACACACACAAAACACATTCCCACAGTCATCCAGAGGAGAAGGCACCATTAACATAATCTGACATAGTAAATCAGATAAATTTAAGTATACCATGAGTGTTTGCATGACCTGATCTTTATAAGGAGAACAAAAGTGAAGATGCTACTCATGTAAATAGGGAAGGGGCTGGACAACTACTTATGCAGGGAAGCTTGCAATAACCTTTAATAATACATACTTCCCTTTGTAAGTCTGAGCTTAATGAGATGGACAGCAGCAGAGTACCAAGGTGAGATGTTACTGCACAGGCACTAAAAGCAGGAAGGGGGCAGAATGAGACATGGGAATGCAAAAATTAAAAGGCTACAAATGCGTCACCCCATACAGCCCGCAAGCATGGTCTGGGTAAGCTGAGCCTTGTTGAGCCCAAACAACTGTATGTACTTCCATCACTGCAACATATTCTGCCTCTGAACGTCTACTAAACCAAATCCAAATAAAGAAAAGGCAAAGAATGAATCAGTGGACTTAAATCCAGGCTGCTGTCCGTGAAACTACAATTTCACCATCTGCAGATCAAAGTTATTAAGAGTTTGTCTCCTTTTACCCTTTTCTGACAAGTGATGACAGGCTTCAATTTCTCAAGCCCACAGAGCCCAAAGATGCTGTTCCTTTCAGCTGATGAATATCAGCAAAACGCAAAAATAAACTTCTACAAAAAAAACCAGGTTAATCATCAGCACTCTTCTCTTCCCACTGCTGGATCAACATTTCTGCATTATGACAGCACCATCTTAACTTCAAAACACTGCCATCACAGGGCAAGCTTTAGTATTAACAACATGAACAGAGCAGACAAAAGCAGGAGTAACTATAGCAGGAACCAGCAATAATTACCAGAAGGCCAAATTCTGCAAGGTACTACAAGCTACACGATCTTCCTGACATGAGACAAGGCAGGACTTCTCCACATGCTATCTGAACTCCAAGAACGATGATTTTGCTTGATGCCTGTAACTCAGTTACGAGTTTTGCTGCAACTCTGGCAAATATTTGATAAACACTGTAAATATTGTAACAAAAATGGCTATTATGACCAAAACAACATGAGAAATGTACCATAGAAACCTGTGGAAGCAGAGTCTGTCTGAAAGAAAGCACTACCCATACAATATCAAACCCAGTCAGTTTAGACAGCATTACAAATCCACCTGATACGTTTTACATATGAAAACTATGGAATTCTCCTTTACAGGGGTTTTTATCACTATTATTACCTTACATAGCATTTGTCATCTACTCACCCTATTATTTTTTTTAAACATAGCAATAAAAACAACAGGCTAATTAAGTGTTCTTTTGCTATGACAAGTGCATGCACATGCACATGAGTTTTTAAATAAGCAGGGTTGTTTTCAAGGGATATTAAGCAATGTGAAGATAGGGTTTCACAAAACTGATGGCATGCGGCTGACTTCCACTGCAAAAGTAGATACATTTAAAACCAAAATATTTGAACAGTTTTGTTTTTAAATAGTTTATGTAAGTTTACATTCAGGGAGAAACTTTGGATAAAACCCCTCTTTACTAGTGCAAGTGCCAATTATTCCATGTATTTACAATTAAGCAACCAAAATTTACAACCATTATGTTTCTCATGACCATATGTCTAGTGCCAAGAGCAAACATTAAACAATATGAAATTCAGCAATGTCTTTGAAGTACACTTCAACATAATACACAATTTTGCCTAGCTATCAGCAGGTGTCTTACAAGTCATGATTAAAAACCTTATGCACAAAAAAAAAGTTTGCAAGGCCTTTCACTAACTGGTGTTCAGCCAAGTATTCTTTTTCTGTTACTTATAATATGAAACTTCCTTTGTAAGTTATACATTGAGCAAATTGCTACAACAGTAATTGCCTTTACTTTCTCCCAAAAGGTAAGGACCTAGTTTGCTACCCTTGAGAGCATCAAAAATAAATCTTTCCAATAGACACATGGCCGTAGAATTTCTCGCTGTTGTTCCAGTTTCTGTTAAGCAATGTTATCTCATTCTTCATATCTTTAGGATACACTGAGGATAAAATATTCTATCTTGGTTGAGACACACAGTACAGCAACAGAGAAGCCAGAAATACTAACTTCAAGTTACTTCTGCTAGCCCCCTATTCTTTGCTTTACTTCTTCTCATACACGTGGAGGTTTGTGAAGACAGCAACTACTTCATCTCAGTTAACTCAAAAAACACCACAAGCAGTTTGTCAGCCACATGGCAGCCTCTGCCGAAGCTGCTGTACTCCTTAATCTAATTCCTTTTAATCCAATTTATTGTCTTACAGTGCTGTCTCACTTAACACAAGAACTTCATTCAGGATTACTGCTAAAACACAGCTCTCAACCCCAGGATCTCCTTCATTCTAAGAACTACATCTGAAGCTATATCTATCCAGGCAAATGTCTGCACGGCCGTTGTAAAACACAGCACACTGCCAACAGATTCTCCTAAAAAAACCAAAAAACCCCCCAAAAAACCCAACACACTACCAAACCAAAACAGGAAAAATAACACCCAAACAAACCCCACCAGACTGATGGTAGTTGATAAGCTCCGATGTAAATCCCACTAGTATTTTCTTTCTCCAAGTAAGGAAAGCCAAGGAGTTTTGGTTGTGCATAGCCCTAAGCTCTGAATCAGGAGTTCGAGACATTTATGCAATGCTTTACCTGAAATAAATTATGTACAGCAGAGGCAGGGAGGTTTGCTAGACAGTACTTATTGCAAAATGGAATCAAATCATTAACATGTGGCGGGAAGGAATACTTGTTGCAGACCTGTTGATATGATTCGTCTCCTGAATACCGGCAGAGTAACCAGTATATTAATCTTCCTGGATGTTGCAGTCATGTTCCACCACTGCTCCTGCTGCTTAAAGAGTACAAGGTAATTATTGTTAGCTTTCTTTACCACATGATTGAATTAATGAATGGTATGTGTACTCAATACGTGCCTGGTCTTTCAATATGAGATTTGTGTACCAAGCCAGTCACTGCATCTTCTGAAGCCACATGTTTTCAACTAACACAGCAATCAGGCCAGCGCAATTTTGAGAATGGACCATTTATAGATATGAACCACTCAATTCTCATATGATACCTTGTGATGAAACAAAATTGCATCTAAGAAAACAAAAAGCATGCTTACTTTATAAATAAAAACTTTAGAACTTAAATCTGTTGCTATTCTTGGACTACAGGGCAGCCCACAATTTTGCTACTTGAGAAGTACACATTGACTTTTTGGATGCCAAATTCTACATTCACTCAACAACAGGTCATCTTTTAGGTCTTAAAATATTATTATTATTTCCCCATTTGTAACACCTCATGAAAATAAAAAGGAAAACAAACAAATCGTAGGTTGGGTTTCTCTCCATCACTGGTGACATTAAGGACTTCGTTTATCAAAATCAGAGAAATTATCCCAGAGTAAAGCAGTAGGACTGTATATATCAATACATACTAAGACATTTTCTAAAGGATTTATGAAATGAGGTTCTTAAAATGATATAATTAGTAAAGTGTAGATAAAAGCAACAAAAGCTGTGTGCAAAATGGTAAAATATCAGACATTAATGTCATTAAATAAGCCTTACCAGACCATCACAGTTGCTAATAGCAACAGAAGCGCCAGGGATATCAGTTATGTCTCCCACATAGGTACAGCTGGTCCACAGGGGCTCTTTTTTCCATAATCTCTCTGTAGCAGTTCTAGTCTGATTTGCGTTACCGGCATCATTTCCTGTTTCCACAGAGTCTTCGTACCACTCTACTACTGCCTTGGGAGCCACTAAACGAGCGTTGGGTTTCAGCCGGAGATGGAATTCCCTTCCGAATGCAGTGACATTAAAATACAGCTGTTTGGGGCTTTGGGACACCTCCCGTGTTGATCTTCTTTGGTGACTTGCAGAGAGGATATTGGAGATATAGCTTCCATCTGCATTGGTACTAATTGGAATCACTAACCCATACGGTCTCAGTCTGCTTTTTTGTAATTCTGCCAAGAGAAATATCCAAAAGCAAACTAAAATTAGAACAAGAGTATGGAACAAGCCTGAAGACCAAAGAACAGATGCGCAGCTACAGAAATGCACAGCACTAAAACAAATGGTAAATGCAAAGACTGGACAAGCCATTGTCTTGAATGTTACAGGCTATGCTCACTCAGAGAACACTCCAGCTGCAGCTCATTTACTATACAACACACCACAACTATTGTGTTTTCAGGCCTAACGTCAAATGCCACTTGTGCTGGACCCATTTGCCTCATATCTATGCTTGCCGATTTAGGATTCCTGTTAGAGCTGCTCTAAATCACTCCATTGACAAGGTCTGCTGAAGAATGATAAAAACCTGTCTATGTTTCAAAAGGACAGGGGACAGTGCCACTTACTACACCGATGTACATTAAACGATCTACTAGATAACTTAGTCTGGATTCAAGCACACCAATAAAGCGTAGGCAAACATAAGGTACATGTTACTGCTCTCCTTAGTTGGAACACTCAAGCTTATAAATCTTCACTTGGGTACCTCACAGCAAGGCTTTTAAAATTCTTAATGCTATCAACTGTTATTATAAAAATGCTTTGTACTACTTTTACACAGACACTGAGAGGAGGACATGTAAGAAAGAAGAATTTTGACACATCATAATTTAAGCAAGGTATGACAAACCAGTGACAATGTGAGAGGAAGGCCATTTCAGCTTTAGGGAAAGCATATGGATCATGCCAAGTTGGACCAACACAAGAAACTGCCCAGTTAGCCATCTCCAATAAACACACACCACAGATGCTGGGATACACATTAAGCACATGCAAAATACCCTCCACACGCCAAAATTTTCAAGAAGCAGGTCCTTGATGACTATTTTCATAAAACTTACAGACAAAACCCTGAAATATTCATTTACATTTATCTGAGGAGTTTCCTGAGGTTTAGGTTTGCTTAACAGCCAAAGAAGAGGCAGCGACCCTTTTGAATTCTCTTGTAAGAAATGCCATGCAATTCCCTCATAAACCTTAAACAGAATTGCTTGCTCCTGTGTCAAGACCTCCATTAAGATTTTGAAAATGAAGATTTTGAAAATGAAGTGCCATGCTCAGTTTATAACTGCAATTTCCATATATATTTCTGCAGTCTTTCTTTCAGTGAAAACTGAAATACAGAAAAGAATCCAGTGGGTATCACACACTATTGATAAAGTAATCAATGCCAGCAGTGGTACAAGCAGTAACTTTTCCCTCTACAGATCTCCTCTAACAAATCCCTTTACCCAGCAACTTGCTATTACCCTTCCTCTTTGCATAACTTGATTAACAGAATACAAAACCAGAGAAGGTAATTATTGAAAAAAAACCCAAACAAACACAGAACTTTACAAACTTTTACCTAAAACTGCCACTTCATTGCAATACACAGGAGCTATAAAACCAGCAAAACAGTACTCTCTTGATAGTACTAAAGAAATCCTCAGGTAATACTACAGAAGCTCAATGGCACAACCCTTAGCTAAACACAAGGTGTGCTGTCAAGAAGTCACTGCTGTAATAATTCTGATCAGTGGCAGAGCATCCCCAGACACCTGAATGGTGTGGCCAGACAAGGCTGCAGGCGACCAATTAGTAGGAAAAGTTATCCCAAGGTTAATCTGCTTTAGCAGGGGCATTGGCCAAACAAGCAAAGCCACCACAGAAAAAAAGGTAACAGCAATGAAAGCCCCATTTGCCTCATTTTTTGTGATTCCCACTGGCCAGCTCAGGATTCCTGTGTAATTAGCAGCAGCATTAGCTGACTAGAAAACTTGCAATTGGGTTCTGAACTGGTCCAAGTGAATACAATATCTTCCACCCCCCAAAAAGCCTCTGTGTGGTCCCTTACCCGTATCCCAAAAATAGCATTAATAACCTAAGAGAATAATGTTTTTGCCCTCTGTGCTCTCTGCTATTCTTAGGCACTGCTAAGAAAAGGAAGAGAATCTCCCCTTTGGTCAGAGAATGGTCTTCTCTTGTTATCTCTTATCACATTCGCAGCCCTTCATCATGACACACGTGTTTCCCTCTGCCTTCAAGTAATTTTACACCACTGTAAAACAAGTCCATCAAATGAGCTTATCTTTTCTGTGACACCTTTGTAATCTGGGAGTAATCAGGATATTCGGTGTCCAATTTTCATCCTGCAAAAGGAGAAGAAGCCAGGTAAAGCTGTGGGCTAAACTGCTGCCAAGAGCTGGGCCAAATCCTAAGTCTTATTACCTGTGTATTAGACTATGTGAGAGTTAGAAAGACACTTATCACAGAAATAATTATTCCCTAGCTTTTCTCTTCCTAACTGGCTAAAGCAATATTAGAGTGATACTACCAGTACTTTTCATTTAAAAGAACTCCACGATTGGCTAGCTCAGATGCTATCACTAAGTGCCACTGAGAATTCCTCAAATAAATATACTTAATTAAATGAGTTAAATTTTACCTGCTCCCCGTGTGAATCACACTTGAACTGAGCATTAATAGTGAAAAAGCTCAGTAGCGAATTCCTCTCTACTGGAAGCAGGGGCTGCCCATTTTAAGGGACTGACACATTCAACTAATAGCTGTAGTAGGAATTCATTCCTAATGGCTTCATATATTGTTTTTTTCTCCAATTTTCTTTTATGCCAGTTACCGAGGGATTTGACAGAAAGACAACGTATAGTACTGGTAGGACATACACAGACATTTAAATTCTTGCACTATAAATATCTTCACATAACACAGAAATATTATATCCCAGGCAAGTTAAAAGTTACTTATCATTTTCAAGCCCATTGTTCTGAAAACATACTCCATGTCCTACAGCTAGGAATCATGGTGTTTTTCGGCAGCAGCCAACTCAACCTATTTTGCCATACACCTACAAGATCAGGTTCTAAAACTGGTATCCTAATTAGGACATTATCCTTAGGATAATTCCCATGTAAAACACTGGCAATTCTGAGTCAGGATTGCTAACCTCTTTCCTCAGAGGATGGACCAAATTAAAACTCATTTCTAATAATTATACTTCGGGCCAGGAGCAGGAGACAGAGCTACTGGGTTGTACATCCTAACTGGGTCACAGTGAAAATCTAGACCCTCACATTCCCCACACTTCAGTGAAGAGATTTCATTCACAGACTGACATTCCTCCTTTTACCTCACTGAGATTCTTTGTGGCTTATTTTCAAAGTGGGATGACCAATGCCAGAGACCACAGTCTGATGATCAAATTCTGCGTTCACTGCCTGACCAAGAAAATGCTTTGCACGTCTTGCAGCAGTACTCCCGGACTTCTACTTGCAGGAGCAAAAAAAATTACTTTGCTAATAACAAGAACAGCTAGCTAGCCACAAGAAGGTAGGAACAAAGAGTGGAAAATAAGAATTGTCAAGTTTTTGAGTCAGTAAAAGCCTTTTCCAGAGTCTCTAAATGCTGAGCTAGAAGAGGAAATGCCTTTTGTTCAAAGGCAATTAAAATTAAATGTGACATGACTGAATACTGAAGACATCAAAACTCCTCTACTGACTTCTATTACCCTTTTTCCACAGACTTCACAGCCTTCAGAAATGCTATTCCACCTGTAGGTGTTGCCTTTCCTATACTAAAATTTCAGAGCATTCTGTTCTGCTAATTCAAAGCTTACAGTAGTGATCAGAGAATAACACAGAGCAATAGAAAAAAACACTTCAAATTTTGTTCATTTTTTCATCTGGCTTTAAACTGCTCTTCCAGTTGCACAATGTTTAAGTTGAAAGCAAGCATTGATGAAAGAACGTCACATTCTCTCATTGTGTCCCAAAACATAATTAGCGAGAATGCCTCTGAAAAAGTCTGTCCATGCCTTTTTTCCTCTCAAATACACATGAAACCCAAGAATTAACACCACCGGCTCACAGTAGTTGTCTTTGCACTGTAAAACAGCTGGTGACGATGGAAATTCAAAAGCCCTAAACTTTTTTTGGTTTTAGTCATCTGCATTTGGAAGAGCATTATTTTTTTAGGTGTAAGATTTTGTGAAGTACACAGATCAAAAATTGTTCATGTGGATGTCCACAGTGGAATTCCGAATGCATAAACATCCACTTAAGAAAGTAGATTTCAAAAGCACAGCCTAAATTGAAATCAGTGGAATCAGTAGAAAAGCAGGAATTTCTAAAAATTCAGAAAAATTATTCTTATGTCTAAACCAAGCTATTCAAGTTTGAAGACAACTTTTTCTTCTTTTAACAAGTATTTAAACTTCATCTAGTGTTCATTATTCTGACTATTCTCTTGCTTACGCTGCATGTAAATAAATTTTGATAACAGGACTCTCCTTTTTCCAGCTTTCTGCATTGCAACCCAAGGACCAATTTTCATGAACAAATATATTTTTTTATCACAGAAGTTCTTTTTCCTATCGCCATGACCTGTGAAATTTTGTCCACTGAGTGAAAGTGCTGGCAGCATAATTTTTTTCCAAACATTTTCTGTCATGGCAATGAGATGTAGATTAATCACTATGTGCAGTAACCACACCTGCCTCTTTATACTGCTAGCAAATATTTCAATTAGGAACAACGACATGGAAACCTACTAAAATTACACCAAAAGCACAACTGGTTTGGCAAAGAGGATGCTGGGTACTGTGCAAGGAAACAAATGTGTGGGAACTTCTGATAACATCCTGTCCAAGTTGCCCCAGCATCGGGCTATATGCTGAGTCCCAGACTGTCCTGTACTGGCATGCTGGGATGACCAGAGAGCTACCATCACCTACCAGAGCTCCCTCACCTCTCTTGGAGGATGTATCTGAACGTGGTTTGCAGTCTCAGGCAGCTCAGCTACTTTTGCTCAGGCAGCAAAAGGACTGGAGCAAACGTAATACCTCCAGAGCATCACTGTGCCTGCATCTTCCGAATTCAATTCACAAGCTATGATACAGTCAGATTGCTGGATGTCAGACATCCAGCTTTGCAGTGGAAGCACTGGAAAAAAATAATTACATGCTGTTGCAGGAAGAGGACAGCACTTCAATAAAAAGACTGTCATGGGTTCCTATCTTCTGAGAGATTACCATTCTATCCCACAGATAACCATAATGGGATGAGCACAGAGCTGTTCCAGTTACTTAGCAAACTGCTGCTTAATAACAAGAAAAGATGGTGCAGGAACACAGAGACAACCCTAGCAGGGATTTTGTCGTCACCGTTTTCTGCCTTCATCGTTGGAGCAGCCTGGCACTGGTGTTTTGCAGGTTAGAGTTTTCTTCCAGAAATAGCGCTGAGCAGCGCTGAAACTCTGCTGCGTGGGAGGCTGAGGCATGCAAAGGGAAGACATAAAACCAGCCCAAGTGCCAGCACCTTCAGTCTTACTATTTCGAGAGTGACAACAGTAACATTTCCTCCTGATAGTTTCCAGGCATTTGCAGTACATTATGCATTCAATTAATTAAGCATGGGTAACTCCCTATCTCTATGATACATTCCATACTGATATTAAAAAAATCCTATATGCTTTCATTTGTCCTAAGTGACTTTCCAGGCCACAAAAAAAGATTAGCTGCTGACAGCAGCCAGCCCTGTGCCAAATTAAAACATAAAATACCAATGCAAAGTCACACTTAATACGGACTTAAAGTAGGACAGCCCATTTGGAGACAATCCTAATGCAGGTTTTACTGTCATCATTAAAACTCTAAACTGAGTAAGCCATAACTTTGAATCAGAATTTACAGGATAAAACATTAAATATTAACAGTTTAAAAGACAGAAAGTGTAGGACAAATCCCAATGACTGTGTTAGCTATCTATCTGTGCTTTGAAAACATACAGATTTCCCCTCACTGAAACACCATCAATTCCTGAAAGCCAGAGTGACTCACAGATGGTCTGGACTTGGGAAGCCATTAAACTACTCTGAACAAAGAACCACTGAGATGCTGTGCAGTTGTGCTGAGGAGATGTGTCAGTGAGCTCTCTCTTGCTAGGCACCAACCAACACCAAGGGCGTCTTACATGCCCCACCAGACATTTGGAACCATGGATCTGTGAGTGAACAGACCCACCAGCTGACATCCTTTTCATCTCCCACCTCCCCCTTCCCAGGTAGACGAGGGCAAGATTATATCAGCTGCAAAAGCTCCCCATGTGCCACCAGAGCCAGGCTGAGATCCTCTCCCACACTGAGCACACAGACGTGGTGCTGGGGCCTTTGCTCAGGGAGCCTGATTCACCCTTTGCCATGCCACATCATCTCTCTCCTGTGGTTCCCATGTGCCTCAGTTGTTCTCAGACTACAGCAATGCTGAGACCATGAAAGAAAGGAAAAAGTTAAAGGAGAAAAAGTTATTTTCCAGGTTAAGGAATTTTGTCTGATGTACTGTATAATTTAAAAGATACATTCCTGTATAGCTTATGGTTTCTGAAATTCAAATACAACCCATTTCTAATGGAAACAACTAGAAATAAAACACAGGATCAGCATACCACTGGAAAAAAAGTCTGTTGCCAGTTAGGTTTAAATGTACCTACCTTGCCTCAATTCCTATTATTCACTGATCACAGTGGAAATCAACCTAAGCCCAGAAGAATGCAGTGCCAGAACTGAAATTGAGACAAGACCTCCAAAATGTAGAGAAATACTTGAAATTCTTTTTCTGAACAAAACCTCAGATCAAAACCTGAAACAAAACCCCAGAACTGGAGACCTAACAACAACTGGAAATAGAATTGCCAGGAGTCTGCTCCCATTGCTACTGCTCCTCTCATTTAAAAGCTCCAGAGCACTGTGCAGACACTTGTGCTCAACAGCAAGTTGTTAAGACTCTTTTCACAACTGGGTAAACTAAGGAGCCTGCAAGATGGTTCACCCTGGCATTAACATTCTGGGAGAGATAACACCAGCTTCTGCATTTTTCCACCACCTCTTCCATCCCATAGAGCACTAAATTAATTTAGTTTAAATGAACACAGATCTTCTGAAACTAAAGTGTCTTTCCATGCTACTAGTTGTACAAAACTTTCTGTCTTTAGGAAAGAGTCAGAGGAGTTTCCATTTCAATATGAAGTACCTCACGGGCACTAGAAAGTACCTTTCATTTCAGTACCCTCATCCATCACAGACATCAACTTTGCGCACTACTTTCTCACATATCAATTTACAATGCAAGAGAGAACAACTATCATTAGGCATGCAGCAAGCACGCTGTGACATCAACAGAATATGGAGAAGCCTCAGAATTAGACATTTTTTTTTCAGCTAAAATAAAAGATCGAACACTTCCAATACAGAAGAAAAATGGTATGAAGACATAGTTTGCCCAGGCCAAATGAAGTAGGCATTTCCTCCTTGATTCAGAAATGAAGACTAAGTATCTGATCCAGAGCTGATTTGCTGTGACATTCAGAGGGCTGGTTTAAGCACACTGCAATTTTGAAGTTTTGTTGTTTTATTTTTAAGAAGGGAAACACAGGTTCATCAGAATGCAAAAAGGCATAATAAGAGGGTGTGCAAATTCAAGTCATGCCACATCACTGTGAAACTACAAATGCTCCTCGGCGGTAATGGTGTGGGGGTACAACACGGCAATGCTTGCCTGCATACAGATCATTTTTCCAGAAAATAAGCAAGTTTTTTGAGTTTACTTATTTTATTTTTGATAGCAGCAATAATAGCTAAATAGACTTACCTGTTTGGATCTGTTGTTCTTTACCAGCCTGCAGAAGAGAAAAGAAACACATGCACAAAGTTGTTAGTGTAATTACTATGCAACATGTGACAGCAGAGTGCTTCTAGAAGGCTGTAAAATTACTTGGTGTGTATTGCACCATTTTTTACATTTCTGGTTTTGATTTCCAGGGATGGCATTTCTCCTTAACTGAATAAACAGCTGTTCCCACCAACATATCAACAGAGTCCATAATAAGTTTAACATAAATAGAGCTGCTAAGAAATCCTGATTCTGAATGATCCATTCTATATATCATAACACTGTGCCAAAAATTAAGTTCAGTGGCCAAAAAAAGGCCTTAATGTCAATGAAAGTGACAGGTCCTGAGAAGTAAGGGTGCCAGGGTGGTAATGAGGCAGTTTGGTGACAGTTCGTCTCCTTCGTCTCCGTGCTAGAGAACAGGAAAACCAATGAGACTTCCCAAGTGACAGTAGGGACAGAGGCACCAGTCTGATGCCAATGCCAGCACAGCACCAGTGTGGTACCAGGTCTCGCTAGACATGATACACAGAGGGCTCAGAAGTAACACTCCCCCGGCTGCCACAGAACAGGCCCAGAATTGGGGATGCTGCGTGCCCAGCTAAAGGTTGCTCTGAGTTTGGCATCTGCTCCCACAAATCGGAGAGTCAGATACAGAAACCTGCGAAGTGGAAGAGGGGATGAAACAGGCTCGGGACAAGAAAAAAGCGGCAGTAAACGCTCTCAACCCGCCATTTCTGATCTGTCAAAGCCTAATTTGCAGCCCGAGACCGGTGCCGCTTGTTGCCTGAACACGTGCAGAACGCCTGGCTTGCCTCAGTCCCGAAAGTCACACTCCAGCCGAGAGCCCCACCGCTCTCGGGAGAGCCCGAGGCCAGCGCGCAGCGCCCCTAGCCGCCGGGCTGGGAGCGGAGGACGAGTGGGCAGCGAGGGAAGGGGTCGCAGCTCCGGCAGCTTGCCGGGGCCGCTGGCAGAGGGACCCCGCGGAGAGGGCTGGGCCCCAGGGCACCTCCCCCCAGGAAGGGAGGCAAGGGAGAGGAGGAGAAGGGAGGGAAGCAGAGGTCCAGTCCCCGGCCCTGCGCAGCCAGGCAGAACAGGGCACCCCGCCTCGCCAAGCTCCACTGCCACTCACCTGCCGCCCGGCTGCAGCGCGGACCTCCAGGAGCGCGGCTGCCACTACCCACAGGGGCAGGAGCACCATCACGAGCCGGCCGCCCGGGGACCGCCGCCCAGCCCAACCACACGCTCCCGGCCCCGGCCGCGCTCTTCCTCCGTTCGCCTTCCCTTTCTTTTTTCCTCCTCTTTTTCCTTTTTTCCCCTCGGGCGGCGGCGGTTCCCCCCCGTGGCCGTTACTGAGGCCGGCCGCGGGAAGCGCAGGCTGCACCCCGCTAGCGCCGGCGCCCCGGGGCCGGCTGCAGCCGGGCGGGCTGGGCGCGGGCGGCGGTGGGACGGCGAGTCACCGCGCCGCCTCCTGTTGCTCGCTGCGCCCTGCCTGCGCCGCGCATCACAACCTGGGGCGCTAATAAAGCCGCACCGGCCCCCGGGCGCGGCTCCGCCTTCGGCACGGCCCGGCACACCGACGTCAGGGGCCGCCGCCGCCAGCCCCGGCCCGGCCGCAGGCTGCCGCTGCTGGGCAGGCTGACCCATCGCTAGGGAGGGGGCGGCGGGGCGCAGCTCCCGCACCTGGCGCGAGCCGGCGGCCGGCACGGCTCAGCACGGCGATAAACGCCGACCCTTCCTAACTCCACATGAATTTTTCATTTACTGACTTGTCCCTGTGCTCCTCGCTAAATACTCTGGGAACCCCGTCTTTTCGCCCACGTACCTGAGAAGGGAAATCTACAGGCTGTCTGCAAAGAAAAAACCTTCCCACCCATTCATCCTCCCTCAGGTGCCTTCACAGGGACACCAGCTTTGCACCAGTGCAGTAATCCTGAGAAGAGCTCCCCAGCCTGTGATGACAGCCCTAAGTTTCCATATTTCATACCAACCCGAGGCAGCACAGGAAAAGCTACAGAGTCCCCAAGACTCCCACCAGACTGGAGTCCAATTGCAAAGCGACTTCTCTTACCCCCAGCTCGGAACTCAGGACACAACTAAATCTCTGCTGCACATAAAGCGATGTCCTGGCCTGGACAGAAACCAAAATGCACTCCCACAGGGCCTTCTGGAGACAAAAATCTACAACAACACACTCCGTACATGCTTGGTCCTTTATATTTGCCTAGAAGATGTTATGCAGTTGAAGCTGTGCAATAACAACTTGGTAAAAGATACCACCAGGAGTATCCTCAAGAGTGAAACAAAAAGCTTTGCAAATAGCTTTTAGGAGCCAGAGATAAAACACTACTACATCCCTGCAGTTCAGCAGTATTCAAAGTGAGGACTGAATTTTGTCAGGGTCAGGATTATCTAGTGTTACAAGAGATGGTTAATACGGGAACATCTGGATTCCAACTTAAAATCATAACGTTCTGTTGTACCTTTTGTATTACCACTCATGTGATGTCATTATCAACAAAAATAAGTTTCAACTGGCCTCCATCTAGCACAAACAAGCAGATAGTTGCTACTCAGTTTTCAGAGCAAATGTGTGAAAGCCTAACTATAATAATCTTGTAAGCTGAACTGCCTGTCAGAAACCATCACGTGTATGTGAAAAGAAAATACTAGTTCTACTAAACTCGATATGGCTCATAGCAACATTTAAGAGAAGCAGACCTCCAGCCTTGATTTTCAGGAGATATCTTGGATATTTAAATGACACCAGCCTGTCGAGCAGCCCTGCTGTTTCAGAGAATACAGATCCTGAACTGCATTATGTTCTCTTACGAAAAAAAGTGGAAACGCCTGGGTATGTATCTGTTGTTACAAGTGTAAGATCATTTCTATACATAAAACATAAGAAGCAGGCTGTAACTTTATAGCAGGCTGTAACTGTAATAGCCACTTTTGGAAAGAGTAGAATCAGAAAGGATGAGGTCCTGTAAATTGCTAGGTACATAATTATATTAAAAGGTTAATTAAGGACAGTAAGTTTGCAAAGGCACAGCATCACAATTGTCAGTTCAGAAATGCCAAACTCAGGATGCCAGCATAAGATTGTGCCTTAATTAAGACACTGACTGGCATTACTTGATAATATACCACTTCTCCCACAGGATATTTCCCTCATCCAGTGCACAAAACAGGTACCATTTGCTTAGCGTACAGGAATTCCACATTTGGTTTCCCTCACTGATGTTTCTGTGACCACAGACCTTATTTATTGTGCATTATTGAAATCCTGAAAACCACAGTGTTAATTTCCCTGTGGGTTTTTCCATAACACAACATACCTGAGTGCTTTGCACACCCTCTGTATTCTGCAGTGAAATGATGGACCAGCACAATCTTTGGTGCTTCATGCTGGCTAACTATAGGTGCAATTCATTATTTTATCTCCCTTTCTTCCCTTTTATTTAGCTAAGTTCCAAGCCATGCTCTTTTTGACCTCACAATTTTACAAATGTACAAGGTCATGCTCCCTGCAAAGAGGAATACACAACGAGGAGCTGGTTTAAGCAATTCAGTCCATATCTCACAGGAACTCTTCAAAAAAGCAATTCTGATCACTCCCTGTCATCCAGGCACTGCATGGAGCACTGCTGAACAGAACTTTGAAGGGAGTATCTAGGCGCAGGAAGCCATGACACAACAGATACAGAGAAACAAACATTTTGTAATGCTGTTTCTGTGATCTTAAAAATGTTCTTTCGATAAAGTTGTGTGTTACGTCCTAGGTTGCACTTTTTCTAATCAGGTAGAATGTTTCTAAACATCAAGGAAACAAAGATACACAGAAGACAGATCTGGACACCAGTGCAGAGACAGCAGTCTTTGAGAGCAAAGAACCAAAAATTAACAGAATTATAAGAGAGCAGAAATAAGGTGTTAAAATTAGATGTCTCATCAGCTATTTCTAATAAGAAACAAGACTGAATACCGTATCTGTAACAAACATAAATCAAGACAGTATTTGAAAGTTCAATTAAAGACATTTCTCATCTCTAACAGCCAAGTATGGATATACTATCATCAAAGAAATCATGTATTTTCTTACGCATATTTCGTATCTGTTAGATATACATATATGTACCTGTATAACATATATATATATTTACAGATGCATGCATACTTGTTAACCCTATATCAGATAGAATTCCCGCATCTGTGCAGTTTCTGTTGATGCACTAGACCGAAAGCTAAAAATATTTTATGAACCTGAGGTTAGGCCCTGAAGCAAAGAGGCACTGAGGTCTAAAAGGCTTTGCACAGGGCCAGATTCTGAAGTGTCAAGAGTGCAGCAGTATTTGCACAGCAAAAACAGTACTTAACGAGTAAGCACTCAATCCTGTGAGTAAAATGCAGTGCTACTTGATTATAAAGGCTCCAGAACATGGTCTCTATGAAATCGCACATTCTCTCAGAGCAGCCATGCCTGCAACACAAAACAATTTCAAAGCAAGGTTTAACTGGAACAAGAATTCAAACAAAGAAACTTTAAAGAAGAATATTCCCTCTATGCAACCAAGATAAATTAACTGGAGTTTTGCACTGCTATTTAATATAAGATTTCAAATATTAAATTTTTTTGAGGCAAGCCCCTAGTAAACTTCGCCATAACATCTAGGAATATAATCTATAGTCTAGACAAATCACAGTCTTCACCATATGTACGCACATATGGTTTAATATTCAGTTTTGCAGTTACATTTCCTGATATTTAAGAATCAAGTTTTTCTTCTCCATTATAATTTACTGACTTACTGATTTATTATGTTCTTTGCCAGTCTGTGTTTGATGACCTTTATTAATGGTGGCTGGTTTGGAAAGCATTAATTCTGTTCTTTCCAAAACAGACTAGGCACTAAAAATTAGCCAAGAGTAAACCAAGCTGCCTATTTAAGATGGCAGAGATATCCACTTTGAACACCTGTTTCAAAAAACTAAAAATATTTTCTACACATCATGAAAGTGGTTGCTTATTTTCATAGGAACTGCTGTAGCAGTAGGCCATGGAGGACATCTTCCTTTAAGAAAAGTTAACGCAGGCTGGTTCAGAAAAAGGTACAACACAGTCTAGGTTAAGGTAGTTACAGATTAATTTACTTTCTTTGTCACCTCCACAAACTAAAGAACACACCCCTAGTACAATGCCTGGACTTTTTTTTTTTCCCTTCTTTTTCCTTTTTTTTTTTCCCCTCCCGTCTTTTAATCTTTACCATTAAACACACAGCTTGTTATTTACTTCCAGATACCAGCTTTGCTGACGTTCAGCTCTAGTGTCAAATCTTAATTTCCTTTAATGATTGATATATTGGGCCTCAGGTTCTCCTTCTCTATCATATCCTGATCTAAATATAGCCACAGGGCAGGATCCTCAGTGAGACCAGAGACCTGGATCGTGTTCTTTTCCTGTTCCAGTGAAACTGGAGTAAACATACCACTGCTCTGCAGGCCGTGCCAGGGCGAGCACTGCAGGCAGAGCTGGCCACCGGCAATGGTGTCCTGGCAGAGAGGCACCTCTGCAGCTTGTGCCTATTCCCTCAGCTTCACGTGGCTCTCAGCCTGCAACTCTCCCACTGAGAGGGAAAAAACATAGTCTTCCTCATAAAGACCTTGCCCTGTATGCTTATAAAACTCAGAGTTAGTGTGGATACATTTTTCTTACTTAAGCTCAACAATGAGCTGGTCAGGTTTCCAGCCTGCTGTTTGCTTAATGAAAAATAGAATTTTTTTTTCCAAGTAATTAGAGATGCAGGAGTTCTACAGTGTGATCGTTAAACCAAAGGCAATATAAATCAGTTTCTTAGTCCAGGATACATATGAAAAGAATGCCTGCACCTCACTTTTAAAATTCATTACTATTTGCATTTCAGTAATGCGTGAGGTCCTATTCATGGACTGTGCCCCATTGTAGTAGGCATTGTGAGTGCACACAATAAAAAGTCCACACACAAAGACCTTTCAGTCGAAGGGCTGTATTCATACTACTGCAAAACAAACCCCATGCAAAGTCCAAAAGCCTGGATACACAACGACCAAATGTTATGTTCTGAAATGAAACCCATGCCTTGCTGCATGCCTATACAGTTAGTTGTACAACTGTCCTCAAGCAGCAGAGTCTCAGCTGAAGCTTCTGCTCTCCAGGCAATTTGTTGCATCACAGATAACAAAGGTGCCAAAAGGAGCTCCAAACCTTGTCGCTACTGTCATACAGGCATATGAATATTGCCTTTACAATCCAAAGGACTATCTCCTCTCCAGCTCCATGAAATGAAAACTCTTGGCATGCATTCTAACGATGCAAAAGCCTTTTTTTTTTCTGAGAGACCATATTTATAATTTTAGCCTTATTTGCCATCCAATGACTTCTGTCATTTGAGTTCCAAAACTGCACAAGAAGCTTTTTTTGATATTACACTTTTTGTCTGTTTACCACAGCAGTATAAAAAAGGGATTTCAATACCTAGGTGTCAGACAAGAATTGCCAGACAGCACGTGAAATGCAAGTGGCTTTATAAATGAAAAAGGCTATAGTTCCTCCTTCATGGTGCATTAAAACTGGGAATATTAAACCACACAACTACATTTAATTGTTTTAAAGACACTGTTAATCTAACAGATTGTTAAATGAAGAAACATAGTAGACCTATTATTTTTAACAAAACAGCATAAGATTTATGGTCAAGATTTAACCACAGGACATAGGAAACTGAAGAGAAAAATGTGAGACGTGAAAATTACAGTTGTAAAGAATGTTCTGAAAAATAAAAAGTAGTGGAAAGAGGCAGTGCTTGTGACAACTTCATTTAATAGATACATTCCACAAAATTGTTCCTATTTTTAGGCCGTTAATTTTGAAACAGTGTGTGCCAAATAAAATGCACCTCTAATCCTCAAAATAAATGAACAAGCAAATACACATAAATCATTCTAAAAATAAGATCCAATAAACCAAACTTTTAATGGCCTGTGGTACTGATACAGAAATCAGTGGTTCTTGTGTTGCAAGAGGTTCCTGGAACTGCTGAGGCAGTGACCCTAACACACTACACAGATTCTGACAGTGCCAAAGGCCCATTTAAATGCTTGTGCTTACCTTAAGCCCTCAGAAGAAAATACGGATGGAAAACATCTTTCTCATCCTGCACAGTCAGTGCGTTTAATGCATGGTCTACATGTGCTCTGTGTTAAAATTCTAGATAATTGCCTCTACACATGGAACAGGCTTACTTGAATTCTACACATATGCTGGAAGTATGAAAATGGTTGTGTGCTACCCATGCTTATTTTTGCTAGCATTTTTCTGGTTGCAAAAATTCCTGATTTATACTTTTACACATATACCTTTCTGGATAGTGCAGACTTGTGCAATCTCCTTGTATGTATAGACAGATAGACGATATACACATACAGATAGCACATGAGGCTGAGCACTTGCTGGATGCACAGAGATGGCTGCTCACACACTCTCAATAATTTTTCCACTGATAAGAGAAAGAGCAATTATTGGCTTCTGGGAATCAGCACTCAAGAGATCTTAAACAGGGATTATATTTGCCAGGGATATTTTTTTACTTTCCATTTCACCTTTTCTATTCCTTTGACTGGGCAGAACAGTACCTTCCACCAGCAAAGCACACAATCCAAGGACTTAAGTAATGCAGAAAACGCTGCCCAGTACTCTCTTTGAAATGGAAATCTCCTCCCAATTATGCAAAATGATGAGAGATGCTGTAATTATTACAACCACAGAGTGACTGTTCTTTCCATAGCATTTATCGTAAGTGAAAGTGTGACAGCATGTTTGAATTTCTGGAATTGTCCAAGTAAGCCTGTCTCTTCGGGCAGCCAAGCAGGCCCGAGGAACTGGATTTCAGTAACACTTAATTCCCAGGACTTCATAACCAATGAAGATCATAAGTAATGTAAGTAAGACAAATGTCACAGTGCTGCTAGTGTCCTAAGATAAACATTTAGGCACTAACATGTATTACTTCTGTATCCAAGAACCACCCAACAAGACATCTGTGAATACTAGAACACTAGAATTCATATGCAAAGGTGATCAGTGACATTTTACAAAAATAGCACATCAAACAATTACTGGAAAGAATAGGGAAGAAATTCTCAGTGTATTAGCAGGTAAAGTTAAACTTGTCATAAGGAGAGAGGGAACAGAGAAGAGGAAGATACCAGAAAGTCTGAAGTCCTCTGTAAGAATTCTTCTGTAAAAAGCGCCATCAATGTTTGCTTACTGTACAGGAAAATTACACTGTAAAATGTCAGGGTTTTTAGTGTAATGGCCACCCTGCCACAGAACAGAGACACATCACATAATTTAAAGTCTCCTTCTGGTCAGGAGCTTTACAGACAAACCCTTCAAATATCTATTTCTTTGAAGGAGTTTGTGGTTAGCCGAATGCATGGCTGGCCCTCCCCTAGCCACTACCAATGAACCAGAGACTTTTTGCTAGTGAAGAAGACACATATTCACAGCATGCACTGCCAGCTGACTCATTTTTCCACAAATTTTATTTATCATTTGTGCACACCAGTGTAACATCTGCCTGGAATCAACCTACCCCAAAGCACATGCTACATAAATTTAACCTGTGGCAGCCTAGACAAGCTGTTGGTTGACAACGAAGATACTGTAAAGCCTTCTCATAAAGGCCATGCCCTCCATGAGGCTGCTTGATTCATGAGTAATCCCATAAAACTACGAGATTAGATAGGATGTAGTATGAGCCAGATCGGTATCTCACCCTACTGCATGTACACCTCCCATTGGCTTCACCAACTTGACACTTTCCCTTTGTAACTTGTTAACAAGTGCTTTGGTTTTAGTCACATTCTTTAGAAATTTTGGGAGAGGGGATCACAGAATCACTGAATCATTTAGGTTGGAAAAGACCTTTAAGATCATTTTGTCCAGCTGTAAACCTAACACTGCCAAGTCCACCACTAAACGGTGTCCCTTACTGCCATGTCTACATGTCTTTTAAACACCTCCAGGGATGGTGACTCAAGCACCTCCCTGGGCAGCCTGTTCCTGTGCTTGAAAACCCTTTCTATGCAGAAATTTGTCCTAATATCCAATCTAAACCTCCCCTGGCACAATGGATGATTGTATGACTACAGAGATGAATTGAATATTTTTTCGGTACTCTGATTCCTTTTCTGCCATTGATTCACACACACAAAAGTTTCCATAAGGAGTGAGGGAGGTTGCATACTTGAGCATTCCCTTACCTCCTAAACATAATGAAAATCAACTATCCTGGCTTGACTCCCTAAAAGCAGAAAAGACAAAAGCTGCACCACAGAAATGAAAAACTAAATGTAAAAATCAATAACATCCTGTTGAAAGACTGTTCCTTAAGTAAGTCAATGAAAATGTCTGATTCAGCTGCAGTTTGAAGCTGCCTACTCCAAAGGGTTATGATGTTATCTTGATTACCTCACAAAATACTTCAAGTCAATCCTGTCAGTAGTTTTTCTTACTTCCATTTCCTTGGTTCTATTACAAAAAATCATTCTGTGTCACAAGAATAAAAACAACTTGAGGATGGTTGCCAGTAGTCCCTTTTGTAAGCATTTTAATAATGACCACAGTTGGAACCCAAGAGACTGCACTGTTCCTATAAGCTGCCAATGGCTCAAAGGGCATTTTAACCAGGACCATGTAAGTTGCAGGCTCTGTCTTACCCCCTACACATCAGCTTTGCATTATATTATGTCAGTGTCTATAAAGAGGCAAACAGTTTATGCTGTTATCTTTGCATTAAGTGTATCTTGCATTATGCCTGAAATCTAGCAAAGTACAAAGCATATGCTCCACCTCTAGCACACATAGCCTTATTTCCACTATATTCTTGAGCTCAAAGACATAAAACCAATCAAGAGAAAACTGGACTTTATTAGGAATTTAGCCCATCTAGCAATGGTTCCTGAGCACTGCCATTAAACTTGTTATCTCTGAAGTTAATAGAAAAGTTGAATAATTTAAGCTCCAAGTCAGTTTTAACTCTATTAAGTCCTCTCACAGTTAGGATGGGCAAGTCTAATGTAAGTGTCACGGAGGTACCCCAAAATAAGTTTAGGCAGACAACAGGCAGACAACAAAACAAACTTTATTCTGGCCGGAAAAGTACCGCCGATAAACCAATTAGAAATGGGGTATATACAATTAGTTAGCACTCCGATAACATAAGATACAGGTTTGGATATCAGGTTAGGAGATTATTTGGGGTGCGGCGAAATAAGAATAATGAGGATCCACGACGTGCATATACGCACTCACAAGAAAACAAACCAGAGGCCTCTCTGCCCCATTTTGCCCATAAGAGATAAACACTGGCCTACTCTGGCCAGGACTTTACACTCGTCTGTCCCAGACGAGGAATTTACGCTTGCCTACCAGGCAAGGAAGCGACACTCGTCTGTCCCAGACAAGGAATTGACACTCGTCTGTCCCAGACGAGGATTTATTTAAGTATATATTCAGTAATTTATCACTCACCCACACGCGGAGGTGAGGCGCTCCCCATCCTGGGAGGCTACCTTAGATGGCTTCTCCGTCTAAGGGGAGGGAGTCCGGCAACATGGCAGACCCGCAGCTCCGAGGAGACCACACAAAGGGGGTCTCCGACCGGAACGCTATTTGTAGTTTGCTCAGATCTGACTGTGGGCATTCCAGAAGCTTCTCGGTTTCTCTATGCTCCGCCCCCCGAGTGTGGGCTTTCGAGAAGCTTCTCGGCTTCTCTGGGCTGTGGGCACGCTTGGCCCCTCCTCTGCTGCCGACCCAGCCCACCGACTCTGGGTCTCCACAAAGAGAGCCGTTAGCTGCCCCATTGAAGGCCCCAGTTCTGAGAGAGGGATGGGCAGCTACCAGTGCAACTGCCACACCAGTTCTCAGGGTGTGGGGGGGGAAAGTGCAACTGCCACAGTAAGGACCCACCCTTAACCTCAGTGCAGACTCAGCACACAAATGACTCACCTAGAAGGAATGCAGTTTTGAAGAGGACTGCTGGAGCTTGGAAGGGCTCGTGCATTTGTAGTGTTACACAATTCAGACATCTGTCCACTCACCATGTGCTGGTGGTGTTGCGTAGCTGACATCTGGATGGCCGTGAAAGTCTGTAAATTTATACTTAGGACAAAGTCCGCTTTCTCATCAGGTGCTTTACATGTTTTAGCATAATCTCCATTAAAGGATCACTCCCTCCTTCCTTGCATGCAATATGGGGAAGAAGTGTTACCACAGATGGGTATGCCATTCATCTCGCCAAGGTCACATGCAAGCTGTTCTTAAACTCTTAAATATATTTGAACAGGAATTGTCCAGATGGAATAATTAATATAATAAGGAATTAAAATTTCCTTCAGTCAAATATCACAGATAAGGTGCCCATATATGCCATCATGCAAAGTTAAGTCAACATCAAGAGTAAAAAGCTGAAATGAGATTCTGTGACGGAGTGTGCAACATGAAGGAGCTGTCACTATGGATGCAGTGGCAGGATTGGGCCGAGCACTTTTATTTCTCAACAACCCCAGTTCTGGATGAAAGCAGAAACATTATCCATTGCAAATAAACATAGCAGAACCACAGTACAAAGTGCTTTCAGTAAATCTTATAGATACTGACCCATTCAATGGGTTTCATGTAAGAGAACACAGCCTGGATCAAAACAAAAACGAGAAGGAAGTTTCCAGAGATGTTAGCACATGTGACACCTCCTGGCAGACTTATCTAGGCATAAATTAGAAAAAACAGACAAAAGTAAGTACTTCTGAAAATATTGACAACATAGGAGAATCTTGAGTAACTTTATAAGCAGACACAACCAGAAAGTTGAAATGCTAATATTGTTTAGGATATGCATGCATTGTGTACACACACCTAAGTAACCACTTCCTTCCTAACACTTTTAATTGACAGAAGACATTACTAACCCTCTATTTTCAATATGAAACATATTACTAAGTTGGAAAGAGATAGTTTTTAATTAGAAAGTCTCACGCACAGGTTACAGCACTGCTGCAGATTCCTAGATGTCGTTACTACAGACAATTTTATAAGACTGTTTAAGTTCAGTGAAGTTAGACGTTAGAGTGTTTTACTCTTAAACTGGGGGTGGAGACAGCTCTTTTTGAACCTTGTTCTTTTGGAGCCATCATTGTTTAAGTATGGAATAGATGTTCATACCCACTATCTCCAGAAACCTTAATGATCCATTTGTAGTTCTGGGATTTCCCTCACCTGCCACAAATACAGATGGGCTTGTAATAGGGAAAGAAATAGCTACCTGTGGATTTTTGCATTGTTGTTGCTTTCTTGCCAGCTTATATATTGCACTCATCCTTACTTGGACCAGATGGTGAAATCACAGCCTAATCAGTTCTATATTATTTAAATAGACGGTTTAATACACAGAAGCACTGAACTTGCTCTGGTACATATTCTGCACTGCACACTGAACCCAATGCACATGGAGGGCTAGCAAAGGCAGGATTTTCAAAGAAGTTGAATGAGGTTTGACCTAAGGCTCATTTAAGTGCCATACTCAGCCTTCAGGCCATCAGGACAGAGATGCCCAGCTTTCTCATGCCCTCCTGAAAAATCCCAGCCATAAGCTTCAATCTCTTACACGATACAGACACGTCATTCAGATTCATAGCACTTCATGAGAAAATACACAAGCGTTACCACTTTGACTTGCATTTGCTGGGACTCTTCCAAATCACTTCATTTTCCAGAGGAATTAAAACAAGTGCTTTGTCTCCATAAAGCGGCTTAAGCTAAAATCCTGATACCACTTACTGCTATCACATGGGGTCATGGTCAATATATATTTAAGTCAAAACAAGAATAAGTTGAGACGAGAGAGTAGCGATGTTTAGCAAATAAACCTCTCTGCCTCTCTGGACTCCACTCTCCCTCTATGAGCATCCATCTGCTTTAAGAGATCAACATAACCACAAGTGACAACTCCAAATACTGTTTAAAAACCAGAAGCTTAAATGAGATGAGAACTGAGCTACTGACCTTACCTAGGGCCATCTTACCACGTCACAGCTGGGGTTATTTCCAGGCCAGCATGTGAGAGCTTTCACTTCAGCTGCTTGAATAGTACTTTGCCTGTGGATTAATGGATGACTTAGGCTTCTCATTCTTACCAGCCTTTACAATTCAGGAGAACACACAGAGGATTTCTTCTGAAACAGTTGAAGTAAAAAGACAAAAGTAAGCTAACCTGCTGACCTGTAAAATAAGCTTGTAGAGAAATCCATTAAACATAGTTGCTCACTTTTTCTGGGAAAAGTGAAAGAAGTGTTTTGCAAGATGAAACAATAGTTCGTGCACTGTTTAAGAGGGGAAACTACCATAGCAATCTGTTTCTGATGAATTTACATGGGGTTGAGAGTAAATCCAAAAAGAACCAAGCAGTGATAAAGTGTGTCATAAGCCAGGACTGAACAGATTTAAAGCAAAGGACTTCTGATATTCTCGCTGGCCTTTAAACCAAGGAAACAATAAAGTGAGTAGCTTTTTAGAAGATAAACCTCTTCATCTTTGGTCTTCTGCTTTCAAACCTCTGTCAATGGAATATTTTTTCACTCCAGCAGTTCCAAGCAAATACCAAGCTAAAAGGAAAGTGAGAGCTGCTCTGGGTTCCTAGAAATAGCAGAGCTCCCTGCAAAATTTTATTTCCTGAACCTCATGTCTGTTCTGAGAGACATCATGAAAAAGAAACACAAAATTCTATTCACTGACGTGGTGATGGTGATATGATTCAACATGCAATCAGACACAGAGAACAGGAAATAAGAATACAGCAACATGAGAACAGCCAAACACATCAGATCAAACTTCCATCCAACCCAGTATCTTGCCTCTGCAAGTGGCCAATTGCCAAGGAAGATTTAAAAAATGAAGCGTCTATGGAGCATGCTTTCCCAGCTGCCAGGCTGTGGAATGGCAGAATTGTGAGAAAAGAGTAGTGATTTCAAAATAGCCTTTGTGCTTGACAGCACCTCACAAGTCCACCTGCAAGAACATCCACTCTCTGGTGGGAGTGCCATGCTCAGACACAGGCAGTGAGTAGCTCATGTACAAAGCACAATCCCTAATTAGAAACTAATATTTCTGCCTCAATTTCTAGGCAACTTCTAACAAATGTAGAAGCAGCGGCAACTTCCAGTTCCATGCACCAAGGAAGAGAGAGGAAGAAGGAGAACTCTAGCAGACAGGACTGCAATACGAACACACATGTTCAGCTTCAGGTATATAAATTCCAGTGAAATGAGGCTACTCTGCAAGCTTCAGTTCAAATGTGACAGAGTTTGTTATCACCTTAGCATTCTCCAGAGCTCTGCTATCACACAAGAACTCCAATATTGATATTTTCTCCTTCTTATGCTTGCCCAGAAATCCTCAGGACAGCATGAGATGGCTGATTGTTTCTATCCACATTTTTAAAAGGATTAAAACACTAAACAGGATATTCTTTTAGGATTGTTATGTGTTTATTTCATTCACATTCCAGTCCTTTGGCAATCAATTGCATAAGAATATCTGAAAATTCACCTCAAATTAGTATAGTTACACACAGGTATGCATATATATATACACACATAAAAATATATGGCAAAATATGTAAAAACAGAGACTCTCTTCATTGCTTCTTGTTTATTTTCTGGCTGTTTAGTAAAGTCCATCAGTGTTTATGACATAACACACAATGGACACACATACATACATACAACATTGTTATAGGGAGGAACAGTTAAAATAAAATTTAAAAGCTAAGCACTGAATTTCAAGGGTGAAAAAGTTAAGTCTTCTTTGGCTGCAAGAGCAATGGACAATATTCACACCAGCTAGACATTCAGCTCAGAGTAGTTACCTTGTGGTAACTCCTCCACCTGTCCTGTTTTCTGAAAAGGCTATGTTCAACTTCGATCAATCCTGTCACCAGTTCAAGTGCAGACTACCAACAGATTTTCCAGCACAGCTCAGGGGAAAAACAAGTATCTGAGAAAAAACAGGAGCTAGGAACACCGGTCCAGCATCACCATCAAAACTAGTTATCATAAAACCAGCTCTGTGCCTGCAGTCAAGTAGTACAAACACATGCTGAGGCATCCTTTTCAAATTAGAGAGGTGCTATATGCAGATTTATGCCAGTTGGATTTTTTCCCCCTCTCTTTCTGGGATTTTAAAGTACAGCACTTTCACTTTTGCATGACAACTAAATGGAAAAATACTTTAAAAATGCAGAGTTATTTACTCAATTTATTTGTTTTGCACACTTTTACCCAGACTGGAATGCTTGGTGTTATTTGCCCATGGTTACGGAAAATGCTCTACAACTGTTGTCTCAGCAACATACAACACTTAATTTTAAAAACAATTAAAAACAATTAAAAATGGCAAGGCACCTGAAGACTAAGAAAACTCTTGGGTTTACTTAAATCCAATTAATTTCTAACAGGACATCACACTATCAAGATCAGCATAATTCAGGGATATCAGTCTCTCCTCTTTCCACCTTTATTTCACAAGCAGTACTCAGACAGCAGGAAATTTTCACAAAGGCTGGGATACTTACTCTTCAGGGGAATAGCAGGTAACAAAAAATAAATACATCCTGGTCATGAACTAATACATAAAAGTCTTGTGGATCCTTACCCCTCACTTCCATAAACATTTCTCCACAAAAACCCACTCAGATGTTGAATATTTTGCAAATGAAATCATGGTACATTTTGCAATTTCTGAACTTTTGCAGTCTCTAAATTTTCACCTGTTGCCAAAGGCTTGTACAATAGGCTTATAACTTACTAAGCTTTATATGCATTTCTTCCTAGCAGTTTCATTTATGTTCAGTTTAAGTCAGAGAGCTACTACAATAACCAGAAACAAGAGACCTCATTTATAAACGAAGTTCTAGTCTCAGTAGTTGTCTTCTAATGTTTTTATTTCTCCTCTCTGCTGAGGGAGTCTAAGAAAAACAGGAGAGAAGAATGGGAAGAAGTACAATTGCCCAAGCACTGAACTAATCAAGCCTGATTTCCTGCAGGTTCCTATCACATGCTTGTTTGTGAGCACTGACTGCAGATTTTCCTTTGATTGGATGTGTAGAAAAGCTCTTTCTCAAATCTCACATTGTGTGTGGTAATCTGTATCCTCACACAGTGCGTGTCATTTGTAGGAACTTCATTACCTCTGATACCTTCATATATTAATTGGATTCAGCTGAGTTCAGCCCACAAATTCAGGAGTTGTGGAGAAACACGAATAACCATAAGCTTGTAAGGGACACAGGCATTCTGCTGTTTTTAATGGACTTTAAGTAATAATGAAGCAAGGAGGATTAAACCATATTACTTTACCTTTAAGTTTCCAACTTCAATTTGAAATCTTAGTTTTACCAGTGTCGTCTTTCTTCAGCTTCTCCTCAGTTTCCCATTCAGTGGAGCAGGTTTTGACTTCGGGACAAGTTACAGAAGGAGGTCCAAAACTCAAGGGTAGCATTCAGCCTCAAATTGGTACTTCCATCATCTAAGAAAATTCAAGACAAATTTACACTATCAGTAACTGCTACCATCCATTTGTTTCTCTCACTGCCACCATAATTCACCTAGCTTTCTCTTGTCAGATCCTAAGCAATAGTACAATGTCATTTAATAAAATATACAAATAATTAGAATTTGTAAACTTGGATTCCCATTAGCAGAGATCTGCATCTTAAAGAAAAATACATATTTAAAATCTACAAGGATGATAAGGGCTTAGCCAATCACTATTCAATATAAAATGCCTTTTGAAAATTCTAATCTAATGATTCTTCTAGAGTGCCACATAGCTTGAAACATGCAAGATGATCCTTTTTCTATTCTATTAAGTTGCTATTTGCTCCTTTATAGCTTTGTTGAAAAAGAAGCTTAATATTGCAGTCTTTTCATAGGTTTCACTCTACACTCAACTAGAACTTTGAATTCAGCACAGGAGAAAGAGGGAATTCAATACACTGAGCAAAGTAAAAGTGCCAGCTTACAGCTCGCTGATCCCATATTCAAAACAGAACAAATGCTGCTGCAGTGAACCACCAAATACTTAAGGTCTCCCAACAGTTTTCTTCATTTAGGGGAACAGTTTTTATCTTTGCTGTGTTTCCACTAATTCAAATAGAAATAAAACCAACTCATAAACAAGGGGGATGGAGGCAAGCTTACAATTACAGACCAATACACAGCCACTGGCACAAAATATAACAAAAATTAGAAACCATGTTTCAGTGTTCCCCCAGCTGTTTTAGCTAGACATGGAAAATGCTCCTTAATTCTACCAGTGCTAAGATATTGGCTGATCTTTTTTGCTTATTACTTACACAAACCATTGATTAAGTGAAATGCCTGAGCCCTTCGGTCTTATTCTTCCAATGAAACAGTGTCAGAGCAAACTTTGCTGAACTAGACTGTCCAGCTCCAGCTGCTGGACCAGGTCCAAGATTAGCCAAGCAAGGGCACTGCAAAAGAAAGACAAAAGGTAATGGAAGAAAGGAACAAGGAGATAAGGGGTTACAGATAGCCAGATATGTGAAAGAAGAAGCAAAAGAAAGATAAACGTTTCAATTTATCTAGCAGGAACCAAGGTCTGATGCTCGCTTAGCCAGAAAAAAAAAAGAGGAGTCATGACTTCTGACTGCCAGAGCACTGCAAACTGATGCATCCTTTTCATTCTGCATCAGAACAGAGGTCTTGAATGGAAATAAGAGAGCAGTTGCAGTAAAACTTCCTTGATGTATACCAAATAGCAAATAATGTGCCTTTCAGTCATCAGTGTTGGCAAGTCTCATAGGACATGGTGTTGCTAGTTACCCTAGATGAAACACGGGCATAGACTTTCAACTTTCTGTAAATAAAAACCAAAAGCCTTTCTGAACTTTCGGCTCACATGTTACAACTTGAACATTTAAACCCTGCAAGTGGAAAGCCTAAAAAGCAAATGCATAGAATGGTAAAATATTACTGGAAATCTCAGTACTTTTTGGCCATTCTCAGCATTTTTCAGCTTACTTCTCTGCTTCTGCTTTGAGCTAGCAGTAGCATGCTTTGGTAAATCTTCTTTTATCGTTTGCAGTATAAAAACTCCTTGTCTTTTGCAAATGGTAAATAACTGCTTCTAAGTGTCACCGTTTACTGCAGGGCGACAATAAACAGTGGCAGATGCTCTCTGTTAACTCCCTCCCCTCCACTCCCCCCAGCCCTTCCCACCAAGGAACGCAATAGGAAGACAAGAGAGAGAGACACTTGCAAGTTGGAAGAAAGTTAAAAATGCTTTACTAATGCTACTAATAAAACAGAGAAAATAATACAAAATATACAAAACCAATCTTCAATTTCCCAGGGCAGCTCAGCGCTGCCCGGAGCGGCGCAGCTGCAGGGCAGCACCTGGAAGTCCTGAGCTGGACCCCGCAGCAAACCGGAACTGGATTCAGGGACGCAGGGTCTGGAACCGGGCTTCTGGTCGCAGGGACGACAGGCAGGGTGCTCTTCAGATGCCGGCCATGGTCGAAGAAAGCAAGACTCTCATGATCTCCCACTTTTCTAGGGTGTATGACATGGATGGGATGGAATGCTTAGTTGGTCAATTTTAGTCACCTGTTCTGTTCGCCTCTCCTTGCAAATACGCCCCTTTCACTTATGGCATGTGCATTTTTATCAGCAACCTTGCATACCATTGCTCCTGTCCACAAAAACATGCAGCCAAATTCAGAAAAGTGCAGTTACTTAGAAGAACCTAACTGAAAGGAAAATTCACTAAAAGAGAAAGTAGTCTTGTTTTTAACAAAACCAGGACACTAAGCATCCCGAGTACTCTTCTTCAACACATTTTTCTGCTTTTGTCAATGATCTCTTCAATTCATTTTCGCTGCTTTTATTTCCCTCAAGCCATGTCACCTCAAATGAGTCCAGTTCTGGAGCAAAGAGAAAGGGAAATTTGTACCTCATCATTCTCAGTTTCAAATTCTTGAACCTAAACTTCAGATTCACATATTTTTCTCCTCCAGCTTGGACACACTACGAAAGTAAAAGAAATAACTATTATGATTTTGTTTTACCTTATATGTAACTGTCCTGGTTTTATTAAAAACAAGACCAGTTTCTCTTCTAGTGAATTTTCCTTTCAGCTAAATTCTTCTAAGTAACCGCACTTTTCTGAATTTGGCTGCATGTTTTTTCAGACAGGAGCTGATAATGGTATGCAGAAGACACCCAGGTTTAGACTTATTGCTATGGCAGCCAAGGTTACTGACAAATTTTGCATGTTTTTAACTTTTAACTTTTTTTTAAAAAAAATTTTTAACTTTTTCCAACTTGCAAGTCTCTCTCCCTTTTTCTCCTATTACCTTTCCTTAGTGGTGACGGGGGGAGGAGGGGGTTAACAAGGAGCATCCGCCATGATTTATTGTCACGCTACAGTAAATGGTGACAGATTTATTGCCGCCCAATGCACAGCTCAAAAACGTTAAAATTTGGCATTAAAAAGGGGTAAACTTTGGAGATTTTCGTGTTCTTACGATTGTGATGCAGACTCAATTTTATTGGCATGGTGCCAACTCATAGGTTTGAGATAGTCACAGGTCTGTGAGCTTTGGACATCATCTAGTACTATTAAAGCAGATTGAATTACATTGGTTTAAAGATGCTATGGCATAAGTTCTATCAGTTACTCTCTACAGTGTGTTCTGCCATACCTTATTTGTGCTGGGCATACTTCACTAATAGGTTCATGCATTGTATTACATCTGGAAACCAGACCATGGTGATGATTTTACTGTGTGGTTTGCACTGGTTTATTTTATTATACTTCAGCTGGTTATGAATTTATATTCATTACTGTTGTATCTAGAGAAACCTCTGGTAAAGATTAAAGAGAAATAGACCTATGTGTTTTCTAATTGGATGAGCCAACCTATAGAAAAGCTGACTAATGATACCTTTCCTTTTACATTAAGACAGATTACAGATGTTTTTGAGAGCTTTGAATATCCTTGGAGCTTTGACCATACTTTGTTGGTATTGTCAGGTTTGCTGAATGTGTGTCAGTTCGTACTAGTGTTAAGAGAGATGAGGTTAAATAGGAGGATCACATCTTTTCTAACTCCTGAGACTTGCGTTGCATCTGCACAACGCTTGAGAACAGGCGCTGCTACAGCCGCCGGCCACTCAAAACTGAGCAAGGCAGCAAAAGCTACAGCTACAGCCCCCATAGCCACTGCCCCTCCCGGCAAACACAGACACTGCAGCCTCTCAAGCTTCAGCAGCTCACAAAGCAGCTCCAGCTCCCACACAGAGCGAAGCTGCCAAGGTCGCTGCCTCCCCGAACACAGACACTGTTGCTTCAAAGACTCCAGCCTCAAAGACTAACAAGGCAACTATTGTACCCCTCCACAGTGGGCACCACTGTTGCTGCTGCAATCACAACAGCCACTGTAATTATGACAATGCCAGTGATAGTCATTTAGACTCTGGAAATAAACCAAGAGGTGGTGAGCCCATGTCAGCATCGGTTGCCGGTTGTAAGACAGTCACAAGAAGGACTGCCCGTGCTGCAGAAGATGGCCAAGGGGCATCATCATCAACACAAGAAGCATCCTCATCAACAAAAGGATGAGAGGAAGTGACCACTCGATCCTTTTCTGTAAGTGAGCTGAGAGATATGCGAAAAGACTTTAGTTGTCATGAAGGCAACAATGTTGTAACCTGGCTGCTTCGATACTGGGATAACGGAGCTGCCAGTCTGGAAGTAGAAGGTAGGGAAGCCAAGCAGCTGGGATCTCTGTCAAGGGATGCCACCCTTGATAGGGCAATTTCAAGAGAGAACAACCCCACCACCCTCTGGAGTCAGCTCCTGACAGCTATGAAGGCAAGATTTCCCTTCAACGAAGATGTTACATGTAATCCAGGGAAATGGAATACTATGGAGAGAGGTATCCAGTTCCTGAGAGAATTAGCTGTGTGGGAGATCAACTTTTTTAGCCAAACAGCTGAGAGGGGACAGGCCCGGATAGAATCCTTTGTACACGACCTATGTGGTGCAGGTTTGTACAAAGCGCACCACCTGCATATGCTAAGTCATTGGCATCAATGACCTGAACAGCTACAGGTGTACAAAGCATTTCTGATGCGATTAAGCAGCGTTGGGACTTTAAGGACAGCCTTGCTGGCTCTCTACGGGCTTGTGTCTTGGCTGTGGAGAAACTGTGTGAAAAATCTGATGACTGGTTTGAAAAGCTGTTGCAAGAAATCAAAGCACTCAGAGAAGACAGGTTCATTCACGACCTGTATGAACCTGTATTTCAGCTGTTAGGAGAAGGCATTTCCAGTCTCAAGAGAGAGGACAGAAGCAGTCCACAAAAAGAGGCACACTGTGGTTTTTCCTACGTGACCAGGGAGAAAACGTGAGGAGGTGAGATGGAAGACCTACCTCAGAACTTCAGGAACGAGTACGTGAGTTAAAAGGAAAAACTCCTAGGAAAATGGCTGCTCCAGTTTCCAGAAGGGGTAGAAGAGATTCTGGTCCTCTTGAAGGAAACTCTACTTCATACCCAGAGACGGTGCAAAACACAAATTAGAGGGGCCCTGCCTCCAGCCAGGCGGAGGCAAGGGACAACAGGGTTAACTGGACTGTGCAGATATGATGGCCTGGTACAACAGACCCTCAGGAGTACAAAGCTTTGGTAGACACTGGTGCTCAGTGCACGATAATTCCCTCCAACTCTAAAGGAACACAATCCATCAGTATTTTTGGAGTGACTGGGGGATCCCAGGAACTGACTGTAGTAGAGGCTGAAATGAGCCTAACTGGGAAAAACCAGCAAAAGCATCCCATTGTGACTGGCCTAGATGCTCCGTGCATCCTTGGCATAGACTACCTCAGGAGAGGGTATTTTAAGGACCCAAAAGGGTATCAGTGGGCATTTGATATAGCAGCTGTGGACTCTGAGAATATTGAACAGCTGTCTGCTTTGCCTGGTCTCTCAGATGACCGTTCTGTTGTAGGATTGCTGATGGTTGACAATCAGCAGGTGCCAATTGCTACCACAACGGTGCATTGCCGACCATATTGCACCAATCGAGACTCTTTGATTCCTATCCGCAAGTTGATTCATCAGCTGGAGAGCCAGGGTGTGATCAGTAAGACTCACTCACCTTTTAACAGCCCAATTTGGCCAGTGAGTAAGTCTAGTGATGAGTGGAGGCTAACAGTAGACTATCGTGACCTGAATGAAGTTACATCAACATTGAGTGCTCCTGTGCCTGACATGCTAGAACTGCAATTTCAACTGGAGTCAAAGGCAGACAAGTGGTATGCCACAACTGACATTGCTAATGCCTTTTTCTCTCTTCCTTTGGCAGCAGAGTGCAGGCCGCAGTTTGCTTTCACCTGGAGGGGCATCCAGTACACACGGAATCGCTTGCCCCAGGGGTGGAAACACAGTCCTACCATCTTCCATGGACTGATCCAAACCACACTGGAATAAGGTAAGGCCCCAGAACACTTGCAATATATTGATGACATCATCGTATGGGGCGACACAGCAAAAGAAGTCTTCAAGAAAGGTGAGAGAATAATTCAGATTCTTTTAAATGCTGATTTTGCCATAAAATGAAGGAAGGTCAAAGGACCTGCATGAGAGATCCAGCTTTTAGGAATAAAATGGCAAGATGGGCATCGTCAGATCTCGATGGATGTGATCAACAAGATTGCAGCTATGTCTCCACCTACTAATAAAAAAGGAGACACAGACTTTCTTGGGCATTGTAGGTTTTTGGAGAATGTATATTCCCTGACTACAGCCAGATTGTGAGCCCTCTCTATCGAGTGACTCGGAAAAAAAACCCATTTTGAGTGGGGCCCTGAACCATGACAAGCCTTTGAACAAATTAAGCGTGAGATAAGTCATGCGGTGGCCCTTGGACCAGTTCGGACTGGACTAGATGTTAAAAATGTGCTCTACACCGCAGCTGGAGATAATGGCCCCACCTGGAGCCTCTGGCAGAAACCATCAGGAGAAACTCGAGGTCGACCCTTAGGTTTTTGGAGTCGAGGATACAAAGGATCCGAGGGCAACTATACTACAACTGAAAAAGAGATACTAGCAGCATATGAAGGGGTCCGAGCTGCTTCAGAAGTGATTGTTACTGAAGAACAGGTCCTCCTGGCACCTCGACTGCCGGTGTTAGGCTGGATGTTCAAAGGGAAGGTTCCCTCTACGCATCATACAACCGAGGCTACGTGGAGTAAATGGATTGCACTGATCACACAACGAGCTCGAATTGGGAGTCCCAGTCACCCAGGGATCTTAGAAGTGATTTCTGACTGGCCAGAAAGTAGAGACTTTGGAATGTCACCAGAAGAGGAGGAAGTAAAACGTGCTGAAGAAGCACCACCGTATAATAAACTTTCAGAGACTGAAAAGCAGTATGCACCGTTCACAGATGGATCCTGCCGTCTTGTAGGAAAACATTGGAGGTGGAAAGCTGCTGTGTGGAGTCCCACACGACAACTTACAGAAGCCACTGAAGGACAAGGTGACTTTAGACAATTTGCAGAAGTGAAAGCCATCCAGCTGGCTTTGGACGTTGCGGAACGAGAGAAGTGGCCAGTACTTTATCTCTATACTGACTCACGGATGGTGGCAAATGCCTTGTGGGGGTGGTTACAGCAATGGAAGAGAAGCAACTGGCAATGCAGAGGTAAACCCATTTGGGCTGCCACACTGTGGCAAGATATTGCTGCCCAGCTAGAGAGCCTGCCTGTAGAAGTTCATCATGTGGACACTCATGTACCTAAAAGTTGAGCCACTGAGGAACATCAAAACAACCAGCAAGCGGATCAGGCTGCTAAGATTAAAGTAGCTGAGGTGGGCTTGGACTGGCAACATAAAGGTGAACTTTTCCTAGCTTGGTGGGCCCATGATGCTTCAGGGCATCAAGGAAGAGATGCAACATATAAATGGGATCGTGCTCAAGGGGTGGACTTAACTATGGACACTATTTCACAGGTTATTCATGAATGTGAAATATGTGCCAAAATCAAACAAGCCAAATGGTTAAAGCCTGTATGGTATGGTGGGCGATGGTTAAAGTATGGAGAGGCTTGGCAGATTGGTTATATTATACTTCCACAAACCCATAAAGGTAAGCGCTATGTACTTACAATGGTGGAAGCAACCCCCAGATGGTTGGAAATATATGCCATACACCATGCTAGAGCCTGGAATACGATCTTGGGCCTTGAAAAGCAAGTCCTTTGGCGACACGGCACACCAGAAAGAATTGAGTGAGACAATGGGACTCGTCTCAAAAACAGTCTTATAGACAATTGGGCCAAAGAACACGGTATTGAGTGGGCATATCACTTTCCATATCACGTACCAGCCTCTGGGAAAATTGAAAGGTACAATGGTCTGCTAAAAACTACACTAAAGGCAATGGGTGGTGGAACCTTTAAAACTGGGATTCACATTTAGGAAAAGCTACTTGGTTGGTCAACACTAGAGGATCAACCGATTGAGCCAGGCCTGCCCCATCAGAAATTCTACGTACTGTAGAAGGAGATAAAGTCCCTGTAGTACACATGAAAAATTTGTTAGGAAATGCAGTCTGGGTTACTTCTGCCTCAGGCAAAGGCAAGCCCATTCATGGGATTGTTTTTGCCCAAGGACCTGGCAGCAGTTGGTGGGTGATGCTTAAGGATGGAGAAGTTCGGTGTGTACCTCAAGGGGATTTGGTTTTAGGTTAGAATATTCAATATTGAACTGCATGGTGTTAATTGCTACAGGATGCTATATGCCATACTAACTGTGTTCAATAAGTGTCCTTCAGATCAAGGCAGTGGTGATGAAACCAGAGCTGGCTTCAAAAAGTGGCGCCTGACAGCTTCTTTGAAGCTGATGTCTTTAACCCACAAACCGTGAGATGCAGTAGATATACCATTTTCCTGCCCTGGGAGACTGTTGTGATAAATGAAGCTCAAAGTCATTAACTAAATGAACTTAATGAACTTTTAAAAGGATGGTCCATGGACTAAGAGAATGATGAATTACCTCTGTGTATATATATGTATATATGTACATATGTCTATATATATATAGTAGCAGTAATTAACTAGCACGTACTGATAAGGCCTAAGCATGCTGTAAATGGTACGGAACAAGGAGTGGAATGTCCTGGTTTTGTGAAAAATAAGACCAGTTTCTCTTTTACTGAATTTTCCTTTCAGCTGAGTACTTCTTAGTAACTGTACTTTTCTGAAGTTGGATACATGTTTTGGTAGACATAGCCGGCAATGCCGGCTCCACTGGGCAACACTGTGTTGCCCCAGGAAACTCAATATTGTTTTTGTATATTTTGTATTGTTTTCTCTTTTCATTAGTAACATTAGTAAAGCATTTTTAACTTTTTCCAACTTGCAAGTCTCTCTCCCTTTTCCTCCTATTATCTTTCCTTAGTGGGGAAGTGGGGGAGGAGAGGGTTAACAGAGAGCATCTGCCATGGTTTATTGTCGCCCTGCAGTAAGTGGTGACAGTAACATAGGTAGTTTAATTCCCTTTAGTAATTTGACAAATCCTAGCAAGGTGTCTGAGCTGTAGCAGTCCTCCAGTGCAAGGGAGAATCCAACAAGATATGCTGGTCAAACAGTTCATTACCTACAAAATTATGATTTACATCTTCAGTTCAAGTTTCTTATTGTCAATTTTGTTATCTTTTGCTGCTTCAGCTCCCATTTGTCTTGCTATATCACTTCTGTTAAAGAGACTTGTTCTAACAAATATTTGCTTTCCATATAAACAACAAAGCAATTTAATCTCCTCTTGCCCTTCTCCTAATAAACCAAATGAATGAGTGTCTTAAGATGCTCATTTTAAGGCAAATTTTCCAAACCTCACACTCAGCCTCCTGGCTTTTTTTTTTTCTTTTTTTCTAAAGAACTTTTTTACTTGAAGGAAAAACAATTTGGGCTCTTGGCACTAAGGAAAACTACAGATTACCCAGCAGCAGATTATCCAGGTTCACATGGACCTTAAAGAGCAGATTCTTAGAACTAACTCCACATATACACAGAACAGGTATCAGTATCCACAGTGATCCTCTCCCTCTCAACAGTTTCCACAACATCTCATGTATGCAGAAAAAAACAAACCAAAAAAACCCCAAATTATTTCGTACATCTCAGCTTTTCAGTCTGAGATGGCTGTCAATTGGTCTGCTACCTCTACTTTACAAATGGACTGTTTTGCTGCATAATTCATATGGGCTACCTATAAGCTTCTATACAGCCTGTTTTTTTCATGTCTTTTTTGTTTTGGTTTGTTTGTGGGGGGTTTTTGTTTGTTTTTGTTTTTGTGGTGTTTTGGGGTTTTTTGTTTTTTTAAACTCTTACAAAAACAAAAAAGAAATTGAAGATGGTGGAGCTCAGCTCTTTCCTGCTTGCAGAGACAACAGAAATAGAGTGCACATAGAACCAACATCAGTAAAAGTATCTACACTTCATAGAATAACTGAAAAGTGTCACTGCAACAGACTCACTTTTAGGCTTTGGATTTCTCAGGATTTGTAGACCTCAGTGCAAAACTAAAATAACACCTTCATTTATTATGCTTATGCCTCTTTTACAATTTAGTTCATTAACTAGAATTAACACACGATGCAGACTTCAGTGAGATCATTATCTAGAGATAACACAGTCTCATCACTACACCTCACCCCACTGCTCGTTTCTTCTCACCTGCTCTCTGACTAAATGTATGCCCTGGAGAAACTGAAACATCATATTATGCCTCCTCTGGAAGTGGATCCCAGTGCCTCCAAACACTTATCTTTTTGGAAGGAAATAATTTTGGTTCCATTTTTATTTGCAGACACCCCCAATTCTACAGCTTTCTGAGCACGCACAGTTTTTGGACTGAAACCAGAAAGATGCCTCCTCTTTCCAATGCACAAGAATGAATGCAATGCAGCACTGCATCCAAGGTAACTTCATGTTAACTTGGTTTTAGCTGTAAGTCCAGCTGTAACAACAGAAAGACTAGATAAATTCGTCTGAGGTGAGATTCAGAATGTGGTGCCTAGACTGCTCAAAGCATCACAGTTATCCAGCTTAAAACTAGCTCAGGAATCTTTACAATAACTTGCAGTCAATTCTGTGACCACAGCACAGGCTAGACATAGAAGGAATTTCTTCTGACAGCAGTTCAAGGCCATAGACTACTAACCAGCCCCTTACCTTTTACAGATTGCTACAATGTGTAGAAGTCATGCAAAAATGACTTTTGGTGGTAATCCACGTGGGTTGGCATGCTCCAAGTTTTATTGGAATTTCAGGTTTTACTGAATCTGACACCTAAAAGACAAATATAATAAAAACTGCAGGATTTCATCTATTTTTCTTTACAACTATGTAAAGCTATGTATTTCATATGATTTAAACAGCAACAGCACTCAGGCCATTTAAAAGGTCTTCAAGTATTAGAACAAATTTATAGAAAAGGTTTCCTAAGTTGAAACAATAACAAAATCTGAATGAAGTATATATGGTCTGCGGTTTAATTGTGAGTATTTTGTGCAGTTCTAGTTACTACCAACAAATGGTGCTGGATAACATTTCATTTTACATAAACCAAATTCTGTAAAGATATGAAGAGACAAATGTTCAAAAAAATTCTGACATGCAGACAAGCTTGCAATTGCACACACAGACTCCTCGGCCAATATCTGTATATCAAATTGAATATGTGAATGTCTATCTGATATGCAAATACAGCTTTTGGTAGTATAAAAAATGGTGCACATGCAAATTTGGCATATGCCAATGCAAAAGATGCTATTTGCTTAGTTGATCACTGAAAATACAAGAAGCGAACATTTCCATAGTGACTTTAGACACTGGCTCTTAAGAAGATTGCCCAAAGCCTAGTCTTGAGAACTGGTTTATTAACAGACAGTGAAATTGTGGGTTCCACATATATGAAGACTACAAAATCAAATTTGTGCGCAACTGTTCACCTGAATACAGAATGATCATTATGACCAACCTCAGGTACAGGTCTGTATCCCTCACCCAATGCTGGCCAAATCATAACCTTCCATTTCTTTCGCTCTGCTGGAAGTTTTAAGTGGTTTTACATAAGCCTGGAAGGAAAGCGTAGCCTCCTTCCCTTCTTTACCTTCTCCCACACACCAGCAAGGTCCTCAACTGTCACAGCAAGAACTGGGGCAAAGGAAGCCATTAGCTCACTCCTGGCCCAGTGCAGAGTACACTCTCACATTCAATTTCATGATTTTCAACCATGTGGTTTTTCTTTGTTTTCTATCAAAACAAAGGAACCACGTGTTTAGGATGAGCATACTTTGTGAATTAGCAATTGTCTCTTGCATCTTTTGAATCCTAGTGGTAAATTTCAACAGTATCATTAATTTTACCTTCTTACCAAAAACAATTGCAGAGACTGAATGAGTTCCCTTCCCCAAACTCTCTTTCCTTTTCCTACATAATTAAATATCTCCACAAGTGGCAGCTTTGCATTTTGCACAACTGAGAAAGGAGAAACCTGTAGCTTTAGGGGTCAGGAAATTAGGGCAAAGAAATCCTCATATGCACCTCAATGTAAATGTTTCTTTTCTCTCAAGTGATTGACCAATTTCAGTAGGTTTCTACAGTATCGGTGGTAACTGCCTGGGGCTGGAAAAGGGCACCAATCCTTAAGATAAGAAAAGAATATAAGTCAGCTTTGTAAAAAACGGTAAGCAGTAGACCCAGTTGCTGCTTACTGACTCTAGTTTCAGCCAAATCTGAGAAAGATGTTACAGTGTCCCAGTTAACAGATTCATCAAAGTTCAACAAAATGCGGCCATTGGAAGAATCACAGAAGGGTTGGCATTGGAAGTGACCTCTACAGGTCATCTTCTCCAACTTCCCTGCTCAAGCAGAGCCCAGGATCATGTCCAGACAGCTTTTGGCTATCTCCAGTGTGGGAGACACGAGAACCTATATGAACAACCTGTTCCAGTGCTAAGTTCACCCTCACAGTGAAAGAAGTGCTCCCTGATGTATAGGAGGTTCCTCCTGTGTTTAAGTTTGTGTCCGTTGCCGCTGATCCTGTCACTGGGCACCACCTAAAAGAACCCGACTCCATCTTTTTTGCACTCTCCCTTCAGATATTTATATACATTAATAAGATCCTCCCAAGCCTTCTCTTTCAGCTAAACAGCTCTATATCTTCACGTTTTGGCTGTTTTACCAAGAATGGAGCAATGTAAGCTGTTTAATGAGACACCAACTGGAATGAACCTCACACGAACAACAAAAACACAGCTTTTGAATAACCTGACTTGGCTAGAGTTGCAGTTGTTTACCTCCAAAAGGAGCTGATTTCTTTTCTTAATGTTTTGGTTCTTATGTACGGCACAGCTCCCGCAGTCAGAAGCTCTGGCTCTAATTCATGAGCTCTGGCAAGGCACATGGGGATGATCTTCCTCAGTTACCTTCCTCAGTTATCATTGCCAGAAGTAAGCCACTCCCCTCTGATACAGGGTAGAGTGGAAAGCAATGAACAGTAACCCCTTAAAATCACTCCAGCAGGAGTTGTGAGAGGTCAGGAATCACAGCCCTACTACTACTGAAGCCCTTCATTTGCTGTCCAATGTTATGTGTGTGAACTGATTTAGTGGTTGCTCTGTTTTGCCTACCAAGTCACCATTCTATATTTAACACACTACTGTATAAAACACTTTGGTATTCCTCAAGTATGGGATGCTCCATGTAAAATTAAATTCTACCTTAAATCTTCGTGGAAAAGCACCCCACTCCCCACTTCTTAAGAGTTCTGATGTTCCTCTCACTGCTCAAATCTTCCAGCAAGCAAATGTATCTTAATAGTTCAGAAGAGAGCTTGGCGGTTTCTTCTCTTGCACTAAGGATTTGTCTGTACAACTTGGACACATTCAGTCTCCACCTGCATTTCACACAGTTACTCCATTCAGCTGCAGCAAATTACTCGGCTGCCAGTCTAAACCCCAAACAAAGTTATGGTTTGGCATCAAGATAAGTAGTGAACATAAAAAACCCTCTATGACACTGTGCAGAAACACTATCCTTTCAAACAGCTACAGTAAAAAAAAATCACCAGCATTGAAAATATCCTGAAATATTGTGGACTGACAATCACATTTGTCCAATAAAATATTTGTCTTTTTGCCCAAAATAGCCTCTAAAATAGCTGAAAGATAAGAGCTGCCTTTATACCTAGCCATTGGAAGCAAAATTGAGTCCACTTGGTGGGCTCAGTCCAAAGACCATAGCAGGCAACAGAAGGCTGTTAACTTCCCTGGACTTTGACTTAACTCTCTTGATTGCTTTTAAGTGCTGACAGCGCAGCGATGTTTTATTCTCATTTTTATTTGTGCAATAATATCATTCACAGTCCTTCTCTTGTCCTAGCCCAGCATTCTTGCGTTTTTTAAATCTAAGCTTTCACTGATGTTCTCCATCTGTACTTTTCTTTGCATCCAGCTGGCCCATCATAACTGTAACTGCCCACCCCAGATGAGTCAGCAACTCAACAGTTCCATACTGCTCTATTTCAGATTACTTTTCCAAATACCAACATAGTTATTTAGATTAATTCCACTGTACATATTAAAAAGCATTCTCATTTTTTTATACAGTGATATGGGAGAAAGACAGATCCCCTTGGTTAGTACAACCTAGTGTAGCCCCTTAGAAAACAATGGATTGCTACCAGGTGAGCCTCTGACCTCATCAAGGGGTAAGTACATGAAAGGGATAGTAAGCCTTCAGCATTCTAGAAAAAATACTTAATAAAGGACATTGTTGCAGCAACAGGAAAAGAGGTACTGAGTGAAAAGAAGTATGGTAGGAAAGAAGACTTCTCCATAGATATTAAAAAAAAAACCCCAGAGCCTAAGCTAACACATCTGGAAAACCTTCCACTGATTGATGCAACTCCTAATAAAGAAGACTTGGCCTTCTTACTCTCACTGATGAGCAATCTTTCACTTCATATTTAAAAGAATTTCCTTTTAAAGTAATTAGCTTTCCTGCCAGTTAGAATACAACCCCAGGTACATTTTTCTGAAATTATGATAGCAGAGCCTGGGCCTCCCTCCTTGCGGATTCCCATTTTGCCTACCATCTGCCATTAATAGAAAAAGGTCTTTGTTTGTTTGGCTTTTTAATAAAAATACAGTTTTGCTAGAGTCCTCTAAAATGAATACTTGGTCTAGGAATACATTTTACAACAAGAACAATATAAATATCTAGGAAAATATTTTTCCAATATCTCCCAGTGACTGGAAAACTTCAAAACATATGTACTAAAACCCCAGAGCTCCAGCATTTGTCTAAGTTAACAATTTTTGCCTTCAACATCTTGTAAGGGGGAAACTCACTTCTGTTCATTATTTTGAATGAAAGAGGCCTCTGTCTCACATTAAGGGTGGCTGTTATTGCATTCCTATTAATCTCTTTCCATACGCCACTGTCAATATTAATTCTTAATTACTTTTCCTGGTCCTCTTTTCCACTGTGCTTCACATTCATGTGGGTTCTTGTATGAGCGCTAAACTTGGATGAAACACAGGCAAACAAAATGGTTTTCTAGTGCCTTTTTGTTTGTTTGTTTGTTTTTAATCTGAGTTATTAGGGCAGACTCACATCATGCAGAAGAAGCTACAAGCTAGCTAGCAGAGGTCACTCAGACATCTAAAACACCTACATAACTCCTGTGCAAATATAGCACAGCAGTGGGTAGTAGCATCAGTGCTCAAGAAAAAAACCAGAAAGCCCTGCGCTGTGAGGAGGGAAGGTCACTCCAAAAAGGAAGCAGGACTGTTTAAGTTTTAAGACTACGGAGGGATGTATGAGGAGGAAAGGAGAAGGTCAAAGTGGGGGTGGAGTTGAGGCATTTATTACAAGAGGGATTGTTCTGTCCAACTGTCCTTTTTGGGGCTGGGTTGAGGTGAGACTTCTTAGTACAGCTCTGGGCCAGCTCAGGAAGCACTAAGCGCCTCTCTAACACCCTAATCTCTCCCTCCCATTTGCTCTATGAAGTTAAAACTCAAGAGGATTCAGACTTTGTTTCTAGATCTCTAGATCGCTAAACCCAACAAGCAAAATGTTCCACAAGTGTGGATCTAAGATTGCCGTGTTGTAAAAACTTAGTAGTGAGACAAGCAATTTGTTTCCTTCTGTCTAAAGATGGTGTAAAAAGATCTTCAGTCTTACTCTCTCACTCAACAGATTTGACAGCATAAATTTTTATCTAAGAACAAAGGTAGTTAAGATCTATGAGCTAAATTTTGAAGTTCTTTATCTTCACAACTGCCACCAGTTATCAAATATCAACATACAGGCTACTAAGACCTCTTGAAAATTGATTAAATGGAAGCCAAATGGTTGAAAAGTCCAAACTTTTTCTTTTCTTTTGCTAATTTACTAGAGAAAAAAGACTTATTTTATCACCGTGCATACATAAGTGCTTCCTTACTAAGTTTTGTTCTTGTGGTCCAATTTTAACAAAATTTGGCAAGACAATCAGGTTCCTGCATATTTTGCAATCTAGGCAGTAAGGTAAAGGAGAAAGACTGTCCAAATGTCCTAAAAGAAAAGCTGCAACATCAGCCTCCCAGGAAAAGAAGTCCTGAAAATGCCATATACATCGAAAAAGCTTCAGTCCAAACCTATCTTCTTAGCCTCCAAAATCAGTCACCAATGAGACACAAATCTGTTAGAAACCTAGGCTCACAGTGCTCACAAAACGACATATTTAATGATAAATTCACAGCACAACCAGTGAGCCAAATTTTCCTGCAGTTGTGATTCACATACTTATCTTTAAGCATATGGCTGCATCTCATTGGTAAGGACTATGTGTCGAGGTAAACACTACGCTGAAATCTTACTGTGGCCCTATACATAAATCTCCCTTTTTCATTTTTACTTACAAGTTTAGTTATAACCTCTTCTCTGAGCAAAAGAACAACCTACTTTAAGGAAAAGAAGTCACCAAACTAAAAATTGTGTGGTTGTTTGATGCAGATCCACATGCAGATTCGAGAAACCCTCTAACTGGGTTCAGGAGCACACTGCTAATTTAAAACACACTTTAGTATTTACTGATTACATCCCTCACTCACTGTATGCCTTGATTGTACAGTATTGTTTATAATTGGAGTTTAAAGAAACATGACCTTGGTTTTCTAAATTAAATTGATTCATCTTCCTTGCAAGAATTAGAATCAGCCGTTTGCTTCTTCAGAATGAGAAAGAAAATAGCTGAATTACTGATCACCACTAAAGAAATCAGACATTTGGATTTTTGCTTTTAGTTTTTTAAGGGAAAAGATGAGCTGAAAAAGAGGAGTGTCTACTGCCTAGTGAGGTGTCTGTCTGCTTTTCTCCTGAACAGCTGTGTTTCCTTTATGTAGCCGAACAACAGATAAATCACTGTCCACTTAATTTAGTGTATCACTGCTAGGAGAGAAGGATGATGAATAGGAATGACTCTACAAATCTGCTTCTCATACTCCACAAGTGACACCACAGAACGATGCCCATGAATTTGCATTCCTTCACATTTCTTCTGTATTTACCACCTGACAAAAAGGTCAGTTCTGGGACCAATACTGTTCAATATATTCATCAATGACTTAGATGAGGGAATTGAGTGTACTATCAGCAAGTTTGCTGATGACACCAAGCTGGGAGGAGTGGCTGACACGCCAGAGGGCTGTGCTGCCATCCAGCGAGATCTGGACAGGCTAGAGAGTTGGGCGGGGAAAAATTTAATGAAATATAACAAGGGGAAATGTAGAGTCTTGCATCTGGGCAGGAACAACCCCAGGTTCCAGTACAGGTTGGGGAATGACCTATTAGAGAGCAGTGTAGGGGAAAGGGACCTGGGGGTCCTGGTGGACAGCAGGATGACCATGAGCCAGCACTGTGCCCTTGTGGCCAAGAAGGCCAATGGCATCCTGGGGTGTATTAGAAGGGGGGTGGTTAGTAGGTCCAGAGAGGTTCTCCTTCCCCTCTACTCTGCCCTGGTGAGACCTCATCTGGAATATTGTGTCCAGTTCTGGGCCCCTCAGTTCAAGAAGGATAGGGAACTGCTGGAGAGAGTCCAGCACAGGGCCACAAAGATGATTAAGGGAGTGGAGCATCTCCCTTATGAGGAAAGGCTGAGGGAGCTGGGTCTCTTTAGCCTGGAGAAGAGGAGACTGAGGGGTGACCTCATCAATGTTTATAAATATATAAAGGGTGGGTGTCACGAGGATGGAGCCAGGCTCTTCTCGGTGACAACCAACAGTAAGACAAGGGGTAATGGGTTCAAGCTGGAACACAAGAGGTTCCACTTAAATGTGAGAAGAAACTTCTTCTCAGTGAGGATGACGGAACACTGGAACAGGCTGCCCAGGGGGGTTGTGGATTCTCCTTCTCTGGAGACATTCAAAACCCGCCTGGACGCCTTCCTGTGTAACCTCACCTAGGTGTTCCTGCTCTGGCAGGGGGATTGGACTAGATGATCTTTCGAGGTCCCTTCCAATCCCTAACATTCTGTGATTCTGTGAAAAGAGAAGACAAGGTTCTCCCCTTTGCTACCATTTTCACCAAACCTGTTCATTAGGTTCTGTTGATAAAAGACAGGCACACTTATTTTCTTGCACTATATGCATGGGTTTGGGGCTTTTTGCATTCCCACAGCAATGCAATAAGGCCAAATTTTGCTCATGAAAAACACAATAGCTATAAATAATTCAAGCAACAACTTGCACTTTATCATTGATCTTCAGCAGGTGTTTGTCCTAACACCTTCTTCCCTGTAAGATGACATACTACTTTTAGCAGACAAACAGAAAATGTAGTTAATCTCACCTTTTAAAAAATGCTAACAACAACAAACAGATAAAAAGGCCCAGTGGAAGCTTTCTAATCGATGCTAGAAAGATTTTTTCTTTTTTTTCTCCTCTGTTCTGAAGTCTTGAAAAAAGCTACATCTTTTAAGATATAATTTGATTTTTTTATTGCCTCAACACACATGCACAACCCTAACAATAACTGTAACAACAACAAAAGATTCACCCTCGTGTGCCCTACCTGCATGAACTTCTGTTCTCAGTTCTCCAAACCAACTATGGATTTCAAGGCAACAGCCTAAATTTGATCAAGAACTGAATTTAGGATCCAAGACTGAGGTTCCCATTGCTATTTAAACAAATGAAAAAACAATTTTTTTGAGGCATGATGTGCTTTCCCATTCTTCCTCCATACAGACATATAAATGATACCTGCTCTGAGATACTGAAGAGGAAAAGAAAAATCCCCTTCAGACATTGAGCTAGACTTCTATATGAGGTACATGATCGGTTTTCCCATTAAGAATTTTTATTCACTCCCAGGCACATGCCATCTCAGCAGGCCACCACAGACGAGACAGAAACATTAAATCCTTACTATCATACTGTTGATGTTGGCTGTCAGGCTACCATGAAACCAGCTCCACAGGAAAGTCTAAGATTTGAACTTTTCACATTTATTTCATTTTATTAGACAGCACTGAAGGTTAGCTTTGTAAAAAAAAAAAAAAAGACTGAGCTAAAACCTTGAAATGCTGGCAGTCAGAAAGCAGCATTTTTACCTCACTCCTTGTCAGGACGTGGCCTTTCTGATCAGACTTGATTTTTTTAAATTATCATTTCTGATGGGCAATTCAAAACTTGCTGGATACACAGGTGGAGAGTCTGAGGTTTTCAGGGTGAAGCCGTAAATATATAGAGTATCCATACAGATAAGATCAGCAGATTCTTCTGCACTTTGCCCTAATTCACACTGTAACTACATGACTGAAGTGACATGGTGTATATTTTTTAAGAACCTCGTCTGAGGTTCAAACAATGACACAATAATATGTTCACTAATGGGACACATACAGATGGCCAGAAGGAGGGCCTCCTTTCTGGAATGATCAAGAATTAATATTCATAACTACAGTTTGGGACACTAGAAAGAAAGCTTAAAGCTCTTTACCATAGATTGTATTTCTAAACAGGCATCTAAGATCAGAAGCCAATTTTTGATACTTGGGAGACATGCTTAACACTTCTGTGCTATGATACAGTTTAAGCTAAGCACTTATATTTTATTGAAGCAATGTCATCACATGCACAAAACCAGTTCCTAAATGAAAACTACAAAGATTCAGTTTTGACTGAGCAGGTACACACTGAATAAGAATTTTGAATTAAATGCTAGAGGTACTCGCTGTGATGTGGATAAACTAGACTACCGCTATTATACTTGTCAGAAGTTTTCCTTGGGCATCTAAGTCCCATGCTACAGTAAAAAACTTAAGTGCATGAAGAACCTGAAGTATATACATTCCCGTATAAGTGCTCTTATTTTTTTAGCTTCTTGAGTGCTTCGTGGGGGCAGGCTTAACCTAGTTTGTGTACAAATAATTTAATGCCAAATAACAGACTTTGTGTAAAAGCAGGAAGTGAGAAAAATTAATGATTTAACTGTTAATCATTTTAAAAGATGCTGCCTTAAAGACATAGCATTGTTTTGGAGATCTAACAAAATAAACAGAATTCTGGATTTGTGCCTAGCAGCTGACACTCGTAAGATCTGGAAGGACAGAGCTAGTCCTGCAAAAAATTCTGCCAAAACCAGGATCCACAAGGTTATAAACCAAGACATATGCTATTGCATACAGAATATGGGGGAGTGACTGTTCAAGACTGGAAGCTCAGCATTTCAGCACAGGATCAAGACCACTGTGTAAAAGCAATAGCTTCTATGTCTATTCTTCCTTTAACGGCAAATTAAAGATGTTTGCGTCTTCAAGTTTAGTAAGCTACCTGTACCTTCAAGTAACTGCCTTTCGTCCATGACTTAGCAAATCTATTTATTCTGAATTTTTCTCACACTTGCATTTAAATATTTTTCCTCCATTTTTTAATATCCTATCATTAAGCTGTTCATTGCTCATTACTGAATACAGCACCTGACCCAGTTTTATTATTATTACAGGAATGAGGAGTAAAAGGCAGAATTTTCAACTGGTTAAAATTATTTCTTAGAATTAAATTCTAATTCAGGGTTACAATCTAGCAGGAAAGAGCTGAGGAAAAAAAGTGAATATAAGCCTGCGTGTCCATAAATGATATATTTTAATATTCTACTACCTAAATTTCTGAGAAAATTTACAGCTATCTTTACAGGAGATTAGTTTTCACCACTTAAGAGCAAAGCTGGCCTGCTGTTACTTCACATATATGCAGTACAACACACTCTGTGTTTTAAAATAGGATGTGTCAGATAGTCTAGATATAATCACAGCGTCAAGCGCAGTGTAATATACAAAATTAAATTTACCTCAACACACATGGTGGCAAGACTGTGACTTATGAATATCCTGAGTTGAAAACACTGTTTCTTGAGAAGTAGCTAGTGATTGTGGCAGTTGAACTACAGAATCTTGGTAGGGCCTTCTTTATGAAGATTAGTGTTCCTGATTTACACTGCTGTCACACAGCAAGACCTGAATCAATGCAGACACCCTCTGGGAAGATCTGGTCCAAGACTAGTGTTTTCTGGCTTACATCAATCTTATGAAGGGATGCATACAAACTTATGAGGACAACTGTTGACTTATGTGAACCAAAAGTCCATGTATAAAGCATATATAAATAACAAGGTCGGTTTGCTAGTGCTAAGCACCTCACAATTTCCCACTGAAATGAACACACGAAGATCTTTGGCCAGTACTTTCTCTAAAAACAAAACAAAACAAAACACCCAAACCAACCAACCAAGCAAGCAACAATAACAAAACCCAACAAAACAAAACCAAACAAAAAATCTAAAAATTGGAACCTAACTTTATTATCCAAAGCAGCTTAGTGTTCTTTACTTCTCACCCAAGTGAAGATTATTCCAAGTACCTAATTTCAAGTGGGGAGGTGATGTGGCTGCTTCTGCAAATTGTGCCCTTAAAGGCACTCAATTATTCAGGGCATACATAACCATAAATAGAATGTAACAAGAGGGAAGCACCAAATAGTAGCAGTAGTGGCTGGAATTAATTTGGTCAAGACAGGGATAGCTGTTTAAAACTGGAAGAAGCCAAGAGAGGACGAAGACATGTCTCATTGTAATTCTGCACCACAAATTGCCAAATGCCTTAAAAATCTTATACATCAGGTTACCTGTTTCTGTGAACAAGGCAAAAAACTTGAAGTCAGATGCCTGGCTCCCTTTTTAGTGCTCCAGTGTCAAATCAGTAACTCTCTCCTCTCTCTGTTCCCCACTCTCTCTTTCTTCCCTACTTTGTTCAGCAGCCAGAGAGTTCCAACAATAACCTGCTGAAGTGTTCCTGAGCACCACAGACTTCAATATCTGGGAAACCATGAAGTGTCTGGACTGATTAATGAGACATTGAGAGGCTTACCTGCGGACTTATGCCTTCCCCATGTTTGACTTCCCTGCTGCAGCCCGTTCCAGTGTTACACAGGCAGAGCCGTTTCTTTGCAATGCACAACAGAAGCCTTTCCTGTCCCTGTTGGGAGTCACTGATGGCAGCACTTCTGTGAGTCTTCACATACATGAAGCTTTTGACTCACTTGACGTCCTTTCCTCAAGCTACAGAGAAAAGAAACAAATTGTTCAACAGTGAAAACATCTGCAGAAAATGTCACTCAGCAATGCAAGCTGTGTTTTCTAGGAAGAGAAAACACATGTTTCCAGATAAGATCTGTATAAACTACTACATAGCAGTTTGATATAACTCTATTGCAACTGATGGTAGCACCTCCATGGGGGCAGAGGAAATACCATAATAATATGATGAACCAGATATAAATGAAAACTCTCAAACAATGCCTATCTTTTATTATCTTTTGGTAGACAAATAAGATGGTCTATGAGAGGCACAAACACATCAAAGCTCCAATGCATGTTGCACAAGGATATTTAATGAAGTTTTACCATAAATATTCTGGATTAGGATCCATTACACAGTATTTAATTTTGTTGATACAACAGTACTACCAAATGTTTTCAACAGAAAGCAGGGCCTGATTATGGTAGAAACTGTGCATCACAGACAAATAATTCAACACACACACAGATTGATGGGGGATGTAGTAAATATTAGCCTTCATTTACTAGCACAGACAAAACGGACATACAGAGAAGGAGGACTTGCACCATGTCTTCAAAAAGGCCTATGTCAGGGCCTCCAAATCAACTGGAAAACCCAGTATTAGGGCACCTTAACAACAAGAATACCCTCCTCACAAATGAGGTATACATGCATCCTGCTCATTTGTCATCTTCCTTCAAAAAACAGTCTGTATTCATGATCTCAGTAATAGCACAGAAGTACGCACATCTCATTTTTTTCTTGTTTTTAATTTATAATACTTCTGCTTTCTGGAAAGTACTGAATCTGTGAACTATTACATGCGTTGGGGTACAAAGAATGGGACATGACGCTGCAAGCCATGTTGCCATTAGTTTTTAGCCACATAATGAAGCGCAAGCAGACAATTACATCTTTTTAGGATACAACACACTGTGCCCCCTGGGGAAGTCTTGGGGCTTTTAAAGTTTAATCTCCTGCTGGACAAACTTCAACAGAAAAGATTTATCATTTAGGAATATACAAGTAACAATTCTTTCAGAGAAGGCCATCTCAGAGTTGTAAGCAGTTTATGAGGTAGCTCCTGGATCACAGAAAGTACACACCTGATACGCTCTTCTCCTAGTACATTGAAGTGATGCAAGTTCATTCCCTTTTATGATTGTACAAAGTCTGACTCAGCATCCATTGCTGTCTACTAAGCATCATTCAAACCAGGTGCCAGCCCAAGTATCATACGGATAGTAGCATTACAACATTTGACATAACTGCTACCAGAAAACATCCTTTTGACTTAGAATATAATCTCCATGCAGGGCCTGAGACAGTTATGTCAGAGACATATCAGAAAACTCTTTTTATTTTCTGGCTAATTATAATTTAGATTTTACATGGGGATCAGTAACCCTCTTTTACCTATAGAGAATCACACCACCTACACAGCAAAGGGGAAGCCACAGAAATGCAACACTACCACTGATCTTTAGCTTTGTCAAGTTTAGTAGCTTTGAAACTTCCATCAATACAAGATTTATCTTCAAAAGAGCCACTAGGTAAATTTATTTAAAAATCAGTTTGCTTTCTCAGCTCTGGAGCACAAGAGGGTTACAATAGTTATTAACTTGGGAATGGACAATGAAACAGTGAATGAACTATTAAATATGGCTTTCCTTTTAAATGAAATCATCTGCTGTTTTATTCTTCTCTAAATGTGATACTCAAAATCAAATTGTGTCACAGACACAGTCAGTGAGTTAACCCTAGACTTTTTGCTTTGGTCCTTGAGCTGGTATAATTCAGCAATGGCAATTCCAATTCTTGAAAAGACGAACCTTAAGGGCTACTTTTGCCAAACCAGTGTAAATGCTAATCAGAAACAAAACTCAGAGTGGTTCGGCACAGAATCAAGAGCAGTCGGAGGGGAAAAATCCCCATCCTTATACAGATGCAAACCATCGAACAGGCAGTCAGTGGATTCAGTGCTGCATTTATATAATCAAAACTGTTACCATGACTTGAACCAATTTGCTGGCTGTCTCTTAATAGAAGCCAGTGACTGAAATAGAAATGCATCCACTGCTAGTCTGTCTGGCCTAGGAAGAAGGAGAAACATTTTTGAAATGCAAGCAAATATCTAAAAACTGTGCAACTACTTAAACTGTGTTGCAATCATGTAAAGGATCATTAGGCCCACCTCAAAATACATTTGGAATCAATCTAAATACAAGGAAAAAATAGTTGCAGTATGAGGAGTACAGAATCATTTCTCTGAATGTGTTGAGCATATGGTAGCTTTGTAGCAGGGGTTATGTAGCTTGTACATAAGAAGTACAGCAAACTGGTGCTACCTAGAATGCCAAACAAGGTTCAGTTAAAGGTTGCTGACTTGAAGAAATCACTCCCTCTTGCCTGCACAAGACAGATTACTTCCTTTTCTATGTCTGGGCAGGGATGAAGAAAAATCTACACAATTCACCAGTGCTGTACAGGTGACAGTGCAGCTCAACCAAACTGTTCTATGGCTCTCTAAGTGATTTCAGATTTCAGCTAAATAAGAGATAGGCAGTGAAATACACCTTTAAATTCTACAAAAACAGTTGCCCTCCATAGGATCAAGTTTGTTTGTTGTGAACTAAAATTAGAGGAAAAGATTTGCAGCACTTTCATGGGAAAATTTCAGTTACATTCTCTTACTTGCAGATTCAAAGAAGGCAGTGCTGGGGCCTAGCACATGTTATTTAGTGCGTGAGAGAGAGACATGGTGCTGACTCACAGAGAGCTGAGTCAGCTGTTTCTTCTGGACAAAAGACTCAGCAGAGATACGAGACTCTGCACTTTTATGCTTTTACTCCTGAAGTGCAGGGTAAGAAGTTACTTGTGTCCTCAACCATATATAGCATAACAACATTACCATGAAAATTGCCAGGCAACATCTATTTTCACAGGACTTACTGTCTGGCAAGCAGTAGATTTCAATGGGCTAACAGGGCTACCACATAGCCTGTATTGCAGTGTGTTTCAAAGTAGGAAATGTTCTATATACTGTGCAAAAAGTGCAAATGAGTTCAATATCTAACACGCTTTCAGAGAGAAATCAAACTGTTCAACCAAGGCACAAATACGTTGTCAAAACCTGTGGTGATGTAGGTGGTAGACTCCACATATGGCTTAGGAGTACTGCTGTAATTGCTAAGGTACGTACTGCTCATATCAAATAATCGTGCCCCTTGATTTCAAAACAAGTGATAGCCACATGTTAGTTGCTGACCTCCAGAAACGTGAATAAGATACACCAGAAGGCAAACAGAGACGAGAAGGAAAGCTTAGAGATGGTCCTCATGATTCTTTCAATATGCTGGATGCTTCTCAGGCTATAAGCACATTCAGACCGCAAAGCTTAGCCCCAGGATAATACAGATGTTCTGAACAACTGGTAATGTAGTATCCAGTTCTGATCAGAAATTAACTCATTTTTGTCAGAAATCTGCTTTAACATCTCAAAGATATATGAGCAGATATGTAACCACATCTGAGGACATAATAAATGATTCGTCCTCATTACCGCTGTGGCTAAAGCTGCTAGCCAACACTACGCCTCTATTGTGCAAGGTACTGTATGTAAAAACATAACAAGAGACAATCCTGCCCAACTTACAGATAAAATACATGAAAAGAAATACAGTGGAATTAGAGGTGCACAGTATTTAAGTATGTCATTCAGTAGTTGGCATAGTAGCCCTTATCTTGCTCCATGTCCGTCTGGTTTTCCAATTCCTGTTCCTCCGGAAAGGTGTCTTGTCAGTAGGAAAAATAAGCACTTGATTCCCCGCCCAGCTCTGGAACAGTCATTGGAAGTTCATGTACACAGGCCATTGAATAAAAACATATTACATCCAGTTTGAGTTAGATTTCCAGAAATGTGTGGGCAGCTCATTCTCTGTGACTACTGACAATGGACTGACAATGCAGGTGTCAGGAAGAACTGAGGGTATCAACAGTAAAAGAATCACTGTCTGACATTACGATTTCATGCAGCATCAGACCATCTAAAGGAAAGTGACTCTTAAGAGGTCACACCAACTGCTTAAGTGATTTAAGGCCCACAGAAACTAGCAGTGAAGGAACCACAGATGCATTATTGTTCCTTCTGAAGGCAGAGCTCCGAACTGGCAGGAATGACAAGAGGAACAATGATGTACAGGCCATCGTTGTAAAACTCCCCAGAGGAAAACAGCCTCTCTCCCCGCAACTGAAATGACTTGAGGAAATTCTTTTAAAACTTCTACATATTTCGGAGGACATAGAAGAATATTTTATTTGAGCAAGTGGTCTTTCAATGAAACATGGCTCACATAGATGAAATGTAAATCATCTGTTTTTTCACGCAACGTGCCCAACTTAGCAAAGCAATTGCATTGGGCTTCTTCAGAATGCTGTTTATGATACGGAGACAACTGCATTTGTCAAGGTCCTTTCTAATCCCACAAAAGGTTTCAGCTCTGTTGCCATACTACCCTGCTCTGCCTGGATGTCCCGTTACTGTTAATGGCATGAAGCATGTACACAGGGTGACCAAAAAGCCAGATGCAGAGAAAATTCTGCTCTAAAAGCAACACTTCAGCATACTTTGGCTGTTCATACTAACAAATCCAGATGTTGCTCTCAGATTTGATGCTCACTGAGTACACCATCTTTCTGTTACTGCTTTAACTGTGGTTTACTACTCAGAACTGGGAAGTAGTTCATTTTGAAGAATGTAGTCTTAAATATAGACTCTGCATTTTAAGTGGATGTTTCTGTTTGGAAAGCAAAGCTTTAGCAAATAAGGCATGTCAAAGAATGGAGAAGCACTTATTAAATAGCTACATTGATTAGACTGCAGCAGGAAGGAGCAGCAGAGCTGAAAAGAGCCAAAACACAGAGTAAATTGAAAACATCCTTGAGCTGTTTGACATTGTGGTCTGGTCCTAGAGCCAGTTAATAAACCCAAGGGATAGGAATGCACTATCCAAACTCTGACCTCAGCTAAATATCATTATTTGAACAATAAAAATTGGAAAAAGATTTAATCTAAAATAGTTTTGCATAGTTCATAAAGTATTTACTCTATAATGAATGGACTTTGCTTTCTCAAAGGCACTATAATTATGGGCTTCAAGCAGCTTTTTCATTGAAAGATCACGCTATTTAACCTACTTGGCAGCATACTACATTCAAACATGGTAATCTAAAGACATTGTTAAATTTATCTGCAGCTTTGCTCCTTCCTGTGTTTCTGTACATCATTAGATTCAGTCTCTTCGAGATACAACTTTTTAGGACAGCATTTCCAGGATGAAATATAATTGAAGAAATCCTTCCACTAACTCCTTATGGTTTAACAAACATACAGGTTACATATAAAACAGTATTTGGAGAAAAAGCAGTAAATGCGTTTTCCTAGCTAACCTTAACATGTCAAAATTGTATCAAGCAATTGCACAGTAAAAAGGCATGTACGTAAAGACTTTAAGACAGCTACTTCAAATACACTCAACTTGAAATGTTTTCAAACTGCATTCTGGTCTCATGAGCACAATTTCTTATCACTTAAACCCCATTGAATTAATGGCAGTTATTCCACTGGTACAAAGAGATTGTGCCCACCTTTTTATTTAGTTCAAGTTTCACATTCCAGGTCTGACTGGTTGTCCCGGTTTTGTTAAAAACAAGACCGGTTCTCCGTTAGTGAATTTTTCTTTCAGCTAAGTTCTTCTTAGTAACTGTACTTTTCTGAAGTTGGATACATGTTTTGGTAGACATAGCAATGGTACACAAGGTCGCTGATAAGAATGCATGTTCTGTAAGCAAGGAGGAATGAGCTGAACAGGTGACTAAAACTGACCAACTAAGTGTTCCATCCTATCCACGTCATAACACCATATAAAAGTGGGCAATCACGGGGGTCTCGTCCCTCTTGGACTATGGTCGGCGTCTGGGGAGGACCCTGCCAGTTGTCCCTGCAAATCTGAGGCCTAGTGACAGACTGAATCCAGTTTTGGTCTGCTACAGAGGCCAACCCAGGACTTCCAAGTGCCTGCCCTGCAGTGCAGAGCTGGTGCTGAGCTGTGCCGGGAATTTCAAGATTGGTTTTTTATGTTTTGTCTTATTTTCTCTATTTTATTACTAGCATTAGTGAAACATTTTTAACTTTTTCCAGCTTGCAAGTCCTCTCTCTCTTTGTTCCCCTATTGCCTTTCCTTAGTGGGGAGGGGGCTGAGGAGGGGGTTAACAAAGCATCTGCCATGGTTTATTGTCACCCTGCAATCAAACCGTGACAGATTGATTGGCGCCCAACATGGGGCTTGAAAGTGTTAAAATTTGGCACTAAAAAGGGGTAAACTTTGGAGATTTTTGTGTTCTTACGACTGTGACGTACTTTCAATATTCTTGGCACGGTGTCAACTCATAGAGTCGAGACACTCACAGGTCTGTGAGCTTTGGACATAATCTGGTAATATTAAAGCAGATTGAATTACATTGGTTTAAAGATGTTGTGGCAAAAATAGTATGAGTTACTCTCTACAGTGTGTTCTGCTGTACCTCATTGGTGCTGGGCTTATTTCACTAATAGGTTCATGCATTGTATTACATCTGGAAACTGGACAATGGTGATGATTTTACTGTGTGGTTTGGCACCGGTTTATTTTATTATACTTCAGCTGGTAATGAATTTATATTCATTACTGTTGTATCTAGAGAAACCTCTGGTAGAGATTAAAGAGAAATAGACCTATGTGTTTTCTAATTGGATGAGCCAACCTATAGAAAAGCTGACTAATGATACCTTTCCTTTTACATTAAGACAGATTACAGATGTTTTTGAGAGCTTTGAATATCCTTGGAGCTTTGACCGTACTTTGTTGGTATTGTCAGGTTTGCTGAATGTGTGTCAGTTCGTACTAGTGTTAAGAGAGGTGAGGTTAAATAGGAGGATTACATCTTTTTTGAGTCCTGAGATTTGGGTTGCATCTGCTGAAGCGTCAGCAAAAGGCATGGCTGCCCACTCTAAACAAAGCAAGGCAGCAAAAGCTACAGCTACAGCCCCCATAGCTACTGCTGCCCCCTCGAAACACAGACATTGCGGCTACTCAATCTCCAGCTCCAGCTCCCGCTCCCACACAGAGCGAAGCTGCCAAGGTCGCTGCCTCCCCGAACACAGACACTGTTGCTTCAAAGACTCCAGCCTCAAAGACTAACAAGGCAACTATTGTACCCCTCCACAGTGGGCACCACTGTTGCTGCTGCAATCACAACAGCCACTATAATTATGCCAATGCCAGTGACAGTCATTCAGACTCTGGAAATAAACTAAGAGGTGGTGAGCCCATGTCAGCATCAGTTGCCGGTTGTAAGACAGTCACAAGAAAGACTACTCATGCTGCAGGTGATGGCTAAGGGGCATAATCAACATGAAGAGGAGAAGTGATCGCCCAATCCTTTTCTGTAAGTGAGCTGAGAGATATGCGAAAAGACTTTAGTTGTCATGAAGGCAACAATGTTGTAACCTGGCTGCTTCGATACTGGGATAACGGAGCTGCCAGTCTGGAAGTAGAAGGTAGGGAAGCCAAGCAGCTGGGATCTCTGTCAAGGGATGCCACCCTTGATAGGGCAATTTCAAGAGAGAACAACCCCACCACCCTCTGGAGTCAGCTCCTGACAGCTATGAAGGCAAGATTTCCCTTCAACGAAGATGTTACATGTAATCCAGGGAAATGGAATACTATGGAGAGAGGTATCCAGTTCCTGAGAGAATTAGCTGTGTGGGAGATCAACTTTTTTAGCCAAACAGCTGAGAGGGGACAGGCCCGGATAGAATCCTTTGTACACGACCTATGTGGTGCAGGTTTGTACAAAGCGCACCACCTGCATATGCTAAGTCATTGGCATCAATGACCTGAACAGCTACAGGTGTACAAAGCATTTCTGATGCGATTAAGCAGCGTTGGGACTTTAAGGACAGCCTTGCTGGCTCTCTACGGGCTTGTGTCTTGACTGTGGAGAAACTGTGTGAAAAATCTGATGACTGGTTTGAAAAGCTGTTGCAAGAAATCAAAGCACTCAGAGAAGACAGGTTCATTCACGACCTGTATGAACCTGTATTTCAGCTGTTAGGAGAAGGCATTTCCAGTCTCAAGAGAGAGGACAGAAGCAGTCCACAAAAAGAGGCACACTGTGGTTTTTCCTACGTGACCAGGGAGAAAACGTGAGGAGGTGAGATGGAAGACCTACCTCAGAACTTCAGGAACGAGTACGTGAGTTAAAAGGAAAAACTCCTAGGAAAATGGCTGCTCCAGTTTCCAGAAGGGGTAGAAGAGATTCTGGTCCTCTTGAAGGAAACTCTACTTCATACCCAGAGACGGTGCAAAACACAAATTAGAGGGGCCCTGCCTCCAGCCAGGCGGAGGCAAGGGACAACAGGGTTAACTGGACTGTGCAGATATGATGGCCTGGTACAACAGACCCTCAGGAGTACAAAGCTTTGGTAGACACTGGTGCTCAGTGCACGATAATTCCCTCCAACTCTAAAGGAACACAATCCATCAGTATTTTTGGAGTGACTGGGGGATCCCAGGAACTGACTGTAGTAGAGGCTGAAATGAGCCTAACTGGGAAAAACCAGCAAAAGCATCCCATTGTGACTGGCCTAGATGCTCCGTGCATCCTTGGCATAGACTACCTCAGGAGAGGGTATTTTAAGGACCCAAAAGGGTATCAGTGGGCATTTGATATAGCAGCTGTGGACTCTGAGAATATTGAACAGCTGTCTGCTTTGCCTGGTCTCTCAGATGACCGTTCTGTTGTAGGATTGCTGATGGTTGACAATCAGCAGGTGCCAATTGCTACCACAACGGTGCATTGCCGACCATATTGCACCAATCGAGACTCTTTGATTCCTATCCGCAAGTTGATTCATCAGCTGGAGAGCCAGGGTGTGATCAGTAAGACTCACTCACCTTTTAACAGCCCAATTTGGCCAGTGAGTAAGTCTAGTGATGAGTGGAGGCTAACAGTAGACTATCGTGACCTGAATGAAGTTACATCAACATTGAGTGCTCCTGTGCCTGACATGCTAGAACTGCAATTTCAACTGGAGTCAAAGGCAGACAAGTGGTATGCCACAACTGACATTGCTAATGCCTTTTTCTCTCTTCCTTTGGCAGCAGAGTGCAGGCCGCAGTTTGCTTTCACCTGGAGGGGCATCCAGTACACACGGAATCGCTTGCCCCAGGGGTGGAAACACAGTCCTACCATCTTCCATGGACTGATCCAAACCACACTGGAATAAGGTAAGGCCCCAGAACACTTGCAATATATTGATGACATCATCGTATGGGGCGACACAGCAAAAGAAGTCTTCAAGAAAGGTGAGAGAATAATTCAGATTCTTTTAAATGCTGATTTTGCCATAAAATGAAGGAAGGTCAAAGGACCTGCATGAGAGATCCAGCTTTTAGGAATAAAATGGCAAGATGGGCATCGTCAGATCTCGATGGATGTGATCAACAAGATTGCAGCTATGTCTCCACCTACTAATAAAAAAGGAGACACAGACTTTCTTGGGCATTGTAGGTTTTTGGAGAATGTATATTCCCTGACTACAGCCAGATTGTGAGCCCTCTCTATCGAGTGACTCGGAAAAAAAACCCATTTTGAGTGGGGCCCTGAACCATGACAAGCCTTTGAACAAATTAAGCGTGAGATAAGTCATGCGGTGGCCCTTGGACCAGTTCGGACTGGACTAGATGTTAAAAATGTGCTCTACACCGCAGCTGGAGATAATGGCCCCACCTGGAGCCTCTGGCAGAAACCATCAGGAGAAACTCGAGGTCGACCCTTAGGTTTTTGGAGTCGAGGATACAAAGGATCCGAGGGCAACTATACTACAACTGAAAAAGAGATACTAGCAGCATATGAAGGGGTCCGAGCTGCTTCAGAAGTGATTGTTACTGAAGAACAGGTCCTCCTGGCACCTCGACTGCCGGTGTTAGGCTGGATGTTCAAAGGGAAGGTTCCCTCTACGCATCATACAACCGAGGCTACGTGGAGTAAATGGATTGCACTGATCACACAACGAGCTCGAATTGGGAGTCCCAGTCACCCAGGGATCTTAGAAGTGATTTCTGACTGGCCAGAAAGTAGAGACTTTGGAATGTCACCAGAAGAGGAGGAAGTAAAACGTGCTGAAGAAGCACCACCGTATAATAAACTTTCAGAGACTGAAAAGCAGTATGCACCGTTCACAGATGGATCCTGCCGTCTTGTAGGAAAACATTGGAGGTGGAAAGCTGCTGTGTGGAGTCCCACACGACAACTTACAGAAGCCACTGAAGGACAAGGTGACTTTAGACAATTTGCAGAAGTGAAAGCCATCCAGCTGGCTTTGGACGTTGCGGAACGAGAGAAGTGGCCAGTACTTTATCTCTATACTGACTCACGGATGGTGGCAAATGCCTTGTGGGGGTGGTTACAGCAATGGAAGAGAAGCAACTGGCAATGCAGAGGTAAACCCATTTGGGCTGCCACACTGTGGCAAGATATTGCTGCCCAGCTAGAGAGCCTGCCTGTAGAAGTTCATCATGTGGACACTCATGTACCTAAAAGTTGAGCCACTGAGGAACATCAAAACAACCAGCAAGCGGATCAGGCTGCTAAGATTAAAGTAGCTGAGGTGGGCTTGGACTGGCAACATAAAGGTGAACTTTTCCTAGCTTGGTGGGCCCATGATGCTTCAGGGCATCAAGGAAGAGATGCAACATATAAATGGGATCGTGCTCAAGGGGTGGACTTAACTATGGACACTATTTCACAGGTTATTCATGAATGTGAAATATGTGCCAAAATCAAACAAGCCAAATGGTTAAAGCCTGTATGGTATGGTGGGCGATGGTTAAAGTATGGAGAGGCTTGGCAGATTGGTTATATTATACTTCCACAAACCCATAAAGGTAAGCGCTATGTACTTACAATGGTGGAAGCAACCCCCAGATGGTTGGAAATATATGCCATACACCATGCTAGAGCCTGGAATACGATCTTGGGCCTTGAAAAGCAAGTCCTTTGGCGACACGGCACACCAGAAAGAATTGAGTGAGACAATGGGACTCGTCTCAAAAACAGTCTTATAGACAATTGGGCCAAAGAACACGGTATTGAGTGGGCATATCACTTTCCATATCACGTACCAGCCTCTGGGAAAATTGAAAGGTACAATGGTCTGCTAAAAACTACACTAAAGGCAATGGGTGGTGGAACCTTTAAAACTGGGATTCACATTTAGGAAAAGCTACTTGGTTGGTCAACACTAGAGGATCAACCGATTGAGCCAGGCCTGCCCCATCAGAAATTCTACGTACTGTAGAAGGAGATAAAGTCCCTGTAGTACACATGAAAAATTTGTTAGGAAATGCAGTCTGGGTTACTTCTGCCTCAGGCAAAGGCAAGCCCATTCATGGGATTGTTTTTGCCCAAGGACCTGGCAGCAGTTGGTGGGTGATGCTTAAGGATGGAGAAGTTCGGTGTGTACCTCAAGGGGATTTGGTTTTAGGTTAGAATATTCAATATTGAACTGCATGGTGTTAATTGCTACAGGATGCTATATGCCATACTAACTGTGTTCAATAAGTGTCCTTCAGATCAAGGCAGTGGTGATGAAACCAGAGCTGGCTTCAAAAAGTGGCGCCTGACAGCTTCTTTGAAGTTGATGTCTTTAACCCACAAACTGTGGGCATGAGATGCAGTAGATATACCATTTTCCTGCCCAGGGAGACTGTTGTGATAAATGAAGCTTAAAGTCATGAACTAAATGAACTTAATGAACTTTTAAAAGGATGGTCCATGGACTAAGAGAATGATGAATTACATCTGTGTATGTATGTACATTTGTATATATATATGGTAGTAGTAATTAATTAGATTGTATTGATAAGGCCTAAGCATATCGTGAATGGTATGTAATAAGGGGTGGAATGTCCTGGTTTTGTTAAAAACAAGACCAGTTTCTCTTTTACTGAATTTTCCTTTCAGCTGAGTTCTTCTTAGTAACTGTACTTTTCTGAAGTTGGATACATGTTTTGGTAGACATAGCAATGGTATGCAAGGTTGCTGATAAGAATGCACGTCCTGTAAGCAAGGAGGAATGAGCTGAACAGGTGACTAAAACTGACCAACTAAGTGTTCCATCCTATCCATGTCATAACACCATATAAAAGTGGGCAATCACGGGGGTCTCGTCCCTCTTGGACTATGGTCGGCGTCTGGGGAGGACCCTGCCAGTTGTCCCTGCAAATCTGAGGCCTAGTGACAGACTGAATCCAGTTTTGGTCTGCTACAGAGGCCAACCCAGGACTTCCAAGTGCCTGCCCTGCAGTGCAGAGCTGGTGCTGAGCTGTGCCGGGAATTTCAAGATTGGTTTTTTATGTTTTGTCTTATTTTCTCTATTTTATTACTAGCATTAGTGAAACATTTTTAACTTTTTCCAGCTTGCAAGTCCTCTCTCTCTTTGCCCTCCTATTGCCTTTCCTTAGTGGGAAGGGGGGACTGAGGGGGGGAAAAGGGGAGGGGGTTAACAAAGCATCTGCCAGGGTTTATTGTCGACCTGCAATCAAACCGTGATACTGGTTCATTCCTGGAACCAAGTCACCTTGGAGAGAGGCAGAATCCAGGGTGAACAAGAGGGAATGAAAAAGGTGGGTGTTCAGTCTGCGAAAACACACATGCAACTGTCTCAATGACCTTAGAACAGATAGAAGACAGGGTTAGAAAGAGCTACAGAGATCATCTGTAGCCATATCCCTTTTCCCAAAGCTGTGTCTAAACCACCTACCATGATACACATTGAAACCATTCCCGACATCTATCTGACTGACAGTTCAGAAAATCTGCAGTAGTTCCAGGCTCTGACAGTCTTCTATTTCCTGCTTTACTATTGGTGTTGCAGTGTCTCAGTTTTGCACTGAAATCAGGTGTCTCCTCATGCAGACAAGCTGGAACAGCCATTTCACAGTTCCATGATAAGCTCTTTCAATCATGATATACTGTATTATTTAAAAATAGTGCTCCCAAGTATTTAAAAGTCTGTTCAAGTCTATCACTATGCTACCAGAGATATAGACATATTTATGGAAATGTTAGTCCCAGAAAGAAAAAAATTAAATATTTACCATAACATAGCTACTGCGCGGAAATAATATTGTTTATTAGTAAAAATTGTACAATGAAAGCAACATAACTAATGGAGTGTCCTGCAAAAAAGTTCTTCTAGCTGATCCTAGATTCAGACAAAATAATGTTTGTCTAACACAAAAAAGCTTTACGTACTTGCCATTTTTATTACTACATGAAGTTAAAGTGAAGCCTAAGTCAATAACATTTGCAGACTGGAAGAATAAAACATGCAGAATGTCACAAAGAAAGAAACCATAGTGGGACATGATACAGATGAAACCTTCCACAGTAAAAGGAATCAACCAGTCCATACTAGAACAAGAACTCTACTAACTCCACCAAAAAATACATACTCTCAGTACTCCAATCTCCTTGACAGTTTGGTTGAATCCACTTTGCAATGGATTTAAGCACTCAGTTGTCAGATTTTGTGCATAGAAATCTCTGTTACTAAACACAGACTTTGTTCTAACTCAGAAGACAGACTGACTTCAAGCTAATACTGAAAATACCTCTTATCTGAACTCTGTACCAACAGTTCTCCCTTTTACTTTCCTCCCCTTGCCTGCTGACACCAATGGATCAGAAGATAGCAGGGAAACATTTAAATACCACTTACTAATTAGCAAGCATTGTGCAAATAGCTTTGACAAGAGACCACTGGGGCTTTGACAAGAGAGCACTGGCTGATCAGGGCCAAATAATTGCTATAGTTGCCCACTGCAAGAAACTGATTATTTGGATGTTTAAAAAGCTTGTGTTTAAACAAAAGACAACACTTCAGGCCGATGCACATGTTCAGCAGGAGAAATCCTTTGGGTTTTGTGTACATGTCTGCTGACAGAGTGCCAGCTAAATTGTTTCCTTCAGGAAGGACCAAGAATCCGAATATCCTCATCTGGCATAAACAGATGTGAATGTGTGAATTCAAGAGAAAATCTGCATTGATTCATACCTTATGAACAGCTAGATGTCCCCTGAAGACTCCAGCAATTCAGCAGTGAAAATAAGTTGAGTTTTAGGATGAGTAATTTGTGGATTGCTACCCCAGGAGTACACACAAAGAAAAAGCAAGAAACAATGACACTCTGCACAGAATGAGCAAATCAGACTTATAAAGAAGTAAAAGATAACTTGCTTATTTAGAAAATAAGAAATGCGCTTCCATGTTAAATCTTGCATTGAAAATTTGCTATACTCAAAAATCCTACATGGAAAGTCACTTGAATTTTGAAGTCAGCATCTGGTTTCAAAAGGATTAGTTAGTTACCTTTCCAACTTTTATGTTTAGCTTGTTATAGGTCTTGGAATCACAATAAAGCAACAGATGGATGTCATCAACATTTGCAGTATGTAAAACATCATAAAACAGAGATTCAAAACCTAGCTAGTTTTGCAAGGAAGGAGGTGCCAGCAGACTACTATATACAGCCAGGGACATAGTTCCGGTACATCAGAATCAGTTCTAGGGCACCTTTCCAGGCCATTCCAACTCCAAATCAGTGCTGCACAGTACCAGTAATACGTTACCATTATGAATTGCTTATCAGTATCAAAAAAAATTGAGAAAGTGCTGGAGACTAAGCCTACATATCATCTCACAATAGTATCCTCTAATTTTGAGGGGGAAGCAATAGCGAAGAGCATTTGAGAATCATAGCTTTTAGTGTTGTGAAGAAAGTGACTGGTTTGATTCACAACTGTAAGATTTATTGCCACATCTGGCAAGATAAGTCTATGGAATTTTATGGAAAAAGAAATGCTATTTGATGCTTTTATAATGAAAGCAGACAATAGATAGATAGTTTACACAAAGGAGCTACTTTCTTTGGGAACATTCACTGAAAACTTGGTGCCAGGAACACTGAGGAGACTATGTTCAAAATGACTATACAGATTGCTTTGGGGCTTCATTTCAATGCTTTTCATCATCCTGAATGGTTCACAGCACGGATGAAGATATGATTTTAAATTCCCACTGCTCACCTGTATGAAATTATTACAAGAAAAAAAGATCTTTTCAGAAGGAGTGATGAGGCCAAAGGTCTCAGTACGTGTCCGTGGAGGCTGATTCACTGAAGGAATATGAAAAGTTTTACATATTTGATAACTGCATCTTACAGCTGGAGGTTCAGAGGAAGTTTGCAACACAGCGAGGGCCACACCTCCTGGGAAAGTCAGAAAAGCCAAGCTGAACTGTCCCAGTGGAAGCTGCTTTGTGCACGGTGCCTTCCTAACTCTAGCCCCAGTGGTAGTTGCCGAGCCCTTGAAAACACAGCCACGACATCTTCAGGAAATCTCACTGAATGTACCAGAAAACCATATGCCACTGCTCAGGCCAGTGACACAAAGGTGAGTTTGCTTCCATCCAAGCACAAAAATTAAATTCGTCTCTTATCATTCAAACAGAAAATGAAATTGTTGCCTTTACTCTGTCCTCAGAAACATTTTCCGATCATTGCTAATCTAACTAGCCATTTGTTTGTACCTTTAGAAACTGTTGCCTTACCTTCACAGAATGGTTTCTCCTGTAGAAAATCCATTTGGATTACTATGAAGAGCAACACATAATTTTGACAAAATAAGCATTCAATGCATTTAATTCAGCTTCTATTTTATGCCTTCAGATACTTAAATAACTTTTTTGTTTTTCCTAAAAGCAATTGGAGAAATCCCCAGCCTCTTTCTCTTAAAAAGGAGTCACCCAAAAGAATATATTACAAATAATTTGTCTTCAGAGGAAGAGACCCTGTGAACTCTGTTTCATCCTTGGAAAGCTAAGCAGATCTTTTCTGTAAGCAATGATGAGAATTCAAGTGACTTCAGTCATACATAACTAAAACATCATACATATGGCTCAAAGCCAAAACAGTTTCTGTTATTACCTAAGTATTTTGCTTATATGTTGTTCTGAATATGCAGCTAGCAGAGACAGCACTGCAGAATCTGCACTGCTAGAAGATGTGGGTTTTTTTCTCTGTATAAGCTCAGTTACATCACTTCCCCTTGCTGCACCAGCTTTCTTTTGCTGCTCTCTGTCCTGCTTAGAAGGCAGGTGGAAGGCACGCAGGGAATTCTTGCCCTGCACACGTACAGGATTGACAACAGTGGGGTCTTGATGGCTGTTGGCTCCACAGGACACTTCTGTATCAGCATTTCCAAAAGTGAAGTACAGTGGTATGTTCAAGACAATTTTATGTCTGTGCTTATGATCAATGTATCTACAGAAACCTAAGCAGTGTTGGACCAAGATGATACTGCTGCTTCGGCTGCTGACAGAGGTGTTGTGCACTCCAAAAACCCTGATATCAGAGTACCTATTAACAATGTTAATTGTTTAGCCAAGACAGTGTGTTTTATCTGGATAGATATTGGTTCTTAAATTTTTGCAGGTTTGGGGAAAAATTCCAGATCAACAGAAGCAGTTTGAGCTGTTAGACAGAATTCATGCTTCTAATTGCTATAACTCACTATAATAGGCCTCTGAAGGCCATTTTGGGGTAAGTTCTTTTAATGAGGCTCAAGTTGGATCTGTATGTCTTACATCTTAAAATATTTGAAATAAACACACCATACAGAAATGTTATTAATCTTCAGAAAAAATGAGCATTTTTTAAAAAAAACAAGCTGAAAAACCTGTACTAATGCAATGAAAAAGAGAAAAACTTCAAGCTGGTATGCACTGCCCTAATGAAGACTACTTTTACATCCTGTCAAAATGTCATCTGTTTCAGCAAGATGTTTCTCTGAGAACGATGGGGAGCCGTGATGAAATGATACAACTGTGGATTTTACTCTGGGTACATTGTGTATTGACCAAAAGCGTTCAGGGAAGAATTTGACTGAACGTTTGGCTGGCAATAAATCTTGAAAGGCATGGCTAAGGACGGATGTATTTGGAAGGAAAAGCTTGTATCAGATACTGACTTTTGTGGAGGTCCATGGCAGAGAAATCTGGTTTTTAATATCAGTTTTCAGAAGAGGGAAGTATCTTAATCAGTTGAAAAGCTTCACTTACTCCACCCTCTAACTATTTGCTGGGTGGAAATATAGATTACCACAAAAACCCCAGCATAAATGAAGCTAGAAGGAACCTCTGGAGATCTCTGGTCCAACCCAGGGCAAGGTCAGCTAGAGTCAGTTGCTCAGGATCTTATCCAGTTCAGCTATGATAAGATTAATGAAAAAAGTTGAGACCCAATTTCACTGTTTTTATGTTAAATAGTTGTTTACTCTGTGATCAACACAGAAGATCAGTGCAACAGTTCTCACACAGAAGAATTCATCAACATTAGGAAAGCAAGAGAAAGCTGCAAGTTTAAAAGCTGAAACTATAGTACTACAAATCATCCAGTATTAATACCTGAATTTTCATACTTCCCTAGGGAGTGTAAGAGTAGAGAACAACAAAGGGAACAAAAATATCAAACTAGAAATATGAAAAAGCAGAAATAACTAGAAAGTAAAAATCTAAATGAGAAGATGAAAAAGTCCACAAAATATAAAAATTAAGATAGAGACAGCTGGTACTTCCCAAACTACTCCTACTGAAAATATTAGAAATGAATATATTCATATAATTTCATATTACCATAAACGAAAGGAAGACAGCCCCAGCCACTCACAGGACGAAGAACACAATCAATACAATACTGCATTATAGACTAACATTGTGGAGAGCTACTGAGGCAGCTTTGCTGCTCCTACCTCCTTCCTTTACACAAGACACAGTCATTGATTTTCTCTTGTTTCTGTGGCCAGAAATGATTTCTTCTCTTTTAGAAGAAAAGTCCCAATCCTCCCATCAAGTCAGAACAAAGGGAAGCAGTGACAGTCCCACAGAATTTGTTCTTGCCACAAGAAAGGCATAAGCCAGAAAATGCATTATTTTCTGTTGGGGAAGGACATGAGATGACTCTTTCTGCACAGAGCCCAGGATAATGCCAATAGCAGTCTCTCTTTCCCACACATTACATAAATATTCTGCAAGATAACATGCAAAGGGGTTTATCTCTCAAGGTAACGTATCTCCATGCCTCCTCTGTTGCAGCTGTATGCCACACATCTCACCCATAACTTCCATCCCACCAACACCACAAAATCACTTACATCAAACAATTTGTACCCTCAATTAACACAAACTCAGAATTTGCCAAACTGAATTGCATAACTTATTTTCCTAGTCCTCTCCTAATGTTGGCTGCTGGCAAAACTGAGCTCAATATACTCCAGATGAAGTTGGCAACCAGCCTTCAAGCCATATACTGCACAAGTCACTTAGGTGTTTCCTGAAGTTGAGATTGAACTGACTTTGACATCACAATGTTACAGACGTTGTTAGTAATCATCAAATTATGTAGCCCCTTAGAAAACCTAAACTCAGCATTTCCTATTATTATATAATGCTTAAGTCAGCTCCTAAACATCCCACAGATGTCCAGTCAGCATCTCTTCAAAGCCCATTGCCCTTATACTTACGAGGCATCTCTTTGTTCTCAACGCCTATAAAAGGATGAAAGAAAGAAAAAGTAAGCATTGATTACTTTATACATAATCATTTGCATCCCATCTAGCATTTATCCTTTCCAGAGCAGGTAGGTAAATTGTAGATTTATACTGTCCTTCACCCATTCTCCTTCAGTATTTGAATCCTGTTCTCCTGGTGACTCCCAGGAACACAGAACAGTAATAGCCTCTTCAGGTTTCAGTGTTGGTTTTTTATTATTTTATTTTGTGACTCATTCCGTGACTCTTAGTCCTCTTGGCCATGCTCTGGAACTGAATTTAGACTTCAGCTGCAGTAACCGTCTCAGAGTCTGGGTGGTCCAAGCACCAAAACACAGCTAGGGACGGGGATGGGTGAGGAGACAGGAAAAGATGATGTCTCCATTAATACACAAAACTCTGTCATGATTGTTATTAGTACCAAAGAATTTCATTCCGAGTCTGATAGGCACAACAGAACTGACATCTCTGTTTTTCCGCCATAACAATCCTATCGTCAGCCTTAAATTTTAACTGCTCCTGAAATGAGTTATTGCTCTGTAAAAACAAAGTATACTCCTGCTGTTGTTATCTGGTAATCATCAATTGGTTTCTGGAAAAATATTATGGTAGCTAACTATAAATATATATAAGAGGAGTTTTCCTGAGGTTTTCCTTCAGAATGAAACAATTTACTAAAGTCACAGACGGAAAGGATGAAAAAGACCCCTGAGGAGCTGATCAGCTGAGACAGCCAAGATCTTCATCAGTTTCAGCAGTTTAAAATTAGAACTTCCAATCTAAAAGAAGGCTTTATGATATTCTGAAATGTGGTGCTCCTTATTGGAATTCCTTTTACCAAGAGGCAAATTCCTGCCTGTTACTCTTTCTTTACACTACTGCTTTCTTTCAGCAGATTTAATCCTGCACCTACAGAAAGCCAGGGCAAAATTTCAAAGAGTTTCTGCCACTAAAGACATAGACGAAATATGAAATACCAATAAACAAGTAACATGCTAAGCACAGATAGGAGGGAGGATTTAACTCAGGAGAAACCTGTGATAATAACAAAGATAAAATTACCATAATACAAGGGATCATACATAAGCATAATTTCTAGAATTTCTACTATTTTCCCCATCCATGCTTCTCCCTTCCCATTCCTTTCTTGCAGCCTTTGATTTTCCTTGTGGTTCCTCTCTGTTGGCTCCTACGTTCTTCCCTTTGCACTCCATTTTTTCTTCTAGGCTTGTTCATTCTCCTCTCTTCTCCACTTCTAACCTCTTTTGCCATCTTCTCCCATTCCTATTCCCCTCTCAGACTTTGTCCCTCTAGTCATCCTCTTAAGTGAAACCTAATCTGAACTGGAAATCAATCTTCCAAATGCATGGTATTTGGATGACTTTAAAGCCAGGCAGAAACACCTTCACATTTAGACAGCTCAGAGTGAGCATAAGTGTTTTCCACAGATAAAGCAGTACTTTCAGTGGTGCCTGCTTGCCTTGTTTTCCTTCACATTATCTAAATTGAAACATGCAGTAGGGAAGTGTCAGCAGATTGAAGTGATGTACACATTGGCAATATGTTAAAGGAGATTATGAAAAAGAAAAGAAGCCAACTTTGGCTTCTGGATACATAAAGCCTCTGACTTAAGAAGGACAACAGCCGACATTCTCACATCACTGCTTCAAGGAGAGAAATCAGTTCCTGGAATAGCAAGGTAGAAGGGAACATTAGTAAAAGGGGAAATAATCCAAGTAAAATTAAAGATTAATTCAGTGCCCATGCAAGTAAAACTATTAGAAGGCACAAAAATGCTGTAACAGAAAAGATAAAGGAAATCCAAGACAGTGGATAGAAAATGCAACAATAACACCACCAAAAACAACCAAACAAAAAAATGTGGTCCATACATTAGAACCCACACAATTTGTAAACACAAGCATCCAAGAGGCATAGTAGTATATTTTTAGTTTGCTGAGCACAGCTTTGTACTTAAATCCTAGTCCACAGACTGAGGTGAGTATATACCCAAAATGTCTCACTCCGGCCCTTCAGAATAGTTGTTTAAGTCAGGAAACTACTTGGCAGTCGTTTTTGAAGAGAAAAAGCCCACCCTTTACGGTTTCTCCATCTCTTTCCTACACGTGGCAATTCTTTTGACTTCATTCCTTCTATCCTCCCACTGCCTGCCCCACCACTTCACAGCAAGAGTATTGCTTGTAAACTAAGTTTAAAGCATCTGTCTATGCTAAACAAGGAAAATATACTGAATTTCATGTTTGGTTTGGGTCATCTGGTTTTGTCTCTTGTAACTGATTACAAAATTTTCTCCAACAAAAACATATCTACTCGTGTGTTTTCTATTAAAAGTAGTTGTATATTCCTCCAATGCAAAATGTAATCAAGTCAGTGAAAACTATAAGCCTATGAACTGTCTCCAGCATGCTGGTCTTTTTCCTTTATGGAATTAGTTAAAATAATTATATTTATTGATTCCTTAAAACCTTTCTCTAACAAGCAGACCAATTCTGTTGCTATGCATTGCAGTTTTTATTACAAGGATGTAAAATGTCTTATTTTTTTTTCATTTTGAAATAATTAAGAATAGACATTGCATTTAGTATAGTAAAAACTAAGAAAATATGTTAGAAGAAACAACATAACAGGACACATCAATGCTTGCAGCAGTTTTCTTGCCAATTTTTGTATGGTATTTTTATTAAAACCGGTAACTGATCACATGCGATCTGTATATGCTGCCTTTTAACAAAGTTAAGTGTATTTTAATGCAAACACTATGGTCTCCAGCGACCTGCTGCAACACAGATCAAATCTATGGCTGCTGGCTATGGGCAAGGTAAATTCAAACCATGTGACAAGACCTCTTCTACATTTTATTGCATCTTTTTTTTACCCCAGGTTTATTTAAGAAAATATACTTCACACATCTCCTGAGTCCAGCTTGCCTTAGTATAAGAAAAGTGTTTTTTCACCAGCGTAGTTCAAGAAAAAGGTCATATTTACATTAAGAATTATTTTATTATTATACATTACTATTATCTTACATATAATTAATTTGATGAACTATGATTAATGATGTGATTATGACTAACTGATGAGCTGGAATTATGCATATGAGTTAAGATGATTAAAAAGTCCAACATTATTGCATTTTTGGCAGCCCTCTCTCCATAAAACAATGCAAGAAGAACTGGCACCTCTGTTAAGACACTCCATCTAAATCAGGAGTGTCGAAATGTAACTACTCCTACGTTTTTACAGTCCTAAAATGACATTCGGCCCTTTGAAGGCAACCGCGAGGCTGATGTGGCCCCCAGTGAAAATGAGTTTGACATGCCTCTTCTAAATTAAGACAAATTAATTGACTTTAATGGAGTAACAGTAATATATATTGTTTGGGTCGTTTTTTCTACTATTTGAGAATAAATTATTGTTTGGTTATTGTTTTAGGTCTTTTATATCCTCATTTTTACAATGATGTAAGAACCCAATATTTTTCATCCTGCATTTTGTATTTTAACATGGCATTTCTCCAGCATTTTCCACTTAGCATGTTCAAAGGACATGACTGCAATAACACTATAGCAGAGAGTGAAAGAATTGCTGCTAAAATACATCTTGACTTCAGCACCGGCTGAAATTATGCATCAAGGCTTGGAAGAAATCACTTTTGGCATCTCCTGAAATATTTGGTGCTGTTCCTAATGCCTCAGTTCCTGGGCTAATGTAATTAGAGGGCATACAACTGGCACAAGCTCTCACAAGTAAGTGCAAATGGTTTATAGATCAACCTTGGACTCTTCAAAAAAAAAAGTATCATTACACCCAACCCCCCTCCCGCTTAACCCCATAAAAACAAACAAAAAATTTTTAAAAAGGAGGAAAAAAGAGAGAAAAAAATTCTTACTGACAAAGCTGATCAAATTGACTACAAAATCCCTTCCAGTGCTCCCTCATGTCCTCCTTGTTACTTCATAGTGCTCTAAGGGAGACTGCCTGGGCTGACAAGAAAGAGTCCTGCTGCAGAGCCCCTCAGGAAGCATCTGCTCCTGTCGGAAGAACAGAGGAGTCAAATATATAGCTGTATGACAGCTGTAACAAAATGGGAGCCAGAACTAACTGACTAATGACAAAATAGGCTTTATCATAGAAAATTTGAAATCACAAGTAAGTGAGGAGAACTTTCCTTGGACTCTGCATTTCTTCCCATTCTGCCAAAAAAAAAAAAAAAAAAGAAAATAAAAAAGAAAATAAAAAAAACACCTTCCAAATGGAACTCACAATTCTCGTGGGTAGGCGATCATCAGCTCCAATTAGTCCCTGGCAGAGGAGCCTGAGCAAGAGTGATAGACTCAATGCATCCAAAAAAGTTTAGTCTAGACTAAACCACACTGGAATTCTCCACAGACTAAACCTCAGCCCTCTGGATCCTGGAGAATCATCTATATTAGCTGCAAACAACAACACAGCCTGGATCCTATTCCAGGCTTCATTCTCACCTCTTCCTATCTAGCCCTGTTGCTGTTCCTCCTCCTGACTTCCCAGGCACTCAGGGCAACATGTTAAAAAGCTGTCGACTGTTGCAAGTATTTTAAGCCTGGTTAATGAATGTAAGGTAATTCTCCCCGCAGCCCTCCAATCATCTCTACAGTAAGCATGTGAGCCAAGCCCAAAATAATAAAACCATAAAAACATGTTCATCTGCTAGACGGCAGCCAGAACCAACGGTTGCCAAAAAGAAAAGAGCCTGGAGCTGCCTTTTATAAAACTTTGTCAGCACAATTAATTCTGAAATATGCTTTGAAAATGTGGAACATGGCCCATATGTCACAGCTCCTCTTGTGTATTTAATGTCTTATTGAGAGGGTCTGAATATAAACTCAGTCTTTTCATCTACAAACCCAGCTTTCCTATGCAAAATATTCAGCCAGTAGTTAAGAATTTCCTCCTTTCTCAAACTCATTCCTAAGTGGAGTCTCTTCAACAGACAAGATCATTGCTAACTGAAGAACTCCTTTGTCACCATCCCTGCAGCAAGGCATCTTTCACGGACACTTTTGTGGCTCTGCAGAATCCACGGGCAGGACTTACTTTCAGCTCTGCGGACCAGGCAGACTTCTTTACACTCCCAGTTTAGAGCAGCTGTGCCTGGACTAGAAGCCAAGTTAGTCTTTTGGACTCCTGCTCTCAGCATACAGCAATGCAGACTGTTATTCCTTGAGATCTCCATGAAAAAAATTGTCTCTTAGCCTGATATCTACCTGCAACAATGATGAAATAATGCTAGAGTATTATTTTTTTTCTTTATACTAGAAATTGGCCACTAGCATTAGCAGAGATAATCTGACACAATCAGTGTACTTCCACATAAGTCAGGGAGCTAAGCCCATTCCTCCAGTAAAGCAAAAAAGTGACAAATAAATGTGAATACATGGCAGCCTTTATTTACACATACTACCTGAACTGCACTTCATCTTTGGTAGAATTCAGATACAGCTCCAGGTTTTCAAGCAAATTTTCACATGATCCCAAGTCCAATTTAATGACCACCAAACTCTGGAAAAGTTCAGTTTGTTTCAGGTCCAGAGCTGAAATCCATGGCAGAACCCCATCGCCAACAAGTTTTCTTAAAAGAAACAGTTAGGTTTACTCATTCCTCTTAATTCTTGCCACTAGGCACATAAAATAAATTTAAGGAATGAAAATAACAGAAAGGAAGTGGAGCATCTCCCTTATGAGGAAAGGCTGAGGGAGCTGGGTCTCTTTAGCTTGGAGAAGAGGAGACTGAGGGGTGACCTCATTAATGTTTATAAATATATAAAGGGTGGGTGTCACGAGGATGGAGCCAGGCCCTTCTCGGTGACAACCAATGGTAAGACAAGGGGTAATGGGTTCAAACTGGAACACAAGAGGTTCCACTTAAATTTGAGAAGAAACTTCTTCTCAGTGAGGGTAACAGAACACTGCAACAGGCTGCCCAGGCGGCTTGTGGAGTCTCCTTCTCTGGAGACATTCAAAACCTGCATGGATGTCTCCTCCAAACTAAAGAGATCCAGCTCCCTCAGCCTTTCCTCATAAGGGAGATGCTCCACTCCCTTAATCATCTTTGTGGCTCTGCGCTGGACTCTCTCCAACAGTTCCCTATCCTTCTTGAACTGAGGGGCCCAGAACTGGACACAATATTCCAGATGTGGTCTCACCAGGACAGAGTAGAGGGGAAGGAGAACCTCTCTCGACCTATTAACCACTCCCCTTCTAATACACCCAAGGATGCCATTGGCCTTCTTGGCCACAAGGGCACAGTGCTGGCTCATGGTCATCCTGCTGTCCACCAGGACCCCCAGGTCCCTTTCCCCTACACTGTTCTCTAATAGGTCATTCCCCAACCTATACTGGAACCTGGGGTTGTTCCTGCCCAGATGTAAGACTCTACATTTTCCCTTGTTATATTTCATTAAATTTTTCCCCACCCAACTCTCCAGCCTGTCCAGGTCTCGCTGGATGGCAGCACAGCCTTCTGGCGTGTCAGCCACTCCTCCCAGTTTGGTGTCATCAGCAAACTTGCTGACAGTGCACTCTATTCCCTCATCCAAGTCGTTGATGAATATATTGAATAATACTGGCCCCAGCACTGACCCTTGAGGCACTCCACTAGATATAGGCCTCCAACTAGACTCTGTCCCATTGACGACGACTCTCTGGCTTCTTTCCTTCAGGCAGTTTAAAGTGCACCTCACTCCCCTATAGTCCAGACCACACTTCTTCAGTTTAGCAGCGAGGATGCTGTGGGAGACTGTATCAAATGCTTTGCTAAAATCAAGATAGAGCACATCCACCACTCTGCCATCATCTAGCCACCTCGTTATGTCCTCATAAAAGTCTATAAGTCTGGTCAAGCATGACTTCCCCTTGGTGAAGCCATTCTGACTGCCTCTGATGACACTCTTATCCTTGATATGCCTTGAGATGGCACCAAGGATAAGTTGTTCCATCACTTTCCCAGGGATGGAGGTGAGGCTGACCGGTCTATAGTTATCCAGGTCCTCCTTCTTGCCCTTTTTGAAGACTGGAGTGACATTTGCTTTCCTCCAGTCCTCAGGCACCTCTCCCGTTTCCCAGGACTTGGCAAAGATGATGGAGAGTGGTCCAGCAATGACCTCGGCCATCTTCCTCAGCACCCATGGGTGCATCCCACCTGGACCCATGGATTTATGGATGTCCAGATTGCTTAACTGGTCCCTAACCCAGTCCTCATCAACTAAGGCAAACTCCTCCATTGCCTGCCTTCCTCTGGGGCCTCAGGGGTACGGGGCTCCTCAGGACAGCCTCCGGCAGTGTAGACAGAAACGAAGAAGGCATTCAGTAATTCTGCCTTATCTGTATCTTCTGTCACCAGGGCACCCAGCCCATTCATCAGTGGGCCTACATTGCCTCTGGTGTTAGTTTTATCTGCCATGTATTTGAAGAAGCTCTTTCTGTTGTCCTTGACCCTTCTCGCCAGGTTTAATTCTAAGGAGGCCTTAGCTTTCCTAGTTGCCTCTCTACATCCTTTGACAACAGCCTTATATTCTTCCCCAGTCGCCAGCCCCTCCTTCCATGATCTGTAAACTCTCCTCTTCCACTTGAGCTTGCCCAGCAGCTCCCTGTTTAACCACACAGGTCTCCTTCCTCCCTCCCTTCCTATGTGTCAGGATGCTCTGATCTTGAGCTTGGTAGAAGCAGTCCCTGAATGCTAACCAACTATCTTGGGCCCCTTTACCTTCAAGCAGCCTTGCCCATGGGATTTCCCCCAGCAATTGTTTGAACAGGCCAAAGTTGGCCCTGCTGAAGTCCAGGGTTGCACTTCTGCTTGCTATTCTGTTGCTGCAACACAAGATCTTGAACTCCACCATTTCATGGGAGCTTCTAATTCAAAAAAATTAAATTTTGGGGGTTTTTTTGTTTTTCCACAAAATGTAAGCACAGTCAGGAAAACAAAGAGACAATATAGCCTTCACAACAATAAATCGGGTTATCCTGGCTCATGATAGATGGTTAACATAGTCCCAACTGCAGAACCTTTATTAATAATAATGGATTTGCCAAAAATAACGTCTTGACTTAAACATCCTAAGATACATCTGTAAGAGTAGCTTTTAAATTTTTTTCTATTACTTTCACTTTTTTAGAAATATTGCTAATCTGCAAGTTAAATAAGCTTTGATTGGAAGTAGCAAAACATAAGTATAAGCATAGTACAATATTAAAACACACCACTGCATTTGCAAAGATGAGAAAGTTACTTGCAATTTTTAACTGCTGAGACTGAATAACAGAGAATTTATGAAATCTGCTGGTTAGTATTTTGCTGTTAGATATTTCTCTGGAAAATTCCAAGATGTGAATTGTGAAAATGTCTACCAAATTCCCATTCTCAGAACTGTGTAAACCATCAGTACTAATTTCAAAGAGCATTTTGGATTTCCTGTTGTAAGCTAGGCTAGACTGGCATTGGGGGCTTTGCTTATATCTTTACTTTCTTTCCATATAAGCATATCTAACATAAAAAGTATATATTTAACATGCTTTGTCTTAAAGGTTGTGTTTGCACCCTGAATGCAGCCATTTTGAAGAGCTCAGTACTCATATGCATATTCTAAGCTTTTCAAATTGAGACTTCAATGATTTATAAAATTTGCTGAGAAAACAAGCACTGAGTCCAATTTCAGAATGTTGAATGGATGCATTTATTTGGCTTATGGGATGTAATGTAACTGCTCACATTATAAAGATGGTACCAGATGGACACAGCAACCACAGCTAACCAAACAGCCATATCTAATTACAGTATCACAGCAGTCACCCGTCACTACGTCTAGTGAAGCCAGAACAGATGTTTAAAGGAATTCACATGGGATTTAAGAGTCCTTGCAGGAAAAAAGAATACATCTTGAAGCAATCAGGCAGAGGATTTTAACTCTAATTTAAAGATAACCAGCGGCAAATTAAGTATATTAGTTAAGCTAACTTTCCTAAGGAAAGAATACTTAGTTTTCTTAGACTTAAATGCTTATGCACTTGCCCAAGGCAAGAATAGCTAGCTTCTACAGACTAGCTGTCCTCACATTTTTATGATAGACTCTGCCTTCTTTTTTGTACTGGTACTATGCCCTGGCTTGCACTCACACCTGTCCCCACATACATACAGTCTATCCTAAGCCTCTAAAACATAAGTTATTGACACATAATGACATACACTGCCAAAAAAAACCCCAAACAAAACAATCCAATGACCAAACAACAATAACAACAAAACACACACAACCCCCCTCAAAATACCCCCCCAAACAAACAAAAAAACCCAAAAAAACCAACCAAACAAAAAAAACCCAAACAAACAGACCAGAAAATATTTCTGACACTACTTTCTTCAAAAGCTGGCCTTGCCAGACTTCCCATCTTGTCTTTTGTGCAGAAAATATTACATTTCATGTGGCTGCTTGAGAAGAGAGGACTTTCAAGACAGACAGAAAAGCAGGGAAGGGCAAGATGGAGGTCAGTTGGAATTTCCCTGGCGCTCTCCGGACTCCTCTGGTGTGTAATTTCTCCATAAGCATTTCTCCCTCTGTCCAAAGAAGCTACCCCATTCTTTTCTCCATAGCTGTTTCAAAAATGGACATACAGAAACTCTCAAAATGTGCGTGCAAATCAGTGCATACAGCAAAAATCATATTGGCATCCACAGTACAATACTGAAGTTGCACAGAAGACACAGATTTCTAAATGCATTTTTTATCCACGTGCTCCCCCTGGGCAAAAATGCCCAATAGAGTCACTATAACAAGAATAGAAGCTCATCTCAAGAAAATCAGCTATCATTCGTTCATTCACAGAGTGTCTTATACATTATAGTCCTAGAAACAATGCAAATTCCAGATAATTTTTATATAAAAAGAATCCATCCAACAACACACACAGTCTTGTGTCTGCTGCAATGCAGGCAAGGTGTCAAGAAAGACTGTCGTCACTAATAGCTGGCTGGGTGACCATGGACAGGTCATTAAATCTGTGTACTTCTCTTACCTGTCTATAAATAGAGACTGCTACCAAGCTCAAAGAGACCTTTGTGAGACTGCTACATAAACACTGAATTTAATATTACTGCTATATGAACTGAAAGTATAAAAGGGGACTCATACATAGAAATCCTCCAGGCTCTCTACAACAGAGCCAATTCCGAGAATGCATACAAAGTTCAAATAAATTAAAAACTGGAGTTCAAGTTAGCCTAAAAAGCCAAACTAAAATGACAAAAATCTCTTTTGAAGTCTAATGGAATTTCGGAAACCAGAAAGTCTACGTTTCCAAGCCTGTCCAAACCAGGAGCTGTTAGAAACACTGTTCACCAGCAATTTCCAGCATTTCTTACTGAATAGATGCATATAAATTTAATCCAGACTCAAGTTCTAAATTATAGCTTTATAAAATATTGGTAACAAAAATAAAAATAGCTTAAAATCTGCCATAAGCTTTTCCATGGAGCAGTCTGAATGTCTGGGGCAACACGAATGCACTTTTTTGCAGAGTATCTATAAAACTGATTTAACTTTAGCTAAAACTGACCATGTGGGCAGGTCTCATGATTTGCTGGATCTATGCAGTAATACCAGGAGTGACAAGACAGCCAGGTTACCAAAAACCAGAGTACTATGACAGGAGTACATGTACACACATAAATACAGATATACATATAAAAAACTTCACTGGGGTATCACCTGTGAAGAAATGATGACTAGATCATTTCCCTCTCTTATGTTTTTGGACCATCATTTCCTGCAGAGGATAACTATCCTCATTTCCTTCTATGACAGCACCAATGTCATTTCTACAGGCCTGGGAAGGGCCCTACTAGTTTCTATTTGACCTTATGATGTGCATGAGTTTTACTTTCTCATCTTTCAATAGAATGTGCTCTTTATAAAGTGGTATTTTTATGCCAACAATGTAGAAAATCAGTACAATATTGCAGTAGTGCTACTAGTCTAAATTTTAATATGGGGAGCCTCACAAAGTCCTGTATTCTCCAACAAAACTAATGCTTTAAACTCTTTATTTCTGACTTCAAGGAACCTGGCTTTTAAACAAAGAATTGCGACTTTGAGAGGTATACTTGAAAAGATCCATATTTCCATCATCTGGGAATCTAAGTGAGCTACCGAAAGCTCTTCTCTGAATTTTCAGATCTACCTGCACAACTATGACTGCTTCTTCCCAAAACATCACATCACATTTAGTCCCATAGTCTAGTTCTGATGTAAAATGATGAGGGTTCTGTCTGTGGAAACGTTAATGGAACCAACTGGTAGAAAGCAATACCCGGTCAAGATTTCTTCTACTTTCACCAAGATTTCTCGGTGGGTTTTGGTTTTGTTTGGTTTTTACTGTTCCTAGTAGTAGTAACGCTAATCATTATTACTTGACAGCACACATCCAAGAAAAAAACCAGCAGTATTTCCTTCTTACTAGAAGGAAACAAGGTGAAATCTGACAGCTTTTTTAATTATGTCCTCTACAAGGTATAGATCAAACAGAAAGAAGAGTGACACCCAATGGATATATGTATGAAGGAATTACCATTTCAGACCACATTACATTTCCTTTCAATAGCTTTTCTTCCAAAAATGACGAATCCAACCAACTGCTATAATCAACACATCAAATACATATTTTGAAGTCCAAAACATGTTGTTGATCAAACTTTACTCTGCTGCTGGAAAAAATGATGCAAATTACATTTCTAAGTTCGCTTTCCCCTAGTGTTACTGTAAATCTAGTGACAGCATGAGAAATACACTATGGGGAAAGAGGCATCTTTTACATATCTGCTAGATCTTGTTAATTCACAAGGACACATTAACAAGAAGTCATTTAAAATAAAGCAACACACAGTATGATGCTACTATGCAGACTTCACAGTATCACAGCTACATTCACTCAAAAAACCTGGATGCACTGTCTCTAGACACAACACCATGGCATCCCTAACATTCCTGCTATTAGCAGGGGGACTAGTGCAATAAGTTCATCCCAAGCAAAATTGTGTCTGGGGATGCTCACCAGCTCCAAAAGCACATGTAGTTCTTCATCTGCATTTTTTAAGACCGTAGTAATAGTATCTTAAGTCTGAAGTTGCTTGAAAATTCAAGCTGATACTTATATAAAACTCGGCAGATTTCCACCTCTGCAACCTGGTGCCTTCCAGTTTGACAGTGTGAACTTGACCCTTGTCATTGCTGCTACATCCTACCCTGAGATCACCAAAAGACATGTGGAGGGAAGATAACTATAATTACAAGGCAAATAATTTTGCCCTGGTTTTTAACTTCCAACTGCCAAACACGATGGGTAATTTCCATGATGTGGACACTCCACTTCCAGAAAAACAGTTTGAAGCTTCAGGTAATTTTCCACAACACCACAAATCACCTTTGCTAGCTATCATTGCAGGTAGAGCAACAGGAGTCGTGGCCAATCAAGGCCTTGGTCACCCCACTGACTTCAGTGACCTCTGAACAAGATTCCCAACTTTAATTCAAACAATGACAGGCTCACATACCACACTATAGCCATTAACTTTCTTAGTATATTTAAAATATTTGCAGGGGCTGAAGTTTACAGGTAATTTAAAGCAGGCTGCAGATTCATCATGATTCTTGTGATGTAGAAGACCAAGGTGGTACACAGGTGTAAATGTATAACTCTATGTCTGAACATTTAAATTGTTATGCCAAGTATATATACAGTTTTACATTTTGTAGTGCACATTTGCATCTCCACGAAATCACCAGTTATGGCTGATTGTGATGACTATTCACTAGAATATGGTTACTTCGTTAAGAATCAAATCTTGACAATGCACTTTTAACAGTTTAACAGAGCTGCCTGTCATCCACATGACAGTAATCCACTCAAACCTGTCAGAAGGTCTGTAGTGCATCTTTTGGGAAAAAACAAAACAAACCAAACAAACCCAACTCCACATCTCCTCTTTTCATGAACTGTTCCAACAGTTACCAAGACAGAATGGTAAGCACAGCAAACTACTGATACATGAACAGTCTCAGGATTGAGGACCTGCTCACTCCCTTCTCTAATAGGCTATTTCATTATTACATATATAAACCCCACAGAAATGGAGTGTAACCTGTGCTCTATGCCAGCAGGGTCTTCTATTTCCTTTCAGTCCTGTGGAACTGCCAAACTACTAGGCAGCCTATCACCAAGCATCTCAATATATCAAAATACAAAGCTCCCTCCTAAAAGCCATCTGCCATGCATATGGAAATCTGACATATGGAGCCTCTAAAAATTAGTGCCACTATCCAGATTCCATGTAATAAACATTCCCAGATGCAGAAGCCTCACACAATACTATGAGAAAGGTGAAGGCAATGAAAACACTCATTGATGCCTGTTCATAAACAAACATAGCCAAGAAACACACACAGAATAGCCTTAAACTAATACAGACCAGTGTAGTGATGCAATTAAAAACCAGCGTTACAACTGTGCATACTACTTATGTTTGTCAACACAAGCCTAACTGCTCCTCTCATGCGTGCCAGTGGAAAATCCTGACGCGATTTTCGAAATGGATTTTTTTTTCCTAAATAAGAAAGTATAACTTTGTTTCCTCTCTTCTGTTTAATTCTTTTCTGTATTTATAGGGTTCTTCAGCAGGGAAAAGGCCAGAAAAAATGAGTTTTCATTCAGGGAATTGCTTCATTCTCACCAAGCATTTTACAGAATGAAGCAGACAAAGATTGAAATGGTGATTCCCAAAGGACAAGGATGTAACATTCCTGTACTAAAGGATGAGTATCTCAAGAATCTAATACTTATGAGGAAATAATAATTCTTCTCTGGCTAAATTTTGGTAGTTTTATTCTCTTGAGGACTATGAGCTGCACCATTCAAAATGAGATTTTTTTCATGTTGATTTTTCTTCTTTTAAAGCAAAGAACGCAAAATAAATACTTAGCCTCTGTTGGACTAAATAATCTCATTATTTGCAGGATTTCCCACGTTCACAAGCACAGTTGCTAACCCACATCTATCACTTCATGCTGACCCTTGCAAAGTTACCATTCACTGGCTAAGAGGTAACCCAGTTTGCTCACAAGCCATTGCTTCAGCCCTGAAGACAGCGTCTGATTACTCACTGAGAGATACAAGAACTAAACTACCATGCTTTATTTCCTAAGAACTCGAATTTATTTCATGCAAGGTATACTTGCAAAATGGATTCCCTGTAGAAGGAGAATTAAATTTACAGCAAGCCAGTGAATATGAAATCAGGATTCTCTATACTATTTTGTTGCAAGAAGTGAGAAACAGGCATTCCTGTAGGATGCACTTAAGGCTCAGAAATGCTCCCAAGGGATATATTTCTTAGCTCTTGCAACAATGAATTCCTAAATTCTCCTGTGTTCCAGCAAAGGGTCCTAGATTCGTTGGCACTGCTCAACCTCTACTATTTCAACATCAGTTCTTCCCTATTTATAAAAGAGCAAAACTGCATGTTCTAATGAAATACTATGAAAATATTCTTTATGCTGGTATTTGCCATCGACAGCCATGACAATTCAGTGTCTGCTCATACTTATGCAAATGCAGAACCACCATCCTGACTACTGATGCTTTTGGGAAAAAAGGTCAAGGATATACTGCAAACGTAGGCAAAAACACCGCACATGCACACACTCTTCTGCCTGATTAAACTATTGCTGCACCGATCTGTATAAAGCTGAGGGTTCCAAGGCACATTGAACCCACATTAAAACACTAAAAAAACCTGAGTTGCCCTCCTACTTCTCCTGACAATTGTGTAAAAAAGCAGCCAGCACACTGCATCTTATTCCTGAAGGGCTTCCACCTCCCAAAATATGAGGTCTACTATGCAGGAAAGCACTTTTCTCCCTCTTAATGAAACAGTAGATGAGAAAAGACTATCACAATGTTGTCTTTCAGCCTCTTTTACTAATAGATGAAAAAGAGTAACCCTGGACATTTGTTGGGAACATTAGTCAGTGATGAAAAAAAAAGTAATTTCCTCCCTGATAACCTATACTCAATACACTCAAATTCTTATGGGATTATAGGTCTGAAGATCCCTTCTGCCCTTGAAAAATGGACCTGTCTGTACTTTTTGGTAGAAATCTTTCCCTTTCATAGTTTGGTAGGAGGATACTCAAATTCAGGAAAAATGAACCAGTTTTATATTTCTGAATATAGTTCCAGAAATTCTGAAATTTCTGAAATTAATAAAGCTGAATTCATTTTGCAGTTTCTACAAAAAAATGTTAATCTATTGCTGTTAAATTAATATACAGATACTGTTGAGAACAACATACATCCTCCATCCAAATAACAGAAAAAACAGGTAAGTTCTCAACTGAAAAAAAATCCTAATGATTTAAAAGCAGATGAAATGCTTTTAAACAACATTGTGGGTCGTGGGGTTTTTGTTTATTTGTTTATTGTTGAGATCAAGATATACATATTACAAACAACCCCAAAATAACAGCCTTTTCAATGTAGCCTGATTTAAAGTTCTACCAGCTCAAGCTAAATCAGTCATTTTAAACAAAATGCAGGAAATACAGTGCACAAACATACCCTTACTCTTTTTTTTTTTGGCTCTAGCCTTGCAAAAATTTGCATATATTTGTGGATATATATGTAAGAATAACCCACTTAGTTCAAGTCATCAGCCTGTGCAGGAGTCAGGAACAGCTCCACCAAACTGAAAATGATTGTTCAAGTACATCTTTGGGTCATTCCAGATTGTGGAAATGCATCTTTGTGAATTGTGTAACACACAGGAATCGTGATCAAACACTGCAAACTCCAAGCCTGTACGTGCCTCTTAACAAGGGAGATTTGTCTGTGGTGTGAGTGAGCCTCTGCAACTTAGATTTAGCTGCAATAAATACGTGGAGTTTAGCTGCTTATCTTAGACTATCCAGACTTTAATGGCCTGGAAATACACAAAGCAGTTTTGCAAGATTAGATTTTTCAAGTGAGAATTCCAATGGTGGTTGGGTTTCAACCTGGCTGGAAATCCCTCCAGCTCAGATTTTTTTATCCTGTTTTAATAGTCTGAGTTTCTGCTGAAATCTGGAATTTTAAAAACATGTGCGGACTTTTAAAAATTCTGCTTTAAATTCATAAAGCAGTTGGATTTGGGTGTGATTTGAGTGGTGACAAGAAACACACAAATCTCAACTATTTACCAGTACTTTTCCCTGCAACTTAGCTTCCAAGCTGTGCTTCAGGACTGAAACATTTCTTTATCTTAACACTGCAATGTCATTTCCCACCGTAAATATTTTCAACAAGCTGAAAATATATCAGATCTATGAGCAGAATTATAGTCCTTTAAAGGCAGGTCTGATATTGACAGAGTCCTAAACATAAAACCTCTTTAAGTATTCTTAATAGTGGGGGTTTTTTTTTCCATAAAACAGGATTCTACTGGGTCAGAAGAAATTATTTAAAAATGATACACTGTCATATTAAAATATTTAATTCCAATAATATACTTCCTTTACCCTCTGCAAATTATACACTGGTCAAACCAAAACCCCTCACTTCCCTACCTTCTGCTTAGATGCAGAGTTTCTTGTGAAGCCATTTCTAATTAACAGAAGTAGTATCATATATAAACTGATGTGAGAAATGTGAGGGAACCAAGGGAGCTTTTCACATACATTTTATATTAGGCTCTGTCTTTCTATACAGAAATGAACTTCACTGTGAAATAGGTTTGGCTGCTTTCTTGCATTCTGTGTAGGAATAATATTAAGGATTTGGAGATTTTCATGGTCACCCATTTAAATAAAGCATTCTGGCACAGGACATGGCTGCTACCTAGTTTCTAATTTTGAAGGCCTAAGCAGACAACTATTAAGAACAAAGGAAGATTTCTTTACCACTCATACACGCATCTGTCCAAAGATAAGGAGCCTTACAACTTCAGAGTATATCCTTTAGTCCCACTAATTCCTTTCTTCCCTCTCTCTGCCCGGTGAGCTACCACAAGGGTGCCAGGCTTTGAACAGGGCTGGGCTTTTAAATAGCACTTGCAGAGAAAAGCCTCATATTTCCCAAACTTAAAGCACAGGCTTCCAAGAGAGGCCACTGCCTCAGTAAATGGAGATCTGCTTAGGCAGTATGTATTACATGGGCAGACTCCTAGGATTTTTCATCTAGAACTTGATTTTGCTTTTCCTTTATTTTTCATAACACTTCAAGACTGCAAGGGCAAAGGAATATTAGAATATTTACCAATAAATATCTTTAACTAGCTGAATTCTAGAGAAAAGATGTTGAAGGTCTATTATTCGTAATTATACACATTCTATATGCAACATTAGGTAAAGATACTTATTAAAAATAACAGCCTTCACCTCTGCAAAACCATGTCAGTGAAAAAGATAACAAAAAAGCTTAAAAAAAAAAAAAAAGAAGAAACTGAGAAAAAAATTGGCCTTGCTTTTAGAATTACAAAGTTAATTTAGTGGACAAACCACAGATGTAAAACATTTTTTTAATGGTCACGTGCACAGAGCTGGCACCTATCCACAACTCAAAGGGCAGTTTAGCCTAGGTTTTATGTCGAATGAGTACAACTAAGAGCAATGGTTTCACTCAGCCAGCAAAGTGTTTATACCCACTTCTCATCCATTGTTTACACAAATCATGGTTAGAATATGACACAGATTTAGAAAAGCAAAGAGAATGAAGATTCAGCTGAGGCTATATATACCAAATGCCCACTACCAACAATTTTCATGTTGCTAGTGTGCAGGCCTAGGTACTGGGTAGAAAACTAAGGCCTTATCAGCCTATTAACAACTACAGTTGGAATCGGAGTCCCCTGCAGGATCTATTTCAAGGCCTAATACATATCTTGTAGGAATTCTTCTATAAGATCTTCTATAAGATCAGTACGAGCCATCAGAGGTTAGCCCCTCCTAATTGTGCCTTTTCAATACACTACATAAATGCCATCAAAGAATGGCAGACATTACTATCTGAGCAATTTTGTTTGTACTCTTCCCCTGTAAGAAAATATTTGACTTAGTGGAATTGAAAACATTGAAACAACCATGGGAAGGTGAGGAATTTTAAAAAATACACACCTTTCACTGCATAAAATACAAAGGAGGGAATTTTAAACACTGGCACACTTCTGAACACACTTCTCACTGGTACTCCCACGTTGATTGATGTTACAATGAGAGAATGGAACAGCCTCAGATCTGTATAAGCAGCAATAAATTCATATGTAGAGAGCATCGATTTATTTATTTAGTAAAGGTCCATAACAGTTTCTTACTTGGCAAATTGTCTTTCTTCTCTGCCTATGCTCTTACTAGCATACCTAAAAATCTACCATGCCTGGGTTTTGCTTAAGAAAAGTCCAGCAGACTACATTCAAATTCACCTGCAACATTTTCCCCTCTCTTGCTTCCTGCTTCTTGCTGAGACAAGATTAAAAAATAAATAAATAAATAAAAATCTTAGAGGTAACACTGTACTGCATACGAATGTGAATCGAAATCATCTCAAACTGATACCATAAAGTTACTTCTAGCGCACTTCCTTCCCCTGTTTATCTCACTCACCAATTGAAGACTGCAAGCTTTGGGCATATGATTTCAACACGGAGTATTATAATAATGTAACAGACATAATGCAGTAGCAGAGCCATTGATTTGATATGGTAATGCCTATACTTGTGAGGAACACTTGGCTTACCAGAGAGATTTCTAATTATGTGCACAAACTTCAGAGGTGACATGATGTCAGTACATCCGCGTTATTTTTCTTTTATAATTCCTGCCATCCCAAAGCAATCACATGGCCAGTCTCATATGATAAATAATTCGTCAGTTTTGACTGGCTGTCATGTCCCACCCTCAGGTATGAGTCAGGGGGAGAGGTGACTCAGGTCGGTGGGTCCCCTTGGTTGGAAAACAGTACACACAGTACTTAAGGTCCATAAACAAGAAAAGCAACACCTTTTATTTTGCAGCACAGCCCAATTAATAGATGATTCGGCAGCAGACATATTTACCTTACTTAAGCCTAATTAGTGAATAGTATAACAGAAAAAGTATTTACATAAGGAGTTTGTGGCACATGTAGGATTGTAAGCCTTAAGTTATTACACCACTCACAGAAGGAGGAGCAAAGAAGCAGTGATATAGGAAAGAAAAAGAGAAGGAAGAGAACAAAAGAAAAGAAAGTGAGGGATCCCACCACTCTTATGGCTCCGCAGCGTGGATGACGGGACTTGCAGTCTGAGCCCAGTGATGTGTGGCCTCTGGCCTCCATCATCTTTGCCAAGTCTTGGGAAACGGGAGAGGTGCCTGAGGACTGGAGGAAAGCAAATGTCACTCCGGTCTTCAAAAAGGGCAAGAAGGAGGACCCGGGCAACTATAGACCGGTCAGCCTCACCTCCATCCCTGGGAAAGTGATGGAACACCTTATCCTTGGGGCCATCTTAAGACATATCAAGGATAAGAGGGTCATCAGGGACAGTCAACATGGCTTCACCAAGGGGAAGTCGTGTTTGACCAACCTCATAGCCTTTTATGAAGACATAACAAGGTGGACTGACGATGGCAGAGCAGTGGATGTGGTCTACCTTGACTTCAGCAAAGCATTTGACACCGTCTCCCACAGCATCCTCACGGCAAAACTGAGGAAGTGTGGACTGGATGATCGGGTAGTGAGGTGGACTGCAAACTGGCTGAAGGAGAGAAGCCAGAGAGTTGTGATCAATGGGGCGGAGTCTGGTTGGAGGCCTGTATCTAGTGGAGTGCCTCAAGGGTCAGTTCTGGGACCAATACTGTTCAATATATTCATCAATGACTTGGATGAGGGAATTGAGTGTACTATCAGCAAGTTTGCTGATGACACCAAGCTGGGAGGAGTGGCTGACACGCCAGAAGGCTGTGCTGCCATCCAGCGAGATCTGGACAGGCTAGAGAGTTGGGCGGGGAAAAATTTAATGAAATATAACAAGGGGAAATGTAGAGTCTTGCATCTGGGCAGGAACAACCCCAGGTTCCAGTACAGGTTGGGGAATGACCTATTAGAGAGCAGTGTAGGGGAAAGAGACCTGGGGGTCCTGGTGGACAGCAGGATGACCATGAGCCAGCACTGTGCCCTTGTGGCCAAGAAGGCCAATGGCATCCTGGGGTGTATTAGAAGGGGGGTGGTTAGTAGGTCCAGAGAGGTTCTCCTTCCCCTCTACTCTGCCCTGGTGAGACCTCATCTGGAATATTGTGTCCAGTTCTGGGCCCCTCAGTTCAAGAAGGACAGGGAACTGCTGGAGAGAGTCCAGCGCAGGGCCACAAAGATGATTAAGGGAGTGGAGCATCTCCCTTATGAGGAAAGGCTGAGGGAGCTGGGTCTCTTTAGCTTGGAGAAGAGGAGACTGAGGGGTGACCTCATTAATGTTTATAAATATATAAAGGGTGGGTGTCACGAGGATGGAGCTAGGCTCTTCTCAGTGACAACCAACAGTAAGACAAGGGGTAATGGGTTCAAGCTGGAACACAAGAGGTTCCACTTAAATGTGAGAAGAAACTTCTTCTCAGTGAGGGTGACAGAGCACTGGAACAGGCTGCCCAGGGGGGTTGTGGATTCTCCTTCTCTGGAGACATTCAAAACCCGCCTGGACGCCTTCCTGTGTAACCTCACCTAAGTTTTCCTGCTCTGGCAGGGGGATTGGACTCGATGATCTTTTGAGGTCCCTTCCAATCCCTAACATTCTGTGATTCTGTGATTCTGTGATTCTGTGTCCCACGTCAAGGATGCTGGGGTTAGTAGTTCGGGAGCACAGCGTCCTCAGGTATCCGGTCCAGTTCCTGTGACAAGGCTGGTGGACGAAGTGGTCCTCAGGATGGTGGGTTCCCTGTCAGTGCTGGTTTAGGTGAGCCTTTTATAGCCCTCTGGGTTGTCCGCTTGTGTAATTTTTGTCTTTTTTCTTTTGTCTTTCTTTTGTTACTGAAAAAAAGATAGAAAAGTCTTGGGGGTGACTGCAAAAGACAGACAAGTTTTGGGCCATCTTGAAGGGTCTCAGCTTTTGTCCTTGTGCCATTCTGGATCTATCAGAAGGTGGAGCTATGTGCCCTCCAGCACATCCCTCACCTCCTACTGTCAGCCAGCCAGCCTTTGTCTGTGGCTCCTTAGCTTGTTGTTGCTATGTAAATCGCAATTCACCTTATCCCGAGTGTCTCATCTCATGCTACAATGTTTAAGGCATGATTCTTTTCAGTCTTTGACACTAGCCCACAAAGAAATTTTGGACAAACATATACAGTCAAGCTTTTTGGTATACACTTAGACACAAACAAAATCCCAGACCATGCTTTTTTTTACAATTCATGAAAAAGAGGTTAAAATGAAAATAAGAGCATTTTTTGACTCAGACTCCTCAAATATCCAGCAACAACCAAAGATGTCCTGCAACAAAGAATCCAAATATTCTCTTTGTTGCAAAAATATAAATTAGTAGCCTTTACTGACAAGGTAAAACAGTCCATTTCAACAGAACAGCTAAAATTTTACTGTACCTTTGGAAAAAATTGTTTCAGTTCCACAGACTTACTGACCAGCTCCTTTCATCTCTGACCCAGAAGGCACAATTCCACAACGTGTCAGCTTCCAGAAAAAACAGCAGCAGCAATAAACCAATCCATCAGGATTCCCCAAAAATACATTTTACTCAGTAAATAGCACCTTTTGCAAGCCTTCTTTTAAATTATGAAGTTGCATTCTTTCAAGATCCATAGCACATACAAGTTATGCATGCACACACCAGGAGAAGTGTTCAGAGGAACTTGCCAAATTGCACTAAAAATATGGCTGACATAATTACTGAGTAAAGCCATTTTTAAGTAGCAGTGTCTTCTCTGTGCATAATCCCTCCACCTGCTTCTCATCTACCAGGGACTCTGCATATTTGGCAACATAGGAAAGAATGAATAGGAGCTAACTCAGGCCTTGTTTTCAGGCATCTTGGCAGTCACAGTAAAAACTCAGGCCCTCAAGACATGTTCTTTTATTACAATTTGAGGACCACTATTAATCTGTAAAGCGTGAGAAGATGGACTGCGTAATAACCACAGAATCTGCTTTAAAAATACACTCCTGCATATGTGAGCACCAAACAAAGTACCAAAAAGTAATAAATTACTATTTCAAGTTAATATTGGAGAATATAAAATATTTTTTCCAGACTTTCTTCTACTGTGACTTAAAACTTCATATCAGCAAAGTTTTAAACGTTTTGTTTGAGACTGAAGAGCCCTGACTAAAGTTCAGACTGCTTGGGATCAAGGGGCAGAAGGGAAACAAGGTTCGTGCTCTTCCCTAAATATTCCATTAGGTTGGATTTTACCATGTTTAAAATAATACAATACAATTAGCATCTACTGTTTGGCCATACAGACTTTAGCGAGGCTAGGCATCATATAGGCAACGACCAAAAAACCTCTTAGTACAAGCATCTTTGAGATCTCAGTCTAGGAAATCAGGGGTGGAAGTGACCAAGCAGTGCAGGTCTGTTAGCTGAAAAAGACCTATATGCCTGTCAGAACAGTTGCTTGCAATAGTGTGAAACTCTGCCATCCCTGTTCCACCCAAAGCCCTGTTGCAAATACCTGAAGCAAGCCCGACCTGGAGGCCAGGTTGGGTGTCCCTCACAGACTGGTACACAGACTGGTACCCCTGCATGGATACCACCCCTCCTCCTCACACAATTATGTGTGTGGCTCTACCCAAAAAGCTATCTTTTCTTCTGGTGAGCATGTGGGTCAGTCTAACCCGCAGCAGTGGAGGAGGTAGAGCTATACACTGCATGAGCTTGAGGGGAAAGAGAAAGCTCATGGGGAACAAGTGATCCTAGAGCAGACCTACCTGGTATAAGCTCCTGATAAAGAGCTTTGCCTAAAGGCTTAACACAGATAGACAGCTTTTCTCTGGTCAGGACTGCTGCAGAGATTTTACATGATACATCCCTTGTGCTTCAGAGAAAATCTCACCTGAGCTTCTCAATTAAAGACTGCTTTGAAAGAAGGCCTTCACTCCCATGTGATTTCACAGCTATAAGAAACAAAATCACCAGCATAAATTTGACTGACTAGTAAAAAACTGTCTCTGTTAAGCAACAGGGCCCTGCACACCAATCCCATTAGTTGCTCTATCCACACAGAAGCAAGCACTCAGCCAGCACTGTAGGCGCAATTATCCACAGGAATACAAGTATTGCTTGCTCACGGCAGTAAAAGGAGGCCAAAATACGCATCTTACATGGTGGCTGGCAGCTGCTAGAAAGCACACAAATATAAGCTCTCACTGTGGCAAAGGGTTAGAGGACACAGAAGGAAATGTAAATAAACCATCCTTGAAAAGCTACCCTAAATACAGCAAAAAAATTATTTTTTTTCAATGCACGAACTGATGCCAATCCACAAAAGTTCCCTTTTCAGCAGTTGCCAGGATACATTTCCCCTTTGGGCAGACGGTCTGAAATCTGAGCCCATCATGAATGAGAATATGCAGCTTTACTGGAGCACCCTAGAATTCTGTTCAGGGAAATTAATCATCCTCAGCACCTTCGCAGATACAGTTTATCCCTTTAGCAGTGACCTACATACTGCACAGACTATGTTTCAAAACAATGTGACGTTTAAATCAAAACTACCCAACTCCCCACTCCCGCCGTTCATTCCCAGTGCATGAATGACGGATTGACTGGTTGCCCTTAGAATAATGTTACTTAGTGGTACTCCTCTGGATTATTTGCACCACAGTTTAGGATTGCCCTGAACTGCAGATGTGAAGTTTCAATTACATACCAGCTGTATCTAAAAGTGTATAGGTAAGGTGGTGCACAATGCTTTTTACTTTTTGACAGGGAATATTTTCAAGTAAGGCAGTTATTGTATGTACTGTAATTTTGGAATTCAGAGTCAAACTTCCAAAGAGCTTATGGAAAATGAGGCAACCAAACCAAAGTGACCATCACTGAGAGCTGAGCACCTACAAGACACCTTTGCAACTTTGAAGAATTGCCATCCTGGGGAGGGTCTTCCTACTACTACACAACTGGTACACTGTGCCACTCCTCACGTCACATCCCAAATCAGCAAAGAATGATGAGCTGGACTTAGCTACGCTCAGTGCTTTACACCACCATCACCTAAACCTTTCAGCAAAGCAATCCATCTCCAACCAGCATGTAAACTCCTTATATCAGTTACTGCTACTGCAGCAGCTCTGGACCATGTGCTGCTTTTCAGGAATCACAGAATGTTAGGGATTGGAAGGGACCTCGAAAGATCATCTAGTCCAATCCCTCTGCCAGAGCAGGAACACCCAGATGAGGTTGCACAGGAATGTGTCCAGACGGGTTTTGAATGTCTCCAGAAAAGGAGACTCCACAGCCTCCGTGGGCAGCCTGTTCCAATGCTCCGTCACCCTCACCGTGAAAAAGTTTCTTCTCAAATTTAAAAGGAACCTCCTGTGTTCCAGTTTATACCCATTGCCCCTTGTCTTACCATTGGTTGTCACTGAGAAGAGCCTGGCTCCATCCTCATGACTCTCACCCTTTACATATTTATAAACATTAATGAGGTCACCCCTCAGTCTCTTCTTCTCCAAGCTTAAGAGACCCAGCTCCCTCAGCCTTTCCTCATAAGGGAGATGCTCCACTCCCTTAATCATCTTCATGGCTCTGCACTGGACTCTCTCAAGCAGTTCTCTGTCATTCCTGAGCTGAGGGGCCCAGAACTGGAGACCAGATGTGGTCTCACCGGGGCAGAGTAGAGGGGGAGGAGATGGATGGCAGCACAGACTTCTGGCGTGTCAGCCACTCCTCCCACTAGATATAGGCCTCCAACTAGACTCTGTCCCATTGACGACGACTCTCTGGCTTCTTTCCTTCAGCCAGTTCACAGTCCATCTCGCTACTTGATCATCCAGTCCACACTTCTTCAGTTTAGCAGCGAGGATGCTGTGGGAGACTGCGTCAAATGCTTTGCTAAAATCAAGATAGAGCACATCCACCACTCTGCCATCATCTAGCCACCTCGTTATGTCCTCAAAAAGTCCATGAGTCTGGTCAAGCATGACTTCCCCTTGGTGAAGCCATGCTGACTGCCCCTAATGACACTCTTATCCTTGATATGCCTTGAGATGGCACCAAGAATAAGTTGTTCCATCACTTTCCCAGGGATGGAGGTGAGGCTGACCGGTCTATAGTTATCCAGGTCCTCCTTCTTGCCCTTTTTGAAGACTGGAGTGACATTTGCTTTCCTCCAGTCCTCAGGCACCTCTCCCATTTCCCAAGACTTAGCAAAGATGGGGAGTGGCCTAGCAATGACTTCAGCCAGCTCCCTCAGCCCCTGCAGGTGCATCCCATCTGGACCCATGGACTTATGGATGTCCAGATTGCTTAACTGGTCCCTAACCCAGTCCTCGTCAACCAAGGAAAACTCCTCCATTGCCTGCCTTCCTCTGGGGCCTCAGGGGTACGGGGCTCCTCAGGACAGCCTCCGGCAGTGTAGACAGAAACAAAGAAGGCATTCAGTAACTCTGCCTTCTCTGTATCTTCTGTCACCAGGGCACCCAGCCCATTCATCAGTGGGCCTACATTGCCTCTAATGTTAGTTTTACCTGCCACGTATTTCAAAAAGCTCTTTCTGTTGTCCTTGACCCCTCTCACAAGATTCAATTCTAAGGAGGCCTTAGCTTTCCTGGTTGCCTCTCTACATCCTTTGACAACAGCCTTATATTCTTCCCCAGTCGCCAGCCCCTCCTTCCATGATCTGTAAACTCTCCTCTTCCACTTGAGCTTACCCAGCAGTTCCCTGTTTAACCACGCAGGTCTCCTGGCTCCCTTCCTTGACTTCCTACGTGTCAGGATACACTGATCTTGAGCTTGGTAGAAGCAGTCCCTGAATGTTAACCAACTATCTTGGGCCCCTTTACCTTCAAGCAGCCTTGCCCATGGGACTTCCCCTAGCAATTGTTTGAAAAGGCCAATGTTGGCCCTACTGAAGTCCAGGATTGCAATTCTGCTTGGTATTCCGATCCTGCCACATGAGATCCCAAACTCCACCATTTCATGGTTGCTGCAGACAAGGCAGCCCTCAACCTTTATCGCTTCAACCAGATCCTTCTTGTTAGTAAGAATGAGATGCAGAGCGCTCCTCTCCTAGTAGGCTCATCCACCATTGGCATCGGGAAGTTATCATCAGTGCACTGGAGGAACCTCCTGGACTGTGGCTGGCTGGCTGAGTAGTCATTCCAACAAACATCAGGGAAGTTAAATTTCCCCATGACAACCAGGGCCTGTGACTTTGAGGCCACTCTCAGCTGTCTGTAGAAGGCCTCATCAACTTCCTCACCCTGATCTGGTGGCCTGTAATAGACACCCACAACAGTATCTCCCCTGCCAGCCTGCCCCTTAATTCTCACCCACGGACTCTCAACTCGCTCCTCAACTGCACCTGGACAGTACTCTATACATTGTAGTTGCTCTCTCACGTAAAGAGCAATGCCACCACCACGCCTGGCTGGCCTGTCTTTCCTGAGAAGGACATAGCCATCCATGACCACATTCCAGTCATGTGAGCTGTCCCACCATGTCTCTGTAATTGTCACCAGATCATAATCTCCTGACCGAACACAGGTTTCTAACTGCTCCTGCTTATTCCCCATGCTGCGTGCATCGGTGTACAGGCATTTCAGGGAGCGAGCTGAGTACTACCAATTTCACCCTAGTGGGTTGGCAAGCCTCTTGGTTTTCATCAATTCTAGAGTGCTGCCCCACTGGTGCAAGCCCAGCTATAACCCCACTCTCCTTCAAATCTAGTTTAAAGCTCTCCAAATGAGCCCTACTAATTCCTGTCCCAGCATCCTTTTGCTCTTGTGAGACAAACCTTTCCCACGTATCACTGTCTGGACTGGTGTCTTGTAAAACCAGCCATTATCAAAGAACCCAAAGCCCTGCCTGTAGCGCCAGTTTTGTAGCCAATCATTTATGAACTGAATTTTTCTATTCCATCCCACATCGCCACCCGAAAATGGAAGGGGGGAAGAGAAAAATCACTTGTGCCCCAGACTCTTTCACCAACCATCCCAAGGCCTTGAAACCTTTCTTCATTCCCCTCAGGCTACGGGATGCAGCTTCCTCCCCACCTGTCTCGAAGATCAGCAGTGGGTAGTAGTCCATTGGGTGCACCAGGTTGGGGAGTGCCCTGGTGATATCCCTGATCCGTGCTCCCGGTGGACTACATACCTCCCTATGATAGGGGTCAACTCTGCATATTGGGCCCTCTGCCTCTCTCAGAAGGGAATTGCTTACTACAATTACCCTTCTTTCTTTCTTTCTTATCAGAGGCAGTCTTGAGGTGTGGAGTCAACCGCCTCTTCCTATGTGACCTTGTAGGCGGGCCTTGCACCACATCCTCACCTATCTCTTCTTCAAGATTCAGGGCCTCAAACCTATTACAGAGGGGCACCTGGGGAAGCAAAGCAGGTAGGGAGGGGGGTTGGCTGTGACACAGAACTGGAACTCGCTTCCAACCCTCCTCATCATTTTGGTCCCCTGCCTCTGCCTGACAGCAACAGGACAGGGGCTGTCTTGGGTCTCCCCCCTCTGCCCGACAGGGCGGGGGGTCCATCACCTTTTGGAGGCTATCTCCCTGGGACCCTTCTGACTGGCACGCCAGGGAATTACTCTACCAGTCGATCTCCTTTTTGCACTCTTTGACAGTCCTCAATCTCTCGACCTCCTCAAGTTCCACCACCATGCTGAGCAGATCTTCCACCTGCTCACACCTCATGCAGGTGGAATGCTGCCTCCCTCCCCCGGCAGCAGCAGCCTCTGGCACTCCCGGCAGCCAGAGACCTGAACAGCCACGGTTCAGGGCAGGCTCTCCGTCTGGTTCGCCACAGTCTTTTTGCGTCAAGCTCTCTGTCTGGAGGAGACCATAGTCAGATGCAGTCTGGGACACTGCCAATAGATGAGATAGTCTAACAAGCAAGGAGTGACAACCTCTGCACCCTGCTGCACGAGCTACCACACCCGCTGCTGCAGCACAGCGTGGGTGGTGCTCACTCGCTTCACAAGCTGGTTGCCTATCCCAGCGCCTGGCGGCCAGCGACGCGTCGCTGCCCTCTCTGAGACTTTGTCAAGGCAAGGGGCGGGTGTGTGACCGCTATCACCGTGGTAACGCCCACACCACATCAGCCGCTCTCGCAAGGGCTGCCGGGTGCTTCCGGGTCGCAAAATCGAAACCCAAAAACCGAAAAACCCGCCTGTACCACAGGATCTGCCAATCTGCGGTTCCGGCCGAGCTGGCTCCGATCAGCTGACCTTGGGGCACTGCAAGTACTGCTCTTTTCCTCGTGGTCCTTGCCCTTGGCAGAAGCACCGAGTGAGAGAGTGCTACACACTTGTTCAGCTTCAGAAACATCCCTTGCAGTTTTATTTCAGCAGCATTACTACAGTGATTAGGTCATGCTAGCAGATGAAACACCAAGTCCTGACTGGGCTCAGGACGAGGCACTGCCAACCCATAAATGAAATTTGAGCTCCGTGTGCAAAAGTAGTGAAACCAACCATGATAAACCCCTACATTCCTGAAATGTTCCTTCACAGCAGAGATGGCCATAACTGGAACCCTTACATAGTTGGAAAGTTTAAGCCCAGACATGTTTTATTGTCTGTGTTCTTCCTTACCTTTCAGCCAAGTCTTGCATTCTCTATATACTCAAAAGCTATTGAGATTCTTAGGTTTTTAAAAAGAAAGTATTGTTGGAACCCCAAACGCTTTCTTGACTTCTGGGCAAGCGGTCTACTAGCAATTTAATGAAGAAAAAACAAAACAAAAACACAACCTGTCATTGCTGGTTTTATTTTCCGAGACTGAACCTCGAATCATTGACAAGGTACAATTGCTAGTAAAAAACACTAATCCCAAGACAGGCTTCCTAACAAGCTGTGTCACACACTTTTTTTTATAGCCAGTTCCTATGCATTTCAATTTAACTTATGCTCAGGAAACAGATTTTTTTTAAAAAAACAAAACAACCAAACAAAAAGACACAGACACAAATGGAAATGTATGTAACATCAAAAACCACTAGAATAGTATTGCAACATATACTGTACTTTACAAAATATTCATTTAGCAAAATACTTTGATTAACAGCTAAAAAAAAAAAAAGAAAAAAACCCCCACAAAATCATCATTAATATCAGATAAATGTAACACTGCCCAAGGCAAATTCTGACAAACAGAACCACAGAATCACTAGGGTTTGGAAGGGTCCAGTGGAGATGACCCACTCTAACCCCTCTGATCAAAGCAGGGTCAACTACAGCATATTGCTCAGGACTGCATCTAGTTGGCTTTTGAATTCTCTCTGATGATGGAGAGTCCACAACCTCTTTAAGCAACCTGTTGTGAGAGTATTCAACCACTTCCACAATACTGGTGTGGTTTTTTGGTTTTGTTGGTTTTTTTTGTCGTCTTTTGTTTTGTTTGTTTTGTGGGGTTTTTTGATTGTTTGTTTCAGGGTTTTGTGGTTGTTTTATGTTGTGTTTTCTTTTTTCCCCCTTACATATAAAAATAACTTCCTCTATTTCAATTTTTGCCTAGTGCCCCTAGACCTGTCTCTGGCCACTGCTAAGAAGACCTCAGTCTTCTTTACTTCTCCCCATCACATATTTATATACAGCAATAGGATCCTCTTGAGCCTCCACTGTTCCAGCCTGAATAGTCTCAGCTCTCTCAGTCTCTCCTCATATGATAGATGGTCAAGTCCACCATCTTTGTGGGTGGTCACTTTCCAGTATGTCCATGTCCCTCTTGTACCAGAGAGTCCAGAACAAGAACAACACCCAAGTAGATGGGAAGGATCACCTCCTTCACTCTCCTAGTGATGCTTTCCTAATAAAGGCCAGGATACTGCTGGCCCTTCTTTGCCATATTGCTGGCTCACATTCAACTCTCATTGCTCTCTAGGACTTCCATCTTGGAAATTACCATAGAGATCAATGGAAGTTACTAAGCAGACTCTAATGCCTTCTGAATTCTTTCGTGTTTTTGTTTTGTTGTTGTTTGTTTTGTTTGGGGTTTTTTCTCATGCAAGTTTGAATTGGCCCAATTTTTAGGGGCACCATGTCCCTATTTCCAGTGGAGAAAGACCACCGAAAGCCTGAAACTTTCAGGCTAACTCCCAAACTGGAATCTCAAAACTAGAGAACTAAAAATAAGTTGCTTCTCCTAAAAACCTGTGTGATTACGGTATAATTTCATTGTCATAGTCCAGCAGGCAGCCTCATCACAAGAGAAAAAAACAAGCTTCACAGATAGGAAGCAAGACAGCAAGTCAAGCAGAGCTTGCACCATCTTTATCAAAATCATTTTATTTACATAAAATAATAACCATGCAAATTATGTTAAGTAAAAAGAGGTCAATCTGGTTACATTTTCACAAGATAAAAACTGCCCAAGTACAATATACAAGTGCTAATTGTAGTACTCTCAACTCAACTGCATTGTTCACTTCTGTAGCTTGTGGCTTTAGGTCCATCTTATTAAAGTGCTGTATCTGTACAGAATTAGATCAATACACTGGACTTTATCAGCTGTGAACACATTACGGCAGTGTGCACATAGTAATGATTTTTGGGTTGCTTCAATTGTATCATTTCAGCAAAAGCCTTCTTAAGTACCTATAATAACCTATCCTTAACTATGCATCCAGTCCCTATACTGCAGTAGTTATTTCACCCACACCTCAGACAGACCACTCTATATCCCCTTCTGCGTATAGCTTCATATTTCTGCCTGAGAAGGAAGTGGAATGAGTCCATAGCCACATATCACTCACCAAGCAGACCTTTTCTCTCTGTTTCTTGGATAGTAGCCACCGCATAAACCAGTCTCCTCTCCCAGGTGTTCGGAGTAGAGGATTCTGGAAACAAAACCATTCACACCACATTTGATACCTGCATGGGTGGGCCAAGGAAGAAGTACCCCATGCCTTCCCCCCACATCCATTTCGCACTGCCCCAACAGGCAGTCTCAGTTTATCTAACCAAAAGCTACTGCTACCAAGACTTCTGGTATGAATTTCAAATGGAAGCTCCCACCAGATGGGCCAGTGGTTCCTGTACAGCGAATCCACTTACTTTAGTGGGAGCTTATATTCACCTGTACCAAACGGCAGACTCAAGTTGACATTCAGAGCAACAGTGTCACACCCACCTGCTTTTACGGAGCTTCTTTCAGAAAAGGGGTTGCTCAGAGAACTTCACCACACAGCACAAAATTAATGCAAAAAATAACAGATTTTCCAGTTAAGCCAAAGCAAATGTGATTGAGAAAACCTTTTCTGATGAATAAGTAGAAGATAATGCACATAGGCCAAGGTTAATTAAGATAACAGAAAGGCTGCTATTTATTTCAAAGAATTATATGCATCAGCTTTTTTAGTTTTTCAAACTAGCACACTAAGTTGCTAATTAAAAAGCAAACACTGTGCCTTGAGCATTTTTGAACAGGAACGAGACACCTCTCAGTAATTTATCTTCCAAACCAACAACAATACTTATAGCTATAGTTACACCTGCATATAGGGATGATTTAACACAACATACATAGAGTAATTTTTTTTCTAGGGCTCTCTCATGAGCAATGAGACAGTAAAACTTTACACATTTATATTCTGCAATATACCCACATGCAATATGAAACAAATGTCATCCTAGCAACAAGAAAAGCACAGAGTTAGTGGGGAGAAAGGCAGAATCCTAGTAAATCACTTCTTTCTCCTTTCAAACAGTTAACTGCAAAACACATAAAACTGAAACACATAAAAATGGCATGTAGCAAACAGTAAAACATAATGGAAGTTTAACTGTTAAATGAATAATAACTCTAGCCAATGTGGCTATGATTTCATGCTTTTCCACTGTAAAAAAAGAGGAGTCTGTCCACATTTCATAACTCCAGAGGGAATGAGTTCCACATTTTCAGGATTGCTCAGAGCAGTAAGCTAGTCCACCCTCGCTTGAGGTACTCATCACTGCAAAGAAAAGCTACAGTGTGCCACAGCTGCAGAGTCTACTAGACTACTCAGTGGCACTTGGAAAAAAAGTCATACCATGCCACAGTTCTAGGGCTGACGACAAACATCTCTTTCAAACCACATGTGCAGAAGTTAGATACACCATTGCATAACATGGGATAACTTGTGGCTCAGTTTTCAGAAGTACCAGATGAAGCAACCCTTATTACCACTGCTCAGATCCTCTCCTTTGCAGTCTCTTCACAGCATCAAGCTAGCTACTGGGCAACCACAAGTTAAAGCTAATCAAGGAGGTGATCCACCTGAAATATTTTCCATGAATTTCTGTAAGGAAATGTGTGGAGACTGCAGGGACAGTGCAGACACAGTGATGTCAACACCCACTTAAAGAGCAATGCTCCCAAATATTTACATGGTCATAGTGATACCAAGGTTTGCCCAGAATAAACAGCCTGATGCTATTTTTGGCTCTGGAGGTATTTAGCTGAATTAGCAAGGTGCTACAGGGAACTGGATGCCCACTACCACTTTCCCTTCTTTCTGCTTTTATGACACAGTTTGTCATAGGAATACCTGTCTCTGTTCTGGAAGGAAGCAATAGCCAAATTCTCACACCTGATTGACCAGGAGAGAAATGTGTATCCATTAAACGAACATTTTGGGAGAGCTTGTGCTTCAATACAGTTTAGCATCCTCCCAGCTCTTTTCACATGGATAGATAGTAAGGAAAGGATTTGGTCTAACTGACCTACCAAGACAGAAGAGAAGACAAGAAAATGGAGGCTCTGTCCAATACTCTGATCACCCGGACTCTCCCTCTCGCTTACAATTTTATTGTCCCTCTTTTTATTACACTACTGCTTTTGGATTTGTTATGGAATAATGCCTATCCCTTTAACTTTCAGAGATAACTGCTAAAGGGCAAATTTAACTTAACCTAAGACGACTGTTTCCCTTGTTCCACACTCTCCTGCCACAAAAGGAAAGCATTAATGGACATCTAGCAGTCATACCGAGAGTGATGTTTTGGAAAAATATTTCATTCTGTTTAACTATTATACTATTTAAAAAATGTGTGGCACACTCCATCTGCAGTCCCACAAAAAGCTATTTTATTTATGTGTTACCCTCCCCCAGCTTTTGTACAATGAAGCACATCATTGTGAGAGCACGGTATTTTCCTGATACAGAGAGGGTGCATATCACAGATTCCCGAGCTGCACAGTGAACACTTCAGAGGGGTGCACCACTATACCTACATAGTGAAATCTGCTGCAAAAATTGCTGTTAGTCACATAAACAATGATCTTGCAGATGAAGCCTGAAAAGTGTATGACATCCTTTGTGTAACATCTATTAAATACCTTAGGATGAAGGCATAATAAAATGAAAATCCTATAAAAGTTTATGATTTTAATAGTTTCAGTTACTAAGTTCAGTTTTCTGGAGACTTGGCAGGTTTTCCTGGAATAGACTGTGGCATCTGAAACCTTTTTTTTTTTTTTTTTTGGGGGGGGGGGGGGGGGGGGCGGTGCGTGTGTGTGTGTTTTTTTTTTTTTTAACTTAGCTATTTCAACCCGCAATGAATAGTGTCAACATATGACATTTAGAATTAACCCTGAAATCCTGGAACAGTCTGATGATCAAAAAAACCAGAATGCAGAACGCTTCAGTCTTCTTTAATCCTGTTTTAATAACTAGATCTCACTGCGTTAATATATTATACTGTATCAACCCACCAATTGCTGACACACTCCAAGAGCAAAACGGAAAGGCTTTTTACTGCAATATTTCACAAGAGTTTTATACGGGCTATAAAGCATTCTTGCTGTCTAGATCAAAACATTTGGGTCGGTGTTTTCATTCTATTGGTATCTGCATTAATATCTTTCATTAATTACAAATCAGCTGCTCATTGCAGGGACCTCAAATGCTTTTAACCTCACAAATCCAGGGCATTTTGATTAAAAAGAATAAATTCCATGAAAAAAAAAAAATCACAGTCCCCCTACTTTTTTTTTCTAGTAGTTCAGATGTCTGGACCGACTGCACATTCTAGTACTTTGGAAAGGAGATTCTGCTTCATGTAATAGCTAAAGGAATGTTCCATTGTCATTGCTGGTGGGGATGCAGATGGCTCTAATGAATTTAAAAAACAACTCCAAAAAATGAAGTCACCTAAAAACCTCATGTCTTCTGAGTATTTTTTAATCTCCAGGCAACGCAGTTCTACCTTATCTACTTATAGCAAAATCTCTTCAGCAGCAAACAAAACCAAATATTGGGTGCATTAACATAAAATATTATAAACTCGTTTAAACCGTCCTTGCTTAAAAAAAATCATCTTCTCGTTTTCCTGAGCTGTTCCTTGGTCAGCAACATAGTATAGTAGGTTAAAAGTGCTTCCTGAACATGACATTAATATTCACAGCGCCATACAAACAAGTCAGCAGAGCATCCAGTAACTTGTCACAAACACACTGAAGGCAGATTCTTAGGTATTTCAATTCGGGTCATGTAGCTCAGACAGCCATACTGCAGGGAACTGAGTCCAAAGCCAGACTAGGCCCACAGGGTTTTAGGTTTGCCCAACACCAAAACAATTATGTAAACATAATGGGATGGAAACTGCCCTCATCTGACATTATGTATTTCTGTTCTATCTAGCACAGTTGATGACTAAATACTAAGAAAATGTGCATGCAAATAGGACAGAAAATAGAAAAAATATCTTTTTACTCTAAGAGCTGAATTAATAACTAACCATGCACACTGCTGCTGAAGCTGCGATACCTTTTGACAGAGAATGCAACGCCTAGCAAAAATTACTAAAAAGGCCATGCCTATTTTTAGAAGTCTAAAACTGGTACTTGCTTGCCCTGCCAAGCGCACTTTGTGACTTTTTAATTTTCTGTGGTAGCACAAAGTTCACAGGCAGCACACTGCCCACAAGCCACAATCCAAACCCATTTTTCACTTATGTATTACAGTATTCTGGCTGTACTTCACCAACTATGTTCCATGAGATCCACCACAGAGGTGGCTGTGATCAGGGAACTCGTAAAGACACCCCTTTTGACATGTATTTTAGTTCATCGTAACTAAGAGAATCATTAGAATTGGTCTGTCTTTTTCTGGTAAGGAAGCATGGAGGAATCAGAGTTGGTAATCAAAGTTGCTTAAGCTGTTTCTCACTTTTTTTGAAACAATATGTTTCTCATTAATAGTAAAATGTAGATGATCTGAATAAAATATGCAAAAGAATCAGGTTAAAAATCTGAAAATTGGGTGCTTAAACTGTGAAACATCAGAATTTTTGTCATATTCTTTTTCTCCAATTCTGTTGCCTGTAATGACAACACCAATGGAAACTGTGTGTTAAGTACAGCGGTCCTAACAGATCAACTAATTTTAATAATTATTAGAAATGCACAATAGGACCAGACACTTTTTCAATAGACCTATGTAGTCTAAGAGGACTGAAATCAAGATGTCGTTAATGGGATTTAATGAAGCTCTACAGAAATAATAAAACCTTGACAAATGAAATAACGAGTAAGATTGTGCCAGGTTTCAATACCATTCTACAAAACCTTATCCTAAGGATCTAATTTCCTACTGAATTTGCTCCAGCTATGACCACATGCAGGAAAGGTTATCACACCCTCTGAAGGTTAAAAGCCTTCTCATACAAGAATCTGTAAGGAAATACATTATAAACTCAGGTAATGCCATTTTTCAGGGAGAATGATATTGTGAACTTATTTTACAAACTCCTTTATTGAGGACCAAAGAAAATGAGATGGCTATCAAGGGAGCTTTATAGGCAGTTATAGGAGCAAGAGCATCCACTAACAGTTGCCATTTCATACCTGAGCAAGTGGCCCTGAGAAGCTTATTCCCTGTTCCATTATCGACATTATTTTCCTTTCATTAACTGCTTTTGGGGACACACTCCCAATAGCCTGTCTTACAGATGGTGGAGGCTGCAATGGTTTCAGTGAGACGAGGTCTTTTCACATGCAGAGATGCTGTACCGCAGTGCAGCAGCTATCAATACAAGTCACGTGCCCCTTTGGATCCTTTAACTTAGTCTCAACAGTTCACTAGATAGTGGCAGCCGATTCTTAACTAAGCGCTACCTTCAAAGGACAGGAGGCAAGAAGTCTGCAGTTTCCTTCCTGCTTAAACACTGTGCTGCCAGTATCCCACCATCTTCTTTCACCTCCTTCCCCTTCAAGTGCTACTCCACTCACCAATTGATCTGGTCAATTTAAATTCAACCACAAGGCTTATGTGATGAAACACAATAGTTTTAATGAAATACGAAAGAGTAACAAGGCTAGTCTACCTACCCCATGAGCTCATCTACAACTAACTGTATCACTTGTGCCTGGCCTGTGGCATGAGCACACCAAAAGGCTCAAACTCCGCTCTGGGATTCTTTCTTCATCATCATGTTCTATAAACAAGTAGTGTCTGATTTGATGATCCTGTGCAACATGGAGAAACCTCCAAAGGACAGCTCAAAGGACATCTAGTCTAATACAAGCATGAGAAAATGCTTTTTGACATCCCACAAAAGACAAACAGAAAAAGACCAAAAGCTTTAACTATGTGTGTTCCATAGAAAAATGCTTTAAAGACTGTTACCATTGCCTTCATAGCTTGCGGAAAATAGCAATCACAACAAAACAGAAAAGAAAATAAAAATCTCCAGCTCTATAGAATTTTGCAGAGTTTTTGGCTATGCCTTTGTTTATTCAACACCATACAGGAGATAAAATGGCTGTGTTTCTGAGGCTATGAGGAGGTTTTGGGTCTGAGAACAGCAGAACGCACAAGAAATAGGTAGACAACACTTTTATCCATATTTGATCTGCCATTCAAGCTCCTACTTCTCCTGGACCAATAGGGAGAATGTTAGGGAAAAGCAGGATTGCTGACAGCTCATGTTTGCAATACTTGAGATAAAAAGGGCCTTTTAGTGAGTAGCTGGGGATACGGTTTTAGCAAAGACAAGCAACATGTTCGTAGATGCTGGAAGCTAACATGTCTCTCTGTAACATGGTTCTCCATACTCAGAAGCAAGCCTTCTTCCGGTTACCCAGTCCAAATAAAATACAAATAAAGTGACCACTATGTAGAAATTTCTCCCAAGACAGAAAAAAATCCAAAAATTTTGGTTATACAGAGAGGAGATGGAGACTATACTAAGCACATGCTTCATACTCCAGCAAAGACAGTAATAACATCATTATGGGTCAAAGCTTCCTGCTGGTGCAGAATGTGCTACTGCAACTGCTGTGCAAATGTGTCCACTGGCATCCATCTGTTAGCTGCTTCAGTCTTGGGTGCACAGAAACTTGCTTCTGTAGTCCCCCAACTAAACTCCCACCACCTTTCCTGCGACTTAGCTTTGTCCAAGGAACACAAACATGTGAAGTCTCCAAATGTCACTTGGTGGCTTTATGGGAAATTATTAATTCACTTTGTGAATAACCATGCTGAATTTCTAAAGTAGCAGAAAAAGAAAATGTTTGTATTAACTTGTAAATAAACTCCATTACCCTCTTAAGGATATAACACGAATATGATTATTTTTAAAAAGTGACCCATCTTATCTCCCTTCAGTTTTGAAACATTTTTGAAGATCCTTACCAGTTCAACGCTCTGTTATAACTTCATCACTAATGAAGCATAGATAAAAGATACTTTTTGACTCAGTGCCAGTATGCATGGATAGAATATGGACATATCAACAGAACTGGAACTAGCTCTGCCCTGATTTTCCTCCCATTTCCAGCAGCAAGATCAGGCTCCACACATATTGGCAATGTGTGTTTCTGGGCACTGTGCATGAAAGCATGGTGCCACCTGAGATGGCCCAGTTTTAACTGTGTTATGAAAATATCATTATCATAGTTTCCAGCTTTACTATAGTCAATTCTAATAGCAGCTAATTTTCCACATAAAACAAATTGTACTTTTTCTCTGTATATTGCCAGTCCTTGCAAATTGTACAACTGAGAGTGTGTTTAAGTCATTCAACTAAATCTGACAATAAGGCATAATTTGCTGTAAACCTTTTAATATTTTACCTCATGTTGGTGTCAAGTCTCAGGATAAATAGATGCTTCAATCTGCCTAAATATACAAGTAGTTTGGTTGAAAGAAGCTTGCATTTTTAATAGCCGAAAGCTGACAAGGAAATCACAGAATCACAGAATGTTAGGGATTGGAAAGGACCTCGAAAGATCATCTAGTCCAATCCCTCTGCCAGAGCAGGAACACCTAGGTGAGGTTACACAGGAAGGTGTCCAGGTGGGTTTTGAATGTCTCCAGAGAAGGAGACTCCACAACCTCCCTGGGCAGCCTGTTCCAGTGCTGTCAGCCTCACCATGAAGAAGTTTCTTTTTGTATTTAAGTGGAACCTCCTGTGTTCCAGTTTGCACCCGTTGCCCCTTGTCCTATCATTGGCTGTCACTGAGAAGAGCCTGGCTCCATCCTCGTGACACTCACCCTTTATATGTTTATAAACATTAATGAGGTCACTCCTCAGTCTCCTCTTCTCCAAGCTAAAGGGATCCAGCTCTCTCAGCCTTTCCTCGTAAGGGGGATGCTCCACTCCCTTCATCATCTTTGCTGCCCTGCACCGGACTCTCTCAAGCAGTTCCCTGTCCTCCTTGAACTGAGGGGCCCAGAACTGGACACAATATTCCAGATGCAGTCTCACCAGGGCAGAGCAGAGAGGGAGGAGAATTACTGTTCATAAAATGACAAGAGGCATTTTTCCTGTATACCTGAGAAAAATCAATATAAATGAATAAAGACCAGCCCCACAATACCTACTGTAAGTATAGGCCCATCCTATATGAGCACAGAGCAAAAAAACCCCATATGCATAATTTTGTCAGTTTGTCTCTTCAGCTGTCTTCCATATGCCCAAGTCAAGTGAATATACTGAGAAATACCAGCAAACAGAATGCAAAGGAGGCCTCAAAGGAAAAAGGGAACAAACCTTCCTATCAGACCCAGAGATGAGAATGAAATATTTTTTTTTTTTTCAAAAAACCCCAACACTCTCTGCCTATCTCCCACTCCAGCCATATCTGTGAAAGTTTCACAAAGCATTATGTAATCTGAAAAGGTTGCCTCGAGTTTTCATGAGAGCAAACTTCAAATCATGCAAATAACATAAAATATATAACAACCCCAAAGACGCCTGATCTGATATTCACTTATCAGTGACCTGTATTACCAAATACTGCTGTTCAGGGGCAGCATAACTAGGTTTTGTAAACACGGGAAATGTTCCCTGAACGTTAAGTTCAGGCACAGACTCTCTAGTGTATTAGGTGGGATAACGAGTGCCTGAAGTTTGAAGGCCGCACACTGCAGAGCATGGCTCCGCTCACAGTAAAAGAATGTCATTTCTTTATAGCTGACTGGATTCTCAAAAGGTCACATTTCCAGCAAAATTTGAACTTCTGGTTGACTCCAGCTTTTAGAGGACACTAAGTTCAGGTTTTTATTTTAAACAGTGCTTAAACTAGCCATACATCCTATTAGAGAGAGAGAGAGTAGGAGACTGCTGACATAGGGCGAGATAAAACTGCAGTCTTCATCGTGTTTAATTGCCAGAGAACATCTTGCACTTATCAAACGGAGAGAGGAGGGAGAGGTCATCCTCTGACTCCCCCATCTTTGCTTTCAGAGGACTGTCTCAAAGTGCTGGGTAGTCTCATTTTCCGGCTGTGCTCCCGTCTCAACAATTACATTGAAGAAGTGGTTGCCAAGAGTGGGCAGCACAGGTGGAAATATGACTGGTCACATCGTAATTGCTGTGCCAAGGAGTATATATAGTCAGAAACATAAGTTGGGATCTTTCAGGGTGAAAGCTGCTACACGAATGCATGCTACCGTAGCCAGTGTTTAATTTCAAATAGAACATATTTTTCTAAGAAATAACTGAATCACTGGGGAGTGCTGGAATTAAGTCAGAACATTAGATTCCAGGAATGTTTGCCTGTCCTAGTAGCAATCAGAGTGAGGGCCAGGTTTGGCATCTGAAAGGATTGGTTTTCAGGCTGATAATAGTGCCGCAGTCAAAATGAAAATTGGTCCATCAAATCAAAATCTGGCAATGGTTACCGTGGCCCTGGTAGAACACAGACTTCTTCATGGTCTGTGAATGCAACACACACTGGAAAAAGGCAAACAAATTTATGTTTTATCCCATCTCCAGTTCTGACACAGAAAATTAAAAGACTTCCCATGTTGTTCTTACTTGAAAACATAGAAGGGAAGGCAAAGGACTTAAAAAAACAGGTATGAACAATACTGGACCCCATTTTTTAATTTAATGGAGTATTTTTCAGAAATGAAAAGCATACAACTAGATTACTTGATGCTTAAGTTCATGCTATTTCACTGGCATCATACTGGCAGTGATCTAAGTAGCCATGCAGCTTGTAACCAGCAGAGTGGGTGAAATACTGCACAGAAAAAGTGCTCATCATGTACCAGCTGGGTGGCTACATGCAGTATTAGAGACATCTCCATACAGCCATGGCACAAACTCACAAGGGGTTTTACAGTTCCTATTGTACGTCAACTTCACCAGAAGCAGAGAAAGAATAGAACACAATATGGACTTGGGGCCTGATGGAAATCCTGCTACAGTTTGGATCAGGCTTCCTGGGACTGAGTTTGCAATATATGAAAGTGACCTATAGAAAATGAGCAGTAGGTGAGAAAAATAGTAACTGGTTTTTGCTATCAGAAAGCCAGCCAATGGCTGTCAGAAGAGTTTGTCAACATTCACAGGAATTAAAAACAGGTCCATTCACACCTATTTACAAACAAGAAATAAACACCTGATTCAGAATCAGATATTTAAGATTTACAGACACAAGTCTGGAGGGATTACTCCATATTTACAAGGAACATGAGGACATCCTAAGTAGTTACTGCCTGCAGGTGAGACATGATTAACTGTCAATACGGACATTCTAATTTCATCACAAAAATCCACTTGAAAAAAAACAGCACCAAAACTAGAAGTAAACTCATCCTAAAAAGTAGGTCATCCTCATAGCTGAAGTCTCTGCATTATCTAAAGCGTGGTTTAAGCAAACACATTGCATTTTGCACTTACCATGAGCCAGGAGGGTGCATGCTGTGAGTTCTGGAATTTCATTCTTCTTAACAGTTTCCCTATCTCTGTTTTAACATGAGTATTTCCCCATGAGCCTCCTGCAGTCAGCCACCTTTGCTTTGAAAATACATGTCACAGTAAAAGATGTCTCACAATGCAGATCCTTTCCAGGTATGTTTGTAACATCGCTACATTAAATTGACTATTACTCATAAGGCCAGGCACAGGAGTGCCACATGACTGGTTCACAGACATTGCAGACACACTGTATTGAGTTTGCAAGACATGGACAGTCAGATTTCTCTCTCGTGTCTTTGATCTGCTTTAACCACCTGGAAGCCTGCCTGTGAAGCATAGTGATGCTTAAGATATAGTTGTCACTGACAGTTCATTCTTTTGATCTTGAATACCCAAGACAAGATTGAAGTGGATGCTGCCAATGCTACAAAGTGACATTTTGATCTTGTTTTTCTCTTGCACAGTCAGGGCAATGCTGTATTGCAACAACATTCGGCCTTGTCCAACCCTACATTCCCTCAGCAATAGGGAAGGCATTGACTTTGGCTATCAAAATATACAGATGGAACTGCCCAGATGCTTCAGCCAAAGGCACTGTGAGACAGAAAGCACAAGTGAGACAGATCTAAATTCTGTTTGTTCATTCACACCCTCGCAAAAGAAACCTCCATAGCCAGACATACTGCCTATTAATCTGGTACAGACAACTGTGATGAGAATATCATTTCAATATGCAAAAATGGATACAGCACAAATGTGCTTAATGAAGATAGACATTTGGTCACAGCTGCTACTAAGACTAGATTAAAAGAATAAAAAAAAAAGAAAAGAAAAAAGGAGGAAATTAGAGCATATTTAAATTAGAAGGGGAGATCAAGAGCTTTCTTCTGTGAAGAAATCCCATCCTTGACATCCAAAATATTTAATCCCAACTACCAATGACTCTTCTAGATCCATGGAAGGCATCTTTCGAAAAACACTTGGAGTCTTTGCAGACCAGCAAAGGGCCACCACAACTCTTCTGTGTTTTTCTTGAGTTGAGTCAGGAAATAAAAGAAGTGCTTGCGCTCATGGTGGCTGCTTGTCCACGAAAATTTCAGAATTGCGTACACTCAGAAAATTAGAGACTTTTTAGAGTGAAAACGAATATTACTTACTGAAATTTGTACAGATGGAGTTTTGTGTGTCATGTGTGAAAGGATTGGGGTCAATCTTGTTAGACATAATAGGACTTTATTCATTATGGATGAAAAGATTCAGATCTTACCATTATGCAAGAGGATCAGTTCAGTTGTGGTTTAGACAAATTTACCAGACTCGCAGAAGAGTGACTTTGACTCCTGAGACAAACTAGTTGGCACACTTCAAAAAGCTGCTGGAGTATTTGTATGATGTCAACCCATCTGTTTGACTTATGCAACACAAATATAACTTCCATTATCAAAAGGAATAAATAGCAACTGCTCTTAGCTAATTGAAGAATTATTTGGGCTACCAATCCTTATTGTCAGGGCATAAGCTGATCACCAGTTGGGATCACAAAGAAATCCCCTCTGCTCCAACCCTATCATGGATATAGTATTAGATAATGAACAGTATGTTGAGGAACGGATGATTAACACCTTGCTTTAAAGCATCCAGAAATGGGATATTAGGCCAGATGGACAATTATTTGTTCTACTAAGACAATTCTTCTACTCTTGAAAATACACCATTGTTCACCAGAAATTCCAGATTATTACTGGGTTCAGTGCCATATGAATCACTAACCAGTTTAATTGCTGATATTTAAGCAGATTTTTTATTTTTTGTAGCTCCTGGGATTTCTCTAAGTCAGGCTCTCCTCTGTCACCCTCTCTAATCCACACTGCCAAACTAGGGAATTACCGTCTCTCTTTGTCATGGTGAAGCAGTAAAAACTTTCCTGTGACACAGGATATATAGCCTTGGTCCAAAGCCTTCAAAAAGCTGTCTGGGATACAGCACAATATAGGTGCTGCCACTATGCTCCAAATAAAGAGCCTGAATTGTCTAACAGCTGAAAGCTGCCTTTTTTTGAGACAAGACACTCATGTCAAAGAACTTAAAGAGAATGAGGCAGCAAGTATTCAACCTACATGAAATTATTTTGGCAATGAAACCGATGAAGAAAAACACAATAAAAATTCTGCAAAGAACTTTTCCAAATATTTCTTTGAAAGAATTTGTACACAGTCAAGAAATGTTCGTTCCACACCAGACTCCTATGCCAATCTTTTCTTTCTTCCTTCCTTTTATTTTTATTTTCTGAAGCTAGTACCTTTAAATTTTAAAGTTTTTTATAAGACATAAAGCACGCCTTGCCAATGACTTGTCCCCTACAACTCTGAAAGGTTGGTTTTCATTGTTTTCCCATTATTTTAAAGTATTTTTGGGTTCTAAGATCATCAGAATTTGCATGACTTAACAGTTGCAAGACTCTGCTAAATGTCTGATATGGCAGTGAAAAAATTAGCAGCTTAATTGTCTACACAGAGACTCTAAGGGAAGAGCACAGGCAAAAGTCACCTTGGTAGAGATGAAAAACATCTAGATGACAGTCTCGTGATTGCTCATCTGCATTTGATCATAACGAAATCAGCTGCAGCCCTTGTTTCCTAACACGTAATAGAAATGTTCTGAAAATTTCTATTCCACGTTTTTAAGACTGGATAAGCTTTTTAAAGCTTGATTCTTTTAGGCATCATCTCAATGAAGTTATTGCTAATTGTCACTTATTTCCTTCATGTTCAATGAATTTTAGACAACTGAAAGTAGCTATTAGTAGTTTTAAAAAGACAAAACTGAAGCCAAATACTAAAACTTTCAGTTTGCTTTCAGCTGCTTAAATTGTTACTGGATATTCAATTGTAATTATAATTACATATGATGTGTTTTTTGAACTGTACTAAACCTACAGTTCATTAAGACTCCAGTTTGATTTTGTCCAAATAATGCTTGCCTTTAATTTTGTATAAAATGGGACAGGACTTTTCAAACTGCATTTGCTTCTGGGAAAACGATTTTCTTTTACTTTACACAAAATAAATATCTGCTTACTTGTATTTTATTTGGCAAAAATGTTTTCAGAAAAATGCTTGGGAAGCATTCAGATAATGTCATTTAACCCAAAACTTTACTAGGATATCCTAGTGGTTTTGGAAACCTCCAAGCCGTTCTGAGTTCTATAGTATACACTAGGCTGTGAAATGTATACAATACTGGGAAAAAACATCATGTTAACTTTTAGCCAATGTGTTAGATGAGCACAGGACAAACAGTAATTCATTTAGGAAGATGAAGAGATGAAGTCCAAGCATACCGCATATGCACTTAACTACAACACAAATCAGTGCCACTAAGCTTTTAGCTGAACGCTTAGTTCCTACATGCACCTTTAAGATGGGGACTCCCTGATAGTTTCAGAGCTTGTTTCATGAATTGTATGGACAAAGCAATCCTCCGGTAGTCAGCAATGTCTTGGCTACCAACTTTGAGCCTCTTCTGAAAACTACTTTTGAGCCAGTAAAGCTGTCCCAAAAAATGGAGTTTGCCCTGTTTGAAACAGTTAGTCACCCTGCTTCACAGGACGAAAGACAAATGTTCCCTTGAGACTGGACTCAACACATTGGAATTCTCCTCCCTCTTCATTAATCTCTGAAGTACAACAAATGACATCTTTCAGGGCTAGGAAAAAATCTTTTTTACAAACTGAATCCTATTGTTTGTTCGATTCTTGTGGTTTCACGATGTTGGCTGGAGTTTGGGGACAGTAATGATACAGTAGGATCTAAATCGGTAAGTTGGCTCAAATAGCATCTTCTAGGATAGGAACAGGGATAGTCTTCACCTAAACTGTGCCAACACAAGTGCACAATATGAAATGGTGGGTCAAGTCAGCAGAAAGGCAGCACTACGTGCAAGCTATGGACAGATAGGAGCCAGCCGTGGCACTGCTGGGCATGGTAACACATCACCATTATGGACAAGATAATCATGCTGCCGTAGAGCATGTGAGAAGGGAGCTAAGGCTGGTGCACACTCTCTTCTCAGGAACTAGCCCAGAGCACCTTTGAGAGTTACCTTATAGAAATACTTTTTTTTTTTAATGGAATATAAGGCCAAAAAACCCCCACAACAGTTGGGAAAAAAAAAGGCGGCAGCACAAGATGGTATATGTTTTATAACTAGAGTCAGCACAATAAATATTAATGAAATTAACAACAATCACATTATGCAAGCATTAGATTAATAAAGAGCTCGAGGCTGCTACTCCCCATAACACGGTTATTCTTCTAAAGAATTGTTAGTTTTGGAAGCATTTACCATGCCTGTTCTATTTTTCTGAAAAAGAAAAACATTTATTCTGTTCTTTTTCAGATGAGACATAAAATAACAATCCTAAATAGGTGTGGCCATTAAAAATCATCTGCTATCTTTGGCAAGAGCATGGAGAGCCAGCTCCAACAATCAAGCCAAGTCCTCAGTGCAGAAAAAAGAATCCTCTCTCTTATCCACTTCCCAGGTTATTTCAGATACTGAGTTAAGTCTTAGGCTGATGTTCATCTGCATTGTTCCATTCATCATACAGCCACACTGTTGTATGTCATCTTTGGTTCTCTCTCACCTCAAAAAACAGCTTCGCTGACTGACTACTGAGCAAGGACAGGAATTATTTCAGCATGCTACCTTATTCTGTCTTTCCAAATCTGCTTAGGAGCATTTGACAAACAAAAGCTTTCAAAAAATCTTCCAAACTTTTGGTACACTACTCAATACTGCCATTTTACAAGCACAAACAGAAAGTAGACTTAAAACTCTAGGTTTCATTTCTTGTTTAATGTTATTTCATGGTTACCTACAGAATTGATGCCATTCTGTGCATTCTTTTCCTGATCTGCCAGAAAAGAATATCTCTGGGCTGTGATACACTGTGAAAAGGACAAGTTCTCCTCCTAATCTCTCTGTTTGGACATAAGTGTTCCTTTAAATATGTCTTCTAACTTCATAAATATGTCTTCTAGCTTCATCTGCTCAGTCTCAGAGAGAGAATTCATTTCAGTCATTTTGACTATGGACAGGACAACCTACGTGGCCATCAGGAGCCTGCTGTGCTGGCCACTTTATGTACAATAAGTTAACTCGTGTAGACTATTCTTTTACATATGTCATCATGAACTTCACCCATATTTACTTCACTCAGTTTCACACCTTTAAATCCATTGTTTAATGGATTTAGCTCATCCCAAAGCAGTTATTACTATGGTATAGAAACACAGGCTTTGATAGGGAACATTTTCACAAAAGGCTACAAAAGTCAACTTAAAGGCTTAGGGTGAATTTTTCAAAACTTAGGTGCTCAAAATCCTTCTGAAACTGAGTGGGTAAAACTGCATTAGGCTTTGAAACTTCCTCAAGCTGCAGTAAATTCACATTGTTATTTGTGGCCTCATGAACAAGGTTAAGTAACCACCTTTAATTACTTGCCTTGAATTAATTTTGTGTGTGCACGTGTGGAAGCAAACAAATGGCCAAAGAGTTGAGAAGCAAAATGGCCATCCAAATGGCAAGATCTACAAAAGAACCACCCAGATCAGGACTAAAATCAATAAAGAAGTCCTGAGATAAAAGCCTTAACCTAGGACCAGGTAGCTACCTGAAATGACTGAAAATACCATCCTTTCAAACAGAAGTCCCAGACAAAAGATCATACCGTAGAGACCTGAGGATTCCAGAAATCTCTCCCTGTTGCATTTTAGGCAGAACTACCTATACCTCTTCATTACCTGCCTTCAGAAAAGTATCTTCCAGGTAAACCATTAACAAGATGTCAAAAGCTCCCCTCAAATATTAATATATATCAGCTCAAGGCTGACAATAAGCAGTATTCAGGCTTCTGACCCCTGGAAACTGTCCTACAGCTGAAAACACAGATGTTGCTCATTCAGAGACACAGAAAGCGTGCATTTATATCCCAAGCTGGCAGGGCTCAAGCCACCTCCAGTTCCAGTCTGGAAATAGATGGCTTTGCCCTCATGAGAAAGTCTTCATGTTCAGATTAAACATAGGCAGATCTAATATATAACTGCACTTGATGACACCTGCATTTTTGAAGCCAAGTCTTCTTTCTTTGTTTGACACAGTCTCCCACAGCATCCTTGCTGCTAAATTGAGGAAGTGTAGACTGGATGATCAGGTAGTGAGGTGGACTGGGAACTGGCTGAAGAAAAGAAGCCAGAGAGTCGTCATCAGTGGGACAGAGTCTAGTTGGAGGCCTGTATCTAGTGGAGTGCCTCAAGGGTCAGTACTGGGACCAGTATTATTCAATATATTCATCAACGACTTGGATGAGGGAATAGAGTGCACTGTCAGCAAGTTGGCTGATGACACCAAACTGGGAGGAGTGGCTGACACACCAGAAGGCTGTGCTGCCATCCAGTGAGACCTGGACAGGCTGGAGAGTTGGGTGGGGAAAAAAATTAATGAAATATAACAAGGGCAAGTATAGAGTCTTACATCTGGGCAGGAACAACCCCAGGTTCCACTATATGTTGGGAAATGACTTATTAGAGAGCAGTGTAGGGGAAAGGGACCTGGGGGTCCTAGTAGACAGCAGGATGACCATGAGCCAGCACTGTGCCCTTGTGGCCAGGAAGGCCAATGGTATCCTGGGGTGTATTAGAAGGGGGGTGGTTAGTAGGTCGAGAGAGGTTCTCCTTCCCCTCTACTCTGCCCTGGTGAGACTGCATCTGGAATATTGTGTCCAGTTCTGGGCCCCTCAGTTCAAGGAGGACAGGGAACTGCTTGAGAGAGTCCAGCGCAGAGCCACAAAGACGATTAAGGGAGGGGAGCATCTCCCTTATGAGGAAAGGCTGAAGGAGTTTGGTCTCTTTAGCTTGGAGAAGAGGAGACTGAGGAGTGACCTCATCAATGTTTATAAATATATAAAGGGTGAGCGTCACGAGGATGGAGCCAGGCTCTTCTCAGTGACAGCCAATGATAGGACAAGGGGTAATGGGTTCAAGCTGGAACACAGGAGGTTCCACTTAAATACGAAAAGAAACTTCTTCATGGTGAGGCTGACAGCACTGGAACAGGCTGCCCAGGGAGGTTGTGGAGTCTCCTTCTCTGGAGACATTCAAAACCCACCTGGACACCTTCCTGTGTAGCCTCATCTGGGTGTTCCTGCTCTGGCAGAGGGATTGGACTAGATGATCTTTTGAGGTCCCTTCCAATCCCTAACATTCTGTGATTCTGTGATCCTGTATCTCCCTCTGTATCAAGGGGAAATTCTTAACTATTCTTTGACATCTGGCATTCACTTGTAATCTACAGGCACACATAATGATAAATCTTAAGAACGAGATGACTTAATTCTACAGAAAATTACTGCTATTAAAAAAAAATATGTATGAACAAAACCTTTCCCTAAAATCTTCACTCCACTTATGCTAATTACTGACCTAGCAGACAAAACTTGCAAAATTAATTCTAATTGAAGCTTAATAAAAGTCTGGAATAGGTATTGAATTTGTGGTGATAATTTTAGATGTCTAACTGTATTCTGTATCATCTTGAGATATGTAAATTATTCAAACTTGACATCATCATATATAATAACTATTACAGAGCACCTATTCACTCTCTTTTCAATACATACACAACTGCTGTTCTTTATTTCAAAATTCATCTCCCCCTCCTTCCTCTTTTTCCTCCACTGGCCACAGATTTTTTTCATACAATCTTAAAGTCTGATCCTCAGGCAGATTCTCTATGCTGCTGAAATCAGAGAAATATAGTGACTGAAAAAATCACTTTCCAAGTTTCTCTTTCCTAATCAGCTGACATAGCTTTCTTCCAAAGATATTAGTTTGTTTTAGAAAGACCTGTGAATCATAGCATTTCAAAGAGTCCTTCCCTTCACAGTAAAGTATCAGTGATTTAAATAATGTTTACTGAAGAAATGTTAGGTAGACAGAAAGGTAAAAATTTGGCTGCCTGTTAGACCAGGATAGTTTTTCCTCCATGCAATAAGTAGTAGTTGCTGTGTTCTTTCTGGAGAGTGGTAAAAACACTTTGCTGTGCAAGGATGAAAATATATTTTCTGGCTAAGCTAACTGCTTCTGTAGACTACATTTGCTAAGTGTTCTAGCAGAGGTTAGAAAATTGCTTGGAATGGCTTGGAAACTTTGCTCTGATTTAGAGACACCAAGTAAAGAAAATCAATTCACAATTGTCAGAAAAAATGTTTACAACCTTAATACATGAAACTTTACTCACCAAGTAATAAAATTTAAAAAAAAATTTAAAAAATTTACAATTTAAAATGGACTGATGCTAAGATTTACTCATATGACTGTAAGAGACAGCATATTTTTGTTGTATCACTCATAGCCAGATATGCCTTATCAAGCACTGAATTAAAGTACCTTCAGTGGCAGAGATATATCATTAAAGCAACACTTATGTCACATGGATATTTCTGTAGTCCAGAAAATGGGAGTATGTGGAGTCTGAAACCCAAGGCAATAGGGAGGAATTAGAGCAAATACCAACATTATTTTACCTATGCTTTATTGATATCATGATCCAGTATTGCTGGTAACATATTTTCCTGTTTACTGCCTTTGTAGTCAGTGCTCAAACAGGATATAGAGATGACGACAGCCACAGAATTTAATCTAATTCTTCCTTACACTTGCATATCTTATATTGACATGAGCCACACTAAATAGGAACTGCTTGCACTAGCTTTGTGGGCAAAGACAAATCGTTCATCCCGGGAGGGACTCTACCTCTCCAAAAGCATACTTCCCATCAGCTCTAGCATAGGCTGCCATTCTTCCTATGCCAAAGCTAAATCCAGCAAACACTGCTCCCAATCCACTGCTCCACTAAAATTCAACCTGGCAGAAATTCTCCCATACACCAATGAATGGTGTACTGAGCAGAATAAACTCAACACTGAGTTATGGCTACAGGTCCACTAAGGTTTACACACAATTTCTCCTTCTTCAGAGCTAGGGAAGATGGATGGCTAAGTCTTTTGTCACAGTCACACATGACTATAACTCTTTATAGGGATTCACAGCTGTTCTGTTAGTCAAAACACCAGCCAGGACAGTATTTAGCAGTTAAGTTCTGTGGAGCAAATGACTCCGAATAAAACTTGCCTTGTCTCTATCAGTTCCCTTCTCCATTGCCAATCATGCAGAAGAGAAAAGCATGTAGGTGCAAGCATTTTGCCTCCAAGTGTTTTGTATCACACTGCTCATTTCTTGCCTGGCCACCTGCCTATCTCCTAACTGCCACCCAAGACAATCAGACTCACTCTCTGTTGCCTTCTACTCCTCCTGCTGCATCTTCTACTCTATCCCTTTCCCCACCTGAGCAAACTTCTGCCAGCATAATTTATTTTCATTTTGGAAACTGTCAGAATATGTACTGATTTATCTAAATTTATCACTATTACCTAGAGTGACTCAGCCAGGAATTTTATCTTGAATGCACCAAAATATTTTGAAAGAAAGACAACAAATTACAACATTGCTTTCACAGTTAAAGAGCAGACAGTACCAAATCCTTCTGGAGTGGGCTTGTTCTCATGCTTCTTATATCAGCACGAAGGTTTAAGAGATCTGGGTTATAATTTGGATAACTGGATAAGTACCTGAAAACTCAATTTCTTACTGGTAACCACAAAAATCTATTGAGATCTGCACATTGCTTATTAATGGGCTATGTGTATCTTCTACCTGAAGAGATAAAAATAGATATTTCCTTAGTAGGTGATTTTTTTCGACCATTTTTATCCACCTATTTTGTTCTTCTAACGATAAATACAACAGAGAGCAACCCAAGAACCACTATAGTAATACCAGATCATTTCTATGAGTTAGCATTTAACATATTTAGAGGACAGCAGAAGATTATTACTAGCAAGTTAAGCCTTGCCCTCAAAGAATTAATTTTCAGCTGACTTTTGAAGAAAATCGAATGTAATTCTCACAGGCTCTTCTGAATGAGGGAGTATTTATTCCTGCATTCACAGAACAGAGATCGCACTTCAAGGTAGCATATTTGAAAGACCTTAGAATCACAGAATCATTTTGGTTGGAAGAGATTCTCAAGATCAAGACCAACCATAACCTAACTCTGGCACTAAACCATGTCCCTAAGAGCCTCATCTATACATCTTTTAAACCTCTTCAGGGATGGTGACTCCACCATTTCCCTGGGCAGCCTGTTCCAGTGCTTCACAAACCTTTCCATGAAGAATTTTTTCCTAATATCCAATCTGAACCTTCCCTGGTGCAACTTGAGGCCGTTTCCTCTCATTTGCATTTCCCACTGGAAGCAATGTCTGCAGTCAGGCTTGCCTGATGCTACATGCGTCAACAGCATGTTATTAGTGGCACTATTACTGCATTCTATACTCTATACATAACCATTACACCAGCACCACTCATGGTAGCCTTTCCCTTAAAAGTTCTAGTATAGTACATTCAAGAAGAAACAGTAAAAAATATTTTAAGAAGCAAGCTCTTACATTTATAATTCCATTAGGAAAACCAGAAGACATTTCTTTCTAACAAGCACTTTTTTTGTTTCAATACATCCAAATAGCCAGTCATTCACTTCATATTTGTGTACCATCAATTTAATGTGGATCTTTTAGTTCATAATATTATATACACCAAAATGTATTGAGACTGCTAAACATTAACATTCAAAATATTGAATCAGCAAAGCAACAGAACAGATGTAACTTAGCTTGATATTGGGCCAAAATTACAAATAGATCTATGCCTATTTAAATGAAACACTCAATTCTGATACTCCAGCTCAGTTTCAGACTTTCTCAAGTCACTTGAATTAGAAACACCCTTGTTAGTGATACTTGTAGAAAAGTTAGGATCAGGGATGAAAATGAGGATGAGAAAGTTTTCAGGGTCTTAAGTTCAGGTCTCATGCACAGAGCTCTCAGGATTTAAATGGAAATTTGGCTAACTTTGGCAAACCTAACCAGTACGAAAAGGACTCCAGTTTCACAGGATGTCCATTCAAGCCGACTCTTACACGTAAAGAATAAACTCCAGCATAGTCTGGATTGATTAGTGTGAATTCATTATCCTGACTCAAAGACAAACAGGAAGTTAAAAAGAGATAGCTTATTGTGATTGTAATTGATATATCACCTATTATAGTTTGATTGCAGAAAGAATCCCTGCAGTACCAAGGAGAGGACCTAAAAGTGAAAAAGGAAGTGATGCAGCGACAGTACAGAATCAGACCTGATGCTGGAATTTCCATTGCCCTACAACTACCAGACCAAGCTGACCCTGAGCGAAAACTGCAGTAAAAAATAATACACAGAACAGCAGCTCAGTTAAAACTAGCCGTAAGCTTAAGAGAAAGATCTCTTAACTATGTTTTGCAAGGGAAAATAATCAATTAATTCAAGTGTTGCCTGTAATCAGTGAACTTAACACTTTTTATTTTTATATTTTTCAGAGCTTTAGCACTGGTACATCACAACTTGCTTTCCTACAGTCAAAAAGTAAAAGCAGCATCCCTGCTTTGAAAGTTCCCTCTCCTCCATTTGGTTCCCTCAACTGTGAGTGAACCAGGTGTTTTGGACTAAACTGAATGAACAGAATGAATGAACTGAAGGAAACACTCTGCTCCTGCAGAGGAGAGTAACGTCATGTAAAAGCTGGTACATCACTAGCAAACATTAAGTTTGGGTGATTAGCTGGAGACCTGCACCAGCTCAGCAGTTTAACTTTCTTGAAAACTTGGCAGCAAATGTGTAACGCTCAAATATTATTTCTACTCAGATTACACTGTTTGAATACATCAGGGATAGGTAAGGTCTTGACAGAAGTAGTTTTGATTTTGATTTCTAAATTTTGATTTCTAAATAAACGCCTTTAAAAAAATAAAACAAACCTCAAAAACATATCTCATTGAACGGAATCTCATCTCTTAAATGCCTCTTGAAAAATAATTGCTTTTTATTCAAATCCAGTGTTATCATGTACATAATTCCTGGCTCACTTGTGGCAGGACAAAGGAAATGTGTTTTTGATGTATTGCTTGGGAAAACTACCTTTATGCTCCCCTGGGCTAGGGTTGCCCTCTTCTGGACATTGACTCTGCACTTCAAACTGAAGCTCTAGTCTACTGCAAAAGCTCCCCAAACAGTGCTTCAGGTTAAAAAGAAAAAAAAAAAGGGGAAATTGTTTGCAGCTGGCTCACAAAAGCATATTAAACAGTAAAAGGCACTTCACTCTATCAGTGGTTTTGAAAAAAAGGTGCACTGGGGTGCTGCAAAATATTTGGAAAGCTTCTTGTTTCAGTTTGCGAAATACTGGAAGCCTGACAGAACTCCACAGATGCACACACACAGCAGACACAATGCGCAACTCTATCTGCTAACATACCTGTGCTAGTTTAGTCCAGTTTGAGTGGATAAAAGCAGCAGTGAAAACTGAGCAGCAATTTTAAAGTGCTCGACCAGCCAGGATCTTTAGCAGTTTTCTATACTTTATTCAGTCTAAAAAGATGTAGTTTTTTTTTTTTTTCTTCAAGAACCCAAATTCCCTCACCATCAGTATAAGAAAACCAGAACTGACCCACCCAGAAAAATGGAAACAATCCTTTCTTCAAGGAGCTATTGACATATACAGTGTAGATTGTCCACAGCAAGCCCACATAGGCAAGCCCCACTTTTCCCCTTCATCCTTTCCTTCCCCCTAAACGTTGGAGAGAGAGTTGTACAAGACGCTGGAATGAACCCCAAGCAAATCTGTTTTGAGAACTGGTTACAAATATTAAACCTAATCCAAAACACAAAGTGGTCCAGTGAGGGCATAGGCTGGGGTACGATGTTCTCTCCTTTTTTCAATTTAAAACAAAAACTTCCCTAGTTTGTATTTAGTTCTCACTTAGAAATTTTAACAGAAAAAGGTGCCAGACATTAATTTTACACAGAAATATTGTTATCTAGAGCATTTTTTCAGACTACTTCCAAACCTCCTGGACCATATAAGACACCTTGATTCCTTCAGGAATAATTTCTCCACCTCAGTAACTATTTTAGGAGACCAACTAATCACCATCTGGGAAGAACCTTTTAGCACAATGAGTACCTTACTTCCTCCCATTACCTCTAGTGCCACTACTTATCAAAACACACTTTTAGGATTGCTTTCAATTTCAGCAAAGAACAGTCTGAAAAGTAAAGGTCAAGCACATCAAATCTTACCTAGAAACAAAGTTTAAGGACTTTGTTACAGCATTATATTAGGCCTTAAAATCAAAAAGGCCTATGAAAACTGCATTTTTTACAATACACTAGCATGATGGAAAATCTGAAAAAAATCAGTATTTTTTTTTATTATTGAAAATGTAGATTTGTTCTAGACAGTGAAATACTTGGTTCAAATATTCTTTACAAGGTGTCTTGAAAATAAATCTGAGAATGCATTTCAAAGTCATTAGAAAAAAGCACTATGAAAAAGGCTGAAGGTAAAAACCATTTAAAAACCCCCTAATTTTATAATGAAAAAATGCCCAAAATTATGAAGTGTTCTAAAACTGCAGTTTACCTCTATTTACAATAGCATTTTAACCTTGCTATTCTGGATAGCGAGCATCCTCTCCACAAAATAGGAAAGTTCTGATGAACAACAGCAATGCTCCCAACTGCTATTGATTTCACTGGCCTACATCTAGGGGAAAGTCTGCTGAATGCAAACTCAGTGAGGCTGAACTGTAATTTTGTTTTACTTGTTCCACATTGATGTTGGTATAAAAGAGAGAAGTTTGCCTGTTTTACCATAAGTATATCATATAAGCAAATAAACCATGTACAGCATCCAATGAAATGGTTTGGAAGTACAGAAAGGTGATTTATCATAAATCTCTGGTAGCACATATTTCTATTTTATAGTACTGTCAGTCACTAAAGAAGTAAATATCTGGCTTTGCTGAACCTGAAATAACTGAAAAGTCAACTCAGTAAGGAAAGATGCACTGTAAGTCTCATAGATAAACCACAAAAAAGATCTGGTGGAAGAGGCTGTTGGCAGCTATTCTGGTAGCCAAAGTTTACTGTTAAGCTCCTACAGAATAAAGCTAAATTGGCAAACAAATGCCACATGCAATATCAACAAGTTTCTACTACAGTACAATTAAAAATTATGGTTTTTCCTTTCACAGAAATCACTACCAGATCAGCAGCAAACCTGCAGATTTTCTTAAAGCTAGCACATATGGAGGGCAACCAACTAGAGCTAGAGCTTTCTTCATAACACATTTCATGGCATTCCTTCAGACGACAGAGGGAAAGAGAGCCCAGCAGTTTACTGCCTTCTGTACATTCTCTGGAAAAAATATTCCTTTGTGGGCTCTTTCTTCATAATTAAATGTCTTTTATTCTCCCTCCTCTCCTGACAAAGGTACTTAATGCTTGAAAAATATTTCCAGTCAATTCTAACAGTGGAGTTCAGGATCTCGTGTGGCGGGAGCAGAATACCAAGCAGAATTGCAACCCTGGACTTCAGCAGGGCCAACTTTGGCCTGTTCAAACAATTGCTGGGGGAAGTCCCATGGGCAAGGCTGCTTGAAGGTAAAGGGGCCCAAGATAGTTGGTTAACATTCAGGGACTGCTTATACCAAGCTCAAGATCAGAGCATCCTGACACATAGAAAGTCAAGGAGGGGAGCCAGGAGATCTGCGTGGTTAAACAGGGAGCTGCTGGGTAAACTCGAGTGGAAGAGGAGAGTTTACAAATCATGGAAGGAGGGGCTGGCCACTTGGGAAGAATATAAGGCTGTTGTCAAAGGATGTAGGGAGGCAACTAGGAAAGCTAAGGCCTCCTTAGAGTTAAACCTGGCGAGAGGGGTCAAGGACAACAGAAAGAGCTTCTTCAAATACATGGCAGATAAAACTAACACCAGAGGCAATGTAGGCTCACTGATGAATGGGGTGGGTGCCCTGGTGACAGAAGATACAGAGAAGGCAGAATTACTGAATGCCTTCTTTGTTTCTGTCTACACTGCCCGAGGCTGTCCTGAGGAGCCCCATACTCCTGAGGCCCCAGAGGAAGGCAGGCAATGGAGGAGTTTGCCTTAGTTGATGAGGACTGGGTTAGGGACCAGTTAAGCAATCTGGACATCCATAAATCCATGGGTCCAGGTGGGATGCACCCGCGGGTGCTGAGGGAGCTGGCTGAAGTCATTGCTAGGCCACTCCCCATCTTTGCTAAGTCTTGGGAAATGGGAGAGGTGCCTGAGGACTGGAGGAAAGCAAATGTCACTCCAGTCTTCAAAAAGGGCAAGAAGGAGGACCTGGATAACTATAGACCAGTAAACCTCACCTCCATCCCTGGAAAGATGATGGAACGACTTAACCTTGGCACCATCTCAAGGCATATCAAGGATAGGAGTGTCATTAGGGGCAGTCAGCATGGCTTCACCAAGGGGAAGTCATGCTTGACCAACCTCATAGACTTTTTTGAGGACATAACGAGGCGGATTGATGATGGCAGAGTGGTGGATGTGGTCTACCTTGACTTCAGTAAAGCATTTGACACAGTCTCCCACAGCATCCTCACGGCTAAACTGAAGAAATGCGGACTGGACGATCAGGTAGTGAGGTGGACCGCAAACTGGCTGAAGGAAAGAAGCCAGAGAGTCGCAGTCAGTGCGGCATAGTCTAGTTGGAGGCCTGTATCTAGTGGAGTGCCTCAAGGGTCAGTACTGGGACCAGTACTATTCAATATATTCATCAACAACTTGGATGAGGGAATTGAGTGTACTATCAGCAAGTTTGCTGATAACACCGAACTGGGAGGAGTGGCTGACACACCAGAAGGCTGTGCTGCCATCCAGTGAGATCTGGACAGGCTAGAGAGCTGGGTGGGGAAAAATTTAATGAAATATAACAAGGGGAAATGTAGAGTCTTACATCTGGGCAGGAACAACCCCAGGTTCCAGTATAGGTTGGGGAATGACCTATTACAGAGCAGTGTAGGGGAAAGGGACCTGGGGGTCCTGGTAGACAGCAGGATGACCATGAGCCAGCACTGTGCCCTTGCGGCCAAGAAGGCCAATGGCATCTTGGGGTGTATTAGAAGCGGGGTGGTTAGTAGGTCGAGAGAGGTTCTCCTTCCCCTCTACTCTGCCCTGGTGAGACCTCATCTGGAATATTGTGTCCAGTTCTGGTGCCCTCAGTTCAAGAAGGATAGGGAACTGCTTGAGAGAGTCAAGCACAGGGCCACGAAAATGATTAAGGGAGTGGAGCATCTCCCTTATGAGGAAAGGCTGAGGGAGCTGGGTCTCTTTAGCTTGGAGAAGAGGAGACTGAGGGGTGACCTCATCAATGTTTATAAATATATAAAGGGTGAGTGTCACAAGGATGGAGCCAGGCTCTTCTCAGTGACAACCAACAGTAAGACAAGGGGTAATGGGTTCAAGATGGAACACAAGAGGTTCTACTTAAATTTGAGAAGAAACTTCTTTTCAGTGATGGTGACGGAACACTAGAACAGGCTGCCCAGGGAGGTTGTGGAGTCTTCTTCTCTGGAGACATTCAAAACCTGCCTGGACGCCTTCCTGTGTAACCTCACCTAAGTGTTCCTGCTCTGGCAGGGGGATTGGACTAGATGATCTTTTGAGGTCCCTTCCAATCCCTAACATTCTGTGATTCTGTGATTTCATTTTGGTGACACAATCACCGATACACACAAATACAACAATGGAATAGATTGGAGGAGTCGTTTTAACAGATAACTGAAATGCCATTTGCATAATGCAGATACAGATTTCAATGTCCTTTTGGAATATCCATTTACTTGAAAATATCATGGAGTGTCAAAGGAGGGAGAAAACCTTTCAGTTAAAGGATGCTGATGACAAACAGATAAAAATGTATAAACTAGCCAGGAATAAAATTCATGCTGAAAATCAGAATAAAGCTTCTATACTTAAGAGGACTGAGGCTGGGACTCACTCATGTTCCAACACAAGTGGTAAGGGCAAACTTTAATGTCGCCTTAAGGTAGCACTCAATAGACTAGCTGGAGAGGATAATGTATGGAAGCCTTAGAACAAACACTATTGTCCCTTCCAGTGGAAGGTCTCTATGAAAGCTTTCCTGATTTGCATTGTCTTACAGTAGACAATCTCCATTTCACATGGTGTTGGTGTGACACACTCCAATTCATCTGCCACGTTCCCATTTTGCAGCACAGACCAATATGAACATAGGAAGAAACAGGAAGCAGAGAGCAGGCAGAGGCAGATTTCACACCAGCTTTTCTGTGTAGATCGAGTACACTACCCACAGCACCCCTGCTTCCATCTGGTATGTACCCCCTCCACAGGAGAAGGTGCAGGAAGCACACACATTAAAGACAGCTCTCCCAGTTCATAGCAGCTCAAGGTTCATGCCTGAGGGTTTGGATTACCATGATGGTCACGTGCACATATTATAGTTATCTATGTGAAACTGCAAAGCACTATGAACTATTTCAAAACCATTGGTTTCCACAAAGTTTGCTTATTCCTACAGTAACATGCAGCTACAGCACAAGGCAGGACCTTTCTTCCAAATGGAAACGCTGAGGTTTTACCAGAACACACTGAAAGAAGATTCACTGCTATTTCTGTGTGTAAGGTACATAAATATGAATCACAAGCAGCCATCAGTAGGTCTGGAAACAAATAACAATGAATAAACACTCCTTAGAGTTCCAAAAGGAGATAGAGGTCAAAGGAGACCATAGATACAAGTGTGTAGGTATGTATTTGTATTTAGTCACTGGAATATACTTAGTACACTAGTGTTTTTAAACCTCATTTAAAGCCTAAAGATCTTTCTCAGCAGTCAAAAGATTTAGCCACTCCCCCATTAAAAATGGTGACATCTCTTTCCATAAAAAGAATATCAGAATGTTCAGTCAACTGAACAATACATATGCCTGAGTAGTCAGATGTAGCTAATGATGAGATTAATTCACCCCAGATATAACTGCAAGGATTGTAATAAGATAAAAAAGGCATATTTCAAAGGTCAAAGCAGATTTTTTTAAGAGCTTTACAAACATTCCACCACCTAGGGCTGATCTCACACAAAGACATCTGCTGTCTTCTTTTGTCAAACAACTGCAAAATAGGGCGGTAAAAGCTTTTACAGGTAAAAGGTACAACACATATTGGAAAATTACAAACACAAAAGTAAAAAGAAGAAACATAGCTAGCATAAAGCACTGTCTAACACCTATGCACAAACCACCAGGGATAATGAAACAAGGAGTCCTAGTGAGCTTGTCAGAAGAGATTTTACAGAAGAACCACCACAAGCTTGTGATGTGTTAGTGCTGACACAGAGGAGTGAAATGCTAACATGGATATGATGAGAACTGCAAGTCAGAAGTCTCTGTGGCAATACTGTCTTTGTGACATTGTGCTCCAGAGCACAGATGGCTGTGGTTGCTCAAGTCTGACTTCAGGAGTTTTCTTCCTTAGAGTCATCTTCTGTCTCAGGTATACAGGTACAGTCATAACTTTTACAGGTACAGTCATAACTTTTAATCTCTTTCATAGAATCATAAAATCATTTTGGCTGGAAGAGACCCTCAGGATCATTGAGTCCAACCATAACCTAACTCTAGCACTAAACCATGTCCCTAAGAACCTCACCTGCCTTTTAAATCCCTTCAGGGACACTGACTCCGCCACTTCCCTGGGCAGCCTCTTCCAATGCCTGACAACCCTTTCCATGAAGAATTTTTTCCTGATATCCAATCTAAACCTCTCCTGGCACAACTTGAGGCCATTTCCTCTTGTCCTATCACTTGCTACTTGGGAGAAGAGACCAACACCCTCCATGCTACAATCTCCATTCAGGTAATTGTAGACAGCAATAAGGTGTCCCCTCAGCCTCCTTTTCTCCAGGCTGAACAGGCCCAGTTCCCTCAACTGCTCCCCATAAGACTTGTGCTCCAGGCCCCTCACCAGCTTTGTCACCCTCCTCTGCACTCTCTCTAGTATTTCAATGTCTTTCTTACAATGAGGGGCCCAAAACTGAACACAGTATTCAAGGTGAGGCCTCACCAGCGTCGAGTACAGTGGCACAATCACTTCTCTAGTCCTGCTGGCCACACTATTCCTGATACAAGCCAAGATGCTATTGGCCTTTTTGGCCACCTAGGCACACTGCTGGCTCATATTCAGACAGCTGCGAATCAGCACCCCCAGATCCCTCTCTGCCAGGCAGCTTTCCAGCCACTCTTCCCCGAGCCTGTATCACCGCATGGGGTTGTTGTGACCTAAGTGCAGGACCCGGCACTTGGCCTTGTTAAGGCTCATACAATTGGCCTCAGCCCAACGATCTAGCCAGTCCAAATCCCTCTGTATGGCCATCCTACCCTCCAGCAGATCAACACTCCCACCCAATTTGGTGTCATCTGCAAACTTACTGAGGGTGCACTCTATCCCCTCATCCAGATCATTGATAGAGATATTAAACAGAACTGGCCCCAGTACCTGGGGAACATCACTCGTGACTGACCGCCAACTGGATTTGGTTCCATTCACCACAACTCTTTGGGCCTGGCCCTGCAGCCAGTTCTTTATCCGTCACAGAGTACACCCATCCAGGCCATGAGCTGCCAGGTTCTCCAGGAGAATGCTGTGGGATAGTGTCAAAGGCTTTACTGAAGTCTAAGTATACAACATCCACAGCCATTCCTTCATCTGCTAGGTGGGTCACCTTGTTGTAGAAGGAGATCAAGTTGGTCAAACAGGACCTGCCTTTCATAAACCCATGTTGACTGTGCCTGATCACATAGTTTTCTTGTATGTGCCATGTGACTCACTCAGGATGATCTGTTCTGTGACCTTCCCCAGCACTGAGGTCAGACTGACAGGTCTGTAGTTCCCTGTCTGTATTTGCCACTTGCACGTGTCATCACATCACACATCTCTGGGCCCCTCAGTTCAAGAAGGACAGGGAACTGCTTACAAATAAAACAGGGACAAGGCTCTGACACAAACACTGGCACACGATCATTCATCCTTGTTTCTTCTCACTCCCCCCCCACAATTTTTGCCCATGTCAGCTATCACTCTAATTAATAATACCCCAGCATGATTCAGGAAACCTCCACTAGCAAGGCAGTTTTGATGCAACCATTCTCTTCTGAGGAAGAAGTGTTTAGCTACAGACTGCACAGGTGCAATCTAAGCTGAGACATCTACCCTCTAAGCCAAAGAGCAGTATCTGGCTCATTTTATTTAACTGCATAGACTCAGCTCAAGGCTGTTACCTTCTCAGCTGAAATGACAGTCTGTGGCAAGGCTGTTTTCGGAGTTTCAGTCCAGGTAATGTAGGGTCATCCTGGCAGTAAGATAAACTTGTAAGTTTTCTGGTGATATTTTCAACATGAGCTAGGTGGTGTAAGTAGGCATTTGCATACAGGGACTGGGTTATTGGGTTACTATTGTTTAAATCCCAGGATCAAAAGAAAAAAAAAAGGCAAATATCTATCAGGCACATCATTCCATAATGAAACAATCACTTTTGGTCTTAGTTCATTTTTGCAGAGCACGGGATCTGTCAAGATAATAAAACAACCAATACAATTCTGTCCCAAGGGAAATGGCAAAAAGGAGGAAAACAAAATTAATAGTAGTGCTCCTTCAACTGTTCCTATGATATCCAAAATCCTTCTGGCAGCTAGCAGCTAATGAGGAGGCTAGGGAATCTCAGCAATGTGTCCCCAGTCTTCCTCCTCCTTCAGCTTTACATAAACCAAATATGAATTCTGTGCAAATAATATGAAATAACTGCATATGGAAGTGTAACAAAGAGCATTTCATGTATAAGAAGACTCTGTGGAGAAACATTTTCTTTTTCTATTGCTTGAAGTCACACAAATCAGTTCAGGTAAATCACCCTTCAACCCACTTTGCTGCATGTGACAGACAAGCCTGTCTGCCTTTCTACAGGGGGAAAAAAAAAAAAAATCAATTCAAATGTTTCCTAACCTGATGCTTTTAATCTGGAATTTACCCAAAAATGTTTTGGTGTTGGTTTTGTTTGTTTGTTTTGGGGTTTTTTTGTTTTTCAATGGACTTGAGAGGAGGTAAACGGCTTGAACATTTATACAGATGGCAAATGTGAGAGAAATACAGAAAACACCACAATACTATGGATTCTTCAGTGAAAAGAAGCAGCTACACACATAGAACACAAGGCCTTTCCCCATACCTGCTACCTCCAGAATGTTTGAATGCATTAAAAATCTTAACAGTAGATAGCTGGACTTAAGCAGGCTCAGACAAATCTTACCTTTTGTATACTATTCCAGTTGAGAACTCTTAGTGTGCTGGGGTTTAGGTAAACTGTCATTAATAAGGAAGTGGGGAAAACAAACAAACAAAAACCACAATGGAAACTAATCCATAAAGCATGTCTCTCTGCCTTTATGTGATGCTGCCTTCGAATTTTAAAAGCAATTCCACTGTTTGGTTGGAAGTCAAAAGGATCCATGTAAAAATTTAATACTCAGGAGAAAAACTGGCACTGTGATTTTTCAACTTGCCAAGTTAAAGGAATGTTATAGAAGACTCTCTTACATAAATGTTCCTTGACCTCTGAATGAACCAACAGGTCTTAAAAACTGCATTAGCCAAAGCAAATTCCCATAACAAAACATTTAGCCAAGCACATCAGACTTTTCTCTCTGTAGCACAGAGAAAACTCCACAACCCAAGCCGGCAAGCTAGCATTTCTTGCTTGGGTCTAAATGAGTCCAATAAACTTCTGGTGAGCAGTTGCCAGGATCTAGGTAGGGGAATTGGAATATACTATACTGATGAGCTCTTGAGTTCTCTTGACAGCTGGCCAACAAAACGTTCTACTATTTTGCCTAGTAATTACGATCAATAGGTCCTTCTTCCTCTTGACAAAGATCTCCTTCTGCATTGTAGCCTAATGGATTCAGAATAGAGTTTGAAAAGGCAAGAAGAAGAAACTCTAGAACTTTGGCCAAAACAACAGCAGGTTGTGCTGTTTTCAGCCAGGCCTCACATACACAACGTAAGGATCAACAACAGGTACCGCTGAAGATTGATATGCTTGAGATAAGGAGGCATTATATTTGTGCCATTACTACGAATTTGCTTAGCAGTTGTATGACTGCAACCTGTGTAGATCTTGAGTGTTTCCACAAGACTACACAAGTACGGATGGGCATAGCCCTAGAATTGTAAATGCTATCCAATTAGCATGCATACCTTGGTTCTGTTCAAGCATTCATATTTTTACTACAAAGTACCATATCGTGGATTAGCCCTGGAGTTTACCCTGGCTGAAACTATATTTGAGATGTGACAGAGAGGGAAGCATCATATCAACAGTGATTTGAATGATGCAAGTTCAAATGTTTGCTTCAGTCCAGTGAACATGTCTCACTGGCATTAAATCCAGTTTTTTGTCACTTTTGTTAAATCTTGTGGCAAGATTAAGCTGCAAATGTTAAAACAGTATAAAATCATTTTGCAATCATACAGTTGCACCAAATTAGGGTGATAGTTACATATCTCAGGGGTCAAATTCATGGCACATGTAAAATCAGTTAACTTGTCTGACTGAATTACTTTGGGCAAAACTGTCTTCTGTACTTAACAACTCTTTGGAGTCAGATTCTGTTTCCAGTATTCAGTGGACTTCCATGACACGTAATAGAAAAACTTGCCTTATGGCTGTCCTCATGGTGTGAAGGAGCACAACTCCCCCCCCACCCCATGAAACGTATTTCAAAATTCCTTAATTATTTCTGTTTATAGTCCCTGCACAAAGCTCTTATGGCATCAGAATCAGGCCACTGACATAGTTTTTTTAATAGTAAATGCAAAAACCAATTTATTGGTCTCTAGTTTTCATTTATTTGAACAGTTACCTTAATGGTGTGAGTAGTATATCAAAATGGTGCCAGGAAGGGTTAAGCACCTATGTTACATGGAATCAAATAACTGGAGGATTGAAATGACTGAACCTATAAAACTAATTTGAAGACTTATATTAGAAAACAGTAACAGGGATAAATGACACACATACCTCATGAGCATGCAGTTCCCACTTGGAAGTCACAAGCATTTTTACTGTCTGTTGCAGAAATATGAAGCTGTGCATCAAACAGTACTCAAAAAGACAACACTGACTACACACACACACACAACTACTGTGCTATAGCCTGCGTGTCTCTTCTCAACACAACATAAATCACATAATGCTGTGAGTCAGAAGTTAGGAATCTTGAACTGTCTTTATTTCTTAGAACTGTATCTAAGAACAAAGTGGGGCAGGAAGAAAACAAAACTCCTAGTTTGCTAGCTTAAATCAAGCAAACACAGTTTTATTTACTGCTTGTATAAAAAGCTGCGTTAGGGTTATACATTAGAAGTATTCACACCTGGAAAGGAGACTATTTTAAACTATAAATCAAGCTGTATTTGTATTTAAATCCCACCGTGAACAAATAAATTGTAATTTTAACATGGAGTAGCTTGTCACAGTAAAGCATAGGCAGAGATAGACCCTAGTTAGGCAGCTTTACAACCAAAGTAGGCCAGATAAAGGCCAAGAAGGAAAACACAAACCCAAAAAACTTAAGTGACGACTGAACTTAGTGAAGTGATTGCTGAAGGTCACACAGCAGCAGGCTAGAAACACAGTGAAGGTCCCCAACTCTAAGTCTATGCAGTAAGATTTTTTCTACCTCCTCTCCATTTGATTATTTCTTGCTCAATATAGGCATTACAGCATAGGCATAAATTAATATTTAATGAACACATGAACTCTGTCAGTTTTACACATCAAAAATTACCCACTTTTCTTTCCCATCACTTGTGGGACTACTACAGGTCCTTGCTTGAAACTTCTTTTAAAAAATATCACACACAGAAATAAACTTGAAAATTTGCAGTCTTTCAGCCACACATTTAATTCTAACAATCCTACAGTTTGTCCAGAAAGGACACCCACAAAAAACTAACATATAGTCTATAAAATGCTGCCACTGAAATTTGTTTTCAGATGCGGGATTTCTGGCAAAGACAGCCCTACACCAAATATGCCATGCTGGTTTAAGTCCAAGAAATAACACTGTTTCACAGTCAGTCAGTGAAATCTAATACTTCTCTTTCTAAATAATATAAAGGCATGTCTGACATCAAAATCACCTGTGTAATATTTATAGATTCTGAAACAAAGGTAAGTGCCAGTCATATCCACTTCACCCTTAACTTTTATTTGGGTAAGCAGGATTTTTCTTCCCCTGCCCTGTCTACTGTAAGCAGACCAGTTAAAAAAAAAAAAAAATCCTACCAAAGTCTACCTGGGAAACAACACAGCTTGTTTTTGTGTGTGTGTGTGTGTGTGTGTGTGTGTGTGTGTGTGTGTGTATGTAACAAGATACGTTATGTAGGGACACAGTACAATCTTGTTTGAATGCAGTATTCAGTGTTCTTCTCCATTTAATACCTAGCAAAGAGAGGTCTAGTTTGCAGTTATGCAGTGAGGAATTACACTCTTCAGTTCACATTCACAACTTTAACTAAGTAGACATTAACAACATTAATTCACGCCAAAGGGTTAACAGCAATGTCACGTGATCCCTTCTACCATGGTCTTCCAGAACTATTAGACTGCAATCTCTACCTTTTCATATGAAATGATCAAGTTGTTCTCTGCTTTCATTCCAAACAAATTTCCCTTTTCTTCTAAACCAAAATGCTTCTAAGGATTCCAGTCCTTTCAAAGAGGCACAGACAGTCTCTGTAGTCAAAGAGTTGCCTAAGATGTCATGTAATTCTGTCTTGTTTAATGTAAACAGGGCCAGTGGAAAACTGTATTCTGAGACAGTTATTTTTTTATCTCAAGCACATGAAAGTACTACTAAGCGCTAATTACCTAGATTCTTCTGCAAGTCCAAGTGTCAAGCTGTAGAAATCTAGAAGTATCTGTGCACCTATAAATTCTAAGATCTTGAACGACCCTCATGCAGAGGAGCAGTTGCCAGGACTTTCAAGATCGGTTTTGTACATTTTGTATTATTTTCTCTATTTTTATTAGTAGCATTAGTAAAACATTTTTAATTTTTCCAACTCTCTTCTCTCAGTCCTTCTTTCCCTTCCAATCGCCTGTCCTTAGTGGGAAGAGGGGAGAGGGGGAGAGAGGCGGTTAACAATACATCTGCCACGGTTTATTGTCACCCTGCAATCAAACCTGTGCAAGTATATATACAGTCCATGAAGCATAGCCGCCACATACAGAAAATACTATTCAGAAATGCAGACCTAATTGTTGCTGGAGGGCTTTCTTTTTCCCAGCAATAATGTAAGCTAATTTGATTTTATGTGACTCAGTTCCAAAATTATTTCAAGCACAATAGCTTGCATGCGTGCCATTATCTAGAATAAATGCAACTTTTTATCTTAGCACAAAAGAACTACATGAATTATAATTTGTATTACAGATAGGATCTGCCCTGAAACCCTAGCAGTGGTTAGAAGTACTTGGTAGTACGTGAAGCATGTACACACACTACAAAATTATGTCCATGGTTAAAAACTTACAATCTGATAAAAAATCTGAGAATTAAAATGATCAATAAGAAAGAAAACATGTAAAAGTTACAAGGGCTAACTTTTACTTTCTTCAAGTCCACTGCCTTGCACCCTCAATGACTGTGTTGTCAATGCTTGCCCCAGCTTGGAGGGAGCAGAGGAAGAGCACTACCTTAACCGACTGCTACACTTGCCACTGCCTTACACTCCAGATATCAGAAACCACCCCAAGTTTTACATGAGTACATAACCTTTAGGGCAGGATTTCAAGAGTCGCTGTGCCTGATGCCATTAAAGTCTCATATTCCCTACCTGCTGCTTTTGTCGAGAAACAGAGCCGCAAATTTTTGTACAGAAGTCACAGAAATGAGGATTAACAAAGCATAGTGCATGCTCAGCTTCCTTGTCACAAAGACAGAGCTAAGAACTCCAAAAAGATGGTCACTAGGCAGATGGAATTTGGTGTGGGTAGTTAGCGTGTCAAAGATTTCTCCCACAATCCCAGGGAATTGCATTTCAAGGTGTACAGCTCTTGTAGGCAGGCTAGTAATTATCCACTGCTGCTCTGCTGAGGTAAGACCAATGCCCTAGTTTCACCAGAAACCTCATGCATACATACATCTCTCACCCAAGAGAAACGCATTAAAAATGGTATTCTTACTTGTATTGAGGGTGGGCGTTGACACTGGCGATGAGCAGGCAGAAAAGGTACCCTGGATGTAGATATTCCTTCCTAAAGCTCTTCTGTAGTGTTCAGGGATGGGGATCCCAGACTGGTGTCAGAGGTCTCTCTCTTGCTAAGACTCTTCCATATGACAGTGCTGGAACACAGGACATGGATGTCAAAGTGGGAGCCAGTACTTGGAGCCTCATAGAAGCTACCTGTCTACTGTGGTAAAGGAGGTCTCTTTACTTGCAGCTGGGTTTCTTTTAATTAAAATCTGTTGATGAACAGTATCTTGTTATGGCTTTGAACTAATCAAAAATACATCTGATTTCACACCGCCTTGAAAAAAGGACACCATACGCACAAGAAACAGGACAGCAATTCAGAAATAACTGGAAGCAGTGACACAGTGGCTGGCTGGTAGTTACTGTATCATATTACTCCCATCCAGCATTAAAGTCAAAAGCTCATATCGTCTGCAAGTCATCTGCTGAATTTAGTGACAGTCAGCCTTCAATGGCTGAGCAAATACCAGCATATAGGAAAAGAGCCCTGGGATAACTATACAAAAAAACCCCACCCAATCTTACTGTTATTTCCCATCAGATGTTTAAAAAATAAAAATTCATTATTCTAGGTATGTTATCACACTCAGGAATATCTTTTGATATTTGCATTTGAGTTTGACAGTCTCTCCTGTTAAGACTGTATAAATACGAGGTTTTCCCATGCGTATGGACACACATGCACGCAGAAATACCAACACATATGTAGTTTCACATTAGGAAATAGTCATACTTCTGTGAAAGCAGTATATTTTCCAGTTTTTACTGTTTACAGGTTCACTTATCCTCAGGTTTACAAAGATATCCAGAATATCAACATCAAATTTTAGCAATAAAAGACAACACAGGCTGCAAGTTTGGAATACCAATTCAGGTTAAGCAAAAAAAATGGCTGCAACTTCTGTAACTAGCATGACAGTATCTCCAGATAGATTTGGGACAGACGTAATAACAGGATGGTCATTGGAGCCCGATGCTAACATTCCTCACAATCCACATTTCTATAAAGAGATCTGAAGAATAGAGGTTCCCAAAACAAGGTAAAAAGCCTTTCTAAAACAAGCTATGAGTTTTGATCTGTGGTAAACTTCAGACAAAGCTAATACATTTGACTTCTCAGAGTGTTTCTTTTGCATCTTTGAGAGAGCACTAAGATGACGGGTAGCTCAACTTCCCTTCATAAAACAAATTTATTTAGATAGAAACAGTAAGAAACGATTCTACCAAGAATGCTGGGCTGCTTAGCCATAAACCTTATATTACAGAGAAAAGTGTTGCTAAACCACGTCAATGTTTTTGGCAGTCATTACACAGACATAAAATGTTTCTTCTCTGTATACTCTTCCAAGTTATAGCATAATCAAAAGCATTAAAAAAGAAACAATCTTCATAACATTCAAGAGCTTCAGATGCTATATTCATCCTGTTTGCCAGACATTAGTTCAGTTTCTGCATGGCGGTCTTTTTAATACCAGTAAGTATTAAAAAACAAAGATGTATTAGTAAGGGCAACACTTACCTCCAAAGAAAACAGTTCATGTGCTTTTTAATGAACACATCTTAACTATTAGCTGCATGCTGGCTCCTATTAGCATTTCAAACATCAATCTTCTACTCCAGACACTGCTCTCCAGATAATTCTCCCTTCCCTTTACATTCAACTGTGTTTTACTGACCAGTGGGTGGGATATTATTCATATTTGTGTTATTATTATCACCTGGAGAGATCTACAGCTTAAAGAGTAGCAACAAGAAAGAAGGGCTTAATTTCTTATAAGTTTCTTTGATAGAGCAAGTGAGCCGATTACAAGCTTAGTGTATGTTAGAAAACCAGAGCCCAGATACTAGCATAATGTCTGTTATGTTCACTTATCTGTTTAAAAGTCTTACTAAGTACAATGGGTCTACTCATAGTAGCAAGAATAGCAAAATATTAATTCCACAATTATTGTTTATCCTTCAAAAGTTCCAGACCTCAAAACACATTTGTTTGCAGAATTCTTACATAAAGGAAGGGCTACCTGGTAGGTTCTCCAAGTTAACAGCTGAACTGGCTTGCTGGGCTTCGGTCCATTCAGCGGCTGTTGTTATAGAAGAATGCTGCTCTTTGTTTACTTACAGACCCACTCACCTGGGGCTGTCTTTGGAAAGTTAATAATTTTGGACCTTCATTTGGTAAAGTTCAGAGAGGCCTGATTTTCTGGAGGAGATAGGGGGAGATAGATGAGTCACAAGGCACACAAACTCAAGGTTAAATCCTCACTGTGTGGAAAGTATAACAACTTTCTCCCGATATTGAATTTTTAAATTAGTAAGCTAAATCCATAGGTTAGCCCCTGAACTATAGCTTGCTCCAGCCTAAATCTGCTTAACTTTACAGGAACTACAAAATTGGGGAACTCATGTCCTTTAGGCAGAATTATCTTTTCCCAGCATGCTCAGACTGTTGGAATAGATTCTCTTTCCACTGGAAAACATAATTCACGATGACCATTCAACATGTTGTTTGAGACCCTCAGTCACTTAGTAACTTGTAAAACCTCCTCTTCTGAAAATGTATATATTACTGTCCACTGGTTTTGTCTCTACTTCTTCCATCTCTAATGGACTTCAAAATAATAAAAAATTGACATCCTAATCTGTGCAAAACTACTCAATAATAACATAATATATAATTATACACACTAAGCATAAATTAAAGTCAACGTTCTAGGTGAATTGCCACAGACAGTATTGTGCAGTTGACAGAAAACTTCATAAATCATCTGCCACTCTCAGCACATCACCAGTATTGAAGTCTGGAGATATGTTCTCATCGTTCAGTGTGCAATTCAGCAAACCACTGCTACAGCTTAAAAGACCAGCGCATTGCACAGACAACTACCACCCAAGGGAGTGGCAACTGAATTGGCTTCAACCTGTCTTATTAAAAAGGAGGAAAAAAACCCCAAACATACCTATCCCACTGAAATAATTCACAAAATTCCTCCTGGCATCAGCAGTTTCAAGATTTCAGAGAGACTCTGGAATTATGATTTCAGTCAAGTGAGGAATTAAAAAAAAAAAAATTAACAGACTTGGCCATCATCCTTTTGGAAAAACTTTGGAATCGGCTCTAGGTTCAATTATGATACACCAGTTTAGCTAAGGAAAAGGTCTGCATTTGTACACAGGGGAACAAGTTTAAGTTAATGCACTTTCACGTTCCTCTTTCACTGCAAGTGAAGCTGAGTTAGATTATATTGCATCTTCTGCAGCCTAAGAGTTACATATCAAACCACATTGCATTTTTACAGTGGAGTCCCTCTAACTCTCACTTCCTTAAGAAAGTATGTTTCCTGACTTACATAAATCTGTAGTTATGCTCAGGAGGATTTCCAAAAAGGGCCTCAGTTTTAATTTGAACTCTTAAGGGCATTCAAAACTGAATTCCTGCATTTCAACCTTCTTCCATCTGGGATCACACTGGAATACAGCTGTTCTTTTTTTGGCCACTTGCATTTTCCACAGGTGTCAAGTATGAGATGACCCATGAGATGGCAGGTGGTAATTTACTTTCTCCTTACCAGTAGGCTGGAAGTGGTACCTTAGCATCTCTTGTCCTGGGGCAAGCACGGAAACTTCAAGCAGTTACCAAAGCTAGTCAATCCCACCCTATAGACAGAAAATGTATTGAGAATGCAAAAAAGTCCCCAAAAGAAGATTCAAATAAACAAATTGCTCCTTGTAACATAATGTCTACGCTCAGCATGCAGTAGGATGTTCTGTCAAGTACCTACAAACCAAACCTGCTATCACAGGACTCATAGCTGCCAGCATAGGTTGCTGCTGGAAACATTACAGAATGCTGGTTTGTCCACAAAAATTCAAGCACATAAATAGCATCTACCACCTTTGATAATTTCTTACATTCCTGCCAGGTTTGCTCAATTCAAGCTACTTGAGTCTTAAAATGAACAACATACTTTTCTGTAACATACATTCATATTTAAGTTAACAGATCATCCCTCTGAGTATTATTCCATGGGACAACGGGTTGTGCTATCTACCAGTGGTTCCTGGTCACTCACCTTAAAAGAGCTGGATGATATTTGGAGTCTGCGACACCTTCTGATTCTCTGAAAGAACTCGCTCTTCTCACTTCTGGCTAGGAGATTGCAATTTCTGCCTTCACCAACGCCCGTAACGCATACTGTATATAGACACATTCACAATTCACTTCTGCTCTGTTTCATTCCAACATATCTAGTTACACAAACTGTTCGCTTCTCATGCCACAGCCACTGTCATGGAAACTCCTTTATCCTGCTGTACTACTCAACCTCTCACAGCTGCTGACAATAAATGATCGAGGGCAAATAACTGCACTTTACTTGAGGTACTAACTATAGAGTAAGGTAGAAAAAAAAGACTACAACCATTTGCAAGGTAGTAATTCCACAAGGATTGAGAGGTATTGTCACTTCCTTGAAAATCAATCTTATCCCATGTATTTAATAATTACACCATTAGTTTTACAGAGCGTATCATTAAAGTGACTACACAAAGAGTAAAGTTTGGAAAATTTTCCAAAGTGTACAGGAAACTATAACACCACTTTTCTTTCTGCTGTCCCTCACCCCCTCACATTGCACTTCATGAGTACATTTGTGGTGCAGCTGGAAATCTTTGCAAAGAGACTTTGGAAATAATTAGCTTGCATACCAATATTTCAACTTTATCCAGGCTTATCAAAGTACAAATCAGAACATTATCATATGATGGTTTTAGCCTTTGTGAGCCAAAAGATCGGTCTCTGTGGTTTGATTCTCTAAAGTCTTCTTCCTGTCTTTAGTCCCTATATCTAATAATGTCTTCATGTTGCAGGTAGAGTATTGAGTATAGAAAAAATGCTCAGCTGCTTAGAAACTAGGTCTGCATATCTGCAAATCCTAATTCTATTTGAAAAACTTCTTTACTTGGTTTGTACAGCCTTTAAGTGGAATGACATATATTTGTTCTTCCTAGGCTATCATTTGAACACATGGTTATTTTGTAATGAAAAAGGGAAATACAAGGCAGTATGAAAGATGCACATCACACGCAAAGCATTCTTTGGATTTTGTTACAGGTCATCTTAAAATACTGAAGTAGAAAAGCAGCTTCTTCGCATGCTCTAACTTGGCTGCAGAAGTACATTTTAGCTATGATCCAAAACCCCTCCTCACCCTCTCGCACTTCCAAGAATCAATTATCTACCACGGTTTTGCATTTTATCCACTCAGGAACAACTGCACACCACTTCTGATCAGCACTGAGAAACAGTCCCCAGGCAAATTCAAAACAAACACAGTAAGGCCCAAACTTCTGGATCTGACAGGCCCTTTTCCTCAAAACTGGCTGATGCTGAAGGCTGGCATTTGTTTCTAATTAACAACATTCTTCCCATTACAACATGTGTGGTACCCATCAATATTCCAAAAGGCTTTTCAACCTTTCTGGCCCCTCCACTGAACACACTTGAGCCTTGGGCTCATAAAGCCAAAATCAAGCTTATGATACTATCGCAAGATCTCAGCTGTACTCCAACAACAAGTACCAAAACCATCTTTTTACTCTTCAAGTGCAGATGCAAAAGCATGATTTCTTTGAAATCAATTGTATTCGTTCACCAGCGAGCTGAAACAGTGTAGTCTCTGCTGGGCATAATAATTTTTCCTACACTTGCCTACCATCTACTGACAGAGAGCTTGATACAAATCCACAACAGCAGTGGCTCTTCCTATTAAAGATCAATTATTGGGCTGCAGAAATGCTTCTCTGCTGAGTCTCTGGGTGGAGCTCATCAGATCCGACAAAGCAGCCGCAATAGACTTGGCAAGACACACAGTGAGGAAAGGTGAGAAGATTTAGGAGCTGAACTGTAGTAGCTGCCTAACAATCTGTTTTTCCTTAGTTTATCAAGTCAATGGCATTCCTTGTCTTCGAACATCCTCAGCAATACCCAAGTAAGTTAATGTACATTCTAGCCTGGGATCCTCACTTTCTGAGCAGAAGGAGGTAGGGGTTGCTTTTCTCTCATTCCAGTTGAAATATAGTGTGATCCCAGACTACCTTGTCTTCTCATTTCTCCTGGAACTTAGGATGAAAAACATTTTACAAGTGACACATTTTCAGAAACACTGCTACAAGAATGTGCCATCCCATGTGGTGCCTTACAGATATAGAAGACCAATGCAGCAGAGATATAGGCTGCAGCACAGATATCAGTATGAACTAGACCCTGATATCCAAGATGAGTGCTACCAGTGGATTACAGTCTTCTCTTGGGAAAACACAACTGTATAGTGTCAAAGGCCTTTCACAAAAATATCGATTACATGATCCTGGTAGAAGAAAAATCATGCATGCCCACCTTGATTATCTTTGCATGTGGATACAGTTAAAGCAAAACAGAGGGCTCAGACCCTCCCACAGTTAACTCTCTAGGTATGTATGCATGTTAAAAAAACACTGGCAATGGAATCCAAGTGAATAGCTGTAGAAATAGTTACTTCAGTGAGAAAAAAAATTCATTAGCTTATCAGCAATATTTATACTGATACAAATGCTCTGTGTGGATCTAGTCAAACAGCAAAATGGTAGTTTCCCTCCACTTCACGGCTGTAAACTCCTACTAACAGAACTATAAGTGTTTCTCTGCCAACAGGTTTGCTTTTTCTCAGGCAGGATAAATCTAGGATGAAACTGAAATGGAGCAAATATTTATACTGTTTACTTCAGGAGTATAGTATTACATTTGTTACTTGTTTATGTGAAAATGTTTGCCAACCCCCAGAAGCATGTTGGATAATTAATGCTTTTAGAAAACACCATCTGAAAATTTGGAATGAAAATTATTTGCCTCACATTTTCCAGGGGCTTAAACCACATTATTTTAATGAATCCAGGACAAACTATTTTTTGTCCAAGTGATTCATCACAGACCCTGCACACAAGTATATAAACAAATAATAAGATAATGTACTTCAGTGTATTTTATCATGCTACACAGGAAAAAACAATAATCAGAAAACAAATATTGGGCATTAGTTTGAAGGGAAAAAAAAAAAGGCTCAAACCACAACGTGTTGAATTCAGAGGAAAAGGTTTGGTGAGTTCTAGTAGTGTCTTTAGATTTACACTAGTCTACATGGTCTCTAGCCTCTCCCTATCAGTGCTATGTGGAACAGAATTTAACTACTCCAGAGAGATGATGATAGTCTTAATTCTTTAGTCTAACATGAAATTAGACGAAAATCATAGGCTCCAATTCCAGTTCTCATTCATTGCAGTTGATAATACTGCAGGGTTTTTACTATTTTCTACCATGGAAATAAATAGAGACATCTTTTTTATTATCTACTCCTGGTAAAAACCACAGAACACTGAATAATTTGGTCAATGAAGAATTTGCTAAAGGAACTCTAGTTAGGAGGAGCAGCTAAGGAGAGCACACTTACCAAGTTTATACATATGAATTTGCTGCCTCGAGTAAAGTCTTATCTCCTTGCAAGGAGACCCAGACAGGCATCCTCCCCACTGACAGAGGGGACCCATCTCCTCTTCCAGTGGAACGCTCATTTCCCAAATAAAGGAAGCAGTGGGCAAAAGAAAGCCATCTGGGTCCTGTGGCTAGCTATTACCCTCACCTAGAAGCCCAGTCCCTATAAATATAGCAGTGGCAGCCTCTCCTGAAGGAGCCTTACCTTTTTTCTTTGCCACAGAAGCAGAGGAACATATTAAAATAAAGCAGGTTAAAAAACATTAACTGTTACTTCAATTGCAAAGTTAATTAACGCATTCAAATTATGAACTGGCAATTAGGTAAATGAGTCTATAAACCTCAGCTCTTTAAATATAAGGAACATATGGATGTGTGCACTCACCTTAATTTGCACTAAAGTTAGGAACCTAACTTACTCAGGTTTCTTTAAAAATCCTTACCCAAACCAAAAGCCCACAGCACCATAGCATAATGGTGTGCACCAAAAACATTAATACTTCACAGAAAATCTCAAGTGATAGAGACCTTCAAAGGCATTTTCCCACTAAAGCACACCACATCTCTTCACTGTGTAATCATTTCACAGTACCCTCAGCACTGCAAACAAGGAATAAAAAGCTACTGGGATGGAAACCAGGAGAAAGGCATGATGGGAAGAAAAAACCCAATATAACAAAATCGCTTACTTTTAGAAACCCACAGAGGATCACTGTTTCACAAAACAGTACACCTATTAATATATAAAGCTTCAAGGCTCTTCATAATAGATTGAAGATATCACAGCGACATCAATGAAAAGCACCAATCCCTTATTATGAACTCACTTTGTCAATTTACACGTGTTCCAACTTTTTTAGCAGGTTAACTTTGTATCTTCAGGCTTGCAGCATGCATTGTCGTTCTGTGACTAACTTTTTGCTAGATCTAGTATCATCCGTCCTCTCATAGCTGACATGATGCTGGCAAGAAAAAGCCTCAATGTTAGCATGAAGTCCATATTTGTGTCCTCTGATGTGACACCAATGCAGTTGCATAGTCCAGCTTGATCTAGACCACACTTGCACTGCTCAGAGATCCAGCAATGCCTAGTTCTGATATTACAAAATTATGTCCAAAACTAGTCCTAAAACTACAAAGTAGAGGGGAAAAGAAAAAGGAGAAAAAAGAAAAAAGGAATTAAGGACATTCTCTGAGCCAGTTTTTATGTGGTGCTAATTCTCTACTGGCCTGTTCCTCTTTATTTTGAGAAAATACTAACTTGAGCAACAACAACCCTCACTTAGGAGAACAGCAGCTGCTGGTAGTCTGTGCTCGCTGAGGTTCAAATGAAAGAGTAGTATTTTATTTAACATTAGAAATAAGTCAGATGAAGGAAATACAGGTAGTCCAACCATAACAAGTGAAAAAAGAAAGAGGACTTCTCCTCCCAGCTGGCCACATGGCTGCATACACAGATGGCTCTGCAAAGACAACTAGGCAGCAAGAGGTGTCCCAACACCTGCTAATTTCCCTATGGCATTCTCAGCCCTCGAAGAGGAAGCATCTAGCAAGTTCATTCCATTATTTTCAAGATCAGCAGTGTTAAACACCAGGTTACTTCAAAGGGGCACAGCAACGAGGTGGAAAGGCAGTATACACTGCAAAGGGATGGGTTGATTAAGTTCTAAAACGGAATAAAGATGAAAGTCACAGGAAGAAAAATGTTTTTATCTGAGGCCTGCCTGCTTGCCTTAGATTTCAGAACCCTGACAGCCCAAAAGTTACAACATGAACTATAGCTTGAGCACCCCCATGTGTACAGCAGTATATTCAAAAATACTTAAGCACTGTATTTCCAGAAACTGTGGAACTGAACTGTCAAAAGTGACACTTTGCCCTTGAAAAAATTCTTGCACTTCAAGAAATCCACTCTAGTAAGTCAGCTTTGAATTGAGAATTTGGATTCCCCACTTAAACAACCACAAATAACAACCAGGTGGACCAGCCAAGTCTCAAATTCTGTGGCAGACAGCAGCACTCCCCTCTAGCACCCTGTAAATGATGCTAGATTACACTGACATTTGCACCTCGAGTGTGACACTGACCAACTCATCTTCCTTACAGTATTTCAAGCTAATAAACAGAGGGAAGGTAAGAAGGACAATCTCTCCTCCTTTCTCAAATATCAAATCTTTTATTACTAGTGGGTTTTGGTAATTTACTTATTATTTCATTGTTTTTAGTAAAGCCAGAATGGGAAGCAGGCAGACTAGGTGAAGAAAAAGTTAAGCCAAACACAGCTATATATCACATTACTTACATAATTTGTTATCATCCAGAAAGAATATTATACAGACTTTTTCAAGACTGTCTGGCAGTTGCACATCCCCCTGACATCTGGAGCCTTCAATGGGGCAGTTAATGGCTCTTTTAGCACCTTAATGGGACCCTGAGTCTGTTGACAGGGTCGTTAGCAGAGGAGGTGCCCAGAGTAACTAAGAAGCTTCTGGACCACGTTGTAATGCCCACAGCCAGATCCGACCAGACTATAAACGGGGCTCCTGATGAAGGCCCCCTTTGTAGTTGTCTTCTCAGAGCAGCGGGTCTGCGAACTGGAACCCTCCCCTTAGACTGGGATGCTGTCTAAGGAGACTTCCTGAGATTGAGAGCACCTCGCCCCCTCACTTGGGTGAGTGGTAATTTACTGGATATATCCTTGAATAAATCCTTGCCTAACCAGGCGAGTGTGAGTCCTTGCCTAACCAAGGCAAGTGATTATTTCTTGTGGGTAACCTGGAGTTGAAGGGCTCTGGTTTGTTTCTTGTGAGTGTGTGCATGCACGTTGTGGATCCTCATTATTCTTATTTTGCTGCACCCCAATAATCTCCTCAACTGATATCTGAATCTGTATTTTATGTTGTCGGAGTGCTAACTAATTGTATAAACCCTGTTTGGGTTGGTTTATTGGCTGCATTTTTCTGGCCAGAATAAAGTCTGTTTTGGAACTTCTTGTCCACCTAAAACTGACTTTGGGGTGCCTCCATGACAAAGACACTTCAATTTTATTTCTCAGCAACAGTTTTTTCTGATTCCTCCTCCAGAAATGCACCTCTGCTTATTTGCAAAAGCACACCCTCTAGCATGACATGACCACTTGCAAAGGTCGCTCTCTCAGAAGGTGGCATAAAGGATAGAGTCTCTCACAGGGACTACTTCCTTTCCACAGATGGCAAGCTTGTTGTGCCTGAGACAGATCATTAGATCTGTCTTTGCTCCAACCTTGTCTCATTAATGCAGACTGAAAGTGAAAGAATTACCTTACCATCACAGGAAGGAAAACAACAAAGCTCTGATCCTTTTCACTAGATACAGCATCAGACAACAAGACAAGGATTTTAGTATAGACAATGTATTTAAACAGAGTCATTACCATGGCTGAAAAAGGAGGTAATCTTCTGGGTACACGGCCTTTTTTTCAAAGTCAAAATTATTTAAACTAGCAAGCAGCGCAGCCCTATTTCAACATTTAGGCTGTATTTTCAAGACAGAGAATGAAACATTTATGACCTGTAAAAACTTCTACTTTTAAATTTCATTAATCTTAAACTAAGAAGGGAGTATGCAGCATCTGCATAAGTAGGCTCTCCTGGCTGTATGCATATACAGGAAACCCACATGCATGGGCTAAGCAGGGGCAGCCAAAGTGCATTTAAAAGGGGGCCTTTTTTCTTTTCATTGCAGATTAAAAATATTACCAACCATAAAAAATATTTTCTATTACCTCTCTCTCATTTTTGCCCTATGTCCTCTTGACTTACTTTTGCAGAATTATCTTCTGTGTTGCATTAGTATTAATGAATGCTTCATAATGGCTTAGAAAGTTTTCATGTGTGCGCTGCATTATAGCTTGGGAACAGAAAAGCAATATAGACAATGAAGGCTCCAACTTCTACTCCATACAGGATTTCTCAGCAATTTTGAACTCTATCAGAACAGAACATATCCAGGGAACTTGTACTTAGTTGAATATGATCTGACAGATTTCAGTTCCTTGAATTTAGGAGGGAACTAAAACTAAAACCAAACCAAAAAAAAAAAAAAGCAAAACTATAAAACCCCTAAAACTAACTAACTAAAACTACCCCCTAGGTAGCTGCATGATTGCAACAACCCTCATCCAGATTCAGGTTTCACCTAAAATAATGCTAAAAGAAATTCACCTCCAAATACACTCAAAGGAACCTTATTCTCACTTGCTCTGGCAGACCTTGGGTGCGATTTCATGAGCCAAGCAGAGTTAAAAGGCTCTAAAAAAAATTAATAAGTGAAGAACTGAACATTTAGGTTAACGAAATATGGCACCCATATATTGCTAAAATAGCACTGAAGATTTGCTCATATGGTAGAAGCCATCAAACTGACCGTCAAAGTTCATGCTAAAGTTTTATATGAGTGAAAATTTTCATTTGTACACAACTTCTCACATTTATCTACAGTGTACAGTTTGCTCAGACCTGAAAGTGACTATTTGTGATAGAGAAAACAGTTCACAAAAGTCACAGAAAAAAGCTAGGTATAAGCTGGCTTGAGTTCAGCGCAGCAATCTTTCTGCCATAAATAGATGCTCAGTGATTTCAAAAATAAACAAGAACAGTCAAATAGTACCTGATATATCAAATTAATTGTCACAAAGCGTTTAATCTAAATGCTTATCACTGCTGACAATTAAGTCCCACATTTAAACCGGTACCTGACAAATATCTGCTGGGTCAACCAAGGATCTGCTGGCTCTTCAGCAGATACACGATTATAAGCATATAGGAAAATACATTTATGAAAATATATGGTGCACATTTATCTATATATCTGTAAGTAACTCTACTAAACATGCTGTTTCTCTTTACACATATATGCCACATAGTGCTTGCTCCAGCACAGACATAATCCCAAAGAAAACAAAGATGATGCTTCTTCCAAACCCTAGGGTGACTCAAATCTTAGAAAGCAGCTCACTTTCAAATATACTGAGAAGAACAGCAAATCAAACAAAGCCAATTTCATGTACTAAACACTTGGTCTCCTGACAGATTTGCTGATCTGTGTGAGGTGTTTTTTCAGCTATTGGTTTCAATATCATCTTTAAGCTTCCCAAGAAGTCCCATGTAATTTTTTTTACTATCAAAAAGACATATCTGGTTTAATGCCCTGCCCAGAAGCTTCAGCATGCCCTGTTCCCAAGCTGGAAACCTGAACCCATTTCATATTAACCGTCCTGAAGAAGTGGAAGGGAACTTTGCTTCTTGAGCTGCACAGAGAACCGGCTCCCCCTACTGCCTTGCTAACCAGCCAAAAACTCACTCCACCTTTGCAAGCCCTTTTATTCTAACACCTTCAGCAGAGTCAGAATGACAATATGACATTCCAAAAGATCTGTAACATCCTCTAAAAATCTAGAAACTATTTCCTACATCTGACACAACCCTAGAAAGGGCTTTAGCTATCAGTTCTGACTCCGTGGCATGTTCTCCTTACCTGCAGTTTTTGAGTTCTCAGATATCGTTAGATAAGATGCTTTTCGCTGCCTCATTTAACTAATTGTTTCACACACATGAGGTTCTTCTGGTCTAAGAATTATTCTGGCAGCAGACAGGTTTATCAGCTGAACATTGATGTTCTGAGATTCACAACCAGACAGTAAAAACATCTCCACAGGTAAAACAGCCAAATCTGTACAATCATTAGTACAGTAGTTGCAGTTTGCTTTTTCTCCAGAATTGTTTTTATCAGTCAGAAACCATATTTCTCCCTACTTGTAAAGTTACAATTGTGTGAGCATAGATCTATATAATCTGCAGAGTGTTGCAACATATTGTTAGTGGTACCAATTAGATCAATGTCCTCATATGGAAACTTAACTTTTGATACCCTTTTGAAAGGCTAGTTTTGTTTGCCAAGTTTGCCAAAATGCAAATGTAGGAGAAAAAGGACTCTACAACTCCATCACACAACAAACGGTTAAGTGGCTGACTCAGGCAAAGAGCAGCAAGATTAACAAATACAAGTAACAGAACTCGTGGGGATATGGAGCAATTACTTCTCCTTGAGTTTGCTAAGCCACTACCACAATTCAAATTAATGCTTCGAATTATGTATTAAAAATTTTGGTCCCAGTTTTTTGTTCATTTAGTTTACATCAAAGGAGAAACTTGGAATCCTTTAAAAACCTAAAATAAATACTTAACTCCTTACCCTTCGTTTTACCAAAGGAAAAGCTCTAAGTCAAATCCAGTATTTACACAAAACACGCAAGTCTATAATTATTTAAAAATCATTATCGTATTTTAAAATCAAGCAATTGAAATTAAACATGTCAGTTTTCGGGGTAAGGAGGACACATACTCGTAACATACCTTAAAAAAATCCACATACACTTATTAATCTACACAATTATTGAAGTGTTTCTGTTCAAGAAAAAATAGACAAAAAAGGCATTCATAAATTAAAGAGGGAAAAAGAGGAGCAAAGACATGGATAATGTATAATTAACTAATGCTAATTTAAAGGCCTAGCAAAAGAGGCTAGGAGAAGTTCTCCTATAAAATGGAACATTCTCCTGTTCCTTCTCCTTAAACAGAGATGAAGTCTAGGGAATTTATGTAAAAGGTTTTGGATATCATTTCTCTTACCAGTTAAAGAATAATATCCAGACAGGTATAGAAGCACATCATCATTTTCAGATATGCTTCAAGATACTTTCAGTAAGCACAGTTAACAGGCTTCAGGGAGAAAGGGACAAAAATTACAGAGCAAGCAAGCCACTGAATCATATACCATTTGGGTCAAGCTGCAAAATAAAAGCCTTTTGTCTGTGGACCTTAAGTACTGTTATGTACTGTTTTCCAACTGGAGGTGGGAGGAGACACCCACAAACCTGAGTCACTTCTCCCCTCACTCATATCTGAGGGCAGGACATGACAGCCTGTTATCCATTTAAGCAACTGGCACCTGCAAAGCAAGGCTGTCTACTTGTGACTTACCTATCCAAGAAGCTCGAGTTTTGGTTTAGATCCATCAGTGTGTAGGCCTTACCACTACAGAGAAGCGTTAAAGTACTAAACTACATGGAACATGATCTCAACATTATTTTCCTTTGTCTCATGAAGTTGAAACAGGAATCATAGCTTTCTATAAGAACCTAAGCACAATTATTCAGCACTCAGTATCAGTGTTACTTTTAACTCAAAAGGAATCCAAAAAAGTTCACTGACAGCAGAAATACTTTCTTAATTGTGGTCAAGTCACTGAACTGCCACCACTTTTAATCTTAAAACTATCAGCTAACATTTTTTCTTAAAATCATGGAAGTGTAGGGAAAGGCTAAAAGAAAGATAGGAGGGTGCATGTGTGTATAGATGTATGTATGAAAGCGTAGGAAACAATTATTTTGCAAATATAATAGGCTCAGGCAGGATCTCTCAGCAAAGCAATTTTTTTAATAACGATATCGCAACACTGGGTGTTCTACCTAAAGGTAGGCACACATAACAGGGCAAAAAGCCTCTGCTTATATACCCCCAAAATCCCAGCTGCAATTTCCCTCCCCTGGTCCCCATTGGTTGGGTACTTCAGGGTTTACAGACTACCCCAACACCTGCCTGAGAGGCAGTGCCTCACCCTTCCCCTTATCAATCTATTTAAAATACGGATTCCTGGTACTTCGGCTACCCTTCTCCCTAAATTAACTTGTAAATACAGGTATCAGTATGCATACAGGTATCAGTATATATTCCAGGAAGAGACTGTGTTTTACACTAAGGATTCATAGTCCGATGTCTCTCGGTCCTTCCTCCCTGCTGGGATCAGGTGCCAGGTCCTCAGTTATGTAAAAACAACAGTTCTTCGTAAAACATTCCTTATGAAAGTATATATACTGTTTTCTTAACAAAATACTTTTACCTCTTTCCAGCTTTGCCTCGTGCTTACGAAGGGCTTGTGGTATCTGTTCTCAGACAAGACTGAAGCATGTATGAGGCACATGGATTTCTTCAACCCAGAGTGGAACATTTACTTCTTGTCTTACAGTTTATTTTACTATTTGTCCCATCTTTTTTCTCTTCAACAGCTTTCAGACATCTTTGAGGTTGAAATCCATGGATCTTTTGTGTCTAATGTTATTTAATAGTCCCTTTTTCCAGATTTTTTATCTAATATGGTAAAGTAGAAATAGTTACTGAATTTTACTTATTTCTGCTATTGTTTGAAGATCAGCTTAATGTTCTTAAGAAATTCCTGGCATTTATGGAACTTCTACTTCATTTGGGTGGTGGTTTTTTTTTTTTTTCAATGCTAGAAAAAACAGTTTAGAAATCCCAGTGCTTCTGATTGTACTTAAAAGTATTTAAACTATTTGTGGAGCAGGGTCTACTGGCTGAAGTTCAGAAACTAAACATAAATTAGAGGCTTGTTTTTATTTTACAGAAAACTGATTGTTAGGGAATATGTTGACAGACACCATTAATTTAATCAAATGTAGAAATTTTTGAGATCTGACTCACTGCCTACTCCAGCAATAAACAGAAAGGCTGAGACACTTCTTCCATTGGCATGACACTGTGAAGCAAGTCATTCCACAACACTTAAAAGGACAAAACATAGTAAGTTCAAATACCAACCTTCAAAATCTTGCACACGTGCCTACTTACTATAAGATCAAACTATCTTCTTGTATTAAAAAATTGCATACATGTTTGCAAATGAGACTACAATGTCTGACTGAAATGTCAAAAAGAAAGGAAATATCTTTTGAGGAAAGAAACCTTATTACAGAGCAGCAAGTTTGCCATTAGTCTTAAGGAAACGGTAATCAATAGTGACTAACAGAATTCAGGCCTACATATTCTAGAACAGTGCAACTTAAAATTTCAATTGCTGCTCTTCTCTAAAAATTATAGAAATTAATGCAGTATGTTATTAAACAAACTATGCATACAAGTGGGGAAAAAAACCCCCATGCAAGTCAGGGATTTAGAAGAAGAAACCGGTAGATAAAAAGATCACTGAGCCCCTGATATGACAGATCAGGCTACAATCAGTCTGTTGCTTCTTAGGATGGAATGCTGCTGGAAATTCAGCATCACCTGTATAGAACCACAAATTCACATTCTCATCTTGACCCATATAGTAACTGGCAATACACCATCCATTATACTGAATATGCTCCTAGTTTTATGCTTTAAAAAGGTTTGTTTGTTTAAGGGTTTGTGATAAAAAAATGGAAGTGCAGTATCACAACTGAAAGTTCATAACATGCCAAACTTTGATAAAACCCATCTTTTGCTCAGGGTCAGGATGACAGGGAACAAACTAACCAAATAAATAAAACGAAGGACTACAGATTCTTTCCACTATGACAAAGACATGTGACTGTTGACTTGTTACTGTTGTCCACATCTGCCTGGTCTTCCACCTGCTTCTCTCTCCCAGTGCTAAATCATTTTCTCTAGTGACAAAACCCCGTTATTTAAGATTAGTGAGCACCAACTTTTAAGAGTTACAGCATGAATCATCCTGACTCTGCACTATGACAACCATCCAACAGCAATGAACCCACACAATGCTTTGCCCTCTATCATATTTCTGTTTCTATATGGAAAAAAAGGCGACTTTTTAATGAGATCAGACTTGCAGAGACTTTCGTGCATGCAGGAGTTTCACAACAATGTAGTCTGCTGACTTGAGATGTATGCAAAGCAAGGTGAAATGTGAATTGAATACCCTTACAGGAAGTGCCTATATTGCACATAGATCCTTTAAGGCATAAAATATTTGCAATTTAGCTTTAGGACTTAAAAAAAAGATATACAGTTGAATTAAATATTTGGTTTCTTATCATCATTCTTTCTTTTTCAAAGTGCTGCTACTTGCCTCAATAAGCATCTGCCACTCTGTTTTATTCACAGAAAAAGAGATCAGGAAGAAACAATGCTGTCACTCAACAGATGATCACCAGGAATTATAAAAGCAGCCTGTCCACCTAACTCCAAAGCTAATGCACAAAAGACAACAACATCGGTTTACTTTGCAGTCACATGAAATCAGTTATCAGAACAGTTATGAATACTATCACATGAACCACTGTAATATCAAATTACTATACCAGATTACAAATCAATCTGCACCAGTGTCTAAATTAAATCAACTGATAATTTAAGCTTAGGATAATTTCAAGAGACAATCTCATATTACTGGAACATTCTAACTGCAGAACCACCACCCTTGAAACTTCCCAATAAAGACACATTTGTGCTGAACAATCCTTCTTTACGACCAGATAGTCAATGCTTTACTTGGAAAATAAATATAATTCCATTTTACAGTAAATAAGTACATCTCAAATAAACTATCACTACTTAATTACCCATGCGGCTTTTGTGGGACAGTTCTTCCAACATTTCAAATTACATCATTTCTTGAAATAGTATTTGGTAGTGAAGGCAGACACAATATCCCTGTAAGGAGTTTCTGAGTCATATTTGGTCCTTGGTATGAAACACAGTCGACGAAAGGTCGGAGAACGCAGCAACAGGTTGTGTGAGAGTCCCACGAAGCTCGAGGAAAACCAGTACAACGCCATGGACTGCAAAGACAGATACTGAGTTCAGCCTCCTCAGATGCAATGAAAATACTACAATTTTGGGCAGCTCTTTGTGAACCACAACCACTGGTTACTGCCAGTTATCAAGGAAAGTAACTCACCTAAAGACTCTCCTCTTAACAACAATAATGACTTCCATTTCAAATGTATTTTTCACTCTTTCTCAACAGTTCTGGGGGAAAAAAGTCATCTACATGGAAGTTTGACAACAGTTCATGAATTAATTAATATTAAACTTGTTTAAATGTCTATATTTCAGACTACAAGTTAACGAGCCAAACAGCTAGATACTGTGTTTTTGCTAGCCACTGGAAATATACTCAGAAATAGAACACCTGGTAGAAATGAAAGTGGTTTAAGAAGATCGTGGAAAATTTCCTTATCTAAAAACGATGTTGTTTTCCTCCGAGAGTAAGTAAACACTTAGCAAAGCTTTATTTTTATGTCCTTGTATCAAGTTTTCCTCTCAGTTTTTGAGATCACAAGAAGGATGCTAACCCACTCTGGATTTCATTCCAAGCCCTACTTTGTGAAAATGATGTTTAGAAACAGAAAGTTTGCAGATTCTTTCCTCTTGGACAAAAATGTTTCATATGTGTTAAGAATTTAAATGTATGCACAGAGAAAATAGTGATTTAGGGGACACTATTATAGAGTATAGTCTATTAAATACATCAGGCATTTGCGCTGCTCTTTAAGTACTATGAACATAACAGAGTCCCAGGTTAAGGGATGCACCGTGCAGACACCGTACTCACAGAGGGAACTGTTGCAGCAACAGGGATCATTACTATTGACACCACTCGAAAGAAATTTGTAGCAAGCTTCTGTAACCTGGAAACTTCCAGTTTTTGCAAAGCAAAGATCTGAAAGAAAGGGGAGAGACCCACAGTTACAAAAATTCTTTTTGAAACAACTAAAAGGAGAAAAAAGGCAACAGTGGGGTTTCTTGTAAGCCAGCACTCTAGTTCATGTATTTTCACTTTCTCACCCTCATTTCAATTAATGTACTGCTACAATCTTTCATTTAAGATCTTTGATGTTATGTTCAGTATATGTTCAGTCCTTAGTAGAAAATATTGTACCACCTTAGCAGACTACCCAACTAAATCATGAGAAGGCAACATAACTTTACATAGTCACACATCTCAAAGTTTCAACGCCTCAGTCTGAAGCACAGCGCTCTGAGAAAAGGCCATGAACAGGAAACAGACCAAACCCAGTGGACAGATAACAGAATGAAACCAGAATCTGATCTACACATAGTGACTTTTTTCCCCTCTAAGACAGTCTCAGTCAACAAAGAAGAAAAAGGAGTAAGAATGAAATCCAGATGAATAGTTTGATGAGAACATCTAACAGAGAAAACAAGAAACATATTTCCATTAAATTACCCCAAAAAATAGGAAATGAAGACTTTTTTTTTTTCCTTCTGTTTCTGTTGATTAGTCTCCCTGACAATCTTAAAAGTTCTGAATTTTTCAATTTATTAAGAATACATGAGATTGTTAGTTTTGACCACAAAGCAGTAACAAACGACTTGGGAGGACCAAACCAATACAATCCACAAATGCTTCTGGATGCTTAAGCCCCAGGAAGCTCATTAGAATATCATTAGAAGCTTCATATTCAAGACTACATTTTATTGAGGCCCAAGTAAAGGAAATAAAGTATCTGAGAAATGTCACATCAGGATTTGTCATCTCTAAACAAGACACCCACACATCCAAATGCATAGAACAATTAAGTTATTTTTCAGTTCTGCCCAATGAATTTAAAGCACTCATAATCTGAAGTTATCAATATGTTAGCGTGCTTTATAACCAGGTAATGTTGTCTTTCAATGCTATTAAAAAATTATCCCTTTGCAATCATCCTATTTATTCCACCCAACATACCTCCACTATCATCAAATTCACGAGCCCGAGGGCAACTGGCAAGATCCATGTGGAATCTGGTGCTGTGAGATCCCTAAACCATAACGCTCCACCTGCTGAAAACTGTTCTTGAACTACAGGAAGAGTTTAAAGAAAAAAACAGAATTAAGTATGATTTGCTGCCTCAAGTACTCACACCTGTAACATATTGCAGTCTAATCATCCAAGTTTCTAGGTACGTTTTATCTACACGATAAATACTACTAAAGTATTTGGTTTAACAGATCACATGTCAGGGTAGCCTGCTATCAATGCAAGTGAAAAATGATGGGTGATGCAAGCCAAGGTCCCCGTTAGCTCATGACAGCCAGCAATTCACATAAACCAGTGAGAAAAACTAGCTTGATCTGAAGCACGTTTTTACATGCCAATGAGAAAAATACATAGTGCAGTAACCTACAGTGACTACATATTTTATGTTTTTCAAATAATTGTATTTTTCTTAATAACAAACCAATTTGTCACATTTTTGTTCAGAAGAACAATCTACAAAATCTTTTCTAAAAGATTAAAATATCTGTACTTTTAAATAAAAATAACCCGCATGTTCACCTTGTCCATAGTACTTCACATGGGACTAAAAAATACAAATTAATAGAGAATGTACTGTAGCATGGGTAACATTATTTGCTACATATGCTTACCTTGTGAACCTGAAAAATCTCAAGACAGATTTTTTTTTTTCCTAGTAACCATCTTCAGAAGACCACTGAACAACTAAGTGCCCATACGGCCCAAGAAAACATCTCACATTTTGTCTCAGAGCTCAGACCCAAATACAGCTTTTAAAGATGCATCCTACAAAGCTCACGACACTATTACAAACACAGAGAGCATGTAGGCAGAGACCAGTGACACTCTGCATACTGTGAATATCTGCTAAAATAGTTCAAACCAAAGAAAAGTAGAGGTGTGGTCCAGACACAAGTTCTTTGATTAATGAACTGTGGTTTAATCTAGTACATGTACAATGTATCTAATAAAAATATTTGAAAAACATTTTAATCTGATATTTATCTATGCTTAAACTATGCTAAGTTTAAAAATCTAGTACTGAAGTAGTATTTAGATCAGCTTATTTATCGAGCTCAGGAGATTGTGTTATTTATCAATGAAGTGTCTATAAAAATAGTAACTGAAGGAAAAATGGCTCTTAAAAGCATGTCTGTTCAGATTAATCACCTTCTGAGTCCATGGTACCAACACTGCAGTTGCGCAAAGCGAGGGACACGCAAACCCACATAGGAATCTGCACCCACACCAATAAAGTAGCTTTGAAGGGATGACAGTTGTCTCGAATGTAGAGTTCTGTAATAATCCTTCGTAGGTTTTTCTTAAAATGGAACCTTTAGGAAAACAAACAAACAAACAAAACCAAAAACCATCTTACAATACCCGTAATAGAGTAACTCCTCAAAATCTGAAATAACTGTTCTACAGGCACATCAAATTGGCTTATTTAGGTGTAACTCTAGAAAAACTGAAGTTCGTTCCTGTTTAAACATGCCTCTCTCCTTTGCCAACTCCCAGCCCTGTTCCTTTATAACCATGCAAGCTTCAAGTTCCTAACAACATTTAGATACTCCAATAGCTACGAGAACTTTAGTCACAAGTAAAGACCACAAAAGACTCCTGTATTTGGCCCTATAATCATAAGTCTACCACAGATTCAGGACTTTAAAAAAACCAGATATACCCTGAACGGCAATACAACAAACACAAACAAGTCAGGGAAGTGGTAAGAAAATCTAAGCTTTGGTCAAGAACATAATCTAGCTGTAAAGTTTTTTGTTTGTAGGACTTCCTTTCACTCCTGCCAAATCTGGAATGGATTTATAAGGGATATCCAATCATTGTCTTACCTGGCAACCTTTTCAGACCAACCCAATTGCCTTCCACGAACAGAAATTTCATAGCGAAGGTGCTCAGCTAGCTTTTTAATCTCAGGCTGCAAATTTTCCAACTAGCTAAAGAAAAGGAAAAATGTTTATGCATAGTTCCATGTAACAACTGCTTCCTCTCCCCACCTGACACTGTACAGACATCAAAAACAACTGTGAATGACGAAGTACAAAACTGAACACCTTTTATCTTTAAACAAAATTAACATATGAAGACACTAGCAAAAAGTACTTGCAATAACAATCTTATTAATCTTGCAATAATAATCTTATTAAAGGAAATAAACACAGAATTAGATTTTATATTTAATTCTTAATAAACTTCTTTCTATCCTCATTCAGGAACTGTAATCAGCTACTTAATAAAAAAAAAAAATTAATGCCACCTCAAAAGATTTGAAGCCCAGCAAGACACATCTTTGCAATCACCAAAGTCACTATCCTGAGGAATAAGAAGAGACCCCATTATACAAGAGTGTGCTACAATATTAGCTTTTACAATGAAAAAAAAAAAAACAGGTATTACTGAGAAGAAAAAACAAAAACCAAAAACAAACCACAAAAACCAAACCCAACCAACACAAACCACCAAAAAACAACAAAAAAATCCCCACAACCAAAAAAAAAGAAACACACAAAGCCCCAAACACCCTGCAAGCAAAGAATTAAAATATGACTCTTCTACAGTAATACTTCTTGAACGGTGGTCACTGAATAACACCCATTGTCCAAGGAACAAGCTGCATTTACCAGCTTGACCACTGCCACTATTAGCCAGAGACTGTGCACAGGTGAAGAACAAAGATCCAACTGATTCCAAATCAGACTCAAGTTCTAGCAGCTGTGATGTACCACTCCAAAGTCCCCATTGGTCAGTAAAAAAATAACACAAAAAGTTCACTGGCCACTGGCTCATTTACCACTGTAGGCACAGCGTATAACTTATTTAGTAACTTCAACTGTTTTACTTACTTTTGAAGAAAGACAGGTAGTTTAAAACTGCTAGTTCACTTCAAATTTTTACTGGAGCAGCTTTAGCAAGAGTTTTAAGTTAACACAGCAAGTCACAGAAAGTCCCTAGCATACATCATTTGACTTCACACTAAAGCACCTTAATTTACATATAGCTACTGTAAAGAAACACATCCCCATTTTTTGGTTTTATTTAGACTTAATGTGTCCAAGGAAAGAACAATATACATTTATAAGCACAGAAACACCTCTCATGAGTTGCGGTGCCCTCCACCACATAAGGCCAACAGGCAGCACAAGCAGATGCCGGTAAAAGGGGATACTACAGCCATGACCACACAACAGCGGTTTTATAAAAAGATACTCGCATCACACAAGAGATCCTACCCCCACCTTTGTTACAGAACGCCAACCTCACCAGGAACTACTGTCCTGTCTGTTGCACCAGGCCACCTGTAATTCCGCCCACAGCACCCTGAGCGCTGCTGGCGCTGACCGTCGGTTCCTAACACGACACAGCAAGGGCACTCCGAGCCAGGGGATGCACCACCACCACCGCCCTCAAGACACAGGGAACCCACCTTGGCCAGGAGCCGGCCCTGGTGCGCGGCGAGCGGCAAGGTGACGGCCGTGCGGAGCAGGGCGGCGCCGCACACGATGGCGGCCCACCAAGGCAGCCCCGCGGCCGCCTGCAGGGCCACCAGTCCATCTTCCGCCCAGTGCACGGGCGCCGACTGCGCCAGCCACTCGCACCCGCCGCCGGGGCTCCCGCTCGGCGCTGAGAACAACGCCGCGACCGTTAACCGCCGGCTCCGCGCGCAAGCAACGGCCGCGCCGCACGGCCCCCGCCACAGCGGCAGCGTGAGCCTCCACATGCCTAACAGCCTCAGCGCGCGCACCCGCCCCAGTCAAGGGGTAGTGGCCTCACGGTCTCACCCCCTTCCCGCACATGCGCCGACTGCGCAGGGGGAGACGGCCCGCCCCGCGCCGGCCATGATTAGTGGGGCAGGAAGGGCCCAGCGGCTATTAGCAATCAACAATTCCTCATCAGCAACGAGGTCATTGCAAAGAGCTGCAAATTGAGTCGAGGGTTGTGCTGTGCCTGTCTACTTACCTCTTTTCCACAGCTCATAACAGTAGAGAGACTGCTTGGAGCACATACGTGACTGCTGTTTGCTGCACCGTGCTGCTGGCTTTTCAGCCTGAATGATCCTCCGTATGCACAGACCCTCTCTCAAACACCTTGTTTCTTTGTCTTAAAGACCTGCCAGGTCTCAGTGTGTTTATTATTGGTCAAAAAGATGTTATAAGGGGAAAAAAAAAAAAATCCTTATGCAGGCTTCCAAAAATCCCCAGGATCTTTAACATGCGCAATGCCACAAACGTAGCATCCTGAGGGATGGCCCCTGGCTGCAGCTTGATTTTTTCAAGTCAACAAAATACAGGCAAGAAACCCCATCCTCAGATTCTGTTCTTCTGGCCCACAGAGTACAGTGTTGTAATAAATACTGAGCAATATTTCTCAGTAGGATTATTTCAGAGTAAGAACGCAGGTCATCCTAAATAGAACTGAAGGGTTAAGCAAAAAAAATCCTAGTAGAGGGCTAAAAGGTCATACAGAAGCCTTGAAGGACACTCAGAGCAAGGTGCTGAAATGGAGTTTCAACCATTTTTCTTAGCAGTTCTTCAGTTTGGTATCCATTTTGCAACTATACTAGTTCTTTAAACAACGTACTGCAGATGATCAGAGAACTGGAAAAAGGAGCTTGCTTTCATTTAGAGCATCACCTATGGGAATGCATATGGACATCAGTATGCACAAACCTTCTGGACACCTCAGAAATATCACATTATTAATAAGGAAGGAGGTTTCTTTGGACAAGTGGTTTTGTTTTGTTTTCTTCTGCCTTTCAAAGGAGTGCCACAATAAATACAAAATAGCGCTTCCTCAATTCCAGCCTTAAAAGCAGACTGTTTAACTTACATGGAATTGTTTCTTCCCCAGATTGTGTCCCTCAGAATAGTAATATACAAGAGAAGGGTTGACTCCAAGTAACACAGCAAGGAAAAAAACCCAAGCTTTCCTCCACACAGAAAAAACAGCAACAGATCACCATGGCCCACACAGTCCTGCACAAAAATACATTAAACTTGTAGATCAACTTTAAATAATACGCAGACAAGCTGTATGGGGATCCTGAGCAGAGCTTTGTGCTACTGCTGACCAAATCTGGCCTCACAGGACCCCTGAGCTGGCTTCCTGGGACTGCTGTTCACTCCAAGCAAATGCAAGTGAAGAAGGTGACACCTACTGAAGGTGACTCAAAGGAAATTCTCACTTGGACTTTGCAAATTAAACCTTCACAGGACAGTGACCCAGTTCAAAGCAAGACACGTTCTGCTAAACCAGCAAGTAGTCTTGAACTAACATCAAATACATATGTATAAAAAGGTCATTGTAAGGCAAAAAAAGGAACCAGCAAACAGAAGCTCTGGGAACACTCATGGAACAGAACAGACCTTGCTGCATCAACCCAAGTGTAAGAATAATTTTTAATAGACACTGCAGCGTGATACATTTACCACATTTACCAGGCAAGTAGGGGAGTTCCATGTGGAGACTACTCTCAATGTGCCAAAAGGCTGTTTTCTCAAGCGCTTTTTGCGGAAAAGCCTTCCACAGAAGAAAAATGTAAACTCCTTGTATGTGGTTACAACTGATGTAGGCCTTCTCAAAACAATCCAACAGGTATTTGGAAAAAGCCCTCTAATAATGCCCATTTCTTATACTGTACTTAAATTACACAAGTAGAAAAGTTATGCTTATTAATAGTTTAATGTATGAAGGAAACATCCAGATTTCTGAATATGAAGGTACATATCTCACATTAATTTAAGTCTACATAAAGTAGAGCCTCTATACTGACATATTGAAATTTACTTTCTGCTTAGCCATTTGTTATGTAAACAATTGTACATTTATTCGCCATTCTAAAACTTCAGGATCATGTTTACATAATTTTGCTAAATTTCTGTGTTTGCTCAGAAGCAGTTTACAGTACTAAAACCAACCAGCCAAAGAACAGCTTCAACAGAAAGTTATGTCAGGAAAAAAAAAAAAAAAAAAGGAAAGAATAAAGTCTAACTAAGTTGAAACGTATGATGGTGGGGAATGGGCAGTCACAATGTTCACAGAAAAAGGTCAGTTAGTAAGTTCTTCTGCAAAAAGCCTACACACTTCAGTCAAGCACATCAGTAGAATGATCTGGGAGCACATAAACTGTTTCTGCCATTTGTGGTTTCCTCTGCAAAAAAGGAATCTCAAGGCTAGCAAGTTGATCCCACTCAGCCAAGCTGGTTCATATGCACACTGTTCATGTGAGGTGTCCAAGTTCCAGTCCACACCTGAAAAAGAGAGCTTCATTTAATGCTGTGCTTTGGGGCTGCTCAAAACAGTTCAGATGTCAAACTCACACTGCAGTGCTGACAATTTTCACTGCACTGAAGTAAAGCCCAGCATCAGACAACATTGCAATCAAACTACACTGATTTACTTTCATCGTTTGTGTTTTACCTTGCTATAATTCAGGTGAGAAAAGAGGGAAATTGCGTTTTCATCCTTCTGCCTGTACTTGTTCACCTCAGCCAAATGTTCCATTTTACTGTTCCTTTCTACTTAGTGAAAAAAAATTACTTTCACCCCACCCAACTGCCTTCCTTCACAGTGAAACCAAAGCAATCAATGCTATTTACACCCACTGGCTCCTCCACCATAGCAACACTGATCTAATATATTTTATAGTGTCTCACTGGAAAAATGCTTCCTTTTAGACAAAGGGAAAAAGTACAGCCTCCTAACATGTCAGCTCTGCCATCAAGGAGAATTAACAGGACTCTGCATATGCACAAAATTGTTTGCAAGGACAGTGCCTCAAGACCACCAGCTGTCAGACCAAGAGACTGACTCTCCCCTCTATTTTAAGCAGCTCACACAACTAAGAACTTTATTTCTGGCACCTTGAATTATTTTCCTCCAATACATAACACCACCTTCAGCTCCAGGGAAACCCAAGGATAAGTAAAGCCTTCTCTGGTGGACAAAGCTCTCTCACTAAATCAGAAGTCACATCAAAATGGTCACCAGCCACTTTAGAGCGGTACATGAACTCAGGACAAAAAAACCAGACTGCTGCTTCTGCACACCTCTGGTCTGCCAGAGCTTGGAGCTCCTACTTGCAGCCTGGATGACTCCCAAGCAAATGAAGTCCAGAAATATCTTATTTAATAACAGTATAACAAAAGCTCACAGTGTAATTCAACATAAACATGGGATATAATGTAACAACTATAGATGATCCATTATAATAGTAGTGGCTGGCCTGAATATGAATGAGAGGTTTAGGGGAACATAATGGCTGTACCTAAATTATATTTCATGGACAAGCCTATAACCCAGGCAAGATCAGAGCAGTGGACAGAAGAGCTGCTTACTCCCTTTCTATGTCAACTCCCAGCGTGAAGACCTCATACCTTTCAGGGCCTAGCAACAACCCTTTACACCTAATCATAGAATCACAGAATCATTTTGGTTGGAAGAGACTCTCAGGATCGAGTCCAACCATAACCTAATTCCAGCAGTCAACCATGTCCCTGAGAACCTCATCTATACATCTTTTAAACAGATGGTTACTCTTTTCCCTTTTTGGGAAGGCAAAACATACATTAAGGGCAGATAAATGGGCTTTTTCACACAGAAGCAAATCAACTGTGTTTACCCAAGTACAGAACTGCACAGACAAAAATCACAATCATTTAGAGTAAAATAGACAATGTAAACCAATCTTTTGTATCTAGACTTGCCTGCAACACAATCCAAAAAGCTGATCTACATTAATTAACCAGGTCTCTATTATGATTAAATAGATAGCTTCTCTGAGCTCATCTGGGAAGAAAGCTTCCCAGTTCCCAATGCCAAATATGTTCACAGCAGTACATACAGCACACTCCTTTAAACTACATTAATGCAGTGATGCTGATTTTTTTTTCTTGGGTCAATTCACACTTATTTTTGGAGAGATGACTCATGTTTAGAAGTTGTCAGTAAGCACATACAGGACTTTGTGCTGTAGTGAGTATGGGAGCTGTATTAGCTCCTTAGAGACATGAGCAAAAAGGAGAAGCACTACTCTGTATTTTCCTACTTTCTAACAGCTAGATCTTATCTTCACCACATTGTTTAAGTTAAAACAAAATTGTGAATATAAAAATGGAAAGAATACCGTCTGAGGCCCGTTATTTTCTGTGGAATTTGAAACCATCTTTATCAGCGAGTTCCAAGATGGGTCAGCAGCATGAGGCCCATTAAATATAGGGCCTGCAGTACCATCTGTGATGGGGGCTACAGGAGGAATCATTGCATTCCCATACACAGAAAAAGGCATACCCTGAGGAGAAGGAAAAAAAGAATCAGTATGTATTCATAAACACTGCTACTATTGCACATACAAAAGGGGATTAAAGAAATTCTCAGTCTCAAAGCAGTAATGAAACATTAAGAAAAACCTTTCTATGTATGTATTTATTACATCAAGGACAAGTTATTTCTTTATTAGATCTAGGCCTGTGCAATACTCTGAGGGCCAGTTAGTGTTTAGCTTACGCACGCTCAACCGCACAGTGAATGATACCTCCATGTTGTTCATCAGCCTCCCACACTGACAGGGAAATTGAGCAGTACCACACATAAAGTCCAAGAAGGTCATTACCCCGACTTTTGGGAAGTCCATGTATCCTGCAGGAACAGGCTGATGGAATGTACCAGAAGGCGTTACGATTCCCGTGCTGTCTCTCTCCATGGCTTGGTGTGAGAACACCCCTGGATCAGACATGGGCCTGTGGATCATGTGGCTCCCCATTCCACTGTGACACCAGTCGACTTTATCTAACACCACAGACAACACAGGAACAGCATTAAACCACCCCTTTTCCAGGATAAATGTTTACATTGTACCATTTCTAAAAGTGACATTTGCTCAGCTTACAGTTCTTGTGCATCCACCTGCATTAAAACGTAGGTGCATGTGGGATGGAGAGCATCAGAAATGGCACCTGTACTTATGAGTAACTCCTGAGCAAGGAGTTAGGAACAGTTACATGCAACCAAAGCACCACTTCTACAATTTTCCTTCATTTGAAAGGGAAAGATGGCATTTGTGCTAACTTCCTCCTCCTCCAAAAACCTTGATTCCTTGCCTTTTTGGTGCTGTGAAAGAGGTATGTATGCTATGAAGGATATTTGCTCTACTTCATTAGAATTCTTTCATGAATGAACTAAGAGACAGAGAAGTACTTTTCAAAAGCAAAACGAGAAAATGACCAGCTGGAGCCATGTGCTCATGTTCTAATCACAGGAATTCATTAAAGGCAGCTTGGTATTGTTACTACAGTTCCAACCTCAGACATCCAGCAAGCCAATTTTTGAAATTAAAATGTAAGCAAATTAGTATGGGGGATTACAGTCAGAGAAGGAATACAGAGACATTTATTAAGCCATCCCAATACTCAACAAGAGCCAGTCCATTCTGAACTGGAAAAAAGCAAACAACAACAACAAGCAACAAAACCAAAACAAAACCAAAAAACAAAACCGCAAAACAAAATGTTGAAGTAATTGAATGAAGTAGAAAGAAAGCAGCATTACAAAAGCAAAGCAAAGCCAGACAAAGGACAACTTTTATACCTAGACCATGCACATAAAAATATTGAATTTCTAAAGCCTTCATGATGAACAGCTGCTCACTACACAGATGAAAGAAGAGGAAAGGGGGGGGGAAGGGAGGAAGACGAAAAAGGGGGGGGGGAAGGGAGGAAGACGAAAAAGGGGGGGGGGGAGGGAGGAAGACGAAAAAGGGGGGGGGGAAGGGAGGAAGACGAAAAAGGGGGGGGGGGAAGGGAGGAAGACGAAAAAGGGGGGGGGGAAGGGAGGAAGACGAAAAAGGGGGGGGGGGGGAAGGGAGGAAGACGAAAAAGGGGGGGGGGGAAGGGAGGAAGACGAAAAAGGGGGGGGGGAAGGGAGGAAGACGAAAAAGGGGGGGGGGAAGGGAGGAAGACGAAAAAGGGGGGGGGAGGGAGGAAGACGAAAAAGGGGGGGGAGGAAGAGGAAAAAGGGGGGGAAGGGAGGAAGAGGAAAAAGGGGGGGGAAGGGAGGAAGAGGAAAAGGGGGGGGAGGGAGGAAGAGGAAAAAGGGGGGGGAAGGGAGGAAGAGGAAAAAGGGGGGGGAAGGGAGGAAGAGGAAAAAGGGGGGGGAAGGGAGGAAGAGGAAAAAGGGGGGGGAAGGGAGGAAGAGGAAAAGGGGGGGGAGGGAGGAAGAGGAAAAAGGGGGGGGAGGGAAGGGAGGAAGAGGAAAAAACCCACAACTGTTAGAGGAATTAAAGCTTTGGATACATATTATCTATTTTGTATTTAGGGAAGAAAAACCAGGACAATATATTCATTGTATGCAAAGCATGTGCACAGTCAGTCTACTAAACCCTTAAGCTGTTTGGACTCCTCAGAGAAGCAGTGGAACAGGTTGTTCAAAGAAGTTGAGCAGTTTTAATCCTTGAAAGCTTTCAATATCAGACAGGTTCAGACCCTGAGCAAGCCTGTCCAACCTCAGCAAATCTTACTTTGTGCAGGAGGTTGAGATAACCTCCAGAGGTACCATCCAGCATCATCTCATGACTCCCTCTCCTCCTCATTTCAAGCAAACAAAATACCACATTAAAAAAACAACCCCCAAAAACCAACTTGAAACAAATTCAGCAATCTCCTATAACGTGCATCCAAGACTCCTGAAGTGTTTGCTGAGAAGTGCTGTCCCATCAAGGAACAAAAGTTTTCCATGAGTTCTTAAATATTGAATTCTATGCACATGGCATAACTTGAAAGAACAAGGAAGACTCACATATTGAATACCACCAATTCAGGAAAACAAGGTGCATTATTCTCATGACGAGAAGTTGCATTTTGGTTATGAATTAAGAAATTAAATTATTTTGTACAATATCATGTGTTTATCAACAGAAAGAAGATATACAGTTATCCTGAGACACCTTCATTTCTCCTCTTCTTATATCACATGATCCTCACTCAGTTCTTCCCTGTAAACCCTGTGGTTTCATTTTCCCTGTTATTTCTTGCTTTGAGTAACAAATCTTCACAGCCAGGACCCCTGAGGTTTTCTGAGACCTTGTTAAAACACAATTAAGTGGACTGGAGGGCAAACACAAGTCAGTGCTACAACTCCTTCAGAAAAAGCACTCTTACATTTTAAGGCACTCACTTCTACATTGTCCTTCAGCTCCAAAGGCAAGTTAGGAAAACACAATATTGTGGTTATCTGCAAGCACAGGGACATCTATTAGCACTACATACCTTGATTGCCACCTATACCTTCGAAGGACCAGATACCACTATGTCCCACTGGAGCAGCTAAGTTGCTCCCAATAACAGATGGAGTAGAACTTCCAGTTTGTCTAATACGTGCAGACCGTTCAGTCCCAATAGGAACAGGAACTTTTCTGTCCTGAGAAACATTACTAGATTTTTCTGATCCCAAGGACACTGCTGAAGGGGTGGGAGATGGTGCTCTTACTCCGGAAGACACCGACTGAGCAGGAGATTCTGCAGAAAAAGCAATGAGAACACTTAGTAGTAACAGCCAGATCTTCTCAAGTCACCATAAACCTATCCTTTAGTATCAAGCCATGCATCCAACAAGTCAAAATGAGAGTTAGTGCCAGATCGATACAGAAAACACTTCAAGATAATTTAGCAGTTTTACTTTCAGATCAGAGACGCTCAGCTACTTGACATACACTGCAGCTGATCACAACAGAAGATTCAAAATATTAACTAAGCGTTACTGCATATTAGCAACAGAGGGTTTGAGAAGTATATCCAAAAGCATCACTGCAACAATCCCATGTTGTTGTTTGGTTGGTGAGTTTTTTATTTGTTTTGGGTTTTTTTTGGGTTTCGATTTTGTTTGAGGTCGTTTTTCTTTTTAAAAAAATTTTTAACATTTAAAAAAATAAAAAATTTAAAAATAAAATCTTGTTTCATTCTCTGTGGGGTTTTTTTGCTTGTATAGTATTATCCTTGCCAGGAAAACCAACTAACTTGTTCCCTGGATAAGCCACCACTCAACAGCTTATTTGTTTTCTGTCTGAAGAACTCCACTGTGTAGACGAAACTGCAGGGGCCAACCATGACGGACAGTACCAGAACTTGCCTTAAATATCTTCTGCTGGAATACGTTACACAGTTCTGTTTCAAGAACGTCAGAAACACTAACCAATCACCACTACAGAGCTAGCTGTAGTAAAAGATCATTACATAGTTTACACAACTCGGAATATTACCTTCACAAACCAAAAAACCAACATTCCGGTCACCTTGTGACTAAAAGAATATCACGTACTTTAACAGTCTGAAGTTAATTGCAACAAGAATAAGGAACTCCCAAATAGCACAACAAATCCTTAGCTGTTAAAAAAAAAAGCACACTAGAGATCAGAACTTCCACAGCAAAATTTTATGTCAAAAAGCTGTGACTGCATAAAGGTTTAACACATATCTAAACCCCTTAAGTTAAAAATAGCCAAACTAGAAAAGCTCATATAAAACAGGCAGTACATGAGGCCACTTGAGTTGCACAGCTGTTCTCAACTAGTTTCCCACTGACTAGAACTCACCATTTGATGCTGATGAACATGGAGGCAATAAACTAAGCGGGGAAAAATGCTGTCTGTTAAAATTAGCAGCTGCAGGTGCTCCGCCAAGAGGTGTCCCAGGTGCATATATCTGTCCTCCTGAAAGGTTTGAGGCAAAATTACCCAGGTGTGTAGAAGAAGGTGTTACAGAAGCATAGGGTGAATCCATACTGACAATACCTGTGAGAGAAATTGGAATATGTGACTTCTCTGTAAAGAGGTGTCCCATAAAGAAGGAAAACTAATCAAATCAATTTTTGTCAGGTTGGGTTTTTTCATTTGTTGGTTTTGTGTTTTTTCTTGTTGCCTTTTTTTAAAAAATACATAAATCAAGAATGTTGCTCATGTTATCATGCAGATACCTTGAATTGAAATCAATTAAGGGAATTTAATACATTTTCTGATGTAACTGAACACTGGAAAAGTAACAGAGAGTAACATTTTATTACCCTGTTATTTAAATTTTGCAGGTATAGTAAGTATGATTTTTGTACCAAGAACAGTGGAAATAATACTAAAGATTTGAATACTTTCTCCATTTGTTATTTATTTTACAGGAGAATAATGTCTATGTACACAATCAACACTTAAGTGTTTTTTTTTTTCAACCAGGGACCCACTTGCTTTAAAAAATTATATTTTATTAAGACCAGCTGGTTCCAGTTCCTAAAGAGTAACTCACCTTAGCCAGGGTATTCACAAGAATTACTACCCCCTTAATATTCTCCTCAGTGAAGAAATGAAAAAATAAAATCTTAAAATGTTAAGTTCCAAAACTGTTACAGAAGCTTGCTACCACCCAACTGCTGTGGCATTTGCATTTTTCTCCTATTCATAAAGCTAATGACAGAAGATTTACATTTGTAGTTTTTGTCAGGAAAAAACCAACCAACTCTTAACCAGTGACAGGCAGAAGAATCAAACAGCACCTGCCTCCTCTGCGTTGTTCTTTATCAAGACACAACCTTTATTTTTTGTCAAGTTTTTTGGGCTCTCAGGGGCTACTTTCCTATGGAGTCATGTAACACTTCCTGATGCTATGGACACATCTAACTTAATTTATTGTATCTGCAACTTTCCAAAAGAAAAATTACTGATACAACAGTAGGACCATGGTAGAGCACTGCTTTTACTCAGGAACCAACAGGCATATGCAAGTGATGCACGGTGTCCAAGTGCACAAAAGTCAAAATACTAAGCAGTATATTAAGTCAGCAAAATTCATGGAGATTGCCTCAAAAGCTACTCAACACCATGTTGTTCACAAAATATAAAAAATTTAACTGTTACATCTCCAGATTCATAAGCAACTTCATAAACAACTCACAGGTCCTACAGAAACAGGCAGAGATAGTATAAACTGCGTGTGTCCTTTCTGGAAGCTACAGAACAAGTTCTGTGACAACTCCTTGGCCTCAGTTTGTACAGCAGGCTAAACATCTCACTACAAATTTCACCAAGTCAAATTAACTTTATTTAATTTAGTATTTAAGAGAACACACGTCTCACAATAAATTCACATCAAAACACAAATTTTTGTCTAAACCTAATACTTTGAAGAGGCTGTGTATTTTTCTGCAGTCTAAGGACAAAAGGCATGTTATCACGAACTAGAGTAGTTATTAGCTGGTGGTGGGGAAGGGGGGTGGAAACAGTGAAGTGTTTTATTATCTCAGCTATGACAGAATAATAGAGTGGCATGGCAAAAAGGAATGCCTCAGCTCAACTTTCATCAACTTTATCAGCTGCAAAATAGTAAACAGATTCAACAGGTGGAACTTTAAAACGAAGATGAACTAACTTTGCTTACAGAAACAACAATAAGCTATACAACAGCACCCTTTCTTTGCAGGTCAGGCAGCAATTTACTACAAAAGCTGACACAAAAAGTATTATGTGTTCAAAATGAAAACACACAGTTTAGTTAAATGTTTATTAAGGTATGAACACAAAACACAGACTTACCTGAGGGACTTGGAGCTGGCCTTTGTAGTGGCGGCCTAAAACCTGGGGCTTTGGAAGTATCAGACTGATGTAAAGGATCTGAATTTGGCAAAAATGAAGACTTTCCTGATAGCATAGACTCTGGTGTTGTCTGAGATGAAACAACAGAACCACCCCAGAAGGCATGAGCAGACGAAGGACTGTTTTCAAACAATGTACTGAAGGGCCCAAATGGTAAAGTAGCACTGAAATTGTTACCCATAGACTTGTTTGCTGGATGGGCTGAATTATGAGAAGCACTTTGTGTACTTAAGGTAGAAGGAAGCTGCACTGAAGAAGGAACGCTGTGGGGCCTTTTGATGTGATTAACATTGAGGACTGCAACAGAAGCATTTTGCACAGGAGCTGGAGTCTTATGGACACTGCTGGCTCCATGGACAGGTGGTCTGATGGCTGAGGTTTCCACCTTAGCTGCAGGCTGAGAAGACCCTACTGACGTCTGAGACACAGGATAGGTCATCGGGGCATTTGTTGGACCTGCCACAGGAGCAGATGAGCTTGTCACTGCTAAATTTGGAGGCACAACCATTCGAGGATCTGGTGTAGGAACCTGAGGTTGCTGAAGAGAGGGTCTTGCCTCTTGCAGAGGAGCTCCAGGAGGCTGCTGATGAGCAGGGTGCACAGATGAGCTGCCAGTACCAGAATTAGGCTGCCTACTGCTGGTCGAGCTGCTCATTTCCACTGCTGGTGGACTACCCACTTCTGGATCAGACAAAGGTGCACCTTTATTTGGAGAGGTTGCTGTACAGTCAGAAGGACTGTTTCTGGAAATGCCTGCTGGCTGTGCAGGAGGAGAAGGAGACGATGGGGAAGATGCACAGTAGTGTTCTTTGGCAGTAGGAACTGGATACGTGGCATTTGTAGGCGCTGTGCTCGTGTTACTTGCCATCGTTGTCACCATGGTCGTTGTGGCATTTGATGTCTTCACAACTGTGACAAAAAGCTGTCTTTTGACTGAAGGTGAACTTGGACTGCCATTTGCAGAAGAACCAGGCAAAGTAGAAGCCACTGAACTTGTACTTGTAGCTGTTGGACTAGTTGTCAAAGAACTTGCTGAATTCACCTGAGAACCGCTGCTGTTCTGACTGTTATGGCGAGGCACCACGTGAGGTTTTGGTGAGTTGGTAGCTCTTGCAGGGCTCAACGGCCGAACAGGAAACGGACCCCATGTGGACTGAGCTGGTGGGAAAGTACCTCCAAAGTGTGTCATGGGCAACCGAGGTGGACGGATTTGCTGGAAAGTCTGAGCAGCAAGTAAAGCATGTGCAAACTGTGGAGGAGGATATGCTAATGGAAGAGAAACTTGGAAGCCAGGCCGCACATTATTCACTGGGTTCTTAATGGTTTTGTGAGTGGATGCTGAAGAAATTGTAGGCACAGTGAGTGCAGAGGCAGTCTGAGATGTTGATGAAGCAGCTACAGTGGTCACTTTGATGCCCACGAGAGAACTGTTAGCAGCTGTAGAGGTGGCAGGTGTTGACAACCCTATTTTGGAGTTTGCAGCTGAACTTTTCAAGCGGTTCTTTGGAATAAGTTCATCGATTTCCTTATCTGGATCTTTTATCAGAGCATTGATCAACTGTGTGGCCTGCCTTGTTGATTCCGTGCCACCCCTACAGAATGGAACGGAAAAACAAAACTGCATCTAAAGCATTTACATTACAGCAAAGTATCTCGAACATAGACTGTGTTAACATGACAGAAGGCAGGCTGGATCCTATCTGAAAACTGCACTGGGCATGTTCTTACAGAGGATGATCATTTAAGATCAAGTTGAAAAGCCTAACCCCCCAGAAACCCAAATGGTTAAGAAGTTTGCTTCCCTATATACACCTATATATTCGGACAGATCTAAACAGAGAGTCCTGAATTTATGCCTCCTCCACTTTATCTCACACGTCTTCTTTTGTAGAAACACGATGGTACCAACTGGCAGCTGTTCTGTTTCCCCATCCCATGTGTGTCCCCTGCCTCAAAGAACTGACTGTCTCAAAGCCATATCGCAAAAGATACGGAGGTCAAGCCTTTTCATTTTCCTACGCAGAAGCATGTGCTACAATGAAAAAATTCTCGTGGAATATGCAAATCAAGAGGCCTGCTTACCTTATAGTTATTATTCTATCACCAGTTTTGTCCTTCTGTTTGTCAATGTCTATGTGCGCTCCAGTGCACTCACGTATCGCATTGATGTTACATCCTCCTCTGCCAATGACTCTGGAAATTACGGTTGATGGAACAGAAACCTTCTTGGATCTATACAAAAAGGAAACAACGTGAACAATGACATGAAGCAGTGAGCTGGTTAGTCAAAACAACTATATAAAGACTCAACCCATGTAGCAGCAGTTTTATGAAACACATTAAGCCTACTAGAAATAAACACATTCGGTAATTCCAGAGAGGGCTACACTAGACAAAAGATTTCGAAAAATGACATGAACCAGAGGGAGTCAGGGGAATGTTTTGCTTACCTTCTCACAACTTCTTTCCATCCTTCTTCCCTTTTCTGACCACGTTTAGGACTGGCAATGGTGAGTTTTCCATTTGGAGAAGAAAGGGGAGAAGGACCAGATTTTGTGCAAGTAGACAAGGAATTACTCGTCACTTCAGTAATAACTTCAGACAACCTTTAAAAGAAATCAAGTGCTGTTAATATGCAGTCACAAAAAAAGATCATCACGAAGGCTGACTTGCATTTTGCCCATTGTTCATCACCCACCTACCCATTTTCTCTCTTAGTACAAAAGCACTCTATTATTAAGAAGCTGCTTGAATTTAAATGTTTACATCTCAAAACACCCCAACAATTCTCCAATTCCATATTTGTAATGAAGGTTCTTGCTTCAGAATCTACTAAGTTAAGGTCATACTGCAACAATATTTATACACACTACAGCAGGGACACATTGCCTCATCCACTTTCTAATAACTGATTTAAGAACACATGTCCATGAAGACAAGGGTGCAATGTTCAAACATAGGGCAACAACCACCTTGAAATGGTATGCATGGTCACAGCAACTTACTTTACAGATGATTTGCCAGTAAGTGCTTTTCTCTCATCCTTTGGAGAAGTGACAAGAACTGATGGTTGCTTTTTGTTGCTCTGTGTGTTAGGAACAGCTGTGGAAGAATGATTGTCACTTTTGTGGCTGCTGTTGCTGCTTTCATCGCTACAGCTGGAAATCCTCATATTGTCACTATCACCACTTTCGCTAGTACTGCTGCTCTTGGATTCACCATTCACTTTTTCTGGTTGGCTATAGGAAATTGGGAGTTGATCATCAAATATAATCTGAACATTATCAGGGGTTACTTTGTTTTTCCTGTTTTTCCTTTTGGAGCTTGTTGTGGTGATGGTATTATTCCTCTTCCCATGGGAACCTGCTAAAGTTGTCCAAGTTGCAGATATACCAATGGTGGTTGTAGTGGTAGCGCTCGGAGGCTCCGTTGGTACCTCAGGATCATCTGATAGAAGAGTAAAAAAAAGTACTAATTTAGCTGGCTCAAGGAAGCTTGTGCAGTTTTGGTTTTCAAATCACACCTATCCTATCCAATGACCCATTAGTAACTTGACAAAAGACTCCAAGAAACATGCAGAACCACTAGCTATGCAAACATCTGTAAAACTATTACATACATCATATCCCATGGAGCCTCTCCCCTTGTTTATGCTAACTCGTATAAAATTTCCCTCACATGGAACAAATGCAGCAGCAATTTAACAAATGTGAAACTGAATTCAGGCAAAGGCAGAGATGCAAACTATTAGGGAACATTAACAAGCACACAAAAACAACAACAACAAAAAAAAAAAATCACTTCTTCCCTGTTTTTCAGAATGGCAGAGGGAACACAGTGAAAACCATTTCACAGTAGACATATGAAACTCATTGCCACAAGATACAAAAAAGCCAGGCTTCAATGGATAAAACAAGGATAGGTATTTGCAATTTCCATGTTGCCATTTTTTTCATCTGGTTTTAAGTATTGGGACCTGGAAGCAAAACAAGCTGATACTACCCCCATTGTAAAGTTAACCCAGAACTCTCACTGAAGCTGCTGTTAGCAGCTCCAAGTCACAGCAAGACACCAGAAAAGCCACCACACTGATCTACAGGCTTAATAGAAAAGGTAAATAAAAGGAACGCTCAGCAGATCATAAGAAAGGCTGCATTCAAGTTTTGGTAAGAAAAGACATTTTCAATACTGGGACTAAAATCAACGCCATGTTGCAAAAATAAGGCAAATATTTTAAAGTACCTTCAGCTTTTAGCTTCTCTTTCTCCTGAGCAGCTTGAAGTTCAAAATTCTCTTTATTTTTTGCTTCTATTTCTTCCAGTTTTCGTCTTTGTTCTTCTTTTTTCTTCCTCCTTTTCTCCTTTCTTTTCTCTCTTTTGGCAGCCAAAGCCAGTCTTCTGCTTTCTTCCCTTAGCTACAAAGGCACACAGAACAGGATTACAACATCTCCCACACATTTCAAGAAACGAAAATTATTTCTATTTCCTAGGAAGCTGAACCTACACTTTACACTACCATATTTATGGAACAGAAGCTAAATTCTCTATGATCCATATTTTTATGTATTTCACAGAATCACAGAATGTTAGGGATTGGAAGGGACCTCGAAAGATCATCTAGTCCAATCCCCCTGCCAGAGCAGGAACACCTAGATGAGGTTACACAGGAATGTCTCCAGAGAAGGAGACTCCACAAACTCCCTGGGCAGCCTGCTCCAGTGCTCTGTCACCCTCACTGAGAAGAAGTTTCTTCTCAAATTTAAGTGGAACCTCCTGTGTTCCAGTTTGCACCCAGTGCCCCTTGTCCTATCATTGGCTGTCACCAAGAAGAACCTGGCTCCACCCTCGTGACACTCACCCTTTATATATTTATAAACATTAATGAGGTCACTCCTCAGTCTCCTCTTCTCCAAGCTAGAGAGATCCAGCTCTCTCAGCCTTTCCTCATAAGGGACACGCTCACTCCCTTCACCATCTTTGTGGCTCTGTGCTGGACTCTCTCAAGCAGTTCCCTGTCCTTCTTGAACTGAGGGGCCCAGAACTGGACACAATATTCCAGATGTGGTCTTGCCAGTGCAGAGTAGAAGGGGAGGAGAACCTCTCTTGACCTACTAACCACACTCCTCCTAATACACGCAAGGATGCCATTGGTCTTCTTGGCCACAAAGGCACAATGCTGGCTCAGGGTCATCCTGCTGTCCACCAGGACCCCCAGGTCCCTTTCCCCTACGCTGCTTGCCAACAGGTCATTCCCCAACTTATACTGGTACCTGGAGTTGTTCTTGCCCAGATGCAAGACTCTACACTTGCCCTTGTTATATTTCATTAAATTTTTCCCTGCTCAACTCTCCAGCCTGTCAAGGTCCACTGGATGGCAGCACAGCCTTCTGGCGTGTCAGGCACTCCTCCCAGTCTGGTGTCATCAGCAAACTTGCTGACAGTGCACTCCATTCCCTCATCCAAGTCGTTGATGAATATATTGAATAGTACTGGTCCCAGTACCAACCCTTGAGAGACTCCACCAGATACAGGCCTCCAACTAGACTCTGTTGACTGCAACTCTGGCTGCTTTCCTTGAGCCAGTTCCCAGTCCACCTCACTACCTGACCATCCAGGCCACACTTCCACAGCTTAGCTGTGAGGATGCTGTGGTAGACGGTGTCAAATGCTTTGCTGAAATAAAGATAGACCACATTCACTGCTTTACCATAATCTATCCACCTCATTATGTCTTCATAAAAGGCTATGAGGTTGGTTAAGCATGACTTCCCCTTGGTGAAGCCATGCTGACCGCCCCTAGCGACCCTCTTATCCTTGATATACCTTGAGATGGCGCCAAGGTTAAGTCGTTCCATCATCTTTCCAGGGATGGAGGTGAGGTTTACTGGTCTATAGTTACCCAGGCCCTCCTTCTCGCCCTTTTTGAAGACTGGAGTGACATTTGCCTTCCTCCAGTCCTCAGGCACTTCTCCCATTCCCCACAACTTCAGACAGATTGTTCACTCATGTTAAGAGACGGTTAGTGTAGAATCATAGGGCAGACACCATACAAAATTAAGTCAGAATTTTCCAAGATGTATTTTCAGGATTCTTTGTGTAATGTTGCATGTCTCAGCAGTACAGTCCAAACACCCATATCCCTTTTGAAGACTAGAACACGAAATCATTTCAGCTATCTTGAATAGAAGGCATGCGCTTGTTTGACACTACAGTTGTCCTTTGATTTTTCCATTACACTTCCACTACAGTACTATGGTTTCTACTAACATTATTAGGGGGTTTTTTTAATATTTAAGACACAAAACATGGTTTAGACATGAAATCCATACCCACAGGACTAGAAAATGCCCATCTATAATGCACTTGGACTAAAAAATTCTACTCAGAAATATTTTTTTTTGGTACAATATTACTCCAAAGGAGAAATAGTTATATTGGAGTTTCTTGATCCAATTTATCTGAGTAACAGTCAAAAAGTGAAGTTCAAAGATTACCTGAACAACCAGATGCTCAGCTCTAGACACTCGAATAATGATAATTACACATACTCCTATACTTTACTAGGTACTTTCACATATCTTATCTTTAAGGAACACGAAATTGGAATTTCATCAAATAAATATTCACAACTCCAAGCTCTTTCAACTTGCCTTCTCCAAGTCCAGTTCCTCTAAAAGAATGCTTGCATTTTTGTTGGCTTCAGCAGCCTGTCTATCTTTGGCTTGAACAATGGACTCCATACACAGGTGGCACTTCTTCAGCATCTCCTAAAATGATAAAGTACCACAATCTACTGTTTGAAAAAGTAACACCGCATGTGTTTGAATATATGCTCTCAAGCTTACACTTGTAATTTAATGACTGTTGCACTAATTGCCTGGGAGTTTTTTTAAGGGAGAATTTAAAATTCCTTCCAGTAAGCTCCTCTTTAAACACAACCTTGCAAAATGGTCACAGGTGTGACATGCAATCAATAATTTATGTCACAGTGTGCTACAAACAGTACAAAGACTGTTCATAACCAATGCCCGTTATAAAGACAAACATTTTATGAAATAAAGGGAGAGGTCTGAATGGTAAGGCAATGGCAGAAATAAAAATATATCAAAGTTAGGGGTTTTTTTAAAACACTTTGGAAATACTTTAGTATTTTAGCACTACTCACAAACCTATACTGGCTGCATAGTAGTAAAAATGTTCAAACGCACAGGTTGCCTAGCATCATGGAAGCAGGCGGTGGTTCCAGTCACTGGCAATAAAACACATGCTAATTTAAATACTAGCACCTCTTCAGTCTCAACATGCCCATCAGAAGTTGACCCCCAGAAAGAAGAAAAGTCAGCTGCAGCCCAGAGAACTGGCAAAAAGATAGAAGCATTACGCCCATACTTGTGCACCAGCTGCTCTTCCCATTTCTCTCACTGCAAGAGTTTTTGCCCTGTTCATCTGAAGATAAACAAAATACAGCAGAACTTCCACACGGAAAAGCAGCACTCCACTTAATAAGCTACAATAAATTAGTTTGCCATCAAGTTTGTTTTCTGTCTTCATCCTAGTACAAACTTTTTTTATAAGATTGTGAATCTTCATACTTAAGCTCATATGCATTCTTAGCAGAAGTTAATTCTGTTACTTCTACTCCACTGCCAAAGCCATCATAAATGCAGTACAAATGTACTCAACAGGGAGGAATGCAGAGCTGAGATAATGAGTGGAAGAACACTTAAAAGTAAGCATGGATAATAAATAATATCTTCACTACTGTTCTCACAGCACTGAGGTGTACAAGTTACTGTGGCTGCATGCTCCCATTTTTTGCCTTTTTTTTTTCCTAAAAAACTCCAAGGGGACTCATCATTTGGCTGAAATCCAGTGTGCCAGGAATTAAAAGACCATTCAATAACATCTACTCTAAAGCTGAAACACAGCATTATTCCTTCTCAAATATTTTTTAACAATCTTACCTTATCAGTAATTGTTGCTATGTACCTCATGCATTCAGAGTCTGATGGAAACTGGTTTACTTCTTTCACTAGATAGCGCACCACCTTTACATGACCCTGAAAAAGAAATCCAAGGAAGTCATTTTATATCAGGCCAGCTGCTTCTGGTTTCCTAATAAACTCTTTAGTTCAAGCACTCATTGCAAAATATTGATTTTCAATGCCTCTAAACACCTTTTTTTTAAAAAAATCATTATCACCTCCTCTCTAGTGCAACATGTTTCTCCACATTTATGAGGAAAGAAAACACAAGCAATGAAAATACCTGTTGTCAAGGCGGCCCTTATCCCAGCTGTACTTTCACATGCTTGTGTCTTTTATTTCGGTAGTTTTCACGTGTCTGGCTCTGGTAACATACAGTTGCAGGTTCCTACAGTCATCTGCAATTCTTCAAGTACTACAGTACTAGAACTACACTGCCTTGCAAGCAACAATTATGCCTGGAGTCAAATTGAGCTAAAACGTACTATTTTTTCAAAAATCCTCATCCTCTCCTTGCATCAAAAACCAATCCAACCTCCCACCCAGCATATTCCCCTCTCTCCACACAAATACACTGCAATTTTCACCTCTCAACAGACGTATGAGAACCAGCCACAGTAAAGTGCCTATGAAGCAAATATCTGCTAGAACTTAACACAGATATTATACAGGTGACACATATAACTATTTTTGAAGATTCAATGCCAAATATTAAAATTTGTTCACGTATTTTTAAATATGTAATTTCTGTCAGCTACATTCTATTTATTATAACTGTATAGGGATGATCAAGACAATACTAAAGACCAAAGCTGAACTTCACATTCTACCTTTCGAAAGGCTGCCATTAGAGGAGTTATTTTCCTGTTGTCAGCAGCATCCACATCGGCTCCAGCTTGAACTAACAACTGGACAACATCTAGATGCCCTCCATTTGCTGCCAACCACAACGGAGTATTCCCCTTCTTGTTACGCACATCAATGTGAGCTCCTCTACAAAAATAAACGTATTCAAAACACTGGACCAATTTTCATTTGATGTGTCAACTGGACATGCAATGTAAGAACAACAGGGTGAAACTCAATGCTCATTTTTACATGAAACATGCATTTACAGAGTGCTTCGGTTTCCAAAACTGCATTTTTAGCTTTTTGACAGCGCCAGAAAGAGACTCAACTCCGCCTAAAAACATTTTTAATATTGTAAGTTACACTGTCAGATGTCTCTGAAGCTCCTCTAATTACTTCATTAACTCCCATCTATCAGGACACTGTATTCTTTATTAGCTTACTTAGAAAAACTTGCAACTTTTCAAATGCAAGCCAACAAGCGGTGCTGCTATTTGGAAAATGAAATACGCAAACACTGCACAGGAAACATAATTACACTGAATGTGCATTGTGACCCATCTAAAACTGAAATCATATAAGACATATCTTTTGTGCACATCTTCTGTTCTTTAAGGACTTAACACCACCATCTAAAATGGCAATGTGTCATGATTACAGGTACTATATATGTGAACTTCACAATAAATTATTTTATTTCTAACATTCCCAATTCAGTGAGACAGAAAAAACTGAATCAGCCCATTCGGTCAAAAGCACGCACTCTAACACCAAAGAGAACTTGATAAATAAAAATACATAGCAATGGTCGACAGGCACACAACCTTTTCCAGTCCATACCACAAATGGAGAATATTATTGCATATTGGGAAAGATTAGTCTAAGTAAGGTCATACTCAAAATGTTTTTCTTCAAGCAGCACACTTGCAAATACAGTACCTGCTAATGAGAAGTTCACAGAATTTGTAGTGCCCTTTGTCTGCTGCAATGGTTAAAGCTGTATCTCTTGAGGAAGGTACTGGAGGAGCATTTACATCTGCACCTTTGTCCAGCAGAACTCGGCCCACTTCTGCATACCCACCAGATGCTGCTTCCATTAATGGTGTGAGACCAGTCTAAAAAAACCCAAACAAACAAAAAACCCCCAAAAAACGAAACAAACAAACAAACCACAAAAACAAGTAAGCAGGAAAAACTAGCAGTTATTTGGGGCAGGAGTATTTTTTTTTACTTGAGAGCCGGGATTAATTTCAACTTCCAGCAACATATTTCTAGTTCTGTTGTATGGATTTCAGTTGTTACCTGGCCAATTCTGTAACAGCTCAGTGACATTTTGAAGGTGAAATCATCTTCAGACAGATGAAGAGCTTCCACTGAGCAGCAGTGCACAGGGTCCCTTTGCTGCTGCCCAGAGCTGATGGAGTCCAAGCCCACTGCCCACAGATTCTCAAAACTAACCCAACCAATCTTTAGTGCTGATGGATCCTCATCTGTGCAAGTCCCATAAAGCGCTCATGTTGTTATCCAGATAACACAAATCACACTCCCTGCCTTCATTAAGAAATCCTACACAGTAACATCTGGAAACCACCTGGCTAGGTCAATGGGACATGTAACTTTAGCAGAAGAATATCTAGCAGCAATCAGTACTACGCAGGTCCTTTTGAGCTGCTCTGTGGCAACAACTAAGTACAGTGGAAAAGGAGAACGGAATTCCGTATCTGTGGCAGGCCTTTCTTCTCCCCTTCAATATTCTAGCCATTTTTCTAGGGAACAGTCTTTCCTCCAATTTAAAGAGTTGATCTCAACTGAAAGACTTTAAAACATGCACATGCACTTTCAATTCTGTATGACCACTCTGGATATCAGCAGCTGCCAGACAGAAGAGATTAGACCATGGGCAAAGGGTTGGATTCTATGATCTTAAAAGGTCTTTTCCAATCAAAATTATTCTATACCTAGGCCAAGATACTAGTGGTGTGTTTTTTTTTTTTAATACATTAGATTCTTCTAATTTTTTTCCAGTTAATGAATTACTGTGTTCTTATGCTTGTAAGCACCTGAAGATTAATGAAGGCTTCAGAAAAAACACTTGTGTTTTCATGAACTGTGTGACCTCCAAAATACCAGCCCTGAGTTAAGCCATTATTTTTCTTTACAATAGTCTTTTTCTAGATGGCTTCAGAAATACATAACTGATCCATGGCAGACATGAAATTCTCTAGTTCACTTAACTTGCACAGAAGACAAGAAAGTAATCAGATGACTACAGCGAAGTCATGACTTCCAAGCATCTTTTTTCAGAGACTTATTCAGCTATTTGCTCCTTACCTTTGCTCTATGTTCCACATTTGCTTTTCTATCAAGCAGAAGGCTAACCACTTCAGTTCTCCCTTGGAAACAAGCCAGAGTCAGTGCCGTATTCCTGTTGGTCTCTATCTGGGCATTTATATCAGAGCCCATGTCCAGTAATAGCTTGACAGCAGCAGTGTGCCCATTCATGGCTGCCAACATTAAGGGAGAAATGCCCAATTTGCTACCAGTTCTGGAAGAGGAGAAAAAAAAAATTAAATCTTTCAATCATAATCACATTTCTGAAATGACTTTAACAAACTAGTGAAGAAAGAGTACATATCTGAGACCAGAATAACAGCTACACAGCAACTATTACTGAAACTACAAGAGTTTCTTCATAGTGGCACTATTTAGGACAAATAATTCTATTTACAGATACTGTGCACATTACCTTTTAACTCCTGTAAATTTAAAGGCATCTCTTATGATGACTGCAACTTTTGCTTGGGCTTTGACTTCTGCAATGCATGGCTGAGCTATTTTCTACCTCCCAAAGGATGCAAAAGCATTATATACATGCATACAAACACACAAAAAAGCTTTCCTTAAGCTACAAACAAGTAACACACACATGCAACCCAGAACTAATTTCAAACGAGCACGTCAACCGGAGCAAAAAAAGATTTCTATCTTTGACCAAAGAAGACCGATAGCATGATGCAGGAGAGAAGTTAACACATTAAGGGAGATGGGAACTTAAGAGTATTCGAAAAGCACAGGCAAAACCTTCAGTTTCTAACTTAATGGCAAAGAAGCCTAATACAAATTAAACAAGACATTGTGATCGTGTAAATAAGAGAAAATTTTGCTCCACGTATTTGTCAAGAAATCCTTTTGGAAAGGGTAAAAACCCATAACACTAAAAAAAACCATGAGAGAAGGGGTGAAAAGGGAACTTGCCTGGAATTTATTTCTGCCCCAGCATTTAGCAGAATCTTGATAATGTTCACGTAGCCACCAGAAGCAGCGAGGCTTAAAGGTGTGTAATCAGAAACATTCCTGTGCTCTTTGTTTGCCCCCCGAGCTAGCAGCAACTCTACCACCTGCAGTGTTTTAAGAAATAACATTAGGTTTTCTCCCAAAGTTGCAAATCTATTCAGTGCAAATGTTTTTGAAGCCTAAATATATCACTGATATTTTCCAACAGTAAGAAAGATATTTTAAGTTGCTTCTCTACACACCTCCATGAACAGATGAGGCTGCAACTATGTTCCCAAAGCCACTGTACAACTTACTTGAAAAAGAAAAAAAGAAAAAAAAAAAAAATCACAATCACTTATTGATATGCTTAAAACATTCATACCAAGTTGTCTCACACGACCAGAAAATAGAGATCTTTTAATGATTATTTCACTCATTTTTAAGACTGCCAAAACCAGAGATTCAGTCTGAATCCGGTAAACAAAGTAGTCTTGATGTCTGCCTTCTCCTATTGTAAAGCTCATTTCACTGTCACGTTCAAGACTTATCCCCAAACTGAAGTTGCAGAGCAAACAAGAAAGCAGTTGCATACTTTTATCTCACATTCTCTATTTACACCACGACAAACTGTGTGTGGATTATATGCAGAAATCGCATGCAGGAGCCACTAGAAAAATTAACATTTGCATCACTTGCTGGATTTCTCTGTATGTGAACAAAAGCAACAGAAGTACTTCTTATATTATTCCTTCCTTTCAGATAGATTCACAACCCAAACAATTCACAGCTTCCCATGTTCTACATAAAGCTTATATTCTGCAATGAAGTTTCTGCAGAAGACTCAAACTACTTTCTAGCGACATAAAATAAAAATTAACACTGAGGTGAAAACCCATCTCATCTCCAGTGCAACATTTAATATACCCCACTTTTGGCTTTAAAGCGTAAGACATGTTTAAATTTGACCCACACAGCTAAAGCCAAGGGCTTTTCAATCACAATATTTTGCCTTGAAATTGCAGGACAAATATACTGCTAAATATACAAACTAGGGCAAGAGGGCACCCAAAATCATCTGTGCTGCCCAAAGGCTAGTGTCTTCTAATCTTCTTTCACAAAAAAACCATGAAAGATACAATGATGCATTCCTCAAAAAATGCTCTAAAAAGATGAGCATGAATTCACATTTGCTGTGAGGTTGCTGGTCACCAAGGCTATTTAGAGGCTTATTAAAAATAGGCCTTTCCCTTCACTTGAGAGCATGTAATGGTCATCACACTAAAGCCCCCTCAATGTTTGAAATCTTCCCAATGACACTAAAATCAGCCCAAAAGAGCTACAAAGTTTTCACTAAGTTTTTGTCTAGGGAAGCAATCACCTTTAAAGTGCCATAGTACCACTGTTAAGGCAACCTGCAGAAGTAGGAGAGATGTCTCCAACCTCATTAATTCCCAGATGATCACAGAGAGGAGAAGGTGATCCTGCATCAGATTATATAGCTTCCACTGTAGCTTTTGCAATCCAAATAGCAGAAGCATTAACAGAATTATAGACTTCAGATTTGTAACAACCATTAAAAAAACCAAAACAAAACAGAAAAACCCCTCAAAACACAGTTTTCTTAAGTCACAGAATACAGTATTTCACCTAACATTAAAAAAACCTTTGTCTTACATTTACTTTTTATCACTCATTTGAAAAGTTTTTCATGTTTTCAGTCAATGTAGTCATCTGCAGTACTCCAATATCCTATGAGCTATACAAAATCTACTAGAAAACCCTCTTGGCTCATATATGGAGCTGATTCATGTCTAACTCCAGCTTCTCAACAAGAACACTTATCGTATTCACCTTCATGTGTACATCTAATTATGCTGGTAAAAGCCCCATAATGAGCCACTAATGATTACAATTGTGAGGGCATGTGCACAGCATTGGTCCAGCTTATAAAAACCAAAAAGGCAATTTGTATCAGACATGACACAATATATGACTTAGGAAATCTGAATCTCTTTGCCTATTTTTTATAAATCACCATCATGAAACAGAATAGTGAATTAAGTTACTATAACTTTTCTGGAAGATTGCTTTGGTATATCAACACAATATGTAATCTACAAACTGCTTTTGAAGACTTAAGTTGTACTTCACCTCTTGTCTCCCTCCTGAACAAGCCAAAGACAAGGGAGTGTCCTTGGTTCTCTCAGACTGGGCTTCAATATCAGCTCCATTATCCAGTAATATTTCAACAACACCCACGTGGCCAGCTGTAGCAGCCAGAATAAGTGGAGTAAACCCTGAAATTAAAAAGGTTGTTTGAAAAGTGCACATTCATAACTTAAATGACTTAAGCTAAACCACCAAGAAAGCAAGCCTTAAAGCTTCACAGAAAGACTATGCTTATTTTCTATTTACTTACTGTGATGCACCAGAAGACCAGAGAGGGTTCATATTGCCACAGTGAGGTACTTACCTTTCTTGTCCCGGTGTTCAATATTTGCTCCCCTCTCTAGCAGTGTTTGCACTAGTTCTTCATGGCCACCAGCACAAGCAAGCGTCAGTGCTGTGTCATGATTACTCTCAGTCTAAAAGAAAAAGATACACATCAGCAAGATAAGTATTTCCGTATTTTTCAGTTACAACCCCTGTTATATTGCCTGTTAGCCTAAGTACAACTATACTTGTGTCAAGATAAAAAAAGCTTCTCTAAGTTTAAGACGTGTCTCCTGGTTTCCTCACAGTTATCTTCTGTGTTCAAGTTGATAACTGGATTCTACTTCTGAAGTCAGCTCTGTTGGGAGATTTGAGAACAATTCCTGACAAGAACTGAGATTCCATTTGTGCTTTCTTAATTAGATCAACTTTTTTACCGGTGCTTGACTGTGACCTTTAGAATTCTTAACTTCATTATACCATCTATCTTGAATTCTTAACCCTCCAGTTAAAACCCAAGGAGGAAAAATTCTTAATCTCACCACTACTGTTGCTGAAGCCTCTGAACAGTAGAAATTAGCTACAGTGAATCCACAAACCATGATAATCAAACCCAACAGAACAACTGAAAATACACAGAAACGTTGGAGCTTACATTCTGCTTTTAAGTTTTGCCCTTGGTGGCACTGATACACTATCTCCAACTGGGCACTTCTAGTGGTAGACAGTTCTCAGTAACAGCACAGAGCCCTTATCAACCTTGACTCTGCCTATTAAGACCTTGCAACAAAAAATGTGCATTTAATTTTTTAGTGTTGCCATGGCCCATTTAAATGGCCACTAGGCTATTTGAAAGATAAGTTACTGGCTTGTATTATTTCCTCTTGTTAAAAAGTTTACAAAAAGCCCATTAGTTTCAGTACTTTCATACATCTGTCAAGGCTGGAGATTATTGACCAACAACTTCAAGCACAACTGGAAAAAACAGAGTGCAACACTTTAAAGCTTATTTTTGTCTTAGGAAGCCAGGCCAGAAAAAAATTTTCAGTTTCTGTTAGAAGACAACTTTGTTGTTTCTCATAGTCACTCTGACAGTGAAGAAATGAGGAATACAAGTGTTTAGTCATTCAAAGACCTTCTCTTTTATTCAGCTAGAGCACAGAGGAAAAGCAGGTTGCAGCTCTCTAGGGAGTTGTACAGGCTTTCTAAAAGCCACAAATCAAGTCTCCAGAACCCAATTCATTATACAGAGCTGTTTACTCTTGATTAATTATTCAGGGTACAGAAGCAATCTGTGCTACAGTGACAAGTGCAGGCTTACCTGAGCATCAATATCTATAGCAGGGTAGATTGGTAGCATGGCTGAAGGAGAAATGATAGGACTTGGAGTTGGTGTCTGAGGTTGGGAGACAGAAGTTGCAATGCTGTGGGTAGGAGTGTTTGACATTGCAGATGCTCTTCCACTCACTGCTGTTGAACAGAAGAACTACACTTAGTAAAAGCAAACCACTTTACTTCAGATGTTTAACAAGACGATATATGGATAGTGGGACAGAACTCCCTAAATACTTTATTTTCCACGAATACATGTTTTCCACACATGTAATCCAATCTTTAGCTCTTTGAATTTAACAACTATGAAAAAGGTTAACTGCATTAGATAAAAAAACCTCCAAACTATCAGATTGGCATGTTTTCTAGCAGCCCACCACAACTTTTTTTTTTAAAGAAAACCAAAGATCTTTCCTGCAACAAGTAATTATTTGGACCAAGAGTTCCATACCTGTAGAAGCAGGACTGCAGACCAAATCAAATCAATGGGTATCTATGCAATTTTTCTTAAAACACTTGAAGCATTCTCATCTAAAAGCCCATCTGGCCTTCACCCCTTGCCCCTGCGCCCATAAACATGACAAAAAAGCAGCAGTGCTAGCGTCAGGATGCTCACATGGCAGAAGTTGTTGAAACCAGAAGTGGAAGCTTCTTAACAGCCATTTTGAAGGGACTTTGGTCAAGGTTGTTAGCATAAGCAAAAGGCAATACCACTTTGCAGCTGATGACAGTATATTGACATGACACAAGATAGCACTGACTGCCATACTTCCCTGATACTTGCTTCATATATATAATGTTTAAAAGTAGAAACTTAACTAGAACAGTCTTTGGGTTTTCCTACTTTTTGCTTCTCCTTAAATAATTCAATGTTTTTCTCCCTGGCCTTTCCCCAGTATCTCTACAGGTCTTTATCATGTGTGATCAGGAAAGGAGAAATTTAAGTACCATACCCTTCTCCTGTCAAGTTGACAAAAGCACCTTTAACTGCAAAATTAAAGAACTGCAGTTTCCACATATTGTCAGCATTCATCTAATACATGCCACCTTATGGAACACTGAAACAATGCCCCTATATCCCAAACTTTTCAAGTCCTGTTTATTTTTCAAATGGGTTTAATAATCAGGCATGTCCCAATTACAAGCCACCAATAATTAGTTCCTCTACTTAATTTGAAGCTCTAATTTTTTTAGCAGATACCACAAAAAATGTTATCCTACCATGCCAATTTGTATACTCTTTCCTCTGCAAGGCTACTATGTTTTTAGTCCATTACTAATTTAATTTCTGGACTTCCTATTCCAAACACCAAAAAAGAAGCTACTAAATGCCACTGAAAGGAGAACAAAGAATCCCCAACTTATGACATGGAAACTATGATTAACATGGAAAGTATGATTTAAAAATAAACCAAGATTCAAACTCCTTTGATCTTTATATCAGAGTACCTTTTGAAATCTGTTCTCATCTCACAAGACAAATCATGCTAGGTATGGATCAAAAGAAACATACAGAACTTGAGCCAAAATATTCCTATATAAGGTCAAAAACTATGGCCTAAGGGAGTTCTGTACAGAAAATAAGTAACTGAAGATCACAATGAAATATCATTCAGTGGAGCATTTAAATTGAACTTGTCTTATTCCATATTCTGACTGTAAATTAGAAATATAACCTAAACCCAAAACTTAGAATTAGCCTTGTATACAAGGATAAAAAGTTGACTGCTTCAGCTCCTGCTTCCCTCTTAACACATATGGTCATTGACAAGTAATTTTGAAACACTAGCATATTTATCTTCTTTCTATAACTTCTAAGACAAAAAGTTCACACAGCATAAAACAGTAATGGAACAGCAAAGGATCAAGATGCTTCACTCGATAAAGATAGTAAAATGTACTCTACACTAACCATATATACACTTAAATCGGATGATATCAAAGCACGATCAAATAATCCACACAAGAAAGAAATTAACCCTGCTACAGTAGCACATGTATTTTTAAGAGCTACTAAGAATTACTGCTGTAGCCTCAATAGAGGGGCTGGAGAACACCTCTGGTATAGGAAGCACTATGAAAGTTGTTACTTAAAAAAAAAATTCCACAAAAACCCACACAACCCCCCGCTCCCCAACAAAACAAGAAAAACAATGTAGTTTGTAAGGTCCCAATTCAGATAAAGTCTAGTTTTTATACCTATGTTGTTACAGAGAGGGGAAAAAAAGGAGATGTTTAAAAGCCAACACCGCTCTTTGTCTAAGAAAGCAAGCCCTTATTGTACAACCCATACAAAAATGGTTTTATGCATGACAGTAGAGGAGAATATGCACGTTGACTTGCAGTTCTCACATGAAGTATATTTCAAGTGGGCTTCAGCAATAATTCATGGACAAGTATAGTTCATATCCCTACAGTATGTTTCACTAACACAAGACATTAATTTTTACAGGTAATGACTTTGATTATATTTATTTCAACATCACTTATGCAGAGATCAAATTCTTAATGAACATGCCAAGGGCAAACGAACAGAATCTTTATGGTGTCCAAACCAAAATAGTAAAAGTTCAATATGCCAAAAGGTTTTCACAACAGTCTTGAGCAGTGAAAAGAGTAACCAACTAGCTTGGTCATCAAATCTAAAAGCACTGACAGTCAAAGCTTCATCTTCCCCCTCTGCCACTCCTAACAGACCAGTGGCAAAATTTAACTAGAAGTCTGTATTTTGACAATAAACCATCATGACTTCATGCCTGGGTTACTGAAGTCTTCAAAGCCAGTTCACTATTAGAATATTTTAGTATATACATGCCTCAGTACAGGGTGAGCTAACTGGTCTTAATCACGTTACGAGACAAGGTCAAGCTTCTTTGTCAGAATACATCATTCCTAGCACTGTTTGACTACTCCAGCCCAAGTCTTTTGCATTTGTTTGGATGTCAGGAAACCAGCTTAGTGCTTACTGATACTAGAGGCACCCCTGCTCTTCATACTGATTTCTTTCTGGACACCTCAACTTTTTCTTGGCTTAAATAAAAAAACCCACGGACATCCTCACAGCTGCTACCTTCTCCCACAAACCCAGTAGCTCCACCATCCAGACCAGCATTTGGCTTACAAACGAACCCCCATATCAGGGAATGAAATAAAACAGTCAAGCTGACAAAAAAAAAAAAAAAAAACACACCCGAAAATAAACACAAGATACTTAACATCTGAGCCAACAGGATTTTTTTTTTTCCCCCTCATGGATTTACATGTCATAAGGTGTGTCTGAAAAAAAAAAGCCTGACATTTTGAAAGAGGTTGGTCACACTGTTCAAGTTTGCTGCTTCCTTGAATACTTTTGTGTTTTCAGTAAGTGCAACGTTACAGAAAACAAGCATGTTTATAATCCCATTTCATCTTTATGTTGACCACTAAGTTTCTTACTAGTATTTTCCTACTGTGGGCACAGCATTGTTCTGATATATTTATTCCTTATCTCCTGTAATGTCAACAGCAGATGTATAAAAGCACTGTTTCACATTACATTGGAGTAAGCCAAAATAAGGAACTGAAAAAAAAAAACAAACAAAAAACCCAAACATTACAAGAAACATATCAGATACCTCAGCTTTTTCCAACTTCTTTCAAGCCAGCTCAAAAGGCCTGTTCCACATTGGCTGCTTCTCCTCTGCTCCCAATTTCTTCCAGTATCTTAAGTTATTACAAACTATGTTGCTGCCGCATATGCTTAAAACCAATACAGAACACTTCGGATGCATAACATGCCTTGAATTACAAGAGTCAAAGTCATATTCTGAATTCAAATACAGACACACAGCATTGCTTCTGTGCACTGACAGCTCCTTGAGCAGAGCCTGAAAACCACAACATGCCTGTTGTCTTGATGATCATTACAGTGTGAAAAGCAGATTATCACAGGCTCAATCCCATAGAAAACCGGCTGCCTAACAAAAGTTGAAAGTCTCTTAGAATGCCAAGGACAAAGGTCTACACACATTTACCCTAAATTTCCAAGAACAGCATAACAACTGCCAACAACCAATTGTAGTTACACCAGTGCATAAAAGCTTGCATTCTCGGTTTTCTGCTGCTCCTGCACAGGTCACAAGTAGAACAAAACTGATTTTTCTGTGATGCTGCTGTTTTGTCCTTATTTTCTCAGTACTGGAGTTTCTGTGAAGAACTTGCAGTCAAAGCATAATCTTTCTTATGTATTAATTCAGACAGTTACACTTATAACTGACTCATCCCACAGGTAGCTTCCAGGAATGGATCTTATCAAGTGCTTCAAAAATTCTGAAATTCTTTGTGAGGCTTTGTTACTGGACACACTCCTTTCAACAGTTATTAAGTTTGCTATTAAAAATGATGATTCTTTTAAAAATATCCTTAACACATTATTTAATATATGCAATGTTTTAATTCAAGAGTTAAATAAGTAACCCCAAATACTTCTATTCACTAGCCTCCAAGCAAGCAAAGAACTTGTCCAACATCTGAGGCTGACAAGTAAACCATTTCCTTGCCATGAATTTCAGCAGGATCAGAAAAGAGCCCAAAGTTATAACCCAAAGATTTGCTACTTTTTCAACTTACCCTATTTATTTCTTAAAAGTAAGATCTAAACCCCTTAACTCAGTACATTCTTTCACTGTGTTTCCAGGCAAATTGTGCAGAGCTCTGGGAACACTAATTAGCTTCTCTAATCCCAAGAAATCCACTCAAGTCCCAGAGTTGACCTACCAACAGCACTTGACCTCTAGAGCAGTACTGATGTCTTGCACTAGCTTCTCACAAATACCAGCATGTGCACACCTGGCTTTGTTTTAAACAAGAACTTAAAATGGCAAAAATCAAACTAATTGTTTACAACTAATTAAGCCCAGAGATGAACATTAGATTAAGTCTGCACACAAGGTGAAGCTTTCTTTTTGTAGCCAGTGCTTCAAGCCACAGCCCTGTGATAGAACTAAACTCATCTCAGGAACAGAGATTTAAGTCAATGGGGATACTCTACAAGGTTCTAATTAATGCAGTACACAAAGCTACCGATAAAAATCTATACCTGCTGCTTAAATGTTTTGTGTTACATTGAGTCTACCACACCTCCACACTAAATTCTGATATGTGGATTTGAGCTGGCACTTAAATTGTATACTCAGGCCTGCCTGCTCTCACTTAAAATAACCCTAAAATTGACAGAAAAGCAGAAAAGCATCTGTACAGTTTTTAAAAGACTTGCCACAAATGCCTTCCAGAACACAATTTTGACCTCATTCCCAATTGTATGTGTGCATGCACACATTAAGAACTGAGGCAAAGCAGTACAAAAACATTCACTCAAATGTACATTGGAAATACCTGACCTTTCAAAAAAGATGTACCTGAGCACTTGGGTGCTCATCAGATGACCTAAAAATGGAGATTCTCACGGTGTTATATGAAGCTGAACACATTACAAATATCTTAACTCATATTTACCCGCAACTGAAGTGCACTGCACAGATTCCTAAGTAACCTAGAAATGTATTTGTTCCATTTCTTGAACCGAGTGGCTAGTATTGGTATGTACCTCAGCAGCTCCATGTGAGAGAACTATCAAGGCACGATGGATGTACTTTTATGTACTTTCTAATGTATCCACTTTGTTCTTCATCCACTAAGAGCTTTCAATCTGTATGTCTAGGCTTCAACTCTAACACCAGATTTTCAGAGGAGAATCTCTGTAGGCTTTCCTGAACATTAGGTTACTTCATCGCGTGCCTAATTTTAAATCACACAGCTTTAAAAGTATTGTTCCATGTATTTTAAACAAACACCACCTGGTGTGTTTAACTATTACCATATCTTCTACTCACTCTGCACTGTTCTTGTACTCCAGTAACTCTTGCAGTACACACAGGATCAGCTCCATGCCTCTGCACCTCTAGGCTAAAACATTTGCTGAGACCTGCCTTTCCTCCAGCACACACTCATGTTAACATACCTTACAAAGCAGACTTTTCAAAATAGCACTTTTAAAAATAGAAGTTCATCAGCTTAACCAAGAGCATCTCAGCAAATTCTCATTGAGGGATGAGATTTTTAATAATATTTCCTAACAGTTAATCTGTATTCAGCTAAGCAGTCAAGATGATTATTTCAGTGACTACTTTAACACAGACAAGGGATTAAGTGCAACTAAAGCAAATGTAAAAGAGAGGAACACTAACATCTCATGTCCTATGGTATTTAAAACCTGTTTAATTATTTTCCTTTACTACTTTTTAAGGCCGTAAAGCACTGATGTAACTGGGTAAAGAAATCTCCAAAGCATTAAAGAAGAATTTGGTAAGGCAAAATTTGCTTTTCGTTGGCAAGGCAGCCACTTTCATGAGTAGACATTTTAAAAAGTCATAGGATTACCACCTTTTTTTCCCCAAACAGAAGTAAAAGCTTCCAATGGGTAGGCTATTCAAGGCCAAGTAGAACAGCTCTCATTTAAAAGACAAGCCTACAGGTTCCTTACACACTGTAGGCTTGATGTGGTGCTATAGTTGCTCAAAGCCTACTCCAAGTGCTCCAACTCAGTTCTCAGTTAGCTCAAAGTATTAACCACCACTATCGTCAAGACATTGCTCCTGAGCTACACACAGGGCAAAAAAGAACTGTTAGACTCTAGCACATCCCCCCCAAACTACAAAGAATTTAAAATGTCCCTTCTGCCATAACAACCTGACCAATGTGCACCAGTTAACAAAACAGAAGGAAAGGCAACCCTGCAAATCAAAAAGTTCAAACTAGTTTTCTTAACTCCTAAAGACATGGATCAGGAGGCTAGTGGTACTTGCTGCAGAGCTAGCAGAAATACACAAACACACACACAAAGAAGTGGACATACCCTCAACTGGTCAAGCAAATATTATACCTGCTCGTAACAATATAAACCCACCTGCCATGATGTCATCCAGGGTGTCATTGAGCGTCTGAGCAGGGCTGGCTACCATTAACCCTTGCTGTGTTTCTGTCAGTATTCCTTGCCCCAGCCCTGCTAGTTGTGCTTGGCCCAACACTGGCTGTCCAACTATAACACCTTGCAGTTCTGTAAGATTTGCGATGGACCCTGGAGGTAAGGAACCTGCTGCCAGAGGCAAAGCTTGTGGCATGGCCAGAGGCTGAATTGGTGCAAAACCCGTCTGTGCAGCAGCTTGCTGAGGATCATCTTTAAGCAAGATGGGGTCGACTTGCTGTAATCGTGCATAGTCTCCCTCTGAGAGTTGTTCTCCTACCCCAACAGGAGTCAGTAGTCCCAGATGCTGGCAAGACTGTTGCTGCTGCTGCTGGAGCTGAATTCTTTGCGCTTTTACCTCTAGATATTGCTTTTTTAGCTGCTGCTGAGTTTTCAGCTGTAACTCTCGCTCCACCTTCTGTAGTTCTTCCAAAATCTTTTGTTTCTTCTGAATTTGTTCCTCTCTCGTTTTGTTCAGCTCCTCAATCTTCTCTTTGGTGAGCTGGTCAGCATGTGCCAATTCCAAGGACTGCAGCTGAGCGTTCTTCTCTATGGCTTCTTTTATCCTCTGTTCCAGCTCTGTCAACTTGCCCTGAGCCTCTTCTACAATGCTCTCTGGAGACTGATTGGTGATGTAACCCTGTACATCCTGGTTGTTTGCTGGCAAATGACTGCTGGACTTTTGTTTAGAAGCAGCTGTGTGAAAAAGAAACCCCCTCAGAACCAATGGAAGTGCATATGAATGGCATCCACATTATAGAGCTACTGTTGGGATGCTAAATGGCCGGTTGTGCACCAAGACACAGCACCCATAGAAGGTCAGCGTGTACTGTAAGGCCCTCAAAGAAAGCCGTATCGGTCACTATCAATTTTAATACAGCAGCCAGATTGCAATTTAACGCTACAGATTACTGCACATACATTCCAAATAACCCTGTGCTATGTTGACATATTTACTCCAACAATTGTTACCCTTTTGTCAAATGAAGCAATTGCCTCAAGAGCTGCTGTTAACAAGTGGTGCTACAAGATAAATGGGGAAAAAAGGAAATGCTGTCTCTCTATTTGATGTTTTGCATCTGATATCATGTTAAAAACAAACATACGGTTACAGCCCTGAAGCACAGCAAAAGCGATGCAAAAGCATCTTGAGGGACAGGTAACTTGTTCTAGGCCACTAGTTTTGTGAATAACTTGGTACATTTTTGGAAGCACTATACTTCCTAGGACTACTGAATCCTTTCACTACAGGTATCCAGCTTTGCTCAGTTGACAAACAGCGCTAGAAACCAGGAGAGACTTACATTTAACATGATCTAACAGGGTATGTTTAGCCACTACATTTTATCCTTAGCAGACATGATTTTGCCTGTGTCAAAACTCAGCTCTCTGCCCAGGCAAGGCAAATATTTCAGCCTTCCTTTAAGAATGAGCGATGGACTAAACCATTTCATATTTTATGAAGAAGTCCACAGTAACACAGCTGACATAGTCTGCCATACCAGTTGGAGAAGGAACAATTGGTAAATTTTGAAGGGAGAAAGGCAAATCAAAACCAAGGATTTGAGTCAGTGGAGGTGCCCAGTTTCTTCCAGTCATCCTCGCTGTACTTCCAGAACAATACAAGTGCACACACAGTATTAATTTTATGACATGCACGCCTGTATTTGCACTATCGCTGATCCTTGATAAAAAAATGTTTTGGAAGAGAATTCTTAAGTACAGAAAGTGTTACATGTCAAAAAGGAGATATCAAAATAGATGCAAATTTAGTCCTAGGAGGATCTGAGCCACATCAGACTAAGTATTTTATAGTACAAGAAATTCCACCTTCAACCAAATCAGTCAAACCCACTCCAAGACTGCTATCCTAAGTAAACACAAGTTCCAAATCAACTACAAAAGGGAGATTAATTCTGTTTTTACAACTTCAATGATCAAATTTCTATATGCTTCTGGGTGACACTATGTATTAGTCTGGCATACTGGACTAATGCAAATGTTAAACATTTACTTAGGCAGATTTCTCGATACTTTATGATTACAGGGTTAAATGACTGATACTTTATATTTGGTGGATAAGCAATCCTTAAAAAAAAAAATTACAGTTTGTTTGACTGAATCCATAAACACTCTTCACAGGAACTACTCTGCTAGAAGTGTAACCCTCTATCTTCTGCCGAGGAAGGATATTTAGAAAATAAGCTCCAGAACTAAGACTGACCTTTATTTCTGATGGGAAGGGTTGTAGTGACATTAGCAGGGGGTTTGTCAGGCTCCTGGGGTGGGACGACCATAGGCAGCGCCTGCACTGGTACACGAGGAGCCTAAAATGTTGGATACTAACAGATTACTTTTCTCATACTCCAATCTAGTTATAATTCAACAGAAGGTAAGCAAAACCTGTTTGAAAAGCAACCTTTCATGGTAACTAATAACATTTAACACAGTTTAATACACTGAGTTCAATACTTAATCATATTATCATCTGACTTGCATATACTTTGCATTTTTAACCTAGGAAATTACCTGCCAAACAATACTCATCTTGGTATGGTACAGTGCTACACTTCAGTTAAGCAAAGACAAGCCACAGTTGGCTACAAATGTAATTCTTAAGAGCCTCATTAAAGCAGACCTTTTCACTTGCTGAGATTTTTTTTTCCAATAATAGTTATAGAGCAGTAAGAAGAACAACAAAAGCACTATACAGTGATGCTCAAGAAGTCTTCACCATTTTCATGACAGCTCAGAGTAATTTTCATTGTATTCACCTATAGTTCAGTAGTTCATGAAATGACATGACTGACTCTCCTCATCTGTGAGCTCTTGAGTAAGCTGCAAGAAGAAATGCAAAAAAGCCCAACAGATCCACAGCCCTTAAATCTTACCCTATTTAAATCATGGGATGGTGGGGTCAGCTGAGTAGCATCAGGTGGAGGAGCAGAAAGCAAGTTGTTTGGGTAATCTAGAAGGTAACAAACCACACTGGTATGACCCCCTTTTGCTGCCTCTATCAGCATAGTTGATCCATCCTAAAGAGGGAAAGATGACAGAATTAGAAAACAGTATCATCAAAACATAACACTGAAGCAGTATAGGAGACACAACACAATATATATTAAGACTGCTTTAATAAATATTTGAATCTGCATTAAGTCCACATCTCAATTTAAGGACTCTATATTAAATACTTCAAAAAACCTAGTACTAGAAATTTTCCTTCTTCCACCACAATTATGACCTTGTAACTGGAGCACCACCTTTACATTCACAGTAATCAACAGACCGGAACTCCTAACTCAAACTTCTATAAGTATGTTCATGAGCAAAATGCCTGCTCATGGCAATACTCGGGTTTGCATCTTGATCCTATTTAAATCATGACATGTTGGGTTAGTTGCACAGAATATAAAAGGAGCAAAATGGCTTGGATATCATTAATTTTAAGACCATCTCAGAGCAAAGTAAGATAGCTGAGTGACAAACCTTCAATCTGTGTGTAGGATCAGCACCATGAGCTAGCAGTAACTCCACAACTGCCAAATGACCTCCTGCACAGGCCAGCGACAATACTGTGTGATCATTGTTAGCTGTGGTCCTATTCACATTTGCTCCTTCAAAAACAGAGGGGGAAAAATGACGCAGAAAAAGAAGAAAACTTCAATCTGATCTCCTCTACCGTAAGTGTCAGGAAGCTAACTTTTTTTCTTAAATATGAAAACTTAGTTCTCTATAGCTGCCATCTTAAAACTGATAAATTAAATTGAACAGTCAATTATTACTAGCATTGAAAGACCATTTAACATGTCACAGTCACTGAACCCAAGGTCTTGCCAGCTGCCTGATAGTTTTAAGGTAACTCAACTCTTGGCACATATGGCTCCAAAACAAAGGGCAACCCTACCTGGACAAGCACTCCAAACCCACTGTTCATATGGCTATGGTTGTAAGTATGGAACATCACATAGCAGGTGAACCTACTGCCTTGCAATTTGCCAGCAATTGTGTCAGAACCATGCCTCTTTAAAAAAAAAAAAAGAAGTGCTAAGATCCAACATGGGGATCCATGCATCTTAGCACCAGCAAGAACATGACTAGTTGTAGCTCTGCTTCTTTAGTCTACAACCTACATAGGGAAAATTACATCACACTGGAAGCTTTAGGCCAGTCCCACTCCACACAAGGTACAAGAAAAACCCTTCAGTATCAGCTCAAGAGAGAGAAAACAGTGATTCTGAGCTCTGTATCAACTCCATGCATTCAACAGTGCCACAGGCTGGAGCTGATAGTTCTGACAACATAAAGGAAGTTAACGTAAAAACTTTGAAGCAACAGGCACTTGAAATTAAACTTTGGCATACATAGTGCTCAAAAGCTACATAAAGGGCATGGAGACACCCAGTGTTAGGGAACAGATTGCCTCAGCTTATTGAATTATTTGGTATACCGCTTACAGAACTTGGTTTGAAACTGCTTATATAGAATTCACTTAGCATAATTAAGTTTGCTTAGCATAACCTTTGCAAGCTGTGAGCCTTTGAACTTTCTGCTTCGTTATGTAAAAAAGGTCTCAGAGTCTTCAAGCTAGAAGATAAGGGAAGCTGCATTCCTGGAGATAAGGAACAGAGCAGCATCTAACAAAAGAACGTTTTGGCTATTACCAAGAATTGTTTTTCCTCAGCAGTGGGTTTAAAATAGCAACTGAAGGTCAGAACTTTAACTGACAGTCCACCTGACAAAAATGAAAAGGTCCAATGAAGAACAGGGGGACCCCATACTAATTTTGCAATTAGTCCAGAGTGACACACGAGGGGTGAGGACTTTGATTGTTGGGGTATAATTGTCCAAGTTGTTTTTTTTCTGCTGATGGGGACCCAGGCAAGTTGCTCAAGCTGCTCTATGCAGAACCTCACAAATAAATTATTTATTTTGGAAGAACTTCTGGAATCCATGCCTGAGTCTCTGCTGAATGCAACCTAGGGAAAAGCAGCTTCCTTAACATCCAGTAACCACTACCACTGTTGCTGCTTTTACTAGGAATTTACAGATTGAAATAGAGCTATTTTAGAAGTAGTTGCAGTTCCCACTAATCTCACCAGAATCCAGAGGTGATCATTACGTGCTTAGTTGGAAGCAATAACCTACTTAAGTTAAATTATTTGAAACAAATCCAAGGAAGTCACGTTATTAGTACTGACACATACTTTACTTCATGTATTTCTTACAGTAGGAAAACCAAAACCTCTTCACACTCTTACCTTTGCTAATCAAGAACTGAACAGTGCAAACATGACCTGCCCTCGCCGCTTTCATGAGAGGAGTTCTTCCACCTTCCGATTCATGCTCCTAGAGCAGATAAAGACAGGCTTAAAATTGAAAATTCAAAAGCAGCACATGTAAAAGGATGCAATCCTGCCTTTGTTTTTTTTGAATGGAAAGACACCAGACATGGAAGATCCCTTTTCAGTATTTTACAGTCTACAGACACCAAAATTGCAATAACGTTTCAACTGAGTGTCTCCGGCAGATAGATGAGAGTATCTACCCACCTTTTACAGGTATGAGACAAGAAGCATTCAAGCATATGGTGGGAACTATAGTTAAACAAAATGCATTCTGCCATGCTTAACTTCACTTTTTGATAACATACTGACATACAACCCTACTGAAACGTAAAAATGTATTTACTTCTATCATCTTTCTTCCATTACAGTACACAATATAGATCACATCAGAACTATCAACTGTTTGCTGCTTAAGGAACCAAAATTTGCAGGTCTAAGTATTAACCCATAATCAGACCAACATTTCCAAGCTGAATACCATTCAGGACTGCACATGACAAAAGAAAAAAAAAATCCTCTATTTTTCTGTACAAGAAATCTTGAATGGCTTGGGAATGCTTTATATATCAACCACCCAAGTCCTGCATCTGACTTGAGCACATTCAGGTAATTTAACAGCCTAAAATCCATTAGAAAAGCATCACTAATTCTCAGTTAAAAGGAAAAGGCTAAAGGATAATTTGAATACAACTATAACAATTAACAGCCAATGCAGTAAATTTACAGCAATGAACACAGGACCAAAAAACCCCACAAACCAAAACACACATGCATCATTTTATTTCCTAACTATATTTTTTAAGAAGGTAATGGCTTACCAGATCTGCACCTGCCTGAAGTAAGACATCTGCTACATCAGTATGGCCATTTTCACAGGCATATGTCAGTGCTGTGTCACCTGTTGCTGTTGTTGCATGCACATTAGCCCCTGAAGTAGTAGTAATGAGCATGTAAGGTTTATGGAGTTCATTACAGAAAATATGCAAGTTTCTTCATAATCTTTACCAGATCAGATAAAAAACTTTTAATTTCCCCCTTGCAACCCAACATCTATGAAACTGGTAAGTTAAATCTAAAGGAATAACAAATAAACTAAACTCACAAAACACTAAAACAAAACAAACAAAAAAATCCAACCAACAAAAAAACCCACAACCACCACACAGAACACACCTGGAACTTCAGTTCCAAAGGAGTTTATATCAACTCAATCTTCAAAAGCTTAATTAAGGTCTAACTAGTAAATTACTTAAGGTTCCACGAACCTTTGCAGTCAACTTCAAGAAGCTGCTAATGAACACGTAATGAATATGGAAAAAGATATTTTTTTCCTTAAGATTACATTAAGTCTTGACAAAACAGTTAACAAAATTACTCCATACCTGCAGCTAGTAAATATTTAACTAGCTCCAAATGACCCTCCTGAGCAGCCTCCATCAAAGGTGTGGAACAACCAAGTTCTATGTCAGCTCCTGCTTTAATAAGAAAATCTGCAACCTCCAAAAAACCTCCACAGCAAGCCAGAGTTAATGCAGTTTCTTGCGTCTCCTCTGTTTGAGCATTGATGTTTGCTCCTTCAAAAAAAAAACACAAAGCACCAAAACCACACATATATCAGCCTTCCAATACCTAAGGGGGGCCTACAAGAGAGTAGAGAGGAACAAGGGCATGTAGTGATAGGACAAGGGGTAATGGCTTTAAATTGAAAGATCGTAGATTTAGACCAGATCTAAGGAAGAAATTCTTCACCTTGAGGGTGGTGAGGCACTTCAACAGGCTGCCCAGAGAAGCTGTGGATGCCCCATTCCTGGAAGTGTTCAAGGCCAGGCTGGACAGAGCTTTGAGCGACCTGGTCTAGTGGAAGGTATCCATGCCCATGGCAGGGGGTTGGAACTAGATGAGCTTTAAGGTCCTTCCAACCCAAAGTATTCTATGATTCTAAGAATTATAGTCCACAGAAAGCAGCCCTATAGTTACCTTGACCAAGTAACAGCGCCACCATCTCTTCATGGCCTTCTCTAGCTGCTTCCATTAGTGGTGTGTATCCTTCATCGTTTACCTCTTCCAAGTTAGCTCCACGTTCAATTAACAAAGCTGCCAGTTCGACATGCCCACCACATGCTGCCAAGGTCAACGGAGACTCAAAAGAGTCAGCAGGCATGTTTACCTGAGCTCCGCTGTCCAGAAGTAATCTTGCCACTTCCACATGGCCATCCTAGGAATTCAAAAAACCAAGATCCAAAGACAGTCAACATATAAAAATTGCTGTTCTTCTCCAAAGCTTTAAGTAGTCACCCAGTCAAATTCCACCAGAAATCACAGGAAGCAACGAGTAAGCAAGTCCAAAAATACAATGAAACTTGCTTAATCTTTTTCCTAAGTATTAGGATAAAGGGTAAAAGTCTAGTATTGAATAGACACCTGAAGAAACTTCAGGAATGTTTTACTGAATATGGTCAATTTAAAACTGAAATATTGTGAACCACTAATCAAACTCTCCTGCCTATGGTGTAAGTAACAAGCTAGTCAACTTCTTCATACCAGGCTCAAGTTCAAGTGTTTGGGACCAACTTAGGTTTTTTATTTTTTTCCCCATGACTAACAGTTAAGAAAGAGCTCAACACTACTTTAGAAGCTTGCCTCCTCCACAAGAACAGTACCAAATCCCTCTAACACCCATTCCTCTAACATCCCTCTTCGTTCGAGACTGTAGACACAGAACAGTAGAGCACCAGGTTAACCAAAGAAAACAAATTAAAAAAAAAAAAAAAGCGCTACCACTCGAATGTCTTTCTTCTTGTGTTCTTCCAACGAATTCACGACTAACAACACAAGTACTCTAAAAGATACAGGCATATTAAAAGAACTTAAATCAATTAAAAAAAAGGGCAAACCCCTTTTTTCTAGGACATACAAACAGGTTTTGATATTCTTTCCAAAACTGCAAAACCTTTACATTATCATTATGTCACTCAGTGCACTCAAAGAGGGTAATGTTGTGTGTTTTTGTCTTTTTTTTTTAAAAAAAACCATTCAGAATGCAGTTCATTATTAGTTTTAAAAATGACACGAGTCAGGCATATAGTTCACCCTGATGTCCATGCAGACTGTTAGTCTTTCACAGTATGTACGTTACATATTACCAGCTTTTGAGGAAGGAAGCAGAAGAGAGGATGGGGTTTAGAAGTTTAACAATTTTGCTTCCTTCCATTCTTAAAAAGTTGTGCACTACTACATTGCTTGTCTGTTGGCTCCTGCAAAACTATTTCACCTACTGCTCCATTAAACAGCAGAGTCAAGTCTTCACTTTCTCCCTCCTTGAGAAAAGCCAAAAGAAGGCCATTTGTCTGGGCTTCCTCATACATCACAGGAGCCACCTAAACAACAGACTTCCCTTGTCAGGATTGCGGCAGGTTTTTCCAGGTACCACTGTCACACTGTCAAATTCATTTTACCACAACATAGTTTAGAAACAAAGAAAAAAAATGAGCGCATGGTCTTTGCCATGTTTTTAACATGTTAGAAATTCAGGAACTATTTGAAGTGGCTTTTCAGCTATATGTTTACACTGGAGCCCTAACAGTGACATATCCAACTGCCATTCAGTTCTGCTTTTGTTTAGACAGAGGCAGAAACCAGCTTGGTCACTGCAGTCCACCAACAGCACAAACTCTCCAAGCTGGTTCTCTCTGTGAGGAAGTGGTCATCATGCAAACTTGGAGTAACCATAATAGGGAAAGGCCTGACATACAAAACACAGGAGGGCTGCAAAGGAAAAGCAGCAGCTTACCAGGAATGGGAGGCTATCCAGAATTTGTCATTGAACAAGGTAAATACATCTTGATTTCAGGTGATCTAATAGGAGGCAGCAAATTGTAGTCATTGCCATCCTTGCCAAGGTAGAAACTACAACTCCCAAAAGCTCTTTTCTAGGCAAAATACAAAACAGCATCTGACGTTTTTAGGCTTCATTCTCTTAAGTGTTTTATGCCTCCCTCTGATATCGAGGGAGCAAAACATGGTTTTCTCTCTGAAAAGTATCTAGGACATATTATATAGGACATATCTATCTATTACATGAAATGACAATACTATTTTAGGGGAAAAAACCTCTAAGACTCCATTTTCCTCGAGGGAATGCAGAGATGGTGTCTGAAACCTCAGGCTCTGGCAAGATAGCCCACTAATCATCCCTGAGTCATGACAAGTATGGCAAACAGCAGTATAAAGGTCTGCTTCAGTTTCTTACATGGGTGAAGCGGCCTTGAGGATAACTGCCGCTGTTTAGCCACATGAGGTATTTCTACCTCTGCTTTAACAAACCTCACACTGGAGTGGTGCTGTTCAGCTCTCCTACGACAGCTTAAAAAAGCCTTGCAACTGCTATTTGATCACAAAAAGTGCAAAAGTGCACCAGGCATATTTTAAAGATCAACCATTTGCGGGCAATCACTCAGCCCTCACTGCAGAAGAGTAAGTTACTTCAGAAAGAGGAAGTGCAAACTAGACAAGTCTGCTTTTAGCTCCCACAAGGCAAGTCACATTGCCCAGCAACTCATTTCCATTAAACCAGTTTTAATGCTGCCTCTAGAAAAAAAGCCGTTAGTCAGAAGTCTTCCCGAATGCCTTTTCAGACAAGGTTTAAACAGTCTCACATGCTTGTAGGGTAAGCCACACAAAAAGTTCTGTCACATCTACTCAAGTTCAATGCTACCCTAGAGAAGGCAGTTTTCTTCTGTTACAGAAAAGCATCAAATGTTTCTGCAGAAAAGAACATACCAAGATGAGAAGCCTCTGCCCTGCTTTACAAATTGCAACAGAAGCTGCTCCCTTCTCTTAAATAAGAGTTGAAGGTAATGAGATTCTCAACTATATCACTTTTGAACAGCACTGTGGAAATTCCTACATCACAATAGTTTCCTGCAGAAATAAGAGATGCAGATTTTTTTCCCATTGCTCAGTAAATCTTTAATAAGAAAAGGATCTCAACATTTCTGCGAGTCTGATGGACTTCAGTTAGTCTGTTGGCAGAGGGAAGAGGGCAGAAGAAAGTAGCAAGGAAAAAAAGGCTTGCTCTGTGGCTCCATGAAGTAGCAGCTTTCTCTGCAAATTTCTCATCTGTGAAGACAACATCCCAATGAGGTGGCTACTGCAACATCAAACAAGTTAATCATATTGTCACCTTCCAGGGAACTCACTGCAAGGACAGCATTCTTGATATTTATATGGCTAATCTATTAAGATTTCAGATCGAGATAAACAATAGCTAAAGTCCTGTTTACCTACATATCTTTCTTTCTAATGACTTTGAGAAGTATAATGGCTTCTGCTAATGATTTCCTTATCTGAAACCATTAACTTCCTTGAATGGACACAACTGACTATTTTAGAACCGTTAAGAGTTATTTCAGGAAAGGGAAGACTAAATAAGGATTTGCAGCACTCCCCTAGGACCACAGATCCACGAGACACTACACAAGGCTTATGATGTGAAAAAAACAACCCATGATCAATCTAGTTAGAGTGGTGGGTAAGAAGGAAACCTAAAACATGAGTTTTCAGTTTTACATTGAAGTTGTATATTCAGAAGGAGGATTTGGAATATGTTGGCATAAGGCACAAACAAACTACTGATCTACCTAGCCATGCTGCAGCTATCCATCCTGAATAGCAGAGGAAACCTGCAATAAGCATTGCACAACAGCCTACCGCAATTCAGGGTAACAAAGAAAATAGGGGGATGCCTATTCCTGCTCCATTTTGTTTTGTTTTCTTTTCTCCAGTAGGAGAAGTTTCAAAACATTCTCAGTTCTGCCAACCTCTCATCAAGAGCAGCATTCATAAACTCATGGCAGTGTATTAACTTCCCTGAGAGGAGGTATCAAAGTCTAAAAAATTCCTGGAGGACACATAAAGGGAATAAATGGGCACATTTACTCCATCATCAAAAAAAAATCTCCAAAGGAAAAGGCCAAAGCAATTGAATCCTCTTACCTCAGGTATACGTAGGAAATAGATTTCAAGTAAGATACATGCATTCAAGATGATGCAGATACAGAATCATAGAATCACTGTGGTTGGAAAAGGCCTTTAAGATCATCGAGTCCAATCATTAACTTAACACTACAAAGTCCACCTACATTGCTGTTCAAGCCTAACAGTACTCCAAACAGACAATCCATCTGACGTCACTGATTTAGCTAGTTTTCTTTACAATGAAAGCCTGTAAGAAGCCCAAGTTTGGCATTGATTATACCATCCCAGTATGAAAAAGTACTCAAATGTAACCTTTGTGATGGAAAGTGTCATTCAAAAAATCAGATTTGTCAGAATCTCACTCATTTTTATAAAAAGGTAATGTATTTTATGCTGTCATTTTACAATTGCCTCAGATGTGCAAAGCAGTAACATGAAAGTCCTCTTATTAGTAAAGAGTTAACTATTTCCTCTACCATTTCCTAGCTGCTTCCCAGTTTCTGAACATGTGCTTTCAAGGAGCAAATGGCCATGTGAACCACACAGAAACAAGTTGCACACCGATATCTAAACACAACCACCTACACTGGCAGAGCAGAATTTCACTTACAAACCCCTTAAATGTGACATAAGTAGGTTAAATACCTCTAATATCCCCGTTATGACCATATTGACTATGTTTACTACCCATTAGAACTGTTAAAAGCATTTCAACAGCCACAGATAATCTTCTGCTTCAAGTTATTTTTTTAGAGATTCCTCTAATAAAGGATTTTACCATTTTACCAACTGGAAGTTGCTCACCCAGAACACAAAGCAAAAGAAAAAAGGTTCTGTTCAAATAACTTACTATTATTTACTTCAAGTCACAAGATCTCTTCAAGTCACTGATGTCTCTGAACTCAGGTAACAAAAATATCTGTTTCAAACCAGACTCCATGATTATCAAAGGGCAAAAATCAAGTCACATATAACAAAAGGAAAGACAGCCTACAGAAGCTGCTTTGGGACAAGTGAGCACAGCCTTGCTCACTGACTTCTGCCACTTGAGAAAAAAATGCAAGTGCGGCTGGACATTAGGAAACCTAGTTATTCAAAGGACAGGCTAATAGACCTCTCCTGCTAATGCTCACATGATGCAAGTTTTAGCTGATGTCTCCTAAGAATTCAACTACATTGTTAGCAATAGGAGAAAAGTTCAATCTTGCTGAATTAGGAAGTGCCCTTTTTCAGCCATGAAATCTCCCATGTAATTTCTTCTGCCAAAAGGCCATCAAGTACAGTACCAAAACATCACATGGTTATGTTCTGTACAAAAAAAGAGGCCAAAAGCAATTTCTTTGTTCATCTTCAGGAAGCAAAGAGAGAGTACAAATGCCTTGCTGCTAAAAGCCATACATATCTTACCATGCAAGCCTCCATGAGAGCAGTGTGCATTTCATCCGTCTTGTGTTCCTGGTCTGCACCAGCTTCCAGCAGAAATCGCACCATTTCCAGATGGCCTGGATGGAGAAAATATTAACAGAAACTACTTTAGCAAGTGTATTTCACAAGTCATAGAAAATGCCTAAAGTACATAATTAAGGTAACAGATAGCCATTTTACAACACACACATGTAAAATCCCATGAAACACTCTCAAAAGTCATGTTTGTGTCTATGCATTCAACACACAAAGCAGCTTAATAGTATATTTACTATAAATACAGTCCAATTCACTTATTTTCTAAAATCACATCTGCACTACATGCATTCCTTGAGGTGATATTAGAGCTGATTAGTGCACACTCCAGAAATTTTTCATGATGATTTATTATGTACAGAGATACTGGAATTTTTTCATCTACAGCATGTTGGTTTGTTGTTTTTAGAGAGGTGTGGGAGAATATTTTTTCCCCTCTTCTTGCTTGACATTAAGGATTTAGGGTTACTGTTTCCATAATTGGCATTGTAACCAGTCCCTGACCTCACATCAGCCCTCAGACCTTCACACTTCCAAGTATACTCTTACGATTCAACCATCTCTAAGAATCCTCCCAAGATAAGGACACCTAACACCTTTTGAAAGTATTTGCTCTCAAACACTCCGTTTATTTATGGCTATAGTTCACCAGATCTCATATGTGTGCCAAGTCCAGTCAACTTCACTATACAGGCAAGATCAATGCAACATCCAAGCATATAAATCCATGTCGAAGAAAAAAATTTGCTGTATCATAAGTCAGCATGACCATGGCTAAACCTTAACACCATGATTAGTACAGGTACTGCCCAATATAAGGCTACATTGCCTTTTCACCCTTCCCCCTAGATTTGGGAGAAGTCAGCGACCCTCTTGGTCCCAAAAGCCACGTGTCTTTCTACTACAGGAGGCAAGCAGCCTAATTTTAGAAGTGTATTTTTATGACCTAAACATGAGATTTGGAACAACACAGATGCACAAAGGATAGACAAAACATATATAGATAAGGGGAAAAACATAAAAGCTTGAACATCTTTGCTTCTGTTCTGTCCCATATCACAACTAACTTATCACAGACATTTAATTTTCCATCTCTCCAACCTCACTTCAGGATTCAGAGCCCAAGCACTTTTTCAGAGAGGGTATGTTTTGGGGTCTTACTTCCTTCATTCAAACACAGACTTTGCTCTGATAGCCACCACAAAATGAAATGATTATGGCTTCTGAGGGCATTTGGCAGCACTGAACCAATAATTTATCAAGGTAGGTAAAAGAAAACACACATGAAAGACTAAGGCCATCTTCTACTGAGGTGCCACAAGTACTTCTGCTGCCAACATCAATTACTCTATGATGCCGAGAATCATTCTAATAGCTCTAATAAAACAAGTCCTAAGTGACTGTAACAGCGACTCCTCAGCCGTTTGAACAGATTTGTCCTATTAATTAAACAACTTGCTTGGGTGATGCAAGATAGCTGCCTAATACTCTAAGGAAGGCAAGACAGGCCTATCACCTAAGCTCTGACACCTAAAAGACAAGGTCCTAGATACTCTGTGTTTTCCAAGTGCTAAGTTCTTTAAATTTAAGTAATTTCTGAACCTAGCAAATGCATCTTGTAAAATCTAGTTACATTATAGAAAACTTACCATACTTACTCTATGATGAAGTGTGTTATTGCCTTACCTCAAAACTCATTTAATAAAGAAAAAATCTTGTGAAGAATCGCAAAGACTCTAACAGAAGTTCTACATCCTGATAACCTGCACTCTTCACACTGATCATCATTTCATGTATGGTACCCAAACGCTGTGTGTTACCACTTTTGTCCTGGCTGTGATAGACAGTGTCTATTTCTGGCCTTTAAGTTCATTTTGTCCTAGACAGCAAGGCCAAATCAATACGTGTTTGAAAAGACCTTCCACACCTGTCACACTTTTCACACCTTTGTCAACAAGTTTGGTATTTGGTACTATACCTTTGTAGCAAGCCAGCGTAAGTGCACTCTCCTTAAATTCATTGGAATGTGTATTTATGCCTGCTCCATTTTCTAACAGCACTCTGGCCACTTCCACGTGGCCAGCACTACCAGCTTCCATCAGAGGAGTGTGACCATTTTCGTTATGGTCCTCAATGCTAGCACCTGATTCCAGCAGTACTTTCACAACATCTACGTAGCCACCAGCACAGGCATATGTAAGGGCTGTATTGCCTAAAATCAGAAGAGAAAAAGGGTTGAAAACATAACTTAAAATTTGATAGCATTTCTACATAGGGAACCTCAACTTACGCTCCATTTCATCGCTTTTACCTCCCTACCTTATGAAACAAGTTTTTTTCTCAGGCTACAGACCAAGAACTACAGGGAGAAGAAAAAAATGTAAGTAATTGCACAAAGTAGCTCAGTGCCAACAGACTGACTATCGCCATGTGCGTTAGGATTGTACTGATGCATTCCTCCTCCCATTTCTCTCCCAGCTAATCCCGGCTTCTGCCACAAAACCCCATCCCTTCTCCTGTTAATCAGGAGGGAAATAGTATGCTGTAAAAATAAAAGCTCAAAATAGGGAGCAGAAACAACTGCTGCTTCTAAAAAAATGCCCAGAGTCTTTACAAGGAGATAAACAATCTCCATGGAAAAACTACAAAAACATATCTCAACATAACAGTCAAAGACTATGCCTTTATGAAAGATATCTCGAAAAAAGTGAAAGGTCAAAGCAGTATTACTATTCAGAACTACTTCACTGAAAAAAATAAAAGTAACATCTTCAGGTATCCCAACATCCCTCATCATTCAGGGTCAGTAAACTATTTGTCAATGATTGTTGACTACACAGCATCTCTCCACTTCAATGTCACATAAACTAAGAAAATTTCCCAAAACAATTTGGTCACATCAACCCAAATGCCTACCAAAGTGCCATGGTAAAGGGGGCAGAGGAGGCAGCATCTCCTCTATTTACCATCTTCCCTTGGTTTCCTGGACCTGACACCAAATAATTTTCTATATACACAGAAACTTCTCAAACTATGCTTAAAATGCTACATGACAACAAACTCTACGTATGCAAGTATCTTTCAGATACTAATTGACCTTACCCATCTTTTACATGTCTAAAACCAACTAATATTTTACAGCTTCATAAAATACAGAAGCTAAATATTAAAACCACAACAAAGTATTCTGCATTGCTTGGCTGAGAGCCTTTCCTCCCAAATTTCTACAGCTTCCTGCACACTACATCTCTCAGGTTTTCAGTCCTTTTCAACAAGCTCTAAAACACTTATTTACCTGTTGATGACTGCGCATTCACATCAGCACCATGAGCTAGCAGCAACTTGACAATTTTGACATGTCCACCATTAGCAGCAGCCATTAAAGGTGTTATATCTCCTTTAATACCACGGTCCTCCACATTAGCATGCATTGCCAGAAGAACCTGTGAACAGAAGGGTGAGCAACAAGTGACAAAGCAAGTGACAGATCAGCATGTCAAGATGGTTAAGTGCTGCACAAAGCCCCCATCTTCACATACACACAGTTTTGTGTTACATACACTTAGAGAAAGTAAGCACAAAGAATGCATTATGAACACTCAGCTTATGTTTAAGTCTTCATTTGCCAATTAACTGACATTTTCCACTACCTTAACACTGGAAATACATTAATTCAACACTTATTTTTATACAACACGCACATAGTAAAAACAGCTAGGAAACCAACCTGTGCAAGCTCGTAATATCCTGCTGAGCAGGCTAAACAAAGGAGGCTTTCCCCTTCTTCTGTGTGCTCATTCACACTCCGTCCTTCAATTAGCAACTTCCGCACAGCATTTACATCTCCTTCTGAACAAGCCTCTGCCAAGCTGCGGCTAATAAGATAGAAAGCATTTAAAAGTGAAAATGGACTATGCTTCAAATACTTGCTCTACATGCAGAGTAAAAATCCAATATACCATGAGAATGCAGTCAACAAAAAAGAACACACTATCTAAAAACCTGCCAACTGCTAATTAAAGAGGTGCCATTTTTACACTTGAGGTTTGCCACTTCACTTTTATGAAAATTGAGTAGTGTGCCTACTCAACCACTCCTGTTACCAATTTTTAATGCCATTTTACAAGAGAAATATCTGCAGGATGACCATTAACTTTACCAAATTATGTAATACATAAAACTGAAGCAGAAAACATGTTGAGAAAAGACACCATGATGGACCTGATTTACTGCTCAACACCATACATGCAACATGGCATTATGTCATACAGAAATACAAAGACTTTTTTAGTAATAATTTAAGAATCTGAGAAGTAATAACTTTCTCTTTTGAAAGGCTTATCATATAGCACTGCAAACAAATCACTGTTGGTTTATGTTACTAATCTCTACATAATATACAGTCTATTCCTGCTTCATTGTTCCAGTTTGAAAACAAAGCTTTTGTCCTGCTCATTTTCTCAATTAAGGTTCAAAGTAAAGCAGACACTATTAGATCACAGGTAAATACAACACCATGAGTATTTCTTTCCAAATCAGCAGCCACTACTCAGACTTACATTCATGTTCTCTTTTGCCCCAGGACCAGCGGAACAGGAAATAGCCTGTTCACCTTCACAAATCTGTTTTGTTCAGTACCGTAACTGTTAACTAAGCTGAAACAAATGACCTGCATCACTGTTTTCCTATAACAAAATACATCACTTCCCATCTGTCCTGTGCTGGAAGATCCTGAATTTTTTAGTGCAGTCTGACATTTTACTTGTGACCTTAAGTCAACCAAGCAGAAAAGGGTAATTTTCTCTGGTTTGTTAAGTGTAAGTCAGAGTACTTGTGGTTCTTGTGTCATTTCATGAGTTCTTCACTTTTTTTGACAAGAACAGAATTGAATGATAAAAGGTCTACTGGAAGCCCATTTTCAATTGCTCTTATCTTCTGTTTACATTGCCTTCATTCTAAAAAAGTTATTGCTTTGTGACAACTAAAATTCAAGTCTGACATATTTCTCTATTCTGCTCCAAACAACCGGATCAATAATAATAAATCCGAGACTACCGGCCTCATCCCGCCTACTGTCCTTTGATCTCTTCTTCATTTAGGTAGTACTATCAACACAGAACTCTCTCAAAACAGAATGGAAAAATATGGTAGTTGACAGAAGACTTCTACAAACCATATTACAAACATACTACAAACAAAGAGCAGCAATTCTTAAAATACTCAAGATTTAAAAGTAGATATTTGTAAGAACTACCTACCTTATGTATTGTACCCACTATTTAATTTGTGCCGCCAGACACCATTGTAATATATGGAGAAATATTTCTCAAATACATCTGTTCACTGTATTTCCCACCTTTATTTTTATTTCCCATATCCTCTGTCCTGGTAACAACTTGGGCAACAGCTAATGTTCACAGGAAAAGTAGCTAGGTGCAAGGAGGGGCACACGCACACAAGCAGAGGCAATACCAAACAATTTTGCTGCTCTTCACATGTCCTGATCAATACACCAAGAAATGTTTCTTTCAAGTTACTCAGTATTCAAGGAGCAAACTGCGAACTAGCACAGCAGCACTTAAGTTGTTTCTGCTAACACTGTGTTTCTGTTGTTTCAAAGCTTAATGACAACCTAGAAGAGAACCTTCTTTTTTGTTCCCACAGACATCCCAGTAAGACCAAAAGTAGTAAAAATAAAGCCAGAAAGTCCAGTTAAAAAGTAACAACTCTCTGGCTGAGGCTCTGTCCAAGCTCCCACCTAACCCAGGAAAGCTGCAGACCACTGTGAGGGCTCAAGTCCCTCAAGAATGTTTTCTTTCCTCAATAAAAAAAGTCACTCTGAAGTTCTCTGAAACTTTTTTTTAGTTCCAAAGCTAGTTTCATGCTATCACTGAATGACCCATTTTGGGATTTGCTATTTTTTCATACAGTTCCAAGTCACAGACTGTTTAATAGAGTTTAGAAAGTTTCTATAGTTTGCCAAGTTAAATTACTTGGAGCACAATTTCTGAATAGTAAGCAATATTAATTACTTCACTTCCCATTTCAAGACCCAACAGTCCAGGAATATTTAGGAAGGCAATCACTGGTGATAACCTGGTACTAATTCCACTTGAGTAAGAGTTTCATCGTCCTGTAATCAAAAGTGATAAACTGCCCAACAAGTGGCAAATGACTGGAAAAAATTCAATTTAAATTTCTGCTTACTTGTCCGCCTGCCCTGCATTTGCTGTGCTTTCTGCTCTCATCCGGGTAAGTGCAGCAGCAGCTTCATCCAATGCGCAACTGACCGAAGAAGTCAGTCTGCGAAGCACCTCAGGATCTGCGAATGCTTTACCATCAGCTGTAGACAGCTTACCTATTCCTTTCATTCCAAATTACAACAAATTGGTATGCGTGCCAGAAAAGGAGAAAACAGAGAAGTTGAAATTAAGCCTATGAGATCTGTTGGCAGAAACATTCCAAGAGTAATAAACTACAGCTTCCAAACCAAAGGGATTGACTCTTTACAACACTAACTTAAAAACTGTACTGAAATGTGATGCACATGAATGAAATCCTCCAATCCACAGAAGGCATTGTTTTTCAACTATTGACAGCTATTTCATACATGCAACTAGCAAAGCTTTTTATACAGCAATTGTTATAAAACAAAGTCTCATTGAGCAACTGAGTCTTTCACATAAGGCTGACAGCCAGGGTAAGGTGTCCATTTTTACTCATGCTTTTAGAAATCTAATAGATGGAATCTGATTAGAAGCATGGCCTTCACATGAAACTCTGATTTTCCAAAATTCGAAATGCTTTAAATTAATTTCTCTCTTCAATGACTTGCACAACCTTGACAAGTTCACACCACCTTAAATTCTGCATTTATATTGTGTTCTTATGGATTAGACTTAAGCAAGCAGTTCCAGTATGGTCTTATGTGTAAGGGCTTCAGGATTAAACCTGTATAGGACACAAGGACTTACCTGCAGCTTCAAGTAATGCTTCTAATCTTGCCTGGGTTTCTGGATCTACTGTTCTCAGGTCAGTGCCATCAGTACTTGACAAAAGCAATTTAGAAGCCGTTTCCAACATAGGGTTTTCAAGATCATCCTGATCTAAGATAAATGATTCCACCTGAAAAACAACAGATCTGGTTTAAGAGTAAGTGACCAAAGTATACTTAAAATGCAAAAAACCCATAGTTGCATTTGCCTTTATAGTACTTTATTAGCTGAACTATCCTCAGTTGACACAAGGTGGTATTATTTCACCAATGAAAGCAATGAGGCACCTCAAAACCACATATAAAGAATGTACCTTTTATCATCTTGTCCATTTGCTCTGAGAGTATAAGCCACATGTTGTACTAGAAAAGTTTAAGATTGATTTCACATCTCCACACTGCACTCTACAATTTTCAAGTTCAAGTTCACACAGGGAGGGAAAAGTGAAATAGATATCTCTCCAGAAGGCCTAAAGGTAGTAGCTGCTATGAGTTTCTATGCAAGCCATTTGGTTTGGATTTGTTTCTTTTTTTCTTCCCAAAAGCATTAAAAAAATATATATATATATCTAACAAAGAAAGAATTTTCTATTTCACACAGCCCAGTCATCTTTCAAAGGAATAACCTGCCCTCAAATGGCATTCAACCCTAACAAAATCCACAAAGAGAAAAAACCTTAGTCATCACTACTACTGTGTCAACTGTTTTCTTCTGACTTGCAGACAAATTCTCTGCTGTTTTGCTTCTTTCAGGTCTGATGTCTCCTAATCCAAGTTTAAAAAAAAAAAAGGACCAGCAACATGTTCCAGGTATGATCAACTCATATCCAACATATAAGGGTTTCACAGAAACTTTCTCAAGAAAACACTTATTTAAAACATTACCAACAGATTTTGCAACCCATTAGATCTGCTTTTTCCAGAAAACAGATACCAAGTGGTCTTAGTTCTTTTCAAGTTCCTATTGCCCTGTGTTCTCCATTTTCTGTGGTTGTGAAACACATAGCAATTAAGGAAGAGAGCAATATTTTAGAGAGAAAAGCCCTTAATACACATTTGTTTTGTACTGCCTGTCAAAGGAAGACTGGGTCTAGCAGTTTAGAAAAGACACTCCTTTGAGAGTTCCATAAACATACCCTTAAGTCTATGACTTAGCCATCGAACCATTTATTAGATTATAAAGATGAAGTCTAAACACCCCCTCATAAAGCTCTAACATCCTCAAAGATCTACATCTTCAAAAATCAAATAAATAAATAAAAAATCAAACATGGCAATATAAATCTAAATTCAAGACTGCTAGACAAACAAATCACATGCCAGACACCCCTACAACGTGATTAATACAGTTTATGAAGACAGAAATACTATTTAAGATTGATGTGTGTCTCCAAAGTTTAAAAGCAATCTCATGAGTTCAGATTCTTGCACATAAATGCCCTAAGAATCTAAATGGGCAGACAAACCCAAAGAGTGACCAGTTCATCTCAGGACTCATGAAAGGTCTCTCTCCATCCTACCATCTACTCTCATCAGAAGTGAAGAACTCACAAAACTACTTTCCCTTCTACAGTCTGCCTGCAGCTCAAAACTTACTAGGATATAGGACTACCACATAGCTTGAACCTAAACATCTTGTTTGTTGAGGAAGATAGGGCAAGAACTACTTTCAAGATTGCTTCAAGTTTATCAATTGAACAATACTACTCGGGGGGGGGGGGGGGGGAATCTCCTTTCAGATAGCTTTTGGTAATATACAAGTATATATTTCAAGGGCATCTTTGAAGCCTCTTGGCCCTCCTTCTTCAAACCTAGGAACACAGCAAACTCAAGTGGATGACTTCTAACTTCTGATGAAAGTGGCTTTCAAGTCAACAACTACTGACACCAGGACAGTCCTGCAGTGTTTGATATTCCTCCTCAGCACTACTTTTTCCAAGTGATGCTCATACAGGCTAGAGTTTTCCAGTTTAGCAAACTGGTGAAGGCAACTCCTAGTTTCCTCCCCAGTCCTAAGGAACAATTCACTCCTGCCTTGCCACAGACCTTGGCTAGTTGCTGCCAGCTCTGCTCCAGGCATCTATGACATCAGGTTTAGGTCATCTCAGGACTAGCCATCTGTCTTCCTCCAGAGGCCTAAGCCTGCTGCAGCAAGAGAAAGGAACCACACTGCTGGTTCAGGAGTCAACTGACAGATTTCACCACTGGAAATGCAAACTATTGAACAGTTGGAAGTATCTTCTTGGCTCACTCAACTCATACAAAATCCCTACTACTTAGACTAACTAAAAAACCTCATCTGAGTGAGATATTTAACAGCTGGTCACAGTTCATCCTAACACTATGAAATATTTGCTAAGAAAAAAGTCAAAATATGAAAACGTCTCTCCCCCACTCACATCCTCTCCCTTCAAATTTGGTCTTTTAGGCAGTCCAGGTTTCCAATGGAAAAATCCTCCTATTTTTCCTTCCAGCTAAGAATATGAGCACAGTGAGATTAAAAACCACAATTATAACCAAGGAAAACTGAGATAAAAAGCAATCTACCTACAAACAATACAAGAACCAGCACAACCACAAATTATCAGGAGAAAGCTTCTCTTGCAATAGTTTTGAAAAGCATTTCTATCTGCTGTCATTTAAACCATTTCAGGGCACCATCTTGAATTAACTTATTAAATAACAAATTTAGACTATTTTATGACCTTAAACATTGCTGTATTCCTTTTCTAAGCTATTACAGAAGAGATCCATCTTCAAATTGTGGCTTGCAGAACCTTTGATCAAGCCTCCAGTTACACTCCTCCATATTCCAATAATTGCCTTTTACCTTAAGAGTTTCACTACATCTACAGTCTCTTCTTCAGTCAGTTCAACATGACACACAATACCACACAGGGTGATAGTATGACAGTGTCTAACAGTGGTGAATACAACTGTATTTTGGTAGAAGTGGAAATTCCATTTTCATTTCTCAGAAAATACTCCCTTCTCTACAGAAACTGCAAATGAAAGACAAAGCATTTCCATTTACCAGGCCAGGTAAACAGACATTTCCTTTAACAGTCTTCAGATGTATTTGATTTCCCCTAACTAAAACACAAAACCAAAAAAAACAAATAAAAACCACAACATAGTTCACAAACCCTCCACCTTACATATCAGAATATTTAATCTGGGTTCTCAGACAGTATTTCTCCCACCAAACAATACTCTGACACAATCCAATTGTTTAAAGAGTCCCCAACAGAAGGGCTGTCATCCTGCAATAAAAGTCTGATGTTCTGTACTTGCCTAAGTTTACTTTGCCCATAATCATTTCTAGTTTATGTGAGGCTTCTAACAATCAAAAATGCTAGAAAACAAAACTATCAAGTTCTGACTGCTCTCAAAGATGACAGCCTACAGTTTTGATTCATTGAATAAGAATATGGAGAGAAATTTAAAGAGGGCTTAAAAGAAATGTGGTGTTAACAGGTATATAAATCCAAAGCACACAGAAATTTCCTGCCACAAGTACCTTTAACTATCTTCCAAGTACTGCTTTTTTGGGCAAAAATGTTGTCCTAAATTTTTAAAGTACTATAATACTAGACTACACTTAAAATTTTCAACATTGTGTGTTGTTATCACTTCTTATTAGAAAGAGTTCTTCCCTACTTAGCAAAGCTTTGCAACAACATCAAATTAGGTACCGCAGACTTGTCCTCTGCCTCAGTGCCTCTGTTGTCGTTTTCCCTATGCATGCTCCCAAGCTTCCACATGGCTCACCTTCGTGTGTGTGCCCTCCCACAGACCTATATGTTTTGTTTTCTCTGTTTTCTGTAGTACAGACACAAAACCCCACCCATTCTTTCCCCCTCCAGCTTCAGGTTAGGCTGTTTGCTCCTCCTCTTTGCCCCATCAAATAGGAAACAAAGGCATTTCCTCCTCACCACGCCAGAATCAGGAGGTATAACTTACTGCACAAACTATTTCATCAGCAGGGCTCGATCTTTTATTTTGTAAAGAATGGTACTTTCACACTTTTAGTATTGTTCTGCCATCTGATATTACGCATAGAGGTACAGACATCTCAACCAGGTAAAAGCTGATTCCCCAAAACTCATGTCTATGCACCCTGAAGACAGCCCTGCAGGATCTCAGTAATTTTTTTATTTTGACTGCCAAATAGTGGATACCAAACATGCAGTTTAATAAATGCCAGGTTAGAGCAGGAAAAAAAAAAAAAGAAAAAAAAAAAGCACAATACAACTGAATTACTTTGCTCTAACTGGCATGGCTATTGACACTGTGTGATGCTATATCATGTGGAGACAATTCAGTTCCTGACACTAACTCAAATTTCAATCTCTCACCAGCAAACCATATGCAAATAAACCTGCCATCAACACAGGTCCCCCCATATCCCCACACCAGTGTCTTCTAAATCCATACATATACCTCCATATGGCCTCACACAGATGCAAAACTAAGGTCTAACAAACTCACATAGCTTCCCTCAGGAAAAAAAAAAAACAAAAAACAAAAAACAAAACCAAAAAACCTAAGGATTTGAAGAAACAGAGTCAGTCACCTACAGATTTCCATTTTACTACTTATAAGGCTACAGACAGATCAGTGTCTTCCTAATCTTATGTCAAGCCAGAGAGGAGGGCAGAAGAAAATACTCAATTCCACCTATAAACAACTGTCTCTTCACATCTTCCACACTTATGAGACAGAAATCCAGTACTCAACACCCAAACAACTCCTCTGGAACCACATCATCAACTAGTCAAGTTACATTACTACCAAAATTGGAACACAATACCTAAATGGACATTGCAAATCTGAAAAGACAGCAAACTCTAATCCTAGTCTCACTCAGTAGAATTACCTACCACATAATTGCAGTTTAGTATGAAAGCTCTTAATACACATTAAAACATAAAAAAACAGTACTACACTACACAATTCAACTCCAATGATACTGTATGAATTTCACTGATAAGAAATTAATATTGTTTGTTGCAGTGTAACAGAAGAACCCAAGAGCAAAACTAAGCCCTTTTGTTACGCAAATAGCTTTGGTACCTTTAAAAGGTCACCTGATTTAGCATCCCTCTTCCCACATACATATAACACTTTGTAATATTTACACTTCACATCAATACAGTTGCCCACAAAGCATTACCAGAGAGCTTTATGATAAGCTAAACTTCATCAATAGTAGAGAACAATAAAAGCAACTGTTTAAAACTTCACTTACAAACAATGGCAGACAACAGTTAAGTTTCCAACATCCAGCACCTACTGAAACTCTTAATGCAGGAAGACAAAAGCCCCTTATTTATCCATCTAATCAGTATATAACTGCCATGAATATCTCTGGTCATTAATCTATAGAGCATCTCTAGCATTTGGTTATCAGTTTTACAGTTTGTCCTCAGCCACGGCTGTGTTGTAATGACAACCCAGAAGCATTAAGAAAAGGATGTAAAAAAACATCTTCTCCTCGCCTCAGGTTCCACACCTGATTTCAAGAGCCTAAGAGTGAATTTTGCCCATTCCATTCCTTCGTCCTCTTTAAGGACACCCTGCATCCACACAGTATTTATGTGCTGCTGCTTTCCAGCATTTAGTCAGAAATTAACAGAGTAAACATTAATAATTGATATGGAATGTAGAGTTTTTAAAATTAATACCATATTACTCTGACATAGACAATCTGAAAGCAGATCCACGGAGATGGAGGGCAGTAGCCAACAGTTGCTTAATTCTATGGTATGTTTCAGCACAGTGTGATTAAACCAGCCACAACACTCACTCAAAAAACCATGAATAGTACCCTTGGACAAACATCTGCAACATCTTCCTGGGAGGAACTCAAGCTCCTAGCTGTGTTTCATTGTATATACTATTTCACAACCTTGAAGCTTTACATGAAGACATGCTCAAAAAAAAAGTAGTAAATGGTTCTTAAAGTAACAAGTAAACAGTGAAATCCAGTTTAAGTGTCTAGCAGTTAGGCTGCAAACAACAAATCTTGAAGGCTGTGAAACAGCAAGTTGTACTCATTAACATAATAGGATGGAACATTTTAAGCTTCAGTGTTTTTAAGCTTCATAAACAATAGCATCTGAAACCAGATTTGGATGAACCACACTATCCCAAGACAAATATTTTGAAAGGTCCCAAAACACCTTTCATGAAAAAAATATCCTCTGTAGGTTTTCTTCTTCTTCTTGGGGCTGGGGGTGGCCTCTGTCTTCTAGGTTTACAATGCAACAGAAGATTTCTTTCTCAACCTCTGCCAGATTACTCCCATTAATTACTCATTATATTAGGCATCAATCACAATTTTAGAATTTCCTAAATTGGCAGTTGGGCCTTTGGTATTTGATACCCAGAGGTTGCCAAATGGATCCTGCAAGAACCAAGACTCAGTACAAAGTTTTTCTGAGGAACCTGGCATACAAGGAACAGCTAGTGACTGTCATATAGCAAACTTGACCACCTCAAACAGACCTTAACCAGTCTCTTTTGGGTATTTCTTATTTACTTACAAAAGGACCTATTGCCAATTTGCAAGAGCAGTAATAATTGATTGTTCCCAGCTACAAAACTTTTAAAGAGCAGTAAAAGGTTTTTGAAGGCAACTGGAAACTTCAGAAGGATTTCAAGTCTGCCACCTGTTACAAAGCCATCTTCAGACTGAAATGGCAATCATTACCAAGTCAGTCAAACTTCAGTCCTGCTACATTGACAAGTTACCAGCTTGAAGAACAAGGAGGCTTCAGATTCTTCACCTTCTCAGCTAAACGACTCCCATAGAGTGAACAGTTTTAATTCTGATTTACATGGGGAACTCCTCATGTCAACAGTATAGCCTGACTCACAGTTATACTACCTTCCCCCTGCACCCCAGCAACTCAGATCCAGGATAATCACAGCTTTTGCTCCAATGGCAGAGAGCTCATTATTTCTGTCCCTGTTCTTCAAGACAGATTGTTTTTTACAGTCAATGTCATTTACTTACTGAGACCTGGACCTACAGTACTTCCATCTCGCAAACTGAATGTGCAGGACTGAACAGGCAAGAAGGAGACACCTAATTAGCACACAAACCTTTTCCTGAAGATCACAGACAAGCTGATAAACATCCTTGGAGTCTGGGATCAGGACCCCTCAGGATTTTCTCGTGCCCAAGCTTGTATGAAAAAAAGTCCCTAAGTATTTTTGGCTGCTAAACAGTTCCACTAAGCATCAGCTGATCACCTCCTACAGCCTCGGAGATCACTGTGAAATTGTTCCAAGTTATTACAAGACACTGCACCAAAAGACACTCCCCCCCCCCCCAAAAAAAAACCACCACAAAACCCAAAACCAAACAAAACAAAACAAACAAACAAACCCCACAACACAAAACACACCAAAAAACAAAACACCACCCTGTCCTGGTTTTGTTAAAAACAAGACCAGTTTTCTTTTAGTGATTTTTCCTTTCAGCTAAGTTCTTCTAGGGGGCTGTACTTCTGAATTTTAGCTTGCATGTTTTTCTCGAACACTGTGTATGGTGCTGATATAGTCAAGGTCAAGACCAACGGAATGCTGAAGAAGCCTCATGTTTCGATTTATTGCTATGACAGCCAAGAATTCCACACGTCCCATAATTGAGGAGTGTGTTTGAGGAGGGGTGGATGGAACAGGTGATTGAAAATGATTGGTACTGAGTATTCCATCCCATAATCGTCATACTCCCTATACAAGAGGGTGACCACGAGGGTCAAGCTCTCTTCGACCATGACTGGCATCTAGAGAAGACCCTGCCTGTTTGCCTGAGACCTGGAAGGCCTCAGGCCCTGCACCCCATTTCCAGTTTGCTGTGAAATCCCACCATGACTTCCGGGGGCCTGACCTGCACCTGCTGGAACCACGCCAGCTCCACACACCCAGCTCCGCCGCTGCTGGAATGACACCAACTCCACACCGAGCATTCAAGATTGGTTTTGTATATTTTGTATGTATATTCCCTGCTTATTAGTAGCATTAGTAAAACCCTTTAAACTCTTCCAACTTGAAGTCTAAGTCTCTCTTCCTTCTCTTTTATCTTCCTTATCTTTTCCGATCTAAAGGAGAGGGTGGAGGGAGGGTAAAGAGGGCAACAGGGCGCGTCTGCCATGGTTTATTGCCGCCTTGCCTTAAACCTTGACACACTCCAAACAAAACAACAACACAAATATCTTTCATTCAAATTTCACGAGCATTTCTTTAAAATAAAATATTTTCCACTGCTCACTTCATGAATACACCCTATGAGTCTGTTTTACCCAGAACAGCAGCTTTTATACTGTTACCTTGCAACTGGAACACACAAGAGGAAATAAAACAATATTATCAATGCAAGTCCAACTCTGACTAATAACTACTTAAGATTTCACTGCATACCTCTTCTACTTTCAACATACATGAACCCATCTCAGTTGAAAGTCATCTTATTGGAAAAAAGACTCTGATCTGAAACATTGAGCCAAAGTAATCAACTTAAACACATCTTGAAATAAAACACTGGGAATGGATTTTGACTTTATCCAACAAAATTTTGAGGCCAAGTATATGGTTCAGCTAAGGCTACGTGTTTTCAGGTGAAATTAACACTTAGTTAACACAGGTCTGAAGCCATTTTAAGATGTCAATCTTCACAGCATTAGTACATATTATATAAAAAATTCCATTTGAAGTTTTAATGCAGACAAGCCTCTGGCATCACTTGTCATTTCTGTGATGACAAAACAGAACATGACAAACAGCACAACCACCTAATTGTATGACATAGCTCTGAACTCATGCTTTACTGTCGATTTTTTTTTAAAAAAAAAAAAAAAAACACACACAAGACACCATATTCTTTATCTAAAGATCAGCTTCCTGGTTACTGAAAGGGAAAGCATACACCAAAGCAAGTGAAACAGACTATTTTGCCCACTCAATTTCAGCCTTGCAGATTCTGTGGGGTTTTTTTTCCTTCAAATCTGTCTTGAACCAGAAACAAGCTGTATGATTTCCCTTAGCCTGCCCAGCTACAACAGCAGCATTGCCACTACAGACAAAATCTTACAGCAGTATTCCTTTCCTGTACAGCAAGGATTGCTTCCAGTTATCCCCAACACACGACGACATTTGCTGTCTTGCTAACATGCAATGACCCTCCCCAAACCTAAATGCCTTGTTCAGCAGAAATCTCAAGTCCAGAAGCTGGAACATCTCAGTGTCATCTTTCATTTTACTCCATACACTCCATTTCTTTGCTGCTGCTAAAAAAAAAAAAATATTAAAAAGGAGGAGGGATAGGGAACAGTGAGAAGGATAACGGGCCATGCTGCTGAAGTGGCATAACACCATCCTCATGACTGGCACCATCAGAGTTTCTGCTGCAGGGACACCTGCATTATAACTGCAGCATGTTTCTGGTCACAAGACAGGTGCTGATGTATTCACATGAAAATTCTCTCCTCTTCTCTGTACTCCCTATCCCCAGCATTACAAACAACCATAAAAGGAGAGAAACAGGCAGACTGATATGTATAGCTACAAGAAGGCCGTGGAACTACAAGGAAAGACTTTTTTTCCATTTCAAATCTTCATTCCAAACACTTGGCATACTTCCACATTAAGCAAATCTATGCATTAACCAGTATTCAGCTGCAATTGTTTGTGCGAGAAAGATGTCAACATAAAAACAACAACAGCTCAACTCATCTTATCAAGTTCTCTGTTCCAGTTTCACATTTATGTGGGGAAAAGACCCATAAATTTTATCCTATGACATGTGTAACAAGATATAAAAATCACAAAAAAAAGATTCAGCAAAACACTTAAGTCTAAAACTGCCTGCCATCATGCTTCTGAAAGTTCAGTTTCAAACAATACTTCTACATTAACAGTAAGAGAACTAACACATTGACAGTCCAACCATTTGAACACAGGCATGCATCTTTCATCCCCCACCAACCTCCAACAAAAAAGCTGAACAATAACATTTGATATAAATGACCTCTTTTGGAGCAGGCTTGGGAACAACTGGCCATATAAGCAAGCAAAACTTTCACGACAGTGTACGAATAACTCAGACTGTTGCTGTCTCTGGACCAACCTTGAGATGTGGTTGTCTCCATCAGAGCCACTGACAAACAAACACCTATAACAAAGGCTGTTCCCATATATCAAAAAATCAAAATGGAAACCACTTTGTGCGAAATGAACCCTGAGAACTGAAGGATAGTAAACAGACAGCCTGACCCTGCACAGGCAAATTTTGCTGCCCCCTTAACAAGTAACTGGCACATTTTCCCAAACAATAAAAATGTCTATCTATCAGAAACACATAGCCAAGGGGGCACATAACGACCACGAAGAAAAAAATGGATGCAACTGAGCTTCCTGGAATCACCCTCTCTCCTTATTGCCCAAATCATAGAATCATTTTGGTTGGAAGAGACCCTTAAGATCATCAAGTCCAACCATCACCTAAATCTAGCACTAAACCATGTCCCTGAGATCCTCACCACATCTTTTAAACACCTCCGGGGATGCTGACTACACCACCTCCCTAGGCAGCCTGTTCTAGTGCTTTACAACCCCTTCCGGGAAATTATTTTTCCTAATATCCAATCTGAACCTTCTCCTGAGCAACTTGAGGCCATTTCATCTCGTCCTATCACTTCCTACTCAGGAGACCAACACCCTTCATGCTAAAACCCCAATGTCACACTCCAACAACTGCAGCCCCTAAGACTCTCTCTGAATTATCTGAGGTAAGCATCACTTAAGCTAATTAACAAGTTACTTACAGGGCCACACAAACTGGAGCCTACTCTCCACAGCTGTAAAAAGCTCAGAGGGGTTATACTGCCTCTGACCACCCAGCCATTTCTCCAACCAGGCTGTATTACAGGCTCTGTAAGACAAGCCTTCTGGCTACATAAATGGCATATTAACCTTTTCCTACCTCTCCTCCTCCTGAAGGACAGTTCAAGGACTCCAAGTCTCTCTGGGTAAGCTTGCACTTGGTGCACATCCTGAGGACCATCACCACAGACTCAGACTGACACAGCCAGCTCTGATGGATCTAATTGTAAGAACTAAGAAACACAGAGAACATAAGGAACACAGAACAGCTTAGCTATATGAAAGTCCTTTTAGTTGTGTCTTTCAGTATGTAAAAAAGTACATTAAGTGTGACTCTGCCCTTAAAAAGATTTTTGGACCTGAATAGCACCTCGATTCACAATAACAATTGCATCTCTGAACAACATCTGCACTACTGAGAAAGGCCTAAGCAAACCTACTGTGCACTGCTACATCCTACTCCTTGCTGCCCTACTTTCAAGGGACAAATTATTCTCTTAAGCCTTGTTTAAGGAAGGTGAGCACACAAGAAAGAAATCCTTCTCTAACAGTTGGTCACGTTACTTTTCCACCAGCCTCACCTTTTGCCTTGACTATATACTCCAAGGATAAATTTTATGGATGTATTCTCAAGACAAGCATTTCTGAGCCCACAATGAAGCACTTTGCTACACTGACAGATCCATGTCAACTCATGTAGAACCTTGAAGTATCCTCCTTTAAAATTACAACTAAGTAAAAGGTGAAAACTTAAAAAAAATAAAATCCTGAACTGTTACAAGCACAAATGCATTGTTTGAATTCTGCTATCTCGGTAAGATACAAGCTTGAAATCCCAACAGTAATTTATTTTCTTTATCACTGGTTAACTTCAGGGGACTTGTCTGCTTCTTTGTTGCCTGCAGATTCTTCAAGGAGAAGTATCTTGAGCTTTCTTTTCACAGTTCAATGAGTAGTCATTTCTCTCACTCTCTCAGGCTTTGTTCTAGCTGATCAAGATCCTTAGGTAATCCTTTGAGAAGGGAGTTTAGAGCAGCTTAGCACAACTAAAGGTGGCCAGACTTCTCACAAGCACTTTTTCCCCGAAGTATTTTTCACCTTTTCCATTTCACTGGCCCAATGTTCTCTGTTGAAGCTTCAGTTCAGAACTGTGCACACCCACCTATTTGCACCTGAAAAAAGTTGTTATTCTAAGGACTGTATATCAGCACAGCTGAACAATGGAAACAAAACATCATAGTTCTATGTAGACAAATCTAGCAGCAATAAAGGCAGATGCTGCAGGGCCTTGCCTTCATCCAGACTTTATAACAGCATAGTTTAAATCTGTAAATACAAGAGCATTCTCTCTGATTTGAACACGTTTGGTTTTTTGCAATGAGGCCAGGCCTCAAATGACCCAAAGTAGGTTCTCTGTAGTCCATGCCAAGGAAGTTGCTGAACTTGCAAACTATGCAGAGGAAGAAGACAGGCATTAATATATATTCATGCCAATCACAGGCAAGACCACCCTCTCATCTCTTAATATCTGTCATTTAAAACACCACAATTCTACATCCTTTCAAAATTAATTTCCAAGAAGAAAGCCTCCACTAATGCTTCCACATGGTGAATTTTCACTGACAGAGTATGCTCCATTTGTAAGGTTAAGAAGAGGGAAACCACTGACCTCCCCAGTCTTCACTAAGAGATGCTTCAAATTTGCTATGCTAAGTCTGCCAGAAAGCATTTCTCAGTCATCATGACTTTCAGCAATTAGCCTAGACAGCTTGTCTTCATTCCTCCCTCTATCTGCAAGTGACTACAGTGGTGGTAAATCAGCTACAGTTCCCAGCAGGAGTTTACTCCTGTTCCCTAACTGTTGTCAAAGGACTTATTTCTTCATGTTCCCCTACTCTGATCTTAAAGCCTAACAACCTCAAAACAGAGGGCAGCTCACATGCTCATTTATACCACAGTATTTCCAAACAGAAGACAGACTACTTCATTGCACCAGCTGCAATATACATGCATGGGAAAACCTCCATTCCCTGAAATTTTTGACATGCAGACAAGCTATTAAGACAGAATTTTACTTAATATCAGAAGGCAAGTGATCCATGTTTGTCCATATATTTTCAATCCCAAACACAGATACTGAAATATACAGATTGATCAGATCACAGGACAAGAGAAATAATGGAAACAAAGGATTAAATAGCTTGCATTATGCCACAAGTTATTATTACTCTCAGGACCAAACCTCAGAACACCTAATGCACTGCTTCACTAACTCAAACACCATGTCTCCCATCTCTGAAATGACCCTCTCCCCAAAACATCACAAGTAACAGCTTTGTTTTGCTGGAAGGAGGCCCTCCCCTGACAGCATTGGTAGAAACCCATCCCCAGGGCCACGTGCACATGCACTCATGGCTGCACACCCAGCAGGACCAGCTGTCCTCAGCTCCACAGCCATGATGAACACCACACATTCTTGTCACGAGAGAAGGAACCCACAATGCTATGGTTTTGACCAGCCAAATCCAACACACATTTAAAAGGCTCTCTGCATCACACCAATTTGCTTTAGAACTCTATTACTGAATTTGGGTCAGGGTGCACACAAACCTGATGCTGAAGAGACCTCCCTTTCTCCATCAGAAAGTTGTTGGGTTACCAGCAAAATTAAGGAAAACCAGTTTCTCAGTTGCATGAACAACTGAAGTTTTCTTCTACAGTGGCACCTTGGACTCTTCCTCATGTCTAAAAACCACCAGGTGAGTTTTCCTCAGTCAGAACAGCTGGGGAGGGTCACCCAAATGCTGCACCACAAAGCTTTTAAAACCCTAGTACAAGATCAGGCTAGCATCACTTAAGATGCAAAGACTCTCACAGCTTCCCCTCCACACACCTTTTTCCTGTTCTGGATCAATATATACCAGGCCTCTACATGAACTGCTTCCCAGAGAAACCATAGCAAAAGTTTAGTATTTCAATAGCATCCTGCCTGAAAACAACTTCCCTTCAAGGAGAACCAGCAGCAGTACAACAAGACTACCTGTCCAGAAGAGGCACAGAACAGTTTATGCACTGAGGGTTTACATGAATGGTCAGCTTTTCAGAGATGCTTTTCACAAACCAGCACTAGTGGTACTGTGTTGCAAGAATTCCAGTTTTTTGCTTTAACATGCTGTTTAGGGTACTTGGGGCTTATCTGAACACACATCATGAACTGCACACCTCAATTACATCAGCTGTGACAAGGTATAAGAGAAACTTGGGGCAGTTATTCTGATACCACGGTATATAACCTTAAGAGACTTTTTACCAAATCACACAGTAATGACGTTGCATACCAAAAAAGTACATTTCTGAGTGGAACATACTGAGCAGTGAAGGGTACAAGACAAATTTTCCCCCAAAGCATCCCATTTTCTCTTCTTCATAATAACAGAAGCCTACATGGAAGTTAGTATAAAGGTTCAGTAACCACAACCAACTTGAAATTCACCGTTCGTAGGATGATATACCAACCTCAGGGCAGTAAAACAGCATTCTAGGGCAGTAGCATAGTGGGTTGATGAAGCATAGGAAACAAAGCACAGCAGAGGCCTTCCCAGCCTCAGGTGAGGTACATACCTTGCTGAACCCATCAGCTCTCTCCTTGCCCTCTCTGCCACAATGTTAGAAAGGGTACACATCAAAACCAACAGATCAAAATACCATCAGGGACTGAAAAAACACTGTTGTGCACTACACAAGATACTGTCACATGATACACTCCAAGCCCTCCCTATCTGTCCCCTCCATGGCGATGGACTGTCTCTTTGCTTGCACTCGCAAAAATGAACATCTGCTTTAGGAGAAAAGGCAGACAATGGCAGACATCCATCTCTGCCAGCACAGCAAGAAAGAAAAGTTGTTTGCCTCCCACTCCTGTCTGCCTGTTTTGTCCCTTATGTACAACCTATAGTCTCTCCAGAACCCTTTTTCTCTTCTAAGACAACACCAGGGAATAAAAGCCTTGAAAGAAAATATTGAAAAATCAAAGCTAACAAATACTTTTAGAGAAACAGCATTTCCACTGCCTTCAATGAACGAACGATGCTCAGTAGCACTACCACTCCTGTTCACCTAAACAGTCTCTTTATTCCTCATTGCTCCTGCTAAAAAAAAGTAGTCCTCTAAGATTATCAGTTCTGATCATTCTTGCACATCTTCCAACATGGGCATTTCAGGCATCAGGTCCACAGTCACCAGAAGGACATGCAAGTTTATTCTGTCATTCACTGTGGCTACCAAGCATAAAACATAGCGAGCAAGCAACTGAGCAAGTGACCTGATCTGCAGAACACTGGCTGCTTTTGAAATAGAAATAGTTTTAAGCTGCCCACGTGTTTTCTTACACAAATTTGGCAGAAAATCATTCCCTTCTGTAAGTAGTTTTCATCAACTATTCTTCACAGTAGCAACCAAGTGTTCTGCGACAAAGGATGAAGGAGCAGAAGAGAACAAGGACATGTGGAGGAGGTACAGGACGAATGCAAGAACAGCTATTCTGTTTCAGTCCAACTCAGAATTCCCTTTAGCATGAATAAAACACTTATGTGCATCTGTTTCTTCACAGCAATACAATATCAACTTGTGTGTGGGAATGTAAAACAAAACGTGGAAACACTAGAACAGTTTTTTTTTCTTCAAGCTATGCAATGTGAAGCTTAGCTTAGTCACAGCTTTCCCCTTCCATCGTCAAAGTGATTAGAGGACCGGTCCACTGTACAAGTCTATAACAACTCCATCCCTCTCTTCATGGTATTAACACCATATCCCATTTCCAGAGACTAAAAGAATCAAGAAGCCTTATGCACATCACAAAATTAATCTGTCTTGATGCTAGGTGACAGTTCCTTTAGTCAAGCCATGTTACATTAAGTGACCAGCAGATAAGACATGATGACACTAATGCAGCTTAGAAACAAGAAAAAGGATACAATACAGTGAAAACTATACTTACTAGAAGGACAGAGTTTTCAAGCATTTCTCTACTAATAAAAAGAGATCGAGACACAGCAGACACTTGCATTTTATTTCCAACCTCCTCAATGTTTCAGTAAAATTGCTATATTGTATATCAAAGACAGGTTTTGCTGTCATTCCCTCCTACCCTAGCTTCCAAAACTAGAAAAGAGTGAAAAGACCAGACACACTGCTACTGCTTAAAATCCACGAGCACAGCAGAGCCAGAACAATGGCTCCTTAAGGGAAGTGCTTTAGGTCCAGATCAGAACCCAGAAAACGGTTCATCCCAAGCATATCAAATACTATATGCCATTCAATTGCATAACGAACTATAGAAATACTTTTTTTTTGGTTCCTGCATAGATGACATTAAAGAACTTGGCTCATATACTGCCTTCATAATTTGTGCCATCTGCAGCCTATTTAACTCATCAGTAAGGGCAAAGTAGAATCTAGAGGTCCTTAGAGGTCATCTGCTTTTCCACATGGAATTGTCCTGCTGAAATCACCCTTCATTGTTGCTCATCATGAAGAATAACCAATTCAAAGTATTATGTAGGGACATTTATGAAGGTAAGCAAAAATAGTTAGGCAAGATATGAGTAGTTAGGCCAAGATCTTTGAAATTACTCAAGTCATTCCAGTTTTGTTTATTGGTATTTATTCTTGTTGTATAAAGTTAAATGGAGAAACAGCTATGCAACTGTCCCAAAACAACTGACCACGCTTATGAACATAAAAACTGAGTCCAATAAAAATCTGAAATGTTATGCTCATTTCCTTTCCCTTTTTTGGCATTGACAATTGAAGTATTTTTTTCAAAAAAAGGAACTAGTATGGTCTAGTTTACCAACGTTCTCTTCTGATGAGAAGTGAGAGGATAAAGTTACAGGAGAAGACAGTCTAGTTCAGTATCTGATTAGAATTCCTATTGTTACCACCTAGGGAACTGATCACAGAGGGAATTACTTCTAACAATTTCAAATCATTTGGTTAAAATTCAGACAAGCTTGAAAGTCACCAAATTTTTCCTTCAATACAAACTACTGATACATATACTTCATAAATGAATTACTCTTCCACCCCACCTCTGGTTGGCACAATCAACTGAAAGCATCTGCATATCCAAGAGATTTGGGCAGTTTTTAAATACAGTAAATTGACAGACTTGTGAAGCTAGCAAAAGCAATGCACAGGTATTTCACTAAATCCAAATATATCTTTTTCCCTCTTATCAAAAGAGGTCTTATTTAAAAAAAAAAAAAATCAATGTTTAATGGCAGAACAAAGCAATTTTAAATGAAGTCCTTCCTTTTCACTATTTTCTTCACATGCTAGCTATAAAAATTATGTGCCAAGTGTCTTCAAATCACTACTGCAATTTCAATTTCTACTCTCCCCTTAATGCTTCTCAGCACTTCTGTTCCATGAAGATATTTTACCATATTTATTCCATGTTTATATGAACATACCTCCAGTATCAGCTTCTCAGTAAGACAAGCTGTATTATGGATTGTTTCCTCTCCTTCCTTCCCCTGAGCACAAACTACATTCAGCTACACTGAGACCACAAACAAAACTGCTAGTACAAAGTTCCTTTTACTATTAGAACACAATTGTCCACAGTGAGAGACAGGCAACACGCAAGATATTCAAGACCATCACCTACCAGTAAAGATGTTGACGTTTTAAGTGCAGGAAAATTGAAGAAACCACGCACGAACTGTGCAGCACAGGAGGTTGTGCTCATAAGGTGACAAAGAACCACTATTTATACTAGCCAGCTATCCAGATTTCCTTCTTGCATGATTTTGATGCTGAGGCAGTGTAAGAGGTTGTTCTGAGTGTGGGTTACAGCTTTAGAGCATGATTTCCTATCAGATAACACAGCCAGCAAATTCCAGCAAGGCAAAGATCTGAAGAGATTTTATACAAATGTAGGAATAAAGGCATGAATACTTTAGCCACAAAAAGAACCTTTTTATGTATTTCTATATAAGTTTAAGGAGGGGACACATGGGGGAAAAGTCTAAAATAAATTAATCCGTCTAAAACACGTGTCTCAGTTCTCTTTATGTTTTTTCATGAAGTACCTGATTTAAGCCAACTGCTTAAAAGACAGAACAGTCTGGGTTAGAAGAGACCTTTGCAGACCTTTTACTTCTTGCTTGTCACATAACAGAACTTAGATCCAGCAGCTGAAAACTTAGCTTCTTGCCCTGCAGAACAGTCTTATCAAAAAACTGTAAGGGGGGAGTGTAACAGAAATCAAAGCTAGTATTTGCTTTTCTAGAAGACTCAATATACATGCTTGTTCTGATCTCTTTGCCTCACACAACAGGCAAATGGGCCAAAACAGTATTACAGGGAGAGCACTTTGAAGAGAAGGGGAACTGCCTTATGTTTTGTCTGAAAGCACTATACAGTGATATAGACAGTTTGGGAATCAGCCAGGAAGTGTCAGTCTGCTTCGCATTCACCTTCATGAAGCTGCAAAGAAGCAAGCTAGCAGGGCCTAGGTAACTGCTGTCACACTTTTCAGTCACACTGACACCATTCTGTCAACTCCACCCAGCCAGGAGAAGGGAGTGGCAGCAGAGTTTCTTGCTACATAAATAGTTGCATAGTAGATCAGTAAGCTACATAAATATCTCAGCCAGTAAGCTCAGAAAGACTTCAGAAATGGACCCCTCTTTCCTCCAGCTGATTTAAGAGGGAAAACAAACCAACATACACAAAACAACACAAACACCTTATGTGATACTACCAGCCAAACATGGATATGGTATAAGTTCTAGCATCCTCATCTTTCTTATGGGATGAACCTCACCAAGACCGTTCCTACTCATCTTCACTGAAGATTGCTACAAGTATTAGTGCCACCTCCTGAATACAAGACAGCTGATGGATTTTAGCTTCTTCTGTTACAACATTCACCTCACTTGTCCTTCGGTCAGTCTTCCTTCCTGAACAACATTTCAGACAAAGCATATTCAGCTACATTGAGTTCTCATTCACCCAGAAAGAGCTCCTAGAACATGCGTTTACCTCAGAACAATTTAGTCCCACACCTTGAAACAGGAACTATGGCATGATCAGCTAGCTATTGTCTGACACAAGTGTATCAACACTAACCAGATGCATTTGACTAACTGAACATAAGGTCATACCAACTCTTCAGCTGAACATGCATCCCGATAAAGCTCATTTCTACTTCAGACAATAGCACAACTTGACAGCCACACCACATTAAGTCCAGCTCTTGATGTACTTAGGGCACTCTGTATTGCATTCTTGCTGCCTTGCCACCAGATTCAACTTTTCAGGATTGTTGGGATGGGCATCCTCACAGCATTTAAGTGGGGGTCCTCTTCTTAACATTGGTTCAAGATTTCTCAAGAACAAAACTGAGAAATTCTACTCCTTTGGACCCAGTCAGGAACATAAGCTTCCAATATTCATCACCTGGCTATGGACCCAACTTAGTAATGATACTTCATAAAAGGAATACTATTATACAGCAGTGCTCCAAGTCACTTGAAAATAACACATGAAGTTGCTCTGACAGACCACCTGGGAACAACTGCAAGGAATCACTAGGAAATGCTGGAGCACATTAGTAGCCAGTGCTGATTTTATGTAGGCAAACTCTTTATAAAGACCCAAAAACAGGTTAAAAATGAAACAGACAAGATTACTAAGAGAAACCATGAGAAACAGGGAAAGGATTAGCTTGCTTAGAGCTGGATCGTGGGAAATTTACTAATGCCTTAAACAGAAATACTGTAGAATAAACCTGATTTTAATCTTCAGACCAGGAAGTTTGCAAGGTTTATAAATATTTAAAAAAATAAAAATTATGTGCCAAGTGTCTTCAAATCACTACTGCAGTTTCAATTTCTACTCTCCCCTTAATGCTTCTCAGCACTTCTGTTCCATGAAGATATTTTATCGTATTTATTCCATGTTTATATGAACATAGCTCCAGTATCAGCTTCTCAGTAAGACAAGCTGCATCATGGATAAAATAAAAATTTTAAAAAATAATAAATTAATTAATTAAAAGCCCTGGTCTGTTAAAAAACCCCTAGCATTGTGGAGGCCTCCCTGATCTCTGAACATGCATTACAGACATTAGTAATATGTAGCCTCTGCCATATATGTGATGCTCCTCTGCACTGTGGTGCAACTAGACTACTGAAGGTATAACAGATGACCCTCTCATACCACCTCACCTCTTATTGTATGTAGTAGCCATTGTCGTCAAAGCAACCAAGATAATATCTCAGGGGTTATTAAAATTTCCCCATTACTCTAGAACAAAACTAAACAACCAACCACAAAAAACCACAAAAAAACAAAAACAAAAACCCCACCACAAACAAACAAAAACCCCCACAACAACAACAAAACACAACAACAAATAACACATTTCCGCAGCTAGGAAATACTCCTAATATCACAATAAGAAATACAGGTTTGCTCACAATGAGTTTCAGTTCTAGGTAGATGAAAGATACTTGTCTTAAGCTAGAAAGGTAAAGGAATTTTTTATTAATGTCCTCAATATGTGCATTTAAACTGCCACATGTGAAGGGCCTGCATTACACTCCAGTCCATTTCTCTTAAGCACAAACAAGCTTTCAAAGAACCTGAAGGTCAGAATACATGGCTGCTTCTCTTCAAGAGTCTCAAATCAACACAGAGAATATAAATTTAGCCCTCTACATTCATAAGTTTCCTAAATCATTTTCTGCACTGTCAGTTCTAAGTTCAGCACAATACAGACTATATCCTCATCTGTAAGGATAAAACATACCTCCTTTTCCCCCAACTGAGAAAATCTTTATGTTGACTAACTCAAACAATAAAAAACACAACTCCAGGTTTATGCCTTTCTTTGAATACCACACTAAGATTTCCTGTAACATAGTTACTCCTTCACTAACACATATGAGCCAAAAACTGACAAGTTACACCAACAAAAAAAGGCCTTGTTGTCAGTTCGGTTACACAAAGAAGTATGGCCAAGATACACATATCAGAAGAACCGAATGAGCAGAAGCTAACTAAAGATGAACCCCACAGAACTTATATCTTATTCGACTGTATCACCATGTATTACTTTCCATGCCAGATTCTAGTAACATAGCCAAGACAATGTTCATCTTCAGCTGACAGAAGCAAAGCCATCTCAAATTCTCCATTAAGCACACCTTCTTTGAAGATGGCATAAACACACAGCAGCCAGGATACTGCATGAAATCTTCTTGGCTAACAACCATTTCTGCCTGCAGTTGCTTTAAACTTCCTGAAGAGTTATTTTAGTTTTATCCTCTGATAAGAAAAGTATTGGGGAAAAAAAATTAACAGAGTCCAGCAACTTCAGTAGTTAAACAAGCATAAACCATGCTTTCACCTCATCTTATTCTTCCTCTCCTCAAGGAAGCAGTCTTCACACTAGGGCAAGCTTGAACACATGTACTATGAATTGCTTGTTTACTATCTACCTTCTTTAACTCTGAAGTTATCTTCTGCCTTAGAAGTGTCCACCCGCTTCTAAAGTTAAGGACCTCTAACACAATTAGAACTCCAGTCTCCATGCTAACTCATGAATGTAACTAGCAAACTGCAGAAAACACCTTTTTTTTTCCTCTTTTAAACTATAACCAACTTAGAGATGAAAACATTCTTGAAGATTTTATGAAGAGGCAAGGACTGATCCCTCCAAATTTAACTAAGTACTAAGCAGTACTAAGTCTGTCCAATAAAGCAGAGACCATACAGAGATTCTGCTGCCTAAGCAAGAGCAGTTCTCCCAGTCTTCACACTGCTGTCTTTGAATGAACAGGAACTGCTCCACAGGAGAAAAAAGTCCTAAAAGAGAAAAATTTAATGATGTGTTCATGGTGTGTGTTTTAAGTTACAATAGAAACAAGTCTTGGGAGAACCAATTTTTACTTCTGAATCCCTACCAGGAATGCTAGACAATTCCAATTCTACTAGGGCACTCAAATTATGAACAGCCTCTACTGCTATCAGAGTATTTCAGAGATTCATGAACAATTAATTCATAGTTTAAATACATATAAAGTCAGACAAGCCATATGGCAACTTTATTTTTTTAAGTATGTTTTACCTGGATACAACTGGTCTTATGACCAAGAAAAGAATGTGTGATGAAATGATCAAAAAAAAAAAGTCACTGCATCCTAGGTGGAATTGCTTAGTTCACACACACAAACACAGAGTGCTGCTATATTGACACAATTAATTTGCTAGCTGCCTTTCCAAACAAGAACATTAAACCAAGTATTTTACTATTTTTACATACTATGGAGCTGGACATGACAGTAACAGTTTGGGGGGGGGGGTGAGTAGGTAAGCAGGTGAGGAGAAAAAGCTTTCAGCATTCAAGACGACAAGTGAAGTACCAAAATGTTTGTCTGATGGCAGAAAGCCCAGTTTGCTTTTGGGCTTCCTAACTCAGACACCCAGTCACACAGGTAGATACTGGTAAAAATGTCTTGTTCATCCATCTGTATCAGTTTCTTAAGCACAAACTGAGAAGTTGTATAAACATTCTGGATGTAATCATGTTAAACAGTTCCAATGTTCACAAGGAAGTTAACACCAACACTAAAGTATCTCTGTTGCTTTAATAATTTAGAACAATATAAAAGCAATAGAAGTATGATCATTAAGGAAATTAAGAAACTAAGGATAAGCATTGCTGAAAGCACTGTTTTGTCTAAATTTTGACAGCAGCTAGTAGGGTAGCAGCTTCTTGTCACCATAAAGATTACATGCAAATATTTTGAAAAGTCATCTGGCAATGAAAACATGTTTTTGCTTGCAAAACCAGAAAAAAACCCACAGCAGTAACAACAACAAAGACTTCCTTGAACTATTACAGCTACTACCTGCTAATATGATCTGGAATCAAGATCTGTTTCACTTTAAACAGAAGTTTCACTTTAGGATTCCTAGGTAAGTTTCCCTTCATTTGGCTGAAAATTTTCAAATTTCTGTTCCAAGAAGTAACAATGCCATGTATTTCATTATGCAGGATCTACTTCTGCAGAGGAAGTAAATGCAGACTGTACTTAAGCAGATTGGCAATACAGTAATAGAAATTATATAGTCCTAAAACATACTCAGTGCAAGAAGCAGAAACACTGGCAAAAAAAAATTATGACAACGAGTTGTTCTGCAGAAGGCCAAAAGCTGTAGCAATTTTACTGCAATGTCAGCTCCAAGCACACACATGGACTCCAATTAACACTCACTGATCATGCAGCACTCTCCAAGGCACAGAAGGCCTCTCTCCTCCCCCAGCGGCACTCCAGTAAATGTAACCCCTCCCCAACGCTGAATACGTGGAGCACCGGTGTTCAGCCCCGTCAGCCACCCAGCTAAAAACAGACCACAGATACCGTGCCGGAAAAAGCCCCGAGAGACGTAGGGGGGGGCGGCTGCCGTGGCGGCACCGTGCTCCAACCTAGGCCCCGAGTGTGCATTTGCATCCAAAGCCAACTCCCGGCCGGCTGCGGGGCCGCAGGGGCCCGCCTGCCGTGCGGCGGGAGGGAGGGCGAGCGGGCAGCCGGGCTCCCTGGGTCCCCGTTCCGCGGCCCAGCCTCGCCTCCGGCGGGGGCCCCACGCCCGGGTGCTTTCCCGGGGCTCGGCCGCCGCCTCACCCAGCCGACCCCGCACACCCCTTTGTTCTGCAGCCCTCTCCCGTCCATACCTCCAGGATGTCCTCCAACACGTACGCCTCCATCGCGGCAGCCGCCACCTCTGCCGTGCCTCACCGGTCTGCCATGACCCCCCTTCTTCCCTCCCGCCCCCCGCCGTCGCTGGGACGGGCGGACAGGCTGCCGGCCGCAGCACGCTCGCTCCCCCCCGCTGTCAGCACGGGAACAGGAAATGGACTGTTCCACCCCGCGCAGAGCCGGCACCTACCACCCTAGCGCGGGGGGTGCCGCGGCGGCCCCGGGACAGCACCGTTCCACTCCCCCCGCCCCAAGGAGTGCCCCGCCGGCAGCCCCCAGCCAGCGCCTCCGTCCGGCTCCATCTTTGGGGTTCTGCTTGGGTCTTCCAAAGCGCACCTGAGTATTTAAAAAAGATAAAACAAAAAGAACGAATAAAGAAAAAACCCTAAAGAAACCAGCTCCCTTGTAGGTTTTTCATAATGCATTTCACCACCCTCCCTTGTCATTAATTCAGTGATTGGTGCTTCTCCTCATCTACCCCCTCTGCCACCCACAAGTCCAGCGCAACAGGCCTGCCCAAAGCCTCCGACTCACACACACACACACACGGAAGAGCTTTTAAGTGTTGCAGAGGTCTCGAATGACTCACCTGGTGGCCACCAAAACTGGGAGCACAGGCTCACCCAGCTGCCTCCATGAGGTAGGTCTCCCAGCTGGAGCTCCACAACGTCTCCTCCTGGTACACAGGCCTGATACTAGTCCTGTTATGCTGAGAGGGTCTGACAGACCATTTCGGTACACATCAGCGTTGCTGGGGCCACTTTACACACTCATTCTGACCCAATAAAGTTCACAAATCCACTTTGGGTGGTGTTCCTTGAGTCTATGTACTGCCACCCTATTCTAACCACTCTTGATAACAAAACAAACTCCTCAAACCTGTTCAAGAACACCAACTCTTAGATCAAGCTGATCTATGACATGGCCCACATTTTTTTCTGTGCTATGACCTGGCTTCCCACTACAGCAAAACCTCCTAAGTCAACTAACCCATCCTAAGTGCTGCACCATCTACTTACTGCATTTCCAACCACCCCATCCTTTTCTTCTCTACTGCTTGAGGGCAATGCAGGGTGACCACGAATTCTAGAAACAGCCTGCAACTCCAATAATAAAGGAATACAGTCAAGTCACCATTGAACAGAAAAATGAATCTCTTTCAGGCAACATTATGAACATCACATCATGGGGACTACTAGGAGCTAACAAGCCAGCTCCACCCAAGTGAACTGGTAGTCTGTTAAGAAAGGTTACCCACACACTACTCCATATAACAGCTCCAAGCCTCACCTCATTGCAGAGCCCTGGAGACAGTAACATCTCTGGGCTTCAGAAACAGGCCTGCACCTCAGGAAAGACTGTCCTCATGGAAGGCATGACAGGAAAGTGACAGCAGACAGGTCAGCCAGGATCCCCTCTCTCTTGTTCCTCAGGCTTCACTACAACTGTGGTTCTGCCCAAGCACCACCAGCTTTAATCGCAAGGTATTGACCACATGAAATAAGATCTCCATGGGGTGGTTTTGAGAACCATCATCATCTCCACCTTCTCTGCTTCACTCAAAACATCAACTGGTAGCTTGCACCAAGGAAAGTTAAATTTTACATGCTCCTTAAAACGCCAGGTGACAGTGATATCCATTCTCCACATAGGATTGGTCAATGATTTTGACCTATCTGCAGCTCTCAAAATATTAAATTTTCAGTTAAAAAAAATACAGCCTAACAAATCTTGTCAACCCTGCAAAAATTTTCTCCCTCACGAGCTTATTTTAGCAGAGCACAAATGGGTCTAGTGCCCAAGGAATTTAAATTCATATTTTGATTTGAAGAAATGCTAGTAGTAATTTTTTTTTAAATCAACATCATCTTTGGAAAAAAAAAGTTCTAATTGGACAAATACTTTCTCAACAGCAAGAATATTCTTAGCAAGTTTTTGTCGGCTGACCAGATCAACTACTAACATCTCAAAGAGAATAGTTGATCAGCCTAAATTTTAGGCACAGCTATGTTCTACTGCTAAAAAATTCTGTTCTTTAACAGAAAAGAAAAAAATGGGAAATATGACCTACTCACCTACCAAAAAGACCTCCATTTTACACAAAATCTACACTTGCCTATATGGTCTGTGAACATTTCCACTTTAGGAAACACCTCAGATTTTACACTGTTTTACTAGAATTAATTCAAGGAGCACCTCCTCTGTGGGTTCTTTGTTTTTGACACTAACTTGTCTTAAGCCTGTTTTCAGAACTTATGTCCTACATAATTAACATCACAGAAGAATTTTTATGCCATTCATCAAATACCTTATTGAACTCTTGCTTGCATTTTGCCTGTCCAGTTGGTCAGGTTTTCTTTCAGAGGTACTAGACTGAGCAAGTTAACTGATAAATCCAGCCATTACTGTTTTATCTGCTATTCAGCCAGTTGTTGGCTTTAATAAAAAAGTTCTAAAAAACACACACAAATATCTAATGACTTACCCTTGTCAGAGGTTACCTCTGAGGAGAAGAAAATTGCCAACCTTTACAGCAGACCTCAATCCACTTAGGTTTGTCTTAACAAGAGTACTTTATGCAGGATCACTTCGAGTAGTGCCTTCCTGACTTCCCATCAAACTTTATGGGGCACATCTACCTATGAAAGTGAAGGCTCAGCAATCTTGCATTACATAGTCAAGAAGATTCATAGAAGACTTAGCTGCCTTGAGGGAAATGAATCATATAACTACATATCACAGCTTACTTTCCATAGGAAACTGTTTTCCATGCAAAGAATCGCAGGACAAAATTCCATGGTTCCTTTCAAGAGGTGCTTTTGGGTCAGCATTTTTAACACACTTAGCAGCCCCTTGCAGTGGATCCTGGGTACATACAGCCTAGCAATTATACACAAGTGTCAGTCTTTCAAGTGTCAGAAAGAATTATCAGATACCTTCTATCACACAGAAAATGCAGAAAACAGACAACTCAGCACTAAGACACTTTACATACAACAACACTGAAAACATTTTCAAATGTAATGATAGCATAACACAGTGCACTAGGTTTGCATGGCACACTCTCCATTTTTACAGAACAAATGCAAGATTTTCAGGAGAAACAAGCTCACCTCAAAAGCTGAACCACTTCTAGTCCCACTTGGAAGATGGCAGAGAGTTCTGTCTGCAACAACATAAATTCACTTACAAAACCATAACCAGAACTTCAGAGCTTCAAGCTGTGTTAACACCATCAAAAACACCACAAGTAGTCAGGTTCTACATGTGAGCAATGAGGGCAAACAACCTAACCTACTAAATATTCCACTGAAAGCAAGTCACACTCAGTATGTTTTCTTTCACACTAAAAATCCTGATACTTCAATCCCATTTGTGTTCCTGTTCCCTCACGTCCTCCTCTCTCCTGGCTGACCTTCATCTGCAGCCCCCTGGTTCAGGCTCAGGAAGAACCATTCACTTGCCACATAACATCCACCACTTCACTTAGTAATTCAAAATAATTTGTAGCATTGAATACAAAATTCCAAAAAGCCCATTCCCAAGTTCAGTAAAACATAAAGACTTCAATGCAGGCTTCCATTCCTGCAAGAAAAGTATCTACTGGGGGAGGGGGGAAGAAAAACAAACACCCAAAACATCAACAAAAAAAACCTAAACCCCAACCAAACAGAAAACCAACAAAAACCCTATTTAGAAGTCAGCAACTAATTTATCTTGTATTTCTACTGTGTGATTTTGGGTCTTCACAGATACATATTTTCAAGTTTTGCAAGTGTGACTACAAATCTTTTTTCTCTTTGCTTTCAAGCCCAGCTCTATGAATTGCTTTAATTAGCTGGTTTTAGAAAAAAAACTCTTTCAGAAACATCTCAGCCTCTATTTGAAACCTTATTAGCTTTATTTCGCATTACTATGAAGGGCATGACCTAGTCAGCATTCTCATCTATTACCATCCACTACTAAAAAGCTGCCTTTTCTTCTGAAAAAGTGGTACCTTAAAACGCAGCTGTCCAAGGCATGCACATCCATCATGTTTTTTTATTACCATTCCTTACATTCTGCAAGCCTAAAACACAGAAAAGCCCTTATGTTCTACACACAGAAGGTAGGAGAGGTGCAGCTTGAAGAGACAAACTTAGCACAACACTGCTTAAAAACAGGGGAAAAAGCGCCCTATTTCACAATACACTGAAGTGTGTTAGACCAAAGAGAATCCTGAGATAGCACTGAAAGACAAAGACAGGGACAAGTATTAATCAAGTTTGGTTTACTCTATGCTATGCTCCCAATACAGCACTTGTAACTAAAGCTTAGTGAAAACTGTATGATTTGACCAAAGAAGAATGAAAGCATCCACTAGAACACAATCGTTCATGCAGGATAAAGTACGTAAATGCTCAAGACCTAGTGGACTTTTTTCTAATTCCTAGTTCAATCTTCCAGTATTCTCACAGGCCACCACTAAACTTGAAATAGCATCACTCAGATTACATCACCCTGAATCACCAGCATTTTGACAATTGATCCGAGACAGATTCTGGCACTCAGAAATGTAAGCATTTAAACAATTGATCAGACAATTCCCACTCTTATATCACAAAAGCACATTGTTATCTATTTACAGCTGATCAAGCAGTACTGGTCACCAACTGTCCCAAAGCATATAAACACACTTTGTGTCCTTTCAGAGTCACAGAGCTCAGTGTCAAGGTTGGGTTGTTTAAACTGTGTCCAACACAGATGCTAACGCCTTATTCAGTAGAACCATGAGGTGCATTAATTACTAAAAAAACCCAAATCACTTTGAGATTGAGAGTTTAAAATAGCCCTTAAATACAGTACAAAGTATCATTCAGTTATGCCCCTCAGCACAACCTTCCCAAGTATTTCTCTTTCCAGCAGTAGGTAGACAGTCCTAAAAAGATGACCTCAGATAGAATCAATAAGTTGCCCAGACCATTCAGAGCAAAAAGCAGGGTGGGTTTCCAGCAGAAATTTTGTGACATCCCTATTTTCCACTAAGTGTAGAGCACCAAGATGCAAAAAACCCACTAATGTCACATGAAATACCTTGAAAACTGAAGCACCTATCACAAACAAAATACATTTGAAAATGTTGAATATGACGTGATACATTTGCAGAGAGAAGACTTATTCCATGTGGATTAGAAATCCACATGACATACGGAAACTCAATCTACATAAGGGAAAACTCCATTATTAGAACTTCTCAAATGAGAAAGTTTCCTCTTCTAACACAAAACAAAAAACTGTAAGACACATGAGCAGTTGTTTATATGCCAGAGAAGCATTCAATGGCACAACTATCATTCAGATAGTTTTTCCAAGGCTGCTTCAAACTTGTGTTTGAAGGATTATGTGGACAAGATGCACATACAAGTCAACAGCAGGAAAACAGTAAATATGGCAATACAATACAGAGAACTCACCCTCTTATAGCTTCTGTCCCAAGCTTCATCACTGGTAGCCAGAGAGCACTCCCATTACTGCTTAAGGAGAGAGCAAAAAACCTGTGTAGGACAAGAAATCACCTACAGAGTAACCAACAAAATGAACCCAAGTCATTTTGTCACACAAGTCATTACGCTCCAAAGGGATGGTTGGTTGGGTTTTTTTTTAATAGTCTGGACTTACTTTATTCTGTCTTAGAGGCTGCAAAAGTAGATCATCAAAATAGCATGTAAAAAAAAAAAAAAAAAAATCAACCAATTTCATCAAAATCTAGGAGCATGTGTCTCCCAAAAACCTGTCACAGTGGTGGTTGCTGGAGGGGGAGACCTTATTGCTGTCTACAACTACCTGAAAGGAGGTTGTAGCATGGAGGGTGTTGGTCTCTTCTGCCAAGTAGCAAGCAATAGGACAAGAGGAAGTGGCCTCAAGTTGCACCAGGGGAGGTTTTGATTGGATATTAGGAAAAAATTCTTCACGGAAAGGGTTGTCAGGTATTGGAACAGGTTGTCTAGTGCAGTGCTGGAGTCACCATCCCTGGAGGTGTTTAAAAGGCATTTAGACGAGGTTCTTAGGGACATGGTTTGGTGCTAGAGTTAGGTTAGGTTATGGTTGGACTCAATGATCCTGAGGGTCTCTTCCAACTGAAATCATTCTGTGATTCTATTCTGTATTAAATAATACAATGCAGTTACTGTGATCATCTTCAAAATACCACAAGAAGAGGAAAAAAAGGCAAAAACCCTAACTTATCTGGAGACATAACTAACGAGTAAACAACTCAAAATAACACACTACAATTATACGCCACCTACTGGTGGATCTCCTCCTCCTCCTGCTAATACTAGCTTTGAGCTTTGTGTTTGGTCCATTTCTTCACTTTTTAGAGAAGAGACTCCTACCCACCTTCCTTTTGCTGGACTGAGCCAAGGTCTTCCAATCTGCTCTGAGAGTAAAAATAAAAGTTTTTCAAAACCCTCTATAAGTCAAAACTGAATGTTTCCCCAAACAGAGTATATACTCCCCCAGATAAGCTCAACGCCTTGTAAAATTCCACTAGTATTTATCAACCTTCATTTGGAACTATATCCCCATCTGTGTGCACACCTTACATCACTCCATTAGCTAGTTCAGATAACCACTAAGACACTAAGCATGTTCTTCACTCTCTGCTACTTCTGATATCATTTTTACTTTTAAAATATTTTAAAACATAAAAGCATGACCTCTACTTAGTAGTAGTTTACAGTCATTTGTGTATTTTCTAAGGTTCCTCATTTATATGTTGATATTAAAAAAAAGCGCTTTAAACATATTGTTTCCATTTGTCTCTCCAGATGGATTCAAACTCCTTACTCTTGATCCTCAGTGGTAAATGATTACATAAAATCAAGTCTGTCTCAAGCCAAACCTCAGCAAGTCATGACCATCATGTGCTTTTACTATTTCACATAGCATCTTGTTTTCCTTTACTTGACTTTTCCAATTATCACATCTTCACAGTTGTCAGACAGACTATATTTCCAACATCCTTCAGGTAGTTGCTTTAGTGAATTTAAAACTAATGAGATCTACTCTATTCCTTTGTTTTATTGTTGTGAGAGGTAGATTTAACCTGATAAAACCTACCAGTTTAAATATACACTTTTAGTCTAATTTCTCTTTATTCTCTTATCCTCATAATTTGGGGGAGGTTTTGAGCATTTCAAACTTTTCTGCCAAAAACTGCAGTGAAGCACCGAGTTTTACAATCACAATATGATCCTTGCTGCCTGTCCTTACCATCACATCACCATTGTTTCAGCTGTTGTCTCCTCCCAGATAAGCAAACCTTTCTATAAAGAATTTGCATATTCTATGTAACAACTAGGCAACAACTGCATATTCTAACAACGACTATGGAACAACTATGTAACAACTTCCTTGACTGTCCAAGACTCCCACTGAAAAACTAAGCTTTCTCCCAAGACATATTTTTATTTCTGTCCGGCATATTCTTTACCTTGCCTATGGTGGCAAGGCATTTGAGACCCTTCTGCCACACTCAGTATCTTCTGTTAATTAAATTTTACTCTTTTTGCTAAGCATATAGAGCTGGATGGCATGAAATTCTATTCTTCAAGAAGCCTTAATGTGGTACTCTTGAGACCTAGGTTTCCCACAGCCCCAAGTAAACTAGTATCTTTGAACAGTCTCTGTGCTATACTGCCTCTAAAGGTACCAAGGTAAACACATCAGGAGCTTTTTAACATCAATTTAGAAGACTACAAAAAAACCCTATAAGGTATTAAGACTGACTGTTGCCAGACTTGGATGTTCATAACCTGTCTGATGGAATAAAGCTGCCCAATCTCCTTCACACACTCCTCCTCAGATCTGTTCCCCCTTAACAGAAGCACTGTTCTAGCAAAATATACTTAGCAGCCTGCATGCACTGTCAGTGTCTGGTACAATCAGGGAGGATGACGACTCCACATCCAGAGAGAACCCTTTTCAAATAGCTATTTTCTCCTCCCAGTAGTAGTCAAGAGATTTTGGCATTCACACTGTAGTACTATTTCAAAGATTTCTCATTCAAGGGTCAGTAAAAAAAGGCAGTCACTCCCACAATTGAAAAAAAGTTGGCAACATAATGCCAGGAAGGATCAGGAGACTATAAGGATTCACCAAAAGCAGCTGCAAGCTCAAAGCAAAAGCATTCAGCTTACAGCACTTTTTCCAGGAACTCTGAGAAAAGGGATGTCAAAAAACTAGCTTTATCTAAAGTGAGATTGCAACACAAGTCAAGACTCGTAAGTTAATAGTCTTAAATTCTATTAGCAGCCTCTTGTCCTTACACCATCCATCTCTAAACAGAAGATCGTTGCACAACATAAAAATATTTCTGAAATTAGTCTTCACCTATGCCTAAATGAAACAACACCTAAACAGAGTTTTGTAGTCTAGTAAGCAGCATGCTGGCAGAGTGAGAGAAGCCCTTCTAATCAGCTAAGAGCCTTCCTCCCCAGTAAGTGCTTACATCAGCCCTACTATTTTGGATTTCAATTCTCTAAGGCAAACCTAAACATGGAAGAAGGAGGTAAGAAAATATCTTTATTCATACATAGCACTGCCCTTAAGACAGACTAAACTAGAATATCATTAAACGAGTGAGGCAAGAAATATTCCTGCAGATTTGTCTCCTTATTTATCCAGTGCATTTTCTGTCTAATTATTAGAGAAGCCCCTACAATTTCTTTAAGGGGGAACCGCCCATGCAAATTCAAATAAAACTGACACAAAGCTACAGAAGTGAGACAAACTTACATAGCATTAAGCATAAGCATTTAAAAAGTATTTTCCATCAGAAGTGTAAAATTATTGGCACAATTTTTTATCTAAGAGCAGCTTCCTGTAAGAGAAATTCCTTTCAGTTCTTCACTTCAAGTAGTCCATTTTTTCAGTAGGTAATACAATGTTCCAAGCCTTTAGTCCAAGAACTTCCAATGCACTGAAGAAATCTGGTTTTGGGCTAAACACAAGTAAGATGGCAAACACATTCAGCAAAGACAGCCATTTGGGACAGGGAGGATCCTTCTTCAAATCAAGTAAAATATACTCCTTTCTCACTTCACGGGTGAAATAGTGGTGACAGGAATGTGACGTATAATGTAAGCAGCATTTGTATGGCCTCTAAACAGAATAAAAATTTCTCACATGTGGGAGTCATGTACAGTCCAACAACATCCCTACTAGTGCTTCTTGAATCCTAAGCTAGGTACTAATGCAAGAAATCTTCACATTGGCATGTGAAAATTTGTGTACAAGTTCAAAACCATCCTCTTTGAACACATGATATATCTGGACACTATTTGGCACACAAGTAGGAGAACACGCCTACTTCAGGCAAAGTTGTTCTTTATTTTTACCTGGTTAATATTGGTAAGCAAGGTCCAAAATGTAGAGGTTCTCTCTTATACCTGCTGTAACATGATATATTTTGGCAATTTTAGCTATGCATTCACAGAACACATTGAACAAATAATAATGTAAGACTCAATAACCATAAAAAGGACTGAATGCAACATGCAAGCAGCCAGTTCCTTATTTCCAGTTCTTCAATCATGAAAACACATTGGAACTTGTCTGATGTTTTAAATATAAGCCCTTTTTACAGTTAACAGCTGTAACCCACTGGAAGTTCCTGAATAGTTTAAGTGCAGCTACATTCCCCACAAGGAGTTACGAGGCCCTCAACCAGAATAAGCCACTTTCTAGATCAAAGTCTCCTCCTCTTTTAAGTGGCTAAGTCCATAATTTTCTTCTATGCATAATAACCCAATCAAATGAACATTGATATAAAGTAACTATGTCAAATTTTAATCCAGAATCTGCTGTATCAGGATGCCCTCATCTCCATTTTCCCAGCTGTGAGCCAGACAGTTGTTTTAACAGCTCTGCTTTCAGGTGGGCTGTTCATAATGAATTTGGACTTGGTTTATATCAAATTGAGACCTATGCTAACGCCATGGAAACAAGCTTTCTTTTACAAACCTCCCAATAATCAGTTACTTAGCTGGCATCTTCAAGTTCATGGACTAAACCCACCAGAATACCTACTCCATTCATAGACAGCAATACCAAACCTAGAATTTAACAGAGAACAAGCTGTTAGAAAAAGCTGAAGGAGAAATTTATCAACTGAATAAAAACAATGAGAGACTTCTGTGTTCACTATATTATTTTAACATGATTGTTCACTTCTTGTTTCACCTGAAGCTACTTGGAAGATCACCACAGACTGAGGACTGCCCACCAGAATGCACAGCATTTACTGAACACAGTAAATGCAGAGGACTGCACAACACAGCTGAACCAGCTGCCAGCTTGAAATACCTCTAGCTCAACAGTGCTTGTTCATTGGAGTTCAATACCTCCTGTTCCCCATCTCTGCTGGGTCTTCAGAAATAAAAATCACAGATTCAGTTCATCTTAGACTACCAGAAGATTGAACAAATCACAAACATCTGCCCTCCTCAATTCAAGATGCACTCGCAGTAAGAGCCTGATTTTAGCTGAAAACTAGCCCTAAAGGTTTTCAAGAGCCCAAAACCAAAGAGTCTTTGGCAGTCTTCAGCAGCACAGCTAGACAACACTCACCACCCTGACAGCTGAGGATGAGTTCCCCTTTCAAACACATGCACGCCCTCACATAGCAGAACCTCTCCTCCACCGCTTGTATTTAAATTTTAGCATACACACAGAGCCTAAAGACATTATTCTACTAAGACAAAATCTTAAAAAATGCTTTGGAAGTTCAAAAAAATTATGAAAAATCATTTAAATATGTCCCAGACTGTGTACACAATACTTTTGTTACCACATTAATAGAAGTAACTTCAGCAATGTATAAGTATTCCAATGAGTTGGAAAGACTGCATACTCCGTAATATCCATCTCGGGATACCAATGAAAGCCACCACCAAAGACATCTGCCTGTCTTGAAAACATTTTGGTGATTTTTTTAATATGTAAAAATAGGGGGGTTTTACATTAAATTCATTGAGAAAACTACTACTAAGCTTATTTCAAGTCTATTTCACACCAGCAAGTGCTAACTAGGTAGTACTACTTCAGAGCTTCTTCAATACCAGTAATGTACATGAAATTAATGAAGGCAAAGTAATCTGCAAGCTAACCAAGGCTTTGGTCATTCACTGACATAACTAAGCAATGCTGGGACAGAACACCACACAATAGTTTCAGACTAGAGAAGGAATTAGCATCTGTATCAACTTACATAACAAACACTGTGCTCGGCAGAGTTGTTTCATCAATGCTTGGCTGAAGACAATCTACGAAGTCCCATAAAAGTGAATAAGGCATGTCCTGACCTAACACCTCAGTTTCAGATGGAAAAACTAACCAAACAGAAAAACTCCACACAGCTCTCTTCCTTTCCCCCTTGGTACCCACTTCACTAACCTTCCAGACAGATCACAAGCCAGAGATCTGCTCCAAAGATAGCTGGCAAAACACAAACAGTGTAAATGCACAGCTGGGAATAGCTCAGAGGAAGAGACTCCCCCCTCTTGACAGAGCTAGGCTAAAACATCAACTCATTATGCCATCCCATATCCTAAATATTTTTGCAGAATCCAACTTCAGTGCACTTACTAGCACACTTCTGAAAATCCACTTCAACTCTAAGATGCAAATAAATTTACAGTGATTTTACAGAAGTTCTTGTAGAAGCACAAATATTTCCCACACACACAGGCTTCAGAAAAGCCCTTTTGAAAGTTTAGCACATGAAGTTTGCCACTATATTTATCACTGAGGAGATCCTTCATCAAGCTGATGCTTCACAAAAATACCAGCATGCTGTTATGCCAACTTTCACTTCTGTTAGTGACTGAGATGGACAGAAGGCATATGTTGATCTATCTAGCAGACTGTTAACATGGAAAGTTGTCTTTTTCTTTAAACTAGCTTGGTTATTTGTATTACAATTATACCGATCACAACTGTGTTTTGTTAATATTTCATGCTAGTCAGCATACTATGTGACTCCTTTGCTGCATTGCACTAAATGACACAAAAGCAGCGATGGTGATACTTAAAAGTATGGCAACATTTTAAGAAAATACTGCTTTGTTCCTCTTTCTCCCTATCCTCAATACACTGCTTTCAAGAACCTTAAATACCAGAGACAAAAAAAAAGTCAGGGCTGATTTAATCTCAAGAAGCTTTCAAATTTTAAAACTGCATGTAAAAGAAATTTCTACACAATTTATCTGTCCAAGACTGTGCGAGGTGTTTTCAAATAGAAGATCCAAAGGAAGCATCAACAGGACCACTTAGCCCTTTCATAGAAAAATTCTCACAGATATGTAGCATTTGTAAAAATCTGAGTCCTCAAAGACGACGCAAGTGTTTCTTTGACAGGCATTTAAATGAATAGTTCCTGGCTCTTCCCTGTGTCAGCACAAGCTCTTGTGCGACTGACAAACTGGATCAATGAACTGATTGAGTGTAAACATGGGTTTTCTGTTGCTGAGCTTCTTTCAACAAGATCTTTTCCCAAGTGGCTAGGAGAAGCAATGAATTGTGGGTTTTTTGTTGGTTTAGGGTGGGGTTTTTGTTTTGGTTTTGGGTTTTGTTGGTTGGTTTTTTGTTTGTGTTGGTTTTTTGGTGTTGGTTTTTTTGGGGTTTTTGGGGGGTTGGGGGGGGGGGGAGGAGGGGCAGTGCAGCAGTGTGTTGATTGCAACATTCCTAGAAGCATGATTCCTTCAACTTCAGTGGGATTAGTATGCACGCTGATACAAAAGCTGAACAACACCAAGCACTTCAGGAAAAAAAAAGCTAAGTCACATAATGAGTTTAAAAATTAAACTTCATTAAAGCATTGTTCACTGTTCTGTGGAGGAGACCAATTCACACCTGCAGAACAGCATAAAAAGGAAAATTCCACTGGCAAAGAATTTCAGGACAAGACTGAAACAAAAGCAGAGGAATACCTAAAGTTTTGAAACTGTAAAGCTCAGACACAGGAAAGCATGTGAGTCACTCAATACCTGCCAGAAACAGACGTACTTAGGACCTCCAAATTCTGATTTTAAAAAGTATTTAGTTCTATTCTTGTGTGTGGAAAAACTGGGAGGATAAAAGCGACTTTCCTTCTCTTATCTCTGAACCACTACCTGCCCTAGAGAGAGGTTTCAGATGTTCTCCTGCTGAGGCTATATTCCACAAAACAGTTCCTGCAAAGAAGGACAGATGTACAGGCTTGCAAACAATCACTGTGTTTTCATTAAGGGGAAACAAACCTGAGCCCAAACACAAGGTAGCCTCCCCAGCAGTAGAAATAAGTCATGTTACTTTGTGAAAGATACCTTTAATTTTAACCTAAAACAATGAATCCCGACACTTGACTTAACTTCTTGACTATTTCAAGTTGAAGTAGAGGAGAATGGAAGCCAAAACCCCAAACTGATATTCTAAATAGCAACATCATACTTCTTAATACTCCAAACTTCTTTCTAGTTCCACTTTCTATCATGTGAACAGCTGCATATTTGGACACATTATCCATTCTTGATTATTAACACCACAGAGACCTAATTCAAGCTAAGATATTGTGGTGGGGCAGGAAAATTAGGTTAAAAAAAAAAAAAATCAAGGTTTTGTTTATTTCCTAGAATACACTATTATACTCCTAAGGCTTGAGGATTCAGCTAAAATACAGCAGAGGAAAAACACCTGCATATCAAAGACCAGTAATTTGAATTTGTCAAAAACTGTTTTGAGTAACACAAACAATCATCATAATTACAACATTCAGCCTCAAAGAAAATATTGCAAGCACAATGAAAGATATAATAAAGACACAACAGTCTGGGTTTTTTAAAGACATGGTTTCACTGCTGATTTTTTTAGCCTGGTACACAACTATTAGCTAACCACACATTAAGACTTCTTTTTTTTCCTCCTAAATGACCTTATCCAAACGATTTGCTAGCATTAAGTCCTTCCCCCGCCCACACACTTAGCATTCTTTCTCGAAACATCAAAAGTCACTGACAACACAAAAACTCCACATAGCTATAGAAGCTCTACAGTTACAGCACATGTTTATGACACTATTTCAACTTAGCCACCTAAAATACCATACCATTAAGAAACCTGAAGCACATCATCATTTCAGGAAAAAAAACCACAAAGCCTACCAAAGCAGCCAAAGATGCTGCCTCAAATGGTCTAATAAACTATAATCAAATTGCTGTAATTTTTTTTTATTTAACTCAAAGTGAAAAGGCCTTTTTTCTTTAACCTCAAAACCAAAGCCTTCTTACTGATCCTGGATCTGCAGCATTCATTTTTTCAATTCTTAAATTCAACTTCCAAATCAGCCATATCCTAAACAAGCACAGTAGTTTTGTCTTTAAAATGCAGATAGAGAAAAAACAAACATGCATAATCCCATTTGCCTTCAAAGCTGACAGACGAGGAAATTCTCTCATCTCCACTAAATCTTTTCCAGAAATATAATTATCTTTAAATAACTAAATTATTAACTTTAAATACTGGGTGTTTGGCTCCTGCCTGCACACAGAAGTTAGGTTTGTATGGACATTTCCTGAAGAAATATCTGAGGAAGTAAACAAATTCACATGGCACCACCAATACCCAACTCCACCTTCTGACATGGTCATTTTGTGCAGAGGCCTTCTTAAACTCAAATATTCACTAATAACTTCAATTAAGTAGAGTAGACAAAAAAAAAAAAGACTTTTATTCTACAATATGCACTAGGTCTAACCAGACATCATCTACTAGCTCTACATACCTAGACTCCTCGCCATGCATATGCAGACACTACTAAATCTTGCTTAGCACCTCAGCCAGTAACAGTACACTCAATCTCCTAATTAGCAGATGAATTCTATTAATGTAAATCCTTAGATAAGAGGCCATATGCTAGCTATCATCTACAGGGTGATGCCAATAATGACTGAAAGATGGTTAGCAAGGAATGGCAAAGCCAGCCAGATCATTATTCCAGTATTCCAAGCTGATTTTGCTGGAATTTACTCTAGTGAACAAGAAGGAAGGGATATTAAATATTTTGGGCTAATGCCTCCTGTGGTCAGTTACAGCAGATTTCACTGTTGTGAAACATGGTTGCAGGATTCACCTACGAGCAGCCTTCTCAGCCCTGTTAAGTCAAGGATTTCTGAGAAATATCCTTTACATGCTTCCAGGCAATCTCTAATTCTACTCATCTTCAGATACAGTTAAACTCTTAACGGTTATATTACATCATATAATACTTACCATAGCCCTCACGCAAGGTAAAACAAAACTACTTAGCACCTACTTAGATAAATTATTTTCTCTAAGAGTGGGCTTTGTGTTGGGAGTACCCAACATGGAGGCTTCTGAAGTGTCACAAAAAGGTTATTTCTAGTGATGGAAAAGCAGTCTGCCATGAACCCTGCTGTGGCTTATCTGCTTTTTCAGTCATGTCAGTTCAACTGATGTACGGTAAATACTGCTATACCATTGTACTAACTATATTGATGAGGAAAATGCCAAAATCACCTTAGGTCTTACACAAGCTTGCTTTTTTTCCCCTAAAGGATTTTACTATTATTTCTTCTTTTGAAGGGAAGAAACAAAATGATACAGGGAAAAAAACTGCCATAATACACAAAAATAAAAGAATTACAGCATAAACGAGTCAGAATACGAGACTGAACTGTGTATCAGGATGTCACAGACTAACAAGGCCAGAGCCCAACTAGTTGCATGTTTTGTCTTGTATTTGAAGACACAATGAAATGAAAGTAATAGCAGCACAGACCATGTATCATACAGTGGTCAAGCAAGACTCACTGGCTCTTTAGCAGAAGCCAAAGGTCTTATTCCAGGATTCTAATTAAGACACTTGGGATTCGAAAAAATATTTCTAAAATAACATCTTACATTAACACTTAACCTGTTAAAGCCTTTTACAATTTAAGTATTACAACCATGTACCTGTGACACTCTTGAAATCACACCAGTAAGCCCATATTTTCAGATTAACACCTTATATCTGAAGCTAAAATAGTTAAGAGTACCTTCTTCAGCACAAAGAAATTTTAAAGGACCAGTAGTGGTTTAATTTCATCTAATTTAGTTTAATTATTAATTCAACTGCAGCTGAAAAAAAACCCTGAACTTTTATTTGCAGCAGCTATGAGTTCCAAGTAAAACCAAGAAGGCTTAAGAAACAGCCAAGAAGTCTCAAAAACATCCTTTGCATAAGGTAGCGCTTTCAGGTATGGCCATTATTGAGGATTATGTTTAGGAAAGCTCATCTGCATGTCATATGAGAATCCAGTAACAAAATACACTAGTCAGAAAAAAATGACAGAAATAACATAAGGAAACACACACAAATCTATATCTGATCATCACAAGACTCTTTGCTCAAGAAGAAAACGGAACCTACAAACTCTTAAAACGGATATATTAGGAAAAGCAATTACAAACTTCACTGCCAGCAGCAAACATTCTGTAAATTCAAATACTTGAAATAAGCTTGTAAACAGATTATTATACAATTACACCTTTCCGTGTTTAATAAGAGAAGTCGTAATGCACCCTAGACATGAGATTTTTTAAGTACCAACTTGCTACTAGGACTTGCTCTTTTTTGCACTTAGTCTTTATTGAAGACAAATGTTGAACAAAATCTGTACATACAAGAACACTTTCAAGAAGCCTGCAATATTCATGGTTTTTATTGGAGCTTGTTCAGAGTAACTGCTAAACCATGTTTTCACAAAAAACACCAAAAGACACAAAACACCACCACCACCAAAACACACACAAAAACCCACCACATAACAGAGAGCAAATAATAAAGTTCTCAAACAATAATAATGTTCCCAAGCTTCATATTATGTGTCAGCTTTCATTCATCTAACATGCTCCCCCATCCCCTATTTTTTTGTGGGGGGTTTGTGTGGGTTTTTCTGATTTGTCTCCTGAAAATCATTCTTTTAAGAAGCTTGGAAGTCTTGACCTTTGACTTGACCAAAGGCACAGTTTCCTTTGTATTTGTTTCACATATTTATATAGTAATAATCAGCTATGATAAATTGGGGGTAGAAGGTAGACTGTACAAAGCCTCACTAAAAAATAAAAGCATCTTCCCATGAGAGACGCAATGAAAAGACAGGCCCAAGAATACAGTCATCTTCAACAACACTCTTCACACAATTCTGATTAAGAACAGAGGTGCACTTTCATCTCACTCTTAAGCATCTAAGATGTCACTGCCTGAACACACAGACTGTGAGTTATAACCTGATCAAAGTGGCAGTGCAGTCCTATTTAACAATACAGCTCTTTAAAGTTTATGAGACTACCTCTAGGAAAACAGAACAATTTTGCTTGCTGTACACAATCATTCATAAACTAAGGCCGGAATTCTGCTAGGAAGCATGCAAACTGGTATAGATCTACTGTCATTTTTCTCTTACCTTAAGATCCCTCTTCCTGTGTGCTGAAAAGAGTTGCCATGCTTTTAGTTACCAGGAAGTTAATGAAAAGATAATTTGCCATTTACAGACAATACTGGACTGTGCTACCTAGAACCTTGTTTTTTGGCAAGCAGCAATTTGCTGCAATTTCAAAAAGCAACCTTGAAGGTGGTCAGGAACATTGTAGCAGGAGCTCATTAAGTTGTTGGTATGAAATTTCAGTTTAACTGAAATTAATTTCAGTGCTTAGGCTTCCACACTGAGATCTAGCAGAGTTTAGAAACAGACCAAGATGAAAACATCTGATTACAACTTTTTATTCTATTCTATCAGCTCAGCAACAACTGAGCCAAACAATGTCTTTACACTTATGGGGTTTTTGTGATTTACTGTCTTCCAGGTTTCTAACTCCTTTGATTTGTTGCTGCTACACTCTTGAGTTTTAAAAGCTGTCTCATTAGTAGTCAAATCTAGAAGTACTTCACTTGAGACACTAAAGAACTTTTTATGTGTTAAGCATGTGAAGGGCAAAAAATAGCTTACGACAAACTGTCTTAAGTTTACAGAGATAATGAACTGAGTGGTTGGGAGGTGCGCTGATTGTGGCTGGCATAGAGGTAATTTTCTTCAGATTAGCTACTATGGGGCCATGTTTTGGATTTGGGCAAAAACACTGTGGATAATACAGAAATGTTTTTATTATTGCTGAGCAATGCTTACACAGTCAAGGCCTTTTCTGCTCCTCACACCATCCCAGCAGTGAAAAGGCTAGAGGTGCACAAGAAGTTGGAAGGGGACACGACCAGTATGGCTGACCTCAACTGATCAAAGGGATATTCCACACGAGACGACATAATGGCCAGCAATAAAAGCTGAGGGAAAAAGGAGGAATGGCAGGATATCCAAAGTTATGGTGTTTGTCTTACCAAGTGACTGTCACTGTGGAGCCCTGCTTTCCTGTAGACGGCTGAACACCTGCCTGCCCATGTGAAGTAGTGAATTAATTCTTTGCTTTGCTTGCATGGATGGCTTTTGCTTTACCTATTAAACTGTCTTTATCTCAATCCACAAGTTTTTTAGCTTTTACCCTTCTGATTCTCTCCCCCATTGCAATGTGGGGGAGTGAGCGAGCAGCTCTGTGGGGCTTAGTCACCATGACAGAGGGAACACCATCTTATGCAGTGTTTCCACAATAGTTTCCATTACCAGCAAAACCAAAAAAATAAGATTTTTTTGTGTGTTTTTCATTTTGTGTGCCTTCCAGCTTGCCTGTGGTCAGAAGACCACAATCCAACTGCTGAAAGCCACACAAGCTATGTATATGTCAAGTTGGAACTAAAAAAAACCAAAACACGCCAAACAAATAAAAATCCCACAGCAGAAACAATTTTTTTTAAAGCTTTTAAAAGCCAAAATTAAACATCAAGTTGCTTTCAGACAAGGAAAACTCCCTTTCACTGAGAACACTCAGAACACATTTCCTCCCCAGGAACCACTGGGAACTACTTTGAAGTCAGCTCCTCCACTCCATTAATCAGGCCATCCTCATGTTCACATTCCTGAAAACTGTGATTTCAGCTGTGGCTATTCCACTAAGCTGCATCATTTTATCCTGAAGTCAGTGGAAGAAAGACTAGAACAGTTTTTATAAGCAACCTGAATGATCAAGAAAAAGAATTATTATTAATCAGATAGCATACATTGTCATGTATCCTGAACGTAATTAACTCAATAAGAGTAACTTCTTTATCACCTTGTTAACCCTGCTTAATATGTAATTGCAGACCATCCAGACTAGGAAAGCATTCACTTACTATGAGTAAGATAAAAATGGCAGGGAAACTTCCAGATGCCATAACTGCCTTCCCAACTATCAATATCTAACACACATATCATTCCATCAAAAACAAGTTAAGTGTTCTTCTGCCATCCCACGACATTTTAATGATCAACTTTTTTTCACTCTGCATTTCTTAAAGCATATTATATAGGTACCTATGGCTACATAAGGCACAGCACACAAGCCTAGGCTCACATTGCCTACAATTACACATATTCCTCAGCTGTCTCTGTGTTTCTCATCATGCCATACACAATATCATTTGAAAGCTACCAGTATAAGGCGCCATTTGGAAGAGTGGCTATGGACGACAAAATAAATCTGCACAAGATTTTGCCTAAAAGTCGCACTTCACACGAATTCTGTTGAAGGTTCTTGTCACATACAACTTATCTCAATGCTTAACTATCAACTAATGCATCTGCTAAATCATTAGAGTGCCTTCATCCCTTCACAACACACTGCCACAGCAAAACTCAACAGACTCTGTTCAAGAGAGTAACAGAGCTCTTCAAGTATCTGCAGGACTGCTATATGGCACAGTCCAAGCCGTGACCACGGCTGCCCATCTTACAAGTCTTACACTTCAAATACTTTTAACTAAATGATGGTATCCTCTTTCCTAAAAATAAATATTACAGAAACAAAATGCCAGGCATAATTACTTGTTAATTGAGACACGCTCACTTCGTGCAATCTTTCTCACCAAAGTTAGATAAAACACTTGCATCAACTGCAGCAGAAATAAAATGCAGAGTGCTTCTTAACCATGGAAAAACCTGTCACCACCACAGCCCAGCCGTTCCCTAAACCTATCAGACTCTTCCTTCCCTTTCTTTCTGCTCTTTTTCATTTCTAACACAAAAGTAGATACACCACTTAAAAGCTGAACTGCTTAGAAATGAAATTAAAAGAAAAGCTTACAAGCTTGAAGTGGACTTTAAGGACACTATTCAAAAAAAGCAGAAGTAAATATTCAGCTTAGAAGGTTACAGAACTAAAACTATCTCAGCAAAGCAACTGTGTGACTATATATGCAAATAAGAAAAGGGCTTCAAGTCTCTATAGGCCTTTTCCAGCAATCCGTACCTGAAAACACCTAACATTAAATAAGAGCAAGTGAACAATGCTTCCTTCAACATTGCATTGAAACGGTGCCATCAGGTTCAGAGAATGCATTGGGTGACAGCAAAATGCCCAGGACTCTAATACAGCCTTGGCTTTAGCTGCAAATTCACCTGCTTTTATTCAAGATGACCTATTACCATGATTTGGAGTGCAAACAGCTTTCCAGCAACACATCCAGAGCTCAGGCCTATCTCCAAAGCCTCAATCCCGGTGTCCCAGGCTCATTCTCCATGGTCAAGCTCTCCTGCTCCCAGTTTTGCTCCCAATTACAACATGGCACATGTAGGTACAAAACACAGCTTTGAGGGGCACCTGGAACATTTCTTGGGTCTTGCCCTTCAGCACAGCCCAGCAAAAACTACACATGACTAAAACCAGAGACGAAGGCTATTGCCTGCAGAGGCTTCCAGGGAGCCTCCGAGCCCCGGGGCAACCCCGAATCCCCTCCACAGCTCACCAAACGGACTCCTCCCCCCCGCCCCGCAGGACACAACGGCACCTCCTCCCGTGCACACAACCCGGCAGGGAAGGTGAGGCAGGCACTGGCAACCGCTCCCGCCGCCTTTACCGAGACGGGGGGGCGGGCCATGGCCTCCCGCCAGGCCCGGTTGGGCCGCAGCACCCCACCGTGCCCGGGTGCCGGTCCCGCCCCGCCACGAGGCCGCCCTAGGGCGGCGCGGTGCTGCCCCCTTCCTGCCTCTGCGGCAGGTCCCCGCGGGAGGCGGGGGCGGAGGAGGCGGGAGCAGGGAGGAATTATGAAACCGGATCAGTAGGGCAACCCCCACGGCCGCCCCGCCACCCGGGCCTCCCCTCCGCCCTCAGACACCCACCCAGCGGCCAGGCGGCGCAGCCCCATCTCCGCAGCCTCCCCACGGCCCCCGGGGACCCGTTCTTCCCATTCCCGGGGGCGCCCGTCCCCGTGGTACCTCAGAGACCTCATCTTCTTCTTCTTCCTCCTCGTCTTCCTCCTCCTCCTCCTCCTCGCTGCCGTTGTTGCTGCTCTCGCTGCCGCCGCCGCCGCTCTCGCTGCTGCTGGCCGGCCGGCCGGCCCGCCCGCTCCGCTTCGCCTTCGTCGGCGCCTTCTTCCTCAGCAGCAGGTCGTACACCCTCACCAGCCCACGAGGCGCCGCCGCCCCAGGCAGGCACGACGGCGGCGAGGTGCCGGCGCCACCGTTCAGCCCCTCAGGGGGACCGGGCCCTGCCGTGGCGGTCCCAGAGTCGCCGCCGTCACCGCCTCCCTCCGTCGCCGCCGCTGCCGCGCCGGCCGCCTTCTCCATGACCGCCGATCGGCCTCGCTCAGAGCCGGCGCTCCGGTGAGGAAAGAGGATGAGGCACCCGGGGCCCCCGCCGCTGTCTCGGTCACCTCTAGCGCCGGCGCCGTGCCACCTCTCGCGATACTTGTTGCCGCCGACTTCAACAGCGACGGGCGCCTCTGGTGCTGCAACGGCCACCTCTGCCTCGCGGCCACCTCTGCCTCGCGCCCGTCTCTCCCCGCGCCGCCGCCCGGCTCGCGCGGCCTCGGCCCGGCGCTCTCTCGGTCTCCCACCCCGCCTTCCCCGACTCGCGCCCGCTCCGGCGCGGCTCTTTCCTGGCAGCGACCCCTTCCGTGCGTGTCTCAGTCACCGCGCCGGAAGCGCCAACGACGTCATCACCCACCGTGCGGCCGTTTCTCTTCTCGCCACCGTCTTCGCCCCGCCCTCTCTCCCTGCGCCCTCGCGCGTGCGCGCGTTTCGGCAGTTCTGTCAGGGGCACGACTGCGAGGGCAAATGGGCGCGCGCTGCGGCGGCGGTTGGCGAGGCGGTCCTCAGCGGGTTGGTGGCGGTCTCCCCTTCCCGCTGGGTTGCCACTGCTGCCGAGGGAAAGGGCGGGGGTGTCGCCGCGCCCCGCTCCCCTGGCGGGCGCTGGCACCCCGCGGTTGCCCCCGGTGAAGAGAGAAGCTGGTTTGGCGGGGCAGCTTCAGTCGGAGAGAGGTGGCGGCCAGGCCCCTCGTGTATGCCGGCTATTGAGTTACATGATCAGACTAAATGCTGCAAGAGCGGTAAGACTTGGTCTTGTCCAGCCCCACAGTGTGCGCGCGGGAGTGGGTGCGATACGTGGTAACCTCCTCAGGAAATCGCCAACACAACTACTAAGGCCTCAGTTCCACACCATCGTGAAACCAAAGTATACATATATTGCCAATTAAAAGTGATGCTCTTTTGTACAGTATGTACTCGCTGGACACTGTATTCAAAGGCAAGCCCTGGAGCCCTGCTTTCAAAGAAAGCTGGTGGGTTATCACTAAAAAAGTAGGAAACTTAAAGATGCTTGTGTCACTTTGACCATACACTTGAATTACATCCTTTAACTGTGTCGCTATATCCTGTTTCTTCACTCAGGCCCCCATCCTGGACTTTCATCCCTGACATTAATACTCAACTGTCTGGAAAAACACTATCACCTCCATTGATGCAAAAGTCTTGTGGAAGGTAAATACAGGCAGTTAATGCATGCTCATTAAAGGAATGGGCTTTTTTTTCTCTCTTCCCGTTTTAGGCCTGATGGAAATCAACAAAGAAAAGGTTTTTAACCACAGAGACACGTGATTGTAAAGATTGGTAATGGCTCTAATGCACTGGTATGCTATGGCTGTCTTAGAATTCATGTTTCAAGCCAACAGTGCCTCTTTCTGCTCCATTTATATTTTCCAGAGATGCAAAGAGCTTGTTACTACTTGATTTTGTTACTCTTAAGTGTTGTCTTTTGTCTTATTTGGATAAAGTCTGAAAGCACCAGTCATGTCTGCAGCACCTTGGAAATGAAACAATGCTTTTAAAAAAACTTCTCAAAGAACTGTCACTCATTATGAAAGCAAGTCTGCACAGTTTCCCTCCAAATCTCCATGTTCCTTACACCCCACCAAACCTACTTCTGTTGCATGCCTCTGTATGTTCTTAATAAAAGACTGCATTAGTGGTAACAGCACCACTATTAAGTTACATTATTTCTAAGTCATACAGCTATAACTGTAGTTCTTAACTTCTAATCTTCAGGAATGAAATCTAAACTGAACAAAACATTCATAAATACCTACGCAGATCACAGTTTGATGTGATCCAGGAGGAATATATTGAATGCTCCAGCCACCTACCTACTACTTCCTGGTATGACTGCACAAAAATCACAAAAACAAAACAGTGCAAGATATGTGACAGCAGATCAGTGGGAATAGTGGGTTTGGCCTCTTGTGTCAAATGCATTGATTTTTACTGATTTACAGGTGAGATACAAGCACAAATTACTTCAAGTATCCATTTAAGTTGGTAGGCTTGGAAAAGGTCTTTTGAGCCATGCAGTCCAGTTTCTTGCTAATGAAAGCAACTGTATAATTTTATCACTCTGTTGTATTCTCAAGCCCTGAATCAGATGGAGTAGTTACAAAACACTTTAGTTGGCACAGGTTGAGTGGCCTATCTGAGACTATTTGTTCACTTACTTTTATGATGGTGACCTCTGTTCTGGTCAAAGAGTTGCTCCGTCTAATCTTGCAGCGTAGATCAAGTCATTTTCCTCTATTTTTATAATATACAGTTTATTCCTGGTCTCCCTACCACACTTACTAGTTTGAGCCTTTTGTGAGTGCAACAGTAATAAAAGGACTTGTGGTTTTTAGAGAAGCTTAGTGTTACGTTGACCAGGCACGTAAGCTTTACTTTTGTCATGGGCAAAAGCTGCTAATGAAAGTCAGCTATGAATCTCGTGATGGTTTGAAAAAAAGAACGTTTTGGGAAGGCGTTAAACTTCCTTGGGTTGTGTAACAGCACTTAGTATTTTAGAAACCCAAAATAAAGCATTCTTGTTGATATCATGATAATTAGCAAGACAGGCTTACAATGAAAGAGTAAATAATTAAGATGATTTTTTTTTTGGTATCCCAGTTTCCATGTGGGTGCATGACCTAAAGCTGTGTTTCCTGTTCGTAGGGCTTTTAGGTAATGGATTAGATAGCAAGGGAATGTCCATGTAGGCTCTAATCAGGAAAATAATACCGAACAAATATGTTTCCTTTTGTGAAACTGTGAGGTTGATTAACTTCACACATTTGGTTTTGTTGCTAGCACAAAGCTGCAGGAAATCTTGAGAAAAATAATAGTCCTTTGTTATCCCTTTGATCTCTGACTTCGACTTGAGTAGAGGTTACTGATCACTCCACCAAACACTCAGTATGAATAGTGGGAAAACCTGAGGTTTGACTTCAGTGAATGCTTTCAGGAACTGTCCTGTGTGTGCTAGATTCTTTGAGAAGTTCTACAGGACAACTCACATATTTAAACCTATGGTGTGGTTTAAGTATCCGTATGGCTCTACGTTCAGTTTCATTTATAACTACTGGACGCAGTATCATTGTCAAAATCAGGAAGCAGGGATATTGAATTTTGTTTGCAATTATACAGGAACTGAAAAAAAAGTTCAAGTTTTAGTAACCCACCCGAACACACATGCAGACACGCACACCATGCATATTTTCATACCGTGTAAGTCTGACTTTTGCCTCCACCTACCCTTCTGTCCTGATTTTACATATGAACCCTCTCCCTCTTGGTTCCTACATGCATCAGCTAATTCAGCCCAATTAAATCCAATAAATTGTGAAAGTTGGAGGATCCCTCCTCGTGAAAGCAACAGTGTCGAATTGCATGCTCCGATTCCAAGTTTTACTCCTCCTTCAAACTGGTAGTAAGTTTCATTTTTGCTTTTGTTCCCCTGAGTCATCTGTAGCACCTGGTGTCATTCTTTGTATATTTGGTAACTTTCCTAGTTTTGAGGCCACCAGTACTCCATCTCATACCGTCCAGCAGTCCAAAACACACTCTGTTCACACTCAACTCTTATTTCTTAGGTATTTTTTCACCTTAGGGGCTCCTGAACAATGATCAGAACTTCTGAAATTATCAGTTGAGGGCTCAAGAGAAAAAAGGGTGAAAGAAGGTGTCTCATTCTTGATATGCAAGGATTATTTAATCTAGCTTTTAACTTCAATAACTTCTATTATAAATGCACTGAAATGGCACTTCTGAATCACTGAAATAGTTTTCTTTTTGGCAGGTAGTGAATGTATTTTCTCTCTGTATTTGTTTTTTTGAAAACTTTTTGAATTTTTAACCCTAAGTCAGGACTGCTACAACTGCCACAAAGCTACCTTTTCCCATTGTCTCCCTCTAGCCAGTTTCAGTACTGATTCTTCTCTTTTTGTGAATACAATTGTTTCAGTTGAGCTCCTGTAAGTGGTAAAGAGCAACTGCCTCATAAAAGGGGTGAATGCTGTCAACCTGAAACCACACTCCCGTTTTTATTTCTTCATCTCAAGACTGAATACATCTAGTTTTAATATTTGTCACAGTGGGAGGAATGTAGGAGGAGCACAGAAGCTATACACCTCCAGAGGCAGTGATTATCCAAATGAACTATGACATTAATCCGTAAACCAAATCATGCCATTCTCACTAGTTATAGTATCAGTGAATTCATTTAATATCTTTGATGCATACAGTTTTGTGGTTGTTGCAGATTCTCTTATGTGCTGTGATGTTTTTATTCATAACATTCTGGGAATTGTGAACCCCAAATTATTGTATTCCTTCAACATACATACCAAAAGGACAGGCTCACTGAACCTATTTGATGCATAAACATTGTCTCAAAAAAAAAATGGAAGACCCTTCTGAAATGAGAGACAAGATAAACTAAAATTAGACCATCGTTAATTATTTTCAACAGAAGTAATAAAATTGTTTAGCAGTTATGCACTTATTGCTGATCAAGTCAGAGGGAGAAAGAAGGAAATGAACATAAATGTTTCTTCATTCAGAGAAGTACTGTTTTCTGTGATATATATTTTACGATTTGTTTAAAACACTTAGTTTTAATAACTGCAAACATGGAAAAGAATTATTAAAAATAGTTTTTATGCAGCCATGGCATTTACTTTAAATTACAACTTATTTAATATCCGTATTTCTCCATTACAGCAAGTTTCCTGTGAGCATCTCAATTGGTGTGGCCTTGTGAATAAAGAAAGTAAAGAAAATCCGGACAGATTCAGAATGTAACAAGCCATGCTAGCCTGGAAGAACTGCTTAGAGTTTTAGAAGCCCTGTTCATCAAGGGACAGCACCTCGATATGTGCAGAAGGCAAAGCATTTACATGAACACTAACACTCAAAAACACCCAGTATGAAGCCCATTTGGGAGTGACTTCTGCCTACCTTTGTTGTGTCATTTCCTACACTTAACCGCGTCAGTGCCAGTTTGAAATACATATATGTCCTGATTAGGTGTCTTGAAAATTATTTGTATTCCATCTGAGATACTGGTATTACATGTTCTGATAGTTGTCCTTAGACCTTAATAGAAAGCCAGCTTGGACCACACTTCCTCATGAAAAAAAAAAAGTTAAGTCTTTGCTAACAAGGACTAACTTTCTCTTTGTTGCTTCGTGATGTCATTGCTAGAAATGATCAACTAGATATCATGGAGTGTTGCTGGTCACATTCTTTCACCCACAAGACATTGAAGTCCAGAGTGGTGTTTGGTACCAGAGCATTTGCTGGGAGGCCAGAGTGAATGCTAGAGACTTGTAATGGCATGGAACAGTTCTAGTTTGATGCTGAATGTGGCCATGTCTATGCCTGTAGTTGGTTCAGGTGGTTTAGTGGGACTAACTGCTGCTGCTGGTGTGTTTTTGAGGGAAAGTACTCCCAGCTTTGAGGTGCAGTTTTTTCTTCTTGCTGTTCTAGCTGGAGTGTTTGGCTGGAGGCATGCATTTTAAAAAATACACTTATTCTGTAATATATTTAGTACTTTGGGAGTCTGTATCTTATTTAAGATATGGCTTAAGTACATGGACTCATAAATTTATTAGTACTCCTGACACTTACATTTTTACGTGGATAAATGATTTTTGAAAGTAGGTTTTGGGTTCCTAATTTGCTTCACATGTTTTCAAAATGTTTACCCTTTGTGAGTATAAAATTGAAAAATACCGTGGCAAATTGGGGCAAATAGCATCTGGATGACATTCTAGTGCTGTAGAAGATAAAAATAAAATAAAAACAAGAGAAATCATAAGAGAGGTTTTTATGTGCTTTAGGTATTATGGATCTGTAATCCAGAACTGTGAATAAGACCTCTAAAGCCACAACAACCTGTACTTGAATATAAAACTTCACTTGTAAAAGTAGTGTTTTGGTGGTGGTGGTTTTTGTTTTTAATTACTATGTTTAAGTTAGCATCAACTGTGGACTACACGAGAATCAGCTAGGAGGTTAAACATGTCTTATATTTTATGTTTTGCATGAGTCCTGCCAGTCCATAGTGATAATTTCTATAGTAATCACTTTTTAAGTAAAGAATTGACTAGTTCTCAAATTAGTCCTTGATATTGCTTCTCTTTGTGCAACTCAGAAGATCTTAATGCAAGCAGCCTTCTGCTGGCATGTAGAACAAGCTTCAAACTGTTGTTTTTCTATCTTCCTATGAAGTGTCCCTAGAAAATATGTATACTACCAGGCTAGTTTATCTCTGGACAAGAAGGGGTGAGAATCTCTATAAAAGTTTGTAAGACCTTGTTTTCAGTAAAGGCAATATGAAAAATTTATTTGATATCTCAAAAAGGTATGTAAAGTGGAAGAAAAATATATTTTGCAGAGTTCAAATGATAACTAGAAAAATTGTCTAAAACGCCTAAATGTCTAAAATTATCTAACCCTACCCAGGATCCTGTGAAGCCTCTGTTTTTCAAAACAGAACCTTCTCAACCTTGTTTATTCTGTACTATTCTGCTTATTGGCTCATGTTATTTGCCATTTTGTCTTTGTTTCAGTTCTTTGGCTTTCAACAGCTATATATTGCTGATTCCTGATCTCCTCCTATTTGAGGATAGTTTTTAAAATGAGGAAAGCTTTCTGTTACTTCAGTTAGACACAGTAGATGGAGCTAGAAGCTGGCAATCTATCTTCATCTAAAACTAGCCAGAATTGAAAGCCATGAATTACAAATTCTTATTTTTCCCAGCATTCTGAAAATGAAAAGTTACTAAAGCATTTGATTCTTAAATATATGTATCCTAATTTTTTTTTTCTTTCAAGAGTACATATTAACTGATTTTTTTTCTTTTTTCCAGCTAGCTAAACAGTTTGTTTTTTTTTTCTTGTGTATATGAAACACATTTACAATGCCATTGACTTTAATGAAGGCTAATTGCAAAGTTAGGTGCTACCTTGAATAGCTTTGTGTTCCTGAAGTAGTGTCTTTTTCAACAGGCATTTCATGTTCATGGGAGGAAAAATGTTGATGAGGTGAATTTTCATTTTGTCATCTGTCATTCTCTTATTTTCTCATTCATGAACATGAGTTCATGTATATTTATACATGTATTTATACATGTATATTTATACGTGTCTTTTTGCTATTGGTTACAGGCTGCAATAACAACATATCATTGGTTAATTTTGCTTCTGTGTCCATAGCCTCAGTCAGGGGATCTACGGACCTGCCGTAGTCCCCCACAATTCCCTCCTTTTGTATTTGTGCAAAAAAAATTGCCTTCATTGTCTGCTGCAGGGCCCTTTGCAGCAGAGAAATGATACGTGGCAACATCAATAACACAACTACAACAATCATTAAAACAATCAGTCCTGTTTTCACTGCTGACAACAACCACCCTGAAAACCTCCAACCACTGAACGGTTTATTTAACCAACCCCATCCATCATCAGCTTGCAACTTCTGTACTCCCTCTTTCAGCAATTGTATACTTTTATGAATTGACTCGGAGTGATACGATAAATTCATACAACACTTGCCATCAAAATCTTCACATCCATGACCTTGAGTTAACAACAAGAATTCTACTGCTGCTCTATTTTGCAATGGAGCATGTCTTATAGAATCTACATCTAACAAAAGCCCACTTAAAGCCTTAGAAGTTCTGTTAGTTTACTTAGCTAGCCAGCATCCTAATTTTTCCAAGGTAGTTAATGCTTTACCTGTGCCAACACCGGGGATAAGAGATCCTAACACTTTCAACCCTGGCCCCCAAAATTCGACATTATCATCACATTGCGACTCATATGCATGCGTAAAGCGTTTTTCTTGCTTTGCTTTTCTGTGATCTAGTATCATAGATGTATTTGGCGTTAGCAGGGTCAACCGCCCTAAACTGCACGGTCCTCCAATGGCATTAAAAGGAATTCCTGGCCAGGCCCTATCTCCACAAATCAAAAATACACCATACGGGAGCTTTTGAGGTTGCAGCCTCACATTATCAACTACAGCTTTAATGCTTTTCTGGCAGATTGGCTAACACATTGTAAATATCTTTTCTTGTACAAAAACATTCTGGTTTCTCATTCTATTTTGGTCAAGGTCGTTCCAGTAACTCAAGGTGACTGTCCGTAAGATATTCCACAACTCCCCCTTTTTTATTTTTGAACATCTGGTTCACAGTGAGTGCAGCAAGGACCCTGGCTTTATTCTTCTTTACATTCTCTATCATTCTGCAGATGATTCGGAGGACTACAAGAAAAATATTACACAAGCACATCTAATTCCCACAAAAATCCATATATGCAGATTGAGGCTTGAAAACCATGGTTTTGGGCCTAACCACTTTAAGCTATTAGAAAATGTCATCCATTGTGTCTTGCACTGTTAATTCTTGCAAATCATGCAATTGTTTTTGCAGGGCACTGGCTAAATCCTGAACCAGACCTTGGATATTAGCTGAAAATGCTCTCTGGAGACGTTGTTTCACTGGAGTCCACTCATAAACACTATAATTCCATTTTAATGGCATTACACATAAATCCTTTTGAATATATTCCCAATCGCCATGCAGTTTTGTTCTGGTAGCCAAAGTGTTCTGTCCATCTGCTATCCAAAACAGGGCTGCTTCATATATATTTATTGCAGAGGTGTGAAGAGTTGTCAGGTTTTATTCTTCCCCTTAGATGACTGCTCTCCAGTCTCAGCAGAAGCTGTCTTTACAGAAAGAAGTTTGACTCCTCCTTTATCTGTGTCACAGAGGCACTTGAAAGTCAGTTTTAGGTGGACAACAAGTTCCAAAACAGACTTAATTCTAGCAGGAAAAGTGTAGCCAGTAAACTGACTAGAAACAGCATTAATACAATAATTTAGCGCTCCAACAACAGAAAATACAGGTTCGGATATCAGTTGAGGAGATTGTTGGGGTACAACAACATAAGAATAATGAGGATCCACAATGTGCATGTAGTCACTCACAAGAAGCGAAACTAGAGGCTTCTCACTCTCACCTAGACTGGGTGAGGGCTCATTCAAGGATGTATCTAGTCACCCAATCACTCACCCAAATGAAGAGGTGAGGTGCTCTCAATCCTGGGAAGTCTCCTTAGACAGTGCCCAGGCTAAGGAAAGGGCTCCAGTTCACAGACCCGCATCTCTGAGAACACCACTCAAAGGGGGTCTTCAGCGGGAACCCCGTTTTATTGTCTGGTCAGATGTGGCTGTGGGCATTACGACATAGTCCAGAAGCTTTGCGGCAACTCTGGGCACCTCCCTTGTCAAAGACCCTGACAATTGACTGAGGGTCCCATTCCTCCAGGCACAGTGGGGCACAAAAGGTGCTAAAGAGCCATCAACGGCACCATTGGAGGCTCCAGATCTCAGGGGAATGTGCAACTGCCACACAATCCATCCTGTGACCACAGTCATCTGACAGGCTACTTTGGAGTGGTGGTGCAGTCACCTCTTGCCTCCAAAGTCATAAGGGGGCATTCTCTTGGTAAGTTTTAATACCCACTGTGGATCATCATACTCTACGTGTCATTTTATTGTCATACATTATTAATACAAATCAACCTACAATAGAATAGAGTAATACAAATTACAATAATTACAGTTATTAACAAATATTGGAGAAGGCCGATTAGTTATCCTGATAAGGAAAATAAATGCATGGGAAGTTTTTTCACCAGTTAGTCCCCAGTCCAGGTAATATAAATCTGTACCATTCTGATATGCTGGTGCCTCTAATTTACAGGGGGCCCAGTACAAACTCAAAACATCTTCTGTGGTTACTTTAAATACCTTGCACGTTAAGACCCAGAATGGAAACAAAATCCAAATTGCTCAGAACCACCCCTCCATCCCCCATCACTGATAAAACAAGTGAAACTTCTCTGACAAACAGTTGTTGATTGGTTTCTTAGAAATACATACAGGAGAGGTCTCAACAAAATACTATTGCATTTGATTAAATTTAATCCAATCCTTGTTTTCCAGTAATTGACCTTCTGGTGGTATCCATACACCACCTACCCAGTGTATTGTCATTGTTACTGCACTGTTGCAGGAGATGATAGCCAAATAGGCTAAGAAGGTATTAATTGGAGTGAGGGGCCTGCTGCTGCCATAATAGTACTTGCGTTTTGCTGTAACTTCTTTAGCTGCCCCAGGTAACATCACTGGCCTCTTCCTTTGGTCTCTTCTGTTTCTTTGTTGCTGGCATTAGGTCCTGCATCATGTTTGTCCAACTCATAGAAAGGTTTAATGTATTTCACAGGAAGCCACTTTGGTCCTGTTGGAAGAACACAAGCATACCCCTTCCCCAGGTGATTAACTCTACAGGCCCTTGCTATTGACTGTTGTGCAGGGGATCCTGATACAAAACCTTTGATTTCTGAGACAGTGAATCTGGAGGACAGAAGTGTTTTTCCACTGCTGTGATAGAGGAGGGAGGCATAGCATGATTCAAAAGGTGTAAAGTATATGTTGCATTGTCTAATTGTTGTTGAGAATCCAGCCTAAATATTTCCAAGGAGGCACAGTCTGCACTTCTTCCTGTGCAACTTGTAAACCATAAAGTTTCAGAGCTTGAAGTAAGTGTGTCACCACACTGCATATAATCAGATTGTTCAGCACAAACTAAGATGTCATCCATGTAATGATATAGCCTCTGTGAATGCTTCATGTGTAGGCTGCACAGCAGTACTCACAACAAGCTGGCAAATTGTGGGGGCTGTTCATCAAAGTCTCTAACCTCATTTTGACTGTCATGTTTGTTGGATATTGTTTTTCTTTACCGGATCGAAGCCCTGTTTGAGTTCTATCAGTATAGTGTTGGCTTTACTGATACTTTGGCTGCCCATACTAGTGGAAACACAGCATCTGAAATTTCCTTGGAGATTTCTTGCTTGCAGCAAGCAGATCTACACCTTCCAAGCATCTTCCTGTGGGACATGCAACTAAACAGAATTCTCAGAAGATGTTATTTGAGCTTACAATTTACTTAACAAATCTTGACCCAAGAGAGGTATAGGGCTTTCTGGCAAATACAATAATTCATCTGGTAAAACTTTGTTCCAAATTTGGCATTCCATTAGTTTCAAAAAATGGCCTTTCTCTCTTTCTTTCTTTCTTTCTTTCTTTCTTTCTTTCTTTCTTTCTTTCTTTCTTTCTCTCTTTCTCTCTTTCTCTCTTTCTCTCTTTCTCTTCTTTTCTTTTCTTCTTTTCTTTTCTTTTCTTTTCTTTTCTTTTCTTTTCTTTTCTTTTCTTTTCTTTTCTTTTCTTTTCTTTTCTTTTCTTTTCTTTTCTTTTCTTTTCTTTTCTTTTCTTTTCTTTTCTCTTCTTTTCTCTTCTTTTCTCTTCTCTTCTCTTCTCTTCTCTTCTCTTCTTTTCTTTTCTTTCCCATGACCTCAAAAACTAGCATGGTGTATTTACTAAGAAGTCTCTTACAACTAGTTACCACAGAATAAGTCTATTAAATTTCACCCTCAGACTCTTCATTCAGTATTACAGTTCTGCAGCAGCAACATTGCTGTGGGGAGGCGGAGGGGGAATAAAGCCCCTCTTTCGGCACTTTAGCAGCAGGCAGACAGGTTTTTCTTTTTTTTTTTTTTTTTTTTTTTTTTTTTCTTTTCTTGCTGCATTTTAGATACAGGCAAGGCCACACAGGCAGTGTAATCGCTGATAGCAAGTAGGAGCTGCCAGGCTCTGGCAGACTCCTCGTTTACAATGAGCTGAGTTTATCTTGCAGCTTGACACAGGCCTGAAATTTATGTTCAAGCTGTACAGCACAGGCCTGGGATATTTTGCTTTTTTATTTTTTCATTTCATTCCAGCCATAATACACTCTGTATGCAATTCTAATTAGCTGAGCAATAGTTATATTCCTCAGCCCCATTTACCTTTTGCAATTTCTTACAGATCTCAATAAACAGCATATTAACCATCAATACATTATTTTCATTTTCCTTGATCCAAATCAGTTCATATTCTAGCAACTTTTAAATACAACCTCTCCCAAGTTCACATCCATCATAGCATTTCGTTTTCTTTCCCATATCTCCAACTAGCACATAAATTCAATGTGAATCAGAGTTTAATGACTTAAATTCTTTTCTGGTCTCAAAATTATTAGATAAAAATAAAAGCAAATTAACATGTGTAAGGATGCATCCTAAGGGGGAGCAAGGTGGTATTTTAGTAGCAGAACCAGTTCCCATTTTGTTATTATCTCCCCAAACAAAATTCTTTTGGTATCAAATATAAATATGCAAACTAGAATACTGAGCTCAGATATGAAAACCAAATACCCAGTTTAAATATGCAAATGGATCACAGTTACACTTACTCAAGACAATCTCTCAATGTTAGCATTGCACCTTTGAACTGCTTACCGCTCAGACAGGTAGAGGTACCGCTGGGTTTCCCCAACAAAATAGGTCAGTGCACGCTGGAGCCCAATTGGCACGTACCTGCCCGCTGCCCTAGCAAGCTGGACTGGGCAAGGCTTTTATTAGTGTCTCATCTGGTGTGCTACAACTGTTATCTCCAAAACAGGATTCTTTACCTGGTGTGCATACAAAAGAGCCAAATTTAGTACACCAAGATGAGGCACAGCCTATCACAGAGTTGCACAAGTCTGGATGCTGAAATAAAGCTAGCATGCTAGAAAGAAAAGTAACAGCTATCACACACAACATCTCACCACCACATTCACACAGCAAAAAGCTAAATTATTCATGGTCTTCTGTATTATCACAAAATGTACATTTTGGATCCATGGATTCTTGTGATTTAACAGTCTGTGAACTTACTGTACCATATAACAGGCAAAGACTTATTAAAACTGCAATATGCTTAAACAGATACCTACAAAGAAAACTGGTTAATAAGGAAAGCATCTTGCAGACTTCTGCAAGTTTTCTGACTTGTGTCTTATCAGTTAATTCTCTGTCAGCTTGTTGAAGTTCAAACCGTTCCATCTGTAAAACTGCCTGCAATGATTTAACGATCTCTCATAGAGATTTATTTTATCCTGCTCTTCTTGCTTTAAAAACAATATTAATTGCAACACAGTGTTATACTTCAAGGTTCTATTCTCCGGCCACTTTTCCCAATCATCTAACTTACACAGCAGCCACCACTGACTACAATATTTCACAAGATCCTCTTTCCTCATATTTCCAAGTGCTTTCCTATGTTCTAAAACACCTCCCAATACCGGTTTCTTAGGAGCACAACTGAAAACAGCCATTTCCAACCCCATCTCATAAGTAAAAACCATGAGAAGAGGGAGGGAGGAGAGGGAAGTATAGAGCAGCTTGCAGAGCAAATGGGAGAAGAAGGGAGAAAGCTTACAGTGCACTTACACAAACAATACCACAAAGAAACGACTGTAACAACAAGAGAATCATTAGTAAGCAGGGGTTCGGAACAGTACATAATTTTGCTTTTTCCTCCAAATCTAGTCCAGGAGGACCAGGGAGACCAATGCCCCGTTTCTTCAGAAGCAACTTCCATGTACCTAATGTAACACCCTCTTCTTTAGAGAGGTTCCCTCCCATGTTCCCGGTGGCTCACCTTTCCAGGTGTCTTTTCCATGATCCGGATCAATGGCAGCTCTCCCCAATGCTCTTCAGCTACACTGGGCTTCATCCCCATGGCTCAACTCCGGCCATCATGGCTTTTTTCCGCCGTCCTCTTTTTCATGCAATATCACGTTGGGGTCACCAAATGTTGCAGTTGAGATGGACAGACAACAGAGACAAAGTTCTTCTTATGTGCAAACAGCAGTTTAACTTTATTAGAGCAGACGTTTTCTTATATACTCTTTATCAGCACTTGTCTTTTTGCTATTGGTTACAGGCTGCAATAACAACATATCATTGGTTAATTTTGCTTCTGTCTCCATACCCTCAGTCAGGGGATCTACAGACTGTCATAGTCTCCCACACATTTACCTATGAGCAAGTTCATGAGTGTGTTGAAAGATATATTTGGATCCTTTATTCTCATTCATGAATTTAGATGCATAGGCTCAGCCTAAAACATCTAATTTTCAATTGTACACGAAACATTAGTTTTCAGTACTTAACATTGTATTCCAGTTGTCAGTTTGAACACAAATTTACAAGCTTTTCTACACACATCTTTACGGTTTCTCCATGTTCAGCAAAGCTCTTAAATGCATTTAACTTCAGTGAAATTTAAGATATCTGCTTCAGCCTACTTGCATTCTGCAAAGCACTTACATATAACTTTTAAGTACCCTAATTCCAAATCTTGCACATCCCTTTGTTAGCTAGTGACTATTACTAGCCAGAAGAGCTGTTCATAATTTCTGGATTGCATGTTGCCTAGTATCTTAAGGAGCTTTTCACATTCTATATTTTAAATATCTTTCTTTAATTTGAAAAGACCTATGTAAGAACAGTGAAAACATTTTCCAGTAAGAGTAATTCCAAAAGTATCGTACAAATACTTTGCAATAAGAGCACCAAATAAATTGCACATCCTTATTAACCAGTGAGTTTTCCCTTCATCATTAATCAACACTCCAGTGAGAGCTGTTTTCTTTGTTATACACTTCATCATGGCAATTTTCTAAGACTGTCACTTGGATATTAGATGTGGTTTCTGGTTGTGTGCGCTAAAATATTCTAAATAAGGTACATAATATAGCTGCCTATGTGCACTGCCATTCCCAAGCAGATACACCTGAGTTTTGTTAAACAGATTACACTAGAGACGATTCATAAGAAATTGCTTACTTGATGGCTACTCTACTCTGAATTTTGATCTGTCATTGAATTATTTCTGATGCTCTGCTCATTTCTTGTCAACATCTGCATGTGTTGCTCAGTGAATTTGCCAATTCAATGCATTGCAGACAGATCTGTATACAGTTAGCTTCTGGCTTTTATTTTATTTTTGGATTCCAAAAATATGCATCCACTTTTAGCAGGCAGCTATTGCAAATATAGTACTTTTTTAGCATGAGATACTCATGCTAATCAATGCAATGGTTTTACATTATATGTGTTGCAACTTAATTTGGCTGTTGACAAGCTAGGGAAGACCCTCTTCCAAACTATGCATGCTGCAATGCAGCCTCCAGCAATGACAGAGAGGAAAGTCCATTTCAGCCCCCCCAGAGGCCTCATTCTTCCTCAGCTGCATTCAGTAAAAGTATTGTCAAAGTGTGGTCAGTAGCTTGCACCAAGTGCTTAGCTAGGCCAGAATAGGCTTGACTGCAACAGATCAGGTCTTTACAAGGAGCTGATTTAGGGAAATGTATCTTTTTAGGATGCAGTTTTTGTCCATAATGTGAGAAAGGTACATGATGATACACAAATCAACCGTGGTGTTAGGGAGCTGAAATTCAGAATGAGTACATTATAAAAAAAAATTATTACTGTGGTTGTGCTAACTGTTTTATACGATGTCTCCAATAAAGCATTTAAGTTTAGAGGTATTCAATATGACACTTAGTTACAAACAACTCTGCCAATGAAATTATTGTGACATCTATGCATTCAGAGAACTCTCAGCTTGATCAAGCAGTCTGAGCCAAAATTGAAGCTCTTAAAAAAACAAACAAACAAGCAAACAAAAAAACAAACCTCACATTCTGGATGGAAGAAAGACACTAAGAAATCCAATTCAGATTTAAACAATAATTTCATAGTTGAATCCTTGACTTTTTCACCCTCTTGTAACAGGAGCTTATGCTGCAGATCTTGTACCCCAGATTAGAATCTGACCCTATGAAAGTTATGTTTTAGTCCCCTCAAACACAAATCTTACTACCTTGGTACTTATGGGATCATCTCTAATTTGCGTAAGAACATGTCTGTGCTTGAATTTCTAAGCATAATAAACAGCATACAGAGTAATCTTCCTGAAGTAAAAGTTTTTGCTTGCCATACTAGTACTGTCTTGCATTGATGTCTCTTATTTCCTGATCTGAGAATGGTACCTCTTATTTTCATGCTGCACCTTGAGAAGGACTTTTCTCTGAGCTGCATATGACAGGGTTTTGAAAAACTTGCTTTGAATACTTGGATCAGGGAAAATGCAGTTTCAAGCTGACAGAAAATTGAAGTTTTATGTTTAAGAAGGAGAGAAAAAGCAGGACATTCTGGATGACTACTTCGTAGACACTGAACATATACATGTAAATAGCAACCTCCAGAGAGAGAGAAGATAAATAAGAAGTAGGAATACTTACGTGAGCTTTATATGCTTGTGTACCAAACCACAGGAGAACCGCCACGAGAGAAGATTTCTCTCTGCATTAAAAAATGTAACTTCTCTTGGCCACAGAATTTTAGATGTTGAGCATCTCTGAAGTATTTTAAACATACATACACTTCAGAGACATAAGAAAGAGGCATACTGCATTGCATTAAGATGAAGTTTACAATGGGTAGTCTGGAAATGCTAGAATAAATTGCATGTGAAGTCTTAGTTGTGGTCTTTTGCTTTGCTACAGAATGCTGTTTCACACAGTGTAAGGAATAGTCTGTGCTTTATCAAAAAACACCTGTTCAGCATTTTGGTTTTTTTCCTCTGTATATGATTCTTGGCAGTATTTACTGCATGTTATTATTTATTCTCTGGGGGGTTTTGTGATTGTTTTGGTTTGGTTTTTAACTTTATCAGTGTAGTATCTTAGTGTTTCGACAAGTAATTTGCACTCAGCACTCAATCTTGTCTTAACTTGGACGTTTGGTCCACGCACAGCTTATGTACATAAACGGATTACTCTGGTTCCATTTTACACATGAAATCCACAACATGGCAGAATTCAGATAAAGCTATTCCATTCTTTTTTTTTTTTCCTCCAATGTAAAACACTTCTGACCAGATTTTATCTTGTTGATTTTGGAACACCATGTGTATGTCTAAAACCCACCTCGTGTTAACTTCAGCTGCAGCTCTGAGAATTTAATTTTTCTCTAGATAAGAGTTTTGAGTTTCAATCCAGGCACCCATAAAGCTATTTGAGTACAATTAGTGATTCAAAGCAAGCAGACAATGTTCTTCAAATAGTAAATTGTATGAAAAATAGTTTTAGACTAGCCAATTGTGCAGAAATTTGTGTTGAATTCAATGTCAGCTGGAAGGAGAAGAAATTTAGTAGTCTTGGAAACAATGAAACTATGAATTTTTTTTTTTTTTAGTAGTGGTGTAGAACAGTTGACTGCCTCACCAAAACTAGGGATGCATGCTGATCTGGGTGAGTGGATCCCAGTAAACTTTTCCTACAAGACCTTCATAACTGAATAAGCTATTTTTGTAGTTCAGATTGAATTAATTTTCCTTCTCTAGCCAACACATGATCATTCACTACAGCGTTTTAATTAAGTTCACTTTCAGGCAGCTTAGCTGTAAAAGAAACTACAACTATTTACAGCTGAGGAAAAAAATCAGATGCTTCCCTATACTGTGGTTTCTGCTTTTTGTTTGACAAATGACTTGTGCTTTGTGTATTCCCCAGTGCCAAACAAGCAGTTAAATATTTTTGCTACCAGAGTGAATGCAAGAGATCTATGGATATGAATGATATTTTCACTACATATTGTTCTACTTCTCTCATTTAAGACATTCATTAATCCCATAATGGCCACGTTTTTAACAGATGTGGTGATGTCAGGGACATTAACTACGTGTATATGTGTGTGTGTTGTGTGTGTCATGTATATTCACAAAAAAGGACAAGTAAGAGCCATGTGGTTTGTGAATCGTCAGCTCTGCAAACCTATGTAGAACAATACAGGTGAAGTCAGTGGCTCCTAGCTACAGTGTAGTTCAGACAGAGTAACAATATTTACATTTTGTTGAAGTGTTTCCCTAAGAAACAAAAATGGGTAAAATCGTGACATACTGAAGTGGTATTTTCTACTGAAGAATGGACATTTCTTAAAGGAGCCTTACTCCATCAGGCTACTGCTAGGTGGTGGTAGTGCTCCCTCCATGGCCACAAGGCAGAATGCTGAAGGCCCTGTGGGCTCAGTAAGAAAAGAGAAATTGCACAGATGCACCATCTTTTTGTATTTCATTGGCACATCATCCCCCTATTATCACCATCTGATGCTTGCTGAATATTACTATTTAAAATAGCAAACATTTCTGCAAAGTTCTTAAGTTAAGAAAATATAGAAATGCTTTGCCTTCTGAGAACATTGCCATTCTCACGTGCGTCAGGATTTCTGTATTGGTACCATACAGATCACAGAATCACAGAGTTACAGAATGTTAAGGATTGGAAGGGACCTTGAAAGATCATCTAGTCCGATCCCCAACCCAGATTCTTTCTGATAGGCAGTTCTGACCACAAATATGTGTGCAATAGACAGATAAATCTTATAAAAGAGAGTAAGCAGACCCAAAGAGATCTAGCAAAGTAGAAACAGTCGCACAGAATGTTAATGACAGAGCCAAGAATGAGACCTATACATTGCAAATGCTTTTTCTCTCTGGTTTTGTTCCTATGCCTCTACCTTTGACCACTGGCTATAATAGGTAGCTTCCAGGGTTATTTGAGCAGTATCAGTCTGATCGCTTCTAGACACCTGTCATGTGTTTTTTTCTTAAAGCAACCTAAATAAAAGAAGGGAAAGAAGTACAATTAACATAGGCAAACTCTTATCCTGGTGTAATGGTATGGCCTGACTGCCGCAGTACCCGTCAAGCTAGCAAAAATAATTGATATACTGACTTTTTTAGGTATCGCTGAGGCATTCTTGTATTTTAGTATCTTTCACCAGTGCAACGAAGTATGGAGAAACAGCTTCCAAGCTTCTTATTCTGGGATAGTTAATCCGTAAATGGGAATAGTCTATAACAATGACGTTGCTGGTTACCTGAAATAACAGCCCCTTCTTTGCCCACAAGAAGATTACATTTTTCTCAACATTGAGGTACACTGCTTCTCTGTGTGAAAGTTTTATTAACAGTAGGTGGCATACTTTTTCCACCTGATGACTTTCAAAGGCTTGCTCCATGTTAGTCCAAACTAGCTCTTATCAAATGCTAATAACCTATTTACTCCAGCACACATAGTAGCTTTCTCTGCCAGAACTCTCTTTTAGGAAAGGATTAGACCTTAACATCAGTTTTAGAATAATAGCAATATAACCTGAGAGAAGCCTGCTTTTTCTGTCCATATTTGTGCCTTCTGCATTTTTGCCAGAGCTCCTCTCAGCCTGTACTTTTCCCATAGCTCATTGCAACAGCCTTTTCATCTATTACTGGTGTTCCATCTGCACTAGTCTTCAGGTGCAGTTTTGAGTCGGTTGCTTGGCCTCACATGCAGGAGATAATTAAACCAAACCCACACTAATACTTTCCTGTGTGACATGGACATTTCCTACTCTTCCACTAACCAGACTAAAAATATTTGTGTAATTTGGTGTGGAATAACTTGCTTAAAATATTGCAGAGAGTGTCTAAAGTCCATATGGAAGGATCCGAGATATAATACATCTTGGTGCTTTTGTAAATTAAACCCCTACCTTTTAAAACCGAGGCCTAATAAAAAGCCTTTTGCATGAAGAGCATCATCCCAGTTTTAATTGTATCCACTTGTATAAAAATAAACTGTTTCTGCAACATTTATGCTAACCAGTGTCTCCTGGAGTTTAACCTTGCATAGAGCATTGGCTTCAGTGTTGCGCTCACAAATAAGCATGCTTGTCATTGTTATCTTTGAAGATCCACTGGTATAAAGGCTTGCCTGCACAGACCTCAGGGCAGGATAAAGATTTTAATTTCATCCTAACATGAATTAATCTGTGATCTTAGCTGTTACTTTACTCAAGAGAAGTTTGATTATTACTTCATTATTCAGCAGTTTCTCATCTTTTTTTTCTCAGCTATCCAGTTCTCTGGTCACAACTGGGATAAATAAGCATTGCACTTTTCAAAAGCACACAGTTTTATCTAATGTGTTTTCCAGTGGAGTCAGACGAGTTTTAGCACCAACTTTGGCATGACCAGAATTTGACCAATGCTGAATATATTTCAAAATCCTACACAAAGGGCCTGACAACCTTATTGAGTTCTCACATAGCTACTCAGGCAAGATCAGTGCTCAACAGACATGAGTCTCTGATTTGCTTCATTTAAATCTGTCCTTACCAAATTTAAGATGAAGTTATATACTAAAAGAAGGAAGGGGGGTACTTGATTTTCCTTTCAGAAGTAGAAATAGATAGTTGTCCTACATGATAACCAGGAAACAAATAAAATAGCATTCTTTTTCCTTTTTTAATGAAAAAAAGACAAAACGAAACAAACAAAAAACCACCACCAACAGACAAAAAACCCTACCCAGAAATTCCTTGGGAGGCGTAGTCTAAATTTCACCTTCTCACCACAGTAATTTTTATTTCTAATGTTATGTTCACCTGTTTTGAATTCTTTAACCAGCTTGATCATTAATTGTTCTTCTTGTGGGTGGCAAAGTAAAATGACCTAAGTCCATGTCCGTGCAGTTTTTGTTTGTTACTACATGGTAAAATAACTGTGTGTTTTTTCCAGAGAACAGAAAATTCAGTGCAAAGTTTCATGAATAACTGCCATGAGGACTGATAAAAATACATCTTATCCATAAAACAGTGAAGATGACTAGCCAAGGGCATCCACATTTGTTGCTTCTAAACCATGACAACTACAAATCTTTTTTAGGGTCTGGGTCTGTATATCTTAAAAAAGGAAAAGGCATTCTTGAATTTCCGTTCAGATGATACCTTAATTTTAGAGGCAGACCTGGTGACAAAGTGCTATCTTTTCGTTGTCTTGATTTTATACTTGGTTTCAATGGTCACATTTGTAATGGAAGGTACATTTACAGGATGTCTTCTAATTCACATCTCACTATTGCATGAAATCAGGCACTAACCCAAAGTTTGGTTTTGCAGGTATAATTCACATTGCATTCGTCTAGATTCACTCACTTTCAGGGGATTGTCAGTGTAAGACAAAATGAGGACTGCAGGACCAGAAACGTTATTCTGTGTTAGTGGGAATAGTGTCAAACATTCCGAACTTATATTGCTGGTAATGATGTAGCCTGCACTTTCCATATGTAGAATTTCAACTGAAACCTCACTTCTTCATGGACATCTAATTTTACTCATACTGTGTTCCTTTTTGTATGGATTTTCTGACAGTAAGAAAGCACCCAAGGAACATGAGGCTTGGTCTTTTCAAGACAAATCATGCTTTGTACATATTCCAGGGTAAGATATCCAGGAATTACACTAGTCAACTTTTGGCTGACTATTTCAATCCTTTCAAGTTTTTAGATTTAAGATTGTTCCTTACAATTGGAAGAATAAATTCAACACTCAGATTTGCTTTTGCAGCTTGGAAGACTTGGAGTGGGTGTGAGTTTACATGTCTGAGTGTGTCACTGTGACTAATACAATCTAATCTGCACATTCCTAAAACTCTGAAGAGGAGAATAATAACCACTCTAAAGGCTGAATCTTTCACAAATGGCCAGTCTTGGTGTCTGAGAAGAGACATCAAGGTCATGCACAGTAGCTGGACTCTGTCGTTTCTAGTCTGAGAAATGGGCATTTGTTCATGTAGGTCATAGGTGAGTACTAGTCCTAGGGTTGTAGTGTTGTAGGTTGTTAATTTGTTTTGAATTTTTATTGAACATAGGTCAGGGTTAGCAGATTGAAAGATATTTGTCATTTGAAAGGTCTGAGCATTTTAAATGTTCACTGTTTCTTGAACTGCTTTGGTTGTAAACCACAAAACACCATCTCCAGTATAAGTTGGGGAATGACCTATTAGAGAGCAGTATAGGGGAAAGGGACCTGGGGGTCCTGGTGAACAGCAGGATGACCATGAGCCAGCACTGTGCCCTTGCGGCCAAGAAGGCCAATGGCATCCTGGGGTGTATTAGATGGAGTGTGGTTAGTGGGTCGAGAGAGGTTGTCCTTCCCCTCTACTCTGCCCTGGTGAGACCACATCTGGAATGTTGTGTCCAGTTCTGGGCCCTCAGTTCAAGAAGGACAGGGAACTGCTGGAGAGAGTCCAGCGCAGGGCAACAAAGATGATTAAGGGAGTGGAGCATCTCCCTTATGAGGAAAGGCTGAGGGAGCTGGGTCTCTTTAGCTTGGAGAAGAGGAGACTGAGGGGTGACCTCATTAATGTTTATAAATACATAAAGGGTGAGTGTCACGAGGATGGAGCCAGGCTCTTCTCAGTGACAACCAATGATAAGACAAGGGGTAATGGGTTCAAACTGGAACACAAGAGGTTCCACTTAAATTTGAGAAGAAACTTCTTCTCAGTGAGGGTAATAGAACACCGGAACATGCTGCTCAGGGGGGTTGTGGAGTCTCCTTCTCTGGAGACATTCAAAACCCGCCTGGACACATTCCTGTGTAACCTCATCTAGGTGTTCCTGCTCCGGCAGGGGGATTGGACTAGGTGATCTTTTGAGGTCCCTTCCAATCCCTAACATTCTGTGATTCTGTGATCCCTAGGAACAATGAATGCATTCATAAGGGTAATTTCACATGGATTCAGTGCTGCCCTAGCTCAGGCTCCTATTGGGAGTTTTACTGTTGTCTTCAGGAGGAGCAAAGATGTTCTGGTGATATTTCTGAGCAAGCAACCATTATGACATAAAGTAGGTCTGGTCTACCTATTTCTTGCACAGTTTTCACATAAAAGGTTTCACTGGAAACATCGCAGTTCTGCTAAACTTTTGTGAAATCCAGATTTATGTTTCCTATAGAACCATTTTGGCTTTAACAAACCTGTAGCGAGGCGGGCCCTGTGCTTGTAGGATTTCTAGCTTTGGGCCGCACAGTCAAATGAGCCAAGAACATCAGAGTTCTGGGATGCGAAGCATCCAGGCTCCCTGACAGGAAGCTGGGAATCCCCAAACTCTTACAGGGCTGACAGCAATGAGACTACAGTGCCTGATCGTGCAGCAGGACTTTGGAGACTGTGAGACTCATGTTCATGTCAGACTCTCAGTATTTTCCGATTTTCTGTTCTTTCACCAGGAGCTGAGTCTTAGGTCTTGGCTCAGCACTGGGCTCTCCACTCTGCCAATAGGAACTATGAGAAATTTGGTTCAACCCCTAATTGGCACAGCTTCCACCTTCCCTTCCCAGGGAGCAAGGAATCTAGCAACCTTAGGCAACCCTGGTATGGAAAATCCGTAAGAAACAGGAGGAAGATGTAACATATAAACCAGGTAATACAACTAGCTGTGGACAGGAGGACTCCTCATCCCACCCTGTCGCTGTAAGAGACACAGGGTAGGATTCCTCTCTTTCTAAATCAAGCACCTGCCTAAAGCCTAAAGTCTCTTTGCAGTGAGAATAGCTCATGTGCCTGTGTTGTAGATACCTGAAGCTTAGTAAGACAAATCCCACTCTGTTTCCAGCTCTCATATTCATGGAGAAAAGTCAGAAACCTAAGTTCGCTTAGAAGTGCAGGAGCCAGATAAGAGCAACTGCAAATTCACTGCTATAATTTAGTTTAAAGAGTTCATTTTGAGACCTATACTTTGATTATGAACATGCTTGACTGGCAATATTGAACGACTGTTGATATTAGAATAAAAGGCATTTGAACAGAAAGCAAATGTCAAAGACTGTCAGCATGGGGTTGGAAGGCAGTATAGAGGAATGGCCTAGCAACTACAGCCACTGGCTAGTTGATCCAAAGGGCAACACTAAAAGGCTCATGTGCAAAGAGTTAATATTTATTTTCATGACTTGAGAAGGATTCTTGGGTTAGCATTCAAATTAAAAAAAAAAAAAAGCTATTCAGCCTTTGAAAAGCCACAGATCTATCCAGTGCCTCTTTTTGATTCCTTTGATGTAACTATCTGGATAAATTCTTTTATTACTGAAGAGAACCACATGAATCATATGGATCTTTGTTAAGCTTGATCAGATGAAATTTTTCTGATTCTTAGAACTTACTGAGAAATCTCTCTTTTAAAATCAGATCTTACTGAAGGCTCTCAATTTAGGTACCCCAAATCACTTGTCTCTTTGGAAAATCAGAGTTTGCAAGCACTATTCTAAAGAAAAACAAACAAACCAAACAAGCAACATTTCCTCCATTTCATGCTATTTTTAGTCACTTCCTTAATATTGAGAATCCCAGTTTTCCAGTATTACATGCTATATTGTAAGAAATACAGGGAAAGGAGAACGTATGAAGGACAATTGCAACCAGAAGGAAGACAATTTTTGTTGCTGCTGCTGCAAATCAAATTCTCTTCTAAGACGTCACTGGGACTTTTTTTCACGTTTAAGGGTAGTACTAGACCTGGAACTATAAGCCAGAGTTCACCCAATAAACATGGTCTGTTTGAATGCTGCTTCAAAAGCTTTTAGCTGTTAAAAACAATTGATTTTTTAGACAGAAAAGTACACATGCTTAGGTTTGACTAATTGAACTTTGCTTCTGAGGCTAAGACAAAAATGTTTAAATATTTCACTGTGGTTTTGGATTTCAGCCTCAGGGACAAAAAGCTTCACATTTAATTCATGGAGCCTCAGAATTCAATATAACAGAATAATATGCAGAAGTGGATTATCTTTTTTATGTCAATGAGTAAATTATGGTGGCAACTTCCAAAATTTCTTAACCTGCCTGCTTCGAAAGAATGCAACAGGCTCAGTCCTAGCTGTGGCAGACCTGCTTGGTGGGCTGCAGATCTCTGGACCCCATTTCTTCCCGTCCATCCTTACTTCTCTGCTCTTAGAGTTTCAGCGTTCTGTGCTGTGATGTCAGGAGGTGAGTCCTACCTCTATCCAGATACTGGCTTTGAGAGAAATTGAAAACCTGAGTTCTGATAGAAGTGCTGAAAGGAGCAATACTTTTGAATACAACTGTGATAGAACTTTGTTCAGTATACACGGGACTGAAAAGATTCTTCCCTACACATTCACCTGTCTCTCTTGCACTATAAATATTCCTCCAGCAGCAAGGACCTACAAATGGCTCTGTAAACTTCTATTCCCCTGTTAAGGTGCCAGTTCAGGACCTGAGTCATGGCTAAAGAAATTCCCAAGACAATATGGGATATTTGAGATGGAAAATGCCACTCCTGAGCATCATTTAGAATAAACATATTTCCATTTTTCAAAATTGTAAGGACCTCACATTCAGTAATTGCTTACTAAGAAATGGAAGAAAGAATGGGAACAGGATCACTATTTTTTTCCTTAATGCTTGAAGTTTTGCAAATTGTTTCAAATAGATAAACTACTATCTTCCCAAGAAACAAACCAACTTAAAAAAATCCAGAGGCCCTAACAGAAAAAACCAGCACAAAATGACAGAACAATTATAACAGTAACACAGAATCTGTTTCTATAGAGATAGACATGAAAGGAAAAATACTTATCAGCTCTACAGTTTTTAGGTCAGAATGGGAAAACTGTAAGTTTGCGATGGAACTAAAGGAAAATAGGACAAAGAAAGTGTCAGCACTGCTAAGAGGCAAAGGCTGTCAGTGGCACAGTAACACTTGAGTATGTCAGGTGCAGAATGGAGGAGTCCATGTAAAATCTCAGAAATTTTGCAGAAGTCCTACAGCCCCACTAGACAAAGCAATTTTTTCAATACTTACAGTGTTTCAAGTTGCGAGCAAAACCAATGGCTCCCAGAATCATTAGTTCATTCTCAACATGCTTTTCTTCTGATTTTAGTAAGTACACATGCTTACACTTAGAAGAAAGCTATGTTTGTAGCTATTTTTTTGTAAATTTGAGGTCACAGATAAATGCCTTAAAAGAATTCGGAACTAAAAAAACTCCAAACATTTTCTGACATTCCTCAGAAGTTTTCAGTATCTCTTTCACTGCTAAGCCTGAAGTACATTAAATTTAGAAAAGAAATATTAAAAATATCTTGCCAAACAAAAGTTTTCAGCTTTGGCTCTTGACTGAACTGTGTTCACTGAATGCTTCTATAGTGCCGAAGACCATCAAGCTACAGTTGACTGCAATTGCACTTTTCCAGGCACAGTGCCACCAACAATTTCTTTGAGGATGAATGCCGTTTATTAGCAATCAGAAACAAAATATAATAGCATGACAGAGACAGACTGGTGAAAAGGATGAACTTCAGAGACAGTGAGAATATTGAGAGAACTTACAGCAAATCTGTTAGGATCATTAGAAATATATGAAGTAGCTCACAGCTAAACGTAAGTGTAAGTAAAATAGATTCAACAACAGTTTACCAAACATGAAAACATAGAAAAAAGATATCAAAATTGGTGGGAATGGAAGCACAGAAATAAAAATAGTTTAAACAAAACCAATGCTTCATGTGCTATTGAGAACACACACTAATGAAATGTATGTATCAGCTATGCCAACAGGTTTTAAATGGCACCTTAAAGAAGAATGCAAGCAGCTGCTGAGAATATGAGCTTCTCTGCAGATATGGCATCAGCAGGATATAAAACAGCAAAAATAGGTGGACGATAAAACTCAGAACAACACAGGCTGCAGAGCTCAGGCAGCAGCATGAAAATTGAAAACTAATGCCAAATAGTTTCTAGAGCACAAGTGAACATGCTGGATTCCAAAGACCTCTGGAGAATTATGTAAGAGGAAGAAAAAAAGATCACCACCAACAGTTACACCATGAAACAAACATCAATCATACCACCACAACAACTTAAATTACAGATAGCATATTAAAGAAGTTTACACAAAATACCGGAGCAAAAGGTTGTTTCAGATAAGGACTTAATGAATGAAGTAATACTGCACCTAGGATAATTCAATTCCTTCCTACATTTGTTTTGTAATTAGATGTATACTTAACCTGTATCATATCATCATGCTGATGTTTTTTAAGGAACCTGATAACTAGAAATGGATAAAATGATCAAGCCAATACCTCATCTACTTTGCAGATTACCTACCTGTATTGATATTAAAAAAAAGTCACAGGGATATGGAAAAGGAGACTAATTCTTAGAAGTCATAGAACTTGCCAGCTGATAGCCCTCACAAAACATTGAAGGCTGTATATTTGGATAAATTCAAGCAGTTTAATGCATTATAGAGGAGTCAATATGAAATGCCTACAATCAATAAGGTATTACTTCACAAGGCAAAACAAAACCATTCTTGTACTTGCTGCCAAAGGATGATGTTGGCAACTGTTACTTGATAAGGAAAGCACCTACATCACCACGTTTTGGATTTTGTGAGACAAATCGGTAGGGATGGTGAGATGACCTGGGGATCAAATATCCAGTATTTGAAATGGAGGACAGGCAACAAGGCTCACTCACAGGACTCAAACGCTTTAGAGATTAATTTTGAAACAGAGAATAATTTGGATGTAAAGACAACATAAACAAGAAGTATAGCAAGGTAGGAACTCAATCTCTTCTCTCTTATCAATGTAAGTAGGGAAGATGGAAGAACAAGGTGATTTCTGGCTCATTACTGCACCATACATGATATACTTGCTAATTCGCCTGCACTTTCCTTCAACAGGTAAAACCAACACAGAAGATATCCCATATCTAAGAGCTATTTTTACATCATATCAAAAGCTTTGTTAAAAAGTATTTAACATGGTTTTTGTCTGTGTCAGCATGGTATATATAAAACCAAAGGATGAGCAGAGGATGGAAATGCAAATCAGACACAGTTCATCTAAACAATAAAGCGTAGGGACTAATTTGCCCATTCTGCAATTCAGTGATATTCTGCAGCGTGAATGAGTAGACAACTGCCAAGTGTTGCCACAGAGATGGGGATTGGGACATTGTTTCTAGGATTGGGACATTGTTTCTAGAAATATGCTAACCAGGAGCTTTCACATTAATCTTACTACTACCACAGAAAAATGTATGCATGACTCAAGTGTCTTGTAATCACCTGAAGGTGTAGTAAGAACCACCAGCATATTGGGCAAGGAGAGTCTTCAGAACCTACTGCAAATGATCATAAGGCATTTTTATGAAGTACCTCACACACCCTTAGAATGCTGTCAAATTATGTTATTGGAAGAGCAGAGCTAAAACTGAGATACTGTGAGATGCATATAGATGATTTCTCACACAGCAGTCCTAGATCATGAAAAGAAAGGTATTAAAAATGCAATTTTATTCCTAGGGGAAAACATCATTTAAAGTAAGTATGTTGGAGATCGAAGGCAGGAACTTGAAAGAACAAGAATAAGCTCTGATCAGAGGGTTATGATTGCTACTAGCATTCTAAGGATACTTAGAAGATCTGCTCATAAAACAAAGCATCAAATATAAATAGCAATATACTATTAAACACCTATTCTGAAGGAAATATGTTATTGAAAATATACATTAGAGCCATTTTTACTTCTTATATGCAGATAACTATAATAGAGATGAAAGACCTGGTAAATAGCTATGTCATTCATTGGAAAACCCATAGCCAGACCATGAAAATGTGCAGCGTTCTCAATAGAGCCCAGTGGCTTCTCCATCTGCTTGCAAGGCCCTCCTAAGGCCTTTAGGGCTAGCATAGTGTGAAAGAACCTTTTTCCAGCTCCTGCTGCTGTAAATGCCTTGTTAACAGGTAATTAGGGGACTACCTAACCAAAAAGAAAGTTATAACTTTAAAAAGCAGAATCTTTCATATGTGTGTGTATGTGTGTCTTGAGGTGGACTTTGGAAGGTATAATGTCAAATTATGCAATCAGGTTATCAAAGTCAAGCTTACGTTTGCAATCTGGGAAACATACATTCACTATATGTAAAAAAACGTAGAGAAAACATTTTCATACACATGTGAAAACCATTTTTTTGGGTATGCTTTTCAGCATAATTAAGAAATGTCTACTATCCAGATGGACTTGATGATAGAGCATAGAGGGGTCAATGAGGTCTGCTTGTTATCCTGTCTGAGGTCTTTGAAGTAAGCATGGAATACTGCATGTGCTGTCTGCTCTTGTCTGTGTTCTGGATTTGGGCGTGAAGTTCAGGTTCACAAAACTATTTAGGTGCTGAGGATGCAGATTTGTGGTCTTGAATCTGTTCTAGCAGAAGACTACAGTAAACTACAGATTTATCTTATTGGAATTAGGTGTTTGAAATATTTAAGTTCAATGAGACTATGAATAGTCATTCTGGTTGATCTTAAAATGCTTATTTTAATGAGAGAAAACTCTGTAAAACTGTAGAGGAGTGGCTGATCAGCCAAGATGAATGGCTTAACATCAGAACTGAGGATGTGCCCCAGAAGATATTCCCTGTCATGGAATGCTGTTAGAGACACCTTAGCAGGTCTCTGCCTGTTCTGCTACAGTAATCAAATTCTTTACGTGTTTATCTTTGCGCATCAGATGGGCCTTCTTGCTCATTTTATATCTATGAGTCCATCTCTGTTCAAATAAAAGGCACCTATCTGTTTGAGATGTTTGACTTGGTTTGCATGTGAGCCAAACATCAGCGATAAGAATAGCAAACATAAAGCACCAGAGCAGTAAAAGTCTGGTAGCTGACCACATGTCCAGAACTACAGACACTTATTTAGAAATACACTGATAGTTACAGTCATTTTAAAAATGAGTTACTCTCCATAGGAAAAAACCAGCTAAGTCCCACGTCTGTAGGCACAGGACTGGGAATAGGAGATGGCAATACCTTTTTCAGCATTTTCTCACGTCCACCTGCAGACAAATGAGAAGGGAAATTCTTTTTGCTGGTTCCATCCACTTTTGCAGAAGGCTATTCTTGGTTTTGAGGAAAAAACCCCAATTGCCTGTTGGTTGCCCTCCTTCCTGTTATTATTTGATACATAAAAGGCAAAGTAAAACAAAGAAAAACCACCTTCAAAACAGAATTGCCATTACTGGCAGTAGTTGTGATCGTGCCACATGAATGTCTTGAGGTTTGGTGTTACATCTCACAGTTCCTTCACACAAATAAACTTTTGGTCTTTAATCACAAAGAAGAAACAGCAGTAAATAAAATTGAGGGCCGCAACATTAGGGGGTTAACTAATAGTCTTTCTTTTTTGAGAGATCACTTTGAATAGGACTTACTTTCCAAAAGTGCTCTGGCCATTGTTCTTACGAAGATATAATAGATTTGTTATTCAAAAGGCTCGTGTAATTTTAGTACATTTTGGTCCACATATACATAACTTTTAGTAGGGACATTAATCCCAGTGAAATATGAGTAGCTTTCCCTTCAAATGCTGAATGCTTCCCACTCTCCTGATATCTCCTTCAGGTGCAAATCACCTGAACGCAGAGGTGAATAAGTGGGTTTTTTCTGATAAAGGAGGTGTTATTGTAAAATTCATGGCTAAGAAATTCCATAAGAGCTATGAGTGTACAATGGCATCTCCTCATCCTTACTGATTATGTTGTATCCAGTATAAGTGGGGATGTAGCACAAAACAAAGCTTGGCCATATGCAAACAGAAGTTGGTTAAATAGGTATCCCTGAAAGTATTTCTCCAGTGGGAGTCTGAGAATGAAGTTACCACTTTATATCTACTCTCACTTAACACAGCATGTTATGATGGAATATTTTAAAATGGTGTGTCCCTTTTTTGCAGGTCACTTGCACTTGGAACGTCCTTTGGTCCCTCATATCTGAAATAGCACTAGTTACCATCTGTAACTTTAGACATAAATGTGTGTGAAAAAATTTTAAGACGTGCATATGTCTTAAAATGCAATTGATTAATTTCTTTCTGTAATACCAGGACAACTTTGTTGAACATGTAGTCAATGCAGTATGGAAGAACTGAGTAACAGGAAGCTCAGTATGGCATTTAATATGGTTAAACAAACATCAGCATTGGAGTTCAGATCTCTATTTCAGCAGTTATATGAAATGTTGGCATGAAGTACAGGACAGACAACAGAAGATATCTAGAAATAAACATGGACCCTGTATTACAAACTTACATATTAACTCTAGTGGACTAGTAGTATTCTTGCTAACACTGCACAATGCTGCAGAGGAAAATTCCAGATAGCTTTCAAGATGCAACATAACATATTGAGGTTTTTTCTTGTGCTAAATTTCAGCATAACAGAAAATACTTTTCCCTTCCACTCCCTAGCTGTCATTTTCTGAAAACTGCTTCAATACAGCCTGAGAGCATCTCAAGAGCTGTTCTAAAGCATGATTTGCCACTAACACATTTTTTCACCACTTTGATTCGGGGAATGCAATGTTCCAGTGTGGTTGCATTTTACAGTCACTTCATGGTTATCAACATGACACCTAAATGTGTGTTTATATGTCACTGAATGCTCTGTTACGATTTGAAAGGAGACATGGGTTCAATACTCATGTATATCAGGCTTATGTTTGTAGGGAAGTTGTATTTCATTTTTGCATTGGCTTTCATTGGGTCAGAGGGTACTTGTCAGACTGCTGAGTTAGCTCCTTGCATTCATTTTATTTGAGATCTTGGAAAAAGTATTCTTAAGCCCCTTGATCCACCATTCAACCTCTCTCCATTTATATCAATGTAAAATGTGTGCAGAAGTTTCCAAACTCAGAATGCTGATATATCCCAATGTCAGTGATTTAAGGAACTGTGCAAAAAAATGCTATGTAGTCGTCAGCCATTCTGAAGGTTACAGGTTAATCAAAAAGATCCACGCTTTAGTGGAGGCTCGTTCTTTGACAGAGGGACATGGTCAGTAAAACCAGTTACAGAATGAAGTGTTTAACCAGTTCTTTCCTGAGATTTTGTTAGGAGAAAACAGCACAGGTCTGAAAGGGCCAGATTGTTCATCATAATTCCTATAATTCTCCAGAAAGTTGTGATTTTGCTAGAACCACCTAAAAATAATTCTTATTTCTAACATTCTGACAAACCCAGAGTGCTTTTCTGCAAAATTGTCTTTCTCCCACTATTTTTCATGTAAGAGTTCTCCAGATAACCTTGAATTCCTAAAATAGATGGTAGTTCATTTAAACTGCTAAGAAGAATGCTGGTTTTCACCTACACAGATATCAGGAGCAGACCTGGGAAAATGCAAAACTTTTTTGCAAAAGCAGTAGCTAGTAGAAATTTCAAGGTATCAAACTATTCTGTAAACTCATCTAAGTTTCATGTGGTTATTCATGGAGAACCAAATGGTCTTTCTGAAAGACAAGATGCGTTGCCTTGACATTTTTCTAAATGAGAATTGCCTGCACGTATTTATTTTATGCTTGGACGTCATTTATTTAGGAAATGTTAAAAAAATGCAAGTCTGGAAACAAAGTGAAGTAATATTTTTAGTTTGTCAAATATCCAGAAAACTGAAAATTGAATTAGTCACACTACTCCTAGTGGGAATAATATAGAGTGGTAAAATTGCTCACTTGAGGAAAAAAAATAGAACAGAAAAGGGAAGTTCACGGACTACAGAAGGATTACAAGACCTCACTCCAAGCTATACCAGGTGGATACTTGCTTCCAGAAGCAAGGAGTTGCGAGGCAGAGCACAACCTCCAGCAACTCACTGAGAGTAGTTGGGTGGGCTGTAATCCAACCACCAGAGAGAGAAATTAATTAAAAGTAAATCGTAGTATTTCCTGCTGTGGAACTACATCGCTTCACATTCAGTAAGGATCCAACCTCATACTTCCTTTTTTTTTTGAAGGCTCTCACTGAGTGTTCTGGAAAAATAACTTCCATTTTTCCATGCCCGAGGCCTCTGTGCAAACTTCACAATTCTTCCTGCATCTGATCTCCTATGTTACCAACTAATCAATAGAAACTTTCAAAGAGGAGAGTGGTGCTTAATTAAGAGATTACTCTCAGGAGGATGTCAGCTCAAATGAGGAACTGCAAAAATTATGAAATGACAGCTCTTGCAAATGAGCTTACACATGTCTTGGGCAGTTTTCTGGATCCTGGTGAATAGCAGTACCCACAGAAAACCAGAACAAGACCTCACAAATCAGGTGTTCAAATCAGGCCTTTGGCTGTTTGGGCAGCCTTCCTCTTGGATGTTAGCCTAAGTGTATGTCCCAAAATTTGGAGTGAGATGCAGACCTATATAGCATGAAAGTGTCAATTCCCACTTACTGACTCAGATCCTTTGTCTGCATGACATTGTTCCACTCTGGAGCTACATATGTTGTGAGACTCTGATTCCTCGGTACCCATTCCACACTTTACCTTCTGTTTCTTAAGAATCTGGAAGCCAGTTGAAATTGGAGGTGCTGTTTGTGCTCATTGTTATATTTTACTGATCTGTATTTTTAATACTGAAGGCTAGATGAGCCACCTCATCTTTGTAAATTGATCTAAAATTTAAATTCTCTAATTATGAGCAAGTATGTGGACGGAGTCTTATTTGGATGAATTGCTACTGTACAATATCAAACAGCTTGGCTTTTGAACAAATACTAGCAAAAAAAAAAAAGGCACGACTGTAGGATTAGACTTGATGACTTTTTTGTCTGATGCCTTGAACTCCTTGTTTGTCCTTTGATAAGGAAATTTACGCAAAACTTTATCTACTTGGGTGCTGGAAGGTTCAGTTTTTTCAGGACAAAAAGGCCCAGAGTAACCCATAATAAACAAATAATATCAAATTCATTTTTGGCAAGGACAATCCAAGTTTTGTAATCTTCCTCAGACAAAATGGAAATCTACAAATGCCAGCTCTATAGTTAATGTTTTACAGACACAGGTAGCAAAGAGTATATAAGCAAATGCTTTCCCTTCAATCTCCCTAGCATTTCTGAATAATTTAGCCCACATCATAATCTGCAACCATGAAGTGGGTAACATTAATTTCATTTATTTTCCTCTTTAGTTCTGCTGCATCCAGGAATCTGCAAAGAGTTGCTCGAGGGACAGGTAAGAAAGGACTAATTAGTTGTCTTTTCAGTCTTTTTCATATCAATTTGATGACTTTAATGCAATTTCACAAACAATTCTTGCAAGTTTGATCCAAAGAGAACAGAAAATTTGATTGACTTAAAAAGAAACTGAACTAAGAAGTCTTGAAGAGATGGGTAGAATGCTCCAGGCAGTTACTTAACTGGGTGAGATGATATGCACTGGGTGGAGCAAGAATATGAATCTGCCAAGTTAATAATTTTGTGTTTGAAGAAAGAAAATTCTACTAATGCTTACTCTAATCAGACTGTAGCTGCATTCTTTTATTTGTAGTGTAGACATGATCATGTTGTTGGTTATATAAAGTACATGTTTGCTACCCCTTAACAGTAAGCTATAGCAGTAATTTTGAATGTCTGAATTAAGTATGTGCTTACAGAGGTAGCTAGTGTATTAGAATCCCCAAAATTACATGCTTGGATTCCTTCAGAGATGAGCATGCATAAGAGTTAGGTATCTGCAGACAAACAGATGAGAATGTTCATCTGGGGCAACAAAGACTTCAACGTGACCTGAAGAAAGCTCTAGATTCAAGTTCCCAGAAAAGCCATACCGATTACCTATGATGGTGTACCCGAAGATGGGATTTTACAAGTGCTCAGCATTAGCTTGATTTGTTCCAAAATTATATTAGTCCCTTAAGTATAAGAACTGGGTTAATGCTGAACATGTCTGAAAACCTGGCCCAAGGTGCCCTGAACATATTCTTCAAGGGGTCTAGCACAGCGAGCATCACTTTTTGGGGGGTTGTTTTTGTTTTTTTTCCTAGAGCACAAGAGTGAGATTGCCCATCGCTACAACGATTTGAAGGAAGAGACATTTAAGGCAGTGTAAGTGAATGCTCAGCTTACATTTTCTAATTGTTTTCCATTTCTGTTGATAACAAACAAAAAAGAGAAACTAAAACATGTTGTATGAGCTAGTGAAGAGTGTATGTCTCACCGAAACAGGGCATTGAGTTAGCATTCTTACTGTTAGTATAGAAAAACCCATAAATATTTTAAGGCCTGCAGAACTCAAAATTACTTTCTTACTCTCTGAGAGAAAAGAACTCACTGCAAACCTTATAAGAAAAAACTGGTGTTTCTTATGTGAAAAGAAAATAGGTGTGAATAACACAGTTTCAACAACCTTAGGACGGAAAGGAGTTGGGCTGGATTGAGACATTAACAAAAAGACCTCAAAACAACCTCAAAAAATAAACCTGTGACAGGTTTTCTGAGAAAATTCAGTTCTTTTCTTTTGCAACTGGTTTTGGGAACGGCAGAGGCCCCTGACAGGAACATAAATAGTTGTGAAAGAAGGCAGCCTGAAGGTAATAATTTGTAACAATGGCAAGAACCAGCTTAGTTTGTGGCACTTATGAATATGCTGGTAAAAGGGACAGAAAACTCAAATCACAGTCACTTCTGTTTTGTTTCTAATTGATTATTCAAGTCTTTTGTTCTTGGTAAGTAAGGTCAAAAATATTTTTCAGAAAGGAGGTGTGAAGAGGAAGGATATGGGATCTGGTACTATACTGTTCATGTTACTTTGTTTAAGCATTTGTGTATATCATTTTAACAAATAATTTTGACTCCAGAAGCACCTTTGAAAAGAATGACTGTTATGTTTCTTATCTCCCTGTTCCAAAATGTGCTTTGTGTTTCAGTGCCATGATCACATTTGCCCAGTATCTCCAGCGATGTTCTTACGAAGGGCTGTCTAAACTGGTGAAGAATGTTCTTGATCTGGCACAGGCGTGTTCGGCCAATGAGGACGGTCCTAAGTGCGCAAATTCACTGGTAGGCAGCTAACCCTTTGGTACTGTGTTTCTTCTCATACTATGCAGCTATGAGAATCATCCTCATTGAGGATTTATGCCTGATCCTTTCAGGTGTTGCTGTTGTCACCAGCCAATGCTCAGATTTTAGTGCTGAAACAAAGGAATTTTTTTGTCAGGTTCTGAAACTCTGCCTTTCAAAAGTGCCTAAATGATTTGTGGAGCCATGTATTGGAGCCTTAAAACCAGGTTCTGGAACATTAAGTTTAGCATTGCCTGGAAATAAATGTTATCATTTAGTACAAATACCCCAGCTGCAAAATACAAGTCTGATTCTAGGTATTCAAGTGACCCAAGCACTTGGATTTTTGCAGTGGGATGATTTGAAAAGGTATCTGTGCTAATTTAAGGTACTCAGGTAAGAATTTTTTTTAAAAAACTCCTCCAAGATCAGGTATCAAAGAAGTTTGCAGGTATGAAAGATCCCTGAATGTCTACCAGGTTCAGTCAGGCCCTTAAGCAAGTTAGGTGCTTGTGTTCTTGCGAGCTCTAACATTCAGACCAAATTACGTGACTACATCAGTTCTCCCTAAAGGTTTCCCAAGCTGATCATCAAGTAGAATATCGAATTCTTCTTCAATTCATCAGAAAATTCACTTTGGTCAGATTATAAGCAAAAGGAGATCACTGTCGTGCATGGAGTATTTTAAATAATAATTTTAAATGGTTTTTTTTCAATAAAGCATTGCAACAGTTTTGATACTGGACCACATTAAATAAAACTTTATGAAATTGTGTTGAAAACAATGGATTATTCTGATGTATGGTCTAAATCTTACCCAGTAAAAATTTATTTACTTTTCAGTCTGGGTTTTCTTTTACAGATAAATAGAATGTACATTACCCTTTCTATAAACAATAATTCTGACCCCCAGTATCTTCCTTATAGCCCTCCATTTTCCTGGATGAAATCTGCCAAGTAAAAGAACTTCGTGACTCGTATGGTGCAATGGCTGACTGCTGTACCAAAGCTGATCCTGAAAGAAATGAGTGTTTCCTGACATTTAAAGTTCCCCAACCAGACTTTGTTCAGCCATACCAAAGACCAGGTGCTGATGTGATATGCAAGGAGTACCAGGACAGCAGGATGTCACTCCTGGGGCAGTAAGAAAAATAGCCATTTTGTACTATTTAAATATTTAGTCATGCAGAAGCGGGACTCAAGGCTTTACAGAGTGTGTGGACATGCAGGCATTTGAAAAAGTTGCATATCCTCATATCAACCTCTTATCTACATGTAGAAGACAGCTGCTCAATCATTATATATTCAAAGCTCTGATCATGTTTTTCATTCCATGTTAGAATGGAATGCAACCTGCTAGAACAGGTTTTCTCATTGAAAAATGGGCTTTAAGGGATCACATTTTATAAATCTTGGGGGATTTTTTTTTTGCCTAAAAAACCACGGTGTTTCCAATATTGATTTAATAATTTACGTGCTCCAGCTCTCCACTACCCACATTGGAACTGGAAAGGATATGAAGAAAGATAACAGTAAAAAGAATAAAAATTGGCAATAAAATCCCAGTGAAATGGCCACAGATTAATTTTTAACACTCAAAATCAGAATTTTTAAGTGTTCGGTAGTGCATTTTTAAAATGCATATGTACATTAAACTAAGTGGCTAACGATATAAGGAGTTCATTCTTCCATCACTGTTACTGAGCCCTCCTTTGGAAACAGTGAGATTTAGGAGAGCATTTACCATTAGCAGGCATTATTTCAGCAAAGTAGATTGTATTTCTAAACTAGAAATAAAAGTCATAGAAGATGTAAGAGACTTAAGGCCATTTGCTGTTGCTGTTCGAATATCTAACTTGTGCTTTCCTTTTCCTTTTAGTTTCATCTACACAGTAGCAAGAAGAAACCCCTTCTTATATGCCCCAACAATCCTCGCCCTGGCTGCTGATTATGAGCACGCACTTCAAACCTGTTGCAAAGAGAGTGATATCAATGCTTGCTTAGATGAAAAGGTAAACCAAATCTTTCACTGTGGATGAAAGCTAAGCAACTGGTCTGCAACATAAAGGTTTTTTTCTTATTTTAGCAGCAATTCTCTTTAAAGCAAGAAGTGATTTTATAAGGCCAATGTTAAATATCAGTTTATAATCTGAAATTGTGCTTTCCCATGGTGGTTTTCAGTAAACTTTGTATATGGCTTCATAGAAACTAAGATGTTTAAAAAAAAAATTATATTTTGATTTTCTTTAAGTGAAAAAACAAAAGAATCAAACTGTAGATAGTTAAGCTTGTCTTTTTGTCCTTTTGCTAATACATTTTTAAGCAGCCAAAGTATCGTGTAGATGCGCTGAGTCCAAATAATGTGTATCATTTGGGATTTTTCATCTGTGGTGAAAGGCAGCAAGAAGGTGTGCTACCAAAGAGGCACTAGGGAAAGACAAATCTCACTCGACAGCCTAACATGCCCTTGCCCATCCAACATGTAGGTGTATAAGAGGTCTCTCCTATTCTTCCCCTATTTGTTGCCCAAGCAAATGGAGGAGAAAGAGTGAGAAATGGGTAGAATCCTCCTGTTCTGCAAATCTTTGTATGAAGAACTTGTAGAGAAGGGTCAGGATTGATCTAATATGAATCAATAGCAGATGATTTCCACCTAGCTTTTCTTCTTAAATAACTGTAGACAAGATTTCATGTTAACCTTGAGCCTGGCATGAGCCAAACTTTCCCTTGGCTTCAAACTCAGTCCCAGTGATTTCCATGTAATCTTGCAGTGCATTGAATGACAACTTATGGTCCTTTGAAGCCACAGGGTTTCAATGCAATTGAGGTATTTAGTGAATGTCTGCAGAAAAATTTCACCATGCCATAAGGTCTAGTGTACAGCCTAGAAGCTAGGTGCTGGTTTGTGAACTGGTTAGGGCTGCCAAAGGAATTCTCAGTTTGCTTGACTTTTCATCAGAGCTAACTGGACCAAAACCTGCTGTGTTTCTGAAGTGGGATTTTCAGATTTCCTTTTTTCTCAGTCCACTAGATGTAATCTGTTTAATGTGACAATCTGCATCCTGTTACTGTAGGCAACTGCCATTAAAGAGAAAGCCAAGAAAGTAAGTGTGAAGCAGCAATATGCTTGTGGAGTCCTCAACAAGTTTGGAGAGAGAACTTTCCAAGCAAAGTAAGTTCCAATCCATTTTTTATAAAAAGTAGGCTAGTTAACCTTAACCTGAAACTATTCAAGAAGAAAATATCAGTGTATATAATTCACATCTATATGCTGAGTTTGACAACTGCACTCATGGTACTTCTTAGCATACTTTTGGCTAAGGACCATTGTCCAACAGAAGAGACATCAGTGGAACAGTCTTTCAACACTAGGCCAACAGTGATTTCTTAGCCTATTTATTTAAATGTATAATTTAATTCTGATCAGGTTTCACTGTAAAGACTGGATGCAAAGGGGAACCTGTGTTTTCCAGGCTGATAGCAAGTAAAAGATCAGTCATGAGAGTTCCAAAGAAATGAAACCAGCTCTAGAACCAATCCGGGAGATGCAGAGTAATTTGACAGAGTATCACTAGAGATTCCAGTGCATTTAATCTACATTTTTGTCAAAGCTGTTCCGATGCCTACAGCTTTTAGTTGTAGGCATGTTGGTAATCAGCAATTAAGTTGCCAGTTTGAACCTGAAAGTAAGCAAAGAGTCAGATTTGGCGGAATCACAGTTTTTGTCAAAGGTGCGTTTTTGAGATTAAGAAAGGCTTTTGCAATTAATAAGTGGATCACCTGCCTAAGCACAAATAACTGCTTTCATTCTGTGGCTAGTCTAATACACTAATATCGACTAGCATTACCTTATTAGATCTAGTCAGCTTTGATTTAAAGGTTTAGTTAGGACTATACATGTCTGCGGTAAGTAATCTAGAGATGCTTTACAATCACTCAAGAGCAATAGGGAATTGTTGGGTGTGATTCTTACATAGACAGCTCTTCTTACATAGAACAGAGGAGTCATAATCATATTTCTCCCTATTTTAAAGGAGCTCTGGGTTACTGGTGCAGGTGTCTATGGCCTTTTTTTCTAGCCACCAGAAATTAGATGAGAAGAATGAATGATTATTTACTTGAAACAATGCTGATCTACAGTACCATAAGTCTTAGTGACTTGCAAGGTTTCTGTTTGAAATGGAGCTTTAAAGCAAGTGTATTTTCCTTCTTTTCCATCTAGTAAACTCGCTCTCCTGAGCCAGAAATATCCCAAGGCTCCATTCTCAGAAATTGTTAAAATTCTCCGTGATATTAAGGATACCTACAAAGAGTGCTGTGAAGGGGACATGGTAGAGTGCATGGATGACAGGGTAAGCTAAATATTTTTCAGAAATTTTTACATACTTGAAAAATGTTTGGGAAGACAATTTGTGCAGCTATTAATTCGCAGCCCAGGGAACCAGCACTCAACATTGCCAGAAGGTTCCTCAGCCACCGAAAAACTCATGGGCATCTCAGCTAAGTGTTATTGGAACTAGGTTTTGGACCAGTTCCAGATCTAGCCCTTTATGATCACGAGGGCAAGGAGTTGTTACTTAGAATACAGTGTGCATGGTTGAAATTGAAACATTTATCAGGGACATTGTTTGATGGAATTTACCTACTTGAAGTCAATCATAAACAAAGCAAAAAAAGCAGAGGCAAAAAGGCCACAGTTGGGTTTTTTTGCCGTCCAGTTGTGTGTGCTGTCATTAATCCAGCTCTCCTGTAGTGCAAATGATCTCTGCAGGACAGCATGCATGAGAGAATTAGCAAAACCGTGCAACAGCAACATGATTTAAGTATTGCCTGTCCAGCTGCAACTTAAACACACTTCTTACACCTGTTGGTGTCCAGTGCTGGTTTTTTGAAGCTCCAAGGTTTTACATGTTTTGTCCTCTATCAGAACTGAGCACATAACAGGACTGAAAAGATTAATCAGGCATCCTTGTAACAGGCTACTCAATGACTTTCCTTGGCTTTCCAGAGTTTGTCTTCTCAAGGTTTCTAAGATCAGGGAGGAAACCTCATTCTCCCCCGTGGCTGTGAACATCGTGCTCAATACATACAGGACATGCCCATCCCTCTGATAATTCCTTTTTGTTTTGAGACAGCTTTTCTTTAGGCAAGTGCTAAGTAAATGTGTGACCTGAGGGAAAAGGGAAGAGTCTGATAAAGAGAGAGGAGATGAATTAATCTGCCTTTAAATTATTATCTCATAGCTTGTCTGGTAATATGTTTTAATTTTGCAGGCAGAGATTGTGGCCTATATGTGCTCTAAACAAGATGTTTTCTCAAGTAAAATCAAAGGCTGCTGTGAGAAGCCGATTGTGGAACGAAGCCAGTGCATTATAGAAGCAGAATTTGATGACAAACCTGAAGGTCTTCCTTCACTAGTTGAAAAATACATACAAGATAAGGAAATATGTAAGAGCTTTGAGGCAGGCCACGATGCATTCTTGTCAGAGTAAGTAGTGCCAACAGTACACATGCTTGTATTTGAACACTCCTACATATGATCTGCTGTCTTTTCTGGACTATGGCCTTTTGCCGGACTCAAAAAACTTTCCTCTTGCGTGTTTCAAGTGCATACGCAGAAAAGAGATGACTGCGTGAAAGTCTGATGTAACTAACATAGCTTCAACCCTAGTTGAACCCTTAGCTTCACCTTCATGCTTTGAGACTGTTTCTGTTCATCATTGTCATACTTATCAAAGCTGAATTTATCAGTGCCTTTCTTTTACACAGGGGCTTTGTGCATACCCTCATACATTATCTGCTTAAGAAGTATTATGTCCTGGGGAACTATTCTGTTCCTCTCACACTTACCCTGTTGGCAGACAACAGAATGACCCCAAATTTTTTTCTAAAACAAGCAAACAGCATTCCAAGCTCATTGGCCACCTTACTTGATCTCATCTGAGGAACTGTCATTGTCAGTTACTGTGTTGTGCATGAAGAAAGCAGCATGTTATTTGGAAGCTCTCATACTCACAGCCTGTGTGTCTTTCAGGTTTGTTTATGATTATGCACGAAGACACCCTGAGTTCTCCACGCAGCTGATTCTGAGAGTTGCTAAGGGATATGAAACACTCCTGGAAAAGTGCTGCAAAACAGACAACCCTGCTGAGTGCTATGGAAATGCTGTAGGTGCAAAGCTTTGTTTACACATAACTAGAATGTTTGGTTGGTACTGATCATGAAACAATTGGCTTGAGAAGATCCTGCAGAAGAGCAGACAGAAAGCATTTTGAGAGACTAATCCCAGGGCAAGTTAGTATTCTGATGGGACATGAAGCAGTCCAGGGCCCATGACAAGGATAGAGTCTTCTCATATCACAGAGGAACTTCATTGGTCACCTTACAAAGTTTCAGATTAGTCTCACTCAACTGCCTGATGCCTCTGTCTCTCAGAAGTGATTCTGTTTGTCCTGAAGATGATTAATAGCCAGTTAGCTGAATTATTCTATGGACTCCACTGCCTGTACTGAGTATGGCTCTTCATGGATCATGGTGGAAACCTGCATGGTCAGCTCACATTGAAACTCCTAAACTTAGGCCTCCTAATCTTTAACTGAATTGCACTCAAGACACAGCACAATTTGAGTCATGAACAGCTTCGGCCAAGAGATAGAGGATGTTGCTCTCCCAGTTGACAATCCTATACTGTAAAAATATTCACCGGATTTAAACAAACAAACAAAAGCCATAGTCTATAAAGTAGAGTCCAATGGGTAATTAATTTAAATTAAATGTCAAAAATCTTGCTGCTTTTTTAACTGAATTTTTGTTAGAACTGAAAACTCACATAAAAAACAAGTCCTCCCTATGCCAGCCAGGCAACACTGAAGTGATCGGCCTTGAGAGTGGGTGTCTTCTAGCTAATAAGATTTAGAAGAGATCAAAAAGTGTATTTGTATGACTGTCACCAGGATGTCCTGCTCCAGCTTTCCTAATAAATTTATGCGTTCTTGCAGCAAGAGGAATTGAACAAACATATCAAAGAAACTCAGGATGTTGTGAAGACAAACTGTGACCTTCTCACTACGCATGGCGAGCCAGACTTCCTTAAGGCGTAAGTACTTTCTGATAAGTATTCTTGAGTGTAAACAATTATTCTGACTGCTTCGGGCAAATTTATTTGGTCTTCACTTCTATTTTCACTTCACTGGTCTAGCTCAGTAGAGCATTCTTTAAATGTGAGCAAACAATCATTTTGATATGATTTTTTCAGAATTCTGATCCGCTACACTAAGAAAATGCCTCAGGTATCAACTGATACCTTGCTTGAAATTGGAAAGAAAATGACAACCGTTGGTACTAAGTGCTGCCAGCTTCCTGAAGACAAACGCCTACCTTGTTCTGAGGGATATGTGAGTATATTTGTTTATTCTCGCTACTCATCTTGGAGATTTCTTCTGTTCTCAAAAATGTTGAATTCTGGTGAGACTGTAAACACAATCATTTTTCATAAACCTCAAGCTAAGCATCTACCTAACAGAATTTGAAGTCTGTTCATTTTTAATGGGTATGAGAACTTAAATAGTTCTCTCTGATGGCAGGTTGTGAAAATTTTAGCTAAACTTGGCTCTCCCTCAGAAAGCAAAAGTAAGTCAATTGGGTCTGTGGCAGTTTGCATTTGGAAAAGCTGAAGTCTGATTATAGCCCAATAGACAGACAATTTGCAGATTAAGAAATGCCCAACTCAAGGAACACATATATATTTAAAATTTTAAGACCGTGCCATTTCCGAGCAGGTGTTTAGATCCAAGAGGTTCCACTTCCAGCTGTGCTAGTGTGACACAAACATAATATACTTCTTCTGTTACTGTAGAAGGTGTAACTCATGTTTGTCCTTCCTCTTTCCTTCTCAGCTGAGCATTGTGATTCAGGACATGTGCAGAAGACAGGAGACCACACCTATAAATGACAATGTTTCGCACTGCTGCAGCGACTCCTATGCTTACAGGAGACCATGTTTCACTGCCATGGGAGTAGATACCAAATATGTGCCTCCACCATTTAACCCTGACATGTTCAACTTTGATGAAAAATTGTGCAGTGCTCCTCCTGCTGAACGGGAATTAGGGCAGATGAAGTAAGCTAAAAGAAATACCTTGTAGAGTAACTTCTGAACTGTTACACTGTAGGTGGGAGACAAGGAAGCTACAAAATCCCTGTTTTGTCATCTGACTGGGACTTCAGTAGCAACAGAGAGAAAAACAGATGGAACTATGTGTTTGTACTGAGCTTGTGTAGTTCAGAAGAGGCAAAATAGGGTATTTTTATCAAATGAAATCTATGTTTTAGCTAACCAGTTTCATGTAGGTCCGCTGCCAGTCCAAGTCTTTGGATTTACTTAATTAAGACAACCTACAGATCATTTCAGTAAGTTCTTTCCCACCTGTAACTGCGATAACAAAAAGCTAACACATAGTTGTGGTAGACTGGGAGTTTGGAGTCACCAACAGGCACAGGCTCCTCTAGGCAGGACAAAAAAGCCTCATAACTGAGCTGCATAGAGTGGTGTATTTTAAATTGGGAAATCAAACTACAACAGGTAGCATTAACTATGTATTGTGGCTTTGTTTTCAGATTGCTTGTCAACCTCATCAAACGCAAACCCCTGATGACAGAAGAACAAATAAAGACAATTGCTGCTGGTTTCACTGCCATGGTAGACAAGTGCTGCAAACAATCAGATATTGAGACATGCTTCGGGGAAGAGGTATTTCCTATCTCTTTTTTAAAAAAAGAAAAGTATGCAGGAAACTGGAAACTCACTAGGAAACCATGCACTATGAAAGTGGTTTTACAAACTCCTGTGGTTACTTGTCCGTGCGCTTTTACAGTAAATTTACCTGCAGAGCATTACATACATCTTAACTGTGCAGACTATAGTCACAGATTGTAGTCACTGCACAGTTTCACATGGAAGTTGTTGGAGATGATGTAGTCCAATCCTCTGCTCAAAGCAGGGCTAAATTCTAGATTAGATAAGGTTCAGGGCCTTGTCTAGAAAAGCTGAAAATTTACAAGCCATAGTTGAAAAATATTTATGTGTAGAATTTAAACTATATTTCTAGCATATGTAAACTTCCTTATTTTGCTACATATTCTTATAGAACTCTTAAGGATTACCTGTAAAAAGTGCATCTGGATCAGTTATCAAAGATGCATAGCAAATATAGATATATTGGCAGTGGGAGTCCAGCTGTTTATGTCCTATGAACAGTTCTATTTATTTTTTTTCCTCGAAAATGATCAACCACAAATAAATTAATTCATGCCACATTCACTCGTTTCTGAAGTAACCAAGAGAGAAGTTTATCTGTGGCCATATTGCTGGACAAGAGCAAAGCCTTTACAGGAAGCGTAAATGACAATTTTGAACAGCAACCTATTTAGTATTTGAAGCACAGAACTGTATTACTGACAGCTTAATATGCTTATTGATTGAATTATTTTTTATTTATAATCAAAATATTGCCTAGGTAAATATATTAGGAAGACTTAGGAAGGAATTATTTTGTCTGTAATTCACTCCAAAAGTTGATTTCTACTTTTGCAAGACTGAAAAATACCCAACATACAGGAGTGCACAGATTCTAAGGTTAGAAAGTACCATTAGTATTATCCTTTGAACCATGACACAGACACAAGTTTAAGTTTATAGAAGTTTCTGGTCAAGCACTACATACTCTGCTTCCTTGGTTTGTCTCTCACAACTGTTTGTTTTCCTTTTTCTAGGGTGCAAACCTAATAGTCCAGAGCAGAGCCACATTAGGAATTGGTGCTTAACACATGGTAGGTAACAGCAATAATGCATATTTATCAGGACATCTGTCTACCCCTCTCTGCCTACTGTTTCACTCATTTAACTTCTTCAACTGAAAAAAGCACCTAGCTTCCCTTTAACCACCAGACATTTGCTTTTTCTAACGGGTGGTTTACCATTTTGCCTGTATATAGCATACAGAATGTTGAAGTGCTACTAGTATGCTACCATTTTACAAAATAATCCTTTTTGTTTCTCCAATATAGGTTGCCAGTGGGAAAAATATGAAGAAAAATACTTCTGTATAACTTCTCCTACCCATTACCTTTTTTTCCTTTGGTATTGAATGAGTATTTCTTAAATCTCCAGTGTTTTGTCAAACCACATGCTTTTCCAGAAACTTTTCAATTCTATTACTTTGAAAAAAAATGAATAATAAATAAAAGCTTTATACATCTGCATTGGTCCTTGTCTGCTGCTGACTATTGTAAGGCAAAGTTCTACAGCGCTCCCTACACAAAATGGTTGCCATAAGTAGTATACATGGACAGAGTTTCCATATTTCTTTTCCTGTTTCTTGCTCTTGGAAAGTATGTATGGATAATATGAATGGTGGTAAGATATTTAGCCTGGCTTTAATACCCTGTGATTCAATTACAGGATCATTTTACGCTTTACTTCAGCAATTGTAATTACATAGTAAGAGAATGGACAAAGGAACTGTTCAGTCTAAATAAGATGGCTAGCAACATGCTCTTATAAAAATTTTTTTAAAAATTGTTTTTACATCAGCCACAAATCCACTGTCTCTTCATATGCAAAGAGTTGCCAACAGATTGGGTTTTAGAAACATGTTATGTCTTAAGTTGTTTTTAAAACAGCTTTGACTTCAGATATGCCTCTTGAAAAGCCCACAGTCTAAATCATGCCCTTCATTGGACAAAGCTCCTAAGAGAGAAATTTTTCGGTTCTATTCCAATAATGCTTAGTTTCGGTCCATGAACACAAACCCCCCAAATTTTCTACACTTTAACAAGGGCCCTTGCATAACCCTTGCATGGTTAAAGCACTTGCATAATAAGGCATTTCATAAGGGCAGTTTTCTTGGCCTTGAACCTCTTCATGTCCTAACTGGGAATCTTCTCCAGACCCATAGAAGTACATCCAGAATGAAACATTCAGAGGCATGGGGTTCAAAATGTAAAAGCAAGAATCATGTATCTCATTATAATTGAAAGGTTTGTACATTCAATCACTCTAAGTCATAGTTACATATTGGTTTAGAACAGTTTTTGTGATCCCAAGGCATTCACAAACTCCTCATTCAAGATTTAAAGTTTTGTAAATTTGAGCACGAATCATTCATCGGTTGCATAAGTTTCCTCTTAGTTTAAGGTAGCAAACAGTCATTATAAAGGCCATTCCCATTATCTAATTCAGCATCCAAAAAGCTGCCAGTCATTCACTGGAGCTAAGATTAACCTGCTCTAGGACAGTGTAGCTGTAGTTAATTAGGACAAGTGATACACATATTTATGTGTGTGTATGTTCATTTGAAGACAGGCAGAAAGCAGTAGTGATTTGGGTATGACTTAAATGGTATGGAATACGGGGTAGAATGTCCTTGTTTTGTTAAAAACAAGACCAGTTCTCTTTTAGTGAATTTTCATTTCAGCTAAGTTCTTCTAAGTGCCTTCTATGTAACTGCACTTTTCTGAATTTTCGCCTGCATGTTTCTTGGACACCGTGCTCTAAGACAGATAAGAATGGCCAATGGAATGCTGAAGAAGCTCATGTTTATTGCTATGACAGCTAAGAATTCTGATAACATCCCACAATTGAGAGGGGCGTGTTTGCAAGGAGGGACAGACAGAACAGGTGACTGAAACTGACCGAGTATTTCATCCCATAAGCGTCATACACCCTATATAAGAGGGAGGTCACGAGGGGCTCACTCTCTTCGGCCATGGCCGGCATCTGAAGAGGACTCTGCCAGTGGTGCCTGCAGTTGTAGGCCTGAGGCCCTGCATCCCTGAATGCAGTTTCCGGTTTGCTGTGAAGTCCCGCCCATGACTCCCGGGTGCGTGCCTTGCAGCTGCTGGAGCCACGCCAGCTCTGCCCACTACAGGAGGGGTTAAACGCTGATACCTGGGACATTCAAGATTGGGTTTTGTATATTTTGTGTATATTCTGTATTTATTAGTAGCATTAATAAAGCATTTTAAAACTTTTTTCCAACTTAAAAGTCTCCCTTCCTTATTCCTCCTTATCATCTTTCCTATCAGGAGAGGGTGGGGGAGAGATTAACAGAGAACATCTGCCACAGTTTATTGTCACCTTGCTTTAGACCTTGACAGATTTAATTGGTGGCCCATATGGGGAAAAGAGAACATATGGGGAAAGAGAAACCGTATGGGGACAGAGAAGCCGTGCGGGGAAAGAGAAACCGTGACAATGGGCTATGAAAAAACACTTAGCAAAGCTACATTGTTCCAGTTTACTGTTGAATTCTGTAAATCAAAAATTAACTCATGTGATGCAGCAGTGGTTTGACGTGAGAGCAGACATGGTAGAAAGGAAAGCCATTGCCTCCTTACTCTTCCATTTCCTTATAAAATACCTTTATAGGTTTGATAATCATAGCAATTGTGGCTAGTTCCATTGACTCATTTTTAGCAGGTAGGCCATTTTATATTCCTGCTGCTGTTTGTTTGTTTTCTTTTCCCCACCGTGTATTTCTGCCAGGTAGACATACTTGCTGACTCCCTTGTATAGATGGGACCAATTTTATGTGCCTTTCCCTCTCCAGGCAGACAAGCAAGCCCGTAAGTCTCTAGAAATCTAAGGCATTCTGAACTTTTCTGATTATAGACATGCAGAAGCTACAGACACGATTCAGTTGCCTAAAAGTAATGCCATTTGAGATGCCTTAAGTAACCTGCCTGGTCTCTGCCTGCTACTTCAGAAGGTCACAGGTCTTTTCTGGGCACAGTGCCATCCCAGTCAACCCACACACAGTATTGTGATACCCAATGGCACATCACACTCAGCTTCTATGCTCAGGGAACTGAACCCTACTGTGTGTGTTTCCATCTTAAACCCAAGAACACACAGAGGGATTGTTAGCCCATGGAAAACAAGAAAATATGTAAACTGGAAAAGCTGGCCTTTTTACTTTTTTTTTTTTTTAATTAATATGAGGAACAAGCTTTAAGTCTGAAAGGACTGCTTATGAGAGCTTCAAATGTGTTCTTTGGTTTTTTGGGGTTTTTTTATTCAGCTATAACCTTGTTTCTTACATGAAAAGCCTAAAAATTGTCAGAAAAAACGTGAAGATGGGATAAGAGCCAGTAGCCCATTGCCGTGTTAGTCTGTTTAGGAAAACAACATAATGGAGTAAAATTCTACTGAGAAACACGGTCCTTGACTAGTGAAAGCATCTCAAGCAGACCTTTACAGAAAGCTGGTGTGAAACGGAGAAATAAATTTAACGGCAGAGTCAATTATACTGTTAAGTGGCATTCTTTATTTTATCAGTGCTGGGGAACACTGGGGATCATCCTCCATAAGTGCTCCAAAGACTGGATGCTCTTGCATTGCTTATATTCACATAATTATCACATACGCATTACAATTTTTGAAAATTCTGACATACAATACATCTATACTAAGAAATAATTGATGATGTCAGTTATAATTGTTTAGTTTCTTACTTACAATACATCTATTACTTGTGAGTTAAATATAAACTAAGCACTCTGCTTCTAAACAATGTATCACTTAATCTTCTGTCTCCCTCTTGTCATGCAGAAGGATCTATAACTTGAAAAATATCCCCTTGTTTTGCAGGTGGTCAGAAAGCATTTATCTCATGTCAATTGGCTAATGATGGGTACGCCTTTTGTAACTTAATCACAGTATACGTTAATTTGGCAGCTTCTTTTCAATTCCTCCCTTTTCAATACACTTACAAATTCTTTTGCAATATAGATCTACAAAATATTATCATATCGTGTTGTGGTACAGCATAGTTCTCTATTACCTGATAACAGTACCAAATAGAACATTGTGGCATAATGCAAGTAAAAATTATTAGCATTAAAATTAGAGTTACAAGATGTATCATTTTTTGTGACTTCATGTAAGACTTCGGTCTATTCCCAAAAGGATTTGCGATTTCTCATATTTCAATACCCTATAAGACTATTGTCAAGACTATAATTCTCACCAATAATGCCAACAAAGGATATTTCGCAGTTTCAGATTCAACCTGTGAAGACATTCCTTTTAGTTCATTTTGGGCTATAATAGCTTTCACTAAAGATTAGCGTAAAATCTAACTAGGAGTAAAAGCATTTGTTACTGCTGTTACACTTTTGTTAGAGTCACTAAGATCTACACCGAGAAAACTGTGAAGCGGTAGGTCTGGTTCTGACATCTGTTTCTTATCTGGTGTTTTCTTCACTCTTGAATAGTGAATCCAGGCAGGTTGCTCTTTAATCTTGATTGCAGTAAAGGCCATCAGCAACACCTGAAATGGTCCATTCCACTTCTCTTCTAAAGGTGGATCTGAAAAAGCTTTAGCATGTCCTTAATCTCTTGGCTTAAAAGAAAAACATTTAAGTTTTCCTTGGCTTGAAGCTTTGCGCTAATTCTGAGCAGCACTAAAGGTAGTGCTTGATTTTACTTCAAATAAGCTTCTTGGCAAATTTTATTTAACTGCTGTTTGATTATATGATTCATTTTCTTTTCTACCTGCTCACTTGCTTAAGGCTTAAGGGAGTATGCAACTGCCAATCAATCTATAATGCTTTACTGACTTGCTGCACTACCTGTGCAACAAAATGTGGCCCTCTATCAGAGGACATTACAGTGGGTACCCAAAATTGGGGTATAATTTCATTTAACAAAGCTTTAGTTACTTTTCTCACTTTACTAGTTCAGCAGGGGGATGCTTCTGGCCAACCTGATAAGGTATCTGTTAAAACCAGCAAATATTGATGCCCCCCTTTTCTAGGGAGTTCAGAAAAATGTATTTGCCAATATTGTCCTAATACATTTCCCTTTTCTAATTGTTCTTATTTGTACCCTATTTACAGTATTAAGATTGTTTTCCAGACATATTTCACATTGCTGGGTCACTTGTTTCTAAATAGTATATAAATTCACTCTTACCTTTTAACCAAATCTTGGTGTAGAGCATCAGTTCCCCAATTAGTTTTGTTGTATTCTAATACAATTTTCCATAACATACTGCAATGTATACTTTACTGATGCTGGTTTGAGGAGACAGCCATCTAGAATCAGAGACATTACCTTCATATCTGTCTCTGTCTTTTTAGAAGCTTGTCTAGCAGTATAATCTGTAATCTGCCAATTTATTTCCAATTTCCTTGTCAGTGTTTCCCTTTTGATGCTCCTTGAAATGCATGATTGCAACTTTTCTAGTAACAGCGCAGCTTCCAACAATTAGAGTATCATCATGTTTAATCTGTTTTCCTTGTGCTGCTAATAAACTTCATTCTTTTCAAATGGCTCCATGGGCATGTACCACTCTAAAAACGTACTTTGAATCAGTCCAAATATTAATCTTCTTCTCTTTGGATAATTTTAAAGCTCGTGTGAGCTCAGCTTTCTGGGCAGAAGTCTTAGGAGGCAAAGGTTTAGCTTCGATTACCTTGTGGGTAGTTGTTACAGGGTACCCAGCTTTACATACTCCTCGCCTTACAAAGCTGCTTCTGTTGGTGAACCAGGAGTCTTCAGCATCCTCCAGTGGCTGTTGCTTTAAATGCAGTCTGCTGGAGTAAACAGCTTCTGTTGTTTCCAAGAAATTGTGGACCATAGGTTCTGAAACAGATCCACTAAGGAAAGAAGCTGGATTGACAATGTTAGTAGTGACAATATTAACATCATCTTGGTCGAACAACACCGCCTGGTATTTCAGGAATCTCGAGGGGGATAGCCAATGGGCTACCTTTTTGTTCCAGTATGGTTGTGACTGTATGGGACACTAACACAGTTATACACAGGATACATTAATTTGGCAGTTTCTCTTCAGGTGGAGTGGAAGAACTTTCCCCTTGCAAGTACAAGGCAAAAATGGACACTATGTGCACTTGAACCAAGGGAAATCCCCATCCGTGGGGCAAGTGGTATGAAATATCAGGCAGCATGGCTTCAAAAAGGGATTTGGAGTTGACAGCTGTCTCTGCTCTGTGGGACCACTGAGGGGTAGGCTGCAACTGGAGGAGTCTTAGGAGTACTACCAGTGTAAAGAAAACTAACCCAATGAGAGGATGACCGTCAGAAGAGAAATCCTCAACAAGGCAATGCCAGACACTTCACTCCAGGAGTCAAGGGAGAATTTGTACTCCACAACCTAAAACTGTACTAGGTTCAGACTGAGCTGTACAATAGTCAACATCTTGACACCAGTGGCTTTCACAAAGCAGCCTCAAGGAATGAGGCCTTTTCAAAAGTGCATGGTTTTTGTTTTGATAGCTGTGGGCAGATATAGGAAGTTCCCCACCTTACTCAAAAGTGCTGTGTAAGCAGGTCACAGTAACCGAAGTTTGTGTTGTGTTAAGATAACAGGGATTGTGTTGTATTAAGATAACTTGTTTTGACATTCGGCAATGGTGTTTCCCTTGGCTAGATCATCATGGATACAGGTGCCAGATAAAGACAAGGACAAGCTGTAAATGTCACCCTTTGTACTTTGTTGTGTCCAGTTCAGTTGTAGCCAACCCAACAGGGGATTTGCAACAGAGATAAAAGTAGGAGTGTTCTGCTTGGGAAGCTGGGGAGGAGGTGGGGAGTAGAAGGAGTGAGTGGGAAAGATTTTAACCTGAGGAATTGCTTACCTGATCCATGCCAGATGTCATAGGTTCGTGTTATGCTCTCATACTCACCTGGATTTGCTTCCCAATAAGGAGCATGTTGTGTTCATAACAAATATAGAATCATATGCAGCAACCTCTACAAAATATCACTCTTTTAACACTTTCACACTAAATACTGGGCTGCAGATTCCCCTCTTGATACTCAGGAACCGCTGAGTGTCAATGATTTCTTCTTTTCCCTCTCTTAGGGGGGGATAACTACTGCAATCTAGAACCTCCTGAAGGACATTCATTGCACTGTACAGGGAAAATAGAAGAGCGTCTCCTGGAAATGATCAAAAGACAAAACAAGGTTATATCAAATGAAACCATCTCATTATGATATGAAAGAAAGGATCCTACACAGAGCAAAAGCAGAAACTCGGTTCTCTTGATGAAGCCATACTGGCACCAACACCACCCTCTTGAACTAGGCTGGATCACGAGCTCCTGAAGAGAGGTGTCACTTCTTAAGTGCAAAATAGGTATCTATTTTCTCTCCTTTTTTTTTTTTTACTATAAAAAATGGCTGTTATAAAAGAAATTCCCTCTGAGATGAGCAATAGCTCCTGGAGTTAGTAGAATATTTATTTTCTACTCTGTAGGAGGAGTATACTTTGCTGCTGACATGGTCCAGGAATCAAATGGAAGGGGAGGAGTAGGGCAGGGTGGAAAACTGAGTAACAAAACTTACAGAGTACTCCTCATGCCATGGACATGACCAAAAAGCATTTTACTTGAAAGCTTGATATCCTGTACTCAGCAAGACTGAAGTAAAAGTGTGACTGTCTGCTGTATGGAGTAAGTGGGAACACTGCCACAGAGCAGTGGTGGGATGGTTGCTTTTTCCTCCTAAGCCCTTGTTGCTTAACAACATGCCTGTGAGAAAGGCACAGCTTCATGCAACTGAAGCTGGGAGAACGGTCCTGAATATGGATGAAACCTGGATCTTTTCTTACAAACTCAAGGAGTAAATCCCTCAAGAACAGGTCACCCAGGAACCCTTCACCACGTATAAACAGCAACCATGTCTATTAGGGCAATAAGATGACTTTTCATGGGGTATCAGTCACAGACTGAACCTCTTCAGGAAAACGAGATGGCTCTGTCACCCTGCAAGCCACATGGTATAACAGCCTGCAGACATTCTGGAGAGCAGCCATCCCTCTTTCAGCATCCCATCAATGGCACTGCAAAAATGAAGGGGAAGAGTAGGGGGACAAAGGGAAAGAGAAATCACAAAGCAAGAAAGGTTGAGAGTTTTATGTGAAATTATCTTGCAAAGAGAGCTATAGAGTCTGGAGCAAATGAATAGACCCTGTACGTGAAGATTTTAACCCGTATGCTTTTTAACAGGCTTTGTTCCTTCTTGTTTCTCTTTCTAGTACTACAGAAAAAAATTATCAGCATCAAAGGAGCTGAATACAAGGCAAGATTTCTAGTGCTTGACCTTAGGTGCAGTGACACTGAAGGACGGACAGCAGGACTGGCAGCCCACTAATCTGGTGAGCTTCACCAGCCCCTGTAACGGGCTAGGTCTCACAGCTGGTGCACCAGGACAAAAAAGGAGAACCATGTTTGCTACCACTAGACTTCCTTGGAACCCCTCTTGGGAGTGATCTGCATTGGACTCTCTGCCATATGCCAATCTCAGACTCCTGCGAAAAGAGCTGGTTTTTTTTTAGAGACCTGCACTGTAAAGCTGAGCTTTCTCCTGTGTTGACACGTTAGAGAGCTACATTACAAACACCCACATAGACAAGTCCTCCTGGGACATCTATCAATTTATTTCCAACGCTGAGACCATGCAAAGCACCCAGTGCACTTTCCCCAACATGCCACTCTGACACAAAACACACAGCAAATGTGTCCTCACAAGCAAATGGGATGGAGAGAAGCACTGCCAGAAAAGCAATGAGGAAAGTTGTTTCATTCCCAGCCAAGTGACTCAGAGGAACCAAAGGACAGAGGAATTTGTTGCCAACTTATGGCAGCACATAGGTGTGTGTGGCCTGGGCATGCTCCCACCTGTACAGCCAAAGGTTATCCTGTCTACTGTGCCGACATGCTTATATACCCACAGGGTAAACACTCTTGAACACAAGAACCCCAGGAAAAACAATGAAATCATATCAAAACAAGGGGCCATGCAAAACACCTAAGAATGACTAAAAAAGGGGAGAAGTCAGGCATTCTACACAAATCTTTTCATTCCCTAAAATTAAAAGAATTTGAACAGAAACCTTTTAACTAGACAAATTATGGTTTGTATTACAGCATGTATATCTTTTCAACATAGCGAAGAGGTGGCATGGCTGGGGAACAAGATAATACTTTAATTCCATGTCAAAAATGGCCTGTTTTTCATGAAACCAGTCATACCTCTCCATGGACTGACAGTCCCTGAATTTACAAGCCTTTTAAAACTTACAAGATCCGGATTACATATATAGTCAGAAAACAGGTTAAGACATGCACTTCTGGAAAATATAGCCATTCAGGCAATTATCTCCAGGTCAAGCAGAAGTTCACAAATGATTTTGATATAATTAGTCATTTGCATGGGCTGTAAAGAGCAATTCTTACCCTCAAAACTTCCTGACATTGCCAAATAATCTGTTAAATCATTTGCAGCAATGAAATGAACAACTTGGATTTCCTCCCTCTGTTGCCTCTAGGCTGTATACACCAGAAAAGGTGTGCTGAATATACAAGTAATGAAGTTGTATATAATATATTCCGTGCTACACCTTAAGCTTGAGGCACAGATCCAGCAATTGTCATACTGTCACAGGTGATCTTAAAACAAAAACTTCCAGTCTCTTCCATAAGCTTAGAATGTATGGTAAATTCAGGGTATTTTAGGAGGAGGAGCTGAGCGTAATCCCAGTTCAGAGCGATCTGAATGCCATTCACGCACAAGTGCATCAGGACAGCAAGAGGACAGAGGACTGTTGTTGACTTTAGAGCCAAGTATTTGCAGGAAGATCTCAAACATGTTATAGGAAAGTGGATTTTCTGAAGGAATCTGCAGTTAAATAACCAAATAACATGTAAAAGCTGAAATAGTTTTGGCTTTCAATGGAAAATTCTGTGTATTCAACCACAAAGCAGTTACTGGAAGATGGGGAGGAAAGACAGTAAGGTTTCCAAGGCAAGAAAAACAAAGCAGACCTGCAAAAATGAACCAGACTTACTTTGTTACATTTTTAGCATATGAAACGATACTTCCTTATTTTTCAATCCAGACATAACAAGTACTTGTTCTTCATAGCAGGGAAGCAGAACAGCTGCCACCCACCGTTCTGACAGTGACTCTGCTACCACTGTGGGAAAACATGCTCAGCAGATCAACAAGTGCAAGCTTATCAGGTGTATTTCTTGATCAACCAGGGTAAGCAAGCTCAAGTTATTACAGACAGCCCAATCACAATATTTACAGTCAGTGCTAGATGCCTTATAGACAGCACAGGCTGTTTCCATACACATCAACCAACCTCCACACCAGCTGGATTCTTTATTCTTAAAAACAGAGAATGAAACTTCCTATTGATGAGATTTTTCACAGGCCATCTGTAGCCACCTCAGCTTTACAGTATTGTTAGAGTTATTTGAACTAGGATTTTTTATGTAGGTACACATCCATCTGTGTGTATGTGTGTAAAAGTATTTATTTACTTCCATCTTTTGACACAACTGTTTACAGGAAGGAAGTGAGGAAATGCATCAGTGACCCCTCATTCTCTAATGGTCATAATTTATGTTTTTATTAACTTTCCTTGAAAAGCCAAAATAGTACATGAGATAAGAAAGGACTTAGGAGCCTTTACCGAACACATGAAGTGTGGCAGTGGCCCACAAAGACAGAGCTAAATTAGATATGGATAAAGGGTAAAGGCTTCAGGAGCAGCAATACAGTCTCACTCCTGCTCAATGGAACAAAAAAATTTAAGTAGGGAGACTTTAGGAGGGAAACAAAGACCTAGAGTATTAAAGGGCCTGTTTACAACACACCGTCTCTCCGGCATATGATCTAAACCTCATTTTTCTTGGCTGTGCAAATAAATGTTTTGAATAATGAGGGTGCAATAACCTCTAAGTTAGAGACACTCATACTGTGCAGCTTTCAGGGGAGATGGATCCACAGAAGTTACAGAAACATTCATCATTTGCAACTTACCTCATTACCAAGTTGCTAACATTTTTCTCCTCGCCCCACTTTCTTTCTTTTGCAGGTTTTTTGTTTTCTTTAGCCAAGAAACATCCAAGGGCTCCATCTTCAGATATTCACAATACTGAAATTTCTCAGTTACCAGCAAGGACCGCTTTGCCAGAAACATGGTAAATGACAAAAAGTTTGTCCTTTACATGCTAACATATTTGCAATTATTAAGAGTGCTACTTCTCACTGCTATTTCCAGTTCTCCTCTGGCCAGCCCATGCCTCAGCTGAGCAGCAACAAAAAAACCCTCCAACACCAGCAAATTCAGCCTAGATTCCCAGCTAATGTAAATTTGGATAATTACACTGCCTTCAGCAGAACTAGCTTACGCAAGCTAGGACTGTCACTCTTAATTCATATACATTTCCTTGGAATATAATTTGTTCACTTCTGTAAATGTAAAGCAACCTCTCAGACAGGGATGTAGGTTTGACAGGGTCATAAAAGAATACAGCCTAACACAGCCAAATAGACGTCAAGGCAACTTGCCACATGCAAATGGCTCTGCACATGATACAATGGAGATCATAGCTGGCAAATTCCTGATGTCCTGCTTCCCAGATCACCCAGTGCTGCCCATGGGCTGGGCTATGCTGAGGTTTGCTACCTGCAACAGGGGGGAAATCACCAACTCATGTTTCTCAACTTTTGCTGCATCATACATTCTCCCAGCAGAAAACTCCAGTATCAAAACAAGACATAATGAAAAAACCATAATCAGATAAAGTCTTGCCAGCTTCCTTTTGTCATATCTCCATCTAATATCATGAACACTAGCGTGAAAGAAGTTGTCTTCATAGAAGAGTCTATAAAGTTCCAACATGGCTCTTGCACAGCACATCTCAGTACCTGAAGATATGATAGGGAAAATAACTCCAAATATCACATCAGAACAGCTCAGAATTTTTTAAAGACAAACCTACTTAAAACTACTGAATAAGTTGAGTTCTTCCAAGTGTGTGAACTTCCTAGGAACATTATTTGTTTTAGAGTGAATGCTCAGGATTTTACAAGAATGCTACTCTCCAAGTGCAATAAGCAAAGGATGTGATTGTATCATATACATGTATTACTTGGAATCTATAGGATACCTCAAGTTGGAAGGGACCCATAAGGACCATTGAGTCCAACCCTTTGCTCCTCACATAACTACCTAAAACCAACCCAAGCTAAAAAGTGATTCACAAATTCTGTTTTCATTAGTAAGAACAGAAACAATATTGGAGCTTTGCGGAGACGTTTGCACTTTGTCGGCCCAGTTCGAGAATGATAATCTATGACCAAAGTCTATAATGAACATACACCAGCATAAACCACAGAAATCTTCCCCAAAAGATGGTAACTAACATCACAGAGAAATATCCAGTAAAAACTAACTCACCTCTCTGCTGTATAACACACAGAGGGAAAGGGCTCTAAAAGAAAAAAAAAACCAAACCACTGAGATTTTTATCATGCTGATGCTTATGGCATACTTAAAAAAAAATCACTAAAATAACTGTAGCAACTGGAATTTTTTCCCTTCAGTCTACAGTTTTGGAGTTGATTTGCTTTCAAAATTTGGAGACATTTTGACGTTAACTGTTAAAGTTGCAAATATATTGTGGGGGATATTCAGCCTTTTCACCATGACACCTTGGAAGCTGGGAGCATGAGAGAGCTTGTTCAGCAAGGAGGGATGCAAAAATATCAGGTTAACAGGTGAACTTGGGATTTTTCGGTCAACATCATCTTACGAAGGTATCTTCTGCAAGCAACCACCTTTGAACAAATTTGTGAGTAGATGAGATCAGTATGTTTGACAAAAAGCCCAGGAGTGTTTAAACTTCTTGTTTGAAGTGTGATAAGTTAAAAATGTCTATTTGTCCAGATTTCAGCGGGAAAAAAAAGGAATCTACAAGGTCCTTTCTTTGCAACAAAATTGTCAGTTCATTATACTGAGCAAATAATGTCATGTCTAATTATTATGGGAATATGCCAAAGAGCTAATGTTATATATGAAGTAAAAGGGTTTTGATTAACCAGAATGTCTTTGTGAGAATATAAAAGTAACTCTTTGCCCTTAATTCTTTCTGTCTTCCACAGGTGAACCAAGCCTACCTCAGGCCCCTGCCAAAATCTGGCAGTATGAAGTGGAGAACAATAATTTATGTTATTTTATTGGTGAACCTTACTGTAGTCAAAGCCCTGCCTCAAAGTTATCGGGAAATGGGTAAGAATACATCTCATCTTTTTACTCTGTTCTTTCCTAAAATACTGATGGCTGCAACTTAGCATGCATGCTTATTTGGTATCTCATTTTGCCACCACCTGTTCTACCCAGGTATTTTCTTATGGGTCAAAGGTATACAACAGAACTGTAGCAGTATATTTTGTGATCAACTTTAGATGTGTTGCTTCTTAATGGCTTGAGAATCTATGCAGTGTGCAGGATGGCCAGGGATTACTGAGAGGAAGTGTACTGAAGGGTAGTTTAATCCACAGGGGTGTGGTTACACCACTGATTTTACTCCAAAAAACACTGAAGTAAAGACCGCTGGTTGTGCAAGCCTCCCCCTATAGCCCATGAGGAAGCAAGACAGAGAAGTAACAAGATGGTTAGCTAAGACAAGGTTAAAAGGTGTTTTGTATGGTGCTTATTTAATCATGTGGGTGCATCATGTGCAACGATGTGGCAATGCTACGTCCACATGGTTATTCAGAGTAGCTAAGCTATTGCTCTGTATGATCCTTTGGAGGGGTGTTACTCGCTTCATCAACTACTAACCATGACCACACTTCTCACAAAGGTTAAGTGCTTAAAATGAGACAACTGAAACCCTCCAACAGTGTGTGGTTCAGATGCTTCTTTCACATTATGTATTTTTATCATTAGTCAACTTTTTTTTGTCTTTAGGACTTCCAAATGCACTAAATGGCCCAATAATATAACACACAAACAATGTTTGTGTTGTTCATCTCATGTTATCATCTCTGTTAATGCCTCCACATTACTCAGAGGGAGAAGCTGGCTTATTTCTTTGATTCGTTTGACCCTTTTATACTGATGTCAGCCCTACCAATGGAAGTGTGAGACAATAACATCTTGATTCGGGAACAGGCTCCTTATGTTAAAATTAATCTCTCAGAATATTCTCCAACAAACAAGAAACTCAAGAAATGATTGCATTTATGTTTGCCCATTAAGAAAGGCCTGGTGGCAAAGGAACGTGAACTTCAGACAGATTGGACACATTTGTTTTCCACTGGGCCAGTTCGTGGCACATACAGAAAGATGCAGCTCTGTGAATTTTTGAGGTGCTTTGCCTACCAGTGTAGTCCTCAATTTATCCCACATTTTCTGCATAGAAAAATCCTTCATCTCTAGCGAAAGAGTGGTGAAGTACACACCTTCAAATATACAAGGTTAAAAGGTGTTTTGTGCAATGTTTATTTAATCATGTGAGGTACATCATCAAAGTAGCTGAACACCCTCCAGGTTTTAGCATATTCCTCTTCATGACACTTGAGCTAGGCAGGGAAACTATATTGGCCCTGTAGGGCAGAAACAAATAGCTTCACATCAAATAGGAAGTTAAATCTAGTGCCTTCCTACCCCCAGTGCTACAACCCCAGGCCTTGAATTATCTTTCTCCCAGACTCCAGTACCAAAGAAAATTGTAATTGATGAACTATTTACTAAATATTTATTACTCAAATTATCTTCTTTTTCAGAGGAAAAACTCAGCATTGGCCAACATTTTTCTCAGCTCCAAGAGAATAATTTTAAAGCCATGTAAGTAGTCAAGGTAGAACATTTACTTGCAAATTCACTGCCACTGAACATCCCTGTGGCATTTTGTGGCACTTGGAAATCAACATGTGCCACAAGTGAAATGCTCCCCTGTTCTGCCAGCCTGAGGCAATTCCGATCTTCTTACTGTCTCACACATAGGAGTTATACAATCAGATTTAGGATGCCAGCAACAGATTTAATGCTGTGTGTTCTCCTCATAGTGCCATGATCATGTTTGCTCAGTACGTGCAAGGAGGGACATTTGGCAAAGCAGTGAAAATGGCTGAAGACATCACAGACCTTGCCAAAAGGTGTGCTGCTGCAAACAGAGACAACACCGACTGCCTGGAGCCTTTGGTAAGCACATTTATACTTCTACTGTGGCAAAGCTTTTCAGAAATGACTTGTGTTTTCAGAGCGCTAATATGCATTTTTCCAAAAATACATTAGTTAAGAAACATGACTTCCTTGTGCACTTGTGTACATATGTGTGGCCTTCCTGACTCTTTAGTTCTCCAGGCTCCCATCAATAAAGCATCATAAGCTAAGTGGAGAAAAACAAAGCCCCTCTTCTCCCCATCCCAAATATCACAGTGTGTTTTAAAATCCTTGACCTGTATCTTTCTAAAACACGTCCATAAAGCTGTGCTTTTATGGCTCATGTAACAAAATTCAGGAGCAGCCCAACTGGATATTTCTAGCAAACACGACATTTATAGGCATTTGCTCCACTCCATTAACTCACATTCCTGGGTTTTGATGGTGTCTGCGCCAACCCGCTTTTGGAGCTGGCAGAGGGAATCATGAAACCTGAATGTCAGTCTGTGTTACAGGTAATTTCTGATTTGTTAAACACACTGAAACAAACCCTGAATTAAACCAGTCCTCAGCTGAGGCACGACTGATAGCTGAACCTGAGCACTGCTACCTGATGAATAAGAAAAAAGATGCTTTTCATTGTATAAACCTGACTGTAATTAAAAAAGTGTAGATCCTGCTATGCCACAAACTGCGGTATACAAATAGAACAATTATCTTGATTGTTATAAAAAGAATAAAAGAGGTCTCAATATTGTTGTAAGTTCAGAGTGTTAGAAAATTATTCTACTTTCAAGCCTGTCTTGGCATAGTAGTATGTATCAGAGTTTGAGAAATCAGCACTTTTAGAGGTCAGTCTGATATTCACTGCAGTCAAAGCAGTTGGTAATAAAAACTGTGATCTTATGCAAGTCAGGGCTTGTTGGCTTAAAGCAGCCTTTGCACAGAACTCACAGGAATAAAATGGAATTCTCACAGAAAGTAACTTTAAAAAAAATTTTTCACAGGACAGGATTTTGCTCAATACAATATGCCAGGAGGAAGATCTTCCAAAGTTTACTGACTGCTGTGCTAAAAAGGATCCTGAAAGACATGACTGCTTCCTCTCTCTTAAAAATTCATCAGGAGACATTTCTCCTTTCGAGAGGCCAAATGTTGAAGCTGCCTGCAAAAACCATTCACAGCATCAACATTCATTAATGGGATAGTAAGTAAATAAATTATAGATTTGTTGCCTAGATATGACAGTTATGAGCCTGGAGACAGCAAATGGAGTATCAACCAAAAAGATCAGGACAAGATTCTCCATAATCTCATACTCATTTTTCTTCCTGATATGAATTATTTGCATCTTTCATCTAGCTGTAATTTGTCATTATGTGAAGCCTGTTCTGCCACCTCCTGCTTTGGATATAGGTCCAAATGACAAACAATCTGACCTGTTTCATTGTAGTCTATGTAAAGGACTCACCTGAAACCAAGGGCCTCTCTGCAGTCCTTAAAAGCCCAGCAGATATTTTGCTGCCTCTAAGCCAGAGCTGGCAGGATTTGAGACTTCAATTTCCAGGAAAATGGCAGCCCCACCGGAATTTTTCCAAGATAAACACTGCACTGCACTTACAGCTTGTTGTTATGACAGGAAAACAATCACTTTTAGTTGCTGTCATTTTAATTTACCAGCAGATGCTGCAATAACACTGCTGGCCCCAGCATGTAAGGGCTTACTCCAAAACCAAAGACATTTCTCTCTCTTGGTTTTAGTTTTATCTATGAGGTTTCCCTAAGGCATCCTTTCCTCTATGCCCCAACAATTCTTTCTGCTGCAATCCGTTATGATGAGATGATGAAGAACTGCTGCAGAAATGCTGAAGACCCCACTCACAACCTGGAGGAATGCTTTCAGAAACAGGTATTCCATCACAGGGTTTTACTTTAATAATGTGCAACCACGGAATTTCCTATGGCTATCTCCATGGGGCTTGTTTTAAGAATGCTGAGAGAGGATGTGGCACTACACACAGTGCAGAAGCCTGATTTTTCTTTTTCCTGTTGACAGCCCCATGGCATATCTCCTGCTCAGCCAACTGTTTGCACTGTGGAGACATGCCCCACATCTAACCAGTGTCAGAATTCAGAGCAAAATACCTGTAAAGGTGGAAAACAAGCAGCATGGGGAACCTGCCCTTGCTGAATGGCTGAACGTGCCTTTCGTGCAGTTTGGCTGGGCTGCCAGTGATGGCATAGTCTAACATTAGCTGATAGTAATACAAAGTGGGTCAGTCGTGCTAAATACAGTGAAATAGTGTCTAAAAGGGTTCTGGGTTCTTTACACAGAACACTTACTTAGTACACGTTTGTGACTGAATAGCAAGCCCAACAGCTAGTTCATATTGCAGCTTGGTCAGCAATTTTCTTTCACTATTGAAAAATTCCTATTTGAAAAAATAAGTCACTGCAATAGTTGTCTTTTCTTCCACTTCCATGGTCTGCATCTTGTTTCTACCAGGCACCAAAGGTGGTGAAGCCAATAAAAGAAGACAGCCTGAGGCAGGAACATACATGTGGAATCTTGAACAAGTTTGGAGAAAGGACCTTAAAGGCTCTGTGAGTCTTCCCCTTATTTATCAAACAAGGCTTCATTTTGTTTGCTTTGGCTGCAGAACAGCCACACTCAGTGCTGAGATGCAAAGGTTGTTCAGGGTTGTTACTTTGAATGCTTCCTGACTTCTTCAGCAGGCTCTATTCAGCATGTGCATTTTAAAATCAAGTGTGGGTGTTGCTGAAGGTGGCTCCACACCTGCACACATTACAGTGACCCTGACTACCAGCCTTTTAGTTTTTGTACGCTGGTCACTAGGAGCATCTGACAAGGCACACAGATTAGGAGCCCAAATCTATACATGAGAGCTATCACTGTTTCCTTACAAACCGCTCTTAGCTTTTAAAATCTAAACCCGAAGTGTGAAACAAATGCATCTCTCTATAACGCAAGTTAATGTGATTGTGAGCAAAATACAACTCATCTCAACCATTTTTGACACAAGGTTGCTCTTGTAATTTCCTGTTCACCTATCACATTTATTTTCATCATGTCACATGGAAATTTACCTGGGATCCTTAGATAACTGGAAAAAAAAAAATCACAGCTATTGGCTTCAAGTGACATTTATTTGTTAACTTCAGTGAGAGCAGGGAGAAACCATTCCTGAGCACCTTGGATACACCCCCCTCCACAGAAAAACGATGGTAGCCATCACAGTGTCGCATTGTGAATATAAGCAATACCTATTTTACTTCATTGTAGGAAGCTTGCTCAGATAAGCCAAAAATTCCCTAAAGCCGATTTTGTTACCGTTAACAAACTTGTGATGGATATTGCTAACATGCACGAGGACTGCTGTCGTGGAGATATGCTGGACTGTATGCATGATGGGGTAAAACTCATTTAATATTTATATGTTTACAGAAACTACATGCATTTTTGTAATATTTTTAGATTATTTTCTTTTCCTCCTGTAGTGTACTGATTGCTCTCCAAAACTGGAGTTTAACTCTTCACTCTAAAACCCCTGTCCATTGTCCCATTTGACTTTTTCTGTCAAGAAGTCGTCCAAAAGGGCAGAAAGATCACTTCATGACTAAATTGTCATAACACTGCTTCAGCAGATTCAGTTGCACCTCCTAGCTGTGCCACCTATTTTCTGTGTGACTTTCAGCAAAACACAGCACTTGCCTGTCCTCTTTGCTCTACTTTCTTCTAACACAGCAAATCCATTTACCTCACCACTTCTCTGTGGTGTCTAGCTAGACAGCCGACTTCTCAGCTTAGGTGGTTACCTACCACCTATCGAATGGTGAACAAGGGACTGCAGCAAATACATCAACAGGACATCAGTCATCTTCTTTGTTCTGCCAGTTGTCTGTTGCACAGGTCACATTCTCTGTCTGTAAAATGGAGTTAAAAACACTGACTAAAAAAAAAAAAAAAGACTAAAATCTGGTTACATTTCCTTCCTTCATTTTTCGGCTTTGCAGGAAAAGATTCTACACTATGTCTGCACCAACCAAGACATCATATCAAGTAAAATTAAGAAGTGCTGTGAAAAGCCTCTGCTACAAAGAAGTGAATGCATAGTTAAGGCAGAAAATGACAACAAACCTGCAGACTTGTCCCCCCACATCAGAGAGTTTATAGAAGACAAAGAAATATGTGAATGTTTTGCCCAGGAAAAAGATAGGCACTTAGCCAGGTAATGTGGGTCTTCCTCTACTCTTCCATTTTGCTATTTCTCTACTTGGGTCAAAAGATGACAGTTTGGACATTAAAGCCCAGCTCTTCAGACTCAGATTCATCTGCTCTGTGAGCATGTAGGAATGTGACACTGTGCAAGTTGATCTTTGTAAAATACCACTCAACCTTAGAAAGTATGGAATGGAAACAAATGCGGAACAGGACACAAGGGTTATCTCAGAAACAAAAATGAAGAAACACGTGAAATTTGGGTACTATCAGTTCTGATCTCAGGCCCAAAATATAGCTTTGATCCACTGTTCAGAGGGAATTCAATACCACTTGTTTAAGTCAGACTCATGTCTTGATTTCTTCAGAATGGATCCATTTTTTTTCTAGCCCTGTTCCTTTGTGCAATGAAGACTTGATCCTACCTGTAATAAACTTGAGCAAAAATGCCACAGGCTGCAACAGAAACAGCACCGAGTCCCAAAGACAGAGAATTCACTGACTTCAAATAACATACATCATTTAATAACATACATACATTTATGAAAAGTGCAGCTAATTCATTGGGCACAACTTGTCTGCAGGGTGACTGCTTCAGTAGAACTAATCTTTTCAGCGTCTACTGAGAAATAAGGTCTGTTACTGGAAATTATTGTGTTATCATTTAGACAGAATTTAAAAAAAAAAAAAAGAAAAAAGTGTAAAACCCTAAGCCCCACAAGGGTCCAAGCTATGCTCAAGTCAAGCAACACTAAGCTGGGAATGTTACATGCACAGGACTTGCAATGCAATGCTGTGCTCAGGTTCAGGGTCAGTCCCAGGCCTAGATGCTGTGCAATTCTCCCTGTTCCATGCAAAGTCAGATGAAACCATCCTGAGAGCACCTCTGCTGTCCTCACCCACCTCTTGAGGGAAGTTGGTTTGGTTTATTGCTAATTCTTGATATTCCACATATTGCAGGTTTCTGTACGAATATTCCAGGAGACACCCTGAATTTTCTGCTCAAATGCTTTTAAGAATTGGTAAAGAATATGAGGACCTGCTGAAAGAGTGCTGCAAAACTGGTTGTCCAGCTGACTGCTGCAGCAGAGGGGTGAGTGCCATCACACAACATACCGATAGATTCAAGCATGTGACCACATGACTGGTTCTGTCTACACAGGGAATATCCCTACCCCAGGTCTAGAGCGAGTACTCACAGCTCCTGTAACAAACCAAACAAATGTCACAAGGCCTGATTAATTCATGTATGGAAAAAGTAACAACAGAGCCTTTGCCATCTTCAATTGTGAAGCAATTTACCATGGATAGACAGAGATACCAGGGAAAGGGATGGAGCTAACGTTTCTGTGAGGCACTGCTCTCTTTGGGCTCCCTAGCAGTGCCAACTGCCCTCTTACAAATGTAAAAGGCACTTATTGTCTCAAACAAAGACATGGGTGTTATAAATATTTGAAGTTATGAACCACCCTGTGTCTCAGACCTTGCCTTCCCTCAGGTATACAAAATGAAATATTTCAAGGTGATTGAGGGGGGACATTTATCACATTCAGGCAGTTTAGTGGTTTCAGACTTTCTAATGGAATTAAAAATGGGCAGCATATATCAGGTGGCAGACAGTTATGGATATCCAGGCTCTATCATGAGGCAATAGGGCATTCGGCATTCCCATGATACAAAGCCTCTTCAAATTAATTTATTTTTTTCAGGAGGAAGAACTGAAGAAACATATTTATGAAACTGAAAGTGTCATGAAGACAAGTTGTGACCTTTACAAGGAGAAAGGAGATTACTATTTCCAAAACGAGTATTACTTTTTTAGACACTTACACTACTCTTATACCAGCTGGGCACAACTCAGACTGGAGTAGAGGCACAGACGTCAAAAAAGCTAGGCTAAGAGACACCACTTGAATGTTTGGACCAATGTATAAATGACCTCTAGGATTTTTTTTTCTTTTAATCTTTTTAAAGATGATATTCTGGCCTGTCACAAGTCCTCTCCTTAAACCAACTCATGAAGTAGTGAAGCGGCGACTTGATCAATCTCACATACGTGTTTCCTATTATTTTCCTGCTTTATATTATAGCTGCATTTTGAGCTGCGAGCTGTAACATAGGAGTCATAAATTTGACCAAAAGACAGTTGCTGTGCCTTTTGTAAAAGACTTTGCTCTATCCAGCTCCCGCAGCAGATGTAAATTTTTACAATTGTAACAAAAACCTAACTAGCAAAACCAGACTAGCTGAAATGTATGCTGTGCTTAAATGCAACATGCAGGCACAAGCCTACTGGAGGAACTCTGGCCATAATTTGCAATGTTAATGAGCACATGCCAAACTTAAAGTATGCAAGCAATCTCAGTGAAATCTCTGGACTGCTTGTGCATTTACAGTCAGGCTTCAGCCAGCCTTCTCTGGAGAGGTGTATTGGGCTTTCTAAACTCCCAAGCATGTCTGATCTTTAAAAGACCTTTGGAACTAGAGGTTTCCAACAACCATGGTGAGCTGCTTCTGCCCTTCTGCCTCCTGTATCAGTTGTTAAGGTTTTCCTGGCCATGATGGTTAATAAGCACAGGTTTGGTTTTTTTGGTTTTGGTTGTTTTTTTTCGTGGGGGATATTTTTTTTTGGTTGGTTGGTTTATCAAGTTAACTTTTTTGAGCTTTATCTTCTCCCTCATCTAGTCTGCCAAGAAGTCACTTCAGTTCAATTTTGCTCTTAGGGAAATGAATAACGTGAGAAAAATATATGTACCAGCTCATAGGAAGGCACACCAACATGTACCTGGCAATATTATTGTTAATTTTATTTGTTTAACCTGGTAAGAGACTGGTCAGAAAAAGGAAACTCAAACAAACATAGCACTCTTACACTTGCCTACATGAGTTTTTAAACACTAAGCTTAGTCCTGCCCTTGGATTGATGAATGTTCTGTGGGGTTTGGCTGGAGCTTTACACATGCAAAGGCAGTGACTTGCTCACTGCTGCCTGGTGGAACAAAAACCACCAATATCAAAGAAATTATCATTTCAGGCTTCTCATGAGTTTCACCAAGAAGATGCCTCAGCTAACATCTGCAGAGCTGATAAAATTCACCCAGCAAATGACTACAATTGCCTCCAAATGCTGCCAGTTAAGCCAGGACAAGCTATTGCCTTGTGCTGAGGAAAACGTGAGTATTTTTCTTATCTTTGCCTCACTTCTTGAAACTCTGCCACAAAATCTGCTGCCAGCAGAGTCTAAGGGCTTAGAGCAAGGGTAAATGAGAAAAATGTTCACTGAGCTATTGAGCTGGCCTGAAGTTTTATTTCCAGACACATGCCTGAAGTAGGCACAGTTCAGCATCTTGGAAGTTAATGCTCAAATTAAACTACATGAGGAACACGACACTGCCAGGCTAGTGCTAGGCGGTTAACGGTTATGCAGTGTGGGCCACCTGACCCTGTTCCTTCCGCAACTAATGGTCTCTTGTCCAAATTTGTAATTTCTAGATGCCTGAAGCTGTAGCGCTCTGTGAAAAGGATCAATTTTTTGTAGCTCTTCTTGAAGAATTCTCCAGGCCCATAAGCCAAAGTACTTAAAAACCTTCATCTCTTCTGTACAAGATCACACTTACAAGAACAGCCAAACATACTCACAGAAACCCTGCTGATGAAAACAAATGAAGTGCAAGCATAGTTTTATGAAAAAAATCGCATCATTTCCATGTGCAAAGGATAGTCCCTAAAACTGCATATACATATTTATTCTGAAAAACCTGGGCCATTTTTGCACTGACAAAAGTCAGCATTCAGTAGAAAAATAAACTGTTATCTATCTTACATACAAGGATTAATTTAAATGCTTAGTTATTTTTTATAACTTTACTAAGAGCAGCATGTGTTTCAGGGATTCTAGAAAATGAAACAATAAAATTGTTTTTTTCACCTCTTTTGGTAAAGCTGGATCTCGTGCTTGGAGAAATATGTAGAAGACACCTGACCAATCCTATAAACCCAGGTGTCTGCCACTGCTGTAGTAGCTCCTACGCTCTTCGGAGGCCATGCATGGGCAAACTAGAAACTGATGAGAGTTATGTGCCTTTATCATTGACTCCTGGTCTATTCACTTTCCATGACGACTTGTGTACAACTGAAGAGGACAAATTACAGCACAAGAAACAGGAGTAAGAGATGTCTGTTTTACCTGTTACCCCTGGGTTTCTTATTCTCGTCCTGGCAATGCTCACCTTTCCCTTGTGCATTCTGTCCAGCTTTTTGTTCTGCAACACAGCAATGAAAAACAGCCATACCCCTCTCAGCCTCTCTTCCAAGCTGCTTTTCTTTACTCTCATGCTGGTCCCAGTTTCTTCTACCATCTGATTCATCCTATATTTCCCTGCCTTAGAGTAGAAGAAAGTAGTTTTCAGAGGTGGGTATCTGTGCTGGTTGGTATAGACACCACCAGAACACAAGCAATAGACATCCAAAGCTAGGTCTGATAAACTTGCCCTCCCACTACCCATGATGGGAACTGCATAGAAAGATACCAGAAGAACAAGGAAGCTACTGCCTCAAGACCTGCATTACCTTTATGGATTAATTAGGGCTAATTTTCCAGAATGGGAAAGCCCATGTGTTCTTTCTCATCCCAGGCACTCCTTCCATCTCTGAGAAGCTCTAGTATTTGGTTGCCTTGGTCAGAGAGAACTAGACACCTGCCACAGTCACTGCAAGAAAAAAACCCAAACTGCTATGGCCATTGATTTATGCTGTGGTGATCCCACACTGTGCTGGACCTTCTAGAGTGGTACATTACATATAAACCATCTGCATGGTTTATTCATGGATATTCATGGTGGAATAACTCCAAAAAGGAGCATTGATATTTTATTTCTGAGGGGAATGGGATGCATCTTTGCTCCCTGCTGCAAATACTGGGGGGTGAATAAAAATGAAAAAGCTGTAGAAAGGACGTGGGCAGTAACAAAACAGGGACTGGACTTTGCAGGACTAGCATTACAGAAGTGCTTTGTGAACAACATGGTTACCTCCCACCTTAACAGGGTGCTTTGCTTTACTTGCAGAATGCTCATCAACCTCATCAAATACAAGCCTCAGATCACACAGGAGCAGCTGAGCTCCGTCACGGTGGCCTTTACTGCCATGAGGGAACAGTGCTGCAAAGAAGAAAACCATGAGGCGTGTTTTGTGAAAGAGGTACCATTTCTGTTTTCACATACATGTTCTGAATCAAAATGGAAACATGGAGTATACACAAGAGTGCTCCATTGCTTCATTAAGCAGCAAAAGCAAAGCATGATGAGACAGAATTCCTGCAGTTATATTTCCAAGCAGATATGTGTACCAGGTGAATAATCAATACAGAATTTATCTAGTTAGTCTGATATTTATATGTAGCAATGTAGAGATATAGAGCTCAGCTACACCTGTTGCTTCTGTGGAGTCATTGGGACTTGCCCTGTTGAAGGATTCAAGTCTTCCCCTGGCTAACCATTCTTAAATGAGTTTCACTTTAAAAGTTCCTCTGCACTAAGGAAAGAAGGGATATTCCAAATTGTAGGTCAAAGTGTTTTCCCTATTTCCCTCACCTCTGTGTGCCTCTTTTCTTTCCTCTGTTATTTTAGCTCACTGAACTTCATACCACAGAGCTACTTTGGCTTCTCTTTACCTTCCATTAAATCTGCTTCTCCCTACTTCTCATCTCTGCCCCTCCTTGATATATTCCTTAACTGAACTTTAACAAACCATTCACAACCCTTGAGCCTTGCTCTCTCTCTCGAAATCTTTGCCTTGTTTTGCTTTTAATGATCAAATACTGAAAATTTTCTCTTCTATTAAGAAGAAATTTCCACCTCTGAATCCACCCAAAAAGGCACATCTGCAAAGAACCATTCTACTAAATCTTCCTCATAGAATTGCATTTCAGCATTTTTCCAAGAAATACCAAAGCTTGTAAGGCAATCTGAGCTGAACAGTAAAAGCAAAACTTATATTAAACACAGTGATTTATGTATATGCATTCTGCATATACAGTGTCTGTACACAACTTGCAAAAATTATAAAACATTACTTAGTGCTGCCATACTCAGTTAAATTGCTCACATGTGCAACGTCTGATTTGCTCATGTATGTTTCGCTTTTTTTCAGGGTCCAGAACTTATAAAAAGAAGTGAAAAAATGTTGACAGCATGAAGAGCTTACATAGTATAATGGAAAATATTTGATGAGTGATACAAAGACAAATTTAACAGTGAGCATCTCTTTTCTAAACATTCATGAAGTATAAATAGGAACATATGATTTGTCTTAGTGGAGAAAGATGTTGCAGCTCTTTACTCACAAAACAAATGAAGTCACGACGGTTTACACCGGCTACAGTTCTGCCACTGTAAACAAGATAAAAGAGGTGCCTCAGAATGAAACATCGAATTCCTGCAAAGAATCTGCTGAGCTGTGGAACTGTAAAGCTCGTCTGCTCAGAGAGTTCAGCTCACCTGAACGTTAAATGTGCGTATCGACCGTATTCAGATGGGGAAGGAACCTGTACGCAAACTTTGTATGTGGTTCCTATCACTTTGATTCAAAATGATCAGTGGCATGTAAAATTTAAACTAAAACAAGTAATGCAAACCCAGATTAAGTCACGAGAGAGGGTGCATTGCTCAAAGGAAATCTGCCAGTAAGTCGAATAGATAGAAATTCAGGGTTTATATGTGGCCACCATCTTATGCTATGTAATATTATTTTTCTTAAACCAAATAGTAACAGACAAAAATAAAAGTGTTTTAAATCTTAGGCTTACAAAGCATAAAGGCAAAGGAGATACAATTTTTTAAAATCTGCTTGTAACCACTTTTAAATCATTTTTCAATCACCAAATAATTACTTTCGCATTTTTATAGCACTATCCCTGAAATGCAACACATTCATTCACTAATATGGGTTGCTCTAGGGGAGTTAGAAAGTTGCCTTTAAGCAGAGAAAAATGTTATCTTGGTCATCCTGGAGTGGGCAAGGAAGAATTGAGATGAGAAACAGGTCATGGAAAGGACAGAAGATTAAATGCCAGAACTCTTGATCAGCAGACAAATGTTCAGGGAAAGCATCAGATGGCTGCTATATTTATACTCAAGATAGCTTGACACACAAAGAGCATTTGGGTTTTTACTTTCTATTCAAATAAAAAGAAATTAGAAGGCATGTTAAAAAAAAAAATAATCAAAGCAGCAAAAGAAAAATGTTTTTTTCTGGAAACCTGTGCCTTGAAGGAGGAGATACCCAGGTATCAGATTTTCTTGGTGGATGTCCCTAGCAGTAGTTATCTGTCCTGGGTCATTGAGGGGAGCAACAAAAGGAGGTGGTCTGAGTCAGGTGACCACAGATTGAACAATTGGAGTATTCCATCCCATTCACAACTTCCTGGATATAAAAGGTGGACCCAAAGGACTCTCTCTTCTTCTGCTGAGTCTTCTGCTGCTTTGCTTCGTCTCTGCCTCTTTTCTGCCACCCCTGCAAGCCGAGGCCTCGTGGCTGTCCCTGCAGGCTGAGGCATCGTGACAAACTGAACGTAGTTCCGGTTGGCTGCAGGATCCTGCTGGACTAGCTGCTGGGAACTGCAAGACTGGTTCTATAATATTTGTTCTGCTTTATTTTTCTCTGTGTTCATTTAGTAGCATTAGTAAAACATTTTCAAATTTTCCAGCTTTCTCCTCTCTGTCTTTCTTTTCCTTTCCTCTCAAAATCACCTGTCCTTAGTGAAAAAGGAGGAGGAAGCAGGGGGCGGAAAACAGAAGGGGGGAAGAGGGTTAAGGAAAATACATCTGCTGCGGGTTTTGATTGTCTCCCCGCGATCAAACCACGACATTATCCTAGGAGCATTTGAAAATATCTGTAAGATAAAGAAACATTGTGCAAACAAATGTCCCATGTGATGCAAGCCTAGCTTAAAGTATTGTCAGAGAGAAGTTTCAGAGTCAGACTGAAGAGCTCAACCAAACTGAGTCCCATGGGAAGCCATCCTGTATATACTTCTAGGCAATATTTTCATTAAGGACAGAATAACACAAAGAAAACACAAGCACTACATTTGCAGCTCACAGAAAGATGGAGAGAGAATGATGCAACATTTTAAATGTCAAAATCATCTTGGCAAGTTAGAGAATTAGTGTAGAAAAAAACCAGCAATGTTTCATGAGAACAAATGTAACATATAACATAGGTACTATTAATCAGCTGCACAATTTCAGTACAGGAAAACTACTTGTTAAGGAGTTGTACAGATGACAATGCAGTTACGACAAATCACAAGCTAAGACTCACCACTGGTTAGCTGCTAATTCAAGTCTAACATGGTGCTTGTGTACTAGGGGTATAAGCAGAAGAAAACCAGAAGAATAAGCCATGTAATGCACTGTGCAAGTATTCTGACATCGGGCCTGTGAGAAACTCCAAGACTTGACAGTGTGAGAACAAGCGGTAGAAAAATACAAGAAGCAAGGACTGTATGCTACTTGACACATCAAGGACAGAGGGATTGATACAGGATTGATACATCAAGGACAGGAGGGTAACTTGTGATAGACCAAAAAATGCTTTTATGGCAGTAACTTTGGTGGAAACACAAAATATATCGCTTATGTAATGACCAAATTAGCAAATCAGCAAATGCTTGAGCAAGCATCATAGCAAATATAAATGCAAGCCTGAGTTTGTAATAGATGTCTCTCATTGCACCTTACCAAGAGTCCATGCCTCATTCGCTACAACGCACATATCATGTGTTCATTTTCTTCACCTCCAATAAGGACTTTGCTGGACTATTAGGACAGTTCTTGGGTACTTCACTTCTAGAAAGTATTTCACTGAAAAGAAAGCAAGGATAACAGTCAATGACCCAGAAAACATGACAAGTAAAGCTCAAATAGATTGGAGTTGCCAAGTTTAGTAAGAAAGGCTGTAGGAACTCACAGATCTTCATATACCAAAAAAAAAATTGAACCCAGGACAAAGAGCAGCCAGTCAGGGCCCAGTAAGGGGAACAAAGCACCGAGACCAACAGTCTGAAAAAGGTGGGGAGCTGAAAGCAATAGAGAAATATTTAACAAGCACTTCCCAAGTATCAGTGATAGTTTTAATACAAAAAAAATTATTAGATGACCATCTAAGGCTTCTCTTCACATTGTGCTTGCTTAGGATTTTATGTTCTGATGAAGATCAGTCTTCTGGAATTTGGGGAGGGGTTTGGGTTTTCAGCCTTTTTTTTTTTTTTCCCTCCTTTCCAAAATCCCATGATGATTTAGGATTTTTCTCACAGGGTAGCCTGGTAGTACAAATTGAGGTAAGATTTATACTCTAGTTGATGTCTTTATGGTTAACATGTTAGGGGTTGCTATTGAATTTGGAGTCTATTTCCTCCGTCACCTTTGTTTTTCATAGCTGTCTTACCCTGAATATCCAATAATGCTCTGGAATAAATTAGTCCTCTATTCTTGTCAGTATTTGTCAGAAACTATTCATTTAAATGACCACAGTATTCCCAAAGAACCAACACTGCAGCAGAGTTGCAGCTTTCACTAGTGCTTAAAACCCAGCAGACTATAGATAGTCTGTGCTACGTTCTGTAGTTATTTTCCAGAATCTTTTAATCCCAATTCAGCAGGACAAATTAAAAAAATTCAAGTATTTAACATCAGACAATGGCAAAAGGCCTCAATTCAGGAATTGTGTACATACACAGAGGACTGGAGAACCTGCTCGAAAACAGTTTCTTTTCCACATGGTCTGTGCATTGATTTTTATTATAAACTCAGACAAAGGAATTCTCTCTCATACTCCAAAATTTTCATACTTCACCTTCATACAACTACTCAAGCATTTACTGAATGGGACATACAACAGAAATAGCCTATTCTGCATTAAAAAAACAACCTAAGTACTTTTTTACTGACTCAAATGACAAACAGATGCAGCAGTACAGGCAGACAGATCTCTGTAGCACTTGCAATTTCCCAATGAGGGCGGACTGCTTCCCTGCTCCTGACCTTCAGCTACCTGAATCCTGCTCTGCAAATGAGTTCCCACTTGCTCCTTATAGTAACTTAAGCAGAAGAAAGCCAGAAATCCAGACAAACAGATCTGTCCCTAGTCTGACTTGAGCACCGTTTTCATAGTGCTTCTATATACCCAGCTGGTGCCCAAGACACATCTGGCTGCAGAGGGATGAACAACTCAATGCACAACACGGTTACAACTGTCACCTTGGAGTTTGGGTAGGACCTTGACCATGAACTACTTCAAGATGACTGAAATTTCACTTTAACTTGCAAGTACAACCTGTGATGTTTTCGTGTGAGTTTCACATCTCCTACAGCAGGTATTTGAGTGGTCCCTGGGGAAATTTCAGTGATGCATGTGTGCATATTTTTGTTGCTTCGAGGAAGTTATTATATATTTGCACCTCTATGGTATCTGTTATTTAATACCACACATCTTGACCGCTGAATTTTTGTCATCTTTCCTCTCTGTGCTCCCTTGCCCTTAATTATTTTCCTGGGCAAGATAATAGACTGCACATTAAAATGAGCCCCTGAGCACAATACCTTCAATTAGCACAGTGATATTTCATTTTTAAATTACCATACAAGTAACAGCATCTCAAGCAGTGTGATGTTTTCCACATTTGATTTATTCCACAGGATTTCTAGGCAACATTTTCTGCACATTGATTTTCCTGTCTCACAGTGTTTTTCTTGTTATCTGCATAAGCCAAAGGTAGCTGAGGCAAAACACAGATACCATGTAAAAGAGACAAGCTAATGCAGGAGGACAATTAATTGTGCACAAATTGGATTTTATTTACGTTTCTATAATTTGAGCTTTACTATTCAGCATGACTCAACCAGACAGGATCCAATAACTGGCTCCTGTACCCTGCACTGTCCAAAAATTTCACTTGTGGGGATGACACTGACCTGATGCTATCATGGCTGTGATGTTCAGCCTCTCTCACTGAACACTTCTCATTTCCACCTTCAAATATAAAACACAGGAAGCAACACAGAATCATTTTTTTCAGTAACAACAACAAATGCTGAGGTGGCCTTCCAGGACCCGACTGAGCAGATAAAACAGTATTTAGTCAGAGTTCTTGCTTTGCAGTTTGAGAGGTACTTCAGAGATAAATTCTCTCATACACGTAAGAGCCGAGTAGCTATGAAGTGGGACGGTTTCAGTTTATATTTTTCAAACTGTAGCTCAAAGCTTAGGCAAGTTAGGCATCTATTAATACCAATCTGAAGCCAGTGGGATCTCAAGATCTCTCCTGCACACCTATTTTTGTAACGTAAGTGAAAAGCCTAACTGCAATCTTAGATACGTAAATACCTTTTGCCACTTAACTCTACTGAAAAGAGTAATTAACACATTAAATTAGCATATCTGTTATCACAGTATTTTTCATATATGCTAGACTTTTGCTAATGGTTTGGAAAATGGTAGGTTTTAAAGCCTTGTGCTTTTCCCAGGAGTTTTTCCCTATCTGAAGTGTCAAGCCAGATTCAGCATCTGTCTTTTGAAGGATTTAGTGCATCTTCTTAGGTGGTTCTCAACTTGTATTCCAGAGCTGAGGCAGCATGGGTTCAGTTTCAGTTGCATAATTATCAAGAGAAGCTTCAGCACTTTAAACACCCTTGTGCTTTAAGTAATCTTCAGTCACAACACATGGAAGTAAACATGGTTACTGTCCTTTGGCAGAGGCAGTGCGTGGGGTATTCGCAATAAACCTTTCACATCAAACTGTAGTCTCTGTTTTTTGAACAGTTCGACTATGAAGGTGCTGACATATCATACTCTTCTCTTTAAGGTACCTGAGATGAAGAGAGGGAGAATGCATTTAAGTAGCACAGAATGCTGCACAAATTCAACCCAAAATTTAACATGCCAGTTGAATGGCTGAAAAATGCTGTAATTAAAGCTTTTCTGATAGAAAATGGCAATGGCTATTTACTGTTTTCTTTACATTTCCCCACCGCTTTGATTCAAAGTGATTATCAGATGGTCATTTGATAAAATTGTATAGACTCTCATTGGTTTTGACATCTGGTCTCAGATACATGTTCAGACATACTGGTGCATTTATAACTTGTACCTGTTGTGCATTTGAGCTACCAACAGAAGAACACATGCCACTTATCAGAAGTGAAGTTTTAAAGGGATGTTAAGAATTTGGCACTAATCTAGATTAAATGCTATAGCTACCTAAATAGTACCACAGTTTACTGCATTTATACTTTCCAAAGAAATACAGAGCAGCAAGTAGAAACTGGGGAACCAGTGTAAAGCTTAGAATAAAAGAAGTCCAATAGAAGTGACCACAAGGGTTCAAATTTTCTGGGAAGGTCCACCCATGTATTTGTAGTCTAGTATTTATTCTGGAATCTTTAACAGCAACAGCTCATCTGTGGATGCAGGATACAGAAAGGATTATAAATCCCACCAGGTTTCACTCAAACAGTCACAGCACAGTGCTCTAATTGCACACTGCTACATAAACCTCTTGAGCTGACCCATAACTGTAAATATTCGCCTGGACTGAAAGCAACACCACTAATTTTACCTCTATTTACCTTGCAATTGTTTGTTGAATCTCCTGTTGTTCTTCTTCATTTATTCTGTGCAGAATTGATTCCAAAAAGGGAAGATGAAATTGAAGATACTGAGCAACCTATCAAGAAGACAACAAGAAATGCACATTAGTGAGTATGTGAATTGGGAAAAACCCTGTGCAATATTAGAATTGAAGATATACATACATCACTGCTGATCTCTTCCACATCCCTGTCCATGAGAAAAAACTTGGCAATCTTCTGGGAGGGCCCCTGCAAGAGTCTGTGCAGTAAGGGAACATCTCCACTCCTCAGCTGCTTCTTTTCTGTGATTCAGAAGAAATGTCACGATTCACAGACCATATAACAGAGCCTCTAAATACCTCATGCCATCAGTAATCCTTTTTATTGGCAAAGATCCTATATTTGACTGATGGCAATTATTAGATACATATCAAGTCTCTAACACATAATTACAGGAGGATGTGGCACTTCACTTTGCTGTGCATTTTGAAAGAAATTGATATATGTGACACAAAGGAGTTGCAATTTAGGTAGCCAGGTATGCAGTTAAGAGACTGATCCCAGGCCCATCAGCTTGACCAGAACTCCCTAAACAACACTTACTCCCTAATTTTGAAACATCACTTCAACTTCATATTTTGCTATTTAAGGTACAATGCCCATCAGTTCTCTCTCCTGTTTTTTCAGGTTTTGCTTTTAATAAAGATTAAATCTCCTTCATCCTGAAGCAGCAGAATAGATGATGCTGCATAAGTAATAATTTTCCTCTACAAAATTAGTACTTTTAACCAGGCATCTGCAAATCAAGACTACAATCCAAACCATCCAGTGTCTGTGACACTACCAGCTGGAGCTTGGCATCCCACAGCTGCAGTGTGGCTGTGCAGAATATAAGTTAGAGCAGAAAAGCATCTTAAACACAGCTGTTGAATACAGGGAAAACTAAGGCCTGTTTAGCTGAACCAACCACACTCACAGCACTCAAAGCATGCAGAACAAAGTACTTACGTTTTCCTTGCCATCAGAGGACCACACATCTCTAAGGGGTCTCTAGAAAAGCCCAAAAGCCACATCATGCCTACATTGTCTGAACAAGGACAGACACCTGGGATGAATCCTGTCACTCTCAGTTAAGAGGTGCACACACACACAAAGAGGATAATTAGAGATAACGCAATCAGACAGCAATGTCTGGCTTACCTCCAGATGCATGGATAATATAAAGTGCAAATTCATGTGGACTGTTTTCTATCTGTTAAACACAAAACAACAACAACAACAACAAATCTATTCAGACTGACCGATACATGTCCCTAGCATTTCATTGGCATCAGATATTCTCTGAGATTTAAATATCTGAGTTGAAAAGCAAAGTCTGAGAGTGGGATCCCAGCAGTGGAAAAGTTAGAGGATAGTGGATTTGGGTAAGATATAAAGCTGTGCTGCCATGTTCATTTTCACTGTGCCCCACCACATCATCTTCGCTTACATTACCATATTGCCCACATCAGTAACAAACCCTCTCAGACAACAACAGATCTTTCCAGTCTTGTTTCCTTGGAACATTCTTAACTACTTCAGACAACTTCCTTTTCAGGTGACCAGCAGATTCACCAAGGGTATTAGCACTAGGGTAAAACCCTGGGATCTCTTCCTGTCCACTTGCCTACACAACCACATTCAGAAAATAGCAGTCCTCCTGAACACTTACTTTTCAACTTATTCTCTACAACTTTACAACCTGCTCAGTAATTCCATTCATTATGTTATTATTCATAGAAGCCAAATTATCCTTTTTAGTATTTCACTACCAAGTCTTACTGAACATATGAAGTCATTCTGCAACAGCAAAGTCTAGACAAGCTAAATAGAGTTATCAAAAATTGTACACTAAGCAGCTATGTAGAATAAAAATATTGGAGAAACACACAGCACTAGTGCTAAATATATATTTCTGACTGAGTATAGTCATATTAATGGAAGATGGTACCAAAGAAACCCCAAGGGATGGGGGGGGGGGGGGGGAAAGGAGACAGACAGCATGGCACTGATCTTGAGCATGATTTTTAACCCTGACTTTCTGGAGCTTTCAATGTGCCTGGATCTAACTGAACACCTACCCCAGCCACTTGGGCTATAAGATAACTCCTTTTTGTTTCAAGCAAAACAGAATTATGAGGGCCTGTCATTAGAGGGAAGCATGGCCATGTGTGTTTAACACACATCCCTTCTCTGTGCTGGGAAATGCTGAAGGTGCAGCAGCGCTTTCCCCTCCTGTGCATGAGTTTATACATTCTGTGGTTCTTCCTTCACTACCAACTATACACTTAAAATACCTCTTCTAAACTCAAATAGCTGTGAAACACTTTAAAATAAAACTGTTCCTTAAAAAAAATGCCCTGTGTGGGGGTGTTTATTTTCTATGCTCTGTTCCATGAACTATACCCTCACAGTTATTTCCTGCCTTTCACCCAGCACTGGTGTGACACAATTGATTTAATATTTCTAAACATGGCTGCACTTGCTTCTGCAACCACACAGATAGTTACCTTAAACTTTTGAAGCAATTGTTCTATTACTTGTCTTGTTCTCATCTGGCTGTTTATTCTTATTTTGGTTTCTGATCCAAAAGCCGGAGTAAAAACTGATGTCTAGGAATAAAAACCGCAGCAAAAGAGCATAATATGAAAACTCCTTTACTGAATGGCTGGGACTCAAAAGGATCTAAACCAGCACAGCTCCAGAGTAAGCTGTGGGGTATATAGCGAAGGGCCGGCAGTGTCCTCAGGAGAAGGAAACAGCACCCCCAGGATGCAGCACCACCGAGGATCCTGCACACCCTCACCCCATGCAGTGGCCATGCAGACTTGACCCATCTCTGGAGAAGACCCCAAAAATAGACCCCAGGGGCTGAGCCCAAGGCCCAGTGATGGGGGGCAGTGGGGAGTGTCTCTCTTGGCTGAGAGGGTGCAGGGGAAGTCCAGAAGCTTGCTGGACATTTTTATATGTCCCAGTAGCTAATCTCAGGTGATGAGAGACAAGCATAAACATTTGTACCTCATGGTTGTAGAAATGTCCATTAATTGAAAACCTGTGAGTTTCAACTTCTGTCCTTGCTATCATGGGGAACTTGGTCCTCTTGCGCACAGCGGCAGCATCACTGACGGCGCTGGGCAGGGTAGCAGAATCATGTTCCTTCTTGCTCTTGGGCTTCAGAGTGCAGCTTTCATAACATGGGTAACCTGGACAAAATGAAACCACATCAGCACATTGTACAGCTGCTCTCTACCCTCCTTGCCAGCACCACCACAGGAGGAAGGTTCTTGGTGGAGAGATGGTTTTTGCATTATTTTTTTAGGTGGCTGGGGGATGGGAGTGGAACAGTGCATGGGTGTACAACTAAGAGCAACAGGCTGTCTGCAAAGGCCACACTTTAACATTTTGTTCATTTCTTGGGAATTATTTATTTGGTGAAAGCACAGCCCATTATTACTGGCCATTTGAAAAGTTATCTGCACAGTAATTGTCTTCACTAACCTATCATATGCCAGTATTTCACTTGCATGCAACAGACATTTAACAGAGACAGATTTCCTTTTACTGGTAGAAAAGGTCAAATTATTTTTGCATGGTCACAGAACAAAGAATTTTTAATAAATGTAAGAGCACAGACACAAACTTTGATCAAGATTCGGCTTTTCTTCAGTAGATGACAATGTCTCCCTGCTAATACGATGTAGATCATCAAATTCTCCCCAGCGAGTCATTCCCCTGAAATACCAAACATACAGTTATAGCTAATTACTCCTCATTAACTCAGTGAATTCAATTTATCCTGTAGCCAGGCTTCACATAATACATTCCTATTGCTGTTCAAAACTTTATAGAACATGACCACAGACTTCACTGTGGTATATGGAGCCACTAATTTTTAGCTCAGATCATAATAAAACTAGTTGGGAATGTGTGGTATGACTAGGGATCCCAAATGCAACAGTCCTATTTAGAGCCTGTTGAACATTGACCATGATGTCCCTTAAATTATTTGTAGTAATTCTATATCTGTTTTATAGCAATGCCTTGGATAAACCACAGGAAGGATAGCAGGCAGGCATACAGAAAAAACACCCCCCATATATTATGGTTTAAACAGTCATAGGACACATGTCTTCACACAGATGGGGACATGAAAGATTAAGTTACCCCACTGGCCCCTCATGTTATCCTAACCATTTCTGTAGGGGAACAGGGAATTCAGTCCAGCCTATTTCAAACCCCAAGTTTCTTTATGCCAATACTTCAATAAATCATTGCATAAACTCTCTAGCAATAAGTCTTTGGCCTGTTACTGCTCTAATGGAAAATTAATATTTTTCCTAAAAATTGGTTTAAAATTCATTTCCTATATATATTCAAAACAACATTCAACTAACTACAATGAACAGGCCAAACAACAATCTCAGTTTTGTTCCATGCATTTTAAAAGTCCATTCAAGATCAAACAGTCAAGCTGCTCTGCCTACCTTAAAAAAGCATGTCAGGGCAGCTTCCCGTTTCTGTGATCATGAATTAATATTTACCTTAAGATTTAAATCTCCACCAGACATATATTTCTTAAGAAGTAAAAGGCAAAGCTAAACTTTAACTGCCAAAAAGGCCATACACACCCTGTACCACTAGACCTGGTCAAGGTAAACAAAGAGAACCAGATTTGTCTCAGACTGGAGTTGTTTGTTAGTTACTCCTGACAAGTGACATCCCTTAATGTCAACAGCAAAAGACAGGGATTTTACCGGAGCTACACTGGGTGGTAGAATTAAATCCACAATTCAAACAGGTATCACATGCAACTTAAGACAGTGGATAATTAAGAAAGTGAGCTCGTAATACAAAATTTATCAGAGAATTGTTCAGGGTAAACATTGGCTCAGCTTCCTTATTACACATTACTCAGCTTTAGCTCATCAGATGTAATTAAAAAAAAATCACTAATCAAGGTTTGGGAAATAGTGTTCAAAACACAAAGAATAAATACTCTAAGCACCTACCTCCATTTTTTTTAAGACAGGGCAAATATACCAAGTGTCAGATCAGCACAATGCAGTCTAACATGAAATGTCACGGGCAGCAGTCTGAAGAAGCAGCTGATCTGTGTGTATTTCTAAGGTGTTTTAACAGATGTTGCATGGCCAAAGCCAGTATTTGTTCCCTGGCTTTGACTTCGCCCTGAGAAGCAATGGCATCACACCTGAGGTGCCTTGGAAGGTAACCTGTGATAGACAATCACTTAGCACTAACCCTTACCTTTTACTAGGGAACAAACTCACACTTTCTGTGGACTTCAAAGTTACAAAAGAGGGTATCTGCTGCTCATCCTGAATTTTTAATTGGATAGGATGTCGGACTCCCCAAAATATCAACAAGATTCCTTCAACAAATGGTTTACTTCCTCCTTGCTGGAAAAAAAAAGGTATATAAAAAATAAGGAGTGCTGCATAATAACCAAATATTAATAGAGTGAGAACAATGGATTTCTCCTCAAATTAACAGGAATATGTTGAAATTGCTCAAGACAGAGTCCTGGAACAGGTCACCCAGAGAGGTTGTGTAATCTCCATCTATAAGGTATTTCCAAAACAGCTAAAGCTACTGCTGACCTGACCTCACTTCAGCCTTAGTATGACTTTAACCAAGAGTTTTTCCAACCAACATGTCTGCAGCTCCATGCAATTATAAGTCAAATCCTATTTGTTCTACTTGTATGACTAGCTCTTCTGAAACCTGGGTGCTAAGAAAGTAGGAAGGAGAAGAATTACTGCTGGTAAAGAAAGAAGCAGCAGTTAATGAAACTGTCCTTGTTGATGCAGGGCACTGCACCAGTCCAAACCCTGTTATCAGTCCCATTCTTGCTGACATCAAACTGTCTCAGCAGAATGAGCTGGGACAGAAAAGTAAGGACTGCCTGTTTTCAGACCATTTTCGCTCCGAATTTCTCTAAGTGTTCTTTTTGGGTCTTAGTATCAGCAGAACAAGAGAAATGCAGCTTGTGAAGGAGAAGGAAGTTCAGACCTCTAAACAAGGCACTCTGTGGTATGGGAGACAGTTCACACTTCCATCATTCCTTCAGTGCCACAGGCTCTTCTAGTCTCCACAGAAGATGCATTCCTGGGGCTATGCTTACGAGCGTACTGAAGATGTAACATTTGAGGAGAGAGTGACAGTATCTCCTTGACCAGAGTGATGGTAGTCCTGCCATCACATGCTTTTGGTTCAAGCTAAAGGGACAAGGGGAAACTGCACACTGAAGATTTGCAGTTCTACTCACTGCCAGCTGATAACATAAGATTTGAGAGGTCGCCCCCAAGAATGATTTCCTGTGATACACTAAGCAATGGGATGGTGAGGAGATCACACTTAACCTGAAACTCTCACTAGTCTGAACATACCTATTTCTACTCTATTCACAGCATCTGACTCTTGCTGTGCTGTTTTGATTACAGTGAAATACCTGTTTTATGCCAGTATATTAGATGGAGTACCTCACACTGTTCAGTATAGCTGCATTAAACATCAGCACCTATTACTGCTTTTCCTACGGTTATGCTGTGCTTTTTATATTATTTTTACATAGACCCTTACCTGATTATATGACAGCTGCAGATTTTCTTGATCAGAATAGTAAGAGTTGTAAGTCTTCAGAAGAGAACTGAGCTGCTCTCTAGAATAAAAGATCACAATGAAAAGAATAATTTTTAAACATCTCTGTCACTGTAAAATCCAGGTGATAAGTGGCAGGGTAATACTCTGTATCTGTGTTATCCAGTGAATCTTTGTAGAGGTTCGTTAATGATTAATACATGAACTTCCGGAATAAAACTTTGTCAAGATACTGGATTGCTTCTAAGTTGTTTGTTTAAAGACCTGACACACAGAGGAAATTAATTAGTCACAGTCTGATGTGACATTAACAACACTGCCCTAGAATAACTTGTACTTTGGTCTTCTGTTACAGTTACGAGGGGAAAACAAGCAGGAACAACACCCCCATGCACAAATGGTGCAACTGAAGTAGATTACAATTTCTTTTCCCCACATGATGATTTCCATGGGTTTTTTAATATTTTTTTCAGATACTCTTCTTATTTCAAAAATATCTACAGTATACTTAGACAAAACACTTGAGTTTCTTTCTACTTGAAACATAAACAGATTTGCACTAAGTCTTTGCTCAGTAGAAAAAAGATGAAGAGAACCTCTGCCGACAAGCAAGGATAAGCCCACCCATCATCTCAGATTGCAAATAGAAATTCATGATGCAATTGAAAAAAAGTAGCATAATGTTCTGCTGCAAAAACACTGCGTAGAGGCAGGAAGGCAATATGAGGCACACTGGTGCTACTTATGTTTAAAACTTAATATTTAAGACCCACCATGGGAAATAACTATGCCTGTCTCCGCCTTTCAAAAACTCGCAACACTGCAGGAGAAAAGAGTTTCAGAAAATGGTTTAAATTTGATGGCATGTCAAAAATCACCAAATTAGAGCTACTGCACAGCTGGAGTTTAACTGAATGATTGCCAAATCTCCTGGGAAATTCCAGCAGAGACTGAGCTGCTTTTGAAGAAGGAGACACACCAAGTTGACAGGGTCCAAAGAAGAGCAAGGGGAGTGATAAGTGGTATGAATCATGATGAAGACAAGCAAGTTGCAGCTCAGGTTAAAGGAGGGCTGAACAAAGACAGAATTAAGTGATGTCTATTTCAGGACCATCAAGAATGAAATGCTCTTCCCCATACCAATTAAACAGCAAACATTTAGACTGTAATTCAAGAAAGCAATTTCAACCAGCAGAGATAATTAGGCATGGGAAACAATTGCATGGAAAGGTATGCGTTCTTCCTCACAGAATAACCCTGAAGCACCAAATAAGATTAATAACCATCAAAACGGTTTAATGTACTGTCTTGCAGTGGTAAGTGAAGACACCAAGTTTGTTTCCAAATACTGTCTATTCCATGGTTTTGTCTAGTATGAGATATTATAACAGCCAAAATGTAGGCAAAACACATCTCTCAGTAAGTTCCACAGAGACTTACTGAAACTATTTAAGAGTTATGTGCTACCAGAAGTATGATTGCAACTTCTACATCAATTTTAAGTTTAAAAAAACAAAGATGAAAAAAAGAAAACACAACAAAAACTCACGCCACAACAAAACACCTCATAACCAAAAGTTGAATTCTAATGCTGTCACAAAAAAAGGGAAAAAAAAAAAAAAAATTCACACACAAGAATGATACTCAGTAGAAATTACATTTTAAATATTTCACCAGAGTTCACCGAGAACAAAGAAATAACATCAGAGGTGCAGGAATATATGGACAAAGACCATATGCAAAATATGACACACCTCCTTCTACAAGAGATATATTTAGAGAGAATGACTTCACAATACCGTCTTGGGGAACAGGAAACACTATCATGAATAGTTTCAGCAGAATTTTTAACAGTTGTTTTCCTGTAAAAGTCACAACACATCCACATCCCAGATTGCAAGGATATTATCAATGGTGACAGTGGCGCTCTTATCAGAGATTACAAACCAAATAGTGATCTCTCCCCTAGGAAGGACCAGCTTGTCAGTTGTTGCAGAGAAGACCAGAAGGATTTTTTGGGGGGGGGGGGCAGGGCAGGGCAGAAAGTTATTTCATAGCATCTCTCTGATCAAACCATGCCTGAATTTACTCAAGCTGACTGTTTAAATGCCTGCACAGTTGACTGTGTAAATTTAAAAAACAAACAAACAAACAAACAAAAAAAATCAGCATTGCTCAGAGGATCTCACCTAAGATATTAAGAAATGCCAAGAAATCAGTGCAAGAGAAGAGGAAAACGATGGATTATGCTAAGAAATGCAAATCATGTAGGTGGAAAATGCTACGTTTGATTTTAAGTGTACCAATTAGACAATGGAAGTATCTTCTCCTGTGACATTGTCATACAGTCTTAATCCAGCAGCCTACACCTTCCTCTGTGGCTTATGACACACACACTCTTCTTTCATCTTCAGCCTTTGCTGTCCACAGTCCCTTAAAAAGCTCAGGCAGGAACTTTCAAAGGGTGATGTTTCTCAGTCACCTGGTACTATTTCTATACATCCAAAGCATCTGGACAACATAGTATCTCTTAATAACACTAAGCAGAACTATATCATGGTGTGTCTCCACATGGGATACAGACCTGTAGCACCTGCTTCTTCCTTTGGGGTGAGGCAGGCAGACATCTGACAGGCTGGAGAGGGAAGTAGCGGGGGAACAGGGAGACCGGTTAACGTTTTTGTGCATGGGGTGGGGAGAATGCAGAGTGTACAAGGGAAAAAACTTTCCCTGGCATACTCTACCCATTCCTTGCTTCACTTAATAAATCAAACTTGGCAATGTGCTGTTAGCTGGTGAGAAGGGAGAATATAAACCAGGCTTTCATTCAGCAGGTAACATTAGGACAAGGGCTGCATCACTAAACTCAACAAGGTTAACTGCATTCCCTTCTAACACTCTGGATGTAAATTATTTACTTTGTTAACTTACTGCAACTCCTTAAAATATATTTTGAAGTGGCTTTATCAAGAGTGCTGGGCTCTAAACCAGAATTTTCAACATTTATTTCAAGTCGCTTTCATCTTAAATCCTAGTAACATGGGTGGTGAAATCCTTTCTTTTCATTGTGTTGGAATAGCTTATTACAGGTTCTTCATGTCTCATGAGCTATGAGGGATCATATTTGGTTCAACCCACCAAAAGTGTTAATGGACTTAGATATGAATCAGGTGCAAGCAAAATTTTGATCATGCTGGCTAAAGGTCAGCAAGATTAAGCATATCTTGGCCTTATAGGCAAAATACATAGGCAAGATAAGATTAACATGCAAGTAGGAGAGATGTAGGCTTTTTTGACCTATGTCGTGATAGACCTGCTTGTGGGATGTTTAAAACCTAGGTCTTTTTATGTTTAGGAGCCTAATACGTTTGGCAATAATTTTATTGACAGCTGTTATTTTTGCAAGCTTTTTCCAGGTAAGTTGGGTAGATCAGTTCCCTGAAGACAGATTAGGAATACATAAGGACTCGGGTCACAATCTGAGACCCATCTGTTACTCTTAGTCCATGTTGGCAGCATAGGCAAATAAAATCACAGTCTAGAAGCACTAAGTGATGTGTTAAGGGTTATCTTTGAGGCAGATGCCATTTCTCAAAGTAAGCTCTGAAAATTTGCACTTAGTTTCTCACATTGTCTAGAAAAACTTTCCAGTAACTTCCACAGAAGTTTGCACATATAAATCTTTCAGGTTTCAGTCTTGCATTAGTGCAAGCAGCTGTGATGAATCACACAAGCCATTAGAAAAGCCCTGAGGGAGAGATTTAACAGCAGCTCACACTGACTCATTTATCTTTGTGTAGTGGAGAGATGACAGAAAAGAAAAATTTGGTTTTTTTTTAGCCCCAGAATGAAGTAACACATGCACCAGCCTACTAGTTCTAGAACAAGTCTTAGTGTAACACAGCTTCACTACAAAGGCCCAAAGATGGCCCTAATCAAGATCCAGATGGTCGTCATTTCAGAGTTATGGTGCAGGAAAAATCAGCGGCTCTTGTAATCTTGCAAGACTGTTCCTCATAGCACAGCTTTTTGGCAACTGCCAAATGCAGCCATTAACGGAAGCCAAAGATAAGTAACTGGTAGAAGGACATAGTGATAAACTCAAAAAATGTAACATTTACTGCAGATTCACCGCTTTCTTCAGTAAAGAAGGTAGGATATGAGGGGTCAAGACTCCCAGTGGTAAACCACAAGAGAGCCCAAACTGTGTTTGCTCCAAATATTAACCCAGAACAATTCACCTGTGTCCTCTTCTCCCCCACCCCCTGCACATTCATCCATGGATATTTATGGCAGCTATGCTTAAAGACACAATAGTTCCACCAGCCAAATAATCTCACGTGCTTTGGTCAGCCTTTTGATCCAGCCATTGTGCAATTCCCAAAGAGCAGGCTTGCCATGTCAGCAAGATTTGCATGATACAACTGGAAGAGGAGTTACCTAACAATGGATTCAAGGTATAGATGAGGGATGATAGTCTGGAAATTCCAACGGAAGCAAGTTTGAGTGCATATCGAATACACTAGTAATTCTTGAAATGCTTATTAGTTTTTTCTTAAGGCAAAGCAGCATGAACAATGCTTTAAATCATGACTGTAATGCAAAATGGTCTCGATCGGGAGGAAAAAAAACCACACCACCACCACCACCACCCACAAAAAACCCCAGAAAAACAACAAAGACACTGGTTCATTTGGAATATTTCCAAATGCTTTTGTATGCCATACAAAAGTTGACACAGATTAATTACCCCGATGTAGAAGCAGTATGTCCCAAAGCAGCAGCAGTATAAAGAGAACAACTATTTAGGAGAAGGGAGGGGATGCGTTTATCGCCTGTCTATTTTGGGCAAAGCTCCAACACTACTCCTTAAGAAGGGAGAAATGAACAACAGTGCTCATGCTGCATATAAGAGTATCAGGATTCAGATGCAAATACCTATGGCAGAATGAGACATTTTACCCTAGGCTCCATCCCTGGGTGCATTTATGGTTTGCTTCTTCAGTGTTCCCACAGAAACATCAAAAGAGATGGAAGTGAAGCGAGAAAAGAGCCCCCTCTTCCAACTCCTGTGCTCTGGGGAACAAGGGAAAATTTAATCCCCTGAAAAAGTGATGGAACTACATGCCAGGAGAGTCAGGATTTATGGCACAATTAGGAAGAATTCCTAACAGCCAGATTTAACTGTGGAAAAGTGTCCCACAAAAGCCAGTTCAAGTGCAATTCCAAGCTTTTAAAAGAACCACTTTCACTTGCCACAGAATAGAGCTTGCAGCCTGACAGGTCTTTCTGCAAGCAAACCCTGCCATCTGGGGCTAGAGACCAAAACCCATACCTTAAACAAGTAGAGCTTGAGTTAAACACTGTAATTTATGTTCCATTCCAATAGATTTCAAAGATAGGAAGGTCTTCCCTAATATGAAATTTTATTTCAGTATCCACTAAAAGTACTGTTCTATCTAATGAACAAAATGCACAGACCAAAAGGATTAATGCTTTGTTCTTTGAAATCCAAATAAAGGGCAACTTTGTTCTGTAGATACTTCACAGAAGGCAAGTTGTAGGAACTGCTGCTATGGGCTCAGCTCCCTACAGGATCCTCTGAGTAAGTGGGGACTAGCTTGAATTAATTGTCATCAAATGTGGGGGTTTTAATCATTTACCTTGTTATGAACTTCTCCTCATCGATGGAAACAGACGGTAGATGCTGTGCTTTCATAGTCACTTTCTTCATTTATTCAGAAGAGACGAAACTCAACAAAAGGTAAAAAAAAAAAGTTACATCCACTAATGCCACTAACAAAAATATATGGTAAACACAACAACAACACTTCAGTTTGCCAAATGAAGCAGGCCCAGACACTCATGCTAAGGGCTGACTATACCATAATTTGACAACTTTGCACTTGGCATTAACACCCGAATATTTCCCACTCCTAGTAAAAAAAAGCCGTAAGTCTTTCCCACCAAGTATATCACAGTACCTTAAATCCCAAATACTACATATACCAGGGCTTTCTCAAGTAGTTTTAGGATTACTCTACAACTCAATGATTATTCTTCAGTTGTTAGTTGACTGAGACTACAACCCATTTTCTGGTTAGAATTCATTTCTAATTATGGATAGAGCATTGCCCAGCATCACACACACACAAAAAAGATGACTCGACAAAACACCCTTAAGCAAGTTTGTGGAATTAAACAAGAGGTGTTGATCATTGGCAGAGTCCTGCAGCACAAAATGAAAGCAGCTGAGATATTAAAGAGATAACAAGGTTATAATTAAAGTGATGTAGCAATATAATTTACAGATCTCCATGTAGTGATTCTAGCACACTGTGTAGGCAACAAGCCAGATCCATGAGACTCCAACAATGCATTCTTCAATAAGCTTAATTATGGAGTTTTGGCCACTTTCATTCCCCCTCAGATACTAGAAGAAAAGGCAGACTGAGGAAAGTGAAGGGACTCAGACTCAAGATTGACAACTGATACTACACTGAAAAAACCCTTCATCTCAGCCCAAGAAGTGGCTTCACTTGAGATGGGGAAAAAACAACCAAACCAACCAACCAAAATGAAAACATGAATCACACTGAAAACAATAAGATCTCTACAGACTGCATTGGAAGTGGATTATTCCACTTCTTATTTTTCTGTTGCTTGGGCATGATGACAGAGGAATCTGCCTAACAGCACTTGATGGTCTTCCTCCCTTGTGCCAGGAGACTGACTTGAATCTCATCTTACACTGCATTGGACAAAGCCTGGTCAAAGATGTCTGAAAACTGTTCTCTACAGCACTCATGACAAGTAGCATTCAGAAAATAAATTCAGAAGAGAAATTAAAAGCTTGAAAAGATCAGGGCTAGCTAAAGAGTTAGCGCCTAGCTTCTGTGCAAAAGATCCTAAACTATTGAGCTGCTTTTTTAGAAGAATAGAATCATTTAGGCCTGAAAGGAGGTTACATAAAGCTTCCATAGTCATAGATTAACAGCTTCTAAAAATATATATGTGGACAAATGAGAAGTTTTGCAGAAAAATTACTTTATACTTAACCTACAAAAGATACAGGAAGTTATTTCACAACCTCTAAAACTGAGGGCACTACCAAAATCAGCTTTATGCAAGCAGCAGGGGTTTCTAACATCCCTTCAACAGTAGTTCACCAAAAAAGAGTGGGAAGGCTCCCACATACCCCCTTGTCCTTTGGGTGACATCCACTGAGGCAAAAACATACCTGAAAGCCAAATAAGCCCAGGGACCTCTGTACAGACATGAGCTTGTATATAAGGAAGAGATTGCTGTATGCCGGGATAGTAGTATTGTTTTTTTGCCTCTGAAATGAGTTCAGTAATCATTGGCCACACCTTGAAACCTGCTTTTATGTGATTTATTAATACCTCTAACTGAATCAACTGCCTATGCCAATCTAATTGCAAAACAATTTTAGAAGATGCAGAGGAGTTTATGTACATTGGCACCTGAATAACTGGATATACACTAAGCTTCCTCCCATGTGTCAGGAAACAACATGTTCAGAAGAGCATATAGCCAAGTCACCACTATTAAACATCAAGCATCGATGCTATCAAGCTCTAGCACCGCTTCATCGCACATGGTTGCATTCTTTTCAATATAATTTGACCTTAAAATGATTCATATGAAAGAAAAAGCTAATCTCTACAGATTAAGAGAAGTGATCTTTACACACGCACTAAAAAAGGGAGATAATCACTGAACTACCTGTTCTGTTACAAAGTGAATGGCTCTCACTAAATTAGTTGCCTTAAAAACCTTAGGCGTATCTTAAATCAGCTGGTTGCCATCTAAATGAAACAAACTGGAAGACTAGTGGGTGATGGAAATAATTCTTCACCAATGCCTCCCCTGTTCTCTCCCTCTCTGGCTCATTAGCCTGGACAAATACTGACCTTTTCTCCTACAGTTGGCACCGAAGCACAAAAAAAGCTCGTTACATTTTCCTCAGTTATGTGTCCTGTTTTACTTATCAGGCTTGTATAAAACATTTCCAGACAGCCATTTCACCCTAGTGATAAAATACTTCTTTTCCATGTACCTTTCCCATCATCAGCCAGCAGGTTGAGAACACAGAGTGACGTTCCCAGCACAATTATTTGACACCAAAAATGACAGTATATTTACACTGGCGCTCCACAGATCCACAAAGCTGCCACATTTTCTACCACCTCCCAGTATTCGTTTGTTTTCCATGTCACTTCCCTGTAGCTCTTTTGAGGAAGCAAACAGGGGAAGCGATATGGGTTTTTTTCCATAATTCCCATTCATTTGAAACAACAAGAGGTGCACTAATTTTCCAGTTCTTCCAACAGCGTGTGACTGTGGCCATCTATTCACAGCTATCTCCCAGTGTGCTCAGTGTCAGACAGTTGTCTTCATCATTCCGTTAAATTGGACTAGAACCACAAAATTATCTTAGATAGGAAGACCTTGAAAGTGAGACCTTGGCTGGACTAACCTCCTGGCCTGAGAATTAACTAAGAACTGTAATGCTCAGAGGAATACTGACTGAAGCCTAAAATATTTCTGGAAGGAAAGAAAAGAAACAGATGGGAAATAGAGGAACAAACGAGAAGTGGAACAGATGAAAAAAGAGCCCCTCCAGAGGAAGTCTGCAACTATGGGAGAAATCGAGGAAAATGAAAAGGAAAAAAAGAACACTGCACAATCCCAAAGCTGCGAGAGGAGCTATAGCCTCATCAAGGGCACAAAACAAATCTCGCCAAGGTACTTAACTTTACTTTTCTATAAGATTTATATCTTTCCTAAAGTGTTTTTTCTCCCCCCCAGAAAAAGTCAAAGTGTTAGCAGAGAGGCAGATGAGAAGACCTGTTCAATTTTACTGAGTACAGCGATTTTTAAGCTATTTGCTTAAGGGGACAGCGCAGGGACAGGAGAGTGGAGGAATGATGAAGCAAGGGTAAGAGCAAACAGCTACGCAGATATTTACACAAGGATAAAAGGAGGCAACTGTAGAGGAGAGAGACACCTGACACCCAGAGTTAAGCCAAGCAGCATTTTAATTTGTATGTAACAGCCTGGACGTGCTTTTTGGTGCACCCCGATATTAAACTGCGGACTGCAGAGCTAGCAGTGTGCTGTGCAGAGCTCCTGTTAAAAAAACCTCAAATCTGAACCTCCCCAAAGATTGAGGTGTTTTTACCCAGTGCTTCCCAAAGCTGTTCCAAGAACACAGGAAATCAGAAGGTGGTGAGTGTTCTCAGTTTCTCATATAGAGAACCACAAGGCTCAGCTCTATGAACTTAGCTATCAACAACATATACATCTAATATTTTGTACAGCACAAAGAGCTTTGTGCTGTAGACACAATAGCACATATACATACCTACATGATTTTCTAAACTCAGAAGTTTCTAGTATTTAGCAAATTTTTGGACCATTCTCTTTTTCTATAAAAATGAGTTTAGGATTTATTCATAGATATAAGAAATTCAGTATCAGCAGAAAGACTAATAAAAATCATTCTCTAGTCACACACTCTGGTTATATGACTCTTCATGTCTTCTTGTTTTCAAGTTAGGTGTCCTCACCACCATTGCAAAAGTCTCAGCAAGAGTATTTACTCTGTATTTATTTTTACTCTGTATATACTCAAGTATTTACTCTGAACACTTGCATTTTCCCCACTAAAAACAAGGGTTTTTTCTGATTGTGGTTTTTTTTTTTCTTCTGCAGACTTGTTTACACTTGATTTTAAAAACTAACTGCCACAGTACAAAGCAGTAACAGCACTACAGTGTAACCCCTCTGCTCAGGCATGTTCAGAATAGGTCTTGATTACCAAAACCAAAAGTTGTTATACATCAGTGAAAATGGCCCCTTAACATTCCGAGTCACGAAGGAAGAGACAAGCTCCCTCCCTTCACACAAATGGTTATGGTAGAGCAAATCTTGCACTAAATCTATTTCAAACACTAAGTAATCCATTATTATAGTTACTTTCTATTTCAGGTTTCTTAGGGAAGATAGCTTTTACCCGCCAAAAAAGAACCAACAAGGTCACCAACATAACTTTTGCAATCACACTGGTAATTGAATGAAGGGCAGCAAAGGCTTATGCCCGTGTACACCCTTAGCAGCAGCACTACCTACTACCTGCCTATTTTAATCACAACTCTGACTCACACAAGTCACCTCAAGATTTAGGAACTTCTTTGACAAGAATTTCTGACCAAATATTTCTTCTTCCCTCCAGCACCTTAATTACCCAAAAGGAATCTGACTCAAGTTAGGGGTGACTGAAAAGAACCCTGTTTTCTACTGACACCGCAGGTTACACAGCAAGCAGAACAGCTTTGGCTTTACATTTCACTTACCTGTATATATATATATGAGCAGAGAAGAAGCAGCAGAGGAGGAGTATCACGTACCTTTCACCAAGCCCTAGAAGAGACATGACAGTATCACACTGGCTGACAGCTACCTCTGCTACTTCATGGAACCCACAGAGCTGCTAATTACTATTTTGCTTAACAAACCGGGAGTGCTAGAAACCCAGGACACTCCCCACACCTCAGTGCATGTCGGGAATATTTACCTACCCATTTTCCTTCCTCCAAGCAGCTGACAGAAACACTCCCTTAGTCATGGTTACACCTACAGGGAGGCTCCAGTTAACACTTTAATCACTAACTTTATAATGAGAGGCAACCTGCTGACTCTTAGTAATTATTTGCTGACAGGGCACACCCTGAAACATCCTGTGCCGAAAGGACTGTTATGCTTTAACCTCTTGTCTTGTCTGTTTGCTAATCCATAATGAAATAGTTTTTCTTTCTCCAGATGTACGCAGAAGTCTTTAGTGTTTAGCGGAATAACCAATACATACAATCAGATCATGCCAAAGTGTAACTACATGGATTTATAACATTATGACAGAAATTATGAGAACACATATTGATCACTTCATCACACACAGCTGTATACTCCATTTCTTGCTTAACTGTATAATACCCTTATGTATATTATTTGTTGGGCAAGAGTTGTGTCTGTAAGAGAGAATGCATCACTGCTTAGCTTTATTTGCTCAGTAGCTAACTGATAAGCAGAAGTTTAAGCTCTAAAAACTATCTGAACCAACACAGATCTTCAAAGTTCCTACTGTTTGCTATCCATTTATAGCAACCAATTTATTCATAGGATCAAGACTAAAACTGGAAGTTTTTGGGCCACAGAGATAAAAGTATGTACTGAGCTTGAATTTGCCTTCATACCTGCCATATTGTGCCATGATTTATATCAAGTTACTTGTGGTTTATATCATTTTATGTCAGGGAAAGGCAGAACAGACCTGTGAATATTTGATTCCTGCTCAGACCATTATCCTCTGGTGTAATTCTGGTGTGTCCTTCACAAGAGCTAAACTCATGGCTGTACATGCAACACTACTTGATATTAGGGATTACCATTTATGATGCAGCATTTCTAGCTCTGCACCTGAAAAACATTTACATAAGGATTTCATTGGTATATGTAACATTGAGAGGTATCTGAAAACACAGGAAGGAATCAACATATGAGATTTTTACTCAATTCACAACAGCATAGAAGCTCTGTGCTGTGGTCGGCTTGGAGTTTCACACCAAGCTCAACCTCTGGAGCTACTCCCACTCTTCTGTCATTGTTTAACACAAATCAATACATCCCAGCTTGTTAAGAATACCCAGAGGTTTGATTTTTCCTGTCACAGCTTCAGCCACTGGAGCACTCTGCCTGACACTCCTGGATTAGACAAGTGAACAGAGAGCAAGCACAGCCTGGCACCTTCAAGTCTATAAACCAAGATTTGCTTCTGACAAGTATGCCACCCTGCTGGACATGTACACCATAAAGCTGTTAGGCACCAGGAATATTTTTAGCACTGAAGACCAGGTCCTTAGCTTAAAAGAGAGCAATGTGTTATTAACCCTTCAGTGTAACTCAAGCTTCATCCTGATTCTCAAATTTAAAGGTTTGTGGTTTGGTTTGTTTGTTTGCTGGTGGTTTGTTGTTGTTGTTCTGGGGGTTTTTCTAATCTTTTTTTTTTCCCCAGGACTGATTTAAGTTTTTAGAGATGACTTTTTAAAGCTTACAAGCAAGTTTTGAAAATCCAATACTTAAATTAGTTAGATTCATGCAGAGATGTCTGAAGACAGAAATTAATATAATAAAGCAGTAAAAAACCCTGTTGTAATAATGGACTAATTTCCAGTTAAACCAGGTGGGTTAATTTTTATATCGGCTTGGTGAATGTGGATCAGATTTGGTTTTAGTTTTCATTCTCACACTTGAACAACTCCTCCTAACAGCTGAGTTCCAAACACACTTTAGTGATATGCAATTATCTGATAAGTACTTTGAGAAAGGAGACTGGGCATAGGTATCACACTGGATGTGGAGGGCAAGGAATCAAAAAAAGTTCTTTAGAGCCACAAAGCAGAAATTAGTTTATTTACTGTAAATTACAAGAAAGAGAATGCTTCTATTTCTATCACAGCAAAGTAAATAATCACATGCAAAGGGTGCATGATTATTTTCATCTTTCAGAATAAACAAAGTTTATATGCCCTGGAAACCTAACAATAAGTTACAGCCTAACAACAATCTCACCCCTTAAATGGAAGGGTAATGATAGTTTCTTTAGAACAGGCAGGGAATGTGATTATCTGTGAGTCTTTAAGGGCTGGGTTACATTTCTGGCTCCTTGCATCATTAACATTGAAATAATTTTCAGTTAATAAATAATGGGAAGTTGGAGTTCAGCTACTTCTTAACTTGGCCTCAAATCTTTAACAAATAGAATGATAAAGCTAGAAGAACATCTGAAAAAGAAAAAACTAAGAGATTTCTGATCTATCTTTATTGTACACAGTCATAATAACCAGGCTGGCCATGGCAAGATTATAAAGGCGTGCTGCACTTTAGTGGAAGTGTTTTGATAAACACAACAGAATATATGTGAGCTCACAACAGATTTCCCTGCTTTCTAGTGAGAAAGGAAATTCCTAATTTTGTTTGCAAACAGCTGTTTCTGGACAACTTCAGATCATTAACTCCAAACACAGAAAATTCTTGAAATTTCTGGACCAGATATTGCAATGCAAAGGTAGAACCTTAACTGATAAGATCTGAAATTAACAGAAAACAAGCAATCAATTCTTTCCTTTACTTTACAAACCTGACCAGGAGGTTTGTGCTGATAACTGCAACAAATGAAAAAAACCAACACAAAACACCTGACTGGATTTACCCTGAAAAGGACCTCCCATTCTTTAGCAGGATTATTTTCTGCCATCACGCCAAAGTGCCAACAGCAATATTTGTGTGCCAGGACATGCTTTGCAGACAGAACTGATAAGCATGGAAAACAGAAACTAGGAAACTGATGGTTAACTCAAATCACTAAATATGCAATGCACACATCCACTAAAATGCATTGTAATCTATCATGAGCCATAATCCTTCACATGCACCATTTTGTGAATCTTGGGGACCATCAATTTCTAAGGAATAGAAAGAAGCAGAGCTAATGTTTGCAGCAGCACAGATGCTAAAGGCTATGAGTTTTGACATCGTTTAAAGAACTGGAACTGACCTTTGCCTGCATGGAAAACAGCTTGCAGATACCACTGGTTTTACTCATGAAGACACTGTTAAAAGGGCAGGTCTTACCTAAGAGTCTAAAACACTATTAGTTATGCGTCATAGATTAGCATTGATTATATACACCCATTAAGTCATCCATTTGAAATTACAGAGCTTTATAAAACCGTATAAGAATTTTCATTGCCTAGAGCTATAAAATATTATGAAGAGCAAAACCAGGGAAACTGCCCTATCCAAAGGTGCTACAGTCATACAGCTTCACACTCCCATCAGAACTCAACCTCACACAACCTCACCACACCCAGCCAACTTACACAACACTTCTAAGTCCTAACTCCTTCGCTCACCAAGTTTCCATACCCAGATTTTCCTGAAATACTAGGTTTTCTGTGAAACACCGTTTCCACAGATTTCTGGCTGTGTATCCCTCTACATCTATGCTTTTCTGTCTTCAATACAGAAAATATTGCTGACATTCCTGTGAAAGCATGCCCACCTGCTGTAGTTGGAACTGCAAATGATCAGTTATTTATTTTGTTACCTCTACACTTGCCTTTAGATTGTGTACAAATGAGATTTGATTTGCAGTTGTTGTATGAATATTTGAGAGGGGACAATCATTGTGTCTAGATTTCCCCAATTCTCCTTATCCTACCATCACCCAAATCATAAAGGAAACTTTGGCAATAACGCTAATTACAGTATATTTTGCATCACAGACATAGGTATGCAAGTCCATATTTTCTCCACAAACTCACTGAAGAAACAGAAAATGTCTCTGCTCCACTGAAGATCAGTCCTAGAGTCACATTATAAATACATGAACCTTATACAAAAAAGTCTACCAGTGATCAGCTTGACTTTAATTTCTAATGAACACAATGCAAATTAGACATTGTTTTCTTGACGGTACTGCAGTACATGACACTGTGCAATGCAATGATTGACTCTGGCATAAGGTTTGCAGCACTATTGTAAGCCCTGTGGAAGGTGTCTGCATGTCACAGCACACAGGGGGATCTGGGAGGCTCTCTGCTAACATGTTGTCAGCGTTCACTGCCCTATCAGTCAGATTTTAAATGATACTATCTCTTTTTCCTCAGAATTTAATTTCCTGAAAATTTATACAGTTCCAAAACCTCAGATGCTCTGAAATTTTGGAGAAGAGGTTGGCAGCAAATTTTTTTGGTGTGTAAACTGCAAGATATATCTGGAAAAAAAAAAAGTTTGAAGTAAACTGCACTTCAGGATTATCACTGTTGTAGTGTTCTGCCTAAATGCAGTAATGTACTACTAAATCAAATATTCCTGCTTCATAGCAATTCAAACAGAGTAATAATTACGAGGCAAAAACCTCCTAATGTTAAATTAGCTTAATGCTAGGCTGTATATGGGTTACTCGTGACTGTCTATGTAAATACTTCAGTGGTTAAAAAAAGTAGTCTAAATTTCTAGGTATCATTCTCTTCACACCTGCCAATAGAAAGAACAATTTTTTTCACACAACATTCCGCCTTGGGGCAATAAATGGAAGTCACTTTAAGAATAAGAACCTATACTAGCCACCGTTACTAGAACTTAGAAACTTCAAGAAAATGGTAAGGATGAGAGAGAATGTGGAAACTGGATTTAGCAGATGTTTTACTGAAACAGTTTTAATAAATAATGTGCGATACAAAACTATGTGACATTATCCACCATATTTTACATTACTGTAATTTACTGGATCAAGTTTCCTGATGCCATAAAATGATGCAACACTGTCAATACTGAAGGAACATAAACTTTTGGTGTATACAGCATCATTAGGAGACCTAGAAGACTGAACCACAAATCCTCTAGAAAGAGCTTAGCACCTATAACGTGTTCTTATATTACGTGCCCAGATAAACAGTATGAAGAGCACATGCACACTTACTCCACCTCATCTATTCCAGCATCTGCTCTAGAATAAAGTCAGATTTTCTTAAAGAACCATTATACACCAGAGCTTCTCCTAGACAGATGAGGTTGTAGTTTGTCACTGCATTAAAGCACACTGAAATGAGTTTCAGTTAGCCTTACACGTGTAACTCTTTGTGCAATAAAAATGTTCAGGTTGAAAAGGAATGGCATGAGAAACAGTACTCTCTAGTTTTTGCTCTGTAATTATAAAGTGAGGCATCAGAGGCTGGTGGGCATGGAGGGAATGTGTGGCAATTGCAGTCCACCTCTGCGTCTGAGTAACCCACGCTCCTTTGCTCACAATTGCTGCAGAATGCAGACATTCTTCACGTTCTGTCCCGCTGTCTCTGTATGGCATACACTTCTTCATTGTATGCTGCTAAGCACAAGGAACTTGAGTGATACGTCAAATTGCTGGGAAGCTATAATAACAACAGTGACATCTGAGACTTAAAAACATTTTCATAACGAATACAACTTTGTAAGCAAGTAACATTCCTGAAGTGCATCATAAAAATTGGTCAGAGAAAGAACTGACTTCAATTTTGGTACTGCATTAGGTACCTAAACAGATGGTAGAGCAGACCATCTAGAAGCATCTGTAGCACTTGTTTATTAATTTGCTCTTAAAAATCTCACATGAGCACAGAGAGTACTGTGGGAGAATGCAAACCAAAAAAGACTGGGCTGACTCAGTGAGGTTCTGCCTCAGGTCTGGCTGTTTGAAGAGACATCTCTGACTCTACCCTCTGATTCTGGGACACTCCTCACCTCTGTTCACTCTTCTTGCTGAAATCACCCCCAAATCACTGATTGCTCTGGATTTTTCCTGCCCTTCTGCTGCTTTTCTATTGCAATATCAATTAACCCCTGTAGGCATTCAGCTATGTAGCATCCTCTACCAAGAGCGAATACACATATACTTACTGTGTCATATTCATATTTGTCCCCTGAGTGCCTGATTGCATGGAACACATTTTCATTCTCATTCAGATATCCAAGGCCCAGACTCTTCTGAGTGGGGTCCCGGAGCACAGTGAGCACTGCATGCTATGGGTGGCAGTTATGTGCCAGTTCAAGGCAGGGGCGATGGCATTTCAGTGGTGCTGGATGAAACAATAGTGTCTCTAATTTTGAAGTGCTAAATCTTCTCTCAGTCCTTAGCTAACACATTTACAACCTATACTAGTTTTCATGGAAATTAATTAGGCTAAAATTTGACCTCATTGTTGAGGCCATCCGAACATCTTTTTGGCCTATAAGAGCTTTGAAAAAACAAAGCCAGATGAGAATGGAACACAGAAGTATACAAAATCATTATCTGATTTGAACTATGAGCTCTGCATGTTCCTGCGTAAGGCAGCATAAACAAGTCAACAACTGCACAGCAGATGCTGAAATTCTGGAAAGATTCTTCCCTGCCTTGTTGTTCTGAGGATGTGTTTTCCAGTTTGGAATTTGATCCATCTGAAACTCATTCTCAGCCCTGCAGGCAATACCTTGCTTCTAGCCAGTACACATGTCCTTACAAGTGAAGAATCTGAACAAGCTGCTCCCTGGAAATGCAAATGCAGCCTCTGGGATGGTGGTGTCCTAGCTTCCACAGCACATGCTGCACAGTGGAAATGTACCGTGCTTGCAGGAGGAAATCCTCCCCTCAGGAAGCCATGGACTGCTGGATGAGGAAGGCACTCTCTAATAGGAGGAAGTTCAGTCTTTAGGACTGCAAGCTGAACAGCATGCTCACCCAGGTCTGTGTGGAGAGCACAGGTTATAACAGGTGCAGGAATGGAAATAATTTCAGGCATGAAATATCATGCTGAAGTTGTTGCAGAAACGAGAAGCAGCTATTACTGGAGGCATAGGGACAGGGAGCTGAATGCTTCTCTCCCAGAGCACCTGGTAGCTGCACAGATCCTCTGGAGCTCCTTTGCACTTCTGTAGTAGTTAGTTCAATACTGCTGCAAGAGTTGGCACTGAATTTTTATGCCTTCATTTACAACAACAAACTTCAGAATTTCAGATACTTTTGTGAAAAATTAAGGAATACCAAGTGAAATACCCTAAATTTGAAGGCTCAGAGATCAATGACCATTTTTACAAGATTGATGTGAGTGTTCAAGCTTGGCACCACTCTCTTGGCATCCATCACAGATTTGTACTTAAATGACAATGTTTTTCAAAGAGGCACAATCCTTTGTCTCTGCTGTTCACAGACTGCTGCCTTTGTTACCTGAAATTTCAAAAGTGACATTCTTCTGGGGTTGGATCCTTTTGCTTCCTCAACCCCACACCAATGAGCAAGGCCCCGCCAAGTGCAGGATATGCTTTTTCCTAGCATAATAGACTTCATACAAGAATGACACATGCATAACTGCTGTAAAATGAAAAGTAGAAGCTCTTTCAATGTCTGTACTCTGAGGGTAATTTACCTTAATTATCCTGATTTGCCTCCTCTGGAACCTGCCCCCACTGACCCCCACATACAGGCCCATGACTCTATTTAAGCTCAGCCTTACAAGAGTTGCCCTTTTTTTGAGCTGTATTGTAAAAGTGTTGGTCTCTGTCTCAGCTGTTAATACATCTGTGTCTGACTATAGATGCTACCAATCCTGATCTATGGACTGTTTTGTTCTCTTGTCCCTCTAGACTTGAAGGACAGTCACCGGATGATCTGGTTGTAACCTGGGAGTTCACTTTTTGGCTTTATTTTGGTCTGCTTTGATCACCATGACTTTGCCTGGTACTTGGACTCATGGTTGAACATGGCTGTAGTCTTTGGCTCTGCTCAGCTTGCCTTGCTAAGGCACTAAGGGATATTTTTACCAAGTAAGGTGACAAAGGCCTCTGCTGAGCAGCTAAAATGCTGCCAGGAAAGTAGCAGGGTAGGATGCCTGCCAGGGCTAGCTGGGTTTGGGCTGCTGGTAGGCTGCAGCCCAATATGGTTAAGCTTGCACTGGCCCCTGCTGGCTTCTGCAGCAAAATGTGCACCAGAGACCCAACATGAGTCATGATTACTCCTGCTCTGCTTCATCTCTGAGCACAACTGAGGCTGCTGTGCCAGACACTGTACCTAAGACACAGCTACTGACAGATCTTTATTTACCTTTTTTTTTTAACTACAAAAAGTAAACACAATGGCAAATGTAGTTAAAAAGGACTGAGCTAAAATACTGAAATCCTCATGCCTCAGGTTGTATCCAGGAACTTAGATCTATGGTCCAATTGCACATCACTGCAGCACTTAATTTTTATAAGCTGCTAGGGCCTCTACAGAGCAAAAATAATTTTAATAATGTTGTTAAAATATTTTCTGTAGTAGAGTAATTTTTTAAATTAATGCCATATCTGTTTAAACACTGATGCCTGGAACTAAAATTTCATAACTTCAAATGTCTTGCAAAATGTATAATTTAATATTCAATTTACCAGCTGAAATGAAACTAAAATGGCACTTGGATTTTGTCAGAAGTTCTCATGAACATAAAAATAATTTCTGCCAGCTCTCACTTACCTGATCTATTCTGATCTCTTCTGATTTTCTTCTGCTCCTGTTTCCACCAAGTCTGTTTCCTGTAAAACACGTTATTGCAAGCCTTCCCTACTGCATCAACTGAATAAACATTGTTGCATTAAAAGTTCTATGTAATAATGATATACTAATGAATATTATTTGATATGCTGACCATTTATCTTACATTGGGCTTATTCCTTAGTACTTTACCTTTTCTTGACTCTTCAGGCAATAAATGCTCCCAACTACACAGCTTTTGTCATAGTCTCTAAAGAACCAAAAAGAAATCAGCATTCCAATAGAAACACTAATACTAATAATTATATCTAACTGAAGCCAATAACATTATAATTCAGGAAAACCTGTAACTCTAGGATAATCAGGATACAGTGGAGTGGAAGTACCAAAAGGTGGTGTAGGCCCAGGGAGGAGCCTATTTGGCTGACAGAATTTGCCTTGACAAAAGTTTGTATTTAACTTGGCAAAGCTGAAAGAGATTTACTCTCCCACTGGCAGAGGAGACCTGTCAGCATTTGTGTAGCAAAGTTTAACACTTATGAGAATGCTTCACTGACCCTGGATGGCAGAAAAAAATAACTGTTAAATTTATGCTGGAAAGATGTTTTAAGAGCCTGTACGATTAAATAGTGGTAAGGAGGCTATTGGAATGGAAGGTAGATGCCAAGGTTTAAGGAATGGTCAAATGAAGAAAAGATGAAAGGAATACCATTCTGGCATGCTACATGTGGAGATAAAGCACAAAGATACTAAATTTCTCATTTACACCTGCCTTGGTGTAAATGATCACAGCTAGGGGTAACCATGGGGAACAAATTCAGCCGCAATGCGGTGGTAGCTCCCAGGGCGAAGGCAAAATATTCTTGTACATAAGTAGTGGTCAGGTGGAATGAACTCGATGTGCATGAAAAGCGCAGGGCTAGACATACAGATTTTGGATTTGGTTTTGAACTGTCTCAATGTCATTAAGAGCAAGCTCTGAACAGTGGCAAGAGGTTACTGTATCAGACTTGGCCTCCAGGTGGACCTATGGACCTGCCTGGACCCACAGAAAAAAGAAAGCAATCACTAAGGCGCTACCCGCGTTTCTCTTGCTGCAGAAATGCCTGCAGTGACTGCGACATCAGGTCTGGGAATTGTTTACCCAGTTTTTATTTAACAGAAAAAACGGTGGGGGACGAACGCAGAGCAGGATCCTAGCAGCAGGATGTTTCATGCCCAGGTACTGCTGCCTTACCAGTATTTTCATATACCTCCTGGCTAAAAGATACATGGGAGAAAACTTGGCTTCTTAATTAGACTGCTTCAAAAATGCAGGGAGGGAGCACATGAACTTAGATACATGTCTGTCTTCCATACACTCTCCACAATACACCAGTAGCCAGCTTTCTGCACTTAAAAATCGTAGTTATCAGATGTGAAACAGAAAATGAGTCCATCCTCAGGGATATCAGGACATCTTCCTGGACAAGAAATAAGAGCAGAAAAAGGACATGAGATATCTGGTTTTGGTTATAAGCTTTACTGTGATTCAATGACAGCAAAGGTAATGGGTCCTGGACAAAGAAGCTGAAATGATATTACAGTATCCTACTTGCTTGAAGTTGTTAGCGAAACACTTGCAAAGAGAAATCCCGATATTCCTAGCAAAGCCAAATATTATTAAAGGAAAAAATCTGGACCAAAAATTCTAAGTCCTGGACAAAACAAGAAATAACTATGTCCACTCTAGCCCATTCTGTCTCAAGTGCAAGAGGCTGTTTCTGCCATTGTTGTGAATAGGAAAATATCTTTTCTTTTAGCTTTCAGATTAATGAGTTTCTAGGCTGCAAAGAGACAAAGCATTCTCTTCCCATGGAACACTGCAATCAAGTAAACAGGGCTGAGCTCTCATCTACTGGATCTGTCAGCACCTAAAATGACTGAGATACTGGTGTGCTTAGGAGGCATGTCAGCACTGGATCACCTGCGGAAGGGTATAGATGTTATTTTTCATCCTGGCTGCTGTTCTCACTAAATGGACAGCAAATAAAAACTTCATGTGAAAGACAGGGAGTGATACTGGGACTAGTGCTACAAGAGGAATCTGTTGAAAGGGCTTCTCCTGAGATAAAACACACATTGTCTATTAGACACTGTTTTCACTAAGGCTGCTCAATGACATCTTGTTAATAAACATAAGCTTCTTACCAGTTATGACCCATAACAATTTCCAGGATCAGGAAGATGTGCCTAAACCTGACACAGCAAAACACAAGCACAAACTCCAAACTAGACTTGACAATACAATGCAGCACTTGTACTCAAAAGAGAAGGCTCAGTTAGCCAGGCAACAGCTTGCTATTTCCTGTGCAATTTGTGTACACATGCAGTAGCTTGTTGCTGCAGGTAACTTTCAAGGTAGGATCATAAATTATGCTGTTTCTCAGAAAATAAAATATGAGCACCTCTTTGTCACCAGTTCCGCAAATCACATGGGCATCAGATTATTCTATTTCTTTTCAAAGCAGTCCTCAGGAACACAATTTAAGTCCATGTTTGGACACCATATTGGGGCAGAACCTTACAATATATTGAAAAGCTTTTAAACATGCAGTTCAAAGTCTACAAGAGAGGCCAGCATTTTAGTTTAGGTCTTATACTACATTTCTCGTATGTTTCACTGGTAACACTTCTGGTGCTATCAAAGGGCCCTGCTCATGTACTATTGCATCTTGTTCTAAAATAAATACCAGACTAAAATGTGGGGGAAAACACTTAATTTCATTGTATGTAATGTCAGAGGGAGAGAGGGAATAATTCTTTACTCTTTTTTCTGCTACAACAGTAAAAGCAATTTCCCTAGGAAAACGAAACCAAACCAAACCAAACCCCAAAAAACTCTGCAATGACTGTTAACAGTAAAAACCTGCCTCTGTGTAACACCTCCCACTTGGGAATATGAACAGATTTAGTCAAAAACCTCAACACTAGTGACAAAAGTATTAATATGAGAAGCCAAAGGAATGGTGAAACCCATGGACAAGGGTTTTTCCAAATGATGACATGGTTTTGGCTACCTACTTTGAGATTCAAATATACCTGGCTTACAAAAGGAGCTCAAGATGCACTCTGAAAATCACACTGCTTTACAGCTTTCAGCAAAACTGAAGGCATCTGCAGCCAAAAACTGGCCCACTAGACACAACACTAGGAAAATTTTGCCACTGCTGATGAGGGACACGAGATGAAGCCCATAGAAAGCACGTGCAATTTAAAATCCCTTCAGTATCTGGCACTGAGCAGGTAATCTCACACAGGGTAGTAGTAAAGGACTGCTGACACTGAGAAGCATGTATTGGAGACAATTACAAAAAAAGCTGTATGTTTCTAAAGCTTGGTCATCATTTGAAAATGGAAGGCAAAAGATTCAGAAAGGGCTTTACTGCTGTGCCACAGCTGGAAGGGAAAATTCTGTATTTTCCCTTTGCTGTTCAGAAACTATTTTGATTGAGTTTTATTTGTGTAAAGAATATTTGGGGAAGATTGGGGAAGAAAGCAGACATTCAGAAGGTCACAGGTGGCCTGATAAGCTGCAACTTCAATTTCTGCAGTCTATAACTGAAGGAAGAAAGGCTGTTGTGTCTTATTAAGTTTTCCTCCTTCAGTATTTCCAGCCAAATTCTAGAATGCTCTTGTTGAGCTCCTCTAGCAATGACAAGCAGGCAAAAATATGGTATTTCCAGCATTAGGGATCTCACTGCAATAGAGGGTGCCTGCTGTCAGGGCCCTGAATGCACCAATTGGCCTTACTAGCTCTGACAAGCCTCAGCCAGAGCATATCGCAACCACACCCTCACCCACAGGCCCAGAAACTTATTTAAACTCTGGTTTTGGCATTTTTGCCCTTTTTGAGCTACACAGGAGGAGTGCCTGTCTCTGGTTCAGCATCAGCATTGGGTCTGCCTGGCTACAGACAGTACTGATCCCGACCCCTGACCTGTCAACTCAATTTTCTGGCTTGACTTTGGATTTGCCTCACTACCGTGAACTTACTTGGTGATGTGGACTCTTGGCTGAACCTGTCTGATCTCTGGGCTTGCCTGGCTCAATTTGCTCAGGTACTATGGGAGGGGACCTGGGAGTTACTTGCTTTGGAACCTGTGTTTAAATAAAGATGCTTTCAAATGGATTCCATGCATTTACTTCTGGTGCAAGCAACACTATTCTCACTTGGTACCCTCCTACAACATCCCCTTTTTACGAGTGTCTCCTCATACATACCTACAGTGCTTGATCTCAAGCTTTTTGAAGTAAAAGATTCCAATGGACGGTCATTTAATAATCAGATGCTTATTATATTCATACATTTCACACCTTCTGAAACAGAACAATTAAACTTCTGAATTCAAAAGACAGGAGAACTCTGCACATGTACAAAGAATTTGATGTTACAGAAATGGCAGCGGCTGTAGAACTAGCATGTAGTTACAGTATAGTCATGCAATTCTTTGATACCTAGGTGCTTGAAGCTTGCCCTGTGTCACATACCAGAAGAAAATCCAGGTAGTGTTTTAACTGAAGTTATACTGTTAAGGCATGTGAGATCAGGAAAAAAAACCTCAGGTTACACAAGTGAAAACTGTGATAGGGAAATCACCTCAATGATCTCAGTGGGGTGAATAAGACCCTTGCAATCCCCAACAATTTACTAGGTCAAGTAATGCAGAAGAGAAATAGGTCATACAAATTCTATATAAGAAGTGTGACCTGCATGAGCTCATGGCAGGAAGTTCAACTTTCAGCTAATGTCTATCATTGGCATTACAAGGAAAACAAAACAGGCTCAAATGAGGACCAGTGTGTCAACTGTAGCTGAATTTCCTGGCTCTAAGAAGTGGAGCAAAGCCATAATCCAACTTAATACCTTTTTCTGTGTTAATTTATTTGTTCATAAAATTCTATAGGTATGAAATATATTGTTTGAATCCTTTCCAGGGGATTATAAGGCAGATTTCTTTCAGAAAGGAAGAAAACAAGTCTTGTTTTTCTGAATTACAGATTCTGTTTCCATTTTAAAAGGTCAAAGTGCCTAAATTGTTAAAGATAAGCTTGTGCCCCAAATTTGCATATTTTCAAGCAAAATACACAGAACAAATGTGATGGTTCTTTCAAGGGTCTTCTAGATTCACACTGGAAAGTATACTTGATAACCCACAAAGCCTAATTTTGTAAAAATAAAACCCAGTTTCACTTACATTGTCTGAGGTCTGTGCCTGTTGTGTGGAAGAACTGCGCCAATACTTCATGTAATCACATAACCCAAGGCAATTCTTTGCTCCTGTTTGTTTAAGCATATATATTCTTTACTAAAATAAAAATATTAATCACTCAGTTCTCAAGGCCTTTAAAGTAACTTTCCTCCATGCTGTATACTTTAGAGTGTTTCTTTTGCTGAACCTCTAGAAGAGTCACGGTAACTCAAACACATCTCCTGTGGGACAGAGAGCTTCCAGCTCTGCAGCTGTGTAATTTTATAGAGCAGGAGTCAGGCACAAAGAAATAAAACCTAATCTTCAGAGGTAATTAATTTGCTCTGGAATGACTTTTGAGGATTACAGTCTCATCTTTGATGAGATCTTTGCAGGTCCTGGCCTAATCAACTATCTCAGATTCACAAAACTCAGCAACAAAGCCAAGAGCTATCCTGAACTCTTCCGAATTCTAGGTTAATCTTTCCTCTGAGTTATCCACCTTCCACACCATGTACATGCAATAAATCTAATTTACTTGCTGATTTTTCCCTGGGTTGTCCCTATATTTTTCTTTCACAAGGGACCTTGGTTAAGCTGAAAATTCCTAATGGTTTCACAAGGGCACTTCTAAAGTAAGGCATTGAATTAGTCTTGATTATTGCTCTCACAGATACCCAGCAACTTCAGCAGTTATAAATACACAGCAGATGTGAAAATCAGGCCATTTATTTAAGAATTCATATGCAGATTCAAGGGTACAACTTTAAATGTCAAAGGCCATGTTGTTAATGTGCCAGCAGAACGTTAACATCACATCCTGTACCAGATACACACTAGCTAGAAAATATGCATGCCTATGTTTTATTCTCACAAAGTGATTTCAGGTCCTTGGGGTGAGCCTTAGACAAAATTTCTGTATTCAAATACCCAAATGGGAATAGGAGCTTCAGATCCAGATTCTGCTCTCAGCTTTGCAATTCAGGGCTCTCCTTGGCTGCTTGGGACAAAAGCAAGTAGCTGCTGGTTGTGCAAGAGTGCTGACAGGTGTGGAAAGGCTCTGTCCGATTTCAAAGAGCTGCGGCTCAGCCATGGGGCAGTATGCAGAGCATCCCAGGGCTGAGCCACTGCTACTATGCTTCATTTTTATCGAGGCAGCGTGCAAAAGTTTGGCTTCAGACTAGTTGCCCATTATTCTAGATACTCTTCAAAAACAAGAAAATGGGAGGTTTGCTGGTGCTAGAGTCTTACAACCAGCTGTAAGCTCTGCACCGAATGCACTAAGATGCCATCTGGTAAGACGGCAAGTGCTGCTAGAAAACCTGTATAAGCACTCTGCTATTCCTGAATTTTATAAGTGTAAGTTGTCTGCTGAGTTTATGCTGAAATAAAGGAACTAATTTATCTGCTTACTGATGCCCTTACAGGGACAGGTGATTATGCTGAACCCACAAATGAGCTGCAGCAGGAACTTAGGCTGAGTGGTGGTGAAATGCTGACTGCTCAGAGCAGAAGTATTCTCACTTTGCAAGAATGTTAAAATGCTGATGGCTGCTCCCAGGCAGGAAGCTGTCCTGCTGCCCTTAAAGAGGGGCCACCACCACTGTTTCAAATGGCAGTGTCCTTGCTTGCGTGCCATTAGTGCAGAAGTGACTTCTTACATGAGGCTCCCAGGATGACACTGTGCAACACAGTGAGATTGCAACATGATGTGGGTATGATTTTATTGTCTTGCTGGAACTCATCACCAAGTCCCTGCCTCGAAGTAAAAGGACGTTGTGAAAATGGCCTTTGGATGTCCCCACAGCAAATGATTTATTGTGAAACAAGCAATGGCTGGTGCATGGGCTTGAGGACAGTGCCCTGAAAAAGAGCAGAAGTGCAATATACTGACACTGCCTTTTGCAAATAAACAGCACAGGGAGACAAATACTGGGTCTGAAAGACATGTCTGTGGGCAGCTCATCTTAGGCAACAACTGCTCTTCTACCTCCAGCCTGTTTGTTTTCTCTTTATAGCATAGGAGTCACATGCAACACAACGCTGTAGCTGTAATGCTATAGTTGTCATAGTAGATGTAAACTAGAAACAGTAACAGTATGGTCTGGTTGCTTCCTGAGTAGCACTGAGTTCCTGATACCCACACTGGTTTCTGTTGAGGTTCAGGCGTTCAGCACAATATTACAGATATCCAACACCTCCTTAATTCACATCCATGGCAGGAAGAGCCAACATGACTGAACTTGCCATGAAATAAAGTGACCTATATGTTAGTAAGGCTTCATAAAGGCAGGTTTTGTTCTGTGATAAAAATGTCACTATGTCTTGTAATTCTATTGTGTCGTATTTGATGGTACCTTAGCTCTTTAAGACTTCAGAGCAATTGTCACTAATCCTTCAGATGTTATCTGCCAGCTAATACAGCATGTCTGATGCTTCATACAATGGATTACAGTAAATAATTTTCTAGGCTATGTTGTTACAACTAAGGATGTAGTTTGAGGCATACATTTTCAGAGAAGCCAACATAAGAAGTTCCTATGCCTTCCTCAATCCCGGGGCTCTTGTTCCCACCTCTCAGAACAGCTTTTGCACCATCTTCTCAGTTATTTTACTACCATTGTCGTAGAGCCAGAGTATAAAATAAGTGAAAAGATCGGCACTGGACTGAAAAAAACTTGTCCTTGATAAGAATCATCTCAGAAATCTCAGCCCATTCCTATTCCCAGATCTCAAAGTAAGTCCCAGGTCTTCCACTGAAACTCTGATGTGACTGTATGTTAATGGGAAACATTATTTCTTTCTGGATTAATCTGTCCAAAACTTGGTAAAACAGCACAATAAGCGTTAGTTATTGGGAAATATCTTTGATTCAAAAAAGAAATAAGGAGAGGCCAATAAAAGAGGACTTCCAGGATCTCCCCATGGTGCAACACAACTTGCCTTATGTTCTGCCTAAACAGTAAGACATAATTTTTAGTATCTTCAGAAGGGAAGCAATTCTTTTGTCATCTGAACTTGTGCCACCTGGTTTACACTTCTTACTGTCAACAAATCACAGAAGTACTCAAAAAATGTGTATGAAAACCAAACTTCTTTGCTCTTATTCCTTCTGCTACAGGTACACGTTTTTCTTCTGGAATTTCTTTTGGTAAATGATTACCATAATGTTTGGCATTTCCTTTCAATCTGAGTTGTGAAAAGAGTAGGACATGACTGGCTTATATGGAATTACAAGCATTCCTTTCAGAATGCACTGTGTTGAGTTTAAGACATGACATACAATTTTTAGTTAGTAACTTCTGAAACAAGTATCACAAAACACCAATGAAAAAAGTACATAATAAAAAGTTCTACTGTGATGGAAAGCTTTGGACAGGATCTTCTCGTCTGTCACGGCAAGAGTGTTTATGCCAGAGCAGTAAAGAACACTTCAGTTTTTCCATTTTCAATGTATTTTTCATGTAGACAGTGATGATAAATTGAGCTCTATCTTGACACTGGGCATAAAAGACTAAAAATTTCAATGAGGCTGCACAAATATACTCCAGAACTCATTTTTTTCCCTTCCTGTCCAATTCCATACCCTTGAAGCTCAAGCCTTATTACTTACAGATTTTAATAACAAAGGCTATGAGTTCAAGTGTCATATGTAGCTGTTCCCTTTCCCACACTTCTATAGCATAGTTCAAAAACTCATGTCAAAAGTGAACAGTGACGTTCAAGTCAATAAGTGCACATCCTGCTCATTTTGCAACATTAGCTGGAAGGAAATTGTTTTCAAACTCTGGTTTAGTAACCATTCCTGATCAAAAATACTGTCACATCTCTTTCAATAAAGTGCAAACCAAATCCTCATGAATTAATAACTGTGTAGTGTTTTGTAACTAACCACCACTTGTCAGAATGAGATGAAACACTTGAGCCCCTGTCACTGCTTCTGGTAAGCAGAACTAGACAATTTTATTATCTGCAATACTTTCCAAAGTGACTTTCTTGTCACAGAGAAAAGCATTTAAAAATTCCAGAAACAGAGCTAAGAGGTGCAGTGTGGTTACAGGACCTTTGCGGCTCCACATGCATAAGTTAAAGCTTTTACCAAAGATGGCTCCAAGTTAACACAATTGTAAATAACTACATACTTACTCAGGCTGGACAGCCAAATGCTTTGGATATACGGCATTCGGTAATTACTCTTTATGGTATTATTGCCTGATAATTGTTTATCTCCCAACTGTACTAGCCTTCTATGCTCATGAAGACTTTTGTCACTGTTGAAACACAAAAGTAACAATAAAGCTCATGTACAGTTGGAGGAGTGTTAGAGCAGTCATGTTACTATGCTATGAGATCTTGATCTTATAACATATGATTCAAGGTTGCACATAAAGTTACAATTCTGACTGCCATACGTTGCCAAAGCAACCGTCATCACCCAACTGCTTTGCCAGGACTGCTGAATCCCTCAGGTTACAGGTGAAATGGAGGCACAAATTCAGGTTCTGGCAAAAACTTGACTACAACTTTTGTAATGGTGCTCCTTGCTGGTTCGAGAAATTTCACTCTCCCGTGATCCTGTTACCACACCAAAATGACCAGGTTATTAGCATAAATCCTACTGCAGGCAACTGTGGCTGCAGTATCTTCAATGGTAGAGTTCAGGATCCTGAAAGGGGGGGTCAAGGTAAGAAAAAGGATCACAACCATGGATTTCAGGAGAGCAGACTTGGAGCTCTTCAGGGATCTGCTCAGAAGAATCCCATGGGATCCTGGAGAGTAGAGGTGTCCAGGAGCACTGGTTGATTTTCAAGTATCACCACCCTGCCAAGCTCAAGACTGGTCCATTCCAGTACGCAGGACATCAAGCAAAGGCAGCAGGAGGCCTGTGTGGATGAACAAGGAGCTCCTGACAAAACTCTAACATAAAAAGAGCATACAGGACGTGGATGCAGGAGTAGGGAAAACATTTTTAGTTGTGTTAGTCTTGATGTTAGTACCTGAAAAAGGTGAAGCGGGGAAGTTCTCACTCTCAGGGCTTTGTTACAAATCAGACAGTGAATGGTGAGCTTACATTTACTTCCTACCTGCTCTGAGGAATCCCTAGTCTCTAAGATTTATTCCATCAGACCTTCTGGGTATTGGGAAGACAGAGTTGCTTTTGGAGCATCTCAAAGATCCTTATGAAGAACACACTAAGCATGAAGGAGAAAAATATTGTCTCAAAATATCTGAAGTCGTTTAAGATTGGAAAATAGTAGTGGATTTTGTGGAACAGGACTTGGTCAAATGCATCAAGTAGAACAGTAAAACTAGAATATATGAGGACAATCTTTTCGGGAGACAACCTTGTAAACTTCACCATAGCCAAAAGTAGATGCAAACATAAAGTTTAACCAAGAAGAAGGGGTCCTAGGTCTCTTGCATTTCTCATTTATTCTCTGAGAGTCTGTGAGAAACTCTTCTGGAGGACATCATACTACCAAATGAGTTTTTGTCCTCTGAAACTGAAGAAATCATGGAGATTTTGCAGAAGCCATGGAAATATTTTCTGAAGAATATGTGTGATTGACAGGATGAACGTTATGAAAGACTGACAAGCCAGTGTGCCATCATGCATGCCACTTCAGAAATGAAAATGATGAAAGAGATGCTGGAATCAAAGCTTATAACGACTCTTAACAGTTCCCAAGCTCTCCAGTGGTTATCACACTTAAGAAGAATGGCGAAGGGATATTGTTTTGTGTAGGTGATTAAACATTCCTCTCAGTGACTACCCCCGGTGCATGTCTTATGCTCATAATGGATGGTTTTCTAGTTAACTGTACTGGGATTGGATATGTCAATGGGTTGGACATATCACACTGATATTGGCAGACCTGCAGCAAAAAAATGCTGGGGAGAATCAAACTCCTTGCTGTAGGCTTATATCCTTGACCTACATGAAAGATTCAGATGTCTAGGTTTGGCACAGGCCACTGCTGGTCTGTGTCAACACAGGCTATTTATGCTAAATTGGAAGTGGGTAAATTCCTTTATTCTAATTACATTATTTTATATGAGAGTAAATTAGCTCTGGGCTGGGAGTAAGTAAAACAGAGATATGTATGAGTAATTTTCACATCTTTTATTGAATCCCAATGACAAATACTTTTCCTACAATAAGTAGAATCATGGAATAATTCAGGTTACAAAAGACCCTTAAGATCATCGAATCCAACTGTTAACACTGTCAAGTCCACCACTTTTAAATACCTCCTTGGATGGTGATTCAACAACTTCCCTCGGCAGCCTGTCCCAATGCTTGACAGCCCCTTCCATGAAGAAATTCTCCTAATATCTAATTTAAACCTCCTCTGATGCAACTTGAGGCCATTTCCTCTTGTCCTATTACTTGTGACTTGCAAGAAGAGACCAACACCCTCCTCACTACAATCTCCTATCAGGTAGTTGTAGACAGCGATAAGGTCTCCCCTCAGCCTTCTTTTCTCCAGGCTAAACAGCCCCAGTTCCCTCAGCCGCCCCTTATCAGACTTGTGCTCCAGACCCCTCACCAGCTTCATTGCCCTTCTCTGAACTCGCTCCAGCACCTCAAGGTCTTTCCTGTAGTGAGGGGCCCAAAACTGAACACAGGATTCAAAGTGCGACCTCACCAGTGCTCAGTACAAAGTGACAATCACTTTCCTCGTCCTGCAGGCCACACTATTTCTGATACGAGCCAGGATGCTGTTGGCCTAATAGGATAAATAGGAGAAGATGCCTTTTTTTCAAAGAGAATCCAAGCCCAGAAAGGACAAATGCTGAAGCATAATACTGAAGAAAGGATAAAATGTGAATGGCAGATGGAGATTAGGGCTTTCAGAAGTTCAGGGCATACTTTAGCAATTGATAAAGGTATAAAAACACTTGCAAGTCTAATGGTGACATTTCAAGCTAGCTCAGGTCTTTGTTGATGACCCACAGTCATACTGTACACATATCAGTCACACAGAGACAAAATCTGCCTCAAATTAGGAAGATTAATCTGGGTAGGAAGCGTTTAGGTCAGATTACAAATGACTACTTTCAATCATCAAGTCCCTTTCTTTTGAAGAGTTCAAGAATAGCTTCATCACTTTCCCCAAAGGACCAGGGTGAATTACAAGTGCTAGAAATGTAGGATGTGAGGAGATATGATTGACAGTATAACTACCAAGATGGTTAGACATAGATTTACACTGCTAAACAATGGTCTTTTTAATTTCAGGTTCATAAAATACAAGAAACTTTATACAGAAATAGACCTGCTTTCCAAAAGTGCTATAATACTGCAGGCAACCTATGGAGACTTAAAAAAATACGAATTCTGTCTTCATATCACTCAGCATTTAAAAAAAACCAGAGAGCTACTTGTGAATGCTTGGAAAAAAAAAACAAGGTGCAAATTCATAAACTTTCCCTTTGACACAAGTATTCTTGTTTGCTATTAAATGTCTAGGAGGAGTGCGAGAAGGCAAAACAGGTCATACCTAAAGCATTTGTTTGACCTGCTGCTGACAAAACTCATTGGAATTAAAGGAAGTTCTCCATAGGAGGAGTTGCCAAGAAGTTGGAATAGTGTAAATTATTTCCTGGAGTTTTCAATTTGTTATAGGAACAAAATTACAGCATGGAATGAAGGAAAGAAGAGGGAAATCCAGTGACAAGAAAACTCAGTTTATTTCCCCTGAAAAATGCTACCTTCCAGCACAGTGTTAGTAATTATAAAACATATACGCAGGAGGTGCTGCCTTTGCTCTTTTTTCTTGAGGAGCAGAACTGGGTAGGAAGAGACAGGACTTGGCATCTGTTTCCATCTCAGCTGACTTTCCTGACTTCAGCCCAGTGCTTCTAATAGGAACAACTGGAATACCCAGGTGCAACTGCAAAGCAAATTCTTATTTGCACCTATTAATAGGAGAAACCGATCTCTTTCACAGCAAGTATTCAAAATCAACATACCATCGAGCAGAACAAACACAAACGGTTAATCTGCAAAAAATGGATGCCATGCACTCAGCAGGGCAAATTTTAACCTGTAAATAAACTAGCAGAAATCTACTCCCAGGGACAAGTTACCCGCTTGCAGTCAGCTAATATTTCTGCAATGTCTGACCAGCAGGACTGCACCAGAAGCAGATTCCTAAGCATGTGTTTGTTCCATTTTGGCCTCCAGTTTGACACTCAGGAGCATTTTCCCTCCACTCCAGTGTTAGAAGTCTTTGTTTAAGGAGCCAAAAAGTCTGTCTTGGTTTCATGTGATTAGGACGTACATACAGTCTGCTCAGTGACGATCAGCCCCACGAGGAGCCAGCTTCCCACATAATGGGGATGGGACCTCATGGATAAAATGCAGACTGCAGTTCTCTTCCTCTCTGGGTTCTTCTGTCTTCACCCTTTGTTCTCTCAGGTGCAGGCAACAGGCATACATGGACTGTCTCCAGTTCAAACTGATTTTTCCTCCATACAGCCAACACTTTGGAAATAAAAAATGCCTTGATGATTTACATACAAGAATTTGAGGCTAATGTACCCTCTTCTGTCTCCTAGTAGCTGTTTTGCTTCGCATGATCTCACTGCCTCTGAGTTCAGGACCTTGTTCTCTTCATAATTAGATCCAATGCAGAAGCACGAATCCACTGATTTTCATTTGTTCCCGATTTACACCAGTGAGTGGATGTTTAGAACTGTAATACCAACCTAGCACAGGGTTGTTAATTTTGCTTTGCTTTGCAATAGGCTTGAAATAGCTTTGGAAAAATGGTCATTAATTTAGTCTCCTCCCTCAAGTAGAAAAAGGCTAGCTAGAAAACAGACTTGTAGTTTTGGCACAGCTGAGGGGCCAGAAATTTGAAAATGGGAGGCCAGGGAGTAAAGAAGGGAGTGTAAGGACAGGAGCAAGTGCTACTCGTAAGTATATTCTCTGGTTTTTTCCTTACTCTCAGCTACTGTTTCTGCTTAGTCCTGGAAGTCTTTGCTTTGTCACATTAATTAAAATATTTGTTTGAGTAACTCTTTGGTTCATGCATTGTAATTGGTTTTCAGTTACTTACAATGACTAATGAAAAAAAGTTGTTTATTTAATATGAAAGACAACACATGGTGATACTGGGTGAAAAACTGGAAAGTCCCTGAGTAATCCTACTGCATTCTTTTTTTCCTTGCTGCATGTTGAGTAGCATGACCATCCTGATCATGCTTCTGGCAGCACGCTGCCATAGTTTCTTTGTTTCTTTTTTTTTTTTTTTTTTTTGGTTTCCAATACTACTTCTCTTTCTGGAGATTACTTCATTTCCTATGCAGTTACTACATATGTGGGGAAACCCCAGGAATACACAAAGGCAGATATTTTCCATTAAACCTGACCAGTAAATGGCTTTTGATTGTATTGTAAATGAGCCAAAGGGCACAGAAAGGAAGGACTGCAATTTTGGATTCCTTCGGACTGCTGAAAACTGTGAATGAAATTCTGAGTCAACCCTAAATGTTCTGACCAAGGTTCAAGGACTTTGCTGAAGCAACGCTCAACATCATACTTACGAATTTTAGAAGTGCAGCAGCAAGAGTGGAGGATTAAATGCATAGCACTAGAATCCAAAACAGGTAGCAAGATCGACAAAGGGAAATTAAGCCAGCTAAGAGAAAATTCAGAAGAGAGAGAAAGAATTCATAGCAATGGTTTTACACGTATTATATAATTGTGCATTGCTAGAGCACTTTCTTGTGCTGCAGTGATATCTACATGCCAGATCCTCCCAAGACAAAACTTGAAGGCACTTCTCCTGCATCCAAAACAGAGATTTCATCAGCAGTATAGATGGAAAAAAATATTCACCAGTGTTGCAACTGTCATTCTCTGCAGCAAGAATCACCGGCTGCACGGAAAATACAGGAACAGGGATCATCATCTGCTGTGCTGTGAGGAAGTGGCACTGTGGTACAGCAGAACTCAGGCTCTCATCCTTGTTCTCAGAAGACTTTGTGCAACTTTATGACTAATTAATGCTCGTTTGTTAAAGCACTCACACAATGACCTTTGTAACACCTGCCCAGTAGAGGATGGATTCAGAAAATACACTTCACTCCATGGCCAGCACTTGTAGAAATAAATGCAATTTCCATTTTTGTTAATGGTGGTAAATATGAAGTATAAACAGCTTCAGGAAGAGGGGCAGAGACAACCACACAAATTTCAGTAAGCCTATCCTGAGAAGAAGGGCTCATCAAAATGAGTTAGGCTTTCAGAATTGCATATTAACTAAACAAAAGAAAACATATATTTTTGTAGAGGGCTGACCCAGCCACTGCTGAAGCTCATCAGGAAGATAGGTACTAAACATGTATCTCATGGTTGCATGTCTATTTACAGCCATTTATTCCATATCTTTCATATAAAAGTTATTCAGTGTGACAGCTGGCAAACTTAAAATCTTGGCTTTTTTGCTGCTACCTACTAAAGGAATAGTTAGGGGAAAAAAAACATATTTATGTCATTTTTAACTGTAAGTTCTCTGTTTGGCCTGCTCAAGTCAGTCAAGTTGCCTCAGGTAAGGTTTAGAGTAGAGACTGTCTCACCACCAAAAGAAAATATAGATGACACTGAAGTCCCAAACTGTCAGACAAGACACAAAGAATTTGAGACATTTTGCTTTTATCGGTCAAAAGTATGCATAGATTTTGCATACAGGGTCACAGAAGTACAAGAAAACAAGAGGAAGAATTTGTGTGAAGGAAATCTAAATCTCAAACAGGACTACACTTTCCTGCTGAACCTAATATTTTTTAAAATAAACGAACAAACAAAAAACCAAACCAAACCAAAATGAAACAAAAAACCAAACCAACCAAACAAACAAAATATCACAATAAACAAAAAACAAACAGGAGTTGTGACATACACTGACTAAGCTTGTCACCTATTTCTAAATGGTCTTTTACATATTTGAATCTAAAATTCCAGTTATGAGCTAGAATTTTTAAAGATATCCATGAGCAATCATTGAGGAAGACAAGGACAAATCAGTGCAAGGACTTCCCCAGGGGAAAGAAATCCCCCACTGCTCATGGGAGTGTAAGGAAATGTAAAGTTTCAGGTCACTCTCAAGTCAGGGAAAGTTGGGGAGAAGCATACAGAAAATGATCTGAGACACTCCAATTTTTTCACTTGGGTACCTCAGGCTCTCTTTTGTCCTTTGCTATGCTGTATCATAGCTGATGTGGAAACCTTGATTAGTGGTATTAACGAATTTCATGCTTGCAGTAGCACCTATAAATTGATTTGTACTAATCTAGCACGTACTAGCTTGTGGTGTGACTTGGACAGGCACTTCTGTACCACGCATTGTCAAAAGTTAGATGCAGGATAGTCTGCATTCCTATGTGCCATATGTTGCTGATAAGCCCATCATTTCTCAGAAATTTTATAACAAACAAGTAATAAAACTCGGTCGGTGTTAAGGCACTATTATGCCAAGAAAACTGAAGCTTCTCAGTAACTATATTTATGACCTTGACAACAAAGGAAGTGTTTGTTCAGCAGGAGGCTACCAGGTACTGTTTATGATACTCATATTTAAGGCTTAGGAATTATTCTTTTTAGTCAGAGTCTGTATGCATCAGAAATTCAGCAGCTTTTAATTCACCTTCTTCGTGTCTCCAAAACCAGGTCCTTGTAAATAATTTGAAACAACAGCTTCTTTCTTTTGCCCAGATCATAGGAGTTTACAATAAAACATATGATCTTTTAATTTATGGTTAATCTTTTCTGACTTCTCTCTGTAACCACAAAAGGAATTTTATCTTTGTTGACAGTGGGTTTTTTGCAGGCCAAGTCTTCCGCTCACTACCTCCTGCTTTTCTGTCTTTGACTTTTAAACTACAAATCAAAACATGGGCTCAGAGGTTCTTGTTGCTCTATATCAAGATTTGTTATACTGTAATCAATATTTCATATATATAAAGACACCTAAGCCTTTTCTTTATATTTGAATAATAACGTACAAGAGCCACAAACATCTCATCTGTCTGGATCAAGAAAGCAGAAATAACGCTTTCTTAAAACACAACAGACAGTGGGTTTTATGCAAAGAAGACAAAGGATATCATCTTCATTGCATATGCAGTACAGAAAGAATTTTATCTGAGTTAATGAAACTAGTTAATGAAATCAAAGACAAAGAACAGGTTCTTGGGTTTACTTGGAAAAGTGGTCTACATTCCTCAGGCAATACAATTCATACTTCCATTTTCTCCTTGTATGCAGGCCAGAAGACCTTTCCATTGATGCTCTAGCTTGCGTTTCTATAAACAGTTTCCCGTGAATGGAAATAGTGTGTTAGGGGGAAATAAAGAAGTCCAGAGATAGGAATTAACAACACCATCCATGCTATTATCAGGCAACAAGACAACATTTTGTAAAAAGAGATCAGCCTGGAGATGTAATAAAGGTCTACAGAATTATGACCGAGAAGGAAAACAGAGATACTGATCGATCTCTAACTTGTTTCCCCATAAAAGAACCACAAGGCAACAAATGAAACCAGGATCCGAGTGAGAGACTACTAAGGATAAGTCTCAAACACACTTGACTTTCCTTACACATTTCTGGCCAACTGCTGATGGCCACAGCTGAAGAGAGGATACTCAGTAGGCAGACCTGTGGTTTGACACAGAAAGGCTGTCGTTAAATGCTCATGTGCTCATGTTACCTAATCCAGCTAACTTCACTACAAGCTGAAAATTTACAGGAAAAACAGGTGCTTAGCTCCATATGTACACATCTTATCAAGTTACTATGCAGGACGCACCCTCTAAGACTATAAACTTAATTGTGTGAAACTACAGACACTGATATAGATGTTAACATTAAGTGGAATTCAGTCTGACATACAGAAATCTCTCCTTCATGGAAAAGGAGCAAACAGTTAAGAAGTTTTGGCTTCAGAAGAAGCAGTCATTCTCAAAAAAATCCACCTAATTAGGCAAAGCAATTAATAATATCATAATAATATATTATGTATGTTCTCAATAGTACAACAAAGTCAGTCTAGATTCTGTTGTTTTTTTCAGTGATGCTAGGTTTTAATATATTTAAAAGTACTGTAAGTATTCCTGTAGAAGTTATCTCAGCATATAAAGATTTTTTTTTAAATGTAATTGCATATAAGGACAAGGGGAGCTCATTAAAATACAGTTCTAGTACCTATCATTGCTACAAAGTATTAGTTCCTATTTCTATCATGTCTTAAAATAAAAAAAAAAAAAAATCAAAGCCCAAAAACATACAGATGGAAAATCACAGATTGTATGCTTTCCACCAGGAGTGGAAAGTCCCAGAGAATAACATTAAAATAACAGCAAAAGTACAAAAGTACGGAAGTACGGAAGAAAATCACAAGAAATATGAGCATTACAAAAAAACTATAGATTCCACAAAGCCAAGTACAGGGCAATTTTGTACATGTTCTATGATTTTATATTTCTTTAATTAATAAAGTGTTTTCTGTTAATGAAAATAAATTTTGTGGTCATCTAGGGAAAGGGGTTTACCCACTCACCTGTGACTCATCTCACAGTAGCATCTTACAGCTTTGGGAGTTTCCATGGGTATGACCCACCCGTGATGCCTGAGTGCACAGGGGAGGCCAAGGCAGTATATAAACCAGGCAGGTCCCAGAGCCCCAGCACTGGCCACCCTCAGGGCTGCAGAAGCTCACCTCACCTCACCACAAAACCAGACCCAGGCAACACAAGAAGAAACACCCTTGCATCATGACGTGCAAGATTGCAGCTGCTGTGCTGACTCTTCTCCTGATCTCAGTGGTTGGAATAAAAGGTAAAGAAATCCTTCCTAAAGCTCTCCTAGTGTAAATACTGACAAGGGAGATACTATGCTGTCTTACAAGTGAAGCAAATAACTTTTCCAATACCATAAGCAAAAAGAACATGCTGTGCTTCCTGTGGAAATGGTAAAACACTTCACCTTTTTTTATTCTCTTGTTTTACAGGTAAGGCTCTGCCACGCTTAGCGATTGAACTCCGATGCCAGTGCATAAGCACCCATTCCAAGTTTATCCATCCCAAGTTCATTCATAATGTCAACCTCATCCCCAGTGGACCTCACTGCAAGAATGTTGAAGTCATGTAAGTGCTTTTGCAAAATCCTCCCAGTTACTTAACAAGAAAGAAACAGATTTTGCCAGCAGGCATGGCTACTCAGAATGTACAACAGCAACCCTTGTTGCTCTTAGAAATCATATGCTGTGTGTTATAAATCGCACATTATTTTTGCTCGTCTCTACTTTTTAAACAACCCATGCAATACGTCAACCTAAAACTACAGTTGTCAGACAGCAAATAACTTTCTAAAACTGAATTCCACCAGCATGTGAAAAGAGAATTAAACCCATGGAGGCATGCTAAGCAAGTGATCAAAACATGAATTTTAATGGCTAAGCAAAAATATGATCACACTTCTACTCAAGGCAATGAAATAACTACCATTACCATACAAATAATATAATCCCATCACAATTGCAGAATTCTTACTGTAAGAAAATTCCTGTGGACTGGCTAGTACAGTTTCTGAATCAAGATAGAAAGGTTTTGCCCTTCCATTAAACACCACCACCAATACAAAGCAAGCTGTAGGAAAAAAAAATCAATTTTGAAAAGACAGGCCTGCAAATGATTTAATGCATTCAAATAAATAGATAAGAGAAGATATGAAACTATTTTTAAGAAGACTTTATGTTAGGCTACAGCCACAAATGATACAGCTTAAAGTAAAGGAGAACATGTCAGTGTACACCCAGAGTGATGTTATGAGAGAAAAGGGAAATTGCCTTGTAATTCAATAAGTAGACCTTTTCCCTTCCTTTTTTCTCTGTTGCAGAGCTACCCTGACAGATGGCAGAGAAGTGTGTCTGGAACCCACTGCTCCCTGGGTGAAGCTGATCATCAAAGCAATTCTGGACAAGTGAGTCATGTGTTCTCAATGAGCATGGCTTATCGAAAACTGGTATTTTAAATGAGGTAGCAAACATGCACAGTGTAAAGTGTTCAAAAATCATCTCCTCAGGCAGCTGTTAGCGTTTGTGTTCACTAACTGGGACAAACATTGTGATCACTTTGAACTTTAATTATAGCATTAGGTTAAATCCCTTACTGGGCCACACACCCGATGTGAACTTTAGTTACGTAAGGCACAAGCATATTGAAAACCTGCAGCTCAAGTGATCAGGAAATCCAGACATTAACTAACTGGATTTCTCTTGCTTACAGTGATAAAAAGCAATAATCAGTTTTTCAAAACTAATGGCATTTAGATGAGTGGGGGAAAAATCAGGCCCAAGAGGTGTTAAGTGGAGCATAGAACTACTGAAGTGCACAGTTACTGAGTACTTGTGAAAAGGTCACAATGTACCAGCATCCCCTACGTTCAGTAGTAGCTTTTAAGAAGACTGGACAAAAAAGCACAAACTCATAGTGGTTGATTTCATATCATCCATGCTTATTCCATGGACAAGTTCTAATTGTCTCTTTTTCCATTTTCTTTCTTTTTAGGGCAAATGCCAAAACTGAGACAGTGTCCTAAAATGAAGAAGAAAAATGTCTTAACTCCTCCAGGAAGGCAGCCAGGAACAGCCAGGGACAGCCAGCCATTCAGCTTCGGGCAGCTTACCTCCTCCTGCCACCCACATTCACACTTTTAACAACATCTAGAGAGTACAGATTCCCTGTTTTTGTAGTTGAAAACACTAGTTTAAATCTTTTGAAGAGTTCTCATTATGTAGGAGAGAAACCACTGACACCAGAAAAAGCAGGCAGAAAAAATGGCTTATGAAAAGAGCTGGAGATGATACTGGAGTCATTTATGCTGAACACAGCTGGATCACTGCAGTGCACTCTCAGCGGAGCTTTCACTAAATGATGCCTTCCCTTTTTGCTAATAGTTTAGGAACAGACCAGCAACTCCTCTCCAGGAGAGCGTGGATAGGTATCATCAACTGTAACTAGGCCACTGGCAGTCAGAGTGGGCTACGGACTGTAAGAGGGAGGCTTGTAAAATTAGGAAGACAAAATTCTGAGGAAGCAGGTTTTGTGCCATCATTTTCAAGATATTATTTATTATGAGTTAGTGTTGTGAAGGTATACATATTTATTTTAATGACATTTTTGTTATTAAAAAGCACTTTATGTATTTATTTTTATTTACTTTTGCATAAGAATGTCGTTGGTCTTCAATATTTATTTATTTATGGGAAAATATTTGTGTTTATGTACCTAATAAATGCTTGTTGGTATATTTTCACTTCAATATTGTGTTATTAATTTCCTTCTTTAAATACAAAACTGAAAAAGAGGATGCATTTTCTATCATTCTGTATCATGTAATGGGTTCTCAGAAGGGCAAGTGGTGGCTGAGTTGTGGGTTGCAGCTAATTACAACAGCAAGTTCATGTCTTTGATGAGTGCACATGGTTTCCAATAGGAGGAAATATAAAAACGATCTACTTTCTTCCTCCTTCCTTGCCAGACTCTGTGTTTTTGGAGGCCTCAGTGATAAAATTCACTGATAGAAAGTAATGAACAAATAATGGTTAGTCACAAAAATTCCAAGGCCATAGCAGTGGTGGTGCTCGGACAGCACGTCAGCTGAGAACCTGGAACTGAACAAGGTTTTTATTAACTTAAATAAGCAGGGAAACTTGATAAACATTAAGGAAGTCACTGAGCATCCTCCCTAATTCCACTGAGGAGGGAGAACCACATCAGGAGAAGTCCTAAGAAATACAGCTCCGATTGTATGGCCATGTGTCTGCCTGTGACACAGCAATCTACAGAGAAATAGTTGGAATACAAGCAGTGAACACTTGAGAAAATGGGAAAATTGAACAAATGTTTTGATATTTGTTTTACTTTGGTCTTTTCCAATAAGGAGCTGCTCCATATTCTGCATGAACAGCCCATGTTTGCTCACAGTGCAAGATAAAAAGGGAGTTTCTGGTACTGTTTGAGCAAGTTCTTATGCAAGATGACAACTATTTCAAGCATACTTGACTCCCTCTCTCCATCTCTGCCCAGTGGGTGAGCAATTGGCTGATGGGCCAGGCTCAAAGGGTTCTAGTAAATAGGGTAATGTCGGGCTGGTGACCAGTCACTAGTGGGGTTCTGCAGGTATCCATCTTAGGGCCAGCACGCTTCAATGTCTTTATAAATGACTTAGACTGAGGATTGAGGGATTGCTTAGCAAGTTTGCTGATGGCACAAAACTAGGGGGAGATGTTGACACTCTTGAGGGCAGAGTGGCCCTGCAGAGGAATCTGAACAAATCAGAGAACTGGGCAATCACCAACCACATGAAGTTCAACAAGAGCAAGTGCTGCATTTCGCACCTGGGACATGGCAACCCTGGCTGTACATACAGACTGGAAGATGAGATGCTGGAAAGCAGCTCTGTGGAGAAGGATCTGGGGGTTCTGGTCAATGAGCCAAGTGTGCTCTGGCAGCCAAGAAAGCCAACTGTGTCCTGGGGTGCATCAAGCACAGCAGTGCCAGCCACTCGAAGGAGGTGATTGTCCCACTCTGCTCTGCACTGGTGCAGCCTCACCTGGAGCACTGTGTGCAGTTCTGGGCACCACAGGATAAAACAGATATCAAGCTGCTAGAGAGAGTCCAGAAGAGGGCTACGAAATTGGTGATGGGTTTGGAGAGGAAGCCGTATGAGGAGCAGCTAAAGCCACTTGGTTTGTTCAGCTTGAAGAAGAGGAGACTGAGAGGAGACCTCATCACAGTCTACAGCTTCCTCACAAGGGGAGGAGGAAGGGCAGGCAGTGAACTCTTCTCTTTAGCAATCGACAACAGAACCCAAGGGAATGGCAGGAAGATGTGCCGGGGTGGTTTAGACTGGACATTAGGAAAAGGTTCTTCACCCAGAGGGTGCTGGAGCACTGAACAGGCTCCCCAGGGAGGTGTCACGGCCCCAAGCCTGACAGTGTTCAAGAAGAGACTGGACAACACCCTCAGACACATGGTGTGAACTGTGGGGTTGTCATATGCAGGGACAGGAGTTGGACTCGATGATCCCATTGGCTCCCTTCCAGCTGAGGACATTCTACGATTCTGTCCCACAGCACTGCATTACACAGCCTGCTAGACCTCAGCCTCAGAATGTAAAGCAAATTTCTCAAGGGGACAGGTTCTGTTCAGACTTGTCTTACAACACTAAGCCTTCCTGTTTTCCAAGTGATTTTTACAAGCTGGCTTCTTTCAGAAACCTAATTTGGAGGGACGCCTGCTAGAAATATCAGCCAAGAATGGGGAGAAGTGGGAAAGAACCCCTTTATATGCACACCCCATAAAAGTATGTGTGTAGCCTAAAGGACTGGCACCAGTTTTAGTGCTATACAGGTACTTACAGTAAGTGCGTAACTTTTTGTCACCACCAAAACCTCAGTCAAGTTACTGGGAGCTGAATCATGGTCAAGGAAGGGTTCTTGTTATAAATTCTTCTGTATGAAACGTCAGCAATGGTTGTGCTCCCAGGACTCCAGGTAGGGCTTCTGCACAATGGCTGCACTGTATCCCTGCTTTCTCCATAGGTTGTCACTCAGTGGTGAGACATGATTCAGAGGCCGGCTACAAATGATAAAATATTGCATTTCTGTTTTGTGTGCACTCACAAGATACCTTTCTTAGGAACACAACAACAACACCCACACTTCCAAAAACTTGTCTCAGTGCTCTCAGAGCCAGCTAAGAGAAGCACTGCAGCTGTTCTGACTTGATGACTACCTTTGTCAAATATTAGCTGTTCTTCCATGTTGTTTCTGCTTTGCTAATACTGTCTCTCCAAAGCTGAACTCTGATCCCATGGAATTACAAATTCTTCTGGCAAAATATTTTAATGTTGAGACACTTAACAATCCAACCTGTTATTCACTAGTTAACAATCTTAGCTAACACATCCAAAGTGTTATCCTGCTCCCAGTGAGCAAAAGCAATACACCATATATGTTCAGGATAAACTGCCATCTCCCCTACATACAATACCAAAGCTCTCCTTTGGCAGGTTCCTTTACAAAACCCAATTGCTTTCTTAATTTTAGTAAAGTAATGAAATTCAAATGGACAAGATATTTTATCAGATCAAAATGTGGTCCAGTTTCTTTCCTTGAGATCACCTTTTTTTCCCACCTCACAAAAATAAGAATATCCAATATCCCAATAAGTAAACAATACACGGTCTAGAAATGGATTCCTGAGGAATACTTGAGATATTTCACTTATGACGTATGTTTAGCTTCTGTTTTAAACACCTATGATTATTCTAGATGCATGAGGTTACAAACAAGTGCTTAATTTAATCAGATGTTGTTACAACTCTTATTGTCAGATACTTTTTTTTCATATTCTGAATAAATGAAATTTTCAAGAGAGCTTAAGTGATTTAGCTGACAATGCCTTAGTCATTTTAAGCTCACCTTTTCCTGTCCAATGACTGGAGAGGCTTTTCAGTACAGAATTAAGCATCTAAATTCCTTTAGCCAAACTGAAAATGACGAAATCATTTCAGAGAACAATAGAAACTAGTTACATCTTGCCTTCATAAGACGCTGGGTAAATAACTTCATTAGATCCTTACCAAAATGTAGTCCATAAGATTGGGATGAAAAGTTGCAGCAAATATGTTGGGTAAAAGCTTTTGCACAAGGCATTTAAACTCTATGCAAAGAGCTGAACACAAATTCTATACTCAGAGAGGCTGGAAAATTCTCTTTATTTTGGGATGAGGCATGTCTGATAATGCTGTATTTTTTTCCAAGTGCAAGCTCAACATTATTGGTTAAAACTAATATCCCATGAAGATCGTGCAAAAAGACAGTGATGGATAACAATCACAATTTAAATCAATACAAATATAAAGCAGCAGAAGTTAGGGAGTTCTGAAGTGCTGCTGAACAGACTGCACAGAGCTCTGGACTTCTTATGCAACACTCTCACACATTAGGAAACCTGTGTGTACAGAACATTGTCCGTTGTGCTAGAGTGCACTTGTTCAGCACTCAGGCTGCTGGGAGTGCACCTTTCCAATATAAAATGTGATGTGAAATAGAACCAGAGCAGGACATCTGTCAAGAAGAAAACTTCTCTACGGTAATGGATGGCAAATATGTCACTGTGGCTTTGGTTCTTTATTTGGTCTTAATGGTGGGATCAGAAGGTAAGAAAATTATTTCTTTAAAACTCACATAACCAGATAATAAATATACATGTGCAAATGCAAGTGGGCTTATGCTATGTTAATGTCGACTTTTTGCGAGAGACGTGCGTCTTCAATAAACTATCATTCAGAAATAAAAAGTATAATTTGTATTTGCATCTGTTAGGATGCTGTGGCTGTTTGTGGGGGTAAAATATTCTTCCATCAAGAAATTAGTTTATTCCTATGCCGTAATATATGCCTAACCCTAGATTTTAAAAAATATTTGAATTAAGACAGGACCTTTTTCTAAATGTGCTCAAACATTTCTTCTTTTCCAAATGACAACTTTCTCCTATTTGTACTTTTTTTTTTGGTAGGCAGGTTAATGGTCGCGCTTCCTCAAAGCAAGAATTATGCAATTTGCAGAAGAGAATATGAATATGAGCAGATGATGATGGCAGAAACTAGTAAAGAATATGTGGATATAGTTTATGATGTTTCCCTACTTTGCGTAATGGAATTTAGGTGTAGAATCTGTTCAGGCACAAATGCATTATGAAAACAGCAAAGTATTTTCACTTAGAGAAGCAAGTTTAACTTTGAATGTATCTGCATACCAGCAGCTCTGAAAATGTAACCTCTGCTGTTGTGCAGGTGCAGTTAATTTTATCTCTGACACTCAGAGTGTCTGAATAACAAGAATAAGGCTCCTTCTTCATAGGAGCAAATAATAAGATTGTTCATTTACACAGATAAAATTAATTTTTGTTCTATAGGCAGGGTCCTGGCGAAGACAGAGGAAAAAGGCTTCCAATGTCTGTGCATAAGCACTCATTCCAAGTTCATCTCTCCCAAGGCTATTCAGAATGTGAGATTAAGACAAAGAGGACCACGCTGCAAAAATGTGGAAATCATGTGAGCACTTTTGCAAAATAGCACCTTGCTTTCAATAGAAGGAAGTGGCTTGGCATTTTGCATACTAGTTACGTCTTTACTTTGAGTGGAATTATATTAATATATCCCTTGCAAAGCCTCATAGACACCAAGTATAAGGTATTAGGCCTTCTATCCAAAGGAATGAGCTCATTTCCTGACAATGTTACAAGCCACTTCTAGACAGTGTTTTATAAGTCTCTCTATGCTAGTATTTTAATTATGACCAACATCAGAGGAGATAATGAAATCCCCATAACATATTCAGGGCACTATTAATAATTTAGACAATGAAGAATCAAAGATACAATCTTGATCCCACTGACATAAATTCAAACAATTTCCACTAACTTGGTCTGCATGTGGCAAAGCTGGAAATGCCACAAGTTATTCCCTATGTCAGTGTTCCCTGTGAGCATTTTCCTTTGCAAGGAGTGTGGAACTTCAATTGTAAAATCCACATGAGTACCAAGCATAAGACAAAAAAATCCCATCAAGAACTATTCACATGAATAGAATCAATGCATTCATGTAAACAGAAGGCAGCTTTCAGGTTTTTATGTTTTCGCTATGGTTTCATAAATAATACCTGTACAGTCAAACCCTCTGTGCAGCATTGCATGTCATCCAATTCCACCTCACCAGTAACTGGTAATTTCAGCTAGATTTTATTTCCATGATAATTAAGTTCCTGAAAGGTCTGCTAAACTATGACCAGATAGAGAAGAGAAATCTAATCTATAATTCATCTGGCTCATTAAAAAGTTTGCATCATAAACACCTATGCTGACACCATTCATTAAGAAAAAGATTTTTCAAATGGCCCAGTATGGAAAAAGTACAGGAAAATACCTTTTCCCCAGTTCTCTCAGAACTTCTAGTTGGAAAATCTCAAACAATTTTAATAAACAGAAGTTCATACCACGTCCTCTTGTTACTTAATTGCCAAATAGCTCAGATAAATTTCGAAAGATTAGGAGAGTGGCAGGGATCCACCTAGCCGTAACTTCTTTGTTTCCTTCTTGGCAGAGCTACACTGAAAGGTGGCCGACAAGTGTGTTTGGAACCCACCGCTCCCTGGGTCTGGCTCACTGTAAAAACTATTTTGGCCAGGTAAGCTGTTTTCTTCACTAGAATGCTTCAGCTGAAAGCTAGGTTTAGAAGGCAAAGTTTAGTTTCCTGGCATGAAAATGGTCACACTCCTCAGGCATTAGTAATTCTGTCAGAACAGTTCCCTCTAAATCTATGTTTCTAAGTGCCCAAGGATTAAAATTCTTTCCTAGCTCTCACACAGTCCCTGTGTGTTAAGCCACCCAAAAGAGCACAGGTATGATGCACCTAAACATCTGCTGAGACAGTAAAAAGCAAGCATGTGGTCGACGCTTCCAAAAATCAAGGTCTTAAAGGCTCCCTTCCTCTTTCTGGCTATAATTTAGATCTGTTGCTGGCATTTCTAAGCTTCACTGCTGTAAATGGGAACAATCAGGTACCTTCTTTGCTCAGTTTGGACCCAGGCATAACGGAATTCCTTTCTGTTGGAGCAGTACTTGTGTAAACACAGGATTTTTTTTGTCTTTGCACATATGCCAATTGGTTGATACAGTAAAAATAGGTCATTAACAACTTGTAAGCACCTGTTGCTCTACCTGTACTTTGTATTAATGGTAATTGTTTCATTAATAAATTTCTGAATTCAGTTTATACTTCATCTAATTACAGGGCCAGAGACAATACTGAGTCACCAATCAAAGAAAAATCAAGGAAAAATATACCTTGAAGTTTTTCAAGGATATAAAATGAGAGGAAACACTTGCTGATCAGAATGTTAAGGAAGAGACAACCTTCTGCTACATTACTACATTTGATTTCTTTGTTTTTCCCCAAGATGGGTTGCTGATTCTGCTAATTTCCTTTGGTCTGCGTATCTCTAAAACTCTCTCTGTTATGGATCAAGCGGTTCAAGCTTAATGAATGTGTTTTAATGGACAAAAATAAACAAGGTGAAATTAGTTACTCTTAAATGGCCTTACTTAAAGTAGAAATATAAAGGATAAAATTAGTAAACACGTGAGCAAACATATAATAAGGAAGAGTTTGTGTAGCTTTGCAGAAAATTTTCTTTCATGCACTTGTTACAGTTATTTGAAGATGACAACAAGCCTATGAATGTGGAAGGTCCCACAGGCATGGTCAAACTGTCTTTCTGAAATCTTTTCACAGCCCTCACCAAACATTAGAAATAATGAGGCTAAGAAAGAAGTTTTGGAAATGGATCCATAACAGGTGAATACATAGAAATGAAGGACAGAATAAAAAGGTCAGCTTTTTTTTTTTGTAAATGGACATCACCCATGGCTTTCTACAGCAGCTTGTGTGGGGTCTTGTTTGGTGGGCATATCCACAAGTGGTCTGGAAAAGTCATTTGCTACAAGCTAAAGTATTCTGATGATACTAAACGAAGAGTAGTAGAGACTAGACTCAACTATGAAGAACTGCAGAAGGACCTTAGGAGACTCATTGAGCTGGCAATAAACTCCTAGGTAAAATTCACTGCAGGAAGTAGAGGAAATGATTGACATAGGAGAAAAAAAATATAAATTAGGCATTCTAGGCTGGCCATTAGCACACAGGAGAGAGATCATGGGAGTATGCTAAATTGTATGATAGGAATATCAGATCAGACCTCTTCTACAAAGACCAAAGACAACTTCATTTTCTATGAGTATCCAGAAAATATTTTTTTTAGCATCATAGATTTTAAATGATCCATGAGACATGCCACTCATTGGAATGGGGAATGATGATTAAAGTACAACTGACTGAAGGAAATTAAGAGTACTTTAAGTCTAAGTCACTTTAGCTAAACAGTATTTGATTGGGGGTACGTGCAGCACAGCTGCAAACAGCAAACGTGGACTCCTTACTACTGCCGGAAAACTGACAACTAAATTACCTCCTGTGAGGTGCTTGGCTATGTCATCAGCAGTTCTAAGTCACTGCCAGCCTTGGGGTAGCCCAATGAATACCAGTTAATGGCTTTCAGAAGGAAGCAGCTAAAATTAGAGATACCAATTACCTGTGTTACTTCTGAAGGGGTATTTTATTGTGTGCTAGTTTCCACTTATAGATAGGAAAAAGCAGGCAGAGAGCCACATATACACATATATAGAAAAAGTTTAGAAGTAATATTTCTGAAGAAAAGCACACACTATTTTAATATAATGGGATTTTTATTGCATTTTTTTTTCTCTCACGCTACTTCTACTCAATACTATAACAGACCGCTTTTTTGTGTTGCAAAAGGATTTTGCAGCTTACATTGTTTATTATGTTAAATGTTACTGCTCAAGGGCTCAGGAGACTCTTTATAAGACTAAAATTTGGTTTAATTTATTGTTAATTTCTTTCTACAGTCAAAAAAACGTGTTAAAGATGTTTTCTCTTCATGATTCGCTACACCTCATTTATGCCTTGAGATAGAAATATAGTTTCTGAGGATAAAAAGCGCTAAAGTGCAGATTCCAGCAGCAATCACCAGACCAGAGAGAGGTGGTCAGAGCAATAGGGGACTGCAGGCAGAAGTACCATGCCTGCCCTGTAGAGTTTGATCTTCTGCGTCCCAGGTTGGGAGAGCGGAGTTTTGGCTTTTGGGAAGAGCTGCAGGCTAGGCTCCAGACTGCAAACAGACTTGTAAGAAACTCTCAAGACTGTCTTGTGTTTGACAGGGATGGACCCTTACTGGAACCCCCAACCAGAGCAACTTTGCACTCAAATCTGAATTTGTATGTCAACTAAATACATCAATTGTTCCTCCCCACTGCAGCCGCCCCTCAAGTTTTGGCAAACATTGAGATCCAACGGATGAGCAAGTTTATGTATAACAGCTTTTATGCAAAACAGATCTTCTTCATAATACTAAACAGTATATTTTTATTCAAGATTCAGAGGCCTACATTTTTGCTCTCCTTTCACAGGAGGGCTACCTACCTACATTCACCCAAGTGCTACAGAGAAATTAACCATCTCTATGCATACCCTGCTGTGATTGCACTGCCAGGCAGTGTTCGGACTCACATCTGCAAAGCTACACTGGCTGTAGTTTAAGCAAACAGCAAGCTAACAGCAAGTGACATTTTGAAAGTCAGAGATGAATGCATGACGTATATTATGTCTCCTGACCACTTCTAATTTAATCAAAAGTTCCCAGCAGGAACTTCCTAAAACTTACAGTGTTTCCTCCTGTCACTTCCATATCTTATTTCCACAGTCTGCTGGGCAGGAAGAAAATGCTTCCTGCCAAAGTAATGAAATGGAAATGCAACTAAAGCAATAAATGCAGCCTTCATGGAGCCTTTAAAACCCTAGCTGCTGGTTCCTAACAATACTCTAGTTGGACTTAGTATCTCCTCTGTTAATACCAGGTAGATTGAATTTCTTTTTAATGCAAATATTTGTGAATATTTGCTATTATTTTATGTTCATATTATCATGAATATTAATATAACGTATAATTTTCTAGTATTGCTAGATACTTTATGTTAATATTTTTAATGACTTTTCCCATGTAAAATCCACAACATTTTTAAACTGAAAACTATAATAAAGAATTGACTGTTTTCAAGTAGAGCTGAAACACATATCATAAAGAAATACAGAGTCACATAAATGTGTAGTTATAGTCTTGTATTTACAAACATATAAACTAAAAGGCAAATCAACTAAAAAGCTGCAATATTTTGTGATTCCAGAGGGGTTCAGGAAAGTCCAACACTTGCCATGATCTAAGGGTACATAATCACCTATATTTAGACACTTATGAAAAAAACATAACAAACTGACCTTAGCTTTTTTTCTTTCTTTGCTGCAACTTCCTCATATATAATAGCAAGTCAAAACCCAGATGTTTAGGAGACATTCTGCTTTTTACTTATCTGCTCCCTGTGCTCTGCCTCACTGTAAACTTCAACAAGTGTTTGCACAACATTATGCCCAGGTTTTGAGCAATGGAAGTGATTATTTCCCAACCCCTGTACTTGCCCCTTCTACTCCCCGTGTGTCAAGTGGAATGGCAGGCAAATGCCAAGCCCTTTGAGGGGAAATAGAGGTGGGTTTAGAAGACAGAGTGGGATTTTTTCCCTGGGGAACAAGAGTAGGGTGGTAGTGAGGACACACAGGAGGCAGGAGTTGACAAGAGTTCACCTTCCACAAGCTGAACCCTCATTCCAGTGAAAGCTTTGTCTCCTGGGCCTTTGGAGTCTTGTGTGCACAACTTCTCAAGTCAGAGGTCTCAATTTGCCTAAAAAAAGACAGATTCTTAATTTTCTTAGAGCAATCTTATCAGCCCAGAGGTTGGAGCATTCCCCTGGAACTGGGGTGATCCAAGCCAGCAAGCAACTGGATCGCAGCTCTCCCCCATCCCTCATGATGGTCCTGGTCACCAGAGTACGCATGAATCCCCCTCACCGTGGCCCTTGTGTTTGGATGTCCTTTGCTACATGCAAAGGCTAAATTATCCCAGCCAAGATCCAAAAAGATTCCTATTTGACTTTTGTGCTCATTAGACAAGGTAATGAGTCATGAAATAGAAAAACCACTAGTTTCCATCCTGCAGCACAGAGAACACATCCTACATACTGACCTGAAACACAGGCCAGGGAGATATTTCCTTCCCTTTTCAGCAGTCTTTTAGTAGTTAGCCTATTGCATAACTGTTGTTTTGTTCGTTAAAAGCGTGCTTTTAACAGGGTTAAGCATGGATGGTCTCTGCTTGCAGCTGTATCAGCTCAGTCAGTGAGTTACCCTTCAAAAAGAGCTGCAATTCCAGTTGCAAAAGTTGTCTCTGATAGCCAGCGGGGAAAAAATTCTGCCAAAATCAGACAATGGATTTAGAGTTCCCATAGGCAGGGCAGACAAGATCCTGGGCAAAGTGTCGAAGGGATGTAGGGAGAAGTCGGGCAAAGCACGGCACTCCCAGGAACACAGGTTAGGAGTGCCTGGCCCTGGGGCTTGATCTCACATCTTAACCTTTTTATGCCATTATCATCACTATTACACTCCCTTTACATCATCCCGATGAAACTGTGTCATATCGAGAAAAAGTGGAAGTAGAGGGGATGCTTTAGCTCTCAGAAAACATAGTGGATTTTTATTTAATGACAAATATCCTGCTCTTTTAGGCAGCTACTTACCCTTAGCTCAGAGGCAGGGTTAATCATAGAGGTGGAGTAGGCTCTTGACTTCACTTTTGACCTGGGGATTTCTGCATATCTCTTACTGCCACACTCAGGAAACAGCTGAGTCTAGCGGTGAGGAGGACAAGCAGTCCTGGATTTTACTTAGGGACTTGAGGGGGAATTTTCTTTTTTTTGCCTCAGGCATTGATGCTATTTCAGTACACACCAAAATTAGATAATAAAGGACCTTAGAAAAATGGGATCACTAATCAAATTTGAATTATCCTGTGTATGTGCATACATATGTAGAGACACAGAGAGAAAGAAAGAGATCCCAAAATAAAAGAATCAGCAAAATCTTATTCAAAGAAAGCTGGTTAAAGCTTCAACATCTAGAATTTTAACATCAGTGAAATGTGAAACCACCCTGTTATTTTAACATAACATGTACAATGTAATAAAACATAAACCATAAAATATAACCTTCTGTACCTGGTAAAATCCTCTTCTTTTTCATGCTTTCAGAGAATGAAATGTGTTTTTCAGTAAAGCTCCTAATCACACACACTCCAGATGGGTTAAAAAAACCAAATCTTCATTTAAGCAACAGATCAGCATTTGAGCCCAAGTCTTCCCTTGAAATTGTCTCCCTTGCAAGGTAATATCTCCACCAGCCACAGCAAATAAACACTCAGCATTCATGCAACATGATTCTTTAACAGAAATGTCTACAGCAGTGCCATAATGTTATTTCCCTTTGTTAAAACCTAAGGTTATGGTCATTGAAAAAGATTACAGAAAAGACTTATTAACAATATCTAGCACTTACAAAGAAAACAAAAGCAGTTGCATTCAGCAGGTCATGCTATTTTGATTCCACACAAAGCTTCCTCTACTGATCATTCATTAACATGTGTGACATGAAAAATGCAGGTACGATTTTCCAAGCCATTCAGAATTCAATATCTACTTCCCACAGGAATCTTTGAATATTGCAGGCTCAAATCCTTTATTGAACAGGTACTATTAGAGATGAATTTACTTTGGAGGATGCCACTTCAACAGAAAAAAAAAAAAATCTGTAACATCAAAATAACACTGAGGTAAAATCCTGATGCCAGTGAAAAAGCTGTTCAGTTATTTCAGCACTGCTCGATTTCTAATCTAGTTGTTTAAAATCAGATAAGTAGAAGCTATTACCATAAACGGAGATAAGAAATTAAATAGCTTAAGTATAGATCTGGAATCCCTACAAAGAACAGTTATGACCCTGAAGAAAATAATAAAAAGTTATAACATAAATGTAACTGAAACCATCATAAGGTTGTATTACCAAATAAAGGTATGTATTGGAAAAAGCACAAAATTTACAGAAGTCTACAAAAGAAATTGGAATGTGTGGCTATAACTTATTTTAATAAATTAATACATTACATAATTCTCAGCAGAATAATTCCTCGTCATTGAGGAAGGAGTTTCACAACAGTCATGTGACTCATCTTTACTGCATCTGGGAAATTCCTCTAACGCAATCTACATGCTAGCAGAGCACACATGTTGGGCACAAAACAGTATATAAGGAAGATGGATCCTCAGACCAGGCATCAGCAATCCTCCAGACAAGAGGGGTCACTGCTCCACAGAACCAGAGATAAACAATCCAGCAAAAAACTCCTGACTAATCATGAGCAGCAAACTTGTGGCTGTCCTGGCTCTTTTCCTGATTTTGGTGGCTGTGTCTCAAGGTGAGTAAATCCCTCCCAAGATCCCCATGTATTATTGTGTAGGCATCTACCGAGATGCATGTCCTTGCAGAGAGGTAGCTTTGTATTTATATTTATATTTCAGCAAATTAGTGTCTTTCGAGACATTTTCAGCAACTTGTCTTCAGTCAGAAGTCTACCAAGTAGCCCTTGTACTGAAGAGTTACTGACATCTTGTGGGAAAAATTTTAAGGGTGCAACTTAAATTTGCTTTGTTTCAATGTTTCATTTGAAGCGTATGTGACTAGAGACAGGATCTTCCGCTTAAGTGTTTGAATGTTTCTCTGCCTTCCAACACAAAGGACAGTATATGATCTCGTATTTGTTACTCAACGATCATACTGCCTCAAGCAAATAGTATAAAGCTGGGAACAGAGAACAAACAATATGAACATAGAAACATGGGCAAGCCTCCTGTAAATGAAAAAAAATAGGGCTCTGTCTTCTGTATAGTTGCCAGTTTGTCAATCCAGATATTAAAATGATGCAACTAACTGTAAAGTGTGGTCAGTACAAGTAACCACAAAATATGTGGCTTTGTTTTAAAAAGATGTGATAATTTAGTTTTAAATGTACTTGGGCATCAGCTCCTCTGAAATAAATAGGCAATTGATCTTGATACTTTGAGGACTTAGGCAACTTGGACAAATGCAGTATTTCAAACAAGAAAATAAAATAAAGCAGTGATGCTTTATATCTGATATAGGGATAGTAAGACCACCTCTCAAAGCACAATATTCCTTTTCTGCTCACAGGTAGGACCCTGCCAAGGATGGCAACCGAGCTGCGGTGCCAGTGCATAGCCACTCATTCCAAGTTCATCCCACCTAAAGCCATTCAAGACGTGAAGCTGACACAGAGTGGCCCCCACTGCAAGAACGTCGAAGTCATGTAAGCAGCTCTGCGACAGCCTCCCTCTCCTTCACCTACACTCTGCTGCTGCTTGCAGGGGCTTTTAAGATTCACAAGTATGACAGTAGGTTGACGTTATGTAGTCTGATGTGGTTATTCTTTTGAGAGAGACAATTTTAAATAATATACTGTGTTTTTAATTGTCTCTATGACCTTATGTATTCCTGAACTGATCATTATTTACCTGTCATGGGACATATTAAATCATTCAGGCAAAACCCCCATTAAAGAGTGTGCATCAGTTTAGAGAGAAAAACTAAGTTCCCACAAGCAGATTTAGAGAAGCAATGAAACTAATCTGGTCTTGAATGGCATGGAGGAGGGACTAAAATGTTGAAATCCTTATACTGCCAAAATTCCTTTTTACCACTGGAGGTTTCAATCATTGTGTAAGAAACCTTTACTAAAGTAAACAAATTCAAAACAAGTACCCATATCTACTGAGAAAGATTTTTGGGAATGTGTGACTGCTTTGAGAGCAGGTACACAAACTCACAAAACTTCTCAACAGTTTTACCCTCCTCAGCTGTGGAACACATACAATAAAATGACGAAGTCTAACCCAGAGCACACTGGGATGAATTTATACTAATTAATCTAAACATTCAGTATTAAATTCTGTGAATAAAACAAATTCACATAGTAGTTTCCTGACTTCTCTTTTTTCCCTGTTTTGCAGAGCCACTCTGAAGGATGGTAGAGAGGTGTGCTTGGATCCCACTGCTCCCTGGGTGCAGCGGATTGTAAATGCAATTCTGGCCAAGTAAGTCACATTTGCTCTCAATTTGGGCAGGTAAATCTTCCCCAAAAAAGTCAATTTGTAGGATTTCTTAGTGATTTTCTTGTAATCAGATATAACGAATGTGGAAACTTGCTGCTTAGCTATAGAATTAGTCTTAGTCTTTCTGACTCTGCTGCAGAGTCCTTGTTCAAGCCGATATGTCACAGAATCACAGAATCACAGAATGTTAGGGATTGGAAGGGACCTCAAAAGATCACCTAGTCCAATCCCCCTGCCAGAGCAGGAACACCTAGATGAGGTTACACAGGAATGTGTCCAGGTGGATTTTGAATGTCTCCAGAGAAGGAGAATCCACAGTCTCCCTGGGCAGCCTGTTCCAGGGTTCTGTTACCCTCACTGAGAAGAAGTTTCTTCTCAAATTTAAGTGGAAGCTCTTGTGTTCCAGTTTGAACCCATTACCCCTTGTCTTACCATTAGTTGTCACTGAGAAGAGCCTGGCTCCATCCTTGTGACACTCACCTGTTACATATTTATAAACATTAATGAGGTCACTCCTCAGTCTCCTCCAAGCTAAAGAGATCCAGATCCCTCAGCCTTTCCTCCTAAGGGAGATGCTCCACTCCCTTCATCATCTTCGTTGCCCTGTGCTGGACTCTCTCAAGCAGTTCCCTGTCCTTCTTGAACTGAGGGGCCCAGAACTGGACACAATATTCCAGATGTGGTCTCACCAGGGCAGAGTAGAGGGGAAGGAGAACCTCTCTCGACCTACTAACCACCCCGCTTCTAATACACCCCAGGATGCCATTGGCCACCTTGGCCACAAGGGCACAGTGCTGGCTCATGGTCATCCTGCTGTTCACCAGGACCCCCAGGTCTCTTTCCCCTATACTGCTCTCTAATAGGTCATTCCCCAGCTTTTACTGGACATGTCACTATCAAACTTTTGAGTACCAGCAACTCCATCTGGAAGGAAAGGAATACGAAAGTGTTTTGGCTCCCATTGAAATACTAGGCTTTAAAAAAATTCATCTTCCCCTTACTTGCAGTATCATATGTTGATAATTCATATTTCCAAGTCAAAGAGTTTCTTGATTCAAGTAAATGCAGAAACTCATGCTGCAGATGTTTCCTAGCTGGGCACAAGACATGCACACACTGGGATTTCAGTGGTTGCTTTCAAAACATGCCTCAATATAGCACATAGGTTTGGAAACAGACCACTCAACTGTTCATGCAATGCTATGCAATGATAATTGTTCTTGAACCTCCTTTTAAATTATCCTCTTTCCTCACCCCTTAATAGGGCTCAACTCAATTCTGACTCGCCACTCTAAGAAACACCAAGACAGAAAAAATCTGGGAACTTGTTCCACTCCTCCATTGAGAGAAGCTAGAGGGAAAAGCATCATTCAGGTTGCATACCACCTTCCACCTCCTGCATCAGTGTTATGATGTTAATTGTGGATTAATTTATCTATTTATCTATTTATTTATATATTTGCATCTATTTAAGAAAGCCTTTCAAAATGGTTCATGTTGTCTGTGGGACATGCTGTTTATTTACACTAGAGATGTCAAACAGGTAAAGTGCTAAAGGAAATGAAGAACCTTTGGAAGCCACTTCAGCCAAACACAATCAGTTAAGTGCAATGCACTTACAGCACAGCTCATTTACACTAAGTCTTACTATTTTGCTATTACACCAGCAAACTGATAATTCCTCTTGCTCCCCTGGAGTGCACTAGTATGTTGTGTCAACAACAGTTTCCTGAACCACAGTCAGCCTGTGGCTAGACTGTGAACTGTGATTTCTGACTTTAAAAATCTAGCCTACAGAATGTAAGACAGTGGGTTTGGTGTTTATTTATTGTGAATTCCATGCTATTTATAAAAATATTTATTGAGTAGTTTCTCTACAAGACAAAAAAGGATGATAATTAATTTAATTCTTACTGGATTTTTCATTCATGCTATTAATTTCTTAAGAATTTTTCACAATCCCATTGCTCTGTACAAGTATGTCTAATTAGCTACTCAATCAGCTAATGGTAAAAAATTTAGCTTACATACACAGAATTTGCTTGTGAGAGTGTATTTGTTCCTAACAATGTATTGTTATAATAAATGTTTTCTACAAAAAAAAAAAGTTATCTGTTTGTTATTTTACATTTTCATTTGCTTTATTTGGAAACAGTCAGCTTCATTTTTGCTACCGTTGTCTGATTTCTGGAGCTGAAATGCAAATTTTTAGTACATAGTACTGTAACTCACCCTGTTATGGCAACCTGACATGACTGAATGCAATAGCAATGTCTTAGGGAAGGGTAATGTTCACCCTCCTCTCTTCAGGCTGTTCCCAGTCCTTGTGGACTAGTGGCCTGTAGAGCAAGACTCCTTATTTGAGTACCTTGCAGATAAGAGAATTTTACCCTCTGGTGCCTAAATACTGCCAGTGTCCAGATCAGCCTCAGAGGTGTAAATCTTATGACATCAAAAGGCCACTATTTGACTATCAAAATGGGAATTTGTGACCTTTACTTTGGGTACCCAAGTATCAAGCATTTGCCCTTGTGCAGCACAGCCCTTGTGAGTGTAATGCACCTTCCCATAGGAGTCCCAGTGCAGTTCATAAGACAAGAGTATAAAACAACCATCCTTAACAATTCTCTGAAATCAGCAGCTCAAAGCGCAACAGCAGCCAAATGAAAGCCAGTGGAATGTTGGCCATCTTCAGGAATGGAAATGAGAATAAGAGAGAGAGGTCACAGGTTTGTTGCTCTGTACACAATTTTAGTGTGCTCACCTTTTGAGCACTGTGTGCAGTTTAGATCTCTGCATGTCAAGAAGCAGGTACCTGAGCTGGAAAAGCTAAAGGAAAGGGCAGTGGCAGTGATGAAAAGGACAGAGCAGATGCTCTACAGGAGACTAAACAGGACTTCCAATTTGGAAAAGAGGAGGTTGTGGAGAATTTGAGCAAGGCTTACCAAATCCTGAAGGCAAAGGGTGATGTACAGAGGACTGTCATTCATCAAATCCCACTCTTCAGGGTACTTGATGAAATTTGCAGGTCAGCATAGAACAGATAAAAGAAAGTACTTTTTTAGACAGCATACAGTGACCTGTTGGCAGAAGGCAGTCAGATTCAGATACTAAAAGGAATACTAAGTGATTTATTCCTCATATCCCTAAAACATGCTAAGCTATGGTACTGTGGGGACAAGGGAGAACAGCCCAGGGTGGCACGCTCTCCTATTGCCACTGCTGGACATGGGCTGCTGGGCTGGGTGGACAGTAGTACTGATCTGCTGTGAAGTCTTTATGTTCTGTGTTCTGGAGAATCCAACACATGTGAATGATCAGATCAGGTTTAGTTGATCTGAAAATACGGCTTCTATTTTCCTCTCTTCTTCAGTATCACTCCAAGAGGAAAAGGGAAGAAAGAGCCCTCCTCCTGTCGCCACAACAGTACAGGAGTAGCATCATAGTTAACATCTGCGCAGAACAAGTTCTGCTCTCCCCTGACCTGTTGCCCACCCGTTTGCGCATTGCATAACCAAAGGATGAATGATATAAGGAAACAGGCCTGCTTCTTTTGAGAGAGGAAAGGGGTTTAAGATTTCAAGGGATTTTCCCTGGACAGGAGAAAAGAGGAATGTGAGAGAGCTATTGAGTGTTTTGGCAACTTGAAATCTGCAAGATATCCATTAGGTCCTTGTCCTGGTTGATTAGGAACAGAGATCAGAACCTATAAGTGAAGGAGATCCAATAGGCTTCCACATGTACCTCTTTCTGTTGCAAATACTAGCACTTCCATGAAAACTGAAAAATTCATATGATGAAATAGAATGCACAACAGAGACTGACTACACTGTAGCTCCCAGTAAATGGTACTTACCCAGAATATGGCAAAAATAGGGTGGATTCCTGCTTTCTAACAGTGATAAAAGCAGTTGAAATGGAGGTCAATCCCTATCCATCAGACAATGCATGTGCTCTCTTTCTGAAGCAATCAGGAAAAGGTATGTTTCTACATGTGTTTCTACAGCAGAAATTGTTTTATTCCACCAGATGCTACACTCTCTTCAGCTGAAAGAGCTTTGAAAGAGCTTTCAGTTTTGGCTGAAAGTAAGTAGCCATGTGACAAAATAGCAGCATGTATTAGTTGGATTAAGCTGCCTGAGTAGCAATAGGCACAGGAGATGCATGACCACCCAAGGAATTTTAAACTAATGTTTACCTGTTTATTTGAGGCATGCACAATTTAGTGCACTTTAACCTATGATCTAGATATTCTTGAAACTGCATGATTATTGCCATTTTGTGATCATAAAAGAGGAAAGCTATCTTTAGCTTGCTTTTTCTTGAAGACCCTGTGCAGTGAGACTGATCGGTCCCCTCCTCTACCCATATCATTTTGGCATCAGATTGAGGCTTTCAACCATTTGAACTCTAAACAACATGTCCGGTGGCCCTCCAGTTACCAAGCCATGCAGAAGCCACAGAAGAAAGCTTCAGCCTTTGAGAACACACAGACTATTTAGTATCTGTGTGTATACGCTTTCCGATCCATGTAACACACCAGAAAGCTGAACAGGCAGTGAGTAAGAGGCAGAACATTTGCATCACAACCAAAGAAAGGCCCCTGAGATTTCACTGCAGCTAACTACATGTTCTTGTCCATCTTCTCCTTTTCCCAATCTCATCTGAGCTTCTGCTCCTCTTGCCCACTTCATTTGGCATCAAAATTGTATTTCTACAACCCTGCCAGAAGGTCATTCCATGTTACAGATGTGTATTCATCACCCTCCATTCATTTCTCTACTGCCCTCTTTGCAATCAAATATAGCAAAGGTGTTTATATATCCTTTCTGTCCTCAGCTATCTTCTTGCTCCCTTATTTCATCTTCCTTCCAAACCACTTTCACTTCCTTTTTCACCAACAATTTCAATTTGGGAGCAAAAAGGACAGTAGTAACAACCAAACAATGAAGTAACAACCTCGTGTTATCTCTTATCCTCAAACTCCCTCTCCCATGACTGGTTGCTGTAGTTCTGCTCTTGTATCGAGAGCCTTTTCAGTCACGAGCTGTAATTTGTTCCCTTGAATTTCAATGTTACTGTTATTAAAATATCGAAAGTATATTTGTCTCTAACGTATAAATGCTGTAAACCATAGAGGAAGTCATTGAAAGAAATGTTGGAAAGTCCCTGAAAAATAATTTAAACTCTTCCTTAAAAGAACAAAGAATACAAACACTAGTTTGCTGGCCTCCACTAATCTGTCTGTGCTGAAAACTGGCTAATCCAAACGTCCTGGTTATATATCAGGTGACAGACGAATTATCCATGATTTACTTGCTTTTGTTTTATGGATTGCTTCCCATTCTGGACACGATTGCGTTTCTTACATTGCTATCACATAATACGGGAAAATCCCAGGAAAATTACACATAGTGCTGGCTTGATATTGCAGACTTGTTCCAAACTTTGCATTTGTTCTTGTTTATAACAGGATATTATGAGCGACCCCGCAGAAAATGGATCCTTTGGAAATAATACAGACTGCCATGGGTACTTCTGAGTCTGCAAAAGTGAAACAAGAATTTCACCACCTATAAAAATAAGCCTGAGATGTCTATTGTTAAAAATCATTGTGAAAATCTATTTTTAATATAACCTACAGTTAATTATGTTAATAGTAACAACTACTAGCACCAGTCAGTGCGCTGATGACTTAACAATTTGCATGGATTTCTAGAGAAGAAGGTACTATGCATGACAGAATCTAGAAGGCAGGCTGAGACACAATTCAAAATTACAAAAGGAATAAGCTGTTTTCCTTTAGCCAGATCTAATGCTTAGTAAGTTCAAACGCAAACTCTGTACTATTAGAGCTGCATATCTACAGTGCTTACAATGTATTTTCTTCAAACCCCTCATACGTTCGGCCTGCTCAGCATCTTGTGACCATGACTACACAGAACTTCACAGAGCTATTTAATTTCAACCTGAAAAGTTGAAAGCAATAAGATTTTCTTATATTTTTCCTCTTTTTTCCCTAATGCCTTCCTAAATGCTTCCTAAAACGCAAGATGTCTTTTTGACTGCCATAATACATCGTACACAGTTCTTTAAAACACATCAAATCTGTGACACCCAGATCTATTTCCTCAGTGACAAAAGCTAATTTACAGTTCCTTCTGTGCATATACAGTAAGGTTATAGGTATAACTAAGCTCCCTGGTACTTAACTTAATCTGCCCTTTCATGGAACAGGCAACATTGTGACATCTTGCTACAACTTTCTGCAGGCAGATTTCAACACAGTTATGCTCGATAATTTTGTATCATTATCAACCTCTGATAGGACCAACTATCTTATTCCATGAGAGTTAAAATTCAAGAGGAAAAGATCAAATTTTTTTGAAAGAAAAGTATGCTAGGTTGACCAGATCCCACTAACTTGTAGATCCACTGACTCAGCCAATGACTTTAGTGGATATTTGAAGTAAGACCTTTCCTTCCAAAAGGTGCACTGGCAACTCCAGTATCAGCCTATCAATTTCTCCTGTTCCTTACTGAAAGAGAAGTAAACTGGGGAAAATGTAATATTTTTTTTTGCTTTTGAAGATCACTATTTTTCATAGATATATACCTTAAAAAAATCTGTGGAAATAAAATTTCATTAGACAAGTAGCTTGTTTTGATAGCACATTTGGACCCAGTTAGTCACCTTTCCTCCTATGAGCCTTCAGTTTTTAGAGAAAGCAGTGGTGAGAGGAAAGTTTTTCAGATTCAGCTATAAGCTATATGCCAGAATGTCAAAACCAATTTTTAAGCACTGAAGCAACACTCACACTGAGCTGCTGAGATTAATTATTTCTAGTTTTTCATCACAACTGTTTTCTGGAATGATAAAAGTTCCATAATACAATCAAATGAGTAAGTCCACCCTCTTATCCTGGCTTTTTTTGTTAAAGATATATAATACCTGCTTCCACAGAAATGATGACACTTCAAAGATATGGACAATTCTTTTTTTCCTCCTTTTTTTTTTTTTTTTTGGTTTTGAGATCATATTTCTTTCAAGATTGCAAGCAGATGAGAAAATCACAATTCAGTTGCACAAGCTAAAACTAAAATGTCAATAGAATTGTAAAAGCTTGAAATACTCACCACTTCTGTTTACCTTTAGGAGTAACTCTGCAAATGTTTTTATCACATTTGTTGACCTTTTTGTTACGTAAGGATATCATGGAGAAGGGAGCCTTGTCATATTGAGGGGCATGGATACACATTTCATCTTTTTAATTGCCACTAAATCAGGGCAATGAGAGTATTTACGGTGCTTGGATTCCCATCTGTTCTATTTTGACAGTTCTGCCTTGCTATGGAAGTGGGATCAAGACACGAGTGTGAAAATGCTGAGAGGATCTTGAATGAACTACTAGCATTCCCAGGATTAAGAAAGAAAAATGCCAGTACCCTGGGCTCCTGCTCATCCCTGTGCCCTCAGAACTACACTTTCTCTGTGACAACCTGTTCAGATTACCTTGATGGGACAAACAAGATTACATGGCTGTGCTTACTCCACAGGGGATGCAAGCCTGGAGTTTCAGTGGATTGACTTGTAGATCTGTAACAGAGCTGAGCAGTGTTTGGTCTTTGGATTTGTGCTCAAGCCTCTGCCACCTAAACTACTCTCTTATTTATTTAATCTCACTTCTACTGTCTTACGATCACATGACAGCTGGCAAATTAAAGAAGCTGGGTAGTGCCAGGGAGAATTTCCCTCTGGGAAATCATGGATGACTTAAGAGAAACCAAAACATAGGCAGATGATAGGAAGACAAACCTTAGATCCAAGAAATTGAAAGGGGTTTTTTGTTTACAAACTATTTGCAGTGTATTCTTTCCTTCTTTACCATTTTATTAAGTGTAGGACACATATATAAGCATGCATTTTCCTGTCCTATAGACTATAACCTCTCTTAGATTTCTCCTAGTGTATATTCAAACTATTGTAATCTTCAGCAGTGACTACTGCTAACTTTTGACAGGACTTTTCATGTCTCACTTTGTAGTGACTTTTTAAAATCTGAATAAGAAGGAACACATACGTTTTGTGAAAACAAACTCTGTCCTCTTCCATTCACTTGAAGGAAGCTCCGTTTATGGCCATGAAGCGTCAATAACACCAAAGCACTTACAGAAGACATTCTTGCCTCATTAGCTGAATGCGAAAGCATTGAGTGGAAGATATCATTAATCGTAAGACTGGACATGCTAGTGAAAGCCTGGATTGCAAGTGTTTCTTTTCTCTTGATGCAGAACATCTAGAAGGAATGAGACTGCAGGAGAATGAGCCACTGCATGGTGGCAGAAACCAAGCATCAAGGAAACAATGCCATGATCAAAAGGAAAGTACATGTTTACCAGTGTTTGGGAAAGCATGACCAACTGCTGTAATGGGTTATGAGAAAATGAATGAGTAGACAAGGAACAGATGAGCGCCTTATGTTCTCCCTTTGGACAGACTTTCACAGAAGTAAAGGAGAAGCAATATATACCAAGCACAGCAAAGGGCCAAAGAGTAGAATTTCAAATGTCACCTGCCACCACCCAACCTTGGACATGGGACAGAACTGTTGCAGTATGCCTTCCCATACAGAGATATCTGGGTTGAAATCCTCCTCAGGGTCTACGGCACTTCAGATTTAAGCCTCCACTCATGTTCAGCTTGGATTTTTCCACTAACTGAAACCACACAAACTTTTATGTGCATTAAAACTAAAAACCAGAATCACAGAATCACAGAATTTTAGGGATTGGAAGGGACCTCAAAAGATCATCTAGTCCAATCCCCCTGCCAGAGCAGGAACACCTAGATGAGGTTACACAGGAATGTGTCCAGGTGGATTTTGAATGTCTCCAGAGACGGAGACTCCACAGTCTCCCTGGGCAGCCTGTTCCAGGGTTCTGTTACCCTCACTGAGAAGAAGTTTCTTCTCAAATTTAAGTGGAAGCTCTTGTGTTCTAGTTTGAACCCATTACCCCTTGTCTTACCATTGGTTGTCACTGAGAAGAGCCTGGCTCCATCCTTGTGACACTCACCTGTTACATATTTATAAACATTAATGAGGTCACTCCTCAGTCTCCTCCAAGCTAAAGAGATCCAGATCCCTCAGCCTTTCCTCCTAAGGGAGATGCTCCACTCCCTTCATCATCTTCGTTGCCCTGTGCTGGACTCTCTCAAGCAGTTCCCTGTCCTTCTTGAACTGAGGGGCCCAGAACTGGACACAATATTCCAGATGTGGTCTCACCAGGGCAGAGTAGAGGGGAAGGAGAACCTCTCTCGACCTACTAACCACCCCGCTTCTAATACTACCCCAGGATGCCATTGGCCTTCCTGGCCACAAGGGCACAGTGCTGGCTCATGGTCATCCTGCTGTTCACCAGGACCCCCAGGTCCCTTTCCCCTATACTGCTCTCTAATAGGTCATTCCCCAACCTATACTGGAACCGGGGGTTGTTCCTACCCAGATGCAAGACTCTGCACTTTCCACTGTTATATTTCATTAAATTTTTCCCCGCCCAACTCTCCAGCCTGTCCAGGTCTCGCTGGGTGGCAGCACAGCCTTCTGGCATGTCAGGCACTCCTCCCAGTTTGGTGTCATCAGCAAACTTGCTGATAGTACACTCTATTCCCTCATCCAAGTCATTGATGAATATATTGAATAATACTGGCCCCAATATTGACCCTTGAGGCACTCCACTAGATACAGTCCTCCAACTAGACTTCGCCCCATTGACCACAACTCTCTGGCTTCTTTCCTTCAGCCAGTTCACAGTCCACCTCACTACCCGATTGTTTAGTCCACACTTCCTCAGTTTAGCAGCAAGGATGCTGTGGGAGACGGTGTCAAACGCTTTACTGAAGTAAAGGCAGAGCACATCCACCGCTCTGCCATCATCTATCCACCTTGTTATGTCTTCATAAAAGGCTATGAGGTTGGTCAAACACGACTTCCCCTTGGTGAAGCCATGTTGACTGCCCCTAATGACACTCTTATCCTTGATATGCCTTGAGATGGCACCAAGTGGCTCCATCACTTTCCCAGGGATGGAGGTGAGGCTGACCGGTCTATAGTTACCCAGGTCCTACTTCTTGCCCTTTTTGAAGACTGGAGTGACATTTGCTTTCCTCCAGTCCTCAGGCGCCTCTCCTGTTTCCCAAGATTCGGCAATGATGATGGAGAGTGGTCTAGCAATGACCTCAGTCAGCTCCTTCAGCACCCGTGGGTGCATCCCATCTGGACCCATGGATTTATGGATATCCAGATTGCTTAATTGCTCCCTAACCCAATCCTCGTCAACTAAGGCAAACTCTTCCATTGTCCTGACTTCCTCTGGGGCCTCGAAACCTCGAAACTTGTTGGGACAAGTTTCCTTACATGGCATTAAAAAGAAGAACCAAAATCCATTTGCAAACAGAGACATCCTAGATGCTTATATTCATTTAAATCTCCCAGGCTGACAGGAAATGACTCTTGATCAGGAAGTGAAAGTACTCAAAACAGAGAGGACTCATTTCTTGGTTTGTTTAGGTACACTACTCTTCCCTTGCAAAAGGGGCCTTCTTGTGGTTGCTTTTCGTCAGAGGTAGAAAGAAAAAGTAGAAATTGGCTTTATATTCAAATCTACAACACTAGGTTTGAAACATTTTGGCTGAAACCACATGTTCCACAAAAAACAAAAACGTTAAGTCTTAAAACATGTTACCTGTTAACGTGGTGAGAATACAAACTGGCAAGCAATGATATGGAAATACAATGCCCAAGAAAATAAGCTACATTGCTGATACACTGTAAATGGATTTTTTCCATAAATTTGAGCATATCTTATGTCTGATTGTATTTCAGTCCTTAGTGAGTTTTCTAGTGTACACAGTAAGTTCACTGCAATCCAGGGTGACATGCTTCTCATAGGAAAATTTTAGCTTTGCAACATTTAGGAATTTTTTAGGACATCAACAACCACTGAACATGAAACACGAATTCTGAGGGTGCAATACAGAAACAATGGACTACACTTCACAGATGCCCGTATTGCTCTGGAACAAGTGACATTTGCATAGATTGAAATCTCTTATCTAATCATGAATGGCATTGCTGCTGCCCTGGCTCTTCCTGAAATCAGGAGTTGTGTCCAAAAGCAAGCAAATTTTTCCAGCATTTGTGACTAAAACCAGAGTAGCTTTCAAAAAATATCCAGTGACCTGCCTGTTAAAACCTGACTATGCCTCTGTATGCGTAGGCAGTGACAAAAAACCTGGCAAGCAATTTTCAGATTCGACAGTCTATGCTCATTGAGAAAGCTACCTACTCTGCTCAGTACTTACTCTGAACACCAGGCATATATTTAAAGAAATAGTCCATTCACACTTGAATATTATTTGTGCCCTATCTTCTGCTTGTCTGACCTCATTCTGGTTCAGTGTAGCAATGATTCTGTATGAAAAAGGATTGTACAAATGGAAGAAGCATCTACATACATGCTTCAAAGCAATAACAAATACATATTTTGAAAGGCATTAATGCATGTTTAATATGACATAACTTACCACAAATTGTGGTTATATCAGGTTCTGGGTGCTCAAAAACAAACCTTTACCTTTTTCTTTATAAATATTTAGGTAGTTTAGAACAGGGATCAGAGGCAATTCTTTATTCACGTGTCATTGATAAGAGAATATTCTTCTAATATGAGAACTAGGGCCATCATGTAAAGCTAGAGGAAGCAAAATTCAGACAAACAATAAGAGAGAGTTCTTCATGCAACAAATACTTGACCTGGGGAACTTCTCACCAAATAATTCATTGTATTTCAAAAGTGTACAGAGACTGAAGGCAAGATTCAGCAAGAACATAGAAGAAAATCCACTGAGGACAGCTAGATACACAGAAATGTGATCCAGGTCAGGAAATCCCTGCTCTAAAATTGGCTAGAGTGTGACAGTATTACAGACAAGTAGCCCTAAATGTTTGTATTCTATTCGTCTTCTCCAAGGCATCTCCTCTTTTCCAAGGCATCCCCAGATCAGGAATAAAATCCCAACTTCGATGCACCTTTACACTGATCCTCAATGGCCATTATTACATTTTTCTGGTGTACATCAGAAAGTAATGTGATATATGAAGGAAACTAAAAGTCACGTTGCAGATGCAAGATCAGGGCGGCCTGTCTGAATGAGATTTGTATAAGATTACTTCTAGAGCTAGTGTCTGATAGTACCTACTTAATGATGCTTTCTCAGACAACAAAATATTTAAAGGTTATTGTCCAGTCAGATAGAACTATTAAGAGTCAAGAAATCAGACAAAGTACGATACATGGAACAGCATTTGGTCAAAATTTCTGGAGATGCTTAAAAAGGAGTAAAATTAACTCCTGTGATACTAAGACAATTTCACCCCAAGAATTATGGGCATGACATAACAGTGCCACTAACTCCACCACTGACCTCAGCTTAAGCTTTTACAGACTGTCCCTTCATCTATAGGGACACAAACAATAGCATAATCTTCTCATGCCAATTCACGTCCTGCTGCTAGCCAGTCATTATTCTAGCTCTTAAGAGCTACGAATTCTCTCTGTTGCTGTCAAACAACTGTCTCCATCTACAAGGAAATGCAAGAACCAGTATCTGAAGTAATTTTAGATCAACATTTCCGCCTCACTGATGGGAATGGGAAGCACAACAATGTTCTTCTGTGGAAATATAGTAAATGCTTTTAAATAAATAGACTTAGTCTCTAAAACAATGTGACTCACTAACTCAATTTGCTTCCTTTTACCATATCAACAATCAGATATGATTGATAAGTGTATTGTGACCGTGCAATCAAAAAAGTCCTCTGAGCTGCAGTGTTGGAAATCCTGCACATTCTACTTTTAAGAAAGGCTGTAAATTAAATAGCCACATTCTAAATATTTCTGAATGCCAAGTATTTGATCTGAGTGAGAAAACATGTTTGCCTACATTAATTCTTTCCTGGTTTATACAAATCTTTAGAGTCTCTGAGAGATTAAGATAACAGATTTTCTTCAGTTCACTTAAGTCATCATGAATCAGAAATTACTATAATGCCATTGAATTCCAATACAGTTGCCCCATGATATTAAAGATGCAAATACATATGCAGGGGAAATTCTTCCCCAGCACTCAAAGGGCAACTGAACTTACTGAAGGCACATCCTTAATTCCAACTTATTTCAATCATTGCACTGTAGGAGGTTTCTTATTCCCACCCAAAACAGACTGCAAACAATACCAGATTCATAAAATAAGGCACAAGATACAATGTTCCTCATGTTTTCAAAAAACAAAAAAAGTTGCTCTGCCCTTGCTACAGTGAGAGGTCATTTACCTTTTTTTCACCACTCTCCCATTTGCATTCCAGATCAATGAGGCTTGTTTGGATAAGAAAGATAGCGTCAGCAAACACACTAACCTCTTCTGTTCATATAACCTCCTCTTTCTGGCCAGCCTCAGCTCTTCTGCATAGTGAAGTGCCTGTGAATCTCCAAACAAGGGCATTTCCTTCTGAATGAGATTTAAAAATAATTTTTGACAACACTGCTGCCTTCAGCAGAAGCTGCTATCCCCGTTCTTCTCCTATCTTGTCTCCATGTTTCGTCATATTTTCCAACCCTTCTAACATGCAGGCACAAGTGTCTGTGCAGCTGCATGGTGCATCACACTTAAGAACTGATAACTGGAAAATAACACGTCACAAAGTAAGAGTTAGCTCCATTCTCTTGACTTGTTCATTCTGTGAAAACATGTATTGACTTAATCAACAAGAGGGAATAAAGGCCACGAGTGAATATCTATAGTGGGATGGGGACCATTTCAACCAATACAAAGATCACTGCTACCAACTGTTAAACAGCAGCCTAGGATTGTAGGGCTCTGTCTTTCGTCACATAACAGAAACACACTAGTTTGTCCATACTTTCAAGCAGAATTAAGTGAGAACATGATTTGAGCTGTAGCATTTAACTACAGCATCGAATAGCTTGAGTTTGGACCATGATGATGCCCTGTGATGATCTGAACTGGTACTAGTCAATGCAAAGGCTTTATGAAATCCTTATACCTTTATGTTTAGCCTTATTTTATTTTTCTCCTGGTAGCCATATATTAACAGACTCTAGATGCTTTACAAGGCATCCTGTATGTTTCTGAAACCAAAGACATTAAACCCCATAGCACCCTATAGTAACCGGCTTTGAAAGAAACAGAAATACAAATTCTACCACAGTGCAAATTTCTCTCCTGTGGGACAGCAAATAAAAGGTTTAGAAATAGCAGGTATTTGAACCCCATCCCATTTCTGGGGAAACCACAGAAACTGATCCATTTATTTGCTCAAGGAAACTGAGACGTTATTCAGTAAACATCCTAATTATAATGAGCCGAGCATAGATACTCAATGCAGTCAACTGCACTGTTTCACTCGATTCTAGTCTGTGCTACTGGGCATTTGGTATATTGCACATATGCTTATGGCTGATGTTTTCATGGTAAATGTGGTGGGTTTGGTTTTGAAAAACACCCTCCCTTCCTCCAGCTTTGAATGCTGAAAGTGTTAGGGAGACAGCGTGCAAGTCCTTTTCAATCCACATGCCACATCTCCTGCCCTTCTCAGATTAACAGAACTGAAAAGGAACAAAATCCTCATCCTCAGCTGGGTTTTTCTTTCTTTTTTTGTGCCTCCTTTATACTTCAGCACTGTTACTGTGTCAGGTATTTGGAAGTGGTTTTTCAAGCTTTGCTCTGAGTCCACAGATCTTTTAAGTACAGAGTAATGGGTGGTTCCTAGATGCTCATGAGACGTTGGTGCACCTGACTCATTTTCTTACTCCCCAGGGGCACTTTCCTTTCTCTGAGCAGCCCTATGTTATTGCAATGATTACAAAAGCCAAAGGGCACAGCCACCACGCTCAGCACCATCACTTCCTCAAAGTTCCTCATTTGTACTCTCATCCTGCCCCGCATCACTGCTGCATTCACTGTAGAGAAGCTGAGGCAAGTACAGCCCCAGTGCATCTACTCCACTACCTGTTGGTAGAATACAGGCAAAAGCTTGCATCCAAAGATAAGTGGAGATATGTGTGCCATAATTAATAACTTTTTGCTTTCATGTTGCCTAGGCTAAGATGCAACTGAACAAAGTGAAAACCCAAGACAGCCAGTACTGCATCTTCAAAACTGGGACTGCTTCTCCCCAAAACACAATGAAAATACCTTCCTGAGCTGTCCCCAGGTATTTGCCTATTCCAGGGACCGGCATTTCCAACTGATCAGCTTGATAATCAGCAGCTTGTTTACAGAGCAACAATTTCCCCTTCATAACTTTGATCTCACAGCAATTTGTTGATGACAGATATCAAGAGGCAGCTCTGCTTCTTCTGAGCTCTCTTGTGTTGTGTCATACACTCTCACAGGAAATAAGGCAGCTCTGGGCCCTTGTTGAGCAAAATGACCATGATATGCTAGCTTGATAACATCTATCCACTACTTTTTTGTACAAGTGGCTATTTCTGTCACTCCTGAGGCTCCTACCATCTGCAGCTATCTACACAGCTATAGAGATTGGATATTTTCCTTCTGCATTAGGAATCTCCAACAGCCCGTCACATTACCACAAACCAGAAATACAGTGGTTCATACTAACATGTCAGGCTGAAAACTGCGCTACTTCAGGAGGAGCCTGACAAGTGGATCCAGCGTCCGTAACTTAGGGCTGGAAGCTTTTTCACAGTGTTAGTCTAGATTGCTGAACAGATCCAGTAGTTCAGTTTTGATTCACCATCCAAAGTCTGTCAAGACATCTAGCCCCCTTATGTAGGTAGGAAGTAGATATCTAAGTATATTGGATGATCTGTGTCTCTGGAATATTTACTTTTAAAACCATGAAACTTGCTTTATGAGCAAGACCTGCTTGATTTATTTAATCCTCAGATACTTTACTTCCATGCAGAACCAGCCTCCAAGCATGTGCTTACCTACCTGAAGGAAGTGTGGTCTGGGACATTTCCGTCCTTAACACTTCTTAAGACTGGGACTGGATTCTCCTTTATACCTGCTGTGCCAATGGTTCTCATAACTTCCGTGGTTAACCCTGCAAATGCCACAGAAACAACAAGTGAGAACTGACTCCTGAAAAACTTATATAATCTGCAAAGAGCTGGAGATGAGCATGAGGATTTCTTCAGCACACATGGCTTTATATCACCAGTTGCCTCACACCGTACAGGTTTGTGATACCAACATTAAAACTGGTTTGAATAGAGAATGAAGGAGAATGTCTGGGTGTGGTGGCACCAGGAGGAATGGCAGAAAGACTATAAGAATATCATGTATAGATGGCCTCCGGATCTCAGCACACCTCCACGTGGCTTCTGAGACAGTGAATCAGAAGAGAAAGGATAATGAGTAAATACAGTCTATAGAACGTCATGGGTTAAGGTTAAATCATACTGAAACTAACAGATATAAACACTGTCCTTCACTGATAACAGTTTTTATTAACAAGTGATATCTTTTCCAGATGATCAAAACTAGCAGCAAAACAAGAGCCCATTTCACTATGCAAAACAAAGACCTATGAAAAGCATGCACAAGTAAAGGGATACCACTGAGTGAGGTAAGCCAGACTGGATTATACCCATTCCCAGCAGCTCAACCTAAAATGACAGTTTTGAGAGCACTCCCCAACTCTCAGAGCTGCACAAATGACCCAGCTGCATCCCAACTCCATGTCAGGACAACATCTGGATTTTCGTCATCCCCTGCCAGATCCTGGTGTTCATAGGAAAGAAACCTGGATATGCAAGGAACAGGATTAGACACCAGGCTGGAAAATTTCTGTTTCCCATATACTAGAAAGACAAGGTCAGAGACAGAAATGAAGCAGGATAAACAAATATGTACACCCAGCCAAGAAAAGCACTAGGAATGTGGTCCTCAGAAAACACTGGGGACATGCCGGGATAATTTCTGTCTGGAAAAAATAGTGTAAACATATTTTTTGCTACTTGCATCCAGACAAAAAAACCTTTGTGCTATCTCTGTAAGCAAAACAATTTCATCAAAGCAATACCTGACTTCATCGCAACTTCCGTTTCCTAAATGTACCTCCTTGAACCCCGAATTTAGGTCTGGTCAGCACAAAAACTGGTGATGTTACTTGCATGTCTCAGTGTGTTAACTACAGTATGTTCTACCATTAACTATGAAGGGAAATTGGTCTTTTGATGGGGTAAATACAAATAAGAACTTATTCACTTGGCCCTGGAAACCAGAAGCCTGAGCACGTGGACTCAGTTTCTGTGAAAGGGGTCAAGTGGGCACATCAAAATAAGACCTAAAATGTGGCACATTGTGAAAATCCTGATTTTAGATCTGACCCCTAGAAATCCCTCAGACCTGGCCCATGTACTTGATTAAAAAACCCCAAATATTAAAGCACTTTTATAAGTAACCATGTACATTTAGAACTCCAGAAGGAAGACATTTTGAAAACAGAAAAACAAACAAAAAACCAAGCAACCAAATGAATCTTTTGTTTTTCTGAGGTCATGCTGGTTGAAAAGATTATAAGTTGAACATGATTGGCAGCATGGCTAGAGATCAAGTATAATACAAGGAAATACAGATTCTTTGTACATATTTAATAGTGGAATATTTGAGATCAGTAAAGATATAATGAGTACACTCAGCTACATTTTGCATCTGGAAGAGAGAAGATAAAGCAATTTTTTTTTAGTACTCTACAAAATAGCCAAGAGCTTTTAGTTCAAGTCGAATATCATTGGCATCTAATTTTTATCTACTGAGACAGGAACATGTAAAACATGTGTTCACCATGTTAGTTAGAAAATGCAATTACTTGCAGTTGTCATGGTCATTCTGAAATATTGTGAGCCACATAAGGCTTATTTTAACTTGTCTTCAGGATATTGCTCCAGATGGCATGCTGCTGAGGGTTTGGCAGCTATGGTTTTTTGTGTGCTTCCATTATTTTTTTAAGTAGCACTCACAGTTTTCCAACTATGAACTCAGCTGTCCATAAACAAGAGCATAGCTGAACTCTTCCTAGCAAGCCAGAGTTCACTAAAAGCAGACAGTATCTCTGAGATACAAACTTGAGGGAATATATCTGTTTGCTTCAGGCTTCATAGGTGCCTCAGGATCTACCCAGTCTGCAGTAAGAAAAACTGTGTGAAGATTCTGCAGCTAAGAAGCAAAAGTTTCTGGGTCATTCCTTCTACCAGAATCCAGTAGGTAGGAAGGCTGATGACTTCTTTCTCTTACTGCGGCAGAGGCAGGCAGCTTTTTATTTTTCATATATACAGGGAATCTATTATTACCATACCCCCAAGAAATGAAATCTGGAAAACATTTCATACTTGGAAGTTAATTCTTAAAGTCCCTCTGTGTCATCCAGGAAAAAGAAGGAATCTGATTTTCAAGTAAAATATAGGTGAAATTGAGAAAAAATAAACAAAAGTGACGCAATGCACAGGAAAGACCCATCACTAGCATTTAGTTACCTTTCTCTGAACAATTACACAAGGCAGGCTGCCTAGAACAAATAGCTGGTGTTTTCAAACTGAAAAAATGAGCAGTAGAACTGATGAGAAGACAACCTGCAGAAAACATGACCATGTACCACTGTAGCTTAAATAACACAGAGCCCTTCCACTCTGTAGCTTACCACTCCACCCTTTGCATTGAATGCTCTGCTGATGATTCTCTGCAAATCCCTCTGCTCCCCAATAGCTTTGCTATTAGTTTCTTCAATGAAATGCATGAATCCTCTCAGAGATTGCTTGCCCAAGTGCAGGGTGTTGGTAAACAAATGTTTGGTTGAAGACATTCAGAGGTTTTGGTTCGGTTTAGTTATTTTTCCCCACTGGCAGGAAACTCATGGCTATTAAAGAAAATGCACAGACGAGAGCCAGCAGCAGGTGGTGACAGCAAGGCATTGTTCATCCTCCCTCAGAGGCAAACTGATTGAAGTTCGAGAGTCACAACCCCAGGTTCTAGGTGGGAAATGCTAATACCTCCAGAATATACAGGGCCCAAGGTGTAATTACGTAGGTAATCAGTTGATTACTGTCTCACACATATTGTAGTACAAATACAGGACACAAGAACACTGAAACACTCAGAAAATACCATCAGAAAGAAAGGCTGAAAGACAGGCCTCCAAGAACTGTTCTGTGGTTAAGATTAAGGTCAAAGCATGAAGAAAAGAATGCTTTTTCCATCACAATAAATACATGGGGTTATATGAAAAATATTTAATTCCATCAAGAAACCTTTTCTTCTGACTGATAAAGCACAATTGCTTCATCACCAATAACAAGAAAGGGTGACACACTGGCATGAGAAGTAGATTCGATTTTCAAAGAAGATACACTGCCAGCTAGCATTCCTGATGGAACAGGATGAAATAGGTGAAGGAACTGGTGGGGGTGGGTGGGTGTGGAGAGAGACTGGAAAAACACAGGCAAAAGGAATTAAAACAAAGTGAGACTATGAAATCCAAGAGACAGAGAAGGTTCAAAATAAGCTATGATGTTCTAAAACAGGGGCTGGAAGTCTTCCAAAGAAAGCTGCCAGATATGTGTGGTTAGAGGTGAAAACACTTTTTTTTGGAACAGCATGAAATGTTTACTGTGAGTCTGCTAGCTGCAGACTTGCCAGTTCAGGATGATGCAGAAATTAGGGAAGAGATGGGCAAATTGATCTTGCCCTCAAAACTGTGGGAGTCAGTCAGTAAATTTTGCATTTACTCTAGAAATCACCAGTTCTAAGCTGCTGGTCAAACACACCATAATTTTATTTTATTTGAAAAACAAAAAACAAAACAACACAACAACATAAACCAAACCCAAAACAAACAAACAAACAAACAAACAAGTAATTTGCCCTAGAAGAACAATCAGTGAGAAGGGGATTGCCATAATTTGGAAATTTTCATAATTTGAAGCTATATAGAATTGGTCAAGCCTCCATAGAAGCCCAGAGGTCCAGACTGATAGGTTTCTCACCCTGTTACACAAAACTTAATTTTGGAATTGCTTTTATTGCAAAACTATTATGCTGGCTGAGCAAAAAAGAAAAGTACTCCAGTGGTCAACAGTATATTTACTCAGCAGTTTTACTGACAAAAAGAACTCCTGACTTCAATTGCCCATGTTTCCAAATATCTTACACGTCGGTTGTAGATGCTAATGCCTACAGTTATGAACAGTATTGACTGAACAACCCCAAACCCAAGTCCAAGGTTTCCTCCACAAAATATTTTACCCAGCAGAAGCTTCTAGAACTTATTAACCTTTTTGTTACTTTTACATAGAAAAAAAGAAAAAAAACCCAACAAAACCTTATGGTCAGGATAAATCATACCTCCTTGCATCAAAATCCTGGGACAACCTCCAAACAAGCTACAAACTACAATGCTATGATCTCAGTACTATTCACAAATCCAAGCACAATCATGATAGCGCTGGTACCTTGCTTAACTAGCACTGGTAACTGTTTCACAAAATGGTCTGGCATTGACCTTTCAAAAAGCAATGTTGACAGTAGCAGATGCCCCTGTGAAGTAATTATTCATCACACCTGAAGATTGAAGTGATTAAACAAGTGTGAAGAGAATTTCAGCAATTTAATGGCTTCTAGGTTCATGAAACACATCCCATATCTGCACACTGACACTTTAAGTGGCTGCTAGAAAACCTCAGAAGATCTTGGGGACAGGGAAGCACCTGCCTCTGCAGAATGAAACACAAGCACAGGGACCAGCATATGCCATTGCATTTAAGAGTTTACAGAACATCAGTCAGTAAGGCTATAAACCACACCCCAGGACAGCTTGGGTTTGGACTTCACCCAGCATCATAACACAATGATACCAAAGCATGCAAATGAAATCCGAATACAACCTACATGGTCTTTCTGCCAAATCAGAACATTTGTTAACTATATCTGCAAGCAGAACACCAGAGACAAAATTTCACTTGCACCTCACTATGCCACGTTGGGTCTGGGAGAAGTCTGTAGGTAGCATACTGTAACTGGGAGCAGAACAGCATGCTTAAAATGAAGTACAATCCACAATGTGAACATATAGACTCTGTTCTCTTTCATTAAAAGGACACTGTGTTGCACTGTCCTGGGTCATTGGGGGGAGCAACAAGAGGAGGTGGTCTGAATCAGGTGACCACGGATTGAACAATTGGAGTATTCCATCCCATTCATGACTTCCTGGGTATAAAAGGTGGACCCGAAGGACCTCTCTTCTGCTGGCTCTTCTGCTGCTTTGCTTCATCTCTGCTTCTTTTCTGCCGCCCCTGCAAGCTGAGGCCTCATGGCTATCCCTGCAAGCTGAGGCATTGTGACAGACTGAATCTAGTTCCGGTTGGCTGCAGGATCCTGCCGGACTAGCTGCTGGGAATTGCAAGACTGGTTCTATAATATTTGTTCTGCTTTATTTTTCTCTATGTTTATTTAGTAGCATTAGTAAAATGTTTTCAAATTTTCCAACTCTCTTCTCTCTGTCCTCCCTTTCCTTTCCTCTCAAAATCGCCTGTCCTTAGTGAAAAAGGGGGAGGAGAGAGGAGGGCGGAAAACAGGATGGGGGAAGAGGGTTAAGGAAAATACATCTGCCGCGGTTTTTGATTGTCTCCCCGCGATCAAACCACGACAGATAATTCGTGGAGAATGCGGGCAAAACTGACGCTCAAGAAATAGTTAATATTTTGGCACTAAAAAGGGGTGGGGCCACCCGCGCCTGGCGCGTTTCTCTTTTTCTGGTGGCCACGTGTTTGCGCTTGGCGTTGCATGGCATGGCCACGAGGTGGCGCTGCCTGCCACTTCTTTGTGCACAGCTCAGCTTGGCGGCCACGTGTGAGCTAAGCTTGGCGTGGCGTGAAATTTGGAGATCTTCTGGCTCTTGAAACTAGTCAGACGTACCTTTCCATTTTCTTGGCATGGTGCCAACTCATAGAGTTATAAAACTTGTGTGTCTGGGTGCTTAGGATATTATTTAGTGGTATTAAGGCAGAAGTGAATTACATTGGTTTGAAAATGCTGTTGTATAATTTGTATCAGTTATTTTCTACTTTGTGGACTGCAATACCCTATTTATGTTGGCCGTTTCTTGCGAATAGAATCTTATATTATATAACAACAAAGAGCTGGACAATACTTATGATTGTACTGTGTGGTTTGGCATTGGCTTACTTTATTATATTGCAACTGATAATGAGTTTCTATTTGTTTCTGCTTTACTTTGAGAAACCTCCGAGAGAGAGAAAATCCAGCTATGTGTTTGCTAGATGGGCTAGCGAATCTTTAGAAAGGTTGACTAACCATACTTTCGCCTTCTCGTTTGAGCAGATTAACAACGTTTTTGAGTGCTTTGAATATCCGTGGAGTTTTGATAGAACTATAACAGTGTTCTCTGCCGTGACGAATGTGCTAGTACTAATACTAGTGTTAAGAGAAATTAGATTAAATCAGAGGTTTGTGTCTCTTTTGAGCAAAGAGAGTTGCACAGTGTCTGTTGAAGCTGGAAGGGCAGCTGAAGCTGCAGCTGCAGCCACTGTCCCCCCAGTTGCAGACACCACGGCTACACAGGCTCAAGCTTCTTCCTCGACTGCGGACGATGTTGCTTGTCCAAAGGCTAACAGGACCCCTCTTTCCTCAAACAGGGGGCATGGTTGCTGTTGTAACAATAACAACCCCTGTGATAATGGTTAGCCCATATCAGCATCAGTTGCCGGTCGTAAGAAAGTCACTAGAAAGGCTACTCATACTGCAGATGATGGCAACAGGCCAGACTCATCCCAAGGGGCATCATCAAGGGAGGAAATGACCACTACTCGGTCCTTTTCTACAGGTGAGCTGAGAGATCTGCGAAAAGACTATAGTCGTTGTGATGGCGAGAATATTGTAAGCTGGATGCTCCAATGCTGGGATAATGGGGCTGAAATGATAGAACTGGAGGGCGGAGAAGCAAAACAGCTGGGATCTCTATCAAAGGATTCCGCCCTTGATAGGGCAATTGCAAGTGAGCACAACTCCGCTACCCTCTGGACCCGACTCCTGACAGCTATGAAAACAAGATTTCGTCACAAGGACGATTGTCAATGCACATCAGGGAAATGGAATACTATGGAAAGAGGTATCCAGTTCCTGAGAGAATTAGCTGTGCGAGAGATCATCTATTTTGGGCCAAACAGCTAAGAAGGGATAGATCCAGACAGAATCGAGTGTATATGATCTACATGGTGCAGATTAGTACAAAGTGCACCACCTGCATATGCTAAGTCATTGGCAGGAATGGTCTTGTCAACTGGTGGTAGACGAAGTGTTTCTGACATGATTGAGCAGCTCCGGGAATTTGAGGACAGCCTGCTGGTTCTCTACGGGCTTGTGTCTCTGCTGTGGAGAAACTGTGTGAAAAATCTGATGAGCAGTTTGAAAAGCTGTTTCAAGAAATCAAAGCACTCAGAGAAGACACACATGCTTCATGAACCAATGTTGCAGCTATTAGGAGAAGGCATTTCCAATCTCCGGAGAGAGAACAGAGGCAGACCACCACCAGAAGCTCACTGTGGTCCTTCCTACATGAGCAGGGAGAAGATATGTATAAGTGGCATAAAAGACCTACTTCAGAACTTCAAGAATGAGTACGTGAGTTAAAAAGGAAAACTCCTAGTAAAAGGGTTGCCCCAGTTTACAGAAGGGACAGAAGAGATTCTGATGCTCGTGAAGGAACCTCTAATTCACACTCAGAGACAGTGCAAGACAGAGACTAGAGGTGCCCTGCCTCCAGCCAGGTGGAGGAAAGGGATAACAGAGTTTATTGGACTGTACAGATACCATGGCCTGGTACAACGCACCCCCAGGAGTACTGAGCTTGGGTGGACACTGGTGCTCAGTGCACAATAATTCCTTCAGATTATAAAGGAACACAATCCAAAATTTTTGGAGTGACTGGGGGATCCCAGGAACTGACTGTTGTAGAGGCTGAAATGAGCCTAACTGCAAAAAACTGGCAAAAGCATCCCATTGTGACTGGTCCAGATGCTCTGTGCATCCTTGGCATAGACTACCTCAGGAGAGGGTATTTTAAGGACCCAAAAGGGTATAGGTGGGCATTTGGTATAGCAGCTGTGGACACTGAGAATATTGAACAGCTGTCTGATTTGCCTGGTCTTTCAGACGACTCTTATGTTGTAGGACTGCTGATGGTTGATGATCAGCAGGTGCCAGTTGCTACCACAACGGTGCATCATAGACAGTATCGCACCAGTCGAGACTCTTTGATTCCTATTCAGAAATTGATTCATCAACTAGAAAGACAGGGTGTGATCAGTAAGACTCTCTCACCTTTTAATAGCCCAATTTGGCCAGTGCGTAAGTCTAGTGATGAGTGGAGACTAACTGTAGACTATTGTGGCCTGAATGAGGTCACACCACCATTGAGTGCTGCTGTACCTGATATGCTAGAACTGCAATTTGAACTGGAGTCACAGGCAGCTAATGCATTTTTCTCTATCCCTTTAGCAGCAGAATGCAGGTCGCAGTTTGCTTTCACCTGGAGGGGCATCCAGTACACGTGGAATCGCATACCCCAGGGGTGGAAACACAGTCCTACCATCTGCCGTGGACTGATCCAAACCACACTGGAAGAAGGTAAAGCTCCAGAACGCTTGCAATATATTGATGACATCATCGTATGGGGCGACACAGAGAAATAAGTCTTTGAGAAAGGTGAGAGAATAATTCAGATTCTTTTGGATGCTGGTTTTGCCATAAAACATAGTAAGGGCAAGAGACCTGCACAAGAGATCCAGTTTTCAGGAGTAAAATGGCAAGATGGTGGGCATCAGATCCCAATGGAGGTGATAGACAAAATTTCAGCTATGTCTCCACCTGCTAATAAGAAGGAGACACAGATTTTCTTGGGCGTTGTAGGTTTTTGGAGAATGCATATTCCCGACTACAGCCAGATTGTGAGCCCTCTCTATCGGATGACTCATAAAAAGAACCGATTTGAGTGGGGACCAGAACAACGACAGGCCTTTGAACAAATTAAGCGTGAGATAACTCATGCAGTGGCCCTTGGACCAGTTCGGACTGGACTAGATGTTAAAAATGTGCTCTACACTGTGGCCGGAGATAATGGTCCTACCTGGAGCCTCTGGCAGAAGGCACCAGGAGAAACCCGAGGTCAACCCTTAGGTTTCTGGAGTTGAGGATACAAAGGATCGGAGGCCAATTATACTCCAACCAAAAAGGAAATACTAGTAGCTTATGAGGGAGTCTGAGCTGCTTCAGAAATGATTGGTACTGAAGCACAGCTCCTCCTGGCACCTCAACTACCGGTGCTGAGCTGGATGTTTAAAGGGAAGGCTCCCTCTATGCATCATACAACCGATGCTACGTGGAGTAAATGGATTTCATTGATTACACAACGAGCTCAAATTGGGAGTCCCAATCGCCCAGGGATCTTAGAAGTGATTACGGACTGTCCAGAAAGTAAAGACTTTGGGATGTCCCCAGAGGAGGAGGAAGTAACACGTGCTGAAGAAGCACCACCGTATAATACCCTTTCAGAAACTGAAAAGCAGTATGCACTGTTCACAGATGGATCCTGCTGCCTTGTAGGTAAACATCGAAGGTGGAAAGCTGCTGTGTGGAGTCCCACACGACGAGATACAGAAGCCACTGAAGGACAAGGTGAATCTAGTCAATTTGCAGAAGTGAAAGCCATCCAGCTGGCCTTGGACATTGCTGAACGAGAAAAGTGGCCAATACTTTATCTTTATACTGACTCATGGATGGTGGCAAATGCCTTGTGGGACTGGCTACAGCAATGGAAGAAAAACAACTGGCAACACAGAGGTAAACCCATTTGTGCCGCCAGACTGTGGCAAGACATTGCTGCCCGGCTAGAGAGCCTGTGAAAGTTCGTCATGTAGATGCTCATGTGCCTAGGAGTTGAGCCACCGAGGAACATCAAAACAACCAACAAGTGGATCAAGCTGCTAAGATTCAAGTAGCTGAAGTGGATTTGGACTGGCAACATAAGGGTGAACTCTTCTTAGCAAAGTGGGCCCACGATGCTTCAGAGCATCAAGGTAGGGATGCAACCTATAAATGGGCTCGTGATCGAGGGGTGGACTTAACTATGGACACTATCTCACAGGTTATTCATGAATGTGACACTTGTGCCGAAATCAAACAAGCTGAAAGGTTAAAGCCTGTATGGTATGGGGGGCGATGGTTAAAGTATAAGTATGGAGAGGCTTGGCAGATTGATTATATTACACTTCCACAGACTTGTCAGGGTAAGCGGTTTGTACTTACAATGGTAGAAGCAACCACCGGATGGTTGGAAACATATGCTGTACCCCATGCTACAGTCCAAAATACGATCTTGGGCCTTGAAAAGCAAGTCCTTTGGCGACACGGTATGCCAGAAAGAATTGAATCCGACAATGGTACTCATTTCAAAAACAGTCTTATAGACAACCGGGCCAAAGAACATGGTATTGAGTGGATATATCACATTCAGTATCATGCACCAGCTTCTGGGAAAATTGAAAGGTACAATGGTTTGTTAAAAACTACACTAAAAGCACTGGGTGGTGGAGCCTTTAAAAACTGGGATTCATATTTAGCAAAAGCTACTTGGTTGGTCAACACTAGAGGATCAACTAATCGAGCCAGGCCTGCACAATCAGAAATTCTACGTACTGTAGAAGGAGATAAAGTCCCTGTAGTACACATGAAAAGTATGTTAGGAAAGGCAGTTTGGGTCACTTCTACCTCAGGCAAAGGCAAGCCCATTCGTGGGATTGTTTTTGCCCAAGGTCCTGATAGCACCTGGTGGGTGATGCTTAAAGATGGAGAAGTTTGATCCCTCAAGAGGATTTAATTTTAGGTGAAAATAGTCAAGACTGAACTGCATGATGTTAATTTCCATACTAACAATGTCTAATAAGTGTCTTTCAGATCAAGACAGTGGTGATGGAACCAGAGCTAGTTTCTTCGAGTGGTGCCTGACAACTTCTTCAAAGTTGATGTCTTTAACCCACAAACAGTGGTCATGAGATGTACTAGATGTGTGATAAGGGAACTTAAATGAGCTTTTCCAAAGGATGGCCCATGGACTAAGAGAATGATGAGCTACACCTGCATATATATATGTATATAGTTGTTGTAATTAATTAGATCACATTGATAGATTGTATTAATTAGATTGTGTTGATGAGGTTTAAGTATGCCATGAACGGTATGTTATAAGAAGTGGAATGTCCTGGGTCATTGGGGGGAGCAACGAGAGGTCTGAGTCAGGTGGACCACAGATTGAACAATTGGAGTATTCCATCCCATTCATGACTTCCTGGGTATAAAAGGTGGACCCGAAGGACTCTTTCTCTCTTCTGCTGGGTCTCCTGCTGCTTTGCTTTGTCTCTGAGTTCTTCTGCTGTCCCTGCAAGCTGAGGCCTCGTGGCTGTCCCTGCAAGTTGAGGCCTCGTGACAAACTGAATCTAGTTCTGATTGGCTGCAGGATCCTGCCGGACTAGCTGCTGGGAATTGCAAGACTGGTTCTATAATATTGATTCTGCTTTATTTTTCTCTATGTTTATTTAGTAGCATTAGTAAAACATTTTCACATTTTCCAACTCTCTTCTCTCTGTCCTTCTTTTCCTTTCCTCTCAAAATCGCCTGTCCTTAGTGAAAAAGGGGGAGGAGAGGGGAGGGCAGAAAACAGGAGGGGGGAAGAGGGTTAAGGAAAATACATCTGCCGCGGTTTTTGATTGTCTCCCCGTGATCAAACCACGACATGCACCTTCTCCACATGGATCTGAACTATAGCCTGTACTTCCCTGTCACCGTTTACTGCAGGGCGACACTAAACTGTGGCAGATGCTCTCTGTTAACCGCTTGCCCTCCCCACTAAGGAAAGGTAATAGGAGGAAAAGGGAGAGAGACTTGCAAGTTGGAAAAGTTTAAAATGCTTTAATAATGCTACTAATAAATACAGAAAATAATACAAGATATACAAAACCAATCTTGAATTTCCCGGGGCAGCGCAGCAGCGGCCCCGCAGTGGAGCTGGTGTGCTTCCAACAGCTGCAGGACAGGCACCTGGAAGTCCTGGGCTGGACTCCGCAGTAAACCAGAACTGGTTTCAGGGAAGCAGGGTCTGGAACCAGGCCTTGGATTGCAGGGACAACAAGCAGGGTTCTCCTCAGATGCCGGCCATGGTTGAAGAAAGCAAGCCCCCTCATGATCTCCTGCTTTTATAGGGTGTATGACGTGTATGGGATGGAATACTCAGATGGTCAATTTTAGTCACCTATTCTGTCTGCCCCTCCTTGCAAATACGCCCCTCTCACTTACAGGACACGCAAAATTTATCAGTAACCTTGGCTGCCATAGCAATAAATCTAAACCCGGGCCTCTTCTGCATACCATTGCTCCCCTTATCGGCTCTGGAGCACACTGCCTGAAAAAAACACATGCAGCTAAATTCAGAAAAGTGCAATTACTTAGAAGAACTTAGCTGAAAGAAAAACTAACTAAAAGAGGAACTGGTTGTGTTTTTAACAAAACCAGGACATTCCCAGAACTTCTGGGCCATCAACCTACACAGTCCTTCTTTAAGTACTAACTCGTATTTAATGCAGCTCAGTTGCTCTTACTGAAAAGTGAGAACTGTCCATGCAGGTGTCAGACATTCGTGTGAAAGGCACTTAGTCACTCAACACAAATAATAAAGAGCAAGTGACTTGTCACGAAATCTGATGCTCTGAAAGTTTTATCTTTGAGTTATCAATAACTGATAAACAAATGCACAGCAATCCAGGATGGTTCATGGCTGACTAAGCCAGACATTGCCAGCAGCATACCAGTAATCAAGCCAATAAAAACACATCTGCTGCTTCACTGAATTCCTGCTGTCAAAATTCTATCGACTCCTCAGTTTCTGCTAATTCCTTTTCCAGAAAGTTAAGGTGGGTGTGTCCTTTGGGTCCTGCTGTGCGAGGCAGAGTGCACAAGGCTGCAACAACTCCTCCTTCTCTCTCATTCCACTCTGGGCTTTCTCTGTTTTGTACTTCACCTCTGTCAGAAAAGACTGTCATTCTACAGAAGAGAAGCCATTTATGTAAGCACTGTTCACACAATTTTAATAAAAAGAGAGACTAAGAAAACAGACATTGTTGTAGCTGGTTCATACCGAACACTGTGGCTTTGCCCACCCCATGTTAAGATTAACACACACACAAAAAAGGGGTTTTTTGCAAACCCAAATCTTTTACCCAAGTCAGCAGGAGACTAGATTGAGCAGTAAACACAGGATGCACATTTGACCTGTTGGCAGGCCAAATCCGACTGAAAAATTTCTATGTGGGAAAATTCTCATAATACTATTCCTGCTTGGAGGAAAGGATGAAGGAGAGCATTCACATTCTTCTGATACTAGAATATCTATTAAAAGAAACAGAATAAGAAGCAATGGGTAATGCTGGATCAATAAGGTCTACAAGAGTGAGTTCTCAGTGAGAAGCACTGATTACAGTTTTTTTCAAATGATGTGCGCCATGAATACAGCCCAGAATGCCCAGATGGAAACTATGTTGATGGAACAGTGGCCCACTAGAAAAATGATGATTCAAACATGCTGAAAAACTTCACTAAAAAGCCATGGTTTTGTCAAATGTAGGCCTATATTTGAATGCTAGTGGCCAGCTTCTTATCTAAATTAAACTACAAGAAATACAGCAAGAGTATTTAGAGATCAGAGAAATACATGACAGATAAGGTAATGAGGAAGATAACCATTGACAGTAACCTCAGTGGTGATCGCATTTATCAAACACGTTATCAGTGTTTTCCCTCTAAATACCTCCATCTCTAAACACCTTCATTTAATGAGCTGAAATGAATACTTGCACCTCTTGCTGTTTTCGATGCTATTTTGGATAATTCACTGAGAAACAAGCAAATTTATAAATATTGCTTTTTCTTCCATTTCAACTAAGAAGCAGGCTTTTTTTTTCTTCCAGCAATTTTACTACAGAGTCCAAATACGCTGAAGAACGAGCCTGCACATAGCATAGCATTCAAAGAAATGTTTTAAGAAAGCATTCCCTGAGATAGCAGCTTTGTTATCTTCTAGGTTGTAGGTCAAGTATGACTTCTTAATTTTTCCTTCATTGCAACACACCCAATGAAAATAACGTAAAACATTACAGTGTGGATGTCATAAGACTTCAAAGATTTTGTGATGATTCCGACGAGTGTTCCCATTTTCATGTGGTCACAAGTCTTGCATCACTGCTTTCTCAACTGATGTCACCATTTCAAACAAAAGACCACAACTATCCAAAGCACACTCAAAAATTAATCAGCTCCACTGAACCTGAAAACTTAGTGGGATTTAATTGGCTTAACCAGGGTTTGCTTTTTTGTTGTTGTTGTTTTCAGGTTTTGTTTTTTAATTGGGTGAATAGTTAATTTTTTAATTGGGTGAACAGTTCATTTTTAGGAGACTCATATTTGTTTTATTTCCATCTATTTGCAGATGTAATATTTTTATGTATTTATTTTGAAACAGCTCATTTCCCACTTGAGGGAAATATTTGCTATCAGGCTTAAAGTGTAAGGATGTGACGACTTTGTCTTTCACAGATTCTTTGAGAAGTCCTGTTGGAAAGCAAAAATTTTATTTTAGGTAACAATGCTGTCAAATAAAACATGTATTTTACTGCTTATGAGTTGCTCTGCTTAAACTGAAAATACTGTTATAAGTTTTCAAACTGAAAAAACCCCACACTTATTTTCATCAATCTTTTGATCATGCTCCCTGGAGAGCCCCACATATTTCTACCCACCACTGGGTGGGGGATACTAGAAAGTATTAGTACAATGGTGGCGTATTGCTGGCTCTGTATCTTTTTTCCCACGCTTAGATAACACCACTGGAACAACCATCAACTGTTACACGATATGCTGTGTCATGCCTGTACAAGGCATGGCAAAGTGTAAGTCCTTCTATCAGATGTTACAGCCAGATACACCAGCAACAGTGGCCAGTTGCATATTCAGTATAATTGTATCTGAATTAATGTGCAAACCATAGGACCAAGAGCTGCCTCAGCAATCAGAAAACCTGCTTGCTTCTGGCAGGCAAGCAAGACCTAACAGCTCACACTTCTCCACCTTCTGAATAAAGGAATGCTCCTGATGTTTTTAGAAATCCAAGGGTAAAAACCTGCAGGAAGTTCATAAGATGCAGAGTATTTTAAGCTGCAGATAAGGCCAGGAGGAGATCATAATGCCTTTCAGGAGTTGTGATGACTTCAAAGGCTTATCAACTGAACAGCTATGTGGAGTGGAAGGAGTCACCAAATTGTCATTTTCATCCAGGATCATACCTGCCACTAAAAAGTCTGGGGATTCTTCCTCCTTAGCGGGGGTAAGAACAAATTGCTTGAACAATTTGCTGCCATCCTCAAAAGGAAGCAGCCCTTGCCCTTGTATGTCAGGTATACATTCCCAGAACCACTCAGTCCACCACCAGCCAGTCAATCTATGCTTTTTTTGTAATCATTTTATGTCTAGGAGTCACACAAAGTAATGTCACAGTGTGGCTGTAATTGCAATCCCATTAGCTGTCTCAGAAAAGGTAAGTTGGCACTTGAACCTGAATAACTGAGAAATTATTACCAAATGAACTGATGTCAAAGCCAACCCTTTTTATTTGCAAAGGCAATGCTTGAGTAATACAAACACATTCCTTCGCAGCTATTAACAGTGTGTTTGTTCATGCTCTTATTGTCACCAGTAAGCATAAGTAAAGGAGAACCTCTAATTCTGTTGAGGGGAAAGAGACAGACCTAAAGACTTCAGCATGTTGAAATTAGGTGAGGATCCAGGAAGACAGGTAAGAAAATACTGACCATCATTTGCTATATATTATCATTTTAAATGCAAATGTTACCATCTCAAAAAGTATTAAAGAAACGACTGCACAACTGCAGCGATGAGAATCACGCATACAGACACAGACAGAGACGCACAGACAGAGTTCTTGTTAGCAGCGAGAGCAGAGCCAGGCAGAGCTGACTTTTATTAATAGTTCTCAATTTATAGGTTTACAGATACAGGCCTGGACCAAGAGGTTAGACAGGATGTTTTTTCAAAAAATGTCATTCCAAACACACCACACTCATGTTTTGTCTCTTTTCAGTCATGTGCCCATGCATATCTTGTGGGTGGCATTCCGACCCACTCATTCACATGCACAGGTGCAACATTCACACATCATACATATGGGGGTGGTTTTCTGACCCGAGATATCATTCTCGCTCGCCTGGGCTAGCACTCCTTATGCTCATAAAAAACATACTTCTGTATAACCTGCCCAAGGCCCTTTAGCTGGAACCGCACATCCTGCTGTTCCCACACACAACAGCATGTGATGTATGCCACAATGCCATTGACAAAACTGAGCTGAGATCCTTCGTGACATAAGTCGAACAATGGCACACTTGTATTTCATACATGTTCAGGTATTATTTACAAGAGAATATGGATTGGAAACTGTTGATAGCTAGAGAAACACAAAGAAATTCAAGAAGATAAAACATCTGAAAAATTAAAAGTAAGTATGAAACATATTTTACATCAAATTGTAGCATGATAGTGAAATTTGGCTACAACTTCCAGCTAATCTTCCTAGGGATTGAAAAGCCACAGTACTGGCTCCCCAAAAGCAGAGTTGATTATATGTTTGCATGTCATGACAGAGCTGGATCCACAGAAGGATTCATAGGTGCTAGGGAATAGCACCCTGTCATAGCCAAGGAATACTGTGAATCATTCTAAATCTGCTTGGTAATATCTCGGTTAGTGACAGCCTCAGCTGCAGTGATTACAGTATTGTGAAGTTAGAGATTCTGCTGAGCATGCTGACGGTAAGTACTAAGACAAAGGTTTTAGATTTTAGAAGGGCAAACTTCAGCTCCCTCAGAAGACAGTTGGGCGGGATTCCATGGGAAGTTTCCATGGACGATAAAGGAGCTAGCAAGTGCTGTGAGTTTTTCAAGAACACTCTTCTGGAAGCACAAAAACAGTTCATCCCCTTTAAAAAAGGGAAGCAGGTAAAGCAAGATATGCCCTTGGCTTAACTGCGAGCTTCTGAGTCCGTGCAGTTAGAAGAAGTCCTCACTTGTTGAAAAGAAAGAGACTTTGTCTCTTCTTTAATTGACTTTTAGCTTTACCGGACATGCCACCAGCAAATGCATGCTCCTACTACAGATGCCAAGCCAAATACCTGCTGTGGAAAGGCAAACAGCCAAAGCGTGCAACAAAGCAACAGAATCACTTCCTGTATTTAACGAATTAACAACTGGATGACATGAAAATGATAAAGTCATGTGCCTGGTAATACTCTGTATGCATTTCCTCAGGGCCTGCCTAAGGTGGGACAGCTTTCTATCCTCCACTAACCCTGAGGCCCACACTAAGGACACTGAGGGATTTCAGCATGTCTTCACACAGCAGATAAGGACAGTAAATTGAATGGTAACTTCAAAGAGGCAAATACAAACGCTTCTGTGAGTTTCGTCTATATTATATATACGTATACTCTCTCTATATTGACACCACCACTCATGATAGCTAATTTAAACTTAACTCAAGTGCACCTGTACCACCTGCAGCCAATACGTGACAGACATCTATAATGAAAGAGAGATGGCAGCAGGCAGGGAAGAACTCAGGTCTCTGAATTCTGGCTGATGTGATGCCATCTCTTCCCTGTCTTTTCCTTACTTTCAAAAGGAAACATGCCAAAGGCACTGAGGGGAGCTGGAGGAAAGACTAGAATCCAGGAGAGTTCATCTACTGATCAGCCTTGTGGCTGCTATAATCTGGACTTGAAGAGGGCCTACCCACATTCACATGGAAAGTAGCTAGAGGTGACCTGGAAGCCTGCAGGAACAAAGCCTTGCTCAGGTAGATGGTCTTGACTTCTGAAATACTCCCAGAGATACCCAGTTCCCCTTTGCCAAGCCTGTTTGTGTGAGTACTGACTCACAGGATCAAGCTCTGTAATGCCCACTGTACCTTAGCATGTTCTTGACCTCTCTGACTATTGCTCATCTCAGCACAATTCTCTGCTGGAGAGCTGACTGCCGAGTTTCACACGTTGCTGCTCTGTGTCCAGAACAGCCTCATGTTTCAGACCCCAGGAGACTTCCTCTGGAATTTCCTCAGCAGTAACCACTGTGGAATGAGTCTGACAGTTCAGATATTCTGAACAGTCATTCAAGCATAAAATCAAGCACTGTCACGTAAACTGTCCTTACTCATGTGTACTGTCCAAGAACAACATGTAATCTGACTATGAATGACAATTTCTTACTCAACTGATCTGCTCTCTGCATTTATTCAGAGCTGGATCTGCTAATGGTAGCTTCAATGACCTGCACTGGATTACCTGTGCATCATACTAACTGTTTATTGCCTCGGTTTGCTACAGCTAGGCAAATCCTTTTTCCTGGTAATAGAGCATAAGCCTCAGTTTTGCTGTTCAGCTTGTGAGGGCTAAGTTTAGGAGAAAACTACTTATGGACACACAGAGGGTGGAATAGAGCATTTGATCCCCATAGATTAAGGTCGTTCAAATGTGTGTGCTCCTATCAACACAGTAACGCACATATGCAAATAAAATCTGTGCTCATTAGTGTTGTCTGCAAAGCACATGGCACTTCCTTGGGGCAGCCATACCTGGAACTGACAGTACAATGCTCCTGGTGGTATAGCCTAGAGGGAATGGTGCCTCCACCCCTATGATCTCAAGAGATCCCAGGGAAGGTTTGTAACTTTTCTGCTTAGTAGTTGCCCCTGAACACTGTGGCCCGTTGTCCATTCTAAACAGATGTGTTTGTTATGGTTTTCTTAAGGAATCTTTCTAGTTTTCAAGGCAAGCATGCCTCTGCCTCTCCCTGGCTTCAACCTCTTCAGTTGCTGCTCTACCGGCTTAAAAAAAATCTTACAACACTACTTACCAGGGTCTACTACAACTATTACTACTTAGAAGGGTGAGTCAGGCTGCAAGAATAGAGCCTAGAAGAGCACCACTGCTGCAAAGCTTTGTCTTGAAGCCAGAAGCAAAAGTTGCATGATGCATCAGCTTTATGCACAATTTCATATACACTTCAGTGAAGAATTAATTTTCATTAAAAAAATAATTAGTTTTCAACTTAAAAAAAAAGGTGGCATATGACTCATGGGAATGTAACAGGTCCAGATACAAATATGTATGCGTTTTCCAATCTACTCAGTGTAATACCCATCGGACTCCCACACAACCTCTATGTCCCCTAGTAGACTACGAGTCCTCCTCATGTCCACAGCTGATTCTCTTGTAACATCATTTCTTCCCAAGGCCATATAAACCACCTGCATTTCCTCAAGATTTTTCAGCAGGACAAGGGACAGTGCAGGAGGCAGGTAACTCTAAGCTATGCACTGGCTGCAAGCAGGAACATCTGGACTGGCCAGCTGGCCAGGTGGAAAGAGCACATCTTATGCTGCAGATTTTCCCTTAACAGCAGTGCTGGCCCTTCCTCCATCCACCATTGACTCTCCGCACACTTACACTAACTTGGTTGATATTCTTTAGACTTATAGCCCTTTGCCAAATCTTTCTAAACCTGGAAAAACAATACAAACTTTACCGAAGGGGTGAAATTGAGGAGTGGGGGAAATGACAGAGAAGGACGGAGAGGTATCTTGATCATGTAATTTGCTTTTAAGACCAAACTACAAGCCAAGATCTTGCAAAGATGTCATTACCAAACTGCAATTGGAAAGGGGTACAAATTAGTCATTAGCTATTTCCTGATTATATGGGGCAATCACCATTTGCTTATGACATACAATCTTCCCACAATTCTGATCTCCCAAGAGACTAAGCTAGCAGCCATATGAACTATCTGATCTGCAGGTGACAAAGCTCAGGAATGAGAGTCTCTGTGTGCCACTATGTTGTCACCTAATTAAGCTCTCGCTAGGACTGATTCGCATGCTACATCTTACCTGTTTTGAGTCCTGACTTGGTTTTGTTTTCAGACAGTAAATCTTCTAATGGGATTACAGTACTGTTATCCTTGGAATTTCAAAAATCACCTTATTTTGCTTTCCATCTTGGCATCCCTGCCAGTATAGTTTTACTTACAGTTAATTTGTGTTCTATCCTGTTAATGTCATTATAATACAATGATTATTTTGCTTGTCTCTAAAAAAAAGTAAGTATAATCGATATCCTTCAGTTGCAAGAAGCTACCTCTGTGCTGGCAGTCTTCTTATCAGGAAACAATGTCAATTTTCCCCTGAAAATCAAGTCAAGCCAGTTCAAAATAGTCACTATAACATGCTTGGTTTCAAGTCATTCTAATTATGATTCATGAGCAGATCTCTTCTTCACAAACCAGGAATGTTTGTGAAACCACTTAAATCTGACTAAGTTTATCCAATTTTCCATTAGTGCTTAAAGTTTCAGATGTATATTCTACAGTAATAGGGATTAGAAAGCTGCAAGGGGAAGGAGATGTAAGAACATGCTTGCAAATCTTAAATTCCCGCACAGCCATAAACACATAATAAATCAAAGCAATACGTGATGTGGTACAAAAAAACTGACCTAGAAGTTTTAGGGATACACAAGGCATCCAAGCTGTTAGGGCAAGACATATGGCAGCCTGATCCAGAAACAATTTGATTTGGCGAACTCCACTCATGTTCACAAGTACCTGTGAAGAGAGAAAAAGGATGGGCTGCAAAAAGAGAAGTGCAAAATCATATCTCATTCCAAAAGTAATTACAAAAGAAAGTGCTTTGACCATATCTGAACTAAACCTATGTGTAAATAAATCTCAGAAACATTGCATCTAATTTTCTTCAAAAGCTCCCAGAAAACTAGTGACCTATCTGCAGAGAAGTGGAATAGAAGGCTTGTAGAAGTGGAGTGTAGGTAGGGAAATTCAGGTGTCTCCAGGTCACAGGAAAAACAGATTTGCAGCTTTCAAAAGGCAGGTGAATAAAGGGGTGCCCAGAGGAGCAACCTCCACTGGATGAGAGTGAGTGGTTGCATGGGGTTAGCCATCAAGGCAAGCTTCAGAGCCCAAACCCTTCTTCGGCTCAGCATCCTGCACTGAAACTAACCAAAGGCAAACTGATATCCCCCACAAAAGAGCCTCAGTTCCTTCCAAAGAATGGGGTAAGTCGGCTCGAGGTTCGCCGTAAAGCCTGAGAAATCCTGGAGGCTGTGCAGTGCCATGCTTTCCCCGTTCCTGAAAGAACAGCTGTGGCGGCAGCCTCTCGGGACAGGGAGCAACGCCCCTTCCCTCCCTGCCCCGTTCCTTCAGCACCCCACCTGGAAGTGGAAAGGGGCCAAAGGGGCTTCCCTTCCGGTCCGGTCCGGCCTGGCAGCCCCACTTGGGCCGGGGCAAAGAAGATGAGCAGCAAGGTACACCCCTCCGGCTGCACTCTGCGCCCGGGGAATTCCCCGACAGCTTCCCGCACCAGATAAAAGCAACGGCGGACAACAGGACCGCATAGACGGTTTCCGCAGCACCTCCGCCGCCAGCACTAGCCATGAACACACATCTCTGCTTCGTCCTCCTCCTGGCCGCCGCTCTCTGCCGGGGTAAGCGCTGCGGGCTCCCTCGGCACGCCGAGCCGGGGCCACCCAGCCGTCCGCGGGCGGTCGGGGCGGGGGGACCCCGCGGGCGCATGGGGCTGCGGGGAGGCCCCGGAGCCGAGGCTCAGGCGGCGCCTCCCGCCTCCCAGGTGCGCCGCTGGCCGGGGAGCTGCGCTGCCGCTGCGTGCGGACCGTGTCCGAGGTGATCCCGCCGCGGCGACTGGCCCGCGTGGAGTTCGTCGCCGAGGGACCGCACTGCGCCGTGCCCGAAGTCATGTAAGTGTCGCCGGCTTTACCCCTGCCCGCCGCGGGCCCTGCATCGGCCTCACCCCCTCCCTCGTCCCACAGAGCCACGACGAAGCACGGACAGACGGTCTGCCTGAGCCCTTCCGCACCCTGGGTCAAGCTCATCGTCACCAAGATCCTCAACAGGTACCTGCCGCAGGCCGAGGGCAGCGCGCTCCGCTCCGGGCGCCGCCGCGGGGGTGTCCCGGGAAGGAGCGGCCCCGGCTGCAGCACACTTACAGAAACCCTCACCAGCTAAAGCTGGGGGGAGCCTCTTTCACCTCCTCTGAATCCTGCTCACAAGCTGGCTGAAGACCGGCAGGTGATGGCAGGCAGTGCTGACCTCCTTGTTCTTGGCTTTTGGCTTTCAGCTCAACACAGAAAAACTGACAGGGTAGAGCAATTCGCCGGAAGGGAGATGACACCGAGCCTGAGACTTCGGGGGCTTTCTTCTTTCGAAATGCACTGCGTTTGTGTCAGCCTATTTATTGAGGACTTTAATGTAATGATATCTGACTCTATTTATTTAAATATTGTAAGTACTACCTAAGATGTATCCTTAATTTGGACATTGTCTGAAAAGCAAAATTCGAAGTGCTGTACTAATTTACTACCTTTAAAACCTTGCTTTTGGGCTGAAGTGCAAAAGAAAAGATACAGGGAACATCTGGACTTCTTTCAATGGAAACACTTTGCCTGTGCTCCAGCATCAGCAAGCCAGTGATGAGACTTCAGCATCAGCATGTAGCCTCTCCATGCTACACTCCTTTCTAAGGGTTTGAGTAACTCTCATAGAAACATTTAATTTACACAGCAGCTATGAGTAGACAAGGGAAACTGCAGCCTCCCAAAACACATCTTTGTTTTGTTTTCCACATCTTACAGCTATGTGCCTGGGGAAAAAAACTTTCCCAGTTATTGTGGGAAAGCCGTGCAGCATGCTGTGCCAGAGCCAAAGGTTAACTCAGCAACGCGAGGTCACCAGCAGCTTCCAATTCTCTTCTCCTGCCAGAAGTCCTGGCATTATACACAGGACTGCTTACCTTTCACATCTGAATTTTGAGTGAGATGGTGTTATTTCCTCCTTGCAATCTCAGATATGTTATGTCTTTTTTTTTGTATGGCATAATGTCATAATTTATATAAAGTTATATATAAGTAAACATGCTGTTGCGTTTATGGTCAGTTATTTATTCTAGTTCAAATTCGTTTTGGAATTGTGTATATGCAGTTTCCCTTGCTCGTCCTTTTTCTGTCCAGCAGAAAATTAAAAAGAAAGGGGATCTAAACCACTAGTATTTAAATAAATAAATACTAGTATTTAAATGTCATCATGGCGAGACCATATGATTTCTATAAATCATCTGATTTTCCAAAATGTTGAGGAAACCTTCAGAGTTATATAATTATTGTGTAGATGCATCATCATATATCCAGAATAACTGTAGTAAGTTCCTGTAAATTAAATAGAAGATTTTTTTTTTTCTAATGGTTTTATTACTACCTGTGTTTCCTAATTGAGAAATTTTCCCTCACTACCTACAGAGTTTTGGGGTTTTTTTTAAATAAATATTTAGCCAAACATGTCTGGTGTCTGTTTCCATGTGTTAATTTAAATGACAGATCTTACAACACCAAATCTTGTTGGTTTAGTTAATGGCTTGTATAAGCTGTGTCCATTAATATACTTTCACCATTTCAAAACTCTAGTCCTCAGGCTTCCTTTGCCTGAATGGGACTTCTGCACTGAGAGAGCAGTAGGACTGAGCCTCTTTTATTTGGTACCACTTGCAGGGAAATTAAATTATTTAGGAAGCTGATGTGAAAAGCACTGGGGCTCCATATTCCTCTCTTATGTTTCACTGTATTCACCTAAAAGTTGAAAACTGGGCTTGAGACAACAGGGTTTGAAGCCATGAAAAAACACTTCCCCCTCCCCCCACCACTAGCCCAAATTTCTGTGCCAGTTTCTGGTTCCTTTTGAAATGATGAAAAGGACAGGTTTCATATGGCAAAACAGCTTAGGCATTTTCTTAGCAAGGTTATGAGAAGGTTTTGCCCTTAAATCCTCTTGCTGTGCTTGAAATAAGCTAGTGCCGCCACTGACCTTTTGGCAGCGCCCTTGGAGGCCAAGGGCAGGGAGCAAGTTTGAGCTGGTTTAGATTGAATAAAGCCAGTAAATTGTGGTCTGGATTGTATGGAGATATTGTCAGATAATGTAACTTCATCTGTGATAACAGATTGACATTAGTTTAAATACGAAGCTGTATGATTGTCTCAGGTTTCTCAAGCCTAAGAGGCTCTTCTTTCTGTCTACTGACCCACTTCTGTCATTTAACCTACTGCAAAAAGACAACACTATTTTTACAATACATTTTTTTCTAACACATCCTCCATGCAAATGTAGCAGGAGGTGGTAGGGTGTGGGTAAAGTAAGAGCGATTCTACCTATTTCAGCCTTGATTAGTCTGCTGCTAATTTGTTTCTCATCATGCTGACATTTATGATGGCTTCATAAAGTTAATTCCTAGCCTCTGTGAAAAACAAGACCAGGCTGGATGTTCTCCATAATGAAAGGGAAATTGATGGGCATGTGGTATTTCAAGAGCTTACAGAACTTGCTTTGCAAATTGCCTAGTTGTTCCAGTAACAAACCCACCCTGTAGATGAGCAATCAGAGTTGTTCATATGTACTACAGTATCTGCTGTTTGCAACACCTGACACCACCTTTCCCAGTTCATACGGATTGTTGTGACTCAGCTCTGGAAGTCTTTTTTGGGGAAGAATGATCACTTTGGTCCACATTTGTACGGTGCCTAGGACTGAGGCTTCTGTCCCTGTTTGGGAAAGGCATGTGCTGCCTTAACACCTATCTGGCTTTGAGGCCATTGCTCCAAGCAAATTCTTCTGCTGCAATAGGGAAAGAAGGCACGTTCTTCCTTTCCTCATATTTACCTCAGTTAAAAAAGGCTGGAGATCAGAAGGTTCATAACAGAGAAACAAACTGGGCAGATTTCCAAACCTGTTTGGTGGACCAAAGAGGAAATATGGCTTCCCCAGCACTCTCTCCATGACCTTTGGACATCCTCTGGCTAATGGGGCCCTTCTAGGTGGACAAAGGAGACTGAAGAACAAACCAAACACAAGCTTGACAGTGATTTACAACTCACTTTGAGAGTAGAAGCAGGATTTCAGCATTTTTGTCCTTATCTGAGTATCTTTATTTTCACCTCCACTCCCCCATCTCCTCAGTACACGCTTATTTAAATAGGTCCTGAATGGCTGGACGTCTTTTTCTCACTACCTCTGCTACATGTCTGCAGCTGCCATAGACAACATGGGAATTTTCTTTCTGCATAGCTATTTTGCAAATATGATTACTTTATTTGGATGACCGCATGGGAGAGGAACATTACTGAAATTCAGTTTGACATCTGTTTGGCAGCATCTAGCCTGGTTTTCTTAGTAAAGAAAGTCTATTATGTGATGAAGTTGGCTTGATTGTTCTGTATTCCTCTGTTCCCCTGGCAACTTTTGAGTGTTGAACATTTCCAAAGTATTAGGATCAAAGACATTCCCTTTCTAGATGTTTTCCAAAAGCCTATGGGTGGCTGTAGAAATTGCTATTGTGCTCACACTGAGGAAAAGGCTGCAGTGTAAGGAAATAACACACTTCCACAGCACACTAGAGAAAATAAGGTACAGGAAGAGAGAGAAGTTAGGAGTGGCTTAACTAGAGGAAGTTCCTTGGTTGAATTGTGTACCTAATTTGACATCAGAGAATCCAATCACAAACCCCAAGTCCATTGAAAACCAGGCTTTGTCAGTTCTGCCACTTGTTTGCTCAAAGCACCTTAATCATCCACTGCAATAATCCTCACCTGGTGGGAGCAGGGTCAGGTCTACCATTTCCCAGTGTCAAGCAGAGGTTAATGCTACTGGGCTTTATTACAGTTTCCTAAAAATATCGTCGACGCAGAGCAGCAGGATGAGCTGTGCAGATTGCACATCTTCCTTACAACACACGTATTTATTCTCTTTGTGTCATCAGACAGACTTCTTGACAAACTAACCTCATTACAGATCAACACTTTTAAAGTTGCTCCTTCTCCTTGGGCTTCCCTGATTCATATTCACTGGCATAAGAAAATTATCTCCAGGAGGCAAGAGGAGAGTATATCTATGGCCTTTCATCATGCTGATGGGCAGTAGACCAGTCAGCCTCTTTTATCTCTCACCAGTAACAAATGACCAAGTGTGACCAACTGGTTGTGTCAATTAGAAAAGGGAGGGGAATCTCCCTGTAGCCAGAAAAGTCTGGCCAGGAGTTTGGGCTGATCCCACTTGCAAAATTCAGCTAATTGCCCAAGGCATCATCCTTGAAAGAGTTCACTCCTTCGGGATGATCTTGAGTTATTTTCCTCTTAACTTTGTTGAGAGTCTATCTAAAAGTGACAGTGTGGATTACATATTCATAATTTCAGCTGCCTCCCAGACACAGACTTCACTGAAGACTGCTTTATTGATTCCAATACAAAGGAATAGTTGCAGAATATCCTGAGCACCAGTACAAATAGCACAAGTTGTTCTTGTTTCACAGGGACAGAGACAGAACAAATAATGCTCAGCTGACTTTTTATTGCCTTTTTCTTCTAAAACATGATCCTGATAATACTGCTTTCAGTGTCCCCTGATGGAGCCAGATGTATAGGGTCAGTCTAGCACAGCTTAAAGCAAAGTCACTGAGCAATGCTCCCAGGCATGAGACATTTTTTTGAGTCTTCATACATCTTGAGTTTCCTCTCGCTCCATTAGTATGGTGGGTATTTGCACAAGACTTTCCCAGAACTCCAGCCCGGGCTAGAGGTCAGGCCAGCTGTTGAAGAGTTTGATATGTCAGAGAATGAAGACATTCTAGCCCATCAAAAATGTTCTTGTGAACATCAAACAAAATGGTTAATTACATCACAGGAAAATGACTGAGCAAATAAGCTTCTTCATAAGCACTGCAGATGTTCCACATTCGTCAACAAGCCACGTTTGCTGATTGAAGAGTATTTCCTTTTTGGCATGGTGAAGCAACCTCAGAACTTCTTCACCTCTTTCTCCAGCAAGTTTTTGCTTCCCTGACACATCATGATTTCATTGTTATAAACTGCTCAATGCTCAGATTTCCCTTTAAAAGCAACATACCTTAACAAGATTATCTGCTGAATTCATGCTGAATCATGTTATAATTCACATCAAGAAAAGTCAGTGGCAAATGAATGTGTATGAATCGGCACTGGGAGGTGCTGCTAAGCCCAAGAGAACATGGGCACGTTGTCCAGTTGATTTTATGAGCCTTGAACAGGTTAAGTTCCAAATCCTACAAACACCAGCCCTCCGGATTTGGAACATGACTGTCTCATCAAAAAGATGGCATTTTTTCCAGTTCACAAGAAGCATAGCTTTACTTCAAGGTAGCTTGGATTTCTAAGGCCCTCTCAGTTACCTGTTATGAAATCTCCCACTGGGCACAAGAAAGACTAGGAAGTGGCTTTCCAGATGTTTGACAAGGAAGAAGAAAGTAAAGTAATTTAAGATCATATTGCTGGAGTTGTTAGTTTGAAATCCACAGGGCAGAAGGCACATTAGGGAGATTTTCACTGTATGGGGGATTTGTCACTGCTGTTTTACCATTTGCATGTTTAATAAATGAACTGATCTAATAATTGGTATTGCTATGTATTTCATTTAGCTCAGCCTATTCCTGGACATAAATTCCTGCTGAGAGATTTGAATAAAACTGAAATAGTTACCCTAACAAAATATGCTCTTTTAATGCAGATTTCTATGTGTCACAAAACATTGACCACCCTCTAGCAGAGAAATCCTTTTCCTCTATGAGATGGGCTCTTAGTGTATCCTTTGTAACAATTTTCTAAGAGCTTAGCCACTGCTGCCCTCCATGAATTGATCAAAAAATGGGTAAAATGCAGGTCAGCCCCAATTGTTCCTCTGTCCCTTGTCTACTTGAAGTGACAACTGAAGTAAGTGATGAAAAGCCAGTTTTACCTAAGTTGCCATTGACGTCAGTGTAATGAGGACTTCATACCAACAAGTGCATTTACCCTGAAATCCAAGAGGGTTTTGTCTTTCATTTTAGCAGATGACTGTGTTCAGAACCAGGCTGCTATTGATCTGGCACTTGCCAAAGCAGAAAGTCTGTTTGCACAGAAAGTTTCCACAAAAAGAATAACAAACTGATAAAATTGGAAAGATTTCCCCAAATAAACAGAAGACAGCACATAATGCTGTATCTTATAAACAGCCACAAGCCAGGAAATGTTAGTTTATACAGCGGGTGTGGGAGGAGGGGGGAACCTGAAATACGGGGAGAAAAAAGTCAGAAAACAGTTTACAGAGACTATACTGCTTACATTTTAAAGCTAGTCTGCATCTTCATGATCCCTTTGCATCTGGCACACCTAGCATATCACTTCAGGTTCTACTCTGAATATTTTTTGTATTGGAGAAACAGGATTCTCAGCATTAAAATGTCATTCTTCTCTTGGCACCTTGTAAGGAAATTTTGCAATAACAGGCAGGCTTGTAGCTGAGATTCAGTGTTGTGAAGCAAGGACTAGCATCCAGGCTACTGTTAGATAGTGGGTGCTAACCTATTGAGCTAGCACCTGTAGTTCTTTCAGAAAACTCATGAGCAAGGCAGAAAGAATTACAAACAAGTAGGAATTAGTTATTTGCTCCCTACCCTTTGGCAGACTGAGCACAATGAGAGGCAGGTGCTTTGGAGAGAAATACAAACCCACACTGCTCTGAAATCTTCCCCTCCTGGTTACTTTAGTGCTTCCATAACTTCTTGCAGGGTGGTCAAATCAAGCAATATTCAAGTGCCACAAGGCTTACAGATCTGATGGACCTAGAGCCACAGACACTGCAGTTGCAAAGACCAAACCAAGGAGTTCACACCCAGGTCCAAGAGGAGAAAAGTCAGCTCATTAACAGCGAGGCAGTCAAATTGGTCAGTGTGCAACAAAATATTTGACAGACTAATTATGACCACGAACTTATCTCTGTTCTCAGCTTCTCTCTTCCTGAGAATATTTTGCAATTAAGCTGAGAGTTGGTTTACAGGCTTGCAGACACCACACTAATTTATCTTCCCCCTGCCCAAACAAAAAGAAATGAGATATCCATTGCCTAATGTCAAATTGGTTCTTTCACTGATGAGGCCAAGGAAAAAGGTTAAGATATTTATTACCTCTCAGGGGAAAATGTTTAATCTCTCCTCACTGCCTCAGAAAGCACAATAGCATTGCAAAGAAAAGCTGGAGGCCTGAAACGAAGGAACATACAGTCTCCAAAGACTGGGAACAGAGGGTGTGACGGCTGTGACACCTCTGGACTGCACCTGCTGTGCAGAGGCAGCCCTGGAACCTCCAGCAGACTTTGTGCCTTGACATCTTCCTTTCAAGAAGGCTGGAGGGGGCCCCTACCACTCACTCTTTTCCATAACATTCAAGGCTCTTTGCTTTGAAAACTGACAACTTAATCCACAATGAAACTACTGTGTGTTTGGCAGAGAACCCCAGGTGCTAAAATTAAATGTGAACTTAATCCATGGAGGCATAAACCAAATTATTCTACATCTCAGTTTCCACTAGCATCTTTCAGTCTTATGAACTTAACAAAAACTTGGGCTGGACTAAGTTTAGCCTCCACATTCTGGTGTTTAAAAAGCAGTCTGTTCCTGTGTGAGTTCCCACGTCTGGCTCCAAGGCACTGGTGGGCTCCCTGGGAAGCGGAGCAGGCTGAACAGACACAACTGCCAGACACAGACACTTCTGGATGGCCAAAAGCAGGGTGGCAGGGACACTGGTCAAAGTGCTGAAACCAACCCCTTGTACCGTGGAGGGTGCTGGGTGATGCCGTGCCAACCTGGAGGATCACAGGCAGGGAAGAGGGCAAGCAGCAGCCACCCGAGGATGTGCAGGGAGGAAAGATTCACACAGTGTGTGAATCAAATTTCTCCTGCCTGCCTCTGCACCCTGGGTCAAGCTCATCATCATCAGGATCCTCAACAGGTACCTGCCATGGGCCAGGGGCAACTATTGCTTTCCCTATGGGGATGAGGACATGTGCCATGCAGCAGCCACCTCCAACGTAAGCCCTTTTGGAGGCCAAGTTTAGCTTTTGGCTGGGTTTTAAACCAGTGTCGGTGTCACAGGAACAACAAACCCCATTCTGCCATTGATTTCTATGGGGAAATCTGTTTTGTTATGGCACAGACTTTCCCACGAAGTGGCTTGTTTGTTGGGAAACAAAAACCCTGTGGGCCAGGTAGAATAGTCACAGAAAATGCCTGATTCAATGCAAATCCAGCTGAAGAACAGGGCCAATGTGTTTCACCATCACCAACAGACATCTTTTCCAGAAGACACATCTCCTATGGGACTTATTATCTGGGGTATGCAAGAAGATTTAAGGAAAGATTTCCTGATTGGCTTTATAATTTGAATTCTGCCTGTTGCAGTTCACACAACCAGCTCTGAGCATGTCCAAATGAAGCTACCTGTGTTTGCCATAAGATACCATTAAATAGATGCTGGAAGAAGATAATAGCCTGACTCTGTTTTTCATGAGTTTGTAGATCAGATATTCTATGTTCAACCCTTCTAAGACTCTCCTCTCCCCTCATATTTATTATTGCCTATTCCTGTATATGTATTTATTGACTCAGCTAAAGCGATTGAATCCATTTGATAAGACAGCACACACTTTGCTAGGCACCTCTCGGTGACCTTGCTGCATTTCTCACAATTTGAGCAAGCTCCTTCCTTCCAAACAATATTTTCCAACTAGTTCCTATACATAGTATTAGTATCAGAAAAGAAGATGGGTCCATTGTGGAGACCATTGTACAAATGTCTGCAGATAGTCCAATATATAAAGGTTTGAATGGCTAGTGTTGTGAATAGTGGGTAATCCTTCCATTAGGAATAACAAGAACACTGCATGTGAGTGCTGTTTGGTGTTTAGTGTTTTAGTGCCCATTCAGGGTTACATAGGAATAAAAACTGGTTGAAGCAAGCACAGTATGCCATGCTAAATCTGCTGTCTCATGTGCCTAAATGAAACCTGGGTTCAGAATGTTGTGCTAAATCTTTTTCCTCCTCTAACTTGCTAATGCTTACAGTAGAATGCCTAAGATTTTTTGTTGCATAAGATACAGCACAATGAAATGACAGAAAGCCTGCTCCTGAAGTGTCACTCTATTTAATACAATGGTTTAAGAATTGCCATGAAATTGTGGGGTTTCATGCCTAGAACGTTTTTGTTCTAACGAGATAATTTTGGTGTCTGTTTACTTGTTTTTAAATGAGTTTACATTTAATTATTTGGTATTTATACGCAGGATGTAAAGGAACAGTATATGTTCTGAAAATACTTAGATATTTTATGACATACTGTCATAATTCATACCCAATAAGTAATTTTTCTTATTCTGCTTTGGAAAAAATGTATTTATGCAAAAAGAGGATTTATCATGAAATGATAATGTCATTACATACAACGCAATAAAAATATTTTCTTGTTGAAAAATATACTGGGTTGTCCAGTCAATCCTGTGTTAAAATGGACCTGTGTACCTGTGTCAGTTGGCTAGATGAGAAGTAGGGTAGCCTGTCAGATGACTGTGGTCACAGGGTGGATTGTGTGGCAGTTGCACATCCCCCTGAAATCTGGAGCCTTCAATGAGGTTGATGGCTCTTTAGCACCTTTTGTGCCCCACTGTGCCTGTCCCCACGTATTCACCTAGAGTGGTGCCAAGGTGTTGTCAGTCAGCTTCATCTCTACCAACTGATGGGGCAGGAGGGGTGGGACCCTCGGTCAGTTGACAGGGTCCTTAACAAAGGAGGTGCCCAGACCAGCTTCGAAGCTTCTGGACTATGTTGTAATGCCCACAGCCACATCTAGCCAGACTATAAAACGGGGTTCCCGCTGAAGACACTCTTTGAGTGGTCTTCTTGGAGCTGTGGGTCAGTAAACTGGAGTCCTTTCCTTAGACAGGAACACCGTTTAAGGAGACTTCCTGGGATTAAGAACACGTCACCTCTTCATTTGGTTGAGTGATTATTTACTGGATGTAACCTTGAATGAGTCTTCGCCTAATCCAGGCGAGTGATTATTTCTTGTGAGTACCTAACTAACATTATCTAATAGCTAACATTATCTAATAGCTAACATATCTAATAGCTAACATTATCTAATAGCATAAAGTGATTAGACCAAAAACTTGGTTTTCAAGCCTCAATCTGCATATACGGGTTTTTGTGGGAATTGGATGTGCTTGTGTAATGCTTTTTTCTTGTAGTCCTCTGAATCATCTGGAGAATGATACAGAATGCAAAGAAGAATAAAGCCAGGGTCCTTGCTGCGCTCATTGAGAACCTGATGTTCCAAAACAAAAAAGGGAGAGATGTGGGAAAGCAAAGATGTGGGAAAGCAAAGATGTGGGAAAGCAAGATGTGCGGTTCCAGCCACCTGGATGACGAAGGAAGATCAATACTAACATGACCATCTGGATGGTCAAAGAAATATTACTAACATAATTAGATCATGGCAAAATATAAAGGCCCTTGGACAGATTGTGCTGAAGTATGTTTCTCATAACTGTAAAGAGTGATAGCCCAGACTTGTGAGAATGGTATCTCGGGCTGGATGACTGCCCCCAAGTGCATGGGATGTGTGAATGTCCTTGGGGCTTGTCTGTGAATGAGTGGGAACATAACTGAAACAAACATAACATGAGTGTGGCGTGTTTTCAATAACAACTATTGGAAAAACATGTTATGTAACATCTTAGTCCAGGCCCATATCTGTAAATCCTATAAACTGTCAATGGCTAATAAAGAGGGCCTCAGCCTGGCTCAGGTCGCTGCTCTGCCTGGGTCTGCGCTCCTTCCCAAACAAGATCTCTGCCTGTGTGTGCACCTTTGTCTGCATCCCAGTGTGTGTCATTCCTCATCATCGCAGGGAGGAATGGTAAAAACAGTTCTTATTGAGAAATACAGTACAGCACATAACAAGATGTATATTTCTACCAAACTGCACTGTTCTCATTTATTTTTATTCTTTCTCTTTTCTAGCAGAAGGATCACATCTGGGTTGCACTACAGAAAAGTCTTGCCCTTTTTGTTTTGCCCCAGAACTGTAGCTTAGCATTCTTTCCGTACAAAATAGCAATGGGTCTTCGCTGGTTTGAACAATCTTTTCTACATTATCAGCTTGTTTTCAAACCCTGTGAAGGCAGGTTGGGTAGGTAAAGGGTGGGTGTCTGGTGCTAATGAGAAAGACTTCCCTAGAGCTCTTCTTCAGTAGCTGTGCTATGGCAAAGACTCCAATTTCAGATTCCTTAAATCTCATGGGATTTTTCCCATGATCTGAATTACCTGTCTACTTTTCTAATGACATTCTGTCCCACTCTACCTGATATATTACCTATCTCAGTCACAAGGTGTGAAAAGTTACACTGGCATCATTAGAAAATAGTCTCAAACTTCATATTTACATTGATATTAAATAGAAAAGTTCAACTTAGAAGTCGCTCCACTGCAACAAATAGAATTACACAAGAGGTGAATATCACCTGCAGATGCTTTTGCCTCATGACTGCTACATATTGAAGTACTTGTCCTGTGGATGAACTAAGTATTTATTAAGAATAGCTTACTGAAAGATGGAAAATACCAGTTCTCCCTACTTCTGAGCAATAGCAAGTTTTCATTTCGGGGTTTTTCCAAAGGCACACCCTATTTACTAGTCATCATCTCTTAACTATTACCAATATTTTCCTTCCATGGCACACGAATAATAGTATACTGCAATGGCAGGAAGGCATTATATACCTTAAACTCACTACTGGGCAGGAACTGGGTAGCACATTATGATGCAGCTTGGCTGTCAGACCAGCAGATATTTGCAAAATCCCAAGTCTCCAATGCAGAATTTTCACTTTCACTGCTTGGTGCACACCAAAGATGAGGGCTAAAAGACTGACAACATCCAGTTTCCCTCAAGAGCTGAAAGAAGTAATGTACCTCCTGGAATAGATGCTTATTTGATGTTATTTTTGCAAACTGTGCATCGGTAAAGACTGCTACAATTCTTCCCTGCTGCTCTATATCACATTTTTTTTCTTCATATGCAAGCTAATCTGCTAAAACAGCAATGGAAATATCTTCTTGTGCAACTCTGGATTTTTGCCTCCCACTCAGTTTTCAGTATGGAGGTATATTTCCCAACAATAAATGCTAGTAAAATAAGGCACATCAAAAGTCTCTCATTTTTTTTAAAGTCCTCACGGGACCTAGGACTTTTTATCATTATTTTTTGTTAATTCTCCAAATAGTAAGCATGAAGAAGGTTAAGCTTGACAGTAACCTATGAGTTTCCAATAAATATGTATACGTAGTCAAACATACACAGTCCCATTAAGCCTATCATTGCAACTTCGAATTGGATTTAATACTTGCAGTTATTTTTCTTGGCATAAAAAGTGGAACTGGAAAGAGGGTTTCCAAGTAAAGTTCCAGTTTTGAGTGATTAGCATAATAGCCTTTGTGCTGTATTGTAATAAACTTGATGAACTGAAAACAAGATATTGAGAGGAAGGACTAAGAAATTGCTTTGTTTTCCATAGCTGCAGACTGTGGAAGCAGAATGCTTTCATGGAGAAATTACAAATTGCTTATTTCACACAGGTACTCAAAGATGATGACTATCATAATCAGAATAACATGTCACTTGTCTGCAATGACCTCTGTGGGAAGCCAGGAAAATATCTTGAAAAGTGTATTCCATTTAGCATTAAAAATAGAAGAACACCTACTCCAGCAAAGACACAGCTAAGCATCTTGTTCCACGGATACCAGTTCACCATCCTCTTCCATACATCCTCCCAAAATGATCTGAACAGCACTCAGAAACTTACTTGCAAGCTAGCAACAATTATTATAGGGTTTGAAGGTTTTTTTGCAATAATATTTGAATAAAGTAGCTGAACACATTGTCAGTGAAGGCATTATATTTCAAGGGGTTTCCACACTCAAGTTAAATAAAAAGCAGGTTCTTATGCCCTGCACAGAAATGGCTTTGCACAAAAAAGAAACAGCAGACAGGATTTCTATGTGAAACGTGCACTGTCATAAATAAAGCTCATGTACTGACTTAAGAGATTTATACTAAGGATAAATTTGTCCTTATCATTCCTGACTTCTGTGTCAGCATAAATCTGACTTTTCATCTCAGTCCAGAGTTTCCTTCATACTCTTACCCACTAGCAGCACAGCTTCACTTCCAATACACACCCTAGATATGTAATCTCAGTTAAGATGATGTACTTGCTACCTACATTTGATGTTTCCCTTCAATGGACTGCTGATATCTCCATTAACTATTTTTAGGATGTCTTGCATATATACTTCTATAATTTTTAATATATGAGTGACCTTTCAATAAAGTGCTGATTTCCTTTCAGTTTCCTGAATAACACTGCTTCTGTAATATCCAGACAATAGAATATACTCTGTAGCAATTGTTTTTATTTCAACAAGCTTGTTCATCCTCTATTCCTCATTCAATATTACCTTTAAATTCCATCTATAATTAAATCCAAATTAAAGTTGCAAAGCATCCAGTTTGTAGAGCAAGGAAAACGGAATTAGGTTAATGAAGTTTTTTAAAACGACAGTAAAAGCAAACAAATTTAGATCCAGAGAAATGTATTGAATAAAAGATTGCTTTTAAAAGGCCTATTTATTCCTTGTCAAACTGTGTTGATGTAACATACCAGATTTTTGTAATTTTTACTTGCACTTTCATTTTGACCAACATTTGCTTTCCAGGAACAGTGCACTTTTCATCATAAGGATATTCAACTAGATTTTTACTGCTACACGATCATATAAAATAGACCCTTTTTCTTCCTACACTTAAACTAGAACATTTTAAGGTATTTCTTTACGAGTTTTCTCCCATGCCCTCCTCTCCAAGAGACAAGACCCAAAAGCAACATTTTCAGAGATTCATTTAAGCATTTTTTTTTCTGTAATTCTCCTGCTTAACCTAGACAACTGCCAGCACACAGGCTCTCTAAATGTGACATACCCAAATCCCTTAAACCCTGGATACCAGTTTACCAACACTCATCAGCATATAGAGATGTCTTCTAAAAAGAAGAGTCCTCAGAGATTAATTCGGCAACCAAATGCAAATCTGTCTCTGTCTTTCCTCAACCCCACCACAGTCTTTGTAGCTTTTCCCAGGTGGTTTTCAGCCCTTTACAGCCGTGCTCATAACGTTCAATCAGCTGCTCACCTCAGGCATAAATGCCAGCATTCCACGGTTTGCTCAGAACGAAACACCTCTTCAGCCCCCAGAAACAAAACTTGTGTAGGAACCATCTGTCCTTGCCTGAAGGAAAAAACACAGCACAAACAGTCAGCAATGGAAAGGTACAGAATTTCCACTCTGTATTGGACAGAAACTTAGTGCTGTAAAAAAAAACAAAACAAAAACAAATCAGATATGAAGAGATGGGAACTTGGCACCAGTGGCACATTACTGCCGCCATGATTCTAATTCACTGCAAAGAAGGATGGTGATATTGTGAAGATATATATGGGAATAGCAACTGTAATGCACAGATGACAGCTATTTTGGAGTCTACATCATTATCAGGATGATTTGGAACAGTACGTATGTTTTCAGTAAAGAAAATGCTACAAGCTTAGGAGTCTCATATAGGTAGTGTTATCAATACCAACGGCTTTTCTGAATTTTTAAGATGAAAACCACACTGAAAATTGTGACCTGACCTCATAAAATTTCCAGGGTTTTTTAGTTATGTGAATAAGAGATAAGGTACTTTCTGGGATTGTCTACAAATTAGTGTTTTACCAAAAATTTTAGTCATCTAGTGAGTAGATCTATCAAAACCAAAGACAGCTGAAGAATAGTTTGGCAAGTGACAAGAACAAAGATAGGTAACTATTATGGGTTTTCTGGGAACTTCAGTGTGGATTTACTTTCTTTTAAACTCATAATGACATCTTTTGTTGTCTTCAGTAGCAGTGCTAATACTGAAGTAAAAGTAACATAAAATGCTGGGTTTATGTTTTGCTGAATTATGTTATCAGATTTTTTTTTTTGGAACAGAACAAGCTTTAATGTAAGATCCACGGGGAGATCCCTTTATCAGACATAATTTGTAATGTGTGGTTAAACTACATGCTAGAAGTCTTGACAATGTTTATAATTCTTAATTATTATTTCAGAATAACCTAAAAGATAATATGAATGTAATTGAGATATGTCAATCAAGCTTAAAAGAAGCTTCCCAAGGCGAAAAGTCATGTTCCATTCTGTTGTACTCATAGCAAAAAGGTCAAGCACCAACTAGATATCTGATTTTCATTTGTGCATAGTTATATAATGAGTCACAGTAACCACAAAAAGTCATGACAGAACAAACATACCTGACTATTACAAATTTGACTGGGAAACAATCTAGTTTCAGTAAAATTTGCTTAAATTTACAGCACATTTTACATTCCTTGCAATTCAAATAGACTACTTGATTTGTTTGGCTAATAATGAAAAACAACAAAAACGTCAAATATATTACAGAATTTGGAGCTCGTTACTATTTAGAAATAGCTGTTACTATTAATAATAGCAGTAGTCTTTACTATCTACCAATGATTTTGTAATAACACAAACTGTTGTGCCATTTAAAATCACATAATTTCCTCGTTTCTCCACAAAAACTTTCATTTAAAGGATCCAATAATATTTGTGAAAGGCACTATAAAATTATATTGCTGTGTTTAATGATTCCTGTCTTATTTACATTTTTTAAAAAATACCAGAACCTTTGCTTCAAATTCAATCCTGCACCAAACACTAGAATTTTCCTTTTTCAGATAAAAAGGTACTTTCTGTTGTTTCCACTCTAAGATTCTTCAGAGTGCAATATTAGGACAGGGTGCAAAGAAAAGGATAGAGAAAGATGATAGAGTAAGATGGCTATAGCTGAGGAAAAAACACGCTCAATATCTAGGACCTCTGTAGAAATACAATGCACTGTTACTGAATGACAAAATCTACCTAACTCGCATCAGTGCTTCCAATGCTGTACTCACTTAAAAAGACATTTCAGAGTCAGACCATGTCAGAAAATGTCAGTTAATCAAAAATGCATCTATTCATAAACTTTAGCACTCTGAGAGCACTGATTTACTGTCTTGACATTGGTAGAAAGGGATGCCAAAATAACTAAGATTAAAAACTCTCATTAAAAGAGAATTGGCTGGGTATTTATTTCTTCAGTTTGTGCCTCAAAACTGTGTATCTGAGCCTGTGTTTTGATGTCTATATTTATCTTCAAAAGCATAAACATGAATTTCCATCTTCAACCTAGTTCTCTTTCATCTCCCACAGAACAATTTAATATGTGTTTTCTATTGCAGCTGACAGCTATGGTGAACGGAACTTGTTCTCCTGTTTGACTCTGTCTCCCTGACACCATCATCCAGAAGCAGGTCAAAAGGGAAAATAAGTTATTAAAACAAGTGATGTGGCCAGAGGCTCTTATTTTATATTTGAGAATAATGACTACATAGCAGCAGATGTAGCTAAGGCCATCACTAATGCTTGTCATGACATTCAAACCGAACTTTGGCATCCCAAGTGGTGTATTTCCAAAGATGGCAGCAGCAGGGCAAGGCAAGGCTAATGTGTGGGCTGCCTGCCTCCTGGTGGCTACCTTCCCATGGGGCAGACACAACTAGGGAGGGCAAGCACTCGCTTTTCTAACTATCCTAATACACTCACAGATTTTATATATAAACACAACAAGAAGGTACAGATCAGATTACTGATGCTGATGATGCGTACTTCAGTTGAGTCACGGCACATAGTAACTTGCACAGACACAAACCAGAAGTTGTGATGTTGGATCAAGGTGCAAAAAATTGCATCTGTTAAATACATCAGGAACGCATTTTTTTTCTTTAGTCTCTCTTCTGACTTCAGCAATAACTGTGACTCTCACTTTTGTTCACATTCCACAAATTCCCAGTATTCTGCTGTCAAGGTCCAGGTTACATATACCATTAAAGCAGACTCTGCAGCAGGTGCTGAAAATATCAGATCATGGGATCTCAGGCAGAGTTTCTTCAAATACAGTAATATGCTCATCCTGAATACTATGTTCATCCCGAATCCTGGTGTCCTTCAAAAACAGAGAGTGAGGGTGGGGTGAGGGTAGGACTGCTAGAAAGTAAAAAAAGACAGCAAATAAATTTCCTTAAAGTACAAATCTTCCTAAGGGTGACTTTTTTTTTCTTAAATTATGTTTTTCTTGAACTATTTTTTTTCCTAGACTAAGACTCCAAACCAGGAGGTGATTCACCTTTCTTCTCAACCTCTTTGTCTTACACAAATATACCCCTTCCAGCAGCTGGGAAGACAAAACAGAGAAGAAAAAAGTGGAGAAGTGGACAGAAAGACATAATACTCTCCCAGGATATAAAAAGAAATTACTAACAAAATTGTTTGTAAAGCAATATTTCCCGATATAGGTTTTCACAAGATGAGAGAACAGTGATATGGCTACAACCATGTCTGACTTGCTCTTCACACACAAATAATTATTGAGATAATTTTAAGTTGATGAGATTGTTAATGCCCTAGACAGTATTTTATAGATATAGTCCATTAGCGTGTGCACACAAAGCTGCATTTCTTCACAGCTGTCAATGTCTAACTCTGCTTTAACTGTTATGCAAAGCAAATTGCACATTTTCAGTTTTATCCTTTGTAGTAATTTCTTCAGTGTATTTTTGTGGATCATATGCGTACTATTATTTATTATCGTAGCATTTTCATAACATTTTCTATATAATGTCTTCAGCCGATCCTTAGCAATAGTAAGGTGGTCATTTTTGTAGGCTATGCTCTGCAAACTGTTAATTATAAATATTATTGTAGCAGTGGTACTCTTTCAGATTTTTTTTTTCAGGAACGATATGAAAAGGGAGTATATTAGTTTGGTGTGAATGATGGATGCTGGTAGCATTTTTAAAGATGTGCAAGACTAGATATAGCTTCAAGGTCAGAGCTGAGGTGGCCAAAATGGTGCAATTTGATTAGTGTGAAAGTTAATTTAAAATGTTGCAGTGTTTTGCTTTTTTTTTTTTTTAAGTTGTGATATTAAAGTTCCAAATAGGAATAGGATCTAAAATATATGCAGTTAGCTCAGGTCAAGAAAAAAGGTTTCATCTTCATATTACTGAAAGCCTATTTTTATTTGTCTGTAGAGGTCAGTATGAATAGCAGGAATTCAACTGACACAAAAGGTGACTTTGCATAAAAGATAATGGGTAACTTCATTTTGGTTTTTTTTTGTGTTTAGCATCACTGAATGTAAGAATATGTTCACGTACATTTGTCAAATGTTTTGTAACTGATGTACTTTGGAAATAAAGCAGTTCTTCTGTCACAATTTGCACAGCAAATTTTATCAAAAGCATTTATAACACAACTGCATTTTTCTAGTGTACTAATTTGGTAGAAAAATATGTGGTGGATATTCTCTTTGTGGAAAATTTTAACAACAGCAATTCTAAGTTTTGTAGTAAGTATCCAAACCTTGCATAAAAAAAAAGAGTGGATAAGCTTTTTCATATCAGACAGAAAGAAACTTTTGACAGAATTATCTTCTCTGTAATACAAATTTTTAGGACTACTGATATTTTTTTCACTTCCCCATTGTGTTTTCTGTTATCTTCATGAGGTTTTTTTTTCTTTTAATACCTTGCCTATTCTTTGTGATATATATATACACCTCCTTCAAGTAACCTATTCTCTTTTTCAGGATTATTTACAATTCCTTTGCCCACTACCATATAAAGTGTCAGCATTTTGCTTTAGGTTGTGTTGCCAGGCAATGTCTAATAATTGAAAGAAATTCAAATGATCAAGACAATTAAATTAAACAGTATTCCCTGAAAATAAAACAAACAGTTTCAGAACAAATATGAGGCCTTGGTACTTATCCAGAGTCAGCATCAAGTGGCCTGCAGGTAAAGGAGGATGCATCGTTATACTTCTGGCTTTGTAATCATTAAAACCTTTTTGCTTTAAACGAAAGCTTAAATATCATCTATATATAAGCATTGGCTTAATATCTTAATGTTAGTGAGTTAAGATCAGTATAAAAATGAGAAACATTAAATTTCTGAATATGAATAATTCAATTGGGAATGCTAAGTAGTCTAAGCAAAGCACTAGTTAATGCTATACAGCTAAAAACTTGAATGAGACATTAAATCTATCTGTATTTGAACATCTCTGCTTTTACGGAAACATAGATATGACAGGTCTAAAAAAAAAAAAGAGAAGACATTTAAAAAATGGCTAGTTTTTATATAAATGAGCTTAAATATTCAATTTACATTCATAATATTCAGTTCTTTAGAAGCTGGATAGGGTAGATTAGCATTGAAGATTTTTGTTCTATCTTAAAGATCCGCTATCTGTTCAGGACTGTAAAATTTCATGGTACTTCCTACATCCTCACGTTCATTTTTCTCCAAACAGGGTAGTAACAAGAATCATGGGAGTAAGCACCAGCGTATGTGTGTCAATGAATCTCGGTAAGTGTACATTTTAAAAAAAGCTCTATAATGAATGCAGTACATACATGCTAGACGGTGATCTGATTTTAAAAAATTGCCAGTGCCATAGCAGAAACAGCAGCCTCAGTAATCTGTTGCATCTTTTCAAAGCTTTCACCAGCTTCATAAAGGAATTTGCCAACTGTCAGTAGACTCAATATTGCAGTTAAGGTTGACATTATTTTGGCATGCTTTGTATATGCTATTTCAGATCTGCAGTTTTCTTCTTCCTTTCTGCACAGAGGAATTTTTTCCACAGTTTTTAGTGATAAATCTGCCATAGACCAAAACAGAAAGCACTAATACGCAAGTTGCAAGGAGTCCACGAGGCTTCCCCTGGGAAAACACGAGGGTGCAACTAAGAACTATGACTTGATGTTTGTGTGTGTAGCTCTGACTCGGTGTCGGGAGCGGGAACACGTTGTCGGTGGCGGAACAGAAATTCACACAAATCAAAGGATGCAGACGAAAACCGCTTTTTGCATCATCATTTGCAGAGGTTCCCACCACAATCCGCCGAAACACTTGAAGGGTGGCATGAGGTGGAAAGGGGCTATGCTGCTCGCCCTTTCAGCACACAAACCCGCAGAGTCTGCCAGCCCCGGGGCAGGGTCTGCCAGCCCCGGGCCATCACACGGGTGACGGCCTGCCCACAGATGCGCCTTACCTGGAGACGCTGTCACGGCCCACCCTTTCAATTTTACCGGGCGGTGTACACACCTCGCGCCCCAAGCCCACCATCCCTTCCACGAAAACCGGCGGCACCGCTCCGCCCTCAGCAACACCCCGGCGCGGCCCCGGGCCCGCTACTCTCCCTGGCTCCTCCCTTTCCTTGTTTGGCTGCGGCGGTGCTTCCTTCGGAACAGACATGGCGGCGGCCGCAGTCTTCTCTTCTTGCTCCGCGCTGCGCTCGGGCTTGACGCCGCTGAGGAGATGGCGAGCCCTCTCGCTCCCGGCGCCCCGGGTGGACTACAGCACCAGTAGCTCCCCCTGCAGCGCCGCCAGGTATGCCGCACTGCTCGGGGCGTCTTCATACTCACTCACTGTTTCTTCTTCCTTCTCCTCCTTTCGATGAGGCGAGAAGCATTCAGGGGAACGGCGGGCTGGGCAGCCGCCGCTGCGCGCGCTGCGGCCGTTTAACGGTCACCTTGGCAGCCCGCGAGCGCGCGGCGGGCTGAGTGGGCACCGGTCGTTGAGGGGGGGCGGGGCAGGGCAGGGGAGAGCTTGCTCCTGATACCTCGAAGAGCAACTCAGTTGATTTATGTAGAATTCCTATATTTTTTTTTCTAGGATTATTTGTGATGGTGGGTTGTAGGTGAGTATTTAATCTTTGTGAAATAATGTTATTGTCTGTAAGGAAGACACGTGGTTGTGGCAGCCCATTGCATCTTGCTGTCCTCAGAAATGCAGGTGGTGTGATACTGTGGTGTTGCTTTGTGCTTGAAAAAATAAACAAATAATTAAAATTAAGAATTAAAATAATTTTTTAAAATTAAAAACACATGGTCACTATATCTCATGTAGCGCTGCAGTGTGAAGGGGTCTGCTGGTGTTTGCTGAAAGGCTGGATCCCTGGAGTGAGCAGGACATACTTGAACACAGCAAGGACTGGTCTCCTGACTTTGTTACCCCGTGCGTTTCATTTGATATACTGGCTTGCTTGAATCTCTCATGTTGGTGTTGTGACATAGCCGCTACAAGTGCTTGTCTGGGTGTGGAGGGGAAGGTTTCAGCTGAGCTGTTGCTAAAATAGCAGCAGACTTCATTGTTTCCATAACGTCCTGGATGCATTAACAAGAAGGATTTGGTATGTGAGTTGTTCTGTTGCTAACTCACACAAGGTTCAGAACAAAAGCATCCATGAGTGGGTAGAATGATAGTGGGACAGGATGGCATAATAACACTTATTAAATCTGTCATAACACCTGGTCAAGCCTTCATTTGAATGAAATTAAAAATAATAATTTACTCTGTAATTTCAGGGTCTTGGATAGCCTGCTGGAAGCATAGCTTTTCTGTACAGCTGATGCTTTACTTTTTTGTGTAGTTCTTGGTTAATATTTCCATTGAAGGAACTGTCTAGATTCTAAACCTGAAAAGCATCAACATATTACAATATTTGCTTTTCTCATATTTGACAGTTGTGCAAACTTTTCTTTCCCTGAGAAGCCTTGCAAATAAGATTTTGAAGAGCATTATAGTGCAACTACGGAAATGTCAAGGTATTGGTATTTTTTCCTTAGCTATATATGTAAAGCTTGGGTGGGTTTGGTTTTGTTTGTTTGTTTGTTTGTTTTTTCTCCCATGAGAGTTAACTTTATAACTGGGCGGTTTTGCTGAGACAGAGTTCTGAAGGTATGAATAACAGATGTGATAGTATTAACCGAGCCATAGTGAAGTATTCTTGATATTTATTTCACATATGAAAATACTAGCTGATTTATAGAAGACAAATGACAGTTGAATTCAGGAAGTCACAGATGTTTTCAAAGTGACCTCTGTTTTGCTTAAAAAACTATATGTTCAGGAGGTTGCTAGAATTGGAAGGTGACGTGTGGAAACAACTTTACAACCTATAAAGTCATAAAACTTTACAACTCGCAAGGTTATAAAGCGGTATGTTTATTCGACGTCGGGTGCGTGAAGGATCATTCCTTTAATCTTGCGCGCACCTTCTAACAACAGAAGGTGTGCTTATATACAGCAAGGTGTTACATATTCATAGTAAACCCAGGTACGGCTATACATATTCATAACCTTTCCCCGAGAAGGCGTTTCTTATTAAAATGAGTCCCAGGAAATCGTTTCCATAGTCCTCTCCTTGACCCCTCCCTGTTGCACCTGCGCAGTGTCAACTGGTGGTCTTGAGGAGGGGTCTTTGGATGAAGGCTCCTTCAGCTTCATCACTGAGGAGGGGTCTTTGGATGAAGGCTCCTTCAGCTTTGTCACTGTGAACTTTTTACCTTCGGTTTGGTATGCTGAATTGACTTAAACCTAAACTGCCAAGTCAGTTGAAACCAGATTGATGCCCTCCTTTCTGCTGTAAATCTTTGTTGTCTCGTCTCCTCCAGGTTACATCTGGGTTCTGTAAAACTTCTTATCTTTGCATTCAATGAGGCTCTGTGTCTTAACATAATACACAAAACTCTAGGCCCTTGCTATGTGGTTAACCCTTTAATTGTTAGTTCCCTGTAACAATGGTGAGCTGATTTTAAGTATGTATTGGCAGCAGGTGTGTATGTGTAGGCTGCTGCTTCATCCTTCCCTGATAAGCTCTCAGTACTTTATGCATCACATTTGGAGAAGCAGCTTGAAACTTTAATGGTTATGAAGTTAATCCAGAGACTTCAAAAATGTGTTTTGAATAGATGGTGACTGTGTAGCAGAAAGTAGGTTCTTAAGGAAATGTGCTTGAGAAAAATGAAATACTTTATAAATCAGATATGTTACATAAAAAGTTATGTCAGTGCAGCTGTTTCTTTTGAGGAAGGTGATTTCTGGAGTCATGAGGGATGGAGAATAATCTTGAAAGAAGGAGACCTAGAAACTTCTCTGTTTGGAATGGTAAATGACAATGCATTGTTACCTGGTTGGTTTCCTTTTTAATATTTGCATCTAAACCCAGGAAGTTTTTGTTTGTTTGCTTTTAGCCATTGCCATTTTAACAAGTTTCTTTCAGTAGTTTGGTAGGTACTAGCAAGAAGGCTGTGGTGTTGTTTTGGGTCCAGTTAAAATGTGTGGAAAGTTGTTGGTTTCTTCCAGAAGTGCTGGCAACAGCTTACAAATATTATCTTATTTAAGCAAAGAGTTCTTTTCAATAAACGGATTAACTATGTTGTGGGTAGGATGATGCTTCTGGCAGTTTGTGCTGCTTGGATTTTTTTTTTTTAGTCCTGTCTTCAAGACCAGCAGATGAAAGAAGTTGTTTCCAAATTCACCGCTGTGCATTTCTTCCATATGCCACTAGGGTGATATTTAAAAATCCTTAATGCTCTGCTATCCATGGGTCAATAAGGTTTAAACATAGTATGGTGTCTGCTGGCTTTTAGATATTTTCCCAGTGTGTTGAATTGTTAACATTTTTCGTGTTTGAGTATGCTGATAAACAGACCAACATGCATCTTATAACAAAGCATTAATCACATGTTATTTTACTCCAGTTGTGTAGTTTCTTGTCATAGAGAGAATGCAGAACTGATTTAAGACCAGAGAGTATGATGGGTTTTTCCTGAATGCTGTTCCAGGTGCTGACTCATTCATCCCCTTAAAGACTTAAAGCACTTTGAAAATCAGTCCAATGTTGACATAAAACCAGAATTCTTTATAGTTTTTGCAAATGAGTTTGAACTACTTTCATCATGACAAACTAACTCAACATATTTTAAATATCAATGTTAAACCTGTTAGTGTACATGCGCACTTTAAAGCTTCAAGTATACATATTTGTAGAGGGTGTTGAAATGTTTTTTTTGTTCTGGATGTTTGGAGTGGTCAAGCAAAGAGAAAGATTACTGCTGAAGTATGTTGAGCCTTTATTCTCCTAATACTGCATCAAACATTTTTTAATCTACTAGGTCCTTTTTTTTTTTTTTTTTTTTTTTTTTTCCCCTCTCTCTCCTTTCCTGGGAGGTTTGTCTTTGGAACTGAACACACAGTCCTGTTACATAACAGATAAATCATGTTTCCACAATATACTGAGTTTGTACCCTTGTCTTAGAATTGTAGATGAAGTTAGAACATTAGAACTAATAGTGATGAAGAGAAATAAAAAATGCTTCATAGAAAATAGCAGTAAAATAATGTCACATACTTAACTTTGCTTGACACAGAAAATAAGTGGAAGTAACCAAATATTAGGAGTAAGATTGAAGTAATCAGTTATGGTGATCAAATTTCATTTATTAAAATATTTCGCCAGAACAACAGTATGTTGTCTTGCTTTAATGATGACCAGCTGAAATAAATTGTCATCAACACTGAAAGCATTTTAGGACATAGCTAGATTGCGTTCACTTGTACCAGATATTGAAGTGTTGAGGTTTCAATTTGTGTAACTGAAATGTAGATGATTAAGTGTGAACACTAAGTACTTGTATTTGTGCATTTTTTTAAATTTAATAAAGTAGACCAGCAAAGTGGTAATGCATGAATATCTCCAAATTGTGGAATACCTAACCATGTAGAAGAGAAGAATCTTGATATTCTAAGTAACGTAATGTTTGTTTTACCCTTGATGTTGGCCTTGTAAGAATTTCGGTGCCAGCTGAGTTAGAACAAAACTATTACACTTTGCTTAGATAACGAAGTGGTCTTCAAGGAAGACAAAAAAGGGAATACATATGCTATATATGAAGGTGGCGTAAGCTTTCAAATCTATTTGAAAACTTGTGCTAAGAAATATAAGAGAGATGATGAACACTTAAACCTAAATGGTGGTTCTTGCACTAGCAATATTAACAGCCTGGTTACTGTGATGGCATTTTTCAGTGCAGTTAACCTAGTGGATATGTAGAGTGCTTTTGATAGCATGGAACTTGTGACTACTGGGACACTTGGTTTGTGACCCATTATAAAAATTGTTAGCTGTGTTCCAAAAAAGATTTGCACTGCTGACATTGTACTGATATTGGTAAACTATGGGTGGTTGAGCCCATGTGGCTCAAGACAGGTGTATGATCATCAGCTATGAGCTTTCTTGCCTTAAACAAGTAGTAAAACTTAGAGGATGATTAGCAAAAAAGTGTCCTTAAACAAAATAACAATGCATTTGTAACCTAATAGACTCTTTATCTGTAACTCTATAAGATACAAAGCTGACCTTTCACACTCTTGTTTTACCAAAATTTGATAATTTCAGTTGCTCTGTCATTTGTGGTCAGTTCTCAAAGAAAAGAATGAAAGTTTTATCAGAATGTTGTGGTTTTTTTTTCCTCTGTACGTTCTCTGTGAACTAACCTGGAATCATTTTCATCTTCTACACTTGAGCAGCCTCAAAGTATTAATTTTTCAGAGTAGCCTTAACTGGAAACATTTCTGTTTTCAGGCAAGCTTTTTGTCATTTACAAATAACATTCACTTAGGCTTGTAGAACTTACTGTACGTTGTCTTCAGAAAGTTCAAAATGTTGAACAGCCTTTTCACGGTGCCTCCTGGCTATGATGCATTACATGCATTTTGTCCTAGCTTCTAACCTCTGTGAGAGTTTTCTTGTTCTGCATTTAGGGGGCGGGGGGAGGCAGGTAATATGTGTTTTTGCACTTTAGCTCTGTTGTTCTGTTCAATTTGCTTTGTTTTTAGTCTGTGGATGACTGAGAAGATTGAACATGATGGGGTGAGAATGGTCAGATTTAAGTGAGGACATATCTTACACTTAAGCAATGAGCCTGTGGCTAGGTTTTAAGGAAGAGGCATGCAGTTAAGATCGGTTGCTTTCCTTTGGCAATGCATTTAGAGTAAAAATAGCATTGAAATGTGATATAGCATTTATATGGATTGAAAATATTTTTTGCCACCAAAATATTGTTAAGTCCTTATAATCTTAAATACATATGGCATTGGTACACAGTTGAGCATTAATTATTTATTTGGCATAATGAGTACATGGAAAGAAGTGTCTTGTGCCAAAGGCATGTATAGCTAAAACATAAGTAGTGAATGTGATGAAGAGACATCTCTGAAAATGAGCACATACAGAGCAGGCCATACAGGAAAATGATAAAACCACATCTGTTGGCTGAATTATTTTTCTTTACAGATATGTATTTAAGTTAAACAGTACAGAAATTTGTGTTTGGTAAGTATCTAAGGCTGGTGTAAAATTGAAGGTGACAAGGTATTATTTTTTTGTGTGTGTGCACGCTAAGTATGTTTCTAATAATTTCCTGATACGTGGATAAATGTATCAGCAGGGTGTGTTTGTTTTTCTTCTTTTAATACTAAGCACTGTAATTTTTTTTTTGAGTTGCAATGACACCAACAAGGTGTCATTATAACTCACCTGGAGTTCTTCCTAAACTATGTCACTTAGAAATGGTAGTCATGTTGAATTAATTTATTTAATTCAAAGCAGGAGTTACAATCTGTGTGTATACATGTAAAGCTTATCATCTTACAGAAGGAAGTGAAGGGTGTTTGCAGAGGGGAAACCCTCTCATAGTCAGACTTACTGTCTAGTAAGTAAGATCAAGTAGTCAGTCAACAGTCTTTGGTTAGGAGCTGATATACCAGGAGCGTGGGGTGTTTTTTTACAGTGCAGCACAGTTGTGCTCATTAGAAGAGGGGTGAACTTGTCTACTAGGAACTTTAACTTCGTATCTGTCTTGGTAGTTCTCCCTCTGGGGAGTTGGTATTATTTTACTTCATTTTTACAGATACAATAGTATTTACTTTCTTGTTATAGTATCCAAAAATTTTGCCAAGGAACACTGTTAACTGTATTTATGTATTATGTTTAATTTTTGGAGTTTCTTTTAGAAGACGAGAGGTTCAATTAGTGAAGGACATAATGTAGAATCTAGCTTAAAAGCTTAAACCGTGGTAGAATATGTCCCATGGATATGTACGAGGTGATAAGAATCTATTCTTAACAGTGAGCAGACAGGCAGGGAGATGGAGAAGTCTCCAGAGACCAGGAGAACAACTGGACTAAGACAAAGCTGTCACTTGGGAGGTCTGAATAAAATAGTTCTTAGAGAAGTGCTGTTCAGTGGAGAGGCACTTGATCTTTGAGCAGTTAGCTGGTAGAGGTGAGCATAGGAATTTCATAAAGGAAGTTGTTAAAGCCCTTAAAGGGTGAGTCTTAATTTTATTGTCACCAAAGTGTCATTCAAGGGGTAGGGTAGGATTTGTAATCTTAAGTAATTTGACTTCCATTCTGTGGTGCTGTTGGAGTACTGTTAAGGTCTACCTTGTATGCCATTTGAAATAAAATTTATTTTAAAAAACATTTTGTGGATTGTCATCTCACTGCTTGCAAGTTATTGATTTATTTGAAGAGACTGAGCAGTAGTAGAAGTTAGAAAGCTGGATACCATTATTTCTCAAACAGAAAAATGTTCTTTTGATATCTTGCTGTTCCTGATCTGGCAGAGTCCTCTTAGAACCCTTCTTCAGTAACCTAAAATGTAGAGTGGATTTCTTAATCTATCAGTCAGATACAGAGGTTAAGTTTGGGCAATTACTTTATTTAAGACCCTAAATAGTCTGTGACTTTGGGTGGTTTTGTGGGTGTCCTGTCCTGTGTGGTGTCATTGCTGCTGCTGCTCCCTCCCTACCTTCCTTCCCCATGCCTTCCTTGGTCATGAAGATTTGGCTGCCTAAAATTATGGTTTTGAATCTTACAACATACCATGTTTTAAACCAGATCAGTGACAGAATTTCTTGCTCTAAAGTTTTGTCATTCTTCATTCTTTCTCTCCCACAAGCACCATCACTTCCAAGCAATAAAGTTAGTATTTAAAGGCTGCTTATCTGATACAAAAAGAATTAATATCTTAGCATATGAAATTTATACATGCTGGAGGTTTCTTGTGGGTTGGTGGGGTGTGTGTGTGGGTTCCACATCCTTGGTTGGGGTGATGATCGTAGCAATGATAGAGGGAAAGAGAAGGGCTGAGGAGTTCTGGGACAAGTTGAAGGCACAAGATTCAGTTTTCCTCAGCTTTTTTACATGGGTGGGGTAACGGTTATGGGCCCTTGACCCAAGGAGGATGTATGTCTGCTGTAGTGCTGCTTGAGGGGTAGAGGGATGTTACTAGAAAATCAGGAAATGAAAGAACAGAAGCTCCTGAATTAGTCATCATTAGCTTATATGGGTTAAGTTCCAAGAAAGCTGAGAAGTAGTGTCATCTAGGCTTGAACAGAAGAATAGTGTGAATAATCCAATGTCAAATAGATTTTTTTTTTTTTGAAGGAAATTTGTGTTCAAGCAGGCTGGCTATGTGTGGGAAAGTGGGGTGTGGCAGGTGAGCTCCTTTTCTGTATGCACCAATGGCACATTCCTGCTCTTCAAATAAGAGACCTGACAAACATTTCTTTCCCCAAGTGGATTTGCAGTGCGCTAGCATTTTTCAAATAATATTTGAAATACTAGCAAGTTAACTAATCAAAGCGTTTGCAAGTATTTAACATGGGAGGTGTCTTGTTTATGAAATTTTAGACTTAAATATTGTGTATCTTTTTTGTCTTTCTAGTGATGAAGCAACCATTATCTCAGGGACAAAGATTGCTAAACAAGTTTTGAAAGAAGTTCAAAGGGATGTAGAATCATGGATATCCTTTGGAAACAAGAGACCTCATCTCATTGTCATATTGGTAGGAGACAATCCAGCTAGTCATATCTATGTCAGAAACAAGATAAAAGCAGCTGCAGCTGTAGGTATGTTTTCATGCAATAGACATGATCTTTTGGTAAGCACAAGGTATTGTTCAAAAAAAACAAACAAAAAACCCCAAACAAGCAAACAAAACCAAACGAAAAAACACACACAAGAAGTGCGGGGCAACCCTGTTGTATTTTCATTTAATTTGGCACTGTTTTCTTCCTCATCTTCTCTGAGGAACCTAAAGAAAAGGAGTTGCATTGATATGTGTAGAAAGTAGTTTTAATGGCATGTGAATGCTGGCCATAAACTTAATTCTGTATTTTTAAATGTTGTTAGGAAATAGTTTGCACCCTTACTGTTAGAAACTGGAAACTAAAGGAAAACACTAGAGAAGCCTTTTGACAATTAAGTGTCCTAACTGTCTTTGAGAAGCTTGGTGGATAAAGATAACAAGAGAGAAATTGTGTAAGTTTTTAGTTGTTACTGCAAGATACTCTGATATCCTTTTGATTGTGAAATATTTATTATGGAGCTTTCCTCTTCAGTACCTGTTAGGTTCCCTCTTTCATATGTGAGCTTTTCAGCCTACCTCAAACTGTGGTAGCAAACCCTACTGCCCTGGAGTTAATAGGAACAGTGGTTAAGTAACCACTTTCACAGGAAGATGTGAGAAGAGCCTTTTTCTTCTTTTTGTCAGCAATTTCATCATAATGTCAATCTTCATGTACATCTGCTGTATCTCATGTAATATCCATCCTGTTGCGTGCTTTAGGTCCACAGTAAAGCCAGGCAAGTAAATCCAAACCCCAGGTTTCACAGCTCTGCATATGAAGGGCAAAGTTGCAGACATAATGGAACTGAACAGTAAAGCTGAGTGATTACCTGGGCTAAATCCCAGTCACTACGACATCTCATCTCCAAATGAAAGAGTATCATAGCCTAAACAGCGAACTTAATGTTGTTGCAATCACTGGAACTGCAGTCTTGTGAAGTAACTTGAAAAATTTTCTTTTCAAATAACAAGTTTTGTCCCACAGAAGTAGAGAAGTTATCACGTAAAGTGCTGGTAATGGTAGTGTAGGTTGCTCTGCTCATTTTTAGTTGTAATTCTCAAGAGCACACTTGTAGAAAAGATACATGCTTTGTTTTCCAAATATTTCTAAACTGTTGTTGAATTTTAGAGCTACTGTGTCCTATTCTAGGTTATTTTTTCCTGTGTATTTCATTGTAAGATTGTACTTGACATCTAGAAGTAGAGCATTAAAGACCAGGTGGCAAAAGCAGAATTTTTAGCAAGTCCTCCATGGTTATTTAAGACGGTTGTTAAGGATCAGAGAGATTTGTAGGCAAAATTCCTAAGCTGTCCATAGAAAAATTTCCTGATACTAACATAGGTCTTCTGATTTTGTTTTTTATCAGGCATTTCTAGTGAGGTCATACTGAGACCTAAAGACATTTCTCAGGAAGAACTCTTAGATATGATGGTAAAACTCAACAAGGATTCAACAGTTAGTGGTATATTAGTTCAGCTACCTCTCCCAGGTAGGTGACATCTTTTTTCTCATTTGTCATATACACTTAATGTAAGAGGAAAAAGTTTGACAATTTTGCATTGCGAATGTATCTTAGTGACCCAAGAAGCTCTTGAAAGATGACATGCACAATGAAGGACTAGTCGAGATACATTTTTTTTGTTGTATACTAGCTTGCAGTTCATTTTAAACAGCAACAACAAAAAAAGCAAATTAAATAATGACACTAATTTCATATTATCAACCTTGCCTTTTTTTTCAGTTCAATCAGAATGCTATTTCAAGGAGTTCACCTCCCCGCTTTATCCGCTTTATTTCTCTGGTTTTTTGTTTGCTTTTTTTTTAACTGTCTTGTGATGTTTTGCCTTTAACTCCAAGACTTTTGCCATATTTTCATACCCTATATTGTGCCAAGTTATGCTATCTAGAAGATGGTGCTATGACCTTTCTCATAGTGGTTCTAGTTTTTGCCTTAAACATTTTTTTTGTTTTCTATGCTGTCCCTAATGTTCCAGATGAGCTCTGTGTTAAGGTCTTAAAAACCGGTACTATATTTTTGTTTATAATTTCCTTCCAATTTGTAATACAATCTCACTTAAATATCACGTGGCAGCAGTTGGCAAGATGGTATTTTGTCAGTGATAACTCTTGCAGCTCTTTATCTAAATCTACGGAAGTCAATTTACTTAAACCACTGTATGTTTCCTAATGGAGAGATAACTACATTAGTAGAGTTGTTGTAATAAATTGACTGACATGTTTGGCCTCCCCTGTCTTTGTGTTTCCAAATATTGTCTTTTATTGTATGTTTAGACTGTATGCTCTGAAGGGCAGGAGCTGTCTTTATGGCCTATATAGGCATGATTTATAGGGCTAGCTGGGACCGCAGGGGTTACTGTTTATAAGTATCTCTCAGGATGGTGAAGTTGAAACTTTGTTTCTAGGTAAGCTCTTTACTTAACACATACTTGTAGCTTTGGTTTTCACTTTCAGGCAGTTCGAACTGCCTTCATTTCATACCTGCAAAACAGCAAAAATTGGGGCAGGTGCTGAGTGTTACAGAGGAAGAGGTTGATATGTTTTGTTCATATTTGTAATAAAAGTTAGGGTTCATGGTTTGGAAGTTTTAATGCTTTGTATTATGTGAAAACTAACTGAAATCAGCCCCTTGCCACAAGGTGGAAGTATAACACAAGTAAGGAGGCTGAAGTCTTGGACACTGAGTAACCAGCTCTGGAAGCTGATTGTATGCTGTTGGTTTACTTCGAACAAACATCTCTCCCACTAAGAATAGATTAGGGGAAACAGGTAACTTTAAAAAATTTTATTTCAGCAATAAGAACTTGTGCAAAAGATCGAGCACCGACAGCCTAGGGGTGGAAATTTTTCTGGCTGAAGTGTATAGCAAAGGAAAAAGATGGATCCACTGGATTCCCCATCCACTCTTTTGTTTCCCAGAAATGGGAGATGTCACTTGTCACGTGTTTTACTCGTGAGGATACTTGGTAGAATTGTTAGGTATCAGTTGCAGAAATGTGGGTTTTTTATTGAGGAGGATATCAGGTCACGACAGTCTGTTCTTATACTGTCTGTGTTTATCGATACCTAGTTCAACAACAGACTTAAGCCTTGAAACTTAGGGAATTTCAACCTGTTGAATACTTGAATAGAAAAAATATCTGAAAATAATTCTAGTTATGTCAATTCAGATGTCTGATGCTAGTACACCCAGATGTTTTAAGCCCTAAAGAAGTTGGTTGAAGATCCCTCTCAAGAGCTACCATACATCTGTCATAGTAACTCGAAGAAGACTAATTAGCCTTCCTCTAACCTGTAAAACTTGCTAGTTTGAGGCTTGGCTGTTCCCTACCTTAGTGAAAAGCTTGGAGTAATTTTATCAATAGGACATCTTTTTCAATATTACATTTTTTGTATAGTCAAGTTAAATATGAAAATTATCACTAATGTAAAATATTCAGGAAGTTCTTTACTAAATAGGTGTCAGATATAACTAATTACTGAAAACTTTTTTTTTTTCCTCTGAAGAAACTTCAGAAACAGAAGGGCAGAATGCTAAGTTAACTCAGTTTCCAAAATTCTTTTGATCTGCATTGTAATGGAAGGAGACAAAGCCTAGAAGTTATAAAAACTTTGTCATTAGACGCTGCTTATTCCAGAGTTGGGGTGGTTGTGTGGTATTTTAGGTTTCTTGGAGTAAAGCACACACAGGTGTGGCTTTCGATTAATAGTGGAATAAAAATAGTAGCAGAACATAGCTTTGTTCTCTTTCACTTTTGTGAGCCAGAGCAACTTGACTTTGAGGATTATCATCTTTGCCTGAGGAAAACAGTACAAATGAGTACATTACTTCTGATGTGGTAATGATTTTGTGGAGAGTTTCCTGTATCTTTTTGAAACTGCCTGGAAAGATGGCTATGATATGTTAGATATTTGAGATAGAATATGAAAAACTCAAAATTCTCTTAGTTTTAAGCAGCAAAGAACTGTGAGACAAATGAGTACAAACATCATGTGCTTCTGTTATGAAAGACTATGCTAGCTTAAGCGCAGCCTACTTTGGTGGAACTGACTGTTAAAATCATAGCAGGTTTGCAGTACATCTTCTCAAAATTATTTCCAGGGAGCTCATTGCTGCTGCTGCTGAACAGCTTCCTTGTATTTCTTGATCTGTATGCTATGTTTTGAGATCTCTTTTGTACCATGTTTTTATTTTCATCAGTCTCCCCTTTTGAAAACCAGTCTTTATTTTCTGTATGTCAACGTTAGAGGTGCATTTTGTTTGTGATGTAAATATAATAAGAGTTTCTCTGTGGGCCTGTCAGAGTAGGTAGACAAGTGCTGCTCAGTGTCCTCTTGCAGGTTTGGTTAAGAAGTGAAAGGGTGAGGTGCAGAGAGGAACTTGGCATGGAGAATAGCTTGGGATGACAGCAAGGTTTGTCTGAGTATCGTTTGAGAGGAGGTTAACCATGTGCTGTGAGACTGAAACTGATGTATTAAATTTTTTTATTCCTCTGAAAAAAATGGGGTGATCTGCAGTCAGTGGAAACAAACCAGGAAAAAACATTTCTTGACACAAATAAAATCTACACATTATGTAACATATTAACTATCTATACAGTTTTAACCAGGTTGGTTTGTTTGTAGGATGACCCACCCAAATAGTGTTTTCTAAGTGTCTCTGAGGAGGAGGGGAACATGTCTACATCCTCTTTTCTCAGGGCCATGTCAGCCTTCTTGTTCCCAGCTATGCAGCTGCATTTTTTTCCAGCACTATGTATCCTTTTCTGAAATTCTGCAAATCAGTTTTGAGTGGAAAAACAAATCCATGTAAAGCATGATTTCTTTCCCATTTACATGAATGTATCTATTATCTTTCTTTTTCTGAGAAACTGAAGACAGACAGCAATGAGGAGTGTTCGTCAGAGCATATCCCAGGCACAAAGAAAAGCATGACTGCTGACTTTTTTTATTTGATGAACTACTAGCTTGCCTAAGGTTAAAAAGGTTTCTTTTGCAAAAACTGTTTAATAGGTTACTCTAAATTTCTGTTTTTCTTTTCTTTTATTTATTCCCCAAATTGACATAAAACCAAGATTATCATTGCCTTCAATCTGGAGTAGGCTTGTTTGGCTTTTAAGAGACTCTTTCATCAATGCACTTAACATAATTTCCGCTGGCCTTTCTCATTAGGATTCAGAATGGAAGTTCCTCCCTTCAGAAAATGGAGAATTAAATTGTAGATCCTAACAACATACTTCAACTCCAGGATTTTTTTTTATTTGGAAATCTTTTAACAAGAGACTACCATGCTCTAAGTCTTCACACACAGAATCACATACACAGAATGTTAGGGATTGGAAGGGACCTCAAAAGATCATCTAGTCCAATCCCCCTGCCAGAGCAGGAACACCTAGATGAGGTTACACAGGAAGGTGTCCAGGCGGGTTTTGAATGTCTCCAGAGGAGGAGACTCCACAGCCTCCGTGGGCAGCCTGTTCCAGTGTTCCGTTACCCTCACTGAGAAGAAGTTTCTTCTCAAATTTAAGTGGAACCTCTTGTGTTCTAGCTTGAACCCATTACCCCTTGTCTTACTGTTGGTTGTCACTGAGAAGAGCCTGGCTCCATCCTCGTGACACTCACCCTTTACATAGTTATAAACATTAATGAGGTCACCCCTCAGTCTCCTCTTCCCCAAGCTCAAGTCTTATAACATGCGTGATATCTTTTGATGCTCTCCTTTTAACGGAAAAATCACAAAATACCTAGAGCTAATTGACTACTAAAATCAAACGTCTTTGTCTACAAAATATTTTTCTGGGATTGTCTGAATTTCATAATCAACAGGTATTTCCCTTTATTTGGCTTTTTTAATCATACCGTTATGCTCTCTGAATTGGACATTGGGATATATAGCTTCACAACTGCAGAGTTCTGTTAGGGATCTAGCCTAGAATGGGCTTTGTGTGTTGTAGAAAAGGTGCAAAAAATTATCATTTTGAGATGGAAGTAAAGATAAAGGTGTAATCCTGGAAGCGGTTTAGGAAGTTATTAAATGGTGAAGCAAGAGACTGAAATTGTGACTGAGGTACTGCTGGGTAAATATATTTATAAAACAAAGGTTTCTTTCTGGGTCAGTATGGGGATGTTTTGTAGAGCTGTTCCTCCGGAGCGTGTCTATGTATGCAAGTTTCATATTTGGGTATGTAACATTGCAGAAGCAGGACTGGGCTAATGTCTGTTTTTTCATAATCAATACTAATGTTTATGTAGTACAAGCTTTAAGCAGTTGCAGACCTATTCCCTATCAATAGTGCATGTGAAAAATGTTAGTTACTAGTAGATATGAATAGTCAATTATGCATATGGTGTCATCATTTAAGCCATATTCAGTGTTTTGAGCTCATCAGTATTAAACAATTTCATGCATTCTCACAATCTTCCAATGAAGTAGGATATGTTTTGGTCCTACTGATTAGCAAATTCCTCAAAAACAGTTATATGATTGTAAAATCCAAAATGAAATTTAGACCTGCAAAGTTATTTTAGTTTAGGGTTTTCTTACATTCATTTAAATCTTAAGTCATGTATCCTGTGTGATCTTAAACAGGTGATGTGAACAAGAACTTTTTCTGCTTTTTTTTTTTTTTTTTGAGCCACTTTGTAATTAACACTTCCATAATACAGAAGTGACTCTGAAGTATCTTGCTTAAACATTTATTTTCATAGTTACGAAGTCATTCATTGTTCTCAGTTGAGTATTGGCCTCTCATATTTTTCTTAAATCTGTTCTATTAGCAGTGTCGCAAACGGAATCATTTAATTTTCAGTAGATGACTTAAGAAGTTGAAGTTGTAACTGCTGCCTTTGAGAGAAGGGGTGTAGTGTATTCACAATGAAAAATAATCATTATACTAGCTAGATGAAACTTGTATCTTTTTCTGATAGCATTGGTAACTCCTGACAAGTGAGTGTAATTTGAAAGCAATGTGTTTCCTAGATCACATAGATGAGCGAACAGTTTGTAATGCTATCGCACCTGAAAAGGATGTAGATGGATTTCACATTATGAATATTGGACGTCTGTGTCTTGATCAGTCTTCTATAATACCTGCCACTGCTTCTGCTGTGTGGGAAATTATAAAACGAACAGGTAAGAAATTAAACGTATTGAAACTTTTTATCATGGAAGATGAATGAAGGATAAAGTCCAGTGTGAGTTAAAAGGCATAGGCTATATTAATGTAATGGGCTTATTGAAGAACAAACATTTAGAGGATTCATCTAAATAATGAGATGCCAAATAGATGAGAATTTTTGCCAGTAGCACAACTATTAATTAACGTGTAGACCACAGTCCATGTCCATTACTTGGCGAAACACTTTGGTAACTTATTTTCTGCATTTTACAATGTTGCAAGGAACTTTCTGTGATGTTGTTGACCTCCTGATTATTTATCAAATGGAAGACTTGAATGCACAAGTTATTGTGGGGGAAGAAATAAGAACAAAAATGAGAATGTTTAATTTGGTACTAGAAGGGGAAAAGAATGTGTATGTATTTGGTAGCTGCTGTTTTAAAATTATAACATGGATCTTATTGATAGACATAAGAGATGCCATTTCCCTCTGTGGTCAGAGAGATGAAGTCCCTCCAAAAGGTGATTCAGATAACCTGGATGAGTTGCCAGTTTAGTTTCTCTAAGGTGACGGGTGAAAGCTGTTTTGTGGATTCATCCCTCAAGTTCAGACTTGTGGATTTTCAAGTCATGTTGATGTCAGCAGTCCACAACAGCAATTAATTATGTCTTGGGGATTGAGAAGAAGGGTTTAGGTATATCAAAATAGCAGAATACAGCGTTTTGATAGTTGTGTTTTGTTTATTTGTTTTCCAATAAGGAATACAAACAGTTGGAAAAAATGTTGTTGTAGCTGGAAGATCGAAGAATGTTGGAATGCCTATTTCAATGCTTTTACACACTGATGGAGAGCACGAGAGGCCTGGAGGTAAGTCTATAAATATTGTTTTAGTGTTGACATTTGTGAAATCATTGAAATAAAGCTGAGGATTCAGGTAAAAAGAGAAAGCTTTTATCTCTTGTACATTATTTGCAATCAGAGCAAGGAAATAAATTTGCTAATATATTTACTGATATTGTCTTAGGTAAGCAAGGCAGTTTCTAGACTCGACTTACTCTGGTGTTATGTCATCATCTTGTCTTCCATTTGAAACAGCTACTGTTTAAATATGGTTAACAGTGAACGTTGAGGTCAATGCCTGACCGTGTGGCCTTGAAGTGTTGTGGAAGTTCATGTGATGTTTATGCAAAGTAATATGCCTTAGCCTCATACTTACGCAATATTAATGTCAAGTTTTTTATACACACACGTGTGCTCACGCATCGCATATATATACATATACACATACACACATATTAAAAAAAAATGACATGATTCCTGTGTTGTGGTATGTTAGTTAGGTGGTGATTATGAAAATATCCAAATGGCCAACAAAGTAACTTCCAGTGTGAGCTCTGTGATATTACATGTTGGCCTGGGGGATTTTTCTGCAGTGCAGTTTATATCGCCCTGGAAATTGGGGGTTGTAATGGAAATATTTTTAACCAATTACAGAAGCATGCATGTGCTGCTATTATTGTGTTGTAGAAAGAAAAACAAATTTAAATAGAATACTGTCCTTTTGCAACTTCATTTTGATGTTAGAAACTGCCAAGGTGGTATATGCAAATGAAGCAAACATGGATGTTTAATCCCTGGCATATTTAATAGAAGTGGAATGAAATCTGTTATTAATATAATAAAACACTAAAAGCTTCTTACTAATCATAGAGTGGATTTTTCCATTTAGCCTCTGTGAGAAACTTGCTATTTGAAAATTCTCTCAGTATTTGAATTGTAATTACCATCAATGCATAGTTCTGGTCTCATCCCCATTCCTATGAAAATTAGTAGCATTTTTGCCATTTGCCACAAATATTGGGATTTATATATTGCTGGCAGTGCAGTTTCGTGGCCCAGCAATGGAGTTTGAAATAAGCTTTATACAACACAGTTATGTTGCAAAATACTTGAATGTTTCTCAGTTAAAAATGATGACCTGTGATTCTCTCAGCAACTTGTTACAAAACCTAAAGTAGTTGCATGAAAATTTTTTAGCTGTAACTAAATGCTGGTTTGAAGCTTTCCGTTTTTGATTTAGTTGGATCTATGGCTCAGTTTTATTCTCTTGTATTCTAGGTTTGTAGTTCTTATTTGACTGGTAGTAGTGTTACTTGTTTTGAGGGCCTAGTCAGTGAATTTGTTAGCCTATGAATGAATTTTGTTGTGCTTCATGGTCATCTGCCTGTGTTCTGATTTCTGACATAGTACACAACTTGACTGGCAGCCCTGTTTACTGGCATAGTTATTGATGCTATATATGTCAAGTATTCTATAGGGTGACAGAAAAACATGGATATTCCTGTGCCCACAACACTGGAATTGAGATGTAAAAGAGTTTACTCATTAAAATTATCTCGGCTTATTCTGAAGAAATTGATTTATTTTTAAAGTAGTCTGTCTTTGTTTCCAGGCTGCCAAGCGGTAGCGTACAGTACAAAGCAGCTGGCAATGAGAAAACAAAGGAACTTATGTACTTCTTTCACAATAAATGAGCATTTCGTATGTATTTGTCATGTACATGGTGATAAATCCTTCCATAGTTGGGGTAGTCTGGTTTAGTTTTCATTTCTGACACACGGATTGGGCTATCCTTGGAGATCCGGTTGGTCTTCTGTAGTTAGCTTTCTCTTCTGCTTCTGCTCTGAGCAACAAGAGGCCAGTGGGTACAGCACGTGGAAGGGAAGGCAGGCATGACAGTGGTTTTGGCTTTACCCCAATGGTTATGAAAACTTCTCCATCATGATACATCCAGAAAAAACTGAGGGCAGTTGAGATAAGCTGAGAGAGACAGTGAAAAGGAATGCATAACTCTCATGTATAATAAGACCAAGGAGGTGGAACTAAAGGAGAGATTGGAACCGTGAACATAATAAAAATAATAGCTTAAACAAAATAATCCTTTCCACCCATATTCTTAGCAGCTAATGGCAGGGCAAAATTTGTGCATTATGATCAGAGTCATCTGTCAGGGTACAAGACGAGGTAGCTTTAGCAAGTGTGTTAAGTTTCTAGATGAAATGTATTTTGAAGTTGAAAATTGTGTCAGATTTGCTGATTTTATTTTTTACCAAACAAAGGCAGGCTTTCTTGTTAAGTGAATGTTTAGAACACTTTAAACCTGTTAATACAAATGAAGTGGAAGTTTTTTTTAATTCTTTATCTTGATACGGGGGACAGGGACCAGACAAGACCTGCAGTTAAGTGCTGAAAAAGAACTTTCTCAGGTTATCAGTCAGGATAGGGTTTTATCAGCAATTGGACTGTTTTAATTAAATTATTTTTATTGAGAAGTGATGCAAGATCTGTGTGGTGGTGGTGGTGGTGGTGGTTGTTGTTTTTTCCCTCCCCTCTATTTGGTAGGTTTTAGTTGTTGATTTTTTTTACACATGATAAACAAAACTGAAAAGCTGGACTCTTTATTCATCTGATATTTTTATATGTAGAAGCTCTAATGTCCTGCAGGTGGCAATATCTGATCAGATAGGAAAACCATCTGAGCCCTTACAAAACAGGTCAAGAGACTATCTCTGTTTTATAAGGTAGTAAATTGACTCAGCAATGTCATGCAGACTCTTAATTGCCAAATATCTTCCTCTGTCTTTGTTCAGCAGAAGTAGCAGTGTAAAAATAGTTGTTTATTTTCTGTTTTGGCATTATCGCAAATAAATGGAAAACTTACTCTTTCTGGGGCATCTGTAAGCTGCTGTACTGCTATTCTGAAGGTAGGGACTTTTGTTTTGCCTTTTTTTTGTAGTGAGAGGAATTCCTTGGTTTCAGGAACTGATGACAAACACATTTTGCACTAAAATCTTGATGGGAAAATAGCACTGATTTTATTTCTAAGGCAGTGTGAATATTTGTAACTTTGGATTTAATCCTTTGGGTTTTTTTCTCAGCCTCTCTGAGTACAGAATAAGAGGTCAAAAGAATCTCATTGTGTATATATTTTTGGAAGCAATGATTGTGTTTTGGGTAGATATCCTTCATTTGCTTAAAACAGGTACCAGAAGAGTTCTTAATACGTTTGTAGAATGAGGCCTCCAAAGAGGGAAAACTCTCACCATCTGTAGAACCTTTTGTGCTGCTCACTCAGAAGAGAGCGTGTGTGGCCTATGTCCAAACAAATGAACAGCTGGAGAGATGTTGCTTTAGATAAGTAAAATAAGGAGTATCGATTCTTGGGTCCTATTCCAATTGTTTTGTTTGTATGAGTTATTTCTTGATCCCAGAGATAGTAAAGGAAGAAAGCTGAAGGAATCTTGACGTGCAAGCTTTATGTACTGGCTGGGATGTTGCTATCACAAGAACAGTTACAGCTGTCTAAGTTCTTGATGCACTTATATTCATAGGAAGTTATAGAAAGTTGGTGAGAGACTTCTAACTTCTGGCAATTTGCCTTATTTCATGGAATTGCTGATGCATATCTGTACTTCTGTTCTCATTTTCTGAGAATGTCTTCATCTCCATCTCTTTGAGGAGATGTTATACATTGTACAGACTGAAGGAGGAGAGGGATCAAAGATCATAGAATAGTTTGAGTTGGAAGGGAATCTAGTCCAACCCCCCTGCAATGAGCAGGGACATCTTCAACCAGATCAGGTTGCTCAAAGCCCCGTCCGGCCTGGCCTTGAATGTTTCCAGGGATGGGGCATCCATCACTTCTCTGGGCAACCTGTTCTGGTGTTTTACTACCCTCATTGTAAAAAATTTCTTCCTCATTTCTAGCCTGAATCTCCCCTTTTTTAGTTTAAAACCATTACCCCTTGTCCTATCACAGCAGGCCCATGAGGGGAAAGAGCAGAGCAGTCAGAGCACAGACGGATTGAAGATAAGATGCTTGAGGAAGAGAGTTAATGAAGTAAGAGGCACAGATTAGATCAGTCAGACACATTCCAGAGGAAGCAATGCCATAGTAACATCTGAGATGGTAATAACTTCTAGTTTAATGCTTAATAATGTAGCTTAGGACTCTATGATAAGTGGAGGGTGGAGATGAGGGGATGTAACATCTGAATGCTGCAGTACAAATAGTTGACAAGGGAGAGTGTTAGGAGGAGCCTCCTTTGATAACTGTTGTCTTTGCTCTTTTCTTGGGCAGTCCTTGAGGGATGACCATGGTTGCTGTCAGATACAGTATGAAACTTCAGTCTGTATTCCCGTGACAATTCATTTTGTGTGTAGTAGTCCCTCCTCAGTATCTCCACCAAACAGCACAAGGTTTTTCATGTGTTCCAAGGAGAATTTATTTGTAGCTTCTTGCCAAGCAACATGGATACATGCAGGAGCAGGTCCCAGATCTTTTGAGTTTGCCCAAAAGGATGTGGGCTTCTGTTTGTGATAACTTCAAACGCTTGCTACTCTGCTGTAAAGTAAGGGTTCAGCAGTTTTTGTTGTATCAGGAGATACAAGAAATGGTAGGACACCTCTAAAAATCTGAACTTTTTGTCCAGTTTTTTCCATTCCTGTTGTTGTGTTTGAACTACATAAAATGATGAGCTGGAATGCTTTGAGCATGTGGCAAAATATATGCATTGGATGTATTAATTCCTTAAGTGATTATGATGATAAACCTTCTCAGATCCATCCAGTTGGAATTTTGTAAATGCTGATGCTGCTGTTCCTCATGTATGTTCCCAGAATGCATCTCCTTGATGAAATCTGTTTGTGTTCCACTCGAGAGGGATTTTGCTGTGTGACCCATGCAATTATTGGTCAACAGGGTTTCTAAACAAAGACCTTTGGCCTAGGAGTGTCCTTGTTGTCACAGCTACTAGACTCGTTCCCTGTGCAACCAGGCCCTACAAAGAGAAGAGCCTCTGTCACCTGCTTTTTTGGACAGGTTATCAGCCGTGTTAATTCTTGAGAGAGGGAGTATCAGTAAGAAATAGCGCTACTTCACTGAACTTGAATTACCATTTATTCCTTAAGCACTCAATCTGTCAAAAGCACATGCCGAAGACTAAACTTTCACTTGAGGGAAATGCTGTTATAAATTCAAGTCACAGGTACAGGGAGACAGTGATCTGCCTTCCTGTCTATACAACAGAATGTCAAAGGAAGCATCTAAGGAGCTTCAGGACAGATGAATGACAAATGTGGTTGAGGACAGGTCTGAGCATAGTGATCTTTTACTAGAAGCTTTAGTTTGTGACAACAAACAACTGAGTTTTGTTTTATGGTACACTATATAAATCATGCTTAATAAGGTAGACACCAGAGTCCATGCTGGGCTTGCTCTGTGTAATTCTGCTAAGTGTAATGAAGCTGATGAAGGAGTAAGTTAGTCTACAGTGTATTAATTAATCCTTTGAGAATTTTTAAGATTAAATGTTTTGTCATGTGTGTAAAAAAGCAAGTGTTATGAGCATTCTGCCTGTGCTGAAATAAATGCTGTATTCCAGGAGAAATCTGATATCATCTGTACTATTGTTAATGTACAGAAGTCATTCATTTGTACCCAAAAGTAAATGCTATACAAGCATTTTATATGTGATGATTAAGTGATCATCTCTTTCGTTTCAGGTGATGCTACAGTGACCATTACTCACAGATACACGCCAAAAGAGCAACTCAAGATCCATACACAGCTTGCTGACATTGTAATAGTAGCTGCAGGTAATACTAGTTGTTGTTCATATTTCAGTCACAAAATTAAAAACCTAAAACGTAAACTTTGCCATCTGTGTTCGTGGCACTGCTGACTATTTCACGTTTCGCCAAATAATTGCTGCTCATGTTTGCAGAGGTTGTTGCAGTAAGTAGGATTTCTTGTTGTAAAAGGGGCAAGTGATTTGGCTCTTTGTTCTTGCTCTTCACATTTGCAGACTCAAACTGTTTCTCATCATATGTGACACCTTTCCCTTAGGGAGACTTCAGAGTGAACTCAAGATTGAGAACCAGTCAGTGCATAGTTTATACACGTATAATTATGTAAATTAAAACATTATTTGTGCAGTGCAAAAATCATGAGTCATTTAAATTTTTACAGGAGGGTTTCTGTAAATTAGCTGGAGGCTGCATTCTTAAAACAATGGTATCATTCCCTTGCTGTTAGAATTAAGGGCAACCTTGCCAAATTAACTGGTAGTTTTGGTAACATATGTTGTTAATATCTGGATTTTTTTTTTCTTTTAGAATTATCATATAATGCGGAAGAGAGAATGGTAATTGCCTAGATGAAGGGATCTGAAAGACCAGCGTCTATATTCTTAAAGCTATGTAGAGTGAAATACTTACAGTTTGACTAGTCTCAGACCAAAAAACAAGCAGAACTCTGCTTATGAGCAACCTCTGGTTTTTTTTCTTTACCGGTATTATAAATAGAAATATTAATTAATTAAAAAAAAAACCCATCTTGGTAAAATTCTGTGTCCCCTTGCGGCTCAGGATACCCTCCTTCTCTCATATCATTTTGGAGGACTAGAAATGGATTGTATTTTCCTCTCTGTCTTTCCTCTTTTTTCCTCCCTTCCTCCCTCTTCATAATCCTCAATACCCAAGCTTGCTTGCTGATTTTCTGTCTGAATACAGATGGGTGCCTGTCTAAAGCTCATCACTTCCTGTTGAAGTGACATGTCCTTGGCTTCAGGGCTTAACTGTACTATCTCTTCCTCATGCCAGGTCAGGAACAAGAAACAGCTTAGTTCTCCCATATGCGATTGCTCAACTGTGGGCCTGACCAGTATTCACACACTGTGAATGAAAAGTAAAAATGTGTGTGCTCATTGGAAATAAACTTGAAACTTTTTATCCAAATTCACTGCTTCAAATTTAATCATTGCCTCTGATTTTTGTGCTAAACATAGTTTGTCATCGTTTATGCTTATAGTTAAACAGTTTAGTAGCATCCCAGCTGTGTAAGTTCTTCACATTATTTTCCTCATGTCATTTGTAATAGAAGCATGATAAAACATTCATTACACAATGCAAGATACACTTGGAATGATGAAAAAACCTAGGGCTAGATTGTGCAAACAGTATTCAGCCCTGCCTCAGTGGATGCTCTGGGAAAGATTGCACCTCAAAAAAGTTGGAATCCCTCCAAGTTCCCCTTGACCTGTTCAGTGAGTGTTGCAAAGAAAGTAACTTCTACCCTGCCTGGTGGAAACAGCTGCTGTTATAGGCCACTGTGTGAGATGTGCGAATGGAAGATGGCTTTTTGTCTGCATATCAGAGCAAGATTTCTATTCTTGTTCTCCTCTTCCTATATAATGCTTTTAGAAGAGCCATTCGCATTCTTCCTCCAGGTTTAGTGACTTGTTGCAATGAGTCTATTCCTTCTGATGTAGTACTCCATCTCTGAGGAGTCTTGCATTCATGGCTTTCGTAACCCTTCAAATCAGGTGCTCCTGTTTTTACTCTTGAGTTTGAGAAAACTCATCTTCATATGTTGTCTGTCCTTCACCCCCAGCCTTGGGACCCTAGTTTTCCTGCTTACTGTGATTTTAACTATCCATGTAGTTTATTCCTTCCCTCTTGTTCCCTCCCAACTCCTCGCATCGTAAGTTCCAACAATGCTGCTCTTGTCCAGCCTACCCCTCCCCAAAATTTGTCCCTCTGCTTCCAGGTGGAGTTTCCTAAACTCTTTCAATGCCATGCAGCTTTTGCATTTTTAGCCAAAGCATAATGTTTCCTCCTAAGCACACTCGGCACTTCTCATCTCACTGTAGCCTTTCCTATCCTTGCCTGCTATCCGTGTCTATACAGACGTCCCATGGAGTCTGTTCTCTTTGCCATCAGCCCAGACCTGTAGTAGAAGACTAAGTGCAGCTTTACCTGTGGTGCTTGCATAGCCACTAGGATACTTCCAGGGTGGTGATGGAGGCAGTAGGCAGTCTTTGAGTAGTCAGCCTGCTGTTGCTGTCTTGTCTTTCCAGTCTGCCTTGAGACAGGCTCATTGTCCTGCTAGACTTGAAGAGAAGGAAGCGGGGGGGATGGGGGGCAATGCCAGATTAAATTGTTCTAGACTACTTGGACTGTCCCTTGGCACATGATCTGTGGTCACATTGTATAGAAATTGCTGGTTTGTCAGACTTTTTTTCAGATAGTGGTTGGTTAGCTTTCTCAAGAGTTAGCTATTTTACAGGCCTTGTACATAAGCTGAGATTAGGTAGGGCTTTGTTTCTTTTTTAAATTGTGATTCACTGTTTTCTACAAAAGTTACCAATGAAAGATTTTCCCGTATTCTTCAGTCAGTGCATTTTAGGAATAGCTGCTCTAATGCCTATCTCTTCCTACTTGGTATGTAAAGTAGGCTTAAGTAAATAGATCTGCCCACTTGGTTTGAGGGTTAGTTTATTTGTTGCTATTAGGTATTTGGCCTATTATCAAACCATTTTACAAAGAGTGTAACTGTGCAGCTTCCATTAATATGGTTTCATCCCTATCACACGCAGATCATTTACTCCCATAAGACTGAGGCATTATCCAATTACCAGCCAGCTTGAAACTGATTGCATAAGAGTGTGATGAAGTAGTCACAGCCAGATGTTATCAAATGGCATAAGAAAGAATTTGAGGTCTTGGGTTGCTCAACATTAGAAGCAGAGTTTCAAGTTTATGTCCTATAGGGGAATGAGAAACGGAGAGCAAAGAAGGTTCTTGTATTGCTTGTATTTAAATGACTGGCTGTGATCCAGCACTTTGAATGAAGCAATAGCCCTTGTATAGCAGTGCTTGTCTCCAATAAAACTATAGTTTCGAAACATATTGATTTTATTCCTTTTCCTTTTTTTCTTCTCTCCACCCAAGAGAAAGCTGCTTTGAGGAGAGAGGAGCTTAGACTCCTCCTCGGGAGATACTCTGTTACTAGGATGAACATTTCTCACAGAACATACAACTGAGGGAATCACTCAAGAAGCAAAGTAAATTGTGATTTTTAAAGCTGGAATTTCCTGTCACTCAGATTTGGAGGTTGCATGGTACGAAAGAAATGTAGGAGGTGGTTTAAAACAAGAAAAGAATGCTGCTGCAATTAAGGCCTGATAGGCTATTGCAGGTGATGTGTAAGGACTTGATATTCTTGGCTCTCTGATAGCATATAGGGACTTTAATTGCAGGTATTGTTTTGCTTTCACATTGCAGGAGATACTTCATTTGTTGTGACTGTCCAGGAATGAATTTTCAGCTGTCTGGTAACATGTTGATGATCCTGTTTGTAAAGCAATGCTAGTACATTTGTTCTAAGGTAGCCTTTCCTGTAACTAAAATTGCTCTTTGCCAAGAGAGATCCTTCTGAACTGCTCTTGAAAGGGAGGTCTTTTCTGTGCATCAAGTGGAGCTGTTGGCATGCCATAGAAGTCTTACCTCTCACTTCAGCACGTTGGGGAAGCCAGATGAGCTTGAGCTCCTCAAAGTAAATGTATGGTACCACCTGGAGTTTGAAATCCCCTGTGGCAGTGATATTTACAAACTGTCCAGTAAATATTTACATTTACTGTCCAGGACTACTGCCTTAGAAAATAGTGTTTTGCCATCCCCTTCAGTAAGACTCAGGTCAGATTTTATCTGTAATGGAGTTGTCATTTTTGTACTTAAGTTCTTTTAATATCTAAATAACTGTTTTGGTGTCTCTTGCTATGGATATAGGTATCTCAACTGTGCTGACTGGAAACGTACAGCCATTTGCTCACGTCTTCATCTGGAACTTGTAGCGACCTTTTAGGTTTTCTGGGTCCTAACTGAACATCTTGGTGATATCAAGATTCTTTATATTTAAATGTGATCAAGAAAAATGGTGTGTATGAAAGAGCTGAGGCGGCTTGCTGCAGCTCTCTGTTTTAGTTGGTGTTTCTTAATAGCAAAAAATAGTACTCCAGGACACTATACAGATGCAGCCCACTGGGAGATGATGAAGGTGTGTAGTGCTGGGGCCAGGCCCTCTTTCATCAAGCAGGGAGGTCTCCTCTTTTGATATAAATAGAAGGACATGGAGTTTTGTAGCAGCTCCCCTGTGAAAGGTCGGTGTCACGCACTTGGGTTACCAGTAAAACAGTTTCACTTACTTATTAGCAGAGTATGTTTATTCAACCCAAACCAATCCTGTTGTACAGCTTGTGGTGGTTTGTTTTGTCTTTGTGTTTTGTTTGTTTGTTTTTTCTTCCTGTACTAGTAGTAGAAACTAACATAAAAAAGCCTCAGCTGTATCTGATTCAGTCTCAGGCTGCCATCCTTCACCCTTAAATTTTGGTAAATGTGTTTGCCAATTGTCAAAGGCTTCATAATCTAAGGAGTACAAGAGTCAGCAGTGTTTTCTGTTTATCACTGAAATATGAATCTAGGAGGTCTTCTCCATTCTCCTTTGCTGTGTCTAAATGGAAATAGTAGAATAGCAGGGCAACAATAATCTTTTGAAAGCCCATCTAGTCCATACTAGTGCACCAGAAGTAATATGTTGTACACATGAGTACAAAGTAGTTCAATCTGCTTTCTCAAATCTATAGCGATGGAGACCACTTTATTCTTTTTAGGCTACTTGTGCTGATGTTTTTCTCTTCTCATGGTTAAAAAGTTCTGGACAGTGCAGCAAGGAAACAAACGCAAGTCTATTATTTTTTGTCACATTGATCATAGACATGGCAAAAAAAGCATAGTTCCTCTTCTTGTGCCAACAGTTGTTTATGTCCTTGAAGGCTGTCATGAGATCAACAAGGTTAATTGTTTGCAAAATTTCCTCATGATCCTCATTGTTCCTGATGTTTTATAGAGCTGTGAACAAAAAGTTAGGTCTGGCACCCACAGCAAGAATAGGGTATCCCAGCTGATGTCATATGTTGAAGAGATCAGGACTTCTGTGTGTTTCTAGCAGTAGCCTGACTGGCTGTTTGTTTTCAGTTGATCTAATTTCAAATTATTTTTCCGAAGAATTACTGCTTAACTGGTTGTTTCCTGTGTTGCCTTTGTGAGGGTAATTATTCATATGTAAATGTGGTGTCTTGCCTTCCTCTCGAATGTCAAATGATTTTTGATGCTTTGCTCCTTTTTGCAAGTGACACTTGAAATCTGAGCTAATCTGTTTAAAGTTCTTTCAGCTTTGTGTTATCTGCATCTTGTGCTAGTACCGAATAACAAGTGCTCTCTACTGTCGTGCTAGTGGCATTATAAACAAACACTTGGCTCTTTTGGAATTCCTTCCATATGTGCTTTCATTTTCATAAAATACCACTGGACCCTCCTACCCAGGTACAACTACCCAACTGGTTTTCCAACCAGTACATTTTTCTTGATTATGAGATCAAGTAGAAAAAGTTTTACCTGAAAGGTGGTTACCTCTCTCTTGCAGTTTGTGCTGATGCTGTTTATTATGTGCAAATCTAAGCTGGATCTTTTTTTTTCTTGGTGTCTATCTGTTGTTTATAAATGACAGGAATCAAAAATAAGATGATGGGATAGATCAGATTCTCTCATCAAGCTAGCTTTTTTTTTTGTAGCCGTGGTATTTCATGTAGTTCTTGTTCATTGTTTAATAACTGCTCAAAATGTCGTGCATCTAATAAGTGAAGTATATGAGAAATCGGATAAGCCAAGAGTAGCACAAATTCAGTACAGATATTAAAAAAGCAAAGACTAAAGAAAATGCTGCGGAAATAACATACACGGCTTCCTTCAACAGTTGACAGAACTTCTGGATGAGCAGACCTCTGACAAGGCTAACCACCTCTTGAGGCTTGCAGAGCATCTTTATAATCCAGGTTTCCTTTGGAAATGCTGTGAAAGTGACTTATTACCACAAAACAGCAAGTCCTTTCTTCCTTTACTTCATGTTGAGTATGTTTGTGACTGCAGGTTTAGCTGAAAATATTTAGTCAAAATAAACAAATACTAGCTTTTTTTTCTTCTTCTCATAATTGTGAACTGTATGAAACAGATAAATAGTTTTCTGTGTGTGATGTATCAAGAAAAATGGAAGTGGAATAATTATCTTCTTTTCCATATGCATGCCCTTGACATAATTTGAAACTGATGACCTAAAACTACCTGGCCATGTTAATCAAGTGTCTCTTTATGATTTCAGGTATCCCAAAGTTGATTACAGCTGATATGGTTAAAGAAAGTGCAGCTGTTATTGATGTAGGCATCAACCACATCCATGATCCTCTTTCAGGAAAGACCAAATTAGTTGGAGATGTGGACTTCGAAGGTTAGTGAAATGTTCTTTATATGAACCTGTTGGATAAGTATCTTGAAGTTTGTGGGATTCATTTATGATAAACACATGGGATAGTCAGTGTCTGAAATGAGATGGCACTTGCAGGAATTATTTTAAATTTGTTTCCTTAAATAACAAAGCAAACAATATGTTCGTGTATCTGCTCTTAAAAAAATGGTATGTTATTCAAGAGAGGAGGTGTTACTTGTAATTGCACATAAGTGACCTTTAAGAGATGCAGATGAGCTATTATGGCAGCATGGTGTCAAAAGATGCTTGTATCCAAGTTTCTTTAATCCTTCGTGAGTCTGTGAAGTCTTTCAAGAGTAAGCAATAAAAACAGTTTCTGCTTTTTCACAAGAATAGGGTCTCCCGCTGTTCATAAGCAATATTATTATACTGCCTCCTTTTGTTATTATACTAATATTATACTAAGCCTCCTTTTATGCTCTCACTCTAAACTTATATGTGCAAATATTGACTTGCGCTTCAGAAGTATCCTTTATGCTAAGGTTTAATCTGAGTTCATCTTAAACTCCTGAAAATCTTGGTCTAGGCAAGCCTGAGATAAAAATTAATGTTACATATTGATCTTTTTATGTTTAATGTGTTGCAGAGCAAGTTCACAATGTAACTTGATTAAATATCTCTGCTCTGGGGGAGTTCCAGACTGGAATAGCAGGATTGTTGCAGTGAAAAATTAAAGCTTATTGGTGGAGTTGAGTGTGGGAAGCTTAGACAGCATTTACCCACATTATTAATGGTTCTCAACAGTTCCTTATTTTGATAAGTATGAAAATCACCCACAGTTTGTGTGTGTTTTTTTTTTTTTTTCACGGTTATTAACATCTTGGCTGGCATAATGTCTCAAAGCTTAATTATATTCAGAATGTTTCTAGCCGGCTGTATCTATTTGTAATTAGATCAGTCTCTTAGTTCCTGCTTCTTTTACTCATATGTGATACCTGTCTGTTAAAGTCAATGAAATTACTTGCACAAGTGCAGCTAAGTGATTGTCTCAGCATGCATTTGGAAACATATAACTGTATGTGTACAATAGAGTTCCAGTAGAAAAATACTCTTAGACTTACAACCTGAACATTTTTTTGTTTTGTTATCCTGCTTATATTATCACAAAGAGAAGGTTATATTTTCTGTTTTCAGAACTGAAGTACATAACATTTTCGGGATTTTTTTGTTTCCTTTAGCAGGTTTGGGGGAAAAAGCTGTAGCTTTCAGAAACATTAAATTGTATAGTGGGTTTTTTTTTTCTTTAAGTGTGCAACCTTTTGAATGTAATATAGGTGTAGATTCAATGGGAAGGCTGTGATTCAGAGTTTCAGCAATGCGCTGTATGTGTCTTGTCATGTCTGCTGTGGGTTGTGCTTGGGATTTTACCTGGGGGGAGGGAAGATCCAAAAAAGAGGGAGGAACTTCAACTTGGATGATGCCACTACAGTTGCAAGTAGCATTTCATTGTGCGTTGCCAAAGGGAAGTTGTTGTTGGTTCATTGGTATCGGTGAAAGTTTCGCTAAATCTCTAACAAGAATAAAAAAACATCCTGGTGTATACAATTCTGAATACTAAAAAGTAAAACACCCTTGCCAAGTATTTGATTTGGCAGTTAGGAAATGGAATAAGCTAGTGTATTCATGTAGCAAATAATTTCATCCTTTTTCTCTGATTCCTTGACCTAATTTATATTTAAGCCAGAGCAAAAATGTCTTTTGCAGGTTAAGGCCAGGTACATAAATGGCTGGTATGACATACAGCACCTGTTTAACATCTGTAGCCTACCAGTATCTCTTGTCTTTTCATCCCCTTCCTTAAGTAGAGAAATGTGCTGGGGAGAGCAGAGATTTAACTGGGCAGTCAGAGGTTAAATTTGTTTTACATGAAATAGGTGGAAATGGCTGCCTGGACCAGGTCATCTGACTGAACAACTTGGATAGTGGAAATAAAGTTTAATAGATAGTTGAAACCGTTTTGAGTTGTCATATCCTAGCAATATTTGGATGCCATCCTCTAATCTCTAGAGGATAGGTTAGGCACTGAAGTTTAATTTTATCTCTTTAACAACAAAAGGATATAATTGCAACTTTTTTTTTATGTTGTTCATTATTAAATTCTATGTAAGAAATGTCTGGAGGTGAAAAATCCTATCACAGGCTAAAAGAATTTGATAGCTGCTCAAAAATGAGTTTTAAAGTTTTGAAATCTGTTCTAAAATGTGCCTTTGAGTCATGTCCGCTTCTGCTGTGAGCAACAGAGTTGTATGCAGTCACCCGCAGCCAGAGACTTTGCCTGTGACGGTGCTTCCTGCAATAGGCAGACCATTGCTATATCCTGGTGTACATGGATACATGTTCTCAAGCCACTGAACACACTTTGGCTGTCCTTTAAACTCCTCTAGATGAGGAGGAGCAACAAGATTGTTTAGTTTACTTTAAAAAAATTCAACAGCATCAGACCCATGTGTATCAGTATTACAGCTGCTATAATGGTTGGCCTGGTAGTGATGGCATCCAGGTATTGTTGTGCTTGTCAGGCTTAACTGTTTATTTTGACCAAAAATCCCAGGCTGTGTTGTGGAATGTCTTCAAACAATATTGGTGACTTCCCCTACCCCCATATGCTCCCTTTATTTTGACACTCCAGGCTGTGTTCACATTAAAAAAAAAAAAAAAAAAAAAAAAAAAATTTCTTTGTTCAGAATAGTTTCGTGTGCATTTCCAAGGTAGCTAAAAGAACAAAACAGGAAAACACTGTGCATGTGGAGGTCAGCTGCGAATCACTGCAGTACCTAGCCTGATATTGCTAGGGTATCTTAGACTGCCTGTGCATCTCTCCATATATAACCAGCACAGCACATTCAGTGTGTCCCTATTTATGTTAAGAATTTGCCAAAATAAGTGGTCTGGGGAGGAAGTGTTTTGTAACTTCTGGGAGCCACAAGAGGGAGAGTAAAGTGGCAGCAAGGAGGAGAATCAGTGGCATCCTTAGGTTATTGCGAGCACTATTAGTTACTTTTGGGCAGCAAATTTCAGTCGCAGAAAGGGAGACATGTTTCTGTGAAGAGGGTAATACATGTGTGGGTGTACTTGGCCCTGTTTTATAGGGCTTTTGTTGCCACAGCAAAAATGCTAAGGGGCGAAGAGGGCTACAAGAACCAAGAACATGAAATAAAACAATAACTTACATAGAGCATTTAACTGGAATGGCTTTTTTGGGTGGAGCACCTATTCCAGGAGTGACTGGTAGAGCAGGGTAGTAACACGCCAATGTAGGAGCTAACCTTTGTTACAGAGCTCCTTGTTAAAAGCTGCTTGTCTCTGCGCTGCTCCTGCCCTGCTACCTGCCACGCAGAAGTGGCATTTTCCAGGAGCACAGCATTCAGAGATCCTTCCTGAGCTGCAAACCAAAATCCAACTCAAAGGTTTGCGTCAGTGTGCTGACAAAGTGGGCTAATGTCACCCATGGGTACTCCTCCTAGTAGTTGGCTGGGATTGGCTTTTTCAAAGGCTCCTGGGTCCATTTGTCGTGGAGGTTCATAATAAAATGAGGAAGGAGCTTCTGTACTTCAATTGCTACTGCAATTTTGGTAGCTCATGAGAAGGGGATGTTACTGCTGAAGAATTATGTCGTGCTGTATATGGGATTCGCAGGTGTTCCTTGTGTAGGACAAAAATGCCAAAAGTTACTAGTACTAACTGAAAATGAACTGGAAAGGCCCATGAAAGTGGGATTTGCTTAAAATGCTGCCTGTATTTCTATATTAATCCTCCCATATCTTTGACAAGCAGATGGTAGTGCTGATTTCTGAGTCTTCACTGGATGCCTATATAGAAAATAAATTATTCATAGGTGATACAGTTGTAATATCAGTGAAGGGGTTTATAAATGGGAATTTTCACGACTCATCTGTATTTTGTGCGCCTAGACAATGCAAAAGAGATTCTGGAACATGGGTGCCACCAGGAGCCAGGGAGAGGTTCCCAATACTGAACAGCAGAAGAGAGTTCCTCACCAAATGATTGACATAGGGAGGGGTGATAAGTGTATATTATATCTTCCTTTGAATGAGGGACAATTGGACAGAGTTGAAGGTAGAAAAACCAGGGAAATGGTATGCTGAATACCATAGAGGTGGAGAGTGGAGATTCATATATCATTTCTGGGTAGACCAAGTGTACCCAAAATAATTGATTTAATGAAAAGCAGGCAAATGTATCCTGTCCAGCTACAGGACTAATGACTACAAAGTAATCAGACAAGGTGACAAGTTTCTTGAAATTTGTTCACATAGCTTAAAAGATTTACCGCAGTAATCTTTTAATCCAGTTTCTTAGTGGAAATGGTGGTCCTACAGTTGTACCTTAGCAACATTTTACAGGATACAGAAATGTTTAATGCAGGCTTCGTGAAAGCCATCACTTCCAATGGTTGTTTGCTGCCGCTTTGTGTTCGTTGTGTTCCAGGCTGTAGGCTTCTTTTCAGATTATTGAATCCTTTCCAAAGTCTCTCTCTGGGCAGCTTATCCAAACAGTGGTCATGAAAATAAAACGTACGTGTTCCAGCTGCTTTTGCTGTAGCTTTGTTAGTTAATTTCTAAGTTAATTTTGAAGACCTGGCATTCATTTTGCTGTTTAATGTTGTGACCATATTGCTGCCCTGCAAAAATCAGGGAAAGCATTGCCTGTTGTTATGCTCCATTAGTGCAAGAAATACACCAGAGTGTTGGCATTAGGCCGGGACTGTCAGAAGCCCAGGCTGACTGGTGCTAACTGGTGGCAGAAAGCTGCTGGATTGCCAAGTCTAGTACTTCTCTGCAGAAGAGTATGTTGTGGAGGGGTCTAAGTAAGTTATCTTTGGTATCTTGAATTTCTGCTGCTTCTGCTTATCATCCCACAGCTACAGTGATACCCCATCCACCTGTCTGTGCTAAGTGAATGCAAAGAAGCTGTTATGCATAGCTTTATGATGGAATTTTCTGCCTGAGATGCCCCTGTTGTTTGGCTTTCATAGGTACTGGAAGGGAAGGATGTGTACATTATGAGAATTACAGTACTGGGCAATAATTCCTTGGTTTTCCTTTATATTGCTGTAAAAATAGTTGCTGTAAGAGAAACAGAGATAATATCAAAAAGAAGGAACTGTGAGAAATGGAGCAGATGTTTGCTTGTCAGTATCCCACAGTTCATAGTGAGGAAAAAAAGCCAGTATGTGTAGAGGAGAACATGGGATATTTACTGTGATTGCTGAGCACGTGATTCACACTTATGCAGCGCTGCGGGGATGTAGTGATCCAGAGTAGCTTTGCAGGGCCTAATAAAGCTGTGTGGAAACAGTGCTTAGGCAGGAATTTTTCTGCCTCGCTTAATGCAGATGCACAAGACCCAGAAATGCCTTCAGGTTGAGACTTGCCCTTGGTTTGTGTGATTAACCCTATTAGGTGTATGATGTCCTTAGCTTTAGAGGAACCTAGGAATGAAGGGCTGTATCCAAAGCAGTGGATCCTGTTTTTCAAGGAAACAATCTACATTTCATTTCTTTTGAAGAATCAAAGGAAGATTTTAAGGTTCTACATATGCTGCAAAATAGCAGCTCCTCCCCCATAGGCACCTAATTTGTATAGCAACATTTTTCAGATTGGCAGAGAAATTCCTGGGAGAAGGGCACACATCTCGAGAAAGCAGAGTTAAAGCTAGGGGCAAAGTTTTAATGTTTCTGAGAAGCAGATCTCCTGTAGGAACCAACAGTGTGGCACCTAATTTGCAAATAAGAGATCAGTCACACTGAAGTGCCATCTTGGAACTGTGCTTTTGCCTACTACACTTCACAAGGAAAGGAAAATGTGTTTATATTTTTGAAGTGCCAGGTTATTTTTGCCCCCTTTGGTCACTGGCATTCATCTTCAAAAATTGCATTCACCATATCTATATTTACTCTGATAGGTGGAAACTTATCAGATAGTAGCTTCCCCAACTTAGACACCTGTTGTACATTTTAAAATCTGTATCAGCTTTTGTGAATAAGCTATCCAGGTGGTTCTCTGCTAACTTAATATGTCTTCTTACCCCACTGACCCACAAGGATTTTCATAATGATAGAGGCTGGGGAATTTCTCTACCCGTAAACTTGTGAAAACAGTGTACTGTGTGTTTACTGCTGTGTACAGTTCCTAATACTACAGGCAATGAATGGTGTACATGATATTCATTAGAAGGCTTTCTTTAGTTAAGGCATGGTGTAGTTGTGGATTGTAGGTCTTCATAAGTAACATAGGAATAGTGTGAATAATACCACAGAAAGAGGCATCTAACATTACCATGGAAACATACTTATTCCAATTAAAAATGCCTAAAATTAATTATTGTGTTTACTTCAGATGTGGGTACATTCCAATAATTATGACATTAACCTGGGAATTTGCAGTAACTCTATTGACTGTAAACACCAATCTCAAATCGTAGTTAGTTCAAAATAGTATAACTAATAAAAAGACAAATTATTTGTGTTTGAGGTTATTAAGAATAACTGTCATGTATTCTCTTAATTTGTTAAAATTAGCATGTTAAAAAACCCCTACATTGCAGTTTGTTTACCTTTCTAGATATTTTAATAGTACATCTGGTAGTACCAGTTAACTGAGCAATAAAAACCCTCCCAGTTGTAACAACTATCCCTCCTCAATGAGGCTTAATCTTCTGTTCTTCAGTTCAGTGGGTTATTCACTGTTAACTTCTTTGCATGCTCTTGTTGGATCACTGGGTTGGTGAGTTCAGACAATGGGGTTTTTTTTATTCCATTTACCCTCATCTAGAATCTAATAAGTGTTCTGTCAAAACAATATCCAGCTTTTAAAATTATTTTTAATATTTGTTTTTTTAAGACCTTGTTACTCTCAACAATAAAGCACAAAATAAATTCAAGATTAATATACTGTAAGTAGAGGCAAGTTATCTTGTTTGTTCCAAAATCAAGGTGCCTAATTTTCCATCCATGGATCTCTTCTAATGGCTAGGTATAGATTCTGCTCTGTGGTAACTTCAGTGGAAATGTACGTGCTTGTGTCAGAGTTATATTTGCTCCATTTTCTCCTGTGTATGCGTGTGTGCTGTTTTTAAAACAATGCCTTTAAAAACAGGGTGTGAGTTTCCAAGAAATAATTTCTAAGCAAGCAAAGAAACCTCAAACTAACAAACAACAAATCTCTCACAGTGACACTTGAAGGAAAAAAAAACTCCATAGTAATCAGATTAGTAATATGCCATTTGGACTAATCATTATTGGCCAATAACTGCTCATTAGTTTGTCATGGGATGAATTCCCAGCCAGTTGCATGTAATTTCTTTGCAAGTAACCTGCAATTCCAGTTGATTGCTTTTTGCACAGTAGATAAGAATATAAAGAATAAAGAACACAAAGTCTGGATTTATTGGTATGTTGTGTTCATTCGTTGTACAAAGAGGTTAACTTGACAGATGTTAACTTAAATGTTTGAAAAAAATGTACAGGTTTACCTTGTAGCACAAGGATTCAAGGTATGTACTAACTTTGGATAGTCTGTGGTTGGAGGTACTTCAGCTGTAAGAGTTTCCTTTCTATTGAGATTTCAGTAAGATCTGTGCCTCCAGGTCTCTTCTCTGAAGAAGGCGACTATGGCTGAGGGTTGCAATGGGAGTTTTGCCACCGGAATCTGTTTTTCCTTTAAGAAAATTCTCATTTTTGTTCTTTGTCCATCTTGTGAAGCTTTAAAAAACCAAATCATCCAGAAAGTGTACTAAATCCATCTGCGGTTTTAAGTTGCCTTTTCTGATCGTAAAAAATCCTTGTTAGAAGCTGCAAGTCAGAGTGGGGGAAAGTGGATGAATAGGTGACCTAACTGCTGGTGCCGCAGGTCAAACAGCTGAAAACTTCTCCTTACCAAAAAAACTTGTCAGGAATAACTTTCCACATGGCTGACCACAGGCTGTATGAGTGTGTGTTGCTCCCATAAGGAAAGTGCAGCCTTCTGCAGTAGATCAGCTTGCATAGTTTGTGACACCATGCCCCAGAACTAGCCCCTGGGTAATAGTATTCAGATTAAGAAAACTACAGCCTGGTCCTGACTGTATCCTGATGCTACTACCATGGCTGTAATAAGACTTCTGCTTTAGTTTTTCCCATATCCTTCAGTGCTCTCCAAGTTGCAGTCCTTTATGCTCACTGCCAGTTAGGTACCCATGGACAACTGAAAGATAAAAAAGTTTCTGGAAACATTCTTAGTCAATACCTTTTTCTCTTTTCTCTTAGAAGTGAAGAAGAAGGCTGGCTTTATCACTCCAGTGCCAGGAGGGGTGGGACCTATGACTGTTGCAATGCTTCTGAAGAACACGCTCATAATTGCTAAAAAGCTCATTTGCTAGAGCAAGCGGGCTACCTCGGAAGAAGAATCCAAGTTGTTCTATTTATTGAAACACAAAATGTTTATTTTTTACTACAAAGATATTTATTTCTACATTGTATTTATTTTTTAATGTAAAGTATGCTGAACGCAATGGTTTACAAACTGTTAAAATACTTTGTGTTACCTCTTACTGACTTATTGTGAGCAAAAACAAGTTGAAGAATGCAGCCTATGCAGATACATTCTTGGTGGTCAATTATGTGTGTGAAAATGAAGAATCAAGCATGAATCACAAATATACCTGTGTATCTGGGGATGGGGTGCAATTACCAAAATCTTTTAAGCACTCGGGACCGTCAGTTTTGATCAGAGTGTAAAAACTAAGTTTCAACATGCTAGATATCTTTTAAAAATATAGGTTGCGTTCTGAGGTCATGAAGAGCTCTGGATGTAGTTTGAAGTCTTGAATTTTTTTTTAAAACACTTAAGAGCTAGCCATAGGAATCTTGAATCTGAAAGGAGTGAAAGACTGGAATTTTTGTTTCAACTGCCAGGCAGTGATGTTGACATGAATGCAAATGACCAGTGCATGTTTTAAAATATTCATGTAAACCTGAATGTGGGTAAAATTCTGATGTTAAATGTATGTAAGAGGTATGCATGAATTAATAGCTAGAATTGAGGCTAGAATTATTTTCTTTCCATGTCTAGATGGAAATGTTTTGGTGCATAATGCCCTCATCCCACAAATAAACCTGAAAAGATTTACTGGGCTGGATCGAGCTTTAATTAGGTAGACTGTAGTTAAAATTATTATGCATGTGCAGTATATATATATATATATGCAAAAGTTTGTCCCTGATGAACTATTTATTGTCGGAATTCTAAGTCATTTAGTTACTCCCTTATTATTCAAAACTGCATGAAGTTCTTTTGGGTTTGTTTTTTTTTTTTCTGTCTTGTAAGGCTGAGACATGTGAATTCTGGGCTACAATGTTTTGCTGCTTGGAGAGTTTTAGTTCTAAAGATGGATCTGGAATTGTCTTGTGGAATGCAAAAGCTGGAGTAGAGTAGCTGCTAAGATACCATTTGAACTGCGTGTGTGCACTATGGATATGAAGAGCCTTCCCCAGTTTCCACTGAAGTAATTGAGAGTTTGTTTGAGCTTTTATCTTCATGTTTTTATCTCAGCTGAGATAACTTCAATTTATTTTCATCAAGAACCTTAGGTGTTTGCTAGTAGACTATAGATAACTTGAAAGGGGGAGGGGAAAAAAGTGTGGCTTAGTACTACTGCTATTAAACAAAAAAACCCACACTTTGTCTAATAAACAAGATGGAGTGTCACTTCTGTGCTGATTGTTCTTACGGTCATCTTTCTGAGAGTTTTGTTTAATGCAGTGTTTGCAAAAGGGGCTGACAGAATCATTACTAAATATATAGTACCATTAGTGCAGACGCTTGCTTATCTGTTTAAATTTAAGTAGTGGTAGAAATGTTGGGAGGATTATGGTGGCTATGGAGATGTTAGACTGGTCAACCTATCATTGACTAAGATGGAATAAAACCTGTTCACTGTTATGTTCATCTTTGTGAAAAATAGTAATACAGTTTGGAGGGTGGTTGGTTGTTCTTTTTTATCAGTGTGTTGGAAGTGAAGCAAATGGAGGTGATTTGTTTGTTCTGTCATTTACCTTTTTTCATCTGTTTACATTGCTGTCCTAGGTTCTCTTTTGTTTTATTTGATTTAACTGAAAGAATCTCTGCAGTTTTTGGCATAAAAACAATTTATGATGTTTTCCTTATGTCACATGACTTAGCCTGTTTCTTTCATGTCCTGCAAACAGTTTATTGTGCATCTTAAGCTTTTTCTCTTTTCACTTTTGGTGGATGGACTAGCATTACACAAAAGCCAGTGAGAGTGAGGTTTTGCTCAACAGCTTACTCTTTTCAGACCTGCCAGACACATCTGTGAGAGTGTTCTCCACTGGGAGAACATCCAGAAGTAGCATCCAGAGGGAAAGGCTTAGCTCATGTACCAGACCTGGTTGAGTCTGGTCCAAGCATGAATGCCCTGTGGCGGACAAAGGCATGGCCTTATCCACTGAAGCCTTCTCACAGGTCTGCCGCACCCAGCTATATTGCCTAATGACAAAGCCACGTTGGATTCAAGCTGGTTTAAGTTCCCATTGTGTAGATGTGTTGAAAGCAAGGCTCATCATACTTAGCCATGCTCCGGACTGATAGCAGAGGTTATCCAGGTAGGTATAACCACTCCTGTCAATTCAGGGAGTGCACAAGCTGCACTTGATCAGTGTGCAGGCATGCAGCAATTCAGGATAGCAGAGGAAGGGAAAAAGCCTCTTGGAATGTAGTCCATGAGCAGGAGAACACCTAATTAAAATGTGCCTAACTAGCTTGTGTTTTTCTCTTAACATGTGAAGTGGTTAGATTAAATCCTGTGGATCATTTGGGAGAGTGCAGCATAGAGGGAGAACTTGAGCTGACCAGAGTTGTTGGAGCATTTATCAAAAGATTTTGGTTTTAACATACGGATATTGTGAAATGTTTTTTTTGCTTGGGGTTCACAGTTGAGAAAGTAGAAGTTGTTATTGGGGTGAAGTCTGTAGCTCTCCTTCAGTGAGGGTCAGGATTTTGGAGGTTGTTTGTGTGTGTGTGTATATATTATTGAACTGGGCCTTTCTGGCAACCTGCTCTAGTATGTCAGCCAAGGTAAGTACCCTTCAGAGGGACCAGTCCTACTTGTTCCAAGTTGCCTGTGGCCCACGAAGTTGGACAGTGTTTGGGACTGTGGAGAGTGGTTTTTTTTTTTCTAAGAAATGTGTGTGATGGCTGTGTCCTAGAGACCTACAAACACTTTACATAAAAAGTATGATTCTTCTCATTATGCATACCCACTTTTTTGAAAAGGTAGAGATGGGCTTTTATGACAGTATACTGGCAGCAACAATGAAGGGATTGCCTAATATGGGAGCCAACAGCTGACTTGTCTTTCAGCCCGTGTTTTCTTGGTGCCTGCACTTTCCCAGCTTTCAATTTCTGCCCTGCACAGCTATGTGTAGCTCCAGCCAGCAATCCAAGTCCTTGAGCAAGGCTGGTGGCCTGCCTTGCTTCAGAGTGTTGTGCAGACAGGAAGGCTAAATGAAAGGCAGTTAGCATGCCCCTCGGGCTCGCCAGGGCCTGTGTTCAAAGGTCTCTTGCTGGCAGTCACAGATGGAGAACATCATCTGTTATCTTTGTGTCTGATTGCTTCCTAATCTTGGCACTAGCTGTTCTCTCAGTTTTTCCTGGGAATGGCAGGGAACTGAGGTACAGGAAGGAACATGCGCAAAATAGGGACTGGACCCTAAACTCCAGAGTAGCCTACTGAATGCTGACTGACCTCCTAGAAGTAGCATGAGACCTACATTGTTAAGGGAAAGAATGGTCATGTTTTTTACCAGACATGATTTTTCATGTTGCTCACCTCTGTTTTGTTGTATTTCGTTGATCTGCTCTGGCAGATAGCATGTCTTCCTTTAAAACTGTGTCTTTGCATGCACAATTATGCCCACAGGTAATAGGAAACCAGGGTTTCAAAAGAAAACCTGATCCCATTGCTAGATAATAGCAGTTTCCTAAATAAATGTGTGGTTGCCCTGGGGGTTGAGGTTGTTGCCAGATGCACTTTTTTCTGATTGGTGAGAACAGCAGGTGACGCTTCATGTCATATAAGTGCAAGAGAAAAGACAGGAGCACAGATAAGCAGAGCAAGTGAGCCATCTGGAAAGAAGAGTTGAGAAGGTATTAAAGCAGCTGCTTGCCATGGCATTTGGAATGCTAATCTGTATTTTGCTGAAAGGTGGGTTTGGAGGCGGCTTTTCAATGGCATAAGATTCCAGGCTTTGAACAATAGTTCAGTCTTTCTGAAATAAGCAGTAGTGGTGGGAGCATGCAAAGATGCTGCAAAGCAGAATTGTTTTAGCGGTTTTAAACCTGGATGAGATTTTAACTGATGGGGTATAATTTTTCTTTGCCAAGAAGCTACTTAGACTGGTAACAGTTGTAGTATATTACAGGTATCTGTGTTATAATTTGCATAAGATAGAATGGAGAACAAAATGGATATCTATTTTGGAATTTTGCAAACAGTAGTTTGTTACCACACAATCATAATTACGCTGTGGCAAAAGGAAGTTTGAGGCAAGAATGTTTTAAATGAATTATTATATTGCTGCATTGTATTGGAATTGTAATAAGTGGGTACATGTTTTCTGGATTAAATGAACCTTGCATAGATATGCTGAGTTTTTCTGTTACAGTAAGCATCTATTTGCATTACACAGCAATGGGGGTGCTGAGTGAAGAGTCAGCTGTTAATGTTTCATCCCTCAGCACAGACTTATGGAATAATTGGACAAAATTCAATGCTGAAGGTATTTCTTTTTTGTTTTGTTTTGTCTCTATTAATCTGTCACTTAAAAAAATCCCACCAAACCAAAGTCTATTATGATGATTGCTGCTATAATGCTCCTGTCACATGGACCCTATTGAATTTTGTGTGTTGTATTTGAGAGATGAGCGGCTTGTTTTCATGGAGCCTTAAAAACCTCTCTGAAGTAATAGCTGCCACTCAGCTGAGGTAGCCTCAGCACTGACCAGCTAAAGGATCACTTATGCAAAGACAGTTATAATTTGAAGGTATTCTAAGGTTAATTGGGATAGATGATCTGCATTTCTGATTGCCATTTCTGTTACTTTTAACTAGTGCTTGGTGTTTATCTGTCTTCAGCATGAATTTTCATACACCCAAGTGAGAATGCAGCAAGCATAGTGATGCCTCTCCCTGCTGTTACTCAGTAGTTTCTTTCTTGGTTGCAGTTTTGCTTTTGGCTACCGCAGCTTCCACAGACCTTTGCAGAGTGCTAGCTCTCTCTTTCTTTTTCTTTTCTGACTGAAATGTGAACTCCAGCTATTTACCTGCCAACATCTGAGACCAGAGGGCTGTCTTTATTCTACATGCTGCATTCTTGATGTTACTTCAGGTGCTAATGATGTCATTACTTTGGGAGAACTGCGATCTGGAGCTGAGGTTTTGGCAGGTCAGTAAAGGAGGAAAGGATTTTAACTGTGATGTCTTTGTACTTTAAAAAGAACATAAACATGCATACAAATCATCTTCTGTTAATTGTAAGTCATCACAAGATGTCTTAGAAGCCTTTTTTAGTAGCTCCATAAGCTTTTTATTTTACTCATAAAAAGTCAAACTGTTCTCTTTTTGATCTAATTTGTCATAGTGGTACAGCATAATATCTATGCATACATTCATACATATATATGTGGGCTTCATATATATGTAATATATATATAACAAATATTACACAAAAATGTGTATGAAGTCAAGATTATGTTGATTTTGACTGTAATAGTTCAAGTTATCACCATAGCACTATGGTCTGTTTTAGTGGATTTGTCTGTGACACGATTCTTCCAGAGCTGCATACAGAGCAAACAGGAGTATAATGAAATACAAATATGTTGTGAGTTATTAAGTACCTTGTTCATTTTATTTCTAGAAAGCAGGAGCTATGGGTCATGTTTTAACAAAGAAGATGCTTATTTGCACAAACACAGCCATGTCTGTAATTGCCCTGTGTACCTTTATGCCAGCTGTGACTGTGCAAATTGACTAGATACCAGTGCTTTTAGATGAATGTTCCCTTCAAAGCTAGACACAAATGCACAAGCATACAGGCACACATTTACACAGGTAGTTAAAAGTATATTTCGGTGGACCTTTCACAAAGCTGTTGAAAAGTTTAGAGAACAGCATTTCTAGAAAGAAGATTGAAAAGAAATATGTAAAGAGTCACCAAAGAAACTGGCTGTACCTCTGTGAAGTTTTCTTGCAGCTCCTATTCTGGTACCAGTTAAGTTTGTAGTGAGGGTTATAACCAAAGTTCAGTAATACTGGTTCCTGAGAAAATGAATTCCTGGTTAAGTATCATTGGAAGAAACTGGTAGTTTCTTTTGGGATTGCAAGTCCCCTGGGGACTGAGGTGCAGTTTGTTAAAAAACCATTATTTTCTACTCAAGCCATTTGCCTCCTATTTACAAGATTATGTCCTATTTCCGTATTATACGTTACATAGGCTTTACTTGTCACCAGTGCTGGAGCTAGGAAACATTAGGCTTGGTGATCACCTGGGGGGAAAAAGGTAGTGGAGAGGATGCCTGGCTGGGAGCTGACACGGCAGGCGTAAAGAACTTGAGACACTGTTTGGGCTGAACGGGAGCCTTCGTAGCAAAGTGAGCAGCTAGGATACAGGAAGGGCTTGGTTTTACTGGGGAAAGAATGTGATCCCTTTGTTGTGATGAGCTTGTTCTTCCTTGCAGCCTGTAAGGGAGGCCCTGAACCTGGGGCTGACCCCTTCCCTCCCCTTTCTGACTCCTGTGTTCCTCCCAGATGCACCATACTTAAAAGCTGAGCTGTCATGGTCTTAGTGGCGGACTCTTTGTGTTGCCAGTCTGTTGGTTTTGGCATGCCCAAGCTTCCAAGTACCTGGAGTTTTGATTTCATGTCAGATCTTGCCAAGTGTACCTGTTTGAATGACTCACCTGCAGGCAGCTGTCAAGTGCTTACACAGCATGCTTTTCTTTCCTCATGTGACTTGAAAGGCACATGGATATGTTTATTCAACAGCTTATTTAGTATCTAAGTGGATAATATGATATGAATTATCATAATGCTCTGTGATGGGCTAGAAAATAATTCTTTTTGTTTTCAAGACTCATCATTCTTTCAGAGGTAATTATTTATACTTTTGCAACATCAAAATAATTAGCACTCAGTTTTTGTGTGTACATTTAAGATCTGATCTTGCAACCCACACTGGACAGAGACCTTGCTCCTGACAACAAGGGAGGAATGTATTGTTCATTTGTGGCCTGTGCAAGAAGATGCTTGAAACGCTTTCTAGGCAGGCTTCTGCTCTAGGCTGGCTTTTTCTAATGACAGGACTAACTTTCACAGCACTCAGAGGAAGAGGTTTCAAGTACCTGCACGAAGTGAGGTTTCTTCCAGATGTTGGTAGATGGAAGTCTGCCACCTCTTGGCAGTGGTGGTGTAAGTGAGGAAGGATATTCTGGCTGTGTGAATCCATCTGGGGAAAGTTTGAATAGAGGTAGCTGGGGATTTCATGCCTCTGGCATATAGATTGGTACCTTCCACATCTATTTTTTTCACGTGTGGCAGAGATACAAGTGAAATATTAAGTGTTTTCAGGGCCTGGTAGAAAAGTGGTACTTTGGGTGTCAGGAAACTAAAGGGTCCTGTTGAGTGGTTATGTTTAGTGGTTTCATAGCATGCTGTTCAGTCCCCTTTGCACTCAAATGATGATTCAAAGCAGTTGATGCTGAAGCGTTTGGAGAGAGACACAGGGGATGCTTTAAGTTGCTGTTACCTGTTTTCTGAAGCTCTTCCCTGCAGAGTTTTGGTAGCTGGTCTGCAGGTACCTTAGTGAAAATGGGCTTTTGCAGGTCTTATGCATTCTGGATCTCCTTGGCATGCTGAGCCCTGCAGCTGTCTTGACCATGTGCTTTGTTTTGCTTTGTGCTTTCCCCAGCAGTGAGCATCATACAGTCCTCCTGTGGAAAAAATAGTATCATGCCTCTCTTGTCCTAAAATCTGTCTTTTCTTTCTTAAATCTATTCTTTCTCAAGTTCTTCTTCTCTTCCTTAAATCAGTCCCTCCATGGCCTGGTCCTGCGCTGACTCTGCTCTCGGTCAACAAGCTGCTGTGTGCTGCACACAAATTTAGTCTGTGAGGCACTTGAGGCAAGGTCTGATAAAGATAGGGCCTAAGTCTTTGTACGTCCTTCGTGTGTATGTATTGTCACTTTATTGCTGGCTGAAACTGGGTTTGCTTTATAGTTTCTAGTGTTGTGTTTCTAGCTTTAGGTCTTCCTTCTCCACAGTGTGAAGAGAAACTTCAGATTTTTCATTACAAGAATGGAAAGATGCCCTTTTCCCAGCCCAAAGCCATTCATTTTAAAGCAAGACATGTTTTTTCGCAGCTCTGTAGCTTTTCCTGAGAGAGTAAACCAACATCTTCTTTTTCAAGCAGACTTGAATTGTTAATTGTTCTCTTTAAGTCTCTTGATAAACTGGAAGTCTGATTACTCTGTCAGATTTTAGAGGGTACTGTTTTCCAAGTAGTGTTATTTGATCTGAGTAGCAGTGATAGTATCAAGCCTCTTTGGTGTCCAAACTATGTGATTCACAATAGAATTGCCATAACACACGGGTGTAGAGCAGCTGTTTACCGTTGCTCATTATCTCTGTGAAGTTGCATAAAGGACAAAGTAAAAAAAAATCACTTAGTTGAGCACACGTGGAATTCCTGCCATGAAATGGCTCAAACTGGAATTTTGTCAAGAATTTAGGAGGTTGATGGTGTTAATCCTGAAAACTGTGTCATGGGATCTCGAGTTGCCTGCAGGAAGACTGGAGGCTTATGTCTCTGACAATCATTCCATCAGCGTAATATCTCCAGACCTTGATTCAGCACTTAGTCAGAAAGGAAGATTTTTTTGCTTGCTGCACCATTGGTTAGTCACACTGTGCAGAACTTGTCACCTTCCTGTGTGATGTTATTTTTCTTGTGGTCATAACTGAAAGTTGGTGTTGACATACACTCAGGAGATTGCCTTCAGCCATCACTAAAACAGTCCCCTGAAATACTAAGGCATTGCTTGAACACCCCACCTCACAAGTGATTCCTGTAACTCAGTAGAGAGACCAGTTCAAACAGATACTTGCATTGACAGTGAAGCTTTTGAGCTTTCTCTTGGTAATAAGGTAGTTGTTTTCTGTGCTTTCAAAGCAGAAGCATGCTTACTGACCTGGATGCTTATAACTTTGCACAAGTTCAGAAACTTAATAGTTGTGGACAGTGGTTTTGCACAGGAAGAGCATCGGGGCCATCTTGGGTCCTTATAATATGGATGGAGGGAACAATCCCACCATTCGTCACTCACTCATAGTTGCAGAGCTGGCATGCAGGTGTTAGAAATGTAATAGTTGGTCTTGTGATGGGGAAAAGAAAAACATAATAATTTGAATTCGGACTGGGAAGCATACTGAGAATAATTAAATGCTCTCATTGTGTCCTAAATCCCTGATATTCCTGGGATGGTGTTTCTGACGGATTGCAGGTTGGATAGTGTTGGATAGTTTTTTCTTTCTCTAAAGCTATGCTGGAACGTCTTGGAAGCCTGTGCTGTGTGGTGGTGTTTGAATCAGCTCATGAGACTTATCACAGTAAATTTATGTATTAAGTGTCTTTCTGCAGGCAATGTCTGTTCATCTTGAGTTGTGAAAATATATTCAAATGTTTGTTGGTTTTTTTTTCTCTCCCTAAATGTAACTTGACTTTTTCCCCTTTTCACAGTAGACTACACAGAGCAGCCGAAGCTCATGAAGCTTATGCAGACCTGTCTTGAAGAACACTACAGCTACTGTATCAATGGGCTCTGTGCTTTCCACAGTGAACTGAGGAAACCCATATGCAAGTAAATAATACTGCTTATAAGTATCCTGCTTAGAAAATAGCAACTGTAGCATTGTTTCTTTGTCTGCTACATGTTTTCAGTGTAATGTGGCAGTCAAGCATTTGCGGGCTTAAACTTTGTCACAGGTTTGAGTGCTATAGTCACAGCTTATTGTGTGTGGCCTTTCAATAATTAAGGGATGCTTATAAGAAAGATGGGGACAAAATTTTGGTATGGCCTGTTTTGATAGGAAATGAGGTAATGGTTCTAAAATAAAGAGTCAATTCAGGCTAGGTACAAGGAAGATTTTTTTTCCTTTTTTTTTTTTTTTTTTTACACTGGGGGTGGTGAAACACTGACCCAGGTTGCCCAGAGAGGTGCTGGATGCCTCATCCCTGGAGACATTCAAGGCCAGGCTGGATGGGGCTCTGAGCAACTTCGTCTGGGTGAAGATGTCCCTGCTCATTGCAGGGGGGATGGACTACATGACCTTTAAAGGTCCCTTCCAACACAAACCATTCTGTGATTTTCAAGTGACTCAGGACTGTTACTGAGGCACTAGTGCTCTGCTAGTGTAATACTCAGGAAGTGAGAGGGAACATTCACATCTTTGTAGGTCTCTGCTTTGATGGCATCTCAAATCACAACTGGTGCTGTAGTGAATAGTAGAGGAGTAAGTAGATTTTCACAGTGGGCACAATGAAGGGGGCAAGATGTCAGCTGCAACTCCCTTATTCTGCAACTGCTTACACACCCATGTCCTGAGACCATGGTACCTGTAAAATTTTCTAGGGTCCATACTGGACTGCTTTGGCTGTTGGAGGCATTATAGCAGCTAAGGATCAGCAGAGGACAGGGCTCTTAGTCCACACCCTCTGTGATGAGGGTATGTTTAGATTGTGTTTGTTGCTGTGACTGCAGTACTTGAACTAGCTTTTAACTAGATAGGCTGGGACAACTGGTAGCCTTTGTGGAGTGAAGAGGTTCTGACAGCACCAGATTCAGCCCATCCTCATTTAGACTTGTTCTAAATTGTTTAAAACTGATGAAAACTAATATGTGTTTCTGAAATACAAAGCATGAGAAGTTCTGAATAATTTTTTGCATGGTGTGTATTTATTTTGTAGGTGCCTTGCAGGTTATAATGGAGAGAGGTGTGAACATTTAACACTAAATTCGTATGCACGTAATTCTTACGAACGCTACATTGCTGTGGGAATTGGTATAGGAATACTGACAAGTGGGATACTTGCTATCATCTACTGCTACGTGAAAAAGAGGTATGGGAGAGATGTAACCTTCTGATTACACTCATCTGAATTACAGTGGGCAGAAAAGCTGTGCAGTTTTGAGGGCACTGGGAGTGTGTTCTTGCCAGTTACTCATTTGCCGTGTGATCTTAAAGGAGCCGACACTTGATACTTCTGCTTTCCCATCTGCCAAAACACGGATTTTATTACATCTACCTAATGGAGTTAGGAGATTAGATTTCAGTTCTGTTCAGACTACTGTATGTTTAGATTTTTCCAGTTAAAATCACTTGATATTGTCTGTTTTAGATGCAGGAAACTGAAATCACCCTATAAAGTCTGCATAGGCGAGACAGCATTGTGAAGATCTGGCGTTGGGACACCTACCAATTTGCCTGTAAACGAGAGGAAGTTCCGCTGGGAAGGCCACTCTGCACCATCTGGCAGGTACCCCAGCCTCACTGATTAGATGAAATAAAGGGAATAACAGAGCGAGTACATGAAGGAAACTCCTGCAGAACTGATGGACTCCATTCACTTTTGAAGAAAAACCCTCTTTCCAGTAAAGGTTGCTAGATGAACAGATCAGAACAGCTATTGATACTTTCAGCCCTCTCGACACACTCCTGTGGCTGGTAGTTGTTAAGGGGAGGACTGATTCGTTTTAGCTGTTTTCGGTCATTTCAAGCCCTAGTAGAGTGTTCTGCTCTAGTCTTTTCTGTCTTTTGTTGGGTTTTTTGTGTTCTTTTTTTTTCCTTCTCTGGAGGAAGTGCACAACCTGTCTCACAATGGAGCTATATTCTGAACATCATATGCTGACAAGAAACCGTTTAGCTTCTGATTTCAGCGTCTACTGCCTTTACGTGTGAATAAACAGCCCTCTTCCAACACTGCAGCTGTCTTCATTGTACTATGCAAAGTATAGCCTTCTGTCGTCATAATGGGCAAAATCATCAAATGCTTTGAACTGAGGAAAATGGATGGTTCTCAGAGGCTTACTTAAACTTAGGAAAAGAATCAGCAGTTCCTGGAAAAAATAGACCATGACATCTCTGGGCATGGCAACTTCCTTACTATTTTCACAAGTAAAGGAATTGGAATTTTTCTCCAAATGGATTATTGAGTGTGTTCATGACAGAGAACTCTACTCTTCCCTAACAACATAAAACAACTCATCAGACTCAAGAAACTTCAAGCAGAACATCATGTTGCTGCACCTGATTTCAGTTGCTTGAGAAGCTACACTTCAGTTTACCTCTGCCCAGGAAACAGACTCTCTTTATTCTGTTCTCACATTATGTGCACAACATGACCACTCAAATAAGAAAGAAATAATGACTGGTATTTTCTTCCACCCTGGACAAACAGATTGCATATCAGATGCTTGATTTTCTTTTTCTTGTCTACAAAGAATCACAAAGGTAAAAAGATTTTGTTCAGGGAAAAGGGGAGAAAATTGCTTCTGGAGAAGATGGCACTAACTGTGACTTTTCACTGACAGCTGGAGTATTTGCCAATGATGATGAGACTAGAGATGGCTCTGAGAGATTTTCATTTCAGCTGTTGCATGTTGTAGGTGCCTCTGCTATGCTTAGTCACCTATGAGAAAAAGGCAGTTGGGTACTTTGTGATGTTGTGGAGTGATACAGGCTCCTAAATTTAGGTGCCCTGCCGGAAAGCTCAATTTCTGTTGTGTGTTCATTTTCACAAAAGGATGCATGTCTTTTGTTTCAAAAAGCCTTCTGTATTTGTGAGGCTTCAACGGTAATGCTGAAATGTCTATGAAAGGCTGAGTTTTGAAAGAGTAAATGTACATTTGTCACTTGTGTAGTCTGAAGCTCTGTAGGCTTCTCCCACAGGGGCATTCTGGTCAGTAGCCGAGTCATCTTGGCTCTCAATTTGATACCAATAAATAAAACAGCATGTCACACACTGGCTAGACTCCCTGTGCAACAGACTAGAGCAAGCAACATGTGCATATGCAGAAAGGATTGTTGATGAGGAGCTGGATGGAGACAGCAGTGCTTTCTTCTACATGTTGACCTGAGTGTTTTTTAAGAGGCACTGAACTGATTTTTATGACTCTCTGAAGCCTTTTTGTTTTCTTCATCTCAAGTTACATCTTCAGATTTCTGTGTTGTTTGCCTGTTTCCATTTTTCTGATCTTTTCTTAGTAACCACTGAGAGACAACTGCTGGTTGTCATGATTTTCAATTCAGTTTTCAGTATCTGGCCTAACGTTTTTTGTGTCACATTTATGCAGTGTGAGTGCAATTAGATGTGAATTAGATTCTGCACATCCACACACAGACACACAAACCCCCTTCACCCCTCACCCCTCATATACACTGGACAGACTGATGTGAAATACCTGTTAGAAATACGCATGTCATCAGGAAAATGCAGGTGAGAGGTCTTTCTCATCGATCTCTGAGAAAATTTTAAGAGCTAGATGGGCCAAAGGATGAAAATATGTTGTCATGTGAGTGAATCTCCTCTGCACTGAGTTGTGTCTTCCTCCATGCACATTGTGAGTGCTGCATTCACTTCCAGAGGAAACAACCTTTCTGCATTGGAGAGGCTACATCTTGCAGCAGATATGCACAGTAACACAACTTGCTCTGGGTGTACATGCAGTTGTTAAAGGAGTTCTAAGGGTGGGAATTTTAACAACTGGACTTCCATTTGTCCAAAAAAAGCTGTTAGGGAGAGGTGGACTTGGTTTTAGCCATTTGCATGTCCTTTTACTGACTTCTTTTATACCCTTTATATACCAGTGGCCAAGCAGGTGCCTCACAGGATATGTAAGTGCTTCTTGAAAAGTATTTATTCATTGCAGTGAGACACTGTGTACCTACAGAAACACACTGACTTATTTTTTTTCATGTTTGGTTAAACATAAGTGGAAAAAAGGAGGTTTATTTCAAGACCACAATTCAGCAGGAAACTAAATAGAGAAATGTTTGTTCTAGTTCATTTTCTGGTCCAAGGCAGCTTTGGAAAGGCTACCGGTGAAAGTTTGCTAGTGGAAGAAAAGCTTGAGAGCGAAACATCGGATGAGTCTGTGCCATGCAAAATGTGACTTTGTGCAAGGGCAGAAGGAGAATAAAATGGAAAGACAATGATAGGAAAAGGATGTCTGTGCTTTTTTTTTTTTTTTTTCCCAAGTGGTATTGAGGCTGCCGGAAGTGGGTTTCTCACCACCTGCACATTGCATGCCATTTGTGCTGAAGCACGAGGTGGGAGCAGGCTGCCAGCTTCTTAGACATCCCAGGCTGGTGGCACCAGTGCAGATGACGGCTTTCTCCATCAGTCTGCAGCATTTACAGAGTGTAGGCCATGTGGGAGAAGAGTGTTGTCATTGCAGTTTCAAGGTATTTCTTCAGGCCCAAGCTGTGTTTGAGGGATCATGACATGAGTTAATTGCACTGCTGTTTGACCCAGCTGAGGAAGCCTGCATTGCCTCAGATTGCTTTGTGGAGTCAGCTGTGCTGAGGGCTGCCCTGATAAGTGACAGGTGCTACTGGGCTGGTATGATGTGTTGCTACTTAGGGTGCTGAATTTCCTGCAGAACTGGCCCATCAGAAGATCAGGATCATCTTTCCTGGCTCATTTATGAGACTCAGGCTCTTTCTGTAATGGTATAATTAAGAGGGTTGTAGCTTCTGCTTTCTGTTAGCTGCATGTGCCAAAAACTGTCATTCAAGAGGAGACCATGTGTTTCTGTGACTTTTGGGTAGCCCTGTACCAGCTTTGGGGCACTGGTTCAGCAAGGCCAAGACAGAGATGTTAAAGACTGGGACCTGCCTTTCCAAATGACAGGGCACTTGCCCTACATGTGATCCTGGCTGCTGGAACCACACTGGCTTTTCCTGCAGCGCATCCCTCAAGCCTAGTTTGCCCTTAAGCCACTGAGTCCTTTACCTGCTTCACTGGCAACTGCAGTCAACATGCAGGTGTACTTTGTTGCTAATGCTTGGCTGTGACTTCAATACCTCCCCTGCATTCAACACGTATTTTCTATTGAAGTGTGTGGGTGGCCTGCAGTTTACCTCATCCCTGCAAGGTCCTTTTAAAAAGAGGAGATGCAAGCCTGTGTAAAAGATTACTGTCTTTGCAAAATATGACTTTTAATCTTGGAAGTACGCATCAGGAAGTGTATTGGTTGCTGATGTTCAGAGTATGCAGTGTCCCTGGGAGCAAGCAAAACTGTCTTGTCTGCCTGACAGGATACACTGTTGATTGATAGCGGTGCCATAGCAAGCCAACGACTGCAGACAGTGCCAGGGGCTCCTGAAGAAGGTCTTGGAGATCTGATGGCAGGCAGGTACGTAGGAGACAGTTTTCCATCGGAGAAGGCTTTCTCTTATTCTTTATAACCAAGAATATGTTTTGCATAATAACACAGCAGGGTTTCTGGTCATTCCCACTTAATACAACAACATAGCTTCTTCTAGTGCATTTTAAAAGAAAAAAAAATGACTTGTGCTCATGTGGCAAGCAGAAGGCTAACTAGCATACAGTCTAAGTATCGGGTTGTGTCCTAAGAACTAGCTGTGAAGCTGGTTGCTTGCTAGTGACTTTGGACTTCATACAACAACCACGCCCCCTCCCCCCCCCCCAAAAAAAAACAATCCAAAATTTTATAACTTTGTTATTCTTTACACCCATTATAGGTTTTATTTAATTTCTGGTCCGTGAAATATACTGTAGTTGGAAAAGCATCTCGCAAAGAGAAGGCTATCTTGGCAAAATACTGGATTTAATGATTAAGTTTAGAATAGCTCCAATGATGCCTGAAGCTTGTGGTCCTGTATGGTTTGGTCTTTGGAGCAACCCTATGAAGGAAGGCAGTGCTTTGAGGATGATATGATGTGGAGAACTGAGATAGGGAGGGATTAAAGTCTCATGAAGGAGGGGCATCAAACCTGCTCTTAGTGCTGTAGCTGATAGACCAGTGAAATGCCTGTAGAGGTCCCTATTGTACTATAAATCCAGGAAATCTGCTGGGACTCCTTAACAACAGTGCTAATAAACAAACAAAAAAGTGCAGGCACTCGTTAAAAGCTCAGTGTAAGTAGTCATTAATTATCATGACAGCAATAAAACCTTGTGCTATGACTAGACTTCAGGCTGGTCCTACTCTCGCTGAATTAAATGGGAGGAAGAGCAGGCTTTGTAAGAAGCAGCTCTTAACAAGATGAAGGAGGTGTCACAGCATAGCCGGCACCTCTGATTTGTGCAGAAGAGGAGAAGGTTTATTGTGGTATCACTTGGAGCACTGTTATGGGAGGCCTCCTTTGCTGGTTGTGCAGGTGAGAAGAGCACCCTTTCATGGGCCTGCTAGGGCTAAGAGATGGTTTTGGTTGAGAGCAGAGTTTGCCTTGGTATATAATCCCATTGCCAGTGTTGGCAAGCAGACCCCTAAATGAGAGGTGAAATTAGATAACTGTAGGGATAAGAAGTGAATTCCTCTTTTCTAGATGAAACAATATGAGAGGCAATTGAGGCACAAAAAGAAGTTGTTTGATCTAAATTGCTCAAAGTCAGACATGGGCATAGACCCTGGACCGTTGGCCTACCCATCCACAACCTAGGTGACTCCTGCTTGCAGACCAACATTTCATCCTTATATTTAGGGGAAACAGCAGAGGCCTAAGGCTTGGATAGAGAGCCAAGCTGCTGTTTGCTGGATTTGATGGGCATCTTGTTAGTGTAAGGATAGAAATTGGTAGTGCCAAGTTCTAAATCTTTTTGTCTGCGGTGCTGGGGCTTTAAGTTGTTCACAAAGAAAAAGGAAGACAACAAGTGGCACAAAAATAGATGAACGTAACACTCAGAAAACTCTGACATGGAGTTTTCGATGCAGCTGATTTTTTTTTTTAAAGATTAGTTATGGTCCACATCCTGCTTTTAAGTCCATATGGAAGCAGCGGTTCACATTACCATATTGAGGCTGTCATATAGCTGGTCCAATTGCATTGTTAGGTTGGTCAAGTCAGACAACTTAAAATTCTAATTTTATTTTTAATACATAAAACCAAAAATGTCTTTGAGATGTTTGTCTTATGGACTAAATTAGGATAAAACTTGTTTTAAATGCTCATTCTTTAGAGTAGTTCAAGAAGAGCTGAATCAAGGCATCTTGCATAGGCATTTTTGGGAGTTTTCCATCTGATTTTCTGCCCCCCACCCCCCGCATTGTGGAAATAAGACCACCTGTGAAATGGAGCTGTAGCTGTTTACTCAGTTTGTGGACAGAGGTCAGAGGTATCCAAATGCAAGGTTTTGATTTAATGTCTACCATTAAGTCACTAAAATTAAACATGACATTTTCATTAAAAATTGGTGTTTATCTTCTGAATGTTGGCAAGCAAGTTTCCATGTCAAGATTCACTACTGACTTGTTTAAGCAATATTTTGCACTTTAATAAGTAAAAATACAATTTTCTTTACTTAAAATACACAATTTTCAAATGTCAAGCTGTGTTTCCTGGTCATGACTGACCAAAATGCAGCACTGGAGCTGTCTGATGGGTGACTGGCTGATGGAGAGCCATCCCGAGGCAGCCAGCATGAGAAGGTTGCCCAGGCATACTGTGTCTGGGAGCCTGGAGTTGAGTGCATGTGCCTGCTGTGCAGGGGTAACAAGCCCCAAATTGTTCCTGGAAGCCCAGTCTTTGGTGTAGCTGCTGCTGTTTGCAAACTTATCTGTGATCTCCTTCACCTTCCCAAGGCAAGGAGCCATGTTATGACACAAAGACATGAGTGTTAGAGCTGTATCACTGTCACTCAGTGAAATATGTTACGCTCTCTGCTTTTTTTGGTTTGTTGTTTGAGTTTTACTTTTTTGTCTGGGGAGAGAGACCAGCAAATTTAAATCCCAGGACCCTTCCTCTGCCTTAGATGTTCAAGACTGGAGTGCAAAGATGTGTCTCTGTAGCTCTCTCTGACAAATAATACAACCAGGGTTGAGACATGAGAAGAGAGGGCTGTGCTTTGCGTCTGACTAATTTGTGCAAAGCTAATTTGTTTGACATCATTTCTATATGTAAGACTAAGTCTATTTATGTCCTATTGTTATGGCAAGTCCCATGATGAACTGCATTTTATTGACTTCTGCCAGCCATTTGGTGGAGCCCAGCAGCAGGTTTGAATATGAGCACTGTTCTGGGAATCTCTCTTAATAGATACTAATTCAGAATTTAAAGGTTGTGGGGCAACGAATCGTCCTCACATGTGGCAGTGACAGCTTTACGGAACAGGGAGGACCAGGGTGCTTTGGTGCATCTCTGCTTTGTGAGCCAGTCAGCTCAGCAGCCGCCCATCAGGTGAATGAAGCAGGCTGAGATGAGTCACTGGCAGGCAGGGGACAGGGTCAGGGCACCTTGAGTTACGGGTCATCCCACAGAGCTGGAATGTGCATTATTTGGCTACTAGTTTTGTGCTTTTTCCCCTCTTTCAAAGGCTACAGCATCACATGTTCATGTGTGTTTATTGGGGGGATGCTGTTCAGGCTGAGAAATACAAGAAGGGCCCCTAAGCGGCCTTGTCTATGTTTGTGATTTTCAGAAACATAGCATCTAAAGTGTTCATTTGTTGGTCTTTGTAGCTCTGGCACAACACTTGTTGGACATGGGCAGCTTCATTTGCTTTCTGTCTGTAGCAGTGCAAGCTCTGAAGCTTGGCAAGCTGGGATTTATCATAGTTGTAGACGCAGGCAGAGGAGGGAGAGGAGCTGCTGGCAAGGGTGAGAAGGCAGATGCAGCAGGTGGACTTCTGAATGGGACATTGTGTCTGCCCTGCACAGATGAACAGGACATGGGTATGTGCTGGTCTTAATCTTGGCTGCTTTCAGTGACCGTGGCATCACTGATGTCAGCACTGTTAGCATTGATCTGCGAGTACTGAGGATTTCCCTTGCAATGGATGACGTGGGTCTAGAAGAAAAGCTAGCCTGTCTAAGTGGTGTTTTTTTATTTTCAGCAAGGGATATCGTGGAATGCACAATTCCCACTTGATTAGGCGATTGAGCCAAATCTTTTTGTTTGACTTGTGGCTCCACAATGAGAGCAAATCCTTTGATACTTGACAGCTGTAACAGAGCAGTGGCTGTGAAAACCTTCAAGTAGGAGTTTGTGCTAATTTCTCTTGCTGCCTAAATCTCGGAGTAGTGGTGAGACGCAGAGTTGTGAATTTTAAGATAGGTGTGAACAAGAAGATGAAGGCAACCTGAGCCTACAAAAGACACTGTTCTTAATGAACCTGTAAACTCGCTTACTTCCAACCTGATCCTGTAAAACAAGTCAAAAGAAACAGGATTGAGTCTTCCAAGGCAAAACAAAGTTCAAGACCCAGCTTCTTTGTTCCACTGATGGCAGAGTGAGATGTGTGGAAAGTCACAGGAGATGCATATCTCACTGCAGCTGCCTCTGGTTCAGCTGTGTTCTCGTTTCCTGCTTATGATTTTACAGCTGAGCAGCTTGTTGTAGCCCCTGTGTGAGGACGGGCATGTGCAGCTCAGCTTGCATAGCCTTAAACAACAGTTCTTAACTTTCCCTGCCGGATGTGTGGATCCCTGTTAATAGTGCTGGCTTTGGTGGTTGTCTTGCAAACCTCTTTTCAATAGCTCATGGGCTGGTGGTGTAAAGGATCTGATTTTGTCCTGGTCGCCAAGGAGGCAGAAAGTTACCCAGTTACAGCAGTGCCTATAGCTCGCTGTGACCCCTTGTAATTGGGTATCACTTGTACAGTCTCCTGTGTTAAGGCATGCTCTTTTCTCATTTTCCAGTTAAGACTAATTTTATAGCTCTAACTGCCTGTGGATGATCTTTGTGGTGTCTGCTGCCACTCTCAGAGCAGTGCCCTTTCAGGCTGTTGGGGTTTACTGGAGTGAACCGGCACACAGAAATGCAGGCAGGACTGCCAAGGACCTGAAAGACGGGAAATTCTCTTGCCCTTTCCCCTTGCCTGGTTGATACTTCTTTAGTTTTTTGGTGGCACATTCACAACTTCTCATGCGCAAATACATTTGAAAGTTCTCCTCCCTCAGGTACTTCTCGGCCATCTCCTGAATTCCTTCTTCCATCACTAACTACTTTTTACATCAAGATTACAGCAGCAAAAAATGTTCTCTATGGGCTAGGTGCTCCCCTGTGCATGAAAAATGTGTGCAGGAGCCAAGACACACCAGGAGTTTCTTCCTGATTGTTCCCAAGAAGAATGAGGAGTGACACAGGCAAAGGGCATGACCTTGCAGTTCTCCTTGCCTCAGACCTCCTCAGTTCATTTAGGCAGAGGGACGATAGCTCTGTGTGAGGTACCACTATAAACTTGTCCAGTGCGCTCTTGTAATTCAGGTACCATATTGAAACTACAGCCTGGAAAGTCTGTAAAGGGGTATTTATTTAAGGTGATTCCAAGGAGGGTTAGTTTGATCACTTTTTAAACTATTAAGTATTTGCAAAATGTAGCAATTTAAGGCCTCCACTGAGGCTTTTCAAGGGAATTAATCATAAAGTAAGGATGTGTGATTTTTCCCAATTAGCTCTGGCCTAATTCCAAGCCCTGATGCAGGCTATAGTAAAGCATCTGTTGACTTCAACGGATATAGACTTACACTACTTGCACTATCTAAGTCCTCAGATAATTAGGCATTTATGTCTCTTGAGTGCCATGGGATTCTTAAAAGTTCCCATTTTTTGGTAGCGTTTTCTTTAGTGAGAAGTACCATGAGATGCAAGAGGACCAGGGTAAGAGATATAGGCCAACATGCTATTCAGTAACAGCAATGCAAACATAAGCATGCTCTGAATATTACTAGAAGGTTGAAAAACGCTGAGTGGAGGAGAAAACTCGAGGCTACTTGACTGTATTTGGACATGGTGTGAACACAGCCTGTTGAAATCCTGGGTGTTTTTCCATCAGCTTCATTAGGCTTTGGAGCAGGCTGTCAGTGGCTTGTGTTTCCTGTGACACAGGAGAATCTTGGGGCATTTGTCACATTTGGGCCAATTCCGTGTCTCCTGTTCACACAGGTGACATTGTATCAGAACTAGCATTTCTGATTTTAAGCACAGACTTGTGAAGTAACACCTGACAACAGCGGCAATTAGACTTAGCGTGGTTTTACATTATTTTTATACCAGCCGTCCATCAGTTCTTCGTGTCTACCACAGCACTTCTGGAGACTGTGTGCACTATCCACAATTTAAGTGAATTCCAGCTTCTTTCCTTCAATACAAATAGTTGTGTCTATTTGTATTGAAAGAAAACATGATACATAAGCCAAATTCCCATTGTCTTCAAAACTTTTGAATACGTTTAAGAATGTGCATTACTTTGTTATTTGCTAATTCTGTCTTCAGCATTTTAGTTGTCTGCTTCCACACACAGAATTTCTGTTATGCTAATGATATTTTCTGTGATCAATGTGTAGTTGACATGGAACTATATAGTCAAATGTTGACAAAGGTGACCTGTGTGTATGATAGAAAATTGTTAACTTTAATGTGCATACCATACCTTGTGCTGATGCACAGCTGAGGCTCTGACTTCGACGTCAGGTGTTTTGGTAATGTTGAACAGCAAGTTTGTCTTTTATTTCTCATAAAAAACTTCTTTGTTATCCAAGAACCTCATGTTCGCGCAGATCAGTACACGTGCAGAAAGCCCTGCAGAAAACATCCCATTATCCTTGAAAGAGCTCAGTTAGAAAATAAAAAATGCAAACAAACAAAAAACCAAAACCAACCAAACAACAACGAAAAACCAGAACCCAGCTATGAGGGGGAAAGTGTCCCTCCTGAGGCCCATCTGAGTGTGTGGAGTGTGGGCTGGTGCTGTGGCAGGTCTGTATGCAAGAAGATGCAGATCAGGGCCTGCACGTGAAAAGTCCCTCAGCGGACCGTGGCCGTGAGCATTTTTACATGTGTTAGACCGGTTACAGCCTTTGGTGGGTGTGGGGTGGCTTGGCCTGGTCAGGGTGCAGGAGCTTTGCACTCTTATGTCTAAAGATAGTAGTAAGGTATGAAGGTTAAAACAGCACAGACTGAATCACACTCAACAGAGGGGCGCAGGGTGCTGTACATGCAAGAGCATGTGGAGAAGTTCTGGAGTTTATAGGGAAAAGCTTTCAGGGACTGCTTCTGATTAATAACAAGTAATTACTGACTGCAAAGGTAAAACCTCTTCTGTTTCTGGACAGTGGGGAAGTTAGTGGTACTTAGAGGGTTTTCTTCATATTCTGCACAAAATCTTTAGTGCAGTCCTTTCCACAAATTAAATTCCCCCAAAATTTGTGGTCCTATTCAGCATGCAAAATGATCACTTTATAGAAATGACACAGAATTGGTATTCTGTGTGACTTACCGCAAGTAACTGTCGAAAAAATCCAAGCAAAGGTTTCCATATACCACAAGGAATTAGATGGTACAAAAGAAGCTTCCATCTGTTTCAGAAAGCCTGTTATTTTAGAAGCTTGAGCTCAAACATGAGTCCATCTCAAATTGTAAACCTTCTAAATCTCCTGTCTCTTTTGTAAAACAAGCTACCTGAGTAGAAACATGAGCTAAAAGTTTCTTTGGCCTGTGCTACAGGTGAGGAAGCAGCAAGGGGAAAAAACATCACGGGTAGGTTCCCTGGGACCATCATGCACAGGATCTGACTTGTCCCAACCTGCAGAGTAAATAGGCCCAAGGGACCAAGCGGTTGTCACACTTGAATATAATGACCAGACAGTTTTGCCACTCTTAAATCTTTCTCCTTGGTCAGCTTTATATTTTCACTGTCCCGCAGCATGAGTTGGGGCTGTAGCATCAGGAAAAGGAGTCTGGGAGGCAGTCAGTGCTACTCCAGCTCACTGTCCACAAGAGGAAGTAATCTCTGGGCATGAGTCTGGATCGCAGGAGGTACAAGTCTCTGCCTCCACATGTGCATTGGGTAAGTTGCACAGGATGAGCGTGCGTCGGTGCTACCATCAGAGAAGTGTCGAAATAGCTACAGGGATGCCATGAGGATAAAAGTATGACAGACTGTGAAGTACTTCTTAGATGCTGGGGGATGGTAAACCAATAATTAGTCCTTAAGTAACACTTTGCAGGCAGCATTTCAGCAACTGGCTGGAATTACACAGAGACTCCCCTGGCCCATCACACTGTGGAGAAAGTGAATGCTTCTCTGTCTCTTCCTTTGCTTTTGCTGCTTGCCTCCTTTAGCCTTGCCATCCATAAACAGCTGAGGAGAGTTTTGGGTGTTACTGATTTTAATGAAGTGGTTTTAGGAATGTTTTAGTTCTCTGTAGCTCTCATAACACGCTAATAGAGGTTTTTGGCAAGAGTAGTAAAGCAAATTGCTCCCACCCTCTCTTAGCATGCGGTAAGCAGTGTCTATCCTGGCAGCCACGTAACTGAAAGTCTGAATGCAGCGCAGCACCTGGTAAACTGAGAATGTCCTTGTGCAACAAACACCCAGGCCCTTGTGTCCAGCACAGAAGCACAACCCTTTGCCATCTCAGGCTCACTTTGCCCCTGATCACTGCCACCTCATGTAGTTCTTTGGAGCCACTTATTTTTGTGCTGATGGAGAATGTTCTGTCATTGGGGTTGCACATCCTTGCACCATTCGCTTTGTTTTTGATGGCATGCATCAGACTTTCAGGCACTGTCGAACAGACACATTTGTGTTTATCTGTCTACCTCGTGAGGGAAAGGTAAGCAATTTTTATGCTTTAAATGCCTCTCATATCTCACTAAGGGCATTTAGTTAGCTCGTTCCTTAGCTGTAGATAAACTTGTAGTGGGTGTAAGCTACAGTTTCCTCCTGCTTTATCTGCAAAGCAATCTGTGAAGCCCAGCTGAGTTCATAGTACAATACGTAGTGATTTACCTTAGGGCAAGTGATGTCAGGACATCAGACCACGGCCTTTTCCTCATTGTTTTAAATTAAACAGGTTAAGATCAGTTCACTTACAGCAAACTCCTTTTTCAGATGCAGTTCTCTGTATTCAAGTGGTGCTAATGATGGGTTAGAGGTATGAAAAGCAGGCCCAAGATTTCCCACTTTTGATGGCAGCAGGAATGATACCAGAGCAGTCTGTGTCCCCACATCTGTACAGCCAAGGCAGCTCTTACAGCCAGAGCAAAGGCTGCTCTCAGGAGCTCAGAATATGTCAGGAGTGGTCTTTCTTCTGCCCTTCCCCTCGTCTCACCCAAGTGACTGGCGTAAGAGCAGAGGAGAAGAAAATGGGGTCCTGTCTGAGAAGGTTTTGGTGCTTTCAGCATGACTGAAGTTATTCTAGGAATCAGACTGATATGAGACAAATGCTCTATCTTTTTCTTGCTTGTGACACAGCATATGACTCATGTCCTTTTTACCAAAGTCTGGGGGAAGTGTGTTTGCAGGGCAAGGGAAGATGCAGAATGAGAAGGCCAGGAAATGTAGGAAAGCTTATCTCAGTCTCCCTGGAGTTTTGTGCAGGATGAACAAGACTTGCAAATCCAGTCCATTTTTCTGAGACATACTGAGGGCTGCTGGGAAGAAAAATAATTACAAGACCACCAGGTGCCAGGCAATCTTGACTTTATGCACTGCCATCCTACCCACTTGCTCCTCAGAACTGTGATCAGACAAAGCAGCGAATGAAGGTGATGGCCGTAAGGGATTCAACCAGGAGATTGTAGAGGATGGAAATGTGCTGGTGACAAAGAACACATGGTTAAAATGAGCTATGCATCCAGCATTCAGCTGAGAGCAAAGGAAAAAGAAAAGCTATCTTTTAGAGTGGGCCCAGCTAGTAGCCAACGCAGATTGCTACATGCTGAGCATGCTCCTAGAGGAATGGGATTGTTCTGTGAAAGAAGAGCTCACGAAGCTGGGGAAGATGATACAGCCGCAATTCAGGGACAGAGACATAGCTAAGGGGATGTTATGCCCTTCCAGAGAAGCCAGGGCACTAAGCTGTGCCCTATTCACCTTCAGAACTATCTTCAGCAAGGACAGTAAGCCGGACTGGATCAGACAGAAAGCTTTTACTACAGTGCACGGCTTGACTGAGTATCTCTGCATGGGCGAGAGCATCTTGGGTGGGAGGCCATAGAGGTTTTCTAGTCAAGGGACAGAGAAAGGGATGTGGGAGCTGGGGTAAACTAGCTTGGCTCAGAGAAGCATTTAAGTCCTTGGGGACAGTGTTAGGATCTGTGTAAAGTGCAGACCCCAGGGGTTTACCAATAAGTAGCTCTGACTTCGAAGGACACCAGGTAGGTGAGACAAGATCTCTTTTACATGCATCATGTGTCGAGACAATAACAACAGACATTCTTACAAGGACTCTCTCACCTGCCCAAGTAGTATTTAAGTTTGGATCAACTATTATTTCTTGAATGTTTTACCGGCATCTGACCTTATGCTAGCACACCTGTAGCCTGGAGTTATAGTTCTTTAAAGCACTTATTTTGGAGCTAAGGATGTGCTGTCAGACTACTTTGCATCAGTCTGCTCCCATTAGTGGGTTATTCACATTTGGATTAGGAATGACACAATTTTGTGTTTCTATATTTTCCCACACCAAGGGTTCTTACTGTTATTCTTCTCTTAGCTTCCAAGCTGGAGCTTCCCTCCACATGAAGGCACCTAGCACTAGCTACCTAGTCAGTTCAACCCATGCCAACCAAGGTGGGCATGCATGGGCTTTTAATATAGTACTTAGCTGAGGAGGAAATGTCGGCCTCTATCTAACTCTGCTGAGAGGATATGTCTTGAGGTGGACTGCTAAAACATGAGAGATTAGTGTTACAACTTCTCTCTGAAAGGTATTCTTAGATTTATTTGAGAAAATTTACAAGATTATGGACAGATATCTAACTATTAACCATCAGAACACCCTATTTTGCAACACCAAAGGAGTTCACAAGAAAATTTCAGAGAGATTTTTCTGTGTGCATGTGTCTGCAAGTATATGTGTGTGTCACAGTCCTCATTCAGCTGGAGAGGAAGTTTATATGCAAGGGAAAAAAAGCCCCAAACCTATCTCTAGGTAAGATGTAGCAGCAGAAATTCAGAGCAGTGTAATTCCCTTACTTTCTCTACCTGAATGAGAACTACACCATGTAAGCTTATGGAAAATTATCACAACAATCACGTATTATTTCTTTGATTTATAGTTTCCCGGGGAATGTTCAAAAGATCTATCAACAACACAAACAATTTGTAGAAGCCATGAAGTAGAAGCATTGGTATGTACAATTAGAGGCAATACTTGTGTTTAGTAACAGTTGTGCAATGTTACCAGTGAAGTTCTGGTAGAGAGAGACTTATTGCAGATGGGTATGTATCAAACTGGTCTATTGTGAGCTTGCAAATACAGCTGAGGGACTTCTAACAGGATATTTACAAATTGTTAAATATCCTGTTTACAAAAACCATGTAAACAATCGAAGGCCATTGCCCAAAGGCTCCAATGTTGTTTAAATCTACGTAAAAGATAATTCCAACATTTGCAATGCAGTGAGCAACTCTGGTGATACATGACATGGTAATCAGAGTTGCCCCAATGTAATCAAATACACAGAGCAGTGTGCAGTGTGTTGCATAAGAATGCTCTAGGAGAGAGCGGAAAGAGACCTCTTTTTTCATTTAGTTAACCTATGCGCTATTTAAAGTGGTTGATTTGGAAAGATGGGGAATTAGCTTTGTGTACAGCAGCCCTTCCTGGAAATCTCTCTCCTGGTTTGCAAAGGGGAACGTCACAAGAACAAAACAGGAGGAAGGGCTGGGAAAATGGGATGGAGACAAAAGAGCGGGGCTGTGTTCTACATGGGCTTTCACGTCTGGCATGTTTCACCTAAGACAGGCCATCTCCTGGTCTAACTTAGTGGTCTGTGTTTCAGTTGATGTCAGGCTGCTTGTGCGCTTGGCTTTGGCAGGGCAGATCAGTCTGGGTGTGGAGCTGGAATATGCGTGTTATGTATGAAGGGATGACCTCTGCTGTAGGCATACTGCAAGTCGGTGGCCAAAAGTGTCTCGTCCTGAGCATCTAATGTGCATCCTCTATTCATACTCTTACAAAAAAGTAGTTTTTGGGTATACCTATTTTCTTTGAAAGTCCTGCAGAGACACTCTTGTTATTGAGGAGTTTACCTTGATTCAGAGACCTAACTTGTGTTTGGCAGCTTTGGCTAATTGACCCTTATCTACAGCCCTTGTTTTCATGGATGAAGGACAAAGACTCTGACTGCAGGAGCACTGATCAAGAACTGTCAGCCCTAGCTTAGTGCTGTTCTTAATTTAATAACTGGCACCAGTCTAATTAAACCCAGGCCTTGCCTTTGTCCTGTCCCACTTGATTTACATGCATGTGCTCTGAGTGTCATAAAGGAAATCTCCTGCATCTCTTATATAGCATCAAGCTGCAGGAATGAGGATGTGTAGATAACCACACAGAGGAGTTATCCATGGAAGTGTCACAGCCAGCCTGCCAGCACCTCTCCCCCAGGGCATCAAGTTGCAGGTTCCTCTCCTTGTCCCATCTCCCGTGCACACACCAGGTGACCAGCATGCTCCCTACCTGCAGGTGGAGAGTTGGAGATGAGTTCCTGAGGGGTGAACCTAGGCCTTTGCTTCCCGTGGGCAAACCCACAACTCCTTGCTGAGAGTGCAGAGAAACGTGCAGAGGCTAAACACATTCTATTTTGTTTTGCTTTTTAGTCAGGGAGGAATCTAGGCTGCATTCCCGAGACGGGTTGGGGATCAACCAGCTCTGACCAGAAATCTGGGGTCTGTCTCCCTTTTCTGGCGACTGATAGCAGCCAGACCTGCATGTAGGGGAGGAAGAAACAGTGTTGCAGGCAGATAGTTTCCACATGTCCTGGAGCTATCTTTGCCCTTCTCTGGCCCACAGAGGCCTACAGTCTTTCCCCAGGGCTCCCTGTTGGTGCCCCATCCTGTGGCCAAGCTAGCTAATCTTGTTCTTCAGTCTGTGACCTAGGGACTGTCCCTAGGGAGACTGCTTACCTGAGGTAATGTTCAGACCACGGATGGGAGGAGAAGGTGACTAGAAGATGACCTCAGCTCATCTTGGTCATTCCCGAACCAAACCCCACAGGTTCTGCATACTACATGCCTCACAGTTGGCTCTCAGGAGTTGGTGGTACTAACTTCATGGGAGACCAAAAATATGGAGTTCCATAGCAGGCTGGGACCACACAGGAAAAATACAGAATGAGAACATCTTGTTGAGTGTTGCGACCCCAAAGTATTGCTGATCAGCTGCTTTCCCTTCTAGCTACATCTCAACAGACAAAGAGCATGATATGAACAGCCTGGCTCCAAGCTAATGCAAGCCGGAGAGAGTGCCATGGCTTATTTTTGCATGAGTTGTAGGGGAGCTGCATTGTGGACCACAGTGTCCTAGTTTGAAATACGACTGTACTGACGAATTGGGCACCCGTGTTTATAGGTTCCCTGGGGCAGGCTGTCTCATCACCTCTGCATGACAACAGCCAGCACAATAAAGGCCTGATCCTGAATGCCTTTTTTTTGGTCACTTCAGTAATAGTAATGATTAACAGTAATTATAAGAACAGTAATGGGAGTGTCCCATAATGCTAGTGGATGGGGGAATTCCACTAAGTGCATCTGCTCCCATGCCCAGTGCTAGTTACCAGGCCAAACAAATACACCATGGACCTGCGCCTCTTTCCTAGATTTGGCTTCTGGAACGTGTGCTGGCCAGTCTGGTTTCAGGTGAATTGCTGTTTACTCCATCATCCCTAATGACACATTCCTCATGTTAAGGGTGCCCCAGCTCCCCATGCGCATGGCTGGCATGCAGGTGACAGTCACCACTGAATGGCAGCCAAAATGTGGAGTATGCAGACTCCTGCCAAGCACAGGAGCTCTGAGGCTGGGAAATAGCCTGCACATCAACCTTTCCTCCTGTGCTTGACCTGCTTTCAACCTCTTACTCCCTGCAGCAATGAAAGGGGAGAAATATGTTTGCTGAAGGAATTGAAGCCATTGTAGCTGAGGCCTGCATAACCACTCAGCTGATTGATGAAGTTCCTAAATGCAGTGCGTGAGAGGGCAGGGGGCTCTCCTGATCACCTGTGTGCATCACATATTGTTTAGGCTTTAGTGCAGGCCTTAGATGCTGGTCTTGCTCCAGTCCAAGGCAGGTGTTTTCTTCTCTCTGATGGTGGCACTAATATACAGTGTCTTCCTCTTATCTTCCCCATGCTAGCATCAGCTGTCCAGTTGGAAGATACAGGAGAGGGACAGAAAATAGTGGTGGAGACCCCACAGCTGGGGCTGCCTGCTGTGGTGAAAGCCTCACAGGAGCTGGTGAGTGCCTGCTGAGTCACAGCAATCCCTACAGTGGTGGCTCTTGCTGTCCTTTCACTGTCCTGAGACAGATGTCACTCTCAGGGCAGAGCTATTGAGTGGATGTACCACACAGTGGGCCTCCAGCAACATGCTTTCGTGTAATTATTTAAGTTATATTGGCTACCAGACAGGGGTCTAAATGCTGGACCCATGTCTATATCTGGCGAACCTTCACAGAGGGCAGTTATCATATTTGTATGTGTTCTGTCTCCCAGTGGTTAACTCTCATCTTCCTGGAGAATGAAAAATACTGTTGAAGAGATTAGTTTATGAACCTGAAAAAGGTGCTGATGGACAGAACAGCACATAGAACTGATGAGTAAGGAGCTGGTATTCTTCTCCCAGCTCGCTTACAACCTGCCATGTACTGTGGGGAATCCACTTTTCTTCTGCCTTGGTCTTTCTCCTGTTCTTAACAAATCACTTGGAGCAAGGAGAATCAATTACTAGATATACCAGCAGTCATATGGGAGGGACTTGGTTTGATAACACCCTTTACAGGGGTACAAATAAAATGCTTGCACAGGTTTGTTTAGCAGCAAATAAAGGCAGAAGCCATGAAAAGACTCCACAAATGAAAAAAGCTACAAACCCCTTGGAGGTTAAGAAATCACTCTGCATGGAGCACTGAGCTGTAATTAGGAAAGGGAAAACACTAGCTGAGCATTATGAAGCTCTTACTACCAGTGAGATGTGTTAAGCCATTCAGGAGTTGCCCAGGGGAGAGTAGTGGAAATTTCATACAAGCCAGAAGAATGAAGCTTTAAAAACTGCCCTATAGGGAGAAATCCAGCACGAACTGGCAGGCACTTTGAGATGGATGGATATTAGCTGTTTGGTTTTTATTTGAGGGGTGTCTTTCTTTTTTAAATTGCTAGTTAATGCTAACCTAAGAAGTTGGCTAAGAAATCAGTGAATTGGGGGTTTCTTTTTTTTTTAAACAGCAAAATGTCTGTGTTGTCCAGTAGTTTTGACCTCACCCTGCATTTACAGGAAGAGGCATCAACCACTTTGAGCCTCTGGGACAGCAATTTGAACTCTCATAGTTTATAGAAAAGCCTGGTGGTTTTAAGAACATCTGACCTAATTCATCCCTCACACACGTGACAGATTTGAAGCTGACCTTTATATGGAGTAAGTTCAGCTCCAGGTTTTTTCTTACTCCATTTCCTCCAGACTCTCTCATCTATGCATCCTTCTTAGGGCATTTGTGCTCATATGTGAGACCCATGCTTTTTACCATTTAAGATTTTCATTCTTAATATGAATCTTCTGTAGCTCAAATGAAAATGCTGTCAAGTGAGCTGTATTCCAATTAGGTGCCTTAACTTTTGAGAGTACTTCTTGAGGGTCTATCATGTTGTGCAATGAAAGCTTGCTGCATGTAAAAATTTCACTTACACGTGTACCTGAGTATGCAGTCGTGCTATTCTTGAAAATGGCAGCTGATTTCCTAGGAATTTATGAAAATGCTGCTTTGTGTGTGTGTGCAACAGCACCAAGTACTTCAGTGCAAGACTAGCAATGATTTTCTTCTAGTTTCAAGAATACTTTCTAATTAAAAAAAAAAAATTATTTTGTTAGGGATTGGAAGGGACCTTTGGAAATAGGTCTTCTTTGGAAATAGGTCTTCTTCTCAATAGGCAAAACCAATGCAGATCCATCCTCAGAATGGCAGTGCATAAAACTAGATGCAAGTCCTACAGAAAGCAGCTGACGTAAGTGGTATAGTCACCTGTGATTTATGCATTTAATGATGTAGACACATGTACATAAAGTGACAGTTCATTGCTGTGAACCTGTGTATTCTACGGCACATCACCATGAGGAAAAAGTATTTTCGGGCACAGAAAAGTGTACCTTTAACCTGTATTTTTTCCTGTCAATGTTGAAAAGGGTATGTTGTTCATAGAAAATCTTCTGTGTCATGGATCATAGATAAACTAATAGACAAAGCTCAATCCATACCCTGGAAATAATCACTGCTGTGAATCTGCTGCTTTTTCTGAAAATGAGAGATGAATATTTGTGACATTGAAAGAGGATTAAGTACAACATGGACTTGAGTTGAGCCCATATATTTTGTAAATAGAGATTATCTTTAAAGATGGTTGTTAAACCATTGCAAGGTAATAAAAGCAAGTAAGTCTTTTGCACAAGTTCTCTAGGTATTTCCTCATATACTTGTGACACTTTGTAAAAAAGAAAATCCTGAAGTGTCAAAGCATTCAGGGGGCTACTTGCTGGTCTGATGCCAAGTGGCATAAATCAATCGACTTGACTTGGGTGTGTCAGTTCACCCCAGCTGAAATTGAGGCCAGTAGCTGCAATACGCCTGTGATGTTCTGTTGCCCAATCAGCGCTACCTCTCAGCATTGTGCAGGCATGTCACTCCATGTGCACATCTGTGGGATGCCATGAATCTGCCTTACCATGAGCCTACCAGTACAGGAAGGCACTAGTCAGTGTGAACAGCCTCTTGGAAAACTGGCTCTTAGGGTGTGTATCAGCTTTTATTCAAAGAGGCAGCCTCCACGTGGAGGATGGTGAAAGCCACAAGTGGGGATGCCAGGTGTGGAATCACATGCCAGGAGACAAAGAACATGACAGAAAGATGAAACAAAGATGTATGTGTGATATGTGTTTTCCATATATTCACATCTGAAAGGAAATTCCAGTGAATTGCTCCAATTGTGTCAGCGTTACTTGGTATCTGGATACTGGTACAAGACTATAATTAAATGCTCTCTTTCAGAGGATAAATCATGCTAGAATTTAAGGGTGAAATTAATAATTAAGTGGAAGTTCAGCAGTGATGCTGCTTTTTAAGGCATCTGTATGCCCACACAAAGAAACGCTTTAGTAATCATTGCAATTCCTTCCTTTACTCATTGTGATACCTGGAAGAGCAGACAATAACATTCTTAATAAAGGGGATCAGCCCAAATAAAAGAAGCAATTAAAACAGTCATGTGGCATCAAAAAAGTTACCATCTGCTCACCTTAAAGCAATATACTGATTGCATGGGAGTGAGCCATGACCCTAATGCTAGAAAGAGCGAAAAAGGAACTTGGAAAAAGATTGCAGCTCTATGTCCCACCTACTTGTGGAGTACAAAATTCTGAATGCTACTTTCAGACTGATCTTTATTACATTTATCTGCCAACTTTCATATAATTTGGATAATTAACAAATTGTGCTGACATACAATTCTATACTCACACATTGCTTTTTAAAATTTCAGCACTTCCATGCTTCTGTAAACCTAGGGGAAATGCTCCCAGAATAAGGAGTGTGACTTGTAAATACTAGATCTATTCCAGCTCCCTGAATTACTGTTTGTAACTCAGAACCGGAGTCTGAACATGGAGGTGTTGTATATTGTACTCTGCAGTATCTTCTATAATTCTTTTGTATCAATAACTGCTTATAAAAAGGAGAAACTATGGATACTTGAGTCATCAGCCATTAAACTTGCACCTGACTGTCAATACTCAAATTCCTTACACTGTGAGGTAGGCTTATCAGTTCTGCAGTAAGTTGTGTTTCACCTTGTCTTTTTTGACAATGGAAAGCAGTAAGAAATAGGGAAAAATTTCTTTTTCTTTAAAAGGAAAAGAAATCACCATTGTTGAGCAGCTTGTTTAGGTAAAACATACTTTATGTTTCAGGCAAATCCATACAGTAGGGATTTTTGGGGTGGGGTGTCCCTCTGATGATGGGATGTAGGTGCCAAATAAGGCCTTGCCTAATGTAGCAATAGCATGATGTACTTCATCAAGATGCTTGAAAGGAATTTTTTCAAAAAGAACTGAAGGACTGGCTGGTACCAAGAACTGCCCATTCCAGTGGACTGTGACAAGGCCAAGAACTGGAGGGGCAATGTGGTGTAAGCACCCCTGACCTCGAGACCATCACAGCCAGTCCCTGTGCTGGGTAAGGTGCTGGCATTCCTGTGGTCTGTGCTGTAACTTAATGGACCGTTTCATTTCTGCCTCTAGCGCTGAGCCTCCCTGGCAGCGATGTGTGTGCCGAGGGTCATTTCAGAAATGCCAGGAGATAGGAGATTAGGGAAGGCAGAAGGTTTATGGCTGCCCACCCTGAAATGTTTTCTAAACTGTGGTTTATGCACAGGCACTGGTCATGGCTGCGCAATGTCCCCACAGTCCTTCCTGCACACATTGTTATACCTTGCAGTGATGAATTGAGGGCAAGGAGAAGGCAGCAGTGCTGAGGCTGTGTAGTCATCTGTGGGCATGGGCACCTTGGTAAGATTGCTCAGGGGGGACCTGTGTGCTATTTGCAGTAACACTTGCTCATATAAAGAACATCAAGTATATGTGGATAACAGCCACCAGACAGATAGCTCAGGCAGTACTGTGTCTGGCCAGGCCCCCCGTTCCTACCAAAGGCCTTGGGCAGCCGGGCTGGGGTGCAGCCTCTTGCCCGCTGTCGGGGCATAACCCCAGGTGCGGGGGGCCAGGAGGGCGCCTGCCCCGCCTGCACCTCCCCCCCAGACTCCCCGGGGGTGGCACTGCTGGGCTCGGCTCAGCCCGCCCGGGGGTGGCCGGGCAGGAAGCGAGGAGGCCGTGGCCGGGCACCTGCCCCGAGCCGAGACGGGGTTTCATCACCGGCCAGCGCCGCCCCGCCTCTCCCGCCGGCTCATAAAGGTTCGGGGCGGCGCGGCCGGCACCCACACCGCTCCCGCAGCGCCGCCGCTCCTGTCGCAGCCGGCTGCCGTCTCCTTCTCCCGTTCCTTCTTCTCCTGTCCCCGGGGACGCCAGGGCGATGGACGCCGGCTGTCTGCGGGCCCGCAGCCTGCTGCCCTTCCTCGGTGAGTATCGCCGCCGTGCCCATCGCGGGTCGGGGAGCCCTGGCAAGCCTCTGTGCCCGGCTTCGACGGACAGCCGGCTTCTCGGACCGGTAGGGGCTGGGAAGGGCTGGGGTGTTCCCTCGCCGTTGGAAGATCTCTGGCAAAATGTAAGGCTTGGCTTGTCTGAAGGCAAAGCAGATGCGTTTGTTCTCTGAGATGAAGTCAGGGGCAAGGATAGGGGTACCAGGGTGGCTGTGTGAGTAGAAGAATGGAGTATATGGGTCTTACTCTGTGTTGTGCTGTAACAGGACATTTTGTTGCTTGTGTGATGGCCCAGATATGTCCTGTGACTGAGTAAACGTGAATGCTCATTCCTGTTCTCTCCAACTCTGCTCACTGTCTGACTTGCTAAAGGCAGTGGAGTCTGTTCTCTGTCACCTTGTCCTATCTTGTTTCTAGTCCTGTCCTGCTGCTTTCACCTACCCAGGCCGTGCTCTGGGTGAACTCAGCAGGTGAATCTCCATGGCAGCAGAGACTTCCTTATGGTAACAAAGCAGGTTGTGGCCTCCTTCTGCTTGATGCTTCTCCACCTTCTCCTTGTGAGCGTGTTACTCCATTGCATGACATCAGCTGCCTGAAAATCCAAGGTGAACGCATGTATCCTTAGAGTGTCGGGAGTCCTGAAGCCTGGGTACGTGGTAAAGTAACAACTGATCCTTGCCACACACCTTCACTGGATGCCATCAGTGATTGCCGAGAGCTGACCCTTTGAGGCAAATCGAACTCTGTGGCCAGCAAACGTTTGAGGCAGGACCAAGACTTGGAGTACTCGCATGCTGCATTAATGACAAAGCACATTCTTACAATCATGATGTTGGGCTCAGGGTCGCAGTTAATGGGTAAGCTCAATTCCCAAGACTTCTCTTGTGAGGCAGATGTTCCAGCATCTTCTAAGCCCGCTGAAGCATGAGTTTCTTTCTTTCATCTTGGCCAGGTATTTCCATAATAGCTTATGGATCAGCTGCTGCACAGCATCTTACTTGCCAGGACGATGGGTTAAACATCTAGTAGGCTGTGACTCAGCCATGCTTTGCACAAAACTGGCACTGAAAGGAACTGGTATGTCTTCGTGGGTTTGTATACGGATATATTTCTTTCCAGGGCAGGCACAAAATAAAGGATAGGTTAGTCATAGTCAGATGGCATCATAATGAGTAGTACAAGTACTTTTCTGGTTTTCCCTCCCAGGTCAGCAGTGTCAGCAGAACTTAGTGCCACTGGCAGAAGCTGCGAAGACTGTCTGTAGCTGGTGTTATGCCAGACTTTAGGAGGTTAACTGCTGAACTGCTGAAGCCTAACTGAAGTGACAGTTGTCAGCTTCATATCCTGGGCATGCAGTGGGAGAGAGCTGTTGCTCATGCCCTGCCTTTTCCAGGAGTTACTGCAGGAGCCCTGGCACTGGTCTCCTTGCAGTCGCTGTAATGCCCGCTCAGTGGGGAAGCCTCGAATCTCCAGACTAACTGGACAGTTTCAGAAGCTGCCGACCTTATGTTTTCCTGTGCCACATTTGCAGGGCTTTCCTGGCTAACCCTGCGTTTCTGAAATCCTCACTTAGTCTTTATTGTCAAAGGTGCTTGCTTTGGGATGGCCTGCAAACTTCTGTGGATGGTTAGGGACATTAGCAGCAGAGAGATATGGAAGGCGATGCACCACAGTTAAATGGTGGTAGTAGTGATGCTTGCAAAGCTAATAGGACACACTGGCTACCTTCCATATTTCCTGCTTAGCCTACCCAGAGAAGGCCTTTGACAGTCAGACATGCTCTGGGTGTCCAAAATCAGGTGACAGCAGATCCAGCTTGATCTGTCTCTAGAGTAAAAATGGGCTGAAATCCTCCAGGTGCGTATCAGCTGGACATCTCTGAACTTGGCATTGCTTTGGAAGTGCAACCCACGTGGGAAGTGTAGACGCTACCTCTGTGACAGAGAGATCACAGAGATGCCAAATGTAAAGTAGAATCATGGGATTTTCTTCAGGTGAGTTAGTGTAAGACTAGTGATCTTGGTGACAGGCAAAGCCAACTAAAATGATTGACCTCTCAGAAACCTAACAGTTCCCCTTTAAAATAGGTGTAAATCTTGCAAAGGAACTAGGTTTCCTTTACATGTATCCTGTATGTGCACCCTTCATCCTTAGCAGTCATCCTGTAACTGGAAACTATAGCTGGCTTTCAGTGGATGAACAGATAATTAGCCCTTGTATGTCATCTCTGACGAAGGCTGCAGGAAGCAAAGGCAGCCAGTCTCTTTCCCTCATTTTCCTTTCATCCTTCATGGAAGGACCAGTAAACAGCAGCAATATTCATGTTCCAGTAATTGTTACTGCTGTCAGCATTAACCTTACTTTAATACCTGCAATACCAGACTGTCTCATATCTGTATGCTAGCGGTGTGGCAATAAGTGTAGGACTCATGTTCCTGCAAGGCACGCATGAGTATCCACCATCTCATTACTCTTATCTTGTACCCTGTAGCATACTTGCCTAGTGAACAGCAAAGGAATAAAAATACAACTGCCTCTCCCAGGTCCCATGTTTGGTATATGTTATCTGATAATTATGCTGGGAAAGGCTTTTCTTGGCCATTGCGCTGTGTGGATCCCTTATCCACCCACAGGATCCCCCTCCCGTTGATGTCAGAGGAGAAAAATGTGTATGGGGGAAAAGGGCAAAATATGACAGTGGAGAGCAGGAAGAACTTTGCCCGAACACAGAAAATACTGCTTGGTGTCAGCAAATATCCACACCTGCAGTCCACCTTTTCCAGTCCATGTGTGTCTGCACTCAGGTGGCGGAGGCTATCAGTTGTTGCACATGGCTGGAATGGGGCAAGCCTTTGTTCTGTGTCGTAGGAGGAGGTGCATTTTAATTTGTCCCTCCCAGGTGTTTGAGTTTTGGCCTTTCCTCTAGGTGCAAAGCAGTGCCATTTTCTGGAGCAAAGAGAAAAGCTGGCCCATCTCTTTCCTATACCTAGATTTGAGTTTCTGAAATGCAAAAGCGGGGTTCTGGTAACTCTTAATCTGGGAACTTTAGATTAAAAAGTAACTGCTCAGATTATACTCAGATCAACGAAGTATGCAAGCTGAAACAGAAATACGTAGGCTAAAAGAGATCATCACCTGGCTTAATGCATCTACTTAATCAAGTACGATAGAGGTAAATGTCTCAGGTACCTTAAGCATATTTTACCTTATGTTCATTACCGTCATGTGGCCCCCAGACCAATCTTGCCAGAGCACATCATGTGGAGATGATAGTGGCAGTTTTTGGGGAACAGGAGGGAGCGTCAGGTCACTGACTCCCACTAGTCTCAGGATTTCAGCATCCTTCCTTTCAATGACATGGCATCACTTCATGGGCCAGAGCTGTCCCGTGCCACAGCTGCTCCCTGCCAAGGGAGCAGTTTAGTCCATGAAGCACTCCTGAAATGTCCCTCTAGTTCCTGGGAAGAAGGACTGACAAGTAAATCTTTTTTTCTCAGTGTCATTTGGGACACAGGGTCCCTGGCTGAAGCTCAAAGCCCACCATTCTGGCAGTAAATGAACTGCCATTATCTGTCTGCTGATGGTCTCATCCTTCAGACGCTTAAACTTTCTGTCATGGCGAGTCAAATTGGCCTCAAAGAAGTGTTAAACTTCTCCTGATGAAATCTATAGTGAGCACAGTGCTGTTTAAAAAAAAATCCCTCCCTGAAAGTAAACTTGCTGGTCCTGTCCCATTGGAGTGACAGGCAGGTCCTGCTGAGTCATGCTAGCAGGGGCAGATGTATCCAGCTTAGTCTCCTGTACAAGTTGAGATGCTGGCATCATTGGTCTGCTACCATGGCTCTCACTTTGGCCAACATAGACTTTGTCCTTTCTTCTAAAGCTTGGTGGAAACCTGGCTAATTAGCTTTGCAAGGAATGTAGTGGGGAGGGAGGTAAGGAGAAGGAATGGTGGTTTTAAAGAAATACAACCAACCCCTGTTCATCTAAGGTCGATATTCCTGCTGTTCTTGTATCTAACTGGAATAAAGCTTTAAGGAAGCCTTACTAATTGTCCAGAAATAGATGAGCTGCCAGAAATCCATAAACCACTACTAGATTGAACACTGAGATGTAACAAAACTTTCTAATAACTGGAGTTGAATTAGAGTGATCAAGAAATTATGAAGCCACACTCCCTCCATTAGGCATGCAGGACCTGACAAGTTAATACAGGCAAACAGCCCAAAGACACAAATTACAGACTTCTGTGGAATGGAGCTGATGACTAAGCAGTTCATGAGCAGGTTAGTTTGTGACCGCAGTAGGAGTGTTAGCCAAGTGGATTTTATGGCCAGCTGGAGCAAACATGGACAGTTCCTCATGGGCTACCCATGGAGCTACAAGTACTTGTGCTGGCATGGGAGTGTTCATTCAACTAGTAGGATGCCTGAAAGCTGTGTCGGTGCAGCACCATACAGCCCAAAAGACATCAAAATGCTTTATAAGCTTGGATCTCTGAAAGAAGGGAAGGAGTGCCCTTGCTCCCCAAGGAAATGCAGCTGCTGCTCCGGTAGCTGAAATCCTCAGCCTGCATGGTCCAGTGTCCTATTATGTCTGGTAGCCACATCAAACCTGGTGAGCTGCAGTTCTTTCTTTACTGCAGATGGTGAAAGGAGGACAGAAATGTACCTGTTTTCTTCTGGGGTTCTCCTGAAAATAAGTAACAATGGCCCAGGATCTGTAAAGTGGTCAGTAACCTCTCCAACCCAGTGACCAGATGAAGAGGGTTTGGTATCTCACGTGAGATGCGTCTGAAAGTGCCTTGTTTTAACTGAATAACTCCAGCACGAGAGTATTAGTTCAGGAACTGCCCAGCCTTTCAAGCTGGGATCAGCAGCCAGAAGGCTGAGGAAGAGCAGCTTTTATGTTAAGCCTACCTCGAGCAGTATATGGTCTCTGAAGCCAGGAGGAGTTAAGCCTGGCTCAGTACTGACCTGGTGTGCTGAGTCACCAGCCGCTGCTGACTTGCTGAGTCCTAGGAAATCCTCTCTCCGTGGACTGTTGTGACTCAAGGACATCTTGATTTTGATCACCAAACAAACTCCTCCTGCAATGAATGCTTGTCACACCTAATTGTGGAAACCTGGCTGTGTCCCTTGCACAGCTGTTATGTCAGACTAGTCAGAAACCAAACATAATCAGAGTTGGACTAATTTCTGCCTCTCCTATTGACCTGTGTAATCTTTCCAAGCCTGTTCCTGCCCAGTTTCACTCAGGGCATGGGTGAGAGGTGGTCACAGACACCGAGTTTCTGTTTATATCTGTTCTACATTAAATGTTTGGATTTCAGATATGTTTCTTTGTGATGCCTTATATAATACAGGCAGCAGATCTCTCAGACCTACATTTTTTCAGCTTACAACACTAGGTTTTTCTGATATAGATAAAAAGCTTCTGTTCTTGTGTTAACTTAATGAGTACACCATCTGAAATACTTAACTATGCTTGAAAAGCATCCAGTTTTAACTCTTCTTTTTATTCTCTTGTAGGTTACCTATTACAAGCAGTCCTGGGCACAACAGTGATCCCACTATGTGGGCCTGGTGAAATGGAGAACTGCACAACAGCACTAAGTAAGTGTACTTACACAGCTTGCTTTGTAAATAGCAAGTCTTTGCTTCCCATCTTTCTTGGGCTGGTGGCTTCACTGAGGTGGCCTTGGAAATAGTTTTCCTGTTGAGCAACATCGCCAACATTCTGCCAAGCACTCAGTGTTGTTGAACAAGAACTATTTTTAAGCTTGCATTTCCTTTAATATTACTTATTTAACAGAAGAGCTCTGCCTTCAGCGAGAACTCTGCTTTAAAAGCAAAAATAGCTTACATGGAACTCCCAAAGGAAAAGTCAGTATAACTCTGGCCTGGGAAAATCCTCTCCCTATTCAGAAGGCTCACCTGCTTTAATGCCTATGACATTGGAGGTCTCTTGATAGCGAGACTGTTAGTCTTACTTATAAAGCTTGTACCTTGTTTGGGAAATACAAAGGGAAAATAAGGCTGGCAAGACACTAACAAAATCTCCTTACAGTCCGGACAGAAGACAGTCCACGTGTGGCCCAAGTTGGGATAGCAAGATGCAAGCCCGAAATGAAGGACTACTGCTTCCACGGACAGTGCGTGTACATAGTGGATCTGGATGAGCACTATTGCAGGTATGGACAGGGAGGCAGGCTTGGAGATGAACTTTACATGGCCTTTGATCTTGTTGTTGTTGGCACTTAGCTGGAACACCAATCCAGCAAAGCATTTAAATGCTCACAAGAACTCAAAGAGGAGCAGTATATCTATAATACACCTCTGCTGCATTTAAACAAGTGTTAAGGACATGTGCTGGCTCCAGTGAAACCTAAGAGAGTCTTAGATGCCTGAAATTAGAAAGCAACCCAACTTAAACTTGGGACACTCATTCTGATGTGTTTCCCTGTTCATCTGTTTTTACAGTAGAGTGAAATCTAGACCTCAGGCAAAGCAGCAAGGTCTCTCCTTTGATTCAGCCTGCAAAATAAAGACCCTCTAGGCCAAGGGTGTCAAACTCATTTTCACCAGGGGCCACATCAGCCTCCCGGCTGCCTTCAAGGGGCCAAATGTAATTTTAGGACTGTATAAATGTAACTAATCCTACAGTTTTACAGTCCTAAAATTACATTCGGCCCTTTGAAGGCAACCGGGAGGCTGATGTGGCCTCTGGTGAAAATGAGTTTGACAGCCCTGTTCTAGGCATTTTTAAGGGTATTCCTTATTGAAGAATTTGCAGCCATTTCTAGGACTACATGGGCTTGAGTAACATGAGTTCAAATTGCTTGTCCCTGGAGGAACAGCAGGCCAGCAGTATGGCATGCTTTATGGACTGTTGGAATGTAACCCCATGGTGATGTCTCTAGTTCTGTGTCTCTTTTCCTCAGGTGTGATGTTGGCTTCTCTGGTGTCCGATGTGTGCATTCAGAACTTGTCAGACAACCCCTCAGTAAGGAGTATGTGGCACTGACAGTTATCGTCGTTCTGCTTTTCCTTGCTGCCATCTCTATTGCAAGCTACTACATCTGCAGAAGGTAAGAAAAGTTTTCTTCAAGGCTCAGGAAGGGGAGTTAGATGCATGTGTAGTAAGATGTCCGCTGAGTGTCTCCAGATAGATAGGGATACCTACACCTACTTGACGGCATGGAGGTAGTTTGATGTACAGATGTCCTGCTAGCCTGCACTTAGTGAAGTGTTCAAAAAAGGATGTATGCTGACGGCATAGCATACCCCAAACTCCAGGCTAGGTATAATAACAGTACCCTCAGATGCCTTTGAACCCTAATGGAAGACTGTATAAGTTAGTTCACATCTGTCTTTTTAGAGGGTGTGTTGAGGTAATGGAGAGAGTGGACAAGGAACAGGAAAATTCCAGTTCCTTTTCTTGGTAATGTTATTTCCCCAGTCATCAGGCGTTGGAAAACAACTGGATTAATGTTAGGTAATTGGTTTATCTGCCATGTTATTGTGGTTACTGTAATATCATGAGCATTGACTTATCAGCTTTAGCATGGGTGACAGTAGTCTTCTGCATTAAGACCCACAAGCAGCAGGAGTTGTTCTTCATGCTAATAACTAATTGCTGTTAGAGAGCCAGGAAGGTGGAACAACCCCCAGAGGGAAAGCTCAGCTTCACAGATCTGATAGATAGATGGTAACCACCATAATTCCTCTTTCCTGTCTGAAGACTTGATGGTGTGTCATCTCAAACACAAGATGGCCTGTTTGGTTAGGGTACTCAGCCCCATTGCAGGGAAGGATCCAGCAGGATTTTCCAAAGACAAACCTAGTACCAGCAGCAGGACTTTAATGCAGATGTGAAATCTTCAGTGAAGAGTTGAGAAATGAGATTCTGCATGCACGTTATCTCAGACCTGGAAATGAGCACAGACAAAGCCTAGCTGCTAGAGATTTAAAACCAACATGAGTAGGTCATAGAGCTTTTTTTTGTTTGTTTTTCTTCCTTCACCCCTCCACTCCCTCCCTTCACTCCCCAAAATGCCATTTGGAGCAACTGGCTTTTCAGAACTCATACTTTTCTTCTTTACTTCAAGGTACCGAAGAAAGAAGAGGCAAATGAACACCAGTGAGTACAAGGAAGTTGGTGCCCTGTAGAAGAAATGGTGGCATCTGTACAGTGTTCTGTTCATCCAGATGAACTCAGTCACTTTCCATCTATTTAAATGTTATTTTTATTAACAATATTTACAATATTTATATCCTTTTAAAAATTTCAGTTGTTTGGTGATCCAATCAGTATAGGTCAAGCATTTTATTTTCAGTGTTTTATTTTTTTATTAAATAATATTTCCTAATGAGAACCCTACCTAAGTGGTTCTGTGGGATAGAGATATATTTTTATAAAAGCTCCTCTTCTTACTCTGAAGAGTAATTTTATATTTATTCTTGTGAATATGCTCAAAACAATTTTACTCCTTGAAATAGAAGTTCTAGACAAAGTCAAAATGTCTGTGTGGTTTGATTGAAGTGAAACTTGATGTGGCTTGGCTGAGCTTGAAGACCCAGCAGTTATTTTTTGAGAGAGAATCCATGATATCGTTAATAATACATATAAATGCATCTTAATTCCAATGAACACAAGATATTAGCTGGCGTAATTGGAGGAAGACATAAAGGAGGAAAGAGCACAGCTCCTACTGCAGCCTGTCCAACCTGGACTGCATGACAGCAACATGGATCTGGGCTCACATGTACACATGGGAAAGTTGTGCTGGGTATATTTTGGATTACAGCAGGGAGGTGTCAGTACAAGTTGGTTGGTGTCTGCAGCTGAACACAGTAGCATGACAGCTCAGGGTTATGAGTGTCACCACAGGAAGAGAGCTCCCTGGGAACCAGTACCAGCACTGGAATCCTCCCCATTGCGTTTCTGCCATAGTATCCATCATACAGCTGGGAGCAGGGAAAAAGGAAAGTTTTTCAGTTTGGGCTTAATGTAGATTATCTTGTTGACCTAAAATAATGATAGAAAAGCCCACTGGGTTTAGCTGCACCTCAAGTGTGGCTGCTTATGAACAGGAAGACTCCTGCAGCATCTGATTCAGCCCTGTTAATCCCATCACTTCTGACACTTTCAGATGTTAGAGAAAGCACAACCTTTACATCATTCCTGGCCTTTGCCAGAGGTCCATGTGAGCTGCGTCAGCCTGCGTTGGTTGGTGTTTGTGGGTGCGAGACCTGTGATGTCTTGACCTATGCAACGGGATCTTTGTAAAGAAAAGTGGTGGGACCTGAGCCATCACAACGTGAGAGTACTATTTCAGAAGCTCTCAGTCAGCCGGAGGCCCTTGTGGAGGAATAAACTGGCTCTTTCCCTGTCTTCTTAAACTGCCCTCCTGTCTTAGATGCTCTTGAGATAAACAAATGAGAGGGGGGGGATCTTATTTCCAAAAGTGACTTCCCTTGCTTTTCTGCTACATGTTGTCCAGTAAAAATTTTCAGCTGAGCTTGTAGGTAACAGTGCTTAAATCTGCCTTGCATCAGCCTGTAGAGTAAAGCCTGTCTGTGAGCTGCCACGAAAGGGGACCTGTCAGCTTGTCCCTGCAGCTGCGCAGCAATCTGGCTGAAGGAGGCTGGTTGTGACAAATCGTTTGGCCAGCAGCGATCTTTGGGAATGTAGCTGTCAGTCTTCTGTCTGGAAAACAGAGGGGCTGTGAATGGGAACCGAGGAGGCTCCCTGCAGTTAGGGCAGGGAGGCAAGGTGGGAAAGGTGTCCTTAAGTGCTCTGCCCTGGCCATGTGGCCGCTTGCTTTGGAAAAGCTGAGTCACATGAAATGATAGCTCTGCTTCTTTCCTGGCTTGATACTCATTTCCTGACTTGGACTTACTTTTCTTGCTATCTTTCCTCTAACAAGTATGAACCACAGCAAAGTTGTGGTCAGGCAGACCTGAATGTGATGAAATAGCTCTGCCCAAAATTTTCCAGTTTGATGTAGAGGTAGGAAGGAGCCCCTTTCCATGCCCTTATGGCTGCAGGCAAGCTGGCTCTTGCTGTTTGGTTTGAGATGAATCACAGAACAGCCTGTGTTGATCTGACTGGGGGATATCTTGTCTATCTTTTTCAAACACTGGGTTATGCTGTAGGGTTATGCTGGATGTGCTGAGTCTGTGCAGATGGCCTTCTGCCGTCTTCTGAGATAAGTGCTCATTTTTGGCAGTGCTACAGACCAGTAGTTATCCAGCCTTTGGTGCAGGTCGTTCAATGTCTAAGATGGGTCTGCATGGTACAAATTTTTCCTTGGTCTGCCTGATCCTTTGTGTCTCCCTTTGACATCTAGTTAGAAGGGGATTGTTGGTCATTCACGGTTAACTGGGTTATTCTGTGTCACAGTGCCCTTATTAGCTGCGCTTCAGCTTTTTCCATCCTTTCTCATTCTCCTGTAATCCAGTTGTCACACAGGAACTTGTTCTACCAGGCAACTGGTGACGGCTAATGGCAACCACAGCCACAGCCTCGTTGCTAGTGCAGCCTTTCCCAGTGGGAAGATCGGGCAAAAATCCATTCTCGCTGTGACCCACTTAGGATACATGGTGACACATCTTTATTTCTGCCTCAGGCCTTCCTGCCTGCCTCTGAACTGCTCTGGCTGGTCTCTGTTCATCCTCCAGAAACTTTTCCTGGACTCCCTGGAGAGATGCAGCCCAGAGGCACATGGAGCCCAGCCACACTTTTGCTCTGACTCTCACACGCTGCCCTTGCCACTCCTCTGCTTCACTGGGCAGGAGCATCGCAAAAGGGGTCTTGGTTCTCTCACCTCATCTTTTGTCAATGATGACACCATGTGTTTGAGGTCCCATTACTAGAGCTCCAGTGGCTAAAAGGCTTCATACTCTACCCCTGCCCCACTTACTGCCAGTCCCTCTGGACCTGAACAGCCATAGTAGCTGAGGATGCATCTTTCTGATGCAGCGCATGGGCTCCACGTACCCATTGCTGCACTTACAGAAGCTTTAAGTTGCAGCAATAGTGACAGCCTGGGTATTATCATGCCTTTAGTTCTCTGGCTCTGGCAAATCCAAGAGGATAGTCCACTTCCAGGCTTGAGCAGGATTATTGGGCTTTTTTTCTACCTGTCTTAGCTTTTAGCCGACTGTCTTACTTTGGTTTGGGCTTTCTCCACCTGTCCTGTTGCTCATCTTGCTCCCTGCTCATAACAGCCCTTCTAGACCCTGTATTTTTCTCACTCCTGCACCTGATTGAGCAACTGAAAAGCTTGGGGCCACATACCAGCCTGCCACCTCAACAGCTTGTGCCGTCTGGAGGTAGATTGCCAGTGCAGCAACCACACAGACGGGTCCTGATGACACACCCCAAATAATTTGTCTCAGAGAGTGAACCTCCCTCATTCTTTCCACGGTTTCTGCTGGCACCACCTCCATCCCTCTGGTGCAGCTCTTTCCTGTCTGCCACCACCCACTGTCAAGAGTCACCTTTGGCTGTAACTCTCCGCTGGTGAGAGCACCTGTGATGTGCCTCTGAGGTTGCCTGTGTCTTCTGTACCAAATGGTTTTGCCTCCTGCATGAGTGTTGCAGATTCCCATCAGAGAAGTTCTACCATGTCCATGTCAAACTGCACCATGGCAGAGTAGGTGCATGTAACAGGCAGGGACAGGGACTAGAGACAGGTACTGGAGACACCCACCTGATACCGCAGCCATCTATGTGTCCTCAGGGCTGCTGGTGGATCGCTCTGCAGATTTTCTGCCTGGGACACATTTACTGGTGGCTCTCTGGAGGACTGAGCAACCCCAGCTCCCACCAGTGGCAGCAGTTTGACATCTCCCTGTGGTTTCAAAACTTACCCCATCCCAGACCTGCCCGACGGGAGCCCTGCTGTGTGGTTCTTGCCCACACGTCTGTATATTTTATCTGAAACCCATTTCAGACTCTTGGGATTCAGGCAAAAAACTGATGCTTGCTTTCAAGCCTGGGGCTGTTGGACCTAGAAGCAATGGCAACAACTCCTTCCTTGGTGTTTTTTGGAAGGATGGTGCTTTTTTGAACTAAGGCTTACTGTAAACTCTCTGAAATGCTATGCTTTTGTGCAAATGCTACTGGTGTTAATATTTCCCCTGGTCACAACCTATCTGATGTTTTTTGAGAGATCATTAGAAGAAAAATCTTTCCAAAAGCAGCAGCCAGCTGCAAAGCTGCCAAGAGATCAGAGTGGGAGTAGTCACAGTTAACTTCAGCTATCCATCACTTTATCACTTCTTGTGTGAGAAACTTCTTCAGCATCTGTTGCATGCCTAGTGTCGCCAAACCTAGAATTACCATTACCACAAAGTCTGTGGCTACCACAGAGGGTAAAACCAAACCTTCTTTAGCACGCTCTTCATCTGTGGCCTACACAAGAGATGATGTGGCAGTGTATTTAACTTGAGAGGCTGACTTTTCTCTCTCCAGATGTCATCTTTCCTCTTGCGTGCTTCATGGTAATGTCACTAGAGGTGCTTTGGCAATCTCAAGCCTCTCTGAGTCACGTGTCCCCCCAGTGGGTTTCCTCAGAGTGCATCAGTCAGTAATGTCAACAGTTTGCTGAGAGCTGGAGGAAGCCTCTATTACAGTCTGGGGTTACATCACAGAGGTGGAGGATGTTTGGACAACTGGCCCTAGTCCTCGCTGAGCAAGCCTTGGATTGCACAGTGTATCTGGCATCTCATCTAAGGTCTGCTCATGAGAAGGCCAGGTATGGGGCACAGGGAGGAGAGAAAGGAGGTTAAATGGGCTGGAAAGACTTACAAATCATACACTTGTAAATCTGTGCTGGGTCAGTAGCAGTCATCCTTGTTTATGATGAAGGAAGGATGGATGGATGGGTGAACAGATGGAAGGAGGGAAGAAAGGATGAAAGAAAGGATGGAAGGTGTTCCATCAGTAAATATAGAAGTTTGGTCTTGCATAAATAGTCATCATTATTTTAATAAAGCCAGTGCCAAACCTAAATTGCTCTAACACTCCCATTATATAATTCTATCCTGTATGATTAAAAGCTTTCCCAGCAAACTGTGAGATTAAAACAACTGATCAAAAACATATTGAGAAATCTCTCTGCCCTACCCTGATGGATGCCAGTCTGATCCTTCTGACCCAGTCATCAGAGGGCATAGCCTCTTGATAGGAAAGCCCAGTAGGAATTTAGGAGATGAGATGCAATAGTGAACAGGCATCAGCCCCAACTGGGAACCACTGTTTGTCCATGGACATGTGTCAGTGGTCCCCAGGGGTCCTGCAATGGTGGCTCTTCTTCTTCTGGTTTGTCAGGCTGGTTGTTGGGGCCCTTCACTGTAACGGGAAGCTGAGGCAGTTGTACAAGCCACACGAATGAGGAAGAGAAGCCAGTTTAGCTGCCTCTCCCAGACCTGCTGTCATCTAGGCAGTAGAGAAGGGGAAGTAGGAGTTAATTTCAGGGGAGAAGAGTTGCTGGTGGGAGGTGAGTATCCATTCAGATACACACAACAACAGAGGAACGAGCCCTCAGGTCACTGAGGAGATGGAAGCCAGACCAGAGACTCGTTATAAGAGTGCAGAAAATGACAGAAGATTAGGGCTTTAATGACGGCAAGAAAAGATGGTGAGACTTTTGATTGCAAAAAGCCACAGTATTGAAGTCAGCCGGAAAGAAGAGAACACAAGTACCTCACAAAATCAGTGCACCTGTGGCCTCCCAAACATTGGGAGCGCAGTCAGAAGGTCCCCCTGCTCATCCCATTGATGCCAAGAACAAGCATGGTTGAGACAGTGGAGCAAGGCACAGCAAGTTTCAGCCTCTGTAAAAAGGTCACCAGGAGCACAGGAATGTTTAAATGAAGAAGGTAAAATACCAGAAATCAAATTGGATTTACGACAGCTGGAAAAGCCAGGCAAGGTGAGTGCAAGCCATCTTTTTCAGGCAGCCTGGTTTTTAACTAGCTCCAAGAGCCATGGCTCCTGTCCTTCTCACTAGTAACATGTTTGTCTTTTGAAATAGGAAGAGAATACCCCAAAAAAGGGTATTCCCAGCCCTACCCTCAGCAGCTTCAAAGGTTCACCCAGGGCAAGGTTGCTGTCAGGGCTACCAGTGCCTGGTCACTACTGCTGGCCTCCCCAGCCAGCTGCCTGCTGCTCTGAGCAGTGCTCTTGTCCCAGGTGACGCTGTTGTTAATGCTATTTTGTCCTGACTCATGTAATTCTTCCTCAGCCATTGCCTCCGCTGTCTTTCTGCAGTGAAGTTTTGCTGGGAATTTTTCCACCCAGAGGATTTTTCTGGCAGAAAATACAGGTTCTGAAACAGGCACGTGATCTGATTTGGGACTGTTTCTTCTCCCAACAGATTCACCTATTTATTTAGTTTTCCCTTCTGCTGGGATAACTGGGATATTTCATTTCAGCCAGTTCAGCACTACTCAAAACTTGGTTTTATTTCAACTCACCCTAGCTGTTTTGTTCTGATGAGCTCAAATCAAGCAAACAGAGGAAAAAAAATCCATTAATCAGTCAGTATTCCTGAATGGTTTGGCTAAATTTCTAGCAGTGTTTTCATTCCTGCCTAGTGGTCACCTCAAAGAGTGCATCTCCCACTCCAGATCCAGATTTCTTTGCATGGGGCATCACAACTGTCATCCCACCGTGTTGTGCTGGGGCTCAGGTATCAGACTCACTGGAGGGACAGCGGGAGGGAGTGCCACCTCCCTGCCATGTCCTGCCATGTGGAGTTAGCTTGGAAATTCCCTGTGGAAAAGCAGCATTTTGTGCTCATCCTCCAAGCAACAGAGAATATATTGAGCTCATGAAAACTGATCTTTTTGTATGCATAAAAAAAGGTGGAAATTAAGGGTTTCAGCATTTTCATAACGCAAAATTTGGAGCACTGCCAACTCCAACGTGGAAAAAAAAATAATTACGACATTTTTGGCATAATGCTCTATTTCAGAATAGAAATGGAAGCTGGAAAGCCAGACTTCCCCAAAGCAGCAGACATGTGGCTTTGGTCAGTCCTGGTCTGAAATGCACGGTGTCTCTAGAAGGCTCTCATTGTTCCTTGTCTGTGCTGTCCTTGGTGTGGTTAATCATTACTGCAATGCTCAGTTTCCTGATATTCACCAGCAAAGTCTTCCTTTCTTTCCAAACTGAGGGTTAGCATCAGCTGCCCAAGAGCTCTGCAGCCACGGGGAGGATTTTGTCAGCTTTGTCCATTGCAGCCACAGGTCCCCTGAACCTCAGTCTGCCTTGGGCACAGGCTGCAAGTGACACCAAGTGACATGAGAGATTTTATTCACCTCACAGCCACCCTTCCTGCAAATTCATCAACTTCAAGCTGCTCAAGCTCATGGTCTAAGAATGCAAGTGTCACTGCGTCCTCCCAGGGATTTGTGAATGACCTCAGCCCTGATGCGTTTAGCCCACCGGCGGACACCCAGGATGGCAAGATCTCTGATTGCTATGGCAGTAATTTGGCAGTTGTGGGTGGTGAGGAAATGGCACGTGTGCAGTTTGTGGATCTCTTGGCATGGAGTGCAGAGCTGTGGCAGAGAAAGCTGTCCCTCAGACTTCCCTCTCCTCGATGATGCTTTACCTGCCTGTCTCCCTTTGAGATTTTTCACCTGTGGTGCAGCAGGCAGTCACCATTTTCCACACCAGAGCTCAGGGGTCGTGGAGGGGCTGCCTTGACACCCCACTCACTGCATCAAAGGTCTGGCTCCTGAGATCGCCAGGTGAGGGACAGCTGGTTCAGCAGCGCCGTGGAGCACAAGGATGGCAGGATGGGTACACGGTGCCCAGCAGCTGCAGGCAGCAGACTGACAGGCAAAGCCCCATCAGTCTGAAAAGCCCTGCGCAGACCCAGGGTGGGACTTTGGGAAAGGGCTGTGGGGACACAGGCAGCCACCAGGCTCTGCCTCTGTGGGCACGTGCCAGGAAAATAATCACTCTGCATTTAGCAGCAGAGCCTGTGTGAAAATTGCTCTTGCAGAGGCATTTCTGAAGCTAAGTGTGAGGCCACCTGTCATTGTAGGTCAGGGCCTCAGCTCTCCTCCTTTCACTTTCTTCCAAAACATTTAATATGTTTACTTATTGTGTTGCTTAATGTGTAGTGTGTCACACCTGCAAATGAAGAATTTGGCATTCATATGGGTCAAGATACTTGAAACGTGACTCTTGAATGGAAAATATACAGTAATTTTTGAGTTTTTGTACAAAGTCTTGTGCATTTTTTTCAGCTCAGCTCCTCTTTTTAAATGTGGGTGGGTTTTTTTTGCTTACTACTCTGCTAATGTGGGAAAAAATGGCTGACTACAACGCTTAGTGACGTGTTCAGTGCATGTTAAACCCATATTTCTTTAAATCCAAAAATAATTTAAATATAGTTGAATGGCATTGAATTTTCTCTTTCTTTACTAAGAAATGTTCCAGGCAACTTGAGCAAGCTTGAGAATAACTTTCTGGAGGTAAGGATAGAAGAGAAACTTCATTATCAGTGAAACAGGTAAATATTGAATAAAGGTTTCCTGGGGTGTATTAGAAGGGGGGTGGTTAGTAGGTCAAGAGAGGTTCTCCTTCCCCTCTACTCTGCCCTGGTGAGACCGCATCTGGAATATTGTGTCCAGTTCTGGGCCTCTCAGTTCAAGAAAGACAGAGGACTGCTGGAGAGAGTCCAGCGCAGGGCCGCAAAGATGATTAAGGGAGTGGAGCATCTCCCTTATGAGGAAAGGCTGAGGGAGCTGGGTCTCTTTAGCTTGGAGGAGACTGAGGGGTGACCTCATTAATGTTTATAAATATGTAACAGGTGAGTGTCACGAGGATGGAGCCAGGCTCTTCTCAGTGACAACCAATGGTAGGACAAGGAGTAATGGGTTCAAACTGGAACACAAGAGGTTCCACTTAAATTTGAGAAGAAGCTTCTTCTCAGTGGGGGTAACAGAACACTGGAACAGGCTGCTCATGGGGGTTGTGGAGTCTCCTCCTCTGGAGACATTCAAAACCCACCTGGACATTCGTGTGTAACCTCATCTAGGTGTTCCTGCTCTGGCAGGGGGATTGGACTAGATGATCTTTTGAGGTACTTTCCAATCCCTAACATTCTGTGATTCTGTGATTCAGAAGACACTGGGCAGGGATGGAGGGGCACAAATCCTGTTACCAAAAGCTTGTACATTAGAGGGGTCCCTGGGGAGATAAATCCATCCTGCCCTTCTGTAACTTAGAACAGCATCACCCAGGTGAGAGGGAATAGAGACAAGGATCTCTTTCCCTGCCAGGCACCTGATTTTGACACAAATCCCTCTCACTACCAGGATCTCCTGTCTGCATCTGCTCTCTGGCACTAGCTCCTGTACTTGTCTGAAACCAGTTTACATTCCCCGGCATAGCTGAGTTCCTTCTCACCATGGCAAGGGAACAGAGCCGCACTCTACACTTCGAGGAAAGCCTTGAGTGGTGGAGACCAAAGTGCAGCGCTTGGCTGTGTATTTCCTACCTCTTGATTCCTCCCTCTCTGAAGCAAACCTCTGCTCCAGCGGAAACCTCCTGGGTGAAGCCCACAGGGGCAGGAGGAGCCACACATACACTGGAGCACTAGTGATGTTGAAAAGCCTTTTAGGAGTGGAATGAGACCTCTTGTCAGCAAAGCACCACCTATGTGAGCAGAATACCTGAATCCAGCTCAAAGCAGAGGCTCTGCTTTGTTTCAGAGAGGCAGAGGGTGCCTTCACGCAGTCAGCCTTGGGCGGATTCAAACATACCGGGAGGACAGCTTTGTGGTGTGCAAACGTAAACTGGTTTCTGTCCAAGGACTTCAAGAATAGGGTTTTTCCTACATGAAGGCAAACCTACCTACAGAAGGAAATGAGACTGTGCCTAGGGAACCTCCTTCACAGCATGACTGTGCAATCTTTATGCAAACAAGATCTTACTCATACAGTATGTCTCAGCAGTCCTCTCCTGAGAAAGCACTGGCCCCACGCTCCAGCCTGCCAGGGACACATGCAACACATGAGGAAGAGGGGACACGAGGTGTACTGCCTGCGCAGGTTGATGGATGGACCTCTGTGACTGGAAGCAGCCACACAAAACCTTTACTCACCAGTCTCACTTCACCACATTGAAATGAATGCCTGAGCTGCCAGGACTGACTTATTGCAGTGGCACCTTTTCAGTTTGCCAAATTTCATGCTTAGGTGCCAGCATCCTAGCACAATTAAAGGTGGCCGACATCATGAGGACACAACACCTGTAGCCAAATGCAGGCACTACCAGCAAACAATGGGATTTCCAAGGGAGCATAACATGCCTGTGAAATAGTGTTCTCCTGAGCTTCTTTGCTTGCTCATGGCCTGTGAAGAAAAAAAAATCCAGAATGATCTACGTAATCATTGCTGTGCGTAGAAAGGCTTGCCTGGGCTTTGTTCTAGCTTTGGCAAAGGTGAGAGGAAAGGAATTTCAAATTGCTATAGGCTTCTCTTTGTGATTCATTGTTTCTTCACATACAAAATGACTTCAAATAGGTAAAGAAAAATCACCTCCTGATGCACTGATGGCAAAAACTCTGCTGTGGTAAGGCGGTGCCAGCTGCCCTCCTCTTCCTGACAGCGAGGTGAATCAGAAGGAAAACCGTTCAAATCAGGGGAAATACTCTGAGTCGCACGCCAAAGACCTTTGCTCTGCTCCAGCCGCAGGGAGCTCAGCAATGCAAACCCATACATGACTTGGACTGACAGTAAAGGGTCCCTCCAACAGCCAGGCAAAGGGCTTTTCATGGTGATTGGGTGATCAGTCCCAGGCAAAAGTTGTACTGGCTCAGAGAAGAATCAAGAACTTATTCATGCACCATTTCGGCTCAGTTTGCCGACACTGGGCCTGAATTTGACCTTTGCCTTCTCCTGCCCCTGTTAAACTCAGATCAGAGAGTCAGGAGCTCTGGATCCACTTGTTGTTGGGCAGGAGATGGACAGGAGGTGGGACCCTCAGTGATCGCCCTGGATGTGAGAGCTGGGGCATGTGTTTATTTAAAAAAATTTGTGTCTGATTCTCACATTGGACAAGAGGACTTTGAGCACCAACAAACACAGTGGAGAGAAGAAATGGGCATGCATGCAGGGACAAAACGACAGTCCCTCCCTCATGCCTGCAGGTGTCTTTGTAAAGATGCTGAGACAAAAAGTGAAAAGTGTTCAGGTTGGATGGGAGAGGCCCCTTCTTGGCTGAGGGGATTTGCCCAGGTTCCTGCAGGGGATGGATCCAGGCCGCTCGCAGCGTTTTTCTGCTGAGATGAAATCCTTTCGCAGAGGACATCTATGCTCTGTTCTTCTGTTTGTGTTAACTTGCCTCAGCAGCCACTCAGCTTGGGAACCAGGTTGAAAAAAATGTGTGAGGAAGATTACAAAGTAAAAAGCTAAAACTTTAGCTGTACTTCCAGGAGAAAATTGCCACACAACTCTCACATGTCCTTTATTTCTCTGTTACACTGGATAGTTGGAAATAACATGGTTGGAAATAACATGCAACGCAGAAGCAAAACATCATGCTATTTCTGTCACATGTTCCCAGTTCTTGTGTAAGACTGCAGTCCCTCAAAATGTGCGGTGCTGTATAATTTACTCACATGCTATGCTTTCAAAGGAGTTGTGATACACATCTTCACAGTGACTTCATAGCCAAGCCACTAAGGTGAGGAAAGGGATATATTATTCACCCCACTTAAACTCAGTCAAACTACCCACTGCAACTTTCGTTGGCACCAACACACTTTAGGTCAGCTGGACTTCCATGGCGAAGATCCTCTTAGGGCAGTCTTAAAGGTAAACCCAAATTGTTGCAGCTCCATCTGTATGAGACCATCTCAAGGAACTTTGCCTTGTAACTATAAAAAATTATTCCTCGACTGTTAAAACTAGCTGTTGTGTTGGCCCTGACTGTAGTACACAGTGCTCCTTAAAAAGAAGGCTGCAGTTGGCATGGGATAATGGATGAGAAAGGATAACTCATGTTTGAACACCCTGGTCAGCTGTGCCCACACTTGCAAAATAAACATTTGATGTCAGTGAAGAAAATGAATGGGCAGGAATTTCAGATACTTCCTTTCCTTTCACACATTTCTTGGGGATTTCATCAAAAGTAAAGAAAGTGAATAATGAGATGGCAGTTGGCGCTCAGACTCTTCTGGAAGACACAATGCCCAAACGTGCTTCGCCAAGGCCAGGCCGCTGTCAGGACTGATGTCACTTCACCTCTGCGAGACACTCCCTATCACAGGGGACAGGACAGATGTTTGCTGGTCACTTCGTCCAGGGTGAGGGCAAGATGGCTTTTCACCCTCACCCTTGGGGTCAGAAGAAAATATAATTCAAATACTCTGTCAATCTGGGGGCTCCCAGCACAAACCAGAGCTGTCAATGTGCAATTTCACACCCTGGGCACATCCTTCATTTAGTCATCTCCAGGTGACAGGCCATGGTCAGTGAGGAGGACAGGAGGTCTCAGGAGCTGCCAAGTCACAGGAGAGAACACATTAATGTTAAGTCAGCAAAATTTGCTGGGATTCACCACCGAGCAGGAGATGTTGCCTTGGGACATCCCATCCTTGCCAGGGTGGCCTTGTGGCCCCAGTGCTGCAGGTAGCCAGACGACGCACTGCTCCACAGCAGGAAACACAGCCATGGTGTTTATCCCTGGGACATTTTCTGGAGATGAGCCTGGGAGGGGAGGCACACTGGTGGAGAGAAACCTCCACTCCAACGTGGGCACAATGCTGTACTCCATAGACATAGCTGGAGGCCAGAGGGGAAAGAAGTCGGCACCAATGCCATCATCTGTGCCAGGTCCTGTTGGATGCTCTCTGAGCATGGGCTGTGCTGAAGGTTTTCCAGGCTAGTGAAAAGATGGTGGAGGCAAGGGAAAGACCAGCCCAGCAGCCCCAGCCTGTGTGTCGTGCTGGAAAACCCCAGGTGCTGCTGGGAGCGGTGGCTCAGTAGGTGGCACTCTACATCCATGGGGAACCAGCACCTTCCCAAAGGTGAGCCCTGCCCTTGCCAGCCCAGCAGCCTGCTCCACCAGCCCAGCAGGAGTGGGGCAGCTCACGGGGGTGACCCTTGCAGCCCCTTCAAGGCTTCTCTTCCTTTTATTACTCCTGGGGACATCCTCCAGGAGTTTGGCAGAGTCCAAGTGTCCTTCCAGCCCTGGAAGAGGGCCATTACCGAGCTTAGTGCTTTCTCCTCAACAGCACATAGCAGAGCTGGGGCTTGCAGTGGGATCCCACCCTAAATATCCTGAAACATGTGGCCTCTGGAGGGTGTCCTCTTGGAGAAGCAGCCAAGCAGGGCTTTGCCAAGATGCCATCATTTGGGAAGAGCTCCCCAATGTCCCACCTAAACCCCCGTATGCACAACCCGTGGCCATCACCACCTTGCTGTATTTTCTAAACACCGAAGAGTGGTTCTGGTTGATGCTAGGGTGCCCCTTCCTCTTTAAGGAAGCAGAAGGAAGTCAGTGAAATGCCTGAAAAATCTGAAGCATGCTGAGCCAAATTCCACATTGCTGCCAGTCAGTGAGATGTAGCCACCAGCTGGAGACTGGAGGAGAGAGGAAACGTCATGAGTCAGGCGCTGGATATGTTGTGTTTGGTCTCTAAACAGAGCAGGTAATACGGGCAATTGAACTCAGGTCATTCAACCTTTCCTCTGCTAAGCTGCTCCTTTCAGTTGCCCCACGGTTTGCCAAGCATAGCACATGGGGCTGAAATTTTCAGTGCTCAGTGTATTTCTCAGACTGAACTTTAAAAAATTAATTGAAAATGTTTCCAGTGAATGTCTGATAAAAAAATGGGAGAAATACTTCATTTTAATAGCTGCATAAAAGAAAATTTGGCAGGGAAGCTGCAATGCCTCACTGAGGGAGCTGGTCTTGAGCATGGCAGATGAGGAGGAAGGAAAAATCCATTTACAAACCTTCCTTCAGCTGGTCTCGCACAACTGACCCCATGTTTTGACAGAAGAGACCCCAATCCCCAAAGTCTCTGCCTTTGGAGAACCTCCATTCACACGTGCTTGATCTCTGCTAACGTCATGTCCTGGGACTTATAGGGATCTTGTGGGAGGAGAATTCTGGTCCGAGGGGGAAAGGAGAGGCCCTGTGCAGGCCCCAGCTGCCCCCAAGCGATGACCAAGCCATAGCTCTGGAGCTGCTCAGCCACTGTCTCCTGGTGCTGCAGCTGGACTGAGGTGCAGTGGCTGAGCAGGATTTGTGTTTTCTCTGCTGTTGATACTATGGGAAAAGGCATGGGAGATGAGCGGAAAAACAACAACAAAAAACCTAAAAGAAAAGCTGTCAGGTAATTAAAATCAGTTTTAATTGCACTATACACAATGGGGTTGACAGAAGTTTGTTGGGGCTGTCTGTCACAGGCTAATGTCCGAGCAACTGATTTGGGAACTTCTTTATCAGAGCTCTCAGGCATCTCTTCCTGGGATCGGCATGACCCGGCAAAGAAGGCAGCAGGAGCCGTGTATCCTCTTTCGCCGTGCGTGGAAGAAGGGGAGAAGGTTTAATGACTGAGCAACTTGGATCCTGACCACCTCAAGCTAAGGCTCTGTCAGCTTCCAGAGCTGTGAGTAGCGTTCCGGCCCCTCTCAGTTAGATGGTCACCCAGATCCTCCTTTTCCAACACTTGGCAGCATCGCCACCTGCCACCTTCAAGGGTCTCTATACCAGTGAGCACTGCAAAGGCATGATGTCTCAGCTGTCCTCCCACCATGCCATGCAGAGCCTTTGCAGGGACCAGAGGTACCAATCCCTTTTTGTCTCCATGCCTCAGGGCTTTTCTGGGTTTCCATACTACACCAGCACCTTACAACCCCGTTTTCTAGTTTTTCCTCCCCTGAAAGCAGGTCTTCATGCTTTCTTACACAATAGTTCAGGAAACACTAAGGGCTACAGTGGCAATTATGAGCCCAAGTGCCCCCAAGGAGCACATTTGCCTCCACCTGGATGTGTGCCCACCCTCCTTTTCACTAGTTACTCAGTCATTACTCATGCACAGCTCAAGCAAACGCACACGGTCTGAGGGTAAAGGTGTTCACCAGATTTATTGCCATAAAATATTTCTGCCGTATCTCACTTGCTTCCTCTCTGAGGAGCAGGGGAAGTGGGGAGTAGAGCAAAGAGCAGAGTGACCAGACAGGTGTGCCTGTGCCATAAACTCCTTGTGTCACCGTATACAGGGTTCTCCATGGCAACGCCGTGCAATATTATCAGCTGCCAAGATCCCCGCACCGATGCCGAGGAGAGTGAGCGGGCTGGAAAGCGGGAGGGACGCGGGCCGCCCCAGCGCGTGCGGGTGCGCCTGCGCCGCGCCCTCACCTGCCGCCCGGCCCCGCCCCGCTGACGCCACTTCACGTCCGGGCGCGCGAGCGGCGGCCGACTATAAAGCGGGCGGTGGCGGCGGGCGGCTCCCTATGGGGCGCTGCGCACCGCCGCGACTGGCAGCCGCTGGCTGTTGTGATAGCCGTCTTTCTGTCGCCGCCAGCCCCCGGGACCGCCAATGCGCCTTGTGGTGGTGCTCGCCGCGCTGGTCGCGCTCGCAGGTGCGTGTGAGGCTGGCGAGAGGGGAGCGAGACGACCGAGTGGGACCCCGCGGGGTGGCGCTTGGGGCCGTTGGTGGGGTGGGGTCGGGGCGGTGAGGTGGCTGTCGCGCGGCGGCCGTTGGTTTGCCCCTTGCCCACGGTGCTGTTTCCCCTCGCAGCCTGCCGCCCTGTCGCCGGGTCTGCGCCAAACGCCACGGAACCGGAGCGGCACGGGGGTCCTGGCCAGCGGGAGCCCGAGGCCCGCGAGGGCGATGCTGTGTCGGGTCCCGACTATGAGGAGGATGAAGAGTACGAGGAGGTGCTTCCCGTGCACCAGTACATTGTGGACGACTTGATTCGAGGTGAGTCAGAAGCCCTCCTGGTGCTGGAGGACAGAGCAAGGTGTGAGGTGGGCTTGTCAGCTCCGCAGTGCTGGGCCTGAGAGTTCTCGGTGCGTTGGCTTTTTCCATACTTTTCTAAGGCAGCTGCGTGTAGCTTATTGAGTAGGGAGCAAAAGTGTGCTTCTGCGTGAAGCTGGTGCGTTAAAAATGGGCTGTCAGGGATTAAAACTTCGTGTGTGTGCAGTTAGGGTGAGTGGAAGTTACAGGTTAGCTGATTGCCTGCTGTACTGCTCTCCTTTTGATAAACCTGACAGGAGGACTGTGCTGTGGTAGCTACCACCTACTTAGCATGGAAGCGTCAGTGAGATTTATGGGTGCTGTTTGGCCCTAAAGGTAACTTTTACATCAGGTTTTCTCTCCTGTTCCAAGGATGGGTGTTTTCTCATGATGGCTTATTTAGGTTGGAGTTGACTAAAACTTCTTAGGGAAAGCAAACACTTAAACCCTTTAAGTGGCTGCAGGAAAGTTTGTTAAGCATCTTTAAGGTGATACTTAGTTGTCAATAGCTATTGTGTGAATTTACTGTAATCTGACCACTTGCAAACTATGAGGAGATCTGAGTAGCCTGCCTGAATATGGGGGATGGGAGGATTTTATTTGTTCTGGCCCAAGTGTGATGGTAAAAACAAGCCAGGTACCTACAGGTGATTTGAATCTCAGTAGATGTTAGTAGGCTGGTGGTATTGCCCTCTAGGATAGGATCTTGCAACTCTTTTTCCTGCAGAAACACCCAGAGACTTGAATGAGACTAAGTGACCTCTTAGGTGAAGGGGGAACATGCTCCAGATGCTCAGTCTGGGAAGTTTGTGAACTTTGCTGAAGTTTTTCTTTAAGCTGAAGACCCCCCAATGGAAACAGGAATGTCAGAGTTATTGAGCAGTTCAGCCTGTGAAACTACTGGCTTGGTGACTTAAGTGTTGTATAGCTGCACAGAAACCAGAATTGTTAGCAAAGGTGGTTGGTTTGTAGACTAGCTCTTCTACTTGGCATGAGGTTTATCTGTGGAGTCTTCAAGCTGTTATGATTCAGCTGTGGATGGCTTTTCTGGCTATGCAGCTTGCAGATGGGGACATGGAGATTGAACCAACATGCTGAGCCTTGCAGAGAAAAGAATGGAAAGAGCCTCAGTTGTGAAAGTGTGAACCTAAATAATCAAGTCCAGTTGGACAGAACAGGGGCCCCAGCTGTCAGTAGTTAGTTTACCCTTCTAGAGATAGGAAACCTTGCTGCAGGAACAGTGTTCTTCATTTACATACATTAATTTAGCTTATACCATTTGAATCAGACTTCTGTTTGCTGAAGGCATTTTTGCTTTTAAGTAACTTCAAGCCAGGCTTGTTGCTCTAGAAGTTAAAATGATCAGCCGTCTAGACAACAGTGAACTACACCTTGTTTCTTTGTGCAGGCTCTGTTCTTGTCACTAGAAATACAGGGTTAGGAAGTAGTCGGATCCAGTTGCGTCCTATTGTGGTGACTACCTATATGCATAGTGCTCTGGGTAAAATATTAATACTCCAAAAATTATTTTCATTAGGTCTGTAGAGCATGATAGAGAAATAATAAGCCTGGAAGAGTATTGTGAATAGCTGTACTGTTCTTAAGACCTGTTCAGACTTACCTGGTTAACTGTTACTCCTGAATGGCATGCACTGAGAAGACATGCATTACAGCTAGTAGTAAAGGGATGGTTTCTTCAGAGAGCCAGTGTTTTATTAAATTGCTTTAAAATTATGCTATCAAGCTTCAACTGCTGAATGGAGCAGCTCCAGAGCTTATGACCCATAGTCAGTGACTGGCTTTAGCATGTTCTCCTCAGTGAAAGGAAGGTGATCGCCCTTGCTTGAATCCAAAGCCTACTAAGTCACCAGGATTTTAAACTACACTCTTCTAGAGGTTTGTTTTAATTGAGATAATGAGGGGCAACAGTAAGTGGCAGAACAAATAACCTGACTCTTGCGGACTATTCTGCCTTCACTCCTTCAGTGCATTTGGCATCTCTGTCAAAGTAGGAGAGCTGGAAATGAACTACCTTCTGCTGAAGACAGCACTGCAGGTTATTTGGGAGAAACGAGTATGCTAACTAGGATAACAAGCTGTCTTGCCTCTGCAAGTGCTCAGGAGTACCTGGGTAGTTAAAATGCCTTTCATCACTGATGCAAATGGAGAGTTTAGAGCAATGGAGGTTGTTAGCCTTGTATATGAGTTGATATAAAACTAGTGGATGGCTTGGCTCAATGTGAATTCAAAGTTCTTTGCAGGTCTTTGCTTGAACTTGTAGGGTTTCACTCAAGTATCTTATACTGTGGAATACTGCAGTCCTTCAACTCTGCTGCTCTTCATCTCTGGTGGCTCTCTCAGCTCGTCTTCTCATTCTGCTTTTGGTCTGCATTGCACAGGACTTAATGGTGGCAGAGTTGAGTTTAATGAGCTTCTAAGCTTGCTGCCTTTGTGCTGGATGTGAAATGTACAGCTATTTACTCACTTGCATCCTGTGCTTCCTGGATGCAGATTCTCCTGCAGTGACCATCAGCAAATTCTGTAATTCAATTTTCTCAGAATGTAGCTTTTTAGCATTGCTAGACTGAGTCACCTTGTCCTTTTTTCAGTTGAACCTGTGGTTAAACCCAAGCCAACAAAGAGGGGAGGTGAGAAGAATGCTGGCAAATCAAGAAGGAAGAAAAACAAAGGGAAAAACAAAAAGAAAGGGACTCCCTGTGAAATGGAATACAAAAACTTTTGCATCCATGGTGAATGCATATACCTTGAACATCTCCAGATGGTGACCTGCAAGTAAGTTACTTGTACCTTGTGAGTTAGGTGTCATTGGCATGTGCTGGTGGCATATGAGGGCTTAGGGGAAAAGTGTCAACTTGACATAGATCCATCTCCTGCTGTATTTTGACTGAGAATCTTTCTGCCATGTAAATTAAGTGATGATGGCATCTGAGATGCATAACAAGCCACTGAACTCATCAGTTGGTCATAAACTCAAACCAAAAGAATGAAAAGGCGTGTCTTCCTGGAACATCACGCCCAAACTAATCTTGACTTGTTGAAATGCTGACAAACCTTGTGCTAGAGCAGTGACTGCATTTCATGAACACGCTCTAAAGCGGGCATCTTGAGATTCATGGGAAACTCTGAAGACATCTAAGTCAGCTTTGCGTTTGTGTGGGTGTCTTTGGCTCCAGACGGCACGGGAGCTGATAAGAACTTCTGTTGATGTTTGCTTGCAGGTGTCATCAGGATTTCTTTGGTGAGCGCTGTGGTGAACAGTTCATGAAGACTCAAAAGAAGAATGATGTGGCAGACTACTCGAAGACTGTGTTGGTAGTGGTAGCTGTCCTGTTGTCAAGCATCAGCTTCATTACTGTACTTATCATTGTGATAGTGCAGTAAGTATTACACTTTTTGGTGCCTATCTAGCTTAAGCATGAGTGGGGCTTGTGTCCTCTAGCCCCAAAATGTGCATGGCTCGTCTGAATTATCTGTGTGGAAGATATCCAAAAGGGCTGAGTTCTTATCTTAGTTTGGATTTGTCTTGAGGGTAGAAGCGTAGCCTGACAAGTTCAGAAGTGACTAAGTGATCATTTACCCTCTCTTGCTATTGGCTGTGGGCAGTCTGTCACTGTTATATTTTAAAACAGAGCCTTTCTGCTCTTGCTACAACTGGGATAGTTAAAGTGCTGCAGAACATCAGCAGGAAGTGGAGGAGGAGCATTAATGCTGACACAGCAGTGCCTTCCCTAATGCTTGTAGAGAAGAAGCCTGCAAGCAGTAATACAACAGCCTCAGGTGTAGCTGTTATGCAACAACTGGGTACATGGCTGGAGGGAAGGAAGGGCTCCAACTGCATTTACTAATGGAGGTTGCTGGGCTGAAATACTTTGAGGAGGAAGCAAATGGGGGAACAAGTGCTGTCAGTGCACAATACTGTACTGCTTGCTCTTAAGGTGCAGGGAACAACCATTCCAGCATAACCAACTGCTGACAGTTCAGTCTAGTAGATAATCACAATCTAGGGTCCTGTTCTGAATAAATGGAGAGAGCTTGTCTGGGTACATGTTCCAGGCCTTAAATCAAACTCTTCTTTGTACCTGCTAACAAGCAGTATGCAGTAGTTTAGGCTTGCCTGTGCTTTTCCTTCTGGTTAGTGTGTTCCTCAGGAGTTTGTGCTGAGGTTAGATAGTTAGCATGGGTAGCCTGACTCCAATGTTTCCTGAATATTGCAGCAGTCCTCCAGTTCTGAACTGCAGCTCTGCCACAGTAGGGCTTCGGATATTGTAGGTGAAACTCAAAAGTTCAGTCTAATTTTAGATCCTGATGAAATACATAAGCTGAATTGGGTACATGCTGTACCCTTTCCTGCAGTTCCGGAAACAAGGTGTGCATTTGTCATTTCACTGATCCATATTTAGATCTGAACTTGAGGAATGCTGGGATGAGCACTTGTTCTCTGAACACTGCCTCGTTCCTTACTGCTAGGAGAGAACCAGTTCTGTAGTGCTGTAAGAACAAATTATCATTGTTACTTTCTGGAGCAAGCCATGGAATGGGATTGAATTTATTTTATTTTCTGAACCATCAGGACCTTGAAGCATGAGGTTCGTTTTATCTGTACCTGCATCCAGAGAAGCTAGATGCTGTGTTTGGAACAGTTATCAGGAAAGATTGGAGAAACTGGGAGAAAATCAATAAGCAGCTTGCTTATTCAAGGGATACTTCAAATATTTGAAGTCCCTATCCCCTTGAAGTCCACAGGACTCTGCTGTGGGGAGGAGGAAGGCAGTCTAGTCTCTGCAGCCATTTGCTAAAGGCACCAGGAAATCTGTCCTCCAGAAAGTCTCCTGGTGCTTTGCTCAATTTCAGCAGTAAACCCTCTTCATCTTGCTACCAAATCAGGCTTGAGCTGGGAAGGCCTTGCTCTGGGAGGCAAAACTGCCAGTGCCTGAGGCACTCCTTGGTGTTTTGCTGTATATTGCTTGATGGTGAATATTTAAAAAAGTCTTGCTTGAAACTTCCTGGTGCTGAGGAGCTGCTTGAGGATTCAGAGGACATATGTCTAAATGCTGCGGGGGATGTGGAGGCTGGGAACAACAGGATGTATGTCAGGGTTCAAAATGACCTCTAACATGCCATAATTCCACAGGGTCAGGAAAAAGTGTCCTCAGTATGAAGAGAAAGAAGAAAGGAAAAAACTTCGACAAGAAAACAGAAATGGCCATGTTGGTGTGTAAATGAGGAGAATGCAGGTATGAAAGCTGACTTGAAACATTTTTCAGTCCTTCCAGGTTGGAGTTAACCATATGAGAATTGCATGCATGTTTTGCAAAGCTAGTCGTTGCTTTTATCACTTGAAGTGTCTTGAAATGCACAGGTTACATGTGAATGACTGGCAGAGTTTTCTGGTTTCCCAAAACCCACCTGAGTTGTGTGAGTTCTTCAATAGCACTATTAGCCTTCTAGCTGCTGTCTTAAATAAAAATTGAGGATAGGAAGCTGTACTGAAATAAGCAGACTTAAGCAGAAAAAAAAGCCCTTGATATTTGGGCAGAGGCAGCTTTAGTACAAGTAGACTTCTACCTTGGAAGACAGTGCAGCAGCCAGATGGATCATCATTACTCCTAAGAGAAACCATGAGCATTTTCATGTCTTCTCTGCAAGGCATCGGGAAGTTTCTGGTGCTTAGAGGCTGTAGACCAAGACAAAGCTGCCAACTCTGTGAGTGCCATAGGTGGCCTCTCAGTCAAGTTACATACTGCCATAGCAACTGAGCACTAAAACTCCTTGGCCTAGGTGGATCACTCCTGGTTGAAGTCTAGTGGCTTTTAATGAGCAAGCAAGTTTGGCTTCCTCTGAGCTTAAGTGTACTTATCAGCAGACTCAAGGACCCTTACTGAACAGGAAATATGCTACGAGCTGAAGGGAAAAAACTATAAAGAATAGTCCTGAGAAGTTCTGGCAAAACTCAGAAGTTTTGCTTTGCCACATGTCAGCTACAGACCTTGTCCAAGCTTTATCCAGTGACAGCTGGAGTGTTTTGCTCAAAGCTTACTTAAAGCTGAAGAGTATCTTAGTGGAGAGTCCTCAAGTGTATACACATATTTAACCTACCTGCCTTGGATGTAGGTTTGAGCTCAAGAGTGCTCATGTCTTGGGTGATGATTAACATGCCTGGTCTGCCCCTTACAGAACAATTCTGATGTGGCCACTGCCAAGCTGCAGGGTACCTCTGGCTACCTGACACATCCACTTGGACACTGTGGACTGGAGCTGTTGCCACTAAGCCCTGATTCATCAACACAGAGGCTGCTGCAAGGAGATGTCAACATGCCACTTGCTGCTGAATTGCTTGCTGGGGAGGACAGTTACCACTACATCTTGGCATAATGATGTGGAAGGAGCTGCTGCTATGGGGTAGAGGACCTGCTATCAAGACCTGCTAGAGACTATGGCTACTGAGCCCTCTCAGTGCTGGAACTCCAGTCTCTGCTGTTGTGTGGATGGACTTTATTCTGTTAGCAAGTCTCCTTTGGCAGCTATAACTTTAAGGGAGAGAGCTTGTTGCGGTTTTCAGGGGAATGGATGGAGGGGAGAATATTTCCCTGCCCCCCACCAAAGTTAACAAAGGAAGAGCTCTGCACAGCTTGTCTCCCTAGACCTCAGTGGATGAAAAGCCTAATTCTCCTGTTGCTGTGCTCCCTGTTGATATCAGCTTCAAAGAACTTCATATCTAGTTCTGACTTGCAGGGTGTTGGTGACAGATCTTTGTCAGCCACACCTGGGTTCTGTTACTGTTCATGTGGAAAGTAATCCCTCTGAATTCAGTAGGACTCGTGTGAGTGATGCTATCCATTTGCGTGTGTGCTAGCCTGAGTTAAAACTAGTCTCCTCAGGATGCTAAGACAGTAAATGCAAGATCTGAAGCTCTGCATCTGAAGGAAAAGATCCGTGCTTAAACAAGCTGATAAGCTTGGACCCATCTGTTATAAACACAAAGCTGCTTCTGTTACCCAGATACTCAATGCTGCTTTAAGCAGCTCTTAAAGTGTAAAATGCTTCAAGTCGGATCCAGTGAGTTGAATGTGACCAAGAACCTGTTCCTTTGAAGAATTAAATTCATGCAGTGATACTCTGCAAGCAGTGGTCTCTTGTGCTCTACCTTCTGGTGTGAAGAATTCAACTTACCTCAAACTTTTCTGACCCAAGTGTCCTTGGTTTCTTGAACTGTCCATGTGATCTTGAGCACAGAGTATTATTTGAGTTTAGTTTCTTCTTGGAAGAGTCAATGTGTTCTGTTTAAACAGAGCAGAATTCTTCTTGTAGCGCAGGAACACCATTAATTGTCAAGTCATCTCTGTAAATGTGTAAATATTTATTACTGTATTTAATATTTAATGTTTCCATAACAAACTTATTTATTTTATAATTAAACTTTTTACATAACCTAATCATGTTAAGATTTTTTTCTTGCTCTCAGGAGTACGTGTAAGCACTTCAAATTAGAGCTTGGTTTCTCAAAGCAGCAATTTCAAAACTTAAGAGCACAAAGCAAGGCTGTGAAGAACTACAGGCTTGTGTGAAGTATGAGCTCAGTGCTCTCGAAAGTGCAAGTTGTTTGTAAACAGAATGTGAAAATGCAACTACCTGTTTCAGTCGGAAGTCCACTTAATTCATTACAAAGGAATCTTTTAGTTTTTGGATTAGGGATGAGCAAAGTAACCTACCTTGCTAGAAGCAAAATCTCAGACTGAAGTTTGAGCAAATGAGCAGCCCTTTGCATTGGAATCAAGAGCTGGGAATATTGAAGAGGAGAGAGCCTTTAATCTCTGTGTGGTCAGTGAGAATTTGGACTGTGGCTCGAAACTCAGTCTTCAATAAATTAGAAGCAGAATAGCCTCAGGCCAGTGGCTCCCTGAACAGAAAGGAAGCCTTAGCCTCCACAATCTACCTGGAATTCATTTTCCTCACCAGGTAGTTATTAGTCCAGCTGTGGGCTGGTGTTCCCTCTAAGAACTTTCAGCAATGACCTGGGGTCTAAGTTCAGAGTTGACTAAAAAGAAAATGAGTGACAAGGGGGTGAGTTTGGCCTTCAAGCCACAGTTTTGAAGAAGATATTTGATAACCTTGTTTTGAGGCCCTTCTCTCAAAAGCATCTTTAAGAGATGTTACTGACTGTGGCTTAACTTGTAGCAGAGAAGGGAGGAAAAAAAGAAAACCAAACACAACCAGTTTCAATTACGTCCTGTGTTTTGAATCCAATATAGGAATAGAGCATAGTACCATCCAGAGTAGATAAGCTGCATTGCCTTGCCCTTCTGATTTAGCCAAGTAGTTCTCAGACTCTTGAGAGTCTGTATGGTATGTAGCTGAGGTACAGGATAATGTATTGCAACATCTCTTGGGAAGATTGCAAGGTTTCATTCTGGGGAACTTGCATCATTACCAAAGTAAACAGCAGTTCTCCAAGTGGCTTTTCCACAGACATGTGCTATTATGGATCTGGCAAGGAAAGCTGTTTCTGTAAGTCATGCCAAGCTTTTTGCTTTGGAGTAAACAAGCTCAATCTCAGTGGTAACTGAGCCATAACCTAGTGAGACTAAGGATGGATTACAACTCCCACTTGAAAGCTGTGAGACTTTTCTTCCAGAAGCTCTTCTATTTTTTGTTTTCTTTCTGGAGTATTTACTCATACCACATTTTCTACTTGATAAGCTAAACCAATGCTAGCATAGAAGACTGAACTGTTTTCCATCTTCCATCCCCAGGTTGAAAGCCTAACAGGAGTAAGGCTATGAGTGTAACTTGTAAATTCCATCTATTGTGTATTTTTCGTACTCTGATTACTAAATGGATTGGTGAGTATTTTCCAAAAATAGGCAGTAGGGAAGCTGAGAGGCCCAAGTGAGCTTTTTTTCGGTGGTTAGACTCTTGAAAATTGTAGTATCAGCTGGAGTTGTTCTGGCTTGGACTTGAACTCACATCAGTAATCGGGAAGAAAAATTATTGCTGAGTGTCCGCAGCTGAAACTTTGGGAACAGTGGAGGGCAGTCTTCACAGATGTGTTCCTCTTTAGGGATTTAGGTTATAACCAGATTTTCTGAGAGGTAGGGCAGCCAGCAACTCCCTCTTAGAGAAAACTTTTGCTATGTGTCAGTTACATTGCTATAGTGCTTGCTAGCAAAGCAGAGTTTTTTTCTGTGCCTGAGAGATAACTGCTGTCTTGTGCTAGACAGGGAACTTGCTGTGTTCCCTGTGGCAGCTTGCTGAGCACTGTGAAATGTTTTCTGTGTTTGCCGAGGAAATTCCTTTTTGAGAAATTTAGTGCAGAGAATCAAGGGAATTGCGGACAAATCTTTTGGTCCAGAAATGATATACTTTACTGTAAACTAAGAACTGATGTATAGCTTTGCAGTTAAAAAATCCCTTAATTATGTTTTTAATTAATTATAACTTCTAGTAAGCAGTAGTGTTTGTGGGGGGTTTTTTCTACTTGAGTTATGGCCCCAACTAATAACAGCCTGCTTACCAGCTTCCTAATATGAATTTGATACACAAGCACCACCAAGACCTATGGTGTCTAGTGGGCTGATAAATTAAAACCCCCACAACTGGTGGGTGGAACTATATGTCTGGAAGTCTCTTGCTGTCTAAGGATGCTATAGTTGTGTGACAAGCAAATCTGATCTGCTGCAGGGCAAGGCTGAAGATAATTTCTATTGTTGATCCTGCACAGCCAGGTCTGCTCTTCAGGATGTACACATTATCTGGCTTTTAATCTGTTCCCCTCACCATGGAGTTATGTTAGTTCCATTAAGCATGCCTAGATTTCTGGTTCCCCATCTGATTAGTAAGTTATGCCTCCAGATTTTTCTTGACCTTCTAGTGGCAATGTTATCTTGACAGGAGAGCTTGTGTCCTTGTTGCTTGTAGCGGCCTCTGTTGAGACCTGGAAGAGTAGCCTGGTGTTTCTTGCATGATATTCTGCATACATGGCTGATTTTGCAAGGTATTTTTTAGTATCCAGCTCAATATCCAGGAATTCTGGTAATGTGAAGGACATGTCTGCTTGCCTGGTTCCTTCCTCTTTCTCAAATGTGTTGTTCTCCATGATTATTGCATTTTCTAGAAAAATGATAGTTCCTCACGGTGTTTTTCTCTTATGTGTATTTGTGGAGCTTTTGAGTGTTTCGCAGCTGTCTACAACCAGAATAGCTTCCTGTCTGTTTTTGGACTTTGCTTCCCGCTTTTTGTCCTCCTCTCAGTATCCCCCTTTTCCCGCAGAGCAGTAGCAGATGTTACTTTGAGTTTTTGCCTGCTCTGGATGTTACAGGAAGGCCAGTTCTCTGTGGCAATGGGAAGGTATGAGTTTAAGTTCTTTTCCCTGATAAATGCAGATACACACAGACACCTGTGAAGGTGTTTCTGGCAGTTGCCACAAGTAGTTGTGCACTGTTTTGCCTAAATCCACCTTTGAGTTATCCAATGCAATTTCCGTAACCGGTATAAAGCTTTGTGTTCTTAAAATAACTTTGAGCATTCTTTATATCAATATACTTACTTAGCCTCTTAGCACTACAAACACTTCAGTAAAGTACCTGAGCAAATGTATCTGAAAGCAAGGTTTCTAATGGGGACAAATACTTGTCTCTTCTTGAAGAAGTTTTCTCAATGTCTTGCTTTGGTGAACAATCCTGCAATCACTTGCCTCTTGAGGCATTATCTTTGATACAAAGCAATGGCTTTGTGCTCTTGGTGACAACTGAATGCAGTAAGCGTGTGTGCTGGAGGAGCAAGGGCCAATTGTCAGTGTTGGAGTCTAATCCTATGAGACAGATGAGTGGACAGAAGGGTCAAACAGCCTTTAATAAGCAAACCTTGATTCCTTCTCATTTTGTGAACAAAGCTGTACATACCTATCGTTCTTCTGGTGATTACGCCTTCCTTGAGCGAGTAATCCTCATTTACTGCAGGTCTGGCTTTGCCTATGACTTGTGAGATTGCTCAGTTGAGACAGCTACACCTGTGAATGTCAGAGGGAAACAGCTATTGTTTGCTCACTCTGGATCTAGGCCCAAAGCCAAGGAAGCAGGTTTTGTGTCTTTTTCAACCAAAGGGGACCTGTGAGGTGGGACATCTTAAGTCCAAGGTAGAGAAATGCTTTCAAAATACTTAGTAAGGAGAGTAGCAGTTTTTCTTGAGCAAAAACAAATTTTCATTCATACACTTTATGTGTCAGAAACACATGTTTTTGCATTCAATTCTTAGCTAAATGTTTTTTGACTGCAGTAATGCACTCTGTTCTCTTTGCATTTTGGGACAAAAACCAAACGTGAATAGTCCGAGAGCCTGATCTAATCCAGTGTTTCCAATATGTCTTAACCTGGTTGTCATGCCCTCATGCCAACACCATGCATGCTAAGTCAGATAACTCTATCATTACTTCCAACTGCTTTTGGATTCTTGCTTATTGGCACTTAGGTCCAGACCTTGAAATACAGCTTCCTTATTTGAGTGCAGTTTTGCTTACACAGCTGACAATGAATTTATATTCATTGGACAGCAGTCACAGATGGAATTAGTTCGTGAGTGGTGCTTGAAACCTGATAGTTTTCCAGAAGACAAGGAAGTACATGTTTCATTGTCAGTTAGGTTCTTTTTGCTAAGGAAAGGAAATCTCCTCAGCATTGCAGGTAACTGCTTTCAAACTGGTGAAAAGAGAAGTGACTTTTAGGTGTCTAAAGCAATTAATGTATTTTGAAATGTGTCTATTAGAGTGTCCACTTATACAGCTCCTGTCAGTGTGGGGTCTGAGTACCTCAGAAACAATCCAGATGTGCATTCCATTCCTTATTTCTCTGCTCGGATGGGAAGGTGAATTGGTGGTGGTTGAACAACAGCTGAACCTGGTAGCTGTTCCAGGTTTTAGCCACAAGACTTCCCTTCCTCTTGCATGCTTTGCCTTCCCATTTCTAAGCAGTGTGATTTATGTTCAGAAATGATTAAAGGTGCACACAGAAAATGCAGGTACAAAGAGCTGCAAATGAAGCTTTCAAATGTAATTTCCATAGGCACAGAGTTAGTGTGGCTTCCGTTGTTATCTGTCTGCATTGCTTTCATACCATATCTGGCTCCTTCCAGTGAAAAGGTACTTTCCTGTCTTATGCCTGGAGATGATTACTGTCAGGGATGAAAGGCAGGCACCTCTTGGGTAGAGCAGAAGGGAGCAAAACCAAACCAGGGCTCAGGGCAACAAATGTCCTGTCAAGTCTTAGTCCCTCTCATTTATGATGAAAGTTTTCAAGGACATGGACAGTAGCTATGAGTCTTAATCCTGATTAGATGTTCTTTGCAAGCACTAGCGTATTACCTGAAAAAGACAGTAGCGGTTAGAATTTCAGCTGGAAGGGGGAGTGAGGTAGAACAATAGAGTAGCAGAGTAGAGCAAAATAGGCCAGAATAAGTACAGGATTTTACATTATGACTTCCCAGTAAATACTGCTGCCATGAAAAAATAGTAACTTCCCTTCAATTTTCAAGATTTGTCTGGGATAATTCACATGAGCTACATTGTGACCTATGAAGGTGCTAAATTCAACCAGTATCTCTCTGATAGCACTACAAATATTAAGGAGAGGCATAGTAAGGAATATTAAGGTGTAATAAGGCATATTAAGGAGTTCCTCTGTGTTATCTAAGTGCATACCCTGGTGTTAGTGTTTCAATGCCTTTTGTAAGCTCAGCAGTAGGCGCCTCTCAGCTGTCTGCTGTAGGAGAGAGGCTTGACAGGATACTGATGCAATGGTGTGTGCTGTGACATAGGTAAAAGCAGAAACCATTTCCAGGCCTCTGAGAAGCTCATGTTAGCAGCAGCAATGAGAAGAAAATGATCCTTTTAGCATGGCTGCACACTTATTTTTCTCAGTCACATTGTCTTTGAGAGACTACTTAGAAAAGATATGTTGCCGTTAGCTGCAAAGCTGTGCCTTTAAAAGATGAAGTTAAGATTTCAAAGAAGACTTGAGGTCCACAGACGAAAGTTCTTATCAGTTTCAAACCTCTAATTAGGTGCACAGAAACTGCTTTTGTTACATACAAGCTTGGAGACAGCACTTGGAAACAGGTAGCCAGGGGAATTTTGTATTTGGAATAGTCTCCCTGCATATGCAAGGGTAATTCTGCTTGCAAGTGGAAGATATGCGGTGACTGCTTTTATGCCTCTTCCTTGGTTTTCTATTTTTAGAAAAAGAAAAAAAAAAACAGAACAGGGTCATTAGCATCTGTACTTCTGCTCCTCTGTTCTATGTCCACCCCAGCAGTGCAGACTGGAATTGAACTGGTTTTAGTGTGGGCTGGTACAATTTACGTAAGAAATCACTTACTGCAATACTAATGAGCAAGTAGTGCAAGACTCAACAACGTGTGTCTGTTAGGAAAAATACTGCAAGTAATATTGGGAAGGGGTCATGAACAGTGATGGTGGGGAGCTTGTTAGCTGTCAGTGCTGTCTAATCTAGGTCCCAGTCGCATCAGCATAAGTGTTGTCATTGATTTAGCAGAAGGAAAACAGCAGTGTTCAGAAGATCCCATCCTTTTGCTGGGATCTGAAAAATTCTGCTTTAAGACATGATTAAAGCATTTAGCAACTATTTTTGTTGAGATTATCTTGCTTGTGTAAGTAGCTGCTTTCCTTCAGAAGACATACATAGGTAACTGAGGCCTCCCTGGTGCACATAGAATATAGTTTGAACACACGATTTGAATTTGCATATTTGTCTGTTTCTGGTTTTACCTGGTTCTGGAGTGGTTATGCTCACCGTTCAGCTGTTTCATCTCCAGGATGTGTTTAAGTCCACGCTCGGCTGCAGAGCATGTCATGTAAAGCTGTTACACACTGAATCCTGGGAGTAGGTTGAGTGTTGCCATTGAAGTAACTCCATGCTTTACTGTCTCACACCGCTGTTGCACAACAGTCTCTAAATGAATCCCACTCAGATATCCCAAGTGATTGCTCTGCGGTTCAGCACTGTGACTCAACATCCATGGTCTCACTAGTGCTGGGGAGATGCTCCGCAGAATGGTAAACTCACAGCATAACAAGGCAGCTCCTGTTTTCTTGGGAGTAGCCAATTAATAACAAGCATTATCTTCATCAAGGTTTCCCAGCTTTAATTAAGGCTGAAGGCCTTTTGTCCCCTGGCTCACATTTTGTCACAGCCATCCCCAGTCTCTTCTTAGCATGCCAGCCAGTCTAGAGGGACCTGTTTGGAAAGCTGCCAGCTGGTTCACTGGGGAGATTGGATCCAGTTGCATCAGCATGGGAGCAGGAATGCTGCCAGGACTGACGGGACCGGTTCTGACTGGTTTTCCCAAAGCTCCTCCTGCAGGAGCTCCTGCAAGGACATCCACTTACCTCACCAAAATGCATCTTGCTGGGTGATCCAGGGATCATGAAAGTAGAACAGCTGTTACCTGCCAAAACCAGGGAAAGGATTAACCCTTCCCTGGGCCCCAAGCCCAGTGACAGAGTGAAATGATAAGTGCAACAGCACCAAAACTGCTACCAAGCCATATGTATGCACCGTCCCAGCTGCAGAACTATCAGAGATGAACATCTACCCAAACAAGGATGAGCCAGGCCATTGTTTAGTGGAAGATGAAATCAATTGATCTGTGCTGATTAACAGCTGATAATACAGATAACTTTATGGAAGGCACTCAAGCCTTTCAGAAAGGATGTCTCAGACTGCTTTGTGCAGGGTTATCAATGCTCGTGACTTCACTGTGAACCTTTCCATCACAGATGGTGCTTCAAGGAGTAAGTAGTTGTAGTTTTTGGTCTTTTATATTAACAGTGTTTCAGTTTGAAGCTTTGGAGAAGCTTAAAGTATTTCGTACACATATTTGTATGCCTGCACATCAAATAGAAGTATCTGCAATTGCTTGGTACTGTGGCAGACTAGATGAGGCAGTACCTTCAGGGGCCCAGTCCCTGGAGGTGCTTAATGGTGCACAAAGGGCTGGCTCCTGTTATGCAGGCATGGCCTGAGAACCTAAAGTTTCACATAACTATTTTGAGCAAGGACATTTACGGCCCCTACGGCCAGAAGGGATGTTCAGTGTATGAAGTGAATATTATTCTAAAGACTTTTGAAAATAGCAAGACTTACTTTATTTCCTCTCTTGATTTTTAGAGTCAATGTCATGATTTGGGAGGCCTGTCTGCCAGCTGTAACATGACTTAAGATGGAAGCCCAAGACCATGAGTGAGAAGCCATCTTCTACTTCAGTAGGTAGGTTTCCATCTCACATCCAGGTAGCACAGAAGTATTATATGGGCAGACATTCCAGCCCAGCTGATCTCAGGTGATCTGAAGGAAGTAGGACAGGTAGCAGACAAACCCTCAGGCCTGTTTATGAAATATTCCTGTGCAGTAACTCCCAAAGCAGAGTATAGGGAGGCTCTCCAGGGGACGAGGGAGCGGGACGTGGCAGAAAGTAGTTTGCTAATAATGCCACAATCCGTGCAAAAAGAAACCTGACAATTGCTTATTCACCCACCTGCCTTGCTAATTACAGTTGGAAAAGCCATCTCCAATGCAGAGCATCTGGGATGACTTTGTAGCACAGAGAACATTGATTAAACAGATAGTATCATGAGCGCGACTAAGCCGGCGACCTTGTACATGCCTTGGGGAGAAATAGGATATGCCATACAAGAGGGTGCTTTGGATTGCTGTGCCCACATGCTTTCTGCCATGACCTGGTGTGGCGTGTCTGCCTGGCCTCCCAAAGGACACTCACTTGCAGCCCACAAACATGCTACTGTGGCTCACGTGGCTAATTGCAGCTCAGAGGCCTGGCCAATGTGATTGAGGCCACTGAGCACAATGACAAGGCAGTGGGCAGGAGAGAACCACTGGAGATGTATTTTTTTTTCTGCACTCCTCTGCCAGAAAGAGTTCATCCTGCCTGGAGTATAGCCTCCTGGAACCTCTTGTTCCTTCTTGCTGTAGTCTCTGTCCTACAGGCAGTGTGGTACCACTGTGCGTGAGTAGCTGTTCCCCAAATACATGCACCCTTCTGAGCCATGGGTTGCAGTGTGTTTCCCCAGGAACCACAGCTCACTGCTGTCTCTTCCCTAGGAAGTTGAGATTAGATGTGCTTCATCCTTTTCTTACTACCCTTTGTGAGGTCTGTGAAATGTAGTATGCCATCCTAGAGAATCAGCACAGCTAAGCGGGGAATTCATCCTCGCATGGACAAAGACCAGACAGTTGCAGGATCTCCTGTGAGACTCAGCTCTGTGTGCCCATTTCTCGCTTTCATGATTAACTTGTGATCATTAAGGGTCCCATTAGTATAATAGCACCACTCTGATGTCCCACCCAACTGCAGTGTGATGGTGATGCCTTTTCTGGACCTCTTTGCTGTCTTCTTCAGGCTTGCACTCTCTAAGCAATTCCCTGCATTTTGTCCATAGCTGTGTGCTCTGGGCTATTGCTGCAAGGGGAAGGTTGGCTGGAGATGCCTGCAAGATGGAGGCAGGTTTTGCAGTGTCTGGAGTGTTACTTCACTGTACAGAGTCTACCTTGAAAAGATTAAGCAACTAAGATCTCACTGGCAACAATACCTCCTTTCAAAGCTGTAGGAAACCAGCAACAGGGCATTGACCATTGCCTCATGCTTCTGTCAGCCTGCACATCTCCTCGGATGTTAATGTAATTTATAACTTCCAGTGGATAAATCAGGATTGATCTGTCCTCTGTAAAGAATCTCAGACTCATCAACTCTTGTTCATTGAACCTTAACAGTTCTTCCAACAAAATCAGAAAATACTAGAGATTTCAGCCCACTCTGTGCAGAAATGTTTTTTCCTTCCTCTAGCTAGGTGGGAGGGAGAAAATTCTCCGTTAGTGAGATGCCCTAAATAAAAATCAGTTTCTTCTCCACCTCCCAGCTGATGAGTTGTAGGCTGCAGCTTACAAAAGGGGCACTGAGCCAGGCTTGGAAAGCCAGCCTCCCTTTTCATATTGACTTCTTGATGCAATCTCACACCTGCATCCCAGTGCTGGTGCAACCAAAGTGTAACTGCCTATGCTCACTCCTGTGTCTAAGCACCTGTGCATAGTTCCAGCTGTCAGAGTTCAGTTCCCAGAAGAGAGGGCCCAGTTGAAGGTCCCATTGAAAGTCAGACCTTTCTCAGAGGTGTCTGCTGCAGCTCTATAGGATTTTTGGTGGGTCACTAGAAAACAGGAGGTAAAGAGAATTTGCTGTGAGAAATGCCATGCGGTCATTTATTCTCACCTGCTGTTGTGGGTTTGTTTCTTTCTGTGCTACCAGGACAATATGTAGAGCCTCTGTAACTTGTTCTCACCCATCCTCTGTTTCGGGATCTAGGTGTATCTACTTAGTAGCAGAAATTTATATAGGTTAATTCCCACACTCCCAATGAATGAATCATTAAAGGAACAAATAAAGGTGCCTCCTTTAAAGTATCACTGCCACCTGCATGATGAACATACGCCCAGGTTTACCTCTGCATATTTAACCCCTTATCAGAGCAAATAAATGACAATCAGCTCTGGCACTGGCTGTGCCTCTGACATGGACAGCAGGAGGAAACATGTTCCTGCACTTGAAAGTGGTGTGCAAAACTCAAAAGAGTGCTGAAAAAGGCGATGCAGCTAGACCTGGCCAGAGGTATGTCCCACACCCTTAGGTTTCCAGACATGTTGAGAAGGAGCAATACTCTGCAGAAATGCTTAGCATCTGGCAAAACTGAGCTGGAAAAGTGTACCTCCCACCAGGAAAATCCAAAAGCTTCCTTGCTTGTAATTGATGAGTAGTTTGAGTGGAGCAGCTGACAGTCAGATCCAAAGGATGCAGTAGCTTCCAGGGAGAGCAAATTGTGTCTTCCTGAATGCAGGTAAGAACAGCATCCCCTTTAGCTTAGATCTGCAGATTGGCCTGAATTGCGTGGGGGCGGAAGGGGGACAGCTGTATCTCCTGTGTGTTTTTCCCACTTGGTTGGGTTGTCAGTGCACAGTCTTGCAAATAGGTGTGCCCCAAGGATGTGAAAGGAGATAAGCCACTGAACTGTATTAGCACATGAAAGAAAAAACAGTGGGAGCTTCCAAAGGATGGCAAAGTTTCAAAACCTGCTCACAGAAGCACATAGTTTTGGATGATTACTGCAGCACACTCCTGCAGCTGGAGGTGTGGCAATGTAGTGTGAGATGAGAACATGGCAGGTTGAGTAATGCCAGTGCTGTTCTTAGTAAGAAATCCTATTTTTAGTACAGATTGCCTTGGAATGTAAATGGCTTTAAAATCAAAGAGCCAGTGAAAGGAGAACTCCAGTGAAAGGTGCTGAGGGAAAAGAGAAAAGTACATCCTCCCTCTGAAGATGACCCCAAGACACAAGATGGCAGAAACCGAACGGTGTAGACTTTTTGGCCCAGTGCTCTGTACTTGTACTGTCCCACTTCCCTTCCTTTCAGGCACCATTAGAGGCAGGATCCTGGACTTTTCTTTTGGTTCTTGCACTCTGCAATTGCCCAGTAAAGTGCTGTGCAGCCAGGGACTCCTCTTCATGCAGCCAGGGAGATAGAGGTATGACAAGACATCAGAAGATAGTGCCTAACTCTTTTTGCATCCAAAACAGCTTAGAAAATTAAGTCATGCAGGGATAGTGGCCAGTACAAAGCTTGGATCATCATGGGCAAATTATTGTCCTTTGGGTGTCCAGTGTGTTTCACAGGTGGGCACATTCTGGAGGGGCAGCAGGACATCTGCAACACACGTTGTATTATAACAGAAGTGATCTTTATAAGGCACAGCTTACTTGAGACAGGAAAGAGACTGAAAGGAGCAATGCAAAAGTTTGTGTCTTTCTCTGGGAGAAGAGGTTTGCCTTGGAAAGACTGTGACATATCGTGTTTCCTGTGTGTGATGTAGGTTCACTTACCTCTATCGATCCAGCAGCAATTACAGCTGAGGCTGTTGAATTGTTATTACTATGCAAATACTGTCTGTGTGGAAATGAATGCCACCACACGCATTGCTGAAGTGCAATGACATTAGTTAGGGCTGTGCCACAGGTAGTCAGGTCAAACAGCCATTCCCATCCCAAGCTATTCTTAACAGGGCTGTTCAAAAGCCAACTCTGGCAAGCTCTGCTTCCTCCTGCCACCCCTCGGTGCCTTATACTTGGAGGCCTTCTTCCTCCTCCCTCCATTGCCTCCTCAGTGCTGGTACAGATGGTCCAAAGCCTGGGAGCCCAGATTTGCCTGAAATGTGTCTTCAGAGGAGGAAAAGACATTTCAAAACACTCAAAGTTGCTGCTGGTTTGAGACTGACTCCCATGTTTGTAGCATACTGTACAGGCACAGGGAGTGACGGCCTCTGTGTGTCCTTCTGGGATACCCTGGGTCTCCACAGCAAAAGCAAGACATCTCCAGATGCTCTGTGTAGGCGTACATAGACTTTCTGCAACTGTGGTAGGATCCCAAGTTAACCAGAGCTTTGAGGTGGCTCTTCCTAGGCCTTCTCTGTATCACCAGCTCTCCAAAGACCAAGAAGCTTTAAAACTCCTAAGCTGGTTATGTTAGAATATAAACTACAATAATTAACTTCTCCAGTAGAATAAAAACTACAAAGGGCAGATTGATTGTGTGTCCCCTACACACAGACACCTTCTGTCCTTGCGGGGGCTTGCTTTGTGCCAACTCAGTGGCTCTGGATTACAGTAAACTCTGAATGGTCCCTTCTGTCCCACAGGAAAAACAAAACCTCTCTTTCTTATCTTTGGGTTCTGTCTGTGAGGCCAGTCCTCAGAGAAGCCTGCCTTTTTTAAAGACCATAGGACCCGAATGAGAGCCAAATAAATAAAGCAGATACGTTTTTTTTCACCATGACTCAGAAATACTCTGGCTAGTGGCCTGTGTGTGTGTTGCAGACATGGCTGTGATTTCTGAAGATGGAATACCCTGACTCATCTGTAGGATATCTAGAAATCCTGGGCAAATATCCAGAGGCCTCACATTCTACTTGGACACCATTTCCCAGCAGAAAAGGAGGAACAAACTAGGGAAACCCTGGTAATTTGTGGGACATAGTGTCCAGCACATAGATCTGATCTGCTTGCTGCTCTGACTGTCACTTTGACTCAGTTGACAGACATAGAAGTGACTTTGCATTTCTGGTTGTTCATGCTCTTTTAGTGTAAATAGCATAACAAAAACCCACTCTCCACTGTCCTATTGCAATATGGCTGAGATCCAGGACATCTTTTGGAATGGATTTTGCTTTAAGAGCAGCTCTTAGGATGTTGAAGGCAGAGGGCTCTAAGAGGTGGTTGAGAACTGCTCTGGAAAGCCTGTAGTGGAGAGGGAATGACTTGGGGGCTTCTTATTTGTTTTTTCTGTTGCTGCGCAATAGTGGAGGTACCATTTGGGATTTCTTTCCTTTTCTGATTGGTGGGACATGAAGCAAAATTAGGAAATTAAGTCTGCTGTGGCATGTATCAACTTCTGGCTGAGCAGTGAGGAACTGTAGTCTGACTTGAGACCATGTGATCAGGAACTTGTTCTTACATGCGTAAACTATGTGGTTCTTCCCATTCCTTTTTCCTTGACCTCTGCCCTTAGATGGGGGGAATTTCAAGGAGTTTGCAAAATGGCAACTGTCACTGCTAATAAAGGGATGTTTTGCTCTGGTCTTTGCTGGTCTTCCTAACCTGCCTGCAGTAAGCCCTGTACTGAGTACAGCCAATGCGATGTGCAGCACACAGGATAGAAGCGAGCACCCTGAGTGACCTTCCTGCTCTTAACACATGGAGTTACTGGAGATACTGAAGTTCATGTGAGAAGGTTCAGGTATGCGAAACAATAGGTGTGATCTGAAGGCTTGTGTATTTGTTTTAGAGGTAAAGAAACACAGTTTAGTACTTCAAGTGCTTTCCTTTGATTAACATATAATCTGACGTGGTGGCACTCTGCAGGGGAAATTCTGCCCTAGGATCAGCAAACAGGGTTATTGGTAAGTGCCTAGCTGCTAATCTCTAACCATGATTCCAGGTGGGATGTAGTTCAGGGAGCAGACTGCTTCTCTTTCTTCTGATCAGAATGTCGATCTAGCAGATCAGTGAAATTGGTCCAGGAAGAAAGAAGTGTTGCAGAAAGGTCTAATTTCACCCGTTTCAGTCCGAAAACCTAAACCCGATCATTTAATTTTTAGAAAACATTTTAAAATCATTTCTTGTAAAATAAAGAAATCACTTGAAGAAGCAGAATGCGTTGTTCTGAGCAGAAGGCGGCATTTTGTTTGACTTGGAGTATTCTCGTTGGGTGTATTTTCATTTGGGTGAGAATGCAGGGAAATATCCACTGTGAGGTCAGAATTGTCCGGGCTCTCTAATGGGGACAGAAAACAAAATATGTATATGCAGGTATGTACCTGCTCATTCACTTGGTCCTGCACATCATTTGAAAATATCTTTATGTACAATAAGATGACTTAAGTGTATGGCTTTGTCCTTGCTGTTTATCCACCCAAACACACCTCAAAGTAAAACACAAGTGACTATAAATAGTTTGGGATCCTTCAAGACAAAACGCAGGTGCAGTGTAACCACATCATTTGGTCCAAGTTTCACGGATGACAGAAGAAGAAGTCCTGCAAATCTATGGTTAATTTTCAAAAGCCTTGACCACACCCTGCAGTCCATAACTGTGGTGTTTTCCCACTGTTCTCAACAGGCCAGAGTTGGGCCCATGCTGAAGACTTTTGAAAATGCTGCTCTACAGTTGTGGATTTGATCCTGTCGCCTCTTGTGAACCCAGTAATGTTTCACGACCGTAAGAGACAGCAAGGTCTGGCAGCTCTGCTCATCTCCAGCATAAGTGCTTAACAGATACCGGTTAGTAACAAAATATATGGCATGATTGCTGAAGAGGCCAAAGCTCTCAATAACAAATATTGTCAAAGTTTGATGCAGTTCTTTTTCTCTGTTGGGGAGGCAGGAAAGTACAGGTAAGATAACTGCACTCATGTTGAAACATTTTGGGTTTACATGGGCGATTTGCAGTGTACTGAGTCCTGATGTTTGTTCTTTGTTTCCCTCGTAATTGTGTCTGTATGCAAATCCCTGGGGTTTTCTTAGGGCATACTCCAGGAATGAGCTGAGTGAGAGGAGCAAGCGTTGCTGGGAGGAGAGAAGCAGGATACAAATGGGCTCTTGGTTTCAGTTGGAGAGAGTAAAGAGCTGCTGTGAGTCTGGGCATGGAGGAAATATGTCAAGACTGAGCCAGGGCTGGATGGCACTGAAAAGCAGGGAAAGCAGGAATAGAGTTGTTAGGGTCTTGGTGAAGCCACTTGACAAGTACATCTGAGGTGGAGCAATAACAAGCACTGTAAGGACAGCCCACAGAAAAGGAATATGATAGTGGAGAGGTGGAGACTGAAGAGATGGGCCAAGTCAAGAATGATCCCTCTGCATGTCAGTATAAGGCTGCTGTAGTACTGAGTGCTGATGGTTTCGGTTCCATAAGTTGTGCTTTGGTGCTGTCTTAAACTTGGAGAAACAGGAGGAGCACAGCACTTTGTGCTCCAGCAAGTTCCACTTCAACATGCCAAAGCATTCAGTTTCTGCTGGATTAATCTGGATGTGCCAGTGTTGCTATGGTGCTGCCTGACCTTCTTCTGCTCTGTGGGCCGAGCTAGGCAGCCAGGCCACATTTCTTAAAACGCTGCAGCCAGCCAGCCAGCCAGCCAGCCAGCTACAAGTGGTCTGAATGTCCTGCAAAAAGGAGATCAAAAGGCACTGTGACAGCCCAGCTGCAGGTTGAAATAAGGCTTTGGTCCTGATCAAGCAAAACCTTTTGATTTGGCTCAAACTAGCCCCAAACAAATGTGCTAGGAATATTAATATTATGTGAGGCAGTGAAGGAGTTGCTTTGCTTCCTTTTTTCCCTCCCTCCATTGTCTGTTTCCAGGAGAAGGTTATGACTCAGGGGAAAGGATGGAGGAAAGTGCAAGACATTATCTCCTGATATACATGACAGGGCCCATCCTACAGAAAGGATCATGCTCTGCCATCAAGGTGCTTGTGTGGGTCTTGGGACAATAAGACATGTTAATAATCTTGGATTGGGCAAGCAGTGAGCTCTGAAATCCCCAGACCCTTTCTCCATGAATGGGAAGAACCTGAAATTTTTCAGAAATGGTTGAAAAGTATTATGAAGTGAGGGGCCATTCAGAACATGGGTGATGGAGCAGATAGGCCATGTATTCTTGTTTGGAAGCAGGTGTGTGTACAGGAGGCTTGGCCTTACTGGAACTTATTGAAGGCATGCATGCACCCATTGCTTCCAAAGGTTAACTCTCAAGTTGCACACAAGTCACCATACATTTTCTGTTGTGGTCTTACTTCCCCAGGCCCAGTAGATTCTGCACTGGCAAAGACTGCATTTGTCCAGGTTTTGATGGTTTTTTGTCCTTGTGAATTTGAGATCTGTCTGCAAGGGCATTAAGCATGCAGTAAGCATCTCAGTAAGCATGCATGCAGTCTCCCACACTTGTGTGCATACATGACTCATCTGTGTCACAGGCTGAATCCAGTTAAGGAGAGGCCATGTGTGCACAATAACAACCTTGACACTTTCTTGCCCTGTAATGGTTCAGTTCTTCTGTAGAGATGCTTGGGCTTGCTTACAGAGAGATACAACAGGGAGATGCTAGCCACCAAGGATGCCAGTCTTCCTGTGTGCTTGGGACTGGCTGGCCACACTCCTCCAGAACAGCCCCCCAGAAACCATGCAGACCTGTTGCGAGCTAGAGCAAGCAAAGTCAGAAATAGGTCCCTTGGTTCCTTTATCCCAGCTTTGCTGAGGTATTTCAGGCATGCATGACATAATGACAGTGTGCTGCAGCCCAAAGGTGTGGTGGAAAATCTTGTTAAGCATGCTGGCTGAGCTGCTCCATGTATCCTCAGCTGGAACATGCTATAAGGCACAACTGAGCCCTGTTAGCACGGAAAGACAAGAGCTGTTTCTCTCTCACTTCAGCCTGAAGAAACCACATTTTTCCATTTTGATTTTTTCCATCAGCTCTTGCATCCCTACATAAGTGCTTGCATGTTTCTATTTCTATTAGGTGCCATGTCATATTTTTATTATGATCAGCTCTTGAAGCAGGTATCAGGGACACCTGTTGTACAAACCCACTTGTTTCCTTCAGATGCAGGTTTTGGAGGCAGATTATTCTCAGCTGCATGGCCTCTCTAGCATGTATTCAGAGTCCTGCTCTGGGTTCTCTGTCAAATTGGAGCTGTGTAAACTTAATGTGTGGTAGTGTGAAAGCTCAGAAGGTCTGTCTGCAGGGGAAATATTGTATGGTCAGATGTCATACCTAGGGTTTAACGTGAGCTGGAAACTCAGAAATTGGAGAGACGATCAAAACAATGCTAGAAAAATACGTTCTGCAGCTGCACCCTCAAAGGACTCAGTAGACCAATTGCCTTAACATAGGAGGTCAGGATAAACGTGTCTGGCTCCTTAAGGGAAAAAAAGGTGCAACATTTTTTGTCAGTGCCTGTATGAGTGTGGCCCTGTTCAGGCTTCTGGAGACTTAACATCTCATTCTGAGTTGGAGCAAGCTGCTGCGGCTGTCCTGGGCTGCTTGGGCCTGTGTGGAGATGTGACTTGGGGAACATGTTTTGATAAGCCAGTCTTTCTCCCTCAAAAAATATTAATTGCATTTTTCTTGTCCCAAATCAAGCCCAACAGCTGCTATTTATTTAACAGAAATTTCCAACAAGCTATAGCTTGCGAACGTTGCAGGAATGCAACTCGGACTACTCTGTCTGCAGTCAGATCAATATTAAGTGAGATTTTCCCAGAGAAGCACATTGCTTTATGAGCATTGCTTGCCTCCTTGTTATCCTCTCTGAATCAAGCCACATGACCACATCAGTCATAAGGTACCCAAAATCATGTGTTCCCATGCCATACCTTGCAGGGGAAGTCAGTGGAGGACATTGCCCTCAAGGATGTGTTACCACTGATGTTGTTCAAAGAGGGGCATGAAGTCCCAATCTGTTAGTCAAGTAAAACAAAATCCAGTGGCATATTTTTTCTCTGTTGGTTTAATGTTCAGAAGGGAAAAAGATCTGTTTGCTTTTCCTGAACTAACCAGCCTGTGTTTTCTTTGGAAAAATGGAAACTCCAGAATCTGCAGAAATTGTGTTTGCAACAGTGACTGCAAGAAGTTTAGGATTTTGAATGTATAACTGCTAAGAATTTTTGAGCAAGGGGTAGTAAGGGAAATGGAGAGAAGATGAACTTTACAGACCTCTTACCTTGGTGTCAGTTTGTAGTCTGACCTAGTGGCATTAATCTTTCCATTTGCAATGACTGCAAGTCCGGCATGGTTTGGTATTCGATTTGAGTTCTCCCTGTTTGCTTAGAAGCAGGGAGCGTGCCAGCTGGGCCCAGGCATCCGTGACAACGTGTGATACACACCTGCACGCTTTCCTGCTCCTTGCCCTCTGCTGGAAATGGCAGAGGCACGCAGCATCCCGCAGACAGGACTTTCTTGGCTCTGCAGCTGTGTGGGGAGATCAGAGGGACTCAGATAAAGATCACAGAAGTAGTTGACTTCATTAGGCTTCTTCCAAAGACTGCTGAGTCTCTCTGGCTGGGCTGCACCATCATCTGGGAGTGAAAAATCCAAGCATCCTCTCTCTTGGGCCATGCGAGTAGTGCTTTTTGTTTGTGCTCGTGACTTTGCATGCACAAAATCCTTCTAGAGAAGAGGAAGTGAAACTGCCAAGCCCAGTGGCTGGGATTTCTACTCAGGGCAGCAGGATTCCTTTCAGCTTCCTTGTCTGCTACCTCAGTTTCCCCATCTGTAAAATAAGATTAGTAGTCCTTGTTCTGTAAGCTCTTTTCTGGAAGAGGAAAAGGATGGGAGTGGAGAGAGGCACAAGTGCTAGAGCAACACACCTGGTGTTTCTAACGCCTGTGGGCCAAGGAGTCTGTTTCTCACAGAGGCTGTGCTGGGAAATAGGAGCAGATTACCTGTGCTTCCATGTGTTGGTTTCTGATCCATAGCTGATCTTCCTTTTTTTGTTCACTTGCAGTGAAAAGACTCTCCCACTCTGTAAACATGTGTAAGGGCTTGCAGAGGAGGATAAAATGGTCCAACATCAGTATTCCTCACTTTGTGCTCTTTCTTTTGATAAACCTGTATATTGCTTTACCTTCATCCTCTCAGGCACTCGGGACTCTTCCCATCTGGGCACTGTAAGCTGTTCATCTAAACAGTCCCTTTATTCTGGCATGCCTTTACTTAAGCTATCAGAATAAAAAATTGCATGGATGACATGAAAAGAGAAATACAACACCTAAGCCAACAAAGAAGGCTTGGAGGAGGACAAATGGCCCAACTTGCTTCAATTCTGAATGCACCCAGGCTGAGCTGTGTTTGGGCAGTGTTACTTGGTACTGGGAATCAGATTTTGTTTGCATTCTCTTTGGCAGGTAGAGGACACACACACCTAAGGCAAACCTCAGGAAGCCCTATTTTAATCCAAGGGCTTTGGTTCAGGCCTGTCAATTTGTGCCTGATTGCAGCATATGGGCAGGGGCTTAGAGCAGGAAAGGCCAAGGCTAACTGCACCATGCACAGCCCCAAGATTTTTCTGCACTTGTACCTGGGCAGTAGTTCTGCTAACATGAGCAGCAGCGAGGTGCTGGCGATACCGGCCTTTGCAGCTAGAGTCAAGTAGAACAAAACCCCATGATTTTCATATGAAATATATGCAGAAGAAGACATTTTCCTTAGCTGAGGAGCTAGGAGGACGTTTTTAAATGAACCTCCTGATAAATGGACCAAGTGTAGAAACTCAGTCCAGAACTCTCAAACCATGGCAAAGATCTTAGAAATTTTCCAGTGCAGTGATTACAGGAATGAACAGACTGATGGCCATCTGCCAATATTTATTCCCTTCTTGAAGTCACAATTCTCTGTTCATGACAACCATTTCCATAGCAATGCATAAATGAGAGTTAATAGATTTGCATTAAAAGGGAAGAGCATGAACATGTAGTTTAAAAAAAAAAAAAAAATCCTGTGAAACAAGTCCTCTGAGCAACCACCAGTAGAAAAGAACCACAAAAGGGTGGTTTTCTTTTCAGGAGGTGGAATCATTGCTTAAGACCAAACATTTTCAGATATATTCAGGCTTTTGTGGGTCTGCTAAGCTAGATCTTTAAAATTGCTCCCTACCCATGTACTTGTATTGCAGTGCTCATGATCTGTTTCCTGCACATGAGCTGGGCAAATTCTTAAGGAAAAATCTATTTTTGATTTTTTTTAGTTTGAGTTTCACTGAAAGAACAATTTCTGGGTGAGACTGCTATGGATCTCCTCACTTAGCCTAGGTATGAGACAAGGGAAGACCCACTTGGTGCTTGTGACAAGAGTTTCATTGTATTATTTACAGATGGCCAGACACAGGAACTCTTCTGTGTGTTTAATTCTAAAACTTTTGTCACTGTTTCCTCTTTGTCCATAATCTCCGTTATTAGGTTTAACAATGCAGATATTAATAGATCTTGTATCACTAAGAGGAATAGTTATTAAAATCAATCACGGAATTATTATAGCCCCAACAACATGAATTATACTTGTGCATGGAACACCAATGTAATATTTGCATACAAATGAATTTATGTTGTTTATATTGTGTTGCTAGTTACTGGGAGTAATTGCTGGGCTGGGCTGGGCAAAAGCTGTATAGGTCATTTTCAGCTTGGATTCTGGAGGAGGTGAGCCTGCACGAGTATATTATCTGTCTTATAATTTGTCAGTCTCCTCATAATAACTTTTGAAGGCATTGACAAATTTCATGTAAATTCGACACAGGGGTAGAGGTTTTTGTGGTGGGGAGATGAAGGGACAAAGGACAGAGGTACCTGGTGAACTAGGACTTAATTCTACTGCTCAAAGAACAATTTGTTTGGAATTAACTTCAAGAAATGCTCTTTCACTGGGCCCAGATCTTCCTGCAATTATATGGTGATTGTGGCAATGTTTCAGTTAAATCATGTGAATCATTCTATTTCAGCTTGCTGGGCAGAGACCTTTGCATTTATCTTCCAAAACAGGTTTTCACTTACATGTTTGTTAAATTTTGAAAAGCCAAATGAGGTCAAAATTCCTGAGCTGATTCAGAGAGGAGGAACTTTCTTACAAGTGTTATTCTCAGAGGGATTAGAGGGGGGAGTTCAGAAACAACTGCTAGTCTGTTCTTTAGAATAGTGCAGCCATATATAAACACAGTTTCGTCTTTAGAAACTGCTGATCCTGAATTCTGTTAGTGGTTAGATAGAACTTGTATAAGCTCCATCCCTCAAGATTAAATCAGATATTCCTCTTTTTCAGTTTGGAAGATGCAGGTATTCACAAAGCCATGCTGCAGACCTCTTTCCTGAAATGGCTATCGTGACTGAGAAAGTGGGGACGGAGCGGCAGAGTAACAGGACAGTGACATCTGCAATCTGCCTTCCCTGCTGAGGAGAATGCATGTAACCATGCCTTAAATAAGGACTACCTCTGCGTAGAGTAGCTGTGACCACTGCATGGAGGACCTACTTAAGAGAGACACCTTTGAATGTGAGTAGAATAGCCAGAATATGGCAGTTCTTATAGAATAAGAGACTATTTTTATCAGGTAAGACTTGCTGATACTTTGCAGCTCCAAGAAGGAGTTTCAGATCATGTTACAGACCAGTTTGTCATCTCAAGACCATGAAGTCATTCACAACTATTACCATGAGACTAGGTGATCAGGTCTCTAGGTTTTTTCCCCTTTCTGCAACACTACAGATTCTCAAATAAATATGCAACACAGTCGTGGAGTGGAAATGAAGAGAAATAATGTGAAGTACTTGCTTTTGAATGCTAGTGTCACATGTTTGGAGTAATTCCATGAAGTTTTTATGTGAAGCCCAGTTACTCATTGTCATTGCATAAACATCAGGTCTATATCCTGCAGGGAATAAAGGAGGGGTTTAATTTCAGATGGCAGGAACAGTCCACTCTGGAAAGAGCACTGTTCGCAAAGTGGCAAAAGGCCACTGCATCCCGCTTTAAGAGCAACAGACTCATTTATACTCAGATGCTGCTTGTGCACAACCACTCATCTGCCTTATCTCAGGGCCAGAGTGAAGTAAAACATTACTTGTGATTTCAGTGTGACTGAGAAGGGGTCTAGCTGATCATTGCTTGCAAGCCTTTAGCCTTTAATTTCTCTAGTAAGTTAGTATAGTCTTTTTTCCTACTATTAGATGTGGAAACTGTCATTCTGCTGTAGGATCCTTTCTTTATCTGTCTTACCTGTGGATAAGTCAGATAAATGAGCTATAGTTCTGTCCACAATAACTTTAGTAAAAAAGATAACACCTGTAAGAAAAAAAAAACAACTTTTTTTCAGGAGAACTTTTAAGCATACATCTGACAGAGGGCTCAATGAGTTTGTTAGAAGACTGATTATAATTCCACAGAATAGTTCAAAGTTGCTTTTGTTTTTTCAGATTCAAGACATAAACTCACTTGACACTTTTTCTGGATTGCTGAATGTCTTTGTCTGAATTTCCAGTATAACCAGAAGTGTTTCTAGAGAAAAATAGTAGGAGACTAAAAAGGATGAAAAATGAGGCCAAATACATACGAGGAGGAAAGAAAAAGAGGGGAAAACGATAATTGGAAAAAAAGTTGATTTTTTTTTTCCATAATATTTCAGTTAAGAGCTTTTCCCCAGTGCTTATAAGATGTGATGCAGAAAAAGGAAAGGTGCATTTCAAAGGTAAAAATCATGTGGAAATTTTAATTGCTATTAGTTATTGTCTTGCTGCTGCTATTTTTGTGGGTTTCTAGAAGATGAGTTTTGAATAAGGAAATGTAACAAAATGAAAAACTCCCAGAAATGAGCCTTTGCCTTGTACTTCTCACTGAATATCATCAGCCTAATTCCAAGCAGTTTGAGGTCTGTTATTTCACATTACCTTGAAGGCAAATTTTTATGCCATATTTGAAGTAAAAATCTGTGATTTATATTTCCTACTTTTCATCAGAAACAGGGAATGTGCAAATTAAACAGAACTTCCTGTTTCCAACCTTTCAGCAAGCAGTTGTTTTAGTTTATGTTCCTTTCCGATTGCAAAAGTGGGGGGAAAAATGATGCACTTGAAAAATGATGGATCCTTGCCTTCATATAATGTCTGCACAAATAAGTATCAGACATGTCTGAACATGACATGATCTTACTAAAGGCTTTGATTCACAAGTGGGAACGCTTTGTATTGGGACAGCTGTTGTTATTCCTGCCCGAGCTCTCTGCTCCAGCCCTCAGAGGATACCACCTCCGCTGCAGGGCTGTCTCGGTTGGTCATGAAGCAGCTGAACTGCCACAGGTTATAACCAAACAAGTTTAAGTAAGACCGTGCTGCAGGTTTCACCTACCTTAGAGTGTGACCAGATGCACAAGAACTTTATTAGTGTCAGATCTTTTGCTCATGAATATCCCCCCGGGACATCCCAGTTACCCTAGGTGAATATCTGGCTTGTGCTAGGTCGCCCACCTATGAGAAGCAGCATTAGGAACCACGCAGAAATTAGTTGGTGTAGCTCATAACATCAGATGAGATTGTAAAAGAGTTGATATTCTCAGTTCCCTGCTCATTCTCCACTGTTGAAGGGACCCTGCCATGCTAGGCCTTTATTTCAGAGGTGGGTTGCCAGTTAAAGTTCTCTTAGGAAAAGGCAAAGCACTTGAACACTAAAGATTTAAACTTACCTTCCCAGTTTTTTGAGTGTGCAGACAGAAATATGAAACATTTTGGAGGGGACAGGTCTTTTAACAGAAAAGTGGCACTGAATGTGACCAGACCTTGTGTTTGTCACAGCTACATCCTCCTCATGGCACTAGAGCAGGCACAGCAGAGATGGCCAGGCCCAGGATGCCTTCCGCTGCTCCATGCCCTTTCCAAGCTCTGGTGTAATGCTTGAGCCGCCCAGGCAGCTCTGGGAGAGAACTCCCCTGTCAGGCCATGCATTTTGGTGCAGCGATCAGCAGTAGCATGGCTAATAGACTGGTGTTCAAATGACTGTAATTAGGCTTCAAAGTAACCATTATGATGAAAGGGGAAAATCTCACATTCCTCTCCACACTATCATTTCGGGGTGTCTAGCATCACCCCAGAAACACAAAACTGCATCACTTGATACCACCAGAGCTACCTGTTTGCAAGGCATGTCTCTCCTTTGGTTTATAAAGACTTTTTTTCCAGGGGAAAAAATTTTTTTAAAAAAAGACAAAAAGACAAAAAAACCATGGACTTTTGAATTAAGTATTCTCTTTTCTCCATTCTTGTGGGTTGTTATCTACATAGTCTGTAAGAATTTTGCAAATATTTGACTGGAAATCGCAAGAGATAAGGACAGGTCATAATCTGCTAGTGCTGCAGCAGGCGTGCCCCCACCAAGCTGCACGGTAACTACAAGGATATTTTTCAGCTTATCAATATCCTAGAATGAGGTTGTACAGTATGGGCTTCACTGAGAGATCAGCTGTAGCCTGCCTCTTTTATTTACTCATTTATCCACTGCAAATGTCATTTGAATATCTAAATGCTGACATATACTTATTGCACTAGTCCTCTTTGTCCCCAACTCCATGTTTCAGACAAACTGGGCTGTATAGCAGGAGGAATTCCAAGGGTGATGCTGCTGATGTTAAATGCTGGTACTGCCTTAGCACTGGCTTCTTCTGGAAAAGGACCTCTTTCTTTCCAAGCCTCTCCACTTGGGGAGCAGAGCAGGCTGGGGAATCTCTCAAGTGCACTCCTCTGTGCTGTGCTGTTAGTTCTAACTCTGTGTTGAAGGATATTAGCTGTTTCCATCATCCTCCTAATTCCACTGCCATAAAACATCCTTCTTACTCATGAAGTAGAATACCTAGATCCACCTTCTTGCCTTCTGGCTAATTACTGTAATTATCTGGCTAGACAAACTTGTCATGAGATTAGAATCTCCTCACAAAACAGGGTCATCTCAGGAAGTTCTTGCTATCCAGTTTTGTGTAAATCAGTCACCTCTGCAGCTAAGAGGCAGCTCGGATTCTTGAGAATTCACACGCTTTCAGGAGGGGAGCAGAAAAGCATTTCCACATAGGAGCTGCTTCAAAAGGTACTGGGCGTTCTCACTGACATCAGTGGGGTGAAGACTACACCCACCCTCTTGCACCTGCTCAAGGAGCTGGCTGAGCTGGCCTTTAAAGATACTGAAAAGTACTAACCACTTGCATCAAATTCATCGCCTGGATGTATCATTAATGTAATAAAGTTGTTATATTCTACTTAACCGTACCCTTCACCCCTGCGCTTTTGACATTTACCTCAGACATAACTCCACAGCAAGCTTAGACATGCAGGGGTATGGAGTAAAGGCAGAAGCCACAAACCAGGTTGGTCATTTTTTTTTTTTTAAAGGCTTCAGGTAATTGCATCTTAAGATCCCAGACTAAAAAATGTGTATATATATACATATATTCAAAACCCCATTTAAAACAGAAGCTTAGCTTTGTGCTTTTGTGCTATCAGCACTGGGTGGCTTGCCCTTAACTCTGTGAGGCTTTTATATGGTCTCTCTCAGGGGCTGGTTGTTTCAGTGTATTGGGAATGTAGGTCTCCTTGTGCTTAGGCAACTGAAGATTCAAGCACTTCTTACCTAATTCCCTTCCTAAGTAGGCGAGAAGCAGCAATCTTTCCTCCCATAAACCTTTGGTAACACTTCACTGTGCACACTAGCCCACACACAGCCTGCCGTGCCAAAGAGCAGTATGTCATTAATGCACTAAATAACTGTATTGCGTTTTAACAGGCCTGTGGCATCAAGGAAATTTATATTATGCCGTGAATGCTCCAAAATGGAAGTGCGTGCAGTTATAGGCTACTATAACCATAGCTACAGCTAAACAAAACACTCCTGCAGCTATTGCAGAGACCTAAATTATGGATTATTCTGGCTGTCCTATATGTTTGCAATGTTCCAGTGACTCTGCTTGGGCTCAGAATCTACCTTGCAAAGATTACTGTCTTCCCAGCTATCTGCTCGACATTGTCTCTGTGCAGGAGTGGTTCTTCCAGAATACAAATTCTGGGCACAGAAAGTTTCCTAATTAGTTTACCTGGGAACAGAGAGCCACTGAGAAATGGGCTCTCCTGGAGAAGCCTGGTGAAACCAGAGACAAAGGTGACTGGGAACAACAAAGCTGAAAGAGGGCACAGTAATAGTGACTGTGGGGTGAAATAGCAAAGGAAGGATGTGCTGCGAGAGCTGGAAACCCTGCAGCCACCCTTGAATGAAGGGGATGTCAGTGCCCAGAAGCTGGAGTGTAATGAGACTGTGCAGATATATCAGATGCAAATTTTGCATTTTGTTAATTGACTTTCACCTCCCTGTGCCCTAGTTTCCAGATCAGTAAAGCGAGGATAATAAGCATCTCTTTTGCAGAGTGCTTTGAGATCTCCTGATGAAAAAATGCTAGATGAAAATGTGGGTGTTTTTTATACACTCCTGTGCCAAATCCTGGAAGCAGCTGCTTATTCTCTGGTGAGAGAGACACAACTGTAGTGGAAGAAGGGTGCTATGAGCCAGCAGTCAGTGTAAGTTCTCTCATTTTGCATGTGAATCTCTAGGCCTTGCTGCAATCCACTATCCAAAGTGTACCTTGCAGACAAAACCAATAATGTTCTCCTTGAAATTTTCTCTGCCCTTCATCCCTATGATACCTATGTAATTTGCAAATCTCTTGTTGAAAAACCTGGCAACTTTAGTCCCCATTGTACAAACTAAACTGAGGTAAACACTAAGCTTAAAAAAAGAGCGTTCTTTCCTTTTGATGACCAAGTTTCCTGCATTTCTGCAGGGCTAGTGCAAGGCTGTGCACCAAAGGGATGTGTGCATGTATCGTGAGCAATTCTGAAAAATTCCAGTTCGTTACTTTGCTCAGCAGGGGCAGGATAGTCGCCAAGTCCTCTGGGCAGCAATTGGCTGCCCTAATCCTTTCTCTTCCTACAGTTCCCTGCTTCACTTACACATTATTGTTCAAATTCAGCAGATGTTGAAGCTGGGATGCTACAGACTATAGTCTTCTTCTCTGATTCATTCTTAGGGCAGGCCCTGTCCTGTGTAGGAAAGGAGGCAAGAATCGAATACTACCTGTGTGTGTAATGAGCCTGTTTCATAATGCATACACACAAGACAGCCAAATGAGGGTTGTACAGACATGCTATTTCCAAAGGTACCCAAATAAATGAAGCTTCCTACTTCCTTTATAGCGGCCCTTTTTGGATAGATTTGTGACCTAACCAGCTCTGAGGTGAATCCTACCACTTGTCAGTCTGTACAGCTCAGGAGTGAATATGGTGGATGAGGGCAGTTGTCTTGGACTGCTGAGCCGTTCCTCAAGTAGTCACGCTTCAGCACCACCTTTGTATAGTGGTGCTGTGACTTGTCCCAGACAGAAAGGAGGGTCAGAACTGAAAAAGCCCTGGGCACTAGTCAACAGGTCCATCCGCTCCACTTGGTGGGTTCTGGAAGAGGCTTGTTCCAAACCACTGGTCCTTAAATCTAGTTTGTGTGCCTGCAGCTGTAGCAGAAGATCTTCCTTTGGGTTCTCCATTACAGCTGAGCCCACTTTGCTGTACAACACAGCCTGCTTCTAGAGTTCAGTCCTGGACTTCCATGCCAAACAGCTGAAAGACCACTGGCCTGCTTTCATGCTATAAAATTAAATGTGCTTTGCTTTTAGCGTATGAGAAGTTAGGCCAACCAATAGTGTTGGTAGCCTATACTTTTGCCACTGTGCTGCTTCTGACACCTACAAAGTAGTTAATCTCACTTTTTCTTTCTATTAGAACTGGTCTCTGTTGCACTAGCAAGTATGCTGGTAGACGCAAGAGGGAATGGCCTACTCTAGGGAACAGCTGGTGGACTGCAAGGCAACCTTCAAGAAGATGTTCTTAGCGAGATGGAGACTAAGGCTTGAACTACATCCCATTCATGCTGAGAATATGTTAATCAGCAGGCTGTTAACCCAGTGGGAGCCATCTTTCATTCTCCCATTGAAGTCCTCTACTTTGGTTTCAATGGCTCTTTGTAAGATGAGAGATCACTCCCTAGGATAATATCTGTGCCACGTTCCCTCAAACCAGGGCCACGCATATTTAAATTCTTACCCTCAGCTCAACTTCTTCATTCTAGTGAAGGAGAACTGTTAGATCAGAAGATACTACTTTGAGAGTGCCACATTTGTGAAAGAAGCAGGTTATTCCTGTCTTCTAACGAGCAAGGACTGTGTCGTCTGTGATGGCAGTCTAGCTCCTGACAGCTCTGTTGGACTGTGGAGTCAGAAACGTGAAACAGACCACTAAACACCCAATGGTGAAGGGCAGCTCCAGCAGAAAGGTCTGAGGGGGAGAGAAAAAGCCCAAATTTAGAGCCTACTGGTCTAGAGACGTGCTTGAGATAAAGTACTACTTCAAGTCCTGTTCTGCTGGTTTTGGATCTCAGGCGATTCATTTCTCCCAGATCAGTCTTTCAGAGTGATGGAGCTGCTGACCTCCCATGTCGTGGTCCCTGTTCCTCCATATCACCTCCAGCTCCTCTGTTAGATGCAATGATACCATCAGGGGAGCGAGGACCTCAGTGGTGGCTTCTGAGACATGTTGCAACTCTCAGCATCTGTAGAGTGTCAAGGCAGCAAGAACAGGTATTTCTCTTTGTCCTGACAGGGAGGGAGAGGCACTCGAACAGTGAGCTGAGACGGATAATTGCTGCAGTGTGTTTTCAACTGGGGAATGATTAAACAAAGATTTGTAATCTTTGCTTAGGCAGGAGGGGAGACAGAACATTGAACTTTACTCTCCGATTCCTTCTTTAGACTCCTGCTAGTGACATCTCTTTTTCTCTCTGTTGTAGCTAAAGAGGGTTAAAGAGGTAGGTTAAGCACCTGATGCATTGGTCAGGCTGTTGGGCCAAAAGGAATGCAGAAAAGCAGGCCGGCTGCCTGAAGAGCATATCAGCCTTGCTACCTCCTGCAAGCTACAGAAGCCCCCTCTTACTAGAGCTTATTCCTCTGGATGGGACAGGAAGAAGGATTTATTGGTTGCTAATTCTCTTGACCCAGGCACAGCTCTGCCTGGGCTGGATTTATAAGCTGGAAAAATGTCACAAGTCTAGCTGAAATTTGCTCTTGCAGCCTTTAGCCTACAGGTGTACCTCAAGGGCCAGTTTCTCTCTGTTGCTTCTTGAAGTGCTTTAACCATCCACAAGTTGAAGGGATTTTGCTGTTTGAAACCATTTGAATACAAACTGTCTGTTGTTCAAATATTCTCCAAGTAAGGATTTCACAATGTGCAGCCAGTGACTCTGTGCAATTATTTGCAAACCATACGTTTGTACCAGAGTGGTGTTCAGAAATCTTTTCTGCTGAAGACCGGAAAGATAAGGCCTGGACCTCGATGCTTCCTGGTCATCATCTCAAGCCCCAAATAATTCAAACGCTCTAAGTGAGTTCGTTGCTGCTAAAACAGCTGTAACTGTAGTACAGCTTTGAATTACTATGACTTTAGTAATTTCAAAGCACACGTTTCACCATCGAGTTCTACAGAAAGTAGCTCTTGGTGGTGTTACAAGTCATGGGAAGTGGCTCTTTCTCACCAGGGAGCAATTGCTGTGCAGCATGCAAGGGCTCTGAAACTCTTATGTTTGGGTAGGAGCAGAGAGATTTCTCATCTCTGTCAGTGGGACAGAACAAGTTAAATTTTGAACTCTATCTCAGGGCTCTCAAGTGAAACAAGATGCTTCAGAGCTACCATCTCTATCAGAAACCTCTAACCTGTTCAGCAGTCTCCATATTCTCTGTATTTTATTACTGGTGATGCACACAGATCTATAACCATTTGGGAAGTCTGGCAGAGCATAAACAAAATAACAACCCAAAACAGAGTTACATGTCAGCTCAGTTTGTGGTTTTTGCATTGAAGATGCAGAATAAATTAGACATCAAGCCGCTACTGTTGGATGCACAGTACACTTCTGGGGCTGAGTCCATCTTTCTGGGACAATATATTCCCTTTGATTGCTGACAATGTATGGTTCTGCCAAACTTTCTGGTACCTTGAAATCTACTTTCTGGAGAAAAACGTCTCATCACATCCTAACACCTCACTGTTGGCTCTTAACTATTTTGAAATGTAATTGTGCCCTGTGGCTGAAAGGCAAATGAAAGAAACCATCTCTTCAAGCCCCAAAGTAACAGTGAAGTCACAGCACATATACATTGAAGAAAGGGAAAGGAGAAGGCAGGAAAAGAATGATGAAAAAAAAAGAAAATAGAAACAATAACAGAACATTCACACCATTATGTTCACTAGACTTCGAGGATCCCTCTTTGAATTCTTTTAGGTAATTTTTGCACCAGTTTATACTTTTGACTTTCACTTCAGGATGTGACAATGTGTTTGACAGGTAAATGTTGCAGACGAAATTGAAAAAGAATTATGGCCTCGGTGAGCCTGTTCAGGCAGCAGCCTTGAAGGAAATCACTGTGTGGAAAAGCTCTTCTATTTCAGAATTGCAGTCTAATAATTAAAATTATTTTTGCCTACTTCTTGTGTTAAAGGAACAAGTGACAAATCATTCCCTGATCGCATTCTCTACATCAGCCTGGAGCTCCAGCACGTTCCCCTTCTGTCATCTTCTTTTTAAGGAAGAGAGGCCTAATCTGTTTCTTCTCTCCTGCTGCTGAAGCCATTTCGTGTCCTTCATCAACAGTGTCACCCAAACTTTCCTAGTTCTGAAGAAAAAAGGGCATAGCAACAGTATCACTAGGACCACAAGTGGATTCAAGGTGTTAACATATTATGTAAGTACATTGTGGCACAGCTGTATTTTCTTAACACCTTCTAACATCCTCTGGGCTTTTTTGGCCTCTGCAGGGCACTGTGTAGGATGAGGAAGACTCATGCATCCAGGCTAGACAATTTTTGGAAGGTCTTTGAGTTTTACTGCCACAGTCTGAGAAGTCCATAAAGAAACAATAGGCAAAGCTTTTGGCAGCTTGGAGAACAGTGATTCTAGGGGTGGTGAGAATTCTTCTCCAGGAAGACATCTGAGTGAAGTTCATGAGGGGAAGGAAGGAAAAACTAAACAAAGCCTCTTTGGTTTGGGCTAACGTAGCACTCAACACAAGACCCTGAATATGAATCAAAAGCTTGAGTCTACCTCAGGCTACTCCTCAGGCCTTAAGTAAAGCTGCGGTCCCAAATTGTCCTGTTTAGACTGCTGCTGCCAGAGCACGCTTGGGCCAAAGAGCACTGTGGGATCAGGGATGGCCGGCACATCTCTGGTTGTCAGATCTGCACTGTGGTATGTCCTGGAGGGACCTGACATGTATTAATATATGCTGTCTCCTTTCCTGCGGCTTTAGGAACATGGAAAAAATGATCCTTCTCACGCCGCTTGGTGCAGCTCCCTCACAGAGGTCAGTGCAAACATTTTTTCTAAGCACTTTTTCCTTTTTTCTTTAAAATCAAAGGTGGGAATTTGGTATAATTGCTGGCGTTGCAGCTGTAAAAGGGAAAGACTGCTCTGAGATGAAGAGTGCTGTCACTATAGCTGGTGATACTACAGATTATTGTCTGGGAAGTGCTAGTCCAGGCCCCTCCTCAGCCTTCTGGGAAACCCATGTTGTCAATTCCTCTTTCCGGTTTTGTTTCATGAGACTTCTCTTTTCTGGTTTGTTTATCAGCAACAATATACTTTATCCTGAGGACCCGGCATCCCTTTAAGCTGCAACAGTTGACGTACTTTAAACAAGTATCACTGCTGTGATTATGATGTCATTATGATATGACCTTTCAGCCAAATACTCAGGCCAATGTCTAGGGCTCCTTCTCTGCAATAAATGAAACTGTGGCTCCATCTCCATCCCAGGACTTGACTCTCTAGGAAGGATGGCTAAAACTTTCGTAGTCATTCATACAGCTTTCCTCCTACTCCTTACTCCTCCCCAGCCCCAAAATACAAAGAGCCTGTTTTCAGATGCCCCACTGTTTTTTTCTCATGCAGGTGCCACTCTGGATGCACATCACTGGTACCTGGAGCAGAGGATGTCCTCTGTCAGTCTGCATGGTCAGATCCCATTACGCTTTGCACATACTGCAGCAGTCTCTGCTTTGGCCAAAGATTCGGCAAAGTCAGTTCCTCTCTCTAGCAGCTGGATTAACTAAAAGCTCAGGGTGGGATGAATTCTGCTTTTATGACACCTGCTCAACACACTCTATAAATGGGCTGACTGAGAAACTCAGAACAAAAAAGAGCCTGCGAGCTAGTTTCTCTTCAGACAGACCTGTAGTCTTGCAGAACACAACCTTTTTCCCTGTCTTCTCAGTCAAACCCAAGCCTCCTGTCTTGGCTCAAACCTTTTCTTTCGTACAGTCAGAGTGACCTCCCACCTGAGGCTTGCCTGCCCAGTTTGTAAGCCCTTTAATAATGATAATGCATTATCCTACTTTACATATCAAAATGCACACAAGCTCCTCCTAAACAAGAGAACTTGACAGATGAACCATGGGTAAAAGCACAATCATTTATACAAATGATGCTATTCAAGAGTATTGTTTCTCTTTCTCCTCAGTGGAAGGAAAAGGATTTTTGCCTCCCTCTCCGCCAAATCTTATAGAGGTAGTGTTTATAATTAGTCATTGTAGTATCAGGTTTATTCAGACACAAGATCACTCTGCTGTAGATGTGCCATGTACTAAGGATGCAGCTGACAAAACCTCACTGTGTCCCAGTGTCTCTTCAAGACCACGTCAGAGATGGCCTGGAGAGGGGGCTAGATCAGGCCTTCTCTTGCTGCAACATTGCATGTGGTTCTCTGCACTGTGTCGTAGCTAGTTTTTGCCCGGCTCTAAAGTTTACTCATACTTTATGTGAGTGTGGCGTATGTAATGCAAGAAGTCTCTAATTTGAGTTGAGAATTAGCTAAGCATCTGGAAAATTCTTCGTGGAGGAAACAAAATAATTACAATGCGTTCCAGCTTCTCTTAAGAGACTGTGGCTTCTGGTATCATTTTGGAGTGAGCAGTAGGAAATTACAGTGAATCCGTTACACATTGCAATCCCTCATAAGCCACAAATAATGTATATTAGAGCCCCGTCACATCCTAGGACTGAAAGAGGGGTGTCCGCCCTGATGGAGACAGTACATGCAGTGGACACGCTCTACTCTGCCAAGGGGCAGAAAGGATTGTCACTGTAAATACTTGTGCTGTTCTGCACAGTTCTTCTTTGTTTCATTGTGCCACTTCAGTTGACACAGCGTGTCATGCTTGCCATAGTGAACCTGTTGGCATCTTTTAGATTTACGTAAATTCTGGTGTTGATGAATTCAGCTGCTTCCTCTTGAAAACCTTTATTGGGTGGCTTTCATGCTTCCCCCACACAGCCCTGTTCCTTGAAGTCAGTGGGAGATCTAGGTGTGGTGAAAAGTCAAGATCAGACCTGTAAATCAGATGATAAAGTGAATTAGTAGGAAATGCTCTTGGGGAACAACATATTCCTCTCCCATCAGTTAAAAGCACAGGGAATGGCTCCGGAATAGCTTCCCTCTGACACATAAGAAACTATATTTCAGCAGCATAATGATCTAATAGAACTTTCTAATAGGTTGACGACGTAAAAGCATGCTTGTACTAAATAAATTGTTAAGGCCATCTAATAAAATCCATTTCTGAAGAAGGATATGCAAATTTGTGTGGTTGCTCCAATGATGTTTTCAGACCTCTTGTATAGCATTAGCATATCCTGTGGCAGAGCCCAGTCCCCAACAAATTGACCTGCTATATACTATGCCCAAAAATGTTTGATGTGGCTATTTGGCTATTCGGGCTTCAGGTGCTCAGCCCTAAGGGAACATATTCTGCTGCATCCAAATGTCTTAGGTATTCTGAAAGTCTCCCTTATTCACTGGCTCCTCCAGAAATATCCACGGCACATCACCATGGAAATTATGTGCCATGTCTGTCCTTTTGTTTGCTGTGTTTATTTAATTATTGTTATTCCAGCTTTCTTCCTGACTTTCTTCTCTCTTCATTGTTTTATAAGCTAGTGGTACTTAGCCTGTTGTGGGTCATAAGTCATCAAAAGGTTGCCCATGACATCATTGCAAATAAAATAAAAATGCATAAAAACATGCCCATGCACGCAGAGGACCAAAGTGGAGAGACCGAAGTAGTAAATGAATGTGCAGGTTTTCACTGACAGCAGTTGCAATGTTCCTGGTACTGTTTGCTCATGTGAGCTGCTCTGGCACAAGCCGATTCTTGAACTTTGTCCCCAGAAAATTAGGTAGGCTTCCATTAGAAAACAGACAGAGAAATGGCATTGCCAGTGCTGGACATCTCTGCTCATGTTGCCTGCACTTGCAGCATTTCCTGTACTCCTCCCTTGCCCATGTTGCCACGGCTCTGCTTGTGCCACCACCCCATCTTGGGACTTTCTGTATTGCTTACAGGGCAGTGTTTGTGCAGCTGAGTGCCTTTTCATGAGCTGTTTCATCATGTTGCTTGAATCATGAACAGCAGCGGGGCTAATAAAAGAACCTTTGAATGCTCTACAGATGGAAGATGTCATACTGGGAAAATCAATCTGCAGATCTGCTCTTTGATGGAATCTAGCTGCAGGCAGATGCTTTCATGTACAACAGCATCTTCCCAGACAAATTATTTCCTTGCTCACATTGTGTACAGTCATGCAAGTCCTGGGATAAGCAGCTTTGCACTGCAGCACTTTTATAAACATAGCTAGAGTTCCTTTCTCATCCAGACTGCTTCCTTTTGGAGGTGTTGGGGGATGAATAAAAGAGAAAACAGACTGGCAGTGACCATCTGACTCAGTAAATCTAGTCCCTGGGTTAACAAATAGCGATTCAACAGCAGATTGCAGGAGAGACCCATTCAGTTCATGTGAGCTGCAGTCACGTCTCCAGACAGCCCTCAGTGCGATACACACTGAGATAAATGAGATGATATAGCAAATATCTGGCATGTCCAGTTGCTGAGAAAAGGCAGGAAGTTGTTTTGTCAGCATTTCCATCTAGTTTCCTCACAATTTTTAAGGTTAAAAAAAGAAAAGGTACAGCCATCTCTGTTGCTAGGAGTGGAACGATAAAGATCAGATAGGAGCTCTATTCAGGCAGCTGTGCAGAAATGGTCTGGGTTCTCATCAGAAGACAAGGCACATTGAAACATGTTGCGATACTTTCTTCTATTATTCATTATCACATTTGTACCTAGAAACAGCATGAAACTCCCAACAGGCCAAGTGTTACATCTACCAAGCTCCAGAGAGCCTCTATAAACAGAGAAAAGGGCATCCCTTTGTACATGCAGATCTCTCATCACACGCTGAAACAATAATAAACCCAACTACTCAACTCGTTACATTTTTATGAGCCTACGTTTTGGGTGGGAGTTTCTTTTTAGTGAGATTTTGTTTGGTATCCTTTTTCAGCAGCTAAAACTAGAAATAGTAAATTACCACTTAATCTAATCTAGTGACTCAATTACATCTTCCAGGTTTATTTGTTTTTCATCTCAATGTCAGTTACTGAATATTAACAGCCTTCCACAAGAGAACTTATAGGCAGTGCCAGTTCAGGGGAAACACAGGAAAATACAGTGTAGTGTGAAGGTTTGTGAACTTTTTTAATGAGGATTGTGCCTTGCAATGGACATTGCCTCCTAGCACACCTTCCCAATCCATTTGCCTTTGTAATGCCCTCTCTTCCACCCATAGTTGCCCTAAACACACCTTGTGGCAATGTGAAAAGGTATTTATTTACATGGAAAAGAAACCTTGGGATAGTGCCAGTGTGCTTTGTCTTTGGTATGAAAAGCAAGTGGCCTTTGTCTTTAAAAAGTTTTTTATTTTTTTAGCTTTTATTTCTTATTTTACTTCTCATTGTATATTTTTCTTCCTATTTTGCTGCCCACAGCCCTGGAAGCTTATTTCCACCAGGAGGTGCACCTGTGCATTACCCATGGACAAGAGAAGTTGGCTCTGCTCCACATCACGCATGAGAGGGGCTGTTAAAGAAGAACAGGCAGACTGAAATTCCACCTGAGGCATTTGCATTCAGCCATCCCTGAATTCCCACGTAAGTGTTGCTAAAATTTAAACCAAACTATTTGGCAGTTCTGGCTGTGGGGCACAGCACTATACATATATAATAGTCTGTCCATCTTTCCTACACAACATTTCAGTGACTTCCTTATAACAATTTGGTCTCTATTGTTTTGCTGTTTGTTCTTCCAAAGTGCAGAAAGGTTATTTCACTTCAGATCTCAGAGTTAATGGCAGACAAAAGGAAGTGGGTGTGAAGTAGCTTATGTGAAGGTAGCACTGTGAAAACCAGGTGCCCTTTCTATTTATAGGTCTACTTGAACTTTCATTCACTTAGTTGCTATTTTGGTATGGCAAACATTCCATCTCTCAGGGAAAGTACGTTAGCAGTATACATGAGCAGGAGGGAGAAAACGTTGGTCATGCAGACAAATATTTAATGGCCCTAGAAACCATTGCCATTCCCAGAAAGCATATATAACCAAAGCGATATTGAAGTGAAGCTTCCCTTGCACAGTCATTCAGCTAATAAGCAGACCAATGTTTTGAGGTAAACCAAAACCTTTTTACTGACTTCATATCTTTTATTAAATTTTAAATCAAAGGATTTTTCAATATTTCTGATCTCAGTGGAATAGATTTTTCTAATAAAATGAATACCCGTGGTCACTTGTGCTATGCTCTGCTTTCTGGATAGAGAGCTGGCTAACAAGCATTAAAAAGCTTTAGGTGGGATTTTTAGTCCTGGCCAAGGGGTTTCCTTAGCTGTTCAGTGTCTCACATCTTTCTGTTACAGTGCAGCCAGGATTGGCCGCGAGTCCAGATCACCAGGCAGGTCCATAGTGCTCAGAGAGGTCCGAGGTCAGGTGGGAAGGTGACCCACAGGTTGAAATCAGTGCCCAGATCAATGAAGATTATTACTTAACTTCTAACATGGCTAAACTGATATGCAACAAGTTTAATTCCCATGGTAACACAAAGCAGAAAAGCGTGGGTTTCCAGTGGTCCATAGACTCTTCACAAGAGAGAGAGCTGAACAACTTCATGGTTGGATGTCCTATCACATTGAGCCAGGAGCTCACATTGGCTATCTCCAGCTGCCCCTAACTGCTCAGCCCGAATGACCAGGCACCCATCTGCATCTGTTTGAAATAAGAGTAGTGTTTGTCTTGAAACAAATTTATGAATAATTGTTACACAGACCTATGCTCTAGTAGCCTCTGTGACACTTCTGAAAGTAAGGGGTCGTCTCAGTACTGCTTGTTGGCGATGGTGGGACTTCGAAAGAGGGGTATGCTTGGAAGTGGGTACTTCAGAGATAAGCTGTCAGCTCTAACTAGATATCAACTACATTGCCATTGTCTGTGTTGCAGAAGGTGTGAGAAACTCTGTAAGCCCACTTTGCCAGCAGGCATGAAATTATCTTAGTTAGAACTGCTGATAAAAGGGGTTCAGTTTGTGTGAGATAGGTAAGTTAGGCAGGTGTCACTCTTGCACAAGCTGTAGCTGTAGCCATACTGCATATGATGGGTGCAGTTGCAGTATAAAAGGGAAGATCAGTTTCACAGCAGATGGGCTGATATGAGTCTGTTCTCAGCCCAGTATTCTGTGGACCACATTGTTAAATGGTGGAAATCTGTCTCTGCACACTTATTATTTTCTCTAGCCAGAGCTCTCACATCTTTCAAAGGCTAAAATCTGTTTAAGTCCTGCTCATTTCTTCAAAGAGAAGATGGAAAATTTCAGGCAAAGGCCAAATCCTGCCTTTGCGCTGTAGCTGCCTCCAGTGATTAGTGATGATACTGTCCCTGGAGTAGGTGGAGAGTTTGCTTGCTCTATCCGCTATGCTTAAGGGTCTCTCCACTTGAGAGAGAGAGTCCCTGGCCATACTACGGCCATACTTACAGTTAACACCTTCCTCCACATTGTCATTATTTAGCCATCATCAGAGTTTACTTGCTCACTGGCTTGGCTAACTGATAGATGGTATTTTTAAAGAACCAGAGTTGTTGGTTCCTGCCTTCTTCTCCCATTTTTATCCAATAATAGTTTTATCCTCCAATACAGACCTTCTTTGCATACTGAAGTGTCTTCTCACTGAACACTGATATTTACCTGCTGAACAGGCAGGGCTTCCTTCAGAGAAAAAGTCTGAGGCATTGGCTTCAATTGCAGCAACTTCATGAAGGAAAATTCTGGACGTGGTCTGATGTAGCCCGTAATTCAAGGCCTTATGTGAAGCAGATGTATTAACAGGCAGAATGAAGGTTCATTATGAATTTTGACTGCTGGGCTTGAGAACCTCAATAATACTGCAGCACAAGCTGGGAGAGGGAACTGTATGTGTACATATCACTGAGGCCTGAGGCAGGCATTTCCAGAGAACTGTTTGCTAGTCTATGGCCAATCTGAGTACTACTGAATTTAATGAGAAACCAGGAGACTTGACGTGTCACTTACGGCACGACAAATTACTGATATATTTGGCATGAGGACATTAGGCAGCCAGGTCCAGATACTCAAAGATCTTTTTTCTCCAACAAGAATTTAGAGTCTTACTGTCTTTGAGGATCTGGCCTTTCTGCCACAATTTGGGGACACCCAGATGTGTTCTAACATAATGTCATGTCTCAGGAGTCACAGGAGGCTCCCATATATTTCTTGTATGTCAGTTATTGTGGAGCTAATAGAAAGGCTTAAAAAAAAAGAACAAAAGGAAAGAAGAGTAGAAAACTGCTTTCCTAATTCATCACCTTTACTGTCTCTTCCCTGGAGCACAGAGAAGTCAGTAGCAAAACTTGTGCCTTAGAAATTTCCTGGATCAGAAATGTGACATTTGACTCATTGATAATAAAGAAAACCAGGAGTTACAGGCCAGCTTACCAATTGAGAGACTCTGTAGTGCTTTGGGACAGGTACGAGAATCTGCCGCAAGCATCTTTCCTTCCTATGGGAGAGGCACCTCTTGCCGCATTTTTCTCACATCTAATCCTGACTACTAATAGTCACAGGTCTTTGTTTACCAACGCTGCCTTCACAGAGTTACATGAATCATTTTAATCAGTGTTGTAGCCAGGTTAGGAACCTAGTTGTAACACAAGGCACACTGACTGCTGCTGAAGGTCTCCCTCTAGCTCAGGGTGAAAGATTTACTTCAAATGTGAACACCTGCCCTGCAACCATTTAACTGTGGTCTTTATTTCAACTCAGAGTTTCGCAGGACAAGTTCTCGGCCTATTGTATTAGCACCAGACTGCTTGGTTTCTTGCTCATTTCAGAACTTCTCCAGGTTACACTGGCATGAGGATTTAGGTGCCTCCTTCACCCAACACCTATCCCCAGCTCCTACCCACCATCTATTTCCTTGGATCTTGTGCTTGCAAAATAGTCTCTGCACCTCAGCTGGGACAAGGAGGAATTAATATCAAGCAACTCCCCTCAACCTCTAACCCCTCTTAACCCAGTTTGGGCTACAATGGCCAAAATCTGCTAGTCAGTGACTTAGTTGACTACTATCAATACACATCTTTTCTTCTGGTTATGGACGCAAAATAAGAATTCTTGCCATTTTCCTGGTAGATACTGAGGACACAGATGTGAAATGGCATTTGCTTCAAGCTGTTGTTTGCTTTATGAAGAGAAGTATACACTTAGTGATTTTATGACCAAAAGTAGCCCCTTTCTATTTCTGTGGCAGGTCAGCCAGGTGTTATGCAGGAGGTAATATTGTGGAGCCACAAGTCTCTGTTTGAAGAAAACTGAAAACCTGTTACTTTGACTTGCCTCTAATTGCACGTGAGTTTATCTGAAGAGGTGGAAGGTCTTCCACTAGATGGAATAGTAGAAGAGAGAACTTCCTTGATCCTTTTCTGCAGTCAGTTTGTAGAAGCGAAGAACTTTGCAAGCATATCACTCAACAGGTGTCACTCTTTCTCTCCATCCTGGGGTTAAGATCCGAGGGCAGAAGCAGACATTGAGAAGAGAGCTGTCCTGTGACTATAAATGAAGATGTGTGTATCGATACTGACATCTCCTATGGCTTGAGCAATCCTGGACATGGGGCGAGGTCATTCACACTTTCATGTGCTAGCCAGCGAGTTGAATTCTCACACCCTTATCTATTATACTGGCTAAGGCGTCACTCTGTTTTCTCTTCTATCTGCATAACCAGGTGTTGAGCAACTGGAATGTCATTCCAGAAATTCTGACTGGCTTGGGTGTGTGCTCCTCACAGGAATTACTTCTGGGAATCACTCGGGAGGGCCAAACAATATAGTTTTCAAAAATTATGTTGCTGTACAGTATGCATTTAAATGAATTGCATAATATAGCATTATATAGTTGTAGAGTGGCAGACTCCTCTGCCTGCTGTTTCAGAAGGTTATCCATCTCCTAGGAGCTGCATGCTATTTACATAGTTATAATGTTTATTTATAGTATGTATATGTGCCAGCAGGGAATTAGGGTTTGTTTAATATTTTCTCTTGTTTTAAAGTTGCAGCAGCACTCTTCAGCCTCCCACAGCCACGTCTTCATAATTCAGCCCCATCATTCATTTCACTTGGCTACAGGCAGGACACATTCCCAAATGGAAGTGACAATGCCACAGGCACAGGTGTTGAGAGGGAGCAGCCTTCAACAAGGTTAAACACTACTTTCTGTGCCTCTGAGCAAAACCCTGGCATCTAGAGCAAAAGACTGCATCGTTGTGAGCAAGGGGGCACAGCATGCAGGAAAGATTGGCCAGCCAGGGAGCTGCCTTCCTGCTGAGCCCCTATCTTTCTGGGTACACATAAGGGGGATTCCCCTGCCAAGAGCAGCTGCAGGGCAGTTCCCAGCCAGAGACAGAGGGCAGAATGAACCACATATCCCTCCCAGGCACCACAGCAGCATCAGAAGCCCCCCATACTGGCCCAAACAGATTAGAAGCAGCCTTTAATGGCCAAGTCTGTTGTCTGTGTTGTTGCCACATCACGTGGAGTTGCCCTAGCTTTGCTTACACCGATTCAGTGTCCGAAGGCTACATCTCAGTCACTTGTCATCTGTACTGTTTACAGGCGGGCTGGCACTTTGGCTTTCACCTGAAGCAAATCAACCCACTCTCCAGGGAGGAAAAGTCACTGCTCAGAGTGATACCTGGTTGCACAAAAGCTCCACCCTTACAAGTAGTGTGGCAGTCCTCTGCTGTTGGAGCAGCAAACCCAGAGAGAGAACAGTTGCCAGAAGGCACATAGACATAGCTCAGAAACACATGATGAAGAATTCTGCCCTTTTTCTTCACTTGATAGCTTCCATTTTTAATCTCTTTTTCTGGTACTTTAGGGGAAGCCAAGGGATCTGACAAAGCAGCCAAGATCAGTGGGAGTCAAAGGAAGGCAAAGCTGCAAACTCTTCAGGTGCCTGTCACCAAATTGCAAGGGTCATTTTGAGCACTGGGAGCTCAACAGCCAGGACACAGAGGAGTATCTTCTGAGGGAATTACCCTGTACGCTTTTGCTGGCAGGGAGCAGGCAGTAGAGAGCTGTTTGCCATTCAACGCAGCATAGAAACTAAGAGCTCAGTCTAGCTTGTGCTGTACTTGTATGTAGTAGCTTGTATGTAACTCCACTGGATGTTATCTGATGGCCTAGGATACAGCTGCCTTATATTATAAATATGGTCCAAAGCTTATATAAAGACAATCAAGACCTTTTAATAGAGGCTATGACAAAAGAAGATAAACAGGGCCTTGAATGGGGCATAGTTAATGTTGTCTTAGCAAGCAAACGGGATGTGACAGCTGCCCTGAGTCATCAGAACTGACCATATATGCAGAATACCAAAGCAATTCATTCTGCACTTGTGTGCAATACACCAGGCTTTAGCAGCTTTTCTAAAGGTTGAGATTTCCATTTTGTTTGTATGATTCTACTTACACGTGTGGCCAGGGCTAACATAGGTAAGTGACTATGCAGTTGTCTAACCACAATGTCTGGCTTACTGCTTGTGTGGCTTCTGAGACTCCCTCTGAATATCTAGCAATTTCATTGCATCTAGATCTCCCTTCAGTCTCTCCTGCTTTGAGTCTCGGCGCTCAGGGTTCCCTGAGAGTTAAAGGACAACATGCCATATTTGACACTTGAGTTCCCTGTTGGTCAGGTGCAATGAGTGACCATGGCCTGCAAACCTTTCAGACTCTAGTTAAAATTAAAGCCACAACGATGTATTCTATGTGATCCAAGAGCAGGGCAGATGCACAGCACTGGGTCTCATCCAGTTTTCGTGGAAGTCGCTGAAAAGCCTGTCATTTGGTAAAGCTCAACTCCACAGCTCTTCAACTGCTGTGAATTTCCTCCCTCCACCTGCTGGGCAGTAACCCTTCCAGAGGTCTCCCGAGGTTTTGCACAGGGAGAGCAATGACAAGGTGAGCTCATATCTCCTTCCAGACTATGGCCAATTGTGCAGCACTTAAGTGAAGGATTATGCTAGAGTTAGTGCAATGACTTTGTGATATCTTGAAACATGGCCCCGTTTAGAGCATTTACAAAGATAAATTCAGCTGTAATGATGAGGACAGATACTAGTTTAAAAACTTTGACTGGCAATCATACCTCATACTTAGCTTACTGTACAACCGTGTTTCAGCTGTATGTTATGCAACTGCTATTAGCATTAATGAATTACAAGGCTAATATACTGATACTGTTCCTAGAAACAGTCTGCCTGGGAATGCACTCTTTTGAACTAGTTAGGGGAGTTAGATGAAGCAGAGGGGACCTGCATACTTTGATGCTGTATGGGATATCTGGATCCAAATCCAGATGTGGGTCTGGTCTTCAGCCGTGAATTTCAAAAGTAAAAAAAAAAAAAAAAAAAAAAAAGCAGCCTCTGTCTGGAAAAGCTACCTCTGTCTGAGTTTGATATCCAACCTGATGTGGATATAGGGGACCAATTTAAAAGCAACTATTTAAGACCTATATGCTGAAGAGCAAAATAAAATTCACCCCCAAGAAGATAACCTGCCATGGAAATCTCATTTAATCTTTATTTTCAGTAAGATGAAAATAACTTTCAAGTGTTAACATTTCTAGTACTGGTGTACAGAATTACATTTAGAAGAAGCCTTCCGCCTTAAAAGGAAGATCTACAATAGCCATGAGCATAGCTTCATCCATCTCTAATAGACCACTGATGTCAATAAATTGGCATTGGTTTCTCGTGACTGAACTTTGTACTTGTTTTTGGGCTAGCAAAGTAAACCCCAGCTTTCTGGGGCTGTCAGACATGAAATTGAGGTCTCAGATTTGTGTGCTCTCTCCAAAGGCTGCACTTGCACTCACCAAGAACTATTTGCATGTCCAGACCAGGCAGTGGTGCAGCTGTGTACTTAGCTTCACAAACCGGTACTGATTTTGCTTGTGCAAAATGCAAACACTCTCAATTACCTGTGGAAAATCCTCACCAAAGCTTGAGATTTCTGATCTGCTTGGATGTGACACTTCCTATCATGTGCCCTGGCAGCTGCACAGAAGAGCCTGGAGGAAGACGAGGAGACTATGATAGTTTTGGTTGAAAGGTAAACAGATCAAAGGCAGGTGATTAGCATCAGAGCCTCTCATCAGGACGAGGTGTCTGAGTGCAGCCTTCCCCTGTATCTCACCCCAAGAGACGGGTCACTCCTTTGTTTGCATCAAAGCCTCTCGGGTAAGGGGCAGCCTGTGCATGGGTCACACATCAAACAAGCACAGGCAGGAGCCCAGACAAAACATGCGGCTGGGACCAGCAAGATGCAACTGGAGATTCCCAGGATGCCCTCAGCCAAACACGAGACCTGAAAGACTGGTGGGAGATGGCCAGGTAACCAGAGAATAAAAGCTGGGGTTCTTGAGCACATAAACAATAGAAACCACAGAACAATCACACTTGCTCTGGAAAATGGCACCTCACTTTTGGGATCAAACAGCTGGCCAGATGCTCAGGCTTCAAAGGCAGTAACTCAAAGCTAATACCAGCCCCTGATTCACTGCCTCATGCCTAAAAGCCATGACATCCTCAAGGCTGTCACAGAGTGGTGTTGAGGAGAAAATTGTCTTGTCGTATCTCTGTTGTCTGCTTTCGTGTCGAGATACTGCATCACAGCCTGCAGTGCTGAGCCTAATGCTGATCTATGGATATAGATCAGGAAAAGCTTGGCTGAAGTAAAGAATCATTCCAGACTAAACTGGGAACGAGAAAGAAGTCTGCAGACTTCATTCACATGTTCTCACGCTGTTTTAAAAGCCTGAGCAATCCTGTTTTCCCTAGCCAGACTGCAGAAGTGCATTTAGCTGTCTACACATAACTTGGTCTGTAGCGCCCAAGGACCCTGTGCTACTTTAGGGTGTTTATAGAGATTTAAGGGCTAAGAGATAACTGGGGAATTTTCTGAAGCACCAGAGCAGGTTAGGCGCCTAGTGCTGGAGTAGGTGGTGCCTAGAGAAGACTCCTTGAGTATATCCACTGCTTCTTGCCTATTCCCTTTGGGTTACGGGAATCATCCTCAAAAAGCCGTGCCTTAAGCACATCATCCCAGGTGTGCCTTTCTCTAATTCCCTCCTTTAGGCCCCACAGGGATCATAGCCTTTTTCAGGTAGAGGTTTAGCTGTTTATTGTAAATACGTAGACAGGGTGCTCTGGTGTTAACCAATTTCTGCCTTCGTTGCTGTCACTGGCGTCTCTGCTTTGGGGGAAGCAGAGGTGGACTACTGCGAGCATGAAGGGAACCTTCATCAGCATCTTTCCACCTAGCCCCTATGCTTTTCTAGGGTGCAGTGCCAGGGATCAGGCCAACCTTTCTACCATTAACTCTGGCAGTCTGTATGCATTAGTGCTGTTCCTGTAGCTTTGTAGCGCATGCTTGGCACCCTAGCATTAACCATCAGAAGAGGAGACATCCATCTCTGCTGATTGTCTGCTGTCAGTGGAAAAGGCGGTAGTTTCACCAAGAGGGCAGTTTGTTGCCCTGTGTCAGGTAGCTCCTCAAGGATGGTACTCTGAACTCCAAGGAGATGAATCTGCACAAAACAGATTGTTGTGTACACAGAGGAGGCTATGGACTTGCCACAAGTACTGTTTTCCTGAGATGTGCAGCATACAGTTTTGCAAGGTATTCGCTGTTCACAAGTATTTAGAAATAGTCTTGTATTCCACTGAAAGTGGAAGAAAGTCTTCTGTAGGGCTGGGCATGTACCTTCAGCTGCCATTTTTTATCTCTTTTCCACAGCCCTCCATACTGGGTATGGCTGTGGGAAATATTCCCAGATCTGTATACTTATGCGTAGTCAGTGTATACAGAATTGTACGTGTATGCTCAGCTCCCATTGTCAGCAAAAAGAACATGTGCTCAATGTTGTCTTGGGATAGATGTGCTCTGAGGCACATGTCTTTGGTCTGAAGTAAGCTCCTTCTCCACAAAAATCTGTCAAAGGAGAGTTTGACTTGTAGGTCCCACAGAAAAACCTCCATGTGCAGATGGTTTCATTCACCCATATAGTTACTGTCCAAAAGACTGGGAAAACCTTCACTGTTTCCCAATCGAAGCAGCAGCAAATAAATCCGCTACAATTATATCTGTCATAAACACAGAGGAAAGGAGAAATCACAAAGAGCAGAAAAAGGAAGAGACTTCTACTGAAGTCCAAATGCTTGGTGTTAACACAATTTTCTTCATGCCCAATTAGAGCCTGATGCTATGTACTCTTTTGCATGCCAGTTTTACAGTCTTGGATGCAGCCTAAAAATAACTTGGGAAGGATTTTTTTTTTTTTCTCAGAGGCACAGATGAAGCTTAAAAAATGCTTCGTATGACTAGTTGCCAAACAATCACAAAACAAAACCACCCCCAAACTTACAGGGGAAAGAGACAACTTTAGCAGAAAGTAAACCTCTCTTGAGTTTTGCCCATCTCTGGTGATAAGCCACTGACATACTTTTCTCTCATTCTTTCTGCAGATTGGCTGCTGATGCCCTGCTCTCTAAGTAGGCCCTCTCCAGCTTTGTGGAAGAGGTGAGAGTCTACATGTACAAAACGGGTACACAACAATAATGTGTCTGTGGTACTGTTCCAGCCCAGAAAGACAGTGCTTGCCTGCCCACATCTATGTTCTTTGTGGAGCTCCTAGGATATAAAAGCAACTTTCTCTGCCAGGTAAGGAGGAAGATGCTGCAAACAAAATGTGGTTAGCTGCAGGAGATAGTTAGAGAGATGTGGTCATGTGCACAGACAGCTAGGCAGAAATTCATCCTGCAGGTTCAAGCATTTAGGGCAGGGGCCACAATGTACAGTGGGCTACATTACATTGCTGATAATTCCTCTGCTCTACTACACTGTCACTGCACCAGTGACAGTGAGGGACAAAAATTTCTCAAAATACTAACATTTCCTGACCTTGGCATACCAAACAAGAAACACTATGTGACCAGGTCAGTTGCCCCAACCAGTATGGGACAAGCCCAACATTTGCACAGTTATCACTGTGGATAACAAACCCCACCTGTGCCTGCACAGGAGAGGTGAAAAGCTGTATTATCTGAGGAAGGCCATGGCCAAGCTTTAAATGCATCAGCTGCTTGGCCATTCGAGCATCTGTGTTTGCATTCCATATGAAGCCCTTGCACAGCTCCAGACAGAAGCAACGTTACCAATAATTAACAATGGAAATTTAATTTCCACATGCCCTTGGATAACAGGGTAATTTAAAGGAGGTGTTTTTCTTAGCCTCTCAAATTCCTGACAAGGTGTTGTAAAGCTGGTTAATTTGCATGGGTGCTGTGCTTGGAGTGAACACTTACCTACAACAGAGGGAGTAGTCTTCGTCTGTCATTAGCCTCTGTGAGACTTTGGATCCACCTTGCTTGAGTACAGTTTTTAAAAGTTCCTATGTGATTTAGGATTTCTTCACACAGTTCAGTGGCCAGGTCCTGTAGTGTGGATGCAGTCGGGGCTTACAGGTACAGAGGGCCAATATACCTCACTGAGCAGACCAGCCTCTGAAAGCAAATCCAAGCAGCCATGATCTTCATGAGAAATCTTTCCAGATAAACTCATCAGTGATCAGAGACTAACATGTTTGCTTTTCTTTCCTTTCCAGACTGCTCTGACAAAGAAGGATCCCCTGACAGCCATTCTGCCTTGTTCCCATGTTGCTGCTGGCCTTCTCAGGTGCATGCTGCCTTCCTGGGAGGATGTTGCAGGTCCTCCTCCAGATCCCACATACTGTGTCTGCACCTCCAGCCAGACCATCTTGGCCAGTCTCTGGTAACTCAAGTCCTTTGCTGACCCGTAGGGGAAAATCTATCTTGTTGGCCATGTTGCAGGATTAAGCTAGCCCTCCTGTGGTGCCTGGCTATGTATTTTGTCCAGTCTTGTGCAGACAGGAGTTGGATGGCAGGCATGCTGGTGTCACAGTAGCATGAGGAAAGGCAGAAATAAGACCTCCACATGTGAGGCCTTTTGTGGACGGTGTGTGCACCGATATCTTAGTATTATCCCCAAGACAGACAAAAGGATGGCATAGTGCTTCTTGAAGGGATGTGCTACTGGAATAGCAAAGGTTTGTGAATCAGCTTCTCTTCAGAAAGCCTTAAGATGCACTTGTGGTGGGGCTTTCGGCCCAGGGATCCAACTGTGTAAAAAGGATGTACTAGGGCCTTGTATGTGAATGACTTCAATCCAGATCTGCTCCTAGTATGCCATGCTTGATGGTAGTACTGACATAGCTACTCTGAATTGTGCATAGCTTCACCCAGGTGAATGCGTCAGAGCTGTAAGATGTATGTTTCCTCAGGTAGTGGGTAATCAAGGAAATATATGGGTTGTGATGTGAGAAAGTGCAGTAGCAAGTCTGTGGATTCTCCAGAACCAGAAATCACTGAAGAAGGAAACAAGCTAGAGGGATTAGGTCCAACGTTTGTGTTTTAACTGTACCTTCTCTCCTCCCAGGGCAAACAACGGACATAGAGATGAAGACAGTGTCATTGTGCATTGAACGGGCTGTGGAAGATGAAAGATGGCAGTGAAGGCAAGTCCTCACTTTTATCAAATCTACACTAGTAATCCTCACACCACAGTTGACTCCCTTTGGAATAACTGCACTAACAAGACCCTCCCTCCCCATACGGGAGAATGGCAGCAGGACTTAGAGCCGTGGTTCCCAGACCTGGGGAACATCAACTCGAAGCAGGCTGTCTTTGTGGTTGTTTCAGGTGGGAGTCTGATAATAAAGGAGCAGGAGAGTCTGCCAGAAAAAGTGCAAGGGTCATCAAACAGAGTTCTTAACCAGCTGATTGAGAAGGCTTGGGAACTGTTATTTCTGACATCACTCCTGTCATTAGTCCTCTTCTGTGGAACTGGACAGGCCACTTAACCTCTTCACAGACAAAGTGAGTAGAAATCTTAATTTCTGGTCTTTTCTGGGTAGTGCATTTTTTCTCTTCATCAACGGATTGTTTACAAAGCCAGTCAGCAACACATTTAGTGAACACTCAATGATTTCCATACCTAACCCTCACCCTGCAGAGCCTATTTTGAGCTGCAACTTTGAATTTTGCAATCTACAGTGGCAGCATGGTGGTCCCAGGAAAATCCTGCCAACTCCCTTACTTCAGGCAGCTTTTCGGAAGTCTCTTCCCCAAACATTATCCATGGCTAAATTTATAGTCTAGCAGTTTCACAGCTTAGGGCCTCAGCAAAGGCCCTTGCATAAATAGCAAATCTGCTGTGACTAAGCAATCAGCTGCAATTTTAGGGTGATGGTGTTTTAAAGATTAGGACATGTTTGACTACATGGAACAAAAACAAATATCTCCTCACTCATGGACCTACCATTTCCAGATCTGCATGTGGAAAATTCTTTTGTTTTGTGTCTCTTGTTTTCTCTTTCATGGTAATAGTTGGGCATGACTGTGGGTTTCCTTGTTTGTTTTTAAAGGCAGTAGATGGAACTGGAAAAGGTTTTCTATGCAGGAGGCGTGAGCCTGCTGATTTAGCTCTGAGTAAGGGGATTATAGAGTCAGAAACGTGGGGAAACCCTGTTCTGGTAGGTCCTGTACACATTCCTTCAAACTGTTTTGGCGTGTGTCCAAAAACAATGGTGGTTTATGTAAGGTGTTATGAGAGAATGACAGGAACATGAGTATAAATCTGCCTCTCAGTAAGAAGAGAAAATATGCTTGCTATTTCGTTCAAGCTTGTTCAGGGGTAGAAAGGTTAGGCAGGCATAATGCTGAGTAGTAAGGTAGGCGTTGCCAGTATCCACTGAGGAAACCAGGATGGTTTCTCACATTAGTAATCATTCCTCCTCTCATTTTAAGGTGAACAGTTCAAAACAATTCAGCTTGGCAGTGCTGAAGATCTTTGGGAAAGGGGTGCAGTATTATAATTCAAATCAAAACTAAAATGCTTAGGAATACCTTGGGTTTGAAAGGATGTGGAGGCCAAGGGTGGGGTTAGCTAGGCCGTTCTGGCTGCAGCTGAACCATGTAAGAAGCTTCTGCCCCTATAGCTCAGCACTGTCTTACCCAGATGGAGGATGTTGCCCCTCACCAGACTGATCCCTTGGGGTTGGTGCCTGATCTTGGCTCCAGGAGGAGACAGGCTGAAAGCAGCCGTTGCAGTCACCGGCAGGAGCCTGTCTTGACTCCAGACCCCACTCCCCAACTTTCTCGTTCCATCTTCCTTGAGGAGTGAATATTGACTTTCATGGTGAAAGCATTCCCCTCTTCACGGGCATGAGTTACATCCCACATAAAGCTCTGCTGCATTCTGTGTTTACTCCCCAGACTGTCCTTTTCCCAAAACACAGCCCTCATGGGCTCCATTTTTTTCCCTGTAGCGAATTTCCCCTCAAAAACCAGGAAGAAACTATACTACTCTCTCTTCTTACTTGCCATGTGAATAAGCAGTAATTCTGCTGACCCAAACCTCTTCCAAAGTGCCAAAACCATTCCATTTGGCTTTTTGATTGAATTAGTTGTATATAAGGATCCTTTGGACTGTACTAGAGTCAGAGATGCTAGCAGTACCTCCTGGGGTGTAAATCTCAACCAACCCACATGGCCACTTGTTGTCCAGGAGCTCAGTTATTCTAGCACTTTGTCATGGCGCTCTTTGCACCCTGGGCTGAAATCTCACAGTTGGCTTTGTCCAGGCTCCGCACTTTGTGCCATGAGAGGGGTGCTTTTGTCGCCAGCGCTCAGCGATCCCCCAACACCTTCGACAGAGTGACTACTCCTTGCAAAGTCAAGGTGAAGACTGCCACCTACTGAGTCACCAGAGCTGCCTTCAGGTACACTTAAGTGTGCCTTTGAGGTTTCTAAGCAGGCAAGCAGGCACACCGAGCCTCATTTCCAGCCCTTCAGCAGCCAGTTGCTCTATTGCAACCAAATGTGAGACATACGCGTGTCTCTTAGCACTCTGTATGCCCTTTCTGCTCATCTCACTGACCAACCCCGGAGCTCTGCAAGAAGCTGTGTTTGCATTACCCTAATCCAACAGAAACAGGGGCACATGCCGACAGTGCCACAGGCACAGGTCTCAGCACAGGATTCAGCAGTACACTTCAATCTGAATTTTTGATAAGCAGCATCAATCTCTTGCACTGTTTTTACATTTAGACACATTTCATTTGGATAGAAGGACTTTGGTATGAGTTTGCTCAATGCAGTCTTGCTTTTTTAAGGAAGAATCATCTTCAAAACCACTGCAAGGATGTTACCCCTTGTTACCAGTCCATGACAAGAGGCTCCCATGGGAGCTATTGAAAACCGCTTCTGAAAGTTATGCCCAAGACTAAATACTGGGGAAGCCAACCACAGAGGAAATCATATAATCACTCCTGATCTTTAAGTGCTCATGTTCTGACTGATGTGACACTTGACAGTTTGAAAGGATTGGAAAAGAAGGGCTTTTTTCCTCCCTCTCAAAATCTTGAAATTAAAAGCATTTAGTCACCAGGAACTCTTGTTGATCCCTGTCAGCACACACGTACACAGACATAGAGTAATTCCTGTGTTTCCAGCTCTCCCAAATAAGTTTTTAACTCTGTGAGGAATTCATTCTACTCAGAAGGTGCCTCCTGAGAGCTGCATGCTGCCTGGTCTGATAATGCAGATCATTAATTGCCTGGCTGCTGACATTTGCAGATTTCCCTTTCTGTTCCACACATACTCATGGAACTTTATACCAGTCAGGCAAATGATACTGATCTGCCAACTTCGAGATTTTTTCTCCTGTATTAGGATGAGGCAAGAGTCCCCTTGGACTTCTCGCATCAAATCTTACATTGGAGCAACCTCCTGTTTATTCTTGTACTCAGGTCTCTGCACACACTAAGGTGGGCTTTATTGTAGTTAACTTTGGTAGTCTATATATTAAGCATCCCATGCCTATCCTCCTTTATAGCCAGTAGAAAGAAACATCTCCAGTGGATGATTCGTCTGGATTATTTTAGATACCTCATTTTAAATTAATTTCCCTGTGGAAGTGCCTTCTCCTTCACTCTCTCAAAACAACTAACTGAAGTTTGGCACTTATCCACTCAGTGGGTAAACATGGGGTGGGTGAACACAGCATTAGTTTCTACAGATAATTCAATACTTTAGACCTCACTGAAGTAAAAAAGGCCACAAGGGATAGACTGACTGTGTATAACAGTGGATATTTAGCCACTGAACTCTCTAACATGAGTGGTACTAGATGCCAGATTTACTAGAATCATGTTCTTAAGGCAATTAAGATCTGATTGTATAATGAATGAATTGGAGATCACCACAAAACTACGAGTTTTCCACCCTTGTTTCAAATTGCAAAGACCTGGGATCATCTCATATAAGCATCTGTTGCAAATACAGTTTATTGTGCCATTGCTGGGAGGATTATGATAAGGGAACAAAGCTGCAGATTTAATTAATTAACTGGAGGGGGAGTACAGTCAGGCTACAGGGTTCTCCATACCTTTCTCAGGGCTCTTGTTACTCTGGAATATGCTCATGGCTGCTGCCGTGAGCCGGAATTGACTTTGATCTGCAGATGGTCACAGGCCTGCTTACAGCTGGTGGATGTGTTTGCACTCTTCTGTCAGGCTTCATGGAAGGCACAATTAAACCCCACTTATGTAGGAGATAGCCTCAAAACAAGAGAAGCCAGCACCCCGAGAATCACAGGAGAAAGCCTGCTCAAAGTTAGATTTTATGGGTAACTGAAAGGGTCTTGCTATTCAGCTTGCAGTTACTGGGGAAAACATACTGTTTCTGTTTGTATTAAGCGAACTTCTTCAGGAAAAGATGGTTTTCATTTTTTTTTTCCAATGCCTGTTTTTAATTAATAATTGATTAAGCCCAGACAGGTTTTTGGTTTGGTTGAATGGGACTCTAGTCTGACTACCTGCTGACAGAGGTAAGGCTGAAGAGCTCTGAGTAACAGCACTGAAAAGGGAATGATAGCAAGGTACTGCCTTTGGAAACTTCAAACACATCACTTTATCGAAGTGTGATTCAAGACATCACTCAGGAAGTTGCTACAGACAGCTGAATACCAAGCACATTCCAATAACTGCCTCTGAAATGAGAAGAGAACATTTCTTACTCAATATTGGTCAGTATTACATCCTTCCCCTTTTGAACAGATGTGAGAAGAACTTTTTGTCTTAGCTGAGATGACAGGCCTGGGATCCACTGAAAGTTCTGGGAACTAGCAAAAATTTCTAGGAAGAAGAGCTCAACATTTTTTAAATGTGCCTAGTTATTTAGAAAAAGAAAAAAAATAATATTTGCAAAAGCTATGGCAGTCCAGTAAGGAGTTTGAACTTTCAAAGACAGAAAGGAACCCTGGAAGCCACTTCACTACATGCACATATGAACTGCTTTGCACTCTCTTCTCCCTGCAAGAGCAGTCTCCCCAGATTCAAACCTGAACTGACAAGAGAGGGAACCGTGGGCTGGAAATACCCTTTGTTTCTCTGCATGGTTTGTTGTGCAGTGAGTCACAGTGCAAGGAGAAAGCAACTGTCAAGGGCACAAGGGATGGACAGCCTGCCCAAGGCACAGCTCTATCCTGATTCTGGCTGCTCCTGTCAGGGGATGTGGACATGAAGACCACGCTTACACACCTTCCTCTCCTCTTTGGAGAGAAAGCTGCCTGAAGTTCATGTGCCAAAGTGCTTTGCAGTACAGAAACCTCACGTTGCTTGGTGAAGCCACAGAAGGCGGGCAACTATGCTGCATCACAGTACAGTATCTTCAGCTTATTTTCCTAAGGAAATGAGGCTTAGCTATTGTGCAACATGTGTCTCTCTTAGTCCCGTTCTAACAACAAGCCAAATTCAGACACATATCAGGGATATCAAGGATATGGTGTTCCTGTCTGTGTCATGAGTACAGCTCACTGCAGAAAGAACAAAATCCCCCTGGTGCCCCCACTAAGCAGAAACTGTCAGTGCAAGCTCACATCCAAGAGCTTGCGGGATCCACCCCCAGATACTTACCCAGAAGAGACCTGGGATCATCAGTCCCTGGGGAGCAAGTGCTTTTGAACAGGCAGCGCAGGGACAGTCAGAGGAGTGAAGATAAGAAAACTGTAGGAAAAAGCCTTTCTAAAGCTCAAGCCCATCCTTCCTTTAGTCTTGCTCTGATCACATTGTTTATGCAAATAATTTGATAAGCCTTAAGAAGTTGAACCAGTTGGCTGTTGACGTAAGCACCTGTCAACTCGCTGGCTGAGGATACCCACTGGTCTGGCAGGATGAAAGCCCAGTGTGAAGCTATGATCTGGTTTAGCACTCCTGACCTGTATCAGCAACATGAACCAGAGAAAAAGCAGCAGAACTTTTCCCATCACTTTTCTCTCTGATGCCAAGACAGTGTTTTATTTACAACTCAGGCAGCTCATCTCGGTCACGAAGTACAATTGAAAGGGGTCAAAAGAGCATTCAACTACAACTACTTGTTATAGACCACAGCAAGCATGTAAAATATAAGTGACTGGGCCTCATAACATTGAAACTGCACAGCAACTGTTTTATTCTAAAAAAACCCCACAACATATTAGAGATACTTTCTTGTTTATCAACTGGTTTCTTGGCATTTTGGATGCACTGAAATAATGTTTTCAATTTTTGTGTCCACAGCCCTGAGGGAATAAACAGCTTCATACCTTGTTGAGAAATCCACATCTTCTGGGGTCTTAAAATCTTGCCAAACTAGCAAGAACTGGTAATTCTTAGTCTAATATGTCAGAGAAGTTTGAATGGATTGTGTATACACCTAATAGCGCTATTCCAAGCATTTTGTCTCCTGGCCTGCTTGAAATTTACTGATGCCTGGAATAAAGTTGTCCACTTAGAGAAGCAGCTGCAAACATGGCCAATGGGCATCCAAGGCCTACAAAGCCTTGACCAAAATCCTCCAGCTCTAGAAGTAGACTGGTATGAGGCACTTCACCAAGCTACATTAGCTCTTCGATGCTTGTCTGCAGTAGTCACTGGGGCCTTGTTTGTTCCCTGCAACACACACAGAAAACCTAGTACCTTGAATTTGGAATTGGCTTACCACTAGAAATATCAGATAACCCACATGGAGCTCAGCTGTGAATTACTCATTCACACAGATCAGGAGGGAATGCATTTTGGGCTCTGATCCTTGTGATGGTCACAGAAATATATGAGACAACATGTCTTAGGAGGCTGGTGCCTTGGGATCAGTAGAGTTGTGTGAACACTACCTTTCTCTTTGTTGTTGAATCCTGCTGGAGATTTACATGCTGCACTGCATTCAAGGTGGTGCAAGCAATGCACCAGCAGTAACCTAAAGTGAGCTGAATTCTGCATGAGCAGCCCGCGTAACTGGGGTTCTCATTCACTAAATTCACAAGCAAAGAGCAGGGGCAATGTCTGAGCTGTGAGGGTCCTGGACAATTGTTTAACACATGCATTTTTGTCAATTTTGTGGAACCTGACAGCCTTACATATCACAGCAGCAGTTTCCTCCCTCCTCCACCAATGTCCATTTGCCTTTAAACAGCAGGCAAGATTCAAAGTAGGATGTGTAGGAAAAGCGTACCCCTACTTTCACTGAATGTGCTACATGGGAGTGAATGTAGAGGTCACAAATCAAACTGTATGTCCTTTGAAGAGTTTCTCTAGAGCAGACACATTTTCTGGATAAAGGCTCTGTCCTCTTTCTCCCCCTAATTTATCAATAGCAGAAAGCAACAGCATCCTGGCTATGCGTTTGGTGGGCATAAAAGAATGTCTCATTAGCTTAATGGAGAGTTATCTGGACAATAAATACATGAATAAGAAAACATGACAATGAGTCACCATTTGATTGTATGCCTAGGTAGAACAGATGCAGGTACCATTTTGCTAGGGATTGGTGTAGGTCAGAGTTCAAGATGGGTTCAGGATGCTTTTTTTATAGCTAAACTACAGACGTTTAGCTGTAAGATGCAGTTGCCAAGCTCATCTGGATTCACTTCACTAGCAGCATCACCCAAATAGGATCAGTCTTGCTGGATGGAGAGATCTTGGAGCTACAAAACTTCATAGGCACCATCACACAACAAACAATTGCAGCTGTTTTGGGGAGTAGAGTCACCACCCTGAAGTATGGTCTGTACCACTGCTTTGCTTGCATTTTTCCAGGGTGTGAACTGGATTTGCAGGTGCTAGTGGAGTTGCTTTATGCAAGGCCATACAGTAGGCAGGGGCTGCAGCTGACCTGGGAGAGTTCATGGGCTTTCTGATAAATATGAAAAGAGAGCAACTGGATCTGGGGATGCAGATGTGGATGTAGGACTTCACTTCTGCATGGTTATGTTATGTCTCTTGCCTCAAGCTCGAAGATGACTTCGACAAACGTGTGTGGCCAGTAGCAGTTGTGCTGGGGTGTCATCTACACTGGTGGTGTTAGTCCAGAATCAGTGTGCTCCCTGCGTTAACCCCATATTGTTTATGGCAATGCTTCCCATTGTTCACATCAGGGCAGTCACATCTTTTTAGAGGAACATCTACCCCAGTCAAGCTGAGCCTAAACCCCAGGCCTACCTGAATCTCAAGCAGGGAGTAAACAGGAAGCACAATCCCCATGCAACTCTGAGCACTAATGTTTGATGTGTCTCACTTCCCCAGAGACAGCCAAATTCCCACCCTCCACAGTGGTCGGGGCAACAGGACAAACAAGCAGGACCAATATGACACTGCTGCCAGGTGTTTTGACACTAAGGATTTGAGGGAATTCACAGCAGAATAACAAATGCTACTGCTCAAAAAAATACTTTCCCCCTCTTCTAACAACTCTGGCAAAAGCCAACAATCAGTCCGAAGTGCCACACACAGGACTTGGTAATTGCATGAAATCATATAGTCACATGATGACAGGTCATAGAAGTCTATGGGGCATATTGCTCAACCCTCTTAGCGTCTTTCTATACCTGGAGTGGCTCCTCATCCAGGGGAGATCTGCCAAGGGGATCTAGCAAGGAAAAGGCCAAACTAATATGGCTCGTTGGAGCAAATACTTTCAGTCATATCTCACTACAAGAGTTCTTCTGTCTTGATAGAAAAACAAAGCACATGAACTTACAGGAAAAAAACATGTGGCTGCCACAGCATCAAATCTTTCCTTTTCCTAACTGCTATCATCAAATGTCAGGCACACTGCTTGCGTGTTCATGGGCACACGGGACTGCAAGCTGGCTGGGGAAAGCAGGGAACTGCCTGTCCAAGGGAACTTAAACCGATCACAGGCAGTCCCACATTTCAAAAGCAGGGAAATTCAGGAGCACCCAGGAACCAAACTGCAAACCATATAGCAAAATTTAGGTTAACATTTACATACATGAGTGCTATGTGTGTGAATTGTAGTGTTAGTATAAAATACATAATGACAAAACTTGAAATATAGACAAACTGGGTGTTTTTTTCCCCTGTGCCGCACCTGTGCAACATCTAATGAGGTCAGGGAGCACTTTTATTTAGATGGTTTAATATGCATTTTAGGCTTTGTGTATAAATATAGAACTGGAAGGTAATTCCTAATGGCTCAAGTCCAGCCTCAGAAGTAACAATATAATTTAATTTAAAATAAGGTTTTCATTGTTCCCTGGAATTGCATGCCTCAAAAATTAGTAAATGTGATACTGATTTAGAGTTTTATGTATAAGGTAACAATTAATTTTTAATGGTGCAGTTCTCCTCTCTCAGCTTGATTTTCTAGCTATTTTATGTCTGTCTTCCCTGATGGACCCTAGTCCCCTGTGTTCGGCAGCTCATGGGCAAATTGTCTGTAAGGTGCTTGGTTCATGAAAAACAAAAGGGACATGAAATGCACTTTTTATTATTATTATTTGGGAAAGTTTTTTTTTTTTCTTTTTTTTCTCTTTTTTTTTAATTTATGTACCACAAGAAGTGTTGTGGTTTGTCATTGTAGGATCTTGTTCTTTCTAACTACTCAAAGAAATGGTGATAACATTGGTAAACTGCTACGGAACAACATTATTTGATGTCTGCCACTGGGCTGGTTTGTATATAAGGGTACTGTCTAGCTCTCCTGAGACAAATACAGAAATTCATACTCATCTCCATGAGGATCGACACCAGTATTGCTAAAGACAGATTTTTTAATGTTTCTTTTTAAAAAGATCACGACCCAAGAGCATTTATGTGAAACACAATCAGTACACAGGCAAGTCATTTGTTTGTGAACACAAACAGAACTTTAGCTGCCAAGAACCTGAGCCCGCATCACCTGTGCCCTGAGACAAGAGGGAAGGAGAAGAGAGAGAGGCCACTGCTTGTACCAGGAGCATGTCCCAAAACCTGTAGCTGACCCCAGTAACTGTTGTGGCTTCTCTGGACTTCAGTCAGGCCCCTCTCTGGTTGGTGGGCACACATCAGCCCTGCAGTTGTGGACATAAAAGAAAAATCAGGGCCCAAGCCTGAGGATCAGGGCCTTTTCCAAAGGAAAAAAAAAAAAAACAAAACCACAAAACTCCCCTTCTGATGCTTCTTCCTTCCTTTCCAACCTCTCCCCTAAATCCAGGTTGCCCAATTCCAACATGATTTATCTCACAGCTGCCACTTTGAAATGCTTTCCTTCTGTTACCCTTGTCTGCCCTTCACTATTTCTTAACCATTCTGTCATATGCCTTGCATTGCATGACTTAATCATTTGAGACTTTGGACTAAATTTACATATATAAACAAATAAAATGATACACATCTGCAGTTGCTTTGGCCAACTGGCAACTGCCTGAGCAATAGCTGCATTCCTGGATCATGACATTTAGCAGAGCAAGAGTTGTGGCTTACACAAGCTCCTCCTCACTGATGAGCATTCGCAGCAACCAGTGCCTTTGCTCCCCTTGGCCCTTCTCCCATGAAGTTGAGGCACAGTGAGAGGAAGGCCAAGAGCACCAGATCAAGCCATCGCTGCTTCTTTTTGTGCAAGCACCTTGCATCTCCTCCAGCACACAGCCCAGGACATTCAACCAGAATTGTGGGAGTGGCTGAGAATCTCCAGGCAGAAATTGAGATGCAGTTTTATCTGCAGTCGTTCACACAAGTAGCAAAGACAGGGCATGTTCCTGCTACCTCGTTGTCTCAATCCAATAGCTTCCAGTGGGAAAGGAGAATCGAAAGTGTGGGATGAGAAAACAGACATATTCATGTCAAGCCTTGGCTTCCTTCAAAAGATTAGCAAACTTCCCTTTGCCTTCTGTGTATGGGCAAAAACCTCAGCTATGTTGTCTTTATAATCTGAGACAGATGACAGTTGTGGCCCGGGGTATCCCCTTTGTCCCTACCACATAAGCTGTTCAAGTATTTCATCTCAGCTGTAAGCTTACATACAGCTTGACAAAAATACATGTTACCACCAAGGGCCACCATCAAAGCGTCCTGATATTTAAGTTTTGTGTGCGAATGTCAAAGCTTAGCTTCTATCTTGAAAATTTTGACAGAAATGGTTCCAGATATTATAGACTCCGACTGAATGCAGCTCAGAGGCAAACAAAAATCTACTGATAGCTATTGCCCTGACAAAATCCAGACATTTCTTTAGCAAGAAAAGAAAGATGTAGCTAGAGCCCTGCTTAGTTTCAAGGGCACATTAAGTGCTCAGTGCTTTCTGATGAGGGATTTTGAGTAGGACATGTGAGGAACTGAGGTTAATAAATGTTCAAACATTTTTGATAGTTAACATTTCTTGGCATTGTGTGAAAAGCATTGGTAGCTCCTCTGGCAGAAATGAGAGTGCCCACATTTTAAGTCAGGCATGTGTTTAAACACTTGAGTCAATTAAAACTCCAGGGCAGCACAAGTTTCATCAATGATAATCCAGTGTTTCGCCACAGGATACTCTAATGGTTCCTCATCAGGAAGATGTGATTCCAGGGACAGAAAGATTAAGCTTTTAAGAAGATCAAATGATAACATTGAAAGCACTACCCTAAATGATAATGAATTGCCTGTTCATCTTGTAGACTTTGATGACAGCAACCAAAACACATGCATGTTGTGCAGCTGGTTTTGGGGACAGACTTCTTCTGGATCACAGCAAACCACCAGATAGGAACCTATCACAGTTTGAGGAGTCACAGTACATCATGCTACCAGTTCAATTTTCATTAGACACTTGGGAGCTTTGCAACACACTAATTAAGCTTTTCTATTGAGAAAAAAAACATGCAGGAGCAACACAGCATCTCAGCATAAGCAATGAGAAGTCTAGATGATTGTTGTGATTTGGGAAACCCTGTGCAGAGACGGTGCTGCTCCCTGCTCCCAGGTGGCAACTCAAAACTTTACCCAATGTAATCCTTGTCATGGGGTAACTGTGCAGAAGGCACTGGCTGTGGAGACACCTTTGGAATTCAAACAGCAAATGAAAGCAACAAAGATCAGAGGGAAGGATCAAGACTGTCTCACGGACATCTGGAGAACTTTTTCTATGTCAGGATTCATTCTCCCTACCTAATCGCTAGCCGCCCTGGCCTTTTCTCTGCACTCTGCTGCTTGTGACCAGGAACTGTGCAGGAAAGATGTCTGGAACACATGTGCAGCCACACAAGAGACTTGTGTGTGGAGGAACTTCTCTCTCTTTTTCCTCACATTTAGAAAACTGCTCCCTGTCTCATTTCCTCTATCCTCTGTTGGACAACTGACCATCCATTAGGTGCTGCAGGATGAAGTGAAGTGGGTGGATATCCGTGACATAAGTGAAAAGGAAATCCAACTCCTGATCACCACAATCCCTTCTCACCATGGCCCTAGAAGGTATTTACTCCTGTTGCCTGCAGAGCAGCTAAGAGAAGTGATATTTGGGACTTCAGCTCCTGTTGGTCAGCCTCTAAGGGCATGCAGGCAAGAACAGTTAAGGTTCTCATAAGCACTCTCACCCAGCAAGTTACTTCTCCAGTAGGATTTTATCCTGTATTGTATTTTGAGCTACCACCAAGAATTCTCCTGCTCCTCATGTGCAGAGATTCGTAGGCAAAAGCCATGTTATAAAGACAAAGAAGAAAGGGGGGGAAAAAAAAGTTATTTTATTGCAGTTGTGCAGATGAAAGGGAACCGAAAGCAGGGCTGTGAAACTGCTGGGAATTAAACTAATGAGCAGAGAGTTGCAGTGCATTCAGGAGCTTGGAAAGATCTCCCCAGACGTGCGAGTGCTGTTCAGAGCAGGTTATGCAGAGAGGAGACATCCCAACGGACTGCTTACAGATGGATGGCATGAAGAGAACACCTGGTGTGAATAGCTTCAATGGGCAAAGTAATTAATAAGAAAATACAGGATAAACACATGGGAGAAGCTTATAGGAGAATATGTGACAGAAAGAAGATGAAGCAGCTTCAACCCAGATGAAGGGTGATCATGGGATCTATTAGGAAGGCTGGGCAAATAGTGTCCTCTGTGTCAAGAAGATAGCCACCAGCTATCACCTGTGTCACCTTGAATAAAGGGGCATTCCTGTCAAACCCTCTTTGGAGTTTAGCCTTATGGCGGGGCAAGGCTGGGAGCAGTTGGATCAGAAACCAGCTCTGGAGCACTTGGGCTATGGCAGCAGAGGAGCAGCTGCCTGCTGGGGTACTGATAATGGGAGAGGCAGACCCTGGAAGCAGCAACCACCAGCAGCACCTTGGCATGTCAGCGCAAAGCACCCAGGCACCCGGCTCTGTTGACTCATTGTGTGACAGCAAACATGCCCTTCTGCATTGAGAAAAACTTTGGGGATCAAGCCCCAAAGACAAGCTGCTGCTGTCCCCACATCTGTCAAGAAAGCCAGCAGCAGCCATACTGTGAACAAGGCAAAGAGATGAGCATGGAGGAAGCCAGGCAGCTCTCGAGGCTCTCCAGACCAGTGCTGCAGCAATGGAATCTGAGATGTTTACCCAGGGCAGGTTAAAACTGGACAGAAGGCAGCATTAAAGACAGATCCAGAGATAAAAACCCTCAGATTTACATATATTACCTCGCCACATCATTCATAATAACACTTTGATCTTAAGTCATCTGTTGCTATAATTACTGAAAGATTCTTGATGCAAACATACTTCCCAGTGTGGCCGGGTCACTGCAACTGGGACTTGCTTGTTCTGGCACTGACCCAGGCTTGTGTTGCCATTCTTTTATAGCAAGGGCTTCACACTGTGTGTTTTCTGACAAGTAACTATTCTTTGGATATCAAACCTTCTTGACAGGCAGTCAGTTAGCCCTTTACCATATATATGAAGCAATCACTGTGGAAACAGGCTCTGGTATAAGGGAGAGAGATAGGCTCTTCAGAGCTCATCTTGGGCAAACTACTAAGCCATGCCTGGGGGTAGCTCAGGATCAGACAGTTTGGGCGCTTATCTGCAGATGATCACTGCACCTTTTGATGTTCCCCTGCTGCTGTTTGGACAAGCCTATTCAGGAGCTGTTCCAGAACAGCCACTGCACTTTTCAGTTTTAGCAGAGTAAGACAGGATCTGATCCTATATGTAAACACACCTTCAATAAAACAGGTGCATTTTATCTTCTGCAGCTGCCTCCCTCACAGCCTGCCTCCATCAGCGAGGTCAGTCCTGCACAGCTCCCACTGCTCCCTCGGCTTGTGGATGGCATTCCTGTGGGACAGGCCACAACCTGCAGGCGTTTGCTTTGATGCTGCCTGCAAGCTGCAGAGGATATGCCGATGTGGGGAAGAAATTGCTGCTTCATGAAAAAGAGAGTAGGGAAATTGCTGGAAGCAGGGATAGCAGCAGGAGAAGCCTACAACCTGTTGTGGACAAGAGGGAAAAGGAGGTACTTTAGAGATGCTGTCTCCCTTGAGCTGGCATACAATCATTAATCCAGGGGCTGGAGTTTAGTCTTAATTAAAAACGGTCATGGACTCCAAATCGTCTTCATAGAGGAGCCAGCACTGTCAGGTTTTGTTGTGAGACTCATGCAAAATGTTACTGACACAGGCCTTATAAACAGCCAGCACGAGGAAGAATCATCTGCACAAGCACAGCAGCATGAACTGCTGAAGGACAGATTTGCATCTGTAGAAAGTCTGCAGGGCTGGTGCTCAGACACAGGCCCACGGGTTCCTAAAGGCTGCCTGAAATAAAGATAGTGGTGTTCATTCCAGAGAGAGGACCAGAGTGAGATGCAAACGTCTCTGGGTGCAGCATGGAAGAGAGGAAGAGGTCCGCGGACACACCACATAGGGCCTTCCTTTAGTAAGCACTTGAACATTAAAACACTTCCAGCAAAATATTTCTCTGTGTCTTGGGCTGGATATCTCCCTGTCTCAATGCAAAGGTCTTTCATCTTCTACTAAGCATGATAAAGCCTTGCAGAGAGACTGTGCAGAGCATGGCAGCTGCTTGTACCCACGGTGGAAAGGACAATTTGGCCTCCATTGTTTTCTGTGGTGAGGGAGAAGGAGTTTTAATGAGGAGGTGGTCAGAGGCCCTGGACACTGCTGCCTTCCTAGAGTTTGGTGTGTGACATCCCATCCATTTTGAGTTAGAAATTTCCCTGGTCCTATCTGAACTTGCTGCTTTTTCTCTCTTTTCATGCCAACAGCAGGAATGACATCAGAGGCACTGAGTCATGAGCGGATGTGCCTTAGACTCTGCCATGTTAGCTCAAATGCTGTGCCCTCTGCTTTTTTATAGAAAACACAATCCTTCCTGAAACGGGTCTCTGTTACCGATGTCAAAGGCCACTTTACCAATGTAGCCCATTGCCCATCAGGAAAGGAGAGGGATTTTATTGGTTTTATCAGTTTGCATTTTGCCATATGAGTGGTTTCGTTTCCATTCACTGTCCATCCAGTTTCACTTGCTCCTAGGGCAGTTACAGTCAGATTATGTATGTTAGCAGTTGTCACATGGTAATTTGACTTAAATAACAAGTAGCACACAGGAAATGAGAAAATATTTATGGGAAGTGTAATTTTTGAGAAACAGGCCACTTAGTGAAGTTTGTTTCAGATACTTTGTTTGGAGGTTCTTCTGCTTATATGTCACATAATTCGTTAGGCAGGAGAAGGGGGAATTCCCCTGTATATGTAACTGTAAGGTTTTTTATAATAACACTGCAGAAGAGACTCACATGGGAATACAGACTTTGAAAGGCCAGGATTTCACAAGCAGAAGATCCATGCTGAAAATTCCAAGTTAATGCTCAATGTTGCAATGGCGATGCAACCTCTAAGAAGAGCATTTTCCAGGTTTCCTGGTTTCTTTGCTGTGGATCAAAAGTAAGTCACGGGCCCAGAAAGCCTGCAGCTTGTCTCCATCCTTGGTGCATCCTTGACATCCTCAAACCTGAGTAAGGAAGCCTAGTGTACCTGTGATCTAAAGTTGGATGCGAGTTCCTCTCATTCCACCCATGGCTTGAGGGTAAATAGTTCTGGTGTTACAGCCCATCAGCCCTAGTGAGGAGGTCAAGGGAAGTAAGGGTAGTTGTCGGCAGTCATCTCAAGCAAATCCACAGTGATGGCAATCCAGCAAGGCCATTCACTGTACCGGGTACTTGAAACCTGAGTTCTGCTTCTCTCCCACACAACCCAAGGCCGCTCTGCCCACTAGAAATCAAAACCTATTCCTGTAGAAGATCTCAGGAGTGAGGTCCTGAGGGAAGGACTCAACATAGCACTGGACCTTCACTACTTCCTGCTCCTCTCCTGCTTCTTTCTGTAGATCTTCAGCCTTCCTAGGGCATCCTTAGTCCCCTTCTGACTGTTTTCCTGCTCTTGTTGTAAGAAGACAAGAAGAATCTGTTACAGGCCCTATCTGCTCCCTCCTGAAACAGCCCTTCCAATACAGCAGTTCTTCAGCCCCACCACTTCCTTACCTCTCACCAGGTCTGTTGCAACACACAGGAGTCAAGGCCTTGCTCCAAGAAGTCAGCTCTAGCTTGTCTTCTGCACAGAAAAGAAAAAACTGAGAGTTTCTGTTCCAATCTTTACCTCTTGGGACACACAAACACTTCCTCAAGTCAAAATGTTTTATTGGAGCAGGAAGCTGAGATTCAAACTATAGTCTACGATCAAGATTCAGTAGGAACATGTTCATCTTTCACGTCATGGTGCATGTGCGCACCAGTGGCGACCAGGACAGGTGCATCTGCTCATCAGCCAGACTCTTGTCTTCCCAACCACTCCCGTGTGCCAGGTATTCTTCCTCTTTCTTCTCTTCAGGTTTCCTTCTCATAAGGACTGCTCCTCATCCTGCCTCCAAAGACTATAATTTTCATTTATTTATTTTGTGTTACTATTTCCATTTCATAGTTATGTTTAATACTGTCTCAGGTATTAAATGAAATATGTCATTACTGCCTTTTGACAGACTAGTATTTTCACCATTGTCAAAATGAAACACACTAATGCTATGGCAACAAAGCAATTGCATTGTCAAAACAGAAAGTTCAAGTTCTTTAGGATTCCCATTCTGTGGGAAATCACCAGCTCTGGAGTTTTGCTTGTATTTGGCCATGGGGGACCCTAGAAAGTCACTGCTGAATGAAAAGAGGCTCCAGAGACTTTAACCCTCCTGTTTTTCAGTCATCTCCAGTGACCAGTAACACAAATCATTAAATATGTATTATATGGGTCCATTCCAATTCCAACTGCAGGAGCTTTCTGGAAGGAAGGAAGGAATGTCTGAAATCTCTCATATCTGAAAATATTATAAATACTGTTGTACTTTACTTTGTGTTAGCCAAATCTGACCTCACTCTCTGCAAAGATCAGCCTCACTAAAGTGCATCCACGTCTAACAGCCTGGTTACCAGCTCCTTGGTAGGAAAGCAAATGGAAAAGTACTGCCAAGGCAGACTTCCCTCACCCCCTCATCAAGGGCCGATGATACAACATAGCATGTCTGGTATCCTCTATTTCTCAAGCATCCTCTGCAATAGATGGAGCTGATAAAATGTGCCCACAGCAACTACGAGGAGGTCACAAGGAGGCATGGCTTAAGATGGTAGCATTGAGAATTATGTCACATGTGCCTGCTCCATGTATCACCACCTCTGTTGCAAAAAAAAAAGATAGGATCAAAGCATCTATAAATAGTTTAAGTAACCTGTGGCCTTGTGAAGGACTGTAAGGAATACTGGTTTTTAGGTCACAAAACAAGCAATTATGTGCCAAGAGGAAATTGTCTAAATATTTGCAATGCATTGTTGCTTTTCTTAATTTCGCCTTCATAGTACGTCAGTTACAAAGGGTCAATTATGCTTCCAAAAGATAAATGTTTCTGTAATTATACTGGGTCCACAGTTAAGCTAAAGTGTGCCCTACAATCTGACACTTGACTATGTGAAATACTGTGGGTATGGGTAAGACAGCCCAGGCAACCCTTAAGCATCCTCACCTAATGACTGCCTTTCATTTCAGTTAATTGCTGGTCTGCTTTGAGAAGCACCACACCTTTCTCAGGCTACCAAAGACCCAAGGTTTCTGCCTCTGCTCCATGCCTTGATCAGTTCCCAAAGTCCATCAGGGACCCCAGTCTTGGGGTGGGAGGGGCGTTACAGGAGACAGCAGAGAAACACAGTGGTGTCCTGAGCCAGAAGTGAATTTCACTGGGAGAAGAAGGGTGCATTTTAAATATCCATAGTCCTAGGAAGAAGGCAAGTCAGATCATATAATTGAAACAAGGCATCTCATGTAAAGAGGTGCAATTCCTTTATGTTTGATTCTCGGTTTTTAATTCACCGAACTTGAAATAGTTTGGGAAAAGAGTTTGCAATGCAAAAGAAAGTTTGGCCCAAGATTCACACCAAAGGTTTTACCTGGCACACTCTGCCAGCATTCACAAAAAACAGCTGCCATGTAGGAAGCTGCAAGTCACATCTTCCATCTAGTGTATGAAAAGGGATGCAGGAAGTGGGGCATCTCCCTCCAATCCAAGTGGGGCATCTAAGCAGTGAGGAGGTACTGAGCCACTGAGCTCCCATCTGGATGGTGGTCAGGGTGGCTGGCAGTACACTCCTCTCCTAGGGGGCAGCAAGCCAGTGGGGTGGCAGAGCAAGAGTCTTTTCCCTCTTGTTTCTGCTCTGCCTGTTTAGTTCGTGGGTCGGGGTGGCCCATGTCCGGCCAGACATGCACCTCACATGCTGGCCTCACTGAACATGGGTAGTCCTGCTTCTGAAATGAGTAATACTAACTGGGAGAGAGGTGATAAACAGCAGCCCAATCTGTGAAACTCTGTTTACTTGTGACACTGGTCTTGGGAGTTGTGTAACTCTTTTCCAACCTCTGCTTTGAGGCCTGCTGCACCAGCCTCTTTCTTCAATATTTGGTTTGTTTCTAGAGCTTTCTCATAATTCATGAGGCTATTCTGCTAGGAAACGAAGGCAGGAGAAGCCCATCTATGGCAAAAACCCTGATGGCAGGAAGGAAGTGTTCAGCAGGTGGCATTCAGAGCTCCCACTCGTAGCCAGCCCTTCCCTACCAACAAAAAATGCCCCAGCTTTGAAGTTTATTTGTAAAGCTTTAAAAATACTTACTAATTGCTTTGCATAGATGAATTGGGATACAAAGAACATTTTGCAATGTAAATATGCTCCCTTGGTACGCTGAGAATTAAATAACAATACCAAGCTCATGCCTCCTGCAGGAAACATAGCTCGTCACCACTGCAGACTCCGTCTCCAGAGACCTTGAGTTATTCTTTTGCCTTTTCATAGTGAGTGGTTTCTGTGCTGAAAAAAATGACATGTGAAAATGTATATGCTTAGTGTCTCTCTGATCAATTTTATGTTCCATCTGTAGCACTAGCCAAAGGCTTTTCTCCCAGACAACTCTGCAATTCACCCAGCCCGGTCCATCTTTGTCAGCAGACGATTAAAATAAGTTCCCATTTCCCAAAAAAAGCATATCTGAAAAGCAAAAGGAGTAACTGGCCATTGCAGAGATAAAGTCTTTCCCCATTCTGTTGCAGGGCCTGACCTGTGGCTGTTGGCACAGATGCACAGAGCTGGGAGCGCAGCAGAGTCTCCAGGAAGACAGGGAGGTCCCATAATGCAAAAAACTGAAATGGAGCCCAATGCCAGGTGGGAGAACACCCCTAAACCAGAAAACGCAAGTGATTGATTGTTTCTACAAGATAAATACATGTAATGTTAGCTGGAGCCAATCTGAAGTAACATGGGCATGCTGGGGCAAGGGAGGTGTGTGGATAGGGAAATGAAAAATCTACTGCTAGAAAGAGCGGGTGGATTTCAGAAAAGATGTGTTACTCTAACAAAGATTCAGGCCAGGTGAAATGGGATGCCAGAGAGAAAAGTATGGGGCTGTTGTTCCAGGCTGCTTCTTCCTGGTGAGTATTGGCTATGTTTACAGCTGTCTTACCTTATCTGTGAAATATGCACCTCTATCTATTGCCCTGTAATCTTTGTCAGCTTTCAAATATCTGTGAAGGAACAGCAAAGATAGGAGCAAAGACATTTTACTCCATTTTACATCCACGACCTGGTTCTACCAAGAATTTTAGCCTTCCTTCTAGCTCATGGACATAATTCCCTTTCCTCATTCCTCAGCCAGCCCTAAATGTTCTGAGACTGTGACCCAGCTGTCTATAAAGGTACTGGCTGGCAGAAGTGCTCCTTTGACACCTACATCATAACAAAGTGCCATTGATTCAAGGAGACCAGGATCAGGTCTTCAGAAAGGAGAGAACCTACCAGTTAGTGGAAACTGGTCAGGGGAGATAGCAAGGGCTGATTTTTCACTCATCTGATAACGTTACTGTAGAAGTAAGGGAACTTCTCCTTCAGGTGTGGGCACGTTCCAGGTCCTGGCTGGGTGGGGGATTTCCTGGCTGCATTTAGTTTGTGCCTCTTCCAAAGCTTGCGGTTTGCAGGGTGGTTTGTGCCTTCCATTAACATCTGCTGGATGTTTAATTCATTTTTAATTTTACGACTGAGGAAGTGAGTCCTGACTTCTGCAACTGGGAGAATGCATCCTGGCAGCTGAGTCTGTGCTGCCTTCTTGTGCCTGCTGTAAGCCGGACCGTTTGCTCGGTTTTGTTTCACTGACAATTAAGTTGGTAATTGGAAATGGAAACCAAATAGATATAAAGAAAAGGAGCAATGCAGGAGCATAGTTTCTGAGTTATCTTTGTTGATTTGCCAGCAGGTTGTGCAAAGCCTTGCATTCTTTATGCAGGCTCTAAAAAGCACCCTTTGCCCTCCCAAATATAAAATAAAACTCATGAAATCTTCCCAGTCTACACGTGAAGCTGCCTCAAATGTGGCCAGATTACAATGAAGGAACCAAAATCCTCCAATTTCCTGAACACATGTGAGCTGCCAGTATTTGTGAGTACTCATAGACACTGTGTATTCTGAATTCATAGGGAGTCAGCTTAACCCTCTTTTTCCCCAACTCCAGATCATACAAGATCAACTAGATCAGCTACAGCAGCCTTCCCTTTGGAGCAACCATGCCACAGAAACCTACTGCCTTTCACATGCAACCATCTGCTTCAATGAGCAGGACAGGCACTTCATCTCAGCCCATTTTTGATCAAGCAGTGTTTGCACCTTGGAGTCTGGTGGAGCTGGAGAAACAGCATCAACTTGGAAGTGCTGCTTTTATTTTTCAGTTTCAACTTCACAACCTCACAGACTGTGAACAGCTATATTTAAAATACATCTGCTGTGAGTAGATACATTCAAAAAGTGAGATTGAGAAGGGCATTTTTGTTAAGGATGAACCAAAAAAAGTCAAAGAAAATACTTATCTTTTGCATTAGCCTGAAAGTATTTTTTCAACAGAGTGAAAGGAAGACTCATAAAACTTCCTTTGGTGTTGACCAAAACATTTCCTTTTTTTCAGCCTCTAATCCTAGCTATTTTCACCATGAACGCATCTAGAAAGTAAAAAATCCAAAGCATTTCCTTGAAAAGAAATGAAATTATATTAAACTAAAATGAAACAAAAATGAAAAGTGTCACACCCTCCTAATCCTTGACTCAGACAAATGTATTTGCCAAATCCAAGTTATAATCCTCGTTTCCTGAAAATGTATTTCTTTGACTGTACAAACAATCCACCAGATTAAAATAATATTAATTCATCCAGTGGTAGTATTTAAATACATTCTTGCCATAGTTTTTTTTCCAGTTTCATGCCGCAATAAAGATCTTTATGTTTTTTGACAGATTTTAAGCCACAGGCTTCTCAGGTCAATGGGAACTTTTCATCAGAAGCTGTGGGTTTTGCTGTGACCCAGACATACTGGTCACCTGAGGGTGTCCTGGCTGCAGTTAACCCCAGCACAGCAATATCTCTCTTTCAAGACAGATACTGAGGAGCAGCCCCCTGTCAGGACAAAGTCTTTGAAATAACAGGGAGGTGCGCCCCACCCTGCTGATGCATGGAAGGATCTTTGAGGCATTTGAAGTTATTTCATTTGACCTGCAGCCATGGCAATAAATTTTAATTAGAGTCTTAAGCAGATTAAAGGTAGAGTCATGGATGTGTACATCCATACTCAAGCAAAATCTATCTCTGAGGTGCAGTGTTTCCATCACATGCCATAAATCAATCTCCAGGACACATTTCAGTCCTGTTTCATAAATATGCAGTTGGCATGAATTCATATGAGGTGCTTTTTAAGTACCACCTTTTTTTGAGCTCCATTCAAAACTTTGTGCAATAATAATGACTAAAAAATGCTTCTATGAGGCCACTCTTGTAAAGAATTTTCTAGTAACTCAGAGGAGCTAGAAAGCATTAACTAACAGTATCAGCATCCTAGATGCATAAGTCAAAGCTGCTATGTCTGATTTCCTTTTGCTAAATCCAGAGCAGGCTCACTTCGGCTAACCTGCTACTTTTCAGAAGGATAAACAAGTGCATATATATACATATATAAGGTATAATGCAATATATATGTAGTTGGTTTTAGTTTTTTTTTGAAAACTAGGAAGTCAGGTTTGGGAAAATACACAGTCATTCAAGTTTCCTCACTGACACCAGGTATGACTCCAAAGTTCTGGCATTTCCTTTCAGTGTTAACAGCCCTCCCTACAGCAGAGCACAGCCAACACAGAACAAAACTACTCAGCATGAAGCCAGAAATCCCCACAGACCAGAAGCACACCAGAGCCGTAGTTGCCCTGTGTGCCATTACAGTCTTTAGAGCTGTCAGGTCTGCAACTCTTGGGAGTCTTAGTGCTTTGAGGAGAACAAAAGCCATGGTATAGAAAGGCAAAAATGCTTCTTGTACTCTTACTCAACACTCTTCTGTCAGCACAGGGTGTGCAGGTTTTTAGTATGAAGCCATATTAGCTGTAAGTCTTTGTTCTGCTGGAAGTTTCTAAAGAAATCCTCCACCCTTTAGGGCTGAGGCAATGGGAGCACAGTTGAGTAAAAGACCAGCTCTTGGCACGGAGGTCTCCGTGGCGTGTGATGGATGTCTGGGTGGCTGTACATGCTCGGCTTATGACAAGGCAATGTGGGAGGGCTGGGATGTGTCCGAGCAGCCCAGGGTTCCTGAGTGCCTTTGTTTGCACAAACTGAGCAACTCCCCCACTGCCAATGGTGATGGGACAAAACCCAGCTGCACACAAAACAAACACCACAGCGGAAGCTGTGATTTTACAGAATACCTCCTGCTGCCAAGATCTCACAGGAGATTGCTTGCCGTTTAGTCAGTAGACAGAGTTTGTCTTTGCCCATTTGGTATTCTGCCAGGCACACTGGCTGCTGTTGCTCAGACACACTGAGTGTCTTCTGAGGTGTTACAAGAACGCAGCTTGCATGAGGCCAACTCCTTCATTCCTAATTTGCCTTCTGCTTTGAGACAGAAAACTCTAAGCAGGTAGGACCTCTTCTGTTCTCCTCTTGTCCAGCTGAGCTATCAGAGGGGCTGGGCAGCAAGGAGCCATGCACAGGCCATGTGAATATTATTGTCCTTAGGCCACAACTGAAAGGTGGTCCCCATTTCTGTCCCCATTAGGGTGACTTTGCCATCACACCAGCAACCCTCTCTTTTCTTGTTCTTTAGACAAAAAACAGAGAGACAAAGAGTTGAAACTGTTTTGCCCTATACTCACCTATGTCTGAGGAAACTGGAAGGCTGCTGCAGAAAGCACATATGTGGTACATGCATGGTTTGAGACCTTGCAAGAGTGAGGCCATTTGAAGTGGGGATTTCCCTCCCTCTATTTCTCTCCTGAGGATTCCAGGACTCATGTGTTTATTTGGGGCTTAGACAGATGCAAGACATATGCACACACCTGGAAATCTGACTGGGAAACCACAGTTAGAGATGTGGGGAGAAAACGAGTGTGAGCTTTACTCTGCAAGAGTGCTCTTCCCTCCTAGCTTGCTCCTTCCTTCCATGCAGCATCACAGCCTGTAGCAGTTGTCAGGCATGGACACTGTATGCGAGCAGACAGTCAGAGCAGGCCCTGAGATCTTCAGGCAGCTCATGCACATTGCTAAATAACAGGTGCAACAAACACTCAGTAGCACATCTCTGCCAGCATCCTCCAAGGAAAGGGTTACTGCTTTCCCCTGGTGGCAGAGACAACTGGATATAAGGAGCATCTCTGGCAGAAAGCAAGGATCCTCCATGCAGTTCTCTGTCTCATGTTGACTTATAGCTGCTGTCAGTCCTGTCATCTTCTTAGAGATGGAAAGACGTGCTACATCATCAATCCTGTTGCCCTGACACTTCACTTGGGAGATGCTTCAGGGAAATATAGCAGCAAATCTGCAAGTAGCAGATATTTGTAGATAGGTCGTTCCTGAAACAGCAGGTTCCTGGAAGCAGCTGTTTTGACTAATGTCCTGTTGCAAATCATGAAGCAACAGGGAAGAAAGGGTAACCGTCACATTATCTGCTCAATCAGAAGTCGGCACAAACTTCTGATGACGAGCTGGGAGCGTCAACAGGAACATTCAAACAGGAGTTGAACATTGAAGAAAAATACTGTCTGGCCAGACCCATTGTAAAAGCTACATTTCAAGGGTAAAAGCAGAAATGGGGGGGGATTTCTCACTTCATCTTTTCTGCTGTCTGCTGAGGTCAAAGCAGGAGATTCCTAGAGCAAAGGGCAGATGTGACTCAAGAGTATATAACATTTCACCAGAAAATTGTCTCAAGTACCGCAGCAATCACATCAGAGCACTTCACACACAGCGCTGGGCCTTGCATGCTCTCTGTGTACACAGCAGAACCAACTCAGTGATTTGTATGGATGATGCAACCAGCCTGAGAGTGCACATCTAGAGCATAGCTTTGGATAAAGGGCATCTTTTTGAAGTTGTCTGATGTCTGACATAGCTGTCCTAAGTCCAGCTGCTTCTGTGAACTTGCAAAGCGCACAATAAACAAGTGCAAGTCGTGACACTAATTGTCATTGGGGTAGCCCTTCAAGGCCACCAAGTCAGTCACAGCCAGAAAACATAGCACTGCTGGTAGGACTGCTTGGTAGCATCGGTCATTCAGGGAATAGTAGTGCAGAGTCTCCAGGTATGCACAGAGTTATGAAAGCCATGTGCGCAGTGGCACAGACAGCTATTTGAGCCCGAACTTATTTTAAAACCAAGCCAAAAAAAAAAAAAGCCATTTATACTGTATCCATCTGCAATGGTGGTTGGGGGAACACCACAAACACAACACACAGGTGACCAGGGCAAAGCATGATCAGCCAAGAGCTGGGAATGAAACTCCTGAGGGTCCTTGTTTACTCCATTCCCTTTTAGACATGCACTCACATGTGTGGGAAATAGGCAGACACACAGGTTGTAGAAAAGATGCCTCTAAATCTGGGCTTGGATTAAGAATAATGTGTTGAAAATGTTGTTGGGAATGAAGGTATAATCTTGCTGAAAGATTCTAGCCTCTAGACAAAAGGTACCCGATGTCCCTCTTGTACAACAGAGCAGAAAATTGGGGAGAGCAGTTACTCTCAGTCCATAGCAGCTGCAGGAGGAAGACAGACCTGGAAGGGCTGCCCAGAGGGTGGCAGAACTCCCAGCAATTCATGACCCTTCAGACCTCAGTCCAAGTCCCACTAGTTTTGGCATGGCAGTCTGTCCTGTAGCCTGCAGCTACATGTGTTCAGAAATACTTTGAAAAGCAGGTAGACTGGGCCCTGCCAGGAAGAGGAGTGAGTAATCAACTAGCTGAAGCCAAGGTTGCTCAGAGTGGAAGCCTTGTATCAGTTGCCCAACCATCACCCCCTTCCCATTGAAGTGCACGGATAAAAATCAGCTCCAGACAGCTTGTGACCAAAAGTTGACTGTAGGTGTCTGAGAGATTTTTAAAAAATCATAGAGAAAGTTTGTTCTTATCCAAGCGGATTTCCTGGAGTGATGAGTGAGCCTGGCATGTTTCTAGTCTACCTTTGGCATGTGCCTGTACAGCTGGGCTTGCTGACGCCACCCTGTCCGTTTCTTCTGAGAAGGGATCAGTTACCCTTAAAAACGCTCTGTTAAAGCCTGCTCTATCCTCGCCTCTGCTGCACCAGCCAAAGCACCAGCCCCATGCACATTTGCAGTACACCCTCTGGGGCAGCTGCAATGGAGGTAGCAGGGGAGAACTCACCTCCATGGAGAGCATCTTGCTGCTGTCACCTTGGGGTACCATATATGCTGTGTTTGCATGTTGCTTTGGCCCACAACTTACTGCCTCCTACCACAAGCAGCTCCATTAAACTGAACCTTTGGCAGCCTCATGTATTCTTGTACTCAGTTATGGCTGTGATAGGCCAGAGAAGCCCTTTGCTCATTCACCAAGCTTCCTAACATATGCTGTACTCTCTAGCCATGTGGGGAAATGTTTTTCCAACCAAGAGCTGTTTGGCAGAACCGCTCCATCTGAAAAGAAAACAAAAAACAATCTTCCCAACAAATAAACAACTTTATGCATTTAAAGTTTTCAGGCAGTCCTTCCCTGGTGTTTGTGTGAGCTGAGACATTGACACATTTTGTACTGAAAAATGTGGAAGTTTAATTTTGTGAAGCACTGTTTTTATTTCCAGACTTTTTTCCCCTTTTGTGTTTTAAAACAGCTTAGAAACCTTTAACAAGGTATCTGAAAGACTTTCACCTGCTGCTCACACTGTGTGATCTCAAGCATGCCGATATTTCCGGTCAGATAAAGCTTTTCATTCAACCTGGGTGATTTTTTACTAACTCCGTGATTTACTGAGACTTAAGTAAACAAGGAGCCCTGCAGTCACCTTGCAATAAACTCAGGAACAGCAATTTAACAAAAAGGAGCCAGTGAGAGGGGAGGAGAGAGGATGGGAAGGCAGCACAATGCCCGAACTTGTCCTCAGACTGGGAGTTAGTTGTGCCTGCCTTCTCACCTGCATTTCCCAGGAGCCCCACAGCCTCTCGGGAAAGGAGCAACAGAGATGTTGGCTCCATATCCACATACAGCATGACCTGCATCACTGGAGTTTGCAGAAGCCCAGGAGAGGAAGTTGCGTGGAGGTTGAGGCAAATCACACCGCTCATCTGCACAGGTTGTGTGGTGGATCAGTGGTAAAATGGGACTTTTTAACTTGGTCCAGCACTCTTCCTCTTACAATCTGTTACTTCTCCATTGAATAGTGGAAAGATGGGCGTTCAGGTTTCCACATGCATCACCACAACGCTGAATGGGAGTTTGTAAGGTTTGAACCCAACCCAACACAGTCCTGGCTTCAGCCTGACACACCGGATACATAAACAGGTTTCTTTCTGTCCCACCTGGGACTGACCAGCTTGTGAGTGCCAGGCACAACCCTGTGGAATTCAGCAGAAGAGCCACATTTGCTGCTTAACAAGTACACGACAGACATACCAGGATTTCAGAGGCTGCTAAGCAGAAGCATAGTAACAAGTAGCCACTGCAGACATGCAAAGAGGAGGTGCTGGAGCATGGAGCCCACACTGGCTGTGCCCTCCTGCAGCTGCAGTTTCACTATATGCATCCCTGGAGGCACAGCCCTCCCCGCAGAGCCCAACGCTGGCTGTGAGCAGCCAATCCCATGCCACTGTGAGTGCATTGCAGGACAGCCTCGCTGGCTGCTCTGCCTCAAGAAGGCAACGTGCTCACTGCAGCTGAAGTCCAAACCTAAGTTCCACTATGAGCTCATGTTTCAGATAAACATGTCCTCAAACTGTGCTAACTGCTAACACTATTTTGGGTTGAGAATTTCTAGACTTGGATAGCAGGAGAGTAAGCTATACTGTAGCTCTTTGCCTTACAGTTTTGTTTAAAACCAAATGGATCCAGTTAGCTTGGAAACCCTTCCACCTGCTTAGGTTTCCGGCCTGCAACTCAGGGCTGCTTTAGCTGGGTCTCTGTTCCATATGTGGGAAGACCATGACCTCTGGTGGCCACGCTGCAACTTGACGAGCAAAGCGTTCCCCAGGATCATTGCGGTAGGCCCAGCTGGCTACAGAGGCCGCCTAAGGATAAACAAGGTCTAACTAATTAATTATCTCAGCATCTTTCTCCCTCCTAGCCACATGCATGCCTGCTCGAGCCACTGGGAGAAGAATGCAGCCTGCAGTAAACCGCTGTCCCTTGCATCATCATTTTGGGGGCTGAAAGCACACAGATTAGAGTCTGGCGTTCTCCAGGAGGGCAGGTTGAGCCATGCCTTGCGAATTTGTGCTGTCATGCATTATGAGTGATGACATGAAACAATATTTGGATGTGCTTTGGTCTCAGTTTAGACTGCATGTCACTGTGAATGTTCAGCAGGCTCATACTGATAGCTTAAATTAATACGTGTCTCAGGACTCCCTTAATTACTGGGGAAACCTCATTTCTCCTTTGCCTTGGGACTGTATGTTTATCCAGGAGCTATCCAGTGTAATGTTCAAATCCGTGATGGATTTACTGGTGTAAATACAAACCACAGAGGGAGCCTGTAGAGTTAGAGATGTGAGCATGCAGCAACCTGGCCCCTCCTCCACTGAGGCAGCAGAGATCCTACTATTTTGCACCTACTTTGTGCCTTAAGCTGTGAATATGCAGACCCTTTGTTCCACTCTGCCCTGTATTCTAAAGGGAGGGGTATGAGCAGACAAGCTAAAACCTGGGATAAGCCAGATACAGAATGAATCAGAAAGGTCTTTCAGATAACATCCCTGGAAATATCTTAAGATACCGGTAACAAATTTGTCCGCAGGGGGAAGAGCAGGTGATCAGGAGTTCAAGAAGCAAATGCAGAGTCATGCGAGTGCCAGCAAAGTTTCTTCATAGACTTCTGTGCTTCCGCAAGTTGGCTCCTGCCTGTTGGAAATCCGGGGCAAGCATGATCGAGAAGCTCAAAAGCACCAGCCCTGTCTTTGGCCCTGATGTGGCCCAAATGGAGAGCCAAGAAGCCAAAAAGTAAGGTGTTTTCCTGTTGTGGATGCAGAACTTGCCTTCCTTGGGCTCACCACATGGCTCCTTGGCGTATGACAGGGCTTTTAGAAATCCCTGCCCTGCCAAGAGCCTTGGCTGCACGAGGTAACTCATCTGTCATCAGGGAAGCTCTGGGAACCCCTTGTTGGTGGTGACAGAGACTTCTCGCTCTCTGGATGTGGGGCATAGTCCTCTCATGCTGTCTTAGATGAGGAAAAAGACTGCAGAGCCAGGCACATGGCCATACTGCCCAGTTATTTTCTGGATGATGCTTCCAGGCACAGCCAGGGACTCACAGAAAAAAATCTGTTCTTCCCTTGCCTAAATGGAAATGCAGCAACAGAAGAGGCAAAATCATTTCTGTAGTGTAGACCTGATTCTGTGACCTGTGTCAGCCCTGTGAGCTGGAAAGCACCTCTCTCACCCAGTCTTTCACATAGCCTCCACACCCCGGGTCAGTAAGGAAATACTGATCTGGCTGCAAGGGCTGGCTCTGTTGAGATGTCTGGGAGCAGCCTCAGCTGTCCTGTCATTTTTCTTAGTGCTGAGCTTATCACTCACTCTCCTGGGAGTTGGTCTGAGGCCCCTCTGGAACAGTAACCCCAAGCATGTGCTTTCTCAAGGATCTTCCCATGTGTAAATGCAGCAGCCTGCAGAGCAGCAGCTCTTCTTGACTGGCACTTGTATCTCCCTCCAATCAAGTAGGCTGTCTGCCCTGTGATTTATTTTACTGCTGCTAGTGAAACACATGCTGCCTGCGAGCAACTGTTAATGACCATGCACTGTCCCCTCTTTTGCCCAGCAGTGAAATTTTCAGCTTCAAGGAGCAATACTATGTACCAATGGTATTTTCAGCCTTGGCCTGACCTTCACCATTAGCCTCAGGTTCTGAGTCTGTTGCATCACAGTTTGCTCCCACTAGAATATCCTTTATCAAGCACAGTATCATAAAGTTATTGGTTTCTTATATAAGCAGTAGAAAGTGATCCCAGGCTCAGCCAGACCCATTTCTTATTTCTGAACTGTAATTTTAAAGAAATGTCATGTTCTGTGGCTGCTTCATGGAGCAAAGGAATCAGATATGCACAGAAAACCCTACAGCCTTCTCAACAGAGCTACAAATTTCAGAGAGCAGTTTCTAAGGGCTGCAACTACCTATCTAGTGACAGAGATTCACCACTTGTTTCCACCAAGAGCTCTTGTGGTTTTTCAAAAATCAGTTTAGTTGGATCAGTATGCCAAATGATGTACATCATCTCATCTGGTACAGACTTGAGCTGTAGCTGTCACTTCCCAACACCCATTTCTGCAAAGGGTCTGTAATTAGGCTGTTTCACACACAGCACACATGCAGCACGGTGCCATGCAGGTACAAGGTGTGATTTAGAAACTTGTCAAATGGTGTAACAGAGAGAAATAAGTAGTATGATGCTAGTCTCACCTTAAATAGCAGTTGAGAGGAATAGCAAACAAATCAAATGTGTTTCACTTTACAACAGAGTTGTGCTACAGAAGAAAAGTGTACAGCTCAGCCAGCCACAGGGACTTTGTTCTTGTTTTATGGTGATTGTCCCTTTGCAACTGGTATCATTTTGCTCACAAGTGCACAAGGCAGGGGGAACCCAGTCAGCTATTTATTTAAAGTGGAAATGCTGTTTGGCCAACACTTGGGCACTCAGGAGGAATAGCTGAAAAGGTCCTCACTCTCCTCCAGCATATCTTGGGAGCTGAGGGATTGCTTGGAAACTAGCTCCCCACTCAGTCTCCCATCTCTTCCACATTCAGGCTTTCCCTTATTCTTGTAATTTTAAGAAAGGGAGACTTTTTCTTTCTAGTGAAGTATTTACAAAAAAACCTCCTAATCTGAACACTTTGTTTTGATTTTACTTTCTAGTAAATGAAGAGGGTTTGGCGATTTTTGAGCTTGCAAATCAGCATTAGGCAGAGGCTTTGTATCACAGGTAAGGCTGCTTTTGCTTCCCTGAAGTCTGTACTTTGCAAACAACTGATCCAGAAGATTGTATAGCAGCTGTCTTAAAGAAATCACAAAGACTTACCCTGTTCAGACAAAGCAGCACTGGACCTTTTCTGAAAACCCTTGCACTGAAAGGATGTATATGACAGCACCCACACTGCCTGGTCTGGGTAGGCACTCCCAGTGGGTTATGGTGTTCTACTGTTAGCATACAATAATCAGAATTAGTTGCTTCTGCTTTTCACTCCTGGTACTCTCTGCAGCTCAGCACTCCTGGGCCTGTTTTTCTGTACCAAGGTCAGTATGTGCAACAAGCAAGCTAGAAATCAGGGATATATTTATCTCCTCACTATCCCTTGCTTGCTTTGACAAAGAGACTATGTGGATAGGATCCAAGCCCTGCAGAGAGTGCGGAAAAATACCCTGCATTCATGATGTCCCAGTTATGATGGGACAAGATTCCAAAGAAACAAAAATAAATCTAATTCTCACAACACAGCGAAGAATGCACAGTGAATATCTTCCAGTCAAAGGCCAGCTGTTTGCCAATCATACAGTTGTAATCCAGACATCTACTAAGAGCAGGAAGGTGCACCACTAGAATGGTGCAATAAAATCATAAACAAAACAGAATTTCTAAAAAGCACTTTGAACAGGCTTTTTTAAAACCTGTTTGCAATCAGTTTGTCTCCTGAACTTCCTATTCCACCTAGTTGTTTCTTCCTTCATTTTTTGCCATTTCAAACATTTTGAAGTTGCTTTCAAAATAAAGAACTTCTCAAGCATAACACTGCAGAGAATGACAACAAAAATGTTGAAGCAAACCATCTTTTGGGAGTGGCACTGATGTCAAGGTAAGGTTACCAGACTAAGAGCTCCCAATCAACATCAGGCCAGACCATCAATCACATCCTGTGTTTTTTCATACTGAGTCTGTGTTTATGCTTATGAGCAACCTGACAACTAGTATGATCTAGGTCATTATATAAAACTCATACCATGAAGCCCAAATTTAAACTTATTTTTTTCTTTAACAGATTACAGACACCATGCACCATGCTTCAGCTATCTGTAATAATGCCACCTTGTGACTGTAGTATCTGTAAGGATGACAGCATACCATTTCACCTATTTTGTGATCAGTCCTAGCACAGAAAGCTTGGGCAGAAGTTACACTTTTTATTATTATTCCCCTTGCTAACTTCAAGCACCATTCATCACTCAATCTAGTTTGACAAGAGCTCCAAAATACCCTTGGCAAAGCAAATAGCCTTCACTTCCCTCCTATGCACGAAAAACAAAATACATCAAGACACTTCATACCTTCCTTGCTGACTCTTGGGTTTGGTGGTGTGATTATTTGTTTCCTGGTGCTTGTTTGTGGGGGGGTTTTTTGTTGGTTTTTTCTTTGTTTAGTTGGTTGGTTTTGGGGTTGTTTGTTGTTGTTGGTTTTTGTTGTTGTGTTTGGGGTTTTTTTTGTTGTTGTTGGTTTTTGTTTGTTTTGTTTTGGGTTTTTTTAGTGCATGCATCTCTTGCCTTAAAAAAAAAATACTGCCTCAGAATCAAAGTACTCAATCTGCAACTCTTGCTACATAAACAAACATGGCAAAGCCATCTAGAAGAGCCCTCTGGAGTCTGCATGCTTCTGCCCTCATTCTTGGATTTTGCACAGAAAAAGAGAAGGTGGACAGGCAACACCTGTGAACTGTTTGCTCACATCTCCTTGTTCACGTGCAATGTTCGGCAGAAAGCAAGTCACATTGAAGATAAGAACTAGGCCTTCTGCTATGTAAGTCCCTCACACTACTCACATACTATTTCAGCTCCTCTTCTACCATTGCTTCTCATCCTTGCCCTTTTCTCCCCAATTCCACAAAAATATGCCTAAGGAACAAGGTCAAGAGCAGAGCTTATTTGAACTACTCCTTCCAATGATTTCATATTAGACACACACTTAGTGTGTAAGGTGACTTCTATGAAGTCTTTCCTTCTTGGTCTTTCTCAAATTATCATTTAAGGAATTATTGTATAAAAAACCCAACAAACTCTAAGGAAGTTAAGCAGCTACTGAAGTCTACATTGTTGAAAAATGCAAAAACTGAACCAGCATCCCTGTATATCCATGTGATGAGAACCTCCAGTACATGGTATATTATTACCTTCATCTGCCACTGTAGACTGGATTTTAGACAATTCTACATGTGTATTAAAATACATTATTAAAACAGGACAAGATAATTAAATGAGTACTAAATGGACATACCTATTTTTATTACCAAAAAATGAAGTTGATGCATTTACTGTATTCAGTTTCTTTTAAAACTTCATCTTTTATTCACTTGTCAAGAGCCAATAAGTTATATAAATCATAGTAGCTTTCATTTCCTTACTGAAGTAGTCAACAAGATTTTTACTTATTTTTATGCTGACTTGGTAGTACATTAGATCTTTAGAAAGAGTGTATTGGACTTTGTTTTTCCAAAGAGACTGTTCTTAAAAACACTACCTACCTTGCGCAGGTTTCCTTGAAACCTCTTCCACATTATTAGCACAGCATTGTGGTTCCCTCCAGGAGGTTCCAAATGCAGCTGTATCGGGTGTTGAGGCACTCCAGGCTGTGCAGGTCCCTTCATGCCTGGAGAACCAGCCCAGAGGCCGACACAGCGGCCAACGCACACTGCAGCCACCACCAACCCTTCCACCTTGCCACTGCTCTTTCAAACAAGCCACAAATTACATTGAAGCTCCATGCTGAAGGCAGAGGCAATTATACTGTTGTACTTAATTATGTTAAGAGTCCTAGAAAGTTAAAACCATAGACAAATGGACAGGACTTTTGTCAATGACTGAGGCAGCAACATTGCCATCTCCATGCTCTAAACAGTGTCTAAAGCAACTTCTAAACAGGTACAATTTGGGAGACTCATGTGTAACTTAAACAGTGATTTTTGTTGGCTTTACCTAATATGAATTGTTTTCAAACACTTCAGTAACTTATAACCAGTCCCACAGTTGTCATTTTCCCATCTGCTTCTCATAAGCAGATGTTTTGCTTTGTATACCAATAATAGATTTTTTTCCCCAATAGCAATGCAATCTAGTTTTCATGGTAACACACACAAGCATTCTAGTCTTGTTCCTCTTCATCCCCATCCTCATCTTCATCCCCTTGATCTCCAGATTCAATGTCATCTTCATCTTCAACCTGAAATTAAGAAAGATCTGTTGTGAGCAGTAACGTCCCTTAGTCTGATCCAACCTTTTGAAGGCAAGACAAATGCTGAGGGACTGAAAATAAACTTAAAACTAACCTCAGATTATCATGCTGTATCAGTATTAGCACTTAATAAAGGCAACTGTCACCTTGTATTGTCACACAGTTTAACTTCTCTGCTAAGGATGGCTGACTACTGCAAACAGCAGCCTCTGTTGAGCACCATCAGTTCTGCCCTGTAAATTTGAACAAGTTTCTTCACACACATTTCAGTTTCCCAGAGTTGCATGAACTAAAACCAACATTTGTGACCAAATAGCTTGAGGAAGAAAACATATCTGTCCAGTGCTTTGCAATGCCACGAGTGAAGCTGCTAATGTTTCCTGGGGTACTTTCTCCCTATTTAATTCATTTAGAAGTTGATGGATTCAAAGACTCCTTGTCTACACTTCGATGATCTATACTTGGTACAAATATTTTAAAATACAAATAATGCCTCCACCCACTGCAGACTCTGTAAAACCCTATCAATGCAGCTGAAGCTAAACAGATAACTGTTAACTACCAAGATGTAATCCTTCCTTTACGAAGAACTGCATAAAGGACAGAATTACTGTCTCCTGACAGGAAGCCCAGGCTCTAGCCTGGGGTTCAGTCACAGTAACTGCAGCACAACAGTTGGTTATGTCCATCTTGCAGTCACACTTTCAGATGTGAGTCACAAGGATTCTTGAAAAAAACTGCCCATAAGACAAGGCTCCCAGAAACTGCCCTGACAGTTCGCAGCACTGCTTAAGACTAAAGCTTTTTAGTTATGACTTGTATTATCTGTGGAACCATCCTTTAGGATTAGAACATGGCCATGATCTACTTTCTAGTTGGCAGCAGCAAGCCCAGGCACATGGTCAGGTATCATTCCAGACACACATGACAAGTAGCTTTCATCACAGGAGTTTGGCAAGTACCTCTCAACATCCCTAACTCAACACTGCTTTCAAGAAACAGTAATCATCTTTTACTGATGAATGCCAATATAAGTTCAGAAAGCAATTCTGATAGATTCAACAGCCCCCTACTCATAGAAAGATGCCTCGCCAGATGTACTGGATCAACTACTACCATACCCAGCCCACTCAGCCCTGCCACAAACCTGAGAACTCACTTGATCCATTGTTCTGCTTACCGGTACACCAAGATCTTTCAATTTGATCTTCAGTGCAGATAGTTTCTGATCCTGGTCAGCCAAAAGCACCAGAAGGTCATCCTGTTCTTTCTTTGATTCTGCAACTTCTTGCTGAAGTTTACTTTTCTCATCTTGCAATATAGCAACTGTACTACTGGATGAATCCAGGTGCTCTTTTAGTGATGCTTTTTCCTCAGAAAGGGCTTTGACTTCACTCTGGCAACAGGAAAAAAAAATCCCACACCAAATTACACCATAAGCACAGGAACAGCTGAAACCTTGTTTCCTACCAACACGTTCCATACACTACTTGCAACAGCTCCAGCTCCACCAAGCACCCTGTGGCTTTGCTCCTATACACTTCCTTACCCAAACACCCCTTATTACCAACCAGGAGTAAGGTAGATAGAAGTCTTAAACAGTGGCTACCTTCCTCCCAGCCAAACTGGATTGCTCATGTCAGAGTAAAGCTATTTCCTAGGCTCTCCTTACCAGCTATTTAAAGGCAGACATTTCCCAAGTGAAAAAAATGGAAGAGACACATCCAGTTTCCCTTCCATAACCTGAAACACCTAGGATGCTGAAGAAACAAACCACTTATATCCAAAGCCTTTCCTATTGTAGAAGTCCCCACTGAAGGCTGAGTATCAAGTGACTTAATTTGGTGATCCAATACCAACCTTCAATTCTTTTATTTCTTGCTCAAGTCGTCCCTTCCATTCAGAGTTCTGTGCTGCTGTTGCACTGCTGTGTCCTAACACAGGATCTGCAGTTGCATTCTGTGGAGAAGTTCGGTATCAGAGCACTGAATGCCACACATACAATGACAGCAAGCTAAGACACTACAGTCAGTTGTAGAATTTAAAAACATATCTTCTTCTTACAGCATAGCCAAGATGTGATAGTTATATATCTCCTGCACTGCAAGGCATCAGGGAACAGATCTGTGCTTCCTGGGGTCTCAAACACATATGCACATGCACACAAAAAGGCAAACACAATATGCATCCCCTATTTCACAGAAGCTGCACTGTATAGGGACGTCCCCCCACCCTTCTCAGCAGATCCTGTCTTTTACAGGCCACCGGCTTTCACTCAAATACTTCCTACATGCCAAAGATTTTTTAATTAGGCTAAACATCCAAATTTTCTATGTGACTACTAAAAAAAGCAATAGCTTAGTCTCAGCCAGCCCTACCCAAACTTGCTATTTCCAAACTGTGGCAGTTGTCTTTCAGCTAAAACTGCAATATGGCATGAGTTGCTTCTCCAGTTATACACGTTCAAGTCAAAGTTCTAGGAAAGGTAGGCAGTCTGCAGGATGGCAGTTAAGTGGCCTGACAACTGGCAGCAGCATGAAGCAGTTGAACAGGCCTTTGCCCCATGAGCATAAATAGCCAACATATGTGCAATGGCATCTTAGAGCAGCTGAGACTTTAGATGATGGAGGTTTTAAAAGCCTTCCTCTCTCAGATGATCTGTACATTAAACATTTCATGTTTTATCTGGCACAAGTCCTCTTTCTCACAATGCCGAAATTAGAACTCTGTGTACAAGTCAGAACAAGCCAGCCACAAGCAAGAGCCTAAGTGAGTCCAGCCACCACAGACCAGCTACCCTGTCTTTATTATAGCAGAGCTGTCAAGCAGGGCACACAGGAGCTACTCTCATTCTGCTTGAACACCAATCATCACTTATTGTTTGCATGACCTGTGCTCCTGCAGCTCTGTCAGCTCTGCAGTGGAAATGTCTCTAATGTTTTCATGCAACTCGCTGTTTAAGTGCTCTAGATGAACATTCACTGTCTAATGCCATCCGCTGGTTTTGAGGACAGAATCACATTTAGTTATTCTCTAAGGCTCAAAGTTCTGAAGCATTTGGAGGTCTGCATAGACAGATGTACCTACTATTTGCCATTCAGCTGTATATCAACTTTCAAATTAGTATCCTCAGCTGTTTAGAATAATAATGATCCCTCTAAAATACATGATATCATGCATTTGTCTCTCATGGGGGACTATTACCTTTGATTAAGGTGTAAGCTTGAAACACTGAATAGTTGGTATTCCTTTGTTTAAAAATACCATAGACCAATGGCCTCACAGAGCACTAACTTCACTGCAAGTTCCCCTCTTTCCTCATGAAGGATTTATCTAGGTAACATGTTCCTTCATTTAAAACACTGTTGGAATCACTTGCTGATGTGCATTTTTAAAATAGTAGCTACAGACAGCCTAAGCAGGAAAGCAAAGCCTTCAAGATTTAGTCCCCAAAGAGAAAACAAGCAAGTTTTCACTACTACCATTACTTGTAGCTTTTGATTCTCAGTCTGAAGTTGAGAGATTTCTGCAGACTGTAGTTGTATCTGACTCCTGAGCCTTTCCAGTTCCTTTGGGGAACAAAGAAGAAACATACTTAAGTTAATTTGATAAAACAAGGTAGTTATTCACATTAATTTTTTAAGTTAATTGCTACCAGACCAACTGCTTCCTACTAGCATACATGAGAGGGAAGCTGTATCTTTCTCTCTCAATAAGAGCACAGCAACCATTTCTCTAGAAGCCAAAATTAGTCAGCAACAAGCACTATTTTCCACCCTGGTCTTACAAACTCTCTTCTGTAGAATGCTCAACTAAGCCACCTGTCTGAGCCTTGGACAGGTGTATAAAGGTGTTTCACACCGCTAGCATTTCCATTAGCATCCTCTACCATATTTATTCTTGGTGCAGAAACACATTATGACTTATCAGCCCAGGCATTATTAGTTTCCTAATCACAGTATTATTTGAGCCACAGCTGCCTTAGATTATTGAACCTTCAGATATTTAAACATTTACTCTATGGGGTACATCTAATACCTGGAAGCTTTCATTCAACATTTAAAAGTATGTTTTCCAATGGGTGAACAGTATTGCAAGACCAAAGCATCAGTTCATGTGTCTTTGGCTGGCTCAAACTGGCTTAGCAAAAGCAACTAATTCATTTTTGGATGCATAATCTTCATGCTCCAAGATTATTACCGTCACCACATAAACATACACCATTAAAAACATCAACATGCTCAGGAATCCATGCTCCTCCCTGAAGCCTGACAAAGCTCCCTTCCCATCCCCAGCTACCACTGTTCACTGCAGCTTTGCTAAAATACCACAAGTTCACCTTCTGTAGCTCATTGTTGTGCTCCAAGCCACCAGATTTGCTGGTCTGTGAAGACTGCTCTGTTCCCACTTCCAAATGTGAAGACTTCTGCAATAGCAACAGGAGAATCAGCCATAGAACCAGACACAAACTGTGTTCTGACAACATGACTATATTTAAAGTTCCCAGTAGACAAGGTGCAAAAAGGATAAGAAATCCACATCATAAAGCTTTCCAATTACAACAGAGCAGCTGGATAGTCTCTTGTAAAGTGGATGTGAAAACATCTTTCACCAATTCAAATGCATAAGACACACACACACACAAAATCAAAGCAGCATGCATCATCCTGCATTTTGACAAGGAGGCCAAATGCAGGCCACCCTAAGTATGTCTTAGGCATCACCCCCCGTAAGCTCCTAGGAGACACCTACCATTTTTTCCCCACCCAAAACACACTAAACAACACAGATTCTATAGTACAACAGGGCAACTGCACAAAGTACTCGTGGGAACAATGTGAAGCAGAAAAGGCTCTGCTCAAACCCTCTCTCACCATAGCTCCTGTTATCAGAATGCAGTTATGATTGCTTGACTGCCACCATAATGAGGACTTACACAGCTTGCAGCAAACTACAACTGAAAACAGGAACTGAAGCCACACCAAATTCTTCTGAGACAGCACTTACTAATTTTTCAATCACGGAATCTTTTTCCCTTAACTGTCCTTGCAGCAGTTCATGCTTAGTTTTCCATTCCTCCAACTCCTCTTTCAATTTGCTCACTTCTTCTGTCTGAATGCCGTTCATCTGAAACGTATCACCATGGGAATTATGATGCTGAGTGTCCTTTCCTAAAAGACAGAGTTTATAACAAAGGTCAAACACGAACATCATTTTGAAGTTGGCTTCAAACACAAAGTATTTATTGACTGGCCTCCTCCCACCCCACAGGGCAATACAGGCCATTCTAACTCAAGAACCAAAGCAGAGTGTTTAAAAATTATTTATCAAAAGTTCAAAGACTTCTAATTTACCATTCCTTCAAGTATGTGGCTGTGTCTGTGTGTTGGTTTAGTAATTCAGTTCATCCAAAGTAAGTTTATAGACAGATCATTCAATACAAGAAGGACAATTGTTTCCTTACCTCTTTTAATCGTAAAAAATTCCAAAGATAGAATTACTTTTTGAAATCATGTCATATACAGCTTATCAGGCATCTTGACCTCAAAATAACATGAATATACTGTCCTGATTTAAACATTCAGTTAGCAGTCTCTCTAATGACAGTAACAGGCCTCATATTGCACACCTTGTCATACGACAGTTCTTCCCTAATTCATGCTTTCATTCACAGATCCAAACTTCAGCAAAGAACATGGCTCATCTGTTCACCCTCCAAGTCTGAACAGGCAATGACTATTTTGGACTAACTTATGAAACAAAGCTGTAGAAAGCCTCTACCAGCCGCTCCCTGGCAGCCAACAGTTACTACAGCAAGCTTCAGCTCTTACCCTTCACCAGGCACCTGTCGTGACATCAGCATCAGGTCAGAAGCTGTTACTAATCCCAGTATTTCCATGTGTCTATTTAAGTGACCTGTCTGGTCTATAGTAGTCTTCTTCAGGTGCCTGTTTTACCAGTGCACAGGCTTACACAGCAGAGAGACCCTAGCTCATGTGCTTAAACGGATCTTGCAGAAAACTGACCTCTTATTTCAAGAAATGCAAAACTTGAGCACAAAGCAAGAACAAGTTAACTCACATTTTTTCAAGCTGTCCTTTCAGTTATTCCCATGCTTTACTCTGTAGTGTCAAGGCACTTAAAGCAAAACCTAGTATTTGTAGGAAATGAAGCAAGTCTGATGCTTAAACAAAATTGTTTGCAATACTCACATCACCTTGCATAAAGTGTGTTTTATCTCTCTTGCAAGTTTGCATATGCTACAGAAGATACAACAGCAAGCCTGAAGTGACAGAAGGTTGTCTGCTGGAGCTGTTCTGTAGCTTGCCATAAATTACACAATAACTTTAGCACTGGAAAGATTTTTTTTTTTTATTATTCTTTCTAAAGCCTACCTAGCTGTACTTTAAGGAGATTATATTGGTCCTTATGCTGCTGGATCTGTGACACTTGCTGTGTAACTGTTGCTTGGAGCTGTTCATTTTGAGATTTTAAAGTGTTAATTTGTTGTTTTAATTCTTCGAGCTCCTGGTCCTGTGAAAAGAAAAACAAAAGGCACTTTGAGTAATAATACTTTTGAATGCAACAACATCAGGAAGGAAAGAACAGAAAAACCTTTACACCACCAGTACACACTACCGGTTCATGACACTGCCAGTGTTACCTGTGAGAGATGAACAGAAAAGTCTCATGCAAACCGAGATAGCTATTTCTAGGAAAAAAGGCAGGGAGAAACAGAAGCAGCCTGTCACACCAGACCAATGCCTTCCAAATCTTTCAAAAGAAAGCTCCAGCATCCCTTTAGCAGGGACAGCAGAAGGAGAAAAAAAAAAAAAGGAAATAGATGAAATCTTGACAATTGTAATTTTTCTTCATCACACTGAAGCCTCAACACATTTGCTCCACTTCAAGAGTATTTAAAGCCTCACTGGAGGTTGAAAAGCGTCCCTTAATTCCTCATCTACTGCTATATTTTGTGTCTATTCCATATCCCTGAACTACAAACACCTGCTTCAGCTCCCCATTAGCTAAGTTAATTAGCTTTGCGCTCTAAGCTGTGGCAACAAAACAAGTTAACTACTGTTTGGGAAGAAAAAGATTTGAGAGTCTAACCACAGCAAGTATACCCAGGCTTCATTGACGAACTTCATTTCTTCATTCAGCCACATTTTACCTGTCATCTTTTCAAAGGTGAGATCATAGAAGAATTACATCTTTTTTTGAAAGGCTGCAACTACTGCAGTTCCTCATTTGAAAAGACAGACTTAAATACAGGAAAGAGTTGATGTACCCCAGGAAAAGAATTAAACTTAACCATTATTCTAAACACTGACATTTCAGTTGAGCCAGAAATTCTTGGCTTAAGTGTTTTTATAATTGTTTCTGCATTGCTAGATTTCTTATTACTTGTTTTGGAACGTCGGGTATCAAACAGCCCTGCAGTGCCTCCAAAAGCCAGAACAAACAAGTTCTAGATGCACATGTACAGTGTAACTTCCTCTTACCTGCTCTCTAATGACTTTTTTGTAGTGAGTCACAATGTTGTCATGCTGTTCCAGTGTCTTCTTGACCTCCTCCTCCTTTTTATCTTCCTCACTGGACTTGTAAATAGCTTTACTTATGACACCTGTCAAAAACAGTTTGCCAGCTAAAGCCTAGTTCACATATCGCTTTTGTCCTCAAAATAGTCTCACAATTTAACTGAGTTCAGGGCATTAGAAACTCAACCTGCACTTTTGAAAAAGTAGTTGTCACAAACAGGTTTAAGAAAATTGGAAATAATATTTTTTAATAGCAAGCTTTGCACACTTTCTGCTTTACACAGTTTCATAAAAGCAAAAGGGTGTTTTTAGTCCTTTCTCTCAAAAAAGCTATGTTTCACTTGCATGAGGGCTCCCCTACAGCTGTTGACCAAGTGAAAGACTTAAGACTACAAGGACAATATGCAGATGAAATATGATTGGGGAAAACCATCTTTACTGTTGCTGCTTCAAGTTTTTTTTCCTTCTCTGGACTGACATAAATTGGGCAATATTATAATGATAAACAGTACGAGTTTAGGTTGCCATCATCCTTAACATCTCTCTCTTTTGTGAAGGACAAAAACCAGTAAATAAAGTCCCTATTGTTTTCTAACAGGCCAGAAAATTCAACATTTGTAATTTTTCTTAATGAATCAGTTAGAAACAGCAGATACCTATATTGCATACATACATGAATCAAGCTCCTATGACCATCATATGTGCTCAATACTTTAGTCTCTGTATGAGCAGAGGTAAATACACCTCTTGGACACAGTGCGATAACTCACAGCATGTATCAAGAATCATTTCACTTAAGAATATGAAGAGATCTATTTAGTATTTTTACTAAATACTTCAACTGTGAGCTTGGGTTTATGATCACTTAAAGCTATTACTGTAACACGTATTTCAGAATATTCCGTTTTAGTATCATCACACTACTTTTAACAGCGTTACAATTAAGCGCATTTGGTAGTTCAGTCATCAGTTCATCACAAACTACAGAAATGAGCATAACATTTCACCTTCCAATTCCTTTACAAGTTTGGTAAATTCATGATCAAACATCATGTGGTCTGGGCTAGAAAAACTAGGCTGTGGTTTTTGAGCAGCTCTGGAATAAAGTTCATGTTTGCTAATAAAGCCAAGCTTCTCAATGAAGTTCTCTCTTCCAATTCTCTTCTCAATCAGCTGTTTCAGCTTCTCCCTAAAAGGAACAGATAAATCAATCACAGTGTAACAGCTGAAAAGAAGCAAACCCAATCTTCCCTGAAGGTGGTTTTTCCAGTTATGACTAATTATCTGTCTCAAGTTTTAACCACACTAGATGCTTTACATTCAAGATGCAATTTTCCTTGGTGTGCCACTTGCATCTGTTCTGAGCTCAAGAATATGCAGGTTAGGAGGACCTGTGCAAAACAACCACCTGCTTTGCCTAGCTAGCCATGGATCAGTTATTCTGTATCCCATAAGGAACATGCATAGAAAATATTCAAAAAACAGAAATAAATTTTTTACAATGCGGGTGGTAAAATACCAGCCCAGGTTGCCCAGAAAGGTGGTAGATGCCCCATCTCAGGCCAGGCTGGGCTCTGAGCAACCTGATCTGGTTGAAGATGTCCCTGCTCATGGCAGGGGGTTTGTTGGAAGGATGAGCTTTGAAGGTCCCTTCCAACCCAGACTATTCTATGATTCAACCAAATATTGTTGATTGCATCGCCTCAGTTAAAAGCCTCTTAAACCACCATCTGCCATTCACAGAACCTTTCCCTACCATCCTCTTATTTCTACACCATACTTACTTCCTGTAATTTTCAAGAGAATTGTCATTATAGTAGATAGAAATGCCAAGCAAAAGTGCACACAGGCCTTGGACGAGCTGCTCCTCTTCTCCAAGGTTTTCAGCTATCTGACCTGTGAGCTAGAGCTCTTGTTAAGGGTATTTGAGATATTTCATAAGCACAATACATATAACACACTTGTCTCTATATAAATTCCCAATTAAAATTATTTTCACATGTAAAACCAAGCTTAATTAGCAAGTGGGCAAAGTAGTTGATGGAATCCTCAGAAAGCTAGCTCCTGTTTTCCCTGAAGCTTCTTTTCTCATAAACTGTCTGCTTAACCTAAGATAGATAGTTGTTCCAAAACAAGCTTTCAGTTTAGATACGGTGTCAGTTTAGCCTTGTGTACTTTAGTCAGATCTTTTCCTGAAAAGCAAGCATTAGAAATAAGCTTCAACAGAAATAGGAAGCATTCTTCCTATCTCTTGGGTGTCAGCATAAGTCACACTAAAAATATAAATGGGCTTGTCACAATAAAAAACATACTGGCAGAATGACATTGCTTTCCACTGTTCTTTGTTACATGCACATCTTAAAGATAGGTCAGCATACACAAATAGCTGATTGTATCTCTTGCCCCAATGCATTTTCTTTCTGTGTCATGCAGCATCCCTGCAAACTGATCTAAATGAACATGTGACTTGAACATGAATAATCCAAGTAATTTCTAGGCAAGCAGTTCTACTCTGCAAGCAGGTCAAGGATACAAAAGGTACATTGGCTGGATTGTGAAGGAAGTGTGTAACAGCAATTGAGCAGTTGCTTAGCCAAGTGCAAAGCAACATCAGTAGTCCAACCCTGGTCTGTACTTTGCTGCCCTGAAAAGAATAAACCCCTCCATCATTATATTTCCACAGTACAGAACTAAAAAAACCAACCAACCAAACCCAAAACACAACCAAACCAACAAACAAATCAAAACAAAAACCCCCAAACCAACAAGCTGTACAGGTTCAAAACTCACACACTTTCACCTCATTATAAAAACCACAAGTCATGTCTTTCAAAATACCCATTTGTTAGTTATACTGAACACAGCTTAAGTGCTTTGATGAAGCAAGTATTAAATCATCCATACTTAACTTTTCAGAGCAAAACAAGCAACACAGATGTGAAAAGTGACTCAATGCAAATCAGCACTGATACAAAAATCATAACAAATTAGTTTTGCATTTATAATACTAGGGTAACATGAAATAACATACACACAACACCAGTAAAGAAGTAACAAGGCACAAATTAAGCCAGGTAAGGATTCCCTATAAAAAGAGATGCATCACTAGGACTTCCCCTGCTGACTAAAAATTGCCATGTGCTCCCATTATTATTTTCTAAGTAAAGAAAGATAATACTCAAGTGGCTTTTGATTCAGACAATCAGCACATTAAGCCAGCAAGAAGAATGTTAACTGCAGTATTTGTTTTTGTTAACTAGGGAAAATGAGCTTTTATCTAAAAACTGACTGCCTTTTCAATTCTGTCCCCCTTGTCTTTGCTGCAGGTACTGTGGGCACAGCAGCATTCTAGACAGGCATACATCTCTTCCAACAGTCAATGTTCAGAAGGCAACCAAGGAAAATGTTCCCTATATGGAAAAATTAAATTTTACACATGCATCTAATAAACCAGGTAAAGTAACTGGAAGATAAAGTGAAGTCTTGAAGGCAGGAAGAGGCTTATGGAACTGCTGGGATATCTTCAAAAGGAAGGCAAGAAAATACACTGGAATGAGCAGTCACATAAATCAAGACAGTGGCAAAAGAGAGGTATTAATCAACAGCAGAGAGTCTCTGCTGGAGAGGTCTCTGCGCTTGAGACATTGAATTTCCATCCATGCCTCTGGTAACCCCTGTGCTTTAGAGCTGAAGGCAGTGTTGTTTTTAAATTTAGAGAAGCATTAAAAAAACCCACCAACACCCCCTACGGTCTTTGAATAAGCCAGTTTTCCATTGAAATAGCCAGTAAGCAGCTGTCCAGCAAGCAGCAGTCTGGCAGGCTCCCAGCTACCCCTGCAGACCACAGAACAGGCAAGAACTGAGTCCAGCAACTCTGGAAGACAATACCTAGCCCTGAAGAGACTGCCTTCAAGGACTTCCTTTTGAGTTGCTGTGATTTGCTGCAGTATACCACCATCACCAAGATGAAGCCATCTCCTTAAAGGAGTAGAACACAGATGACAGATATTGAGACTGTGGTAGCCACCTCTAATGCTGCACACATAGGAAATGGAGCTTCTGTCCCTTTTTCTTTGTGACCATCCTCATTACTGCCAGAGACCCAAATAAACTGTGTCAGAACCACAGAGAATACAGCCATCACCACAAATTGCACAGCACCTGCCTGATACGTTTCACTGTAAGTACTACATGCCATACTAGCAATCGTTGTTCAGTTCTTGCTGTATGTTTGTCTGCAGCTTTGTTGTGATCCTGCCATGATGTTGTATAAACACAGATTATCTTCCTTGCTGCTACATGCCACAACTGGTTTCCACTGATCTAGACCTCACTGCAAGTTGCACAGTCCCCAAACTGTATTCTCTTCCCCCGCAACTGGCTCCTTTAGCTTTCCCCATCACCATTGTGTATTTCCCCTACCCACTTCATACTTGGTAAATAGTTCATTAATTGTATGCAACACAGCACTTTCAAGTCTCTACTCATGAGGTGACATTTATTTCCAAGACAATCTAATGACAAGATATGTTTAAGAGATAGTCACTATCATATAGCAGGTTTACCCACAAAAGCAAGACAGGATACTAAAAGAGCTGTCTCACCACTTTTTATTATCCACAAACTAAGGCCAAGGACTGTGTTCACACTCCAGTCTTCAGGTGAAGCATAAATTAGGACACAAGGTCACAAATCAGAGGTCTTTCAAGCTCATACGGGAAATCATCTGCCACACCACACTGCTGTAGTGAACGGCAATAATATTGTCTTGTCAAACAACTTAGCTAAAGAACCTGCTGACCACACAGGCCCTTCTTGCTATACTGAAGCCTCTAGACAGGCAATTTTCTTCGTCATTGCCATCTCACATAACTACAGGGTCACTTAGGTTGAAAGGGACCCTGGAAATCACAGACTCCACACTCCTTTAGCACAAGAGCTATGTAAAAGCACCACACCAATTCTGCCTAAATTACTTCCAGATCAGATGCAGTAACAGCCTCCTGATACTGCCAACTATGTAACTTATCCTGCCACAGAAACCTCTTTGGGGGAACATGACCCTGACACAGCACTAGAGGATGGAGTGTCCTTGTGTCCACTGGATGGATGGAGCATTCATCCTCCACACTTGCAGCTTGACCCCACCTACAAGTACCATTATGCAGTGGTCAGAGAAACTGCCCTTTTTCCCCCCATTCATTGCTCCTCACACCTCAGACTGGTTGAAAACTCCTGCAAATTGCTTTCCCCAGCCCTTCTGCTCTGAAGGGATGACTATGTCCCTCAACCTATGTTCAGCCTTAATCTCTCTAGCAAATCTGAGAACAGGCCACTGGGCTTGACCAATTCTACCATGCTCCTCTTTCTATAAATGACAGACTTATGTTAGACTTAAGCAGTTTAATTGCTGACAGTCTGCATTTAACCAACAGTAACCACCCATGCAACATTGCTTCCACTCTTCTGACACAGATGGAAGTTACTTGGAGGGACCAGAATCAGCCCAAGTGTAAGAGTTCAGACTAATTACCAACAACATGGCTATGACATCCATCATCTGTGCAGAGACCTCAGTCACAGCAACTTAATGCTGTTCATCAAAAGATAGAGTCAATTCTTCTCTAACTGAACAAAAATAAATGCTTGCTTCAAATAAAACAAACAAGCAGCACTAGAAATCCCTTTCCCTTCATTTACATTTACAAATAGTGGCTCTTATCATCCTGACATTGAGCCAGTTCATACACACTAGGAATAACTGCTGTAACTGGCAGTCTTGCCTTACATCACATTGCCACACCTCATACTTCTTAGGAGACACTGGTAGAAGTGTCACTTATTAAAATCTTGTCAGAAACGCGCAGTTGCTTTTGCGTGTGCTACCTAGCATTTACAGCACATGTTGTCTGCCGGAAGCAATTGCACACCACATTTATTCTCAAGCACATGCTATTTTGTGGTCAAACTAACAAGTTCTGCTTAAGCTTTTCCACACAGACCAAAACACCCTCAGAAAAAAAAAAAAAACAAACAACACACAACAACACAAAAACCACCACACAGCTATTTCCTAGACATTGCACAATAACCCCTACTGAGATAGATGACAGCTCCCCATGGCTGCTGCTCTAACAATTTAGGACTGAGAACAATAACACCATCCCTCAGGACAACTGTGATAAATGTGGTAAATACAGCAGACACAGCAGCGGTATTTCAGAATTGCTTTTTCTGCTGCTGATAACCAACTTAGCAGCACTTCAAGTAACACAGCCTGAAACCCTAACAACTCACTTCAGGGGTCACTTGCTAGTAATGAGATCCCTTGCTATTCACAACTAGTAGCTCCAAGGTTAAAACTTTTTGCTGGTAAGGAGAACATATAAAGTGGTTGGAACACAGGTTTAACAACAGTTTTTCTTTTAGCAGTCAGGAAATAATCACCATGTTCCTACTTTAGATTGTGTCAGCTGTTTGCTACAGGCCAGTCTGGGAAAACAGTATTTCTAAAAGTTTTAATTTTTCTTACAAGAAAGTGCATCTGTTAGGTGAACAGATGGTGAATGAGTCTGCCGCACTGGAAAGAAAGCACCCATCCTACCCAAGATATTTATCTCATAGTTTTGTGGAGTATCCCCAGAGAATCCCCTGGAGAAACAGAAAGAGCTTTTTACGCTAGGAAAAAACCCAAACCCAAGTGCAACACAAAGCCGTAAGTGGAAACACATCAAAAAGCTGTTAAAGAACACCTCCCCAGCAAAACCCAAGACAAGAAGAAAAGGTCTGCTTTTGGCAAGAAAATGCCAAAGCCGTGCTGAAAACATACATACCCGTCTGTCGATCTTATCACCCTGTAAGTTACACACGCATTATTTAAGAACTTTTAAGTGGAACACATTTCAGAAATGTCCCCTCAAAGTCTGAGTCCCTTGTAGTTTTTAAGGCTAAAGAGCCACAGTCAGTTTTACTGACTCAAATTTACTGTCAGCAAAAATGCCAGGAAAAGGATACAAAAGCATACTGTTTGTTTTCAGGTAAAGTGGATGAAAAGTCACATGAATGAATTCAAAATACAAGAATTCTGCCTTTATTCTTAATTGCAGGAAAGTCTAATCACTGCCAGAGTTACAGTAGCTCCTTATCATTACAACCATTCAGGGTAAAAGTATGCATAATGGAAGTGCACATCACAAGAAAGTGTGGTCTAGGATACAAAGTTTAATCACTTGGCATTTGCAAAGCCAAGCATTAACACACCCAAAAAGGTAAAAAAAATCTCTTAGCTTTAAATAGCAAAACCAAAAACAATCAACACATGAGAGCCTGGTATTTTCAAAATGTTACAAGTTAGCAGTTACAGACTAAATACTAACCAGGCACTTCTTCAGCAACAAAATGTGACTGGGGATCCTGCCAGTTTGCCTTGTCTTTTAAACCAAGTTTAATTATAGATGCTTTAGGACCCTCTGCCTGCTGAGAGTAGACAACATCAAGCAGCAATCACTCATGAAAAAGCAACATTTGCCGTTTTTCTCCTCCCCCTCAAGCATATGGTGCTTTAAGCAAAGCTTAAGAACTCTCATCAGGGGAGAGAATCCTCCTTCTCATTAAGCTAGCACTCGCATCTTCCTGTGATGCATCTGCAACAAGAGCAGCATTTTTCCTGGATACCCAGAGTTTTATCCCAAAGCCGGGAGCAGTCAGTGCCGTACCTGCGAGAGTATGTTGGTGCACTGCTGCAGCAGTGACACTGGCGGGTTGCCGATACTCGTTGCAAGCTGAACTCTCAGGAGCTGTTCTTTCAGAGTTGCATTTTCCTGTAAGGCATGGGCCAGGGCCACAGCGGCACACCAGTTTGAGAGAGAGTCCGTGGAAAAGAGGCCCCCACAAAGCAGCTGACCAGCTGAGACAGAGTTACCTGTAGCTACCAGAATGGTAAAGAGTTCCAAGTGAGATTAAAACAAGACACAAAACCAGCAAAATATTTAAGATGTAAGCATACTGTTAAAACCCAGAAAAACAGAACTCGTGAAGACTTAGGGAAATCATAAGCCAAATCATCTTGCTTGGATCTGACACTCAATTGCAGGTAAATAATTTTGCAGAAGATATCACTTGATGCATTAAACATTTGTGCTAGTTCACAACTCACTGCAGAGGTGTTAGTTCTGCATACCATCAATAGTAGATGGCAGAAGCGTTGAAACAATCTCTCCTTGTCCTTTTTGGTTTTTGTATAAAAAGCACTGGAAACAGTAGAGAACAGCACAACGTAGCACAAAAGGCTGCCTTTCATTTACCATGGACATCAACAGCACTACAATTGCAGGCCTGTTTGGAAAGGAAAGGAAAGCAAGATCATTAGGACAAAGTTGTGTATGAAGACAACTGCACATCGACAATTTAGAGTGTATTCTCCAGGTAAACAAAAAGACTTTTGCCTACTCCATCTATTGCCATTTCACACACTTCAATAAAGCCTTTTATTTTAATGCCAAAGCTTTTCAGTTAGTCGAAACACAAACCAGTAGATTATCCATGACTGCAGCGAGCCACTGTTCCCCAGCAATATTCCCGTTTCACACTGAGTTCCCTGCTAGCTTCAGTAATATCATAGAGGATGCCTCATAAAACCACTAGCAACTTGTAATACAGAATGCTCTTCTTCTACCCTCACCTTCATATTCAAATGTTGAGTTTAAGTTTTCATTAAGGTAACACTTGCTGTTCCCCAGTCTGAGCAAACATCAATTACCTGCCTGATTTCCTTGCCTCAATCTTTTTGTCAACTGTCCTCTGGCTGATAGTGGCAGCTCATCCTCATCCAGGAATTTCTCAGCTATTGCTCGTTCACTTTTCAGGTACCACATAATATAAAAAAACCCATCAGTTCTAGGCCTCATCTCTGTGGAAACACACCTCACAACGTTCTTGCTGTAACTAACATATCCAATGTGAAGTTGAACCTGTTGGCTCCATATCATAATTACAGACTCTGAACTTAAACAATCCTTTGCATTAGACTGCCATTGTCCACACCAATACATCATTACCTAACACAGTTAAATACTTTTCTTCCTCTACCTTGGTGGATTAGAAGGTGCATTTACAGAGGCAAAGTAGTCTTGATTCATTTGGCATCCTCGAATGACCTCTGATACAGTATTAATGGTCTACAGAAAGGGCAGAAAAAATAAATGTAGTTAGATGTGAGCCACAATCTACTACCTAGATCACTCAAAATTATTCAAGATCACCCTGACAGCTTGATATCAAAAAATACATACCACATCTCAGCACAGATTTATTCCATAAAACCATTTGAAATGAAATCCAAGCAGCTAACAGCTGTGAAGCATGCTGAGCAAAGGTTAAGGGACAGAAAGCTCAGACAGCTCTATCATACCCAGTTACCTCCAACTCTTTTTATGTCAGATCAGTTCTGCTATGACAGCCAGTTAAACTGGACATTTTAGAGAAGTCGAAAAAAGGTGAAACATCTGCAACTCATCTTTTAAGAGATAAACACATTGAAATGGAGGCCACGCTAAAGGAACTGGTCTACACTTGAAGTAGATCATTTTATCAAGGGGAAAAACACCTTATCCTAAATTGCTGGTGAGGCTTTCTATTACAGAAGCCAGAAGTGTCTCATCATTGGAAACCTGCCAAGTCAGAATACTTCTAGACTCCCTCAGGAAAAAAAAGTAACAAACCCAAATAAATAATAATAATACACCACCTACACAAAACCAGTGAAAAACATTAATTAATTCAGCCCCTCTGCAATATGCTAAAATCCAACAGGAAAAAAAGTAAACAAATCTGAATACCTTCTGGTTGCAAAATATCACAGAAAATACTATCTTACATTGATGTTGCCCACACAGGAAACTGATATCTCTGCCATCTGAAATAAATTCTTGGCAAATATGATTATTTCAGTATGCCTCTGCCATATCCATTTAGTTGCCCCTGTCCCTACATCTATTTGCTCCCTCTTACTTCTGTCAGGATATCAGCAGGAACTCCAGTTGCCATCAGGATTGTGCACAGCTGCTGTAACAGCCCACAGTGAAACATCGCCTTCTGACAGCTGCTGGTGGCACCAGGAGGATTCGTGGGAGACACGAGTACCCGCACAAGCTAGAAAAAATAAATGTTTCTGTGTCAAGAGAGCCCGAGATCTTCTGAAATGCAGAATGAAACAAGTCAGTCCATTTGCAGTTTAGCCATGAAATGGAATTGCTCCTAAAAATGGACATAAACAATTAAACAGCACGTTCATCTCATTACTATGCGTAGCCATTGGATTTTGAGTTTAGTGAAACCCTCTAAAGTCTTCAAATATCTGAATCCATTGCAAATGTTGCAACAAAATGATAAGAAATTAAGCTGTAACTATTTTATTATTTGGCTTACCATTTGTCAGAACTGCGTTTCAGAAGTGAGAAACTACCTTCATCATTGATCTTCAGTTTCCACACGAAGTACCATAGAACAGGAAAACATTTCATTTTTTGGAGGGGTGAGCAGAATGGAAGATGCCCAACAATCAATAATTATGAACCCACAGCAAAGACAGCTACTGGAACTCTGTTCATGCACCACAGGCATACATGAATTCATACAGGCAGATTCTTTATATAGAACCCCTCTAATTATGAACTTAAATCACTGTTACTTCTTAAGTTACATGAAATGAAGTTATGTGATATGCCAGCTATTACAAATTCACAATTTGGAAATAGTATTTGTGCTGAAAGTAGTATCTCTCATGAATGTCAGTAGCTAATACTGAGCTCAAGACAACATACAGATTTCACAGTTAAGTGTTACATTGTACTTATTCTTCATTGCAAGAGAGGTGGAAAAGTCCTGACATGGGTACTTAAGAGTTAGTTTAAGAGTGTTACCTGCAGCATTAGATGAAGATTGGTTACTTTCTGTGCAGACCACCCACAGTTGTCATCTCCAACTTCAAACCAAGGCTTCATACGCTGAATGTATGAACCTTCTTTGAAGAAATTCTGATTGGAATTATTATTCTTCAACAAGTTTTGTAATAGGAGGAGACAGTCTTCCACTACTATTCCTGGTGAGAGAAAAATAAAAGATTAATCAAAACATGACACCTCGAAAACTAACTAGCTTCTCCATGCACAAAGTATGTTCTAGATGGAACAGAGCACGCATTTCTGAACTCTTTGTTTTTACAAACAGTAGATTTGGCCCTAGAACTGTAAACCTCATGCATGTGAAAATAATCAAAGGCCACTCTAAATTAAATGTATCAATGTTGATCAAGCGTATTTCCAAGGAAACCACAATTGTAGTTCTTCCACAAGTCTGAAGCAAAAAAAATCTTATTTCCAAAGAATATACATTTTGTATGAATTAATTGGGTAGGAATGGGAAGAACTTCAAACAAAAGCTCACAATCACTTTGTGTCTTGAAGTATAACTACTTCATAGTCAGGCTACACTACTGTCTCTTTGTATTTTAATGCTTAAAATAAAGCTCCTCTTATGCTGCATCGTGATTCAAATGCAGCAATTCTTACTGGATTACACATTTGTTATCTTTAATCACTGTCTAAATATTAAACTCATTTCAAAACTACTTTTTGACTTTTTTGGTAGAGAAATAATTCCTAAAAATAGCCCATACAACAAGCCAATTCAAACTCAACTCCTTGGACTTGCGACAGCTTTTTTTCCCCTCCCTCAGGTTATCTGTCCTGAAAAAGAACTACACATAGGAATCAACTATGTACTCTGTGAAGAAAAAAATGCTCGGACAACACAGTCCAGAAGACAACATGAATAAAGGCAGCCTGCTTCTGATACTGCTGGGATGCCTCTAAATCTAGAATCTACAAAAAGGATAAAGATTTACTCCTTGTGCTTCTGAAAACACACAGGCAGTGCCAGACTTTGGAGCAGGAGAACAAATGGAGACCAGCTGTCACATTTCCCCCTTCCCACTCCTGCTGCAAAGCCACAGCTGGTAATCCAGCCTTCGGCGGGCTGCAGAGAAGAAGACGGGACATGTAGAACGGGAGAAGCAGAGACCTCTTAGTACTTAGGAATTTACATACCAAGTCTCCCAAAACTATTAGCTGCCTAAAAATAGCACCTTTGATTCAAAGATTCGCATAATCCTTCCATGTCAACATACCTGGAATAATTCAGCTGGGAGAGAAGCATTACGTGAACTGCTCCTGCAGCCCAGAGAAAGGTCTTTTTATTGAAATAGATCCTGTAGCCAACTATGATTAGTGGTAAAGGGATAATGTGTCACTAAAAAACAAGAGGCACCTAAGTGCTGCATCACTAGCTTTTTTTTTTTTTTTTTTTTTTTTAACTCCAACAGGTAAATGATTTGGCAAGGAGCTGATCGGAAAACTGAAGTTATTAGCAAGGCGGAAGAAACTCTGCAAGCTGTTACTTCCTGCCACTCCAAGCATCCAAGGATCTTGCAGGAGGAATGCAGATGATTAACTCTGTAAGTGGCAAGTGCAGCATACACATATCTGACACTACTGTTCAAAGTATATACATTCACAGACATAAGCCAAGCAGAAACACAAACTCACACTCACATGCCCAGAGAAATTAAGTGATGTTTTAATTAAGTATCTCAAGGGTAGTTTTCAAAAGATATTGAAACCTTCCCTAGTTACTCAGTCTGGTTTTGCTTGTTTCAGTACAACCAGGCTGTGTTTTAATCCTTCCACCCATTTACCCATTGACCTAGCTCCAATTGCATACTAACATCAGCCTGTAAACACTGTCACCTAATAGTTCATACAGAAGCACAGGAGTATGAAAAAAGTCTTGGACTTCTGTGTACCTCCATCACTGTTTCCTTCTTCTGTTATGATATCCAGAAGTCTCTCAAAGGCGTTTTCAAAGGCAACAATCTTCTGTATGGCTGCATTACTTTTTGTCAATTGCTGTAACAACAAGACTCCCTTGACAAGGTGGGGAGAGAAAAAATTAAACTTAGTTTTACTAGAACTAAATTGCTTTTCACAAGTCACAGCTCTTAAAAGGATGCTAAGTCAGCAGCATAACCTTTGGCCAGAATCACAGGACAGAACTGCACACCTTGCAATTCAGCACATGTAACAAAATCAACTGTGGACACCGTGCAATAGTTCCCTCACGCCTCACTGCACTTCACAATAGAAGCACAGTAAAAAGACTGCTAAGTGGCTGTACAGAAGAAAGAGGGAAGTTGTAAAGCACCTCATCTCTTCTGTAGTACTTAGAGCATTTTGCCATCTGATGAGTAAAAAGGAAGAACTGAAGTGAGCCTGACAGAACACCAAGACAAAGATCAGCTAACACACTAGGAAAACCCTACACAAGGGTCAATGTTGGCATTGCACATACAGTAACGGTTTGCCTTCATTAAGTGAATTGTGATGAGACATCCAAAAGCCACCCAACTCCACTGGAGAATGAAATGCTCCCAATGAGCAACCACAATGATTTCTTCACATGCATTCATTTAACTTAATGCAAATTCTGCACAAGTACTAAACAATTCAATTGACAGTTACTATTAAGAGGATAAACTGCCTTTCTTCTGTACTTACATCATTTCTTATAACTTCCCTAGAGTCTGCTAGTAAATCCATGAGTCTGGAAACACCTGTAAGAAACGCATTTTTTTAAAAAAAAGAGCATAAAGACAGTGCAGCTTTTTCATGCTGGATGTCTTTAAAACACCTTGCTCAAGCCTCCTCTAGCCCTCCGCCATGATGTTTGCTGAGTTTCCAGCTTCAAGTTTATCAGGAATAAAATCAATCACTTACCCATAGGGCTGACAAGAATTATCTGCTGCACCTGAGGCCCTTGCTGCTTTAAGAGAGATGTAAGTAGTTTCACTCCAGGCCAACGAACATGGAAATCAAATTCCTGCAGAGGTAGAGAGGAGTACATTAAATTCCTCAGTATTCAACTTTCTCTTCTAGACACCAGTTATGAATAGACACCAAACAAATAAGGAATTTCATCTCTTGTCTGTTTCTTCATCAATCCTATTCCAGCACATGGCCAGCAACTCAAAAAGCTATCATATTCCATGGTTCCTTCTATTTCATGATCAGCAATGAGAACTCCCAGCAGTTTCCTTTCCTCCAGGATAGCTTTCCTAGCTTTTTTTTTTTTTTTAACAAAAACCAGCTAGTCCAATCCTCCAGGGATAAGCCCATATTACCTAGAAATCCAAGAGGTAAAAAAAAGTGAGCCTTTTTGTATCTTCTTCCTATTCCCAAACTGTAACAGCAGCTTCTCTGTTAAAATTTGGTCTTATCGGGAAGAGAAAATTCAAGCACTAATGAGTCCATGGACAGATTGACCACCACCACCAAACCTTTGGACTCCCTAGGTCAGCTCAAGCTCATTCAACAGTTGGTAACTGGACCCACATCTCAACTGAGTCACTTCACAGAGCTTTCTGTACTTCTAATCCTGCTGGGTTTAAAGCATCAGCTTGAAGCAAACCAGCACAACACTAACAAGTAGTCTTATTTTAACCCTGTTCCAAGTGAAAACTGAATGTCATCCCCTTCCTCAGCATCTTACTTACCTCAGCTCTGGCCAGGATACACAGCTGAACTCTCACTGCTGCAGACAGGTGGTAACTAATAAATTTTCCATTTCCAAACAAGCTAGATGGTTTATAAAGCTTTTTCTAAAGCTGACTCTTGTACAGTACAAACCCTCAATGGCACAATATTGTTAGCAAAGAGGATGCTGGACTAATGCATAGCATGTGCAGAGAAAAAACAACATAACACAAAACACATTGAAAGCTTCCAGTTCTGCAAAACACTGTATACATCTTTATGAAAAGACACTTCCGTGTGCAGTTGCACACCAAGCTAGCTTCAACAGTCACACAGCTCCACCTATAGGTGTCACCTATCTTGAGGACCCATGTTTGCTGTTTGAAACTTGCAGATCTCAGATTTGGATCAATAGTTAGAATCCTGCTGCAGAATAAGGCTAACTTGTAACAGATACATCCATTAAGTATATCCTGGATTTTCTGTAACAGATATATCAGTCAAGTATATCCTGGATTTTCCAAAAATATGTATTGCATTTTTGAATGTCAGGAGTATATTTATAAGGCAACCTTTCATACAAAGTGGTTTTATAGGATGTTCAGCCACAAACAGAAGTTTCAGAAAGATCATTTCACTAACTCACTAATCCCAGACTACATATTTCTACTGAGGCTGAAATTCAGCATTCAGGTATTAAGCCTCAGAAATACTGACAAATGTTTGATACTGCTGAGAGCATGACATAAGTTCCATATGGGAAGAGCAGAACATCATCTTTTTACTGAAGATGGACTACCAGGAAAACAAAAAATCATGTTGCTTTTTTTTTTGTCAAACAATAATATTCTTACTTTGGAAAGAAAACTTGTAACAGCTAACAATCAAGAGGCATTCCTTGAATATAAAACTGTTGGTAGATGAGTTGAACTTAGGCTGATGAAAAGCAGTCACCCTTTCTACTCAAACTGCATCTCAGACATTACCTTCTCATTACCATTTAATGATCATCTGGAAAATTATCCTTGCACAAGTGACAGAAGTTGTTATTTATGGAGCAATAATCTTTACTGTTTGTAATGAAATATCTAAACCACTTTCAATGTTACTCTACATTAAAAGCTGCACCAATGGCCTTCATCCAGGTCATAGTCTTTAGTTACCTCTAACCCCACATTCACTGTGTCAAAGAAAAAAATGTAGATTTGACATAGCCTTCACTAGAAAGACAAAAACAAAGCTTTATCCATTAAGATAACCTCCCTGTACAGTACTACATGTTCGTCAGCATTTCAAGTATGATACTGTCACTCACCTCCACAAGAGTCAACAAGAGTGTGACATTTTCTTGCTGTTTAATGAAAATCTCTGTAAACTGACTTCCCAAATCATCAACTTGTTTTGGTAAGTTTTCTTCTGCAATAGTAAAAAACAATATATTACAACGTGATTGGAAGAACTTCAGGTAGTTGTGATTTTTATTCTTACTAAAATAGGGCCACAGGTGACAAAAGGGTTTAGAGTTATTGCTGTAATGGTAAGTAAATTCTTTTCAAAACAAACACTGACACAAGCTTTGTACAAAAGAAAATCTACATTATTCTAAATATAACTTTTATCAAGAGGTATTAAAAAAAACAAACAGGAGGGAACCAACAATCTATTAAACTCAATTCAGCATTAAAAGAAAAAAAAAAATCCTGTTTCCATTGATCATATCTGACCAGATTCAGAGTTCACCCTCAGCTGGCTGTTACAGATATAAGCAAGCACACTCTTAAGTCAGCAGAGAATTCAGAGAGAAAAGAGAACCCTCACAGCAGAGGAGGAGCAGAAAGCCTCCAAATGGCTACATTCGCCTGCAGCTGAACTGATCCAGTAGAGAAGTTCCCCATAAGGACCATTCACTAATGTGTGAAAGCAAAGGAGGCTTGATAAGAGCACTGGGGAATATACACTATCTAAAGCTAAACGGCTTAAACACCTCATTTGTTTATTTGTTTTGGTTTAGCAACAGGAAAGACCTAAACATCAGGAAGGGAGTGTAAGTTTGGAACAGATGAGCATCAAAACATCTCAGTCTTAGCCTCTGAATTCATTTCGTGAGGAGAAATGAAGTGTCATTCTGTTCTTTACTCCTCAGTTGTGTAGAATTAGGGTAGCACACCAATTTCATCTTACACAATTGTCTCATGCATCATTGTTGCACAAACGAAAAAAAAGTATCACACAAAACAACAGAAAACATGCAAATCACATCTGAACACCACTGCTGTTTTTCTAGGCTGAGTGACAATTTACAAAGCTATTTCACAAACCAATCATTTTTAGGTACTACTGGCTGACATTGGTAAGGAATTCCAATTAAAAAATTGAGGGACAGCAATTCTAATTCAAAGGGACTTTTTAAAATATACTTCCATTTTGGACAGGAAGAGAACACACTTCATTCAAGTCCAACACAGTTTCCGAGACTTCCGTTTTTCAGCTGCTTAGCAATAGGGTCAAATCCAATCCCACTCAGCAGAGGCAGGAATTTAGTTGTAAATTACACCAGTGGGCACCCATATGAAACAAGTCTCTCATCAAGTATAAAAAATAGGTTGGTTCTTTGCTTGGTTGTGTTCACACAAGGTTTCTCACAGCAGCACAGAAAGACAAGGGGCTAAATGAACACAAATTAGCTACTAGGGGAGCACCATGCCAGACACATCCACTCATATCTAATACCAGTCAAGTACCCTTCTCCCTACAAAGCTTCCTCTCCCCACACATCCCCCCAAATAACTTCCTTCTTTACCCCCTTCACACTGTCCCATGTGAGCTGATGAAATCACAGGCACAGGATCTGCTTGAAGCATGAAGCACAGAAAATATGTGGTAATACCACTGAATTTCTGACCAAATCTGAAGGTCTCGTTTGGGTAACTGAAGGCAAAACAAGAATTTTTCTCCCAGCTTTAACGGCAGTATTCACAGCCTTATCAAAAGAGTCACTAACCAACCCTTAACAACTAAGCACCTATAAAAAGGGTCAAAGACCACACAATCTTAAAACTCTGTAGCCTGGTACAGGGTATGGCAAAACAAAGAAATCAAAGGACTCTACCATAAAAAATTGGTGCCAAGAAAACAATTCAACCAACCTGATTTCCTTTGAATTCAAACCATTGGCTACAGTGATTTACTGCAAGCTATCAGTTTATAACATCTAATTTGTAAGGATTCCCAATACAGGAAGGAGGTTTTTACTTGGCCTTTCAGATATCTGAGAATAGCTGATCATTTATCTAATGTAGCACAGCTATATTTCTCCCTTGAAGCAGGCTTACAAGGGGGACAGAGAAGCATCACCCATCACCTGTAAATTTTTAGCAGCTGAAACTATAGAATAAGAGGCAACTCAGCTGAGAATCATACATGGATTGTGCTGTAGCTTGCTGCAAACCAAGGGAAAAACATAGGGCTATTTTTGTTTTGGTTTGTTTTTTTTTTTTTTCCTTTTAAATAGATGCTTAAACCAAAATATTTCACTTTGAATTTTCTACGAGCTGTGACTGAACATCTTGTCCTTTACCCAATCTCAGTTATAAATAGCAGTTGTTTGAACTATGGATTCCTCCTAATCACAGCCCTTGTCCTTGCACAAGTTCTGGGTGTTAAGGCAAAACCAGAGCAGTACACACAACTTACACAGCCTCTTAGAAGCTTGATGTAGTTTTTATTTATTGCAAAAGCTTGCCTCTAATTCAGGATGGTTTGGATTCTTCTATAAAAGACTACTATAATTTGGTCAATATTTTTCTCCAACTCTTGCTTTTCCCATATTTTTACTAGTAAACTTAAAAAAAGAGGAGCCAGACAGAAAGAAATGGGCAAAGAGAAACTGCATCTTCTACTTACGCAGATACACCACGTATCTTGCAACCACACTTCTACCTGTAATTGCTCTTTAAATCTACAGTCACATGGCTCAAATGAAGGGAACAGTTTCCACCTATTAAGATTAACTTGTAGTGATTCACTAACATCCAGCAATGAATTTGATCTTAAAATCAGACTAAGTGCATTTTGATAAAAGCAGTTTAAAAAAAAGAGAGCACATGAAGTGTTAGTGGTAAGCTTACAGTAAAAGCGAACAGTCTATTTTAACATGCATTGCTTAAAAGAGACACTGTGAAGGATGCTTACATGCAGCACAAACATTTGTGTTGAACTTCAGGGCTTCTTGAGAACAGAAACTCTGACAACCTTTTTTGCTCATTAAAACTCTACTAGTGCTGAGGCTGCACACTTTCAAGACACCCTAAACAAGAAGTAAAACTGGGAAGACACTTCAGCTAAGAAAATGCACACAGCAGAACACAAAAAGCTTTCACTGAGCTCCAATGCAGTCTTTACAGTGTCCTTTTTAAACAGCAAGGAGTGTTATGGGTGATAGTAGCAACTAGACCAATAACGAAGTGCCACATTTATATAAGTAAAGGTTCTTTTACCTTCAGAATCATCTGTCAGTGCAGATAGGAAAAAAAAAAAAAAAAAAAAGAAAGAAACAAGAGAAAGGTTCACAACTTGAATAGCTTTCCAAACAGCACAACCAACAGTCACCTAAGCTCAGATTTTCAAAGCAGCCATCCCAGCTTTCTACAGCAGCAGTTACTCCTGCAGGTAGTTCTTAGAAAAGCAGCCATAGAAAATAACCCCACACTCTTGTAACACTGGTGATCTCGCATAAATAACAAGTTTGTCAATTCTTTGCTCTTCTTAAGAGATTGCTAATAAGATTCTTGTCAAGTTCATAATCAAGGCCACTACCATAAATATGGATTCACCAGCACTGTAAAACTCTTATCTTGTTCAAAACCTCGTTCACCAAAATCAGTCAGCTAGATGAATAAGGAAAAGAAGGACAAGTAAGCAAAGCAATGATTTGAGAGATTGTTAAGAATAAGATACCACAGAAAGACTTCAGCTTGCAAGTCTCTTACAGCTATGTAAAAGACAATTCATTGTAAAAGGCACCATGAAAGGACATATTGCACAACATACTGCCAACATACTGGCAGAAATTTATCCAGATTGGAGAACTATCACCTACTTTCCATAAGGTTATTTATCACTTAAGGAACCTTTGAAGAAATACCTCAGAGTAAATAATACAGGTAAGAGACTGCAGTTCCAATGGCACTATCGCCTCACATTTTACCCATTCACAGGAGAATTTGCACTCCACTACAGGTAATGGAAACTGAAAAATTAAATACAAAGGTTATCAATAACTATAAAGACTCTTGCGGTGCATGGCAAATGGAAGGCATTATGAACCCACAGGTGTTCGGTCATCTTCAATGTAGACTTCTGCTCACACTGTATTCATGCTTGCTCAGGGCATCTGATTTTTTTTTTTTTGACAAACCTGATCATCATGTTCATTCATCCAAAAGCAGAATGAATGTCCTACAACCCTTTTTATTTGTTGTTGTTTTCCTCTTAAAACCTTGGAAAGCAAGTCTAGGGCCATTTTGCTTTGATTACCAGTTTAAACAGTGATCAAGTCGAGACTTGATTTGCAAATACAAACAGAAGTGATTTTCCAAAGAACACCCACAAAAAGGCACAAGTGAAGTGTCAGAAAGGACAACTGAATCCCACAGTTGGCTCTACTACACCAAGTACTGCAGTTTAACAGCTGGTAACTTTTCTGGCAGTCACCTACTCAGCAGTTGCTCGCATGACTGTAACTGCATTTTCCCCAGTGATAGGAGTGAGCACACGCAGGCTCAGCAGCTGACAGACACAGCTTCTTCTGGGCCAGCACTCACACAGCCCAGCCCCACTCTCTAGACACATCCTTGATGCTAAAAGGAAGGCAACTTGGACTGTCCTGCCCTCCACACAAATCACCCTTCAAAAGCCTGAAATGGTTAAACTCAGCAGCTGTTTTACTTGTCAGAAGCATCTGGCTCTTCCTCAGTCTGGAGACTCATGGCTCCGATTCATGCTTTTAGTTTTAAGAACAGTCTTTTTGCCCAAGCCTAATTTGGGTTACTGATGTCATTTTCTTCAGCATACTGATGTTTCTGTGAAATATGGTGTTATTTTTAATAGCTGCAAGCATTTCATTGTCCACTGAAACCAGTTTTGATGGCCTATCAAGAAAGGCCTTCAAAAATAAAATGCAGGCAGGAGCAGCAGGGAGTTTCACAACCTGGCTGTATAGTGTCTACTTCTCCATCTATCTTGGGAAGAACAGAGTCTCTTTCTAAAATGCCACAGTAAGGCTGGAAAAGAAGATTTTTCACACTTAGATATAGGCACCTTATCATAAGTACTTGAGGTTTTCTCTTTCAATATCCCTGCAAAATCATCAGTTAGCAGTGTCCCTTTTGACCCTAACAGCCAGAACTGTCCTTTACCAATAGCAAAGACAGACCTGATTATTTATTTACAAACTACAAAAACATGAAAAATGAATTATCCTATTCCAATCTGGCTGCTGTTCACAGAACATAGATTTTAAAATGAATAAGCAAGAGATCCAGTATTACTTTAATGCAAGCTGCGCAAAAGATTTTTAGCATTGTAATAACAGCTACACAATAACAAAGCAAGTTTCAACATTAGTCAATCACATAGTATTACAATTTATAATTCGAGCAAAACCACCAAGGAAAGCAGCTCCACAGTCAATACAACTATTACTTGGTGCCAAGCGCTTACCTTGCTCCTCCTCTTCTAGGTCATTCGATATTACATTGTAGAGAGTGTCCAAGGCATAGCCAATTATTTCAGAATCTGAACTGCAAATGAAAGAACCACTTTTCTTTAATGACTTATTTCCAACTCCTCTTACAACAGTGTTTTTCTGCACAGGCAGCTCCTTTTGCAGCATTAGAACAAGTGAGAAGGACTGATGTTGACAGATATTGTATAATACCATATAATCATAAGCTGTCCAGTCCCTAAATGGAGTCAAACTCCTTTTTTCAGTTATGTTCCCCCAGGCAGCCACATCATGACCATAGGAAGTTTCACTGTAAGCGTGTCTTCCATTTCCTGAGTCACTCCTTCCAACCTGCTTCTCATGTATACCAGCAGCAACCTCTAGGAGGGATTCAGACCCCTTCCCGAAAAGTCACCCAAGGAAACTGCACACAAGCTTCAGCATCACCACAGGAAAGACCCTCCCTGCTACCCATCAGCAAGAATTCGAGGCCAAAACCTCGTGTTCCACTTGAATGCTGTGATGACAGCTGGGGATTCTCCCGAACAGGCCAGCCTCTGTGTCACCAACGCAGACTACACCCAGTCATTAAGAGATTTGTAACTCCAAGTATCCCCAGGAAGCTGCCAGGCAGTCAATCTCATCCCAAAGTGTTAGTTCACCTGCTTACACCAAGACTCTTAGTAAGCCCTGCTTTAAGAGAGACCTGTTTATTCTGCATTACAAAGCCTGGACAATCTGTCAATACTATACTAAAACAAAGACAAGGTACAAGTGTTTTGGAATAACCATTTTTGCTGCTTGCTTTGTTGCTTATAAACCAGAAAAGTATGAATGCACAGCTGCTCAAAAAAACGAAAAGAAAACGTAACATCACAAAGACAGGCACATCAGAAGGCAGAAGGACAAACTTCACAGATATTTTCATGTCTTGCCCAAGCATCAGAAGAGCACACTGTCAAAGCAAGATCTCATTCAAACTTTTAAGTATTTGCTTTCCCTGATCACTAAGGCATACAAAGTAAAGCCTCCACACCAAAGACAAATTTGCATCTTAAGAAGCTACTAAGTCAGTTCAGAGCAGAGGCCTAAAAAACAACCCGTCTAACCAGCAATCTTGAAAGCTAAGCCCTAATTGAGGCCAGCTATCTCTGTTAGACCAGTAATTAAAGATGACAAACATACAGCAGTTGTCACAACTGAGAAAACTAGAGATGCCTCAAGGTGATCCACCAGCTTTAAAAAGACAGAAAGAAGCAATCTGTACCTACATGTCTTGCATCACTACAGCAAGGACTTTAGTGGAGCTGTCAAAGTGACACCTAATCTCCCTATCAATCTCACACTAAAACAAAAGCTAGAAATAATCAGGTATCAGTGTAGTTTGCTCTTTTATGTTGGGTTTTGAATTGAATCCTTGTGCTGCTGATGCCCTCCCAGGACACATGTATATTTCCTCAGTGTGTGTCACTTCATTCATACCACCTACTTTTAAACTGGCCTATAATGAAAACAAAAGAAAAAAAATTATCTTCTCTGCTGAACTGTTAGTCAAAGCAAGTCAAGGAAGCTTTTAGTCCATGTAAACAGTCTCGTGCAGAAAGTATGCTCATATTTCCATCCTGCCTATATTTTCCCTTCCTTGCAATTTTAGTTTTTCAACACAATACTACAAAGACTATGGTTTCCTTTTCATGCAACTGAAACAATTCCATATCTGAAACACACAAAGAAATTATTTCCTGGAGGCTTTAACAAAAACAAGCAAACGAACAAATAAACCCCAATACAACAACAAAAACCAAAACCAAGTCTCAGTCTTACTCTTCCTTTTCTTTGTTAGGGAAATCACAACAGCTACAAAAGAATAAGCAAATTTTACATAGAAGTTGAAAAAGCAGGTCTTGTTTCTCTTGTCCAAAGAAGAACATATCACAAAATGAGAATAGCAGCATCCTTCCGATCTTTGCTGTTCTATTTCACTACCATCTGCTATTCACCACATACAACATGTTATTGATAATTCTGTTCAGACTGAAGCTGTGCAGCTTCTGCTCTATAGTGAGAGGGGGGGAAAAAAAAATCAGTCAAATAGACTTCCAGTCTCTCTTGCATCCATAAAAGATGCAGCCTTTATGCACTGCAACAATCCAGCATAAGCCACCTAAGGCATCTTCCCTCTGATAAGAGTGCTTTTATGTGGCACTCAATCGAAATGTCAGAGCAGCACTCCATGAGTTCACAAAAAAGAGCAGAAAAGAATCATGTGGAAGTGAAGGCACCTGTGTATTATCCTGCCCAGGAGGGTGCCTCAAAAATGCTTTTATCTGTTCTTCTAAAATTACAGCACTTCACTGTCAGAATAGAGACAAGCATAATCTATACTGTCAAGAAAAGCATCAAAAAGCAAAGTGTTTCTACCAGGTCATCAGTGACAGCATGACTGGAAAGGAGGGCATATTGTTACCCCTAAAAACTCAGCTCATGGAAAAGCTACAAAAGGGGTAACAAAAAACACATTACCTCTTACAGAAGTTTTAATAAGAAGCCTGTCAAAATTTGAAAATTTTGAACTAGTAATATATGAATAGCTGAGGTTTGTATCTTAAGAAAAAAATAATTCTTTCTCTTAGGTTCATGTTAGATTTCAAACTATTAGAATGGTCATACTGAAATTTAAAAACCTTGCTACCCAAGTAGAACCAAAGGAGTTAAAGATCCAGTTAACATCTTGCTCTATTGCCCTTTCCCACACCAACAGTTAAGTGGTACTGGCCTATTCTACAGTCAATGCCAATATTTTCTTCCAAAAAATCCCTGGTGGTATGTGGCAACATCTATACAGCAAATCAGGAAATGGAAAGCTCTTCTAGTAGATCACAGTTCCTACTTTATCATTACAAAATAAACATATGGCATAAGAACACTGGTATGTATAAGAGTCTGGAACCTTTAAAGGCTGACTCAGGAGTGTTATCGAGCTCCAGGCTGGCTGACACGCATAGCTGAAAAGCTAGTGAAAAAAAATTGTTCTACAGAAAACTGACTTTAAGTCATCTCAGCCCAGGCAGGAGACAGAGCTTAAGGCGATCTGCAACTAAACCGTATAACAAGTGGAACTCTGTGCTCATTTAAAATGAGACAAAAGTGTCATATTTTTGTTCAAGAATAAAGGCTGTATAAACTCTGAGGACAGAAATGAGAACAGGACACAAGAAGCACTTGCCGTTTCAGCACAGTCATACAAACCAGGCCCTTTCCCTCCTAAAGATAGGAAATGAAACTATAAATGCCTCTCATCTTGTACTATCAACTTCAGAATTAAGAAAATATCAGCATGCCTTAGAACACAAAGAGCTCAAAAAAAACCCAACAGAATTTACTACAAGGAAATTATATGATTAGCACAGAAATGAGGTTGCAAATGCAAGAATAGAAAGAACTACTACTACAGAGTTGATACAGTACTTGTGCCTATCACTTCACATTTCAATGGAAGGAACAATTGATTCACCAAAATCACGAGATACGCCAGAGATGAAAGCTACTTTTTAACTCAAGGACTACATGAATAATAGTTAATATAATTCTTGAGAAAATATAAAAGTTGTGTTGTCATACTTTGTTGAAAAGGTCTTAAAGCCAAATGACTTTTCTATTAAATAGCAATTTCACAATGAGCTTATTTGCATTAGAAAATAATCTCTTACCAGCAGAGTTGCTTCAGTTTTTCATACTGGAATAATAGAATCACAGAATCAATGTTAGGGATTGGAAAGGACCTCAAAAGATCACCTAGTCCAATCCCCCTGCCGGAGCAGGAACACCTAGATGAGGTTACACAGGAAGGTGTCCAGGCAGGTTTTGAATGTCTCCAGAGAAGGAGACTCCACAACCTCCCTGGGCAGCCTGTTCCAGGGTTCTGTTACCCTCACTCAGAAGAAGTTTCTTCTCAAATTTAAGTGGAAGCTCTTGTGTTCCAGTTTGAACCCATTACCCCTTGTCTTACCATTAGTTGTCACTGAGAAGAGCCTGGCTCCATCCTTGTGACACTCACCTGTTACATATTTATAAACATTAATGAGGTCACTCCTCAGTCTCCTCCAAGCTAAAGAGATCCAGATCCCTCAGCCTTTCCTCCTAAGGGAGATGCTCCACTCCATCATCTTCGTTGCCCTGTGCTGGACTCTCTCAAGCAGTTCCCTGTCCTTCTTGAACTGAGGGGCCCAGAACTGGACACAATATTCCAGATGTGGTCTCACCAGGGCAGAGTAGAGGGGAAGGAGAACCTCTCTCGACCTACTAACCACCCCCCTTCTAATACACCTCAGGATGCCATTGGCCTTTTTGGCCACAAGGGCACAGTGCTGGCTCATGGTCATCCTGCTGTCCACCAGGACCCCCAGGTCCCTTTCACCTACACTGCTCTCTAATAGGTCATTCCCCAACCTATACTGGAACCTGAGGTTGTTCCTACTCAGATGCAAGACACTACACTTGCCCTTGTTATGTTTCATTAAATTTTTCCCCGCCCAACTCTCCAGCCTGTCCAGGTCTCGCTGGATGGCAGCACAGCCTTCTGGTGTGTCAGCCACTCCTCCCAGTTTGGTGTCATCAGCAAACTTGCTGACAGTGCACTCTACTCCCTCATCCAAGTCATTGATGAATATATTGAATAATACTGGCCCCAGCACTGACCCTTGAGGCACTCCACTAGATACAGTCCTCCAACCAGACTCCACCCCATTGACCACGACTCTCTGGCTTCTTTCCTTCAGCCAGTTCGCAGTCCACCTCACTACCCGATTGTCCAGACCACACTTCTTCAGTTTAGCAGCAAGGATGCTGTGGGAGACTGTGTCAAATACTTTACTGAAGTCAAGATAGACCACACCCACTGCTCTGCCATCATCTATCCACCTCGTTATGTTCTCATAAAAGGCTATGAGGTTGGTCAAGCATGACTTCCCCTTGGTGAAGCCATGCTGACTGCCCCTATTGACCCTCTTATCCTTGATATGCCTTGAGATGACACCAAGGATAAGTTGTTCCATCACTTTCCCAGGGATGGAGGTGAGGCCGACCGGTCTATAGTTACTTGGGTCCTCCTTCTTGCCCTTTTTGAAGACTAGACTGACATTTGCTTTCCTCCAGTCCTCAGGCACCTCTCCCGGTTCCCAAGATTTGGCAAAGATGATGGAGAGTGGCCTAGCAATAACTTCAGCCAACTCCCTCAGCACCCATGGGTGCATCCCATCATGGATTTATGGATGTCCAGATTGCTTAACTGGTCCCTAACCCAGTCCTCGTCAACCAAGGCAAACTCCTCCATTGCCTGACTTCCTCTGGGGCCTCAGGGGTACGGGGCTCCTCAGGACAGCCTCCGGCAGAGTAGACAGAGACAAAGAAGGCATTCAGTAATTCTGCCTTCTCTGTATCTTCTGTCACCTGGGCACCCCTCCCATTCATCAGTGGGCCTATATTGCCTCTGGCATTAGCTTTATCTGTCATGTATTTGAAAAAACTCTTTCTGTTGTCCTTGACCCCTCTCGACAGGTCTAATTCTAAGGAGGCCTTAGCTTTCCTAATTGCCTCCCTACATCCTCTGACAGCAGCCTTATATTCTTCCCAAGTGGCCAGCCCCTCCTTCCATGATCTGTAAACTCTCTCTCCTCTTACACTTGAGTTTGCGCAGCAGTTCCCTGTTCAACCACGCAGGTCTCCTGGCTCCCTTCCTTGACTTCCTATGTGTCGGGATGCTCTGATCTTGAGCTTGGTAGAAGCAGTCCCTGAATGCTAACCAACTGTCTTGGGCCCCTTTACCTTCAAGCAGCCTTGCCCATGGGATTTCCCCTAGCAATTGTTTGAAAAGGCCGAAGTTCATCCTGCTGAAGTCCACAGTTGGAATTCTGCTTGGTATTCTGTTCCTGCCACACGAGATCCTGAACTCCACCATTTCATGGTCGCTGCAACCAAGGCAGCCCTCAACCTTTACTGCTTCAACCAGACCCTCCTTGTTAGTGAGGATGAGATCCAGCAGTGCCCCTCTCCTAGTCGGCTTCTCCACCACTTGCACCATATTCCAGCAAAACCAATGCTACTAAAGATCGAACAGTCGTGCATCTTGAACTATTCCATTTATTTTGGTAAATACATAATAGGAAAGGGTGGTTGCACGTGCCATTCTTCTCATGTTACAGCACTCTATACCAGCTATCCATTTCACACACACTAAGGCTCTGTGGATTCAGACACACATGCCTGCTGCTGGCTCACCACCCAGTAATTCTTTCCACCCAAACATCCCATCCCTGCAAAAAAGGCTGGAGAGCAAATTAAGCACTATCTGATACAGGAGAACTAAGTCCTGCCTCTACTTAAATGAGAAGTAAGAGGTGAATCCCACAGGTTATGTTCACACTGTGATGCACAAAAACCACGGCAATTACATGTGTACATCCGAGACAATGGGCAGATAAATGCGTGATATCTCCGGTCTGTAACATGATAACCATCAGCAGGTTCATAGCTAAAAAGTTTTAACTCAGTCACCCATCTTCAGGCCAATCTAATAATCACTGAAAAAGCATACTTGCCTAAAACTAAACTACAGAAGAAAACAAAAGTCACAATTTTGACTTCAGCATTCTCTGTTCTTGGTCCTTGCCTATTTCTAAACAAATTAGACCTTCTGTAATCTGAAACTCCACAGCAACACAGTCAACATACAGGACCAACATATGTAAGTCACTCATATGACACCTCAGAAGACAACTTCAGTCAATAACTCTTCTATGAAGTTGCATTGCTGCCTCTTGAAAATAATCTTAAGTGGCTGCAATGGAAAAAAAATAGAGGACAACAGGAGGAAGAAATAAGCATTTTCCATTTCAGAAAGCTTCAGGACACCTCAAGTGGACACTAGAAAGGTCCAAAGATCACACCCACAGGCACACACTGCAACACTGACGACACAACAGCACTGTTCTCTGTCAGACCATCAACCTCCCAGTTCAATACACCAGTCCCACTGGGTATTGGGACAGCTGAGCCTGCAACTCATTTATCAAGCAGTTATTCAGGTGAGCTGGCACTGATTTGTATTCTTACAACTGAAAGAGTCCCCATGGCCTCAGCTCTACAATTACTGACAACAAATGGTGCATTCATACCACCTGTAACACGTACCTGAATGTATCAGACAGAGAAGCTACAAATAAACTGCCATCACATGAGCATACAACATGTAGGCCAGCTGCTGTGCTAGTCCACCATAGACTCATTTCCTAATGCATGTTTTATCAACATTTTGTGGAAGACACCATCTTCTCAGCTGAAAACCCAAAAACCAAGAAGATGTATTTACTGGTTTTTATTGAACTGCAGCCTGAGTTGCCCCAGATATCTGAACAGAGCTCCAGCACACACAACTTCTAAAGAGACAAATGAAGCCCAAAAAGCACAGAAAAGCTCTTAACTCCCTACTCTCAAGGGATCTCAAAGGAAAGGAGATCAATAGACTCTGCCTCCCTTCTCAAAGTTCAAATTGGCCTCAAGAGCAGATAAGTGGATGAAAGGAGGGTCCCTGACCTAATTTTTTGAAGGGCTTCCCCTTCACATCAGTAACAGTTACTCCTATAACCTTCCCTTCTACTGTTTTCGTCATACAAGTTACATGCAGGCCAAACATCCATTTTTAACTACCCAGCCAAAAGAATGGAAATAACATGTACTCATCTAGACACCAGCCCCATACCTTCTTCCCAGCTGGCATAACCGGCCAAGCAAGGAAGGCCACCAACAGCCTTCAGCTAAGCACTGAAAGGTTTCTTGTCCTCTACACATAAGCAGAGCAAGATGCCTCCTTCTAGACACTGCACTGCTACTTTCCTAATTCCTGTTTCTCATGTATGCGCATGCAAGTATTCCACACATGCCCTTATGACAGCTTTTTTTTTTACCAGTTTTATGTTCAAATCCAGATTGAAAAGCAGCTACAGAACACTTGCCTACCTAAGCACCAACAATGTGCAGTATTTGAAGCTTAAATCAGAGCACCGCAAACAGGTTCCAAGTTACAACACGTGAGTGCTATCAAGTACAGAAACGCAATCGCTTGCAGAAAGAGATGGACAGCAAAGATACTTTAAATTCTGAATTGCATAAGTGTTACATTCTAATCCATGTAAAGTATTCAGAATGCTGTCATACCTTAACAGCAGCCCTTTCTACATGGAGTCCAGCTCTCACATTAACTTGAACCCTTCAATATAAGCACCTGCATTATTCCCCAAGACAGATGTATTCTACCAATTCAGCTGATGACAACACATATGAAAAAAAACATTTGCTGACTTCATTCATTTCCTCTGAATTCTGTCTAGTTCACTTTTTGCCCAGTAACAGATTGACTTGGGTTATTTCAAATACATTATTTAGCTAACCTTCTAACTTTGGATTTACCTTGCACTGTTTCCACAGTAGTAGAAACTGACCACTTGGGAGCATTAAGATACGCTTTGGTACCATCTTTACTCTAGAACTGATCTTTCTGTCCCTCTCATCCACATTTCAAGAAAACTGTTCTTTTCACCTGTAAATATGCTCCAATTCAGTTTGTCATCATGGAAAGCCACCAGGACGGAAAAGTTGTTAAAAATCCTAGCATTATCAGTATGAAGTCTGTCAGTTTTAGCAGCAGAGCAGGGTCAGGTTATCAGCTGAAGGTCACCACCAGAGGCTAGCAACATCCTTACCGGTCTGTCTGAAGAACATGGATGAGATGTTCCATAGCTTGTATGCCCACCTCCAGTCGGTATTTCTATTTGGAGAAAAATAGAATAGTCAGTGGTCTAGGCCAAAGTCCAAACAAAGCTTTTTAAGCAACACATCACAAAACTACAAAAAACCCATACAACTCTTCAGGAAATTCGGTACTTACCTTTGATAACGATTTAAGAGCACGTACGGCATCTCTCCGGTCATCCAATAAGGTAGAAGAAGCCACACGGTCACACAGCTTCTGAATCTGGAAATGTACAAGACACATGGTAAAGACAACACACCACAACAACATAACTGATTCCAAATCAGTCCACAAAATACAGCCTCGTTTCGGCCATTGCAAGGCAAAGCTGTTAATTCACCACATTCAAACGATAACTTATCTGAGCAGAATAAGGCACCGCACATTCAGACTACCTGAACATAACCAAAACTGTCACAGCAAGGCAGACAAACCCAGGATACTTGCAGAAACCTAGAACGGCTTCCAGGACCTGCCTGCTGGCAACAGTAGCAAATCGTTTTCCCGGCCGGCTGCACTTCCCAGACCGGGAATGGAGAGGCAAGGCCGTTCCCCGCCCCTATGCTGGCACTCCAAGGCACCAGGCCGGCCCTGCCTGTCTCCCAAACACTCAGCTGACGCGGGACACACTGTCACCACCCAGCGCCAGGGGCAGCTGGAAGGACCCTCACGGCCGCGACTCGGGGACGCTCCAGCAGCGCCTCCCCCACGCTGCCCTGCGAGAACGGCCCCGGCAGCACTCCCCTCCGGTCCAGCCGGCCGCAGCCTGCCGAAAACAAGCCGCAGCCAGGGTCCGAGCGGCGCCCCGCGGCCGCCAGCTTCCGCCGCAGCCCCAGTGCAGCGGGCGAGGGACGCGGCGCACCGGCGCACCCCTGCGCCTCACCGACTCCACCGGGCCACTCGGGAGCGCCTAGGCCCCGCCGAGCGGCCGCCTGTCCCGCTCACCGTCTCAGCGCCGGAGGGCTGCGGCCCGGCGCTGGGGCCGCCCATGACTCCCCGCAAGAAGTTCATGGCGGCTCGGCTGGCGGAGCTCAACTCGCGTCCCCCGGACCCCTCTCTCGGACCCGCCGCCTCCCTCCGCGACGGAAGCGGCCACCGCGCCTGCGCCGCGACGTGGCGCGTACGTGGCCGGCAGTGAGGGGGCGGGCTCAGAGAGAAGCCCGGCCCCGCGCGGCCGTGCCCAGGTATCGCCGGCGCTGGTATCGTCCTTTATCCGCTCCTCAGCTGTCTTGTGACATGGCGCACCCCTCCCTGGGTCCTGCAGCTGCACTCTGCGAGCCCGCACAGGCTCCACAGCGCACACGGGGGACGAGACGCTCCCGCTTCTGGTTATGTGTTGAGCAGGATCCCTCGAAGCCCACAGCTGTGACCCACAGCCCTGTCACCCCATCCAGCGTGCAAACACTGCCTGTGCTGTTGCATTTCATCCCACCTAGAATTAATGGAGCCAAAACAACCTTCCTTCCCATAATTATCAGCCTTATTAAGCTTTTTTAAAATTTGGTAGAACACAAGGAAGATCAACATTCACTCCCAGATCAGCCCCAGCTAATAATGCTTTTTGCCATAATCACTTGTTACCCACATTGCTGCCTGTGTTTGTCACTATTACCAAAAAAAAAAAAAAAAAAAAAATTAGGAAACAGGTCTGAATAGTACATGAGACATTAGAACATTTTGCAGATCCACAGGGGCTGGGGGTATTAACCTGCCCTAAAAACTAAACCCAGCACATTCCTGTAAGCAGTTCCTCTCCTCGTGCCTCAGGAGTTTGTGTGTCCAGAATAACCCCAAGTCCTAAGGCTTGGAACTCAGAAATTAATTGCTTTTAAAGGAAAAAGAAAACTAACTAGAAGAAGAAAGCTGCTGTATTACATTTTTGGAACAGAATCAACTCAGTGAGAAACAGCAGCTTAGCCAGATACCACTGATGGTTAAGTCTAAGAGAACATCAAGAAGTTTCATTCAGGTGCTGAATTTCCCTTCATTTGATGCTACTGCAACACTCTCCATATTCCTACTAAGAAACAACATCCAACATCCAGCCCTCCAAATGCTGCAGGCACCACATCTGCCCATCAGCTTTGAGCCTGATGCAGCCCTCCTGATGGTTACCAAGATAATTTGTGGTTTTGTAGTATTTTGTTTTTTCTGCATATCAAATTACAGTAAATTTCATAGCAACTAGCAAATTAACACAGAAAGGAACCGATAATTCTACTTGGGACTAAAATTATTTCATTTCCTTCCAGGGAAAAAACACATCTCACATCGAAATTTAATGTAAGAGCTTTGGAGATTTTATTTTCATAATCAACTAAAGAATTAAATATTTTTTTAACTAACATATGTAATTGAAGCTAAATATTGTCAGTATTCTGAAACTAACAGCTTCCTCCTCCATCTAAAAACAGACACCAAAACCAAATGCATTTATCTAAAAAGACACCACAAAAGTCAGTAAAAAAATAAGCTTTTGTCAAGCAGTTGTTGATTTATTACTGCTTTTCTTGTGAAGTCCTGAGCACTTCCAGTCCTTAAGAAGCTACATAACCTTTTAGATGCTGTAAACCCCTCAACCTAATAAAACAATGCAGAACAACTACTCATTTCTGTAGTACTTCACAAACACACACCTGCAATTCATCTTTAACCTGCCCTGCATTCTGCCTCTTTTAAGTAAACGCTTTTTCTAAGCAATTGCCTTTTCCAGCAATCTTAACTCAAAACTCTCAGAGGGCTCTACTGTATCTCTAAGAACCAAATGCCTCCTGCTGGCCATGTTTTTCCTTTTCCATTGACCCTGTTTTCCCCTGCACAGCAACAACCTGGCACATGGCCCCAGAGCTTTTCTACCTTGCTGAACAGCAAGCAAACCCCTCAAAGATATTTATTTGCCAAATTACATGTTTACAACAAACATGGCCACGTCAGCAGTGCTCTTGAGCCAAAACTGGACAAGGCCAGGCTCTCTAAATTTTTGGGATGCTTTCTTATACTTCATTGCTCAATATCAGAGAAACACGTGTTATTATTTTAAAAAACACTTTTCCTAAGTAAAAGGGCTTTGGATACCATAAGGGTTAAGAAAGGATCCTACCACCCTTTCCAATGGGGATGGTTCAAGGTACTTAGCTTTCTGGATGAGTGGTAGGCACAAACACCACAACTCATCAGAAATGTTTAATTTGGGCATAAGGAAATATTGGCCCATCTCTAGAGAAAATAAATAAATAAATAAATACAGGTTCTCCCACAAAACACTGAATTCTTTATTTGAAAGTTTTCCATCCATACATATACAACCTCAGTGAAAAGCCATTTGCCTTTCAGAAAGATATATGATGTGCCCCTACTGCTGAAGACACCCACACCTCAAACGTCAAATTCTTTAAAAGTCAATGGGACAAGCCAGAGTCCCAAACAAGGAGTTTGGACACAGAATACACTCTAAAGTCCAGGTGTTGTCACATTGGGAAGTAATTATCTGATAGCTATTTGATATTTGAACCAAAACCACTGATTACTTTAGAGGTCAGCATAACTCTCTATTTTCAGTGAGGAACTCTGAAATTTTAGGTGACTTATAAATGAGGGTGCCACACAACGACACCCATTTTAAACTAACTGTGATTACACCCTTCACTTTTCAGGTTGCTGGAACTAACTCAGAGATGTAACGGGCAAAACTCCATGTCTGACCCCAGCGAACTCGTGAGCCCGTGTACTGCTGCAGCTCCCAGCCACACTCCCACCACGGACACCCGTGTCCTGTTTCCACCACAGCCAACAGCAGGATAAGACCTCACTACGAAATCGTACCTTTTACAAGCCTGTAAAGCAGAATAAGATTAGTTAAACAAAGAGGACGGAGCTTCCGCGCTCTGGGGGCAACCGGTGGAGCTGCGGAGTCCAGGGGAGCCACTACGGGCACCCGAAGCCTCCCAGCCGCCATCCCTGAAGCCCAGCAAAGCAGCAAAACAGACAAACGAAGCCAAGATCACCTCAGCCTTTCGCCTTTTAAGCGTTGCTCCTTCGCCCGTTAACGGTCGCTCGCCCCACCAGCGAGCACGCGCCGCCCGCCCCACCGCCGCTGAGCGGGAAGCGGGCGCCCTAGCAGACGCCACAGCGGGCAAGCGCCGGAGATCGGCAGACGGCCCTCGGAGGGCGGGCGGGCTCGCGCACGCAGAGCCCAGACAATGCGGGGGGCGCGGGCGGGCGCGCCCGCCCCGTCCCCCCCGGCCCCGCCCAGCTCCCTCCTTTCTCCGCTCCGCGCACGCGCGCACAGGCACGCGCGCACCGGAGCCCTGGCCGCCCCTCCTCCGCCCGGCCGTGACATCGCCGCCGCCGTGCTCCGGTCGCTCCGTCCTGCCCCCGCTGCGGGACGCGCCGAGGGACAGGCTCACCGCGCCCGACAGCGAGCAGGTCCTGGGGAGGACGCGCCCCGGCCCCGCGCCCTGAGACTTTTTCCCTAGGTGAGCGATGGGAGATCGGGGAGTTGGCCCCGCGGCGGTTCGGGAGGGGCGGCCGTTTAACGGTCGCGGGGCTGAGGGGAACGGCGCGGGAGGCGCCCACCAGGCGGCAGCGCCCTGGGGCCTGGCTTTGCCGTTCGCTGCTTGCCCCGCCTCGGCGCGGCCGGGCCCGGCCGCTGGCTCTCGGCCCGGTTTCTCGCCCGGTGTGGCGCGGGGGCGGCGGAGCCGGGCCGGGGCGCGGAGCGGGCAGTGGGGGGGGCTTTTGTTCGTCGTCACCTTGACGGCGTGTTGCCAGCCGACGATCTGGCTTCCACCTCGCCCCGAGCGGTGGGGGGAGGCCCGGGGAAAACGCGCCCGCTTACCCGCCGCTTCCAGGCGTAACGCCTCGAGCCCTGCGTTACTGGGTGCTTGCTGCAGCGTTCGGCCCTGTTCTCTACCCCTCATGCGTCGTCTCCCAGGGGCCTCTAGAGGTATCGGGACTTGGGCACGTGCAGGATGCTGCTTTCTCAGTCTCATTTGCACTGCAGAAGCAACCTTAGCTTTCCATCCTCAGCTCTCTGAGCCCTCCTTTTCTCTTAGGAATTGATGCTGCGATAGCATCACTGGCAGTAAAATCTCTCCCAGCTCTGCGGACTTTGCCTTTCTCTGCTTCCTCTTTTCCCTATCACAACCTGAGCATCTCTGTTTTCACACATAATATGGCTGAAGTTCTTATGAGCACCTTTTATTCTGCAAATCTGAATGCTTTGAGTGGATCTTCTGTGAGCTTCTCTAGTTTGGCTTCTGAGCTGAGCTTGGTGTGTTTTCAGGCTTTTGCTCCCCTTAACCTCGGAGGACTAAAGTAAAGGTCACTGCAGTTCCAGTGTGGGTGCACAGGAGCATCCTCAGGGCAAAGATTTCAGATTCCTTGGTAGCTGGTTGACCCTAGATCTTGAGCTTTGTTCCAACTAGTACCACTGCATGAAAGAAGTAATGTGGTAGAGAATGAGAGAATATAAGATTGTTTGATTTCAACCAGAAAGACTTAGTCAGTCGTCTTGAGTTTTTTAAATTGTGGCCTTCTGTGTGGGTTTGGCACTTCCTGAGCCCTCTAGGCATTTCAAGTTCAGTGTGCAAGTGTTCTGCTTTGTTTCAGAAAGAAATGTAAAGATACCCAAGATATTTTTGATCTGTCAAGAAACAGAATAAGTTATTTTGTTCCTTGCTCAGTTTTTGTGCAGGTAGACTACTTATATGCAACCTGTATTTTTAAAGCTAATATTCTTTGATCTATAATGGGATGGAGGAGTGTGAGGGGAAAGATAACCTCTCTTACTAAGAATTTATTTTTTGTGTAAAGTGCTCTCTACTGCCATTTCTCTTATGGATGCTTTTAATTAGGGAGGAGTAGCAGAATAAGATCAGTGACCAACTTAGAAGAAATGGTTACTTTATGGTATAGGCCATGCTGTCCTGCTCAGTGCTGTGTGGCAGACTTAAAATGAATTAATATGGAGCAAGCACTACTATGTATACCTAAGTTCCTCAAAATAGTATAGCTGTATTATCATAGCACTGTGAGTGGGTATAGGGTTTGTCAGCTTGCATTCTGAGCCAAGAAGGTCATGTTAGCAAGGAACTCTTCCAAAGTTAGGGATAATTTATAATTAAGGAGGCATTCTGTCTTCATTGTGATTGTAAGTATGCCTATAGGGCCATACCTGCCCTAGGAAAGCCTTTTCATTCTTAAGGAAACAACATCCTGCTGAACTTGTGGGCTCTGGTAGCTTGGGTGTAAGGGACATAATCCTTGTTTACCATTTGAAATGTTCTTGTAATATACTAATTGGCAGATGTGGGCTCGCTGTATGGAATCACGATCTATATCATAAGAATTTTTCAGTACCAGAATATCTTTTTTTGCTGTGACAGCTTGCTTAAACTGAAGAAAAAACAGAATGAGCTGACCGTCCAGTCTACTTATCTGCCAGCGTCCTTACGAACAAAGTGTTTTCCTTTATGGAACTGAGGTTTTCAATTATACATCTACTGTGTTATTTTTAAAGAATATTTTACAGTGCTGAAAATATGCTGAGGAAACACAGTATCTTAACACACAGTGTTGAATTAGAGTCTTCCTTCTTATTGTAGTAGTTGTGACACTGGATGTCATTTCTTTTGAGACTATTTGACAAATGAAGAACAGCATTGCAACTTAGGAACACGCGAAAAGATTAATATGTCAGACTAATAGGTATATCTGATGAGATATCAGAAGAAAGGCACTGAACCTGGCATTGGATGATGATACAGAGGTGTAGAGGCTTCCCCAGAAGGTGTGATACCATTGACTACAGTTGCTATTGTTATTGTTATTTGGGTGGGTGTTAGCCTTTTTGCATGGTGCAGTTTAACTGCCCAGAAGATGGTCCCCTCTAATAGTCATGTGCCTAAAATATAGAGTGCCATTAAATTCCTCTCTCAAAAAAAAAAATTAAAAAGAACCCCAAACTAAAAAAACAACACACCAACACCCAAACCACTGGACTGCTTAATTTGAAAGAGCTGCATACTGTGCCTTGGGACTCAGCCAGTTCAGATTGTAGCAGATTAGGTGAAGCAGATCATAAAGTAAAGGGATTTTATTAGTTTATACAGGTTGGCTGGCCCTTACTGCAGATGGAGGATGATCTGAGTGCTTACCTTGGAGAGCATGAAAGAGAGAGAAGGTACTTTCAGTACTGAACAGAGTTGTTTGGAACTTCCAATTGCTCTTTTAGTATTTTTTCTTTTTAGTCGATGCTTATTTTTACTTTACCATGGAGTACCTGCCAGCCTTTGCAGAGCTGTATGACAGATGCCCTAGCTTGTGCTAGCTGGACTGTCAGTTGCAGTTTGGTATTTTAGCTTTATTCAAGGTGTGGCTACTCTCACAATGGGTTGCAGTAGTGGCATCTCAGAGTCATGGTTATGGATCGTGGTAGAAAGCACACTATTTAAGGCATTATTTGCTTGTCTGTAGTAGGAAAAGCTGTTTAAAAGTGGTAATTTGGATTTAGGAAAAATGTGTCCAAGATAATGAAAGCTGTTCTCCTGTTCCTTTTTTTTTCTTCTCTTGGCTTCTGTGGTGTGGGAAACACCACAGTGTCCCTCATGGCTTCACGTCATGTGCTCACTGTGTCGGGAGCATCTTTCTGATTTGCAAGAGCATTTTGCCAAATTTTATTTTCAGTTTAAGTGGTATATTCAAATCTGATCTACGACTTGGACATGAGTTGCAGACTTTTGGATTTCAGAACAAGCCATGCTGTTGCAGATGTATGTGAAACTGTAGCTTGGTGTCTGTGTGCTTACGGTCACAGACTAATTGGTCTATGGAAGAATTGTTCAGAGGATGAAATTTACTTGTCAGTAAAGCGAAATATTTTACTTGCTCATGGTTTTTCAGTGAAGCCAATGGAGAGGCCTGCGTCTTCCTCCCACACCTTACAAGTTTGTCTTGATGAAGGTTAACTTCAAGTATAGATGATGCTTTCTTGAGCTCCTTTCAGAACTCTGTTCAGCTTTTTCTTTTAACGTAGAATTGGTGGGGCATCCTGGCAATGTCACTGTTGTTGGTCTGTCTTGAAACATGATGGAGGTAGGTTTGAATTACCTCTTTTTGTCGAGTTAAAGACTTTGTGCCAAAGTTTGTTCTTTGGATACCTAAATTTGAGGGTGTGTGCCACCATATGGTAATTCAGTCATCACTTCAGGTAACTTAGTGCCTTGCCACAGATAACTATTTACACTTCTTTTTCTATGGGTAAGGGAAATAATAATGAGAAAGCATACATATATTTTAGAAAAAAAGCTTCTCTGATGTGAGAGCTGCTTATTGAGCAAGATGTATGCCAGTGAACATTTTCACTACTCAGCACTTAGTGGCCTTCAGTACTACTTCAGAAACAAATTGCTACTGCCCTCCTGTGCAAACTGATGGGTGATAGTTTGGGTGGGTTTTGTATTTATTTGAAGAACTGACAAACACAGCTTAATAAATAAAGTTTTATGTATAAAGATGATTATGGGCTGAATGAATTTGCACACTTAATTCAGTGTGGACTTGAGAAATTATTGCGGCAGTTGACTCCCACATACTTCAGCATTGATGTCCCAATATGAGCTATATCTCATCGTTTTATCCCTTAGCAGTTTCATCTAGTTGCGAAGGCTATCATCTTCCTATATTCGTCACGGCTTGCATTTGTTATTCCAGGCCATCAAAAGATGGTTTTTGCAGAGCTGAGGAAAGTCTGTAATAATCTTGTATTTGAATCTAACAGAATGTAGTTTTGATGTTGTGACAAGGTTAAATTAATGTTACTATTTATTTCGAAACTAGCAGTTGCACTCAGTGTTGCTCTTTGGAGGAAAATAACCTTTGTGCTTTTGTTCATTTGCTTATCTTTGCATGCAAATAACAAATTTCTTTCTGTGCTAACTCTCCCTTTGTTTTTGTTTTCTTGAAAGAAGTGAACATGACAATAACTCAAGATAGGAACTTGGTTGTTTGAGGTAACAGTGACAAGCTTATCCAGTCCTGGCTGTAGGCTTAAGTTGTTGTTAAATTGTTATGAACTTGAGTTGTACAAATTGAAGTTGCAAGAAGTATTGCACTGGTGCATGTTACCTCAGGTTTGGAGTCTGCACCCTCAGGTAGGTGCCTCTGTATCCCTTACCTCTGAGCCTTGTCTAGAGAAGAAAAGAATTCCATGTTCCATTGGGTCCTCCAGTTTGAGAGTCTATTACAAAATGTATCACATGGCTGCCAGTTCTCCTTGGTTCAAGAATGCACTGCAAATCCAGGGTACCTTTCTGGCAGCACAGGAATTGGAAGTACTGAATATGGTGGAAATTAAATTTTGTTAGGTAATTGTTACGTCTGCTTGATGTAGGCAGAATTACTTGTGGATGAGCAACAATTGCATGGGTGTTAGCCTGTCTGTGTAGCTTATGGTTTTTATCAGTGTGTGTGATGGAGGGGCATTCTATAACACAACAGTTGTACCATAAAGAAACTAGTAGATAAATTTTCTTGATTTTTGGTGTTTGCCATCTCAGTTTCAGTATTTTGTTTCTGGGTAGTATGTACTCGAGTGTCACAAGCATTAAGTTCTCATTAAGACACTTTCCCAGTGGCTGTCCAAGCTGACGTAAGAATGTGGCTCATTTCATTCAAGTGAGACAAGTGCGCAGATTCTTCTTTCGTAGCTGTTATTCCTTTACTCTTGAGTATGTACCAATGAAAACTGGAAAAATAAGTATATGTATATGTATTATCTATGGGGCTTCTGTTAGTGCCTAGCAAAACATGGAGATACCATTCTTTGTGAGTTTAGACTATTTAAATTGTTGATGCCAATGCCTTGGGTTTTTGCTTAAATTTAATTGGTGCCTTTACCTCCAAACACCTCCTCGACCTGAAGAAGGTGCTATACTAATTGGGACATGTGGAGATGTTAACATTTTTAAAACCTGCTTTCACAGCACCCGTGTTGATAGGAAGGAGTATTGGCACTTTCATTTTACTGCCTTTTAATGTCTCAGGGACCTGAACAGTTCGTTAAGCCTCCGCTACCCCATAGAGATCTTTGAAGAGATAATGAAAGGAAGTAATACTGAGACAGGTGAAGAGTTTTACTGAGACATCCTGTAAAAAACTATGATTCTGTGATGTAAATCAGTAGTGCCATCACTTGAAATATGGACAGAGGTGGACTATACTAATCTCTTTGAGCATGTAAACCAACTTATGTTTTAAGTCGTTAGGGAAGAATTGACTGTGTGTGATTATTGCTTACTTGCCTTTCTCAGATTTTCTGAAAGGTTTCAGCAGCCTTTCCTGAAATAGCACAGCTTCCAGTGAAGAAAAGATCTAGTATGATACAGATCTGATGTAGTGTAATGACTTGTCACAGATTATTATGTTTTGTATCCAGCGGCATGTTCAGTGTTCCTTGCGGCATGCCAGCAATTTGTTAACATATATACTTTTCTTATTGCTATATTCATAAGAATGTGTGTTGGCTGTGATCTGCTTTTAAATAGTTTCTTTAATAAAAAAATAAAGGGATGAAGCTCTGTCCTTGTGTATTCTCACAAGTGCTTGTGGTAATGACTGTATCATCAGTTTTGTGTTCATCACCTGCTGATGGGCAGGGGAGCAAAAAAATAGCATACTCTTACCTGTAGAAACTGAGGTTCTTTTAAGGTTGGTTTCTAAGTAAAATTCCCATGTGTGTGCTATTACTGTAGCATGAGTCATGTTAGGAAGATCCCCAAATAGCTCAGTTTTTGTTTCTTTGGAGGTTCCCACTTTGAATATGCACAGAGCTCAAGCTCTTGATGTCCTTTAGTGTTCTTGATGGTTGGTTTTGGGTCTGATTATCAAAATCACTTCCTCCCAGGGGCTTGCCATGAGTCCCTGCTAATACTGTGTTTCAGAGTCTTGGAAGGTTATAATAAAAATTTTGGATAATCTTAAAGTAAGTTTTCTGATTTTTTTGACTCCAACTTGTATTCCAGGCTTTGCCTGCTGCCTTGCCTACAAGGTTTTCAGGCCATTGTTTCGAGTGTGATTCCTGGCTAGCTCTATTTGGGAACAGTTTTTGGTATTGTCTTGTGGCTTGGATTGCTGGGTTGAGATTATTTTGACAATCCATTAAGTGTAAACTATTTCAGCGAAGTACTTGGGTTTTTTTATTCAGAGTTCCCTTTTGATGCAAGATCTGACATGTTTGTGGCGCTTTTCCTGTTTATATTTTAACTTTATTACAGGCGCTTCTTGAGCTGAGGTTAATCTCTAAATTTCACTTCATGTGCTTGATGTCCTGGCCAGCTGTAATTGCAAACGGTCTTTTTTATTTGCTGTTGAGTTGAATTGCCTGGCTGAGGTTATTTTGGTAAGAAAACTAAAGTCTTATTCTAGCATTATCTCCAAGTTTGAAACTTGGATTTTTGACCTGGTATTCTTTGCCTGCTGTTTTGTCTACACATTTGTTACTTGAAAGAGAGAAAGTAGATAAAGCTTTCTTTAGAGAATGGGAGGGAATCTCATGATTGCAGGCCCTGGTATTTATGAGTGAGTTCAGCCTTCCTGACATGAACTGAAAAAAGCAACATATCAAGTCCTGGCAAGCCATCAAACAGACTTCTACAGTGCTGAAGATCATTTTATGACACAGGTGATCTGTGAGACAGGATGGGTGGGTAGGAGTATAGCAAGTGAAGAACTACTGTTGGAGGCAGGAGAAATTCCGGAAGTTATAGGTTGGCTGGCTTCTTGTTGGTCCCTGGAGAGGCTTGTAAAGCAAATCCTGGGAGTCGTGTTGAGGTCTGTGAAGGATAAGGTGTTTGGAACAGCCAGAGTGAATATACCAAGGGCAAATCATAAGTGACCAACTAGCTTGCCCTCTGTGATGACATGAATGGCTCAGTGGAAGAGGAAAGTACAATAAATGATGCTATGATTCTAAATGTGGTTTACCTTAATTTCAGTAAGGCCTTGGTTTTCTGTAGTACCCTTGAAGCCAAATTGGACAGCTACCCTATGAGGTGGATGGGGAAACTGGACAGCCAGGATCAACAGGTTGTGGTGAGTGATACAAAGTCCAACTGATAGCTGGCTGCTAGCAAAGTTTCTCCGGGAGCAATACTGGGGCTGATGCTGTTTAATGCTGTTTGACACTTTTCTTATGACCTGGATGATGGGCTAGAGTGATCCACAGCAAGTTTCTGGAGGGATAGCCTGGAAATATAGGCTGACAGGAACAGCACAAAGCTCAGTAAAGGCAAATTACCATCTCCTGCATGTGCATGGAAAAACTGCGTGCAGAAGTAAAGGCTGGGACATGACTGGGTAAGAAGCAGCTTTGCACAAATGGACCTTGGTATCCTGGCAGAAAAGTTGAATTTGAGTCAGCAGCGTACATTTGCAGTGATGAGGGCAGTTGTGTTCAAGGCCGAACAAGCAGGAGCGTAGTCAGCAGAAGTAATTCTTCCCTTCCACAGAGGATTTGAGCACCTGGAGAATGGAGGCTTTGAGAGGGCTGGGCTTGTTCAGCCTGAAGAACAGAGGAGCAGCGTGGGGAGGTGATACATTACTGCTGCCTTCAACTACCTGATGATAAAATGGCAGCCGACAGGCACAAACACAAATGGGAGTTCTGTTTACATGTTAGCAAATAATCTTATCCAGAACTTGTTTTAATGAGCAACATGTTAGAAACCGGCCCTTGGAGTTGAACCAGGTGACCCCCAGAAGTCCTTTCTGAAATAAATTATTCTATGACAAATGTGAAATGCAGTGAGCTTGGACAAGTAGTACCTAAGATTTTGGTCATCTCTGAGTTATAAAGGTTTCCCTTCTCAGTCTACAGGGAATGCGAATCCAGCTCAAATAATAACTTCAGAATATCAGTGCTACCACCTGTGTGCTACAGATGTGAGAGTAGCCTTTTGAAGCAGGTACACTTTGAGATAAAGGAATATTACTGTCCAACTTAGGAAAGTATACTCCTGTTTGTTTTGCAGTGCTGTTGAACTTGGATTTTTAATTGCTCATCTCTTTATTGCCAAAGTGTTACATGAATGGTGGTAGATGTTTTTAACAGTTTGTTTGTTTGTTCCTTGGTTGGTTTGTGTTAGTTTTGTTTTGTTTTTTTAAAGCACCTGTTCTTTAAGGGACTTAGTTTCCCCTATTCCTTCTTTGTCAAAGTAACACATGAATTGACTGAAATGTTTCTATTTACTCAAAGGAGGTGGGAGAGGTTGTCCTGAATTGGTGGAGAAGTTCTGTGTGAATTAACTTCCTACTCGCATAATTGTTTCAATTCTAACATCATTATGGTCACCCTTTTATGAGGGTTGTCTTCAAACTAATATGAATGTTCTTAATTACAGCATTTGACACTGCATACCAAAGAAATGGTGATGGAGAAGCCAAGTCCCCTGCTCGTAGGGCGGGAGTTTGTGAGACAGTACTACACTCTGCTAAATAAAGCTCCTGACTTCTTGCACAGGTAACACTTGCACACACAAAGTGACTAATGTTTTTGTACAAAAATGTGTATTGTTCATTACAAATCAGATAAATATTCATTTCTGAGTATGTCATGAAACAGACGTCACTAACTTCTGGGCTCTTAGAAAACTATTTCATCTTACTGAAAACTCTTCAGGCTCAAGAACCAAGTCTGACCATATGGTTGTATGGCATGTTAGCAAGGTATTTCCTGTGTGGAAAAGTGAGCTATTTCTTAGCTGATAAAATGGTAATTTGGACATATTCCAGAAATACTTGCCTAAAAAGACAGAAAAAAAGGAAAGAAAATGGAAGCACTTGCATTTAGTACCTACAACAAGCATGCTTATTATTTCAGGATACCATATTTTGCATTGCCTCTTAAAAGTTTTTCCCCAGATTATGACTGGAGATTTAATTGGAGATTTAAGTATAAATGTCATGGCCTGGACAAGGTAGGTGGAAAATACAGTAGTTTTCTTTACCTGTGTTCATCCTTTAAGTGGTACTCTGAATGTGTTTCTTCCTTCCTTTTTGTTGTTGTTGGTTTGTTTGGTTGTTGGTTTGTTTTGGTATTTTCCCCTTATTTTTCTGGTTTTGATTGGCTACATGCAGCTTGTCACTTAAGATTTTGTATTTCCACATTTGGACTTAGAACAGCTCAGACTTGTAATAAATAAAGGTGAAAGTAGCTTTGCCTGTGTATAAAAAGGAAAAAAGCAATCACTGCTTGGGTTGGTCTTGTCTGAGAACTTGACATAAGGTTCATGGTGAAGAATTGGACTGTCTGATGGAGAACAAGTTAAAGCTCTCAGATGGCTTACTTAAGAATTCACTGTTTTGAATAATGCCTCTTTTCATCTATAGCTTTGAGTTAAGGAAAATGAATGGTGTCATTTTTAATTAAATCACTGAACCACTGTGGAACCATGTTGTTTTCTGTGTTTAAATCTAGTTTTTAAGGCATCTGAGAATCTATGTTTTGTAATCTAACAGAAGTTGAAAGCAGGTTTTTTAGCCATTGCAGAATTTTTTTTTCTCACCCTCAAAACTTCAACAACTGAGACTGATCAAATTAACAACTGGGCAAATATGTTCATATAACACATTGATACCTGACATACAAACTGTCATCTCTCTTTGACCCAAGAACTACATTCATTAGGTACGTATCATAGCTGGGTGTTCTCCCCAAGTGGCATCGGAAAGGACCTCTGGCCTTGGAGGCACCTCTTTGGCAGGTCCGTCAGTAGTTAGCATCTTGTTGATACGCATTATTATCCATTGCCTATAAAGGTCAAGCAGTTGAAATTCTTTTAACAGACTTAAAGAGTGATTCTACCAGTTTTTCAAGGCAACAGTTATGTTGTGAGCGATGATGCAACAAAACTCCTGCTATTGAACAGCAGAGTCACTTTGGAATGATAGAAAAGCCCAAGTTATTAAGACAATTTTCTTGTTGAAGTGTGCTGTCATTTTGCTCTGTAACCCAAAAATTGTTTCTGTAAACAAAGATACAGGGAAGAGTTTATGAGGGCTGATTAGGCCATGTTTCCCAGCCTGATGTCAAAAGCAGAGCGAGAATGCTATCAATTCTGCACTGAGATTGTCTTTTGCTTTTGTAACATTTATTTTCAATTGCAGTTAAACTGTATATCGGGGTAAATCACCATGCCTCAAACCTGGTGTTGAAAATAGTCTCTGATTTTGCTCATAAGAGTGTTTACCTGTAATGATTGTGACTCTAACCTTGGCAGGATTTGAAGGGGGTGTATGCATTTTGATTTAAGAAGCAAAATACTGTTGGTATGTTTTTCCTCCCTGACTGCTTCAGTCCAAGGCGGACAGCCAGCTCTTCCAGGTTTACCTTCCCTCTGCCTTCCCTGAATATGGAAGCATTAGGGAGCTTGTGTTCCTGGTACGTTTGGGATGTAGACCGATGTTTCTAGATTGCGGTGATATGGCATTGGCAGAAATCTACATGTGGGGAAAAATGGTGTCTGTGGCCTGTTGAAGACAACTTTGATGCTTTATGGGAGGTACTAGATATTGTTCCCACCCCTCTAAATCTCAGGCTTGACTCAACTCTTGACATGCAGCTTTCCAAATTATGCTCTATGCCTAATAGGTTGAGTGGGAACAGGGAATTGTCCGTAGAGTCTACCTTCTTAAGGAAATTGTGTTTTCATCAAGGGCTCTAGTCCAGAGACACTACACTTCTTCGTTTTTAAGGCGGAGGTGCTGTTGATGGCTGGTTGGTTAGCTGTCTCCTGGAATGGCCCTGCTGAGATTGGGGGAGCTGGATAGACACTCATGAGGCAAACTCCCCATATGCAGGTGATACTCTGGGCTCAGGAATATTCTCTGTCAATCTGAAAGTTGGCACAGATGTCACTGAAAATAACATCTGTGAAATTTCTCTTAAATACCTCTGGACAGAACTGTCCTAGAGGTTTTGATGTGGTTTGGTTGAACAAGTTGTTAAAATCATAGCTGATTGTTGAGTTGCTTGTAGGAAATGTCTTCTAGCCATCTTTAGTCTCTGCCACTGCTGTCGCTTTTTTTGGACCACGTAGGTGACTACTTTTTTCTAGTAAGGCTCACTTACAGAGGACATTTGCCTTTCTGTTCTTTGGCCCCACATTGTTTATGAGTGATGTTCATCTGAGAGGGCATCTTATCTTCCATCTTCCTCTTGCTGTTAGTCTGAACAATTTGCTCACTGCAGTGGAAGGATTTTGGTTTTCATGGTTTCCTGGTGCTTGACATACTCCTTCTTGCAGGCAGTGAGTTTGAACAGCAAGTGTTTAAGTTATTTGTTGACAGCACGAAGTATCCTGTCACAATTCATTATCTAAAGCTTATCCATGGGTTGCAGGTAGGCAGAGATGAGCATGCCCTCCAATGGGTGTTACTCAGTGTAGTTTGCATGTGTCTTGCACTTTAGGTTAATTTGTGTGGCTTTCCTGGCTCTTTAACTTCAAATCTATAATTCCCTATAGCTGGGGATTCAACATTTAGTCCTTTTTTGATCTGCATTTCCCACTTGTTACATTTTCTGCCTACCAAAGAGTTTGAACGGTTCCTTAAAAGCAAGTTTAAACTCTTGGTCTCCCTGTGAAAGCACTTAGTAAGATATGCTGACTGTCAGAGAGTCTACTTCGGAATTTAAAGAGTGAAAATATGTTTTCCTATCTGCTTGTGTGCTGCCTCAACTGAACTTTTGTTTTTCTGTGCTGTTAGGAAAGTGCAGGACCATGCTCAAAAACGTGGTTATGCAGTTGGTGCCAAAGAAAACAATCTTCTATTTCCCAGACTTTTTTTTTACATAGTCATAGGAGTTAAAATCCTGGGTTTGTATTTTCAGGAGAGTAGAACTGGGAAGAGTTTCTAGGTTTAGAAATGCAAATGTGGAAGTGGTAGTGTTTAATTCCGTATGTTAAAACTGACCCTTTGCGTTGGCTTGTTTAGCTAGAGATAAATGTTCTGTGTCCTTGCCAATCTGTGTGACAGTGAGTTTATGAGAAGAACTTAATGAAAATTTTATTTCATATATGCAGTACGAGGGTGGATAATAATGGTATCCAGTAGAAGTAAGGCAAGTGTTAGGACTGAGACCTCATGGCAATCACTTCCTAGGCAAAAGGTGCTTCTAAATAAAAAAGGGTGTGATATTATGTTTTTGCCTGATCTTCTATTAATTTAAATGTGCAGAAAATATTAAGCATGTGTCACATACTTTATAACCTGCCAGTAAAAATCCAAAACAAAACTTAAAACTGTTCTGGGCTCGAAATTTGGAAGTGGAAAGAAAAATATTGGAAGCAAGTGTACGTATATTACATATAAAAAAATAAAAGTTTTTGAAATCCAATCCAGAAGCTTGGTCGAGAAAGGATTTTTGTTTGGTTTGGTTGGTGAATTTGTTTGTTTTTTTTCTGTTGTTATGGTGGTTTTTTGGTTTGGCATGGTTTTTTTGAGTGGTCGAAAGGTTTGTGCTATTTACAAGACCAAAAAGACACTGCTACTTGTCGGGTAGCATAAACGTGGAATATTAGTCTTGTGTCAAAAGTTACACAGTGGAGGCTGCTATAAGTAGTGATTCAATTACTGTAAAAAATGTTGCAATTAATACAAATGAAATATTGTTCACTGTCTAACTGTAAGAAAGATAGAGAAAATGCTGCTTTTGGGCTACATCTACTACTGAACTTATCCATTGGCATGGCAGCAGTAAGATGTAGTTTTGTTTGGCCTTCTTTCATTTGCTGTTTATAACACTTGATTTCAGACAGCATTTCTTGTGGAGGCTTTTTATTCAGCTATGGTGCTGAAAAGAAGAATCTGGTGTTTTCTAATAGTTTGGAGGTTTGTAATGAGCTCTTTGGCCATTGTTTCTGAGAAAGCTGAAGTGTGAAATGACAGACATACAGCAGAATAGATGAGGAGGCTGGGTGCCTGGATAGCCAAGTTGTATAGACTGAATCCAAGAGAGAATCCCTCGCTGCTGCCACAAGCTTTGAAGAAAAGGGCATTCAGAGGAGAGGCACACGGGTTGTTCCTCCATAGGCTAATGCATTGCCTGGACCGTGTAGCTTTAACACAGTCAGGTGATTTTGACACAGGGAACCTTCAAGCCGCCTTCCTGAAAGGAAAGAAATCAAAGGCCGAGGTTGATGTAGGAGCTTTAGAGATAGATAGATAGATAGATAGATAGATAGATAGATAGATATAGGGCAAACTGAAATGCTGACTATTGAGCTTGTTTGTTCCTGTATTCTGGGAGCCTTGGAAGTGGAAAATACATCTTGAGTTGCTGTTTGTGCTGGAATTCCTGATGCATTCATTGAGCTGTACAACTTTTGGCTAAAATATTTGCTGGATTTGTTTCTATTTTTTCATTGCTATGACCTTTACATCTCTTCACGTGCAGGTTTTACGGCAGGAATTCTTCTTATGTCCATGGAGGACTGGATGCCAGTGGGAAACCGCAAGAAGCAGTGTATGGTCAAGCTGTGCGTATCAAAATGAGTCCTGTGGTCCTCATTGATGTTCAGAACTTCCTGTATAAATCAGTCTTTTTCTTTAACCAACTACTTTGACTTTCTTATCTGGTAAATAATGTTTTGTAATACTGCCTTCTGTTCAGAGGCAGATAGGAATTTGTTGGCTTGATTTTTTTTTTTGCTTGATTGTTGCTGTTGTTACTGTGGGTTGTGTTTGATACATTGGCTTTGCATCTAGATGGCAGCAAATACATTGAGGATGGGAAACAAAATCAAGAGGACCTGTTAGACTAGCCTTATTTCAGTTAGAAGTGGTTCCTTGGGAAGGAGACTTTGATCTTTGTGGCTTACATTGAATTTTGTATGTTATAATACCAAATTCTCCTGTGGGTGGAGTTTTCTTCAAAAGGAATAAAAGTGAAATAAGTCGAGGAAACATAAGTTTTTGCTTTGGTTGTAGCTTTTTCTCAGAATAATGTCTGTTACCTAGGGGCATCTGTTCACGTGGTACCCACATCTTTGAGCAACGTTGCTCTTAGCCCAGGGCAGGTTTGGTTTCTTCTCCTTTTGCCAGCTGAACCTGGGTTGGCAGTAGGAAAATCTTGGCAGTGGAGATGTTACCCGCTCCTGTGATGTTTGGGTACTTCATGGATATACAGATGGGGGTTTATGTTTGCAGGAGTGGTCGTTGGTTTTTTTTTTTTTAAACACAAGGTAAATCCTCTCCCTCTCACAGGCTGTTTATAAAATGAAAGCCTTAAAATAGGTCCTGTGTAGTAATACAGCTGGAAAAAGTGGATAGCATGTTGTAAGCTATTTGACTACTCTGAGAAGTACTTCAACTCTGGTGGAAAACTCCAGAATAAAAATTACATGAGCTCAGGTAGACTGTTGTCAGGGAAAGACAATTCCTTGTTCCAGAGCTTCAGTGGGGTGCTTTTTTGTGTTACTTAAAAGTACTTAAAAGGTACTTAAAAGGTCTAAAGCTCTGTACAAAACTCAACGTAGCTGAAATTTAACTCTGTTTCTAGGAGATACACAAGAAAGTGATGTCATTACAGTTCAGTGAATGCCACACCAAGATTCGTCATGTGGATGCTCATGCTACTCTGAGCGATGGGGTGGTTGTGCAAGTCATGGGAGAGCTGTCAAACAACGGGCAGCCAATGAGGAAGTTCATGCAGACCTTTGTACTTGCTCCAGAAGTAAGTATACATAAAATTGGTTTTAACTACAACTAATGATGATGGAAGCCTGACCTGTAGCTACAACTTGTCATACTGGGGCAAAAGATATGATCTGGATTTTAGAGCTTGGCCCAGAGGCTGTCATTAAATGTGTCACAGTATATGAATGCAGAGAAATGGGTATATTGGACCCATCCTGAGCTGGCTTATTTTTTCAGACTTGAGATATTGGAGCAGTAGAGCAAAGCAAATTGGAGCTTGCATTTGGGAGCTGCCATTGGCACAAATAAATTAAAAACAAACAAAAAAAAATCAGCTCTGCAGATCCAGTCTCTAGTGCAGTTTTCTTAAAGTCTGCTGGCACATGTGAGTATGGGTTGATGCTGCACAAGTTACTGCTCAAATTTAGCTCCTAGCAAAAGCAGAGCAGTGCTAGGGTAAAGGGTGTTTTGTGTTCCTTATAGTTCTTTTCCTCCACTTCATCACAAACTATTGTGTGGCTGATAAATAATGTTTCAGAATCTTCTTGAATGTCTTTGTTGCTTTCCTATGGAATGCTGTAAGCATACAGCCTCCCTGTGAAAGCTCATTCTATTTTTTTATTGTAAGTTTTCATAATAGGGAAAATTCAGATTCCTTGATGAAACTGAGGGACTTTATGTTTAGTTAGAACCTATGATTGTCGTGACTTAGCAAAAGTGGGTTTTTTCTGCTTGAAACTTCTGTTTTCAGTTGAGCGGAAGTCACTGTTCGATTGTTTGCTTAGAGAAGAGGTACCACTTGCAAAATGGCATTAGTGAAATAGTCTTCTACCAAAATATTGGTGTGTGCCTCAAAGTTTATATCTCTAATCCATCCATGTTGTTGACTGCTAATTTATAGGATTAAAAAAAAAAGCAGCATGCTGCTCTTTTACAGGGGTCTGTTCCGAACAAGTTCTATGTCCATAATGATATCTTCAGATATGAAGATGAAGTATTTGGGGATTCAGAAGGAGAACTTGATGAAGGTGAGAAGAACTGTACTTGTGATGTAGAGTTTGTTTGTCTTGTTCTTGTTCCTCTAGCACATGTGTAGAGCTTTCAGAAGTGTACAGAGGAGCTGGAAAAACACAACCTATATTGCATTCTCAGAGAGCATTGTAATTTGGGAGGGGACTGAGGCAGGCAGTATAGCTTATGTTGCTGGAACTATCTGCTGGTCCAAAACATTATGTCAAATTAAGGTGGTGTAGATGTACCTTACTCCTTGAAGGACCAAACTGGCTCAGGGTGGGTGAGGCTTGGTACAGAATGGAAATAACAAGCAGTAGTACTTTTGCTGCAATTAGTTTCATCAGGTAGCCTTGATTTCTCTGCTCAGTCGAATTTGTAGATCAAGTGATTTGAAGGAAAGAATCTAATTGGCTTTTCAAATATGAGATGTAATTCACATTCATAGCATCATCACATTCATCAACTCATTTCTACTCACAAGCTGAACTTGACCTTACTGTTTGGGTGGATTGTTTCCCCTCTGTTCATTGAGGCAAAGCAAATCAAAGGAAAGTACAGCCAGGATGTATGGACATGTGTTCACGTGATAGTTTCTGGACATTTTTCATGTTGGTTCTATGGAACAAAGCATCTTCGGCAAATCGTCCTTGTATTTGAGGTTAATCATAGTTTTAGGTACTGAGATTTATGAGTTAACAATGCAATCTTTCTCTTTTACTGCCATCATATGAAAAGCATGTGCTGCGTTCAAAGACCCTTGAACCTTCTTCCCAGAACTTTCTAGTAGCAATATGTTTCTAGTTTCTCCTTTTTGTGAAAATAGTAAGAAACAAAGCCTCTTAAATGAGTGGAAGGGTCTTCTGCCTTTTCTTGCAGCTGATTTCACCTTATTTTGTTGATTAAGCTTTAATTTGATTACTACTAGTTTGATCTCCTTTTATTTTAAGTGCGGCTTGTGTACGCTTGCAGAGGTGCTTAAGGAAGGTTTTATTTTTGTGTCAGAATCTGAGGAAGAGGTGGAAGAGGAGCAGGAGGAAAGACAACCATCGCCTGAACCTGTGCAAGAGAATGCAAGCAGTACTTACTATGAAAACCATCCTGTAACGTAAGAAGTCAATTTTATTCTATGAAGTTGCTTTTTTAACTAAACCAGCAGAATTGCTTTAGCTTTGGATTCTGGATGTGATTTAGCAGGAAGTGTAGGAAACTACATTTAACTCGATGTGGATCTATGTTATGTTAACGTATTATTTTGAAGCATTGATTCTTGAAGGGAGAGAGGAAGTGGGGGCTGTTGTTATGTTTGTAAGTTATTTTCATTTCTGGTTTCAAATGTGAGGTGAAAGGTAGCAACCATGTTTGTATACTGACTTAATGTAGTCTTAATTATATAAACTTCGTGAGTTGCATGATGTAATTTATAGGAACAGGTGGTTTAACAAGGGGGTGGCTAATGATACATTACCTCTCAAATTTGGGTAGCATTTGAAGTTGAGAGGAAGGTCTACTTTCTGAGAAGCTGCTGTACAGCTACATTGGAGGAATGGGTTTATGCCCCAAGTGTCTTCAAAACTAAACAAGATTAAAGAAAAAGGTTTCTTTATGTTTTTACAAGAAAAATACGTTTTGTTTAAAAACAAAAACCAACAACAAACAAAACCAAACAACATCAAAAGCCTGTGGGTTTTTTTGAAACATAGTTTAAAGGGCTAGAACTGATCACCTGCTTTCCTTGTTCGAAAAAAAAAAAAAAAATTACGACATCACTAGATGAGGTCTTACCAGCATCATTGGTAAGACTAAATGCAGGTCACATAATGCTTTTCCTGAGAAACCTTATAGAAGAGGAGAGTCTGCTGGAATTCTGGCAGTGACTTGGGAAGTTTTTGGTGCCTAAAAGAGTTAAGTCATGTTTTGGGGTTACTGTACCAATTGGAAAGAAGTTGCAAAGGCAAGATTCATTAGATAGTCACTTAGACATAGGCTAACACATGGCAGGAGCTGCATAGGCAGAAGTAGGTGGAATTTGGTAAACTTTTGGGGTGACTGAAGAGAGAAGTGAAGATGTTCAGATCCCTTCCATTTTGCACACGCAGAGTGGAGAAGTTATGTGCTATTTTCAATAAACAAGACTTGCAACTCCTTGGGCAGTGAACTTACATGGTGTTTTTGTAAATCAGCTGCAGGTTTCATTCCAAAATTGGCTTCATTTCTCTGTATAGCTGAATCTTCCATTGGTCTCTCTCCATGTTTCTATTATTTTAGGAGCAGCAATTCTTAAGCACCCAAGGATTTATATGTCTCTGTAATTTTCAGATTCTCTGCAGAGAATTGTAAATCATGTCTTTGCTTCAGCAGGAACAAAGTTGGCTTTGTATGCAACTACAGGGCTTAACTTTTCACAGTATTGTCAATGTAGCTGCCATGTGGTAGCAACTGGAAGCAGAACAATCTTTTTAATACCAACCGTTACCATAGCATAGCTTATATAAAAAGTCATAAAATACAAAGCAATTGATGAGCTGCATAAAGTGCATTTGATTATTGTAGCAATGGGATAGAGGAGGCGCTAGAGGAACCATCTCATGAACCTGAGCCGGAACTGGAATCAGAAACAAAAACCGAGGAGCTGAAAGCTGAAGAAGAGAAGACTCTTGAGGAGCTAGAAGAGAAGTCTCCCTCTCCACCTCCTGCAGAACCTGTTTCACTACCACAAGAACCACCAAAGGTTAGTTAAGATTCATGTCTTTGCTTCTGGGTGCAAATTTGGGTTTGAACTTAGCCTTTTTGACTGGCCAAACTGGTACCTCTTTTCAGCATCATGCTGTATGAACAGTTAGACTTAAACCTTGAACTTGTGAAAATGTGAAGTTTCACTCAAAAAGGAAAGAAGGTTAAAGTGCTGCTGAAGTCACTATTGTAAATAGAATGCTTTTCTTGTAAAGTGTGCGTGTGGTTTTCTGCATGTATAAAACTTTTTAAACATGGAGTTAATTTATTTTAAGAAAATACCTCAAGCTACCACCACCAAAAATCTCATACAATGGGAACCACTGTACTTCCTTGAGAAAACCCATAATGCATTGACACTTGCAAGATTGCTGGCAGTATACATTCAGAATCGATATGAGGTCATTGAAAGGGGTCTTATAAGAAAAATGGGGACAGACTTTTTAGTAGGGCCTGTTGCGATAGGACGAAGGGTAATGGTTCTAAACTAAAAGAGGGTAAATTCAGACTAGGTATAAGGAAGGAATTTTTTACAGTGAGGGTGGTGAAACACTGGCCCAGGTTGCCCAGAAAGGTGGTGGGTGCCCCATCCCTGGAGACATTCCAGGCCAGGCTGGACGGGGCTCTGAGCAACCTGATCTGGTTGAAGATATCCCTGCTCATTGCAGGGGTTTGGACTAGGTGAGCTTTAAATGTCCCTTCCAGCCCAAAGTATTTTATGATTCCGTGAATTACCATCTCCCTTAGAGGCAGGATGCCTAATCTTAAAAACCATCATGCAACCCATGTATCATCTGATGTAGTTACACCTAGGTAGTTTGAAAGAGATGGGAGGAACCGGTGAAAGCTGGAGAGGGGTCATTTTCTAGCTCCAGCATGTGTCCCCTATCTTTTTTTTCAATCCTTTTCCTCTTCATTTTTACTTCTGACTTCTGGCATCCACTTTCTTTCTTTGTGTAGAAGACACATAACGCTACAGGGTTTGCAGTCCGTGGTTTGGTTACATCATGGAAAGCAGTAATCTGGGGATGCTGAGGGAACCAGGCTCACTCAAGAAGTGACAGTGGGTACGGTACATACTTGCTCCACACTGTTGGAGTCCCCAGACAGCTAGAACTGCAAATCTTTGTGTATCTTTGTTGTAATGCTTGCGCAACAATTATTTAATAGTTCAATGTGAACCAAAAGTGTATTTTCAGCAGATGAGTTTCCCTGTAGGAAAATCAGTGGTTTGCGATGATTAGTAGTGTAGGTGTGTTGCCTTTCCTGCAGGCTTTCTCTTGGGCTTCAGTGACCAGTAAAAACCTGCCTCCTAGTGGTACTGTTTCTTCCTCTGGAATTCCACCCCATGTTAAAGCACCAGTCTCACAGGTAACCCATCTGTGAACACTTTGGATTGTCTCATTACTTCTGCAAACTGCTTCAGTTCTTAAACTAACAGAGCAATTTGTTTGACTTAAAATTGCACAGATTAATTGTGTCTTAAATGTTAATGCACTCACCTTGTTGCAAGCAAAGGCACGTACATGTAACAGGTGTAACTTTGGATGATTGTGACGTTAAAATCTGTTCATGTGGAAACAAGTAATCACTGCTGAACTTTTTTTGATCTATCTTAATGGGACATGGTTTTGTTTACACGGAGAAAAAAAAAAAGGAGGAAAAAACCCCTCCTCACAAAATGGTAGTTTTCTAAACTGTGTTCGACGGGGGTATTTCATTGCCAGAAGTGCGCCAGCAGTGAAAAACGATAGCACCATTTCCAAGAAGGTGCAAGATGGTCTTGTAATGCAAATGTCTACCGAAATACACTGGATTTCATGATCGGTTTATAATTAACTTGTCATAGAACCCTGTACCAACTTATGACTGTGTGAGGAATGGAAGGATTCATATTTCCTTGCCAAGACAATGCTGTCTTCCCATTCCTAGGTTGGTTGGGGGAGGAGGAGAAAAAGGAAAGAAGGTCTGACTGGGTGATTGCTGATGTCATGCACATGCCAAGCTGGTGTGAGATGGTCCGAGACTCTCAGTTCAGCTGCCTCCATGTTATAAAAATCCTTAAAATAAAAATTTGTGCTTTAATCTCTTCTACTGATGCTGCACACCAAAGCACTGCGTGTTGGAGTAGCTCATGTCCAACCTGTTTTAAAAGACCTCAGTAGAGCAGCAGGGTTACTGCATCTGTTGGGTTTGCACTGATATTTTTCTCAATTTTTTACTGACAGAGAAGAGCCTGTCTAGGATTGCCCTTCAACCAAATGCAGGTTAAAAAAAGAAAACAGAGAAAAATATAAAGGGAGGGGAAAAAAAGAAAAAATACCCCTTGTGTGGTGTTACTTCTGGTTTGTCAGGGCTGTCATGGAAATCAAATCATGGCTGTGTAACGAGTTGGGAAGCCTGTCTGTCTTCATCAGCTTCAAGAGGGCTTTGAACATTGAGGTAGTATTTAAGCAGTAAATGCTGTGGTTTTTCTAGTACAGAATAGATTTTCCTTATGCAAAACCAAAATTGTTTTTCTAGTTATGATTGATTTGCAGAAGAGAGGGTTGATTTTTGTAATATGACAGCAAGAATCATTTAAAATTACCTGTATAGGAGAGCAGAATATAGCTTAGAGGCATCCACTTAAAACTCTTTTGCATTGCCTATACAGCTTGTCATGCTTTCTGCCTTTTCAATTACTTTTGCTGTGACCGTGTTTAAGTAATTCTGCATGGAAGTTTCTGAATGATTCTTAAGTGGCAAGAATTTAAAGTCTTGGCTCTTCTGGAGACAGAATTAGTCAGTTCTCAGCTCATCTTCTTGCACGCTTCTCAGACATGGCATACAGAAAACTGGTAGAAAAGGCACGTGAACAATTTCTACAAGGGGTCACAAATCAGCAGCAGCTTTTTCCTCTTCTGGATCCATTGATGTCAGGTACTGTGCATGTAAATGAGGACAGTAGGTGGCCCCAATGGATGGGTGGCTCCTTTGGGATGCTGTTCTAGCCAGCATCTGTGATGTTAAAAGGCTGCTGTTAACTGTCCTTCTCATTCCTTTCTCCACATCACTCCCAATTTTTCCCCCACCTTTTATCAAGTTAAAAATATAGCCTCTGTAAGTACTAACTCAGCACTACTCTAAGGATGTGCACATACTGCTTTGGTTAGAAACCAGTTCTGTTCCTGTTTTGGTACAGCTATGGAGTTAAACAAGTCAGTGTTTCTTGCCCTTTTTCTTCTTAGAAATCAACAGGGACGGAAGAACTGAGTACTTAACCCTGATAGCAATAAGTATCTAAGAAATGGAGGTCTGAATGTACCGAGTTTCTCTTTAGAGGTATAATTTATAATGCAGTAAAGATATGTGAGTAAAAGATGGCAGGGGAGCTCCAGTGACCCATGAGGTGATATGACGAAAAGAGATTCAACAGGAAGGCTGACTCTTCTAGCTGATTCTTGGAATTAAAAAACTGATCCTAGCAATGCTGGAAGGACAAGCTAATGCCTAGCTGGGTAGAGCATGAGCAATAGGAGGGCTGAAACCTTTATTTGGTACGTAATACCTGCATATTTCCTGTAAAGTAGTCTTTTTACCCCAGTGAGGTAGTCTGGCTGGAACCGTCACTTGTCCTGAGTCCTCAAAGGAAAATAAGGGAGGTGTTTCACATAAGCCACTTCTCCACTGCAGTCTGGGCCTATAGCTGTTCTCCTTGTGTTTAGTGTTCCTCAGAAGTTAGTGTTCTTCTTTCTGCTCCTAAGGATAATTTTGTTTTTCCAAGTTAAGAACCCAGCACAGCAGCAGCTGCTGGACTATTGTACAGAAAATGGAATTTAAAACATGGTGGAAATTGCTTAAGTAACGAACAGGCTGTGTAGAAATATTTTTGATTGTTCTGTCTCTTTTTCCCCAAATTATCTTTAAAAGCATTTTTTGCTTGCAAAAATTGGAATAGATGTTTTAGTTCCTGCGAATTTGAAGGATGTCCTTTGAGCATCATGGTCTTGACATCAGGAAAGTTGAAGACTCCCCTCAGCAGGTAGTCTATAGAAACTGTCATTTCAGGGGGCTTTATTGTATCGGAAATACTTATTACACTTCAGAAGGCTTTTGTTTTGTTCTCCTCTTTCTTTGTGGTAGTTTCCCTGTAGTTGTTCTGCAGTGGAGGAAAAGAATCCTTCAGAGACTTGGAGAGATCTCTTTGTGTTCATCTCACACAGCCTCTTAATGTGTGAAGTCTGATCTTGGCATGAGGAAGCTTCCGTTGAATGATGCGGGCTTTTTAGTCAGATTGAGGAATTCTTGAGTTCCAGGGTGTTGGGGTCTCAACACCCGGTCCAACATGGAAGATTCACCTTAGCTGTGTCTCGGGGATATGTTCTGATTGAGAGATGTTTGCTTTGAACACTGCAGTCCTGGATTGGTACAGAGGAATTTATAGAGGTAAAAAAATGACAACATATTCCCAGCCATATTGACATGGATATATCTCTTCTGGAGTTAGTTTTGTGCATGCCACTTATCTGTGTTTTGTGTTGTGGGTTGGGTTTTTTTTTGGTTTGGTGAGTTTTAGGGTTTTTTGTTTTGTTTTTTTACTGGCCAGTGTTTAATAATGCATATTCTCCTCCTGTTTTAGCCAAGAGTTGAAACTAAACCTGAAGCTCAGTCTCAGCCTCCTCGGGTACGTGAACAGCGACCCAGGGAAAGACCGGGTTTTCCACCTCGAGGACCTCGACCAGGTAACGTGGATCAGCATGTGTGTGTCTGTTTGGGACTAGTTAATGAGAAGTGTCTCCTTGATGGATCTTGCCCATACCTGTATTGTATTTGGCTGACAATGAACTGTCTGTTCCTGCTGTCTTCAACTAGAAATGAGGGAATGTGATCAGAAGTCCAAGCTGGTGATGAGTTCTTGCAAAGCTCAAGGCATTATTTCCAAGCTTCTGTTTTGTTGGAATGTTTTTTTTCATAGTCAGGCTACTAGCTTATGTGCTTGAGTACCTTTCACGTGGCTTGATGCAGTTCTGAAACAGGTCTGTAAATGTGGTGGTTTTTTTCCATGTCCTCTGATTTTGCTGAACCTTTGAAGGGTTAAATGCCTGTTGTTGCTCTTTGTTTTAGAAGAAAACCTTCACAACGTGTCAGCTGATAATTTTATACATATTTTTTCATCTTGTGTAATTGTCAAAAATGCTGTTCTCCATTCGTCTGCCTCATATTTGTCTTAGTTTATAAGCAGGCAGCTCTTTTTATTTTCTTACTCATACCAAGTATTCAAGTCTGTAGGATGGTCTGGCTAGAAAACATGCACGTTTCCTGACAGCCATCACAAGTGGTGTTATGATGTCAAAGTCTTCTGAGTTGCATTCCTCAGTCCAGCCTGATCACTTGGCAAGCCTCTGTGCAGTTGGACAAAACCTATCTAGTCAAAGGCCCAGAATTACAGGTTGTTTATGACTTCATCATCTTCCCTAAGCATGAAATGAAATCACGAGTTGTAAGGGGGAAGTGATGTTTGTGACTATCCTGAAGCGCTAGTGTAAAGCTGGCAGGGTTTTGGCAAAGCGCTGCCTGCAGAAGTGGTTAAGCCTCAGTGACTGTAAGCCTCTGCACCAGCTTTAGCTAAAATTGGCTGTAATTACGGTTTTCAGTAAGTGTATGCCAAACTGCAGTACAGACTGGGCTTAAAAGTACTTTTTTTCTTTTTGCTTGGATAATGCAAATATATCTTCACTTGGGGCAACACCGAAACTGAAAGGATTTAAGAACCATGACATCTGTTAGCAGTTAACATTTCTTGGGTTTTTTTTAATGTCATCTGTAGCAGGGAGCAAAAGCTACAACTTGTGGTTAAATGAAGTTGCAAATCTTCATTTCTGCTACTCTTGGATACAGGTGCAGCAAAACTGTAGTGCAAGTCCTACAGAGAGCATGTAACAGCGCCCGAGTGTTTGCATTCTGATCTTATGCTGGGAGGTACCAGGGGCAGGGGAGAAAAAGCTGAAATCTCAGTTGACCAAATGTTAGAACTTCAGCCCTATAGTCTTATTTTCAAAGGAAGTCAGCGAGCCATTTTATTTGTTTAAGGAAAGCTTTCAAACACGCTAGCAAGCTTGTTGTAAATGGGCTTGTGGGGGAAGCCGAGGAGAGAAAGAGGCACATACCTACGCTGTAATACTTCGGGTACAGAAGGGGTAACAGTGTGCTGCTGTCACACTGCAAGGCAAGGGACGATTTAGTAGGGAAATACAGGGGAAGATTTTATTTCATGTGCTGCTAAACATACTTTGGTTGAGCTAGAGAGAACATGAGGAGCTCTCCTGTATTTGGAACAGAATGGTGGAATATTAAAGCCAGAAGGGGTGACTGGCAAACACTGTTTTTAATGTGAGTGCCCAAGTAAGGATAGTGGTGTTGTGCTAAAGAATTAATGAGATGACCTAAATCCAAATCTTTGAAAAAGTATGTTGTAATAGGTGGCGAGTTCCTCTTCAGTATCATGATTTAAGATATAACAGGAACCTCTTACACAAACTTACCTGATATGCCAGATGTTTCAGTTAACATGGATTTATTTAACCTAACCATGGAAAATGAATGAATAGAAAACAAATACATTGTGGTATTACAGAAAAAATGTGATAGAGATGTGCTCGTAGGTGACAAAATTGTCAGGACTATGTGAAGAGGAAGATAGTATCCTCCACCCTGTGTCACCCATGGTGAATATAAGCCCAAGGGCTGAAGGTACAGAATTGTTTGAGTGACTATTCTCAGTGCTGTTTGTAGATGCATTCATCAGAGTCTACACGCATGTTGTAACCTCAGTGGCTCTACCTTCTTCTTTCTGTTGATGGCAGGGAGAGGGGACATGGAGCAGAATGAGTCAGATAATCGCCGAATAATTCGCTATCCAGACAGCCACCAGCTCTTTGTTGGGAACTTGCCACATGACATTGATGAGAGTGAACTGAAAGAGTTCTTTATGAGTAAGTAACAATTTCAGCTGCAGAGACTAAAAGGAAAAACTCTAAAAGGAAAAGTCACATAACATTCACTTAGGGCCACACGGGGGAATTTCTACATGATGGAACTCTACAGGTGTTGTCTGGAACAAGCAGAGCAGTGGTAGAGCTGGCACTGTGGTTTTTGATGACATGGCTTTTCCTTTATGTTTTCCCAGGCTTTGGAAATGTGGTAGAACTCCGCATAAATACTAAAGGAGTGGGAGGAAAACTGCCGAATTTTGGTTTCGTGGTATTTGATGATTCTGAGCCAGTCCAGCGAATTTTAGTTGCAAAAGTAAGTATTGGCATTGATTAGATATCACAAGATGGATTGAATGCCTTAACCCCGAGGAGTGTGGGCTGTCCCCATTTGTGTTGCTGTTGTTCCTGGCATTCATTCAGGGACGACAGTTGTCAGAAAAAGATCATTTTGGCTTAGATTAGCTGTGCCAGCATTCCTCAAACTGCATCGTAGGGAATTCAGGATTTTTAGCTCTGCACATAGACACTGCATGGATCTCAACGCTTACTTTTAGAGATCCTTTTAAGCTGAAAGCCAGGTATGTGACATTTTGAAGGCCATTGCCTAGATCTTTGAATTGTACATCCTGGGGCAAGAAAAAGAAGCGAGGTTAGTTGTTGTTGTGACATGAGGAATTGGGAGAGGAGAAAACAGCAGTTTTCATTTCTAGTATGTGGGAGCAAGACCTGGTAGAGCAGTTCTTCAGGAACATGAGCCCTGAAGTGAAGAGTCTAAAGACAACCCCTGCCCTTACTTGAGAAAGAGATTTTAATTCCTTGCATGTCGAATGAATTTTAAAATGCTGTTCCATTTACTGTAGACTTCTAGGGCTGAGGTTGTGTGTTGCAGGGAACCCTTAACACTTAATTTTTGTCTTTGGCATGTAAGTGAAGGTAGACTGTAGCATGCAGCAAATGCAGTGTTTTCATATGCCTTGTGTAAACGATCTTTGTGAAATGGTGACTAACATGTGCCTTGAAAACTTTTCCCTATAAGCCTATTATGTTCCGGGGTGAGGTGCGCTTGAACGTGGAAGAGAAAAAAACAAGAGCTGCTCGTGAAAGAGAGACCCGAGGTGGAGGCGATGATCGTAGGGATATTCGGCGCAATGATAGAGGCCCCGGGGGTCCCCGTGGAATAGTGGGTGGTGGCATGATGCGAGACCGTGACGGAAGAGGACCCCCTCCAAGAGGTGGCATGGCACAGAAACTTGGCTCTGGACGAGGAACCGGGCAAATGGAAGGCCGTTTCAGCGGACAGCGTCGCTGAAATTTCCACTGTGGGCAGACAGTCGTGGCAGTGGTACATTATCCATCGTGTTTGCATTCTTGTTAATTTCTTTTGGCTTTGGAATGTGACACAGCCCTTCTGATCATTTCTTTGATGTGAAAGCATCCTTTGGTTTCCAGTTTAAATTGAGGTGGACATTCTTTCCCCAGTTTCACAACAGGAGTCACACTGTTAACTTATAAATGTAGACTTGGAGAATTGAGGACTGGGAAAAAAAAAAAAAAAGACCGGTTAACTATCTGCAACAAAAGTGAACTTAAGGACATGCCCAATATAATTCAGGTCCTTTCAGTCAAAAACCCTCTGCTGCACATTTTGTTTAAGTGTTACTGTTTCTGCCTGTTACTGTTGGAAACACAGATAGTGCAATTGGTGCAATCGAAGAAGCTTGCCTCTTTTTTTTCCTTCTTAGAACACTCTGCTCGAAACAAACTCGTGTTTACGCACTCATCAAAATGCACTAATGGGTACTCTGAACTCATTTATATTGACATCTGCAGGAGGCATCGGAGGAAAAAAAACCTTCATCCTCTTATTCAGACAGAATAGCTTGTGAAACGATGCGGGCATCTGATCTGCTTGCTGTGACCAACATATGTACACACACAAACCTTAATAAGACTACAAGTTTCTTCCAGAAGGAACCCATTTAGCTGTAAACTATACAGAATCCAGAGTTTCAAAGTCATAGTCCTGAGTACGCACCAAGTTTGATAGCTGACGTGAGATTTTTCTATCTGCCCCTCTTCAGTACACTGATGGCTGCTCAACACGCTCCTCCTTACCCTTCCCTTTTCCCCTTCGATAAGCACTGTACAGTGAAATTTGTCTTGACTGTATTTGAGTTCTCTGGTAATGTAATAAGCATGATGGTGCCTTCTATGAATACATCATTCCAGTCTCGCTGGTGATTTTGTACAGTATAGTGTATGAATTACTGTGCTGCAAAGCCAATCGGCTGCAAAGCATTTAAAGGAAATCATTGAAAAATTGTATTAAAAAAAATTGCAGTATCTTTCAATCAGTAAACATTGCTAAAATTATCATCCCCCTTGCTCTTCAATTAACAAGTTTGCCTGGTTTTTTGCAGAGGGGGGGAAGGGAGGAAGAAGGCATCCAAGTAGTCTCCAGGTTGTCTCTTCTGTTTAATCAAAGAAAATGGAGTTGAAATCTCTCCTGAGTGTGAATTTCAGAAGTCAGCCAAGAAGGTTGAATGCTTTTGGCCAGCTCATAATCGGTAGAACTGAGCATCCTTTGTGAGGGTGAGCTTGTCAAAGGAGGATACTGCAATTTTCAGAGAACGAAATAGCAGCTCTGAAGTATTTGCATTTTCCAGTTGTGCTTTTCTAAAAACTCTTCCTCATTTTGCACATAACTCTCAGCTGAAGTTGTTGACACTTCTGTGGCTCCGAAGTAAAGGATAGAAAGGAGACATCCTCTTCTTCGGTGTGATGTGTGGGTTTTCCCAGCAGAGAGGTCCGTTTCTGGATGACGTTCTGGAGCACATTCCCATAACCGCGGCTGCAGCAGACGGGACGTTTTGGCTTGATGCCAGGGCATGCAGCAAGCGCCTGGCCCTGAGGTGTTGGGAGTAAAGGAAGGGGGTGTGTTTGTATGTACGTCTGTGTGAAAGCGTGACCACTTGAAGCTGCTTCTAAGCATGGAAGACCTCAAATAAAATAATTGCAATTTCAAGTAAAAGCAGATAGGGCATCATAGCAATCTGTCTCTGGGTTATGCAATCATTTACTGTTTGCGAGTACATCGGGAGATTTTGCACGTGTTTTTCTGATACGTTAGGCAAAGTCAAGTGGCATCTGTCTGTTTTCTCCCAGGCTCGAGGTCTTCTGTGTTTGATGGTAAGTCTTGCACTATTTTCATACACGTTTTTTCCAGGGCACATTTTTTCCAGTTTCTGTTTTCATATTTCAGGTTTTTGTTCAAAGTCTTGCATTTTCAGCTGTTACCTGGAAATCTGTAGTACTTGAACTGCTCACCACACCACGACCCCATTTAGGTTTGGACAAATTGCTGTCATCAGTTAGCAGTTTGACACCAGTGTGTTTTGTGTAGCCCTTTTTTTTTTTTTTTTTTCCCCCTTTTGTAGTGCTGTGGTGTTTTGCTGCCACCTGATCCATTTGTATGGCAAATGGCACTGGGAATAATGTCAACAACAAAAACCAGAGTATTAAAAAGAGCTACTGAGCCATTCTGCTTTCTGGCTTGCTTCTTAAGTGATGTGAAAAACCATTGGAACGTCATCCGGAGAAGTTTACATGGTGATAGCTCACCTGCTGTACTGTGGACTCCTTCCATGTTCTCGACCCTCTGGATAATAAATGTACCTCTTGGGGCAAAGGAAGAGATTCACTGACCATTACTGTTAGTTGCTGATTTGTGGCTGGTGGGAGTGTTTTGTCGTTACAGTTCTATTTCAATACACTTGGCTGACCATCTTGGCTTTAGTAGGTATACAAGACAGTGGATTACCATCTTTATTGCTGTAACATTGCAAGCATTACATGCTAGTAGATTCTAGTTTAATTGTTGCAGGTGGAAAGTATTTTTCCTTTTAAGTTTCCATTCTGAATGTGTTTTGACTAAACATACCAATAAACTACTGATGTCTGCAGCATTTATCCATGTCCCTCATTCTCTTGAATGCAGGTTGCTGTAGAGCACTGGTTCAGCCCTTGCTATATAGAAAATTTTTTTTGAAGAAAATTGCTGCTGGCTTGTCATGACGGTGGGAAGCCATAGTAGCGCAGTGTCACATACTGAAGTGTCATATATTTCAAGTGTTTGACACATGTCGACGAGCAGTGGTTTGTTGTGGCTGTATAAATTGATTTCCTGGGACACTGGCTTAAAAAAACACAGAGTTGGCAAGCCTGCCAGTGGCTGGAATGGAGCAAGGTGAAAAATCCATATGCATGCCATATGTGAGAGCTGGTGGGCTTTGAGCGGAGAAACAATTGAGGAAAGGTAAGGGGGCAGCTGAAAGATGTCAGCAGTGGCACGTTCAGTGCTGTGGTGGCCTCGACTGTTCCACTGGTAGTAACCACATGCAGACACAGCCTGCACTAAGGTGCCATTAGACAGGTGGCTGTGATTTTAGAAAGGCCTTCGCAGTCACAGCAATTGCTGGGATGTTTGCATTTCCTGTGGAGAAAATACTACAACTTTGACAAGAGAATTTCTTGGACATGATGGAAGACAGCCAGCTGCCTGATAAACCTTGGGAAAACTCCGCTTGGGGTGCGTGGATAAAGTCTGGCTTCTTTTAAAGGGGAGAAAAACAGGTTGGGACCTTAGTGTACCTGTCGTGCAAGTTCTGATTGGTGTCGCTTGAGCTGAGGCAGTCATGGTGCTTCTGACGCTGTCTGTGCAGCACCTCCTGTTCCCTCCAACAGCTGGGAACAGGGTGAAGTACAGCGCGTGTGTGTGCGTGCGTTGTTTTGCATGTCTGGGCATTAAAGTTGAGAACAGCTTTTGCAGATGCTGACATGATGCTCTCCTATGCTGCCTTATTTCTGTGCAGTTTTAATTGCAGCACCACTGGGGTCACATGAAATGCAACTCTGCCCTCCCTCTCCATATGGGTCCCCTTCCGTGGGGGTAGCAGTTCCCGCACCGGGGGCACTCGGGATAGCCTCTCACAAGACTTTACCAAGTGCTGCTGTGGGGGAGGAAGGAGGGGGACACACAGGTGTGGCAGCGGCCAGGACCGCGGGGGGGGCCCGGGGAGGTGTCCCCCTGCCAGCGAGGCTCGGCTATGTCCCGAGGAGGCGGCCCACGCGGCGTGAAACGGGTGGCTGTGGGCGGGCACGGGCTTGCGGGGAGAGCGAACACGGAACATAGTAGCGCCGTCCGGAGCCAACAGGGGGCGCCAGAAGCAGTGGGGGCGCTAAACTGGGGTCTTGCAACCAGCAGGGGCGGCAGCTGCAGCGGCGGGGCAGACGCCAGGGGACCGGCTGCCCCCGTTCTTCCTCCGGGCCCACCGAAACTGGTTCCCGCGGTCCAGTACAGGCGTCGAGGAGCAACGGGCTGTGCTGGAGCGTCGGCCCGGGAGCATCGGGGAAGTAGGCCGCGGCCTGCGGTACCGTCCCGGGATCGCAGGGGGGCGCTGCGGTGATAGGTGGCAGCCGCCAGGAGGCGTTACCGCACAAGCGCGGGGCGGCGGGAGGCTCTGCCTGCCCCGCCGGGCTGCAGCCTCGGGGCGGCCGGGACCAGGGACATGCACGGTAACTGCCTGGGGACGGATTCTACAGCGCGGGTCAGAACCGGGGGGTGCCCGTAGGGGCAGCGCTGACCGGGTCTGCGCCCAGGACTGCCTGGTTGGGGGAACCGCCACCGCCGGGCGCGGGCCGGGCATCTGGGGGCTTGCAGGAGTACAGCCAGGTCTTTTTTTTTTTCTGCCTAGCAAGACCATGCGTACAGGGAGGCTGTTGGGCGCCGGCGCGGGAGAGCTGGGAGCACTTTCTGGCTCCCAGCGGTGAGGACGAGAGCTGCCCGCAGGCCCGTGTAGCTCCGTCTGTGGCTCCTGGGCTGGGCTCTCAGCCGGGCGAGGCCACCGGCTGCCCTCCCTGGGCTGTGCCAGCAGCCCAGCTGGTCCCTCAGGGCTGGTGCCTCTCCAGGGGCCCACGCACGTGTCACCCGACGGAGGGAGCAGAGGGTGACCCCGAGCTGTGGCTGTGTGTACGCCAGTGCTTTTTGAAAAGCTGTTTCTGTTTGCTCAGACCTATTTTGGGAGAACCTGTGCTTGGAGAGCTGACAGCCAGAGCTGTGGTGAGGATGGGAGTCCCCCAGTTGCAGCCAACCAACTGCCCCTACAAAACTGGGAACACCTGGGGAAAGGCTTCCTGAGTGGCTGTGTCTCCCAAGGAGCATTAGGGACGGCTGAGCCTCATTACTGGGAAGCCTTATGTGGGTGGCCATTCTTCACACAGCTCAGTTCCTTCCTCTGGGCTGTGCAAATGGAGGCAAAGTTGCTGTGGGAGGACCAAACTGCATGTCAGGCTGGGAAGGGGGTGGTGGGGGCTGAGGGGGGCAGGTGGCGACCTGCAGCCAGGGCAGGGGGAAGGAAAGGAGGCAAAGTCCCTACTCTGCATCTTCTTCCTCACAAGGGGCTTTTTCAGCACAGACAGCAGAGCACGGGAGTAGCTGAGCCAACTTGTTCCAGTTTTATGTAATTTTGGGTCCAGCTTGTTGAAGCTCCAGCTCTTGCATGGCAGTTCTCACTTCTTACAGCTCCAGCTGATGGATATTCAGCTTTGTTTCAGCTCCATCTTGTTCCAGCTCTGTACAGCAGCTCTGGTGACAAGATGTACCTGCTACTCACAGTTCCAGGTATTTGAAGCTCCAAGTTATTTCAGCTCTGTCTTCTTGAAGATCTACATTGCAGCTCAGCTACTGCACAGTTGGGATGAGAGATGCTGCTGCTTGTCACAGTTCTGAGCAATGGACACTCAGGCTTGTTTCAAGTAATTTCAGCTCCAGCTCTAAGCAACAGCTCCAGCTTGTTCCAACTCTGCATGATGGACACTCCAGCTCCAATAATGTGAAGCTCCACAATATTTGAGCTTCTGCTTCTTACAGCTCTAGCTGACAGATGCTCAGCCTTGTTTCCCTTGCAGGGCCAGCTCCTTCCAGGTCCACTTTCTAGAAGCTCCACATGTGGCTACTGGATGCTGAGAGATGTTACTGCTCCAGTGATTTCAGCTTCTGCTTCTTCCAGCTTCGGTTGTCAGGTGCTTCAACTTGAGCTCATACATGCTCTACCTGCTGGATATTCTGACTTGTTAATTGATGCTCCTTCTTGTTACAAGCTAACTGAAGCTCCAGCTATCTTGGCTTTTGGCCAGGTCATAAATCAATCACTGTCATCTCTTCAGTATGAACTTTCAGAATTGTATATTGAATAAATATTGACTAATGATTCAATAACTAGTCTGGTGGATGTATACTCCTTGAATAAGAGGAGGGGGAGAAAAATCACTTTTTGTGCCAGAAACTAAGTCGAATGCTTAAATCAGCCTGGTGTACGCCAGCATCCCAAGCTTTGGAGACCAATGCAACTGGACCTCCACCTCCAGTGGGGGTCCACACACCTGCCCTCCACCCTCCCTACCCACCCAGTCCCCACCTCCATCCCACCACCCCCCCGCTCTGTCTCCCACCCACCCAAAGTCCCTCCTAAGCCTCTGTTTTGGGGGCTGAAAATGGATGACTCAGATTCTGTTTCCAAGTCCCCAAAACACAGCACTTAGCTTTGTTCTGAGGCCTAGAAGAACCACAGGACTCAGCCTGCATTTTCAAGCACTGAAGTGCTTCAGGTAAGACCACAAGTGGTCTTTCTCTGAGCTTCAGAAATGCAGTGCTCACCATCTGGCTTTGAATCCCAAAACCACAGCACTTAGTCTCCATTTTCCAGCCTGGAAAATGAAGGACTTAGGTTATTTTCTGAGCTGTGAAAACACAGGACTTAGTCTAAATTTTCAAATGCTGAAAACACAGGACTTAGTCTTTTTCTGAGCTTCACAAAAGGAGGACTCTGCCTTCAGGACCCAAAACCAGTCTTTCCCCCCCTGAGCTTGTTTGCAAGACCTAAAAACACAGCACTTAGTCTCTGTTTTCCGAAGGTGAAAACACAAGACTCAGACTCTATTTTTAGGCCGCAAAACACAGCACCTGGTCTCCATTTGGGTGGTTGAAACCCAGCACTGAAACTCCTTTTTCAGACCCCATGTGTGGTGTGATGGGGGGTGGTCAGGGAATATAGCCCACCCACAGCCCAGGGCCGCTGCATGCAGCTTTGGGGAGTGCTTGGGAACCGGGGTGGGGGCAGCCTCCCTGCAGTGAGGGTCCAGCCCCGTGACTCCGGGGGGCAGCACCAGCACACGCGGGGAACACGTTACTCTGCTTTAGTTCACCAGCACCACCGGCCCCGTACCCCAAACTGCCCCCGGGGCACAGCAGCCGCAGCGCCCTCTGTGGGGAGCCTTGCCCAGGCACCCCGGGGGCACAGCCCGGCCGGGCAAGGAAGGCTACAAGCCCCTCCCTGCCAGGGGAACGGCTGGCCCCCCGAACTCTTCCAGGGGAACCCCCTCTCCACCTCCATGAACTCCACGGGAACACACACGCACATCCCCTAACTTCGCCAAGGGAGCCGCCTCTCCACCGCCCCTCAAAATTCCTCCAAGTGAAACCCGCGGGGGGCAGCAGCCGAGACCCGTCCGGCACCGCAGGAGCCCCGCGGCCGCCGCTGCCCGAGCCGCGCTGGGGTGGGGCTGCCCTGCTCCCCCCCGGCCGGACACGGGCCCGGCCCCGAAACTGCCCGGCTGGCCCGGGGCAGCGCTCGGCCCGGGGCCGCCCCTGTCCCCAGAAGCAGAGCAGGGAAGAGCAGAACCCGAACCGGCCCGCGGGACAAGGGTTCCCATACGCCGACCCATATGCCGCCGCTGCCGTCGCCGCTGCTTTTCTGGCCCCGCGCAGGCGCTCCGGCCCCGGCCCCGGCCCCGCCCCGGTATCGGCCCCGCTCTGGCCCCGCCCCCCCCGGCCGCGCCGCCGGGGATCCCCGCCCGTCCCGTTCGGGCGCCCCCACCCCCCTGGGCGCAGGGAAGGGCTCGGGGTGCTGCGTCTCCATCGCCGGGGCTGTGTAGCGAAACCGGGGCCCGACCTCGCAGGACGCCGGTCGCTGCCCTCGGCCAGGTCCATCCTCTCCTGCCCCGCGAAAGGTGCGAGGCTGCGCTCCCACCGCTCACCTCCCCGGGGACCCCAAATGCACGCTGTCACCGCCGGCTGCTGCCCGGACCCTCGTCAGGGAAGCAGCCGGCCCAGGGCCCCAAAATTTCACCTGCAGGCCCCACTGGGCAGCTGGGGAGACCCCTGGTCCAAAGGGAAGGGTCCCACCAGCCCATCCCGGCGGTGCAGCTGCCCACGGGGCAGGGAGACGCCCCCTCAGCTCTTCCGTGGCCAGGAGACACGCACCGAGGGGAGAGCCTGGGGGGGGGTCTCCCGGAGCAGCCTCAGCTCCCGCAGCCACAGCTGCTGCCCACCCATCACCGGGCACAGCACCACCCCCAGTGTCCTCGGGGAAAACCGGGGAGACAAAACAAACCAACCAAACAAAACAAAACCAAAACCACACCAAACCTGCCAGAAGTCCTTGAGGAAGTATCCAGAGGAAAATGCATCTTGGGCAGACCTGAGCAAGCTCAGCCACCCCAGGGGTGTTCACTCATTCATTTGTGCTAAATACTGTCCTGGGACAAGCCAGGTACCTCTGAAATGACACATCCCAGCCCTGCCATCTGCAGAGCTATGAGAACATTGCCCTTCCTACCCACTGTCAGGTCCCAAACTCACTGGCCACACCAGCAAACCCACCCTGAGCACCAGAAGCTCAGGGGCTACAGAGCTGCAGGCTCTTCTGGCAGCATTAGGATAAGAACAGTGACAGGTTTTTCTCTCCTGCCTGGGGAACAGAGTGGCAGCTGAGCACAAGCCTTGGAGAAAGCCACACAAGGAGGTGTCCTCCCAAGGTGGGCCTATGCTGCCGGGGCAGGAACCACCGCAGGGTGGTCAGACCACCACTGTGGGTGCCTGGCACCCAGCCCATATGTGCAGAATGCTGGCATCGCCCCTGGCATTCAGCCGCTGAAGTCTTCAAATGGGGATCCCCAAGAGTCCAGCACTGCAGAAAGTGCAACAGAAACCAAAGCAGCCATCACACTAGCACTAACAAAGCAAGAAAGACAACCAAACCCAAACCAAAATAAACGCACTGTAAAGGAAAATACAAACCTCTCTGGAAAGGCAGAGAACAAAAAAACATGTCAGGTTTGGCCCCATGGAATGGCCGACTCCCCGCAACCCAGGCTGCACCAGTTACCCCAGCCCCAAAGACACCCCATGGCTACCTCCATGGTGAGACCAGCGTGGCAGGGCCACCTGCAAGTGGCCTTCTGCAAGGGGCACTGGGAGGGAGGGGAAGGCAGGGTACCTGGCAGTGAGGAGGCATGGGAGGCATTGCCTCAGCAGAGAACGGTTATGATCTAGGCAACAACTTCCTCCCAAAAGATTCTCCATGAAAAAATGAAAGTAAAACTGACAGTAGCAATCTGTTCCCTCAGGAGATGAGGAGGCTAAAGTGCTGCCTCAGTGCCATGAGCAAACACGACCTGGTCCTGGGCAGTAAAGCCCAGCACAACTCCATGTCGTGTTTGCTCAATCTGCAGGGATCTCTCTCACTTGGGTGTCCCTTGATGAACCAGCCTTCCCTGGAGCTCAGTGGAGAAAAAGAATCTCCCTTCCCAGGGAGCCACTGATGGGCTGCTGGAGGATGGGGAGCCACTCTGGGAGCAACACATCCCAGGCTCTACTGCATGGACACCACCTCCTGAGTGCCATGAGTGATCTGCACAGACGTTCCATGAAAACTGCCAGGGAAAACACAGCTTTTTGCCAGTTACCTTTCCCCCTTCAGGTTTTCCATTACAACCTTTAGAACAAAGTGTTTCCAGCCCAGGATCCTCCACGGCTCCATCATGTCACTGCAGGGAGCATAAGTTCACCAACTAGCCTGTGTGCTCTGGTACCTGCCATGCTCTTAGTATGTCTTGCATTGGCAGGAACCCACAAGGATCATCAAGTCCAACTCCTGTCCCTCCCTGTGACAACCCCACAGTTCGCACTGTATGTCTGAGGGCGTTGTCCAGTCTCTTCTTGAATACTGACAGGCTTGGGGCTGTGACATCTCCCTGGGAAGCCTATTCCAGTGCTCCACCACCCTCTGGGTGAAGAAACTTCCCTGCCCCGAACAGGCTGGCAGGGGGTAGGCTCTGGGCTTGAGTGCTAGGTCTGGCCAAGCTCAAACTTTCCCTCCCTAGAGGAAAAGGGACAGCGTCTTTGCCAGCTCCTCCTTGCCCATCAGGCAGCGGTTCCCTGCCTGCCTGCAGGGACTGGAGCAGGACACATACCTGTCCACTGGCAGCTGGGTCTGCGGGAGGCTATTAGTGATGGCCATGGAGTGAGAGAGAACAAGCAAAGACACTTCTTCCGTGGAGGAGCCTCAGAGAGTGGCATGCTGCATGATCAGCATCTGGACGTAAATAATGTTGAGGATTTCTGGCACCTGACTGGAAGGGACAAAAAGAGCCATTCTGTTCATGTTTTCCCCATCCTCCTACACAGCCCAGACACAGCTGTGCAGACAATGAGCAATTCCAGTTCCCCTAAAAGTTTCTCAAGATGCAGCCCAAAAGGTCACCCCGGCAGTTTGCAGTGAATCCCTTCTGCATGCAGAGTGCGCATCTGCCCTTTCCACCCAATCGACTCCATCAGTCTGATCTCCTGCATGAGGTACTCACCCTCCCTTCCAGATGAACCCAGCTCTCTGAGGATGCTTGCCTTTCCTCCAGCCTCTTCCTTTCTCCCACATGCAACTGCTTCCCTTGCAGGAGAGGACCTTCCCCTAAGCCTTCGAAGCTAGAAACTGCGATCAGGACAGACAAACAACGGGGTCACCGTTCTGTGAGAGTGCCTGGCTTCTTCTGATGGGGCTGGCCTCCAAACAGTGACACAGGCACTGTTTGTTCTCTCTCTTCACTGAGGTTGATGGCCATGCAGCCTAGGGGATACAGGATCACTGGTAACAGCCAAGCTCAGGAAAGACAACGCCAACATTGTACTATGCACCAAATACAGAGTAAAACTCAGGATGTAAGTGGAACTGGGAACCAATGAAGAAAGAGCAAGTAGGGGGATTTTGCTAGAAAATGTGTGAAAAAACTCAGCAGCACGAGGAGGACAAAACCCCCAGTGTCAACATCGTATTCCTCGTGGGGAAGGAACTGGGGTGCCAACAACTTGCTGAAGCCCCTGCACCTTCCTGTTCCGGAAGATGGTGCTGCCCTCCTTAGGACCAGGGGCAGGGAGGGCTGAGCAGCCTGGAAATGGAGAGCAACTGGGAAGTTTGGTGTCTCTGCTGCAACTGCCTCAGTCATGGGAACCAGCTGGGTTTGGCCTGGGAGTGTTACTGTCACTAGGCTGAGAAGTCCAGGATGTGGCTGCCTGCACTCAAATTGGACAAAGCCCTTGGCTGTCCACACCACATGTGCTTCTTCAGCCCACACCAACTACCTGCAGTGCACTGCAGCAGCTGAGATATAAGGTCCAGAGACAAAGGGAAAAAGTGTCTCTTTTACCTCTGTGAATAATCGTTCCTCCCCACATTTCTCCAGCAAGGTTAGCAGCCACTCACCAACTGCCTCAGAACACGTGGGTCTGGTGGACAGCATCCCACCCAGGAGAGCAGAAATGAAGTCAGTGTGGCCTGTGCTGGGCAGGGGGATGTATTTGCATCTCAGCAGTCTGTAGAGAAATCATAAACAGGAGATACCACATCGCAATTCTGGCTCTTCAAATAGCAGAGGAAACTCAGGCACATAATTAATGGGGCGGCCAGTCAGTCCTGGAGGGTGCAATTGTTTTACTATCCAGCAGCGCATACAGGGCTTTTGGTATTCTGTGTAGCTGAGAGATCTGGATGCGTCTCCCTGGCTCAGCAGGGCCACAGTAGCAAGAACATGACACAGTCCTGCCACGGGCCCACTTAGGGTAGTGAGGGCTGTGCTTTGGCATGTGCTGATGCATTAGCCTCTTCATCACTCACCACTGGGCACGACGAAGATGAAATCTGCCCTTTTGCTGCCAGCTGCAGTGAGGGAAAAGCTTGGGCTGATGGATACAGTGCCTAGGAATATTAGAAGCTTGTTGACAAGAAGTTGCTGTTGATGTGAAAAAACTTGGATACGAAATTTGACATAGTGACCTGAAACTGGGGTGATTTTATTGTCTTGCCAAGATGGTGTGTTTCACCCTATCATAAGAAATCTCTGTTTCTCTGGTCATCCTCTGAGGCAGGAGGCCCCTAAAATATCTGGCCCTGCTACTGCCAAGTTTGAAGCTTTCCTTGTCACCCAGCTACCACAAGCCACCATCTAACTCATCTGCAATGTTTTGTATTGGCCCAAAGCAGAGGAAGAGCTCTAAATTGTTCACTCAATTTCCCATCTCTCTCATGGATCTCCCTGGAGAGCTTCCACTGTGGAAAATTCATAAAACATGGGTCTATAGGAAACTACTAGGAAAATTTTAAAAAGCTGGCAGAAAGCTAGCATAGTCTCAGAGGCTCAGGAAAGCTCACCACGTGTCAGAAACCATGGGCTGGGATAGAGCTGCTGGGGCCTGGCAGCTGTGCAAAGAGTCTGACACCTGTCTCTTTCAGCCCCGTGGAGCTCCACAGCGGTGATGGACTCCAGCAGCTTTTCAGTGCCAAGGCAAACACCAGGGATGATGGACATCTGGGGCATGTGGCAGTTTTGGGGATCTCTGAAGCTGATGTGTGGTGGTTCAGGGGCAGTCTGCTGTCCAAATGAGCTTTTCTGCAGAGCATGTAACAAACAAGTCTCAGGTATCACAAGAAGCCAGAACTGCCACAGGATCATAGGATAATTCTGGTCAGAAGTGGGAGTGGGAGGTCTCTACTCCAACCTCCTGCTCAGATCAGGGTCAGCTCTGAGATCAGACTGGGTGGCTCAGGAATCTATCCTAGTCAAGGTTTGAAGACCTCCAAGGATAGGGACTCTACAGGCTCACCAGGCAACCGATTCCAGTGACTGACTGTCCTCATGATAAAGCTGTTTCCCCTTATACCCAGGTGGAAGGGAGAGCCTGTCTTGCAGGAGCAGAGACACAATGCTGTGGCTGTACAGTGCTTCAGCAGGGCAGTGGTGGTGGGAAAAATTTCCTGGGAATGGGCTTGCCAGGAGTGTCCTTCATTGCTTCTTTCAGTTTGCCTGGATCAGACCCATGTAGAGAAGCAGAGCTGACAGGAGAACAGAAATGGAAGAACACGTTTGCTGGTTAAATCAAGCAACTAAGTCAACATTCCCGATGGCCTGAACCCATATTCCACCGTGGGAATCTCTCTGGTTTTGTTTCAATTGTTTGAAGGCTAGCAGGAGAGGAAAAAGAGATAAGAGGATACATATGGATTTATCTCACTTTTCTCCCTCAAGTTTAGTCGTCAGGAAGGAACTGCAGTCCCTTCCCAGTGTGTGGGACAAAGAGGTGGGTGAGAGGAGGAGGAAGGAAATCTCTTCTTTCCTGAAGGGCAATGATTGTGAGTGAATGAAAAGTAACTCTGGTGCCAACTCCACCTCCTACTTCTTGACACAGGTTCATCAGTGAGACTTGTAAGGTAAAAATCTGTTATTTTTCTGAGCATCAAAATTGTATTCAGTACCCTCTTTCTAGCCTATTAATCCCTGCAAGTGTATTCCTCCTTCCCAGTGTACTGAAGAGTTGAAAAGCATAGTCTGGCAGGGCATGATGCACCTTATCAGTCAGATCTGTGTCAACTCCTCCAGGCTTTGAAAATATGGTGCCTGTAACTGAGAGCTACTTGACTGACACGTTCCAGGCCTTTATTTTAGTAGTTGTAGTACAGCAGGACTCATCTGCTGGCTGACAGTGTGAATCAGCCATGCAGAGCACTGTGCACACCACAGCTAGGAAGTCCCTCTTCCCAGCACCCCCATCTCCCAAGCCAAACTGGTGAGCGTGTGAAGAAGCCAGTGGTACTGTTTCCACAGATCTTGTTTTGCTGCTGAAGGACACGTTCGTCACCTTGCCAGCGCTTGTTTCTTGCTCCCTCCCTTCTGTCTATGCAGGCTGGGTTACCTCTCAGATCCGTTATGCCAATACCTGAGCTGTGCAGGGAAGGAGTTGTTGTAGGAACAGAAATGGGCATCCCAGGGCAGAAGGGACAGAGGGTGTATGGGAATGTAGCGGAAGATCGGTGAGGTGGTTAGTTAAATGTAAATACGCTCAAGTGACTTGCACCTGTCTGTAGAAAAAGCACATACATCACACTAATTGTTTTACTGACCTTGTGTGCTTGATGAGTAAAACATGTTAGATAACATAGGCCTGTGAGAAACTCCAGACACCTTATCACTATGTCTGAGATTCCTGCTTTGTTGTGGGAAAGAGCGGGAGGCTGTGCCTGCCTGAAGCCTTGAAATACAGGTGAGCTCAGCAGGCCCAGTGATTTTCCAGCAGGGCTGAACTTACCAGCGCCTGCGTCCCCGCTTGTGTCACCTCTGCCTGGGAGCTTAGGTGTTACTTTGGAGATTCCCCAGTAGAGAGGTAACTTAAAATAAAACTTGCTCTTTGCAATGCATTCGTGGCCTCTGGCTCTTCTTGCGACGTGCCTGCGTATGTGTACACATTTGGCGTTAGTCAGCAGTCGCTAGAACCAGCCATGCTGTGGTTTGCAAAAACACTGGGGACAGGGGAGGCCTTGAGGGTGACTCCCCACATTCCGGGATGGCCCAGTACGGAGCGCTGGGCCCCCGTGGCTGCTCTCCTGTCTGAATTGACTTCGCCGGAGGCATGGCCTCAGATTGATGATGGGGCGGTGATTACTCCACAGGTAATTCAAGCAGCTATGCTAAAGTTTCCATGGAGAGCGGCATTGACTTCTTCTCGCAAATTAGTGGGAAGATTGAGATGGTTATTTGTTACTGGTCTTAGAGCTCTTGATCGTGAAGTTGTTGCATTGCAGAGTAAAATAAGAGAATTGGAAAAGGAGGTTGAGATTTTATAGAATGCGAAGGTGATCGCACAAGAAGTAATTACTGTTCAAGCAGAGTGGTGCTACGAGCTGCAAGATAATGTAGACCAGTTGCTGGCGTGTATTGCTAAGGAACAAAGGGAAAAGTATGCAAAAACTGAGGGTTTGTGTTCTCAGGTTTGTGCTCTTACCACAAAATGCTCTTCAAATCCCAAGGAATGGGATGGAAATATTTGGAGTGAATCCTCAGACTCCAATACTGAGTTTGAATTTGATCCTGACTTAAATGGCAGGGAGGTGGTGGGAGCACAACCCCCCACACAAATGATGCGGCAGCACAAACAAGCAGATGGGGGGGTGCAGATCACACGTACTCGCTCTCCAAAGGAGTTAACGGCATTTTCAGAGATCTCTCAGCAGACAAGTGGGGAAGGAATACCGGCACAGATTTTGCCATCTTGGGATAGTGGAACTGTGTCTATCCATTTATTAGCAGATGAAAAAGGTTTATTAAGCCCTATAGCCAATGATGATCAGATAAAACAACGATATGCTCAGCTGCAAACTGTCAGCGGTCCAGACAGGCAAGATATTATTGCACCTAAGCTATATCAGTGTTTGTGTGCAGCAGTTTTAACAGCATATGCTGAACCTGTTGAATCTGTGTTGTCCCGTGGAAATTGGTGCACAACAGACGAAAGTATTTATTTAGTGTGGCAGATGGGGGTGGCGTATGCATTGATTATGGGATCTGATCCGGACAGGGTAGCAGTGACAAGAAGTAATAAAACGCAACTTTTGAGAGGAGCGCCTGCCTCACTAATACTCGTGATTCTGCCAGCAGTGACAAATGCCACAGGTAGTACAGGCACTCCAGCAAATGCCTTGAGGGGAATTGAGGCTGTAATTTCAGGACCCCCTGTTTGGATGGTGGATAATGGAAATCTGGCAAAACTGAAAGGAGTTACAGCACAGGTGATGAGAACACTAATGTGGAATGATTTAGTACAAGATGGTATCCCACCATCAGAAATGGGTGGGATCATACCATCAGAAATTTTTTGCCGCTTGCAAAAGTTAATACTTACGCAAAAAAGCCACCCAGCCCTAGGCCCCCCCGCCAACACAGCACCCACTCTCCACCCCACCTGCCACCTCAGTGCAAGACCAATTTGCCTTTACCTGGCAACAAAAGCAATATACTTGCCAAGTATTGTCTCAGAGATACAAACACAGTCCCTCTGTTTGCCACCAAATGGTAGTAGCTGATATACCGCTATGGTTCAGGTACCGTTACTGATTGCCATGATATTGATGATCTGTTGATTATGGCAGTGTCACAACAAGAACCCGAAACAGCTGCTGAATTTTTGAAGGTGCATTTGCAGGACTGAGGCTGGGCAATTAATCTGACTAAAACGCAGGGCCCTAGTGCTACTGTACTATTTTTAGAAATAGTTTGGCATAGGCAGCTTAGAGAAATACCAGATAAGGTACAGCACACAGTCCAGCAGTTTTCTGTACCAGCTGCAATAAAATAATTACATGCCTTTTTAGGATTTTTAGGGCATTGGAGAACTTTCATCCCTATATTTTCTGTGGAGGAGGATTCCCCTTGTGAAGGGTTAATAGCAGAGCACAATAAAGTTGATTCATTTGAGTCTCAAAACAGTAAGGAAGCAGATAATATGACCTCTGCCGAGCTGCATGCTCACGCTCTGAATGTGCATATAGCTTGTGGACATGGATCAGCTTATGCTGCACATGCATGTGACGTTGCTCACAATCAAACCCCTTTGCTGTTATATACTTGTAAAACATGCACACATCATTGTGCTACTTGTACACAGCTACATTTAAGAGCATGGGAAAAGGTAAAACAGGGTCAGTGGGCCTTGAACACCTGTCAGGCTGATTATATTGGCCATCTAGGGGGTGGCAATATGTATACACTTCTGTGGATACAGTGTCAGGACTAACTACAGGGGAAATGAAATTATTCACACCAATGGATTGTGAAGTGGGACTGCAGCCTATTGACATAGATGTAAAAATTCATATGACTCCAGAGAATGCTGTATGGTTTTGTACCCTGACTTCTCCTCTTATGCTACATCCTTTGCTAATATCAGATTCTCGAGTTCTTGTATTTCAGGTATCTTCAGTGAACACCTGTGTTTTATCTAAGGGAGACAACACTGGAACAATGTTATTGGTGTCACAGACTCAACATCCAACTGAAGTCCAATCTGAAAAAGTGCAGGCCACAACTTTCCAGTCTGTGTGGGCAATTAACCCACACCAGGTTGTTAAACTCAGAGTGATACCAGCTGAAGGAGCTGGAGCAGCAGTGTATGTATTACTGGAAGGTGACAACACTCCTGTTGATTAACTTAGATTTGTCTTGGTAAATTTAGTTTTGTTCAGCTGCTACTGTACCCTAATAATTTTCCTTTAATGCCTAGGAGAAATTAACGGCTGCAGATCTCTTAACAATGTGTTTCACTAGCATGACAACTCTCATAGCTGTATTACAGAGTTGTGCTATGCTAAGGGGTTTTAACATTAATGTTTCTTATTGTTGTTTCTCTGAGTAGGTAGTGGCTGCAAATGCTGCTTTGATCTTGAAGGCATGTGTTGCTTCAACATAGATGATGAACTAGCCAGCATGGAAGGCAACATCTCACATCTTTGGAACTAATGCAGCAAGTGAAACAATCTACTGATAATGCCTGGCTGAATGACTCATTGAATTCCTTGACGAGATAAATGGGACACCTGATTATTGTAGAAATTATGCATTATTGTAGAAATATTTTTTCCTTTTTCTGTATGTGTTTGTGTGCCCCTGTAAGTTGCTCTATGCTACACCTCACAAGCCCAAATGAATAACTCTGGCTTTGTCAGCCCCAGCAGAAGCAAGTCACATGAGCGAGGGGATGGAATGTACGGGAACGCAGTGGAAGATCGGCGAGGAAGTTGGTTAAATGTAAATACGCTCAAAGTGACTTGCACCTGTCTGTAGAAAAAGCACATACATCACACTAATTGTTTTACTGAGCTTGTGTGTTTGATGAGTAGAACCTCTGTGTTAGATAACATAGGCCTGTGAGAAACTCCAGGCACCTTATCACTATGTCTGAGATTCCTGCTTTGTTGTGAGAAAGAGCGGGAGGTTGCGCCGGCCTGAAGCCTTGAAATCCAGGCGAGCTCAGCAGGCCCAGTGATTTTCCAGCAGGGCTGAACTTACCAGCGCCTGCGTCCCTGCTTGTGCCACCTCTGCCTGGGAGCTTAGGTGCGACTTCAGAGATCCCCCAGTAGAGGGGTAACTAAAATAAAACTTGCTCTTTGCAATGCATTCGTGGCCTCTGGCTCTTCTTGCGACGTGCCTGCGTATGTGTACACAGAGGGATTGCTTATTTGCTCAGGCTGCAGCCCACAGACAGACAGACTCCATACCCCCTTGAGCATCCACCTGCCCAAATTGCCTTCCACTTCCTAACTACACAGGAGACTGTGCTTTCCTGAAATCCTAGGGAAACCTCACAAGCAAGCACCACATCTGAAATACTTACCTGCTGCTTCTGCTAAAGGTTTGGCCTTGGGCAAAACAATAGACCAGGAAAACTGGCCCTTTGCGCCACAAGCAATGTGGCTTATCTCCTTTTCTCCCTGACCTCTGCAAATTCTCCCTTTCTCAGTTGGATTCTCCTGTTCTGAAAACAAGCTTTGTTGCCACTTCATCTTAACTATGTTAGTTTTTTTGGTTAAAGTCAGATATTGTCACTTGTTAGCTAGCAACAGCCTCCTGCCCTCAAAATTCTTTGCCACCTTTGCAATGTCTGCAGGGAGAGGCCTGGAGTAAAAAAAAATGTGAAGATGAAATGTCTGTGCCTTTATAAAAGTAAATGCTCTCTGCACCAGGATCACAGTTTAGACCTAGGAGGAGAAAGTCGTGCTGCTGTCTGCACCTCCTCTGTGACTAGGCAGAGCATTTATATATCCAAAGTTGTCAAACAGCAATAAAAGTCTCACTTCGTGTGCTTGAAGTCTTTCAGTGCTAAATGCATATTAAATCACTCTACTTGTTATATTTCTTCTAATGAAAAATTAGCATTAGTGTCAAATCTGGTTAATGAAATATAAAAATTATTCTGTGACTAGATATATTACAAGCTCAATTTTTGTATGTTGCTATACTGAATAATACAGAAGGGAACAGGAACTTTCTATTAAACACAGTTATTGCAGTGTCTTGGTTGGCCTACACACCTGGGAGAACACTGGAGAGAAAGAATCGCAGTTATTATTTCTAAGTATGGATTTCTTACTGAAACCTTTCATTGAGGTAATTACTCTGGATATTATTTTTGACCTCAGGCAGTAACCTACAAGTATCAGCTTCCTTGTGTGCACAGATCAGTGTGTTCTTCAAAGAGTCTGTTTGTTTTTGTTAAACACGCCATAGAGAGTGAGCAAAAGTGGTGCTTATGAAGTCACATTATAGCATGACCCTCTGCCAAGCCATGCTTATGACATGCCAAACACACAGACATGGAAACCTGTGGCTTTAGCTTTCAAGCCCCTTTGGGATGTGACTCCAAGTTAACGCTGACTTTTCTTGCCTTTAAATCTGTGCCTATACACAGCAGTAACAGCAAGCACTTGATAATCCGGAATATCAGCCAGAAGGAGAGACCTTTCAGAAAGGGGTCATGGCTCAGTGCCCCACGCTCCAACAGACCCATGGCACCACCATCCTCACAGCCCTGCTGGGGACTGAGGTGCTGCTGAGGGCACTTGCAGCGTGGGCAGGGTGTGCAGATGCATCTTTCTGCTCATGCCAGTCCTCTGCCTGCGCTTCTCCTGGGGGTCCTATTCAGGCACAAACTTTGGCAGGGCCCATGTGGATATGGCAGGACTGGGTTCTCAGCAAGCAAAGAGCAGCTGCGGTTCCCACTGAGGCTGTCAGGATCTATAGCTGCTCACTACTCCTTTAAAACACCTAGCCTGTGCCAACTTCTGCAGGCTGCCCAAACTCAAATACAGCCAAAAGTAGATGTCACTTTTGTTTCTGTAGTTGAGCCTGGTGCTACCCATATTGGCTCACATCCTTTTCACTGCAAATCTTTCTATTGATAATCACCCATATGATTTTTGTCTAGCAAGGTGTCTCACCTTACTTCCCTCTCTATGTGAGAAGCATTTGGACTTGACTCAGCAGTGTAGAAACTTTTTACTTATAAACTTGATATTCAGTGTGAGATCCATGTGGCCCCAAACTGTGTTCACTAAACACTCTTATATCAAATTGCTTTTCCTTTTTACCTACTATACCCAATATAGCAATAAATCCTTTGTCTGTTTTTAAAACGAAGTATTTATCAGCAGACAATGCCCTATTTAATTATTTCATCTTCTTGATTGAGGTCTTAGAATAGTGTAGAACATCCAAGGCCTTAGCTAATTCTACCAGAATAGTTGTCAGGCATGGCATAAAATTTATTCCATAAGATGGAATTTGCCTGGCTGGCTCAGGCCACAGCAGGGCTGTGCTCCTCCAACAGCAGTGTCAGAGGAAGGAGTGAAACCTCCAGAAAGTACCTCCTTTTGTATTAATTCCATCCTATCCACAGGCTAACCAGTGTAAAACAGGCTCAGAAATAACAAACTAAACAAAAATTGCTCTCGTAGTGAATGAGATGACACTTAAAAATGAATTCCACCCTGCCTGCCACCACCCCAGTGCAGTTTGCCCAGTAAAAGCAGTAATGGGATAGTAAAGCTCTCTAAAGTGATTACAGACTCCTGTTGCATATATCAGACAACAAAATGGGATAACCATTTACAGAGCATTCAAATCCTCACAGCTGCACTTCAGCTCAAAGTATGTTTCCAAGTACAGTGGTACCTTATACTTCATGGTAAGCAGGGCTCCAGTTCTCAGGCCTTTTACTGAACCCTATATAGGCTGCAGCTTAGCGTGCCTATACAGAGGAGCAGCAAGAGCAGGTCACTCAAAGGCAGGCAAGCCAGGATGTCTGGCTGACTGTCAGCAGGCAGGGCTGTACTCTCAGCAACATGGGACAGAGTTCCTTGGTACTTAAATAAAGCAGCCACAAGTCTAATGAGGGCAACCCCAGTAAGCCACAACCTAACCTTAAAGAGACCACCTACTGCAATAAGACAACTCTGAAAGACACCCAAGGCAGCAGGACAGCAAGACACAGGTCTAAAAAACAGGTAAAAGCACAACATAACACCAAAAAGAAAAGGCAGCTCCATAATGCTGCAGATATATACTGTCCTAGCTGTATAACTTACCTATACTTCAGGAAAGAAACAACAGAGTTACTAAATGGATTGCAGTCCAGAAGAATGGGATAAGATTTGCCTCTGTGGGAACTAGTGATATTCTTTAATGTTTGTCATGTCTCCACTGTGTGGAAGGTTTGCCTAATATCCCAAAGCAAGAATGGCATAATAATATCAACAATAAAAATAAATAAAATATACACATGATGTTCTGCTTCAAGATTTACAGGTTCTTTGAAAGGAACATGTGTCCTTTCCTCTGCTGTCTTAAAAGCAGAGCAAAAGTGATGGGAGGTGAGATTCCTCTATAGATGAGACAAAGGGCCAGAAAGTTTGTCTAGCTGGAATGCAAATTAATGGAGATTTGAACCATTTGACTTTTCATGCTATGACATCTCTCCTGTCGGAAGCAGCTGGCATAGCATAGATGGATGTCCTTTTACCTCCTAGGTTTATCTGTCTGTAACGCACATCAGGACCTCAAGCGTAATGCATTCTGACTTATTGGTAGGGAATGTGTCTGTCTCCTTGAGCATGGGAAAACCTTCCAGGGAGCTAAAGAAACCACCTGCAGGGCCCCTCCAATGTGGAGCAGGGTGTTGTGCAGTGGGGCACAGGGTTGGCTGGCGCACCTCTCTTTTTGGATCAGAAGTTTGTAGCATGTTGACAACAGCAGTAGCTGTAACCAATGTCACTCTTGCTGTGGAAAGTTGTCTCTTTTAAACACAAGTTGGACACACTCAGGTAATTCTGTTCCTTGGTATAAATTAGTACATACAGATTTCCTCAAGGCCTCGTTGAGATGCAGTCCCCCTACAGAAGCTAATAGGTGCCTGAAGTTTAAGTGCCCCATACCGACACCAACGGATGGATCAACATGCCAGTTCTGTACTTTCTGGTCTCACTGGCTCCCAGAAATCCCCCTCCAGCTCTGTTTTTACATGGAGGAAGTTTCCTGTGACTCATGCAATGTTCTTTTATTTCCTTTTTTTTAAAAGGAAAATTCTTACTGTCAGTATTTAAGCAGTTTGACAGGGCCATGCTTAGCTTGGAGGGAACACAGCTAAATGGAATGAAATGTTTCTGCAGAAGGGTTTCTGTGATAGGAGGAAGAGTTTGCTCTTCACTGAAAGAAAATGTTTTGATCTCATATTTGGGAACACTTCTGCGCTTTGTTTCATCACAATTGAGAGGGCATCAACAAAGAGGAACCTGGACAGGATATTTCAGTGTTAGCAAAACATAGTGTTTTAGTGGTCCTCAAAGTACCTTTTTCCTCCTGCCATAAGCCAGTTTTGTACAAACTGGTCTGCTAACTTGACTGCCTATCCTCTCATGGTGTGAATACCCTTTCTTCATTATCTCTGTGCTCTCTTCCAAGAAACAAACAAAAGTAAAGACATGCATGCAGTTACCTGGCTGCACGCTTTATGGCTCTAAACAAGGAGAAAAGTTCCTGGATCTGTATGTGTTACTTTCTCATCTCCAAAACGAACTTTGATGGGGAAATAAGCAAACAAAAAACCACAGGGAGCACAAAGGCAACACAGTCTCATCCACCAATTTGCTGTGTCTTGCATGGCTCTGTAGAGTCTGCCTAAGTCTCTTCAGGTTGCCTTTTGTGCTGTTTTGTGGCTAATTTCTCCTGGATGGTGTTTCTTTCCTCCAATGCCAAATCACTGCCTCCAAGCTTTGTAAAATAGATAGGTTTTCTAGGGGACGTGAATTTGCCAGTCTTCGCAGATACTTTAGCCTTCCTAAAGGCTTATAAGATGCTAACAATATAGCACATGGGAAGAATTTTTTTGCAGTGGATCCTGTTCTGCCAGTGCAGAGTCACTTGTCAAGCACAATAGCTGTTGGCAGAGCATTAATATAACAGAATTGGGCATATGGTCAAGGAAAGCAAACTCTTTTGTTGTTTATGCCATGTTTTGCTGACCTGTCAGTTTGAGATCACCATTGATGGCAAACTGAAAACTGCCTTTCACCATTAGTAGAAAAAAAAAGACTATTCAGCAAAATGGATGATGGATTTCACTGAACACGCACAGTAAGAAAAGCAGGTTGGGTAGATGATGCATGCCTGCATCTGTGTGTGTGTTTGTCTTACAACAACTGCCCTCTGTGTTGGAGGAGCCCCGCACATTAGGTGGCAAAGGTTACTGTCTGCAAAATGGAAGTTGGAGTGTGGTCCTCTTTACATTGGCTTCTAAGAAAACTCAGAGATGGTGCTGATTGCATGAAACAAAGAGTCTTTCACCTTCAGAGATTTTGGCTACAGGGCCATCTTTGTACTTGGAAATGCTGCCTGCTTGCTGCTCCAGGGACCCCTGGATCATCCAAATTAGCTTTAAGAAGCTAAGAGATCCCCTGACATTGAACAAACTAAATGGACAGTTGCAACTGAGGCTCATGAAGTTTCAATTATTTTTTGAGATGTCTGGGTTAGGAAGAAGAGTGCTTATTGATTTTCATCCTGTCATTCATTCATGGGAAGTACCCCTGAACTCTTGGAAAAAGGCTATGTCTAAAAAGCTAAATGTCCGTAATGGTTTTAATTCACAGAAGGAAGGAGCTATGTGGCTGTGACCATACCAAGCTGTTAGTGATATTTGTGACTTATCTGAAATCACAGCCTGATATACACTGATTGCTCTTGTCTCTAGACACGTGACTTCTAACCTTTCCTTTTTGCTCACACTTTTTAGTCTCCTAATCCTTAAAAAGGAGCCTGCTTCTGCTCTACTTACTCATGTACTAAAATGAGGTAAGCCAAAAGAACGGTACTTTATTTCTAACTAGGAATGCCCACACCACTTCATTGTCATCCGATTAATCCATTTTCTCTTAGTGCCCTTATGTCAGAAGACTTTTTGAGCATCCTGGGGAAAACAATCTGCTGGTGTAATAAAATGGCAGCTGTGGCTTTCGAGGCTGCCACTGTGCAGCATCCCCTTGTACAGTATCCTGACAGAAAACAGAGAATGGAAATGATGCTGCATGATGTGGCCAATCTCATCATTGCACAAGCTGCTTCAAAATACATAGAAGAACATATGCTACTGAAGGATTATGACCATGCCCCATGTACTCCTAGAAACCATCTGAAACAACACATGCAGACAGCGCACATGAAATGACAGGGCGTGTGTTTGGGGCTTGTTGCCTGGTTCCTCGTTCCAGCTGCTTGAACAGTGGTAGTACAAGCTGCTGTAAGCTATGTCCCTCTCTTTGGGGAAAGGCACAATGGTCCGTACACTGCAGAACATGAGCTTTAGGCTGCTGAATCAGCAGAAGGCTGGTTTTCTGTCACCTCTAACTGCCTTGAGTTTCATAGAGAAATGTTTTTAAGACAGCACTGGAGCATTTCCTCTTTGACCGCAGCTTCCTGTTTTGCCTATGTGCTCCGTCTCCATGCGTTGCACTTCCTCCTCCTTTCCCTTCCCTGTCTAGAGTGGCTATTGCTTTTCATTTCTCTGGTGTCAATGTGCTCAGTGCATGAAGAGAATCCTAACTACTTCTCTGTCACCCAAAAAACAACCCTCTCAAACACTAAATTCTCTGCATGGTTGAATATCAAGGTGGTTTCAAAGGATGCAAACAAACATTTTCTGTAGCTTCCAGTAGATTGTATGATAATTTCATTGCCAAGCCATTTTTTCTAGATATTTGATTTGGTAAGGGAAATGTATTGTTATAAAGAGAACTTGCTGGGACTAGCAGGTGTTTGTGCCTCTTGGGTGCAGGTGTACAGAGAGACTTCAAGTTCAGAAAGCATGAAACACTCTTCACTCCTGCTTAAGGCGTTGTTCTTAATTGGGTGACTTTGCTTTTAAAATAATAAAGTTTATGCAACGCTCTATGACACATAACATGCTAACCAGTGTGACCAGGAGACTGCCACCAGCTCTGCCATCTGAGGTTGTAGAGATTTCTTTGTTTTGCCATGTCCTGTCCAGAAAGCATATCAAGACCTTAGAAGGGAAGATTATATTATAGTTACAAAGTGACTCCACTGCTGTGATTGATTCTGTGGCTCAAGAGCAGTGGCTACCTATGGGATGGAGCCCTTCCTCTGGAGATGAAATGTTTCCCTTTGGCTACAGCTGCCAGTGCTTTAGCCCAAGCACCCTGCCAAAGACTTTGTAGCCTACATAAAATAGCATGAGATACTCAACGAGCTGGTACAAAGGGATGAAAGAAAGTGATTTTGTGCTAAGAGCCCAGAGCTTCAGGAATGAGAGAAGCTGCTGCACTAGGGGGTCTCAGAGACATGATTCAGGTCAGATCTGATTTCCATTATTTTAAAAATGCATTTCAGCAGAGATGGAGTCTGTGAGGAATACACTACAGAAATAGCACAATTTTTTTTTAGTTTCCAAATGGGACGTGTAAAGGTTTCTGCTCCTTTTCACCTGGCATGCCAAACCAGCAGCCGATATTCCTGTAACTCCCAGTATAATTGTGTGAGTGCCTCTTTAAATGCCTGTCTTCCTCCAGAGCAATGATCAGTTAGGACCTTGTGGTTCACCCATAAGTTGTGTGCCATCTGACCTGTGAACAATATACAGGAGCAAAGGAAAGTGAGCAGCTTTCCTGCCCTTTACTTTCTGCTTATGGGAGTGTCTATGTATGATTTCAGTTCTTCTGCTCTGCTGTAAGGTATTTGTGTAACTTCTTGTTGTAGATAGATGGAAGCTGGTGTAATGCACTCAGAATGTGCATTGTAGCAGTGATATTTGCTGCAGTTGCTTCTGAACCCGTATGTTTGCTGGCCTGTATTTTGAGTGTATTTGTAACTTAAAACTGTTGTATTGAAACATTAAATAGTATAAGTAAGAGTAGCTCAGTGCCATAATCCTAAGTTCATTTGTTCATTTCAGGGGCAAATCCAATTAGGGCTACTGGCTTCACTACTGCTGGTAGCTGGTGCCTGCTGTCGCTTTAGCAGAGTCTGCAGGAGGCATCTGTGTTAATTCTCGATCTGTTTAATTGGACAGTCTGGAGATTATGCCTAGCTGGCCTGTATTAAATGCTTGGGAACTGCTGCACTTGGCGCTGAAGCAGCTGAAGGTTGTTTTACTATAGTGGTTTGTTTTTCATAAAGAGATGAGGAAGGTGGCCTTCGGTAGAGGTAGTAAAATCAGCTAATTAACAGAAACCCCTGAGGAACGTGTGTACTAACACAGATGTTGGAGTGGGCTTTACTATGGCCCTGAGTTAGGCAGTCACTCTTGATGGGAGCATTACACCAAGAGATAAGTCAGGTGATGGCCAAGCTATGGGGTGACTGGTGCCTCAGAGCAGCAGGGTGAGTGCTCATGCTAAGTGATTAGGGCACGCTGTTCCCTCCAGTTCTCCAGCTAGTGCTCGTGCTGTCACTTATCTCTGGCAGAGGAACAGCTAGACTGCACTTAACACAAGGTAGAGATTTCCCTGAAGGACTTGGGTAAGTAGGGAGCAAATGACTTGTACTTTGAAGTAACAACACTGGAGGAACAAAGCTAAAGGAACCCAGACAGGTTATCAGAGAGTTAGTCACACCTTTGATATATCCTTATCTTATCAAGATATGCAGCTGTAAGCCCTCTGTAGAGGCTACCTGACTGGCAATTTGTTGGTTGTGTAAAGGCTGAGTCAATCAGCCTTAGTTCCTTAAGGTGAGCAAGTCCTGGAGGATTTTAATCCTAGAGCATTAAAAAAATACAATGACAAGGCAAACTATGAACTGTGACTCTTCCTCCATGAAGCAGCTGACATAAGTAAATGGGACGATGGCCTGGGCTGGGATACACACAGCATGTTGCAGCCTTGGGAATGTTTCAAGTGTTCCCAGCTTCTGAGGTTTGAAGTCACCACCTACAAGCTCAGATAGTTGTTCTTTGTAAACATGATACGGATCCACTTACTTCAGTTATTACAGAAGAGCCAGCTCTGTGGCTGCCTGCTAGCCAAGAGCCTGGGTTGTACTCTGCTGCACTTGAGCAAACCACTCACTAATTTTCAGTACAGGGAGGCTTTTCTCCAGGCTTTGTGAGGCACTTGTCCTTTAATCTGTTGGCTTGTTTCAGCCTTCCAGAGGAGAAGTGGTTAATGAGGGGATAACCACTGGAAGCTTGAAGGAAAAGTTATGTATTATTGACATTAATTTTACTCAACTTACATGCTCAAACTAAATTCTCAAATGGAGAAATACATGAAGTTGTGCTGTTTTTTTCTTTCAAAATGGGAAAAAGTCCCCCCCAAAATGTCTCATCTAGGTAGCGACTTTTCCGAGGAAGAGATATTGCATACATCTGAAGCTGCCTTCTGAGAAGATGACTCTGAACAAAGGGATGGGTGTTGTGTACTTTCTTGCAACAGAAACATAACCATCTGTCAGAAGTATAATTTTGACAAATGTCATACAGGGTTTGGCAGCTTGATAGGGGAAGTGTTATCACTTGCTCTCACATCCCCCACCTTGAGCAAAAAAGGACGATTGAGCAGAGCACTTGTGAAAGGCGAATGTTTAGTTATATGTGTTCTTTCAGATCAGCTTAATTTTTCAAGGACCCTCTAAAGAGAGCCCAAGTGACTCTTGAAACAATCGTGTAATGAACTCTTGACCATATGGTGGTCTCTTGCTGCCTTGGACTTTCACAGTTGAACTGGACCAGCAGCTCTCAGTTCCCCTGAGCATTGTGCTCTTGGCTAATCGCTAAGGCCAAGCACCCAAGGTTATATGTGGAGTTGAAGGCAGAGGGAAAGGTTTGGTACCTGCTGCAGTGCAAGATGGAGGATCCTTGCCTCAGTGTCTCTTGTTTTAGGGCTTCTAATTTCTGTCAGCTCAGGCTATCAAATGGCTTCAGTACTTTACTTGGCTCACTTTAATTTGGAAGGGAAAAAGCCTTCCCTTCCAGTTTGCTGAAGCAGTGAGACCAGTACAGGCTGAATTAGTGGCATGGCACTCGAGTGGTTAACAGTCTTGTATTTCCGTCCTTGTTTTTCCATCCACATCAGAAAATGGCTGTTCTTCTAAGGCTATTGCTCTGTGCAACAGACTGCTGTTCTTCCTGGTTTCCTGCATCTGGTAGTGACTTCCTCCTTTCAGATACAGTGGAGTTTATCTGTAGCATTCTTAGCAACTGGAAGAACAAGCAAGAGAGGCAGTCAGGAGATCTGCTGATATGAACTAGCCTCAGAAAACTGATGGCGAGCATGCCTTCCCTCACCAGTTCCCACCAGAACAAACAGAGGTTCCTTTTACAGGGGAAATAGATGTCTGGGTCACCCAGCTCTGAGTTCTCACACACAAGGTTGTCCTGCAAAGAAACTTAAAGTATGTAAAATGCAATGCAGAAATGTTAACACTGCTTTGTTGGACTTGGTTTGTATCCTGATGATAGGGTTAATAACTAAAGAACTCTGGGGCTTGTGTTCTGCTTGTTGCATTTGGCTTTCGTAACATGCTTTATAGTCCTTAAAATACAGTACTTTAACCATATATACAAGCACAAATCATATGTATGTGAACTGTGCACTTATTTTCTAGTCCTACTGTTTGGTCAGTGGTGAAACGTCAGAGTTCCAGACAATGGTACAAGTTTGGCTTTAAATGATGCTTTGAAAGACTTCCTTGTGTGTCTTTGGCTATTTGGAGGCATTTCAGCACGAGGTAAAGAGCACTGGCTTTTAATTACAGAAGGGACAAAATTGAAAAGGAAAAGAGTTTCCAAAAGCTACATAACACAAGGCAGGTTATTTGGAAAACGGATTTCAGAGTTGCTTTACTCAGGTGGTGGTAGGGGCTGTCTGAGCCTTCAGGACTCTGGATCTGCTCATGGTGACCCAGAGAGCTGGAACCAATTTCCAATCCTGTGCACTTAAGTCTTCATCTCCCATATAGTAAGAAATTATTATCCCTGCTTCTGTTCCGTGTTCTCACATTTGTTTCCCAAACCTTTCAGGTTTGCTGCAATGACAGGGCCCAAGCCCCATGGTGGGCAGTGTGAAGAAGTGTGTTGCTTAGTGCACTTCAGATCACAGTTGTGGTTTAGCTGGATTAACTCTGTCCTGGCTGCAGTCCCATTCTCGACAAATACCGATGGGAATTGATGTTACTCTCCTTAAAGGGGAATACACTGTGGTTTACAGGAAAGATGAGGAAGAGATTCTGAAACCACCTTCTTGACAGAACAGTGAAGCTAATAAGCATCTGTTTGGATGGACTTCATATGATACTGATGTCTTTAGGAGCAAGACTTTAGGCTTAGTGAACCAGGAATTTAATTCTGGTCCTGTGGACCATTGGGTTCTCTTTGCAGATACTGATCAGATCTTACATCCCTTGATACCAGTCTACCTCTTCCTTGGGAACACTGTCAACCCTTTGAGACAGATGTTTCTTCTGTTGTGATTGAGCCTTAATTTCCTTCTAAAGTACTAAGCAGCCTTAGAAAACAATGTAATTTACTTGCTGGAAAGAGGGTGTGATTCCAACACTTAGTGGCATCCTGGTATTACTTTTCTATGCCTGCCTAAGAGAGAAAACGAGTGGCTTTGTTTGGAGGGAGAGCACTCTCATACTAATTTTCTGAGACCTGTATTAAGAGTTGTATAGGACATTTGGTGTTGTATGGTGGATGATCAGTACCTGCTGCACCAGGTGCTATAGAAGGCAAAACAGTAATTAGGCAGAAAATAGCTCTGAGATTTCTGCAGCTGTACTACAACACTATTAAATGTCCATTGTTCTCCAGCATCTGACAAGCCAAGAGCACTTTAGCGGGTACTACAAAATGGTCTTTCTCTTCACTGCTCCTAATAATAACAGGAGTGCAGGACCTTAATGACTTAGAGACACATGTAAAGTGTGAGCACACCTTTCAAGCCATGCTTCATGAGGATCTTGCCTCTGCTTGCAGTCAAGGTAGGGACTGCGGTTAGGTCAGCGTCAATTCAAAAGTGGGAAGGAAGGCAATAGGCAGCTTATACTTGTTCTTTTGGTCCCTGGGTAAGCTGGATTTGTAAGTTATTGAAGAGAGAGGGGAAGGAGGTAAGAAATGAAAACAGCTCTAACCAGCTGGAACTAGATCTCTCCTAGCTGGACAGTTACAATTTGTCAAACAGAAACAATGCTTAACTGTTTGCCTTGCAAGTAAACATGAGCAGAACAAAGCCTCAGCTGTGTGTGTGTGTGTGTGTGCTTGTGAACCTCCTTGCACTTATTTTACTGGCTGTCCACGTGCTGGTCAGTGTGTGGCTTATATCTTTAATCAAAAATAAAAGGAGAGGGATGGGTAGGCAGCGACAGGCAAACATAACCCTTCCATGTACTGGGAGAACTGTGGTTTGTCTGTGCCAGCCCTATTCTATGCCTCTGGTGAGTCTGAAAGATTTCTGTATGTAGTTCCACCTGTTAGCAAAACTGGAGTTGGTAAGCAAGTTCAGATGAACCAGATCAGCTACAATTACCCCATGGAGCTCTACAAACAAAATAGCTGCCCTAGTGAGGCTTATGAGCAGAGTTCCTTTGATTGCTAGCCCGGTCGTTAGAATTGCATGGTGAGAGAGAGCGTGATTCGCAGCTTGGTGCTACCTGTGCACCTTTATTCTACATGCACTGCAGCACTGTTCAGCTGCCCGCTATACTACCTAGCATGGTGGGGACCTACTGTGTTGCCTGAGTATTCTGAAATTGCTCTTCCATTTTGTACAAGGGAGGGTTTCAACCATTTGTGTTAGCTGGTAAGGCACAGAGCTGGGGCTGCTGATAGAGAATCTACTCCTCTGCTTCATTGCTCTTGGCTCACACCACGGCTGCTCTGTTCTGATTTTGAAAGCTGGAAACAGTGAGGTGATGCTTTATTTTCCAATGTTATTTTAAACTGTGGAGTCCCAAAACAGTAATAAGACGTAACTCATCTGTCACCGCTCCTAGCGATGGGAGAGATGAATGAGGGGAACATGTCCCATGGTGTCAGAGTGAACTGGAATCAGAACAGTGAAGTTTTGGTGAACTGAAATAGACTTAGTCTAATTAGCCTTTCCACTTAATCATAAGTATTTTCTTCGTGTCGGTTTGTCCAGGGGCAGGAAGTGGGGGGGGAAGAGTTGATGTGTGCCTAGGAGCATCTGGAAAATTATGACATGAGGGAGGGAAAAGAGGTGGTCAGCGAGTGGTGAAGTGCAGGATGGGCCGCAGGAATACTGGAGGGAGAAGTAGTCTTGGCAGTGATGGAGACTGGAGACTCCATTTAGTTTCCCTGAAGGCAGTGCAGAATTTCTCATTCAGGGAAAGACAAGATGACCTGATGCTTCAATCTGGAGAATAACATGTAAAGGCATTGCCCTGTAAAGGCCTTGCCTGTGCAGGGACAGGCTATGTGATTAAGTCCCTGTGAACAGAGCACTAAAATCCTCACTCCTTTTCTGTCTGCTTTCCAAGAGCCTTGAGGAAGCTGAAGCACTATGTTTCTAGTTATGCCTTAGCTATACTGTTCCCTTAAAGCTTTTCAATGCTGGGGTCCCTACTACCACAGTGGTCTCCTCCTCAGCTTCCACCTTTCAGTTTGTTCTGACCACAGAAGACGATGCCAAATAGCAGCATAAACTGATCCTTGGTTTACAGTACTTGGCAAACCAACCCTGGAACCGGTTAGCCTTTAACTGTGCTCCGTATCTTAGACTTCAGGAGATGAGCACTGGCTCATGCAGCCAACGAGGAGTCTTTGATCCATCTGACACAGATCCTTCCCAGTGTGCCTCACTAACTTCCCCTTAGGTGAGCCCTATCCTTTAAGGCACTTGCATCCCTTTTCCAGCCTGTGTGTTGCAAGTCTGGAGTTGTGCAGGTTGGGAATTTTGCTTGGTTGATCATTGTAGAAAGAGCAAAAAGCTTTTGAAAACTCCAAAATTAAAAGAGGTAATTGTCAGAACTGAGAAATGGGGCACTGCCAGGCTCCTGTCAATGAGGAGAGCGAGAGCAGGGCATGGGAGGAGGGGGACAGGGAGGGAAAATACAATGGCTGTCAGTGGCGAGCCTTTGTGCGGAGCAAGGCTGTCTCCTGGCAACATGTGGCAATTGGTGGACAGAACGAAAGGACTCTGAATGAGGCACCAAGGTCCATTTTGAGTGTTTTGGAGAAGTTTTGCTGTTCACTTACTGCAGACCTGCCTAGTTTATTAATAACGCTTCCTTTAGATGTAATCCTTGCTGCTACAGAAGCACTGACAAGAAGTATACGCAGGGCACAGATCTGCCTGCAGACAAGTTGGGCAGCACTTTTGCTTGGACCTGTTCTGGACCTGTTCCTTGGCTGTGACATTATTTTGCCAAGCATTTGGTTGCCAAGATAACTTTTCAGCATGAAATCATAACCTGAGCACAGTAGAAGGCGAAAAGCCTTTTCAGGTCTAGCTCTTATTCTTCCTGTTGATCACATAACTGGTTGTGTGAGTGGGGTTGGCTGGATGTGTGATGGCTTGTCAAGAACAGCCCAGATGAAAACTCAGCAGAAGGGAAATAACAGTTCACTTCAGAAATATGTACAGAAGTGAATGGGAGAACTGAAAGAATGGCTAGAAAACCTGTGACCTCTTTTAGCCAGGCAGAATATCATATTATTCCTATTGTATGAAGGTAACTGAGCATGTGACAATACAATTTTGAGCTTTTAAGAGCAGGCTGCTTTAAAAAGTGGGTTAAACCAGTCAATGGAATCAGAACAATGCTCATGAAAGAGCACTTGGTTAACAGGAAGGCTGTGCTTTGCAGAGAAGAGATGGGGCCCGAGTTTGCACTCCCAACTACTCTTTTTTAGAACTGTTGTGCAGCAGGAAGCTTTTTGCCAATCGCGTTAATGAAACGGCATACCCACAGCTTAGAAATTATTAAATGCCCCAAAACACAAGTCAAAACATAGAAAAGGAGTTTTAGACAAGCTTTGTCAGGAGAAACAATTTGACTGGTCCTGTCTAAGCCTTAGGATTGCCATCTGGGGTGTCAGACATCACTGGGGAGCACTGTATAAAAAGTCTCTATTTTTTAAATACTTCATATCTGACCTTTTTTTTCTGGAGGGTGGGGGTTGGAATTTCACAAGTGAATGGAAAATTTCTCATTGCCTCCCTCTAGCATCACAGCGTTGGTACAAAGAGCATCCCAACAATACAATTCCATTAGGTGTTTTATTTCACTGTAGAGATTCCTGTTGTTACTCAAATATGACTTGCACTGTTTTTTACCTGCAGTGTGGGGTGAAAGCAAGAGCAACTCTGCTTGTTATTTTTCTGTTCACTGTAATGTTGTTCACTAATGGCAAAGTGATCTCTGTGTCAATCTGCCCTAGATTTTACCTGATTTTCCACTTGAATTACTTTGCTAAAACTGTATTTGGGACTAAAGTCAGTGGTGGGTAAGGCCAGTGCAAGAGCAGGAGCAACAGCTGTTGCTTCTTGGTTGCAAGGGAGATGAGCTCTGGGTAGCTGAGGCAGGTTGCAGTCCAGTTGATGGTGTTAATTTCCAGCTTACAGACTGTCTTATACTCCTGACTTCCAGTATACCTTATGCTGTCATTTCAGCCTGCTCAAAAGAGGGGATACAAAGCACTCAGTCTGCTTTGGTCTCCTCTTGTGCTACAGTAAAGCCAAATGCCTTTCACTGGCATCTAGTCACGGTGGGACACAACAGGAGAATCCAGCCCTTGTGCTGCAGGGAATAATGATCTTTTCTTTTGCTCCCTTGTCTGAAATGTCAACTTAAGAGAATGAGTAGGGGAAAAAAAAAAAGGACTGACAAATATGTAGGACAGAAGGGTTAAGTGAGTGCATGTCAGATGTTACCACTCTGATCCAGATAAATGTTCCTGTCTTTGCGTAGTTACAAGTAACTATACAAAGAATAAGACACATGAGTAGGGGACAAATCTGTTAAATACAGATACCCATGGCAGCCTAGTATTGAAGGTCAAATCTAAAGTGATAACTGTTGAACCTGGCCTGCTGCCTTGGGTCACTGAATTCATGCCATGTTTACAATGAATACTGTACTTGCCCTCACTCTCTAATTCTGTTCAAGAATATGCTAGCAACTGCTGCATTGAAATACTAAACTGTACTGCAGGCAACACATGAAAGGGAGTCTAACACTGCATCTTTTCTAAATGTTACCTTTTATTTCAAGTATTGGTAAATGAAAGGGCACTATTTGCCCCTAATAAGGAAATAATCAAGAGCTACGCAAAATGCAAGATGATGTCCTCTGAAGGACATCATTCCCGCACTAGCAGATGATGCTGGGGGAACTGTTTTTAAGAACAAATACTGTGGCAGTTTACAGGAGCTCTGGCTGTGAACCAAGACCCGTTGCACTGGCTGCTATACCAACACAGAACAGTGTTTTGAGTGTCCAAATTCTGTTTGTTTATAAGCTAAAAATACCTATTCAAAGGTTTCAAAGATGCTGCCACTTAAAATGCATGTTCTTAAAGAAAGTACTAATTATGTGGTGCGTGTTGGGAAGCTCTGATTTCATGCTCTCTAGGTAAGTATAGTTCAGTAACTTAGACATGGTTTGTTCCTTTTGAAAACAGAAACAGCCTGGTAAAGCATAGGTAGTAAAAGGATTTGGTAGGTTGATCATAATTGCAAGTGAAATTGCATGATAGTTGTACCTATATTGTTATCTCCTTCAGCTTTCATCTATGATGTGCAAAGAGTCTCAAGCAAAAATTATCATTTCTGTTCGACTCTGTATTCCACCTGTACTTTTAGACTGCTAATCTTGTCACACTGCAATGGATATTGAATTATTAATGTACTGAATGTATTTTAAATAAATAAGTACATAGAGTTTGTTATTGCATGAATTAAGGAGAACCTTGATTTCAGATGTTCTAAGTTACAATTGCCAGCCCCTGCATATCATTCTGTAGTCCTCTAGTGCTTGGTTCTTTTTCTTAGAGACTAACCTCTGTTAATACACTGAAAGGAAGACCATAGTTACCGTGTTAAAAAAAGAACAAGGCAAAAAGGTTTGGAAATGGGGCTGGTGCTTCCCTTCAGGGCTCAGAAAACAGAAGATAACAAGAGGGGAAATTTTTCTGAATTTGTACTAACACTGTTTGACTGTCTCAAATGACTGTGTTCTGAAAGGCTGATATAGGCAGTACATGAATGCGAGCCCCTGGAAGAGGCTGCTTGTAGCTTTGCCGGAGCTTTTGGCATAGCAGAGTGAGGCCTTAGTGATGGCTGACTCTTCAGAACAAAGTTTAGTCCTTGACTTTGTTACTCTTCAGCTGTTGTGCAGCATAATATGGTACTGAAAATACAGTGAGAAATTGGAGGAAATACTTGTAACACAGCATGGAGTAAGTAATCCCTGTCTGGACTGGTGTGTGTACATTGGAGATCACATATCACAGTTTATCTGTACCCTTCATTTTCATGGTGTCCAGGAGATGGTCTGAGCAGCCCCTTAAGCCAGACAGCAGTCTGGGTTGCTCAAACCTAATTTGCTTCAGGAAACAACTTGTAGGCAATATGCTAGGCAAATACACATTATTCCATTGTGATTCTGTAGAGCTCAAGTGCTCAGTTACTGGGCTTCATGACTGGTCAGAGGAATGGCTGCCAGTGTGAGGGTCTTCCTGCTTGCAGATAAGTGTCCTGTACCGTAGTCAGCACTACTTCTTTGAGTCAGACTTCCCATGAGCTGAAAGAGAACATTGCAATTTAGAGGTAGAGACTGTGGAGAGGGAGATATGGGGGCTTTCTTACTGTATAAAAAGAAATGTCACCAAGCAAAAATTCCATCAGAGGAAGCAAGGAAGTGAGAAGGAGATTGCCTTTATGCAGCAGCTCTGTTGCTCTGTTTTGCAGAGATGTTGGCATGATGTGGCGGATGCACTCGACTCCCCCATGACACATGATTACAGAAGTGTAATCATGAGGATCAAAGAGGCAGTCTTGCAGATGACAGCAGTTCTTGTCAAATCCGACTTCTTTATAGCCCTTGCTTCGGGGAACTCTGACAGCAGTGCTAAAACTCTCTACTTATCAGGTGGAAAGGAAAACTTGTCTTGCAGGCTTCACACTGCAAATGCAAGAGCTTTCTTTGCCTGCGGAGTGTGGTGTCTGCTTTAAAGGTTACACGCTTTTATACACCTGAGTACAGGGACAATTTAGATAAGTTTTCCTGGAAGATTAGGACTTCTGGACATGGGTACTTCAGGAGAAACAGGACAGTAAGCAAGAGGCTACAGGAGGCAGAACTATGCTGTGGGACTGGCTATTTGAATGGTTGATCATTGGTAATCCATCATTAAGCTAACTTGAAGACAAACTCCCTAATCTTGTGGGGCCAGAGACAGGTAGAACTGCCACAGGCTTTATCTAGAAGTTATCATAATCCTGAATGTCTAAATCCAAGTGTGAAGAGACATACCATGTCGGTAAGGAATCACAGCTAACATGGATACCAGTTAGTGCGTCTTGGTGAGTGGAGGAGGTGACTGCAGTTGGTTAGCCACCCATCCTGAAATGGGTGGGAAAGCCTTGATCAAACAGGACCTAGGAGTCAGCAGCAGTGCTATGCCTTGCATTGCTAGGAGGTGGTCCATGACCAGTTGGAGGGAGGGGAGTTTTGCTGCAGTATCGTCTGTTATGAAACAGCTGAGCTACCTGGAGATGGGATGATTTTTGTTTTTCCAAGCAACTTGGCTGAAAAATGACTGTCTCTAGCTGGGTACAAAGTGCTTGATGTACATTAAGCTCCAGAAGATGTTTTTGGAAAGCAGCTGTTGGAAAAGTGCACCCATTTTGTTCACATGTGCTTCTCACTGTCTTTGTAGCAGCTGTCTGTAGAGCTGTTAGTAGGCACCAGATGCAGCCTGACCACAGAATGCTAAAGAGGGGCGACTTCCAGAGCAGGAAGAGAAACACTGAAAACCACCAACGGATTCTCAGTGAAACTTACTTAGCAAAGAGGAAGCTATTCTTGGGCAAGGCTCTGTACTCTGGCTCTGTCAGCCAAGCCAGGAAAAATGTCTGTTTTCCAGCCCTCGCAAAATGCTGTGCGGTACTTGAACTGATTGATTCAGGTGGCAGTGGAAGGGCAGCAAATAGGCCTGGTAGTGTTGGTGGTCTACGTTCTAGCTGAGCCACATGGTGTGGACTAGCTTGCATCTTCATTATGTAAATGAGTATCAGTAGATAGATATTTCAACAGTAAGGCACACAAGGCTTTACTCCAGTCTGAAATAGAAGCAGTGAATTGCCAAGTTGAGCAAGTTGCCAAAGTTTGTATGGGATATGTAACATGTCAGCAGACCCTTGGAAGTTAGCTGGTGCTTGAGGGATGGTGATGAAGTAGTTAAATCCTCAAGGAAAGAGAGAGACAGCACTGGAAAAGGGGACTGACTGGAGAATGTGAAATGATGTAAAACTAATATATTTGCTTTTGAGTCACTGGAAAGGAGGAGTAAGGGAGAGGCTGGACTGGCCAGGTAAAGGGGGAGTATGGGGCTGGTCAGGAACTGTATTCTGAAAATGTATTTGCACCCTTTGTTTCACTTATAGAAGAAAGGAGGAATTGAAGCTGCTCACAATTCTCAGTGTTTCCTCTAGACTACAAGATAAGTCTCAAGGGGATTTCACAAGCTCATCCTATTTCTTCTTCTACCCCAGAGCAGGATTAACTACACTTATTTGTCTAACCTGTTCTGAAAACCTTCCTGTGCTGGAAACATCACCATATCCCCAGGTAATTCATTCAATACCTAATTATCCTTGCAGCTACATAATTTGTCCGTGATGTTTAACCTAAATTTCATTTGGTATAATTTAGGTACACTTTTATCTCCTCTGATTAAAGTGAACATAGCTGCACAGACTGTCCCCTTCCCCTTTGCTATTTTTTTAAGTTAAAGCCTAGGTACTGACTCTTGTTTTCTCTTTTTCTGGGCTAAACCACTCCTTCCACTTAATATTTATGCACAGGTGATGTGGTTTTCAGACTCGTGATGGTTCTCACTGACATCCTCTGGAGTTGACCCTGTTTGTCCACACCGTGTCTAGAACTGCAGCATGCCACTTGGTCACAGAACTCCTGTGGACACAGAAGAGAAGGGTTACTTCACACCTCTTGGACTCTGTTCTTGTTTAACATGGCCCTACTTAGTGTCTGCTCCTTGTCAAAACCACATGATACAGCTGACTTTGGTCCAGTCTGTGATCTGCTGTAACCCCTTGTGCCCTTCATGCGGTGACTCGTTGCCTCCCTTCTCCCAGCTCCAGTGCAGTGAGCACTTGACTCTTGTCTGTACCTAGCTGCATTCTTCCTCAAGTCACACTTAAATCTAATTCCATTGTTCTGTGATACATGCAGGCCTCCTGGCTCAATGTCAAGTTTTAGAGGCATGATCCTTCTTTTTTTTTTTTTTTTTTTCATTGAAAGTATCACCCAGATTTTCTGTGGAAATATTTAAAAGCAATGGGGTAGGAAATATCCTTATGAAAACTTGCAAAATACATTTTTCCATCTGGACAGTGGATTATTAATAACAAGAATTTTCTAGCAGTTTTTGCACTTCTCTTGAAACATTTTCCTGTAGACTGTTTCTTTTGTGTCTTCAGAACATAAGACAGCCAGGTCTCAGGCCAGAAAGGGAATGCTGCCCTGGCCTCACTTACCTGTACCTCCTCTATGGAGTTCTCAGGGTATGATTCACAGCAGCTGCTGCTTTCCAGGCAGTGCTATGATGACTGACCCTAACATGCCTACAGACTTGGGGCCTGTCAGGATTTTCCTGGCATGCAAAAGCAGGAAAACAGTTGCTTGGGGAGTTGTGGCTCTCTTAGCTAGTCATACCCCAGCTAAACCTGATAGCAATTTTTGGGAGCTAGAAAAAGGTACTTCTTGGGCTACAGGACACATAGCCTGACAAATAATTGGGAATGCTGTTGTGCAATAGAAGTGCGAGGTCTTGTTTGAAGGTGGGCTTGCTATAATACAGTGTACCAGGCCAGCTTGCTCTTCCGTCTCGAGTGATGTTAGTAGAGATGTTTTATAACTTTTTCATGGGCTGTGATACTTGTGTTCTTATTTCTTCTAAGCTTAAAATAAAACAGTGTGGCCGCCCAAACCAAATGAGAAGATGTCACTTTGCAGCATTTCTCAGCAGCTGGATCTGAGACCGATTTTTTTTTTTTTTGTGATTGCTGAATAATGGGTTCAGCATTTCACAGAATCCTTGGAGGAGTTCTTACTCTGTGTCTCAGGCTTCTCCAGAAATTAGCTGCTTTCTCCCAGCAGCCTGTCAACAAGGAAGAAGACCTTATGGGACTGGTCAAGTGGTGCCCCATGCCAGTCCCTTTTGTCACTGGAATGGCTCTGGGTGAGAAAAGGGAATATGTTGCTTCTATAATAAAGCCACTGCCTCAGACCGACCATATATGTGATGTGGTAACAGGACCAGAGACCACCTGTCTAGTGTGGCTATGTGGGGAAGGAGTTAGGTTTTTACCCTCTAACCATGCTCATGGAGCAGAGGAGGAGGGATTTAATGCTTGTTTTGTCTTGCATAGTGAGAGTGATATTCACACCTGCATCTACAAACCTACTGATAGGAGGCTCATGGCTGGGAGGCACCTCTCCTCTGGAGATTCCTAAGGTTTTGATCATGGATGCTTAGGGTTGGGTGGGGTGAAATGTGTAGCAAAACTAATCTGTAGTGATGGGCACGTGCCTAGCTCCATTGTCATCTGCTGCTTTTGGCTCAAGAGCTGTGTCCAGGGTTTCCCTTTACTCCCTTCCCTTAATACTGATACAGAGGTGGTGATATAGGACTGGATTGTGATCATTTGTCAGGCTTACCAAATGTTGATGGTGTGACAGGCGGCTCTAGCTTGTGTGGGACCCTGGGACTCTCTCCAAGTCCAGGAGAGTAAGAAAGTGGTTATGGGCCTAACTGACCAGTTTTTCTAAAGGGAAGTATTTTTAAAAATACCCTTGTAGTCATCACCTGTATGTCCTTCAGCATTATTTTAGGAACACATTATCTATGCTTTTTCAAAGAAGCAGTGCCAGGCTTTCCAGATGACCTTGCCCTTGCTGTGTTTATCAAGCTAAGGGAATTTGGCACCAGAGCTTTTCCTTTGCATGCTTCACTGTACCAGGAACCCTTATTTAGTCTAACACCAAATGCATGGAAGGTTGGCCCTTGTGTTAATAAAGGTGAATGTGAAAAATGTGTGATGCAAGCAGCCCTCAAACTGAATGTGCATTAAAAAAAGCATCACAACTGAGATCTGACTAGGCTTGTGGGGGGATGTGTTTGACCTCCCTCTGTACCACACTTAGGAGGAAACCTCTGCTCAGGAGCTCTGCAGCTGAGGGGGCAGGACGTATTCTCCTTCTTGTCCCTGCCTTCCTCTTTCTCAAGTGTTTGCTTATCCAATCAAATCAACCCTGAGGCGAGCCATGATGAAGGGAAGATAGCTACGAGTTGCTGGCCTTTTGCACCCCACCCAGTTCTGGCTCTGTTGGCTTTTGGTCATTTCCAACTCCACTGAGTAAGGCTATGGTTGACCTCTAACTTCCTCAGAATTAGGGCTGTGGTTTGGAGACTACTTGAGGATCTTCTAAAGTACAGAACCCAAAATCCAAATAAAATAGATATTTCTAGAGTGACATATGTTCAGTCCTGTAAGAAAGTGATGATTTGTTATGCCTCTGTTTTGTTTTTTCTTTTTGTGACACTCGAGGAACTTTCTACCTGTAAAGTTTATCATAATCTTGACTGTTGTCTGCACACACCTGAGGTAATTCAGGAGGGAAGCTACTAAATCCTTTCGATGTGCAACATAAAAGTTATCTGCCTCAGAGGGAATGGCCTTTTAATTGGAAAGCAGTCAGCTATGTTACCTTGAGTGACTGATACTGCCTTTTCTTTCTGGCAGTAGATGATCTCATGAAACTTTCACTTCAATTTCTGGAGGATTTTGTGCTTTACAGAGGAAAACATATCCTTTTTTATGTCAGTTAAAGAATGTGAAGCTACTGAGAGGTGTGTCAGGTCAGTATAACTGACCGTTATCACTGTAAAACACGAATCTCATGTGAGCTGTTCCTTGTTTGAAGTAGCAGCTCTGGAAATCTTATAATTAAGGGAGAGTTTTCTGGGGAATTTTAAAAAATCCTCTTTCATGATGGTGAAGAGGTGGTAAAAAAGTAAATTCTAGAAGCATAACATGCAGAAAGCTAAGAAATAATCCTGATCGAAAGAAATAAAAACCCCACCTATTATTTAGGAGTTGGGACTCCCTGGCTTAACAAGAACCTGAATACATGGTCTGGCTACTTAGAGCACATTTGAGTCATTGATGTGAGGATGTGGGCATCTCAGAAGGGGAGGAAGAGGAAAATAAATGTAATGCTAACTAAGACTTCTTGTATGATCTGCAATTTGCTCTCGTATGAGTCCAGCAGTGTGCAGTCCTGCCAAAGGAGCAAACCTTCACCTTTATATTCAAAGGTTATGGCCTTGAACAGTGAGAGACCTGAAAAAAAATCTTTTCCCCAAAAGTCACTTCTAGTAGCTAGCAGTGAGCTAGCTAGATGTGGAGATCTGCACTTGAAAGTAGAGAGGTAGCAAACTAGTTAAGGTAATCAGTAACACCAAGGCTTTTGCTGTAGGGTAAATGATTTCTTGATTTTTTTTTTTTTTTTTTTTAATGAAAAGAGGTAGCTCCTGAAGTATTTACATAATCCTTGCTTAAGAAGTCACCAGAGTATAGTGAATTTAACCATCTGTTGATTGCAACATTTCCGGTCTGCTACAGCCATAAATGCAGAAAATGTTGTCCATCCGTTAGGAACAATCAGGCATCCTAAATTACTTGGCTGAAGCTAGGCTCAGAGCTGACTTATTGCTCTGTGACAGTGCTCCTCTCTCTCCCGCAGTTGCTTCCATCTGTCCCTTGAAGAAAAGGATTTTGGTGCCATTTCCAAGCTGACAGGCAGCTGGGGTGGCAAAGAATGTCTCTTTCAAAACAAGCCTAAGACCCTATCATGTTTATTTTCATATTTATAGTGGGGGTTTTGCACTGTGTTTTATTGAACAGTCTCTAAAAAACCATTGTTTTAATCAGGCACTTACGTTAGATTTTTAAATGCAGTCCTAGTCCTAAAAGAGACTGTTTAAAAAAGAACGGAAAAACCCCATGTGGAATCAAAGTGTTGAGCAGTTCCTGTGTGTCTCCCTGAAGCAAGCCTCAGCAGCTGATGAGCAGTAAGTTTTCTTTTGTTTTTCTAACTGTCAATGTTGAAATGCAGAAGCTGACATTTCAGCTAGGTTTTCTCACACACAACCTGAAGAGAAAAAAGAAAAAAAAGAAATGTCCTTCTTTCTGAATTAATTAGTGTCTCTCACAGGTGAGATGACAGTGGAATTCTGCATACTGTGAATAACAGTACCGCAACCTATTCCTCGACAATGTGAGATAAAAAAAAGTCTCACTCCTATTACTATGTTTGATCTTCAGCTCCAAGAGGAGAAGTAGGAGAATCTCCTGTTGATTAGGCAGTGGCTCTGGACACTGACAGAAAAAAAATTAAAATAAACAGGTAACTTCATATAGAGACTTACTCTGCGGGGTAAAGCTTCCACTCAAAATGTCATAGGGAACTTATGAAATTATTTCATATGGAAGCAGGTGTTAGATTGAACATAAAATCCATGGCCAAAATGTGTTTGTTTTGTTTTAATGAGTTAAGTACATGACAACATGAAGTGAACAGCTGATGTGTTTCTGACTGGGACCAAACACTTCTGCCTCCTACCTTCTAGGAGTTACTTCTGATAAAGTAGTTGCTCTAACTTAAAATTGCTTCCAAAACAGCACATCATGGGCTCACTGCTTTAGATGTGAATCTGATCGTCAGCTCTGGAGCTGATGTAAAATAAAATTTCTCCGTGGAAATGTGTCTGTTTCACTTTAATGCTTTTATTTTCACCAATGTGGACTTGATTAGTGATGGGGGGTGAAATGTATTAAGTGTTTATGGAGATGTTTCTTTCTGACAGATCACTAGAAAAAGCCTCAAAGGAAATGAATCTTGCCCTACTTCTTTCATGTCTTTAAACCAAGGCAGGAAGGAAATATATATATATATATATATTTTTTTTTTTTTTTCCTCTTGTGAGAAGTTTTAAACCAATTATGAATCCTTGTAGGGACTCAAATGCTGGAACTAGGCTGCTCTCTATAAAAGAGACTTGAATTGCATGTCCTCAATTTGTCTTTGCAGCACTGCTCTAGCTAAAGTTTATCTTCTGTCCAAATGTGACACATTGATGTGGCCTGCTTGGTTGCACATTTATTTACATTTGCACACGTTCTATAGCAATTTGCTGTTTCTCTCTTTTCTCTCTCCCTTCCCCCTTTCTTTCCTTTCAGTGTTTCAGCTCCTGGAGTCATCTGCTTCCTGTCCAAAACTCACAGAGCAAACTTTTGCAAAGCACGCTAATAGAAACTGGTCTCTAAAAATGTTGTGGGTCTGCTACCTTCCCAACTATTACAGCTTTGAAAGCACAAAACTTCCAAATTAGCTGATCAGATAGAGCATTGCTGTTTTTCAACTGGTTTTGCTCATGTCAAATCTTGACCCTGAGCCAGTCTGAATTGGCAGCAGATCTCTGGAATAAAGCATGGAGAAATCAGCAAAACAGTCATTTATCTTTGAAACAAAAGCACTGAAGATGGAATGTCTGATTCTCTTGTCATTTAGACTGGTGTAAAGCAGGCACAACTCATCTGAAATGGAGAACAGAACTGCAGGAAAGAACAATGGAGCTCTTGAATCATATGCTTCGGCAAAAGTTAAATGTCAATTTTGTACGCTAGAGAAAGATCTGCTTCACTGGTTGGGAGGGAGGAAAGGTGAGAAACAAGCTTGCATCCCTTCGAAGGCTTTTTTTTAGATTGATTTGGTTTTATTTAATGTGTATGTTCCCTACACTGTAGGCATAATTTGGTGAGAGCTTCTCTAGATTTCTGATGATGATGCCGCCAGAGTACAGATAATGCTATTCAATTCTCTTGATAGCAGGATTTCTTGTCTTAAAAAGTGATAGACTTCAATAATTTGCAGAGTGGCGTTTATACGTTTTGCAAGTGAGCTTAGATCAGCTTTTCAGCCCTTTATTCTAATAGCAATCCCAAGTAACTATAAACTTAGTGATGTTTTGCTGTCTCACTGCCGGTGTGAGATCAGAACTGGTGCTTAAAACTTTCCTGTGTTCAGAAGAGCACTATTTTGAAACAATCTGATCATGGTTGCCAGTATGTACAATGTGGAAGTGAGAAAATGCTGAGGAAGTAAAATGAGCTGTTGAATGAGACAGATCTCATCAGCTCTTAAAGGGAAACTCTGAGGTTTCAAAAGAGCTGTTTTGAGCAGCTGGTGACTCAGAATAATATCTGTGACACACAAGTCATCTACCATAGGCTAATATGGGAATGGATCCTATACTTATACAACTTGTTATCAAGCAAAACTCCTACTGAAGTGAGTAAATGGGACTTGGGAGATATGTATCACTTTCATTTTACAAAGACGCAGTCAGTGTTGTGCATGTGTTTTTGTTTTGTGGTGTGTGGTATGTTGTGGTTCGTTTTTTGTTGTTTTTTTTTTTTTTCTCTCGCCCCAGTGTCCTCCAGTGAATTGGCAGCAGAGACCAGGTATACCTAATCCATGTGTCTCGAGGTTTGAGCAAAGCATATGCTGCTTGCAGATTTATAGGCTGAATCTGAGTGCATGATGTTGTGTGGTTTGCAGAATTAGTTTGTTTCAGCTTCTGTGGTCACCTTGTTATGTAAGAAATGTAGCTTTTCTCTGTGTGTTTATATGTGTGTGTATACACAGAGGTAAACTGAGTAACAGAAGAAAAACTCCCAAAGCAATTAAAGAAAAACTAAAGCTAAAACCAGAGCTTGGTGCTTTCTATTTATACTTTGTGCCTCACAGTAGAGAGATCAGACAATACACGTGGTGAGAAAATGTGCTTTAAACTTTAAATTTCAGACATCTATGAGTTGCTATATATTTACTTAAGTGAGTAAATTTCTACTGCTTTTGGGGAGGGGAGAAGGGGATGCTTTTTCCCTGAGGAATTGTCTCTGGCTTTTTACATTTTTCGGTCTTGAACAAATTTCTTATTTATAACATGAAAAGAATTAACAGAGCCACGCATTTTTCATTTTGACATGTAAAAGCAAAAATAATTGTGCTTTGTGTTAGTAGGCCAAGATGGTAACATGCTTCTGTCGTCTGGGTTCGTTTTTAGTTCCGGTTAAAGAAATTTTTTTGCACTGTGTTGGGTGAGTTGAAAAGCTATATTACAGACTTATCTCTGTTGCCATAAGAGTGTCAGTAAAACCTGAGATTAATTTTGGCCATGTCTAGACCATGGTGTAAGACATAATGTTGGCATGTGCCATAACAACCTTCCATTTGAAAACAAGGTCAGGGAGTGCTTCTGAGATTGCTAAAGGTAATTATTTATCTGAAACTTGATAGCAATATCAACAGACTTTTTTTTTCTATGAAGTGTGTTCAATATGAAGATGTAATTTAACCAGCTATTTATGTGTCTTACTTGGTTCCACTTCCATGGGAAAAAAGGAAAAATTGTTTTCTCTTATTCTGCAGTGGGACTTGAACATCACTTCCCTGCCAGCAGGGCAAACGAGTGATATCACAGACAAGAGAAAACAGAGTATGTTTTCTTTAAGAAACATTTGGCTCGCAAAACAGAAAAACCTCTGTTTGAAAATTTGGCAGCACACCTTAGGGCATCTCAAAACAGGAGAGAAAGCATATCAGCAGCTTCCTGTTGCTGGCAGTGCTGTCTAAGCATACCCTAATGGTATGGAGGGATCTGGAAAGCATGTAACAGCCTCTTCAGAAAGCACTTTGCCTTTGAACAATCGCATCCTATTGCTCTTACAAAGGAGAGGACTATGAGAGCAAATTGTCGTTAGAAATTGTGTTGCTGTGGCAAGAAATGGAAGATTATTCCTTCCTACTAAAAACAGGTGATTCTTCTTTATCTTTGCAGATTTCATGGTGGTCAAGTAAACTGATGCATAGAATATTTTTGTCCATGTAGGCAGCCAGATCACAGACTCTCTAGTTTCCTGTCACTGCAGGTTGTTTGCAGAAGCAGGAACCTGGGTCTCCTCACTGTAGAGTCCCATGCACAGTTCACTGCACTATGCATTGCTCTATCTTAAATGTCCTGTGTACTGCCAAGTGGAGTGAATAATAAGGCTTGTCTCTGCAGCCTGTACTTTTCACAGAATAGAAGTCTAGTGATCATGAGCACGAAGAGAGTATAGCCTGAAAAAAGCATGCAAGTAACAATATTTTTTCCAATGCAGTCCTGTCAGAGAACTTGTTATCAAGGGAGGAACTAGAAGCAGTGCTCCCTGAAGGGACTGAAATGCTGTAATATCTGAAAGATCCTTTCAGAAACAGTTATTGCATTGTAGATGTGCAGAGCAGCATTCCCCATATTTGACACCTTCTTGGCATTTGTAGCCATACCAAAAGACTAACTTTTTTTGTGTGCGTATAACTCCATTATTAGAGTAAAATGTTTGTTGGGGGCATGACTGCTACTTGCTTGGTCCTTCTTGTTCAGACCAAATTGTGAATTACTTTCAGGGAAGCAAGAAGATGAATATCATGAAGTGCTGAGCCTCAGTCCGGCTTCCTTTGTGAGGTCTGTAGCGCTGCTACAGTTCTGCAAGGTGGTGTTTACGCTGCTTTGAACCTTGTGGGATAATTTTAGTTGGCCTGGTGAGCCATTAACTGGTGGCAAATAAAAGCAGGCATCAGTCTTGACTCACCCCTGACACCAGATGATGGTATCCGATACTGTGGCAAACCATTGTCCAGGTCCTGTGGCTTAGGCCTATAAGGTGCACCTCAATTTGCTTTTGCTGCTGCCGCCTACAATATGAATCCCTCAGGAGAGGGTAGTTATGATACAAAAATAAACCAAAGGGGAACTGCAGATTAGGGCCAGAGAGGCAAAAGGGAGAGTCAGGATGAAGGGGGTAGAAGAGGAAGACAAAGTGCAAACTGGAACAGTGTGCTAGGGAAAAGGAGTAACAGGCAAAAAACTGAAGAGAAGGATGAAACAGAAAGGTTGGAGCAAGTGTGATAACTTCCAAGGTAGGGCTGAGAAAGAACAGTGGAGGAGGAGGGAGAGAATTGATGGGTTTTTCTCCTTGGAATGTTTATGTGGTGAATTATCCTAAATATTCCCTTAAGGAAGACAGGAAGGGAACAAGAGGAAGTGTTTTCCTTATGAAGCTGGGAGGTTCACTTTGCTGTCCCCTTTTTCCACTTCTGACCTCCCATCTCTTCCCCACTCCCCATTATAAGTGTCATAAGGACTACCAAACTGATCGCCCTACCTGTGAAGAGATATCACCCTCCCCCTTAATGCTGCAAGGCATGTTCCCTTTCTAGACAAAACCATCCTGCCTGTGCTTGTAATTTTGTCTGTACTGTTCTAGACAAGGGTCTTTTCCTTCCAAGGCTCAGTGAGCTATTTAGGCCAAGCACACTGAATTAAACATTTATTGCTTTCCCTCTAATGCAATTTCCTTTTACAGGACACTCCATTTTTAAAAAGCTGCAATTAAATAGCCCAGGAAATGCTGGACCAAAATATTCCAGGAGAGATTGCTTGCCATAGCATATAAAACATGCCACAATGCTATCCCATAAGGAACACTGATACTCTTGCTGAGTGGGAGGTGGATGAGGTTCAAAAGAGATACACATTAAAACATACCACTTAGAATAAAACACGTGTTAAAATGAAAAGATGGCATGGGAAGAATCCAGTTCTGGAAAAGCCTTTAGAGTGCAGAGAATAGTTTGGTCCATCTCTCCGAGAATAAACAACTTCTAAGTATGTGTTTTTGCTGAAGCCTTTGAAATCAGGTTATTTTTGGGAAGTATCTATTTAAAGAGATCTGTGTAGGCCAAATAAACTCACTTCTTACTAATTTTGTAACAGCTTCACTGGGACTTGATCTTGTGGTGCAAAATACATGCCTTCCTCAGGGTAGTTTGTAAAGAAACAGAGGCACTGGAAATAAGGGGGACAATGTCACTCTGAAAGTTATAGATTAAAACTAGAGAGATTTGGTCTTCTGTCCCCTCCTGGCTTGCATTGTGGCCAGTTGAAGTACCTCATCTGTGCTGGGACTGAGCTAGTTGTCAGCCCTGTCCCTTTTTATGTGCCATGCTGAAAGCTTGCCACCTTCCAGTGCTGTGAGGTCTTTCTCGAGCAACTGCACCAGTGTGCTTTTGGGTGCAGTGGGTGGACACAGGCTTGAGGGGTGTTAGTTTGAAACCTGCTATTGCTGTACTGTCAACTTTTTTTAAGAAAGCTGTGTTACATGAAAACCTGCTTCAAGAATTTATTTGCAAGCATGTTTGGTAACACGCTTGCTCCCTCTCTGCCCAACTCGAGCCTAGGGAATTTTGTTCAAGCTTGCAACTGCATGCAGTGTCTCAGAAGTACAACATCAGTTTTGCTTTACTGGCTGGAGTTCTCTGACAAGTCAGGCGGCAAGATGCACCTCAAGTCAGAACCGGAAGCAGGATTTGTATGTTAATATCAAATTTGGAAATAACCAGGTAGATACACTGCTGATGCAAACAGGTATAGGTGTATTATACAGCCTGGTGCTGTTCTATGGCACTGTGTGGATTTAATTAGCTCTGTTAGCTGCAAAATGCCTGTAAAACTCATGCCAGTGGTGTTTTGAGGTCTGCAGTAACAAGGTGACATCATTGGGATGTAATATCATTGGGATGGAAGAGACCCGCAGCGGGGAAGATACTCAGGTCTGACCTCTGGCTATCTTAATACTATTGTCCCTGGAGGCGGTCAATGGGATTTATTGCTTGTGTCAGGAAACAGTATCAACTGCAAAGCAGGAAGTAGGCCTTAGGCTCACATGGCAGTGTGCTTTGGCTGGGAGGTGGCTTCTCTGCCTTTGTCACTTCCAGTGCCCTCAAATGCAGAGGGAATGCTCTTCCCTATCTTCCCCTGAGCACTGGTTTCCTCAATGTCCTGAAAAGCCCAAGAGCACCCATATCATCCCTCTGAGACAGCGTGGTATGAGCAGCTTTCCCCTCTTTTGTTTCCTTGTTTTAGCTCACATTTTTAGTGCAAGTGACTTGGACCGAATTCTTAGAAGACCTGAGATGAAGTTGGGGAATTATTAATTCTGATAACCCCATAACCAACTTCTTTACTTTCAAATGCAAGTTTGATGTCTTCAGATGTTGATAGAATGTCTCCATGAGCTGTGTGCTTTCCCAATATGAGAAATTATGCTTGTTCTTCAAAAGAGTTCACAAGACAAGGGCAAAGGTTGCAAGATGGAAGTTGGAGGAGAGGGAAAAATAAATAGGGGATGTTGGGCAAATTAATGACAAACTGGACTCTGCCACTTAAGACTGATTTCAATATGGAAAAGGTATGGCTCTCACGTGCACCTCTAGCATATTTCATTCTCCTTTATTTGTTAAAGGAACTCTTCCTATTTGAATGACTTCAGGGCAACGTAATACTTGTAGAAACCTGGGCATTTTGTATTTTCTATATTTGGGGAAAAAGGAGAGAAAGGGCATCTTATTTTTTCAACCTTAATGTTTCTGATAGGGAGTCTGCTATTTTCTTGGCCATTTATATTGTGGGGAAAAACTGTTTTTCGAAGATACTAAGAATGCTTAAGCCTGCAAATAATAGTGAGTCTCCATATATATCGTATCTGTACAAAAGTAACTTCTGCGAATTGAAAGCATGAACTTACATACACACAAACCTCACAGTATTGTAAAAGGCAACTAAAGATTATCTTTTAAAGGGGAAACAAATGAAGAAGTCTTTGTCAACTTTATCCAGCTCTGCCCAATTGGTAGGCACTAACAAAGGTTTGCTTTACTTTTTGAAACAGAGAGAGATGCTGGGCAATGAAGAAAACATTGTGCTGTGGGAAGGATAAACCAAGACAGCTGTTATAATTGCTTGCTGTAGTATTAAGCTGTTCTTTGTACTTTTGTTTTAGTGTTTGTGCATGTTTTTTTCTGCAGTTGCTAACATAGACTGGTGTATGAGGTTACAAATCAAATGGCTGGAATTATATTTGTGAACATGGCTTAATTCTCCACTTGAGCAGGCAGTGGAGGAAGAGAGGAAGTTTGAGCTGTGCTGCCTGGTTTAACCATTGTAAGCTTGGCTGGGCAAAGGGAGCTTTGCTTTTCACTAGGATAGCAATCATGGAAACAAAAACCAGTATAACAGAAGTTAGCCTGTGCATTAATACCGGCTGAGAAAGACACCAGAGCCCTCAGTCTTCATTCTTCAAAGTATAGGTGGTTCACAGGAGGTCAAGTAGTAATCCGTCTTAAAATAATGCTGCACGTTTGCCTCCTTTATGCAGACTTGAAACCTTTTAGCATTCCGTCAATTAAAAGCAGACCCTTAGACAAGCTATTCTTGAGGTAAATGACAGAATAAAGTTCATTGAATTGCAGGGAAAGGATGATGCAACTCAACCTGTCCTGAAAAAACAACAAAAAATAATTGATTCATTACAGATAATTATTCAGGGAATTATGATAGTCAAATTCCCACTGGGTCCTGCAGCTGTAATGTAATTATATATGCCACTTGGTAGGGAAAAGCCCAAGAAATGATAATGCCAAGTTGAGTCTGCCACCTTAAGCCTGTTCTTTTGTGCATTAGTGTGTCTTTAATAATGTGACATATTATTTCTCACAGACTATATTGGGGTAGATTGTTAGATATGCTGTGTGTTCTGTACTTCAAAGAACATCAACCATCCTTTATCTACTTCATCAATGACAGGCAAGCTTGTATCCTGCTTTTAATGATGCCGCACATGCGTTTTTCCAGAGGCAAAGTGTGTTTGGGGAAGAACTGTAGAACACAGCTCAGCAGAAGAGTTGTGCTCTCATCAGATTGGGGTATTGTGGTGGTTGTTTATCAGGCTGGTACTCTGTAGCATGATTTTTACCTTCTCACAGGCTTCAGCTGTAGAATGCTAACATAAAGACCACTTCCTCCCAACTCTGTTAGATGCTGAGTTGCCCCTCTTTTGCCCAGGAACACAGGGCAGAACGACCATGTGTGATCTGCCTCATTGGAATGGATGGGTGTAGTACGTGCTCTGGCCTTCAGCATGGGAGACCCCCCTGTTGTATTTGCTTCTCAGTTATTGCCATGGTTCTATCTCCACTGATGCCCTTCAGAATGCCCGGGCTTAACATTTGTGTATTGGAATATTTCAATACCTGCAGATATATGCGATCATCAAGGATGATGAGGCACACCAGAGGATAAGCTGCACTCCAGACAGGGTATAAACTGATTCTGAAGGGTACACTGGCTCTCCTTGCTGTGCATAGATGATGCTGATGAATTCAGACACCAGTTTGGTGCTGTGGTAAAGGACTAGGATGAAACTTGTGGGCAAATGGTGCTTTCTGTGCTTTTGCAGAAATCAGTGCAATCCCTTTTGGTCTTCCGCTGTTGATTGGCAGCATTAGTGTTTCCGAATTGCAAAACCACACTTAGGGGTTCATTTATCTCCAAGTTAGTCAACTTACCTCATTTCAGGTGAGCAGTGATTTCATTTGACAATAGAATGTAGCTTTGAACCTCAGATATCATTATAGAGAAAAAGAAGAAAACCTGTACTGCAGTTAACTGTCCTCAATGGTTTTCTGTCATGCACATTTTTAGTATATGCTGGTATTGACTTCTGTCCTAAACATGGACACGTGTTCACCATGGACATGGAAATGTTTAAGTTGATGACTGGTATTATGTTCTCCTCTTTGACAAAAAGCTGAGTTCATATCATTGCAAAAATGGCCCCTCACACCCCCTTTTCTATTATAAAACAGTTTTGTAGCACTAAAAGGAAGATTATTTTTTTTTCATCTCTGGGAAAAAAGGTAAGTTGCACATTTTAAATACCGATACGGAGATTTGCAAAATCCCACTTTATTTACTTAGCCTTCGTGAATGGGTTCTGCAAGGTAAAGCCTGGATCTCATTTTTGTAGATGACTCAAATGTCCTGTCATGAAGCTGTGACTTTTGCCACATAGTTGTTAAAAAAGGGCATCATAATGTGCTTTTCTGGTAGACATAGGTGCATTCAGTAGCAAGCCTATGCTAAGACAATCCAGGCTGGGTATTCTTCAAGATCCTAAAGTGTTTTATATTTGAAAGCATATTGTTCACAAATGGAAGCAGAAATCATCTTAGCAGCAGCTAAGGCTAACTGAGGCTTGAAAATGCTTTTGGAAACAGCTCTTCCTGAATCAATGGATCCAAACTAAATGAAGCATAACTGTGACATTTTTTTCTCATTTCTCAAAGTATCTAATGTAACAAAGCTAGGAAAACAATAACACTTTGTTTATCGCAATAGAACATAATCCCCCCCAACAGGTTTTGCTTTTAAATAAATGGATGACTTTTGGGGAAAATGTTTACATTTCATTACTGCTAAAAATTCTAGCACACCTAGAGATGTATTCTGGAGATAGATGTGCTGTTTAGGTAAATTAGAATATTCCCATAACTATATTAGAATATATTGTTGTATGAAGTATCATTTGGTAATGGGCACCGATTCATCTGGACTTTGAAAGGCAACCATACCAGATCCTAAAAAGGGGAAAATAAGCAATCTGTATAGCAATAATGAAGACACTTTTCCCATTACCAGGAAGGAAGCACTAAAGTTAATAGTGCTCCTTAATTAATGATTCATTTATCAAGCTGCTTGAGGTAATTGTGACTCTTCTCATTATCAAAATAGATGTCTCCTTTGCATATACCTAAGCTCTTTATTTCCATAACCTTAGTGGCAGAGAGTTCCACAGGTTAGTCCAGTATTATATACTGTGCTGGTTTGACTGAAAATGGGTTAATTTTCTTTGCGCAGTTAGAAACCTTTCTTTTTCATAGCTAGCACGCTCATTATTTGGACCTAGTTTGAGAACAAGCAGATAACACCCCAGCACAGAGCTAAAGTTTTTAATTGCTCTGGTCTGAGAGCCAAGGACATTCTGAGTGCTCTGCCCACAGGTGTGAGGTATCGAGGAAGCGGGGTGAGGCAGAGATAGGGCAGAGCTTGACTGACGTTCAGATTGATCAATAAGAGTATTCCATCCCATTAGCATCATGCTAATTATTTAAGGAGAGTTGGGATCTTATGGTTTGCTCTTCTGCTTTCTCTTGCATACTATTGCTATTGAGCTAGGGGAGTTTTGGTCGGGATGTTTAGACCAGTCTTTTGCCATTTTTGAAGAGGCCTCTGGGCTTTTCTGCCTTTTTCCTCTCTTTTTCTTTCTCTGGGATCGGCTTTAGGACCAGGTGTGGCTTGCTGGGACTGGCTGCTTAGTTGTGGACAGAGTTCGTGAGGAATTGCCTTGAGTATTTTTTATTTCTATTATATATATATATTTACTACTAGTGTATTAGTATTTTGTTATTTTATTAAACTGTGTTTATCTCAGTCCAGGTTTCTCCCTTCCCTTTTGATTCTCTCCCCTGTTGGGGGGGTGGGGGAGGGGGACAGCAAGTAGCTATTGTGGTTGTATTGCTAGCTCGGGTTAAACCACGACATATGTATACATACATAATATTATTTCTATGTCTATTTTTGTATGTCTGCTGTTGTATATTTACATTTTTCCACAAGCAGTTCAAACTGTCTGCATTGGGGTTTAATTCACTACCTTATTTCTGGAATGCAAATACAGAGCATGCTAAATAAATGTCCTTATGTTATTCTTTTATATACCAATACTAGGGTGATAGCATTATCAACATTTCCCACTCCAGTCCTCACTAACTTTCCTCACATAGTCTTTCCCTGGTGTTTCTTATAGTAACACTGACAAATATTAGCAATGGACATAGTTGCTTTAGATTTGGATGTGGCCTTTTTACTGATTTATTTTCTAGACAGTTGAGTGGTAGCAGGGTAGTGACAAATAAACATAAATGCCACACTACCCTCTGGGTATACCCACTGCTCACAGGGAATGGGGGAAATGATCGCTTTGATCACAGATGAAATACTTGAGCAAAAGTTTGAATTAAGACTTTGCCTTGACTGATTGAATTAAATCACTTTAGAAACTGCTTAAGCAGTGTGCATGCTGCAGTGATTTAATTAAGCTCACATCTAAACCAGTGCTGCTACATGGGAGTGAATGTGAGCACTCTGAATTTAATCACTACAGGCACTGGCAAATGTTTGATATATCAGCTAATGTGAATTAAGTAAAGAGTCTTTATCATTGCTGGATGTTACTGTCAAACCTGGACTTGGTGCAATGCATAGTTGGGCCATCCCTAAAAATCAAAATTAAAGACCCAGGAGGAGTCAAGAGGCTCCCCTTGCTCCCACAGGGTAAACAGCTGTGCCAAGCCTTGATCCCTTCTCTTCTAATGCTTCTCAGGCACTGTATGTGTGGAGGGGCACAGTCAACACTGAAGTGGCTCTGTTATCCTGTGCACTAGCCCCCTGTTCATGTTGATGAGAAGACTTGTAACCTGATGGAAGCTACTTTTGCCACTGGGATTACTAAACTCAGCATGGAGTCCTAGCTGGAGCACCTAATTACAAATGATAATTAGAACTAACCTCCTGGGCTGGCTGACATCATCTTGTCTGATCCTGTGTTTTCATGAATGGTCACAAGTTCACAGCCTTGTAACTGAACAAAATGAACTAGAGATGATGCAGCATCTTCAGGAGGCAGGAGGTCTAGAGTAGTGATGTCACAGAAACTGTCACAATGCTAAGCAGTTTTGGACAATTCTGCCTGTAAGACTTAGGGGACCAAAAAAAAATGTAGAACTTAAATGCTAAAAACCTGTGCTTGGTCTGTTTGAAGGTCTAGAGGTGAGGAGGGATTGCTTATGAATGAAGAATCACTCACTGCTGGAGAGCCAGGCTCTGATGGTTGCAGTTTAAAGTGCTCATGTCTTTTTGTTTCTGCTCTCGTCAGCAATAACTGTGTTTATGTGGGCAGTACCCAGGTTTTGTTCATGGCTCATCAGATTGCTGTTACTCATTCTCCTCTCAAGGACACTGCAAGTCTTAATTCATCACTGTATGGGATTTGTGCAAGAATGGTGAGGAGGTTAAATGTAAATATGCTCAAGTGACTTGCAGCTGTGGTGTAGAAAAAGCACATACATCACACTAATTGTTTTACTGAGCTTGTATGCTTGACAAGTAGAACCTCTCTGTTAGATAACATAGGCCTGTGAGAAACTCTAAGGCACCTTATTATTGTGCCTGAGATTCCTGCTTTGTTATGAGAAAGACCACAAGGCTGCGCCTGCTTGAAGCCTTGAAACACAGGTGAATGCAGCAGGCCCAGTGATCTTCTACCAGGGCTGAATTGCTGCAGCGCCTGCATCCCCACTTGTGTTACCTCTGCATGAGAACTTAGGTGCTATTTTGGAGATCTCCTGGTAGAGAGGTAACTAAAATAAAACTTGCTCTTTGCAAATGCATTTGTGGCCTCTGGCTCTTCTTGCGATGTGCCTGCATTGGTTCACGCAATCACCCTTGTAAGGACTGAAACTACTATTTGATGACACTCCAATGAAACAATGACTAGGCACAGGCGTTTCCTAGAGACTAATAAAAGGCTGGAAGGAAGGGAAGGGCCAAGATCCTGCAGAGAAATTGCTATTGCAAACTGGGAAAAAGCAAGGGGGAAAAAAATGCAGGAAGGATTTTTTTTTTAATGGATTACACAATTTTATTGGCATTGGAAAGCCAATGCATGCTCTGAAAAGAATGCATGTCCTGAGAGCTTGTCAGATTGTTTCAATCATCTCTCAACTTCCAAACCAGCTTAAAAAGTGAACTTGACAAACATTTTATGCTTTTGCTGAGTTTAGCTCACAGTCCCTCCTTGCAAGCATATCCTGTCACAAATCTTTATGTATGTTGGTTTTTTTCTGTTGCATGAATTGTCTTTCCTTCTGCTGTCAAAACCAGCTTTCATGTGTTTTGGAAGCTAACCTGCGCTTCACTGACTTTACAATCAAAATGTGAATTGCTTACCCAGTCAAGTCAACACCACAGCAGTCTGAAGGCCCCTTCCAACCAAGTATAGAGGAACATGAGAGTAAATTAAAGCAGCCAGCATGCTGCAGGCTGGAGCCATTAGTTGTTAAGTTCTGTGCCATCTTTGTTAGATATCACAATAAATTCAATCCAGTTCGTGTTTCCTTGTCCTGAATGCAAAGGTAGAAATAGAGTTGAGAAGAATCTACTCAGCTCTTCTAGCACTGTGCACTGAGGAGCATCATGTGTATCTACAACTCAAGTTCAATCTCTTCTGAACTGATACTTGTGTATTTACCCTTTAAAACAAACAAACCAAACAAAACCAACAAAAACCAACCAACCAAAAAAGTTTAAAGCTTCTACAGCCTTTTTTATAGGGGTATTGTGTTTAATGAGGCCACTTTTTCTAAACTTATTGTAGTTGCTGCATTTCTCTGAACTAATCGATGTAAAATAATGTGTCTTAATGCATGATACCCAAAACGGGATGTGGTACTTCAGATGAAGCCTCAGCAAATTAATTACCTTCATGTCCTTCAGACATAATTTCTTTCAGTGTGAACTGGACTGAATTTTGCCTTTGTTTCTTGGTTAGGGATTTCTGTTCAGACTGTGAGCTGCTGTTGCCCTCAGACCCTTCTAGACAGACTTGCTGCTTTGTCAGATACTTCTGATTTTTTTTACTGAATAAGCTTTTTCCTCCTGCCTTTAGCTACTGTATTTGTATTTGCTGAATTTTATATAGTTATTTTCATACCACTTCTCAAGATCACATCAAGTTTGGATTCTCCCCTCCAAAGAACTTTCAGCTCTGTTCAGGTATTGATTCATCCTAACTGTTTGGAAGTGTATGTTCTTCTGTCAGCCAGGCTATCCAGTAGTCTAGAATAAAATCCATTCCAGCGCAGATTGCTTAAGGATGTGAAGGTCCTCGAATGTGTGCAGAGGAGGGGAACAATGCTGGTGAAAGGGCTGGAAGGCATGTCCTATAAGGAGCAGCTAAGCACTTTGGGTTTGTCTAGTTTGGAGAAACGGAGGCTGAGGGGTGACCTCATGGGTCTCTATAGCTTCCTGAGGAAGGGATGGGAAGAGGGAGGTGCTGAGCTCTTCTCCCTGGTATCCAGTGCCAGGATGCCTGAGAATGGTTCAAAGCTGCTCCAGGAGAGGTTTAGACTGGACGTTAGGAAGCATTTCTTTACTGAGAGGGTGGTCAAACACTGGAACGGGCTTCCCAGAGAGGTGGTTGATGCCCCAAGCCTGTCAGTGTTTCAGAGGCATTTGGACAATGCCATTAATAACAGGCCTTAACTCTTGGTCAGCTGGAAAGTTGGTCAGGCAGTTGGACAAAGATGATCATTGTAGGTCCCTTCCAACTGAAATATTCTGTTATACTGAAGTGCCCCAGTTCACAGCCAAACAGGCAATAGTAGCCCTAGCATGAATTCTTCAGTCTCTTTAGATAATCCTTTAAAAATTTTCCATCTCAGACTTATATATAATTTCCCTACGAAGCTGCCCATCTTTCCAGTTGCTTAGTCTGTTATAGGCCTTTCTGAAGTCATCAGGTATTCTGCGCTCCTTTATTCCTTGGCTTACTATCCCAAGGTCCCATCTGTAAGTTCCATTGATACTTATTGACTTTTTCTGAAGTCCTTCACCTTTCCTTTATCATTACTATACCTTTCTTTACATGGTGAACTTAATTGTTTTGTGATCACTTTCACTCAAAACATTTGACTCTTCTAGCTTTACAACTATTTTCAACATATTCAAAACCAGATCCAACATAGTTCTCCTAACAAACTTTTCTGCCTTCCAGAACAGAAAGTTACTCCTGTCTCATGCCAAAGATTTATTTATCCTATTTAATATGCACTTGGGCTGCAGAGCATGAAATGACAGTCACTGGGTTGCGTAATATAACTGTCTCCATCTTTTTGCATAGTGGAACAATGGACAGCCTATTTCAGGAAAGGCTCTTGCAAAATTATGAATTATTATTATAATTTTTATGTACCTACTTAGATATTGCATAAACTAGCAGCAATTCTCTTTTCTCCCTCTTCACCACTACTTCTGTGGTGGCAGATAAAATTCTACCTTTTCCTTAGTCTGGAGGCAAATGCTATTGGCTACAGAACTCACCCAACTCTTAATGTTTTTTTAACCAGACAAAACTATAACTAGAGTTTATAACTGCCCAGTATTTGAAATGCACTTCCAGCTAACAGCTTGTGAGTGGAAATGACCTGTTTACAAAATTAAACAATTTATAAACAACATGACAATATTTGTATGTAGGCTTTTAAAGGTACTAGTCAGCTAGAAAAGACATCTGTACCTATTGTAGTTATACCACTTCCATGTGCAAATGTGCATCAGCACAAAGACTGTTCAGTTATGACCCAAAAGACATTCTTTCTTCCTAGGCTTTCAACGTCCAAGGATTTTTTTTCCTTCTCTTTAAACTTACAAGACTATATAAAGAAGTCAGTATTTTTAGCACAAGGACTGATGACCAGTCATATTTTTGCAGTTCTCTAAGACTCAAAAATACATGAGGGGGTGGGGGGCAAATCCATTGCTCATGTTCTAGAATGACTGTAACACTAAAACCTATCTCTTGTGAACAGGATAAAAAGAAAAAAAAAACGAAATAAAATTATTTTTTGAACCTCAGTGGCTGTGGCTTTTCCAGAACTCTTTAATGCTGCAAGTGTCTCTGGGCTATACCAATGCCTCTGTTGGTTTTTGGTGACGCTTGGATTTCCTTGTGTGCTATAAAACAATATATTTACATATCAAAGGTACTTAAATGAAGTATGCTATATTTTAATTTGTATGCTGCTGAAATTAAGCGATTGTTTAGACTTGCCATTTGTGGTTGCCCTTCCCCTTTTGCCCTTCTCTCTATCTCAATAACAGTTGCAGAAGCAGAGTAATATTAGTGTTGGAATTTAGGCATTTTTGCTTTGTTGTAACAAAATCTAGCTTTCAGGAGGGGGAGCATTGTCCACCAGCCAGTTCTCTGTGCACTATCGGAAGGCCTTCTATTAAGCATGTACAATGGTTAAAAAAGTGCTGAAAAAGGCTATGTGTTTTGGTCACATGCATAACTTTCAAGGAAGAAAGTCTTTCTGAGACTTTTAATTAAGTAAGTTAGGATGGTTGTCCAAACTCCAGCTGTACTACAAGTGACCAAATCTCGTGTTGCAATAAAAGACCCTTGATCTCAGCGTCCATGAGAGTGGCACTGGGAATCACCAAGCAGATTTCAGCCATTTGCACCTTAAACACATTAATCGGCTTCCTCCTCATTTTGCTTCCATTTTAATGCCAGAAATCAGTCATTTAGTTGTTTTCCACAGCTCCTTTTGTTTCTTTCCTGATTAGAATAGATGATAGAAACTGAAAAGGATGAAAATTTCTGTTCACAAGGTCAAGGCAAAGCCTGTACTGCTGCTCGGGTCTCCTGAAACTCAGAGAATGCACTTTCTCTCTAGCTGGTTTGTGCCATTCCTATGCACCAAGTGATTCCGTGTTTTTTGTGTTTTTCTTTTTTTTTTTTTCCCCCCCACACCAGCCTGTTTCGCAACATATCAAAATCTTTCTGCTATTTTGTATATGTAATTAAGCAACCAAAAAGAAAAAGTGCTTTTTATTACTACTACTGCCTCTGAGATGCAGAGCTGGCACATGAGTTGATCCTAGTAAAAAGCAAAACCAAATCCAAAACTGTTGTCTCCTGGGGTTTTCTTAGCTTTTAGTAACTTTTAGCTTTTTAGTAACTGTGTCTAAAACTGACTCCATCAGGGTCAGCAGTATGAAACTAAGAAGCAGTATTTGTTAAGATAGGAAGATTGTCTAGCTACTTTTCTGTGTAAAATGATGTTTCTCAGGACTCCTGCAGAATCAAAAGGAAAACAAACAGGCAACAATGAGGTGATAAGAGGGAAAAAATAATTAAAAGTCTGTATTGGGAACATCGCCTCTCTGGCAGCACTTCATTAACACTGACTGAACTATTCCAAAATAGTATAACCATCACATACCTGAATAATGACCAAAAAAAAAATTACTGCAATAATTGCTAAACGCGTGAGAGTCTATATGACAAAGACACATGCCCATGCGTGTTAAATGAAGGTGAAGACTAATGAAGTGACATTTCTTAAAAAAAGAAAAAAAGTTTTAATATGTAAAGAACATTTCTAGGAAGTGAGAATTTTTCTTCTTTTCTTTCTAACACTCAGCTTGGGTAATTAGCATTAAAAGAGTTTGTCCAGAAACAGCAACAGACATTTCCAAAACAGCACTTACACACAGAAAGATTTCCACTTCTATTTTGCCTTAATAAATACTTTCTGTAAGAGATACTTAACATTCTAGCAGTAAGCTGTTTTATTCTTGTAGGACTGATTTAAAACCAATTTATGTATTGTATAGAGGAGTTATGAGTAGACAGAGATGTAAGGAGAGAAATGCTTAAGAAAGAGTAATCATGGTAAAAGACACATGAACTATTCAGCTGTTTAAAGAGGATTAAATCATCACGTTTCAAACAGCAAGTATTGGATGTTTCATTTTCAAAGAGTGTTCTCCCCTAGAGCTTTCATTGATCCATCCATCTTCAAAGCTTTTTATAATGGAGTAAATAATTTTTACCATAATTTCATAGAGGGGAAAATTCTTCCTGTTTGGAGGTGAAGCAGCATACTGAAAGCTACCTTATCCTGATATATAGTCAGGAAACTTTTTTGTATACTATGGTAATGCAGCATGCTCAAGGCTGTCTAGCATAGAAGACACAGGAGGGGGACCCGGATGTCAAGCACAATGAAATAAAGCCATGGATGTATTATCTGACATGAGCTACGACTCTCACTACCTTGACACTGAGAATACAGCTACTATTGTATGAAAAAACCTGCGGAGGTTTGTTTTTGTGAAACTAACTGTGAGGGTTTTCAAGGTGCATACTCTGTGCTGAATAAAGGCAGTAACTGGAATAATTTACATGCTATTATGGATCAACCATTGTGCAATCACTAAAAAAGGAAGAAAGCATCAGCATTTTAGACCCCAGGTGATAAAAGAAAGGAAGAAGCAAGATGTACCAATATTGTGATGGACACATACACAGCATGTGACTGAGACACTTGTTTTCTCTCCTGTTTTTGTGCAATTGAAGTTCACTGTTGACTCCACAGTCATAAAAAGCAGATGGTGGCCTTTATTGCTCTTTTATGGTTTTTGATAACAAAAGCTGAATATCTCTTATGATTTTATGATTTATCAAGTTGAAGGTTTAAGAAAAAAACACTGTATACCACCCCCCCAATAATGATAACTGATATCCTGGCCTCAATGGAGCCTCTGCACTAAGATCCTCTCATCTTCTCCACCTCTGTAGTTCATCTCTTCTCACTTTAGGATTCATACTTTTGATTTTCTCTCCTTTGTCACTGGATTTTTTCTTCAGACCATCTACCATTTGACATCACCCTGAAAATAACTGTGCTTGTGGGTACTTTCAAGGCTTTAAAATTCGTTTCCTGGGGTTTTTTTTTTGGTTGGTTGGTGTTGTTTTTTGGTTTGGTTTGGTTGTTAGTTTTAGTTTTGTTTGTTTTGGTTTTTGTTTGTTTGTTTTTAAATTAGTGCAAAGACCTTTCTGATCTGTTTGTCTTGCTGTCACAGTATCAAGCATTAAAGAGTTTGGTTTTACTGCATGTGTTCCAGATGCAGATGACTGAAGCATCCCTGTTCTGCCTGAACCAAATAAGAGGTTTCATTTCAATACGGGAGAGCAGAGTTTCCTTTGGGTTTCATACCATGAGTAAAAGATGCCTCGCAGGTCTTCCTTTCTGGAAATTAAGATATCTTCTAGAAATGTCAAAATTTCTTTCTGCTCAGGTGAGGAATTAAAGTCAGTGGGCCTATTCGCTTATTCAAAGTTATCGCTCACCTGCTTGGAGGATCAGGCACATTTTTTTAAGTCATCTGTCAAAATCATCTCTATTACTCAAACTCATTGACCTGTAGTTAATAAAAGGGAATCCTTCATATGAAACCTCTGCACAACATGCTGCCATCTTAAAGAAAAAGACCATTCGTATGTGAGTTTGTGATTAAATGGGCTGTGGAGCATTATAAGGTAGGTGCAGCGTGGCTCTTGGAGATCCTCATGAGAGACTCACACTTCTGTGGTCATCTATGCATTCTTTGCCACAACTCCATGTGCAACAGTGATATACTTATTTGCCTACAATGTCTAGCAGTTGACCTCTACATCCGCTGGTATGTCAAGACAAAGATTAGTAGCGTTAATCCCAGTATAACAAGAGCACTCGTTTTGTCCAGCCTATAAATAACTCAAGCAATAATTTAATCTCTTGCTTTAAAAAGTACAAAGATACGTGGGCTATGCTAGGGACCCCCAAAACAAAGACAAACTAACGAGTTAACCTAAAAGCCAATCCTACCTTCTTGCAGTGACTTTTAGAAAATACATTATTTTTACTGAGGACAAGCAAAATTCCATTACTTACTGGTGCTAAACTTAGACACTTTGAACCTAGCTGCAATTTTTCTCCAAGACATAATTAAAAGCATCTATCTAAGGAGTGCAGGCAGATATCACTATAAGAATGTCCTCATTAATGAAATGCCACTGATCATGCCATTCTCCTCACAGTACTCTGTTTCTTTCATCTGCAGTCAAAATACCTTTCTCTTCTAAGTAAAACTGTGAATTAGAGTATCTGCTGCTGAAAAATTGATCTGTAGTTACTGAAAGGATGGCAACGACTACAGAAAGAGGGACTACTTATGCAAATAGCTGTATTGATGCTTTCAATGTATGAAGTTGTCACTTCAGAAGAGAAATATTGTCATTTGGTTACTGACTCGTAAGTATGGCAGTATGATTAAGTCAAAACTAATTTGATTATTGAAACATTAACCCAAAGATTTGAGCTTCTGACATCTCAAGAGCTGTTACTGAACTGATGGCTGCAATTGATGTCCATCCAAAACTAGATGTTCATTGTGAAAGACTGCATCCTTAAATTCCCACAAAAGATGTCAAAAATGCAGCTTCATTCATGCCTATGGGAGACTGACAGGAGATCTCATAACCATTTTGTTTTTATTGTGTTATTTCATCCGTTAAGGGTGAAAAAACCCCTTGTTTGTATTTGCACAGGGGTGACTACTCAAGGGGAGTACACTAGAAACAAAGCTACCTTTTCAATGACTCATCTCTTGCCATTTTGGGGGGCCTAGAACCACTATTTAAGTACAAAAACTGGATATCCTTGGCACTTTGGACAGTTTGAAATTTGGTTTCAGTCTGACTGCGAACTTGAATCGGACATTTGAGAGAAATAATTTGGAAGCATAGGGTGTTTCTCAAGTATTATTTCTAGGAACGGTGACAAATATTGCCTTAAATAGCCGCACTTGCCATCTAGTAGCGTGGTGATAATAATGTACCTCACAGCCAGCAGCTCTCTGGCTGCAGTGGCTCTGCACCTCACCAATCAAGCTGATGAACAAGTGACTTGAGGACACAGGGCTTCTGATGGTTCAGAAACCGTTCCTCAAATACAATTCTTATTTAACAAAAACTTCACAGGTGACACGAAGCTTGTGTTAGAAAATTCCCAGGGTTGCTTTGTCAGCGTCTGTAGGGAAGATGTCCATGGAGCGTACCTTCCACAGCGTGAAATTCACAGCTGCTATTTTCCTGTCCAGATCCATTGTTATAGCACTTCTTTGCAGTCAGTTACCTCCTAACCTCTCTTTGGCACGTGTGGAGACCCACTGCTGGGAATTCACATGTCGCCAAGGCTTTTTACGGTTATTCTCCCAGGAGCACTTAACAGACCCCAGAGGATCTACAGGCAACCTCACAGCTGTTTTCACCACAGAGGTGCTTTACAATGCCGCCGCTGCACCACGCCAGGCCCAACCTCTTCGTATGCCTCTTTCACGGCGGTATATCCTACTCCAGGCTGGGTCAGTGAAGCGTCATCGGCGCCGTGAAGGCGGCCGCGGCCAAGGTCGAGCAGCCCCGCCTGCCCCACGCCTGTTTCCCACGGCGACAGCTCCGGAGGACCGAGCGGGCGCGGGGCGCGCGGCGGCAGCGGCGCCTCACGGGGAGGGCGCAGGGCTGGTAACACCGTTGGGACCCCTAACGGTGGCCACGCGCGCCGGGGCGCGAGGGAGCGGGGCGGGCTGCGCGATGCGCCTCGCTCTCCCCAAGTCCCGCTCCACGTGCTCGCCCGAGGCTGACAATCTCACTTCCGGCCAGGCGGCGGGGGGTGGAGCACACGGACGCGTGAGCGACTGTGAGGGCGCAGGGGTTGCGCATGCGTTGTCGTGCCGCAGACGGGAGAGGCGGCTGCTCCCGGCTGTTCCCCTCCGCCCGCCTCCTTACGGCGAGCGGCGGCCCTCGCGGCTGCGTGAGGGAGTGAAGTGCGCGTAGCGTCCCGGCGGCAGCGGGGCTGTGGCTGGGCTGTGCCCGCCTTCTTCCTCGTTCTCTCCCCCCTCCTTCCCTTCCTGGAGCGGGCGTCGCTGCGGGCGCAGGGAGCCGGCGGTGGCGGGCGAGCGGGTGAGGAGAAGCGGGGCGGGGGCCGCGGCCGGCTCGTGAACCGGGGCAGCCCCCCCCCCGCCCCCCGCTTCTCCGGCAGCCGTTGGGCAGCGGCCGTCTGCGGGTAACGGCCGCCCTCGCCTCACGCTCGTCCCGACCGGCGGCTTCTTCCTCGGCCGCCTTGTGCCGCGCGGGGCCGGGGAGCCGCCTGTGCCTGGTGCCCGTCCCGCGGGCCCAGCGGGGCTCCGCTCGCCATGAAGAAGTTTTCTCGGATGCCCAAGTCCGAGGGCAGCGGCGGCGGAGGGTCGGCGTGTGTCGGCTCCGGCGGTGGGGGGAGCGGCGTCGTCTTGGGCAAGGTGTTCGCCGTCGGACGCTACCAGGTCACCCCCGAGGAGCTGCTGGCGGAAGGTAACTCGGGGACATGGGCCCTGCCGTGCGGGGTGCCCGTGGAACAGGGAGAGAGCGGCAGAACGGGAGCGGCGGAGGCCGAGCGCGGCCATGGGGAGAGGCGGGGGGCGCTGCCCCGCTCTGTGCCGCTGCCCCGCTCCGTGCCGCCCTCACGGGGGCAGCGGGACAAGCAGCCGCCGCCCCTGCCAGCCGCTCGGTCGCTCTTCCCGTCCCTGAATAAGCCCCTATAATCCGGTTAAGGGGGATATTTTGAAGTTCTTTTTTTTGTTGTTATTTTTTTGTTTCGGCTGATGGCCGGTGCCAGAGGCTCGTTAAGTGGATTAAGAGTTTCCTAGCATACTGACGCGAGTAGGGTGGTGTTAGATGCCTTAGATAACAGCACGACTTGGTGGGGTTGATGTTTCCTTCGGCCAGATCACTTGAGGTTGGAGACGGTGTGGCCGGTAAGCGATGCCTCAGAACAGGGTGCTTTAATCTTGTAGTAGGCTTTAGCCTACTACTGATACACAACAAATAAACCCCGTGATCTTTATTGCTGGGATGCAGTAGATTTCTGGCTGGGTCACGAGTGAACTTGCAGTGCTAGCAATTTCTGCTGCAGCTAATCCTCGTTCTCCCCTTCTTGCAGGGTGCTTGACTTGTAACTCTTGTCAGAAACTTGCACTTCATGTTTTTAGGCCTCCACTGGGTCTTTAAAAAGTTGTTTGAATTCGGATAGTCACAGAGTTGGCTAGACTTCGTCAGTTCTACAACTTTAATAGACGCTAGCATGGGGCATCTTGACAACAGCCATCTTTGAGTTGCACTCTGTGTGTGTGTGGGGGAAACAGTGCAGTGCTGATATCTTATAGTTCGTGGCAGATGATGTTGTAAAGTAGAAAGCGTAATTTTCTTCCTAGGTTACTGAGCACAGGGCTAGTCCCATGTACTTGGTAGGTGCTGAATTTTGCAGCACTAGAACGTGCTACTTTGGATGTTGTGAGTAAAATAATTTACCTTTGTCAGTTTTGTTTGTGCATTGCTTGGACTAGTTTATGTATAAATGTACTGGTAAACTTATTGCTTAAGTGTGTTTCTTGATGAAGATTTAAGATGCAGTTTGAACACGGACATGCAGGTAGAAAATGGAGCCATATAGGGAGTACTTACATTTTCATTACTCTCTTGAAAAAGTTTTAGTAGTGTAGTGGAATTGGTACTTTTTGGACCACAATCTTTTGTCATTGGCTTATGAAAATGAGGTCAGGGCTTAGTAAACTGCATACTTGGTTGCCTGAAATATAAGTGGTTCTTGCTGAGAACTCCTTCACGGTCCCTGTAGTCAGACAGAAGGTCTTTTCTCTGCAGGGCTGCTTATAGGATAGAGAATTCTCAAAAAAAAAAACCAAAAACAAAAAACAACCAACCAAATGTGGAAATAGATTCCTGAACAAATTGAGGATGTAACAGAAAACCCGTATGTAGGGGAAAGCAGCAAAACTGCATGGTGCTTGGTTCAGTTTAGCATATTATTCGAAGTTTTCTCATAATGTGCATCTTGAAGACTCACTATAGATCACTATTTTTTCTTCTTCTTTATGTAGCACACAGACACAAACTCATAGCCCGTAGGGTCTTGGGGGCAGGGAGCATAATAATTTTAACAGTGGAGTGTTGTACAAATTGGCTTCCTTACTTTTGAGACAGAAATAGAAAGTTTTCCATAGCATTCATGTGTTCTCTTAAATACAGGTGACTAGGACTGGAACTGATAAGAGTCAGAGCAGTGAAAATCTGCTGTGTCTTGGGCAAAGTCTTGACAGTCAACACTAGAGCTATTCAGTAGGATGGACCCTAAAAAGCTTAGAGAAGAAAATAACAGTTGGCATAACTTTGTGGTTGAGGTAGTAGGGCAGAAGTGAGGGAGCCAGGGGAATGATGCTCTCCCGACTCTTGTGACTGGGCTAAAAGTATGCGTGTTGGGAGCCCATGTGTGCCCAGTGGTGGCTGATGAGAAGGTCACTATGAGCAAGTTTTCAAGTGGGACTCTGTTATTCCTAATTGAGCACAAGAGTTTATGAGTGAAAAAGTTGCTTTTTTGTCTAGGAATTACTTCTTGACAGTCAGGTTTTCCCTGGACTTAATAGTAACGATTAAGAGTGAGTAATTGTATGCTATTGATGTTATATGAGTCATATTACAATCTATGTTTAAAACTTAATAAGTCCTGTGCTTAAGAATCCGCCTTCTTTGTGGAGGTAGGTGGAAACAAACTCTCTTCTCCCTCAAGTTCCTTTGCATAAGGCATTTTTTTCTTCTTTCATTTTCAGAAACCCAGTTTTACTGAGGGTCTTAAGTTGGTCAGATAGTTTCTGTTATTAAGTGCTGATGTAAAACCATTGACAAGTTACTTTAAGAGGCTCTTATCAGAGTTTTGGATTGTGTAACACAAAGCATTCTTAATAAATTAATGATTGTAGTGAACTTAACAAGCTTGTTTTGGAATGGATATACAATGTTCTGCTAGCAGTGATATGGATAGGCTTTTTTGCTAGCTATTAGGATCAATACCATTCTGTGTCGGCCAGATTTGAACTATTTAGACCCCCTACCCCCGCATAGACTCCTTCCAGATTTTGCATCTGAATTGTCCTGGGAAGGTTCTCTCTAACTAGAGCTAATGGTGGTAGTGATGCCAAAAGGCTCAAGGAGTAATGATGTCTTTAGGATGCAAGAATGAATCTTTGGTAGATTCTCCATGTTGATACAGATGTTGCCCACAAAACACTTTTTGTCATCTTTGATATTGTTTTATTGCAGTGTTGTGAAGGCAAAAATATGTAGCTATATAATCTAGCTCTTTTGCTAGAAAACGTATACTACTATCTAGAGGAAGTGCACCCTTCTGTAGCAAAGTAGGTATAAAGGTTCATAGTGCCATGCTTAGTAGGCTATTAGATTGTTTCTTTTTTTTTAAACACATGTCCCTTCTGGTGACTTCTTAGCCTTAATTACCCGAGAGTCAGCGTGTTGTTGGATGGAGGTGTTTGTTGTTAAGGTTTATTACCCAGACATGGGCAAAACCAAATCAGTTTGGGTTAAGTTTTGATGTAGACAATGAGTTCCTATCCATTTCAAGGGTCTGTAAAATAATGACTGATCAAGGCAGAGCAGAGGCCTTTTCTTTGTATTTTTTTGTTGAACAAGAATATATGCGATGCAGCTGAAGTTTGAAAAATTAAATCTGAAAAATACATGGAGAATTCTTTCTTTTTGAAGTTACAGATGGTGCACAGGGACTCTAAAGTTAGTTATGATGACTCCAATACTGAAAAAGACTTGTGGTTCAGAAATTGCCATGAACTGGATGTGACAAATTATGAAACATCCTTTTAAATCGATCTCAAATGTCACTGCAAAACAGTTAATGTTGTCAAGAGTGAAGAGGTAAGTAAAAATATGCAACTTCCTAAGCTGTTTTTGGTTTCTGTAAGAAGGAGGTAGAAAGTTGTGGCTTGATACGGAGGTAATACGATTTCATTTTTTGCATTGACTTAAACAGAAAGGAGATATTGAAGTGTAAGAACTGCAGTGTAACTAGTTTTTCTGGATACTGTAAGGGTAGGCATTGGAAGATATTAAATGGTTTTCTCGTCTTGATGGCTTGGAAGGTCTTCGGGGTGTTTAAACTAAGTAAATGAAGTCTTTTCCAGGTTTGAAGTTGTCTTTGTACTAGTAGCAGATGGAAGTGGGCATGCTGAGCATTGTGTTGAAACTTAGTATGTGGGTATGTTTTAATGAGTGCAGATAAAGCAAGCAGGGACAGTTACAGCGGTTTAAAAACAACAAAAGGGAAAAACAAACAACAGAACAAAACAAACCCCACCAAAACAAAAAAAGGAGACTGTACATGAAATATGCAGTAGACTGTCAAGCTTCACTCCTGACCATGACTGGCTTGGTTTGGAAGCTACTTTGTGGGCATAGAAAGATGCTCATCTTATTGCTTTCATTCTTTACTATTTAGAATTAATTCATGGAATCATGGAGCATATGCAGTTGCATTTTATATTAACAAACCCCAAAACAACAAAAACAAAACAACAACAACAAAACAAGTACTGCGTAGTGGTTTTTATCTCCTGTGGTACAGGTAATAAACTGTCATGTAGTGTCTTGAGTGTCTTGGTTTGGTATTTCAAGTACCACAGTTACAAGGCATTCTTCAGACTTGTTGTTCTGCTGCTGTCCAGGACAATTGTTACCATATCTGTGTGCTTCCCAGATATGTTTTTAGTACAACAGAGAAATGTGGTAACTCCCTGTCAGGCAGTAGTCCTGTGTCCATCCTCCTATCTGTCCTACTGTGCTGTGAATATAGCAAAAGAGGTGATGGTCTTGCCTTTGAAAACCTTATTTTTTGGGAAGGACTAGGTTGGGCTCACTCTATTTGGAGGAAGCAAAAGTCTCTTTCCATTAATTCGGTACAGTTCTTTCCATTCTCACCCTCCCACCTGTAGGTCCATTGCTGATGAAAGTAGAGGTAAAATGCTAGACACTTACACAGAATAGACTGGGTAACACCCTGTGCAGCTTGCTCCAAGAAGTATCCAAACTGGATGTAAAGTAGTGGTAGGTAGTGTCACTGTGTTTAGAAAAGGCAATAGGCTGTTCTTCAGCTTTTCTGTGTCTTGAAACTTTGGAAAGGAGGGATTGAACAGGACGCATTACTGCTCTTGCGCTGTCACTTTCTCTATTTCCTTTGCCCTAGTGTATGTGGAAATAAGTCATATGATAGTGGTTATACTGTGTGGTTTACTTTGTTTTTTAAAATTGTTCTAGCTGATAAAATAGTGAGTTTGGAGCTGTGTGGTGTTGAGTCTTCTGGTGATTTATCTTAGGAAGCTGTTATTTTTCTAAGTGACCTGCTATGTAGGACTGGAGAGGTAGGGGAAAAGCCACTCAAGTGATGATTGCTTTTCAGTTAGTGAGTTAATGTTAGTATGACACAGGAAGTTTGCTTCATGTATTTAACATGCTGGTTAAGGCATAGTTTTCTGTGAAGAGGGAGCTCTCAATACAGAAGACAAGTGAAAACTTTCAGTCTTCCATTTATAAGGCTGGAAGTTCATTCTCCTTTCTTTTATAATCCAACTTGCACTGCAACCTCTTAGAGTCATTACTGGCAAACTAGTGAAGGAATGAGCTTCTTGCAAGGTCTACCATCCTACTTAAATGGAGCGTGCAGTCTCTGCAAGTACTTGATGACACTGATTATTCATTTGGTATCTTATTTTCATAGTGTTCCAGTTGAGGCCTAAGAAAACTAGCACCTCAATGCAGAGGAATCCAAGTTCTGTTTTGTGAGATCTTGTGCTGTGTGTTTGTAGATCATCATGCTGTCTAATTTTTAGTCCTTTACTGGAGGTTTTTCTTCAATGAACCATCTAAGGGAAGAAGGGGAATCTTTATATGTGATCAGTGTCACAGCTGTGGTAAAGGTCGAATTGCCTATTTTCCAGAAGGGAGGTGTAGTTCTTCAACATCAGTCCTAAAATTAGGATAGTCTAGAAAGTTTTGTTGTGTGTTGGGTTTTTTTTAAACTTCATATGTCTTAGCAATAGCAGTTGAATTTGTAGTCTAAGTAGATGAAGTTTCTGATGTGTAAGGTGGTTCTTGTCCTTCTAGAATGACTTGTTAAGACCCATTTTGATAAACCATTCGTGCCCTGATTTTTAAGTCTTTTGTGCTGTAAATTCTTAAGCATGCTGCTATACAGCATATACTGCTTGCTTTCTTGTGGAGACATGGCTTGTTGGTCATGCTTTGTGCTGAAGAGGCAAACAGGGAGAAGTGCCATTGTATCAATCTGTTAACTTTAGTACTTCAAAGCCTTTAAATGTGGCTGTGAGATTCTGACTGTACAGTGGGAAGATTATTTTTGTGTCCGGTGTTATGAATATAGGTGGTGCAGAGTCACTTTTTCTGTCATGACTATGTGGCATGGCGATCTTATGACACATTCATGATTGGTTTTCTTCATTACTTTATTGGTTGTGGAGCATGTTACTGGCCACTCTTTGCAGTAACTGCAGTTTTATTTTCAGTTGGAATCTAGTTCAGTTGTTCCAATGGATTATGAGCTGGAAGGTTGTCTTGAAAGATAACTTGTGGAATTTGAGTTGGGATTGGTCATGGTTTTTTGTTGGTGGTGATGGGTTTTTTTGGTTTTGTGTTTGTGGGGTTTTGTTTGTTTGGGTTTTTTTGTTTTGTTTTGCTTAGTGTTTTTTTTTTCCCCCCAGTGTGTAACATCACTGAATCTATATTCCCCCGTAACTGTAAAGGTCACACCTGTTATTCTGTCTCCAGCAGTTTTGCTTTGCTAATATTTGGGTAGCAGAAATGGTTTGTTCAAGTTAAAAAGATGAATGGAGAAAAAAGCAGCACAAATACTCGAAACGTTCTGATTTTCCTTTTGGTGAAGAATATAGTGTAATAGACTTAAAGCTCTTAGCAGTCCCAATAATACGTGTGGCTGCCTTAGTTCAAGTGTAGCTTCAGAATGGCAGGCAGTGAGATGCTGAACCAAGTCTTGATCTCTGGATGATGAAAGATAGGTAGCCTATGCTGTAGTACTTGGGATTGATCTTTGGGCTTTTGAAGCCTAAGGCAGGCAGCTAACAGCTTGAAACAAGAGGTTTGTTTTGCCTGTTACAGTATGTGGCTGTATTCTGTGTAATGAACAGGAAAACAGAGCAGGAAGTAGTTTGGGTATGTATGTGGGATCCTTGTCTTACATCAAGATGCAGTTTAAAATGTTTTTTCATGTAACACAGCACACCAACTAAAAGCTTGCGGTTTTGTTAGTGGGATAGCTAGTGTACTGCCTGAACTTTGATGGTTCTTCAGTAAACAGTTATTCTCACCCTACTCTCCAGAGCTGTCGTGTGCCTCTTCTACATAGATGAAGAAATGAACACGTTAGGAAACCTCTGTAGGCTGACAAAGGTCTCTGTTGTACAGCTAAGACCAAGCTCAGCTCTTACACACACATGGTCTAATGCTCTTGGGTTGTCGAGTTATTTGTCTTTGCATCCCCTAAGGACACTCATTTCTGCACTGCAATGTCCATGAACATGTACTATTACACCTCTGTTAAATGCACATAATTGTTCTGTTCTTTTTCAAGAAGATCATCAATCTAACTTTTGCATGCCCAGAAGTAGTTAAATACTGAGCAAGTACTTTGGAATCTGGTAGTTTGGAGGCAAGTTTTTGGGATAGCGGCCAAGAGTCAGATGGTGCTATTACAAGCAGCAGCTTGATCTGTAGCAGTGTCATGTTAATGTGATGCACAAACTCAAACCATTTTTCCTTTGCCAAATTTTGACAAAAGACAGATGTAGCAAATGTATGTGCCATCTACTTGCTTTTTTTTCTTGTGGATGTGTTCTGATAAAGTATGCTACTGTTACAGTAGTCATAAAAGGGTGTATGCGTGCAGGTGTTTTTACTGTGAAACTCCTGGACACCCTCGAAGCATAAGGCAGCATGTAATAACAGAGGACAGATTAGCTTTGTATGGGAAGGACTTGGCCTGCCTTTCAAAGAAGCTGCACAGGTTCTTATTTTGGATGTGTGGGTTTTGTTGGTTCGACTTTTTCAGGTTTTTTTTATTAGGTGTTAGTATTTTGGATGTCAGCATAGAAAACAAAATCTTTATTAGCTAATAAAAGTAGAATTCATTTTCAGGCGGATGTTAATTAGAAACCAGTGATGGCTGGGAAGTGTGTGTTTATTTCTTTGGACTTCTGTTATTGCAATATCAGAGCTGTCAGTCATAAACTAGTATGTTACCCATATGGAAGTATTTGCACAGTTCTGTGCATAGAGAACTGAAGTTAATAGCAGAGAGGGAACTCTGTCTCTACGGACCAGCTTAATTACAGGCTTACTTTCCTTTCGTATCTGGGAAGATTGAGCATGCTTTAATGTTAAGTGTGCAAACTTTGACATTTTTCTTGCTGTAGATGTTTGTTTTAGCTGTAAATGTGTGCACACATGCTGATGACTGCCTTGATTCTTGCTAAATGGATTTCACCTCAAACTCAGAGGAAAAAAGCTTGAGGTAATCAATTAGGTTGTGCTTCTTGGCTCTTGCATTGTTTTGGTTTACAGCATTCTTTTTAAGTCTTCCTTCTTGAAAATATTTACTTGCTTAACCTTGGATCGTATCTTATTTGTTGTGGCTATTTTTTGCCTCCATAATAGTCTAGATAAGTAGGTTACTGTAGTTGATTGAGTTGCTGTGTGTAAGCAGAGCTGTGTTAACTGACACTATGAATGCTCCAGGCCTGCTAAAATGCAGAATGTAAGGGTGTCAGATAACAGATGGTTCCAGCAAGCAAATTTTATTCTGCTTTTGGGACTAACTGGGAGCACAGATGTGGTCAGTCTCCTAAATGTAAGTTGGTTGCTTGAGACGCTGTCTGTTTCCTAAGGAATTGCTAGGTTTGCAGCCATCTGTTTTCTAAGGGAAGTTTTTCCTCCTGTGTTTCTATAGGTTTAGCATAAGAGCTGTTAATATACTGGATGAACAGCTGCTTCCTGAAGTGCTTGGAGTATTTGCCTGTTTCTAATACCTTAAGCTGAAAGCCTGAGGCTAGTTTTCAGATGCCAAGGATGCTAAGCAGCAGGGCTCTGACATAGGTGATGTGATCTCTAGTCTGAGGTGGCTTGTCCTGTATTTTCCTCTCTAGCTTAAGAAGATAGGCTGTGAACATGAAACCCTTGTTCTCCTGAAGGGCTAGGTTCTGTTATTTCTCTTCATGATGTCTACCTGCTGACAAGGAAGGCAAGTGAATTCCTCTTCTCCTGCTTTCCTGGTTGTCTTGCGAATGGATGTCAGTCTCCTGAGTGTTTGTCTGACAGTTAAGAAGGTAGGAACCTTTCCCTTCCTCTCCTCTGATTCATGCATGTCTTGGTTAGTCTTGCTTGTCTAGGTTAGTTACTTTATACTAGTAGCAGTGGGATGTCTTGGATATGGATGAGGTCACTTGTGAAACTGGATCTCTCAACAGAAGCAGTGTGGAGGAGAATGCACTGAAATTTACAGGTTAATGACTGGAAATAAAAAGCCAACTTGATCCTAGGGGTCTGTTTTAATTAAGTGAGGAATATTTATTTTGGTTTGAGTAGAAGACGTTTTACTTTTACTGCTGCTTTGTTCTTGAGCAGTATCAACATAGATGTTATAAAACATTGTCTGTGTTGTGGAACTGAAAACTAGTTAATTTGCAGTGCTTTCCCTGTAAAAATATGATGGTCTTTTCTTAGTCTTGATTCTCATCCTTTTTGCCTTGCTGCTTCCGATTCGAATGGTAAAAATATTGAAGAAATGATGATGTAGACTCATGTGAGAGTGCACACCTCTTAGAGTTTTTTGTCTTGCTCTTTGAGAGGTGTCCAAGCTGGTATTGATCTCTAGAATGTGGCATCCCCTTAGGGAGTGTCCTTATCCTGCAGATGAAGAAAAAAAGGAAGATGAGGGATTTGCCCCAGGTCATCCAACAAGTCCCTACAAGAGATATGGGTAGAGTTTGGAATGTCCTGGCTCTGGGATGCTTTATTTCTCATTGCTTCTGTAAACGCTGTGCATTGATTGCCATATACAAAACTATGAAAGGAATTCTGACGTTCCAGGACTTGAGGAGATTTTGTTCCACATAATGTGTATGTTTGGCTTCCTTCCAAACTTGCCCATTATTTTAATGGATGACTTTGTTCCTGTAGCGCCTTGAAACTTTAATGCACAAGTCACTAATATACTAAGATGTCCTTAGATACAGAAATGGTTCAGTTCTTGGTTTAATTCTTGTTCTGTTGTTTGGACTGCGATTTCTGTCTCAGCATCTTGTCTTTCAGCAGCAGTTCTAAAGAGTTATTCTTGCACTGTTTTGCTACTTTTTCTCATAGTTTTAAGAGTCAGTGGTCAGTATGACATGTTCTTATGTTCTTTTGCCGTTCCTGTAGGTTGAAAAACTGCATATGCTTTTGTTTGGAAAAATGGTTGCTAAACAATTTTTGTTGTTGTTGTTACTTTAGGTTTTTGATAATTACTAGATGACATGCCTGAAACTGTATAAAAGCAGTGTTTCTTTGGAGAGACAAGCTGTGGAGGAACAAAACTTTGAGCTAATCATGTAACTGCTAAATGTGCATGGGCTTAGTCTGTGCTATTTAAGAACGCTGAGCCAGGTGCCCTTCTGGATTGCAGTTGTGTAACCACAGGAGGTGATTCCTCTTTGTGCTTTGGTTTTGAACTCAATGACCCGGATATAAACCAAATAGATAATTTAAGAATGCAAGGCACTTAATTACTGACACAAATGTAGAAGGACTTGACTTGAATATAGCATGCGTTCCAACAGGCAAAAATAGGAAACATTAATGAAATTTGTCATGACATGGGATCAGTTCTGTTTTGTGCATGATGTGCAGGAAAACACAGTTTTGGGGAAGAACAAAAACAAAATGAAGCAAACAAACAAACAAAATGAAGTTACTGTATCCTTTGGAGCCTGCTGTCTCTCCATAGAGCTCAGTAGCATGGTCTCTCTGTAGAGTAGACACCTTCACCTTGAGTTCAGTTTAGATATCACTTGTGTATTATCACTTGGCTTTTACTTAATAAGAACTTATGAAAGCAGGAGGGGGATTGTTTGTTCTCAGAATGAGCTATCCAGAGATCGCTTAGGTGCTCTGAAGATAGAAAAGAAGGTTTATATTGTTATGGTAGTTCTAAAAGCAGTGTAACCATGTAGGAACTTATCGAAAGAAAACACTGTGCTCTGCCTCTAATTTGTTTTAGTCTTGTAGACTTCTTGACATTTTTCCAATCTTGGTTTAATTTACAGCATTTTTAGCAAATTGATCCTGAGCATAATCTTCACAATCAATTAGCTGAACAATAATATTATGAAAGTAGTATGAAAGTAGTACAGTGGTTGTGGCTAATTCTCAGGTAGCTTAATTCAAAACTGAAATGTAGAGAGGTTTGTCATATTTCTTCTAACAGGAGTATGGAGTAGAGAAGGGATCAGTTTTACTTTGAGAATTACAACGATTTGTCTTGGGTGCATAAGATGTATTACTTACAGGGCATATCAGATGCTCGTTTTTTTTAGAGCATGCATCAAATGAGATAATCAGACAATGTAGTTTCATTTTCCTTGACAGAATTTTACAGGAATTGCAAGGCAAACAGAAGATGGCACAGAAACAGTTCTGTCATTCTAGTAGTCAACTATGGATAGCAAGTTACCAGGATACTCTGAAAAGCGTGTAGGGTGAGTGATGTGATTGTCTTTAATGCAGGACACTGAGTGTTGTTCCTTTTGCTGTTGCCTGGATCAAAGCTTGAGTATCTTGATCAGCCACCTGTCAGACAAAATGTGCTTAAACGACAGTGTTAGTGCTTCAGTTTGTAAGTAGTAGATTTAGTTTACAATGCAGCATGGTGCTGTAGGATGCTAGCTGACTAGAACAGCTATGCTGTGTATAGAAAAAGAATGTTCTGAAGGCTGTATCATCCAATGAAACTGTAGTTTTTAAAGTGCCCTTAATAGTGACTTGACAGAATAGAGGTCTGTAGAAATACTTCTTGTGCGTAGGAGGACTTGATCCAAGCTTCTTTCTGCAACATTCTCAGAAAGGAGTCAAACTGCAGCAAGAAAAATGACATCTTCTGGACTCTGTGGAGACTAACTTATTAAAAGGCCAGTTAATAGTATCTTAGTTTCTTGTTCTACAGAAACATACATGTACTTGCCATGAACTTAGAAAGTACATTTGACATGTTGGAGTCTCTAAATATGTAAACTTTGGGGATAAAGCTTTACTGCTGCTTCATGGTAAAAATACTAGCATCTGTTTGCATCCCTGGCATCTATGGGTTTTGGATAAGCCTGCACATGGTATCAGTTGATTTAATTATTTTTAAATGGCTAAGAAATAAAGTCATTTGTGCGTTTGGATGCTCAGCTTTGCATTGTAACTGCTTGCTTCTTCCCAGTAAGAACATCAGGTTATTTTTTTTTCCCCAGTGTGGCACCTGGGCATATCTGTTGCACAGATGTTACTAAATAAGACAACTTTTCATGAAAATCGGTAGCAGACCTTATTTCATCTTTCCCAGAGCACCTTAGTAACTTGAAGTGTCTTGGATGCTGCAAGTACTCTCAGGTGCTTTTGTCAAAGCTTTTTGCCAAGCTGGACAGCAGTTGGGGCTAGGAGAACTAAAATGGGAGAGTACCTGCTCATAGGCAGGGCTAACAGTCCATTACTGGGCAGAGGTATGCAGAGCAGACCTGCCTTTAATGGACTTTACTGTTTTGTGCTCTGGAGTTGTCCCATGGAGCTTGGTATGCGATTCACAGCTGCTGATTTCACAGTGCTGCCTTAAGAGCAGAGGCTGATTTGAAGAAAGTGGTGCTCCTTGTCTAAACTAGCCAGGATATTTGGATTGTTACACCGTGGGAATTTGTGTGGGAAGTAGGAAAAAGAACAGTGGTGTGTCCCTTGGAATGCATTGTCTGCACACTTAAAACAAAGTGGAGAAATATTGAACTCTAAAATACGTGTGTGTAGAAGAAATGCATTCTTTTAAAGGTAGGGAGCTGTTTTTGCTCTTGGCTTTGGGAATGCTTAGCTCTTGAGCTTGCAGGCAACATCTGTCAACTGCTCTTCTGGATGGAGCTGTGTCTCAGAGCCCTGCATTCATGACTGAGACATGTAGAATATGCTTTACTGAAAAATACACGTGTGTACATACATGAGGGCATATGTATAAGTATATTAAGAATTTAAATGTTTCTACATATGATTAGCATCATATACGCTGGAACAGGCTTCCTGGAGAGGTGGTTGATGCCCCAAGCCTGTCAGTGTTTGCTTTTTGATAGAAAGGCATCAAAGTCAGCAAAGCTGTTGCTGGTTGTACAGCTGATGAGGGACATGTGCTAGTCAGATCTGCATACCTGTTATGGGACCATTTGCAGCATGTTGTGATGTTTCTTGTCTGTGGGAAGATGGGAAGATACTTGTAGGATGCTGCTGGGGGGTTGTGACTTGACTATATTGGGAATTTAAGGCAACCAGAATTGTCTCAATGGGTGGGAAGGAATGGAAGTGTGCAGAGAAAGATGGTGACTTAACATCTGGAACTTCCTTGTCATCTTTTTATGTGCCATGGCATATGACAGTTTTATTTTAAGCTTTTTTGGATGCATTATGTTATGGAGAACTGAGTGCTTTTTCTGTCTTCACTGGTATGAGGTAATAGAACATTTTTATCAGCTTCTGAAAATGCTGGTGAAATGCCAGCTCCTATGCTGACCAACATGTGGGAGTGTAATTCTGTTAAATCTGCAAATATCGAGTCTCTGGGCAAAGCAACTAGTCATTATTTCTTGTTGGTTTTCCATATAGGACAAGGCAATGTACGTACCTCCTCTTCGCGTCGCCACATCCCTCTCCCTTGTCCCCGCCAACATTTCCAGCACTGCTTGCTTGCTTTGGTACTTTCAGTGTGAAACTGAACATCAGAAATGACTGGAAAGATTCAAAGTTTAATGGTGCAGGATTTTGCTGGATCAGGGTTCCCTGAACATTGACTACTATTAATTTTCTTGTAAATAGTAATATACTTGCTCAGGTTTTGTTCAGAGTTATGCCACTTGGCTCTTTGATGAAAGGACTTTTATGGCAGTTGTATTTCCGAATGGAAAACCATTCAGGGTTACACGTACTTGGCAAAATGGGCACTAGGTCTGCTTTTATGGCCCTTTCAGTGTTCAAGTATTCCTCAATCTTGCCAGCTAATGGCAAGAAGAACAGTTTTCTGGGTATTGAGCTTATTTCAGTACTTTATGCTGATAGTTTTTACCCAGTCATGTTTGCTCTGGCTACATCAAAGCAATTGCTGGGCAAGCTTGAAATCCAGCATTTTGTTCTTGACCTCCTGCTAGTCCAAGAATTTTAAGACTGTAAAACTGGTTAAAAAGACAAGTAGTGATTTTTGTCTTGTCATCATGAGACTCTTGTGCTTTAGCCACATATTGCTTTCTTCTTTTGGTCAAGTATTGGTGCTTAAAAAAGAAGTCTTTTTTATTGAGAGAATAGTGCAGAAATCTTACACTAATGTAGGTCTGTACATCACTCCTAAAGCAATTCCTTAGGCTAGTATTAGAGGAGCCCTATATGATCATTCCAGCCCCAACTAGAATTTAGCAGAACTTGAGTATCTTAAGAGCAGATGTCTTGTCAGTGTTTTGGGAACAGCCCTTTGTAAACTAGGTTAAGTATAATAACTTTGCAGAATTTAGGCTTTTGTGTTAAAATTGGCAGTAATTCTGTTTTGACAGCATAGCATCTCATTAAGCTAAATAAGCAATTAAGTTAAAAAATAATTGATATTTAAAATTAAAGAGAATTTCTGAATACAACTTAGCTTCTTCAGTTGTAAATTGGTTCAAGCACATGAGACTTGTGTCAGATGAGGTGCATTATACTTCATAAATGTGGAATGCAGATTCTATCGGGAAACATAAAATGCGTGTGTTTCAGTTGGCTGCCTAATTATCAGTGGTTAATCATAGTAATTTACATCTTTCTGTCCTGATTATATAGCTTAGTTTTTGCACAAGTTGAAAGCTCCCATGGTAATAATAGTTGGCTTACCATCAGACAGTAGTCAATTAAGGAAAGTACGGATTGACGTGAGCTCTTCTATGAAGCAGATCTCTAAAAACTGTGGGAAAGCTGTGCATCTGACCCTTGAGGTGATGCTAATGTAGTGTGCTTTGAGGCCTTGAGCAGTAGTTAAGGCTAAGAGAAGACAGATAAAATGGGAGGTGGTTGTTTTTTCCCTTGGGTTTGCATGAGTGTTTGGAAGTACTTTCTGTGTAGGCTGTTTCGCTTCGCTTCTGTGTGTAATTCCTCTCTGCATGGTTCTTCTCTACTAGAGAAGAGAAAAACAAAATCAACTGCTGGGAAACTGGGAAGTGGGCTTGAGTATCTATATATGGCTTGCAGTTCATACTACTGTTGAACTAAGAATGCTCCTGATTGGACTAGTTGTGGGAAAAAGTTTAATTCTTAACTGCATATTTAGTATGGGTTTAAATAAAAACACTACTTTAGAATTGATTGCTTGCACCATCTGTGGTGAGGTTCTACCAGTCTTTAGACAATGCTGGCAAGTTGTGTGACTTCTTTAGCATCTCTTACAACTTCCTTTTTTCTTGTATTTTACTTTTTATGTTTTAAGATGTAAATTTAGGGAATTAATATTAACCTCTATCAAGTAGTGGGGGTACAGAACTTGTGAAGATCTGGAGAATACCTTCCCTTTGTTCATGTTTCTGAATGACTCTGAAAGCACTTCTGGGTTGATAATCTGCATACTTAGAGTCTGCACTGGGCTTTATAAATTTATTTGAATATGAAAATGCTTTAGATCCTTACCTTTTTGTCAAGAACACTAGACATAGGTGAAATGGACTGAGATGGCAAATCTTTGTAACTTTTACTCCTCGTGCAATGACTGACCTATACTTTCTCATTCATTTCTTAGTGTGTAGTGATGTTGGCTAGAGGAATAACAAACTTAAGTAGCTTCATTCAGTTGTAATTGTTTCTTCCAGGTGGCTTCTCAACTGTATTTCTGGTACGTACCCATGGTGGGATACGTTGTGCACTGAAACGAATGTATGTTAATAATGTGCCGGATCTCAACGTGTGCAAGAGAGAAATTACAATTATGGTAAGAAACTTGTTTTGTGTAGCTAGAGAATGTATTAATTTGTAATATACATACACCCGATGCCTCTTCAATGACAATGGCTTATAGACGACTTTTCCGTTTAACCTTGCAGTCCTGGTGTTACACCATTAGTTTCAGAAAGTAATGCTGAGTTGAGGGTTGGTATATTATTATAATTTTTAAAGCAATGATAAAAAATGTATTTCATACCACAGTCAATTTAGTTAGTAAATCTGGTTCCCAATTGAAAGTAACTTCTTCTGGTAGTTCTGCAGTGGTAACTTGAATTCTCAAGCCCTCTGTGTGCTACAGCTCTGTTAGCTGAATGACACTGCTGGTGGCTTCCACAGGTATTGTTATTTTGAGTAGATGTAAGCATGTTCTTGAAGTTGCCATCCAATGTGGAAATAACTGATAGGACTGTAGCACAACTCCCCTATATCATCAGAGTTTCTATTGTTTTTAAGCAGATGACCAGCAAACAAGGAGAAACTAGAAGATTTACTCAGGCACACTTGGGCTTATGATTACTTGACAGATAGAAAAAGGATTAAAGAAAAAAAAATAAATTAGTTGCTGACTGGGCAAGAGAAAAGCTGTCATACTGCCTTCCAGCAGATACTCTGAAGGTTGTCTCCGTCTTCAGAAACTTCTAGCTTACGTACGTTCTAATTATAGCAGCACCTATTTGATGTTAACAGCAAGTTACATTATAGGCAGAACCTCTGTAGTACAGATGACAACACTTCTATAGTCAGATGAGAAATAACCATTGCTTAACTCCACATGTAAAATGGCTCTTAAGTTGTTTTTTTGCTTGGGGACACCTTTGCTTGTATTTAATACCTTTGTAGTAGTTCAGAAAACAAGAATTGTGGCTTTTTGCTGACTACCTTTTTTAATAACCAAGACTCTCTTTCAGTTTAGCTTTGGATGGTCATGAGCAGCTGGAATAATCCATATCTCCTACATATCAAGGCTTTTGATATTACTACTTTGTAAGATTGTTTTAGCAGCAACAGTTCGAATGTGTTTGCGCTGTTCAACAAGTAGCACATAGATGTTCTTTTTTCAATAGTCATCGTGTTGTGTTCCATATGTAGCAGTCACTCTGATATTGCTGGCAGTGATAAGCTGATGTTCTGTGTTTGTGGTACTTTCTCAAGACTAGAGGCTGTGAGGCAGTGGCTAACTGAATTTGAAGTGCTCGTCTGAAAACTGTTACTATCTTTTATTTGTTTAAATTTTTCTGTGCTGAGGTTTACTGTGCACTTTCTCTTTCAGAAAGAGTTATCTGGGCACAAGAATATTGTGAGCTATTTGGATTGCACTGTTAACTCTGTCAGTGATAATGTTTGGGAGGTGCTCATTCTCATGGAGTACTGTCGAGGTAAGAGACAACTCCTAGGTTTTCAGATAAAATGCAGGGAAAATGTTTGTATTGATCCCCTGGGATTTTTACTTATAGTTCCCTTACTTGAACAGGATAACATATATATCTCACAGCTGGAATCCAGTTCTTTCTGCTTTTTTGTTTGTGTTGTTACTTAAGTGCTCAGCTGTTGAACACCGAGAAAATGTGAAAGTCAGTTTCGTGTGTCTTTGTAATTAAGTAAGATTAGAAACAGGAAAATTACTCGTATGAGGATAAAACAAAATCCTTCTGTTCTGCTGTTTATGCTGATCAACATGTAGCTAGAACATAATTGAATAGGAAAGACTGGCAAGCTTTTTGTTGCTGTTCTCCCTCTGCTATTTTTGTTTCAGATCACAATATTCAAGATTGTTTACTCTTTTCTGACAGGTGATTTGTTATAAATGAGCATAGCATAGTTAGTGTTGGTAATGCTGGACAAAAATGTAATAGTCCTGTGGCCCCGCTTTATAATTTAGCTTTGTTTTGAACAATATATAAAAACAGGTAGTTCTAGATTATTTTTCCCCAATCTCACATGTGCGTTTGAATAAACTTGCCATAGAGTTTAACTTCTGAAGTTAGTCTATAATTAGGATAGCTAGGTACTGACCTCATTGGGAAAGGAAATAAGAAGAGAACTTGAAAACTAATGGCCAAATTGTGGATCCTCTATGCTGCTTGTATGGGTGAGTTTCTGTACCCTTGTGAGAGCGCACTCCTGACTCCCTATCGATAGCATTCTTTCCTTAGCTAGAAAGGTAAACAGCCACATGGACGTCAACTGTCAGATGACTTGACAGTATCAGGACTTTTCTTTTTCCAAGCATCCTTGCTTAGCTGGAATGCTAAGGCCCTGCAGATACTGAGTCTTGCTTCATGTTAGTGTTAAGTGGGCATTGTGGTAGGAATAGCCTAGTATGATCTGGTAAAATTACTTAAAGAAACAGGGAAATGTTTCCTGATCTTAGGAAAAAAAAAAAAAAGTGAAGAGGTTCTGTGAGGTCTTTCTTGAAAGGTGGATTCAGGGTGCTTTTTTTTTTTTCTTTCTTCCTTTGTCTCCCAGAAAGACAAAGAGAGAGTGTCTAGAATATGAAATCAGTTGTTTTCTCTTGGCTGATGGGGCTTTGGCTAAGGATCTAAATGCAAGAAGCACTTTTAAGGTAACATCTTTGTGTGATGGATGCTTCCTTGTGTTTGCGACATTTTGTCCTACGTGGGTTTCAGTCATAGGTAATTCTTTTTTAATTCAAGACATAAATTTTTCTACCTAGGATGATAAGAGTGTGAATTTGGAAGACAGGTTTGTTTTATTTAAATACCATGACTGTGGAAAACTTTCTTGAATCTTATTTATGGGCAAAAAGCCAACAATGAAGTTTATACTTCTGTCCATGAAAGGAATTATTTAAAAAGTTACCATGTTGTTTCTTTAGCTGGGCAAGTTGTGAATCAGATGAATCAGCGTCTGCAGACAGGCTTTACTGAATCAGAAGTAATGAGAATATTTTGTGATACCTGTGAAGCTGTTGCTCGGTTGCATCAGTGCAAAACGCCTATAGTTCACCGGGACCTAAAGGTATGAACTTCAAAAAACAGGGATGTCTCTGTTAAAATTGATGATCTAGGTTAACAAGGATGAAGAATATAAGAGGTATTTCACTAAGATACTGTCTTCTAGTTAGGGAAGCATTTGCTCTTGGTGGAGCTTTAAACAGAGAGACTAAACCATAAGACCTCACTTATTGCTACTGCCAAGTCTATCAGTGTTGTGTGTGGTTTTTTTTTTTCTCTGCAAACTTTCCTGTTTGTGTGTGATGGAAAGAATGTATAATAACAGTTACCTGGGAAGTTAATACAATTGTTTTCCTCTAATGTTTCTATGTCTTGATTTCCTTTCAAGGTGGAGAATATATTGTTAAATGATAGCGGCAACTATGTTCTCTGTGATTTCGGCAGTGCCACAAACAAATATCTTAATCCCCAAAAAGATGGTGTTCATGTGGTTGAAGAAGAAATTAAAAAGTAAGTTCACTTTTAAGTGGCCTATCACAAGCAATGCTTGTGGGACCAGGAAATTCAGTGTGGTGTTGTGTGTTGTGCACATGTCTTACTAATATGAATTGTAACTTAATGGCTGGATTTTAACAAATGTTAGTGTAAATTGAGTAAAATAGTGGAACTATATGGTAACATATATTTCTTCCACTTATTCACAGATTGGTTTTGCACAACTGAGACTCTTAAGAATAAAACTGTTGGAAAACATGTGGTTTTGAAATAAAATAGTTCAAAAATATCTGGCTACTGGCTTTTTTAGGAGTTTGATATTTTAAGTTTCTGCTATTTTAGTCCAGCTAACAGTATGAGAGAAAAAAGAACTGGTGTAATTCAACATTAGAATGGATTTATATAGAGTCTTATTTATAAAGCAGAGATCCATGTTCATTCTTCTAGAGAACGATCAGAAAAATACTTTAACTTTTGTTACAGGCATGCTCTTGAAAACATGTATTAGTTTGGTTTTGCCCCTTCAGGCTCACTACTGCAGGAGAAGAAATAGAGGTTTCGTGCTCAAGTTGTAAAGCAATACAGTTGAGGTTTTTTCCCATCTCTGAAAAATAATTTGACTACAGGTTTAGTAATTATTTTGAGATGTTAGTGTTTTTAAGTCTATATTCTGTATGTTTCAATATGTGATAGGGATTACTCGTGTAGGATTTGTATGTTACATCTTTCAAATGACTGGTTATTGCAGTTATTTAAGCAAAATGATTCTTGCAAAAGTACATGTGCTGGGGAAATAACATGAAAAGCATGTTTTAGCTAACTTAAAATTATACGCAAGAAGAAATATTGTGTTGCTACTCCAAATATTCTCTGTGATGCTGCAAATACAATAAATGGCTTGACTTGCATAAGACAGTTCTGTGCGTATATCCGAACCTTCAGCGTGAACGGTATGTGCATCGTAGATGCAGGGAAACACACTTCCAGTTCTGAGGCATGTTTTTCATTTGTGTCTTCTTTTAATTGTGTACTGCTAGGTATACAACACTATCGTACAGAGCTCCCGAAATGATCAATCTTTATGAAGGAAAACCAATTACTACCAAGGCAGATATCTGGGTAAGCAAAAGATCAGGGACTCAAGAGATGGGATCTGAAGCGGGATGGAGTTTAAAAGCAGCTTTGACTAACTGAAAAACTAATTCTTCGAAAGTGAAATATACTATGCTGAAGATAGTAGAAGCATCTTTGGTAGTTATGTCTTCTGTAAAGAACATTAATACTATGTGTGAGCATTTTGAGTTAAGGGGGAGATGATTTAGAATTCTATTTCTTTTCATCTGCTCAGGTTGCTGCTTGATAGTCGGCAGTGATTTGTCATGGAAACCTATTGGCAGCATGATAAGGAAAAGGTGTTTTTATTAGATGTTGTGCTTAAGAGCCCTTGTAGTAAAGGAAAGACTAAATGCAGCAGAAACACTAGTGTTATTTCTGGGTGATATGGCAATGTGAATGCAGGTCTTGCAGTACATTCCAGTTTTGGTAGTTGGTTACCGAACATACAAACCAGTGGGAAAGAAAGCTTTTTTTAGAGCTGCTTTCTATGTCAGCTTGTCCCATCAACGGAGTGTTTCATAAGGCAGCTGTAGCTAGGATGCAATTTGTTTCTTGTTGGTGCTGCTTTATGGTGTAAATGGCTTGCCTTCATCCCTCTACAGTGCATGGATTTGTTTTACAGGCACTCGGCTGCTTGCTGTATAAGCTTTGTTTCTTTTCGCTTCCCTTTGGAGAAAGTCAAGTTGCTATTTGTGATGGAAGTTTTACCGTTCCGGACAATTCCCGATACTCTCATAGTATACACTGTTTGATAAGTAAGTATCTGAGCAGCATGGCAATTCTTGAGCCTCGTAGATCAAATAAAACACAAAAGATCCCGCTAATGTAGGTGAGTGACTGGGATGGGTGGTGCAGACTGGCTGGGTTCTTGAGTGAACAGCGGGAGTTGCTCCTGGCTACCATCTGTCTTGCAAGTCTTGCACTTGCCCTTAAAAGGAGGCTTTCTTATCCCTTTGCTCAATGGAGGACTGCGCTACAGGGTGCAGAACTGAGGTGCCAGCCTACAGAGGAATTTCAGAAACCTAGAGAAAACTACTTTGAAATGGTGCTAAAAGTGAGCCAGGTGAATGAAATACAAGCAAGTCTTTCCCTTGGACAAAGACAAGCTAACATGTTAAAATCAGCTACTGTATTCTGGACATTTAATGATTGAGTTGATAACTTGCAGACTGAAACAGAATAAACACTGCAAAGACCTACCAGATTAACTTGTAGTCCTCACGTCACAAGAGCTTTGTTGGAGTTAAAAGAACGTTTTGGTTTCTTTGGCAGGCATGGATTTTTTTTTTTTTCCTCAGATGTCCGTAAACCACAAAGGGATAAGGGGAAGGAAAAGAGTAGGTCTTAATTTATTCATAGTTCCTTTTTGTTCCTAAGTGTGTATCTTCTATGGAATGTCAGGCCGTTCATAGTATTTTTCTATTCAAGTTGGACAGTTGTGCTTAGAGGAATTGGGAGTGCAAGTTTAGTGTAGCAACAGATATGTACTGGGATGTATTGCACTGGGGAGCATTTTACAGTAGTTTGGTTTATCGAAGACAAATCTGATAAAGTTTATGCAACCCAGGGTGTCAGACATGAATGTTTGAAAGCACAAAGAGTATGGAGGAAATATGTGGACAACAACAAGCTCTGAGGCTAGTGATTAGTCTTGTATGCAAACACAGAGATAGTGGATATAATATTTACAGTAGTCATGAGTATTTTCAGTTATCTTTGTTTTCAGCTTCGAGCAGGTTAACTTCAAAGAGTGCAACTGACAAAATATGAAAAATTCAGGAAGTTTGAGTGGGAGCTCTTACGAATTATTTTTAAGTTGTGTTGACCACATAGGTGATGCTTTTATATGATAGGAAATAGCAAATCCAAGACACTTTTTTGAGCACACATTTCTAATTGAGAAGATGCAGTTTCCATGGTAAGCCTTTACCTTCTGTAAATACTTAATAACTGACACAATGAGGTATTCATTTTCAAATGATTAAATACTTTTCTCGGTGTCAGACAGTGCTCCTTTTATAGAAGAGTACAGATTTTAATCATGTCTTCATATAAGCGTGAAGGCCAATTTATTAAGATTCAATGAAGTTCTATGCCAAGATGAGCTGTACTGGCGTGGAATTTATGTGGGTGGGGAACAATCTAATAATGTAGGCTTCCCTTCCCATTTGGAATAGCAGCCCCAAAAAGCTGAATGTTCTCCACCTCATAAATCTAATATTTCAGAATTAAATGGCAGGAGTCACTTCGTAAGTGTTCTATTTCTGCTTAAAGGTCCTGTCACTGTTAATCTGCTTTATTTTGTAGAACCAATTGAAAATAAAACTTACTGTGAATTGTGTTGGCTGCAAAATAATGGCTTTAAGCAAAATTGTAGGATCTGTCTAAAATTACGTTAATTAAAAAAAAATACTTCATTTTTTACATCATCATGTTTAAGATTGGCTGTACTACTGAAGCATTTTGAAACTATAGCTTGTGTTTTCATATTTTGTTAATTTTCTTTGTAGCTGAACATCTTTTAGAGTCTCTGCTTGTTTAGAAAATCTCTTTCACTGTTTATTTAGGTTCCTCAGTCAGGCAAGATTTCCTGATTGTGTTCTCTGTCATATTGTAAATAATGTAAAGTAACTTTTATTTGTTTGAAAAGCAGCAAACCTTCTAATTTGGGAAGCTAATGTTTGAGAAGGATGTCAGAAATTCTGTATCTTTTCAGGAAAATGTCTTTTTTCATCCATGGAACTAGGTGTTTTTTTAATATAGGAAAGTGGGCATAGCCAACTAAACCTGAAAGACAAAAGATGGCATAGAACCTTAGCCTGATGCAAACAGTGAAATCTGTGAATTTTCTGTTAGGTACACTGAATTTTGTATTAACCCTGGGAAATGCTAGTACTATGCTTTGGTTTTGTTGTTTCACTTGGAAATTATTAATTACTACTGCAGTTTAGCTATCCTTTCCACAACTGAGTCTCAAAATGTCAAACAGTGTACATATTCTCCAATTATATTTGACCCAAGAAAGTATTTGACAAAAAGTAAATTAACAAACAAAGCAACCGAACAACCACCACAACAAACCAACCAACCAACCAGACCCCCACACACAAACAAGCAAAAAACCACCAACAACCCAAAAAGCCATAACAATCAGACGTGTTCTTTCTGGGGAAAGCTTAGTTGGTGGAATTGCTCTATTTCTTCTGGTAGCATGCTGCCTCAATAGGCTCTTTGATGTCCAATGGTGATAAGTTGGTTCTATCAATTTTTGCAGGATATATGCTTGAACCAGATCAGGAACAGAGACCTGATATCTTTCAAGTGTCTTATGTTGCCTTTAAACTTGCCAGAAAGGACTGTCCAGTGTCTAATATGAATGTAAGTAGTCTTTAATTTTGTTTATATTTTTAGTAGATTTTCTAGGTAGCATTGAGAAAGGTCTATCAAAGCAGCTGAGAAAGATTATTCCAATTTCTTTTAAACCTTGTTCCTAAATTTAAAACAGAGCAGAGTACATTTCGGGTTGCTATTGCACCCATTCACTGTTAACTCTCTGAACAAAATAGATTTTAGTTTTGAGGGCATAACTTAATGAATTGTATTGATACTGCACCAATACCAACTGATTTGTGATTTTAACCCTTGCTAATCTCTTGTGTCCAGTATAATTAATGTGTAAATATACTACAGAACTTAGACTTGTTGACAATAGAAGGTTTAATGTTGTAACTGTAGTGTCAAGAGCATTTATGTTTATTCTGGATAAACCGTTTTTTGTAATCATCCTTAGCAATTCTGTTTATCCGTTGGAAGGAGTACAGTGACCAGAAAAGCACCTTGGTTAGCCTGCATGTGCAGATGTAATTACTGTGCTATGGAATTTGAGGGCCTATCAGTGGTGTTCAGTGATTCCTGAGGTAGGCATTAGGAAAAATCCATCTCATTTAATTTTGGAATAGATGTCAATTCTAGTAACTCCTGCCTTCAGAGGCAGACAAGTGAACTTGATGAGATCCTTTTGAATTCTGTTGTTGTTGATCCTTGTAGAAGAAGGTGCTCAATAAATGTGAGTGTTGCTTTTTTTTGAAACTTAGGATAGGTTAAAAACAAGTCAGAAAACCTTAAAGTACTTACTGTCTGTAGGTAAAGGCTAAATTTCAAGTGTTTCAAATGGTTTTGCATTATGTTGTTGTGACATGTGGTTAGGAGGTGCAATAACTACACTTTCCCTTCAATACTTCATTCTGAAGTATGAGCAAGTATATAACTTTATCTTGGCATAGCATAATTTGGGACATTACTATGTTACTCATTGGAAGAGTTGTATCAACTTACTACAGTGAGTTGAATATATCTGTTTCTTGGTTTTTGTTTGTTTTTCCTTTTTCAGCTGTGGATAGGAATTGCCCGCTTGCTTGGCCCTTTGCCTTGAGACAGACATAGAAAAGTTAAAGTGCCTGGGGTATTCTTACAAAGTGAAGCTGTTTTGGGCACGCGATGAGGTGGTTTTGGTTGGTTTGTGGGGGTTTTTGTTTGTTTTTTACCATGTCAGTGTTATAATAGCAATAAGTCTATGTCCTGGTTCCTGTTGCTGTTGATTTCCTCTGTAGTACTTGCCTCTCTAGTGCCTGGTGCTGCCTTCAAAGAGAAGCAGCACAAAAACGTGCATGTGGGCACTCCTAACCCTCTCCCTCGAAGTTTCTTGAGAATATAAGAATGACCATTTTAGGTTAGAAGAGATGCTGGCTGAATCCAGTGTCCTGTCTTTGACAGCAGCTTATTTTTTCAAGGGAAAGTCAGAGTTATGCCTGTCTCTTTTAAACTCTTGACTAATTCCAGCCCTAACAGTAGTCTTCAGAAACAGTACTTGAAAACTGCTAACCGTCTGTGCTATTTGTGGCCAGATTTCGATTTGCTTGCTTTACTGTACATAAGGAGTTGGCATATGTGTAATTTGCGAGCGTATTCTTTCCCTCCCTCAGAACTGCCATTTGCCTTAGTTAAGTGCAGTTTAGGTGTGACATAGTTCATTCAGAAATGAAACTGAGATGGGGATAACTTAAAGGACCACAGAAGCTTAGATGCTGCATTGTTTTCTGGAATTTGTATTGCAGTGGAAGAGCTGCATGGACTGAAAAACTACTGTGGTTTCATCCAAAGGTTTAGGCTTTGTTTTAGTTCTTCAACTTGAGGCTAAAATAAGTGTTCTGTGCAGTTACAAGAACACATTTGGAGAAAATGTTTTACTTTATTGTTGATAGTTTGTAGTGTGTAAGTGAAGTAGTTGCTGTAAGAGTCAGACCAGTAATGTTTTTTGTGTTTTACTTTTGTAACAGATAAGTTAAAATAGAGATACTGTGAAATTAAAACACTTCCACTCTACAGTCATGTGAGTGAGTTCCACATGAAACCTTGTAACATGAAAAACTGGAAGCCAAGTATTCCTTTTCAATATGTAATGATTTTTTCTTTCAAGATTTTGTTGTGTGGTTTTTTTTTTAATGTATTCAAATTTATTTTTCCCAAGAATTCTCCTGTCCCTTCAACTCTTCCTGAGCCCATGACAGCTAGTGAGGCAGCTGCTAGAAGAAGCCAAATAAAAGCAAGGTGAGCAGTGGATGTGGCTTTACTTCTATTTTTTTACTAATACTATTAAATATTGCATTTGTCTGAAACCTGTTTTCGTCAGTTTGCTAATAAATGAAGAAGGATCTTAGTAGCAGAGGTCACTAGAATAGATAAACTGCAGTTCTAGTGCTTTCAAGATTCCACTGCATTGCTTTTTGCATTGCATTGAGAATCCACAGAGAGAAACCAAGACTGTTTTGTGATGGAATGAGGAAGTTCTAGCAGTCTGCTCCTGATCTACCTTATTTTCTCCTATTGGGATGAGTGAATTAAGAAATGAAAAGATGTTAGTGGGAGGTGAGGATAATATGGTGCAGGTAAACTGTTCTTAGGAGTTTTATTTAAATGTGCTATCATGTGGTTCTTGAAGGTAAATGGATTTTGTTCTTTCAAAAATTCCAGGTTTTATATCAAAATATTCCTTTTTAATTTGTACCTGTTAATAAACCAAAACCTTGGGAATTCCTAGCAATTCTTTTTATTTAATACTTCTGCTGTAGTGTCTGGTGTCTGCTTAATGCTAATGCTGGAAGAATCCTTTATGCTTTTGTTCCTTGTTAACAGAAGTTTGGGTTTTGAGTCTACCAACATGTCTGACTTAAGTACTTTGATATTGAGCTCTAATTATCAGCTCTGTTGCAACTCTGACTTCATTAGCCTATTGTGAATGAGAAGCAAATTAATAGACTCACCTAAGCTGTGTTTTTGAGCTATATACATGTGTTTGTGCTGTTGTAAGGTAATGTCACAGTCTGGATACGTTTTGGTTTTGCTGGCTGTGCTGTCAGCTGGTAACATGCAGCAGAAGGCAGGCCTAGACTGCAATAATGTTTTAAACTCTGACTAAATCTGCTAGACAAGAGTAGGAAGATTCACAGTTCTTCCTAAAAATTATTTTTCTGATGGCTTGGGTTACAGCAGGTTAAGGCAGATGGTGTCTTGACATAGTACGTGAGGAGCTGTGTTAGGTACTGGAGCTCCCATGGTGAATTACTGTTTTTGAGCAGCTGGGCAGTTTAAAAAATGCATACCTATAACTTGATAACAGGATTAAAGCTCAAAAGTACTTTGGTTTTCAACATCTTTATTACCCTGGTGAGCTGTTAAACAGCCCTGAAGTACTGAATGGGAGACATGAATATTTTGAGCAGTTTGTGGGTGTTATAACTGGTAGAGGCTAAATCTCTCTTTTGAACAAAATAGACATGAGTTGACTTAACAGAGAAGATTTTTAATCTTATTTCCTGTATGTATGAACAGCGATCATATCTCTAGTCATAGGATTGCTGATTCAAGCTCTGCACATACCTTTCACTACTGTAACCTCACAAAAGCTTGTACAGTGAAATTTTATCTAGTGCCTTGGTGTCCTTGGGAATAAGACTGTTTTCTACCTCCTTCATAATGGTGTTCTGCAGCAGTTATATATCCTGTGGCTGCAATGGTTGATGAGGGGAATTTTGGGAAACAAATGTTAAGGTGTTAAATTCCAATTCAGAAATAGAGCAGCACATGGTTAAGGTGTAATTGACCTGTTAAGAGAGATATCATGTCTACTTTGAGGAAGAAATAGTAACTTTTTAAATCAAGTCTCTTCTATGGAAAACTTGCTGTTTCAGAATAACAGATACTGTTGGACCAACAGAAACCTCAATTGCACCGCGACAAAGACCAAAGGCCAATTCAAGCACTGCCACTTCTAGCGTGCTGACCATACAGAGCTCGGCAACTCCAGTTAAAACACAAATTCTTGCTGAATTTTGTAATCGTGGGCAAAAAGGTAATTTATCAAAGTCTAAAGATGGACCAAAATAAATGAAGAAAGAATTTTGTATTTCTTTATTGCCTCTAGTAGGGATAACATTTGAAACTTAAGTTCATCTGTTTTTTTTAATATGCCAAAACCCAAATCTTCATCCTTTCTGAAACACTCTAAATGTCCAAGTAATAAATTTGATCAGATGCCACAAAAGCTACATACAAATAGTTAAGAAGTGAAGGTATTCTTATCATTGTGCTTAACAATGATTTTTTTTTTTAACTGGTTTTCCCACTGCAGACTGTGAGAGAAGTTCATGTTCAGCTTTGACTTTCAAATAATTCACTAAAAGTATTGAACTCGTCAGTAACAAACTGCTTTCGTTGTAATAGGAAGAATTTTTCCCTGTGCCTGATTAAGTCATGAGGTGTCCACAATATGTTGGTATTATGTGTAGGCTGGAACCAGGTAAAAATTTCACTTCTCTAGTGATTGACCACTGCATTTCATATTGCACTGTCAGTGTGATAGAGGGGCAAGAGAGGAGTAATGCAGGGAGACTCAAGTTAAATGGGTTTTCAATAAATCCTTTGAGTTTTTCTTTATCTCATTCAAAAAGAGTTCTGTCTCTAGTAAATATTCGCTTAAATAGTTTTAATTTATCTCTTGAATACTTTCCTAGTTACACTTTGTGTCTATTACAGTACTTGCACTGCAATACATATTTTGAGTGCTAAGCAAACTAGGGTTGGAAGTCACTGGCAGCACACTGCCTGGCAGTGCTGTTCTTTCAAAGACAAGATATTGCCCTATTGTTGTGTGGTTTTTTTGTGGTGTGGTTTTTTTTTTTTTTTAATTTTAAATTTTCAGGCTATCGAGTGTAGATTTGTTTCATGGAGGAGTAGTTTCAGTGGTGGTATTGGGAAAACCTCTAACTGAAAGGCCGCTGAGAATGTCTGTGTCACAGACGTAAACAACTTGTACTACACAGGATCCAAATAACATCCAACTGGGAAAGTGTTTCCTGTTATGACAAGGAACAGATAATTCCTGGGCACTTGAGAACATGAATAGAGTGTGCAAGAGAGATTGATTTATGTTAGTAACTGCTTACTTAAAAGGCTGCAAAAAGCAATTGAATTGATGAAATTAATCGTGTCCTATTGAAGGGAATCTGACAAGAGACCTGATGGTTCCCTTAAATAGATAAAAACATGTATGCTTTGTGTGCATACCAAATTGCATGCTTTGAGGGTTAGGGTTTGAGATAGAAGCTAAAACTCAAGAGTTAGTAAAGCAGAAGTCTTGAACCCAACTTCCTCTGTAATGAGACCAGAGGAATCTTCCTCCATCTTATAATTAGAAATTGTATATTGACGGGCCTGGAAGTATTTTTGAAGAAGTGAACTTAGTATCTGACAGCTTTACTAGTTGTCAGACTGGGAAGAGAAGTTTATGAATTGTTTCACCTTGTAAGCGTTCAATGAAAAAGCTAACTGCCAGGGAGCGCTCTAGCTCAGCTTCAGAGATCAGTATGTTACTAGTGTTGTCTGAATATTACAGGAACCACACGACCAGGGAATGAACAAGAAATATTACAGTCCCCAGGAACCAACCAACATCACCCACAGCAGAACCGAGTTCTCCAGCAACTGCAGCAAGGGGACTGGAGACTACAGCAGTTACACCATCTGCCTCACCAGCAGCAGCAGCCTACGATTCAGGATACTTACATTCAGCAGGTACAAGTCAAAGGTGTTACACAAATTGCTGTGAGAGACATATGTTGTGCTTGTTAATAACAGTTTGACTCACATGCCAGTTAAACATTTCTGCTGCTATGGCCTGCTGGTTTGCTGCTGGGAGAGAGAAAGGGATCATTGCACCTGCCCCTTCTTTTTTTACCTTTGCACATTTGTCTATTCATGGGCACTGTAAAGCTTAGCCTACAAAGTTGCTTTCTTTATGCTATCTTGTTTTTATTGTTTGACCCTGAATCTCAGCTTGCTTACAGTTCCTGCTCTGTGGCCCAGGTAAAGTTTTGTGTATGTGTAAAAATGCTTGAGATAAATGGTAGGAATTATCTAGGTGACAGTTCTGTGCTTGGAGTAAATGGTTACATACACAACATCTGAGTTGGATTTTTGCAATTTTTGCTTTCTTGGATTTTTCTTGGTCATTGACAAGCTTCCTCTTCTTAATTGTGCTGTCCACACAGGTTTTTCATGGTTACCGTGTATTCTAACACAGACAGCTTGCATACTGTTAAGTTGCTTAAGTTGTGTACTGTAAATAACTGTAAGCATAATGGAAGAGCAGCTGGGTCAGCCAAGAACTTTCAGATCCTGTCCAAGACATCTGTCGCTATTCCTCTTTTTTTTTTTTTTTCCCTTGTCTTGGGGCATGTTATTATTAAAGCAGATCTGAATTATTTTCCAAAAGGGCTCAGCGCTGGTGAATATTGCAGAAGTTGGGATGTGATTTGACTTGACTTAGAAAAGGCAGTGCAGAATGTGTAGTCTAATTTTTTTTTGTTAAACAGGCTAGTATTAATGGGGGAGGAGGTGCAGGGAAGAAAAGGAAAAGCTTCCAAATAGAGAGTCATAAAAATGCAGTGACTGAATTTCAAGCTGATTCTTGATTATGTGGTATCTTAACTGAAAAATGCTGTTGAGGCACAGAAGTGGTATTTTAATCAATGCATCTTCTAAATATCTGTATCTTTCTAAAGTAAGGATCATGACTTCTTAAAGATATTTTCTTCTTTTCAAATATAGTATCAACAAGCGATGCACCAGCAAATGGTCCAACAACAGCTGGTGATGCAGTCCATGTACCAGCAACAACCTTCACAGTATTCTGCTATGGTATGTCAAGAATGGAACATAAGTGGTTTGTAAATATATTGGGAAGATGCAGTAAGAGAAGTTTATGAGTAGTTGTAATGAGCTGTGGACACATTTGAGGGGAAGGGGGAAAGAAAAGTTGATCCAGACTTTCTTGAAAAAGCTTATCTGGAGTTGCAGTTATCTTAATCGGAAGGAGTATATCCTAAATTTCATTAAGTAGTTGTTTACTAATTTGAAACCTACTTGGTGCTTAAAGTTTCCAGTAACAACCATAGCAATGAATATATGTTATGCTACAGAGTGACAGAAAACACAGTGGCATTAAATTCCTACTCTAGGCCTAAGATGACTAAGTAGTTCAACAGTCTAAGTGGAGGTAGCCAGCAACTGCCTTTTTAGGCCCTATTGTGTATGTATTATAGTTATATAGTTGTGTTATGTGGTGGTTGCAGATGGAGGTGCACCTGAGGAAACCACGCAAAATTCCTCATCCTTAAAGCAGTGTTAAAAAAATATACAGGTGACACCCATAGATTACTGGATTTCTTAAAATAGGGGTGGCACGTTGCTTGTTAAAAAGGGAACAGTGTTCTGGAGTGGTATCATTCAGCCAAGGTTGTACAGAACAGTGTTTACAAGGCCATCTAGCCAAGAGAAATCCTTGCCTAATGGCATGCTGAAAGCACAGATACTGTTGTTAAAAACAAGTATATTGTGCAAAATACTGTTTCATACTGAGGTGTGTGATTAGAGGGATACTCTGGAAAATATATAGTCATTTGCTGACATTGAAGTTTTGAAACAATGGCTTCTCTACCGGTTGAATATTTTTAAGTACTTTAAAGCTGCATTTCAGAACGCAGCAGCTCTTAATGCCTCTCTTGGTTAAAATGGAGAAGGATTGTTATCATGTAGCTACTTACATAGTGGTTTCACAGAAGAGTAAATGTTCTTGCATATGCTGTGTGATGCTGCTGTAGCATGGTGGAAATGTACACATGTATAAAAAGTACAGATAAAGCAAGAAGGCTAACTGGCATAACATCTTTTTCAAAAGTCAGGAGCTATTGTCATGAAATTTTGATTAGTGATTTTTAAGAACAGTGTTAGGATGATAACAGGTTTCTTTGTGCTGCAGTAGCATATGCTTAGCTTGCAACAATTGCAAAAAGCTAAATGGTAATACATTGTCAGAGAAGACTGTCACTGACTTAGTGGGCAGTTTCTTTTGACCTGTCTAGTAGACAGGCTTGGCTTTTTGTTTCTGCTGGAGCTCCCAAGCTTTTCTGGAGTATGCTAGTTGTTGGTGCATTTGGCTGCAAGGCTGGTATTGTTACTCAGCAGAAGAGTTTTATGCTGGCCCAGGTGAATTTTAGTAACTTGATTGTTATCTTATTTTGGTGCAGCAATATCAGCAGGCTCTCCTACAGCAGCAGATGCTTGCTCAGCAGCAACAGCAGTTGCAACAGGTGTGGTCTCCTGAATATATCGCTTCTCCGCAAGACTTCTCACCAGCCTTGATCTCCTACCCTGGGTCGCTTCCAGTGCATGCTGGAACAGTGGCAGATTCTCCCTACCCTGCAAACAGGCAAGTATTTTGACACAGATGTGCCCAAGGGTTACTTATTGCTCACATGGCTAATTGTGATGAGCCCAACAGAATCCTTTCCTTAGGAATTACTTGCTTGCTTACTGAAAGCAGTTAGGTAGTTGCTGTTTAGTGGTAAAGGCTATTTTGGGAGGAGAATGGGACATGGAACTCATCAACAGATGAGCCTGGTTCAACTTCTTAAACAACCTGCCTTCCCCTTTTTCTCCTTCATGGACTTAATCCAGAAGCTGACTGCTAAGCACTTTGCTTTGGGTGGTCAGTAGCCTGTGTTTAATGAGGTAATGGGCATGTGAAAGTCATCTTAGACACTAATTTTATCACTTTATTGTCCTCCAATCCAGTCTGGAGGGTAGTTCTTTTTAAGAGAGGCTTCATAGTTGGCGTTTATTTGCTAGGGCTTCTAACTCTTGTGCCCATTGGTCAGTGGTCTGACTTAAGTATGTTATACCATGGAGTAGACCCAATCAGGGATATGGTCCCTTTGTAGAGGCCTGTGGACTTACCCTTGCTTAATGAAGCATAATAAATAATGACCTTCCCATGAAATCTTACTAAAAACAGCATGTGAAATGAAAAAACCTTCCTTTCCCAATTTAATAAAAAAATGTATGAAAATCACGTATTTGTCCTGTGTCACTCATGTTCTAGGATATATTTCCATACAGATAACTACTATAGTATATTGAAGGAGAAGCCCTTTGCACTTGTGGGAGTGCCAAAGCCTTCGGTGCAATCTTGACACAGGCTTTTAGTTCATATCATGACTTAGATGTATCAGGTGCTGCTGTCATTCTGAGTCTCTTCTGGGTTACAGTGTATTGAAAGAGCAAAAGGCAATATATTTTCCTGTTGTAGGAAGGATTGATACAATCTTGTATCGCACTGTGACCTGTTTGGCTGTGTTTTGCTAATTTGGTAATCTTATCCCTAGCGGAGGGGGTTATCCTGCACTTCTGTGCCCATATCTGAGGCTTACCAGCTGTACTTTGATCAAGTCTATTGCCAGACTACTTTTGTCTCAATTTCTGAAAGGAAGCATGCTAGTCTGGAAGTAAATGTGTATGTTTCTAGATTCTTTGTGGGTTTAACTGAAGATTTTGATCCTGCTGTTTAGCTTCACGTCAGTGACTGAGGGTAAGCAAGGGTTTGCAATGTGTGAGAATAATCTTGTAAAGCAAAAAGATGACTTCTTGTATTAAAGGAACAGGGGGTGAGTTTCTTTTCCCTTGCTGTGTTAAATGCATTGCAGTGTACTACCTGTCGCCCTTCTCTCAGCAGAAGGAGCCAATAGTCTTCTAGAATGGCAGCAGCCGAGCTGACAGGAAGGAGCCCATTGCCCTTGTCTTTAAGGGCTGCAGGTGTGGCCTGCAGAGCCTGGCAAGGCATAGAGAGAGAACCAGTTAGCAGACAGTAACTTCCTGATTGCTTCTTCCTTAGTCCACTTCGGACAAACAGAGTTAGTGGTAGCTGTAATTTGCTAAAACGTGCGTGAAAGGAAAAACGCATCTGGTCGAAGGTTTCCTTATCTCTGTAGATAAGACTCATACGTGCAGAAGCTGTCATGACAACTGGTTGTTTTAAGTTAATTGTATCAGTTGGATGGATGTAGAATTTAAAGACGCTTATAGTGTCTCACAAGAAAAGAAATTTGAAAATAGAGAATGGATGAAAACTTCAGACATTTATTAGAGGTTTATTGCAAAAAACAAGCCTGTCTGCTATGGTGGTAGAGAAATGAACACAGGGAAAAGACGATGTTTGCCCTTGCATATTGTCTTGATGAAGGTTTCTGTGCTTTGCTTACAATGAAAAAGTGCAAAAAGAAAGATCCGAGGATTTCATACAGAAATTATGCGATCAAACCACATACTTCAAGTGATCCATTTTATCTTCAGTTACCTTGAATATGCGTTTGGGATGAGCTGTTCATGCCTGTGTGTTACTTTTATGTAGCATTTTGGCATAATGAAGCATGTAATAGATTTGCACCTTTATAAACAATTTTGTTATGTTTCTCTTTTATTTGTTTCCATTAACTGACTTTGCAGGTCAGGTATTCCTGATGCTGAGGCAGTCACCACTTACTCAAAGCAGAACATCAATAACCCACCTGATATGTCAGGCTGGAACCCATTTGGAGAGGACAATTTTTCCAAGTTGACAGAGGAGGAGCTGCTGGACAGAGAATTTGACCTGCTAAGATCAAGTAAGGGACGTTTGAAGGCTTATTTTGCTTCACAGTAAATAAGGGCTCTGTGGTTGCTCAGCAGTTCTAACACTTGGCTTGTCTAAGGGCCATGCAGTCTGTGTACAGAAAATTCTTTCGGAGCGTTTGAGGGCAGAGTTGGGCCTGTCTCCTTTCTTTCCTTTCCCTTTTTGAAAATGTGCATCCACTAGGAACTCACTGTCTAAAATTGGTAGTTACTGGCAGAAATGGTTACACATTAGCTCCTAAGTCCTGCTTGTGTCACCTTGATTGTCAAGAAGCTCTGAACAGCAGAGCTATGTTGTCAGATAAGAAGAAAAGTTTGGCCGTTTGCTTTATTCCTTTCCAGCTTCTTTCTTGCACACCAAAGCAGAAGATTCTGTGGGTCTGATACGTCCTTTGAAAATGCCTGAAAGAAAATGGACCTATTACATTATGTTAATGTTCTGTAATGTCCTTTTTGATGAGTGGCTATGTGTAAGGGCTGCTTTATTGTTCTGATATGGCAATAGTTGAATAAACTTTTTCCTCTTGAAGTCAGGCTTTTCTTAATTCCTTAACACATACTCACTGGATGGTCTTCCTAAAGCTGGTTTTGTCACGGTCGGATTTATTTGTGAGACTTGCAAGATGTCACAATGTCAAAAACCATACTGTATATACTCGGTGGACTGTCAGCAAGTTCCTTGCAATTAAAAATGCAGTAGAATTGAATTTCAAATGATTGAAAAAAAAAAAAAAAAGAAAATCAAAAAACCCTATGCCTTCAGTTGGGTCTTTTTCTTCTTGGTTTTCTGGTTGCTTACATGTTGCTGAGCAAGATGTGCACATTACCTAAGGAAAGTTGGGATTTTGATTTTTGGTTTTTTTTGTTTTGGGGTTTTTTTGTTTGTGTGAGGTGGTGTGTTTGGTGGTGGTTTTTTTTTGGTGGTGTTTGTTGTTGTGTTGGGTTTTTTTGGTTGTGTGTTTTTTGTGGTGGTTTTGTTGTTGTTGGTTTTTTTTTCCCCAGACTCTAGGGGTAGTTGATTTTTTTTTTTTTTTTTTTTTCCACTTGTATCCTATGTTGATCAAATGAGACTCCTATTTTTGAGGGGTGGAGGTAGCCTGCACATATTTTAGAGTAGGATTACTTATTGCAAGCTGGGGAAAATGGCTAATGTACTGGCCAAAAAAATAAGTTCCCTTTGTGAATATAAGTTTAGAATTTGAAATTATTTAGAAATGAATGTCTTAAGGCATGCTGCTTCCAAATGAAACCTTGGCAGTCTTTTGATATTATGCACTCTTGAATCTGCAGAAGGTTAGCTTCGACCAAAAGGTCAGCACACTATTACCTGTTTCTGGTAATGCTGGAAAATGCTATACAATAAATGTGCTTGCCTGAAGTAACTGCCTAGGCTGGTTATATTAGGCTGAGGAAATAGACATTGTTAGATAAGGTGAGTCATAAACCAAACTTCTGCAAGTCTGTTGTAAAACAGTGTGATTGTTCATAAATTTGAACAGAATACAGTCTGAAATAATGATATCCAATTGCTTATAACTCATTGTTTTTAAGAATGCGATTTTTCCTTTTTCTTGCAGGCTCTAATGAGCTTCATATAAGGATGTTTAATCAGAAGGTTTTACAACAGTCTTTGACACCTAAGTTACATGTATTTTCTTCTGTACACCTTGTTGTTAGGACTTAAGACTTTGTATTTAGATTAGGTTACAAGAATTGGTTACAGAACCCTACAAAACAAAGCAGAGGGTTACTGAGACAACCCCAAAATTGTTTAGAGGCTGTCGTTATCTGCCTAAGTCAAGCTCACGAAGTGAGAGCATGACAATGCAATCCAATTGCAACTCCTTTCTGTATGCTACAATGCTGACTTGCATCAGTCTTAGTAAAGGAAAAAAAACCTTGGAGCTAGATGTTGCTAACTGCTGTATCTAAATCTCTAGCAGGAAGAACAGTGACGTAACTCTGTAATTCCTTTGTCCAGTTTTTGTACAACGTCTGTGAAAATAGTCTGAAGTTTTTAAAGACTGAATTAATTTAGCCATGTTCTTGGCTTACCTCTTGGTTAAGATAATTCAACACCCAGAAGAGCTGGATGTGATAATAAACTTCATATGCTGTTATGAGAAAAGTTAATATAACAGCATAGTTCTGCTTAGTAATAATCAGCATTAGGATTTTTTTAGTCACTTGAATACAGAAAATGTTTGAAAAAAAAAAAAAATGGACTAATGGTACACTAGATGGCAGGCTTGTTTATACATAACCTGAGATGCAGTTTGAGCTTTTCTTAGGCCTTTTGGGTTAGTTTCTGTTAAAGTGGTCCAGTGCAGAGGGGGAACATTGCTTGTTTTAATCTCCGCGTGTGTGTGTGTGTGCACACATAGACACATACATCAAAGACTTCAAAGATCTGATAATAAGTGTCTCTTGTGCCAAAGATCATATTAACTTACCTTGCAGTGTTAATGCCTGTATTGCAGGCAAAGCAGAAATATTTATACTTAATTTTGTATACTGGTACTGTTTCAACATTATGTGGAGTAATGAGAAATTCAGTGATACATTGTACCATTAAAGCTTAGACCTATTCATTTGTCTTTAGTTGTAGAATACTTCCTACTATTTTCTCAGATAAATCTTAAGGATTCAGGCTCAAATCTCTTTAGATGTAGGTTATCTCCTATGAGACAAAACTGCTGTTTACTACCAAGTAATTTTTTTCTCCATTTTTGACTTTACTGTCAATCATTTTGCCTTCTAAAGGAAGGAGAATTGAAGATATGGGTTAGTTAAACTTACATTAGTAACAGAAAATGTAACAATTTGTCTTTTTGCAGTGTGATGTGGGGCTGAGTAGCATTCAGAACATTAATCCTTTCTTTCCACTTCCCAAAGCGTGGTTTGTATTGTTGAGCTGATACTTTTATACATAAATTAAAAAGAATTTAAAGTGAGTTAAATTTTTTCAAAGCCACTGTGTTCATGACAGTAATACACAAGTAATTAAATATATGCTGCCTTTGTTAGAGTATCAAGATGTCAGCACAGTTTTTTCAGACTAACATCAGTCTTTATCATAGCATGTGTAGTGATGAGTATTGCTGTGATAATCACTTTTCCTTTAAAATGGAGCTAAATTGTAGAACAGAATACCTTGCTTACACTGTGAAAGTTTTCATAGTAAAAAGATTACTGTTTCTGTAAAAAGTGATGTGCAGTTGAATGAAAATTTCTAAACTGAGCACCTTTGCAGAGAACTGTGATACAGAGTTACAGGTTAAAGTTCCTGGGTTTTGTGTGCACTGTTGTTTTGACATTGTTGTTGTCATTATTGGCATTAATGATGGTCCAAAAGCAACCTGAGACTGTGACAATGTTGTGAAGAAATTAATTTCTTACAAAGAGCTTCTATAACCACTTAATCTGTGCAGAATTGGGAGCCAAAGAGACAAGTCAGCTTTCTCACCAGGAAAAGTACTACCACAGCCTTCATGCTGAGTTGCAGAAAGATGCTTGTTAGGCCCAGAATCATCTTGGTGCTTCAACAGAGACAGCTGTGGGTGCAAAGACTACTAAGCCTTGTGCATGTCTGCTTTGCAGTGTGTACAGTATGAAGGAGCTACTTAGGCCATCTGTGCAGGAAAGAGCTATGGTTCTTACCAGGTTGTCTTTGTGCATGGCTGCTGCTTGTACTTCTGAAAGTTCTGAGAGAGCTGAATCTTGTGCCTAGCACTTGAATGGAAACAGCTGGATTCCTTGTTCCTGGTTTTAAATAACTGCACCTTTCTATGGAAAGGTCTGCTGTGCCCTGTGGCACATGGTCATGTCTTTGGCAGCAATCTGAGCTGCATTCATATGATGATTCACTGAGGGGAAAAAAACCTTGGATCTTTTTGAGGAAGTTCCATCTGAAGAACAACAACGTTTAATACTGACAGTCCCATTGAATCTACTTCTGCTTGCCTGAAGCTAGAGGAACCATCACTGTCTATTTTCTCTAAAACGCTCTGATAAAGGGAAGTGGGTCTTTTTAAAAGGTGGACAAATGATACCCGAGCCACAGAATACTGAAAAAAGGGCTCATCCTTTTCCAATAGCCTTAGATTTGATGAATTGACAATTTTAAAACAAATTTTCCAAGGACATGTATCCTCACTGTGTGTGAGTCTAGATGTCACAGAGGGGTTGAAACTTCGTATTTTCTCACTTTGCCTAATTTTTCTTGCCTACTTAGCCTTTCAGTCCATTTTGTTATCCACTATCCCTAGCCCTGCTGCACAAGTTGGGAGATCTGATCATCATCTGGGGGCTTGAACTTCCTTCTGTAGTTTCATGTGTCAGCATGTGCAGGGACTCTCCCAAGTGTTGTTGCACCCTTGAAAGTTTCTCTAGAGTTTGCCCGCAAGTTGTGCAGCAGTCAACTGGTCTTCCTCTGGAGGCAGGACACTAAGAATTATGGAACAAATACATCTCTCAGTCTGCATTTGTAAAGATGCAAGTTGAAGGTCGCACACATTTTTTCAAAGATAAAACTCAAAAATACCCAAACAAACAAAACCAAATCAAATGAAAACACCATCCTCCCCAAAACAAGCAAACAAAACCAAAAAGCAAAAGACAAAACCAACCCATTCTTCCTTGAGGAGAGAAGGCCATGTCAGTATGGCTGTTAGGATTCTTAACTTCTTAACTTACTCTTAACTTAAGAGTAAGTACCACTGTTGGATGTGATGCTTGGCAGTTGTTACTCTTTAAGGGTCAAAGCTGATGGTATAAAACATGCTTGGCTTTTGTTCATCTTTGCTAGTATTCTCTTCTGTATGCCTGTGCCACTGAAAGATAATTTTGTCTGGATTGGTTAGACTCTGCCTATTTCAATATATATATGTTGAGGTGAGATCAGCTACTTCATCTCCTGCACCAGGGCTCCTCAGTTGGTATTCAGTTTTAAGCAGGGGTTGCCTGTAATGGAACAACTCCCACTCATATTTCTTTGGAGAGTCTAACAGTAGGTAAGAGGAAGACACTTCACATTTCAGTCACTTTTATATGAACAGAACCCTTGTCTGTGAAAACTGGCATGTAATTTCAAAACTCTTGGGCTTTGTATACGGGGTTAATATGCGTATGTCTAAAGTAGATTAGCTTGCTGTCTAGTCCCTGGTGGTTGTCTTAGTAAAGCCTCCTGGTTGCTGCTTTGAAGGACTGAATAGAAAACGTGCAGGTAGCTTGATAGATTATTACGGCACAGTTTAGCTGCATTTCTACAGTGGTAAATTGTCAAGAAGATTATGCTGCAAATGGTTTAGAAGAGCAGCTGCTTGCTATGAAAAAGGGGAAAAGCAAAATGCGGTGTCTTCTCCACAGAGGATGTGGGATATTAGCTGAAGATGGAACGTCGTGTCACGGTGGTGTGAAGTTGCTGATGGGTTTTCCTGGACCCTCCTGAGCTGTGACGTGGTGGTAGGGCTTGGACAGTCTGGGTCTTAAGTTGGCTGCAGTTTTAGCATAAGAGCTTAGACAGAAAAACCTGTATTTCCCATTCGTAGTGCTACTAATTTTTGACTGTGTTAAACACCTTTTGTATTTCTCCTTTTAAAAGACAGTAAATCGGTATCCTAAAGGTTGAACACCATTCAAAACAGACACTACATTTCTTCATATTATGTGACACTGAAATTGGTTTTAATTACAAAAAGGTGTTACATGTTTAATGAAAAGTATTGCCAGCTATTTTGCTGGGATTGTCACCTTCTCTCTTTTTGTGGCAAAGGCTGGCCAAAACTTGGATATATAATGAATGACTTTGTGTTTTAGATAAGCACGGTGATTCTGGCTTTGAAACTTCAAGAGCATAGAGGACTAGTGATTCCTATTACAGAGGGCATAGACCGCAAATAAACTGTAAGAGAGCTCCTCATTTAAAGCATTCCATCAGCAATTACATGATACCTTTGGTGGGACAGGGTGATTAACAAAAGATTTGTGCGGATGAATTTTCCTGAATGATCAAAAGTGTAAATTCAAGATGTGGGATATCCCTAAACCATACAAAAAAACCTAATCAAGAATATATTTCTCCCTTACTCCATACAGCAGATATCTTTGCATAGATGTAAGACCTGCCATTTTTATTTTATTTTTTTGTTTTGTTTTGGGTTTTGTTTGTTTGTTTGTATTTTTACAGGCAGGCTGGTGGACAGGAGAGCATCTTCAGATAAGAATGTGGAGTCACACACTGCTCCACAGAAAAACACTCCTGAAGATCCCTTTGCTTCAGTTCCTTTCATTTCTCACCCAGGCAAGTTACATCTGTAACATCACTACCTCATATATATGTATACATATGTATATGTGTATATATATACACACATGTATCGGTTGAACTGTGTACATCCACTTAAATGAGCAAAGAAGGATAAAGGTGTTGGCTGCCTCATGACAGCAGACCGCCTGGTGTGTGTTTGTTTTTTGTTTTTTTTTTTTTTTTTTAGAACATTGATTACCTCCAATTAAAAAATACTTCTGCATCCAATTCCTGGTACTTTTACGGTGTCCAGACTATGTAGTCTTGACAGTGCAAATACATTAGACCAATGCAGTGTGAATCACTTATGTAGAACCAGAAGAGCTTTTGGTAAATGCAAATTACTTGCTAAGACCAAATTTTGCAACTTCCCTGTAGTCTGCTTCCTGTTCCTGCTGTTTCTTTTGTTAAGACTGTAAGCTTCTGCATTTAATGCATAGTTTTGGTGCAACTTGAGTCAAAACAAGCAAAATATCTGATGTCATCTGTACATTTGGAGGGGAGGGGGGCGGTTCATAATTGTGTTTCAGTTCAGTTTGGGCTACTTTTACTTTGGATGGAAGTAAAAATAGTATTGTATGTGAATATTGACTGTGAATGTGCCACAGGTACCAAAAAAATGTATTAAAGTCTATATGACAGTTAAATGGTAAAAAGAGCTCAATCTACTTGTGAAGCCACTTAGATGCCTATCTAAATTTTGTTGAGAGTGTTTGTGTGATAAAGATGCCTTAACATGACTTTTTAAAGCTATTCCTATTGGAGTTCAAAAGCTCAAATGAAATATTTTAAAATAAATCACTTGAGGTCAACCTCAGCTAGTATCTGTGTTTCCTTTTGGTTTTGTCTTGCATTCCTAAAGATCATCTGCTAGGGCTGCCTGATGCTTACAAGTGCTCTTTTACGTGGTGAACAGGAAAATGCTGTTGTATGCTACAAGGCAATTTGTAAAAATATCTCTGCATGCAGGTCCTCTTCTGTTGTTAGAGACACTCGAATTATTTCTGCTTTGTCTATTACTGTCTTTCTCTTTTTGTTCTTATTCAGAAAGAACAAGTTTACCATTTATCATCCTGTTAATATTTGGTAGTTCAAAACAATATGAAAGCAGTTCTTAAGTGAAGAACTGTTTGCTCTCTATATAGGTGGCAGTTCAGAAGCATTTACACTATAGTCTTCATTAAAGAGGTTTCTTTGTTTTATAGGTGAGCCTAAATCCACGTTCAAAACAACAACAAAAAAACCTCATCAAGTCTTATCAGGTTACTTGAGTGTTCATACCCATGTGTCTAAGGGATTTCTTTTTTTTTTCCACCTTAGGTCTTAGGAATTTATTTGCTCATTGTTGTTTTTCACATAGTTGTAGCTTAGATTTTAATGAATGGCCTCCCTGTATTTTGTCATGGGTTTTGCTTTGGTTACTTTGAATCCAAGCTTTAATTTTTGACATACTAAAAAACAGGGGGAGATACCTTCTCTTCAGGGAAAAAAAAAAAACAAGTTCATTCACAACTCAAAAACCAGACCACTTGAGAGATGTTGAGTTGGTTGTTAACTGTGATACCTGTTTCATGGGGGAAAAAAAAAAAAGTTTTTCATGAGCCTTTTTTCCTCCTGACTCACACCTGGAACTTAAACAAGTGTACATACTGTCTTGATTTCAAGGAAGGTATTTTTAATTCGGTGTTAACAGTGAATTTTGCTTAGCAAACAAATGTGATATGATAAATCTTTAAATCCAATGATGTGTCTTTTAAAAGCTGGTTTGTTTTCCCCAAGGAATTGTTCTTAGAAATGTCTTGAAAGGAGGTGTTGTAACTTAGAAAAGGAGAATGGTTTTAACTTAGATAAATTTTTATTTCTAGTTGAGGGCTTTCTAGGACAAACCTGTCAAATGTCCTAAATATTTTGATTTCTATTTTTTACTTAACATGTCTGTATAATGTGCTCTTTCTGGTTTGTTCCTGGTGATTTCAAAAGATTTAGCTGAGAAGTAAGCCACAAGCATACCTTACTCAGGGCATCAAAGGGAAGATGACTGACTAGAAAGTGGAACATAGCTTTAATACCTTGAGCACAATTCCAGCATATGGGTGAGAGACTGGCTTTATCTAGTTAGAGAGCAAGTTTAACTTCCTTCTTGTAACGTGTCTACAGTGTAAATATGGAGTGTTTTATCACTATTCACCCAGCTTTCTGACTACTGGATTTTGAATTTTTGAGCTATAATGAGATGAAGATGTTACTGATACAGATTATTTTAAGTAAATAAAAAAATGTACTTCCTTAAAAAGTGATAGTTACTATAGAAGATGTGTTCTACTGTGTTAACCTTTGAGTTGGAAGTGCGGTCTTTTTGTGCTTTGTTTTTTTTTAGTGTGTGACATAAGTCTCAGGTTCCTAAACATTGTTGTATATGGAATGTAGCCAAGTAGAGTCACCTAGAGTATTACTTCAGTTTCAGAGGCTTCAGGGTTCTCTTGTGAAAGCAGCATTTGATTAAATACTTAACTAATTTTTCTCATCTGATGTGAGATAGCGGCAAGAAGCTGAAGATCATTATCATCTTTTGACTTAACAACTTAACAAAGTGCTGGTAGTCCAGCAAAGTAAGTGCTATCCGGTACGTTTACGTGTTTCCAGAAAGGTGATGTAAAGCCAAGGAAGATGCAGAGGTTGAAATTTGAAATCTTTTGTCATCGCTGGAAAAAACTCTGAGGTGCTCTGAATTGTGAACCCTTAGAATTTCCCCTTTGGAGCTGAGAGTGCACTTGAGGCCACTGTTGTTGCAAGGATCACCAGGAAGGAGAACCTGGAACTGGATAGACTAAGGCTGCTTATCTGTCAGAGCTTCAGTGCTTATTCTCAGGTGACAATGGAGAGCCAGCAACAACATGTGTGTCACTTGACAGGCTATGTAGAGGGCAGGTAGATATAAACTTCCTATACCCCCTATTTTATGGCTAAATGTTTGTGGAAGATAGTAACGGCTCAGAACTTAAGATACCTGGAAAAGAAAATTGGCTTGAGAAAGAATCCCGGTTCTCAATCTGATAGAAACAAAACTGAAGTCATAAACTTTGCACAGTTGAATAGCTCATAAGGGGACATTAAGGACAGGCACCTAGCACATGGAAAACACGTTCTGGTTCTTGAATGCCTGAACCCCTGCATAGCAACAGCAGAAAATCAGTTCCTGCAGTCAGCATCTTGGAATGGCAACTTTTGATTCTGGTGTGTGTTAACCAGCTCTTGTTGTAACATCCTTTGTCAACATCAAGTTGAGTGTTTAAGAAACTTGAAAAGAGATGCATATTTTCTGATATCTTCAAATTATAAGACACAAATGTCATGAACATAGTACAGTCTGCTCTTGAGTTGTACTCAGTGGCCTTTTGCCATCTTATGTTTGTTTACATGAATTCTTTCTGAGGTTGAACTGGACTAGATTGCCTTTTGCTTCCCTCAGCTTAAAACTGGAATTCAGAGAAGTAATAAAATATTTGAAATAACTCTCAAAATTATGTGGATGGGCTGTGAGAGGAATGGAGATGCTGGGAAGCCTTGACTGGAATTTCTTCATAACTGCTGACCTGAAGCTGTCTGCTAGGCATTTTGCTCCCATGGAGTATCTCAGTGAGCTGTCTTCTGTTTTTTCTTACTGGGATATGGCTCTGGTTCTGGTTATCTATTTAACTGTTCTAGTGAATGTAAAACTCATCTTCTGTACTGTAGCATGCTGCTTCTTGATCAAGTCCCTGTTGGTTTTTTGAATGAATGTAGGTAACCCCTACTCAGTCACTGCGTGCATGTTCACTGTGCAGAAACTAGGAATAAAAGCAAGTTTTGTTCTGTAGTGTCTTCCTCTTGACTTCCAGACTCCGTGCGTTCACTTGGTAGTGTCTTTAAATTGTCATTATAGGCGTCTGTTTTGGAATAAGAGCCGTTTTGTGGTGTGGTAGGTAACTAGCTAATCACAGCTGTGTGGATCTGGCAGAAAACCCACCAACTGCATGCCAAATAGCGGTACAATGGAAATCTTCTGGAGACTCGGACGCAATACATCACTGAAAGGACTCTGCTGCAATAGCTGATTATTAGCATTCACTATGTTACAGCAGAAAAGTGTGTTCTTTTGGCATGAAGAAATGTGGGTGACGACTGTTAATTTGGCTACTTGTATACAGCTTCTAACAAGGTTTCAAACCACTGCCACTTTATGTACCACAGCTTTGGAGCCCTTGGACTACTGTGCAGTCTGGAGCTTTAGGTGAAACACAACTTACTATAATATAGCAAGAAATTACAAACATAAGAAAGGGAGTAACTAAAAGATTTGAGCCAATTTCCCCTACAGAACTGAAACAGCTCATGCCACCGGTTCACGTTTCTTCAGCAATTGCTTCTTACAAGATGCCCAGACCTGCAACTTGATATGGCTGTTACACAGTTGTCCAGATTTAGGTAGTTCGACAATTAAAATAAGTTTGTATCAATATTTGTACTCACTGAAAATACTGCTTATGTTACTTCATAACCTTTCCTTGGCTGTGACTGCAGGTAGTCATACTATTTGCAGGAGGCATGTTCAGGATGTTTTGCCCGATCAAGATCCTTTTTAGACTTGAGCTTTTCTAGATGACTTCCAAAGTGACTTGAAATTGTTCACACTTCACAAGAACAAATTATGTGTGGGGGCTGTGCCAGTGGTGTGCTTTTTTTCCTCCAAAATGATTCAGTGATTTGTGTGTGTGTGTGAAATTTTAGAGCAATCATGGTCACCTTTCACTATTTTTTTTTAAATATATGCCTTGACCTGTAGACCAATTATATGAAAGAATTTCTAAGGAATAGATGTCAGGCAGAAGTGGTTTGGGGTTTTTTGTTGGGTTTTTTTTGGTTTTTTTTTTCAAAATAAAGGTGGTAAGCAATGTAAAATGTTCAACAGCTGCTGCTCTAGCTATTGTCAAAGAAACAGTGCAGATTAAGTTGCAGCATGCTGGTAATCCTTGGGCATGACATGTGGCAAATTGTTCTGAAATGATGGCAGTATGTTACCAATTCAAAGAAAGCTTAAAGCCCTTATGCCCTATTCTTTTGCCACCCCCGCAATACCCTAAAGTGATGAACCAGCAGAAGGCATGTAATTACTGCAGTTGTTGGAGGGAATTCATCCTCTTCTAATCGGATGTCTCGAAAAAGAACATCAGAACAGAAAATTTCCTTGAAGATTGGGATCTTCTTATATGATTAAAGATGTTCCACCTGGCTTGCATTTGAGCCAAGAACAATTGTCTCCTACAGGATGCAAACTTGATTAGAAGTGTAGTAATCTGAACAGTACATTACAAACAGATGTTACTCAATATTTTGTAGCATTTTTTTTTTAATCTATATATATCTGAACAGTCTTTGCAGCAGTTGAGGTTGGGAAGATTGCATGAAATCAACATGACGGAACACTTAATTTTTGAAATCTATTTGACCAGAGCATTAAATTGTCATTAACCAGGGACTTTTCCTATTTGGGACATTAACTTTCTACTTGTAGTGCTCTTCGTACTTATTTACTTTGCTAACTTCTTTGGAGTGACAAATGAGGAACTGTAGTGTAAAAAACAAAACATTAAATAAAGGAAAAAACCACAACCCCTCCCCAAATATTCCTGTCATAGGTTTAAAGCTGACAGTTCTATGGAGGATATTTTTATCTCTTTGGTTTGGTTTTGACACCAATCTGCTGCAATTTTCTCTGTCTTTGGGAGCAGACCAAAGACACCGCACATGAGAAAGCACACATAGAGCTAGTTTCTTCCATGAAGTTTTACCATATTAGACTATAGAGCGATGACAGTTGTATCTTAGACTAATGTCTGCTTGGAGCAGATGGCTCTGTTGGTTTATAACACCTCAACACAAAATGAAGAATCAAGATACTTTCCCTTTCTTGAAAAAGACAAATGTGGGAGCAGTGAGGTCACCACTCTTAAAATATTTCAAAAGTAGAAGTTCTTTCTTCAGAACTGTGTAGCTGGAGGAGTTACAGCTCCAGGCGTCATTTGATGTGCGGCACTTGCTTTCCTGTTTTAAGTCGTGCATACAGGGTCATACGTGCTGGTTCTGAAATTGTCATCACATTGAGCTGTTATTGTAGCTTATGAGTTTCTAATCACTGCAAAATCTATTGTCTTTTTGATAATTTTGATTCTGAACAAGATACAGTCACATAAAGTTCCTGCTGTGATGAAGAAGTAATATTCATAACGTCGGCAGGGAGGCCGTGGATAAGTAGTAATCCCATGGCTAGAGAGCCAGAAATTCAGAATTTTTATTGAAATGAGGGGTTCGAAGCTGAGGAGCTGATAGGCAGTTAGTTGCCTGGTGCTGTGATGTTACAGCTGGAAAAATAAATACGCATGCAATATCTGAGTGGCCTCAGAATGAAGATACTGAAGAGAGTGTTTTCTCACATGCGAGCTTAGACATTTACAAATGCACAGACTCGGGCTTCCTTTTCTTGTGTGCTTCTTCATTCTTGCCAGGGTTCAAAAAGGGTATTGTGTGTTATATTCAGTATGTGATGGCTTAGCTCCGTGTTGCCCATAAAACAAGAGGCCACAAAATTGACTAGTTAGTGCCAAGATAGATTGCGGTGTGGAAACTATTGTAAAAATAAACATGTATTTCAAAATTTTAAATGCTGTTGCTAGCTATTCAAGCACCTTCCATATTTCTGCTTCTGTCAATGAGTAGCATGCTGAGCGTTTTCATGAGGAGTGGTTCAGATCTCAGTATGTGAACAAGCCCCATAGCTTCATACATAGTAAGCAGGCAGTCTAAGTATTTACTATAGAACACAAATCTCCAGAAAGTGCAGTTCCTCAGTGGATTGTTCCTGAGTTTGTCTAGAGGTGGTAGCTGTTAGGCTCAAGAAAGAAATTTAGGATGTTAATCTAGATTCCTTAAAAAGTAGGTTGTCTAGATGTCTGATTCCCTAAATCATTTGCTGCATATTGTCAGCAAGAATAACAATTATAGGTGTGTCAATTAAAAGATGTTGAAATGGCTTGTGTGATGGTACTTACACATTGAATAAGGTTTGAGAAACGTCTTTAAGTATTTTGCCATCTATCATCAAGTCCTGTTTGATATTTGTTCTGTCCAGAGAAGTCTTCTGCTGAGAGCTAAACATCATGTGGTTTAAATTACTTGTTCAGCATGTCAGCAGCTGTTAGTATAGGTTGGGGTTTTTTTTCTTGTCAGTGTCCTTTGTGGTTTCTTTTCCAGTGAGTGTGACTGTGGCAGCAATTAACAAATAATATTTAAACTTCATGGTATGTCGGATATGTTAGATATACTGTGATTCAGTTCTTGTCTTTTAAAAAAATAACTTTATAAATTATTTTCACTGTATTGATATAATGTATAAAGGTATAAACATTCTTTGGGAGTGGAAACTCGTGTGGATATTGACATACATAAAAAAGGTTTGAATTTTTTGTTCTATAAATGGTGTTAACTTTTAACCTAGAAACATTTTTTTTCTTTTCCCCTTGTGAAATCTCATTGTGTTTATGTTAACATTAGTGTTTCAGTAAATATTGGAAACAGCAGGATTTGGAAGATAGGAGGTTATATAGTGCAATGTGAAGGCTGTACCTTTGGGAAATCTAAAGTAAGCAGCCGAATAATCCACATTCTAATTTAGTAGGTAAAGCAAATATGTAGTATTTAAAATTACAGTAGATAAGAAGCAATCTGACACTAGAAGCAAAGAAGCAGCAGCTCAAAGCCATAATCACCTGATGTTTTTAGTCATTCTGGTCATCTTGGTTTTAAATCCATACATAAAATATATTGCTGCAGAATTTCTATTGGGTTTTTTTTTTTTAAGTGTAATTGCAAAAGATCAAAATGGTTACTGGATGAAGAAACCAGCTATTAATTCCTTCTAAAAAAACCAAACCAACCAACCAAAAAAAACCCAAAACAAACAAAAAAAAAACCCAAAAAACAAAACAAAAAGGAAGAAACTGACCTTGTAGAACTTAGTATTCTGGTCTAAAATTAAGCGTAAAAAGAAAAAAATCTGACCTAGCCTGCAAGTTGCATGCTAGTTTCCTTGTGAAAGAATAAACTACCTGAGAAATTATTTTATATATTACAAGAACGAAAGAGTCACAATCTGGATTCTGGCTGAAGATTTCTTTTTTCAGAGGAAGAACTGGTGCACACATCCATCCCCAGCTTTTTCAATCCTGTGATGATATTGAGTTTATTTAAACTTCAGCAACTGCTTAACAAACCTGTAAATGGAAGGTGTTAATTTTGATTAGGTGAGAGGGTCAGCAATCTAGTGCAGTGCTGTGAATAGAGCTTCTAATAATTGCTTTAATGAGAGCCAGTGTCTGTCCTCACAATGCCAGAAGAACTTGTATGCAGCGCTCATGGTGTATTGTTTATGTTGCACAGTATCTTGGTAGTTAAGGCTTTGAAGTGGGATACATGGATGTTCCTAGCCAGGTAAAAGGGAACTCAAGGTGAATGTTAAGCAAGTATAAACTGGTTGTCAGTCCAAGTCCTCGTTGACACAAGCAGAAATGCAGTTGGTTTTGTCATTCTAGCCCTCATCCGAAGGTTGGCACACGCATAATATTCAGTCTGGAGTGACTGTAATATAGCCCACTTCTAAGTATTGCACACAAATTTTTGGTAGTTACTCTGTCTGCAAAGAGCTGCATTATTATTGTTGTTATTAGCGTTACATGTTCAATTATACATTCTTAGAGCAGCATGGCTGCGTTGTGGTCTGTGTCCTAGAGAAAAGGACATCTCAAGAGCAAATCTGCTTTCCTGAGCTGAGACCAAGTGTTTTGCTTTTTGTCCTACTCAGTCTCTTCAAATAGAAATCTGACAGTCAGTTATGCTCCTGAAGACATCGCTGTGCAGTGGCGGGGCTCCAACATAGGAAGAAACTTGGTTTGCATAAGTCTGACAAGTTTCATACTAACTGTGCTGTGCAGGCTTATCTTGTCTGTGGGCTCTTGCCATCTGTTTTCTTTACGGATGCAAAGTTTTTATTGTTCCCTGTATTTCAAAGCCAAACACCCCATGAAAGAGTCATCAGTGAGTTGTTCTCTTAGCTATTTGTCAGATAGTAAATATCAGGGATCAAGGTGTCAGACCATAGAGAGAGTAAGCTCACAGATTGTATTTAGAAACAAACCAGAAAACAGTTCTCTCAAGCTTGAGTTAAAACAAGAGCTTTTGGGGGGGGGTGGGTGGTGGCCTGAATTGCTGCACTAGAAGTTAGAAGTGACTGAATGTGTAGCTTCAGTGTCACTAGGGGAAAAGGTCTTCTCTAAGCGCAGGTTTGAAATACCAAGGAAAATATTAATTAAAAAAAAAAAAGTTGTTGTGCTATCACAATGTGTGCTTTGTTGGCATTATTGGTGGGTAAGGCCCTGATGGAGAGAGGCTATTTCTGCTGAAACCAAGGGGGAGCACTTTGAGAGACCTTTTCAAAATGCACAAATGGCAGTGGCCATCAAGCTTAATTCTTGGTGGGATTTTTTCAATCCAAATTAGAGTTTTGGCACTGATGGAGGGGAGGGATGGAGTATTTCAGACTAGGACACATGCTGGAAAACATCTTTCTCCCTGCATCTCCATTTCTGTATAGTTATGTCAGTAATCACCTTGCTGTCTCCTTGTGGGGATGGTTGTCTGGTCTCTTTCCCTTCGTATACCTTGAAACACACTAGGGAGGCAATAACCCCCAAACAACATAGCTCTGTTGTGGCTGTATGCAGGCTCCAAGTCCTGCTTGTTCAGCTCATGGAAGGAGTTGTTGCCCTTGAGGGCAGGACAGAGGTCGTTGTCAAAGAAATGCTCTTGACCCTAGGTTTCCTGTAGCATAGACTCATCTGTGCCTAGAAAAAAGTAATTTAGTTAAAAGGTAAAATAATAAATCAAAAGGTACAGCAAAGAAACAGTCTGTACTGAGTGCCTCTCAAGGAGGAGGACCCCAAAACAAAAGAGGCTTGGGCTTTTAAACCCTCCCAGTCTGTGTACCCACTTTTCATGCATCCTTCATGTGCTGCCCATGTGCCTTTTGGTCCAATGGTAATTCTGCATCTGGGGGCTTCTTTGTTTCTTAATGGATTCTCTTTTCTGTTCTGCAGGCAGCTTTTTTACTGTTCTTATTGAGGTGGTTTGCAGCCTCTGCTGACAGTTTCCTCTCTAGCACCTTGTACCAGTCTTCAAGGCCCCTCCATCACTGAGCAACCAGGTTAAGATAAATTCACAACATGCGGCCTGGAATTCCAGTGAGCCTGGCCACTCAGGCTAATTTTGGCTACTCACGCTGCAATAGGTTATTCAAACGAAAGAATGCTAAAAGAATACAATATGGTTAAGAAGTTAGTTTGATTAAATTTCTTCTGCAACATTGGGATGTCATGGAATCTTTCCTCCAGCTTGGATGTGAACAAACTTTTTCTCTTTTGCCTAGTCCCTGATTTTCATAGACTTTAGAGGAACCTAGTTATCTTGGAGATGTTTTGTAGGATTGGCTAGTGCTATGAAAGTTTGCGAGAGGAAAGACTGGAGGCTAACAAGGTGTCATACTCATTTCTGTTTGAAACGACGTTGACTATGTCAGTATTGCCACATGTATTAAACTGTGTGGTGAAAACCTTCATACAGTGGGTTAGTTTTGGAGAACCTCTTCAAAAGGCAGCCTTAAGGGATGTGGTTGTCAACAAGGTGCATTTAGTTTCTGGAATGCAGAAACTGCACATACACTGGTATGTGGTAGGCCAGTAGAGCAGAGCACTCTGAGATCTGTTGTTGCTGTAAAGTGGTACCTGAGATCTGAAGTGAATTATTTGAAGTTGCTAAATACTTTTGCCTATGCTGATTGTTTTTATTACTAGAGCATTAAGGTTGTCAAAGCAGATTATCAAAACCTAAGCACTTTAACAAATAAGTAGCTTGCTTTAAAAAATAATAATACATTTAAAATCTTTTGAGCATGCTGGCTCCTGTTTCTTTGGAGAGGTGCAGCTGCGTAATGAGTGCATTTGAAAAGCTGTCTCTAGAGATGACCTGTGTCCATTGGTCCTTTCTCCATGCCCCAAAAATACTAGTGTTGTATTTCTAGACATCTTGAGTTTGAAGAGTAAAGCTGGAAAGTCTGACTATTAATCAATTTTATTACTATCATTTGAAATATTAGATCTGATTTTTAGCTTATTTTCCTCAGTAATTACAGAATATATGTTTGCCTTAACTCTTTGTATGTGTGGCTATGGCATGCGTAGAATAAGTGTTGATTTTAAGAGTGTATTTCAAGTTTTGTTTTGCATTTTTCTTCGGACCTGCAGGTTCCCCTGGAAAACAAGTGGATAACTCAGCCAGCAATCAAGGAAATAACTTAGGGACCCCAACCAAGGTTGGAAAACTGAGCCATGGGAGGAAAACTGCAGAGGTAGAAGTGACAAAAAGTGGCGATGAGTCAGAGAGTGATTTTGAATCTGATCCTCCTTCTCCCAAGAGCAGTGAGGAAGAAGAACAGGAGGATGAAGAAGTCTTGCAAGGAGCGAATGGAGACTTCAATGATGACAATGATACAGAACCAGAGAATTTAGGCCACCGGCCTCTCCTCATGGACTCTGAGGAAGAGGTAGAGGAAGAGGAGGAAGAGAAGCAAAGTTCTGACTCTGATTCTGGTCGTACCAAGCAAAAATCTGTGGAAGGACTCCCGAGCAGTAGGTTCCGAGGTGGCATTGCCAGTGGTGAAATCAAAGAACCCAGTTTAATGCACACACCCTTGTCTGAGCTGCCAAGCACTGTAATCAAGGTGAGCCCTGGCCAAGAATTTGATGTGTTTGGGGCAGTGCCCTTTTTCACTCCTCAGCCTCAGGCAAAAGAGAAGAGGGACATAGATGTCTTTGCTCAGACTGCTTTTCACAGCCTAAACCAAGAGCAAGATGACTTTGATGTTTTCACAAAAGCCCCCTTCAGCAAAAAGGTGTCTCAGCAAGATGACCAGGTGGCAGAAACTAAGACTCTGCTCTCCCCCACCTCTCCACAGAGTGTCGATATTTTCGGCTGTACCCCATTTCAGCCTTCCCTTCTCCCCAGGACTAGTGGGAGTAAAGAGGACCTATTTGGGCTGGTTCCTTTTGAAGAGGTCACAGGAAATCATCAGCAGCAGAAGGTGAAGCAGCAGCGTAACCTGCAGAAACTTTCTTCCCGCCAAAGGCGCATGAAACAGGAGGTCTCAAAGAACAATGGGAAGCGCCACCACGGCACCCCAACCACCACAAAGAAGGCATTGAAGCCAAGCTACCGCACCCCTGAGAGAGCCCGCAGGCACAAGAAAGCAGGCCGCAGGGACTCACAGAGCAGCAATGAGTTCCTGACTATCTCGGACTCCAAAGAGAACATAAGCATTTCATTGACTGACAGCAAAGATCGGAGCAACCCTCTGCAGACTGATGAGAGTCTGCTGGATCCTTTTGGAGCCAAACCCTTCCACCCGCCAGACTTGATGCGGCATCCTCAGCATCAAGGTTTTGGTGACAACCGTGGAGATCATGGCACTGTAGTAGCAGCTGGTAGACCCAGGCAGAGCTCCTTGCATGCAGCTGTTCACGGTGGTGATGGGCTGAAAACAGATGACTTTGGTGCAGTACCCTTCACAGAACTGGTTGTGCAGAGCACGCAGAGCCAGCAGCAACAGGCACTAGAGTTAGATCCCTTCGGAGCAGCTCCATTTCCTTCCAAACCATAAATGCTTCCAATGGGTTCCACCCCTCCACCTCTCTGAGTTGCTTCATAGAGGTTTTAATTAGTGGAGTAATTTATCTGGTTGAATTGACAGGGACCTGGGTTGTACAGTTCGTTCAAGTTCAAGAAGGCATGGCCAGCTTGCATGATGTAATGATGGTGAATTTATATTATTGGGGTTTAGTTTTTGTTTGTTTTCTGAGAGAAATAGAAAAAAAAAAACCAGGAGCATTATTTGGTTATGACAGATGGCTCCCAGAATGAAAAGAGAAATCAGATGTGAATCATTGCCTGTCACAGACTTTGAGCCCTGGAACGTGATGTCATTTTGCACTTTTGCATTGCCTTTTCAGTCCTCTGTGATGTGCTGAGCTGGAGGGAGAGGGACAGGCAGAAATCACATGAAAAAAGTTTTATTTACGTATACGTAGGCTAACGGAACTGTGATGGTTCATCACATCTCAGTTGCAGTAGACCTAAGAACCAAAATGTACTAATATCCAAACTGATGTGCTGGAAATAGTTGAGTCTTTGCTTCCTAGATAAACTACCTTGGTTAATCATAGAAATAAAGAAGCAAAGTCCTCAAGGGGTTGTGGCCCGGAATTCCAGAGCACATCTGTAGCTCGAGACCTAGTAGACATCTATGCAGCTGCAGAGATGAAAGGCAAATTATTTTTTTGTGTGCCTAAATATTCAGGGTGTTTGTTTGGTTGGTTTTGGTTTTGGGGTTTTTTTTTTACAAACAGTGCCGTTAATATATAATAGCAAACTGGAAGTTTTAGAGTTAAAACTAAAGATGCAGAGAATGTAATGGTTTGTAAGATGGAAAGCCTGAATGTAGGGGAGTAAACCAGCAGGCATGCATCCAGTGTTTGCAGCACTTTTTAAGACTACTCAGTACACTGGGAAGAGAGACTAGTTTACACAAGTAAGTAATTTGGCATATATGGAATGTTTCATATGCCTTGTATAGTTGACCGTGAGATACAACCATCAGGTTTATTTGATTACAAATTGAGATTTCTGTCTGAAAATACCTTTTCTTTTTCTCTTGGATTTTTATTGCAAAGAAAACTTGTATTCTTTCAAACCTGCTTTTTTTTAAAACAATTTTATGTAATTACTGTAACTTAATTTCTTTTACATTTTGATGAATCTATTATTGTACTTAAATGTATAAGAAAGTTTTGCTAAATGCACTGAGCTTTGAAGAAACTTCTCTGAAACTGGATTTGTTTCAGAACAGAAGTGGTAAGGAGCAGGTAGCATGCAGAAGCTGATGGCTACTATACCAGTAAACTGCATTTCACACCATAAAGCCTTACAGGCAGGACTCCTGTCCTGCGGCACAATACCTCTTAGACATTAGGTGCACGAGACGTGGCTGAAAGCTTGCAAGTGCAGTGCTAGTAGGTGATGGGAAGATGTGAACAGACTCGTTGAAGATAAGATTTCGTTACTGTGTTACAGAAGTATGTGCTGCGTGTAGGCAGGATGGCTTCTTCACTGCTTCACAACTTGTGTCAAGCCATTTACAGTGCCTGCAGAGTGAGTTCGAGTTGGGATGGTCCAATTTGTTTGCCTTTTTTTCATGGTGATCCTAAAGAGGAAGCCTTCATAAGGAGATAGTTCCTTTGCTTGTCTCAACTTGATACCCTGCTCTGCTGAATGCTGATGAGTAGATAATTGGATGTTTATATATGGAAGCCATAAGCATTCATCATTGTGTGTCCCCATGTCTGTCCTACCCTCTTTCACAGGAGGTAAAATGAAATACTGAGGGTTGTGCTGGTTTATACAGTCATCCCCAGATCTGTGAGAGTCAGGGGTGGACCCTTTACAATATTTGTTGAAAACACCACATTAAAAACAAGCCAATTGATTCTGGGGGTTGGTTTGATAAAACACTCCCTTGGATATATGCGAGATTGTTTCCCCTACTCCTGGATTTTTTTAAGTAGCTCATACATACTTTTGTTACCATTATCTTTCTTGTTTTCATTTTGCTCACAAAGTGGAAGTGAAATATTACAGCTGTGTTTGCTTAAGTATGCCTTTTCAGGCTTAGATATTAAGCTCTTAGGTTATGAGTAGAAATGTTTCAACTCTATTTGCACAGGAGTGTCTTAGGCTTTATTACTACTGTTCTCACCTGGGGTTTTTTTGTGCCAAAGGCTGTAAGAAGCACACACCAGATTTTGTAGCATTTTCTGATACTCAGGTTAACTGTCGTCATTTTTTTCCTTTTCTGCGCACACGTATGAGCTGCCTTCCTACGGTTTCCTTCTGAACTGTTACTTACCTGCCTTAAGAGCTGTTGGCACAGAATACTAGTGGGGCAGTTGAGTGGAAATAAAACAAGAAAAAATCAACAGGCAACAGACCCACAGTCTCAAATGTGGCAAGTCCTCATGGAAACCATGCAGCCGCTGCTCTCCCTGCTGGAAAAGCGACTTCAGGGCTTGCTCAGCAATTTGGTGCCAAAGGAGCAGGTTAACAACACGCACTAAAACTGAGGCTTAGTTCCACTGCCTGAGAGATGGTTTGGTGTTTGACACAGAAGGAAAAGGTGGTGCATTGGCAGACTTAGCGTGGGCCTAAATATTCAGGTTAAATAAGAACAGAAGGAAGCGTGGGGTTTTTTTTTATTGTTTACCCTGAGACTTCAGTTTGAGGAGCACTACAGGTTTATTCCTTTTGTGGTGGGTTGGTTTGTTTTTGGCAGAGGATCCATAAGCGGTTTTATTACAATACAGGAAAGCTGAAGTGAGGTTGTACACAGAAACTGATAGATGAAATAAAAGCAAACTGTAAACACAAGTTACTCTAAAACTGGCATAATGCCTCTGCCTGCATATGAGTTATGGCCAATGATATTTGCTTTCTAATGGCCTTAATGAATCTTGTTCTTTGTATTCTAGTTATGAAACAGGGTTTTGCATAAATGTAATTTTTTTTGTTTCTAGAGTTAAAATTATCCTTCCTTAGTATGCCTCACTAAGTTGACTTTGCGTGGTAATTTTTGTTTATACACGATTAAACCCACTATTCAACAGAGGCAAAATGTGGTACCGTTGGGGAATGCCATATCCTTTTGCCTTTATTTGGAGTATGTGTGCATGCTCATGTGCGCTTGCCATGGAGTGTATTATGACCTTACCTGTAACACAGGAAAGGCCTTACTGCACTGAACATGTACCATACTGTCTGTGAAGACAATAATGGCGAGGTAAGGAACTGATACTTGCATCAGAAAATATTGATTTTTACAGCTTTTCTTTCAGCACGTCGAATGACTGAACCACAGGCCTTTTATCATCAGCTGCTTGAGAGAGAGATTCTGTCAGTTAAAAGGTACTAAGAAGCCCTTAATGGTTATGGTCACTGAAAGAAAAATAACATAGTTGTTTTTCTCTGCCGACTCTCAAATGGCCTTGAGATGTGCGTGATTGCTTTGGCTGACTTGCGTAACGTGGGACCCCTGATAACAGCTTTGGAGGAAAGAACTTTTAATCATTCTGGGTGTCCCAGTTAGTAAAACAACGTACTGTGAAAATAAGTTGATATATTTGCTACTGTGAGAATGAGTTTATCTGGAGTTTTTTATACTTTATTGTGTATTTTTATATATGAAAAGTATATGTAAAATATACACATGCTCACATACATTGTGTATCTCTTGGAGCCGCTGTGTTTTTAGTAACATAGCAGCCACAATCATTTTCGTCTGATGTGGGAGAGTGAGTATGAGTGAAAGCTGCAAAAGAAAAAAAGTGCAAAGGGTAGCTGCTGCGTTACTTGTCTACAGTGCTTCTTTTGTAAAGGAAAAATCAAGGAAATTGTGTGTATAGCTAAATTTGTGACTAAGGCATCACCTAATATTAAAGAGCAACGAAACTTTTTTAAAATTGCTGGCATTCAGCTTTTAAGTGCACTTTCCTGAACTATACTTCCATTTCTTGTTAGACTTCAAGTTTCTAAATCTTTTTTGTGTACCACTAAACAGAGAACTTTAACTTTTTTGTGAAACTGATGTATGTCATGAAATACTTGCAGTTGTTAAATAAACAAACATGATAACATGACTTTGCAGATCTCCTTAAACATTAAGTTTTCATATTTAGGCTTAAATTTGGTTGCTATAAGCAATGCTGCTTCTACTGATTACTTTTAGTGGCTGTAGGTTTCTGTTACTATTTTTTTCATGTTTTAAAATACTTGTATTTGCTGCCCAATCATCTTTCTTTGTTCAGCTTGTTAACTCATTGATCATGTATTGTTTTTCATTCCTAAGGTTCATTATTACTCTTAAAGCCTTCCAGCAGAATGGTTCTGAAGGGATGCGTTCCGATTCCTAGGCGGTAACTGAAGCTTAGTCCCTTGTCTATAGCCAAAATTTTAAGTAGTTTCCAATGCTGCCTCCATGGACTTCTGCCCTTAATATTCTAGACATAACTTTCATGTGATTTGACCCCTTCTACCAGCTGTTTACCAGGGCAGTTTTCTAGATACTGCTTGTACTGATTTTACTCTTGGGTAAGCTGAAGAAAGAGTAAAAAACGGGCAGGAAAAGATTGAGCAGCAACAGAACTCAGTTACGGCATAGTAGCTGGTGTCCTGGCCATTCTGCCTTCTGGTTATGTCCCAGATCAGTCTTAATTTTGTTAAAAGCAAATCCACAAGGATACAGTTTAATTGGAGGTTTCAGCTTAAACAAACATGAACAAGCGTTGCTGTTAAAACTCCTGCTTTAAATAGTTTTTCATGGATAATGTGGTCTTTCAATCTGCACCCTTCCTGTGGTTTAAAGGTTTGGCAGAGTGCAGGAGGAAGGCGACCTGGGGCAGTACCGAGGGTTACTGGTAACCAGTGTTCTAAGAGCACCAGCCGTGTGCTGCAGGACAGAATGAGAATGGGTGCTTCAAAGAGCACACAGGGTAGTTCCTGCTGCCTGAGCCGCTGCCCACTTCAGGCTGTATGCACAGGCAGGGTCTGCATATGGTCAGAGGTTTTCTGCCCTTGCCACCTCTGATCAAACATTTGTTTTCAGCCTTCAGCAGTGACAAAAACAGTTAAATCTTGCAAAGTTTTGTTTTGGTTTTGTGATATAATTGTGGAATACTGTGGTGTAACAGTGATTTCTCATCACTGTTTTTTGCGTGCAGTTGAACCACTTCTCTTAGAGTGAAAGCATATTTACAAAGTTGAGGCTGGAAATAGTACTGTTGCCTCAGTTGAGTCAGAGTGAACTTTTCCTTTTTGCTTAGGACACAGCAACAGAAATGGCCAGAACTCTTAAGAACAAGGCACTGCCTGGAAACTATCTAGATCTGAAGGTGGAAGATTGCGAAGCTATGTGCATCAGCAGAATAAGCTAGAAATCCTCCTTCAGAAACACAGTACACTAAATTTCTCGAGAATATACTACATAGGCTATTGGAATAGTGCAGTTTAAACTCCTACCCTGCCCTTCCGTGCTGTGTCTTGGTACTTCAAGAGCCAGTCTCCCTGTATATTTAAAACCCAGGGGAGGTGACTGAAGTTGTGTGGTTGAGCAGTTCACATCTGTCATTTCACTTACGTGAGATGCAAGAATGTCACTCTAAGTAAACATCCAGTGAACCAAAATTTATTTACAGGTTCAGTATGTACATAAAAGACCATCATGCAGCTTGATAAATTTTGTCAGGGTAATAAAAATGTACAACTTTGCCATCAGTTTCCTTATCCAGTGAAAACTGTTACAGTAGTTAACAGTTCACATAAAAAAGTACATTAGCTAACTATCAAGTAAGTATGCTTTCAATACACAAACACACATTCTTCAAATATTGTTCACATAACACTGGAAACAGGCTTTTATACTTGCAGGTTCCTTGTCAGGCTTAAGTAGTAGTAATTAGTGCACTTGAAACTCGCTTAGCTGTCAAGTTTAAAAAAATTAAATAAAAATCAGTGTTTACACTGGAAGGCTCAAAGGTCTGGGAGTTGGCTTTTAAATGCAAAGTCACTTCTTGCTACTATTTGTTTGTGGAGTTAAAAAACAACACAACAAAAACAACCAAAAAAACCCCAACCAACACACAAAACCAGAAACAAAAACCAAAACCAAGAAAACTGACAACCCCCTGAACTTAATCTGAATTTAATCAGCAGTTAGCAGTACACTCCAGCATACCCATAGACAGGTTAGTATCCTGTCTTCTCCATCCCTGATGAGTGTTCAGATGCCCAACAGTAAATTTGTCACTATTCCTCATTTCCTTGGCACATCCCTGAAAAGAACGGATGAAGGGGCTGGGCTTGTTTAGCCCAAGGAGGAGGCAGCCTCGCAGGGACCTACCTGCAGCCTGCTCACGCTGCCAAAGCCAGCCTCTCCCCAGCTCTGAGGGTGCAAAAACCCATCATGGGAAAACCCTCTCTGAGAGGAAAGAGACAATAGCACAGCATTGATAAGGCCAACAGCTCATTAAGGGCTTCTTGTGTGTTATGCGGCCTTTAGCGTGTTTGCCTCGGGTTTTCCTAGCCCATTGCAGGCAGTGCCATCTCTTCCTGAGCTGTGTCAGACTTACTTGAAATCGTACAAGGCTTCTATCATCTGGCTGTTGTCAGCTGATCACAAAATAAGAGAGAGGATGCTGGGACACCCTCCAAGACCACGCTGCAGATAACAGAGGGGGTTGTAGTGAGGTCAGCTGTGACACTTTATAATCCTAGAAGAGAATGTTTCTGCATGTAGTCAAAGCAGAAACAGTGATGGTATCTCCCACTTCGCAGGCCTAGCCACACTGCTGCAGTTGTGCCCTTTAACAGCTCTAGTCCCAAACTTAAACTACTTGGGCTTAAGTCGTAACAGCATCTTGAGGCATGCAGAGGAACCTCCAAATGGCTAATGCTGACTTATCACTTGGATTGTGGGCAGCAGCGGCATTTGCTACTGTTGTGCAACTCAGCTGTAACCACAAGCACAGCTGCTATACAGAAGCCACTTAAAAATGGTGATTCTAACCTAAAAAGCCAAAGAATTCCAATTCTGGTTGAAAAACTGGCACACACAGAGCTTAACACCAGCATATTTCACATCTCTTTACTGTTGAGTTTATAAGACATGGTTTCAAGACAAATTATAAAACACAAGGCAACCTTTTCACTGTGGAAAGCTTATGGCAACAAGTCATTTTCAGTAACAAAGCCTGCAAGTACAGTACATGTCACATGGTAAAAGGCCAAAGTTCAGTGATTTGAATCCACAGCAGGTTCACTGCTCAGGGCATATTATTTCATCCTGTTAAAAAAATTTAACTTAAAATTCTTAGCAACTCTACTGACTGCAATATAGTAACAAACATGCTGGGTTAGTCCTGCTACTGAAATATTTTAGAATACGAATTCCAAATTACCAAAAGGAGCTAGCTAGAGAAATTTCTTGGAAGTAATGGCACTACCCATATTGGGGGAGGCAATTTTTAAGATTTGAAATGAAGATATAGCTATGGTGGATGAAATGTGATCTGATTTTCCAGAAAAAAAAAAAAAGGCAAAAACGCTTGTTCAGAAAAGTAGAAGAGTCCACTAAATTCAATTTTATATGTTACCGGAGCAATGCCGAAGCATATACAAATCACTTAATGAGTCGGAAGAATGCAACACACCAAACTGCTGTGATTTAGAGCCAAGAGCAGGTCCCACAGTTATCATGGTTTCAAAAACACAGTCAGGAGCAGTTTCTTAATTATGCATTTGAACAAAACCTGAAAACCTGGCATCTGAGCCTGTTAGCTCAGCAAAGGTACTTCTGTTTGTGTTTACTGAGAAAAAGAAAAAAAATAATGCTGTGATGCAAATGCTTAGTTTTACAGCCCACCTTTTCATTGTCCCACTCTAGGAAGACCTGTTTTGTACTTGATTGCAGAACAGCAAAAGACTGAGAAGGAAATGCATCCTGGATCCTGTGCAGTGCTGCTGTTTTTCTCAAAACTGATAATATGCTGTCCCTCCAACCAGGGTAACAGTCCAGAAGTCAGAAGGGAACTGCCTCAGTGCTCAACTTCATAGCTTAGCACATTAGGCAAGGTCCACAGCCTCAAAGTCAGAAATCTCATCAGAGTGCCTCTGAAATACAGTGAGGAAACAACTTTAGTCACTGACTATACATATGAAATAATCAACTTTTACCTGATTTCCAAAAAATCCATAACAATGCTGAGTAGTCTTGAAAACCTGACAAAAGCCCAAGGAAAAGGCTACTTAGGAACAAAGACTGATGACTGCTTGAGACTATTAAAATTGTGAAACAGATGAAAGGGATCTGGTAGACCTCTGTCCAGCTGCTCTAAAACTGCACAAGGGCATTGCCGCCTCAGGGAGCCTCAGCAGTATACATGAGCGGAGTCCCTGCCATCAAGAGAACTACTTTTTTATTTACAAGCAAGTATTATACCAGTATGCATTTTCTCTGGGGAGGCTAATTAGGGAGGTTGAGTGAAATTTGTGACAGGCTACAATCATTATTATTTAACCCTACACTTGTTAGAATATCCTATTCCCGTGAGTATGAAAACTGCTATACCTTCACTCACAAGTCTGCGCTGTACTCAGGACAGGGTTTGCTGTGTCTGTATTGCATGATGTACACTGTGGATTGATGCCACCAATACAGCATCACAACCGCAAGGATGTGCCATACTTGGTGACTAGAGCCGAGGTAGTTCAGCTGCCCTGTGAGGAAGAAAATGGGTTAAGTGAAGAAAAAGTGGTTAAGTTGTTAAATTCAACAATAGCTCTTGTAACACAATTAGAATCAGTCTCCTCCAAAGCTAAACTGTACACTCAAGTTACTGGGAGGCAGTGAAAGTTCCTTAACAAACTTGATCAGAAGTTGTCTGCCTTCTTTTGATGGAAGTACACGCAGTGTTTTACCCTATATGAGCACACTTCATGTAGAACATAGGCAACCTGTTCTCTCACAGGAAGTTCAGGACTCACAGAAAGGACTGTGGCAGTGCAGGAAGCTTAACTGCAGAAAAAACACCCAGAAGACAATTTCCTACCTGGGAAGTATCTTTCTGGAACTTTGGAAATATAGAAGAGAAAAGCTACAGCAGCGATGAAGTACATGACAACTACACGCGGAGCAAACTCCTGCAAAAGAAAATGAAGCTCTCCTATTCTGTTGGAAGGTAAAAGAAGTCTCTATAAAAAAGGCACGACAAAACTGAATCTTACTTCACTGCTTATGTTATCTATGGACAAAATCCAATGGAGAAGCAAATGCCAAAATTTGGGAAAATCTGAATTGGAAGAAACTTGTTTTGTCATGATCTCCCAGCTGCAACACACAAGCTGCTTAGTGTTTCTGTGCAGCCTGCAGCAGATGTAAAGTTTCTCAGTAAAAGGACATCTGATACAGTGATCTTACACAAAGTGGCCAGGATAAGTGAGGAGTGTGACTTCAATGATAAAATCTCATTTACTCATTGAGATTGCAGTTGCTAGAACCCAAGGCCAAGGTAAATAATCAAGCAGCACATTCATGAGTTGCTTTTAGTCTTCCTTAACAGAAAGTTTTGTTACCAGAAGCAGAGCATTTTTCTGAAGTATGGAAACAAAATGAGTACCATACCTACCGTTCTGCTATACCAGGATAAACTGAATGGGGGAGATATGGGGAGACAGCTACTGTTTATCTGATTTTTAGGAAGCCAGTGTTAAGTGTCTTGTTTAAAGGCTATCTATATTCATAAATGTTGCTCTTCCACATTTAACAGCAGCTCTGGACCAGGCTCAACCATCACCCCAGGTGACAGTCCTCCAGCAGGGCCAGTCTCAGAACTTGCACAGTTACTGCTTACTACAAAAAGGAAATATTTTCTTCAACACAATTATGTCACTGAGTAATTGCAATGATTTCTGGGGTTTTCAGATTTGAGCATCCTTTCTTTAGCTGTGCTTCTTGTTTTTCGGAGCATAATTCTAAGTGGTAAAGCAAGAATAGGAAAACAGTTACTTCACAGTGATGTTAAATGAAGGTTGCATAAGAGACAGAGCACTGGGTAGGCAAATTTACTGCAAACCAGCAAATAGAAGAGGAAACAAATAATCATCCCATCAGTGTCTTCTGGTTCCCCTCTCTCCTTTCAAGCTGTGGAGGGGACAACTCAGAGCACTTGCGCAGCCTGACAGGCTACTTCCCATTCTAGAGCCAAGTCAGCTCTTCGCTCCTGTCCCTCACCCTGGGGTGAGCAAGGGTGCCCCCTACACAGGCTACTCTGTCCCTCAGGCAGGTGTGCACACTCACATTTGTATCCAGTTTTCCTTCTCACAGTGCAGGTTTACATCAGTAAAACAGATTTAATCTACTCAATTTGTGTACTGGTTCTCAATGAACTTTTAAGTGTTAGCATTGGGATCCTATTGTCTGAAAGAATTGTCTGCTTTAAGAAATTCTAATTACCGCTGCTTTCCCCTCATTCCCCAAAGTGTAATAGGACTGAAAGGAGATGCCAAGTGAAAAGCAAAAGGGAATCTTACTTCCTTCTTTTTTTTTCTTTTACCTGTACAATAGATGCACCCATGCCGCCGTTGAGCCAAATCCAGTGGATAGTGGGAATAATTCCATATCCAGACACTGAGCAAAAGATGATGGAGCGCAGTCTTTGCCACTGCTGCGTGAGGTAACTGGGATGAATCTGAGCAAAAAATACTGCCAAGATCATTGCCAGCACAGTGATCAAATATACCTGACGCCAGTACTGAGAAAAAAAAAAAAGAAACAAAAGTAAGTTTGTGAGTTTTCTCATGATGTGTAGAAGTAAACTCTGGGTAGAAAGTTACATTTAGTAAGGATATATCAATTCTCCTGTCACTTCTGCAAGCACAAATGATAAGGTCTGAATGAATGGACTTGTATTTGAGGGGAAGTGACCCTATTGCTTGGGTACACCTGATCATTTCTTCCAAGCACTACCTCCACTAAAACAATTTAAATATACCTCTGCCTACGGGGACTTGTTAAACTACCTGACTGCTACATCCGCTGCAGACATGGATGTAATCGAGGCCTCTGAAAGGAACTAATTTACTCATTCTCTGTTAGGTGAAGAGAAAATAAGCTTGTTCCTGCCTCGTGTAAGCTACCTAGTAGAAAATGATGTGTGAATTACTTGTGATGGGGGGACATCCCATCATCAGCCTCATGCATTTGACAGAGGTAGGACCTGTAAAGTTTATCCTGCTTTCATATAAATTTAGATATTTTCTTGAGGCTTGTGTGATTGACAGCTTGAAAGGAAAATCTCAGTTTGCCTATCACTTCAGCAAGCAAAGTTCTGTTCCTGTCAGAAGGAATTTGTTTCAGTTTCCATCTCTGTCTCCTGACTAGCATTCTGTTTGGAGACTGTGCAATGAACCCCCTTCCTAAGGCACGGAAACTAAACATCACATCAACAAGTGCTTCAAACTTACGTTATTACAATAAAATGCATAAAACACGCCTGACACATAGCAGCCCAGGATACCAATGGAAATTCCCGCATAATCTAATGCCATCCATCGTCGACTGGTCTTCTCTGAACGGTGACAACAGAAAAGATGATATCCCACTGAGCAAAGCATACAGACCTATACAAATATTCAAACAAGGCTGCATTAATTTCTTGAACACTGGATTAATGCAAGCTTGAACTCTGAAGCTGAGAGCATTAAATTAACCCATGACATGTTTTGCAGTGCAAGTGATTCCTGCCATAATCAAAAGAAACTAACATAAGCTTTTCTATCAGAACGGAGAAGGAAAATAAAACTTTCACGACTTGATAACCCCAAGTTGCACAGCTAAGAAAATTAGGCTATGGAAGCTTAGATGATGAGGCCAGAGAGGAGTGAGTATGCAAGGGAACAGAGCCACGTCTGCATGACTACAGTGGGATGATGAATTCTGCTTGGCCAAACTACTACAAGCAGAAACCAAAGCCCAAATCTGCTCCAACTGCCCAGCACCCACATTACTTTACTGAGAGAACACATGAGAAATTAAACACAGACTACTTATTTGCTTCTAAGCTGGCATCATTTTTTTTCCCCTGAGAAATGTTGTTTTTGTTTCTCTGCAACCCTCAACAGGAACAGAGAAGAGCACACCACCAGTGCTTTCCACGCCAGCAAGGCAATGTTCCCCATTTCTAGCTATGCAAAGGCATTTTCTTCTATTCAGGGAATATGAACAGCCTTCTTCAGCTCTTCATGCTTTTTTAGGGATAACATACTTTACCAGAGCTTCAGCAGCCAAATTATAACACACTTGATCTGACAGAGAAACTCTTGCGTATAGCAGGCAAAAAGTTAGAATACAAGCCCCAGTGCCAGTCCAGACCACCATCAGGCCCTGGCTGATTTTCATGTTCTGGCTGGTGACCATTTCCAGCGATAATTGATGGTGTCTGGGAGCCACATCAGACACCACAACACCCAGCTGAAGCTTTGAAATATGGCCTTGCACAACTGGTTTTCACTGACTCTCTTCTGTGCCAGCTACACTTAGTCCTCCCTGGTTTATTCCATATCTTAAGCTGATCAAAATCAAACAGTGAGCATGTCAGTTACCTTAAGAACAGTGCAATTAAAACATGCTTTCCTAGCTCTGCCCCTAGTCCATCTTGCTCTGCCCAGCTATTGCCAAGGGCCATGCATGCAGTCCTTTTCACACAATGTACGGGGACGCACTGTCAGTGGCCTTTAACAGTTTATTTATGAAAGGCAGCGCTTCCCCGAGCACCCTCCCCAGCCCACGCACGGGCACCCACACACGGGACATCCGGCCCGTACCTGGAAGCAGAAGAGGCACACGGAGCAGATTACAAAGTCCTCCCGGGAGGCGCCGGCGGCCGGCAGCACAGCCGTCAGGTCGTAGATGCCCAGCGTGAAGAAGAGGACGAAGCCCAGCAGGTGGCTCCAGATGTTGACGGTCTCGTTGGAGAGGATGAAGAGGCTGCGAGGAGACACAAGGCGCAGGGGGAGGGGGGTGAGCCGGGGCTCAGCCCGACGGGCCCGGGGCGGAGCGGCGGGTCCTGCCCTCACCTCTTGAGGCAGAGGCGGGAGGGCAGGTAGGCCCGGTAGCCGTCGGTGATGTAGGGATTGTCTTTCAGGAAGACGGGAATCTGCTCGTAGGTGTAGAGGCGGATGCCGCGGGGCACCAGCACGGGCCAGTAGTGGTAGCTCCCCAGCTCGATGTAGTGCGCGCTCCGCAGCAGCTTCTGGTGCATCCTGCCCGCCGCGCCTCAGCGCGCCGCTGCGCCGCATCGGACCGCGCGCATCGCCCGCGCGGGCGTCCCGCGCTCCCCGCCGCCGCCCGCCGCCCGCGCTGCCTCCCCGGGACCGGCCGTCACGGCTGGCAGCGATGCTGGGCGCGTCGCGAGGTGATGGCGTCACAGCGCTGCGGCGCCTGCGCATACCTCTGGCTGCTGGCGCGTGGCGGCGCTGTTTTCCGCCGCGCGCGGAGCCGTTGCGGCCGTTAGGCGGGGCGGGCGGAGCGAGGGGACTCGTGGTGACCGTGTCCCCTCAGTTCCTGCCCGTGCGACCCGCGCAGGTTCTTCAGCCCGCAAAGCCCTGCTGCCGCCCCCGGTAATTCACGTCCAAGCGCTTGGGCGGCTGCGGGCAGGCGGGGCTGTGCCGCCAGAGGTGGAGGAGGTGCTGGTGGTTTTTTGGGTTTTTTTTCCGAGAGTGCTTTGGAAGGAGCCCGTTCTCCAAAACTGGTGCTTCGTGGCCTTTGTGTGACGTCTGTCAGTGGCCCAGGCTAGGTGGAAGTGCTGGAGAACGCAGCGCTGCTTTGCGGTTTTTTGGGGGGGTGTAACTAATGCTCTGGTTGTAGTTCTTGTAGCATATGGTGTACAGTAAAATGTTATATTTATGTCATGGTAGGTAATATAATGCAAAAAGAAATGGTGTGTATCTCTGAGAAGCTATTGGTGAAAAATGTTTCTTTGAAAACTAGCTGTTTATGTCAGGTAGACCTGAGTGTTTCAAACCTTTCTAAAACGGGCCAGAAACAGAGACACTTCAAGTTAAAATGTGTTGTGGAATCTCATCAGTTGTGAGAATTGTATTTATACCTTGCAAGAGCAATTTCCACTTAATTGACATAATAATGATTAGCATTTGGGTTTTTTCTGTGTTGTCTGTGAAGTACCCCAGCGAAAATATTATTAGTTAAGAAGACTCTTCTAAAGGATTTGTTTTGCCTAAATAATATTTTTTAAAAACCTCTATGGGTTATTTGCTAGCTGCTTTATAATTATTTTCTTTTTAAAATAACAAAAAAAAAGGAGAAACAAGTCATATGCTGGGTATCAATAGGATCCTTTTCCCCACATCTGGCTCTTGTTTTCAAAGTTGAAAACGAGTGTGCTGAATGGTAATCCTCATTCACCTGCTCTTCCTCTCTAGTGATATGCCATGCAGAATTCTTCAAAGGTTTTCTGTCTCATGAAATAAAATGTGAGAGCTCATCTCCAACGTAGTATGACAAGTATGAAAGATTTTCCCATGGCAGAGAGATTTGCGTTGTGAAATAAAAGATGCAGGATGATGGGCATTTGAAAGCAAGAAAGACAGTAAATACCAGGTGTTCAAATCCTAGACATTGCAATATAACCAGCTGTGCTACATCACCCCCAAATTTCCATGTTTACACCATTTAGTTACCCAAATTAAGTTTGTTCTGGTCAATGACAGCTCTTGAATACTTCTACTAATCAATCTTTCACTGAGATTTCTTAATGTCAGTGCTCTGAAAACAATATTTCTCCTAGCTCTACAAAGCTGCTGGCAATTCATGCCTTCTAGTTTCTCTTCAGCTGCTCTGTGTGCTGGGTGCATTTTTCTCTTGCATGTACCTCAGGATTTTGGTGAAGTACCCAGAGGAATCATGTTCATAGTAAAAATTCAGCAGTCTTAGCTTTAAGAAACTTCCTCGTGTTCTCATCTTTCCAGGATGTCTCTGAATGGCTCATTCCTACTTTAATTAGTTTCTGTCTTCCTTTCCATATGGCTTCTCTGTTTCTGTTGTTTGTTTGTTTGTTTTTTCCCCTTCACCTTAGCTTGCTATTAATGAAATTAATAAGAATACTTTAGGAGAGACAGAAAAAAATGCATACTGAAAAAAGATACTTAGACATGGCTTTCCTGATAGGAGGGGAGAGACCCAGATAGTAGTGCTGGCTATATTTAGGATGGAACATAGGATATCCTTTCTGTGGAGCCACATTAGGTACACAGGAAAGCACAGTGTAATAAAGCGCCTTGTGGGACGATACAGTGCAGAGAAGAACTAAGTCGGCTGATAACTGGGAGATGGCTCAGTGGGTCTCACCCATAACAGGGTCGCAGAAGTACTCAGAATTCAGATAGCCAATTTACTCAGAAAAAAAGATCTTAAGAGGCCATGAAAGTGTTATTTGGTAGCTTACTGAAAAGGGAAATAATTCATAGGCTGTTGATGTTTCTGTTCTGTGGTGGAAGAACAGTTCAATTTCCAGCTGACCTGTACCAGCTGTGCTAAAAATAGGAAAGTGTCCAGTTTTGGTCACTGCATTGCACTGAAAAGCTATAATCTCTGAACCTGAATAGTGGGACCGAGCTAGCAATGATATCTACACGATAGCAACCTTTTTTCCTAAGGAGCGTTCCACTGGCTTTTCTTTTTTCAATGCTCATTTGGAGAATGAGGGAGATAATATGCATTTATGCACACACATGCATTTAATGGAATAAGCATATAGCTGCCATGTTAATTCAGGTGAGCGAACACCGACTGTCCCAAGGAGTCTTTCATTGCTGTGGCAAACTTGAGCCGGGGAAGTCGTGTTCTTGCCAACTCCTGCTGATAAATGAGGAGATTCATTGTTCACTCGAGTGGTGACTCACTTTTGTCAAGCCAAATACTGCTTAGAAAGTTGCTACCAAGTTAAAACCTTAATTAGTCTTAATTGTCCATTAAATCGTTAGCTCACTGAGAACATTATACCTGGAAAAAACACTTTGTTGCTAAGCCCTGTCCAATTTAAATGAAATCTCAAGTGCTTCAAATAATTCAGTCGGAAGGAATCAGAGCTGACAAGCACTTTTTTTGGAAAAGATTTAATTGGCTGTTAAGTTAAAGCTTTGAAGCTTTGATAGCAGAAGTGTTATAGGTTAAATTAATAGGGAAAATTGAGAAACAATTAGGGCAGCTTTAAATTAATTACTTAAACTATTTATTTTGAGCTTATTGAACAATTGTGTTGTATGCGTAAGTGATTGAAATTAGCCATCTGTGCAAGATAGCTTTGACCTAAATTGACCTTCCAGGGTAAGTAAGTAGCTTGCCCTAATTCCTATACTGTATTCCTAATTTTATGAGCAGATAAGATTAATTGGGAATAAAGATAATCATGCCTGAGAGTTCCATACTTTTCTATTGAAACTGAAACCACCTGTGCAGACAAACATAGGGGGAGGCTTTCAAAGAGATAGCTGAAGAGATCACAAATGAGCCAAACTCTTGTTAATTGTAACTGCACCCTGCTGAGTTCATTTCTATTGTCATCAGTTTACTTGTATAATGTCCTATTTAGGCACGTGAAGTATAAGCCTGTAACCACTGTTTAGCCTGCAATTTGAGGAAAACCTAGAAAAGAACAAGTTTATTGGAACTAACTGGTATTCACTCTGTAATATTGATAATATCTTTTTATGCCCTGCTCCCTTCTGGTCTATTTGTTCAGGGAGCAATACAGGGCAAATGACTTGGAAGAAGAATTATCCAAACCAAGTATCTCAAATGGTCATATAAAATTGGAACAACAACAGAAAATTGTTATTCAGTTTTGAAACTGTAAGGATGAAAATGGCTAGAATATTCTTGGTGCTGATTTTTGAGACATTGAAATATTTCCCCATCACCACTTTGTTTCTAGGAGGCCCATCCCAGAGCTGGTCCAGCTGCAGAAGAGGAGGCTGGTTACAGCTGTAAGCACTAAGAGTATCCGAGGCAGCTCCTGGGTGTGTGTGGTTTAGTGAAAGGCGAGTCCTTCCCGCGGGCTCATTCTTGGCTCTGCCCGCAGGTGTCAGCCTGGCACCGCGCTACCCACCCGGGCGGCTGCCTGCCTGCCCTCCTCCTGCCGGGACTGCTCAGCCTCCCCGGCTCCGGGAGGTGCCTCTTCTCTTTCCAATTGACGAAGAACTGAGACCATCACTTGGGTTCTTACCTCGGCACTGCCGTTTCTTGCAGACCTGTAGCAGTATCCGTCAGGTCAGTGCTGGTGTTCCCGAAGCAGCTGTGGCTCAGTGTCTGATTCTATTCTATTGAAGTGCTCGCAAAATATCTCCTGATTTTTGTTCATGTGGATCTGTTTTTTCACATGTGCGTTGCAAGCAAAGAAGTGGGAGGTGCCCTGGGAGTCCTTTTCACGCTATTGGAATCTGCTGCTGTGGGAATATTCGGCTTGCTCTGAGTTGTCCCGAAATGACAGTTTACTGCCCAGGAAAAAAACCTGTTATCAGTCTGACCTTAGTTGAGAAAATGTATTTGGGAATGCTGGTCAAAGGGATCGTATGTCTTCCTTTGTGTCATGCTTACAGCTCTGTTAGCATATAGCTATGTTTTTCTTTGTGCATAAAAACAACTGTGTTTTCCCTGGGGATGGGAAGAAGTGGGTATAATTCAGAATATTCTGTTCAGGAGTATATTTCAATGCAAAGCCCATGAATAAAATACAGGCACTGGTTTATGACCATAGAGACCATATATTTAGTCATATGCATAAAGCACTTCTGGTTCTGTATCAGCATGCAAAGAAAACTTGCAAATGGCTGTGTATAGAATACATGTTTACTGACAGTTACATCAGGAGAGAAAGACATTTAAAGCCCCTTGTTATGTAAAAGAGATGTATCCTCTCTCATCCTTTCTTGGAAGTAGCCAAAGCATCTGTGAAATTACCTACTGGATGTTTACATGTGATGGAGTTGCATATAAGAAAATAAGGTTCATAGCTTTGTGGAAGTCAAAGAGTCTTTGAAAGAGTATGTGGGAAGAATAGAAATCCCAGGATACGCCCAATCCACAGACTCCCTTCATGAGACAGCATTAGGAATGCAAATACCTTGTGTTTGATAATTAGAGTGACCTTAACACTAAGAAAACTTGATTTCAAGTCCCTCTTCTCTGGAGATACATCTTTCTTCCTTGCACTGTCCCCATTCAGATTTTCATGAAGTTCTCTATGGCTTCCTGTAGTGCACTTCTTGGTATAGAACTTGAGCAGCTTCCAAGAGTGCCCGAAACAGAATGCCTGACATCTGTCTCTTTCCTCTCCCCACGGGGAGATGTGTGTGCAATGAAGTGACTTGTTTTGGTAGGGCTCTTCCTTTTTTTTTTTTTTTTTTTTTTTTAACATTTTTGTTTTCTGATTCGATCCATTTGGCTTTCAGCTCCATCTTCTGAATCTCAGCATCTGTCAGTGGTGCAATAAATTCTCTTTGGTGATAAGAGAACAGCTGCCAATAGCAAGAGCAAGGATGGCATTTGGGCTTCTTCCTGCTGTGCAAGAGCTTACAGTCAGCAAAAATGCACTGTGCACACAATGGAAGAAGGTACCTTTTCTGCCCAACCTACTTTTTTTTTTTTTTCAGTTTAGCAGCATATTTTTCCTCCATATTAAGTAGACACATGTGAACGTTTGTGCAGTATAATAGAGTCCTGAATGTGAAGGTGCAGCAGTTGCACTTCCCCCGCCACGCGCCCTGAGAACTGGTGTGGCAGTTGCACTGGTAGCTGCCCATCCCCCTCTCAGAACTGAGGCCTTCAATGGGGCAGCTAATGGCTCTCTTTGTGGAGACCCAGAGTCGTTAGCAGAGGAGGGGCCAAGAGTGCCCACAGCCCAGAGAAGCTGAGAAGCTTCTGGAATGCCCACAGCCAGATCTGATCAGACTATAAATGGGGTTCCTGCTGGAGACCCCCTTTGTGTGGTCTTCTTGGAGCTGTGGGTCTGCCATGCTGCCGGAGTCTCTCCCATTAGACGGAGAAGCCGTCTAACTGGGATGGGGAGCGCCTCACCTCCGTGTGTGGGTGAGTGATAAATTACTGAATATATGCTTTAATAAGTCCTCGCCTGGTATGCGAGCGTAAATTCCTCGTCTGGGACAGACGAGTGTAAAGTCCTGGCTGCAGTAGGCTAGTGTTTATCTCTTATGGGCAAAACAGGGCAGAGAGGGCTCTGGTTTGTTTTCTTGTGAGTGCGTATATGCACGTTGTGGATCCTCATTATTCTTATTTTGCTGCACCCCAAATAATCTCCTAACCTAATATCCAAACCTGTATCTTATGTTATCGGAGTGCTAACTAATTGTATAAACCCCGTTTCTAATTGGTTTATCGGTGGTACTTTTCCGGCCAGAATAAAGTTTGGCTTGGACCTTGTTGTCTGCCTAAACTTATTTTGGGGTGCCTTCGTGACAGGAGGACTGGAATTAATTGACAAATGGCTTTTCTTCTGGGTAGGTTATGAAGGTGAAAGTGGTGAGGGGGCAATAAAGGAATTTTTTGAGAAATTAGGGTATTTTTAGGAAAAGAAGCTGTTTGGAAAGCTGCTCAATCATGTGGGGATGGTCTTTCCTAGCACAACAACCACCTGCTCCGAGTGAAACTGACAGGGAGGAAAAATAATGAACTCCTTTCTTTGGAGTCCTGAATTTTAGGAGCTTGGGGTTGTTTGGTGTTCTGTTACCACTCCTCCTCTCTCCACTCCCCCCCCCCCCCGCCCCGCGACACCCCCTCCGCCCTCACCACCCCCCCAGATTTAAAGGTCTCTCTAACTCTGGCCTGCCTATAAAATTTTATCACAGCTGGAATTCATGCCATGACAGAAGGCATTTCCAGGCAAACTATTTTGGCCATAGAGGTTTTATATCTCTAGTTGTGGTGAATTTAGTTGATTTATTTATAACAAGGGAGACACTTCAGGACTTGTGGACAGCTTTGGTCGATACAGTAATTTCACTCTTGGACAACCATGTGGGTTTCTGACTTCACTGAAGTAAGAATCAGACCATTCCTGTGAAAGTCCGAGTTGTATTTCCAAGACACTGTTGAAAGCCAAAATAGCCTTTCTGTAAAGTAGTCCTACAGTTGTGGTTTACATTATTTTAATTTCTATAGTGGCTTCTCAATAGTGCATGAGAAAAGAGAGGCTGGATTTTCAGTGATGTTTAAGCATGTTATGAGCTGTGTGGGTACTCAGAATGATTTCTCAGTGTCTCGTGGGATGAGGTGCCTGTTGCAATACTTCAGTTGTAAATCCATAGTGTTGCTGACTGACCTCTGTAGGTATTTGAATGTAGTTATAAATGTGACAGGAGGCACATATTCTCATTTGGTTTTGATGAGGACTTGTATGCCTAAATCTATTTGACCTTTTTCAAAATCCCTTCCAAACTTTTAATGTGCTCTTAAATTTGACCTGTGAAGTGCCACTTTAATCCTAAACAAAGCCTGGGCACTTGGCATTTGGGATCATCTCACTCCACTTTTGTATTGTTTTTTCTTCACCAGCCAAGATAAATGCATGCATTTTTTTTTTTCCTGTGTTGCTGAATGTCTAAGTAGCAGTGGTATAGTTTGAGAATTGGAGGTGTCAAAAATAAATGTTTGCCTTGCCTCCAAAAGCATTGTGAGGCGGAGTGATCCGGGAAACAGGGAGGAAACAGCTGCCTTGTTTTGCTGACTGCACTGTGTGTACTGTTGCTGATCTGCCACGACTGGGATTCTCCCCTTGCTAGTTAGTTTGTCTTACAAGATTTTAGGTCTTCTATGCTTCTCCTGATTACTATATTTGCAATCCCATAACTGTGTTCTTCCGAAGATATGAAGTTCATCTTCCCTTTCTCATCCTCATTGTCTGTCTGGCTCCTTTAAGTCATTTAGACCTTTAAGTGCAAAGATGTATGGAGGAGACAATTAATTGGGAAGTGCTGGGAAGTCAGTGAAGAATGAAGTACAGTGTAAGCAGCAAAATTCTGCAGTTGTTTTTAATATATTTTTTGTAATGTCTTTTGATTGTCTACTTTTTATGTTAGTAGATGCCCCTGTCCTTTCTTGATGTGAGACTGGGAGCCCTAGAATGCTTCTTTTCAGCAATTACTTGGACTAAAGGTTATCTGCAGAGGAGAGAGGAAAGGGGGTCAGTAGTCTGCTTTACTGCCTAATTTTCTTCTTTTTCATCACATTACTTCAGTGTTTCATCAGTTAATTCCACATATTTAAGCTAATATGTTGATTTTTTTGTTGTTGTTCTCAATCATTAAGCAAAATCCGTACAAGATTGTCTCACAATCTTAGAAGCATTTGTTAGAATTTTTCTCTATTGTTCTCCAATTGCATCTTCCTTGCTGTTTCCTTTGGTTCACAAACTATGCTTTGTACCTTATCTTGTTGGTCACACAAGAATCTTTAGTATGTCCCAAAAGTGGCTGCAGACCACTTGGATTTGACTAACCTTGAGAATTCTGTTATGCTTCTGCTCCTTTTTCTGTAACCTTGGAATAAAGGTAATGCAGTCTCTTCTTGTGATGCTTTACTTCGGTAAAATGAGGTAGAGAAGTAACTGCCTGTTTGTGCTGTACACATTAAGCCATAAGGAGTTAAAGTTCTGTTACTTTTCCCCAAAGCCCATCTTTATTCTGTTTCATGTTTTCCTACTGTCTCAAAAAGTGATGGATGTCTTCTGACAGTGTTCTTGCCTTCTGAGCTACTGGTAGATTTAAAGCTTTTTACTCCACAACAGACATCTCACTACAGCTACTATTTTGTTAGCTTCTGGTGTGTCACTTGGAAGTGCTCTTACAAACATTTGCAGTGGGCCTCTTCCCTTTCTAACATCTTTTGATTCTCGTAGACATGCTAAATGGTATGAGTGAGTTATGAAAGCTTACAGCTAACTCACTGAGCTATGCTGCAATTTTGAGTGGTAATTGGAGTGCAGCGTGGATATTATAGAGCGACAAAGTGAGCTGAGCTCAACAGCTCTCTCACTTGTCCTATGGCCATGTGTCACGGAGAACAATTGGGCTTGCATATTATGGATTTTTCTGGCAAATTGTAATTTTTTTTTTCAGCAGCCTTGCAAGGAGATGAACAGCCACAGATGCTTTCTCCTGACTGGAGCTGAAAGTTTGAAGGGCAACTGAATTTGCTTATGTTCATGCTTTGATACAGCGTGTGAGAAATGTTGATGAGGCATGAGGCAGAACAGCTTGCTCTATTGCTGCTGTATTGACTCTGCAGTGCTGACAGTAGTTAAAAAAATGGCTTTTGTACATAAGCTTAGTTAATATATAGAACTTGGAAGATGGCTAGGAACAGTTATGGGCAATGGCCATGGTCACCCTCTGTCTCTATTTTTAGTAGAGTCACTTCTCTGCCCAGAACAGCACTTTAATTTTCAATCACTTTAGTATCATTAGGAGAGGTTGGCTTTTTGGGGACATCTGTACGGTCTGCATATGAATAACAGTATCCATGCTTTGTCATACAAGAGGATGTTCAATGTGTTCAGGGTTATTATCCTGGTTGTTAGCAATGGTGATATTTTTCTTTGAAGTACAAAACATTGTGCTCTTTTTGCTGAAGAGTTAGTCCAAAGCCAAGGCTCAGCTGGGATCTTTTAAAACCAAAGACTTACTGCATGGGCTGTGCTTTTGGGTCCTCAGGACATATTTGTGTGTGTCCCCTTGAACTTCCCTGAGGAAACCTGTGCTTCAGCAAGAAAGCCATTTTAACAGCTGTTGAGTTCCATCTATTCTGCTCTTTGCCCTCTTTTCTGTGAATTGAGTAGGAAGAGCAGGTAACTCTGCTGTCTGGCTGTCCTTGACAGGGCTAAGACCAAACAGAATACAGTTGCTGCCTCTGATCTGGGGACCCACCATCTTCTTTGTATTTAGGTAGTCTAGTCTGCGCTTATTCTCACACTCCTGAGCTGCCCTTTGGCAGAGAGTTGCAGCTTGACCCACAAATAACCTGGGAGAATAGATGACTTCGACTGCACATCCATCTCTCTGTATCTAAGTCATGTTGACTTTATGTCAGAGCTTTTCAGATAATTTTCTCAAATAGTGGTTGCAGACATACTAGCTGTGTCTAAGGTTGGATCAGATGGTCAACTCTGTCACTTGCTTTAGTGATCAGTCATTCCCTTGGTAATCTCGCTGGCCTCAGTGGGAGTACTTGTTTGAGGGACAGAGTTTCACCCACAAAAACTGGGGTCCTTCCTGTGGAGTACCAAGCACTGTCTTTATACAATGCACATGGGTGAATGGTAGAAGAGACAGCAATTTTGATTTAATTTAGCCTCTTAGTATTCATCCTTGTGTTTTCTATGTTAAGACAGGCATCAACTCATGGAAATGCTGACAGAGTATTTACTAGCATTTCTCTCTTAAAAAAAGGACAAAAAAAGACAGACCTACAGCCTCATTATTATTTCAAGGTAACTTCTGACATGAGATCAAGCAATTTTTTTCCTTTTTGAATGTCAATATCTGACTGTCAGTATGAAGAGACCAATTGTGGCTGTATGTGAGGGCAAGTTCCTGGGCATGCTACATGAGGGGCACTGCTGAGTTTCTTTCAGGCTGCTGGAATGCTTCTTTTTTTTTGTTTGTTTGTTGTGGGTTTTTTGTTTGTTTTAATATCTGATAGGTTAGTAAATTAGGATGTGGACTTGTCAAACAGGTTTTCAGCCAGGTTTTCAGCAGTCATCCTGAATGGAATGCCTAAAAAAAGGCTGGCACTGCATCACATGGAATGACCAATGATATGTCATATATTTTTAATGGGCAAAACATTTTAATAAACATTCTCCCTCTTAAAGCATTGGATTTTAACATGGGTTTTAGCCTTGAGCCATGTAGCTACCCAGCTGTGAATTTTATAAGGCAACAATCTCCACATCATTAATGTTATGACTGATACTTCAGCGATTGCAATAGTAAGTATTTCCAGACATTAAAAAAGTTTCAGATAACAGTTGAAGAAAATATGGCTCTACTTGGAAGATTTTCTCAGCTCAAAATTAAAGCAATTTTCTAAAATGATGAAGACAGGCATGCACTTCTCTTCTAGTGAACCACAAGTATCTGTTTATTCAAGCCATGCTGTTTTTTGCGCCTGACAGCTTTAATCACATTGCCTGACACTTTTGAAAATCAAAATTATTTTTCTTTTCACAAGGTTTCTGCATCTTCAGCCAATCAAAATTCAGCTGAAATGCTGCATGATGAGGCAGATTAGACCCCATCTTGATCTACCATAGTTGCATTGGTTCATAAGAAAAGCCTGCTTTTTGTTTTGTTTTCTCCTGGTGTACAAGGGTTACCTTGTTTTATTCAGAACCATGTGGGACCCAATCTAGAATTGAAAGATGATCCAGTGAGCCCTCTCAGGGCAACCAGGTCCCTCCTTTACACTGACTTCTGTGCAATGGTCACTAAATCACATAGCCTTTTTGAGATCTGTTCTAGTCAGCCTAAAGCTACTACCAAATTAAACACTTTATCTCTCTCAAAAATGGCGTACCTCATGTCTTACATGTCGCTAAACTGCAGAGAATTAAATCACAATGTCTTTATGTCTGAAATACAAGATTTGGTACAGGTGAGGTTCCGCTTTATATTTTACTTTCTTCCATCCTTTTTGAACCGTAATGATCTTTTTTTATATGTAGGCTAAGAGTTTAGAAAGTTGAAGTGTTGTTTCTGAGGTTTTTGCTGTTTATGATGGGATACAACAGTTGTGTTTTCTGTGATTATTTTAAAGTAATTATTTAAGTTTATCACTGGGCTGTTTATTTACTTGATGGAAAATCAGTTCCCTGCTCAGGAGAAGACTGGTTTGTCCGACAGTCTTGTGCTGCCCTTCATGAAGGAGCGAAAATAACTTTGCCTTACACTGTGGTACATGGGCAATCTTTGGAAAAGCATGTCCAGATGTGCCTATTGGTTTCTATTTCTTTTTCAGGTAATTCCTGTTTCTTGTGTTTCACAGCTAGTGACAGCACATCCACAGACCTAAAGCACTGTGGTCTTTCAAACTCTTGAAGGGATTTGTGCAGCCTTATCACCTTAGTTCATAAGAAGGCTTAGCACTCTATAGGACTGGATTTGGCACTGACCAGTATAAAGCCTTTCTGCAGGTTACGTCTTACGGTGGGATCTTATTTCTTGCCACTAGGCAGGTTTCACTCAGTCCCATGTCATTGCTCTCCTTGTTCGTCATATGATGTCTGTAAGGAGCAGTTAGTTAAGTGGCAAATGAATCTGATTCCTTTTAGATGAAAAAACGAGTCAGGTATTTTGCTGCTTAGTTTTGCTGTGATGGCTGTATCTATTAGGCAGTGATTTCTAGCACTTTTTTCTTGCTGCTGTCACCCCTCATAAAGTCCATTCCCAGGGGCCTGACAAACTCGTGTGGTACTCGAGAGCAGCGTGGCCTCTCTGGCAGCGGGGTATTCCTGCCCTGGCTGCCTTGCCTTGCTCTGTCCCCCCTGGAGCTTTGGGCCAGGGGAAGAGCTGGTTGCTCTTCTCTGGTATTGCATTGAGGGCTACAGCAGCCGGTGTGGGAGGAAGGGATCCAAGAGGTGTGGAGCAAGTGGGCAGTGATGGGGAGGAGAGGTTGTGCTTTTGCTTCTGCTGTGTTAATGCTGAAGCTAGCCTCGGTGGAGGTGGAGAGGGAAGGGGCAACACACCAGGTGAGATGGACAGTGACCTCCTCCCATGTTTCTTTGTGTGGTCCAACCTCTTTGTGGGTTGAGGAGAGCCTTTTGATCTTGAAGACAAGGACCCCGTGGTCTGGTAAGTATTCATAAGCAACCATCTCTCCCTCCTTAGCACATAAAGTCGAGATGGGTAAATTAACTTCCTCCCTGAAGGAAGAAGAGCTGTGCAAGTGCCTCCATCACCTTCCATTTTATGGCACACAAATACCCGATTTCCAGGGTGGAACCAGGATGGCATATGCTTCCTAGTGCACTGTTTTGCTACCAAGAGGGGAGCACTGCAAACCGTAGCACAATATTTGCACAGCCTGCGCATGGATTCAGTTAAGTCTTGAAAGACTTTGTGGGTTATGACATTCCCCTAAATGTGCTGAGCTTTCTTTAACCTTTCATAAAACATTGTGATCTTTATGGACTGTATCATATTGTGCAGTAATGTGCTTTATTGTCCACAGAATAAGCTTTTCTTAAAGATAATTGGAAAGCTGGAAATGGCTGCTATCGGCTGATTTTTTTTTTAATACATTATTTCTGAAATAGGCCTGGTGTAATAATGACCCTATCTGTTCAAGATTTAAGATTTGTCTTGGCAGAGAAAATTGATCCATTTCACCTTTGTCTAATGGAAATTTTTATCTGGGATTATCTGTTTATGTAAATGAATGTTCCTCTGAAAAGAGAACTTGAGGGGGCTGTAAATCTCAGTGACATTTTAGTTTCATGGGGGGAAAATTGGAAAGGATTCTAGTATTTATCTGACTGAAATTGGTTATAAAAACAAAATTATCTTCATGTACCTGCTGCATCTGATGTTTCCTGGAATTTCATTACCTTTTTGAATAATGTAATGTTACACTATATACAGGATTCTTTGTGATTAGCCCCGAAATTGTTGAGGGATTGCTTCTTAGCGTTATAATTATCAGGAAAAGGCAGCCTGTTTGGGGTAGTGGGATTCTGATTCAGTGCCCTAATGGGTACCAATTAGCACAGCCACATTATTCATAGTGCTCTGTGTAGAGCATTGAAAATATACCACATGACTCTTTTTTTCCTTAAGAGTTTGGTGGGGTTTTTTTGGGGTTGTGTTGTTTTTTGGTTTTTTTTTAAAAAAAACAAGGAGTGAATCTAATTATGGGGAAAATGTCTTTGGCTAATCAGCTTTTGTTTACAGTTTGTAGATCAGGACTGTGAATGTAGCATTTAAACTAACATTTTAAACATCATCTTTAAAAGCAGTTCCACTGTTAAAGAGACAGACTAGGTTTTTTGCCAAGTTTCTTCTCGAGGTCTAGATCTGACAGAACTGATCAGGCCAGATCCTTGCTGGAGTAGCCATGCTGAAACACAGAATTTGGCTTGCGTGTGCTAGCAGTGAACATGGTTGTCTAACAGTTGCTGGAAATACTCCCTCTTTTCTGGCGCTTGATCAGACTGGCAAAGAATAGATAGCTAAGCTGATTTTGCACCTATTATTGTATTTAAAAGTTGCTATACAAGAAGATGCAACTTTTAATTTTAAAATAATTCAATCAAAATGAGGTGAAAACCCCATGTATTTTCACGTGCAGCAAAGCTACTTTGTAGATATCTGATCCTTGCCATCTTTGGCTAACCAAAACACATTTCAATGGTATAATCACGTGATGGTGTCAAATGCCCAAAGGGAGCAAAAGAACACACACTAGACATAAACATGCATTTAATATATGAAACTTCTTGTTGCTTTCACTCGTGATCAAACTGCTGCTTTCCTGGAGCAGAGGAAAAGCAGTTTGTGTCTTCAAGCCATGAAAGGAATGACATGTACTTGAGAGTACACTTGAAAGTATAAAATAGTGCCCCATGTTTTTACATCTAATTAAGTGGCCTAATTTTCAAGCGTCTTTCAGAGTTGCTCGTTGCTCAGAACCTTCAAAAATCACCCCGTGGTTTTTATTCTGTGGTATCTAGCAGACCTCGCTTGAATATTCCGTGTTATGTTGCTTAATTTTATTTCCATAAAGCTTCAGGCAGCAATGTTCCCTCCCCAAGTTCTTTACTTTTGTGACTTTCCACTCCACATTTCAGGCAGTCATTTCAGCTGGAAATATACATTATTGCCAGCTCATTAAATCCAAAATAAATGAAGCGGAAAATTACAGAACTCTGTGGATTACAGTGCACCCAACTCAAAATAGAAGTATGTGATTAAAAACAAAATGGTCTGCATTTTAAAAATGGATTAATAGTTTTGGGACCAGCTGGCAAAATATCATATGCGATGTGTTTTCAGAGTTGGACTAGTATTCAAGGTGGACTTTTACAAGTGCAGGACTCTTCCCAGTACATGTACTAAAAAAAAAAAAAAAAAATTCTTAGGCAAAAGCCCTGGCTCTTGGGAATAGTTTGGTTGACAGCACTAACAGCCCAGCATGAAATACTGACATACAGGTAAATAACTCCTCATTTCAGAAGAAGCAGTTTGAAAGAAGCAGTGTATGTGTGAGTATATGTGTATGCAGAAAATGTTTCTTTCATCTTCTCTATTTATCTTGTTTCCTCTGATTTTGGTCCAATTTTGCTAGAGCGAACTGAAACTGGATGAGTAGTGAAGCAGGTCTTTTCTGTCTTCTGTGTGTCACTCTTTAATAGTGAAGAAGAAAAAATATAAGAATGGGGAAATGTGAAAAGACAGGCAGGTATTTTGCAGCACAAATAAAACTGGAGGTTGATTTCCCTGTGGTGTTTCATCAGATCTTCCAGGTTTTGTAAAGTATCCATTCCCAGGTTTGGGTAAATCTTGTAATTCCTCATAAGTTGCAGAAAAAGATAACATTTTACAAAGTGTAGAATAAAGTATATTAAACACTAAATTAAAAATGAAGACCATAAAGTTAAAAGCTCAGCAGGATTTTTTTCTGGTTTGTCCTAATGTCAGTGTTTAAAGGCTGCTTTTAGGTTGTGCTTTGTGTGTGAGCTTGAACCAGAGAAACAGGCTTTTGACAGCGCAGAGTGGACAGTTTTGCAGAAACCAAATTTGGCTTTGCCTTACTTCTGTTGAATTTAATGGCTACCTGCCTTCTGGAGCAGGATACAGTAAAACTGCATCTCTCTGTCTCTTTTCTGCAACCTCGAAGAGCTGTTACACACAATGAAGAAAGGGGGGAAAAAAAAGTGGACCATCTGTAGATGCAGATGGAGATTTGTGGATGGTGTACAAGTCGCAGTCACTGAGTAAGCAGAGATGCCCAAAATATGTCATCCAAATTGACCAATCAGGCTGCTAAGGGGAACATTAGCCTGTTTGGATGTGTAGTCTTACAGGCCCACCCCAGCAACTGTGCAGCTCGTACAGGCAGTCAGGCACTCCCTCAGCTTTTCTTTCCTGCTGCTGCTCAGCAGCCCAAAATCACAGCTGCTTTTACCTGTCGGCTTAGCTCAAACGTCCTAGCTTAATTTTATTTTCCTTTTGATTCCTGTTGCTGTTTTCAAGGGATAATGCAAAATCTTTTGCAGTATTTGTATGCTCTGACATGTCATTTGATTAGCAAGTGTTGTGGTGCTGCAGTTAGTGACTGGATTGTGTTTTGTTTGGCCAAGTGATAGCTCAGGAGAGGGAAATATCTTACATAGTTCTGCAGTGCTGGGAGATGGTGGTTTGGCAATGCTTCCTCTCAAAGCAGGTTTGACCAGTGCCAGGGACGTGTCCTTCACATAGGGGTAGATAAAAATTGGGTAAGAGGAAGCGTTAACTGCCGGAGTATGAGTTCCCTGTATGAGAAGAACCTCAGTGTGGGCTATGAGCTCATGGAGTGGTCTCTCGGGTGGAAGTTTTGTTACCAGGATCCTTTAAAACCTGTGCAGTACTCCAGGGAACTTCCCATGAGGATGAGATATGGGCTGGCAAGAGGACTGATCCCTCAGCACGTCTTTCATGCTGTTATGCTTGCAGTGGCTTATGCTCATGTAAAGAAAAGGCAGCCTGCATTCACGTGTAGGATACGCTGTGGAAACTAATGCGTGTTAAATGCACAGGACAGAAGGTGGGACAGTGCATGTAACATGTGAAGAACTCTGTCTGGGGTTGTTAGTTGCTGTATCAAAATATGTGTCAGTTTGTCAACTATAACCAAACCTGATCACATACCCATCAGCTCTGCAGTGGGGTATCTTAAATCTACTTAAATGGACTTCAATCAGCATAAATGAGATCACAGTTTTTCTAAGCGGACCATAAAATAGAGTGAGTTGTGCAGCTAGTCCACTACACCGTTTGTTGCCAAGTCCCCAAGAGGTTTTTAGGGTGTCTGAATATGTGTTATCTTTCCTAGTGTACTCCTGAGTAAAAGAAATGGTGTGGAGAGGAGGGTAGAAGGGCAGGGGAGGGGAGAGCAGTGGAACTACTTTTGCTGGGTTTCTGTAGGGACAGTGGGCAGACACTTGCCAAACACAGCTGTAAAGAACTATCAAGAGGAGGTTTGGTCACAGGCTCAAGTTCCCTCAGAACATCTTTTCTTCGGATAGGGGCTCAGATTCTAACACCCGTGACCACTGTTTAAGGTCCATTTGGATTTTTTTAAGTTTTGAGTAACAGAAATCACAGCTCTGGTGCTTACATGGCATGCCAAGGTTGTACTTAGCCATAGTGCATTTATTTGCCTAAGTAACCAAAGTCAGTTTTTATTTCAGAGAGGGCAGTTGTGACCATGGCAGTTCAGCCTTGCAAGCATTTTCTCCGTTGGTATTTCATGCCGCTTTTTCTTTTAAATAGGCCTGGTGTTTTGTGAGCTGTAAAGTGTCTCTGAGCCTGCTTATGCAGGACTGCAGAGCAACAAGCCTCCTTGTAATGTCTTTCAGGATGGCTCCATTTATATTAATTGTGTCACTAAAAATATTCCCTTTTACTTAGGGGAGCATAGTCTGCCTCACAAATCATCCAGGTAAGAAGAACTGTATCCACACCAGGTAGCATTTTTAAGGTATGGAATTTTTCTCTGGCAGCTTTAAAATAACACCCACTCTTCACTCCCTTGCAGGAGCTGGTTCCGAAAGCTGGTGCATGTTACTGGCTGGCTCCCACGTTTCACAGCAGGAGTGGCTGTGTTTCTGTAGTTAGAAACAAAACTGTGAGTGTGGCCCAGAATTATTCAAAACTTTATCCTTAATATAATAGCGGTGAAAAGAGGAACTCGGGTACCACTGTGCTTGGCAAAATATGTCATGATGACAGTGTGTCTTATGTTTGTGTTATTTATTGCCTGTTAGCTCCGAACACTGAAAATGCAAGGGCCATGACTGAAATGTGTAGCAGAGTTGTCAGGCAGCTTTTTCCACTGCACTTGTTTTGTGTGTCAGACATCAGTGGCTGATGGACGTAGGGAGGTGCTGTCTGGATCGCTGGCGTTCCTGATCGCTCAGCCTCCTAGCAGGGAAATAGAGGCAGCAAGGTGAGCAGATTGCCGGAGGCTGCACAGTGAGAGCTGGTGGCAGACCCCCACTCAACTCCTGGGGCTGTCAGTTCACGGCAGCAGTTTTTTGCTTTCTTAGAGATTTTCTGTCTTGACAGAACCCATGGCTCCCGAGAGAGCACACAGCTACTGAGCTCTCTGCCTGCGCTCCCCAGGTGGCACTTTGCTTGCTGTGGCTTGGCCCGGCTGTCCATTCTTCACCCACTGTCTTGCTCCTAGCCCTCCTCTGACTGAAGTGCCCTGCAGTCAGTATACATCTTCTACCACTCCCTCCAGCCTTTGACTTTGAGCCCTGTTCTGCGTTCAGAAAAGCCTGTAGAGCAATACCAATGGCAACAGGCTGCATCAGCTTCTGAATGTTGCTCTCTCCTCCCACTCTTCCCCTTTTCTACTCACTCCACTGTACCCAACTCTATGCTTTCCCCCTGCCTCTTCTGGTTCCCTCTTCTTCTTCCTTCCCCACCCTTCCCTCACCCAAAAAAGTCTTAGGTTCTTCCTGCTTGTAATTTGTTGCTAATCAGCTGTCAGTGTTGGAGCAATGATGAGAGGTTCATCTCTTGCTGAGGGTAATGGCCTTAAAAGTCACAGAGTCAATGTCAATGGGATCGCTCCAATTCAATCAGAGACCTGAATGAGAAATGGCCCCCACTGACATTAGCACTCATTTTGAGCCCAAGCATCTGGGCCCTAGTAAATAACCATCAGTGGGTGGGTCTGGGGGACAGGTCATTAGCCCCACGAAAAATAAATATCGTTTCCCTTGATGGCTGCGAGTAATTTAGCTCAGACGAGGAAATTTCACCCTAGATTAAGTATGATGAGCCAATATCAGTCAGAGGAGGCCAAACAGTGAGAGCTTGATGAGATAGAGGGAAATTTATATGCAGCTGGCTGAAAGCAAGATGAGTTTAAAGAAATTATGTTCTCTTCTACTCTTTAGCCATGTGCAGTGCCCGGCACTGTGTTTCCTGCAACTGACACCCCCGCCCCACATTTTTACCCCCTCCCGTCACCTGCCCCAGCCCATGGGCACACATTTCTGCACTGCACAGCCCATCCACCAGCATTCCCACCCCCTCCACCAACACCAGCCTCTGCTTTCAAACTGGCTCTCACACTGACAGCTTTTACATGTGATGCCTCCAAGTCAGAGCAGCAGCTACCGGAGAGGCGCTTGCCATGTCTGCAGGCTTGCACACAAGTCACAGCCGTGGCCAGCCCTGCCTATCCAAAAACAGCAAGGGGGGTTTATTGCTCTGGAGGCCCTCAAGGCCCATCAGCTGCTCCCTTGTTCTAATGCAAGTAATGTAATAAGCCTCGCCTTGTATCCTTGCTCTACATGCTTTTTTTTTTTTGGTTACTTATTTAGCTCATCAATCTATTACATGATATGCTTAATGGCTATTAATTCTACCTTCACAGCCGCTCTTTATTGAGAACACACATTGAGAATCATATTTTATGTCTGCTGGAAACAGCAAGCAGGTAGCTTCTCTCTCCCTCATTGGCCCAGCTTTATATCCTAAAGCTGTGGCTGGGGTCTGTCCCCAAGTTGTGCTCTGCATACAAATCAGGTGCACTGTAGCAACTAGTTCCACTCTCCCTCTTCATCACATCTTTCAGGCAGACCCTATGGGTGACTGGGACAGGAGCATGGGATGAACCCAGTGAGCTGTGATGCTGGAGGAAAACTGAAGCAAGCCAAGAGCAGACAGAAATCACGTGGAGAAGTAGGTTATTTTGGCAGAGGCATGAAGGAGGGAACTGTGAATGCAAGGAAGCAAGAGGCCTTGCTACAACCAGTGCATGATTTGGCAGTCTCTTAGGAGGCCAGTTGCTTGGCATTAGAGCTCATTAATTGTGCTAAGAACAGAAGTCAGACTAGTTACGTGGGAGATTTAGGTGGCTTTGTCCTTTACTTACTCATTGCCTTTCCTCGTGCCTGAATATTTGTCTCACCTTGGTTGGGTTCTCTGTTGCCCCAGTAAAATGTGTCAGCCATGAAAAGACCAAGCAGTTAGCTGGTTTGACGTAGGCCAAAATGAAGGTGGAAATCTGCTGGGAATGCAGTTGTTCTTTTACAGGATGTTCCTGTTAGAAGCTAGACTACTTTCTTCCAGATCACTCATTTGCACACTGTACTCCAAGTACTGACAAAGCACAATTATCCAATATCACTGTGAACCTGTTCTGTCATTGTGCTTGAGTTCACCACAAGCAGCTTCTAATGGGTCACTTAGTAATCAGCAGCAGATGCATATCACTTATGGCAGTTATGTTTTTAAGAAACAGTGCTAACTCTTCATATATGTCAGCCTTGTGGTGTTTTGGTGTGTGTTGTGTGGGATTTGTTTGTTTGGTTTGGTTTTTTTATGGCCAACTGAGCAGACGCAAAAATATATTTGTAAATATTTCACCCTGCCTTTCAATTAACGTCTGACCAGCATCTCTGAACTATTTCTTCTCCTAATTAAATCTTGTGCAGGTATGGTCAAAATAAAGGTCTGGCCAGGACAGAGTCTGAACTCAAGAAAAGAGTGAAAGCTTTTATGCAGATGTACCACATTTCCAGCCACCCTGGTTTTGGATGGTATTTGGATTACATCCTCAATGCCCAGGAGCTGCAGCAAGCATAGCCAAATTATGGGGCTGCTGAGTCCCTCCACACCAGCTGCTTATTCAGCTTTCCTGTGAAACAGCAGCGTTTAGCAGGAACTGACAATATCTCCCACCTTGGAGCATGTTCCCTTCTGAGATCACCTCCCCTCAGCTTCCAGAACCACAGGTTAGACTTTTCTTGGTGCCTGAAGGTTTCCTTGCAATTCGCAGGAGGATTGGAGGCTGGTTCCCTTCTCCAAGATAATGCCAAGAGAGTGCTTACATACTCTCTCTGTTGTCTGAGTTAGAGGTGGAATTACTGAGGCTGTACCAGACATCTGTATAATAAGAAGGATGATGTATTTGACCTTTGGCTGGTTTCACAAGTGAGAATGTTTTGGCTGGTGTATGGTGAAAAATGTCTTAGCTCCTTGGAGGATGCTCAACAGAAATAGAATTTCATTCTGCAAAATGTTCTGAGATCTTGGCTTTCTGTCTCAAGTCAAGGTAAAAATAATTGATCTATCTGTCTAACTTTTCATCAATATATATTCTTAAAAATATTAGAAAATCCTGAGAGATGAAAATTCTCAATTTTCACTTTTTCTGCTTTTTTACTGGTGATATGAAATTGTGAGCTGAAGAGAGAGGCTGCTTGTAGTCGAGGGAGTGGAGCTGATGTTTTTTTGCTCAAGGCAAAGCAATATAGCCAACAGAAATAAATGCACTGACTGACCTGAGACCTGCTCTTAGAGGTGTGGAAATCCTTGTATCCTTCTGCTAGCAAATGGAGTTGACAAGTGAGCCCTAGAACGCAGAGGATGTGATTTTAGTGTACAGAGATTGTTGGTGATGAAGGGATCGTGAGCTTCTAACATTTTTTTTTGCACGTTCTTTGCCCATGTGTCTTTAACTAGTCATATTCTTAATGTAGTAGAGCTGCAGTTCCTGTTGCTATCACAACTAAAAAAAAAAATTACATGTAACTTATACACAAGAGCTTTTCCCTTTTCTCCTCCCTCTTCTGAAAAAATCAGCTGGCAGGACTTCTTGGACCTGGGTATAGATCTCTTTGAAGGGTGATGGTCTGTTTTTGAAACTACTGACAACAGCTGTATTTATCTCTCAGAGCCAGTGCCTGGGATGGGTCATAGTTACGTGGCCTGTCCAGCAGTCAGGAGCATCTGTGCAACATTACAGAAATTAGTGGAGATGCACTGGAGGTAGAGAAATAGGTCTGTCGGTTCTTAACCAGTTCAAAATATACTTCCTATTTCATAGGATACATATAGCCGAATTTTCAGTTCTTTGTGTTTTTCTATAACAAATCAACTTTTCATTATACTTGCCTTCTGCTAGGCTGTTTCAGTCCTAAATGTGTTCTTTTTCTTTCTTGCGTGTTAAGCTACAGTGTGCCCTGGCGAGTAATATGGGCTAAATTCCGGCCTAACATAAGCAGGTGTAAAGTTAGCAGAGTTACAGCCACTTAGGCTAAACCTGGCTTCAGTTCCATGCCTGCCCTGCTCCCTTGCCAAAGCAAGATTTGCTATTCCTGTTTTGGAGTTTTTTGGTTTTGTTTTGGGGTTTTTTCCTGATCTGCGATAAAAGTCCTCCTCTGTGATGCAGTATGTGTATCCTGATCTCTTCTGTTGGTTCACAACCAAATTGATGAGCAAACCATTGACAGAGTCCTGATGGTAGAGGGGGTGATGATGAATTGAGGGCCATTATAGCAGGTATTGTGTGCATTCTACCAGCTGACACCAAACTTCCCTTCTAATGCCAGTTGCCTTCTATCATCTGGTAAACGGATTGGATGCAGGCTTCTCCCAATTAAAGCCAGTGAGGTCATATACTTCCTAATTACAGGCTAGCCCATTGTGTCTAAATGTGACAGACATGTGCTTGGAAAATTGCTTTTAATGCCTAAATAAACATGATGAACTAAATGGCAGATTTTAATTGTAATTGAGAGTGCTCAGCCTCTTGAATTTTGCACTGACTTTCTGATAGTCACTTGTACTGCTGACCACCCCGATTTGGGGATGTTTTGTTCTTGGCATTGCAATGCTATTATGTTGCATGTGGGCCCATGCACCCTCCCTTTCTCTGGGACATCAGTGTTTTACGAACATATGCAGCAGGATTGCACGATGGAGAGCAATACAGCCCTCCTAGAAGAAGTGAAAGGGATTGCAGAAGGAGAGACCAAGAGTTTACACCAACAGCAAGAGTAAATGAGCGAGCAGGTCTAGAGCAATGCAAGTACAACAATACAATGCAGGATGTTTAAATGGAGAAACTGACTATTCCTAAGAAAACAGAAGCAACTGCTGTCACCTGGGATATGTCTCCACATGGTCTAATTCTGCTCCCAGGTACTTAGGGAGAAATCTCGGCTGTTTCCAGACTTGCAAAATCAGTTGCTCTTAGTTCAGACCACATGCATAATGTTGACCTCCTGTGCTAAAACTTTTAACAAGAGGGGATAAGATCCATGTACATATTCAGGAATAGTCTTTTGGGGGTATATGTATGTTAAATAATACACGTAATTCTGGACCAAAGGCAATTTAAGTGTTGCATTTTATCTGACACCAAAGGCAACATGCTCAGTTTCCCAGGCAGCTTGCTATAGCTTGCATATGCATTAGTTTCTATTGGCAGCATTCCCTGCAGGATTATCTAAACTGGCTAAAGACTTGCTTGCTATTTTCCTGTGCTTTATAATGGTTGGCAATATTAAGTGCTCACTAGCAGTCACAAATGCTTGCTGTGCCTGGCTCTGCTCTTCTTCTGCTCCATTCATTCCCTAGGGCTAAATCTGCATCTAAAGGTTTACATCTGAGTAAAGGCAACTGGGATTATCTGCAAAAATCAATAACACTCCTAATGGTGTCCAGAATAGATGGTGCCATTGCAGAATAAATATGGAGAAGACCATAGTGACAACTTGGTTCTCCCAAGCTCTCAGGTTCTTGGGAGCTCAGGTCTTGATTCAGCCAGTTGCTTAGATGTGTGCCAGGCTTTAGTGTGATAGCTAATGTGCTTGAGGCTGGGCCTGTAATGATGTGCTCTGCTAATGTACAATCTGAACACTTTGAACCAGTTTAGTTTGACATTCCACAAAGCCCTGAAGTTTTAACTTGAAGAAGGCATGCAGTCTTGTTGTGTCCCTCCGAACTCAGAGATCCCAAAATCCTTCCCAGCTCCCAGATGCAGATGAGGAACATGCAAATGTGGCCAATGACCTCAGTAAAATCATGCAGGTACCTCAAATTAAACGTGAGCAGAAGGATTTTGTCACAGCAGGATGGAAGAAAAGTTTTGTGGTTATAAAGTGAGGATTAGCTGAAAGCCAAGGGTTTCTGTCAGGCCAAAGCCGCATAAGAAAATCATGACTTTGTATAAGGAATGACTTATTTTTATCTTCCCTTCCAAGCAATGCTAAGGTCAGAAAAGTCTTGGATCAGAAGAGCAGGTATTGACTATGGCTTGTATTGTTCTTTTCCAGTGTCCAATTTTTACATGAGCCTTCACTATTATATCCTATTTGGTGTGTGGATATTTGCTGGATTTAAAATAATATAGAATCTAATCAAGCCTCCTGTTGCCCAGAAGGAGGTAAGCAGCTTTCCCATCAGGAGTGGGGAGGTGATCTTTTTAAATCAGTGGAGGTGGTAATGGGTATGGTGAAATTTGTATTGAAGACTGGCTCTGGCAAGGAATATCGTTTAGTCTGTTTGAAGTGCTGTAGTGAGGTAGCGTCTGGTAGATCCTATTTTAGCATGCCCTAGTATATGGCTACAGCATAAGTATGTACATAACTTGAAGACTGCAAGCAGCTCTCTTCAAATCGGTGCTTGAGGTTATATGCCAGCAGAAGCACCCAGATGGACCAAGACTTATCTTGGCAGGTATTTTCATGTAGAACAGATCAGCATATTTGCCTCGTGCTTCATTGCCTGGTTTTTTTAATGCTGCCTGAACAGAGAGTCCTGTCTTCCTGCCCTGTGGTACGCACAAGCGGTCTGATGCAGGGCCAAAATGGTTCCCTTTGCAAGCTGTATTTTATCTATTGAACTGATGGGTGTCAAACTTACAATGGTGTCAAGACAGATGTTAAATGCTTGGGGCTTGGAGTGATATATTGTGCCCTGTTGTTTTATGTGTTGATAGCACGCTGGCACAATTTACATCAGCTATTCTGTCTTACCTTGAGCTGTAAAGTATAGCAGCTGTTTATATTTACAGCACTGTAACTATTTAGGCTATGCTTTTGACAAGCACACACGTATTTCATGGGGCTCTGAAGCCTCTTGGACTCTGATAGACCAATCATATAGACTGATTAAAAAACACTCTGCAATGAATAGCTTGCTTGAGAGAGTTAGAGAAGGGGTGAACTCTGAAGATTTGGTTTAAGTTGCTGTTGAAGTAAAATGTTCATTCTCTGCAACCAGCCACCTATTTTCATGACACTTGCAGGAGCTCAACTGTCTTGAAGACTGGCAGTGCTCTTTCAGATTTGGTTACAGTATGCAGAGAGGTTACCAGAGAACTGGAAGGTACAAAGTCTGAACGGTTTTTGTTTTCTTTTTCCCATGGGAAACCAGGTTAAAAGTTAAACATGTGAATAAAATATGGGGACATTCATAGTGAATTTAGGTGGAAGCCATTGTTGAATCTGAGCTGTTGTTGAACATGTTGCTGAATCCGAGCCTTAGATCAGGTGTGCTGAAGCATGAAATGAAGGCTTTATTACCCCAAGAGGTGCTTGCTGCATACTGGCATGGGAGAAAGGCTATTTGTTGCAGCAATGCAGAGGATTTCTGTCATTTGCAAATGATGTGAAATCAACACTGTTTATTTGGCACGACATAAGGACATTAGAGGAAAAAAACAGGTCTTGCCAGAAAGGACTTCATTTCTAGGGTGTAGATTTAATAGCATCAACCAATCCATTTAAAATGAACTGGCTTCTGTAGGCACAGGGTTTTCTGGGAGATGATGAATGCTCAGGCAGCCAAAATAACAGCTTTGATCTCTCTTTCTCTAACTTTTTGTAGGGCTCGGTGAATGCCATGCAAATACGGGATCCTCCTGTCCATATTGGGTGTGTTTGTCTTAGTAGCAGTGAAAGTAAGATTTCCCTGAGAACACTGCAGGTAAGTCTCCGGCTCTGCTGCAGACTCCTTGTGTGAGCTTGGGTTAGGCACTTAGATCAAAATCCTCAGATGTATTGCACATTGACTTCCACGTGATTTTCTGTGTGATATAGAGGCTGAAGTGTCTTTTACAATTTGGGTCCTACTATCTTTAGATTCACCGACGTTGTTTTCCCTGTCATACTCAAAGTACCCAGATGAACCTGCTCCCTTCTGCGAGAATTGTGTTTTCTTCCCTTATCAGGGTATTGTGACAGTAAACACAATAAAGATTGCAAAGTGCTTACTTGATAGTAGGAGCCATATAACTACCTGACATGGATAAGCTGCTCTTTTGTGCATGTGTCTGGTAAGAAAAAGTGTTATTTATCCTTTCGGCACCCTCTAAGAAGCAAGAGCTCCCTCTGGGCTTCACCTGATGCGTCTAGGCTGATTACTGCTAGCCCTGCAGTCACACCCGCTAACTTATTCCCACACACTGTAACTCACCCATTAGCCCTTTTCCTCACTAGAATTTACTTACAGTGGCTACCACCTCCTCTCCTGCATCATGTATAGGACCCTTCTTTCTACCTCTGCAGCCCCAGAGCCCCATTGTACAAAAGCAATTTTGTGGCTGGATTTTGCTGTTTCTTTTCTGTCCAGATGGTCACTCTGAGCCCCACTTGACCTCTCAAGTACAGGCTCTGGACTCAAAAGCAGGAATTAGCAGACTTCATCTCTTCTCCTTCACAACAGACTGTGAAGAGCTTCAGCAGGAGGTTGGCTTCAGGGAGAGGCAATGTATTGGAACACATTGCAGATGACACTTCATGCAAGAAAACATGGGTAAGTAAATGAATTATTGTTTTTCTGCCTGTAGTTGGAATTTGCTTTCTGGCAGGATTGGAGGGCCTGAAGACGCCTGCTGAAAAAGAGGACTCCCTCAGGTGTTTGATGCAAATATTTGCATTCACAGGGGTCTCTATCTCCTTGAGTGGGCGAGGTGGCATTCTTCAATCCTTTTCAGTTTGCCCTGCCTGCCCCTTTTGAATCTGTCCCTGAGAGCCCCTTACCTGGCGTAGGTGTAACAGTGGATCCCACTTGTCACGACTCTCGTTCACACCAACAGTGAATGTTGGTGATAGACACGTTGGTGATGAAATGGTGATGGGAAGAGTAGCACTTGTACCTCTGGACTAAACAATGAAAGCAATCAGTTGAAGTTTTAGCAATAAAGATGAAACTTGGCCTGTGTGTAACAGGAGGCTTACGTGCAGGGAGTTGAAATGACTTTTCTGTAAATTTTTCCAGCACTGTGTAAGTTTGAGACTGGACTAGATGGCTTAGAGCATGCCTACAAAGTGACAGAGAAAAGTCATTGATATCACCATCAGTGTGTGGATACTGGAAGAGCCTCTGTCTCATATTAATTCTACCTAATTAGCATGAGGGCTATGTTACGGTTTGGTACTAATCTGTTTTGTTTCCATATTTTCTCCTATAATGGATCTTTCTTTTCTAAATGCTTTCACATACTGGAATAAATAGATCTGGTTTATATTTATTAACCTGTGCACATCTTCTCCTTCCAGAGGATTATTTCAGACAGCCAGTGCAAAGTCCAAGTACATGTTCTTGAGTACTAGAGATACTTTTGGTATCTGGAAAACGAGGACGAAGTTGAAAATCATGAAGAGTCCTTGAGTAGCCTAAGACTGCATGCCCACTTGATATTCCTTCTTGCTTCATGTTCTCTTCACTTGTTTATCTTCTATCATCATAGCACAGTTTTGAATCCTGCAATATCTGCTTTTCCTCCTCTTGCTTGAGGATAGTGTAAAAACAACTGTTCACCTCAACAAATCTTAATCAGCTTAGAGTTTTGAAAATAATGGGTCAGAGCCTGCTGTCAGCTTTAGGGCATATAGTTCCAGTGACACCTCCATGGCTTGCTTGTTACTGGAAACAGAAAGGTTTCCCATAGGTGTGGGTGTAAACCCCAAATTTGCCTAGTTTCCTTCTAAACCTCCAGGCTGGATTCTGGAATCAGATACAAACCTTTTCCTAAAACTGTACCTGCCATTGTTCCCAGGCTAAGGCTTTATCTAAGTAGATGCTGCATAAAATCTGAGGATTTCAATACTTGGCCCTACAGGAAGCAATTTGCAGGTTAGCAAACAAAGAAGCCAGTAGAGAGAAAAGCATACTTCAGAAGTCAAATGGTTTCAAAGAAGACATTCTTAAATTTATTGTGTCTCTATCAGCAAGATAATATGGTAATCTTATGTCTGTGTGTCAGCTTTAGGAAGAGAATGCCTGTCTCCTGAATTACCATCCAATGTAACAGCAAGATCATCCTGTTTTTGAAATGATGGCATTTTAATCAATTGGAAAAAGCAGCTTGAGCTGGCAAAGTTCCTCTTCTTTCTCCCCCTTTTTTCTCCCCTTTCCAGCACTCATTCAACACAGCTAAACTGTGGCCAGAAAGATTTTGCGGAGAGCAGTTCCAACAATATTCTCTCCAGAACTGAGACACCCTCTGCTCCTCATTTCTGCCAGCAGCAAATTTCTAGGAGTGATTTATAAAGTCTCAGGCCTGGGGGCTTTGTAATGGAAACACTGACAGACCCTTAACTGTAGCATTGTGAAATGCAATGCTGTAATACAATGAATAATATTCATGAATCTGCCATAATGCTGGATATTATCACTCATTACCATTGTAAGAAAGGGGTGATTAAACTAATAGTTACTGAGAGACATTTCTAGTGACAGGAGGCAATGATTAGAATGAACTGACTTCAATATACATTTAGAACTGGGAATAATGGGATGTGGCAGGAAGCCAATAAGTGAACATGGCCCACAGCTCTGATCAATGAATTACTTTTTTTCTGCTTTACAGCAGTACATGGTGTTTAATGAAAAATCAATAGCCCTCTGTAATTCAAAACTGTAATCAATCGTTTGACCTGAAGCTTTCTCTCTTTTTTTTTTTTTTTTTTTTTTCTCCTTCCCCCCCTCCCCTAACAGGGAAAATGTCTTTGGCTGACAACACAGTTCAGTTGCAAGGCTCGGTGCTTCACAAGACCCACAGAAGGAATCTGACACAGGTCTGCTGCAACTTATACCAGCCACAACATATATATTTATATGGAAAATCTGGGGATGGACTCAACTTGGGTGTTCCTGCAGCCTCAACATTCTTTTGTCACAGCCAAGATGGGAAGGTCTTTGCTCCTACTTTACCCTCCCGTCACTAGCTGCAAGGAGTTTCATGCCAGTTGGTCCTTTTCAGATCTGGCATGAGAGCACCTGTGGCCTGAGGCAATTTGAGAATGGTTGGCCGTGTTCTTCAGGCTGCGGCCACTCATGCAACCCAGAGTCAAGAAACACTTTTGCTGGCCCAGGCAACTGCCTTCCCTGCCTGTGTGAGACATGCTGTGTCTGCTCCTGCCTTGCACTGCAGCTGGTCAGAAGAACTCTCTGGTTTGTGAAGCAGCCCTCTGAAGAGCTGTGTTGGGATGTCTCCTGGGTCCTTTCAAAACTGTGGATGATGGCTTATAGGTGTTCAGTAATACTGCAAGCATTGTACTGTTTCTCAAAGAGAGTATCTTCCTACCAGGAAATACTTGGGCAAAGTAGGTCCTTAGGGTTCAGGGGAGCTCTGTCAGTTGACATCATTTGGTTTAACCTGTTAAACCTGTTAAACACGTGTTAAAGTGTGAATTAATTCAGCATTGCTTTGAGCACAGCAACAGAGGCACAAGTAAGAGTAAAACAATGCAGTTGAGTGTCTTTCTCTCAAAAAAGTCAGATCCATGCTTTTGGCAGGGGGGTAGACCATGTCATTCATCAGTGCCTTAGGCCTCGTGTGCCTGTCAAGGCTGTCAGAGGGATTTATTTTAAACAACAGGGAAGGGAGGAACTCAGTGTTGGAAATAGGTAGGAAATCCATCTGGGCCATTAGTGCCTGTTGACTTAAGAAGAAAGATGTAGAACTCTGGGTGTTGGGGCAGGTTCTGCTATGTACTACAGGAAGAAGTTTTCTACCCAAGTTTTGCTGTGAAGCTGAAGAGATGTTGCTGCTAATGCTGCCTACCCAGAGTCTTACTGGGCTACACTGATAGCAGGTGTGATGCTGTGCTTATGTTCAATTGTTCCTGAATTGCATAAGTGAGAACAGGAAGAAACATAAGTCTGGCGTTTATCAGCAGCACTTTCTTAAAAAGGATAGTGAAGCTAGTTAGCAGCATTGCCATTTCAAGGGTAACCCATTTCTATGAATCAATAATAAAACCTTTCAGCAAGTCCCCAGAAAGGACAAATTTTGGAAAGCTAAGGTTTTATTCAAGAGCTACTTCAGTAGATTTTTTCTCTTTTTTTTCTTTTCCCCCTTCTGTGTCTGTCTTCTCTTTTGCTGGCTTTTTGCTCTAGTGCTGTCACGAACTACAAGAATGTAACATTGTCTCCAAGGGAAGAAAACAAAGCATTGACAATGGCAGAGACCTGCCTAGTGCAGGATTGTTCCTAGCAGCCTGTTCCTGCCTGCTTTACTTAGCCTACTTCTAAGTCATTCAGTGACAAAATGTCAGCCTTTTGCATTCCAAGATGGCTCATAAATGGGAAGGTTTTTGCTTGTAACCTGAACTCTAAGGTATTGTCTCAGTATGTTGGTTTTGGTCCCCCTTTAACAACTGATTAAGCCGTTTTCTTCCTTGATGCATTAGAAAGATAAATGGGTTAAACTAAAATTTACAGCATCTCTCTGGTTCCTCACTCCCCACACCCACCCCTACCCCCCTGCTATTTGTTGTAGTGTGTGAGGAGAAGAGAGCAAGCATGTCTTCTCAGTTTGACGGCTCCCTTCTGCTTCTCTGTCTTCTGTGGCCGCTGCTTTGCCTGTTAGCTGAATGGCTGATTTCCTGGCACAGAGACAACGCCGGTCCCTTGGCAGGAAGCTGAGCACACGCAGTATTGCCAAGCAATGCTTTCCTGTCGATTGTATGTGCCACAACTCTTGCTTCGTGTCACGTGCCGCAGTCTTCTGATTTTTCTTTCCATCCAGCAAGAATGCATGTGCTTCGGGATGTGGGAGTGAGTGGGTAGAAGTGGGATCTTGACAGGCTGGAGGAACTACTAGGATGGAGGGACCAGGCTTCCTTAGGGGCACAGATTTAGTCAGAAAAGCATGTACTTTTTGGTGTGTTTCAGAGCTTTGGGTGGAAACTGGACTGTAACAGAATATGCTATGTCATAGCTGTCAACATACCTGTGTGCTTCTCACATGAGTGTTGATTGCTTCCCTGTTCACTGATGTGCTGGGCTGTCATCTGTTGTTGCACTCTGCTAACCTCGGCTGGACACAGCAGGTATGGCCCTGGAGGCAGGCTGACCTCGGGTGAAAATGAAGTGCTTTGAGCAGGTCTTCCACACCGCTGATTTAAGTTCTCGCTCTTTCTCCTTCATTCTCTCAGCAGTGTTTTGGCTTAAATGACAGATATTCCCTTGTGTAATGTTTTACTGACCTCTTTGCTTTGAAAATAGCAGTCTTGGTTTGAGGAAGAGCTCCTTATATTTATAGACTGCTCTTGGAGAGGTATTGGTGGGGGGGAAAGGAGCTTGTTGGAAGGTGCAGAAAACTGAGCTGGTCCTTACAGGACTGCACAGCAAACAGGCTGCACAAGGAAAACCAGAAGGTCCCCTTTATTAAATAGTTAGCAGTGGCCTATGCATTTGTTTATTGTTCTGTTCTCATACAGAAATTACGTCCAATCCTGTAATTGCCTGTTTGATGTTAGACCTTGGTCTCTACTTAAAATACAGGAATTATATTACAGGTGTGCATGCTGATATAACCAGGGCATAACCAAGGGCACACTGGACTGTGTAGTAATGAGTTTGGGTTCTAGACTTCTCTGGGCCAAAAGGGCTAAAACACCTTGCCCTCTCCTAAAGCTGTTGAGACTTGGAACAAGGGGAGTGGATTTCACCCAGAAAAAACATGTTCTGGAATAGCTAAGCAGCAGTAATTTTGGGCTTGCTCCTGAAACTCTTCCCAAATTGGGACAGAGAACTGAATGCTGCACTTGGAACTTCCACATGTTTTGTATGTCCCATTTGGCTCTGAAGATGCACGTAAGGCTTTTATTCCTCTTCAATTCCAGTAGCTTGAGTAGTGATGCTGCTATGGGTGCAAGCCAAGCAGTTCTCTGCTGTGGCTCCTTTGCTCTCCCACAGTTCCCAGACTTCGACCCTGTTCAGTCTGGAAGTGGACTGGACAGGGGCTTTGTGATTTGGCCTCATGACTCAGAGAGATGATGCCGTAAACACAAGGAAAATGGAAAGAGTGAAACCATCTTCCCTCAAGAGCTCACTCCTCACTCCCACAGCCAAGCCTTCCAACAGAGCCACATCCATGGCTCTGAACTGTCTACCAGGTACCACCTCAAATACAGTAGGGAAGCAATAATGCTGCTAATAACAATGCTGTGAGTCGGAGAGGCAATGAAACTCTAAATCTGGAAATTGTAAACCTTTTCCCGATTGAAATTGCAGTAAAACTGAAACTGCTGCAATGGCAGCTTGTCAGGCTGGAGCAACTAGAAGCTCTCAAGCTGTGGTAAATATACTCTGCGTCACAATTATGTAACAGACCATGTCCTACCCTGAGCTGATTTGCTAAACAAGAGGAGCCAGCTCCTCCACTGGTGTAAAGCGGGGTAGCGCTGCTGACTTGGATGGTCAAGGACTTGACCCTGGGATGATTCTCTCTGAAGTCTTGCTATCCATCTTTTCCTATAATCTCACGCCATTTAGAGATGAACCTGTGTTTTTACCTTCTGCTGCATAACTTAATTGATTTCTATTTTTTTAATACTATTTGTTAATTCACATTCTGTATTTTGCCGACCAATTATATGCATGGCCATATTGTTGACTGCAGCAGCCTGGTGCAGTGCAAGAAGTTCCACATCATGTGAAATGTTTCATCTCCATGAGTAACCTAGTCACTGTGGTAAATGAATACATGAATACAGTACATCCAGGAGAGATTAAACGTATTGACCAGTGCTTCTAGTCACCATACAAATGTCATTGGTTTTTAATTTTTTATTTCCCCCCCCCCCCTTTCTTGTTTTCCCAACACATTTTGGTTTCCTTTTTGCTTCTCCCCTTTTCCCTTAAGTAGAGATGACACAGATCAATACCTTTGATGGAAAGTAATAATCAGGCCTATTAAGTGACAAAGGTTTACTCTGTAACAGCTGTGCTGGCGGGAGAGGAGAGCTTGTCTGACTAATGAATCATGAAACAATCAGGCAGTAGCCATTTGTGTTTAGATCTGTAAATATGGTGTGGTTCAAGTGCCAGACCATCTCCAGCACTCCAGCTGGGGGCACAGATGGTCCACATTCAGAACAGCACAAGTGTAAAGAAAAGCTTCCCCCTCCCAAACCCCCTCCTTCTCTGTCCCATACTGCCCCTCTCAAAGGAACAGATAGCTAGCTTTAGGATAAACTTGTTTTGTGGGAGGAGTTGCAACATTGGCCTTTCAAACTGAGCAGTTCCTAGCAAAATGCATGTTCTCTTGCTTGTCCAAGGCAGGAAAACTCTCAGATCCTGTGTTGTATAAGGGACTTCTATGTTTTAGAGTAAAAATGCAGTTTTGTTCTTTGCTTTCTACCCGTTTGATTTCTTCTTCATGCTTTTATCAACAGATTTCCTTCTGAAAGGCACGATGATGTCAGCTTTTTAGCTCCTAAAGGACGAGTGAGTGGCACATCAGAAATTCAAAGCTAAATGCAGGAGCACAGGCCCAGCGACAGAGGAAGAGAAATAAAGTTGTCAGGGAGTTCAAGCTGTTTCTACTCTCTTGACTTTAGCTGAGGGTGCTGCCTCCAATAATGATTGTTTATCTAGCTTTTCCCTTTTCCTCTTACAGAAGGCTGGGCATCCCAGCTGACACAGAATATGCTTCTGATTTTTTTTTTTTTTATTTGCCCCCTGCCCAGAGGTGATACATACCATACTAATGATTATGTCTTGAGCGCTTTGCCACCCGCAAAGGAAAACAGCAAATCCATTTACATAATACATAAATTCAATTTTGACAAGTTTCACTGTTTTAAATATTGACTTTAATGTGGTGAATTAGGGACCTGCTTTTCTGCTCTTTTACCCTGATGGAACTCCACAGAAACCAAACAACGGAACAACAGGCAAAGGTATACTACAGTAACATTAACAATTTAAGGCCACGAAGATCTTCCTTTAATCGGTGTGTGCTGTTGGATGCTTAATTGCCCATTGCAAGTAAGCTTACTATACTAGAACATTTATTTTCTTTCACAGCATGTATGCATGTTTGTATGTCTATGCGTGTGCATTTATAAATATATGCAATATATTTGCCTTTTATAAGCGCCTTAATCCAAGCGCTTTGGAGTTATACCTCAGTTTGGCTTTGTGAAAGCGGCTATTGCTGCAGTGGGGCGGTTGCCAATGCGAATATGTATTCTTTGGACACGCTTCTGATTTCTTTTGCTGCAAATGGGTAATTTAGGACGAGATGAAACAAAAAATAACTTCATGTATGGCTCACCAAAGTTCACTTGCTGGCTGAAGCACAGAAATGATAAAGGCAGAAATAGGTGAGTGTTCAGCTAACTAGTTGCCTGGGAACAGCACTTTTGGGGTAGCAAGGCTGTGCTGCTGAGATATCTGTACAAATATATGTCTGTGTCTCCCTTACTAGAATTATGGGGTGAACTTGAAAGCATTTAAAAAAATGTTTTCACTGTCTTTTTGTTGTCTTCTAGCAGGGAGATGGTGGTGGAATACTATTGTCTGCATCAGTCAGTGGGAGGAAATGAGTTATTAGCAATGTGATTTGCTTTTCAAACCTTGCTGTTCTTATTTCAGTTTTTATTTACCTTATGAATGTCAAGTTAGTTCTCTGCTTGTTGTTGTTTCCTTTACAAATTGCAACTCCCTCAGCAGCTTCTTGGCTGCTGCAGGGAACTGTTACCTTTGAGGAAATGACTTTTCAGTGAGCCTTGCCTGAGGTTCCAGCTCTGCCTAGGCAACACTGTATTCTTTTGTTCTTGTTCTGTGCTCTGTCATTTGTGATTGTTGCCTGCCCAGAGAGCAAGGCACTGCAAATGTGAGTCAGTGAAGGCATTTGACTTGTTGGTAATTTATCATAATTTCACTGTTGCTGTATAAATGACTCTACAAGGCACAAGCCAATGAAAAGACACATCCCATTTTCATGTGAAAAATAGTTAGGTTTCTGTGTTTGCCTTCTACCTGCTTTTGACTCTCTGGTGGCCTGCAAGGGCAAGAAACATATAAATCCATATGATGTCCAAAACCTTCCAGGTAAGTCATCCCATCAGCTGCTTGAAGGCTGAAACACATGCAAAGAATGGAGCAGACTATGGACACTTGTCCTGTGAAGTCTGCTTTCTGCTATGCAGTGTGAAAAACAAAACAAAAAAACCAAACCAAAACAACAACAAAAAAACTGAGCCTGAGGGGGCTCAATCAGTGGATCTCTGCTGGCAGGCCCAAGAGTTGGTCTTTTCCTCTTTCCTACAAAAGGTCAGAATACGGATCTTATAATGAGCACTCCCTGCTCAGTACAAATGACCTAAAATGTTGTGGGATTCAATCACCTGCATTTCAGACTGTATCAAGTGCGCTCTATGAATCTAGTTATACTAAAGAACTATAAAGACTTACTTGGATTGCAGAAATAGTGGCACCGTCAACAAGAGAAATGTGATGGTTGGCTTGACTTGGCTTGAGATGTTTTTCCATTGCTCAGTGTCCTGGTGGAAGACTGGTTTTGACTCTGATCCTCTCTCCCTCTGTGGGGTGAAAAGGTCTTTGGGTCTGAGGGTTGCTGCAGACCAGCGCATCTCAGTTCAATTCATTTACAGAAAGTAAGTTCTTGATCTCGGAAGTAAATTTCTAATTTCTATGTCTCAACTGCATTGGAGAGGAGTGTATGGCACTGGGACAAATAATTCAGATGACTTTAAAAAGAAAGCTATTTAAAGTGTAAAACCAGTCCAAAGTGAGCAAAAAGCACTGAAGAGACACATGAAGATTACCTAACGCTAGCCACAGCACAGTTCTTTAGCTGCTGTAGGTTGCTGGGTAGCCTTCCCAACTTACAGGAAAGCTGTTTGGGGTTTGGCTTCTTGTCCAATGAGGGCTTAGCCCTTGGTGGGCTTTTTTAGGAATGTTTAAAAGTTCCCTCAGCCTTGATAACTCAGGATGGTATAGTCTGAAATAAGGGTAAAATGCAAAAGGGGAGAGGGAGCCGACTTTTTTATTTTTTTATTTTTTTTAAGCCATTATTTTGTGTGGACAAAGGAGCAAGTTTGCCAAAACCCTAAGAAACACAGAATTTGTGGACTTCAACAATACTACCATTCTTTCCAAAAGTCACATTATGTCCCACCTCATTTGAGTTGCTGAATGTTAATGTCATGCCAAAAGGTGGATGAGAGAGTAAAGCCCCCAAACTCTTTCAGCTAGATCAGTGCAATCAATAAAGCTCACAAAGGTAATTCTCTGATTTAAGACCTGCTCTTCTGTTTGCAGTAGTATTTGTTTGCACCAACCAAAATGCCTTAGGGAACAAAAAGAAGTTGATACTCATGTAAAAATAATTTCTCTAGGAAGTGGTTTTTATCCTTCTCTTGTCCAATAACCCTTCTTTTCTTTCTTATTTTTCTTCTTTTGGGGAGGGATTTTTTTTTTTTCTAATGAGCAAGGCTTAATTTTGCTTTTTGAAGGCATCTTCTTAGAAAAAATGACTGGGGCCATGCACAGCTGGCTTATGAAAATTGACTTTCTACTCAAACTTCCCTGCTATTATCTTGACAATCTTATTATTATCAAAGCATGCAAATATTAGGTATGACAATGAATGCTCACGGCAGGGAGGAACATAGCTTGGCCATCAGAGGAAGGGGGCCACTAACAATTGTGCCCCCTGTTGCAAAAGCCATAATAATTTAATATTCTCATACTGGGAGTCTCCATTTTCTTTGGCCTGCATAGAGCTGCTGAGTGTGTTGTTTCCTTTTGGCCAAATCACAAGGGCCGTTCCTTGAACATTTTGCAAGACTTCAAATAGAGGATCATGCTGATAATGACTTCAGGGCAGGATTTTTTCTTTTTTTTTTTTAGCCTAGAAATAAATGATTTAGCCATTAAACTGAGTCAGGCTTCAGCTTTTGAATGTAATTTATTTCAAGGTTGTGTTAAACTTGTTAGTAGATCAATCGTTTTTCTTCTTTTGCCAATTTGCTTAGTAAAAAATAAGGAAGACAAATCAGCTAAATGTCATTGACTCGGTATATTCGAAGTGTCACATATTGTAATCATTAACTAACTACCAGCTGCATTATCTGGATATGGATTTTATTTTTTAGGACTGTGTTTATTCTCCACTACTAAAATTCATCAGCATATAGCAGGACATGTTAAGTGTCTCATTTTAAAGACAAGTAACTTGGCAAATTGGTCAATTACATGATTTTAATAGATATTCTCACTACTTTGCACAAATCTGCTAGCTGATATAGAAGTCAGATATCAGAATTTCCATCTTCCTGGAAGACTAGCCCTTCCACACTAATTTGTCCCATATCCACTTTGAGTCCTATTCTGACATATAGAGGAAAAACTGTATAGAGAGTAAACTATGTCTGGCAAAGCTGGCTACTTAAGATGAATTCTCCGTAGCTCATGAATCAACAATCCAGTTGCTCCCAGCCATCAGAAAACACTGTTGTTTTTAAGCAGAACACCTAGAAAATGGAGCCCTGGTGCAAAACTGTTGCCTTAAATTAGGGCATAGATTTACCTGTTTATAGTGTGATAAGGCTCAGCAGCAAATTTGTCAACCGAACTAAAGAAACGGGTGATACATGAAAAATTGCAGGCAGTAGCTGCTGCTAACTGGTCATTTAAAAGCTGTTACCAGGAGTTCTCTCTCTCTTTTCCTCACCTATGCTTGTGTGTATGTCTGTGTGTGTACAGAGTGCAAAAAATTTTGCAAGTAGGTATCATGCACCTGAAAAATGTTAAAGATAGCTTAGGCAAAGTTCACCAATAAATATAGTGTTACAGTTTTAAACACATGCTGGAAATTCCCATGACCACAGGGGTCCCGCCTCTTGTTTAACAGCCTGGTGGTCTGAAACATCAAGGTCAGAGTGCATCTGTTGGTCTGTGTGTCTATTGTCTACACTTCTAACTTAGGCTGGTGAAAAGGATAATCATGTCTAAGCTAACCTCCTCTTCCAAGCCTGCACCATTTGAAGCCTGTTCGTGAATTATTGTGGGGAGATACTTATGCTGGGTGGCCATTTAGAGACAAGGAAGAGAGGCCTCTTTCTCCAAATGTTGGTGCTGGGAACAAGGTTTGGGTTAAGTTAGCTGGGGCATTGGGGTTAACACCCTTGATCTTCCTTTGTTGAAAGTTGTGGGATTTTTGGCATGCACAAAGCCGGAGTAGGCAATTCCTGCATTTTGCTGGGGCTCACGAGCGTCTTGGCAGCAGAGACATAAGTCTGTGTGTGTACAAGCTTGTCATTTTTATTGAGAAGGTAGGACATCTTCTGCTGCAGGTATATATCACACAGACTGTGGTGGACACGGACTTGCAGGACTCAGGGAGATGAAGAGCATATGAAGAAGCACACAGAGATTTGTCTTTTTGATATGCTTGTTGTCGTGGAAACCAGGAAAATGTTTTGCTGGTTGTTCTTGTGAGTTGCTGCAAGTTGTCCATCCTTGTTGCCTTTGGAAGTCACTGAAGCTACAGCTAGGTGCAACTGGAGAGGAGAAGAGCATGGGTTGTTGCTACCAAACAAGGGAACTCTTGAGGAAATCGAAAAGCAACATGTTGCTTACATGAAGAGTTATTATGCCCTTTTATACCACTAACCTCAAGCTCCTTGTTACAGTCTGTAACTGAAAATGGGGCTTCAGGCAGAAAGTAGGGTTTTAACCATGGATGTATAACATAGTTCCAGTGAAGTCATTGTAACTGTCTGCAGTATCCCATACTGCCTTTTTTTAAACTGCATATTAGCCATTTGCAACTCAATGGGGATAAGAAAGTCATTCCTTCTGGGGACAGGTTTATGTTGCAAACCATCACAAGAGAGATCTGTACCTTCTGAACCTGTTGTTTCTGGCTGCTATGCTTGGCAGGACAGCAGACCAAAAGGACCTTTGCTCAGTGTCAGCTCGCCAGTTCCCAAATCCTCACAGTATGGAACAGCAGGTTAAACTTATATTACACTTTACATGGAGACTGTCAGAGTTGTATCAAAAATGAGACTTGCCCAGGTATGCTGGAGGTTAGTTGCATTCCCATTACTGCCTTTGCAGATCCTAGTTCTGTGAAGGCTCAGCAGCTGTGAACCGGGCACGCTCTTTGATACTCCCTGTACCTTTATCCTTAGGCAATGCTTTCTCTCGGCCAGTGTTGGAAATTACCCACAAGAACAGGAAGACCTCACATCTAGTGAATACCCATTACAAGAGACACTAAAATACCATGCACAAAAGTCTCTTTAAGAGGGTGTAGTTTAATATGAGATCTCTTATTCGAGAGTTGCTAGTGCCCTTCTTCTTTTTAAACTTAAGGATATAGGTATCTCCAAGAGCACCAGTATCCTGGGATAACATGAAGATGCCAACTTCTGCAAATGGCTGCTGTGATGTCTGAGTTAAAACTGACATCATACATATGTTTCTCCACTTCCAATGGAGTTATACTGGCTCTTCACTCTGGTTTTAGCTCATTTTCATAACTTGTTTGAGAATCCACAGCCTAAAATTTGTTGATCACTTGGAAGGATAAAGCTTAGCCCAAGCACTGTCCTGAATTCAATGTGTACTGGTGTTGCCAATAACAAAGTGGGCTAGGGAGAACCACAGAGTGAAGAAATGCTACCTTTACCTTGAAAAGAGAAAGCATTAAAAGAAGGCTGTAGAGGTCTTGAGAAGCCCAAGGAATCAGTGTGAGGCATTGACAGAGCAGTGCATCTGCAGGGACATCAATGTATTTTTGTTTGTGTGTTACAGAAATGTTATTTCCCAATTCAGAATCAAAGCAGCCTCAGCACCAGAGCCAGAGAGGGTCATTGTCGCTCTCTTCCTGGAGAGCAACAGGCTACCAGGCCCACTGCAGTGGGATGAAGTAGTTTAATTACTTGCCCTGGAGCATGTCCATCAGATCCACCACAGGGAGCTGGTTTGCTGCTGAAGGAACACTGTTTCTGCTCACTCCCTGGAGCTCACTGAGAATAGACTGGGGAAAATGCTGTTGCATTTGCTGATGCAAGCAGCTTTTCCTGATTTCTGAGGGGAGAACTTTCCTAATGCACAGAGGCTGGAACTGGTCCATGGGTTGGATGTGCCCCATGGTTGGCCTGTGGGGTAGTGGGCCTCCAGTTCAAGGTCCAAGTGGGATGTATGCATTGCTCCGTGTGAAGGAAAGCATGGCTCCACTTCAAATAAGCAGCACAGTGTCATGGCATGATGGTACATTACAGCCTAGACCTCTGAGCTGCATTGAGGGTGTACTGACACAGGACACGAGACCATGTTAAATCTGTACTTTGTCCCAATCGCAGGATGCAATTTGGAGAGCAACCTGGTAAGGGGACCAATGGTTAGATCCCATAGCAGTGAAAATTATAATTGTTGATCTCACTGAAGAGTTGTGGCCCTATGCTGCATGGCAAGAGGAACCCAATAAGACATACAGAGGGCTTTCTCTTTGATATATTCTGCGTCCCCCCTTAGTAATGCGAAACAACAGTGAGTTTGAAAAATGTTTAGTGTGCTCAGACACCATAGTGATGAATTTGGTGTAAGCATCGACAGAGAATGATGGGCAGAGGATGAAGAAAGGCACCCTGGGCTTAGATGCAGCTGACTCCTATTAAGCTGACAGAAAGTCTGTTGCATTGCTTGAAACATGGAGCTGGGTGGAGGGAAATGAGAATTGCAACAAGTCTGACATAGGTTCCTAACTTTGTGAATATCTTCCAGTGCTTTGCTGAATTTAAATACATACTGAGGTTTGGAATACATGCTGCTCTGCCATGAGCATGTGAGAGTGAATGAAAATGCTTTAAACGCTTCTCAATCTGCAGGTGGAGTCTGCTTCGTAAATCATGGGGATTGTTTAAAAATACTGAGCAGATGCCTAAAGCGCTGCTGGCATGGTAGGGGTTAACTGGGACATCGCCTCCTGGTGCCACTAATTGGGCTCATTTGCTATGGTGTGTCTTCCAACACCATTTCAGAAACTCAAGGATGTGAAAAAGATGGAGCGAAACCAATGCAAAGTGGGCTTAAAGTGACTGCTCCACTAAATGTCAACTGCACAACTAAATATAACCCCGAAAGTAGAATTTATGCTTTGCACTCCTTCGCTTTTTTATTGTGGTGTGAAAAAAGCCAGGAACTCAACGGGCTGTAACTTTAATAGGTCATTCCAGCCAGTGCTTACCTTTACAGAATCCTGATAATACCGAGAAGACAATACAGTGATCAAAAGCAGTGATGAGATTTTTTAGCAGCATTAACCGTCATGACCTAGCAAAATGAAAGAAAATGGTTTAACAGAACTGTCAGATCCAATATAGCTAATAAAGGCATGGATAAATGTTTATTACATACCGGAGACAGATCATTTCTGTACAGAAATTGAGGATGACCTTTAGTGATAACTCTTATCTGCCTGATATCCTGAATAAGAAAAAGAGAGGAGGAAAGAGGGCTGCAGTATTGCTGATATTTATGAAAAGTGGAGAAAAATTACAATTTGCAGATCATTGTTTTTAGACAAGGGCTCTTATGAAAATAAAGATATGGAACTGTACATTCTGCACAAGAGATTTCAAGCTCTGACTTGGCTGTGTCAAACATGAGTGTGTCCAACTAGGGAACTTTTGGGGAGACTTGATTTTCATATTTTATATATATATATTTGTATGTTTGTGTATGTGTCTGTGTTCGGGGCAGTAATGGTTGAATCTGTAGGAAACAATTACCTTGCCAATAGAATAGACCCAGGCAGGATCTCTCAGCAAAGCATATTTTAATAATGATTTTGCAAGATCAGGTGTTCTACCTAAAGGTAGGCACACATAATGGGCAAAAAGCTCCTGCTTATATCCTCCCAAAATCCCAGCTGTAATTTCCCTCCCCTGTTCCCTATTGGTTGGGTACTGCAGGGTTTACAGACTACCTGACATCTGCCTCAGTTTACAGATTCTTCTAATTCTAAAAATATGCTTCCCCTTATCGATCTATTTAAAATATGGTTTCCTGGCTCTTTGGCTACCCTTCCCCCTAGATTAACTTCTAAATACAAATACCAGTTTGTATTCTGGGATTAGCTGAAGAGACTTTGTTTTACATTAAGGATTCATAGTCTGCTGTCTCTCAGTCCTTCCCCCCATGCTGGGGTCAGGTGCCAGGTTCTCAGTTATGTAAAAACAACAGTCCTTTGTTCCTTACACTTTCACACTGATTTTTTTTTTCTTTCTCTGTTTAGGAAATTCCCAAGTTACTCGAGCCATTGCGAGTCAGCTCCCGCCAGCCAAGTTTCAAAGCTGAGCAGCCATAGTTGAAAGCAGACTTCCAAGAGAAGCCAGCTCCCAAAAGCTGCCGTTGAGACTCAGTAGTCAAACCTACGGAAAAAAATTGGAAATTCAAGCCATTTATTTTGTACTGTTAATGCAGTGAGAGCTTTTTGAGGAAATCTGTCTGCTCTGTTCCAGTTCCATACAAAGCAGCACGTGAGAATCTGAAACAAAAGTAATGCCAGTGCTGAACCTGCCAAATGAGGCTGCAGTAGTCCCACCCTTCTTGACAGTCACGTAAATAGGGGAGTCAAGAGACAGCCAAGTTACCAGGCTGCCTGAAGCACCAGGGGTGGACAGTGACAGGATGGGTGGGCTAGCAGAGTCCTGCTGGCAGTGAAATCAAATAAAAAGTTAAACACAGTCCTTTTTTTCCCACTCAGCCTTGAGTTCAAGCACTAAGGACCTGGCTTTCTTAATGTTCTCAGTATGATGTAGAACTTCATATGCTGTGAAAACACAGCTGTAACCATGAGAGCTAGCCTCTTCCAAAAGCCAGAAGCTGGGCACACAGGAACTGTCACAACCTACTTGTCAAAAAACTGACTGGAATGAGATGAATCAGGCCTACTACATGCAGTTAATCATAAATAATGCTGTCTCAGTAATGGTTGCAATTAGTTATGAACTTCAATAATTTCTAATGTTTCCATGTTGGCTAATTATGCTGCAGAAATTATCAAGTAACCCATAGCACATTAGCTTTTTGTAATGCTATTGTTTGGACATGCTCAGGTCACCAGATCCTCACCAGGATGAATTAGCATAGCTATCCAAAGTACAATGGTGCTGTGCTGATCTACATCGGCTGAAAAGCTGTCTCTTTGTCTGCTGGAGTTGTAGTAGGAGCAAGTTTAAATCACAGCTTTGCAGTAGAGATTCTTATGACCCAGCATTACACAAACAATGGTATGTGTGTTTTCTCTCTTGGCACTGCAGATGACTTATTAGATGCCAACAGTAATGCTTAGGTCTGGTGGTAGTTCAACAATTGTATTTTAACGGTGCAATTTGAAGCCGGGAAAAGGAACACGTAATTATTGGACTCATCTGACTTAAAAAGAGAACCCTATCAGATAAGAAAATAACTTAAACTAGCACTCATGAGCAGCTTAAAACTTCCTCATGCACTTGCCCTACAGCTTATTAAAATGCCTTTTGTTTTGATTTTAGAGGACTGTGCAGGTATGTTAGGACTGCTGTTTTCTGATGGCAGGTATGTTTTCTCACTTTGTTATAAGCCTCAGCAAAACAATGCGATACAATTTGTTTCTGTTGTTACAGTCCTGCCCTTGAATGCTCCGTGTCTGTAGCTTGATTTTTTCCGAGAACAATTGACTTTTCTGTTTATGTGAACTTCTGTTTGGCAAGTTATATGGGAAATAATATCCTTGATTCCTAAAAGATATTTCTGTGTCAGCAACCTTAAAAGCCATGGTAGCTGAAGTGGTTGAATACTTTGAAGTTTCAAGACTGGGCCCGCAGACACAGCGCATTATTGTGGGCAAGAACAGGGCTCCTAGCACTCTTTTTTAATGAGATCTCAAGCTCTGTATTTGTTAATCATCATAAGCCAGTCTGACTTCCTATTTCTCTGACAATAAAATGAGTTGGCAGTCTCAGTGCTTTTGCGTTGCACGTGGATCCTGAGTCTGTAGTTTCAAGATCTTGCAGCTGGTTCTGGACTGTGTGGTTTCAGAGAGAATTATTTTAGGACAAAAAATCTTAGGGAAATCAGTTGCAGTTTTAAATGGAATATTTTGTCAAAATGAAATTTATTTCAATGAGGAACAATCACGCTAATGGCTGAGAAGAATGCAAAGATTAAATGAGGTATGAATTGCTGTAAGATGGTACAATTACCACCTCAGAAACAATATATTTGTAAAGTTAATGCCTCTTGAACATGAACAATCTCCTTACACTTGACCCCTCTCTATTGCCTCTTCCATGCTTGAACTCTCCTTGAACTTTGAAGATCCATCTTGAGAGTATGATATGGCTGTCTCTTTTGCATCTGGTTATTTTAGCTCCAATTTGCAGCCCTAAAATGGCAATTATGGTGATATATTGCTCAAGTCACCCGACATGGATTAGTATCGGGATCAGCGTGTTTATGCACAGGAGTAGCGAATGGAGACTACAGCTATGATTTTAAATGACTTGATTAATTCTGAAAGAACACTTCAGAGTCCATTACGTGCAGCAGGTGTTGGGGTTCAAGCTACACTTTTCCATTGCATATTCAGGCTGCCTTGTCTTAAACAGCACATGCATGTCATGTTTATTGCCCCTTTTTTTTTTTGTCCAGCATTCGTTCCTTTTTTTCTTTTCTTTCCTTTTCCCCCACCCCTCCTTTTTGTTAAAGTTCAGTGGACTTGAGGGCAACTCAGACAATACTCCCTTTTCATAAATCACATGATGGGTATCAGATTGCCAAGCTGTAATATGTTCCTTTATAAAAATCTCTGAGGGCACAGCCTCATTGATAATGGAGTAAGGACCATGACTTGTTGGACAGCGGAGCTGGTTTTTTGGCTCAGGGTCAGTTAAATAATGCCAAGTCTGCATAAAATATCGGACCACGTTAGTGTAAATATTGCTGTCCTCTCAGAACTAAACTTGTTTGCTGGATATGGATTTTTTCTCCCCTACCTCGGTGGTATAGATGCTGGAACTTTAGGAAATTGGGAACTTGTCTGGAATATGAATACATGCAGAGGGGGGGTACGTTCTCAACTGCTGTGGTTCCCACCTGAGCTTGGGGCTGTCCTTAAAAGAAAGAGGATAAAATGATTGGCCTAATCAAGGGTTTTAATATGCTTTTCATCCTTGAGCTGTTACTGCACTATTTGAGACTGTAAATGTCGGTGTCTGCCTGTGATCTTCAGTGACTTCAAACCAGGATGAGGTGAGGCAGGTTTACTATAAAAGCGTTCCTGCTGAGGCTGCTGGGTGCCAGGACCAGACTCTTTATCAGTCCACACTTTGTTCTGTGGTCAATACTGCAGAGAGGGAAAAAATGACAGCAAAACACAGAAAGCATCTGAACTTGAGGGATGACTGTATTTGGATAAAGCAGGGAGAACCACAATGAAAACTCTTGCAATACATCACTCTCTGATTATAGGGACAGCCTTTCGTAATGATCCGTTCTCATGTGGCTTTATTATGTGCTTGTTGCCTTTATCTAAGTCTTTGTGGCCTGATTCTGATGCTCTGTGTCTTGTTTTAGATGGAATTCCTGTTTCAGTTTGCTGGAGTTCTGGCCACACAGAGCCGCGGGCCAGGCAGACACCACACATATAAATAAGGCGCTATTCAGTGAGGCATCACTGAAATGACTGCTTGGCGGCCAAGGTACTCCTTCCCATGAATAAGGGGACAAAAGTTTCAGGCTAATGAGAAGCACAGCATTTGAGTGTTTGTTTTAAAGACAGTGGCTCATTCTGCAGGCTGTGGTACAGAGGTGAGGGAAACTCTGCCTGGGGTCAGGAGTCTTCCAAAGGAAGCAGCTTCTGTTTGCACTGAATACATAACTCCTCTTAGCAGAGATGACAGGACATGAGCCTGCTTTGAAGTCCATTGAAATCAGTGAGAGCCTAGCCCACTCAGAGAAGTTTACAGGGGAGGAAAAGGATGCAGAACTTGTCCAAAGGCATTGCTGGAAAGCATGACCCAGCTTCATTCAGGCCTGCTGAATGAGCGGAGGGGTGATTTGTACAGCACTCCGTAGGAAATGTGTTTCTTGGGGATCAGATAAGAAGCAGTCATATACAGTTGCAAGGGTTTAAACATCTGAATGAGCTGTCAAGGAAATATCTGGCGTGGCTTGGAAATGCAAAGGGGCTTTTTGGGTGGTTGTTTTGGGCTTCATTCCTAATAGAAGATATCTAATGAAATGCTTCTTTTTTCCCTTGATGCTTCATGAGAATATTTAGGGGATGGGAAATATCATAGGCTGTGAAAACAATGCATTTCCTATGGGAAGTTAAATGTCAATGAGAAAGAACGTAGCTTTAAAAAATGTGGCACCCTGTATCTTTGCAAGTATTGGAACCTTTTATCTGGGTGAAGACCATGGTCTTTATTCTACATCAGTGGTGGTATTTGTTTTAAACTGAAGATGGATTTTCATTGAAACCTGAAATCCAAATGTGCCTAAATGTTTGGATTGGTTGAAATCTAACCCTAGACAGCTGTGAAGAGCTAGGAGCAAACCTGGGCTGGATCTCAGGAGCACTGAGCTCCATTCTTGTCTAGTGTCATATACTTCTGTTAGTATATACATATTTGTGTGTATGTGTGTAATAACATAGCTTTAGTGTTAGGTAAGACAGCAAGTTCATCAAACAGCTGCCTGGGGCTGTATGTACTATAATGACACATCCTTATCTTAGCAGATCTTTCTCTTTCCAGCAAGTGTTTATGTAACTTGTTCCCTGAGTAAGACCCTACAGGGCAGCAGTGGACCAGTGCAAGACAATCTTTTACCTCAGGGCATTATGGTCAATGTCATGGTAGTTCTTGCAATCACAGTCTAGAATTTTACCTGTGTTTTAAAAAGGCACCTTAAGATCCACCTTCTTCAGATCCAGGGAAAATAACTGCCTTGAAGATTAGGGCTTGTTCCCTTATTTATCTCCATCAGAAATGGAAGAGGGAGAAACTTTTGTTCTTTATTATAAATGGCAGAGGTGGGGCTAGAGGCAGGCCTGTGCTAACCCACAAAAGGCTTGGATGACCCTTCAGCTATACCATATTCTGTTCACGCATTTCAGGCTACTCCTAATCTTTAATTGTTCCTCCTCCTGGGAGGGTCAACTGCCGACAGACACTTTCAGTTTGTTAAAATATTCCACTTCATCCGTGGACCAGCAACCCTGGAAAAAGCCACTGGGAAACCCCTGGGCTTAAATCCAGGAGGCTGGAGTTTAATTTCTATCGCTGCTGTTTCTGCTGGTTCAATTAACCTCTCTGTGATTGCATCTTCTGGCTTTGAACATTAGAATGGGAAGACAAAATAAACAGATTTTGCCCTGTAGCCAGTACTGCAGTGCTGGGTACCTGTCCAGATTTCCTTTTTTAAAGTAACTTTTTCTTGCATGGGTATTCCCCTCCCTGCCCTTAAAACACACTGACTCATGCCAAACCCTCTAGCTTTTTCAACATCTTTCTGATTCTTCTCGGAGCTCACACTGACATTTTCTCTTGACAAGGGGCCCAGAACTGAATCTGATGGAGGGATTTTCCTGCAGGGGCCCTTGACAGCCCACAACAGAAACTCAGCAAACCAGGGCCTCAGTGTTTCCTACCTGTGGCACCAGGGAGATGACTGAAGGGCTTGAAGACATGTCAAGTGGATGATACACGCAGATGCAGAGCAGAGAACAACTCGCAGGATGAACGTCTACGATCAGAACAGAGAACTAACTGCATGACTGCTCTCAGCGGTAACCAGCTGGGCTGTGGGGCTCAGTCTGCTCCTGTGCTTTCACCTCCCTGTTCACTGCCCTGAGAACTTCTGTTCAGCCATGGATTGGATTGTGACTTGTGGCAAGTAACAATTTCTGCCTATAAAGCCTCACATCCTTCAGAGCAGGGATTTCTTCCAAGAAGAGGTGACTGCTGTGCAACGTGCAGCACAGCTTGCAAGCAGACACAAGAACATACCCAGAAAACAGAAGTGTGACAACCAGCAGCCAAGGTGATGATTGACAAGGGTCCCTGCCTAATGCCTGCTCCCCTCGGGGGAAACAATTCCTTTTGAAGTCGTTCTGACCTCAGGCGTGTTTCTGTGCAAACTCCTGGTCAGGGTCAGGCGATGCTGGGTCCAGCCTGCCTCTCCTCCCACCCTCACTGAATGAGGAGATTTCTGCCCACAGGCTCAGGCCAACTGCAGACATTCATTCAGTGCAATACCCAAATCACTATTTTATTTATATTCTAAATCCCATTTCTCAGCCCTGACAGTTTTTTTTTCCCTTGTGGAGAAGAGAAGACAGTTAAAGGGACTTGCGGTGACATCCCCCTTGTTTAATGAAGCTTGGAGTTATGGGCAAGTGACTCGAACTGCCGTTATTATCTGCATGAGTGACTGAAGGCCGAGGGTCTACCAGTGTGCAAAGAGCTCCACTGCAAATGTGCACGTTCATCATTCCTAATCAGACCAACCAGGTCAGGGGTGCTGGAGAGATGGAGAGCTCTGAAAAAGCTGACAAATGAAGCAGCAGAGCTTGGGGGTTAATGTAATATTCAAACAGAATGAGATATTCATTTTCTTATAAGCTTGTCACTTTTCCCTTCCTCTGACATTTTGCCAGGGACTACAATGAAGAGGCAGAGAGAGTGTGAGAGTGTATGAGAGAAAAATGTCCTGAGCTGGGGAATGGAGGGGGAAAAATTCCTACACGAGGATCTAAAGAGCAAAAGGGAAAAGGTGCAAGGGAATGTGCAATTCTTCTGTGTCCTTCTCATTTTTCTAGTGCTTTTAACTTTATAGTAGAACACTTTTTTTTTTTTTAAGGTGATTCTGCTTTGGGACCTTTGCATATCTGTAGCTGATATGGTTCTGTTATTCTGCGAAATAACTGCTTAGGCTAGTTGTCTCTAAAATGCTTAAGTTTGGGGTGCTTATTGGGCCAGAACTGCATTCTCCCGAAGAAAAAGAGACTGTTTAGCCTTGTAAGAGGTGAGGAGCTGTGCAGTGCGCTGGTATGTAGTTTTGTTTTGTTTTTTCTAGAACCACTGCACTGAAGGCTGTGGGCAAAACATATGCCACGTATTGGAAGTATCCTTATTGCCTTACTTAGGCTTGTCATGGCCTACTGACTTCTTAATAATAAATACCCAACTTGAGGCATTTTAAGTATATGCAAAAAAATTCACTGTACTTCCCAGTGCTTTGCATGCTGGAAGCCAGGACCAGTAACATGCAGCAAGTGTAATTTGTCATAAATGGTACCTACCCAGCTGCTGTGGTATGACTAGATAAACTACCAAACCTTTTTGTGCTTCGGTTTATTTCAGTCACCCTGACAAGGCAGGAGAAGGACTTGAGAAGTCCTTGTTGTCATTTCTGGACTCTAACCAGATGAGGGTTGGGTTATGGCACAGCTGAGACTTCTGTGCTATCTGAGTAAGGTAGGCACCTTATGCTTCAGGGAACTCTTAGCAAAAGGCTGCCTGGAATTAATGATTTGAGAGATTTATTTGGCACTTAATAGGTTAGAGGGACTTAAAGCTCTGAAGAATGAGAGAGGTTTGAGAAATTAAGGGTCAGAGCTTCTGTAAGATCTTTGCTGATTCAAAGGTTATCCCAGTGCTGCAACACAGTTTATGGTGCTGAGGTCAGCTGTTGCAAAGGCAGGACTTCACAAGAAGACCCAGAATGCTCGAGAGCTGAAGATCTTGTGCAGTGCAGCAAAGCTCCAGGGTTTGAGATGTAGTAAGGACCAAGCATTTACCCTGGGTAATCTGGCCATTCGTTCTACACCTGTTGATCAGGAAATTATTCTCACAAAATCAATTCAATTATCATTTTTGGTGGAGTTTCCGGCCCATCAGAAACCTTTGAGTTCTCTATTTTCTCTTCCCCACTCTCTTTTCTAAACATTTTCTCACTCTTGTAAGATCTGGAAAGCAGTGGGCTTTTTTTGTTTGTCTGGTTTTTTGTTTTTGTTTTTCAACTAGCAGTTTCTTCAGAGTTTACAAAGAGGCTGTGAATTGATTTTGGTTGTTTCATCCTGGATGCAAATAACTCTGTGAGTCCATCTAGCTGAACTCGGCAGGTCTTGACCAGGAGACTTCATGGGGATGGCAAGAAGAAACCTGCATTACACTGGCAATACAGGAAACAGGGAATTTCTCCTTTTCAGGCTCCTCTCTGTAATAGTTTCACAATGAAGATGAAGGGAGAAGTGGAAAGTGAAAGGAGAAGGAAAGACAGCCTATTGCTTTCTGTCTTGCAGCTTTGGAGTGCATTAGTGCTCCATTTCAATGGTAATGAAATCAACCTACTAACTTCACCTAGCTTTAGATTGCAGTCTCTAAAGTTTTGGAAAGCACAGCCCAAATTATCACATCAGATCTGACAGGAATGTGCAATAGCAACAGCAACAACATATAACATAGAAAAAAAAAACCCCTAATTTCTTTTCATTTTCCCCACATACTGTGAAAAGCACAAAAGACAGAAGGCAGGCCTTTTGAGGAAAAGTCATTGGGCTGAGTCTCAGGAGATATGAATTCAGCTCTCTTCTTTCCCACCAGGGTGATACAAGACCTGAGATAAGCAAAATATTGTTTTCTTCTCCTTTGTTTTGCAGATCCTTTCAAGATGTTCTTTTTTTTCCTCGTCTGTTTTGACTATCAGTTCTTCAAGGCTGGCATGATTTCTTATTATGTTCCTTTTACAGAGGGGCTGCCTTCCAGGCAAGAGCCTGTCCTGCACTACAGAAGAATAATACTGAATATTCGTTAGTGCTGAGAAACAGAATTATTTAATCTTCCTGCTCTTTTAACCAGTACTGCAGTCTGCTGGCTGTCTGCAATGTTAGGTAGTTGGCAACATTTCTCTAAGACAAGCTCTCTCTCCTGATCAAGCTTCTATCTCAGAGATTCATGTGAAGCATTTCAGTTTATTCAACCTTTAATAAGATGCCCAACCTATTCTGAACAGTGATCATCTTATGACCTCTTCCCAATAAACAAGTTTTAAACAAGCTGCCACGTCAGATTTTTTTCAGAAAACAAATGTGAGACAGCAAGGAGAGTTAATCAAGCCAAATACAGTGCCAGGCCACTTTTTCCCTGTGAGAATTAATTCACATTTTTGGAAAAGCACGATCAGCTTAGTGAAAATAAATGATACAATTTCTCTATCATCGATAGATCTGCTGTTCTATGGGGAATGAGGTGTATTTAATTAGGCAAAATGTTCTTAGTGAGTTGTCCTGAAATGAACACTGTCCTCGGTGCTTTGTACTGCTGGAGTTACAAGCGATTTAAAAAGTGAAGGCAAATACCATATTCATCTGGACCACTGGTTCTTTGGACAACAGGTACTTATGAACTCATCTGTTATGGTGATAATCAAGGAAGGTGTTTAGAGGCCCCAATTGTCAAAATGATGTAGTGTGCAAGTCATGTTGATGATCTCAATAACTTAGAGCTGGGTCTTGATGTTGACTTTTTTTTTTTACCTCTTCTTTCTTTCTTTTTTTCATCTTAATAAGGAGTGGAACTAGAAGGCAAAAGATAAGAAAACTGTGTTTTTTCAGTGACTGCAGTCATCTTGACCAAAACTATTACCATTTTTGAAACACTTCTGAGCAGTTTCAGTGACGGATGATGAAGCTCAAATGGGTAAATGACTGGATTCCACTCGCTGTGAGGGTGATCACTGCAATGACAGGTAGCACAGACAGCATGTTGTGCTTAATGTCCATTTTCAGGCTTCAGTCTCCCTTTCTGCCTAACAACTCCTTTTTCTGCTACTAAATGCATGCTGCCTCATTTTCCCCGGTAATCAAGGTGGAAAGCCTCTTGAGGCTTTGCAGTGCCATTCTCTGCAAGCAGCAGTGTGCCAGAATAGTGCACCTGGCTGCCAGCTTGGGGCAAAGTGTTACAAACATTGGTGATTAGGACACCAATTCACTGGTGCTTGAACACAGGAGCTCGCTGGAATATTCTCTACTCCATACGTGGGCCACCTACTTAGTACCTGCATTGCCTTGGCCTGGTAAGCACAGCAACACTGGAAAGGAGTGGAGGTGAATATCTCAAGTTATAGCTAGCTGTTGGCATCACTGCAGTTGAGCACTGGAGCTACTGCAGGGGAAACATAACAAATAGTGACCAGAGTTTGTACTAAACAGTAAAAGATTCACGACGCCACTGTCTGCTGATAATGTTGATTTTTCAAACATATTAATAGTTTCTTATGGCTCTGTTCCCTAATGTTTCTGTGAGAGGTGTTTAAATTATCTTAGATTAGCCATCACAAATGTTGTCAAGTAAGTAATGTCATTTTTCTTGTATGGCCATGGTCTTGATGACACATGGACCTTGTTCATTGGCAAGGCTTAGCGCCAACAAACATGACTGGCTTTAACAGTGCCCATTTGCTTTCCTTTCTAGTCCCTTTGGATTGTAAAGTATTTCAAGATGACATGGTAATAGATGAACATGCCCCACTCCTCTGGCTCCTTCTGTGATGTTAAAGAAGTCACAACAGTGGAAAATTGATTTTTGTTTAGTACCTTTGGTCCTGTTTTGTAATGTTTTGAGGAGGCTATTGAAGCTGCAGACCATCCTCTACCTTCTGGTCAGTAACTTGTAGGACAGGCTGAAAACATACAAAGGGAAAATAGGAGTTGTGTATTTTCCTCTTGGAAAAGGAAATTGGTGCAGGGACAGATAATACAACCTCAGGTGGATTACCCCTGCTCCAGCATTGCGTTCTCTATTTTGACAGTAATTTTCTGTGGAGGACAGAATCTACAATGTTCCTGTTGTGCTTAGCACACTTGAGCTTTTCCAGGCACTCCAAAGGCACAATAAAATTTCAAACACAACTTGATTTATTTTTTAAATTGATCATGATTACTGTGTAGTTTCTGGTGTATCCTGAATACCTGAGACTGTGTTTGGCTGTTGGTCAGATTAGACAAAGATAAACTAATTATTTCAGGCTTCACAGGGTTTAAGAAAATTTGGTCTGTGGTTTCCCTTAACTGGACTTTACTTGATAGAGTATAAAAGCTGGAAAATGCCTCAAACTGTGCAGTAATTTTCCCTTTTTCCCACTAGATGGCCAATTGTGTTATGTCCAAGAACCTTTTGATGTCTTGAGATCTGTGAGGCCCTTAGTGAGAAGAATTCAGGTCAATCTGCCAAACTCAGATGCAAAAACTAGACACAAAATGTGCTATTTAGGCAGGATGCTTTCAGGCCATACCCTGTTGGGTCATATATTTTTTTATTCCTTCACTTGAGTTTCATAATTTCTCATTCCCACTCTGCTCTGCACTGGTGCAGCCTCACCTGGAGCACTGTGTGCAGTTCTGGGTGCCACACTATAAAGAAGATATTAAGATACTGGAGAGTGTCCAGAAGAGGCCTAAGAAGTTGGTGAAGGGTTTGGAGAGGAAGCCGTATGAGGAGTGGCTAAAGTCACTAAAGTGGCTAAAGTGGTTTGTTCAGCCTGGAGAAGAGGAGACTAAGAAGAGACCTCATTGCAGCTGCAGCTTCCTCACAAGGAGAGGAGGAAGGGCAGGCACTGGACTCTTCTCTTTGGTGACCAGTGACAGAACCCAAGGGAATGGCAGGAAGATGTGCCAGGGGAGGTTTAGGTTGGACATCAGGAAAAGGTTCTTCACCCAGAGGGTGGTGGAGCACTGGAACAGGCTCCCCAGGGAGGTGTCACGGCCCCAAGCCTGACAGTGTTCAAGAAGAGACTGGACAACACCCTCAGACACATGGTGTGAACTGTGGGGTTGTCATATGCAGGAACAGGAGTTGGACTCAATGATCCTTGTGGGTCCCTTCCAACTCAGGACATTCTATGGTTCATTCTATGATTCATTCTGTGATTCATTCCTAATAGAAATAATATTCAACAGTAAAAGCAAGGGACAACACATCTGTTAGAAGGTCAAGAACTATAATAAGTGGCAAGCCTTAAAACTATGTTTGAGACAAGAGAACAGTGTATAGGAATGTTTTCTTGTTTGCTTAGTTTCCTTCTTTTTTTCCTAAAAATGGCTTGGCGCCTGTTTATGCTACCTCTGAAAAACGTATTATTGTCTTATTTACATTAATTTTGAATGCTTGCTTGATCAGAAATCTGATCTCTCTCTAGTTTATATGCTCACTTCTCAATAAACCAAGTAAAACCCAGCTGCTATGCAGGCGAGAGTATGAGTCAGATCTTCTTTCCAAGGACTGTTCTTTTATAGATTGCTCTTGTGTCCTGTTTGTCTGGCAAGAATTTAGTTACCCTGAAGTAAAAACCAAACATCTAATATTTCACTTGGGGATGGAAAAATCTAAGAATTCTTACGGATTCCCAGAAACTGTTCTGGGAAATTATTTTAGGAAAAGCAATTGCTGTGCTTCTTATCCACCTGCTATTCTTAATATGTGCAGTACCAGATACTTGGTCATCTTGTATTATCTGAACTCTCTCATTGATTTGACTTCAGAACAGGTGCTGCTCATTTTTTTGCTGAGGTTAATTAAGTAGTCTGTTCATGCTCATCTTGGAGGCCTGTGTTTGTGCAGGGTGATTGGATTTGAGTTGAGGAGTCCCTTTCTGCTTGTAGCCAGATGTCAACAAATTCGAGTGCCTTCAAGGTGCATCTCAGGCGCTCGTGAGATTGCCAGAAGTAACGACTTGGGCTTTTTGCTCTAGAACTGCATTTTCGTGGTTCTTCTTCTAGGAAGATTGCAGTTTGGCCAAAAGGAATGATTCCTATTATCCTTCTCTGCAGCTTTGTATTTTTCCATGGTAGAAGACCCCCCAAAAAGTCAGTACTTAAGAGATATATATATATATATTACCCCACCCCCACCCTCCCAAGCAATCCTCTTCCTGCCTCACTGGACTTAGGAACTGCTGCTTTGCAGTCAGAAGCTCCAGGGTAGTGGTTTTCAAACATACTGCTGACTTGGCTGTACACCTAAATCTGTGGAAGGTATTGGAAAAAAAAAAAGGGGGGGGGCTACTCATGTAAAATGTTGACGAGTCTGCAAAAAGGCAGAAACTTTTATAGAAGCAGATCTTGCTGATTTTCATGGGGGTTACATTAACAAATTTAATGAGTGCTTTTGAAATATGTCCTGTAAAGAATCTCTTGTTAAATTATATAAAACAAGTGCCTGTCTCTGCAAAGACTTACTCCTGTGCCCAGTCTCTTGACAAGATTAATTTTAAGTCTAGAGAATCACAGGACTTGAAGTTTTTACTGATTTTTCCAAAAACTACTTTGCATATCTTTTTAATTGTATTGTTAGAGAACAGAATTGTTGTTCAAGTTAAATATTAATCCATGTAAAAGTGACATCTTGATTATTTTTTCTCATATTTGGAAAGGATTAGGCTGTGGGCGTTTGAATGTCTTTACTGCACACATGAAACTACATCGTAAAGTCTTAGTGCTCAAGTCTCCATCCTAATGTTACTGATTTTTGAAAAATGGAATTAATGATCTTGCTTCTGTCATTATAGAAAAATCCTTGGTAATTTTCAAGAGGGAAAAACCCAGTTATTCTCTACTGCAATTTAACTTACCCCTGAACTTTTTCCATTACAAAATACTGCAAAGAATGAAGAGCATACAGGAATTAACACCAAAACTAAACCCAAAAACCTACTACATGGTAGTTTAGAGTAAAAAATGTTCTTTTTATGTTTAAATGATACTGTTGTGTTGAATTAAATTCCCTATGATCTCTTAAATGTAGAGCAGTATTTCCACAAGCTATTTTTTCACTCAAATTATTACCATGTCCTTGAACACACCAGAAAATTGTCATTCAGATACAAATGGTCTGTTCCCATACCCAAAGTACCAATGTGTTTGCAGCAATGTTACAGCTGTGACAGTGTACTCCACACATGCAAAAGCAATTTAAAGGATTGAGAAGCAGGAGAAAAAAGATAATATATGTGAACATCTTTTTGGTTTAGGTTTCTTTATTGTATTTGCTACTGGACTCAGAGGAAACTTAATCTGTATTTTCTGTAATTAAGGTGTGATGCAAGCGATGGAATTTAAAACTTTATTTTCAGCCTGCAACACACTAGTAAGTCTAAGGAAAACCACCTTGGCTGTGATTGTTGGCATGTTTTTATACTTTACACAGAACTTTGCATTTCTTCTTTCAGAGGAAAGCTGTTTTCCTAGTACTTTTAATTGGAAAAGACCACTCTCATCAAGGTCTTTTCTCTGCTTGGCCTCCTTGAAGTGAAGAGCATATCCTGCTTGAGCAGATTTCAGGAATGTGCTCGGGGATGCTCAGATTTGCTCCTGCACGGTGTTGAATCTCACTCTGCTGCTGTTCCCCCATGGGTAGTTTGCATTTAGGATTTTCAAAAAGAAGGTGGTTAAAAGCACCAAAAAGCTAAGATGCTCTGACAGAAACAGTAAATTCAGGGAACTGGCCCAAAATTAGAAAGCTGAAAACCAGAACTGACCCCCCCCTCGTTGTCCATTTCAGAATAAGGGGTCAGAACTGGAAAAAACTGATGGAGTTGATAAAATTCCTCACAAAAACAACACCTGGTGTTCCCTTATCCATCTCTTCCACTTGATTCCTTCTATTAGTCTTCTGTCACCCCCTTCCTCCACACGCATGCTTCTGTCTGTATTTTCCATCAAACGTGGAAATGCCTCCTGCCTGCCAGAAAGACAAGATGGCTCAGTCGCCCTGCAGTCAATCAGACAGCTTGGCTTGCACAGGAGAGCCTGGCCAGCCGAGTCACATTTTGACCTCCTTCATCTGCTCATCTGAAAAGTTTTGGATCCACACAAACTCCTGATAGCATTCTGCTCCAGAGCCCTCCCCACAGCTCCAGGCTGGGAAAGGGTGCCGTGGTTTCGTTTTAACCCTGTGACACCTGGTATGGCTTGTTGAGAGGCCTGTGCACCCTCTTCTCACTTCTGAAAAAATATCTTTATTTGCTAAAACTTCCTGTTGCTGTCAGCCTGTTTTATCCTTGGAAGCCTTTTTGAAGTGACCTTTGTTTTGGAAGCAGCTAGTGTGTTTCCCTCTCATTAAATCCTTTCTCCTCCTACCTGAATCACTTTTGGCTGGTATTCCTGGCTAGGACCAGTCCTAAACCCAGCACAGCTGTAGGCACTTTCATTAGGGACAACTAAATATAAATGCCTTATGGATTTGGGGCTGTAGTGCGTTCTACATAGCTTTTAATCAGCGCTTTTTCTTAAAGCACAAGAAAATACGCTGTGCGTCTGCTGCTTCAGCACGCTGGGGAGAAGCAGCCTTTGCAGGTTCCTGGGGTTTCATGTCTGTGGGTCTGTGACATGGCGGAAACCTGCGTGAAATGTGTCTGGTGCTGACCCACTACCCGCTCTGCTTCTCCGGCTTCTGCCCAACCCTCACACAGGGTCCCTGTGCCACCATTGCTTTCCGAACCCCAACCCACTGCCATGGCAAATGGTGGTTTTCACGCCCCCACGCAAAGACCACTGGCTGTGCCAGGAGCGCGGCCTGCAGGGGCGCAGCAGCCGCCTCGTGACTGAGGTAACACGTGGCACAAGACCCCAGCCCCGCGTCCGTCTTCACAGGTTCGCGTAGGAAGCGAGGCGCTGGGTGGGACAGGGCATGCCTGGCCGCGTGGCTCATTTGAACGAGGGAGAAAGCTGGCTGTTAGGGTGGCGCTGATTTCTCTCAGGTGGGCAGCAGGTGGCACTGGCTCCTGGAGGGACCGGGCATCCCTGCGGTCGCTGAGAAGCTTGGCTGTGAGGTGAGGGGTGGTAGCAGTGCCCCCAGCCTGGAGAGTGGGCTGTTTCTGGGAATGAAGCCAGCACCCGCCTGCTACAGCTGTGCAGAATGTTCTGGAAGCGTTCTGAGGGGAGGGTGCCAGCGGCGTGGGGAGGGCAGGCAGGTGGCCATGCTATCGGGTGGCCCGGGGGCTCTGACCAGCCAGACTGTCTCAGTAAGAAAGCCGCAGCTGCTTGGGAACTGAGTGCACTTTGGGGTGTGCAGTGGGGGTAGGTGGGGTGCCTTCTCTCAGTTCATAGGTGTGGGGGCCCTGGGAGATTAAGTTCTGATCCCAGCTTTTTATTCTTAAGTAAGTCTAGCGGATTAGTATCCTTTGTGCAGCTTCTGGGAGTAGAGGTTTATTAGGCTGTGTTTGGGGAAAAGTGGGGGTCTAGCCCTGTTGCAAAAGTGTGGCCTACGATGTTTGGGAACAAAGGCCACTGAAAGGGCAGGAGGCTGTGTCTTGTTCTAAGAGATGGGAAGCACTTCTGTATCTTAGAGTCTGGTTAGTAAAGAAGGGGTTTATTTATTGTTTTGTTTGCACAACAGGTTAGCTCTGCCTGATATTGTGCAGTGGCTCTGCCTACATTAAGAGGCCTTAAATCTCTCTTTTTTTCTGCAATAGTTGCTTTTCTTTTTATTTGTACGTATGTGCTGTGCTTTTGGGTAGGTAAGGAAGGTTTGTGCTAGGGAACTTTCCCTCTAAACCAGCTCTTTAGACATTTCATTTTAATAACTGGATTTTTCTCTCATTATTTTCCAGTTTATAAATAATATCTGTGTAATAGCTCCAGGGAAGGGCTTTTAGCACTGTCCTATATGCTGTTGCTGTATCAGTTGTCTATTATGACTCTAACATGGCATGTAGTAATTCATAAATTGTGTTAACTCTAACAGATTTGTAAATCTCTACATGAAAAGCTGTGTATGAAATCTGTACTAGAGTGGCCTCTTGAGAAGGGAAAGTTTGCACTTGTTCATGGCTTTTTTTATGTTGTTTGGTATGAAAATTCTTGAGACATTATTTTTCTGCTGCAACTGTATCCCTTTATTCTGGTTGCTTAACTGGCGGTTTAATTAATGCATTAAATAGAGGTCAGGTAGCAGTGTATGTATGTGGAGTGGACTGATGTAGCTTACTTTCAAAGCAATATTTTGTTTCAAATGTTATCTGCTGCTGTGCTACAGTCGGAGATGTCTTTGGTCTCGATGTTTGAGATCACCTTGATGCTGCTCCAGTAGGTAAGGAGAACTCATCCATGTAAAATGACTTCAATTAATAATTAATTTTATGAGGTGATGCTTCTGTGAAAGCAAGTGATCCTAAGTCATTTACAACTACCCATGTCTAGTTACACTATGTGTAACGTTATTTGATGTTTGCTACTATAATGCAAGGGTTAAAAATAAACAATTGATGGGGAAGTATATCTTGTTTGTGCCACAACTTAGTTTGAAGGAGGATGAATAGCATTAAAAATGTGGGGGTTTTATTAAAAACAGAAAGAAAACAAAAAACCACAGACAAACCCCACAAAACCCCCAACAAACAACAAAACTTTTCAGTGGGAGGTAGAGCAGCACCAGTTCAAGATGGCTATTTTCTCCTAGGATGTTTCTTCCTGAGAGGGTAAGCTTTGCGTACTTTCAGTTGTTTAAAAAGTATTGTTTTCTAGCTGACACTGAAAGGAGCAAATGTTTGGGGTTTTTGTGTTTGGGTTTTTTGTATTGTTTCCTGCTTGTGTGGTGTAGCACAATAGAAAAAAAGAAATAAAAGTACTCGGTGTTTTTGAGTTAGGGCTGTCCTGGGGGATCTGCTGTGCAAAGTAAATGAAACAGGTAGATATCATGAAGAGTGTAACAAGCTCTTCAGCTAAAAAATGGGTGACAGTTGTGTATGTTTGTCCAAGAGTAGGCCATCAGGAATGCTTCTTTTAATATCTTAATATCTTCCAGGTCAGAAGTGGTTTAGAGTTAGGTAAGGGTCAGATTTTGTTAAGGGGCTGCGGTATTGTTTGTGTACTGACAGGGAAGCAAAATCACAGGGAATGAGACAGCAGTGCATTTTTATACTGAAGTTTAAAGAAAGGAAAGAATTACGACTCTATCAGTTAAGTGTCATTCATTCTGTCTCTCTCTGTTTTGACACATTCAATTCTAGTGACTAGTGGTAAAGAAGACAAGAGTGTTAGGGAGGTTCGAAGTAAAAATTTTAATGGGGGAAGAAGCAAGAGGAAAAAAAAACCCGCGTTGAAGACCATTTCTGGCAGGCAGTCGGGTTCCTGGTGCAGACAGATTGGCTGATGTTGATTGTTGACAGCTTCTCCAGCTTGCTAATTACAACTGTAAAAAATTCAGGTGAATGACAGTAACTTGAAATGTTAATTCTGCCTTTTTTTTAAATTTTGCAGCTGCAACTGTTAGTTGGCTATCGCCATAATTGATGGACACTGCCAGTTGCTTAGGCAGATGGAAATTAATACTTGTGTTACCATTAGAACTCACAATCACAGTCACGTTTTCATTAGTCTCCAGCACTGAATTAATGTGTACAAGATAGTGTGTATAGAAGGAGCAAACACAACTTCTGCCTGAAGACCAGCCAGCGGCACTCTGCTCATTGTGTATCTGCCCAGGGTCGTGCATCTCAAGAACGTGGTAAAAGATGGTGAGACTGGGTTAAGAAAGAGTTGTTAGTTCTGCATTCTTGTGAACACAATGGGTTGAAACACCCAAGAGCTGTGCAAGCACTTCTTAAGTTTTGTGATTTATTCCAGTCACCAGGCTGGCATTGGAGGGGTGGTATGGATGTGGGGAGGAGGTAGCTGTGCTCTGTGGCCCCCCTGCACAAACTGGGTTCAGACATGAGTAGTTTTCTAGTAGTATTGTCTTAAACCAGATCAATGCGGGAAGTCTTAAAATTAATAGCAGTAGCATGGGCTTTTCCGTTTATGCCAGGACCTCACTCCGCATTGTGTGAAAGGGGAAAGACTGGAGCAAGATAGAATTGTTGTGCCTGTTTGCATTGAAGGTATGTGTACCAGGGAAAAAAATAATAAATGCTTTTGGGCACAACAATAAACAAAGTATGGTCCTTAAGGCTGAGAGGTATGAACTCTGAATAAAGGAAACTTCCCTGCATTGGCAGTAATCGAGGTGGGCTTTTATGTACAGGCTGCTCCTGCACAGTGTTCTTCAATATGTGTAGTGGTTTCTCTGTATTTCACCTGGCCTTCTATTTCCACGAAATTTTAAGCCCATATATTTTTTGATCTTGTAAGCAGAGATTCCCTTGAGTTGTAGAGCCTGTATCAGAAAGCAGTAATGGAGTGTTGTTTGTTTGTTTGTTTGTATCTCCATTAAATAATTGACATGAGAAAAATACTCATTTTTTTCTTATGTTTAAATGAATTGAGACTAGACCTGGCAATTTTTGGCATGGTTATATGAAATAAGAAAAAAGCTCTTTGGCTTTGGAATTGTTTTAATGATACCATACAGCTCTTTCAGCTGGGATTGTGACTTTTTTTTTTTTTCCTAATGTTGAGGATGATAGCTGTTACAATACAGCTGCTGTTTGTGTTAGGCCTGTGCACTCCTAGAGTTCCATGGCAGTTTCTTCAGGAGACAATCTGATTTTACTTCTGGCTTTCATATCCAGACTTAGCAATGTCTCTGCTGAGTTACTTGAAGAAGCAACCTATTTAACTTCTTTCAACCTCCAGACCTTCAGTGTTTTCAAGTATTCTGTTTTTCCTATTCCAGTTAAGGCTTTTTTATTAAAAGACCCCGAAAAATGTTACCTGGTGGTGGCTCAGTTTATCACTCCGAACACTTAGTCCTTTCTGAGAGATTAAGTCTCCCTGGGATAAAACCAGTTGGTGCATGTGAAGAGCTCCTCATTTACAGTGAGGGAGCACCACAGAAGTGTTAATCAAAAAGTTGCTGAAATGTTGTCTACTTTTTGACTAGAAAAGTTCATAAATTCTGAACCCTCTGAAGCTTGCTTTGTTTTAACAGTTTGCAGAACGCACTCCTGCAAGCTGGTGAGGAAAATCCTTCTTTCCTTGGTGTTCAGAGATTGCAGCCAAGTGGGACTCTTCTCTGGAGGCATTCATGAGCTGTTTTTAGAGGTAGGCCGACAAAACCGACAGCAGCTCAGCTCTAGGTGCAAATGCATCCTCTGCTTCTGTGTCGGGGAGGTCACACACACACAGTTCTCTCCTCTCCATCTCTCCTTCTCCTAATTCTCCTGTGGGCAATTGGTGCCTCATTTTAAGACTCACAAGGTTTTACTGGTAATTCTGACCTCAGAGCTCAAGTGTAAGCAAATGCGCAGGAGCTCTTCACTGTCCTGGTTAGCAAAGCCTTGATGTAAATGCAGTTGTGCACTTGTATGCAGCACAGGAGATGTTTGTATGCCAAAGTTAAATTCGTATTGCCTACTGCTATGCCAATTACTGGATATTAATGGCAGGATAGCGTGCATATGCCTAAACTGGGAAGCAGAAGGTTAATAGACGAACAGCACCAGAAGATCCCATTTATCAGTTTCTATTTATCTCTCCTTGGGAGGTGGCAGGTTTACAGTAAATACCTTCTGTCCTCCTAATTTCCTAATGATGGGGATAATGATGGAGAATGGTGAAGTCATTAACTGGGACAGCCTCTGTGCATCACTCTGTCAACCGCATTTCTCCAAGACCTGCAATGAAAAGTGATGGGCTCCAGCTGCTCACCAGATTCTCTTCCCTTCCCCCCTCCCCATTCTCAACCCCAGTTGCAGGCTTAGCAATTAAAAAGAGGGGAAAAAACCCCACAAACCCAAAGACAAAAGCTATTCCCTTCGCCTTCCACTGCAATAGTAGCCCATTCTATGCTGCACTTTCTTCAAGGGGGGGGAGGTACCAATTCGATCCTATTTCAGTGCTCTTGGTTAAGTGCAGTGTTATTCCTGGGCCTTAGCAGTGTCATTCATGCAAGGTGTGCTGTACTGGAGGGGGAATGGTTAACTGAAATGAGCAGAGCGTAGAGGGTTGGGCTTCTGAGATGGAGATGTTGGGTTTTCTTTGTGCTGTCTTCTGCTCTTGCCTTCTGCTGAGGAAGTTGTTAAACATCTGTAAAAATGTCTAGCAGTTCTCTGTATCTGAAACCTTTTGCTGAAGTCCTGGTGTGTTTTGATAGTTTAGAAATGGATGGGCAAACAGTTCTCATTTGCATGGTACATAGGGGCGGAACTGCAGAGGGAGTCTAGTAGCCAGGCTCTGTTTCTAGATAGCACTACTTGAAGGTGTAAGTTCCACAAAAGAGAAATATGTCTCTGAAACATGAACCAAAGTTCACGTAAAACATTATGTAAGTTAATAGTAGCTTTGAAAAGCAGCTGCTTCTTTTTCCCTAGGACATTTCTTTGTAGCTGACTTCAGAGGTTTTGCATTTGGACAATGACTGACTTGATGACTGGTTTCAGAGAGTTAAGAGTGGTTGACCATTTGTAACAGCCAGGTATTCATCCAGTGAGTGCCTATGGTTTATTGCCAGCCCTATTTGAAGCATTGCATTTCTCTTCATGGAAGGTGGAAAAAACCCACCCTACTACAGGGGCACCTGGGGGTTTTCATTACCATGAAGGCTAAAAATCTTACATGTACTTTGTCATATGCTTACAGTTTTCTGATCAATCTGAGTCTGTGTGCAAGTGCCTTCCAAAGCTGCATAGCTATTTTTGAGTAATGTAACAGTTCTTCAGTGAGATTTTTTTTAATTGTTCCAATTCATGAATTGAAGCAGTAACTTTACCTGTAGCAAAGATAGTCACTTGCTGTGGCCTAGAGTATAGTGTAATATGGCAGAACTGTCCAGACCTTCGGTGCATCATGCTTTTTACTCTTGACTGTCAGTGATTTGCAGTAACTGAGAGTTGGGCCTTCTGCCTTGAAATGTTTTATTATAAAAAGAAGCTTGCCTGAAGTGAAGTTTTCTTATGTGTTTGCCATGTGTTGGGCTCATAAAAGAACTCTTGAGCTGTGGGAGCTTTGTATTAGAAGGGTTCATTAACTTTCAAATGTTTCAATTGAGAAGTATCAGAGCACTCAGCTGTAGACCAAGGTGGCCAGCTCAGCCAAGAATGTCCCCTGACAGTCAGGTACAGATGTGATTACTAGTCAGAGTGCTGTAAGAAACCTAATAGTGTCCTACAAAATGTCATACTTGAGCTGGAGAGGCTTAAACCAAATAGCCCAGAGAGACTGTAAATCATTTTTGTTAGGCTTTAACAGATAGGAAGATAAAGGAGCCTTTAACTTGTAGGTATGTCAGGCATTTGGTCTGCAAGGTTGTAGTACATGTGGGTCTCACCTTTGTGACTCACCATGTTCATTTAGCTGTCCCAGAAAATGTGACAGAAGGAAGGAAAACATAGTTGTAGTGAGAGAAAGGACTCTGGTATTGGCCTAATTCTGTACAGATGATTAACTGAGTTCTGAAGTGCCCGAGACCAGGATAGGCCATCATGCTACAAAAGGGTGTTTTTCTGACTATCTCTGTAAATGTGGTATCTGAGTGGAGAGACAGGTTAAGAATGAAAGGAAGTGGAACAGTTGTCTTGTTTGGGAGATGTGGTGTTAGTTACTGCGTTAGACAAGGTGGAGAGTAAACATTCCCTGAACATTTCCTTTCCCCGTATTTTCAAATCTTAGATACTGCGCTTGGCCATAGGGGCCCACAGAGATTTTTGTATTGCTCCAGACTGGTCTGGTAGCTGCATGTCAGGGAATCTTCTCCCAAGGGCTCTGACTTCGGTTAACCACCTTCTGTATCTCTTGGCTAATAACTTTATTTTGTATATTCAGATGATCATAAATGTTTAGGCAAGTGAAAATGGAGTTTGATTTCATGTATAATAAGGCAGGTCACTCAGCTTGGCTCATTAGTATTGCACTGTGCCCAAGGATTGATGTTTGACTAAAGTCTGTTATTGAGCCTCGATTTAGACATGTGAGGAGGTGCCAGTTCACTGGGATTGCAGCCATCCCTGGAACAAACTGTGGGGGCTTCTTTGTGGTTTTGCAACGTTTTTTCTCTTACTGGGTTGCTTTTCCATTACCTGGCCTCGCCTAGGTTCTCCTGAAGACAAGGTAACTAGTGCTTACAAGTGAGGCAAAGCTTTGGATTTCAGCCTTGCTATGTTACCTTGGTTCCCATAAGACAAGGGGTGTCAAACTCATTTTCACCGGCGGCCACATCAGCCTTGCCCCCCTTCAAAGGGCCGAATGTCATTTTGGGACTGTAAAAATGTAGCTATTCCTAGTGAAAATGAATTTGACACCCCTGCCATAAGAGTTCTTAGCTGAAATTTACATTATGCCTAGTTGTTAATGTCTTAACTTCCTCTGGTCTGACTATTCAGTGTCCTGTGATACAAATACAGCAGTCCTGGGCTAGGCTCAACAGCATCAGCTGTTTATGTGGCTAGTCTCTCGGATTTGACACCTCAAGCATGACACAAATCAGGCTAAACAGAACATGCAATATTAAACATCTGTTGACTTCTAAATAAGGAAAATCATATTAGTCACTTTGTAAGCAATCTGTATGATAATTTCAGGAAAACATGAGGTGGCTGTTCTCTCAGTGGAAGAAGTAGCAGATATATCTTTTTACACAAATTAACTAACGGTTGGAAAGACTTACAAACCTAGCATGGGAGGAAGTTTTACTTCTCTGAGGTATGTTTGGAGAAAATAAAGGCAAGACTAATTGTCCACCACTGCGGAAATATGTTTGGGTAGGACAATATCTACAGCGCCAAATTTTGGGGAAGATGGATCCTGTTACAGATAATGCTGGTCAAGTGAAAGAAATGTCACTGGAGCATTGTAACCTCTATTGAAAAACCATTTTTTCAATTATGTGTAACATATAGCAGTTGATGACTTAAAAAATTATCCTAGCTGACAGCATGAAGGCAGCAAAATCTTATATTGAAGTCCATTTTTAGAGCTGTAGACTGTACATATTAACCCTCTGACTATAGATGGTTTACAGAAAACAAGAGTGGCTGTTCACAGTGAGCATTTAGCTCTTGTTTCAACTTGTCTAACTACTTCTATTCTAGAACTAACTATTACAGTCACAGCTTCAGAAGTCAAGTGTAGTGGTGCATATCTGCAGAACATTACAGATGAATCTAATGCTTTACATTGATTTCAATGGACCTGGCTTCCAGAAGCTTTGTCAAAAAGGAAGGTATTAAATCTGTTTTCCTTGAGTAACTAAATTCTTAATGTCTTTGCTGGGTGAGGCATTCAAGTTTGGGTTCTGTAGAATGTATGTCCTCTAAATGGTAATGCTTACTGGATCTGTTCTGCTCAAGTGTGGGAGAATTTGTTGCTGGCTTTGGAGAAATGAGAATTTAATGTAGGCCCTTCTTTCCTTCTGTCGTGGTTTGATTGTCGGGTGACAATAAAACTGTGGCAGGTGTATTGTTAACCTCCTCTCCTCTGCCTTTCCCCTTTCAGCTCCTCCCTCTCCCCCCTTCCCACTAAGGACAGGCGATTGGGAGGGAAACAAGGACAGAGAGAAGAGAGTTGGAAAAAATTAAAAATGTTTTACTAATGCTACCAATAAAAATAGAGAAAATAATACAAAATATACAAAACCAATCTTGAAAGTCCCGGCAACTGCTCCAGCAGATGTAGGGCCGGCACCCGAAGTCCTGGACTGGACTCTGCAGCCAACCGGAACTGGATTCAGTCTGTCACTAGGCCTCAGTTCGCAGGGACAACTCGCAAGGTCCTCTCCCAATGTCGGCCATAAGGAAAAGGGATGAGATCCTCGTGATCCCCCACTTTTATATGAAGTATGACGTGAATGGGATGGAATACTTTAGTTGGTCAATTTTCAGTTCACCTCCTGCTTGCACCTCTTGCGGGATGCATCATTATCAATGACCTTGCATTCCATTGCTACGTCTACCAAAACATGTACCTAACTTTCAGGAAAACTGCAGTTAGTAAGAAGACTTTAGCTGACAGGGAAATTCACTAAGAGAGAAACCTTTTTTTAACAAAACCAGGACACCTTCCCTGCCTCTGGCTCTGAAGTGCAGGCGCACTGCACCTTTTGGAGATCTCAGCGCTTCCAGTTGCAGGAGTAGTTGAAGTGTAGAAGTAAAGCAGAATGTAATGTCAGCATGCGAAAAGTTAAGGTGTGAACCAAGTTTATACAGAGAGATTAATGCTCCATATCATAGAAGTGTGTGCAGATTTGGTTTTTTAACAGTATTTCCCCCCTTCCAGAACAGTCTCAATGCTGAACCTGTTTTACTATTGTGTTGGTTAAGTAGTCTACTGAGAATATATGTTCGAGTGTTTGGAATAGAATGACTGCAAATGCTTTAGGATGTTTAGGTGGATGTCAGGTCAGTGTCTCTCCAGCCCAAATGTAAACCAGAGGAAATAAGTCTTGTTCATGTGATCTTAATGCTTTTTTTAACTGAAGTATAAAACCTGGGTAAGCTATGTTGTACCATCCCACCAAAAGCATTATGGAGTTTGTGAATGCATAGTGTCAACTACCTCACAGTATTAAGAGTGCTTGTGTGAAGCTTGTAACAGTAGGGAGCTTGTAAGGCTTGTTTCTTTGTAAAGGAGTGTGTTAGTACTGTAGACAGAGGAGCCAGCTGGAGCAAGCAGCTTTGTCAGTAGCATTCAACAGTGAAAGTGTATGGCACAAAGTACTCTCAAGTGCTTGCTTCATTGATTGTATTACCTTGTGGACAGCTCTGGACTGTGGTTATGCTTTATGTGCTTTATTTGGATAAATACACACCCTCCATGTACCCCCCGCCTCAACCCTGAAGGAAACCACCACAAAACACAAAAAACAGGCCCTAAAATACTGTCCTGAGGTCATAGGCCAACAAGAAGAAGAGCACCTTAAATTGGATCTTTCAGCACGGCAGTTGACACACTGTTCCTCAGTGCAGTTCAGGAGAGAACAGTTGACACTGGAGCATGGACACAAACTGAGCTCTGTGTTCTGCTAAATGCAAGTAACGGAATGTGTCTGGGCTGTGTATTAGCAGGTGCACACAAATTGGTGACAGCCTTGAGAGCGGAACCCTTCCGTGTCCTAAGATGCCATTTTGTTTGAACAATGTTGCTGCTGTTTGGCTAAGTTTTTAGTGAATTATAGAATCCATAAAAATTCTGTAGAGGGTTTGAACCCATGGACTGCTACAAAGGATTCAGCTCTTTTAGGGAAAGGTAACACTGCAGACTGTCTATCCTGTATTAATTTCCAGATATAGTAGTTGGAAGGAATAGTCCCCTGATGTGCAAAATACTACTACTGCGAATGTAAGATCATAGCTATTTTAAGAAGAGGCAGCCTAGGCATCCAGTATATATCACTGACTGTCTTAGCTCAAAAGGAATGCTGAGGGTTGAGTAAGCAGCTATCGTGGTTGTATTGCTAGCTCAAGTTAAACCACGACAATGACATACAGATCTTGAAGCCAGAAGTTGTGGTCACAGTGTTCAATAGACTGTACATACAGCTTTTTCACGGTTAATGGCTGTAAAAAACTGGCAGCACCATGGTGTGGAGTTATGCCTGCTTATTTTGAGTTTTCTGTCTTATGCATATAATGTAATGCATGTTCACATATTTGATCAGCTGCAGTTGTTGCGGCTGGCTACACAGGCTAAATTTAAGGTAAATATTTCTGTCACTTCTGCTGTTCTGGCCACTATGCTTAATCAAAGAGTTGGAAGGAAAGCTCTCATTAGAGAGGCTTTCTTTCAGTCTTACAAAAGCCTGCATTTGGCTAATTCTCTAAAGCCTTTAGAGAGCTCTTGCTTCTGGTTAGGGTTGGTCTATTCGACCCAATCTATGCCTGAGGCAGAAGGAAGAGAGAGCTGAAAAGACTTAAAATAAATGATGTCTGAGTAAATGTGATGACTGTAGATGAGCACGATTTTGTTCCATGAGGCTGCTGCTCTGAGACTAAAGAGTTTCCCTGCTCTAGCAGCAAACTGCTGGTGTATACTGTGACAGAAGAGATCGTTGCAAACTTCTAGGTGAAGGTGAGAGTCTATAGGGAGCAAATTGATGTTTTTCTGTTGTTGTTACTGCTTGCATGTATACTAGTCAGAGTCCAGGCCCCGTGGAAGACATGAGTGCCAGGCAAGCTGCACTGCAGAACATGCAGTCTGAATGGAGGAAGCAGGTAAATGCTGGGGACAAAGATGTAAGGGGAGGCAGAGGGGCATCCCTGGCAGAGGCAGAGCGAACAGCTCTCTTATTCAGCTATTACATGGGTCTCAACTGAAAAGAGCAGTGTGGAAAAGCTAGTGTTTAACTCAAAAGGGAGCACAGAAGAAGTTTTCTTCTCTTGGAAGAAGCTATCAGTATTTCATCTGTAGTGTTTGATGCTCTTGAGGCTCTGGAGCAATGTAGCCTAGTCCATTTTGTGTGTTTTCTAGACTCTTGATTTTTAATATTATTTTTGTGTGTAGTACACAGTCTGTGTGCCTAGAAGTTGCCACTTGGGAATGTGTGAGCAAGTGACATTATTCCAAGTGGTTGGTTCTGAATAACATCACTACAGTTGATGGTATTAATTGTTGGTGACTCAAGAAGGAAGTTGTGTGATGGAGGAGATAAAATAGAGCACTTGCTCTTTCAGGGTATAGGAGCCCTTTCTTCCTCGTGTGGTCAGTTACTTGAATAAATTATATCTGAACAGGGTTACTTCTGTTTTGGGTGAGGGGCAGTAGTCTTAATGACAAGTCAAAGGTTGAAAACTCCAAGACTAACCCTCATAACTTCTCAGGCTGATCACCGTATAAGATGGGTTTGTTATGTGTAAGGTGGGTACTTATTCTCACTGAACCCTTTCAAATGTTGTTAAGTAGTTCACTTTGCAGGATGCAATTACTATTGCTTAATAAAAACAGGCATGTTAAGAATCCAGATGGTGTAATGTTGTATTACATGTGCTAGGAAAAACAGCAGTGGAAAAGGTAGAGCTGACAAACTTGTCTTGGACGACAATGCATTGTAGGTGGGTGTGAATTGCATATGCTTCTAGGTGGTGAAGGTGCAGAAGGACAGGAACCTCAAGGTAATGTGTTCACCTGATGCTTCTGAAAGCAAATCTCTATCCCAAGTGATGGGTTAAGAGCAGATGTTTCAAGCTGTGTAGTTGCCTCCTTGTCCAGGTTTTGTTAAAAACAGGTTTCTCTTTTAGTGAATTTCCCTGTCAGCTAAAGTCTTCTTACTAACTGCAGTTTTCCTGAAAGTTAGGTACATGTTTTGGTAGACGTAGCAATGGAATGCAAGGTCATTGATAATGATGCATCCCGCAAGAGGTGCAAGCAGGAGGTGAACTGAAAATTGACCAACTAAAGTATTCCATCCCATTCACGTCATACTTCATATAAAAGTGGGGGATCACGAGGATCTCATCCCTTTTCCTTATGGCCGACATTGGGAGAGGACCTTGCGAGTTGTCCCTGCGAACTGAGGCCTAGCGACAGACTGAATCCAGTTCCGGTTGGCTGCAGAGTCCAGTCCAGGACTTCGGGTGCCGGCCCTACATCTGCTGGAGCAGTTGCCGGGACTTTCAAGATTGGTTTTGTATATTTTGTATTATTCTCTATTTTTATTAGTAGCATTAGTAAAACATTTTTAATTTTTTCCAACTCTCTTCTCTCTGTCCTTGTTTCCCTCCCAGTCGCCTGTCCTTAGTGGGAAGGGGGGAGAGGGAGGGGCTGAAGGGGAAAGAGCCGGGGGAGGAGGTTGACAATACATCTGCCATGGTTTTATTGTCACCTCGCAATCAAACCATGACACTCCTGCAGCTTTTGAATAATTCTATTGCAAAGGGCTAAGCTGTGCTGAAGGAGAACTGGAGTTAACAGCTACTCGTAGTTGCAATGCATTCGTCCTGGTGCCTGGGCACCAAGGCTTGGTGCAGGCTGAGGAGTTTCTAGAACTGGAAGCTGTGTCTTTTATAGTGATGTTGCAGGCTCCTCATTTGCTCTGGAAAAGAAGCTGTATCGGTGAAAAAGTGCCAAGAATTATTTAAGAAGCTGTGCGTAGAAGAGATGTAATGAATGCAGGTCACTTACTGAGAGTGAAAATGGAATCCAAATGGAGATGAAGGGAAAAGGGGAAGGGCCAATGGGAACTGTACAGCATTCCTAGTTGGTCAGGCTTTGTCAGACATGTCTTGGTAGGTTTGTGCTGTCAGGAGTCAGTGTGGAGGTGGAGAGGTGGGGAAAGGAGACACAATATAAGGTAATGTACATGATCTCACCCAGGGGACATGTTTAATTTAAGTTTCTTTGTTAACAGTTTCATAGTGCATTAGTAGCTGACCTTGCAATGAAGATTTTTAAGTACCTTCCCCCTCTCCTTTTTCTTTACTTTTTGCTTTTTATCTTCTTGCAGAGAGATGAAGATGCTCAACACTAGAGTCCTCCTGTAGGAACTGAATTCTTAAAAGACACACCATTGCTCTATGAAGAGAGGTGCAGGAAGTTACGAGGATACGAATGGGAAGGAGAATTGTCAGGAATAGTTTTAGGGCTGATGAAAGCAGGATGGGATGAAGGGATAGTCTCCTGTTGTTGTCCTGTGCTTATTGTTTCAGTAGACCATGTACAGCACCAGACTGATGCGTCTGAGTCCTTGGAGCCTATAGTCCTGGGAGCTATATGCATTAAGAAATTGCTTCTGCTCAGATATGATAATGTACAGAAAGAAACGAACTTATCACTATTCTGTTACACATTCAGGAGGGCTACAGGCAGGCTCGCTCTGATTAACAAGAGGGCATTCCCCACTTAAAAGCAAGTAGCAGGAAGGGAACTGTAACTCAGATTTCTCTGTGCTCTATGTGGAGCTCTAAATGCAGCAATGAAGGGAAGGATAGCTTTCTTCTGTATCCCATGATCATGTTGTGACTACTTTGGCTTAGACGCATGTCTACTACCAGCAGTTTTGCGTGAGATGCTCCCAATGGTGGGACCTGAGGCTCTGCAGAAGAAGTTAACAGAAGTGTTATAGAAAATGAATTAAATCATTCATGAACTGTAGGCCACCAGCAAAGGAGGAGACTTATTTACAGCTCTTCTGAGGCACAAGCCAAATCCTCACCAAACTACATATTATTTGGTGTTGTTTGTGAGCACAGCACTGGAGGCCTTGTCAGAAAGATTCCCAGTGATGCCTTAAATCACAACATGTAACTTAAACACTGTGAGGATGACAGAAGCATAGGTGAGGAGCTCAGAATTCCTGTGGGAAGGTGCAGTTGGGAACAATGTGGGATAATTGCCTTAGTAATGTTTTGTCACAATCTTCCCATGTCGCAGTGGGTTCTAATCGTGTGACAGAACTGTGTCTAAGAATGAGGGTTTCTTTGTCATATGTCTGCTGTCTCCCTTTAATGTATTGAGGGGACAGGGACCTCTGTTTTGATGGCAGAGAATCCTTAAGACAAGCTGTCTGTGTTGATATGTACAGATGACTTTATGTGCTAGAGATGGAAGGTGTGGCTGAGCAGTGAGAGGCAGCTGTTGAGGTCTCCTGGGAGCAAAGCCGAGGTTTGCTGATAGATTTGAGTGATGGCTTGTCAGATACAAGGGGAGTCCGGACAAGTGTCTGGAACGGAAACCCCTTGGGAGTTGTTAAACACAGAAGAGCCATCCTGAGCTCAAGAAATCCCAGAGCTGCAAATTGTTCGGGACCGGGAGCATGTTCTGAATGAGTGTCCCTGTGTGTCTGCTTTATTCTTGTACCTTTTCCAAGGTGTCCCTTTCTGGCATTATGGGACAGATGGTTCTTTGGTGTGAGCCACAGAAGATGTTCTTCTGAAAAAAACTACTGCTGAAATGATAAAAGACAAAGAATTCTGAATGCTTACAACAGTACGTCTGTGGCTTCTTACCAGCTTAGGTAAATTTTACTGACTTACTGGTTGTCAAAAGAAAGTGGAGAAGGCTCTGGTCCATTTGGGTTGTGGAGAAGGGGGCAGCTGAGTTTATCGTCCTGGGCCAATAGCAGTAGTAAGTTGTGGTAGACTCTGCAAGACAGAGTGGGATACTTGAGTTAGTTGATGACTCCTTGAGTACACACAAGTTCATAAAGAGATCAGAGCAAATGATGAATGAAATTTGTCATGTTCTGACCACATAAATGACTCTGACAGGCTTGATTCAAGCCCTTGTTCTTACAGTCTGGTTATGACTTTGTCCCCAGCTTTGCAGTGATCTGACATTGCTCACCTTTCTGCTGGAGGAGTTAGCTAAATGGTACTATGGCTTGTTCCCTGAGGTACTTAACTGTTACTTCTTAATGGCTGTGTTGTGAGTCACGTGCTAGTATGCAGAGTCTTTCTTACGTTGTCTCTAGCCTTGCTGAAGATTGGGTCCTGCTCTACTTTGATTGACAGTGGTGTACTTTTGTGAAAGAGGCAAAGATGTGTGTGACCTTTAAGTCAGTAGAACACTGTTGTTGCTCAGGGTCTTGTACTTGCTGAGGCAACAGTTGTGGTGTCGGTATATCATAATTCATTATGTGTGATCTTGAATCAAAATAAGTATAAATATACAGCAAGGGGTATACCCTCAAAAGCAATGTACATCATGAACATGCTGTTCAGGCCTCGTGTGGCTGGAAAAAGGGTAGCAGAGGGCACAGTGGTCATATATGGGAGAGGAAAAATGAAAGGGGGCTTTTCATCACATAACCGTTTTATCTTAAGGCTTCTTCTGAAGTGGTGGAACTCTAATGCATTGTTAATGACAGCCTGTGGCTTCACGGGACTGACTGCAATGTGCTAATATCGGGAATGTAGGCGGCAAAATGATCTCTCTGATCAGTAGAGAAAGGAGAGTTGACTCAGTTTTAAGACAAGAATGTTGCTGTTTTACTGTCAAATTTTACTTTTTTGTGGAAACGACAAAGCAAAACTAGAAGCCCATATTTACTCTCAAATGACCTGCTGTTTCTTTCTCCTACGATACACTATTTGTAGCCCACTAACTACAGAGGGGTAGGTGTGGGCAGGTATATCCAGAGTCCTACGCTGTATTATACATAATGTAGTTCCTGCATGGATTGTATGCGTCTAATGGCTGTGGCTTTGCATTTTCTTTTTTGCCTGAATGCTTATTTGTCTGGTCTGACAGACCCTTGAAATCACTGAGGAGAACACTGCATTAATTGCTGTCTGTGAGGGAAGAGGCAATGGATATTCCTGGGTTGATCTAGATACAGCTGCTGTTGTTAGTTTTCATAGTTTTTTAATGTCTCTCTGAGACTGTTTTGTACCTGGGTTAGGACTTACTCTATCTTTTGTTCGTGAAACCTTGTGCGCACCCCACCCCCATGATGCTGTCAAAACAGCAAAACACTCTGTGATGACTTTTGTATCATGCAGCCAACAGAAAGGAAAATAGTATCTTAAGTGACAGGCATTAAATCTAGTAACAAAGGAGACATTCATCATGTATGTGAAGTCATGTTTTTCTGTCATCTGAGACTGTGAAGAGGTGCTCATGGTAAAGCTTCCTTAAAATATGTTTAGTCTTCCTAAGGTTGGTTGGGATTTTTTTCAGCTGAAGTTCTCTGTTAGAAAGGTATACTGGGCTTTAAGATGTTGTTAAGAGCAATCAACTAATGCTAAAACTTATTTTTTGGCATCTGAGTGTGTGCTTATATAAATAACCATATATACTGAAAGTGAGGGTAAGCATAAAATTCTGAAAAGATTAAAGAGTAAACTGACCAAGACTATACTAGTGAAATGACAAAAAATTGGTCGGTGTTTTCCTTTGGATATTTTTTAAACTACTATTTTAATTTACAGGACTGTTGTAGTGTGTACGTAAGGAAATGAACTCTTAGTCCAAGACAGAAGAGAGAATTATTGGTAAAAGAGATTTTTAGTGTGGAAAAATACTTCGGAAGCTCTAGTATTTCCTAGATGCCCAAAATGTGAGATTCAAGGTAGGAATTAAGGTCTTGTTCTATGTCAAGATATGAAGTTATTTTTCTGTAGGAGAGTATTCAAGCCTCCTACATCTGAAAGTTATTTAGATTGGGATGAAAAGGTGAGGGTCAAACTGTGAGCTGTAGCTGAATATGCCTGAGTGCACATCAGTTTCTGTGCATCTCGCAGGGAGGTGCAACTTCACATTAGCAGAAGGTTCTGACCTCGCCTGTCCTTAGACTTCATGTGGGTTCTTTGGTGAGGTAAAGCAACCAGATTGGAGCAGAGTCTGCTGTTGGTCATGAATTTCCAACTCAGTGCATTTGTCTTCATAGCTCTGCACAGCTAATTTTGAAATCACCCTGTTATGCGTCCTCATAAATTAAACTACTGCTAAGGTCAAAGGGCAGGAGCTCATGTGTAAATCAGCTTTCCTCAAATTCTTGTTACGTATTGGACCTTTGAGATCAGCTCTAACAAGCATAGTGCAAACAATGATTTAGTTTGTTGGATGCCATTGGGAAATTAAATGTCTTCTAAGTTCTTGTCACTTAAAATTTGCAGTGACATTTACTGCATTTGACGAAATGTAGAAAAAAGAGGTTCCAATTAACCAGGACATCAAACACTGCAGATAGTGCAGTTTATTTTGGAGGCATAACATTCAGAAAGGTCAGTCTTTCAGTCAGCTAACCTCTGCCATTTGTAGCATTCACTGTGGCTAATGAGCACTTGGCTCAGTTACATGCAGAGTGCTTTATGGGTGGAAAAAAAATCCTGATGTGATTGTGTAGTTAATGTACATGTGGTGAAACTAGCTTTGTCTTATAGATGCACACTAGGGAAGCATTATATGAAAACTCTTCTGTAACAACTTTTCTGTAACTTACTAGAAAAAGAGAACTGCTGTTACTGCCCTAGGAGCTGAACATTCAGAAGCCTGGCATGTTCTAGTGGGAAAAAATACGGGAGAAGCGACTAGATCATTTAAGTTCTTTCAGAGGAATAGCGATCTTGACCTTTTGAAGTAGTAACCCATGGCTGAAGAAATCTAGGCATCTGGGCATAGGCTTTCTAGGTCTTATTGAGAGTTAGTAGTTTGATTTCTCAACAGTTCTATTTAATGTCACATAAAATCAGAATGTCAGGACTTAGCCTGCAATTTGTGTGCTTAGGTTTTAATATTGCAAGGATTTACTCATGCTTATTTTACTCTTCCATGTGGTGGCTTTTACAGAGACTGCAGAACAGAGGGGTCAGAGTTTGCCACTGTAAAAACCTGTGTAAATTAATCTGGGAATACTGCTTTTTAAATATGAGGTACAAGAGTTGTATAGGCCCTAATACTCACTGAAACACCAGTGCTTGTTCTCCCCATTGCAGCAATGTAAGATGTAGTGATGTAAAACATGGGTTATCTCATCACATTAGGGATATCTAGCCAGTAGATGATGCTCAAAATGCTTGCTACTTGTCATATATGTTTGAAAAACTTTGAGAAGAATATTCCACAAGTGTAATACTGTATTAAGGCTCTACTAGCAGCTATATGCAGGAAAGATGTGTGATTAAAAAAAAAAAAAGAAATTGCACTGAGGTTTGGATGTGCTATTTGGAATTTAACTCCTGTAAATAACATCAACAACAGAAAGGGATGAATCAAATGTTAAAAACCAGGAGAAGCTGCACCTCCTTCCCTGAAATCAGCTATTGACAAAGGCAAAAATTCTTCCTATCTTGGTGTTTCTGCTTAGGCTTGTTAAACACACAGAACCTTATGTAACAGGATGATTGTTTTAAATTGTAGCATGGCAGTAGTTTCTTATAAAAGGCAAGTGGAAATCCACTGCTGGATCTCGCATCATATACTTGATGTTGGCAAAAGGGAAGGTGGTGAAGTCTTCCGATAGACTGATATTCTTCAGTTACCTTAAATATTGGTGTTGATCAGTTCCAAATAACTTACTACTTCTGTCAAAATTAACGACAGCTTCTCATACTTTAAGTTAGTTTATTTCAGCATTGGTACTCGAGTATACCATCACTATACTCTCTGACATTAGGGCAGAGCTTCCATAAGATGCTGGTTTTATACCAAATTCGCCTTCAGGAAATGCTGATCATATTAAACTGGCCAATTACTTTCTGTTTCTGCTCGTAGCTTTAGGTGTTTTTACCCATGCATTACAAAATATATATATTTTTTCTTCTATGTCCCAACAAACAAAACAATGTTTTTACCTTGTTTTACAAATGTTTCTTAATTTACTCTATGCCAGTTCTGTTCTTCTGTTTTAAATGAAACACAACAGGGCAGTGATGGCTGGTAGACTCCAGTCTGCATATTTAAATGCCTCTGTTCTTGGAGGAGTATTTGGGAATGCTAATTTGAAGGCAAATGAAAAATAATTCAGTATGCTGCTTGGATCTTTCTAAACTTTATTGTTTTAAGATATCAAGATGAACATCTTATTTCCTACCTGTTGTTTCTTCTTAACAATGTATTTGTTCTCCTTCTTTGAACTTAGCTCCCCTTATCAACAGTTTCAGAGGGGTATCTAGTACCTGAAAGTCAGGTAATTGTGATTATACTATGCTGCAAGCTATGCATCTTCTGGTTAACAGGATTTTTATTATATGTTACCTGCTTTCTGTTGGGTTCTGTGTGATTCAATGGGAAGCTGGGATTGTGGGAGAAAGGAAGGAACAATGAGAATAAGGGGATTGGGAGAAAGCTTGGAGTATTTGACGTTGGTAGGAGTTGTGTCACTGACCAGAGTAAGAATAAAATGCTTGCCTTTAGTCTGTGGGAGGAAATGAGAACAAGAACTAGGACTGGTGGAGCCTAATTTTGTCAGGCTTTTAGCTAAAACAGGCTTTCTGGGTCACAGTGTGAAAGACCTAATTTCTTGAATTAAATAGATCTCATACTGAAGTCATAGCAACAAAATGACCTCACTCTGCAATTTTACCTTTTTTTTTTTTCCCCACCCTTGTAGTTGTTGCTTTAATTTCCTACAATATGTTGTTCTTGTTGTTTGGAATCATGGGGAGGAGGGAGAGAGGGGAAACCAACCTGTGTAAAAATTAGCTTTGAGTTATTCCATCTGTGGACTCTTAATTTTGTCATGAAAACAGAGAAGCCTGGCAGAAAGATAGCTTTTGACTGGCTTCATGTATCCTCTTGTCTGGAACTGGTTAAGAAAGTGTGGCATTTACAATGAAAGCAAAAGCTTCATTTCTGGAACTCTGAGTGTTTGCCCAATTCTTTGACCATCTGTTTTTGTTGATAACCACCTCTTTGTGTTGTGCCAAAGTTTTTTTGGCTTTTAAATCTGTATATGCGTGTGTGTATGTGTGTACATGGTGCTACTTACTGGGTAAGATTGTGGGAAGTTGAATGTATAAAAACAGTTATCTTGTGAGGATTGAATTACCAGGAGAAATACACTGACCCTGGCTTTTCTTTCTAAGACACACTCAAGCCCTGTCCATGTTGTTATCCAGTCTAAAAGCTGTCAGCTTCCAGTAGCATCCCTTAAGTGGCCTTGGTTGTATTGCAACTGTTTTCAGGATGCAAGTACCTGCCTTAAAAATCACTGCGGGGATTAACAATACTGATGGAGAGCCAGGATCTGAATGAATGTGAAGAGCAGTTGGTTCTCTGAATTTCTTGGAGGTAGAGCAGGAGCCTGTTTGGTGGTGGTATCATGGAGCTGCTGAGTCACATTAGTCTCTCTTTGGCTTCACTTATCTTCCATTCTTGATGTCAGTTGGAGGGTAATTATTCATCCCCTGAATCCTTCATATGCTAATTACATCCACTATCAGTATGTATCAGAGATCCACCAGAGCAGAGGATATTCAGAACTCCATCCTGAAATCACAAAAACATTTTGAAATTCAGCCTTAAAATGCAGTGTGAGACAGTTGTGCTTCTTGAACATGTTTGTGTGTTTCTATACCTGCATTTTCATTACTGTCAAGGTTTGATTGCAGGTTGACAATAAACTGTGGCAGATGCTTTGTTAACCCCCTCTCCTCCCCAGCCCCCCTTTTCACCCCCCCATAGCCCCCCCTCCCCACTAATTACAGGCGATTGGAAGGCAAAGAAGGACAGAAAGAGAGAGTTGGAAAAAATTAAAAATGTTTTACTAATGCTACTAATAAAATAGAGAAAATAATACAGAATATACAAAACCAATCTTGAAAGTCCCGGCAAAGATCAGCACTGCTCCAGCAGCAGCAGAGCCTGCACCCAGAAGTCCTGGATTGGACCCTGCAGTGAACTGAACTGGATTCAGTCTGTCACTAGGCCTCAGTTCGCAGGGACAATTCACAAGGTCCTCTCCTAATGTTGGCTGTAGGGAAAAGGGACAAGATCCTCGTGATCTCCCACTTTCATATGATGTATCATGTGAATGGGATGGAATACTTAGTTGGTCAGTTTTGGTCACCTGTTCAGTTTACTCCTTGCCTCTCTGACGGGATGTGCATCCTTATCAGTGACCTTGCATTCCATTGCTCTGTCTACCAAAACATGTATCTAATTTCAGAAAAGTGCAGTTAGTAAGGAGACTTTAGCTGAAAGGAAAATTCACTAAAAGAGAAACTTGTTTTTAACAAAACCAGGACAATTACATTCTAATAACTTCTCTTGTTTTTCTTCTGAAAGCCATATTGAGAAAGAGCAAATTTTCTGTGCAGCTTTCCACACTTAGTTTTTCCAGCAGCAACTTCTGAACTCTTGTTTGGCATGAGAATAGGCCAGAGTAACATGTATAGCCTCTGACAGCAGCAAAATGAGGCTAACAAATATCCTGCTGAGGATGCAGTATGACAGCTTCATCCAATTTGCATTGTGAGTATGGAATAGCTGCATGTCATGGGCCACTGCCATTGCACACAGTCATTTATTTAATAACTCAGTGCACAGACATTAAAGGGGAGCCATGCAACACATCATTTTCTTGAAAACAAATAAGAAATTGAGATGCCAATGTTTAGCAAAGTCTGTTTTGTGCTATTCCATCACCATACCTTTTTACTTGTCAGCCAGGTGTAAAATGGATAGCGTTATGAACAATGTCAGGGCAGGGACTGTGGTGTGTCACAGATTGCATCCCTATGTGATTTTCCTTTGTGCTGAATATGAAGGTGGCCTGTTAAAAAGATCAGCTTATTCCCTTGCAATGTAGAATACTAGAGTTATTTATGCAGCTTGCACTAGATGTTTTCTGGCATGTGAATTAGGTAAGTTAAACCTGCTTAAAACTTTGATGATTATTTTTCTGTAGAGCATAGTTAATTCACGCAGAATTGAGTCTCTTTGTATTTGACAGTCAAGACTTGCAAGTGATGTGGAGTGTGTTGAAATCAAGCTTCTCAAATATTTATCTAGAGAGGAAAAATGGAGAAACTAAAGCACCTGAAATAGGTATTCGCTTTTGAAAAATCTGTTCATAAGCATGAAAGAAAATGCATCTATCATTTTAGGCGTATTTTCAGGAATTGGCTTCAACCTATGTGTTTTGATGTGCAAATAAAGTCTATGAGATAGGTGGTTGTTTTTTGGTTTTTGGGGTTTTTTTGTACATACTCCTCCAGTGAGTTCTAGTGCAGTTGTGAACGGCCAGCTCTGTTATTTTAAAAGCAGAACAAAAGTGAAGTTACAAGAAGGCTAGGACTGTGTTTAGGGGGACACAGTTTGTCATGCTGATGAAAGGAAACAGTAGGAGTTCTGTTTATGTATAAGTGTAGTTATTTACTGTGAAAAAGACTGGGTAGGTTTTTAAATAATAGGATTCAGATGTGAAACTCCTAAATCCTTTAAAGGCTCTTAAAATGGAAGTGTTGCACTTCAATGGGAATAAAGGATTCTTAATTTTTCTCATAGATGGGAGCCTAACTTCAACAGCATAAAAAAGATTTCATGTTGTCTACTAGAAGAGTAAGTAATCAGACTAAGTGGAAAGGAACACTAACAGTTGTCAGTCCCCCTTAGCATCAGCAGTGCTAAAGCTTTCAGAGTGCTTTCCTCTCACCCAGGCCAGTTTTAAACCTTCAGTTCTTATTTGCAGAACTCAACTGTGTGCATGAAATGTCTCCTGGGTTGCTTTGCTTAATAGCAGTTAAGAATAAAAGGGCTTCGTAAGTGAAGCATTCAAAGGATTTATCTTCTCAAAGGCCTGTAGAAAGAGATATTTGAAAAATAGAAAAACACGATGGGCAGAAGAGGCACAAAAGAGTAGAAAAAAGGCTCAAGAAAGAGGGATGTCTATTTTGTTCATTTTCACTGACATAACACAGAAAAATACAGGTTGCTGCTGTTATTTCTACTAATATTACTACCACTGCTGTGAGTACAGGATGGCTGCAGTGGTTACTACTTCCTTGCACTCTCTTGCAGATGAGCAGCCTAATTGTAGACTTGGTAGGTAAGCAAGTGTCATAGTCTTGGCTAGAAACTTAGGTAGTTCAGCAACTGTTTCATGAATAGTGGAGCTGTGTATCTGCAGCGAGAGCAGAGACTTCTAAAAGAAAGGCAAGTGAATTGGCTAGGTGTGGAGAAAGATCATCTCCTTCTGTGCAGGTGTCATATGCCTCAGTTGGGTTATGCTGTGTTTGCCAGAAGTTGGCGTGTTGCTGAGAAGATTCATGTATCAGCTGAACCACAGTAACTTGTGTGTCTGCAGTCAAATGCTTAGGCTGCTTAGAAATACTGAAGGGAAGAAAAATGTGCAAAGACAATTAGCCATTTGTGGCTGATTTATACCCGAAATACTTAAACGGGAAATAAGAAGAGCATGTTCAGCACCTTCTGAAACCAATACTGAGTAACTATTCAAACTATCTGTTGGTATAAATGGATGCCACCTCATGGATTTAAAGTGGTATATCATTGATTAAAACAAGCAGAGAAGCTGTCTTGGAAGGCATGTAACAAATGTGATATGTTCATATTCAGTTGTATGTAGTTCTGTGTTGCTGTTACCTAGTGGTATTTAAGGGAGCGTTTGACTTTAGGTCACTGCATATTTGGTTGGCCAGATGTCTAAGTAGCTGAAAAAAAAATCTGAAGGCACAAGAAAGTTGCAAGATAGTCGACTGGCAAGAAAGTCCGTAATTTACTTAACCCAAAGCAATGTGCAAACTCGGATAAGAGTTCTGCTTTTTACAAGAATAGCTTATTTATCGTGCACAACGTGTTTGCAATTACAGATTCTTTCAGAGCTGATTTCTAAATCAGAGAGCAGAGCAAAGGAAAAGGTCAGCTAGGTAGAAGGGCAATTAGTTTCACTATGCATTCATTCAGTCAATTAAACCATTTGAACATTTTTCCTGCAGTCTTTAATTGCAGCTTGCTGTCACTGGATTGAAGTCCTCCACACTTACTGTTATAAATGAATCCAGAGTCATTATTCTAATTCAGTTGTGGAATCTGCAAGGGGCTGCTTGGCCTGCAGCACTTCATCCTGGTGTTTCAAATTTTATGTTGGTTAGAAATGCTTTTACTACAGACTGACCAGCTGTGGCCTTTGCAGAAGTCTGCAAAGCTGACTAGTGGCGTTACTTAATGCTGCAGTTGAGGTCTCAGCCTTGAAGATTTTGTGCTCTGTATCATCTGAGTGGAGCTATTTTCATGCACACCCAGTCCCTGAGAACTGTGTTGTATCATACCATCACTGGGAGCATTGGACCATGTGTAGCTCACATCTTCATTCCTTTAGATAAAAAAGCTGGGGGAAAAGATGATCTCGACTGTCAGCTCAACAGAAACAGAAAATAATGCAGGTCATGTCTAATGTAATTTTTATCTTGAGTTTCTCCTTCTGTAGAGTCCAGTGGTTGCACCTTCACTCTCACCACATGTATGTGTCACAGGGGCACATGCTGTGTAAACCTTCCTAACTTGGCCTATTCCTAGTAGCCATACACTGTGGTTAGTTTCATTCAGTGCTGCAGGAATGTGTATAGCATGAACATACATGGACAAGGGTGGAGAAATGCACCCTGTAGTAGATGGCAAGACCCACTGGTGATTACTTTTGGAGCAGATTCCTAATTGCCCAAAGGAAAAAAAAAATATTGCCCATGAAAGTGAGGATTTGCAGTTCCAGACGAGGTTTAGCAGATGCAGCTTTTGAGAAGTGTTTGGAAGAACCTGTCTGAGTGTGATGTCTGTTAATCTGGGTTTAGTGCTGGCCACTAAATGATTTTTCAGGCCTTTATTCAGGAATGCAATGACATTTGAATTTCTTGTACAAGAGAATGTGGCTGTATTACTTGACAGAGATGATTGATTTCTGGCAAAATATTTTGTTGAAAAATACTTTCACTCTGAATTTGTCGAGACGGCTTTCAGTGCCTCGTTTTTTTTATATGCCATGTAAAGTTTATTGCTAGAACATTATTCATCCCAGTTATCCCATAGACACCAATTAGGCAGCATCCTTAGATTTGAAACATAGGTTTAAGTTGGCAGGCAGTGTGTATCTGTAATAGCTGTGAAGAGTCTGAGCAATGAAAATATCCTTTTATAATTCCTACTGCTTTGTGCTGTATGAAGGGTACACATGACCTGCAAACTGGAATTGTTTACTCTCTGCAAAAGGTATTGACAGATCATAGAGGCTATTGTTAGGTACTGGAGGTCTTAAGTTGGTTGAGTAGGAGATTCTGACTAGGTGAAAATAAGTGGAATGGAAAAGCACAGTGGTGAGGTCTTCTCATTGGGAAGGTTGTGGACCATCCAGAGGATTTTAGTTGAAAACCTGTAAAAACAGGATTGTCCTCAATAGATTTTGCAAGAGAGATACTTAAACATGTAATGGCAAATGCAGGGGAAAAAAGTCATTACGTCATAGGGTTCTCATTGCACTTGAGAAATTGGAAACTTCTCATTATATTGTGTTGTGATACCATGGGTAAATGGAAGCAATAGCAGTCCTTATCTGTTTAAGAACCTTGTTTTCATTGATCTGCAAAACAGTGTCTCACACACATACACAAATACTTGGACTAGTTTCCAGCACTGACTTGCATTAGGATTAAACCTGAAGATTTCAACATCTCTTTTATTATCCCTGCTCCCTCATCCTAGAAAAGCACTTAGGAAAACATGTTTGCTTTGGAAACTTTTGAGCTGCATGTGAATTGCATAGCTGTATAAGATGGCTTTAGCTGTAGAAAATGCTTTTGGTATGATATAGGTTCTCAACCACATGCGTACTGTTTTGCATCTTTACTAATTTTGAGTGTAGTGCAGACATGCTAGTGCTGAGCTAAACTGTTGCTGTCATGGTATTTTTATATCTCTATATCCTTTTGTATGATAGGCTTTGCAGACTTTACAAAGTAGGGGTCCAATTTTTTTTAAGATTGTGTGTAATGCAGGAAGTATAACAACCTAATTCCGTGTTTCTTCCCCTCTTACTCATTTGTCCTTCTTAACTTTCAGCTTCTCTGACTACTACTTCATTTTACTGGTATCAGTGTCCTGTTTTGGCATTATTCTTTCCAGGTAGCTAGTTTTGGCAAGATTCCTGGTTTTCAGCATTATCTGACAGCACTGGTAACAGCTAAGTATAGCTGATATCTTATGACAGTTGTCACTACCCGTAACTAAAAAATGTCTTTTTGGAAAAGTGATTCAGTGGGGACATCAGCTTGGATTTCATAAAGTGTAGTGGAATCCTTGAAAGGCTTTCTCCAGGCTGCTGTGTTGTGTTTGGTATTATGGTACCAGCTTGCCTAGCAGCTGCAGTCTGGAACTTGGAAGGTTCAGATCATGACAGGTTTGTTTGTCAGTTTCTTGTCATATGAACTTCCTATAGATGAAGAAGCTAAAGATTTTGATGGAAACAGGTGGAAATAGGACCTATTCCCTTGCTGATGTTGACACCAACCCAGATTTTCTAAAATTAACAGCTCAAGTGAGTGCAAAATGTTGAAAATGGAGCATTTCCTTTGAGATGTGTGGAACTATCTCAAGTCAGAGGGAATTAAAGAAAATTCTGCATTGAAGAAATAGGGTGTAATTCCTGTTATTTATCAATCTATGTCCTGAAGGAAGTATCAGAGATTACTGCTATTTCTGGCTGTAAAGCTTGTTTTTGTTTGCCTAAATACTGCTTTGCATTTGCTAGATGTTTTGTGCTGTATCACAGAGGTTGCTTGTTTATCAAGAAAGTCTTCCAGACTTGAAACACAACCTTCATTTATTCCAGAAGGAATAGAATTGTACCAGTGTGTGAGGACCTTGATAGTTTTGATAAGAATTTTACATTATTATCTATCTACACCATACTCTATGTTGTCATCAACTGTCTGATCTTGTTACTGACATTTCATACATTTTAAACTAGGTTTAGACTAGTTAAGATATGGCAAGTATAACTACAGCTGAGTTCTGGAATTTGTAGAGCACTTAGTTAAATAATGTGGTGTACTTAAACATGTGAGTAGCCTATTGATCTGGGTGGGACTGTTCATGGCCTTAGAATGTGTCCGGCTGAGCAAAATGCACTGAAATCAGGAACCTGGATTGAGTGCAATAAGGCATTTTGTGTTACACAAGGACAATGTAGGCAGAGCAGCCTGTACGAAGATAAGCAGCATCAAAAGATGAGCCTACATAACTTCTTTGACTATGTAGGTGAAATTCATGGAGAAAGCTTCATTTACTCTGCGAATGAGTGCTATTATCTGACAAGAGAAAGCAGATGAGCAAATAAATTTAGGGGAAGCCACACAAATCCTGTCTCTAAACTTCAAACTTCATGAAGCATCTCAGGTTCTGTGTTGGTGAATAGCCTGATCTTTCCAATAGTTTGATTTGTTGGTGGTCTGCTAAACAAAAAAATCCTGCCCATTCTTACCAGCGGGACAAGGAATATTGTACTGTTGGTACAAATTCAGCTGCTTTGTAGCCCCTAATGGGGTTAATATAGTTGGAGGTGAAACACTAGGTTTGCAGTGGTTTGATTAAAAAATAATAATAATTTAAAAAAGCACCGAAACTGCTGTCGCAAACCAGGGGAAAACATTTGAGCAAATGGATAAATAGAAATGCTTGTTTGTTAATCCTTGCTTTTTTCATGCTTTTATGTATGGTAGATAAGTATAGGAAAAATTATACACTTATATGATGCGCTCATGCTCCACATCACTTTAATCCATCTGTAAATACAGAGCTGTTGCCACACATCGTTTCTATATGCTGTATATTTTGCAAACAGCTACACCTACACACAGACAGTGTGAGGCATTAGGGCTTTGATTTCTAGGATGCTGTATGCACTTGAAGCCTACAAGCTGTGAAACTGCAGTCATTCCAAACCTGATTCAACTGATTTGGCTGAGTGTTAGCATTAGAAAATACTATTGAGGCGTGGGAGGGAAGTGGTAGCTGCTCTGTATTTTTGAATGGAGTGATTAACGATGAAGATATTATTAAGTCGTAAGGCAAGCTACAGGAAAGATGACATTATGGGGCTCTTGCTGTGCATGCGTGGGTGTGTGCATGTAGATGAAGGCAGGTGTAAACTCAGTTTGGAAAAACGGTAGTTCTCCAACTATGCTGTGTCCTATCAGAATATTTATCTAGGTTCATTCTGTTCCCTTCCCCCCTCGCCCCGCCATGTGATGTGTTGTAAGAATGTGTGTGTTCCCCATCCTTCTCCCTCCCTCCCTCCTTTTCCCTTCCCCACCCCCTTCACAAGCTGGAGGGCCAGAAGGTGGGGTGGTACCTCAGGATAATGGTAGCAGAAGGCGAAGGAGGCAGACAGCTGGCAAGTTCTGTCCCAATATGCTTCTCTGAAAGAGGCAAGGAAAATGGAGAAGATGTGATGCCTGAATGGCTCACTTTGCAGCAAAAGGGAAGATTAAAAGTAAAATTAGTTAACATCTTGCTCATTTCAAACCACCACACGCCAGCTTTTTGCTTCCTCCCCCCTTGCCTCTTCTCTGTGGCTTTTTCTGAGGATCAGGCAGGGAATCTTGGGATTTTGCAGAAATCCATGTAGCAAGCAGCACTTCGAAAGGACTAAGCTCTCCAGGTAGTCTTCCCGCTAGCTCTGTAAGTCATCTTTACAAGACTGGGTGACTGGAGCAGTCCAGCAGTCAGCTACCCTCCTCTACCAGAAGCTTTTATTCGCTGTACTAATACAAACATGAGTGTTTGGAAGCATGGGATAGGAAGAGAGGCTGAGGCAACTGAAAATTTTCAGTGTGAAAAGGGGAGCTCTTAGTGTAGGGTATGTGTACCCTTAAGGTAACCTAAGACATTACGGAGATCTTGAGGAGATCTGGCTGCTGTCTGCAACTGCCTAATGGAACAGCATAGAGAAGGCAGAACTAGACACTTCTCAAAGGTGCATGGTGACAGGTAAGAGGGAATAGATACAAGCTGGAAGACAGAAAATCCCAGCTAGCAGTTAGGGAAAAAACCCTAATTCCCTGGGAGGGTGGTCAGGCATTGGAACAGTGGCTTGGAATGGTGCTAGGATCTACATTCCTGGGTGTGGTGAGAACTTAAATGAGTAATATGCTCTCTAAAAAGGACATGTGTTTTTCCTTCACCAGCTACTGCTTCTTTCTACAGTCTGGCTGACATCCCTCACGTGCAGGAAGCTCCTGGTGTGTGGTGGACTGGTTGTGCTGTTACTTCTGGAAGTTACACTCTGATTCAGTAAAGAATTTCATTGTGCCTGTAGTCTAGGCAATAAAATCCAAGTCATTTGAGGGTCCAATTTCTGTGTTGTGTAGGGAAGGGTTTTTTGAAGAGATTTTTGTTCCACCCAAGTAAAACTCAATGGTATGTTGTGGTGGTTCATTTTACATAATGCTATTCAAGCAGAACTTAGGTCCTCTATAAAAGCAGATGCCTGCTTATTGAACACCTGGGCAGCAGAGGCTAGGTATTTACTAGACCCCTTGTAGCAGTAGCAGCAAGGGGTTTGCTCTAACACTTGGCTTTCTCAAATAGGTGTGTGAAACTTGCTGCACCTGTGAGTTAAGACAGGACAGATATCTGGCTCTGAGTGATTACTGATTACCTGTGGAGTTGGAAGGCTTTGCTTGTTGCAAAGTGAAGGAGAGGAATAGGAGATATAATAATATTAATCCTTGCCATCTCCATTGGAAAAGATAACTCACCAGCCTTGAATGTGTATAAACCACTTATTTTGTATAAACATCAGTGAAAGGACAGCTAAATTATCATACAATGATTGTAGAAATGCATCTTTTTTATTACATTTGGTGCAGTTGAAGATACTTCTTTTGGGGGTAAATGTTACTGTTAGTTAATTGGACGGAATCAGATGCCAGTGCAGAATGCTTTTGAAAAATACTCTGTTTTAAAACACCCTGAATCCCATGTATCCATGCTTTCAGTACAAACCAACTATACCAGCAGCTGGAGTTGGGGAAAAACAGCTTCTGAAAGCTGTTGAGTTTGTTACTGCTCATTGCGGAATTTGTCACACTGACTTCTGACCTGTCTGGTATGGATTGCTGTTGCGGATAGGATTCTGTTCCAGCTGGATTGTAGCTCTGGTCCTGCTTGGTGATTCCTGCACTGCACCAGAGTACTGTGGGAAAGACAACAAATACGGAAGTTAAATTATTTGCTGTTTTGGGGGCATATATCTGAGGTGTTTGTCCTTCTAGAGAGACCTTTATGAGTAACGGGGTGCTGGTGCTCCTTTACTTAAGCCTTATCTCTGCTGTAGCCTTAAGGGTGATGCATAGTCAGTATTCCTCCTGATGATTGCTTTAAGTGCTTACAGGCTCATAAGTGGAGTTTATATTTAGGAGCTCTTGTCCTTAAACATTCACCAGTAGCACTAGCTTATTAACTAATTTTCTCTTCCTGAATCTCTTAAATAAGCCAGACCGGAATGATCGAATGGCACTAGGGAATACCAGAGATACTTCTAGTGAGTCTTCCTATCCTTGTTAATGTGGAAGAAATGGAAAAGATTCTCATCTTTTGGGTAAGTTATTCCCAGTTCTGGCTGTCTGCCCCATGGGGACTTTTTGAGTCAGTGGTGGTCTTTCTTGATAATAGCCCTAGTTATGCTGGGTTTTCTTAGGTACGGCAAATTGGTTTTTGAATGCCTGCAAACTTGTGGAATCTGCAGGGTCTTACAGAAAGGGGGGATCTACTTGGTTGTGTGCAGTGAAGAAGAGGCTAGGGATGCATTGAGGTGCTGATACTAAAATAAGGATTTGAAAGCTGTGTGGTGGTTGTTATAAGAACTGTGTTCCAATGACTTGGTAATCTTCTAGCACATGGAACCTAAATTTCCTGGACCATGTCCTTGTGTCGTTTTCACTGAAAGTATTCAAGTATTCCATCACTGTTGGGACCTTATGGCTGTTTTGCTGATGACTAAAATGATGTGTCTAAGGTTGCTGTAAGCAGTGTTTGTGTTTTGTTTTGGTTTTTTCTGCAGTGTTTATGTGGCTGTTGTGACATAGGGATGTGTAAAAGAAAAGGTTTGTGTCATCTGAAGACTGTTATGTGTGGCAGAGATGGCTTTGGAGTGCCAAGTTACCTAGCTACGTGTATATATGTATTTTTTTAATTGCGAACTTGTTCCATCCTCTCATTTTTAATGCCTTCCCCCTTATCCTCTAGCTGACCCAAGCATACGAATATATGAAATTCAAATGGAGTGTGCCTTATTTCCTATATTTGCCTGTGTACCTCTAATGGGGTGGAAAAAAAGTACATTAATGATGGAAAGTTATTTAGTGCTGCATGGAGTTAATTGCTTCTAATCACTGCTTACATCCATCTGGTTTTATGGTAGACAACAAACCTCTTCATTGGATTTGCTCATTAGACATACTGTAAATCACAGAGATGCTCTGGCATCTTGCATATTGTGCTCCCATTAGCTAGGCTGTGTTTTGGTATAGCTGTGAACAAAGAATAGTATTCACTGGGACATGGACAGATTTGGAGTTTTTGCTTGGGAGTGTACAAGGCAATGACTCCTTTTAAGTTCTGTTGTAAAAATTTGCACACTGCCTCTCTATTAGTTTTGGACCGAAAAGCATATGAGAAAACTGTTAAACTCTGTGCAGTGGCATGGTAGGTCTGCACAGTCACAGTTAAGAAGAGTTCAGATGGAATTTCTGTAGCAGTCCCTGTTTTCCATGGCTCAGAACAAAGGGATTGTATGTCCTTCCTGGGCTGAAATGAGACGTATCTTATCTTGTGCTGAGGAAATAGTGTAATTTTAAGGCGTGAGTTGGTAATTCTTAAAGAGGAAGAATAGACTCCAATTCCATTTAAAACTTGAACTGAACCTAATGCTGTCTGTGCTCTTTATTTTTTATTTCATTTTTTTGAAGAGGTTATTTTTGTGGCTCTGGCTGTTCTATCTGGCAAGGGTCAGTGTCAGGTAATTTGTGACAAGATGGGTATAAGGACTGTTTCAGTTCTGATGAATAGACTGCTCAAGGGGAAGTTGTTGCTGAGTTAACTACTGTAAGCTTGATGAGGGAAGCCTGTTGCATGGAGCAAAATCTTCTGTCAGAATAAATTCCCTTTGTCAGTTAAAAGAAGACATGAGAGCTACAGTTTGTGTTTGCACGAACATTCTGTGTGTCTTTAGGAAGCTGTTTTTGCTGCGCGTAGCAGTCAAGTGTTGAAAAAACCTGAAAAATTCCAGCATGAGGGTAGAGGGAAAGAAAAGAGCAGTGAGCTCTGCAGGTTAACTACCCAACATTATGGGAACAAGTTAATTTTAATTAGTAGTTAATTTTTCTCATCTTTGGTTGTTCTGGTATATTGGAAACAGCTAAGAATAATGTGTTCATCACAGAATCACAGAATGTTAGGGATTGGAAGGGACCTCAAAAGATCATCTAGTCCAATCCCCCTGCCAGAGCAGGAACACCTAGATGAGGCTACACAGGAAGGTGTCCAGGTGGGTTTTGAATGTCTCCAGAGAAGGAGACTCCACAACCTCCCTGGGCAGCCTGTTCCAGGGTTCTGTTACCCTCACTGAGAAGAAGTTTCTTCTCATATTTAAGTGGAACCTCTTGTGTTCCAGTTTGAACCCATTACCCCTTGTCTTATCATCGGTTGTCACCAAGAAGAGCCTGGCTCCATCCTCCTGACACTCACCCTTTATATATTTATAAACATTAATAAGGTTACCTCTCAGTCTCCTCTTCTCCAAACTAAAGAGACCCAGCTCCCTCAGCCTTTCCTCATAAGGGAGATGCTCCACTCCCTTAATCATATTTGTTGCACCGTGCTGGACTCTCTCCAGCAGTTCCCTGTCCTTCTTGAACTGAGGGGCCCAGAACTGGACACAATATTCCAGATGCGGTCTCACCAGGGCAGAGTAGAGGGGAAGGAGAACCTCTCTCGACCTACTAACCACCCCCCTTCTAATACACCCCAGGATACCATTGGCCTTCCTGGCCACAAGGGCACAGTGCTGGCTCATGGTCATCCTGCTGTCCACCAGGACCCCCAGGTCCCTTTCCCCTACACTGCTCTCTAATAGGTCATTCCCCAACCTATACTGGAACCTGGGGTTGTTCCTGCCCAGATGTAAGGCTCTACACTTACCCTTGTTATATTTCATTAAATTTCTCCCTGCCCGACTCTCCAGCCTGTCCAGGTCTCGCTGGATGGCAGCACAGCCTTCTGGTGTGTCAGCCACTCCTCCCAGTTTGGTGTCATCAGCAAACTTGCTGACAGTGCATTCTATTCCCTCATCCAAGTCATTGATGAATATATTGAATAATACTGGCCCCAGCACTGACCCTTGAGGCACTCCACTAGATACAGGCCTCCAACCAGACTCCGCTCCATTGACCACGACTCTCTGGCTTCTTTCCTTCAGCCAGTTTGCAGTCCACCTCACTACCCGATCGTCCAGTCCACACTTCCTCAGTTTAGCTGTGAGGATGCTGTGGGAGACTGTGTCAAATGCTTTACTGAAGTCAAGGTAGACCACATCCACTGCTCTGCCATCATCTATCCACCTCGTTATGTCCTCATAAAAGGCTATGAGGTTGGTCAAGCATGACTTCCCCTTGGTGAAGCCATGTTGACTGCCCCTAATGACCCTCTTATCCTTAGTATGCCTTGAGACGGCAGGGATCGAGGTGAGGCTGACCGGTCTATAGTTGCCCGGGTCCTCCTTCTTGCCCTGTTTGAAGACTGGAGTGACATTTGCTTTCCTCCAGTCCTCAGGCACCTCTCCTGGTTCTCAAGATTTGGCAAAGATGATGGAGAGTGGTCCAGCAATGACTTCAGCCAGCTCCCTCAGCACCCGTGGGCGCATCCCATCTGGACCCATGGATTTATGGATGTCCAGATTGCTTAATTGCTCCCTAACCCAATCCTCATCAACTAAGGCAAACTCCTCCATTGTCCCGACTTCCTCTGGGGCCTCAGGGGTACGGGGCTCCTCAGGACAGCCTCCGGCAGAGTAGACAGAGACAAAGAAGGCATTCAGTAACTCTGCCTTCTCTGTATCTTCTGTCACCAGGGCACCCACCCCATTCATGCCTCTGGTGTTAGTTTTATCTGCCATGTATTTGAAAAAGCTCTTCCTGTTGTCCTTGACCCCTCTCGCCAGGTCTAATTCTAAGGAGGCCTTAGCTTTCCTAGTTGCCTCCCTACATTCTTTAACAACAGCCTTATATTCTTCCTAAGTGGCCAGCCCCTCCTTCCATGATTTGTAAACTCTCCTCTTCCACTTGAGTTTGCCCAGCAGTTCCCTGTTTAACCACGCAGGTCTCCTGGCTCTGTTCCTTGACTTCTTATGTGTCGGGATGCTCTGATCTTGAGCTTGGTAGAAGCAGTCCCTGAATGTTAACCAACTATCTTGGGCCCCTTTACCTTCAAGCAGCCTTGCCCATGGGATTTCCCCAGCAATTTTTTGAAAAGGCCAAAGTTCGCCCTGCTGAAGTCTAAAGTTGCAATTCTGCTTAGTATTCTGTTCCCGCCACATGAGATCCTGAATTCCACCATTTCATGGTCGCTGAAACCAAGACAGCCCTCAACTTTTACTGCTTCAACCAGACCCTCCTTGTTAGTGAGGACGAGATCCAGCAGCGCACCTCTCCTAGTCAGCTTCTCCACCATTTGCATCAGAAAGTTATCGTCAATGCACTGGAGGAACCTCCTGGACTGAGGCTGACTGACTGAGTAGTCCTTCCAGCAAACATCAGGGTAGTTAAAATCCCCCACGACAACCAGAGCCTGTGACTGTGAGGCCACTCTCAGCTGCCTATAGAAGGCCTCATCAACTTCCTCACCCTGATCTGGTGGCCTGTAACAGACACCCACAACAGTGTCACCCCTGCCAGCCTGCCCCTTAATTCTCACCCACAGACTCTCAACTTGCTCCTCATCCGCCCCTGGACAGTACTCTATACATTGCAGTTGCTCTCTCACGTAAAGAGCAACTCCACCACCACGCCTGGCTGGCCTGTCTTTCCTGAGAAGGACATAGCCATCCATGACCACATTCCTGTCATGTGAGCTGTCCCACCATGTCTCTGTAATTGCCACCAGATCATAATCTCCTGACCGAACGCAGGTTTCTAACTGCTCCTGCTTATTCCCCATGCTGCGCGCATTGGTGTACAGGCATTTCAGGGAGAGAGCTGAGAACACCGATTTCACCCTAGGGGTATGGGAGGCCTCCTGGTCGTCATCAATTCTAGAGTGCTGCCCCACTGGTGCAAGCCCAGCTACAACCCCATCCCCCTTCAAATCTAGTTTAAAGCTCTCCAGATGAGCCCTACTAATTCCTGTCCCGGCATCTTTTTGAAGCTCTGTATTGGGTCACTTGATTTCCTTCTTCCTGATTAAAGCATGAATAAACATTTAGTCTTTCCTCATGAAGAATCTTTTCTGTCACTTTAGTTTATGTCAGCCATCCCCAGTAGTCTTAAGTTTCATGGTGCTTTTTTTTCCTGTTAGCTTAAACAGAGTTTAAAACAAAAGAGTATGTGGTTCTTTTATACAATGGACAGGTTACTTTGATATATCTTCCTTATGATTCAAAATGGTCAGAAAAATCTATAAAAGTGGACTTGAGGTGGATAAAATAATTCAGAAAGGCCTTTCTGGAATGGATGAAAGGTGCTTTGTTCTGATGTGGGATGTTCATGGTACTTTACAGTGCAGAAAGGTGTGCTCTGCTGAAATCAGCCCCAGTTTTTTTCATCAGGTAGGCAGTGGTATTCTGGATGAAATTACAAGTCAGGCTGGTCTACAACTTGAGAAGGTGTTGCTCTTCAGGCAACTGAAACAAGAAGTTCAGTTTGGATTGAAGGAGAAACCTTGTCATGAAAAGGACAGTTGGTCAGGATACAGGATGGTTACTAAGTGCAGTATGGCCACTGCATCACATCATCATTTTTAAATCATAATATTGTTTTTCCGACAGTCATGAGCATAGAGGGTGTTGTCTATTAAAGCGGGATGTGACCTGCTCTGTGTTGTGAGCGTCGTAATGGTTGTGATGAACACCATATTAACTGTTTCCGTGTTTACCTGTGTGCATGGAACTCCGGCCCTCTCCTATTGGAACATACAGCAGTAGCTGCAGTGCTTAGGGTTCTATAATAAGCGATAGCCAAATAAGATGTATTATGATATATCATTGCAGTTAAACTTTCAATGAACCGTGTTCGTCTCTTGGATATGTGATGCACTTTGTTCTATGAAAATCTCTCCTGGAGGACAACATTTGCTTTTCTTCTTACAGAGGGCTGCATTGATAGGCATAAACAGTATCTTGTTTCTTCCCTCTGCCCCTGTCCTATGTGTATATTGGTGTATGTATCTTTTATCAGGTTCTCTGATGTTTTGGGTATGTTCAGTGCTATGGAAGCAAATAAAAAAAGTGTCAGGAGCTTCTTTGCTATCAGATGTAGGAACACTGATCAGGGTGGCATAATAATTGCTATTTGTGTACAGTCTGAAAGTACAGTCATTTGTTCCAGTGTCATCTCTTTGGGGCACCTCATCTGCAAAAGGGTAGCCTGAAAAACTTATTGCAAATGAGTTTATCTCACTTTTGTTAAAAGCAGCAAGTTGTGTCAAAGAAGATTTTTTTTCTTTTTATGTCTTCATAGAAATAAGTAGTGATTATAGATGTATTGGCTCCTCTTCTTCAGGAGAAAAATAAATAATTACCCAGAGAAACTACCTTACGCAGATTCAGAGGTGTACTGTCATCCAGCGATCATGGCAGCCCTGCCAAACTCTGTATCTGGTACAGCATGATGGATAGATGTACTTTGATGAATGGTGTATGCCTGGGCACCCTGTTAGAGCACATTTGCTTCAGGAAGATTAATTGTTTCAGATTGTGCTGGCATCTTTCAGGAGTCATCATTTTAGCTTTATCTATTCATCTTCCACACATCAACTATAGCATTGTGTGCTCAAGTCAAAAAACATAAGGGTAAATTAAACACTTCTTTACAGATAGAGACTTTGACTGACTTCTGCAGCTCCTGTTACCAGAACGCTGTGGTTTTTAACACAGAAGACAAAGGAGCCCACGGGAGTATTAGTCATGGGTAGAAACTCTGCTAGATTCCTAGCTATTGTTACTGGGTTTGTTCTCAAATCTCTGTCCTCCCAGCTTTTTGCTTTCCCAACACTCACAGCAGGTGGCAGCCTCAAGCATGCAGAACAAGGAGCTTAGTGCTGTAGAAATTCTGAGGCTGGTTTTCAAATCATGTTGGTAAGGAGAAAAAAAACCAAAAGCGGCCAAACAACAACACCCCCCCAAAAAAAAAAAACCCACAAAAATCAACCACAAAACCGCATAAAAGGCAAAGGCAGCATTTGCTTCTTGAGTTTTTACAAGTTCGTTTTTGGTTTGTTTGGGTGGTGGTTTTTTAGTTTGTTTTTTCTTGTTTGTTTGGGTTTTTTTGTTGTTTGGGGTTTTTTTTGGGGGGGGGGTTGTTTTGTTTTGCTTGGTTTTTTGTTTGTGAGGTTTTTTTTTAGCTTTTAAGGAGCTGCTACCAGGAGAATGAGGAACTTTTTTTTCTTTTTTTTTTTTAAATGATTGTGGGAACTGGTTTACTATCTTATGATTCTAGAAGCCAGTGCCCTGAGAGCTGTGCTAATTCCTTTGAACAAAAATCTGCAGATGTAGAATTTTCATATGGACTGGAATAGGGTGGTGAGGTATGTTAGAAACAGTGAAAGAAGGAGAAAGGGACCACTTCCTAATTGGAATATACTTTATACAGAAATTCATGATGAGAGAGAAGGCTGAGGGTAAGGCACACAGAACACAGTTCATGGATAACAGCAAGTGAAAAAGCTAATCTGGTCACAAAACGGTGGGATTCCCAGGGTTTGAGGGAATGACAATGGACATGGACATGAGGGAATGACAGGAATGAAAGAGATTGAGGGAATGACAACGTATGATATTCCATATCCCTTGTGGCCCTAGGTATATCATAATAATTGATCAGCTGTCAAAAATCTTGCATGGACAGGCTTACTGCTTGTGTTTACTTATGTATACATCCCCTTTTCTGGGACATTCTGGCCTATGAATTGAGGGTAAGCTGACTGGGAACTCTGTTATACACTGCTGTTTGGTGGCACAGATATTTGGAAATGCAGCTTGCTGTCATGCTGGGTGCTATGCATTGGAGTGGAGAAGCTTGGTGAAGTATGTGTATTTGTGGACAGCCTGTGCCTTCTCTACCCTGGCTGTATGTTTTGTAAAGGCAGTGAATTTGGAGAAGTGACAGTTGGCAGCAGGGTCCAGTGGCTGGCGGGGGTGGTGGCAGGAGGGGAAGGGGTGGTTAAAGAGGAAGAAAAAGTAAAGCAGGAAGGTGAAAGCATTGTGAAAGTAAGAGGGACTTGAAATGGGAAATATATGATCAGATGAATTGGGCTTCAAGCCCTGACCTGTGGTTTGTACCTTGGCAGCTTTGATTTGGTGGTTGATGTGGAATTGTGTACAGCCTCAGCAACAGAAATCATGTAAGAAACCAGGAATCCTACATCCAGATCTTATCTCCTCCTCCTTTATTGAATGTACCAGAAACTAACAGGTTAGTAAGGCTCTAGGAAACTACACAAGGGCTGGAATGGTGGGAGTTGGTGCTTGAGCAGCACCTTTTGTTTCCAGTTAAATGTGTTAAGAATCCAACGCTTTTGCAGAAACTGAAGAACAGCTGTGGGAGAACCTATAGGTACTCAAGGATGGGAGGGGAAAGACAGGAGAAGTTGTTGTGGGTTTAGTGGTACATTTCTTGTTCTCATGGCTCAACACCTGTCTCTTACATAGTTTTTTGGTAGCTGCATAGTTATTTTGTTGACAGTGAAATTCTATGTAGGCTTAAAGAAAACGATAAGATCTAGGTTAGTTAAAAGTGAGACAGCCTGAGGGAGATGGGCTTGAGGGAGAAGTGACATAATAAGAGGTGGTAATAACCACGTCAGAAGAACTGGGGCTTCCTAACAGACTGAAAGTGTATGGCTTGTGTACACACAAGATGACACAATTCAGTGAGTTAAGTAGCTGTGCTCTGCTCTTGCATTTTGTATATCCAACTGTCTGTCTGCATCCACAAGTATAAAGTTTCCTTTGGCATCCTGGCCTAGAAGGATCACAAGGCCACGTGTAAGAATAATCTTGTTCTTTGAGTAATATTAGAGTTTTGAGCTGCTGAACAGTTGGGAAAATCAACTACTTAATTGGTTGACTGGTTGGGAAATCAAAACCAGGGAAGGTCCCCAAGTGCTTAATAGACTTCATGTATTGATATATAATCCAGAATATGATAGGGGAAGATGAAAAGTTGGGGCATCAAAGGTTTGCAGATAATGCTGTGGCTTCCGCATATCTCAATTTTTCTGTCCAAGCTCGTTCTCCTCTCCCAGCCAAAATCTTTCAGTATTAACATCCCTTCTGGGTTGCTGGATTTAGCAAAGCTCTGGAGTTCCATATTCTTTTTTCTATCTGCCTGTCGGGCAGTCTGGACTTTTGGAGTAAATTCCTCCTACTTCTGTGTGCAGAGCTTCTGAGAGATTGCTGCCTGCACTGATGTGATGTCCCTGTCCCCTGCTCATATTACATGCATTTTCAGTTTAATAATTGCGTGTGGATGGCAGACTTGATGCCAAAGCCCTGTGCATCCAAAGTCATTTGGTGAAGGAGTCCATTATGATTGTGGCTCGTAGTGATAAATTCCCTGTGATGGTGGCAGCTCACAGCAGCCTCCTCTCATAATGGCATTCTGCTCTTCTTGGCAGGGATCCCTGGACAGGAGACATTGCCCCAAAATAGCAGAAAAGATGAAAACAACAATAGCTAGACAACTCTGGGAGACTAAAAGATTATGGAGAAATTTGAGTAATTCCTTTTCTGGGATCCTTGTGTTTAAAGGAACTTGCAAAGGAGATGCTAACCACGCGTCTTGAATTTACCAAGGCAAAAAAAGCAATGAACTGACTGAAGAGATACATTCCTGTGCATGAGTGGCTAAATGAAGTTTTTGAAAATAGGTTAAAGGGATGTACCTGTACCACATCTGTAATTTCAGTAAAGACCCTTTTGAAACTTGTTTTTAAGGCATAAGAAATGGGGAGGAGGGGGCTGGGGGACACAGATAACACATCTGAAATAGGAGCAACTTCCAAATTATGTACTTTGTCAAAATCCTCTTCTTTTTGGTGTTTTGAGCTCATAGGAACTGCATGCTAACATGCTGAAGGATTTGTACTACATTTATGCTAATGTAATTAAAGCAGTACAAGCTGCTTAGCATGGACCAAAATGAAGTAGTCTTCTGTTAATGTTTTAAGGATATAGTTATTAGGGTATAAAATGATAATCAAGAAAGATATCCTTAGTGGAAACAGTTACGCATAACTTGTAAAATACTGTTAAGAGAAGATCGTGATATACCAGAGACAGCTAGTAGATTCTGCAAGGGATTTATATGTGAGAAAGTTTCCCACCAAATGGCTGGAGGAATGGTTTACATATGGACCAAAACAATTGATGGAGACCTTACTTTTTTTTCTCCTTTGTTTCTCATTATGTGAGTCCAATTGGCTCCATCTGTAGTAGTAATCTGTTTTAATTTGTGCAGTCAGGTTTTTTGTTTACAAATATGTGAACATACAGAGCTCTGTAAGGCAAATCAAAATGCAGCTTTAATTATCAGGAAATGGTTAATACTGATGAACTCATTAGATATTAGTCACTTGTAGGGTGTTATGCTGTGTGTTTCTTAATTATTAATTTTAATTGGCTGCTTATCTATTTGTACCGCTTAAGTGGTGCAGAGCCCTTGCCACAAACGTGGACCCCAAGCTGCGAAGTGCTGTGAAAAGGACAGTCCTGCCTGCTGCAGAGCTAACAATCTGGACTGGCTGATGTGCAGAAATTGAGCGTCAATGGCTGTTACACTGACATGGGCCTGCACTAGCCCTAGAAAAAGTAACTCAGTTAAGTGGACAATGGAGTTCCATTGTTGGGCATTTTATGCAGGCTTGTTACCTTATCCCTGTGCAATACACAAGAAAGATGAAGAATGAATCATTTCATCAGATTGTGTATTTTTAAATATTGTTCTGTGCGCAGCTGTGAAGCAAAGTGGGCACACTTTTTTTGCTAACTAATTTATTAGAAGTGTGGATATTTTTTTCACTTGGGTTATTTGCAAGTCCCTTGCTCCTCTGTCATTTGCCCTTGGCTGCAGTATGACCATAAAACATTTACTGCAAAGCCGTGAAGAATCCATATGTCCATGTGATCTGTCAGGCCACCAAGAAGCCAGGGCTTGTGGGGTAGCATAAGGATATCTGAAGGTGACACATGCTGTCATTTGATGAACAGAGATGCAGAAGGGGATTCTGGCAGCCACTACCTTAGCCTTGACAACTTGTGATGGTGACCAGGTGGGGTGTGTTATCTTAATAGTCTGGAGCTCTTGTGAATTATTTGCTGATAGATGTAAACAGCTGTTATTCTTGGTAATGGAAAGCAATTAGAAACATCTGTACTCTTGGCGATGAGTAATGCCTCCCATCTTCACTGCTCCCAAGTGCCAATTGGAAATAACTACATCACCAGGATGAGGCTGGCAATTCTACACTGCATTATGGACTGATAATTAGTACTGAGCTGTGAAGAACAAGAGGTGAAGTGCAATACAATGAGCCTTTACCTGTGCTTGCTTGCTGTTTGTTTCCCCTCTTAGGAGAAGCAGAGGGAAGTTGCTGCTTTGCTTATGCAGAGAGAAGCAAGGTGCTTAATACTTCCCTGTCAGCCTTCAGGTAACTTGATATTTGGGAGCCTTGAAGTGTTATGGCTTCTGGAGCAGTAGGTCAAGATCAAGTCATGATGGGATGCCGTACTGAGGCACTATTCCGCTGTGCTTTGATGAAACTGCCTGTATCATTGATGCCTCAGCCAAGCATGTATGCCTAGGTTTAAGAGGCTTGCCTACAGCTGAGACGAAGCGGTTGGTTTGGAGGCACTTAAGTACAGGAAAGATCAAGAGAAGCAAAAGAGCTTGGGATCTAGCAGTTGATAGTAAGGCTTCTCAGAGAAATTCCCAATTCTCAGAAAATGCTGGCAACAAGCGGTTCTCATTTTCTTGGGGTCTTGGTGCTGGGGTCTGAGCTACATTAAGAGTTTGGAGTGAAGGCTGGACCTTGGATCCTTCTGCAGCTCTGCCTTGTGTTGTGGCCCAGAATCTCCTCTCAGACCTTCCTCAAGATCCCTGGCCAGATCCTTGGCTGAGTGTGGCGGAACTGTATCTTGAAAAACGAACAGCTTATTGGCAGCCAAATATATGCGTTTGTTCTAGATTGCACTGACCACTTGGCAGTTCTTCAAGGAGAAAATAGAGATGAAACCCTTTTGGTGTTTTGGAAGAAAGACCTTTGGGAAGGTGAGAAGGTGAAAGCAAGCTGAAACAGAATCGAGTTGAGTGACTTAAAGACAGGTGTAGCGTGAAGGAGGTGTTTAAAAGCAGCAAAGGCTTTCTATGGACAAGTGCATTGATTGTTTCTAGTGAGAAGAGACATTTCAACTGGTTAGGAGGAAAAACTGTTTTATAGTATGTTCATTTGCTTATGACTGGGAAGGAATTACTGTAACTGTGGAAAAATATGAAATATGCGGGATGCTGGCATTTCTGTGGTCAGCTTTGAGGAGGTAAGTTGCATTGCTGTTGAATAGGTGGTTACTTGATTTGTACCTGGCAAAGGTTTTGGGCATATTGAGAAATGGTAAGACAGCTTTTTAGTTTACTAAGGAAGTAGCACACCAGGCTCTGAGTGTCCGTCCCTGCTGGTCAATTTTTAAGGATGATCTCAAAGGGCTGAACAACAGCAGGTGTGACCACAAGAACTGGTGGCTGTTCACTGTGGAAGAGTACTCCAGAGCTGTGACAAGTTACTTTGCTCCTCTAGGTTTCTCCTGGATCTTGTAGAGAGAACTAGGATACTCACAGTTAGCTTAGAAGGATTCTTACTACAACCAGTACTTTTCCATCAGCATTGACCGGTGTCTGGGGTTGAACATACAGCTTAGTAGGATCTTCCTTTCACTGAGGACAGAGGCAGTTACTTTTACTAGGACCTGCCCTGCTCAGGAAGGTTGTGGTGTCTCTGCTTGCAGGTTCCTAGGGAAGCTGTAAGGTACGTGCAGTGGCAGGGTGTGATGGTCCTAAATAAACTGTGGAAGCAGTGACTGTGTCACCTGTCAGCTCAGAGGAAAAAACATTCTGGAGGCACTTGACTAGGTGAGGAGCTTCAGACACTGGATGGTAAGGGCATTTTTAATGTGTGATCTGTGTACAAAGATGCATGGCCTTAAGGAACCCCCCATTATTGAGGGCAGTGTAGAAATGCTTACTTGCAGTAGGTGCTAAAGTAGAAAACTTAAAGATTAATTTTGGACTCAAATATTAAGAATTAAACGGGATTTTTTAGCGTAATGACTATTCTAAGTCAACTACAATAGCATTGATAATAATCATATTAACTCTCCTTTAGTAGAACAAAAAATATAACACTAAATTCTTAAGTGATCATAGTTATCAAGCTTGAGTTGATAAAGATTTTGCACCAGGGTAAATCGTGTGATGTGTGTTCTGTCCGGCAGCTACTGCAAATTAGTAACTATAGTAAATCATGGAGGACATGAGAATAACAACATTGTGGTGACTTAACCACTGGCAGCATATTACTGTTTGTGCACAAGTGGAATATACCTTATAGATGTTTCTTATTAGCTCTTTTTGGTAAAAATTATTTCAAACATGAGATGATATTGAAGATTGTATACACAGTTTAAAAGAAGGCATTGATATGTGTGAACCTTAATTAGATTGGAGATGATTTCTCACGGCCTACCAGGCAATATTAAATATAAGTTTTGGCTTACTCTCCGTGTGAATGTACTTCAAGAACATAGCTGTACTATTGTTTGTCTGGGGTGCTAATTGCAGGATATCTTTTGAACTTAGGAGTAGTGTCCAGAGTGCATCTCTTAAAATCTGTTCATGTTACCTGACGCCTTGTTATCCCAACTAGAGGGATATAGCATTGGTGGGGGTTTTTTTGTTTGAGTTTTTTGTTTGTTGTTGTTTGTTTGTTTGTTTTTAAAATCAAAACTTAGGCTTGTGGATCCAACTGAAACTGAGTCCAGTTTTCTGTGTACACTTCTGGAGATAGTAGCATTACTGGAACTGTACACCCTTCACTTGAATGTTGTTGTATACAATGATCCTGCACAGATACAGCCCAACAGAGGAACAAAGATTACTTCATCCATCTAGATCTATGCTGATACCTTTACAAAAGTCCCCTGTGGGATGTCACATAATATTTTTTGCTGAAGGGCTTGGACAGCAACTGACTTCATCTTTCACAATCTCTCTTGAGTTCCTGTGATTATTTAGCAGTAATTGTCCTAGTAGCATGTAGTATTTTGTGAATTAATGTTTTGCATTTACTTATCTTAAGCTTAGGTTTTTCTAGGCCAAATTCTGTTTGATATGTGATTGAGCATATAATGTACATATTAGTTGAAGTGCACAAGCTTTAGGTCTCAAAATGTGTACTTTAGCACCAACACTAGTGTTTTGTGTTCAGCTTATGGACATGTCAGTGATGAGCACATTGCAAAATGGCTGAGCTAGCTGCTCTGGGATTTACTGCTCAGAGATTTGAGACTGAGCTGCGAAAGATGTGCTCTTCTTTGCGCTGAAATTCTAAAATCCGCTAGAGTGTTGAATTGCAAGTATGAATATGTGGTGACTGCCTATTGATTTTAATTTATAAAATTTAAGTATAGGAGATTTTTTTCAAAGCTACCCTGAGGGTTTAGATGGCCAGTTTTGAATAATATGGGAATTAAGTATCTAAATATTTCTGAAATGCCTAGCTTTAGTGATTGATGTGATGTCTTGTATGCATCTTGCATCATGTGGAAAATAGGAAGCTGTAGCAGTGTAAATAGGAGTACACTGGGCCTATTGATCTAGTAACGAGAATCAAATTTAAATATTTTCTTACTAAACTGATGACAGTAAAGTACATTATACAGGGAAGCTTTTTGTCTCTTTGATGTCTGAGGTGTATTGTTTAAGCAAATTGGGCCTGAAGTCTTTTAGGTTGTCTTTATTCTTCATTGTAAATTACAGCAGACTAATTACGGGTTCGTGTGACTTCTGAATCACAAAATGTCACTCTTGATTTTCCCAGTTGGAGCTAAATGAGTAGTATTTAACAAAACAAAACGTAGGAATAACTTAATATAAAATCCTTAGCTTTCAAGTTTTTAATATGTATTTTTTTTATTCACAATTTTTCATTTGCTCTTGGAAAAATAAACCAAGTGAGCTTCAGAATATTTTTTGAGATTGTATCTGTTTTAACGCTTTCAGAGTAAGATCGTCTTAAAGTAGGAAGGATTGTTAACAATACTCAAAGTATTTGTGACAAAGAAAACTGACTGTCAGAGCTGGATAAGTTGGCAGCTTTTAGTCTGTGGTGCATGGGTTTTTTTCTACTTTGATTTTACTTTTTGTCTCCATTATTTAAAAAGAAAACAACAACAAATGGTAGATCACACAGCATTTTGCTTCATTTTACCATTTGTTTAGTCAAAGGCTAGTAACTTTTTTTCCCAGTAATATGAATAGAGGAATCATAGCATTATATTCTCCTTTTAGATCAAGCTCATATACCTCTTTGGGTTTTTTCTTTGTTTTTCTTTAGGTGTGACAGGAGTGCATAACTTCATAGTTTCTACATGGTTTTAAAACAAATAAACAAATGGTGTATTTCTTAGCTGTTGTATCTTTTGGATTATAAATAACAGGCTCTTCTTGGAATGGAATGAATCCAAATAATTCTTAAACTGTAGTTTAGAAGTTCAGAACTAGTAATAGTATGGATGAAAGTCTTTGAAATGGGTGGCTGAGTGGTACAGTAGATTATTTTTCTTTTTCCTGGCACACTGGTTTGTTCTTAAAGACTGTGTGGGTAAATTTGTCCTTATTTCCCCCTCCTTACAGAAATGAAGAAAAGCAGAGAACTAATTAGCACATAAGGCAAAATATGAAATACTGTTCTGAGCAGAGGTATTTCATGCTGAACTGGTTTCTTGTGCCAGAACAATAATTAATATGGCTTAAGAAAGAAAAACACCTTTCTTAAAAGAAGGTCAGAAGCATTTTGTGGCTTTTTGAGGGAGAGAATGGTGCTGAAACACTGAAATGCTGAAACACTGAAACATGATACTAGCAAAATGCAGAAGCAGTAGCTAGGATTTTGTTCCCACTTTATTTGGGGTGGATGACTGCAGGAATGCATGTGCAGATGTTATTGTAACATGCACTTATCTTGGTGCTACTAGCTAGACCTTGGCTGATACAGCAGTTACTTTTCTGTATGTGTGTTTTCCTCTTTAGGTTGCTGATGAGGTGGCTATTTCCCCACACTTGGAAATTATTATAGAAGGGGTGCATGCAGGCAGTCTAAATTTTAGCTAGAACGTGTTGTCCTCTTTCCTAAAGTGCAATAGGGATAATACTGCAGCAAAGCTGTAACCAGTAAATGGAAAGATGAACAAAGATTGTTCCCTTGCTTTAAAAAAAAAAAAAAAAAGTACACTGCAATAATTCTTCGGCTAAAATTCAAGAAGAGGAGGGCAGGAACATGTTTAATTGGATTTCTCTTATAGTTAATATTCCTGAAAGAGACTTCTGTTGAATACAGTTAACATGTAGGAGGCCATGTTCAGGACAATTAGACCTACAGCTCAGTGTTGTGAATGGCTTATTTCGGGTTTCCACAGGGGGATGCAGTAGTGTGGGGAAATAATTTGGCCATTAAACTTTTTTTTGAGGTCGAGGAAAACCAGGAGAAATAACTTCTGCATGCTGTATCTAACACATAGCAGAGTGAAATTCCCTTGGCTGCTGTGTGATGTCTTGCAGTGCTGAGCTGGCCATACAGGGATACTCCAGATCCCAATGAAGGAAGTAAAAAGTGGTGTCTTGGCTTTGGGGAGTACTGACTTATTTGTAAGGAAGAGGAAAACCTTCAGATTTTGTTGTCCTCTGGTACCTGAGCTAGGTGAATGTATCGTCCCTATCCGTGCCATGTTCCCAAGGGTTTCTTGAGGTTCCAGTGGGAGCTAGAAAAATGACAGTTTGTATCTTCATTTTGTAAATAAGTATTCATGGAAAAGGGAGAGTGGAAGAGGTGGAGTTGGTCATTTGGGTAGGTATCTTAGACCAGCAACCTGTTCATGTTCTTCTTGTAGTCTATGGAGTGTCACAGTCTGTCACGTCAGTGCACAGTGATATGTGTTAATAATGGATAGAGCAGGTGGGTGGCCAGATAGTGAAGTGTGTGAGGAGAAGGAAACCCTTCTCTAACAGTGCACCTGGTTCTTGGCTGGATTAGAGCAATTGGAAAGCTGACAGGCAATAGTGGGGGAAGACCACAACTTATCTGAATCAGCATGCCTATCCCAAATACTGGGTTTTGATCAGTGCAACTGCAGTTCTATGCAGAGTACCTGCTGCTGGATGAAGGATTATGATGGGCTTCAATTGCTATATTTTACTTTACAGATGTCATAAAAAGGCATTCTTCAAACCTGTTCATTCCTCCAGTCCTGCTTCTACAGACGGGAATTACAGAGCAGTGAAATCTGCTTCTGTGCTACTTAACAGAAAAAAATTGTAGTAACCTTTTATAATCCTTTCATTTCAGGTTTGATTTACCTGCTATACATTGATCAGAAATCTCTGTAGCTTTACAGGATTAGATATTTACATGTCCAGTTTCAGAATGAGTGTAGTTTATAAAATGTTCTATGATGATTGTATTTTGAAAGCTAGGATTAACCTGTGATTCTTGATTAAAAAGATATTGTACAGAGACTGGGGCGTGGGGAGGCATTTAAATTCTTTCCTAGCTGTGTCTGTTGTCTTGCTTGGAACAAGCAGAAATGAAGCAATTTCCAAGGCACTATGCTAAAAGATGGGGGAAATTTGGAAATACGAAAGGTAGAATTTTTTATACATGCTGGAACACTTCTAAATTGGCTTTTAAACTCTCCGAATAGTTTGCAGCAACCAGGCCTTTGTTTACTAGGTCCTTGAACATTGGGTGATACCAATACTGAATCTTTGTGTTGACTTGATGTACGTAGCTCTACTGAGGATGAGATTTTCCCCCTCTGAGTTAGTGACTCTAATATCTAATTGTAAGCCCCTCGTTAATGCCTAAGCTGAATGGAGTTCAGGAAGTATTGCAGAAAAGCTTGTTTTAGCAAGCTTGTTTTTCCACCTTGGTGCAAAATGGCAGGAAGTGCAGTTCTTAAACCAGATGTAGAGGAAAGATGTCATGTGGGACAGGATTACATGCCACTAAAGGCTGGATACCTCCCATAGCAGGGTAATTAAGGATGTGGATAGAAGTAGTACTTCCAGAAGACTAACATACTGCACAATACAATTCCATAATCTACATATTTTATTTATATAAAATGTACATATGCACATATTAAGCCTAAATGTCAATATTGAACATAGTATGTTGAGCCTAGTGCAGAAGTGTTTGGACTACTGTGTGTATTTTGCGTACACATAAGGAATAAATCCACATAGATTTGCTCTATTTAATTTTAAACCTGTATGAAAATCTTTACTGATTCTGCTGCCTTTGCACCCTTGAGTAGGGGGAGCAGAAATAGTACAGATCTAGTTTAAGACTAATGCAGGAATTTTGAAGGGATGGTGTGGTGGAGGCCATGGGCTGTGTGTCAGCTTGATTTTTTTCTTGTTCACTCTCCTTTTTTAGCGAAGAACAACTAGCCTGAAGATGGAAGAACTAGCTTTTATGAGGGAGAAGTTTTTTGTAGTTTTGTAAACAGAACAAAGGGCAGTCATGCCTTCAAGATCAAGCGACTGTGTAATGCAGCAGTAAGAAATGCCTTACTTGGTGATCAGCTTGTTGAGAAAAGGTGGGTAGTTTTCCTGTGAAAGATAGCTTTTGTCTCAAAGCCGTTCACTGGATAGTGCTGGCAACCACAGATGAAGCCATCCTGTTGCAGACTGAAGTCAAGGGGAATGACAAGGAATTGCTATTCTGCATGTGGGGAAAAGAAGATGTGGTCCCATTAGGTAGTTGAAGAGAGAATGGGAATTAAGGGCATGCTGCAGGTCTGTGTTCCATCAAATGATATAGTCCTGGCTGAGTTGGAGCATAATGTGCAAAATAAGACCAGAAGTCCTAAATGGCATTTATCAAACAGTTTGGTTAACTCTCTCTTGCTTGGGAAATCGCTATGAGATTATGTTCTCTCAGGAAAGATTAGCAAAGCTGAGGAATCTCCAGGTTGATAAATAGGAAGATTAGACAGGAACAGTGGGAAAGCTACTTAGTACTCGAGTCTTTGCCCAGAGATATGAAAGAAAAGGTTTTAACTAAGCGCATTTGGAATGAACAAGCCTGAAATTGCAAGAAGAGATGGCATAAGGAGGGAAGATGACAGCTGGACCCCAAAGGAGCTTTTAGTTGCTTCTACTTGCTGTTGATGGGAACTTAACAGGAAATAATACCGGGAAGAGACAGCTAGCAGTGCACCATATTTCTGACTGCTTTTGTAACTGAGACTATGTGGCCTATTAAGCCCTCACTCTAGTGATTTGAAGAAGAGAAAGACAAAACCAAACCTGTGCTATGCTGGTAATCGTAGGTAGCAAATCATACAACCCATATCACAGATTTAGCAAGATAATGGTTCATTAACACTGATTTAGTAGAAACAGTGCATTGATCTAACCAAGACCGGGTAAGGCTCTATACAGTGAGCTGGACTCTGTGCAAACACAGAAGACAAGACCATATAAGCCTAAGTACAAACTGAAAGAGATGTAAAAAGAATGTTGTTCTTGGTTGAGGAAAAAAAATAAAATTGGCTCATGTTGCACTGGGAGTCTTTAAAAGAAAAAACGTTAAGCTCCTGTGTACCTCTTTAGGGTTTGAAATTATCAGAAAATCTGTCCTTTATATAGAGATGTATATGCAAGTATGTAGTTACAAACTGCTCTGTGACACCCATTAAGGGAGCTTGCTAGCACAGTCAGTGTTGAACTGTGTTGATGCTCCATTTTTTTTTTTTTTCTATTTACAGTGATAGCTTGATTGCAAGGATGTATGGAGAGAGCCTTATGCCTGTGACAAATAGCATTTCAGCTCAAATGAGAGTTTGTTGTTTTCAGAGTGTCATAAACAGTGCAGCTGGATAGCTAACAAATAAGAAAAAAATAGAGCTGGTTTGGATTTTTTTGATTTCTGGGAAGTCAGTGTATTGAGTAAAATTTTCCAGATTGGATATGACTTTGCTTCCTCCATTATTTGGGCTGAAATTGAAAGCAGACCTATTGGAACTCAGGAGATGGAGTTCCTTGCAGTATGTTCAAGATCCTAGAATTGTAGAATCACCTTGGTTGGAAAAGACCTTTAAGATCATTGAGTACAACTGCCAAGATGTTTTATATAATACTAAATCCTTACAAGAGGACCGCACCATACTTGCTTTCTGCACACAGTTGTTAAGTGGCTTGAACATGTAGCTTTATGGCAGTGTCTCCTTGTATGGAAACTTCCCAAGTATTGCTGAATTTGGCAACATACTCAGTCGTCAATGATGTTTGTGAAGTGTAACCATGACTCCTCTGCTTGTGTTCAGCTGTCATTGTTGTCTAGGTGACTCAGTTTGGTGGCCTTGTGCCCTCTTGGTTCTTGTGTTCTCTGAATGGCTACAATCTCTGGCAGAATTAGTCACGGAGAAGACTTGCACCTTTGCAGGGTACTATGCATGCCTCCCGTAAAAGTTTGCAGTTTGGGAGGGAACCATGTGATTCTCAGTAGTTGATGGAGTGAGGAATGGCCATGGACTTGTTTATCCTACATCAGGGATGAGATATATTGGGACATCCATTAATCTGCAGTCTGTTTCCAGAACTGTGCAAATCTATGGTCTGTTGTTTCCACCTGAATTTTATCTTTCTGAAGAGTTTACTGAGGTCAAGACGAACTTGCTAGAGGGGTTGCAAGAGGAGTTTGAGTGACCTAGAGGAGTCTGTATTCTGCATCAACAACCCAGTGTACCGTCTGTCCCCAAGGCATGCTCCTGGGCTTTGTGCCAGTATTTGATTTGTTGCCTTGCTGGATGTGCTGGATCTCTTTGGCTCTTGGATGTCACTAAGGATGTATTTCAGGACCTGATCATAGCTGACAAACAGTGTGATGGGCCAATGAGAAGTGCATGCAGAGTAGCCAGGAGGTATTTTTCTGTGTCTTTTCTTAATTTGGTAAGAAGCTAAATTTTTTTTGAGGCAACAGGCACACAGGGAGGCTGTAAAATACTGCATAGAACTAAGAGAAAAATCCATCTTTTCCCCACCACTGTGTAGATTTTACTTGTGCCCTCCAGATGATGGAGAGCAGTAGTCATTTTGGAAATGTCCTGGTTTTGTCTGGAGTGGAGTTCATTTTCTTCTTAGTAGCTGGTGTAGTGCTGTGTTTTGGATTTAGTGTGAAAATAATGTTGATAACATGCTGATGTTTTAGTTATTGCGAAGTAGTGCTTGTACAAGTCAAGGACTTTTCCGTTTCACATGCTCTGCCAGTGAGGAGGTGCACAAGAAGCTGGGAGGGGGCACAGCAAGGACAGCTGACCCAAACTGGCTAAAGGGACATATGGTGTCATGCTCAGGAGATATAGATATAGATAGATAGATATATACACACACAGTGGGGAAAAGTTAGCTGGGGAGGCTGCTGCTCAGGAACTGGCTGGACATAGGTCAGTGGCTGGTGAGCAACTGCATTCTGCATCACTTGTTGTCGAGGTTTGATTGCGGGGTGACAATAAAACTGTGGCAGATGTATTGTTAACCCCCTCTCCCCCCCTTCAACCCCTCCCTCTCCCCACTTCCCACTAAGGACAGGCGATTGGAAGGGAAAGAAGGACAGAGAGAAGAGAGTTGGAAAAATTAAAAATGTTTTACTAATGCTACCAATAAAAATAGAGAAAATAATACAAAACCAGTCTTGAAAGTCCCAGCAACTGCTCCAGCAGATGTAGGGCTGTCACCCAAAGTCCTGGACTGGACCCTGCAGCCAACTGGAACTGGATTCAGTCTGTCACTAGGCCTCAGTTCGCAGGGACAACTCGCAAGGTCCTCTCCCAATGTTGGCCATAAGGAAAAGGGGACGAGATCCTCATGATCCCCCACTTTTATATGAAGTATCATGTGAATGGGGTGGAATACTTTAGTTGGTCAATTTTCAGTTCACCTCCTGCTTGCACATCTCGCGGGATGCATCATTATCAATGACCTTGCATTCCATTGCTATGTCTACCAAAACATGTACCTAACCTTCAGGAAAACTGCAGTTAGTAAGAAGACTTTAGCTGACAGGGAAATTCACTAAAAGAGAAACTTGTTTTTAACAAAACCAGGACACTTGTATGTTCTTTCATAATAATTATTTCAATTATTAAACCGTTCCTACTTCAACCCATGAGTTTTCTTGCTTCACCCTCTGATTCTCTCCCTCATTCCACTGGGAGTGAACAGGGGGTGGTGTGAGCAAGCGGTTGTGTGGGGCTTCGTTGATGGCCAGGGTTAAATCATGATGGGAAAGAATTCTCTTTCTCCACCAGAATTTCACTACTTGCTTTCTAGTTTAGACATGCTTTAACTTGTTAATTTAACATCACTAGATGTTAAACTAGACAGCTGAATATAGTCAGGTGATAAAAGAAGTATCTTTTCTCCTATATTCTGTACACTCATGCTGTCATGAAGTAATGCAGCAGAGACTTAAGAACATTACACTGGAGGATATGGCAATCCTGCATCTTGTTGCTAATGACGAGCAGATTGAATATTTCAGGAGAAAATTAAAAAGGAAAAAAAATTATTCCAGAATGGGTGGCTGCAAAATGACCCAGGACAAGTAGTAAAGACAATGGCTGTTTTAAAGCATAAATAGGAAGTTGTGCTTATGGCAACAATCTGATACAGAATGTGTAATTATCCTAGTTTTATTTTTAAAATTACCAAAGTTGGGTACAATGCATTTGAAGGATAAACAGTAAAAATACAAAAAAGGATTTTCATCTTGAATGTTACTGTGGTTGCCTTTCAGTTTTATGGAGTGTAATCTTCTCTCCATACTAAGCAGTTGTATTGATTTGTTCAAATTTCCCTGGTTGTTTTGTCTGTTGCTTTCTGAAATGATAATGTGTAATTAAAGGAAAAAAAACCCAAGCACTTTACAGTGAGCCTATGATGATTTACAGTGCTGGTATATGGAGCCATGTTGCTATATGGTTTCCATACAGAGATATTTCCAGTCCGCTTCTCTGTTCTTCTTTATCTGCACTGATGTGATTGCTGTTACAAGAGAGAAGTTACTTCTCCAGCTGTCCAAAAAACTTGGTTGGCTTTTTGGCTTTGCTCTAGTCTCTGCCTGGAATTTGGCACAGGAGTGTTACCGTTATTTGTTCCAGTGCTCATTACCTTTCTTTTTCACTGCTGAAATTGTTCTGTCTTTTATCTTTTCTATGTTCCTTACAGTCTCTTCCAGATTTGACTAATCCAGATGATTTGGTATTATCTGCATAGGTCATCACCTCATTTCTCAGCCTTTCTGAATCATGACTAATGACTGTAAATAACTCTGGTCTTAGTGTCTTGGGGCACCTCCTTGTTAATCATCTGCCATTATATTAATTGACTGTTTGATCCTAATCTCTACCCTGCCCCTTCCCTCATCCCTCTGTCTAACTTGCAGCCAAAATGTCTGTCTGTGCACAACTGCTTAATTCTCCTGGAAGGTCTTATGAGAAACTTGGAGGCTTTTTGGAAGTCTGAAATAAGATGTCATCACATGTGTCTTTATTTTTTATTTTGATGAAATGCTGTTACCTGGCATGATTTCTGTCTGGGCTCACTGATGGTTTGTTGCACTGCTGTGATTGCTACTGATGGTCATGCTCACTCCTTTCAGGGACTCATTGGCTATTCTGGAGTGGAGGTTTGAGATGGGGCAGGAATTTGAGAGATGTATGTGGCAGGGGGAGAGGAGGAACAGGGAAAGGGAAATGAGCCCTTTCTTCAGCTTGCTTGTGCAGTATTTCTGTCAGCATGTCACAGATGTTGTCTTGGAAACAAAAGTGGAAGTGGGAATTGATTTAAGGTATTCCTGGCAATGATAGAATTAAGAAATTTACTCTTTTAAGATTATGTTAGAGTGGATCAGATTCTCTTCTGTCATTCACTCACTATTTCAGTATCAGGCAGGTTTTAAAAAATAGCTTGCCCATTCTTTGCCTTTTACAGTAGCTGTATATTTTGGGAATGGAATAATAAGTTTGGTTCTTCTTTCTTCTCTCCCTCAGCACCAACCTAATAGGCCATGTTTTAAAGGCTAGGATTGCAGGGTATCAGCATAAGTAAATATAAATCTTTTTGGCATTTCAATTTTCCCCCTGAAAATCTTGTTTTGATGCTCAAGTGCTATGGAATTCTGGGAACTTCTTCAGTTATTGCTGCCCTTATGAAGGCAGCTGTTCTATCAATGCTGTGCATTTTGTAACTTATCAAGAAGGTAGAGAGATAGAGGTGATTTGGGGGATAGCTTGGCTATTTCAATCCATATCTTATTCAACTGGTTATTACTAATGAAATATATCAGTTCCGGGGCAGCTACCCATTCCTGATGGCTGTGCAGTTGGGACTGTTACTTAGGCAAATGCTTTAGTCAGCTGTGTTTACGAATCCCATGTGACAGAACTGTTCAGAAGACCAGTGGGCTTTTCTTTGGTCAAGGCACCATGGCTGATCTGTTTCTGTTTCCGTCTCCCTTCAGTTTTGTATTCCAGATTTCCTCTCCTGTTCCTGAAGGTGACAGGTGTAGGAGAAACAACTAAAAGAAACTGTGTACTACAAAAAGCAGCTTTGACAAAAGATTTCTAGTGAATTAAGGCAGAGACTGCTATGTGTGGGGCGAGGCTCTAAGTTTCGCTGGTGTCATAGTTGCACGAAGTGAGCACTTTTTGAGATACTTGTGAATGGAGTTCCTGTTGCTCAGAGGACAGGAATTTGACCTGGGTGTTAACAGACCAGCACAGGCAGTGTAAGTGGCAAGCACCCTGTTGTGTGACCCTAAACAAGACCCGTCCCCTTTGGTGCCTCTTTGGCTATCTTTAATTTGTCTTTCTTATTAAGAGCATGAGTTCGTCAGGCAGGAATAGCTTCTATACAATCCTTAATACTGTGATGTGGGTGGGTAGTTCAAGCTTAACCTGCCTTTTTCCGTTGCTGCGTATGGTGGGATTCAGAGGCAGTGAAACACCACAGCAAATACTCTGTGGACCAAGGAGGAACTTGCCCTAGGCCTCAGGAAAAAGGTACATATCGTCATACGAATGAAAAATATACACCATCAAAGTTTTAAGGCACTTGAATCTCTGCACCATTCCTCCCCAATAGACAAGAAGCAGAAGTTGCAGATGCTCAGCCCGTATGACAGTTAGGGCTGCAGTGCTTGTAGGGCTTAGAACCCATGTTTAGGTGACCCTATACTTAAGAAATAGAATGTTCTTTGTCCTTGTTTGGTAGTGGTTTATATCAGTACAGAGGATCAGTATGGAGTTGATCTAAAGACATGGGACCTCTTTGGGTCTGCTTCCTTCACACCGCTGCCTCCTGGTGAGCACTAGATATTTGTAGATGTGTTGTAGCTGGTTTTAGGTGAATGAAATCTTACACTAACTTGGTCTCTTCTGCTCTTGGATGATAGTTGATTTTTTTTGGGGAGGGGGGAGGAATGATGAATGTGAAGATGTGAGACAGATGGATAGACAAAAAGACAGGATCAGATACTAGATGAGTTATAGTTGTAATGCATGTGCTGTCTTAATGCTGCAATATTAGCACAGCATCAGAGTCCCTCTACATCTGCCCCCCTTCCTCCAACTGTACCAATTTCTATGAAAATTAAGATTACAAATTAAAACCAGGCTATCCTGGAGTTTTCCAGTTCATCAGCCATCCAATAAAAATGATGTCAAGCCTGTATGCATAATTCCCAGAAGATTACTTTGTCCTTACAGCTAAGCTCTGTCCCTGATATAAAAGATCTCTATCCAGTTTTATTGAAATAAAGAACTAACATCATAATCCCAATATTGAGGTATAATCTTCATTATCTCCTGACCCTCTTGAGATTTTTTTCTACCACCCCCATTCTATTCTGTTTCAGATTTATTTCATTTATAATCCCTATGTGTTTACCTTTATTCAGATAGGATTATAAACCAAATAAATAAAAAACCTCCCCCCAGGCCTAACATACCCTAACATAAACCAAATAATCTTTAGTTCAGTAATAATTCTGTAATGTGTTAGGCTGACCTATTCAGTCCAGTAGGCTTGATTCTTGCTTACTCTACAGTTGTTACACCACAACCGCAGCTGCCTAGGAGCCCTTCAGTAAAGCAGCGTGTTTCCTGAACAGCGTTTTGGCTGCTCTCCTGTTAGCATTTGTTTGAGCTTTGATCCCCTGTGCTTGCAGGCATAGCATAAAGAGAATACAGTTTAAATGTCAGCGGAGATTGCAGACAGGTAGGCTACCTCTGCTAAGTGTACCTCTTCTGCTCAGCTTTATAGTACTTCTGTTTTATTTCTGTGCTGAGTACAACTCAAAGACAAAGGATTCGAATTGGCTGATGTGGCATTGGTGATTTGGCCAAAAACTCCATTCAGCTGAACAAATGAAAGGCTTTTTTTGCCTTTTTTTTTTTCTTTTTTTTCTTTTTTTTTTTCTTGCCAGAGCCTTAATGGCTGTAGGCTCTGCCTGGGACTGTTAACTACCTTAATGAGCAGTAAATAATAGTCAGAATGGTTTCTTGGCTTATTCCTTTTTCTATGGACAAGCAGTGTTTCTGTGCTGTGGGACAGGGGAAGTGGTAAAGGACACTTGCACACGCTGTTGCTGTGTAATGTCAGTTAAGTGTCTTTGATCACCTTGGAGGGCTAACAAAAAAATCCAATAGTGCCAAAAAGGAAGGAGGGCTTTTGGAGGCTGAGTTCGATGGTGGTGAGAAAGTCTCAAGTCTCTTTGCTCTTAAAAAAACTTTAAAATGTTTACTTACCATGGAGAAGAGTGGAACCTCCAAAATATTAAATGCAAGTCGGGAAAGTGTTGATTTGGTTTTTTGTTTGTTTTTTACTGACTCTTTCTGATGGCAGAGTGCAAAGTGATTATGACCTGGAGAGGAACTGGTGCTCAGAGCTGGCAAAGTTGCATTCTAGTAACAACTGGAGAATTCTCAGTATGGCTTGCAGTGAGTTGCGTGAATGTTATACGGAGATTTTTCAGAAGGATATGAGGGCATGATATGTGCAAGCCTGCTTACAGAACTAAGTGCTGTAAGTACAAAGCTAAGGAGGAACTCGATGTACTTTTTTTGTTTCTCGGGTAATCTATGCAGCTCCAAGTAACTAATGTCTTTCCCTGAGCAGTGATTTGTGTTTCTTGGCACACTTCTGCACAGTTAACATACAAGGCAGGAAGTCCTGGTTTGATAAAAGTCAAAGCACCTGCTGATGTCATTGGTGCTAGGATGGTTCTAGTGAGTTTTAAACATATGGGAATATGCATTGTATAGCTTTATGGCAGACTGGAATTCTGGGATGCGTTTCAGTTGCATTTCTTTAGGTGCTTAAAGCTTGAGTGACTGATAGACCACTGATACTTAGAGAGGAGTTGGCCAAGCATGTCAGTATATTTATCTCCAGAGTGAGCAGCCCAGAGGTAGGAAATCAGTACAGATAAAGCAAGTTTGCGCTGGTGTCTGTTAGCAGAAAAATGTGGCTTCCGAAGAAGATGAATGCATTGTAATAAGTAATGTATCGTTACCTAGTACCAAGACAAAATTTCATCAGGTTCATAAATATGTTTAGATTAAGGTAACTCTTTGCCTCTTGAGAATGCCAAAGTAGGGGTAAACTTGAACATATGAAGATAATTGGATTTATTATCAGGTAGCAGAGAAGAAAAGCTAAAATAAAGGAATGAAAATAGTCTAGAGATGTTGAGAGAAATGTTCTGAGTTTTGTGGAGGTGGGGGAAAGATCTGATAAAAAGAGGCTGCCTCATACTTAAGCTTGGTAACTGCCCCTAAGTTGTCTGAGGGACAAAGTCCACATTGACTCTGGAAGAGTTTCCTGGTATGTATGCAAATTCTCAGTAGTTGGTTCCTTGTGGGATTCTCACCCTGGGTAAGGACATAAAGAGGCTGTGGATTTTAATCCAATGTGTTAGTGATTAATATACTACAGGGGTGTAGTCATAGGACTACTGCTGTTCCAGACTGTGTAATTTGCTCAGTGGGTCATCTTAACTGAGCAGCAAACATACCACTCGGTTTTCCTACTGGAAAAGGGTGCTACGGTAGTCATCTAAGGGCTGTGTAGATTGACAGTAGAGTGTGGTTTAGTATGGGAAAATGGGGTTCAATTCCTGGCTGTGCCAGTTGCTTCTCTGGTGGCTTTGGTGTCTCCCTGAGGTTTTTCAATATACATGAAATGAGGCTAGAAATGTTAGTGTTTATTGGGAAGAACTTCGAGAATCCAAGGGGGAAATTGCAGTAAAGTAGGCAATTGTGACATAGCAAGAGAGAATTTAGTTTGCTACAGAGAGATATCATGTTGCATGGCTAAAATTATTATGATTCTTGTCCTCAAGTATTGTAAGTGCATACTTATGAAGAAATCACCCAGGTAAGCGGAGGTTATTCATTCTGTGTCTCCATCTGCTAAGCTGATAACACAGACATATTGATGAGGGCTCAAGGAAAACATGAAATATTTCATCAGCAAGATTATACCACACAGAGACAGATGTTGGGAAGCCTTAACATTTAAAAATAGAGATAAACACATGCTTGCAGGAGGGATGGAAAGATTATTTAATTATTCTACTACATGGTCTAAGGGGGAGGAAGGAAGAGAGAACAAGGAGCTGGAAGAGGTAGTAGAACACAAAATGGGGAGTTGTTATTACCTGAAGGCAGACCAAGGGAGTGAATCCTGCTGCTTTTAGGATAAGCAGCTTTATGGGAAGAAAGTGAGCTTTAGCCAGCTTTTTAACTTGTGTCTGTTCTTATAAGTACCAGCTGTGCTGTGGTTTGTGGCAGATTGTGTTTTATTCTTTAATTGTAAAGCTTTACCTCTGAACTAATCAGACATAGAAGGTAGGTATTGCTTGACTTGAAGGGGTAAATGAATAGGAAGCCCACTCTCCAGAAGACTTCTTCCATGCTACAGATACTTTGTGGGTCTAATTTTGTTACATTTTCATGTAAGTATCTTTCAGGTGTGTCCTGACTTGGTGTATTGCTGCTATTGTGTGTGACATGGTTTGCCAACTTTCTTTGGAGTTGTTTCAGTTCTTTCTAATTAACCATGGTGTCATGATGCTGATCAGTAGCTACCCCTGAACCTTGCTGTAATGCTTATTCTCAAGGGGTATTAAGCTCCTAAGAGTCATCCTTTGAGCAATTGTTTTATCTATACAAACTATTTAATAGCAGATGTAAGCATTTCAACTGATATGCTGGGCCTTCAAACCATAGTTGGTTGTTTGAGGTGTTTTGCCTTCCTTTGCAGGTGACGGGGGAGGAATAATAAATTGGAAGTTTTATCAGAACTGCTTCAAAAGAATTGGATATTGATGAGCTTGGGTACCTAGTGCCTAGGGAGCAAGAGAAGTCTTTACTTGTTCCTCTAAGGATGTGAGAGCCCATTGCTGGCTCCCGTCTTTAGCTAAACTTGCAGTACCTTGCAGGTTTGGTGCTGACGGAAGAAGCTGCAAGCGAAGCTTCTTGGTTCTGCAGGTTGCTATTGTGAATCAGGTACCTGCATTGAAATAGAGCTGCCATGTGACTTCTTCAGTGTTACAGCTTCATTTAGGGTACATGTCTGGCAGTTACCCAGTGATCCCAATTTAAGGGGATCTCTGATAATGTGAACTGTCAGGAAAAAGATCAGCCTGACACCTCTTGGGATGGGCATAGAAAACTTATTGGCCATGAGTGCACTAGTATAGGGTGTAGGAGATGGGTGGCCAGACCACAGATTAATACTTATGTGGAAGTGGGACATGCTGTGGAGTCTGGGGAAAAAAAAAAAAAAAAAAAAAAAACCAAACCCAAACAAAAAATGGATTAACTGAAACATTTATATTGATATTTGTTGTTCTTTGCTCTGGGTTCAACTGTTACTTCAGTGGCCTCAGCACATGGAATTGCTCAGAGGTAGAAATGAACTCTTAACCACATGAAGTGCAGAAAAGGGGAAGGCAAACCTCCAGTAATGGGCAAATCAGTAGATGACTTCCCATCTGAAGTTAGGCCTTGAAAATCACCCTCCGTATGCTGCAGTCCTGCTTGATCTTATTCTTGGTCAGATTAGCTTCTCTTCTCTGTTTATGTTCATTTATGGTCTTCTCTTCCTCTTTATTGCACTTGAATTGACTGTTCTATCACGTTCATTACCTGCTAGCATAGTTTATATTTTCTTCTTTATTCCCCACCTCTAGCTTTTCTTTGGTTTAATAATTCTTCTGACTTATTTCTAATGCTACATAGTAGCATTTAGCTGTATTCATTAATACCTCCTTACAGTGCTACAGTGTGTGATGAGATTTGTTACAGCACCAACCACATCAAGGAATACTCTCTTTATTTTTCTTGTTTTATCTTGCCACTGAGCTATACTACCTTAGGATGTCCTCTGCTGCCTTGTTCAGAAACTCAAGCTTGCTTTTTTCACCCAGGAGGTCCTGGACTGAGGGGCAGTTGAACCCCAAAACACCCCATTGGTTCAGCATTTCCTATGGATGTCTGATGATTACGCACAGTTCCTGGAGCTGGAAAACAGCGCTTAGCTAAGCTTCTCAGGTTATGTTGGCAGAAGAATCAGTATAGGGGTCACTAAATAAGGGATGTGCTTTCCTATTTCCAGGATGGCTTCTGTGGGAAGTAGATGAGTAGTCTGCAATGGTGAGACATAACATTGAGCAAGACAATGATGAAGTAATTCCATCTGAGGTGGAGAGAACTCTGCTGTTGCTTTTGGGTATTGTCTCAATTATTTTTTGGTTCACTGGGTGGAGTTTGAAAGAGTTTTCTGTACCTTTTGGCTAAGTGTAGACAGCTTGAGTGACTCACCACCAAGGAGGGTTACTTCTAAACTTCCTCACTTTGATAATGTGATGGATGACAGTGCCTGAGACATTCTGAATGCTATATAACCTCTCAGGTTCCCTAAAGGTGATATACATCATGTGTAAACATTGCCATCTGCAGAATGCTTCTTTACAAAGAATTTTGTACTCTGCCTTAAGTGGGAAGCTGGAGTGACAAAGTGATGGTGTCACTTTGCAACTGGCCCTTGAAAGATGGTCCATTCACTTTGGTTACCATCTGTATAGTACTGTTTGCCTGATGGAATATTTGTTGTGTTAGTCTGAAGTAAAGAAAAATAATCTTTGTTTTTCTTGTGCAGAGATTTACAGTGAGTTTAAAAGCCTTCTGAAAAGTTGTTCTCTCTTGGCCAGAACAAAGGGAAGTTTTGAACTGGGTCACAGGGTGAAATTTTAGCATTAGTGCAAGCTTGATGAAATTTAAGTGTTGAAAAGATGAGTTGATATAGATTTCCTTCCTCCTCAGCGTGAGAATCAGCCTTATGTTTGCCTGTGATAAATCAATTTACATAGCAGGTGGAAATAGCAAATTACATACTTGATTGCTAACAGTAGTAATGGCTTAAAGGGATAGAAACATGAAAAATAGATATTTGAGAAAATAAATTCTGAAGTCATCTAAGGTCAATGACCAGATGTTGATGCGAGGGGTGTAAGAACAGCAGTTGAGGATCGATTCTCACCTTCATGATGATTGTATGATTTTATAGTAACTCTTGCTTGACCAGTTCTTCACCCCCTGTTTGCATTGGTTTTCCTGCCTGAGGCTCCTCGGGAGGGGAGGAAGGAGTGTCGAGATGATTCGTCTAAGCAAAGTTGCTGTGACTTGGGCTAAGATTCAAACTGGCCCCTTGTGCCAAAGGTCTTCTCACTGAAGTGAACTACATGCATTTGGGGCATGATAAAAGTCAAAGGATACAATGGGTGTAGTAAGAACAGGTAGAGGTGGCTAATCCAAAAGGGAAGACCCGAAAAAGAGTGGAACGCTTGCTAGATAATGCTTGTCCATAGGTGCTCAAGGATTAATTGGGCTTTGGATATTTACTGTAACTGGGTTCTGTTAGTGCTGGTGTTTACCTGCAATGGGATGAAGAAACAGCAGGAAGGAAGATGCTGACACTTGTATCTGACACTGTTACTTCTGTGTGGCCAGTCCACAGACAGCTCCCTTGTTCTCTTTATGCAATCTTTTTGTACCAAATAACTCCAAAGCTATTGCCTGTTTTACTGTGAAGACCATTAAAAAGGTTCAGAAGAGGGCCAAAATTCAGCCATACCTTTTCTTATCAAGCTCCCTCTCCCTTTTTTTTTTTTTAATTTTTTAAAAATTTTTATTTCTCATAAAGGCAGGGAAGCATTGTACAAAGCACAGTAAGGAAGCTGGCAAACTGGGACAGGTAAGGAAAGAGGGCATGAGTACAATCGTGTGGTTATGCCCATCTTATCTGTCAAACCTGAGAAGACTAGCTTGGTTAGACTTGTGTTATGGTATCTGTCTAGGAATACATCATGGAGACAAGCTGTTTAAGATGAGAGATTAAATGGGCACAAGAAGAAACTTAAATAAACTGACCATGAATAAATGCACTGGAGAGCAGAAGATGGGTTCTGACTTAAAGAGGGATCAAGTGTTAAACCAATCTGCCAACAGGAGGTGTAAGGATGAAAAATATAGCTAGTATTGCATTGATTAAACAGGTTATGTGCTGGTTACTAAGGTTTAGTTAGGCCTCTGATAGCCTTGGGTAATACAGGAGGTTTCTTTATGTCCTGTTTTCAGGGTTTTAAGTTGCCTAAGAAGTTTGTTCTCTTAGGATCACTCTTTTGAATAGGCTGGCAAATAGTACTGTATTCAGTAGTACCTCTTCAGGGGAAAACAAAAATTTGACAGTTGTTCCTGGTTTTGTAAATACAGCCTCACCAATGACTGTTCAAAACTCATACATCCTTCCCCCCAGCCATTGTTTAAAATTACCACAGTTGGTTTTGAGTTGTATAGTTTCTGGCATATCTAGGTAAGGTTATAGTTCAAACTTACCTAGGTCTGTGACAACCTTGAAGTGCTCCCCCTCATCCTTAGCAGAACAAAGGACCATGTTATGCCTTAGACATCCGGATTTCGTTACTTTGGGAGGAAAAGATAGATGGCTGTGGAGGCAAACACCTTGTAAGATAAAGGCAATCAACAGTGTTGCTGTGAAGGCCTCATGGCCTAATTGGAATGATAGAGGTGAACCATCTGTCAGACAACCAATTATGAGAAGAAACCACGAACCAACAGCTAACCCTGATGGGCAAAACAACTCACTTCTGGTCAACACTGTGAACTTTCCCCTAGTTTGAAGACCCCAGACCCATTTCCAGAAGAGTCTTCCTAATTAGCATGAAGAGCAAACAAAGGGAGGAGATGAACCACTCACAGGTAAATGAACTGGGGTATAAAATGACCCTGCATGTGGCATGAAGTGTGGCATGTATATGCTGTGCAGCGTGACCAAAGTCTTCAACGCAACCACCCTCCCTCCATAGGACATCGCTGGAACGATAACCTGTGGAGTGGTGATATCTTTCTCTCTCTCTCTCTCTGATATCTTAGTTTTCCTTCTCTTTTTTTTTCTTCTTTTTTTTTGAACATATAAAAGTAATATCATTGTAAGTTATGCTACTAAAGTCTTGTTAAGTTTTGCATTGTAGTTACTTATTGTTGCCAATCCACCATGTTTAGGACTTTTGCTGTCAATGTATTGATAAGTTTTGTGATATTGTAACATACTTTTGCCGAGTCACTAATCGCTGTAATTTGTATTCCACTACATGCTTTTAGTAAATTCATAATTGAACTGGACCTCTGGAGTGATTGTCTGTCATTCACTTTGCATTACCATGCCAAAATACCCAGAGTTAACTCACACCTGATCTCATCTGTTGGGTCAGGGCGCATGTTGCGTTAAGAGTTAACTCATCCCTTATCCCATCTGTTGGGACAGAACAATGTTGTCAGTTTATAATGTAGTTATATATTTCATGATATCATTCCCCTTATAATTAGTTGTCTGGTGCAATTAAGAGCAGTTTATTTCGGTGAGTGCTCATGTGAACAGTTAGCAATTTGGTGTTCAAATGAGGGCTCCAAGAGCAGGGGAGATGTGAGCGAGGTCTGGCAGTGCACCTGGCTAAACAATCCAGCCCGCAGCACAGGGCGCTTAGTTTGCAGTGGCTGCACTGCTGCTGGCTCCATTGGCTGCATGTTCCCAGTCTCGGGCACACTGGCAGTTTGTTGGTGTGATACCTTGCAACTGACCCAACGGCATTGTTCAGCTAAACCAGATCAGTTGAATGTTTTGACACCTCTCATCTAAGAAAGCTATTTTAATCATTAGGATCAATTTCTTGGCTGAGAAAACAGAGTAGTTCAATCTGTGCATTGCAAAATGTGCTTGTCTACTTTGTTGTCTGTTATTCCCACTCTCCTCCTGCTGCCTTGTTTTTATGTCTCTCCAAGCAAATCTGAATGCTTGCCTTCAAACTGAAGAACCACGGGCTGTAACGAACATGCATCTCTGTCCTGGCTGATGTCTGTTTGCACTTTAGTACTTGTAATAGCTATTCCAACAGGGGTGACCAGGCAGCTTTATTCACCGAGTGTTTTTCTGGTTGCAGTATGGGCTAATTAATTTAATAATATTTTTGTGATCTAAATGGACAGCAGAATAGTAACATGATGCCAGTAATATGATAATTGAAATTGCAGGAATTGCAGTTGCTGTAAGTAACTGCCTTCTTGGCTAAAAGGTGTTCTACAAATTCAGAATACAACATTTTTTGCTGTAACATCACTAGAGAAAACTTAATGCAGGACTTGAAGACTTTTAAAATACTACTTCTTTAGTAAATACTAATATACTGATTGCTATTTTAAACCCTAATGTCTTATTAAACACAGCTGGTTCTGAGTTGAATTCTTACAGCTGATGCTGTAAGGAATGATTTGTGGCTTCTTCAAGCCCTAGAACTGATGTTTGTTAAACTGAGCAATTAGGCAAGAAGGGTGAAGTATTAGAACTTGTGGTGCTGGCTTCAAGCTAAACAGAGGAAAAATCCAGGTCCAACGTTGAAGTGCTCTATGGATGGCTAATAAGCACTGCTGAGAAGGTTTATGGGAGCTGAAGTGGTCATGTTGTCTTCTAAGGCTAAAGGCTTTAAAGGCAGACAGAAAATGAGATGTCACATTGGTTCCCCGTTTTCCGTTTATGTATCATGAGTGATGACAAAATGGAACCTAACATGAAAGAGTTCCTGGGGAAAAAGAGCAGTAGCTTCAGAGTCAGGCTTTTAATTAAGCTACTCAAGTGAAATTGCCATTTCTGGGGTCTGCGTGTGTGTTCTGAGAACCCCAAGGGCTATTTGCCTGAGAGTTGCACTGCACCTTATTAAATGGCTGTTGATGCCAGCAACCCATGTGAATTTAAGTATGTGCATCTCTTTTCTCCAGTGACACTACCCTTTTCCTTTATAGTGTGGCTACCTGTAATAGATGTCATTGCCTTGAGCAGCCTCTGGTCTGGTCAAAGGATTGGAAAGGCTTTCGTAGTTCAGTTCTGCTGCAATTTGTTAAAGCAATCAGAAATTATTTTCCCTATTCACAATACAGGAACTCTTTATGCAAAGCAGTTCAACATTATAAACGTAGGTGAGTGTCTCATTTGGGAAAGCAGTTCACAAGTAGCACTTTGCCACTTGCAAACCAGTAAAAAATGATGCTTATTTTGAATATTGGCCTTCCTCTGCTTTTTGGCGGGTTATGTCTCTCTTGGATTTGCATGCTGTTTCTTAGCTTCACCCTCAGCAACACAACACAAATGGGAAATGCAAACTATCCAGCAGCAGGAAGAAAGATGACATGTTGTTACTGGTCTCCTGCCTTACTTGGCTAATGTAGTGGAACTGCCACTCCTAATTAAGGTGAGAAGGGAGCCGCTGTGAACTGTCTGCATGTTGCTGGTAGAATTGTCCATTATAATGAGAGGCTTGAGGATATGCTGAAGGACTTACTCCAGACAAAAGGCCTTTGACTGTCAAGACTGTCAGGAGGTAAGCCTGTAGAGGAATATTGCAGGGGAGCAGGGAATTATCCAGAAAATTTGCCTGGCTAGTTCTCCTGTAGATACTGGTTTCCCTTACCTGCACTGCATGGCAAAGACATGCATGGTTACCTCACACTTAGGCCTGAAGAGCCATGGGTTTCCCTATAGTCGCTTGATTAGTTTGTATTGTTCCTATCAGTTTATTCTGAGAGTGGTAGCCCCCTCTTTAGTAAGGTGGCAGGGATGCTGTTTACTGTCTTCAAGATAAACACTCTTTAAGTGGGAATGCATCTGCAGGACTTTTCTTAAATGTCCTTAAATGGTACACACACTGGTGCTGTTAGCTGTAAAGGTTACAGCATCTGCTTCATAAGCCCTCTGTTTTCATACTAACTTAATTCACTGTGGCTTTTATTCCATCAGTGAAGAGTATCAACATAATATATGTGTGTACTACTACAGAAAGGCAAGTCAGTTGCATAAATCACCTTTGGCTGACTGCTTCAGCCTTCAAAATGTGTTGGAAGTTGTATTATCAAGGCTGGAGCCATCCTGAAACCGAGGGGAAAAGAGGGCAGGATGTTTGACATATCAGTAGGAGACACATGGGCAGCCTTACTGTTTAGTTTACATCTGTTAAAAACCCCAAAATATCTATATCTCTGTATGCATGTGTGTATCTATATAAGTGGAGGAAGAAAGTGCGAAGCAGCTACAGAAAGTATTGTCCGCTTGTTATGTGCTAAATTCTCTTAGAGTGCCAACATAGAGCAAGGTTAACCTGGTGCTTAACCACTCGTGCAGAATTTGTCTACAGAATGCACAGGGCCAGCATGTCAGCTGTTGTTAAATGATGCTGTGCCCCTGACCTGTGTTAAGCCCGTGAACGTGTTACATGTTTTCATAGCTACAGAATGTCACAGTCTTTACTACCTTTTCCTAACTGCTTTGCTAAAAAGCACTGTAAAATAAATTCTTGGTGTAAATCATTTCACATCTGGGTAATGAGTCATTGGCGAAACTGCTTCGAGCAGTGACCAAGTCAGAGTTGGGAGCAGCAAAGGGCTGTGTTCTGCAGCTCTTAGGGCTCTACTCCAGTGCCAATAATGTCTCTGCAGTGATGCTCTTTGAGATTTGATGATAATGTGGTACAATTGACAAAAGATCTTGTTAAGTACTTTCTTGCTGTTCTGCAGGTATTTCTGAGAGTGAACTCTTCCTTGAAGCATCCATAGCTTACACATCCCTGGTGATAACAATAGGCAGTGTTCTTTTTCTCCTAACTTTGTAATTTGTGTAATTTAAGTCCAATGGAGCAACATTAAGAACTCTCTGCATCTGATTGTGAACTCTACAGAGCACCAACAGCAGAAGCATTCAGCTGATGTAGTGGTAATGCTTTTGCAATACTGTAATGGCTTATTTATAACTATCTGATAGATTGAGAACTCTAATGTCAACTGCTTAAACCAGTCTCACTTCAAAAAGCAGGTGCATTATCAAAGGAGCCTAGTCTATAAAGAAACCTCTACAGCCTTAGCCTTTGTAGTGTAACAGTATCTGAGGGGTCTATTTTGTGCCCTCTTCTCTTGAAATAGACCTTGGACTGTGCCTAGTGGCTTTGGTGTATCAAGGGAGGCTTTATTGTTATCAGTGGTCGGGAATAAATTTGTTTCTCTACTGCAATGCTGAAACTTGCAGCATCACATGTAATTCTACCAGGTGGCAAGAGCTCAGTATGTGGGTAGTATGGGGAAAGCTATGAATGTTTCCAGTAAACAATACAGGGCAGTCAGCAGTACTACCTGCCATTCTTTTTTGTGTGGAAAAAATAGAGTTAGTCAATGTGTGTTGAATTGTATGCAACTACATTTTTTTTTAACAGCATTTACCATAGAAATGAGGCAGGTACTGCAAATAGCTTACAGTTAAGCATGCAATAAAAATAACTGGTGACAGTGGTGACAATTTTTGCCTGAACCTTTTCACAACTAGCTGAGAGACTTTAGCTGTGCTACAACAGTACTGCAAAAGCGTACGTCTTTGAAACCTGCAGAATTCTGGGGATTTTTGTACCATGGTCTGGTTTGATGAAGAGCCTGGGAAATATCTAGAAAAATACCTTAAGAACAATAAAAATGGATGAAGTTTGTTCTGATACAAATGGTTCTATTTGATCTCTGGAGTATGAGGAAACACACAGCACAGTGATTTGACCCCATATGCAGACTTACTGGTTGTCACTGGTGTTACATACCATTGTGAAGCAGGAACTGAGGATTGAGAACCCCATGTGTATTTGGTCTATTGAAAATATACATGTATAAATCACATGGAAACACTGGAAAACTGGGACAAGTACTATCTAGGCTTCTGATTAAGATTATTTGGAAAAAATAAACCAGCTGTCTTATATGTTGACTAAAATACAATTTGAGGTATGCTTTGACTGTAAGCAATGCAACAGTGGACAACTGCAAGGGCCAAGGATGTGCAGACTTGCAGGACTTGAAAAAAAGTCTGAAGTCGCTCTGTGTCTTGAACCAGACTTAGAAAATAAGAGATTCAGAAGTGCTTGGCCTAGTCTAAAGCCACAGTCTTTGAAGGTCTGCAAATGAAAACATGTTGGAAGAGGGCTGGGTCAGAACACTTCATTATTATGAATGCCTGAATAATGTTCATACTTTGTCATTGCTCACTTTTATGGGAGAGCTGGCTTCGAATGCAGTATATTATGCAATGCTTTGGTCATGTATCAGTGATGATATTAACAGTCTAATGCTAAACAGGTTCTGAGGAAATGAGGAGGAAAAAAAAACGACTTACTATATTTACCCTGAAACAAGACTCAATCTGCCACTGTATTTAATGCTATATTTTTCATTATCTCACAAGCATATGTTGGAACCGCTACAGATGATGAAGTTAGCTGCTGGGCAGAGCTATCATCAGTGCTTTCCATCTTTATTTTAATAAGACGAACGAGCAAATTGTTTGTGACCTTTGTCAAGGGCTTCCTGGAAGACAAGAAACCTAGCTGCAACAGAATCACTAGCCTGGAGCCCTGCTGAATATTCAGAGCTTTAGCCCTGAATAAAATGTGCTGTAACAAAGCCATTTTGTCTGATGGAGCCATATCTACTACAAAAGAAGAGGGATCTAACAGCAGAAGTTAAATCTTTTCTTTCTTCTTCCTTACGCTTCTGGAACCATGTCAGCAATATGCTATTTTGTTCAACTGCTCTGAAAATGTACATTCAAGGCAGGAAGCTTAAAATTGTATCTCCTTGACAGCTGGCTTATCATGCATATGCTGCTGGGGGGGCTTTTGGGTTTTTTAGGAAAGAAAAAGCTGACATATGTGCTCTTCATATGTGTCACATAAGGGGCATGTCCCCTATGGCTGGCGGCACTTAGGGCCAGGAAGATGCCTTTTTTAAGATGCCTCAAACAAAGAGAGCCTTCTGTGAAGCTAAGCACATGATACGGTACCAAGCAAGTAAGAATGCAGAGGCGTGAATGGGGCTTGTATGTGTTGAAGAACCCCTTCTGACATGGAAGGGGTTCCTATAGATTTTCACTGCCCATGCCAGGGTATCGGATAAAAGTTTCATAACTTTATAGTCTGTAAGACAGGATATAGGAAAACTCAGTCCTGGTGTTTATATCAAAGCCTTGATTTACCTCTCAGCAGTGTTGAGTGGCTGCATTAATTCCAGGGGCACTTCCTGATGCAGTCCACAGTGATCAGGGTGTGGTTTTGATTAGATGTGTTTAAAAAAATCCAACACCATAACCCCGCCTCCTAAAACAAACAAAAAAATACAGGGGCCTTATGGCCAGTGCATGGGCTCCCCGTGCTAGCCATTTGAGGGACTTGGATCATCCCTTAACGATTACGATTGTTCTGGCATTTTGATTTCTGAAGTTCTTAATAGCTTGTAGAGATGGATGATGTACCAGATATAATGTTTTGATTCACGTATATGCTTTGCAGATGACCTGAAACAAACCATTTTATTGTGCATGTTCATTTATGCAAAGTCATACTCAGATCAGAGCTTCCAAGGACCATTTAATGTATAGGGAAAATAAAATAGACAGTAGTAGTGATAATATGTGAAATAACACAGGCAAAACTGAGAAATATTTTCTAGATTTCTGATAGCTGGTAAAATTCTGAAGTAGTATCATGTGAATATCAGGTGCAAGGACTGCTGGTTTGCATGATATTAGTGGTGGAGCTGGAGACGGACAGTGACTTGTAAACCTCCAGAGTTTTACAAGTACACGAGCAGTTCAGTTTACTTTTGTGCTGGCGGATCTTGAGATGAGGGATGGAACAGGTTAAGGACTAGAGAAAGGCCTGTAATATGGGCAGGCGGGTGAGCTTGGCAAGGTTTCAGTGGGGCTGTAAACTTGTTTGCAGCTGGTCTATGTTATTTAGGTAACCACTTTTGGGGCCTGTATATATTTGAAAGCAGATCGTCTTTCATTCTCTTCAGCTTGCACTTTTTAAACTTAGTAGCTGCTTCAGAACAGTACTTGTAGCTCCTGGAGAGCTTGTTTCTCTAAGAAGGAAATAATTTACAGCCATTGCTCACCTTTTCTAGGTGTATCTCTACTATGTAGATCGATCTTATTGCTGGATGCAGGCTGAGAAATGGAAGGTTTTGGTATGGGAGAAGGGTTATGACAGACCTCTTAGAATAGGTTCATGTTTAGTAGTAAAACTTCCAACAACATGGTGACTGGGTGTGAAGAAGGGTCCAAATACAGATAAATAAATAAACTTGGGGTACAGTTCATAGCTGGACACAAAGAAAAAACCAAGAAGATGACAGGACTGTCAAGCTAAGCAGCAGCAGCAGTAATTACCATCTCTGTTGCATCTCTGTTTAGTTTTTCCATATTGTGTATTTTATCAGCAATGATAAACCTCAGTTTAGTTTCTGTATGCTTGATATTAACTACTTAAGGTACTTTCTAAGTTAAACATGGTATGTAAGCACTCCTGCCTAGCCTAACACGAGTGTAGTCATGTGCATGCCTGAACAAATACACCTCTAGCTGTTGTCTCTACCTGTGGTGACTGACTCAGTGCCTGCACTTCCATAAGATGGTACAAGAAGGTCTTCTGGGCACCATTTTTGTAGTTGAATGATTTTATTTTTGACATCAGTTCCATATTGATCTCTGAAATCTCAAGTTATATTTCTTTTCAGTGCTTGATACTCTGCACTGATACTAGTATTTTGCTCAGTGCTGTGTTGTCACTTACTTGAAATGATGTTCCTTGTGGGCATCTGAGGAAGTACAGTTAAATGTTGATTTGATCAGGCTCTTGTGGTGGCCCAGGACACTTGACTTGAAAACAAGATGCTAGAATTAGTGCTCTGGTATGGAGTAAGGACATGGCAGAACCAGTGCATGGTGTCTTGCCATGTGTGGTAGTGAATTTGTGTACGCAGTGGAGTTTTCCCTAGTCTGGTATCCATGACCATTCATTTGGGTTGTGATAAAAATGGCTGTCTGATATAAAGTTTAATGGCAGCAGGTAGTAGGGTGCCATGCCAAGTCATTCTGCATTTTGTTAATTTCCTGTGAACTGATGTTGGTTTTTTGTTGTTGGCAAAGGGCTTCTGTAAAATAGATAAGGAAGCTGCCCTGAACTGCCCTTGCAAAATAAAGTAAGTGGCTGTGACTCGGAATGGTGAAGCTCTTAAGTCACCTTTCAGCACCTTCTTCTATAGGCTTCAAACTATCTTTTGCACATGTGAAAATTGCTGGTGCCATTTACTCGGATTATTTTCACGTTCAAGGCTTCAGAAATAGCATGTCTGAAAACCGAGGGAGTCTACACAATTACTTCTGGCATTTGCTAGCATTAATGCTTCTGTGCAAAACCATCTGGTGGAAAGCTCGGGGTGCTGAATGAAAGGTGTAAACCTGGATTAGCATTGATATGGTTTTCTATTGCATTTGGCTCATTCACATCTCACTGGATGTTATCCAGGTTCCCTTAGAAGAGCCAAGATTGCCATCATACAGTGTAATGCCATATGTTAAGATTCATATGACATATTACCTAAAAGTCATAAATTACTATACTGTGTCTTTTCACAGGGCTGTGATTGAAAATGTTTATGTAAATGCACCTTCCAAAGAAAAATTGCACATGATGTTAAACAACGCTATGCATGGCAGCTCTAATGAGATACTTTGACTCAGTCAGGATGTTGCCTTGAAAACAATCTAATCCCAGTGTAATGAAAGATTAGTGTCCTTTTTTAAATGCACTGATCTTAAATGAGGTTTCTGCTGGGTCTGGCATTGCTGGGGAAAGAAAGTGATTGAAAGACTAAACTGTAAAACATACTGTTTTGTGAATTAGAAATACCTGGTTGTAGAGCTGTGGTCTCTCTCACTGTAGTGCATTATTATAAACTGGCATGGACTGGGCTTAGGGCATGTGTTCCACGCCTCATGTTCTTTGTTGCCAGGTTGCATGAAGGCTGCTTATGAAACAATTCAAAGTGACTGTTGGCTGTTACTTAAGTCACTTGGACGAGAAACTGCCTCTGTTTATATCCAGCTTTGCGAGAGCTTCCCAATGATTGTCTCAGTGCTGTGGCCTGCTCTAGAAATAAGCATCTGTTATGAAGACCTCCCCTATGGGATTTCCTTGGATATGTAAGTTTTTGGTCCTGGCTTTCTGTTTGTGTCACTTGACAGAAATTCTATATGCACACACATATGTATAGCCACATGTTGTATTCTCTGATATGACTATAAGATAAAGAGCTTTTAGGCTTTTAAAATGCTTTCATAAAAGTGGAAGTTTATTCCTCCATTTAATTCCTGTTTTTCTTGTCTAACTTAATGCATCTCGGATCCTACCAGTGACGGGTGTAACATGCCCAGTTAAGTTGGCTATAGATTTTCTCAACTGCTGCTTCAAAGTCAGATACAGAAATCAAGTGAGCAAAGTTGAGTATGCTTAGTTACAAAGCTAACCAAACTAAGCTGAATATATTTGTGTATTTGAAAAAAGGCCACCATAAATAATGAATCAGATCGCTCTTAAATTATCAAAACAGAGAACACGTAACTATTCGGACTAGACATTGGATTTAAAAAAAACAAAAACAAAAACCAAAAAACGAACCAGGAACCCTTGTAATGCTGAGAATAATGTGGGTTTTGAGCAACAATAATCGATTTTTTTCAAACCAAATGAAAGGATCCAATAATTCTAATTATCACTAAGTCACTTTCTCTCCCTGAGAGATTATATCCAAGCTTTGTAGTGGGTATAACTATACTTTCTCTTCTCCTGTAATCTGTTGCAATATTTGAGAAGATTTATATGACACAAAATGGTAAAGATGTAAAAAGGATTTTGAACCAAAGCATTTAAAGAAGCAGGCAAACCAGAGGAAACCATTGGTTCGTTTTGAAGTGAATATGAACTTGCACAGTGTTCATGTAAGCTATTAGATTGTGACTAGTAGTCATGATTCACATTTCGTGTCTCTAAAATGGGCCACCACGTTGCATCTGCAAACCAAAATGTCTGCCTAGACTTGACGTAAGTTGTATTCTTTGATACCTGTGCAAATGCACAGTGGTGCTTCATGTGCATTTTACACATATATATTGCACGTACGTATCTGTATCCTGCCTTTTCTTGTCATCTTCACATCAGTATCGATGGGCGTGTAATGACTTAAAACTGAAAGGGTAGATTTAGATTAGATATAAGGAAGAAATTCTTCACTATGAGGGTGGTAAAACACTGGAACAAGCTGCCTACGGCAGTTGTGAATGCCCCTAGGAGAGTTCAACACCAGGTTGAACGTGGCTTTGAGCAGCCTGGTCTAGTAGAAGGTGTTCCTACCCATGGCAGGGAGGCTGGAACTAGATGATCTTTAAGGTCCCTTTTAGCCGAAACCATTCTGTGATTCTATGATTCTCAAGGCTCAGTGTCACCACAGGATCAGCTCTCACATGATTATGTGAGGGATCAGGATGATCGGCTGTCACTGATTTCACTGACATCTGTCCCTACAGTGAGACAAGCTGCAACATGAATTATTGAAGACATACACATGCAGATCTGTGTCATGATTATGCCAAACAATACACTTTGCACTCCAGAGAGCTCAGGAGAGCCATGTGGACAGCTGCTTTAACCCTTTTTGACAATCTGTTACCGTTTTTGAAGCACAGAAACTTTCTAGGTGGTTGTAAGGCTTAGGTAGCCAGAGTCATTGCTTCCTGTTCTAAATTGCTGTTGTGTACTTAACTGTCTGAAGAAGTTTTACCTTGTGCAAGGCTTTGTAAAACAAGTCATTGAATCTTGATAAGAGGACTTTATCTTGCCAGAGGCTGAAAAATCTGGACCTGCTCCAGCAAAGAAACTAAGGCCTTGATTAAGTGTAACCCCAAGTGAAGGTGTACCTACATGTCTAACTATAAGCATGTACTCAAGCCTTGAAAAGCTTTGGGGCTGTGAGTGCTTGGATGACTACATGATCATCTGAATAAGTGGGTTAGGACATGACCTCAGAAAAAAAAGAAAAACTCAACTTGGGTCATTGGGTGGATTTAAAACATGCTATACTATCATAACATTGCAGTTATTGTATTTGCTTGTCTTAGTGCATAGGATTGGTCACAACTCGGAAAACTAGATTATAGCTACGGTTATATATGTGCCAGCAGTTAGCAGCTTTGGAGATGCTGCAGCAGAAATAAACCATAGGAAGAGGTTTAAAGGAAGGATTGTTTCCTGAGGCATTTTTACTTATTCTGTATGCTGAGTCTAATGCAGAAGAAAACACAAAGGCAATAATACCCAGAAGAGATGAATACTGAATATATATATATTTATAAATTATTTATTTATTTATTTATTTTTAAAAGAAATAACAAATAAGTGAAGTTAGCCTTTGGATGACTAGAAGCCTACTATGATAAGACACAAAACAGGATAGGGAGGTGTCATTTGTGTGAAGAACAGGAAGGGACATTTAAAAGTCACTTAGGCCAACCCCCCTGCAATGAGCAGAAACATCTAGTTGAAGATGTCCCTGCTTATTTTGTAGAGGGGCTGGACTAGGTGACCTTTGAAAGTCTCTTCCAACCCAAACTCTTCTATGATCTTATGATCTTGAACTAGATCAGGTTGCTCAGAGCCCTGTTCAGCCTGGCCTTGAATGTTTCCACGCATGAGGCATCTATCATTTTTCTGGGCAGCCTGTTCCAGTATTTAACCACCCTCATTTTAAAAAAAGGTTCTTCCTTGTATCTCGTCTGAATCTGCCATTTTTTTTAGTTTAAAACCATTGCCCCTTGTCCCGTTGCTGCAGGCCCTGCTTAAAATTTCTGTCCCCAAATTTCTTATAGGCCCCTTTTAAGTACGGAAAGACCACAATAACGTCTCCCCAGATCCTTCTCTTCTCCAGGCTGAACAACCCAACTCTTTCAGCCTGTCCTCACAGAAGAGCTGTTCCAGCCCTCTGATCATTTTTGTGGCCTCCTTTGAACCCTCTCCAACAGGTCCATGTCTTTCCTGTGCTAACAATGTTTTGCAAAATCCGTGTCAGTCCATATAGAAGGGCTGGTGAAGAGGGATGGAAAAATTGTTAGGAAATTCCTGAGCTGATAACACTGGGAAGCTGATAGTTATATCATTAATACACTGTGAAGAGGTTATTTTTAAGTCTAGAAATTTGGACACACTCATCTAGGTAAAGATGTGCTTAATTCCGTAAGCTGGTTGGATAGAAACGTCTGACACATTAGATAGCTTAAGCCTTTTTGCCAAGGATAAGCTAATACAGACATTTGAGTAACAAACTACCTATACTGTGAAATATGCTTGAGTAAAGCTCACTTTTTTAAACTGCTGGTTAAGCAAGCAACTTCAGAGCCTGTGTAACTTCATGTGTAAGATTAAGATTTTTTTTTTATTTTTGTGGAATTTAAGCATGTGTTTAAGTGAAGCAGATGCATCTGGACCCACTCTCATGACTGTGGAAGTTTGTGGGAGGCTTTATGTTAATTTGCAGTGGGGCCCTTTGAGTGCTTCTGTCTACTAAACCTCTATGCTGTCTTCATAATTAAATGGTTATCCAGGGCCATGTGTGGTTCTAAGAGAATTTCACACTACAGAGAGCTGTGGATAACTAAGGAGAAGCAAATAGTAGCCTTTAACCTATTAAAAAACCCCTTCCTGTCATTATAGCAGTCTTCACCAGCACATACAGTAAACCTTCTATCACCAAAAGTAAACTATTCTGGTGGATTTTGCTTTCCAGCCAGAGTGTAGGTTATGGATTATTCTGTGTTGGTTCATAATGAGTGGACTGCTTTGGATGGTTTCTTTTTAATCTCACTGCTTTCTGCTCCCAAACAATAGATATTGATTCAACCAAAGACTTAATGTGTCTCAAACACTGTCAAAAAGAGGGGGATGAGCTCCCTTAAAGGGTTTAGTGGAAGTCAGATGTGGCCTTCCACCTGGTTGCAGAAGTAATTATAATCCAGAGCCTTGGACGCAGTGTCCTGCATCAGAAGCTATGAATATTTGGAGCTTTGCAGGAAAGGATTATTTGCTCTAAATATACTCAGAGTAATTGTATAGCTCATATCCAGTAGGTCAGGATTACAGATTTCATTACAGTTTTCAGAGATTGGAAGCCTTTATACAATTACCATAAGTCCAACTAAGAGGCCAAATCATTTCCTCAAGATGGAATAGGAGAAGATACTGACATGACTTTCCCTAGGCTTCAATTTCATTAGGAAAATAAGAACCCTTTTCATTTTCATCTGGGTTTGATATATCCTCAGACATACGGTGTATCAGGTGTGATATGTGCTTGGATCCTCCTTCCCTATGTCTCTTAAAGATGTACTGATCAGTATTCCTTGGGCTTATGCTTTCTTGATTTCTGCAAGATTCTCTTAACTGCTTTCTTTTGGACTGGCAGTTAACTGTGCATTTCTTGCAGATTCATTCTGCAGGAGTCCCTGACACACTGGATTCAGTTAAGTTGTAACCCAGAATAAAAAAAAAATACGAATTACTTAGCAGAAGTGTTCAGGGTTCGGTATGCTTTTTGTTTCAATATTCACCTTATGTTTTAGCGGGTTTTTTACATTTACAGTAAAAAAACCAAAAATCCCAAACTGTTATTGCTTAATAATTAATTGGGAAGTTCTGAAGTCTAAATGCTTCAGTCACATGACAAAAAGGCTTTTGCCTCATTCTCGTTCCAGAATGAACTTTAGTGGAAGTGTATGTGATGCTAGTGGAGGTTTTGGGTTAGCAGAACGACTTCTCTGAAGGGGATGAAAATTCTCACTGGAAACCTTATGTCCATCTCTAACAGCTCATCTGGCACTAGTGGGCCTCTTGATATATTAAGGTGCTACTAGGTAGTAATTAAGGCATCCAGCTCTCTAAGACCTTCATGCATGAATTTTTTTCCCTGAAGGAAAACCAGTAGGGCTGCTGTGCGAGTTGGATGGGCTACCTCTGTAAAATAAGGGGAACCTTTAGTTTCAGATGGTCAAGGATCCAGAATTATTGTGCACATGGAACACAACTCATGGTACTACAGGAGATTTGCTCTAGCAGCTTGGCGAAAGAGGGTCACTTGCTAAAAGCCTTATAAGGCAGGGGGAAAGTTACAGGCAAGTTGAAGGAGGATGTCTGTCCGTCAGAATCCTAGAGGAAGTTGTCTCTGAACAATCTGTTGCTCTGCATTAGAAAGTTTAGATAGAGGAGTTGTTTCAGGGACCACAAGGCCAGTGGAAGTGGGACTCAGCATTCGTAACCACTTATAAATGTAGGCTGACAAATACATAATGGGATTATGTGACACTGTTTGCAAAGAAGACTGAATTTAGGAGCTTCTTCCTGTCACAATGTATTGTCTTGCTTCATTTTGAAAATGTTCTAAACTTCCTTGGAAAATGGAAATATTTATTTGAGGAGACAGGGAAAAGGGTTAGGTTTTGTTTCTGTTTTTGTTTTTTGCTTTTTTTCCTGTAGCTAAGTGGCAAATATTCTTTGTGTAATCTAGCAAATCAGATTTAACTCAAAAGAGGAAAAAGTCCTTAAGAAAGTATCAAGAGTACAAAAACCAGATGTAATTCTAAGAGTCACAGTCAAAGAGTAGTAAGGGCAACGTATTGATTACACTTGCTTAATGCAGTGTAGATACATAAATGTAGGACTTCTGTTGGCTCTGCACAGACACCACTGCTGTGCAAAGAGGTAGTTAAACACTTGAAAGGGCTTAGAGTTGCATACATGCTCACCTACTGGGTGCCTGAACACAGGCAAAGGTGACAATGGTACTGGCACGCAGGGGTATACTACACGTAGCATGTTTGCTGGTGACAGTTCCTAGTGGGCAACATAAAACAAGTACGCCCAGAGAATGTTGTTGGCCAGATCAGGCCCATCATTGCCTACTTCTAGAAAAAATAGCATGGGAGTTCTGTGTAATTGCAGAGTGACAGAGGAATGTGTGAGCCTGTGAAGGAATGTCTTTCAAGGCTCTTCCCGTTGGACAATTAAGTAATGTTTTTTAGGAAGACAGCTCTGTTTTTCTGGGAGAATGAGCTGAAAAACTGAGGGCTAATACTTGGGAAAGAAATATTTTCTTATGGATTTGAAGTTGTGGGGGTTTTTTATTCTTTGAGGAATTGTGCAAAGTAGATGCTTAGTGCGGCTTTCCTGCTGTCATTCTTTGCACATGGAATGACCTAGGCCTGTGGTCAGTTCTTCTGGCACATGTTTATCTGTATTGGCTGGTTTTGATGGCTTGTGTAGTCCTTAAAAGAAATAAAATGGCTTGAGAAGGACCCATTGCCCTGTGCTTACCAGCATGAGTCTCTTGAAGAAAGGCATGTATTTTATCCGTAACAGAAGTGAGAACAGCTAACCCTTTAGGATCTGGAGTGTCAGTCAGCTTAATTTTTTTTCTATTCCACATGAAACAATTGAGATCCAGGTTTTGAAGTCAAGTGGGCAAGCTATGTCTTGGCCTGAATTTGATGTAAAACCCAGTAATGAGGGCTGAGATGTGGGGCTTAGAAGTATGGGGTTATTTTTAGTCATAAAAGCAATGATGGTGTAGGATCTTCAAGATACTGGAATTCTAGCCAATACCTGGTGGCACTTACATGCTGAGAAGGTATTTGAGGATGTAGAAGTTGCCATATCTTTGGGCCAACTGTGAAAACCTGCAGCATTGCAGTAAATCAGACCTTTGGCAAACCACACAGTAGTACTTGCTGCAAAACTTTTCAGCCTTAGGAGCTGCTCAGATTAGTGAGGGCTTCTGCAGAGCTTTACATGCTCCTATCTGAGCTAAAGGACCTGGAAACATCAGACTATGGCCTAGGAGGCTGAAGGTTGATAGAACAGGGCATTAAATACTGATGCCAAACAAGAAAAGAATCTGGTTGTACCTGCATATAGGTCAATCACTGTTTACGTCTGTGTAGCAGGATATTGATTTTCTGGTTGTCAAAAAGGAAGTTTGTTCGTGTAAAATCTAATTAGACTTAATGTTAAGATTGAAGACACAAAGATAGTAGAAGTGAATGAATTGTGAACTCTATTACCATGTGTTAGCTACAGGCTATAAAGATGCAAGCAGAAGGTAGCACATGCTTCTCTTTGTAAGCATATGACTTCAACAGGCTACTCAGATGCTTAAAGATGAGCATATGCCTGAGTGCTTTGTTGAATCAGGTCTTACTTAGGTGTGAATCTGAGATGGTGGAGTATTCAGTTGTTTCTCTGTAGTCATAGGCGTGAGCTGCCTGGCATACAAGGTTTAAAATATCAAGAGAGACCTTGCTGGTGCATGATGTCTTATCCACATCTGTGGTACTGATCTTCCCTTCATGCAGAATAGCAGTGGATGGTGACAATTAATTCCATAAGGTGAGTTAACAGGATTGTATATTTCCCATCAAAAGAGCAGCATCTGTTGTTTTTAGCACTTCCTGGAATCACGACTGTCTTAAATTAAACTAACAGTACATTAAGGTTGTTTGAGGTATTAATACTCCATATTTCCTTTTTTAAAAAAAAAAAAAAGTCCTTATCTGTAGGTTTTCAGGCTTCCCTATATCTGGTGGGTTTTTTTCCGTTGCAGTGATGTATTGAGGGGTTTTTTTCTTATTCCCTTGCCTGTGTAGAATGGATGCTTCTTTAAAAGCAGAACTCCAATGTAACAAAAGTTTGTGTGTGTGAGTGCATGAATGGACATACACAGTACCTGCAGGTCAAAATCAGTATTCCTGACTGCTGAAGTAAATTCAGCCTTAAACATGTTATTAGCCTTTGGCTTTGGAAACCCATATGGCCAACAAATCTGGCCAGAAGCAGACTGAATCCAATTCACAGAAAGCTGGTAAACCTGGATTTGTTGCTGAGGGTGTCCAAATGTTGTCTTTAGTCTGCCAAGGAAATACTAGCGGCCAAAGTATGATGATAAAGTAGGACTGATTGCTGTGTTTTCACCTGACAAACACAAGTGATGAATGAAAGGAGTGACAAAAACCCACCAGCATCTCTTTGGAGTTGTGCAGGTTTATAGCTCCAAACAGCAGATGTAATTCTAGTACTTTATCAGTCTTATGCCCCAGAGGCTTTTAACTGCTGTCTCCCTTCTTCTGTTATGTTCCAGAGGGGAGGGAGCATCAGCTCAAACTTTGTGCTTAGTCTCTGCATGAGCAAACGAAGCAAGTGCTTGATTTCTGATAAACAGAGAGGGACTTGTGCATCTAGTCTATTAATATTTATGGCAGCGTTGACCAGTGGGAATTGGGTTCATGGAACTAGCTGCAATCAGAGTGCTTTTGTTTTTCCATTTTTAAATGAAGGAGATGGAGCTTTAATTGTCATTATGTGCAAATCCATTCTGTTTAGCTTCATGTGAGAGGGGGTTATTTTTATTATCTTTCACTAGTAAGAGTTACTCGCTTAAGAAGCTTTCAAAATATTAACCAGTCGCTGAAGGTTCTTTGAAGAAAAATATGACTGCTCGTGTAAACAATTAATGGTTGTTAAGCATGGCAGTGTATATTATGACAAACAACACATGCTACATTATGCCAGCTGGTGTAATGATGTGATAATGTCTGACTCATTAACTCTGGCACACAGTTTACGATGCCCTTCTATGACAGGATTAATTGATTCACACATACATTAAAACAAAAATAACTAAACTGAAATTCAGCTGGAAGCCTGGCTTCTCATTTGTCATCAGCCCTGTTGGTGGCTAAAGCCAATTCAGGCCCAGCGCAAAGAGAGTTGAGGTTTGTCCACTGACCTTTGTTTTGGCTAACTAGATCTGTATCTTGCAAGGAGAAAAGAGGTTACACAAGCAATGATTTGATTGAAGGGTTCGGACAAAACTTTTTGGTGCATCTATAACTGTTTGGGTCAAATAACGAGGTTCAAAGGTGAAAATCTTGAAGAATTCCAAAGTAATTTTTGGCAGAATAAGGACTTAAATGCACAGCCCTTTGTTTACTGTCTTTATGGTGCAAGAGCTAGTTAAATAGATTTGGATTGGAGGACTGAGTATCTATTTATGTTGTTAGTGTGCAATCTTTGCTCAAATCAGAACTTCAAACACACAAGAGAAGGAATTCCTGAAGGCTACCTCAAAGTTGTTTAGGCAGTAGTAAAACTGATTTGGAAACAATTTGATAAAGAGGAAACAAGAAGAATTATTTAAAAATGAAAACATTTGTGGTTGTGACCTGCCTTGGTGCTCTCTGATAAGGAGAAACCCAATATGTCTGTGCCTCTACCCTGTGCCAGTGATTAGCCTGTACCTGATGTGATGGAAAAATTACTTACATTCACTTACCATATTTTTTAGACTGCTCTGCTTGTTATATGTACCTGGTGTGACAGCCACAGCAGAAGCAAAGTTGTTGGGAGTTGTGAGCAGGACTATATTATCAATTTTACTTATATTATAACTGTGAGTTGCTTAATATCTGTGATGGTTGATTAATCTGACAGTCCAACAAATACAGAGTGTTTCAAAAAGATGGCCTCAATTTCAAATTGAAGCAAATTTCAAATTGAAGCAAATTTCAAATTGGGTCCATCTTTTTGAAACACCCTGTATAATAAGCTATATGGTTTCTGTGAGTTGTAGTGTAATGTGTGTATTAACTGCAGTGTCAATACCTCACTAATGCGGCAGTTAGTAGATAAAAGGGTGTCGATTTTTCAAACTGCAAAGATGTTTGCAAAAATGAACCTCCTTTGAACTTGAGAAAAATAAGATGGGCAAAAGATTAAGATCTCTACATGAAATTGGAAAATGCCTTGCTGTTATACTGTACAGTCAACTTTATTTCTGTATGTTGCTCAAGAAGATGTGTAATTAGCCTTAGAAAAATAATCTAGTATACCTGTTCCCATTTGACAGGTCTCCTAAGGACAGAAGAGAAAAAAATTTATTCATACTAAGTAATACAGTTGTTCTACTGAGTAATAGCATGTAGCAGGAGGAAAAGTTACAGGGCTTAGCTGTGTGCTAGGAGTTGTTGGCAAAGGAGAGAAAGCGGGGGTGGTGGTGGGGACACCTGCAAAAACTCTGTCTCGTAGCTTGAATGAAGCTGCAGGTCTAACTGAAGGTTTCATTTTACCTGTGGCAGCTTCATGGCTTTTCAAAAAGTAGAAGGCCTTGCTCAAGTGTATGTGGTCTGAGAAAAGAGACAAATTGTATTTCAAGTAATGAAAAAAAGCAGTGTTATCCAGTAAACTTAACACAGTGGAAAAAATAAAGGTGTCTGAACCTTAATGTTCTGCATGTTCTTTGTTATAATTTTTTTTTAAAAGGTTCCTTTTAAGTTTGTGGTACGATTTCCTTAGGTGGTTTGTTTCTGCAGCATAAAGCAATCACTTGAGATGTTCTGTTACTGTGGAGAGAGATCACAGAATGTTAGGGACTGGAAGGGACCTCAAAGATCATCTAGACCAATCCCCCTGCCAGAGCAGGAACACCTAGATGAGGTTACACACGAATGTGTCCAGGCGGGTTTTGAATGTCTCCAGAGAAGGAGAATCCACAGCCTCCCTGGGCAGCCTGTTCCAGTGCTCTGCCACCCTCACCGTGAAGAAGTTTCTTCTCATATTTAAGTGGAACCTCTTGTGTTCCAGTTTATACTCATTGCCTCTTGTCCTGTCATTGGTTGTCACCGAGAAGAGCCTGGCTCCATCCTCGTGACACTCACCCCTTATATATTTATAAACATTAATGAGGTCACCCCTCAGTCTCCTCCAAGCTAAAGAGACCCAGCTCCCTCAGCCTTTCCTCATAAGGGGGATGCTCCACTCCCTTAATCATCTTTGTTGCCCTGCGCTGGACTCTCTCCAGCAGTTCCCTATCCTTCTTGAACTGAGGGGCCCAGAACTGGACACAATATTCCAGATGTGGTCTCACCAGGGCAGAGTAGAAGGGAAGGAGAACCTCTCTTGACCTACTAAGATACGGTAAAGAAGTAGATCCCAGTGCAGTCATGTGGAATAGGTGCTTGAGCTTTGCTACCAGAAGCTGGGATGTGGATGAGGCCTAGTTGCCGTGTTTAACTCTTGATAAAAACATATGCAACTGTCACTGGACCTGTCTGAAAGCTCAAAAATAGGTCCCTAGCTCAAGAGTAGTTTCCTGCCTCACGTGCTTACTGGACAATAGAATTGTCCAGTGGAAAGTATAATCTAGAAGTAAGTCTCATAAAAAAAATATTGTAAGCATTTTTTAATGGAAAAATGTTGATTGTACAAAACATTTTTCGTAAAAAGGCTCCCCTTTCCATTGAATATTCAGTGTTTTGGTTTTTTCCCTAGTCAACGGAAAATAGACATCGTACATTTCAGCCAAGTCCCCTGCCTCCAATTTCCTTTGAAAAATTAATATTTTGTTTGGGGCAGGTTACAGATACATCTTTTATATCCCTGTACTTTCTTCAGCTGGGATCCTAGCATGACAGTTCTTCATGATGCACTGCTTGCTTTACTATAACAGGGTTGGTGTTTATTACAGATGGTTTTCAGCCAGGTTTCTGACCTTATGGAGGTGTTTTGGAATAGAGCAGTCAAATTCCATTTGAAATGAAGTACTGTTGTGTTTTTGAACAGAGTTGCCTCAGGTTTTGCTCAGTATATTTCCAGTTAGGCTTTGTGCATTGAGGAACTGTCAGAACATCATCCAAGCTCTGAGCAGCATTAGCCATGAGATGTTATTCTGATGGCCCATGTCTCTTTTTTATCACTGTTCAGCTCACTTGGTATTAGTGGAAAATGGCTGGCTCACATTGGTTTCAGCAGCCTTGAATTTGATGTGTTGAAAAAATATTGGATCTTCTATCCGTGGAGATTTTTTTGTGCAGTTTCAATTACGTTCATATATTCTGACCCTAACTACTTGTGCTAGGTCATTGAATAAGAAGCCAGTTTGTTCACCATCCCTTGATTGTTTCTGACTATTAGCTCTTCTTTTTGTTTTTGAAATTGAATTGGGTTTACAATAGCAGTGTCTTGTTCGCAATTGGACAATATGCCAATATGAAGGAAATTATAGGCAATATTCTGTTTTTTTGAAATATGTTGGGTACTGAATGGTTTTAGCAGCACAGTTGCACATACGCTAACTTTCCTTGCCAATGGCTTCTGATACCTGATGTTCTTCAGGTGTTCCTATCATACACTCTGGCCTGTGAACTGTAGAGAAGTCCACAGGGAGGCAGAATCCCTGGTTAAACATGAAATCCTATCCTGTGGCTTTATGTCATGCTACACTCTGTGCATTCATTTTTTCTTTAAAAGGCTCTCATGTGTAAGCATGCCTCAGGTTTAGATGGTACATCTAAATGCGGAAAGAACTCTGAATAGCCTTAGGGTGGGCTCACGTTAATTGTATTGGAATTTCTCCAGGCAACTGGAGCATGCAGCTACTGTTATCAGCTTATACTGACTTACCTGAGCTGAAAGCTGAGGCTACTCACTAACCTGACATCCTGGTGACTTGTCACAGTTACCTAATGTGACATGGATGGCTACTACAAATGTATCTTATTCTTTTACTCAACACATTCTTTTGGAGCCTTCACACTTCCTGTATTGAATGGACAAGATAATGCTCAAGAAATAAATTGCAGGACAGCATGGACTCATGAACATAAGCCACTGTGCAGAACAGTGGCTGCTCTTCTTTCTTAAGAAGTTAAATATTCCCCATAAGGATGTCACTGTTCTGCTAGTTTTCTTTGAGGATATTACCATATGATGAGGCATGGTTTACTGGTGGGGTTTTTTTTTAATAGATTATGGTAATAGTCTAACCTAAAAACCAAGTTGAAATTGAGGCCTCACTGTTTTTAAGCATATAGTGAAAATTCTTTCTGCCAGAAAGAGCTTACAGTCTTAAACAAATAAGGAGAAAAAGGTAAGAAGGTGTTTCATCCCAGGTAATTCCTGAGAGTCTGCAGCAGAGACAGAGATGCAAGAGATTTTCTTTAGTTGATGAATCTTGAACTGGCATTTAAAACAACTTGCAAGTGTTTGACCAGAAAAATACTGTGGTGGTGTCTGTGTGAACCTTCACTATAACTATTTGCAGTTTGGTTTATAATGGGATGTGTCAATTTTACTGGTCTTAAATCAGGTGATAGACTTCACAATTCACATGACCATGATTCTTTCAATTGGGTTTTCAGAGCAAACAATAAGCTACTATTAACAATTAAAACCCCAACCTATAAATATCGCCTAGCCCTGAAATGAGAAGGATGGTTTCCCTGAAAGTCTCAGTCAGACAAAGCAACCAGGGGGATGTTGGCAGAGGGCTACCACAAGACAGGAAGACAGCAGAGATCATTTTAACATTTTTAACTGTTTACTTTGTAACTATTTACTTTTAAATTCAGTCTGTCTAATTCTAATATTGACATTAATGGGCTAAGTGGAGATTATTGGTATATGTGTCAGAACTGCTTTTAGAAAAGTGATCATTAAAGTCTTAGTTGGCTTTTCATACCTTTTCTGTCATGGGTGAGATGATGTCAAAATTGTTGCGTTGTCTCCTTTGTAGTTCTGCAAATTTGTGATGTTGGAGGATGTGTGTTTTACTGCTCATCTGTGTAGTCATGAGATACCCAGCTTCTTCTGTAGTAAGATGTAATTACACAAAACACATACCATGTCTACATTACATGGCTATATTGAGGATGTCTTCTTCAAGGCAAACCTGTTATTGTGCGTGTGTGTCATCTGAGGCACCACAGTCATTAGATGGTTTTCTTCCTAAGGGCAGGTGTTTCCAGTTCATTGAGAGCCCTTCAGGTTTTCTCGGTGAACTGCATTAACCTCCCTCATTGTAAATTTGGGGGTCCTGAGCATTATGGTTTGTAAGGATGGTGGTCTTGACACAGATTATACCCTACAGCAGGTCCAAAGGAAACCCAGGGAGCTGTGTACTGTTAGAGCACACTATAAGAATCAATGAAACAGTATTCAATGCTCAGTGATTTAGAAATATATCTTAATCAGTATTTCTAGTTAGGTGTGTGTTTGCAGCTGAAACCAAGTACTGTATTTTCATAGCACAGAATCATAGCTTGAGACTCGGAAGCAGTCATAGAAGGAGTAATTGCAGACTGGAATGTGTGTGTGCATGTGTATGTGTGCACACATGGATGTACAGTTTTATTAGCATATGTGTATGATATTAGTAGTAATAGTAGAAGTGAGTATTCAGCATAATATAATACACTAATGGCTAAGGATGTTTTAATGGCAACCTTAAATAAAATATACCGCCTGTACTTTGCATGTGTCAGATCCTGCAGTGTGTATGTGAGGTTCTAAGGTGGCACTTGTTATCAACTAGTACCAAAGGAAAAGTATTTCTAGGGCTTGCAGTAATGATTGAGAAGATGATTAATTTCAGCTAAAGGAAATGTCTGATGATGATGGAAAGATAACAATTGCCTATGGAGGAATAATGGATCACATAATTAATTTGGTTATCACATTATGAAAAAGGGATCCTTGAGCATAGATGGGCTCGTGAAGTCTGGAATGCTAATTCTGAACCTCCTGCAACACTACTGAAGAACAGCCCTCTTCTTGGGGCTCTGCCACGTGGAGCTCAGTGTGCTGGGCCCAGGAGTTGGTGGCACAGCCACTGCCAAGGACATCTCTGCACAGGAGGAGGGCTGTCTTGGCATCAACACCAATGTGTTAAGGCCAAAAGAAACTGGGCAAAAGAATTGAGGGAAATAATGTTTCCTTGCAGCATGGTACAACTGGAAGGGTGAAACTGTGTTTAAGATTAAGGTTATGCTGTGGGTATGTAGCATAGTACTGCTGATCTCTTTCTTTGTAGCATGGGAGCTAGTTTTCAGTCATTTAACTTACCAAGGTTAATTTAATTGTGCAGTAGATGCTTGAGAATGATTTGTGTACCCAGACTTTGCTTTATCCTGATGTAAAATTAATAACAAAGGTAGAGTTGCATTCAGAATAATTGGCAGCTCTGATGGCTTGGAATTTGTTGAAGAGCTTTCTGTGTTCTGGTTAAGTATGTGTATTAATGATAACTTAGACCAGAATTGGCATTACACTATCCATTTGATACATTTTGAATGCAGAGTCACATCTGGGCCCTGCATTTCTCCTGCTGCTGCCTGAAGGTGTGCCACTCTGGGGAGGGTTGATTCGGCATGTGAGAATGGGAAACATCCTTCATATTGCTGCACAGGCGAGGAGACAAGAGGTACAGGACTGGGAAATACCACACTATTTTTCTCATTGCAGTGGTGGAGGTGAAAAGGTGGAAGCTGAGGCTGGTGACATGTGACCTGTGCAGCTGGTTTCAGGCACACTGCACTTGAAGAGGCTGTGAGAGTTACCATGTCCATTTGTCTCCAATGACTTAAGAAGATATTCAGGTGTCTACACATATTTCCTGATCGGTCTTTGCCCTCAACAACCCACTAGTGTCAAATGCCATTTTAGAGATAAATATATACAGGTATGTTAAAAATAAAAAAATAGCATCTGGACCTGCTAGGATAGTAATGAACTATAATGTGCGCTAAACACAGAGGCCAAGAACTGCAGGCAATTTCTTCAGTGCTCATATAAATCACATGGTAAAGGTTTTACTGGAAACTCAAGTGGATATTTAAATAGTCCCTGGGTTACGTTTATTCATTTTGTTTTGATTAAAGCAATCAGAAAAGATTGTGTGACTTTAATTTTAACAGGAGGTTAAAGTAGGTGGCTGACCGAGTTGTGATCGTATTTACTTTAGACCTCAGTAGAGAGATTACTCATAGGGATCTTATTAGGCTGCATGATTAAAAAAAAAAAAAAAGCAGCAGCAACAAATTTTCAATATCTAACCACTATAGTGACTGCATAATGTTGCATCTAGGTGGATGATAGTTTAATGTTTACTCTTCTGCATGGGCTTACTCAGACACAAACAATTGCTTACTCCCGGGGGATTATGGGCATTAATATCAAAATGGTAACAACAAGCCTCAGAGCCATGCTCAAACCGAGAGCTGGAGGATTCAAAGCAGCCTGGTCCTCATAGGAGCTGGTTTATTTGGGTGATCTCACTGTGACTTCTTGAAAGAGAAGGGAGGCTGTAACAGCTGTATTTGCTGTGCCTGTAGGTGAAACCAAAGACTCAAGCTACGTTCCCGCAGAAATCCCTAATGAGATTTGCATGGTACACCTTGTCCTTCAGTTGACTAACAAGCTGTGGTCTCTGACTGCATTCACATACCTGTTTTTTAATTAGGCCTCATCTTCTTTCTGCCTTACCCCTTGTGACCCTTCTTTCTTCATCCACCAAGTCTGACTTGTTAAAATTTGAAAGAGCAGCTCAGGAAAGCATCTCTGGGAAAAGCGCAATTCTGCGTAACGACCAGTGCACATGCACACAACACACACTGATGTTAAATGATGACTTGGTGTCTCAGAATGTGCATGTAATGAGGCACCATCATCATAATTTAACCGGGTAGTTCTGCTTAGTGGCAATATAGAGAAATTATTAATTAACCAATTTTCTAATAGAATATACAGAGGTGATATAGTTGCCTAAAGGAGAAGGAGAGAGTTGTAATTTGTGAGTATCAGATGAATTGTATTATGAAAATGAGCTTCAAAAATGAAGGAATGAAGAGGGAAAAGGTATGGCTGTGGTGGTTTTGGGTGGGTTTTTTAGTTGCCTTTTTTTCTGATTTGCTAATGATTATTGTATGTCCATCCTTAAGGTCATTCGTGATGTGTCCCATGCTGAGAATTATGACCAGCAGCAAGAAATGAGAAATTAATTTGTTTTAAATGATACTACACATTATCAGGAGAGAGACTGCATTTTCAGCCACCAAAATGATTCCTAATGACAAGCTTAATCCTTCTATCAGACACAGATGCACAGTGTGTGCCATGCAGTTTTGCGAATCCACTACTGCGTGTGAGGATAAAACACAAGTTGGAAAAAAAGAAAAAAAAGAAAAAAATCCTGCAAACCCCTATTCCTGTTAGGCTGTCCCTTTTTAACTTGGAATATCAGACCATGTTGGGATATAGTGGTATATACCATGTTCAGCACAGATGAAGTGAGTGCAGTTACAGTTGTCTTTCAAGGGGTTGTCTGTATGTATATTGATACATAATTTGCTTGCTAGCTTGAGCTGGCTTAAGAGCCTGAAACCACATATGTAAAAGGCAGGGGAGGGATTCCTGCTTGGTCAATGTCAGAAGGACCAGCTCCAGCCAGGCTTTTAGTTTGAAGGAACCACTCTTGTACTTAAGCATGTGCTCAGTTATCTTGTTGAACTGGTGCCATCAAAGAAAAGAAAGTATATGCTCTGGTTTTCAGGGATCAGTTTTAATTGATTCCTGCATTATATTAGTTCAAACTGCTGTGAGGGATTTCATAATTAAAAATTTGTCATAATTGAAGCAGCTGATATTGATCCACTTTTAGGAGGGCAATGCACATACAGTAATGTTACTAGAAAGTGAATGCTACTGTGTTACCTTGAATAGTTCCATTTTGGATATATTTGAGAATTCCTTTTTATTTGGTTACTTTGCATCTTTTTCATAGTAAAACTCAATGCCTCTCCTCACCTATAAGATGGAATGGAGAAGGGCTGTGGGTTCAGAAGCTTGGTTTTTTGCTTGGCTGAGTATGGCTGTGTGCCATTCAGTTAATGAAGGCCAGAGTGTATTCTTCATCACGTGGACTCTTCCAGTGTGACTGAGTTTTACTCTCCAACACATGCTCCATTCCTACTACAAATTCTTGCTCCTCTTTCAGGAGCCACAAGGTGCAATCCCATTATTTGTGCTGCTCACATTCAGATAAAGCGGACATAGTACTCTAGCATGTCTTAAAGTCTGCTTGTCTTAGAAAGCAAGTAGAAAAGCTGCAGACAGATGAATTCAAATGAGTATTTTGTAAACTTAATGAAATTGCTTTCTGATCCTTTGTGTTGGACTTCACACAAGTTGAAAACTGTTGTGACTTGAGAGGACTAAAATGCCCTGAGTAAAGCTCCCTAACGACTTCCTTCAGTTGTGTGGTAAAGGTGCACATAGGGGAAGAATGAAAAGAACCTAAGTAGGTGGTATGAATACCTTGTCAGACACATAGTGGCTGCAAAAGGCACAAGTCCCTTTTTTTTTTTTTTTTTTTTTTTTTTTTGATTCATGTTGGATAAACCCAGAGGAACTGTGGAGGGGAGAGCAAGATGATTTCTAGGGTGCTGCTTGGATTCTCTCCCAGTAAGGTAAATGAACTGTGAGAAACACTGAAAATTTTAAGAAGCTTACTTGTGTGCTTGTTGTTCTAAAGGATGGAGTCAGTGTCTTAGAAGCACTACACAGGAACAAAACCAAACCCAGATTCGTTTGTTGAAAGATCTCACTGAGTCACTGGAGACATTTTGGCAAAAGAGGAAGATGAAGCATTGAAAGCCATGTGGGGGTACAAATTAAAGGATGTATTTTTTTCAGATAGTTTATCAGGGGAAAGTGGGATGTCTGATTACTTCTTTCTTAAATACCTAGAGCAAAACTTCTCTCCTGTTACATTTTTGTTTCTGGATGCTGGCTCTGAGTATTCCATCACAGAAGACTGATGCTTCCTTTCCACTTGGCATGTTGGTACAATCACACAATGATGTGCTCCTACCTATGGTGGGAAGGGAGTAAGGGTTAAGGAGATTTCACAAAGAATTTCTGTTTTGTCCTGACTGAATGAAAGCTGCTTTAAAGACAGGTGATGTGTGAGTACACCAGAAAGAACATAAAATATAAGGAAAGCCCTAACTGCTATGTATTTTAAACATGAAGACCAAACATTATCAAATTGGTTTGGGTTTTTTGGTGAGACGAGTATTAGAATACAGGGTGGCTTACTGCTGCTCAGTTGCTTGAACCAATAAGCAGACATGATAGTGCAGCATGAAGACACTCTAAATGATAGAGAACTCCTGCTGTGAACCCAATGAAGAGGGAAATACAGAGATCAAGCTGTAAATGATTATGAATGGTACATATCTCTGATGTGAGTTCATTAGGGGGTAAAAAAGGCTGCAGCTTATACAAATCACGCAGTCACGGAATGAAAGCCCCAACAGCAACTGTTCACAGCTCTCCTCTGATGTGTGTTTTGTCAGGAGGTGAGGCAGTGCAGTCCAGGTAGTTGGTATCAGCCCATCTGTATCAGCTGAGCCCTGCCAAGACATACTGTTGTGACTGACTTGATGTGATAACATAGGTTGCACCAGGCAATGCTAATATGGAGCCTAAAATCTCCTATTCCTTTCCAAACCTGTATGCATGAGTGAGAGGAAATACAAGGTTGTCTGAGTGCTCCCTTCACGCAGTGTCCTAGCCAAGAAACAAGGATTCAAGTCAGGTCTCTTGCTGTTCATGATTTCAAGGGAGCGAGCTTGTGTGTTCTGACGGTTCTAAGCACAACATGGCCTAGCCTCAACATGGCCTAGACTGCAAATAAAGGTTTCAGTTCTTCCTAATGACTTGTTGAAGGAGCAGACAGAAGGAGGAACCTTAGCTTTATGAGAAGGGACAAAATAAAGAAAATGAGACAGGAGGGTTATTCAACAGCCAAGAAAGATGTTTGTATGTGAAGTGTGTTTTATTGGAAGTTTCTGATAAATGTTTAAGTTTGGTGGGGGTTTTTTGTTATGTTGTGGTGGTGGTGATGTGGTGGTGGTGGTGGTGGTCATGGTGTTGTTTGTGTTGGTTTGGTGTTTTTTGTTGTTTGGGTGGTTTGTTTTTTTTTTTTGGAAACAAGAACAGAAGAAGAAGGAATGTTTTTCCCCTTGTGAAGCTGATGTTATTACCAATGAAGTAACTAATAGGGGTTGATGCTGCTTTTGTCCTGGTGCCTTAGTTTCAATGGTAGCCATTCCTAAAGTTGAAGATAAAGAACATTTTCTGTGTTGAAATGCACAACAAACCCAAAAACTTTCTTGTAATTCAGTGGTTGAATGAATGAACATATATTCTATACTGAAATACCAACTTACTTATAAAAATGCTTGCATTTCACTATGTAATGGAAAAGGCACATCTCACCGTAAGTTTAACAGCTGCTTTTTTTTTGGCATAGTGAAATGTGGTGGGTTTTTTTAAAATCTGTATCTTATTTCACAGAATAACTTCCTTCCCAAGTATTTACCCAACTCTAGTTTTGAGCAGTAGAGAGGATAAACTGATTCTACTAGTTAAATTGAATTGTTTCAAATCCATCATGCTGATTGCACCATAGTTGTGCACTGCTGATTGTGTAATAGTAATAATTATTCATGTATAATTATGTACAGGTTGATAGAAGATACAATTAGTCTGTTACCCAATACAGTTTGTTTATGTTTGGAGGTAAATGGATAAGAGGAAAAAGTTGTTCTCTAGTTCTAAGAAGTACTGAATAAATAATGCCTGACTATTGATAGAGTAGCTACAGCTGTGATCTGCAGTTATGAGTGTGCAGATGTTAAGCAGAACAGTCAACTCTTTGCAGGCTTTAGTGAAGTTCTCAGTGGCTGTTGCTTTAACATAGCAAAAACTTTTGGACATCTTAATAAAAGCTATTACAGCTCGTATGGGTGGCTTTGAACCTGTAATAACTTTTTGGTGCAGCTCCTAAGTTCTTTATTTGGTTACACTGGAAATAATTACGCGTGCTATGGAACTCTTTTGATAATTTATGCTCTTGTATGACATACAAGCATGTAAACATTGAAGGAAATATGCTGATGATGTTTCTTAAGCAGGTCATTCCTACAGTTTTGTGCCAAGGCTGCCTCAAGTTAGTGTTGTTTGTCCTTGTCATAAGGCATTGAGTGACTTAAGAGTGGTGTTGTCAGACCTGCCTTCAGTCTCATCAGTTGTTGAAATGATTGTTCTCAACAGACCAGTGTCCAGTTCTTTGCTGTTCCTAAAGCAGTCAAAGCAAGATACTTACTGGAAAAATGGGCCATTTATGCAGGTGTCTGACCATGGTCTTACTAAATTTTCTACTTTAGGTTTTTAGTATTTTTCCTCTGAATTGCATACTGCTTTGTTTCCAGCAGTGTGTAGAGAAATGGAGATGGGCTACAATAGCTTATCAGACTCGTATTCTTTATTTATTGTAAACCACAGCTGTCTGTCGAGTGGTGGCTCGTGACTGACAAACAAATGAGTATACCCTTCATCTATTTGAAAGTGATACTGAAAATCTCTGCATCCCATATTTTAATTTTTGTGTCCTTCTTTGTCATTTTCCCAGTGAAAATTACCCCAGCACTGATCTCAATGTTAATGTATTCCTGCTTACATTTGACTTCTGAATATGTTATGGCTAATTATCATTACATAGGACGAGAGATCAGAGCCCTGACTGAGGTGCTTGGTATGGGAACAAAAGGAGACCAACTCTGCATTTTGGCATGGGGCCCAAAAATTGTGACTGAGCATCTTGAAACTGGTGGAGTCTGGGGAGGGGAGCTTGTTGCCTTTTTTTTTAGTTTCATTTTATTATTTTTTATGGACAGGGGGAGGGTCTAGGATGGGGCTAAAATTTCCCCTTGAACATGATGTCAATATGTTGGCATGTCTCCTTTTATTAAGATGCCATCCAACTGATAACAAGTCCTGCTGTGTTTTACCAACATAAAAAATTAGACTGGAGACCAGGGAGCGGCAGGTGGCTTTTGGCACCAAGAAATAATCACACTTGATGTGGAAAGTAAAGTAAAAGGAGCCATCTGTTCACTGCAGGAGGACGTGAAAAATCACATTAACATATTGTCACTAACATCATGAAATACACAGTTAATAATAAATTTAGTTATCATGGCAAGCTGCATTAGGTGCTTCCTTAGAAAAAGTATTGTGTGGAAGATGTGCTTGCTCACATCCTCTTATTGAGATATATATTTTTTGTGTGGAAGTCTGAACCCTGCCATTTGTCGCTGCCTGTGTGACCAGATATGAGTCTCCTCCACTGGGAGTACGAATGGCTTTTCAGAGTCCCTCTTCTTCTGTCTTTGCCCTTTCATCTGCTGTGCTCGTAACCATCCTTCTTTCATGACTGGCAGGCAAGCGCACTAAACGGTTGAAAAGGGAAGAACTGGAAATCCAATGGAAGGAACGAAATGAAAAGCCTAGAAAAAAGGAGTCTTCGATTAGGTATATTTGCAGTGAGTGCTGAAGGTCTGCTCTAATGTCTATTTAAGTCCTTGGGAAGCTTTCATTTGATTTAATTGGCATTGGATTAGATTTGCAGTATTGAAGGCATTTTTGATGTGAGCTCATTCTTTTTTGTTGCAGCTGCTTTTATTATCTGTTCCATTAGAGAAGCATGTAGCCTGCAAAAGTTACTCATCAGGTTGGGAAATCTTCTGTCATCTTCTCCCTCCTTGGTGTATTAAGGGCTGCAAAGTTGCTCTGCCCAGTGTGTCTGTGAGGGTTGTGTGCTGCAGCAAGAACCAACTGTCTCATTGATGGTTTTCTGATGAAAGGACTTTACAGTTAGAGTTGTGCTGGTTTAAATCAAGGCAGCTGACAATCTGAAAGAAAGCAGAACAAGGATGTTTTTTTCTTACTCTTAAAAACCAGGTTTGGTTAAAATGTACTTAGTGTCCTTCTACTCTGTGCATGGTGTACCTCAAATTTCTGTCTGAAATGTGTTTGAGCTTCAAATGGAACACATACAAAGATTTTTTTTTTTTTTTAGTCATCCCTGCAAAAACTTACAATCTCTGAGGATTAAGCTGGTTCCTCCTTGCCTGTGCATTGATCCTAATTAAAGAGGGTTTAATTGTGCTCTCTCCAACCTGTGCTACTCTGTTTTCAGATTAGAATGACAACTGAAATAGTACACAGTTATCAAGAGTTAGCAATAATAGCCCAGCAGTGTATAGTTGAAAGAGACCAAATGAACTGTGTTGGGTCATATATTGCAGGTTTCTGTTGTTTAACTACTCAAGAGATTTGTACCTAGATGAACATTACAGAAGTTGGTGGGATTTTTTTTTTCTATGTCTTGGAGAAGTGTCCTTAACCCAATGGCAGCATCTTGGAGAGGAGATGGAGGTTCATTTCAGATATTTGTTAAGGTATTTTCCCCTCAGAGTGATAGTCTTCTTCACATGGCTTTGTTGTCACTAGTGAAAAAAACAAAGACATAAATAGATGAATTTCACTATCTGATTTCTTGTCTACCTACATCATAGTTGTCTCACTATTCACCTGTGTTTCTGACTAATTCTGCAGATGTCTTAATGCAGGACTCTGTAAGTCTCTTAGTCACAAACAGTATTTCACACAAAAGTAAAGCAAATGGTGTTCAAAGAGTAGGTTGTAAAATATCAATGTCATAAGTACCTGAAACAGAATCAGGGCAACGGGTTATATGCATCTTCAGGAGATTTCTCAGTCTTGCTCACCATCTCGGGCCGAATGTTTTTGTGGCTTAAAAAAAGGTATACTTCAAAACATGAGAGAGAATTTCCTGTACACCCAATCAAGACTTCGTCTGACAGTATACCCAGCAATTCAAGTGAGAATTTCCTGTACACCCAGTCAAGACTTCATCTGACAGTATACCCAGCAATTCAAGTATTAGCATTTTAGTTGTGCAGTGTTGTCTTCTCACTTACAAAATGTGCTTTATTTTGTAGTGGAGATGTTTAGTAATCTTTCAAAAAATGTCTGCAGTGTCTTTGGTAACAGGTGTGCATGTGCGTGTGTGATCGAGTGCATAAGCTTAAAGGGGGTAAGAACTACTCGATCAGAAATACCCAGAGCTGCTGTTTAATGAAAGTTTGCGTTTTTGAAAGACTGTAGATCTGCAGGTGTCAAGGCTCTTGCTACTGAGAACTAACATAATGTCCTCTTAGCTGCCTGTCGTCAAGCTTCTTCCAGCTGTTTTTGGATCACCTGGGTTGGTGCAGCATTTTGAGATGGCATGTTGGGTTAGCTGGATACTGTTCGATGCCACCTGTTTTCCTTGTGATGCTCCCTGATAGTGCTGTCAGGACGCTTGCTGCTTTGCTTTCTGCAGGGTCTTTGTAGCATTTGAGGGATTTGTTAGCACTAATAGATACGTCCATACAACCTCCCATGAAGTAGGATGTAGTGATATGCTCTTTTAAAAAGATAAATATTGAAGCCTGGAAAGAGCAAGCAACACCCACACACAGGTGGTCTGGGGCAGAAACAAGTATTGAATATAATTAATGTCAATCAACCTGGCCTTATGGAAAATAGATCTTGTCAAATGAACTCGATATCTATTTTGATGAGATTATGAGTCTGGCTGGTAGACTTCTCTTGGTACTGAATGATATTTTGCTTAAGAAACTTGAATGATGCAAAATTATCACACAACACAGTATTAAATGGATTAAAAATTTGCTAACTGTGAAGTCTTCAAGTGCAAGTGTAACCAGGGTATCAGTGTTGAGCAGGTGTGATTCTAATGATATATCCTGCAGGAATAGCTTTTCAGTCCTCACTGTTGCACTTGATTATTCTCTTAATGACATAGAAGAAAAAACATTGCTACTCTTAACAATGGCATGAAGATGTCTGGAATGTTCAGTAGCAGAAGGGGTTGCTTGTTGATAAAGGAGGAAACAGTTTCCTTCTGTATCTAGTGAAATACAGAGATGTGTCTGTGAGCAAAGGGTGCAGGCCCTGCATGTGGTATGGGAGAGTCTTTCTGGAAAGTAATGACTTGGAAAATGAATCGGAGGTCACAGTGACTAAACAGCTAGAGGTGAACAATGCTCTAGCTAAGCATGCTCTTAGAGTTCTTGGAAGGCACTAAAGAATTAACAGCTAGAGGATTTCATTTTTTTTCTGTGTCCCAAAAAGCTTGTGATTGCTTTTTTTTTTTTCCCCCAAAGTATGTGCATAGTTCTGGGAGTAGCTGTTCTAGTAGTCGTGAAACTTAAGAGAACCTGAAAAAAACTGTGAAAAAGCATAGAAAACTGAATGAGATCATTCTTGGGAAAGCTGCACACTCACTCTGTTGAAATTAAGGGCGAAGGAAGCCAAGGGGAGGTTGGAATAGCAACCAGGGGCATTGGGACTTGGGTGATACAAAACTCTTCAGCAAAGAGACGTAAACATGCAATAAGATGACTGTGTAGTAAGAGATAGCATCTGGAAGCTGCAGTGGAAACAATTTTACATTTGCAGGTGTGAGTTTTCTAAGTAAAAGGTAGGCTCAGTTTTTCAGGGCATGAGATCTTGGTAGAAAAAAGCAACCAAGGGATATATTCAGTAAGAGAACAATCCCTGGAAATGAGACTTGAATATTCTTGTTTTAATCAATAGTCCATGCTGTGGCCCTACTTGTAAGGCCATTCTTCCTCGAAAGCCCCTGAGCAGAAAGCGTTTGCTTGTTGTGAAGGTGAGTTGCTTGGAGTAAAGTGAAATCACTGAAATAGCAGAATATTTGGCCACTGACAGCTCATTTTGCAAGTAAAATGTTACTTGTGGGGAAAAAAACCTGTATATATTGACAGCCTTTTTGTGTTCTGACAAGCCTTTTTATTTTATTAGTTACTTCATTTTGTACATGATGGACCTCTATGTGACTGTGGAAATGTGAGGCAGATGGGCTCCACAGTCAGCCTGAGGGGACAGGAGGAAGGCAACTTCAGAACTCAAGTATCCTGAATTTTCTGCCTTTCATCATGGCAGTTAAGGGACTCACCGAGACGGAAAATACTGCGGGAGCTCCAGGAGCATCTTGATGGGTGGTCACGATTGAAGCGAATGGGCAATGCCCTGTCACAGGCAGACAGGGCAGAGTCTCCTGTAAACTGGTAGGAGCATTTCAACATGTGTGAAGGGAATATGATAGGGTTGGCTGTATCGCCACGAGCAAATGTGCCGCGTGATGGATTATGATCTTCTCTTCCCTGGCTTACTTGTTGTCTTTATCTACTTGTCTTCATATATATATATTTTTAATTTACAAACATCCTTCTGCCTGCAAAGGGTCTAGAGGTCCCATCTCTTTACCAGCAGGCAGGGAGTTAGCTCCTTCCAGATGATGGCATCTTACAAAAAGAAGTGATTCCTGACTCTTTTAATGAATATAAGCTGCAAATTTTGTTAGCTGCTGAGTGCAGGGATCAGGTTCTTTGTTGCTTGGAAGTACTTGAAGAAATCGGTGTTACATGCACAAAAAGTTTGCAAAACTTTACGGCTTTGCATGTTTTTGTACATATACATGGCCAAATGTACTGTTTGCGTTGTGCTGCTGCTGGAGATTTCCAGCCTGCTCCTCTGGGGATGTGCTTCTTTGCAGGGTACTGCACCGAGGGGGAATGTAGATCTCCTCCCAGCAGCTTGATCAGGCCACAGTTAGATGGATGAGTGAGCCTTATGAAACAGTGCAGCAGTTGAGTGTGAGATGGCGATGTAAGATACTTCTTTGTCTTGAAAAGTATTATGTGTCAGATGCTTTTTTTTGTTTTCTATCAATCTTGTGTTCGTTTCATTTGAGGAATTGCATGCTCTTGCAGGACTGCTTCTGGAGAAAGAGTCAGGAAAAGGCATTCATTTTGCCTGTTAACACGCACTTGTAGCTATTTTAGATAACTTCACTGCAGAATTTTAAGTATAGCTAGAGACCTGACAGCCTGATAGCAGGTGGTTTGTTTATCTAGATGCAATAAAACTCTTGCCCAGCACGTCCTGATGTGGAAGGTGTCAAGTGAGACAGTCTTATGCATGCTTTGGTGGGAATGTTGCAGAATGGGGACTTGCTCAAATGAATGAGGATATCGGAACACACTTGCATTTATAATTACAGGATTTCTGCATGTTTTGAAGGAAGAGAATGTTTTCATTTCCTTTAAAAAAAAAAAAAGTGAGAGCAGAAACAAAACCCTTTGAAGATGCATCCTCCCATTGAATGGAAATTGAGTTACAAGTGTGCATTGTGATATGTATTCCAGCATGTTTATACAGATTTGGATCCTTAGAATAATAAGAGGAGTGTGCTATTGTATGCTTTCATTTACATAACTAATTGAAGCAGAGTCCTTATTATTTTGATGATGAGTCTGCATAATAGAAATCTCCTTATAGCCCAGTAGGAGACTGGGGAGATAAATACCTTTGAGGTCCAGTCTTCTAATTCCTTCAGTACTGTAGCATGCTTGAAGCGGTACTAAAGATTTGCAGAACATCTGGCAGGAGCAGGTGGCAGTTTACCTTTCAATATGTTGTTTAAATGACAATTTAGTTAAGCCTGCAAATAATAATAGTAATAAAAACAGTCTCACATATATTCATGTCTTGCAGAAAAGGAGCTTTCTGAGCTGAGTTACTGAGCTCTTCTCTTTCTGAGGGCTCAGCCCTGTGCATTTTCTTTCCTGATCTACCTGCCGTTTACCTAGGGAAAGCGGGAACGCATACCCTGGCCCAAGTAGAAAGGAGGAGACTTTTTTATTTACTGCCCAATACACAGCTGCTGAGTAGATTGCTTAAGCAAGGCTTTTGCGGAATGTTTGTGCTCTTGGCGCTTGTGTCTGATATGTTGAGAGATCAACTTGAGTTGTCAGCGAGGAGTTTGTCATATTTGAATATTTGGTATCTCTTTTCATATCCCATCCACAGAGAGGATGTCTTGTGCATCAGATAGTGATTTAGGCTGAGTTAGTCCCTACTGATATCTGAGGTGTAAGTCAGTAGCCTGTGTGGTCTTTTGAAAGCATTGCTTTTTATGTTTACCTCTGATAAATGTTTTCAGACCAGGAGTAGCACCTTTATCTGTTTCTGTGCTGCATGTGTTGTCCCACCTGTTCTACAGACAGTCATTCATGTCATTGGCATAAATGATGTGACTGCTTTGTGTGGACAGCATGGCATGGTAATGAGAATCTGATTAGTACAAAATAGGCTATGCTTTTGTATATAATTAATTGACTAATGAAATTAGAGGCCTTATTTCCAGTTGGAAAACTGACTGTACCTGTGTAAATGTGCTGATAGAGCAGTTAGGCCACAGAAGAGGCAAGACAAGACAGAAAAGGTGATGAATAAGATGCATTTTGTATTGGAAAAGATTGAGGAATGTATATGAAACAAGTATGACCCTGTAAGGTGATGGTTGTGATTTTCATTGTTCAAGAAATGATTTTCACTCTGTATTACTAGTGCATGAATATAATGTGGTGGATTATTACTGGAGATAGTGCTCTTTCTTCATTGAGGTTAATGATTCTGAAAAACAGACTTGTTTGCAGAACAGAAGGACCATTGGAAAAATAAAAATCTAAGAATATAGTCACTTTTTTTTCTCCTTAATGATTGTTTTGAGTGTAAGTGCAACCTTGGAAAAGGTCGGCTTTGCGCTTTGATGTCTGTTTGGACAGAAAAAAAGGAGCAGCAGCTCCTCATGGTGTTTGGCTCCCTGGGACACACCAGTAGTGCTTGTACAGTCTCCACTTTGTTTCCAGCTATTTCACTTCTTCCTATTTCACCCAGTGCAGCAGAAGTTTCTAAGAGAAACAGTGGTATCACCTTTCTCATATAGCTTTTTCGTCCTATTTCAGGGCTTCATTGGGATCTGTTGGGCCATTCATAGCAAGACCACAGTGAAACCACGCTCAAGAGAGTGACCCTGTGGGCGGAAGCAGGTTGATTGAGACTTGGCCCACTAGAAGAGCTTTCCCATAGGTAGGAAGTCAGTTATTCTCCTGTTTTAATGTAGGATAGTAAAATCCTTGCAAGGATTTTGCTAGGGAAAAAAAAAAGCCACAGAAATCCTCCTCTCCATATTTTAGTAAAGGGTGGGGGTCTGAACTCTTTGTTCTCTTAGGGTACTTTCATGGTCTTTGCAGTGAGACTATGCCCCTACTGAGAGATGTAAGGAAACTGGTATTGTGAAGTATTTACTTTTTTGGCACTGCTTCATTACCTGCTCTTTATAATTTATGGTGCCATATGGAACAAGGTTGATAACTACCTGTCTTTATGAACACACTGGTTTCATTTACCTGAAGCAGGCTTTTCAGTTTTGAATGGAATCAGAGATACATTGTTGCCTCATTACAGTTCAATTAAAATGCGGTTTTAACCGAACGCTAGGTTGATTATTAATTGTCTGGAAGGCCTTTTTCCTTCTGTGCCTTTAATTAGGATTTCCCATTACGGCTTCATCCAGAAGCACAGCATGCTGAAAACTGAGCAGTGCTACAGTGCTATGCAGTGGGTAGGTGGGTCCAGACCTGAACACAGAAAGCTGGTATAGTGCAAATGCTTTCAAGTCCATCTTTCCAGAGCAACAGGAATTTTGCACATCATAGCTATAGTTTCTCATCTTGTCCCTTCAGCTAAATGTCACTGAGATTTGAGTCCATTGCTTGATGGGGGTCTGTATCTTTGACAGGGAACAGCATGACCATAAGAATATGGCTGTGGATTCAGTTTTGTTAGCAGCCCTATTTGTAAAGGAACTTGAGGCAAAAGTGACATGTTGCTTTTCCCTGATATTTTTTTTATCTCCTTTTCAATTATTCTTGTAATAACAAAGCAAAGGTCTGGGCACCCCAGGCAGGGGTCAATTAACTCAGTGGTACTGAGTTACTTCAGTGATTAAACTGGTTCTTTTTGATGAATGTCACTCAGGTGCAGGCAGTCATCCCCATATCCCAGACAACTGACCTTGTAGTTGCTTTGAGTGGTAAATGTGAAAGGTTTGGGGTTTTTTTCCTATTGGTAGCAAAACAACTTTTTGTTTTCTCGTAGTGACAGAATCTTTTAAGAAGTGCAGATTTAGAGGGACTCTCAAAGAACACAGTTATTATCTTCAGGTCTGCAGTGGGAAGAGGACTAGAAATCTGGGCTTATTTGCTTTCTAGTATTTTTTTGATCTCTTTGCCACTTAAAAAAAAAACTACTGGAAAAGACTTTACAGGAAAATGTTGTTCCGTAGAACTACCTATGGTACAATGTATTATTTCACTTGGCTGGTACAATAGTATATGGAGTATCTTGTAGAGGTATTGCTTAGGGCCAAAGGTTTCCCAGCTGGTGTTTGTTTTGAGAGGGAATGGCTTATTCTCACATATTGCACAGTAGGAAACCTTCTGCCTTGCAGCTCTCCAGTGATTTTAAGTGTTTAGCCAAGGACTTAAATAGGTTAGTACACTAGCACCTTCAGGGAAGTTGCTCTTTATAATTTAACTTTTAGAGAGCAGGTTATAGTGCTCTCAAACAGTTGTGTCAAAGACCTAGCAAAAATTAATGGCTCAGAACTAATGGCAAGCTTTCCAGGATGTTGCGCTGATTTATTGAGTGGTGCTAAACTCCAGCATCTTTGTGTGGAGAGCACTTGTCTTCATATAAGGGGGCTAATATTACCTCAAGCTGTTGTAAGTTGACTTGGTGAAATTGCTTAGATGCTACTCTCAGTGTAGATAGCTGGTGGTGATTACTCCTAAGTATTCAAAGAGCAGAAACTCTGGGGAAAGGCTGATTAGCTGCCCAGGAGGATGATGTTCCAGCCATGTAAACAAACTCCTGAAGTCCCCTGGTCATAATGAGGACCAGGCCCCAGTGACAAGGCCCACTCTGCTCTGTGCTGCTGCATTGAAATTGAGCAATTTGCAAGGAGAAAGAGATTGGAGTCAGTCCCTGTGATGCACGTAATCCACTAATCACCACTCTGAGACTTCTGGTGCTCAGAAACAGCAGGAGGGAATTGGCTTTATGAGCTGAAGGAGACACTGGCATATGTTGATGAGGAGAGGGGGAGGAGGGACTACTTAAATATTTATAGATTAAGGGTACATTGGGATCCCTGCTGTCTTTTGTGTGCTTGGTTTCTCTTGAGGATAATGAGACATAAAAACTCCTCAGCTTACCTGTGTTTTAACTCAGAAGCATCTAGTCTGAGCCTCCTTCCTACTTCTAGCCTTTCCTTGCACTAATGGACTGAGTGAATATGAAGTGTATGCAAAATGTATCTTGTCACCATCCACCTTGCTGGGCTGTCCCAGTCTTCGTCTGAAAACATCACAACCTGAAAAAAATAAGACCATTGCAGCCTGAACACTATAAAAAGTGAGGTTAGAAGGGAAATGAACTCAAAAGCAGATTAGTGGCAGGCAGATTGCAGCTTCTTACAGAAGGTGGCCTGTGACACTGTCCAGAACCTCTGCCCTGGTCACCCCAGGGTATAAGGCGTTAAACAGTTAACAGTTAAAACTGTTACTGTGAAGATTGGCCCCTCAAATCCAGTATAATGCGACAATCCTTGAAAGTCATTGTAGAGCCTGCCTCAATGCTTTCAAGAAGCTCAGCTGATGTGCTGATGGGTCTTCTGGAAAAAGCAACCCCAACTCAGGACTGAAAGTGCTCCAAAATGGTTCTGACAGCTCAATAGTGCGTGGATGACAAAGGAGATATAACAAGGAGATCCTGCTAACACGAGCTCTAATGTTCCTTCCTACCTCTAACTTTCATAGAGATTTGTCTTTCCTGCAGAAGGAAAGGTGACCTTTTCATTGGATTGGTCCTCCTTCAGTGATTACTTTGCATGTGTGATTTCACCATCCCTTTCATAAGGAGGATGTATTTCATATTGTGCACAGTCGCGGAGAAGCAGTTGACTGCTGTGGACAAAACACTTTCATGTGCAGAGTGCTCCGCTCAGAGTCTTATGAACAGAAGCTGTGAAGGAGATGGAACAGGCTGGAAAAAGAGTAAATCCCACGCTGCATCATCCTGTTAAGTCAGAGCAGCCCAGATCATAATAGAGTAACTGCCCTACTTAGGAGTGGGAGGCTGCAGGAGATGCTGAGTGTCACCAAATACTATCTGCTGTCACAGGCTGGTGTATTATTGACAGGTGCGTGGCAGTGAGAATGATGTCTGTGAGCTGGATGACTTTAGGAGTACTTCCCATCAAGACCTGTAGAAAAATGGCTATGATATTGAAATTGAGAATCAGTGTATGTTCCCTTGCACCAGCTGGGTAAAATCTGTAGAAGTTTGCATTTTGTTTTTTTCTTGCTTTTGGTGGGCTGTAGTAAATAAGTTTCTCCACAAGACCTGTGTTGTTCCCAAGTGCTTGCTCACTGTAATATCAGTATTAAAATTAATAATACCTATTATTCTTCTTTGCTGTTATGCAAAATTACTCATCAGTGCTCCTGAAGTATTTTATAGGGGATACAGATAGCCATTTTATACAGTAGAGGAAACTGGGGCACAAGATATTAAGTGAAAATCATTCAAAGCTACCTAATGTGTCAATCGTTAAGCCAGGAACTGACCTCCATGTACTCAAAGGCCAAATGCAGGGTATTAAACTGTCACCCACCTTTTCTGCTACATGTAAAATAGTGGGAGAGGGGCTGCAAGAAATTCTGCCAATTAGCTTTTTTTGAAAACACCACTCAAAAATATTTTTGCAGTTTGCAGTGTGAGATAACTTTGGTTTATATTCATACACATCCTCTAATAGCTTTGTTTTTGTGATCCAGCTATTTCCATGTGCTGTTTTGCTCTTAGGTTTTAAAAGTTTTAATATGGCATCAACAAGTCAGAACCAAATCTGCTCTTATTTTGCTGAACAGTGTGCATAACTCATTTATCTTATTCAGGTTAATGGCTCTTTTAAGACCTATTAAAACCTGTACTTATATAAATCACATATTAACTGGTTTAATATTGAGTATCAAAATTGCATAAATCAGTTCTAATTAGTTAAAACTGTTACTGTGAAGATTGGCCCCTCAAATCCAGTATAATGCGACAATCCTTGAAAGTCATTGTAGAGCCTGCCTCAATGCTTTCAAGAAGCTCAGCTGATGTGCTGATGGGTCTTCTGGAAAAAGCAACCCCAACTCAGGACTGAAAGTGCTCCAAAATGGTTCTGACAGCTCAATAGTGCGTGGATGACAAAATGCAGCTCTCTGATGTTAAACAAAGTAATCGATAGAACTTAGGCTTGTTCTTTGTGGTCATCACACCTTTGGTTTCTGATCTTGCTCTGTGTGATGGTGTGGAGTTATGCACAAGTGCTACTGCTGCGTGTTACAATGGGGCTGAATCTCCCGCTTTGTGAGTGAATTAGAAATTGCTGCTGGGGGCACTCAGGGCCTGTGTTTCAAGGCCACTGTAGTGTTACAAAGTAGGTTAAGGAGTATTTCTTTCCAACAACAGCATAAATGTCTCATAAATCAGTTTTACTTCAACTGCAGCTTTGATATTGTGTTTAAGAGAACTATTTACAGTCCAGTCTCCAAGCTTCAGTTAAATTTAGTGGCACATCTATGTGACATAGGTTCTGGCCAATACTGGCGTGAGTTGTTTCGCTGGCTACAAATATCTGGAACTTGTTACCTGTGATCTGGAAATAGCTGCACTATTCAGTCCTCAAGTCACAGAGTGTTTCACTGCTACTTCATAGTTTACAGGATCTTTCACTGAAACTGTCCCACTTTGTTCTTGTGAGCATAAAGATCATAATCTCTGTGAAACTAGTAGCCACTGCACTTCTTTTATTTTGCCAATGGTGTCACTGCTGCACCGCAAGATTTGTGTTTTCCTGTAGACTTGAAGAAATAGCAGTAAGAGTGGTGTTCAGCATTTCAGGGCTGGCTGAAGCAGCAGACAAACGGCCTGATGCTGCTGCTCTTCATGTGAACTGAGTTGGAGCAGGTGAGGGTAATACAGGCATCCTTTTTGTCCACCAGTCCCGTTGAGCTTCTCGCTTGTCTCCGTGTTGCACTTAAGCAGGAATGAGATTACCTGTCTAAAAGCCACACAGTGTTGCTGAGGCCATGTTTGAGCTGTGATGTTGGACCTGTGTTATGCCTCCTGTGTTACACTTGTAAGATCTACGGCTAACAAATGACAGGACCTGCTAAGTGTGTGCTTGCTGACATGCTCTCCTTCCCTCTGCTCTCCCAGGGGTTGGCAGCCTGAAGGGGCTGTGCCTTTTGTCTAGCTGTGGGTCCTCTCAGGTCCACAGCCTGAGGAACTGGGAAGAGAATCAATGTTTTGTCTTCTCCTGTGCTTACCTGGGGATTCCCTTTGGGATTCAGAGATGGTTTTGAGGTTGGATGGGGTGGCTTTACATAAAATGGTGAATGAGACATCCTTGGTTTTACCGGAGCTTTCAGTCACCACCACAATGTAAACAGAAAAGAATTCAAGGAATCTCTCAGACTTCATTAATGAACTTGTGGTTCCAAATCCTCAGACTTGACCTGTCCCAGTTTCGTACCTAGGTGGAAGCTGCTTGTCTTTTTTTTTGATAGTACTATTTTTAAAATGTGGGATACTGTGTTTCTCCTGACAAAGAACTGACAATGTTTATCAGCAGCAGATGTGCCTGCTTTGATGGAATTGGCAACACATGCATTTAATTTTTTTTATAAGTGTCAAGTGTTTTTTTTATAAGTTTCAACAATAGGATGGCACCCTACAGTGAGACCTTAAGCTGAGGGGAAAACACAAATGGACTTCTGTTGGGGGCGGGGGGGGGAAGGGGAAATCCTGTAAACTAATTAGCTCATTTGGCTGAAATGTCATTTCTGATCAAACCACTTACTGTTGCTTTCAGTGGCAGATCAGATGTCTTTTGCATTAAATGCCATTCAGCAAGACCAAAAAGTGTCTAGGGCACGTGTCATCTGCTCTATAGGGATGCTGGGTATACAATTAATGACTGCATATAAAGACTTAACCGGATTTATTTCAAACACTAGAGTTTGATTTTTTTTCTGTCAAAGGGCATTTCTGGGGGGTTGACCAGATGTCAGTGAGCTTCAAGTTTTTGTCTTCTGCCTGGTTACTGGGAATTCCCAGGGAACAGCTTTTGTTTAAGAGATAAAACCTATTGAAGAGCCTCAGGGTACGCTATTACCTGCGCTGGTGGGCCTCTGCCTCTTTTTTTACACATATCCTGAAGTCAAGAAGCAGCCACGGGGTGGGGGAATGAGGCTACACAATTAATGACTGGACTTAAGTTCCTAAAACTCTGCAGTCCCTGTATTGTAGGGAGTATTAAAGGGTTTGATAAACAAGGAGGGTTAGCTTTTAACAATTGATAAATAAAATCAGCGCAAATAATTTAGAGGTCACGGTGTTTGTGGGATTAATGTCTATTGTCGTTTGACTTATTGACAGTACAGAAAATCATGTGGTTCAATTGTTGTTTTTTACTCACCTTTTTGATACTTACTAACCATTTCTCCCTCCAGCATTTTTTCACTGTCACCAGTGATAAAGATTGAGGGAACAGGTGAAAATAAACCTGTGAGAAATGTGTTTCTCAGCTACTCTTTTACATTATTTATTTTCATTTAGGTAATTCTTAGGGGTTGTAACTAGATTGGCATGTGTGCTTTTAAAAGCACATGTGATCCATGGGTATCTGCCTGTACATCTACAAAGAAGGGGTAGGTATTTTTTTTGGCACAGAACCAAGTATAAAGAACAGCACAGGGTTTATTTTGTCGGATGACGAAGAGAAGAATGCAGACAAGTGTAGTGCTGGAGGAGAATAGAGCCACTATTCCCATATTTGTAGAAGTGTTTTCAAGATCACTGCAGGCTGAGGCAGCCAAGGCAGAATGGAGAAGGCCTGGAACAGTGACATCCAGGTGAATGAAGGAAGGACAGTCCCTGCAGAAATGGGTCAAAATCTGTTGTTGTACTTACGGGGCCCTAAGATTTCCCAAAGCTTTCTCTGAAAAAATGAGGAAACAAATATCCAATTTTTCTTTTTAAAGGGAAAGAGGTCTGTAAAATGGCTTCACTCTCATCAAGTCTTGCTTGTTCATGTGGAACTATGGTATGATGGCAAGCACAGTGGATCATGCAAGAGAAAAGAGGGCCAGGTTCTTACCTGGTGTAAATTTGGCATCTTTCCAGTGATGTCAGTGGTGGTATGCTAGTTTACACCAGGTGAAAATACAGTCCAGATGGTCTTGATGAGACAGAAGTATCATGAGTCTGGTTTTCTGTTGCATTGCACTTTATGTAATGATTTCACACCTGTGAAAATTGATACAAGATCAAAATGGGGATTCATACAGATGTAGATGCACAAAAAAGTGCAAGGCACTTGAGAGAGAAGCCCATCTCTTTTTCCCAGAGATAGCTGCACAGTGGAAAAATTGATTCCTGGGGTGTATAAATTGAAGCGTGAGTTTGTAGGTTTGTGTGTTCTTTATCTGTCTATCTTTGTTGGATAATTACAGTGAAAGCATCTTACATACAAAAGAAGATAATTTGTTATGGAAATAACATTAGTAGGAGTGGATAAGTAGAAATATGAAGACAATGTGATCGTTTGAGTGACAAACTTAGTGAGCTTTGTTTGACATTGTCGTGTCAGATCCCACGCTAGGATAAATTATGTGTAACTTCTGTCTTCATAAACATATGGTAAGTGTAGTCGTGAAGGTGATTTTTTTGACAGGTCTACCTGCGGTGTGCTTCAGTAAAGCATGATTGCAAAGTCTTCGAAAAATACTTGCTTTTACTCTGTTCAGAACTCTCTAAAATATATATACAGTTTCTCTAACTCTTGTCTTACTCAGAGGAGTGGTACAATTTTGCTGTTAGCAAGTTCTTACCTCTGTACATGGCTGGCCTGATCCTCCCCAGATGAAATTGCTTGTGGTAGTTCTGAGGTTATTTGAACTAGATGAATACTGGTCAGCTGAGGACAGGGTTCATGATAGTAGCAGAAACCACTTTTAACCTAATTTGAGCATTACAACTTCAATGTGTGTGGTGGGCTGCAAGTTTAGATGTCAGTTGACAATAAGGGCCAGGTTGACTGATGCCAGTGAAGCTCGTGTGAAGCTGTGTTGGTGTACAGCAGCCAGAGATCTGGCTTTGAAGTAGTCAATAGGAGTCAGCACCTCCTTCACTTGTTAGTAGTAACTGTATTAATTATGAAGACACCTGAGAAGGGCTTTTTAGAACCAGTTGCAATCAGTAATCTCTGGTATCTGTAGGACTGTGCAGACCAGATCTGCTATCAAACAGCAAGATCTAACCTCTAGCAATTACTGGACAGAGTTTTCTTAAAAAAATATATATATATATGTAAGAGGGAGGTTTGCATCTCAATATTTTAGCAGTTAAGCATAATAGAGTAAAAAAGGTGTCAGGATGCATTTTATCTAATAGAACAGCATGCTGTAGGCAACACTGTTTGAAATTTGTTGAAAAACAGGTGACAGCCACTCATGTAAAGAGTCTCACTTCCTTGAAGTGTGTTATGTTGTTTGTTGTTGCTAATAATTTCACAAGCTCTGCTTGTGAGTGGGGAAGTGAATGAGTGATGCAGTACTGCTATAGAAAACTGCCTTGGCCTCAAAGTTCCTAGGCTATTTAGACATGTTCCATGTAATCCACTTAATTGCATGGGTAAACTTGTCAGGAGAACTTCCAGCAGAAGCAAACCCATAATGTGCTCGGAAGTGGTGGGGGGAAGCAAATGGGATGCTGACTTACTGTGGTGCATTACTGTCTGCCTGACGTCTGAGGCAGATTTAATTCCAAGTCAACAATTAGAGCAGTTGCTACTGGATCTTAATACAGAATGAGTCAGGTGTGGCTCCTGTGTAAGGCTGACAGCAGGTGTAGCAGAAAGCATTCAGTTGGAATTATAAGCTGTGGGGTAGTTTAACCCTTGAGATAGTACAGAGTCGACAGCCGTCATCACTAGTCAGATCTGGTAGGGTTTCAGTCGAGGGAAGTCACATTGCAACTATCCACACTTGGCACAGGTCCTACTTGCATCTATGTGGATTTGGAATCCTTGTGTTTCTGGTGGGCGGAGGAAAACACATGAACAGGGGACTCTGACACTGTGCTTACAGTGCTGCACTGCAGAAACTGGGATTTTGTTGTAGAAACCGTCAGAGCTGTGGGTCTTACAGTTAGGCACTTAAATAATTCAGAATTAGAGATCATCAGATAGGAAACTAATTTCTTCTGTTGTGTGGGGGGTTTTTTTCTTTTTTTTTTTTCATTCTGTCTATAACTCTGGCAGGAAGGTTGAATACAGGCAGAATTAGTTCTATTGCTTAGGTCTTGATTCTGCAAAGAATTGTGCCTTAGGTCAATGGTGTGCTTGTGCATTGCCTTATTGTTGTCACAATCTTAGCAGGTTTATCACATGTCTGTTCACAAAAACTGTGTGGAATGGGGGAAATGCTCTGTGGTATGTCAGCCTTTCTTTTGTGGGCTAACCATAGTGACTTTTAGTCAACAGGCTTCAGAAATTACTTGCTAGGACTCTGAGAAGCCAAATGAAGCTCAGCTCCTATTTCACATTAAATTTCCCTGGGCTTTGAGAACCCATTTCTTTTAGAGTACTGTGTATGCCCACATTAAATACAGAAGGGCATTTGATGGATTGTGTTCAAAAGGTGTTTCCACAAATTGACTGCTGACATGAGCTTTTACAAAGTAAGAATTGTTTTATTTAATCAGTTTTTAACAGTTTTTATTCAGAAGCCTGACAGGCTGCTATTGTATTGCCCAGGCTAACCTGGGAAAAAAGATAGAGGCACGTTCAGGTATTATAAATATGCCATGTCTTTCCTGTACCTTTTACAGTTTATTGGACCTGTATGTAATTGGGGTCACGCTTCTGTAGCAGCAGGAAATGCACACTATCGTCACATACAGAGCAGGAAATAAATGCTAATATAACCAAGAAAGGAAGATCCAAGTGCTGCTTTTTCTCATTTATAGTCCAGAACCTTGGAGAGTTTATATCTCTCAATTCTGGAGAGCACCAGTTCATGCATGATGAGGACTTAGCTGGCATGCCAGACAGGTATTTACAGTTAAGAAGTATCCAAGGGGGGAAGCTTTATGTTACTTTCCATCATACTGGCGACGGAGACTGTGAGGACTAACATGCTTCAGCAGCTGATGGCTTGCTGCTATTAATTGTTTCATCTATGCTGTAGAAATAAACACTGGTAAAGGAAGGATATGTATTATCCACATAGTACACCTTTGGGTTGGCAGACAGGATGAAGAATAAGTTGTGGGGTTTTCTTCGTTTGTTTGTTGCGTTTGGTGGTTGTTGTTGTTTTGTTTTCAAAGAACAGTGGAGGTGTTCTTTGAAAAATGTAAAATTCTCCCTCAAGGAGTCATTGTCAAGGTGAAATTCTGAATTCTGAATGCCAGCTCCAGAAGCAGAAAAAAAAAGTGAAGGATAAGGCCAAGAAGGAAGTGTTGTCAGTTGCACCAACTTTGTCATGGCTATAATCCTTCTGCTTTGTCTCGTCTTACCATGGAGTTTGGACGGGTCTGACTACTTCATTTACTGTGTTTGCAAAGTATCCTTATTAGAGGTAAGGAGGTTTCAATTTGTAGTGACTCTTCCCATTGATATAAATAGCCACAAGAGTATTATCCCTGTGGAAAGAAAATTAAGTTTGTAGTCTGTAATGTGTAAGAGGGTTTTAAAGTCCCCCTTGAAGCTATTTGTGTACCAGAAATTAGCTACAGCATAAAACTGTCAGAGATGCGTGTCAGCGTTGTCAGCTACCTTGATATTACTTCATGTTGTGACAGTTTGTCTGTATCAACTGGAGAACGAATTCCTATAGTGCTTTGTGAAGTGGATGAGCCATGTGCTGTACCTTCAGCTGCTGCTTCTTTCCTTCCACTCTCTGGACATTCAGTGGCAACTTTGCCACCCTCTTTCTCTTGAATTTTGGGTGTGAGTGAAAAGTATGAGAAAAGCTGCCACCTCACTCAACCACATGTTGAAACCTGGAACAAGCTGTGGGTTGGGAAACTTCTGTCACTTAGGGCTGTTTGTAATCAAGGTAATGAAATGAACCCCAATCGTTGCATTTGAAACCACACTAAAGTGTCCATCGCTTGTCATCTTTGTCTACTGCATCTATCCCAAGTGCCAGGAGCAAATGCCTAGACTTCTGCAATGCAAGGTGATGTTTCTCCTCTGTGGATCTATCATGTGACTTCTCCCTTGTTTCTCTCTCATCCTCTCTGTATGGGAGACCATGCTGAGACCCAAGCTGATATGTGTGCGAAATGCAATCCTTCAAATGCTCTAGGACTGAAATGTAGCTGTCACTCTCCAGTGTGAGTAACAGGAAATTTATTTTGTTGGGTGGAAAGAGTTAAATGAACTTTAACTGAAAAGCTCTATTTCTCCCTCTCAGGGTAGAAAATAGCCAAGGGCAACAGCGGATGACTAATGTGTAGAATATTGCAATTAGTATAGCAAGGTACTTACAGGGATCAAATTAAAAAATTCATTAACGTACGCACTTAATTAAGAAACACTTTTCGGTTTACATGATAAATTATGACACCTATTAAATCTTCTAGTACAAGCTCTAATGGCTTCTTTGCTCCTGGGCAGAGAACTATTGCCTTTGAGGTCCTTTGAACCTCCCCGAGGACTGGCAGCATTAGTTACAAGTGTGTTAAAAACAACGCTTTTTCTCCTGTGAGGTGCAAGCCCTACTTTACTGGAAACAATAAATTAAAGTTAAGAAACTAGCTAGGGGATTAAGAGACCCATCAGACTTGCAAGAAAAATGGATGATTAAATAAACAAGAAATGACCTTGAGGATAAAGAAAGAATAAAGTTAGCAAAAAGCTGAGGTGGGTTCCAATGATGCAGCAGGATACCTGGGATGACACTGCATCATGGCGTGTTCTTGTACAGCTTCAGTAGGACTCCAGCCAGGATGGTAGTGTCCAGAGTCTTACAGAGGTTTCTCAAGGCAGGACTCTCAGCTGCAGCTTTTCCTTAAAGTTTTGAGGTTTTTTTTGGTTTGGGATTTTTTTTTTTTTCCTGAAGGAAGTAGAAGCAATAACCAGTTCAAAGAAAAATAGGACTTTAATTTAAAAGTAAAAGGAAGACTAAAATATGACTCAGAATATTCATTGTTGGCTGTAGGTGGGCAGATGACTTTGTTTTGTGCAAGCACTTTACGAATTAGAGCAGTCAGAGATCCTGAGCCCTTTTGCAGCAGGCACGGTGAGGTGATGCTGTGGGGTGGGAGCCAGGCTGTGCATTCTGCTGCACATGATGGATCAGAATGGGGGGTCTGGTGGAGTTTCTCACATTCTAAAATACATCAAAGCTGCAGTTTGCAAAGCACCTGTTATTTTAGGTTGTGGAGAGAGGAGGAAGATCCAACTGATGAAAATGCTTTAACCTTATTTTGGTTTTATTGTTGGAAAATGATAGTTTTGAACTGCAAAATCCAGACTGTTTAAAATGGACTGCTAGGGAGTGTTCTGACCTTTAGAGAATGCTTTTTTCACTTAATTTTCTTAAATCTGCCAGACTTTTAAATTTCAATTAATCTACACTTTGCTCATCAAAATGAGTTCTCTCTATCATTGGCAAGAAACAAGTATCAGGTTAGCACATGGGCTAACCTCAGCAACATGAGAGGATGGTACCAAGGGGTCTTTGTGACCCTTTCAGAGTTGTCCATGCTAAACATAGATGTTTTTCATGCTTTTTCTCAGTAACTTCAAAATCTGCCAGATAGATATAGTAGTTCCTTTGTTTTGTTTTGTTTCATTTTATTTTATATTTTATTTTAGTTTTAATTTTTATTTTATTTTATTTCACCTGGCCTGTTATCTACTCTTGTCTTCAAAAAGTCCTTGACTTGGATCAGTGCTGTAGCTAGCCAGGATCACTTCAGCAGCCAAGTGAGTTTTAAGCATGGTCTGGATCTGAAATTCCACATACCCTACATAAGCAGAAGTGACACCATGAGGCGAGAGTAGAGGAAGATCAAGTATTTTAAGTGGTAAGGAGGGACTTGTGGCGTATACATACTATAATCCTGTGGAAAGTCATTTTGTGTGGACTCATGCCTGCGCAAAATCAGAAGAGGTTAAGCTGCCTTCGGTTTTCTACCTCAACACCTTGCAAGTGCTTGGTATCCAGCATCCCTCTAGCACTTGAGGCACCTGAAGTGCCCACGTAACAAGTTCAGCCTAGAGTGCTTTCAGAAGCCTGCATTTCATTTTAAGACTCTAAAATGTAGTTCTTCAAAATCTGAATCTGCTTATGGTCCTAAATGTTTCAGTTGTTCTGACCCTGTGTTATACTGCCAAGACCTTCATAGGAGTTGAATGCATTTTTCTTTGAAACTGATGTGGATTTTTCCATAAATGAGTTTGAGTTTTTGAATAATATTGGTGAAATGCACACAGTTTATTAAACAGCAATTCTAAGTAGTCTAAAAATGTACTGTTCATTAACAAACTTCAGATGAGAATAAGCCTAGGAGAAGCAGGAATTATGTCTTCATTGTAACAGGTACATAAATACAGTTCAAAATTCAGGAGATTTTTTCCAGACACCAGTGCCTTCAACTTTGATATAGAGGTATGCACTGTATACAGCCAGTTTGGAAATGTTTTGCACACACATCTGTTTCTTTGAAGCCTGATTAGTTGATTGCTGAGTTTAGAGGAAACATTCAACTTCTCTGATGCCCTTTGTGTTGGCATGGGTTTTTTTGTTTGTTTGGGTTTTTTTTGGGGGGAGGGGGTGTGGGTTGTCGTTGTGGGTATTTTTTTGAGGTTGGTTTGTTTGTTTTGTGGTTGGTTTTTGGTTGGTTTTTTTTTTTTTTGGGGGTGTGTGTGTAGTGCTGCTACTATTATGAATTTTGAGCTTGGCAAGTTGATGGTTTATGGTAGGTTTTTCCCCTTGTCTTTTGTCTGTCTCTCCTGGAGATCTGGAAATACCACAAAGCTTTGGGGAGCTGTGGGGTGTCCCAGGTTCGTAGCAGCGGGGTAGGGATCTGCTGCCCTCAGGAGCACCTCTCCCTTCACTCCCTTCTGCTTGGTCAGGATCAGAATTCTGTTGAGCACTGTTGCAAAGGTCTGTCCTCTGCCTTAATTATAGAGAGAGCAAGTAATATCTAGCTTCCGCCATATTTTATCAACACTGACAGGACTGCTTAAATAAATAAAAGTCTTACTTTATGAAGTGAAATATCTTGTTGCTTTTTAATAAATCAATAACTGGAGGTGACATGAGAAGAGCATCTTGAAAACTACTTTTGAGGTACTGTGGATGGCTATAGTTTATCCTTATTAGTAGTTTTCTGTGCAGATTGTTTGGTTTGAAATAAGTTCTCTGACGTGTTCTCCAGAACAGTCTATAATGAGTGCTAATCACTTCTTTTTGTCAGCATTTACAGGTTTATATCTTCCTTATTAGTGCATGAGGAGCCGTACTTTTTCAAGAACCAGTGCTAAAAATCACTACCAAATAAATATTCCAGTCCCACTTCCACTAACCGCAGTCTTCTATTTATGACAGAGGAGGATATTCCATGTTGAGAAGAAATATCTCAGATATCTGACTTCAGTTCTGTGCTCTTAAAGGAGTCTTTTTTTTCTGGGCAGCATCACTGGGATGCTGGCACTCCTGTGCACAAAGCCTTTGATAATGAATAAAAATCAAGGCTCTCTAAAATGCCTGTAGCTGTAAGGCTGAAATATCAGACCCTCAGCTGTAAAACGAAAAACCTTGCAGCACAGAAATTTGGAAGCTGTGTGAACATGCAGTGCTCATTTACTACCTGGAGGTTTTCCTTCTCTGCCTTGCACAGACTTTAGTCCAAGTGGGCAGCACTTAATCACATGAACTATCTCATTGGCTTCCATAGGAAACAGAATAAGTCTTCGTAGGCGAAGTGTGGTGAACCAGGACCAGAACTATTGGTTTGTGCTCAAATTGATATAATGAGTTGTATCACTGAGAAAAGGTAGAGAGTGAATAACTGATTGTATGGAGACATACACTTGATCTAGCTTAGCTTAGCTTAAAGGTTAATACTTGTCATAAGCTTCTAGTTGCACTACAGTTATGTGTGCTTCTATATTTATAGAACTAGTAAACAGTGGGTTTAATGAGTTCTGATACAATACTCTTAATCAGTGGGAAACTTGCTGTTAGTTAGAGGGTGCTTTGGATTGATGGCTCGTTTGCCTGTAAGTATTTCTGTCAGAAGTTGTTATTAGGTATCCCTGTGGTGCTGAGTTGGAGGTGGTGCCAGTTCAAAGAGTTAATTGCACTATTCATCATCGCATCTTTTGCCACTTTTGCCATTACGAACGTTCACAAAGCACATGGGCATCTAAAATTCTCTGTATGTGATGGCATGTAGTGATCATTCAGCTAGGAATGACAGGAACTTGTTTAATATTCAGTGTGTACAGTCACAAAAATTGAGCACGTGTTTTCTAAATTGCCGTTCTGCAGATGTGTAATGCCAGGTGTTTAAAGCCTCATTTACATGTGTGTGAAATTTTTCCATCACCTTGACTACTGAAAACCAAAGGTTTTCTGAGGGTCTGACTAGCTCCTTCAAAATGGAGGAGCTGAGAAATCGGGAGTTCTTTTGGAAATATGTTGCTCAAGTGAGGTGATTACTCCTCCCCTACCTGTTATAATCCAAGTGTAACTGTGTCCCCTGCTCACTGTAACAGCCCTTGCAAATCTGCCCAGTGCCCTGATCCGGAGGAAAACTTGAGGACTCTGAGCTTTCCGGTTCCTGCTGATGGCTGCGACTCCCTTCCGGATGGAAATGGCTTTGTGTATGCTGCTGGTGGGGATCTACCCACACACCACACACAGCCCCACTCACAGGCAGTGTCACATGTGAAAAAAAGCATTCACTGCAAACACTTAAAATAATTTCTTCTTGTCTCTCTGCTTTAATCTCTTTCTAACATTTGTTGGATTTCTCTGTCTCTCCTCTCTCTCGTTTATTTCCTTCATCTGGTAGGCACTGGCATTGAATACTGATGAGGAAATATTTGGTCTAAAGCCAGCTAGTCAATTTTGGTTAATTAATTGGAATGGTGATTGGCAAAAACCCAGCCCAAATTTTTGTAGGTAATTTATAGCATAGGTAATCGTTTACTCATGGATAATTATCTCTACCTGTAGGTAGCAGAAGGTAATGGTTGTACATATCCAGATGCATCACTAACAAATGCTGTTTTAGGAAATTGCAAATACTTAGACTGAGTTATCTGTTTAATTATTGAGATTGTAACTAGAACTGTACAGTTATTTCACTCTTTCTTCTTACTTGATTCCCAGCACCTTAAGCCCCAGGTAAACAGAAGGAAGAAATCACTTATATGTACTGGGAAGCCAGTGTTTCTGTCCCAATTCGTGTTTGCTAGCGCCGAAGCCCTAGGGTTCTAATTTACTTAGTATTGGCTGGCAATAAATCACTACTACTTCAAAGCAAGCAGACAGAAATTGAATAGAAGGGTGATTGAGAAGAGTGCTTTTGGATAGTAACCTGTCATGGGGTGCTGCTGGTACTCTTACCTAATACTGATTTTTACAGTGTGTGGCAGCCTCTGGGTAAACATGTTACTTCTCTGAAGGTGATGAGCTCATCAAGCAGGCTAAAGGGGCATATTTTTGTATATCACTGTGGTTTTGCCAGAATGCCAGTCTTGACAAATGTCCCTACAGTGCATACAACCTGAGTAACACCGTTCCTTGAGATAGTATCACCCTCGTGTCTGTTTTCAAGTGCCAGATTCTTGCTCCATGAGTGGAAAGCAAAGGATAGAACAGGTAGTCCCTGGGAGTAACCTAGCTGCCTGTTCTAAAATGTTGTCTGCTATTTCAACGCAAGATGGAGGGGGATGATGGGGAGTTCATGGCAAGGGAAGGCGGATGTGCAGAGTGTAATCGTTATGCTGTTTGTTCATTTCCATGAGAAGTAAGCAAATGCTGGCTCTACACTTTTGGTTTTGGAACAAGCAGCTCCTGTGTAGAAAAATGGCTTGGCTAGATGGTGAGAAGGTGCAGGCCTGACATTGATGGTTGAGAGAGGAGCTTTGGTCAGAAACAAGGATTCGTAAGCATGGGTAGAGACAAACTGCAAGTCTACTACTATAGTTTTCTCCTGTGAACACACAAGACTGTTGAGAACACTTGCTTTTCAGTGAAGTGGCAGATTGCTTGCTTATATCTGGAGGTTAGTAGGATTATGCATCCATCTTTATGCTTTAGTAACTGAACCAGCAGCATTACAGCAGGTTGACAGTAGTAGGAACGAAGCAAATTATTACTTCTACCACGGATGTAGAAGGTATATTTTGATGTGTGAAGCCAATTTAAAATCTTTTTACAAGACATTTAATATCTTCTGTTATAAATGGCCATGCTGTGTCATCTTTTGCAGACTAGGGACAGATGTGTTATCTCAGGCTTTGGTATTATTGGAAAATTCTTGTTGATGTGTTCAAGCATTTGAACTCCCTCTTGATGCTGCAAAATATATCAGTCAAGAGTTTTGAACAAAAGAGCAACATATCCCAGTGTATGTTCAACACTCTTAAAAGTGACAGATATACAAGTGGAAGACCAACAAACTTATGGGCTTCTAGACAACCATTCCCTTCTTTTGTGAATGGACTGGACCCATTTTTTTGTTCCCTTAAAGCTGTTTGTTTTGCACATGGAATCTGCTAAGGTTTCCATTCTTTTTCCATCTTCTTCCAGTGCAAAGTGTAACAAACAAAAGCAGAGCCCCTGACATCCTTCTAATGCAGCAGTGGAGCGATGTATTTTGTGTGTGGAGTTTGTTGGTGGTTTCTTTTGACTCTTGTGAAATACTTTGTAAGTACATGGTGTTATTTCCAAAAAGGAACAGGCTGGAGACATGCCTTGGAATAAGAAACAGGTCTGTATGCTGTCATTCCAATTTTGCATTAGTGACAATACAAAATTCAGCTCTGCCCCTCAAGAACAGAGCAGACGCTTATCCAAAAAGATGAGAAAAAAATGCTGTTACGTTTTGCCTAGCAACAGAGCAATATCTTATTTCTGAAAACCAGATTCTTCAAGTCCTGTTGGTTTTTTGGCATGCTGACTTTTCAGTTTGGCTTGTTTATTGAATGGGGTGAAGTGACACAGGGCAGACTGAGTGCACAGCTGTGGGGTGATGGCTTGTGCTCCCTTCCTGAGCAATTTGACCTGCTGGGTTTCCTTTAGTGCTTCAGGGAACATCAACCTCTGGTGACTTTAGACCTAGTTTAAGGGTGGCAGGAGGCTTTTCAAGCAGCAACCCACCTTGCAGCCTGACACATGTATCTCTTATGATCACACATTCACAATCTTAGAAAAGCTGATTTAGTATCACAAAGTCTTCTGCACAAATCGGTTTACAATAAGTGTTCGACATAGCTGATGTGATTTATACATGAAAAAAGCCTACCAAGCAGCAAGTTGCATGTATAAGAAAGCTGCTGGTTGGAGTGGATTACATATGGCCCAGGAGAGGCAAGTAGAATAGGAAACATATGTTTGGCACCCACAGGTACTGCAGAATCAAGTGAGTGTGAATTGCTAAAATGTAGTTTACATAATATGGTCAATAATACACAGCAGATGGAGTCTGAATGTATCACTTTAATAATGAAATTTCTCAGTACTGTGAGGGATTGCACTAAAGCAAACTTCTAACTTTGAAGGTAAATTGATAAATGATTTTCTATTTACTATAACAGGTGCGAACAAAAACAATGGAATTAGGAGATTTTTTTACTCTGGAGAGTAGTGATGACTACATATTTGCAAGAAATAGTTAATATTGGGAAATGCTCATGTGAAAAATTAGTCTAGTTGGGTGGTGTGCATGACCCAGTCTGCCAAATTGCCTTATGCTGCCTCTAGACTTGAGTTGCTGAGGTTTTTTTAGTGACAAAAATAATGTGTCTAAATAAAATTGGATGGAAGAGAATTCTTCTGTCCCTTTATCTCCCAGTCAATTTTTGTTAACTTGAGTTAGAAAGAAACCTTCTGCCTTATTATTGATCCTAAATTAGTTTTGCTCAGCTTGAAGGTGTTTCTATTCAGGAGTGGCCTGCACTGCACTTGGGTTTGGATGGTTCTTTTGTCCTTATGAGGCACGATCGTGATTCCAGAGACTGGCTGTAGTCTGCATATACTCAAAGGGCTACGACATAACCTTCCTGCTCAAGTATTGTTTTCTCTTACAGACTACGTAGTTTGGGAGCGCGGCTGAACACAACATTTCTAAAAACGGCAAGCTTGTTTTTAAACCTTGTTTAAGAAAGGCAAAGTGTGGTTTTTAACCATCTTTGACTAAGGCCATAATGAAAAAATGTTTGCAGGATGTTTTTAGGATACCTAACCAGTTTGTATGGTGTCAAACCTAGGCTTTTATTATTATGCATGTGCCTTGAGTACAGGTTTACTAAAGCACACAAAAGTCACAAATCTATTTACAATGCAAAAGGAAAACCTTTTCTGAATTAACATCTGGCACCTTAACTCTAAGATTATATTGTCCATCTTCATTCATCTAGTGAATTCTGCTCTTAATCTGTGCTGAGTGATGCTTTACTGGCTACACCAGGGTTCCCTCCCAAATTAATCATCAGTGTCTGGAGCAAAAAGCTGTGCCCAGTCTGCCTACTAACACTGGGAGGGCAGCACGTTCCTTGTGGTGTCTATAGATGCTTGACGTAATTTTTTGCCAATATAATATTCAGATTTGCATTGGAAAAGTGGAAGGTGCATCTGGGGCACAGTATTTTTATCCTGAGCAGCATTTTGCTGCCTTCTCTGAGTGATTCACAGGAAATCACACAAATGCAGAGCAACACAGAGCAACTCCAGCATGCTTGTGGGAGAGGACTATTAGGCCACAGTGTAAGAATCACTGGTGGGTTTGTAGCAAGTGAATGGTCAGGAGTCTATAAGAAATGTAGCTAGGAGACTTTGTGTGTGTAACTAATTACTAATGTCTTAGCAGAGATGCAAGTTGGCACATATATAGTCTTTGCTTAGATCTTTTGTTGTTACATACTTTGCCAAAATTTAGTTTGGCTATTTTCATTTTATGCAAGTGTGAAAAATGTTATCTGTTTAAGTTGCTTCTTTGCACTTCTATGAATAAAAAAATGGCTTTAATTAAATTAAGAAAGAGCTTTGACAAGTGATTTGTCTATAATACATACTTATGGTTTGTGGCATTTCGAAGAATAAATAACCAAGATGTTGAGGCTTAAACATTGGCTGCTGCACATGTTCTGTCAATTCTTTCGTTGAGAGAGAAATGTTTCTTTCAGTGTGGTTTTAGGTTCAGATCCTGCAGTTCCTGCATATTCAGATCTCACACCACCTTCAGAGGTAGGGAGACATGCCTGTCATTGACATGGGGAATGAACTGAACTGGAAGCAGCCCAGAAAGTGTCTGAAGAAGTCAACTGTAGCTTTCTAAGGCAAGGAAAAGCAAGGCTTTGATTTCAGCTCTGCAGACATGAAGGAGAATCAAAGACAGCAGGCAAATTGTTAAATTCATATGCAGATAAAAACAAATCAGCTGCTGCAGGTTAGAAAGAATTGAGACTTTGGAGAGACTTAGCTTCAGTCCCAACAACACACCAGCTGCAGGGAGAAGAGAAAGTAGTGTTAATTCTGGGTGGAAAATATAAGAAAAAGAGATAATCTGTTAACAAGTTAGCAGCTCAAAAAGGAAAGGTTTTGAAGCAAAGTGTCTCCCAGAATTATTCATGGTGATATGATTTTGGCTTTACCTTTTTCAGTGTTGGAGATGACACAAAAATGCAAATAGAGGCTTGGAAAAAAATCCTTCAACACCGGATCTTATTTTTAAGTGTTCAGAGTGTACCTTAATTTGATGTTTGAATTTTTTCATAAATCATTTACTGTTTTGACCTGCCAATTTTATGCACAAGATGTTACTGAAATGGAACATAAGTTTCTTGAAAATACCCAGCAGCCCCCCTTTTTTTCTTCCCCTCAGTGAAAGTAACAACAAAAGCCTTGGGTTTAAAAAAACCAAACAAGATACTAGAGATAGCAGGATGATCATGAGCCAGCACTGTGCCCTTGTGGCCAAGAAGGCCAATGGCATCTTGGGGTGTATTAGAAGGGGGGTGGTTAGTAGGTCAAGAGAGGTTCTCCTTCCCCTCTACTCTGCCCTGGTGAGACCACATCTGGAATATTGTGTCCAGTTCTGGGCCCCTCAGTTCAAGAAGGACAGGGAACTGCTGGAGAGAGTCCAGCGCAGGGCCACAAAGATGATTAAGGGAGTGGAACATCTCCCTTATGAGGAAAGGCTGAGGGAGCTGGGTCTCTTTAGCCTGGAGGAGACTGAGGGGTGACCTCATTAATGGTTATATATATATAAAGGGCTAGTGTCAGGAGGATGGAGCCAGGCTCTTCTCGGTGACAACCAATGATAAGACATGAGCTAATGGGTACAAACAAAAACTCAGGAGGTTCCACTTAAATATGAGAAGAAACTTCTTATCACTGAGGGTGATAGAGCCCTGGAACAGGCTGCCCAGGGAGGTTGTGGAGTCTCCTTCTCTGGAGACATTCAAAACCCGCCTGGACACCTTCCTGTGTAACGTCATCTAGGTGTTCCTGCTCTGGCAGGGGGATTGGACTAGATGATCTTTTGAGGTCCCTTCCAATACCTAACATTCTGTGATTCTGTGTGAAATTCATGAGCCTCATTCAAACTTCGTCACTTAACCGCACAAGCAGAGTCCCACTGACAAATTGCAAACAAGTCTTGATTTCTTTTTTGAGTTTGGCATCAATAGTTACAAACCTAGAATGCAAACGTTGACCAAGAATAATCCAGTGAATTCTTTGCTTGTGGGACAGTAAATGCCACTTTGGATCAAGAAGTTGTCATAGGCTCAATTGTGCAGTTTTCACTTATAGATAGAATTTGACTGAGTAAACCCTTCCCTGCCAGTATAACCATGGATGGATTGCAAAGGTGAGCTTTGCCTGACAGTTGGAGCTGGCATTGGTGAAAATCTGAAAGTTTAGAAAATTACTGTCAAAATAAGCAATTAAATGGAAGTGCTTCACTTTCTCTTTGGACTGTAGAACAGACTTGAGAAGGAGTAGACCAGGGGCTTTCATGTGATGTAGGAGAGTATTTGGATTTACAGCCAAGATTTACAAGTCAAGAGCCGACAACGTACACATCAGAACAAAAAAAGGGTTTGGCAGTAGCACTTGTAACACTTCCAAAGAAAAATGAATTGTACCCTAAAAACCCTCTAACGTAACCATATCTATATTGAGACTTGTGCTGGTTTAGCAAATCTTGACCAATATAGGTATTCTGGAAAAAAGGGTTTGGTTGCAGGTGTGACACATACAAGCTTGTGCCACCTTTTCTGTTGTCTAGGGTATGTGAGAGCAGTTCCTTTGATAGAGAAGGAAAAAGTAAGTTGTGTTCTGCTAGTTAGTAACATGGTAGCTAATGCATGATAACTAGTTGCTGTTCAAAATCTTGTTAGTGCCTTCTGGAGACAAGCATCAACACCACTAGCTGTTTTGTGTTGAATGCTCAGGACTGTGTACATGGGATGAAGAGGATCAGCAGAAATCTCATTCCTCCAGTGTGACTGTGGGATATGAGGGATTGCTTCTGCACACTGTCTGAGAAGGGGAAGACTTGAAGACTTCATGGGCTTGCAGGAGGGAGGACCTTCTTAGTGATAGGGATGACAATGAATATGTAGGCTCAGAATTTAGTGTTGGAAAAATAACCTGAATTGGGAAATTTAATATTGAGAGGAATGTGGTACTCATATGCAAAGCACTGAATGCTTAGGTGTTACATTTCTTCCAAACATTTACTAGTATAGATCTGCTACAGGAAGAACCATGTTTTCTGGGAAATCTTGCGTATCACCTTGAAAATAAGAAGCAGTGAAACATGATTTTCACAGCCCATCTCAACTGATAGGGAAGAGAAGTGGTTTTGTAAAGATCTGTGCTGCTTGTGGTTGCACTATGGCTGGTGGACTTTGTGACGGTGGCACTCCAGACAGTGGTAGCAACCTACTTCATGGCTAATAAAGTGTCCAGGCAGATTGGGAGCTTGAACAACTGGAGAGAATGAACAAACAGCAAAAAATGGCTCTGTTCAGCCTCCACAGATAGAAACAGTGACTGTAATTGCTCATGAAGTTCTTTGTTGCAGTTGAGACAGGTTTGATTCCCTTTGCCCCCTCCAAGTCCACTTTCAAACATAAAAGAAAGGCTCATAATGTAAACAGGCTGTGGTTAAGTAAGGGGCTGTTGGGTTCAATTCTCCCTACATGAGCAAGTGCTTTGGTGCAGTTGGGGGTGATGAGCAGATGAGAGCAGCTGGTACAGAGGCCTGTGTATTGACACTGTGTGCTGCCTGGGTTCTGCTTGGGATTTCCTTCAGTCCAGGCCCCTGGATGGAGGATTCTCAGCTCATGTTGCTTAAGCGCACCTGAAAAACCAGTCACTAGTCAAAGCTCTTTTTACTTCCTTCCCCCCTCCCCTGTAAAAGTTGGATTGCATTTAGTCCACACAGAACTGAGGTTTTGGGTTAGTTTCCTCCAAAATGTGGCTAGTTAGTCTGTATCAAAACTAATCTGTGAATTGAACTAATGTGTAGTAAGTGGTGACACTTGCAAAATTTACTTGAAACATTTTTATTTTGCACTAGGACTCTAAGGAAGATGAAACTTTTTTAACCCTTCAGTTGCAAACATTTACAACAGCTTAAGGCTGAGACACATATATCTGTCACGGCAGGTACTGCATCTAATCGTACCAAGGCTTTGAAAGGCAGGAAAAGCTGCCGGGGAGGAGGGTGTGTTCAAAGGTTTCTCAGCACTGCTCTGAATAATGTCAGTCTATGGGGTGTGTTCAGAGGTTTCTCAGCACTGCTCTGAATAATGTCAGTCTATGCTGTCAAAGCACGCTCTGGTCCCTGAAGGGGATCTGAGCTTTGGAGAGGTGCCTTGCCCCTAAGCCGTGGGGCACAGAACAGTAGCAGGTGGCTCTGAAGTTAAACTGAACCCTGGGTTAGAGCCTGAGGCTGCCTGGTCTCATCCTCTGCATGTGCTGACAGGGACTGTGTCTCTGCCATTCCTGTTGAAGGGCCCAGTGTGGCAAATGGCTGCTTACAGAGGCTGATCAGAGCAGAGCTTGGAGTGTGCCGAGGAAAAAGTCTGTAGCTGTCACAAAGCATGAGGGCTGCTCCAGTATGAGCTTTGCTGAATTTTGGGCCTGCTTTGGTTTTACTTTTTTTGAAAAGACAACACACATTAGCAGCCAGGAGGCAATGAAGAATGAAGGTATTGACTCACCTCAGCCTGTCATTTTTAGTGGCTGTGTTGAAATCATAGGCTTTGGCTCCCCTGCTGTTTCATACGTCTAGCTGTCACTGTAAATGCCTCAAAAGTTACAGCTATGGGTGGAGATGCAGGTGATGGTTGCTATTAGTGTGTGAAACCTTTCTCCTGAAGAGCAGAGGCAGTGTCATTTGATAAGTACAGTGTAGGTTTAGGGGTGGCCAGGTGCCTCTGCTCTTTGCTTGTGGTGAACTTTGCACAGAGCTTGCTCTGAGATCCACGGTACTTTGTTCTGCAAGTCATCTGCGGTTTGTCTTGTGTGGTACAGCCTACCTTTTTATTTATTTTTATTTTTTTCTTGCTGACTTTTTGACACCCACCACCTCCCTGCCAACCTGGTGTGGCTGATCAAGCTGTTCAAACAACTGGAAGACGTCAGAAGTTAAACACTCATTATTTTAATTTGATGCTAATCATGTGTTAATGAGACTAATCCTTGCAATGATTCAGGTAATTTGCTTAATGGCTGCCCAGAGTACAGATTACAGCAATCAGTCATGTCTGATAAGATGTCTGTTGTGGAGGAGGTTATCAGGTGAATGAGGTGGGAAAAGACTAAGGAGTAAGGGCTGATCTCCTGTAAGTCAGTAGCCTTACTGTTCGGAAGGGAAGAGAAAAAGAAATCCCACTGCACAAACTTGTGTTTCTCAACAAGATGATTTACTTCTGGCAACCAGGGAAAAGCAGTTCAAATGATGGTGCATAAGGCCTGTTCTGTCAGGGGTTTCTGATCCTTTCTTGCCTTGAGGAGTAATGTGTGAGGACTCGCACTGACATCTGATTTGGATACTTTTTCTTGAGGTCATTTGGGTCATGACGAAGTCTTCAGGTATAAAAGACATCTGAATCTGCTGGTTCTGACCCTTACCTAGTATGAAATGGCGTAATGGTACTGGAATTAGTGGAATTCTGCTATTTTATGTGAGGGAGCCCATCATGGACCAGTTGGAGAGCCACTTTGCTTCCAGCTGCATTTCTGCTTCCCCGCTTTGCCTTCCCAATTCCCCTCAAGGGTTCTTCATTTGGAGCAATGTAACACTAGCAATGTAGGTAGGGTTGTTGGCTAAGGCACTATGGTTATACTCAATGGTTGGAGGTGTTTGTTCATGTAAGTGGTCTGTGTTGTCCCAGTACATGAACAACAGAGCTGTGTTCTGCAACTGGACCCAGCTGTGTGTTTTGCTTGACTTGATTCCTAATATGATGTGGCAGTAGAAACCTGGTCTGGATGTATTATATATTTATCTCTGGATTGCCTCATAGTGTTGCTCCTCTTATTGTCTTTCAATTGCAAGCCATTTGGAGTATTTCAGTGCAGGTTTTGAGTGCTACTCTTGAGGGATTGTAGGAGGGAACACTTTGTAACTTAAAAACTCATGTTTTCTTTTTTATCATTGTTCCTTATTTCAGAAAAAAACAACAATAATCCAAGAAGTTTCTCAAAAAGGCAGTTGAGGAGCATTAGCCAGAGCACTGGACCTAATACCAGGGGATCTGCATTGCATTCATGGCTGGCCTGCTGTAGGGTGTCATGTGCCTGTGGCTTTGTTCATATTCCCTTCCAGCTCTTAGTAGATGTTTTTTCTATATTTGAAAAGCTATCTGTGTTTACACAACAACCTGTGAAAACATAAATAAGGGCTTCTCTCTGAAGGTGTACAAAGAAACCTGACCCACAATACATACCTGTTTACCTGGACAAGATGGGCAAAACAGATCATGAGATAAGTCTTATCCTTTTTTCTACAGGTGAGGAAATGAGACATAGGGAGATTTGATTGCAAAGGGCAGACTGGGAATCGAACTTTAGTCATGTACCATAATTATAAGGCTGTGTCTTGATTATTGTCTTCATGTTGTGTTGCTTAAACTGGAAATCTGTATTGCTGCTGTTAGCAATGAAACTTGAGATACGTCTTTGAAGCTTTTCATATCCGTGTTGTATTCCAGCAGGATGAAGTGAGGTTCCTTTTTCACGTTCAACAGAAGTACTAATCCAGAATGAAAAAATACTTCTCATTTAGAGTGAGCTAAGCCTAGATTTAAAATGAGAGGGTACAGATATTCAGAAATTACTGTAGGAAAGATGGCAATATTTGGGTGCTTGTTGACACATCTACTGTACCTGTCACTGTAGGCATGCATAGTAAGCCTCCACATGCTGTGTATTCCAGAGTTTTGTTGAATGTCTGTGCATTGACTATCCCTAAACCCACATGGAGAGAACTTTTTTCACGTAGAGATGTATGTACAACACCTAACTACCTGTAAACTAGGGGTGGTGTTTTACCCTGTCGCCTACGGGAGTAGGGTGTTGTTTCAGAGTACTCATTTGGAGAGTGTTGAAGCAACTGATGTACTGGATGTAAGTATGTTTAGGGGAGGCAGGCAGCATCTTCTTTTCCTCAAGCTATATGCAAACAAAAATGTTCTCTTAGAAATCAAGAAAAATAAGCCTCATCTACAGAAGGAGATTCAAAGATGGGCTGCCTGGAGTCAATATGTAAGTCCCTGAGGAAAGCAAATCATAAGCAGTACTGTTCTCCTCTTAGCTTCTTGTGTGTAAGTTTAGGTACATTCTGTTATCCAGCTCCAGTTATGTGTCAGGAATTGAACACCCTTGTAGACCCAGAGCTTAAGCATATAACGAAGGGAAAAACATTTCAAGGGAGGAAGAAGAGGTTAAACAGTTCACGCCAGAGCTAGTGATGTCAAGCAACTAAATCCCAGTCTTGAAGGAAAGGGAAAGCACTGTTTTAATAGCCACATTAAAGCACCTGGTGACTTGTCAGCCCCCAAGGGCATCCTAACAACTGTTAAAAGTATAGTGAGCAAAGCTGCAAGGCACAGAGAACTGGACTTCCTTAGTACTGTAGGAATGCAGACAAGGGATGTTCAGCCTCAGTTTTCCAGTCTGGGATGTAGGAATATGAACTGGTGTTCGGGATTCCTAAAACAAAAAATGCAAGTGGCCTTCTTTAAACTGGATTAGAAGAAAGCCACTGAGTCATGTTCCTATCTGCAAATTCGGGAATTGGAAAACATCTTCTTGTTTTCTTTATGATGGTAGCGGAAGTTAAAATTTGTTCAGTGATATTTTGATTCCACCATTTGTGGCAAAATATGCTTGGATTTAATCAATTTGCGTCTCCACTTAAGGCCCAAATTGTTGTAGGCTTTAGGGGGGATGACATTGTCCTAAAGCACTCATTTAATGATTTAGAATAAACAGATGGTTTTATTTTTTCTCATTAGAACCTTTCGGCTTTTCTAGTTAGTTGAAGATAATAATTATATCTCTCACTTTGATTAAAATGCACAGTATTAATGTCTTACTCTGTCTGGTTTCAATTGCATTATTTCTCTGTGGGTTTTATTAAGTATAGTGGAGTTAACATCATGTACAATAAGCTGTGCTACCCAAGCCTGTCAGTATCAGTTGACGTTGAATGTGAGACCATTGCTATCTTAACAGTGCTAGCAGTCTAAGTGCAGATTTGGTGGCATTCAAGAAGGCTGCTATGCTGTGCTTGATTGAATAAGTGAGCATTTTTCTTGTACAGTACCCGTTAGATTATATATGTCCAAGTATTAGACAACATACAGCAATAGCTGCTAGTTATTGTTATGTTCTTGACTACTTGGCTTTGAAAATTGTATTGAAATTTGGGAAAAAACACCCCTGCCTCTTAAGAATGGAGAGAATTACTTTTTGCATGCTAATAAGGATGTAGGGAAATTCAAAGATCAATTAAAGGACAGTCAGTTCAGAGTTACCACAACAATAAGCACAAAAGAAGGTCATGGGAATTGATGTCTTCTGTATTCAGGCTGTGATCTTCTTTTCTGAAGATGTCTGTTCTTAGGTGCTTTCTGTTAGTCATCTGAGGAAGGATGCATCCACATCACTGCATTAATTGTTGACTTAGCCTGAAATGGATGAGGAATTGCTCTTAGCAACAGAGCCATGGGGAGGCAGCTGTAGTTTCTGGAGGAAGGTCAGTACCAAACAGCTGGAAAATGCTGTTGTCCTCAGCCAGAGCAACTGAGCTGGCAATCAGCTGATTGTGGACTCTTCCAAACGGGATAGCAGCACAGCCAAGTGGAACCCGAAATTAGTGCTATAGAGGTAAGATCTACATGTCCACAGGGAATCAGATGATATCCCAGAGAGCCACTAACTTTGTGGTAGATAGCTGGAGCTTTGGAAGGTGGTACAGTCCTGAGATGGGATTGCTGATTTGACATAGTTGTCTGTAGCCTAGTCTGGAAGTTAGAGGAGACTACATCCTTTGAAGCTCTCACGATAGCTGGTCATACAGAGGCTTGATGACAAAATGTTGAGCACATACGAGCTGGGATTGGAATGAAACAGGATCTTGTTGCAGCCATGATTTTAAATTTCTTTTTAAAGTGATTACTGAACAAAAATGTTGATCCGATCCTGTGTTAGAGTCAGTGGCTTGAGCTGAAGATTGGCAATGCTTTTTGACAGATCAAAGGGTGTGTTTTAGAAATGCTCTCCGGGGACATCAGCATTGAAACTCTTAACCCCCATGTGGTTTATTTGCAGATGGTGATAAAATGAATGGTAGTCCCGGTTTATGTGTTTTATGTGTTGTGCTGGTTAGTTTTTATATGTTGGTCACTCAGTGATCATGTTATCCAACAAGGCAAAGGAGACATCGAAAACTTCAGTTTCAAACATTTGTTGGACATGCCCAGAAATGTGTCATTCTCAATGAAACTATGAGGCTAAAACCCACTCTTAAAAGTGGGTAATTCTATGATGAGGGTGGTTTGAGGGAGACTCAGTTACTAATGGCTTTTGAAGGAGTTCTTTGAATATGGTGTAAGGCAGCAGTTAGAAATACAACTGTATTTTCTATTTAAAAACACAAAACATTTTCAGGTAGAAGTTGGATGGAAAGCTTGGCTTCATGTGACATTTTTATAAAGGTTTGCACAATAAGTGCCATTTCAGAATTAAAACGTATGTTGTTAAAAATGCATGTCTACAGATACAAATTAGTGTCTGTAAAAGTTTAAGATGCAGCTTAATTAAAAGAATTCAAAGGTATATATTTTGTTCTTAACATTCTCAACAGTACTGTAAGTAGACATGTGGCTTAAAGAGCCAGAGATTCTGGTGTTTTCTGCTTCTGTTCAACAAGATGTGTTTCTGCCTCTACTAAATTAAGCTACTTTTAACAGTAGAACTTCTATTCCAAAATGCTTAATTATTAACTTGTCTTTGTGCTTGTGCAGCATGTGATATGACTCCACTTTCCTGGCCATTGACTAACAGGCATTTCGAGTATATATTCTTCAAACTCTTCAGGAGGAACTTCAAAAACTCTTGGGGAGGGTTGAAGCAGGCAGTAGGATTTGCAGTTCTGACAGTAGCTTGGAAAAGTATACGGTTTAGTCTTAGTTGTTGTGTATATGTTTGCTTAAGAAACCTGCAGCGAACAGTCAATGGTAACAAGCCTCTTGTGTCTTTACCAAGATGAGTAAAAAGCAAGAGGGTTGGTGGGAAGTAGTATTTTAAGTAGCTACCTGTTGTTCTCCCAAAACTTTAAAAGCTGGACTTCTGTTTTGTCTAAAGTAGCTTAGTTTGCTGGGATAATTTCTAAAGGCTGGTGGAAGTGCATGCAAATAGAAATTGCAAAAATGTTACAGTTTGTCCTCTACTTCTAAGAGATTTTCCACTAACTTGTGTTTGGAAAAGCGCACATTTGGAACATTTTTATAATGTAGACTATTATCCTTCTAATTCCCTGTCCATCTGTAGGATAAACGTTTGGACTGTGTGTAAACTATACTAAGTCTATATCATACATAATGTATGACTGTATATGATAATGTGCCGTAAATGTCAAATTTTATTTTATTAAATATAAGCTGCTCTTCCATCTGCACGTTGGAGACCCCATATATTGTTTGCCAAAAAAGCACAATTTCCAAGCATTACATAATCTCACATGGAACGATGTGGAATACCTCAGCTTCTTCTCTCCCTTAAATCACTATGTGTCCATTAGTTTTAATTCCTCATTCGTGGTTTCTCCTTGCTGTGTAAGGGCAGCGTCAGACTCTGACAATTTCGTGGCAATGCAACCTCAGCTGAATTTGTCTGCCAGAAATACTGATGGCCAGGTCATTGACTGCTCTCACTCCACTGGCTTCAGAGGTGTAGCCACAGTTTATACCAGTGAAGCTCTGTTCCGTCCTTCCAGCCTTTTCCTGGAGCAATCCAGCACTCCAGTGATGATGAGGCCTTCAAATGAGCAAAGAGACAAATGTTTGTCATAGCTTTTTAAGCTTTGGGTGACAAGCTGCTAGGACCTTTAGTTGGCACCTATGTCTGGTTCCAAAAAAGCCAACCTTGCACGGCTGCCTGTTTTTTTGGGGTTTTTTTGTTGTTGTTGTTGTTGTTGGGTTTGTGGTGGTTTTTTTTTTTTTCATAGATTTCACATTTTGTGGCTGTGTGAGTCTGTATGTCTGTGTGTCTTATGATATCCTGCAATAGAGATTGACAGGAACCAGAAGGCAGGTTCATCAGAGCCACAGATTTCTGATCCAGAATTACAGTGACTGATTTGTGCCAACACAGACCTAGACTGTCCAGATAGACTGAACAGGAGGAAAATGTAATGCCAAAAAGAAAGAAGCTGAAACTTAATTAATCAGAAACAAATAAGTCATCTTAATGGCAGCACAGAAGTGCTACCAATTTAATTTGAGAGTACCCTATGTTCTGTAAGGATGACATTGTGCAGTAATTCTACTGCCAGTTACTGCCATCAGAATTGCTGAATAGTAAAAAACAAATGAGTTACTGCCTCAGATGGTCTGTATTTTGCACATTTAAAGTTCCCTGGTACACAAAGTCCAAATTCTTTTTATGACTTTCTGCCTCTCCCATGGTGTATGTTTGCATCCACATCATGGTTTTCTTTTGTTACTCATGGTGGTAGAGTAATTAAGCCTTACGAATACTACAAATGATGTTTAAGTTGGTAGAAGCCATCAGAATGGGGAATAACTGCTGGAGTTGTGTTGCATTAGATATTATAGATAACTAAGATTAGAGATGAGAGACTAAGACTTGTTGTTCTGTCACTGGGCATGACTAAATGGGATTCTTCTTTGTCTTACAAAAAGATTCAGTCCTGGGAGCAATGGTGGACAAGTATGAAGACTAGCCAGAGCTATGATGCCATGCTCTGTGTTTGAGTAAATAGAAGCTGCTTGCCATAAAGATGTGGGTATTTTGCATTTTCAGTTATCAGAAAAGACCTTCAGAAGGAGACCACATTGACAGTTGCAGTGTCTTGGGGCTTTTATACAGTGCACTCTGTTGAATTACCATATGTTGAAAATGCCATCCCATTTGCTTTGTGAATGAGAGGATGCCAGGCCTTTTTAGAAGGGTTGCTTCAGCTCCCAGATGTAGTCCTCATGGATGGCTGGGAAAGGCAGTCAGTTTTCTCCTGTCTTTTTTCTGGCTTCTGCAGTACAGCACTCCCTCCCTTGGTCACTTCTCTGTCGTGTTTCTCTGAGATGGGGAGTTTTGTCTGTGTGCGTATATGGCATCCTGCCCCTGGGGCTCTCGAGTCCACAGGCTCATTGAATGAAATACCAATAGTAGAGTTAAATATTGCAGTCTTTAAATTGCTTATGTCTACAATAAAGGGAGGGAGATTCAGGAAAATGAAATGGATGCGATGACATGATATCGTGATACTTTCTTAAAGACGACAGGAAAGGAGGCAGTGTGCTGTCTGAGGTAGACCTAGGAAGTTTGGTACTTGACAGGAACTGCAAACGAATTATTTTTCACACCAGAAGTGGTGATAGTGTATGAAGAGTGATGTCAAGTTACCAGCGGTCTCAGGGAATGGGAAGAGGGAGGGAATGAGAGGAAGAGTTATTGTCCAGGAGACCAGCCCCACCCAGGACTTGGAGAATGCTAAAAAAGAAAAGGGCATTGTGAAGAAGTGGCACAACTGGTGTTTTAGGTCAGTAGAGTTAAATTGCTTGGCATAAGAAGAGCCAGGCTGAGACTATGTAGTAGGACTCCTTTGCTATTTCTCTGAATTTGCTGTAAGCCCTTTCTTATTGCCTTATAGAAATACATTTAAACAGAGGGAGCCCTTCTGAAAGACTCAATGCAGTCATCATTCCTAGGAGTGCTGTAACCTGGTTGATGACTGCCAGATAACCACCAAATGGAATTGCATGAGCAATTTCATCATCTCATCACTCTCTTGTTCACGTTATCCCGATTGACTCCAACAGTGTGTCTTATCACTTCAGACAGATGCTCTGTTATGCTTTGGACCAACAGATCATGAGGGATGGTTCTTGCTGGAAAAGCTTATACTTTAAATAAGACATGTAAGATAGGAGAGGGCAGTCACAGGTGCTGGGAGTGCTAGGGATAGAGGTGATGAAGGAAATGAGATTTATGTCCTGATTCTGTGTCTGTAATGCTGACCTTCTTTGGATATAATTTGGTTTTCCCTTTTCAACAACTGTTAGACTCTATGGATTTTAAAAAGAAACCCAAACCCTTAATAGCAAATGCTGGATGAGAGAGAAAAATCTCTTCTGTTTCCTTGGTTACAGAAGAACATGAATAAATTATATGGGAGAAAAAAATCAACTCAGTAATATTCCGAGTGGTCATTTCTGACAACTGGTCCTTTAAGTGTTTACACTAGGAGGGATGAGCAAGAGCTCATCTTATCTGAAAATGGCCCATATCAGCTGTGTAAAAGGCATAACAGCCCACCACAATGGACGACGAGACCCATATTAAGTTCAGTGTTGGGTCTGGGGCTTTGATGGAGCTGTGTGGTGACTGATAATGGACCACCTGCTGCTGGCATGGGGCTCAGGAAAGGAAAGAGGGATTGTGAGGTCTCATACCACACCTCAGCTATATGTTAAGGTAACCTTCTGCTTATGACAGTCTCCAAATTTAAATGAGTTAAGATCTGAAGCCTAATTTAGAAATCTGCAGAGCCTAATTTTATGCTAACTGGGCTTGCAAAGCCTAAGCGTGACTTAGGGTATTTCCATATAGAGCTGTTTTACCAGTATGAGGTGTGAATTTAACGTTCCTCCTCTCTAGGAACATTATTTTGTGGACTACTATATTTTCACTCAAAAACATTTTCATTCCAATGTAGTTGATGTCATTTTGGTAACTGGTTAGAACTAAACAAGTAAGCTATTCTTAGTTTAGAATAAGTAGATCCTTCTGGATAGCTGTGCCATTTTAATTGTGTGTGTTTATTATGTAAATGGACCACTGACATTCACTCAATCCAGCAACACTATGGATGTCTAGATAGCAAATTTGCTTTTGAAATGGGTCTTGGAGTACATTACCCTTGTCTTCTCATAACCCCATGTCTTATCTCCATTCTAAAAGCTATTGCAGCTATTCCACTACAAACCGAGATCTGACTTCATGCTGGATCTCACCTTCTGAGTCTTGTGGACAGAAGCTTTTGGTGGTACTACGTCACTTGTACAAAATGCTGTTTATCTGATGTACAAGGAAGAGGTCTGTGGCAAAGCCAGGAATGGAACAGAAGTCTTCAAAGTGCCAGTTTTTCACCTTGGTTACAGGACTATCAGAGAGACCTCTTAAAGTCTGTAGATGAGCCACCAGACAACATCCCAGTGGGCTAGTTTGTACAGGGGAAAAAACAGCAGAAAAATGGCCTGGTCAGTGCTTGCAGACAAGAAAGGAGTGGTGACTGTATATACATTAGTTGCTGTGGAGGCTGTAATACAGACTGTGTTTTCAAGGACGGCAATTTCAGGTGTGGACGTGTAAAGAATTGCATTAATATTGCTCATGATTGTGGCCCAGAAACAGCTTGGGGCTGTTTGATGTATTGTCTAAAACTAGTTTCCTTACAGCTGCCATGGAGAACTGTTTGGCAAGCCAAAAAACCATCAGACGAACAGCAGAAGCAAAGGCTATGAGATACAGTTCACTTCTAATTACATTTGGGATGGTAAATGAGGGGTCATGGCTGTTAATGAGAATGGAATCAGATATGATTCTAGAAAAAGAGGCAATTCTTTTGTGGGACCTCACAGCAAAACCAGGGATGCTCTTGTATAGCAGTGGCCTTGCCATTCTTTCATTTTTTTCTGAGACAGAATTTACCAGGGAGGGTAGGATGCACTCAAATAGCAAAACACTGTTCAGGAGCTCCTGTTGTCAAGCTGGTCAGCTTTTTGGAGCTCTGAAGAGAAGCAGTGGAGCTGGTATACAGATAGGTCTTACATACCAGATTACAGCATTCATGTAAAATTGTAAATGAAGACCTACTGTCATGTGCAAGTTCAACAACATTCCTTAATCACACTTGGGTATTTTTAACAGTTCCGAGGCTGCAACATGCAGGCAAATATTACTGCTAGGATTGTTCCTTAAAACAAGGGTCTTTGAGGATCATTTTGTTAATTTTTGCCATTTACAATTCTCAGACATGAAAAGTTAACACAGTTTGGAAGACTTTTTTCTTTTTTTTCTGGCACTTACAAGTTCAGAATGCTTTTGTGCATTCCAAGCAGTCCTGCCCAGATCTACCACCTGTTCCATAATTCTGGGTATAGTCAGGGTATAGTTCTTTTCCATATGGGCAGCGTAATTCCATTAAGTAGCAATCCAGCACTCTTTTTTTAACATTAAACCTCGAGAGTTAATCATCCATCTGTGTGTAATCATTGATTCCATTAAGCCTTATGGCCTTGTCAGATTATCAAACATTTTAAACAGCACTTTTTTTTTTCTTTTTTCCTTACTCGACAGCAAAAGCATTTGTTAGGGTGCATGATTAGATTTAAGTTTCTCAAGATGTACTCCAGTCTAATACAGACACTTTCCAAACCTTCTCCCTGTTTGGAAAGACAAAGTTTGCCGACACAGTGCATGACACAAATGATGCTAAATCATTCAGGTATTCCTTGGCAGGCAGTGCTTTATTCAGAGTTAACAATAACAACACCCCCTCTCCATGCCCGCCCCTCCCCCCTCCAACAAAAAAACAGAAAAACCTCAACAAAACAAAACCAACAACGACAAAAAAAACCAAAACAAACCAAACCAAACAAAAAAACCCCAACCCACCCTCCAACCTTTTCTGATGATTCAACACTCAGTAGTTTGGTTGAAGAAGGAACAGAATTGGACCTTCACATTGGTTGATGCAACTAATCTTTATTTGTGTTAAAGTAGGAGAAACCCGGTTGTGAGATGGGCATGTGAACTTCTTCATATGAAAAAAGTACCAAGAAAAGTGTTTTTCCCATCTAGGATTAGAAAAATAATGGAATGGTTTTCCTGAAATTAACCATGTTCTCAAGTGATTTCCTAAATATGACAGTAAAATTTTGCATAAACATATAATTAAAGCCTTATTCTTGTCCAGAAATCCCTGAAATCAGAGTTCAGTGGTGGTATTTGTTTGATGAAGGGGAAAGAAATTGCTTCAGAACCGCTCAGCAAATCCCCAGTGGCCCCAAAGGGAGGGAGTAGTTGGTTACCGTTGTGAGTAACAGGCTGTTTATGGCAAGAGTTGCCACTTTTCTTCTCCAGTCTTGTTCTTATTCTTCACATATTAATTTTGCTTAGGTTTTTTAAGCATTATTGTAAGGATAACAGTAAATTCTACATGGGGAAGAAACAGTCATCTTCAGGAGGAACAAGGCAGCCCGTCACCATTTCGAAAACCTTTCAAAAGTGGTCAGCATCATGTCTGTTCTTTTCAGTGGTGAATGCCACAACAAAGCTATGAAATGCAAATGAAAAATGTTGCCTAGTATTGGATAAGAAGTAAGAGGTCTTCAACCTGATAATCTTTATGCTTTTTGTTTGTTTGTTTTTGTACTGGAGGGAAAGGTACAAAAGAGGATTGTTGCTTAGAAATGAGTTGAAAAATGCTGAGTTAAGCTTGTTCGAATGTCTCATCAAATCTCTAAATTTGATAAGGGAGCTATTGAAACAGAATAAAAACCAATAGAAGTAGGAGCCATGATGGTACTTTTGGATTTTGGTAATTTTAGGTAATTGTAGATGTAAAAAGGTGTGTTCTTTTTCCTCTGGTTGTGTGCTGGTTTTTGTGCAAAAGAACATATGGTACCCCCAGCTCAAGTCCTACATAGCTGAAAATTTGTGCTGTGAAGATTGGTTGCAATATAATCTCAGTCCATGACAGTTTGCAGCTTCTACAGTAAACTTAAAACTCAGACAAAAGTGGGCTACAAGACAACGAACAAAGCTGCAGCCAATTTTGAGCAGAGCTGACAAAGTCTGGTGTTTCAGTGATTTAGTCTGTTTGCAAGGCATTATCTTGTGAGAAGCTCCTAATCTATTTCTTCTGCATTTGCAGTTCAACTTTAAGATCGTTTGACCTGAAATTTCAGATATTTCATTATATGAAAAGTATATATTTTAGCTTGTTTTTTGATGACACTGTTCACTCAACTCCTTTTTTAATGAAGAAACTGTAAAGATACCAAGATTATTTGGGAGGTGAGGAGAGAAAGTGACCAGAAAAGCAGTAAAGTTGTTACTTTGAAAGATTTAAAGAATTACAAAATCTATTAAGTGCTGGGGAAGAATGAAAATATCACATTTTATTCCAACCACTGTGATTACTACTGAACCTGATTTAAGAAAAAAAGTAGGGCAGGGGGCTTGTTTCTTATTTTCTTGTTAATTACATTAATTTTTTTTTCCTGAAAAATATTAGAGTGATAATTAGGCCACACATCATGTGTGGTTGGATAAATACTATTTACATGTTGAGAAAGGGGGCAGAAGAATTGTATCTAATGAAAGGAACTGGTGCCAAATAGAAGAGAGATTTGTGCTTGTCTTACAGAAATCAGATTCTTTCACCTCAACTGAACTAGGCAATCTTAAAATGCACTCCCAGAAACACAGTTGTATTCTGCATCCGAGTACCTCTGAAAAAAGATCCATGTGATTATTTAATTAGCTAACATATCATTAAATCTATTCTGTGAAGCACAAAGACTGTTTTGCAAACAGTGTCTTTACTAATCTTTAAATCAAGGTCTTAAATTTCTGTATTTTATACAGAGATGAAGTACACTGTTCTTAGTGGTGAGTCAAATTTTTGTGTATTAAGGTTTTGGTTAATTAAAAAAAAAAGGTAAGGAAGTTAGGGGAATGTAGTGTGCTAATATGCAAGAGTGTCGGCATCGCTTAAGCTGGGAGTATTTGCTCCATTTCAAGCCTTAGAATTTTCCCTAAAGCTTTCTGCTGATAACTTTACTAGGGTGTGTTAGTTCAGCAAGATATATTTCACTCAGTTGGCCATAGATAGTATTTTGAAGTCTATGGAGCACTTGGGGATAGAAAGTGCAAATCAGCTACATGTATCAATTTTTGCTGTGAGTAAATACGGCAAGTTTTTAGTTGGAAGTAAGAAGAATATATGGGACAAAACCTGGGTGTCCCCACTATGCCCTATCTGTGTTTTTTAGTCTTCAGAAACTTATATCCAACCCAGCTCCCAGAGACACCAATCGCAAAATTCAATTTATCATGAGTGAAATCAAACTGATGCCATATGTGGAGTTGTCTAGAAATTCAGCATATTCTGTGTTGTGAATTCTGCACGTAATTTCATCTGCTTGCTTGTTACCAAGATAGAACAACACACGATAATGAATAGTGGAATGAAACCGGGGTGGTTTTGTGCCAGACGGTTGCACTGAGTTTAACGTGATGACTTCTTTTGGTCTAGTGAGAAGTTTTTCTTGGACTATTTGGGCTTCATGGATAATTTAGATAGCAAGTTGATATCTGGTATAAAAGGAGCAAAGTATTAATATTCTGTGTAAGATGGTGTGTGCAAGACCCTAGAAGACTGATCTCACTTATGTGTTCTGCACCATATTTTTTGTTGACTGTTGGAAATAGCAAAACTCCAGCCTGAGGTAACTTTGTATGTTATGGGCAGGCATTGCCTTCTGTTAAATATTTATCCAAAGCTTATTACAGTGGGTTTCCCCTTTGTGCTTTGAATAGCTACTACTCCCAACATGATAATTTGTGTAATGTTAATTTTGTTAAATACACAACCAGAATTTTCAGCTTTTTCTTGCTTTTCTTGTACTTCTGTGTTTGTCAGGAAGGGCATGAAAAAATGGGGTACTGGATCAAAAGGCAAATAATGGCTGTTTCTTTTTTTTCATCTCCATAACTCCAGTTTGGAGGTTTATACGAGTAATAGTATCTCTGACTTGAAGTTTTGTGGTGTAGGCAGTAGTACTCCTTTTTCTGAGACTTAAAAATGTCACTGGGCTTTTGTGGCAGTATGCTGAGTATTCCTACAGTAATGGACAGCAGTCACCAAAAATGGGAATTGCTGTGCGAAGACTGGCTGAGAGGAAGGGCTGAAGAAGCCACTCGCTCACTGTACTTTCTGAGAGTTAAGGATGTGATGGGAAGGCTTATATCACGAGGACAGCACTGATATCATTTGGCAATGACTTTTGTGTAAAGAGAATGCAGAGTGTATCTTTTTCCTACTGGCATTTGTTACATTTGCCATTTTTACACAGGGCTTATCACAGAAGTCTTTGTGCATCTGCTCTGAGTTTTCTTGGTGGTACACAGGTGCGTCAGTGTGGAGGCTGGGTTGGATCCCACTCAGATTTGGCCAAGTAAGTGGGGGGAAAAATATACACTAGCCTTCTGGAAACTTCTAATTGTGAAATTTTGAAAATTAAAAAATGTCAGAAGTCACAGTTGTGAAAATTCAGAATTAAAGCTGCGAGGTTTCTGGTCAATAGGCAAAGAGGCTGAAGAACTGTTATTTAAAAAATTAATTTCAAAATTTATCTTTTTTTTTCAAATTTCAAAACTAAGAAGGAGAGAAACAAGCTTGAATTGCTATGTATCTCCTAGCGTATCTCTTGCTCAGGTAGGAGGTACTTGAAAAGGATTTGTAGTGAATTTTCACTTGTTTGAATTCATGCTATATCTGTTGGATGTTGCAGACATAAAGAAAATAATTTTGCTTATCTGTTGGGTTGTCAGTTTGTGCCACACACAGAAACTCAAAGGTCTAGTAATAGAAAGTTGTCCAGCAGGTATAACACACCCAAATCCATACTAATCTGTTAATTTTACTTAAGTCATAGAGCTGTTGTTTCCTTTTGCCAGCTAGCACTTGGAAAGACCCACTGAGTCCTGTTTTAAGCAATTAGAAGAGTTGCCTTTCTCCAATCAAAGAGAAGTATTAGTGAAATGAATGGGAGTAATTAAATCTAATTTAGTTATGTAAATGAGTTTAATTAAAAGAAATCTACCCTTTAATAACTTCAGGGGGAAATGCCGCTCCTTACGGAGTTTGAAATTTAGTTAAGCTAACAAGACACAATAGCTGAACTGATGAGACGGTGATGTTGTAATCTGCTATATAAACAGTGACACATCCAGTGTTTAGAAGCTTCTTTTGGTTGTGATGCGATAGGATTCTCAAGCGTTTAGAGGTCAGGCACCCCACGCGCAATTGCTGTATGAGATGAGTTTGTGTCTTCACTTTGCTTTGAAGTCCCACCTACTTACGTTCGGGGTATGTAAGGACTTCGGAATAAAAAATCAACTCAAGAGTGACTTGTGGTAAGAAATCTGAGGTGTGTAGTTATTTCCAGTTAATAGTAATTGCCAAAAAAATGACAAGTGTTAGGATGGGTAGTTTGGCAGTTTGTTGGGTGAATGGTATGGAATCTGACAGAAGGCAAGTGGATTGGGCAGGGGCTTTCTGCCACTGCCTTATCCTCAATCTGCACATGTAATCTCATTTCTTTTTCCACAATTTTTTTTTTTCCAAAATCTCCCTCTTTGTCCCTTTTTTAGACATGACGTGATCTAGAACGTGGTCTGTGATTTCTGTGTTGTCTAAAATGCTGAATGCCTTTTATACTTTAAAACTTGGGCTTGGATGGATTGTAATTTTTTTACAATTTCCCTTGCACTTCAAAAATCTGGTATTAGTTAAAAAACTCTCTTAAGTAAAAAAAACCACCTGTTTTATAGTTTATAAAGAAACTATAAGAAACATGTTATGAAATTCTACCACTTTTCAGTGGCTGACAAACACCTAGTATCCTCTTCCAACTCTTCCCTACCAGCAGGAAAAAAAAAAACTGAACACAGTTTAAAAACTTCAGTTTTCTCTGAGTATTTTTAATATTTTCTTCTGCTCTGTTATTCCATTCAGGAAGCTTTGAATTACTTTTTATTTTCATGTCATTGCTTTAACTTCTGGTTGACCATAGTTTCTCTTGGTTTTGTTAGTCTCCTGAGAAATAGGTTATGCTATATTCAGGAACTTATGTCTAGTGAAACTGAACTTACTTGAGGATATCAAAGGAGCCCATGTGGAAGTTCTTCAAGTTTTCTGAAGATTCTTTTCTCTGCAGCACATGCTGTTTGATAACTCAGCTTATATCAAACTCGAATTAGGGGAACAAAACAATTTCTTCCTAATTTCTGAAAATATTTTCACAAATCCTATTAAAAGTAGCTGTAAGAGTATAACGGAAAATCTGAAACTCATAGGACAACCAAGTGGAAAGAATAGTCAGATACATTTCTTCTTATAATGGGCCTCTCCTGAAGTGTTGGTGGTCTTGCAAGCATAAACTCACACATCAGACTTGCTGAAGGTCTTAGAGAATTGCATATTTGGCTTTTGGCACAGACATTGCAGTTCAGTAATACTTTAGAAAAGAAAACATGACCTGTTTAACTTCTCCACTGTGTATGGTCCTACAAGGGAATATATGAAGCTATATTCATTCCTGAAATATCTGCTCATTGGCAAAGAGCTTTTATTGCTTATTGATGAATCCATAATAAATCAATGAGGGAACCAGAGGGAGGAAGGACACCAGGAGATCTCCCTTTTGTGTGAAAGTGGATGGCTCAAAGCCAGGTAATTCTATCCTGACATCTTGACCTCATCCTTCCATCTCTTTGAGGGAGCTGGTATTGAGATGTCATTTGTAGCCCTTGATGTTAGGGGAGGTAGGTGTGCTCCTTCCGGTTTCCTATGGTAGAACCTATGGCATTGAGAAGAAAGGGTGGCCTTGTGCAAAGCACTTGTGCTTCCAGCAGGGTTTCATTTTCCTCCTTTGAGAGCAGTTGTCCATCCTCTAAAAGCTGTTGTTTCTGACTGTATCAATTAAAGCATGGACCTTTATTATACATGGCAAATGGTGAATTATAAATAAAATTATTTTCTGTATTATTTGTGAGGTGTAGCACTGGACTCATCCAAGTATTGTGATAGAGTTGTTAACAGTTATTTCTTCGTCTCAATATAAGAGGGCAAGCTGGCAAAGAGAGCTGAGAGGCATTGTGCTTTCCACGTAGAAAATTACAAAGGTGTGTTACAGCATTGAGGAGGCTGTGGCTAATAAATCCAGGACACTAAATGCCATTAAGACTACTCAGAGGGCTGGTTGCTCTTTCTCCCATCAGGAATTTAAGTATTATAAAATGCACTTAGTGTTGAAGAAATTTCACACCACTGTGCCTGACAGAGGTGAATTGCTGAAGAGCAGCTGAAGGGGTAGAGGGAGAGTGGGAAAGGGGACAGTTTTCCCAGACTAAAAGCATCCTCAGCATAAGCAGCTGAGGCAGCCTTTGGGCCCGCAGAGTTTGAGGTTCATTACTGGCATTAACCATCACAGCTGAATTAAATTCAGTGTTTCTGCAGCTGCTGGGAAAATCCATGTGGCTCTGTATTGGTGGCAGGAAGGGAACAAACACCAAAGGCAGCAGGACTGAGCTCTGCAGGATTAACAGCCTGATAAATCATATCTGCACAGGGCATGGACATTGCCTTCAAAGAAGACTCAAACCTTCAGGCCTAGGATGGCAATGTGGCAACTGGAGAAGAGCACCCATGCAGTACTATAGGGAAACTATTGCTTAATGTTTTTTAAGTCTTAAATAGCTGTAACGCATTTTTGGACTTGATGTAGTATCACACTCATGGGCTGAGAAGTTAATCTTTGTGGCTTCTGATAACCTCAAGTGACACTTCAAGCAGGGCATGGTTCTTTGGCTGGTAGTCCCATGACAGACATTTTTGGAGCTGTGCCTCTTTCTTGGCTGGCTGTGAGAAGACAGCATGTGATACACCTACACTGTAAACAAATAATTCTTAGTGAATCATTACTTCAGGCCCATAAATATTGACAGTGTTGTGTTTGCAGTAATCATAACTAAAAGCCCAGAGGCAAGTTAGAAAACAAATGAATTTAAACAGCTAAATTGAGCTGAGCAAGAGAGAGAGAGGAACACTGTCTGATTTCCAGAGAGCTCCCTGCCTGCATTTTTTCAGCAGGCTCTGAAGGCATGGGGATTTCTACACTGTGGTGGCATTTCTTGGCAACCTACCTGACCAAAGCTTTAAATAACTAGTCAAACACTGTTAGCAACTGAGTGGTGGGAGCAGGGAGCTGTCAGCATGAGCTGATGAACCCTCCTGAGAAGCTGACTAAATACTTAGGTGAGTTACAAGCTCCTGGTTTTCGCAAGATGCGAGTTTAGCTGGTTTCAAACTAGCTCATCCCTGCCTGACCTAACGCAGCCTGAAGCCCCTGCCCTCACGGTATCAGTGAGTTCTAGTAACTGCTGTACCACAAAGGTAACTTCTTGCAAGTTGATAATTCTGAAGATTTGGGTTTTAGCTGATGACTCAGAAAACCAGGAAAATATTTTTTTTAAAAAGCCAACAAACTTTAGTTGGTTTTGGTTTTATCCTTCTAGTATTTTGGGGTTTATCTCTCAGGGTTTTTTTTTTCTGAACACTGACACGAAATAGTGTTTGTTTGATGTTTGTTTATGTTTAATTCTAACATTCTGGAAACAAATGCTATACGATGGGGAGTCTGTTACAGACCACCCAATCAGGATGAAGAAGCAGATGAAATATTTTTCAGGCAGCAGGGAGAAGTCTCCCGATCACTAGCTCATGTTCTTATGGGGGACTTCAACTTACCAGATGTCTGCTGGAAGTAAAACACAGCAGAGAGGAAGCAGTCTAGGAGGCTCCTGGAGTGCATGGGAGACAACTTCCTAACACAGCTGGTTAGTGAGCCTACCAGGAAAGGAGCCCCACTGGATCTGTTTGTAAATAGAGAAGGGCTCATGGGCAACGTGTCAGTTGGAGGGCGCCTTGGGTATAGCAATCATGAAATGATTGAGTTTACTATCCTTGGAGAAGTTAGAAGGGTGGTCAGCAGAACTGCTACTTTGGACTTCCGAAGGGCAGACTTTGACCTGTTCAAAAGGCTGGTTGGCAGAGTCCCTTGGGAGACAGTCCTGAAGGACAAAGGAGGGCAGGAAGGCTGGTCTCTCTTCAAGAAGGTAATCTTAGAGGTGCAGGAGCACGCTGTCCCCGTGTGCCGGAAGGTGAGCCTGTGGGGAAGAAGGCCGGCCTGGCTGAATAGAGAGCTGCGGCTGGAACTTAGGAATAAAAAGATAATATATAATCTTTGGAAGGAGGGGCAGGCCACTCAACAGGAATACAAGAACTCTGTGAAATTATGCAGGGAGAAAATCAGAAGGGCCAAAGCCCAACTAGAGCTGAGTCTGGCCACCACCGTGAAAGGCAACCAGAAATACTTCTATAAATATATTAGCAACAAGAGGAGGGCTAAGGAGAGTCTCCATCTGATGGATGCAGAAGGAAACATAGAGGATGAGGGAAAGGCTGAGGAACTAAATGCCTTCTTTGCCTCAGTCTTTAATAGTCAGAACAGTTGTGCTCCAGGTACCCAGCCACCTGAGCCAGAAGACAGAGATGGGGAGCGGTATGAAGCCCTAATAATCCAAAGGGAAATGGTTAGTGACCTGCTACACCACCTGGACACTCACAAGACTATGGGGCCAGATGGGATACACCCAAGGGTGCTGAGGGAGCTGGCGGAGGTCATCACTGAGCCACTTTCCATTATCTGCCAGCAATCTTGGCTAACTGAGGAGGTCCCAGCTAACTGGAAGTCGGCTAACGTGACGCCCATCTACAAGAAGGGCCGGAAGGACGATCAGGGGAACTACAGACCCGTCAGTCTAACCTCAGTGTCGGGCAAGGTCATGGAGCCGATGATCTTGAGTAACATCACACAGCACTTACAAGAGAACCGTATGATCAGGCCCAGTCAACATGGGTTTGTGAAAGGCAGGTCCTGTTTGACCAACCCGATCTCCTTCTGTGACAAGGTGACCCAACTAGCAGATGAGGGAAAGGCTGTGGATGTTGTGTACTTAGACTTCCGCAAGGCCTTTGACACCGTATCCCACAGCATTCTCCTGGAGAAACTTGCAGCTCATGGCCTGGATGGGTGTACTCTGCAATGGATAATGAACTGACTGGAGGGCTGGGCCCAAAGAGTTGTGGTGAACAGAGCTGTGCTGGTTTGACTGAAAATGGGTTAATTTTCTTTATGCAGTTAGAAACTTTCTTTTCCATAGCTAGCACGCTTATTATTTGGACTTAGTTTGAGAACAAGAAGATAACACAGCACAGAGTTAATGTTTTTAATGTTTTTAATTGCTTTTGTCTGAGAGCCAAGGACCCTCTGAGTGCTCTGCCCCACAGGTGTGAGGTACCAAGGAAAGGGGGCATGGATGGGGCAGAGCTTGACTGACATCCAGATTGATCAATAAGAGTATTCCATCCCATTAGCATCATGCTTCGTATTTAAGGAGAGTTGGGCTCTTCCGCCTTCTCTTCAGTTTTTCTCTTGCTCTCTCTTGGGTATTTCCTCTTGCGTGTGTTGTGTTTTGTTTTGGTTTTTTTTCTTCTTAATTCTTTTTCATTGGAGCTGGGGGTATTTTTTGGTGTGGGATGTTTAGTTCAGCTTTTTTGCCATTTTGCAGAGACCTCTGGGGTTTTCTGCCTTTTTCCTCTCTTCTCTCTCTTGAATCGGCTGTGGGACCAGGTGTGGCTTGCTGGGACTGCCTGCTTAGTGTGGACGGAGATCATGGGCAATTGTCTCGAGTATCTTTTATTTCTATTTTATATATATATTCATTAGTAGTGTATTAGTATTTTGTTATTTTATTAAGCTGTGTTTATCTTAATCCAAGTTTCTTGCTTCCCTTTTGATTCTCTCCCCTATTTGGGGGAGGGGATGGGTGAGCGGCTATCGTGGTTGTATTGCTAGCTCACGTTAAAACACGATAGGCTTTTGTGGCACCCAATATGGGGCTCGAAAAATGCTAAAATTTGGCACTAAAAAGGGGTAAAATTTGTTGGTTTTGGTGTTCTTACTGCTGTGATGCAGATTCAATTTTCTTGGCATAGTGTCAGCTCATAGGGTTGAGATACTCACAGGTCCATGTGCTTTGGACATCATCTAGTAGTATTAAAGCAGATTGAATTATATTGGTTTAAAGATGCTGTGGCATAAGTTGTATCAGTTACTCTCTACAGTATGTTCTGCAGTACCTTATTTGTGCTGGGCCTATTTCACTAATATGTTCACGTATTCTATTACATCTGAAAACTGGACAATGGTGATGATTTTACTGTGTGGTTTGGCACTGGTTTATTTTCTTATACTCCAGCCGATAATGTATTTATATTCATTACTCTTGTATCTAGAGAAAACTCCAGTAGAGATTAAAGAGAAATACACTTACGTGTTTTCCAATTGGATGAGCCAATCTATAGAAAAGCTAACTAATGATACCTTTCCTGTTATCTTAGGACAGATTACAGATGTTTTTGAGAGTTTTGAATATCCTTGGAGCTTTGATCATACTTTGTTAGTATTGTCAGGTTTGCTGAATAAGTGTCATTTTGTGCTTGTGATAAGGCTGAATAGGAGGATTGTGTCTATTCTAGCTCCTGAGACTTATGTTGCATTTTCTCAAGCCTCAGCAACAGGCACAGCAGCTACAGCCACTGCTCACCCCAAATAGAGGAAGGCAGCTCCAGCACCTACACAGAGCAAAGCAGCCAAGGCTGTCACCCCCCCGACTGCAGGCACTGCTGCTTCTCTAGCCTCAAAGACTGACAAGGCAGCTACTGCACCCCCCCACACTGGGCACTGCTGCTGCTGCAATCTCCACAACAGCCACTGTAATTATGCCAATGCCGGTGATGGTCATTTAGACTCTGGAAATAAATCAAGAGATGGTGAGCCCATATCAGCATCAGTTGCCGGCTGTAAGAGAGTCACAAGAAAGACTACTCGTGCTGCAGATGATGGCCAAGGGGCATCATCAACATAAGGGGCATCATCATCAACACAAGGAGAAGAGGAAGTGACCATGTGATCCTTTTCTACAAGTGAACTGAGAGATATGCGAAAAGATTTCAGTCATCGTGAAGGCGAGAATGTTGTAACCTGGCTCTGATGCTGGGATAACAGAGCTGATAGTCTGGAACTAGAAGGTAGGGAAGCCAAGCAGCTGGGATCTCTGTGAAGGGATGCCACCCTTCATAGGGCAATTTCAAGAGAGAATGACTCCTCCACCCTCTGGAGTCGACTCCTGACAGCCATAAAGGCAAAGTTTCCATTCAAGAAAGATATTATGTGTAATCCAAGGAAATGGAATACTAAGGAGAGAGATATCCAGTTCCTGAGAGAATTAGTTGTGCGGGAGATCATCTGTTTTGAGCCAAACAGTCAGGAGGGGACAGACCCAGATAGAATCCTTTGTACACGACCTATGTGGCACAGATTTGTACAAAGCGCACCACCTGCATATGCTAAATCATTGGCTGCCATGTGGAGTCCCATTTGATGAGTCACATAAGCCACTGAAGGACAAGGTGAATCAAGTCAATTTGCAGAAGTGAAAGCCATCCAGCTGGCTTTGGACATTGCTGAACGAGAAAAGTGGCCAGTACTTTATCTCTACACCAACGCATGGATGGTGGCAAATGCCTTGTGGGGGTCGTTACAGCAATAGAAGAGAAGCAACTGGCATCACAGAAGTAAACCCAGTTGGGCTGCCACACTGTGGCAAGACGTTGCTGCCCAGCTAGAGAGCCTGCCTGTAAAATTACATCAAGTGGACACTCACATACCTAAAAGTCGAGCCACTGAGGAACATCAAAGCAACCAGCAAGCGGATCAGGCTGCTAAGATTAAAGTAGCTGAGGTGAATTTGGACTGGCAACATAAAGGTGAACTTTTCCTAGCTCGATGGGCCCACGATGCTTCAGGGCATCAAGGAAGAGATGCAACATATAAATGGGATTATGACTGAGGGGTGGACTTAACTATGGACACTATTTCACAAGTTATTCATGAATGTGAAACATATGCCAAAATCAAACAAGCCAAATGGTTAAAGCCTGTATGGTATGGAGGGCAATGGTTAAAGTGTAAGTATGGAGAGGCTTGGCAGATTGATTATATTATACTTCCACAGTGCTATGTACTTACAATGGTGGAAGCAACCACCAGATGGTTGGAAACATATGCTGTACCCCATGCTACAGCCCAGAATACTATCTTGGGCCTTGAAAAGCAAGTCCTTTGGTGACATGGCATGCTAGAAAGAATTGAGTCAAACAATGGCACTCATTTCAAAAACAGTCTTATAGACAATTGGGCCAAAGAGCACGGTATTGAGTGGGTATATCACATCCCATATCATGCACCAGGCTCTGGGAGAGTTGAAAGGTACAATGGTCTGTTAAAAATGACACTAAAGGCAGTGGGTGGTGGAACCTTTAAAAACTGGGATTCACATTTAGCAAAAGCCACTTGATTGGTCAACACTAGAGAATCAACCAGTCGAACTGGGCCTACCCAATCAGAAATTCTACATACTGTAGAAGGAGATAAAGTCCCTCTAGTACACATGAAAAATATGTTAGGGAAGGCAGTCTGGGTTACTCCTGCCTCAGGCAAAGGCAAGCCCATTCATGGGATTGTTTTTGTGGGGGAGGGGATGAGTGAGAGGCTATTGTGGTTGTATTGCTAGCTCGGGTTAAACCAGGACAGGAGCCAAATCCAGTTGCTGGCTGGTCACGAGTGGTGTTCCCCAGGGCTCAGTATTGGGGCCAGTTCTGTTTAATCTCTCTATCAGTGATGTGGATGAGGGGATTGAGTGCACCCTTAGTAAGTTTGCAGATGACACCAAACTGGGTGGGAGTGTTGATCTGCTGGAGGGTAGGATGGCCATACAGAGGGATCTGGACCGGCTGGATCATTGGGCTGAGGCCAATTGTATGAGGTTTAACAAGGCCAAGTGTCTCATCCTGCACTTGGGTCATAACAACCCCAGGCAGTGCTACATGCTTAGGGAAGAGTGGCTGGAAAGCTGCCTGGCAGAGAGAGATCTGGGGGCGTTGATGACAGCTGGCTGAATATGAGCCAGCAGTGTGCCCAGGTGGCCAAAAAGGTCAACAGCATCCTGGCTTGTATCAGGAATAGTGTGGCCAGCAGGACTAGGGAAGTGATTATGCCACTTTACTTCCCACCTTGAATACTGTGTTCAGTTTTGGGCCCCTCATCATAAGAAGGACATTGAAATACTAGAGAGAGTGCAGAGGAGGGTGACAAAGCTGGTGAGGGGCCTGGAGCACAAGTCTGATGAGGAGCGGTTGAGGGAGCTGTTGCTGTTTATCCTGGAGAAAAGGAGCCTGAGGGGAGACTTTATTGTTGTCTACAACTACCTGAAAGGAGGTTGTAGCATGGAGGGTGTTGTTCTCTTCTCCCAAGTATCAAGTGATAGGACAAGAGGAAATGGCCTCAAGTTGTGCCAGGGGAGGTTTAGTTTGGATATTAGGAAAAAATTCTTCACGGAAAGGGTTGTCAGGCATTGGAACAGGCTGCCCAGGGAAGTGGTGGAGTCATCATCCCTGGAGGTGTTTAAAAGGCGTTTAGACAAGGTTCTTAAGGACATGGTTTAGTGCTAGAGTTAGGTTAGGTTATGTTTGGACTCAGTGATCCTGAGGGTCTCTTCCAACCGAAATGATTCCATGATTATTCAAAAAAGTCATGTTTTTTCTGGATTAGGAACAGTGTGTTACTTATTGCTCATCAGGAATTGTCATTTAAAGACCATTTAAACCTCCTGTTTAACAACATTTATAAATACCTAGAGGTTTTGCCTTTTCAAGGATTTCAGATTGCAGGGCTAAGATTGTCTGAATAATCTGCTTTTATATTCTTGCAAACATCAGAAGCACCATCTGCAGTGAAAAGAACTATCTCCGCCAGAGAATGCCACTGCTCAGGTTTTGTGTCCTTTAAAGATGTTGGCAGGTGTTCTGTAATGTCTTCAACAAATAAGCTTACCAGTTTAATAAGATCATCAGGAAAATCATGTGCAGTGCTGCTCCTGTTTGCTTACGTGGAAACTTCTTAGATTCTATAGGGGTTTAGATTTCTTTGTTTATTTTTCTGACTTAATTCAAACCAGTCAGGACATAATTAGGCCATTAGTTTCAGTTACTATCTGCCTATTCAGAAACCTAGGCTAAATGATGTTCTTGTCAATTTATGCAAAAGAACAGTAATCTTCTGCTTAATGCTAACAATTTAGCTTGATTCTCTGTGCTACGTGGAGGAATTTTATATGTGGATCAGGTTGCGTAGCTGAAAGTAGTTAATTTCAGTAAGTTCAAACGTGTGGAAGAGACCCAACCATAAATATAAAGTGATTTGAACCCCTCACACCCTTAGATTATTGCTCTTTGACAGTGGTTGTGAACTGGTAAGTTCTTTCATATGTTTTCTCTTTCGTGGTCTCTTGATATTTTGAGAGTAATCTCATAAAACACTTCATTTCTTCTTCAGTAATACTCAGCATTCTGCATCTTGAATTTAAAGTGATTATTTCAGCTAAGCATGTATATTTTAATGGAATGAAGCATGTTTCTGCAGAGTTTGAATATTTGGTTCTAATAGCCAGCACTTCAGTTCAGCTCCACTCCCAAGATTGTCTCCTCAGTTTCCACTCCCTTACTGGCAAATCCTTTTTCAGGTGGACGCTTCCAATGTACATGCCCTTTACTGCTGGCCACAGAACCTTTATTGAAATGAAAGAAATTAACTGTCTTGCATTCATTCTCATAGCACTGAGCTACTGGTTTTGCTGCTCCCAGATGTCTTCCAATTTCATCTTATTTGCTTCACGGTGTGTTTATTAGGCTGCCTCTGGGTAGGCTTGCCTGTTGTGTGAGACCTTCAATTGATGTTTTTATGTAGAAGTGGTTAACCAAAGGTATCCCATGGCAGCTGATGGTCAAGTTCCTACTGTGAAGCATGACTGAAAGCAGAGTTGTGGGCTGCGCAGAACCTGGCTGGAGAATCCAGCCCAGTGCCCAGCAGAGACACGATGGTATCGTGTTGGGCTAACTGAGGATCATTTAAGGCTGAGGGAGGTATAAAATGGGGTCATGGAGAAGATGGCAGATGTTTGGCCAACAGGTTGCTGTTCTCTGTTTATGGCTGAGTTGATGCATTGTCACTTGCCTTGTAGAGAAAGGAGCCTGTCTTGGGGACAGACAGGCCTGGTAGAAATGTCTGTCTTGAGAAAGCTCTGAAGGAACAGATGGCTTTAAGGTTTCATAGACTCGGAAGTGGTAAGTCTTCAGTGGTTGAAAGAAACACAGAGAGGAGTTAAGAGCTAAATGGTTTAGCTTTGTTGTAAATAAATGTTTTGTGTGAGTCATTCTGAGTTTAATTTGAATTTCAGAAAATAAAATGCACAAAGCCTTAAAGTCTGGTTTGGGTTGAGCAAGAGGGACAGTGATTACTAATGGAGTTGCTTACAAAAAAAAAGATGACCAATTTTGGGTTCATCCCTTCCTGCCCTTCTCTGTGCCTTGATACAATACACATTTTTTTTTTTTTAGAAGTTACTATTGCAAAAGGAAAAGTAAATTAAGTTCAGACAGCTTTGATAATGATGACCTGCATTGGTTATTGGCTTGAGTTGACTTAACTGAAATTAAAACAATATATTTTCTCTGCAAATTATTTGCTTGTTCAGAGTTTTTTTTCCAGGATGGTTCATCAACGCAGTAAAAGCAGTTCAAGCTGTCACTGTTCCATTTGAATGTGCTCTGTTTTACCAGCCTTAAAGAAAAATGCAGCCAGGATGTAAAATTCCTTGTTAATTGTCTCTACTGACAGAAAGTAAAATTAAAAGGAAAACTCTGGAAAAATTATTTGAATTAGTCAGTTACTAGAAACTTTGAAGCAAGCTTAGCTTTTATCAAACTTCTGGTCATTCAGCACACATGGAAGTGAAATAACTGAGTGTTTTAGTTGCTTGCAAGTGTGGTTCTATGTGCTATGAGTGATGTGCATAATTATAAAATCACCCTTTGGTTCCCCACATGGTCCCCTTGCTATCTGGGCATCTATGTAGCACTGTGGTACCAGCGCAGGGCTTCCCTTCCATCTGTGATACAAGGAGGACTTGAGGAACAGACTGAGCTCCAAGTTGGAGAAACTCTCTGCTCCATGCTCCTTTCCTGGAACACAGGCTGTTCACTTCATTAGGAGGTGAGCACCTGAAAATCTCCAGGGAACTAGATCAAGATGATTGTCTGTGGTCATACGTAAATCTCTACTGGAATGTGGGCTTAAACAAAAATTTCCAGGAGTCCTTTGCTGCTAATTAGACAATGTTTCTTCTCAAGCATGCATGTACATGGAAGAAAAAATAAATTTGTATTTGTGGCCATGTGTACTGAGAATTTGGAGAGTCCTGGATGGTTGAATGGCTACTGTAGGAAGATCTCACGATAATTTGACACAGGTGGCTTACTGGTAAACAGGGTTCAGTACCTCTGAAGAAAGCAGAGCCATCCTGGGTACGGAAGTTTTTGTGGCAGCGAGACTGTCCCAACTCACAGGGGATGTCTGACAGATCCTAGGCTGTCCGACGCAAGTGTCACTGGGGAGCCAAACTGCTTAGTGAGCAAGGCAAGAGCGCAAATATTAAAAGTTCCTGCCTGTCCCCTGCACTTTGGAACAGGTCTTTGTCCCCTTTTTGGTGCCTGTCAGTTTTTACTTCACTCCAAATTGGAAACTTGGCCATTTCTCAGTAATCCTTTGGACACACACACTCCCCAAAGAGAAAATATTTATGTTATTTCTGGTGATGGTTTAATTACTAGAAGGTACGAAAGAGACACTAGCTCAGCTGTTAAGACTGTGCTGTTGTATTTTGCTTATTTTCTTCCTTGGTGCTCAATAAGTAATTTTAATTACAGCTACATTCATGTGCTTGACTTTAACATAAATTGTTCATTGAGTCATGTGGCTTATCCCAAAGACAACAGAGGCTCAAGAGAACAGTATGGCAGCAGTGTTTTGCAGGCATGTTGTTGCATGCTGAGTGTATTTTTAAACTCAGCCTATCTCTTGATGGCTGGATTAACACTAGAAGAAATGCTGAGACTGTCGTAGCATCTGAAGAAAATAATGAAAATGGCTAAATTGGGACTTCTCCAAAAGTACACAGAAATTGCATTGAAGTGGTGCTACCAATTGTTATCAGTTTTTCCTTTTGCCACAAATAGTCATGTGAACTTTTACACTCATTTATCAAGAGGTGTGGGGGTACAGTGGGAGAAGAACTAAAGCAGCAAGTTTTTGGCATTGGCACAGAAATTTCTCATGCTTAAGTACATCTTCAGCTTTCAAGTTCTTTGACAGCAGGCTAAATCCTCAAGAGGTGCAGCCCAGGGAGCAGGGTATGCATGAAATCTTCATGTCATTTTCTGCAGTAGAGCTGGTAGTGTGGTTGAGCATTATCATTAAGATTCTTTTCACTCAAGTAACGTATAACTGGCAATAGAACCTGCTGCAGAGGCACCTCCATCTCCCCTGGCCTTCATGGACTGAGGTCACGTGTTGGAGGTATGCAAGCTGCCCTTGGATGCTCCTGGGAACTGCTGCTGCTACAGATTCAAGGCCTGATAGGCACTGGTCTTGTCTCTGTTGGTTCTGAGAGGTACCTCCTTTGTCTTAACTGGCAGGTCCTTGTCTTACATACCAGATGTATATAAAGGTAGAGCTTGACAGCAATTCCAGGAGCCATACTAGTCTACCAAAATAGATTAAACCAGACTATTGTTTCTATAATTGCTGAAAAAAACATGTCAAATTCTACTCTTACATACGCCTACTGTAAATAGCGATTAAATCCTCTGCTTTCAATTGCACTACTCTAGATTGGCACTGGAGAGCAAAATGTATCCTAATAACCAGGTATGCCCCAAGTTCTGCTAGATTGTAGTGGATTGTGTAAATTATACAAGGCTCTGATCTTCTCTGTTGTTATTTAGACTGTTTGTTATTTGCACAACATACTGAAACTCCTGTAGAGCTGATGCACAGTGCTGCTCTTGGGCTCAGAGGAAGGTGGAAAGGCACGCTGCTTTATGCATAAGTATACTGGGGTGACAGCTGTTAGAGCCAGCTAGGGGATGCTTGCCTGGATGCTTTCAGGATGTGTGGGCAAATGAACATCTTTAGGGACATTCAAGTTTGTAAGTCAGCTTCGATCTCTCTTTTTCTGTCACCCCCCAAAGGCATTTGACGTAGTTATGTGCTAAAGTGGGTGATGCATAATTGAGCACTGCTATATTTGAATGTGTTTGGAGTACAAAATATTCATCTGTATGAAAAGAGTGTTTATGTATTAATGTGCATTTCCTTCATGCATTCCTGATTCCATTAGTAATAGAGGCATTGTGTAATACAATATAAACGATTAACTTCAATTGCACTTCTTTGTTTGGAAAATACACACGTAATTAAAAATCTGACATGCGTTGTACTTTTTTTCTTCAACAATTTACTTGTTGGCATCTCTTCAAGAGGATATTCCACAAGGCCATTGCCACTCGCTCCTTTAAATATCTCCAAGTCTTTCAGAAGTCGACTGATTTCTGATGCTTAGACTTAAGTGGCTAGCTAGCAAATCCTGGTGGTTGGACCCTCATTTCCACAAGAAAAATAGTTGTGGTTCTTAAAATGTTGCTCATGTTGTGAAATACTTTTGGGTATTGATTTACTGGAAAATGCTTTTGAAAAGTTCCTACAAAGGAAGCACACTAAAAATGATAATATCCAAAATTATTAGTGGCTCATAAGGAGATACTTTATAATTGCTACCATAACGAGTACTACTTTCACTTCAGCTCTGAGCCCTTTCTGACTTTGTACTGTGTTTGTCAGTACAGTATTGTAATTGCTCTTTACCAGTATACCAAAATGTGAAAAAACTTAGAATACTTTGTGAAGAGTAACAATGATAATTAAAACATGAAATAACAGCACCTTAGTGATGCTGGTTGTATTGAGTGACAAAGCCACACCTAAACTTCTAAGCACATACATCCTGTGTGCAAAGTGCAGATATTGATCTGAATCTGAGCTGGATATTAGCAGAGTTAGATGATTGCTTTTCGGAAACTGTTCCATTGCGGTATCAAATTGGGGATCTGAGCTGAAACAGTTTGGACAGAACCAATGCAAGCAGGCCTGCAAGGCAGAGGGTAAACCCATGCCTTTATTTGTTCTTCACAGCCATCTAAAACCAGACCTTAGGCCAGCTCTACTCTTGCATTTTTTCAATAGAGTATATATGTTTGTATTCTCCAAATGCTGTTTTTATTGCCTAGTTACATGACTTATTGTAAGGGCATGTAGTCTTACTACAGATGGTGATGTGGAGAATCTCAGTATGCGTTGATACGAGACTGTTTGGTTTTGTGGTTAGTTAAATATTTTTAGTGTGGTTTAGAGTGCCTGTTGCCTTCCAGGATGAATTGAGTTTTATGTACATTGGGATCATGTCCTGGAGCACGTTAGTGATCTGCACTCCTGTGAGGCACGTGAGCTACCTTGCCCTCCATGAAACAAAGTCAAGGAGCAGATACCAGGTTCCCTCCTCTCCTTCTCTGGTTCTGGAGCAGCTTCTACATGTCAGAGATGGAGGGAAAGTTCAAGTACACCTGTAAACAGAGTAAGATATTTATCTCCATAAATAACCAACCGTAAGAACCTGCAAATAGGTATTGTTTTCTTTATAGAAATGATGGTCACTTTTAGAGTTTTTTTACTTCCTTGAGTGTCTGATGGATAATGGAGAGCTGGAGTGAGTCAGGAGAAACCACAAGTGCATTTCTTAACACTCTGCTCGAATGGGAGACTAGCAGTTGGGAGATAGAGGGATTTGTGCTTAGGAGACAAGCACAAGTTGCTTGACAGCATGTCTGTTCACTTTTTTACCTCCTTACTGTTAAGGAACATGCCTAGTTCTCAGTATCTCCTGCAGAAGGTGGGACATTTCTCAGGCCAGACATCAGTGGTACCAGTTTAATCAGAAATTTTTGTTTGGATGGTGTCCAAAATCCCTACTCAAGAGTTGCATCTGTATACACTGAGAAAATCCTTGAGCATTTCTTAGTAACATTCTCCTTTCTAAGCAAAAAAGTAAAGTTGAGATACTACCAACCAGCCAGTGTTACCCATCACTGGTGTTGGCCCTCTGGCAGAGGCTTTTACTGGTGATTCAGAGTCTAACCACATAAGCCAACCCATTTGGATGTCACTGTGATTCAGTAGGTTTGGAATTTCAACTTGCTGGTTGGGTACCTAAAAACTGTATGCAAGGCCTCTGCAGCGCTGTGACAGTAATGGCATGCCAGACCATGTGGATGGACTGCCAGCAGTTCCGAGGTCCTGCCTTGAGATTTGGAGAAATGTTTGGGGCTAAGAGTCCTGGAAATGCTGACTTCTCAGTAGTTTTCTGCCCTCTCCTCTGCTTTGTTTTTACGTCTATGTTTTCCATGGATCTTCTTCCTACTTTGTAATGCATTTTGATGTTTCTTTCTTCCCAATTTCCTGTTCTCATCCACCTCTGGGAATTCCTGTCCCTTTTTCCTTTGTTCAGTTGTACAGGATAGTGTTAAGATACCGAACTGAAATGTTTTACCCTGGCTTCATGCCGTGAGTGAAATTGAGGATGATTGTGCAATCTGGGTCAATTTGCTTGGCAGCAGGCATGGCAGGTACAACACTACTGTGTAGGATCACGACATTGCTCTGACTCTTTGGCTGCTGGTGCCAGGCCAGCTGATGAAGAAGAGGAAGCATGTGAGCTGTCAAGGTGCATCCCCTCTGGACTGAGGACATTCTTAGCATGTTCCAGTGAAAGCTTATAGCATTCAGTGACCCACTTACACCAGCTGGGTCACAGTCTCAGGTTTGCAAAAGGGCACTGCAGTGCCACTCGCTCTTTAGATTATGTAGATGTCAGAAGCAGAAGCAGACAGTATTTGAGAATGTACCAGGGCTCAGAGCTTGACTCTGCCTGTTCTGACTCTGGAAAGGGTTTTCTGATTTCACTGGGTGTAACTGAATTCCTTTAGCCTGTAAAATCAGCATGTGATGACCCTACAGCTTCTCTGGAGATGAGAACAACAGTGAGACGCTAGTGTGATACCTTCTCTCACTTTGAGAATCAGGACGTGATCTCAAAATGAATGTCCCCAAACAGATCAGTGGAGATTATTGGTGTTATCTGCACTAAGGTTTGTACTTCTGATGCTTTTGGAGAAAATGCTTAAGCTCCTAGCAAGAAAATAGGATAGATTTTGTCAGTTCCTTATATGTACTTAAATCTCTCTCTACCTAGGAGACATCAAGCAGTAGATGCCATGGGTATCAACAGACCAAAATCAGGAAGAATCACAGTACCTGTGTGGGAACTTACTGATGATTCCTTTATAGTTCACATTTCTGTAGCCTTGGTGCAGGTTCTTAGTTTCTGACAAATATTGGTGAAAAATATCTTGCTTAAGCAGACATCAAATTTGTATGGGGTGTGAGCACACTTGAGACTAAGAAATACTTTATTGTCAGGACATGAAAAATAAGTTGTAATCTAATTATCAACTAAACTTTCTCTTCAAAACCGAGCAGAGAAAACTGTTTTTTCTCTAAAAGATAACTCTTCAGTTTCAGTTGTGGAGGCTCCTTGATGCCATGGATCTTAACCTGAAAGAGCACACGGGATATTGTACCAAATGAAATATTTAGAGCAAAACACCAGGTGAGCAAAAGGACATAGCTGGAAAAATTAGATTGTCTCATCTACCCAACACTTTCTAGGGAATAACAATTCTTTCAACGTGGGACAAAAGCTTGCACAGTCAGTTCCACTTGAAGTCAGCTGAACGTAAGTGATGCATTGCAGCCTATATTGTCAACTCCTATGTTTGGTTGGACTTGATTATCTTCAGGGTCTCTTCCAAACTAAATGATTCTGTGATTCTAAATGATTCTATTACTCTTGCTTGCTAAAGAAGCTGTTAGAACAAGACGCTGTTGCCCAGAAACGTGAGGAAAATGCATAACCTAGTTAAGGGGCCATATTACCAGTATGATGTAGGACCTGAGACAAGTTATTCTTCGTGAAAGCAAAGCTGTTTTCATACCACAATAGGAGACTCAGATGATTCACTCCTGCAGAACAGCTCCACATGACAGACTCATCATAGGAATGTTTTGTATTATTTTTAGGGAATGAAGGAAACTAATAAAAATAGGTATCAAAAGACATACTGAGATAGTTTGTTTATAGCTATCTTTTAATCACTTTCCAGGTGCCAGATTTTTCATGCTCAAAATAGTTGTTCATTTGAACCATTATCTTTACTGAATGAGTAAGAAAAAAATTATATTTGATACCATGTCAGATATGGAAGAAACAAAGGGAAGTATAGATGTACTTTTGTGGGGAGGAAACTCATATAATAAATGATACTGGAAGGAACGAAGACTACATTATAAATGTAGTAATACGTGTGCTGAAAAAGAGGAAAAGTTCTAGATGTTATATACATGTAGATGTATCCAAATCTATAGAACGTGGTAAAGGTTTCCCGAATATTGAGCTGAATTAATCTGAGAAATATTATCTTGTGGTTTAGTTAATTCAAAGAGAAAAGGAAGTCTTAAGCCTAGGAAATATGCTTGTGATGGCAACTTCTTGTAAACATGCCCTGTTTTGCTGTCTTGTTAACAGGTGTCTTCAGTGGCACCTGAAAGAAATCTCTAATGGGCCCAGCTCTACTCCTCTACTCAGTATTTTCTGTTTTCATTTCATAGCATGTATGTGATCAGTTTAGAGAAAGAAAAGAATATGAAGGTTTAACACCAAAGTTTCAGGTGGAAAATTAAAAAGCGCTTCAACTCCGAAGATAGTTAAGCCCTGGACGAAGCTATACAGTGGCTTGTAAGTGGTCATTAGAGTTTTTAGAAAAGGAAAATGCTCTCCAGAAGGTGTCTTGCATGATCTTTAAGTACCTTGAAGTGCATGTCTGGGCATGCTGACTCATTTTCTCTTTTCCCTAAAAATGCTAAGATGTGTTTAATGTATATGATGATCTTTTGAGGTCCCTTCCAATCCCTAACATTCTGTGATATGCCAAGATAGTCAGGTTTTGGTCCCCTTTCTCCCCCTGCCCTCCATTATTTCATTTTGACATATTACTTGCATGGCAGATATTGGTAATTATGGAAATGAGGTAGCAACGTCTCTCCCTGGCAGTATGAACCAACAAGTAGGTCCAGTCATGGATTATCATAGTCTTAGTGACTGGATTTTCATGAGAAAGTTTTGAATGAGCAGCCACCCAGATCTACAGGTGCCAGTTTTGCTGGATACAGAACAATATTCAGTTTTTAGAAAAGCAGTAGCTGAACAGACACCTAGAACCTCACTTGTAAGACATGATTAAAAGTTATGGTCCAAGACAGAAATATCTGCAGTGGACACAATTTAATAATAATAATAATAATAATAATAATAATAATAATAAACACCACACACACACAAAAGAATAATTAAAAAAAAAACCCATGCGCACACACAAAATACGTCAACAAGCATATTCCCAATAGGCCAATAGGTACGCAGCTTGGGAAAAAAGTGTGTTGTATTTCCTTGTATTTCTTGTTTCTTTAACTATGTTGCAGTGGGGCTCTCTACAAACATTAATCTTGTGGTAGCAGTCACTGTTGCTGTGTTGATTGTTTGTTCTCAGATGTTTCCCTGTCTGTTGGAAGGTGAGGCTTTATGAACCACTCATTTCATTTGTACTGTTTGTCTCTGGCATACTTTATTTTGTTCATCTTTACATAGTCTGTGTTGTTTTCTGTTTATTTTATTGTCATTATTCATAACATGAATAGAAGTGAATATTCTCTGAGTTATGAATGTAATCAATTTTGAGTCTTTAATTGTAATTTTTTTTCCATAAAATTCTTTTAATTTAGTCTAATATAATGGCACATCAAGCAGTAATGGGTACATTAAATTGAATCATGATGTTCATATACACATTTTATGACACAATCAAATATCCCAATGCATTAATTCATGTCAATCAGTTAATAAAATCAAATAGGAAACATCTCTCTAGTGCTGTTAACTGTGCTTCTCCCATTTAGTGGGTAACAAGATGGTGAGGACCTTTATATCTTGCCTAGTTCATGTTTTCGTGTTTATATTGGAGTCAATACATTTACTTACTTGATTAGGACAAAGTATGTTGGTTCCTCCACCCCCTGACCAAACTATGGTAATTGGGAGTAGAAATCCACAGCTTTACCTCATCCTACCCAGGTTACTTTGGTACAGTCCTGTCCCCAAAGACTCCCCCAAATAAGAAAGAAATATTAGGTATGAACTCGGGGAATAATTTATCTTTGAAGATATCTTCACTTCTGATGTTCACCTTCAAGGACAAAGAGATGTAGTGAATTTACTGATGCTGTTTTGTAAGGAAAGAGAACATTAAATTTTAAACAATTGTCAAGCTGTTATAGTTTGAGCAGGTTCTTCGTGCTTCTCATCTGCTTCACATTACAGTTTATGGGGTTTTTCACCTCCTCTCCTACAGCACCAGAATATTTGACACTTCTTTACTTCAGCATGCAAGTGTTCTTCCTCAGTCGTGCAGCCCTCACAGATCTGATTGGAGCTTCATGGGAGAAATGATGGGATTTGGGGGGAATTTCATGGAAGAAATAAATGATATGGCTACCTCTATTGAGTGCTCAACACTGGAAAGGCAAATAAAAACCAGAATGTAGAAAAGATAATGAAGCCAGAACCTCAGCTGGTACAAACTGGTGTACTTCACCTGGGATCAGAAGAGCTGCTAGTCATTTATGTCACATGAAAAACCTGGCCCAAAATAGTGGTGAGAAAATACTGAGTGCGGTTCTGGCTTTTATTTCAGGACTGTGAAAGACTGCAGCCCACATGGAAAGGAGTTCACTCCCATATGAGTGGGAGAGGAAAATGTAAAGGCAAATGTTCCCCTGATCCTCTCTGCTGGGTTCAGCAATCCAACTCTCTCTAATGTGTCACTGTCTTAGGTTTCAGCCTGTGGATGGAAAGAGAGAAATACTTAAAGTGATCACTGTACAATTCAGTATTACTTTTACTTAAAAAAAAAAAAAAAAGATAGCTAATTATTTTCTGATGTTTCATACAGAATAATCTTCCTAAAACTTCAGGGTATACAGAGTTGTATGTAATGTAGCTTGTGTGCTGTTCAGATTGTTTTACCTGACAGGTAAAATGGAGAACCAGTCTCATAGCCAATAGGAGGTAGCATGCTATCTTTGTTTCTTTTGAACCCTTTGCTATGTTAATTCCCAAACACAAAAAATTAGGAAAATTGGCTTTGTTTTCCTGTTTTGTAATGAGGTAGTTTTCTCAAAATAACACCGTATTTGGGTTTCCCCTAGACAATAGCTGTATGAACCTTTGAAGTTTCAGGTTGCAGCAGTTGAATATAGGTAGTAGTAACTCTTCCCATCTAAGAGGATACAGTGTCGATAAGCAGCTGAGTAGCTAAATGAATTGTGTCTGGATAACTTCAGGAAGTGCCCCAAAGCTGACATTCTCAGGCTACACAGAGATCGTGTTTGCTATGAGGCTGTCACATCCTTTTACAGCGGAATGAAGAGTGACTTTGCAAGAGTGAATAATATTGCCTATCCTACTCTGCAGCCATGGGCAAGTAATGGAAATGCTACTCCGGTGCTGCGGGAATTGTAACGCATAAGGCATTGCTGAATGACGAGGTGTAAGAAAGACTTTGGGTCATCAGCCACAGGAAAGAAAATACCTTTGTTGTGACTGACCGTGGAGTAATGAAGAATCTCTGCCAGGTTAAATGTAGTAAAAGTCAGTCCAGGCTGAAATACCTGAGATGAAAGAGCGGTTTCTCATATGATGCTGGGAAAGGTTGGATTCATAAGTATCTTGGTGTCTCATCTCAGTAAAAGAGAGTGCAAGACATGGCAACAGAGAGAGCAGGTATTGCAAAGTACTCTTCCTTTCCAGGAACCTAAGGCTCAGTGAGGAAATTCTTTCTTGCAAGCATGATAAAGTAACATTTAGCAAGCAGACACCTAAATATTGCTCTGTGAAGGAGCAGGTCAGCAGTCCAGAGAAGCTGCAGTGGGTCTGTCTGTCAACAGCAACACTCTCGGAGTCTCAGTGGCGTCACATGCAATATTCATTGTATGTTGGGAAGTGCTGAGCTCCTCTGTCGCATGTGGACATCTGCCAGGGGACAGGACATGCTGTCCCCATGGGATCATAGGAGAAGCAGCTGCAGGGGCTGACTTGCCTTGGCTGCATTCAGCTTCCCATTCCTGCTGTCACTTGCACATTAAGAAAAACTCTTCGATGTTTCTTCTTGTGAGGTTACCTTTTTACAATCTTTATTTTTACCACAGTTAAGGACCTCAACAGGAAAAACAAACAAACAAAGCCAACAACAACAAAACACCCCACAACATGCACATGCACACAAATCTTTTTGACTGTTAATTGCATTCTTTAGGGTAGATTATTCTTTGTTTCAATTATCTTTCGAAAACCAGTTTTGTAACTGGTCATTATAAAGCTTTGGAGAGTGATGCAGTTTTCAGAAGCCAAAATTGATAAATTGTTAATAGGATTTTGAACAGCTCCCTGTTCATATTTCAGTGAGATCATAATTAAGTTTTTTTCAGCATTCTCAAGGGATTGATTACATCCTGGAGTTCTCTAGTACTTCGAGTACCGTGACGAATATATTTTGTGCCTTCGCATTATCTGAAGATATGTTGATATCTTTAGTCTCCTTTCATTGTCTTTATTTTAAAAGGAGGGGGGGAAGGATTTCTGGCTGATGGAAGGTAAGTCTATCTGATTTTATGAACTTAACAAAAATCCAGTTTCTTTCTTCTTTGGGAGCTTCTGGCAAGGAAAGGCACGAGATACACATGAGCAACTAACCTGAACTAAAGATCATAACTAAAGATCAGTTGAGTTTAGTCTCAAAAGTTAGTTAGGAGTTTGAAAGAAAGACGTTTAACGTAATGGCATTGATTTTGAGATTTCTTTTTGTTGATTGACTGTTTGTTGCTCTCCTGCTCTAATTTGTTGAGTTCCCTCACATAATCCTAATAAGTCAGGGACATCATTTGTCTTTGGAAAGTAATGAGGGAAAGAAAACAATGGTTTGAGTGCTTGGTGAACTTAGTTTACTAATTCCTTCTGATTTACCAGTCACTAGTGTAAAGTTTGGCCTTTGAAGTTCAGTCTCACCCTTGCCAAAGTTATAATACCGGGCAGGGTGTTGTGTTCAGTTATTTTGCACAGTAGATGGTTTCAATCTTCTTGTGAGCAGTTCAGCAACTTCATACCCAGGTTCCTGGCCAACTCATGGTTGCTTACCCTCCAGCCTTGGGAATGCCCCACTGAATTTGTCTTAAAGTCTCTGTGTTTCATTTGCAATGCCTGTAAATACTGCTCCGGAATAACTCCCCAGAAGACTTAAGGAACTAGTCTTAAGAAGAAATTATTTTGGTTTTGGAAAAGCAATGAGGTAAAAAGTTTGCTCAGCCGATAGGGGACCTGTTTGGAGGTTTCACAAAACTCATGTATTTCCCGAGACTTCACACTATGCTGTAGATCAAGATTTTGGTTCTTTCCTCTCTTCCTACAGTAAGTCATACTCAGGAACGGGAATGGACTTAGATGGTCATGCTGAAGAGCAGCTTACAGGTTTTTCTGATGGATATGTTAAAATATTGCATGCTTTCAGTACAAAACTTCCAACTTTCCAAGTCTTTCCCCTTCATGTAAGTTTTTCAGTCTGTGTAAAACTGAGTGGGACCTGTGGCAAGTTTTATTGCTGTTCCTTTTCAGTGGGTAAAGCATAGATTTTCTCCAGAGTGACTCTTGTGAGTTGACAAAGATAATATGAAAAGCTGAGAGAGGTGTGCTGCATGTAACAGCTAATGGATTCTGATGTTTGCCAACATTCAATTGTATTGGAAATGTGAACACTGTAGAGGTTGGTTAAAGGAACTTTTGTGCAAAACCAGAAAGTTGCTGCTTAAAGCATGTTTTTATTCATTTGGGAATTCAAGACATTTGTTTTCATGAGGACTGAGTTGGGGCCTTGATTTTTCTTTTTTTTTTTTCTTCTAGTTCTTCTGTTTCTGAGTTCTTTACGCTAATGCAGAGAGAAAAGTGATGTGGGAGTTAGAATAACTTTGGAGACCTGTTTTTAAACAGCACAGAGTTTTCACCATTGCTAGAGCAGTCAGTCAGAACAAGTGACACTGGCTTAGTAACACAACCTCTGCCTGCTCCCCCTTCATCTCGCATGGGTGAAAAATATTTTTTTCAAAATCTAATACTTAATGGTATTCATAAAATGTAGTTCTCAATTTTTTTTCTTTCTACTTTTTTGTGGGAGTAGAAGGAGAAGAAGAAAGACCTAAAGAGAGTAAGAATGGGAAAACCCAGAAGTATTATCTCAATTGGATTTCCAAAACCAAGAGACAGCCCTTTCTGCAAAACAAGTGCCTTTGTTATGATGAAGTAGGTGTAGTTCTATTGTTATTTATATATTTGGGGTTTGTATTTTTTGGTATTTATATAACATTCTGTGGAAACTTTCAGGAAATACACCAGAGTAAGTGTTTCTATAGCTTTCTTTACAGGAGCTGGGGGGCCCTGGACAAGTATTGGCAAGGGAAACATAGCTAGATAGACAAGCAAGGTCAGATGTGGGAAATCACCTGTGCTAAAATTAGTAGAGTCTGGTAGTGGATTAGAAGGGATGGTTACACATGCTTCCCCTTGGCTGAAGCATCTGCTGTAGCTGCATATGTAAAGTAGATTTTTAGGGGAGGTGGATCTTTGGACTAAAGCAGTATTATTCTTATGTCACACTCTTGTGCTACTCTTCAGTTTCTTCTCAGAAATAATTCTTTCCTAGGATTGCATGAGGGGTCTTGCTGGTCCCAGCCAGACTGTTGCATATATATGGACAGATGCTATAGCTGTAGGTTGCCTCAGCCAGTGCTGGCTGAGGATTGTGCTTTATTTATTTCTTGGGTTTTTTGTGGTTAGGTGAGTAACTCCGCCTGAATTGATAAAACATGTACATGGTTGTGCTGCTGTCAGTCAATGAAAAGAGCTGTCTTTTTAAGAATTGAATGGATCCAGTATCAATCTTACAGCAGGCTGGTGAAGGAGAAAGAAATAATGGCCTGTGACAAGGTCTGAATCTTCTCTTATGTCTTATTTGTTCATAGAGAGGATAATAGATGGTCATCCAGGATAGAAAGATGCATTTGTGGGATTGGACTTGGTAAAGGATGGCACTGTTTATTTTGCCCTTTTTTAGTTTGAATTATATGGGCTTCCTTATACCATCTGCTGCCATCTTATTATAGGCAGTAGGTGTCCTGATTTGAGATGTCTAAATGGTCTTTTTTGAAATGGGATTTGCTTTCTCTCTCGGCTGTTCTGTTTCCCTCACAGTGATTGATATTGTGTTGAAGAGATAATGCCATGGCTGGTCAGGAGCTGAAGCTATGGATAGCAATAGGGAAGGAAGGCAAACCAGCAGAATGCTTTTGGGTTGAAGGGGAACGAGCCACCAAAGCAATGGTGGAAAAAATGTCAGGGTTTGTCATGAATGAAAAAGGAGATAACGGCCTTAGTTTGGTAGTTAATACAGGTATGTGCTGAGGCTGGTCTCAAGTCCAAAAGCAGGAGTAACTGGCAAACTTCATTTCTTAGTTGTTACAGGTGCTGTTTTCCAATAAGGGCACTTTGATAGCAAGAGCCAAGGAACTGCACTGGATTTTGTTTCAGTGACAGCAATAAGTGTGGTATTGTTCTGTTGATCTGGATGGGCCTTGCAGGAGGCTGATACAGGTAGGAACACAGGTCTCTAGTTTCTGACTCCATTGTATTAGCTCTCAAAGCCTCCTTGCTCTGTGCAACTAAGAAAAGAGGTACTGTGACTTTCATTCACCTTACGGGAGTGCGTTAATCAAGGTACAAACTTAAGTACATTGCCAGCAATTGAGTGAAAAGTAGTTTTTTACTTCAGATGAGCAGAGTGGAAGGGAACTCTTGCAACAGAGATGCTTTGAATGAGTGTCAAAGCAGGAGGTAGTGTTCCTCAGGGCAGGCTCTGTGCTCACCACGCTCATCTCCTGGTAGAAATGTGTTTGGCCAACTGCAGTGATGCTGGGAGTGCCGGCTCTCGGGCATGCTTGTAGTAACCTAGCTTCTGTGCTTAAAAGCACAGTTAAACCAAGTCCTGATCCTCACTGTGGTCTTGGACTTGCAGATTTGTCAGTTGAAGCTCTTAAATGGACCAGTTAAGAGCTGTGTGAAGGATACTATTACCTTTTAAGCTATGCGATGGAATAGCTACTTTGGGGTGTATTAATTAAAATAAAAATTGTCGTGCTATATTCCCTTACCCTCTTTCTTTAATTAGAAGCTTACCAGACTGACAAGAATTTGTGGAGAGAAGATGTATTACTTATTCCTTATTTTTATCTGAATCATCACTGATTCTAGAACCTGATTCAAGAGTGTGCTGAACTTTGATCCTTGCTTTCCGTTACATCTTGTATTAGTTAGAAGCAGCCACTATGTAAATGTGAATGAAGAGCGGAGCTGAGTGAAGATAAACAAAGTCCAAGATGTGCAAAATAGTTGTACAATGAGGAGAAATCTTGAAGGCAGCTGTGACAGTCCTAGGTGTAAAATATCCCTAAACATGCTGCATTTGGATGCCAGTTTTCTACTGAGTGGGTTTAAATCCTCCAAGCCCTTGTGGGTTTATACCATCTGATATTAGGGTTGATTTGAGAAGGATGAGAAATGACAGCTTCATGCATCTGGATCTTTTGTGAGTGCAAGTGTGTGTGAGAAGTAGAAGGAACCTGACATATATGGCTGGCATAGGCGAGGGAGCCCTCTACTGATGAGATAATGTACTATATCCAAGTTGTTGACAAAAGTCACGTGCGAGTGTTTTCCAGCTGTTGGCATCTCCAAAGAGGCTGAACAGTACTCAGAGTATTTTCTTCCTCCCTGCTTCGAGAGAGGTTTTAAGGGATACTTATCTACAACATTATACAAATGCATGCAGTAAGTTGAGTTTAAGCTGAAAGAACGATCAAGGGTAAAAGTCAACTCAGCCTTGTTCTATGTCCGTTTCAGACAAAGGTGCTTTTAGAGCATAACAAATCAAATTACTGTGATGAGAATATCAGGGGGAAGGATAGACGAGAGAAAGTTACAGTTCTACTTTCAGCAAGGGAAAGGGTGGCGTTAGCTGTGTTTGCTTTCTAGAAGAGCATTTCGTGAAGATGGAAAAATTTATTCTGTTTCTGAAGGGGAAACAGAATTTTGAGATTATTTCCCTCTGTATCTAGTGCCTATGAAGAAAGGTAGCTGTGGTATCTTAGTAAGAGCAACTCTGTAAGCTGATTTCATGGCTGTGTAGTGTCCCTTGAGATGTGTTTACTGTGGGAAGCGATCAGCTTCTCTATGTTTGACATCTCAAAAATATAGGCAGGCTGATATCTCAACACATTTCCCATGTCTGGTCTATCTAATGTTGGAGATGTTTAGTCAGCAGAAACAGAACACAGTTCTTGGTTGCATGGTGTTTTGTTTTGGGTTTTTTTTTCCCCATGCACCACAATATTTATTTGCAGGATCATGACAAAACCAACACTTGCTATCAAATCTGTCTGAGGTGATCGCTGTCAAAGAATATTTCTAAACTGTGTATGTTTCTGCATAGCTAGAATTGTGTTCAGTGCTTTGTAGGGACTTTTTCAGGACTGTTTCAGTATAATGTGGGGAGAGGGAACCTTTGAGAAAACTTGGGCCCCTTATGACAAGAAAGACCTTGAGGTGCTGGAGCGAGTTCAGAGAAGGGCAACAAAGCTGTTGAAGGGGCTGAAGCACAAGTCTGGTGAGGAGCGGCTGAGGGACCTGGCGGGGTTCAGCCTGGAGAAAGAGAGGCTGAGGGGAGACCTTCTTGCTCTCTACAACTACCTGAAAGGAGGTTGTAGCATGGAGGGTGTTGGTCTCTTCTCCCAAGTAACAAGCAACAGGATGAGAGGAAATGGCCTCAAGTTGCACCAGGGCAGGTTCAGATTGGATATTAGGAAAAAATTCTTCATGAAAGGGTTGGCAGGCACTGGAACAGGCTGCCCAGGGCAGTGGTGGAGTCACCATCCCTGGAGGTGTTTAAAAGGCATTTAGATGAGGTTCTTAGGGACATGGTTTAGTGGTAGACTTAACAGTGCTAAGGTTAATGCTTGGACTCAACGATCTTAAAGGTCTTTTCCAACGAAAATGATTTTATCGTTCTATAAAACCAAGTCACAGATGGTGAAAGCCAAGCATTTAGATGGACTGTCCATTGACAAAAGGGTTGGATTAAAGCTGGTTCCCTTAGTAGGAACGCTTTTCCTGTGCTGGTTTAGAACACCTCTGGCTTTCCAAAACCACATATTCCCACTCCCGCTGTGGTCAGGAAACAATATATTGTCTTTATAAGTACTTTATAAGTACCCTGCTGCACCTTTCTCCTCACACAGTGGCTGATTTCATTCTATGTACACAGTTGCCAGTCAATGCACGTCTTTGACAGTACGGCAAGTATGGAAAGAGAAGCTCTTAGTGTGCTTATACTTAGGCTTCATTGAGAAAGGGTAATTATGCAAGTCTAGCTGAATAATTTGTGGTGCTTATGCACAATAATATTTCCCAGAAATTTATTTATTTTATAGCAGGAGGTATGCGACTTGCTCCAATATTGTCAATTCATGCCAGTAGTCCTCAAGAAGGAGTATCTGATGCCTTAAAACCTAGAGCTTCTTGCCACTTCTGTACTGGGCAATGAGACAAAGGACAAATGGCTGCTCTTCCACAACTGAAGTATGAAAACTCTATTTCTGTGCTCAACATATAGAACTATTGGTGTGCTAGTAATTGCTTTATGGGGTGGGAGGGTTGTCTCTGAGTCAGGATTGAAAAACAAGAACAAAAACAACCAAACAAAACCACACACAACCAGAAAACTACAACAAAAAACTACACACACACAAAAGAACAAACCCACCAAAACCCAACACCCAAACACAAAAGAACACACCACACAGATGTGGGTTTAGCAAGTACAAAAAAGCATGCAAGAATGTCATAGCCTTCCCTAAGCCATGAACAGCAGGAATATAACTTGAACTTGTATGCAAGGTGAAAACTTAGCATTTCAGCAGGTGCTTCATGTGTTATTACACGGGAGTAGAAAAGAAAATAACAGGTGTAACAAACTTCTTGTGTGCTGTCTTGATACCTGGGCAAAAGTACACATAGTCATTCCCAAGGCATTTGCATAGCTTTTATCCCACCTTTGAGACTTGTGCATTTTTTTCCTCTGATATGTAAGAAGCCACTTTACAGTTTTTCCTTGCAAAAAAAGCAGTTATCTTCAGAAAACTCAACTTTTTCCTGTATTTAATGACACTTGAGGGCGAATAATTAGACTGGAACTTCTGCTCAGCCACAAGGCCTGTGCAGCTAGAAAACTAATCTTCCGAAGAAACCACTACCTCTTGAGTGCAGCCAAGGTAGGAGTATTGACAGCAACCTTGTAGCTTTAGGAAATGATGTCGTCTCACATGTTGTTCCTTTTCAGCAAGCTACCAGCTTAGTCTGTGTTATCTGCTGCAAAGCACCCTGCTTGACTGTAGGAAGGTAGGGGAAGCTACTCCTGTGCCAAATAACCAGCAATTCAAGTGAAATCTGCAGTCTCCATTTATTCCCACTCCTCCCTGCCTACCCCCAATCTCACAGAACCCATCTCTTGCAAACAGCACATTTTTTTTCATCAATAATGTATGAGTTCACATGAAGGTCACTTGCATGCACCAGAAAAGTAGCTTTTATTATATCCAGTGAGTCAGACTGGTGGTATTTGTCCCCATTTTATTTTTTGTGTGCTTTGAAGGGTGAATATTTTTGACAAGTGGGGATTTGCCACCTGTTTCTGAGCACAAACATGCTGTCGATCTCTGCACAGAGTTCACCCAGCACCACAGGATGAAGTATGTGTTTGCCTCTCAGTACTGCTGCTTTGTGATACTCCAGCTATGAGGTCTGTATACAGGAACAGTTATCTCCAAGGACAAAGCTTCAATACTTGTGAGTGCTCTGCATTTCCCAAGATGATCAGCAAGAATCAGGTAAAAGGGAAATTCATTTGACGACCTGGCAGCTCCTGTATCAAGCCAACTGATTTATGGTGTAGTTCATCGAAATCTTCTGTCCAGAGATACCAAACAAGAAAATGCGTACTTCAGGTGTGTGCTGAAGAGAGGTGGTGATGCTAGTTCTTGGGGCACTGACGTGCATTTTTCAAGAAATCTGATTCTGTGACTGGCCTTAGTCCTTGCATCTGTTTGTTCTTGTTCTGCTTTTCCCTCTGAGACCATAAGCCCGTTTCTTGATATATGTTTGGGACTCCCATGGCAGGAGTCATATGTAATTGGGCCTTAGAGAGCTATCTGCGATACTATATGCACATTCATATAATGCAATAATGTTTATGTATCTGTCAATCCGTACCCACACAGTGGCTGTGAGATGGCCTTCTGAGGTAGTTTGATACCTCAGTCTTAGCCTCCAAAATTTTGAGACGAGTCCACCCCTCCTACTGTGATATTATTTCAGGCAGGACTCCTCTGCTTGCACTGATGCATGCCAGTTCATCTGTGTGATACATTCAGCATAATTTTTACATGGAAAGATTCAGACCTTCCAAATCTAAACATGGGAAAACGTTATTTGTGTGAGACTCTGAAAGGGCTTGCAAGTGAAGAGGGGAAGTGGTGGCTGTGCTTTGTGTTTGGTGGCTGTCAGTCCCAAGAAAGCACTGACCTTGACAGGAGTGACATTTTACGTGGAAGACATGCAGGTGCAGGAAACTAGAAGGAGTCTGTTTTTCCTGTGTTCTTAACTGGTCTTAATAACATGAAAGGGGCTTGAACCTTGGGAGGCAACGTAGTATGTGGAAAGTGCTGAAGGGCAAGTGTGACCTGCACATTGCTGGGGTGTGGGTGTGGATTTTAGATAAGAACAGTCAATGACAAGGAGTGAACGCTGATCAATCTGAAGGTGCAAGGAGAAATTTGGCTGTGGCAAGGAAGGAGGTTTGTTTGTGTGTTTTTTCTTTTTGTTCATGTAATATTCTGTATGTAGTGAGGGGTATAGAAGAGATGATTAAAGATGTTGGGTAAACCCTTAGACTCTGAGCAAAGACAGTCTGTTTTGAAATCAGATGCTTCCTCTGCCTCTGTTGAGAACTCATGAAGAGGGGTCAGGCACTGGAGAGAAGCAAGCAGAATTGGCTTTAGTAAGTCATCTCTGGTTTTTAATCACCTTGTTGCAACATCTCTGTGCATTGTGGAGGGACAATGGAGTCTCAGGGGTGCTTGTCATGGAGGGAGGGGATGCAGAAAGGAGACGTAGCATCTGAATTGGACAGGATGGTCAGGAGGTCCCTGCTGTCTTAAATATCTCTATTTCCAGAGCACAAACAGATGCTGTCGGGTTTCTGGTGAATGTGTTTTTGAGTCCAACTCCCAGTAAAGGCTCCCTTTGGTGATAGAACCAAGGGTTCTGTAGGAAGGCATAGAAATCCTCCAACATCTGTGAAGCAGATAAACAGCTGCCATGAGCACTGGGCATTGATTTTTTTGCCTCAGGCTTGGACCTGTCACACGTTTTGTGGGAGAGTGTGCCAGTATCCACATTTGATGAGGCTGCAGGTCTCAGGCGCTTTTCCTTCTTTGCTGTGCCTCTCCCCTGCCCCTAGACTTAAAATATTTACAGACTAGTGTTTCCCTCACTGAACACAAAGACAAGGTAGTGATTGGTTTGTAGGCAGCAGCAGTGCCAGGAGCCACATGTGGCTCTCCAGGCTCCTGGCCTCACGTACCAGTTGCTCAACTGGGGGGCTCCGGGTCTAACCACTGCCACAGATCTGCTTGAGTGGCTGACACCAGACCACGGCTTTCTGGCTTTGTCAGATCTGTCACTTGTTGTCCTGGTGTGGAAGACAAGCCTTCCTAAATGAGAAGCCTGCAAGAGATAAGCCTTTCAAAATGAGCATCCAATTCTGTCTCTAACATGAATTTTACAACCCACGGGGTGGCTTCAGCAGGAGAAATGAGCCAATATTCTCTCCCTTGTGGTAGCTTCCAAGAGAAGCATTTCCTTCCTCCAAATAACAGCTTGGGCCTGAAGGACGGAGCCATCCCAAGTGAAATCTCGTGGATAGGGCAGTGCACTCACTGAGCAGAGGAACAGCTGGTCACAGCCACTTCTGAGAAGAGGATCTCAAACAGTCCAAGGCTTGTACAATGGAAACAGATGCTTTCCCCTCTCAGGCAGTAGAGGTTGTGAGTGGGTACCATACAAAACTAGCTGCTCTGGAAAGCAGAGTGACTTTGGGAGCCAAGGACTAGGGATCTCTCTTGGTATCTGCCTTAGAAAATTGCATAGGCTTTCAACAAACACAACAAGAAGATCATGACTCGCAGGTATATACTGTGTGCCAGTTTTTCTTCCAGTTAAAAGACCAAACTGAAAAGGTTTCAGAGGCAATCCCCTTTTTTTTTTTTTTTTTTCCTTGTCATTGCTTTACACCTGTACTTTATACACTGGTAAATATGCTTAAACATCTCTTTTGTAGCCTGGATGTTGACAGTGACAGAGGCTTTGCTATGTGTCTTCCAGACTAAGACCTGCTGGCATGGTAGTGAGTATACTGAATTCCTTAGCACTTAGAAGTCAAGTCTGCTGTAATATCAATGAGGCATAAGCTACTGGGCAATTATTCCTGTGTAGACCGAAGAGGAGATTCATCTTGTCTCAGCTCAAACCTAAACTGCTTCGAATAATTAGCCTATCTTCTTTATTGTTTTTTGGAGGATGGAATTGTTAAAATATGTGGGTTACTTGGAGAGTAGCTTAGTGAAGGAACTCAGGATCCACGTCTCCTGTGTTTTCACTAAAATGCGTTTAGTACAAAACCAATTATTTTCTAAGAAGCAGCTCTGAAAATGTTTGTGGAAAAAAAAAAATTATCTGTCTACGAACTCAAGAGATGAGGTGAAGAATTCCAGTCTAGCTGCACTGTTTTTTCTAGGGTCTTCTCACTTCATCTGTGGATTCCAGTGAGAATGGGACACCTAGAAACCAAAGTTACAGTGCATTTTCTTTATAGCATCTATTCTGCTGGATGTGTGGAGTGCTGGAGGAAGGAGGGGCATCTCTGAAGAAATCACTAATGAAAATGTTCATTTTAAGTGAGACAAAGGGCTCTAATCAGTATGCCTCATTTTAGGTTATTAATGTAATTGAAAACACAATTTACCTAAATCATGCAAATTATATGTGGGGTGAGGATTTTTTTTTCTGATATCGTAATGATAATATAAATAAAATGTGGATTGTAAGTCGAGTTCTGAAAGACTGGATCTGAGATTAATACCAAAAAATTTTTTTTTTTTTAAAGATGCGCAGTTCAGAGCTGCAACTTTGCTTTTATGACATTTGAAACCTTGATTTATGAACATTGTTACAAGGTTTTTAGCTGTACTGAAAATGAAACGACATTAAACTTCTTCCTATTAGCATTAGAGTTACAATCACAACACATTACAATAGACTAATAAACATTACTTTTTGAATAATGAAATTGCCATCAAGGCACCGTTAATCAGAATGAGATTATAATTGGAGCTGTGCTGTGCAGGAACGGATTCTGCATGGCACAGGTTGACAGAGCCCTGATTGCATCCTGGGGATGACTGGCAGTCTTGGCCTTGCCCTTTAGTCTAAACCTAGAGGGTTTTTCCATAACCTGTGAGAATAACCAGGTCTTCCATAAAATCAGACAGTAATGCTTGTGTGGCCCTCTCAGTCAGTGAGGAGAGGAGGATTCGGTGGCTTGAGCCTCGCTATGCAAACTGCATGTGTGATGAGAAGTACACTTGCAGATGGGCTGACCTGAAGGAATTTAGACAGTTCTGTACTATTCAAGCAGTGTGGCTGGGTTTCTCTCTGATTCTAGGCCGGGTTGCAGGTGCATTCATGTAGCTATAAAGTAAATACTACGGGAAATAAGAAGGAAGTCAGTATCCCAAACTGTCAATGATTTTTTTCAAATTGGGTATGAATTGTAAGTCAGGAGGCTGATTACAGATCTTAAAAAAGGATTTCTATGATAGGCAGAAATTCTGTTTTGTAAACATGTTGGGTTGGATTTTAGATTTTATTCCTGTAGGGAAAGATGCTGAATTGACAGAGCTAGAGTGGGGATCAGGTGTCCTTCTATGACTACAAGTTGCAGAAATTACCCGCAGCCTAACCAAAAATAGTGCCTCAGCTACAGCACAGGCAACATCACTATGAGCTTTCCTGTGTTTCCCCACCTGTGTCCTTTGACTGGAGCTGGGTAAATGAGGCAGAAAGTATCCATAACCCCCAGAGAGGGAGCATTGCGAGTATTCGCAGCACCTTTAATTACAGCAGACCTTGTCAAGAGAAAGGCTTGTGAATATACATGCAAGCAGATCCCTTTTGTGGGTATTCAAGGGCACAGGTATCAGTTCCCAAGAATGTCCATGAATGGAAAGTGTTCTAAAATGCTGGAAAGTTTAAAGGGATGTTTGTCCTTGTAGCAGTTGCAGTAGCTGGCACAGACTGCAAACATATTCACATGTGGTGAACACGTGGATTTCTCAAGTAGCACCCTTGATTTCTGTCCTGTTCCTCATACTGGTACGAGGTCTGGCCTGCTGCTCTGCTTTGTAGTGCCAGAGTGGAGCTGGGGTGTAGTCAAACTAGCGAGCACAGCGAAAGGCTGGATGTATTCTGTAATAAGCTGGATCTGGATTTTTTTCCTGATTTCCTATGGCTAAATATTATGAAATAAGACGATTAAATTATGGCCCCTGTTATGTTTGGCCAGCATTTACATAGTTTAAAAATAAATTACACGTTAATTATCGTAGATCACAGAGGTAGCTAAACAAATTCTATTAAAATTTTCCAGTATTTGTTTCAGGATGTCCACGGATTCAGTGAACAGTTAGGCTTGGAAAACTCGTGCTGAAGAGCTCTTGGGCTTGGCAGAGCTGGTGGCCATGCTCTATGACTGTAATGAGCCTGGTTTCCAGTGGGCACAGACACAGAAAGCAAAGGCAGTTGGCTATTTGAGAGATAGAGGGTTAAGTATTGTGATCATAAACCATACAGTAATTGCTTTCAGACCTATTAGCAGAATGTCTTGCATAGGCTGTCATCCTGCCCTTTCCCATGGGCCCTGTTCACTAACCCTTTGCATTTTGACAGTAATTACCATCCAAGCAAGCACAAACCATCACCAGCTACAACACAAACCTACTGTCATGGTAACATAGCAACCTCCAGCTCGTCTTAAAGATGTTTAGTTTTATCTCATATGCTTAAAATTGGACTCAACTCAAAGCTGTAATGAAAAGAGCACTGACAAACTTCATGGGGAAAAAAAGGAAATTTGATACTTCAGATTACAACAGAATCTGATATTACGGAGTCTGAGATAGGTACTTAATGGCAGCAACAGACTTAACTGGGGAAAAGGAAAACTTGCAGGTAAATAAGGAGGGCATATGGATCTGAAAACCTGTATACTCCTCTGCTAGCAGCTGCACTATTTCACTGAAAGATACTGTCTTTCCTTACCAAGGTTCACCTTATTTGTGGTCTAGAAGAGTGTTAGGACATCACTGAGGGTATTCCTAATCCATTTATTCAAAAACATTTATTTATTTACAGTGGACATTACTCTTTGGGCTAAAGTCCAATGTCATTGCTCTTGTTAGGAAAGAAAGCATCATGGATTTTTTCTGTTTCCACATTGGTTCTTTCCTTTTAAAAATATTTACACTAGGAACTGTGCTAAGATCCTGCAGAAAATACAGCCCAAATTATCTTTTCGTATAAATCAGCCGAGTTGGATTGATCTCAGTGTTAATTATCTAGCCATTGTATTCTCAGAGTAGAGTTGCAAGTTACCTCCCATAAAAGGTTTAGTTCCCCAGGACTTGGTCTTAGATTCCTAAATCTAAGAGACCTGTGACGGTCTCCACACAGCATAGCAAACAATAGGAGTTTTAGCTATATTTGATGATCAGCCAGGCAGGCCACAGAGAGAGTGGCATGTAGTCCCCTCAACTTCTGAGAGGTCTTTCCAGGAAAAAAAAAACCAAACCCTGAGCTATAGTGAGTACGTACCTGTCTCTGTGTAACATCTTCTATTGGTTTCTCTCTCACACATTTGAAAACAAAGGCTCTAAATGTAATCTCAAGTTGTCTACCCTTTGGTTCCAAACCACTGGCTCACCTTATGACTTGATAGATGAAGGAGCCATGTATTGCAAGAAATTTACTTCCTTACATGAGGACAAAGTTACTCCTCACTGCATGATCTCCTCTCCTTTTCTCACCTTTGGACGCATAGCTGTGCAGCCTATGGTTATGGATACTTATCCACGCAGGGAATGCATCTCTGAGGATAAAAAACCTGGGAATGTAAACACAGAAGGTGGGATCCTGACTCTCTCAAAATCAGAGGGAGTTGTGTCATTGTCTCTCCTGGCTTTATTTTTTTTTTTTTTTCAGATGTTTGGGACCCTGAGGGTTATGTGACACTCATCAGGACTAAACTTCTAACATCCAACTTTGGCAAGCAAGTCTGTCTCTTAGATCATCTACTAATGTGGGCCTGATGTTAGCTGGGGTTTCCACTCATTTGTGGTATAATAGCTGATAAATAGTTTCTCTCTGCTGCTTTCTTTTTTCCTATATTGTTAGTCATTTTGGTATTTCCACCAGAGTATTGGTACCCCATTCCCATTCTTATGGACAATCCCTAAAAGATGATAGAGGTTGGGTGTTGTGGTGTTTTGTGTGGTTGGGGTTTTTTGTGTATGTGTGTGGTTTGTTTGTTTGTGTTTTTTTGGCAAATGCTATTAATTTGCTTTACAGTTGCCCGTCTAGATCAGCAGTCAGGATGCTAAATTAGATCTGACCATACAGAGATCTCTGTTAACCCTTTTCCTGTCTTTTGCCTCCACAAATACAAACTGGTGCTGTTTATGCCCCATGTTTACCTGTTTTCTTCACCATTTTGCAAGTCACGAGGCAGCAATCTTATGTGAGCAAGTGCCACTGTCGCTCGACCTCTTTCTGCTGCCTGTGTATTAAAGAAAAAATAATCCATACGCTTGACGATATTGTGCTCCTATTTAGTTTCTAATAACAGTTCCTATCCAGAACCTAGTGTTTCTGAAGGACAAAAACAACCGTTTCCTCCTCTTTGTTTTCTAAGCACATGTAAAAGCGAGCCTGTAAAACACGATGGCATTCTCTTCCCCCTTTTCTCTGTAAACCAGGTTCTGCCAATGCAATCTAAACTGGCTAAGCTGCCTTTGCATTAGCTGCATAACAAGCAGGAGGTGCAGTTTTCATGTCCCCACAGCACAAAGCTCCTTGGGGTTTTTTTCCCTTGGGAAGAGGGATGTGCCTGAAGGGGTTTGCCTTGGTGGCCTGATGAGTGAGAGCTGGGCTGGGCTGGACCTCAGGTGGGCTGCTACTTGGCTCCCTCCTGCCGTTTTGGGTAGAAGTAATTGATGGCAAACAGAGACTGGCTCTTTGTCAGGTCGAGTCTCTCTGGCAGAGCCTGATGTGCTGCTTGTGAGGAGCAACCTCTCCTGACAGCAAGGCTCAGTGCGCTGTTCTCTTCGGACAAGTGATTGATTCCTCCGTAATAGTCTTAAATGGGAGCTGTATTGGAATCCAGTGTCATCTCAGGATCAGAGAGACAAGGTCTTTAGCATTAATTGGGCCACCCTGTGTCAGGTGAACTTCTGTGTTTATGGGCCAAATGCAAATGTCACTTGAAGTGATTGTTATAAGGGGACAAATGCAGCTTTGAGAGCATTGCTTTTTTTTAGTGCAGGTTTTTATCCATGTACCTTTGAAAACATATACTGCTAGCACTGGTTGAACTCATTGCTTTTGACAGAAATGGTCATGGATCAGCAAGACTTAGAAATATGGGTGTTTTTTTGTCATATGTAAAATCCAACTGTGCTCTTGAAGGTTGAAAGATGCTCAGCACTGGTGGCTCTCTGCATATCTCTGTTTGTAACAGCATTGCAAGTTTCTCGTCAGCTATGCAGACTTGGTGGCAGCCCCAGCCTGGCTCTTGAATTACCGTGTTGGAATCACTGAGAATGCTTTGCTTATGTAGAACAGGTTTTTAATTGTATTTATTATTTTAATTAATATTCCACTAAGTAATGAATGAGAAAAGGAGGAAACTGACTGTTCCTGGATTGCCCTACCAGTACTTAAGGGTTTTCCCATTGCTTGAAGGAAAGCCTTGCAAAAAAGCAATTTTGTATTTGGGTGAGTGGCCATTTGAGTTTCTCCAAACCAGGTGCACATAAGGAAGGAAGGTGGACAGAGGTGAGGCTGCCACAGCTGCAGAGAGCTGCCTGACCAAGCCCGGCATACATGTGAGCTGTTAAAAAAGCTGAAATAGTTACATGATAAAACAGTGATGTACATGAACAGTCCAGAGCAATTTCCTATTGCCCAGGCCAGAGCCAGCCATGCGACCTGTGCAAGATGTCTTTGTGGGGTAATGCTGCTCAGTGACCACATCTTAATCCCAGTGATGTTTTAGGATGCCTCCAATTTTGTCATTTAAGCACTTTGGGAAGTGATCCCATGGACCAATTCATGCCAGTTTATTCCTAATCTGAGAAAATGAGAGATCATGTGCTTGCAAAACTACTTGCTGCTCATACAACTAGTAGGAGGTTGAAACAAAACTTAAAATCTGATGAAGATAGCTGTGCATGTGTGTCCAATATATAATAAATGAAAGCACATTCTACGACTGGCTGTCTTCCTTAGCAGTAGATGGCTGTCTGGGGCAGCAGATGCACAAGTAACTGTGTCTACCTGGTGTGAAGAGCAGGAGGTTCTGAAGCCCTGCAGTGGCCAACTCTTCTCTTTCTGTATTTGATGTTTTAAAATCAATTATTTATTGTATATATTCCATTTTTTGAGGTTATTGAATAAGCTACTAAAGGTATATTATATCAAGACTATACTTCTAGATGAGGGAGCAGATAAATTTCAAGTGGCACAAGCAGGAAAACACCAGTGAAGCCAATGAAATTGCTTTTTTTACCTGGCAATGTAATATGATTTTCCATTGGTAAAACAGTGAATAGGAGTAGAGTTAGAGCTTTGCTTATCCTCAGACCTTTCAATCTTGTCTCACCTTGAGCATGTCAGTAGATAGGTGCTCCTACTACGATGAATGAATGCCTTTCAGGACTGAGAGACTAAGCCTCTGAACAGAACTGGCTTCAAATTTGTGATGTAGAGGCTTGTGTCCCTTAATGTAGTTACTGGTGCCCAGGAGAAGCAGCGGTATCAGTTGTGAGCAGCCTGTGCGTGTTTGCCTTTTAGTTGTCTGAAGATTTTTTTGGCTTTCTTTAATTCACTAGTCAGAGCAAAACAAAAAAACCCAGATAACAAAGAGCCCCTTCTCTTCCAACAATGTGACAATGTTGACTTGAAACAAAGTTTTGTGTTTTCCTCTCAAATGGAGTGAAAAATACAGACCCAAGCACACAAGCAAGTGCTGTAACTTTGCTCCAAGCCTGTAAGCAGGAGTGATAGAAAACAGCAAACATGGACATCAAGGGATTTGGGGAGAAAGAAGCAAATTGCTTGAGTATGAACCTGTGGAGTTGTCACTGGCAGTAGGCTGTCTAGCTGAGGCTGCCTGATGTGTCTGTGTTCTGCTTGTGAATCCTACACAGGGGCAACAACCAGGTAGCAGATAGTGGAAAGGGGGGCTGGGAGGCAAACACAGCTGGCCGTAAGATGGAGCTTGAAAAAGTTCTTCGCCAATACCTGGAATGGTGTCACGTAGGCTCAGAGAAAGGGTTGGAGGGGGCCTTCCAACACTTGCATGAAAACAGATGAGGCAAGCTCGAAAAGAGGAAAAGGGAAGAAGGAGAGGTAAACAACAACGACAAGCAACTTGTCAAGATACTCAAGAGAAAAGGAACTTGACTGTGCAGGTAGGTGGACTCTGCAGCAAAAAATGCAACAAACCAGACCCATGATTTTATTTTAAGTGTGTGGGATTTCCCAGAGTATTGGATTTAGATTTCTTAAGTGTAGCACAAATGGGAACTTAAAAAATTTGTTTTAAAAAAATGACCATTTATATATATCTCCCTATACTCTCCTGAGTATTTGTAACCCCACAGAGGTATGGATTCTCCCATTTCTAGTTGCTCTTTCAGCATTTCCTTTAGCAGCTTTTGCTAAAGGATCTTCTCTGTCAGCAGCTTTACTTCAGATTCGAGCTGACCCAGGGACTTGAACTGAGCTGTGAGCTTTGGTTTTGTTTCAGCCAGGGTTTTGACATTCAGCTGAGTCAGATGTGGCAGGTCTGGCTTAAGGCCTCCCATGCCTTCCAGTAAAAACAGCCTTGATGCTTTTAAAGTGTAAATCAACGCACATCTACTGCAGGCAGTGGAATTAGGCCACCTTCAGCTTACTCATTGCTGAGTGTTATTTGTAGAGGAAGAAAAACTATGGTAGCAGTTGCTTCATGGTGCATTTCCTCGCAGCTCCTGTGCCTCTAAAACTATGAGATGGAGGCAATGCTGATACTTGGAGAGATGCTAATTTTCAGGAGCAGTGGCTTTGCAGGGGTTTGGAGCTTGTAAACACTGTGCGGGTTTGCACAAGGAAATGTCACTGCAACGTTGTTTTGCAACACCAGTAGATGTGCTGTTGTAAAAACTACAACGTATTGAGTACTGTCCAGGCGCAGATGAGGAGCGAGTTGAGAGTCTGTGGGTGAGAATAAAGGGGCAGGCTGGCAGGGGTGATTCTGTTGTAGGTGTCTATTACAGGCCACCAGATCAGGGTGAGGAAGTTGATGAGGCCTTCTATAGGCAGCTGAGAGCGGCCTCACAGTCGCAGTTAGTTAGCATTTAGGGACTGCTTCTACCAAGCTCAAGATCAGAGCATCCCGACATGTAGGAAGTCAAGGAAGGGAGCCAGGAGACCTGCTTGGTTAAACAGGAAGCTGCTGGGCAAGCTCAAGGGGAAGAGGAGAGAGAGTTTACAGATCATGGAAGGAGGGGCTGGCCTCTTGGGAAGAATATAAGGCTGTTGTCAAAGGATGTAGGGAGGCAACTAGGAAAGCTAAGGCCTCCTTAGAATTAGACCTGGCGAGAGGGGTCAAGGACAACAGAAAGAGCTTTTTCAAATACATGGCAGATAAAACTAACACCAGAGGCAACACCACTGATGAATGGGAGGGGTGCCCTGGTGACAGAAGATACAGAGAAGGCAGAATTACTGAATGCCTTCTTTGTCTCTGTCTACTCTGCCGGAGGCTGTCCTGAGGAGCCCCATACCCCTGAGGCCCCAGAGGAAGGCAGGCAATGGAGGAGTTTGCCTTAGTTGATGAGGACTGGGTTAGGGACCAGTTAAGCAATCTGGACATCCATAAATCCATGGTTCCAGATGGGATGCACCCGCAGGTGCTGAGGGAGCTGGCTGAAGTCATTGCTAGGTCACTCTCCATCATCTTTGCCAAGTCTTGGGAAACGGGAGAGGTGCCTGAGGACTGGAGGAAAGCAAATGTCACTCCGGTCTTCAAAAAGAAGGAGGACCCTGGTAACTATAGACCGGTCAGCCTCACCTCCATCCCTGGGAAAGTGATGGAACAACTTATCCTTGGTGCCATCTCAAGGCATATCAAGGATAAGAGGGTCATTAGGGGCAGTCAGCATGGCTTCACCAAGGGGAAGTCATGCTTGACCAACCTCATAGCCTTTTATGAGGACATAACGAGGTGGATAGATGATGGCAGAGCAGTGGATGTGGTCTACCTTGACTTTAGTAAAGCATTTGACACAGTCTCCCACAGCATCCTTGCTGCTAAACTGAAGAAGTGTGGTCTGGACAATCGGGTAGTGAGGTGGACTGCAAACTGGCTGAAGGAAAGAAGCCAGAGAGTCGTGGTCAATGGGGTGGAGTCTGGTTGGAGGACTGTATCTAGTGGAGTGCCTCAAGGGTCAGTGCTGGGGCCAGTATTATTCAATATATTCATCAATGACTTGGATGAGGGAATAGAGTGCACTGTCAGCAAGTTTGCTGATGACACCAAACTGGGAGGAGTGCCTGACACACCAGAAGGCTGTGCTGCCATCCAGCGAGACCTGGACAGGCTAGAGAGTTGGGCGGGGAAAAAATTAATGAAATATAAAAAGGGCAAGCGGAGACTCTTGCATCTGGATAGGAATGACTCCAGGTTCCAGTATAAGTTGGGGAATGACCTATTAGAGAGCAGTGTAGAGGAAAGGGACCTGGGGGCCCTGGTGGACAGCAGGATGACCATGAGCCAGCACTGTGCCCTTGTGGCCAGGAAGGCCAATGGCATCCTGGGGTGGATTAGAAGCGGGGTGGTTAGTAGGTCGAGAGAGGTTCTCCCTCCCCTCTACTCTGCCCTGGTGAGACCGCATCTGGAATACTCCAGTTCTGGGCCCCTTAGTTCAAGGAGGACAGGGAACTGCTGGAGAGAGTCCAGTGCAGAGCCAAGAAGACGATTAAGGGAGTGGAGCATCTCCCTTATGAGGAAAGGCTGAGGGAGCTGGGTCTCTTTAGTTTGGAGAAGACGAGACTGAGGGGTGACTATTAATGTTTACAAATATAGAAAGGGTGAGTGTCATGAGGATGGAGCCAGGCTCTTCTTGATGACAACCAATGGTAAGACAAGGGGTAATGGGTGCAAACTGGAACACAAGAGGTTCCACTTAAATATGAGAAGAAACTTCTTCACAGTGAGGGTGACGGAGCCCTGGAACAGGCTGCCCAGGGAGGTTGTGGAGTCTCCTTCTCTGGAGACATTGAAAACCCGCCTGGACGCCTTCCTGTGTAGCCTCATCTAGGTGTTCCTGCTCCGGCAGGGGGATTGGACTAGATGATCTTTTGAGGTCCCTTCCAATCCCTAACATTCTGTGAAAAACCTTTCCAGATATTGTCTGTGTCCAAAACATCTGAGGTTGCTATAGCCCCCATTTGTTTGAATTTTTCTATCTGTGTGTGCATGAGTATGAGTACCTCTGTGCATATACACAAGTGTGATATTAATGTATAATAATGATCCGAATAGTTAAGTCTGGGAGAATACTCTTCTCTAGCTTCTTTTGTGGATGCTGCTGGTCAGTTTTAAAATATTAACACAGTCAGTGAAGGCTTCTAGGCTGAGTTCTCTTTGCTGTCAAATTTGGTTCCCCATGTAGCCCAGGGTACTGCCCAGGAACCATGGTTTGTCTCTCTCTGAGTTACTGCAAAATTTTCAGTTCCAGTACTAAAACAAGTATCTGATTCATAGAAGTAGAAATCTAGATACGCACTCTAAACCTTTGTATTCACTTCAGTTTGATCATGTAACAAAAGCAGACATGTGCAATTTTAATGTGTTGTTCAGTACTAAAGATAATTATTTTTACAGATATTTCAAAAATGATTTGTAGATGGGTCACAGGACCCATCCTTCTCTAGTTCACCTAGTCAAAAAATAAATTCTCTTGGTTTCAACTGAAGAAGAGAAGGCAAATGTAGCTCAGTGTTTTCACACACCTTTTTGGCCTAATAATTTGTGATAGAGTTACTGCAGCTTAATTGGGAAGCATGTGTCACATGGACCATCATAACCAAAGCCCAAGTGCAGAACTGCCAGTGCAAGTCTCTGTTACCCAGCACAGCTGAGGTTTTGTAGCCCAGCTGCCTGAGTAAGGAGCTTTTTCTTCTCTGGCTTATGGAATGGTACCTAAAATGCGTATTATCTGTTTCTTTGTTTCTGAGGTGCTGCTAGTTGAAAATTCACCCTAATTGTGCTGGGAACTTCCATGTTGTGTGTTTTGTTTGGGTTTTTTGTGTATATATATGTTTTTTTTTTTTTAAAGGCTGTGCTGTGTATCTAAAATATGCCCTTCATGTAGATTTCCAAGTCATGTTAATTATGGATATTCAGCAAGTTGGGATGGAATCCTCTTCCTTTAAGAAAATAGTTTTGGAGATAGTAAACATTTTTGGAAGGGATAGGAAGGAATGAACCTTTGTATCTATTCTGTGGGCAATAATTTCTTGTAAATAGTAGACATGGCTTGGTACTATGTACTTGGGGGGTGATTTACCTCCATGCCCTGTCAATTATGCCATGAGACAGGTTGTAAGTAACAGGTTGTGTGAAAGAAGGAGACTTGGCTGCACTGTCTATGCCTGTACAGAGGTACACAGGCTGGTTTGGGGCCACAGCAGATTGACCAGTACTGCCTTACATCACAAGCTTTTTTTTTTTTTTCTTGTAAAAGAACGTATTTGTGTTTGGTTGCTGTCTTTCTGCTTTAAGTTCATTTCTTGGAGTCTGTGAGGTTGAGTGGGGTTTTTTAACACCAAAATTACATTTACCTTCTATCATGCCTTTCAAAGTTCCTGCATTAGCTATTAAACCTTTGGAAATATATAACTTGAGAGTGTGTTAGGGTTATTTTCTTTTAGAAGTGTCTCTCTTTTTTGATTAATGCAGGAGTCAGCACGTGTGATAGATAAAAAATTGTTCTTTGCTTTTTAACTGCTTGCATTTTGGACTCAGTACTAGGGGCTCCTCAGCATGGCAGTGCACAGAGATCTGTGCAAAAGATCACGGTCAGCCCTTGCCTCCTGGTGTTTTGCTGTTTTCTCACAGCTGTGAAAGGGTTGTGTTGTCCCATCTCCCTGCAATGCTTCCTCATCCTTTGCTTGCGGTGTTGTTCCCTTGTCCTTTTTTCTTCACACTGCCCTCTCCTTTCTGGGTCCCTTCTCAGTGCTGCCTTTCCATCTTGTGCTCTGCCGTGAGTATACCATGTTTTTTTACCTGCATGGCTTCTCACAGTGCATGTATTCACATTTCGTAGGACAACCAACAAGAAAATGAAGGAACTTGCCCAGTGTTTGTCCATGGTGTGCAATTCAGCAAAGCTGAAGGACTCAAACTTGGGAATACAAACCATGAATGCTGTTAAGGAAGGTGTTCTGATTCTTTGCCTCAGTAGGAATTTGATCAGACACCGCAAATCTGGATGGAAGGCTGAAGCCTTCCTTAGCAGACCTCAGGCAGGATAGCTATATGTTGCGTGGTTTACGATACAACTGAGAATATAGTTGTAAGGATGCAGTCCCTCACTCTGTGTGGATAACCTAAGTTTCACAAGCGTTGCCTGCTTCGTATGCTGTATACACTTAGATGAATATTGTAGCTGCTAGTACTTTTGTTGTTCTGTTTACTTTATGATGAACTGATGGATAGTATAGAGAGAATGCAAAGTGATATTCTCTGCCACCATGAGTTTTTAAGTATATAAGTATACTGTAGTAATTTGAAATGAAAGGTAATAGACAAGGTTGAAAAACACATTCCAGATATTTTCAGGTATTTGAAAATAATCCTGGTAAATTCTTTGCCTAACATGGGTAGCTGGGAAAACAATTCACAGCCCTTATGGAAATTCCTGTCATTCTTCAATACTAAAATGCCGATTTTCATGATTGATTTAGTTCCTGTAATGGTGAAGGTTCCTAGCCTCAGCCAGTTCTTGAATGCAACGTGTATAACACAAATAGCACTAATAGGGGAAAGTTCTTGTCAATTGGAGTTTAAATGGTGTGTCTGATCCATTTTACTTTTTACTTGAAATGCATGGCAAGGCCTATAAATGAAAATACAACTCTGAGCTCATTTCTTTGAATGTAAAGCCAGGTTCTGGTCTACCACAGCTGTCATTAAAAGACAACTTCCCTCTGAGGCCAGTGGATGTGCTTCCCATTGGCACTGCTGGGATGGAAAGCAGAATTCCAGCAAATGTGTGTAGTTCTCTTAGCATTTCTGCCCCTTTGGCCCTGGAGATACCCTTTGTCTTAACTGCAACCGCCCACACTCATTAATAAACCAGTGCAAGACGACACGTGCTTCCAAAGCCGGCAGTAGGCTCAGCCTGAAAAACTGCAAGAATGAGCTATGATATGTAGCCCTCCTGCCAGACCAGCATCTCCTCCGCCCGGTCTCCCCTGCGCTGCTGCCAGAGCAGCTTCAGCTTCTCTCCTGAGACTGGGACTGCCCTTCCCCGGCTGCTGGCAGCCTCCAGAGCACAGGAGTAATCCACTCGAACTGATAGATACCTGATAAGTGAGTCCACGAGGTTTTTATGCAGGCTTATATCAGATGAAATCTCCCAGTTTTACTTTAATTGCTGTTGGCAACATGTGGTCTCTGATGAAAAACATATTTTCTGTCGAGATTGCATTCATCAGTTGGGCTAATTTTTCCTGGCCCTCCACCCATCAGAGCTTCTTTGGAAAGGGAAACAGCAGCTTGTGGGTTAGCAAATGCCAGGCAACTGAACAAAAAGAGAGAGAGAGAGGGAGAGGAAAAAACAACTCACAAGTCTTTTGCAAAGCATTTGTACAAAACGTCTTGGAAGGATTTCTTTTTAGCCCGTAGCCCTGTCTATCTGGTGAATGCTTCGGTGGTGGTATATAGAATGTGCTGCCCTTGGGGCCTTACGGCCTTTGCAGAATTCATACTCAAATCTTGTAATGGATCATTTGCAAAATCATTGCAAAGACAGCTTGCTTATACTGTCACTGTGCCAGCACCAGAAGCTCACTGGGTATTTTTGTCTTGGCAGATGCACATTCTGTTGTAAAGGTCTGTTCATCTTGTGCCTTCCTTGTTCTCAGGTAATGCTCAGCACAATCATGCAGAAGGAGGTTTTTGATAGCTTGTATTACAGCTTGTTTGTTGGTTTTTGGTTTTTGTTTTTTTTTTCCTTGACAAGGACATGGGGGGGGCGGGGGGAGAAGGGGGAGGGTAACTGAAATCTGATGCAACTACCTTTGTATAGTTGTCAGTCTGTGGTTTCCCACATGTGCTGATATGAGCTTTCCAAGCCAGCAACTTCAAGGCTTTCATGTGAGTATTGTGGGTGACCCAGTGTGTGTATGTGATGAAAAATAAAAGAAGATGATGATTTGGTGGAGAGGCACCCTGTCACTAACTGAGGATTGTTATGCTGACTTAAACCACCCTGGGTTCTTGGAACTTGCTCTTGAGTTAACAGAAGGGGGGTGGGGAAAAAAAAAGAAGTTCCAAAAAATTGATTAGCATTAGTTTTGAAGCTATGCTGAAATGTTTGCAGGATTTGCATGCTGGTCTCCATATGTCTCTTTTCAATTACATGTGCTGAAAGAAAAAAATGGCAATGTGTAAAGTGATTTGTTAAAATTGAGAAACGAAAATGCTGTGCGCTCTTAGGCTGCAATAGAGAGCAGTGACCTTCAAGGCCTTCCCTCAAAAGATATACTGAAATATTTTTAAGACCTGTGTCATTTGAAAGACTCTAAGAATAATGAAAAATGGTTTGATGTGAAAGGGTTTCCTTGTTTTCTTCTGGATTGAGGAAGTAAGAGACAAAGTACGTGTCACCAAAACCATTTCAACACGAAGGAGGTACCAGACAAACAGCAGCACGCTCCCTTCAGGGAAAAATCTCCCAACAGTCCTGCCCATTTTGAGGTACGAGTGTTTTTTTCTTTTTAGATGCAGACAGAATAAGCATTGTGTTAATAAAAGTCCCTTTCTGCCCAAATTCAAGCTTCCATCTTCTGAAGTGGATGGCAAAACTCCCGTTGACTTCAGTGAGGGCAGGACTGGGCCATCTGTCTCCGCTTCTCTCTCATGGATACACACACAGACACACACACACACACGTGCATATTCACCCATACGCATGGGTTTTCATCAACCAGAGGCACTCGGTACAACATTGCTTGTATTTCCTGAATGGATTTATAATCCATCCAATACGGTACATTTTGAATGTGTTACAAAAAGGACAGATTTACAGGAGACAATCTGCCTTCATGATGATTGCATATTGTGGCATTTCTAGTCCATATGGATCAGTAAGACTTGGATAGCAGGCATTTGACCTTCAAAATCATGCAAATGCAAAACCAGACTTCCATTTTTTACAGCTGGGAAAGTCACTGTGTGGCTTCTTCATCTTATTTGGGAGACATTGATTAAAATACTATTTGACTTTAGAAATCATTGAGATTTTCATACTGCCCTTTTGCAAAGCAGTGGCTTGAGATCTTCCTCCCTTCTTTCTCGCTCCTTCTGGCTAAACTTCACTCATTAACGCCTATGACTCAATTGATCATTTAAGAGATAAGTTGCTAATTTAGAGCCATGGGCTAACTATAACCGAGACTTTAAACCTTTTTGCTCACGCCATAGTTAATCTGTGATAATAACTCCTGAAAGCCTTTGAAAAGGTCTGAGTGCGGCTTTCTGTCAGCCGCATTATGAAACAGTACGTTTTCTCACCAAGAAACCTTGATTGTGCCAGATCCAATCAGACCGTTTGTACGGCAGCATTAATATTCTTGGTTTACAGAATAATAACTTACCAAGATCATAGAGATAGCATCATTAAAAGACAGGCTGAGTTTTGCTTTGGTAAATGTGCACCCATGCATAAGGGCTGTTTTGTCTTTGCTTGTAGCAAATGTGTTGCCTTCATTGTTTGCTAAACTGAGATGGAAAGGAAGGTGTGTTATGCTCTGTGATTTCTTGCTCTGAGGACTTCCAGATTATGCTTTGTCCTCGGAGATCCCTGCAGGGGGAGGCAGACGGGAGCAGCTGCTGGCATCCCCATGACTGCTGCCTGCCAAGATGTGATGCCACAGACATGCAAAACACAAATATGCTAAGCGGTCAATGCACAGCTTGAGCCACAGCAAAGAAAGCTGGAGTTTGCGCTGCCCATGCTACTGTGTTGCTCAAGTGGCTAAATGGGACTGGTCACACAAGCCCTTAGGGGAACAGGGAGCGAGCTGCAGGCCTGCAATACCTTGGTGTCTTGCTCAGAAGCAGCAGCAGCAGACCTGGACGTGGTAAATGCCGGCTTTGACACTGGCTTCTCAATGCTAGAGTGAAGCTGATAACATAAAATGTTTAGAAGTGGGGCAGTGTTGTCTTCTGGGGTCCCTTGTGGGTCATAGCACATACAGTTTGAGCCAGTGTAGCTGATGCAGTGTTTGTGGAAAATATTTTTAGTTTTCTGATTTGCTGACCCATCAAGTATCATGCAGTGACGTTCTCTCAATGACTGACGTGTCGCTGCCTTTGGTGGGAGCTGCTTGCTTTCATGAATGCGGTGTGGGAAAGCAACTAGGGTATCGTCTTACCTCCCTACTCAAAATCAAGGTAATTTTACTTCCATGTGCATTTTTCAAAGCTATGGATGTATTTTCACTTAGCTGTATACCTTGTGTCCACTTGGTGTTAGCTCTTCCTCTATTCAGTTGCAGTTGTTAGAGGGTAAGTGCTCTAGTCCATTTTTGTTGCTCCAGGTTCACACCTAGAGCAGTGCTGCTTGTGTGCAGGTATGTTTACAAAGATGTTTTCCTGCTTTCACTAATTCCCTGCGTGGTGGAGCCTTTGCACTGGTAATTGTGTGTTGTCACAATAAATGATACATCAACTCCTTCATTTTTAATCATTAGGGATGCCTAATGCCTCCCTTGTAAAGTTTAAAAATAATACAGTTAATCTTTGCAAAGTATTTTGCCTAGAGCCATAAGACAAATTTTCTTGTACCACATGCTTTGACAGAGTTATTTCGTTTACTCCAGAAAGGAACACATTCGGTCTTAGGTGAGGAGAATCTGTCCTGGCATGAGGCAAAGGGAGAATTTAAGATATGCAAAATAGACTCGTGGTTTTAGTTTGTCTGGTTTTCCACAAGATTCTAGTGGGTTTGGATTGTAAATTCTTTGAGTTTCCTTTTCTGACGTGTTTTTTGGTTTGTGGCTTTTGTTGTTGTTGGGTTTGTTTGTTTGTTGTGGTTTTTTTCCAGTTACTTTCCAGTCTCTTGCATCTACAGAATTCTATGCCATCTATAAACACTTCATACTCTTTTACAGAGCAGCGTGTCACCTGTGGCGGACAGCCTCCCACAAAAGTTTCATCTTACCTTTTGCCTTTTGAAAACAGATCACTGCTTTGTGTGCATTGTCCTTTTAGCCAGTTCTGCCTTTGTGACAGTGTTTTACCTCTAAGCTTGTAACTGCTCAGGCCCAAGTCAAAGACTAGATTTTTTCCCCGTGTGTGCTCTAGGATCAACCGTGCAACAGAGTAGTCATTGAAGAAGTTGAGAAAGAGTTTCTGCACACCTTAATCTGCTGCAATGCCTCCCCAGCCTGCTAATGGCTGATGCCATGCATTAGTGCTGCTAGGTGCTCTTTAATGTCCCTCACGTGAAGTCATAACTGTGCTTCTGATCTGAAAAGGGGTGATCAAAGAGCCATGGTGGTGTTTCTGCAAACAGGGATGGAGATAATCTGTTTAAGGACAGGTAAAGAGGAAAAGGATTTTATGCTGTCTAGTTTAGGCTTTTAAAAACAATTTTCTGTTTCTTTAGTTTTAAAATTAACTCATGGACAGAAGTTTCTGAAGTTTCTGTAATTTAGTGGCCATATGCCACAGAACTGTTTCCTGCTGTGAAATCTGTCATGGACAAAGAATTGAAAACAGAAGGAAAACCTACACTAATAGCACCAGCTCCATGGAAAAGAAAGAAGGAACCTTAGATTCTGGACACTTGCAATCAAAAGCAGTAATTAAGGCCAAAGTCTGATTTTATCATTAAAAGGAGCACTTGAAAGAAATGTTTTTTCACAGCATGAGCAGAAAAGTGGGTCCAAATAATGCTGCCAGCTTGTTTGCGTCCCATAAACAAACCAGCTATAGTTCATATTACACTCTGCAATATAAGCAGCAAATATCCGACGCATGTGTCTGTCCTTCCACTAGCTTGACTAGGTTTTGGGGTCTTGTCTGCTCTGCAAGATCCCAAGAAACAACCTTGGTGAACTAAAAGGAAAAGACTGACCTCATGAATATGGAGACTTGTCCCCAGCACCAAGTATTCACAGATGGTGCCATTGTCTGCTTCCCTCTAAGCCAGCACTACGTTTTATATCCTCAGAGTACATGATCTATGTGAAAACACGTATTAACCATTATAAATAGTGAAAAGTAGGCTAGACCATTAGAATTGGTAGCAGCAGCAATATGTAATAACAATTTCTTTTGTCTACCCAGTTTGGAAACAGCCATGGTCTACTAGAGACTGAGATGCTTGGAAGACCTGGACGTGCTTTGTTGCCTTAATGATGCACTTGCTCTTTCTTTGGTTCCAAGTAATTTTGACAAAAGTAGCTGGAGAGGCTTGGGATTTGGTGGGTTTTCTTATTTTGTGAAGTCACATTTCTTAGAAGAATCTACAGCAGCATAACTGGACAAAAAATGGGAAAAACAACTAGAGGAAAATTTTTTTCCACATTTGCTTAGTTCTGTCTTATTTTGGATTGTACAATCCATCTTTGCCATGGATTGAAGCAAAATATTTTTTTTTTGGTTCTGTCCATGACCTGAATCCATGACCTGAAGAGTGCCACAGTGCCATGCTCTCTCTATTCCCTGTTCTGCTCCTGGCCTTTGTCTGGGCTGGTGAAGCTCTGATGGACCAGTTTGCACAGAACAGGAGCCCAGGAGGCAGTTGCCCAGTGCATCAACATCAGCACTGGACAGAACTGGGAGCAGGCAGCAGTTGGTCCTCTGCACTTTGTTGTAAACAGGGGTGTAAAGATATATAGTGAAAAGCCAGTATTCTACCCCTTATACCACCAAAGAGATGCAGGTGACAAGGGACAAAGCCAATGTTAAACCTTAAGGAACTGGTCATCCTCTGATTCATGCAACACCAAATGCATGGCAGCACTTGACATGTTATGCATTAAACTGGTAATTAGAACAAGTAAATAAGAGTTTTTACAGTGAATATTCAATCTTCAGACACCCAGTATTGCAGGCAGTGTGGTCTGTTATTATTAGTTACTACTGATAAGGCAGCAGACCTTAAAGATAATCATATTTGCTGGAACGTGTTTGTCAGGAAGCCAGCTTTTCTTTTAGTACGGCTTTTATTCTCCCTAAAACACTTTGTGTGGCAGCTACTTCTGTTTAACTCCTGCTGTTCCTGCCTCTCCTATATTTCTGCCTGTTCCCCAAGTTCCCCTGAGGTGAACTGAGCCTCCAGCGCATTACCCCAGGATGAGATGGAGGCAGCAGATAAAACTGAAAACACTGACTGCCTATATCAGGCCCTTTGAGTCCCCTTGTGAACAACAGGCTCAGTTTAAGATTCAGGACCCCTTGTCTCACTTGTACTGGGGTCTTGGGAGCTGCTGGGACCTGAGCGCTGGTGTGTATGCAACACTGAGGCTGTTCAGGAGCTTGGGCCATGTGCTTTGGGGTCAAGACCAAGAGCAGCCAGGGTGGAGAGACCCCTGAAGTGCCCGGTTTTGCCATTGTCAAGTCAGTTGAGTGAAACAGAACTGGTACAAATTTGGTACTTCCTCAGATTTTGGGGTCCAAATCTGGTTTTGTGTGTATGACAGTGATTCTGGTACCAGAAGGAGAGGGACAGGGTAGGCTGAAGAGTCAGGCTTTGGTGTCGAAGAGAGAGAGAATCTGAAAATGGCACCTGCCCTTCTAAAAAACATTTTCACTGGCAGCATGGTGTTTCCAGAGTCAATTACCTTGTCATTAACACCTAGAATCAAGTCTAGATTGTATTCTAAACATGATAGAGAAAATTGTGACCTTATAATTCTGAAACGGAGCCTAGCAAAACGATTAGTCCAACCTCTATTGTTCCCTTTTCCGCAAAAGAAAAAAATCCAAGTCAATCAAAATGCTTTGTTCTCATTGTGCTATGTTTTCATATGGAAATATAAAACATTCAGATGAAACCTCATTTCAACATCAAAAATCAAAATGAAAGTTGCAATGAAGTGAATTCACATTATCAGAAGTTCCGTTGTCATTTTGAAAAGTGATATATTGTCAAAACATGCTAAACGTTTCAATTTTGATGAGTTGTCACTGTGTGACAGGAGACTATTCCATCAGAATATTCCTGACCAGCACTGGGCAAATCTGAATGATTACTGCACACCACACTTTTCCAAACTCTGAGGACTTATTTTCATGCAGTCAGCACCAAGTACCATGTCTTAGTCTATAAGAGAAGTTTGTTCCTGTGTTTGTTCAATATACAGAGTTATCACCATCCTGGGGAGAAAAACCCAAAACAAAACAACCACTTTAACCTACCAGATGAAGTTTATCTGAACCTTCTAAGCGTCATCTTGACTTTATTCTCTTCCACACTGCTTCTTTTTTGTGTATACACACACATACCCCCATATATATATATACATACATATATATGTAATATATATGTAAGTGTATATGTAATTTTTTTTTAACACTCTGTACCTCTCTTATTTCTGGCCTCTTCTCAAGAGTAAAACTATACTACTGGAGTATGCATTTCTTCTCGTAACAACCTTTCTTATTCCCTAAAAGGGCTTTAGGAAAAGTAACAGACTACACCACTTTCTCACCAAGGATCCTAGCCTTGGAGGTTGCCAGAGTTCATCTAGTTCACCCACCATGCCACAGCAGGATCAGTTATAGCTGAGTCATCTGTCACATATGTTTATTTTCCCTTAACTTGAATGATGTTTCTTTTAGCCCAACTTGGCCTGGATTCAGGTTGGCTCCCAGTATGGCTGCATCCTTCCAACGTTCCCTGTGGTATCCCCTGACAGAGGTTGACAGTGACCTCTGTATCTGCTGACACTGATCAAAGGGACAGCATGGCATTCCCTTCCCAGGGCTGTGAATCAACGACTAGTAGGAGCAGGGATATCCAAGGGTGTTTCTCAGTTTCACACTGTGACATTATGTTTGGAACAGGTGCTGCAACACAGAAGGTGAAGTAAACTGTCAAGTGTGCCATGCATTGTGGTACACGAAGTCCTTCACAGAGGTGATTTAAACAACCTGAATGGCAGGTGACTCTGATAGTTCTGTCTCATGGTGTCCAATTACTTCAGTAAAGAATTGATATAAACCACATTTGCATACCTGCAAAATAGATTGAAGTTTGTCATAAGAGTTGGAACATCCTGGAGATGTTTATCTGGCTTCATTTGGCACAAGAGAAACTATGTTTTTGTTTCCAAAGTCATCTAAAACATTATTTGTGTTGTAATATGATCCTCTTCACTCTTTGGATTTGAAACCTGATGATGTTAACAGCATATAAAGTGATTTATAAACTCCTAGCAAGCTGAATATACATGTGTGGACACTGTGGACTTTTACACTATGAGCTCTTTATAATCTGTAAGGTCAGACGTTTTTTGGGGAAGGTAGATATGAGAAGTGGGTGTGAATATGAAAGTCAGCTGTACAGTTTGCATTATCAGTAGTGGAACAAGATGAGATATGACATAGATCTTGAGCTATAAACAGTGAAAGATATTAAAAATCGAGCATCTCCAAAATACTGAGCAGAACCACATAGATTTCTTGGGTTTTACCATTTTAGGCTAGATGCCTGTCCCCTTTTCTAAGGCACACATAATCCTACTTCTTAAGCAGTCCTACGTATTTGATGTCAGAAGAGCTATTCTGTGTCAAGGCAACAGATGTATCTTGCATATAGCTCTTCCACTCTAATGTTGGGTTTTGTTATCTTCTAAAATCTGTCCTGTCTCTCACCCCACAGCTCTCCTCAGGGATCTAAGCATTCTATTAAATATAGTTTAAAAGCAATTATTTGAAAACAGGGCACTGAGTGCTTATTTCCTCTAAAGGAATGTTGTTAGTGCTCTATTTTCAACACTGATACCACTGTACTCTGCATATTACTGGTGAACATTTAGAGACGCAATTGATCTCAGGGAGATAAACTGAGCTGCTTCTGTGTATAAAAAGATTAACCAGCCCTATGGGTTAATGTGCTACCTGGACCACAAAGGAAAAAAAAGAAGTCAGATTTTTCAGTTCTGAACTCTTCCTTCTGGTGGGCAAAATCTACCTTGGCTGATTCTGACTTGTTTGAACAAGTGTGTGTTACATTTTGAGTGGCTAAGTTTCCATGGAAATTCTGTGTTTCTATCAGGTTCTGAAATGGCTACCCATGCTGTCTAGATTTCAGAATAATTGTTAGCTTGTAATTTATTTATCTTATACTCCCTTTTGAGAGAATTAGCCTGTCTTTCACTTTAAGTCATGGAAGAGTAGTTTCTTAAGCAAGCAGACTCCTTGATGGAGTTGTCTAATCCATCCTAAATATCGAGTAATGCATACCTAGGAATGCTTCTGCTGATGTATTCAGTAAGCCAAAACCTCAGTTGGTTTAATGTGTGATGTAGCTCTATTGATTTGATAGGCTTGTGTTCTTCACAGAAGCTTAGAAAATAAATACAGAAATATAAATAAATAAAAACACCATCCACAACAGATTGTTCCCAGTGTCTTGCTTCATAGTTCTACCTAGTAATTTACCATATTCTTCCAAATTCATGGATTGTGAACAAATGTTGAGACTCAGAACTAATATGTTGTTAGGTTGGTTTGTCCATTATATTTTCTTTGTGGAGGAAGTTGTGAGTTATCCCTTGGACACAGGCGAGCTGAGTAATGAGGCAAAGCTGTTCAGGATCAGGAGTTAGTTTTGAGTGGAGTTCCCTGGAGAGGAAATTGCCTTATCTAATATAGGTTGGTGTCTATGTTCCAGGACTGGTCGGTGTGTCCAAACAATTTGATGCTTCTGATTTCTCCACTGTTAGCAGTCAGGTCTGCTGAGTGACCCCAGACATCTGCCAGTACCTAGCTGAGGAACACAGGACTGCTTTCAAAAGCTTCGAGGCCAATGTTTTAATCTTACTTCCACCAAGCTCTCCATTGATCTAGCTAGGTACAGGTTTGACATACTGATTGATACAGATTAACATATATAAATATACACATACAACGCATGTGTAAATTGTGAACTTGCACTAGAATGTCTTAACTGTGTACAGCTACCAGCCACACAGGTTCAGAGAATGCTTTTCTGTAAAAGCAGAAAAAATATCCAATGTGGAAATGTGCACGCAGCTTGATAAGAGATGCTGTTTGTTGCAAGGAGGCTGTTTTGTCTGAGGCTACTCTTAATTTTATTTGTTTTTTTCTTTGTCAGCATCATACGACTTTATCAGCTTTTAAAGCACAAAATGCTGACCTGAGTCCACACTGCCGAGCTGTTGCTTTTAGTTATAGGAGGAGGAAAAGTGTGTGTTTGTGTCTGTGCGTATCCAGAGTTTTCAAACTTGAAGAAGCATCAGCTGGATAGAGGCACTGAGCAACTGGTTTGTGATTTTTAAAAAAGTCCTCTGCTGAGGGGCCTCTCCTTTACATACATGGCAATTGTCCAGAAAATTTTTTCTAAGTATCTCTCCACGTAGATAAATATACAGGCAGTTTTAAAAGTCACTGATGGAGAAGCTACTAGACTTCTGGGTTGGTAATCTGTGCTTCAAAATGTAAGTACGTGTTTATGAACACCTCCAGAGGAGCCATTTGATTCCAGTGGGTCAATAATCTGCATTTTAAGACCCTTTATATATATTTACATAATCTGCATTTTAACAGTCCTTAATTATGTATTTACATGACAGATCATAACAGCTCCAAAGGAGCCATTACTGTCTGCTGTGTCACTCCTAATACATTTCCATAAGGGATATTTTCCTTCTTCAAGTTGGTGTTTGTGCATATGAAGGTAAAGAGTCTAGTAGTGACAAGTGGAGCTCTTAGTAAAGGCAATAGCACTGCATTAACGTAGAGGAAAGAAGTTGCTTATCCTCCTGTCTTTATTTGTGTGAAACTGTTGCATATCAAAAGAAGTTTTCTTTAAACAGGTCCTGCTGTTTGATTTAGTTTGAGATTTGGGTTGTGGTGGTAGCACAATATAAATTCTAATGTCACCACCACTTCCCTACTGGAAGATTTACATAGATAAAAATCAGGTGAAAACTGGCTGCTATATATATTTTGTTTCCTCTCTCTAGGTCAGAGCTTTACTGAAAGCGCAGCTCCCTTCTTTAAGAAGAGACAAAATGATTTCAGCTTTTTCATGGTCTATGGGTAGGTACAGCTGCTTGTGGAACCAAGAAGAGCACCATGCATTTTAAACCTGACCATTCCCCTCCAACCAACTGCAATTAAGCACAGCTTGCAACTTGGACTTCAGCAGGAGCTGTAAACCACTCTCGCAAAATGTTTTTGGGTGCTGTGGCTGGGACTGAAAAGGCGATATCCGTGAGCAACGCTGCAATGATATAAAAAGTGAAAGTGCCAGGAAGGGCACTGTGGCATTTCTACCATTGGCTGGGCTGTGTCAGCTCTGCTCGTTTGTTGAGACCCGTGCTAGAGGGTTGATGTGGAGAACACCATTGCACACCTCCCACATATACTCAGAACCACTTCTAGCAACCCGGCTGGTGAGCATGTTTTTGAGAGACCTTGAGAAGAGGCCTGCAAATAGTCAAGTTTTTGGGGTTTGGGTGGTGTGTAATTTTTTGGACAAGAGCATGAAATAATCTGTCCCTCACAATATGTAGACACTTGGCAATGTCCAGAGAAGATGGTCATTCTTTATTCCTGACTGTGCGTTTCATGGAGTTCTGCTAGCAACATCTGCAAAAAATGTAGGAGGCAAATTTGTGCCCTGATTTACATTGACACAGACCTGTTGTCTTGAAAGTAACGATGCCCATGGTTTTGAAAAAAGGGTGGGGATGAGATATTAGTTAATTAAATAGTTACAGAGGGTATCTGTAGAACACTTACCACAACAACTTAATCGAGGAGTTTCTTGGGAGTCTCTCAGTATGTTGGCGCGGTTTTTTGTTTAGTCCTGAGTGCTTGGGCAGAACTACTTTTCTATTTGAGCTTTGACAGGGACAGGTCTGATGAGCGGCAAGACTCTTATCGTTGTGGGTTAGAAGACACATTCTGCAAGGGACCTCTTTTCCCAAGACTCATTCCCTGTTCTCCTGGCTATTACTTCGTAAGTATTCTAATAACTCGGGTAAACTGCCGGGACAACAATGCAGCTACAAATGTGTCTGGAGATTCTGCATCTGCCTGCCTTAATCAACTTCCTTCCCTGAATATGAATTGAAATAATGAGTCAATTAACGTTCTCAAATGCCAATGAGATGCAAAAGAGATTGGTGGAGGTGGTAGCAGTGCAATTCGGGAGCTGTTCCAACACTGGATTTTAAAAAGAATCACACACTGAGTGTGCAACTGATTATTTATCACATAAAACCGTGCCTGCCTGGCACTTTTCCATGCTCACTCAGCTCCAGGTCACCAAGGGAAAAGATCTCCTTTTTAAGTTGGGCTATAAAACCTTAATTGTATGGGGCAGCATAATTATAAGGCCTGACTCCTCACAGTCCTATAGGCAGCAAAGTAGGATAAGACAAAAAGAAAGCAAGCTTATTGCCTTTCAACTGGCTATAATTCATAGCCACTTCCAGTTAGGGGAACATGTCATCTGTGAGCTGAATTCTCAGGGGCCCCAATTGCTATGAATTGGACCTGTTAGAGCTTTTTTTTTTGTGTGTGTGTGTGTGTAGGGGTGGGGGGATGTATGGAAATATTCATGAGATGGTATTCCTCTGCATTTGTGCTGTCCATATGGTCTTCCTTGGGCATTTTCTGTTGAGCATCAGCATATATACTGTGCCAGACTACATGTACCTTCTGACTGACTCAGTAGAGCCGTTGTCATACGTGCATGTTCCCAATCTCCTGCTCCACATGGGTATCTTGGAGTCTGGGTTACCTTGAAGAATAAGGCATGAAATCCTCATTTAGTCTTCTTCCTTGTGAAAGGTGTGCCTGGTCTTCTCTCCCCAATGTAAATTGCTGTTAGCTCCTACAAGTATTGTAAAAGGGTACCCCTCCAGGTAGCAGATTTTTGTTCTTTGGCCGCCTCAAAATAGGGGGGCATTTTGGAGGTCATGGCATAGAGCAGAATGTGTCAAGAGACGAAGGAAACGGTCAGGTCAGAGTTTGAGCCCTAAAGGGTTATTGCCCATACATGAAACAGTCCTGAGGGTCAGTACGCGAGGTTCTGGCACACCTTGCTGTTCTCTTCTGAATTGTAGGTGTTGTAAGTTTTAGCCCCAATGGCAACAGGGACTGTAAAGGCATTCAGAACTTCCCCAAGTTGGGAATGGTGGCAGGTGTCCAGCTTGGACTTTGGTTGGGAAATTACTCCTTTTGGCACATGGAAAACTGTACTTGCGCCTGGACACACATTGACACAGGAGAACTGGCTTTTTCACAGTGTCCATCTGGGCAGGGGCTGAATGCTCTCTGTTTATGTGAGTGATCCCACATATCCCAGTGAAATAGCATGGTGGTAGAGTCAAAGATAAATGAAAACTGTTTGGCCCGACATGGCTTTTTGTGTGCACAGCTTTTTATTTCTCATGTGTTTGCAGTTGTAACAGATCCTTTGCAATTGCTTGTCTGTGCCAAGCTCTGCCTTCTCCATGAAAACACCTGAAGCTTCCAGTAGTGTTGAGCATTTTTATTCTGTTTCCACAGAAGCTGGAGGTAGTCTTTCCACTGGCTTTAATGAGGACAGAGATAGGATTAACAGTCTTGCTTTTATTTTTGAAGAGGGGTACATAAAAAAGAAAAGAGAAACACTCAGTTCTGCTTATGCCCTTGCTAAGGATCATTGAATTTATCTTTGCAACCTGTGCAAATTATTTTGGCAAGTGCCTAGTCTCTTTCTTTCTTGTTTTTATTTCACCTTTGTTCAGGCAATGCTTTTTATCATACTTTGCTCAATCTTTCTCTTGAAGTAGAAAAAACTCTGGGGGAAAATCCACAGAAATAACCCTGAAGACAAGAACACTTCCTTAAAAATTGGCTATCAGGAGCAGACAGGAGTGATGTTTAGCCTGATTTGAATGTAATACAGAAGGAAAATAGGAATCAGTCCTTTATGCACAGCCAAATTGTACATCTCCGTCATTATTTTCCCTGCTTTTGCACATGTCTGATTATGATGGCATGCTAGAGTGATTTGACCTTTTGTTCATGAAATTTTCTCTGAACTGAGTGCTGACAAGCATTTCTGCAAACAGCTTCCCTTCCACACTCTGCAGCAGGCAGAATGAAATGTATTTACAGGAAACCTGTGACTTCTCCCACCCGTATCGTTACTGCCTGGATGCCAGTCCCCAGCCAGCGTACACAAGGTCAGCCTCAGTAACTTCAGGGAACTTCAGATCCACAGGGACCAGCTTGAGGACTTTGTCATAATATGATATATAATATAATATGATATATAATATAATATGATATAACATGATATATGATATAATATGATATATGATATAATATCATATGATATGATATAATGTAATACAATATGATATAATATATACAAGGTCTGACCTGGGGGCAAAGCTAAGGTGTTCACTTGGTTTTGACAGCTGTGTTAAACTTCACAAAGATGCACAGAGCACCAGGGAAAACCTCCAGGGGATGTGTTTCCTGGTTTCATATGGTTTTGAAAATGGGAATGGTAGTGACAGTACCGAGGAATTCTTAGCTGGGGCTTTCTATTTCAGCAGTGTATTCACATGATTTACTCTATCAGCTATGAGACTTGGACAGTATAAGAGAAAAATACACTTGTGCAAGTACAGACCAGAACAACTGGGATGTTTGGCTGCCGTGGCTCCTTTGCATAAATGAGACTGGAGAGCTTCTGCTGACATTCTTCCAGAGGCGTTCCTGTGCTGGGATTTGCATAACACTGCTGCTAGATAGTATCTGCCCTGTCCTTCAAGCAAACCATTAGCAGCTCCCTCAAAGCTATTCACATTTTGTGTTACGTTACTGACATTTCTCTGCCTTTCGAAGAACAGTTCACCCAACTACTAACTCTGTCTCTTGGTGAATAGGGATGGATAAAGGAAGTCCTTTGTGAGCATTACTGAATAATCTATATGCTCCAATAATTAAAATCAGCAGCCTCAGTTTATGAATAAAATACCCTTCCATGGCCCCCTTTGGAGCAGTTAGAGGTATTCTGGCATCTTGGTTCTAAATGAACTCTGATGAATTGTCTTGTGTTATAGCAGATAGGACAGCTAGGGATGTAAAGGGTATCCAGAAGTTCCACTAGTTTGGGTTAGCTGTTGTTGGGTTTTAATTGAACATTCTTGGGTTTTTTTAATCAAAAGGAGCCAAATAACTGGCAGTAAAAAATGGAGAAGAGGTTAAATGCTGAAACTGGCACCATGGAGCCCTTTCCTCTTGTGAATACCTCCCTTGACGCTAGTGGGAGTGTTTGTGGAGTAACACAGCAGAGCAGTGGAGTCATTTTGGGGTGATTGTGGGGTTATAGGAAACAGCTTAGAGCTCAGCGCAGGCACAACCCTGCCCCAGGGATCTGCCCAGCCCTTGAGCACACCAAGTAGGGCCCTTCTCCAAACCAGGGTGCTGGGGAAGAGTCTCCTCTACCCCTAGAGCTGAAGGGGAAGCATAAGCATTTATCATTAATTTTGAATGCAGCTCATTTGCAGCATGCACTACTGCTTTTAAGTCTGAGTTTGACAGACAAGTACTGTATCCCAAGACATTACCCCATGCTCAGGGTTTGTCTTCACTAGAATCTCCACAGGCAGTGGCTTCTTCCCAGCCAACCTGGTTGAGGGTTCCTTTTCCTGCCTCAGGCACAAGCTGGGCTTTCATTTGCCCCCAGAGAGGCAGGTGTGACCAGATGGCTTTGCCCAGCACTGAGCCAAAGTCTCAGTGGCACCATGCCCAGCCCCAGGCCAGCAATCCTTTTGCCACGTATTGTCTTGAATTGGCAAAGCTGGAACAGGGCATCGAAACAGTGCTGCCATCCATACAAGCCTAAAGGCACTCAGCACTCCCCTGGCAACTCTATTGGTTGTGTATTGCCTGTACTGTGCTTCTTGTTTGTCACAGTGGAAGTTGGAAACATTTTAAATGGTGAGCTTCAAGTCCCAGCATAGCCACAGAGACAAGAACTGCAGGTGTGGAGGTGGCATTAGCACCTCTGCCTCTGTCCAGTCTGTGACACCTTCAGCTAGTACAGTTGTTAATCCCACGTGCTACCAGCTCCTGCACACTGGCATTTTCCCAAGTGGCATGATCTGAGTGGGTTTCCCCTCTTGGCTTTTTGTGTCCTGTGGGGGCACCCACTGGGTGACAGTGCTGAACTGTTGGCCAGAGTGACCGGTGTACCAGTGTCCCCCGGGCCACAGGTACTGCTGCTGCAAGAACTGGCATCTGCTGCTTCTGGAGCCAGACAGAGAGCAAGCACTTCCACCTAGGCTCACGTTGGAGGACCTGGCTCTTCCTATCCTCTGTAAATGAACTGGAAAGCTTTTACTTGTTTAAATACTTAAAGTGTATTCTTGCTTTTTTCTAACTGAGCCACCAAGATAGAGAGCTTGTTGGCTTTTCACTTACAATAATGCCTGACCCCCTTTATAGCATTTAATGTCTTTCCTTCTAAATAAATATAGTAAGTTGTGGGGTTTCCTTTTATTTCATGAACTAAATGCAAGTTTACCTCACTGGGAAATGATCTGATATATAAAAATGGCTAGAAGGAACAGAATGGTCCCTAAATTTTAAGTCTCACAGTCCAGTTCCTCTTCTCTTATCCTCTCTCTCTTCTCCACAAAAATCATTACGGTTGCTATTCATACTTTGAAAGGCTTACATTGTTTGTAATACTATCTTTAGCAGAGCTAGACAGATACTGCGGAAAACACCTTTCTTGTGTTCCTCTGACTTGCCGTTTTGTACTCTTTATTGCTGTAGCAGTGCTTGATGTTCCGAGAAATATCCTGAATGCCAGAATTGTGCCGTCTATAAATACTGATTGAGCGCATTCCTTGGTTGAGGGGATTTGCCATCTCAAAAGAAAACACATTGTGGGAAGAGAGAATGGCCTGTTAGCCCCATCCTTTAGGGGAGAACCTCATGTGCTGAATGATTATGTGATTAGCTTAGTGGTTGTCATGGAGTTTTTGACAGAACAGGTGCCGAATGCAAGCATCTGGCACACCAAGGATGAAACCATGTTTCAATCAGTTATTCCTGTTGACCCGCAAAATTAATTTGGTGGTAAGGTGCTGGTCAGATCTGAAACCTACTTCATCCTTGAATAATCTGAGTGTAGAGACTAATTAAATGTGGGTTTAGGATGCATAGTGGTAAAATGTCCATGCTCAGCGCTTAGACCAGTTGATGGAGCTGCTCCTCATGGCTATCATTTGTCTCGCCAGACCTCCCCTTACAGTTATTCCTCTACTGGATGACTTAGAAAATCCCAGTGTAGAATTATTCCACCTGACAGTAGTGGCACAGCATCCAGGTAAATAAAGATCACGGTCTGGTTGAGAAATTAAGTTGGATCTCAGTCAGATCTAATCAGGGTTACCTCACTTAAAAACTTCGTGTCAGCATGTGCAAGCCTTAGATACCATCCCTTCTCCTGGTGAATTGTAAATGAGGGTATGAGCCTATATTATGGGCTTGACAGGATATTTGTTACTGTCTAGAGCTAGTGTAGATTCAGGTCCTTCGGTGTGCAAGCCATTGCTGAAAAATTAGTTTTTGAAACTCTCTATTAAATAATTCCTGTTCAAATGGAAAAAGCAGAAGTGATGACCTTTTCAGGAAAAAAAAATACAAATGTATAAATGGGTTAGAAGCCTGAGTTGAATTGGAAATTGGTCAGGCTGAGATTTTTGAATCACTTAGATCTTTTGAAAATGTTAAATGTTATGTTAATATCTGCAGGGACAGTTTGTGAATGAGGGTGGCAAGAAGAGGAGAAGTTAGTCCACTTCTTCTTGCAAGTCATTTACACGCTCTCAGCTCTTTCCAGTTGACTTAGTTGTCTGTTTTGTTGTTTGTTTATTTGTTTGTTTTTCTCTGAACACAGAACAGCAGCTGGTCTAAAACCTAGATGCCGTAAGAAAAAAAGAGTAAGAAGGCCAAGTCCTGGGATCTAAATGGCCTTCAACATCAGCATGGTCAGATCACTTCAGGTGTCTGGAGTGATACAGTCCTGCTGGCAGAGGAGTTTGGCGCCACAAATGCCTCTGACACTACCTGCTGTTTTCTAAGCCAAGCAAGCAGAGCACAGAAGCTTTTGTAGCGAGCCAGTTGAAAGAACCTGGGACCAAATCGCATCATCCTTGTTATCTTAGCAACAGTGAAAACAAGCTTTGCACAGAGAAAAAGGGAAATATTTTCCAGTGGGAAAACTGAACCTGGCTAGCTCATCTGTAGCCCATGCGATACTCTGCTTAAAACCTAGTCTTGGCTGATGCAGACCTGCATTTGAGCTCAGCACTCACGCTGTGCTCTGCAGTCAGGTCACCTGAGCAGCAGAGACAGCCCTGCTGGGTCAGGAGGTGCTTGTCCTCTCTGCTGTTTGGTAGCTTCTCAGTCCTTGCAATTAAAAGCAGGGCTGGTGTTGAAAGATTATTTTCCTTCGAATGAGTTATGAGGGAACATTTTTCTGTGAGGACAGAGGTAGTTTAGGTAGTCCTTAGACTTTGAACACCTTCTGTTGGAAACATTGTTATTCTGGAGATAAATGCTTTGGTGCCTTGTCAAGATAGTAGAGCACAATTTTTATTTATTAATTAATTAATTTATTATTTAAAAAACCCAAACCCAAGTAATGCGAACTGGGAATGAAATCTTGTTAGTGCAAATCATTCTGCTCTTCATGATCTTGGCGAAAGAAAAAACAAAACACACATCTTCCAGTATGGATCAGGAATTTACCTGTTATTGCCTAGATTTTTCCCTGAAATCATTTTTGCTTATACCCCAATATAACAGCATAATGGATTCCTCCTTGCCTTTCACTTTGTAAATGGTCCTAGCCTGTCGGCATCTCCCACTCTTTCAGTCCATTGGCCACTGAAGTTATAACAGCTTGCCAGCCACCCTTTGGATCTGTTTCTGAGCTCTTCTCAGGATGCTTCATGCTGCTTTGTGGGGTGCCCACAGCTGTCAGGATGAAGCTCAGAAATTTACCTCCCTGGATATGTGTAAGAGGGACAATGCATAAAACATTTTCTGCTGGTTTCAGTCTCTCCTTAATACTTTTTTTTTTTTTTTTTCAGTCTTTCAGTGAGTGTCTTTCAGTAAGAGGATGAAACTGGTATTGGTTTTTATCTTTTGTCTCCGCACCCCAAAATCTGCTGTTTTTTTCTAGTGTGTCAGTGCTGGTTGGTTGTGGAAGTAAAGGCACCAATCTCCACACGCTTGGCTGGTGTCTGTTGCTACTTGGGTGTGTTCTTGCTACTTATTTTTTTCCAGGTTAGATGCGTGATGTTTTCCCCTAGCGTTACTGCATTGTCTTCAGCCTTAGGTACAACAGCATGACCTGTTTAATGAATGTAGGGCTCACAGTTATAAGAAAACTTCCAGGCTGGCTTGACTCCAGCTTTGTCTTACTACTTAAGCAGCAAATGGTGTCTCCTGGAGGAGACGTGTCAAACTCATTTTCACTGGGGGACACATCAGCCTCGTGGTTGCCTTCAAAGGGCCAAGTGTCATTTTAGGACTGTATAAATGTAACCACGAGGCTGATGTGGCCCCCGGTGAAAATGAGTTTGACACTCCTGTGCTGGAGAATCACACAGCCCGGAGCCAATGTCACAAGTGAAGGTTACACCTGACCCCCACTACGTGACATCTCAGCACTCAAGCGGTGACTCCTGATAGAAATCTATTTACTTGTCTTGTTTTTCTTTTTTTGATCAGAGGAGGCACTTACAGTATACACTCATACTAATTTGACCAGTAAAAATAGTCTTGCTCATTCTTTTTTGATTGAGAAACATGGTATCAGTGAAGAGCTTCTTTCTGTGAAAGGAAGAGGTAAAATCATTCTGCAGTTGCCCCCCACATTTTATGTGTATCCAAATTACTTGTGAAAGTATGAATCTTTCCAGCTTCCTTCCTGGTAAATAACGAATTGTATGTGGAACACATTATTCCTGTCTGTCTGGAGGCGCTGCCTAATTGCTATGGGAAATGTAACATTATCCTTTAACTTAACATTTATGAAGCAATTTGCTATAGAAATGGGGACTATGTCATGGCTTTTCAGATGGTAAGCTGCATTGCTTGAAAATGCATACAATTTAAGAACTGACAAATCCAATTCTGAGGCAAAGGAGGAGTGTGGTGATATTTTGGCACTGTTTGAATATTCATTCATTTGCTTGCCCTGTCTGTGGAAATATGTTAATGGTTATTGCAGTAGCCTTTGAACTTGTGGTGCAGGTGAAGCCCAGAATGCCACAGCAGCATTGCCGGTGATCTTGATTACAGTTGATAGATGCAAATTGCTTCAGCTTTGATACTTGTGTTTGATCCGAAGCGTGTTAAGACTATGCAGGGCCTATTTTACGGATAGAATAGAATAAATTTTGGATCGAAGCAGAAGGAGCGAAGTGCAACCGCAGATTCGTCAGCACTGACCTGAGCAAGTGAGCATAGGCTGTATGCTTTGTACTACACATACAAAATCAAAAGACAGAGGCTTTTTTAGGATATACAATGCCATTTCTTGAACAGAGTATTTCAGGTCAACTTGAGCAAACTAGATTGCTTATTCCAGTTAATGGCAGTCAGAGAAACAGGAGGCAACCAGCCTGTAAGTCCAAAGAAAATCTAAGGAGAGGAGGGGGAAGATAGGAAAACAGTCTACTAAAGGTTTTGCCTTTTCACTTTTGTATACATTCATTTTCCATCCTGCTAGACATTTGCAGCAGTTGAAGGGTCTGAGTCACTCAATGGAGATGCTCCATTTGGTGTTGAATGGAGTTGGGCCTTGCTGTAAAGCTGCAAGCAACCAAATATAGAAATAAGATACTTCTCCCCTCATCTGTCCACTTCACCTAGTATCTTCACCCTTCAGATGGTTGAGGTTTTCACTGCCTTACCCACTTCATCTCAATCATTGAAATAGCTTTTAGAAATGCACTTCTGATACCCAGTAGCCAGAGGTGTTATTTTTGCCAGGATAGATTTTCTGTCTCTTTTTCCCCTGTGCCTCCATGTGTTATTACAAGGCAGAGTAAGTCATATACTGTGGTACAGCTCAGTGCATTAGTCACTGACCTTTTACTTGTTGGATTCTATTTGATTTAGCCTTTGTTCAAAGTGGAAGTCCAAACATGTCTTCTGTGCCCTGCTGATGAATACAGTAACTGGCAAATTTCTGCAGTTTACATGCACCCTTTTTTGGACCATCGCCCTTCCTTGATGGCCTTCATTTTGTCCTGGTGTGGTTTTTTTAGTAAGTGTTGAGGTTGTTCAGCCAGGGCAAGACAAGTAAGTGGCCTTTACAGGATCCAGTCAACTAAGATTGCATCTACTCGGTGAGAGAGGAAAGGGGGAGCCAGTTTGCATTATTAATTATTTAGTCTTGCTGGTCTGTGCATCAGTTACTGACACTTTGCACTGTCAGTACCAGCCTGTAACACTGTGTTGCAGATGACAAGGTAATTTTCTGCAACTGCGAGTCCTGTTAGGCAGAGAATCAAAGTCTTTTGAGGAGGAAGGAGTGCACTCTAAAGATGTCAGATGCAATCAGAATAACCTTGCTTATCATCCAGATTTTCTTCACTTTATTCAAAGGCTAAAGACAAAACCTTGAAAGAAATTAATATGAAAGCCATACTCTTGACTGCAGTCTTTGCTGTGGTTTTATTCATTTTGGAGTCTTGGGTTTTTTTGTTTGTTTTTCTATTGTGTAAGGAAACAATAAAAGGAAATGCATGAAAGAATCTACCTATTTAACCTGAAGCCAACTGCAAAAATGTTTATCTGGGTTCCCTGTTGGATTTGAAAAGAAGGAAGGAGGACTGTAGTTAGAACTTGTTGCCAACAAACAGATATCTGCCACTAAGGTAATTTTTGGTGCTCAAGAGCATCTGTGGTAGATGCGCAGGACAAGTAAATCCCGATCTTCATCCTTACCGTCTTACCTAGCTGTTGTGTTTTTCATCACTAGATCTCAACACGCTTTCATGTTTTTAGGTTAGTTGGAAAATAGAGGTGCAAAAAAAAGTGCCTGGAGACTATTTTTCAGTGCAGTGGGGGCCAGCTGGCTTGTGCTGCTGGCTTGGGCTGTTTGTGCGAGGTGGCTCACAGGATGGTCCTGGCCTCCCCTGCTCTGGAAGGGAGAGCAACACTGGGCCTTGCTTGGAGCACCCTTCTCTGATGGATGTCCCACCCCACCTGTCCTGGCTGCTGCATGGAGTAACACAGTGCCCTTTACCCTTCCGCTGCTGCCAGGATGAAGCTCCTCTGCACAGATCAGAGGACTTGGATTAGTGCAGCTCTGCAGTCTCTGTATTAGCTTGCGTGGCTGGGAAAGAGATGAATATGTTATTTCAAGCAGCAGACAAATGTGGGCTGAAGAGCAAGTGCTATGTTCACCTGTGTTCCATTGATTTAAGACTTGACCCAGGGTCTTGAGTTTCCAAAAGGCCCAGTAACTTCAAACTATTTGTGTTAATTTTAGTTTCTCACACCATGTTATGAGAGACACAATTCACTCATTAGAAGAGCAGCACTATCAGATGCAGAGCTTGGCACAAGGACTGATTTGGGCTGCTGACTTTCTCGTAAAGTCAGTATGGATCATTGGAACTAGAAACAAATGCAGCAATGTCTGCAGAAGTGTTAAGAAGCAGGTGTCTGTTTCCTGTGGAAATCTGTCATAAACTGGATGCAAGGTTCCTGGACTTTTCCTTGGGATGGTTTGTGAATCACAGATGTAGAACAGATATGTATTTGTGTTTGTCCAATATATATTTTAAATTAACCATATCACCAAAGTGATATTTGCAAAAGTTGTTGGTTGGTTTTTTGTTTGGTTCGTTTTGGTTTTTTGTGAAATAAAAATATAACTCTCATTGACTTGCGAAGTCACATAGGCATTTTCCAAAAACTTGCCAAAATAATTTCAGAGCATCTCTTCCAAGGATTATAGCCTGATGTGAATCCTGGGAATTGGTTGTGATTTACTCATATTATGTGTACAACATTTAAGTTCAAATTCATTCTGGTTATATGCTGTCATGTGGTTTAGCACTATCTCTTAGAGATGCTGCTTTTGTGGTGTGCTAGGGTGATTCAGGTCTTAATATACAGTATGAAGAGACAGAGGTATCTTGAGACACTTTTTAGTCCCTTGACCGGTTCATATCAGCTTTGAACATGTAAGAATTAAGTAAAACAGTAGAGGGGGGATATGACTTTTTGAATGACAAGAGTTGTTACTTAGGTGAATTTTGGATCTTTTGGGGAGTGACTGATGCTGACTCATCTCTGTTCTATTAGGGATATAAATATATATCACCTTTTGATTTACTGAGCAGAATGATGATAGATGGGGGAGAAGGAAGTTGAGTGCATTTTTTTTCTCATTTTGAAGAGGAAATGCTGACAGTTCGGTTTATAGACTGTTCTGCTTGAAGTCTGAGGATTAGGAGAATGCTTGAAAGGCAGAAAGAGGTGAACAGAGGGCAGGCCTGACCATCAGGTGAATTAATGGAGGACAGTCCATCATGTCACTAATGGTGGCAATGACATTTCATTATGCTGCTGTTGTATCCTCTGGCTGATGCTGAGGGTGGGGGGAGATGCTCTTTTATTATGTCAGTGTAACCTGCTGTGCCACAGTGTCATTTCTATTTCTATGGCATCTCACTTTGCCTGAGAATAGAAGATTTTCTGTGTGTTATTGATCCTTTCTTCGCTGTTTGGAGGTTTTTCTTTGTTACCATTGTGGCTTATGCAGATGCAGGCAATCAGAAGTAAATAAAAATAAAAAGTAGGGTTTGACACAACTGAAAGTACCATCGGTGAACTGGGACAAGCAAGAGGAAAATCAAAATCTCTGTCAGCTGGCAAACAACACAGACTGCAAAGCCAAGTGTGATTTACTGCACCTAAGAGAGAATTTGCATTGTGTCACAACATGCTGTATCAGAAACCTGAGTCATGTCCCTCTCTGCAACTTGGCTTACAAGTCACAGTGGCCACTTTTGCTTTTGAAAACCTGAATAGCAAATATCTCATTCTGGATGGGGAAATGTGGCATCTAACTTACGTGCAAAACAATAATGATGACAAATGTATCTCAGTTCATCTGCTAGAAATCTGCAGGCACTGGGAACGTCCTTTCTCACATGTATCAAAAAGCAATCCTGTTGTATGGTAAAGGCAGAGCTACTGTCTTGTTGGTGACCATGAGAAGGCTGAAGGAAATAGAAATGAAGAGGTGACAGTAATTAGGATCCTAGCAATCAGTGTCCGTGTGTTTTCTGCCCTCTTGGTAACATTCTGTTTCAAATACTGCTTAAGTTTTAGTTTTACCCATTCCTTTTGCTCTTTTTGCTTTCTTTGCTTTTGGCCCTGTTCAGGACTTAGTTGTAAATAGAACAAAACCAGATATTATTTTTCCTTTTCTAACAGGTTTCCTGGTTAATGGTTCTTTATGGTAATTATTGATAGATAATGCCTCAGCGGGCTCAACTTACATTCCCTAACACTACATGAAGTTATTTTTTGTAGGAGACCTTAGATGGGTGACAGGTGAAGAGATGGTTTTCTTAAAATATAGAAAAAATCATTTAGAAAACCCTCAAATCTTGAAACAGTGTACACGTGAGCAGCTGGCCATAACCTAGAGAAGGAGCCTGATGCACCTCCTGTGTAGTGAACTCCTGCTCAGTGTTGTCCCGTGTCCTCACACGGGCTTCAACAGTGATGCTGAGGAGGCTGTTACCCGTTCACTGTCCCCTTGGAGTTGCACATCTTCAGCCTTTCTTTGCTGGCTAAAGGATATAACATCAGCAGTGTCACCCCATCTCTCATGTGAGAGCTGGAATGATTCTTAGGAGGTGACTAGTGCCGTCTTTTCTACCTAGTTCTCATTCAAGTCAGCCTTTGATGTCTCCAGTGGGAATTCTCCAATCCTGTTATATTAGAAAATTTGGCTTGCTTTTCAGGGTATATATATTTAGATTCTTATTTTCACAGCTTCAGATCAGTCACCAGTAGAACTTTTTTAACCGTAGTTAGCGGGGGTGAGCTCACCCCTGTAAAGTTTGTCACATGGATTTGGTAAGGTAAAAGTTACAAGGCATTAACCCCTGTCTGGAATTTGAGGAGGGTTATGATAGGGTTGAGTGTCTATGCATGAGAATCAAGGGGAAGGGCAACAAGATGGATATCCTGGTGGGTGTCTGTTACAGACCACCCAATCAGGATGAAGAGGCAGATGAAATATTTTACAGGGAGAAGTCTCCAAATCACTAGCCTTTGTTCTTATGGGAGACTTCAACTTACCAGATGTCTGCTGGAAGTAAAACACAGCAGAGAGGAAGCAGTCTAGGAGGCTCCTGGAGTGCATGGAAGACAACTTCCTAACACAGCTGGTTAGTGAGCCTACCAGGAAAGGAGCCCCACTGGATCTGTTTGTAAATAGAGAAGGGCTCATGGGCAACGTGTCAGTTGGAGGGCGCCTTGGGTATAGCAATCATGAAATGATTGAGTTTACTATCCTTGGAGAAGTTAGAAGGGTGGTCAGCAGAACTGCTACTTTGGACTTCCGAAGGGCAGACTTTGACCTGTTCAAAAGGCTGGTTGGCAGAGTCCCTTGGGAGACAGTCCTGAAGGACAAAGGAGTGCAGGAAGGCTGGTCTCTCTTCAAGAAGGTAATCTTAGAGGTGCAGGAGCACGCTGTCCCCGTGTGCCGGAAGGTGAGCCTGTGGGGAAGAAGGCCGGCCTGGCTGAATAGAGAGATGTGGCTGGAACTTAGGAATAAAAAGATAATTTATAATCTTTGGAAGGAGGGGCAGGCCACTCAACAGGAATACAAGAACTCTGTGAGATTATGCAGGGAGAAAATCAGAAGGGCCAAAGCCCTACTAGAGCTGAGCCTGGCCACCGCTGTGAAAGGCCAGTGGCCTGCTACACCACTTGGACACCCACAAGTGTATGGGGCCAGATGGGATACACCCAAGGGTGCTGAGGGAGCTGGCGGAGGTCATCACTGAGCCACTTTCCACTATCTGCCAGCAATCTTGGCTAACTGGGGAGGTCCCAGTTGACTGGAAGTCGGCTAACGTGACGCCCATCTACAAGAAGGGCCAGAAGGACGATCAGGGGAACTACAGACCTGTCAGTCTAACCTCGGTGCCGGGCAAGGTCATGGAGCAGATGATCTTGAGTAACATCACATGGCACTTACAAGAGCACCATATGATCAGGCCCAGTCAACATGGGTTTATGAAAGGCAGGTCCTGTTTGACCAACCCGATCTTCTTCTGTGACAAGGTGACCCAACTAGCAGATGAGGGAAAGGCTGTGGATGTTGTGTACTTAGACTTCCGCAAGGCCTTTGACACCGTATCCCATAGCATTCTCCTGGAGAAGCCAGAAGCCCATGGCCTGGATAGGTGTACTCTGCAATGGATAATGAACTGACTGGAGGGCTGGGCCCAAAAAGTTGTGGTGAACGGAGCCAAATCCAGCTGGTGGCCGGTCACGAGTGGTGTTCCTCAGGGCTCAGTATTGGAGCCAGTTCTGTTTAATCTCTTTATCAATGATCTGCATGCGGGGATTGAGTGCACCCGTAGTAAGTTTGCAGATGACACCAAATTGGGTGAGAGCGTTAACCTGCTGGAGGGTAGGATGGCCATACAGAGGGATCTGGACCAGCTGGATCATTGGGCTGAGGCCAATTGTATGAGGTTTAACAAGGCCAAGTGCCGGGTCCTGCACTTGGGTCATAACAATCCCAGGCAGTGCTACAGGCTCGGGGAAGAGTGGCTGGAAAGCTGCCTGGCAGAGAAGGATCTGGGGGCGTTGATGACAGCTGGCTGAATATGAGCCAGCAGTGTGCCCAGGTGCCTTGTATCAGGAATAGTGTGGCCAGCAGAACTAGAGAAGCGATTGTGCCACTTTACTCGCTGCTGGTGAGGCTGCACCTTGAATACTGTGTTCAGTTTTGGGCCCCTCATCGTAAGAAGGACATTGAAATACTAGAGAGAGTGCAGAGGACAGCGACGAAGCTGGTGAGGGGCCTGGAGCACAAGTCTGATGAGGAGCAGTTGAGGGAGCTGAGGCTGTTTAGCCTGGAGAAAAGGAGGCTGAGGGGAGACCTTATTGCTGTCTACAACTACCTGAAAGGAGGTTGTAGCACTGTCCTGGTTTTGGTGTTGGTCTCTTCTCCCAAGTATCAAGTGATAGGATGAGAGGAAATGGCCTCAAGTTGTGCCAGGGGAGGTTTAGATTGGATATTAGGAAAAAATTCTTCACGGAAAGGATTGTCAGGCATTGGAACAGGCTGCCCAGGGAAGTGGTGGAGTCACCATCCCTGGAGGTGTTTAAAAGGCATTCAGACAAGGTTCTTAGGGACATGGTTCAGTGCTAGAGTTAGGTTAGGTTAATGGTTGGACTCGATGATCCTGAGGGTCTCTACCAACCAAAATCATTCTATGATTCCATGAATAGTGATGGTTATTCGCTTCATGTTTCTCTTTCTGTCTTGAGAGAAGGAAAAGGGCTATTCCAGCTCAGGAGGTGCAGGATATGAATGCCAACAGCTGCTATGGAGCATGTTTCTTTACAGTAAGTTCAGCTCCCTTGGGATGCTGCCCAGTGAAGTGCAGGCACACAGCAAGAGGTCTGAGTTGGAGTCCCTTATCCAAGTGTCCTTCAAAAAGACTCACCATCATGTGGTGGGGAGTAGTCCCATTGAGATTACAAGATATTTACCTAGAGAAGAGCTGGTTTTGCACACACAAGTCTCAAGTTGCTGTTGATAGGACTAATCTTCAGTCCTCAGGGACTCTGGCACAGTCCCAATGCCTTTACTTGGCAACACTATACTTTTTTTTCAGCAGTTTTTCTTGGTTTTGAGCACAACTCCCTGCCACTGGTCAATGTTAAGTCTGCTAAATCAGTGAGTCCACTCAATAATGTGGTCTTCAGCAAAGCTTTCTTGTGTTGTGCTCCTACTCTGGAAGCATTTTCTTTTTGAGAAGTGGCACTTTAGGTAGATCCTTAAATAGCAGTAGATTGTTGCATAAAAAGTGTTTAAGAGCTGAACACTCAAAGCAACTTGGACCACCTGTACCATTGTCATTGCACCTAGGAAAGACCCATTAGAGTCCCCTTCATTGTCAGCTGGTGCTGCAGTACGTAACGCTGAGGCCTGTGTTAGCCCACTGATGTGTGAGCACCTGCCCGGGACCAAGCTGTACATGGGCCCTTAAGGATGCAGGAAGTTCCACGCTGCTTCCCCACCTGTAGCTGATGGCTGATTGCAGAGCAAGGGAGCCATGGTACTGCCGGGAGACGAGGGAGCAAGATCCACCAGAGCAAGGCTGATGCCACCAGCAGGGTTCTCTTTTTGTTATTAAGCCCAGAGGAGAGTCACTGTTTGTAGCAGAAGTTTCTCTTAAAGCTCCCATGACTATGGAGGGTGAGTTACCTGGGATAACCAGACCTCTTGTTTGAAGAGGAGTATTCTGGCTGTTCTTTGACATCAGGAATGCTTATTCTTTAGTCTAGCAGAGCCTGCTGGAGAACAGATATCAGACCTACATCACTTCTGCAAGCCCTGTAGTTTGGCCCAGCATAAGTGACCTTGCCCTCAGTGTGTGCAGCATTGTTTCCCTTTGTCAGATGGAAGCATTCATCTTCCCATGACCAGCCACTGGCACGAGTAAGTTGGTGGCACACATGATCTGTGATTTCCTAGCACAGGAGAGGTGAAAATTGAAGTCCTGAGAAGCTCTCGTGCCACAAGGAGTGCTGTAGAAAATGTTCTCCAACCCATTCCTAACTGCTTAACAAGGCAGGGGCCAAATATGATCCTGTGGTGCTCTCCGCTAGAGATAATGAATTTATTATTTTCTCAGTGATTCTGCTTCTGGAACCAGCTGCTCTCAGCCCCAGTGGTCCTTGGAGATACGGGAAAGGGTGCCCTGAAAAGAAGCTTGAGTGATTCATGAAAAGCATTGTTTCTACACTGGAAGAGCTGGGAACTCAAGGTGTTGTTATAATGCGGGGTACACAACGTACACGTGTGAGTTGAACCAAGTGCGTCTTTCTTTCTTGCCCAGAGACGTTGCAGTGCTCATGTCACTGGTTGTGTTGTAGGCTTTTTTGTATTAAGGAAATGAATTTTTAAGAAACATGTCTTTTTTACAGCCTGCAAATATACTCATAGCTGCATGCCTTGTTGACTTCAAAGAACATGCATTGACTGAGAGCTCTAGATTTGGGATCCAGAGATGTGCTTGCAGTCCTTCTGTGCAAATTTTTAGCATTTAGCTAAAATCTAAGGTAACCGACTGCACCATCTTTCTTACGCCTTGCTTGCTACATGTTTCTTCTTTCACCAGTTACTTGGGCAGGCAGGTTTTCGTATTGTTAGTCTTCTCCTCCGCATACTTGACAGCTAAGATTTTGGCTCTCAGTCACACCAGTTGAAATCAGAAACAAGTCAGTGTGGGTCAACAGATTTACTCCAGATTTACACTGAAGATCTCCCAAAGCTGAGCTGGATTTTCTGAGTCTTTACTGTCCCATTTTCCTGTCTGTCTCCTATGATGATATGTGGAGGATCACATAAAGACTCAAGATTAAAAAAAAAAAAGTTATCATTTCTCTGTACAAATAAATCTGGAGCAAAAAATGATAGTGCCATGTAAAATGAGCAGTTGGAATGGTGCAGTGTGAAGGGGCCAGGTGGGCGTTGAGCATGTCAAGCGGCACAGCCTGGCATGCTGCAAAAGGAATATTGCATCACCACAATGCTGCTGCTTGACCCATCTGCCAAAGAACGGAGGAGAATAAAGGCTGCCCTCCCGGCCTCAGGAACACACCGCATTAATAGAACATAAGTGCTTATGCGATGGCACTGGATCTGTGGCAGCTGTTTGCTCAATGTTTCATGCTTTTAGCCACATCTGCTCCAAATGAGTGTTAATATTGCAGTGGCATCCACTAAGGATGGGCTCTGTCAGCTTTGCTAAGCATCAGACTGACCCCGGTGACAACAGAAGAGCAGTTCATCCCACAGTACTGTCTCTCCCTCCACCCCCCCTTATCTGTCTCGCCTGGCTCCACTTCAGCAGAACTCCTTCTTTGATGCTCCCTCCCCACTGAAGTGGGGAAAAAAAAAAAAAAGAAAAAGAAAAACTAAGATAAGACAGTGATTCTCAAGGAGAAAAATTGCATTTATTTCTAGTACCCTGTCCAGCAATGTCAGATAACAGTTTATTCATCCCCTGGCCCCTGTATGACATTGAAGCATATCAACAGTGACAAAAGTATATTGAATAATTATCTTGAAATTAATACATTATCCCAAACTTAAATAAATGTCATCTGATCAATATATCTTGGAATGGAAAGGGAAGAGAATGTGAAGGGCATAGCTTCATTATTCATTAATTTTAGAGTAATGTAGGCAGATGAAATGGTTATTTCAGAGCACTGCTATTATACTCACTGGCATTTTAAATAACTCCCAAGATTTAACAGTATATGTTCCCTTGTCGAAGGAGCTTATACATGTTAACACTGTGGGTTCCAGATTTCTGTGTTTGACAACGCTGCAAAAGACCAGAAATATTATTCTGATCCTATTTTTTCCCCTTTTCCTTGTCTATTTCTTCCATAGCTTAAAAGATCCAGTACCACCCTCACTGGTACATTATGCACTATTATCAGTCCAGCTAAAACAGCTGTGCATGAATGTTGAATTCCTGAGAATGGGAGGTGACCCCATTTTATCCATATGTACAGTTCTGGCTAAAACTCAAGCTGTTGGCGGCAACTTTCACTATGAGGAGAAAATGGAAGCTGTCTTATGCCTCCTGAAATCAGTAATAATTGCTTGGATTTTGTGGCTGGCTTTCCCAAGGAGCACGTGAGGTGAAGTCGTCCCACTTCGCCTCACCGTGGGCTGCAAGTGAGCTGGTGGAATGTGACACATGGTGACCAAATATAAACGGGCTCTTGCGTTTTCTCCTTTCGTTGACCAGTTCAAAGCTAAAGGGATTATTAGAAGCAAGTCCAAAGCCCATGTCTGTAGGATTATGTTTAGCTGGCAATTAAAAACAGAGACCAAGAACCTGTATTAGCAGCTGGTGTAAAACAGCTCAACAGAGTTCATTTTATTAACTGAGGAACACTCCAGCTGAGAATCTGGCCTGATAAAGCTTATAGACTATGCAAGCAACTGCAGAGCATGCTTTCGATAGAAAGTAATGGACAATTAGGTGCTGCGGGATTTTTATTACAGAACCTTAATTATATAAGGTGATGCAGCCATCTCCAAGTCTGTACTTGACTCAGGCAACTGCCTGTCAGAGCACTGCTACCCCCAGCTGGTCCTAGTCCCCCTTGGCCTGAGGAGCTTGGCTTGAGGATTCACAGGACCAACACAGGAACTGTCTTGTGATGGGTTTTGCCACTGTTCTCCATGATCCTAAAAGCCTGTAGCCTCTCTGAAAGATGAAAGCCAAGATTTTCCAGACTATAAAGGCCAGAACTTGACAAAAACCATATTATATCCTTGTGATAAAAGTGTAAGCCCAAGTCATGCTAGTGTCTGCGAAGAGCTGAAGGGAGTAGTTCACAGTCTTAGTAGTTAATAAAGTGAGAGTTGCTTCAGCCTTTGAAATAACCTAGTAAAACACTTGTATAGGGAGATGTTTCTTCTCAGCTAAATAAGGGAGAGATGGCAATGATAACTGGACATCATTTTACAATGTGCCTATATTTCACATTTTATATAACCTGTGGCCCTCTGCATATTATAAGGTTTTTACCTGCAAAGTTAAATAGGTTAAAAATTACCAGAAGTGCTCAAACTACTGGAGTTTGATTTTGTGCATCATGCTTGCAAGATGCTGTTCTGCAGACCCTATCTCATGTGTGCACAGGCGCAGCTTGTTCTGGAGATCATTCAGGGCAGTGGCATTAGGGGATCTTTCAGAAGGACTTTGGGTGTGGAAGCTGCAGGGTACACAGTGGATATATCAGGGGACGTTCACAGGGAGAAGAAAGCATCTTCCTGGGGAAGTAAAGGGGATCCAGTTCTCGTGTGTGGTATGGTCTTCACGCAAGTGCTGTCCTAACCATCTCTTACCAGGAGGTTTTTGGCACACCCTTCATTCCCTGCACGTGCTCTGCAGGAATGTGGAATGCTTACAGTCTATCTGAAGTCAAATGGAGCTGTGCTAGGCATTTAGGATGTGCTATATAAAAAACTGAGAGCCTTTGGCATCTGAGATAAGGTACTTATGAGTAATGGGCTTTTTTACTATGTAACATCCCTTTGCCTCAAATATCCCTGTCTAGAGGAACAGGCCTAGTGTGACCACATACCATTCTAGTGGGGTAGCAGGTAAGACGTGTTTTTCTTTGGGAGGCATGACTGTAAAGAGCATCTTGAAAAGCTTGTAGTTGCAAATCCTGAGAGGTTGTAAGTAACAGTTCAGTAAACAAAGTAAGAAGCAATGCACCAAACACAAACTCTGAAACAAGATACTAGATAGTGATAAGCAGTTCTGTCCTGCAGACTTGGAGTGAGGCTGGAACATATGGAAAAATATGTAAGGATGGGGTTGTGCGGCTAAGGGCTGTCCATTAGTACATTTGTAGAAAATGGATGGTTGGACTCGACCTTAAATGTCTTTTCCAATCAAAACGATTCTATAAGACATGTTTAGTGTTTTTACGTTAGTTATGTCTGCTACAGTGTCTGTGTGAGTAGCAAATGGCAAAATAGACTTGTGCTAGCAGCAGTGATCCTTTTTGAAGGATAGCACAGGTGTAGAGTAACGGGTGCGGTTGTATCTAATGCCAGACCAAAAGTTCTTTGTGGCAAGAAGTCTCTTTTTTTGAATGCATTTACAGAGCCCTGTCTGAACCTCTGCTTAAGGAATCATTGCTGCCATCACCATAAATACAATGTAGACAAGTAACCAGGAGATAGATAGATAGGAGTTCATGCTTCTATCACAAATGCAATCTGCAGCCACTATACATGCTGTTCGTATATTGGAATAACCTGGAATATATATTGGAATAACCTGGTTCAGTTTTGGTTTGTGAGAAAATATTTGTAGCTTGTAAGGATGCATTACAGTCTAGTAGGAGTGCATCTGCTTTTTCTGATGAGACACTCTATAAGATATTCCATACCTTGCTGTCTGGCAAGCGAGCTGAGGGAAGGTATCTTGCTTGGTATCATGCAGTGACAAGGTAAATTTAAAAAGTGAAAGATTTTATGTAAAAAGTTAATGGTAGTTCCTTTACATACACAAAATCTGAATTCCTTTCCTTTTTTTCCCACCTCCTTAGATTTTGCCCTAGATATATTTTAAGGGCTGTTGGTTATTATTTCTATCAAGGTTATGTTTGAAATAATGTCTTCATGAAAACATAAATAGAAACTCAGATTTTCTGTAAGGAAACATTTGGGTTTACTTTTTCCTTTATTGGTAAATGAAACGATACCAGTACCAGTTTCACTGCTGACTTCAGTCAAAATGGTACAGAGAATAATTTACTTGGCAGCAATCTCAGAAGAGATTGTCATCACTTAGCTGAGGTAAAGCTTTATGGACTAATATATGGGACTCCTCCAATGTTGTGATACCACCTTGCTCCCTGTGTAACGGCCTCCCTTCCTGAGGATTAACTTATCTGTGACTTCTGCTGTGTCTGTGGGCTGGCAGTCGTACCTGTGTCGTCTTAACTCAGCGTACCTTTGTTGTATGGTTTTGCCCAGCTGAGTTTCGAATCTATTCACTTTTTGGCATTTACAACTTCCTCTGTCAGGGTCTTTTTTCTGACTGTTTTAAACCTTCCACCTGATTGTTTCAGTGAATATTGTTATATTCCCTTAACATAAGAAATAGCAAGTTATCTTTCCTCACACTTCTCTTCCAAGTCCTCTGTAGCTTTGTAACGCGTTCTCAAGTTCTCCCATGCTCTTACTAGTTCAGGAGTAACCTGAAGGCAGCAAAACAAGAACAGTCTTGAGGAAAGTGCTCTTTGCCTGAAGTAGCATATTAAAACCATCATTGTAGGACACAAGTACACAGGCTGTTGGTATTACACTGCCTTACGTTCTTTCAAAGTCTCAGGCAGGAGTGTCCTTTGAGCTCACAAAACTTGGGTGAAGAAACTGGGACTTAATTTGCTACTTCATGAGCTGTGTGGGTTTGCTGCAGACAGTTTATGGTGGGTTGGGTTCCTCATCATGTAAATGACACAGCTGAATTTCCATGTTCAGGTGAGGTGGGCTGAATTCTTGCTGAGTGTGATTTCGTATAGCTCCTGTCCTGGCCCAGTAAGTGCAGCTCTGATCTGTGAACAGAGAGAGAGGTTTTAAGGAGAGACCTGAGTTTTGTCATGCTTAATGATTTGAAAGCAGGGTCCTGCAGCACAACACACCAGGGCTGCCTTCTACCAGTGGGTTGCCAAGCAAGGCAGAGGTTCTCTAGTTGTGACATTTGCAAATTCTGGAGTAAAGTAGGCAAAACTTCCAATTTTTGCACGTGTATCTACCTTCCATTTACCGAACTGTGGCTGCTTTCCAAATGAGAAATGCTGTCACTGCAAACCTGTTATTGAAACACAGACATTTCAAAGGCAATCTCAGAAAGTGGTTTAGGGTTTTTACTAACATTTACAATAGTGTTAAAGCATTGAGATGCCAGCATAGCATGGGTCCCGTTGGTTGTATGTGGTTACAGGAAGTCTCTCTCTTAATAATGCTTTTCTGGAGTGTAGCCTATAGGGCTATTTCCACATTTTCAGTATTTTGACATTAAAGGTTTTTGGTTGTTCTCCCAGAATGTTTTGTGCAACTGTCAATATTCAGTGTGGCATATATAATGTCAATATGGCTTTGGAGAAGTGGTGGATGCTGTTTAGCAGACTGTAGTTGCCATTGCACTGCACAAGCAACTTATGTAGCAGAGAAGTTGGGAGGTTGCTACCTTAATGAAATAACAGTATGGATATGATCTGTAATTTCCTGTGCGGGCATTTAATCTCTGCCACAGGAGAGTCAGTATTTCTAAAACATATCTGGTTGGGTTCAGTGTGATCACTGAGTATAGACACGGATCTGATATGGTGCTTCAGCTAGCTGTGATTCTGCAAGTGTTTATTGCTTTGTGCCTTTAATAGTTTATTGAAGCATCTTCACGTGATGTTCCTTCCTCCAGGGAAGAGTCTGCCTCGTAAAGGTCCTTACATGATGGCTAAAACATTTACATTATCCCACAGAAAAAGAAGTACCTGCTTGAGACAACAGCATCAGTTATTCTGGTGCTTTGGTAAATATTCAATTTAATGTACAAAGAAAAAAAGAAAAAAAAAAAGAAAAAAAAAAACCACAAACACCACCCCCACCTCCCCACACCCCCAAAGGATATTGGTGTAGATATAGCAAAATCACTTGGTTGCGTGCTTTTTGAGGTACATCCCCAAAACACAAACAGGCCATGTCTACAGGGTTGGATTTAGCAGGATCTACCTATCAGAGCAGAAACCACGTATTGGAGCAGCTTCAAAACACTGGGTTGTTTAAGCTCTAGTGCTCCAGTGTAAATGTTCAGTAAAAACAAAGTAGTTACCTGCAAACAGAAGGTGTTGTGAGTGTCTGACCTAACTCAGTCTTGCAGCAGACTTTTTATCAACTACAACAACAATGGGGAGCTACAGCTGGAGCCTGCTGAAACCACTCTGGGAGTAATTCACGTGCCTCAAGGGACATGTTGAGCATTGAAGTTCCGTTTGGATGCCTCCCAGCTGTGCAGATATGTGCTGCACACCTATGCTTAAGCACTTGAATGACTTGCTAGGAAACTTTACCTTGAGCTCAATAGGCTCTGGCTTATGCTCTTCCCTTGTAATGAGAAGCAGTGCATAAAACACAAAAAGGTGTAAAAAATACCTCATTAAGGAGAGCTTTTGCCAGATGTTGGGATGTTATGCTTTCTTCCCTCCAAATTTCTACCACTTCAGTATATTTTGTGGGGGGCCTGCTGCTTTTAATAGCAAACTGAACATCGGCAGCTGTACGTGCTTGTGCACTTCACACAAAAAACCTGTCCTATGTTATGCTCCCCTTACTCCCACCCTAGGTTTGCTGCAGTTCCAATTGCAGTCACGTTAGGCAAAGCCAAAGCAGATTTTAACATTTGCTCCACCTTTGTAACTGCATCACACAAACAGATTGCCTTATCAGTCATGCAGCCCGAAAATGGGCATTGGTCCATTTAATGACACCTAATTAGGTCTACAGAGGCCAAATGACTTGTGTTGCCCTACCCAGACAGAGGTTTGTGGGTAATGAATTCTCCGATGTCTCAGGCTCACCACTGGTAACCAGGGCTGGGAGAAGAATGTTCTGTGAGTCATTTTACTTGACAAATTTCACCTCTTATTCTAGTCATAGTAAGTCTTTGCAGGTATCCCAGGTTTCTTGCACCCATTTATGTTTTTGAAGTTACTCAAAGACATTTTCTTTGTTCTTTCTTTACTCATCTCCAGCTGATTTTATTCAAATTTCCAGGCATATTCACTACTTGATATAGCAGAAATTGAAGCCCCATTGCTTAGTTTAGGCTAGTTAGGTAAGATCCATGGTAAATGATTTCTTCCCGGCTTGCAGCTTTGTCAGGTCTTGTTGAGGCTGAAGCTGTGGCATAATTATAATAGGAAGAAAAATCTCTCCTGTGCAGACAGTTTTACCAACATGCCCTTGTATATGCCAGAAAAGCTTATTCAGGACAGGGAACTGAATTAAATTACATTGATGTAAAGTGCCTGAGACAAACAGAGCAGCCCTGCGAGGGCTTTCAGAGGCATTGCATGCTGCTGAAAATAGCATTGCTCACTGCTGTAGTTGTGCTGTTGGGCCTTTCAGCATTAGGATGTTTAGGAAGATTTTCAGCTTAGTGTATACATGAGCTCATGGTTTGCCTGATGTGTTACCAATTTGAGACCCTAATCAGGACTGAAGACTAATTTCCATCAGAGCCTGAATAGCTGCTGAACAGTTAGTTGGAGTTCAGTAGTGTTGTGGATTGTCTTGATTAGTTTTTGAACTTCACACTCTGATCCTAATTCATGAAAAGCATTTACAGTGCAAGATTGTCTTAGCTTAACTTTATAATAGTTTTATTGACTGCTTTGTATGTGCACATCTTATAAATGAAGTATGTAGTTAATTTGCTGAACCAGTACCTCTGGGTCAGATCAGGTACTGTTTTCTGCTTCTGGCACACCAAAATACCAGTTTCTCTGCAACTGTTAGTGTCTCTCAGTGAGTTGGAAGAGCATGGAAACTTCGTCACCAGTTTTGTTTGTGCAACTTGGACTTTTTCTGTCGGGTCAGGCCGGGGCTGGTGAAGATGCTACATCCCTTCCCATGCTCCTTGGTTGAAGGCAAGAAGACAGAAACACGTGCCAGTTTTTGGTCAGTGCAGTTCCTAGCACTCCATATGAAACTGAAATCAAGGGAATGAAAAGCTCAGAAGAGCATTAGTGTATTATAAATATCAGTAACTGAGAATTTCAGGAGATTTTTTTTCTCAAGTTTAAAATAATAATGTAGTCATAATATCTGTGTTATTTCATAATAAGAGGAGGGGCGAGAGGGTTAAACAAGGTATATCCTGAATATTGACTTCAATATTTCAAATATTAAAAAGGGGAAAAAAAAGGTTTTGAGAGAATTTATGCCACTCAGTGCTGTTAGTATGCGTGGTAATGAGGAGAAACAATTCAATATTACTTTTTGCAAAGGGAAGAAGCCAAGGGGACAGAATGGCCACAAGCAAAGCACACTTCGAAACTTACAGGTGTGATTTGTTGCGGAGGGAGTGGCTGTGATTTTACTTCTAACAGCTATGTTTTCATCTACACAAAGTATTTGATGAGCTTTTAAACAAGTATAGAGATGCACTTGATAACCAGATTCCTCCTTGTCAAGGGGCTGATCTCAGCAGAGTTATTAAGAGTAAGGGGGAAGGTATTGTAGAGTATCGTCTCTTCCATCCTCCAGGAGAATCTTGGCCTTGAGATGGTTTCAGTGTGTGTTGAGTATTGGAGGAAACAGCCTGCTCTTGGCTTGGCGAGACAAAATGGCCTTGTGCGAGGTGAAATGGCCAGTGAGCAGGGACTTGCGCGTTTCTTTCAGAATGCAGAGTGACTTCCTGTTTGAGGAGAAACTTAAACATGCTTGGTGAGCTTGAACAATGATAGTTTCCATTATAATTGTGTACGGAGTTCTGCTTAAGCTGTCATTCTGTTAGTGCTTACAGAGCAGTGTCCTTCCTTGTCCAAAAGAGAAGGCCGCACTCATAATGCAAAGCGGAATGCAAGAATTAAGTATTAGTGTTTGAGCTGGTGCAGAGATGCCAGTGTCACATGTTTGAAGTCATAAAACCCATATGAGTTCTCAGGGAACCAGGCTTAAAGCCACACTGAGAAGGCAAAAATTGGTACTTTTTGGGGTTATTGAGCTGAATAGCTTTTTCTGTAGGATTACAGAAAGTGGATCAAAAGAATCCTTCTTTGGAAGAAGGTCATTCTAACATGGTCCTGGTTGCTGGACTGTCCAAAAGCCTCCCCATTTCCAGTGTGCTGTTTTCACAGTACATCAGAGAAACATCAGCTTTGTGTGTTATTTCCATGCTAAGGAACTGAGACAGAGAAGAAACAAGCTGATCTGTCCCATGTGAGCCAGTGGCCAAGCTGAGAAACTGGGTCTGCCCTTAAAGTCTTGTAGCCTGACTACCTTTCTTCCATAAAGCTAAATAATTTTATGTTCAGAGTCTGAAGGCAGCCAATGTTACTGCTTATTACAACTACAGAGGCTTATTTAAAAAACATAATTTAAAGGCAGGATCCTAACTTTTTTTCCCATAGCCTCAATTGACTTTTTTCCTGGCCAAGATAGTTATTAGCTCTGCCAGGAAACACTGAGTATATTTTTATCTCAGAAAATATTAAAATTGGGTCTAAAATTGAGAGATGCTATTGTGTGTATACGCATGCTCATGTTGTATGGGCATGTGTGTTTGTACAGGTGTATGTGTACCTAAACGATGTTGCAGGAAACTGCATGCAGTAGCTAGAGAAACAGAAATATGTTTTTGTGTGTAGCACAATAGAAAATGATTCATTTATCAAGGGAACTGAATGAAGCAAACGAGGAAAACAATTACAATAAAAAAGGCAAAGCAAGGCCTGAGGTGCTAATAAACTCTAGCCCTTCTAAAACATGAAGCAGATTTAGTAAGCCACATGCAAAAGAGTGCCTGCGTCACCAAAGCATGCCAGGCACATCAGGATGGGGAGCCATTTGAATACGTTTCAAGACAGAGTGTTGGGGGGGAAAAAATACTATGAACAGCAAACAAATTCAAAACAACAACCGGATATGTCCTTTAAATGACTCATCTAGCCTCAGCTGATGCTGAAGTACAGTATGTGCAGAGCCAGTAGACTTGTGCTGAGAGGCGTATTTTCCTGCAGCGCTTTCTTTTCCTAGCCATTGCCTGAAAGCTACAGTCAGTGCTTGGAACATCTGTGTTTATTTTGCATGACAAACTTGTTCCTCGGCTTGGGCAAAATACATGCTGATTTGGGACCTGAGGTTTGCAGTTCTTCCGTAGGGTTCTGCTGAAGCACATGTGGCTGGCCATTGCACTGGTATATAATACATATTACATGATTTCATTCATATTTAATGACAAGTATGCTATATTTTTAATCTTTATAGCTTTAATGTGTGCAAGTGGTTTTAATAATTGGTACTGCAGGATGGTTACTTCCCAGAATTACCCTGCAAAATTGCTGTGTTTTCAGCCTTCAGTTGTGCAGGTTGTAAATTATAAAACTTAGGTAGTAATAAACTTGGCACGCTCTCCTTACTCTTTGAAGATGCCAACCTGTAACAATAACAAAAAGATACATGCTGGCAAAAATTCCTCCCTGAAGCTTTCATCATCTTGTCTGCACACCCTGTGTGAAAAAATGAGAGACCAGGAGGATCCAAGAGCCAGGTCTGGCAGAGACGGGCTGGAGCCACCAGCATCGCCGCACAGGCACTGCAAGAATTGGTGTGATGCCGACAATTTGTCAGCGATGGCTGCATATAGAGCAGTCTCTACCACATGGTTGTGCCTCCGTGGCCATTTTATACCCCTGGTATGTGCTTTGTGTGTCTGACTATAAGGAGAAAAATAACTCTGAAATAAAGCAGGAATGGTGGTAAGGAGCAAAAGGGTTTGGGGGTCCTTGAATCTCTGAGCTCCTCTGGGACATTCCTTTCTCCTTCCCACTCAGAGCATGGACACTTCTGGTAGAATAGCAAGAAACAAGGCTGATGTTATCCTAATGTCTCTATTGGTACCTTGAGACTGCATGTCTCTGGGGCTCCTGAAACTCTTCTGGAAATGACCACACAAGTTGGCTTGTGCAGAGGTCCCAGCCTCGGTGTTTTGTTTTGGAGTCTGTGCTCTACAAGGGTATATCTGGAAATATGCGTGTCTCATCCCATTCTGCTCGCTGACTTCTTTGGCGTCTGGGCTTGGGATACTGCTCACATAGCACAAACAAACATTTTAAGTATGGGCCAAACAGCATGTTTTTATTTAAAAACAAACAAACAAACAAACACACCACCAACACCACACACACAAAAAACTGGGCGAGGGTGTTCTGAAGGCTTTCTGTTTTGGCTGGTTTTGTCTTGTTTGGCATTTCCTAATTCTCTTGTTTCTGGGCATATCCCCAGCAGGATAATGCCATTGACTTTGCCTCATCTTTCCCCATTCATGTTCAGTTGCTGAAGCCAGTGTCCTTTCCCTGCCACACTGCTGTCACTCCCCATTTTCCTGTCCAGATTGCTGTGAGCAGCGATCTCACTGGGGCAGCTTTGTGCTCTTGCGTCCTGGGTATTCCTTGTGAAGACGTCAGGGATAAAGATGGAGTGTGACTTTTGATTTGTTATCTTGGTGATTTCGGATGTTTTTAAGTGACAACACTAATCGAGAGTGACCTAAACATTAAAAATACACACGCCTGTAAAAACTGAATCTTTTTGGACTACAGTTTCTATGCCACATAGTAAATCTGCTTGTAGATCTTTGTCATCAAACAATCAGTTCAAAGGCAGGAATTAATAAAAGAAAAAAAAAGTGACAGCTGTTCAGTTTAACAAGGAAAACCTAAGGGGTAACTAAAACACCCCTTTTGGTAGCTGAAGGATGCAGTGCCTATAATGCATCTGTAACAAAACACAAAAGAGTTTTCTGCCATTAAGAGTGTATATCGAGGTTTGGTGTGTGTCAGCAGTGCAATGGAAAATGCTTACTGGATTTCATATACACCTGAGACGTGAAGGTTACTGACTGCTTTAGCAATCAGGCTTTATTAAAATGTGTAATAAGTGAAGAGAATACATTGTCAGTATGATAGTTTGCCAGCATTAAGGCTTGCCCTTCTAAGACTTCATAGCTGCTTCTGGTCTTTAACCATGGTAGTTTGCAGGAAGCGGAATAGGCTGGTGCTTCTGAACTAAGTGGCCTACATAATTAAATTGGGAAGCCTTGGATAGTGTACCTAGCAAACCTTTTGGCCTGTGCAGTAAGGAATAATTCCATATTTCATCAGTTAAAAATTATCAAATAAAATAACTGCATTATTGTACACATTAGGAATCATGTATTGGGGATGGGAAATGTGTCAAGTGCTTAAAGATAAGGCAAATGGCCACAGTGTTTCTGTCCTTAGAAAGCTCTTTCTGTCCATGGGGACCCAGAGGTGCGTTCACAGCAGGCCAGGACACCCGGCAGCTGGCGTTCCCGGGGATCCATCCATCCATCCCTCCCTTTTGCTCTCACACAGGGAGCCAGTCAGCTGCATTTGTCTACTGTTCAGCTGTGGGACCAAAATCCTTCCCTTGGCCAGGGCAGAAACGTGCAGATGTGTTACTGTGTGGTATTGCTTCTTATAATCAATTTAATCAGGACTCTAAGTGCAAGCCTTGTTGCGTTCTCTCCCATTCAGTAGTGTGTCAGGTGCCATGGCTCAGTCTCTCATAAATGGCTCAGACTTGCAGTGTACTTGACCTTAGTGGGTTCAAGTTTTCTACCAAATCCCAGTGAAGTAAATCCAGCCCGTTGCCATACCCTCTCAAAAGGCTTTCAGGTTGAAAAGTGTCCTTGCAGTTGTGTGGTGTTTATATACAAAGCCCTCTTGTGCAGAAAGTCTTGGGCATCCACAGAAATGCTTAAAGGACAATAAACAAACAGTGGCTCTCCCTGGAGACAGCAGCAGGAAAATGGCCTGAGGTTACAATAGCTCCTTTGATTGTGCATATTGCCTTCAGCCTCCCGCTTACGGCAATATTCCACTATCTCTTTTTACCCTTGGGCAATACTTAGCTGTTATAGTCCTCTGAGCTCAATCAATATATGTAAAATATGCTGTTCAGGGTACCTACAGGAGTTTACTGGAATAGCTGATTATTAGCTTTCAGTAAAGCTTTGAGTCTTGGGTTTTGGTGTCAAGGGCAAGGGAGCATTTCCACCAGCGGAACAGATGCAGACTGGAGTACTGAGTTGACATCCTCAGGTAGGGAGAAGCTGAAATTACTTCTCCTGTCACAGACATTTGCTTAGCAAAGTGCCACAGCTCAGGGTGGCAGCTTCCAACCTCTGGGACCCCAGCCCAAATTCTCTTGCTTCACCATCTCAGAAAGCTTCCTCCATGGGGCTGCTCAGGTGAAATGTCACACCCCAGCAGAAGCTCCTGAGATGAGGCAGAGGTGGTTCCACTGCCTCGCTGCTCTCTGGAGAGAGACCAAGGGAACCAAGAGGGACAGCAGATGAGTTTGAGTTTCTTGTTTGCTGCAGACTTTGAATAGTCAAATTGAAGATGGAGAGCAAGTGTGTTTTCTTCTTATTTTCAATATATGATTTGGATTTGTGGAAGGAAAATGAAACCATCCCCATTTTATTTTCTGTGACTGTGATGCTTTATTTCTTCCTCTCTTTTGAAATGGAACTTTTCTGATCCAGAGACTGAGGTTTTCAGTTTAGGACTGTTTCCTTATCGTCTCCTCATTACCGCCTTTACTTAGACTTGGTTAAATAATAGTGTACTACAAAAGCAATCCCAACAAAATTCTTGTTTGTCAGGAAGATCCCACAAACACTTTATTAAAATCATATTTTACATAACCAGAGTTATACCAACCAACTCTTGTTTAAAACACCACCACCATAAAAACCTTTAAATACTAGGACTGAATTTCCTTTTACCGTTATTTTTGTCTGGGATGATACTTTGTGTCATTGACAGTGACATTTTTAAGACTTATATTCAAACAATTAGGTATTCATAACTGTAGCAAGACTTAAAGAGACAATTCATAACAAATAAATTACATGATGATATAAACTTTTTTCCTTCACACGGAAGTACTAAAAACAGATGAGGTTTTCGACAAGAATATATATATCTGTAATTCCCCAGCTAACACTTCCTGTAAATAATTTTCAGTCATACTAATTCTCATGAGCTTTTAGATACCAGCATTAGCTTTTCATCATTTACGACGTGTGCAGTGATTGTCAACTTGAAGTCTCGTTCTACTGTGGCTGTTTGCTGATTGGAGATATATATATATATATAAGGTTTAGAAATGAGAAGAATGTCTTGTTTCAAGTAAATCCTGGCATTGGAAGGAGAGGAAATGAACTGCTTTGAAAGTGGAAAGCTGTAGTGGGTCCCTGTAGCCTCTGAGCCCAGGCAATGTTTTTTTAGCTAGATATAGGTGTTCCAGTTTTAGTAAGACCTGGGTTTCTCCTAAGGGGAAAAAAAGAAAAAAAATATAATGAATTTGCTATTAGAAGTTCTCATAATTCTTAACTGTTGTAAAGTAACTGATTTTTCAGGCAACTGTGCAGTAGAATTTAAAGGGTACCTGTCTACTAGTTTTATCTATTAAGCCTGCTTATGATGCAACTAAAATTAAAGCTTTTGGGGAAGCACCAAGTGCTTCAGCAAATGTTTAACTTAAGTATCAGTGGGGCTTGGGTGTACGTTGAAGTGTTTTGTAGAATGTGAATGTTAATTGCTTGAAAGCCAGGCACTGGTCATAACACGTCCTGTTATTTATTAGTTTTATTAGCATAGTGCCTGGAGGTCCACAGAGATCAGGCACTCTGCAAATACGCAGTGGTGGATGGGTTCGCTTTTTCAAGTGCTTCTGTTTTTAAGAAAACGTGGCGTAAGGGATGGAGAGGTGGTGGCAAAAGAGGGGGGCGTCACTGGAATTGTAAAAATAGAGTTTTCATGTTGCTCGCAATTGCTTAAAACTTCTTGTACTAATTAATACAAGAGGTTTAAGTACAGTTATATTTCTCATACAATTGAAAATTCTTGATCATGAAATGTTAAAGGATTTTACTTAAGTTTAGTTCAACCCGGCACTACTTTATTTTGCAGGACTATTACAGTGTCTCACACACAAGGTGTCTTCTCTATGTTGGATGCTGCAGTACAGCTGTATCTCCAGTGATCCAGCACAGCCATGAAATGACCACCTAGGTGTACAACTGTGAGGCAAAATAGGAGATGAAGGCTCTCAGGTAAGAGATATTCAAATCTTACTGGGGAATTTTGTGCCAGGTGAAAGGGTAATTATTAAAACCCACATTAACCCCGAGTAAAGCACTGCAAACAGATGTAAATATTGTGATTCTAAATTGCATTCTGTGAGATCCACATTTTTCTGATGGCTGGCACATGCGATTCTGTTTTGAGCAGCTTTTGACTGAGGAAATTAAGGTAAGAGAGAGGGAGATTATTTTTAAAAAAAAAAAAGGCAAGGTTTTTTTCTGCCCCATCATGGAGTTTTGCTGTTCTGTTTCCTCTGGAATCCTCTGATTTTAGTTTTACTTTGTGTCTAATACCAGTTACGCAGAACACTAATTCATTGCGAGTACTTGTCTTCGTGTGTGTAGTTTTTGAATGAAGGTGTCCAATTTGTTTTCTATTAACATTTTTGTGGGCAAAAGGTTTCATTCCGATACTTAGTCAAGACCACACAACTTCATAAAGGCCTTAAACATGGTTTAGTAAGTGCTTTTTGTGGAACACACTCACAGGGTGCTCAGATGAGTAGGACGTGCCTATGCTAATGCAGTGCTTAGAGCCCCACTGTGCCACACATTGCGCTCAAGTGGAGAGAACTGCTTACACTGAATGCTTTGAAGGAGTTTTCCTCACTAATTAGTCATCCTATCTGCAACAAATAAGATTATCACCATTTTTAATTGAAATTTAAAAACCTAGTATGATTGTACTGGCGGAGAGAGGGATCAGTAGTCCTCATTTCCAGTGTTCAAGTGTTCACTTCACAATCTGTTCCATGTTTGCAAAATAAGTCTATTAATTCTGATAAAGAACCCTGCCACTGTGGTTTGCCTTGCTCCCTTGAGACAAGTGGCAATGCTCATTTTAACCAGTGCAAAGTACTCCTGGAACTGGGAGCAAGCCTGCTATTTGAAATAGTTGAGCATGTAATGAGGAGTCAGGGAATAAAGGGAGTTTTGCTGGACCTCCCTGGGGCAGTGAGTGGTCTGGTCTGGAGCAGGACACCACCTGTGTATAGCGCATTTTGGTAAACCAATCTCTTAATAATAAAAACCCTGTAGTGGCTCCAAAGGCCTGGAGTCCTTCCCCGTTTTTAGCCTGGAGTGTACTACATTAAACACAATATTGTTTCTCATTTCCACTTAACAAAAGCGTAAAGCATAATTAAAAAGGAATAATTGTATGAGGTGTCAGTCCCTCACAGACAGGGGTTGTATCAACTCATTCACCAAAATCAAGGATGAAGTGAATCTCGCATCAGTATTCACAGAATCATGAAAACACAGAATGTTAAGGATTGGAAGGGACCTCGAAAGATCATCTAGTCCAATCCCCCTGCCAGAGCAGGAACACCTAGGTGAGGTTACACAGGAAGGCGTCCAGGTGGGTTTTGAATGTCTCCAGAGAAGGAGACTCCACAACCTCCCTGGGCAGCCTGTTCCAGTGCTCTGTTACCCTCACTGTGAAGAAATTTCTTTTCATATTTAAGTGGAACCTCCTATATTCCAGTTTGCACCCACTGCCCCTTGTCCTATCATTGATTGTCACCAAGAAGAGCCTGGCTCCATCCTCCTGACACTCACCCTTTACGTATTTATAAACATTAATGAGGTCACCCCTCAGTCTCCTCTTCTCCAAGCTAAAGAGACCCAGCTCCCTCAACCTTTCCACATAAGGGAGATGCTCCACTCCCTTAATTGTCTTTGTGGCTCTGCGCTGGACTCTCTCCAGCAGTTCCCTGTCCTTCTTGAACTGAGGGGCCCAGAACTGGACACAATATTCCAGATGTGGTCTCACCAGGGCAGAGTAGAGGGGAAGCAGAACCTCTCTCAACCTGCTAACCGCATCCCTTCTAATCCACCCCAGGATGCCATTGGCCTTCTTGGCCACAAGGGCACAGTGCTGGCTCATGGTCATCCTGCTGTCCACCAGGGCCCCCAGGTCCCTTTCCCCTATACTGCTATGTAACAGGTCACTCCCCAACTTATACTGGTACCTGGAGTTGTTCCTGCCCAGATGCAAGAGTCTACACTTGTCCTTGTTATATTTCATTAATTTTTTCCCCGCCCAACTCTCCAGCCTGTCCAGGTCTCGCTGGATGGCAGCACAGCCTTCTGGCGTGTCAGCCACTCCTCCCAGCTTGGTGTCATCAGCAAACTTGCTGACAGCGCACTCTATTCCCTCATCCAAGTCATTGATGAGTATATTGAATAGTGCTGGTCCCAGTACCGACCCTTGAGGCACTCCACTAGATACAGGCCTCCAACTAGACTCTGCCCCATTGACCATGACTCTCTGGCTTCTTTCCTTCAGCCAGTTCGCGGTCCACCTCACTACCCGATCATCCAGTCCACACTTCCTCAGTTTAGCTGTGAGGATGCTGTGGGAGATGGTTTCAAATGCTTTACTGAAACCAAGATAGACCACAAAGGACAGCACAAAGCATTGTCCTTACAAAACATTTCTCCTCTGATAGAGAGGAAATGAGTTAGTAGTCCCCAGTGAACAAAAATGTAATAAAGCATTATTTTAGCAGAAAGGAAGTCACTAGTCTTGCCACCACCTCTTTGACAGCTCTTTTCGTAATCGCCATTGCTTTATCAAGAAAGGTGAAGTTGTATTTTTTTATTGATATTTAAGAATAAATTCTTACAACATCATATCTATAAAAGGTTCATCACAGAGCAAATACCACTCTAACCTTTTAAGCTTCTACAGTAAAAACTGTCGTCTTTATTTATATAAGTTTGGGAAAGATACAAATGTAATCATAACCCCCAAGGCAAAATTTTATGGCAGTTTTCAGAACTCTTCTCTATAAAAACTACTCAAACCTACAAACATAAAAGTTTCCAATAAAATTTGTTTTAGATCCTAGTCATAAAACATGAATTTCCTTCCCCAGTTCAGGAGCTACAGGTGTCCGATTGCCAGAGCTGTTTGCTGCAAGCCCCAGCTGGCAGCGTTGGCTTCCTCCATCGGCTGGCGGTTGCCTCGGGCCGGGCTGCGGTGGGTTTGGGGGCTCCTTGGCAAATCCTTGCCAGCAGCACCCAGCCTGCAGCAGGGCTGCTGGCAGCAAGGCCGTTCGGCTGTGCCAAAGAGCAGGGTGCAAGGAAAAACAGTCATGTTATCAGTTTGGGGGTGTTGGCCTTTTATGGCACAGATGAATTGGGGAATCAGATGCTGACAAGCTCTCCTTGGCTAGGGCAGAAATACTAGGCTTTTATTTTCTTAAAGAGTAAGAGTGCTCTTGGATGTGATATATGTATCTGAGGATGTCTGTCATCCCCGTGTTTGTGTAAAGTGCACTTCTCGTTATTTTTTCACTTGCTTCAAATCTTTTCTCTAGCAATGGGAAGAGAAGCATTTCAGGAGAGATGTGATAATTCTTTATTTTCCCTATGGGCAAGCAAGCAATATCAAGCTTACTTCCACAAATGTATTTAGCCTATGCTTCAAACTGAATATCCTGGGCTACATGTATTTGCTAGCATCAGGTGTGAGAATAGGCAGATGTTGTACTTCAGAGCTTTAAAATAGGTTATCTGAACACACTTCCATTAACACTTTTCACTAACGTAGCATTAATTTGCCATTTGCAACTGCTAGTGAGTGCACAGTAGACTCAGTTAAACTGTGGCTGGAGCGATCATCTGCCTTTCCCCAAAGTTTTGTCTCGTCTTTCTCACCCACCCAATGTTTTGATGTGATGAAGAAAAAAAATTGGGTATGAAAAAGTGGTTTCTAGATGAAGTAGCATATTTTAGGTGTGCAATAATCTAAAACAAGTGTTTCCTCTGTCTGTTCACTTTGCAATTTAAAGCATTGGTGATTTGCACTCACTTGAAAGTCTGGTGGCACTTTTGGTTTTACTTCAGTGAAATACAAATGCATGTGTTAGATGTTACTCTAAATTAATTAAAGATTCTTTACTGTATAAGCTTCTTGGGTGCATGTTAACTGTTAGCAGCAGGTAAAAGATCCTTTATTTACATTTCAGTTGAGAAAATAAATATATACACACTTGAAGTTGTGCTGTGTTGGAGGGAGGCAGGCTGGCTGTGTTCTTGATATGATGTGCAAGAATAAATCTCTGCAGATTGGGGCTTTAGTGGATTCCTGGCATCTAAAGGCTCATGCTTTATCAGCCTAGATTAATTTGCTTTTACTATCCAGGGTAGATTTAACCCTGATAACTCACTACGGCTGGTATCTGATGAAAGACCTGAGCCTTTTCTTTCTGACTGCAATTAGAAAAGTATACATAGGAAAACAACCTGCTGCTTGTAGAATGAAAGCAGAGGCAATCCTTAGATTGTTTTTTGTGAAATAAAACAAAAGACATGCCTCAAAGCCTTCCTGAATGTTCCTTGTAAGTAATACTCAGTTTAAAACTGTGCTTTTATGGAAGTGGTTTTTTCTAACGTGATAGTACTAGCGCATTGTTTCTTAAAGCAGATTCCTCCAGTGACTGCAGGGGGCTGGAAGTGGCCCAGAATGCCTTCAGCTGGTGGCCTGCACCTCGCTTGTGCAGGACTTAACTTTGTTTCTCATTCCCAAGCACCCGCCACGTGCTCTGGCTACTCCGAGCTGTGAAAAACAGGGCGCTTGACCTCGGCTCAGCTCATGGACTTTGTGAAGATGGTGGAGGAAGGCTTGTGTTTTCCAGTCTGCCTAGCATGGCAAGTCCACAGCTCACATCTGTTGAAAAGCATTCCTGTGTACAGCTACTTTCTGAGGGCCTTTTCCTCTTAATTTAATATATCCTTTTCCTGAAATGTTCTTACGGGAGCTGAGGAGCAGGCCCAGGGCATCTCCTTGCTCTGCCTGCTGTTGGACCTGCCCTGGAGAAGGGCAGGGGACAACCAGGGAAACCGGGCCGACCAATAGTTGGAAAATACGCGTATAATAGGAGATACAATTCATGACACTTTTTTCTGTTTATCTTAAAACAGACTTTAATTACAATTCTGCCTTCCCATTTGTGTCTTATGTAAGAAATTGGCTCTCAGAGTATTAACAAGCCAGCTGTTAGCACTTTAATATTTCCCTGTCTTACGCTCCATTAGAGAGGGCTGCATACGTAGTATCTGCTAGGTTTGTTAATTATTATTTAACTCTGCTTTATGAGTATTGTCCGATGAGGGAACTTCTCCCAAGTGCTGATTGTTAGTTATTATTTGTTAGGGCTACTTCGTCTTTTCTGTGTCCCAGTTAAAAAGCTACATTTAAGAGCAAATTTTGGGTGTGTTTATGAAAAAAAATAGTGAAAGGAGTGTCTCCAAAAATGTTTAAAGGAGTGAGGTGCCTAAATGCCATGTAAAGAAGGTTGCTATCGAGATAGCCTGATGTGTTTCTTCTCTTCAGAGGCACACTGGTGTGTTTGTGAGACTGGAAACATCAGAAGGATCACTTCTGTATTTTGGTGAGGCTCTTGCTCTGGTTGAAATGGTTTTACAGGTCAGGTCCCTGATTTGAAGATGGTGCTTTTTTCTTGGTTAGAAGACTGACAAAATAACATCCTGGACACAGAGGCAAAACTGTGTGCCAGCCAAGAGGTCTTTCTTGCCTTCCTTCTTCCCAACAGCACTGAAGGAGGCTGAAGTACAGGAATATCCCCAAAGTCCTAAATGGCCTTCAACAGACATGTCCTAATGAAGCTAAGTTAGAAATCTTTAATAAATTAATGAGAATGTTCCTTTCAGTGGCAGTCATCCATACAGTCTCTCTTATGGCATCTTTTAATTATTGTTACTAATGATAGAGCTTTTGGGTCACTGCTTTCAGAAAGAAGCAAACCAGAAAACTTCTTTCTTCTAGGCGTGAGCATTCTTCGACTTCTGCAGTACACATGCTCCAAAGGTGAAATAAAAGGAGAAAAAATGGTGTGTTTGGCAGGTGTAGTTTGGCTAATGTGGTGCTGCTGTTGACTTTATGTGTTTTGTTGATAAATGGAGCAGTTTCATTGTCTGTGCCTTTGTATCCTTTCACCAGCTTTAAATGCATTTTCTTTCAGTTTTGGCAGAGGATCAGAGGGTGGCTCTCAGCTTCTGATCTAAATAAAATAATAATGATTTTAGATGGTACTGTTTGCATTATCCATTGCTCTTGGCAAAAAAATGCTGGTCTTATAACACGGCTATTAATATTTTGATAGAGTAATGAAGCCACCTGGATTCAGAGCAGAGACAGGCTTCTTGATGAGGTGATCTGTTAGTTTACAGACCTGTATGAGGAAAACCCAGAAATGGCAAGCAAACTCACCACAGTGTTCCCAGACTCAGAGGTGGAAGCATAATACAATTGTTATCGTCTTCTGCTTTCTGTTCAGCTTCTTCTCACAACAGAGAGTTGCGAATTCTCAACCCCAGATGCTCCTTGGCAGAAACAGAGCTTAATTGGTTTGGTCTTACGTTACGAAAGGGTCTTTCTAGCAGATTTTGAGGTAGGTAACTCCCTTAAGCATTAATCCTTACAAGATTATTAAAAGGAAGGCAGAGTATTTTCATAGTCTCTTCTCTAATTTTACTGAGTGGCAGTTTCCGCATGAGGCTTTTCTCAAGCTATTGATTGCCTGAAGTATCTGTATCTCTGGCTTACATGGTGCTGTCAGGCACCTATTGTGAAGGCTTGACAGTATCATCAATATTAGTATTAGAGCTACTTTTCCAGCTTATGAGGACAGGATGTGTGTGATTGATACAGAGGCATGTGAAAAATTGTGCAAGGTTACTGCAGGTTTTTTTCTGGGCTCTCACAGAAGCCCTTTTTGCTTCCCTGACTTCTCAGTGCAGAGAAATGAATTCGTCAGCGTTACTGCAAGGGCAGTTGGCAAGATGAGGAAGCAATACACCACGCTGGCACTGCCTGCCTGACAGATAAGTCTTGGTCCAAAGGACGCGTTCAGACAGCGCTTCCACAGGCTGAGGGCTCTGAGGCTGTTGCTTGAGCTTTTGCCCTCTGGAGACAACCAGTGGGCAACACATCCTCCCACGGATCTGCAGATCTATGGCACAGACTTGTCATCTCTGGAGAGAGAAAGGAAGGGAGAAACACACTGATAAGGCTGTGTATCTGACTGAGCGGACTACGTGAACTAGTGTGTGTACAGGTGCGATACCTCAAATGCAGATTTGTGGTGGTTGATACCACATCAAGACACGGAGGGGCAGGTCACCTGTTTAAAGGCATATCTGTGTGGATAGACATAGTGTCCACGTGTGTGAAACAGAGTAGTATGACAAATCATAGCACGCACACACAGGGTACTGCAAAAATCAGATTGTGTCTTGACTGCTTTCTGATTTCCAGTTTCATTTTCCTTTGCTGCTATTTCTTCTGCCTGTAGAATCAGAAAATGGTCCTTCCTTCAGATGTCTCCAGAGTGGTACTTGGAATATGCTTGCCACTGGATGAACTCATGCAGCTCATACAGATATTCATACCCCCCCAAAATCACTTGTATCGTTGCAGTGGTGCTGCTCTTGCCACTCTCAGCACCATGGGCCGGATGAGGCCCTGCAGACCGTCCAGCCCCCCTATGCAGCAGTGTGGGATTGTGTTGCAGCAGGAATGGGGTTAGCAACCATATTGCGACTCCCAAAGTCTCTATGGCTTCCTCATTGCTCCAGCAGGGAAATAATCTGCACCAGACTTGTTTTCTGGCACAGACTGCTTTCCCTCTATGCCAGCTCCAGCATGTAGGCTGGCACATTGCAGAATTGAGGGGGAGCGGGGCATGGGGGAAGGAGTGGAAACAGAGGCCTGGCTCCGGCCTCCCCGTTCTGACCTGCCCCATCCCCTGGCTGTCCCTGGCTTGATGGGAATCTCTCTTTGTGGTGAGGCAAATCAGCTGTTGGCATCACTTGGCAGCACGAGTCCCAGGGAAGGGAGGGGACCTTAAGGCTGTCCCTCGCCTCAGAGAAGCCTCAGTGCTCGGAAGCAGGTGGCACTTGGGACAGGAGGGCAGCACACTTAAAATTCAGGGCAGCCTTGCTGCCACCTTTTCCTCCACCCTGGTTTGCCACACCAGGCTCTGCGAAGGTCACAGGGAGGGAAATGCCCTGATGCTGTGCAACTCCTTGACTTTCTGAACTGCAGCTTGTAACATTTAGAAAATACATTTACAGCTGCTCTCCCAAATCCGAAGAAATGCTAGACGCCCAAAAGCCAAGGCAGAGCCTCCCACATCTCCCTGGGCGCAGGCAATGTCTCTCCCTGCTTGTTATACCTCGTGTGAATAGTCCTTCCAATGCACAGAATGTATCTGCTATTACTGCAAAAAGAGTGCATGGAATAAATAAGTGCTGGCTGAGCTTGGCAAAAACACCCACCCCAAAAAGCAGATGCTCTTCTTTCCCCTTTGCCTTTACTATTTACTTTGCCATAGCACCTCAACAAAACATGGAGCACAAGACATGCCCTTTTGGTTTTGGTTGCTTGATTTACATGTGTTCTTTTCTTACTGCTACTGCTTATTGATGCAGAATCCACCCATTCCAAGTTTAAAGCTAAAATATTTTCATTCCACCTAAGGTAGTTCATATTAGAAGTGAGAAGCCGCTTCCACTCAACTGTTCTTGAAATTCCACCCCAAAAGCATCTCCATTTGGGAAGAGCCAGTTTTTACATAGGTTAGATTTCAGCTGCTTTTTTCACAAGCTTGGGTATCCAATATAGTGAGTGGAGATGTAACAAAAATGTATGTAAATACCAGAGTGAGCACTGCCATGTTGAGCCTTAGAACTTGACATGTAAGTTAATTTTTGCATTCATTTTGCTTTAAAGTAAAGGTTGGCTTCATGCTGTTCCATATGTGAAACAAGAACTTGCCTTGAGCTGCTTTTTTAGTAGCTCTTTAAAATGAAAATTCTTGCAGAGGTGAAGCTGGAAGGCAAGATAGGCATGTAATAATGAGACTGAAGTACATGTCCTGTAGCAGGACATTGTGCTTGTTGAAAATGACCTTTTTCAAAAATATTTTCATCAGGTTTTTTTATGCTTCTATTCTTTCAAAATCTGCTCCAATTCACACATGGCACACGATAGTCAATAGCTGACAGGACAGCATTAACATGTGAAGTCCCCCTGGGGATAATGTCACATTACCACCACCAGAAGTAAGCTATCTGCCCACAAGAGAGATGGTAGCATTATGCCTTATCTTTCTGATTAACAGTGGGACCTTCTACCTGGAGATTAAAGAACAAAAGCCTGGCAAGACAGTTAATTATAGCTTAAGCCTCACAAGCATGGTTAATGAATTTTAACGTGCCTCAATTAATAACTAATTGAGTTTTGCACCTCAGCTGTGAATGGAAGTGTAGGGGTGTCCAGGAAAAAAAAAATGGGTCTAAAGATGAGCTATTTTAATTGAAATACTGTAGGATCATTCTACAGGGGAAATGGTGCCTTGGTGTTATTTTATGTTTTTAATGAAAAGGGTAAATCAGATGAAAGATGTTGGGTACAAATGGTAGCATTGTAGTACCAACAATACATGGCATATTTTGTCACCTGGTGTATGTAGGTCAGAGAGTCCTCAATTCAGACGCATATGTAAGACTTGTGACTTAGTTCTGTCCTGTAAGCAGCTGTCTCGCAATCATCTCCCATATTGACATTGTCCACACACATCAGCGGCACTGGGTGCACTTGTCTAAGCTGGTGGAGACAGCACCCCATGGATGTCAGAGGTGTCCTTGTTTGGGGCTTACACCTGGATGTGGAGCCGCATTCATGCACATCTGGCAGCATCCCAGAGTGAGGGCAGTGATGGTGGCTGATTCTGAGCTTCCTTGAGCCAATTTTTCTCTGAGGTCCAGTCAGTTTAAACAGGTGCCAGGAAACCTTCTGATGAATCTGGCCCGATGGGAGCGTTACTTAAAAACTAATGGGAGGTGATGGCCCAGCAGTATGCTAGAGAATGTGTTAAAGCTTTAACTTTTCATTTAGGGTTTTTGACAAGACACTGCAGATTATAAATAATGGATGAATTCTCAAAGTATGTCTGCACTTCCTGGCTAACTTCCCACATGGGTGAACTGTGAGTTTTCTCCTTAATTATCTGTAGGAGAACCTTTGCATATTGCTCTTTAAGCATATAATTATCCTTGATCATTTGGGATGAATTATACGTCCTTACTACTGTATGGATTTGGTCCTAATGTAGGACATACAGTCAAGCAGATTAAAAAGATGTGAAGGACATAGAAGCACCAGGAGGAGTTTCAGCTGCCTTCTTTTAGGGGTGGGGTTTTGTTCAGATGAATTTAAAAGCTGCTGTGGATCAGATCCTGCAAGCACTTAGTAGTGTGAGCTGCTCCTAAGAAGCAGGATACTCCTGTAATTTTTTTACGTAATAGAGCCCTAAATGTATCATAGTTGCTTTAAGTACAGGTAGGTCTAATAAGGAGAGCCTCTGTCCTCTTATGATGTTGAGTGATTATAAGTAAGCAGCATCTGTGGGGCTGGGACTTATTCTCTGCAATCTCCTGTATCTCTAAGTGACCGTGTAGTTTCTGTGGCTTCCTTTAAGTTTTCTTTGCAGAAAACAGACAGTCTGTTCCCACTTCCTTTCAGTACCAGCATTTCTTATCATACCGAAAATAAATTATGACTCTGTAATGTTATTAATAGAAATGAATTTGTGGTCAGAAAAAGGGCAGTGGTAAAGATAGTAAAGGTTAAATTGTGTTTGTAGTAGCTAAAAAGAGTGATATATCTTAGAGAGTACCAAAACACAGGAATACTCTGCATCTGAAACAGTAGAAAATTGTCATCTTTTGAATTTGATGCTCTGAGTGTGAAGGAAGAAAAGAAAATATATATGTTGTTCTCCTTTTCCAGTACCATTTCTAAAGAATATTTATCAGCAACTTCAGCCACAAGGTAGGAAAACACACATTGCCAAAGTACAGCTTTAGTTTGTTTTGTTTTACTGTTTTGTTGTTGTTGTTGTATTTGAACACCCTCAGGTAGAACATTGCAGTAATAAGAAAAAGAAAAGAAATCATTAATTTCTTAAATGCAGCATTATCACGCACTGATCCTCCAACAACAGCTATTTACACAGGGCTTCTCATCATGCCCTTCACAACTGCTGTACAATAAATAATAAAAGATTAAAACCTTAAACCTGGAAAACTTAGGAAAAAAATATTAGAAAATTTTATTTCAGATTATAAAAATCCTTGAATGATTTACTTTAAGGGACAATTTCATTGCTGCCATGTGCAGGAACTAATGACTGTACAGGGCTCCGGATTGGTGAGAACGTTGCTTGGGAAACATAGTCATAGGTAGGTGATAAAGTCATCCTTTCTCCATGACTGCCTCACTGTCACCAGGATAGCTTTTACCATTTGTTACAAGAAAATGATAGTCCATGTACATATTTATATCTCGATGGCAATAACATTTGCAATAACATTCGCTGAGAGATCCATGTTGTTTTAAGGAACCCGGCTTGCTTCCCAGTGCTGGCGACCCTCATCCTGGATATGAGTGGGTTTAAAATAGAGTTTCTAATGATGGAGACAGCTTCCCCAGTCTTGATGTTTGCAGTGAAAAATATTCTTTGTCATGAAGTGTGTTGCTTAAACTGGAAAAAGCAACAAGCCTTGTCCCCTCTCAGGTGTCACACTAGCAATCCACCTAATTAGGATATAGGATCTTTCAGAGCCTTACGTAACATGTGTCTCCTCCAATTTCCAAGAGGAGGATTGCTGAAATATATGACTGGTCAGTTACAGCTGTAATGTAGAAATGTTTTTAAGAGTAAGTGTAGGTTTGGTTTTGTGTTTTGTTGTTTGTTATTTGGGGGGGGGGGGGGGTGTTTTGTTTTGGGGGAGGGGTTTAACTCTGTGAAATTAGCACATTTGTGTTCAGCCTATTGTTAGGCAAAGCTGTCAAATGGAGTAGCAGTTGGTGATGCCAAAGCCAAGAAAAAATACAACTAAAAGTGAAAGACACTGTATGATACAGAAAGTAAATGCCTGTGCTTTTGGGTCATGAGGAAGATGGTTGTGCTTATGTCCTTATTTGATGGAGATGCCCTGTAGTTTTAATAAATCACACTTGTAATAGTTCTATTGCCTTCCTGTTCTCAGCTGTGTCTGTTCACTGTACAGTGAGGCACTGGCTAATATTGCTGAAGAGCACTAAGGGAGAGTTGTGCTATGTGTGACTGTAACTCCCCTTCTTTGTGGTGGTTTGAACTAACAGCTCATAATAGCATTTCACTTGTTTGGTTGTTTCCATCGCTGCAGACATGCTTTTTGTGTTGATAAACACAAAGCTTGGGGAAATTTTCTCCATGCTTCCCAAACCTCTTCCTTGTCAGTGTTTTGCTGTGTTCATTCACTCTAGCAGGTATTAATTCTTCTTATTCTTCGCTCAAGATTGAGTATTCTCTGCCTTGATTTCTAGCATCTGCCATGTTTTAGCCTAGGTACTTCAATGATGTAAGCCTGTCTGTGTCTGACGAATAGTTAGTTATTTGTTATTTACTTTTCTGACCTTATTATAGGCTGCAATTCTGGATATCTTGCTTCTTACCCTTTCCTCTGGGTCTTTCCTTGGCAGTCAGAAGACTACTAAAACCTTTCAGGTGCTTTACTGCTGTCTTCTGTGCAGCGCAGGACAAGTCTATATAAAGTTTCAGTTCTTTTTCTTAAGAATCTTTTTATCTAGTAGCTGAACTTTGCATTTTTTCTCTACCAAATACAAAGGAATTACCTAGCAGTGGGCAGAGATTTCAGCTTCACAGAAATTGCTGGCTTTCATTCTGTGTTGAAATAATTGTGGATGTTAAAAATTGATGCCACCTTATTCCAGTCCTGTCCGCAGAGCACTGGCACATCCTCGTGAGCGGAGAGGGCTGGTCACACACCCCCTGGGCTTTTTTCATTTCCCCAGTGAGAGCAGGGCAAGGCAATATGTCATTCAATGATGTAACTTGGAGATCACTCTGCTGGATTCTAGATTTATTCACTGAGGAACCCTGCGGCTGTTTTTTGTCACACATAGGTAATGGTTTTTCCACCTTTGGAACATACATAGAAGAGTTTTTATGAGAGGTATGTCAAAAACATGAAAAAATATCTTACTGTTAGGATAGAGCCAAATGCAATCCATACGAAGCTGGATATAGAGATAAAAACTTCTATTAGACCAGATGAGGTGACTGAAAAAATGCTAGAAGTGTAAACTTGTGAGCCCATAAACAGACACCTTACCCCAAAGCTTATGAAACAGATGACAATTAATGGATGGATGTATATTTCATCAGTACACATATTGTATTTATATTGAATTCCACATTAAAAAGTGGAATTATATGTATTTTTATTATTTTCATTAAGATTTTTTAAGACTAATAGAGGTTTACTGATGACCTTCAAATTACTCCTCAGATTGCTAATGCCTAAGTGTCTTGGAATAATATTTATAAATGAAAGCATAGCTTGTTTATGACTTTTATTTATATACAGAGTTGGTCATTAAAAGACTGTAAGCACCATCACTCTTTAATTGGCAGTTGCAGTCTTTAGGGGAAGAAAAGTTCACCTATTGCTCCCATCACGAAAACATTGAGATGAAGGAAAATACCACTTTTGGTTAAGGTGCTGGAGGATTTTTTTTTCTTACTCTGAAAATCTGAAAAGTTTAAAAAGGGGGGAAAAAACCCAACAAGCTGTAATTGTGACTGATCTAAATGTGACACTACTGCACAATATCCACACACACCTTGCCTTGGCCTCCTTCCTACAGCATGCAGAAAAAGCAAAAGACAGATTCTGAAAAAGCCCAGAACTGCCGGGAGAATAAGTGGAGGGCCCGTAAGAAACCCCTTGTATGCTGTTACTGACTCGTAGTTGAAAACATCAGGCTGAAAAGAGATTATGAACTTGATACTACTTTAATAAGCAAGTTCCTTTGTACAGGGTACACTGACAACACATTGAATTCTCAGAAGAAAACAATGGTGGCTCACAAGCTGTGGTGCAGTCCAGCTCTTTACCTCTCCCTCACCATCTGAAATGCATCCAGCATGGGGAACATTTTTGGCACCTGCCTTTCTCTCAACTCAGAAGGGGCAGCGAGCATTGCCTGCCAAGTCCGTGGACCTTCAGGAGCTGACAGCCTGAACCCCACAGATCACTGGTCATGCATGCGCAATGCCTGGGCCTTCGTCTGCCCTCCTGCCAACTCCATCTCCTGCAGCCCAGGCATCTTGGCCTGCTCCAACATTACATTGTCAGCATCTCCCACCGTTTCGCATGGCTTCCTCCTTGAAGGGGACTTGCAGCCATAGGAGAGCCATCAATGTTACAGTCCTGATATATTTATCATTCATGGGTGGTAACAGGACAGTTGGTGCTACAACAGCACCAGTCTGCTATAGCATGCTCTCTAGAAGACATACGGAGCAAGTATGAACGTAGTTTTTGTGGTGCCCAGACTTGGTCTCCTGCATGTATGTGTCCTGAGCCCCAAAGCTGCAAGCATTTGCATTAATTGGAGTGTGAAATACCACTTGAAAAACCTGTGATTCTCTGCAGGACTCTGGCTTCTGCTCATCACACCTCAGATACAACTGATGGTACCGTGAGTAGCGCTTGTGCCTTTGCAGATATGTGAGTGATGTGCACAGGCCAGCAGAGCTCAGCTGTTGCACAGAGGGAGCTGATCTGTGTGGTGCAGCTTCAGTGGCCTCATCACAGACACTGCTCGAGCCCCCGCTGCTCATCACCTGTAGCCTGAGACTGCAGCCCTAATGAAGTTAATTCCCCCTGCTTTCAGGGCATGTTCAGCGATAGGGAAAAAACGGATGTTAAGCACATACAGATTTTGGGGCAAGACACAAGGCTGAAGACATCTTAGAATAGCGATGGTCTGGCATGGCTACCTTAAGAAATGCTTCTTCCTGTCCTGGTTATACCCTCTTGTTGAGCAGCAACCCAAATAGGGCAGGATTGCTAAACAAGAAGGCTCTTGACCTCAGTTTAAAACCAAGTCTTACTATCTTCAAAGGATGGGGCACAATTTTTATTGTCCAGTCACTTTTTCATATATTTCTTTATCTTTACATTACCATTGACTGCAAAGAAATGAGCATCATCATTCATGAGCACAAAGCTGGGTTTTGCAGGATGCCAAGCACTGTGATTTGGGAGTATGATAGAAAAGAGGTCAATGTTGATTTTCTGGCTGAAGATTTTGTGTTTGGTTTTGTGTGTGTGGTTTTGTTTGTTTGGTTTGGTTTTTAATCTTACAGTGAGTCTCCAACTATTCCTGAACTTAAAGTAGAGAAGAATCAAATATTTAGGTAACTCCATTGTTATCTTCTTCCCCCACCTTTAACGTACCTTTTTTGTACTGTTACACACATCTTGTAATATGTGTGAGCTTGTAAGCAGCATAGTGTAAAAGCAAGCTTGACAATGCAATGTTCCACTTCAGTGTCTAATAGCTAAAGGTAATGTCTTTGAAACAGCACATTGTTGTGAATCTTCCCAGAGAATAAAAGAGGCACTTTCCTCACCCCTTCCCTGATGGCCCTCTCCCATGCCGCAAAGTTTTCTTTTGTAGAGTGTTTCTACTCTTGTCTTTGAGGAAGAGAGTGTCATTCTTAAGTGATTGTAGAGCAACTAGTGTGTGAAACTGGGTTGCTTGGTCAATAATAGATTAGAGAGAAATGTAATGATGAGAGATCTCATTGTAAAAACACAGCTAAAGTGTGTATCAGTATTTGCTGGCCCTGAGTTGCAAAGAGTCACAGTTGCACCTGCATCAAAACACAAGAGAAAATCAGTGGCACAGAGTGTGATGTGAAAAGTTGCTGAGCTTGCTTGGGTCGGCTTTTCTCCGTGGTTATTTTCTTAGTGCACTTGTGTCATCTACACTTGGCAAGACAGCCTTGCACCAGAGGTGTTTGCAGCTGGTGCTGCTGCTCTTCTCGGACATTGAGGCCTGATTTTCAGTGAGCATGCGCTATCAAAAATGGGGTCTAGGTAGAACAGGTGAGCAGAAATGGGACTTGATGCCACAGCTCCCCCAAAGGTACTGTGTTAGAAAACAGAGTTGAAGTTCACCTTACAACGGTAAAACATTGGCCGTGAGCCAAGAACAAACAATATTTTTAACACTGGGGTAATGCCATCCCCTGGTGAACTCTGCTATAACAGTATTTTAAATATATATTTTCTTGACAATGCACAGGAATGGAAATGAAGATGAGTTTATTCAAGGAAAAAAAAATACTCGTTCGCACCATTCAAAACAGCTTCTTATCACCCAAAATAAAAGGAAACAAACTTGATTAAAAATAAACCAGCCAGGAGCATATCCGTTGCTATATTGCTCTCATAAAAGCTGCATCTCGCTGCTCTCTGTATCGTGCGCAGCAGTGTTATGAAATCTGTTTGAAATTAATATTTTCAGTTGGGAAAATGTACAAGGCAGACATGGAGGAAGACACATGGTGTATGGACGAGAAGAGAAAGGAATGGGCTTTGCTTAGTAGAGGCTTTTTCCAGCACAGTGCTTAATTGTAATGCAACAAATTGCATTAAGTTTTTAAATAGTTATGCTTAGGTTGAAAATTACTTGAGGAAAGCTTTGTGTTTCTGTTGTTCTTAATGAATCCCCTGGTTTCAGTGCTGACTTAATTTATGAGTGTTGTTTGTTTATCATTTGGAAGTTTGATTTTGGTGAATATATAAGACTAGCATTCAGTATTTTCTATAAGCAAATCCACATATCTACATTTTCCCAGTGACCAAACATGCAAAATCTTTTAATATGGCCAAACTGCAAGTTAGGTTCAGAGTCAAACCAATACACAGCGTATTTTTGCCCACGTGTTTCTTCTGCTTCACTTTGTACCTCTCAAGCATTTCAAGAGAGGACCTCTGTCAAATCAAATGATTTCTTATGGGCCACCAATCATCTTTACCTGACAGCTTCTATTCAAAACCACCATCCAGCTGCTGTGGTCCCCAGAGCCACTCCAAACCACTTACCTTTCCATTACCTGCAAAACTGTCAGATGAATGCCCTGTAGTCTCCTCAACGTAGGAGGATTTATAGACTTCAGTTATTTTCTTAAAGCCTTGTATCCTTTCACTTGCATTGGTAAGTTTGCCTTGTAGTTTCTCGTTGCAGTAAACTGTGGCACATAGCTGCTTTTTGTACAGCATTGGCACGTGTAATCAGTTAGTTGGCGTTTACACTTGTAGAGCAGTTTCAGATCCATGTAATTTCTTTACCTGACCACAGGCTTAAGCTGATCTGAAGTAGTAGCCACTGTATTATTTAGTCAGTGCAATATAATACTATATATATAATTTTGATTTGTACTTTCACCAGATGATGATAAATCAATTTGAAAATAAGCAGGAGAACAGTATTTCACTAACTCACCACCTACTGCATTTGGCTTTTTTTTCTGAGAACTGAGCACATGGCACACAATCGTTGTCTTTGCGGTAAGCCTCCAGCACTTCACCTAAGCATCAGTTGTATTCGCTTAACCATTTCCTATTGTTAATACATTTTGAGCATCCTAGACCCTGAAAAGGAAATTTTGTGTCCTTCAATAAATAACCTGGAGCTATAGAGACCAAGAGGTCAAAAATTCTGTCCTGACATGACTTGCATTAAGGGCTGGGGCCACCTTTTCAAGGTGTAGTCTGCACAAATCTAGAAACACAGGCTGTGGGAAGGGCAGGCAGGCAGGGAGAGGAGTAGCTGAAGTGGGAATTGAACCGTAAACTTGCAACTGGGATAAGGGCTTGAAGAAAGAATTGTATGACACAGATCTCTGGTGCAATGCAGTGATCCTGGCACAGTTACCTCTCTACAGAATTAATGGAGCCAAATCCTGAGCTTCCCTCACAATTCTTCATTTTGGTCACAAGCTTGCAGAAGTGGGTATGAGTATCAGTGGCTGAAACATGTGATTCAGACGAAGTAGTGCTGATATAAACTCATTTTAATCTATTCCACTGCACTGGTAGAGAAACTCTTGTGGACACTTATTTTAAACCTGTCTTGCACTGATTTAACTTAATCTGATCCCTTGGTGATTTAAGCTGTATTTGACATACACTGGAATGAAATTGATTTCCATTCACCCACATAGAAGTTTCCAGCAATTGAACTTGCTCAATTTTGAAAGTGATTTTAGGGTATGAGATCTCAAAGTAAGCCGGGGGAGATGGGGAAGAGGAGAGACCTGTGGTGCCTGAGGAGTCCTGAGGTGACAGCCCGTGAAGTGGGATGTTGTAGGATACCTGGGCACCCAATCCGGCATAGCTGACAGGTACTGAGTCATAGCCTAGTCTGCTTGGGAGTAACTTATTGCTGTTTCGGCAGCCTCAGATAACCCAATGCACTCTCTGTAGGAAGATAAACCATAGTCAAACACAGCAAATGGGGATATTCTGCCTAAAGCATTTTAGATTCTTCTCTGTTATTATTCTAATACTGAGTAGAGGTTTACGATGTACTTCAAGATGATGATTGAATGTATCGATGCTTCAGGACCTAATTGTGTAAGCAGAATTAAAAATGGTGTTTTTAAGAGAAATACCAACTCTGCATCAGTTGCCACAGTTATCAGGGAATCTTCAAAGCCTACAGCAAAGCTGAGTTTATTTTATTTATTTTGATATCTAAATGTACTTAGGGAAAGAAATTGGTTAGATAAAATCTTTATAAAAGGGAACCTGGAGAAAAGACTTGCAAGTTCCCCACCTGAAAGATACAGCACTGGATGTAACTAGAATTCCTGTAGTATTTAATATTTTACTCCCCTCTGTCGTTCCTGCTCCATGCAGAAATAATTTCTTCCATATATATGTCAGCAGGGTGGTGAAATAGAAATGTTATTAGTCTGTTTGGGGAAGGAAAGCATCACTGTACAGCACCTCACAACACAGGGAATCCCAATCCAAAGTGATCAGGCTGTCTAGCGTGTCAGCTGACGTTAAGTATGGGTAGCGTAGCCTGTACTTAACAGCAGGAGGTCTCTCTGTCCTCCACAGCTGTCTTACCTTTACTGGTACAACTGGAGCACAGCACGGGGCTTTCTCTGGTGTCTCATGCTTGGCACCAGCAGCAGGGGTGATGGTGCCACAGCTGTGTTGTGCTGGGGCAGACTGAGGCTGCCGTCCCTGCCACAGTGCGGGCTAGGCGCTCCCAGCAGCAGGGACTGACTGAATAACTTGTAAAACAAGGTGCACATGTAACACAGCATCCCAGCTAGAAGCTCTGTTTCCAGGGTTGTGGCCACTATTATTTTCATTTCTTCTTTGTTCTGAGTTCATCTTGAGCTCTTCTGTAAATAAAGGCAGGACTTTATTGTAAGGTGATGAGTACCACAAACTAGAACAGCTTTTATCCAATGGGTGGGGCACTGCCATTACTACTTCAGTTTTTCAGACTGGCATAGGGTGACAAAGTGACTTTGCTGAGCCCATATGGGAAGCCCTCGGGATGTTTGTTTGCCCAATGGGGACTAAAATGTGGCCTTTTGTTTTTATCTGACTTTTTTTCTTGTTGAGCTAGAGCTCAGGTTTGAGTTCAGCACTCTCATTTGTAGTCATGCTGTCAGATTTCAAAGGGCAATTCTTATTACACAAACTCTTGGAAAGAAGAGAGCCTGAACATCAGTGTGTTGTCAGGGTCACAGAAGAATACAGATCCAGCTGCCAAAGTGAGACATGTAATGCTCTCCTCTCCCAGCACGTGTCACATCCATCCCACTTCCACTGCAGGAGGACGGAGGGGAGAGTGCTCTCTGGCACAGAACAAGATGGGATTTGGGAGTAACTGGACATGAACCCCTTTCCCAGGAGACCTGACTCTGCTGTTAAGACAGAAGCTTTTTAGGTGTGGTCAGCTATGTTGCACCAATTCCATATCATCACTGAACACTGAACAGCAGATGCAGCACAAAGCTCTTGTTTCCCATTTTCCACTGCTGTTGTTCCCTCTTAAGGAGGGATTGCTTTGTTTGGTTTTGCAAGCTGGGAGGAGAGAAATATGTCCAGCCTGGGAAGCATGCAGAACAAGTCTCAGCTGTTACAGGGCACCTGTGCTTTGTAGGTGATACAGACAGCCAAATATTGTTCCTTCAGTGGAGCCACTATAGGGAATGTGAGCAGTAGAGAAGGGAAGAGCATCCCTGCCGTCAAGTCACCAAGCTGGTTGAGTGCAGGATGGCTCAGGACTGAATGGAAGATGAGCTGTAACAGTTAAAAGGAACAGCCATAGGGCAGCCCCTGTCATGTCAACAGTTTAGGGAGAAGGTGTTGGGTCTCTGTTGTGCCATACTGACAAAAAATGTTTTGTTTTTACCTGATGAGCTAAGATGCTTAAGGCAAGATAAGGGGCAAACTGGAGCTGAAGTCAGAGAAGAAGCTTTCGGTCAGAGCAACCGTCTCTGTGACTGCCACACAGTCCTGTCAATGTCCCCCAGCCCTGGAGTGTCTCTCTGGAGCACAACAGAGTTGCTAGAGCTGATGCTTACCTGTATCCTGGAGCTGAACACTCTGCATGTGGCCAGGAGCACATCAGTGGATGATATGTTACTCTGCAATGATTACTGTGGATTCAGGTATTCAGAAGGCCAAGAACCACATCTACCTTCTGTTGTATTTATAGTTCCCTTTCTATAACAGAAGTACTGTTGGCTTCCAGTTCAAAACATCTTTGCAGCAGTGCTCAGAGTGCATCTCCCATCCCCATTTCTCAGCAGCTTGGCACTAAATTCATTGAAAGAGAAGCAACTTTCATATAGTATAAGTTACATTTGTTTTATGCTGAAGGCTGTTGGGAGGAATTCCACTCCCTCCCATCTATGTATGTACAATTGTAAGAGCTGTGCTAGCTTTTCCCTTTGAAGACTCAAAAATCCTGAACTTTTGAACTGCCAGTTTTCTGCAGCCATGCCAAAAGCATTTATTGCCAGATCTGGTTCTCCTGAGCTTTTCTGACCACAGATTGCAAAAGCAGGTGTTTCTATCTCATATCAAGTATGCTACAAGCTGTAAAATGTAATTCTAGAGGCAAGTTTCTGAGTATAAATGAGAGCTGACCTTAGATAAAGAACTGCTGCATAAAACCACATACAGAATGTATGTGTAGAGTGTTGCCTGGCTTTCTGGTAGATCAGAAATCTGGCCTCAAACTCATTGCTGTAACCACAGGTCAATACAAACTTGGAGCCAAGCTCTCAAGTCCAGCCAATACTGGAGCAGTTTCAGGAAAGTTCCATAGTTGGCCTGGAGTAAGCGTAAAGAAGTCATTTAAGGTTGCTAACTAGCCAAGCCTGAACTGGAAACACTAGGAAGGTAACATCACATGAAACTATAATGCATTAGGCTCTGTGAGGACCAAGCTGTTGCAGTCTGGACCTTGCATTTAAGTACAGTACTTGTTTAATAAAGTAATAAAGTACTTGTACTTTGTTTGCTCTCAAGTGAAAACTGAGTTTGCCAAAGCTTATGTTTTACTTCTGCTGATGCAGTCCTTTTCAGACAATCTGACCAGGATGATCTCTTGTATTGCCTTGGGCAACCCAATTCTGCGAGGTGCTACTGTGGTTAGGAGCCTACCCCATGAAAATGGAAGTAGTAAGTGCATTTGGGTCATACCACCCCACCACCAGACCTGTAGCCTGAAGCCAGGTCCAACACCATGCAGGACCAAGGAGTTTAGAAAGCCCTTCTGATGAAATGAGTTGAAAGTGAAGAAGGAGAGAGGGGGGTCAGGGAGAGCTGAATGGCAACTCAGACCTTGCTCAGGTTTTGAGGAGAGATCTATTAAAGGAACCAAACCAGAGATAATTAAGTCACAAGTTGCAGCAGGAGTAACGGACAGGAGAGCAATAGAAAGACTGAGAAAGTTTGAGAAGCAATAAAGTACATTGTTATTTTGCTGTCCAGAGCTGAGAAGTTTTATTGAGGCTCCTATCCCAGCAGGCTTGGCAAACACTTTCCATTGCCACCTCCTCCTGGCTTGAGATGCAGCCCTGTGTCCACCCTGTTGCTACGAGACAGAGAGCACCGGCCCCACACATTGGAGAAGAATCGTGGTTCTTGAACCTGGCACAGAGCAGAAAATGACAAAACACGCCTGCACGCTGGGAGGCTCCCTCTTGCTATAATGACCTAAATCATGGCTCCCCCTTCACACAGAGAGGCTGATCCCCCAAATGCCAAAACTGTGAGCTACACACAAGCCCTTTCTTATTCCAGGGGAGTACCTGCTCCCCATGACCCTGCAATGACCTGTGGCCTGTGAGCCATCCCAGTCTGTCCTGGCAATTGGTACGTCTTCAGAGGCAGAGATAAATAAGGATTTCGAAGCTTTCTGCATCCAGCTGGAAGCCTGCTTACTCCATTACCACCAAGCTATCAGTTTCTCCATTATTTTTGACTTGGGTAAGCACGTGTACTTGAGCTTCAGCAGCAGATTGCTAAAGCTTTATGCAAAGCAAGCAGTTCTATAAAAAACATAATATAGCAGGTCAAGTCATTGTAGTCCACAGTATCGAAGCCCTGAAAAACCATGTCATGGAAGAACAGCCTAATGGGGCTGTTCGAGAGCCACTGGATGCAGGGAAGGATTCATTGCTGTCCACACTTAACCAGATGGATAGCGCAAAGCCCCATCCCCACCAGCTGCCAAAAAGTCTCCTCTACAAAAATCAAGAGGCAGGTGAGGAAATGCTTAGAGGTCTGTGGATGCAGCAGTGAAGTCATCCCCTTGCTCACTGTTGCCTTAAGGTGAGAGAAAGAACAGGCAAAAATAGTTGCTTTACCTGCTCAATCATGCAGCCGTATTCCTACAGCTAGTAGTTACAGACTTCAGAGTCCGAAGCCAGTGACCAAGGTGTAGCTGCCTGATTTAAAGCATTGGGAGGGTTTTCTTTCATTCAGAGGACTTCCAAGCTGAAAGAAAAATTTGCTAGGGAAGGCAGAAGTGATCTTGTCACCAGGCAAATCTTTGCATGAACTTCTCAGGAATAAAAGGGATGAATTTTGTATATCTGGAGAGGAAGAATCCTTTCTGATGAGTGAGGAGGACACAGGACAAGCCCCACCGCTGATCTCTTTCTCTTTTGGGCACAAATCTGGAAAACTGGTTTTCAGGGCCAAAAGTCCCACCTGCCACTAGCATTGCACTGATTTTCATCAAATTGGAGCTCAGTCTTAGGAGCCCCTAAAAAAGAATGATTTACATGTTATTTTTTACTTTTGTGATTGCAGCTGATTGCTCAGTTGTGTAGAAGATTTTCAGAAGGTCACTGTATGTAGCAGTGACTCACTATCACTGCAGCCCTTGGAACTTTACCAGTTTGAGCAACTTCCAGTGTGTAGTTTTCCAAAATGTGAATATTCATGAAAGGAAAAAAAGACAGAGTGTTTTTTAAGGATTCAGTTTTGTAAAAGACATCTGGGTTGAAGGATTGTGATACCTTTTAAGTATCTAGATCTTTTGTGTGCTGGTATTTCACTAAACACGCTGGCTAAGCTGTGGCTGTGTTTTTCTGCGTTTGGCTTTGCTTCCTTTTTGCCTTCACTGTTGTCCCTTTTTTAATGACCCTTCAGCTTCTCAGAAGTTTGTACCCTTTGCAGGTACTCCTTAAATGTCCTCTACCTCTTCCCAGCTGCTCCTTTCTTTTTTGGTTCTGTTTTAGGGTTTTTATGAAAAAGCTGGGAAATAAAACCTTGTAGAAGCTACAGGCAGATAAGCTGTGTTCAAATAAGTCCTTTTGCACAGAGGTAGAAAACAGCTGCTTTCCCTGCCTGGAGATGAAGGTGAAACAAAATCCCAGCTTTCAGTAAGGTGCTGGCTTTCCTCATCTTCTATGAGAAATCCCGCCCCTCCTCCCCCTGCCAAAGAAACTGTCATCAAGCCAGTAACGTGTGGCTTTACTAGCACCACCAATGGTGCCTATTCCTCAAAATGCTCCAGTTTCACAATAAACCACTTCTTTGGAAGACTGGATACGATAACAACGTGTTGGGATTTTTTTCTGCTTTGCACATTTTAGGACATGACATCACCTTTGTGGTCGGACTGTGGCAGCTTTGCTTTCCTGAGAGCCAGGATGTTCAGCAGACCAGGATGTCCTAAAATAGATCTAATCCCACTTCCTAACTTCTGATGCCCATCTTTGCTCAGTTTCTGACCTGCTAGCTCTGTCTTCCCTTGTCTCCAAAAGGCCGTACCCTCATCAAGCAGCACATTACATCTCCAGGCGCATTGTGAGCTGTGGGACCTGCCCAAGCCAAGTGGAGCAGCAGCAGCCTGTTCTTTAATCAAATTCTAATACATGTTTCTTGCTTTAATAGAAATGGTGCTCCAGGTGGTGGAAAGGCAGTGAAAAGATGGTAGGATGTACAGTCTACATGGTACCCTTGGCCTCAGCAGTTGTTCTTGATGAAGTGATGGGTCTCTGATGTTGTAGAAGGCAGAAGGGACGGTTTTACCCACGTGTGGGGACTAGAAGGGGAAGGAGTAGAGAGCAGCAGGCTCTGCACACTGGTCTGCTGGAGATCCATCACGGGCCTCTTGCACCTGCAGTGTCCAAAGGTGGGTGGGAGAGGCCTGAGCTCTAAGGAGATGCTCTTGGAACATGGCTGCAGGCCAAGGGGGGAGTGATTTCCTTGTCCTTTTCCCCATGTGCTGCATCTAGTCCCTATTAACTGCAGCCATAATGTAATAAAACATGCCAGCTTAAATACTGGCCCATGTACAGGCCCCTTGATTTTAATTATGCCCCCATAAAAGAAAGGAAGGAAGGAAGGAAAGAAGGAAGGAAACCTTGCTGCATTTTTGTTACATGGTTGGTAATTTACATACCACAATGCTGTTACAGGTCCCAATAAAAATAAAAAGTCTTTGCAGTTATAATGAGATACGCATGGCAGCACCAGAGTATAAACTCAACTTTTATTGTATACGTTAGCTATGGTAAATGAAGCGAAACAGGGCTAAATTCATTATGTCCCATCTCAGCTGCATCTCACAAATAACGGGCCTGAAACATTTTCATCAGAAAGTCCATTTCCTCGTGTTGCCAGCAGCAGTTAACCAGCACTGAGTACCCTCTTTGCAGAGATTGTTGAACCTGAGGGTGATATAGGGCAGTGGTAAGCATTTGTTAAGTAATTAATATAATCTGTTTACAAGGAGCACCTCATAGTCACAGTGCAATAAATAGTGTTGTGTACCTTTTATCTTTGCCAGGGGGATGTGGAGCTCTGGAATGGAAATGTCTGTTGTGCTACAGCACCCACTGTGGAGGTTGTGGTGGTTGCTAAGTGGGGAAACTGAGGTGCACGGGGCAAAGGCCGGACCCACGGAAGCATTTTGGTACCTGCTTCTTCCTGAGTTCAACAGCAGTTAGATGCATTGCTGATTTTGTGACTGCAGACCAAAGTTATCTGCCCTGTGACCCAAGCCGTTGTATCACCTGTAGCAGAATTCAGAGCTGCAGAAAGCTACAGCGGGTGAAGAGGAAGGATCCATAGTCCTTGGTTATATTACCCCTTCGGCTTCACGGGATGGTGAGCAGGGGGCTGAAGGCCACTTGTTTGTTTTGGAGATAACAGGAAAGGGTGACAGCCTTCTGGCTGCACCCAAGAGGTTTGCCTGGTAACATCCCTCAGGCCACTTTTTCTCAGAGATTTTCAGCTCATGGTGGTCTCCATCTGGGCTGCTTTGTTGGTTTCTTGGGGTTTGGGTGGGAGTTGGTGTTTAAGCTAATTTTCCAGCTGACTTTACAGTACAAAGTCTGGCATCTTCTGCACATTTTTTCAGCTGAAGTATCCTGCAAATTGAAGATCACTAACTAAAAGGTTTTCTAGTTTGGCACTGGTTTCATTAGATAAAGCTAGACGTTTACTACTTCCACAAATTCAGAATTAATCATAGCATAATAGAATCTGCTAGCCTTGGTTGTTAATTCTCTATTGAGTCTGCATCCGCATGTTTATTCTCATTTATTCTGATAAGGTCCATTGTCTCTAATATTGCTTCATAAAGGGTAAGAAATAAATCAACGCTATTTAGCTTTTCTAACCATCTGGTCTGGCTTACATCCCAAAATCAATTTTTAAGTTGGGCACAGTTAATGTATTTTTGCCTTGTAACAGAGAATGTCTCTGGGGAGAGAAGGCAAGAAAAAGTCACTACTAATCTCACCCCAGGGATTAATCACTTTGTAGATATTACATTTTAAATTCTACAGGTTCTCGTTGTTGTTAAAGCTTCAGTTGTTGGACTGAGCTTTTGCACATGCCAATATGAACTTCTTTCTCTCTGTATTAATGGGATGAATACTTTGAACAGCATTGCATTACTCTGAAGTATAAAAGCACTTGGTTTGGATGTGGAGTTCATTTGCTTTGGGTAGCATTCAATCTTCAACGATGTTAATCTTCAACATGTGTATACATTATAACACACTTCTCAGGTCATTATAAAACCATCCTGTGGAGTTAAGCCAATTGTTTTTAAGAAGTGCTGTTAATGTAGTGAAATTTAATGCATTTGGGAGCTACTGTATTGCCACAGATGGGAAATATGTCTTGTGAACTATAAATTTTTAAAAATTATTTAGCATCTCCATTGCTATGTGGGGCCATGTGGCACCAGGCACAGGATAATTCCATAGCTTTCATTAAAAAACACAATCATCAATCATTTAAAATCCATGGATGATGTTTTGGGGAACTATTATAATAATTAGAAAAGGAAAATGGGTTTAATAAAAGTTGTAAACTCCATCTGCATTGCACATCTGGGCATGAGAAACAGGGAGTAAATAGTATTCCGTCTCAGCTACCCTGGCCCAGAAGAGAAGGCATACGTCTTGCTGGGTCATTCTGAAATGCAGCAATAACAAAGCAACTTGAGAAGGACAAATGTCTAAAATAAGCAAAAAACCTAATACTGTCTCTTCAAATAAGACATTAGAGTTTCGCCTCCTGGCAACCCGTTGCTGGATGCCTGAGGCTCATTTTCAAAGCTGTGTAGACTCTACTTTGCCAGATTGATACAAAAGGATTTCAACAGAAGTGAAGACTTAGAGCCAGTATTTACTGCAGCAGATGGGACACATGTAGCGGGGCCTGAGCATCCTGATGAGAAGTAACAAGTCTGAAACGAATGAAGTTTCACTGATATAAGCAAGAGGCAAAGTTGAAGACTGCATGTGACAAGTGTTTTAGGGGGGTCAGCATGCCAGTTTATTCCTCTGCATCGGGGTATGAGAGCAAAGGTGCCAAGATGCAGGATGGGTTCATCTGCTGGAGAGAGAGCCGCCCAGTGATCCAGCTGGAACCCAGCAGCTGCCTCACCCTTTACTGGTACCTGGAGTGTGAGATAGCTTTTGCTATCAGACTCTGTCCTACCTACCTCTGAAGCCTGGCAGATACAACTCTCTAGCTTTTTGATGCATTTCAGCTGTCAAGAACACAATCTCTTACTTAAAAGTAGTAATGCCTGGATTCTGATCTAATTACTTGTGCCAAACAGTGAAATCTTTGGTTGTGACTTGCAAGAGTACAAAGGTGCCGTGTTGAATGAAGCAGTCTGCTCACTCTTGACAGCTGGAAAATGCAGTCTGGCTGTGTTGATCATGAGCATCTTTTAACTGATGAGAAGTTACAAACCCAAATTACACCCTGCGGAGAAATATTCCTAAAACAGAGTTTGGATTATTTAGGTTTGACAATTCATGCACAGCAGCCATGAACAGGAGTGCTTCTCATCTGTATGGAGAAATGTAGGGTGTTCACACTTGGCCTCTCTGATTCCCATTTCCTATCATATGCCTTGCAATATTTTTTAATTCCTTAATGATATGCATTATCTTTCTTCAAAGTAATGGGGGAGCTTGTCTTTTTACTTAGGAAAGAAGAAATTTAAGATCACGTGGAGGGGAGATTCCAGTGATCTAGTGAAGTTAATATGTATCTGCTTGCTCCAACTGAATTATGTGTTCTGCTAGGTATGAAATAGCCTTTTCTTCAATCAGCAGATCATTTATGTCATTTGATATTTCATGTGAGTATCAGTCTCTTTAGGAAGAAGCTGAGGCACCAGATTGAGAGCCAAGGTCTGTCTGGCTGTGAGCACCTCTGTTTTGAGTAACTACACAGGGAGAGGCCCCACTTTCAGGCAGTTCTGTCAGTTGTGCTGCTCCCCTTCTTTTCTTGAAAAGCAGCCCCCTTCCTAGGCTCGGGAACACAAAAATAGAGCTGTGGTGACCTGCCTGGCACTGGCCAGCTTCCACACAGGCCACCGGCAAGACTTACAAGAGGGAGCTTTGCTGGAGGTATTGCTGGAAGTGACCTCGCTATGCTCCCTGCAACAATGAGGCTTTGACTACCCCCGCCCCCCAAAAGTGTATGTAGACACCAGGTCATAACCGTGCAGCTGTGATTGTGTATTCACACGGGAAGGCAAACAAGATGGGGAAGGGAAAGCATCACCATTTTTGCTTTGAATCGAGGGCTCTTCAGCTAGATCTGGCAGCCTATCTCTGGCATTAAATACAAGAAGCCAGGGTTGTTTTATCTGCTCCTGCAGGATCTTCTTGCTGCACGACCTGAGCTGGACGCGGAGTCATGAAGAAGGACGAGTGCCCAAAAGGGAGCAGATGCCCATGGCTGGGGCCACCCTCTGCCTGTGCCCAGGCCCAGCCCAGCTCTTTAGCATCACATTTGGCCAGTCTGTTGGCCACTGACCTAAATTGAGAACTGAGCAAAGAGAGCAAGCAGCTGCCCCACCACTGTTGCTCTGTTTTCAGTGTGGATCGAGCCTCCTTAATCCCCTCGGATTTTGTATCTACCAAAACAGCTTGGGCCCATCAGTAAATTGCAGTGGCATATGGTCCAGGTTTATGAGTAATCTGGCACACGCTTAAGGCAAGGAGGACGTCATCCTTCAGCAAATACAGAAAATATTGTGGGGCTTTTTTTTTTTTTACTATATTTAATATAGTTGATGAAAAAGCTGTGAGAAATGTTTACCTTTTAAGCCGTTCCTATTTAAACTTCAGCTGCTGGTTGAAGCAGGACATAATGAGAAACAAATACAAATAAAAGGGGAGTCCCACTATCCTACAATATTTTTGTTGCTTAATACTGACCCCATAGGTACGTTTGAGGCTAGAGGAGAATGCGGTCAGCTGGTGTCACCAGTCACCCCAGACACAACATCTGGGTGAGGGAGGTACCCAGCATCACATTGGCTGCTTTCAAAAATTCTTATCATCTCCATACAGGTGAAGAAGTTCTTCTAGAAGTGGCGTATGCCAGAGGGCACAGCCTTGTCTCTAGAAGAAAAAGAAGTAAAATTCAGTTTGAGGTGCTTTGGGAGAAAATGACCTGATCTTGGACAGCTTGGTGGGCCTGATCATGTTAGGTGATGGCCATGGATGTCCCAGCTGAGTTTCCAGCTGTTAGGCAAGAGTATTGAAAGACACCACCCAGTGAGAATTCACTCATCATTGGCTTTGTCTTGGCAACTCATCTTAAAGATTTCCAGGTTCTGGTAAAATAAACCTCTTTGCTACAGTCCCATGTCTTCAGAGGAAGGTGAGCACTGCAAGTGGCTTCAGCTGCTATTAGCCAGTGTGGCAGCACTTCTGGAAGGTGCTGGCAGGGCTGGAGGCATCCACAGGCTTGGCCAATGCTCCCCAGGAGACACCTACCACCTTCTTGGCGTTGCTTCAAAACTGGGGCATTTCTGGAGGAGTGGAGGAGGACACAAGAGATTTAAGTAGCTTTGTTAGGTAAAAGGCTGAAACAATATTGTGAGATCTTTTCCTTGGCACTTAATTTACCTCTCCAGGTCTTAACAGTGACACTGCTTTTCCCTTCGGCTTGGATGCAGAGCTAATATCTTTTTTTCTCGCCTCCCCTTCCAACTGCTGTGGGCTCTGGACCCCTGTTATGCACAGGGCTTGCACTTCCTTTCACTCTTCCCAAGATTCATATTTCCTCAGTAAGAGCCCAGCTACAGGAAACCTCACTCTTGCCAGCTGTTTCCTAATTCTGTATTACCAGCCACCCTGTGCTACATAATGTTTTGGCAACATAAAATGTTTTCTTTGGTTGCACAGACGTGGCCTGTAGCAGCAGCTTCAAAGGAGCAGCAAATCATCTCCAAGGCGAGAGTTCACGTGTCCTTACGTGTGACGTGGTCGGCAGCATGGAGGATGGAGAACACAGCTGGCTCTGAGCTACCACTCTGAGCTACACATTTAGGGTCTGTTCAGCACAGGTTAGACCTCGCCTTGGCAGAGCAAACAGGCTGCGAAGTGCTTCCAGCCTGTTGCGCTCCTCAAGTGCTGAGCCAAGAGCGAGAAAAATGCTGTGTTCGCAGTCTGCTCTGCCAGAGACAGAATCACCCATCACCAGCCTTTCAGCATGTTTGTGGCTGCTTCTCATCACAAAGGGTCATTAAAGAGATTGCCAGTGGAAAGTGTTTAATTGTGAAGACCAAAGGCTGAGCTGCAGCTGGATGTGCAGGCTGCTCTATTCTGCTGCTCACTTTCACTTGGAAGGACACAAAACTTTGAGGAAAACTTTTGTCTCTCAAATCAAACAAAAGAAAGGGTTGATACTTTTCACAAGGATTTGAAGTAAGGAGTTTGCACCAAAGAGATTACAGCTTTTATTAAACAAAGAAATTAGATCTCGAAGACTAAAATGGTTGTTAAGTGGTCTGGCCAAAGTGTGTTTATTTTCTCAGATGCTCAGTTTTACTCTCCTATTGTACATCATAGCAGAAGTTCATAGGTGAAGTCCTCCAGCTGCTATTAAGAAAAAGATAATTTCTCTTGTAAAGAAAAAATTACTTGAGAAAACAGATTTTGTACTATTTTTGTGTATGAGAAGCAGCGCAAAAGGCGTATTTCCCTTTCTGGAGAGGGCCTTTAAACTCAGCACTTAAAGAGCTTTGAAAGCAAAGTCCAGACTAGAGAAATTACTAAAAGTCTTTCAGCTGACTTACACAGGCTGGATTGGATGCAAATGTTGTGTCAAATAATACTGCCCCGTAAAATTAAAAAAGGGGACTTTTGGTGGATACCAGATGGCCTGTTCAGAGGAAATTATTTGAATAAGCAAAGCCACTCCATCAGCTGGTTTGACTTAGTTACAGATACAGAAATGTTAGTGGCTAGTTTCAGAGAAGTCCTGCAGTCCATATGTTTGTAGCTTTAGAGCAAATTACCGTAAAGCTCAGTTTAGAAGAATCTGGGAAGCTTACCGCGATCTTTTTATAGAATCAATGCAGAATATACCAGCATATACGTGCCTCACCTTTGAGGGCTGAGGCCAGTGGCCTTGACCCAGTATGTGCATGTCCTTCGGTTTTCCTCGAGAAAACAGAGGGACCAGACCTGTGCATCAGGGCAGGCTGAGACAGGAAAAAAGGTCTTGAATTTAAGGTTTCTCTGAGCATACCCAGTGCAGATGCGCTGGATAGACAAATTCTATTCCGTAGCACTGCAGCCAGTCAGCCTGCAGCCACGAGGTTAAACACTGTAGCACCATTTTAGCAACTGGGTTATTCTGTGCATGGTAGTGTTTTACATGCTAACGTGGGGGTAATCAAATCTTGCACGTCAGGGAAGAAACCAAACTTTATGTGGACCAGGAAGCATTTTGCAGCTTGTTTCCGTGCTTGGTCCCCTGCGTGATGGTGCTGCAGGGGGGTGGCTGCGTGACTGTTATTTCCTAACAAGGAGAAACACAAAGCACTGGATTTTCTGACCTATTTTTTGCAGGCAGGAAAAATAGTTACAGAGCTTGGCTGGGATTTATGACGTGCTGTGGCTACTGCGTCCTCCTTAAAAACTGATTATGGCAATCTAAAATATTTCCTAATAAGTGCAATGACCCCCAACTGCCATCAGTCCCCACACTCACTTTTGCCATCCGCTACCAGCAGCATTTAGGTGATGCAGAGAATGGTTTACACAAATCCTGCAGAATCTGTTCTACAGAGTTTCTAACTACAAAGTGAAAACACTTTGATAAATAGGAGCAAGTGCATTGTTAGTGAGGCCGGCAGGGCTCTGTGTGCAGAGCTGCTGAGCCTTGGGGAAAGGATATGGAAGAGTTCGGTCCTGCAGAAGAGAAGGAGAATTTGAGTGTCAGCTGGGGGACTTGGGTGCTAAACAATGACCCTGAGCGATCCCACCCCTGCATACTTGGTGGTTTGTGAAGAAATTTCAGATTCTCCTAGGAAAGCTTCCATGCTGTCAGCCCCTTCCTTTCAAACCCTGGTAACTGGGTCTCAAGCAGCTTATAAATAGCTTAAACCTTGGGTTTTTAAAACTTTAAATATTGCCTTTGGGATTGTATTTGTTCATGTCTTATGCGTGTCCTGGTGGCTCAGATTTTTAGCTTTTTGCTGCAATTTTTGAAGTAATGCACTGTGCAATTTAAAAGCAGCTTTACTTTTTAAGTAGAAAGTGATTTTCTTTAACACTGGGGATTGTGGTTTTATATTTTTATTTTGCATAGTGCAATTCTTCATGCTGTAAGTTAAAGATCTATTGTGATAGGGTGGGACTGAGGCCATGTGATCTCAGCAGCAAGATATAAAAAATCTCTAGATCAGGGCATCCCCGAGCTGCTAACTGAGGCGTGGAAAAGTATGCAGGGAAAATACTGTGTGTTTCCACCAGTGTCATAGTCTTGTGTTTTCGTACTCCTCTTGCTGTGCCTGCCGTGTGTCACTGAGACAGGAAGCTGGACTAGATGGATGTTTGTTCTGAACCATTGCTGCTGGTGTGGTATGTTTTTTGGGTCTCAGTAATAACCAGTCTGTATAACTTAGAGTATCAGAGGTGATGGAGCAGTCTGTGAGCTCAGTCTCCTGCCAGAGCACTTGTCATCATCTCTCTCCTCCTTCTTTCACTCAGTAGACAGCAATATATCTTGTTATATGGTATTTAGAGGAAGTAGGTTAACTATGCCTTGCTATAGAAGGGCTTTCTGGTTAAAATGTAACAGGGATCTCTATATCAAGCATAAGCAATGGTCAATAGTAGATACCTGTAGTAGGGCTGACACAGAAATCTTCTTTATAAAAAGGTCAGATAGTATGGGGAAGATGCTGTGATATGTCATTGCTGCTATTTGGTTTATAAAGAAGAGTGGCTAGTTCCCTGGGTTTATTAGCTTTGCTGGCAGCGAACAGATGGGTGTACGCCTTTTTGTGCCATGCTACTTGTTCATTAATGGCATTTTCCAGCTGAACAAGAGACCTCATTCCAGTTCAGCTGTTTTGTGGCAAGTGGACTGAAGAGTTAATCTTGGAGAAGGGGGTGCAGTGCCCCAGTGAATATGTGCTTGGCTGTGGGGCCGCGCGTCCCTTCAGATTCTTCCAATTCTGAAACAAATTGCTGGAGCCCCAAGTAGTTTTAAGCAGTTTTAAAGTTTTCTGTAGCCCCTAGAAAGCCAAGGGCATCTGCTCACAGTTCTTATTTTAAGTGCGTGTTGACAAGATCTTTACATGCTCAGTTGTCTGTTTGCTGCTGATTTCTTGCTTGCTTGAGGTGAACAGTCACCCTACCTCACCCTGCCTGGTCATTTTGGGCATGCTAGAGGCCCTTCTCACCCCTGCCCTGATGGAGACAGACATCTGGTGGGGTTCCTGCATTACAGCTGGTTTCCCGCTCTGTCAGGGCAATCGCTGCCACACAGCTCCTCCGTGTGCAGCAAAGGGGCAACGCTGAGCCAAAGGTAGCACTTTGGGCACAGAGAGGGGGACAGCTTCTTGCCTGAAAAATAGTCAGCGCGTTCTTTCTCCTCTTAATGCCGCCGATGTGAAGAAGAAGACAGCATCACGCAGATGGTTTTGCGAGTATTTTCTGAAGCAGCTTGTGTGTGAGCCCTGGGAAGGCCTGGAGCAGCAGGTGTATGCAGCAAAGCTGTATCTTGTGGCTGTTCTTCCAGCTCTCCTTTATTTATGTGTTGGGCTTCACCAGATGATCTTCCCAGCTATGATGACAACACTGTATTTCTTCCCCAAGATGTTTCAGTGGCAGTGCAGAGCAGTGAATGCCTGGTGGGGTGAAGCAGCACAACCCAAAGGTTCCTAGAAGCCTCTCTTGATATCTGTTTTCCAGGTACTTAACTTAATCTATTGCTTGGGCGTTTACTTTTTGCTACCCTTCACAAGTTTAATACAGCACTGATCTTCACATCTTCCAGTTATTTTTAGCTGTTAATACTCAAGACTTGCTATCACTGATAACAAAATTACCAAGACAGTTTTTCACCAAGTAAAACTCTAGGTATGATGAAACCTCTCTTGTTCATTCACCTGCTGTCACTCTTGAGTTAAGGAAACCAGTCATCATAAGAGGACAACGTGTACTTGAGTTGCCACACAGTCGTGCCTGAAATGCTGTGATTAGTCCTTCCTGTTTATTTCTGAGGAAATTGTGGTAACTCGCTATTCCTTTGTATGTGTTTTGGAGGAGATGAAGTTTAAATAGCCCAGAGATTTTGGCAATATCACGTGCAGTTTTAGGAAAAATTATACCATGCTCTAGGCAAAGTTTTCATCAGTGAAGGCAGCTCATGATAATGAGAAATTAGATGATAGAGAACAAAAACGGATATGGAGAAGATAGCGGGGGGGGCAGTATTCTATACCGTTGTCTCTATTGTGCACATAAACGGAGTAAAAATAGTCCCATGTGGTTTCATTCATCCTGCTTATAGTATTGCTGGGCAGCACCTGCTCTGCAGCCTCCCAGCTGGATCCTGTTGGAGAGCTGTGTTCCCTGTCGTGCTGAGGGAACGGAGCTCCCCTGCCTGAGCCAGCACACAGGGATTGGTGTCTGCAGGGAATAAATGCCACAGTCACAGAGTCACTGCATGCGGAAATTTTAGAATAAGGGGGGAGAGCACCAGCACAGCTTCAGAGTTGCAGAGCTTCATGTGCAGACAAACCCCATAAGGCGGCAGGTCCCAAGGGGCACAGTTAGAAAGGAGTTTCTCTGCTTACCCCTGCAACTGGGGCGTCTGCATGGCCCTACCTTCACTTTAACTGCTCAGGGTCCTGGGTGCAAGCTGACGGTTCCTGCCTTAGAGAAGAAATGCCTTTTTCTTGGATTTTTGGGTTAACATATGGCAGGTCACACCCTGTGGAAGAAATAACGTTCTCCTGCTGTAAGAGAATTATGGACGTAGGAGGGTTATGCTGACTTGCTTGGCAGAACGGGAAGCAAATAAATGGGAAGCCTGTGACTTAAGGGACATCTCCACCGTGTTACTGAGCAGGCGGCAGTGGGATGCTCTGAAAAGCACTCTGACAGGCATGGGCTAAAGAGGCACCTGAGCACAGTGATAAAGTGCCTCCTCCCCCAGCTTCATAAAGAAACAGGCTGGAGGCAGAGACATTTGGGAACACAGCCCTGACCAAAAGGGAAGGAAAACAAATGTCAACAGCAAAGGAATTGAAGATGGGCTATTGTAATTCAAAATATATGATCATGTGCCCGTGTTCCTCCAGGCCACAGGAGCTCTTAAGCCTCTGGTTTGAATCTCTAGTAAGTTGATTTAGAAATTTAAAAAATCAAGGGCCTTTTCAACAGGGAGGCTGTGGATGTATGAGGCTTACTTGAGAAGAAGTGTGTCTCTAGGGCCAATTGAGGTACCTGGGGATGACTAGAAGACACCAGAATTCATTGTTTCATCATGATATTATTTTCCTTATATGTTGTCCTTTGGAAAATGTAAACAGGAAAAGTCAGTGTTTAGTGATACTGAGATGCCAGTCTTAGCCAGCTCTAGCATCAGCCATATATTGCGCAATCACAACAACCCACAGTTAAGCCTTGTCTCAGTTTCTTCTGTTCCGTGCTGCTTTCTCCTGCTTTTCGTCAGACAACCACAGCTTATGCTGATGCTCAGAATATGCCCAAATTGCAGGGAAGCATGGCATTCCTCACCAGGTAATGCATTGCAGCGATGGCCAGTGCCAACAACTTTTCTCCTTGGCAAGATCAGCCCTAAGAGAGCGGAGATTTGTGAGTCACTCTCACAGAACCACTCCCAGCCTGCTGGCCATTGGGGCTGCATCATTTAACCAAAAGTCAGCTCTGTCCCGTTAGCATCAGCGGGCTGTGTCCCCCCATCCCTCACAGCCCCTCCTTTTGCAAGCCCCTCAGCCAGGGTCTGAAGTGACCCTTCTAAAAAACAGGTGACCTGCACCAAATTCCAGCCTGTGCAACAGGATCCTTTCCACTCCTGAAAACAGTTGAGCTCATAGGGGGTAATTTTCAAGAGCTCTTAGCACCAGTTTGGCTGTGGGCTGATGTCAGTGATAAAATCCCATTTATTTTCAAGCTGTGGCGTTAAGCTTTGGTGAAAGTTTCTGAAAATCCTGCATGAGGCAGTTTTTCATAAACACCCACTGACAGATTGTTAGGATGGAGAAGGGAAAGGGAAATCTCTGCGCTGTGTGACTCCCTGGAGTCGCTGCCTTTCAGCCCTGTCCTTCAGCTTGCTTTTGGGAGGGCAGGTAGCATGTAGCATGAGGTGGGGGTGCAGATTTGGCGAATTGGGCTGGCAGGGGAACTCGTGCTGTCCTTCTAGCCTAGGAGTGGTGGGAGCTTCCAGAAGAGACTGAAGGCAGCTCCAGAGGTTCAGCGGCCAGAGTGTTATCTCCCTGCACCTTACATTGGTAACCTGCAGCTCTGCTCCACTGAACCTCATACAATGCCATGGCAAACCCTGGCACCAAGCGCAAGTTAAAAAGTTTTCCATGAGGAAGCAAAATACCAATGTTTCCTTATGTGCAGGGAGAGAGGCAGGTTTTCTAGTCTGAAATCAACTCTGAAATCTACATTCACTCTCTTTAGCAGCTGGTTTGGATTGGGACCATCTCCTATGCCATCTGTTTAAAATGGGATTGTGTGGGATTTTTTTGCTTCCCTTGGGAAAACCATGCGGAATAGGAAGGTAAGAGGGGGAGTCGACATGCCCCTCATGTGCTCAGCAAGTGACTTACCACATGACGCAGCGTTGGGTGGCACGCACAGGCTTGTGAACCGTGTAGCTGCACCACAGCATGCAGGCTTTGTAATTCTGCTGGTACAGCGATGGGAGCCAGAAACAGCGCCCTGAACTCCTCTCATTCCACCACCAGCCATAAGGAAACTGCACATCTACCTGTGAGCCGAGAGCAGCTGAAATATGGAAATAGTTCCCTGAAATGCAGCTGTGGTGGCTACACATGGGAAAGCTGCCTCATCTCTGCTGTGCCCAGAGTTAACACAGAATGGGGGAAAAGTGGTGTTTCCTAAAGAGTGTGGGAGCTTCCGAGTAGTTCTGGCCTTAGAGATACTTTGTATCATTGCATGAAAGAAGAAGTATCATTGCATGAAAAAAAGTATCATTGCATGAAAGAAAAATTACTCTTTCATCAGACTGGTGTGTCTCTGCCTGTTCCTGTTGCCCTTGATGTTTTGTTTTTATCTCACAACTTGATGACTCAGAATTTGTATTTGTCGCTATGCACATGCACAAAGTGTCCTGCTGCTGTGCGATACGTATCTCTGAAAGCTGAAGGAGTTAAACTGCTTTCAAATGGGCCTATTCATGCTAATAGAGTAGCTTGGAGCTGGTCCAGCAGGCAGACACCTGGGTATTATTCGAACATCTGACACCCCTAGAGAACCAGAGCCTTGATGAGCTTTATAGACTAACAGAAATCTTGGAAAAGAAAGGGGGCTTTCCATAGAAAATGGATTTTCAGGGCCAGCTGAAGGACACGATGTTCAAGATCATTGCTTTAAAATAATTTCAGACAGAGTTAATGTGAGGCAAAGAAGAAAAGAAAACCAGAGACAGTGAAAGGATAATTAATTCTGAGTTTGAACTGCAATTTGAAAGAGCTATATTGTGAAGTGACCCTTTGCCAACTTATATCTGAAATGGCTCTTCTTATAAAACCCTTTTACGGGTGAAATGTAGTGTTGTTTTATTTTTATACCATATATTTGTTCTCCTGTAGTATTATGGAATCATCATGAATTCAAATCTTTCATAGAAGAGACAGATGTCACAAGGGGGTCCTACAGCAAGCCACGAGAGCACAGGCACAGCCTTTGATGCAGCAAAGTTCTCTCCAGAACCAGCCCAAGTTTCCCTTGGTCCTAGCAGCTGGCTGTCCCCTGAGCTCACCTTGAAGATGGTCCTTCATCCTGGCTTCTTCCTCTTCAAAGAACCATAATGTGCACCTTCGCCAAGATAAATTTTGCAAAATACATTCTTTGGCCATTCAGCCATCTCTTTGGGGAGCTACAGTGTGCCCAGTACCCCAGGTGTCTCATCCCTTAAAGCTGCTTTTCTCTAAGGCAGCTTTCAGGTCCAAGTGAGCATATGTCAATAGAGAAGGCTGTCTGATCCAACCTCATCTACCTACTGCATTTCCTCGATTTCTAGTACATTTTGCACAACATTTTTCCAGAAGCTTAGAAATGCTTTTTGCAAGGAGATGTTCCAGTGACTGAAGCCTGTACGGAATGTGACATTTATTACTGGACAATTCCACTATAATTTGAAATACATATATTTCTGGCCTACTTATTATTCTGCAGCTTACAGAGGAACCAAATAAAATGCATCAGGGCCAGAGCTCTAATGAGATTCACATTTTGGACATCGCATCAGTACAATAATGCATTTCACACTGTTGTTTCCTAATTTGCCTAATCAAATAAAAGGAGATCAAGCATTACATAGCCCACCCTCCCCATTCCAACAAGGTAACACCGAACGCATCAGTTTTGCAGTTCAATTAATTTTCCCTACACAGGTTGGCTAAAGCACATAATTTAATCAGCATTTTGCATTTCTGTCAATAGACACAATATATTCCGGGTGTTGACAGTACCCTGAGCAGATGTCCCGAGTACCAAGGAATTTGCTGAGTGCATGGATAACATGGAGAGGTTTTTGGAAGGATTGAAGGCATCTTGGGATGCTGCATTAAATGCTTCCTGTTGCATTGGTATGTTGTAGTGGTACAGGTTATCTGCTTTAGTATTCAGCTGATTGGTAAATAAAATGCTTTGCTGTAGCACTGTGGTTCCTCTGTGCTGTAAGTAGTTTACTCGGGGAGTAAGGGAGGTGGCTGGTGCTCAGCCAGATGTCCAGGGCTAGTGTGGTACTTGGCTTCTGAAACCTTGAGTAAATGCTAAAGCAAGTGATTTGGTCAAGGAGGAATCTCTCCATGGCTGATTCCAGTCCTGTAAGTGAAATACTGAACTAGACAAGACATGTACTTTGGGTACATCTGTTTCTCTAAAGATATCTTAGAAGCAGCATGATGTTATGAAAAAGTTTTCATCTTCCAGTTACCACAGGAGACTGCTGAGGAGTGCCCAGAGGCTGTCAGGGCCGGTGCCCTCACTAAGTGGTCACCTCAGTAAGTCCTCAGCCAGCAGGCAGCTGGGGATTAAAAAAAAAAAAAAAAAAAGTTTGCCACATTTAAGCAAGCATGTAAGAGTGAAAAATGAGTGTCATCAAAGGCGACTAAGGTACTAGAGTCCATCTGAAGAGTTTGTAATGAGCCAGTTCTCTTTCTGATCTCTGATACCCACTAAGAGAACTGTCCTACTGAGCGTCCTAAACAGCATTGCAGGTAGCCAAACACTGTACTGTCTGATCCACTACACAGAAAAAGGCAATTCTGCATGTATAAGTTGCGCGCTTAAATTTGGCATCCTCCTCTTGACTGTAGAGCAAAACTGAGAACTTCAAAGTGAGCCGCAGTGTTGTTGCCATTGCAAATCCTTATCTCCTAAAAGATATTGGAGAATTAAAAGAAGAATCTGACATTACATTTTTTTTAAAGGAAAACCAACTAAATGGGTTGGGTATGGGGTTTTGTTGGAATTCATTGTGATTTAGGAACAGCATTTCAGTGCTTGTGATATAACAGCAAGAGCTAAAAATAGTAATATTAATAAAACCCCCCGAAGTATAAAAAATGTTTTAGTTCTGTTTCCCAGGAGATTTGTCCCCAGATTTCATTCTGCTGTAGAGCACATCAAAGTGTTCCTGTGCAGGTGGGATTTCGGCCTCAAAATGGTGTATTTGTTCCTAGTTGTGTTCATGAGACGTTGTGTAGTTTCTTTTAATCACCTTTGGCAACAGCACTGGTCACAGTGCATGCCAGATAGGATAGGTTTGTGCTGAAACAGGCATCAGAGACCCAATCCTTAAGGAAGAAGGGTCCAGTCCTACAAACACTTGTACTTCAGTGTTGCTTGAGTAAAGACTCAATTTCAGCATGTGGTCCAGGTAGCTCCACAGAAGGCAGCAGCTATAGCCTTAGAAACCCAGCTGAGAGCAATCCTATGGATTCCAGTTTGGGAAAGTAAGCTCATTTACAAAATAAGGCAGAACAAGCAAATGAAAAAAAAAAAAGAAAAAGTGTGAATTAAATAATATGACTTTGGTGCAAACATGTAGATCAACTGTTTGCTTTTCCATAGGATGCAGAGCCATCCTTGTAGCACGGTAAGAATCATTGTAAGTTTACTGCCAAAAAAAGAAATTTAAAAAAATATTTTGTATCCAAAGTTCCTCATTATATTAAAACAAATTATTGCATCAGAAAATTTACAAGTGCATCACAGGACACACTTATACTGTTAAACAGATGGCACCTAGACAAGACCCAAAAATACATAACAATTTTAATTGAGCCAATGCAAAACAGATTTGTGAAATAAAATAGTACATGCCAGGTCTAATAAGGCTCTTACTAGAAATTTTGACACTAAGCAATTTTTTAATGGCACAAGAGGTATCTAGAAGACGGTCATTAGCAAATGTATCATTTACTTCACTTGCTTACTGTAATCTCTTAAGTTCTTGATCACTACATTTCTACCTGATTTGATTTTTCCTTGGTAGAGTTTGTCTGCTTCCTTTTGAGATCTGAGGTTTGCTATTTTAACGATATCATTTTCAAATTCAGCTCCCTGGGCTGGACCCTTTTCTCCTTGCTGAAGACAATGACAAAACCTCCTCATCCCCTTTAGCAGTCTCAAAAGAAAATGTTTCTATCTCAGAATCACAGAATCATTTTGGTTGGAAGAAAACCTCTGGATCATTGAGTCCAACCATAACCTAACTCTGGCACTAAGCCATGTCACTAAGAACCTCATCTATGCATCTTTTAAACACCTCCAGGGATGGTGACTCAACCACTGGGCAGCCTGTTCCAGCGCTTCTCAACCCCTGTTTCTATCTTGCAACACTTGAACTTGGCTTTGACAGCAGATGACCTTGTTATTTATTCCTGTTCTGCTGGTAGTGTCAGGCTGAAATTTTCGACATGGAAGGAACATTTAATCTTTCTGTGGCACCTGCCACCAAGCAAACCTATGTCTTTTAAGAAGGAAACCTCTGCGCCCCTGCAGGCTGCTGTAGCAGGCAGGGTCTGCAGAGCCTGTTGCTGGCGTTCCTCAGAGGATCCTCTTGCAATCAAGAAGTTCCAGTGAGCTAAAATCTAAAGACAGATGGTGACGGCACCTTCACTGCTTCCCAATGAGCTAGAAAAATGAAAACTGTTGTGCAGAAGGCCAATGTTAGTTTAGTCACGAGATAGCTGTGTAAAATGTGTATTTTTCCCACCTGGAAAAAACAAATTCATAGCACTCCATTTCTTCACCCTTCCCTGCAGCCTGAATTGTGACAAATAAAACAGACAGTTCTCCCACAGCTGGAAAGGGATGTTTTTTCTAAAATGGCAGAACACAAAATTCCCTAGTCCCTTTCTATGTGCAGGGAGGAAAAGCAAAAGGTAAAACCTACCCTACTTGTGGCTTTCACCTTTTTTTTTTTCCTGTAGTACATCAACATGATTTGAATTGTAAGGACATGCTTAAAAGTGAAAACAATGAACAGTGCAGTCTTATGTCACCATGAATTTTGAAGAGGCTGGATAACTGTGTATTCATAGTCTATCAAAATTACGGGAAAGAATGTAAACATGACTTGCATGACGTACCATTTACTGAGACCAGTAAAAAATAACCTTATCTTTTGCTTAAAAAATCCCAACACACACAAAAAAACCAAGACACCATGTGCAGGAGTTTAGGATTGTATCCACAGTGCGGATATGTTAGAACATTTTAATATGATGACATTAAGTAAACATCAGTGTGTAAAATGCAGAGTTGTGATGTCGCATTAAGGACGATTAGAAGAGATGTGGCACAGTAATTTCCTGCAGGAAAAATACCAGCATGAATTTATACCAGCCAGCCCAGGCATTCATGCAATGCTTGTGACTCGGAATGAACCTGCATCGTGGCACTCAAGAAGATTCCCCTACCTTTCATTTTAGACAGATCAGCCTGACCTGTCTACTGTAGTTTAAGCCCAGCAGATTAATGTTTGATGAAGGCTGTAGTTCATGTTAAATTAAAAAACAACTGAAAGGGAACACTTAAAACATCATTTTTATTTCATATTAACTCCAGCCAATTAACTTGTGCTATTATCAAAATGTATAAAATAAAACAAGCCTTGTTAAGTTTAGGATATCCTAATGTCCACAATAATGTTTTCTGTTCCTATAAATCCTGCTTTCTGTGTCATAACAGGAGTTCTGCAAAGACTGGTGGTTATTTATGCATTTTGTATATCACTCTTTAGGAAAAAGAACAAAAAAATTCACCAGTGAGCTTCTCTTGCTGGTGATACTCTCCTATGTGGTGAGGTATGCATTCTGTGTCTCAGCATGATCAAGTAAAAGAAGCATCAATAAATCCCTTAAAAATGGAGAGATTATGACAGAGTGCTGTTTGTGTCTCATGCAGACCCAGTTTTGTTTAAACAGCTTGCCTGCAAACAGCATTTGCAGACATGTAGAATTACCAGGGAACCAAGCATAAAACCAGTGAAACCAACTTTCCATTTTCCTAACGCTTCAGATTTTTCTGCTTAGTTATACTGCATCTGAAACAGATTTCAAAGTAGCTGGTGGCATCTGGGTGGGAATCCATTTAGATTTTATTTCTTGTCCCCTGGAATTGATACTTGCTTCACTGTAATTACTTTGCATCGTGTTGTACATCCCCAGTATCTTGTCAGCGCGCTGTTGTTGTGAGCAAGGTGTGTATCATTTATAAAGCTGGTATTGAGGCAGAACTTGTAGTTCAACTATAATGAAAGCAAATCAATGCTGAGCATCTGTGCAATATGAGGCTTTGCAGGTAAGTGAAATAACACATCATTTAGGAGAAAAATTATTATCACCTCTCAAGGCATTTTTAAATTGCCAAGCCACAGAATATTTTAAGGTTTATTCTTTTCTTTGCTCTGTGTAATCTTCATGTTTACAACATCAAAAACCCAAGCATGTTGTTTTTGAAGTGCATGTTCCGTACCCCCTGTTCCCTTTAGAGACCAAACCAGAGCATCCCAAGTGCTGATTACAGGCTCATAGTGCCATACAGGTGGGTTTATTTGTGGAGTTTGCCTCAGAATGGCAGTCTTGCCGGCTGCTTACTGGGGCCATCACAGCTAACGGCTCACTTGGCACAGAATGGAAACCCAGAGCACATGTTCCTGGAAAACTCCGCGCCTTCTTGAGAGGAGAAACTTCTCTGAATATATGTTCTTTCTCTCATAATTTGGGAGAGATCAGAGTTTTCCTAAACCAGTTTAACTTGTCAAGGGTCATGCCACCCAATGCCTGCAGTTGCTTTGTAATTTATATTTTAAAGGCATTTTTGACATGGAAATAAGATACTGAAATAAGAGCAGGGATCTTGCTAAAAAATAATTTCAGACTATGGTGTTTATAGTGCTAAGTAGAAAGCTTTCTGGATCATTTTGGTGCTTATTTAATTTTTCAAGAGACTGTTACTGATCTTATGCAGACTAAAATAGATATAAACAAAGTTATGAGGATGTGGCCTTTTTGAAAGGAGATACCCAAAGTCTTAAACCATGCTAGGAATGTATTATCTTAAACCCACCGATTGTGGTTTTCTCAAGCATTTTGAGCTCTTGCGCCAAGGATATTTTATATTGTGTCATTTTGAATCAGTAGATTTTGAAGTATTATTACGCTTTATCTCTTACCCCCCAAATTATTTGTGACAGATATTCCACACTGTATAATAATGAAACTCTTAGGATATTATCTTCAACTAAATGAAAAGTGTAACATACTGTAGAATCATGACAATTAGAAGGGAAAATCAATGTAGATACCTGAAATATGTTTTTGCTTGGTATCAGCCACTCGGTGAAAAATTGTGTGTTCCGCAGTTTTTAATGAATATGAATAGACAGAGAGGAGAAAATATTATTGATAGATTTATGTTTCTGTGGCTCCGTTTGTTGCAAATATTCTTTGAGAGACAGCACATACACGTGAGGGAAAATAATCCTCTTCAACTGCATTTTTTCCTGTTATGCAACATACTGCTCAATATGAAAGCTGACAATTCCAGAGAGATCGCAAAAGAAGTGTTGCATTTACATTAAAAATGGAGGAAAAATAAGTAAAATGGAGCAGAGTTTATTTTAACTCTGTGTCTGATGAGATCAGTGTTTCTGCCTGTACTCCCTCAGTATCCTGGAGTGGTGCAGAACCTCATCTATGTCCTAGAAAACCTACCTAATTTTGGTTCTCCATCTCAAGTTAAGCTGGAGAGTACACAGAGGTTAAATCAATGGCCTGAAATAAACCAAAGACTTGTTGGCAGTTGGGCTTTGTGGATAAAACCAGCCTTTTGTACGCAACTGTGTTAAAACATCCCCAACCAACGGCCAGTGGTACAGAACTGCGATCACGCTCCACGCAGTAGCGACAAGCAATCTCTGTGGGCACTTTATTGTTCTCGTTACGTGACTGATGCTGCATACTGTACAAGCCAGCGTCTGACACATTTTCAGTTGCTGTAGAAGAGTCAGAAGCCCCCGAGTTAGGCTGTGACAGGAATTCTAGGCACGCCACGTGGTGCCACAGGAAGGTGGTTCATCTTCTGAAGCTGACATCAAGGGTGACCGCATAGCTGGCAAAATGAAGGTGTAAGTTGGGAAAAGGATGGGGAGGCTGGAGAGGAGAAGAAGAAGGAGGAGAAAATGAACACTGAAACTTCAGATAATAATTTTATTTATAGTCTAATGTGCACACATGGCTGTTGATGAAGCTACCAGTAACATAAATAAACTCAAGCAAAAAACGTAAGCGAGTGGATATATGTAAAGGCTTCTTTGGGCAGTGCCATGAATTTGGACATTGACCAAAAGAATTATTTATGTCCCTTGCAATTTCAATGAAGAGCACAAAGCAGATAATTAGACCAGGATGCTTCACATTGCTCTTTCCATCTTGCACACATTCATGCCCACCAAATGTGAAATGTTCGCCTTTTCCCCTCCAATGTGATGGTTGTTGAACTTATTTTTAGTGTCATTTGATAAGCCTCCCTGCTCGCAGAGAGACATCCCACTGACCCAGCCACTGGTCATTGTCTATACCAGTTCCCATCAAAGCGGGCGCGCTTTGTCAGGTTTCGACTCGAATATCCATTTTGCATCTGAAGTACAGTATCGAAAGTGACTGGATCATTTGAGCCTTTTTCTTCAGCTGCTCCCTCCTTCCTCCCCCACAGTGTTTCCGCTCACGCTAACATAATTTGGCATCGTCGACGTGACACAACACTGGTTTTTCTAAAAAATTATAATTCATACATTGTCAATGTTTTGTGATGGCTGGTGCTCCTGTAAATTTAATTTCTAAATTGATGGAAGGAGGTCTTTTTCCACTGCAGAATTTTAACCAATGCTTGGTGCCCCCTTGAAAACCGAGTAATGCACATACAGTAATAGGTCATTCAATGTCAAAAGGCATAAAAAAGATGAGCAAAATCTTCACAGGCTGCTGCTTGCTGTTGCCTTTAATTATATTAATTAAACTTTGAAATTCTCATGCAAAGAGAGTTGCTGGCTTGTGACTCTGAAGAGCCCTTGGAGATTCGGGGGCGGGGGGAACCCTGAGATACCAGCTTAGTGGCTACCGCTTATTTAATCTTTAAAAAAAAAAAAAAAGCCACCAACATAAGCCTACTACTGCTAGGTATGTTTGTAGATGATGATGTTTTATGCGCTACTGAACTCTGAATGCAGGAAAGGGGAAAAACCACCAGCCACAGTGTCAAGGTCTTGAAGCATCAGTCCCTCAAACTCCGCTCAAGATCTCTGGTTACAGGCTGTCTTCCCGTGGAATAACGCTCTATTAATTTTCTTCCTGTCCCGGGTGCCTCATGAAAGAAAGGTGTCTTCAAAAACTAAAGGGCAAAGTCTTGCTTGCTACCAATACCTTGAGGCATCCTGTCCACATTTTGTCATGCGTGTGCACTTTTCAGTGTTAGAATGACAAGATTTTCAGTCAGAAGCTTCCCGTAAGGCACGATGCGATAAGAGACTCGGAAGGCTTTTGTGATCTGACATGGCTGTAAGGCAGTCATCTCTAGCAGTTGCTTAGCCTGCTAGGAATTTTTATCCTCTGCCTTTGGCTAGTGGTCCCTAATTAAATAATAAGTGCCATCTTTGCATCTCTACTAAAAGCACATTAGGTCCTGAGAATTTGTAGTCCTTAAAAAACTAGAAAATTACAAAAATCGGAACACATCATCATCTTTGGTTGTCTGTATTCTCCCTTTGGTGTTCTACAAAAGCATAGGCATGCAAGTCAATGCTTCTCTTCTTGTCGCTGTTGCAAATCACTGAGTATTAACATACTGGGGTGAAACACATGAGCTTGGTGCAGCAGTGCCGGCTCCTGGAAGTGGGGAATGCAGAAACCATCTAAGTTCAGGCTTGAAGATGGTCCAAGAAAGGCGAGGAAGTGCTCGGTTCTCTCTGCTTGGTTGAAAAGTGGCAATGTGGCTGTCTTTCCTCCTTGTATCCTCTTCCCTTCCTTCACTGAGATTGAACTCGGGTGAAGTTGATACATCGGCCCTGAGGGGAGGTGGGAAAAGACAGAAGCTCTTATTGGCGGAGTAATAAATGCAACCGAAATTTTCAAATGCTGAATATTATATGCTAGAAGAAGACTGTAATTTAAATTCAGATGCTTATGAAAATAACATACCCATGAAAAACCTTGTACAAATTAATGGAAATTACCCAGAGTAAGGCGCTACATTTGACTTACAAATTTATTATGTTAGGAAAGCAGCGATGACACAGAAGACACATTTTGAACACTCTCAGGTCTTCTGTGAGGATAATTTACAAATTCTGAGTAACTCTAGTGAGCAAACTCAAACCTGTCTCAACATGGAAAAGGAAGACCACAGCAAAGAGAGATACATCTCCCTCAAGCCAAATCCTCACGCAGTGCAGCACAGATAGATGTAACTGTTAGTTAGCAGAGCTACTGCTGATTTGAAATTTTATTTTATTAGCAATAACCCAAGCTCTGCATCTATAAAATCTGTTCTTATGCACTTAAAATCACTGTGCACCAAAAGGAAAACCAGTTTCTCTTGGTGTCATACTCAGGTAAATACTACTCTCCCATAAATGGTCCCAGATTAATCTTGACAGCTTTTGGTGTCGCTGAACATGAAACAAATCCACTAGCAAAAATCATGACCTTTTTTTATTAATTTGGGATAAGCAGTGAAAAATTGCCAGTCACTTCATGGAGCTTATTTAAATGCCCAGACTCCAAACTGATGATCAGTTTTGGAAGCAGGCTTTGCTCTCAGCACAATAGCTCCTCTCTTCAAACAGCTCTTCTGGCCATAGCCGTGATACCTTTTCTTTCTGTGATGGAACAAGACAGCTTACATCGAGCCTTTGTTCAGGACTTCTCCACTCAGAGAAAGTAATTCTCCAAGATATTACATGGAAGTATTAGGTACTTGTATGAAAACGCATTGGGTATGATTAGTGAACACCAACCACTATTTAATGTTTTGGTGTGAGGTTCTTAATTACAAAGTCTCTCCATTTGAGTGGGCTGTGTAACATAAAATCTATTATAAATGGTTCTCTCTGTCCTGTGTGGGAGATGTTCAAAGGTATGTAGGGGTGCAGGTTTCACAGAGTTTACAGGGACTTTACTTGAAAGTCTCCTCAAAGCAAAAAAAGCTGAGCCTGTTTTTTGTTCTCTGTCCCTTTCAATTCCTGTTTGTGGACTTTGAAATTCTCCTGTCTATGAAGCAATTTAGAAGAGAACTTCTAACGATGATAGCAAGTTAACTTCTAGTTTTGGAATAGGCAGCTGGGCTTAACCTTTGAATCTATATTTTCTTTTTAAAGATGCATGGTTGCAGGGAAAATTACTGATTTCTTCTTAAATGTGGCATTATCATAGGAAATTAGAGCTGAATTTCATGTTCGTTTCATTTATTTATTTTAATATTATTATTTTATTTATTAATATATTATTTATATTTATTTTTTTATTATTTCATTTACTATCTAAATGTTTTACTGGTTAAGAGCGCAGGTGATTGCACACAGTGTTATTTGGCATTATTGGCAAGTCTCAGCTGGCAACTGCCCTTGACTGGCATGGAAGGGGCAGTGTTCTGGTGCAGGAAGATTTTTCCTGATACTCTTCTAATGATTCTACTTCTGGCAACTGTATGATCAATAGAAGAGTGGTGAATAGGTGGGTACAGTAGTTGTAGTAACTTCTAGCTGCTACCATCTGTTATTATAAATGCAGAAGAGATGCAAAGAGATTCCTTTAAAGGCAAACTATAATACGCCTGCACATCCTTATGCGCCTTTCCATTTGCCTTGTTTTGTTATGGTTTGGGGGTTTCTTTTGTGTTTGTTTTATATTGTTTTGGGGTTTTGGTTTGGTTTGGTTTTGGTTTTGTGGAATCTTTAAGTAAGCATATCAAAATGAATTCTGTGGTAGAAGCAAAGTATTTCTAGAGCATAAAATCTGGAAATGCTGTGCAACTCAAACACTTCTGGCAACAAAGCTAATGTTAAACAAACACTGACAGCAAGGATGTTTACATCCAAGTTAATGCCACAATGGAAAACCAACACTCTTCAGAACAACAGTGGAAAACAGGTAATGGAGGAATCACAGTAGTTCTCAGATGATGTAATTAATACTACAATTTACCCAGTGATACAAATTTTTTGCCTTTGTTTGTAGCTTTCCCACCATTATTTAAAGAAGTTACCAGTGCATGTATTTATATGCATTTTGGGCAAAAGATGTGACTATTATTCATTTTGGTGTTTGCATTCAATTTTCATTTAGAAGGCGTTTGAGTGGCTCAGTGCTTTACCTGAGTCTAACATAATCACTGGAAGAAAAACAAGTTCTTCAAGATCTGACTGCATGAAGTCAGTAAGTGCAGTGTGTTAACAGGGGCTGAGTGTGTTTTTGGGTCTTGAGAATGGTATTAATGAACTATATAACAAATGTTACGCAGGCAAACTAGCCCCTTAATTCTAGGGCAGACAGTGTTCTGTGAGCATAGGAAGGCTTTCCAGCTGAAGAGCCATATATAGAAAATTAGGGAGAACTTCCACCTGGAAATCTTGTTACCAAAGACAGCTTGGGTTTCCCAGCTGCCTTCACTGGGATCCTACCAGGTAGCACAAATGCCACTGTCACTACAAATCCACCCTGAGCTGCACCAGCAGGCGCCCAGTGCTGCTAGGGTGTTGGAGCTGCTCCCTTTGCTCTCAGAAGTGCCTTGTGATTTTTTTTTGGTGCGGCCATCAGCTTCTAATAGCTGACCATGAGTGGCTGGTGTGGTTTAACCTGGCAGGCAGCTAAATACCATGCACAGCCATTAGCTCATTACCCCCAACCCAGTGGGATGGGGGAGAGAATCAGAAAAAAAGGTAAACCTCATGAGTTAAGATAAAGGCAGTTTAATAGGATGGAAAGGGAAAATAATATCATAATAATAATAATAAAAGAAAATATAAAACAAGAAATGCACAATGCAAATGCTCACCACCCACTGACTGATGCCCATCCAGTTCCCGAACAGTGGTTGCCCAGCTAAATTTTCCCTAATTTATACAGTGAGTGTGACATCATATGTTATGGAATGTCCCTTTGGCCAGTTGGGGTCAGCTGTCCTGGCTGTGCCCCCTCCCAGCCTCTTTGGCATCTCCAGCCTCTTTGCTGAAAGGCCCTTGACTTGGTATAAACGTTGCTTAGCAACAACCAAAACATCAGTGTATTATCAACATTTTTCTGATACTAAATTCAGAACACAGCACTACACCAGCTCCTAGGAAGAAAACTAACTCTACCCCAGCCAAAACGGGACAGTGGTAGATGATTTTTGAAAATATAACGGGGCAACTGAGGAGGAAAGGGAACACAAACCTGTTCCAAAATAAATTCAGAAACTGTGAAGCCTTGAAATAAAATTTAAAAGTAATAGCTTTAGAGTTACAGGGCATAGTTTTCACTGGAATTAAGAAAAAGACATTATGTTTTGTTATAAACATGTCTTCTCTGCCAGCTTTTAGCAAGGGTTAGAGGGCTTTTGGAAGATGCTCCTGTGATACTTCTTTTTTTTCCTTCTACTTGTGGTAGAGTCAATTCTACTCAGAACTTACCCATAGGCATTAAGTTAGTGTGTATATTTGACGTATGATCAGATAATGCTAAAACTTTTGTGAATTTCTGTACTGGTAACTTTGACTATCTTTTCTCATTTAAGAAAACAGGAGAATGAGAGATTTCAAATGAAAACAAGGCCTTTGATAAAAGAAGTGATTTTTGGTGTACAATTTAATGCTCACAGAAGACAGAGCTGAAATCAGGATGTAGGAAAATACACTGAAAGTGCTATTTGATGAGAAGGTCAGGAACATTGTAATGTCATTAATAGAATGGTAAATACTGCATGCTGGCATAGTAGAGAACAGCTTTTGCCTTTAGGATGTGAAAAGGTGCATGGTTTCACAATACCTACACATGTAATGCATAAGTAGCAGCTTTCAAGCCAACATAAAGGCCTTTGAGCTCTTATCATGCTTGCAGTTTAAGTCTAACTTGCACAATTACCATATATACTTTTCATATTATTATTTCTTAGCAAAAGGTAAGCAAAAGGAAAATATTTAGTTCAGTGGTAATATTAAAGTGAGACACGATACAGCTTGGGGGGTGTGAAGGCTTTTCAGTAGTTATTTTCTTACAGTGTCCTCTGTTAGGGTTTCAGTTCCCTTTCACCCTTGGGGTGTTCCACAGCCAAGCAGGTTACAGAAAGGAACGTTTCTTTTTCACTAGAGCTCAGCTAAATATTCTGATGGTGCTCCAAAATTCTGTTACCTACAAAACACCATTAATGGGGGAATCTCAGAGCACCTAAGAAATACCAGCTATCGAAACACCATTTGCTGTCAGTATCAGACAAGAATAAATAATAAAAAGTATGCTATAAGTAGTGTGAGGAGATTTAAAACCATTCACATTTTAGATGGGCAAACGGAAACAGAGCAAAAGTAAAAGACTAATTTTCAGGTCTGTTAAGGATTTATCACTCCAGATGAAACTCACCTGAACTGTAGGTTTTCATCAACTGAAAACCGGGTTGTATGTGGTGTAACAAGTATCACAGTATTCATGGAAGTTGGTTTTGGGAAAAAGATGCATACTTGTGTAAGTCATCTATTTCATTATTAGGATCAGCTTTTAGAAACAGAATATTAAATTTTTCTTCTGATCAATCTGAACTTTACAAAAAGGGCTATTTACTTCACTAGAAGCACTATTTACTAAACAGCAGATTCATCCATCTATTTGCCTTCACAATTAAAACATGCTTGTTCTATGTAACTAATTACACCGATTAATTACCATCCTAGCGGCATTGTCATGATCCATCAGTTTGGTGAGTTAATGTTACGCTCATGTCCCATACTCAATTAAACAATCAATACAACCAATTTGAAATCAGTTGTATCATGCCTTATAAATCACTGCATCATAAACCTTAACAATACCAACATGCAGTCAGTATAAAATGGAATCAAATTAGTGGTTTAGGACTGGAGTAATTAAAAAATGAGTTATGCAAGCATTCTGGGATCTCCATGTGGAATGTGGGAGTTGTCGCCATGCACCACATGCAAAAGAAAAAAAACACAACCCTTAACTCACAAAGATGAACCACAGGTACTGCAGGAGAAGAATATGGCATGTATATTACATCAAAGCCATTTCTTAAATTCTTGCATATCTGACCGAATTTAAGCTACAGGGATAACAGGATAAATTAAATTCCTTGCAGGGCACATAATCTCAAGGGAGATGGATGCTCACATTGGAATGCACATTAGGGCCTGGTAATGTCGCCCCTCAAAGGCACCAAGAGGTGCCTGCAGAAACAGCCATGTTTCCTCCTCCAGCGTGACCTTGTGCAAGGCTGTACAGCTCTGCTGGAACAGAGCGCTCGGCATTTGGAGGAGGACACCTTTTGGACCACACTCTGATGTAAGCCTGGAACTCATCTGTTGATGTTGGCGAGATAGGTATGAAAAGCACTTTGATTTGTATGTGTGCATGTGTAAGCAAACACATGCCGCCTTCCAGCGATCCTGTAATGTGCCACTGGACTATTTGTGGAGGCAGTGGGGAGAACCTCCCAGGCTCCTCTGGAGCCGAGCCTGCTTCCCAGTCTGCCAGAGCTGGCCTGCCACATTCAGAGCTTTGTACCGATATTCACCAGGTAGCTCCTGTGTGATCTAGAGGGTAAATTAGGTTTTCCTTCTCTGCTGCGTTCTTTTAAACTGAACTACAGACTTTCTGTTCTTTAGGTTTAAAGCTGCAAACATGTACCACCATAAAACTTTATGTCCTGGTCAGCCATTTAAAACTGTCTGTTGAGCTGGGTTTTCTTCCTCTTCTCAAGTACTACAGATGGAAGACACACTGCTCAGCAAAAAAGAGTTTCAAAATGTGCAGGGATGAGAATGAGAGGCAGTACTCTCCTGGAGATGATTAATCAATTTTGCTAGATCATTCCAAACTGAACTAGAGGAAAGGCAACAAAGGTCTAATAGATCTTAGAGTAACAGGATGATTAACTGGACATCATGGAAGTTGGTTGCATTGTGTTTGTTTAGGTGAACACAGAAGTCTCTTACTCAGGTCACAGGCTGGCAAAGCTCTTCACCCTCCCCTTCCCCAGCTGATAGTACAAGGTGGGTTGGCACTTCAGGGCAGGCACGGGCAGGAGGGGAGCTGGGTGCCAATGCCATAGCTGCCTGCTTGGCTGGGTAGAGTTTTATTGCCTTGAGTCATGTCAGAGTATAACTTTTTCTATTATTAAGTGCCATCTGGAGTGTCTAGAGCTTTTTAAGAAGCGTCTTTTTTAGTATATGACGTATAGGCAAAGGAGAGACAAATACACAGATACAGGTATATGGGCTCTGTTCTTGGTATCTCAAATGTGTACTGCATTTGTCAAACCAGCAATAGCAACCTCCAAAGCTGAAATCAGGCAATAGAATTGCTCCTTTTTCTTTTCCTTGGCGTTTAAGTAGCTGGCTGCTGCTGGGCAGTCATTGGTCTTAGGTAGCTTTTAATGAATCACCTTCAACCCACTGTCTCTGGCTACTGTTTTCTTTGGTATGTTTGGCCCCACTTGTAGCTTTCTTCAGTAAATCAGAAAGGGCAGGTGACACAGTCTGTAACATCAAGGAGGGTGGAGATGGGATGTTTAGATATCCAGCCACCCAGTCTGTGCTGGATTGTCTGTTCTCAAGTACTTTGTCACTCAACTATGCTTTGTCCTTGCATGTGACTTAATTTCTTTAACATACTGAGTAATACATAAGTAGGAAAAGGTTTCCTGTACTCTGCTGAACTGGTCAGCTTGCAACTGAGGACAGATAAGAACAACTGCATTTTCCAGAGTAGCACTTCCAGCCCTGTTATGTCCAGAACAGTTGTGTTTCCCCCTCTAAAATTTCATAAAAGATTGGCTCCTTTTGGTCTCGGAGAATCAAGATCCTCCACTGTCTGTCACTGACATACCAGCAGAAGCAGAGAATCAGGTGCTTCTACCCCCAGCTGCAGAGTCCCCATAAAGAGACCATACCCTTTTGGGATTTGTCATTTATATGGCACACGTGATGTCTGTGCTTTCCAGCCCGACTGATCAGTGCCCACGTAGCTGTGAGGAAGGATAGACTTTTAAGATAATGTCACTCCAGAGACAAGTATTTAGCAATGTCATTTATGTTGGCCCTGTCTTTGCAGCATTATTAGAGTGTCTTTCATCTCTGTGATCGGTGCACCCCTGTTAGCCTAGATTTGTTGTTCCCTAGAAAGCTGTCTTCTCGTAACAGCTCTCTACTACAGTCTGCTGAGAATGCTGGTGCTGAGAAATCTGGTTCTACTTCTTACACTTTATTTTCATGTGGCCCAGCCTGCAGTTTGCCTTCCTATAAGGAATCAAAATTTAGGGTATCGAGTTCTTCAGCCTTTTCAGTGAAGGACAGGACCGTGTATACCTTTTTGTCTTTGCTAATGCAAGAGAACAGGCAATTTCCTGCTTTCCAAACCTCTTTAGAATCGTTAACTCCCAATACAGAGCTTACTGAGAATAATAAAACTCCTATGCGTGCTCCTGACTTGCACACTTATGGCCATTGGTGACAATAAAAGGGCCTTTTAAAGGTGTAAGACTGGGAGAGATGCAAATAAGGCACTGAGATGCCAGCACTGGCACCACCTTCCACAAAGTCCTGTTAACAAGACCTGAATGGCAGTGGGTATCTCCTTTCTGGAAACATCCCATTGCTTCCCTTCAGCAGAACCTTTTACCACAGAGTGGAACAAGACAGTAGCTTGTGCCAACACACTAGTGTCGCATTCAGGAGCCAAGCCCTGCTGTGTTACAACCTTCGGAAAGGGATATCAGTGATCTTCCCTCGCTGCAGCCCGCAAAAGCAACATTAACTAGAGCTAGTGTCACCTTGCCCCCATCTCCTGGGCATTAAAATTCTACCAGCATTAACATCCGTGCACTTCTTTACTAGCTCCCCGCTCGGGATGTATTTCACTGCTATAACCGTTATAATATTACGTTTGCCTCATAAATATCCATTGACAAGCTGGAGCATACAACTGAAGTTAAGTTTAAATACCTATAGGGTTTTTTTCAAGATAACTGATTTATATGTTTACTTTGGAGAAGAGTTGCTAACCCACCCATGTCCTGTGCAGCTCTACGTAGCATTCAGAGATTTAAACTCGCATCTCTCTTTCTCATGCTTGCTCTTTGTCCCTGATGATCAGGTAGTCCCTTGTCCCAGAGACCCGGGAAGCTCAGAACATTTTAAGAATGTGGAATAGGCTTTACACTTCTGCCAACAGAAACCTGTGTGGTCTGTTGCCAAGCCCTTAGTGCTGAAACCTCGTCTCTGCAGATGTGCGCTGCTACCAGCATGTTTATCTTATATAAAGCAAAACCATTTTAAATTGTCTGAGTTGCTTGTCCTCGTATATGTCTCCTTATTACCTGCAGAAGACCACCCACACGTTTCAGTGGCTCCATGCTCACCAAATGCCATCCTAAGGCAGCACCGTTAGGCAGCTGCACAAGTTGCAAGTGAAGAAGTCTCAGTCAGCATCACTGAACCACACTATGGTGAGGGATATTTAGCACCTGGGAAAAGATGACTTGCAGTGGTATACACTGCTGGAAGTAGCATTTTTCATGGAATAGATCAGCAATGAATCTCTTAGAGGAATTATCCTGAACTGGCATTACTACTACACATCACTACTGATGCAGACATCAGGCTCATTTCTAGGGCTGCCTGAGGAGGTTTTGTCTCCAGAATTACTTGATGGCTGAAATGTCACTGACAGAGATGAGGTAAGCTCTGAACCCCAAGAACAACAGTCGGTGGGCTCAAAACTCTTCCTAAAATAACAACCACACAATAAAAAGAAACAACCTACAGATGAATGATGCTATATATTTTTACCGTAAGAAAGATTTTTTTTTTCACTCCAGCAATTTTTGCCAGTAACTTGAGATAAGTGGAAAGGCATATAACTTGTTTATTATCCCCATATTTATGTAGTGTGGCCTCCTTAGCATGTGTGCGTGAACCTCATGATCTTTCCAAGCATTCTATAAGTCCTGTAGGTCAACTTTCAAAAGTCACATAATCTGAATTTCAAGAACAGTAGTTTCACAATGAAAACTGGCAGTATCTGCCTTAAAACATGTCTGCTTTGAGGAGAATGTGCCAGTACAATTACAGGTAAATCGGTAGCTGAGTCTGACTTCATAGCCACCTTTAGTCCCTCGGTCCTGCTTTAGCTGTAGGCAAGTGAAGGTGCAGAAAAGGAGGACAGGACTGACTTCTTCTAAAAGACAGTTCCTGTCTTTCTGCGCCAAATAAATACTGTATTTTAGAGTTTAGGTCAAAACACGAAACTGCCAGTAACAGGTTCAAAATAGGTATTTTAAAGATGCTATATAAATATATAAAATGCATCATGAATGGCCAAGAGTCTGTAGTAGCTGTGTCAGATAAGTATTTCTTGCAGGAAAATATGAAGCTCAGTTGTAGCCATCTGCATCAAACTTTTAGCTTCATACAAGTATTATGCAGTAAGAATTTGTGGGGAGAAGCCCTGCCAATATCTTAAACCTATTTATATGTTATATCTGATATAGTCTCACTTCAGCAGTCCACTACTGTTGAACAAAGTTGCTAAGTTCTTTTTTGATGGGTTTTTTCTCAAGTGCTTGTGATTTAGGCATTTGTGTTGGTAAATCTTGTTTTGATGTAATTTGCTAAATGTTTGGAGCAAACATTCAGTGATACAGAGCAAGTGTGCACATGTAAAATGCTGCTGTTGTGACCTGGCAGGACTTGGTATCGGCTTTGTACACGCTTTGCTTAGATCTAAATGAAAATACTTGTGCAGTGAGGAATCAAGGGGTATTATCTGTAGTATTTTTATTACACAGGCGGCTTTGAGAAAATGCTATTAAGAACAGCTTTTCACCCCACTAATAATGCTTATTTTCTAACTGGACATATGGACATTTTAGCACAGTTGCTACAGCAAACAAAATCTTCGAAGTACACATTTACCAGTGGTGTAATCTTGTGAAACCCAGGAGTGAAGGGATTTTGTAGCTCTTCATGCTATGTGCCACTGAAAGGGGTGCTTCTGCCAAGACTCTCATACTTGAGAGCAAAGATGGAGGGGTAGACTTTCAAGACTGTTTTCCCACCTTTGAAATTCCAAGTTAAAACTTCCATAGAGTAATCCAAAAAGCTTCTTCCACACTGAATTCCTGTTAATGAAGTCAAACATGAGCAGCACAGGCACTGTACAGCTACACACCTGCATCTGGACAGACTTACCATCCATGGGGCTGCTCAAGAAGGGGACACAATCAGTAAGAGTGAGTGCCAGTCACTCTGTAATTTATATAACAGAGAGGCAGCTCTTGCCCTGACCAGTTTTCAGAGAAGGGCAAGCAGGGAAGTGGATTGCAGAGCTATGCAGACAGCCAGGAAAGAGAAAAGAAACAAGTACTCAAACTAGCATGAACATTTGCCATCCTGCCTAGACAGGTTTTAGTAATGGGAGGGATTTATCATTCTTTGCCAAGTTTTCTCTGACTGCTTTATTAAGCAGTTCTCCAAATAAACTACTGCCTTGAAAAAGAGTGGTTGTGACAAGCTGCTTCTCCTGCGAGTTGGCCTTCCAGGTCTGGGAGAAGAGAGTGCGATGAGCTGCTGAGCCGGTTGTGTGGGCCTTAGGGAAGAATAAAACTGGATGCATTTGTAGCATCTGCTTCAAAAGGAGGTTGTGGCAAATATTTTATTCAGCAGAGCTGGAGGTCTCCTGTCTCTAGAGGGCAGGAGTTTGTTGTTTTCCTCATACAAGGCAAGCATTGCTTATGCAAAAGGAAGGGATGTCGAAATGGCCTGGAGAGCCCCTGTTTCTCTGCCATGGATTCTTTGGAGCGAGGGCCCAGTGCTCTCCCTCTGAACCCTGGGCAATAAACCTCCCTCACTTGCAGCGCTTCTGCCTCTCTGGAAATACACCATGGCCTGGCGAGGTTTGACCCTTCTTTCCTGAAGGGAAGGACACATTATTGTTTTCCCATTGCAAGTGCCTGCCAATGGAGGGCTCTTCTCCTTCAGATCTAATTATGCCTTGGAAGGCAGATCAAGCTTGTTCTCACTGCCAGAGGGAAAGTGATCTCTGTCCTGGCAGCCATCCGAGCACACACCTAATGCAGCGCTAACACTCCCTCACATGGGCACGATAACCAGGACATTTCTTCTCCCATCATCCCCAGAGTGATACGCAGAGGTGACACTGGGAGAGTTTGCTCTCCTCTAGTGAGAAACCTGTGGGGTGGGATTGTAACACTCATTTCCAGGTGGAGCTTCAAGAGTTCTTCCTTAATTTCTGAGGTGCACGTGCATTGCTGCGGTGGGGTGGGGGTGCTGAATTAAGAGGAGGGGGGATTTCTCTGCAAAGCATCTTGGCTCTTTGAGCTCCTCTAGAACTTTGTACAATGAGTCCTTGTCAGGAATAAGTAATACTGGGGACCCCATTTACGTTGGGGGAACTCTGGCCAAACTGACAGCAGGCCTGATCTTTAGTGCCAAATGGTTTTCTCTTGTTAACATCCTAAATGATTCCTTGAGTCCTCTGCATCTTTTTGTAGGAAGAAAGAGAAATATATGCTACTAGATGCATCATGTTTTAAACCTCACAAAATCAGAAAGAGAGCCCAAATTTAAGCCCACTAAAACCAGCACATATCAAAACATGGTACTTTGGGGCCTTTTTCATCTAAAAAGGCAAAGAATATCAAAAATTTACAGTTGCTAGAGATGGCATCTCTAAAGCAGAAGTTGAACATCTCCATTATTCTTCCTTCCTCCCTTCTGTGCATCTACTCAAAATGGGAAGAATGCAATTTATCATACTCTGAAATCAAAGGTAACAACAAATAAACCATAACTGTCAGAAGAACCACTCTCTTCAAACTCCTTTTCTCCCATGACCTCAACTCAAGAAAGTTCCCTTCAAGCCTCTCCTAAAATCTCCTTCCTTTAGGAATACTCCCTAATCTCCTTTTCCTGATTGACTTCTCTGACCCAGACTTTTCTGAAGAGATGGCATCTTCTTCTGATAGCTCATATATTTAAGAAGCAGATACTCTACAGCTGTAAAATCCATAAGTCATCCAGGGGTCATGTTCTCAGCTTGTTGCAGAGCAATAATGTAGAATTCATACCCCAGCTAAAAATGTGACCCGTTTGATTTTTACAGTATCTGACTGACATATGACAATTACTTGTAATAAGAGAAGGCACCCCAATTATATAGTATTTAGGATGCTATGTAAATTATTTTTAAATAATTATAACAAAATTATGATGAGAAAAAAAAACACTTAAGAAATTCTGTGGGAAAATGTGCATCTATCTGAAGAGGCAGGTAAGGTTTAAGTTGATTCTCTTTGGAGGAAGACTAGAAAGCCCCCAGCATGGTGGGAAGGCGCATCTCTACTACACTTGTGACTGCTTAGATTGAGATTGCTCTGTAGATGGAAAGACAGAGCCTCAGCACAAATCTTGCTCTCGCTCTGCCACACAAATGCCTGCACACACACTGCATGTAGCAGCCCTCTAGATGCCACTGTGATCCAGCTGTCACTTCACCAAGTGAAGTCTGTGCAGTGTTATCTGATAGCTGGATCCTTAACAGTGATAATGAATTCAGCATTAATGACATTGACCACTGGACCCAGTAAAGAATGCAAATGCCAAGCTGTTTCCCCACCCCTCAACTCATGTTAGCTTCCCTGGTACGGTGAGCACACGTCAGTGAGTCAGCTCTCCCTCTTGCAGAAAAATCCCCACAGCCCATCATTAGGCTTTTGTTTTAATTCAAATGGATTAGTAATCATAAATGTCACAGGTATTTGGACATCCCTCCTCCACCCCCCTCCCAAGAAAACAATTTTCCATTCAGAGCAGTATTAGAAGGGGCAGCATCAGAATCCCTCACCTTGGACCAAGGCCTAAACTCTTGCTGAAAAGCAAACCCTCATGCAACACCAGAATTAAAATGACCAAAGAAGATATTTTCTCCTGTGGCATCTTCCACATCTGATTTAGACCTTCTGGATTATGAGAGGAGAACGAATCTGTCTGATTTGTGTTCATACACATCTCTGTCAGTCTGCCTTGCTCTCAGTTTGCAAAGATGTCTATTATTTGTGTCAAGCATATTTCAAAGTGTTAATTTATTGCTATTGTTGCTAGCATTATTACTGGTTGAAGCCCTAGCCATTGACCCACAATCCACTGTACTCAGAGAACAGAGGAAAAGACATTGCTGTAATTTGTCCATTACAATAAAAAGTGCTTATTTCTGATGCTAATAACTGGGGACAAAGACAAAATGCCAATATGCTTTTCCATATCTGTCTCGCATTTGAATTAGGAGTTGGTGGTTCTGTGTAGTAACACAAACTGTTACAAGTAAAGGCTGCATGTCTGGGCCCCTTGCATACATTTTAAAATCATAACCTCTGATTTGGACATTATAGACCATAGATGAGATGCACTGCATGGAGTCACAGTGCTCTGGTGAACCGTAGCTACTTGCAGCAGGCACAGGTCAGAGCAGCCTTTGAATAACAGAGCTCTTGCACAATGGAAGGATCAATCAGTAGCCAGCAGAGGAAGAGAGGAATGCAAGAGCTCTCCTTGTACGAGAAGTTACTCCAGCAAGCAAGACAGTGGGAAGCACACATGCAGCAGGTTTCTGTAGTAATTCTTTGCCAAGATGTCTGTAATTTAGAAAGACTCTTGTCCTGGATTACCTTGACAACTAGCAGTACACTCCTTATTTCCTTCTAGCAAGGCATTTGTTAACAATTCTCTTCGATGTCCTAGTGTCACAGTTACCAGCTTCTGTTAATTTTTATGCACTGGTTCTGATCTCGTGTGTCTTGCTGTAAATCAGGAATAGTTCCTTTAAAGTCAGCAGTGTAAAGCTCATGGAAATAAGATCAAGAAGCTGGTCCTCAGATGGTATTATGACAGTGTGGTATCTATCACAGGTTCCTGTTCAGGACTACCAAGCAGCTGGCCATCACAAGCAGTGCTGGCAGTGTCTAGGATGTGTGCACTGTAAGGAGACATTGCTCAAGTACTTCAGCAACTACACTCCTTTCCTTCCTTGTGGAGTGGGGTATGTGGAGTGAACTCTGCATTCTCTGAAATATTTTTTCCTCATTTTTTCCTCACTGCTACAGATGTGCTTAGCGGAGACGTTAATCTTCTCCAGAAACTAAGAGAAATGTCCCATGGGGACACACTCAAATTGCATGTATTCTTTTCCCTGTATGTTTTTCCTAAGTGTACATTACTAGCTACTACTGGAAAAAGGGTTTCGTATGGGTCGAGTTGTGTTCTGAATCCTGAGGAAGGTAACAGAGCTACCGACATGGGATCTGCTTTTGTCGCTGTCAGGCACTGTCTAGATCACTTGAGTTCTAAGCATCTCTGCACAGCCCATCTCTAAATTCTCCTGAGAAATATGGGGCAGTGGGTACGTGTTACTGGATTTTATTCTGTTTTTCAGTTTCCACCTTACCCTTTCTCCCTTGTTTTATTTTGATGGGTGTAATATGTATAATGATTTTAGGTTTTGGTGAGTCTTTATTGTACATATGCCCAGAGATCTTGCTATTAACTGCAGTTTATAAATTAATAAATAAATATGCTCATTTGTTGTAGAATTTCTATTGTTGATTTGGGAACAGTAAGCTCTTGCAAATCTCAGCTTTCACCTTGCCAATCACTGTATTCCTGTAAGTGCACTGCAGTTATTTGGAACCTTTTCTGGGTTGGTGTTGGCATCCTTTTGCTAGATTACATTTATGCATTAGTACCATCTGTGCCTGCTGTACCTTCTGTGAGTTAGCTCTGGCCAAATGACTGGCATTTATCTGGAAGTGCACTAAAAAAAAAAAAAAAAAAAACAACAAAAAACCAGGAGAAAGAAAAAGGGGGGGCGGGGGAGAGAGACAGTAAGGATGGTACCTAGAGCTTTATGCTTGCTGCTGGCACTAATGGATCTCAGGGAAGAAGACACACTGGTGAGCACGAACACCTGCACTGATGTTCCTCATTTTAACTGCTGATGAAATCTGCTGTGTCCTTTCTGAGTGTTTCTCTCTAAATATGAGCTGCTTCACCCTGTTGTGGTATTCAGATAAATTTTGCTACCCTTGTGTTCAAAGGGAAGACAAACTGGCCAGACTTAGGAGAAAATAGCTACTGCAGTCTGAGGGATAGTTTTGGATTGGCCTTTTTACACTGCATCATGTTTCAGTTTGAGCAGAGTGATGCCTTTAATCTGTCAGGTAGTATTGAAGGTTATTTACAATATTGAATGCATATAGGAATGCAGATGTCACCATGCTGAGTTTATCATTTTGCTTTCCATTCGGAGTCATCTGTTGGTCAAAAAAATTTAAGTGTGAAATAGCCTGCTATGGTTTCTTTCGTATAAATAAAGGGAGAGGTGAGCATTTTCTTTTGTAACTAGCTTTTAAATGTCTGTTGTCTTGTTTGTTATAATAAACAAAAATTGTTCCCTGTTCAAAGTCAGAGAATACTGATAAGCAGCAGCATAATAACCTTCTTCCAGGATTCCTGAGGAATCGAAGCATTTTGCAAAGTCCAAAGCTTTATTACTACCCATGTTCTGCTGCAAAGAAGGTCTCATCTTTGTGTTTGCCTGGACAGTGCCAAAACTGACGGAACCCTCTCTTACTTTAATTTAAACATTCTCTGAAATTGGGATGACCTAGCAGTAGAGACCCTCTCAGCAAGAAAAGATGTTGGAATATTGGCAGTTTTACTTGTGCACCGTTTGCATGGTCCGTTCACAGTGTATTTTTACTGAGATCTGATATTGTAGAGTAGAGCTTGTGACTCACACACAGCACGTCTCCTTCACGGGCTCACCTCCAATGCCAGTGCTTAGGTGTTTGCATTCCTGGGGCAGGCATACTAGTGTGGGAATATAAGGGTATAATCATGATCTGTATGTGCTGCCTTTTTGCTATGGGATTTGTATAGCAGGACATGGTCTGCAATAGTAAGCTCTTAGCAGCAGCTCCATCAGGACAAGAGAAGCCGTTAAGCTTCAGCAGTGCTGAGAGCAGGTTTTGGAGGGAGCAGTGCATGAGAAAGGCACGTGGCCCTCAGGCCACTCACCCACCCTGGGGGGTACTGACCCGTTCACACCTGGACCAGCCTGAAACAGGGGACAAAGATTCACCTTGTGCTTTTGGAGCGATTCCCTGGGGGGAAGAGCTTGGGGAGCATAGTCTGCTGAGGACACAGAAGGTATAAAAGCAACAGTGGCTGTTCTTGGATGGTTGCATGAAGGTCAGTTTTTCAGACGTGCTCTTACAGGCATACTGAACTGATCTATTCCCCAAAATACTTGTTGGCATTCTCTTCTTTACATTTTGTGCTATCTTGAACACTCTTGTTTCAGATTTACATCAGGATACATGAGAGAAGAACTAGAGCTACTTTTAGAAATATTTATCTATAATAAATATTTTTTTGTTGTTTTGTTCTGAATGACCACTTTCACACTGTGGAATCTCTTCTACTAAGAATATGATATTTGGAATTCAAGATTTGCTTTATCTTTCTTTCCATATGTTGTGTGTTAAGCATATGCTATACTTTATATTTAAAAACTAGCAGCAGACTGAAAAATAGCCCACACCAGAAAAACATGTTTGCTTCATTATAAGAAGCTTCTGGGGTTTGGTATTTTTTTTTTCTAACACATGGCAGGGAGGGAAACACCCTTGAGGACAATTTCAGACTGTGAAACTAACTTTTCAGAGCTTTGGAGAGCAAACATCTGGTTCTTCATTTGCAGCATATATAAGGCTTATCAAAGCATTGCCATGTAGAGGTCAGGATCGAGTTGTCAGCTTTGAAATTAAGGAAGGAAGACCCTCCACTTAATTTAGGGGTTGCCTTTTGAATACTTGGTAGTACTTAAACTGGCCTCTACTGAAAAACTGCACTGATACAAATTTAAAATGACCACCTTCTGACATAAATGTAGGTTCCTACCTTCTGACCTAGAGGACCTTCTCTCTTACTTCCCTGTTTGTGGTTATGCAGGGTTTTCCTATTGATCTTCTGCTTCTATATATAGAAGTACTCATTGCTTACCTGGTACAGGGAGCGAAATATCAGCACAGAGCTGCATGCTAGGTCTTGAATGTGCAATAGCCAGGTCTAGCCATAGCAAGATGGCTGATCCATCTTGCAGTACTGAAATGTGAAGAAATGCACTACCAATTATTTTATATATGCCACCGTTATTTTACATAGGCTTAGCCTCCAAGCTTGCTTGTTTCTCCCTGAGTGGATGCTTGGAAATGTCAACAAGAGAAGGAGAAAAAAAATTTAAGGAATTTGAAAGAAATTATCATCATCCTCATAATCTCAATATTGTTGGCTAAGGTATTTAATTTTTTTAATTGGTAAAAAGAAAATTAACAACCAATAAAAAGAGCTCCTTATTTAAGAGTAGAGAAATGGTACAGTATGTTTAAATCAAGGTAAGATTTACAATCCGGTGATAAATCGAATTGGTGAATTTAAGAAAGGAAATGAGGTATGTCATTTGTTATATAAAAATGAAGTTATGTGGCTGTTGCTATGGTGACACCTTGTTTATTATACAGCAGAGTAAACTGTGAAAATGTGCTGCCTGAGAGCGCTTCGGAGTATGTAATTCCTCCCCCCACCTCCCATTCTTTTAGGTCTTTTTCATGAATGTTTAATTTGCTGTTTGGAAGGGCAGGAGGAAATGCCCAGTCATCCTCAAGCTAGGTATGAATATTTTAAACTTTATGGAATCACTGGTCATTTAGAACTTGTCTCTGAAATTACCTGGTAAATGACCACAGCAACATTTAGAAGTAAAAAGCAATGAGGTGTGCACAATTATCTTCTAAAGCTGGAGACACACACATACTTAAGCATGAATTTAATTATAATACGGGTAGATTGGTGCCTTTTTAAAATCCTATCACTGATGAGGATGACAGGTATTTCTAGTTTGAACCACAATAAAACAAAAGCCTACACTGTTAAATTATAAACTTATAAATAAAAATTCTCTTGCAAAAATAAAAGATAGGATTAATTATTGTAATTAGGTGCATATTTCAATTTATTTTTTCAAAGAAATGTAGTTAAATTAGTAAAGATAGCTGTGTGAACCATCTTAAAATGGCTTACATATATTTAGCTGCAGTTAGTAAAGGGCTGACTTAAGCTACATGATTTTCATAATTTTTAAATGACCGAGGCATGTTGGTAAGTGGTCCTGTACCAGTTGTAATATAATTCAATCAAGCCTGTCTATCATTTGTGTATGTAAGGCCTTACTGAAATAGCCATGTTAAGCCCCACTTTGCCTGTCTAAAAATCCTTATTTCTAATTACACCTTTGCAAACTGACTGAAGTTTCAGAGTTGAATACTAGTATATAATCTTACTTGCTGTAACGGACAAATTAACAGCCCATTTTTTTGCTCCCACAGTCTTTAAAGTTGTAAACTTTGTGAATGGTATGAACAAAATACCTCAGCTAACAGAACAGAAGCTGCCATCAATGAAGTGGGTTTTTTCCTTGAGTAATCCTGTTAAAATCCACAGGGCTACATTAAGACACCATTAACATAGGAAGGTGTACAAAATATTGTCAGTGTCATGTAATAAACACGTAAAATATAAAGATACCGGAAAATTTTGTTAGGAAATACATCTGTAAAATCTATCAAAAAAAAACCCACCTGATATGAGAAATTGGAACGTGGTCAGTCTCTATATTGAATCAAATCTTATTTCAAAGCGAAGTCTTGTTAAAATAAACAGTCTTCCTGCAGTGCTTGCAACACAGCCATCACAGCATTATAAATTAATGCAAAAGATGCCAAAAGTTCCCTTAAGTAGAAAACCTCAACATGCAAATGTTAAACAAGAGATTTACAGAAGAACCTATGTCAAGGTTTGATTGCAGGGTGACAATAAACAGTGGCAGATGTTTTGTTAACCCCCTCTTCCCCCCCTTACACCCCTTCCTCTCCCCTCTTCCCACTAAGGACAGGCGATTGGAAGGGAAAGCAGGACAAAGAAAAGAGAGTTGGAAAAAATAAAAATGTTTTACTAATGCTACCAATAAAATAGAGAAAATAATACAAAATATACAAAACCAATCTTGAAAATCCCAGCAACTGCTCCAGCAGATGTAGGGCCGGCACCCGAAGTCCTGGACTGGACCCTGCAGCCAACCAGAACTGGATTCAGTCTGTCACTAGGCCTCAGTTCGCAGGGACAACTCGCAAGGTCCTCTCCCAATGTTGGCCATAGGGAAAAGGGATGAGATCCTCGTGATCCCCCACTTTTACATGAAGTATCACGTGAATGGGATGGAATACTTGGTCAGTTTCAGTCACCTCCTGCTTGCACCTCTCACGGGATGTACAGACTTATCAGCAACCTTGTATTCCATTGCTATGTCTACCAAAACGTGTATCTAGTTTTCAGAAAAGTGCAGTTAGTAAGGAGACTTTAGTTGAAAGGAAAATTCACTAAAAGGGAAACCTGTTTTTAACAAAACCAGGACAACCTAGTCTCCAAGTCCCACTGAAACACTTCACATCCTGTAAACCTTTTCGAAAATCTGTCCTATTGCACTGAAATTGTCAGATTTGCTAGCAGAAGTACGTTCTCCATCAGATGAGATGGAATTTATGGGGACAAATGGTTCTCTTCCACACGCGCCTGTGTGACAGAGGATGTCCACGGAGCTTGGTGCACACACCCTGATATAAAATCAGGTTGGAGTTGGACCAGACTGATTCCCACCCCTCTTCCCTCCTTCCCCTTTCATGCAAAGGTACAGCAGGAGTCTCGGATCAGCACATGATGTTACGTACCATATGTGCTACAATACCTACGCACAAGAGGATGAGTTAAGGACAGAGTGTCAGCCTTAATTGGAGTAAGCTGTCAGCCCAGAGATGGGCTTGCAGATTTGAATGTCTGCCACTTGGACATTAAAACAATCACATGCCAGAGCTCCTTCTCTCCCAAAGGACAGTGCAGATTAAACTCGGATGATGAGGCTAATGTGGAAGGAAATGGGTTTAGTTATGACTAAAGAGACAGGCTTTTTTTAAAAAAGCTGCTCAGTAAACAGCTGATTCAAGCAAAAGGAATAACTCATGTTTCCATAGGGAAAGGCATAGAACATGCACTTATGAGGGTTCAAGAGCTTCTTCCTAGTACTTATTAATAAAGGCTCCATTAATAACATGTTTTATAAACACTAATGAAACTACAGAAACTGACTTTTGTAACAAATAGGAATTATAAAGTGGCATTACAGAGTAAACGTCAGAAGTAAACTTAGATGGAAATCCTACACCCACACAACGCAGACCAGATAAAAAGCTTTGGCTGAATCCAAATCTTTGAAGGCTGAAAGCACTTGCTAAGAGAGATTCCTCCCTGCAGATGAGTACATTAACTCAGCTATAGTCTCCCAGAAAAGAGCCAGCTTACACTTCTTCCACAAAACTGTGGCCTTTGAAGAGGCTAGTTGAGGCAAGAGTAAAATGAATGGGTAACATTGAAAGAAGACCAAGCAAAAATCCCTTCAGTGCTAAAAGTTACGGATTTACACTTCACCGATGGCAGCATTTGATATTTTAGGAGAGCTTATTACAAACTTCTAATTTGCTTGGGGAAAACCCTGTAATCTGTAACATTTGCTGTGTGTGAAACGTGAGCAGGAAGGAGAAGCGATACAGAGGATATGCAGCTGAGCTCACCCTTTCCACCTAACCTGTTTAAAATTGTAGTTGTATCTGCAAAGCCAGGACAGACATTTGTAGTGTACCACAGGGCAAATCTGCCACTAATTCTGCATTTTACTACAATTTATTGTTTTATGTTGAAGCAGTGTTTATTATGTGCATCAAAGACTCATTGCTGCAATATGTCATCTCCTGGTGTCTTATTAAAGTAAATAAGAACTACAGAAGCCAGGTGCGGCACTAGCACCAGGAAACACTCAATGAAAATATTTATGTGAGTTATTGCGGTTTCCTGTACAACAGCACTATGTTTAAATGTGTTATCTTTACTGTGGTAAGAGCCCGGATAAGAAGCTGACTAGTAAGCTGCTGGTCCTGATGAACAACTCTGTGCACACAGCTAAGCATGGACTATGCATTCAGCTAGAAAGACGGCTGGTGGCTTTTCAGCTGGCTGCCAAGCCCCTTCCTCAAGTACCACACCACAGTGGTTACAGGCTTTTCAAATCAGAATAGCCAGAAATGTTACTTTGTGCATGACTTCTCATTCTTATCAGGACCTAAATGCAAAATCCAGTTGTAGCTGCGCTCATCCATGCTCCCTTATTTTTTCTTAATGAGCAAGTAAAACATGGAGAGGAAATGAAGTAGCAGCACCTGGTATTACAGAGGGGTACTGACAATTGTTTTCTCCTCACCAGAAATATGTCATGGAGTCTTGGCAGTTTCTGAAGGCAAGCAAGGAAAGGTATATATCTATGTGTGAAGAATGGACACTGGCATTGCGTTACCAATCTGGCCTAGTATAGTCACTCCCTGCCTCTCTGGCTCTAGCTCCTTTTCAGTCGGATAGCACTCTGCCACCTGACAGACCTTGTATTTGTTAAAGGGAAAGCCTTCACTGTGAATGCTTCGACTTGCATTTGTTCTCTACCTAAGGTACAGGTCACCCAGTTGCACTGTCCACCTCAGTGAAAGAAGACTGAATCTTTATCAGGAATTCCCTGGGTAGAAGACATAGGATATGACTGCATAGCAGTCTTAAACTTTTTTTGAGGAATAAATTCTTAACATTAATAAAAAAGAAAAAAAAAACTTTCCTATCTTTTTTAGAGGGTATTTTCACCAAGACTTTTCACTACTACAAATACAGATCAGGAAAAAATGTTTCTGCTCTTTATCTTTTTCTTACTTCTTCGCACAGACAAGTGATTTTGCTATACCTAATTAAAAAGAAGAAAAAAGTGGCCTAAGCTTAATTAAGATTTTAATTCAGTGACAGACTATGGGAATAAATCATTGCAGACCTGATAGTGACAATAAGAAAATACAGTACCTATTCTTCCTCTATAATAGAGATAATAACACATGATGAGGAAACCTGGAGAGGAGGAAGGGATGCAAGAGCTTCTGCCCCATTTTGAGCCCACTCAGGCAAGATTCAGCCACACTGGAGTGACGCCACCTGTGGTAACCGTGCTTCCAAGATGGGATGCTGTGTCCCCTCCTGGGGCACACAGAGGTAGTGTCTTCAAGTGACTCCTCCTTTCTCATACGTTTCTGTCTCCTGGCTGCTCTGAGACTGGCAACATGCAAAAGGGCAGGAAGAGGAAGAGGTGCCAGCTTGTGTTTGAGAGAAGTATGTAAAAAGAGCAGGTAATATGTCCTGTACTATATGCATTAATTCTGTAAGGAATTAAGAAGCTAACTGTATTGACACGTTATCTCAAAAATTGACATGAGCTTGTCCTGGTTTAATATGGTGCTCTAAACACAGCAGGAGCTCAACAGAACATAGCAGCATGTGGAACCATCACCAAGCACCTAACCAAAATAGCCACAGAGAGGCTGTAAGAGATTCAGTGTGTTAGCAGCTGCATGCAGGCAGAACTTCAGAGCTGCTTCTAAGAATTTACATGTTTGTTAGCTCAAATATTCAAGTGGGATGTTTTTAATCATCTGGTTTGCTCAGCCCAACTCGGTGCTGCCAAGTTACAGCCATAGTCGAAAGGAATCCCAGATGTTTTGGACCACATGAGTCCTGCTCTCCCTCAGGCTTTCTGGGAGAGGGCATGCCACAGGGCTTGACAGACCACAGAGGAATTTAAGCTCCGCTGAGCATCAGCAGGTCTCCTAGATGTCTGCTCCCCTGCAGCCAGCAGCCGCTGTGTCAAGGTGTGCAGGTAGTGTGGCACATTGTGCCTAATAGCAATATTTAACTAGTTCTGGTACCAAAAGCAGGATAAGTATTTTACTGCAAGTCCTACCATTTCTCTTTCAAGCCATTAAAAGTTTACATATTTATTTCTGACCAGCACTTAAAGGTCCAAATGCTTCTCTAATTCAGTTAACCCCATGTTTCCACCTACAAAATCTGGATCAAAGTGCAGAAAAACTAACTTTCTCAAATACAAGTATGATTCCTAATTCTAGTGCTAACGAGAACCAGAATGACTGTTAGAACTTTTTGTGGGTTTTTGGAACATGGACACATTCTTTGGAAATGTAGGAGAGAAATAGGGAAAATGTGAAACATTGGATTTTTTCCCAAGCAAGATAATATCTTTCCTTAGCATTTAGTACTGGTTGTGAACACAAGAATGATAATGCAAACTGCACAGGTGCATGTTCTAATCATTGCAAGTGGGATGGAAATGAATGAAGATGAGGCAAAGACAGTATCTTCCAGTATCTGCGCAGAAACCCTTTTTTTGCATATTCAAATGAAGCTGATTAAGATCCCCTAAAGTACACAAAGTATCTTTGAGTAGCACCTCAGCTTGTATAAATTATATTAATTTTTAAAGTAAAAAACACAGAAATTTTAAGGGGTAATTCTATGGTTTTATAGTGGTTTTTAAGAAAGGGGGGTGGCAGGTAATCTATTGTCACTCCGTGGCCGTTAAGTTATTTGAAAAGAGTCTCATTCTCAGATTTTAACATGAAGTTTTCGATTCCAGATACTCCTTCAGAGGAATTAACATAGTGTTAAAGAGGAGAAATGATTGCTTTATTTTAAGGGCCACTTCTTTCATATTCAGGATGCTTAATATATTGAGCACTATGCAAGAATAATTACTCATATTACAATCATTAAAAAAATTATATCACCTGAACATTAAAAAAATGCTGCAGTAGGAGAAAAAATATCTGAATTTTACAATAGTACATTTCAAGGATTAGAAAGAGGGGGAAATATGGATATGTATCTCTAACCTCAGGCAAAATCATCTTCACATGCACTCATCTCCCTCAACAATTTGTCCCTGGTAAATGGCAAGGTTAAAATATTTTGCTCAAGGAAATAAAAGGACAGGTTTGTACTTTGGTGAATACCAGGCTAGCAGAGCAAACTGGTAGCTTGGAAAGGCAGTTCACAGGACTCTTGGCAGACAGAAGACTTTGGCACAATATGTTTGCAGTTTAATTTCAATAGGCCGTTAAGCTCTTAAATACATTAAGCATATCGAACACTGCTGGCAAAATCTTTCATGTCTTGGATTCTGCCACTTCAGTGTTTGGTGCTTCTGGCCAGGCTCTGGCCAGGGGCCCCACAGGGGACTCTGACCTCCTAGCACTCTACACATTCAGTCATTGCCCTTAAAGGCAAGCAGGGTTTTTTGTGTGTGTGTGCGCACATAAGTATAGATACACATTCAGCATTATAAATATCTAGCTTTTTTCTTTCTGAACTTTTAAGATCATTCAGTGAAATACATAACTTCGCAATTCTGGTCTTCTTGCTATTCTACCAGGTAAAATTAAGTGTTGTCGCTTATCTAGGGCTTTGCATTCTTGGCTCAAGTGCTGTTTTAAAGCTCCTTCTCTTCCATGGTGATCTCTGTCTCCAGCAGGGTTATAAACTAGGGCTTGGCTGGTTATTGCTCTCAGCTACCAGGCAGACATACTATGTTTTCTGCCTTCCCAGGTTTTGAAACTATGTTTTACGTATCCCCTTCATACCACACCGAAGGGGCTCTTGCCATTCTGTACACATCTCTGGAGATCATGGAATTAAAATGCTGTTGTAATTCTGTACTTGTTAGCGACTTCTGAGGCACTACTGTGAAGCCAGGATGTTTTTAGCAAGTCATGGAAAGACTAAGAATAAAGAAAATGGGTTGTAGCGTGTTGAACAGGCACATGAAAAATGCAATTCGCTCTTCCTGATCTGAGAATCGGGCACCTCATCTGGTTGCCCTTAGGTCATGTTTTATAATCCAGGTTGAAAACTTTTAGCAGAAGTAAACAGAAATGAAGCCAAACAATCACTCATAATCTATGTAGTATTAATGTAAAAGGTTAAAGCTGTTCTTCCCCACTTTTGAGCTTCACCTTCCACTTTTGCACATTGTTACTTTTAAAATGCTAATTCTCACATATGATCCTTAGTGATGAGAAGTCATTTCAGACAAAGTAGTGGCTGAAAAATTAGGCCCTGAGTGCATTGCAATATTGACAACATTCTCAGATAAGACATTTCCGTAAAGAAAATGCTGTCCCTGAGTAGTGACAATGTTATTTTAAACTGCTTTTTTTCTTGGAATCAACTTAGTTGCAATTTCAATCACACACTGTCTGTCTGCTGAATCACAAATCACAGTTGGCTGGGCTTTTCCCTCTCTTTTCCTTGTTAAAAGAAAGATAAAGAAGTCGCAGCAGAAAGAGAAAAAAAAAAAAGCTAAATAAAAGCCAAGGATGGCCTGATGCCAGAGATGCTGGGAACTACCAGTTCCTCCCCTCTTACCATACCCTCTGATGACTCCACATTCATTTCCTCAAAAACAGGCAGTTCCACAAGATTTCAATTCGGCACAGTTCAGTTCTCTATGGACTGATACTCTGAGAGCACATGAGCACAGATACTTGAGTGTGACTTCAGAGATCTCGTCCTTCCATGGAAACACTGTAACATCATCTTTTTCTACCTGGCCACTTTTTCCATTAAACTTAAAGGAAATGTGACATTGTGAAACCTCTGCTTTGCTGTAAAATGTGCCAGACTCGTTCCATGCCACACCTGTCCCCTCCAACACTGCACAGCACCATCACCTCAGTCTCGGCAGCAAAATCAGGCCAAAATGTGGGATGTGCACAGGCAGACAGCGGTGGAAACCCTTCCTGGAAACCTTGCCACAGCAGCCACTCCTGCTTCAAAATGGCTGATATGGAATGGAGTACAGGACGGTGAACGCTCGGTCTGCATAAAACACCTCCACCTCCATTTGCAGGAGCATTTTCAACAAGTGGCAGTCCAGAGTCTCATCGAAGGAAGAGACAGAAACAACCGGACAGTTTCAGAGGAAGCCGTGGCCATTTTACCTAAGTGTGCAATTGCATTTTCAACATAATTAGGTAGCTAATTGTGCGCCTAGGCCTAGCTGATGTATTTGCACGTGTATCTAATTATGATTTATCTGAAAGCTCTCTGACCATAATGCCTTGCTCTCCAATCTAACAGAGGCATTTATAAAAGTGAGAGGTGAGTTTGAGTGGTTGCTTTTCTCTAGCTTTTACTTTAAACTGAATTCCTATTTATCTTGACGTTTTTTAAACCATTCAAGCTGGCTGAGCAATAGGAGAACTCCAAACAGCAGTATTACTGGAAGACAAGCATGGTGCTGCACAAAGAGCTCTGGAAAAAAAAAGAAAAATTCCAGGGGAAAGGCCAGGGTGAGGTTAATAGATGAAATTTCTATGCAAGGCTTGGAAACGATGCTGATGTTGGACTGTCCCAGTGGTGTGGATGTCATGCAGTAGGAACTTGTACCAGCAATCACCAAGGTCAGAAGGGATCTTCTTTCAATAAATGTTGAACTGTAGCTGCAAAGATGGCAGCTTTTGTTGTAGAACAGAGAATCTCACAAATGTAATATATAAGAGCATCACAGCAATACAGTTTGTGCTGCCAATGTGAGCAATGTAATCATTCAAACTTTCCCAGTGTCTTTTCTAAGGCCAGCTGTGAAAGGCTACAGTAATGTTCTTAGTTCACTAACTGTAGGCCTCATTGAAAAAAGGCAAAATAAAAACAGCCTAGATTTTTTAATTTAAATTACATTTGTTTTACTTTGATAAATTATCAGTATACTCTGTTCAATTACTCAGTTGTCTTTTAACATGACATTGACTTAACTCAGATCCTGTAACATTCTCAGGACTAACTAGGCTACCCAGCCAGGCAGTGAGACCTCTTAATATAAACCACACTGTGAAAATGTCTATTATTTTCCTTCAGCAAAACACTTTTTAACCTACAGTATCCAATCATTCTTTATGGTGTATGATGTCAAAAACACTTACTGCACAAGCAGAGATCTGTGTTTCTTTTGCCACAGACAATAAATCTTTAGTGTCTTCTCTTGATACGCATCACTCCACTTGATCTCAGGAGGCACTATATGTCTCTCTTTCCCTCTGCCTCTTCTAACAAGGTCACTTTCCAGTGATGAAACAACTTTTCCAGAAGGTATAGCATTCAATAATTAATATCTACTGATAATAGCTTCTCAAAGCAGTGCTTTAAAACTCTAATGCAGGCTCTTCACAAACTTACAGCATGAAGAACCCCTAAAATAAATTTGAGTAGCATGTCTGAAAATATTGTCTTCAAAAACTTGAAATGCATAGACTAAACTCAACACTGATATAAAGAGATCTTTATCCGCTTATGCCAAAAGGAAATTCAGCTCTTCCTCTCTCCCCAGTCAGTATTATTTTACTACAGGCCTGAGAAGGTTAAGTCAGTCTAGTACATATAATCTGCTGTGAACAGGAAAATACCAATATCGCCTGTTAATTTCACTACTGCATGTATAGGTTCTGTAGTAAGCGTCACAAGTGTTAGGTTACTTAGGAAGATGTCTCTTATTGCAGGACAGACCATGAATCACAATGGGGAAGAGAGACCCTAAATCAAAAGTCCTAGTGAACACAGAGCCTGATTTCCTGTTGGTATTACTCTATTTACTTCTAACAGTCATTTCATAACTGCCAAACTAGCTGTTTCAGGTGATTTCCAGTGCAAGCAACGTTTGACAAAAGCACAGAAAATACTGTATTTGAGCATGTACTGGGGGAAAAAGAAAAAAAACAAAAACCAACATCAAACAGGTTATCGGTTATCAGTAATTTCTCTCAGTGCTTTTCCTGTTTTTCTGCTGACTTTACAATCATTTGGATGGGATCTGCATTTAGCACAGCCAGTAGGTGACTGACGTTTGTTCATCAGAAGCAAGGTTCGGACCACAGAACTAAGGTAGTTTGCCTCTGTCTCAGGTTGCCCTTTTGGAAGGGTGAAGAGGAGGCATACCATCTCCCTAGGGATTTATCAGCAAAGAGGAGACAGTCTAAGTTTGAGTCTCTGCAGGGGCCAGCCAGGACAGCACTTTTTATCAGACTTGATTTTTTGCTATCTGTGAACATTCATCTCTTCAATACTGATCTTGCAGCTGGTCTAGCAGCCAAAGAAAAAACTTAATTTATAGCTGTCAGTTGCTTCATATAAACCTTGCAAAGGTGGAGCAAGAACACTGGCCATACCTGTTCTACCTCGAGTGTCTTCCTGCCCATTCAGGTGACCTGCACAGGATGCAATCTGTGCAAAGATACACATGGTCCAGGAGTTGTTAAGACTCTAGTGTTAAACTAGAGGAATAAAAGGATGGATGGAGAAAATGAGCTGTGAAAATACACACCATCTATTCCAAAATTCAAAACAATCCTCTGCTAAAAAGATGTTGAGAGTTATCTCACAATTTGGTGAAGAGTATGCACATGCTAAGGACATCCACTGGTTATGAAAGAGTGAGCTATGGCAGCAAGGCACAAAGTGACAGATTGTGTAGCACCTAAGTAGCTCTCAGAATCAAGATGTCCTAGGCACAGGACCCACAAATCCAAAGAGATGGAAAGAACTGGGTAAAGACGTATTAAGAGGTTTCTCTGTATAGAGCTGTGGAGCATGGTACAGCTCATGAAAGCACCCAAACCTGCCACTAAGGCTCTGCAGGGAAGCTGGACACCTTACCTGTTGATGATGATTTACATCTGACAGGGTTCAGGAAGGACAATGGGGCGGTCTGATTCTCACTGATGTAACTTAACTATTGATACTACCTGAGCACTGATGTGTGCATGCAGAGGTCAGCTGTGTGCATATCTATTGCACACACACATACATGCGTAGAAGCCCAGACACAAAGAGAGAGAGTCAACATTAGTTTAGCATCCAGTCACATGTCACTTGCGCGTTTGGGCTGGCTAAGAGGAGAATGTGTGTGAAATAGGGGATGACATGCAGTCATTATTCCAATGGGACAGTTATACAAGCAACAAGGGTGGCTGGGCTGAGGTGTCAACTGCAGGTCGTTAATGCTGACAAGGCCTGCAGTCAGCTCCAGCAGCTGGCCCCCTCCTGAGTGGGCTAACCGATGTTGCCACCATCTTGTCTCCAAGGAGGCTTGAAGGCACATGGCTTAGGTCTCATACAGTAGGTAAAGCAGATATTAACAAAATTATTGTTCAGAGTCATTTTAAGAATAAAGCCTTTCATGCCATGATATCCTAACACTAAGCAGTGCACATATTTGATAAATACATGTGATTCTATAGATCAGTCTAGTCTGGCACAAGATTTGACTTACTTTTGTGCGGCGTACAAGGTAAAAATCTCTGTGCCTTAAGCTCCATGGCAAATAAGAATGTATTTATTAGGCATTTACACAAGACTTATCAGCATGGTATTGCACATGTGTGTTATTATCACATAGAAGTAATCCAGTAATCCTAGCATTTAAAAATGATACCTACTTCTATTATCTAGTGACCAATTGACCTTGATATTGCAGTAAGATCCCTGAGAATGGAGTACACTACCAGTGGGGTATTACTTAGAGTGACATTTACCTGCACTTAAGAGAACTATGGGAACAAGGCTATTTATGTTGCACTTCTTTTGCACCAGATGTCCTCGTCTCTGCTTTTAGAATCTAACTCTCCCATTTTCATCCACTAAAACTGGAATGTGAACTCTACTACCCGTATCAGTAGCCTTCAGTTCCTTGCCGTTGTTCAGAGCTCACTAGAGGCATCTTTACTTCCTCCATCCCCTAGTTGGCTTTGCATTCATTATTTGGTGTTCACATCATCTCTACAGAAATGTCAGATGCTATCACTGGCTTCATTCTTTATTGCATCCTCATCCTCAGAGACTGTAACCCTTAAAAACCTGCTGCCCTATCTCTTGTGTCTTAATTGCCACCACTGTCACTTGGGGAAAGCCCTGCTGCTTTGCACAGAGAAGACATGTTGCATTTAGTGAACCTGCAACTTGTATGTGTGGCAGTGGCCCAGTTGCTGGCAAGTGCTGAGTGGAAATCAAAAATTACCCAGTTGAAAGGCATGCCTGTGGTTTCTCTTATCATTTCCTCCTGGTTTTGTTGAAGTGTCTCTTATACTCCCACTCTAATTAGCAGCATTTATATCTCTGTTGTGATTTTGCTGGAGACACTAGCCTGGGAAGCAGACTAAGAGAGATGTCAGAAAACATCTGAGTGTCAGTCAGTGCAACCCCCCATCATGCAGAGCAGGAAAAGAGAGTGGGCAGACCCTTTGCTGCTGTGGGTTGTCCTTGTGCTTTCAGTAACAATAAGGATTTGTCCCAGGTCTCACAGAGAGAATCACCAGAGTTGCTTCTGAGCAGGCACCAGGGCCCATACATGCTGGTCTTTGTCTGGAACAGCAAAGGTGGTGTGAGGTGGCTGCAGCATGAGGTGACAGCAGGTTCAATAAATAGAACAGGTCTTTCTTGCTTAGAGATTGATCAATGCTGCTGTCATACACTGTGATGTGTGCTATGACAGTTCACAGCCTCACATTTCTATTTTATAACTACCTTCTTTTGCATTTCTTCTTGAAAATCAGAAGTGATGTGCAATGTAAATAGGTGTAAAGTTTTTAAAAACTGAAGTACTGTAGTACTCCAGAGAAAAGAGCTAACAGACATTCCATGCACCAATTACCATCTTGACTATGGCAGCAGGGTTCACAGAGGCCATTGAGAGGCCCGGTCCTGCAGGCCTCACTCAAGGGGGGCAGTTTTCATTCATCCAAATGTTTCTTAAAACTCCAGTAGGGAGCAACTGACTGTGACTAGACCAGAGATGCACGACTGGGGCAGATTTCTGTTGAAAACATGTGATGGTAAAGCATGCTCTCATCAACGAAACTTCCCTGATGTAGTGATACAGTATTCTGGTTTTCTCCTGACTTTTTCTGAGCCAATGCCTATTTTTTCCCCTAGGCAGAGCACTTATAGTATTATAAATCAGGAAAGACTGACATGAAACATGCACTGAAACATGCCTAAGAGATTCCTGGAGTGCCAACTGAGTGTGTGGCTGACTTTTAAGAAAAGGGCTTTAATTACAATTAACATAGGAAATATAAATTTAAAGAAATGGAAGAGTTATTTCATTTTACTTTACTGGGGCTATTGAAATACATTAAAACTGATTTTTTCAGTGCTTACATTCACAAGTTGTTACCAAACCCTTGCCACCACTGAGTCTTAAGTGCAGCATTGGCAACCACAGATCTAAGTCAGCAGCAGGTACAATTACCCAGAAAGTTGAGTTTTAACATGGAACCATCTTATAAACCAGGTATAGCAAATAATTATTTCAGCCAAAGGCTAGTTATGTTTACCACTCCTCAGACAAGCCCTTGGAGGAAATTTTGCAGTCCATACTGAAAACCATTAGGTGTATATTTTAGTAATCCAAAATGGAAGGCAAATGCTGCGGCTGGCGATTGGCTGTGAAGGTCAATTTCCAGCTCACATCACTCCACACAGGCTGAGTGGGAACAGGTTGCATGAGCTGAACTAGAGTAATATGGCAGGAAATAAAGGGGTTTCTTAAATATAGACCAACTTTTAAAAGTCAAAACGTAGAATTTCACTTGCAATTTGATCCACAGTTGAAACATTCATCTAGCACAGAGAAACTGGCTTTTATTCAGTAAAAACATATTACACTTGGTAAGAATTTAAAACATAAAATGGTATAAAGTGCTATTCCAAGCTGGATGGTTTTGTGTTGGTCATTGATTTGGCCCTGACTAGGAGCAGTGCTAATCAGATGTAATTGGCCTTGATACTCCTAGGGTCAGGTCCACAGAGACTAGCCTATAACTTTATGGGGAGAGTTGGACTTGAAGGCATACAATCAATTTGGAGGGGAAAAAAGGGAGGATAAATTGGATTTTAGTTTGATAGGCCAGAAACCTTTTAAATGCTTCTACACCAAAAAAGTAAATGCTAGGAGCAGGAAGCACTTCCAAGGAAAAAACATATGAATGTTGTGCTGTGCTCGCTAAGGTTAAAGGAATAATGCAAATCCACAACAGGCAAGTAGGTATTAACAGCCACCTATATATGCAAGCCCTTGATATGCCTTTGCAAGGCCAAACCTACTGAAATGTGCTCTTTCATTTTCTTTCTCTCTCTATTTCTCTTCGCCAGAGTGGGGAGGATGGTAACTAACTTTAAAATATCTGACGTGGCTAAGTCATTAAAAATGGTAGAGTCAGTGACAAAAATACCATGGTGGAGCTAATATCATGCCAGTTTCTCTCCAATTAGTACCTACATCCATCAGGAGTTTCTTTCACTCTGCTGACCACAAGACAGTGTATACCACTGAACTTTTAAAGCCATATGATTTGAGAAACTAGATGGAGATGTCACAGAATTCTAATTCACAGACTCCTAGATCCAATGGAAATGTAGTCCATTATATTCTGTTGTTCCTTTACATGCCTTTCTTTGCTATAAATGCCATTACCAGAGGGAGAAACCATACTTGGTTGCCATCATAATCTCAATAAAATGCTCTGTCAAGTTCATTAGCCACCTATGATCTCTGACCATCTGCTTGGGGTACATCTATGTCGTATTACCAAAGGGCACCGATGTCTACTACTCATGCTTGGCAGGTTGTTAGGCCTGACTCTGAATATCATTGTGAAAATGACTGCACAAACAAAAGATCATTCCCCTCCACTGCCTGAGATACAAACTGATTATTAGCAGGCAGATGCCTTATCCTATAGATATTATTATTTTATTAATGAAATTAAATAAATGACCTGTGACTACTTGTGGTTCAACTGTGATAGACACTCTGGGTTTCAGAGAGGCAAGCAAAGCTCTCCAGTGGTGAGGGCAAATGGAGCAGTCCACGCTAGCTGGAGAATGGAGCGTGGAACAGGGCAAAAAGGCAGCACTGACATAAGAATGTGCCCTAAAAAATAATCTCTCTCTCCTGGGATAAGCAGTTGTTTTCTAGAGGCAATACGAAGGATTTCTATATGATTTAGAGACCTGCTATGGTTTGTTACGCTGGGGTGTGTTTGGGTTTGCTAGGAAAGTCCTTCCACAGATTGGAGTAATATCCTAAGAGCTGTTAGGCAGTTCTGAAAATATTTGGCCCTAAATAATCAACTTTCTTCTGGGATAGTATTCTACAACTTCCTAAAGATACCTGTCCATCATTTTACAACCATTCCAAATTTTAGCAGGTTTTATGTTGTACTATAATGTAAAATAAAATATCATCCACCTACTTCGGCATAGAAAGATATAAAATGTGCTTCTAGCTACTGTGCACTTTCCACTTGAATCTACCCTCTCTGATCAGACAGTAATGTTTTGCATCCAGCAAGGAAATTTATATTTCAGACCATTAAAGAATTTCTGTTGTTTCCAGTGGAAAAAAAAGTGATAATGAATTCCAGGAAAATGTAATCATTTTTAATTTGATCAATCTGATTTAACTTGCAGGGTTTGGATTACTAGACTAAGTATTAAAGATTTTGTGTTAAATTTTGTGTTAAAAAACTACAGATAGAAATGTGTATAAAAAATAAAGTAGCCCTTACATATGAATGAGAAATCCTGAGTCCTAGAGTACAAGCAACACAATGGTAATTGTAGTACTGTCCTTAGAGGGTTAAATCAAACATTCAAAGGCTGTAGGTCAGTGAAACTGTTCAATTTCATCTGGTTAGCAGTCAGACAGAGGCTCTTTAAGAGAGACGGTGAGATTAGCCCATTTAAACTTAAGTGATTGATTTTCATTTAACATTTTTGTCTGCCATACTTATCAGAAGTTGCAAAATTCATTTCAGAGTGACTTGAAAGGAACATATTTGTATGCATCCATATATATACTTAGTGACATGAAGCAGCATTAATAACTCCATTACTTGTAATTAAATTAACATTTTAAGATTGTGTTTAAATTACATGAAGGCTATAACACAAGCCATCAAAAAGCAGCACATTCAATATTAAAATTAAATGTTAAGGCTGAGGGCGTGCCATTATGTCACACTGTTGAGGGACAAAAATCAACTGTACAGAGACGTTCTAATTTATGGATGGATGTCAGCGTCAGCCTTAAAGTATAATGGGTTTGGCAACATATGGCACAGTCACTTCTTTTACTAGGTAGAAATTTCCCCTTTAGACAAAGCCTGCAAACATATGAAGAGGTGTATGTTACTCGAAGGCACTTCATAAAGATATTACAGTTGAACTGTTCAGAAAATATTATGGCTTATGGAGACTCAGTCATTTAAAAATGTTAATAACTTGAGTGTTTAGGGCTTTTTGTTAATTCTTAATGGATCTATAGTTTATAATGTACGTGCAAAAATTCATTTGAGAACAAAAATAACTTTGAATTATAGGAATATAGTAAAAAGATCAGAAGCAATAAATATAGGGTTTTATCATTTTTTTTCTTTTTCTCCCCACTGTCTGCCTCTAACATATAATTGCACTATTCAGCAGAATGTGTGCTGTAGTCCTCCCCAACTTTTTATCTTCTTGTTCATTCCTTCATTGTGCAAGAACTGTGCAATCACTGTCAAGAAAATGGAACAGCTCCCTCACCCTGCCTTCTTTTTGATAATGTTGTATTAAAGCTAATGAAAAAATTTGCATGCATGAAATGATTAGCATGTTCACATGCTTTCAGGCTTCAGATACTCGTGTCGATACAGCGAGTATCTGGCTGGGCCTATTTGAGCATACTCTGAACTCAATTAGCTACAACTTAGCACAAGCTTATAATAAACTCATCTTAAGTGAGTAAACCTCCTTGAAGTCTAGGCTGCCCCAGGTACCTGCAGGTGATAGTAACACCTTCAAGGTGATACATAAATTCTCACTTGGTAAAAATAGCCTTGATGTTTTCACAAGTCTTCCCTGTTGGTTAGAGAATTAGAGCACGATGAAGTCAAAGGAAAATGAGACTATTTCTTTTCACCTCATTCTGTCACCAAGTTTCCTCTCTAGTTCCTGGTCAGTTGATTTCCATCATCACTCATCCCTGCTGACATAAAGTATTTGTACTAGTTTTCCTCCAAATAGCAGTGAAATGAGTCCGAATCTTTTAAAACATGCCAAATCACTGTTGAAGAACACTGAAACCTTTCACTCGTATGGCTATGGAGAATCCCATCTCTGATAAACTATACCATTCCTAATAATCTTTGGCAACTTGAATGATTAATGCATTATTTTTGCTCAAAATAAAATGTTTTCATTTAAATGTTGTCAAAAAGCAAATTCACAGGGGTAAAGATATAGAGCTAAATAAAATTCTTTGCTGATTCCGTGTGAGCAATCAAAAGGCTTCTCACCCACTCTTGGTGTTTGTGGCCTATAACATAGTTTCAAATTATTTTAGTTCTCCTTCTTTATCTGTGACTCATAGAGGAAAGGCAGATGTAGAGCTATGTCAAGGAAACATGGTCATTAAATTAATTTCATTCTTGGACTTCAAATTTGTGACAGGGTGAAAAAAATGATGCCATTGCCTGAAATTAAGTTCTGACCTCTTCTTGAATCTGCCAAAATGGAGGTGTTCCTGACTTACACCAAGAATCCCAAGACACCACAACAGTGGATTATCTGCCAAATCAGTAAGATACCTTCTTGGGACATTGTTGTTACCATACTGTTCCTTCTCAGCAGAAGTGTCTCACATGCAAAGAGAAAAATTACAGCCTGATTCAAGTGGCTGCTGAATGACAGGTACAAAGCAGGCCTTGACTAATAGCCACATAGCCCAGTAGTCCCAATGAAACTATACGGGCTGCTGAAGATGAACGTGTTGCAAGAGTAAGAAGATGTAGGACATAAGCCATAAGTCTTCCACAGGTGGGACTCTGATAAAGAAATGCCTTAACAATGAGTCAAAATTAATTCCTTTTTAAGAGCCAAAATACTCCGGATTTGGCCAGCAGTTCATTCCTGTGAAATCCAAGTTGAAGCAGAAAACCACAGCAAGTCTTTGGCAGCTGGGCCCTTTTATGGGATGCCCCTGGGTGATGGTGCAATGGTTGGCACCTCTCTATTTAGAGAAGACTGGATGCAATTTACTGCAGAAGATGAGCAAGAGTTGCACATAACAGTTTCAAGAGGCAACACAATACCCAAGAAGGACATGACGGAATAGCTTGCAGATTGTTTTGTGTGTTCCTTCATTGACAGAGGTCCCTACAGCACTATAGCTGCCTTGTACAGACTAGTTTTAGGTGAGCCAAGTGATAGATCTCCATTTCCCATGAAAAAATGGGAAATTCTTTGACTGTTGTCAGGAAGTCCTCCTTGATTATAGGCCTTTTTTTCCTCTTCCTAAAAAAAGTAGTTACGCCCTTTTCTCTAGTTTGAGTTATCTTAAACCAATCTTACTTGTTGTGCTTTAAGAGCATACTTTTCAGCTCCTGAGTAACTAAATGGTTGCTTTCTTATGATGTCTGCATTTTGCTTTGGAAAGCCGGACATGGTATGGCCTAGCATGCTTAGTAAGAAACAGGGACCTTCCACTGTCACTCACAGAGGACTTGAAACAAAAGGCTTCCTCAGCCCCAGCTCTATTTACATACATGAGATTAATCATGTAAATAATCTTCTGTAAAGAAAGGAAAGACTGCAGAAATTTGTAGCACATTTGAATCTGCACAAAATTCAAATGTCAGGACTCTGTCACAGCATTTTCTTGCCTAGTTTATATGCTTAAATAATAATTCAATATTTCCTTCTGCATACAGTACTTTGGTGAACATCAAAGCCATGTAACTGGGATTTATCACATAGGTAGTTGCAGCTATGGATAGCTGGACCTCTATCCATTCTAGCTGCCCAACAGTAACTTTTTAAAAAATAAAAAAAGGGAAAAGTGAAGGCCTGAACCTTAACTCATCAAAACTGTGAAAGATAAAAATGATAATGATTCTGTTTGAGACCTGTATGTGTCTGAATGGCCAGAGGCACACAGCGACATGTGCTGCACTTAAGTTAAAACATTACTTAAATCTGCAAAGCAAAGATTTCCATTTGAAAGATAATATAGATAAATGGCATATATAACTGAAACAAATTAATATACATATCAATATAAATAGAGCTATACATGTTTATTATGTGGAAATTTAACCCATGTGCAGTGTTTCATTTTCAGTGTTTTTCAGTGTTAAAGAGTGTCTGATGCCTCTGTGCATGCAGATGCTTCTACAGCTATTTGTATGCATATATACATATAAGAATTTTTTCATACAGAAATGTATGTATGTGTAAATTGTGTGAATGTAAATATAAGATAGGCCATATGTCCCAGAAGTCCCAAAAGAGCATCTGATGTTGATATATAGACAGTGTGTTAAGGACCTTCCTAATTAATAACCCAGATTAAAACCTCTTGGCAATCAATTAAGATTAATGACAGAAGTCATTCTCTATCCCCCTCCACCCGCATCTCGGGCTGTGAAAACCCTGGGTTGTGAAACTTTAATCCTGTTATCTGCTGCCTTCTTCATCTGAAAAGCCTACAGATTAACACAGCAGACATTATTGAATTTACAACCAGCCGCTCGGACAGCTGCCCTACTTTCAGCAGTTAATGGAAAAGGAACTAATCTGGTTAGGAGCACAGGACTAGTTCATAAATCTGGGTGCCCAAGACAGTTAAAGCTGTCACGTCTCTTCTGGAGAGCGGTGACCGAATTAACCTGTCAGCTTGCTTCTTGCTGCTTCTTGAAGGTAGTCGGTCTCTCTGTAAGCCGGACTAATGAGATACTCGGCATTAATATAAACTACATCAGCCTTCCCTATACATAAGGGCTGTTCCCAAGCTGGGAGCTGTGTTTTATGGCTGGGTTTGGTTAGCTATATACTGCCCGCTCTTCACTGGAAGCCAGGTAGTGATTAAAAACAAATTTGTTTTTTCCCTTTTGAATCATGCCCAAACAAACAGTTATTGAAAAAAACTGAACTGCCAAATGAAATGTTTTCTTTTTAGTACAGCTTGGGACGGGGGGAAGAATTGTAATGCTCTTTAGGGTAGCAGGGATGGTACTTGACAGCTATAGCAAATTCATACTCCACTCAGAAAAGATTGACTTTTCCACTCTTTATAGGTATTATCCCCATTGCCAGCAAAGCTGAAGTTAACACGATGACTGGTATGGTTTATTTGTTGCATTTTAGGAGGTCTAAGGCACTCATCTTTCAGATAGCTGTTTGTAAACTAATAAAGCAAGAATTCTTCGGGCTGCACACTCTCCTGGCAACTCAGCTTTTTAAAATGCTCTTTTAAAGTGTATCATTGCTTCACAAAAAGTACATTCTGTGCTGGCATGACAGTACTTCCATCAGGACCATGAGCCAACTATATAGCCTGCTGTTGTCTACCCTGTTTCCCCGAAAATAAGACCAACCCCAAAAATGAGCCCTAGCATGATTTTTCAGGATTTTTGACGATGCACGAAATATGAGCCCTACTTCAAAAATAAGCCCTAGTTACAGTTCATAAACAAGTCAATTTAAATAGTGTCCAGGTAGCTATACATGTAAAAAAGTAACAAGTTTTGGAGCAAAAATTAATATAAGACCCTGTCTTATTTTCAGGAAAACAGGGTATCAGCAATGGCAACACCACAGGTGAAGAACCATGCTTAGCAGCATGGTACTGCCTCCAAGGACGTGCACAAGGTCTTTTAGAGTCTATGGGAGTACCAGTCGAATTGGTAAAAATGTCATAACCTTAACACTGACAAGTAGATTTATTTCATTCATACAAGTGTTCACATTTACGAATGCTGAAGGCTTATTTTAAAAAGAGGAACAGCGCTCATCTGCACAAAGGGAAGGAGTGCCAAAAGTGACTGCCTACCTAGATGGGAAAATATCTTTATTTCTCAAGACACCAGAGCAACATCATCTTTTCATAAAGACGATCACTACTGCTTTCATTGATTGACAGCTAGCAAATCTAACTATTAAGATATTACCTCACATAACCACTCTAGGTAGGATGGAGCACCTGAGAGGTAGACAGGCTGGACCCTCCTGGATGTCAGCCTGCAATCCAGTTTTAATAAAGTGAAGCTGTGATACCCATTTACGATGAGCATCCTTTTGGAGGAATTACTACTACTGACATGTTAATTTCAGAATATTCATCTGGGTCATGAGCACAAGAAAATTCCAGTAAACTCATAATCATGCTTGGTTCTTTGCTGTCACTTGCCATTTTAACAAAAGGGGCAGGTACGCTCTCCAAAATAATACTTTTTCAGGCAGGCCAAGGGACGACTGTTTTTCTGAAATCTTGTTCAGTGGTTCACTCAACAGGATGCATTGCTTTCTCTTGGAGACTGACCTCTGAATTCAGTCTGAATAGGCCAGGCTGGAAGGGGCTCTGACCAACCTGATCTATGTGAAGATGTCGCTGCTCATGGCAGGGGATTGGACTAGATGAGCTTTGAAGGTCCCTTCCAACCCAAACTAGTCTATGATTCTATTCTATGAAATGAATACTCTTAAAGTGTTTTCTTCCACTTTCTGTAACAGTGAACTTAATAATTTTAACAGTAATATGGGTCTATTCTGGAAGTTTTAAGAAAAACTTCGGCTCCAGTTTAGCTCTCAGGTCTATACAGACAAATTCCCACTGGAAGAAATGGCAGAAGGAATATTTTGGCAGAAAACACTTAAGGAAAAGAGATGCTCTTTAACTCCTTTTTAATCTTTCATACTTCCTAACTAGTTTTGCATCTTCTTTACCATTGCAGGAATTTAGAAGATCCAATATAAACATAATCTTTGCTATATGAATGATACTGAAGTTTCTTTTTCAAATTCTCAGTCAACAATTTTCATTAGCGTAATAATTTCCATGTTCTACTAAAATATTGCTATACCATACTATAATTGAACAAGGAGCTTCAGTGAACTGAGTTTTACATTGTAATATGACTTCTTGCTATGTGCAGTTTAATTTTTAAAAGTTTTAAACCATAAAGTGCACTGCTTCAAAGTAGCCACAGTAATCTTTCTCTAACTGTACCTTGTTATTTCTCTACACATTTCAACAATTTTCAGTGACTAAAAAAAGCCAAATCACCTTTATTTTCTTGAAGGAGGTCCTCCGCAGTTAGAAAATGGACAAACCATTCAGATATTAGAGAATACAGAAATAAACCAAAAAGTCATGCTATCACTAGTCTTGTTCCTGTTGCCATTACCCTGTAGGCAAGCAAACATGGCTAAGTGATTTAGAAAGCACTAAGCTACTAATAGTGCTGGCACCTCTGCTGCAAAGTGGATGACAAGCTGCCAGCTGAACCCTGTTAAAGCATTGTGGGGAGCTGACAGTTGGGGTACTCCTAGGCACCACACCTAGTCTTTTGTTTCAAAACAGTCAGTTTTCTCTCAGTGTAAAGCACTTGAAGCCTCAGCCTTCTACCAATTACTATTGCACTCTACAGTTGACAGACTGTGCTACTGATTTAGTATTTTCTGCCTATGCCCAGTGTTGGAATTACTGAAGAAACACAAAGGGAACGGTAACATGAGCCTCATTTCAGAGAATATAATACTGTCAGTGTTTCTAACTATAAATTTTGTGATGCTAACAGAGTCACAATGCAGAATATAATTTTATGTAACACAGAGATGCTGACAAAGTAACATCAGCTTAAATAGATGTTTCTATTAATCCTGAGGCCATTATTATAAATGAATCTTTAAAGCAAGTAAATGGTAATAAGCATAAAATTAAAAACAAGTAAAAATGTCTTCCTTTGTACTAGGCTGTTTTGTAACATTAAAAAAGCTTGAAAGTACTCAGTAGTTCTACTATAGAAATTCCTCTAAAATTAGTTACAGGGCTTTTTCCTTTACCAGTCGCTATATTTGCATCCTGATAGCACAAAATCTTAAATGCAAGTGCCATAGGCTGTCTGTGGACTTAAAGATATTTATGTGCATAAATGTGCACAGGATCAGAATCTCAGCCAGTATCAAACTGCACAAAGCGACAAGGTCATGTAAAGAATTTGAAACGCCTTTAGATGCTAAACTGCAACTCAGAAAATAAACACAAGAATTTAGATAAAAGAACAAGACTCTAACGCTCATGTTATGAACCTGTGACAAGTTTTCTTCTCATGTAGTAACAAACTTGGTGGTAAAGGTATTTCAGTAGAGAAACAACAGCAGATATTCCTCCACCGTGCCACCCTAACAGCACCCACTATCAGCTCTGCTTCCTAGCTGAATGGAACACTGAGGACTGAAGGTTGCCATAACCTCAGTTAAAACCCTCAGACAGTTAACTGGTTTGTCAAAGTACCCCAAAACTACTGTGCTTCAATCTTCTTTACCCCTTTAATTAAAAAAAAGGAAAGAAAATATAAAGAGGAGTATGAAAGTAAGGTAATGCATCATTTATAGATTATGTTGTTAGTGCAGAAAACAAAACACAGCTTTGAAAACAAAATCTCCTGCTGCAGAGTCTACTATGTTTGATAGGAGCCCTTCAAAAGAGTTCATGGCTTAATGGAGGCTGTTTATGTGGGGACTTCGATCTGTACCTGCTGTCCCCTGTCACTCCCTGGAAACTTGGCGGCAGATGTTGCAGCATTAAGTTGTCTCTGAAGTGGCTCTCTGTCCTCATCTCCCCACCACAACAGAGTCAAACTATGTTAGATCTCTTTATTTGTGCCTGAGGCATGTTTGGGAGCGCAGCTGTGTCCACCCCCACTCTACCTTTAGTGTTTCAGCCCCCAGGCGGCAAATGTGAGACCAAAACTGTTCTGCCACTCTTAACTACATCTGCTGACAATCCTGCAGCCTCGCTGCAGGCTGCCAAGGACCTGTGCCTCCGCTCGAAACAGATGTCGGCAGCAACCTGCTAGCTCACACCTGTATAAGCTTCCCTAACCTCACGGATTGCTAGCTGAAAAATTTATGACTCCAAGGACTTCCATCCACAATCAAAAGCTTCTTGACTAAACTGTGTGCAGCCCTCAAACTGGGCCACCCTCGGTATTACCTGGCAACATGGAAGAGGTGGGAGAGAAGAGAGAGAAGGAAGAAAAAGCTCACTGTGCTTTGATACTTCATGCCTAAATTTCAATTACTTGATCAAGGACTTTAATTCAGCAGTGAATTCTTCTACAAATGGAAACTACCAATTTCTTAAACAATAAAAGAAAGAAAAGAAAACAAGACAACTATGTGGCTGCTGTTTACCGTAACAATGCTTCTGAAGTACGTCTATGTGTATCTTGCTGTACATACACTTGACTGCTCATCCATTCACTGACTTTAACCCGTCAGGGACACAGTGCAGGAGCTGTACCTAGCAGGTTATAAACTAGTAAAAAGACAATTATTTTTCCCCTCGAGATATGAAATACCGTGCCAGACAGAAACTGCATTCCTACAGTGTTACAGGTGACAGCTTAATGACCATTGGTTTAGATTTTATTCATCAGTACAAATTCTACTCCTTTTTTCAGTGGGGATACCAAAGATTAGTGAGCTACTTCTCTGTTTTTCATAAAGCAAGATGTTGGTGTCTTCCTGTTATGTCCAGAAAAGACAGATGCCTGACTTCACAATGGCTCAACAAAGCCTTCCCTGCCAAGGCAATTTTTACAGTAACCAGCTGCCTTTATGGCCAGAAATCCTCAAAACAGGGCTGGACTGACAATTTTTTAGCCTGTTCAGGCACCATTTCTTCTACATTCCTATTTACATTCAATTCACCTGTTAAACTATATTGAAGTGTATATTTTGTATGTAGACTTATTATTGTTAATTCTGTTACTTGTAGCAGGTATTATCCACATACAGAGTAAATAACTTGCCAACGTAACAACTAGAATGATAACACTAAGATTTGACTGTGTTCACTATTTCTAGTATTGCACTTTTGTCATTCTGCTTCTTCCAACGCTTGTCTTAATGAAATCTTACCTTTTCTTCTTCCATTAGAACAGTACCAAACTTCATCCCCGTCATTGGGAAAATAATCTAAATACCGACTATCTCTCATTTTCTCAAAGGTAACTCCCTCCCTTTAACCTCTTTAACCTCTAATTCTTATATGTCATCATAAAGATGTGTATGTGGCAAAAAAAGCGTTCTTGCACACTGCTGCTTTGTGCTATGGATCTGATCTGTCACACCCATCTGGGGCCAGTTTGTTGAGAAAAAGTTGCCATCTCAGAGGAAACAGTTTGCTCCTATGCCTCTTCAGATGTGTCATGAACAGGAATCTGAATGGTTCCAGTAGATTTGAAATACCTTAATGATACATCAGTTCCTGAGATAAATGCTAAGATTTAAAGTAATACTTTCTTAAGGAATAACAATCAGAAATACACTATCTAGCTTTACTATAAAAGGTTCAAATAGTCACTCTTACTTCCTCTACTTCCCAGTCATAGCTGTCTTTGTAGTGGAGGATCATAAGTGTTCTAGAAGAATGGATTGTCTAAGAAACAAGTTTCCTCACTTTTTTTTTCTATGAAAGTCACCTTTGGCATGTAAGTGCAAAGGCAGGTGAAGCAACTTGCATGAAAGCTATTAGTGGTCATGAAATTTTATGTTGTTTTTGTATTCTGATAGTGAAATTCTACTCTTATAAATAGCTGGAAATAAGAAAGTTTTGGGTATTTGCTATAGAGAGTGGACACTGCATGAAGTCTGTGCTATGTTACTGTTTTCCAGCTGAACACACAAAAAGCACCCTGTGTTCAGGAGATCCGTGTTCCTGCAGCATTACTTTGGCTGGTGAGTGTGATGCATCTTTCAATATACTTTGTTTCCCCGATGCATTATTTTCCCTGTTGTGCTGTTCTTTCAGCTGCACTGCTTGCTTTAGTTAAGGTCAAAGAATTGCCAATGTTCAGCAGCTGCTAAAGCCTGGCTGTAACACACCCCTCTTTTGCTGACTCTAGCAGACACGCTCACCGCACACAAACCTCATCTCCTTGCTGTGGTCGCATCAAAGAGACTCTGTCATACTGTCTTCGTAACAGCGCCCACAGTGCATCAAGTCGACCCTGTGGCAACAGAGCAACAGGACTTTAAGTGTGATAAAATCAGTCAATGGAGAGCACATCACATGTGCTGAGTTACTGTCCAAGGAGATCCATGGAGAAATTTACTGGCAGAACTGAACACAAGTTCCTTAGAGCTGGATAAGCAAACTATAAACCTAGGCTTGTGTCATCCACACCACATAGCTGTGGTGCTGCTTTTTCCCATTGGTGAATGCAAGGTACTCCACTATCATCTCCACTGAGAGCAGAGTGGCTGTGATCTAACCCACATTTATTTCTGAGTGATTTAGAAGTAATATGTTTATTTGCCAGTACCTGGGGTTGATTTGCCACATGTCCAGCTGAGATTTCTCCCACATTAATGTGTTTGTTTTTACAGCATGTATACAGCAAGGTTGTCGCTCTCAGGAAGGCTCACACCTGCTCAGCACATGGTATACAGCAGACTTGTGCTCTGTGCTGATTCTAGCAGGTACTGAATGCAGCAGGTTCACTGGGAGTGCTCAGACAGCCTGTGCGGGAACATGCATTGCAGTTCTGATGCTTGTCAGAAGCATCCCGCTCTGCACAGATGGGTTGCAGAGTGTGCATGTGTGTGTGTGTGGACAACATGTTCAGGACTTCTGATAAGAAGTTGTGAGGACAGAATAGCTTTGTCCGTACTCCCAGCTAAACCTGTGTATTCTGTGCTCTTACCCAACTTCAGTTTCTAAGGAGAGCTTGTTATGGGTTTGCAAGTGACTCATGGCATCTACAGAGGAAAATGTCTTTATGCTGTTTATTGTGTTTTGCTTGTTTGTCAGGCTTTGTAATTTTTATTTTTCTTGATTGGTAGTGAGTTTAATTCAATGTTTAAAACTTAGTATTACAGCTACAAACTTTGTAGTTTTAGGCTTCGTTAGAAATACATTGAGATAGACCAAATGCCAAAAAAGCCTCCATATATTTTAATACTCTTATTGTAGGATACATCCCTTTTTTGTGAAAGGATAACAGAATGTTGTATGTAACAATGAAGTAGTGCATCTAGGGCTAAAAACTCTGCTCCTGCTATCCATCCTGAGTAGGTGTTAACTTTGAGAATAGCATATTACATTTGAATGGGAATACTTGAAAAATAATGTACAGTTCAGCAGGCATAAGACAGGTAAGGCAGACAAACGCCAGTCAGCCGTTAGTACAAAATTATATTGTACTGAAGACTAAAAACATTACCTTAATTGGTGTATACCACTTCTCCTGAATGGCTGGTGAGGTAGGCTTTGGTTTAGGTGGTTTAGGATGAAAAGGTTCTTCTGGTTCTTCTGGAAGTTTCACCACAGCATTTTTTGCTTTTTCTAATCTAGCCCCTTCTTCAGTGGATCCTTTATCACCCCAGCGAACCTAAGTAAAGCCAGAGTTCATATGTAAATGTGCTGTAGGAAAAGAACAAGCAAACTGATGCAAATAACAGACAAAGCTGAAAAAGTTTAAATTTGGAAGAAGTTCTAAATTAACAAGAGGGGGAGGTATTGAGGAAAATGTTCACTCTTCATTTGTGATGACAAGTATTCTTAGTTAATGTGCTGGTTTTGGCTGGGACAGAGTTAATTTTCATCATAATAGTTTGCATGGGGTTTGGATTTGTGCTGAAAACACAGCTAACACAGGGATGTTTAGTTGCTGCTGAGCAGTGCTTACACAGTCAAGGCCTCTATCTGGCCCTTACACGGGCTGTAAAAAAGACAGGAAATATGCAAAATCTTCTCTTCTTAATGGTGCAAAAATATAATTTCCAATTCTGTTTTATCCTAGAAGCAGACCTTAATCTGGCCCTGATGAAAGGCTGGATTTTTGACATCCCAGATTTCCTAACACAGCATGTTGTTGAGAACCCCAGTTTAGATAGAAAGCAATACTTAAGCAAGTTTTAGCAGAAGCTCCTTGAAACTGCTCAGGTTTTCACATAGTTCTGCCAGAAGATATATATACTGGAGAAAACACAGATGAAGCAGTCTAACCTGCATAATAACTAAATGCAAAACATGTAACAATGTATACTTTATCACTGCCACAGTATATAAAATACATACAGAGGAGTCAAGGAGAAAGGAAACCTGGACTATTGCTGTTGGTGAGACAACCACATATTTCCACTTCCATGAGAGGTTGTATTTACTATGCTGTAAAAAGAAAATACAGAAAAACACCTTCCCTCCAAGAGAGATCATTTGTCTTGCTACAATAATCTTATTTCATCTTGTAATTGGAAACACTGTGCAGCAATTAGAGCAAGGATGTTTGCTGCATTGTACAAAGAAACAAACCTAGACAAGACTGTTACTTTATCATCCAAAAGAACATCTAGAAGCTATGGATGGAGTTTGAAAATTCTTAGTAAAACTGGCCTGGATTATTTACAGTGCAAGACTTTCCAAATCATGCAATCTGCTACAATCTAGTCTGTAAGGAGGACCCGATACACCTAAAGCCAGCAAGTTAAATTCTGACATTACATCTTGGATAAATGTGGTGCACTGATGAGTCATGAAACTGTTACCGGAAAACAGCTAACCATTACTGAAGGACTCCGCCAACACACTTGCTTTTTTCAGGGACCTCCTGACTGGAGATGTCAGGCATGAAAACAGAAGAACCAAACTAAGAAGAATCAGAGAAGACTGACCTTCCACCTGAGGGAAAGAATTAAGAGCATCACTGCACACTGCTTGGTAGGTAAATGTCAGTTTTATCTTGCTACCTGCCAATTCAAGCACTTGAAAAGTATGCAGAAAAACACTGGGATGCAACAACTCTCCCACTGCAAAGGGGCACAACGTTGTTTTGCTCACCAGGAAAAAGACATTCCCCGGTCTTCCTTCTCCTACCCGCAGGGAGCAAAAAGACTGCTCCAGGTCTTGCTAGGGACACAGTAGTGTGCCAGGATAACTATGCCGTGGGATGGGAGAAGGAAGCAGCCTGACTTCTTGATCCTCATCAGCGCCATATGCAGAATGTGCTGATATGCCATGTGGGGAAAAGAGAGGTGAGACAGAGTCTAACCCGATTCTGAAAAATTAAATACCTTGGAGGAAAATCTTGTCATTTTATCACCACCACCAAGTGTTTTTACCACTCAATGTAGAGAATGACCGCAGTGAAATATGACAGAGCTTAAGTTGGTCTGTAATACTGTAACTTACCTTGGTAAAATACAGACCATCATTTCTTAGGAGGGGGATTGTTTTGAACTTTTCTGTTATTTTGAACTTTACTGTTTGGCTTGCTTAGTAATTTCTTTTTCTCGCTGGGGAATCTTCTCTCCGCAATATTAGAATGGGCTTTCACGTCCAAGTAGGCCCTGCTGAGTCATTAAAATGCATCTGTATCTTTCACTGTGATCAATGGTACTTTTATGGTGTTTTTTATGAGGTTGTTAAAATGTATTTTAAACACTGTTAAAACCATTTATAGATAGATGGTGGATTCCTTACTGATAAAATGACCTTCTCCTTCAGACTAAAGTAGCTTCACCCAGAAGAAACCAGAATTTGTGGAGTCTGACAACACAACTTTGACATAAAAACTTACTGCCTGCAATGGGTGGGGTATAGAAATGACATCATAAAACTTTAAAGCAATGCCAAAAGTTAGATGTAGGAAGGGTGAGTAACACTGGCTAAATTATTATGGACTGTCACAGAGGGGTAAAACTAGTGGAAAAGGCAGGAGTGAATGTAACTGCTCTGAAAGGAAATATAGTAAGCAAAAAGAAATAGAGCAGGAGTGGTAACTGGAAGTTTACTGGTTCATTTTCTAATTTTCTCTATGCAAGGAAGCTGCTAGAAGAATCAAGTTGCCAGAAAAATGGCAGAAAAGTAGAGCAGAGAGAAGCAATGGAAAATAAACAACTGCATGACCACATGAACTAAGAACAGTAAAGAAATGTCATGACTAGTCCAGCAAGATTTTGGCTGGCCACAGCACAGAGACCACATTTAACTGTCAGGTAGGAAATAACCTCCCTTTGACCCGCTCACCTGCATCATCTTAGACAATTTCTGGTTTTTCTCTCATTTCCACACTTGCTCTGCCCTGATTCACCAGATGAGCAACATGCTCTCTTGAGCCATTGAAAGGAATGACGTCCGATACTGCTCTGTCCAAACAGCTGGGAATGGACTGTTAAACCAGCATTTCCCTCAGCCTCCCTATTACAGGACAGAGGTAAAGCTTCATATTCAAATGCTGAAGCATTTATGATGGGGCACCCAATCCTGAAATTTGTGAGTACTCTCGGGTCACAGAGAAGGGCAGAGACAGAGCTCCACAAAATGAGGTGCTTTTCAAGAGCCCGTGTTTGTGTTGTCAGCAATTTCATTTGGTTTACATCTTTAGCCCTAAGTCTCGCACAAAATTCCTAGCACAGATGAAAAAGGTTTTCTAACCTAATCATTGCCTTCTTCTCTCTTCTTTGAAGAGGAAATACTGTATTTTTGCTATGTGACAAATCTGCATTTCATTATGGTACTGATATTACTTGTGTTCATGAGGTATCTATCAGGTTTGTGTTTCATTGGGCAAGATCTCATTTACAAACTGTAATGATTTAAACCCTGGAACCCCTCCTAGAACTCCTCCTGGAAGCTCATCACGTATTGTCTCTGAAAAGCATTCCACAAAATGGTTTCTTTTTCTAAAATCGGAAGCTCTTCTCAATTAGCAATTCTGAACTGCTGAATGAAACACATACAACCAACACAGCTTTAAATGTGCATATTCTTCTGCTACATTTAAAAAGAACTCAAGCAAAGCTGATTCTTAGGCCAATACATTTCAAGTTTCATCAAGATAGATCACTATGGCCTAGGTGGGTATTTCAGACAGAGACTGTTTCCTAGATGGAAGTTAAACTGCAGAAAACTGCTTTGCAAATTCCATAAAGGCTGACTTGACTATAAAATCTGATATAAGGACATGCCCGTAAGTATGCACATTTTTCATTCTGTTTTAATTAACATGATGCTATCATGTCTCTTCAAAGACAGGCACTGTTGTTGCTATGAGTTCCTTTGGGATCAAGCCTCTCCTTAGAGTCACCATTGTCAGCGCATTTGGCTGGCCCACAGTTGGAGGACTTATGTTTCACTGTAATTTCTTCCAAAACATTCAGAAAAGGCTCTCACTCTCTCTTTCTCATTAGCTTGATGGAAAGAGCATGTCTTCAGGCAGCTATTTAAAGTTCCAGTCAAATGGAACTACTGAAAGCTGTTCTTTCATAGGCAAGGTCAAAATTGTTCAATATGGTAAAAAATTCTATAAGGCTTATGTCACTGGGAAGGAAGCACACATTATGCCCTTGTATTTTCAGTACACTTTAAAAGTATTTGTTTCCACCATTTGCAGCCTCAGAAAGCTTGCGGTTTAGTGAACTCGCATCTCCATGTTGCACAAACCTCCATCCGTTTAATTCCTCCAACTCCTCGTCCACCATAGTAGGAAGCATCCACTGTGGGCCATTTCTTGGTTGGCAAGGGGTCTTGTTCTTCTTCCTGTTATTAAATTCAAATAACATTTAGTTTAAAAATATACTTTTTTTTCACTCAACTATGTGTCTTTTTAGTATATTTCACTAGAGTTCACAGAGGCTAAGTTTTCCCATGTTAAGTGTGAGAGATCAGATATTTCAGTTCCCCAAGTTTTTACCAATTTCCAAACAAAATCTGGTCATGTTTGGAAATATTTTTATTGCTTTGCACAGGAAAAGCATTTTTGGTGACCATTAGGAAAGTCCAAATGTGGAATCCAACTGTGTGTTCTACTGGCCATCATTCCTTTTCTTCACCCTTTTCCTTTCCACTGATAAAAATAAGCAAAATGTACACAAAGAAAGGAATTTGCAGTGGCTTCTCCTACAGAACATAGAATGCCTTCAAAGAGCCAGATCATCAGCCCTACTCATTTGGATTCAGCCGGTGCTGTTCAGCAGATCTGCAGATAAAAGTTACACAGCTGATCACCACTTCCTGAGCCAACCTTTGTCAAAATCACTCTTGGCTGCCTCAGCTCAATGAAATGCACCTTACCATGGACTTAACTGTCAGAGCACACTTGAATACTTGGCTAAATCAAGACCAAGGGGCAAAAATACTGAAAACACCAGAAGATCTTCTAGTGCATTATTGCCCATGAGGGAGAAAAATTTCCTTATAAGGGTTTTTTAGTGTCTGGAATGCCAAAGCTGGGGGAAAATGCTGTTTAAGTTGTACATGAATCTGTAGACAGTTACACAAGAGCTATTCAGTGTTTCTGGTTTTACTGCAGAATGGGAAAAATAATGTTCGGCTATCTTGAGATAAAGCCCCTAAATATTTCTGTGAATCTGGGGTTAAGTGGCTTAATTCATGCCATGCTGAGATGACTGAGACAGAACAGAGATTTGGACTTGGGCCATCCCACTCTCAGCTTAAGGCTTCCCACGGGGCAGTTCCTTCTTCTTCAGCAGCTCGGACAGAGACAGATTCACAGAACACAGGAAAGCACAGAGGAGTGGTATTGTGTAACCAGTGCGATGAGCAGAGCACCATCAAACCCTACCTCTTTTGGAGGTGGTGGAGGTGGAGGTGGATCTTTGATGACCTGAAAAAGCCAAACAAATAAAAGCATAAGGAATTGCACTGGCAGCATCCAAAAGCCAACAGAAAATTTTAAAAGTGAACTCTTTCTATCTGGCCTGCCCACATCTGCTTGCAAATTGGCAACCGCTGCTGCTGAGTCCCTTGGGTATCGATTATCGAGGCCTTCTGGAAATTAACACCATCCGTCTGATAGAAAATAACATAAATTGACTGGCAGACACTCTTCGGGGAGACATGTCTGCCACTTTGCTTCCTGACCGGATAAGACTTAGTCATTCTTAGTAATAGCCAGCGATGAAATCCTATGGCGTTAATTAGCAAGCCTGGGAGGAAAAGCATCCCAGGGTTTATGTGAGGTCTTGCATAATCATGGGCCAAGATGCCTGCTTCCTTGTGCCATGCTGCTGGATAATTTCTGGCCCAATGACAAGTGTGAAATGCCTTCTGGTAGCTCAGGCTTCACCTCTAGATGTCCAGATCGTTTCCGCAGATCTCGCATATCAGATCTCATAATTTAAGTATCGAGCTTCTTGGCTGTTGAGTGTGGAGTGCCTGCAAGTGGGAGTTAAATTCACAAGGCTTCTTAAACTGTTTCCGAATAAGGCCCACTCTTGGGATAATTCACTGACACCTATATTTAAACCTCTACCTACAGTTTCTTCCTCTTCTCTTTCTCACATACATTTTGTAAATCTCAGGGAGTTCCCTGCTACTGACAAGAATACACTGAACAGTACAGGGAGGGGAAGAGGAAGGCAGTGAGCCTTTTCAATGATTAAAATGAAAACTGAATGCACAGGTGTTCTTCCACAAGAAAAACAGGTTTGTAAGCTAAAAAGAAGTACTTCAGTGATATCAAGTCATTTTTAATGCTTGAATATTGTATAGAAATGACTAAAACATACCCCATTAATATAAAGGAGTCTGTTTCTGCTAGGCCTTAGTAGTATACAAACATAACCAAAATTGTCCATAATGCAAACACCTAAATCTCCTAATACGCGATTAAGTACTTTAATTGAAGTATGTATTATTTTATTCACCAGGTGCTATTAATTATAGTACTTCCATTTACTCTACCACTGCCTATAAATAATCTGTCACTGCACAGATGTATAGCATCATATATAAAAGAAACATTATTTTTTTATTAATAATCAAGAGTTTTCCTTCTTGATTTACATTTCGAGTCACATTGCCACCAAGATAGTTATGAGTTACTGTGTAAACAAGCTATGGACTTTTATCACTGGATACAGGAATTATATCAAATCAGAGAAATAAGTTACCACACCCTTGGAAACATTTTTCCTGAGCACTTCAGGTTTAAGATACTGAATTGTTCATCAAGCAAGCTTAGGGTACTTGGAGTGGACTGGAAAGTCAACTATGCTTTTTATCCAGACACTCCTTTGCTGCTGTGATGTTGCAAAAACATGCCTGAAATTACTTTTCTTTAAATGTTTCTGAATATTTTTTCTTCCCACCTGTAAGGAATTTTCAGAAGACAACAGAAATCAATTATTTAATTAATGAAACATTCCTGAGCGCCAGACTGGACTTACTGCCCTAACTTTACAGAAACAACACCATAGAGGGATCATGGGACAGATTCTGAAAGATACTTGGGTGCAGAGTAAGATTTTCCAAAGCATTAAGATACTTCATTCTCTCTGAAAGCAACTAAAAGACTGGAAACAGTAAAACAGTACTTTCAATATACTAAGGGTCACCTTATCTTACTTAATTCTCATTCTTATTTCCCTTTTGCCTGTCTCTAATGATTATCTCAAAAAAAAACGTATTTTGTTGCCAGGACTACAAGCTGCACAGGGTGGGAAGGCCTAGCTAGGTTTCGGATTTATATGAATACATATTAAACAGTATTATCACTCCGCTTTCTATAGTTCTACAATTCTTAAGTCTTGCAATCTCTCCCAGGCAAAGACAATTTTGTGTAGTACACTTACTTGTGATGCATGCTAAAGTTCACTTGAGCCCTTACACCTATTGATATTTACAGAATCAAAATTTCTTCCCCAGGCAATGGAGAAAAACCCTACTTGTTGACCTCACTGTGCTTCAAAAGTCACGCATCAATGACAGTTTTTGTTTGACTCCCTGAGCAAAGGATCTAATCCTATGCCAGCTGCTAAAGTCCCTGAAGTTATAGGGTAAACTTGATTTGAAGCTAACCAATACATTAATTAGCTATTTCTAATAGCTTCAGAAAATGAAACTTGTTTTAAATGTGACAGTGGTGTGAGAAAATAATCTGCTTTGAGTAGCAGATAGTCACTCCTGCTGACAGAAGTGGAATGTAAATGCCTGCATCCTTATGTTTCCACAGGGTCCTCACACACACACACCCTCTCATGTGCAGGCACACAAAGATTATTTTCAGTCTGGTGTGGTATTTCAAGTGAAATCACTAGAAAGCCATTTTTAAAACAGAGAAGACCAAGGAACCCATGCAGCTTTGGCAGAAAACAATGCAAATGTAGCATGAAACTGCACATACTGAAGACCACAATATTGCAAATTTACTTTTTCTGAATTTGATTCAGATTGTTTAAATACAGAAGACTCTGAACTGCTGTCTTATTAGCCCCATGTAGAGATGGATTACTTCCTAAATTTATTTTGTTTTGGTTTATTATCATTAGCACCAGGCAAGGCTGCATCTCATTTATTTAGCTGCAAAGAATAGAGACTTGAGTTTGGAGGAGAGCCGATTTCTTAAAAAAAAAAAAAAGTTACTTGCTTCAGGCAACAGTCCCTTTGATCTGCTCATTAACACTTTTCAAATGTTCGCATGATGTGGGCATTAGGAAATGTCAGCACCAGAGCCTGAAGCCAGCTTGATGCGATCATATGTTCTGATATTGAGGAAAGAGTGAAAGAACTGTCAACAGTAAACTACTTTTTTTTTTTAAAAGGGGGTGGGGGAGGGGCAGGAAGAAGAAAAAGGAGTCCCCTACCCCAACCTGTAAGTGTACATGGACCTCACAGCAAAGTACGTTGTCAAGACTGAGTCCTAGCAAGGATGAAGCAGAGTTCCCAAACCACATGAATCTCACCACTCTGCCCACAGGTGACAGGGCTACAGGCTCATGTGGCTCTAGGCACTCATTCCGTTCTGCCCACACCACCTTTTGCCTCTCTGTCTTCCATTAAATTCTGAAGCATGGGCTGCTTACAAGGCATGAGTGCTGCTGCTTTCTTCCTTGTTTCTGGTTCTTTGTCCCATGAAACCAGATGCTCCATTCTACCAGGGAAGCGGACTCAGAGGAAGAGGAGGTCCTGCCTGGCCCTGATATGCTGCCTGTCTTGTCAAGGACTCTGGCACCAAAGCACACAAGTACTTAACCAAAAGGGGCAATAACACGTAATGTGAGAACCTCAGATGCAAGACAGAAGGAATATAATGGGGGCACAGTATAATGATCTGAGGAAACAGACATCAAAACAAAAAGAAAGGAAATCAGTGTTTAGTAATAGGCTCAGTACAAAAGTACGTGGTTTTGGAACTCAGTATTGTTGTGGCAATGAGTCCTAAAATTAGCCTTTCTTTTTAAAGAAACAAATAATATCTATGAGAGGTGGGAGGAAACAACAGAGGGCACTAACATTTAAAGTGCCGTAGTTTTATTGCTCCCATAAAAAATCAGGCTGCTTCTTAGTAATAACTTCTTAATCTACAGCTCAAGACTTCCCTAGAAATAGCCAGTTACTCATGTACTAAGCACTATATCCAGAAAAGATGCTCAGGGTAAGTTCCTGTCCCTTAAAGTAAACATCAGGGAGGAACAGACTTAAGCACAAGGTGAATCAGAACTGAGGGATATTTCCTCAGGGCTCAGCACAGCTCTCTGTGGAGATGTAGCTCCACACAGGAGGTTAGCCCAGACAGAACCCTGCCTTAATGCCACAGAGCATCTTCAGCACCCTGGCTCTGCAATTCGTTACAAAGGGTATCTATTTTAGTTAATTGGGTGCTAGCTTAGGTATCCCTCCACAGCTCTGCGTGATGCGCTGATGTACTCCTGTAAGGTAAACTGAACTCCTTTCACATAGGCATAGGCTGGTGCAGCTAAGGTTTTAATATATTATACTGGCATAGCTACCAAAAGGTCTGGAAATTAATATTATAGATCTGTACATTTGACTTGTTTTTAATGTAAGACTTTGACATTAAAAAAATCCAGAAAGCATCTTACTTGTCATTACAGAGTCAACACTGGAAAGAGAATTCCTGCTTTCAAGGGACCGAGATACTGCAATAACTCTTTACTGTAATGAAAGGTAAAGGCATAGTATAGATGAACTTTACTATTCCATGGGAACTGACCACTGACAAGCACTGACTTCTGAACACTGACCAATGTGAAGAGTATTTTAATTTTTTTCACTGGGTTGTACATGTGTAAACCTGATGCTGAAAAACAAATCCACTTGGCAAACAATTAAAACTGCATTTGCAAGTGAATATGATGCAGTCGATTGCACTTCCAACTGTAAAAGACTGATTCTGGGCTAACATAAATTAGAGATGCATGGATTATGTTCTGACAGTCATATTCAGCTAGTGACAAAAAACAGTTTTAGTGAAGTAACTCATTCTAAGAGCTCTGACAAACTAAAGGAATGTTAGGTTTACTGATACCAGTCAATTCAAAGATAAGCGTGCTTGTCTTGGGAAAAAAAAACCACACAACTTGAAAAGTCAGGGAAAGGACAAAAGAAAAGCAGCTGATTTCAGCATATCAACTTTTGATGATGATGACGATCCCCTTCAACAGCTGTGAAAAAGTAGTGAAACAACTCATTCGAAAGTCAGGAGTTCTTTATTAAGAATCCTGGGATCCTGTGGATGTCTGTAAGTAGCTGACAGGAGCCACTGAAAAAATATTACCTGGCTTCACATAAGGATTTAAGCTGTATTTTACATGCATATTTTTAAAATAACCAGGTTTTGAAACAAGAATTGTTTGCTTTTCTTCCAGTCTTTTGTAATATATTTCTTTCCTGTCCTCCATCTCCCCCTCACTCTGCCTCAGATGACAGATCTATGTGAAATGCCTAGCTGTAGCCTGTTTCTATAGATAGAAAGTTTAGAAACTAAGAAGTCCGAAGGCAGTCTATGAATCAATGTTATCCAATTATTTTAAAATAAGAAAACAGGAGACAATTTAAAAACCCTGACACACGAGGAGATGGAAGGAGAGCTAGTGAAACAGCATTGCTGACTGCTGCTAGAAGGATAAAGAGTGTACTCAGATGAAAAGAGATCCAATGTGTGTAAGAGATTATTAAGACAATAAGGGATTTCCAACTTGACAGCCTGTAATGGACTACAAATTCCAATTTTTGTGATAGTACTTTTAAATTGGTCCTTGATTTCAGGATAACATCTGCATACCATTATGGCCAACAACTTTCAAATAATAGAAAAAAGCCTTTTATCAAAGATTTCACAGAAATATAACACATCTGCTCACTCAGTAGAAAGCCAGTGAGCAGCACACCACCGTGCTGATGCTGGTTCATGTGTATGCTGGTCTCTGAAAGCCAGTACTTCTAAGAGTGCAGTCCATGGTGTTGAAGCTGGTTTCTTCTTGCATTTATTATTACTAACAAAAAAAATTCCTCAACAGATGGCTTATGTCACATGTAGCTCTCCTGTTACTTAACCTATTTCCTAAGGTATCTGTGTTTCTCAACGTGGTATGAGTTATAAACCTGAGTCACACATTCAGTGACTTTTTCTAATAGTCCTTACTCACCACTTTGCAGCAGAGGGGCCAGAACCACCAGAGTAGACCGAGTGCTGCCAACAATAACAGCACAAGAACAGCAATAAGCGCTGCTACTCCACTAGACTGCGAAGAAAGCAGAAAGATAATGTCAGTGGATATTGCAAATAATTGCTGCCTCATTTTCCCACTCACCCCAAAATGGCTTCCTACTGACTGATACAAATCCCAAACAAATTGTTCCTACTCAGATCCTGTTCTTGCTAACAGATAAACTCCTCACAGAGGATCCAAGAGGGAATCTTAGCCAAATCCATATTTGGTACAAGTTCAGTGATTCCCTCCATTGTAAGTCTCCTCAGTTCGATTAGTTATGCAGAAGGCTAGCTAGGACACTTCAGGAGGAGCTGCGTATCACAATGAATGATGTATCAAAGCTAAGAAGAGGAGGAGGTGATAATGATGCTATTCATGTTTCTCCTTCCCTATGTATTCTTGGGCCTGCAAATCTCAGGTATTCTAAGGGACTGAACAGCAGTACTGATGGACGTATTCAACTGGAAATGAGAGAACTCCGAAAACCACTTTATTCTGCCTTCCTGTAAACCTATGTTCACATTAAGTCATTCAGTCAGGGGTAACAGGCCCAACTTGCCCCAGTGCAAGCCAGGATTATTTCTGGTCAAGTTACTGGCTTGATTTTTATGTTAAATTTATATCCTTAAGATAAGAATGAAGCCTAACTTGAAGACAGGCTCTGTTAACTGCTAAGAAATGAGCTGTTAGACAGGGAAAGTCTTCTCCTAAGTCTGTGGATGAGAGGTGCCCTTCTCCTCACATGAGGACACAGGTCAGTATGGATTGGTGGGTGGGTGGAATCTTAAGGAATCTTTAATAACAATACATATATTCTAGTCCGGTGTTCATGCTTATGGCCCGCACATCTGGGGCATTCTCACTGCACAGATTATAGCACACCAAATCCCTGTAGTAGTGCTATTTGAACCTGAAGCCACCGTTCTAAGAAATTCTAAATTACTGTTACTGTTTCCAGCAATTCTGCTTTTAATGAAGAAATGAACAGCCCATCTCCCACCACCTCAAAACCATGTCCTGTAGGTGCTTTTATTCTTACACTTGGTATTCTGTGCTGCTGTGCTGGTTTAGAGCAACACTGAGAAAAATGCAATGAGGACCTTATGAAAATAAAAGTTATTCAGACTTAAACCAGGGAGAAAGGGGGGACATCCAGGTAATCACTGAGGCTGGAGTATAGCATAATTCTGTCAAAGTGACAAAAGTTGTACTGGAGATATACCAATACAAATGAAAGGTGCAACAGAGCTTTATTCAACATGTATGTAGATGCAATGAGGCATACACATTTACAAGAGACAGGTAATATGTGTGCCTTGGTGCCTAGATGCAACATATTTTTTTGTTTGTTTTCACTGCAGCAATGTGTGTTTGCTAGGAGAGGCTGGAACTTGTAACTCTTACATACCAACTAGCCATCAGCTGCTCAGCTTACGTGAATTAGTGGAACAATTCTAGCAGTGACCCATTTCTTGCAGTTGCCCATCTGCTACTATGGAAACAGCAGTTCTCCTTGTATAGAGCTGTCTTTGCTGCAACATGTATGAAAGGCAAAAATAAAAAAAATATATCAGAAGTACTACTGTTTTTCCTGTCAATGCATATCTGTACTCCTTCTGTTTCCTGTTAGTGAAAACTTTTGACCACAGAAAAGCACTTTAAGAGTACAGCAGAGGGAAGACAGGCTTACTCACAATTTAGTATGATCTGCTTTGCATCAGTGCTTTGTTTTTTACTTATGAGTGCAATCTCAGCCATTTTTAAGAGGGCATGGGGACAGACTTTACATGCACTGCTTTCTCACTGAAATGACTTAAGATAACAAGAAAAGCAGTCTACTGTTAGTCTCCAGCATCCTCCTTTGACTGTACTGTCCTTAAGTTATCACACTGAGGGGCTGCTTCATCATGCTGTGGTGTAAGATTGAAATGGTTCCGAATGACAAAAAGGCCCTTAAACAGAGAAATGTGATTTGGATAGCATGTTTCTTTAGCTGTCAGTTCATTCGGGCTCTCTTCCTGAAACTGAAAGGCTGAACTGAGATGATGTTGATTTCTACCGTTACCCAAGTTTTAGTTTTAAAAAGAACAGAAGAAAAAATTTTTTCCTCTTTTGGGTTAATTGCCTACAAACAACAAAAATACTGTTGAAAAAATACATGCTGATGAGCAGAAGGTACTGTTCTGTATGCTTCTATGCCTGACAGGAAAGCTGCACTAAAGTCACACTGACACCGTAACCCACAGCATTCTTCTGGAGAAGCTGGCAGCTCACAGCCTGGATGGGTGTACTCTGTGATGGATAAAGAACTGACTGGAGGGCCAGGCCCAAAGAGTTGTGGGGAACAGAGCCAAATCCAGTTGACAGCTGGTCACGAGTGGTGTTCCCCAGGGCTCAGTATTGGGGCCAGTTCTGTTTAATCTCTTTATCAATGATCTGCATGAGGGGATTGAGTGCACCCTTAGTAAGTTTGCAGATGACACCAAACTGGGTGGGAGTGTTGATCTGCTGGAGGGTAGGATGGCCATACAGAGGGATCTGGACCGGCTGGATCATTGGGCTGAGGCCAATTGTATGAGGTTTAACAAGGCCAAGCGTCGGGTCCTGCACTTGGGTCATAACAACCCCGGGCAGCACTACAGGCTCGGGGAAGAGTGGCTGGAAAGCTGCCTGGCAGAGAAGGATCTGGGGGCGTTGATGACAGCTGGCTGAATATGAGCCAGCAGTGTGCCCAGGTGGCCAAAAAGGTCAACAGCATCCTGGCTTGTATCAGGAATAGTGTGGCCAGCAGGACTAGGGAAGTGATTGTGCCACTTTACGCAGCACTGGTGAGGCTGCACCTTGAATACTGTGTTCAGTTTTGGGCCCCTCATCATAAGAAGGACATTGAAATACTAGAGAGAGTGCAGAGGAGGGTGACAAAGCTGGTGAGGGGCCTGGAGCACAAGTCTGATGAGGAGCGGTTGAGGGAGCTGTTACTGTTTATTCTGGAGAAAAGGAGGCTGAGGGGAGACCTTATTGTTGTCTGCAACTACCTGAAAGGAGGTTGTAACATGGAGGGTGTTGTTCTCTTCTCCCAAGTAGCAAGTGATAGGACAAGAGGAAATGGCCTCGAGTTGCGCCAGGGGAGGTTTAGATTAGATATTAGGAAAAAATTCTTCATGGAAAGGGTTGTCAGGCATTGGAACAGGCTGCCTAGGGCAGTGGTGGAGTCACCATCCCTGGAGGTGTTTAAAAGGCATTTAGACAAGGTTCTTAGGGACATGGTTTAGTGCTAGAATTAGGTTAGGTTATGGTTGGACTCGATGATCCTGAGGGTCTCTTCCAACCGAAATGATTCTATGATTCTAAATGAGACAAGTTTAAAGAAACATTGTATTCGTAACCAAGCACAGCACATTTTCAAAACCGCCATCCCTACATAGTGGTCTTGTGTCTAACTGCAAGAATTTTAACTGTCCTGCCTATGTAATATATAAGAAAGTAATGGACAGCAGAAATGTGAGATTAGAAGTTTTATTTATTAAGTTAGAAAAGTCACTGACTGCTTGCCTATGTGGCTTATCCTACAAGCTGTTTTTAACCCTTTCCTATAAGCCTATGATAAAAACATAGGAGGATGACAATATTACTACCTTAACCCTAGGGTTAACTTGGGCACTTTAGCCTGTGCTTTGGCAAAGACTGTTTCCCCTAATAAACAGAGCTGAGAGCTTACACTCCTTATTCAGGCACCAGAATTAGGTATCTAAAGTTACATGGTGGCAGTATCCTCCTGTAGGATTATAACAACCTTCCATCCCTAGTCTGAAGACCTAAGGTTCTGCCTGCTCAGCTTCAGTGGAACTGGGCTGGAACAGGACCCTAGGTGACTGTATAACACCTGCCATGATTATATTTATAGTGAGCATGTCTCTAATGGCATGGAAACTTCCCAATATTTTGAAAGTCACAGCTGCACACAGTGCTAAAGTAATTTGTTGTAATATATTTAGCGAAATACAATTCACAAGCTATAGAAAAATGTAAGCCCAGCACAGACAAGGAACACACAGATACACTGTTTGGATCTCAGGGCAGAGCCAGTTCAGGTAGCCTGAGAGGAGCAGAATTCCAGGGCTTTCCGTCTACATGTAGTTCTGTGTACTCACTCTGTACAGCTCACTTGAGCTGCTCCTGAAGCAGCCCGCAAAATAGATGCAGCAGCAATGAAAGGAGAAACCCTTATAACAGAGCCTATGTCAGAAAGCAAAAGTAATTCTCCAAGCCTGCCACGTAAGAGATGGCTTTCGTATATTTTGAAGTCTCAGATGATACATACAGTAATACTTATGTGGAATCCTGCAAAAAATATGTTCCTAAAATAAAGCTGTTTGCTACCTTAATATGAAGAATTAAGGAAACTGTTCTATATAACAGCAGAAAAAAAATCCTGTCTATAACCCCCCCCACACACACACCATCAGGGAATTCAAAACAGCTGAAAACTCTTTGTTGTGTGTAAACCTGTGTTGTAAAACAGATTCTAAGTGTGTCTCAAAATACAGAGAAAGCAACTTAGGACTTCTATGTATGTAAGCACCTACATATTAAGAAATGTATCATTAAATTATATATATTCTGGATATGTCTGCACGGGTGTATTTTTCAGGTAGGTGGATTTGTGCATTCTAAACATCTAATGCAGCTTGCCATGCATTGAGGTTCTCTGCAGTGAGAGGTCATGAAATGGTAAAACCAAGAGAGGAACTGGATTTCAGGATTTTACATTGAATGATGTTAGCCATTTACTTACACATTCTGAAGCAGTGATTGTTAACGAGCTGGACATGAATGATTGCCCTTCATTCAAACTCACCAAAACTTCTAGAGTTCTGGAAAGAAAGAAGGAAAAAAAAGTCAGCAGCCAATACAGTCAATAAAAGCACCTACATACTGTGGAGGCACTTGTATTCACAGACTCCAACAGAGAAAGTGTTCTTAGAGAGGAAAACAGGAGTTGGTGCCTCTGAGTGGCACTAGACATGAGAAGCATCTACACAGAAATCATAAAATTAACATGATTACTTTGTGTTATCACTTCTAGAAACTTCTGATGACTTTTAGGTGATCAAGGTACTTGGCTGTTACAAGGTTGGATCTTGTGGCTTCCAGGAACCAATTTTTGGTTATTTCAGACCGGGCTTATTTTTATGCTGCTTAAAATGAATTATACTAAATATATGCAGTCTCCTGTGGGTACTGTTGATTACTATTTACAAATAATTTTAATCTTCTAGATAGAGAGCTATCTGAATAGAGAATCTCTATTCTCTATTCCATGTAGCATAAAATACTGCAAAAAGTTTTACATAACATAAATTGAAGTTCAACTGTAAAAATAACATTGTTTTGTCTGTTCCATAAACATCTCTTTAGTTATATGCAGACATTATGGATAAAAATGTCGGATAATTATAAATGGTCAAGACTTTCTATAAATAAAACACAAACACTGCATACAAATAGTATGTGGTTTACATTTTACAAATTAACCTTAGTAGAAAACAACACATGGTGAATGTTAAACATAAGAAGACTCTTCAGCTTCTCTGGCTTGGATTCCCAAGATTCAGACAGTTTATATTATGCATAGATGTAATTAAATAAAAATATAGATATCCGTGAACTGAAATGATTAATCATTTATACCGTTCTTCTATGTCATGTATTTTTATTCTGGCACAAATGCTTTAGTCAATATGGAGTTCAAAGCTATTTTATCTAATTTGGCTAATTTCTTTTTCAGTTTTAGTAAAAATTATGTACGTTGCTTCCTCTAAACTCATTATTAAATGGTCTGTATTATCAATAATGGATCTAACAGAAAGAATAACTTCTAATTATTACTGGAATATGTGAATCAGAACAGATAAAAATAAAAAATGAATTCTATTTTCTCCCAGTTCACTAAATAAACTATACCAAAACTTTTGTTAGTGATGAATTTTCAAAATGTGATTTTTTGATTTTTTTTTTTTTTTTTTTTAATTTTCAGTGTTTCACTTTGCCACTGTAATGAGAAATGCTGTAAGAAATTTCAGCATGACAATGCTGCTGGAGTTTGACTGGCAAGACAATGCTATTGACTGCAGTGGGAGAGGGTTTCATTCCATGCCATTTCTTGATCAGAGAAGGACTTAGGTACGTGCTATGCTGTTGAAACACAGCCCAAATCCCAACAGGTGTCCTGAAGAAATTTGTATGTTCACACTCTCAAACCTTTTGGAGATTTGCACATCATAAACACATCACGTGACGCATTTTTCTCTCCAAGTCACAAACCTACAGCCCAGTAAGTTAACATGACCCTTTCTGGTGTCCTGGGGTCACATCCTTTTGCACCCTGGTCATACCACTGCATTAACTATGACTGTACAGGTGTAACTGAAAACTGAATTCAGCCCATAAGTAGCAAAGAATTCACAGCACACAAACGTAATTATATTTTTGGATGGCAACTTTTCAGGTAAGGACAAATTCAAAGAGGAAAGATTAAGCTCTTAAATGTTTCATTTTTCCCCATTAGCCTTGTCTTTTTAACGTATGACTTAGAGAAACATGCCACAGGCTCCACACACAGTTTGAATATGGTTACTCAAGAAAGGGAATTCATTGTGGTTGTGTTTCCTGAACATAAAAGCTATTCAGCCTTTCTACTTTTTCTGAACTTTCTTAAGTAATGATGGGTGCCTTCCCACTGACTGATGCCATAATTGGGATTACATTGCTTGGTTTGAAGCCTAGTAGCACAGTAAGAATCCTTCCAACTGCACTAAATTCAAATATAGTACACCAAGTAATTTTGATTTTTAAATCAACATATCATGTTCTTTAAGAATCCAAGTCCTTATATACTTCCTGTATTGACGTTATTTCTGATCATATTTTAACTGTATCTAAATACATTTTAGATTTTTCTCAGCTCTTTTATCTTTGTTTGGAACCATTTCTGTAGTCTCTTAGTGGGATCTCTCCCACTGAGATCAGAAATAGTTCTGCCTATGCACCAGTGAAGTACTGCTAGATTTGCCCAGTAACATCTGACTACAGTTGTTGCCAGCTCCTGGGGTCAAATTTCCAAAGTGCTTTCAGATGCTCACTTTTTCCTATTTCATTTTTTTTTTTAAGAAAGTGAATGTGAATCCTCAATTTCCTATGTTTTGGGGTTTTGGGTTTTGGGTTTTTTTTCTGCTATGCAACCAATTCCCTCTTCTGCCTGGCAATATCATCCTTCCTCCTGACTGTTAGCTTCAGAACACAGCCACAATCAAGCACCAGGTAAATGACAAGTGAACAATTCCTATTACAGTGTGTGAGTTAGTGGAAACAGATCTTCAAAAGTGGCAAAAAAATTCTCAGTCCAGCGACATGGCCCAGGAAGAAACTTGCCATTAACTGAACAGAGGCGTACAGCAAAGTCTGCTTAAGCCAGTCACTAAAGGCCAGTTGTTACAGACAGTTCTTACAAGGGTGAGTTTACCCCTGTTTTTAGGAGGTACCACTGAGCAAGCTCTTATTGCCCTCTGTGGGACCAAACTCTGCTGCCAGTGAGATCCTCATTCATAGTACCGCCTCTGTACACCATTCTGGCAATACAGCAGGCCCCAGAAAAGGGCACTGATAAAGCATGTGTCTAAATGAGAACTGGGCTCACAGCTGTAACTCCCACTGACTGCAGTAAGAGCTGCTTTCAGGTCCCTGGTGCCATGTGCCACGTCACTACTGTCAAGCTGTGCATTCCCCTAACCTTTAGCTGTCAGATGGGCTGACAAATATCTCAAGCAACGAGCTCACTGAACACATCAGCTATCAACACAGATACAATGCAGTAAGAACAACCAGCTTCTGTATCAACTTCCATTTTGATACACAGCTGCAGGGATGAGCCATTTGAGATTTTCATAGGCGTTGATCATACTTGTACAGTTCTAGAAGCCACAGAGTGAACTCATACAGATAATTACCTCATCATCAAAAGGATGAACCTGTCAACATACAAAATCACTTCTTTCCTGAAATTGTCATGTCTGTAGAGTATAAGAAACGCATTTTTTTCATTTCTTTAGCATACACCTGTTCATTGGGCTACACGTACTTCTGATTCATATAAACACTACCTCTTCAAATTTGGAGTTCCAAAAACTAGGCACCCTATTTATTCTACTCATTCACAAACATCCAAGAGAAAGACTTATACATAAATACATCTAGTGTTTACTAATAACTGTCCACGTGTGAGGGTTTTAGCTCAGCACTCTGCATAAACTGCAAATATTTAGAAAATAAAATTACATTCTGAATTGATTACATTTTGGGGGCACCTTCATTTCCCACTGGTGATTGTCAGTATGTTGTTATCATGTTCCTTCAGTAAAGCTCAAATCAGCTGAGAGCTCAACCAGCCTATGTCACCAGATAACATTTCTAAATCTTTGGGCCCCTGCTGATACATTTTTTCTGCAGACTGAAGGAATACCATTTAAAGAGTTATGAGAATGAAGAGATTTTTTTATGGCAGCCTTAGGTCACAAAGGAAGGGGCAGCAGAGATTCTGGTCAGCTGGTCATAAGAGCGTATCTTCAGTCTCTGTAGTGGAGGTGATCAGAAATGCTTCAAAAATGTCTCCACAGACACTAAATACCTGGTTTTAGAAGTCTGTATGGTCAGATCTCCCACCAATTATTTATGTGGTTCACATGACTACATCCATAGTATCTCAATTGCTTTCCAAATGCTCAAGGAAAATTGTCTCTCCTTCTGCTGAGGTATGTACAGAGAGTGAGATAAGAGAAGAGGCACCAATGTCCTACCCTAGTATCCAAAGAAAGACTCTTCTGGCATGTATTAGGCCCATATTTGAATCCTTACTGTGCTTGATTCACTGTGATCTGATCACACCCAAACAACACAGCTATGCATGCAAGGACAGACTGTCCCTGAAGTAAACCAGACCTTTTGACATAACTGTATTTTTGCAAGCAAAGGTTAGATCGACACTAGTTTTATACCCACACAGAAAAAAAACAAGCATTGAACTCCTGAAAGTTGCTGCAAATCTTTTCAGGTCAACCCTGAATAAAACCCACAAAGAATCAGGAAGCAAAAATGTTGATGTTGCTGTAGCAACCCAAGAAGCTGTCCTCCAATGCCCAGCTAAAGCCTCTTCTCTGCCATGTGACACATTCTGTGTCGTTTACAGTGTGGATTTTACATCTGTGCACAGGGGATGGGGAAGCAGAACCCAAACATAATAATCAGAGGTTCCGGTAATCGAGGCCCACTCATTCCATGCACAAATACCCAGGCCTTCTTGCAGTTATACCCAAGAACAGAAGGAGTTGGCCAGGTTCTCTGTCTAGCTGGAAAAACATGGCTGCAGGAACAAACCTCCAGGGAAAAAACAAGTGCAGCCCTTCACACTGTTCCTCACAAAGCGCAGCAGTGCCCAAATCCAGTGTCCTTTTAAGGCTTTTATCCAGGACGGTCGTTCGTATCTTTTGATCACTTCTGACATGGCACTTGAGTAAAGTGGAATCAAAGAGATTGCAAACTTGAGCTAATAAGCATGTGTAATTAACATGCTGTCCAGATAGTCACAAACTCAATTGCTTCTTAAGTACCACAGGTCTAATGTGCCATTTTCCAGTGGTCCATACCTTTTAAGCTATTTCCTTGTAATAGGAAAAAATGTGGGGTTTATTTACAATTCACAGTCCTTGCTCGTTGTGGAAAGGATTTTCCTAGATTTTATCTGTGAAGTATCACTTTTTGGATGGGAATCAATCCTGGAAAACTTAGTCTGAAAAGAGCTTTTAAAAATGTTCTTATTTATGACCAAAGTTACCCACAACACTTGCAATTTTAAATTGCATCAGTCATGGCCCACTAGCCATTCCAACAAATAATTTACCAGAAAATGTAACTTGAGAAGACCCAGCAATCGCAATTCTTTCTTTCCTTTATGTCCACTGCTGTTACAGAAGAGGAACGTGGCCCACTGCCATATGTTGCTATAGCTCTGGTCTAAAGAATTTCATACCCTGTGAAATACAGCTGACGTTTCAATCCACAGTAACCTACTTGCAAAGTATTCATTTGCACCTTACTTTATAAGTATCCAATAAAAGAGTGCCATTTTATGACCCATTAAAAACATGAAAAAAATTAAATAAAATTGTGAAAGACATTTGCTGGAAGTAATAAATAATTTACCTCCAATTTTCACACACTGAAAATTAAACTGGCAACTGCTCAAAAAGTTATTAAAATTATGGTGACTAAAGGTATTTTAGAATCAAGTGCCAGCACTAAAATAGCTAAAATACTGTACATAGTAGGAAGGAAAAAAATTGATCTATGTACTTAAAAGGGTGCTTTCCCCTAAAAAATACTCCTATGAATTAATGTATAGCTTTATTACACAGTTAATAGTGGTAAGCCAATAGTGTGTATGTGTTTATGTGTTCTAAATATATCTATACATATTTTGCATACATATAGCAATGTATACAGAAATCACACACTGGAAAATCAGTAACACTGGTGGGAGAAGGCTTTGGTAGAACTATCACTTTAAGTATCATTTTTATGTATGCCCATCACTTTATCCCATGTAACTTACCATCCCCTACACAACACTCTAGCTGCACAAAGGGGTGCCACTGTGACCATACATTATTTTGATGGTCACCTGAGAGATGGGGAAACTGGAACACACTATGACTCACAACAGCATGTTCAGGTTTTTAACCTGAAATATTCACCATTGTTCATAGCTGGAACAAATACAAGGTCTCACTCAGTGCAAGTATTCCATGGTTTACAGTTTGAAGGATAAGCTCCATTGCCAAAAAATACTGACCTCCCCTCAGGAGATGGACTGAAATTTTTAGTGCCAGGTGAGGTAGCCTCTGTCATGCCACCCCTCCTTTTCTGCCTGAGGATTGAAAAGCAGGTGTTACTGGCATACAGAGGGAGACAATTAATGCTCAGCCATAGGACTCTGAGCAGTAGGTGATGGTGTCTCTGATGGATCTGCCTGTGGACCATTAATTATGCCAAAGCTCCAACCTCAGTGTATGGACACAGGGGTTTCATTTCACCAACTTGTTTGAAATCACTTGCCATTATTTGCTGGGGAAACAACTAATATTTACCCACACATTCTAACCAACCAAAGCACAGAATATCCTTTCCCCTGGCCTCGGTTAACAAGCACTCCAGGACTACAAATATGAGTCTAGGGACACATCCTTGCAGCAGGAGGAGGCAACACAGAGCCACAGAGGAAGGTGTTTCACATCCATGCTTCTGGTTTAGTTGTTTTTCCTAGATCAAAAGCCCCAGCTGCGTAAGGACCCAGCAAGTTCCCTTGGAGCAGGGTTACAATCCTTGCCTGCCAAATGTTCAGTGCAGTTCCACTGTGCCAAGGGTCAGCTCTGACTGGGAAGCACAGGAAACAGTTTACTCTAGTTAATGGGAATTTTACTGGAGACAGTTAATAATCCGCAATTACGATAAATGGTCGGAGTTGTTTTCCTCCCACCAACCACACAGGCATAAAATGGAATACTTATTTTCCTGAGGATAGCAAGACCTGCACTTTATGCAAATCATTATGGTGTTTTGAGGTTTTGGTAAGAATTATACAAATTATTTTCTGATTTTTTTTTCCCTCTCTCTCTCCTTTCTTTGTGTAGCTTAGCACTGACATAAATTCAAATTACAGTTCCCCTAGGATCCACTCTTGTTACCCCAGAACTATCTAGCTTTCTCAGCAGTGTATTCAATATACTGCCTATTGGGTTTTGGCTTTCCACGGGAAATGGATAGTAGCATTTCACTGCTGGAAAGTGCTTTTGAGTTTGAAAGAACTGTAAGCCAGCAATGAATTAGATCTGATGTCATGGAATCATGGGAACCTGCAGTAACAGGGTATGAAATGTCATTATTATGTTAAATTAGTCTATTAATTCAGCTCAGGATACTATGTCCACTGCATAATATTAAGCACTCAGTTCTGCTCACGCACTCCTTCTCAATGCTCTGGGAACACTATGTGCCCTACAGGGGAACGTGAAGGACTGCATTAGAAATTACTACTAATCTTAACATCAGATCCATATGTCTTAGGAGCCAGTCAGCCTATACAATTCATTGAAGATGTTCTCATCTGTGAATAGTTCCCATTATACTCTAATTGTGTCAAACTAAATGTATTTCTAAAATATTTTCAGAAGTTAATATTTATAACAGACATTAAGACTAATTCAGCTATACTTCTGGTTTCCCCCTACCTGAATTTATTTTGCTAGCTTTTTTTTTCTTTTTTTTTGGGGTGGAGAGACAGGAGAAGAGGGGTGGGGAGAGATGGTACCATGTGAGTAACCGGTAATTAGTAGCCATATGCTTTTTCATTTTTATTGGAACAAAATGTTTGCACAGGAAAAAAAAAAGCTAAAGCGCTGATGCTGAAAATAAGTGCTCTTAGTGATTTTGCAAAGAAAGGAATGAGTTCAGGTAGGAGAGGATTTGATTCATGTCAGCCCTCTTTATCCAGTGCTTCTGGGGAAGAATAGCTTTTTCTGTTGAAGCATAATGTTAGTATCAAATCAATGGGCCTAATTAGCTACGAGTACATCTATGATGGAGAAGTATTTCAGTCATCTGAGCACAGAGGTCCTGGAATGAGAGTAACAGGTGAAAACAACCTAATTCAGAGATCCAGCCTACCAATTTGTGAGCACAATTAAGTCACATGGTTAATGAGGGCAGCAGGAAGTTAAAAGGAGGCAAACAGCTCACTTCTTTTCTTTTTTTCCTTGGTGTTGGCTACCACTACATCTTCAGCTTTTAAGAACTACTCAGCTACTGAACATAGGGAAGAGAGACTGGATGTAGGAAAGCTGGCAAGCCAAATGAAGTTTCCTGTTTGTTCTGATGGCTGGTGCTTCCTTCTGTAACAGCAGACTGCCTCTTCTCCACCACATACTTCATAAGGTACAGCTACACAGCTGGTTCCTGAGAGGTAACTTGCCATGGGGATTTATTGTGCTTTTGGGTTTTTTTAATAGCAATTACTAGTATTACCTGGAATGTGGAGTATCTTGGTCAATAAGATACCTCTTAACTGAGAAACTCCCTTTAATCCTGATTTTAAGTGCTCCCCTTTTCTTTGGACAAGGTGCTTGTTGTTTAAGCAATTTATAGTCACGATATAGTTTACAGACTGAAGATGAGACTTTGGAAATGGGTCCTTAAACTCACGTTTGAGTATTTAAACAAGTCGCCTACATTTCAAGTGGCTAAGTACTCATCATACATGCGCACCCCCTATTACATTAATGAGTAATTTAGTTCTGTGGCCGAATTAATCTCTTGCTTTACTTGTCAAGTAAATTGTGATAATGCCTTTTATTTGACAATGCCACAAAAAGAAGCTATAGGTATTTTGTTAGTAGGAAAGCGAACGGGAAATGCTCAACACTCCCCATGAAATATTCATCCTTTCTTAAATGACTCTGAAAAGTACACAAGTCAAATCTGCAGCTTGGATAGAGCTTCCCTTCTTTGGCACTTCCTCTCTGATTGCAACATGTTTCCCAAAATTTTACCTTTCTCAGTCAAGGAAGAAAAAGAGACAAAATAAAAATAGTAACAGCAAATCCAGTCATAGCCATAGAAAAGGACAGTAATTATCACCTTCACCTGGTTTCCAGTTACCTCCATGTCACAATACAACTCAATTAAGTTGCACACAACTCTCCTCAATACTCCTTAAGGCAGACAAGTTAATTTTTTTTTCATGTTAATGAACTTGATGAAGTTATGAGGACTTGTCTGAATATGTAGATCATCTCACAAGTTTACCTACACACTCTGGAAATCACGTGGTTTTGGGTACTTGCATGCAGCTTATGTGGGAAATATACCTGGTGTGACTTGTGAAGAGCATCATCTAAATACATGCTTAGACTTATTTTATAATAACACATTTAGAATATCTTGGCTTATTATATTTTCTTCTTGTAAAAGGCATGTAGAAAGACAAAGGCTAATTTTAACTTACAATTGTTATTGAGTTCCTAAAACACACAGCATTGAAAGGTCATAGTGTAGGATGAGCACAGCAATGATTTTCAGTTCTTGAATATGTGCATTGTAGGTAGTATGACTGTTGGATGGAAGCTGTGTGTGTGAGAGGTATTACAGTGGCTGTGGTGGCCTGTTATGCCAACATTGAATTAATAAGATGTGAAAATTGATGCTGAGTTAGGTCAAAATATTACTTCATTGCCTGCCTGGTTTCTTGATGCTTGCAGTGTTAGAAGAAAGTACAACTGTGTAATCTTAATAATAAGCTAATGACAATTTTTGTGTGGGAATGTAAATCTGCTTATCATTCACGCCCAGCCCCCACTTGCACACATTTCCAAAGGCATTCATATGCCTCCTTTGAGACAAATAATGATACTATGTCAGCTCTCTTTCTATTTAGATATTTATTTAATATTTGCTTGAAGAATCGGGCCAATGTTTTTGAAAGCACATTTAATTATACCATATGCCTACTCAAATCATCCCTATCAAACAAGTTCTAGGATGATGCTCTGGTTCATTCTGTTCTGTTTTCCCTTCCTTCACAATGTGTTTATGTATATTTATCCAATTTGTTCTGTTACTCTTGCCAAATTACAGGTTTGAGATCTCAACTATGCAGGGGCAGCTGTGCTATTGTTGATGCCTTACAAAACAAAGGTCACAGACTGAGCCTGTACCACTAGAACTAATGACAGCTGCATGTTAACTATTATGGTATAGTCACAGAATGATCAGGGTTCACAGACCCTCAGAGGCAGGAATAAATCTTACCTTGCCATTTAGTAAGCAAGAACTCAGGTTACATTTTTAAGGAGTAAAATTTGTGCAAATTAGTCTCTTGCAAAATACCCTGTTTATTTAATTTATTGGCATAATTCCTCCTCCGTCTGAAAAAAAAACCACCTTTAAACAGCCCCATCACAAAAAGCAAACTTTGAAAAACAAAATGACAGCTGAGTTGGAAGGAATGATCTCTTCTGCATGTAACTAATCTTAGCTTTTCTCACTTTTGAAATTGATAAGAGTTACCAGCTGTTGCAGCCTAAGAAGCTATTGACTACATAAAGAAGTAGGGTACCATGAGATGACATTTCTTTCAAAAGAAGGTTGTTTCCAAACCTAGCTTAGCAACTCCAAGTAATGAAGCGCTGGGGCGGGACTGTTTCAAATGCCCTTTGTTTGGTAAGAGAGATCAATCTGCAAGGCTTGTGAATTCAAAACTATTTGCCCCTTGGGTGGCCTGACACATTATTCCTTCTGCTGCTTTTCAGAGCAGAAGCCAAGAGTCCAAAGTTACTTAAAAGGATGTTTCTTAGAGCTACATATAGCTTTTGAAATACCAAAGAAAAGGGAATGTAATAGATGGAGCAGACTAACAAGATGAGGCACATGTCCATGGACACAGCTCTGAGACTATACAGCTGGTTTTGCGGCTGTCTGTCTAAGGCTACTTCACCAGTGTGCTGTTAATTATTTAAAAGCGCGCACTGGGGAAACTACCATCACATCTGTCACCCACACATAGGAAAAATCTTCACTCATTGCAGGACCAGATGTGTTTATTCAAAACATATACTAACTAGCTACTTAATGGGTTAGAATTATTAGTCAGAAGTTAATTAGGCAAATGTATTAAACATCAGTCACCTTACAAAGGATCACTTCTTTGCCGTTGTCAACCACAGGAAAAAGATGGGCAAAAGTAAAGGTTCTATAAAAGAGCTGCAGTAGAAAATAGATTTATGAAATCTGATCACTGTGTATTAATGAAAACTGAAATGCCCTAGGTAAATGCTTTAACTATATGTCTCTTCATACTGCAAGTGTACTAGCACATGGGAGGAAGCCGGAAGAGTTGTTTAAGCTCCTGGAGGTACTGGAGAAGAAAAGGGAATTAACAGTAGAAAAAGGCTTTCAGTATAGTTAAGTCAAACTCGAAAATGATGGCTTCACTGCTTCTGCATGTATTATACATATCCCTGAAGATGCAAGCACTTGCATGGCATTCTGCCTGCATAATGAACTTGGAAACATTGCTGGCCAATGTAACATGTTCTTGTTCCCCAAGAGATGAAATTCAAAAGTAATTTTTAAGTTTCTGGCTCCCAGGTTCATGTCACAAGAAGCAGTGGATGGAGTAAAGGCATAATATGCTCTGTCTTTGGGCTAGTCAGAGCAGGGGAGTAATAGTTAGGATCCTTTGTTAGAAGCCTGCCATGACAACAATTTTGTAGAACACCTTTCAGCTGCTCTTGAATAAGAGCAGCTGTCTAGAAACCAAATGAGGTAATTTGCAGGATGGAGCCTACAATCCATTCATCTTCACTGTGTCTGTTTGCTTTCATGTTTCCATATTCTTCCTCTTAAATCTTGTGCTGGGATTAATAAAAATGACACTTTGAAACTGGAAGGTGAGACTCAATATACCACTGTTCTGCTTTCATGGAAACATCTTTGAATCAAAAAACACCTATAATTAAATATGAAGCATGTGATTCCACTTTGTATTGCGAGATTGTTGCCCAGGGAGGCAGAAACTGAGGGCAAGAGTGCCAGTCACAACTTGGGCATGAATTCTTGGGTTTTCAGCTGGTTTTAGTTTTCTCCTGCATAGCTGCTGTAAATAATGTTCAAGACCTCTAAAGTAGTGAGCAGGAACTTCTTGGTGCATCCTGTAAACTGCAATGAATACGCTTTAAAGAGACTCCTGCAGTACTGTTTTACTCTTTTTACATGAATTTGTCAGAAACCCATAGGAAGAAATGCACTGGCTACACAAGCAGACTTGTCCAATTGCACAGAGCTACAAGCTCTTCCAGAAGACAGAACCTTGGCTTCCTTGAAGCACATATTGAGAAATGCACCCAGAGCAGTGTTTAATTTGAAGCTTGTGGTTATTTCCCATTGTCTCCAGCCTTGTATGTGATCCAAAGCAAAAAAGCAGAGCAACTAATTCTGCCCTCAACCTGTACTTCAGATCATACTACCCGAACTTTGACCAGAGGGGAAAAAAAAAAATCTTTTGCCAGCATGCCAGCATTTAGGCTATCATAGGCTACCAAAAAAAAAAAAGGTATAAAAAAGACAAGACATGCAGCTTGTTTTAGCACTAGCTCAAACAAAAATAGACTGAGGTCAGGTAATGTGGACTGCCAAACATAAACACCCAAATAGCATTACTAAACATTACAAGGCTGGCTTCCTGCTGTGGGGGGTGAAAAAAATCTAAAAATTAAACAGGAAAAAAAGTTATATTTTCATATGTAGGGAAGTTGAGAAACTTCTTAAGAGGAAGACACAGGGATGCAATAGGTGGTTAACCTAGTTCCTGAAATCAGCTACTTAAAGGTGCTATATAAGGAGATGGTTACTTTTTTCTTCCCTCATCTTTTCATTCCAAAGGCCTAAGGGACAATTTTTGAATTGTAAAGACAGGATCAAAAGGAAATCAGTGACAAACCAAAACAAAAAAAATATTAAAATGTAAAGACTTAAAGTGACAGTGCAGAAACCACACAATGCTGTTGAATCCCCTCTGTGCTTCCATCCCATGCACAAGTGCAAAACAAGCAAAGCAACTGTTATCAACAGGAAAAACAAAGACTTGAATACACAGGCTTCTGCTGTCAGAAGTCTGGTTAACAGTCAAATAAAAGCATGTTTCAAGGTAGCATTTGCAGCTCAGAAACATAAAGCAATGTGCTTAGTCCTAGAGATAATATCTCATATTTTCTTTCTAGGACAAAAGTTCTTACTTTTCCTTATAGTTGTATGAGTTTGTGCTATAAATTCTCCAATTATATTCAGATTCTCATACAACTTGGTCAATAAGATTAATTTTTCTCTCAGTATCTCCCTATTGGACAGTCTGGATAGGAAGTACATTTAAAGTTACCACTAAACTACTGAACTTGTTCTTTTGCCAAGAGCTCTTACTACTAGCAATACATAAAAAAAAAAAAAAAATCTGATGACCAGAGATTGTCCTGCATTGTTGTGCACTTTGTTTCAAGTGAACTGCACACTGGGGACTAAACTTAAGTTGAATACTTTGAAACTGGAGGCAATGAAGACTTTGGGAATACAAGTGTAATTTTCCTTCCTACCCCACAAAAATAAATCCTATTTAATCTTTGCTTTTTAAGTACCACCAGCTGTTCATGTTAGACAGGATGTAGGAAGAGATATATGCAAGCTGAAGTCAACATGATTTGAATAGAGGGTCATTAAAAAGCAGTAGTGCAGACTGTACCACCTCTGTATGCGATATGATCATAAGCTCAAGTTAACTGTAAGTGAAGTTTAACTTGCACTCAGGTTTGTTTGGATTTGTCCTTTTTGGCTTTATTATTCCTTAAGCCTACAAGCCCAAGGAGAAAGATACTGCCCGCTTCTATCCTAAGGCACCCTTCAGATAGGTAGATTCAAGTGCCATTCACCACAAGGGTGTCAAAATGTCACTCAACTGAGAGACGGAAACCCTGTGATACTCAAATGAAAGCAATGATCCCATTTAACCTGATGTTTAGCCTTTTGTTGGTGTTTTGAAACACAACCAACTTTTTGTATATGAGTTCAGGTAGACTTAGTCATTGTGTTTCAAGTTAAAATACACTTATTCTTGTTGGACTGAGGGGTAAAATGCTCCCTTCAGTTTATAAGCTAATCTTACAGCAAACACTCTGTATGAATTCAAGTGGAGGATGCATAAACATAGAAGCTGACCAGCAAAACTGCAGCTGCATTAAAAAAAACAAATTTCTGTAGTTTTCTGAACTATTTTAAGAACAATGATAATTTCTCAGCTTCTTGGTTCATTTTGAAGAATTTATTGCATAGCCTAGACCAAACCTTTCTTTCTTTTTTAGATAAGTATATGCACAAGATCAAATTGGATTTATTTCAGTAGGTACCAGCAAATCCAAAATCTCTTCCTGTAGTACTCCAATGAGAAACTACAGTTTAAACAACAAATTGAGGTATCTAAGTAGTAGACAGGTAAATATTTACTACAAATATTTCAGTAAAATATTATATTGTTGTGCTAGATTAAACTTGTATTATTGTCATCCACTCATCAAATAAAAGAATTTGTAAATGTTCAGGATATAAGAGAAATGTCTATATTGTCCTGATAGGCAGAGGGGATTTTACCATTGGCTTAGAGGAATAGAAGCCATCTGTTTCTGAAGTCAAGCCTACAGATGCATTTTCAGAACATGTACTCAAAGAATTTGGAACAAAATGAAGAAAAGCAAAGGTAGAGCAAGAAGACAGATTTATAAAAATATACATTTTTTTCTTATACTGGTATTCCAAAGAGACAAAGGCTCTATTTTCTTTCCAAAGTATAATTATTACAGAAACAGCTAAAGTAATGGAGAGGTCAAAGCAATCTCTGATTCAGTTTGATTCCCTTGTGCTGTGGCAGGACAGCAAGTTCAAGCCTGAGCTAAAAAGGAGAACTGATTTTCTCAAATATACTGCAAGACCCTAAAATCATATGGCTTTTAAATGGTCAATGCAGTAGAACCTGAGTCCTTTTTAGTAAACCAGTTTAGTTGTAATATTACACTTGCCCTCACAGTATATAAGTGATCTCTCAAAGTACATGAACCAAAGCAATTCAACTTTCTTGGGTTTGTCTCTTCATCATCCTGCAGAGCGTACCTGATATTTTCTGGATTATTTTTGTACTTTCAAACTTTTTTTTATAATGCATAGCTTGCTCATGCGAAAATCCCATGTAATTCTCATTTGTTAGCTAATCAGGGTCTTTTAAAATGAGCTAGTTTTGTAAGAAGACTATTTAATTTTGCACCTTGGAAGTGGCTTGACAAGAAGGTATTTTAAATGGCACAAGCAGCACAGTCATGTTGTCATATAACCTAAGGATACCACCACATCCATCTGCTACATGGTACTATGAAAAAGCAGGCTTTAATAAAGAATGCTTGGTTGGTTAAATCTACAGCTGGCATTTTGGAGGCTCCTAGCTAAATGCAGTCAGCAGCTGAAAAGAAATTAGAAATACACAATGGCCTAAGCCCAGGAGACCAAGGGTTTACCAACCAACGATCTTGGGTACTTTGGCATCTTACTTACTCCATGTGGGTTTCTACTGTTCTGCATGTGGAAAGTGCAAATTCACCAGTACAAGGAGTATCTCAAATTATAAAAATATAATGAAACTAGTTATGTGGGACTTTATTGTTTACCCAGAAACAAAGCTGCAGGTTTAAAGGTTACAAAGCTAACTTTGCTTGTGTTGCTCTTAATTCCACTGAAAAGAGCACTAGAAAAAGAGCAGACTGGTTGTTGCTGCATTAGTGACTAATATTAGCTCCACTACATGAGGAATTACTGGGAGTTATCCAGCAATAGTCTGAGCTGTGCCAATGGAAAGTCAAGAGTTCAAGTGTGTACATATATTTCATAGCTGTCAGTCTTCTGCACAGCCAACTGTTTATCTCTGGGCCAAAGCTCCAAGCACTTCAATATCAGGTTATGGAAGTAAGTTTTACATACTAACTTTTGCAAAAATTGTTTTGTTTTCTGTGGAGTGGTACAACTTCATGTGTAGTGTTTGTACATTTTTACAAACACTGCTGGGAAGAAATGTGCTGGAATTAGGTGCTTGATCCACACTGCAATTACAATATGGTGAGGTTTTTTCTATTTCAATGATGTTTCTCAGGCCAAACGAGCTCTTCACAGAACAAGAAAAAATGCAGTATGTTCAAATAACTTCCACTGCGCTTTATATAAATAAATATTCCATGTATTTCATGCTCATTTAGCAGAATAGGCTGTTTACGTACTCTGAGACTAAAGGTATGTGGAAAAGCATTTACCGCTTCAGGTTTTGGGGTGCTTAATACTGTGGGCCCAATTTGTTGTGGTGGTTTTTCTGTTGCAAGGTAACTCCATTTAAATACTTGGCAGGGAGAGGAGTTCTTAACCTGACTGATGTAAGTATTCCTGATGATAAAATTAGTTCTCTGACAGCTATATGTGGTGCTGATTTGTTTTAGCTAAGACAGCAGTTTGTTACAGATGTTTTGTTGTACAACTGGCACACAACCATGTTCAGTCTAGCTCAACGGAAAACAGTGCAACTGCACTGTTTAATGTAACAGCACATAGGTGTAACAAACTCCTGCTGCACATGGGACAAGATCTGCATTTTCACATAGCTTTGTAGAAGGCAATTTGAGGAAAAAAAAACGGAATTAAGAACTCATCCCCTTCCTCTGCTCTCCAATGTAACTCTCCTCTGTGCTTATTTTTCCTGCATTGCCATAAATCAGTGCTTACTCCCCAAGGAGGAGCTTTGGCTGGTGCACAGAGGCTACAATGCAGCTCCTCTGCAGTGATGAACCCCATTCTCTTCCAATCACTTAAGCTTTTTCTTCTGCTTTTCAACTTTTCTCCCAGTTACCATTTAATGCGACAAAACAGATGTGCATTTGGAGTTTTGCTATCAGTCTTACAGCTTTGGTTCTTGCTTTCCTCAGAAAAGTAACTACTCAAAAAAATCATCTGTGCAATATGCTTAGTTCTTAAACTGCTAAGAATTACCACAAAATGATAATGCAGAGCTGATAATGAACTGCTGTGCTTCCTACCAGAATAATATTAACCTCATCCCAAATAACTCTCTGAGAAGAACTCCTTGCAAAACAGGGAGAAAGTCAATAGCCTCAAAGCCTCCTCCCTTCTACAAGGCTGATATCTGACATGCAGTTTTCTGACTTCTGATTAGCTTAGAATTTCCTTTTCATGCTACTATCTCATAAATCTGAACAATGAAATTGAAGTGATCTTAAAAGCCTAGGGCACGTCTGAATTTGAGAGGAGGATGGAAGAATTATTTCCTCAAAGGGCCGGAAGTCATGTGCAGCTGTGGACAGTGACACTTAGAATAAGGCTAGAACTGCAATTTAGCCACAGCACTGTTAGGAGATCGCTGTTGCTGTTAAATTTGTGCCTCGTTTTATCATTACATGTTGAGCAGTGGTACACATCTTGACATATAATTTTAATAATAGCTTGTAAGTGTCAATGATAATGTAATCTATTTAACGATGAGCCTAAAGATTATCTAGAAGAGAGCATATTATGCCCTGTTAAAACAGCTAATCTGCATAAAACTTATGACAAGCCAGACCTTTTCAGTGTTTAATAAACTGGCTGAATATTCATTTTTAAGGCACTGTCCAAATTGGTTTGGTCAGAGATGACTATTTAAAGCCCATTCCAAAGCTGGCAAGTACACCAGGGAAATAACACAAGAATGGGGGGGGGGGGAAAAAAAGCAACAACAAACCACCCTCCATAAAAACAACAGAAGACTGCCTCTAGGCAAAACCACTCATGATTAAGATCAGCAATAATGGGTCCAATTCTATCAAAACATAGGATGACATTTTTTTTTCAAGTACTTACTGGCTGCTTTTGTATAGGATTGGTGCAGGGCAGAGCAAAAATTCAGATTCCACCGTTTTTGGTTTTTCATCTGGAAAAACAAATCACATGAGCTTAATATAGTGTGCTGCTTAAATGAGAAGCTGATGCATGAACATGCTATGAAGTCCCTTCCCTTATCACAGCATGCCAGGTACTGGTTTGGTAATGTCTGGAACTTGCAAGCAAGGTAGGCCCAAGTTAGGGGGAAAAAGCTGCTTTTTCTTCTTTTTTTTTTTTTTTTTAAGGCCCTATCTTGAACATATAAACTCATAGTTGACTTTACATGTGAGTATGAGCCCACATTACATTGCTTCTTTTTATGCATGTCAGCTCATGCTGAGAATTTCCTAGAATCAATACCTTTTTTTCAAAAAATGAGAACAATTTTGAAGTTGAAGTTTTGTTTCTAATTAGCTTGACCATGTGCATTGCATTCAAGGGCTATTTTATCAGCTGTGATTGGAGTGTCTGTTTCTACAGTGTTTCTCATGCTTTTGAGTCTCTAGCTGTTTGCAAATCTCTTATGCTTACAAAGCATCTATTTGTAGAACAGAGAGTCCAGCACAGCGTTCATTTTCTGCACTTGTAAAAGGAGAGGAGGGAGCTCTTTTACCTCATGCATTTGGTAAACTGGGAAAAGTTCTGCTCTTTTGGGCAGAACCACTGTCCCAAACTTCCCCACGGCTGGACTGTTCATTTCTGTATTGGAGCTGCTCCTGCAAGCATGGCCTATTTTCTGATTTAGGCGAGAGAGCAGATAAATGATCTGCCAGATAAACTTGGAGAGGACTCTGTCCTGCATTTAGGGAACAGGCAGACACACAAGCAGTTCAGGGGCAGCTGAAGGAGGAGCTATCGGCATAAATGAGCTTTTCTTATGTGCTATAATCTGCACTGACTGCTTGGCCTAGATTTGGGGCTAGTTGTGAGGTGGGGAAGAGGGATTAGCACATTGCCATATGTTTTTGTCTTAATGGTATGTTTCATAGATTATTTTTCTATCCCACAGCTACATTTGGCAGGTTTCCTTTCTAGCATTTGGTAATGGTTCTTTATAAATGCAAAAAGAAAAACATGCCAAATGCATCTTTTAAAACCAGAAGAACTGACAAAATACGGGTTTACTGTGAGGCTAGTCCCAAAGCAGAGCCCAGGCTATCACTAAGGGGAACTCTAACTTCAAGTATGTTCTCCTGCAAGTATCCTCCATTATTCTCTCAAATGATAAGGGTTCTGCTGGGAGCAAGCCAGTTTTTTGTAGAGGATAATGCAATGACGAAGGGACAATTTTTGTTTTCTGGGGACCATCTCCTCCTTCCTGCTACTGCCCAAAAAGTCCTTTCTACCTTGTTGTCTGTCCTAGCTCCACTGTTTTCTTTGAGGTTTCCTTTGAGACAAAAATGCTTGGAGACCAGCACAGAGCTGTAGAGAAGAAGCTTTCATATCAGAGGAAGAAAGAATCACTTTAAATTTCCCTATTTTCTTCCTATACTACTCCCTAAACATTTGCTGTTGTCTATTGCTGAAGATGAGAACCTGGGTGGGTTGTAGCAGGCCTTTGGCAAGACACTCCATGCAGGAGATTCAGCAGATTGTTTTTACACTGCAACATATAATAAATACATCACTATTGCCATTCACTATGCTCCCTTTGTGTGCTTTAGCACACCCTTTCCTGAAGCCAAGAAAGGAAATAAAAGGAGAAAAAAAAAAAAGGCAGCCCAGAGATCTAGTTGGAAGTTCTCACATTAGATGCTAGCAAGTATTTGGGGGCTTCATCCTGTCCCAGTATAGTTATTTCTACCATGGCAAAGCAGATATACACACTGTACAGCTATAAAAGACAGCACCATCAGGGAACTGGAGAAACTAGAGTTAGAAAACATTTCAAAAAGTCATTTTAAAAAGGCAGCATGCTTCAGACATTCTTCAGTGACACTCATCTAAGCTGTTGAAAGGCTTTCTAGGTAACCTGTTTCAGGCCTGAGACATGTTTACAGTGAGAACCCTTTTCCTAATACCTAGCCTAGAACTGCTGCAGAACTTGAAGCTGTTTGCCTCTTGTTCTCAGTGGATTTGGAGAGCCCAGCTGTATTGGGTTTCATGGCAAGGTTTTGGTCATGGTGGGGCTACAGGGGTGGCCTCTGTGAAAAGCTGCTAGAAGTTTCCCCCCTGTTTGATAGAGCCAGTGATGGTCACCTCCAGGATGGACCCACTGCTGGCCAAATCCGAGACCATCAGCGACAGTGGTAGTACCTCTGTAATAACATAATTGAGGAGGAGGGAAAAAAAACCTGCGCAACACCAGTTTACATGTGTGATGCTTATGGAAAATGGTTAAATCCCTCCTTAACTCTCATTCTGTAGGTCTCTATCTCCACCAGTACCTTAATGCACAACATCAGGATATCTTGAATGCTACGAACACCACTACAAACATAACCATACTGATGGATGTCTCAAAACACTCACATGAAGAAGGTTATGTGCTATTGTTTTCATTTCCCCAATGGACAGACTGGGGTGTAGAGGAGTGACTGCTCATGGTAAACAATAAGTCAGGAACAAAGCAGGAATAGAACTCAAGAGTCCTGATGACTTGCAAACCAGCCACTTAAACTGAAATTAGAGTTCTGATTAACTTCAGGTCATGTAACTGACTATTTCCCCTAGATAGTGGGAAATTAATTTTATTTACCTGGAACTTAACTAGTCTGTTTCCCCACTTCTCCAATTAAGAAATGTACATGATAGTATGTACATGATAATAAATACACAACTGCAGCAGTAAGTTTACAACATTTCAAATTCTAGCTTTATAAAGCTAATTTACAAAACAAGTGTAAATAAACAAGCTGTATCTTGACATAGGAAACAAAGCTGACAATTTTAATTGAAACTGGAGGGAAATTTATACAAGCAGAATTTCTTTACATAGGTTGCCTTTGTCTAGAGCTACTGTGCTATTCTGTTATTCTTTCAAATTATTTTAGATATATAACAGGCAGGAGAAATTGGCAGCCCATCCAAGCATATATGATATCCAGAGTAAGAAAGAAACCGGAAGCACATATTCAATTGGGTAGGAATTTAAGGCATGCTAATATAAAAATCAGACATTAGGTAGGGAAAAAAATAGGCTTTTGGGCTTTGGTGTTTGTTTGGTTTGGTTGGGGTTTTTTTGGGGGGAGGGTTGCTTTGTTTTTCTTGCAGCTGCCTCCTGTGGGTATAATCCCAGCCCCTGGTTACATTTGGGATGTGCAGGAACTGGGAATACATGGAGGATGTGTACGTCCTGCCAGTGAACTCCCTGGCCCAAGGTCAGCTGCTGTCCCCAGAGGGACCTTCTTTCCCAGTGATACCAGACCACCTACAGGCATGGACTGTGCAGAACCCTTCCTGCCCATCAGGCTAGTGGGTACCAGCAGCTGTAGGGGCTGAGGGTGCAGTGGAGCTGCTGCTCCTCTGAAGATCACTCAAATCCTGCTGGGATGGGCAGAGCAAGGACTACCTGAGCCAGCTATGTGAATGCATTTAGCAGGAGAGGCTGGGATTTGGCCTTGACCTGAGGCTAAGGTGTCCAAGAGCATGTTTCCCATGCAACCAGTGCATGGCGCAGGGAGGATTGAGCTAGCTGGGTGCTGAGCTGGCTGGCCCATACAGCACGGGATTGCTGACAGCATAGCCATGCCACTTTACCTGGGCTTGTTAATTCAGTAGCAACACCAGATGATATGGACCCAGGTGGACCTGAGTTTTGCATTGCCCTCCCTGCTCTTTGCACACCAGGAGCAACCTGGGCACAGCCAGCTCAGGTCTGTGGTGTCCTGGGGTGCATCAAGCACAGCATTGCCAGCTCTTCTCTTTGGCAACCAATGACAGAACCTGAGGGAACAGCAGGAAGATATGCCAGAGGACTGGGTTTAGGTTGGACATTAGGAAGAGGTTCTTCACCCAGAGGGTGGTGGAGCACTGGAACAGGCTCCCCAGGGAGGTGTCACAGCCCCAAGCCTGACAGTGTTCAAGAAGAGACTGGACAACACCCTCAGACACATGGTGTGAACTATGGGGTTGTCATATGCAGGAACAGGAGTTGGACTCGATGATCCTTGTGGGTCCCTTCCAACTCAGGACATTCTAGTATTTGGGGGGAAAGGGGGGAGGCTTTTTTTTTTCTACAGTTCCATTTTTTGTTATTTTCCAGTCTGGCTTGCTTCTAAGGGATACTGGTTAGAGCAAGAACTTGGATGTACTTATACAAGCCATCCACTTCAGTTTCTAGATATAAAAAATGCCAGAGGTTTTCATTAATGGCACTTTTTCCACCATCATCTACCTTGTGCCAGTTCAGTGAACAGAGCAGCAAAAGGAGACTAATCCAAATTCTGGCATGATGTTTCATCTGCCATGCTGTGAGTTAGTACACTAAGCAAGAGAAGACTAAGTCCTGAATATCTGGCTGGAAGTTAAATTCTCCATGAGCATACTTAATCAGAAGAAAATAGTCTGCACTACATCTCAATTATTTTCAGAGCTTTTCTAGCTTCTGCAGCCTTCCACTCAGAAAAATTTCCTCAATGACACTTATAGTTTGATAAAGGGAGAACTAAGGATTGTAACATCTGGCCAATGGTGAGTACTAATAATTAAAAATCAAAACCACTCAACTGGACTGCACCCCTCCCCGGCTCCCCCCCAAAAAAACACCAAAAAAACCCAAACAAACAACAAAAAAACCCCAACGATAAAGCTACAAGAAAAGTGCCTGTAAAAGATGCCATGGTCACTTGGAAACAGATTTCCTTTCCACAGGTCAGGAAAATAAAGTCCAGTTAGGCATCTGGTTACAGTGAGACTCGCTCCTGGAAGAAAGTGCTGCTTGGGACACTGAGCTGATGAACCACATCAAAATACAGGGATAAAATAGTACCAACAGTTCTGACTTGGCCTTATTCTCTCTATGCTGTAGCAGGAGCTCCAGGAAAAGGACTCCATGTCATGGAGGGGGCCCCATGCCCTGCCAAGCCCCTGAAACCAACAGCACAATGGCTACATATCTGGTACACCAGACAGAATGGGCATGGAAGCTCTGAGATAACAAGGTAAGTGCCCTTTGGAAAACAGTGCCTTTTGGGATCATGAAGAGGGCCTGTGTCTTGGTCTGGGTCTTCTTACAAGAAGGGGCACCTGGTTGGTACGTTCTGCAGTTATGGGGGTTTTTCATCTGCTTGCTTAACATCGGGAGCTAGACAGTTATCACCATGCTAATTCACATAGCCAGCTAGGCTGCCAAACACCAGTCACAGTTTATAGCTAATGGCAATTGGTAGCCAATTCAAACCACTGAGCAATATGTGAAATAACTTGCATCCTCTTAGTAATCCTCACAGCTTTCCTCTTTTCCTGCTCTTTCATAGTTTTCTTTGTAGATTTTAATTAAATGAGGTAACTAGAAGCAAAATAATTCACTTATTAGAAAATATAAAGGTAGATCATCTCCAACTTCAATACTTACGAATTGTAGTTCCATTCAGTTGATAGGTACAAGTTACACCATCAGTTTTTCCACCGAGGGTTAAGCCACTTCCTCTAAGAACAACTTGAAACTCCTCTGGAGAGAAAAACAAAACAAAAAAATCACCAGTCTTTAGTGCACTGCAATAAGTTAGACAATGAGAATACAGCCTGCAATAAATTAAACACAACGTAGTAATGCTTCAAACTTAGGTCGCCTTTTTAATTGACCTCTGGTACTGAATTCTTCTAGTTAGGTCACTACAGGAAAAACAAAGATTTGTTCCCAAATTTTTATCACTGAGGCAGCACTATTAGAATGGAAGTTGATTCTGCCGATCAACAGGATCAGGATAAGTGAATTCCTTGGGTCTCAGTTGCACAGTAAGAAATAGTTTCTCAGTGAATACTGTGACAAAACGAGAAATCTGGGTCTCATAACAAGACAACTCCCAAAATTTGGATCAGGTCCACTTAAAGTGCCAGATGAAGAAAACATTCCTTCTCAGTACTATTTCCCTGGAAGTTGCATAAGGGCCACAGTATTTGTGAATTGTGCAGAGGAGGAGTGAAAACATTTTGTTTACCAAGGCCACTGATTTCATTGACATGATCCCTGTTTTTATAAAAACACCAAAAGAAGATGATTTTGCAACTACCTTATTTCAGCTGGTCTCAAAGTATGTGTGGGTTGTGAAACCCAGGAAGAAGACAAGCCCTTGAAATTTTGTGCAACTCTTGTACTTAATAAATGTATTACCACTTGCTGCTCAAAAATGCCATCAAATGTTTATTGCTTACACTCCACAGATTCAGGACAGGCTTTATACGTTAACAAGATTCCCAGAACTTAACTCAGTGACCACAGGTAAAACAGTATGCAAGTGTCAGAGAATAAATATCATAGCTTTGAATACAAGGGCAAGTGCAGAGCATGACTAATGAGAGAATGGCAGATAAACGTCCCTCAAACTTTTACATGAGTTACCTAAATTATGAAAGTAGGCCCTGGAAGACAGCTCTTCTGAGGAGAAAAATTATTCAACAGAGAAGGATCTGATTGATCTTAAACTCCTTCAGGATTTTTTTAGATAGAGGTGTCTTATTCTAGAGACCTGTAGGGTTTTCGCTTGGGTAAAATATGGAAATTGCAGACCTATAACTGAATATTATTTTTAAATTATAAAAACTTACCTCCCACACAGACACTGGATGGCTCCAAATACAAAATCTCAGTGCATGATTGTTTCAAAACCTATTGCAAAGGAGGAAACTAGTCATAAATAGGCTTCAGAGTGCTGTTTCAGTGAGGAATATTATTTTAAAACAAGCTCTTGTCTCTAGAAGATGCACATGCACAACTACAGGCTTGATTTGCCTAAGTGTTAATGTTAAGACATTGCCTTGACTATGTAAAGCTTCTGTACACCTGCACAGTCAAGTCTCCTAATAATTCATAAGACTTGGATTAGTTGGTTAAATCTAGGACAGTCTTCAAAACATACTAAAGCCTGATTTTGGCCTCTAAATTTCTGCCAAGATTCCTAACCTGAATTTTCCATGAACCCCAATCCTAAAATTTAAGCCAAAAATTAGTCACAAGGAGCCTGATCCAAAATCTAATCCAGTCAAAAGCAGTCTTCCAACAATCTGTGGGTCAAACCAAGTGCAAATTATTCCAAGTGCTGGCATCCTGCTCCGCATAAAGCACAACAGGAACACCAGGTGCTGGATGGGTTTTCTCACTGCTGTACCAGTCAGCCTGCTCTGATTCTCCAGCCATTCAGGGAATATTCATCTAAAAGGCTGGGACAAACCAATACTCTTACAGGTGACTAAGCAACTAGACATCTTTGAACAATTTGTACTTACAAGGTCCCAGACACTAGCCTTTAGTTTCAGCCAAGTCTCATTTTATCATTTACAAATACATCAAGTGACCAAGTTATTCATGGACACTTAAGCAGAGTCATAAATAGCACCCAGGTGTTGATTACTGCAGACCATTTTTCAGGCAAAAATGGTGCTTCTCAGGAGGAATGGGTCAAGCTTGTCTGACTACAACTGTTGCTGGAATCTAATTGTGAGGTCACACGCCTCTCACTGCTAGGATCTCTATCCCACAGTGGGGGCCTGTGTCTCCGTTGTTATTGTTGTCCAGGAAGGAGCTGTGATATCTATTAATATTACTGTAATGTTAATCCTCCTCTCTGCAAGTAGGTAACAGGATTTTTGCTAACCCAGGAGGAATAAGTATCTTGAAGTTTGTAGGGTTAAACAGACACAATCTACAATTTCGCTTCCTTTTACCCTGACATGATAATGTGCAATTTTTACCAATGGTTTTTAATTTTCCACTCAGAAAACTTTCATGATGTATTTATATAGCTTTCCCTTTAGTAAGTGGTACATTTTGAGCAGGCATTCATGTATAATACTGCATTGAATCAGTTCAGGTCCTTGTGACCACATGCAAAGTAGAAAGTTCTGTTACTGTCCCTTTTCTGCCTCCATTTGCTAAAACTGTGTGTGTTCCTGAGCTGGCCTGTCAGCAAATGTAACTCTGTCTTAGCTCCTTTTTTGTTCCTTTAAATGCATTTTTTTTTTACTCTGTCTACTCTATTTGCTAGTGATTTCTGTTGCTACATGTCTAAACCTAGTAGAAACTATAACCTATTTGTCACTGTATGCTCAAAGCATGCCAGGTTCCAAGATAATCATCTGCCTCATTTAACACTTTCCATATCACCTATCTTCCCACAAACTGTTGTGCACAAATTAGCTCTGTAGTGCTTTCAAAACTGATTTATAACCACTAAGTAGTATCTTAAAAAAAAAAATGCAGGTGCATACATTTGGATGAGACACAGCAATAGAGATCTTTGGAAAGAATGTAGCTTGAAGTTCAGTGCAAGCGGACCAGTTTATATTAGCTGAGGATCTAATGTTGTTTCCAAAAAAGGACTTTGCTTTTTATTCATATTTCAATGCAGAGAGATAAAGTGTTACTTAGTTTATTTTTGGAGGGGGGTGGCAGCAGAGAGAGAAAATAGTTTGCGCAAAATAAAACACAGAAGGAATAAAGTACTTTATTCCCTTAATGTAAAAACATGTTCTGTTTTTTTTCTTCTGATGAGATTGACTCAAATGGGAGTATTCACGTGATTCAATGAGACTACAGACTTGCTTTAATATGAAGTACAGATCTAGCAGTTGGCAGTAGCAAGGCCCACTGAAATTTTTTTTTTTTTAGAACAGCACTAGACCAACACGGACTGTGAAGATACCAAAATTTGTTTTTCTAAGTTATTCAAACTAGTTATTCTCCACCCTTCAAAAAGCTTCTCAATAGACCATGCTTTTTTAAAAAGAGTAGTGCTATAGAAATCTGCCTTGTCCTTTAAAATCCTTCCCTTCAATAACAATCACCAAGTAACCTGAAAAAGCAGAAACAAAAGAAACCTCATAAAATAAACCAAACTAAAAGCATATAGATAGCTCTTTCCTCAACCTTTACTTTCTGGGTTCTTCTTGACACTCCTTCTAAGCAACACTGGAACAATACGCAAAACTGAATTTTACACCATCTAAGTAAAAATCAGATACGGGATTCTCGCAAAGGATCAAATCCTCTTAACTATACCAAGCACAGTCAGTTGGAGTGGTTTAGCTCATAAGGATATGATAACTAGCATTTAACTGTTACAAAAGAAAACCTGAAAAAACTTTCCAAGACAGCCATCACATGTTGGAGAGGAGAACGTATTTCCACATCTTGAACGGATGTATAGAAACTTGTGGCCTTTCTTTACTCTTTTTTCCTCTGGCTCATACTCTTCTCTCTCTTTTAATCTTTTTTTTCCTCATTCTTTCCACGCAAGCTGTTCCTTCCAAGCTAGCACAGTGCACTCCAATAAAAAGCTCATCTCTTTAGGAGGAATGATGTCAAGGCAGCACCTTAGCCATTCTGCCCTGTGATGCATGTTCGTTATTAAATATGCCTTCGTAACTCTAGATCAAGGCTGCTCCTGTTTCACACTAGAAAGTACCCCTGTGGTACTTTCTACAAAAAAAACTTTCTACAAAAGCTAATGAGGGATTTTCCAAGGCACATGTTATTTGTCAAAGTTCTCCTTTTCAAAATATTGGTGCTTTACCATACAGTTGAAAAGGGTTAGTGGTGGGCTCATGCACAGTGTGTGGGAGTTGTCCACATAGCTGAAATCCAGTATCTTGCTACTTCTTCTGCAGCCCAAGACGAGCGATCTGACCAGTCTCAACAGCAGCACCTTTTAATGGAGCTTTCTAGGTTGTGTTAAGGAAACACATTCGAACAATGGCAACATACAAACCAAAGCATGCATGTAATTTTATGTGGCTTCTTCCCTTCCTTTGAAAAATTTAAAACTAACTCTAAACTATCTTGCTGCGGAAACCTGGGCTGCAAAGTCAGCAAGACTGAAATGAACTCTGCAAAAATCTGTACTATGCTCCCTCTTTCCCAGTTCAGGAAAATTAGAGAGCATGATCTGGCATGGCAAATTTTTTATTTAGAAGTGTACTGCCCACAAGAAAAGTTGAAATCACAGAATGTTAGGGATTGGAAGGGACCTCAAAAGATCATCTAGTCCAATCCCCCTGCCAGAGCAGGAACACCTAGGTGAGGTTACACAGGAAGGTGTCCAGGCGGGTTTTGAATGTCTCCAGAGAAGGAGACTCCACAACCTCCCTGGGCAGCCTGTTCCAGTGTTCCGTCACCCTCACTGTGAAGAAGTTTCTTCTCAAATTTAAGTGGAACCTCTTGTGTTCCAGCTTGAACCCATTACCCCTTGTCTTACTGTTGGTTGTCACCGAGAAGAGCCTGGCTCCATCCTCGTGACACTCACCTTTTATATATTTATAAACACTAGTGAGGTCACCCCTCAGTCTCCTCTTCTCCAAGATAAAGACACCCAGCTCCCTCAGCCTTTCCTCATAAGGGAGATGCTCCACTCCTTTAATCATCTTCATGGCCCTGTGCTGAACTCTCTCCAGCAGTTCCCTATCCTTCTTGAACTGAGGGGCTCAGAACTGGACACAATATTCCAGATGAGGTCTCACCAGGGCAGAGTAGAGGGGAAGGAGAACCTCTCTCGACCTACTAACCGCCCCCCTTCTAATACACCCCAGGATGCCATTGGCCTTCTTGGGCACAGTGCTGGCTCATGGTCATCCTGCTGTCCACCAGGGCCCCCAGGTCCCTTTCCCCTACACTGCTCTCTAATAGGTCATTCCCCAACCTATACTGGAACCTGGGGTTGTTCCTGCCCAGATGTAAGACTCTACATTTTCCCTTGTTATATTTCATTAAATTTTTCCCTGCCCAACTCTCTAGCCTGTCCAGATCTCACTGGGTGGCAGCATGGCCTTCTGGTGTGTCAGGCACTCCTCCCAGTTTGGTGTCATCAGCAAACTTGCTGATAGTACACTCAACTCCCTCATCCAAGTCGCTGATGAATATATTGAATAATACTGGTCCCAGTACTGACCCTTGAGGGACTCCACTAGATACAGGCCTCCAACCAGACTCCGCCCCATTGACCACAACTCTCTGGCTTCTTTCTTCAGCCAGTTTGTGGTCCACCTCACTACCCGATCATCCAGTCCACACTTCTTCAGTTTAGCAGCAAGGATGCTGTGGGAGACTGTGTCAAACGCTTTACTGAAGTCAAGGTAGACCACATCCACTGCTCTGCCTTCATCAATCCACCTTGTTATGTCTTCATAAAAGGCTATGAGGTTGGTCAAGCATGACTTCCCCTTGGTGAAGCCATGTTGACTGCCCCTGATGACCCTCTTATCCTTGATATGTCTTAAGATGGCACCAAGGATAAGTTGTTCCATCACTTTCCCAGGGATGGAGGTGAGGCTGACTGGTCTATAGTTGCTCGGGTCCTCCTTCTTGCCCTGTTTGAAGACTGGAGTGACATTTGCTTTCCTCCAGTCCTCAGGTACCTCTCCCGTTTCCCAAGACTTGGCAAAGATGATGGAGCGTGGTCCAGCAATGACTTCAGCCAGCTCCCTCAGCACCCATGGGTACATCCCATCTGGACCCATGGATTTATGGATGTCCAGATTGCTTAACTGGTCCCTAACCCAGTCCTCATCAACTAAGGCAAACTCCTCCATTGCCCGCCTTCCTCTGGGGCCTCAGGGGTACGGGGCTCCTCAGGACAGCCTCCGGCAGAGTAGACAGAGACAAAGAAGGCATTCAGTAATTCTGCCTTCTCTGTATCTTCTGTCACCAGGGCACCCACCCCATTCATCAGTGAGCCTACATTGCCTCTGGTGTTAGTTTTATCTGCCATGTATTTGAAGAAGCTCTTTCTGTTGTCTTTGACCCCTCTTGCCAGGTTTAACTCTAAGGAGGCCTTAGCTTTCCTAATTGCTTCCCTACATCCTTTGACAACAGCCTTATATTCTTCCCAAGTGGCCAGCCCCTCCTTCCATGATTTGTAAATTCTCCTATTCCACTTGAGTTTGCCCAGCAGTTCCCTGTTTAACCATGCAGGTCTCCTGGTTCCCTTCCTTGACTTCCTACGTGTTGGGATACACTGATCTTGAGCTTGGTAGAAGCAGTCCCTGAATGTTAACCAACTATCTTGGGCCCCTTTACCTTCAAGCAGCCTTGCCCACAGGATTTCCCCCAGCAATTGTTTGAACAGGCCAAAGTTGGCCCTGCTGAAGTCCAGGGTTGCAATTCTGCTTGCTATTCTGCTCCTGCCACATGAGATTCTGAACTCCACCATCTCATGGTCACTGCAACCAAGGCAGCCCTCCACCTTTACTGCTTCAACCAGACCCTCCTTGTTAGTGAGGATGAGATCCAGCAGCGCACCTCTCCTAGTCGGCTCCTCCACCATTTGCATCAGAAAGTTATCATCAATGCACTGGAGGAACCTCCTAGACTGAGACTGGCTGGCTGAGTAGTCCTTCCAGCAAATGTCAGGGTAGTTAAAATCCCCCATAACAACCAGAGCCTGTGACTGTGAGGCCGCTCTCAGCTGCCTGTAGAAGGCCTCATCAACTTCCTCACTCTGATCTGGTGGCCTGTAATAGACTCCCATGACAGTATCACCCCTGCCAGCCTGCCCCTTAACTACTATATAAGGCAATCCCTGAATAGGATAGTTAAGCATTCTGCTGAAACAAAATAAATTCAAACAAGACTATAAATTGGCTTAGTTTAACAGCATGGAGAGATTCATTGAGTTGATGTCTTTCATTTCCAGAGCTCCACACCAAATATAGGGCTCTGTTCTGCCAAGCAAACATAGGCTTTCCTTCTAGCCAACCCCCTCAACATTAGCTGTCCCAGAAGAAACATTTCCCCACAAATCAAAGTGCAAAAAAGAGTTGAAACCTGTCAGCCTGTGTCCCATCTTCTTACAGCTTCAGAAATGGAGAACTGAGGAAGAACTATGGAGTGGTTCCTCTAAGTCTGAAACAAAACTGTGCTGTGTGCAACTGATTACAGCTGGAAACAGAGGCTAATCAAAGTGGAAAGGATCACATCAATCACAGCTGTGGGCTTGTTTTAACACTTGTTAGGAAGGATGTGTGGCTGCTGGAAAAAGAGAAAGCAATAGTGCTGCTTTAAGGTAGTCAGTCTCCTACTTAAACACAATGAGACTTGAAATTCAGGCTCCAAACATTCTCTTATTTCTGAGGAAAGCCTAGCCTATTCTGTAGCTCCTTCATATATAAAATTTGTTACCACATTGCAGCAGTAGCTGAGCAACTAAGATTTTTTAAATGTTATGCTGTTTTCTATGAACAGTTATTACAAAAGCTACCTCAACAACAAGCAGCATGAATGTAGCTTATGCTCAGTGCTGAAAACACCACCCAGCATAGCTTCTGAGGTTTAGCTAAAGGCAAAAGAGCCTATTATGCTTTTAGTGAAATTACATTTTAGGGCTATTAAGTGAATGGATACTGTACAGTTTCCATAGCATTTCTCAGTAATGCGAGTTAATCATTTCAGAATGCTTCCGAGAGCAGAAGTTATGAGAATAAAGGCATCTGAGATATCCCACGGGCACTCAAGCAGATTCATCCTTGATGTAAACTCACTGACATAGGCTGGGATGCTGTTTGGCCAAACAAGCTTTCTTTTTCTAAAAAGGTCACTTGTAAATCAGCTGCTGGGCTGCCCAATTCTGTCTGTGAGCCAGCTATTGCATTCTTTAACTGCATGTGTAACTTTAACCACATGAATATTCTGTTCAATATGGTGGGATGAGATCCTGGCTTACAGTTAAAGATGTCCCTTGCTGGATCAAGGCTTTGATGTCCCATACAGAAAATTAGATTCATCTTCCTTGCACAACAGTCCTGTAAAGTCTGGCATGCACACAGTTTTCAGAGGCTCGGTCCTTTAGAGGACTCTCAATGTACTGAACTGTTACTGTCAAATGCTTTCTACTAGCTCACCAACAGCAGTGAAGTGTGCAGCAATCAGAACTGGAACTGTTTAGCTCTTGAACCAGCTAGCTGGTTCAAATTTTTTATTTAAGTCCTACACTGTCCTACTGTCATGTATCTCCATCTCTTGAGCAATTTCAGAGGTTTACAAGACACAGTTTGTGTTCAAGGGAAGTATAATCTTTCTTGGGCACAAACAAGTACACATGCAAATTTTTCTTAAAATGCTTGTAGGAAGGCGATCCACTTTATCAACTTTTCAGTTTGGGACCACTTTTAATCTAAAAGATTTCTTTCTGAGCAACCTGGTTGTTAAGTAGCACTTAAAAGCTATATCAATCTTTATCAGTGGCGTGTATTTCCACACACTTCCCCCTAGAAGGTTCCCAAAGGCTTGCATAATCTTCACAGCCCACTTCCTATATAAGTGGTTTAGCATTTTCATCTTTTATAAACATTTAATTCAATTAGTGATATTTTACAGAAATATTGTCAGTTTATAACCTCTAGGTGTCTGAATTGAAAAACAGAATCTAGTTTTGTTAGATTTAAGCTGCAGAAACAATGCACCTACACAAAGTTACATTAGCATACAAAAGGTAGATGTACCTGCAGTAAGTTGCAAAAAGGTAGCCAAATAATAAGATGGCATAAGACTTACTAGTGCTTTATAGTCTTTGCAAACTCCACCTCTGTTTATGAATTTTGCCTTGTCATTGATCTTGCCCCTGCTTTATGCAAACATTTTTTCCCATAGAAAATGTGCCTTCTGCATTTTCCAGTGCCTCTTCAACTTGTCACAGACTGGGCCCAGCTCTGCTTTGCCTCACTTTTCACTCTTGCTACTGCTTCTTAGAAGTTGTTAGAATTTGAACAGTAAAGCAGTATGGCTCCTGCAGCTTTTTAAGTATTTTGACTACCGTACACACAGAACATACTGAGGAACAGAGCTGTACCATGCGGTATAGTGTTACATGCAGGCTAAAACAACTTTCCCTTCCAGCACTTTAATGAATTCCATGTTCCAAGAAATTGTGAGAACAATGTACTAGTAACAAGCCATGAGCAACCCAACTGTACATCGACAATTAACAAAATACGCTAAGTGTCAATTTATTTCACAGCACCATTCAATTTTGCTTAGCCCCAGTATGCAGAGTTTAAAAGTTTTTGGCAGCAGTCAGCACCATAAATCATAACTCCCATGGCATCTGTTCCTCCCTGAAACTGTATGCTGAGTTCAGAATTTGGGGCAGGTCATCAGCACAGCTGGATTCTTTATAGAATCACTATAACAATTAAGTCTACTGTTCTGAAACTAGAAAATTATATAGGGATGTGTAAGGTGTTTGCTTTCTAGTAAAAAGATTAGGATAACCATAAACTGCTAGATGAAGAGAGCTCTGACACATTTTGATCAGACTTGGCATGCTATTAATAATTGAGAACAACTAAGGATTTCCAGAGTCACTGGTGACCTTTACGCCCTACAGTCCAGTTTCAAACATACTCCTCTTTGTTTACATCATTGTTCATTGGAAGCCAATCCCAAGTCAAGCTGGCTTGACTCTTTACAGGGGAAGACAATACAGTTCCATAAACAAAACGGTATGTACTGCAATAAAACAAATGCATCTTATAGAGGAAAAAAATGTTCACCTTTAAAAAATAATCTTCTTTGCTATACTCACTTATGGCAAGATGTGACAAACATGCTGACAGAGCAATATAATCACTTCCACAGTTTGTGTGCAAAAATATATTTACGGCAGTATTAGCTCCTGCTCATTGCACTCTTGAGTTTGTGCCTGGAGCACTGCCTATTGATACACCGCCAGCCAGTCATGCGTACACTTACTGCAAAATGTTTGCTGTACAATTCAGAAACATGGCAAAACATCACTAAAAAAGCCTTAAATGCTAGTTTAAAAACAAACTCAAAACACTTTTTTCTGGAGACTTCCACTCCCTTTTCTTTTGTCGCTCCCTCCCTTCCAAATGTGGGGTTTATCATTTTCTCTAGGGATGCTATAAACAAAACACCTAGTGAGAAAAATACATTCAACCAGCCGTGAGGAAAGCACATCTAGGAACTGTGACAAACTACAAACATAATTAAAACTGGAGAAGCTATGTTTATAGTTTGACACACAGAGAGGATGTGTTTTTTTGAAGTATAGTGCCAAGCGCCTCAGTTAACCATGAAACCTGCATCAGGAAGAGTTGCATCTCCCTTAATTCTGCCCTTTATCAAGTGGTAAATATATACACGTTAGCCACCTACAAGCCTATAATAGTGACTGCAAAACACAGATACTTCATTTGATAAAATGTACTGAACAAAGCGGGCAGGAAGGGAAGATGGCTCTATTACACACTACAGCTAACTTGCAAACAGTGTCTGAGAGGGCACTGGTAACATAAGAGCATTTAAAACTACTTTTAGCATTACTAGTCTCAGTTGAATCTGTGCATGTAGGCCAAGTCTCTTTTAATTGTCTGCTGTAATATTCAGGTTCTGTCAGCTGTTTCCTGATTAGGGATTGCCTACACCTTTTATCTCCTACTAAGTGCTAATCAGGGGATGGCACACATGGGTACAACTGGGCCTTGGGAGCAGCCATTTAAGTGGTAGGCAGGAACTAAGTTGCTTGAGCTCATAGTTGTAGCAATGTGTGTATGTGGAGTGTGGAAACTCTGGGTCAGAGCCATGTGAAACTGTCTGATCACAGAATGGTTGGGGTTGGAAGGGATTTCTAGAGATCATCTAGTCCAACTCACCTGCTAAAGCAGGTTCACCAGAGCAGATTGCACAAGAATGTGTCCAGATGGGTTTTGAATGTCTCCAGAGAAGGAGAGTCCACAACCTCCCTGGGCAGCCTTGTTCCAGGGCTCTGTCACCCTCAAAGGAACGAAATTTTTCCTCCTATTCAGATAGAACCTTCTATGCTTCAGTCTGTGCCCGTTGTCCCTCATCCTAATGATGCTGTGGAACAATGTTCTTGAGTTAGTCCCTGCTCTGGTAAGATGATATCTTGTTGAGCTTCATCCCAGTGTGAAGTTGTAAAACTCTTCAGAAAAAGGTTTAGTGTTGTACTATTGTTTGTTTTAGTCATTTTGAGCTAGGTTGGGCTAGTAACCTATCTGGCTGGAGTGAGTCAAGCAAAACCTATCAAAACTGAGTTTACACAGCTGCTTAGTTTAGTTCCTAAAATGATTTTGCTTTCATTTGTGCTGATTGGCTGAATTAGGACCGAGCTTAACTCATGTTTCCATGTGTTTTATTTTTCTATGAATCATTTAGCAGTACTGTTGGCAGCTTTATTCCTCTTTATTTTTTTTTCCTGTACCTTACAACTTTTTTCCCACTATTGCTGAGGCAGTAAAAAGGAAATGAAAGTACAGCAAGAGGTTTTTAATGGGTGCAATGGACTCATTTGTTGTTTTTGTTCTGGAGAATGAAATGCTAAGTGTCTACAGATCGGTATTTTTCATACTGAATTCGTTGAACCTTATAGCATGTAAAAATGAACACGTGTGAAATCAAGGTGGTGAAAAACTTAGGCTGTATGTATGCCGATATCATTACAAGTTGTGCCCCCTTATACTGTGGTAGAGTTAGGCTTTAAAGATAAAGACCTGGAGCAGGTTACAAGAGAAAATGAATATAAGTAGAGCCCTTGATTTCATTGATTACACTTGAGTATCCTTAACTCAGAAGCACCTTCACAGCACACCTTAGGCTCTAGACAGGCCACCTTCTCCATTTATTAACTAATGTTTAAACTCTTTGAAGGTAATTGCTTGTTTCCAAAGAAAAATCTTGTGTTACTTCAGATAGTGTCATAAGGTCTGTCACACTATAATCTGAACTTAATGCAGGGGGTTTTTTTTAAAAAAGGGATCCATATGCAAAATGAAATTCCATACTACATCTATGAGTCAGTCCCACATCACATGTCTCTATGGTGTTAAAGCAATACCTATAATTTACCATTTTTTTTTCCCAGTGCTAATCTGTGAGGAAAACAATAATGCAACAGGACCACCTCACACTAAACAGAAAACAATTCGAGATAACTTGGAATGAAACTCATGCTTTCATAGGAAACTCCATTTTGATGTTTCTCTCCATCAAAGTCCAGGCAAAGGAACTACCGCAGTTCCTAATGAGATCCACCTCTATTTGCTGCCAAACATCTGTGCTCTTAACTACAACTTGCTGCCAATTTCAGCCTACGTCCTGACACTGCTCAGCAATGCCTTAGATAAAGAGCAAGGGTAAAGTAGGTGGGGGGAAGGTTGCTATCCTGTCCCCTACCCAAATGAAAAAAAAATCCCTGAGACATATGGTCTTGCATAAAATAACCATCAGAGAGAAGCCTGCTGCAGTGTCAGGTTAGTGAGAATATTCTAATTATACAGTGTCTAAGCAGTACCTCATTTGCAGTTACTGAGTAAACTACATGTAGATAACAAAACTGTGGGTCATAAGAGATGTGTATTTTAACAGCAGCATAACCTTTACCCCCAAATTACTAAAAACAACCCTAAACCCATTATTTATCAAGTAATATAAATAAGAATCAAGAGAAACTGTTACTTTCGATAACAGGACAAAAGTTGTTTGGGCTATTTAGCTTGCTTTTTTTTTTTTTTTTAGTAAGGAAAACCTGGCTTGAAGAAACTTATCACCAAGGAAATACTAGATTTCAATTGGATTTGAGTGCTTCATTTTAAGCCAGTTTTACAGCATCTCTTATGTAACAGAACTGATAGCCATGCAGGAATAGCTGACAAGTCAAATCCAGATCACAAGGCACATGCATGCTCACACAAACTGGAACCATGTCAGTCATGTTGCTGGCTTATCAAGCTCTGTTCTCCAGGAGAACGTTATACGGTTTGTAATATGTCACAGAATGTCAAATTAAGGGCTGCACAGCAGTGAAGGGTAGAGCAGAAAGCATTCTATTCCAGGCCATTGATTCCTTTTAACAACTACATGCAGTAATTCCCAAAACTATCTACTCAGTCTCAATCACATGGAAAACATAGCACAACATTAGTTCTAAACCTTGCACCCAGTGCAGCTTGATTATTAGACCATCCAACGGGATTAAAGATGACTGATTTAATCAGAATAATTCTTTTAATGATAACTTGTTGCATTTCTCCTCCCCCCACCTCCTTAAATGTTTAATAGTTCACTTCCTGGATTTCCAGTGCATAAACTGAGCATATTTTCTTCCTACAGGAAATGATCCAATTAAGTTGATGTATAATTGATAATGAACTGTTTAAGCTGATTTTTCCCTTGAAAAATCTTAAGAGCATGCAGTCATTTGCCTGACCCTTCTTCCCTCATCTGCAGCTAAGGGACATAATTTAAGGAAAAAAGGGGGAGCAGTCTCAACATACTCTAAGCAAGGTAGACTAGGGAGGAATTTCAGCTCTAGTGAGCTGAACTGGCTCAAGGCAAAAATATCGACTACTTGAAAATCATTTAGTCCCTGATTACTACTCAGTAATCAAGTTGCTTGCAACTTGGCCAGTGAGACACAAGTAGCTTAGATACAAGTGGCTCAGTAAACATTCACCTTAGAGATACTGCGCATTTACCAGAACATCTTAACGTTGGTGCACTAAGTGTTGCAGTTGTTAGGCTTCCCATTATCCATAAATATGAACTCTGCCAACCTGTCTTGTTGCCTTAAAGCAGGTAACAGTGGGATATGTTGACAGACTCCTACAAGTTTAGTAATTCACTATCACCCTAGTGCAATGTCAAAAATTGATGTAGGGAGACTGGAGCATATTTTTGTAAAGTCATTGCAGTAAGTTTTACAAACCCAAAAGCTTAAAATTGTTCTTAATGTGAAACAGCTCTTGCCTACCTCAACACAACTGACTACCACTTGTTAGGTTTTGTTCTTTTCCCTGCTCTGGCACCAACTCACTGTCCAACATGGGTCACTTCTCCCTCTGTGCCTCTCTCCCTGCTGACTCTTTGTTAGACTGTAAGGCCTATAGGTACAGGCCTGCTTTTCACTAAGTCTTGTCAACAGGCTGTGTGGCTCCACTTTCTGCTGAAGCATTGGGGTACAAGTGTTGTGACAATGACTATCACCACATTGAAGATAAGTGACTAGTTAGGCATTGAGAGCTGTTGAGTGTGCCACTGTCACATACATTTTATGCAGTGCTTCATTTCGGCCCCCACTGATCTGGCTTGTCATCAGTCCATCTAACTAAAAGGTAGGAATGTATTGTCATGTACAGTGATTGATACAGGTACCATCTACCTGCCATGGAAACTCCCTCTATATTCAATAGATATCCTTCACCATTGCTCAAATGAATCTCAATTCTCGAGGGATTTTGCTGACTGTTCTTTACAATCAGAGCAGACTTCCCTCTATCATCAACAAGAGTTTTACTGGAATGAATTTTTACAATTAGGCAGTAAGATTTTTATAGCACTACCTGCTTAGACCGCTTTAGCAAGACTCTGCCACTGGGTATGTTATGAATATATTTTCTTAAAGGACCCTGGATGCTTTTAATCCTTTGTCCAATTTTACTGTTCCTAGGTATGCTCATTTTATGCTTCTAAGTAACTCCACTTGGGCACTGGAGTTTGCACCCTACAAACACTGAGGTCTCCTCTCCCCCAGGCTACCCTTTCACCAAGAGGTGGATACATGAGTAGATACTGAGAAATTTGATCATGTGGGGTAAGGTACCATGAAGCAAGTGGTGCTACTAATTTCAGTGCAAGCATTTTCACACACACACACCAAAAAAAGAAAAAAAAAGAAAAAAGAAAAAAAAAAGGCTCAGCCTGAGAAGAGAACTACTGATGCATGTATTACTCTGTTCTTCCAGGAACCACTCCTCTCTGTCATACTGTCCCTTTCACCATCGTAGCTGGCCGGTTAGCTAACCTTCCTCCAATTTTTGTGAATACCATTCCTGGATTGAGATCTGTAGAGCTGAACACAGTAGTCAAGGTACAGCTGCAGGGAGGCTCTCCACAGGCAATCAGTAACTTGCTCTACTGTGTTCTGTCTCTCCATGCCTACACTGAGGTCCCAGACTCAATGAGTCTCTTATTTTGTTGCAATATTATCTATGAATTTGCAATTTTTTCTGGACAAACTTAAAACTTTATGCTAAGGGTTGGGGTTTTTCCCTGATATGCTCAACCAACTTGGAGACAATTTAGCTTCCAAAGAACAATGTAAAAATATTCTAGGTGATGTAACTGTTCAGCTTACATGCCTCAATCATTTTTTTTTTCCAGTATGTTTAAGGGTGGTTTTCCCACATAAAATGACCAATTCAAAACTGAGCACTTGCAAAATAAACAAGCAAAAAGACAGCTTAATAATTCTATTTCTAATCCTTTTGAGGTAGAATTCTTAAGAAATTTTGTAACAATTAAAGAAAAACAATTCTGGACTAAACTTTTTTTTAAACAGACTACTTCCTCTTAAGTTCTGCATGTATCAGTTCCTGTAGTCTTATCTGATAAGTTTTTGTGGGGTTCCTTAAGTGCAACATATATTTTAACTTCCTGTATTAAGTGCTGCCAACTCACTTCAGTATAAAAACGTGTTTAAGTCTACTTAGAACTGTCACATGCTCTAATAATGTTACTGAAGTGAGTTCCATTAACGTAACTTTAAAAGGCACGAGCCTTGTCCAATTCTGCCTGCAGAGACAAGCAGACAACTTTCACTCACAAATCAGTAGGATTTGTGTTCACTTAAGCAAAAGGGGAAGCAGGGATCTTTTACTGGTTTTGGTTTTCAGAATGCAGCACACAAAAGCGATTCAGATTTGCTGAGCTGTGCAAACCCCATGCACAGAAACATGCCATCAAAGCAGGCAAAACAAGAGAAAATTGCAGGAAAAATTGGAAATAAAACAACATACTGATTTACAGTAGAGTGTTTTGGGAACATTACAGAAACTTTTGCCTTATGAAAGATACAGTCTCATATTAATCAAACTGGGTTAGGGTGGACAAGCAGGCAGGGTGCTAGAATACAACTCCAACAATGGAATAGGGGCATATTGTCTTGTCTAAAGACTCCATGTGTTTAAGTTAAGTGGTAGCAGCACCTTGGCTCCCAGCTCCTTAATTTAATGGCTTCTTCTCATTATTCTTCCAGTCATAGTTTCATAAGTGATCAAACTGTTAAAACTAGCAGTGTTCAGAACAGCAACATTATCTGCTTCTACAAACTTCCCCTGCTCCCCTCCTTGACAGAGTCCAATACTGGTTTTAGAGTTTACCTGATGCCTGAGAAATTGTGTCTCAGACTGAGCTATTTAATGAGTATAAAGTCTCCACAGTTTCTCCTGATGAAAGCACTGGATCAGGACCACCTGTGGTTAGACATAAGTGAGGCACTCTTGAGTTAGCTTGCTTACAGACTGTTTGCTTACAGCTCAGCATTCTTGTATCAAGAGATGTGCAGCCTCATGACCCACAAAGCCAGGTAGAAAGGTGCTATATTGGTTACGACAGATGGACTTGGATCTAACAATGTAAATGATAAATTCCCAAATAGTTCTTTATCAAATGGGGAAGAAAAAAAAAATCCTATATAGGAAAGGAAGGGAAAAAAAGAATGTGTTTCATTTTCTGTTATCACTATGTGACAGTTTCATACTATATAAATTGTGCACTCCAAAACCTTTACAGTTCACACTGCTATGGCTTGCTCATGAGGCCACACACCATGTAATTATGAGCCACACTACATCAGCAAACTGTTCCTGATAGCATAATAACTTGCCTTCAGCATTTTTCTTTTAAGCTCTAGACTTCTGCTTATATTTATTTACCCTGACAATGCTGTTCAGTTGCTACTTTGTGAAGTTAGATATTAGCAATGCCGGAAGAGCTGGAAACTTCGTAAAACAGTGGCCTCTACAGAAGACTGCACAGAGTTTTATATTGTTAGTTGATATTATTCAAAAGAAACACAACACAGCTTGGTGGTGCTTAAATCCTTACTAAATTCACTGGGATTTTATCTGAAGTAAGGAGGTGAAAACACAATGCAAGCTTTTCAACATCTGAGCCAGGTTTTCTGTAAATGCTAATCTCCAAGCCTCTTGAATGTTAATCCATGGCCACAGTTAAACACAGTTAAAATGTCCAAAGACAATAAATTGGAGTAATTGCTTAGACCTCAAACAACTGCAGAATCAGGTACTAACAGATATTCTATGATGAAACTCATCACTTTTTTGCCATCAATCTATGAAGATTAACTGCTTAGCTCTGGCAGAATTTGCTGCAAGTGTAACAATGTAGCAGCCAAAACATTTCACAGCTGAGTCCAGTAGAGACAAACGTAGCAAAGGCTTTGAGCAGCTCTTACAATTGTTCCTACTGAACCCTTTTGTATTGTAGTTTTGCTTGAGGGCTTTAATTGCTGGGTCCCTGCCATTTCTGTGAGCAATATTATTTTTTCTAAACAAGACACATTCGACAATGTTTATGGAGGGTTTCACAGCTGCACCTTTCACATGACGCTTTAAGCAATACCTCTGCATGTTTGTGACGTCAGTATTTCATTTTCATCTGTTTTGAAATTAGGTTTCCCTTTAATGACAGAGTGTCTCTCTGAGTCAGTATTCTCTAGCTAACTTGCAAACTGAAATGGATTTATAATGATGAATGAAAAGGAAACCTGTGACTATTTCATGTTCAATTAGATCTGCTTATCAATTTTATAATGCAATGAGAATTAATTGTCATAATCAGTCAAAACCCTTTCAAAGAAAATTGAGTTATAACTACAGCATACCAAAAATCACATTAATACAGCCACCACATATGCATTTAAAGAAGAAAGAAAGAAATAAAGAGAGAGAGAAACTATTTATGGATACTTCTGTCCATGCTCTGTGGTAAAACAAGAATGCCAGCAGGGTATCATTCTCCCACTGCTTCCATCAAATACATCTACGATGCTTACTAGAGAAGAGAAAATGAGAGTTTCAAATGCCTGGACTGCTAAACAAAACTCTAGTTAGAGACAGTGCTTTTCAGGAAGCTGTAAACAAAATTCAAGCCCCTAAAAGCTCTCAAGAGCTATCAAATCACTAGCACTAACTGATTTTGTTTGATCCTTTATCCCAACAAGTGAGACCGATGCAGGTAAGACTGAAGACAGCAGGTAAGTTTCCTATCAGAAAGGCCTTCTCATGCTCTTTTATTTCTCAACAGCCACATAATAAGAGTCCTTTTATGGACTGAAATATGCAGTAAGCCAAGTGTTGAAATGTCTATTCCATCTGCAGTCGTTAAATAAAACCCTAAACAATTCAGGAGTTCAGTCACAGTTTAAAGAAGACAACACATTTAAGCTGTAGAATAGTATACTTAAAGTTTGCTTTTTCTGTACAGTTCCTGTCAGTGCTAAGATGTTATCTTAAAACAAAGCGCTGCCACTATGTGTGTCTTTTCTTGCGCTACAGCTCTGATATGCACAAATCTGGGACTTTTACACTCATGTTTTTCACAAGTGCCAGAAGAAGCTGGATTGAGGCTTGTGCAAAAAACATCTGCCAAATCTTATCAGAAACGTTTCCCCTACTCTGTCCACAAAAAAAAGTGAAGGTGCTTGAAAGCTCCTGGGAGGTATAAAAGAGGCAGACTGGTACTGCTACTAGCCGAAGGCTGCCCAAAAACACCTTGGCCAAGAATGGAGGATAATGGGACAGCCTACAGGATGTGCCAACCTTCTGTATGTTTGACTTACAGACTCCTTAAGCTGAGCTCTTCAGAAATCTCAAGCGATTGTGCTCCTGCTGCTTCATCAAAGACCAAGAAGAGTGGAGAAACCTGATGTCTTGAAAGGGACCAATCTGCACGTCAGTGACCTTTGTAGGAAGGGAAAACTCCAAACGCAAATATCTTCATGCCTTTATCTAGTTCTACCTTGACATAGAGATTTTGAAATGTAGCATCCTTGGAAAGTTAACATAATCAGTTGAGGTTAAACATTCAGCTCTTTTTAAATAAGTCTGTCACTAGTGACTTCAGCGTTGCATCACTTCACACTGGCAGAACAACCAGTTCTTTTAAGTCTTTAAAATGGCACAGAATGAGATTTTTTTAAAAGGAGTATCACATGGGCTGTACTATCTTTTCAGGAAAATAAATGTTACTGCATGAAAAGGTTTATTATATTTCTTTAGAATGTTCAAGGAAGCTTCTGAAAATACATTTATTTTAAGGAACAAGAAGGAAAATAAGTTGCTTAATTATGACATTACACAAAACACACTATTGAAGTGAAGTGATAAATTAATGACTGCATAATATCCTGTATGTGAGTAGTACCCTTTCTTTATTTGAAAAGAAAAAAGGGGGGGGGAAATTAATTGTAATGGGATCTCTCTCAGAAAAAAAGGATTTCATTATTGGTTTTGCCTTGATGTTTAACAGTAAGCTTTTTTCCCCTGTGGTGCTTACATGCAGCAGCAGCACTCTTAACCTCCCATAAAACACACAGCATTTAGTTTAAGATGAGGCAAATAAACGTGTCGTCTTGACACGCACCTAAAATACTGTCCTGCACTGATCAGAACCAAAACATTCCTCTTGCTTTGACCCCTTCTTGCAAATAACAGTAATCAGTTGAACAGCCCCATCTCACTGATGGGACTTTCTCATGGTATGCTGAAAAAAAAGGAACTGAAACTTACCACTTACTGGGAAAACAAGTGTTTAAAGTCAAATATGTATTTGAAACGCTTCTCTGTATGGGAAGATTTGAGCAATTCATAAATTTCACCCATTCCTAATGATTTTAACCAGTTGTTCTCAACTCTCTTTGGGTATCTCAATTTGTTTTAGAACAAAACTATAGTAGCCATTCCTCAATGCAACCCCCACAAGCTCAGCGCACTTGTATGGAGTCTTCAAACTCCATACAAGGTCTGAGCATCAATAATTGCAGGAGTGGCAGGCAATGTTAATTTACAGAGCTGCATCTCTGAGATAAGGAGGAGAGAACCAATTCTGCCTGAAAAAGCAAGTGGGATTGGAGAGTATGCCATAGTCTTGAGGAAATGTTAAGCTTACTGCCTGATACTCACAGAATTGATTATCCCCTTAAGTGCCTGGAATCCTCCAGTGACAGGGAAGACTTGCTCTTTCGTGTCAGCAATTTTTTCAAGCTTTGGAGAGAGAACACGTGCAAACACGTGAGTCATTTGGCAAACTAAATACATCACACTGCTTTTCAGTCTTAAAATGTAAATGGCTGTCTAAAAACAACTCCCATCAACTCAGCAAAGAGAAGGAAAATTTTTAGTTCCCTCACAGCTAACTATGTGTCTTCTAAAACAAACTTGGAGATGTCCCTGCTCATTGCAGAAGGGGTTGGACTAGATGACCTTTAAAGGTCCCTTCTAACCTAAACTATTCTATAATTCTAAATGGGAAGACTTAACTACAACCTAATGCAGCTAACAAAATGGTATAGTGGACAGCCATTGTGTCAAACCACCACATGAAAGAAACCTTTTAGGGCCTGTATCTTGGCAGTGATTTTGCAGCTGTTTCCAGAATTACCTTCCCTATTTGCTCTGCCTTCCATTAAAAAGCCTTTCTATGGCCCTTGTATACTAACAAGTCTTCTGTATACTTCTCCATTTAAGTCACTTTCACAGTACAAGAGTAGCTACATCCCTGATTAGGACACAGCAGCTCTGGAAGAACTGTCAGGCAATGAAAGACATGGACCCTTCTTATCCCAAGGTTGTTGGGATTGTTCTGCTTGAAGTTTGTTTATAACTATGCTGTTAATGCAACCTGTAGCCTAATTTAGTTACCACCTTAACGAAAGGGGGTTTGCCTGCATCCTTTCCTGCTGGCAGCTACCAGTCAGCAAGGGTATTTCCTGCGGGTCTTCTCAGCAATGAAGGTGACACACATTCTATTTATGTCTATGCACACATCTGAGTGTCTGCTTCCTGAGCCGGGGAAGACGCACTGCCTAATGTAAGTAAAATTAATTTATGTATTATTTAACATTAACTGTATAAAACCCTGACAAGATACTGCCTAGTAGTCTAAAATGGTAATGTTCTTACCTGCTCTTGTACAAAATCAAGGACGCCAACACAGTACACTCTAGCTCCCAGCTCTCTGGATTTCTTTGCCTGCCCCAGAATAGGACAGAGGAATAAGAATTTTTTTCATTCAATAGACAGCACGCAAACTTTTCAGAATATAACATGCATTTATTTACACCTAGCACTCACCTCTTTCTCTGCATACAAGGGAATCTGACCATCTAGCTTGCCATCTGTCAATGCAATGATGATACTAGAAAACCTTGAGGCTCCTTGCTTCGCAATTTGCACATTGGCCTGAAAACAGAAAATATTTATCCAGCTTTAAATTACACTTGAACTTTTAACCAAAATACTTCTTCTAAGCGAACATAGCATCCGAAACAACACTGAAGCCTCATCTTCAAACCCATCTCTTGTGACAATCCTCAGCCTCCCTTCTACTCATTACTAACAAGGAAGTCATTCACCAGTATTTTCCAGTCAGTGGTCAGCCCACCTCCGAAGTGCTGGGGTCACTAACTGATCAATCCTTGGAAACACTTGATTATTTCAGGATGGATACCCTGTGAGTTGTCAAGACCACTTCTCCTTACATCCACCATAAGGCTTCCTTTGCTACTCCCCAGATTTCAAATGCCAGTCAGTCGGTTCCAAGATACAAGAAGAATGGCTTAAAATATATTTTTTTAAACAGCAACAAACTTCTGTTTGCCTAGCTTTTCAGCCTGCAGATCACAATTACGACCTGGGCTCCACAGGCATAAAGGAAGAAAATTAGTTTCTATTCCTAACAGTGAAAGTTTAGATCCTCACCTTCAGGGCCCGAGTCTTTGAGCAAAATGGCAAAACATGCTTTAACTGTATGTCTCAAGAAAATATAAGCAGTTGGAACTCCATAATTAAGATAGTCCAAAATTAAGACCATTTGTCTTGAAAATGGTGATCTGTGCAGTAAGCTCTCCATAAGCACATGCTCTAGAAAGTATTGTTACACTCACAGCCCTACAAAGCTGTGTGTGACCATTTACCAGTAATAACTGGTATGCTGCATTAGCTGTTTGATTGATAACAAAGAACCACTCGCTACTGCGAAGGATCAAGTCAAAGAAATTCCATATGGAAATTTTCTGTGATGGCTAATCTTCTGCATGGGATTTGCATAGTATCTGAGCAATCTTGGGACCATTTTGAAAACCAAAAAGATTTCATCGTAACAGACTGAGACATAAAACCAATCCGTTTATGTTACAGGTTGCTGTTGTTATCCAGATGGCAAGAAGAGGATATTTTGACTCCAAGAAGATAAGTAAAGCCTACCTGTTTTAATCCTTCATGTATGTATGTATCACCTGCTGGTTTTACCTCCTCCAAATCCTTTAGACCTTTCTTGATTTTCTCTCTGAAAAGAAAAAGGCAAAAGACTGTTAGTATGATTTGAAATGGGGAAAGGGGCTAGTTTATTGATGGAAACATCAGTATTTGATATAAAGGAGGTCTGAAATTAAAATCTGTAAAATATAGCATTCAGCTGAGATACCATGCGGAGGCAGATTTTGTATTCACAACGGAAGCAGCACTGTGGTAACAGATATTTTAGACCTAAATAACACAATATGCCTCAGTGAGACAAAGAGCTAGATTCAAGTAAAATGCTTCAGACAGAGGAGATATTGCAAAGAAGTGGCAAACCCTCAGCATAAAGATAGCCCAATGGAAATTTTGTTCTATTAAGTCTACTTTGCTCAATTAAACCAACTTCACTTCCAATCATGATGCAATTAAAAAAGAAAACCCTTTAAGCAGCTGTTCTCTATCTAGAGTAATCTTCCAGGTCAATATACAGGTATTTAATGGGGTAGGACAGAATCACAATAATTAAAAGCCTCTCCTTAAAAAATGTACCATTTGCAAGACAACTCTTGTATCCAAGGAAAGGGACCAGGATTAAGGATAGTTTTAAAATTTTCAGCTGTCGCTACCTTTCTGTGTGACCTTTGACAAGACATCACACTTACACGGGTTGCAGTTCACTTATATTTAACCAGAGGATAAAGTTGTGCCATTATATCTCATGGGCTTTTAAATTAATCCATCACTGACTGCAACACACTCAGTTAACTATGATGGTAAGACTGGATAAGCTCATAGGTAGCACAAAAGGAACTATTTCCAGTGAAATCAATATGAGTGGGGAAAAAAGGCAGAGAGACTTTACTGAAAGAATCAAATCTGGAAGTTCTTAATTATTATACAAACAAAGTTCTAGTGAAGCTCATGGAAAGTTGTTCTAGGAAAGGACAAGCAAAAAGTAAGCAGAGAAAAAATCTGGGCCAGAATGTGTAAAACACTATAACAAATATAGGTGACACAGAAGAAACCATCAGGGGTGAGGAGATGGAGGGAAAATACATTACAGGAAGCGTGAAAGCTTTCCTTAGGGTAAACAAAATGAGAAAGAATGCATATGTTGCTCTGCCTGAATGCCACCCACAAGTCATTTGTTCCACTGATGCGCTTCCTCTATGTTTAGAAGCTCTGTTCCAAAGCACAATCCATAGCTGTAATAAGCTTCCAATCACAGGATCAACTGATATGATTGGGAAGCAGGTGGAAAAAAAAAAAGAAAAAAAAGATAAATGTGGCATTGAATATATGGAAGAGAACAAGTTATGTAAGATAATACAATCTGTTTGATCCAAATATTTTACATTCTGCATCTAAAGAAACAACTTAAAACTGATTATGTATGAACGCAGATTATAAACCATATACTTCATGCTTGCCAGAAATGAGCGGCAGCACATCACAGGCGTTAGTGTTCTGCTGCCAAGAAACAAGCAGCAAGTGAAGTCCCAGTTTTCTGAAACAGATTTCATTTTGCAAAAATAGCTTTTGTACAATCGCTTCAGTTTTACTTATTTAAAATCTCTTGTGACCCGGTCACACAGAAGTCTCTGGTGTTTCCAGGCCTCTGACCACAAGAGGTTCCAGGAAAATCTTTGGCGGCATAAGCTTGTTTAGCTGCATTTAATCAGTCATCCTCTCTTTCCCTTGGGGCACATCTGTACCAGATAGGCCCAGCCAGGTGTGAACAAGCTCCACTCATGCTCTGAGTTGATTAGGTACCAGCGAGTCCTGGCCTGGGTGTCACAAGTCCAATGCCCATGCATGACTTTGACTCTAGCAAATGAACCCCACCAGACAGCAAGAGAGGTTAGTTCAGTCATACTGAAACTCACACTGAGCAGGTCTAGAGGGTGGGTACAGGAGCTCATGTGTGCCTGAAACATTTTGATAATGGGACCCACTTTAGTCAATCAGCCATAGCACTCTGAAGCCCTCATTCCATCTCTCCAGTGCTCTCAAAACTCTCTTTTCTCTAGTTTCTGTAATATTTTTTGTAGCCACAAAATCTACAGAAAAAGTCTAGTTTTAAAACTCATCTGTACTGAAATAACAGAACTGTGACCCTAGTCTGGGTGTCTGGACACTACCGCCGTACAATTCAGTAACAGTGATAAAGGCTGAAGTGTCATTGGCGTTGTGGTTTAAGTCAGACAAGGGAGGGAGGTGCAAAAAGCAAAACAAAATCAGCAACGTGTAGGCTGTCTGTGTTTGGGCTCAATGACTACAAATTTAATATCTCTTCTCCATTCAGCATATGCACTGCATTACACCTCTGTATTTTAGACAAGGCACATCTAATTTTTAATAGTTACCCCTTCTGTTCTCTCTTTAAGTTTTGTACCTACTTCAGATAATTCTTCCAGCAGCAGCCAGGAAACACAACCATGGCTACAAGCTCTCTGTCAGTTTGACCCGTGGGTTCTTTTTACCCATTCCATTAACAGGGGCTGCAGGTGAAATCCCAGCCCGGCTGAGGTCAGGAAAGGTTCTGGTGGTAGCTTCAGTGGTACCCACTGGTCTTGTCTGTTTGGGCAACTCTGCTGTATGCTGTCTCAGAGGGCAGGAACTTGCACCAGTATTGGACAGAGGGCTCGTTTGCTGTGAGGGAGGCTGTGCCAGCTCTGCTGCGAGGTATATGAGCCTATCTACAAATACTGCTCCCTGCATGGGACAAATTCTACACTGAGCTTGTCTTGCACCATCAGTGTTTCACCAAGACAGGGCACTATAGAATTATATTTAGAAATGAGAACACACCATTTAGTAAAGAGAGATTACAAAGCAGCCCAGCTTTTCAAACAACTTAATAAATCCATTTAAGATAAATTAAAATGTAGCAACCTCTCTTTACCTGAGCATGTGTCCTGGTTTTGTTAAAAACAAGACCAGTTTCTCTTTTAGTGAATTTTCCTTTCAGCTGAGTTCTTCTTAGTAACTGCACTTTTCTGAAGTTGGCTACATATTTTTGTAAACAGACATAGCAATGGAATGCAAGGTCGCTGATAAGGATGCATGTCCTTTAAGTGAGAGGGGCAAGGAGGAGCAAACTGAACAGGTGACTAAAACTGACCAACTAAGTATTCCATCCCATCCATGTGATACTTCATATAAAAGTGGGCAATCACGAGGGTCTCATTCTTCTTTGAGTATGGCCGGCATCTGGGGAGGACCCTGTCTGCCGTCCCTGCAATCTGAGGCCTAGTGACAGACCCTGCATCCTTGAATCCAGTTCCAGTTCACTGCAGAGTCCAACCCAGGACTTCTGGGTGCCTGCCCTGCAGCTGCTGGAGCAGTGCTGAGCTTTGCCAGGAAATTCAAGATTGGTTTTGTATATTTTGTATTATTTTCTCTATTTTATTAGTAGAATTAGTAAAACATTTAAAATTCTTTCCAACTTGCAAGTCCTCTCTCTCTCTTTGCCCCTCTTTGCCCTCCTGTTGCCTTTCCTTAGTGGGGAGGAGGGGGAGGGCTAAAGGGAGAGAGAAAGGGGAGTGGGTTAACAAAGCATCTGCCACAGTTTATTGTCACCCTGCATTAAACGGTGACAGCATGCTCCACAATTCAGATCTGCTTTAAATGTAAATATTTGCCTTTCAGAGTTGGAGCATGCCAAAGCAACTATCAGCAGAAGTTTACAAGAGAGGTTTCTCTCTGCATAAGCTCTGTTGTACCAAGCTGCAAGCTTTTATTTAGGCAACTCAACAGGTACTGCTTAATATTATCTCTTGTTTTAAGTAAGTTTAATTGATACAATGCTAAAAACAGTATTGTGAGCAGGCAAGTGGTTGGACTATTGATGTTAATGCATTGCCTAGTTTCCTTGTGTAGACAGCACCACAGCATTTGCTGGCACTGAAAGACAGGTAATAAGTAGTTCCTTATACAGTAGCAGGGTGTAGATCAAACCTCCATCTAAGAGGACCAATGATAAAGCTACAGACCAGTTACAAAGCACAGGCCACCTTCGTTTTCTAGAGATGTGATACTGTCTTTGAGACCAAATACACTTAACAGAAGACAACATAAAGGAAATAAATGTGTCTTCAACATGTATAAAGGTTTATACTTGCTAGAAAGCAAAGTATGTTTGTGGACTGAATTTTAAAAACCTTTCAATCTCTCCTTTTTTGTGGGAAAAAAAAATTGTGCTTGTATTTTAGAGCTGCAGAGGTTAGAACCAGCTGAAATTGGCACATAAGCCTCAGGTTGTGCTGATTCATTTGGGCAGGGGGCTGGCCTTGTATGAAATGCTGAGTCTCCATTAACATCTACGCAGTTTTAATTAGTGGTTTCCTAGCTCTTCTGGATGGGGGACAGTATTTTATATTTCTTTTCCACATTCCATTCTCCCTATTGAAGTGCTGGAATCTTGAATCGTTTTTGTGCATCCGCAGGGAACTTGTGATTCCCAATGAGCAGGAATGGGGCTGTGTGCCTTCAGGGCAACATACTTCATCTCTAATAAAGGCAAATAAAACAGGTACTTTGGTTTTGCTCCTAAGAAGGAAATATAATAATAGGAAAACACACACACTTGTTAGTGAAACAAAGAGGACAAAGAATAAGTGTTCTTTAAGAAAAAGAGGGATGGTTGCATCCCTAACAAAGAGCTGATGCACGAGTGAAAGTAAACCCTGCACATCAGCTTCCTGAGATGCACACTTTGGAGGAGATTCCTGCTTTCTACACCTCTCAAATATTCAAGAGGGCTAAGTACAATTACAGCAATTTTTGTCCTTTGAACTTTAGGCCTCCTGCATGGGCTCCAGATGGAAAAAACCTAAGTGACTGACTTTGCCATTCTTTATACACCCAGAACATGCTTTCTGCAGATGGCTCTGTTTCAGTAAGCTTCTTGAACCAAAGCATAGGGTTCGCTCACATGACAGTCTGAACATGCATAAATGTCTTGCTAGGTTACATGTCTCTCTGCATTAAAGGAATAGCCAGTTAACTCCATCAAACTAGAGACAAGCATAGCAGGGTATGGTTGGTCATGTACCAGATGCTTAAGTGTTCTATTTTCCCATCTTCATTAACATAATCTATCTTTAGCTCCAACAGGAGTTTCACCTAAGCAGAGTCAGTAGGGCTAGTCCTGGCCATGGACACTGGTCAAATGCCGCAGAAGCAGGTTTACAGAAACCAGAATTTCTTCTGGAATGCAGAAGACATTGTGCCATCTGGATGATATTCGTAAGTGTAACCACTTTTTCAAACAACTCACTTCTCAAAACCAGTAGCATAACTGAGCGCCAAATGTGAATGCACAATTTTTTGTTTACCACTTAGCATATAGTTTCCAGCTAAACTTCACAGGGGAAATGTGCATCTCTAAAACAGGATATAACCATTGTGAGAGGTCTTTTCCATCTGGGTGTTTTGTTTGGGTTTTTTTTCTATATATTTATTATAGTATTTTGTGTACTGTGGTTAACAGTGACTTCTTTTTCCAGAACTATTCACATAGCACTGTTCATAGTCACAAAATATTTGGTAATCTGGAGGATTCAGTGCTATGGTGTGGGTTTCTTTATATCCACAGCTTTATTATGCAGTAAAAAACAGCAAGAACTTTGTGCAAAGAATTAGACGCCTGAGGCATTCAAAACAAAAAAGACTTCGCTAGTTTGAACTAACCACTGAGATTGAATCGTGGTTTGATGACGTTTGTGAATGAGCAAGTAAGTGAGGGGAAAAACATTCCTGCAAGTTCAAAATGCACATTAAAAAACAAGGCAGTAAGATCCCATAATCACACACACATACACACCCACCCCCAAAACCACACTGGACTTAGCATCCTCATCTTCTATTTGGAACACTGGGTGTTAGATATTCTAAGTAATTTTCCACTGTTGACTCCTTTAATGTTTATAAGGATAGCCGTTCCAACTGCATCTATCCATTCTTACCTCTGTACATACGGTCACAGTTACCACTGTCTCTTCATCATTCTCCTTATAATTCCTCCTAAACAATAAGGGTAGTAATTTCCTTTCCCATACCACATTCACAAAAGCATCAGTAAACCTTGCATTAAAGAAAAGTCCCACAGAAGAACTCACTAGAACTAAAAAGGGTTCTTCCTATGCTTTAAACTAGGTTTCCGAGAAAAATATGTCTCTTTCCATGGCTTCAAGTGTGCCACAGACATGCAATGAAAAAGGAACTTGTGTTTCCGTGGCTGGGTTCCAGAGTTCTGCCCAAGCATTCAAAGCGGTCTGTATGCTATCAGCACTGCCTCTCACTGTTTGATAAGGAATAGGCCACTGACAGGAATTAAAGGCCTATTGAAATTGAGAGAAAGGATCTAATTGAGTTCAGCAGTCATCAGAACAGGCTTAAGTATCCTCTCCTGACCTCTCTCAAGCCATCTAGAAAAGTGGCTTGTAACCTCGTCTGTCCTCATAGAGAGCAGATCCAGTACCCAAGCCCAAGTAGGGGGAAGTGAAAACTTAGCTGTTCTGAAGTCAGACCACTTTTTTAAATAGTAAAACAGGAGGGGCTTAGAATTACGTCTTTAGAAATCCTGTATCTAGGATGTCAGCTCACATTTCCACAGCAAGACACACTCGTGTGTTGCCAATGACAGGTCTCTTGTAAGTACACACTCAAGTAAGTCTTATACTTCCTGCTCTGTACTATTAAAAACAAAAACAGTAAACCACGACAGACCACACTTTTGTATTGACTCTACTAAAGAGAGCAGAAAGGACAGACTACCTCACTTATACCCTGCCACAGTTCATTAAAACGATTCCTAAACGGTTTATCCACATGTTCAAAATCCAAAAAGTTGTTCAGTATGTGTAGCTTCTGGACAGAAGGGAGATAGAGAGGAGGTTGTGTTGGTTTTGACAAGGCTGAAAGGATTCTGAAGGAGTCTGACAACAGTGCAACTGTCCTCCGCTAAAAGCAGAGATTCCCCAATACTGTTTAGCAATTCCTGTGATTTTTAGTAGTTAATTTTACAACAAACTCTTCTCTACCTGATTTTCTTCTTCAGCTTCTCTCCACCTGTCTTTGACCCATCTTAGCTGCTAATCATTATTTGCTTTAGAAAATCGGAGTGAGCAGACTTGAATTGCATTGCCTTCAAAAACATCAACTGAGACAAAGAGTTCAGGCTCATCCATACATCCTCATGGTGCCAGAAAGATCTCACACCTTTCAAGTGGCACCAACTGCACTGTCTAAAACCTATTTTGAAGTTCTAATTTGAAAATACAAAACTAAATACCAACCTTATATGAGATTATGAGACTCATTAATTTACCATTGTATGCTCTACCTAGACATGAAGAAATACTGAAGATGTATCTACGGATGTTTTTTTACAAAAGCAAAAGCAAGACATCTTTCTCCTGCTGTGCCAAGGAAGATGCAGAGATGAAAAAATTACTTTTAGTTGCTCTGCAAAGCAGTGGCAGAGTTCACATCAAGAATTTATTCCACATCATTGTTCTCTTTACTTTTTCACTATGATATCCATTGATATTTTCACAAAATTAAATCCAGCCCTACACAGAGGCTTCATGACTGGCCACCACTTAAAGGTATTCGTTATTTTTCAGTATCTGTTACTGTTCCTCTGATTTAATAAGAGTCCTTGGGCAGAGAGGAGGGAGGGCAAGAATTAAAAAAGCAGTGCACTGACCTGTCTCCAGTTAATGGCATAATGACGTGTGCCTGGGTGGAAAACACGATAAACGATAATCTCATCTTGGGGCTTTTAAAAAAGGGAAGGAAAAAAAAAACAAAAACCAACATTTTAAACAAATTAAAAGAAATGTACAGATGCATAGCATTTCATTTGCTTATTCATGCTTCATTAATATCATTGTTATCCTCCAACTTCTAAAGAACATACTTTCAACTACAAACACAGAATGAGTGAGGAATTAAAAGGTTTCTGCCCATCTACTCCTTACTCAGATACTTTGAGACTGAAGTAGCAGAATTATTCTTTCTTGCCTGACTGGACTCCAGATCGCGACATGCTAAACTTAAGAGTTAAGATCTCATGCAACCCAACTGAAAGTGAACTTCACAGGTTATGATCTACCAAAGTACAAAAGGTAACACATCCTTTTATATGTTCATGGTTACTGGTGTAAAAATAAGTCAGGGACATAGACTCACAGTACATTCTTGCTCTGGGGTATTAAACATGGACCTGTTCAAAGGTCAGTTTCCCCTTTTTATAGTTTGATCCTGACAGAATGTAAATTTCAAACTGTGCTTTAGGGTCATAAAATGATCAACATCAAAGAAACAGTGCCCTCCAACTAGTTCATTTCTTAAAAAAGCAGCAAGACAAACTCTTTCAGAATGAGTATGTTTTTCTTTTGGTGACATAAAATTGTGACACTTAAGATCAACTTCCATAAATGTATCTGGGGAAAGGTCATTATAAAAAGCAACACTGTACAAATTTATTTTGTTAAGGAATTTAGACTTGTTTTGGAGAAGCCCACCTGTCTCTTCCAGCAAAACTAAGAGGAATTACATCCAACTATCTGTGGAAAATGCATCTCTTAAGGACTGATGCTCTGGAAGTCCAAGATAGTAACCCCCCTAACGTAAGTTGTAACAACATTTCTCTTATCTGCTTTTAATTTCTATTCATGACAATTTCAATATATTCAGTAATTTTAAAATTCACTGTATATGTGCATGACCATTAATTTATTGGGTTGATGCTAGTAAAGACGTAACACTTGTAAAGATGAATGACTATAAACTTTCAATTGCTTACGTCAACGATGTAACTTAAAATTATTGACATCATGGAAATATAAGTACTGGGCAAGTCTTTGCTCAGATTGCAAATCTGGGTCTTGGATTTACGATCCAGTCTATCCATTAAGGCTCTGAATACAAAAACCTGAGAGGATTTGAATTAAACTATAATCTAAGATATGGCATAATCAATCTTAGTTGCCGCAAACAGTTGCCAAACAAAAAACAAGTACTTGCAACCCAGATCTCTTTGGATTACATCACCACCTAGCCCAAGTAACATGGGACTTCCCTGTCTGAGATGCAACTCTCTGTACATAATAACCTTAAAGTTACGATTTAGTTGACTTGTCTTTAGGACAACCACAACACTGCCCCCTTCACAAGACATCCCGTTTCTGTTCCACTCTCCCAGAACTCAGAAAATGTGATGATGGCAGAGGCCTGTATGAATGCACCTGTTAGACCTGACAGCCCTGGCAGGTGCAGGGCTTTCAGAACTAAAATAATCAGCACAGGCTGCTATTGCTGCAAATACGCATGTTACAGACAAGCCAAAACAGAGCAGATGCACAGGTCACATGACCGTGAATTAATTCTTCAGGTGAGGGCTGAAGCAAACTGCTACCAATTGGTCTTTTGCCGTCTTCCCACAACTACTCTTTCAATTTAAGAAAAGGCAAGGTCGAATGACTCTGTGCCCTATTCTGAAAGCATACTGAGGCCTGAAGGCAGGACAAAGGCCTCATCAGCCTTCAGAGGTGCTCCAGCCCCATCAGGGAAACACTGTAGGTGTGCTGCTCAGGCTCCCAGAAGAGCTCAAAAACAGTCATGCTGTGAAGGGTTTGTGCCACATACGGTTGAGTCGTCAGCACACAGACACCAAGCGAGACGCTCTTAGGTTGGGCTGTCTGGCTCAGCACCATAATTGATCCTTGTTCAGTGTAAAAAGTCAGTGGAGTAACTTGCCAGTTCAATAGCTTTATTTCAGATAATGCAGCCAGACCACTAAACAACAACTATTGCAAAAGGGAGTGTCATTTGATGTCATCTTGAAGTATGAGATGATGAACTGAAAGATTTACTCTGGACAAGCAGCACCCTTTCAGTGGGGGTAAATGCATTTTTTCATTACTTGCTGAAAAGTGCTGCTTTGGTCTCCTTAATTTATTTGGGGTTTTTTTTATTGTAAAGCTTATAAAATAACTTTCAAAAGTTCATGTCACCCACTTGGTTTACAGAAGATTTGCTTTTTACAAGATGGATCTAAGCAATATTTAATTACACAAGCCTAACTGTATCCCTTTACTAGCGAGCCAAGATTATACTTGCCTGCTGCACTTCATTTGCCTTAGCAAAATGTACCACACCATCTATGTCTGTGTGTTTTAGGGGGGGAGTCTTCCTTTGGGTTTGTTTTTTGTTTGGGTTGTGGGGGGGGCAGTTTTTGTTTCTATTTAAAGCAAAATGCTGCATCACAGTAATCTTCAACTGTTTGTACAGAGTAGTTAGCTAGTATTTACAACAGCCATTTTGATGACAGCAATACTGCCAAACAGTTACAGACAAAATTGGTTACATATATGTATAACACATATACTGTTAACATGGGACAAACCTCCTGTATGTTTGTCTACGCTTGAAAAATACTCCCTTTTAACCTTCACCATATATTTACAAATATATGGATATGTATTCAGATTGCCTTCTTTATATAGATGTCTAAAAGCAGTAAACAAGAAATACTCTAGCAGAAGTGAGGCATGTAGGAAAAAAAGTTAAAAATAAAATAACATGTGAGAGTAATTTTAGAGACTAAGTATTTAAAGATGCATATTACCACCTTTTTACTGAGTTCCAAACATGAGAATATGAAGTTTCCAATATTTTTCAGCAATTTAGACACTAGAAGCCAAACTCTTAACATGTTTATGAAACATATCTACTGAGTTTACAAAAGCATGCGTTTTTTTCCAACATATCCCAGTATTATAGATGTCACAAGGAGAAGAACGCACCTCACAAATCTTTCTGTCAGTTGGTTTACAAAATCAAATATTTCGTGCCAGTTCTGTGCTACACTTCCAGATCTGAAAAGAAAGCAAAAGCTATTAGTAGGCCTTACTTAAGGAAAGCAAGGAGGATGACAATTTCCGTGAGAAACTGGCCAATACAGGACTCTGCTTTTCTAATTATTTCAAGTTATCATCAACCCTGGCTCGTGGTGGAACTTGCCTGTGAACTTTTTCGGGGTTTGTCAAGCTAAGGCATGGCAAACTGCATACATTAAACAGCACACCAGATGGAAAAATACATTAATAACTTGTTGTGAAGCTCAGCAGCATCAATTCAAATAGCCACTCTATCAAATCTAAGTCTTTCCTCTTCCCGCTCCACCCGAAAATGCGGAGTGTGCTGATGGCGATCTGTTATGCACAAACTTCCCCACGAAAAACATGATAATCAACAGCTGTTGAGGGGGAGGGGTGGCAGACGCTGCCGGTTGCTCGGGCTGCCTCAAAAATGTCCACCGATGTACTTTCGGGCGGAACATAGACCTTCGCTGAAACCCTGTTCCCCAGAAACTTCACAATATCCACGGACACGGGTGGCGGGGAAATCAAACCCACCTCGACCCTCCGTCTCCGCGACTCTGCAGCGAGGGCACCGAGAGAGTCGAAAACTTTCTGTGCGCCTCCCCACCACGGACGGTACAGCCCCGCCGTCGGCTACCGCCCCCGTCCCCTGAGCACCCGCTTCCACCGCCATCGCCCTGTCCGGCAGCTGTTAGCCCCGAGCGGCCGTTACGGCCCGGAGCGACCGTTACAGCCCGTAACGGCCGCGGCGGCGCGCGCACCGCCACAGCCCGGCTCCCCTCGGCGCGCGCGACCCCCCCTCGGCCCCGCGACGGCTCCAACGGCCGCGCGCGGCCGGGAACAAAAGCCGCGCCCGGAGAGGGGTGGCAGCCGTGCCGCCCCGTCCTGAACCCCCGCGCTCCCCTTACTTGTCCAGCACGAAGTACATGTCGAACGCGCCGTGGCACGACGGCCCCTCTGGAGCCGGGGCGGCGGGCAGCAGTGGCAGCAGCAGCAGCAGCAGCGCCGGGCAGCGCGGGGCGAAGCGTCCCCGCGGCACGGGCCCCGCCATGGGGATTCGGGACGGCAGGACGCAGCGCCGGCGCTGAGGGGACGCGGGGGCCTGGCGGTATGGTCCTGCCGCTCTGCGGGCGCGGGCGGTGCTAAAGTGGCCGCCCCTCGTCCGCTGCCGCGGCTCGCCCGGCCCGGCCCGGCCCTCCCCGCCCGTCAGTGGCGGCGGCGGTGCCTGAGGCGGGGGCCGGGGCCGGGCGGGCTTGGCGCGCCCCTCTGCGCCTGTGTGGCGCGGCCCGCCTCCCCTCAGCCGCCCGGCTGCGGCGGCCACCCGCGACTTCGGCAATGGCGACCTCGCAGCGTCCCCGTGTCGTGTCCCCCCCTCCTCGCTCCCCGCCGCAGGCACCTCCCCGGCAGGCGGCGGCCTCCCTGGCGGCCCGCGGCTGACCCCGGGTTCGCGTCCCCGGCGGCCGGGCCCCGCTGGAAGCCTCCCCCCACCCCTGAAAAGGTGGTGCCGGGGCAGACTCCCGGTCGGCGCGACGCCCAGAAATGGCTGCTTTCTGTGTGATTCTGTGCTCTCCTCTCCCGCAGGGCCAGCCCAGCTTCGGAGAGCAGCGATTAGGAACCGGACGGAGAGAGAGGACTTTCGGAGGTGTGAAGGCTCGCCGTGCAGCCCCGCGGGGCCGAGACTCCCGCAGCTGGATGGAGCCCACCCGTAGCACAGTCATGTCACCTGCCCCTGCCGGTGTTCGGCTTGGTTTGTGCAAAGTTTAAAAGTCCACAACAGCTGACAGGACTGTTTGCAACGTACTAGAAATATGTTATTCTATGCTGACAATGAAAACTCATAATTAAAACAAGATCTGTGGCTCTCCAAGCTTTTCGTACTTTGAGAGGGCAGGCATGCTGCCTCAGACATTTCTCTGAACTGCTTCCTCACTGGGATTTGGTATTCAGCCTATCCATTAAGTCACTGTGTGTCAACTACCCCTATGAGATTTAACCAGAAATCTCCTAGGATTTTTTTTTTTTTTAATAAATCAGTTGTTCACTTTCCGAGCATTCATTTTAGGGTTCTTTGCCAGGGGTGCTGGACATTGAACATTTTTCTAAACCAGCAGCCACCTAAAAAACTGTTGCAAACCATGTTGCAGCCATGCATGTTAGCCATTTTCTACGATATATCCAAACTGTTGCTCTGGGATTGTGCATGTGGTAACCACCAACACATACTGATTTACAATAGACTTCATAAAACTAAATATAGAGCAGACATTTGGTTTGAAGCATAAGCTGGATCCTTCACAGTAAACATGAGGCACTGTAGAAAGCGTCACTTTATGCTGTGAGAATATTATCTTTCAAATTTTTCCATCTGTGGTTTCAGATTTTCACAGGAAGTTCAAACATGCTTAATAATCTTAAAATATTATCTAAAGGCTAAGTAGATGCCTGAATTTTCTGTGAGGAAAAATTTTAGTCATGTGACAAGCTGCCTAAACCAAAATTATCTTGTGAGTTAAAAATAAATGTCTAGCCTCTGTTTCTTTGTTTCCCTTCTGGAGTTTTTGCCATAAGCGCTATGTGACAAGCAATTAAGAAGACCTGAAAAAAAAGTTGATTATTTTCTTTCACCATTTGTGTGCCCAGTGCTTTGTTTTAATAGCATCTACTTTGAGCAGCTTTGATTTACAGTGGAGTGTGTTCACCACTGCAATGCATGGAAGCTCAAGACACAGGGTTCTTGAGTACCACAGACGTCAGGCCCAGTTAGGCCTAGACTCAGGATTCTTTCTGATAATGTGTTACGTTTTACTAGCAAAATAATCTGCTAGAGCTCTGAAAAGCCTGTCTCCCATTGTAACATCAGTCACTGGAGCAATGAGTCAATAAGGCTGTCCAGCTATGGGAGGATAAAACATAGTTCAGAAGTGCCCTGTGCCTTATGACAAAAAAACCCCGAACATTTCCTTCAGAATCTGCCAGTTCTGGCTTGCAATGGAAGTAGTCAGAGGGTGAGCAATTTACCAAGACAAAAATCCCCCAGAAATTACTGATTTCCCCCATCACCTGCCAAATAAATTATTCATGAGTCAGTATGAGTTTGACTGGCAGTAAGCTGTCATGGCCTTGTGGCTTTTATTAAATTCATGTTTTATGGGGCTATATAGAGGATATTACCTGGAACCCTACCATTTGTTCCCAAGATGCTCTTTTCCTTTTTCTCATAGTAAATATCACATTTCTTAGGCTGACCATCTTATTTACATTTCCCTTTCAACAGCCACTGCTCCATTGTCTGTTTTTAATTTGGTGAGAGTTCCTCATCCTGCAGGGCATCATGTTGGCATTATACAGAGGTAATGGATGCTTCAGAAACCTCGCTGCAAGAAAAGCTGTCAGTGTAGGCATTGCAGAGCACAGCCCCCAAGTGCTGTAGCAGGCCTGATGCACGGAGAATACAGGAGAGAATCTGGGCAATGATCCTCTTAGGATTTATATAATAAATACATAAATTTCCTGGCTGCACAGCTACTGAACCATAAGACCACGTCTTACAGCAGGTAGTCCTTTGTACTAAGAATTGAAACAAAGTGCATTTTTTATACAGGAGGGGTTACTGAAGGAAAGTTTTAAGGAGAAACACACTCTATTTCTCTCTGGCAAAAACTAAAGTGATGTGGCTATTTGAAAAGCACAGCTTATTGCAGGCTTCTGTGACAGGATGTCTGTTTTACAATGGATGTAAAAGCTGGCATACTGCTCAGGAGAGTCCAGACAGATTGAGCATCATTGATAGGAGAGAAAAATACACAAGGGGGGGGGGGGGCTGATATTTGTTATCCTTGTAGAGCTTCCATCGCTCAGTCAACATCTTTCTTCTTCATGCATGATAAAATATAAGAAGAAGAATCCTGCATCAGTCACGCCAGCGGTAAACTGGCAAAGTTGGTATCTTTAACATCCATCTTCTCCTTGTCACTTCCAACAGACAGCTTTCCCATGCTGAATTGCTTGTTGGAGCGACAGGACCCCACGCAGAATTTTCAAGTATTTTCTTGTTAAATTGGGTCACAACGCAGTCCCACTACTGTCAGATCAAACAAATTATTTCTGTTTTGCCTGCTGCAGACTTTTGAATAACCTCAGTCTTTAAACAAGTACTGTTTCTTACAGAAAGAATGAGGATAGCAGATTGCTGTCAGCATTCTCATGTGCAGTCTTGTGTCATAGATTAAGCCCTGAACAAATTTAATGTTGACTATGTATTGGTTAGAATATATATTTTTTTCCTTTCTATGTAATTTCATTTTGCTGTCAGTGCAAATAAAACAGTCAGATGAAGTGGGTCTGTCAGGGAGTTGGAATGGGATGACTGAAGAGAGCTTTAAAAAAATAAAGTTTGTGAAATAGACACACAAAATTACATGCACTTAGAATTCAGTACTGACCTATACCATATCTGCAAATCTTAGTCTACCAGAGAAAGTTTCATCTGCACATGACAGAATTGTTTTTTAACCAAGACAATGACCTAATGAGGATCATATGGCTCTCACAGGCCTTGTAGGTGAATCACACACATCATCTGCTCCAAAAAAGATCTTAAACCTCTTCCAGAGGAGCTGGGAAAGTCGTAGTCAAAGGCAGCCTGCCAGAGATCTTGCATTTCATCCCATTTCCTGCCAATGATTTCCTTCAGGCACAGAGCTCTGACCTGACACATCCATGTCAGAATGCCTCCTCTGTGCCGATCCAGTGCAAAGCTGAGCCTCAGTATGATGCAATTTGGAAATTTCACAAAAGTCCATGGACCAACAGTGATTTATGTCAGCCGAAGATCTGGCTCATGAAGTTCTTAATGTCTTTGAGCTAGCAAGGCTAAAGGGTAAGTAAGCAATATTTTACGGTCCCCGTGGATGCATGAAACACAGAAGATTAAGGACCGAGCAGCCTGTGCTTTGCCAAAGGCCCAAGAAATAATCCATTACATCTCAGAAACGCTGCACAGCGCCGGCCTCTCCCTCTCCCTGCAGAGGCATGCGATACGGCAGAGCAGGATTCTGAGGCTTTCCAAAACAAGCTGCACTTTGGCCGTCAGAGCTGCACGAGTCAGCCCCAAGCCCCAGGAGTGCTTGCCTCGCCTGGGAGTATGTGTCATGTTATCCAGCTGTTGGAAATTTTGCTTCAAGTGCATGCGACCAACTGTTTTTGGAACGAGCTACCCCTATCAGTTGGGGATCTGTGGTAGACATGGTTTTCTCGTTTCTTGTTTCCAAGTGTGTGAATTCCTCTTTTAGTCTGTGGTTTCTGTTGAGGTGACAGATAAATCCAGCCTGTTTTGCCAGAATGGTTAGATGAGAGGGAGACAGGCATGGAAGTATCTGGCAGTAGCTCAAAGCTATTTACATGTGTTTGGCTTAATACATACAAGGGCCTAGGGCCCTCTTTTCCCAGTTCTCAGAACTCATTAGATGACTGTGGCTCACTCACCTCTTTCCCTTCCTCCTTCACCACCATATAGCTCAGTAAAACTTAAACTGCAGTGCCCAGCCCCACTGAGGCAGGCGTTTTTCACTATGTGCACACCAACACAGGAAGTGCAGTTTGGGGAAATGTGAGTGCCCTGACGACTGTTTATATACAAAACTGTCAGAAAAACAGACTCATGGAGCTGTGCGGAGAAATGCTGCAAGACGTTACTTAAGTTGGACCCTTGTGCTGCTCCCTCCAGTGCCTATGGAGATACTTATATCCAAGGAGCTTCAATGGGGTGTCAGTAGCTTGACAGTGTAGAGAGAAAGACCGTGTTGCAGCAGATGGAGGGGATTCCTCATGCTCTTACCTGTATCAAGGGACCAAGGCCAGTTGCAGACCTCTGCACTCACACCATGTGAGTCTCCTAGTAGTTCTGTGTATTGGTTCCACACTTGGAGTAACAACAGCTTCCCCTCGCTCAACATCCCATGGGTCTTGAGTGGAGCTCACATAAGGACCTGCTTTACACTGGGGTTTTTTGCGCCACAGTATTTACCGGCAGCTGTGACACCACGGAAAACAGAGGAACGAGGGAGAAGCAGTCTTCAGATGCATTTGGTATGTATAAGGCTGACAGCATTTGGAGATGCCACGTAAAATAATTGTCTTCCAAAATGTAGCATATTTAAAACTTCTTGAAGTGCCTAATGACAATTGGTCCCTTTCAGACTTTTCCTACATCTTGAAAATGATAGAGTTTTGTTCCATTTCTGTCCACTGTTCAATCTGGGGAAAGAAAGATGGGTTTGGCACTATTTGTCCCATGGACACATAACCCAGAGAGACCTCCACACCGTAGGAAGAGACTGCAGCGATGAGTCTGTGCTCCTGCCGTTGCAGGACCCTCAGGTCATACACATCCTGGCTTTGGAGGACCAATCTACTCAAGCAAGCACGTTCATTCTTTATGTCATCACCTGTCTCATAGCTGCACGGCATTTCTCAGCTTTAGAAAGTGGACAGCTTGAGCCTGGCAGATTACAATATCCATCATAAGACATAAGACTATGCTGGATTTATGTGCTTGGATAGATGAACAGAGAACAACAACTCAAGTGGTTTTTTGGTTTGGACGTTCTCACCTGATACTAAAGGGTCATATTTTGGCTATGTCAGTTTCACAAGGCAGAAAAGGAGCATTTGTACTTCTTTCAAGGATCCTTTTCTTCTGCTTGCAGCAAATAGAGAGAATGAAAGGAAGATGTTAGTTATTCTAGAGTAGGGAAATCCATAGTCAATTAAAACAGAACACTTCCATACAGCTGAAAAATAACACAGCAATAGAAGCAGAAGTTTTCATGTGGAAGGTTGATGCACAGATGAACGTAAGTTTATTGCCCAGTAGTAAACAGTACAATTTAAAACACATATGGGATTATACAACTTTCATTTTCCTCAGCACTTGCAGATGATTTCCCCACGTGTGAGGATCCGCCCACGCACACCTTCTTTGTGGCCCAGACTGGTTGGGAAGACCTTAGGCGAACTGCATTTGTGCCAAACCAAACTCAGTGTATTTCAGAAGTATTATATTTTGAGTGAAAAGCCAACCTGCCACTTCAATGTAACCTGGCTGTAAGCCCAGCCCTGCCCTTGGGTACTTTTTAATGTGGCAGCAGAAAGATGGTGCTTGGTGTTGGGAAATATTCCAGTGCTGTGGTGAGATGACCTCAGCAGGAGAAGAAAGGACCATTGGGCTTAACCAAAGTGAAACAGTGGGTCAACGACCACATGGGCTGCATTTCTATAGAATACAAAGGGTCAAGGGGTCTTTGTTGCTTGTTAAAATTAATTCCAGTTGAGGATACCTCTGTACAACTGTGAGACAGACTGCTTTCTACAGGATGCTCCATGATCACCAGATTTTTGGTCAGGATAGAATAAACTTGTGTGTGTGTGTGTGGCTGCAGTTCTGATTAACTAAATATTAAGGTTCAGATTTGTCATTCTGCCACATGCTACAGGAGCAGAGCAAAACAGGAAAGCTGAGGGCACCCTGGTCCTTTTCACAGCTCCAGGGATGCCTGCTGAAAGTACAACATTCCATCTTCCTGCTCCAAAGTGACGTCTTCTGGTAACATGGTGGCAGGCACCAGCCAGTGAATGCTTTGAGACACTCTGAGCTGTATGAACCAAAGGACAGGGGTGATGCTGATGTGAACCCTTGAACAGTTCCAGCTTGAAACAGAATTTGACTCAAGGCAGCTCATAGGAAAATATTTTTCTTCTCCCATCACAGGATATAAACAACACATGGAAGTGTCCTGCTTTGCAAAAGGAAAGAGAAACCAGCATGACTCCAGGTGTTATATAATATGCAGTAGCCACTGAGAGCTGCCTCTTGGAGGGTTAGCAATAAAAATGCTTTTTCTCTTTACAGATGTAGCCTAGTGGTCTAAGCTTGTTCCGTAAATTAGTGTATAAATGAATAAATAAAAAGGATAGCATTAAGTAACACAGGAAATCTCGTGTTAGTGTTGTGTTGCATGTATCATCCAGATGGAAAATATCTGCCTAGACAAAGCTGGGAATTATGCAAGCTCCGAATTCCTGAATAGTTGTTCCTTTCCAGCATCATTAAACAATTTGCAATACCCACCGAAAATACACACAGAAACATGCAGAAAGAAAACCCTTTCAATTCCAGGAACTAGAAAACCTAAATATTAGCAACACGTTGGATGAGAGAAGCTATAAATGTGAGAGTACAGAGTAATGTCACTACTATGTGCCCAGAAGAGCCAGGGATAATATGTGGTACTCATTCCCAGTCTCGGCAAAGGTGCAGAAAGCTCCCTCATTTTTCGATGTGATTATCTGCTGCCTGATTCCCTGTGAGGGGCACAGAGCTGTTTGTTTCCACTTTTTCAGAGCTATTTCCACGTTTTTAGAGCTATTTGTTTCCACTATACCCAAGTACTTCACTTCCTCAGGGGGTATGAAAACAAAGGAGGAAAGGTGGAAAGGTTGCGCTGTCCTGGTGCAAACCATCACAGGGAGAGTAAAAAAGGCGTGATAGTAAACATCAAACTCCCGCTCTGCCCAAGGAGCTGCTGCTGGTGCAGAGCAGCACTGAGGGATAACTTAGGCTGGGATTTTAGCACAACTCTAGAGTTGTAGTGACCCTTTTTGGTCTTCTCAGGAAACAACGACACAACTAGAGGAGATGGAGGAATGGAACTCTCCCTGAAGAACAGTGTGTCCCATAAAAAGGACAACACTTCTGTGAGTAGGTATATGAAGAAAAAAAAAGCATAAGCAGGTACCAAATAGGTCTTGATCCTGCAGCCACCTAGTTTTGCAACATTTTTATCAACTCCAAGTGGAGAAGGATCAAATCCCTTTTAGTGTGCATCCAAGCAGAAATGTAACTTTTTTTCTATTTTGGGTTATACTGGTTAAAAAGTGATTAATGTTTACCTATCTGGCCTGTCCTCTTTGGGACAGGAAAGGAGAAAGAGAAAATTATGCTGTGAAGTCATGTTTTTATTTCCTAGCTGAGGAAAGAGAAAATAACAATTGGGAGGATAAATTATAACTGCTTATACTGCTGTTTGAGGGAAATTATGTAAATATTTATGCAAAGACAGCTTTGCAGGGCTAGTGAGCTGCAGCAGGACTCCCTCTGACAGCATGCACAAACCACTGCTGGATCAACAGCCTGAAAAAGCAGATGTGCCAATTTCCTGTATTTGATGATGATGGTTCCTAATTACGCCAGAGCTGTGGCAATGTCCTTTCTTATGTATGACTCTTAATTTTGTTTCATGAAGTCATCTGTGCAACGTTCTTCCGGCATGCAACCATCGTCAAGTTACAGTCACGAAGAGCTTTGTGCTTCGAAACACCAGCAGGCACCGTCTGAAACCTGGGAGTGTTGTTTGCACAGGGGTTTGGGCACTGCTGAACGACATGCAGACCACACACAGATCCCATTTGCCATCAGCATTATCATCGTGTTAGAGTGTGAAACTCATTCCTGTAAATGCTGCTGACATCCCATGTATCTCCTTTAAAAATGGCTCAGCAAAATGTAAGCTTTTAACAGACCTAGAGCAGGGATACACTCGCAGCTGGTTACCTACAGCTCCATGTTGTGATAAAGTGTGCCAAAACCCTGATCAAACATAACTCATTTTAGGGTCCAACCAAACACCCATTGGGATTTGGGTCTGTTTCTTAGCTTTCTTTACCACTTGTAGGTTATACTGTCTGCTGATGGGGGTTCATCTGCTGGGGGGACAATTCAGCAAGGAAGGGTAAGCTCAGCAGAGATTAATGCTTGATGAGGCTGGTAGTTTGGGGAGGGGGGAGGAATTTTCCACCAATGGGGTTTTTTTCACCAGAGATTTCCTTGATGGCATCATCGCTGGTGCTTTTTTCATCTTCTTTTTTATTGTTTCCCCTGTGGTTCTTGGAGCACAGTCTCATTCCTTTCCATTTTTTCAGGCAGTATATTTCGATTTTTTCCTTCTCCTTTTGTTCTCTTTTTTTCTCATGCGTAATTTGAGGAGGGTCCCTAATTTTGGAGTTTGTTTATTTATCTTGTTTGTATAGATGGGGGCTTTTATAAGTTTGAAACAGGCTTTTGGGTTTGGGTTTTTTGACAGCTTTTTTCTTGCATGATGTTTTAAGGAAACATCTGTGGGGTTTGATGTTTTGGTTTTTTGTTTTTAACTTTTTCTTCCTTTCTGTCCCCAATAAGCTTTTTGTGGGATTTGGTAATTTATCTTTTCATTCAGATTCTGCATTCCATAGGTTACGGTGACTGCTCTGATTTGCTACGGCAGTAGCTGTTAGGTGTTCCCTGATTGTCGGTCTGTGATTATAAAGGCTGAAGCCTGAGGCTCCCTTCTGTTTTTCTGGTTATCACCTGGGGGACATGATGCTCCTTCTGAGAGGGAGTCATGCTCCTGGGGTTCAGCACACAGTGATTTTAGAGGTTTGCAGAGCAAGAAGAGGTAGAAACACTGCTTCAAGAAGGTGTAGTGGGGCTCTACAAGGGGGTTTCGTGGTCAGCTGTCCCTGCACCCTGGGGAGAAGGTGCTGCTGCTGGGACCCAGGTTGCTCCAAGGAAGACCCAGTCTCTGGCACGGGGTGGCTGTGGCGGGGCCTGTGGAAGCCCTGTAGAGGAAAGAGCTGGAGGAGGAGGTGATGTGGGTGCTTAGCACCAGGAGGGGTAGACAAGAAGATGCCAGACCTTTTGTAGAGTTTTTCTGGAGGCCTGCCTGCAGGTACGAGCCAGGGCACAAGGGAGGAGAGTTGGCTGGAGATGGAGCTGCCATGAGAGGTTGATGGAGGCTCCAATATGGGACAGGTTGGTAGTTTGTGCCTCCTGGCAGCTGGGGAAAGTCTCTTTCTCTGCATTAGGGTCATGATGTCCACTATCCTTGTAGCAAGGGAGAGGAGAAACACTGCAGAGTGAAGCTTGGTGCTGAGCACGTAGGGCAGAGTGATGTCTGCTACAGAGACCTCAGGAGGAGTCAAACAGTTCAGAGGGAGGCTCGCCTTAAAACTATGAGCAGATCATTGTGGCATGGCAGGCATGGGAGAAACAAAGCCTCCCCTTGTCCCTGCCAGTCCAGGATGCTGTGTGGGAACCTTAGAGGTGGGAGGAATACTGCAGTGGCTGGATATGGGCTTTCCGGGGCAGAGGCAGGGGGGAAAGGTAGAGGGGAGTGGCTTGCCCTCCACAGGCAGGAGTGGTTGCAAGGTGAAGAGCTACTCAGGTGACTGGGTGATAGCCTGGCTGGATGCCTGAGGTTGGGATGGGAGGATAGCACCATGCTGGGCACTGGCAGCAGGATATAGGGAAACCTTGTCACCACAAAGCCAGCTGAGCACTGGGGCAGAGCAACCAAGAGAGATGCAGTTTGCACCCTTGAAGAGTTTTAAGGCATCATGAGTCAAAGCCCTGAGCTTTGCTCTGAACTTGGTGTTCACCATGCTTTGAGCAGGAGATTGGACCATCTGAGGTACTTTCCAACCTGATTGACTGGATGGTTTTCCTTCTTTGGCTTGAAGATATTATATGCTTTGGACTTAGAGAGTTTAAACTTTGTTGTGGTATTGCCTTCTGCTGCCTTGAGTAATTTTAAGTTACTGAAAACTTTTCAACAAAAAATTCAAACTCCTGTCAAACCTTCCAGGGGGGCTGTGCTTGGTAAAAACCCAAATTCACAAAGTAGCCTGGGATTTCTACCACAGTCAGTCTTCCCTCTGTCTGCTGTCAGAGTCTGCTGGGAAGGAAGAGGGCTTGTGGGTGTGTGCCAGCTGAGTCATTGTCCATTTACCCACGGAACCATGCTGCTAACTCAGGCAGACGTCAGTCTTACTCGCTGTATTTGTGTGAGCAGTTCCTCCACCTGTCTGGAAGATAAGTGGTGTTTTCTGCATTGGTGTGACTGTACTGGCCTTCAGACAGGAGTGAGATAGAGTTGACCTGTCTTAACTGATATTTACATTTTCATGACTCTGAATTACCCTTCCCTCAATTTCTCAGCACTTCAAAAGAAGTTGAATTTGTACTACATAGCAAGTAGTACTAATGTCTTGTTTCCAGTAACTGAAGAGATTATACTTTTCTTTTCCTATTGTTGAATAGTTAGGACAGAAGTGGAGCAGTGTTTTCTGGGATTTCAGATTTCGAGCGCTCGTGTTGTCAGAGCAGTAAATGCAATTGTCTAACACAGACAGGAGGGATAGTGTCTCTTCACCTGGAGATGAAGAAGCTTTATAAGTGTTTGATAAATTTGATGCCTTGGAAATTGTAATTCTGTTAACCAAGGCTACTGTTGAATATACCTCCACAGATCAACTTAGCAGAATGCAGATAGTGTCATACTTAAGCAACTGTTTTGGGGAATATATCCAGTTGCCATACAGGAATGGTGGCAGGGAAAACCTAGGGTACTGAACTGTCATTGTGATATTGCATTATTTTAGTATTAATGTTGAATATTTGTGGTCTCTTGGCTGAAAAAAAAAGGCATTATAAATTAAAAGTTTTGTTCAGCAAAGCTAAACAAGAAGCAAAATAGCTTATGATAGCAAGGATGATCCTTTCAGTGTGTCTCTCTTGTGTCTTTGGAAAAGTAAGGCTGACCTTGTGGTTAAGGCTCAAAAGCTGATTGCAGAAAAAGACTTGATAACATGAAAACCACCACTATTTTCTGCGTGATACCTGGCAGGAAACTGATCACTTGATTTTTCAGATTTCCATCTATGAGATGGTGACTTGGGTTCTTCTATTCCTTTGCTGCCTGTCATGTTTAGAACACAGTGAACGAAGCCCGATCTCTCTAGGTTATTCTGTAGCACCATTAGCAGTGTGCCCCTCACTTTTAGGGGATGAACACCTTTGTCTCCATTATATATATATTTCCTTGGTGGTGTCCTGCACGCAATTCCTATGTGGATTTGTGTCTTCTAGAGAACATCTGCTGTGATGGCTCTGCAGCATCTTGGTGTGAGCATCTCTTCTCATACACACTCCAGTGGGCACCTGCCCAACTCTCCCTCTGCCAGCAGAGAAAACAGGCTGGTGTGCAGGCAGCCAGCTGTAAGCGGGAGCTTGCACTTATTTTACCAACCCACTGTTTCCCTGGCTAGTCTGAGGAGTGCTCCTTGGTCTCTGCTTGGAAGCAGCTTTTGCTCTTGATTACAAGACCATCATAGCAAAAGATACTTGTTTAGAAGCATGAATAAGTCTATGATTCTGTATTCAGAGTGGGAGGTGCTTGAATCCCTGCTGAGGATCTGCAAAGAAGATATGATTTAGTTCACTGGCTAACTAATTTCCTGAGTCAGAGATGGTGATGAGTCAGTGTGTGTTCACCTGGGCAACTCACAGACAACTTGCCTAGGCATATACAAAGATACCTTGTGGCACACACAAGCTATGCTGCATATACCTCTTATCTGTTCCCTGCCTATACCGTGCTGTCCCATTTCCCTCTGCTTGGGAACATTTCTTTAGTGTTTTTTGTGGGGTTTTTTTTCATTTTGCTCATTTAGGCTTTTGTGCTCCCAGCCTAGCAAAGAATGATTGGAATCAGCTGCACCTCAGGGAGTGAGTCAGAGTCATTGTGGACTTGGGAAGGTACTTGGTCCACACATACCAAAAGAAATGGGAGATGCTGTCAGATGGGAGAAGAACAGACAGATGTTTCAGTCAAACAGGGTTCATTTGGAACCAATCTACTGCTCTGCAACTAGAATTGTCCCTTGCTTTTTCCAGTTTTACCCTTGGAAACACAGTTTGTATGGGAACTCATTACCGACTACATTTGTGCCAGCAAGGTTTCTCCCTTCCAGGAATGCATTGCAGTCTCTGTCCAGGTTTTCAGTATTTTCCTTGCTATCTGCCTAGCACTCTAGCACTTCTTAAGGCTGAAGTAATATTAAGAGATGGTCAGTTCTCCCGATTTTGGCTAGGAAAGGTAAATTGTGCATCCCTGTGTATGCAGAAGGGGCTAAAGTGTGCCTTACTGTGTCATTTTGTTAAACTTGACATCTTCTAGCTGGTAAACATCCACAGTGAGTTAGTCTTTCTGAGTGATGGAGAAGATGGAGACACAGTTCACACCAAATGTAGGTGTCAGCTTTTGGGTGGGATGAATTGCTCCTGCAGACAAACAATAGAGCATAGGTTGCAGAGCTTGTGCACAGACATCAGCAAAGGGGGGTGACTGCCACCTGTAGCAATTGTACAGCTTACCATCTGTGCAGACAACCACAGATTCAGTCTGTGTCCTACTGCAGTGTTCTGGTCTGTGAAGCCACTCCAGTGCAGTGTCTAGGAGCCCAGCTGTACCAGGAGAGTCACAGCGATGACAATAACTATTCCCATGTTTACTGTGCACAGCACATTTCATCCTGGTAGGTTTGAAGTTGCTTCCCAGGCACAGAGTGAAAGGCTGGCCATAGAGAGGACCTACAGACAAAACACAGCTACTTTGTGCTCGAAATGTGGTAACTGCTTATCAGCTCTGCATGTTCTTATCTGCAGGAAATAAGAAATACCCCTGTAAATCATGTCTTATAAATAAACCCTACCAGTCTCAACTGTCATGAGCCATGTCACAGGAACCTTGATGAACGGAAGCAAAAGATAAAGGTGAGTCATCAGCAAGGAGTCATCATTTTGTTGCTAATCTCATGAAAAATTATTTGTACACTCTGTCAAAACTCTGTTTTCCATCTTTGTTTTTCTGACAAAGGACTGACTGAGCATACAGTGTCCACTTTTCTGGACAGGGAAGGTGAGTTATGAGAGATGTGACTCTGGATGTGCATGCTATGAGCAAGTGTTAGTAAGGACATTGAGCAGAGCTGCTGTTGTGGTACAGGTTGTCTCAGCTGCCTGAAGAATGAACAAGAATGTGGCTGAGAGATCTAAGTTATGTAGAGATTGTCAACTGAGGTAAGCATGCATTTGCAGGGCTGTGTTTCACAGCTGTGAAACCAGTTCCTAATAGCAAAGGTAGCAACCCTTGCTCGTTACTATTAACTTTTCCAGTTTCACTAGTATCTTAAGTGTTCTGGTACGGTCATTAAGTGAAAAAGTGCAGGTGTGGAGCATAGTGCTGGATCCTGACAGCCTGAGGGAACTAAGTCAGTACAGGATCCTGAGTACTTATGTAAATCCCCTAAACTAGCCTCCATTTTTAACTCTAAATCAACATAAATAAAATCCTAAGTTTCTCTAGGGCCTTCTGTTTTGCTTTTTTCCACTGTCCTACAACCTTATAGAAATGCATGTTGTCTCTTTGGTGCTGTGCACCAAGAGAAAGTCCCCCATCTTTAAAGATTTTCACTGTGTGAAGCAGGCAGGCTCAAATCTCTTTCTGTCTCTCATTCTTAAAGTTCTTGGGTTTCCTTGAATAAGAAGTGTAAAAAAACTGTTTCTCACCTTTTGTGCTGTGGGAATTGAGAGCATTCAGCATCTTGCAGGGTGTTTTCAGCTTGCAGAATGTAATAGTTACTGAATGTAGCTCGTCAATGTGGAATGCCCTGATATAATTTAGAAGCTCATTAGAGATCATAATCATAGTGACAGATGTTGGTGAGAAGTAGGAACTAGCACAAAGAAAAGTAGGGAGCTATTTGTCACAAGGATGTTAGTTACAAAAAATATTTAGGGACAAAATTTTCTGAAATATCCAAGGAGTTTAACTATGATTTGGAAACGTCTATCTAGGTGTATTAGTGCATAAATCACTTGGAAAATAGGACTGAAGCACTCAAATATTGAAAGGCCTTTTCAATAAATTATTTCTGCTTCTAACAGGCATAATTTCAAATCACGTCTACTAAAACAAGTTAAACTTGGACATGCCTTTCTGTTAAGTTATTCGTAATATAGTAACTTCGTGTGTTTGATGCAGTGAGGATGGGACCTTTGCTGTGAGGTGAGAGACCTGTGCCTATGTAGTGGAGAAACATGAGCGACTTGATTGTGCTCTTAGCTTTAGCCTAAGCTGGTGGCACACATTCTTAATAGCAGAACTATTAATGACTGCCAGAATCATGTTACTTGGCCAGTTACTGGGGAAATGTGAAATCATTAAAAGACAGATTTGGAGATGTATGCTCTTCCTTTCTATTACCCACATCCTTTTGGTTGCATCATCAAGACTGAGGCAGCTTTTACAGTAACACGTCGTTGCCTGTGCAGGATTTGGCTCTTGGTTGTTACTACACCTCTCCCTCAAGGAGCAGATAATGACTTTGTGCTGAGGGTCACATCCTGAGGTGGGATATGTCACACACAGTTTGAGGGAGAAGGAAAAACAGTATTGTGGTATGAACAGCTTTACAGAAGTCTCAAAACCAGTGTGAAGCTCTTCAGTCTATTGCAATGCCATGCATGGTGCTTGTTGTGACTGAGCAAACAGAGTAAAACCATCAGCTTTTCACCAAGAATCTAACTCTCCTGCTAACTGACCTGTGTGAGTTCCTCAGAAATGGCCACTGAAATGATTTGTGCTCAGCCTGTGTGAGCATCCTCTGAAGTCTGGTCCCAAGTCCTTGCACACAGGGCAGCGCAGTATTCTATTTCCTAGGCAGCTCTGCCAGCTGCTGCTGCCTGGAGTGTGTGCCCCCCGAAGGAAATCCAGCTGATACTTTGCATGAAAAGTGACTCAGATGCACAAGTGAAGATGAGAGGCTCATGTGTGAGTGGCTCCTCAGGGATGGAACAGTCTTTTCTAGAAAGGCTTTCTGTGTGACAGAGCTGAGGGGGCTTTGGCTGTCACTGGGGGTGTGAGCCCTGATCTCTGCTGCTCTCAGGTGCTCTCTGTGCCATGCAATTTGGGAGTGCAGAGAATTTTAAAATGACCCGGGGCTATTGGTCAGTGTTGGGAAGTAAAGCTGTAGGATTTCAATAATGGAAGTCAGTTAAAAAAACCTTTATTAGAGTATCCTGGCATGTGGGCTCACTGGGATGTGAAGTCACCTGATGAAAACATCGATCAATAACAAAAATTTCCTAGCAGAAAATGAGCTTTCTGTTGCTGCAGTGCTGTTCTTCTGAGGTTTTCCATCTGCTTTACAAACAATATCTGACTGAGCCTAGAAACGCTTCTGTGAGAACAGCATCTCTTGTGACAGTTTCCAGCTGTCTAGCAGACAAGAGCACCCAGGTGCCATGGTAAACCAGGGAGTGAATAATAACCATTCCCATTTTATGGGGAGAGGGAGAGATGCTGTTGCAAGACTGAAAAGGACCACCTAGTTGGACAGTTTCACAGCTGAGCATCCTTATGTAGGCACTAAAGATTTAAGCAGAAGAGTGTCATAGAGGATCATATAAGCCAATTTAGGAGAATAAATCCAAATAGTTCAATTAACTTCACCTTTGGAAATGTGAGCTAAGCAATTTTGCCTGTTTGTTCTTAATGATCCTTAAGCTTCTTTGTTTTGAAAATTTAGCACAGCATAGTAAGCAGGATAGTCCCCCAGCACCAGGGCTCAGTGTGGCCATTGCCAGGTCTGTACCCTTGTGTCAGGTGTCCCAGCTCTCAGTGGCCCTGTCTTGCCACTGTGGGAGGGCAGAAGGGATTGAAATTTGCCTGGAGGTGCTGAATGCAGGCAGACCTTGAGCTGATACTGTGGCACAGATGATCTCCATAAACTGTGATGACATTAATCTAATGTATGCGTTCTCCTACAAATGTGAATAGCAACAAATACAAATTCTATGCAAATAAGGCATTCATGCAGTATGTGCAAATGGTTGAACATCTGAGGATTCAAATATTATATCAGAAGTTTTTCACAGTCATGCCTGTTCCAAAATTTGCTGTTAGAGAGCCCTTCTGTGTTCCCATGGGAACTCTCAGGTAAGGTAGAGAGATGTGCCAGCTGCTCCCCTTCCTTTAAAAGGAGCACCTGAAGCAGAAACCATCTCTTGCTCACTGGATTCCTCCTCCTTCTCCAAGCCTACAGCTCATGAGGAAGCCTGGCTGCTCCGAAAGACTTGCGCAAGCCTCTGTGACCCTCCTCGGTGGGAAAAAAGGTGAATATTAAGCATTCCTGAGAAAAGGAAAGCGGTACCCTCTGCCAACTGGCAAAGAGCAAGTGCTGGCACTAGCTGCAAAAGAGAAATTATTCATTCGTTCTGCAAAAGCACATATTGGGAATCCCTCTCCAAGTTCTTTTGTGGCTCTTCCAGCTGCACTTGCTGCAGCCCAGGTGGTCAAAAGGATTTGGGTGTCTAAGCATCCCACACAGGCAGGGAAGCTTATTCTGGGGTGCCTCTGTGAGGTAAGAAAGCCTCATCTCCCTTATTAGAAAGGGGAGAGGGAAGCAGAGGACAGCTGTGTGGTTTGCCTGAGACAGCAGGAAGGAAAGGAGTGAATTTAGTTCCCCTGTGCTCCCATCCAGCACCACGGGGAATTTGGTTTGCAACAGAAAACAAAGAGGTAGGAACAAGTGTGAAGTATGCAAGAACCTGAAGTGTACAAACAGGACATGGAGTCAAGTTTCTTTCTATTTTATTTTTTCCTCTTTTTTTTACAAAAACATATCTTTGCGTCTCTTCTACCAATAGTTTGACACTAAGGTCCCCATCACTACGCTTCTGGTCCCTCCGTCTGGAGCATCACCTCTGGCTCCCTGTATGTGAACTATTGCATTATTTCCACCTGTCTCTTATTCCCAGGAGCTTCTTGTGATCCCTGATGTATTTGACATTCTTTTATTTTACAAGATCCAGCTCAATTTAGAAACACCCTTAGAATCCTGAGTTTTCACAAGCAGCTGATAGGGGAGGAAGAAGAGGAGAGGAAGATTTTTTCTCCCTCTTCCTCTCCTCTTCCTCCTCGTCTCTTTTTTCTGTTTTCAGCTGCTTGTGAAAACTCAGGATTCTAAGGGTGTTTCTAAATTGAGCTGGATCTTGTAAAATAAAAGAATGTCAAATACATCAGGGATCACAAGAAGCTCCTGGGAATAAGAGACAGGTGGAAATAATGCAATAGTTCACATACAGGGAGCCAGAGGTGATGCTCCAGACGGAGGGACCAGAAGCGTAGTGATGGGGACCTTAGTGTCAAACTATTGGTAGAAGAGACGCAAAGATATGTTTTTGTAAATACAGAACTATTCAGATTGCTCTTCCTTTTTTAAGCCACTGTTGCTGTTCAGTCAAGGGTGGTGATTTATGAAAGGGAGCAAGTCTGTTAAGGGGCTTATGTCCCAGATAAGGACTCTCCTCCCTTAAAAACAGGCTGGCTTTTGTGGTGGTTATATGAAGACCTCAGATGCGAGCTTTGAATTATACTCTGGAGGTGTCTGTCTTTTGGCTTTGGGGTGCTCACCTGGCTCATGCAATGGGATGCCTGCGGAGAAAGGGAGTGAGTACCTGCCACGTTCTTTATTACCAAAGGTTTGGGTTTCTTCTGCTGATCTTGTGCCCACAGGTGCAATAATACCAACAAGTACAGATGTGCCAGCAACTACAGATAAAACTTCCAGCTTTGCCCTCACCCTTCCCTCCATGCCCTTGCCTATTCAGGCAGTGAGAAGTTAGGAAGGCTTTCTGCAAACCTGTGCTATTGATTGCTTAAAGAAAAAATAGTCTGTTGTCTAATACACATCAGCAAGCTCAGCAAGACAAGATCATTTTTACTCTTAACATAAGCAAGCAACTATTACAAATATAGCCCCCTTAATAAAAAATAAACCCTCTGGCAGTAGGTTAAGAATAGGGCCAGCAATTCATGGTATGTTGATAAATCTTCATTCTGAGCCCATTAAATCACCAGCTGGCTCATTCAAGAGGGATTCGCAAGAGGTAGTACAGGACTGATCTTTGCTCTGCCATAAATGCTGGTGTACATGAACCAATTCAATCAACAAGTTATTGTTTGGCTTCCTTCCCTTGGTGTAGTTCGTCTTATCGTGTGACTGCGTGATTAGTACGACCTTTTATCAGGCGGCTGCACAGCGCGAGCTGCTTGGCTTTTCTTGTTGCTTCCTTTTGTGCTGCAGCTTGGCATAGCCCCCAATCGCAATGTAGCCCTTTCTGCTTTTCAGAGGTTTTCCTCAGGGCTGTCTGTAGCTTGAGCTTTGACTGTGTTGGACTGTTGGGCTTTTTCCTCTTCTAGTAGACTTCTCACCTTTCAAAACATCCCGTGATTGCTTGGTTGATTTTTACTGCAGTAAGGGAAAAATGTGGCTTTTTTATAGTCAGATTGTATGTTTGTTTGTTCTTTTATTTTCGGCTTCTTAGGAGCTTTTTGCCACTTTTCGCTTTTTCTAATTTTCTCTTTTTCTAATCCAGACACATCTTATACTCTAAGACAAAATGTCTTATGCAACTTTTTATGACCTGCTAGCTAGAACAAAAAAAAACCAAACCACCACACAAACAAACAAAAAAGCTAATTTTAAGGTTTTCTTCTGCAATAGAATAGAAAAAAAAATGTTTGGAGGCAAAAGACCTGGCTGCACACAAAGCTTTAGCTTAATCTCTGTAAGAGTATTTCTTTTAACTTTAGAGGACGAAAGCAGGATCCTAGTTAACATTACAGAGGGGAGGGAAACCTACCAAAAAGTAATTGCTTGTGTACCCAGATTGTTTGTAGTTCAGGACAATGTAGTGATGACCTGAAAAGAGATTTTTAGATAATAAGCGGGTCTGTTCTGTGTGTAGGAAGAAAGTTAAGCAGAGACGGTAATGGGCATGAGACCTCAGTGATGGAAGTTGTGCCTGCTGAAGTGGGATGTTGTAGTTCAAGACTGGCAAAGAAAGGAAAAGCAGGCCTTGATGTCTTGGGATAAAGGCATCCATGTGCCTCAGATAATGTTATCATGTCTGGAGATGGCTGAAACTTTTCAAGAACGTGTAGCGTGACAAATTCTTGCTGAAAAGGTGTGCAGGGGAGTCATTGTATTGTTGTTTGCTTTCAAAAATATAAATATCAAAGGCAATTACTGAAAAGGCGAGTGTTTCTCAGAGGCATTGCTATTTTTTTTCCTCCTATTATTCACCAAGCAGCTTGAGGTTTTCCTCGTTCGCTGGTGTTACACAGAGCTACAGCCGTACTAAGCGCTGGCTCTGACAGTGATTTACAGTAGCCTTTCTTCAGACAAGGCAGGAGTGATCCATGGAACAACTTGTGAACATGTTTGATCAGTCCCATAATTTCGGTCTCCATGTACACTGATAAACCAAAAGACAGAGGCAACCATGGTGACAGGGAATTTTAAAATGTTTGTTGTGAATAGTGAAGCTGAATGTTAAATAGCAACATTTTGAAATGCTTCATCATAGTAAAAATCTCAGGCAAAGATGACAGGCTCTCTGCAGAAGAGAGTAGCGCCGTGCAGTAGCACTGCCAGGGAGGGTTAATGGGAATCGGGTGTTTATTCCTGTTTACCTGCCCATGCCGGCTCTGGAAGGAATGCTCCCACGTGCATTGTTGAGGTCTGAAGTGCCTTTACCAATGCAAAAATGCTTTACGCAAGTGTCAGGATAGACCCTAGGCAAGCTGTGCTTACCTAAATGGGTGAGAGGTGTTCCTGCTCTGGCAGGGGGATTGGACTAGACGATCTTTTGAGGTCCCTTCCAATCCCTAACATTCTGTGATTCTCTGAGAGACTGCCTAGCTCTGTGCACTGCCCTAATGCCTGTGCTGTGGCTTGTCAGGGTGCTGCATAAAAGATGCTGGTGTCAGTGCCGCTGTCCCTTTTGGGGAGAAACCTGTAGTGGCGAGCATGTCCCCTTTGTTCCTCAGCTGGTGACCAAGTGCCAGCTCGCCAGGACGGATCCCAGCTCAGATCAGAGTTTGGCAGCTGCCATCTACCTTTGACCACGTGTCTGAAAAGATCTGTTTCCTTCTCAACTATTGTTTTCTGGAGTGTATTCCCAAAGGATTTGTCAGCCCCACTCATTTTGCATTAGCCTGTGAGTGGAGCCGACCAACCATTTTTCCCTGGGATGTTATTCCTGGTTGAAGAGACTTCACTCTACACAACTGATCTTGTTAACTGCAGTTTGCTTTTTTTTTTTTTTTTTTTGCTTTCATTCCACTGACTATAATAGGCATTCTCAGACTGCTGAAATAATGTCTTTGTTCTGGTATTAGACCGTTGGGTAGATACACCATTCCCCCTAAAAGTGCATCCTTTAAAATATGTAAAATGCCTTTTCTAAATTCCAATTTAAATAGATTTTGATAGAAAAGATGGAACAATCTTCCATAGAAGAAAAAAAATCTTTAAAAATGAGAACTGAAGCAAATATAGTTTAGTAGTATACTAGTTACAGAATGAACAGCATATTGTATGTGCTGTGTTAGAGGTATGTTATGAATAACAAAAGCACTGGAGCATTTACATATTTGTTTTCAGAAATCCTGGCAGTTGGATTTCACCATTCTGTGCCTCTTTGCCAGAATCACTAAACAGTGGTACATATGGCTTCTGAAGTACCATATGCCGTAGAAAACGTTAGCTGATGCCTATACTGATGCAACACACTATAGTCTTTATTTAGATTTTTTTGCAGTTTTGAACAAAGAATATTAGATCATGCAAAACATTGTGCAAGCAGTATGTAGTCGTACATACAGTAAAACATAATACATTGCACCCAAAGAAATGCATATTAAAAAAGGCGGGGGAAAATGGTAGTATTGTGAATCAGAATGTGCATGTGCCAAGAAATGTCTCAAAAGGTTTTGTATGGCTGAGGCAGGAGTTTTTCTAGTGCTTGAAGCAAAGAGTTAAGAGACAGCTCCACGGAAGCACAGTTTTTGAATCACGGCCCAGTTCTAAGAGACCTTCCCTATTCCAAAAAGTACTTAAGTTTACATTTAAGTACATGCTTAAAGTCCTTTGGGAGTGAAGGAAACACGTGCATAAGTGCTTTTCTTCAGAGAGCCCTCATTGTAGGAACAACAATAACTCTGTTCTCTCCCACATAGTTGTCTGAAAATAATGACAATGAATACAATTTTAATGAGTAATGAGAAAACCACCTTGAATATAAAATGAATTATGGTTTCAAACACAATGAAGATCTGAGTCCAATCTGGTATTAAAAATTTGGGTTTTGCTTTGACTACAGTTTTTAAAATCCTTCTCCCCTCTCCCCGCCAGTCCTGATGGCCTTAATGATGACTGCATTCACATAGCTGATGCCAATGGAAATACCAAACCCAGAGGGCAAGCCTGATGCCAGTGCTGTAGAGCACCAGGAGCAGCTGAAAGAGAGCACAGCTGGTGGGGGAAGGAGAGCAAGGCATTGTTTCCCACCACCACAACTTCCCTCCCGAGCATGTTGGTGTGGTGTAGCAAGAGTTAAACCGTGAAAAGTTGGAAATTGTGGAACTGTCATAATTTGCAGGCACTTAGTTGGTCGAGGCCAACAAACTAACCACAACAAGGGCCTATGATGAACTTGCTCCACAGATGGCCAGCCAGGGGAAACTAGGGGAGGTGCAACCACGGGGCATAGGAAGAGCTGTTGGATAAGCCTTGGGCAGAACGCAGGTGGTTTTGGAGATGGTCACCACCACGGTGAAGCATGCTACCCTGGATGTGGTGCTGTTGGGTGACTGCAAAAAGGTGTGACATTTAGCAGCACACGTAAATGGAGAGAGACCAACACTGGAGCTTCTCATCCCAGAGGAAGATGGTAGTAGCAGAGGCCAAGCAGGTGTTTCATTCATCTGTCTCTTGCCTAGGCACTGTGTAAAGGAGAGTGCACTGAGTGCCCAGCCTGCCCCAGTTATGCAGCTGCCCTTGTTAGGCTGTGAACCAGGATGTCAAAAGCAGCAGTGAGCCCTCTGAGGCACAAGTGGGGAAGTCGTCCAGGCTGTGCTGGGCAGACTTGCAGGGAGGAAGCACAACCTGAGTCAGGTTGACTGTTGAGCAAGTCATTTCAGCTCATTTCCCTGCAGAGGGAGCGAGTTGTGCGTGGAGCGTCTTTGCAGGAGGACGGTTATGGGCTCAGTGTGCCCAGGCAGCAGAGAGGTGGGCACAGCAGAGCTGCCCTGCTGCTCCTTTCTTGGGGGTAACAGCTCCCACACAAGAGATCTGCTTCCACATCAATTGTGTTTATTTTCTAAAAAACCTCAAAACCTAAAAGCAAGGGGATAAAAAAACCTCTGCACATCTCAGTTCCATTGGTATTTTTAAGCCCATGCTGGCTGCTTCACTATTTGATTTCAAGTCCACTCTTGTGGATGCCTAGAGGTGTGACATGCATTCATGGGCTCGAGTTGCTTTCCAAACTGTCTTGACATGCAGTCTCTCCCCATGCTGAAGACATTGCGTTATCACATTGTGTATCACAAACAGGTGATTTGTTATATTAGTCTCATTACCTCCCCTTTGAAAAAGTATCCACCACTGTCTGCCCTGTGGTTTGGAAAGGGGCTAATGCTGTTCCTTTCTAAACCTCAGCTTGCCAGTACATCTCCCGTGTGCTGCAGTTATTAAATGACACTTCACAACTTCATCTCCTCTTCTGCTACATCTGCTTCCTGCTCCCATATGCAACCTCACTCACATCCCAAATAACTAAATGCATTGTTTCCTCTGTTTCTCCTGCCAGCATGGAAAGAAGCCATCCTTGAAGCAGGATTGCCTTTGAGCTGGCAGCAGCTGAGTGATTGGCATTGGGCATTACTGCTGAGACTCTGGCAGGCCATTTAGCAGAGAACCTTGGCTAATGAATGTCATCCACACCTAGCAGATGTGCCACTGGCTGCCATGCCAGATTTTTGACATAATACAGTGCTCCTGGACATGATAGTGCTTGGGAAAAGCCATGGCATAACTTTTGCCTTCAATGCAGCACTCAATCTCCCTCCCTGTTCTGGGAGAGAGAGAAAACCTGCACAGAGGAAGGTGATATATTGGTGTCTCCCACTCATCATCCGTGTTTTTAATTGGTGTATAGATCATATTTGTGCTGCTTTCCCTCGCATACCAGGGGACCTTAAAAAAAAAAGAAATACCACCTTTTTTTCATTATACTTTCAGTGTCGGCTCCAGCTGGTGCCTGCTAGCCTCTGCGGCTCCGCGCCTCTCCTTTGCCTTCCCCGACGTGTCCGAGGCTGGACCGGGCGCTGCTGTCGGGTGGGATGGAGAGGGTGTCTGAGGACGAAAGGCGAAGTTTTGCCCCCACACTTCCCCGACAGCCGAATTTGCTGTTGCAGGAATGTGCCTGGGACCTAAATCTCGCCGCCGGCAGCATCTTATATGGGTTTTGTCTTTCCTCTCCTGCCCTCCATCGGAGGGAAGGGAGCGTTCACCCTTGCGGGGGAAAGCAAGGGAGGGCTCCCCGGCACCCCGGGCTCCTCCGAAACTCCTCCGAACGCCTCAGGCCTCCCCCATCACCTTCGCCTAAATCCTCCGTGGGGCCGACCCGGGGAACGGTCACCCAAACTGGCAGGGGACGGGGACCGCGTCCCCCCGGCGCGTCTGCCGCCTAATCTCGGGAGTAATCCCCAAAAGAGGCATTATAGCGGCCGGCCGCTAATCCCGAGCCCAGGCAAATGTCTTTCTCCGACCAGTATCGTGTGCATGGGTCCGTGTGCTGGTCCCCTCGGTCTCGGGAGAGATGTCTTCACGCAGGGTGTAGGGACAGGTCATCAGTGTGATGCGATGAGGTTTTTCGACCAAACATTCTGCCTTTACGACATCAAATAACTCGCTCATTAACTCTCTAATCGCCCGGCGGTGCGTGCGGAGGAGAAGGCGGGTGAGGGGCGCAAGAAGGGGCGGGGGGCACCTGCCCTGCCCGGCCACGGCCGCTCCGCCGGGCCCGGAGGATGCTGCCCTGGCCGGGGCTTCCACACGCGCCGTGAATTCACCCGCTCTCTGTCGCTGCGCCTTCAGTCAGGATCATCCGTCTTCTACTCTCCTCGTAACCATAATCTGGACGGCTGGTTTTTATTTAATTAGCTAGGGGAGCGGCGCAGTGAATTCTTTGCCCTGGAGGAGAGTTCTCATAAAAAAGAAAACAAAAACAAAACCAAAACAAACAAACAAACAAAACAACAGCAACAACAACAACAACAAACAAAAACCACCACCACCACAACCTTCTGAGAGTCAGCCGTTGTCCCTTCATCCTTTGCTACGAGGTACTGGCCACCGGCTGGAACCGGTGTCCCCGCTGCTGCTGCCTGCACCGGGTGACTTTCGAGATTTGTCGTTCAAATATATTTAGCTCTGAGTGTGTGTGGGGGGGAGTGTTCCCTTCCTGCCGGCTGAAAGTCAAGTTCAGTGCAGCTCTTCTGGGCTGGGATGCTTTCAGGGGGCGGATGCAGGGGTGTCGATACCAGGGATATCGTTAAAAAAAAAAAAAAAAAAGCTCTGGTTGCATGAGATCAGCCGCCTATGCACGAGATTAACACAGATCACTTAGCTACTCTTCCCATTTTTTTTTCTCGGCCTCTTTGTCTTTCAATTGAAAACCAATTAAACGTTTCTATAAATCTGTTAGCATCCCTTTTACGTGGGGCCCTCTGATGCCTGCTATATTGCCCTTTAGATGCCTCTTCCTTTTTTTGTTTTACAATTGTTGTATCAATATAATGCTTCCTTTCTTTCTCTGTCTCTATAGATACAGATATACAAGGCAAACTAAAGGTTTCGACTGCTATTCAGTGCCTTCTCATTTGTCCCGGAGCTGTAACAGTGGTGCCCTTTCTCTTCTGGACGCTTTTCCTTGCTTCTGAAGCAGCAGTTATGGGAGAAGCAGATGGCTACTGATTGGGTGAGCTTTGTGGCTTTAATACTGAATACTTTATGGAAAAGGACTTTATCATGCTTGGTTGGTCAGAGGAACAACGGGATGAGATTTATGACTAGAGAAAATAAATCTTTTTAAGTTTCAGGCTCCTTCACACACCCCACATCAAGTGCCTGTAGCAGAGCAAGCGCTGAAATCTCTGTATCTTTCTTTTTTCCTTCCCTCCCCCTCTGCCTGTCTTTCCTTTCACTGCTCTCCCCACCCCCTCTCCATCAGAGTTAGCAAACCTCTGCAAACTTTAGAGAGTGTCACTCATTGGAGCAGCAGAGGACTTCACAGCCCCATAGGCTACACCAAGAAGGAAAAGAGCATCCCCAGATGCAGATAATCTGCCACAGGGGAATATGCTGGGCAGTGAGCTCATGCAAAGGCGTGTGCATATGTAACTCAGAAAGAAGCTAACCAGGGTCCTGGTGGGGACTTTTGAGTGATGTCCTCAGAAACCCGAGAATGTCAGGGTTGTGTGGCCACCAGAGATACCCTGGGTTGGGCCGCTCACTGCAGAGCCCACATCTCCCAAAGGAGAGGTAGCCAAGCACTGCCCAACTCCACTGCAGCCCACACTGGGCAGGCTGGAGGCTCTGGGATCCCTTCTACGCCAGGGAACGACTCTCTGCACTGTCCCTCAGGGCCCCCTGAGGAGGCTCGGTCCTCATCACCAGCTGTGGCATTGGCCGTAAAGTCTCAGTTTCTGCATGGTCTCACACCTAAGCTGAAGGATGACCAAGGGCCAGGGTGAAGTTCTGCCCCAGTGTGGGGTGCTGGTAGTGGCACACAGGGACTGAAAGGCCCAAGGACATACCGGAGGCAGAAGCAGATTTCAGTCCTAGAGGAATTCCCCTTTTCCTTTCTCTCTCTTTTCAGTCCCTTATAGCCCATATCATCTTGTATCAGGCTGTTAAACATTTTAAGGGAGTTAAGCTAGGTGAAAGCTTTACAGGCGCTAAACAAACCTTGCTGCTACTTTCAGGTCAAGTAAGGAGGAAAAACAGCAAGCCACAGTTGAGAAAAATAATGTTGAGATAGAAACTCAAAGGCGATTTGGGGCTATATATTAACCAGCTAACTAACCACTCTATATTACATTCACTGTTTGGTTTTCTGGCCAGTTAGAAAAAAAACTCTGTGACTCTTCAGTGAATCTACAAATTAATATTTCTAAATAGTTTCCATGTTTCCTTGGAGAGAATTACAAGGAAAGTTCAAGCGCAGTCAGGGGATGAAGAAATAGCTGAGGTGCTTACAGCATCTCTGAGCCATCAGAAAACAAGTGGGGAAGGGATGCTGAGTCCTGCTATGGCCACCTGTGTCTCCTGGGGGAGCAGAAGTGTTTGCTCCTTCTTGAGGTGAACCATAACCAAAGCTGGAGTATGGCAAAAGGGGCTTTACAATTTTGGAGCATGGTGGTGACATAACCCGGGAGTCCCAGGTGCTCCTGTAAACATCAGTGAGTTGCTGCTGAAGGGCCAATGGAAATGGGAAGGGACAGGGGACCACAGGGTTGTTTGAGAACTGTGCTGGAAACAAGATGGGACAGCTATTGCTGGCGTGCTTCAGCCATGGCGAGGGTCTGGTGAGAGGGAAGTGTCCCGGCTGGTTATGGGGCTGAGGACTCCCAGAAGGATCCCTCTGCCTGTTTGGAAGGATTACCGCAGGCAGAAATACCGCTTCTCCATGGTGCTGTTTGTTGGTCTGCAGTGTGGCAGTGGTGCTGCTGACAGCCCGGTACAGGACCTCCCAAAGAAAGACACCGTCCACAAGCCTGGTAACAGTTAAATGTGGAAAGGATCATTCGTAATTCACCTGAGGCCCTGATTTATTTCCATTACAGAGGCCTAACTGCTGTGTTTTTCTCAGGGGAAGTGAACGAACGGTTCTGCCTGCATTTCTTCAGACACCAGAAAAGCTTGTGGCATGCTCCACATCTTATTTTCCTCCTCGCGCGCTCCCCCCCGAGGACCGCAGGCCAGACCTGCCTCTGACAGCAGCAGGCAGAGATGGCAGCAAGGCAGCTTTAGGCATCCCTTCACCCCTCATCCCCACAGTCCCCTGGCACCACTTGGATGGTCGTGGTTTGGCTTGTGTGCTTCTGGGAACTTGTGTATTTTCTCAGTGGTTGTATTTCATGGGTGACTTTACAGTAGAGTCACCTATGAGTGGCTCTTGGTCATGTATGTGTCTCCTCAGAGGAGTAGCCACACATCTGTAGGCCTGGTGTATTCTCCTCACTGTGTCCCAGCTTTGAGGAAGCATTTGTCAAGGGATTCAGGAGTTTGTCTGAGCACAGGTTGTGCAGCCTCACCTGGCCTCTTCCCCCCTCACCTTCTTGAGTCAAATTCAGGGAGGAAAGAGAAGGGTCCTCCAGCAGAGTCAGGAGGGTGCCTTGACATCCTCAGGGAGACAGATCTGCCGTCCTTTGCAGCCATCCCCATGGTAACTCATCATGGAGAGAAAACTGGCACTTCCCTCTGAGAGGTTAAGATGAGGCCGAGCATCACTGAGATGGCTGAGCATCACCACCCCGGCAGCTCTGTGACCCTCACAGCCGTTCCGGCCCCTCATCGGAGTCCTGGCTGGGGAGCAGCAAAGCTCGGGTCTCCCCCCCTAGGCTGGGCAGCCGCCGGTCTCCGCGTGTCTATGGGACTCCGGCTTGCCTGCTCAGCCCCCTCTGAGCTCAAGCCCTGCGGTAGGGGCTGTGGGGCTGGTCCTGCTCCGGCTGCTGCCAGGGATTTTTTTTTCCCGGGAACTGGTTGTCAGCGGGTGCCTCCGCACCGGGCCGGTGTTGTCGGGGGCATCGGAAGCGCCGGGTGCTGAGGGGCCGGGGCTGGGCTTTTGGGGGGCTGGAAGCAGCAGGGAGGTAGCGTTGTGCGGCTCGCTGCTGGGGAATCCGTGGGAAGGCGGCTGGAGCTGATTAGCCCGGGTCACCCTTGGCTCTCCGGGGAGGTTTTCTGAAAGAATAAATGTACGTAAGGTGCATACATGTAATGAGGTATTTTTAATGTGTTTTATAGAAGGCAGCAGGCAGCGTTAGTCCGGCATTGCAGGGCTGGAAGTGCACCTGCGCGCGCCCGGAGGCCTCGCCGGGCTGCGGCCGGGGCTGGTGGCCGGAGAGCCGCGCTCTCCCCACTCAGAGCCGAGCAGAGCCTAACCGAGCCCCCTTCGCCCTTCCTGGGGCCCCGGCCCGCCTGGCCGAGCCAGCGGGGCTGGAGCCGGATCGGGCCCGGGCGCGCCATCGCCGTTTCCTAACCTTGCAAAATCCCAAGTGCGGCTTTTCGGTGAGCCGGGGGGAGCGGCTGCCTCCCAAATACGTAGACTTTCATGTCGCCTGCTTTGCACAGCGGACTTTCCAGCGCCACAGACAATGGCACTGGGCATTTCCAGGGATTCGGAGTCTGTTTTGTTTTGCTGTGGTTGCTCCTCGGTCGTGATTCTAGGAAACATAAACTTAAAAGAAAGAATACGTGTACAAAAAGTGCTGTTTTGCGGGGCTGAGCCGACGCTCTTGACTGGATTTCACTTTTGCGGCAGCATCCGAGGCTGAATAAATGCTCATAAATGCCTCTACGGTCCTTTTTAGTGCCGGAGAATTTCGGTATCTGATATAATGTCGAAGCAATTTCGAGATAGTTCATGTACCGTGGTGTCCCTTAAAATTCTCGTGAATAAAAATAACGCGTAGGTTTTATTTTCCCCCTACTAATGACAATCATTCGGGCAATTTATATCACATAGCAAGAGCTGAAGTATTAAAAATAAAATTTAAAAAAGAGAGAGGAAAAAAGAGGAAAAGGGAAAAAACCCTTTGACGCAGAAATTGAGATCCAAAATTGTACCGACTCCCATATTTTTAATGTTATTACAATCTCCGTTTTAGGAGACACTGTGTTTTGTCGAATTAATAAGATAAATGTTGAAAGCATATTATATGCAGCCTTTAATCCTAATGCAAGGAAAATCTTAATTATGTAGAGGATAAGTGAATTTGAAAGCCAAACATCAGCCCACTCTCTGATTGCAAACAACGCTCCGTTCGCCTCTGGAAAACGCTTTGTCTCTTCTTTTGTTTAGTTTACGGGGGGGTTAAATTTTTTTTTTCTTTAATCTGCTTTTTGTCTGAAATGACGGAGGAAAGGGAAGAAACGGTAAACACTTTTCCGCGCGGTAAAAACCTCATTTTGGCACAGAGCATTCGCGGATGCTTTTGCTTACCAAATATGCGTGCGTATCGATAAATACACGAGCTCCACATTTACAGGGGTGTGAGCGTGTGCTTTGCCCCCGCGCACCGGGAGGCAGAAGAGACCCCTAGGCTCCCTCCGGGCGCGGGGAAATCCGAGGTCTCCGTTCGGCGGAGGCACCCGGGCCAGAGCAGCCCCGTCGGCGGCTCTCTCCACTCCGGACCGCGTAGGGACAGCAGCCCCGGGAAAGCTCCGGCGGAGGCGGCGGGGAGACCCAGGACCGCCCGCTCCCGGTGACCGGTCGCACGTCGGGCCTCCGCCGGGCGCTTTCCCCATCTCGGCCGCTCAGAACGGCCGGCTCTACGGAGCAAGGCGGGCGTTTAATCCCTCTCCGCACAGGCACCCCTGCCTGCCTTTATCCCGGCGAGGAGGGATTTTATTCGTGTGCCTGAGAGCTCCCCCCTGGCTGGCAGGTGAGAGAGCAGAGGGGGAAGGCGGCCGCCGGGATCCCGGCGCCGGTCGGAGGCGGCCATGGGCCGCCCCCCGCCCCGGCTCGCTGCCCCACAGCCCCTGCCAGGCAGGGCAGGAGCGGCGAACCCGAAATCCGCACGCTGCCACGAACGGGGGCAGTGGGACGATGAGTCCCATGCCACCCTGGCCTCTCGCCCTGTCCTGCAGGTGCCCCGTGGCGACGGAGTCAGGTGAGAGGCGGGCGGGCAGCAGGCAGCGAGCAGGCAGCCCCCGAAGGGGTTAAAGGGAGGGGACGTGGGCTGTCACGCGTCATTGGGCAGATTATGTGCAGCAAACAAAAAGTGTGTGTCTGTGTGCCAGTCACTCACTGCATCGGGTCCATCTGCACCGCTCGCCTCCCCGGCCTCCTCCCCGCCTCGCCCGCCCGCTCCCCCTCCGCCACCCGCGCCCCGGCCCCCCGTCCGCCGCCTGCCCGGCCATGGAGCGGCACTGATACAATAGCGCCGGGGGCAGCGGAGGCAGGAGCCCGTCTTTGTGCCACTTGTCGGGGCGAGGATTATATTCCCACTCTCCCTGGTGAGTACCCGCGGAGGGGCCCCTTCATCCCCCAGCGCCTCCGTCGCCGGGCCCAGCGCCCGGCCAAGGGGAGCCGCGCCGAGGCGGCGGGGTAGCCCCGGAGGAGGCAACAATGCCGGGAGATGGCCGTGCCGGGGGCCGGGGCGCGGCGGCCCTGACCGGTTGCGATGCCCAGCGGCTCCGGGAGCGGCTCCGGCTCCGCCCGGCCCGGACAAAGGGCGGCCGAGGGAAAGCAGCGCCGCGGGGCCGGGGGGGATCTAGGGAAACCGAGGGATGCGGGGCCATGGGGAGCCGTGCGGGGCCCAGCGAGAGCGGATGGAAAGTTTGGTGGGGGCCGCTCGCTGCCGTTTGTTTCGTTTGGCGAAATAATCCCTTCGGGGATGGGATGCGCAGGGCAGCACCGTAACGACGAGGGCGGCGAGCAGGCAGCGAAAGCGCCCTCCCCGTGGTCCCCGTCCCCGGGGGTGGACCGGGACCCGCCGCCGCCCGCGCCGCCGCTTCGGGAGCCGAAGGTCCCGCGGGCGCCGGGAACGCAGTTGTCTCCCGAAAGTGAGGGAAAGCGCGGCTCAGCGGGGCCGTGCCCGGTGCGGGCGTCTTCGGGTGTAAATAGGCGCACCGAGAGAAACAGAGATTTATTCCTGAGCCAAGCCAAAATGAATGATTTCGATGCCAGATGGGGTGGCGGGAAGGCAGCCGTAAACTAGTCGGGTCGGAAAGGGAAAGGGCACCCTCAGCCCTGCGTGCAGCTCCTTCCCCAATCTCGGCAACGCCGTGCGCGGCGGGATGCCCGGGCAGCCCGGCGGCCGCCGTCCCACTGCCGGCACCCTGCCCGCCTCACCTCCGCCTGCATCCGTCCCTCGTAGAACACTGGAGCGGAGGCTCACCCTCTCCATAAATAAGCGTGTCGAGGTAAAAATAATTACCTCTGCTTGCTGCTTTTAATTAAAGTCTCGGAGGGAAAGTGCTGGATTATGGTAATGAGCAGACATACGTTCCCTCTTGTAGAGCGGAGCGGGAGGTGAGCTGACATGCAATCAGCGACAATGACAAGCCACTTGAAATCCATTCGCTCTGCTTCTCTGTCACAGCCCGGAGACCGGCCCGGCTCCTCTCTTGCAGGGGCCCCGGTGCCCGGAGGACCGGCCAGGGAGCCCCTCGTCTCGGGCGGAGGCCCGCAGACGGCTGCCCCTTTTTGTTCACCTCCTGCCCGCGACCGGATCCTGCTGCTGGGTTTTCCGCCCCTAAGCCTGCATGGTTGCTGCCCGGAGCTGGCTATCGTCGCGGTCGCAGCCGGGCTTGCTAATAAATAAATCATCGCGACAGCTTCCCCGCACCTCGCCTCCCGCTCACGGAGCTCCTCGCCTTTATTTTTTCCAGAACGGTGAATGCCTGCCTCTTTTATTATTACCATTTTTTGTTAATTTTTTTTGGTTTGGTTTGGTTTTTGTTCCCCGGCGGGTAGCGGCCTCATCTCCACGCAGAGCTGCGGTGAAGCCCTGCCACGATGTAACGTGTCCGCTCTGTCCCTCTCTCCTCCCGCAGACATGGAGGACGCCGGCGTCCAGAGGGGAATATGGGATGGGGACGCCAAGACGGTCCAGCAGTGCTTGACTGACATTTTCACCAGCGTTTACACCACCTGCGACATTCCGGAAAATGCCATTTTCGGCCCCTGCGTCCTGAGCCACACGTCCCTGTATGACAGCATTGCCTTCATCGCCCTCAAGTCCACTGACAAGCGCACCGTCCCCTACATATTCCGGGTAAGAGCCGCTCGTGTGCCGGGTAAAGCCTCTCGCCCCGCAGCCGGGGAGCCCGCCTGGCCCGCCGCCCCCGGTCGCCCCGACGGCCGGTGCCCGAGCATATTCCCGCCGCGGAGCGCCTCCCTGTCGGGCCGCCCGCTACTTGCTACGGCCCTGCTGAGCCGGGCGAGACCCTCCACCGCCGGGATGCTTTCTCCCACCGCTCCTGCCGACTGCTCGGCGCTGCGCAGCCCCATCCCGTCCGTCCATGCGGGTTTATTAAAGTGGAGTTTGCAGGTGGACACGTCGGCGGCCAACGGCTCATCGGAGGGGCTGATGTGGCTGCGGCTGGTGCAGTCGGCGCGGGAGAGGGAGGAGCAGAACCTGGAGGCCTACATCAAGAGCGGGCAACTCTTCTATCGCTCCCTGCGCCGCATCGCCAAGGACGAGGAGCTGCTGGTGTGGTACGGCAAGGAGCTCACGGAGCTGCTGTTGCTCAGCCCGGCCCGGGCCTCCGCCCGTAGCAACGGTGGGTGCCCCGCGTGGCCGCCCCGCGTCCCTTTCCCACGGCCCCAGGTGACCAGGGGCCGCCGTGGTGGGGTGGAGAAGGGAAGCTGCGCGGAGAGCCCCGCCCGGCATGATGGGGAGAGGCGGCTGGCGTCGGGACACCTCCCCCCACACCTTTCCTTAATCTCCCGAGGGAGCCTCGTTGCCGGCCCTGGCTGACCGGTGCTCCCGTGTTTGTGTGTCCTGTCCCGCATGTGTCCGGCCGCAGGCTCGCCGCCCTTCGCCTGCCCCGAGTGCAGCCAGCGCTTCCAGTTCGAGCTGCCCTTTGCCGCCCATCTCCGGTTCCGCTGCCCCAAGAGGCTGCACGGCACTGACACCGGCCCCGCCGCCGAGGCTCCCGGCAGCAAGGACGGCGCTGGCAAAGAGCAAGAGACCGGCAAATACTGCAAGCCTGGCGGGCCGCTCCACCACCCTTTCCCCGTCGCCGACGGCGGCAGCGCCGCCGCCAGCACCAAGCCATCCACGGACTTCCACAACCTGGCGCGGGAGCTGGAAAACTCCCGCGGCGGCCACGGCGGGTCCCCGGGGCGACCGGCGCCCCGCGACGGCGGCCCCGAGGCTTCCGCCGGGAAAGCGAAGCGCCGGTACCCCGAAGAGGAGGAGCGGGGCCCCGGGGCGGGGGTGCGGGGCCGCTTCCCGGCGGAGCGGCCGGGGCTGCCCTCGGCGCCCAAGGAGGAGCCGGTGTGCGCCCCGCAGCAGCAGTACCGGGCGGCCGGCTCCTACTGCGGCTTGGAGGAGGGCAGCCGCCTCTTCACGCCGCCCAGCCCGGAGACGGGGGAGGCCAAGCGCAGCGCCTTCGTGGAAGTGAAAAAGGCGGCCCGCGGTCCCGAGCCCGACGGCGGCCCCGAGGAGGGCCAGGAGCGCTCCTCCCCTACCGCCCCGGGGGCGGGCGGCGGGGAGCCGGGGCTGTGCCCGCGGGGCGGCCCCGGGGGCCCGCTGGCCACCCGCTTGGAGGGGGGCAGCCCGGCGCGGGGCAGCGCCTTCACCACCGTGCCGCAGCTGGGGAGTGGCGGCGGCCCCGGCGGTCCGGGTGGCGGGGCGGAGGAGCGGAAGAGCGCCTTCTCCCAGCCCGCCCGCTCCTTTCCCCACGTCCCGCCGCTGGTGCTGGGCCAGAAGCTGGGCGGGCTGGGCGAGCCCTGCCCTGACGGCGCTACCGCCCCCGCCCGTCTCTACGCTGCCGAGGCGCTGGCCGTCAAGCTGCCGGGCGGCGGGGAGGCAACGAGCGGCGGGGGTGGCGGCGGCGGCGCTGGGGGGCTGCCCAAGCAGAGCCCTTTCCTCTACGCCACCGCCTTCTGGCCCAAGAGCTCGGCGGCGGCGGCGGTAGCGGCGGCGGCGGCGGGGCCGCTGCAGCTGCAGCTGCCGTCGGCGCTGACGCTGCTGCCGCCGTCGTTCACCTCGCTGTGCCTGCCGGCCCAGAACTGGTGCGCCAAGTGCAATGCCTCTTTCCGTATGACCTCGGACCTGGTCTACCACATGCGCTCCCACCACAAGAAGGAGTACGCGCTGGAGCCCCTCGTCAAGCGGCGCCGCGAGGAGAAGCTCAAGTGCCCTATCTGCAACGAGTCATTCCGCGAGCGCCACCACCTCTCTCGCCACATGACCTCGCACAACTAGCGGGGACTCCCCCTCTCACTCCACCCCGGGGACCCCCTGCCCGATCCCCCGCGGAGGGCAGCGGCCGCCCGTCGCTTTCTTTCCTTTCCTTTCGATGCACGCATTTTCACTTTCCGGGGAGGGGAGGGGGAGCGGCGGAGACGACAGCAGGATGGAAGAGGAAGAGAAAAAGACGAAAAAGAAGAAGGAAGAAAAAAAAAAAAAAAGCACCGGGGGAAAAAAAAAAAAAACCACAAAGAATAAGGAAAAAAAGGAAATGACTTACAAAAAATACATTTTTAAAAATGTCATATATTGCAACATATTGATGCATTTGTCATACGTTTCTACTTAAATTATTAAGCACTTATGGTTTAGATGTAATAATAATTATATGTGGGGGTAAATTTTTATTTTAGATATAAAGCTAAAGGCGAGGAGGAACGTGGCGGGTTGGCGGGCCGGGGTCCTGCATGCACCAGGCACCTCCCGCCTGCCTGGTCCCCGCCGCCCGCCACCCGCCTCCATTTTAATACAGAGTGTCACTTGGTGCCCGTGAAATGATGTCTCAATAGTTCTGTGTTACCTTTCCTTTGTTTTTGTTTTTGGGTTTTTTTAATTTTTTTTTTCTCCCGTCTCCAAAAGATTTATTAAACTTTATAGTTTATCTGGGTATGTTGGATGCTTTGACAATAAATGACTTTATTTTCTTCAGAGCACCTGGACGTTAATCATACCTGGGAGCAGGGGGAGCAGTGGGGAGCCGGGTGGCCCCGCGGCTGCAGGGCAGGGGCAGTGCCACCCTCCGGGCCGCATCCTCCTTCCTTCCTTCCTGCCTGCCTGCCTGCCTTCCTGCCTTAGTTTTGTACTGTGTTTTATTCACCCTTTATTTCTCTCTCTTTCTTTCATCTTGCCCTTCCCTTTATTTTGTCTTCCTTTCAGTGTTGTTGTTTGTTGTTGTTGGTTTTGTTTTGTGGGTTTGTTTTGGTTTGGTTTTTATTTGTTTTGTTTTTAAATTTCTTTCCCTCCCTCCCTCCCTCCCTTTCTTCCTTCCTTCCTTCCCTCCTTTCCTCCTTCCCTCCTTCCTCTTCTGTCTTTCTCTCCTTCTCCATTTTTCTGTCTCTTCCTCACTTTTCCCTTTCCTCTATTTCTTCCTTTTCCTTTTCCTTACCTGCCCTTCTCAGGTCTGCCCTTGCTCCCTGGCACACCCCTATCTTTGCTCCACATGCCCGCCTACCTCACCATTACCAGGAACCTTTGTTGGCCCACACTCTTTGCAGGGCTGTGCATGGTCTCCGGCTCACAGGGTGGGGGGAGCCTGGGCCCCGACTGTTGGCAGGGCCCCTGGGAGATGCACAGGGCCTGGGGTGATGGGGCCCAGAGGGCTCCCTCCCATCCAGGGGTGTCCTGGGGTTAGGGAGTGCTTGGTGGGTCCATGGGTAGGTCCCCTTTGCCCTGGTGCATTACTGGGGTGATAGAACCACAACCTAGGAGGTCTTAGGAAAGGGGGATCCTCCCCAAGCACACGGGGACAGCCTGGTCCCATGGGCACCACCTGCACTGGGTGCATGTTATGTCAGACCCATGTACTTTGGAATGCAAGGGAGAGAACAAACTGAAGGAGAAGTTTAGTGACATTTTTAAAACCCATTTCCACATGCAGGCAGGTGTAACTCTGGCGGGCATCAGGTGCTGCCAGCACAAGTCTGTCTGTGGCTTGGTGAGTTGCCAGCAGGTAAAATAACCCAAAGCAGAGATGTGCAAGGTAGAAGCCCAAGTCAGAGCTCCAGAGTCCTGAGACTTTGTGCAAATGCGGCTCAGGGTACCACCACTGTCTGCTGTCATGTCTTTTGGAGTTTGCCATGAAGTACCTGGACCTTTTGCAAAGATTTTACAGCTCCAGGGGAAGCTGACTAGGGCTTCAGATGGTTCACACTTGAAAACACTGTATACTCTGAGCCTTCTTGTATCTTTCTGAGAAGAGCTCAGGCTAATAACAAGCACTGGCTCTCCTGTACGTCAGAAAATCATAGGTAGGTCTCTAATATGAAACTGGCTTCAAAGTCTGGAGGTTTCCCTCTATACAGTATATTTTCCATTCTGATTACTCTTCCCCACACACTTGTAGACTGTGCTGGAGTCGCTCCCCCCAGCTCTCCTCTGATGCTCTTAGCTCCATCAGTGTGCTTGCCCTTGAAAGCCAAAATGTCCCGAACCCCAGAAACCATACGAATAAACCCCAACCCTCATGACGTGCTAAAACGGTAAACCCGGTACCGTCTGCCTGCCACTCACTGCAATCAGATCACGCGTAGCTCCACCTGCCTGCAATTAACTGCGGAGCCGAGCCCCTATGTACTCCCCAAGAGCGTTCCTTAAAGGCAGTAACAGCCCTGGAGCTTCCTGCTCTAGAAGGGGCTGCTGGGGGTTCCCAGCGTTGCTGTGCCGGAGTAATAGATATTTTCCCGGTAGGTGGGGGGCGGTTCCGGTCCCCGCGGGGCTGCCGGGGGCGGTGCAGGGCGGGCGGGCACCGCCATCTAGCGGGGCCGCCGCCGGACCGAGCTGGGCGGCAGCGGCGGTGGGGAGAGCGGAGGATGCTCGGCTGTCTCCAGGAGCCTTCGAGGGTGCGAGGTAGTCTGGGCTCCAACAGACCCTTGGAGGCAGCTCCGGCCTCCGAGCAGTCCTGGGGCTTCTTTTGGAGCTCAGTGCCTCGCTGGTGCCCGGGGAGGCTGATAAAGGAGGTACGAGTGATGCTCACCGCAGTTTTGTACAGTAACTCTGGGGTTTTTTTGGGTCCAGGTGCTGCTGGAGGGCTGCTGCTTCACCTGCTCTGGCCCCTCAACCTTGCCCATGGGTGAGTGTTGCAGCAGCTGGCTTACAGCTGTGGGCTCTCAGGCACCTCAGCACATACAGTGTTTCTCAAATATTGTTCAAATACTTTATGGCCTCTCACAGCCAAGTGTCTGTGTGTGCTTCAGCAGTGGGCTGGGGGCCCTTTCTTGCTCTTGCAGCACCCTGCTCTCCCATCTTTTCATTTTGACCCTGTCTGCAAACACAGTGCTAAGCCCCAGGGCTTTGCTCGTGGGGTCTGTTTGAGATATGGGGCACCTGCTCGCATAGTCAACCCCTTAAAAATAGGGTTACAGAACACACAAGGTGCAGCAGGCACCCTGCGGCATTACTTGCACACAAAAGGCACACTGTTCATCTACATAATCGCCGAAAAATGTAAAGGACTTGTGGGCAGAAAATGTAATCAAAGATGTTAGTCTTTATTTTTATAAAATCTGGTATCAGGATCAGAAGGGATAAATAAAACTTGAAACCTTACTGATGCTATCTGCACAAGCAGCATGCCAAGTAACAAGGGCAGGCAGTATGCTTGGGTATCATATTAAGGAGTGTGATGAAAGTTTCCCTCTGGCTGTTGGGGCTTAGGACTTGGCCACAGCAGGTCATTCACTCCCCAGAGCTGCGCTGGCTTTCCTCAGGGTCAGAGTTAGGGCCGTTGCCCAAATCCTACTGTTTTGTGACTTAACAGTGTTGTCACATGTGAAAAAAGAAGGAATCAAATCTTTCTTTTTTTGTTGTGGTGTGTGGCGGTGGGTTTTTTTTTGTTGTTTGTTTGTTCGTTGTGGGGTTTTTTTTAATGTTTGTCTCTGCCTGTGGGCTAACACTGTGCTGCATCTCTGTGCCATGGCAAGCATGAGCAGATGTTGGTGCCTGTGGCAAGGCAGACACTGGCCCGGCTATGGGACCCACCAACTTTCGTCTGTGTGGGATCCTTTCCTAGCATTGCAGCCCAGAAAAGGCAGCACAGAAGCAGAGTTTGGGCGTTTCCTTAGGAGAGAGCTGACTCTGAGTGCCCATGTTTTGGGCACAGCTGCATCTGTCTCTGAAACCCACCCCACGAGGTGCATCTTCAGTGTGCTGCAAAGGAGCAGGGCACCTTGAGAGTGAGGAAGGGCATCCTTCAGCTCCATCTTGCCCCAGCACTGCCAGGGGAGCCCATTGCCCACTCCTGTGCTTGAGGTAAGGCTGCTCAGCCACATTGCAAATAATAATAATTCCAACAAATGCTGATATTAATGCTGTTATCAGGGTGCAACAGGCAGGCTTGCAGCCCCACTAGTTACTATTTGAAACCAGATCCGAATTGCATTTATTCTGTCAGTGATATACATGGACAAAACTGCGGTTTGTAGTTTTTTGTCTGCTTTTAATACACAAAGCAGCAGTCAGAGGGCCACAGGCAGCAGACCCATAGCTCACAAATCTCTGGGCTGAACTGAAGAGCAACTGCCTGCCTTGGGGCCCAGTCCTGCCCCCACTGAAGCCAGTGAGAGTTTTGTGTCTGGCTCCACGCAGCAGCAGGTTCAGCTGTGGATTAGAATTTTTTTTAAGGTCTGGACAGAAGTGTCCGAGCAAGGCTTTCATGGGGCTTGGCCCCCTCCCAGCTCACCTGGAGCATCCCTCTGCCTCCCTTCATTCTGTCTCACTGTGAATGCTCCATGCAGTGCCTGCATGCTGCACCTCAGCCTACAGAGGTTGCCCAAAAATCTCTCTGCTGGGTTTTCTGCTAAGCATGAAGATGCAAAGCAGCATGCTGGCATGATGGAGGGACAAGTGTGTGCTTCCTGGCTGCTGACACCATTTGCTGTGGTTGCTCATGAGTAGGCTGGGGTCCTCTTTTTAAGGAGCGTATTGCTAGTTAACCTGTAATTGGACAAGCTGTTAAAATTGAAAAATCAGCTATTAAGATTTCATTGTAACACCCAGCTCTTAAAAAGGAGTTTTTCAGTTGTGGATATCTAAGAAAAGACTAAAATAGTAGTTTTCAAAATAGTACGAGCTATACAGTATTTGTTCTCTACTTTGGAGCCAAAACCAGACCCTGCTGTTAAGGTCTTATTTGGAAGAGGAAAATATCTTACCAGGTGCATAAGATATTGATGGTGGGTTTAAAACAAATACACGCAAAAAGCAAAATGCATGAGGAGGGTGGCTGGACACTGCAAGCAGGTTGAGGCTAGGCTGTCTCCACTGGTGTGGGCACTGCCATCCAGGAGCATGGCACTGCGTGTCTCCACGTCCTCGCCCTGGTACAGCCTGTACCTGCAGCAACGGCCCCAGCAGAGCTTCACTTCCCCTGGGCACAGTACTGCAGCCTTGGGCACAGACAGCTTGCAGGGTACCGAGAGGACTTGCTATGTAAAAGGAGGAATCAAGATGCTGTGTGTGTATGGATGTGCACTGGTGTGCAAATATATCTGGTGCTACTGGTGCAGTTTGCCCTTTGGTAACAGATGCCTGGCAGAAATCCCTCTATATTGTCTGGGAGAAGGTCAGGGGGTTTTGTCCTCTTATAAGGGGGTCTCCATCAGTGTCAGGGATGACTGCATGTGCTTGAGGGATGCACTGTTTCCTGTGTTGCTAGTAAGAATGGGCAAGAATGGGAGAGTTGCCCAAGGTGGCATGTGGAGGCTGTGGCACACTTGGGACCAGCCTGTGCCTGGGACCTGCCTAGTGTACTCAGTGTAATGTCCACCTTCTGTCTGCACTATTTACTCTGTATTTTGTCTTAATAACCCACCTGGGTCCCCCACAGCACCTGGGTTATCATTTTAAATCAAGTCCATTTAATGCATGTGCTTCTTGTAACATGTTCTGCTTTCAGCTCTGTGCAAAGAGCTGCTCCGGTGGCTAAGGCTTGCACCTTCCTCCGAGGAGTGGGGACATCTCCTGGAGGGATGTGCAGGGCTGCCCTGCAAGCATGACTGTCCTGCAAGCATGACCTAGGGGCAGTCACCCCCTACCTCCTATTGCAGGTGAATCTCAGGCCACAAATACCTATTGCAAAAGTGGTTTTGCAAGCTCCTGAGAGTAGTGCAGAGTAAGTTTCCCCAGGGAACCCTGTGTCTGCACAAGCATAGGGACATGGGTCACTCCTCAGAACCCCAAGAGTTTCAATCCAGCATGCTGTTATTTTACTACTGTGAAATAAACCTTATGAGTGGAAAAAATAAGTGATGTTAAAAACCTCGTGTGCTTTCCCCTTGAGGCCATCTGTTAGGACGCTGCTATAGCTTGGCATGGCTCAACTTGGGGCAATCATACTCACACACATGCATCCCGCTGGAAACCAGGGGCTTGCTCCTACCAACACAACTCTGGTGGAACATGTGGCAGCTCAAGCACAGTAAGGGCTACAACTTGACACAAAAGCTTGTTGAACAGACCTTCGCTAGCTTGTTTTATGTCTTGTCACATTTTGCCTTGCATATTGTTAAGGAGTAATTAAAATAGCACCAGGCTTGCATTTGGAGGGGAGGGAGGTGTTCCTGCCATGGCAGAGCACTGCCCCATGGCACTCAGCAGATCAAACGGAGGCTCAGAAGAGCCCTTTTCCTCTTCAAACAAAAATTTTCACACTTGAAATCCAACTTATCCCCTCCGTTTGCTAAAAGTTTTCTCTGTAATGAAGCCTTGAATAATTTAGGTGACATAACACTGGCATTAGGCTTCAGGAGCTGCTGGTGTGCATGTAAGGGCTGCTACTGCCAAAGGCAATTACATCGAATTATTCCAGGAAGTTGCTATTACATTTACTTACTTATTTATTTAGAGTTAAACCTCTTTTTTTTTTTTTTTTTTTTTTTAAATACTGAGTTATGCTACATGAGCACTTGGACTATTTGAAGTTACAGTTAATGCATCATGTTAATGAATAGTTTCAAATTAAAGCAACCCAAGACTATGTAGACTATGTAGCTCATGCCCAAAGGACAGTGTGGGAGTTTTCTTTCTTAAGGTTTCATTGTGAAGATGAAAATATGCCACTTGCCATAAAGACAATATCTTGTGTGAGTGATTTCTCTGCCTGGTGTATGTGTATGGGGCAAGTGCAGCTGGCTGGGCTATGACACTGATAGGGGATGTGGGAGTCCCCAGAGGAGGGTGATGCCATCCTGCAAGAGCCTCCATCTCAGGCAGGACACTACCTCTCAGGCAGGGCATCCATGTCCTATCCCACAGCAGGGAAAAGTGGGCAGTGTGGCAGGCGAGCCCCAAAAGGGCTTGGCTGTCTCAGGGTGCTCCCCAGAAAGGGCTGTGAACATGTAGCACAGTGGAGTCGCTACCAACAGCAGGTCTAGAGGACCAGCTTGGGCAAGCCAATGTGACAGGTGTCACCTTCTTGGTAGCCTTTCCAATGGCCTGACTCTGTTGGAATTTGAGTTTTCAGGGATTTCTTCGGTGGGTGGGGGGGGGCGCGCAGAGCGGGGAGACTGGTCCAGAAGTGTGTGTGAGCAGAGGATGCCTGGCAGCCAGGCTGGCACCAGAAAAGCTGGTGAAAACTATGGAGATGGACTTTAGGGTCAAAATGTGGGAGGCTGGGCTTGCTGATGAACCTCTGGGCATTGCAGCTTTGGGTGGGCATCTCCCCCCGGGACTTGCATGTGTTTTCTCTCTGCTCCTGGGCTGTTGCTGTGCCCAGTTAGCCCCATGATAAGGTAAATGTAAAAACATTTATATTCTTTAACTTCCAGTGGCAAAAATAGTTTATGATCTCCTCAACCTGGATGGAGAACTGAGATTTCCCATGGGCTGATCCTGGGCAGGTGCAGCCTTTAAAGCAAGATGCAAAAAGGGGAAATCCTCCTCAAGTTGTGTGACTACGCCTCAGTTGCGCTGATATATAAGGTCCAGTGTAAGCATAATGGAAGAGGTTTATAGCCCGTTTAGGTCCTTGTCTTTCTGATGGATCCAGATTTAGAGCTGGTGCGTGCATCAAATTAAACAAGATGAGGTGGGTAAGTGGAAGTCATAGATCTAACCAGGCCAACCATTGCAGCTGGAAGAAGTAAACAAGATTTTGAGTGCCCTGATCCTCCTTCAGGTATGTGTATCTATATATAGGGGTGTCTACACATATAGATATATGCACTCACGTGTTTATATATATATACATGCGTATATATATGTGCTGATAAATAGTTTGAAATTGCAGTAATGTTGTTGTGAGATCATTTCTGTCCACAGCAGATGGTGCCAAGTGTCAGTCAGGCTGGATATTGCCTCTTCAGTGTGTGTCCCTCCCTGCGCCCCTGACCTTCAGCTTCCTCCGAAGGCGAAGGTCACCCTTCAGCATGCCGCCAGCTCTGCCTCCTTCCTGCCGAACCTGATCCCTGGGAGTGCAGCCTGGCTGAGCCTGCTGGCCAGAGCCGACCCCAGTGATAGCCGCAGAGCATTTTCTGGGTAGGGTTTAGGGGGGAAACACAGATTTGCAAGAGCAGTAAGGGCACATAGCTGCAGTGTTTGGACTGTGTACTGAGTAAGGCAAGTTTGACAGGTGTCAGCTTCCATAGAGGTAAGGTTTTCTTTGTAGCTTTAGAAGATGCAGAGGGAGCACTGAACAGTCCCCAGAAGCTCAAAAAAGCAGGATATGCTTGGTGCTGTGCTGGGCCAACAGATGGGCTGTTGCTGGCAGATCTCCTGCACCATGGTGCTGCATGGCAGTTGTATTCGTAATTGGGAAAAAAATACAGCTGCTGGTGCTGGGGGCGCACTGGGCATGTGTCAGGGTTACTGGACCAGCAGTGGGAGGCCACAGGGCAGCCATGATCCCCTGCCTGGGAGCTGCAGGGGCTGTTGTGCATGGACAGGGGCCAGTGCTTTCTTGCAAGCCATGAGATGCTGTCCGGGAATTTATAGTGGTGGCAGCACTTGAACACCCCCTCCAGTGCCCCTAAGGGCTGCTCTCTAGGATCAGGCTCAGTATGGCCACCTGGTGCACGAGGTAAAGCAGCTTTCCTGCTTGGGGTGCTACCTCCAGCCCCCAAAATGGCTTTTGAGCCCCTTGCCTGGGGCTGAAGCCACGCTGGCTTTGCAGCTGCTGGCTGTCGTTTCCCACACCCCCGGACTGGGGGGTTGCAACCCAATCCCTTCCCCTTCCCAAGGGTTTCGCTGGGCCCCGCCGAGCCCCGTTGTCCGACCACGGGTGAAGCCGCTGACAAGGTATTTCTCGGCGGTAACTCGAGGCGCAGCCCCATCTCCTCTGTCTCGGCGGGGCGGACAAGTTAATTCCCCAGATTTATGCGCACCCTGAGCCCCAGCATCTGCTGCGGGCGGGGGACGGAGGGCGGCGCAGCCGGGCCGGGGGGTGCTCGGTGCTGCCGGGGCCGGGCACAGGTGCGGGGCCGCCGCCCGCTTATAAATCCCCCGGTGGCGGGGAGGGGCGTCCCGGTTCCCCCTGCCGGGACTCCGCGGGATGCTGCGCCCTCCCTCCCGCCGGCAGCATGAGCCCGTCCTTTCTCCTCCTCCTCGTCCTCCTCGCCCTGCCCGCCCGCTCCCGGCGGGAGCAGGTGCCCGGCGGGGCGCAGCCGGGGCCGGCGGACCGCAACGCCCCCGCGCTTTCCTCCTCCTCCTCGGCGGCGGGGCCGAGTCGCTTCCCGCGGAGCCGCCCGGGGCGGCGGCGGGGCCGGCTGTACTGCCGGGTGGGCATCGGCTTCCACCTCCAGCTGCACCCCGACGGCCGGGTGGACGGCGCCCACGACGCCAGCCCGCTCAGTGAGTGCCCGGGGAGGGTGGTCGGGGGGCGTCCGGCCGTGCCCCAGAGCACGGGGAACGGTGGGGCACCTCCTTGGTGCGGCCACGGGGCTGTGGCACCTCCATGCCAGGGAGGTGGTGCTGGGGGTGCCCCTCTGGGGCGATAGAGCCCCTCGCTCCCTTCTGTCTTCACCCGGGGTGAGCTGGGGCAGAGGCAGCCTTGGGAAAAGTGAATTTGCAGTGCTGCCTGCTGTGGGAGGCTGGGGCTGGAGGATTTTGGGTGTGCGGGGTGCTGTGTCCCACTGCCTTTGGGTGGGCCGCTGCCCTGGGGAGCAGTGTGAGCTCTGCCCTGCACACTCTGGGAAGTGCCGCTCTGTGGGGTTTGTCCACCTTTAGGAAATGAGTATGAGAGGATTGATGTGAAGGTATGAGACTTGTGCTCCCACCACAACACCTCATTGGGGTACTGGGTGGGAGGATGCTGCACAGGGCTCTCCCTTGTGCCCCTTTCCCATCATTCCCCCATGTAACTTTTCCATCCTTCCCTCTGCATTTTCATTGTTCCAGCAAAGCAATAGGATATATTCAGTTTAAAAATAGGACTGAGCTGACGTTCCCCTGAGAGAAAGCATTGCTAACTCATGGCTTATCCTTTGGGTCGGAGTTGGTGTGATCTCCTGTTAGAGGGAATGAAATGGCAAGCAGGGATGAAAAATTCTCTTAAAGAGCCTGGGGTGACCCTGGGAGTATGTGTGATTTCAGCTGCCAGTCGTGTCACGGAGCAACAGCCAAATCTGACCTGGACTTATTCGGGCCCTGGTCTGTGCCATGGCCCCACAGAGGAGGGCAGCCGGTGGGCATGGATGCAGTGAAAGCTGGAAATTGTGTTTGAGGTTTTGAGCAGTTTGCAATAGCAGGCAAGGAGCACTGCGTGTGCATGGCTGGGGAGGATGTTAAGGGTTGCAAAGGGGATGGATGAGAAAATGGGGCATTCAGGCCAGTGCTGTTTTGGGAGATGTGAGTTTGGAGGGGCTGCCTGCACTGTGCCCCCCAAGACAGAAGAGGTGTGGGGGAAAGAGTTTCACCCCTTTGGAGCCGTGCCATGGTGTGCATCCATCAGGACTCTCCTCTGTGCGATATGCACAGCCTTTGATGCTGCAGCAGTCTCACGGGGACTTGGATTATGTGAGGTTCATTCATCTTTAATCTCAGATTTTCTCCCCAGACAGCATCACCAGCTCCACGCTTCAGAGCAGAGCCAGCCCTGGCTGGGGGCATGTGTCAGAGAGGGAAGCCATGCAGGGATATGTGCCATAAGGATCTGCTCCCTTCTCCCCTTTTTTTTGGGAAAAGGTCAACTTTTGGAAGGGAAACTCTATCTTTGGCCCCTGGGAAACTGGGCTTGGCCCGGGGCTCCTCAATAAGTGGGGGGGTGGTGGTGGTGGTTGTGCTGGCTGGGAGACATCCTCCCCAAGGCCAGCAGGTTTTTTGGCCTGTCCTCGAGGACAGGGAATGTGCTGGAGAGGGTATGCATCTTTTTCTGGTGGGGTCGTACAACCCCATGCCTCTTGGCAGCTGTTACTGCTGGGTCAGATGGGGTGAGGAGGAGTCGCCCACAAGGCCCCCCAAGGTTGTCCCCAGGCCCTCTGTACCAGGACCTGGGCACCTTCAGGAACTGCACTTTCTCCTTAAAATAAACACGGGAAGTGGCGATCCGATCCACTGGCCTCAGGGATTTAACAGCGGTTTCATATTTGCTCTTGGCATGTTAATCCGTGCAGCTCTTTGCTGGGCCCAGGTGAGATGCTCTCAGGGCTCCTTCCTCTGGGACCACTGAGACCACCCCCTGGGGCCACCCGAGGGCTGCAGCTGTGGATAGCGATGCTTTTTTCCCCAGATGGCCAACAGAGCTGGTGCTGCAGCTGTTGAATGCATGAGGTCTCTGGAAACCAAAGGAGCTGAAGCGTGGATGACAGGTTGGAAGCGCACATTGGAGATGTGGTGCTTACTCCGTCTCTCCCTGGCTGGCAGGACACTGGGGGATGTCTTCCTGCTGGCACCCTTCATCTGCCAGGGGGGATACCATGCTGTGTGGGGAAATGAAATGTGTTGGTGCTATTGATAAATGATGCTCAGAGGTCAAAGCTCTTCTGTAAGATGAGTTATAGGTCATGCACACCCTGCTGAGGGCTAGAGCACGATCCTGCTCAGAAAATACCTATTTGAGGAGGAAAAAGGCTTGTTTTTTCACAGCTGGGCTGTGTAGCATCTGGCTCCCCAAGTCCTGCTTTTAGGAGGAGCCTAAGAAAACATTATTGGTACCTTTAGCCCAAAATTGTGTGTGTCACACTTTTATGTCCAGAGTCTGGTGCATACAGGGAGGAGGACAGGCAAAACTGATCTCAGCAGGCTGGCTATAAGGCACAAGGGTCTGTCTTCTCCCTCAGCTGCTTTTCCCACCCTCGAGAGGGATTTACCCAGATGTTAAATTGCTCTATTGCAGCTGACTCAGAAATTGTCCTCTAAAACACAGTTTCTAAAATTTAGAAAACAAACCAAAACAACACCCCCCCAAACCCACAAAACCTCAAAAACCAAACAACCCCTCCCCCTGCCCCCAAAAAGCCAGACCCAAATCCCAAAAAACCACAAACAAAAAAACCCACCACCACCACAACCCACCCCACAGCCATTGTGGAGTAAATGCAGGGCCCTCTGTGGGGTTGAGCGTGAGTGCTGCATGGAGCAAGGGAACTGAAGAGCAAGGTCTTGTGGAGAGGAAATGCAAAAGTATGTGACTTTTTTTTTTTCTTTGTCACACTGATGTGAAAAGAACTGTGATTTATTCTGGGATTTCTGTCATCCTAGGTATTTTGGAAATATTTGCTGTGTCTCAGGGGATTGTAGGAATACGAGGAGTTTTCAGCAACAAATTTTTAGCGATGTCAAAAAAAGGAAAACTCCATGCAAGTGTAAGTAAACTCCCCACTTACCAGTATGTATTGTTTATTAAAGGCCTTGTGACAACTTCACATGCACGTGACAGCAATGCTCCCAGGTAGCACTTTGGCTACCGGGAGGGCTCTGTGCTGGGCAGCATCAGAACTGTGCATTCAGATAGGTGACAGGTGGACCTGAAATCCCTAAAGCCCATATCTTACTGCATTTAACCAAGAAAAACGGCCTTTTTTTTTTTTTCAGTTGGATATTTGCATCAAAAGGACTTGTTCTTTGAGCATTGCCAGTTTATTTTTAGCAACTTCTGCAGCATATCACGCAGACGGTTTTAGCCAAATGTCTCCTGGAGAGCGGCATGCGTAGTGCCGGCAGCTTGTCTGTGCCCATTCACGCATGGGGAAGAGACTGGCATGCTGGGATTTTGGCTGGGTTCACCCTGGGTGCATGTCAATGCGGGGGAACCATCCCCCGGTGAGAGCATAGAGCTGCGCCCAGGTTTTTAAGGAGGTGAGGTCCAGCCTGTGCAGGAGTATTGCAGCTAGCTTGGAAAAATCTTAGTAACTCTTGTTTCTGCAGGTTGTTTTCATGAAGGTTTGGGTTGCATTGAATGAATCCTGTAAGTTGGTTTCACTTCTTTTTTCAAGTTAAAGGTGCTGCTTCCCAATTTTTTGTTAGTTCTAGAGATCATTTAAAGAAATGAAAATAACTACTTGGCTTACATGAAAGTTCTTTGCTTTCGAAAGTGTGTATAAATGCAAAACTCAAAGAAGGGGATTTTTAGTGCAGCATCTTGGATGACCTGTCACCCAAGTTTATTCCCAGGGAGCCTGTTCAGGGCTGATAGTCTGGAAGAGGGAAAAGCAAATTGCCTGCCTTGTGGTTATGAGGCAAACCTCGTGGTTGTGAAGTGGATGTTACTGATGTGCTTATACTGCCCGAATCTGCAAATTGCCTTCAGGTGAGATTTACAAACTCTCCTTTCTCTCCCTTGAGTCTTATTGGAGTGTTATTCCCAAAACCTAATGATGCTTAAAGGGTGAGAACATGGTTGCTTATTTTAGGAAACAAAATAGGAGCGGGAACAGTGTCTGGGCTAAAGGGAGAATGGCTGTATGGAGGAAAACACAGGCGGAAGGAGATGGGGCAGGACAAGGACGGAGAAGGAGAGGAGCAGAAAGAAGGTAAAGGAAGGAGAGGAGAGCACGGCAGGCGGTGCGGGGTGTGATCCTCGGACCTTCCAGAGCCTCCTCTCCCTCAAAGCATACAATGAGCCCTTATTTGAGCTGAAGCCTTGATTTATGTCCCGACACAGGCAGAAATTAAATCAAACCTCATTGGTGTATGGTTAATTGTCACCACACAAAGGGCAATGCTGGAGAGGGACCTCAATTAGGCAGGTCAGAGCTGGGGGTTAGGACACGTGATGCCCCACTCGGATGAAAGCCGTGAATTTGTAGAAACTTGACCCAAATGTCTAAAGATTGCTGGGCTAAATAATGCCAATAATGCAACCCCAGCATCTGTTGTTCTTTCCTGTCTTGGCAGGATAAAGTTATTTCATGGCCTAATGAGTTTTGAGCAGTACAAAGTTAGCCCTGTGCCTGTCACTCAGGGCAGAGCTTTGATATGGGAGTCACGACGGTGCCTTTGTGCTGAACTGCAGATAAAAGTCATTCCTGCAGGGATTCGGGCTCCTTCAAAACTGGCTCATGAGGCCCTGTTTTATCCAAGCTTGGTGCTTTATAGCAGCCCTCTTTTTTTTTTTTTTTTTTATTTACATCAACTTAATTAAATTACCAAGTGGTTCATTTTTAGAGGCACCAGCTTCAGAAACTGACAGTAATCCCAGCAATTATCAGTTGCATGCACAGATGGCTTCTTCCTCGTTGTTAAATCCTTGGTCCCATATTTGTACATTTTTAGCATGAATCAGGCAGGAGTGGGTTTGGTATTGGTCTCGGGAGGGGCCGGCAGGAACCTCAAAGGTGAGACTTGTCCGCAGGGGTCTCGAGTAATTTTCCTTTCTCAGGAGTTGTTCAGAGTTGACCAAATGCTGTGGTCCTTGCGTGGGCAAATCTCCACTGAACTGAATTTTGAAGTATGACTTCAAGATGGCTCTTTACGATTGTATCTGGAGTTGCTGCAGAGCAGATCTGACTGCCAGCCAGTGTATGGTGCTGTGCTGCCCGCCCTCTGCTGAGAAAAATGCCTCTTTTTCCCTGGCTGAAATGGTGCGATTGCTGAGCTGAGAAGCTGGGATGTGGGGAAAACCTGTCAGAGTGATGGTGAACCGACAGCTGATGTGCTTCCCGCTGTGCTTTGCAGTCTGGAGGGGAGGGCTTCCCTCCACATGCGCTGGCTGCAGGTTTCCTTGTTCCCCCACACAGCTGGCAGGAGCAGCCCATGGCATTCCACCGTGTCCCAGGTTTGGAACACCAAACTTCCCCAAATTCCACTTTGGAGGGGATGCTACTCCACCTATTAAGGAGCAGTTCCCCCCAAACCAATCTGAGCAGGAACTTTACCTGTCATGCTCCAGATGGGGACCTGGGCAGCCTCCTTACTGCCACCTCCCTTTGTGGGGTCGCATTGCCCCAAAAATGCTGGGTCAGATTGAAAAAAATTAATTCAGCTTACCCGTAAGAAAAGCAGTGGTGAGCTTGCCCATCTGTTTGGGAATTTGTATGAGCAAGGGCACGAGCATGTTCTCCTATTTACAGCAGCTTTTGCAATGCCCACTCGAGCCGATTTCAATAGTGCATCCTAGGCCACAGCCAGCCACGATGCCTGGGCCAAGGCAGCCAGCTTCATCTCAAACGCCAAAAATGCTCTTGCCATTTGCTTAAATCCCACTGGGAAGCGTAGGGCCTGTTTCAGGGCTGTTTGCACTGAGCACCCTTTCAGGAACACATCAGCACCTTGGTCAGTCCTAAAACCTCCCCATGCAAAGGCTGATGCACAAGAGTTTTGCCCAAGCACTGCTGTGTGTATTGAGGCTTCAGAGAGTAACAAGGGGTCAGCAAAGCTTTGCATTGTGAAGATGTATGCTCATACATGGATGATGCAGCATTGTAGATATATAAAAGATGGGGAAACCAAAAAGGAGTCATCAAGATGATGTTTCTTTCAAGTGAAGAGCAAAAGGAAACTTAATTCAAAGTGTTATGGGGGAAAAAAATGAATTGCAGGTTGGGGACTCTGTCAATTGTGTTGTACAACTCAGCTTCTCCAGTTAAATTAGGAGTTCAAAAACAATCCCAGTCAAATAGGCTTCTGTGTGGTTTTAAAGCAGTGCTTGGTGGTTTTGTCTTGTTCTCTATTGCTGTGGGTTTCGAAGCTAGAGAGCTCAGCATCCCTTTGATGTCAATAGTTTGAAGTGTTGCTTTGCAATCAGACTGATGCAGCAGGCATCGCTGGAGAAGCTATTAGAGCACCAGGTAACACGCCTGTGATCAGATTAAAGCGTGGCAAAGGATTTCAGAAGAACTGCTGAAGGATGCAGCCAGGTATCACAGTGCTGTGGACACATAGCTGGGGCATTATGGCTCTGGTTTTGTACTTCCGAGTGTTTTGGTATTTTTTCTTCCCCTCCTTGGGAACAATAAGCAGTTGTTCTGGGCAGTATTCACCCTGTCCTCTAAGGCAATGGGTGATAGCTAGCGTTCTGTGCTTTCACTGGTATCGGGATTTGTCTAACACACATTTTATTTTCTGCCAGAGATGTGACTGTCCCCCATGTGCCTGCTCACTAGGCAGGCCCTTGCTCTGCTTTTTTATCCATCTGCATAAAAATGCTTTATTTTCTTGGGGTGGCTTGTCTCAGGGTGGAGCTGGGGGGCTACCTCCCTTTGGCCTGAGTAGGAGTTTGTGCCAAACTCTTTCTCATCCCATGGGCTGGGCATTAGTGCTGGCTGTGACCCAGCATCCCTGCAAGGATATCACTATATCACTGGAGTTGTTTTCATGGGTGCAAAGCTGTGCCAGCGGATCCGATGTTTTAGGGAGCGAGGCCTTATCCCTTTGTGTCGGGGGAAACCTTTCCCCTCAGCCATGTGGGAGTCAGTGAAGCTGCCCTGTTTATAAGAGGCGACGTTCTTTGGCTGTAAGTAATTTCTTCAGGTTATCAAGGGACAAAATGACCCAAGTTCATTTAAGATGAAGAAGGAAAAAAAAATCCAATATAATCAAACCCATGTTCAGTGAAGCAATGAAAATCTGCATGCAAATTGCCTTTCCAGATTATTAAGCGACGATTTGGTGCCAAAGCAAGGGGTGTGAGGGCAGGAATGGAGATGGAGTGGAGGCTCAACCCAAGGGTCCTCAGTGAGGTTGCTCCACGAGGGTTATGGAGCCTCACCCTCCCTCCTGTGGGTGGGAAGGGCAAGAGGAGAGCTGGGGTGGGAAGGGTGGCACTGGGGCAGGCCAAGGCTCTCACAGCCTGTTTTTTTTTTCTCCAAGAAAGTCCAAAATTGGGTGCTAAGCAGCCGCTGAAAGTACCTGTGTTCAGAGGTTTTCCAAATTGTAGGGTACCCGCTGGCCTCAGAGTGGGTTTCCCGAGTGCCTCTGCATTGCTGCTCGCCCCTTTGGACCTGGTTTGGGAGACTTAAAATCCATGAAGCGTGGCGGGGCAGCGGATGGGTAAAAGAAGCCCTTTGCTAATGGTGCACTCTGGCTCTCTGTCCCTGCAGGCCCGGTTCACGGCGGACTGCCACTTTCGGGAGCGCTTCCAGGAGAACAGCTACAACACCTATGCCTCGGCTGTGCACCGCAGCCCGCGGTCGGGCCGTGAGTGGTATGTGGCACTGAACAAGCGGGGCAAAGCCAAGCGGGGCTGCAGCCCCCGCGCCAGACCCCAGCATGTCTCCACGCACTTCCTCCCCCGATTTCGGCAGCCCCAGCCTCCCGAGCTCGCCTTCACCGTCACCCTCCCCGAAAAGAAGCCCCCACCACCAAAACCAAAGGTTGCCCCGTCACCGCCTCGAAAAAGTCCTGGCCCTGTCAAGTATCGTCTGAAGTTTCGCTTTGGGTAGCTGCACCATGATGGGGATGCCAGCATGGGGGAGACAGGACACTTGGGTGGCTTTTTGGGGGTGACCCTGTAGGACACCTGCATCACTTCTCCCTGGATGGACATGGCGAGGCTCCGGGCAGCGGTGCTGAGCTTGTGGTTTTCTCTTCGTCACATAAACCAGATGGCACCCTCAGAGGCGTGCACCGGGACAACATAATTTGGGCTTTCCAAAGAGTATTTCCTGTGGTGAACAGAAAACACTTTATGGATTTTGAGTTAATTTTCTGTTGTTGAAAGAAGCAGAAAGGTACTTCTATGGCAAACATATTTTCTTATCTTATTTTCACTAGTGACTCTTTTGACAATCATTTTCATACAAGAGATATGTTTGGAGCCAACCTATTAAGTGCTTTTTTGGTTTTGTTTTGTTGTTTGGTTTTTTTTGCGTCTCCTTTTTGCTGCACTTTTTTTCTTCCAACCATACCTCAAACACTGTTTATCCAGGTCTGTCCCTTCCCCTTTGCTTGCAAACCAGCTCCTCGATTCCACAACAAAATAACAAGACCAAGCCCAACAAATTCATTCACCTTATCTGTGGTGCAAAAAGGTCTTAAAACTCTTTGTTGGCAATAATATAGACAGATTTATTACTTTTTTTTTTTTAAGGGTTTCAGGCTTGGGGAGGGTGGCTATTTGCAGCACCGCAGCCCTGCTCCTCGTGGTCTCTCCTGCTCTTCCCTGGACAGCTGGATGAGTGAATCTCCTTCTGTCCATCAAAGTATTGCTTCGACGTCTGTGTTTAAAATACCTCTGTCCTGGCCCCATGGCATTCCTGCTAGTGCCGGCTGGGGGGAGCCCCTCCAAGCCACTGCTCCCTGGGGATGGGGACATGTTTGGCTGGGGGGAGCCCACTGGTTTCTTCTGACAATTTGTGCTGCTGATTTATTATTCACTTGGGTGTGGGAGGGGAAGGTTTTCATTTTACAGCAGCTGTAGCAATGTGGCAATAAATGCTGTTACAGCTACTTGTATCTTCAGAAGTTTTTTTCCTCACCTAGGCTGTCCTATGGCCCTGACCATAGAATTGTTTTTTCGTCATGGTGTTAACTGTGGAGCAATTGTGCGTATGGCGTTTTTAGTCAGCATTTAGCTGTGTTGTGTACGTACAGGAAATGGTAGCATTGAACCTCACTGGTTAAGCCTTAATAGGAGCCCAGGTAGGCTCATGTCAGCAAAACCCCTCCTGACTTGAGCCCTCCTAGTGTTCTAGTCGTCGATTAGCAATAACTGTTGAACCTTTTCTTAAAATCTGATCATCATACAAAATGTTATTCACATTTAAAGCAAGGTTCTCCACCCGTTGTCCTTCTGGGCAGCCTCTCCAGATGCATCAGCTCCAAGTGGCAACAAATGATTTTTGCACAAGGGTGTGCGTTCCACATGCGGGGATGGACGGTGATGCCAGAATAAAATATAATCATGCTTCATTTTATAAAATAGTTGTGTAATCTTTTGCCTGTCTGCTGTCCGTGCTTTTTTTATTTCTTCCCCTGAAGGTGAAAAATGAACACTGCTAAATTAGCTGCTACACATGTTTTTGTCAGTGGGTTTGGCCAACATGGTATCGAGTGACAGGATGGAGTGGAGCAAAATTGGTGCATGCGCTTCCTTTGTGTTACATGCTCTGCATACTTTGTGCTGAGACAAACCTCCTGATCACTTTTCTGGTGCAGTTTTTTGGGCTTGACTAATGGCAGGGGAGTAAAAGCCAAACACGGGGCGTTCTGCACCCCTGCCATTTCCAGTGAGAAAGCTTGACTGCAAATTCTAAAAATTCAAATAATATTGCTTATCTGCTGTTCAGCAGTCAGGCACAATTAGGTGTAATTAATGCTCAGTGAAGCATGGGGCCACTTAAATGAACTAGTTGAATGAAAACATTTTCAGGAGCCCCCTCAGAGGGTGCCAGCCTCAGCCCCAAGCGCTTGTGCCCCGGGTGGGTACCTGGAGTTCCCTGGGCAGGTAAGGGAAGGGCAAATGTGCTGGTCCCTTGCTGCCACTGCTTTCCCTCATAGGGAAAATGTATTTTTTAACTCTTATTTTTAGGAAAATTCTTGTTGATAACTAGCCTGTATGACAAAAAATGTTTGGATCACTGTATTTCTGGGCAAAACCTGATCCCAAACTGAGCTGCGATGGCAGCAGAAAGTGTTTGCTATAGCAACTACTGGGAAATACAGCTTGCTCTGTTGTGGTTGCAGGGAGGGATGGAAATGTAGGGGGCCATGCTTTGGGCATGTCACCCTTGTGATTCACCCAAGGATGGGGGAGTGCTGCTGCCGGTAGGTTTTACCCCCATCAGCAAGCCCTGTGCTTGCAGGGGATGAGCACTGGTGGCGTCATCTTGTGCTTGTGGGTCTGTTTGAGATGTGTTTCTTGTGGTGCCCTTTTCTGTTCCTACTGAGGAGAAGTGGAGCATTTATCATGTTTCAGAGCTGTTGGGTGAAATTTGGCAGGCAAGGACTGGGAAGGGCTGAAGGGCATGCGGGCGCGTTCTCCTCTCACACCCCACATCCCAAGGGACGTGTGGGCTGTAGTGCTGCATGTTGAGGGCTGCTGCTGAAAAACTGATATTTTACTTGGGATTTCTGGCAGCTAGGAGCAGGCCTGGGAAGCTCCTGGGGGAGGCTGGTGCTTTAATGTTACAGTAATTATTAAAATGCAATTGTGCTATTGTAATGGAGGTCTGTGCTGCAGCAGGCAGCAGCCTGCTCACAGTTTCAGCAGAGCCTAATGCAAGTTAATTAAGTGGCATGGACTGACAAACCCTACCTGCTCCTTTCTGGCCACTCTTCTGCAAGGAAATTAAATAGGTTTGCTTATTGGGAGAAGACTGACAGCATTGAAAAAATGGGTAGATATCTTTGTTAAATTTAAACATAGCCTGTGGACAACTTAAGAGACTATTAATGAGTAAATGTAACTTTTTCAGTGTGTTAAGTTTTTTGCATTTCAGAAGTGGTTTTGCTATTGGCTTACCTTTATTTACAGCTGTTGATTGCACTTAAATGTCTTTGGCTACTTCTTTTCCACGCAGTGCACAGGCCACATTGCACTGGCCAGCTGCTCTCTGAGCAGGATGAGGAGCCCGAAACCTGGGGCAGAAGCCCAGAGCCTTCTGCCATCCTTCTCCCAAGGCAAGGGCAAACTTCCACTGCACTTCAGCAGATGGGGATTTACCGCGAGAAAAGATGTGAGACCAAAACGATTTTCTTCGTATTCCATGCCTGTTCACAGAACTTGGTCTTCCATACTGGTGGGAGTACTGCTCCTGACTTCAGGGAGGGAAAATTGCTATGACAGTCCAGAAAAAGAAGAAAGCTTTGCTGCTTGAAAGACATAAACTTTCTATCAGCTGCTTCTGTTTCATCCAAGTGGATTTATCATCTTGGCTTCAACAGCAACAGTACTAATTGCTACACTCTTTAACAGATTTTTGTACTTATTTTACATAAAAGCTCTTCATATTGCCTTTAAATCTTGTTGCACATGGAGCAAAAATCCGCTGGGAAAATCAAGGTGGGGGGAGCTTTCCTATCCCTCTTTTTGGGGTGCTGAGGGTACCATGGCATGTCAGGGAAGGAGTTCTACATTTTGGGATCACGGGGAGGTCTGCCTGCTGGAAGTAAGTGGGGCAGGGGTGGTGGTTTGCATTTGCCTGCCCAGTGGCCTTGGGTGAGGGACCAGAGGCCTTTAAAGAAATTTTAATCATGTAGCAGGCTCAGAGCAGGGCTGGTACAAGCCTGGCAGTGCACGGTGGTGAGGGAGCTGGGACGTATGAAGATAACACAGATGTATGAAGTTAACCATTGTCAGATGCTAGCATGATGCCTCCGAGCTCTTTGTCAGCAAGGCTAAAAATGGTGTCACTGCACAACGTGGATCAATACCTAAAATTTGCCCTTTTTTTCCTCTTCCGTTTGCTTTCTGAGTAATCTTTTCCTGCAGGCTTCGCAGATCTAAAGTCTCATATGTTGATCAGGCAAAGTACTGCATGAGAGAGATGTGGCGCCTCTAGAACACACCTCAAAGCGTGACATTAGCAAGTGTTAGAACAAATCTGAAGTCTCCCAGGAGCACCTGACTTTTTGCTCTGCAAAGGTGGTGTTTTACCCCAGCCAGCTCGCTCTGCCATGCGTTCCTCTGGGCAGGCAGGGCTGGTGTCCACCACAAGGTGCACTATTTCCATGTTGCCTCCCAAAGGGAGTAACTCCAAATTAAGCTTATCACCCAGTGGTGGAAAGACTGCCTTAAACACCTCATATTTCGAGAATTTGCGGGTTGGCATGGTATATTGGTGTTTTGTGGGGGTTTTTTGTTCTGTTTTGTTTGTTTATTATTTTGTGGTTTTTTGTTTGTTTTTGTTTTTCTGCCTGACATAACTATGGTGCTGGGGAGAAAAAGCTGGAAATGAAACAAATTAAGAGGATTCCTAAATTCCTTTCCAAACAACTGCCATCTTCAAAGGAAGTGCAAATCTGTGTGGAGCTGAGAAAGGGGGTGCAGAGACTGGGGTGATGTGCACTGAGCTGCAGGCCCTGACTGTGCTCCATTTTGTTGGGTGTGTTTTTTCTAAATTGTGAAATGAAAAAGAAAAGCATATTGCCCCTCTTCTCATCACATTTCTTCTTTTTTTAATTTTTTTTTTTAACCTCTGCAGATGCTCCTGCAGAGGTACATCATTTTCCAAATCCCCAGAAACACTTTCTGAGGTCCTACACTCCCCAGTTGCAACATTTCACAGCTTGGGTCCCTTTGGCGCCCAATGATGTGGGTGGAGGATCTGTTGAGCCGTTGGCTGCAGACGTGCCTTGCTGTCACCTGCCTCCACACAGGGCTCTGTTATGGCTTCATTTCTGCTTCTTCTAAGGGGGATGGCTGAAAAACCCTGTACTAGAAGAGTGGCCTAAAACTAGACAACCACACATCTTAAAAAATCAGCATATGAGGCCCAGCATGGTGGGCCTCTGGAGGTTTCCAGCAAAGGCTGCATGTGCTTGCATTAATGGGGCAGGGAGGGAAACAGGGGTGCAGGATAAATTGGTTTTCCCACTTTCATTTGCTTTTGCATGTCCTGTGGCTGCACTGCTTGCCAGTGACACCTTGGTTCCAGTCTCTTTGGCCCCATGCAATGCTGCAGCAGAGGCCGAGCACCAGCTGCTGCACCCTCACGCCCAACAGTTTGCACCACTCTGATGTGCAGTGCTAACTCCCCCCCGCAAAAAAGAAAATTCCTCAAAGCATCAAAAAACCCCCAAGAGCAAAAAAAAAACCCCAAAGCAAAAAACCCAAGCAGCACCCCATTCCCGCTCCCCGGGGGGCACGTGCCGCCGTGACCCGCGGGGGCGGGGGGGCGGTGTGTGTGTCGCCGAGACCCGCCCGCCTGCAACTCCCCGGCCCGGGGAACGCCGCGCCAGCGCTGATTGGGCGGGACTGGGCGGCACGTGCCGCCGTCCCGGCCGTTACCACAGACGCGGTCGGAGCGGCGGGATGGCGGCGGCCGCGCCCCCCGCGCTGTCCTTCCGCACCTACGAAGAGTACCTGGAGTCGCAGTTGACGGCGTTGGACGTGTACTATCTGGAGGTCGGTGGGAGGCGGGACGCTGTCTCAGTGCTGCCGGCTGGGCCCAGGCCTCCCCCGGTGAGAGCAGCTGGGGTAGGCTGCCCCGTCCCGGTGTGCCCGTGGTGGGGAAGGCCCCTCTGTGGGCCGCGGGCCTGGGCTCTCGGAGGAAGCAGTCACAGTGGGAAAGGTCTGAGTTTTTGCCGTGGCAGGTCGTTAATTAGCTCCTGACGGGAGTCAGGCACGTTGTTACCTTGCGAAGCTTTCTGTGCTCGTTAACTGCAACTGTCTCATTAATAAAACCCACATCCTCAGGGAATGAACTGGCCTGCTTTCCGCTGCACAAACTGTCTCCACAGAAAAGTGGTGCAGCTCTCACCTACAGATAGACCCCCCCTAACTGTGCTGAAGTCAGTGAACAGCGTGGTGGCTGTGAAGCAGGGGGACATGCTGTGGTGTTTGTGCATGGCTGGCCTGACAGAGGGGCTAGCTGGAACAGTGGTCTGCTCATGAAAAAGCTTTGAGGTGCAGGTCTGGACTGTAAAGCCTTTAATGTGAAGTGCTGTTTGGTTTGTAGTGTTGACTGTTGATACTCACCCAGAGAAACAAAATGTGGCAACAAACGCCCTTGTCTGTCTAGAGGTATGATATGAAGACAGTAGGGCTGGCTTTGACATGTAAAGGCAGCTTCAAGCTGGCACTGGCTTGATTGTTAACCAAAACTGGGAAGATCTTGCACGGGTCTTTTGCTTACTAACCATGATTTTTAGTGTGAATCACTCCAAGGGATGTGTATAGTCGGAACAAGTCACATCACAATGGTATTTGAAGAGTGCTGACTACTAAGATTTTGACCTCAAAAATGATAGTGCACATTGCTTGGTGGAAAACACTTTGGGGAAACCTCGCAAAAGGTTTTCTGTCTCACACTTAGTAGGCAGGTGGTATTGAAACCAGTTGCTATAGTGTACAGATTTGCTCTTAGTAAGCATCTGCCTATCTCCATTTGGCTTTAAGAAATCAGGATGTAGTCTAGCAGCCTTCCTGCAGCCTGGGAAGAGTTGGCTGGAGTGGCTGGATGGGGTGGAAGCAGCAGGTGTTATTTCCTGGGGTGCTTTGCCTCTCAGGGCTCATCAGATGCCCTGGCTTTGGGAGGAAATACCTCACCTCCAGCTCAGCCATCTCCTGCCCCAGCACTTAACTTGTCAGCACTACTCTCCTGTGTGAAAGTTAATTAAAACTCATGAATTGGTTTCCAGTTTGAGGTATAAAAAGAGGAACACATGTCCTTTCCTAGATGTGGTGCAGGTAGAGGAAGATGGGAAAGAAACTGCTGGGCTTCAGCTGCTGAGCTGTGGTTGTTGCTTCCTGCGATGTCGCAGGGATGCCAGGGGCTGCAGTAGCATTGAGCACCCCCAGTACCCAAACCTCTCTGGTGAGATGGTGCTCAGACATCTAGCATTGCTGTCCTTGTGAGTCGTCTTTAGGCTTGCGTGAGGCAGAGCTGCAGCCCCGCCTGATGAGCAGCTCCCGGCTGCCCCAGCACAGCTGATTTCGAGCAGCTGTTATGCAGATGAACCTTCCCCTTTCCTGAGTTACGTTCTCGGGTCGCGTCACCCAGGACTGTCCCGCTAGAGCTGCCTTGCCATTGTGACACCAAAGCCGGTGGCAGGCAGGAGTAGCTCTGCTGGCCGCGGCGCGGGGTGCGGCCCCCGCGGAGAGGCGGGTAGCCGCGGCTCGGAGCGGAGGTGTGTGCCCGCGGGCCCCGAGAGAGCACCGGAGCTGGGCCGGGACCGTCCTGGAGCCGCGAGGGCGCCAGGACCGACTGACCGCCGGGCCGCCAGGTGGCGCCCTCCGCTGGCGCTGGCTGGCGGTGCTCGGGGGCGGCGGGAGTTGCGGGGGGCGCGTCCCCACTGTCCCGTCGCTAACCGAGCTCTCTGCCTATGTTTTCCTTCCCTCAGAGCGAGGAGGTGGGGCGGCAGCTGGTGGAACTGGGCTTCCGCGGCTGCGGGAACGTGCTGCAGCGAGAGGAGTTTGAGGCCAGGGCGGTGGCCGCGGAACTCACGGCGGTGGCCCCCCAGAAGTAAGTGCCTGCCCGCCCGGGGCCCTCCACACCCTCGGTGCACCTTGTTAGGCACCTGCCCTGGAGCTTTCTGGAGCGGGGACCATGTCTGCATCACGACCTTGCAGCTTCCAGTGATTTCCTTCCCGGGGTTAAACAAGTGTTGTACCACAAGCTACCAGTCCTCAAAAGCTGAGTTCTGTATGTCAGGGCTGCTGCAGGGAGTGCTGGTTTTTTTCTTGTCACCCTTCACCGAGGCTCCAATACTATGAATATCTAAGAGAAATGAGGCAACTATGTTCTTAGGTGGTAGATATGTTTGAGACACCTAAATACTGCTACTTGGTTACAAATTAGTGCGCTTTAATACTTGGATCATCCTTTCAAAGTTATAGCCAAGAAATGTGTGGTTTATAACACTTGAGAATTCTGGGATTGATGGGTACAAGACAGAAAACATGCTGATGGAAAAGGGATGGCATATGAGAATGGAGAATATTCTTTCTTTGCTGATCAGTTTTTAGGCTTCGAGGACTGAGCTTATTCATGTAGTCTAGAGTTCTTTTCCTGTGCACAGCAATGGGTAAGTTTGTACTTGGTTCCTTGCGAGTGTTTGCTGAGATCAGGGAGACTGAGATTGCTGTGAGTGTGCACACTACATACGGTAGCTGAAGCAAATCACACAAGGATCTGTGAGAACTAGCACTTGGGAAGAGTTTTAAATGGCTTAGACAGGATGATGGTCTCCTTGGACAGTGTTATGAGGTGTCTGCTCTTTTATGTGGACTATTTTGTTTCTGTTTCCAAAAGCCTTTGAGAGAAGAGTTGATTTTTCTCTCCAAAAGTCTCTGACAAAGGAAGCTGAAGCATATGCATATGTTATTTTTTTAGGCTTTTTGTTAGTTGGTTTTGTTTTGGCATTTGCCAATCTCATACTTGTTACAGCGTATATAGCTGCAGCATGCGCTTTCCACAAAAACTCCACTGATAATTCACTGCTTTGCAGTAAAGCTCTCCTACCTTTTTATTTTTACACTTTCTGTACTCTGTTTAACCATTCTGCAGATCTTAAAACATTTAGCTGTTTACTTTTGTGCTTTCTTCTTTTCTTAGCCTCTTGAGAAAAATAAACAAACAATCCCTGTGAGTAGGGAACATTTTTTTTTTGGTGCCTTGCTACATGAAGCTAAGTAACATTATTACAATACTTTATCAGCATGGTTGGTGAATAGTGTAGCCACTGAGGGGTATTATTCTCCTGTGGTGCTTTTCCTGCTATTGTGAAATTATCATTTAACAGTTTAACAACATGTATCAAATGTCTTTCGTAGTATTTGTGGGCTGAGAACATGTGTGCTGTGTAGTTAAGTTATTGCTATGCTTCATGTACAATCCTGCATCAAACTTCAATTCCAGGCATAAGGTGGCTTTTTTTTTTTTTAAGAATTAACTGTTCATCTCACTATATGGATAAATTAATTTTTCAAAATCAAAGGCTTAATTATTTGAATAAAGACAAAAAAGACCATGTTTGTTTGGTTTTAATACATGTTTAGACTTGTAAGATTTGGTAGCTCATGCCAAGATGTACTTTGCAACCAGATGAGGCTGATGGTGACAGTGCTGATGACATCAGGAGAGTAAGAATTGAGCTCAAATGGCTGACTGGTTGGTCTTGTAATGTTCTTGTAAAGTGTGTTTCTAAACCGTGAACATTTTTAGTTACTCTTCTAGCAATTCCGATTCTGCGTGCAGAGTCAGTTGCATCTCTCTTTGATGTCGTGAGTGGGTATTCTGTCCTACTGTCCTTTTTTGTTTGGTTATTCTTTGTTCAGTTTCCCATTAGTTTGGAGGTGTCAGGGCTGATTCATAGGGTTAAGTGGCCTATTTTAACTGCATTTAGGTGAGCAGATTATCAATGTGTCAGATGTTGCTGCTGTTAGGGCTTCTGAATTGTCTGCTTGCAGAAATGTATCTGTGGTTCTCTCTGAGCAGCAAAATATTTCCTTGAGTTGGACTTGGCTGCACAGGTCTCAGAAACTCTCACGGTGAATTCTGACCACCTAAATTATTTTTGCATATGGAAGCAAACTCCTTAGGCAGGTGTCTTCAGGATTTCTGCTTTGATGCTCCTCTCCATGCCCCACCTACTGCTATGACACTGCTGTCCCATACAAGAGGGTTGACAGGGCTGTTTCCCATCCACAATAATCTCCTCCATCAATGAAAAACAATGTTGAGCCTTTAAAATAAAAGGTTGGGATATATGGCTCAGGAGGTTCATACAGTGAGGGGTTGCTTGTGTTAAAACACAGAGGAGTTAGCTGGTGACCTTTTGTGTTCTCTATGGCAAACAAACTGGTGCTTAGTGGTTTTGGAAATACCTGCAAGTGGCTATATTCATAGCAATGGTGTTCCCACAGCCAGAGTGCTTTCCACTGTGTTACTGATATAAACACACCGAGCCATAAGGAATGCTGTACGCCATTGGTATTGCACAGCAACAACTTCGAGCTCCAGTTGCTGTAAAGTATTAAAATAAGTGAAAAGCCATAATATATATATATACCTCTGCTGCATTTTGCCTCCATGGGGTGCCACTGGGTATTATGCATAGCTACCATGTTTGCTGTAGGCTTCTGTAACTCCCATTTTATCTGTAAAATTCATCTGTCAGTGATCAGGAACACTTAACTTAGACAGTATTAGTTGGTAACCTTTTACTGCCATGCCTTCTACTGCTGCAACTATATCACAGAACAATCACAGAAACCTGTAATTTATAGGAAATATAATAGCCTCATGGAATGATTAGTAAGTGGGAAGTGTCCTCTTAACTACAACAAAATACTTCCTATGGAGTAGCGACAAATCAACAAGACCGAATTCAGTAGACGATTTAGAGCAGTAGTAAAGGTGAGCACAAAGAAGGTGGTCATTCTTACAGCGCCTCTCTGTTTTTGTAGTTGTTGCTTAAATGTAGTGGTCAGGGTTAGCTCAAGAGCTAAGTTGTCTTCGTGTGTGGGAAGGCTCATCTTGACTAATATTTGAAAAAATGAGCTTCAGAGTAGTTATGTATTACACCATATTGCAAAACTCCTCATCAGAAGGGCCAATTTTTTCCCTCAAGTGGCTAGGATGGTAGTGTGGTTTTCCTCTGAATCCTTACCTCTGTTTTCCAAATGCCTCTTGCTTAGCTAAATAGTGTTATCAGTTAAGGCGTGTACTTGGTAGGATTGGTAGCACTTCTTTTAGAAATGGTAAAAATAAGTTGAGTACCTGTTGCAGAAAATGGATTTGGGTGGGCTGGAGGCAGTGCATTTAGTTCCTCTTCTTGACTCTTTTTGAAGCAGTCTTAACTTTTCTGGTCTTAGCGATGCATCTGAAGTCAAGTGAAAGTTGTCAGGGGAAAGTAGATAGAAGTAAGAGTAGTTCCCTTAAAATACTTTGTGCTTTTCCACAAAAAAGGGGCACCATCAGAGGGTTAGGTATGAGCTTTTTTTGGTAAGAACAAAGAAGCAAGATCATAAATAACAGTGTACCACAGACTTCGAGAATCAGATAGAAGCACGAAACACCATCTGTTTTTTGCAACAAGGATATATGTGTGTTTCTTCGGGATCTGAAGTGAAGGGGGTTGAGCCCAGAGTTGTTTTTTATTTTCTTTGACAGAGGCGAATTGGAAATAAAGAATAAGGGTGTTTTTTATTGGGTCATCTCTAAATGAGTACCAGATTCTTTATTCTTTCTGTTGTCCAGAATGATGGAGGTGGAAAAATCTCGTGTTCTTCATAAGCTTTCTGTAACTTGTATAGCATTGATGTTTAAGAAGAGCTGTGGGGTTTTTTTCAGCTGAGCATGCATAGAATAAAAAAAACCTCTGGCTGACATAATGAAACAACTGTCAATTGTCCAGTATTGCCTTATGATGCTTTAAGCTCCTCTTCTGATCAAACTATCTGAGGCAGCAGCAGTTCATAAGTGCTTTCGCATTTCAAAGCCTGGGTCTGGGCTCAATGGGCTCCCTGACATCTCTAGTGCACCTATACCTGCCTTTTACTGTGGGATTACCATGGCCTCTGCTTACCAGGGAGCTAGAGTACTTTACAACATGGATTTGAAGTGACTTCTCAATGGTACATGAGTATTCTCTACCTGCAAGATTTAGTACTAAGCAACACCAAATACTGTACATCACTTCCATTTCAACTCCTGCTCTACTGATGTCCATGTTGAACAGGTGTCTTTGGCACTGCCCCTGTCATTGGCCTGGTTTCTGTAGCTATGAGTTGTCTCTGCACAAGGAATTACTAGAGCCTGCAGTCAAAGGAGCAGTGGCTGAAACTGGGAGGATGTGTAGGATGGGGACCTTGTGTATCTCTCTGCTTCAGTGTTTTGGTGCCTTACCTGATGTAACCAGGAGAGGCCTCTCTCTACTTAAGATTCACAGCCCTTGAGATCTCGCCTGACTGCACAGTGGTGTGAGTAGACTGTGACAATGGAAAAAACACAAACCAAACAAACGGAACCATCCTTGTTTAGGTTTTCCTCTGCAGGAAGGGCTGCTGCTTAAATTTGGAGTATCAGGGCAGGTGTTAGAAATGCTCCGTAGCTACCTCTGTGCAGGTATGCAGGGATATTTACAGCACTGTCCCAGGAAATCCAAGAATAATGGCCAGCTACAAGCTTCTCTGGAATGGAATGCTGCAGCTTTGTCCTCTGAAATGGGTCAATTTCATGCATAAAATTCCCTTTCTCTCTCTCTCTTTTTTTTTTTTTTTCCCCCCTCCTAGAAGTAGTATGAGGGTGACTAGTTAGCCTGTCAATCAGGATGCTTGCTTGAGAAGGGGAAGGTGTCCCAGGCTCCAGCATCACTCCCAGGGCTGCTTTTCTGTGGCTTAAGACACCTGCGCTGGCATTTGGAGCATGGACAGGAACCCAGAAGTATTCCTTCCATGCAAGTGCCCCATGGGGTGGCCTAAGAGGGTGAGAGCAGAACAGCAAATGGCAAAGCTGGGTTTTGCTCCTGGGCAATATTACAGAAAGCCTGTTTTTAACTTCCATCAGCCAGAGGAGGGAATGAAACCTTGGTGCCAGCCCTCCTAGGGGCATTTGTTAAACCATTGAACAGATGTTACCATCTTCTCTTTCATATTCTGCATAACCTGATTCAGGTTACAGACTGCCCCTTTATCAGAGAAAGCAAAGAATGAAGCAGAAGGGAGAGCTCATTTCATTTCTGCAAACTCTAGGCTTGAGACAGTTGCAGAGCAATTTGCTTTCAAATCTTCCTTGAGTATCTCACCAAACACAGCCAACTTCAACCTGTCTCTCTCAGGCACCTGATACCTTTGTGCTGCTACTCTGATCATTTACCCAGAGGGCGTGGGCTCAGAAACAACTCTGTCTTCTGGAGATGTCTTTATGTGTACAAATGTTTCTCTTAGAAAAGCAACCAGGTCTAATTAAAATATATTGATTTTACAAACCATGTGGAAAATAGATTATTTTGGTACATGGGTCAAGAATAGGTCTTTGGCTGTCCTCTCTTTCTTTAATGCGTTCTTATCAGGCCAATAAAACAAAATATTAAAAGTGAGAGACAGACTATTGCTGCTTTTTTCTTTTTTATAGTATTGCTTTGGGTTTTGGTATTGCAAGTGATCCCACTGAAATATAATGAAAAGAATTAAAATTCCAGGCTCTGCACTAAATGGTAGCCTAATTCTTTTAATGTACTTCAGTGATTGGAGATGCAGGAAATGCCAAATCCCAAAGCAATTCTATGTCTACAATATTAAGTGAAACACCTTTAAAGCAAAATCCTTGGTTAGGGACTTTAACATGTGTGTACATGCGGTCTAAAGGCTTTTCTTGTGTACTGAAGGAAAAAAAAGAAATCTGCTGAAAGCAGGCCTTCCTTCAGTATCTAGGATTTGAATCTGCAGTTTTATTTTTTTATTCAAATCTTCTTTGTGGTTCTTCTGCTAGAGTGACTCTGTACCCAGCACAAGCCTCATGGGCTTTGCTGTGACTGCAGGGAAGACACTCAAGAGTTAAATAATAACCTGTTGGTTGAAAGTTCTATGAGAATCCTTCCTTTGTACAAATCCATTTGTGGCTGGGTATTACACGGATATTCCTTCAGAGGGAGGAAGCAGGAAGAGATGAATCTCTTGATTCTTGAAGGAGTGCAGAAAGTGACCTTCTCTTAATACACATGAGGATCTTGGAGGAAAGTGGTATGAAAGTCCCCACCTTTCTCATTTTAGTTTATAAAATGAATTTCAACTTTGGCATGGACTATACCTTCACTGAGAAGAGGAGCGGGAAAGGTACAGTCTGTACTAGCAAGTGCACCAAACCGCTTCAGTGGAAGGACGTGGGGAATGTGTGGTGCTCTCAGATTGATGGGTGGGCCAGTGTCTTACAGCCAAGGTTGGATTGAGGGGTAGCTGTTTAAAGCATTCGTGGCTTTTTAGGTAACATTAAAAATATGGAGTGAACCTACTCATTCCTAGGCTGAAATGCTGAAAGGTGTCGAAAGCAGCTGGGCACCCAGTTTCCAGTGAATTAACCAGCTAACTTCCTCCTAAGCTTTGAAGAACCAAGTCTCTGCAGATGCATTAGAGCCACTCCTGGTTTTGTCCCCTGCCAAATCTCCCCCACTGCCTATTACTAAGCACTCATAGTATTTTTTCATGAAGTTATGGAAAAAATCATTAATTATATTTCATATCAACGTGCCTCAGTGCTCTTAGTGCTTGCTGGGACTAGAGGCTGAACAGCTTGAGTCATGTGGCTGACAGTCTGCTTTTTGGCTCAACTGAAATGAGTAAGAATTGGAAAATGTGCAAGAAAATCCACAGCAGGAATATCTTAGAGCTTTACTTTTCTTCCCCATTTTTATAAGCCCATAATGTATAGATAACATTTAGATTGATATCAATGTTGGAAGGCTTTGCTGAGCTGAATTTTTTGAAGCTTGCACGTCTCAATAATTCAAAGCAATCTGGAACTGCCTTAAGAATGTTCCATGGTGGCCCTTCTGGCCCAGCAAAATAGCTTTTTTGGACATATTTGTGTTCTCTCCCTGTTTCTCTTCTTCTTCACACCCTCCCTCGGAGTCTTTTAAACTAGTACCTTAGTGGGAAGGGGAAGATTGACCCATTCCTGACCCTAAACCTAACAGCAGGACTGAGACCAGGTTTTTTCCCTTCTCTGAATTTTTATTGCTTGTTCTACTGTTAAAATAGCAGCATGTTTTGTCTCAACAATTCAGTGTGAAGTTGCGCTTTCTCAGACTAATGAAGGAAGGAGACAAATGCAACTCCCACTCTTACTGGAAGACTGACTCTTTGACAGTAATTTGCTCATGATATAGAGATCTGGTAGCTCCTTCTGTTTCTGTCATGATTTTAAACTCCTAAGATCCAGCCATACAAAGGAGTGGGCTTGAGAATTGCTTGCCCACAGGGTAATATTTTGCAGAAGATACTAGGAGATGAATTAGTTGGTTAGGTCTTAGTGTTGATGCTACCAACTAGTACAATTCTAGGTGCTGATAATCCTGGACTTCTTCCCTTCTGATATTTAAAACTTTTCTGCATTTCCTGTTTTATCTTGCCACCTATGTCTGTCTCTCGGTTAGTGATTTTCCACACTCTTATAAACAAGGGCTCTCTTTAGGAAACTAAAACCTCTTAGGTCTACCTCCAGTCTTCACTTTGGTGCAAATAGCAACTCTAAATCTCTAAATGGTCATGTAACCATAATGCTGCTTTTTTCTTTTATTATATGTCCTGGTAAGGAAAGAAATAAATGCTGACACTTTATTGACTGTCCTTATTTTTGTTTAATTAGCCTCAAGTTGAGTGGGATAGGACAGGCATCAGTAAGCTTATTAGGGATTCCACAGGCACAAGTAGACACTTAAATTAGCTCCAGTCGCTCTTCCTGGACTTTTTCCAAACTCATGATGGCTACGTACTCAAGTGAAAAAGACACAGAATGTAACCTGAGACAGTAGAGATCCGTTTAATGACCAGTTTCTTTCTGCTTCCCCTGGTGTGTCTAATACCGTAGGAAATGAGTGTGCCAAGAAGTGTTTTCAGTGTACACCTCTTGCACAGATCTAGGAAACATTTGAGTCATCATGAGCAACAAAATGATTATTTTTTGTTTCCCTCAACAGATGTCACCTGGTTGGTCTCCCTGATAAATGTAGACCTAGAGGAAATTTCCTAAACTTGGGAGGGAAGTGAAAACATCTATATGGATATGTTTGGCAGAAAATATAACGTGAAGGTGTACATACTGATACTGGGTGCATGAGTACTGAAAGTTTTGAGTTGCTAGTGCCTTTGGTCGTTCAGAAGTCAGACAATCAGGCTGAAGGGAGGAGAGGAGCCTCGATGGCTGCAAGGACAATATGTTATCTGTCATAAAATCTCCAGTCCAGGATTGGGAAAACAGAAAGAACAAGAGCTCTCCACCTTTCTGTCCATCACTTGGCATTTTAAGATGGTACTGTAATAAGCTCTTTATTTTGTGATTTATTTATTTTTTTTTAATTATTTTTAAGTGGTGCAGTGAGGAACAAATTGATAGGTCACATGATTTCCTACTGACATTTCAAAGAAATAAGCACATGTGCTTACTTTCCAGCAAATCAAAATATGGTATAGAAGACTAAGTAAGGATTTCCAGCCCCAACTATAAAGGCCATGGCATACGCTTCTGAAAAAGCTAAGAAGCTGAACATATATCTAATATAAATTTTGAGTGGTATGTATTTAGATCTGGGGACTGTTCAGTTCACTGTGTGTGAAAGTTGTCCCCCAAGTTGGGCGTAGGCTTTGATAATTTCAAGTGTTACATCTTTAATGCCCTTAATACAATATTAAGTGTTTTTTGAAGAGGTCCAGGTGTGTTTGGGTAGCTTTCTACTCTACACAGCGAATTTGTTACACTAACAGAAATGTTTTTTCACCTGGAATTCTGTTGCAATAATCAGCGTTCTTTGCTTAAGAATAAATTGGTCCTCATATTTTTTACAATTTTTTCTTTACAAATTGTGGATAGTTTGGGGAAAATATTTGGATTAAATAAATGTCTTTAAGTAGGTGCGGAAAAGTATTTTCTTTGTAGAGGGATGGTTTGTTATCTTGCTGGTAATCTTCAAGCAAATGAAACTGCATTCTGGGAACTGGATTTGCCTGTGGACTCCTGCAGTTCATAATCTGCTGGTTCAGATTTATTTTGGGCAAGATAGATATTAAAAAGGCATAAACTCTAGGTAAGATGAGCTGAATACCTAGAAAAGAGAAATGTTTTAAAAGAATTTGATATGTATTTCCTTTTGGTATAACTTTGCCTAAGGCAGGGATGCTCAAATGTCTGCACCTTCTTCCAGCTTCTTCCTGCTAATGTGCCACGTGAACACACATCTTCAAAGAGCTCAAGTTTTGGAGTTCTCTATTAAGTAAAAAACAAAGCAGCTTTCCTCTTCTGAAGTATATCAAGGATTGCAATCTTTTGCAAAAGAGTAGTTCTGAGCTGAAATGTTTCTCTGCACCAAAGTAAAGTGAGAACTGCAGGCCCACACTAAGGACTAGACAGAATTTTCTGCCTGGCCACCTCCAACGCAGTGAATGGCAAGTCATGAAAAAGGTATTGTCAGGAGCTCTGTTGTGGTAAGGAAGTGGCTTTCCCAAATACATGTACAGAAGCTAAAGATCTGCCAACGCTACTCACTTAAATGTTTCAATGTCTGGCTGTCTTGGCTGCACAAACCCTGAATTTCTTTGGAATGCAGATCTGCTTAAGGATCTCAGGGACCTCAGTGTTTCATGTTGAGAGGTTTTGATGCTCAAAGCTCGACGGTATGTTTGCATTCTTCAGGTGCGGGACCTGGCACCCACTTGGGGCACATCCTTGTAAAGGTATAGTAGCCAGCATCGCTCAGTTCCTACTGAACGGATGTAGCGCTCGGACTGAACAGTGCTTCCTCACCTGAGAACTCGGTCTGTTGGTTAGTGGTGCCTTCTGGAAGAGGAATTGCATATCTTCATGTGTCTTCCAGACACAGAAAACACCTCAATGTAGCTATGCATGCTTTTGGGAATGTTTACAACATATTTGTCTAGTTCATCCTCTAGGATCTAAATCTGCTCTAAGACATTCTGCTGCGTTTCTTCAAACTGTATGAGTGCTGTGCTAAAAAAGCTAAATTTTTCTCTGGCTTACAACCCTGTAGAGAGTTGCAAAGTTGGTGGGAATAGCATGAATTGTCAGATTGGACTGGCTCGCATGTGGAAGATGCGTGTACCAAATTATATAGTAACATCAAAATGGAGACTACTTGTATTAGTCTCTGTACAAATTTGAGACGCGCTGTGCATGACAAATAACACCCTATTTTCACATGATGTAATTCTCTACACTCCAACTGAAGTACCTGAATTGTCACAGAATTCAGTATGTTAGTTTCTAAAAGGCAAATGATTATAATTGTCTGCATATCCAAGATTTAGCTGTGTGCAGGCTTCTCCTAAAGCAAACAACAGGTTTGGCACCAGCATGTGGATTCTTACCTTTAGTAAAAGAACAAGGTTACTATGATGAATGATTTTAAAAAGAAACCCCAAACTTGCTGTTAAAGCTGTTTGGAATAAAAACAAACAGGAAAACAGTAGCTAGGGTATGTATGTGAAACCCTTGAACTGTAGTAGACAAGAGCTGGTAGTAGGTGTTTTAGGAGCCCTATTGATCTTGAGTTTTGTGTGGTTTTCCACACATAATCATGAGGGGAACTTTCCTCTAGTGCTTCAGTGGCTAGATTTTCTCCTGCTTTTTAAATTGTGCTGTACAGAGATTCTCTGTAATGCTCCTGCAGGGCATTTGCTGCTGTTTGAGTGTTTGTGCACCTATCATCTCATGCCGAATCGTGGTAACAGCCATTGGTATCCTCCCCATTTGAGGGAGAGGGCTTGGCAGCAGTGTGTTTGTTACAGCTGGATTCTTCCTCCTCACACATTCCCATGCCACAACTGAATTTTGTCTACTCATGTTGCCTCCAATTGTCTTGTCACTATTGTTCTTCTCTTTGAATCCCGGCAAAGATTGGGTTGGTTTCTGTCTGGTGTTATGTTAAAAGTCTAGGACCTCAGTGTGCCCTTTTCAGTGAAGACAGGAGGTAATTGAGGGATTTAAGTCATTGCAGTTTAGGGAATAAATCTGTCGTTGCCAAGTGCTTTATATTTTTCTTTGAATCAAATTACAAAACATGGCTATAGAAAAGCCACGTTCCCTGCTACCTTTTTTCCCTAGATATAGATAGGAAGCTGTCTGTAGCACGAATGCTGTGCTTCTCTTCTAGCAAGATAACTTAAATTCTAAAACCTTTTAGCTTATTTCTTCTGTGTTCATAATATTTTTTAGTTACAGTATTTGCAGACTAAAATTTTACATTTTTTTGAATTATGATTCAGTTTGGTAACTGGAAGGCCATGAGACATGAATGTCCATGTTACATCAGGGTAATAAATTTGTAAATAGCTGAGTTGCACATTCTTTGGACTCTTAAGGATGTGGTATGCAGTAGCCAGCAAGTTCTTTGTTTTTGGTTGGCTTTGAAATAAGGATCTAAAACTTAGAAACAATTAAACAAAAAAGACTGACTTGGAAGTAGTTGCAACAGCCCAGACTGTGTATCATAATCTAGAGATTTCATTCCTGAACGATAATAGTTTGAAGCTTATAGTTTCATCTATGAAGGTGGGATTTTATTTTTTTTCACCATAGACATCTGTTAATATTTTTCTGCATTGATTGTCCTTTGGTCCAGTCACAAAGTTTCATGAAGTCATTTTATAGCTTGTTAGGGTGTCAACTCATCCCTACACTGAATAATTTCTGAACATCCTCAAGCTTTCTCTTCCCTAGGTTTAACAGCACACTTCCAGCCAGCACTGTGTTTATTGTCCTTTTGTTTAAAAGATAGAAAACAGAGGATAGAAGTAAATGATCAATTTTTGCAACATTTGTCCTAGAAAGGACCTTTCATCATACTCCACTGCGTTTGTTCCTTAGAAGCCTTTAGTGATGAGCTTTCAAAAATCCAACTAGACTGTGTCAACCAGATGATCTTTATGCATATGCTTGACACTGTTTCAGAGAACTCTGACATTTGTAAGGCGGGATTCCCCTCACAGAGGCTGCGTTGGCTCTTTTCGAATAGGTCATGTTTGTGCACTTGTTCACAAATTCTTAGTCTCTACTGATTTGATTCATACATAGCTAGAGATCTTTGCCTGCTTCTCTGTGATGTGGCACTTGGCTCTAAGTGCTTGCTTTTTGTCACTTTTATTGCTATGTCCACTCAACCCTGGTTGTAAAACAGTCCAATTTCTAAAAGCACTTGTCTTATATTCTTTACTTTTGCTTGTATAGGTTTTCAAAACCTGAGGAAGTACTCGTTAGCCTGAAACTTCTAGCACTCATTAGCCTTGAGGAGATCTCTCTTTAGATTTTATTTTTTCTTTTCTATTTTTGGTGAGAGTGATTTATTAATAGTAGCCTTTGACTGGTTATGGAGCAAGAGGCATCCATCATCATCCATCTTCAGGCTTTTTTTGAAGCAGTTTACTAGAGGCAGCTTTTTCAGATAGCGTTCTTAGTGGTCTGGAAAGTAGCAATTGACATAGTGCTATTAATAATGAAATATTTCCTTTTAAATAGTGGGAATATTGGTGTGGCAATATCGGTTAATACAGATTATCCAGGTATATTCACAGTGTAACAAGCTTACATTTTTTGCCATGTAGTCAATTATTTCAGAAGCTTCCTGGGTATATGTTTTCATATTAAATGCGAGGCTGTTGAGTGTTTTTACACTGTATTTAGTAGAGTTAATTTGTATGGTAACCTCAGACTTAGAAATGAATACTTAAGTGTTTACCTGTCTTTACTCTCCAGCAGGCATCAGAAAAATCTGCTTTGTAATTGGCCTTTTTGCCAAGGGGATATCTACTGCTCCAGTTACCTGCAATAACCTGCCTTTGGGGTGTCCTTGCAAGTGAGGTGAAGTTACAGAAACCTGGGGAATATTTGAAAAGACTGCTCTTTCACTTTGGGATCTAGGGGATTGTCAGTAGTACAAGCAGCAGCTGGAGAAGACCCTGGCCTTGGTTGAAGCCTCTTGCAGTTCTCTGGCTTGTGTTCCTGCAAAACTGGCTTATTTGGTTATCTGAGGGCTTTTTCAGTATAGGGAGAATCAGCTGAATTTGGACACATGAAGCTGGTGAGCAAAAGCTTTAATTGTAGCAATCGATATATCAGAGGGAGGCTAATATGGCTTAAAAGAGAATAGCCAATGGGAAAGATAAAAACCATGTATTTTATTAGTGTAGGGAAAAAATAGTCTACAGAACAGTACAGTTGGAATAATGACATAAACTAGTAATTTTCAGGTGGCAGATGATGTTTTTTCATTGATAGAATCATAGAATAGTTTGAGCTGGAAGGGACCTTCAAAACTCTAGTCCAACCCCCTTGCAATAAGCAGGGACATCTTCAACTAGATCAGGTTAGTCAGAGCCCCGTCCAGCCTGGCCTTGAATGTTTCCAAGGATGGGGCATCTACCACCACTCTGGGCAACCTGTGCCAGTGTTTTACCATCCTCATTGTAAAAATTTTTTTTCTCATGTGTAGACTGAATCTCCCCTCTTTTAGTTTAAAACCATCACCCCTTGTCCTGTTGTAACACACACTGCTAATAAAGTCTGTCCCACAATGTTTCTCTACAGAATACAACAGGAAAGATATGTTCTTTTTCTAGCAGTGAAGATGGGCAATGGTGTAAAAAAAAGTGCTGGAAACAAGTGACGAATGTTACGAAGTAGTATCATGAAGTCCAATCCGTGTATTCCCAGGACTCTAAGAACAGTCAGTAATGAAGTGATGGAGCTTATGGCATCCTTCATTAAAAGCTACTTTTATCCGGCCTCCATGGAGAATAGTAAATACTGCATTTTTTAGAAATGCTTTAAGGGAGAGGCAGAGAATTGCAGATTATGAGTCTTTAAGTAGGACTTGGTCACAGAATAAATAAAGTTGGTCACAGAATAAATATTAAACCACCTGAAATATCATAACAACATGGTTTTGGCAAAGCACAAATTGGATTTTCTTAATGTCTTGCCATTCTTCTAACTTATTGCTGAGAGGGAAAGAAGTGGTCTGACACAATGTATTTAAACTTTCCCAATGTCTTTGACAATAATTCTCCCTGGGGTTAGTAAAGTAAGCAACTGTCTTGATATGCATTAAACCAGCTTAAAAAGAACAAGGAGTAATAATCTTTAATCTGGGCAAAAGATCAACAGCATGGCGGCTCAGTCCTTACTCCTCCTTTGGTTATGTCTGTTAATGCCTGAGAAGGTTAAAATATCTCTGAAGAATTTAACTAGACTATAGGGACTGGTATTACAGAGACTGGTGAAATTCAGTGCTGAAAACTGCCAAGTTGCAGGTAGCAGCTGGAATAGTTATGAAGTCCTGAAAGAACAAGAAAAGGAGGAGAAAAGGAGAATTGCCACACATAACAATTAGCCTTCGCCTAAGGAGCAAGTTGTCACTGGATCTATTAGAGAATGCAATCAACTGTATTGTGTGAGATACAGATATTATTTATAGATTGAAGTTCCTTAATATGTCTTCCAGGCACTGACTGAAATCAATGAATGATGTGATGTTGCCACACAAATGACAGGAGGTAAAAGACATAATTTAGGAGAGTTTTGGTGCTTTTAAGATGATGATTTTCCATATAAGAGAGTAACAAGATGAGCCATACGTTACATGCCCTTACAAGAAGTAAGTTCTAGGTTGTTGATTAAACATACTTATGATGATAATAGTAAGTAAAAACTTCCGTTGCTAAAGTGAGTTAGTTTTACTACCCTGTGCTGAAGTTCACCTTAAAGTTTCTAGAGCATAGTTTGGTCTAAAGAGTGTGTGCAGAACAGCATTAAGTCTTTTGTATGAAGAGAATGTTAACTGTCTGTAGTAGCAAACTTCAGTAGTTATTGTAGTAGGTGTATATGAAAAGATTAGATCAAGTCTGGAATTAACTAAACAGTAGTTATGTGCACACTGGCCCAGAAAATGAGAAACCCAGTAACTGTAAGGACGAGAGTGATTGTGAAAATGAAAAACTTGATTGGATCTATTTGATACTGTATTTTGTATTCGTAGCATGTTAGGTTGATGACTTATTGCTGTTTCTGATGAAGGTGTCGTCACCATTATGTGGCCTTTCATTATTTCCAGAGTTAATTGAACCAGAGAAGGACAGGTCTGTCTTGTGTTGTGACAAAGTATTACACATCACTTGTATCTAGTGAAACCTTTCAGCTGGAGAAGTTTCCCATTTTCTAATGAATGCAAGTTTATAATTTATTATTAGCAGCTGTTTCTATGCAACCATTAGACCTATCATGAAATTTCCATTGATAGCTCCAATCTCACCCAAATCAGTGTTAATAAAGCAGGCTGCCAGCTTTCAAGTGCCTTTTTTTTCCTCTCCGAGTTGCCATTGTGCTGTGGAAGTGGTTAGGAAAGCTACTTCTGAGAAATGCATTCTTGAGTGTGTATCAGCATTATTGCCTGAGTAACCAAGTTGGGAATGAATGCGTTTGCTTTGATTTGACAGCTGGATTATGTGGTTTTCTCTCTGACAATTTGTTTTTGTAATCTCTTCCAATTTCATCTGCTGTTTCCTGAAGTATGTGTTTCATTGCTACCAGCATTCATTGTCCTTTTCAACTTATGTGCTCATTTTTAACATGCTTTCCCAGTGGTTAACTTTGCTTTTGCCTCTTCTGAAGCCCCCAGTAGAGGAAATAATGTATGCTGCAAATCCAACGGCTTTCTTTTTAGTCATTTTTTCACACTGACTGTATTTTGGCAACAGTATAAGGGTGTGGATGGCGATGGCTTGTTTTCACATCCCCATGCTTGGGGACAGAAGCACGTGCCCATGAACATGCCTCTTTGCTTGCCATACTTTGTAATGAGTGGCATCCATAGTTCAAGAATTGTCATCCAAATATATTGTTCTGATTAAACAACCATTATTTTTGCATTTATGACCCAAATAATTGTAGGAGAAGCCCTTTCAAGGGCTGTTTTAGGTTTAGAAGTGACATTACATTTATTATTTTTACAATGGAAAAAAATTCAAGACATGTGGACCATACTGGAATTGTGTTCCATTTAGCACTGTAATAGTTGAAGTGGATACTGATTCTTGTACAGTGTGGCATTGTAATCTCACAGGCATTAAGAGTATCTCATATTTGGATTATTTTGTCTTGATTTTTTTCAATGCATATGCAAAGTTCTGTATGGATCCATTTGCGGATTAACAACCTATCCCTGCTCACCATATACCTGCAGAAAAGCAAGAGAAGCACAGTGCATTTTATTTTACACTCCAGTTTGCAGGTTAACCAGAGAGAAGAGCAATATGTAAAGGCCCTAATTTTGTGGCACTGAGGGAGGAAAATAGAATGCTGGGAGTTTACTCTCCAATATATTCCTGCACAGGCTGTTAGCAATAGCATTTCCTCCTGCTATTGGAGATGTGTAACTGTTGTAATGGATGGGTTTTCTAGGAGAAAACATTCCATAGTAGCATGATGGTTTCTGTAGACTCACAGTGAGCTACTGTATGTGTACCACATTATAGCATTAGATCTTAGGCCCTGTAAGTACTCTCCCAGAATTAATTAAATGCTTAAGAGTTAATTAAGTGCTTAAATTAAGCATATGGCTGAGAAGTAGCTATTGGGGAGCTAGCACTAGACCTGCTCTGGTCCCAGCCTCTTATCCTAGTCAGCAAAGTTGCCAAAGCACAGCAAAATCAGCCCTGCTGTTCCTCAGGGGTGCACTCAGGTTTTGTACGTGAACCAAGAAACTGAGAGGAAGTGTGGAGCTTGGCATGTCTGCTATAGCCAGATGCTAAAGCATGTCTTTCTCCTTCTGTACCTCCTTTTCAGTAAAGGCCTTTCGTGTACACTCGTATTTCCTTAAATTCAGTCCATGTACTTGGTGTTGACTAGAAAAAAGTATTTGGTGGAAATGGGGTGGTATTTTAGAAGCAATGCCTTTAAAGCCAGCATGTAGTTTTTCCCCTTTACATGTTCTTTCAGATTACCTGTGTGCAGTGGCACAGGCTGTCTCCATGAATATACAAAGAAGCAGGACTGAAATATCTCATTGTTTTTCTGGGAACATCTTGCCACTAATGTGCATCTTAATTTCGTTTTCCCTGCACACTGATTGTTTTCATTTTAGCTTCTATATTGAATTGTGAATCATTTTGGGCTACACAATAATATCGCATTACAGTGTGGGAAGAGTTTTTAAACCACCTGCGATTCTTTCCCCTTGCAATGGCTCATGAAAAAATATCCTATTATTATGTTAGCCATTTAAGAAAAATACCAGCTTCTATCAAGCTGCTTTTTTCCACTTAGTCACTATAATCAAACTGTGTGAACTGTAATATCACTTCTCAGGCTATTTGTACTTAATTGGTAACACACTTTTACAAACAGCTCAGGAGTAAAGGAAACGTTTTTAAACAGTGTAATATGTAACACAGCAACATGTGATTAAAATTCAGTACATTATCTCTCTTGGTATTTTATTACTGCAGGTGCACAACAGCCTCTGATCAGAGACATCCTGTGGGCAACACTGAAATTAATTGAAGCTATTCTATTTATACACCTGCACTCACAAAAGATCCTGCACATAAATAGAGGATGCTAGATAGAACAATTGAGGAAAAGGTTCTGAGTGAGCCGACATAGTTGTAAGTTAATTGCTTGCTTAGAGGAAATGTTGCAGAAGGGTACAGGCATTTCATAAAACAACTTGATTGTTACTCCAAGGCTGCAGGTGTTGAAGGTATTTAAAAGATGTTTACAGATAAACTTCCACAGCAGCAGAGGTTGTTTCAGCTCTCGCTAAACTCAAGGGGATGTTTTGATTGTAGTGATCAGTCAATTCTTCTCAATGTAGAGAGAGCGGAAGTGTTGATGTGGCATTAATGTTGATTATTTTGCAACAATATTGCTAACTGCAATGTGGAAGCTGTCCTGTCAGTTCTGTTGTGGAGATGCACCAGAGCTGTAGCAATACCCTGCGTGTAGAAGAGACCTGTCCTTTTTCTGGCAAGCGTGGCTGGAAGTCATGTTGATGCTGAGGCACTGAAGTTGCTGAAGGTTGCTTGCCCGGCAGAAACTTTCCTGGGGTGTGTCAGAGGGAAACATGTGGTGAATCACACTTTGCTGTTTGTTAGGAACAAGCAGTGCCAGTCCTGTGCTGCAGTGCTAATCCTCCAGTTGTTCACGGAGGTGGCACTGGCTGTGTTCACCTGGTTTGAAGACTGTGCCCTTTTCAGGCCCGTGATGTGTGGGTTTGGGTACGGGCTGTGTTGTGCCCTTAGTACCTACCCTTGTGTGTTCCAAGGAGAGTGTGTTTTATTGTATTTCCAGGAAGTACTCCAAGAACTGTAGACTTTTTTTTCCTATAAAAGTTAAGGATGTGGTGAAAGGAGGAAGATAATGGGATTTGAGGTAATTTGCTGCTTTTTTGCCAGATATGTAACTGTTGTAATGGATGGGTTTTCTAGAAGAAAACATTCCATAGTAGCATGATGGTTTCTGTAGACACACAGTGAGCTACTGTATGTGTGCCACATTATAGCATTAGATCTTAGGCCCTGTAAGTACTCCCCCAGACTTAATTAAGTGCTTAAGAGTTAATTAAGTGCTTAAATTAAGCATGTGGCTGAGAAGTAGCAGTATTGCATGCTAAGTCACTGTTTTTAGAGAGAAGAGGGTCTTGTCTCACTGAAATGAGACAGATGACGCTGTTTAGCTGCCACTTCTTGTATTAATAGTCATTAAAATCTGCAGCTTTGGTTCTTGGAACAGTGATCATTCATCTTGATGGCTTAAATTCTGTTGTTTGAGAGAACAGTGATGATGCTATCCACAGTTGGGCAAATGCCTGTGAGATGAGCAGGTCTGTTGAAAAGACTGTCTGCAAGAGCCACCACAAGGCATTTGTTACTAGGTTCTGTGCAAAGGAGGACCACAATAAAGGTTAAAGAGATTTTAACAAAAGTTGAAGAGAGTTGTCTAACTTTGCCATCAAAGCCATATGTTGTCAGTGTAGAAGGATGAAGGCAAGATGGCGGGATTATTATTTACAAATTGGTTATATAATGTTTGTTTTTGATTCAACCCTTTTTCATTCTTGAAAATTAATTAAATACTTCTGCAAAACAAAATAGATCTTATATCAAATTTATTTTTACGAATCTGCCGTGTGAAAGTAGTTCAAATGTCTTGGATTTAAAACTGCCTTTTTTGTTTAGCTGCAAGAAGCACAGCAACAGAGAGCTCAACATGTTGTAGTACTCCAGTGAGACCTGGCTGTTGGCCTGTGCTTAGATGTGTTTTATACTGTAGCTTCAAGTACTTTGGTGCTCTCCAAAACAAAAGTGGATCTACTTGTGGTAAATTTAAGCTAGCTAAGCTCTCGATTACTAGTACTTAGTGTGTATGTGATTGAAGGTTCTGGTCAACTATTATTTTTAAGCAATGCTTTGAATAACTTCTTGGTTTTGTTTCAAAATTTTGCTGACCTTCTGCCTGAAAACGATATTCTGTGTCCCACAACTTTAGTATTTTGCTGTTTTATCATAGAACATAGACATACTTGACTCATTTTCCAGAGAAACTGGCAGATTGAACTCACTTGCATTACAGAAACATATTTCAGATACCTGAATTTTTTAAAAGAAAAAAACCAAACCAAAATCCAAGCTTTTTATCTGTGTTTTTTATTGGTTTTACTTTTTTATTTGAGCCACACCTTGAGATAATGATATTGAAGCCTTTTAAAAAGTGTTAAATAGATTTTGCACTCTTAATGAGATCTTCAGGCCAAACTTTTTTGATTGCTGTGTTAATATAGTGCCAGAAATCGAGTTAATTGCAGGTACTAACTCAACAACAGCCCATGCATCTGTTTTTCATTCCTGGGCACAAAGTTACTCTTTTTGGACAGACAGTGCATCTCAAACTGGAAGGCTTGTTTGAAGCTCTGCACTCTATTTTGTAAATATAGAGAGTGGTTAAACAATTTGCCCTGTCATTGCACTACAGAAAGAAGCCAAGAAGGTTAATGCAATATTTGCGTTAAAGTCGGAATGTACAAGGATATTGGTTCTTATGGATGAATCTTGATGTGCACATAAATCTGTAGTACTGTAGTGTACGACGTAATAAAACAGTGAGTGATTTCATTTGGAGTACTTCCAGCCAAAGAGAACTGTATAACTAGATTACCTGTGTCGCTCAGGGCTGCTGCCTCCTCCTAGTGAAACAAAACTATTTTGTTCCTGTCTTTGCCATGTTGACTAGCAGCGGCTGCAGAAGTATCCTTTCTGTGGTCGTCCCCACTTGTGGAGTGGTGCACCAGGGAAAGAGTTTATGTTCATTGTGAATCTGAGTTGAGAGGGCAAATTAAAACTTCACTTTGTGTGCTATGGGAGCTCTAGGATTTAAAAGCAATTTAATGCTTAATGAGGCAGAAACTTTGTGGGACTTCTGAAAAAAGGCTTTGAAAATCCCAAAGGCAATGAACTGACATATATCAAGTGGAGTTTTTTCAGGTGTGTGCTTTTGAGAACTTCCTCTTCACCTGTCTTCTGGTGAAATGGCTCATGGACCTACAAGCTTAGAGTTTTAAACTGTCTTATCTCCAGTTGTATAACCCTTGCTTGTCTATGTATGTTATGAGGCGGAGGAGTTACTTTTAAAAGGAAACACAGGACTGTATATCAGTACAGGATGGCCCTAGACCTTATGAGAGAGAGCTGGTGTCCTGTGATGGTAACCCATGACCAAGCCATCTGAAGTACAGGTTTTTATGCAAAGGTAGGACATGCTGCACCTTGTCTGTGCAGGTATAACACTGCTTTGTTTAAAGGCTCTTGTCTTCTGGTTCAGAGGGGTGTACGAACAGGGAGATTGTTTCACACTGGAAGCTTAGTTTCTGTGTTGCTGACGTTCTAGTTCAGAGATAGAACAGATGGATTGAGTTTGCAGGTTTATAGCCATGACTTGCTATGAGTCTGGTCAGAGGGATAAAGCATTTTTGGTCACACAGCCCCAAACCATTTTTATTGCACTAGAGTAAGACCTAAACCTTAGAAGATTTATATTTGTCTTTAGCCTGAAAAATATTCCTGTGCTGTACTTGACTTTTTCCCTTGCACCTGCATTTCACTATGGAAAATATTTATTTTACTGAAAAAATGTTGTCATGGCTAATGCACAGAAAAGCAGAGGAGTTTCTTGTAAAATCTGCCTTGAGACTGTGAGTTCAAGCCAAAGTCTTGATTTGTTATGATGTGATACCATTGCAATAGGAAAATAGTGTTAGGTGCAAACTCCTAAGAAGAGTTGTGGAAAATGGGAGGTAGGAGGTGAATAAGAACTGATTTAAACTTTGATGAGTGACATAAAGCTTCCCAATCTAAGACATATAAAATCTTCTCTCTCTATCTTCAGTGGATTCTGTTCAGTTAGCTTTTGGTTTTTTGTGATTACATAAATATTAAGTAAAACAATAAATTACACTGTTTCCCAATTTCAGAATGTGATGGGTTTTTAAAGGCTTGTGTATTTATATTTTAATATTTGTGCACTACAAGGTTAGTCTTTTTCTTCTTTCTCAAATGACTCCTGTGTTAGGTGTCTCTAGAAGGACCTGATTCTTCACAAGGGATCTTCTCGGTAGTTTGTGGTATTTTTGCTTTTTCTGAAGGTATATTGAGCTGAGCCACTGAAATTGCTTTTTTTTCTCCCCTAAAAAGCTCTCCCTGAGGACTATCAATACATGTATTTATTTTAATTGTGTCGCCAGATGTACTAAGAATTTTGTTTTAAAAGAAAACACTTGTATTAGATTTCTGCCAAGTTTGTTTCTCATCTCCTGCAGTGTGGTAGCTCTGGGGTTTTTGTGATTCAGTGTCTTCAAACAAAGCTTGTAGGCAGGACTCTTTCCTTGTACTGCAAGTGACTTATTCTCAGATGGATTTGTATTAGACCTGGCGAGAGGGGTCAAGGGCAACAGAAAGAGCTTCTTCAAATACATGGCAGATAAAACTAACACTAGAGGCAATATAGGCCCACTGATGAATGGGGGGGTGCCCTCGTGACAGAAGATACAGAGAAGGCAGAGTTACTGAATGCCTTCTTTGTCTCTGTCTACTCTGCCGGAGGCTGTCCTGAGGAGCCCCGTACCCCTGAGGCCCCAGAGGAAGGCAGGACAATGGAGGAGTTTGCCTTGGTTGATGAGGTTTGGGTTAGGGAGCAATTAAGCAATCTGGACATCCATAAATCCATGGGTCTAGATGGGATGCACCCGCGGGTGCTGAGGGAGCTGGCTGAAGTCATTGCTAGGCCACTCTCCATCATCTTTGCTGAGTCATGGGAAATGGGAGAGGTGCCTGAGGACTGGAAGAAGGCAAATGTCACTCCAGTCTTCAAAAAGGGCAAGAAGGAGGACCCGGGCAACTATAGACCAGTCAGCCTCACCTCCATCCCTGGGAAAGTGATGGAACAACTTATCCTTGGTGCCATCTCAAGGCATATCAAGGATAAGAGGGTCATCAGGGGCAGTCAACATGGCTTCACCAAGGGGAAGTCATGCTTGATCAACCTCACAGCCTTTTATGAGGACATAACCAGGTGTATAGGTAATGGCAACGTGAGGTGGACTATGAACTGGCTGAAGGAAAGAAGCCAGAGAGTTGTGGTCAGTGGGGCAGAGTCTAGTTGGAGGCCTGTATCTAGTGGAGCGCTTCAAGGGTTGGTACTGGGACCAGCACTAGTCAATATATTCATCAATGACTTGGATGAGGGAATAGAGTGTACTATCAGCAAGTTTGCTGATGACACCAAACTGGGAGGAGTGCCTGACACACCAGAAGGCTGTGTTGTCATCCAGCGAGACCTGGACAGGCTGGAGAGTTGGGCAGGGAGAAATTTAACGAAATATAACAAGGGCAAGTGTAGAGTCTTGCATCTGAGCAAGAACAACTCCAGGTACCAGTATAAGTTGGGGAGTGACCTATTAGAGAGCAGTGTAAGGAAAAGGGAGCTGGGGCTCCTAGTGGACAGCAGGATGACCATGAGCCAGCACTGTGCCCTTGTGGCCAAGAAGGCCAATGGCATCCTGGGGTGTATTAGAAGCGGGGTGGTTAGTAGCTCGAGAGAGGTTCTCCTTCCCCTCTACTCTGCCCTAGTGAGACCACATCTGGAATATTGTGTCCAGTTCTGAGCCCCTCAGTTCAAGAAGGACAGGGAACTGCTGGAGAGAGTCCAGCGCAGGGCAACAAAGATGATTAAGGGAGTAGAGCATCTCCCTTATGAGGAAAGGCTGAGGGAGCTGGGTCTCTTTAGCTTGGAGAAGAGGAGACTGAGGGGTGACCTCATTAATGTTTATAAATATATAAAGGGTGGGTGTCAGGAGGATGGAGCCAGGCTCTTCTCGGTGACAACCAACAGTAAGACAAGGGGTAATGGGTTCAAGCTGGAACACAAGAGGTTCCACTTAAATTTGAGAAGAAACTTCTTTTCAGTGAGGGTGACAGAACACTGGAACAGGCTGCCCAGGGAGGTTGTGGAGTCTCGTTCTCTGGAGACATTGAAAACCTGCCTGGACACATTCGTGTGTAACCTCACCTAGGTGTTCCTGCCCTGGCAAGGGGATTGGACTAGATGATCTTTTGAGGTCCCTTCCAATCCCTAACATTCTGTGATTCTGAAAATATTTGCTTGTTGATTTGGGGTGGTTGTGTCTTCTGTCCAGAAATAACATCATTAGAGAATACAACTGTGGAAAAATTGCTCTTACACATGAAATCAGTATTTGCTAGCAGTGACACGTGGAGCTGAGGGTAAAACTTGGAGTTACTGTGAGCTGAAGTCTTTAGCAATAGTATGGGCTTTTGTGTGTTGTTGTTGTGTGTGTTTGGTGCTTTTGTTGTTTTGGTTTTGGTTTTTTTGTAATTGACCATGATGAATCAAGTGTGTGTAATCTGCAGTCATGTGCTGTTATGGAAAATGATCTCAGAAATCGCTAGTGGCTCATGTAAAGATTGCTGCCCTCTGAATTACAAGCCAGTACACCTAGAAGCAGTTGAATTGTTTAACAGGAAGCTTGAGTGCAGTTGTGTGTGAAATATGTATTGCGTATTGTATGAGTAGCATGAAAGGAATCGAAAAGATGGGATCTGGACAGGTAAGACTTTTTGTAAAAGGAAGACAATTTCCATGTTCAATAGCGAACTAAGACTGCAGGAGGCAGTTGTCCCTTAGGAAGTTGTTTCTTTCTCACTGGAGGCAACCACTGAAGATGTGAAAGGATTGTGGACAAAATATGAGACTCCAGCAGCTTTTTTTTTTCCCCTTCCTTCTCTTTTTTTTTCAAAGTTAAGGGTTTTCCAGCTTTAAAGATGAGAAGTTCTGGAAGAGTCTGTGAAAGGTTCAGATGTATGATGTGGCGATTAAAGCGCATGAGATTGTGTAGGGGTTTATAAGACCAAGAAGAAAAAATTTCTTCGGTTAGGAAGTATTGATAATGTATCCATGAGGTGTTAGTGCTTTGACTTAATTTTCTGCTGTTATAAATGTGTGTGACTTCTCACATGAGATTTATTCAGAGACTAGATTGGCTCATCAGGTTCGAGGAGTTGACGTTTGAAAATACAGGATCAAATTTGACTCCTAAGGAAATAATAATTCAGCAACAGAAGTTGGAAACATGTTTCTGACTCCTGTCACTATAGAACACATGAATTATCTCCCCCTGGATCCCCAATGTATGTTGCAGTACTATAGTTACCTTTTCAAAAAAATTTTTTTTGAGTTATGATTAATGTATTGTTGATCCATAACCCCTGTATAGGTTGTGGTAATGTTTTTAATACCTTTTAAAAAGTCCTGTAGAATTTAAAAGAGGTTGCGCTTTTGCCTGTGTGTGTATCTAGGGGGAAGTTAACTAAAAAAGCGGAAAACTTTCTGCATGATTTCCATTGTTTAAAATGAATTTAGGTGGAAGTCCATATATTGAATATCTTTTTTTTTTTTTTTTTTCTCTTTGCGTGAGGACAGCTTAGGAAAGATACTTGAATAAATAGTCTTGTTGCAAGATTAGACACAGGAGGTGTAGAGTTAGTACGTTAACTTGAAAAGCAGTTAATTTTGCAGCAAGAAATGCAATACCACTGGATAAAAACTCTCAGGTCTGCAGGTTTCTTTGTGTTTTTGTTTTTATATTTATTTCACAATTATGTTAGTGTAACCCGTGAGCTGAGAAACCTTATCTTCAGAAACATAACTGGAGAAAAATTAGAGAATACCTACGTAGTTTTCATCTTTAAATTTCAGAGCTTGTACTGGAAAGAAGCAGGATTTTTTTTTTTTGTTAAGTGCAAAACCAGAAAAAAAAAAAAAAACCAACAGATATGAGCCCCTTACCCATAAATGAAATCTGACCAAGGTTAAAAGGTGCTGTCAGCTATACCTATGCAATATATAACTTCAAATCTTATTTTTGCAGTGTTTGGGCAAAAATGTTCTGGATTTGAGGTGAGGGCTGTGTGTATGTTATCTAATGCCATAATATGGCAATTATGAAATTTAAAAAACAATTACTTGGGGTGGGTGGGACTCTGAAGTGTTGTTTTGAAGAGAACTGTTCCTTATTGGGGAGTAAGATTGTTGACGTTAATCTGTCAAAATCACTGTTTTCAGTGGGAACTGCATGTACTGGTACTAGACAGTCCAAAACAGATGGATCAGTTGGGGCTGCTGGTTGCCAGAATCAACTCCTGCTATCTCTCAAGCTCTGTGGGCCATGGAGGTGGCCAGACAGAGCTACACTGCAAGAGATTGCAGAGAAAAGTTTTGTCAGAAGAAAACAACATAGAGCAGGAAGAAGATCAGCTTAGCAGAATGGCAAAAAAGGATTATGGAAAACCAAGGAAGACTTTCAGAAGCAAGCAATGCTTTCAGGAGTGTTCTTCCACAGGTTAAAAAAAAATACAAGGAGGATACCACAAGGACTGAAAAATAAATTATTTTCTAGCTATTAAAACAAATGAGAGGGGAAAAATTGACCAAACAACCCTAGCATTTTAGGAGCAATGTGGAGATGAGGGAAGCTTTCTTTAGAATAGAGAAAAGAACAAACAAATAAGCAAAAACCCTAGTGGACTGGAAGTTGAGAGTAATGGAATAGCCATTCTTGAGCACTGGGGAGGAAATAGCAGAAGTTAGCATGGGAAGGTATGTAGCAGAGTGGCATGCTAGGGAGAAAAGGAGAATGCCATTTTCACGTAAGGAGAGAATGTAAGGAGAGAAAAGTTTGGGTACTGAGCAGAGGGCTAAAGTTTGCAAAAAATTGTTGCTGTTGATTGATAAAAGCCATATGGTTGCAAGTGACTAATGAGCAAAGTTCCTCCATCCACTGATAAAAGTTCTACTCTGGCAGATGCTGTTTTCCCATCTGAAATCAGAAAATGAAGTCTCATGACATCTATCTGCTAAGTAAAGCAGTCATTATGCTTCTGGTTCCTGTTTATGGCGGGGAGCAGGGGTAAGCAATCACAGAATCATTTTGGTTGGAAGAGACCCTCAAGATTGAACCATAACCTTACCCTGGCACTAACCACGTCCCTAAGAACCTCATCTCTGTGTCTTTTAAACCCCTCCAGGGATGGTGACTCAACCATTTCCCTGGGCAGCCTGTTCCAATGCCTGACAACCTTTTCGGGGGAAAAACTTTTCCTAATACCAAATCTAAACCTCCCCTGGTGCAACTTGAGGCCATTTTCTCTCATCCTATTGCTTGCTACTTGGGAGAAGAGACCAATGGAATTAATGTATCAGTTGAACCTTGTAGATGGGCTTTTCTGGGGACTTAGATCTTAGCCATTGAATTTGCTAAAATCTCTAACATGGCATGTATTTTCAGGCTTTATTGATCATACTCATGCAAACACATGCTTTTGCACAGATTAGTAGAGTCATGCCAAAATCAATTTGCTTGTGATATGAAGGCAGCCGAAATCAACAGTAATCTGGCTAGAATTTGGTTCTTTTTTGTCTGCTTTTCTAATTGGAGAATATTGTTGCCTCTTTTTTTTTTTTTGGTAGGTCAATTATATATAATAAAGCCTGGAATTCCTTAGTTATCTTTATGTATTAATGGCATAGTGTCTAAATGTAACCTAATCAAAGCTCTGTTTAAATACTAAAACAATTGGAATAGTCCACTGCTTGTAACTGTGGATGCAAAGGGAGAAATAAAATAACTGCTCAAAGTGCAGGTGTACTAATAGACCACCTTTTCTTCATTCCTCTACGCAGTTATCTTTTAGTGAAATCCATTCTGAAAGAGAGCCATGGAACTTAAGCTGTTTAGTGTTTCAGGATTTCATTTGAATCCAGTCAGAGACATCTGCCACATGAAATGGGGGGGGTCAAGTTCAACACATTGTAGACAATAAAAGGCCAAACCACAGGTTTTCCTAGTTCTTACTTCTGATCTTTAGATCAGAAACTTTTTTTTTTTTTTTTAATTTTGCAACTTGTCTTCTAAAGGTAATAGAGGTGCAAGCTTTTGTCTGCATAGTTTTATCTTCCAATAAAAAAAACCAGGGGTTGGCCATAGCTCTCAGCTACTACCTGTTTCAGATGTATTTACTTGTTGAACAGTACCACATTTACCTAAGATCTGATCCTTATCCTTGGAGATCAAAGAGAATTACATCACCCCTTTTGTCTACAAGGTGAGCAGGCCTGTTGCTCTGAGAGCCTGTTCTTCATCATGGCTTGCAAAGTTCTAGCAAGGGCTGATCACCAAGCCACAGCTTGCTACGTGGGGAAAGGTGCCGCTGGCAGGCCATCATGACCCCCCAAATGTCCATACAATAACACAGATTTTACTCTTGCGGAAGATCTGGAATATATTTGAGTAAAACCCATAAACCTCAATCCATGCGTGCATGCTAATAACATAGAAAATTGCTAATTCATGTTGTTTTAATTAGTTAAGTTGTGTAGAATCTGCCTCACAGGTTCTTGCAAGTGACAAGTGTAAGGTCTGTATACATTTATTTGAAATATGCCTTTTCAGGTTTTAAGTTTTCTAATGTACAGGAAAATTGGTTGCTAAACATTAAGGAGACACAAGTATTAGTTCCCCCTCCCAGAGGAAATGAGAGTCCTTATTAAATTCTACTGGTTGACAGGGTAGCTGCATGAAAAACAGTCTGTAGAAGACAAGACTTTAGCTTAATTTATTTTTCCCTGACTGTACCTCTTGCCTTCTTCCCCTATTCATGAACACTCAAAAAGTGATGTACAGAACATGAACAAACTGCTAGCAAACTAAAAGATCATTAAATGATTTGATTGAATGTATATGAAAACATTATTTTCTTTACCAATGACTCCCCCTACTCCCTGGGTCTCCCTTCTTCTAGCTGGATTTAAAAAGCACAGTTGACCAGCTTTAGTTACCTGTATGAGAACAGAGCGGTATGTGCTCTTTCCTGTATCACCTGTGTTTACCTGGAACCCTTGGCAGAACATGACCTTGCAGATATCCTTCACACAGAAGACTTTACTTTCAGCTGTGGCAAGAAACACTCTTCCCTTTTTTTTTACTAGTAAACACAGTTAAACTAGTGATTTGGGAGTTTTCAGTTTGGAAGGTAATGTAAATTACCTTGCAGAATACTTATTTATATTGGAAATGTGGTACAACTGGCTCTTGAAATCATGACCTGGAATCAATTATACATTAGGGCTAGTTTTAAACTTTTTTCTTTCTTTTCAAATGGGACTTCCTGTCTGTTAATTCCTTTGGACAGCCTTTGTGTTGTGTGCGTGTGGTGTGTGTGTGGTTATTTTTTATTTTTGTATGTGGTTCCTCCCCTCCCCAACATTTGTCAGGTTGATGTGGAGAGAAAGATAAAATTTGAAAGCTACTATAAAAAGGCCGTATAAGAAAAACAGATGGCTCATTTATTCTCCTTATCAGTCAAAAAAACCCAAACAAAACCCCCAAAACCCAACGGATTAATGGAATGGGTGACTGCAGCAGACAAGCTGCCCTGAGTTGCTGTTCTTGCTTTTGCATGTTGGGGGTGGCACTGGCTTTATCACAGGAGCCGAGTGGGTTAGGGTTTTTAGACTTAGTAGGCTGGGAGGCTCTGTAAGAAGGGAGTTTGCCCTTCCTCACCTGTGGACGTGCTCTGAAGAATGCAACTACCCTTGGTTCCTGCCACTCCACAGGCTCTTCTCCTCCACAGAAAGGGGAATTTGAAGGCATGGGTTAAAAATCTTTGTTTTTTCAGCATGGATGAGGCATGACTACCTGACAGATTTATAATGTGAACACGAAAAAAGAACCTACCTGTAGGTAAAACAAGTAATGGCCATCTCTCTCCTCGTCTCCCATAATAAATATTTTTACTTTATCATTTGTACTACTTCAGAGTCTCTTTCTGTTTGTGTTACAAGGTCTTTGGACTGGACACCTATTTTTGTCTTTTTTACTTGGCTGTCTGGCTCTGAGTTTTTCATCTTCTTAGTCCCTGTTTTTGTGTTACTGCCACATTGAGCTTGATATTATAGATATGGCAATCCCTACAAAAATTATTTTGATGTGTAGCTATTCTGTGAGCTACATAGCTTTTCCTTTCACTTGGTCACCAGCAGACTAGGGATTTAAGAATTTAACAAGTATCTGCACTCTTCCTTCCCAAACATGTGCCACAAATGAGCTTGAATATGTTTACATGGTTTGCTGTTGCTGCAGGGCATTGTGTGACAGGTGATTGGGAGCCTGGATCTCTGTAGATGTTTAGCAGAATTGATCAGAATTCCACTGCACAGCTCATCATTGCAGAACCCAGCTGTGATTTTAATAGAAATAGCCGCTCAGTTGGCCCTCTTTGAATGGAGGCACTGGACTCTCAGCAGCATGCACACCGTTGACATGAGCAAACTGGGAAAGGTCGTGAATGGTAGTGGGCAGCCTCTAAGTAGGAGCCATGTGGGCTCTGGGACCTTGCCAACCATCTGGCAGTGGTCATTTCCAGGTCATTTGCAGCTTCAGCTAGCTGTGCTAGTCTGTTTGTATTTATGGTCCACCCAGAGATAGAAACTGGTTGACTTTTTTCTAACAATTGCCACTTAGGGACAAGCTGCAGGCAAAACGAACACAGAGAGAATGATTGTGTGTTATTTTTTTTCTTGTCCTCTCTTAGAGATTTCTAGATATCATTCTCAAGAGAAGCAAATTATTTCTTTATCGACCTGTCATTTAATTAGTCTTTAGAATAACTTGGACATGGGCATCCTTGCTTAACTCTAGCTGGATCCTGCTGCAGTGTCAGGAAGGGCTCTGGTGGACCTGTATCACTGAGACTGTTTTATTTATTTGTTTGTTTTTTCAGCAGCACATGTGCTGAGCTGCTAAGCAGGTGGTGAGTCTGCACCAGCCTGCAGCAAACTGAAGCATCAACTACTTAATTTGTTACTGCTGAACAATGCCAGGTGTATGTCTGTGTGTGAATACACTCAGCCAAGACATAATCACATTCTGTGATGTTCGCCAAATATAGGTCTTGTGGGTACAGAAAGTCCGGACAAAACCATTGTCCCAGCTGTCCTATGGTTATGTGGAATGAGCTAATGCAGATACAGTTCTTGGTTCTTGAGTAGTTTCCAAAAATAGTGCAAACATCCTTTCTGAGGGCGCAGATGGTGGTATTGTGGCTTTATGTACGATTGTATTGTATGAGTTATAGAAGAGCAGGATTGTTGATATATTGCTCTAAATAAGGAAAATGAAAGCTAATACTTTTTCTGCTGCTTGATTTTAGTCACACATCTACTAGAAGAGATTTTTGATACCAGAAAACTCCATGCAAGTTTGGTTATTTTCCCTTTTACAATCCAAAGACATGTTTCTCCCTGGAACCTTACAGAGCATAGAAGTTGTCACTGGAAGGACTTGAAAGCTGAATCTGTTTGCTCCATTAAACTTTATGGTAAAAGTAATATTTCATTTTGCATCCATGAGAAAGATGAGTTGCATATATGACTGGTTTATTGTTTGTTAGAATTGACCTGTTCTCATTTTACTAATTCAGGGGTTGCTAAAGTACCTGGTGATTAGTCTAACTCAAAGAGCAAGGTTCATCCTTACGAATATCATTGTTCAAGATCTTTTCAGATGAGCAGAAATAAGCTTCTTGCACAGTTTTTAGATAGAATTAGAAATAAGAAAATGCATTTTTAAAAGGCCTTAAACCCCTTTTTAGGAAACAATGCACAGGTATGAGTTGTTGTCACATGCAAAGTCAACACTATACAGATTCTTTAAGTTTATGAATTACCTGCATGTTCTTTAAAGAAATAATTGCGAATTATTACTACTTGATTTTTTTTCATAGCTATACAGTAAGATCCTGAGAACAGCAGATGTGACAGTTCAGTAAGCAGTCCTTTTTTCTGCAAGTGATAATTTTCGTTACTTTCAAGTGTCCACATTGTTTCTTGAAGTCTGTCTTGTATGTTTTTGTTGTAGCCCTCACTAATTTTCTCCCCCTGCATGACCCTGTCACAGCTTTCAGGATTGAATTCTGGAAACCATTGTTGACTTTCACTGGGGTCCGATTTCACTCATTGTGAATTTCACCTTCAGATGAATCCCGTTTTGTTTGCTCTCTATATGCCAGGTTGTGAGTTGAGACAGCTCGGTAGATCATTGATGAAAAGCACACTAAGCCAAACTCATCCAGAAGTGACTAAGATGCAGTGGTGTTGTGGAGTCCCGCACTGAAGAGAAAGTCGTCCTGTAACCTTGAGAGAAGCTGCCTGAAAAAAAAGAATGCGAGCTGGTTCCAGCTGCTTTTGGGGTAAATCAGGGAACTGAAGGAAAATGGTAACATCCATGACAGTCTGTGGATCAGCAGCCCCATGTTCAGGCCTGTTTATGCAATTTGGGTGTAGTAGGCTATAGACAAGAAGAAAGGTAGTGAAGTGCATGGTAATTTAAGAAGTATCTGAATCTAAGAAATGACTTTGTTTCCTTATGACTTGGGCAACTTTGTCTTGTATATGAGAGATTTTGTGGAGCTCTGAATCTCTTTCTATAATTTGTCTGTATCTATGCTGATCCAGGAATGTACATGTGAAAGGTCCCACATGTGAACATGAACAATGAACATTACTTTAGATCTAATATGTAAAGACTACAATGAAAAAATTATATTAACTGTAGATTTTAGCTCTTATCTGTTTCTGTCAATTCACCTTTATGAAACCATTGTGAAAAATGAAAAAAGACATTGTTTGTTTTGTTTTGTTTTTTTTCCATTTCAGTGACATTTTTCAAGATAGAATTAAAAAAAAATAAGTTCTTGCCACAGCACTTCAATTAAAGGCAGGCTGAAGTGGATCTGGTATTGTGTCTCCAGTTGAGATTGGCATCTAATGAGGCTCTTGCCATCTCATGAACTGTCAATTAAACTTTGCTATGAATAGTAATTCCTTGAAAAAAGAGGAGTGCTTGGTTAAGTGCACATTATGTTACCATAGTCCTAGGGTTTTTTCAGTCTGCATTTTGAGAGCTGCCAATATGACAGGCTTGGTAAATCTCATCTTCTTAAAAATTGTGGTCAAATGTTCATCTTGCGGCAGTTGGAATGGACTGCTTGTTCGGGGCTAGTTTTGCCACTTCTGTGAAATCAGCTGACATTGCAATGTGTGTTTGTGTGTTATGTAGACTGAAGACAGTGTAACAAAACTTTTCTTTTCTGGGGCTGCAAGAACGTTAAGGCTAGGCTTTTAAAAGCTGTTTTGGGATGACAGAGGCTTGCACTAAACAAGATAATTTGGTGATACAGCTTGTGAGTATGGGCTAGAAGCCTGAAAAAGAACATCACAACGTCTGGGAGACTTCTTTTGTAGACACTTTGGTGTGGAGACAGAAATAAACTTAGCGTTAAGAAGGTGGCTCGTTCTCACTCTGGACTAGTGAGCTCTGCTGGCGTTGCTCCTTTAGCACAGAGGCTCTCTGGGTGCAAGGGCTGCTGTGAAGTGTGCTGTCCCATGTATCCTGTTTCATTCTCACAGGACGTTTTGTCTGGATAGAGGGAGTATTGTTTACCTTCCTACTTTCCATCTTGGCATGTATGTGCAGGTCGGTCTTCAAGGTGGGTGGTGTGTCCAAAGCATCCAGGAAGCCCCAGACCAACTGTGTGAGCTCTGCCTGGTGTGGTTAAGCACAGCACATGTGTAGCAACAACTGGACTCATAGAATGTATTTTACACAGGTTTCCCAGGAAATTCACATGAAAAATAAAAATTTTGTCTTTGTTTTTTTCTGGGGAGGTCAGCAGCTGTTCCCAACTGAAGTTTCCAGCACAGAGCTTCAATGTACCCATTTAATTCCATTGAGTGCTGATATTGTGCCTGTCTGTGCTAGACTTCCTTTTCCAGGCATGAGTAATTGTGTATGTATGGAAGGTAGGAGTATTAAATATGAATATCAGAGTAGCTTTCCTCTTTGGTGTCTATTTTTAGAGGATGAATGTGTGTATGTTTAAAAAAATACTAGAAGCTTACATATACTGGCAGTATTGGAAAAAAAAAAAAAGGCTGCACTCTGAATGCTGTAAAAAAGAAAAAAAAAGGCAAAACCAATGAACAAACAGAACCAAAACCCCAGATGGAGCTCTGTCAATCAATTATAAAGGATTATTTTAAAAATTGTGGTGTGTTTTACTTCCAACTTTTTTTTAACAAAAAGCCTCATACATTTAATGGTTCTTTGAGTGTACCTTATAACTTAAGGAACCTTTTGATCTTTTGTGAAAAGCTTACTCTGCGCTTTAGTATATTTCATTGCTCAAGCTGCTCTTTCACTTAGCATCAGTAGCTATGTTTGCTTCTTTTTGTACTTGTATGAAAACCTTTTGTCCAGAGTGGACTTGATGGTTTTCTTAAAAGCTGAGTGATAAGAGCCTCCTTTGCACTTATGGTGTTAGATGAAACCTGGTTTATTACAGTACTGCAAATGGTGCTAATCTAACAGGCACAAAATCCCTTCTATGCATATAGGCATTTTTTTTACACTGAACAGTTTCCTCTCCAGCACCAAGTATTGGCTTCTGTCATGTTTTTGAAGTGCTTAATTGCTGTTTGCAGTAGCATCCTTTTTGTAGGAGCAGATTGCAGAATTTTACCCATTATATTTTTTCAAACATACTCGGAAGAAATGGAAAGAGTACAAAATGCATGTAAAATATTGAAACCATAATGTGTTTAGATAACTCTTAATATAATCTTAGTGTGACTTCAGAAAGAATTCTTCCTTGTTATTGTGTGATGTGGTTACATGAAGGGGAGCTCCTCTTGGAACATGTCTGGAACATTCACCTGAGGGTGCAAGAAGTATTAAAGGATTTATTGCCCTGAGGCATGTGTAATGTGGAAGACAGCCACCTGGGAGTTCACAAATTAAATTCCTGGATTATCTTCTATCATAGGAAAGGAAGTGTTTGGTGTTTGAATAGCATATTGCAACACATTAGCCCCGAGTTTTGCTGTAGAGATAATTGTGTGGGGCACCAGAATTCTGTAATGCTTCTCAGATGTGTTTTAATTGTTCTGTTTGAAGCCCAAGTAACTGATACAGTAGAGTGAACAAATGAAGAAAATATAAACATCTAGTAGCTTCTGTTTGTTCAGATATCTTGTTCACTTCATTAACCCTTTTTCTGAACTGTGTTTTCACTCTTTTGCCTGCTGTGCAGCTGGTTCTTGCCTTTGCTTCTTGGACAGAGATGATGCTTTCTAGCCTGTCACAGTGTCTTCTGATGGCAATTTTCATCAGATGCATTTAGTGAACTCAGGCCAAGTGTGGTTTCTGTAGCCTTTGGTGTCCCAGGGTAGTAGTAAGTGACTCCATACCCACAACACTTTGTTACAGCAGTCACTCTGGAAATGGTGCTCACCTTGTCGTGACAAACTGGTTAAGCCTGATAACTCCAAGTTCCTGCTGAGTGAATTTTTATGTACTGTTAGTATCACAGTTGGGATATATATTAAAATTTAGCATGAATTGGTAGCTGCTTTGAAGAACTCACAATTGAGCAGGTGAGACAAGTAAGCGATGTGAAGTCTGTCCCACGTTCTGTGGCTGTGGAGGCGGGGATTTGTTTCGGTTCGGTTTTGTTGTCGTGGTTGTTGTTGTTTATGTTTGTGGGTTTTCATTTTTGTTTTCCTCATCTGAGTCTGTCCATCTTCTCTTTCCTTTTTTATCCTTTCATTTTTGGACCTGTGGCCATCACTGTCCACAGACAGTCCTGCAAAGGTTTCAGTGCAGCTAAGTTTAGAACATTTTAGTCTTAAGTTGTGGGTGGCTGGATTTGCAGATGGAGAGGACTTGCATTGAAGTTGACTATGCCAGGTACTTCAGCTGAGGTTTCACTTAGATCCTCTGTCTGTAGACCTTTTCCCTGGCTTGTCTTGGAAATTAGAAACACAGCTCTAGTTGACAGAAATAAAATCTATATGTCTGTGCTGCACTGAGCAGGATCCCTTTGGACTAAGATAAGTCCAGAAGTGTTTTATTGACACGAGATAATATTAAAAGTGTGCAAGTTCAATGAAAATGTATATTAAAGCCTCTCAGTGCAGTGAATTGATCCTGCTGGGATCAGTCATGTGGAAGTGATGAAGTGAGAAAGGAAAACTGGTCAAAGAAGGATCAGGTTATAAGCAGACATGAGAAGGTGTTTTCCTCTGAGACTGGATCTTGCGAAGAGAAGGAGGGAGCCAATATTCAACTGGGGCTTTTAAGAATTTAACTTGCAGTCAAAAGCTCTACAGAAACCCCTAGAACATCAGCTTATGCAAAAAAAAATCAGAATTGGGCTGTTTGCTCGGCACCTTGCAAAAGCCCACTTAAAATCTAAAAATCTTTAAAAAGCCACTTAAAATCTAATGGATGGCACTAGGGGAACATTTCAGATTGTGTTCAGGAGTTCATTGCAAGCCACCAGTTGGAAAACAAGGTTCAACACACTTTCTGGTTTTTTTCATGGAAAGCAAAAAGAACAAATTCCGGCACTGTAGCTGTTTGTTTTAAAATCATCAGAAAACTATGACAGCAACGGGCAGGTAGTATCAGAAATGTTGCCATTCTGAATTTTCAGTATGTATGGAAAAATATGTAGAGATTTTGTAAGCAACGATGTCTGTGAAGAGACATCAGTCTAGGATTTTATCTTCAGAATCTATAAAGTACTATTACAAATTAACTTGATTAGTGAACTAGGAGCAGTTGCATATGGTTTGGAGAATGTTTCAACAGCATTTCCTATATGATACATTTTTATATATATATATATATATATATAATCTTTTTCCTTATGTATTTCCAGTATTACCTGGGATTGATTGCTTTTATGATTGCCTTGGTTTTTGTGGCAGAAATCCATATCTTAATATTAAACACACCACAAAAATTCCTATCATTGCATCTTTGAAGATGATGTCACCTTCTCTTCTCTTTTGAAAAATTGACCAACATGCAGTTGGAAATCATTAGCTTTAAGAAGTACCATAAAACCAGTGCAAGCTGCAAACCAATAGGCAGGTGTGAGGCACAGTAAGTGGATTATATTCAGACACTGGCAGGGTTTTAGAAGCTAGGGCATAGCATGAAATGCAGCTGCAAGGAGGATGTACAATCAAGTGTGTCATTGGTCTACAGTTCTTGCCTTCTGATGCACATGCTTAGTGAAAGAAAATAATGTAAATGGTATTGTAATGCAGTAGAAGTCATTGGTATGGTGAGCTGAAGTCCTTGGAAGATTTTGCCAGTTACAATGACATTCAGGACCACCTGCATGAGAACATATGACATGCAAGTAAAGCTATCTGAAGACAACTGTACCCCTTGACTTCTAGATTTCATCATTTTAAGGAATTTTCCTGGTAGCTCTTTTGTATTTACAAGAAAGCTTTCAGAAATGTCTGTGAGAATCACAGAAATACTGTAAGCTCTTAGTAAGTACAAATTAAGATGATGAAGGTATAAAAAGTGAGGTCTTGAGAGACTTGAGGTCTTGATCTCAGTTTGTGTTCCTTCAGCAAAAATGGTTGTGGTAGAGGCTGTTTGCAGGACAGACAGTAAGATTTAGTGAGTGTGCCTGAGGGAAGACAAGAATTTGGAGCTTTTTTGGGGGATAGTGTTGATCATAAAATGTGTTTGTGACTCTCCTAGTTACTGAATTGGAAATTCTTTGCTGTGTTTGCTTACTGTTGTCAGAGTGAGTAGGTACCAATGTGCATTGACCACTCAGGTACCAGGCCCTAAGTCATCTGTGGGTTTTGTTGTTGTTGTTTTTTTGGTTTTGGTTTTTTTTCTGAGCTAGCCACAAGCATCTGAAATATCTTCCATTTCTTCTTGTGCAAATCACAGGACAAGCAAAGGATTTGACGATCAAAGAGAGCAAAGGATTTTCCTTTGCTCAGGTAATTTTTGCCTTCTGTTATTGACTAGTCTGTGAAGGGTCAGCATCTGTCCATTTGCTGTTAGCTCTCTTCTCCTTTTGAAGTCAAATGCATTGCCTAGTAATATCAGATATATGACTGTCTTTGTCATCAAGTTCAGGTCCTCTCTTTTGCTTCTTAGCCGTAGTGAACTGTTGAATAATTTCTTGTCTTAGCTTAACCCTAGAATGTCCTTTTCTCATTTTTGTTATGTCGCATTATGCATATGGCTAGCTGATTGTGGGAAGTGAAGAGACAAGTTATGGATTGCACTACATCAGAAAATAAAATATTTTATCAGAATATTTCACAGTAATAATATAAGACAAAATGATGGTCATGCATTCCTTAAGCATTTATGTTGTATTTATTAGGAGACAAAGATTAAATATTTGAATTTCAAGAGGTTTGCACTTGCACTTTATAGCCAGGTGGCTTGGATTTGAATTCTTGTGGTGGCAAATTTCCAAAACTGGGTAGATACAATATACTGTGTGTAACTATAGCCACTCAGTGTTGCATTGTAATCCCCCAAATGGCTTCACTTAATCAGATTTCACTCTTGCCTTCATAGAAGCTTAAAGGCAATGTAAAAATATTAAATTTTTATTCACATTCTAACATTTGATTTTAATAGGTTTCGGCTCTGATCAAAAGCCACAGTTCCTCTCTACCAAGAAGTGTTATTTCGTGGCCACACCACCTGATACCTTGTTTAAAGCATTTGTGTTATTGGTCTTGGCCTGGGTTTTCTGAGCAGACCATAACATAATACATAAGACAATTTTTATAAAAAGCTAAATTAAGATGTTCCATGTGTTTTTTCCTAGTTCAATTCTAATGGCAGAATGATAAGTGCAAAGGTACACGTTATGGTACACTTGGATTCTTACAAAATAACTTGATTGCCCAAAACAAAGCAGACCATTACATCTAGGAACAGTCAACATGATGATGAGATTATTGTAATTATAGACAGCATCTCAGGCCTTGGGCCATCTATTTGCTCTGTGGGCTTTCATGCTATTTTCTTGGTGTGACTGGTATATAATTCCATCCACGCACCACTCACGTACATGGAATGTGATGTTCGGTCTGTTGAAGAAGACACCACCACACAACAACTCAGCCTTAGGAGCCAGGGCTGCCAGTCAGCATCCTCATGCGCAGGTCATTCTGAAACCGAGTGCTCTCCGCAAACTCCTTCATGGCCCAGGCCTGGAGGTTCCCCTAAGTGCTCCTTTCTGAAGTCACTGTTTTGAGAGATAATGTCAATGAGACACAGATAAGGTGGAAGCAGAGATAATGTTGCAGTGAGGTAACAGGTCAAGGCACCAAACAAGCCAGATTTCACATTTCTGTTACTCTAGTGTTCCCCCATCCCATTCCCAGTTTAATCCAATGTGAGCAGATTACTGAATTATCTACTTTCAGTTAGTGATAAAATCTCTCTCTGATTATGAATTCACTATGGAAGTAAACATAATCTTAAATTTTGTGAGAAACCTTTGAGTGTTTAGGAGCAACAGTGGTTGTGATATTTAATTTTTATCCTCGCACACCCAGGAAGAGTCCTTGCACAATGATTGGTGCCCTATTTGTGAGAACTTCCCAACATACCATTCAGGTTACTTGAGGTGGCTGTATTTCCTTCATGACTTTGCCACAGGAGTCTTTCTTTTTTAATAGCAGTCCACTTTGTTGTGCTGCAAGTGCCATGGGGGGATGCATTCATTTAGCTTTCAAGTGTTCAGTTAGCACTTAAAGGTGAAAAGTTACTTCTGAAAAGTGAAAAATAACACTCCATAAAGTGTTTTGCCTTTTTAACTTTTCCCATTCTTTTACTAGGAGGAAATAATTAGGTTAAAAAAAATCATGAAGGAAATATGGGCCTTTTGTCACTCTTTCTGAATGGAAAGAGACCCACTGAAAATATATTAAGAAAGCTTTTTTTTTTTTGCTGAAACATTTCAGTTAGAATTATAAGCGAAAGAACAACAAAATGAACAGGTTTATTTTCAAGTAGACTCTCTGTCCATGAACATGTTGTTTTGATAATTAGACTTGATACATGATTTTTTTCTGTCTGGTTCTACAGAGAACTCGTGTGTCACTCCAGGGAATAAGGGAGAACTGATTTATAGACAATATATAAGACTGAGGGACATTTGAACACATGGATTTTCAACATTTACCTTTTGTTGCATTAGGAATGCATTCTGCTTTTTCAGTGATTCAGCATGTTGCTTTTTAAAGTTTTTAGTTGCATTCACAGCCTGAAGGTTACTAGTATTTTAAAGGCTGCCATACATAAATTTGGATTGAAACCTGCTGAAGTAAAAATAATAACTCTTATTCACTAATCAGCCGAAGTAATTTGTTGTGTAATATCAATGCTGGTATGTGATAAAGATCGAAAGATCACAAAGAGTTTCAGTTATCGTTGTACCAAATGCAGTATGTACTCAATTCTGATTACAGTAATGGAATGACATTTTCATTAAACCTGGAGAAGTTGAATGTCTTTCTGCTTGGTAAGTTCAAGAATTCTTTTCTCTGTTGGTGAAAAGTACTCTGAGTCGTCTTAGAATCAGCCATCTGCTGCCTTGGTGCATTTGAACCCAGTCCTTCATAGAAGATAATTTTTTCAAGGGGAAAATGTTGTTTTACCTTTTAAAAAACATAGCTAAACACACTGTATTCAAACAACTAGCTTTGTCTCTATATTCCCAAATGGAAGTGACATGAGTGACTTTGGTGAGGTGTTGTGCTGTACTTTTGAAACTGTTGGCTTTGCCTGGCTTCAGCTGCTATCCACTGGTTTTGGCTGGGTCCTTCCCTGCTGAACAAATGAGCTTGAGAGTATCTGGCATTTTGTCCACATGAAGATATTTATAACTCCATCACTTCTTCATCTTTTTTGATAAGTGATTCCAACCATACCATGTACCAGTTTTTGAAGTACATCTTTGCAGTGAAATACTCTTGACTATTGCTAACTGTTTTATGTGGAGGGAGCAAGCAGAGAGTCTATCAGGGCCCTGCAGTGCTCATCCAGTACTTACTAGCATCATGTAATTAATAATGAGTTCCTGTGCTGTTTAATGTGCTTATAAAGGTCCACTTATCTCCCTCAGTCCAGATGCTTTTACAACCTTAAATAGTAGTAAACCACTATATTTACAAGATACAGAATAAAAGCCTAATCCTGATATATATAATAATATCTGCCCATTGTAGTGGCAAATGACTCATATATCATAGTGTTACATTCTTGTCTTCAGTCTTATCCTCCACCCGTTCTTTCCCTGTCAAAAACCTGCATGAAAGCAGTGTTTACAGTATGTTTAAAAAGTTGAGTTCTAGCAGAAAATGATGCTTTTACTCAGAAGATGCTGCCAGGATGGTCTGCCTTGCTGCAAGCTGGATTCCTTAAGTCAGGCTTATCCCCTGCCTAAGCATTTCAGTGAGGAAGATGGTGACCTGACAAGACACCAATTTACACAGGAACATGGAAGAACATGAGGTTTTTTCCTTTCACAAGCAGTAGACTCTTTTTTTTTTTTCTTTTTTTCCTTTTTTTCCCCCTCTGCATTAATATGATTTTCTACCATGGACTTACATTTGTGGCACAAAAAAAGTTCATTTTACTGACTTTTTTTTTCACAGCACTCGTGAACATCTCATTGTGTTTTATCACATGAGGCATTTATAATTAAGGAATAACTTTGTTTTTCTCCAGCTCCTTTCAGTGGGCGGTGATTTTGTTGTTTTAGTATTTATAAGAAATCACTAAAATCTTCCTTTTTCAGTGCAAATTGTGTTATATTCAAACATTTGCATTGGTGTTGGGTAATGTGAGTGAAGAAAGATGCTAACAAAATACAAAACCATGTGACAGTGTCCAGACAAGAATGAGACATGAAAAAAGCCAAGATTAAGGTGTTTATTGTATCATAAAGCCAGATATTGGACTCGGACAATAACACAGGCTGACATACAGATAACACGTACACAGTGCAGACTCGGTGTGAACGTCGGACCATCTGAGTTGGAGTATATTCTGTTTCTGACTGCTCTTTAATGAAAGAACTTATGGAAGTGTTTAAAGAAGCCTTAAATCTAGCTTATTAATATATCTGCCCTAAATTAATTGGAATAAATGGATGCCTGATCTGTAAAAAGAAGTTATAAATTACTTGAGTAAGAGAAATATCTCTGTGGATAAGCCGTATTCTTTCAGTTTGATAGTATAGCCTGTTATTTTGTTGGAAAGTGCTGTCACTGCAACAGCAAATTCTGTTCTTCTGGAAACTGTTTAGTTTTTGTGGCATCTGGCAGCATCTTCAATATGAGTCCTCAATTGTATTTGATGCAAATAAAACCAAATTCCATCTGTTTAACATGTGCTTTCTACCAAAAGTGGGGCACACATGCAAGTTTATTTCCGATGTTCATAAATAAGATACCAACAAAACCCATAGTATCAAGCCAGACTCTTCTGGAATGGATTTTAACATCTTAACCACAGGAAGCAATTGAGCCCTCTCCTTACCCCCTTTATTTTTCCGCCAACCCGCCCACATGCTCATTGTGGTTCATTAGGTTTTGGAGCTCCTTTTAAAAGCCTTCTTTAATTTTCTTGAAAGACCAAATGAAAATGGATCGTGGTGACTTTAAAGAAAACAGGAAAATTGCTAATGATGCTGCAGCTGTCCAGTTCTGTTTACAGTACACATGGGAGTACTGAAAAGGGTCTGCAGAAGAAATGTAGATCTTGAGCCCAAAGAAATATGGAAAGCAGAGGTAAAAGGCTTGGAGCAGCAGCAGAGTTAATGAGGGCACTAGCAGATTTTTGTCCTATTAAGAGAATGCAGCTGGAATGTGCTGCAGTGGCTTCAGTGAAATCTGGCCTCCAAGAGGATCAGGTGTGCTCCTGCCAATCCTCATGCCAGCAGGGCGAGTTCTGACTGCCTCGCTGGGGCTCTGCACTGGAGAATTGCATTGCTCACCCACTCACAGGTTTGCTGGGTCCTTTGCTCTCCTTGGATGGCCTGCTTCATAGGAAGTTCCCCAATAATGGGGAAAATCCGACTGTCTCTGGAACATCAAAGATCTATTGCATATGTTTCAAGTATAGGCTCCCAAGAGTGAAAAAGCATAGAGCAAGTGGTTCACATCAGTTCTACAAAAATGTTAGCACCCCATATAGTGATCATCACTGAAGCTTAAATAAATAATGACTTATTTCCTAAGACCAGCCCCTTTTTTATTCAGTGCATTTTTTTTGTTGGGCCTGGAATGGCCTCTCTAATCAAGTTGTTCAGGTAGGCAGAAAGCAGAACTCTCGTTTGTTATTGGTACAGAAATAACAGGCATTAACTTTCACAATAGTTTTATTTGGTTTTCAGTAGTTAATTTGCTGTCTTGACTATCACATAATAATTCTAGGAAATATTTCTGTTGTGAAGCCAATGGAGAAGCTTGTGTTTGGTTTTTTTTTTTCCACAAACTAAACTAGGGCTACTCCCAGTTCTTGACAAAGTGCTGCTTCACCTGCAAGCTCCTTGCTGTCAAAGCTCAGAACTATGCAGGGCTCTAGCAGTTTTGGATAATTCACACATGTTAAAGAAGTGGTAACTTTTTCTTATCCTACAGTTATTTGCTTTGCTCTGTGAAGCAGATAGGCAGTATGTGACCCAATGTTTTGAAGTTGGGCAGTAGGTCGAGTCCTGTAATAGAGTTAAGTTCCCACCACCTTGCACAGTAATGGAGTAGTCCCTGCCTGGATTTTAGCTGCTGCTCCAGACAGGTTCAAGTTTCTGGGAGGTTTGTGTCATACCTCACAGCCTCATAAGTGCTCCAGGATATCTAAAATAGCACTGTATGCCTGCATTTAAGTATAATCAAATTTCAAATTGTGAAACAATAAGACAGTGCAGCAAGGCAGTCCAAGACTGTGGAGTCTGCCAGAGCTTTAGTGGTTACAAAAAGTCTTATGTGCAAAGTATTCACATGTTGCAGTGATTAGTATCAGTGTAAGAAACACCTAGGTTAAAGATGGATAGTTTGTACTTACAGGTAAGAAACAGAGGTGTTATTAAACCAAGAATACACAATTTTTTTTTTCTGTGACATAGTTCTCATTGTAAAAGAATTTCTAAACCTTGCTTTAGCAAGTGTTACCCTTTATTTAGTAAAATGGGCTCTGCATGTCGTGCATGTGAGTATTCAGCATTAAGATCTCAGAGTCTGTAGATAAATGATGCAAGATCAGCTGTGGAGTCCTTCCTTACTAAAGAAACTAATCTGTACAAAGCCACAGAGCTTTACTAGTCAAAACATGAAACTTTCTGTCTGCTGGACAGAACCTAGAATGATAAATTTAATTTATTTATAATAGTTATAATAAAATCAGATCTCTTTCAGTGATCATTCCATGTACTCAAAAGGAATTTCACATTATAACCATATGGGCTAAAGTATATATGCACAAATACTCTGATAGAGCTACTAATAAATTTTTTATGAGTAAAAATATTTAGATTGTAAATTTTTAGCTGTCAGCAATTGTGGAGTAAGTTGGATCAGAAATGTGTATTTCATTGTGCCAAAGAGTCGGGTGGATGATATCACAAAGCAGCTGGCTTATGCTCTATGCCAAAGCTATTCATTAACCTTCAACTTGCAAAAATAGCAGGAAAAAAAACATCGAGGTTTATCTTCTTGGCTGATCTATGCAGCAAGTTCAATGGTACAATTTATAAGAAAGTCAGAATCAAGCCCTTAAGAGTAGTTAGGGGAAGTAGAAGCAGCTTTTGGGAGTTGCCAGTTATTGTGTCAAACTTAAACTTTCATCATCTTAAGGCATTCAGGCAGTTGCTGGCTATATGTTTTATATGTGATGAGCAGCATCTTTCTACTATATGATTCTCTTCAGTAAATGAATAGAGTTCCTTGAACTAAAGATTTGTTGGGAATTACTTTGGCCGAAGTAGGCTGAAATACAGGGAAGCTGATAGACCTAGATCCTTCATTGCTGTCTGTGGAGAATGTAGAAAACATAGTGTAAATTTTTTCTGTGTTTTTGGGAAAACAAGCTGACAAAATTGATTTCGTAATGTGCAGTGGAAAATGTGAACCAGTATTTTGTCATTGTCAATAACTTCAATCTGTTTCTAAATGATGAAGTAAAGCTTCTGTAGAACTTAACATTGGAGAATTTAATCACATCTGACAGAGAATTGCCTGTAAGATGAGGTTTGCTTGCTCAGTCCTCAATTTCAAGAGAGGATGGTATGTTTTTATGAATTATTGTTAGGACTTGAGTTCCTTATTTAACATTTTAACCTCTAACTGCTGGGGGCCTTTACAGAAGTTTTGTGCAGTATAATAGCAGTCTCTCACTTTCTGGGAGGGTTATTTGTTTTGTTAAGTCCCTTTATGGTTTTTTGGATACTGATATAAAATTATTTCCTTCCACCCTTGTAATTCTTGATCATTAATGCAATTACATATGATGGGTTTTCCTTCAGTTGTAACAGCCATGTCCGTTCCTGTGCGCCTGACTCATGCTTTGGGCCTGGCTTGGAGGCAGTAGCTTAGATAGGACAGTGTATTAAGCAAGCACAGACTGCTTGTGACTGAGTGGCATGTAATGGTTGTTCCACTGTGAAGGATGACCCTGAATCTCAACCTGCATTTGATGGGGCAGGAGGGAACAAAAGGTGATTCAGTAGCTTGTTCAGCCCTGAGTCCCCAAGCTGTTCTAGGGACATTGGATTTCACCATATTATTGCTCATGAGGCTGCCATGTAATCCTTGCTTGTTTGTAAACATAATTCTTCAACCGTACTGTGGGTCTTGGTGATAAGCCTGATGTTAAAAGAGTAGTCATATTCTTCCTTTGAGGCAGTGACTTGGTTGTTGAACTTGGAGGAAGCATTTAGTGAAGAAGGGCCTTTGCCAGTCTTTATTCAGTTTGGGTTTTTTTCTCCCTTGTCCCTTACGATTGCTCTGTGAAGATGATTAACTGTAACTTAGAGTAACCAACATCCTTGAAGCTACCACCCCTATTTTTGCAGATTTTACTGTAATTGCCCACTTTCAGAAATGGCAGTGATACGATTCTAAAGGAAAAGAGGTTTTTGGTCCCATGCTGCTGCCTGTCAGAGGTTGCTGATGGTTCATATTATCTAATGCCCAACCCTTTTTAGCAGTAGGGAACTGGAGGGAGGGGTCTGTCTTCTCCCACATGCTGCACAAAGGTGAGAACAGCTTCTTACACAGAGAACAGCTGCTTTCTGATGGCAGAGTGCTAGGAAGCATTCTGCATGCAAATGACAGCTGCTTGGTATACCACCACAAATCTGACTTGTTTTGGTCTCTTCAGCCAAGTTCATTGAGTAAGATGGTATTTCTTAACACGTGGTTCTTAGTTTATAAGACTCCTGCCCTGGAATTTTCTTCCAAGTTTCTACTCAGAGAAATGTTGATGGAAAGATACATAGGTTGATATCCTCAAGATGTCTCAAGTGCCAAAGCTTTGGTTTTGCTTTTTTTCCCCCCTCTGTAGCTTGATGTAGGTATTTTATGTGTCAGGGATTCACAGATCCCTACGCTCTGAGCCTGACTAATGATGTTGGGGTAGTGGTCATAATTAGTTCTTTTTGTGATAGGAAGGGATGCAGCTCAGCTGATATAAGCAATGATTGTGTCTGTAGCTAATGTAATGCAGAAGCTTCACAGCCTTTCCTCTGCTGTCTGGGGTCTGCTTTTATTTTTAGCTTCTCTGTGACAGCTTTATTAAACTTGTCAGCCTTGACTTTTTAGCCCTATGACTACACATGAGACATGGCTGTATGTGATGGTAAGACTGCTGAGAAAATGGAAAGAAGAGGGTAAACAGAAACAGTGGAAAATGCCCTTTGGAGTTTGGTGGTGCTTCAGCCACTGAGGAAAAGAGAAGTGTCTGTGAATTTGCTACCATATAGGACAGGTCAAAGAAGTTTAACAAAAAGTCAGTTCAATCTAAATGGTAGATGACAATATGTTTATGTAAAGCATGTTATAGTTGTTATTGATGCGCTTCTGAGCATTGTAATTCAGTGACTAGAATATGGAAGAAACCTACTTCCATCTGGAAATAATGAACAAATTTTTTAACAAGGATAACTTACATTTTGGTGGATTAATAATAGTAATGTAAATGCAGTTAACTTTCATAATTTAGATCAGGCCTGACTGCCTTACTGATATATGAGCTTTCAGTAACTACGAACACGGTGTATTTAGGAGTAATTTCTTATTAACCATGCTAAGTAGGATGCTAGACTCACCAAATAAGGGCAAGTCTTGTTCAGAAACCTTTGAACGGAATAACTGGGTTCATTAAGTCTGTAGTACATCTCTGGTCACCAGTTGGGCAGAGATAGAGAGCTTTGCTCCCTAACAGGCCTCATGATTTAGCAATGAATCTCACCTGCTGGTAGAAGATTTGGTAAAGTCAGGCACCAGAGCAGCTTTCCTCTATTTGTTCTGTTTCATAAAGTCATGTGTTTACCTTTCTGGTATGTTTGAGGCTACTGTGAACATTTCTTCTATAAGTTTCAGATTAAAAAATCTGCTTGTGGGTCTACATTTTAATCTTAGAGTAAAACCGGTTTGGAATGTGGCAACTTCAGAGACAGGTTACTACACATATTTGCAGTCAATGCTGTCTTGTCTTTCTTTGTTCTAATTTTATTATTAGAGGTATTTTTGTTTTGTTTTGATTCTGTTCTTTTTAATCCATAGGGACACCAATTATTTAGGCTTAGCCTAAATGATGTTTCCAGTGTAGTTTTGGTGATAGCCGTTGTTAGATTTCACATAGTTTGTTCGTTTTATTTTGGTTTTTTGTGAAATAAACAGTTGAAAATGATATTCTCCCAGAATTTTTCAAGCAAATCCTTAATGAAAGTGTTAGCTGTCTTATATTGGTGGGAATATTTTTGCTTAAACTATCTTAGTGCCTTGGGACTCCAAGGTGTTAAATATGACAATAGTTTTAAAAGTATCTTCGAGGGGAGAGTCAGTAAACTATTCACTAGTAAGGCTGTGACAACTGTGCAAGGCAAATTGTTAGAAATTGTGATGAAGAATGGAATTAGAAGGTTTGGATAAGTGTGATTGTGCTGGGGAACAAGTGTTGTGTTTGTGCAGGGAAGTCCTGCCTTATGTGTTTGTCAGAGTTCTTTGAAGAAAACTGCAACCACATAAATTAAGGTGACTTGGTTACCATAGTGTATCTACCATTTATACGGTGTTTTCCAAAAAGTGGGAAGAAAAAGCTGTTCATATACACTAGCTCAAATTATACAAGTATTTTTGCCCTCAGGTAAGCTGTTGGGTTCTGTTGACTTACTGAATGAGGATATTACGGAGGGGAGTTGAGGATTTTTGCCTTGTTTTTGTGGTTTTCTGTTGTTTCTTTTTTAGCTCCTGCTCATAATTTGAAAATATGTCGAGTAATGAAAATATGAGATTTTAGATGCAGTATCTATTTATCTGACAGCTGTATCTTTATCCTGTTTTTTAGAAAATGTTTTCACTTGTATGGTGACTGTTTTATACAGAAAACACTGTGTAAAAAGCAGTGAATATCGAGCATTTGCAGGGGAATTAACAGAAACACTACTTTTTGGTCAAGTGAGCAAAATAGAAACTGAATTACACTCTTCCCCACCAAAGCTATGTGCTGCCATGTGTTCCGTTAGGGCATTTCCAGTGGTGCGGTTTCACTTTAGGAAGACAGTTAATTTAGCATGCACTTCAATCCAGATACTTTCCTGAGCTGGATAAAAATGTGAGTAATTTATTCATGGTTTTCAAGCTTTCTATTTTGTACATCTCGTTACATGAAATTTCAGAATGTGATGCAGAATGAAATTGCTGCAATTTTGTTGTAAATATAGTTTGGCCAGAAACTGGTCTTCACCATCTCTAGAAGTTATCCCAAACTCATCATGTGTGGCTTGGCAGAGTTGAAGACAGTTGTCAATCTCTCTTCATTAAAGGCACTTAATGGAGCTGTTGTGCAAGGTGGGCTGTTTTTCACCTTGAAATGCAGTGATATTTTTACAAGGCCACTGGTGGACATGTTTACATTGTGCCTCTTTGTGCTGGAGGTGCTGCATATTGCAATTCAAGTTGAAAATCTCCTTGTATCGGTTCTGGCTCCTGCAGTCCGTTTCATTCTTCCGCTTGTAAAACTTCACACTGGGAGTAACTTGAACAATTGTGTTAGTGGAGGGAATGGATAACACAAGCACTTTCTCACAGAGTTAGGGAACACTGTGTGTTAAACGGACTCTGTTTTCCTCAGTGGGGAAAGGTGGGGAGGGTTTGGTGGTCCGCTCTGCTCCTTTACTTATGTGAGGCTTCGAGATGATCACGAGACGCAGACGCAGCCAGCATAGCAAGTTGGTGCTGGTGCTATAGGGGAAAGCAACCAGCGGGAGAAGCAGGAAGATAATTCAGCCCTGATACTGCTCATCTGTGTACATCTTAGCATCTTTAGTGACTGAGGAAATGCCAATCCAAAAATTCCCACTTCCAGCCTGTAGGAAGGAAACAGTTTCTTGGTAATGATGATGAATTGTCAGGTCTGACATTCAGTGGCTCTGTTAATATCAAGTGCCTCTTTTTTGCTTATGCAATTATAAGACAGATCTTCTGAAAACCATGGTAATGGTTAGGAGGGGAGAGAGTCCTCTCATTGACCATATGCATGGATCTGGATAATCCAGCAATTTTTCAAACTTTTTTTCCACAGGCTGAGTGCATGGGTATTTCACAGCAGAGATAGCTCTCTTCAATTTTGGTGCTGCTTTTTAATATTTGAGTGTTTGTCAGTTTGTCTTAAATTGGAGGGATTAAAGGATTTAGGCCTGAAATTATCTTTCAGGAGCTTACTGTAGGACATCTCATACTAAGTACAATATACCTCAAAGTAATAATTATGGGAATGCTAAATACTGTCCAATGCAATGATTCAGTGTTTCCCACTCCCTGGAACCTACATCACCTTGGTTTGTTTTAAATAAGCAAAAGGCCCAACCAAGAAAAGCTTATGTATTTTCACTAACTGCTCTCTTGAAAACAACTGCATCTCTTCAAATCAGACATGCTTGAAAATAGATCTTGAGGGAGAAAACATACGTAGCTAATGATACTGGTTGTGAAATGTTTATGCTGTTGAAGACACACAGTAGGAAGTATTAGGCATAACTAAATGCTCTAAGCAGTCACTACAGCACCTTAAAATTTCTGAATGTATAAAAATGTTAGAAGCCATTGGAAATATTATTTTTTTGTTTATTTAGATTTGTAAAGCTTGAATTATGGATCCAATAGCACTATACGGTTCAAGAGATCTTACTCTTGCAATGCTTTTTTAATTGTGCAACATATAATCTACAAAATTTAAAGGAAAAAAAGGGGAGGGGAGGGAGGAGGAATTATATGCACAAAAAAATCCATGTACTGAAACATGGAACTATTTAAACTGTAGTTTTGTAAACCAGTCCTTTCTGCATTTCAAGCACTTAGAAGCCTGAGTGTGAAAGCTGGAGATGGACTACAGAAACGTTAACTGAGATATTCTCATTCCTTGACCTTTGATATCAGGGCAGTATTAAAGTCCAGATTTACACCTAGCTCATAGTTTCTTAGGCAAATTAACCAAACTGTGGAAGGTCCTAGAATTTGTGGAGGTTTCATTCTATTTCTGATTTCAAGCCATATTCTGTCGTAAACAAACTGTGCATCCTAAAACTGGTGGAATTTTAAAAAATTTCCTCCAAAATATTTAGAGTGCTCTGTAACTGATTTGCTGATATTAACATCTGCAGCAGTACTTCTCTAAGGAATGTAATTAATATTATTCCACATAGAATTAAACATCCCTCCAATTATTTATGACCTGATGAACTGTTTTCTGAACCAATACTCACACTCAAGGGTCAAGGTTCACAACTTGAATTATGTTAGCAACTCCAGTTGAAATGGAGACTATTTGTAGTCATGCACTTCTAGCTGTATAGCATGTTTTATAAAAAAAAAAATAGTTGCAAATCTCTGTAGCCTTAACTGTCATATAACTAAATGCATTAATGGATATGAGTTTGCAACGTAAGTTGTGGTATTACTTGTTTGAAAAAGCTAATTATTTCACCATCAGATAAATATTTTTCTCTCTTCTATCTGTGATTTCCAGATTTTCAGTAAGTCCTTACATTCAGTTCTTATTTTCAACTCAAAGTTAAATTAAAATACATAGAAGAAAAGCAGCAAATAACCAGAACACTTAAGTACTTAGGAAAAGCAAATAATAGGCTTATTTCAAAAGCTCTTCAAAGGAAAATATTAATTGAATGACTTGAAAGCTTCAAAAATCATTACTCTTTTTCTCATAATTAATGATGTAATGAAAGTAAACAAAATAATTGAATTGATTTCAATATAATTTTCAAAAGTAGTTCAGGAAATGTAAGCTGCAGGCAATTTTATCACAAGATTTAAGAAATTACTGCTTTGTCTTCAAATTACTTATTTTATTTAAGTGATTTTTGTGAGTAGTTTTTCAACTTAAAAGGGAATGAGAGTTTCTCAGTTACATTGAGATCTAGTGTGAAAATTGCTAGCTTAAACCACCTGTTAAATAACAAGCTTAGGTCTGTATTTGCACTTTATTTTTCGTCTAGAGAAAATAATCTAATGCCGTTCTTGTCTCTGAAAGTTGCAGCGTAGACACTGGTTCCTGCTTCAGATGTTCCAGTGTATAGGACTGCTATTATAGTTTTCAGGTATTTGATAAAGTAGTGGGCAGGGGGTGTTTACTTCACTGCTGTGAAACTGTTGCATGTCCAGCAGATCATGCTTACAGTGGGCAGGTTTTCTGTTGTTTGCTTGTTATAACCCTTTAGGTGGGTTATTAATTCTTTAATCCATATTCCCTTTTGCATCCATCAGAATTGCAAAAAAAGAACCTAAGGGAACAAATGAGGAGTTTAGTCACTGTTAAGTGTTGCAGATGTGAGGCTGAATGCAAGTCTGCTGCATCAGGAATCCTCACCCTGACTGTGACAGCTTTTGTCAGCCTGTCCTGTTTCACATAAATGGAATGGGAAATACATCAGTGCATCCTACTAACCTTGCTTGTAGTTAATGATCACAGGTACTTCTTAGAAGAGGGATATCTGAAAAGGTACTGGAGCAGAGAAGACATTGTCAACCAAAAAAATGTTTAATGTCCAACTATTGTCTTTTGACTGAACAGAATAAACACAACACTGAGTAATCGTCATGGTCCACAAGAAGTTGTATTAGCACTGAGGAGTAAAATGGCAGGCTGTATTGGACTAGGTAATAAAATTGTATTCTCCCATTGACAGAAACAAATAAGTGACTGAAAATGAAATGGGAGCTTTAGGAGGTCCTGTGTGAATATGCAGTGGGGCAGGGGACTTCCAGAGTGTGCTTTGAAGCAAACAGGGTGGTCCTTTATATTAGGTGCACTCCTGCTGTAGCGTCTCACTGGAGTGGATGTGTTACTGAAAGGCTTTGCTGTTTTCATGAAGTTTTACCTCTCCTATTCCTTTCATATCCTTGTCACTCACTTTGATTTTAATGACATAAGCACTAGAACCAGCCTTTATTGTTGCGGGGTTTTGGGAACAAGTAAACAGGTGCACTGAGTTCCATTTCCTTCCAATAGACAGTATGTTTCTCACTTCAGGTTTCCGTTTTAATGCATTCTTGCCTCTGCTTGATAGTGCTTAGGTTTTACATGTCAAGGTCTCACTTTCTATTTCTTTGTTTCCTACTGTTTTTTCCCAGATAAGGTGTATTGAGCATTGTGCAAATGGCTCACCATTGCATTCCAAAACAGGGGAATCTTCTACATTCAGAAGAGATGGGCTTTGGTCTGTGCCACATTTAAGTGGAATGAAACAAAGAAATACCTTTCAGTAATAAGTCATAACTTGATACAATACTATTTACATTATTTGGAGATACAAAATTTAGAATGAAAATATAGCAGATGTATCCTGTTAAGAACAGGTACTGTTTCAGAACAAATACATTAACTGTTGTGCTTGAAAGAAAAAAAGCCCAAATTCTTCATTAGCTGATTAATCCAGTAATTTTTTTAGATAGTATTGTCCTATTTATGTATTCCAGCCTGTTACCAATAATCCATTAATTATTTGTCAGTATCAACTTCTAATGCACACACATCAGTAACCTGTTTTAAAGGGCTAATTAGTAAAACTCTAACAAATAGTACTCTAGTCCTGGCATTTATAACTGATTTTTTTTTTCTTTTTTTAGCTAGCCCTCAAAGACAAATATGGGAAGGCATAAAAGCAATTGTTCAACTTGTCCTCTCACAGGCCCAGCTAAAGCTGTAATTCCTAACCCTGAATCTTAGATGCAATCAGTGTTTTTTAGGCTTTCTAAGAATGTTAAACCCGTTTAAAAAAAATCCCTGAATAGTGCCCAGATACAATGAGGGGATGTTGGTGTAAAACCCATGTTCTGCATTACTCCTGTGAGTGCAGGAGTTGAGTTGTGCTAGGGGAAGCTGCAGGGCTGTAGGAGTGTAACTCTCTGGTTCCTCCTTTAGTTCTGTCACAGTGGAAACCTGTCTTTCCTTTTCAACCAACCCTTTGAGAAGCTCATAGAAATTACATGAATGAACAGACAATGGCTACATTTGGATTTATATGGCTCCCAGAGCATGATTTTCCCTGATTTCATCATGAAATTGTGCAGTTTCCAATATCAGGTTAGGTTGGGAAAGAAAGGCTAACCTAAGAGTAAAACAGAGCAGAACACTGCCTGTCTGGGCAATGCTTATTTGTTTGTTTTCCGCTTAAACATTTTAACCTCATTATGATTCTTGTAAATGAGTTCAGGAAGGCTGAAGAACTATAAAGAGGAACCATATGCTACAGAACCTTGACTTATAACTTTTATTTTCCTTTTTAAAAATGCTGCAGATTTTCTAAATTACAGAGCACTTCTCACTGCTATTTAGCAATTCAGAACCATGGTCATAATAAGATGGATGAGGTATGACATATTCTATTAGGGCAAGATTTACTACTTGGCAAAATTTCAAATTCTTGGATTAACCAATTGACAGTGAGCTTGTTTGGGGATATGCATGGAAGCTGAGTACTGTGCTACCTTTCATCAAACGTAATAAAACTACTATTTTATACTTGAAAGCACACATGTAGCAGCATGTAAACTCATAATAACAGAATTTTAGTTTAATGTCTTCTTTTTTATTGTTATATATTTAAGATGTTGGGCCAGTCCCACAACTCTTGTCATTTGTGCAGCTCTACTGAAGTTAATGAAGCTTTGCTGAGGTGCATGACACCTCTGTGTATGTGTGTGTGAGAGCTGGAAATATGTGTCACTCTTGATTTCCATAAGTGCAGCTCACATTCTTCCCTGCATGCATGGTTAGGACTAAAAGCATTTTAATACTCGTAAGTTGCAACATAAGGGTTTTCTGTTAATGAAATAATTACTGTGTCTTGAGTTAAACTCAGGTGCCAAAGGTTAAGAAGTTGATTATTCCAAGATGAAGATATTATCATATTTAAGAGAACAGTTCTAGTTTATTTAAAAGATTTTACTCATGCTCTCCATATGCCCCTGTTAACTACTAAAAATCTTCTTCAGTATGTGTGGACATGTTTCAAAAAGTGTTTATCCATTTTTCCTCAAACACAGCCATAGCGATATTTGTCTTGTTTTCTTACCTTGTCAGTTCAGCTAATATACATTTATTTTCTTCCCTGTAAGTCAGTTTTTCCATGGAGTAAAAAAAATCAGTCTTTCTTCATCCTGAAAACTTAAATTCAATAAAGAATTCAGCGACTTTTGTGTCTGAATTAAGATAACTTTCACAGGCTCTGATATGGGTATGATGCCCACTCATTCATTAGCTTTGACAGGTCAATTGCGTGTACAGAGCTTTAGTGCAATGATTCTGACTTAGTCTAACTTCAGTGTGCTTTTCAGGTAATGAGATTTTTATCTCTTGGGAAGATAGCGGAGTTAACTGAACAAAGTGATTCGATAGCTCAGCAGAAGAGAAAATGCAAAGCTTTATTTTAGTGTAAGCACAGCATTCTCTGGCCATCTGAAGAAAACCTCTTCTGTAATAGCTAAGTAACTATAGTTGGGCAAAAACTTACTCTCTTAAATACATACACAGAAATATTCTCTTCAGTTGATTTGTGCCAAAAGCTTTTTATTTTGTAGCTTGAAATTCAGTTCTAAACAAAAAACAACAACAAAATCAGCCTGCTCTGAATTCCCTTGTAATGACAGGTATCCTGCCTAGAAATCTACTCTCAAGCCTTGCAGTGGATGGCATTTGCTTTGGCAGCAGTCTCAAAGGTTCAGAAATTTCTGGAACACTTTGGGCAGCAGCTGTGAGCCTTGAGTAGTGGTGGTAATTCTATTAAGTTGCAACTCACAATTTTGTATTCCTTCTCAGTCTGTTCTCCCAGCAGAAAAGGTCTTACTGCTTTTTTTTCCTTCTCTCTTTTTTTCCCTTTCTATTTTTTTTTCTTTAACTGTTAACTGATGCACTCCTTGGGGAAAAAAAAAACCCTCTTATTGCTCATAATCTTAAAATGTGAATATATAACAAAGTTACGTGTATATGGGGTCAGCATTCAGCCCACCATCTAAAATAATCTGTTTTGTTGTTAGAGTGTTAAGTCCATGTACTGAGGGTATCTGTGCTTTTCCCACTTGACAGACTGCAAATAGCTGTAACATTTTCTCTTGAAAGTCTCGGTCACATATCCCACCCTTCATAGTGATCCTGAGCGTTTCTCGGCAAGCTCCAGATGCTTTCAGTTCCTACCGCCTGATTGCTGTGTGCCAGCATGTCCACTGGCCTTAGAAGAGCTTAGGGTAGGCCAGAATTCATCAGATAAACTCTTGTCCTTAAAAGCATCCAAGTAGGGAGTGAGGGCTTTCAGACAGCTTTGGGCCTCTCTGAGCAGCGTCAGTGTTTGGAGATTGTGCCAGCTCATTAGAGGAATTGCAGTGTGTTTTGGGGACCCAGGACCTCTTGGCATGAGGAGTGGATCCTTCGGCTTTGATCTAGCTCTGCCATATTTTGGCAGCTGAAACTTGGTTAGCATCCTCATACCTTGGAATATTCCCTTTGGTTCAGTCTCTGTTTGGTTATCTCTGTGCTAAGCAATCAAGCAGTGTCAAAGCCTTCATGCTGGTACAGAAATTGTGTCATTCTGTATTTAAAATGTTAGAGTAGTCCTTGGTACTGGTCCTTTGGTCCTTGGACCAAAGACCTATCAGTCACAATTCCAGAGTTAAGCTGATCCTGGAATAGGTCCCAGTAGGCAGCTTGGGTACAATGACCCACTCCTTAAAGCCACGTGGATTCACTGATAGTATGTGCTACTGTACCAGTTGACTACTGGGACTATTTTATTTACTACTACAGATAACACCTTTGGGTCCCCTTTTTTTTTCTTTTTTCTTTTTTTTTTTCCCTCATGGTGAAAACTTCAGACAAGGTCCCAGTGGCTGTTTCCTGCTGGTGCCTCAGCATGCTGCTCTCCAGCTCTTCATGTTGCTTTTTTGACTTGCTAATTTGGGCAGCTTTCTTCCTGACTTGTTACAGTGCTTGAGCCTATTTCAACTCTGTGTCTTCTTGGGTCACCACTTTTGTATTTAAACTTCTCGGTGACTATGCCATTGCACTTTCTATTTGCCTTAGGGGCTTGGTATGAAAATGTGAAATTCTTTTCAATCTGAAAGCTTGAGAAAAAAAATGTTGAGAGGAAGTGGGATAAGACAGGAGTGGCTCCAGCCCTTCTGCATATTGTCAGCAGTCTTTAATTTTCTTATGTGGACAAGGCTACTGGCGTGGGGAAGCAGACTCACTGAGCACTTCCTCGTTCTAGGTGGAAGAGACAGTCCCCAGAGCTGTATTTTATTGCTGCACCTTTAACAAATATGTAGGTTCTTGATCCAAATATTAAAAAATTGGACTTTTTTTTTCCTGTCACTTTGGTGGAGAACCAGTTGCCAAATAGCATATTATTTCCATATGGTATGAAGGAGATTCAGTGTCTTCTGACCATTTTCAGCACGTAAGACAGATTTCTTGCGGTGTTTGTGGGTTAGAGAACTAAGACAGCAGAAGCACAGGATTACAGTGCTCAGATCCAGAGATAACCTAGTAATCTGCACAGACCTCATCCTAAATACCTGTTTTGTGAAATAATGAGGATTGATGTGTCTAGTACTGGTTGGAAAAAATCAGCAGCTGTATGTTATCTTTTTGGCTATGCTAGCTAGGTTGCATGGAACTTGGCCTTGAGAAGCCATGCAGATGGATGTGTTGAATTCAGTTTTGTGAATGGGCTTGGCAACCTTAATTCTTCTAAAATGGATCAAAGCGTTTTTATAGCTTGGGTCTTGGGTTTTTATTTTCACATGGTAGATGCTCAGCACTTGTTGAAAGTCAGGGTCACTTGAAAAGAAACAGCTTGAGTTAACAATCTATAGTCACTTTAATAAATATACGCCGCTGTGCTGTCTGCTGTAGTTTTAAATCCAAGTATGTTGCCAAAAGATAACTAGATTTGTTGTTCTAAAGTGCAATGTTATTTAGGTTTTGAAGTCAGCTTATGTAATGTTAGGAGTAACATTTGTTCACAGCTCAAAAGCCTGCTGCATAGCAGATTTTTTAATATGAAAACATCATCTTGTGCACAGTGCTTTCCATTTTCTCAATTGCTGTTATCAGAAGCATCTCTGTGCTGGCCCAGAGGGACTTCCTGTAATTGGGTGTTTGAGTCATAGTTGAGTTGTATGGGGCTGAAACAAAGTCTAGATTATCCAAAGCAAAATAATGTATTTTGCTTCAGGCATGTGGGCTGCTGATGGCCAGTGTCTTAAAGAGAGATTTCTGCCTTTGCTTTTGTCTTGCTTGCTGTTGTTAGGTTAGAAATGAAGGCTGTTAGAAGTGCCTCCTTTTTCCTGTAGCCTCTGAAAGTGTTTATTTTTAACCTTTGCTAAAGGAGTAGCTTGGAGATTTGGAGAGAAAGTGCAAAATTAGCTTATTAATTGATTGTGACAGTTTCTGTGGTCGTTTTTCTTGGAGGCAGTAAGTCTCTGAAAGCATCACAAAATAAATCCAGCTAGAGCTGCATAGAAAGGTTACTTATTTTTATTATGAAAGATCTAATAATACAGCATAATACCAGAAAAAAAGAATGGCATATATTAGCAGTTATCAAGTAAGGTAGTAAAAATAACAAAAGTATTATCAATTAGATAAGAGCATGTAGCCTGGTTGCAAATCCCACTGAATTTAAAGAAATAGAACTTCTGCACAAGTGAGGCATAATTTTATCTGTTATCATTTTAGAAAATTTTATGTGTGAAATGTCTTGCTTTTGGACCTATTTCAGTCTCTTTTTAATGGTGTACTTGCTAAGGCTTTACAAACAGTTGACTCTGTCAGTATAATCCAATGCAAGTACGCTATAGCTCCTTCTGTCCCCAAAACGCTTGGGGTTTGCCTGCATTTACTTGCCTCACTTTCTGCAGGTCCATATAAAGGTATTATTTCTGTTATTGTTTATTTTTACTTCTGTAAATTCCATTTGCTAGAGGGAGATCCCTACGGTGAGGTAATAAATATTCATATTTTCATATAACCTCTTTTTGTTTAATTAATGTGAGTATCAGCATTTCAAAATGAAACTCTTATCTTCTTTTTACTCAAGGGTAAATTTTAACCCAGCTGCTAACTCCACTCCAAAATGGACCCCCTGCCTCTTTCATCTCTTTCAAGATGATTTGGCACCCAAGAAAAACAAAGGCCAACTCATATAAACATGTAATCTTTGAAAATCCTGAGCAAAAGATGATGTAAGTCAGTAACATTGGGGCAATTTATTTGATTCATTATTATTTTCACTTTTGTCTGTTATCCTGTGGATATGGCTTTGGGAGGGGTAGAGTGCATACATATACGTACATCAAGGGCGGCAGAACATTGTTTCAAACTATATTTTCCTGTGCATGGTCCAGGTATGTGAGGTTCACCATAGGGGTGGTGTTGCGAGGGCCGGTGTTGGCAAGTGCTGCTGGTGCTCATGGGCAGGAGACCACCCTCCTGCGGACAAAGTGCATGCTGACCTGCATTTTCCAGGTTTTCTCTCTGCAGTAATGTAGAGGGGTGCCCCAGAAAAAGAGAGCTGGATAAGGCCTAGGTAGGTTTGTCGTACAGGTGGCTTCCCTACCTCTTATTTTAGCATTTCAGATAAACATCTCAGTTGTCCTTTCTTTGTGCTTATGGTTTCAGTGGTTATGACAAACTTCTGTTAGAGTTTGCAGACAGCTGAAAACATTCTGTCAAGGTTTGTTACTGCTTCAGGCACGAAATCTTGCACCAGCAATAGAAGAACAGATTGGAGGCTTTATACCTTATGTTGGATCAGAGGCGGGCTCTCAGGGTCACTCAGAGGGGTGAGTTACAGAGAGAGGAGATCCCCAAACCGCTTTAATGTAAGTCACACATGTGCAGAAGATGTTTGGTTTTCTCACTTAGTGGTATAAGAGTGCTGATAAAAATGTAAGCATAACATTGCCTTAAAAGCTTTTTTTTTTTTTTCACAAGAGCGTCACTGGAAAACTTGATATTGTAATAGTAGAGAAAGCCTTTAGTCAGCTGGTTCCAGCATCGTCCTTGTTCATTTGTTACAAACCATACCAGAAAGAGAAAACGCTTTCTAAAGGAAAAGGATTCCTGTCTATGATACGCAGTTAAGATTGAGTGAGACATGATGATAAATGCAGAAATTGGTGGGTAATCCTGTGTTGTGCAGAAGGATGAGGAATGTTAAGCACAGCACAGATATTGCTGGTCCTGTCTGGCCTCAAATCTATGACACTTACAGTGCAGGTGACTGCATCTCTTAGAGTCAGCAGTCCAAGTCTGAGTGATTTAATCCTTGTCCATTTTCTCCTCTGCTGAGCAATTCCCTTGGGATTTTTTTATCTCCTTCAATGACCTTGAAAGGTCTGACTTTTTCATCAGGTAGTAAGTCCTTTAAAATTATTCTGTTCTACACTACCCATATTCTGATTGGACACAAGAGGGAAATTTTTCACTATGAGAAAGATCAACCTTTGGAATAATCTCCCCAGGGAAGTGGTAAATTCCCCAACATTGGACACTTTTAAGATTCAGCTGGACAGGGTGCTGGGCTATATTGTCTAGACCATGCTTTTCATAGAATCATACAATCATTTTGGTTGGAAGAGACCCTCAGGATCATCGAGTCCAACCATAACCTAACCTAATTCTAGCACTAAACCATGGTCCTAAGAACCTTGTCTAAATGCCTTTTAAACACCTCCAGGGATGGTGACTTCACCACTGCCCTAGGCAGCCTGTTCCAATGCCTGACAACCCTTTCCGTGAAGATTTTTTTCCTAATATCCAATCTAAACCTCCCCTGGTGCAACTTGAGGCCATTTCCTCTTGTCCTATCACTTGCTATTTGGGAGAAGAGACCAACACCCTCCATGCTACAACCTCCTTTCAGGTAGTTGTAGACAGCAATAAGGTCTCCCCTCAGCCTCCTTTTCTCCAGGCTAAACAGCCCCAGCTCCCTCAACCGCTCCTCATCAGACTTGTGCTCCAGGCCCCTCACCAGCTTCGTTGCCGTCCTCTGCGCTCTCTCTAGTATTTCAGTGTCCTTCTTATGATGAGGGGCCCAAAACTGAACACAGTATTCAAGGTGCAGCCTCACCAGCACCGAGTAAAGTGGCACAATCACTTCCCTAGTCCTGCTGGCCACACTATTCCTGATACAAGCCAGGATGCTGTTGACCTTTTTGGCCACCTGGGCACACTGCTGGCTCATGTTCAGCCAGCTGTCATCAACACCCCCAGATCCCTCTCTGCCAGGCAGCTTTCCAGCCACTCTTCCCCGAGCCTGTAGTGCTGCCCGGGGTTGTTATGACCCAAGTGCAGGACCCGACGCTTGGCCTTGTTAAACCTCATACAACTGGCCTCAGCCTAATGATCCAGCCGGTCCAGATCCCTCTGTATGGCCATCCTGCCCTCCAGCAGATGAATACTCCCACCCAGTTTGGTGTCATCTGCAAACTTACTAAGGGTACACTCAATCCCCTCATGCAGATCATTGATAAAGAGATTAAACAGAACTGGCCCCAATACTGAGCCCTGGGGAACACCACTCGTGACCAGCCGCCAACTGGATTTGGCTCTGTTCCCCACAACTCTTTGGGCCTGGCCCTCCAGTCACTTCTTTATCCATTGCAGAGTACACCCATCCAGGCTGTGAGCTGCCAGCTTCTCCAGGAGAATTCTGTGGGATACAGTGTCAAAGGCCTTACTGAAGTCTAAGTACACAACATCCACAGCCTTTCCCTCATCTGCTAGTTGGGTCACTTTGTCATAGAAGGAGGTCAGGTCGGTCAAACAGGACCTGCCTTTCATAAACCCATGTTGACTGGGCCTGATCATATGGTTCTCTTGTAAGTGCTGTGTGATGTTACTCAAGATCATCTGCTCCATGATCTTGCCCGGCACCGAGGTTAGACTGACGGGTCTGTAGTTCCCCTGATCGTCCTTCCGGCCCTTCTTGTAGATGGGCGTCACGTTAGCCAACTTACAGTCAACTGAGACCTCCCCAGTTAGCCAAGATTGCTGGCAGATAGTGGAAAGTGGCTCAGTGATGACCTCCGCCAGCTCCCTCAGCACCCTTGGGTGTATCCCATCTGGCCCCATACACTTGTGGGTGTCCAAGTGGTGTAGCAGGCTGCTGGCCTTTCACAGCGGTGGCCAGGCTCAGCTCTAGTAGGGCTTTGGCCCTTCTGATTTTCTCCCTGCATAACCTCACAGAGTTCTTGTATTCCTGTTGAGTGGCCTGCCTCTCCTTCCAAAGATTATAAATTATCTTTTTATTCCTAAGTTCCAGCCGCAGCTCTCTATTCAGCCAGGCCGGCCTTCTTCCCCACAGGCTCACCTTCTGGCACACAGGGACAGCGTGCTCCTGCACCTCTAAGATTACCTTCTTGAAGAGAGACCAGCCTTCCTGCCCTCCTTTGTCCTTCAGGACTGTCTCCCAAGGGACTCTGCCAACCAGCCTTTTGAACAGGTCAAAGTCTGCCCTTCGGAAGTCCAAAGTAGCAGTTCTGCTGACCACCCTTCTAACTTCTCCAAGGATAGTAAACTCAATCATTTCATGATTGCTATACCCAAGGCGCCCTCCAACTGACACGTTGCCCATGAGCCCTTCTCTATTTACAAACAGATCCAGTGGGGCTCCTTTCCTGGTAGGCTCACTAACCAGCTGTGTTAGGAAGTTGTCTTCCATGCACTCCAGGAGCCTCCTAGACTGCTTCCTCTCTGCTGTGTTTTACTTCCAGCAGACATCTGGTAAGTTGAAGTCCCCCATAAGAACAAGAGCTAGTGATCGGGAGACTTCTCCCAGCTGCCTGCAAAATATTTCATCTGCCTCTTCATCCTGGTTGGGTGGTCTGTTACAGACCCCCACCAGGATATCCGTCTTGTTGCCCTTCCCCTTGATTCTCACGCATAGACACTCAACCCTATCATTATCCTCCTCAAGTTCCAGACAATCAAAACACTCCCTAACATACATGGCTACCCCACCTCCTCTCCTTCCTCACCTATCCCTTCTGAAGAGTTTATAGCCATCCATTGCAGTGCTCCAGCTATGGGAGTCATCTCACCATGTTTCTGTGATGGCAATTAAATAATAGTTTTTCTGCCTCACTAAGGCTTCCAGCTCCTCCTGTTTGTTGCCCATGCTGTGTGCATTTGTATAGATGCACTTCAGCTGAGCCATTGATTCCACTGGGATGGCAGACTGAAGGGTCTCATTAGCACTACTCTCAGATGCCAGCATGTCGCCCTTGGGTGTGCTTCTTCCACATCTGGCTTCCTCCCCCTCCCCCTTCAAATCTAGTTTAAAGCCCTTTCAGTAAGTCCTGCTAGCTCCTGCCCCAGGATCTTTTTCCCCTTTTGAGATAGGTCCATCCCATTTGTTGCTAGCAAACCACGTGCCTTGTAAGCTGACCCAAAACCCCAAAATTCTGCCAGTGACACCAGTCCTGCAGCCAGGTATTGATCTGCTGGGTCTTCCTGTATGTTTCCTTATCATAGACTGCAACTATGGGGATAGAGGAGAACACTACTTGTGCTCCTGATCCCTTGACCAGTCGTCCCAAGGCCCTGAAGTCTCTCTTGATCATCTTTAGTTTCCCCTTTTCAGTTTCATCACCGCCCACCTGAAAAATTATTAGTGGGTAGTAGTCTGAGGGCCTAACCACGATTTCCTTCTAACATCTTTAGCCCTGGCCCCAGGGAGGCAGCGGACTTCCCTAAGAAGTGGGTCTGGCCTGCATATAGGACCTTCTGTTCCCTTTAGAAGTGAGTCTCCTACAGCACAACCTGCCTTTTTTTCTTGGTGGGAGCTGTTTTGATGGAGGGTGCAGGGTGACTTAACCTCTGCGGCACCTCCAGCTTAGTGGAACTGCCTCCCTCAATGTTGTTGTTTTGTTCCACTTGCAAGGCCTTATACCTGTTTTGCAAGGGAAACTGGGAGGGTGGGGTGATCACAGTAGGAACCCTCCTCCTTCTGCGCCGGACAGGAACTTGCTGCTATTTCCCCTTATTCCTGAAGTTGCTGCAGTCCACATCCTGAGCCTCTTGCCTGTTAGACAGAGGCACCTGGGAAGGTGGGGTGGGTAGGGGGATGTTTCTGCTGCCACCCCTAGTGTGGACTTGCTCCCTTTCATCCCTTTCCCTTGACCTGCCTTCTTCAGTGAAGCAAGGGGAGGAGACAGGAGTCCCTTGATCTTTGTTTCTTGCTGGTCTTACCTGCCCCTGGGCAGCCAGAGCTTGATCCCAGCACCCTGATATTTCTCAACCTTTCCACCTCCTCTCGCAGCTCTACTACCAGGCTCTCACACCTCACACAGCTGCTTTCTGTATTACCACTCCATACCAGTGAAAGGCTCTGGCATGCTCTGCAGCCTGAAGTCTGGGTGGCTGCGTGTTGCTGTGGCAGCTCTGAGTTGCTGCCTGCTTCCTGCTGAGTGTGGAGTACTTACCTTTTTTTTTTTGCCAAGAAAGGTTGGACCAAATGATCTTTGAGGTCCCTTCCAACCTGATGTTCTATGATTCATAATGAAACTTGTTTATCTGCAAAGAAACACACCTGTGTCTTTTGCTCTCTACCCATCTTCAAGTCAGCACTTTAGGTATTTTTCAGATGAACAACTAGAGGAATGCTTGCAAACAAACACACCATTCTTTAGGGAACAACTTTCTTACCTCAGCATCACCATGGTCTGGGCTTGACTTGGTATTTGAGTGCTTGCATTTCACCCCATTGCTAATGTGTGTTGCCTTAGTGATAGTTTCTTTGGGTGTTAAATATCTGTTAAATACCAGAGTATGTTCTGTGTGTTACTGTCACTTGGTGTTAGTTACACTCCTACTGCTGATGCTTAGGCTGTGATACTATATATATGTTACAATATAATTGGCTTTTCTATTGTCTGGCAACCTAATTTTGGCTTATAAAGGTGGATTCTGAGTAATTTCCTGCCATTTCCTGCTGACTGTGTGGCCTATAGAGCACAGGAGCAGTAACCAGTAGCATATACCATTTTCAGCACAGGTTGCATGGCAAAGTCAGATTAGAGCAGAAAGCTTCTCATTCCTTGGAGCCCCCCAGCCTTTGCTGGCTCTGCCCCAGGACCCACCATCGAGCAGCGGGGCACCCTGGCCATGGGAGCTGCAGGGTGCTGAGGGCAGGGGGTTGGCTGGAGACTCTGGGCACACATGGGTGGCTGCGGCAGGGCCAGCATCCCCATCAGCACCACCACCACCTGCTGCAGCCCCAGGCAGCCTTCAGCAGAGATGACAGAGCCCTTGATGTCCCCGAGGAAAGGGTGATGTGCATGTTGTTGCAGCTAATGTGCAGGGGTTTTTTTCAGAATTGTAAGGAAGCAGCGATGGCAAACCCTTGGCATGGTAATATCCTTCAGCTTTATCTGTTTGGTCAGTATTGGTGGTTGTCCATATAAGAAAGGCCGAAAGAGCGAAACAGCAAAGATGTTTGGGCATTATATATGAAGTATGGAACAGAGGTCACTAGGAAATTTTATGTAGCACCTGCCTACAAAGGATTTGGTTTAAGCCAGCTCTGTTAGTTCCTCATACTGAGAGTTAAAATAGCTCTAAAAGTATTTCTGAGTGAGGAGGAAAAGGAGGGAATCGATATCTGTTATTATTACTGATTTTAATTTTTCATTTGTTTTTTCCTACCATAAACATGATGATACAATATTACCTCCTCATTCGCACACCTAAAACATATAGCATTTCTGGTTTCGTGGAGTATATTTTTTGGCAGAAGCACTGAAAAATTCTGTTCTATTTTATTGTATGAAAAAGAACAAAAGATGAGAAAGGGATGGTTTCTAGCTCTCCAGACAATAAACTTTATAACTTTGCTGATACATTTAATATCAAGTTTATAAATCCCTAGGTGCTAGTGAAGTAGTTTCTGTGCATCAAGGACCTTAGTTGGACTTCAGCCAGTGACTTTCCTGAGTCTAGAAACTGCTTTCCTTGGCAAATTGGAAGTGAGGAGGAGGGAGGAGCTTTCTTTAAAAGGTCAGGATTTTTGGTTTTTCAGTACAAGGCAGTGTTTCACTCCTGTGTTTATTTTTTATCCCATATATTGTATTAGTGGCTTCTTGTTTCGTAATTGTACCAATAACAAAATATCAATTCACCAGTAAATCAATGCAACAGTACGTGTAATAATTAATTAGGATTGACAGCTTTAAATCTCTTCCATTGAAATGGTTATGAAAGCAGGTCTTCTTGGTAAAAGCATCAGTGGGTTCCTGAGAAATAAAATTGTTCAGAGCGATAGAAGTTGGAATCTGCATGTAAATAAGGTCCTTTGAAATGTTCACAACACTTGGTTTAAACTCGGCCTAGTCTGGCTAGGAGATGCTTGCTGATGTTAATGAAGGTTTACTTAAGTTCACACTAAACTCTCTTTCTTTCTTTCTTCCTCTCTCCAGAGTCCTCTTTATCTCTTTCATCTCTAGACTTTAAGAAATCTCCTGTCAGATTCACAGCCGAACAATTGTACATAGGTGAAAGTTGAGGCAACATATTAGTAATTTAGAGGTAAGAATTCCTTCAGAAACAAAATGTTGATTTGATGAAGCTCAAAGGAAACCAAACAGCTAAAGGAATGGCAGCTAGTACAAAAAGGAGTACATGTCCATCTAATCTCTGCCCTGGTACCTGCACTCAGTGAAAATTCACTCTGAAGTTCTATAGCGGAGCAGAACTGCCTAACGTCCTGAGTGCCCAGAAATGCTGAGATGCTGTGTGTTGGTGGTCATGCTTCTGGTCTTTTTTTACTACCAAGTTTTCAAGTGTATCCAGACAAAACAGACTGTCTGCTCTCCATTTCCCCAAAACCCCAATCCTGAGAGTAGCCCAGAGAAACAGGTAATGGGGTATTAGTTAGATGGTCATGTGCCACTCTGACCAAATAGCAGTGCCTGCCTGCCTGCTTCTTCTGACAGTTGCTTCTGTCACTTCAGATCTATCTTTGTGGGCTGGGAGCTGCTTGTGAGACCTGAGCCTGAGATTTTCCTTGCTGTCAGCACGTTGATGCTCTCCCTGTGAATTTCCCTCCATACTTACTAGCCTTCCAGCGGCAGAGCCACGCTTTAAAAAAATTCTCTGTTATTATCTCAGTTTCTCTTTGGTATTGATTATATGTGCCTGATGTTTTGTTTATTCCTGCCTGTTTTAATTCAAGTAGTAGCAAGACTTCAGTGAACTGTCTTAAACTCCCTCACTTACAGTCGAGGTGCAGCTGGATAACACACTCTATTATCCGAGTGGTTTCTGACTTCTGTCTTTCCCAAAAAACTTTCTCTTGTTGTCTTGGAACAGTTAATCTGTCAGGTGTCTCTTGTAAAGTTTTTACTTTCACCAAAATGGAAGGTCAGGTTGTTACACCTTTGGAACTCCAGCTCTACTTTTTTTTTCAATTTAAAATGCTAACTCATAAAGTTAATCTGTAGAGGTACAGCTGTTAATTACTGCTTCAGAAGCTAAACGTTCAATATGTGTAATGGTGTATAAATACTGCTCACTGTGTCCTCCAACCTCGGAAATTATTACCACAGACTTCCAGTTCTATACAGAATAACTTGCATGCACAGGGCAAAATCAAGTGTTTATCGTAGCCCTTTTGACAAGAGAGGTTCTGATGAAGTGGAAGCTGCTGTTCAATAACAGTAAATCAGAACAGCTAAGACCTGATCTTGGGGCAACTTTCACAGTGAAGCAGATCTTCCAAAATGCAAGGCCGTTCCTCTTGGCACTGTGAACTGAACAGTACTAGGAAATGTGTAGAGCCTTGATGCAGCAAACTGTGTTGTCCATAAGCTTAGTTAAACGTCTGAGTTGGACTTGTGTTTGACGGTAGGCCTGCCGGGTTGGGACCTTGCTTATTCTTTTCTCACACATAAAGTATCTGGGTGCAGAGTAGCAGCTGTAATAAATGCTGTGTTTTCAGTAATATTCAATGTTTTTGTTCTTCCAAGCTGTAAGACCAAGTCTAACCACTGTGTCGTCTTGAATTCTTTGTAAACATTGTCTGAGCTTGAAAAAGCCCTACTGTAACCTGAGTTGGCAATCCCGCATGCCCGTCTACCACATAATAGGGCTTTAGGACTTAATAGGAATATTGAATACAGGGGCAAACACAGGTGCATGACTTCTGGCTTCCTTCTCATTTGCATAATAGCAGCCAAGTAATTGAAGTGGAGAATGGTCAGCCAGCCAAGCACAAAAAAGATAAGAGCACCTCATTTAAGTGCACTGCCTTAAATCTTTTTGCTTTAGAAGTATATTTTTTCCCCTCAGAAAAATTGGACCTCGAAAATTAAGCATTTGTGAGGTGGAGCAAGCAGGTGTGTGCTGGCTCTCCCCATTCCACTTGAACCTGCGTTTGCCAAGTATTTGTGTCCATCAGTCATTGCTCCAGCCTTACTCCCAGCATTGGACTCTACTTTTGTCAGTTGTTTTGAGGAACTCGGGAGCAGCCTCTGGCCGTTGTTCATGTTTCTCAACCCTTCCTCCTCCCTCCCTCATTCTCCTGTGACATCTGTCTAAACCAGGTGTTTTTTGCTAAGACAGTGAAGGAAGAAGGGGAGCAACAAGGTCCTCAGTGTGTTTTATTAAAGCACTGGTTAGATCTAGGGGGAACTGCTTCATTTTGCAAGGCTGTTAACATCTATTTAAAAGTGGCAAGGACCTTATTTAGTCTATGGGAAAAGCAGAGAGTGATACTTTTGTACTTGGTGCTTCGATTGTCCTTTCAATGGAGAAGGTAGTAAACATTTTTACAGATATACTACCTGTAGTTTGTTGCAGATAGGGCTCCAAGCTTAGGTTTGAGATTTTTTTTGCCGGGAAATGGTCAGCTGCTTTCATTTTTATACTATATATTATAAATTGAGATATGCTGAAGGGCTGTACTTGGCCTGGAGACTGAACTGTATGTTGCAGAGTCCTTACAGTCATGATCTTGTCTCTATTAGGGGAAAACCAAACAAAAACAGCAACAAAAAAAACCCCAAACAAGTAGTCACACCTTAACCAAAACCCTTTTTCTGGTTGTTTGTGTGTGTGACATAATGGTTTATGTGGACAAGTTACCTCACTTTCATCTTGTTTCTTTCTGGTTCTGTGTTTAATAAATATTTTTGTTAAGGGCGATATAATTATTTCTATACATTCTTTGAAAAGCTGTGTTTTTTCTGATTACTTTCATAAGCAGAAGACTTGGAACCTTAAGCACTACTTCTCCTTGTACTAGTAGCTGTAGCATTTGTACAGTACAAGAGTAGGGTGTAACAGCTGTACAGGACAGTAAACTCCGCAGACTGAGTCTGCTTTTGCCATGGGTGCTATTGAAAAGTTCTACAGCCCTGCAATGCTATACAAATTTTAGATTTGTTTGGAAAAAAAAAAAAAAAATTCAAATCTACAAGTATAATTTTCCCATTTGATAAGTCGTTCTGTAAGATTCCATGTGCAATTCTCATTTTGCTTTTTACAAAATGTTACCCTTTTTTTCTGTGTTACTTCTAAATTTGACATTTTAAGATCATTTTCTCAGTAGTAAGTAAAAACAAGAATTAAATTAGAGCAAGATTACTTTCTTGTGTATCTCTGACCTAATTCCCTAAGATGATGTAATTTTCACAAAGAAGGTAGAGGGACTTTTCTTCCATTTTTACAGCTGGGTTTTGTGTCTCTTTCTGTATCCATTTGGTATGAGTTTTGGAGGAGCTATTGGTCATGGAGAAAAACGAGCCTGTGAGGGTGGAAAAATAACAATCCAGCTTCACTCCTCAACAGTCATGATTCAGGTGTGATACTAAGAAGTCTTCTAGATGCCAGTTCCAATTCTTGATGATGAAGGAGGGACGCTGTATTTCTTTTGCAGCTTTTTGATACCTTCTTGCGATACAAACTGACAGCAATATGGACCTAACTGCTCATGGCATGATACCTGAAGAGATGGTTGTATTTCTCCAAATGGCTCTTTTGCATGGTGCTGACATCTGAATCAAGGTCTCATGGCTGCTCTGACCTGTGTGAGGAGACTGGCTTGGCCTGTGTCTAGTCCAGCTTTGAATGAGCAAAAAGGGATCCCCAGTCAGACCAAAATAAATCTCCTTTTTATGAGCTGCAGCCCATGTGTTCAGTGTGCCTCCCAAAGTCAAGTGAGCTTCTGTCTCGAGTTAGACTCCAATTCTTTCATGTGAAAGGTACAACATAGAGGACATATAGTTACCTTTTCTGATAGATGGTGAGCTATGACAGCTGCACTGGGAAAAATCTCAGAATTTCCTCACTTCCTTGTTTTAAATAGGCAGCAGTGTATTCTAGCACCTTAACCAGAGCTGATAAAGGAACTTTTAAATTTATTTATCCCTATTTATTTATTTAGTGTTTATTTATTTGCTTTTATTTATTTATTTTTATTTAAGTTTGTGATTGTTGGATAAGTGACAGGACCAGAAGCCTACATCACTCCCGTGCGACACCATGTTGCCAGTAGCTCGGACCATTTGAAATATCGGTGCCAGTGTTTTGTCAGGTGTGGGCATCTCAACACAAGCTGAATTTGCAAAAGCTCTGGAAACTTTTCAAGGGAAGTGCATGCGCAACTCAAATTTTTTTTGTTTTTAAATAATTTATTCCATGGAGTTTCAAATATCATGTAATAAATGTAGTTGTTCCTTGTTCATTTTATTAAACAGTAAAATATTTGGTATTAAGGTCCTTAGAATGGTATTTCCTGTATGTTTGATTATGTAACCAGCAATGAAAAAATTTACAGCAGATTTTACAAATGCTTACATGCCTCTAAATGTCAAAATAGTTCAAAGTTTAATCTTCTCTTCCTATATAACTTCCTAATTTAAATCCTTGATGACTGGGTTCATTCTTTTTAGCACAGACACACATGCAGCAAAAATATTTTTTAAATGAAATTGCACAACTAACAAAATAGCACATAACCATGCACCCCAATGTCAGTATGGCATGAACTGTTCATATGAAGATCTTCAGATTAGGGAGTTTTCAGAGGGCTTGTATGGGAGTACATTTAGGCTGCAGAGATCTCCAAAAATTAAAAGGACCTTGTGAAACTGGGCACAGTCACACTGGACCCAGTTCTGGCCATGGATACACTCCCTTCTCTTGAGATCAGCATTAAGCTCATTGCTTCTTGTGTCCTTACAGCCAGAGCTTGTTCTCACTCTAATTGAAGATTTTTCGCACTATTTTAGAGATACGACACTTTTACAACACACAAGGTTGTGATGGAGATACAACGGATTTTAAGTTCATTTGTATTTTACTCTTAGCCATACCTTGCTGCTTAGGTCCTCTGCTCTTGTGATGCCGTACACCTTATGTAATAACATTGCAGACTGTCAGTGGGAGGCTGTTTACACAAATGCTGTTGCCTGGTGTCATTTGATGCCATTATTTTCGGTTTAAAGAAAGTTAAATAATTGGGTTTTCCTTGCATCATTGTCTTTGTAAAACATAAGAAAGTTCATGTGATGGTTTTACCTTTTGGTGTTGCTTATAGCAGCTTTATAGCAGCTACAGGGAAATGCAAGTTAACACAGTATGTCGAGTTGGATACTAGGATCAGCAGACTTTATTTGACAGAGCTGAACTAAAAAAGTTGTGGGGTTTTCTTAGGTGGTGTTGGTTTTCTTTGTGGTTTTTTGTTTGGTTGTGGTTTTGTTTGTTTGTTTTGGTTTTTTTGTTTTTTAATCTAGGCCTCCTCTTTAAGCAGCCCCATATCATACTTATTTAGAAATGAAGTCCTTTCCATTTATCTCTAGGTAGAGGCATCTGTATGTGCCGTAGTCCAAACCCAACCTTGTGGTTTCAGTTGATGTTTTGGGTGCCTGTTTTTGCCTTATCACTTGAACACAATGAGAGTACTGCCGGGGAGTAGAGGACCAGACCCTGGGGATCAGACTCAGACAGCTAATTCTACATCAAAGATTTATTTTTTATTTATTTTTTTTTTCTTGTCTCATTTTCCTCTTTAAAATGGAAGCAAACTCATAGACTGATTTGCGCCACGTATATGTGACAGAACAAGATGATGAACTTGGATCTTTCTAGTCCCAGCCTTACACGCTGGTCTTTAAGGTATAATCTTGTACTGTAGTCTCTCCCTTCTTTTTAAAGCTTGCATACTTCACATAGAGAAAACAAACACATATCTAATGTCTTGGAACAGTGCTCAAGTAATAGTCCTGCCTCAGGACACAATGCTGTAAGTGCATGGCACTGGGAGGTTGAAACTTCAAATGTTTTAAAATAAAAACTATGTGTCTCAAGATGAGGGAGAAACTTTGGGACTGAGTTCTTATGCTTGTCTCCCCACTAATCCTGGGGCAGGTGTTTGCAAAACACAGCTGCTTTGCAAAAGTTAGGAGAGAATGTGCATTCCAGTCCAGCTTTTTGCTAAACTGGAACATGGAGTGTATTTTTGAAAGAATAACAGTGTGACTGTTAAATGTTCTTCCCATTATCTCAGTTCGATAAAAAGCATTCTTCAGGTCAACATGGCTCCCTAAAAGTAAAACTACGTTGTTCTGTTTCCAACTGTGAGCACAGTGCTCTCAGGAAAAGTCCACATGATAGGAGAGGTAAGAAAATAAAGTAAGTGAAGCCCTAGGGAACCAAAACAAAATGGAAAAAAAAGCAGTGCGGCCTGTCAAAATACAAATCAAGGAGCCCTAACCCAAGTTCAAAAAGACCTATCCTTTTTTCTGCTTCACTAACACCCTCAGTGAAGACCGAAAAAGCATGCTGCAAGCAAAAGGCATCTGAATTGGGAATGTGAGAAGGTTGTGTGGGATGGTGGGAGATTGCAGAAGCTCTTGGAAGGAGGTGAGCAGGTTGGAAGGAGGAAGATAGTGTGTAAATGGACGGTTTTAAAAGTGAGACTTTGGAGCATTTTAAAGTAAGAATTGAATTTATGCAATTAAACCCAGCAACCAACAGTTAATAGTGTTAACATCACTAGGAGTTTCCATACCCAAACAAGTTCCTTTAGAAAAGCAGCCCTTTTATTTTTGTGAATAGTAAAGTTCTTCTGTATTTTTCTATTTCCACCAGGCTTTTCTGTGTCTGGGTGTTTGGTTTCAAAGCTCACCAAGACAGTAGGGTTGTACAGCACCTACCACAGTAGGTGGTACATCCTACTCTTGGTATGGGCCTGTACCTATGCGTTGAAGGTGATAATTAAAAAGATCATTGGTAGTGACAAGTATAGGTAACTACAGTTAGCATCAGTGCCTTGGAGAGAGATAACACTGCTTCATAAATAGGGCTTACACTCTAAATCATCCTTCAGAAACTGTGCTGAAGCATGAACTGAATGGTGGGAGTAGTTTCAGGAAGTGCATCAATGTTACAGTTACGTGTGTGATGCTGGAGATGCATAAATTTCGCTAATTATGAAATATTCTGTGCTGTCCTTTTCAAGGGCTCTTGTAAGCTGTCCATTTGTATGAAAAAGCAAAGGCATTCTTGGCATATTTTCTGTACTGGTGTATAATTTGAAATCTTCTAGCTTTATGAAGGGCCCACTCCAGAGTTTAGGAAGTAACTTTTAAAAAAATGGGTTTAAACAGCAATTTTGAAGCCATGGCAAATTAAGGAACTCTCATTAGACAGAAGTAGTGTTTGTTGGGTGCTAGAGAATTCCTTGACACCCCTCCCTGTTTGGAGAACTCCCTCATCTTGCCTGGCAGGAAGCTGGAACAAATATTTACGTGGCCTTCCTGAATTCCTAGCTAGTCACACCCCAAAATTTCAGCCTGTTTATGTGTGGGGGAACTTCTGCGGAGTGGAATGCCTTGATCTTTTCTTCTCAGTCTTCTGCTTTAATGGTAAACTAGGGTGCAGAGAATGTACACGCTGCTGTGGCAGGAGGAGAAGAATCTCCTTTCTTAAAGGCTGGCTAGTAACAAATTCTCATACAATGTTCCCACAAGTCCTGCATCTTCCTGGTGAATATGTGGCCTTTTTCAGGTGAGAACCTTGTATAACTGGAACTTTTAAAAACCAATTAATTGCACACTTGTGTCTCCAAAAGTTTGCCGTTCTTTATCTACAGTTTATTTAAGTCAAACTGGTTTTCTTAAACCCTGTTCAATGCAAATATATGTTTGCAGAAGCTTGCAATTCTTTGTGGAGAGTTTGTTTAGGTCAGTTACTAATTGATTACATTTGATACCAAAATGAGCCTGGTTTGAAGCAGTCTTAAGAATATTCATGTGACCTTTTTTACTGTTTTGTACCTTAGATGAAAATCTCCCTGAAGGTAAACCGGTGCATTTTTTCTGTGTGGGCAAGTCCTGAGAGGAGAGATGGACCTCTGAGCTGGGATAGTGAGGCATAGAATGCACATCCCAAGGGTTAAGAAGTAAAAAAGGCCAACGCTCAAAGAAATAACATACACATTCATGCAGTAAATAGAGGACTGAGTCCTTGCCAGTTAAAAAAAAGGGGAAAGTGTCTATCAAGTAGATTTTTGTTCCTACCTCAGGAGAGGTGATTGCTTGCTTAGATGCTGGGGGATGCTCCCAGATCCTGGAGTTTTAGAATTCAGGCTTTAGAAGTTAGGTTCCTCATTCTCTCTAACACTACTCTTGTTTTCCAAATTTATAAAGGTTTACCTCAGAATAGCCTGAGCCTATTTCTGCTTTCTTTGTTATTCAAATTTAACATTGATACCTTCTGTTTTTCTTGATCCAGTAATAGTATATATTTAAAACTGTAGATTTATGAGAGTTTAAAAATACATACATGTGACACAGAGGACCCATCTAATGTTTTGTTTCTGCACTCACTGGTCACATGAACTTTTTTTATACTTTTAGGCCATTAAGGACATTGTTGCAGGAGTAAAATGATGTTGATTTATTTCTAAAAATGTTTTTCTAAATAAACAAATGTTTCATACATTTCTCAGATATGACTCAAGAATGATTTTGCCTTCTTTTTTTGGGAGGGGTCTTCTGTCCCAGTTTCTTCTTCATTACAAAAATTAGTCAGTTAATACGAAGCTCTACTCCGAGTGATCTTGCTTCTTTGTCACATCAACCATGATCTGTTGCATTACTCATGTTTTATTCAGCCATAATATTGTTGTTGATGGTTCTTCTTGCAGGCCGTAGTAGAATCAGTTTATTTTAGTAAAATTCAGACATCTTCCTCTCCACGTGTTTGTAGATGTTGAAACATCTACAGAGCAAGGGGGGGCTTTGTCGCTGAGAATAGTGTACAGAAAATACATGTATGTCAGATGATTTCTTTTTGCATCTTTCAGAAGTTAGACTCATTGAAACAGACCCCAAGTAGTCAACACAGCAAGTGAAGCACAATGGTGCACTTTTGGAATTATCTCAAGGACTGTGAAAAACTGCTACCTTACACCTGTCATGCATCTGTGGTCTTTTAACTCTGTGTTTTAAGACTCTATGATTTTTAAGCTAGACAGGGCCACCCAGTGATACCTCCTGTTTTTCAGAAAAAGTGATTTCAGATGTGGCAGAAGTGGTATTTACTAAAAAAGAAGTTTTATACAACTTAGTGTTCAGAAAGTGGTCAGTGACTATTTAGCTGGCTGATGAAGGATGGAAGGAAGACAAGGTTTTTAAGGAAAGGTGAAGTTTCTTACTGGAACACAGGATTTAAGAGGATAAAAGCACATAATCTTTAGGCACGTAACCCTTCTTCTGGTTCGAAATAGGAGCCACAAACTTCAAGTGAAGTTGGCTGGAACAGTTGTTAAACACGGACTTACTGTTGATTTAGTATTAAAATCTGCCAGAGGAAGGAAGTTTGGGAATCTAGAATTCTTAAATGGACAGGAAAAGGAACATTTGATACTCCACTTCTTAACCTTCTTTTGTATGTAATTGAGGTGTTTAAATCCAGATGTTACTCTTACTTTTTTTTTATTTTTACGGTGCAGCAGATGCACTTCTGAAACAACTTTGAACTAATGTACTTCTGGATAACAGCCAGTAAAGTGGCCAGAGAATGACCTGATAGCTCTATGTCAGAGATTTGAAGCTTAGATGCAGACTTTTCACTCAGTTTAAAGACATAATAGGGAGTTTTTCTCCAAAGGGAGTTTTTCAGTTTTTGTGGCACTCTTTTATTTGAAGCTTGATGCAGTATACACTTGATGGATTCTGTCTGCTTATTAATAGATTGACAGATGCTGCTGCTTTTATTGAAATACTCACATAGAGATAGTGGGGGGATGTAATAATCTTTCTCCTTTCAGGAAGATCTGTGCAGGACTCGAAGGTGCTGGTTTGCCTTGGGTTGCCTGATACAGAACTTTCTGATCAGCATTTACTACTTTAGGCATTAAAAGGGGAAAAATTCCCAGGGAAGCCACTTTAGTGTAGGATTTCAAAAGTCTCCGCTTCCTTCTTGTGTGTGCAAAGTATACTGGAGTGAGCGCGATGACCCCTGCAGATGGCAAAGGCTTTTAGATCAGTCTAAGAGACTTGTAGAAACCATTTTAAAGAATCACACTTTTGTTGAGGGGGTTTGTCCGATATTCAGTGCTCTTGTCCATCTAAGGCGTGTCCTGTTTTTAATGACGGAGTTGTAGGGTGCGATGTTCAAAGTCTAACGAGTAATTTTTAGTGTATGGTATCCTTTCCTGTGTGGTTGTGTGCGTTTGGTTTTTGCCAGTTTTTGTGGAGCAAAATTGTTGTTTCTTTTCATACTTTCTGCTTAAGGATACAGAAACTATATGGACCCTACCAAGCAGTCAAAGTATGTAGTAGTTCATTTGGTTAGCTGCTGGCTGAAGAATAAGGTATAAAATCTATTTAAGTTTATGTTAGTACACTGTGATAATTTGGTATTCTTAGATAAACATGACTTTGACCGTAATTCTGGACAAATAAAATAAGCACTTAGATTACTCCTGATATATAATTGGAAATGTGTGTTAGTATAAGTCACTTTTTGATAAACTGCTATTATATTGTGCATCTGCAGTAGTGATGAATTTTGATTAGCGGTTTAAGGATATGTAACAACAGAACAGGCAATAGACAGTAGACAAATTAGCAACAATAGGGTGAGGACTATCTCCTTATATTTACAGAACACTTAACCCAACAGTGAACCCAAAGTCTGTGGTGATAATTATTAGTAGCAATTGTACCTTTTTTGTTGTTTTTTGGGTTTTTTTTGTTTTTTCCCTAGGTCACTAGCAAGTGTAGGAAAAGAACTGAAAGGTAACTTTTTGTGGGCCCTGGCACAAAGAGAGGAAGCCAATCGGACCGGAAAAATTTCTGTGAGTACCTTTGAGATCACAGTCGTCTTAACAGCTTAAAAATTAATCTGAATAGGAAAGCAAGGTATTTGACAGGAAAATTTCAGGTGGAACATTTGAAAAAGTTTATTTGACTTAGGAGAGATTCCTTGGAACTTAGAAATTCGTTGATGTTAATTTTTTTAAAATAAGCACAGCATATGAAAACGCTGCCCATAAGACTACAAAAGGTAAGTGATGAGCTGAAGGATACAAGAGGAAGAACATCTAGTGAAGTGTATTTTGATTTCATAAGAAGTTGTAGATTCCTGTCTTGCAAAATTAATTCCTGTGTGTGCTTAAAACAGAGGAAGATGCAGCGTGATTGTGAGGAGAACCTCTTTGAAACTCATTAACATCAGTGCTATTGGAATTTCTCTGCTGAGCGTTGGAGGGGTGCTTGATAAGTTGTGTCTAAAACATGAATACGGCCATGTGCCTCCCAACTCAGCCAGCTCATACACGGTAGCAGAGCTGTCCATGCTGTGCTTGCCCATGCTTTACTTGATCAGGATAATGCTGGCAGATGCCACTTGGGAATCCTTGTTGTATCTGTCATTACCTCACATTGATGTAGGTGTGCTCAGGGGACAGTGTTGCTGAAGTTTATAAATTTCCACTTGTAAATGTAGCTAGATCAATATCCTTCACTTTAAAGGGAAGATGGTCCTATATGCTTGGCTTTTCAATAGCTGTGGCTTTGCATGAAGAACAGTTTGTGCCTGCATGCTGTACAAGGAGGGAAGTTTCAGCTTTCAGGATTTAAGTTGTTTGCTTCCATGTCAGCTTGATAACACAACTGAAAATGAGCCTGGAATGGTCATCCTGGTCTTGCTGCTGTGTTTAGATAGAATAGTGCTGTTTCTTGCCTTCTTTATAGAGTAGCAGGAGCCTGGATTTCTGGCTGTTAGATTGCCTCTCATTAAAGAAAAGTAATAAAAGTTACTGCAAAGGCATTGTGGAAGTGGGAAGTGATCATGGTTCTGCTTGCTTAGAAAGTTGATCAGGTATGCATTAATGATTTTTTTGTGTTCCTTCAGCTCTCCTAATTGAAGTAAAAGCATAAGTCCTCTCCGTCCCTCTGTCAAATAATTGTAGGGTCAATATTTATTCTTTTATGGCTAGCTAGTTATCCTCCAGAATTTGCAGAGGAAATGCTGCCTGAAGTGTGGTTCCACAATACATGTGAGCAAGCTTTCTCATGAAGTTTCAAGCACCTTGTGGTTTCAGCTGGCTGACAAATATCCTGGGAACTGTACTTCTTGGGATATTTAGAGGTTTCTACAGGATAAATATATGACGCAAAAGGTTAAATATATGGCAGAAATGAGGCAGGGTGGAACATTACCATGATGGTTTAGCCTTGAAAATGGAAGCACTCTGTGACTTATTCCATAGATTTGCCATTAAAGAAAAAGGGGGCGGGGGGGGGGGGGGGGGCGCAATTGTTAATTGTAGCGCCTTATTCTTACAGGTCCCTTTCTGGCTGTAGTTTTCAGAGTATCCTATAAAAGGAAATGTAATTTCTCCGGTTTACAGATGGGGGCACTACTGAGTTACGCAGAACCCTTTTCAGCGCAGAAAAGCACCATCACTTTATACTGACAGTTTTTTTGCTGACCTTATGTAAAAGCAGCAGGGCTGAATCCAGGACTTCAGGCTGGCTGAGGCCTCCTTGCAGATTGATGCCAGGGTACCCTAGATCATAGCTCAGGAGAAGGAAAAACCCCAGGCTTCTCACTGTGCTGACGGGATGCTGTGTGGATCTTGGGGTGGGAAATGAAATGTGCTTTTTTGTTATCTTAGAGGGCCTAAGGAGGAAACAGAAGATTGTGGTTGGTAACAGGCATCTCAGTCTTGGGGATACAGTGCAGTAGCATTTATTGAACCTGAAATTTGATCCAGTGCAGTCTGGGAACTCCTGGAAGCTTCTGCTAGAGATTCTTCTCTTTGGGTGAAACTTAGCCCTGAGAAACCTGGATAAAAAAAGATAGAATAGGTTCATATGCTTAAAATTATTTTTAAAAACTCCTTGCATTTTCTAAACCCAAATTATACAAACAAATGAGTTTTTTCAGGGATTTTTTTTTGTTTGTTTCATTTTTCTGGTACTCTGAGATGTGTCTTTGTATGTTGTCCTAGTTTGGATACACCTCTCTGCTCTCACGCGATGTATACTTAGGCTGCTGTGGAAGAGGATATTGGAACAAGCAGGTGGGGGCCACCACTGCTGTGTTAAGCAGAGCTTGGATTCAGGGAAGAGCTAGTAAGGTTTTAGTGCTCAGCCTGTGTAGTTACATGTGGACCTCTGAAAAATAAAGGTAGATAAGTTATGGGCTAGCCTTTCCAATTAAAATAAAAAAAAAATAGTAAAGGTACCATCAAAATGAAGACAGCTGGTCTTAGTTCCCAAGTTCCCAGACCTCCTGCAGTGATAAAATTTCTAGGCTCTCAAAACAGCCTCTGGTTATGTATCAAAAGTTTTTGGAACAGCGAGTGTTATTACCAGCTATTCAATATATAACTCGGCATAATGAAGTATATCAAGCATGGAATATCAGCCTCAACTCTGACCCACCTGCTGTTTGCGGGTTTACAGGAGGACTCATAATGTTTTTTTAATACACTTCAGTGTGGGAATGCATTTCAAATAGTGATTCAGAACATAGGCTTCTAGACTGCAATCATAAATGCACACAGAAGACTTTTTTTATTCTTGCATACCTAATGAACCAACAGAGAGAAGGCATTCCTGTGTGAAACTATGTTTGGTCATTCTTTTGTTTTTATCTCGACAGTGCCACCTCTATTATTATTTCTGCTTTAGATTATTCTATACATTTTTAGGGGTTGCATGTGGGCTCTAAGACCACGTAGGCTGGTTGCTGAGAAGGTGAACCTACCCAAAGAAAACACCGCCTATTTGGAAAGCTAAAACTGTTGCCAAGCAACGCTTATGTTGCAGGATCCTGCCTGTGCTTAGTAAGTGAGGCACTTCAATGGTTTCTGTGCTGCTCTGTTCAGTAGGTGATATCTAGAACCTGCTCTTCCTTTTGAGATGAAGGCAGTGCAAGCTGTGGGGCTTGCTTACAAGTCCCACAAGTTGGTGTAATAAAATAAAGAGATGCAGCAGGGAGTTATCATATGGCTTCCCATTCTCCTTTGAATGGGACCACATGACAATAGCAACGTGGGTCTATCTGAGCTAATGAGCAAGTTCATTAAATCCTTGGGATTCTCTACAAAAGACTGGTCAATGTAAAACTAACTTTTCGTAGTCCATCCAGGTAAAGCTTTCTAAGGCTTTGTGGTCTACCTCAAAAATCCCCACACATGGCAATTGTCAGGATGAGATTATCTGCCATGATTGGTGGTGGCCCTCAGCACAAGAGGAGTTAATGCTACTTGATATGGTTACCTGCTTTAGCGCTAGACTTCAGGGTCACTGCAGAAACGAGAGCTGAAAAAGAAGAAGTCTAAAAAACTTTTCAGAAGCTGAATGAGTGTGATCTTGATAAAGCCTTTTGTCATACTTTGCTCTAGCATCATCTACAGCAAGGCTTGGCCATTTTTAAGGGTTAGCAGCACTTCTGCATGTCACAGTGACAGGGATGTTGCATGTAGGAGACCAGTTCTCGATGTAGTGAACAGCATCCGTGCTCTTGTCTGGTGTTTGTGGTGTGAGCTCTGCTGGTATGTCAGGACCCTTAGAAATCAACCTTTGCCAGAAAATAATTTTCTCTTTGTCTTCTCTTAATATATAGCCAGAACCAAAACCACAAAAACAAGACAAAAAAAACAGCAACCAAAAAAAACCCCCACCCTCAAAACCACTACCCAACAGTAAAAGACATGAAGACAGATCAAACCCAACCAAAGAAAAAACAACTAAAAATCATCCCAACAAAACCAAAACAAAAAAGAAACAAAAAAGCAGAGTAAAATGCCTCTTCCTTTTCTCACATAGAATGGGAGGAGGAGGATTAAAAAGCATCCAGTCTCAAAAACTGCACCTTACTGTACCAGGAGGAAAAATTTCTCAGCTGTGCTTGGTCACTCTGTGTGTCTTCATTAGCTGAGGTTCTTATGTCCTCTCTGTTTCGTATCAGCTTTTGCATGTCATCTATTTGTCAAGTTGGTCCTGGAGGTTAATTCTCTAAAATGAGCCTGTCGTGACAGGAGTGTGCAATGCTTGTATTTGCTTATTATCAATTTCCATCAAAAATTTGACCCAAAAGAGTTTGTAAGAGAAATAAGATCTATGAGGTAGAAGCTAGTTTTAAAAAGTAGTCGAGGCTGTGGGGTAAGGAAACAACTGACTCCTGCTGGATTTTGACAGTACTGGTGAATTCTCCATGTCCTCATGAAATTCAGTGTGATCCTTATGATCAGATTAACTTGGCAGGCAGACAGATCTTGACTTCTTTACACAGGTGTATATTTACCCTATCTAGCCCTCGCCTGTACTCTGGTATGCGTTAAATATTACTTGTTTATTCAGTGTGATAAAGGGCTCTGTGGATATCATAGTTTGTATTTACAGAAGCCTTAGGAAATTATGCAAGACTCAGGAACTCCTTTTTGTGTCCCAGAGCAAGTCTCACAGTTACTGTGTGAATACCTTGAGGCTGATATTTTGGGAGAGAGGCTTGGGGTAATGGGGCAGAGAAGAAGACTACAGCTACACTGTAGTAGACATCTGAAAACATAGATACCCTGTAAGCCTCAATTTGGATTTCATGGCTATGGGAAAAAGTTCTAGTTATGGTCTCAAAGGCATCAGTGTCACCATCAAAAGTATTTAGGTGCTTCAAATAATTAGGTGGAATTTGTTGATGGAAATTAGGGACATTAGTAAGCTAAGGATTCATTCCTTCTCCCCCTAATCCACTGTTTTTGGGGGAAAAGAAGTAGATCCCACAAATTTAAAAACAAAACAAAACAAAAAAACCCACGTGCAACAAATGAACAAAAACCAAATGAAAGCAAAAAGACCCCAGCAAACAAAAACCTGATGCTCCTGTCCTCAGTTTCATGAGAACTACAACCAGGAGATCAGATAAAATTAATGCCTAGGAGAATGGAACTTGTTTAGTTTTTTCTGTGCTGAGTATTGGCTGTGAAAAGAGTTAGGTGGCTGGGCCTTTTTGCCTTTGAAACGTGTATTATTGAAGCTGTATGAAAGTACTGGTTACAGCTTGTTCCTTTAGAGCCATTCAAAGAAACCACTGTACCTGACTCAGAAAAACTTGTGAATTAGGCATGTTCTAATATACCTGTTTCTTGTATTCAAAACTCAATGAAGCATAAGATCGTGTTGTATATTACCAACAATATTGTGCTGACATGATCTTTTTTCCCTTTACTGTTTGCCAACATCTGTGAAAGGTTCCCTGTCAAGAAAATGAGAGTATTATAGAAATGTTTATTTCCCTTTTAACTGAACCCATGTTTGTCTATTTAATTAATCCCTATGGAAATTGCATAAGTCATGCAGGTAATCATAACTTCATTTCAAACAAATCACTTTTCGCTTTGAAATACGAAATATATATCATATTCCATTTCATTGGAAAGAGTGTAGTATGAAAGAAATGAAACAATGTTTCCGGGACTTAGATGTAATATTTGTCTTTCATCTCTTGACGGCTTAGTATGCATTTTTCCCCAATTAAAAGGGGGTAGGGACGTCTGGAAATTGTTACTTGATGAGACTTCTTGTGCAGATGACAAGCGGAACCTTTTTTCCTTATATTTTCTCTCCAGAAATGATAGGTGGGATTTTCTGCTACTGTTTGTGTACTGACGAATATTTGGCAACAGGTGTAATGAAGTATAAAAGCACTTGGAATGCTTAGAAATTGAGTCAATGGATCCAGAGTCCTCTGAACCTCAAGAACAACTGTAGGGGTTCTGGCTGTACATTTATGGTCTAGTTTTATTTCTGTTATTTCACTTGTAGGATCATGAAGTACTGGCAAAAGAGAAGAGATAAGAAAGCAAGCAAAGAATGTTACTTAAAGTGTTTATATAGCACGCTAAGACAGCTCTTAAACTCAGTATGATTTTTCTTTGTGTTTATCAAATCTGTTCTGGAGAAATATCTGTAAAAAGAATCACTCAAGTTAATTTTTTTTTCCCCAAGTTCCTTCTCCGTCAGTTGTAGGTGCAGTATCATGTAAAAAATCGTTCTAGTTTAATATATGGATTGTAGATTGTTTTAAACGCCTAAGAATTGCATTGTTAGATAGAATGTGTTTTGCATCAGAAGGCTGCAAAATTGATACTCGACATAGAAAAGAATGTGGAAAAAGAGAAATACAGAGCACCTCATATTTCTTTGTTCTTTTCTGTAATTTATTGAAAGTGGAACAAAAATTAGGAAAGCTGCGTATGTTTTATAGAGTACATGAATTGTATCATTTCACTGACACAACAGCCGTGAATAACTGCAAATTATTTGCACTGTGGCAAATGGTCATATTTCAGATCAGCTGACAGCAAGACATGTGGTGTATTACTTGAATTGTTTTAGCTGTCGTCAGAAGACCTCTAAATTCACTTAGAATTCCAATCAAAATGCATAAATATATTAACTGCTATTAATCCATGATCACTGAAGCTCTTTTTAAAGACCTTGTGGTTGGTTTTATTTGTCTCAGCAGGAGTTTTTGTTTCCTTATAAAGACAGCTTGAAAGGGACTGATGAGTGATTGCATACATGTACTACTCGGTGTGTCTACATTTGCATTTGAGCTGAGATCAGGAGAGTGATTTTGCAACAAGTCTTTCAGTGTGTCCCACTTACCACACATTGATCTTGCATCACTGAGCAATCTTGGAATGCACTAATTGGCTTTAATTGGTAAAAAAAAAAAAAAAAAGACATTAAACAAGAAGCTGGTCTCCAGGAGCACCATCCTCTTACAGATGTTGCGATCAGACTAGTGCTCCTGCGATCCCAAGATCTGTGTGTTGTGGCAACACATGGTCTCTGTTGAATTCCTGAAGACATGTTCCATGATTGTCCAGTGCAAATGTAACCTGAGGTCTCCACTGAATAGGACCTAGATGAGTGCAAACCCAGTAAAGAATAACTGGGGAAATAGGTTGCATTACAAATGCAATTATAGATATATAGATCAAACATACATTGCAGTTCATCTTACTGTATTTATGACAGTAGGCTGTGTTAAGCACTAGCACATGCAATGGAAAACTTCCATCGTGGCCTATCAGCTTGAAGAAGTAAATTTCTCGAAAGGAAAATAAATCCTTGAAGTGGGTAATGTTTTGTTGAACCATCAAAGAGCATCACTAAAACACAGACAAAGAGGTGATCACAGACTATAGGTAAATTAAACCAAACCTAACCATTTTGTTTTCCTAAAGTAGCTATGATTGGTCAGTTCAGAAGACTGATTCTCAATGTCAGCATACTTGCATGAATATAATTTAACAACTAATATAAGAAATATTTCTAAAGACTTTATTTTGTTTTCAAAGAATGTCAGTTGTGTGCATAAGTTGTTGATGGGAAGGAATTTGTCATGCGTTCATGTGCATTCTTGTCAATTGTGTATATTAAAAACAGGCATAAGGATGGCAATATAAGTGACTATATAAATGCTTTAGCTAGAAAACATGTTTTTTAGAGACTCCACGTACTCGGATTAAATTCTTGACTAAAATACACATGACCATTTAGTGACTTGAATGTGTGATTCACGTTCCACGGTTTACTCGCACTTCGAGATTTGAGGGATTTTGGTGAGAGTGTGGGATGTGGAAGTCCTGATTTGATGGCAGGACAACTCTAACCTCTTCTGGCAGTGAGAAGCGGCAGTGTGGCTGCTGCAGGCTGAACCACTGCAGTTTTCTGTCTCTTATGCTTAAATGTTCTTGGAGTTGTTAGTCTGTCTTGTTTTTAAAGCAAACTTTCTTGATCTCTGATGTTGACTTGCTCGCGAATTTGTTTCTCTAAACAGAACTTGCTTTCTTCAGTAGCCCTTAGCATATTAAATATTTTGGAAAAAATGCTATGTTTAAAGTTGGAAAATACCAGTTTGAAAAATTTGAATTTAGATCGTAAAATGGCAGGTTTACCCTAAAGAACGTGTGTTTGTTTTCTGGGATATTTTTCTGTAGAATCCTCGAACAAAGCAGAGAACATGTACTAGCTGGCTGCTCACCACATCTGTCAATGTAGTGTTTTGTCTACTTGGAAATGGAGGTTGAAGTCGTGCTCCCGCTGAAGTCAGTGGCTATTTTGTGACCATTGAGCTAAAGGAGCCAGAACCCCTGTTCACTTTCGTTGTGTGCTGCTGAGTTATATTATTCTTTGAGACAGCACTATTTTATGGAAAAAAAAAGTCTTCTGTGTGAATAAGGACCTTGGGTTCCATACTAATCTTGGTATTTCTCTGCTGCTGTCAGCTGAGTTCCTCCTGTATTGAACTGGTAGCTGAATTTTATCTGTAGTCTGCTTCATGCTCTCAGCATTAGCTTTTTGCAGGTGTAAATGCAAGCCCAGTGGGTGTTACAGAAATTAAAACTGGTTGCACACAAGATCCCAATTGGAAGCTGGGAGATACTTCTGGAACTCAGGAGATAATTCCTTACCACTCCTGGGCACATAAGAAAGGAATCTTGTGAACGCCTTTATGAAACACATTGTCTGTTCTCAGTAAATAACTAATACCATGTGATTTAACTGGGAAACCTATTTTCTTAGTGTGCACATGTTTTAAGAGGCTTTCAGTGTTTGTACTTGGGCATCACACTTCAAGTTGTATGTGGTTTATAATGTTAGTTTAAAACAAATAAGCAGTCTAATAAAAAGATATCTGGGTAAGCTCAGCAAAATATGATGGTACTGATAGAAAAATGGTAATACTTTAAAAAAAATTTCCTCTCTCTTTTTTGGTCACCAACTTTTTAAAATCATTATGCCCACATTACTATTTTCAGCTCTTGAACTTCAACAACAGGAGTAATTCTTTTTTCCTAGCTATAGAAAACAAAACCATCTGGCTGCCTAATATTACCAAACACAATGAGTTTCACATTATAAATGATTACCTCTAAAGGAAACAACGGAGAAAGGGGAAAGAGCTGATGCATAAAAGCTTTTAGTGGAAATGAATGAAATAAGCAGCTATTCTGTCAATAGATCATTTAATTTGCTCAAATTAACTAATAGTCTGATAAGTGAGACTCAGTGAAAACCAGCTGTAAGAAAAGATATTCAAAGTATTACTGAAAGAGGCATAATAAGACAGCTGGAATGTGAACTAATGGGCGTTAAGGAGGTTCGGTATGTTATAAGCCATGTTCCTAAATATTTCCGTACTTGGAGTTTGAGTGATGTTCTTGGCCACCTTGCCTGTTAATGTGAACAACTTTATAGCTGTACTTCGTACATGCTTGTGGACTGTTGGACGTCTCTGAGAACAGAGTTTGTTATGAGAGGAAATTGTTGCTTTTTGACAAAGCAATTCCGTGTGAATTTTTACTGACAGAGCCACCTGTTATGATGGCATTGAATCAACAAGTCATGACATGGTCATACGGATTATTGCCACGTACCAGTGGCCTCCTAATTCAAACCATTACAGAACTAGTCAATACAGCATATGCTTTCACTATGATGTATACTTTTTGAATTGTAGTGTAATAAATGACGCTAGCATGTGCATAAGGTATGCCTACAGGTTGTTTCTTGTAGACCTAGAAAAAAGTTGAGGTCAACTACATGCAACCCCCCCATGAATGACAAAGAAAACATACATTGGTTTCGTCTCACAGGAACTTCAAATGTGGTGTCACTGCAGTAAGTGGGAGATGTTTAATTTCAACATTTCACGTTGAAATCATACCGGTGGCAGTTGAAATAGAATACGTTATAAATAATTGAGAATTTATAATACCTATTATCACTTTAGGAACTGTCGTTTGCCTTTTTTTGAGAGGTGGAAGGAGCTTAAACAGAACTGGGACAAAGCTGTTGCTTCAGTTCAGTTATATGTGCATAGATGGATGAAGTGAATAGTCTCAGATTTTGTACAACTGATTCTGAGTTGAAAAACATATTCTGCCTGTTTTTGAGATGTCTGCGTGGAGCCCCATTATAGATTTAGACAAATATCAACAGATAGATATGCATTCACAGATGAATATTCGTCAAGTACTGGAATGTTTCCAATTCTAGCTTTTCAAAAGGACTGAAGGAGTTAAGTGCTCTCCTCTCACCGAAAGAATGAAGTACCCTCCAAGTCATGCTCCCATTCTCACTGCAGGCACTGTAGGAAAAAAAATCACCCCTAAGCTTATTTACTCTGTACTTAAGACAAATATTTTCTGATTCAGGAAGAAAATTACTACTTCTTGTCTAACACTAAAATGTTAAAATAGGACTTTGGCACAGATCTTAAAAATATTTATGCATATTGCTTAAATGTACTACCTGGAGTAGTCACACTGACTGTAATGGGAGTTTTAATGAAAAATGCCATAGATTTCAGTGGCACTGTTCATGACAGTGTGGGTCACAAGTCTACAGTGCTCGTAGAACTGGATCTATTCAGTATGTTACACAGCAAGGTAAAAATACTGTAAGATTACCTGCGTTATTTTACTTGGAAACTTTCATATCAGCTAATAGCTGGTCTGCTTTGGGAGTGACTTAAAATAAGCTTGATATGTCATTGATTTTGCTCAAACAAAATGATATAGAAAACCCATAGGTAAATTATTGAATATTCAAATAGATGTAGCATTATAGAGGATTGCATTTGTGTGTTTGGGAAGAGCAGCTGTACTTTGAAAAAAAGTGGGTTTTAAAAGATCAGTTAAAAGTAGGACTGTTTCTCAGACTGTATATGACCTAAGTTATCAGTGTGTTCTTCGCACACAATTTCTTTATTTGTTTGCAAAACAGGAATAGGAGAATGATTTGGCTTCAGGCCTCAGAGTCTCATTTTCATTCTGTTATGTAATTTTACTTACAACTTGTAAAATATTTTTTCATGACTATGTATGGTGATACAGCACTACCAAAGAGCCAGCGAGGGATTTTACATAGAGAGGTTTATTCATTTTAAAGACCAAAGTTGCTCTGTCCCATTACAGAGGAAAAATTTAGGAAATCCAATGACAATTTCAGGCAATTTATTGACAGCAGAACTGGGCCTCTGTTGTTGTGCTGTGTAATGTTCACAAAGCATCACCACTGCATCTTTTTAAAGGGCTGAAGTTTAATGAGATCTGTTATGTGGCCACGGGGTATAGAAAGTGATGTAACCTCCCTTCTGCCTCCCTCAAGGTGAGATATTTCTCAGCTGGAAGGGATTCCAGAAGTAGGTTTTGAGCAGGATCAGGATCATGCAGATGAACTAGGAGGTTGTATCAAGAAGCACATACGTCTCCAGAATTGTGTTCTGCCAGACACCATGCTTGGAGTCCCTCTGCTGCAGTATTCTCTTCCTGTCCCTGCTGAAGTCACTTTCTGTCTTTCTGTATTTTATTGTCAGTAACATGGATGTCCTCTTACATTACTGTTCTGTAGCTGTTTGGGTAGTATACCTGCAGGAACTGAACAGATGCTACAGTAATGTCAGTGGTGATGAGTGACAAGATCTGATGGGTGTGTGGGATCTTGTCATTTCTAGTGGTTAAAAGAAGGGAGTGGCAAGATGGAGATGTTAGTTTCTGGGAACACAGGGCAAAGGTTGATTTAATCCCTTTTTTGTGGTTGGTGTGCACCATTTTGGGCAGATGATGCAGGTAAGTTTTTGAATCAAGCATTTACATGAGGACTCGGTCTGTCACTCGATTGTAAAAGATGTCAAATGTGTGCCACCAGAGAGTCATGCTGCAAAGCAAATCTGTTTAAGTAAAAATACGTTTTGTAATGAGCTAAAACAGGCAAGAGGGGTTATCTTTCTTTTTTCTTCATTCTTTGTTTCTTTTCCTCATTGCAATATGCTGCACTTAGTCAAGAACTGACTTTGAGAGCTCAGACTGTGTGTACTGTGCTATACAGTAGCCAACCGAGCCAAAATCTCACTACAGCACTCTCTGGCAGAAGGTATTCCAGTATGGCACAGCTGCTTTTTGAGCAGATTTGGGAACTCTGAAGGTTTTGTAACCACTGAATAACTTTTCAGGAGCATTTCCTAGCTAGCTGGCTATCTTCAAAGAGCTTCAGACTGTCATTGTGCCTGTTTGATTCCATCAGTCTTTTCTCTGAAGGAGACTCTTGGCCCTGGGGCTGCTCTGAGGGTTGACTCACAAGATCAGGGAATGTGTGTTGGGACAAAGACCAGTCATAGTGGTGCCATGGCACGCACTGTCTTTGAGGATAGGAAAGTGTAGATACGTGTTTCATGAAATCCACATTCTCTGTGTGTCTGTCTTGAAACTGAAAGCTCATATAAAGGCAGGCAGTGCTAAAAATTGCTCTTCTGTCCAGCAGGCAGGATGCTATTATGTGAAAATGAATTGCTTTCTCTTCAATGATTTGGGACAGTACCAAGTATGTATCTCAATACAAGTGAAAAAGCAAGTGAGAGAGATTAGCATTTGTGGATATTTTAGAAGTCGATTTTGATCCATGTTTGTTTTGAAGCAAAATTTGTGTTGATTGGAGATAAGTAGTGCCGTATTGGTGAGTTAGATGTAAGCATCTCAAAGGTGGTTAAGTTACAAATTTCTTTCCAATTGTTTGAAACTTACTCGAACTGTAGTTTTTGCTAGTCAGCAGAGCCTGTTTGTTCAGCAGTACATGAGTTCTGAATGGCTTCCCTGGTGGGGGGGGCAGAACAAAACAAAACAAAAAAGCAACCAAAACAAAACAAGAAAAAAAGCACAAAAGCATACTTCTCACATTTCCAGTCTAGTGTCTATCTAGGAAACAATTTTCACTGTGAGCAGCAAAATCATAGAACTACGTAGTGTCATGAGCTGTCTGCAAGAGAACTATGAGTAATGTAATAATTTACAGTTTAACGAACAACTTCAAAACAAAGTGAATCTAAATTTCAGCATAACACTTGTAAATACCTGTTTATTTGTACTTAGAACAGCATTGCAGAAGCCCTTTTTGCTTAGGTATTGCACAGTTAGAAGAGATCATAATGGCTTTTGAACAGCATCCTGCAAGTACGGAGGAGGGATGCATTTTTCCTGTTATGAGACAGAGAAAATTATTCTGCAGCAGTCCATAAGCACTTTGCAGCAGTGTTGGGAACAATTTTCTCTTCAGACATGTTGATCATGGGATCACAGTGTGTCTGCAGTGTTTAAGTAATGGCTCTTAACAGCATATGAGAAACTCTACCCTACTTAGCTTTCACAGAGCCTATAGACTATTTCTTAAATAGATGTAGCCCTCTTGTTCTTAATTGTTTTACTATTTTCTATTTTTATGATGTGCGGTCAGTATTGTTGTTCTAATAATTTTTTTCAATTAGGTCGTCATGGATCATAAACTGCAACATGTAAAAACAAACGCTTGAGAGTCACATCTGCCTTACTGAAATTCTAAGTGTTGTATGTATTGGCATAGATAGTCCCAACAACTATGTAAATGTCCCACAAATGCCAAATAAAACAATACAAGAGAGAACAGATTGTTAATCTAAAATACACCAAAATACCAAAGGTAAAACAGTCCTTCTCCCTCCTCCCTGACTAGAAAACAAGTCAAAGGAGAGAACCAGATAACAGATCTTTTTCATTAGGTTGGCGTTTTTTCTTGAAGCATGCGTACATTCCTTGATGTTTAAGTTACCTGGTTTTTACACACACTGCAAATGGAAGGGTCACAATTTGCACTGTGAAAATGCCACGAGAATTTACTTCCCTGGTAAATGTACGGTAGTGTTTAATGAATACCAGCTTGTGGACTCAAAAACATTTTAGCACTTACAGGGCCTTGGATCCAGTCATTGCAGAGAGATATAAAAGAACCATTACTGCTGGTGACCTTGGCTTTATCTTTTATGTGTTTGTATTTTGTAAACAAAAATAGTCTTTTAGTACTTCTGGTAATACTTGCATTCTTAAAATTAGGAATTGGCTCTTCTTTTGTATTGTTTAACTACCTGTGCGAGGAGACAGCTGTCTGACTCATGTTGTGTAACCTGATAATGAGCTTTCTCCTGTATGTTGGAAAAATGACCTAGAAGCAGATACAAGTGTCTCCAGGAAAGGTTCTTGCTATGATAAGCTGCAGCAGTGAGGTGCTATCTGCGATGTAAGTTTACAGCAGTAGATGATCAAATAAACAACTCCAGTCAAATAATATAATCTAAACTAGTGGAGATAATTGTTCTGTTATTCAGGAATAGAAAAAAACAGTTGTACATATTCCATAGATCACAGTGGGTTTTGTTGTTTAGCAGGAAACAGAACTCTAAGGAGTTCTTGCTTATATCCTGTGTCCAGGGAGCTCGAGGCTGATGCCATGAACCTTTTATCTTTCCTCTGGAAAGCTGGTGTGGGGTTTTTCTTGTTGTTTTTGGTGGTTTGTTTGTTTGTTTGTTTTTCTTGAGGTAAATGTATAATGTCTGTTGTGACAGGGCCTTGCCAGCACCTGACTGTCATTACTATGCTAACAGTAGTTAATAACATTAAAAGCCAGAGATCATGAACAGATTGTTTGCTGCTATAGAGGTCAGCTGTAAAACTGTTGCTGACCACAGTAGGATCTAGGTTATGCGTGTTAGCATGAGATTAATTAAAAAGAATTGTTTAATAGCAGTTATTGCTGCTGGTGTGAGGGAGGCACGCCATTGCTGTGGAGTTCTCTGGCTATGCCCCTGGTAGTGTTTATAAATGCCCCGAAGTGTTCTAGAAGCCATCTGGATGCAAATGAAAATAAACTTCGATCAGGTCCTTTCAGAGCATGTTGTAAATCAGTACGACTCCTTAGCCAAATGGAAAACTGCATGACCCATGTGACTCAGCTCACTGAAGACCAGGAATGTTATTTCTGTCAGATTTTTTCCATCCTTATTAATAATTTTGAGGCTTTCATCTCCTTTTTAAGTAAAGGCCTTTCAAGCAGGGGTGAAACTACACCTGTCAGTAATGCATATTCTTGTTACTCCGTCATTCTATATGATTTTACAAAAAGAATTACGTGGAGGTATGTCCTGCCATACAAACCAGCCAACACTTACTTTCTTTTGAGCTACGTTCAATATCTTCTTTTTCATTATCCAGCGTAAAAATGGGAGATGTCACCCATATTGGAAGACCAGGCAGGAGGGGTGCACGCATGCCTGTGTAATTAGAGGCACAGTAATATCTAATCCCTCTCCTAGTGCTTGAACATAAATACTAAATTTTGCATCTGAATCTTTCCCATGCCATCAGATGTGAATTTAGGCATAAGCAAGACTACACTGTTTTTGTCAGTCCTGGACTATTCTTGGCTTGTTTCCTGCATCTGTAAAACTCTTTTTTTGGAAGGTCTGGAATGGAGAAACTTACATGTTTAGTCTTCACCACCCCTCCCCCCCCCCCCCCTATATTGCACTGATTGCCAAGGATCAGGCTTTGTTCTTAATGCAGGCTGGGAATGTTTATAATTTATTTTTACTGGATGACTTACGTGATAGTAGTTGTTGTTGGACTCCACTGACTTGTTAGCATGCATCTTTTTAATAGAAAAGGTTAGATTTATTCTGAAGCGTCTCCTTTCAGTGCATTTGCATGTTTAGAGATTTCCATCTTTTACTTTTCTGTGGTTTAAGGCGTAAGCAACTTTTGAGCTGAAGGTTCATAGTTTGGCCTTTTCAGTAAGTCTATAGCATTTCTTACAATCTTTCTCAACTATTCTTTTTGTGTTGTGCATTACAACAAGGTGGATGAATTCCAGTGCTTGAGGAGGGAATTTTTAATTCCCCCTTCAGATTTGGCTTGCAAGAATGATGAATTGCTTCTCTTTGCAGTACTGATGTGCTTCTGGACTTGACTTGTATGTTGTCTGAGTGGTCATGTAGCAGAAATACATTGTCAGCAACACCTAGATATTGTGTTCTCCTGCTGTTCAGCTGTGTGCTAGATGGGTCTGTCTTCTACCCTCAGCTCATGATGGAGAGGCCATAGAAGACACTAGGAGGAACAGCCACCTCCTTTTGACTGTGATCTCTACATTATTCTGTTTGTTCAGATTTGTTTCAACTTGAGCTGAAATATATGCAGATTTTACTTAATGAAGAATATGTAGGTAGCCATAAAGTACATCCTAGCTCTCCAGGAGGAGTCAGCAAGTATTACACTGACTTTCTCAGTGCACTGAAATAGAGGTCAATTCCTGAGGACTTGAGAGTGCATGGAATGGGGCCACAGTTTGTGTAAAAGAGGACATAAGAAAAAATCCAGAAAAAATTAAGCTTCAAATGCATTACAAAAAATTAAATTTATAAGTTTGACAGATAACACATCAGGGACTGCAAATTGAGCTGAGCAAGAGACCTCAGGTGTTGCAAGAAGAAATCCACCACAACAAAGGCTAATTGAACATGAGAAAATTGGACTCTGTATTATTTCACTCAACTGCAGTACCAGCCGAGAATTTGCCCCTTAGCATAGTTGGTCTTTTTCTTAGGTATACTCCGATAGCCTTGTGGTACTGGTAACCTTGCACAAACAGGTGCACCCGAGCAGCTCCTATTTTGTTAACACAGAGAACAAAGTTAATGCTTTACCAGGTGCAGTTCACACCTGTGCTGGAAGCCAGGAAAGACGGTCAAGGTTCAGAACAGAGCAGCGGGAGGGTGGCAGCCTGAGAGCCGGGCTCCGGCCAGACACCCTACAGGGCCCGCTTTGGGTCGGTTCCTTGACTCCCCTCTCTGTTACCTGCCAGCCCGTTGGAGCACAGAAGTCGGGAGACTACAGAGAATCTCATTTAGCCCCACCATAAGTCTGAAATGTAACACTCGGCATTAAAGGGACTGATCAAGTCAAACTCATGTTGCTGGGAAGATGCAAAATGTCTCAGTTGGCACTGAAGCATCCAAAGTACTTGCCCTATTCTGAAATGTTTGTTTTAATAACCTGAGCTGCCAAAGTTGCGAAGAGAACACAGGAAACCTGATCTAATTTTACAGGTGTCTATAGACATACATATCAGATATTCAAGTATATCACTGTTTAACAGTGTCATGTTATATTGCTTTTATGTTTGTTTAGAAACCAGGTGTGCATGAGGACAGTTTAAGAAAGTCTACAGACCTGGCAAATACGTTTTCTAATCACTGTTTTGGGAAGTTCCTGTCAACATGTATTTGTAAGGCGTTTGCTGAAAGAATTTGTAGCATCTATACTTAAAAGGGAAGTAAATGCCAGCTTCTGTGTGGTTGTTGCCTGTGGAAAGCAAACCAGGTGGGAAATGGAGTACTGAAACTCCTGAATTAAAAGGGAAAAAGCTATCCAATAGCTCTGAAGTAAATCAAGTAAGCCTGAGTTCATAATCACTGCCTCAGTTATCATGTAGGAGTGTATTCATTCCATTCTCCATAAATTAGTACTCCTGATAATTTATCTTGTGTCTTTTAGTAAACTCTTTTATACATGGTTGATGAAAAGAGAACAACATTAGTAGTGCACAATAGTATTGTCAGTTTACTGGCAAAATAAAACAGAAAAGAAGAAAAGGTACCTTGAGAAAATACTACTTTCCTGCTAGAATCTGCAGAGAAGCTTCAGTGTAAGAAGAACACATGAATAGACACGTTGCTTTAAACTCAGAGTCTGTGTTGGTGTCAGTTGTGTCTGCAGTCATGCACACCTGAAGGACAAGCTGACAGGTTTTTTGGTGTGAACAGTTGTCATTTTATGAGTTCCTTTGACCTTTTTTTTTTTTTTTTTTTTTTTTTCAGTTGAGGGCTCATACTACCTGATTTCCAAGCGCTTTGTGTGTGCAGTCTGTGTTGGGAGAATACATAGTCCATGTGACATAGTAACTGTACAGTGATTTTCAAAGGCAAGATGGTGACAGAACAGAGTTAATGGAGTATGTACATGAATACACAGGTATTCAGTGAAGCAGGGATCTAAAGAGAAAAAAATGAAAGGTTGGGAAAGAAGTGCTAAGTAAAGAGCAAAAATTGCCGAGCCATAGGTGCAGGGTGATGTGTAAAAGCTCATTGTAATATTCACACAGACAAACTCACCGTGCAGGTCTGGAAGCTGGGCAGGGCTGTCAACCAAAGTAAACCATCATTTATCAGGCTTTTCTGTCTGAGCAAGGCATAGTCTTGATGCCCTTTCTGTTGGGGTCCAGCAAAGGAACACACTGAAAACCAAAAGGCTGTTGCTTCTTAAACAGGAGAATTTTTTAAAAAATTTTTTTTTCTCCTCTTGATTTTTCCCTCCGCTTTTCAAATTATATCTGGGTAAGGCTCAAGCCTTAGTCCCCTCATGAGTGGTTATAAAGCTGTGTTAAAAATTATTTTTGGTGAAGTGGCTGTCACATCCTCAGAAGGCACCTCAGGGACACTTTCTTCCATGTATCTCGTATCACCCTGACTTTATTTGCCTGCTGAGCATGGAAGTTGTTTAGGACAGGGAGTGCCTCTTGCTCTGCTCGTACATGCATAAAACAGTTTCTCACAGAAGACTGGGGATGGTCCGCAAATAAAGGTAGTTTGTATTTAGCGATACATTCTAGTGTCAGCACAATTCCTTAGAAAAGGGCAGTGGCAGGGAAACAGTAAGCCAAGTTTTAAATTCACCAATGGTCTTGGCAGCTTTCAGCAGCTCTTGCCTCTTGCCATATAATTTTAATGGTTCTCATTTCCTCCTGTGTTACACTTCTCCATGATGTCTCTGACTTGCCTGACTCACCAGTCTTGTGGTTTCCAGACTAGTGCCTGTTTCATGATTTTGCTTTTCAATTTTTTCATTTACATCTCAGTCATGTCTATAGCATTTCATTATGCTTCAAGAGGCGGCTTCTCTTTCCGAAAGCGTGTCTATTTTCCTTCAAAGAATAATTTTTAAAGTGTTAGTAGTACCGTGCATAACACCTGTTTTCAAATAGTGTGTTAAAACTCTTGGCTTTTATTTACATTAGTGTGAGTAGGATTTTAGCCCATAGCTTCTTGCTTAATTTTGTGCAGAAAAATGCTGTTGAATCTGTCTATAATTAGATTAGTGGAAGGGACTTTAAATTTTGCTAGAAGAACTTGTTTAAGTAGCGCATGCGTGTCTTGGCTAAATTGCGGTAACACGAATTATTGTTCAGAGTAATTATTAAAAAAAAGTGAAAAAGGAAATTGAGATCAAAATGGTCTTTGCCTGAGCTGCAGGAGAGACAAGCGCAAGGGGAACTGTTCTGCTGTTGGTAACAGAGCAAGTGAAATTCTGATTGCTGAAGGGATTTCTTGGGATACACAGACTTTTATGTGGTTGATATTTGTTGGATTTAAACCCAAGACACTTTCTCAGTGTTGGTGTCAGTAGAAAGAATGAGCCGAATAAAAAGTTGGCTGGGCTGAACTTTTTCTGAAGATTTCTGGTGTTCAGAAGTCTTACCTCTCCTTTTTTTCCTGCCTGTTTTTGTTTCTTTTTTTTTTTTTTCCCCCCCCAAATCTTCTTTGTCTCTTTTGTAAATATTTAAGTCTTTTTTTTTCTTTAATTGCTGAGGCCAAGAACATGCATTATGTCTGCTGTTGCTTTGCCAGCGAGCTTGTGCTGAGTCAGCACACCCTAAGGCATTTCGCATCCAAGCAGGCTCATCCAGGGTGCTGTTTCTGGCCGGCCAGCTCAGGGCTCCCCGTGGAGTGTTGGAGGCAGCTGAAGCAATTACAGAGCTAAAAAATAAGGACTAGTTCTCTTGAATCGCTTAGCAGGAAGTTAAACATGGCATCAGCAGGCTTGGGAAGTATGACTTAGAGGCAGTAAGGACATGCTAGTCCTGACCTGCCTTACGCTGACTTACGTGGCATTTTTATGTCATTTTAAAAGTTTTTATGTCATTTTAAGAGTTGTATTAAAATGCACTGTTTGCACAGAAATGGGTCTCTTAAGTAGAGGAAAATAAGTACGAGTCCCTCCTATAAATTTATATTACTATTAGATCCACTAATTTCAGATTGTCTGCCAATAAAAAGCTCAAGAAAATTCTCAGACTTTCTATTGCCTGGTCTATGGGACTCCACTTCTGCTTAAAATCATTGTTTATTAGATAGCCGTTGTCAGCAAGAGCTAAGAAAGCGATGGCTCTGAAGTATCTAACAGTTATGTGTAGTGGACGGATATTTTCCAAGAGCTGTCCAAACATCTCCAGCACAATGTGCAGAATTACATTGGCAGGTAGGGGCAAATGCAGTTCAAGCAGTGCATGCAAAATTTCAGATCACTGTGGGGCAAATCACATTTCTTAAGGTCTTTCCAGCAAAAAAACAGCACCATATTCAGCTGCTTTACATCAGCCACAAGTTCTTACCCTGTGTGTTTGGGGTTTTTTTCTGTTGGATTTCTTGTCTCAAATGCAAGGAGTCGATCCATGGCATGTATTTACATACTTGATTTGCTAAATTAGCTAATGTGTCAGAATCAAATAGGTGAAGTTTACATTAAGAAAATGTTCTACAGTGCTTTCTTGGTTTCTCATGAGAGTTGCCCTTAAAGAACTCTGGTCACTTTGATAGTTTGCAAACTTAGCATTACTTACGAATAGTAATAAAAAACATTGGGAAGTCTGCTTTATTTTTATGACTGCACATCATATTTAGGCAAAATAATGTGAACTTCTTGTTGCTTTTTAAGCAGTAACTATTGCATAAGTTTTTGCTATTAGCGAAATAAGATAAAATATAAGATTTAAACTGTTATAAACCTTATAACTCAAAAGAGTTAGGAGTAGGTTCACTGAGACCACCGATGTATGTTAAAGAAATTTTCCAGCCTCATCAGAATGATGGGTTGTCTTTCATTGCACAGAATCTGGCAGAAAAACTTCCCTTCCTTTAACTCTGAGGGATGTTATTTTTTTCCTCAACCTATCCATTAATTGCAGAGCAGTGAAGTTTGCAATTTGTGAAAAACCTTAGTACACCGAAAGAATACTGGACATTCAATAAATAGTAACATTTATCAAAGCATGCTGAATGTCTCTGTTTTCATGTGGGCAAAGCTTTTGCATATTTAACTTTTAAGCACAAATTCAGCAGAGCCCATAGAAGCATGCTTAATTATAAACACACAGACTTTTGTATGCAGCCGGCTCTGTACATGTGCTTAAAGACAGCCATGTGCATAAGCATCATGCTGATTTGTAGATAGGTGATGTATATAATGAAAGTTATCCTTTCCCTTCAGTGGTCCTTATTTATCTCGAACAAAATTCCTGCTATCCATTTGAACAAAGAGGACCCAGAAAGTGGTACGATGTGAACTCACTGCCTTGTGGTTCCCAACAGATCAAGCGTTGTAAATGAGAAAGGGAATAGAATATAAAAAGCGTTGTGCTACATTTACTGATAGTTACGTAAATGAAAAGGAAATGGATTTGTCCTAGTTGGAAAAAAGTCAAGCCCAGGGGGCAATTCCTGTCCATTTGGTGGGATTGGCATTGGGAATTATAGTGAGCGTGGTTCTTAGTGAGGATTATGTAGTATGGGTAACTTCTGTAACATTAGCTGTTGGTTTTGGGTTACTTCAGTTGATCCAACTTCATTTCAAGTAATTTCTCACTTCTATAATCTTAAATATAGTCTTGAAAGAGATGGAAACATTTTATTTTTCTGTGTCATTAGTTGCTTCTTCCCTTTAAAAGATGAGGTCTGTCTGGTTTTTGGGGTTTGTTGTGTGGGCGGTTTTTTTGTGTTTGTTCTGTTTTGGTTTGATGTTTGTGTTTTTTTTCCCTTTTGTTTGTTTCTTTTTGGTTTTTTGTTTGTTTTGGTGGAGGTGTCATTGATAGATACTTATTCACTATTCCTGAAGATTGTTGAGGACATAACAAATGAACAATACCAAAGGCTTTTGAATTTAATATATGGGGAGATATAATCAGGCATATCAATTCTCTCCTCCCTGCATTTCCCTTCTCTGTAATTAAGAGCAAGTTTCTGCTCGTGGAATAATTCTGTGTGTTTGTTAGAACAATCACTTATTGAAAACTGGAATGCTAAATAAACTAAAGAGGGAATTAATTGTAACAGGGAATAAAGGTTTTCTTTTGGGTGATATTAATACTTTTCTTACTAAATAGGAAATTGTATATCCATCAGTTACAGAAGTGTTAGAACCAGATTTTGGCCTAGCTCACAAACTTCCCCAGAGGAGTAAGGAAGAATATAACTTATGTGGGCTATTCAGATTAAATGTAGCATGTGGAATAAAAGTGTAGGACATAAGAGGTTGGGCAGTCATGTGGATAAAGAGTCAGTTTCTGCAGAATAGTTGGATGTTAGCAGAAGTAATTTGAGAGAAATCAGATCGATTCTTAGTAGAGGGAGAAAGCAGGTAGATGTAGCAGAACAAAGTTATGTTTGTGTGAGAAATGCAGCACAATGTCTCTTTGAAGATTTGCAGGTTGTTTCTTTTCTGGTAAGGGAGTTTGGCTTCTCTTCTAGGTTGCTTCTGTGATGAAGCTACTCTTCTGAAGTTACAAGTGAAGGTTTTGATATTGATAGAATTGTGCCACAGATTCTGTACAGCATTAGGAGATGTCAAAATAGATGGATTGTAAGAGCAAAAAACTCCTTAGTCTTACATAAATAATGATGAATGAGAGTGGTCTGTTGCTCTCCAAGACAGAAATACCACAGTAGACATCAGGAGAATAAAAATGGACTCTTACCTGCTTTTTATTTCATCTAATCAAACTGGAAATGTTAAAAAGTCATTGTCAGCAGTTGGTAATGAATACAGTGTAATGTACAGTAACAAGCAGAATTGATAGACAAGCATTTTCTTTCCTCGACTTTGGAAAGCAATGGTTGTCAATGCCTCTCCATTTTCCTGATGTACTAGACAATGGCAGCATTTGTCTTTGGTTTGTAGACCCAGAACATTCAGCATTGAGCGGACCTTGCTCAGCAGAGGTAATAACCTGGTCAGTCATGCAGCTGAAAGATCAAGTTTAAAGTAAAAATTAAGAAGAATTCCCAGCACTATTGTGTTTCAGCCTCGTGAAGACTTCCACTGCCTGACCATTTGCCCTTGGCATGAGCACCAAAGGCAGGAGGGAAGGGTGATGTGTGCTGTCTTAAATCTTGCTCCCTTGTTCCCTGAGGACAGTTTCCCAGCAGATCCTGTTGACTAACTCCTTGAAGAGCTGGAAGTTTGCTTGCCAAAAATTCAGGGTCCTGACTTTGCTCTTCACCTGTCCCACATCCCTCAGGATGAATGAGTGCAGCCACCTTCCTCTATGCAGGCCTGTTCCCCTGTGAAGTTTGTGTTCTTTTTAGATGGTTTATTTCCAGCAGAGCCTGCTGAAGTTTGTCAGAGCTGGATCCCTTCTGCCATCTCCTCTTTGTCTCCACAGTTGGCTCTGGGCAGTGCTTGGTAGCACCCCTGGCTGTCCCTGAGCTTGGTAACATGCCTGGCGTGGCTCGGTGTGCTGCGGTGTTGGGCAGAGCTGCACGGGCCGGTGTTGGGAGCGGAGCACTGTGCTGGGCCCATGCCCTGCTGGGATGAGACGTCCAGTTGGAAGGTCACAGTAACTGGGGAGCATTTGAATGGCTTTGCATTGGAGGACACAAATTTCCTAAAGGTATCATGCAGATTTGAGGAGTTCCTGCTATTCGAAAGGGAAAAGATACCTGAATTTTCAACAGTATAAACAGGGATTATACAAGTCTCATCTCTTTCGTGGGAACTATGCATTAATTCAAACCATATAGAAACTGCAGACAGAAAGGCTGCATGTAATATTATGCATTGAAAACCAAAGAAGGGACACTGGCAATTAAAAACTGGATGTCTAGGAAGAGGAGGATTCCAAAGAAAGATTGGAGGGCCAAGCAGTTGAAGTTTCTAGGTAAAATCAGGCAGAATAATCAGTTAGAGGTAAAATTATATTTGGAAATAGAAATGTATTAATAGCGCAGTAGTAACGGATCTGTGACAAGAGGGGGCAGGAATGCTCCACAGTGGTGAAGGTTGCATTGACGTTCACGTAATGCAGGGGAGTGGAAGAGCAATCAACCAAAGAGAAGAGGAGACAATTCAGTGCACAAAAAGCAGTGATACCAGAGCATGGCAGGGTTTGTGCTGAAATGAACTCCGGAAATGTGCATACGCTTTTCAAAGGTTGTCTGGCATTTTCTGACAGCATTGCATGTTGTATTTTGAGTATTCACTTTATCCAGTCTTTATCTTGTAGCTTAGTCTACTTAGTATTAAAAAAAAAAAAAAGGGCAGGGGGAATATAGCATTTAAAAAGTGATGACACTGTATTCAAGCCCACCATCATGCGTTACTGAATGTGTTTGTGTTAAGACCACTTTTTCTACAAATTCATAGTAGAGCTTTTGCCAGGCTTAGAGAGTATATTTCTATGAAGTTTGTGTAACTGAGTGGAATTAACAGGATGGAAAATGTCATGGTAGCAAAAGAGCAGGCTGCGGTATTTTTTCAGCTTGCATTTTATGTATGTTTTACTGTATTAAGTGTGACCCGATTGGTACTGGAAATGCAGCGTTCTCACTGAAGTTTTTAGGAATACTTATAGTGATTGTTTATGTGCAATTAGAATGCACCCAAAACTCTTCTAATTTTTCCTATTCCTGTACTGTTTATGTACATTTGAGAGCTATACACCTCCCAGCTGTGTGAACTCCCTGCCCATGTCTGGGTTATTCAGAGGAATGCTTTCTGGTGCCTTTGTAGGCTGTGTTGAACTGCACCTCCCTCCAGGGTGCCATTGACAGCTTCCCTTGTGTGTCTGTTGGCATACGAGCCTTGTAGGCTTGCTCCAGTGTGCAAGCGCTGCAAGGGTTGTCCCTGCAATGTGTCCTCTGTGCAGAGCCTGAGGATGGTTTCAGACACTTGTAAATGTAGTCAGTGTTGCAGATGAATAGCTTGGACAAGGTATCTTGTCCTGAGCTAACCCTGGCCTCAAGACACATTCATACTCCCAAATGAAAGACCTGCTTTCTTTAAACTGCATGAAGAAATACTTTTAAACAAGCAGCAGATGAAGTGGTACTTCCTATCAAATAAAAGTGAATTTATGAATATCCTGAGTTGGTAGAACTCCCATAGGGTGCTATTAGCTTTCAGGTGGGCAGCCACACTGCTATGCATGTAGGGTTCACCACTGCTATGGCAATTATTTTGACTCTACAGTGAGAAGGTACTTTAGGCTCAGTAGAAGCCAAGCTTTTCAATTACATTTACTTTTGTTCAGACAGGAATTGCTTGTATGTCTGTAACGTGGCTATGGTAATTGTGAGGTCACCTTCAGCCCTTGCCTCTTTTCTGCTTGGTTCAGGCATCTGGTTTTCATAAGCCCGCTGGGAGACAGTGACATGACAGCCAGGGTAGTGGGCCTCTTACATTGCACACACTAATAATCAGGATTTTTGTTGTTTCATGGTTGTGATACATTGGAAAACAGTTGATTTTCAATGGCAGTTGAGTGTATAACTTCATTCAAGAACTTCACAAGCTCTCTCACTCCTTAAAGAGGGTGGTGAGGCACTGGAACAGGCTGCCCAGAGAAGCTGTGGGTGCTCCATTGCTAGGAGTGTTCAGTGCCAGGCTGGACGGGGCTTAGAGCAACCTGGTCCAGTGGAAGGTGTCCCTGTCCATGGCAGAGGGGCTGGAATTAGATGATCTTTAAGGTCCCTTCCACCCCAACCATTCTATGATTTATGACCTGGGCAAATTTTGCCATTTGTCATTACATTACTGAAAAAGGAGCAGGTAATGTAACCCCCCCGGCTTAAACACGTCATGTGGTTCCAGGGGAAGCTGCATTTTTGATGGCTTTGTGAGGCTTGTCTGTAAGCAGTTTCTTGTGTTTCCAAAGCCAGGCCTTTGATTTCAAATAGCCATAGGATCGGTCTTTTTTTTTTTTTAGCCTTCTTCCACATCAATATGTTTCTTGCATATACTATTCATCCTAATATATCAAGTTATCAGGAGTTACATGTGGTTTGAAGAAAGAAATGCATTAGCTGTGTAGCTACAATAAAGCTAATTCTGTTGTAGCACAGAATGGATAATTACACTAAGAAAAAGGAAAAATATGTCAGTATTTTATGTATATAATAATTTTAAAACAATTACCAAAAATAAGATGTGTTGTTTATTCTGAAACATTAAATCTTATTGGATATGTCAGATTTGAAATTCCCAAGTCACTACTTCTGTTATCATTACATAAGTTAGAAACTTTTTAAAGAAAATATTTTAAGAAAATACTAAGTTAAAGCTAGTTTTCTCAAAGCTAAAATCACAGTTTAACACCTTGAATAAAGCAGTTTGTTTTATTTACATTCTTAGGCTTGTTGTTTTTTTAAAAAAACAATGACAACAAAAACCAGAAATGACTGATTTTTAAAATCCATCCATCAAATTACATTTCAGCAGTAAATTAGCAGTTGTACCCTCAACAAGAGAAACAATGTTTTAAATACTAAACACAAGCTTTAATATATTGGATAGTTCTGTACTTCTTACTTGAATCTCTCATACTATTTTTTTCTGTTAATTCAGGATGGAACAGAATATCACATATCTAGAAACTCAGCTTGTTAACCCTGTATTTAATCTTTGTGGTGCAAGAGTGCTAATATGTAGAAAAAATTCTTTGGAATAGGACTTACTAAAAAGACAATCTTTATGAGATGAATATTATTCTACATTCTTGACAGTGAAAGCTTAATCAATCCAAATTTCAGCAGCAGAATAACCCAATTATTAATTGTAATGCAGCCAACGGTCTGTTCCTGTTAGTAAGAAAAGATAAACTGGACTTTGTGTGGTCTTATTGCCAGTAGCATAATTATGGATTTTATTTTAAGAATGCATCATTTAGAGTCTTTAAGGATTCGGTCTTAAGAGTCTTAAAAATCTAGTTGAATTCCTCTTTCTGTGCTAAAGTAGCCCTGTTCAACATCCAACCATTGGCGTAAAATCTTTTCCTATTGACTTATGATGATCCTGATGAGAGATTTAATGGAACAGTCACCCATTAACTGAGTTGATGACTTCAAGTCAAGTCTTCTTGAGCTGAGTTAAGAAGAAATGTATATGATGTGCAGGAGACAAATCAGGAAAATTGGAAAGTGTGGAAAGATCCCCTCAAAACACACCTGGATGTGGTCTACATGTGGTGGATAATATTCTGTGGGCTTCAGTCACACACATGGTTTTGAGATTATTGCTGGCATAACCCATGGAACTTCATGAACTTGCTTATCTGTGAGTTGATTTGTTGTCTTACACAGAGTTTGTTGAATTGAAGTAATTATTCCTCATAGTTTCCCCCCATGAAAATCTGTTTGGTAAACCTGTCCTGATAGAGGTAATCTTAGTCCTGCGACATGAGGAAGACTTTCTAGAAATCATTTGGACCATAAGTTAATTAAAATGGAAGCTTTCTAGTGCCAAACCACAACTGCTTTCCAGTGTCTGTAATCTTACTTTAAACTCATGCAAATACATGTGTTCTACATCTGTACCAGAGAGTTCAGCCCTGACATTCCTTCATCCCCTGCAATATTTGTGAAATAAAAGAAAAAAGAGAGGGTTGGAAATGCTTCATACAGATGGGATATTTAGTCAGCTTGGAAATGCTTCTACCACGGTTTCAGTGCACAGTAACTATTCCTAACCACCTGTGTTCAATTTAAATTGGTGTTTAGTTGTAACTTATTCTACTCTCACATCAGTTAATTACTCTAGGTCTACTGTGGAGAACAAGATGGAGGGAGAAGATATTAGAAAGCATAAACAGCATTAACACTGCAGCCTGCCATGAGCCCACTCACTGGACTGACATTCACACATCCCTTGGAGGGCTTTCCCCTGAAGTTTGCTCAAAGGGGATTTCCATAACATATTCTGTGCTTCCTGGTAACTAGCCCCTTTTTGTTTAACAAGAGGAATCACTCAACATTGTAAATATGTTGAGAACCGACTCTTGCTTTTAGAGATTAGTGGCAGTGAAATGATATGATTGCAAACAAAGCAACTTCTATTTTCCATGCAGAACTGTAACAATTGTAGTATATATTTTTTTTCCTTTCAACTGGCACTTGCAGGCAATCAATATAAAATATTCTTTGTCGTATCACTCTGAGCTAGTGTTGACAATTGGAGTTGTCAAAATAAGGTGGGATAAAATAAACCAAATTTTGTCTGTTACTTGACACTGAATTAGATAGATCTGTTTATATTTCGAGGGTCACTCATTTTTCATCATAATGGTTGTTTGCCTTTCTTTTGGCTCTGAACATTGGTGAAACCTAGCGAAGTTATAAATGTGAATAGTAGATATTGCCAAAGTAAATTGTATTGACTTGAGTATTAAGCAAAGACTATTAAGCTGTGTCCTTTGAATTAGAATATGCTTATTTCTTGACCCTGCATGGTTTGTTGCCTACTTTTCTCTCCAGTGTGTACAAATCTAACACTCAGCACAGGCTGAAGTACTTCACAGAAACACTGCTGGGTCAAATAATTAGCACTGCTGTCGTGGAAACACACTTCAGGAGTATTGTCAATGGGAATTGCCACCTAGTTTAGGTCTCCTGTGTTGCAGAATGTTGAAGACTCTTCATCTCAATAGCGCAAGACCTTGGGTAACAACCTGAGGTTCCTCCTTCTGTTGCACAGAAAACTAAGTCAGAGCTGGATGCCCCCCAGATCAAAACACAAGAAAGGAGTATAAGCCTTAGGGATGAAAATGTGATCTTGGGTCCTAAGATTTGCTTGTTCCATTTAGCAAATATTTCTGACATCTCAGGCTTAGAGACTGGCTTTTCCCAGGAGGTTCCTTGCAAGCTGCCAATAGAAGGGAGAATAATGAACTGACAGACGAACACTTTCAAATTCTAGTTCTGAAATAATTTGTACAAATTGCCAGTTGGGGCAGGGGGGGAGGGAGGGTTGCGGGATGTTTTGGTTTTGTGGGGGTTTTTTTAACATATCACAGGCAGAGACATTGCTGTCAAACCAAACTTTACAGAGTAAATTTATAGCAACCATTGTCTAAGATAGGAACCAATGGGGTAAGAATAGAAAAACAGGCAGTGAAATGACAAAGTGCCTTTCACTGCAGATCCTAAATATCAGCAGGTAAAGTAAATCACAGTACAAGATGACTATCTCCTCCTCCTTCACAGCAAACATCCCAAATGGCCACAGTCGAGAAGGAATTTAGAAGGCAGATAGTGTGCTACGCTGGGACCCTGCACTGCCTTCGTGTTGTAGTTGCTCCTCACTAGGGTGTGTAGCCTCAAACTTCAGTGGCAAGTATGTGAGCAAAAGATGACCACATGCTCTTTTGGAAAAACAAGTCCAAAAACTTTGGTCAAATGTGAATGGAAGGTAACATGAAACCTTTGACACCCTTTCTTTTTTTATTAAATAAACGCCAAACCTTCACCTAGCCTTACCTGAGATCACAGGTGATGCTGTAAAGCCACAAAGTGGCTTTTGTAGGGAAAGATTTTACAGTAAAACTGTGACTATATAAAATTAAAGCGATTAAATGGTCTAGATTAGTCACAACTGTCTGTGAATTGTTTCTTGGGCACAGAATACAGAAGAAAGAGTTTGTCTTGCAGCTGAACCTGCATAATTTCTCTGAAAAATGTCTAGCTATTTATTTGAGATTGGGTATTGTTATGCCTGTGTTCTGTGTTGTTAAGGATATTCTGTGAATGCTGTGTGATCTAGGATTTTTTCTGTTTGCACAGTAGGTAACTAGATGTGCTTAGGTATCAGCAAAATACAAGTAATGATCTGCCTCTAATGCAAAAAGAAAACCATCTGAACAACCCAAAATCTGTGCTGACTATCTTAGGCTTGATGTGCCAATTGCTTGTGTAGGTTCTTGTAGGATGTAGCCCCAAGGACTTGGGCATCTTTTCTGGGTAGAACCACTACAGCTATTGAACCACAACTCCGAATATGATAAAGCAAAGTCCTTGAAGGAGGAAAACATGCCAGAATTGCCATTAGCTTCTGCCTTTTTTAAATTCCTTGCTATGTACATCCCATCATCTCTTTATTCCTTGCATCCCTACCTGGATGTTCACTCCAGTCTCGGGAGCAGGAGCTCCTTTCCACGTATATTGGGTTCATGCATATGCTTTCAACACATTCATTTTCAAACGATGGCTGTAAGAAAGAGTCTAGGAACAACTGTTACTAATTGGGTTTTGCATGGGAAGGAGTATTTTTATATTTATTGCTTTCTAATGTTGTTTTACCCAGCATGGGGTAAGGATCTAAATGTGGTGAGATGCAGTGTCATTTATTAGACTGAACGATGTATTTGTCATAAACAAGTAAACTTTCAGGCATGCAAACTGTTCTTGTCCCTTCTGCTGCCTCGTGGCATATTCATTATCTAGTTTGCCATGTAACAAATTCCAGAGCTGCTTTACTGGAGTGAACAAGTGAAGCTGGTACAGGAGCAGCCCATGCTGCTTGATGTACTCCTCATCAGTGCTCCCCAGCTTCTCTCAGCTTCTGGAACCAAATGCTGACATACTCTGAGCAATGTCCTTTGCTGTTCTCCATGTCACCTTTACAGTGGCTGCATGTAATGCCAGAGGGTCACATGAACATCATAGTCTAGAGACTGTGGTGTGTATAGGCACACAGTGCTTGTATCTGTTCGGCTATGAAGAGGGTTACTGTTATGGAAGGAAGTCTGTATAATTGTTGAAAGAACAAGTGCTGTGTAAGGAAATTATATCAGTGTGTTGGAATGATTGTGTATGCAGGCCAGGAGATCTTATGTTTATTAGCTTAAAATAATATTTAAAATAATATTTCGTTTATAACAGCTTCTAGAGGTTCCTTCCTGAAGCAAGGCTAGGCACTGAAAATGCAGAGGTGGAGACCAGGAGCAAGCCTGAACCAAGTAAAGAACAGGAAAATGAGCTATAAAGTTATCTGCCCAGGAATTTATGGTAGGAAACAGAGAAATTTAGGAAAAGAGCCTCTGAGCCCATATGTGATTTCTGTATATTGGACTGTGCCTCCTCTCCAATGTGGGATGTGCCAGTTGTTCAGTAACTATGTACAGAGATGTTTGTGCCAGCTTGGACTGGCCTACCGTGAAGACTGAGGCAGGTAAAATAAAGCACCTAAGAGTGCCTGGAAAGGGAACAATGAAGGAAGCAGGGAGGGAAGGGCTACATTAACACAATGTAAAGGCATAACTCTACATTCTTGGGAGAGTTTTGCTGAAACATTGACTTTTAAATAAAATATTTGGGGATTATTTTTACATGAAATAAATTTCATGGTGTTTTAAGTTGTGTCTATAAAAAGTTAGAAAGGATACTAAGTAGACAGCACTGGTGTGGTGAGCCGGCCCTGCAGCTGTGTTGGCTTCACAAATGTTTTGCATGTGCTGTTCTTAAAGAGAAAAGGACAACAAAAGGGAGAAAAAACCCAACACAAACCCCTTTAGTCCCCTCATCTTCCTAACCATGAGAATTTCTCCTCTTTTTTTTGGTGTAATAATTGTATCAGATATGGTTTTCATTTTTCCATTAAATGTTTGAAATAATTAGTAAAGACTTAACTCCAAAAAGCAGCTGTTGAGAAAATCAGACGTATTGAAAGCCCAACAGTATTCGCAAAGTGAAACTGCAATTATGTAAATTCTAGCTACTGGATTTGTAAGCACGGGAGCCCAGCAAAACAGAACTGGAAAGCTCTCAGTTACATTGGAGAAAAATACTCATTTGTGTTATAAGGCAAAGCTATGCTTGGCAATTTGCTTGTGAGCATACAAATCGGGTCACGGATGTGTCCACTTGCTTCTTCTATTTTGGTGTGGAAGTCAAGTGGCTGGAAGTTTCTATCTTTAATGATTTCCACTTGTCTGCTCTAATGAACAGCTGCACAAAGTTGTCCGGCACTGTTTTGAGTATTTACTGGCCAGTGTTGATCTGAGATGAAAAGGGAGACACTTAATCTAATCTTCGATGTCTCAGTGTTTGCACTTGAAAGTTTTCTTTTAGGCAGCCTTTGAGCAAGTGCAGAACAAATTAATGTTACAGTTTGACTCTGACTGACCTTTTGAGAATGATTATTGCTAGGAAACTCTTGAGGCATATTTTAAACAGCTGTTTGCTATAGACTACAGTAAGCAGAAAAAAATATCGTTATTCAAAATTCCATCTAAGTATCAGTTTGAGCAATATCAGAGGAAATTTGCCCCTGTGAACTAAGTGCTGGGCTGCTTCAACTTGTTAAAAAGTGGTTTAGACCAGGACATCAGCCTTGTGAAATACAGGAAAACTAGATCCAAATTTTTTATGTTAGGTCCATTTTGATAACTTGAGCCTGCATCGAGGCATGAAGGAAGTTCAGATCTGAGAAGTAAGTTCACAGCTCAGCACAAGGGCCCAAGTCTAGCTGGAGGCATGAACCAACTAACAGATAGTCACTTGGGTTCCTGAAAGTCATTATTGCATTGTTCCTTTTCATCTGCTGAATTAGTTTCTGCTTGGGATGGTCATTGCAGTGTTTTCTACTGCAGGGTCTTCAGAATGTGAAGAGGTGTCTTTATGCTAGAAATGTACTTCCACAGCGTTTTCTTTGAGAAATAGAGTTGGTCTTTAGGGAAACCTGTCAGGCAGTAGCCTACAGCAGCCTATTGAAAGATTGGAGAAATGTAGGAAAATTAATAGTTATCGATAGGACTAAGAATGCTTTAATAGGCAACTAGATGTGTAAATATATATTACATTGTGATCATCCTGTATACTATTGTGGCAAAGGTTTCTTCTATATTGAACAAAAAATAGCCAGATAAATTATCTACCACCCACTCTTTTCCCCCTCCGCCCCCTTTTTTATTTTCTCTAGCAAAGCCTGTTTTCAGTGGAGGTCCTTTTCCTATGGGGCAACTAGGTTTTGACTGATATTTAAAGGACTGCAGAAGGCTTGACCTGTGTGGTGCCCAGAGGCAGCACTGGTATTTCAGGATGCTGTTGATGGGTGCATCACCTGAAGAAGTTCTCGAGTTAATCTGCTGATGGTTGTAAGTAAATATAGCTCCATGTTATTAAGCAAAGTGTTGTTTATATGCAAGAGCAGTAAGAAATCAACAGTTATATCCTCAGCTGATGCAAGTCCACTGATTTCACTATGCTAGATTAAGGATGAAGTCTAGAGACAGTAGAGTAATTCTGTTGGCTCACACTGTATGCTTGAGAGAGTCAGAAATAGAAACTACGTCTCCTTAACACCAAGGTATGTGCTTGAACAATAAACCAATTTGTTTTCCACCATCCAAATTCCCAGTTGCTGTTTTGGAAAAATATCTAGAACAGCAACTTTTCATTTGAAATCCTGCTTGCATAGCAGACACCTTAACTTATGTGCAACAAATCAAGATAAAAATTGCTGGTGCATACCTCTTGATTCAGCCATATGCTGGGAGCAGTGGTTTTGACAGATGCATTTTTCCCAAGAGATTGAAGTTAGTGCGTCAGACTTAGGTTAAATTTGGATGATCTGAGGTAAAATTCCAAGGATCCATCCATTAGCCACCAAGCCCATACCATCCACTTTAAAACAACGTGATGGGAAATGTGACCTAATGCTTGGGAATTGAACTTGTGCCAATTGCGCTGCAGTGCTACATTCATTATGTCATACCACACACATCTGATAAGGGAAGACATAATGCTCTTGGATAAGTTCTTGTATACAAGAACTCTACAGGTCATGTAGAGAGACCTGGTTTTTATTTAATACCCGAAGTATGCAGGTGCTAATTTGAACCATATGTACATGAGGCTGAAGCCAAAGTTTGTTACACTACAGTGAAATGATGGCCTTGCATTTCTGGGGGGCTGAAAGGAGGCTAGTTTTAGATTAATCTTTATTTACTGAAGTATTTAGGCAGGTATATATTATATTGCTTGAATTCTGTTGCTCTAGTTTCACTCAAAAATTATCTTCCTCTGTTTCCTCCTTCAATTAGAAGCCCTCTTGATTCTATTTCATTTGAGAAAACGTTTCTGGGAGAGGCTCAGTTAGTACCAAAGTAGCAGCAAGTTGTTTGGCTGAAACAGAGGCTGCTCCCCCTTGAGTCAGTGGCATTTGCCTTGAGTGTCTTTTCACCGAGTTGAGGGTTTGGCGATGTAGAGAGGCTCTCGCACACAGTGCCCATAGACCAAGGTAATCCTAATGCTGCTGCTTTCAGTCCCTCTTGGGGCAAAGGAGCAACTCCATGAGGGGCTGCACTGCGGTGGAATACAGGCATGAGCTGGGCAGCCAGTGCAAAGTAGGTGATGCGTATGTATATATCCTGTTGTGTGCTTATAAGTCAACTTTATATGGAGAGGGAGAGCCACCCCGTCTCAAATGTAACTCCTTTATAAATAGTACTATTGTCGTGCCTGATTAGGGAATTTATGGATAGAAAGAGTTTTCTCTTGCATCTCTTCAGACAGCAGGAAATAAATCTTGACTATTTACATGATTTGCTTTATTTCAAGTTAATGCATGCAAGAGGCAGGAAGCTGCATCAGAAAGCTGCACATTGCTTCTGGTGTGCAAGGGCGGCCAGTCCAGGAGTCTGTTCCAGGTTCACTGAGATAGTGGAGAGAAGGAAGAAGATTGTCTTCCACACATCCAGGTTATGCCATACTGAGGATTATATTTCCTATATTGCAATTGGATCCATCGATGCCGTAACATAACATGGAGTGAGCCGTTATCTCTGGTGGACTTGTGCAACTTTGACATCAGAGCTTTAAAGGTGAGGCCTGGAATCATAACGATTGTGCCAGAGGAGCATAAGAGGTTGCAGGCTTCATAATGAAAATGCTTCTTTAGCCTGTAAGGACTTAATGGAGATTGGCATTTTTGTTTTCAATCAAGTTTATGATTTGTTGTGCTTTGCCAATTCCATCCTTCCCTGGTCCAATGGGAGAATTAAAATGTTCAACCTGCAGATAGATTATTGACAAGTTCTGGAGCAAGTCTTCGACATGACTGCTCTGAGCAATGTTTTCACACTTGGAGTCTGGATTGACAGTGTTACGTTTTGGCTTAGTAACATATTAAGAGGTTTTCATACTCATGAGTTTGAACCTCATTAAGAGGTTGTTGTAGTCTTAATGAATGTTAACCTATTAAAATCAATAGAGTGCTTTGTTTCTTTTGGGCTTCTGCTCATCTTTTCTTTTTCTCCTACTTCATAATATTTCTGTGTTCTAGGGATGTTATTTTGCTGTTGCTGCATAGCGTAATAGCAAGAGCTACACTAATGCCTGCAGAGAATTTCACTGATCCTTTTTCAGTGCTCATTTGGGAGTCCGTTATGGGGCCCAGAATAATTAAAAATAGCAAGGTTGCTTTCCAGAATGGGTCTGAATTGACCAAATCAGCAGAGTTACAGCAGTTAACACAGTTTAGAACTGAGCTGTTGTTAGTGCATTTAGCAAAAACATAGACATATGTGAAGGATTTGTTTAAAATAGGTGTGATTTTGCTATATGGTATGAAAATCAGTTTCACCACAAGATGACAGTAGTCTTGCTGTGATAGTATAATCAATTTAGAGCTAAAATGTTGAGATGCAAAATAAGCCAGAGTAAAATATATCCTTTAAAATATGCACTGAGAGAATTCAACCTAAAATGCATGTGAGCAGATCTGAAGGCACTGTATTATATCCAAAATTAATGAACCTAGCTGAAAGTGGGAGGAAAAAAAAAGTGAGGGGAGGAGGACAGGAAAAAAAGCCACATTAGCATTTTGTCTGAAATAAATAGCTACTTATAAAATTAATGCATATACCATATGCATTTGTTGTGAGGATGGGAAAACCTTTCTGCATTTTTTTTAATTAAGTAAGCTGCTACCATATTCATATGCCTGTTTTTGACATAAGAACAAGTTTCATTTGCCCACATGCATTTTACCTGTCTCTGGTTGAAGCTCCTTTTTACCTTCTATTGCTTGTTTTATTGTCTGTCTGAGCTCTGAATCAATCTTCAGTGTCTCAGCTTCCTTTTGAATTCAGGGTCGCAGACAATAATTTGTGGCCAAGCTTGTGTTCAAGCCTTTAATTTCCTGGTTGTCCCATTCGGGCTGTGAGCTGGATGTGTCTCATTCCATGGTGCACTCTCTCTCTTTTTTTTTTTTTTTTTTTTTTTTTTTTTAAATGATATTAAAGGCAGAGACAGCCACTGTGGTTCTGGTGATGTTCTAGATATTGAATGAGAAACTATTCTGCTTTCCTGCCTGTTCCTGTTTCCTTCACTTGCCTTGCGTGCTACACTTATACCAGATCTCCCCTAATAACTACAGAATTGCCCTCTCGGCTGGCACTGGGTTGTGCCCTCATCTCTTTGCAAAGGCTCCGTCTTCTGTAGGGAGCTACACTTCATAATGGAGTTGTGGTGTTCTGTCAAGACCAGAAACTCTCGATCCTGCAGAACTGGTGTCAAGTATACTTTTTTGCATAAGAATATGCAAAAGAAGCATTGAAATCATGGTTAATACGTTGTCCAAGAGGTGGTTTTTAATCACTTCCCAGGGATGTGTCAGTTACCAGCAGATAAATATGAAATTATGAACTTCAAATGTAAATTATGTTCTTCTATGAATCAAAATTCCTGCCAAGTCATCTAAAATTGCAAGGAAAAAGCTAAGGGCAGTAGTGAAGGTTGTTCTGCTACGAGTGGTTTGCCCTTTTTTGTTTTCTTTCAGTGAAGAAGACTCACTTCATAGAAGCTGTCATTTCCATAGGCAAAATGAAGTATTTTTAGTAGGGTGGAATCTCTAGGGTTTTTTTCTGTCAAATGTGTGCAGTGTGATTATTGAAAGAACTAAAAGCTGAGTGATGAGGTGAGAGTGCAATGCAAGTGCTTTTAATTTACTGTAATTGTTAACTTATAGTTAGGCCAGTGAACTTAATGAAGATAGAATATGTGCTCAGGCCGACATTAGTTGCACTTATTCAAACCATCAATGGGAAGGTATTTTAGCTTTGTGATTTACCTCTCTTCATATATCCAGATGTAGAGAAAGCACCTTCCATGTGGGCCAATAGTGCTATGAAGCTATAATAGCTAGTCTTTAAATTCTGAGAGTTGTATTGCTGTCTTCATCTATATGTACTTTTTCCCCTCAACACTAGAGTTGAAAGAAATGAAGTCTAAATGCCCATGTAGTGGGTTATGTAAACTTTCACCAAACACCATTATTAAAATTTCTGTATGTTGGATTCATATCATACAACTATAGTAATCTTTTCCCAATGTCAGTGTGATTTACACAAAGAGAAGTATACAGTTTCTTCTCTTTTAAAAGCTACTTTGTGTGCTTTTTTAGTATAGCTTATTTTGATGAATGCTGTCAGGTGTGTGTACACATTTGGTGTGTGAACAATGTCTTGATAATGAATGTGTTTCATGTACAGCTGACCATTCAGTCCGAATGAAACAGAGGGTTAATTTTCAGTCATGTGTCAGTTTTTCTTTGACCACTATAGAACTGGAGTTTGGGCCTCTCTTTATTCCTTCCCAATGAAAAAAAGACCCAAACAAAACTAATATAAAAATAATAATAAAACCCCGACCAAGCAACAAAAAAACCATGATGAAAACAAGTGAGTTGCATTTTCAAGAGATGTCTTGTTTTATTAGAAGGAAATTGATAAAAATGCAAGTGTATTTTGAAACTTGCTGTACCAGTTCCATGTTACCTCTGCTTTTTTGTTTCAGTCTTTTGGACAAGAACATATTTAATTTCATGGCTTAATTCAGACTCTGGCAGGAATAGCATAGGTATGATTTTCCAAACCTTCCTTATACCTGAGGAACATTTCCTGCACCTCAGGAACATTTGTCAGAGAATGGTATCTCTCAAGCCCATGTTGATGTTACTTACCCACATTAGTGTTCATGACCTAGATTGATAGTAGAGTAAGTAAAATTATTTCTGACAGCCATCAAGAAGATAAGACAGGAGAAGGCTTACGTTTTGTTAAAAGCTTCCAGCTGGGAACATCTGTTCCTGGTACTGTGGCCTCTCGGCTTCGACAAAGGAACATCCACTTCATCTGACAACTTTTCCACAAGCTCTGTCTCAAAAACAGGATCACAGTGTCCTGCCATGTCTGTCTCTGCAGTTTTCTTATCAGGATAGACTGATGTGCCTGAATTCCACTGTTGCTCAGAAATGCAATGGATGTGTGGCTGAGGGACAAAAGGCACATTCACACAGACAAATGGGAAAATGTCTTTTATGAGTATTTTTACATAGCTTTTGTACCAGGGTATCTTTTACATTTTTCTTCAGGATGGCAACTTGACTTGATTTTAACTTAGTCTGTGACTTTATGTTCAGGACCCTGTTCACAAAATAGCTGTGTTCAAAATTCCTGTGGCAAATCATGCTGCTTTTCTTTAATGTGTTCTAACCTTACCTTGAAATCAGTTTCTGTTGGGCTTTACTCTAGTCCTAACCAAGCTACTTGAGCCCCTGACTGATCCTTGGGGCGAGTGGCTGCCGTACCCTCTGGCTGCAAACTCCTCTCCCTACCAGCGGGAGACTGGGAGAGCTGGGCACTGATACCTGCTGTCCCTGACAAGTTATCCTCAAATGTACAGTTTACCAGGATATCTCAGTATATGCAAACTGTTTATAAGAGACCTCCAAGCTATTGCCAAAATATGAGTACTTGTTATGAAAACATGGCAAATATTTCATATCTGGCAGGTGTTTTGAAATCTAAGAATGGGGCAGCCCCATCTGTGCAAAAGCTTTCTACAGCTCTCTACAATTAAATGCAACTCAGTCCTTTTTCACCTAAGCTACTACAATAGCTTTATGAAGCGGTAGACCAGCAGAGGATGAAACTGGAACCACGTAGCATGTCTCCGTATTGTCACCACACACAAGCGACACTGATCCTGTCTTCCCAGGTACTGTATTGGAGACTGTTCCAATTTGCAAGCATGTGTTGATGATGGGCTTATAGTTGTCTTTTCAGATGGCTATTCAAAAAAATTACAATTTTCCTAAAATTACTTGTCTGTTGCAGTAGTGGTTTTGAATTGAATGTAGTGATCTCAATCCGATGACTAGTCAACAAGTTACCCAAGAAAATGCATGCAACTCTGAGAGTTTACATTACTTGCTGTCTTTCAGTCATGTCCTTAGCAATTTCTGAGGGGGGAAAAACAGCAGCAACAAAAACCAAAACACCAAACAAAGAAACAAAACCAAACTCAACCCCACCATACTGCGATTGATGTTAACTTTGATTTATGCTGAAGTTCATGGCAAAGAACTAATGAAAAAAGAACATTAAAGGATTGTATCTATTTATGTCCCCACAGCTAAAAGTTGAAATAAAATTGTAGGGAAAACATCTTTCTGTTGTGCATTTTGTGTGGACATAACCAGAGTTTGGAAAGCAAAAACTAAAAAAACACCAAAACCAAGCAAACAAACAAAAACAAACAAAAAACAACAACAACAACAACCAATACACACACACACAAACCCACCCCAGACCTCTGTTTAAAAAAAAAAAAGGAGATCTACAGTTGAAATGTCTGGGGTAAATATATAGCGGAATGAAGGTATGCATAACTTGTTAGCTTACTCTGTAGCGTTTCTAGAAAAACAGATGTTGGCCAAGCAGCAGTTAGTCCAAAAGATTTCAGATCAGGGTGTTGATGCTTTGCTTCGGTGTTTGACCAGAGCTGGTTGGTGGATCTGTGCTTTCAGTTGCCTGTGGGCTTAGTTTAACCAATTGTTAAAATTAAATGGGTCAAATGACTCCATAGTCTTAATAAGCATTCTGTTTGGCAGATTTCCCAAATGTTTAAAAACACAATCCCTGTAAAACAACAATAACAAAGTTCAGGAAAATGTTGGTGGTTTTTTGTGTTTGTTTGTTTGTTTGTGGTTTTGTTTTGTTTTGTTTTTCTCAGAACTACTTGTTCACTTCCAAAATACTGATCCATTTTCCAAATAGAAATAGAGTCCTTCCCTGCCCTCATGTTGCTTTCCAAAGAAGTGTGCTTGCTCGCTCAAGAGCTAAGTTTGCTTGGTTGAGGAGGATGCACAGAGAATCACAGGATCAGCTCTTCTTTTGCATCCTGTTTGCCTTCAGTTGTAGGAAGTCAAGTCAGAGGTGCAATGACCTCTCTTCCTGAAGAGAAGAAAAAGGAGATGCCTCTCTCAGCTGGGTCCTTCTCCACCTTACTTGAGTCACACAGCTGGAAAAGATGTAGTAAAAGGGATGAGACTGTTCTCTGTTCCTGGAGGGCAGAAGGAGAGTGGATAGTTAACTGGTATTCGTTACAGTTGAAAATGGGTAAATAGTCTTTAAAGAATCCACTCTAGCTAAAAGCTAGCTTGGGATGCCTTTGACCTGTGAATTTCTCTACTGAAAGAAAAGTTCATGGTAGAATATAGTTCATTTGTTGTTCCTCCTTGGATCCTCAGACTTTTGAGCATACAGGCATTTGCTTCTAACCCTTTAAATGAACCAGAGAAGACTCCCAGTTCAATTTTCTCTTTTCACTTTGAAGAAGTGCTCTTCTGTTCTTCTCTTCACCTGAGGATGTCTCTTCATCCTATTCTTAGCAGAGCTGGAAAGAATCAGCCACAGTCGAGATTTAGATATTTCTTTTGATTTGTGTGGTTGACAATTTGTCAACAATTTGACAATTTGTCTGAAAAGACAATTAAATGGACCTCTAAATTAGGACATGTGCACACATCTAGACAAGAAATGGAGCATGAAACATGAAATTCCCCTTTTCTCTCTGTAAGTAGTAAATGTTTCAACAAGTAAGGTATGTCTTAGGTTGACAATGAGTCTTTCCTGCTCGTTGTACAGATATTTATTGGGGTTGAGATATTTATTGGGCTTGAGAATCTTATGTGGGGTCTTGTCAGATGTTAAAAGCAGGTGGCAAATATTGACAAGGAAGGCTAAGACACCCACTGAGGCAGAGACATACACCAGCATAGCATGGGTTGGGATGTTCCATGACAGATGGGGGACAAGTGTCCTGCAGAGAAAGAGTAAGAAGGAGAGTAGAATGTGTATGGAAGCACCTGGCTCCTGTAGAAAAAGCTGTGAACTGATGGAGTCGGGTGTTTCTAGCAGCATATCAGAGTTATGATTAACTGAGTCCTTAAGAAAAGTGCTAATCTGCCAGATGGAATCCAAAACTGTAAGGGTCAGGAAATAGCAGTGATAGTATTTATGGTCAGTATCAATCTTAGATAGTTTTAGATGCATAACTGTGAAAGTAGAAGAAAGTAGAAGGATCCAGGCATTGCAGAAATTCTGGCACGCTCTGAGTAGGAGTGCTTTAACGTACCCTGTTTATTTAGTTCATATCTCCTTTTTCTGTGAGTTATGTCAGTTCTGCTCAATACCTGGCTTGGGCTGTTTCTCTGAACAATCCGTTACCACCTTCTTGATACCATGAAGAGTCTGATGCAAGGGGTACATGAAAGTCACAATACAGGCAGAAGGAGAAGAAATGCCACACTTCTGGAAACCAGTGATGGCCATTTTCCAAGACTGGGAGCCAAAGTGGAAACACCCAGAGAGTTGCTCCCTCCCACCTTGTGGGTGGGCAGGTGTGAGGATACCTGGAGGTGGCGTGAGTTCACCTTATCTCTCTCCATGCTTTTGCAATAGGCCAAGTGTAGTGCAACAACTTACCTAAATCCAGTATATGTCTCTGTGATCTATTTATAGAAAAACTGCCTCAGATTACGGAATATAATTTTCTCTGCAAATTTTCAGTTATGATTTAATTTACATATTCTTTCTGAGACAACCACTGTGTTGTTTGGAAATCACAGGTCCTTTAGGTGCTTTCTTTTCAAACCCTGGGACAAAGATGATATTCATCACGTGGATGAGGTTAAAATAACCTAATAACAGTGAAAACTGCAGTTATTTGGTCATGTCAGAAATGAAAGAATGATCGATTTCATAAAGGTAGCATCAGCTGTGTGTATGTGGTGAAGCCCCTGTGCATTAAGCTATGTTTAGACTAATTTTCAAATGTAGGGTATTATTGATGCTGAGGTGTCTGTGCTGGTTTCTGTTGCTCCTGATGAGAAATAAATTTCCTTGAATTACTAGAACTCTTAACTCCCTTGTATGCTCATGATGTTTCCTATTGAGCATAAATTCTCTGATCTTAAAAATCATAATTAATGACACAAGCTATGGTCACTGGCTTTGCTTAAATGCACATGGTTCCCTGTACGCTAACAGTGCAGCTAGATTGAGACAAAAGTAGTACACATAAATTGCCTTTTATTACCAGCTTGTCTTGTTTATTTTCACATGAAAAGGCTAGGACAGCTGAAATAAGTACTTGGGGTAAAAAAGCCTATCTCTCTTGGGTCCCTGTGTTATTCCCCACATCCCAATTATACTCTGTAGCACCATAAAACTTTTCCATTTTGAAAAGCTGCTCAAGTTCTGTACTCAGCAGCCCCAAATGACAATAATTTTGCTTCTGGCTGTCACTTGATATCACAAATACAGTGTGCTTACAGTGGAGCTTGGGAAGTCACACATGGAGCGCATTCTTTGGAATCCTCTTTGGTTTATCATTGCAGAACAACCCACAAAGATTTGTATTATTGCACCTGAATAAATAGTGCTTTGCACTTCACCCATTGAGGTCAGTGCACGTGGCTTCCTAGGGAGGCATTCTTTGACTCTTTCCCTACTGCTTCTGCTGAATAACAAGAGCCTTGGCACCCATGCCATCTGACCAAATGTCACAAAGTGCATGTTTTTGATACTTATCTTGAAAGGCCAGCTGCTGGCCACCAGTAGTTTTCTACACAGCAATATTTTTCTAGCAAGCAGGAACAGCGTTTATCTACGCAGTTCATGGCTACAACTACCAGCATAGTTTTAGCAGTGTCAACTTGCCAAAATTCTCTAAATATTTTAATTTAATTGTAATGCATAATAACAGGTGTACAGTGTAGTTGCCAGTTTCTGCTTGCTGGCTGGGAGAGCAAATTATTCTTTCCAAAAGGAGAACGGTATTTAATTGATATTTTAAGCTGGAAATGGCTAATAGCAAGTGCAGAAGCTTCAGCTCTTTAACAGTTATGGTTTGGTTCTTGTCATTTCCATATGACCACTAGACAGAGGAAAATACCTTCCTTGGAAGTTAGCTGATTAGAATGATAAGAAATGCTTTATTTCAGAAATATATTTTCTATATCATTTGTAATGTCTTGCCTACAGGTCTCATTTTTTTTAACCTTTATTTCCCTCCTCTTGAGTAGCTGTTACTGTTTGAGTGAAAAACTCTCCTTGTGTAGTTCCACCATGGCTCTGCAAATACATTCTTTAATTTAGAAGTCTAAGCAGACACAAAAGCCAGATTTCCATGGTCTTGGCTGTGGAGCCTTTTGGGGCTTACCTGATTTGCCTACTGCTGGACTGAAGTCTAATTTAGGAGCCAAAGCTTTTTTGTTTTCCTACATTGTTCTCATGAAGACCAGACATTTGTACTGGTCAAGGTATATTGCTGAAATATGAAATTGCACCTCCTGCACACTAGTATTATGGAAGAAGTCTTAAAATTACTGCTTTCAAACAGGTCAGATGCATGTGCATAGACAGTAAGAGGTTATGATAAAGATGTTATCAGATCTATACATTACTGTCTTGTAGGTTCCGTCTAACAGAAGAGGATACAGTAGCTACAAACAGAAGAGGAAGGGGCAGAATCGTCCCTGACCTCAGGCCTGTCTTAATTCCTCTGAGACAAACATATTTCTTTCTATATCTTTGTGGGATAAAATCATTCTCAGTAATGCTCTTTCAAAGGAGCAGTATGGGTTTCCTCAGGTACCTGGCTGCACACTGCCAAGGGCTGGAAATGGCCTCCAGCATGTTAACAAGCCTTGTAGCTAAGTGACAATATCAGTGTGGTTTTTTTGAAGTGATTGCATTAAATCCAGCCCCAGGGAAGATGAAGTCCAACTCTGAGTACTTCTTGCAGGGTGATCACACAGGTTATATGTTAGTACTTCTCCTTATGCCTGTGTGTCATCCTGGTTCTGCCTCACTCCTCTGATGGAGCTTTCAGCCTTTTGGTTTCATTTATTCACTTGTTTATTTAAGCCTTGTTGAATATCGCAGGTTTAATAGGTGTAAGCAAAGTCCTGCAGGGTTTCATGGTCACCAAGTAAAGAGCAGAGAGCTTGTTAACATGGGAAAATTTGTTCAGCAAAGCTCAGAATTCTGGCAAATAGATTGCTGCAGCCCGGCAGCAGAATGATTTATCTTCCTGTGTTGATTTTTCAACGGCAAGACTTGGTATGTGCAGCCCTGTTGTTTTTAGTGGTGATCTCACTAATGTGAAACTTCATATGGAGAGCAATGTAGCCTCCAAATCTGGACTAGCAATGATGACCAGTGATACACAATGAAGACCTTTTATAGTATCAGATGAAGTTGTTGCACTGCAAGGTACAGGAGACTGCTTCCACACTGTGGGACAGCTTTTGGATTCCTGAGCCCAGGCTGAGCTCTCATTGAAATCACTGCAGCTTTTGCTGGAGGGAAGAATTAATTTTGGCCCTGTGTTTTTTTCTTCCTGTGAATTATCTTTGAAGCCTTCTTCTTTCTGAAATGCTTTAGGTAGTCTCCTTCTGTCACACACCAGAAGTAGGTTCAGCAACGTTTTCCCGAATCGCTTTTAATCATCAACTCTTTGAAGCAGCCACATAGTCTATATGACTGTTACATGTTACCTGACTATTAGCAAAGGTTAAACCCACTAGCACAAGTGTAGCTGCCTGTCTGTTCTGTGCATTTGCTATTTTTCATGGACAGAGCCGTTCGGCAGTGCTGCTGTCCAGTTAGATGTTACTAATGGCTTCTGAGAATGATTTCCAGTCAGGGTAACTACATGCACAGTTTTGGAGTTCAGGTTATGCACATATTTTTCTCAGCCATATATATGAGGAAATCGGGGTTAAAATCTGCAGAAATATTTAAAACTGGAAGCTGTGGCTCAGAAGCTGTGCTGATTTATGTTGTCTGAGGGTGTGGTCCTCCTCATCCTGTTATCTGCCAAGATTTGAGTTTTAGATTCCAGTTTTTTAGCCTGAACGTGTTGACGTCTTATGTGTTGGAGCAGTATCAATAGAAGTGTTTCCTTGATCAAAAAATGTAGTTTACACAATTTTCAGCAATTCTTTCTCCAGAGCGAAGAGTCCAGGATTCTTCTCGACATGCTCTCCAGTATTTGTGTTTTGGGTCTTTATGCTCAGTTTCTGAGGGCTCTTTGAGGTTTCCTGAATATAATCGCTTTATATGCAACTTTTCAGAATGACTGTGTTGAGAGCTGGACCGGGAACTGCAGCCAGGGTTTGCTTCTAAATGATCTTAAAAAGATGCTTGTGAAATAGATGTGGTCCACATTGTTGTTTCCAGCAGGTGGGTAGGCATTGAGCTAAGTGATACGACTTTTCTAAGGCTAAAGGGCAATTTATTACCCTCGCTTCTAAGCTGAACATGTCTATCCCAGAACAGACACAGAACTCCACTCCTGTGGGTCAGAACAAACCATTAGTGTCGCCAGAGCCTCTGAAGAAATACTTGAAAATGCAGCTGATCAATCTTGGAGGTCAGGGAAGCCTGACAAAGGAGTTAATCGCTTGGAATATCCTGCAGGCGTATCTAGGGACTTTGTACTTGGCTTTGGTATTTCTTTAACAAAACAAAGGACTTTATGTTTAATAGTTCAGGATAATTCTTGTGTTTACATAGCATAGTATTTCATTAAATGCTTAATTATTTCAAAAAGAGAAAAAACTACAAGTTTAAAAGTTGCTGATGCTGGAATTCCTGGCTGAGGGGGAGTGAGGAAGGAGATTAATTTCCAGCAAGATGGCTGCCATCAGCTGTAAATTAAGAAGGGTTTGGACTGTTTGGTCTTGTCACTCGTGTAGGAGCCGGGAGAGGCAATGAATTCTTCCCAGGAGTCTGAAATGTTCTCCATCTGCAGGGCAGGGCTGGCTTGCAGTTGCGCTGAAGGGACACCATGCTGTGAGCTGCGTGAAGTCCAATGCTCCACCATCCAATCTGTATCCATCTCTTGTAGCCCCTGGGACTTTTCCTCCAGCAGGTTATCACTTCATGTCATATCTGCTGTGAAGGGAAAGGAAAAAGGGCTCATCTAGCACTAGCAACACTCCATTCCCCTGGAACCAGCAGGAGTAAGTAATCCAGAGCCCCAAGTGTTACGTGGTGTTTTGCTGAGCTCCCCTTTCCCCTATGCATCCTCTTTTGACAGCACACAGAGCCATATGTGCTGTATTGTTGGCTCACCTTAGCAAGAACAATCAGGGTTTTATAGCAACCAGCCTCACATCAGATAATATGAAGTTTACTGAAAGGGATGGTGTGCCACACTTTGCATCATCCCAGAACAGTTCTTGCAGATTTTTCTCATTAGGGTGCAAAGGGGAGGGGAGACAGGTTGCTGTAATAGTGGCTGACATGTCTATATACTTGGAGGAGACTTTGCTCAGGTGTGAATTTGGGGTGTGGACTGTCAACTAGGCTTGTTACTTTAAGTGTGCCCATCCAAATATGCAGTGTGCTTCTGCTGGCCGCTTATTTTGAAGCTTTATTTAGTTTGGGGAGGTTTAAGTGGGGGGATTCATAGGTGCAGCTGGAAGCAGATGGAAGTTTACCTTCGATTACTGAAAAGTTTCCTATTGAAATCCGTTCTCTCAGAGAAGTTTATACACTACCACTGAGAGAAACAGGTGGTATCAGATCAAATGATGTTTACTGTTGGAAAGACAGAATGTACACAATTGTTTAAGGAATTTGCCAGAAAACTAGTACTGTGTTTACACGTTGGGCATAGAGAACTCATGACAAAAAGAAAAAAAAAGAAAAAAGAAAAATAAAATATACGGCTCATGTTCCAATCCACAATCTCAAATCAAACGAAACTCTGTTTTGTAATCAAGTAATTATCCCCAGTGTGAAGCCTGCTGCGGTTTTGAACATCTGGCAGCTCTGCAGGCTTCAGGGTGACAGCAGGAAGAGCAGAAAGCTGCGAGGCAGGGAGGTGAGGCGGGGCGGGGGGGTGGTACAGAAGGGGTGTGTTAGAAACTCAAGATGTAAAAGCTCAGATTTGCTTTTCCTGTTCTGCCACAGGTATCACTTGTTACCAGGAGTGAATTGCTTAAAGCTGTTAGTAAATGTTTAATTTGGGTTGCTTCCAAGCTTAGTAAATTCTCCTTTCTGATTCCCCCTAAATGTCAGGGAGCAGCAGGAGCTGGGAGTATCTCTGCCAGGGCAGGGAGCCTGGAGCTGAGGGTGACAGCCTGGCAGGCAGGGCACTGACTGGGCATTTCCACAAGACCTCAGCAGAATCAGCAGAGCAGGTCTGGTGACAATAACGAGGGTCAGCCACAATCCCGTGGTCACCAGAGCAGCTCGAATGGATGAGGCAGGTCAGGTTGAGGTGGGAAGGTCAGTAGGGTACGAGGCCAAGCACCACAAATACAAGGTAGCCTGGACCAGGGCGTCGCCTGAGCTTCTGGGGGCCTTGGGCAGAGGGCACATGGAGGAGGGCCCAGGCGTGGCTGTTGGGGGCGATGGGGGTTTAGGGGTACCCTGACACTGGGCTCTTGGCGGCTATGTTCTGGGGATTTTCTGGTTTAATGTTTGTTTGGTGTTTACTACTTATCTTTTGGTCAGAGATTGGTGTTGAATTTTCATTATGAACTATATCAGTGCTTAGTCTCCCAGCAACACGAGCAGGTTCAGCAACATGAATGAAATAATAAAGAAAAACAATTCCTCATTGTGGGGGTTTCCGGAAGAGCGGGGGTGCAAAGGAGGGAGTTTCCAAAGGTCCCCACTGTGGATGAAGATCTAGGACAGAAAACAAGCCTTCCTTGAGCGAGCAGTAAAGCCCAATCTCTGACTGGAAGAATCAATGTAAATATTGCAGCCCACAGTGCATGTGTTTTAAGGAACACAGGTACTTTCTGAGGGAGCTGTGGCTCCCAGCTTGCTCTCACTTTTCCCAGAAATCCTTTCAATGATCTGACCAGGCTGTATTGAACTCCCTCTTGAGATGTCTTCAGAGTATGTCTGGCATTGCCATTCCCAACTGAGATACCTTATTTTCATCTGAATTAGTATGAAAGGACTTGAAACCACTAAACTGTCTTCATCACAAGTACGCTTTTATTTTGAGTGAGTCCTGGTTTAACTATATTTTTATCTCTGAGCTGCCAGCAGACAAAAAGTAGCAAAACCCTGACCTTCAAGATTTCCTGAGTGTAGCCATGGCAGAGAGGAAATGAGTGGCAAGGTCTTACAATCGGTGACATGATGTGCTTCTAGCATCAGTGCTACCAAGTGAAGAGAGTATCCTACTGAAATCCACTACAGGGGAGATGTTTTGTTAACACATTTTGTCTGAGACATCTGCCAGTGTTCATTTAAATGCATGTTTAGGGAAAACTTGCCAGAAAATGTACACTTTCTAAAAGCAGTAAGAGCATTTAAACAGAAAATAGGGACAGCTTCGTCAGGTTCTCTTTTTTGGAACCAGAGACCATGAGCAAAAAGTGACTGATATCACTGAAATCAGACGTGCATATTATGAATAGCAGTAGTTTCTTCAGGCTGAAGGTTGCCCTCCTGATCAACATTTCTAGAACTTCAGCTTGCAAAAATGATTTAACTTGAAAATTGCTACACTTAAAGCAAATTATATGTCTTGTTTTATTTTAGAGCTACAGACTGTCAAAAATAACCCAACTTTCAGACGTTGACTTTGATCTAATGCTACTTTTGTCTCTCCGTATCTAAAGACAAGGGCTTGTTATTCTCAATTTGCATCTTTAAAAGTATTCAAATCTGCTGTATATTTTAAGAAGAATTTAGTGTAATTGATGAGAGTTGCTAATCTATTTCTTGTGTATGTGTGGGCTTTAGCCCTGCTGTCACTGATTGCAACAATTCAGGGATCCATCTTGATACTATTAAGGTAAATTGGAGATTGGATTTCCATGTTGATATTTTCATTTTTAACCAGAAATAAGGCTAGGAAATTTTTTAAAATTGCTTTTAATTGGCTGGATGCACTTTGGAAAGAATGTACCTGCACTTTTGAGAAGCAGAGCTTTCCCTTTAGCCCCAGCTGTTAAAGACCCAAATGTTTGGGTCAGGGAGATTTCAGCATTGGTCTGCTGTATATAAATATGCATTGAGTTATGATTGTGGCTTCTCTGTTGATGAGCGCATACTGTGGAGGAAACACTACCTGGTCTTTACAAGTCTCTGTACAGCCAGGACATGCTCTGAACATGCTGGAAATACCCTTGGTCTCCCCTGATCTCCTTGGGTGGTACGCTGTGGGTATTATGAGGGACTGATCTTTTGAACTACACATCTTAAACGCTGCATCGAAACTGGAAGATCTGGGGTTGCATCTGAAGTCCCAATCTAGGTCAGTTCCCAGGTATGTGTAGCCTGCGCTTTGGGGTGTGACCACAGCACTTCCCAGCCCATCTCTGCCCTGCGTTACGGAGAGGCCGTGGTGGTTGCTTGTCTTGGGGAGAAGGCAGACTGCGCTCAGCCCTAGGCCCTGAGCTGCTGGGTTAGGGGACAGAACAGTAACATTCCTGTTGTCAACCCCTTGTCTCTGTCAGTCTGGCTGGACATGGCCAGAGCCGCTGAGATGGTGCAGGAGAGCATGCATGTGTGTGGAGGTGGTGATGGTGCAGGGAATAAGAATGTGCTTGCCAGTGCATTGGTGCACAGGCGTTGTAGACACTGCCAGCCCTCCTGGATCTGCAAGGTGCAGGAAAAGGTCTTCAGAGAGCCTGGAGCCGTGAAACTTGGCACTGCTGAGAGCTGGTGGAGGAAAGAGTGTGTGATGGTTTCACTGGCAAGGACGTGACTCCATGGGAGAAAGGCTGTGATGGAGTTTGATCCCTGGGCTGCCTGGCGGGTCAAACTTGGCAGCTTTTCCCGTCTTAATTCCAGCTGCAGCTGGAGATGGGTATTTCCCTGCAAAAGCCCAGAGGTTTCATGGGCGGCCATGTGTCCTAGCTTCAGCGAGGCAGCTGCCCTTGAAGCACTTTTGGACTTCATGTGCCTCAGGCACAGGTCAGCCTGTCTTCTCCATCGTGTGTTTGTCTCTAATCAGGAGGGGCTGAACTTGGTGGCCAAGGTGATGCCCCTAGTCTTTTTTCTCAGTTTTTTGGTCATCATTCTCTTGTTCAACTTCAGCACCTAAGAATTTCAAAGGACTTAAAAATAGCCTTGAATTTGTGGGCATACCGCTGCTTAAAATATGCAAGCAAATATTATTCTCTTGGCTTTATCATCCCTGGGCACACTGAGGCACAGAGGGCTCAAATGATTTCACAGCCCGAAGTCGATGAAAAAGATTAGAATATTAACAGTCTGCTCCCTGTTATTATAGATAATACTGTAATTTGACAGGAGTGTCCTGTTCAGTGGTAGATAGGCTTGTTGGTCCACAGATGAAAACGATGTTTCCAAATAAGTGGAAGCAGTATGGTCTAGCAGATAGGATATTTGGCTGGGAATCAGGAGACCAAGATTTTATTACTGACTTTTTTGCAGAGCTGCTCTATGATTTTTGGCAAAGATGCTTCAGAGGTTTGTGCTTCTGCTCCCCCTCCACCTTTTGTCCGTCTTACCTACACAGTTAGTAAGCTCAGTGGAGTAGGAGCCATCTCTTAGGGTGTACCTGCACTGAAGTAACATGGATGCCACTTTCAATACCATCTATTTAGAGTGGTTTTGTTTTTAAAAAGTTGTCACTTGCCGAGGGCTAATGCACAGTAGCTCCCAGGATAGTACAGATATTCTTGCCTAATAACCACAATGTCTGCAGAAATTGATACGTTTGAAGTGATCTCTTTTTTTAGACTTCACACATAAAATCCCTGGAACCCTGAGGAGCTTCACTGGGAGCCTGACGAGGGAGAAGGACTGTACCTCCCTATTAGTGTCACTCAGTAGTAATTTACCTGTTCTCATGGGAGAGCAGCTACTGCTGAGTGCAGCCATCTCCTCCTCCCTCTCTCCTCATTCCCTCCAGTGTTTCATCACTGCTGCAGCCAGCCGTGTCATTTAAACATACTCTCACTGCACCGGGGAATTTCTAATCCATTTAGAGGAATAAAAAGAGATACTTAGCTCTTGAAGCTGTGTGAGCTAGCTGTGTCTTTTGTCAGCTTCAGGAGAAGGAACCTTGCTGCCCGTCATAAAATGCCAAGTGGTATGCTATTACTTGTTGGCCTGTTTGATCAGCACAGAGTTAAGCCAGGAAACATGAGATTTGCTGATACGGCTTCCTTTTGTCCACAAAAAACAATACGGGTAATGGAGTGAATAATTGTTAGCAGAAACTTCTTATTTGTAGCGGTGTTGGTGGGCTCAAAAGCCTCTGTAATTCCAATATACGCCTCCGGTCTCCCACCTTCTTTTTGGCTAGGCTGTGTTTTGGTGGGAAATGTGCATTAAGTCTTGCTGAGTTCCTGATGAACCAAGCCTGGCCTGCAGCTTTTTCAAGTCCATGATATGTAATGACAATAAAGAGTGTGGTTGTCTGTATGATACTGCTCTAACCAATGTGTTCAAACCAGGCTGTCAGTTAGCGTGCCTGATACCTGCTGCTTTGGGGGAGGAAACCTCTTCCCTTCTTTGTGTATAACCAGCATCTCTTTCTCTAATTCATGATCTGTTTCTCTGTATTGCATCTATAATTTTCTTAATCTGAGTCTTATTCTAGCTTGTCAGCCCTCTTATTGTTTTTTAGATTTTTATTTTTTCAATCTAAAAAAGCAGTTCTCACTCTTCTTTTGAGGCTTTTTGAACAGCGATCCTCGTCATCTTCACAAAAGTGCTCTGAGTTGTCAGTCAGACCCATCTGTTTTTGCAAGGGCAAATTGTACTTCCCTGCACTTATCTCAAGAGTCTGCAATTCTGAAGCTTCCCTTCAACATAAGAAATCCTTTTTTCCTGTATTGACTGCCACCTGCTTAGTTGCTTCACTTAGCTTCCTGCAAGGTAGGGCTGAAGTTAGTTTCGGATTTGGTTGTGTTACCAACCACCAGCAGTGTGCCTGTGGAAGCTGAGAGCCTGACATAGAGCACAGCCTGAGAAGTGTAGTTGAGCTGGAGATGCTTTAGCTGCTTTTCTGACTTGCTGTGGTTCTTGGCATGTTTAAATAGCCAATGTGAAGTGGAGATTTGGTGACTGAAACTGTAGCGTTCCTTCTTTGCAGAGCAGATGCCCAGGACTTCCCATGGAGCATCCCTGTGCTCTCCAGAACAACTGGGCTTGAAACACTGGAGAATATGGCCAATGAGGCTTAATGAACTGCAGGGAGTTATTATGGCTGCCAAGTGCCATTCATTTTCAGATGTTGGCAAATAAAGACCCTTTTTATAGCAATTTACCTGTCTTTCTGGTAGTTTTCCTTATGTAAAACAAAAGGTTGGTTGTATTTAATCATAGAATACCAGGTTGGAAGGGATCAAGGATCATCTGGTCCAATCTTTCTTGGCAAAAGCAAAAGGTTACTCTCCTGCAGTTATGAGTTCTGGTAATGATTTTTTCCTCACAACTTTCTGCCTCAGCTTCATCTTGAAAAAAATTAAATAGAAAAGTTTAGCCTGTTTGAGAAAATGTTCCTTCAAGCTCCTGTGGCCGAGTGTGAAGCTCTCCTGGGAAGGTGCCCAGGACTGTGACTGCTGGGATCAGGGCACTTGTGGCTCCTTGAAAAATCCAGCCTGAGGTGATCTATGTACCCAACACAGCTTGTGTGGTACATCACCACACTGGGATCCTGTTCCTCGTGCCAAGTGTCGGTTCAGAAAGTATTAGATGTTCAGTAATGATGTAAACTAATTGAAATTATCCCAGAAAGAAGATCTCAATAGCTTGCAACATAATTTTAGAGCCAGTAGTGACATTTGATTACTTCTATGAAAGTTTTGTGTCTTTAGCTTTCCTCAGATTCCAAGGCTGTGCATACCAGGAAAAAAAAAATGTAATTGAAAATGTGATTTATCAAGAATTTAAACCAGTTCGACATCCCTGAAGACTTCATACTTTTTCAAAATTCCATATTGGCAAGTACACAGAAGACCTTTCCAGATGTTTTTCTTCCCTTTAAGTTTAATTTATAATTTAAAAAATATTTTCATCTACCACAAATAATTGGTGTACATTAATTATATGCCTAAAATACTCTGTTGATGGTCAAGATGTTGGTTTATTTCTTCATGCCCCAGTGTATCACCATATATGTGGCAATGAGACAGAACAGATAGATTGCTACAGATTTTCAAGAGAAGGCTCCCCCTGTTTTTAACCCACAATTGAACTGCAGTTGGGAATTACAGCAAGCAAACGTCAGTCAAACTACAGGTTTGTATTATAGAGATGGACAAGTACTCTGTTTTGCATCTGGAATTCGTTTTCTAGATGCAAAATTGCACCTGCAGAAGAGGAATCCAGTTCTCCCCTGACCCACTATGCTGCTAGCTTCGGGAGTTTAACAAAATGAGTGACAGGTCTTGGAAAAGTTGTTGGGGCCTTATTGGAAATTGCACTCATTCAGAAATCGTATTTTTTTTACCTCCCCTCTCCACTGAGAGCTATTGTGGAATAAAGAGGTGTTTTGCACTGTAATACATTTTTTGGAGGGTGGTTTCCTCTGCCCTCGCTCTGGCTGACAAATTAGAATATTATCCTGGCAGCTGATTTACTTTTCGTATAGTTTATGGCTGAGGCAGCATGGGCCCTAACTTTTGCTTGCTCTTCCTCCAGTTTCATCCTGTTTGTTTGCTGACTTACACAACTAAAATTCTCAGCTTTTCTTTGCCTCCTCACCTCACATTCCAAAAAGTTCCTGTGAATCACTCTGTTCATGTAGAAAAATGAAATGCTCAGAGACTTTTTCACTTAATATTTTTATGCAGGCTTTAATAACTTGGAAACAGACACTTTTAAATTATTTCAAGAGATGCACGTTTACTTCTCTAGTGTTCCTTTCAGAAATGTCCTCTTGGCTCAGGAGGTGGCTCTGCAAAGGTGCTGAAGTAGAGGAAAGGAGATCCAAAAGAAATAGGACTTAAAAAGCTTTCTGAGGAGAGGGAATCATCTCAGATGGGTGATGTGGGGCTTGCTCCCACTTGCCTCCCCATCTCTTGCGTTTCTAGACTTGGTTGTCACAGGATTTTTGGCACCTGTTTGAATCAAGTAACAACAATCACTCCCTCACTAGTGTTTTATCAGAGCAAAGAATTGGAGATCTGTATCAGAGAGGTGCTCAAAGCTGCATTTGTTGCAGTGCCAATTTTTTAGGGATGCCCCGTTTTGAGGTGCCCCCTTCAGTGCTTGCAGCTCGCCCTGACTCAGAGCAGCTGTGCCTGTTCTTGGCGCTTGCAAGTCAGTCAAGCTGGACACCAAACAGGCAGCACTTCCAAAAGAATATTCTTGTTTCTCCAAAAGTTGTTCCTTCCCTGAAAGTGCTTCAGTGCGTGTCTGCTTGTTTCTTTGCTTGTTTCTTTGTTTTTTGGGGGTGGTTTGGGTTTGTTTTTGGTTTGGGGTTGATTTGGGGTTGTTTTTGTTGGTGGTGGTGGGATTTTTTGTCTCTAGGAGAGCATTATTGGATGACTACATTAATGTTTGCAAAAGAATTTTCAAACTTTACAAGAAAAGCATGATTTGGAGGCGGCATCTGGATCTGTCTCCACTCCTGTCTGTAACTTATTTCCTTCTAATTGTTTATTTCTAACAACTTGTCTCGTCTCTTGTATACGATGGTGTTTGGGACTGATGGAGCTGCTAATGAACAGTGTTGTGTCACTCAGCACTATGGCTGGCTACAGATCAAACATTCCTCACATGGTGAGAGCAGCATGCCTCTTCCCAAGCCTCTAATTATCAGGAAAAACTAATTGTTGATTACTGAAACCTTTTACTGGATTGCTAACTCTTGGTATTTTATGCAGTATTTTCCAGAGGCAATGAACCTTGCTGGAGACTTTAATTTATCATGGGCTAATGCTGTTATTACGATGTTAGTGTACATGTTTTTGCTGTCACATACCCGTGGAAATTGAGGTTGATTATTTTCTCTTCAGAATAATTGTTCTGCACTAACTAGTGATGACGGCTACTTGTGGGTAGTAAATGTTAGACCTCTCTATATAATTAACTAATTACTATTTTCTAATTGCTTAAGTTCAGAGACTTGGCACTTAACAATATTAGAAATTCCTGCCTGGCTTTGCGAACAATCTCAATACGACATCATTTTACGTTGAGTATGAAGAGAGTAGTAATGCTATCTCTTTTTCCAGTGCTAGGAAGAGCACTGTAGATAAAACTGTGTGGTTACTTCCAGCTCTTGGACATGTGTCACTTTGCTCTTCTCTGCTCAGTGTTTCACCCTCAGTCCCTCCATGGACATGGCAGGTGGAAGTCCTGCAGCATCATTGGCTTCACTCTGGTAAGAGATGGCACTTAGAGAAGAGTGCTTCGTGGAGGAAATAACAGAGAAGACACTAGCGATGGATGCCACATTCATGAGAAAGGCTTGGAGTAAGAGGATGTATTTTTTAGGAAATGGATGACACGAAATGGTAGTGTATGAAAAGATGAGGATGTAGCCAAATTGTATTAAATCTCCCTACAATGGGAGGACCAATCTAAGAAATATGTGTTTCTGTGGAGAAAACTCCTCACCTTGGCATCCCGCATTGCTACTTGGCATCAGTATGTCTACTTGTTTTTGTGGCAGCTGGAAAGGAAGAATTTCAGCTGTGACAGACTGAAAAAAGACTGGCTTTGCAGGAGTTCTAGTTGCGTGGCCTGCCTGTGGGACACCAAAAACTGGATAAACAGTTACAGGGACTATTGAGATATTTGTGAATAATTGTGATCGATTTTGACATACTCAGCAATAAGAAATGAGTTAAAGAATGGATAATTAGATGCTTCTGTTGGTTAAAATAGGTAGACTTTGATGTTGTAAAAGTGTACAGCATGCTTAAATTAATGCCCAAACCCACTTCACCATTTTAAGTTGAAGAAAAAGTATATCTATATTGATGTTACACCTTTTTATACAAAGTGGTTATCTCCCACCCACAAAGACCTACTGCTAGGAAAAATGCTGTCTTTGTGGAATGAAATACTTCAAAAATTAGGCTTGAGGTAGGAACTTCAGGACAGTGCAAAAGTGCTACCAGGGGAAGTAAGGTGTGTGAGGAGCCTGAGTCCAGAGATCAAGTCAAGTACCAAGTTGGAGTTCCTGAAGCATTCTAGAAAGAGCAGAACTTATTTTTATATTTCAGAGGAATAAACTTGGTGTTCCATCTGTTTCATGTCATAAGTAAGTTTTAAATAACATTTATTTGTAATCATCTGAAGACATTCTGTGAGAAAGTGATCTGTAAAATATTCCATATCTGGAATCTCCAGCTGAACTGTTAACTAAAGTACATTTGGAAGATAAACTTCTGCTTTTAACCCCATTGAAAACAATTGAAATTGCACAGAGAAGAGTTTGATTTCTTTATTTTTGTTGCTGGTGGTCGGTGAAAAAGGCCCAATTTGATTTTCAGATTCCACCAGATGCGCATGCAGAGTTGGTAATTAGGAAATATGTTGTTTGTACAAATACCCACTGAAAAATGCAGAACGTTAGATGTGAGAGCAAAAATTCACTTCAAGGATGCAAGATACATTGCTGCATGAGAAAAGATTTACTTTTATTAATAAATTTTTTCCTTGAGTAACTTATTAGTGGATAGGGATTTAGCAGAAGACCAATACAATCCTTTCTGTAATAACGTATATAAACAGATAGATATATGAAAGATTACACTCCTGATTTTTGAAGTAATTTGTTGTTGTTTTTGTTTTTTAATGTAAGGCATAGAATTATATAGGAGAGATTATCCTCATTAAACTGTATTGATTCTTTGTGTTTAGAATTCAATCATGTGTTTCTCTTTGTGGAAGAATAAATATACAAACACATAAAAAAAATCCACAAATAATCACATTACAACTTTATCAAGACACTGTGATTACAAAAACCAGTTTCTAAACAAATAATCACAAAGTGTACTTAAAAATTAGTCTTAAATGCATATCTGCTTGTTTCACGTGTGTTCTCTGGCTTCCAGTGTTGTATGCCACCAGCAAGTCAGAGAAAGCAAATACCCTCTGTGCGTTTATAGCCCCTGGCTGTATGACCACAAGCCTTCAGAACAGATCAGAAATTTATGCAAACATCAGAATGTAGCCTGGCTCTTCAGCAGGAATGCTAAGTGCCACAGCCACAGTAATCGGAGTTTTATTAAACATACTTGTTAAATGCAAAAAATCAGTGTTTATGTTTTAATAGCAAAAATAGGGCATATAGAAGGCCTGTTGTTATAATATCCCCATGTGTCATTGGCAAAGAGAAGGCCCTGACTTTAAGGCAAGAGACTGGAAGACTGGTTGCCAGAGCTCTCAGCTATTATTATAGGTTATGCATTTGTCACCACTCTGTGCTGGTTGTGACACTGGGGAAAATAACCTACAGATGTGAGGCCTCGTGCCGATACAGTGCTCAGCTTGGCTGAGACCTTGTGACGTCATCTGCAAACTGTGTAGTGAGAATGACTTACACTCACAAACTGGTTCTCAATTTTCCATCTCCTCTGGAAAAATGTTTAGACTCTCAGAAACAGAAAAAAGTTGAAAACTAGTGCCTCAGAGACCACAGGTCTAAGTTTCTGAATTGTGTAATGGCATAACATTGTAGTGTTACAAGGTAGGGTTGATTGACACCCTTGACAGAGCATGATTACATTGAGTGGTGTGGTGCAGGACCACTGTAGATAGAAACCCCGAGCGCTGCAACCCACAAAGAGGTGCATTTTTGTTCACCATAACATTGACTCCCTTGCGTGCTCTGCTCCAAGCCTCAATAGATATATTGCCTCTAGAGAAGGACAGGACCATGATACTTGCTGTATGCAGAGCTATACGTTTGTTGTGAGGCCTCTGTGTTCACTGGAGAGGTTTTCTTTCCTCCTGCTTCAGGCAGAAAGCCTGCGTGTGGAAGCACATTCCTCGACACGGTACGTTTTTGTGTGAGTATGTAGCAGGCTAAGCACACGCTCCCAGTCACCAGATGTGGAGACCTAGTACCTACTGTGCTTCAACAGCCAATTACTCAAACCCATAATATTTTTGCTTCTGAAATTAACCACTTTATGAATTATACAAAAGGAAATGATCAGTGTTGACAGCTGATTCTTTTAAATGGAGTGTAATCAAAAACATCATTAAAAATACGCCTGGAGTTCACCATTCCACAGTGCTGACTCTCATCAAGTTTTGAAATGCCATTAGCAATAGCATATCTTTCCTAAGATTCATAATTTTCCAGGTATTGCCCTGTCTTACTCAATAAATCTCTATTTTTCCTCCTCAGAAATAATTATGATTCCTGGGCACTGCACCAAAACTTGCAAATGTTTTGAAGATGTCCTGATCAGATGAGATTAGGACATGAGTGTTTTAAGTTTATAGTTATGGATATGGCATCCTTGAAACTCTACTATATTAACTGGTTAGACAGTCCAGCACAAGGAAACACAAATTACTGCCTGTTAATTAACAACTTTGTTTCAGCACTGACTAGTAAGAAAAAAAAATCAACCTAGATCTCTTCAGAGAAATCCGTGTATTGCTGCTGGAAACTGAACATAGCAGAGGTATTGTTTACCTCTGGATTTAGTCATCTGTAGTTTTAGCTTTATGGTGATGGAATTTTTCCCTCATGGAGATGAAAAGAACTTTTTTTTAAAGCTTCTTTAGGAGTGACCCAGCTCACTTTGATAATAAGCTTGCTTTTTCTGTGTATACTTGCTACTTGAGAATATTACAGGATTTGATATACATGGTTTTGAGAGTCTCGTTAAGTCATTCCCTTGCTACGCTCTTCACTTGGAAAGATGTACTGCACATGCTACCCTTATCTGTGACTTTTTCAGAGCTCTCTTCAAGCTTTCGTTTTCCTTGACGATTGTATGAATGGCCTTGAAGTAATAGTATTGGCATTATTTTGAGGAGTCTCTGGAAATGAGCTTTGTTAGCAAAATAGTTTTATTTTCTTGAGAGTTCCTTCCTCTCTCTGTCTCTGAATGTTTACTCTCAGCTTTTAAGTCATATATTTATTTATGTGCCTTTCCATAAAGCCTGCTAATGGCAGACTCTATTTTGCTCAAGAATACAGAAAAAGCAGTTTCACTCTCAAAAAAAAAAACCCTTGCAAGCATAGAAAACAAATATCAACTATGGATGAATGCTGGCAGATTGGGAGTGCCTGGAAACTTGGAGGTGTCATGAACCCAGTGTTAGTGACAGGACTCATCAAAGCAGCTTCCAATTTTAAAAATATTTGTAAGCCTGGCAAAATGTCGAGTTTTGTGAGGGGATATGAGAGAACAGAGGGAGCATCTGTTCTAGGTGAACCTGCTCTAGCAGTTGGGTTGGACTAGATGATCTCCAGAGGTCTCTTCCAACCCCAACCATTCTGTGATTCTATGAGTTTCTCTCAAAAATGAGAAAGAGCAGGGGGAAAACATGACAGATTTTGCTTGAGTATTACCTGTAGATAGCGGAGTCTTGAAACTAAATTGTAAATCCTTCAGTAAAAGATCTTCACTTCACAGACATCGTGTCCTGATGGTTTTGTTCCTTTTCTACAGTGGATGTTTTTTTCCTTCCTCTTTTTTACTCCATTTTGGGAAATTAGCCTTTCTGAGTTGTTTTTGGTCTTGAGCCCAGCCCTCAGGATTGTTCACATAGCCTAAATGCAAGTCTGCATATTGCTCCAAACCTGGTGTGAGCCAACTAATGCTCAGACAGGAATATAGGTATAAAGGAGGGTTGGCTGAGGCTTAGTTCTACTCCTACAAGTCACGTGGACATAATTAGCTTGCCCACTTGTCTGTTGGACTTTAAGCATAGGTACCTAGGAAGTACAGACAGAATTATGGATGTCTCTGAGACTGTTCTCTCAAAATTGACCATATGCTTATTTACCTTGATTAGTTGGGTGAGATTCATAGATTTTTGGATGTTGTCTCAGCAAAAGCTGGACAAACAAGTGCTAGAGAAATAAAAGCCAAAATTTGCATTGAATCAAGCTACATTCCAGTTCAGTATCGTGGCTGAATGAATATTAGAAAGGGAGTAACATAAATTAATTAGTGAAGGAAAAAAAAAGTACTAGTATGGACTCTATTCCAAAGTCTTTTTATCTGAGTTAAGCAGTTAGTATGTGGTTTGTACTGTAGGTCTGACAAGGCTCACGTTCACTTTTGTAATTTACCTCTATTTTTCCATAGTACTAAAACATCTTTAAGGTTAACTGTATTACTTATAATTGACTGGACTCTGTGAAAGCATTCACCTTGTGCAATTAAAAAGCAGAACCTGAATGTAATAATTAAACTCTGTTTACTGTTCAGTACTATAAGTAATATTTAATAGCTCTGATTGTTAAAAGCCATGCTACACAGTGAAGTGCACTTAAGGCAACTGATTAAATGAACATGACTAATATAAGTTCTTACAAATGTAAACAAGAAAAAAGTAAACATGAGCTGAATGTTTACTGGTTCTTGACTATGTCCCAGGGCATAAATATGTGTATATAAGACTTACATGACAGTGGATTATAAAAAATGGGTTTCAAACTCCAGTGATCGCAGATCAGTAACCTGTGCACCATTCCTAAACTTGAAGGCCTTTAGGCGTAAGGTTTTTTCTGACAAGCTTTTTGTTTGACTTGAAGTATTCACTACTGGCTTTTCCAGATGACAGCTCCCTTCCGCATCCTCCTATTCTTTTTACAGCTGCTGTGATAAAACCAATAATCACTGGATCTGCAATAAGGAAACGGTGATAGGTAATTATGCCGTATTTTTAGATTCCTGTGCCTGGTGAATCAAAAGACACAACTAAACATAAGTTTTTGTATTCTCCTTTTTTTTTTTTTTTTTTTTTTTGGTGCCGTCAACCATATTTTTGTATGTGAGCCAACATCCTTTTGGGTGATGTGTGTGTTCGTGCAATTGGTAACATCTGATCAATTTCACTCTATTATTACACTTTTAAATCTCCCATTTGCAAGCATCTTACTATATTTAATCAGGAAGAGCCTCCACATCGTGTTTCCTTCTTGTAACATGCTCATTAAAAATGCTTTGATTTTCTAGGAATGTCCGTGTGTCAGCCTGTTAGAGCCCTGTGTGTCTCTGTGGTGTGTGGCGCACAGACACTTGGAGCAGGAAGTTGTGAAGGAGGCTAATCTGATTGGAAAAGAGCCAAAAAAAAGCAGAAGACTTGAAGGAAATGATTCAGTTTCAGGGTTTTTCCTTATAAATCTTCATGCCGCTTTGCAGAACAGCCGCAGGCACTTGCTTAAAGAACAAGGCACCTCGGCTGTACCGTTAGGTACGCCCTTTAGAGGTGTGGGCTGTCTCCTGCCATTTATTCCCTTGAAGCCACAAAATAAGCAGTTCTTCCTCACAAAATCAAGTAGATGACAATTTCCAGGAGTTCTGCTGGCAGTGAAATGGTTAGCAGCTATATGGCAGTGTCCAGAGCTGAACTGGTTGCACTTGGTCCCTGAGATGTTTTGTTGAGGTTTTGAAAGGGTTTGGTATTGCATTTGTCATGAGCAGCCTTGCTTATGTAGCTGTGTTATAATTCTTGATAATGGAAGTTTTGGAAGTGGTTTCTTTTGTGGCGTTTTTTTGTTGGCTTGTTTTTATGATTTTAAAGTTTTTGCTGGGAAATATGCAGGTATAAAGATGGCAGAAGGGAAGACAGGAAGGAGGTATCAGTGGTGGGACTTGAAAGGCAAATTCTTTCTTTTTACAGACCTCCAGCACTGCCTAGGTAGAGTCTACCATGCCCCTGAGCATCCCTGTGCTTCCTGTACAATATCGCCAACCTCACACCCTTCTCTTGCAAACATCATATAAAAGGAAGATTATGACACACTCAGATAATAGAAAGGTGAGATAGTGTCTTGGGCAAATAATCAGGACTGCATGTGAAAGAGACTTTGAGACTCTTGAATTCTCTGCTCCATCGGGGCGGGGGGGTGGGGGAACTTGATTATAATTATTGTTATTCAGTATATATGTGACTCTTCTTGGCATTTCCCTCTTTTTTTTGCCTTCAGGTATCAGCTTCTAATGATACCGTGCATCTTCCTGAGGGCCGTGTGGCCAGGCAGCAAGGGGGATGCCATGGCCAGCAGGGCAGAGGCTTTACCAGCCAGGGCATGGCCCAGCTGTGGGCTGTTCATCTTCCTGTCCTTGCCCAGCAAGCATCTCTGCCTGACCTGACTGCTTCAACCAGTGAGATCTTATGGTCCCCATACAGTTAGTGTGAGGAAAACTGCTTCCTCCAACTTTGTCTCCATCCACCCAGAGGCTGGTCCTTCCCACCTGGGGTGTACACTGGTGGTGGGATCTGACTCTGAACTATCATTCATGACACAAACTTGCCTGGTGGGAATAGAACACAAGCCCTGCTGCTGGAAAGGTGCTAAAGCAGACACTTTTTAATCAAGTTTTTATTATCTGTGTAAGTTACATATTATCAATACCGTATTAAATTCCGCAATAGCAAACAAGTAAGTGCTTGGAGAAAAGTGTTTATCGTCTTATCTGTTGTATTGTAGCAACTGATTGGCCTACTGTAATGATAACTAAGGAGGACTTTGTGTCCCATAAAGTTTATGGTTTGATACGAATGTTTGTATAGATATTGCACTTCAAAAATCATTGAAAAGTGTTTCTGGGAGAGTTTGTCTAGTTTCTTTTCCAGAACATTCTTTGTTTTTGTGGAGTATTTTGTATAAATGATAGAGCTATTCAATGAAGTGGTGAAATATTTACTTGGCTGCAAGCTATGGACTTCCTTGTAAATTATCAGATCCTTCCTATACAAGATTATTGCTTGTCTTTAACAGTGCAGCAGGTAATAGCTTGTAGTAATAGAATAGGACAAGAATAGGACAGTAAGCAAGTTGTTCTTTGTATCACACACACACACACAAACATTTAACCTTGCTTTTACCATTAGTTTGAGTGACAGAAGCATTGCTACTCAGATGATTATTTTAAATGCTGTCTCAGACAGAGTACAGCTTGTGTCAAAGGGCTGAACTCCACCTGTGGCATGATATGGCATGTTTTCACAGTGATTTGCCATGAGAATGAGAGAAGACCTCAGCTGTATTAAACACCTTTTCAATTATATATTTGCGAAAGACTACTGTAGCGGAGATCAACATCTGCATTATAAAGATTTGATGTGAATAAATTCCACTGGTTGAAGCCAAACTTTTATAGAAGCATATTGCTTTTGCTGCCAGATACTGAAAGCAGTAAGCTGACACAGAGCAGCCCAACCTCAGGTAGGCTCACCACTAAAGTCAAGGTTTCCTACCAGTCCAGCCCCAGCGGTAACTAGAGCTGTCATTGCACTGGACTTCCTTGCATTTCAGACTTGGGGTTATAGGTTAAGGGACAGTGAATTCTGACCTGTTTGCTGCCTTCCCCCTGTCTCACATCCTCTCCTTACCTGGCTATGGGCTCTCACAGGATGGAACTGCCAAGGAGTGATGCTTTCCAAGTGTCCAGAGGTTTCTCCATCATCCTGGGGTGCCATTAAGGATACAATGGGGGAAGATCAGGCTGCCTTTTAATGGAAAACTGCTTTCTTGACAACCTTGTTGACTGTATACTTGAAGGGAACAGACTCAAGGGGAACCAGGAGCTGCTTGCTCCAGCTTGCGGGCCTGGGTTTTCATGTGTCAGTCTTCAGAAAGTGCTTTTGTGCCTTTCAGAGCAGCTTTAAATGTGGAAAGCATGTTTTCCATCGTGTTCGTGTACAGCAATTGTGTACAGCATCTGTGATGTTCACTTCTCCCTTGTGCACAGTCATGTCCTTCTCTCCCTTAGCAGCTGCTACTTTGCCTGGAAAGCTCTGACGGTAGGTTTTACAGACACATCCTTAATTTGTCAAGTTACTCTGGGGTATAAATCTGATCTGTGACTTCTTTATTTTGCACTTCAACATTCATATCTTTTATAGGCTCTCCACTTGTGTGTTAAGATGTAAATATGCCCTGTAAGTGTAGTAAGGTTTAATATTTGTGGAGGAAAAGCAATTGGTATTCTGAGATGTAAATTTACAGGTCAAAGGTTATGATTTGATGTCTCTAGGAAGAAAAAAAATACAGTATTAGAAAAATTGCTGGCTGGTCCAGTATGGCAGCTTGTATATTATGTACATTTACAGTGCAACCTAGAGGCCAGGTTTCCATTATGGGGACCATTACAGAAATAAATCTCAAATGAGTGGTGAATCTATAATATGTGTTTAGATACATAGAAAAAACTATTAATAATTTCAGATTTTAATACAGATCTTGCATATGCTCAATGTGTATAATTTATACCAGAACATTGTTTAATTATTTTACTTGATGTAATTAATATATAAGAATCTAAATTTTTTAAAAAATAATTAAAACCAATTAAAATTTAAACTTCACTTAAGAAAATAATTCATAAATAAATAAATATTTATATGGTTGGAATTCATGTTTGAAATCCCTAAGGCAAAAAAAAAAAGTTTATATATGGTTAATGAGCTTTGTGGTAAAGCAAATGCTAAAGGCATGCTTAAACAGTATTGCTTTTCTTCAGTGGAAAAAATCTGAATGTTCCTAATACACATGCTGTCATAATTAATTTGCTCAGTTGTTTGCTTTTGCACTGGGTAGATAATGTCTTTTCAATTAAACATCATCTTGCAGTGTGAAATAACAATAGCATATCAAGGAGCTATTGCTCAGATGATCTTTATCTGTGAGAGCCAATGTTTCTGAGCAGGTGCATTTGAAATACTAACATGTGACATGACATGATGAATTTTTGCGTAACATTGTGTGTATTTGACATTTCTGAATTGTCTGACAGAGTTCCCAGGTGATGTAATGGTCATTTAGAAACAAGTGATCAAGAAAGTGGACCAGATTTCCAGAATTAGACTTTCAGTGCTTGGCAGCTCATTCACAACTTGTATAAACATGCAGTGGTGAAAAGCTTCAGTTAATTAAAGTCCCACGCTGCTCAATTATGACTCAAGGGCGTCATCCAGTTCACTAAGTGAAATTATGTATCTATCCTTATGTGGAACCTAAAACTGCCGGTAAGTCAATGGAAATTTGCCTGATTAAGCAGTTAAGATCAGTCCTGTACTAGAACTATCGTGTTTCTTTACAGTAAACTGATTTTAATTTTTTCTAGATACGAGTCTGGAAGATAGAACTATTTCAGGATTATGTAGATGAATTCAAGTATGAGACTGTTAGAAAGACCATAAACAGAAACAGAAGTGATGAACAAACTTAAATACATTTTCTTAATGGCTTATTCAAGGCTTATTTGAACCATGAGACAGAAAAATTCTGGGAGTTATACACCATTCAGCTGCATGGAAGAAATAAACAGAACTCTAACCAAGTGTAGAATAGTATAGAATAACATTTGTTTAAGTATTTCCAGGTGGATCAGACTCTGATGGTTTCTCCTAGGGAAAATCATGCCTCATAAACCCTTCAGTTAATAGAATTGTAGATAAAGTTTACTCAGAACAAGTAATTTATTTTGATTTTTCAGAATGATTTTTATAAAGTTGCATGGTATGATGTTCAGGAAAATAGCCATATGATCAGAGGCCAAGGTGTTTTATTAAAAATGAGCGAATGCACAGCTGGCTACAGAGCCAGGAGAAGGGCATGCAGTCCTTGTGGCAACCACACTACCTCCAGCATGACATTTTCAGGTCCAGAGAGCTGATTATCCCCCATCAGGAAAAGGCTGGATTTTTCAGAATTGTTGTCTTTGTAAGAAGACGAGCTCTGGCTTGATGGCAAATGTCAGTATTGCTCATTTAGCCTTTTTCTTTGGTTCACTCACACTGAAACAGGAGCAAGAATTCAAGCTTTCGTGTTAAGAGTGCTTGGAGGGAGCATGGATAGTGCTGTACTTGGAAAGCTCTCGATGTTCTTTGAGGTTGTGAAAATACAGGACTTATTCTGCCAAATGTTCCTCCTGAATGATATCAAAGTAATTTGGAGATGAATTATTAACTTGAGAGTTGGTAACTATGTGCTGTGCTGGAATGGGGAGAAGCAGTGCCCTGTGCTGTGGCCTTTGAAGTCTTGTTCGTCTACTTGCAGCTGAGCTGAGGGAAAGTACGTTCAGTCAATTCCAGTCTTTCACATGAGGAATTAGTTCTTCACTATTTCTCCTGTTCTCAACTTTGTGGGCTGGCTTTTGTATATGAAGGAGTACTGACATTGCTGAACACATTCCAAGTAGCATCTCAGGATTTTGAAGCAACTAATTGGATTTTTGTGAAACAGGTGTTTCGCGAACCACTGAACGGGCACAGATACTTTTGTTTCTTAGAGTTGTGTTTGAGATGCCTTTAATTTTGTCAGCCTCTGGTAATAAGAGTCAGTCATGTCTTCAGGAGTACATTTCTTGATGTTTCTTGAACTGCAAGTTAGGTACATTGCTTTTCAGAAATGTGATTGCAGAGAGAAGGATAAACATAGGAGGCCTAAACTTTTCATGGAGATCTGATAAAATTGCTCGTTCACCATCTGGTGTAAGGACTTAATTCCTGGGGAAAAAAAAGAAAAAAAAAGTATTTGGCTGGAGAATTTTGTCACTTTGTGATCAGTCAAACCAAGATGCAAAACAGTGTGGGTCTGAGCATCGAAACGGGACAAAGTAATTCCATCTTGTGCAGTAAACAAAATCTCTTGCTTTTTCATTAGCTCCATGACAAGTTGTTTTGTGGAGATAGCTGTCTGAAGAGCCACACGTTATTTGAGTTGTGGACAGGTAACCGTATTCTGAATTTCCACTGCTGTCCTCTTGGGTCCCTGCTGTTTTAAGGTGCTGTCTCTGAGTTATGTTGTATTCAGGAACGGATGGACACGATTTATTCTGAGCTTGGGTGGATGGAGTGCACTGCTTGCCCTTTATATTGTCTAGCTTCATTTAGTTACTGGTACAACATTCAGCTGGAGACTGATAATTATTGGCATCACCCATCTGATTGCTTTAACAGCAAGCACTGATTCAGTTATTGGGATTCATAAATTGTGCATTAGTTGGATTCCACTTGTGGCTTTGTGCATTTGGCATCCAGCCACAATTAGTAGGAGTCAGAAAGGGAGCACCTGTCCTGTAAGATTAAAAAACCCTAGCAAACATTAATTATATCCTTTATTTTTTGTATTCTGTGGGTTTGGAACTGTTAAGCCTAATAATACAGCTGACTTGCTGCTTTGCCTGTGATTTGTTTGGTCATGTTAAATAGCTGAATCTCCTCTGTGAATGACGTTGGCAAGAGGTTGCGGTTTCATCACTCAGTGGAGCCAAGCGGTACCAGTAGGTTAGAGAAAACACAGAGGATGTCTAAACAATACTTCTGCTAAGATTAATTCTTCAGATAGCCTGATGATAGCTGCCTTTTGTGTGCTGACAGCACAGGGTTGTGCACCAGCGATGTAAGTAATGCTAAACATTGATCAAACCAATAAAATGCAGCTTTGATCATGCTGGCAATTTAAAAGACAGAGCGGACTATCAACACTGCCATTTGAAAAACAAAGTCTTTGGCATGCCAGAATGACGGTGTTTGTCAAGACTGGCTTATCCAAAACATTATGTTTTGTGAAAATGATCATTAGCACTTTATATCTACAAAGGACATGCACGATTAACCTACAAAGTTTAATGACTTCTCAGCAAAGCAACTAATGAGCACTTAGCCTATTTTTATGGCAGTTTTCATTGTTGGTGCCCTGGTGACTGTAGGTGTTTTACAGTTTTGAGGTAGAAAGCTTTTTTGATGTAAAATATATGAGAAATCATTTGCCTTCTTGACGAAGATTTTGGTAGCATGCACTTCACTTCCTGGGATGATCTGATACTGCTACTTTATTCTCACTTAGTCTTCAATTTCCTTCCTCTTTACAGTTAAAAAATAATAATAATTTAAAAGTCTGTTTTATCAACTCACTCAAGGAAGTTCCCATTTGTCTTCGGACTTACAAATGAATTGTGCTGTGACTCTGTGCCACAAATAAGCTCTTTCTGTGCTTCTGAGAAACATCAAACCTCTACTACCTTTACTTCAAGTCTGCAAATACCACAGACCAAGTTCTGGTTTTCCTCATAGGGAACTGTGAAAGCAGAGAGGTTGTATGTTCTTTACCTGGACTTCTTGTGTGGCCTCTGAAAAATCATCTTGACTCTAGGAATATCTGTCTGGGATCTCACCCTTTATGCCTGTGCCCTCTCAAATGCAAACAAGGTGTACCAAACTGTAAGCTCCAGACCAGGGCATTACAAGGAAAATTATTTACTGAAAATCATCATGTAGTTCTTGCAGAAAGTAAAAAGAAAGATCAAAACATTTACTGACTGTTCATTTCAAATTTTTAAGAAACACCCCAGCAGTGGCAGAATAACATCTTCCCAGGAAGATGACTTTTTAGACCGATCCTGTGGGATGATGTTGTTTTTCATGCCACCATTGAAATCCTACTTCAAGTTATACTGGAGATTGGTTTCAAGGAGCACGTTCCTTCTGATTTCACATAAACCAAAGAGTTTAAAATGTTTGCTTTCTTTTATCTTGCGGGAGGGGGAAGATTTATATTAGTGTCCCACTGTTTTATTATGTGTCATATGAATTGATTGGTTTGCCGAAGAAGAAAACTGCTGTAGTTGAGCGTTGTGAAAATGTAGCAAAGCAGTGAGCTGGTGGCAGGGAGGGGAAGAGAAAAAGTCTTTTAAACAGTTGCAAAAGGCCTGTTATTGGAGTTAATTCATTTCAACCTTTCATCCTCCAGGGTGATAAGTGAATAACTTAAAATGCCAGTTGATCTGGGTGGGAAGTGGAAAGCTACTATAATCCAATTAATCACAGAGTACCGGATGCCTCTTTGTGAATGTGAAAGCAACTCCAACACATGCTCAGCTGTTACTCTTTCACAATGAGTAGTACAGTTGTCACTCCGAGGCTCCTGCCAGCAAAAACATCCACTGGATTCATTTTACCATCAAATATTTTTACACTTCTGCACTAATAAATATAAACTACCCTGGCTGGAACAGACATGTGCAACCCTACCACTACTTGCATTGCACCAGAGACAGAAGTTGAGCTACGCTGCCATCCTGCACATAAAATCAGCAGTGGTGATTCCTGCTGCAATGGAGGTGTTCCTTCTCTGGTATTGGTTTTAGCATGTGAAAACAGGAGTGAGTGGGGCGGGGAGTATAAAATGAGCCTACGCTCTCGACAGTCTGTGCTAACTTCTCCTAAAGGAGCCTGGATGTATTTTCTTCTAGTTGGCTGTTACAGGCATGTCCACTCTGCTTGGAACGTGGCAGAGGTGCAGGGTCTGCCCATGCACAGTGAGTGTGCCATGGCTTAAAATTTGGCAGTGTATGTAACTTACAAGGAAACATGACAGATGTGTATTTTGTTTATGGCTGCCTTTTATTCTCTGCCATGTAGAAGTATGTAACAATGTAATTAACAGAGGAGGAGCATGTAGTCATTCATGCCTTCTGTGAAGCAGACAGGGATAACTCATTAGGTAGTGCCCCAAATCATCAATTCCATAGCTGCAGTGGCTTTGTATGTAAGTACTACTCATCTGTGTGCCACAGAGCTAACAGTTGAGATACCACAGTTGACTGGAGAAGGATTACATGACTGAGGAGATGCTCGTTGTACTGTACCTTGGCCCAATACTCAGGTGTCTTGATACAGGCAGGAACACATTTCAGCTGAAAGGTTGGTGTAGCAGCAAGTTCTTGTTTGGAAGGACATGCATTTTAGGCTTCATCTGAACTCTCTTTAAGAACATGCCAAGCATTTAAGTACTGAAAATATACTTGTTCTCAACACTGCAGAAGGCTTACACAGCTGAACTCTCCAATATTTATGTTTGACGTCAATGGGAGTGTTGCCTGAATGTGGGATTAGAACCACCGTTCTGTTTTCTGCTCCAGGCGTCAGTGAGAAGTTGTGTACACACACCGAATCTCAGTGGTCTCCTGTAGGCCTGGTGCCATGGCTGCACTATTGCCATTACAGCAGCAGCTCATAAACTCTGATGGGAATAATGGACTGCTGCAAAACAAAGTGTTTCCCGTGTTCCAGTGCCATTTTTTAGGTAAATGTCTTTTTTTTTTGCTGACATTGGACAAGCGCGTGAATGTTACCACAGCATCGCAGGCTGGGTTTCTGTTTAGGGTTGGTAATGCTAGTGTCTTATTTCTTGTTTGTGTTACTGTGGCACTGAATCAAGGGCTGGGGCCCTTGAGAGCGGTATGTTGTAAAAACACAGGTTCGTGTGGCTGAGAGGAAGAAACCATGCTAAAACTGACCAGGCTGTTAACATACTAGGCTGGATTAATTTACTTATTAAGACAAGCAGGATAGAAATGTCTGAAGCATTGATGAGGGGCAAAGAGCTGAGTTGAAGAGGAAGGATGCTGAGGGCCAAGGTGGGCATCCACAGGTAATTCCAGATAAACACCTGCAGAGTGAATGAAACTTGCTTTTATTACCAGTCTTCTGGTGCTCTGGGAGTTGCAGACCCACTCTGCCATTGATTACTCCATAGCCTTAATCTTTAATCTTGGGTAATACTGAAAGGAGAATGTAACATTTACCAAAGTAACATTTCATAGAAACTTGGGTGTTCCTTCTAAACATGTCAGTACAGTCATCATTTCCTTTTTTTCTTCATTTCCTAGCTTGTAAAAGCACTGAGTTCCATCTCCAGCGTTTCATGTCAGATAATGACAAACTGGGTTAAAGGATTAGGAACATAAATCTGGGCTATATTCTTTATTTTGTAAAATGGGATGTTAATAACCTATGTCTACTTTAGGTGAGTTTGCACCAGAATGATTCTGAGAATAAAGAAGTTAAGGTACAAGAATTCATCAGCTTCTCTGATAATGGGATAAACAAAGGTATCTATGATAGCTTATTTCCAGGCAAGTGCAAGGAGTTCAAGGACGTAAGAAAATCATATGCAGGCTTCTTTTTCTTTTGTTATTTGACCAAATAATTGATAGAAAAAAGTGCGGGCATCTTATTTTATTCAATTTGAAGGCACACTAGATCAAATTAGGAATAAAAATATGGTCTCGATGGCTACTTAAATCCCCTCACCAGCAGATAGCTGGGTTCACCCATTAGTTTCTGACAGCAGTTTCCAGTTTGCTGCTGCTCTCGTGGCCAGTTGATTAAAGTGACTTTCTTGGGTGGTATGATTTGAAAGTATTGCATTAAACCAGTGGCTTTATATCCACTTATTGCAGTTTAAGAGATGTTAATGTGTAACTGCTTGTATCTGTGAAATAGGATGAGCTACATTTACCTTTTCAGTTTGGTCTGTGAGATTTTAAAAGCATCTGTACGTAAGAGGTCTTTTCAATCCACCACCATACTACAAACAACAGGGAATAACTGTTCTCCGCTCAGACGAAAGGAAATATATTGTCTTGAATGGAGTAATGATAATGCACGTGCAGATTGGTGTGATGAGATCAGACTAAGCTACTCTGTAGTTTTGGTTTACTTAAAAGCAGTATATTTTACTTCTTTGTGTAACATGTCTTACAGGGCTTTCCACTTTGGGAAAAAAAAAAGTTCTCCTTTCTGTTTAAATCTGACTACTATAATTATAGCTTAATCCAGTGCTCTGATTAGCATGATTATATTTCTCCAACACAGATGTTCTAGAAACTTGTATTTTATTTACATCAATATTTAACTTTATTTTCTTAAAGCTCAATTTAATTTTGCAAAAAAAGTATATAAACAAGAACACGTATGTAACTAAGCTGTGTTTCCCCCCCTGCAATCTCTTGGAATTCAGTTCTTTACTTCTTGGTGGTCACTATACTACTGGGTGTTTTTATACATATATAGTGGGACCTGTCTTATAGAAATGAGAATATGATGGAATCCTGTTTATGGTTAAGACATTTGAACTATCTTACTGCAGTCGCCCATCTCAGCACAAGAAAATTGGTCTCTTGTTACAGTGACAACTTGGGATATGTTTCAAAACAGCAAAAGAAATTACTTTGAGGAAGAGGGTAACGTTCCTCTCATGAGGGCTGAGGGGTCTGAATTTAAGCACGGATGGCAAATCCTTTAACACTGAAAGGAAATTTTTAAAAAGCTGCATTGTGCCTTTTACTTCTTATCAATTCCTACCCATCTGACTTGATTTCTGTCAAGATAAGCTGAGTCAAACTTGTTTCAGGGTAAAACAGCCAAGATTATTCCTTGTATTGCCAGCGTTACTGTAGTAAAAGATGCTGCTGCCACGTCCCTCTGTGCTTGCTCCGCCTCAAGCATCCCCATGAAGGGAGAAGTGTTGCAGTACAATTTTTCGTGTGAAGAAAACTGTTGAGATCCAAAAGGACCCAAGTTGCCAGACAGATAATTCAGAGATGGTTCTTTGAAAAATCTTGACAATTTTAAGAGAGACTCTACCATGACAGTGCCCCTAGACTCAGACTGTGTTTTAGGTCAGTGCCATGTGAATGGTTCTAATAAAAACCCAACCTGCCTAAATATTGATGCTTGAAGTTTGCCAAACCGCATTGCATAATGGCATTTACTGTTTGGCTTCGAAATAGCAGAAGTGTTGATGAGTCCTTCCAGATCTGCTTTTACTGGCCTCCCTGAGTGCTGTAGTGTGAACCCGCCTTGTCCTCATTGAGGTTTAGGAATCCTGAATCTCAGAGCTGGACCTGGTGAGATCAAATCCATGTTTTTGGAGGTGCTGCTCTGCTTTGAGTTGCAGTCGCTCCTGGTAACATACTGAGATAGAGGAATGGCTATAGGGCCTATCAGTATTGCATACTTCTGGGTCTGACAGATCTAGATCAATTTGGTCTTTTATCTACTTTGTATTAATAGCATGCAATAAGCCTAATAAGTTGTGATCTTCTCATTTCAGGGCATGATTTTAGTTCATTTCTTTCATGTCTTCAAAGGTTAAGGAGGCTTTAACTAATTGCAAATTTTAACCAACTCTATTTTTATACTGCTGCTTTTTTATCTCTACTGCTGCCATAAACTGAATGACACAATGTCTATGAGAAAGAAGACTGGACTGCAGCTGACATAATGCTTCATCCTGAATGAGGTCAGGCTGGGGAAATTGAGAAAAGATCAGGTTAGGATTAACTGTCCACCCTTGACAGAGGATGTGCTTTACCACTTTTGATGTGTGTTCACAATCTGAGCTCTCACTCAGCTTATGTTGCTTATGAAAGGGATCTGCTGAAGCACTTCTTTCCATCTGCTCTTGTTGGGAAGACAGAAAATTCTTTTCTTTTGATGTGATCTTTCAGCACTTATTTATTCATCTCTTCCAAAGTTGATGACTCTAATGTCCTGTGCAGGCATTCACAGTATTTAACTGTACACCATATAGTTAGGCCTTTAGAAACATAAATTATTGTGGAGCATAGCTACTCATATGTTGAACACCAACCCTCTCACCAATAATAGAACGTATATCCCAGTTCCCTGTGGGAGATGCTCCTGTTGAGCAGCTGTGCTATCAGCTGTAGGCCTAGCATCTCCAAGACTGGTATGAATGCTAATTTAAACCTGTAGACTTGTTAACTTCAGAGGATTAATCAAAAGACATGGATTAAGTACAATGTCTACTTTAAGAAGAGTAAAAGCAAAATTTTGCTCTGCTTCTGTGCAGCCTACTTTTGAATCAGAAATGGGCAAATGATAAATTAACGCAGGGCATAGATGTAGCAGAGGAAGGCATGGCACCACGGTCAGTACAATTACGTACTTTGGTAACACTCCCATGACTTGCATGTCAGTCAGGAGTTATGGCACTGTGTATCCTGTGCTCATGCCTGCTATGAGATGCCACTCTGTAGAAAAAATTACTTGTTTGGTAATTAAGAAAAAGTGGGAAGTTGATTATGTACAGTACGTGACAGTGGGAAGGTGTTTCAGGTGAAAAATATGTCCCAGCTTCATGGAAAAATGGTGGTGTATTAAAAAAAAAAAAGACATTTATCGCTAGATTGGTAGTTTTTATTACTTTGTAGAATGTAAAGGGCAGGTTTGGTGATGGGTGATTTTGAGAATAAACAGGTTATTCCTTGATAGGAAATCTGCCCTAATGCAGAAGGATATCTATCTCAAGACTTAAGTCCCACATAGAGCAATGAGGCTCACTTGCTTCTACCCAGCTCTGCAGACCTATTTCTCCCTAACTCACTCACATCAACTTCATTCAGGGTGAATGGCTGTGATGTAGGCATAACTTTTTTACCTCTGCTTTACCTTGAATATGCACAGTGTGGATATGGAGGAAAAAGGAGAGTTTTTATGAAAAACCAGGAGCAGTTTTGGTCTTTTTGGTTTTGTTTGGGGAGGTGGTTTTGAGTAAAAAAGGGACAACTGTGTTCATCTCCATTGCCCTCTTCCATAACAAAGGGAATAACCTCCTGCAGGATTTCCTTTTTGAAGTCTGGTACCTGTTCTTTTTCATGTGCTTCTGTGATTGCTCTCAGCGGGGCAGGAAGAACCAACCCTGTGTCTGTGAGTTTAATGTGAAGTAGGAAAGATGCCTTGAAAAACAAGCACTTTTGTAGTACTAATAGATATGGTTCTTTCCTTTTTAAGAACAGAATCACATGCTTGGCTCAAGTAAGGCGATTTTTTATTGCCTTTGATAAGCTGATTTACAGTAGCTAAGATTTGATCTATGTGGGTTTTTTAAAAAGAAAAATAGAAGACTTTAGCTTAGTCATCCGTTCTTTATGCTTATGAATAACAATGAATTAAACTTCTGACGTTCATCCTTGATGAGAATATAGTACAGCTGAAAGATGGTATTGTCTGACATGCCGATAGTGATTCATTCTGGGAGAAAACAAATGGACAGATGAGCAAAGCTCAACCCTGAAACATCAAATCCAGCTTCTGTTTCTTCTGTATGGGTGGAAAACTAAGTGTCATTCACACACTGATACTTTCGTTTTGTAGCTACTAAGTTTGGTGTTCTTCTATTTAGTTTGCTTTGTGATTTTTGGAGACAGGCGACCCACTAAACAGCCATTTTACAGCATGCTTGATTTTCCTGAGTGTTAGGTGCCTGGTTTTTTTTTTAACATCCCTGGAATACTAACCTATTTGAAAAGTACATGAGATGCAGCAATTGTGAACAGAGAAGGTTTGAGCTGGGTCATTTTTGCCTCACCAGTAAAAGAGTGGCCATGAACATATTCCTGAAGCCATCTTTTTTTGTCCTGCCACCATGCAGCCAGATAAGAGGTATTCCTTCCATGAAGCGCATCCTGCCTTCCACCATTTCCGTTCTTGCAGGCTGCTCCTGTTGAGTTTCCATGCCAGTCTGCAAGCCCAAAGAGCACCTGCATTTTATGACTGGTCTATCATGTTCTTTCGTCTCTAATTATCAGGGGATTTTGAAACTAGGTCTAAACCAAATATTTATTTAGACTGTTCTCATGAAAACATGACTCTGGTCCCAATCATCAGGACAGAATAACATTAGTAAGCTGTGAGTTTTTCTCTTTTGCCTCCAGGAAATCACTGCTCATCTCTCTCTCTTTCAAGACATTTGAAAACATCTGCTGCCCATGGTATTTCCTCCAGGATGGACTTAAGTTTAAAAATGTTCTTGTATGTTTTCATGTAGCTCATTTGAAAAGGTTACCATCAGGTCTGCTGACATTTAGAAGTAGCCCTCTGGTCTCAGAGAACAGATGCCCAATGAAAATATATCTGTATTTTAAAAGAGGCTAGAGAACGGAGAGGCAGTGCCTGTGAGGCTGGGTAGCTGCACTCCATTCAGGTGAAGCAGGCTTGTGAAATCAGTGTGAATCTTCTAAGCAAGTTGTTCTGCATCAGGACTCCAAAGAGCTCAGCTGGCTGATGAGGAATGACTCTACCTTGCTTCCCTTTTCCTCCAGGCACTTAATGCTTTGGCACCGCATTCTGCAAGAGAGATTTTTGGCTTGCCCATAAGCAGGAGTAGAAGCTATGGTGAATTTGAGTGTCTGCTCCTAATAATTAAGCATACTTGATTGAGTAACTTAGAAATGTAGGAGAGTGAGAAGAGGTTTGAATGTGCAGTTTTATTATTGGAACACATCAATAATATGCCCGTAAGTTAGTTTACTGGGGTTTATGAACACGCTGAGTCAACAGAATAAATATTACCATTTATGCCATTTGAGCACATTGGCACGCTATGAGAGAATTTGTGTCTTGTAGACATAGATGATGGTTCTGGATGGGGATGCTTTATTTTTTTAAAATGTTGCAGTCAAGACCATTTCTGCCAGTGCCAAGTTATTTTTGCCAACCACAACACTCCATGACAATGTACTAGAAATTCAAATTAACAGGAGGTGCTGCCACGTACCTGGAGCTGAGGCCTGAGCATTTCCATAGTAATACTCGAAGTTAGTTCTTTTGAATGAGAAGGATATGTTTGACTTAGAGTCCATATAAACAAAACACTGCCATAGTTTGTACATCTATAACTCATTAGACATGGCTTGGGCTTCGTTTGAATAAGGAAATCCTCTAGGGAGGGGAGCGTGTGTGTGTATGTTGTGGGGGAGTGATTTTAGGGTTCTGCTTGCTGCAGAACAATGTTTAGATTTCTTAAAGAGAAGCACGACTTAAAGGAGTTCGGTGGCAGGTTCACTCTATTATTGACTGCGTGGGAAATATGCCAAGCCGAATGCTGCCTACCTTCTCTCCAGGTGCCCATACCCATTCATGGAGCAAACTTTCAGGTGTCTTCTCTCCCTGATAACTGTTCTCCAGAGTCTGTGTCTTGGAGCTCCGGAGACAAACTTTCAGGCAAGGCCTGTATCCATCGCAGTGCAAACTGTCAGGATTCTTCTCTCCCTGATAACCGTTCGCTCTGGAGTCTGTATTTTAGAACTCCAGAGGCAAGCTTTCAGGCAAGGCCTTATGACCATATGCAGAGCAGACTTTCAGGAGACAAGATTCTCAGAAAATAAAAAATTTAATGGAGTAGAATAGCAGAAGGTCTGGCTCAAGCTGGATACCTGCGCAGAGGTCTGCCCGAGCATAGAAAACTACAAACTTTTGTATCTTTACAGACCATTCACACCAAGATCCAGTCCAATAGCAAAATTTTACCACCAGGTCCTTTGCTCCCCATTGGACCCTTTTTCCCTGACTCCATGTGAGCCTCCATTTTGTTCAGTTGTAGACATTGGTTTTGGTCCATATCCTTGAAGGTGCCGTTTTGTCTGGATAAATCCTTTCTTCTCAGCGAAGTGCAAAAACAGACCCCACTTTGCAGATGTCTGTGATGTCTCTGTGTTAGCCTTGGATCATTTTTTTCCCAGTCAGTTCTATTTTTCCCAGCAAATGCAAGCTAGACTTTATCTTGCAGGCATTTAGTGTAGTCTGCAGTTGCTTTTGGCAAATACGAGCTTAAAATTTTTAGCAAATCAGTCTACTAAGTAACATGAATCAAAGAGTATATTAAAAAATCATACAACCTTATATCTCTAAATAATCCATTATATTTGCTGTGCATCTACTTAAGCTGAATGACTAATATTGAACTTGAATTGGGCTTGTCCACTGACCTGTGAGTAGTAAAACCATTGCCATACAGCTCACTTATTTAGCAGGGAGAACTCAAAGTGGGCTCATCCAGGCTGTTGTACTTATCGAATGAAGTGGTTGACTCATAGTCAAATTGCATACAGTAGGAAAAGTATGCACGAGACTCTGTGCTCAGAAGCCACCAGCGTTCAGTGTGCCCTTCTGCTTCCTTGTGGGTCTCTTGGAAGGATTTCTTGGCCTGGCTACGGCTCAGGCCTTTACCGCCTCTGGAGCCTGGACCAAACTGCTGCTGGTTTGGCTGGTGGCGGGGGGGGCATCGAGTGCACCTGCCACGCTGTAGGAGCTGGTAAAAATGTCTCAGTTGCTCCACAGGAAGATAAGGGACCTGATGGTTTGGAGAGAGTGCATCTTATTCCTGTTATTGGGACTAATGGAAAACAGATATTGTCCCAGCTTCTGAGGTGTGTTTTTTACACTGCGTCAAAGAATTCCCACCACGGTGCCATGGCAGGCCGTGGCACAGTAGTGGTAAGGGCTGGTATCTTGCAAAGGAGAGGAAGACAATCTTTCTGCCAGCTTCCTTTTCCTCTCTTTTTGCTCTGAAAACACTTTGTTCTTCTCCTATGTGGCCCCAGAAGCTGAGCTGCACTAGAGATTTCTTGGATGGATGGAGATTATGTTGAAGGGAGTTTCTCTTCTGGAAGTTGATCAGTAAGAGAGCCCCATTCTTGTCCCATTAGCTGAGCTGCCTGCTGGCTCCTACGTGCTCTGCTGGGCCTGTCTCTTCATCGGGTGCAGAGCAAAGGAAGCTTGGACGAACATGTGGTTAGGGAAGTGGGAGAGGCATGGAGACAGAACTAAGAGATCCTCTGATCTGGAAAGACACCGAGTTATGTTAACAAGAAGAGATTGTTCAGGCTAAAGAGATGCAGTTTTCAAAGAATGAAAGGGAGTAAAATAGATAAAGGAAAATGGTGGAGAAAGAAGTTCTGGGGAAATACAAGAAAGCATTGTGGAAGCAAAACGATAATGGTGAGTCAGAGGCAGATGCAAAGAAGAAAAAAAAATGGGATTAAGAAATAAATTAATAGGCAAGAAAAGACCTAACTTGTGGGGTTAGCAGTTTTGGTTTAATTTATATTTCAAATGTTTTCCTTGCTTCAGGTATTATCAATACTTTTTGCACAAAGAGAATACCTCCCAATTGCCTATAAGCTTTTGTCCGCTTTCAAACCAGACCTTGAAAGAGATCTGCATAATTAAAGCCTTCTGGTGCACTACACAACTCGCTGACTTCTGCACCAAGGAGCTCTAGCCATACAATCTGCTTTTCCCCATCTTTGCGCTTTGCTCCTAAGTCAAAGATTTGCATTCATATGCATTTAGGATGATGCCAAGTGAATTACCAAATAGCTAACTTCTTCCACCCGCCACCCAGAGCACACCGGCTGTTTCTGTGGTGGTGGTAAGGGTCCTGGTCGGTCACTGGATCCACAAAGGTGTCCTTGGGTAGGTGCAGAAGGGGATGGTGGCTCCCCAGGCTCCCTGAAGGGGAATTGGCAGAACGTGGATGCATCTTCTCTCTGCTCCCACTTGTGCAGCAACAAATGAGTTGGCAAAGAAGTTGCAATGATGAGATGTTGATGCTGTTGTGTTGGAGCACAAGTCTGATGGGGAGTGGCTGAGGGAGCTGGGGCTGTTTAACCTGGAGAAAAGGAGGCTGAGGGGAGACCTTATTGCTGTGTACAACTACCTGAAAGGAGGTTGTAGCATGGAGGGTGTTGGTCTCTTCTCTCAAGTAGCAAGTGATAGGACAAGAGGAAATGGCCTCAGGTTGTGCCAAGGGAGGTTCAGATTGGATATTAGGAAACATTTCTTCATGGAAAGCGTTGTGAAGCACTGGAACAGGCTGCCCAGGGCAGTGGTAGAGTGACCATCCCTGGAGGTGTTTAAAAGGCATTTAGATGAGATTCTTAGGGACATGGTTTAGTGCTAGAGTTGGGTTATGGTTGGACTTGATGATCTTGAGGGTCTCTTCCAACCAAAATGATTGTAGGATTCTATACATGATGTGTGATTTGCCTCCCCTTTAACATGCAAAAATGGCAACCAGAAGGGAAACCATTATCCCAGTAGCCTCTGTTGCCTCCCTGATTTGAGCTTCCTGGGCTCCATTTGCTGCTCTCACTCTGAATATACGAGAGCTGGCAAGGTGTTCTGCCACATGCATGATTAACAATGCTTCTTGCAGACTTTGCTGTGTATTCCTGGCCTCGGAAAATGCCCAGAGTCAGACACAGGGCATGATTGCTATCATTTGCATAAAAACAATTTTTATCTCATGCATCTATGGAATTCATTGAACCTAAGTCACCTCTGGTGTGTAGCTGCAGTAAAGTCACAGGAATGATAGCAAGGGTGAATTTGGCCCTGGAGATGGCATGTGAGGCTCATCATAACCAGCCCTGCCTTTCCAGCATTTGCTTCCTGGAACCCGACTGGAATCCTTGTAATATCCCAAGCGTGAAGATGTGATTTCATGCTCAGTAGTTGCAAATTCTCAAGTCATTTAAACCCTAAGCATCTTTGAAAACAACAGCTGATCCTGGTGTGTGACAGGACTCTCCTAACTCCAGGCAGACCCATATCCGCTTGCCCAGACGCTTGTTCTTCATGATGCGCCCATGTCAGGCATTGTGCTGAGTCACCCCCAAGTCACGAAGCCAAAGGCCTGGCCATGATGCACATGTACAGCGAGGTGGGGGACATCAGTTCAAGCTTTTCGTAGTGAAATCCACATGTTAAATCAAGTAGGTTTCACTCAAGTAAAATTCTCATTAGGTTCAGTGGAACTTCATTGAAACTTTAATACTCAATCCCTAATTATTTTGCAAACTAATCTGTAGCAGGAATATTGATACATATGTATGTACAACAGTTGCAAATTTCTGAAGTTAATGAATATGTTTTAGTGGTGGGGAAAAAAAAGACAGGTTTGGTCCAGTGACAAATGAGGTCACCAGAGTGTAGATTCTGTTCACCCTGAAAAGAGGATAGGAAATGTTTGACCAGAACCTGCAGTAATCTGGGGTATATTCCCCTAATCCAGGGCATCCTGGCTGTGCTGAAGGAGCTCTGTTCCCACAGCAGCCGTAGTCTCCATACTGTTGGTTGTAGGGATGAGGTAGTGAATGACGCAATTCCTTTTATTTTCATGCCCTGCTCATCTGCCATATTCACCTGTGGAACGAGTCCTGAGGTCTTCGCTTGAAACAGGTGCCGGTCTCTCAATAGTGTTCCCAGAAGGGGTCAAAATAGATTGAGTGCTTTAGACTTTGCATGTGATTCAGTTCCCATAGGCATAAAATACCTGTAGCTTTAGGGCTATTCTAGTGAAAACCCAAGATAAGTTCTTATCTTCCTCATTCAAAGACCTCAGGAATTTCCCTGTACAATTATGTCCAAGAGCTCCAGGGCTGAACCTGGAAAAAATGGGAGTTAATTATCAAGTGGATGTTTCTGTTAGTACTGCTGTGCTGTGAAACCCTCCTGTCTGTTTATCATCCCTTTCAGGAGCACATGAGATGTATAAATCCAGCTCAGTTATTGTTTGACGGTCCACTCCAATATTGTTTTGGGTTAATACTCAATGGGAAGCCAGCACTTATTTTTCCTCCCTTGTTGATACCAGTGAGCAAATATTTCTTATTTTTTCCTCACCCTCAAAAGAAAACTTTTAATTTAAAAGAAAAAAATACATGAGGAGTCATAGAAATGTAGCATAATTATCAGGTGACACACAGAAGATAGACTAATTTGTTACAGGGCCCCAGTTAGAAATCTCTGTTATAAAAATCACGTCATTTGCTGGTGTTTCTGGTTCTTATGGATAAATGGTTGAACTAACCCAGTTCATAGGAAAGCTGTGAAGGTATATTTTGCCCTGTTGACTGTTCTATCTATATTTTAAAAGGAAAACCAAGAAAGTGACTAACCACAATTAGTTTTCTGAACACATCCCTCATGAAATTCAAACATCAGAAATGCCTGGCATGTCAACCAATGCATGATGGTAAACAGATCTTATTCCAATGAAAAGGCATAAGCCGTAAAATTGATTGGGAACTCTGAATGGCTTTTCCAGGTTCTTACTGAACAGCATTTGCAGTTCTGGTACACATCTGCTTCAGCCAAGAGGAATAGGCATGTATTTTATCCTAAGGGTAACAGTTTGTACCTCACATATTTCATGTGCAAATCCGATGGTTCTTCACTGTTGTACACTAGACAAATCCTTACTAGACTGAGTACATCCTGTCAAATTATATTGGTTTTGCACTTCCAGAACTACCCCATGTGAATGATAAGAGGTGCAAAAAGTACTCAGCTGGTCAAAAGTGGTGTGTTGCCTCTGAGGTAGCTTTATTCACGCTTTCTGCCATTACTGTGCAAACAACAGCAACGTCAAAGTGACCAGTGGTGAGTCAGAGTTGATGTGATCATGTTTGCCTGCAATGTCATGCACAAGAAATAACCTTGGTAATTTTGAACTGGAAAGCTTTCTGGCAGCAGTGATGCTACAATATTTATTAAAATGCCTATGACTGCAGGTCTATGTGGTCTTCCTAATGCCTCAGAGCAGCTCATAATGTCACAGAGTCAAGCTTCTGTCAACTATCAAAGTGATTAGACAGCACATCAGAGGAGTACAAGGCTTATATAAAGAAGCTGCTATTGCTGGCTTGTATCAGCTATGACAAATGAGAGTTGAATTGTAGATTTGGAATGTGGGCGTATATTTATGATGTTACTGTGACACTTTGTCACAAGACCACCTCTCAAGATATATAATGTAGATACTCAGACTGTCTAAAAACAAAACAAAACAAACAAACATTAAAAAAACCCAAACCAAACCAAAACAACAACAACAACAAAACACAACCAAAAACCACCAACCACAAAACTAAAAAATCCACCAAACCCCCAAAAAACTCCAAACCCACCAGAAAAGAGTTATGTTCCCCATATTCTCTGAAGTGTCAGGCTGCCTGCCTTTTGTAATCGCCTGAAAATTCCCTGTCTTTCTACTAAAATACTTAATTCTATTGATTTTGTATATTCATGTGCTAGAGCAAGACAAAGGCTCATGAGTCTCCCTACAACAGCCTTTATAAAGTTGTTGAGGACTTTTGAATTACTTTTGAAGCCATCTAACTCAAAATTGTATCAGATTTGTAAATAAAACTATTGAATACTATTGACAGAAAGAAATGACTAAATGTGATGAATGCAAGTGAAGATCAAAGTCACATCTACTTCACAAACTACCCTTTGATAAACAGGACTGCATTTTGGAGTGGGGACCGGAGGTATGGGGAATCTTGGCTTAGGAGGGATTCACACTTGCTGTCAAGAAAAAAGCTCTGCTGTATAACAAGCTTTTACTCGGTGCATTACTGATTTTTCTGTTTTGCCTAGTGAAAGAGTAAGAATAGTTCAGAGGAGCCGAAGCGTGAATATAAGGGATTTTTTAATGCAGAATGAAAAATAAACTGAAGAAATGGAGGGGAAAATTATCTCATTAAGTATGAAGGAAAGCTTATTAGATGGCAATTTGTCAGCCTAAAAATAAAACCTGGCAAGATTGGAGTATTGTACAATATATAGTGCTGTTGTATTATGTATGATCATGCTGAGGTTCAAAGTGGCTGTGGACTGCTTTAACATGTTTATATAGCTCATTTTGGTTAGATTGTTGTGTATCTTTTCAAAAGTACTAATTGTTTCAGGCAACTTGTTTAAATAAATAGGCTAGGAAAAAAAAATTAAGCTTGGTGCTGGCTTTTTCAAGTTGTAGATGGACATTCACTGTCCTCTTCTTTGTCTTTCTGTATTTACTTTCTTGCCCAGCTAGAAGAGCTTGGATTTGATATTCAGGGAATTAAATTCTTTATTATTGCCGGTCCTCAGTTTTATCTGAATGGTAAATAGAGGTTTCCAGGAGACAGAGGGGATTCAGTAAATTCCTGTGGCTTTATTTTCCCTGTCTTTGTCCAGCCGACTCTTGAATATATGTATTCTTCTGGAGTCCACATGTGGTGACAGGGAGTGCTACAGATTCCTTGTCCCTTGCACGAGGAGCCTTTCCCTTTACTGGCTCTCAACTTCTCAGTCACGTTTCATGGTCACTAGTTCTTCCTTGGAGTAGTGAAACATAAATCGTTTTCTAGGCCATTCTATTGTATTATTCCACATCATCTTTGTCTGCTCTTATAGTCCTTGTACAGAAGCCATTTCATATCTGTGATTTATCTCCTGGTGTTTTATTGGAGGAAGGTGGAGTTGGCCTCACCAGCAGGCTTTATCACCGCTTCACATCACCCCTTCTTTCAGGGCATCTACGCATGTGTTTCACCACACAGATCCTAGCACAGAGCCCTGAAAAACTCCCAAACTTTCCTCCATTAGAAGACAACCATTTCTTTTTGCCTTTCTTCTTCTATCCTAACTAAAGAGTCATCCTCTTCTGGGTCAAAATCCATTGTCTCCAACAGTGACCTTCCACCTTTGCCAATGTGAAACAGCCTGTCAAGGGCTAGCTTTCCTTCGCATTTCCGACTCCTTGGTTTTGCACTGTTTTGTTACCAGAATTAACGCAGACAGCAGATACCGCTGCTTTGGTGCAGCTCCTTAAGAGAGTGTGTCCTTGGAAAAGTGAGGGTGGAGGCATTATTCATCCACTTGTCTCTTTTTAACAGGGAACAAAACCAAAACAAAAGAAAACAAAAACCAGAAATAATCAGTCTCTGTAAGCGCTGCCATCAAGGCTGACCCTTTTTAGCTTGTTAAAAGGAGGGGTGAAGGTAGTTGATTGTAGAGCCTATAGCCATATGCAGTTCAAGGCTTTCTGCAGAATTTAACACCTGCACATTCTCTATGGCTATGAAATGATGTGTTTGGTGTTGGAGGTGCCGTAGTCACATCTTCAAATCTCCTTTTGCTTTTCTAAAAAGTCTTGCTAAAACTGTTCAATGCCCTTTGCAAAGTCTCGATGATGTGGCACCTGGCCTCTCCTGGGCTTTTCTACAGTATAAGGTTTTCTTCCCTCCCTCTGGTCTGGTCTGAAAATGTACACTTAAATTGTATGTGTGTGTCCCATTGAGCACTTGTGTTAGATGTTGTTAAGCAAATGTAAATCATGAGTTGTTTGTTTAGCAGTCTGAGTAATCAAAGGAAGTATTTTGGGATAGCAGCAGCAGTGTCTGGGATGGTTCAGCAAAGGAAAGGCTCTGTCCAAAATAAGTGAAGACTTAGACTGATGTTGTGGGACAGGTATTGAAGGTTTTGAGATTAAATTTTCACACAAACTGTGATATTCCCCTCATGAGGAGGAATGGATGGGTGGAAGAGCCAGTCAGAGTTGCACCAAAACTTGGTACTGAGGAGCAAATCAGTGCCTTGAACAGATCTGATGTTAGAGAAAAAAAACCTAGCAAAAAACAGACCATAAAGAGTATAGAAGTTGATAACTGGGAAACAATGATCTAGTGGGCTGAATAGGAGGAAATAAAGAGGACAAAGAGGAGAGCCTGGACGGAGAAAGGCAATATTGCTGGTCCTCAGGGTTTATCATGCTCCTCCTGTCTCTGATAAATGACTACAAAAGCATGTCACCTCTAGTTTGCCAGTGCAGTTTTTCAGAGGCTTGCACTCAAGAGCTCCAAAAAGGAAGAGAGTGATAAAACCCCCCAAATCAAACAAATAAACAAAAACACAGGTGGAGAAAGCCCATCATTTTTGAATTTTAAAGGATGAATTATTTTCATTTCCTTTTATTTAATTTTTCAAAGCAAGAAATTGTGAACAGAAGGAAGTAGAAAGGAGCTAGTGTGTTTTCAGCACTACATGAGACAGCAGCTGTCTGAACCATGAGAGAAATGTAAGAGAACATAGGAGGAGAAAAAGGGAAGAGAGTGGGAGATGGGAAGGTGGAGCAAGTAAAAGCCCAGGATCCTTCAGGGCTGGAGACTGGGGAAACATTAAGAAAAACCACAACAGTAACAAAATCCCCAGATCTTTCTTCTGGGTGTGAGTGGGAGAAATTTTAACTCCGAGTCATAGTATAGTTCTTGTCCTGATCCTGGCAAGGCACAGTTGTACATCACACCTAAAGAATATTGAAAAATCAATAGCGTTTTGAAGCTTGTTTTGTGCCTCGGGTAAAACTTCACAAGACGCTAGTGGGTATTTGGCTTGAAAACAGGCCGCGAGACCCTGCAGCACAGAGTCAGATTCTCTCCTGTCTGACCTTTGGCTTCAGCGCATTAGGCCAAGGCTTTTGAAAAAGAACCTCTATTAAATAGGGCTGTCAAAAATGGGCTAATGTTTTTGGAGCCAGGGTCCCCAGTAATCTCTGGCTCTTTAGCATTATTCTATCAACACAGAATGTCCAGAAAGACAGTTAAGCCTTATTTATTGGTGTTTTGTGTTGCAACAGCACCACAAACAGTGAGACCCTAATAGGAGATGTGCCTTTTTCTCTGTAATTTGTCATGTCCATTGAGGTGGGGAGTTGAATTCTCTTATTTCACTAAAGTCAAGAAAGTGTCAGAAGAGAGTTGGAGGGTAAATCTTCAGACCTTCTACCTATAAAGTACTGCCCTGAAAGGGCTGGGCTGTCTTTGGAAGGAGGTCCCAAATTCCTGTACACTTTGTGAGTTGTAGTTACTCTGAGGGTTTGGCTTTCTGAACCTGTGAAAGATGAAATAAATTACCACTAACTCTGCTGCTTGCTTGCTTTTAAACTGAACACATTCTTCTCAAATTAAATTTAATTACGGACTTGATGTGCTCTCAACATTTTATTTAGTCAAACTGAAAATTATATTCTCTGCAAGCTGCTTTAAACCCAAAATAAAAAAAGAAAAAACCACCACCTAATTATAGCAGCAGTGCGGGGGAGGTCTGCTAGTATATTCTACGATACATATTGACAGCTGCTTTTTACTGGAAGATTGTCAAGACCCCTCACAAAAATGTTTTGAAATGCTTAAAATGAACAAATAGGAAATCTGTAGCTGTTGCATAGCCAGCAAAGACAAAAGGGCTCGTGCATTTGGCTGGGCCAGGGTTATAGCAATGGTTAATAGCATATTCTCATCTTAGCTGGGCTTCTAAGCCATTTTCAGAAGCTTTTCTGAAGTTGTAGAGCATGAAACTGTACCATAATTTGGCACATAGAAAAACTCTCCACAAACATTCAGTGGGTGAGAAGCGTTTGAGATCTTTCTAATTTTAAAGATTTGGCATGGTAGGTTCGTTGTTATACTTATGGTCAATAGGCTGATGGCAGATGGGGCAGTTAAAACAGTGAACAAAATCCATCCTTAACCCTTTCCTCCCCCTGCGCCCCCTTCCTCCCGTCTGTCTTGCTGCTTATATGCAAGTCCCCAAACTTTATTCCTGAAGAGACTAAGGAATGAGGTTCTAGGCACTTGGGCTGCATGACCACTGTAAATACAAAAGCACACCAAGATGAGAGGGCATGTGGCAAAACAAGAGGACAGGAGGGACAAAAGGGAGAGGTCTCTCTGCAGTAGGTTTTCAGACACAAACTCAAAAACTGGCTCAGGCAGCTGCTGCAGCTAGATGTAAAAGTTGACCATTTCAGCTCTGAGGTAACTGCTTCGCTTTGTAAATGCTGTGCCTGTGGAGGAGAATCTAGTCCATCTCTCCCTTAACCCTGTCATTTTGCACTGATTCTCTTCTCTTTGCCCTTGTCAAATACTGACACCGTGTCTGATAGTTGCTGCCTCCTGCTCTATCGGCCACACAGCGGGGCTGGGCCCCGGCTCACTCCTCCTGAGGCAACAGCAGAAGCCAAAGCATACCAAAGGGATGCCTCAGTCTTCTCACCTTATCTTTTGGGTAGGGCACTGTGTGATGAAGGCCTCAGACTTGCTGGTTCTTGTATGTTTTCTTTGGGTAAGCGATGGGAATGGAGGGCTGCAGGAGGCAGCACATCTGCAGCTAGGTCAGGGGATGAATCACACACTGTCGAGGGAGCAGAAACAGTCAGGACTGCTATCACCTTATTTCTTGAGGGAGCGATCTGATGAACACAGTGTGCACACAGCTGCCTCCAGGGAGAAAGAGAGAACAAGTATCTGGCTGCCCTCTGTCTTAGTGCCGCTCTGTTCAGTTACCTCCTCTCAGTGCCTATGAGCACGTGTGCAGGGGATTGCGTGCACGCAGGCAGCACAAGCTTTAAAGGTTCTTATCGAGGCATCTTGTCATAATCCCAGGTGCAGTTTCAGACTAGTCAAAAGATAAGGTGAATTTCTGGAATATTGAAGAAACTTGTATACATGTGGTGAGTGTGTTCCCAGCGAGGAAAGCACATGGCTTTGGCTTCTTGGGGAATCATGCGGCACATATCCACGCTAGAGAGGCATGTTTTTGACTCAAAAAAAACCCCAAGCCAAACCAAAACAAAAAAACCCAAACCAAACCAAAAACCAGGAAGGAAGGACTGTAAGTTCTCTCCATCACATGGAGATGGCAGTCCATACTTGGGGTGTCTTAGAACGTGTGCTTATTCAACAGGTTTGAGAGATTACTTAGAAGAAACAACCTTCCCTGAAGTATGTATTAAAGGAAAACTGGAGTCTTTCAAGGTAGCCAAAAATCACCTTTCTTTAGAGGGCTGCTAAAACTAAAGGTTGAGTCAGCTGAGGTCTTCAGTTAAAAAAAAGAGTAAAAGATATTCCTGATGATGCAAATGTGAATGGTGGCTGTCATGTTCACCTTAATAAATTGCAGCCTTTCCCAGAAAATCTGTGGTACTGGATCTTTTGTCTAACAGTGACTTACGTCTGGAAAAGAAAAAATAGAATTAATTAAATTCCGTATAGTAGCTATCATCATTTAATAGATAACTTTTCCTGGGAGATTAATCACCTATGTTATTCCTGCAAAGAAGCAGAAAGTATTTGTTTTGATGACCCATATAGGCATGTTTGTCAGCAAGTTATACCATGTGTGATGTTGGCACCAAGGCTGCATGCACTCAGGTATTCACTCATTCAACTAATGCTCATTTGCATCAACTGACATTGGATCAGACTGCAGGGGAATAAGATTTGCTTTGATTTGTCTGAATTGTTAAGTACATTCAAGATAACTTTAAACTGCACTGGTATGAATTCCAGAAGCTTTTACTTGAATTTCAACAGAGGCACAACAGAACTATCCCAGGCACCTTATTTGTTATTTTCACTAAGAGCGTTATTATAAATATAATTAGTTTGAAAATACTGTTAATGAGGATTACCACATTGTTTAGTAGGGACTGAGGAACCCACTTCTTACTTTGAAAAAGTAGTTTGATCCTGTATGTCCTTGAAATGAGTCCTTGATTTCAAGGTCAAGAATTGTGTTTTGCAAATGGGGCTTGGGGCTTGTCTGCCCGAGGAGTTAGTACGTGAGAAATTAGTGTGAATTCTTTGATGTGAAGATGCACCTTATCACATGGCGGGGTATCATCAAAGGAAATCGTCATGTTTAATTTGACAGTAGGCACTTCCTGCTGATATTTAAGAGGCTACACCTCTCTGTCATACTGGTGTGAATGACTGAGTACAGCAGATAACGAACTGTCAAAGAGCGAATGAGGGTTTTTTTATAAGGAAAGTTTCAGCTGATGCTGACAAAGCTACGAATGCAGATTACACTTCTGCTTCTGCCCTGACCTTCCAAACTGTTCCTGGCAAAGGCAGTAGCAGTACCTGGGGTGGGATGCTACACGGGGAAAAGGGACCATGCTAGAACAGCCTGTGTGCACAGGGCTGGGAAGTGCATTCTTCGTCTTTTTTCTGCATAGCTATCCAGGAGGCTCCTCATTCACTTGGGTGTTGTGGGAAACATGAATTTGGCAAGATGCGAGCAGGAGCATGCAAAGGGAAAGGAGCTGTGTGCTCCTCTCCCCGAGCAGCGTACCTGCACAGAAATGACTGCCAGAACCAGAAATTGCTCTGGTTTAGGGTAGGTTTTTCCACTCAGTTGTTTGATCATGGATGTTTGACAGAATTGTTGGTGGCCATGCATCAATGCTTGTGGGATTCATGGAAGAAATACATTTTTCTGGAGGGATCCTTAACTGACATTTTGAAGTCTTCTGTACCTTACAGAAAATTCTTTCAGATTCTTTTTGACAAACTCATGTAGAACATATAACAGGTTCTTGGAAGAAGGGGCTAGAATAGGTTATATATGAAGTTTTACTTTGTGTCCAAATAATGAACATATAAATACTAGCACATACAGTTGCTTGTTTAGGTTACCAGTTTGTTTTCAGCTGGCTGAAATCAATCTCAGAGATGAAACGAAATTTTTCAAGAGAAGTGTTTGGCACTGGTTTTACAGTTTTGTTTTGGACTACTAGAAGCTGGGCTTCAGTCAGTTATCAGATACTTAGACCTATGCTCTCAATTTAGCCTCTGTGCAGTTCAGTTTGATTCCCATTCACCATCTTCATATAGAAATGAAGCATTTGTTTCTCTTTCAACCCTAAGAAGCATGTTATGTTTCAGCTAAGAGTAGTCAGACAAAGAAGTGGAAAATACCCAGATTTCCGTTTGCATTCGGATGGCCTGTAGCTCCATATTTTGGGCTGTGCATTGCTGGCCGCCAGTCTTAGACACATGCAGGGGTTGCTGGAAGGCTCCTGCAGGACACGGGTGGGATTTGAGCTTGGTCATGATGCAGCCAGGATGCTGTCAGCAGAGAGTGAAAGATCTTCAGAGCTGGACTCTGCGCCAAGAACTTTGTATGCATCTGCTCATAGCCTAATGCTGATGCAGCAAGTGCCCAGATGCAGTGAGCAGAGCCAGGCAGATTTTTTACTTGATAAAGTGATTCCAAGAGGGAAAAGGGAAGCTCATTGCCCATAGTGCAGGGAAACTGGTAGAACATGCAAAGAAAGAAGTTGGATAATCCATGTGCTGGTGACAATAACAGATGACATTTTCTATATCATACCTTTTGAAATATGTGGTCAGTCTTTCGTTTTTAGAAACAAAAACAAAATAAACAAAGCCAGTAAACAAGTAAACACCACTTCTGGTTTTTTTAATTGGAAAACTTTCAGTTCAAACTGCTAATTCTTGTGTCAAGGTTGAGGGAATTTTCCTATCTGTAGTTGATGAACTTCATCAACAGGCAAGAAAACTCCATTTTGATGGTAAAACTGGTATTTTTCTTCTGATTAAGTTTGCCTTCTGCTCTCTCCACATATGTACCTCCGGTGTATCAGTCTGAGGCATGGCACTTGCCTGCACTACAGCGTTAGCTTTAGCACTACAGCTGCAGGAAATGTTTTGCAGGTTTTTTTCTGCCCAACAAAATAATCCTCTCAACCTGCTTCACTTCACCTTCCCGAGTGGGAATGTGGCTTCCCCTTCCTCCAGCAGTTCCATTTAGGGAAGGGATAGAAGGAATGACCCTTGTTTTTTCCACTAGGTTTACTATTTGAACAGTGCCCAGGAAGTGTGCTGGCACCATCAGACATTTCTACAGTTGTCTTTGCTTACGCTGTCTCATCAGTTTGTGTTTATTTTTAAGATGCTTTTTGGCTGTAAATGGAAGTGTAATTTTTTGTAGACAAGGTTGCCTTAAATTTGCTGTGTGACCAGTGGCTTTCATGCTCAATGACAACCTAATCATTTGGGTTCCTCTGGAAAATCAAGCTTGAAAAAAGCAAGCGTGGCTAATAGAGTTAGCGAAGAGGAAATCCCCATGCTTGAACTATTTGAACTGTGTTTAATATATCCCATGAGCCTGTCCACACATATGTTCAGGTGTACAAGTGCGTTCTTGATCAAGAGCCACACTTCATTTCAAAGTAAAATGATGAGGTGAAAAAAGTAATCTATCTGTCAGCATTTATATGTTCATGCATTTCAGGGCAAGAACTCAATTATATATAGCACTTCACGTACCACTATACTACTTAAGTTCGAAAAAAATCATTTATTACAACAAGAATATGGAATTTCTACTATGGATGATCCTGATAAAGATTCCATATGTAGATTTGGATTAAGAACAAGTTCAAAATACATTTGTATGTTAATCTCAAACCAGATGGCTGGTAGATAAGAAAGCAAGAGGCCAGCTGAGCAGTCAGTGAGGCCTTTTTGCTTTTTATTTTCTGTGTACATTTGCTTTATCTGAAGGGGAAGATTAACAAGGACTCCTCCAGTAGGTGAGCTTTATGGGTTTTTTGCTTTTGGACAAGGACTCCTTTCTAGCCACAGTTCCTGTTATAATTGTAACTTCTTTGCCTGGTTGCCTGATTTCCAGAATCAAAAAATTCTTCACTGAGCTCAGGATCTATACGTTTATAAGATGGGCTGGAGACACTATGCTGGCACACCTGACCAAGGAAGAAGTGTACCGAGTGTCTTGTCTCTCCATAGCCATGCTGTACCTTACTACAGCAATGTTGTGGAGGACAGCAATATATTGACATAAAATGCTTTCCATCAACAAATGTGCTTTTGCTTTGATGCACCCTCAGTCAAGTCAACTAAATATTTGAAAGTATGAGAAGTTAATATATTGCTCTCGAGCACTGAGAAGCACTTCTGTACAAAACTAGTCATGGAATAAATCTTTGAACAGTTTCAGGCCCTCTGTTTTCCAACTGTGTGTGTGTCTGTGCTATATGTACCATACATTGCTGACCGTATATTATGTGGTTGTGACCCAGATTCTATCATGACTGATAGATTCAGTTCTTCTCCCACAGGTGATGTTCTTCCGTCCTCTACAATTACTACTCTGCTCAAAACCTTCCAGCAATGTGCGTTTTGTCAACACAAGCAACTACTCTTCTTGAGGAAGAAAATCCTGTCTTTTAAGAGCTATTGAGTAAAAAGCAACGTTGGGTCAAGATGTGTGGGGTATAATGTATAGTAGTTATCATAGTTATCATGGAAAGGTGGATGCATAGGTATTAGCTTCTTTTCCTTATTTCTGTGGCCGTGTTACAGAAAGATATGTGTTCCTACCGTAGCTGCATTGCAATGCTTTATCTTATTAATATGTGATTTAGTTAAACATCAGTATTTTTAAATAAAGTGCACTAGATTTTGAGGATCTTTTTCAAAGTTGAAGGGCTAGTTCACTTATTTCTTCTCTACAGAACTTATAAGAGTGGTGAACTGCTTGACGTTTTTCTCACTAAAATATTTTTAATGCTATCATAGTACTCTTTTTAAACACTTCAGTAGTGTGGCAGCTGGAGCATTACATTGATCTAAGAGTTGGTGATTTAACTAGAATCAGACAGTGTGTTTTGAACTCTGAACTTGGAATCCAGATGGGTTAGAATTTGTAGAAGTTGGCCTGATCAGTGATTTATAGATGTTTAGGAGATGTTGAACAAGGATTTTTGAGGAGCGGTGTAAACAAAGTGTGTTTATATTCGTGATTCTTTGATGTGAAAATCTATTCAGAAGGTGCCAGGGCACTATCAGAGAACATCATCAAGAACATCCGGGTGTGTAATCCCACAGTAGGCATTTCCTGCTGTTACTCTACAAGATTAAACCTTCTGTATTGTACTGCTGGGAATGACTGTCAGGGTGCAGCAATTAATGCACTTTTTAAAGAGCTGAAGAAGTTCTTAGAAGAAAGGAAAGTAGGATGAGGTAGCTTGCTCTGAGCTACATCTCTTAATGTCAACATGGGGCAAATTTTCAAACGATCAGAAGTGGTGCTTAAGAAAATTTAACTTCTACCTAAAGACAGTTTTTAAGAAGTGCTCAGGATCCGATAGCTCCATTTTGATATATTTTTATTTCAGCTCAGCCATTTATTTTGTTGCTTCCTGCTCTCCCTGCAGTACCTGTGTTGTGATGGCTGCTCAGTTTTGCACAAGTGTCCTTTGCGCTGGAACCAAGCCACTTCTTGAATGCTTGTGTGTGCTTGGCATGAAGCGCCCTAAAGGTCCAAATGTAGAGTTGTGGGTGCATGGAAAAAACATCAGAAAGGAAGTGAACTCAGCTGTTTGCAGTCCAGTTAAACCTCTGCAGCAGCTGTCCAGGCAGATTCTTCTAGTTGTTGGCAAATCTGCAAAACTCAGTCTACTCCCATGAAGATTGAGGTACTTCCTATTTCCTGCAGTTGCCATCAAGTAGTTCCCACCCTGGACACACCCATCCTACCTCGCTTGCTCATTTAGCCTCCAGTTTGTTCTACACCCATCGAGCCTCCAGTGCAAGGTGGTATGGGAGAAGGGGGAATTTGTCTGTGCTCTATCTGTGAACAGACATGTCCTCCCAGGGCCTGGAGGACTGTCGAGGGGATCAGCCACGCTGCCCAGCTTCCTTCAGAAAACACAGCCCCTTGAAACACCAGTGCCAGCGGCCAGCAGAATTGCCCCCAACATTTTTGAACCAAACAGATTTCTGACCCATCTGGCTATTTCAGTGTTTCTTGTGAATATTTATACTTAAGTATCAGGCAACTGGAACAGCAAAAAAAAGATCCTTTTTTTTTTTCTTTTTTCCAGCATAACCACCATTCTGAAAAATATCACGCCAAATATCAGGAGATAGATGCCTGTTTTCCACTCTGTCCTACTTGGTTAATTTTATAATCTCTCATGGCTTGCTCCATGGGGCTCCTGATATAAAAAGCAGCTCCTAGAATATTTAGTGTTTGGTATGCTACTGCTAATTCTTTAGATGAGACTTCAAACACTCTGTTTTTCACATGAAATAATAACCTACACCAATTGACAAGTGGATTACGACTTCATGTGAGAAATAAAAGCAAAGTCAAATCTGTCAGGAACAAATGGGGAAAGAGAGATGAGAAAAGTGAACTTTTTGATTTCAGATGTATTTCTGTAAGCTATTGAACATTTGGAAACATCTGATTAAATCAGCTTTTACACTGGAGTTTGGAATGCTTAGGATATCTTTCGTCTGCTTGACTTTTCAGATGTATGTTTTGTTTATTTTAAGCTGCATTTCATGCTGAGGTTACTGACTGAGGAGTTTTACTGATATAAGGAAGCAGGGTGTGCTTAAGTGGAGTTACCAGTCGGATTTCATTAGAAATGTAGATAGATAGTTTTATTGAGACAATTTCTGGTCTACTTATGCTTTTTTCCATATAAGGGACAGGTCACACAAAACAACTGAGGAAGATGTCAAATGTGTGGAATTCATACAGACTGAATGCATTGTTTCATATATGCAAACAGTATAGGAGTGAAGCATGTTGATGGAGCTTTGTGCAGGCAGATTTGTCTAATGAGACAAATTCAGAGACAGAAGAATGGTTTGGTTTTCAGTAGCTTTGGGTTCTTCCTTGTTATGCTTGCAAGGGGTTAAAGGCTGTGGTAGAGTTCTGTAGTCCAACTTGTGTGTAGAAGTTAGTTTTGCTTCCCTCCACTCACTGTCCCAATAAAGTTTTTCTCTTTTACGATCTAGGGTTGTGGTTGTAAATGGCACAGGAGCCCTAATCACGGGCAAGGATGACACTGTAAGAGATAAAGTATGTGTATGCTCAGTCTGCTTGTCACAGCTAATGAACATTTCTGTGCTTCACATACACCTTCCTCCAGAATCAGAGCCATTACTTTGCATGTCTGAGAATTGCTTTAATTGCCAACCCCAAATATTCATAAATCCTGGGACTGACATATTTTCTAATCACAGTTTAGCTGTTAACCCACTAACATTAGTTCAAGTTTCCAAGCTGTCCTTTCCAGGGCTGGAGGTTATTGGTTTCTTTGTGTGAAATCTGAGAGTTTTATTACTCACTGCTGTAGGCACTGAGGCAACATGAAGGTACCACAGACCTCACCACAGAATTGTGAAACCTGGCATCATGATATCTCTTTCCAGGTCTCCAGTGGACTGTAAAAACAGCCTGGAAAATTCATGAAATTAAAGAAGCCATCAGAAAATGGGAACAGTGCTATGCAAATTGGGCCTGCCCTCTAGAATAAGTGGCTAACTAGGAAATGCACATAAAGGCTACCATCAGAGAAAGGGAGCCCCAGCACAACAGAGAAACAAGGGGAGAGCGAGGGATTTTCCAGTGAGGCAGAGGCATGGAAGAAAGGGCCAGATCTGTGAATTAACTCAGAAGAAATGGCAGGAGGGCAACGCTTTCCTGTTCCTGTGCACATACATACAGTGCCCAAGAGAACAGAGGCCTGTCCTTGTTTTGCACTGGAGTAGTGCAACCATATGTATGATGACTATTAATTGAGTCTGAAAAATCAGGACGTATTTGATTGAATCATAAAAGCAATAAAAAAGGAAGGCTTTGGTGTAATTTGTGAGAGAGGGAGGCATGGGTCTGTTTCTTTGTGTATTTGAAAGCCTATTTCCCCCTAAAAAGCCCATCTCTTTGCAGCTAATGGAGGCTAGACATTTTAAGATTTGTTTCCATGTATTTAAATGACTAATGTAGAGTAATGGCTATCTTTTCTCCTTCTCCTCTTTCTTCCCTCTCCAGTCATGCATCTTTTCTATGGAGAAACAACAGTGTTTCCATAAATAGAGTCTTAGGTAATGATTTCCGTCCTAGTGACACTAATGTTTAATTAACGTGAGGCTCTGAGTATTCTGCAGTGCTCTGCTGCTCTGATAAAGGAGCCAAACAGAAGCACAGCAGTGCGGTTTTCTCTGGCTTTGATGTTGGAGTACTTGGAAGAACCTCTGAGGAAATCATCAAGATGTGAAGGAAAACCCTCAGAACAAAGTTCTCCGGAGAGGACTTCCCACTGCCTTCCTCACTTCCCTTGCAAAGAGGAATTCACTTTCTACTTCTGCAGTAAGACCAGTTGGCAGCACAAGACGCTGCAGTTTTTGGTCATAGCTTCCCTAGAAGAATGTGTTCTGGGGACGTGGAGTGCTGAAATTTGAACAGGGGCAGGAAAACTTTGTGGAAGGTATCTGAAAGCAAATAACTTACAACACCATGAGACAAATAGGTCAGTTTTTGCTTCTGGCGCACTTGAGGCTACTCAGCCTGGATGAGCAAGGGGACAGTTTGTCAGTGCCAGTTGCAGAAACTCAGATGAGCAGCAGCTTTGAAGCTGGGGGCAAGTTGTGGTGCACGTTTCCTATGAAAACCTAGTTTTCCCTTCCAAGGGCAGCAAGATGTGATTCTGCTGTCAGCAATTTTGTCACTGCATTGCCTCTCCAGGCTTTCCCAGCCCAGTGGCAGTAATGGTCAGCCAGGAGGACTTGGAAGAAGCTGGTCTGCCACAGAAGAGAAAGTCCGGCTGAGGCCTGTAGATGGAAAGACTGGACTTTGATCTCCTGAGCCCCACACAAATCCCAGATGATCTGTGGTCTCTGGAAGAGCCAATACTGCATTGCACAGGCCGCAGCACGGAGCTGTGAGTCACGCCTGTCGGACTTAACTGACATGGGAAATCATCCCAGCAGCATCTTCTCTCATGGGTTATCAAGGAGCTGTGATCCTGCACATGAGAGCTGGAAGGCCTGTGTTTAAAGGGTGACCTTGCACTCGCTTGGTCAGTGGGCAGATTGACTCTATAGAGGCTTACAGGAAAATTGATAAGCAGATTGCCTCTTCAAGTCTTCAGGGTTGATGAGCATGAGAGTATTGGCATACAGTAGAAGTTGTGGGCCAAAGTGTTTGCTTGAAATTTATCTTCAGGGTGACACTGGTCCTCCTGGGCATGAAATCACCAGAAGTCTTGCAAAGATGTTTAAGCCTTATCCTTATTTCTAGTGCTCCATCTTTAACCTAATGCCACAACTGTGATAAAAGTCACCTCTCCCACTTCGGCACCCTTTATGATGCCAGTGTTCCGTTTTGTCTGTTTTTCTTCTGTCACGTAAATAACTATTGAAGGGGGAAAAAAATCTCCAGCCTGTCAGCCTCATGAGCTGCACATGTAAGTCATTAAAGATGTGACCGACAAGCATCTCCTTTGTACGGCAGATCTGGGACCAAATGCGTGTGAGTCCATGGAATAGGCTTGATCCAGTCAACCGAAATTATAGGTTAGCGATAGTTTTCCCTTTTTTTTTATTGATGGCAGAGTTTTAATGTGGTCACAGTACATAGTCACATGATTTACAATCAAATGGATTAACCGCTGACTTATGCTTCACATAAGCCTTATAAATCCATGTGCATACCTTCCAGATGCTAGGCAGAGAGCAATGAGACATATTTAAGATGTATTAGTGAGGCTATTTTCCAATAAAAAATATACATGTGGGACTAAATCCCACTGACATGATATTTTAGGAGAAATTACAGCCAAGATGTGCTTGACAAGGGCCTATAGCTATTTATAGGCAGTTCTGTCAAATTTAGGGTAAACTTGTCTTTTTCGCTTCCTTCCAACCACATTTGCTGCAGGATTCTTTTCGTTAATTGTGGGCTGCCGAAGCTTTGCATGAAGACATCTGCACAGTGGCACCACCCTGTAATTACATGGGAAGGGTTCTCCAGCTTGTGATTTTGCTGGTAGAGGTACTTGCCAGGCCTTCTTCTGAGGGGGGCTGGTTTTTGCACCAGCCCTGGCTGGAGTGGGAGTTGGATGAAACAAATCCACAAACTGAGAAACGGGAGGGCGATCCAATCTCTGCTGCTGTGTGATGCTTTACACTTCGAAGGATTTATCACCTGTATTGATCCTCTCCACTTTGCAACCACTGTGCCATGTCTCAGGTCGCATTGTTAACCAGGCACTTGGATTTGCCACACCGTCATCTCACTGACTAAAGTGTGTGTTTAAATTGGGAGTAATGGCCCTGCACAAGCCAAAAAGTGCTTGGCGAGGAAGCCTGCTTTGCTTTCACCATATGAGAAGCTGCTCCTAGAGTAATTAAGTCCTCTGTCATTTCCCAGTGCTTGTTTGGATTGATAGGTTGGTTTCTCTCCCCCCATGACAGACGCATGTGGATTTCAGTGGTGTTAAAAGTAATAAAAATATATTTTTAAAATATAGGCTTTACATAACTAAAAATCTTATTAGCAGGAATACTAGCAGAGAAATTAACTTCCCTGGAAGCCAACTTTGCTGGTGGATGCCTTCCTCAGAGCATGTGAGCAATCGCTTTGAGCAGAGGTGAATCAGGTTGCTCTGCCCAAGGGAAGCGGCAGGAAAGATATGCCAGATGCTCTCTGTACTATTTCTCTGGGTTTTGAATTTGGTATTTATTAATAAAAATCCATGAACAACTTCTGCAGCTTACCAATAGGTGATAGTAAAGGCTCCCTTCCCTGATGAGTTTGCAAATTCCTGAGTCCTTCCAGAGCCTAGCACTGCCTCCCATTATATTTGTGCAAAGTCATGAGCTCATGGACCCCTCCCTAGAAATTGGGTAATGAATCAGTAACTGATCCTATGCAAAAGTGAAAAATGCTCCCTGGTCTCTTCCAGTAGTGCCAGTGTGAAGGACACACAGGGTATACAGCTGTGGTTCAAGCCCTGAGGCTGCCAAGTGGATTTTATCAATGTTTCAGTAAACATCATTTTTAAAAAGAAAAAAAAAAAAGGCAAGTCTGGGAAGGCCTAGTTCCTAGTTCAGTTCTGTGTTTGGGGACATGACATTCGTTATAGCCAAATCTGTTCAAATATCCTTCACAAATACCAGAAAAAGAGTGTTCTTTAGACAGGTGGGTTGTTTTAAAAGGTCACTCCTTACAAAAACAAACAAACAAACAGAAAAAAAAAAAAAGGAGAAAAGTGTTAGGATTCAAAGTGCTGCTCTTCTCTCTGAGGAGCAGTGTGGTTGCAAGGGAGGTGCTGGGAGTGGGTGTGCAGAATGTGGCTCAGGAGCCAGCAGCACAGGTTGGGAATGACCTGTGCTCCAGGCAGGGAGAACTCACAGGAATCAGAGAGCTGCCTTGGAGAAATCTTACTTGTGCAGATCATGTCAAGTTAGGCAGATGTACGTCAAACCCTGTTTTGAATTAGGATTTCAAAATCGACGGCCCAACTGTCTTCTGTGCCTGGTGACAGGAGAAGATGAGTACACTTTTATGCAATCAAAAACCTCTAAAGCTTGGTACATTAAAAGCAAAATAGTTTTGCTTTGCTTTGATTTTATTGCATTTCCTATCTTTCTCCTTTTTGTTCATTTTGCTTCCCCTCTCCGCTCCTTCCCCCCCCGACTTCGTGGAGGTTTGAGGACTTTGGTGGATGTTTCAGTTGCTTTTTTAATTTTGTGCCAAGGATCTTAGTTTTGTTTTGATTGACCCCAGTAATTTTTAGCTGTATTGTATAAGTCTTGAGCCATTGATGAATGCTTATTCTGTCTGGCAGGAATTTTTGCAGTGATCCTTCAGGTCTCATAACTTAAGGAGAGTTGAAGTGTGTATGTGATTGCATAGCGATTGTTTGCAAACCCTACAGCAGCTGATAGAAGCCACTGTCATCATACCTGGAGCTCAAGCCCGTTGGGTTTTGTATCAGAGTATGTTCCACTTGTGGTTTTGATTTCTGCTTGCTCCTTTGCCTTTCTTTCCTCTTCCAGATTCCATCAGAACTGGCGACACGAGAAGTGACGTTTTATCTGTTTTAGTAAACTCTGCCCATTTGTACCTTGTGAATAAAGTCAGGAAAGAGCTTATTCTGCTCCTTTTGGAAAAGAAAGTGGTTGTAGATGTCCTCACTGTCCAGCCCTTCTGCACCTGCCAAACACAGCCAGCTTTCCAGCTGCCCGAAAGGCTGAGGACTAGTAAGGGGTGACTTTAGAAAAGCAAACAACTTGCTTGTGTCAGCAGGATCGCTGCCTTGAAGTTGTTGTTATGGAAGTAAAGACGACCCCAGAGCACAGGGGATGATGTATTCATTGCATTCCTTGCTGTGCAAGAGGAAGGCTGTTAAATTTTATGCAGCTTGTTGCGTTCTTAAGGCATTCATTGATTCCCATGTAGCTAGGTAATCTGGTATAAAATAAGGACATTCTGGTGTCCTTGTGAATTGTGTATCTGTATGTCGTTGGGGGAGGACTTACCCAGATAACAGAGTCTCTTAGCACAAATCACCCTGGGGGGTTGTTGCCAAAGAACAGAAGAGTCCAAGGTAGCCCTGGCCCTGTGGTTTGCCATAATGACTGGAGCTGTAGGTTGTCAAAACAATATGTTTGCCAAGACAGTGGGACATCCTGGTGTGAGCACAGGTTATGTCCGTTGAGAACAAAATAATGCTGAGTTTGGTAGATTTGCTGGCGGAGACGGTCTCCACATCTTGTGAGACAAAGCCTTGATCGTGGGGAGGCGTTTTGGCCTGGGGGGAGCAGACGCTTAGATTTGCTCCACTGTGTTGTGCACACCTACGTAGAGCCCCATAGAAGCACCCAAGCTGGGGTGCCTCTGCTCATCCAGCAGCATAAGCAGGGAGATCTGTTTTCCTCATTTAATTTCAGAGGCTGTTTTTGACAGCCTGTGTGACCTTCCCTCAGCTACAATCCCCAGGCTTGTGACCAGCCTGCTTGCACTCCGTTCGCACTGCCAGCACGCTCTCTCAGCCACGTCTTAAACAGCGGCTTTAGAGACATCTGGTTTGCTGAAGTCGAGCTATTTGTCTAATCTCAAATCTACATGAGTCCTGTTTTATAATCCCACCAAAAAAAAAAAAAAGTAACTGCAAGAGGTTCTTTAACCGTTATCAGCACTGAATGGGCAGCACAGATTGTGTTTTACTCTTAGGTCAGTGGAAAACAGGAAAATATTTGGAATTTGGTAAGTTCCTTGCTTATATTTTTCCATGTGATCGTAAGAGGTCTTTTTTTTTTTTTCTGTCAAAAGAAAATGAAAATTAAAAAAGCCAAAACAAACCCCCCAAGTTCAAAGACATGCAAATGAATCCTTTACTATTTTTACAGTAATTTTTCTCCACTGGAAAACAAATTATATAAACAGACTTCTAAAAAGAAAACCCCTCAGAACTGGGCAGCGGGAAGTGTTCCTCTGGTTACGACTTGAAATAAAAAAAGCGGCACACCTGCCTCCAGCTGGTTTCCCTGCTACGCGTATCTCATGCAGCCTCAGCTATGTGAAGTTGCTTCCAAGTCAAACAAGTAGCAATTTTTAAGTAGCACCTAAAGAGGAACGAGGCCAGGCCTTTGCCAGCAAAACCCCAGCCCCTAAAGGTTCCTGCTGCACAGGCTTTATTTTCATTTCCCTGACCCATTTGCACAGAGTTGTTAGTGATGGCCTGGCCTGCCTCCCTGTACACAGCAAACCAATAATAAATAGAAGGCAGCTGACACCCCGAGGCACCTGCAGCATGCTGAACACTGGGAGATTGTTCATCCCGCAGGAGCCTGTGAGGCCAGGAACGATGGGTAAAGACTTCTCCTGCATTGGTATCTGCCCAGACACATGTGGTCTGAAAGTCAACCAGGACAGGTCTGTGGGGCCCTGAAAGGTTTCTTGGGCAATTAATAGAAAATATATTATTTGTTTTCTTTCTGTCAGAGGAAGAGCAAGGATGACCAACATGTGAATAAAGGAGGCCTTTATGCAGCACTCCTGTTGTCACGGTGGCAGGGTCACTCAGAGAGATCGAGTTGGTACAATATTTGGGCAAGTTTTGAGCAGTCCCTTTCACTGAGTTTAAGGCTTACTCTTATTATTCTAGTTTCTCATGCCTCACTACTTATTTATTTGTAAATCAAGTGTTTGCCAGGGAAAATACTTTGATGCCCTTCTGATGGAGTGGGTACAGGAGGGCAAGCTGAAGGAAAAAAAAAAAAATCCAACACCAAAACCGCCCCAAACCTCTTATTCATCAATATTCATAGTCTTTTGAAAAATGAGATTATTGGGGAAAAAGCTGCATTTCTTCTCACATACTTTCCAGGCTGAAATATTTTCCTAATTTATCTAATGGTTTACCTGTGTAATAGTTGCACAGTTTTTATACATTTTAGCAGGTTGAATAGAAATGTATGTTTTCAGTGAACCAGCTAGGAAAGTGACTTGAATTTCTATATTTCCTTCTGTGTGTTCATTTCCTACTGTATAATGGGTGAATGGCAAAACCGTGGTAACTTTTTCAAACTCTGAACTGACCTTTTATTCAGGTTTTCTGGCAATAGCTTTTGCTGTCTGACCCACAGCACATTGTCTAACTCACAGAGAAGATATAAATACAAAAATTAACAGCCTAGTTTTAAAAGCCCTTGTTTCAGGAAACACTTGAGCTGCAGGTTGATGGGGATCAGAATACTGCATTGGAAAAGCAGCATTAGACACCTGCCATCTTCTGCAATTTCCCAGGCATCTATTGTTGGTCTCTTCAGGGACAAGAACAAATTTTGGTGGACTTTAGACCTACAGTTTTCTGGTTTTGTGACTCATGGACAGTTTTCCCAGGATCAGATCACTGCTTTTACCATCAGCCAGCAAAACCCCTTTAACAAGTGGTATTTTGCCTTTGTATCTCCTTGTTGCGAGTGGATCGTGTGCTTGTAGAACTGGAACTTGTAAAGACTTGGTAGGATGTGCTTACTGTTACCATACAGTCCTCTGGGTTTTTATCAAGACATGGTACAGAACAAGATAATTTCTCTGGTATATGTGAATGTTTCATGGCCATGGTAGTCTTGATTTGGGAAAGATGCCTTTCCTGCCTCCTTGAATGAGGGCTGGCTATTGGAATTCACTTAAAAGCTGCAGAAATTTGCCTCTGTGTTAAAAATAAGTAGCCCTTGCCAAACCTGTTGCTTGTGTGTAATGGGATTACCTTAGTCTCTCTAGGTCTTGCTGTGGCTTTTGATGAGCTCCTGCACAGACTTGTGTCCTAATAACAACATCCCTTACTCCCCCTTGGCCCCATGCAGCATAGTGTGGGGCTAGAGCGGTCCAGGCTGGTGGGTTTTACTGGTTGCTGTCACTATGTGCTCGGGAAGATTTCTGTCTGGATTTCCTTCAGGCACGGGAATAAGGACACTTTTTCTTATATGTCTTCAAGAAAACTTGGAAGATGTTGCGTCAGTCGGCTTTCCTTCTGGTCATTCATTCCATGACCTGGTAATGTGCATTCACAGCCCAGAAAGCCAACTGTATCCTGGGCTGCATCGAAATGAGTATGGCCAGCAGGTCGAGGGAGTGGATTCTGCCCCTCTGCTCCGCTCTGGTGAGACCCAACCTGGAGTTCTGTGTCCAGCTCTGGGGCCCCCAGCATAAGAAGGACATGGACCTGTAGGAGCAAGTCCAGAGGAGACCACAAAAATGATCAGAGCGATGGAGCACCTCTCCTATGAAGGCAGGCTGAGAGAGCTGAGATTGTTCAGCCTGGAGAAGGCTCTGGGGTGACCTTATTGTGGCCTTCCAATATCTAAAGGGGACCTACAAGGAAGCTGGAGAGGGATTTATTACAAGGGCATGTAGTGACAGAACAAAGGGTGATGGCTTTAAACTGAAAGAGGTCAGATTTAGATTAGACATAAGGAAGAAATTCTTCCCCATGAGGGTGGTGAACAGGCTGCCCAGAGAAGCTGTGGATGCCCCATCCCTGGGAGTGTTCAGCTTCAGGTTGGACGGGGCTTTGAGCAACCTGGTCCAGTGGAAGGTGTCCCTGTCCATGGCAGAGGGGTCGGAATTAGATGGTCTTTGAGGTCCCTTAAGCCATTCTATGATTTTTGAGTTGAGACCATTTCTTTCAGTTGGGCATAGTTGAGGTTTCATGTCAAAGTTACTATTATGATAGAGCATCAGCTGTAACAATGATTTGGAATATGTGTAAATATATATTTGTTGACATGCAAGAACCACTGACTTGCTACTGACAGTAAAATCTGTTGGTATCAAACACAGTGTGAGCTGATGTATTTGAAGTTAAATGAGAGGAGAAGCTAGTGGTGCTTTTTTCCTTGTAGTTTGTTTCAGTGCTAAACTAATGTTGGCACTGAAATGCCCAAAAAAAGAAGGCATTTAGCTGAGGAAGACAAGAACTAGTGAAAGTTTAATATAAGTAGAGCTCAAACAGAGCTCAGCAATGGGGCAAATACTGAGAAAATGGTGAAACTATCCCGCCATTTCAGTAGATTTCATTAGGGACTTACCCACAAGGCAGTTTGTTTTACCAAAATAAGTTTCAAGGGTGCTATTCTAAAGGAATGAAATGTTGTGGAAGGTTTTGATAGACAAAATTTATTTTCCGTGACGTTTTCTCTGTTCTTTGAAGTCAGTTTTCCCAGACTTATTCCGTGCAAGGCCATCTGTGGCTGTAGCAATGGAGGAGGTACATGTGCTTTTTTCCCCCATCTCCCTGTAACAGGGAGCTGTGGTGGCCCCACATTCCCTAAATCCTTTGTGCTGCCTCCCAGGTAGACACCATGGACAAGTTGTATGCTGGAACTTGGCAGAGAGATTTTGTAAGAAGCACCAAGAACTCAGTTTCTGTAGCAGGCATGAAGTGTCTTGCTGAGCAGCAAGAAAACCCCTGTTTTTCATTTTGCCTCCTATGGGACCATGGTAGTCATCATATGGTGACATGCAATGTCCTGCTGCGGTGCACAGCGAGGCTCAGGTAAGTTGCTTTTTCCCTTAAAGCAGCCAGCACCCAAGTAAAGAACGTGACTCAAAAAGATTTTATTCATTTGAGAGAGCGTAAACAGGCGGAGATGGCAGCTCTGCTGGGTGCCTCAGGTATTCTTCCCTCAGACTTCTCATGTGTGGATTTGGTTTTTATTTTTGACCTTGTGTTTCTGAATTTACTAAAAGGCTTGTAGTTTTCAGTAGGCTTAAAGAAAAGCTTTTTTCCCAAATACGTTTCCAAAAGTGTCTGCAGTTCTCTTTTTTGATAGTTCTAAATTAAAAAGCAAACCCCCTCTCCTCAGTCCTACACTTAAATTCAGGTTGGCTGGGAGATCCTGAATTGGTGCTTTTTTTTCTTGTTGTTTTGCTTTTCTTCTCCCTCCCCCTTCCTCCACCTCTTTCCTTACACATACACAACTGCTTTTATATTTCTGCTTCTTTCCTCCTTAAGTCTCTTCAGTCCGTTCAAAGCATTACCTGCAGGAACTATTCCTCATCGGCATGGAGAGCTAATGCTCCTCTGCCAGAAAAATGTGCCTTGTTCCATGTCAGCTGAAGCCACATGCTGTGACTACCTTCTCACTGCTGATGCTGACTTCTTACGTCTTGTCAGAGCAAATTTTAGGTTCTATGTGCATTCCTGGTTTTAATAAGCTCCTTTATTTTAATGCTAACAGAATTAATCTAAACTCATACTCTCAGCAGGCTGTTCTCAGCCAGAATATTGTTTTCAAACTGAGGAAAGACCCTGTTTACATAGATAAGCAAATTCACAGTCCATAGAGCTTCTTCCAGTCAGAGCAGCTGCTGAACACTTAACAGTAAGGACTGGGAAGCACATGTTTCACATACATAGCAAACATTTCTTCTTCTGAAGAGTAACAAGATTTTTTTATTTTTTCTTGAAGAATTGGAAGCTAGAACATCTGCATCTTGGCCAGCCATTCTTTCCCACAAGCGCTGCTTCTCAGGTTCAAAAAAACTTGGTTAGGTTGTTGTTTGTGTATGCGTCTTAGTGCCTGTGTTTCTGAAATATGCCCAGAACCACACCGGGGGAAACGTGGGGAACTGTTCAACAAGGCAAACTTTGTTGTAGATCTGTTGATTCGTGCCCAAGCCACTGCTATTGGGGAGTCCCACAGAGCCAGCCCCAAGTGCTGCCACTGTAGGTAGCATGACAGACGGGCTGCACTTCCCAGAACTGTTTCTGCAGTGCTGCTGGTGTGAAAGTGCTGGTAGTGGCCAGAGGTAGCAATTCAGTGAGACAGGGTACAGAGTACCCGTCTGTGGAAAGATTGGGCAATCTGTACAGCCAGGGATTGCTGGCAAGATGTAAAGATGGAGGGGACAGGTGAGAATATTGGACACTCATGGTCTGGACTTCTCAAAAAATTCATCCCCTGGTGACAGAGCACCACATTTTCCATATCTCAGTTGCTTATTTAAGTTATTGTAATAAGCGGGATGCTTTTCTTGAATCCTTGCACTGCTTAAGTCTTAAAAAATAGAAATAAAAAAGGTACAGGTTGTGCATAGCAGTACTAGGGGTGAATCTAGACTTGAGTACCGGGCAGGTGAGAGCAGCCTCATCCTGAGGTCTTTCCTAAGTGCCTCTGCATTGAAAACATCACCTGCATGCTGCATCTGATGCCCTTTGGCTGGCACATAAATTCACAGAGTACAGAAGGTCGCTAATAAAATTCTCAAGTCCTTCAGCACAGCAGTGTTCTGCTGACCTGAGTGAAAGCTTTACGTTATCTCACACCTGCAGTGTTGGACCTTGAGCAATAATTTTAGCAGCTCTGTGTTTTGCTCTCAATGTTATTCCTGTGCAACCAGTATGAACAAGGTCTCTGTGAACCACAGAAGGATTTTACTGTTTGATACAAGGTACAGTACATATTGCTTTATATTATGGCATAGTTCTTGTGTCTGTGTTTCTGATAACTACATAAAATATCCAAGAGTACTTCTGCATGCTCTGGTGTCCCAGGTTAGCACCAGGCAGTCCTCTATGGGGCTGGAATGCAGCATTTAGGTGCCGAACAGGGAAAGTGTATAGAGGGGCTATCTAACTCAAATGGTCAGAGCTTGAAAATACTTTTAAGAAAGGAAAAAAACCAAGGCAAACGTACATTTTTTTATTTGTATGACTGTGTGTAAGGATCTCTTCTTTTTATTTATTTTTTTAAATTTACATTTAACTTTAGACCACATCCTACTGATTTTGGGTAGAAGAGAAGAAAGTGGACTAAAGGCTGCTGTGCTTACTCTCAAACTCCTTTTTCTTCTTTTGTACAGTAATAGTCAGGTAAAAGATGCATGTTTTCCAAAAGCCCACTTGGCATTTTTGGGCACAGGAGAAGGAAACTGAAGTAATTTCAGATGTATTGCAAGTTTTAGAAATGTTTCAAAGTTACCGTCTGTAAGAGAATGGTATTTCCAGATGAAAATACAGGAATGTGTGCAGAGCACATTCTAGGCTCACTTTGGTGGTGGTTCAGTCTCTTGGCTAAGAGACAACATATTTCTGCTGTACCCCCCGCTTCACCCAAAATCAAATTGTGCAGAAGGTAAAATCTCAACCTGTAAGCCTATGTTTTATGCTATTTCCACTTGCAGCTAGCCAAAAGAACAGGTCAGCAATTTATTTCTACTTGCAAAGCAGAAATGGTAATAGCATCTGGTTTAAAGATACAGAGGAGAGGTTCTCTCTCTGACTGCTGTTGCCCACTGGTATTTCTATTAGATGTAACATGATCTGCAGGTGGCAAATAAGTCCAAACACTACACAACAAAAATAAATTGCTACTCATTAAAAATATATTTCAACTGGTAATGTATTTTACACCTGTCCCTTTCAGCCTTAATGGTGCTCGTTCCCCTGGGTCCCCACCTGTGATATTGTCCACCTGAAAAGAGCTTCCTTGGTGAATTTGTAATTAACTCCTAAATATTGTCTGTCTTTACTTTCCCTGTCATCTACCTTCAGTTTGGCGTGCTATTAAAGCACTTGCATTATGAGACTCTTTCACCAGACAGCAGGGCTGGTTTCTTTATATCCCTATATATTGTGTCTCCTCAGCTACACGACACTTGAACACACACACACGTTGCAAGAATTTCAAAGAAAGCTGAATCATGGCATGCTTCAGTTAATTTGCCATCGTCTAGGTCCCAGTCCAGCAAAACCCTTGGATGCAGTTAAAAACCTGCTGTAATTAATGTTTAGGATGTGTTCACAAACTGTGCTGAAGAGGTGCTGAAAGAAAACCCTGTATTAAAATATTTTCTTTCAGAGTAGTAATGTTGTGCCCTAAGGATACAGGAGAGGTAAGGGTTTGGGGAGAGCTAAAAGTTTTCTTGAGATAATTGACACCCACGCTTTTTAATCCCTAAAAAGTACCTGTTGTTTTCCCCCCTCCCAGGGATATTAATTGGCCTTATGAACAATGTTAACCCTTGCTATACACTTTGCTAGCATAGAAAAAAACATTTGCTGCTTCACCTTGTGAAAAAACGAAGACATCCTTCTGGTATGTGAGCAGTTCTCACAAATGCGAGGTCTCTCTCAGGAGGCTTATCTGTATCAATAGCTTTTCTTCATAAACAGCGTTACTCAGCAGACTAAATACCACAGGTTGGGCTGTCCCCACAGTATGGCAATGCAGGGCAAATGCTTATACCAGTTCCTCGAAGAGTGAGACATAGAGGAATGACGTGTTTGGCAGGTCCCTTGGTTCTCACCCTGGTGCTCTATCCAGAGAGGAATGATCCTGCAGGTGTAGAGTATTTCAAAGAGCCAGATTTAGCCTATTTTTTTTTTTCTGGTTATGTTAACAAAATAGGAAAAAATGCAAACAAATTTTCCTCAAATCCAGCAAGTGTGATGAGCACTCGCTGGTGTCACTTGCAACCGGTCTTCTTGTCTTTGAAGGTTGAACCTGTCTCACAATGCATACAAATATACTCCAAATGATGGGCAAGTCCTGGCATTTCCGTGTCCATGGTGAGGTCTCGTTTGGGAATCAAAACCAGTTTTAGGAAACATGTTTCAATATGTGGAGTAACATATATGGGAGTGAATCATTGGCAGGTGGTGGTTGGGGTGGGGTTTTTTTGGTGTTTGTTGTTGTTTTGGGCGTTTTTTGTGTGTGTTTTTCTGCTGTTGTTTTGGAGGGGTTTTTGGTTTGTTTTTTACAACTTTAAAGATAACAAATGGAACTAGACCTCAAATAGGTAATATTTTTTCAGGTTTCTTGTGGTAATTGTTCCCAGAATAGTTTGTTTCCTTTAAAGATAAAGCTGGAAGGCCTTCATGGTTGCACGATGCTGTCCTTTAACCAGATGATTTTAGCAGCTTTTGAAGCGGAGTTTGAAGAACATGCTTCAACACCCAAGAAAACCCAGTATAAAATCAGTCTACTTTTGGGCCTGACGTTTTACCCACCTTAACTCTAGTGATGTATAAGCAAACTGTAAGCAAGAGCTGTATGTAATTTGTACCTCTTCTAAAATCTTTTGATATTCTCTGAACAGTATATAATGGCATTAAGATATGTGAGAATCAAGTCCGCAGTCTTCATGCATGATGGCCAAAGGAAATCAGCGTTTGTGTTTTTCCTACCTGAATAGTTTTTCTGGTTTTCTTTTTTTTTCTTTAACAACACAAAGATCAGACACTTCTATTTCATTGGATTGGATGGAGCAGTCCTTAGGTTGCTGTCCAAAGTAGAAGCATGTGTCAGAGGCAGGTGTGGATCCTCATGGTTGATTGTGTGCCATGAACAAGAAGACCCACTCAATACATACAATATTTGTCAGTATATGGATTTATAGGAAGCAATGTCTACCATGGTGCACAACTTGCACAAGTTTTGTAGTTTAGGTTGGGTACAGAAAAATTTCCCGAATATCCAAACTTACTGAACCTGTAGTACTTGGAGGGGAAGAATACAGGCATTTAACTCAAAATCAAACATCTTAGTGCATCAAGTTTCTCCCTGTGCCAGAAGTACTCAGAAATTCATCTTTTCATGTTTGTCCCCATCTAACTGTCCTACTTCAGATGTTTCTCACTGATAGCATAGGACTTGATTTTGGGCTGAGGAAAGTCACTGCAGATTTGGAGTTGATGTTGATGATCACTGCATGGGAGAGACAAACTGAATGGAATACTCTGATAGGGCTGCAAAATAAAGGCAAACACTGGTGGAAACAGAATTGTACAAATATTCCATGTAGTTAAGAGATGAATAAATGTTTGGATGAATTAGTTATTCAGAGTGGTTTGTCAGGGTTTTTTTCATCTGGTTTGAAATATGATTGGTATTAGTCTTTTCCAGGGTTCACATACATAGGCCTCTGATGAAAGTATTCCATCTCGAGCAGAGCGAAGTGTAGCTTCTTATACATTTTATGCTTTTGTCTATAGGAAGAAGACAGTGCAAATGGGTCTGGAATAATCAGAGCATTGGCATCCCATAATATTTGTCTAATGTAAACACCTGTCACTGGAGGTGGAAGTGAGAAGGACAGGCAGAGAAGTGTAGGACCCTATTCTCTTCCAAATCACAGTTTTCCCATCTTGAACTTTATCTACTTCTTCAGATGCTTCTCCATGGAGAGATTTATATTTATCCCCTATAGATTCTTCATCTCCCTTCTCTGTGGGTTTTGACATTCTTTTATGCCACCTGTGAAGAACTAGAGCTTTTTTCATATAATCTCCTTGAATTTGGACCTGCAGGAGGTAAATTCACTTCCCCTTCCACATAAAACCCTAGCTGGTAACAGATGGCTGTCAAAGCATTACCAGTAGCCTTTCTCACCTGCAAACAGTCCACAAACCGCTGGCCCTACATATGCCTCTCCCTCCAACATCAATATTGGAAGGAGCATAACGTCTGACCTCACTCCAAGTGCAGTGGCCATATTTTTGAGATGTGTCTAAATTTCAGAAGAAAATATGTATTCCTTATTCTCTTGGGTGAGTGTCAGTCCTTGAGTATATCTAAGGCTTTCTGAACCCCTCAGTTTGTGTCTCTGTTGCATATAGTGAAGGAATGTGTCCTCATGTGCATTTTCTGACTGGCACAATGTGTGTTTCATGTCCAGTGAGAGAGATGAGTTACCTGTGGTGCTCTCAAAAGCATCAGTATCACTGGTTGTTTTCTGCGGGGATGTGCAGACTTTGATGGGCCTAATTTATGGCTGAAGCAATTAGGCACAACTCTGTGGCTTTTAGCAAACTCACATGTCTGTGTGCCAGTGCTGAAGGCAACTTTGCTGCTGGGATTTAATCCCTTGAAACTACAAGAACTCCTTGGTCCTTTGTGAAACCCCACTTCTGCATGCCTCTAGCATCTGATGAGAAAAGCAGGAGGAACTCCATGTTGCTAGATCTCGTCCAACTGAAGGATTATGTTCTGCTCTAATTTGCTCCAAATTGTAGCAATTATAAGCCAATTTACCCTAGGTAGTAAGTAGGTTCAGTTGTTAGGCCCCAAAGCTATATGTAAGTGTATCTTTTAAACCCCATCTTAAAGTTACTACACCTTTCACCATGTAATGAGTTCCTGAAATCTCACAGGTGGACCTAACACACAAACTCTGTGCTTAATAGAGTTTGTTGTGTTAGAAACACATCAGAAGAGTAATGAAAACACATTTAGGAGAAAGTTTTCCTGTTCATGGGTTTTATGGTATTTTTATTCTCTCCTTTAATTACTTTTAAGTCACGAGCTTTATCATTTTGGGAGGAAAGAGTGCAAATTTTTACAAGTCTTCTGTAAGGCAAAAAGGTGTGACACAATTAAAAAATTCAGAATAACTTAAGAAAATTCAAGCTGATTAATAGTTTAATAAATGAATGCTCACAGGTGGTTAGAAATTAATCACAAATGAGGAAAGGAGAGAAACAATGTTGACAGATCAAAGGCCTTTAGTTTTGAGGAGGAGACCTCAAAAGTGTACTTTTAACATAGAAAGTTTTTGGTTAAATATTCTGGTTACTCTCTTAGCGTTCATAAAGCAATTTTGATGGTAGTCTGTATCCTTGCTTGTAGTTCCATGTTGATTTATAGCTGATGATAGATTAACATTATTTTAGGAGATAGATTTTATAAGCAGAAGAGCCTTGAAAGGTAGCCCTCTGTTTAACATTGCAAATAATACTGTAACGTCTGCCAGCTTTCTTAAATGATCGGATCATACTGCGCAAGTCAAGGTGTTTATTTAAAATTAGCTTTTCTGAAAGGCAATGAATCCTTTTTTCACATGCGTGATGAACAGCTGGTTGTGTATCTAAGCGTGGGTGCAGCGTGCCATTGCCTTGCTGTGTGCTAGGGAGAGTCTCTTTTTCTCATTGCCTAATATCTACCCTTGCCTGGCTCTTCAGACACATAAATCAGGTGTTCAAAACAAGGTCTGCTGGGGATAGGGAGGAGACGTGTATTTCAAGATGGTCAGATATATTGCAGGAGATTCTTCTGGTTCATCCTATCAGCAACATTGATGGTACAAAATTGCCAAATGAGTAACACATGTTTTGATGGAATTAAATGCGAAATTGGAAAAGGAAACATGTCTCAACTATAAAAAAGGCTTGCCAGATAAACCATTACACTATAGAAATCTACTGCTGTTAAAATTTAAAAAAAAAAAAAAAGTTTTTTGAAAGCATTCCATGTGGTATTGTTTCCATTTCCCCCATAATAATAATTATTTTAAAAATTCGCTTGATTTCAGTTGAGTAAAACCGAACGTGTACAGCTAACAAATACTGCTATAACTCACCTACCTAATAACCTCTAGACTCAGCATTTAGTTTTTCTTATGTGGGTCTCAGGAGGCAAGAACCTGTCTGTCTTGCAAGTTCACACTCATCCTACCAGTTCCTTTTGCTTTTTGTGTTGTGATAGCATGTGAAGAAGAATTGCCTTCTACCAACCTGTTCTGTGTTCAGCTGGAAAATAAACAGAGTAAAAAGTGAAGAAACAGAGAAGGAGTATACAGTAAATGAGAAACAGGGTTTCCCAGCAATGGGTGGTACAGGAAGTCATCCCATCAGTGCCTTCGTCCATGACATGCACTTCAGCAGCAATGTTCTTCCAAGTGTTCCAGCCCTAAGGCAGAAAGTGATCTCTTGCAGCCAGAACCACTGCTGAATGTGTCGCTGTCCTCCAGGTGCTTCACTGCCACCTGCAAGTCACCTCTGACACATGTAGGTACAAAAGCTAAATGGGTAATTTATGGAGCTATAAGAACATGAACAGGAATTCAGGACTAGTAATTCTCCTCTTGTTGGTGTTCTGCTTGTAGCCATCCTGCTTTTGTCAGCTTTATTTCTAGGCATCAGTTTTGTTTTGCTGTTTGTTTGCTTGTATTTCAATGATCAGATTTTTGCTCTGGAACTCATTAGCTGTCGGGAATGAAACAGTACAGGAGTTGCCTTGTGAGAGGGAGGGCTGACAAAGTCTACTCTGTTCTCCAGTCATAGCACAGAATAGAGATGTATGGTAACCAGTTTCCAGTCCATCATTTTTCTGAGAAGCTAAAAATGTGCTGGGAGTATTGAGCTGAATAAGCTTTGCTTTGGCTGTAGAGATGTATCCCAAAATAAATAGCATTGTCACCTTGCCTGCTTTGGTCCTGTAATTGGTGCATGGCATTGTAGAGCGGTCAAACAAAACCACCCTTGATTCATTCACTTAAAAATAGGTGTCCAATGGCACTTGACTGCATTGGGAGTGTGTGTATGGGGCTGGCAGATTTGGCCCAGGACCTATGGGAAGACTTCTGCAAGTGGCAAGCGGAGGCATGAGGAATACAGGAGGGCATGTTGCATGATACAGGGTTTATATTTGTTTTTACTGAAATGCTGCCTAGCTTGTGTTAAAAAATATGCTGTAATTTATGTGTCGTAACTCCTGACAGAAGCCTGGTTCAGGTGAAGTTGAAAATGTTTATATAATCTCTAAAAATGTTTTTATACAGAAATCTATGAACATAGGTATGTTTCTGTTGCTCATTTGTGACTGTCTTTGTGTTTTCCAGTCCATTATCTTCATTCGTGACCGAAATTCTCATCACCAGGAGGTGTCTGCATACATCGACTATGCACACAGACTGACAACAGATGATTTTGAAGTCTACTTCAGTGGGAAGAAAAGACTTTTACCTCGGAACACTGATCTGAGGTATTTAGCTTGAGTTGGTTTTCATGTACTTGCATTTAGGCAATATATAGAGAAAGATTTAAATGTTTTTGAGTAGGAATATAGCTTATGAAAGTGTGTTTCACTGAAAGACAAGCACCATGGATCAGAATCAATTGCGGAGAACGCTTTTAAGAAATGACACTGTGACATTTATTTAGTCCAGAGTGTAAAACTTAACCAGGACATTTCAACCATCTCCTGTCTGAGCATCTCATTACCCTGAGGAGTCTGTAAATAGCGACATGCTTTGATTGGTAAGTGTGTACTTGTGGAGACACAACAGGCCAGAAACAGCTACAGTCAGCAACGCCAGAACATCTCCAGCTTTCCCTGCTCTCCGCAGAGTCTATGGGAGGATGCTGCCCTTTAAAAGTGCACCACGTGGAGAGGTCTGCTGCTGGCACTTAAGACGTTGTGTTACCTGTGACTAATGAGAAAAATCATCAGTGATATTTTTCACTGAAGAACGTGTTTTCCTTAAAATATATCCTGTGCCCGAGTGCCCAGAGATATAAATTTGAGGTATGTTTGTGTGCCTTTGTGAAGGCCAAGTTCAAGAGGCTTGGTGCAGCAAAGCCTGCAGTCTGATGGGAGCCTGGGACTGGGCTTAGCACTTAAGCAGTATGTGATGTGGTACTGTTGGGCATGGGCAAAGAAATGGTAAAACTTCCAGTGAGCTGGTGGTATGAATTATTATGGGAGTCTTCTCCACCCATGTGTTAGAAGGTAAGAATAGTCAGCAGCTAGCTGCAATGTCATGTGCAGTTACTGTCTCCTGGTAAAAAGATGTCCAGTATGAAGGGTTACCACATTTTCTCCATTTTCTGAGAGTGATTTTCTCTAACAGAAATTGTTGCAAATACTGTTCATTTAAATTCCTGTATACGTTACAGAAAGAAGAAGCAGGAAAGAGTGTTGGAGGTGGCAAATGGTTTTATCTTACTCATTCCTGAGACAGCAAATGTCAGTAATGACTGAATTAAGACCAGGAGTGAACATAGCATTGTGTCTGCTTTGCTTATTACGTCCTTTCTACATACTAGGATTTTATTAGGGACTCATAAATATGCCTTTTAGATCATTGTTGTCATACTTAAATGTCACCGTTGTATCCAGTAGTTGTGCTTAGTCCTGATTATTCTGAGTTGAAAAAGTCTTGTTTAACGTATGCTTCAATCTCTCCTTCCTTCTCTTGTATCAAACCTAGAGTACACTGCAAAGTCTTCCTGGACAGTTCAGTATGTTCATTCCTTCTAGTGGCAGAATTATACCTTCAGGTGATATTTCATTTTTCCTCTTTGTTAAAAAAAAAGGGGGGAGCGGGCAGTAGAGCATTACTTATATATAGGGATTTATAACTAGAATGTAACCCTTGCAAAACTGTACTTGAACTTTCTAGCTGAACATAAAGGGAAGTTCAGATAAAGCATATGCAGTGCCAGAAAGGCTGATTTGTTCTATTTAAATACAAGTATGAATGTATGCACTGTCATTAATGAGGTTCATATACAGACATATAAATATATATCTATATAAAACTATACCTGTATATACTGAAGTCTTGCTAGATTGTACACAGGCTAAAGAAAAACCCTTCACTTTATGGTTGAATGCCGTGGTTCTTGATGCATTACATGTACAAATTGTCTTTTCATAAAAGCCCCCTCACATCACAGAACATCGCTAACCACGTTTATGTATCCTGTACTCCACTGGAGCTGTCAAGCGTCCTGTTTTGCATCAGTTAGGTGTCTTCAGAGCAGCGCCTTTCGTTCCCACTGTGTCTCTCACAGTTAATGCTGAGAATGTTATTGGACAGGTGGAGTACAGGTGTGAAGAAGCCCAGGAAGAAAGACTTGGCTAGTACTGTAGGCACTTGAAACTGATGGGTTTCCTTTAACCACTATTCCCCAGTTAATAGTTATAAACTCAATTAACAAAAGCAGAGGCCTTCTCAGAGACATTTGCAAGCCCTTGCAAGTGCCCTTGGCCTGTCATGGGTACCAGTGCTCGGCACATATTTAAGGAGCATACTCAGGTGGGCAAACCCAGGAGAGTCATGGCAGTGACCATGTTAGTGAACATGACAAAAGTTCTTCTGGTTATTCAAAACAAGTCTGTTACAAGAGACGTTTCAAAGATAGCTTTTCTTGAGGTAAGCTGAAATGGGCAGGCTGAGGGCTCTGGTGTAATGGTTTGTTTCTCTTTCATCCGTCTTTGGCAAAGATGGTCAGCAAAGGCAGGGATCTGTGTGGTGATGCCCATTTAGCCATTAGGTGACCAGCGGCTTTTCTTTTGGAAAAGCAATGGGCAGAGGAAGTGGTGGCTTCTAATTGTAACTTGACCGTGAAGAAGTTTAATTACAAAATGAATGTGGTTTGCTGAACTTTAGCTCTGTGCCACAGGGTACTTTCAATCACTAGACTGTGTTGTGCCTCCCAGATAAAAAGTGATCAATTCTAGACCTCGGTTTTGAAATTAAAGGTTGTCCATAGTAGTAATAATGAAAGGGCATCCCAACCTGGGTTCCTCTAAAATTTGAACACCAAGTTTGGATTGTTTTCCACACCACAGAAGCAGACAGGATCTAAATTCATATCCATTCTCTAAAGGAAACTGGTAAAAATCTGTCTAAGGAAGTGTCTCCTATTTCCACACTTTCTTAATAATGTTTTCTCTTTGCTTGGAATATTTCTTTTAAAATTAAGTTACTTCTGATTTCATTGTGTGTCTTGTTTTTCTTGCATTATCCATTCAGTGTATAGCACTGCCTATAGTTTAATCTCTGTTTAAAATTTGCTTGATTTTAAGCCCAGGAGGAAGAGCTACAAGAACCATCTAACCTGGTCTCCTGAGGAACACACTCCATAAAATTTAGGAAATCTTGTATATAGGACATGGCTGGACAATTAATGAGTGGTTTTGAAAGGTATCCAGTCGTGATTTGAAGGTTCTTTTTGGCAGAGAACTTAACTGTGTCCCCTGATAACCTTTTTATTGAGTAGATAAAAATATCCCATTTCTTGGTTGGAGTGTTAAATTTGATCTTCACCTGCTGGATCCTCTATTTGTAGTTGTGTGCCAGGTTAAATACAGCTTTAGGATTAGACAAGCTGTGATTACATAGGCTGTCATCAAAACTGTCTTCGGCTATTCTTCAGTAATCTAAAAGAATTTTCATACAGTTAATTGTACATTTAATGGTCGTCCCTTATCTTGGCAGCCATGTTACTCTGCCTCTTCATTTTATATGCAGCTTCTTCACAATATGTCAAGAATGTTTGTGAATGGGGGTAATTTGACTGTATGAATAAATTTGTGTCTTCAGCTTTGAATCTCTTGTTCAGCTCCGAATCTAAGTCTTTTCATCACATGTTTCTTCCCTGAATACTTATGCATTTAGGCAGGTATAAAAATGTTCTGGTGTAGAGGGCATACCTACTACTCAAGCTCAAAGAATGGATGAGTCTTTCAATCAACAGTGGTCATTCCTAAAAGTCAGTGTATCAGTTTAAGTTGTTCCAAAATGCGGCCTTCCTTCTTAAAGAACAAGTCAGTTTGGGAAACTGCCTCACTCAGAGCTTGACAAAGCCCTTACTCTTGGTCGTATTTACTCTTAGTCACTTGCGATATTGTAAATCTTGGATTTTGCGGGAGAGGTTAGTGTCTTGTACAAAACTATCAAATTATCTTTTAAATATGAAAATCCATACTTTGCTGCAGCACATTTTTCTGAGGTTGTCAGAAGCTATTAAGCTTGTGCTTTAGTACCGTCTGAATCAGATTCTTGTTCATGATACAAAGTAAAAATACTGAACAATTAAGTTTATGTGATGTTCATACTTCAAATCTGGTGGGTAATATCAGAGGCTCTTGTATTTGATCTGAGTATTTTTGCCATTTTATTGCATTGCCCTATCAAGGGGGTATTATTTAGATGATATAATGCTCATTTGGTTCCAGTTTATTGAATGAAAGAAGTGTGTTAAGCAGTAAGTTCTTAAGAAATCTGGAATCTGGTCTGTAATTGAATCCATTCCCTCTCAGCTAATTTATGTAATCTGATGAGAAACAAGTGTAATACAATTTGTTCAAAGAAAATGGAGAATGTTCACTCTATGGAACCATACCAAAAAGTCCTCTGAATGAGGAAGCACAGCAAAAGATGAAGGTTGGAATGCCTTCTGTCTCGTCAGCTGTACTTTGAATATCCCAGTGAATGACGATGAAATTAATGTCTTGCAGTAGAACTGTACTATTTCAATTTTGTGTGAACTCTTACCCTGGCTTTTCCATTAGTTTTCTGTGGCAGAGTGCTGGATAGTAGTATTTATGATACTGCATATTTTAGTGTTTTATACCCACACTTAGCTTCTGTTTGCAGTGTTTTCATTTCTTCTTACTAGTGTGCACAGTCTTTTCTAAAACAGAACCAGGTAGAACACAGGTCCTAGATTTTCCCCTAAACTAATGGTCTGAAATCACTTATTCATCAGGAGTGAAACTTGTTTGGTTTTGGCTCTGGCACACCTCAATGTGAGCATGGGAGGTCCAGTATCCAGGGCTTTGTGGTAATACATCTTGTCTGTGACAGAAGTGCATCGTGACACATGGGTACTCTCAGACACGGCGTGGTGTTCTTAGGTATTGGCAAGAACCATCCCATTGGGTTCTGCCCTTGTTGTTGTTTAGTCACTGTCTGTTTTGGCTGCAAGTGGGTGCAGCATTTGGCAGTAATTCTTTAACTGGGTCAGAATTCCCTCCCATTTTATTGTCAGGTAATATTCTAAGATACCGACTGTTCATCTGTAAAAACCTGTAGGCTAAATCATGGCCAGCAATATGTTCCCAAGCATTGGGCATGAGGCAACTTCTCCTTTCTCTGCTGTACCCCAAAATCTGCAGGTCTGACAGCAATTTACAGGAGCACTGCTCCTACCCCGCTTAGCCAGGCGAGAGCTGAGAGGGAACAAGTAGCATTTTCCCGCTTTGCAACGTAGGCAGCCTCACCATGCCAGACAGAAGATGTGCAAAGAACTTCTCCCTTGAGGAGCAGGCAGCAGGAGTCCTGCTGCACCCCAGTTGCGCTCCAAGAGCTGCGACCCACAGATGTGGGTAATCACAGAATCCATCCTGAAGCCTCTGGAATTGCTTCTCCCCTGCCCTCGGCACACTTTGCAGCTGCCTGTAAATGGGTTGATTAAAGTAGACAGAGGTAGAAGGAGGTCACCTCCAAGAGGCAGCATGCACCTGTAGTTGATGACACCTGTTACTGTGGATCTCCTTCCACCTTTCAGAGAGCAGAATGTGAAATGGATCTTAGAGGAAAACAGGCTGGATTTGTTTTGTTGCTTAGAAGGGGGGTTTTGCAAATATAACAGGAGGTTGTCCTTGTGTTGAAAGATCCACACAAGGATCTTAGCCATTTCTCCAGTTGCTCTGATGCATTTACTTCAGTTGGCTCTGAAGGAGAAATCATTTGGTAATTTAGTCCCAGGTGTACATCTGCTGACCCTACTTATAATCTGTTTGGCATGTCACACTGGCTACCCTAGCTAACGCAAGAGAAGTCAGCTTCTCGGTTATGTTGAATGCCTGAGTATCAGAAGCTCATTAGTGTCTCTAATGAGCAGATGCTATGGATATAGACCCCGAGTCAAATCTAGACTTCATTGCAGGGAAACAGAAAAACATCCCAAGTTTCCAAAATGTGCAGTCTCCAGTCTTGGAGAGGATTAGTCAGAATCCACCCCCTAATTTGCAGGGATTACCAAACTGCTAGTAATAGTACAGTGCGAAAAAAATCAGGGTTGAGAAAAAAATATCTCTGTTTAACATCCTAGTTTCGTAAGGACTCTGCCATGACTGATAGAGTAAATTCCATTGGAATGAAGCCAGTGAAGGCTGGTGTCACTCCAGGTGTGTCGGCTGGAACCCTTCTCTAGCCACATGGGGAGAAAAAACCGTTCCTCTCACTGTTTATCTGTGACTCCAGAGTTTTTTCCTTGTATAATGGTATTCATCATATATGTGACTTAGTGTCCTGACTTACAAATAGTGTGGCCTGATTTTTGAAGATATTTTCAGTACCTACAGCTCTTGTTGCTTTCAGCGATATTTATGGCTTAATTAGTCACCTGTTAGGTTCCTACTTAGGCATGTTGCTGTCTTGTGTTCAGCACCTTGGATTTTTCATCAGTCTTTAAACCTTTGAGAGATGAAGTGATGCCATTGTGCCAACAGGAGAAGTGGCTGTGCAGAAGTACAGGGAATAATTTTAACCACAGATTAGCATGCAAGGCAACAGAGAGCAAGTGGCAGAGAGACGCATAGGTGGAAATGAGAGTACATTCAGGCTTGATGTCTGCATGTGTGAGAAGAAAATTCCATGGCTGACAACTCAGTAAATGTTTAATTTGGAGATGTCTATTTCCACATCTGGCTTATATTTACATACAGCAAATATTACTTTTCATGTTTAATTTCTCTCTTTTTTTGCAATTCAAACTTCTGTGTCTTAAGAAAGGTAAAGTCTCTTAAGAGGAAAGATTGGCTTTTTACAGCTTTGAACAAACTAACTGTATACATTTGAAATAAAGAAATGGAAAGTTGCTAAAAATCCTAGGAGAGAACAAAGTGGTAATGTAGGGGAAATGCTGTCTTGCCCTCTTTGTCAGTGCAGTCATACTGTCACTGGAAAGAACAGAACAGGAGGAAAAACCTCTCAGAAAATACAGGTTAGCCAAGCGCTTGTCTGGAATGTGATTTGGGTTGGAGCTCCTGTGTGTAATTTGAGAAGGAGAAATTATTCATGACTGTTTACTTGCATGAAGACAGTGTTATGATGCACAGACAGATGCATAAGATAATCGGACCTAAACACAATAGCTCTTTCTCCTCTTGCTGATTCCCTGAAAATAAAGGGAACAATTTTGCAGTTCTTCCGTGTGCATTCACTCATTCAAAGGGAGCACTGCAAGTTACAAAATCAAATCCTCTTTATCGTGCCTTACTTAACCACGGATCTTCCCACAAGCCTCAGTTCTTTCTTATTGTGGACCAGAATGACACTGAATTAATTTTTGCAATGCTGACAATAGATGTGTGCTGGTGCTGTCGGACTGGTTTATATCAAGCTCTTCTAAATCATCCCATTGTTTGCATAAGATCTGCCAGTCAATGTGCTGCAAGACCAGCCACATCTCAGCCCACATTGCAGTTTGGAGAATGTGCCAAACCCTTTCAAGCAGCATTTTTAAAGGCCTCTTTAAGATGCCCACCAAAATGGGCTTCCTGGCGTGGCTGCAAGGTAATTAATAATATTAGTAACAGCTAATGGGTTAGGTCCCAAATAGGAGACCTAATTAGGTGTTCACTTAACTGCTTCCTTATTTAGTGAAACACTCGAAGCGTACATTTACATGCTTTTCCAAGCAAGAAAACAGAATAAGGACCCTGGATTTGAGTTTTAATTACTGAATGTGTTTGCACATAAAATATTAAGAAGCATCTAAGTTAAAATGCCATGCACCGTGATTATTTGCATTGTTTATTTAAAATTTGTGTTAGAAGGAGTGTGTGAAGTGTGGAGGGAGAGACACTTAGGCAGCACAGAGACAAGTGCGGCATTTCACCAACCTTGGGCAGCTGGCCTGGCCATCACAAAGTAACCTGGACAAATCTGCCCTGACTCTGCAAGCGTAGCTTTAGTTTGCGTTGTGGTGGCTGATCAGGGTATTGCTCATTAGTAATGTCCATCGAAGGGAAGGTTATAATGAAGCTGCAGTGTTGTATAGTTTTGTGTACTTTTCTGGAAAATTCATGTTTTCCGTTTGTTGTTCTATAAATGTCAGCCAGAGCACTATGTGGTGATCATGAGGCAGTGTGTGATTTTTGCCACACGAGTGTCTGAGAAACCACTTGTTCCTTCTAGTTAGAGCAGGAAATAGCTGTGGCTGAAGTTGGTATGTCCAGATTTTTTAATGGATGGTTGTATGGAATAACTAGTACTTTCTTTAGTCGCCAGCTATATCCTAGTGAAAATTATAGCAAAATTCTCCTGCACTGCCTTGATAAGTAAGAAGTATTGCTTTGGTTGCCAGCTGCTGTAAGTGAAGTTGTGCATTTGTGGCAGACAAAGTTTAACTGGAGAATCACTACGCCTTGCCATAAACAGAATGTGTTCCCAACGTGGAGCAGGTTGAAGCCCTGGCTCCTGTGATAGATGGGCCATACCTGTGCGCAGCCTAAGAGACAAGAGGTTATTTCTTGATGATAAACTTGCAGGAACCAGAATTAATACCAAGTGAGGGATCTGCTGAGGGATCTGTTTTAACTCCTTGGAAAAACTTTCCTTAAAGCTTCCAAAACTATTATTTGGAAAAGACCTAGTATGATTAAAATGTTCAGGGGTGGCAGAGGGTGGGGTGGAAGGGGAGAAAAGAGGGGGAAAGGAGTGGAGAGAAACAGAAAATAACCCCTAATGAGCTCGGGATAACTCAGTGATTACTGGCTTTTGTGGCTGCATTTTGCAAGCTTTCCTGTCTGAGCTATGCCAATAATTAAAAGGTCCAATGAAGGACACATACGCAACTAGATTTCCCACATTCTTGGTGAGGCCTGAGCAATCAGGGTCTTGAAATAAACATTTGGCTGAAAAATTTCTCAACACTTCAAACTGAATCTACTTGTCTCCTGTGCTGCAGCAGAGGTCTGCATGTAATTCGATCATGTACAAAAAAATATTTCCAGTTTAAAGTTATTTTTCAGTATCACTGTGCTTTTCCTGGCAGTGTTATGAGGGATAAGGAGGAGTACAAAAAGGTTACAGTATGGAGTGGTAAGAGAAACCCCTTCTTCCCCTCTGAAATATCTCTACAGAATAGGTACGAGGCCCTGAGTATGGTAGCTGAAGCACATGATGAGAGGAGGAACCTGCATAAGCTGTCTTGCCAAGGTTGGACAGACCAGCCCCTCGCAACAAAACCTGCGTTAAGACCCGTGCCAAGAAGAAAAAATGTCGGGTTATGGTCGTTGGTGTTTCCCTCCTGTACAGAACAGGAGCACCCATTTGCAAACTGGACCCTCTTGTCAGAGGAGTGTCCAGAAGAGGGCAATGAAGCTGGTGAAGCGGCAAGAAGGCACGTCATATAAGGAGCATCTAAGGACTCTGGGTTTGTCTAGTTTGCAGAAAAGGAGGCTGAGGGGTGACCTCATGGCTCGCTACAGCTTCCTAAGGAGGGGACATGGAGAGGGAGGTGGTGAGCTCTTCTCCCTGGTATCTAGTGACAGGACACGTGGGAATGGTTCAAAACTGCTCCAGGGAAGGTTTAGACTGGACATTAGGAAGTATTTCTTTACTGAGAGGGTGGTCAAACACTGAAACAGGCTTCCTGGAGAGGTGGTCGATGCCGCAAACCTGTCAGTGTTTGAGGCATTTGGACAATACCCTAAATAACAGGCTTTAACTTTTGGTCAGCCCTGAACTGGTCAGGCAGTTGGGCAAGATGATGGTTGTATATCCTTTCCAAGTAAAAATACTCGGTTCTATTATATTTTTATTATTGTGATGCCATGTACTTGTCTTTTCTCCTGCATGATACAAATTCGTCCTTTCTTTATATGGAAATGTCTTATGCTTCTGATCATTGAACTGCTCGTACTTAGATCTCGTAAGTGAGAAGCAAGTACCTAAAAATCAACAGCATCTTATAGGATCTTCTTTTCTGAACATAATGGTCATGTCAAAGATAGTTCATCAAAATCAAGTTAGTATAATTGCAGTAATTTTTAGTTTCCTTCTACAAGTATTCTTAAAAAGGAACACAAGCTTTATAAGCAACACACACTGACTGTATCACTTTTCATGCCACAGTACCACAGTACTTATTAGCTTTAAATCTGTATGTCTTGAGGGCTATCAGGAAGGTAAAGAAACGAAACTCCTGGCCCCTAGCAGAGATTTGTGTGGATGAATATTATATTTCTTTCTGCTTCCATTGATTACTTAAAAAAAAAATATGAGGGAGCGAGACAATCTATTTTGTTTGCACTACAGAGTTCATATTTATGTTTGTGAAAGTCTTTATATGATACACAATAGTAATTTTATTTTCAAAATAACCTGAAGGCACCCACGCTTATGGAGAGCAGATGGAAGTCTGGTTCATAAGTCAGTCAACCTTCAGGAGAAAGCCTGAGGTTTGTGTTTCAGCCTCGTCTCCTTCAAGACAGGGCAGCTTGCTTAATGCCAACAGGGCTGTGCCAAGGAGAAATAATTTGTCTCAGATGTAATAACCTGTGCATGTTAAAAAGAGCATTGTGTCCTTTTTGACAGTTGCGGGGTTTTTTTCCTATCATCCAACACACACCTCCCTTCTCTTTCTCTGTGAAATAAGCGTATGACTTGGTTTTCCTCATCTTTACTTTTGTTTTAAATATTTTCCCACTTTTCTTGGTTTCTGAATTTCTTTAATTTCCCCACCTCCTTTTCTCCTCTCACAGATGCTTACTGAGAGCTCACAAAATTTGACATTCCTGCAGGAAGCCTCGTAACAATTCTTTGTGTCTGTGTTTTTCATGGAAACAAGAATCTTTTGCGATCAAAGCCCCATCACGTGCTCTCTGATGCCAGCCTATGGTGTGACGGTGATACAGTTCTTGCCCAGGGGTACCACGGTGTTGCTTCAGCAGCATCAGAGCAGCCCTCCCTGGTTCAGAGCCTGCAGCTTGCATCGCGGTTGCCGCTCAGCGCGACTCTTGTAGCTTTTCATTTTCCCTTTTATCCCAGGCTTAATGGTCAAGTGGCAGGGAGTTCCCGTGCTTTTCCAAGTGAGCCCAGTGGGGCTTGTTCAGCACAATCCGAGTCTCACAGCCCCAGTAAATTCTTCTGGTGTTTTTCCAGGGGTTGAAGTATGAGATCAATTTAAGGAAATAATGTAATGCATTGCTATAGTAAAGATACCATACATCTGCACGTGATGACAACTTAACTGCAGGTACTCTATGGGTCCCACAGGTTATTTTTATTACGTCTCTAAAAATGACCACAAGCTAGGAAAGTGACTTAATTCCTTTCACTGATAGGGCATTTTTGGAGGGTATGTTTTTCCTTTGCTATGAGTTTTCAATAGGCTATCCCCCCTCCTGATGGCCCCCGTTCTTGATTAATGTCTGGAGACTGTGGATTTAGAATGACATTCCAGGCTGATCTAGTAACAAGGTTTGGATGTGAAAGCTGTGAGCGTCGAGCCAAGCTGGAGTCCTCACTATGCCAGAAATGCATTGTTTCAGCACTCTGTCTGGGCAGTGCACCTGCACCCTGGAGCTGCCACCGAGGAAACCTTCCTGCGATTCTGCTTCTTATTACATCCCCAGATCAAAATGTTCTTTGTAATGACACGGTATCTGGCCAGCTCCCTCTCCTGTGCTGGTGTACCCTGAGGTTTGTGGGAGACTGATACCACACTCTCCAAGATGTTCAAAAGCTCGGATAAACATTTGGTAGTATAGATTTATGGTCTTCTGCGCAGAGGCAGATCACACATGTTGTAACCACACTGAAAATATTTCCTGAAGAATAGCAGGAGAAAGGGTGGGAGAAACATGGACTAGCATTTAAGGTGGGGAAGGAAAAGTAATTCTGTTCTTAATACTCTTTGGAGCTAGTGGAACCATCGAAAGCACTTGCTAGAATTAGTTAGGTAAGTTGGTTGTGTGTTGGTTGGGGGGGAATGTTTTTATTGGTTTTGTTTGGTTGCTTTTTTGTTTGGTTGGTTTTTTTGTAATGGAACATTCAAATGATCTCTCACATCATATAATCCCATATATATCATAGAATCATTTCAGTTGAAAGAGACCCTCAGGACCATCGAGTCCAACCATAACCTAACCTAACTCTAGCACTAAACCATGTCCCTTAGAACCTCATCTAAACACATTTTAAACACCTCCAGGGATGGTGACTCCACCACTTCCCTGGGCAGCCTGTTCCAATGCCTGACGACCCTTTCCATGAAGAATTTTTTCCTAATATCCAAACTAACCTCCCCTGGTGCAACTTGAGGCCATTTCCTCTTGTCCTATCACTTGCTACTTGGGAGAAGAGACCAACACCCTCCATGCTACAACCTCCTATCGTATAATGTTACAACATATCATCCCAACATTTTCAGCCCCAAACTGATACAGAAGTCAGAATTTTCACATTTGACACTTTTAATAATAAAAGCACAATTGATTAATCAGACTTCTGACATCTGCTAAAATAAACAAGTAAATAGAAAAAGTTTTGATAATGAAGGCTGCATTATTTGTTTAAATAATGCTACACTGAGCACCAAAGCAGGGGTAAAGAATGGCAGTGCTAGTTCTCATGTATAAATTCCCGTGTGGCTTCAGACCTGCATGTTTGAGAGAAAGAGGCACAGTCTCCCCGTGAGCATGTTGTATTTGTCTCACTGTGGACAGGGAGGATGGGGAGGATGTTGTGGTGGAGGCCCTTTGCCATGGAAGTCCCTTCCCTCATCTGCGGGTCAGGGGCATGGTGACAGCCTTTGGCTTCAGAGCATGCCGTCTGCAGGGGCGTGGTGGCAGCTTGGGGCTGTTACGGGGTTTGGCTGCAGTACTCAGCTGAGGCCACTGCTGCTGCTGGGCTGCCACAGGCTGGGATTTTTCCCAGAGTGCCTGCAGTTTTGCCAAAGCATATTTGCATATGTTTAATAGATGGGTGTTAATAGGCTTCCTTCATTAATTCTACAGTAATTTTCCACTGTGTTCACATTTCCCGTTAAACATCAATACATGCTGGCAAGCATCTTTTGATGTGTTTCTTGCAAAATGATAATTAATATTATACTTCAGTATTTTATATTGTGTTCTGCACTTGTGAAATGTTGTCTTGAAGAAGACAGGTGACAAATTTTAAAACAAGTGTATGGGAGGTAGGAGTTGTGGTACCATACAGCTCTAGTTGGATGCACAGGAACCAGTAAGTTTTCTCAACTTTTGGTTGAGAATATCTCTTTTTCTTACTGTTGGACATGGCAATGTTCTGTTCTATATACAACACGTCATTATTTCCAGTACTCTAAAACATTCAAGTACATTAAGCACATGTGGAAAAACAATGATTACATCAGTTATAAATCATAATATTTGAGAATCCAGCTCAAAACATTAGGGAGGGGAACAATTTATCTATGTTTTTAAACTTAAAACTGCTAGAAAGTTATTAATCTGCTGTAAGTCAAATTTTCCCATTGGTAAACCATCGTGCTATTCAATGTTTTGAGAAGCAATTAATCTTCTTTTTTTTCTGGTGTACGCCCCACATTTACTGTCTTCAAAGAGAGATGTTCCTTTAAACTTTTTTGTAACTGTTTTGGTCTCTATCTTTTGTCCATTGCAGTTTGTAACGTTGCTATCTGTTGTACCTGGTAGGCAGTTGTTCCCTGTCACTTAATCCTTTTCTCTGTTAAACAACAATTGTTGTGTTTTCTTGAAGTCTTACAACTGTTTTTACCTACCCATTAATTAAAATCAGAATAATCTTACTGTAGCTCTCAAGGAACTTCATGGATGTGTTCTTTTGCAAAGTATATACAAGACTTTGCTGTGTCTGGTTTTATGCTGTGAAACACATAACATACTTAAATAAGAGATGTTCCTGCATTGTTCCTAAATGAGAGACAAGTTCCCAGGATTTGCAAATGATGATTTATTTCAAAAAGAAGCTGCAGCTTGGAATAAAAAGGGAGGTTTTGCATTCACATCTCTGGAACAGGGCTTTATTCCTGTGTAATGCGCAGATGTGTAAACCACACGTGAGGCTGCTCTCAGTGGAGCTTTGTCCTGGACCTGATGGAGATTAAGACTATTTAATTTTCAATTTTCTTTCTCTTAGCATCACAGTCTTTTTCAGACGCCAAAGCATCTTAGTATTGGAGGGTGCATAGAAGATGGGATCCACTCCTTTTCCAAAGCAGCAAGTGATAGGACGAGAGGAAATGGCCTCAAGTTGCGCCAGGGCAGGTTTAGATTGGATATTAGGAAAATTTCTTCACAGAAATGGCTCTAAGGCATTGGAACAGGCTGCCCAGAGAAGTGTTGGAATCACCATTCCTGGAGGGCTTTAAAAGACACATAGATGAGGTTTGTAGGGACATGGTTTAGAGGTGGACTTGGCAGTGTTGGACATCATTGGTTGGACTTGACGATCTTAAAGGTTTTTTCCAACCAAAACGATTCTATGATTCTATGAATACTGTAAAACCAATACACTCTGTTCTTAAAAGTATTTCTTAAAACATGCAAAAAGTGATAAACATAGGACAAAAATTCAAAACAATAGGCCTTTTTCCACTGTCAAATTGATGAGGGAACTGAACCAGTTTCCAGGGAGCCACCATCTACTCTTTAGGCTTTACAGGACGTTTACTTCTCCTTATTACCTTGGTAATGTTTTCCCTAATAAGTATTCTGGGGTTTTTTTTTCTCTTGTTACGGTTTGGACAAGTTCAAACCATTGGCTTGTTAATCCTCACTTGCAATGCTTTCATTTGGAGCTAACAGTAAAAATTATCTTTTGACTTGTGGAAATCATTTGTATGTTAGTGAAGAACTGGCATTGTTATTTCAGTATTTTTTTCCATCTCTGGCTTTGATCATTGCACTTGCATATAACTTCCGTCAAATCTGTTTTCCTAACCACACTGATGTTTGACACTGAGCAGTGTCTCTGCCAGATGCCTCAGACCCAGTTTGCCGTTGTAGTAGCATTAATGAAATTCTTGGCGTTTATTTCCTATATCCACCAGTTTAATTGTTCTGGTCATTTTCCTGAGTGTGAGTTACCATCTATGCCAATGATTGCCAATTTATTTTTTAACAAACACTGCTAAACATTTTGTTTCAAGTAAATGTAAACATCCCAGCAGCAAGCATAAGAATATAAGGAAAGAACTTTGCATCATCTTTTGAAAGAGTGACAGACCTTAATGAGCAGCACAACAGCCTTGGGAGATCTGCCACTGATTCCAGTGGGACTACATTTGCAGTTTCAACAGGAGCCACATTGGTGGTATCAGACTTGGCATGTTTTGAAGCAGGTAACAAAATCTATTTCTTTGATATTATTTGTGATTATCATCTCATGTTGTTGTCCTAGGGTTAATATCTCATGGAAAATATGTGAATTTTCAAGATTCCAAACTAATACTGTCAGAAATTTAATGAAATTAAGCAGTGTAAAATTCTGAAAGTCAGCAAAGTCACATAGGAAAGTCTAATAAAAACTGTACAATTGGGGTGTCTCAGCCATTTAGTGCCACTGAGCCTCTTTTTGGATTGAATGATTTAAGTAGCTTCAAATTTTCAGTGTTATATCCTTGATACTACAGATTTTGGTGGACATATATGCAGAAAGAGTAAAGTTCACCCCTCTTGCAGTCTGTGGGTAGCAGGCATAAAATGTTGATGAATGTAAGCTAAAAAAAATGGCATCTAAGTTGTAGCTCACTGAGAAGGTTGTTGCAGTTATTCATTATCTATAGTATGCAGTAACATCCTCTTTACATCTACATATTGATAAGAAACAGGGAGAGTGATTCTCCTAAGAACTGTATTGCTAATTTGGTTTGTTCAATTAGTCTATTCTTTATAGGGCTACAGATCACACAGTCATTGAAACTGCCATATGAAGCGTACACTTTGTGGATATCCAGTTCCTCAAATATTACAGAAATGCGCAATGTTCACATTTTCAGCTGTTTATCTAAACTGTCTTTTTCGGAGCAGTTTTAGTAAGTACAGCCTCAGTAGTGCTACATATCAGTTTATCCTGAATTGAATAGATTCTGTCATTCTGCTTGAGGACATGTACTTTCTTTGTTTGCTTCCTGTGATTCGAACAACCTCAGATTGTTTGCAGCTCATGTGAGTAACCATTGACATGGCCAACTGACTTCCTTCTTGAGTTTTTATTGGCATCCTCTCTCCATCACATCAGATCCCTTCAACTTCTCTTTTTCCTACTTTTCTTACTGTCTACTCTAACACATACAACCTCTTCCTATTGATACAGCCTCTTCCTGAAACGGTTTATTTGACCCAAGCATACGCAGAGCTTTCAGTGCACTGTTGTAGCCCTGTTGTATTCAATGTGTTTAATGTAGTTTGAGGAACTGGGGCCTCCATCCTTTTTATTCCTCCAGATTTCAAAGAAGTTCTGGTTACAGACTGTTTCTCATTTTAATGTGCAAGTAGATGGCAGAGTTTGACTGTCTAGTTATACATGTGTGTCTCATCTGCATGAGCTTTGCAGTCAGATTACAAGCTATGAATCTATTGTAGAGAAGAGATAAGGAATGTGAATACTCAGTATGCCAATTTTCTTCATTCATATCACAGCTTTGCCACCTTGTTTGGATTGAAATGGAAAAGTTGCCTGCCTGATGCCCTGTCATCTCTTTGCTCTGTTGCTAAACGTACATTTAAATTAGTTATGTCAGTCTCCCAGATCAATAGTATGTTTGTGATTTGAAAGCATTAAGAAAAAAATGTTTTCAATAGTTCTGTTGATTTGAACCATTCAAGCTGTATGTTGCTATGTGTCACACCAATAGTTGAAATGTGTGTAGTAATGGGTTGTATCAAATTTTTAACAGCAAAGAGAACAAGCGCTGCCTTTTCCTGTACAAAACATTCAACTGTAAGAAACTAATGCATCATACCAAGGCCAGTGTTCACAAGATGTGGCACCTGAAGTTACACCTATTGTTTTTAAGTAACTAAGTTAGTTACTTTTTAATATTTTATTTTTAGAATACTAACTGTTAGTAATTCTCCCCAGACTTTAGCAGTCTTCTGGTTGCTCTGGTCACACCAAATTCTAGCAAAACACATATTTTTCTTAACTACTATTCGCAAGCCAGAAGCCGCAACACCCATTTTGCAGCAATTTTTCTGAACCTAGAGTTAGTAATCTAATCTAGGTTTTCTGAGGATGTGTTTTATAACAGCCCTTTGGATCTAATAAGCTTAGGAATTACTCTGCCAGAGACCTTTTTCCTCAAGACAAGGTAGTCCTTTCCTGAAAAGCTGGCATTTTTGCCACTTGAAGGGAAGTTGCTTAAGATGGAAACCACTGATGCATTCTAATCTCTCCTGTTCCTTTGTATTTAAAGGCTGAGGTCACTGAGATATAGATGAAATCCTGAGGGTATTACAGAAAAGTAGTGAGGCAGGAGGCTGCTGTAGAGCAATATTTTGAAAATGTGCATAAATATTTAAGATTCGTCTTCTAAATGTTTGTATAGTTGGCAAAGTTTGGAGGATATGAGACTTGTTATGCAAGAGCTTGCGAGAAACAGCAACACAGGCCAGGCTCTCACCTCCACAGCACCTGAGGTAGCACCTAGCAATTTCACAGTCTTCCAGACTAAAGTGCAAGGGGAACTGAGCTTTTCTCAGGGGCTGAGATTTTCAACATGCTGTTTTCCATTCCTGGTGGGAAAGATGCATCTAAATGTCCCCAGGTCACTTGGAAATTGCAGCCTTGATCATTGAGCAGCCTAGTTGCTCTGAGCATTCCCTCAGCATACAAGCCATTAGGAGTTCAAAGGACTTGCGTTAGTGAGGTCTGGGAAGGAGCAAAGAATGCGTTCCAAGCCTTGAAGGTTGGCTGTCTCCCCTGGTTTTACCTCACACCATTGAAGTAAAATACTAGAAAAAAAAGTGTTCATTTTTAATGAAGTATTATTTTTCATCAGTTTAGCTGATAATTAGAAGTTTGAGCACATGGTTTTATAGATAAATTCTCTTTCTGGACTCAACTCTTTGCCTAAGGAGGATGGAAAGGAAGAAGACCCTTTGAAAGAAACCACAGGAAGAAAGGGATACGTGCACACAATAAGCATGCTTTGAATACATGCCGTCAGAAAAATCCATCATTTCATCTCGGATGCTTAATCAAACTTTGATCAAGAGGCTAATTTATTCATGGATGTTAACCCTGGTTCCTTCAAAAGGGAAGACACTGGAGAAGCTGGCCTGGCTCTACAAATACACGTATCCAAATCAATATGCAACAATACTTTAACATTTCCTTTACTAACTCACCTACCTGTCTGGTTGCCATTTAGTTCCTCCAAGTCTTCCTGCTTATCATGTCTTACTATGACTCTGGTCCAACAAAGCACCTAAGCATTGTTTTCAGGGCAACTTTGGCACACATCTGAAGGTCATGTTTTTAAAAGTGTTAAAGGCGTAGGCAGGTGCCCAGGGGGATTTTCAAAAACCCTTGGAAGCTCCCTGCAATGCACCCCGCCTACTACAAGAAAACATCAGGCTTTGGAAATCTGTCTTGGCACTTAACTGCATCTTTGGCACCTGCAGCGATTAGTTAAATGATAGCATAGGGCTGCAGTTGTTCATCACACTCTGGCTTTTCATTAGTGGAAGAGGAAAGCTAGTAAGTGAACATATGGGACAAACAGACGTATGTTCAGCTGTGACACGATTCTTAATTTCTAGGTTGGACTTTGCTAGAAATATGCCTCAGATAATCAGATAATTAATCTTACCTTAAGACTTGGTTCTTTTCTGAGGAAGATTCAGTGATCTCTCCCATCTTGCTGCTGATTATTACCTACTTCTTTGTCTGCTGTGGTGAGGAACTGGTTTCAGTAAATCTGTAGTGAATGAACTTGAGGTCCCCTGTTCACCAGAGACTGTTGTTCAGAATCTCAGCTGGCCGCACCACTTGGCATGGAACAGGGACAGAGTCACTAGTGCATGCATGTTTTTGTAAATGGCATTTATTCACCAGCTCCTGGTATGCAAAAGAACAAGGACTCTGGTTTTGCACGTTGATCTATTAGCAATATGCAACTTCCAACAGGCCTTCAGTGATTATTAATTGCACAATATGTATAAGCTATTCATCCTGTTGTTCTTTCAACAATTACATCCTCTCTTTTATCTTCATTGTTATAGCTTCAAGATAAAACTTTTTCTTTTCATTGGCCATAAATCCTACTGTGTTGCATGGTTTTAATCTTTTAAAGATGGAGAGAACTAATAAGATGATACATTCTGAGTGATAACTGCACAACTTCTGGAGTCTGACAGTAGTTTCATCATTTCTTGGGATTGGGCCTATAACCCTGAGGACTTTAATTTCTTTTCCTTTTATTGTTTTTACTTCTTTTTTTTTTTTTTCTTATTAATCTTAGCCTTCCTGCTGAAATGCAAAAGGTGTACCCAGCTGAAGTTCAAACAATGCTGGGAGTACTGAGCAGATTATGCAAAAAACATCTTGGGTATGAGAAACATTTCTAAATGCTCCGGTGCTGAGGGTGTCTGCTAACACCCACTGAAAGCAAAAGGACACAGACCTACAAGTTGGAACTCTTAAGACTGCGGCCTGTGCTGGCAGTGGTGGAAAGTCAGGGCGCATCACAAAAAGGATGGCCCCAGGTAAACTCAGATGCCAGATGTGGTCCAGCTGCGACAATTCTGCCACCTGTGCCTTCCTGCTGGCTCTGCAGCCCACAGTATGCCTGTAGGCATCTGCGTAGAGACATGGGGTGTCGCATAGTGGAACACAGAGTGAGTAAAATCCCATTGTCAATGTTTAAGAAAAGAATGTCAGCTGATTAATGTTACAGCAGTTGCAACCCTCTATTTGGCAGTGCTTGGACTTCTGTGATAAACAACTCTCAGAATTGGGAGCGAGTTTAAGAGATGGAGGTACACAGGTAATAGTTTTGCTTTCACCTTGTGTCTTCTGTCTGATAAAAGACTTATTTTGTTGTGTGCCTATTTGCACAGAAGCACACAGCAGTATATAGCAGGGGAAAATCAGTCTGTAAACTGCAGTGTCTGGAGGTATAGTATAAATATCATAGAAAGTTCTGCCAGAGTCTGAGGAAACACCACCTGATGCACACAGGTCATCCCAGATAGGCAGTAACATAGTCTCTGCATGCTGATATTTTGCAGCAGGATTTTGTGGGTTAAGTATTTTTAAATTCTCTTGTTTAATTTCCCATTTGTACTTCTCAGTCCAAACTCAACAAAGGAAATGAAATCTTTTACTTTCAAAGGTATGTTCGGTCAACGATACACTGTCATATCAAGGATGATACACTGATAAAATCTGTACCTTCCTGTCCTGGAAGCTAAGCTAGTGGTTTTTTTTTTCCTGGATGAATTTTCAAATGTTTCTTTGTGCTTGTTAAGGTCCCATATAGAACTGTTCTGCTAAGAGGTGAGGAGAATTTGGGAAGGAAGAATTCTGAACTTTGGAAATGAAAGGGAAAATCTAATGTAGGGTTTGGTGATTTTAATAACATCCTGCTGAGGCAGCAAACTTGAGGCACGCCCCTAGATTATGAGGACTGAAATATGTGGCCCGATTGAAGCCCTTTGGCTTTGATGGAAGGTGAAGTGCAGTGGCTTGTGACAGAACAGGATGACAAGATGGGAGAGGGGGCAGTTGGTGAGAGCTGAAAGATGTATGCATGAGAGATCATCTGGATCCCATTCTGCATGTAGAATATCCATGTGGGGGTGTGTATGTAGATAAGAGTGCACGTTGTGTTATGTGTATTTGAAATCATCTTTGATTCATAGATAAGTTTTCTTCCGGTCATGAATTATCTGATGAGTAAGCTCTGTCCAACAAATTGTTCAAGAGCTCTGTGTGTGTGAAACAGACAAAGAAAATCTGGTTTAGATGCTGGTAGACAAGATGAACTATGCAGCAGCTGTTAATGGGCACAAGTAGGAGAGGTGTGTGCTGGCAGTAGCTGAGAACATAGAACTATGTTTTTCAATGTAAATATTACTGTTTTGTACAAAAATTAGAGGTTGTTGTTATTCTGTCAAGAAAAAGGCTGAAAAACAACATCACAGGATGATAGCATCTTTTGGTTGTGGGAATTCTAACTCTCTTGTGTAACAGAATTGCTTTCCAAGTCCTCTTTGTGTTGCTGCTGTTCTGACCAACAAATAGGCCAAGCCATGATAACTAAATGGTACATTTTGAGTTCAATGCTTCACCAAGAGCTGCATACAAGTAGGAAAGCTTCAGACATACAGCATCCTTGAGGCACTTCTAGCTTATAGCATAAGACTGAGATTTGTGTTATGCTTTTGTCCAGTCTAGATGTACTTTTCCCAGGCAATGTGGTGGAGCTTCTTGCTAGTGTATCACTCCTATTAGCCACCTTGCATTTATTTTCACCTGCTTTCCTTGCGTTGCCCTTCATGGTATCGCAAAAATTCATCAGAGCTGACTTAGAGGCTTGTTGAGCAGGCACAGTTTCAGATCAGGTCAATGGAAGCTGCAGGTGCTCATCAGTTTTGCACATCACACTCCTTTTTCCTCCTTGTTGTAGGGGAAAAATGGGCTATCATCGTGGCATATCCCAGGTGGGAGGTGGAGCAGCCATGTGGCGTGGGGGAAATCAGGAGGAGAGGGTAAGATCAAAGGGGCTACAGTACTGAGAGGAGCTCTGCAAGCCCTTTGATCTCGGAGCTGCTCCAGCATGCCACCGACAACGCTGAATGCAAGCAGGCCTAAAGCCAGTCTCCCTGCCTCACTGGACACCTCCCTGCACTCACTGTGTGTAGCATTCATCACTGGTCTTTGTGGCAGGTCTCCAGTGCAGAGGGCTTGGCTGTCTGTGCATCCTCGCAGCACTGTTTTGTGGTGTCTGGTCAGGATCTTGGGCCTTCCACAGACTGTGGAGCTCGTTTTCCTTTTGCTATGGAATCACATGCTAACAGGGGTCAGCACCGATGTGTTCCTTTCAGAGCTGCTCTTGTGAAGTAGCATCTATGTTTTAAAAAAAAAAAAGTGAAGGAAGGGAAAAGGAAGAAAAAATCAGTTTTAAAGTCATACAGTGAAAAGGGGGAGTCAACAGGTCAGGGAGAGATTTTCAGTCTCTTGTTGTTCACAAGCTTCATTGCCATGAGGTAGCTGTAGTCCCAATGACTAGCAGTGATGTGTTAGTTCTTGTCCTGTGCTTGTTGAATGTACTGCGTGAGCAACTCCTGCAACCAGTGGCAGCTCTGCTGCTGTTTTTTGCTGAGCCAAATTTCAGAGTTTCTGCTATTGTTTGGGAGAGATGCAAAGGAAGGGCTGCATTCAGGAACTGCAGAGAGAGAACGTGCTGGCTGCAGAGCGCTGCTGCAGGAGCTGTCCAGGCAGAATCTGCATCTTTGCCAGGTTCAGACACATCCAGCGCCGGCTGGCGCAGTGTTTGTCTGTAGAACTGCCTTGCAGTGATGAAATGTCGTTACTGACTCTGGTGCTGATGTGGCTGTTTCCAAAGTTCAGTAATAAGATGCAGTGAACTACACGTTAGCTAAATGGCCAAGGCAAGGCCAAAACAGTCTGAAGGATTATTCTGGCTGTGGTGCTAAGCATCCTCTCACCATGCCAGATCTGAGCAGGAAGTTCGGCCACAGGTTAGAGGCAGAGATCCTCATTACCCCCAGTGCCAGGAGTATGAAGAGGACGTATCAGACACTCGCTGTCTACTGTGGTGACTCCTGCTTTGGAACTGCATGCACAGCAGGTAGTGCTGGGCTTTTCCACTGCCTGTAGGAAATCAAGGCATGAGCTGATCCGATGGGCCAGATGTTAGTTTTTACCAGTTTTATACAGGAGTCCATTGGAGTTACTCCTGGTTTACAACAAGCTTGCAAGATAATCCGCCATGGGAGTTTAGGTAAGTGTTACAGGGTTTTAATCCAGTCATGACAATATAGCACAGGTAAACAGGAAAAAATCACCAAAATAGCTACTGTGCACAGGAGCTGTGGACAAAACAAACAGCCTTGGTTTTCCAAAGTGCTGTGGCAAATCTTACCCTACCCTGGCAATCGTTTTGATAAATATAATTATTTCAGTCAAAGCCACTTCAAGAGGAAAAATAAAACTTAGCATTTTATAATTTCTTAGGTGAAAAAGTAGCTTGTTCCTGTTTAACCAGAGGTCTGTGACATGCGTGTTATTAAGAAACAGTGGTTGACATGGAATCAGGCATATGTGCCGTATTATATTGTGTCATGTCCCACTGAGACATTGACCTCGTTTGCACCAGAAAGCTGAGGAAGGACTGACGGGCCAAATCCCATCCAAATAGGCTGCTACTTTGTCATATTTGGCAAGCATATGCAGAATGCCAGTTTCCTCCCCATTAGAATGATTACCAGTGCACTCCTACCAGAGGGCAGAAAGAAGGGGAATGCCAGGATAAAGTAGCTGCTGCTTCTTTTTATTCCCATTTCTAGTCTCTTTTGTTGTCCTGCATCCCCCTATCTCCTTTGTCTGCATCCTTCTGCTGCTGCCCAACTAAAGAAAGCTGGTCTGTAAATAACCAGGAGGGGGTCTGAAGCCAGATAGTTTGCATTGCAAATTCATAGAACCACAAACTGAAAAAAAGCTGTTGAGCCATCATTGTTTAAAATTAGTTTTTGACTGAAGTCCCAGTCTGCTATAGGGAATGGTTTTATCTTTGTGTGTGTGTGGGTGGGAAAAGAAAAGTAGAGAACTGAATCAAGGAACCAATCCTTATCCTGGGGGGAAGAAAGAATAGAGTAGTATAATCTAACCCCATGGGATCAAAGGTGGGGCCAACACAGACATAAATACTTTTACACTCTGTGTAGATGTTCTCTCTCCTGGCTTTTGCTGATTTAAAGAGTAAATAATAAGTTGGGACAACAAAGCTCTTACCCTGCAGATAGGCACCTTCATTCCTGTTGGTCAGATCATGATTGGCAACGCATAGTTTGTTCGGTGTCTGAAGCACTCCCTGGTCCATCCAGGCCTGATGCGCCATGGTATTTCAACCGCTAGAATAAGGTGTGTAAGTCCTTCTTCCATCACAGCTCATTTCCCACTGCAGAATAAGGGAAAAGAGAGACAATCACAGACTGAGGCATCAAAGTCCAGTTTGTAATCTTGCCAAGGATTTGCCTCTAGGAAAAGGGTTGTCCAACTCCTCAAATGTGAGCAGCCACAGGTCTCCAACCCAAGTTGGCTCTGTGGCTGGAACTGGCAACTGGGACTCTGTGCTGCTCTGCTGTTGGCCCACATATCCTAGGGAAAAATCTCCAAGATTTTTTCTGCCCTGGCTCCCCCGGTCACTGATAAGCTGTAATAAAGCCTGCCTTACATCTCACAAGAAAGTCAAGTGGTTTCATGCATGTTTACAAAAGAACCCAGAGATTTTTTGGATGAAAGATGTTGTGTAAGTACCATGTGGTTTGATGCACTGCCATCTCAGTACCCGAAGGATAACTTTAAGGATATGCAGGAGCCTGAATACAGGTTTTTGTTCTGGGAGGGTATTTGCCTGCCTGCAGAATGCAAATCTGCTCAGACCAGAATTAGCTGATGAATGAAAAAACCCACCTCACATATTTTAGTCTGTATTCCTAAACAAACTGTGCTTTTTTATAAACCAGTGCATCTACAAGTCATTGTCTAACAAAAAAGACAAAACCAACCAACCAAACAAAAAAAACCCCCACACCACCAAAAACAAACCACCACACCTCCCAAACCCAAAACAAATTCAAGAATACCTAAGATGCATTCTTCTTGCAGCTGGACTGTGGGCACTCCTAAGTCTCTCATGCTCCACATACTTAAGTGCTGTGCTGAAAACTATTATATTTGTACCAAAACACATGGTAATAAAACAAAATAATAATAGAAAAAATGTATGCTGCATATTTTGTCTTGGGTATTTGATCATGTTCATCTGATACAGTGTTTTCATCTAAGGACAATTTAAAAATTTAAAGCCACATGGAATTCTGCTAATAAAATTAGTTTGGTTAGGTTGGGATTACAGTAACTTCTAAACAGCACTTCCTGCTGAAGTTTAGTTTAGTATTTATTCTAGAGAAAGAAACACGGATGAGCTGGGTTTCTCTGGGTCTTGATTTCCAGTCCCCTCTTATTGCAGCAGCGTTGTAGTAGCATGCATTGATTATAATGAGCAAGTTTCACCTTAACAGTAACTGGCAGAGGAAGAGGCTGCTCCAGAGAAGCCTTCTCCAACCCTTGGCTCCTCGGGTCCAAATGTGCTTCTGGCCTCCTGCCTATTTAGGCAGTATTAGGAGTATTTCCAGCTGGCATATATAACTTTGTCCTCCCAGTATCACTGTCCTCAGGCTGCAGCAGCATTTCTCATCCTACCTGCTGAAGCTGGCTGTGAGGCTTACTCGAATCTCTTGATGTCTTCAGTTGCATCAGTTTTCAGTGAAGAACATGAATAAAGGTATGCAGGGGAAATTTCCTTCTGTGGCCAGACATGTAGGCTTCCTCACAGCAGCAGCCTTCTCCCTGTCTGCTGCTCTTCATTTTAGAGAACACAGGAATGCCAAAAAGCACAGGGCTTGCACTTGGAAAAGGCAGCTGGAGAGCTGCACAAGGCATTGCACTGTTCTCTTAGTCCTCAGTACAGGGTTCAGAGGTATTCACTTTGTTTTGCTGGTGGACTTTGGGTTTATCTTTCGCATCTAAGCACATACATGATGGACATTAATTTGTCATGCAGTGAAAGAGTCCATAACAAAACTGTTTGCATTACACATAGATTTCCCAGCATAAAGCCTGTCTGAGCTGTGATCTTGTCTTGGCTGGACATCCAAAGCTCCCACTGGCTTAAATGGGGAAGTATGGTAGGAGTGGGGTTGGAAACTTGGCAAAATGCAGGAAGTTATTATCCAGAAGCTAATTGACTATTTCTGCTTTTGGATGTTTAATTTATTTTTAATGGATGTGGGGAAGTCTTTGGAGAGAGGCACACACCCTCAGCCCCCCCTAAGATAACGCAGGGTAAATCCTTCCTAATCTGGTATTGGTTTTCCAGCAGAAACAATCTCCATTGGTGCAATTGGATTCATTAACCAAGAGGTGTCCTGGGGGACAGGGAAAAGCTGTATGGATGAAATACGGTAATGAAGCAGGAAGTTAAAAGAATCTGTGTATTTAATTTGTGTGTAAGTTTGTGCATATTCTTATTCTTAAACAGTGAATGAAAACAATCTTCTGTTTACCACTTAACATGGGTGCTCAGGAGCATTAAATAATTCGGTAGATGACAATGTGACTAACTGGCATATCAAAGCAAAGCAGTTGTTATCACTAAGCTGAATGAATTGTGTCCACTCGCCGTTCATGCATTTTCTGCAGACATCCCAGTGGTAGGCTGCACAGAGCTCCAGGGGGCAGCTTCTGTTTCCACTAACTCACTTGCTCAAGGACATAACTTTGCGCTGAGCACACCACTTTTACATTATCAGCTTCAACAGCAAATCACCCATGGGCTTCAGTGATGCCAGGATGAATTCTATAAGGACACTGTAAATTCATCTCCAAGTCATTGTGCATTGTTCCATTCCTACCAGAGGTGTTTAGGATGCAAAAATATTTAGTATATATAAGGGTAAGGCCTATTGTTTTGCAGTCTTTCAAAGTGAGGAAGAAATCAAGGCACTTTAAAAAACAGAACCGTTGATCTAGTTGTAACAGAGTATCCTTGTGGAAGACAGGAGAACTAAAAGGTATTTTTTAAAATTTTTGAATCCTTCTTACACACAGAATGATTTCCTGACTTCGTCCCATCTCCTCCTTCTTTTGCAAAAGATACACTGATCTGATCAGTAGCAGAAATGCAATGTGCCACTCAAGCAATCAAATGAGTATCCCAGCAAGGTATGTGTAGCAGTGTCATCACACATCGTGCAATTTGTAGTAACATCAGAGCTGAAAAGGTTTCTAAACAAATACTAACAGTAAGCATGCAAATCTCAGCCTGTGAGTTGGCTGTGTGGCAAGTACAAAGCCCAAAAGGGCTGAGGTCAGGTGATAAAAAGTTTAGGAACTCAGAAACCAAAAGTGTGAGATATCTGGTAGAATTCCAGCACCTCTGTCCTGGGAGAAAGACTGAAAACCTTCCATGTCTATTTTGTATTCAACATAGTGGGCCAATGATTCCTTTTGACTTTTCGTTTAGTGCCAGAGATTTTGGAACCTAGTGAGCACAGTCAGCCTGATTGACCAGTTTGCTCTAGAATTAATCCCAGGCTGATAACGTACAACTCTTCAGGGAGCTGGGATTTTCCTTGGGGGGCTGGAGTTCAGCCCCTCCCACTGTATCTGGACCACAAGGAGACTTCCAAAAACTCCTTGCTACCAGAATTATATTAAAAACAAGAAAAAGGAAAACATTAAGGCAGCAAGATAGTTCCAGTGAGATCCAAAGGGGAAACCGTCAGTTCCTGCATCTGGTTTGCAGGTCTGTGGTGGTCCAGGAAGCGCTTTCAGTTGGTTTCCAGAGCTGTTTCCTTCACAGTAGTAGTTCTCAAGCACTACCCACTTCCCACTAGTTATTACCCAGGTGCTGAGTCTTTTAGTAACACTAATACTGAATGGAAGAGCAGACAGCCAGGGGCCGCAGGTTTGATTTGCCAGAGATCAGATATGTAGGACCACATTAGGACAGGTTTGCTAATATTTGGTAGAATTCTGCTCCTTAGTGAATGTAGCTGGCTTTCAGAGGGGCTGTTGTGGAATCAGGAACTACTCAGCATGGATAAGGAGGTCAGAATCTGCCCCTTAAGCTGAAAGATTGACATCCATTAAAAGTACAGTATTTCTCTTTCACATTTTCACAGCTTTTACAACTGGGATAGAAATGTCAGCACTTCAAATTCCAGCCCAAATTACGAAGTGATTGCAGAAGATGCCTGTGGACTACTCTTCAAGAACAAAAGTGATAGGAAAATAATAAATGTGGATCCCAAGGTAAATGCCTTTTTTTTTCAATATTCTGAATTTCCTTTATGTATTGGAGTTTGACTGCTAAACTGTTGAGTCTGATTGGAAATAGTGTCTTTATCAATACACACCTAATATTTCAGACTTGCTCAGATATGCTGTTTCCCTGGGTAACAGAGCTGCTCTGGTCCCTGTCAGGATAAACTTAGCCCACTTTGTTTATGAGTGCATCTGCCTAGGCCTTTGCTTTGTGATGACAGAAATCAGAAGTTGAACTGACTGATAAAACGGAAAGATCTCTGAAGCAGAGTTTCTGTTATCCCATGCCCTTTTTCCTCCCAACCAGAACTAGAAACTGTTGCCATTACTGCCAGGATGGGCTGCGGGCCGAGGCTGTATCCTATTAATTGAATTGTCTGCAAGAGCTGAGGAAAGGGATGTGTGAGGGAGTAAACGGGCTGAGGAGGAAAGCGGGACTGGCTGGAAGATGTGAGGACTGTAGCGTGGAAGTGTATAAACAGGTGCATCTGGTGTGGAAAGACACTGTGTTTTACTCAGAGGATGACACACGTGTCTTTAACTAAAAGGAAAAATTGCTAAAATGTTGGCAACACATCCTGGGGCTGCTGGTCCCTGTATTCACCTCCTCTTAAAAAACAGATCTCTATTATGAAACATGCCTGCAGTTAGATAAAAATAAACAAATATTGGATGAAAATAAATCATTATTAGGGTACTTTGAAAGAAAAGCTGCAACTTGCAGGAACTGTAATATCCCAAATCCTGTCAAGGCCTGCTGAGCACCAGCAAATCCAGAAAGCAGAATCAGTTCCTGCGTCTGAAGCATGGGCCATCTTCTACCCCTGCACTTTCGTGGTGGTGAACTGAAACCTCCAGAATTCCTTTCCTAACCACACACAATCCTTATTCTTCCTCTTTAATACAAAAGCCTTGAAAAGTCCTTAGGAAAGGAGCCCTGTTAAGGTCATTTAGTTCTTAGAGCAGATTGAGATCGTCACTGGCATAAGGGTCAAACTTGGATTTTAAACCCTGTCTCTCATGAAAGAGTAATCTGACACTAGATGCATCTTCCTGTGGAGAGCTGTGTTTCTCTAGCACACAGTAAATGGTTCGGAAGGGTTTACAGTTGAATAAAAGGAAAATACTTGTGCCTCAATAGTGCTATGAACTGGATGAATGTTGTGGACTCTGTGTCTCTTATATACTACTGACAGCACAAATGTATCAATTGCTTTCACCTAGAAATGGCTCTGATCCTATTATTGTTCAAGTTGGTTGGTCTCTGCCATTTATTTACATAGCAGTTGGATCCAAACAGAGCAAATGCTCAGGTCATACACGGACACCCTATTTTCAGCCATAGTTGAAAGTTGATTAAATTGTTATGGGTGTTTTATCTTTCATATTGAAAGCCCAATGGGTAATAACATTGTAGCCAGCTTCTCTCTGTAAAAAACTGACTGTGTTCCTCTGGTGCCAGCTGCACTTTTTTAAACTTTACAGCTGAAGTCCTGGGACTATAGATTGGATGTGACAAACACACCCAGGCTTTGGTTACTCTCAAAACCAACATGAACTAAGTTGGGCAATTTGTTTGAGTTTCTACAGAACTGATCTAGGATGATGGTTTCTTTGATGTGCTTCCCATGAAAAATGGTTGCATATGAATAGTAACAGTACAAAATATCAAATTATATGCATTTCAAAATAAGTGCATTGGTTTGTTAGAAATTCAAAAATGCATACCTAAAATGTGTTCGGTTGCATTGAAAGTGGGCCATCAATCCAGCTTCTTGCAGCTGCAGAACATCTGTACCAAATAACCAGCTCTTTAGTGTCTACGTGAAAGATTCCTGTGTGCCAAGAGCTATACTAAGAAGCATTTGTGCGTGTACATTGTGTCCCCTCTCAGGTTGTAGGGCACTGGCCTGTGAGGCCCCATGAGATCCGTCTGCCTTTGGCTTTTCTGTAACTCTCACTGATGGAGAACAAGCTTTTGAGAAGTGCTTGCTATGGGCCAAACTGAAATCAGCACAAGTTCTTTCTCATTGGGTTCAGCCTGAACAGACTTAGTACCAACTCCCTGATCTTTGCAAGTGAACCTTCTCTTTGACAAGTCGATATTCCAGTTCTTCCTGGTTTTATTTCGCTAAAAGAACTATCACTGGTTTTGCATCTGTTAGAAGCCTTGCAGGAGAAATAGACTGCCTGGTGTCAGGACATTAATTTTCACTGAGAAATCCCCACCCTCAAAGCTAGTTGCATTTATCAAACTTGATGTTCCAAGGGAAGAAGAAGATTTATGAAATCAAAACCATGCCTTTTCTCTCTCTTGATTTGGTATCTGTAATATTCTGTGTTTCAGGCCTACCCAGGAGACAACACAACACGGACACCTGTTGAAACAGATCTCTATCTCCATGTCGTTATCTATGACCATATAATCAGAAGAGGGACCTAAGGTCTATTTGTGTGGTGCTTTTCCCAGTGATTTGTTTAGCTATTTTAAAGTCATCTGGAAGAAAAATAAACAGTTGAAAGATCTTTATCTTGTGTTCAGGGGTAGGAAGGGGGATTTTCATGTTGCTTTAGAGTTGGTTCCTTGAGGGAGGTAAAGTGGAAGGAAGACCTCGTACTGCTGTAGAGTCCCCGTCTACCTGGGTCTCTTGATTGTCTTCTGTGAAGTCCATGTGGTATATGAATTGCAAAAGCACCTAAAGGGAAGACAGAAGGTTTGGACCCAACTTTTCCCACTACTCCAAAGGCAGCAAGGTGGCTGGGACAGACAGAGGTGCTGCATTTTTTCCTGGAGTAAAGAAGAAACTACTGTCCCATAGTTTCTCAGCAACAGGATGTTTTTAAAATCTTCCTGGAAGACTTCTCAGGTAGGCCTGGACCTCTGTTGAGCAGCTAACACCATTTAATATGGACCAAGCCATTCACAGGGTAGCAGAGAGAAGTTGTAGCAAAAAGACTGGTAAATGTAAAGAAGTCTGCAGCACTTTGATGGCATTAGTGATTCCTTAAAGGCCAAATTTCATCCATTCCTGCTCTTGCTGCTGTTCTAGTACCAACTTGCCAGAAGTTCAGGCAGCAGTGCAATGGCCCAAGGGACTCTTCCATTCCCAGGGCACTTGGGTAAGTTGCCTGTACTTACATGACCCAGATGGTATAACCATCAGTGTAGCTGTCTGCTTACTGGAGAACTGGAAAATGGTACAAAGCTAAGCAGCAAAAAGAATGAGCAGGAAAGAAAAGCAACAGTTACAGAGAAAAGAAAAAGGATGTGGAGGTAAAGGCAGAGAAAACCAAGGCAGAAAATGGCTGAGTAAAATTCTCTGGACCTTATTCTTTAAGGGACTAAGTGATTTTAATGATCTTTTCTGGCCTCGGTACTGTGAATTTGTGAAAAGGACAAGGGAGGTAACTTAGACAAAAAAAAAGATGGTAGTAGCGCTGCTAGGCTTACCATAGGGTGGGGTTTATCTGCCAGCCTCATCACAAGCATGTTCCCTTTGGAAAAGGCTGAGAGCCTCGGTCTTAGCAGTTGGCGCATTAAAGATCCCTTTACTGCAAGGAGAGGGAGTGTTCCAACAATTACAAAGTGAAAGTTGTTACTTCAAAGCTGCAATAATTTGAGAGGGACCTAGAAGCCTTGTTTTCTTTCCCATAAAGCTTTCAATGTTATAAAGTTCTGCCATTTCCAAAATATAATAAAATCTTTTACTGTAACATCTTGCTTTTTTATAGAGCACTTCATCCCATCACCGTGAAAATTTTGCAGCAGATATGCAAACTGGAGGTTAGTTTCCTCGTCCCTGAACTGCAGCCAGGTTGTAGATGAAGCACCCAGAGCATGGCGAGGCTGCTCAAGGGTTTGGGTCTCCACTACCGAGCCTCTGCCTCCATAGCTGGGTCAGCAGAGCCCTCTAGTGTAAACGGAGCAAATGCCGGCAGGAGTTTCCCTGCCTGCTCTGGGCAGCACCCGTCTCCCAGAGATGCAGGCAGAAGGAACTCAGCACCCACTGGAGCACCCTTCACATCAAAGCAGGTGAAAATACCAAAGCTAAATGCCTGCTCAGAACAACAGGCAAAGACAAATGATGCCTCTTCCCAGGGCTATTAGGGAAAAGAACAAATGCCTGAAAATGTGGTAACTCTTGGATTTTGCAGAGAGCCGTGTGTTGGAAATGTGTATCTCCAGAGGTAAGACCTTGTGCTGTTAGGGCAGGCTTCTCCTGACCTTGATGTTTCTGGGTGTTCCCCTCGTTTAGCAGAACCAAACATAAAGGTTTCCATCATTCCTTGCATCTCACCTGAAAACCAGGCTTCTGTGATTGACTCAGCTTTTCTTTACTGCCCCTGTGTCTTGAGGCAGCTCAAGGAAAGGGCTAGAGATCAACTTATAAATGTTTCTATAGCATTAAAGCAAAACTGTCTTTACAGTACAGCTTAGCATTTGGGATATATTTTTTTTCAAGACAAAATTGGAACTCCCGAGCCATTCTGCAAATATTAGGTTTTGCCTCTCTTGAACACCAGAGAGGGATAAATCCTCATGATGAAGGCTGGTAGAAGGGACAATTGGTAGAGAGGGTATGAATTATAGTTTTCATTCCTCTTGACAAATGAATTGTCATTTTTCTTTCTCAATCGAGTGGGCTTTTAAAGCAGTGTTAAAAAACGTAAGTTAGAAAGTGGTCCCTGAAGTTTGGAGAACATAATCTCAGAATCATAATAATAAATAAATAAATGTTATGAAGTGGAACTTAATAGAAGTGAATTTTCAACTTCAGAAGTTGTTTCTACAAATTAAGCTTCGTTTGTTTTCATCTTATTAATCAACGGTCTGGATTCTAAACAACAGCTTGAAGTCTAGGAGAATCCCATGTCTACATCTGTAGGAAAACAGAAGCAACTTTGGATCCAAGTGGCCTTTATATGTTGTCAGGTCACTGAGCACACCAATGCACTGTATATCCCTAAAGGTAGGGAACTGAAAGGCTGTAAAGATGTAGGAAGCCTCATCTTTTGCACTTGGTGCTGAGCACCTATGGAGCTGTAACTTCATGCTATTTATGACTTGGTCTATGCAATAGACCTAATCTGCGACAAAACATAAACTGTAATATCTGCAATAAAAGAATGGTGTTCCCTGAGTACTTCACAGAATTTCTTGCTGCTCAGTAAATTTACTTGATTCCCTCCCACCCATCATTGCCTAGGAGCTAATGTCCTGGTGCCCTGTCTCTTCTGACAGACAACAGCTAGGACCACAGCATTATCATAAATGCAAGCTCCTGAGCTACATGTCATAGCCCTTTGCTGTTTCTAACTGGAAGAATATCCGGCATCTACTGTAAGTGAAAATCTGTCCCCAAACACTTGTGCAATCTGCCTTATATTTTAAAGAAAAGGTTAATTTCCTTGTACAAACAGGATAGTGCCTAAAAGCAACTAACCGCTGTTACACTCCATTTCTCTAAAATGTCAGGGGTTTTTTTTCCCCAGCACCTTGTCACTGTTCAGTACTGGACAGACATATAGCAAAGTGGACATGCAAAATATATGGTAATCAAGAGAGAAGCTTTCCAAGGACTGATAACCACATGAAAGGTCCCTGAATATGTTCCTTTGCTCTGTGACTTTTTAGCAGAAACAAATACAAACTGTCCGGCCTGAAATTATTGCCTGCTATAAACATAAGGTGAATGGAAATTTCTCCATTCTGTTCTGAAAAGAGACTCTGCTATTGTTGCTGATCATGACATTTACTGCAGGTGTAGAGTTCACACACTGCCGTAAGAAAACTGATTTTAGGTATTGATGGGAAAGTGCATCCTTGCAAAGGATCCCCAGAACTCTAGATTTTATACCACCAAGAGGAGCTGTGTGGGTTTTTTTTTCCAAGCATGTTTAAACTGTGTACATGAGTTACAGTTCACAGGTTTTATTAGCCTGTATATGTTTTGGATTCTTTTCTGTTTCTTTATCTCCCTTGCCAAAATCATAGTTTTGTTCTTTTTATGTGGAGTCTGGATCTTAGGTCTTGCTTACACGTTCGGAACTGTTGTTGTTGTTATTTTGGATAATAGGGTGGAGCTAAAAAGTATCACAAGATTAGTAGTGAACAGCTCCATCCTGAGCCACAAGCAGAATCACAGGAAGGGTTATTATTTAGTACAAAACACAATGCTTTGTAAAGAAAAGTCATTTTACACTAAAGTCTGAAGTTCTTTGCTCTTAAACTATGACAACAGGATGCTTTGACGTAGTTTGAAACTTTTCGTATTACATGAAAAGGAGTTCTGGTGTGTTCAGTGTGATTTTTATGGAGAAGCATCAGCAGCTTTGCATTCTCTGAACAAAAGTGGTTTTGTGGAAGGCCAGCTGTCTGAGGAACCGAAGCAATGGCGGTAAGTAAGCCTCACTTTTGAATTCGATAGCCATATAGCAAGATATAGGCTCAGAAAACACAGCAGCACTTAATGAACTCTCAAGTTCGTGATTCCAGCAGCAGGCTCACCAGTCTGGTTTCATCTCCAAAGCTGAAAGAAGGAAATAGGGGATGGTAGCGCCAGCTGAATAGCTGACCCCTACCTCACGTAAAGAGCAAGAACACCTCCAGGCAGCATATAACTTGGTCATTAGGTGTTCTCCCTTTGTCCATCAGCGAAAGAGGTTGTAGGGGAAAATCCTCTATCAACTCCAACTCCCCACATACAGAAAAGAAATCAAATTAAAAATGAATAAAACCTTTGGGCAATTCTCTGCAAGGCAGGCAGGGACAAGCAGTGCAGACCAAGCCACTGTTCCCACTGCAAAGAAAACAAAAACACAGGTGCTGAATGTACTGAAGCCCTGCAGATTAGCCCTGTGTGCAGTGCATGCTCTTTATACAAAAAAAAAAAAAAAATCGCTCTTGTGATTTGGCTATTGTTCGCTTAAAGCATGTTTTATTTCAGCTCAACTCCAAGCAGAGTTGTTATAGATCCCACAGCAGAAGTTCTCTGTGATGAGAGAAACATGTGATCTCCGGGCCCTAGAGAAGAAATTACACTGAGAAGGCACCTCCAACGGGAAGGCTGGTGCTGGCCACCTGAGCAAACACCCTGTCTAGCAAGCATAAAACAGCAAGCATAATGAATATTTGTAATGGCTGTACACAGGAGCAGTTTGGTAAAAGTTTCTCCCCATGACCCTCCCTAGCAAAAGGCTATTTTCTGTACATATTTCTCAGACCAAGAGCTAGGAGATTTAAAGAGAGCAACTGCCACTTCGTTCCCCGATAAAAGCAAGGGGAGAGCCAGCTCTGCGTGATGTGGTTTGCGTAGTGTGATTCCAAGCACTGCTGGCTGATGTGCTGTTTACTGTTCTCCTGTGCTGGTTATGAACTTCATTGTAACGGTACATGGGAATGTGTGCATATAAGGCACGTAGGGGAGTGATACGGCTTAGGATAAGCAAGTCAGAGGTGACAGTGAAGGATTCTGCTGACTGGGTGACAAGGCCGAATCCAGTGAGAAGAGACAAGGTTCCTCTGCAGAGATGGCTTTTTGGGCAAGGGAGATGCCTTAGCCAGAGATTATGGGTCTAGTAAGGGTGGGAGTGTCTTTGTGGAGTTGGAGTCATGCTGGTGGGAACAAACGTGGTGTCCCTGACCCAAAGAATTGGTGGCAGGAGCCCATCTGAGGCAAACAGATGGTACAGAACGCTGGTGCAAGCGAGCCCAGGTGAAGCTGCAGGGGGTATTCACCAGATGACAGTGAGGAGAGCTGGATGTAGGAGCCACAGCAGCTGAGATTGCTTTCCTAAGGAAATTCTGGAAAGCCTGAAAGCCAGGCAACTAATAAGAGCAAGTGCGGGATTGGCCTTCACATGCTGAACAGATTTTGCTTATATCACTTGTTATGCAAATATGTAATTATTTCATTTCCCCCAGAAGGAGTATTTGTGGTTTCCTCTTCCCTGGAACTTCAGAATACTTGTGCAGAGGGAGCAAGTAACTGTGAAGTTACCAGGTATGTGCATTACATGGCAAGCTCTGAAAAAGTGGGAACCTGGAAGGTTTTGGTGGAGGTTTTAAATACCTCTTTTGAAAGGTACTGCTGGAGCATGGTGAGGCTGGCCCTGACAGTGGCACAGGAGTTGCTCGTCATTTAAATAAACTTAATTAAGATGGAAGCCTACTGTATGCCTGGGGCTAAGGAATACAAAGGTTGCTTCACAAACCGGAGATTCTCTGGTGGGTCAGGATGGAGCTGTACTAGCAAGGATCTGCCAGGGCCCAGCAGGGAGGGAGCAGGATCTGCAGACCTGAATGGAGCTGCACTGACTGTAGCTCGGAAGGGTGATTTTTGTGGAGAACCTGTCCTCACTGGTGTACACAAGAACAAATGAGCCGCACCCGCTGACCCTCTCTTTCTGTAGTATTGTGGTAGAATAAGTGGGTGATCAGCTTGGAAAGTCCAGTCCTGCCCAATTGTAAGGCAATTAACTTTTGTATTATTAAAGGGGAAAAGAACAGTCAGGCTCTCTTACACTGAGCCAGAATTTCAGATAGTTTCAGTTTGATTTTACCTCAAATAGCTGCTTGCACACACACACACACACACACATGCACGCACCAGTTGGAGTTTGGTGCCTACTTCTAGAGCAGGATTATCTGACCTATTTGCACTTCTCCTGTTTGTTATAAGTGAGGAACTGGGAAGGAAAAAAAATACTAGGTTATCTGTAACAGTTCAAATGGTTATCTCAGCTCTGGAGATGGAAATTTAGAGTGACTGTACTGGATAGGATGGAGTCACTCCATAATCACACCAGTGTGTGTGCAGAATTTGTCACATGTGGTGATGGTTATTCTTTTTGTCTGTCTGCATGTTTTCTAGCTTTTCATGCCCCTGCAGCTGTTTTGTGTAGAGACTTGCCTCCAGACTGACTAAGACCTGATTTGTACATTTGTAGCAAAGTAATTTGTATGCTGTGCAGAAAGGCAGATGAGTTTATTTGGATATTCCAGGAGAAGTGATTTAGGGAGTTGGACAGTGTTTTGAGATTTGGAGCCTGTCAGTATATCATACTGAAATGTTTGTCTTGTTTTTATAAACACAGGAAAGGTAGGTAAGCTTTTATTCCACATTTGTTTTGATGATTTTGCCATTGAGCTGCTACGTTTAGCAAACTAAGAAAAAACAGCAAGGGAGAAAAATAAGAAACTAACACCACATTTAGTCATCTCCATTAAAAATCCAAAATCTGTAGAGTGTCTCTGCACCAAGTTCAGACTAGATCTCATTCTGCACAAACCATTTTTACTGCTGTTGCAACAACATTAGGGCTCAACATATTCTTTAACCCTTCTTAACCTTCTAAATTACCTGTTTTGCCTTTATCAATAGAAGACTCAAAAAGCAGATCAGGGTGCACATCATCTGTCACCAGATGGACCCACATTCAGGGAGGAGTTCGGTGTTTCATTCCCCTGGGTTTCTCTTCAGTCATAAATGGGATCCGTTCTGCTGACAGCTGAAAAGCCAAAATGTTAAATTTAAGAACTGTTGTTAACAATTGTTGCACTTTCTAGATCAGAAAGCTTATATCAGGAAAATCATTACAACTTAAATCAATAAAGTAATGCTAGTTTACTTACCAAATAAGTATCTTCTTAAGAGTCGTGGAATAAAACACTGTCAATCTTTCAAGCATGAATACTATAATATAGCAAATCTTGGCTGTGCATATAGCATTGAAATCAGTGAACCACTGTAGTTTGTGTCCACTGAGGATTTGGCCCAAAGAAAAGACCTCAGGATTGACTGCATATTGATACAAAGCAAACACAAGCTTTTGTCTTGTATCAGTCAGTTGCCAAGAGGTGTATCAGTGTAGGACAGGATAGTGGGAAAGTGTAGGGTAGACGTCTGCAGTTGTCCCCTTACTACTGGCCTCCAAGTGGAATATGTCCTATTAATGTCAGCCCTCTAAGCCTGATCATTTAAATAGTTTTTCAGCCATCCAGATGGTAATGTCCTAACTTGGATACAATAATTTTGTCAGACATGGTGGCAAAACCCTGGCTAAAGTCAAGGTAAATGTTATCTTCTGGTCTCCCTCATCTGCCAGTCCAATCAATTTGTCACAAAAAGCAGTCAGGTGGGTCAGACATGATTTGGCCTTGGTAAATCCGTGCTGACTGTTCCCAGTCACTTTCTTCTTCCTCACATGCCCAGAAATATGTCCTGAGAGGACATGCTCCATGATTTTCCTGGAGACTGAAGTGAGACTGTCTGGTACTCAACTCTTGGTGTGCCTCCTCTTGACAATGTAACTCTGACAGATCCGGTGGAGGAGACTTTTGTCTCCTGTGCCACCACAGTCCCTTGTCTTTCTTATACAAGGGTACAGTTCAGCTGTTAGCAAGCTGCTTTACACCAATAAGCAACAGTGAGTAGTTTGTGATACTTAGTGATCTACTGTGTAGATGGAGGTCATATTGGGTGAAACTGAGTCTGGACTTCCCATTATTCTCGGAAGAGATTCAGATCTGACCTTGCCATTTGGCCATTTTTGTAGAAAATATTTAAATGTCAGAGAAGCACCATGGCCATCCTATTTCTTCCTTCTTTCCAAAACAGAACTAGCAAAGTCTCTTTCAAGGAAGCTCGCTATTTGCTTTTTGAAAGATAGATGTTTAAATTGTTCCTTTTTTTAATCAAGAACTAAACTGGAAGCACATGAACTTGCTGCCTCAATTAAAATTAATATTCATTTTTTCAGATAATGAAATGTAGTAGTAAAATATATCAGTAAATGCTGACTTCCTTGTGTTATTAAGTATATTGGCTGTATGAAACTTGACCAATCAGTGCTCCAGGCAAGAGCACCCATCTGCTTCACTTGGAGCAGGACTCAGGCCACAAAGTATATAAAGAAAAACTGCAGAACTACATTTCCATTCTGGAAGTAGCACCAGTGTCAAAATATCTACTGAAAACCAAACCACAGGTTCTTTCCATAGCCCTCATTGCTGTTTGTAAAATGTTATTTAAGAAACGGAGCTGACAAGATGCCCATGGAGAATTTCAGCTGGGGACATAGTCAGAATCCAAACTAACCAACCGCAATTTATTTCAACCAAAATATTTCATTTTAAATGAAACTATTTTCTCACTTTGCCAAATCTTCTTGCCTACCTCCCAATGTTTTAATGCATCCATATCTTAGCAATAAACATTAATAGATAGAAAGAAAGCAAACCATGGCTGACAGGATAGCAGGATTGCTTCTGCCAACTCATCAAAGGCCATTAAGTGTGTAAACCAATAGTGATGACTATTCATCAACTGATGAGTTTTCTTCCCACAATCAGCAAATTCAGATACTGCATTCAGATGCAGAGACTGCTGTTTGTGTGCCAAGATGTTTATTTTTGAAAGTGGGAACTAATTTAGAGAGCCTCTTCTCCATGTATTTACATCTCTGCTCCTGAAGAAGAGGGGTACACAATCATCCTGGGGGCTCACACTCTAACTCAGGAATATTGTTCCAACCTTTGAAGTTGAAAGTCACGGCAGTACAACTCCAAGAGTGCCTTTGCAATTGCAGGGACAGCAAACTGGCTGGCTAAAAGCCTACTGTCAGGTGAGGTAAATAGGTCTTTGGATCCTTCTCCCTGCACTGATGAGAAGGGGGTCATGGGCACCCAGCTAGAATATAGACGCATAAAGCTAGGTGTTTTAATCTCCACGAATATGCACTATTCATAATAGTGAGTTCTTGTGGTAGCCTCCTGTTAGAATTCCAGAAGTACCTGAAGTGGTTGAGAATAGCAGGTCCACTGATTCCCATTTCGGCACGTGGCCCTGCACTTCTGCTGTAGTATTTCAGGGGAGCTTTGGAAAAAAAAAAATCTTATTCCACTTTAAAAGCTGGTACTTCCTTGCATCTTTGCCATGTACTCGACTGCGTGAACTAAGAATCGCAACACAAGCTTGTAGCCAGGAATATTTTCTACATGGTGCTGAGCGCTCATTTAAATACATGCTTCAAAAACTGCAATAAGAAGATGGATAGGAAACCACCCTCATTGATTCTGAGCTGCTTAGTTTCACTTAAGCACAGCTTTTTCCTGCCAGATTTTATTCACTTGCTATAATAGATCAGAACCAGTAGACTGCACATTTCATAGTCTCTTACATAGAATGGTGAAAGCCGAGAGTGAGTAGGCTGGATCCTTTCAGTGCAGCATCACTGTCCAAGCTTATATCTGTACCATACTTGCTGTGTGTGCATTGTCCTGACAGAAACAGTAATGCTGTCTCAGTCAGTAATACTAATTCCCAGTTCTGAGGCAGTCACACCAGTAAAATGACCACGACAGCTGAGATTAGCTGGTTTCTCGTTGGTCAGCCACAGAAGTCTTACAGAAAAAGAGGGGTTGTGAAGATTAAACCATCCCAAAAAGATAGATAATCCTTTCAATTCAGGGTAAGCTCTGGATTTGCGTAGAACATTGCTGAAGTGCTGCATGGTAAGCCTGATATTTATTATTAGTAGAATTACAGAGTAATTTTAGCACGCATGAGGGAGCAGGATAGAATTGCAAGCTTGGAATCTGCTTATACTGATGTGAGTGTTAAACCATCTTGCTGGGTTTCGTGGGGACAGGAATATTGCTGGAGCAAACATCTCATCCACTGTGAAAACAGTCACTAAAGGCTGGAACAAGGGCTGGTTCCTTAATGTCACCTGCCCCCCAGTGCCCCATTAGAGCACCTCTGAGAGAGGGAGGATTACCTGCGGGGAGGGGAGCACAGGGCTGCAAAGCTGGGGCAGGAAGCTTCTCCCCTGTTTTGCAGAGTGCCTAAAGGAACTTCCCTGCTGTCTGCATTGTGCTCTGGGATGGCTGTGGGGAGCTGTAAAGCTTATAGCCCCCTTCCCTCCTACCAGAGCCCCCGCAAGCTAACACTGACTCAGGAGCTGCCTTGCTCTAAGTTAGGAATGGTGCATCAACTGCGAGATGCAAAGCGAGGTCGCATGTATTACTACCCTCACCCAAAAAAGCGCAGAGATAAAAAGTCATGGAGCTATCACTCACTAATGAAGAATTTAGAGAAAGATTAAATTGAAGTCAGCATCTCATTCTTAATGTTCTTGATCTATTTTAACTGGTTCTGGGTCCTTTTCCCACCCTTTCCCACTGAGATTGGGTATCGCAACAGTGTAACACACCCACATTTGCCATACTGGTTGCACAGTCCTTTTGCTCTGAGTGTTCAGTCTAACTGTGCTGGGCAAGCTTGGCAGCCTGCACATTTGTCACAACATGCCCTTTTCCTGTTATATCACTGTCCCAATCCACTTGTGAATGACTTCTTTCCACTTCCTGTCCTGTCTCATAAATGCTATATGCAAACATGTTATTATAGGGTTGCAGAAGCAGCTGCAATCTGACCATTATCTAAAAAAGCCATTGAATTTGATCTTTCAGGTTCTTTTTCCAAAGCTGAAAAACTGTGTGCCTCCTGGTTGGAAATACTGCATCTGTTAGGAGAAAGGCTGGTTTCAGTGGCACTCCCTGATACTTGCAGTTAAAAAGGGTCACTGTCAGAACTGTTGTTGTGAAGGTGAGCCTATGGGCACCTTTACCTCTGTGATATTTATGACAGAAGCACCGTGTCCCTCTGTCAAGGCTAGGAATGCAGCTTCACCGTTGCATGGGTACCAATACTAGTTATATATATGGCTTCAGAGGGCCTCTTTCTTCTTTTTGAAACCTGTGGGGTTGAACTGTAAGCTCTGTGGGTTGCAGAAAGTTTTGTTCTCTGAACAATGCTAAACTTGCTAGTGATTTGCAGCACTTCCATGGAAGAAATGGAAAAGAAAGAGAGGCGCAAAAGCACTGTTATCTCAGAAGTCAGGTCTGAGAGTTTGCCAACCATTATTTACTAATGAGGAGTAACTCCTTACATGTACTAGTTGGGTTTGGTTTGGTTTGTGCAGCCACAGTGCTCTGGCATTTTAAAATGACAGGTCCAGTTTGAGCCAGGGCTATTATTTAACTTTGGGAGGCTCAGAACTGCCTGTGATGAGAGTCCCACCATGTCACAGTGACAATCCATAAAGCAAGGAGTATTTGAAACCCAATGGGTGCTTCTGCAGTGTTCTCAAAAAACTGCAATGACTGTCTTAAAAAGGAGGATTCAGAGAAGACACCGAATGCCCTGAGAAGTCACTTTTACTTTCTACCTCACACCAAGTGTCCTCTTTCTCTCTTCTTACTGACTGTAATACAATTGTATAGGGCTAGCTTTCTATTTTAGCCACTTAACTTAAACAACTGCAGTCAAGCAGTAAGGCAAGGCTCTGGGAGCCAAATTCTGAAATAATTTTGCACAAACATTGCTTTCTGTTAACACTCAAAAGATTTTGAGTAAAAGCTTAGCAATACGGTCCTTCATATCATGTTGAACTTAAGTTAGTTCTTGTCTAATCCTCCTTTGCTTGAGTATGGTGTTAGATACATGCTGTCTCTGAGTATTTCTTTTTTACTGAAGTCGTTCTTGATTGACACTGGTCCAATCTCAAGACTCGGGCTGCGGTTTGGAAGATGTGTTGGATATGCATTCTTATGGCCATTTTTTTGCACTGTAGGTTTAAAAAAGGATTCAGTTATTCTTGTTTTATTTAAAGAGTTGTGGTATGTATTTTTTTAAAATCACATCTCTCACCATTAGAAAATTACATAGCTGAAGTTGAAAGAGCAATTCCAGTATTTCGGTTGCCTAAAGATTCTTCTTTCAGATTGACAGTTCTGCCATGGATATAAGACAGAGATTGCTTCTTGTGCTGAATTTTTTAGTTACAATTAAAATAATTTTGTTTTCATCCTGCAGAGATCTGCATTGGTTTTATTATTTGTGTCCAAAAACCCAATCATGTCTTAATATTTTAATTATGTGTGTTCAATTGCACAATTTTTGTATTGCAGTTTCTTAAATAGAGAAGTGGAAAGTATAGTTACTTAGTATTAATATTGAAACTGTGTGTTTGTACATATATGGATAATATTTTCATATGCATATGGCAAATTGGATGCCTCAAAGTTATTTGAAAATGAGTATTTGAGCACTCAAATATAGAAGCATACAAAAATCATTAGTCTGCTTTTGAAAATCTTCTCTTCCTACCTGCCAGGAGGCACTTGCTTCTTGTAGTTACAGATGCATATTAAAAGTGCATAAGGATATTTGTTATACATATCCCAAATTCAGTGGAATTTGAAAGGCAAGCTCATTCTCCAATCTGTGATGTATTTTAGTGTTATATTTAGTGCTTGATAATGATACTCTCTGTGTAGCCCATTGAAAATGTGCTCCATGCTGGAAATAATGTGTGCTAAACTCCATATACTAATCTGCAAGCTAATTTTATTTCCCTTCTTCAGTTTAGAAACTAAGTAATTATCCAAGCGTGAACCAACATATTTATACACCATGAAAATGCAACAAGGCTCCTCACAACAGTATCACCCCTGCCAGCCTGCTGTTTAATTCTCACCCACAGACTCTCAACTCATTCTTCCTCCGCCCCTGGACAGTACTCAATACATTGTAGTTGCTCTCTCAGTAAAGAGCAACTCTGTTACAGGCCACCAGATCAGGATGAGGAGGTTGACAAGGCCTTCTACAGGCAGCTGAGAGCAGCCTCGCAATTACAGGCCTTGGTTGTCGGGGGGCATTTTAAGTACCCTGATGTTTGCTGGAAGGACTGCTCAGCCAGCCAGCCACAGTCCAGGAGGTTCCTCCAGTGCATTGATGATAACTTCCCGATGCAAATGGTGGATGAGCCAACCAGGAGGGGAGCGCTCTGGATCTCATTCTCACTAACAAGGAGGGTCTGGTTGAAGCGGTAAAGGTTGAGGGCTGCCTTGTCTGCAGCGACCGTGAGATGCTGGAGTTCAGGATCTCATGTGGCAGGAACAGAACGCCAAGCAGAATCGCAACCCTGGACCTCAATAGGGCCAACTTTTACCTTTTCAAGCAATTGCTAGGGGAAATCCCAAGGGCAAGGGTACTTGAAGGTAAAGGGGACCAAGATAATTGGTTAGCATTCAGGCTGCTTCTTCCAAGCTCAAGATCAGAGCATCCCAACAGGTAGGAAGTCAAGGAAGGAAACCAGGAGACCTGCATGGTTAAACAGGGAACTGCTGGGCAAACTCAAGTGGAAGAGGAGAGTTTATAGATCATGGAAGGAGGGGCTGGCCACTTGGGAAGAATATAAGGCTGTTGTCAGAGGGTGTAGGGAGACAACTAGCAAAGCTAAGGCCTCCTTAGAATTAAATTTTTATGAAGATATAACCAGGTGGATAGCTGATGGTAAAGCAGTGGATGTGGTCTATCTTGATTTCAGTAAAGCATTTGACACCGTCTCCCACAGCATCCTCGCAGCTAAACTGAGGAAGTGTGGTCTGGATGGTCAGGTAGTGAGGTGGACTGTGAACTGGCTGAAGAAAAGAAGCCAGAGAGTTGTGGTCAGTGGGGCAGAGTCTAGTTGGAGGTCTGTATCTAGTGGAGTCCCTCAAGGGTGGATACTGGGACCAGCACTATTCAATATATTCATCAATTACTTCGATGAGGGAATTGAGTGCACTGTCAGCAAGTTTGCTGATGACACCAAACTGGGAGGAGTGGCTGACACGCCAGAAGGCTGTGCTGCCATCCAGCGAGACCTCAACAGGCTGGAGAGTTGGGCAGGGAAAAAATTAATTAAATATAACAAGGGCAAGTGTAGACTCTTGCATCTGGGCAAGAACAACCCCAGGTTCCAGTATAGGTTGGGGACTGACCTATTAGAGAGCAGTGTAGGGGAAAGGGACCTGGGGCTCCTGGTGGACAGCAGGATGACCATGAGCCAGCACTGTGCCCTTGTGGCCAAGAAGGCCAATGGCATCCTGGGGCGTATTAGAAGGGGGGTGGTTAGTAGGTCAAGAGAGGTTCTCCTGCCCCTCTGCTCTGCCCTGGTGAGACCTCATCTGGAATATTGTGTCCAGTTCTGGGCCCCTCAGTTCAAGAAGGACAGGGAACTGCTTGAGAGAGTCCAGCGCAGAGCCACAAATACGATTAAGGGAGTGGAGCATCTGCCTTATGAGGAAAGGCTGAGGGAGCTGGATCTCTTTAGCTTGAAGAAGAGGAGACTGAGGGGTGACCTCATTAATGTTTATAAATATATAAAGGGTGGGTGTCACAAGGATGGAGCCAGGCTCTTCTCAGTGACAACCAATGATAAGGGGCAATGGGTGCAAACTGTAACATAGGAGGTTCCACTTAAACATGAGAAGAAACTTCTTCTCAGTGAGGGTGACGGAACACTGGAACAGGCTGCCCAGGGAGGTTGTGGATTCTCCTTCTCTGGAGACATTCAAAACCCGCCTGGACACATTCGTGTGTAACCTCATCTAGGTGTTCCTGCTTCGGCAGGGGGATTGGACTAGATGATCTTTCGAGGTCCCTTCCAATCCCTAACATTCTGTGATTCCGTGATTCTTCCACGTCCTATTTTCCCCCACCAGATGTATGAGGTAAGGCACTCTTTGTGTTGCAAAGCATATTTAGGAAGGAACAATGTAACACATCCAGTGGGGTGTTGTCTGTTGCTATGCCACTGGCAAGAGGGGCTGAGAGTTTCCTGTCCTTTTGGTGGAGAAAAGCAGAAAGGCAAGAGGCATGTGAAATCCTCTTGGCTGAACGAGGAACACCTTGCTGTGCCCTGCTGTAGTGGAGGATTTCCCAGCCTGATCCCATGCTGCCCACAGAAAGGTTCCCGTGCCTAAAAGGCACATTCACCTGGGCATGGTGCATGTCCCTTCCTGTGGTCTTCAGGCTACTGGGGACCCTGCTGTCACCCCTGGCCGTTTTAAGGATAACAGAGAAGGAAGCAGAATGCCACTGAGGCTGGCTGGCCCTGGGGAGAGGTGGGCTGAACTCCAGCACAGCCCAGTTAGCATCCCTTCCACTTGTCTGCCATAGACTGCGCTCTGACCTCAGCCAAGCCTTGAGATTTTTGTGGGAGCAGAAGACTGAGCACAGTTTGAGTCGTGATATTCGTTTTATTGCAGTCATGTTATTTTGCTGCCTTTGGAGACTGGGTGGAGGTGGGAAAGGAGAATGTCTCACCACCCTATTCCCCAGCTGCCTTCAGGTTCGCAGTCAGTGCCCGTGACTGCATTTTCAGGGTCAAGTCTGTCTCTGCGTGTGTGTGTGCGCTTTCCTTTGGGTGGTGGTTTCCCCTTCGCTTTGCCTCTTGCTTGCAGCCGGAGCCGAGCAAGAAGGCAGTGTGATTGGCTGCTGGCTCCATAGATCAGCCCCGAGAGCCGGGACTCACACTGGCTCACACACGCACATTCGCGTACACACCCCACAAAAACTCACCCGGGCTGCGCCTGCACCAGTCGAAGCAGGGGACGAGCATCCAGCTGCACGGAGAGCAACACCTTCACCTCTTGCCAAAAAACAACCTGTGCAGCAAGGGGAATAAACACCTTCACTGCCAGCACCGGGAAGGACGGGCGGTTTATACCGTGGCGCTTTCCTCCACCCACTTTTTTTCTTTTTCTTTTTTTTTCCTCTCTCCTAAAAGAGGAAACCCCGTCTGCGATTTTTAGCGCGTCCCCATCTGCACTCGTGGCCGCCAGGGTTTGCATCTTGCCGAAGCAAACTTCGCTGGGGGTCTCGGTCTCGCCTGTCTGCCTGCCGGCCCGGGCAAACGAGACGAAAGGGACTCCGGAGCCCGTGCAGCCGGGTCGGAGAAGTAGGATGGCGGCGTCGACCCGCTGGGTGCTGTGCCTGTGCCTGGGCTGGGGCTGCCTGTGTCTGGCTCCGGGAGACGTGCTGAAGGCTCGCTGGGTCGGGCTGCAGCGTCGCCCTGCCCCGGGAGGAGTACGGGGCGGTCGGGCGAGAGCCGCGGCAGGTGACTACGGCCTGGGGCGGCAGCAGGACCGGTTGCAGCCGGGGGACAAGGTCTCGGAGCACATGCTGCGGCTCTACGACCAGTACAGCGGCAGCCGCCGGGGGCGGGCGGCGGCACCGCGGCCCCAGGACCCGTCGGGGCTGCCCGGGCTGCACCTCCGCCAGGGCAACACGGTGCGTGGCTTCCGCCCGCTGGGAGCAGGTGAGTCCCGGGGCCGAGTGGGGCTGGGCAGCGGGGCGCCCCGCGGGTGAGGAGGGGCGTGCTGCAGGGGCCGAGTGGGACCGCGGCCCCTCGGGGAGCCCGGAGAATTGCCCGTGTCACCTTGGGCGTGCGAGGACGGTACAGCGGGGCCGGGAGCCGGTAGAGCCCGCCGCGGGTGCGCCTCTGCCGCGGAGGGAAGAGCTCTCGGCTAGGAGACCTTGGCTGCTGTGCAGACCAAGCGAGCTGCAGAAGCAACTCGCTTTCAGGCGAAACTGTGCGGGCAAAGAAATAGGCTTCAGTTCTGCAAAAAGGAAGGTCACGGTCTGTGGGTACGCCTGTGAGTAGTGCCAGTCCTGAGCAGCAGCTGTCACCTTGAGCAGATCTGCGTTATTGACCAGAGAACTTGATGTGGAGAAAAAGATGACAAAAGGATAAGCAAGGTTACGCTTCCTGCAGCAGCAGTCTTGCATTTTAGGGTATAATGTTTATATTGTCTCCCATATTTTAATTACTGGTTTCTCTCTTTAACTCTGTATGCAGCGTCTCTGCCGTATGGTATCTGAGCACCATATGAGGGAAGTGGAGTAATTAACATATCCTCTCTGGAGTCTCCTTTTATCACTGTTTTGCATGTTTAGCTTCTGTTGAAACCAAGGGCTGATTTGCATGTAAGCAATAACATGACCTGGCGATCCTATAGATTATCTACAGAGTACTCCTTTTGAGATGTTGATTACAGTACTGGTAACTAGGGGCAATGACAAATGAGTTTAGTTGAAGCATAATTTGTGCATGGTAAATATTGCATCTCAGCATCTTTGGCAGTGGCACTTAGATCTCTGCATGATTATAGACTGGCATGCACAGGTAGATTTATGAAAATGTAAAGTCATTTTATATAAAGGTAGGAGGTGCATGTTTAACATGGCAGCATCCCAAAAGAACTGTGTCCTAGCTGAAAGAGAAGATGGCACTGTCTTAGTGCTGCATCCCCAGCTCCACTGTTTTGCTTTTTGTGCATGTGACCTCTGCAAGGGTTAAGCAAAAATGCCAGAGCCCAAACATGACCCTTGCTGGGAATATGCTTCCCAAGTCCACTGCATCCCAAAAACTTGCTGTTTGTATGACAACTGCCATGTCAGCCTGATTTGCCAGTCTCTTATTTTTCATCACACTAGTGAGTTTACCCAGCAGCTTTTTCAGAGACAAGCATCTAGCAGTTAAACTGAGTCTGGGAGTTTGTAACCTGCGTTGGTTCTTCTTTCCCAGAAAACTAAGAGCTGGATGCCAGACCTTCCTTAGGTTTCTTCGTGAGTTGTTACTTCTGATTCTTCAAAGGCAACCATGTCTGTTGTAGGATAGCTCTGCAGAGAGATCAAATACCATGAATAATTGAATAGCTTTGGCGTGTTAGGATTCAGCCCAACAAACACTCTCCATCACATGTCACTGCAAGTATTTCTGTCCATGAGAGAGGCTTTAGAAGCTTAAATGCCCTGGTTTTGGAGAATGGAGAGCTGGGACTCCCCAGGTGCTGCTCCTACAGAGGAACTCTCCTGTATTTCTAACATGACCTTTTTTTGCAATATGAAGTCTAATGTACATTGCTTTGTTCTGAAATAAACAGTTCCCTCACTAAAGGAGTAGAAGACATAATCCTAAAATAAAAAGGACAGGAGGAAGGTATAATCCCAACAGAATGATATTTGCTCCTTTAAGCATATCTGATTAAAGATATTTATTGTTCTAAACCTAGAAGGCCTTTGGTTGAAATCCCATCTCTGTGGTCTTTCCAATTACATTTGTACTCTCACTTGACGTTGGGTGATAGCAGTCCTATAAACACACTGTTTACTAATCCCTTTCCTCCTCTGCCAATACTTTCACAGTTCAAGTGCCAAAGCAATAAATTGGAAGCGGTTATAAGTTTTTTGACACTTCTGTAAGTATTTCTGAAAAATATTTAACTAGGTAGCTGTTGTCTTTCTCTCCCCGTAGGCGGCAGCAGGTCGTTTGTATAGTTATTGATGGTAAAAAAGTGTATTTCCATAAAACCCTTAGATCAAATGTTCTTCAGGGCGATGGGGGCAGTGAAAAGGCTTTTCTCTGGTTTCTGACTGTTCTCTTGCACCTGACTGCCTGGCCAGCCCTGAGACGGGAACAGCTCATCCGCAGTATTTCTCTTTTGAGGTGGTTTGTTTCGAGATCCTCTGCTCTGACCATTGCGCTCCTTGGCTTCCCCTTGTCCTTGATATGACTGCATCAGTTAAATTAATCAATTATGTTGCTGTTACTCCTTCAGCTCCTTATGCCATCCCCTGTGCCAGCCCCTTTAGGAGACAACTTTTTGTGTGTGATGAGCAGAACTTGCGTAAGAATCTACCCATTTCTCCTGCACCTACAGCAAGAAGCCTTGAAGGAAACCTTTAGTGATTTCCTTTGCAGTTTACCATACATTTTGCAATTTAACCATATCATTTTCAGGAGGTGAGCAGTTTATTTTCTGAAACACAACTTTCAAATGTGACTGTGAAACCTTTCTGTCCTTGCTTTTGCCCTGGAGGGCTTCTGGCTCTTCTGCAGCACATGGGAAAGGCCTTTTCTGGTTAGCTCACCCAACAAATTTTTGGGACCCTGTAAGATACAGTGTTGTGTGATGAGACCAGGAACTGGCAGGATTTATTGAAACTCATCCCTGTTTCTAGTCCAAGAAGCAGTATTGCATGTGGCAGCTGCCATCTTGCAATGGACAGCCAACAACTAAGACATGATTAATCAGAAGATGCATCTTAACAACTGCTAAATGCAAGTTTCTCTTTCTGTGGCTCAGTCCTGTGAAGGATTAGGATGAGAGCTTCAGCCCTGTGTGAGCACCTCTGAAGTTTCTGCACAACGCTGCCCTGAAATCTCTCACGCACCAGATTTCACAACTAGGCTGGATTATTAGTGGTTTGTCGTTTGGGCTGGGGGTTTTGGCCTTTGATTTTGATGAATGTTCATGTGATCTTCCATTTGGGCAAATTTGTTTTCCATTAATCTTGCTAAATTATCTCAAAACATAATTGTTCAGTCTGAGTTCACTCAAAAAAGTAACCTTTGAGGCCCATGACAAAGCTGAAAGGAACCCCAGGTCCCAAATCCATTCCAAGTGAAAGATATATATCATTCACAATATATCCAGTTACATTCTAGCACTGTTCTCCCTCATTGATATAACAGTTCTAATTTATTTCTTAATATTCGAGTCAAAGGATACTCAGCTTGTGATTTCTGTGACAGCTGTGTCATTGCTGTGGGATGTTTCTGGGATGACACTAGCAGCCCTTGTCTGGCTTAGCCCAGGTCTCAGAGTGAGCCCTACTTAAATAAAAATCCTAAGACAGTGCCTTTTCCAGTTCTTTGCCTGCAGGTACCACAACAGTGAGTGGCTTTCCATTCCCTATGACTCTAAAAAGAAAGCTGGGAAGAAGGTCAGATGATGCATCAGTTAGAGCCAAACACTCTGACTGTTCTGACAAGCATGCTCAAACTGTAACTAAGTCGGTGGATCAGTTTCTGTGCACAACCATTATTTTCTCTTGCCAGTTAGCGAAACCACTGAATGACCAGACCTCCAGCTGATATAAACCCACTTACCTTCAGTGCTTCCCGTAGAGGTGTGTTGATCTGCAACTTCTGACACTCTCCATCTGGAACAAAGATACAGCCTGGAATAAATAAAAGAGAACGGAAGCATAAAAGCCTCAAACACGAGACTTTCGGTTCACTTTTGAAAATACTTTTAATCGTAACATTGGTAAAGGAACATGTCTTGCAAATGAGTCATCCAAAGAACTTAACTTTAATTGGAAGGTCCTTCTAATGATGTTATAGTAAAGCTATACAGTCAGAAATTACTTTAAACTCTTTTTTATTGACTGAATCTCAAGTAATTTTAGGTATTACACCTGCCCCTGGGCCAATTCTTGTGGTTTAAGAACTATGTTCTACTGCTTTTCAAAATACCTTTCTTTCCTTTGTTGCGGTATGAAATGCCCACGCAAACAGGGGAAACCAAGTACTGCACAGGGAAACTAGCTAGTCACCAGTCGCCATCAGCCTGTGAAAACCAGTACGGGCCAAATTCTACCCTTTTTCAGCTGGAGTAACAACATTAAGTCTTTTGTAACACGACCTTTAAAAGCATTCAGGCAGGAGACAGTGAGAGTGTGGGTTGTTGTTTGGTTGGGGTTTTTTTGTTTGGTTGGTTTTGGTTTTGTTTGTTTTTCTTTCCTATATCCCTGTAAATAAAATGCAAGCAGCAGCATCCTGGTAATTTTTAGGCAGAAGGAACTTGAAAACCATTCAGCTATGATTTGGACAGGATGGGCCCAAATCTGCAAGCCTTGTCTAAGCCAAATGGTCAGGATTTGTAGATTTGGCTTCTCAGGATCAGAAACAGCCCTTTAATTTTCTGGCTTCTGTAACCACCTGTCTTGCTGTGCTGTCATGCATGCAGATGAACTGTGCTCACAGTCCCCACTCAGTCACAGTTTCTATAGCACGTCTTTCCATGTGAAGAGTTCTGGCCTCAAGGGGACAGGCTGTGCACAAGTTGGTTGGTTTTCACAGAGCCGACCTACTGCCACCAGCTGAAGTAGAATTAATCGTGATGGTGAGAAGAGTCAGCTCTTTGTGTTCCCCTTCTCAGATTTGTGTACTTTAGTGATGCAACCTCCTTACTTGGTTAGCTTCTGCTAGCTTTGGGTTTGAGGTGGTGGTTTGTTTTCGGACCTGCTGTTGTCTTTCCGCTTAAAATATATAGAAGAGAGATCATTTACCCATTGTGCAGCACATTTATGATATGCAATGTGCTTATTTGTGCTTTTCATGTCATGCAATCCACATGTAAGATAGATCCTGAGCATGCACCATCACTGTTTCTTGAAGTTTATTATTTAAGTAGCTGATAGCTTTAATCAGTGGTGGATTTTTAGTTTTTTATATCAAGTTACTAGCTGCTATAACCTTATCTGCTTTGCTAAAAGAATAAATAAAACCAGTTTGGCATCAAGTACTGTGCTTTTTAAAAAGAGGGAACCAGATCCTATGTTTTTCCTTTGCAAAATACTCAACTTGGTAAGGGGGGGAAGCAGCAATCAAGAGCAAAGGCCTTGGAAAAGAAGAAATCTGGCTTCCAAATTCGTGTTCCCATTCTGAATCTTGTTCATGTTTCCAGCTCCGAGTGAACTTTTGTAGCTGGACTATGAACCCATGATAACAAAGTTTTACAACAGAAACACTGATACATTCATAACTGTGCAGTGGCACAAGGGCACCCCTTTAATATCTTATTTAAATGATGGCTAACGATGACTATAAATGGTCCTCATTATTGCATCCTTTTTCACCCGTGGGATAGATTTGGCAGTCCATAAAAACGTCAGTGCATCCTCTATAAAGGTAAACACGCCACATGTTAGCAGGCTTGTTCCAGCTTATTGATGCCTGGAAATGCCCGTTGTAACACAAGTATGTTCATGCCGATGATGTCAGTCTCCATAGACTTACTGCTTTTTCTTAAAATGCCTTCATAATGCCAGTAACAGGCAATCCATACAGCTGTGTGCTATTGCAGGAAGGCGATGAAGCATGGGCCATGCCTCTGAAGATTCAGTGAGTACAGGTACTTCAGTTGTAGTGCTAAGAGCTGGGTTGCTTTCTGGTCTGAACTATCAGTAAATAAGCTGGCATCTCTAATACCCCAAAGCTTGAGTGATGGCACACCTTGACTTGGTGTCTGGGTGACAACCACCTGTGTGATATAGTAAGGCATTTCCGCTTTAGGCCTGGAGTACCTCGCGTCTCCCCCCACACCAGAAAGCTTTGTTGTCACTTGTGCAGGAGACTGGGGAAGTGATGCTGGCCCAGTGCAAGCTTTGCCATGGTACTATTGGGGTCTGGGTTTCGTTCAAGCAAGGGGAGAGCACACAGGTGAATAATGATTTGCAGATGGGCTGAGGAGGCAAATAAAGCTGTAGCCTATCCATTTTACTGCATGTACCTTCCTAATTATATGCTACATGAATACCAGCAAAGAAATGTTCTCCCTGTGAAGTACCTTTCTGTCCAGCTCGTGGCTGCTGCACCAAAGCTCTATACTGTATAAGTGAGAAATACAAAAAATGCAGTGATGCTATGTCTTACCTATTACAGTTCAAAAGAGCTGTCATGCAGAGGTTTATCTTTAAAATTCCTCATTAGGCTGGCAGCAGCATACAAAGGGGAACAGAGATAGCCATTAAAATCTGGCCTCAGAGTATCTCGGAAGTAGCAGCGTATTCCTTGCATATAGTTCTGTTCCACGTAATTTTCCTTTGTTTCCTCTTAAATCCTCTCCTTACATGCCTTGTTGCTGCGGTGTCTTCTGCACTTCCTATTTTTTACTACAAGAGAGTGAAGCTGAGTTAGCAGAACTCACTTTAAGAAACAACTAAAAGCCTACTTCAAGTAGTGGTGCTCTGACAGAAATCTGCTGCTCACAGAGCTGGGAAGTACATACAGTGAGCCAGGAAGTTACTGCTGTTCAAATAATACTGAGTTGCCATTGAATTGCCTTGTATACTGCTGTGAATGGGTGTGAGGTTTACCAAGTACAGCTGCTCAGGGATAGCAGGCAGAATTTTGCCAAGCAGTAAGGTGATTGATCCGACTGTGAGTTTCCTCCAGCAGCTGCCTGCAGTGCAAGGACACCCAGGGCTCATAAGATCTTCCCACCACTGCTGTATCCTGAGAGCCAACCCAGGCAGAGGGCAGCCTCCCATCCAGCATCGCTCTGAGGGGTCATATTTGCTGAAATATGAGATACTTGTATATGTCTGCAACAGACCATTTCTTGTCTGGGCAACTAGTGCAAAGAAAGCTGCTGCAAAGCTGCTGTTTTCACTGGTTTTGTTTGATATGGGAAATAGAAGGAAAAAGCTATTGTGATGCCCTGATCTTCTAGGGCATAGGTTTCTGGGCCTGTGGTTTACTTCCTTTAACCTGCAAAGCTGACATTATACTTATTCTAGACCAAATAGAAGGCTTTGTTGCAAGTAGATCTTGTTATGTTTAAGACCTTAAAGGTCTGTTTTAGAGGACAAACTGGCTGGAGGCCTTAGCTGGGCTTAGTCAGCCTGGCTCTTTCCACTGGCTGCTAAGCACTTGTGGATAGACTTCACCCTGCAGTTTGGCCCCCGCCTCCACTGGATTTAAAATGGAGCTGTTGATGGCAGCATCCTAGGAAATACCACTTAATGAACATCTACAAGGTATTAAAGGTAAGTTACATTGACAAGGTATTAAAGCAATACCTAGGTTTGGCTTGGGTTTTTGTTTGGGGTTCTTTGGGATTAGCGAGGGGGGAAATCAATCAAACAGTCTATATGAGGAGTTATCAGCGTAAGTAATTATAAGGACTAAAGCCTCAGCTCACATCAGTCAGTAAAACTTCATTGGTGTCAGCAGAGCAAGCTGGATGAGGCTCATGGAAAGCTTCCCACATCACAATAAAATTTTGCTAAATGCTACTCAATACCTCCTGACATTGGTTAAAAGTTTAAACTATGCTCCTGACCTTGGCTAATAGTTTAAATTATGCTATTGTGGGGACAGATTTTCGTCAATTTCTGTCCTCTGAGCTTAAGGACAAAGTTTCACTTAAATGGAATTAAATTGTCCCAAGGAAAAGGTGCGTGTGTAGATGTTTCAAAGCTGAATCTTCCTTTATGTATTTGTCATTTTTCAGGGTAATTTCTAGCCTGAGGAATGCTTCTTTCAGTGCATTGCTCGCATCCAAGAGTCAGGTATTACTGTCACACAAAGGATATATTTGACATAGTGTTCCTAAGTTGTGACAGAAACCCAAGTCACACAGTTGGGTTTTTCTGAGCCAGAACCCAGCAAATCCATAGGCATCTGTGCTGGCCACTAGCAACTGGTTTCAAGATGATTTTGCGGATTGAATGAGCTGAAAATTCTTGGGTGGTTTGAGCTTGGAGGTCATTCAGTGAGAAAACAGCACCACCTAGTGCAAGTACTTCGTCTTTGGTGTAGAGTTAAATACTAAGGGTGGCTTCTTGAGTTTTGCTTTTAATCAAAAGTATATATTCCTCCTGTGTCTGTTTCACGCCATCTAGAGTTTCTTCATAAACAAAAGCAGCTTGGTTTGTGTTCCACTACAATATGCCAGTTTAGAAAAGGCAGTATTTGTTAACTGGAACTCTTACTAAAAATTAAAAATCAAAACTTGTCATTCAACATACAACAGTGATTCAAATAATAACTTCCTTAACAGGTGCTCAGGAGACATCATAAATTCTGGTTCCTACAACTGATGTACTTAGTGCTCTGCCAAATTACATATTAACCTTATTATATTAGTGATTACAAACCAAGCAGAGGTCAGGTCCTTATGTGTCCTTAGTACAAACATAGTGAGGTGGACTGCAAACTGGCTGAAGGAGAGAAGCCAGAGAGTCGTGGTCAATGGGGCGGAGTCTGGTTGGAGGCCTGTATCTAGTGGAGTGCCTCAAGGACCAGTTCTTGGACCAATACTATTCAATATATTCATCAATGACTTGGATGAGGGAATTGAGTGTACTATCAGCAAGTTTGCTGATGACACCAAGCTGGGAGGAGTGGCTGACACACCAGAAGGCTGTGCTGCCATCCAGCGAGATCTGGACAGGCTGGAGAGTTGGGCGGGGAAAAATTTAATGAAATATAACAAGGGAAAATGTAGAGTCTTACACCTGGGCAGGAACAACCCCAGGTTCCAGTATAAGTTGGGGAATGACCTATTAGAGAGCAGTGTAGGGGAAAGGGACCGGGGGTCCTGGTGGACAGCAGGATGACCATGAGCCAGCACTGTGCCCTTGTGGCCAAGAAGGCCAATGGCATCCTGGGGTGTATTAGAAGGGGGGTGGTTAGTAGGTCGAGAGAGGTTCTCTTGCCCCTCTACTCTGCCCTGGTGAGACCTCATCTGGAATATTGTGTCCAGTTCTGGGCCCCTCCGTTCAAGAAGAACAGGGAACTGCTGGAGAGAGTCCAGCGCAGGGCAACAAAGATGATTAAGGGAGTGGAGCATCTGCCTTATGAGGAAAGGCTGAGGGAGCTGGGTCTCTTTAGCTTGGAGAAGAGGAGACTGAGGGGTGACCTCATTAATGTTTATAAATATATAAAGGGTGGGTGTCACAAGGATGGAGCCAGGCTCTTCTCGGTGACAACCAACAGTAAGACAAGGGGTAATGGGTTCAAGCTGGAACACAAGAGGTTCCACTTAAATTTGAGAAGAAACTTCTTCTCAGTGAGGGTGACGGAACACTGGAACAGGCTGCCCAGGGAGGTTGTGGAGTCTCCTTCTCTGGAGACATTCAAAACCCGCCTGGACGCCTTCCTGTGTAACCTCACCTAGGTGTTCCTGCTTCGGCAGGGGGATTGGACTAGATGATCTTTCGAGGTCCCTTCCAATCCCCAACATTCTGTGATTCCGTGATAATAAATAGCTGGTTTTGGCTTGAGGAATTAAAAGTAGGGTTGAATTTGAAGAAAATATAGTTCCCCAAGCATAAGTAATAGCTAGAAATTGGATGGCTTGGGTACCTTAGTTTTCAGCTGTTGGGACCTTACCTATCAGAACCTATGTTATCCACCATCAGCTTGGGCTGAATGTGTAAACAAGGGTGTCTTCCATAAATGATTTGGCCTTTTTTTTTTTTCTGTTTCACTGAGAAAAGTGTATGTTCTCTTTTCCTTAATTTCATTAAGCAATGCATGTAATATATTGGGGAGAAGGGTTCTGTCTTTCTAGTGAGACTGATTCCTGCTTTTTTAATGTGTTGGTTAGAGTATAGGTTAGAAGAAAAAAATGTTTAGAAAAAGAGGCCACTTAGATTGTTGGGGTGAGGATGGAGATGCAGAGGGGCCAGTCTTTTGCTGGACTTATCTGAATGGCATTAGCAGTTGTGGTATCAGTGCCTGGAAGCACAGAATGCCACTGAGAACATAAAGCTGTCAAAATCTATGAAAGATCAGTATTGGAAATTATTTGTTTTCACTTGGGTGGAGGACTTATTACAGTGTTTTGAGGATGGAAGCTGGGAGGCTGTTTGACCCTAGTCCACAGGCATGTCTATGCTTGTCATTGCTTGGAATAAAAAAAAAAATTAAAAACACAAACACACACACACAAAAAAACCCAAAACCCACAAAAGAACCCCTACTGTAAACTATAATTTCAGCCTCAGGAAAGGGTTTTGACATACCATGATGTCAAATAAGCATTTACCTCTGTGTTCCCTTGTTCTCCTAATGTGTTGGGTTGTTTCCAGCCCTTTCAGGGGCTGTAGAACGTAACTTTGCTTAAGTATATTTGACTTTTCCATACAGCCCATTTTTATAGCTCTCAATGGCATCCTAACATTTGGATCTATATTTTTCCCACTCTGCAGGACAGACATAACTGCAGTCCAACCAAGAAATTTTAAAACAAAAATTAAACCTTACCCCCAAGCCTTTCTCTTGCACCCTACAGGGGATTAAAGTAGTCAGCCATACGTTTTCACAGATCAGCCTGAATTAGGAGTGTGTCTTTGTGTTTGTGCAAGATACCTGTGGTTAGGTTGACTTCTCTAATTCCACAGCTGTGGAAACCCCCACTGTCCACCACACTCCTCCTAATTAATACAGTAACGCCCCAACCTTGCAGAAGTATTGTCCTTGGTTTGTTTCCCTCTGTACAGAGGCAAGTTGGTGAATTTTGCTGCCACCACCACAAAAAATGACATTTTGGGTTGGCTTTTGCTTTTGGGGGTTGCTCTAGTACTGCCCACCTACCTTCAGCAATATTAGTAAATGCTTTCTGACTGTCATGAAAATTGATAAAATGTCCTTGGTGGAATGACTAAATTTATCCAGTGTAATTGAACCAGTCCTGAGCCTGATTATTCTAGAGGGAAACTTCTGTTGTGATTAGTGTCTGACTTAGCCAAAAGACTGTCAGACAAGCTTGTGGGTCTTTAGCTTGTTATAAATGGTGAATTGTCTCTCTAGAGCTGACAGCCAAACCTTAAAAATGATCAAACAGTGATTCTATCCTGGTGTTTCTTCTCCCCGTGTCTTCAGAGGCAAGCCACATTCCTTCATTTTGTGCAAGACATTTTATTCATTTTTTTCTGTGCCCAACTCTTAACCTTGCTGTTGTGAAGGACTCTGGGTCATGAAGACCCAGTTGCGCATGCAAAGGTCACTGACCACTCAAGGGGCCAGTAGGTTGATCTCATTTTAATGGAGGAGCAGTTAATATCGAGAGGAAACTTCCTTTGTAACACAAGATTTCAATTTGTCTTTTCATGTAGCTTTTGAAATATGTAGTACTTTCTACGTTTGCCTGCCCGTTTTGCATCCTGATGTACGTATGTAGTTGAACCAAATGTTAAATGGTTTTGGATCCCTCTTCAATAGTCTCTTTGACAACTTTAGAAGCTAAGAGGAAATGCCACCCAGGCCCTAAACCCTGTCTTGTAGCTGAGGCCTGGATCATAGAGTGGAGCAGAGTGGAAGGTTTAAAGGAACCAGCCAGGCTTTTTTTTGCATTGAACAGCTTGGGAATCAGAGCTCAAGTGACTTAACTGGCAGTACACTTGAAAGCCTGTGGCAACACTGAAAATCATGTCCCAGTTGAATCCAGGCTTTTCCTCTTACTCACTGACACATTGAGCCTCTACTAGTAGGGATGCAAATCTTGTTTTTCTGACTGAGGCTGTGACTCAACAGTATAATGGAAGTTTACAGACAGTCCGGTGCCTAGTGAAGCCAATGGGATCCTTTCTCCAGCTTCAGCTAGGTCTGAGCAAAGGCATGGTTCAGTGCCATTGATATTCCATCCATGTCTGAATAGTCTTGGACAAAGAAAGATAATTCTTTAGTCAGGACAGGGCAGCCATAATCACGTAAGTGCATTTTGAGATGGAGGGGGCTTGGAAATGTTACAAAAAGAGGGGAAAAAAAGGAGCAAAATCTTACTTAATTTTCTGGATGATAGATACAGTCCTTAGTGCATCTCTTATCAGGCTATGTTCCTGTGACCTAGTTTGTTTCCTGAAGTCAGAGGAGTAGTAGTAAATGTATACGTATTTCTGTATAGAGATAGGTAGTACAAAGAAACCAGATTGAAAGCGTGTGATTTACAGTCACCAGCTTACCTATTTGGTTATTATTCTCAATAGTGGCCTAAACCTGTTCTCACAGCACTGGGTGAAAATTTTCCATGAACTTAATGTGTAATCTAGAAAGCAATGCACTTGGTCCTTTTGGTTTCTATAACATTTTGAAATTTCCATATTCTTACGTAAATATTTATTCTTCTAGGAAGCCCTGAAAGCCAGGAGATGTATGTTTTTAACTTGACGTCACTTACCAAGTCTGAAAATATCTTGTCAGCTTTGGTGTATTATTATATTGGTGATCTGCTGAATGCTCAGTGGAATTGTTCCCAATCCAGAGGCTGTTACCGTCACAGGCACAGGAAACCTGAAATTCAGATGCATCTTTCAGTTTGGAACTTTCCTTCTGTCGGGAACCAGACTCGGAGCCTGGGACATTTTCTAATAAATGTCTCCACTGCTTACCAGGATGGCCTTTCCTGGCAGTGGAAGGATATCACTCAGCTCCTACATGAAGCAAAACAAAGCAATGAGCTCCTGATCAGTGTCAAAATGGATCTGACCAGCCATCACCCTTGGAAAAGTGCAGCTTCTCACTATGAACCCTACATTCTGATTTATGCCAATGACTCTGCTATTTCAGAGCCAGAGAGTGTTGTTTCTAGTTTGCAAGGCCACAGTAATCCTCTGGCAAAGGTCTTTCCCAGGCCACAAAACCATGTGAGGACCAGCCTTGGGAAGCGGCGGCGAAAACGCTCCACAAATGTCCTGTTGCCATTGCAGAATAACGAGCTACCAGGAGCCGAGTACCAGTACAATGAGGAAGAGAGATGGGAAGACAGAAAACCCTACAAAACCTTCCAGCCACCATTATCAGAGAGGGCAAAGAGTAAGAAAAAGCAGAGGAAGAATCATCACCGGAAGAGCCAGACTCTTCAGTTCGATGAGCAAACACTGAAGAAGGCGAGGAGGAAGCAGTGGAATGAACCAAGGTATTGCGCCCGGCGCTATCTCAAGGTGGATTTTGCAGACATTGGCTGGAGCGAATGGATTATTTCCCCAAAATCCTTTGACGCCTATTACTGCTCAGGGGAATGCCAATTCCCTATTCCAAAGGTACAGTCTCTATTGATTCTTTCACGCTGTATATGTTATTGTAAGCTATTCATTTTCTCTCCTACACCAGTAAAACGTAGCTGGTCACCTGTTACATATTGAGATATAGTAAATAAGTGATGTTTTGTGCTGCAAGGACTAGTGGTTTGGAACAGCTAGTAAAAAGACAGGCTTGTAAAGATAATTTAAAAAATGCTACATGGTATTAGGTTTTTTGTCCAGAGCCCAAATTTCCATAAAATATTTCCTGAATAGTGCTAATGATGTGTGAACATGTCGTTAACCTGTTTAATAAACATAATACAGGCCAGACCCAGAAAATTGCTTATTAGACAGTAGTTATGCCATGAAGGAATCTCTGCAGCCAGACCCACACTGGGGTCAGTCAACATATCACATGCTAGGAAAAATGTGTGCCTCAGGCAGCATTACTGTCACAATGACAGAGAGACACTGTGGAGCTATAGGAGTGGTTGGGATGCTCTAAGGTGAAGTAAAAGAGTCAAATTAGTCATTTCTATGACAGACCAGGTGGATCCAAAAGCAGTAGATCCTGACCAACTGTCTTTTGAAATATCCTCTGGTTTTTATGAGATTGTTGCATCCGAGTAGCCAGAAAGGGTGATGTGCTCCTAGCCCCATGACTTAGGTGTATGAACTCAGCGCCTTAAAATCAAATGCCCAACGTCATTATTAGCAGCATATGTAGCCCCCTGGAGTCTACCAAAACCTGAAAAGAGGATGTGGTATTCAAGGCTGGCCTAAAATGAGGACTATGCACAAATAATGGCCACGGGAAATTTCAGTAAAAGTAGGGCTTTTGGTCTCACTGTTACCTCGTGTTCAAGAGTCTTTGAGCCTTGGCAGTTAGTTCCAAAATTAATGTGGAATTTCAGTGGCTTAGGGACCCAAGGGAGTCACCATTTAAAAATGACAGGTGGAGAAATGTAGTAAAGGTGATGGAGGTGAAAGCAAACAATCTGACAAGGGCAGGAGTCTCTGAAGGAGATACGTGACTACCTCAAACTGTAATGGCAGGCTCTCAGGTTTTGGATCAAATGAAAAAATGAAAAGGAACAGGAAGAGATAGAGTCATTACTTTTGAATAAATTGCATTAGGCCTTTTACTCTATTGTTGAATGGAACCGTGCTCTTTCATAAAAGTAATTCAGCATACAGGTTAGAAATATTTGAAGTGCTGGACCTAGACTTCTTCCATTATATCTTTAAGGACACATAAATTATAAAAATTCCTGCTGTATCCCTCTGCTTAAGACTGGGTTAGCATTTCCACTTGCAGCTTTAGTTATAAAAACTTCATTCTAAGCATAAAAGGGTGTTGCTCTGATTTTTGTTTGGGAGAAAACAGTACATGATAGTTAAACCAGAAGAGTCAAAGTACTTCAGTTCAAAGGAGTGGGGAAAAAAGTGTCTTCAGTTCAGCCAGTCCTGACCCCTAAAATATTCTTCATTTCTTCATTTGAATTGAGATGCCTGCTATGGGCTACTGTCAGCATTACAGAAGAAACAAAGAAAAGAGTGAAGTATGCATCAGATAATCAGTGGTTCTCCTGGAGGACAATTCCTGATAAGTTCCTCTGTATTTCTAATTATAGGGAAAGAAAATGTGTAGCAGCTCCTTAGAAAGGTTTCAGAGTGTCTTGTTGTAAGTCCTAAAGAGTTTAGGTTCCCACTTCCTAAGGTTATCGTGTTTGGCTCTTTTGTTTCTCAAAGAAATAAATGATAGTTGAGATGCTTACGAAATTGGGTCACAACCACCCCATGCAACCCTACAGGCTTGGGGGAAAGTGGCTTTAAAGCTGCCTCGTGGAAAAGGACCTGGGAGTGTTGGTGGACAGTGGCCGAATATGAGCCAGCAGTGTGCCCAGGTGGCCAAAATGCCAACAGCATCCTGTTTTGTATCAGAACTACTATGGCCAGCAGGACCAGGGAAGTGATTGTCCCCCGTTCTTGGTGCTGGTGAGGCCACACCTCAAATCTTGTGTTCAGTTTTGGGCCCCTCAGTACAAGAAAGACACTGAGGTGCCGGAGCGAGTTCAGAGAAGGGCAAGGAAGCTGGTGAGGGGCCTGGAGCACAAGTGTGATGAGGAGCAGCTGAGGGAGCTGGGTCTGCTTGGCCTGGAGAAAAGGAGGCTGAAGTGAGACCTTGTCGCTGTCTACAACTATCTGAAAGGAGGTTGTAGCATGGAGAGTGTTGGTCTCTTCTCCCAAGTAACACGTGATAGGATGAGAGGAAATGGCCTCAAGTTGCGCCAGGGGAGGTTTAGATTCGATATTAGGAAAAATTTCTTCACAGAAAAGGTTGTCAAGCCCTGGAACAGGCTGCCCAGGGAGGTGGTTCAATAATCACCATCCCTGTAGGTGTTTAAAAGATGTATATATGAGGTTCCTGGGGACATGGTTTAGTGGTTGACTTGGCAGTGTTAGGTTAATGGTTGGGTTCCATGATCTTAAAGGTCTTTTCCAACCAAAACGATTCTATGAACTCCCAGGATCTAGCATTTGCTAGGGAACAACCATTTCAACCCAGTCACTAAAAATCTTCTTTCTTTTTTTTTTTTTTTTCATTTGGCAGATGTACAAAATAGGTTTCTACCTTCTGAGGCAGAAAGGGCTTGAAGAAAAGCTCTTTTTATAGTCAATATATAGCATGTATTTCAGGGTTAACCAATGCCTCATACAGAGACTGGGAAGAACCCTCCTTTGTCTATAAGAGGGTCTGGATCAAACCTAAAATTGCTCAGTATTGTGCATGCTCAAGAGCAAACAGGCTTTCTCAAAAATAGTTTTGAAAGCAGTGGTTTTAGAAGCCTTGTTACTGGTCTCTCCTTAATCTGACTGAAATCTAATCCTGCCTAGAGCTGATGGGAAATACCCAGTTTAAGACAGAAAGCAAGTCTCTCTTTAAAAGTCAAGATGAGACTTTGAGAACATGGATTCTCCAGTAGCAAAAAGCATAATGTATCTTCTTGAAGATAAAGAAACTTTCAGAAAGCAAAAGTAGAGGGACAATAAAGAAGCACTGTAATAAAAAGGTTCATATTCCTTACACAGAGCTTTTGTTAGCACCTGCACCTGGAAAATCCCTAACATGCTCCATAAACTCAGGGCTTAATTCCCAGAATACTTTCCAGAGTAAAACTCTGGAAAGAAACATGATGTGCCATACAAATGCTCCTGCAAATAAAATGTAAAAATATGAGTTTAGTACCAGTGGTTCTGAAGAGGCAAAATTAAGTTTAATTGAAGTTTAAACTTATGTTTGACACTCTGAGGCATGACAAGGGTGTACAAATGGTGCACACAGCTGGGTAGCTAACAGGTATTGCCTGGGTGAAAAGGGAGTTCCTGGTTTATCTGTGAGTTGCCTGTCTTTAGCTAATTCCCCTGAGGTATTACACTATGCATCAAAAGAATTTCTAACATAAAGCCAAATTTATTTCTGCCAAATTCAGGTTCTGCTTTCCTGCAAATAATAGCATGGGCCTCTAATACGTTGTGGTTTAGCTCCATCTTCTCGAATAAGTAGACTTGTAGTATTGGCTACTATAATGGTAACTAAGCCTAGCAATCTGAAAGAAGCATGATTCTTCCTCCTCTTCACCCCTCTGTTCTGCCTGGGATAGGAATGTACACGCAATCAGAAGTGGTCCCTGTCCTGGAAAAAGTTTATAGTAGAAAAAAGGTGAGAAATAAACAGGAGAGATTGGTAGGCAAATAAAGCACAGAGTTTAGATGACTTTGACATGAAGCAGAAGGTCTGATTGCTATGAACTAAGCACAGGCCTACAGTGCCATAACCAGGATACCAGTTTTCTTCTAAAAATTCCTGCTGCCTTGGTCAGGTGAAGAATATAGCAGCAGAGCATTATAGTTAGACACTGTGAAGCTGATTATTTGCTGCCATGTACTGCAGAGAGGGCTAGTTTATTAAGAGAGCAGGTCACTGAAACCCATCATGAGTCTGGTTCCCTGAAAGGAATCGGTAGATTTCTGTCCATGTTGGAATTGAAATTGTTGCTTTTGTGTGCTTTTTTAATCACAAAATCCAAAATCATGTTGTTTTCCAAAGAGAATGAAAAGCTAAATTATATAAAAAGGTGAAGCGAGCATTTTGTAGAGCCATGTGTTATTCTTGAGCCATGTATAATATCTGGTGCTACTAATAAGACCATGTTTGCAAATGATACTATAACCATCAGGCAATAACAAACTAATCTGTGCCTATGGGTATATAAAATTCCCTTGCTGAGGGTGAGCTCCTAAAGTTGACGTGTTGGGTAATTTAAGAACAGATGTGCCTCTTCCCGCTCCCTTTCCACCTCCAAATTTGCTAGCCCTACCCTTTCCCTGGTTTCAATTAGCTGGTTTGACTGCTGTCAAACCCACACGTTGGGCTTGCATAATACCGCAGAGCATACAGGCCAGGCAGACCTTCTCCCAGGTCAGGAACGAGTGCTTGTAAGTGACATCATTTGCCCTGTTCCTAATACACCTCTAATAAATCGAAGAGGGCAGCAAGCCTCCCAAGGATGCATGCAGCTTAGCAGGTGCAGCCTTAGCCACAGCTGGACTCATTCACAGATTTGGCAGTTTGGAGTTAGCTCAGCATTTTTGTCTACTGCTGCTCCTCTCGTCCTCCCCTGCTTCTCCCCTCCTAAAAGGAAATCTCTGCCTGCTTTTCATTAGCATGTGCTGAATAGAGTGTAGGCAGCCTGGGACAATGACCTAACTCACCCGCCTTGTGCAGGGCATTATGCCAGTTCAGTACTCCAAGGTGGATTTTGGTTTTCTGAGAAGCACACGCCTTTGGATTTTACTCCAGTCACAGTTAAATTCCACTGGCAGAAGCAGAGTTATGCCAAAGCTGGTTATCTTCAAAATTGCATCTTAAGGGCCAGTGACAGTGTATTCAAGACAGACTTCAAATCAGTATGGAGGATGTTCTGTATTGCAAGGTACTCTTATCAAATAGAGATAATTCTTTTATCATACAGTGACAGAATGTAGCCAGGCTATTCCCACTGATATCTGAGGCAATACTTGAAATCAGTTGTGTACAATTTAGTGTTTTAGTGTTTTTAGTAGTACAGATTCCATGTCTGAAGTGAAGGGTTTCCAATGAGACTTTAACATGGCATATTCTGAGACCAGAATATTCCAGTACTGTTGGCAATAGGAAATAGTGTCTCAATAGATGTTTTACCTTTTGATGTCTGATCAACAGGCTTAGGAGATCTATTTGTCTCCCAATGATTTTTGTGGAGAATGCTGCACTGCAACTTAGTAAGGAAACAAGCCTGGATGCTACCAGAGCTTTCACTTTCTTTTGCAGGCAGAAGTTATACAGAAATGTGGATTGTATACTAATCTAAGACATTTTTAAAATCCATATGAACTACTGCTGAGGAGTATAGGTACCATTGAATTAAAAACAAACAAACAGAAATGTCTGTCTTGAGATCAGCTACCTAGATTGAGAGTTATGTCTTTGTAACCATGCTGGGAAACCTATAGCCCTTAAGAGGATGGTGCAACAAGCTTTGCGTTTGTATTTTACACAGAATATCACCACACCCCTGCACCTCATTCATCTGATAAGCTATGATAGTAAACTTAAACAGCAACTGAGGCAAAAGATCAGGGTCTGTATAACATTTGTGTTTAAAATGGACTTGGATCCTGAGTATACTTGAGAGATTTCTGAGTCTTTTGGAGGATAAACAGAAGCAAGCGATGTGCAGAATCGGCACAATTTGTCGCTCTGTCTTCCTGCATGCAAAATAGATTCCTCATTAAATGGAGAAAAAACTTTCAAATTGTGTCTAACAGGTACATAAAGAATAGCTGAATGCTCCCAAGGGAATCCTTTTCAATTGTATCAAATGGTTCCTGTTCTCTTGAGACTAGTTTCAATAGCATGATATGGCAAAAGTCCTTTTTGATTCATGTGTTGGAATTCAAGGAACAGCTGTCTCCATGAGGAAGAAGAAAAATACAGTTGACATTAGTCATGAGCTAGGCCCTGTCCCCAGCAGGATGCTCTAGCTGAAAGCAGTGTAGCAACGGGGCATCCACTGGCCAAAAGAACCAGACCAGATTTACGTTCCCTGCTGCTGGCTCAGGGCACCTATGGTGACAACTGGAAATGGTTGAGTAGAAGACAGATTTTTACAGCTAGTCAGCTGTTGAGTCTCCAGTGGGCCCTTCATCAAGAAAAAAGTTTGTTCTAGAGTATGCAGGTCCCTGCTAACATGGGTGCAGTTACATTTTCTGCTTTATCTTTCTCATGCAGGCCTTGAAGCCATCCAACCATGCCACCATCCAGAGCATAGTGAGAGCCGTTGGGGTCATCCCAGGTATTCCTGAGCCTTGCTGCGTTCCTGACAAAATGTCTTCTCTTAGTATCTTATTCTTCGATGAAAATAAAAATGTGGTTCTTAAGGTGTACCCAAACATGACAGTGGAATCCTGTGCGTGCAGATAACATCTCAGGAGACCCTTTAGAAATGCTGAAGTGATCACTTGCTGTTTTGTGGGGGTTTTTTCATGTCTACTTTTTTTGTTTGCACTGTCAATGCATTTCCTTTGGAAAAAAAAAAATCAAATAAAGAGGATCAAAGTGGAATGGATTCTAAATAGCAATTCCAAGGAAAAAGAATACGAACTTCATTCATCTCTGAATTTAACCAAGACGTAAGTCTTGGCAATGGAGACTGTTTCTGTTGAAATTGAGAGTTGGAAGAGGAATTTACAGAAGACTCTTCAAGATTTTTGAGACTTTCAGAAGGACATACTGTTCTATTTTTGTACAAGATTTTGGAAACAGCAGTAGCTGTTAATTTTTGTCTCCGTTCTTGTGGTGACTTAATGGAGAGAGAGATTAGAAATATACTATTATTCATTTTAAAGCTAAGCTTTCTGCCTTAGGTTATTGAGTACTGCAGCAAGTAAGAAAAACAAGTCTGACATTCTAAAAGTGTTAGATAATCCAACTTAGATATATATGTATTTCCTTGGTATGACATGTCACCGATTGCATGTGCCTATTCATTTTCATTAACATATTCTTCATAATTCAGCTTATTAGATGTTAGTGCCCTTGGTCTGAAGAACACAAAATGCATTACTACTGCATGCAGAATTGTGGTATCTCAAAAGGAAAGACTTTTCATGCCACTGTGGAAACTCAGCAGGCTAAGGGTATGCAAGTATCACTCTTAGTGAAGTGGCAAAGTAACTTGTTCATAACAGATCTTGTAGAACATAGTTGCAAATAATCAGAGTAAATTATGGTAGTTGATTCCTGACATGAAATTATTTGGTGCATTATTCTTATCTGTAGGCCTTCACTGTAATTATTTGATCAAAACTGGCTCTGGTTGGTGAGTTTTGGTTGTTACATTAATCAGATAGTAGCTTTTTTTTACTTATATCAATTTACTTCTACTCTGAAAATCAAATTTTTTGTACCTATGTTGCCAATTTAAGATTTCTTACCAGCAGGTTTTGCACAATAAAAACATAAAACATTCTGTCAATGAGTTTATCCACCAGAAAAATTCATTTGAGAAACTGCAAGCAGGAAAAAAAATATCTATGAATCTCAGACACAGCTGCAAAACTTCATTCTGTTATGGAGTAGATGTTCACAGAAGTACTTTAGAAAGAAGCCTGGTTTCATTTCCAGCAACATGATCTACAGAGGATGATGTTTTTTAAAGCACTTTTGGTGTGTAAGAGCAGTGTTTTAGTTTGTGCTAAGAGTAAACGTTGAACAACCTTTTCCATAAGTTACCTACATAACTGACTCTCTGAAATAGTGTATTTAAAGGGCAAATACTCATAGGGAATAGATTAATTCCCCATTGTCATAAGAGTTGAATTCTCTACTTTGGAATCAGCAGTCCACAGTCTACTGAAGGTGACAACAATGTTCTTATGTAAATGCCTTGTTGCAGCTTCATAGCTGTTTGAGGCTAGTTTAAGCACTTGTAATTGGTTTTTGTATTTGGTCAGTGGTGCTGTTGTGTTTACCAGCCTGAGTTACGTGCATTTGCAAGACTCTAAGAGGTGTGAAGGTATAACAGGTATCCAAGGGATCCTTTCAGCAATCACTTTTAACCTACACAAAGTCTCAGTGGAAGCTGACAGAAGTTTAACTTAGGAAAAAGAACACAAATTAGTCCCAAATGCAAGTTATGCTCGCGGCTCTTCCCTTGCCCTGCTTGAGCAGCATACCCCTGCAGTCATATTCCCAAAGAGTGCAACTTAATACTTTTTTATTGGCTCCAATTAAACAACACTAATTAGCACAGCTATCTGACCTGATGGCTGTATGTTAGGGTTCTAAGAGCTCTGTAGCAGCGTATTGCATATTGGAGCAGAACTGCCATCAAAACCAAGTATTAAGTGTGAAGCTGTGTACATTTAGATCAAGGATCAGTTGATCCACTTCCATATGCAGGAGGTCAGACACTCTGTATGGAAATCAGATGGACTTAAAAACTGGAGGAAAAGAGCTGTGCCTTTCTCCTGGCTTTGGGGACAGTCAGAAGTAGTGATGTACACAGGCTGCCAGTACTGGAGGGTTCACCTTTTAATCCATTGGTCCACTCCTGGGCCCAGTGTAATTAGGACATGTGAGGGATGCTGCTAGGATAAGCTGGAAGCAGGCTCAGGTTTTCAGTAGACATCAGGCTCTGCAAGCAAAAACAGATGCAGTGCTTTCAGATAGTTGTCTTTTGTAAGAGATGCACAGATAAATCCATCATTTACAATTTGGCCTGGCAGTGGCTACTGTTAAAAACCACACAAGCTCAAACAATAAACTTAACTAAATCTAATCTTCAATTTGTAGAGGGCTTGTTGCAAAATAGATTTCATAGAGCTTGGCAAGACAACCTGGGCTTTGTGCCAATATGTCCCATTTCTTTGTTCAGGCTGAGCTGGCTAGTGATGACTAGTAACACTCCATTGCCAAAGTAATTTCCTTTACAGTATCTTGCATGCTCTTGAGGTGCGTACCTCTTATCCTCAGTAGAGAGATGGGAGCTGCTCAATAGCCCTCAAGGGTGAGATTTCTCCCCACATCACCCTGTGTTAGGATTACAGCATATTCCTTTCTTAGACTGCACCTTCCTGAATACAGCGCAGGGCGGAAAATACCTCACAGCATTCTAACTCCCCATGGGAGGACTGAGGGCTCATCACACTGCAAACAAGACTGCTGCCTTCGAGAAGGGCAGTCAGTCCCCCAGGAAAACGCTGGGGGAACAAGGTGAGGGGGTGCTGAACCCCAGCATCCTGCTTGCTGGAGATGAGCTGGAGTGGCTGGCTCTTGGGCAGAAGGCCAGGACTGAGCCTAGCTCAGCTCAGTCTGTGAACAGGGTCTGGCACAGGCAGTGCCAGGAAAAGGGCTCCTCAGGAAAATGCAGAGGTCAGATGCACCCTGGCCCACCCCTTGGATGGTAGCAGAGTTACCCAGATAAGAATCAGGTGTTGGCAGCCAAGCTTCCCAACTTGTGCACTCCAAAACAGAGACACCCACTAAATATCGGTGTTTCCCCAGCACAGCAGTCTGGGGCAACCATGCTGAGTCACTCTTTGGGACTGAAGCCAAGTTCAAAGCTATAGGCAATGCTTTCCAGTGCTGTTATGAGACACCCTGGAAATGACCTTAAAAGCATTACTCAAAAACAAGCATGAATATATTACGCTTGGTTCTCACTGGGATACAGCCAGACTTTGTTGTTGACTGTATCATGTAGAGTAGGTACAATCTTCCAAGTAAAATGTGATCTGCCTCTTCCAACTCTACACCGAGTGTTATCTTCAGTTAACCATATAGAAGTGAGACATTTTATGCATACAACTTGTTTTGCATCTGTATTTTTAAAGGAAACTTTCCAAATAAAGCCATGTCTGGCATCAATAATTTATTAATCGTATAGATAATGACTTCTGTATATAACTTTGTATTAGTAGGGTTTTCAAAATAATTTCCAACTAATGTTATTAATCACCATTTTAATCTCAAATCAGCATGGGGGGCTTTTCCCACCTGTTCCGTTTTTTTAAATACTATTAACCAATAAATGGCTCTGCTTCCCATCTAATTCTATAGTATCTAGTGCCTGCACATTATTTTTATGGCTGGCTCAAAAGATAGGCAGGAGAATGTCTCAAGCTACTCAAGCTTTCTCATCACATAGGCTCTTTGGGACCAAAGTCCCCAATGAGGAGCAGACTGTGAGGAGGCCACTGCAGAAAGCTCTGGAAAATCCCACTCTTTGAGGCTGAATAGGAAACTTCATGGTAAATGTGCAAAATAAAACTTATTTATCCTGCAATGTGACACCTTGACCCAGGAGAACTGCCTGCTAGAAGCCATGACACTTCCCCTGAAAAGGGTTACAAGGCAGGCTCTGTTTTTCCCTTGTCTGGGAGCCCTGAACTTGCAAGGAGCAGAGCACCTTTCATGAGGTGCCAAGCAGCCCTGGGGTTGCAAATCATGATGCTTCGCTGCAGGGCTGGCCCAAAACCTTTGAATGTTCATCTCTGAGGAGATGCTCAGCAGTTTGCAGGAGACTGATATTTTGTTTAGCAACCCATTTCTCCTTGTAAAAACAGTCTTTGTAAATGATTTCTGTTGAAAGGTTAATGTTTGTACAGACAATGTCAATTTTTTAAAAAATTTAAATTACCCCCAAAAAAAGGAAAAGGTATTTTGTATATGGAAATAAACTTTTACAAATGCTTTTAATTTATTTTATATCTGTGCCCATCATGTCCTTTTAATGTTTTCTTCTTTATACAATACCATTTTCTCTGTCATTGCAAAGATGAAATGTTAGGATCATAGTCAAGTTCACAAGGACAGGTCACAGCCACACTGTGAAGGGCATGTTTCACTACTGATGTATAAGCTTGCCTGATTTGTATTTCTTTCCCTTCAATAATGGGAAATTTTTACTATGAACTCTGGAAAAAGTATAAAATAAAATCACTTGTTACATGAAAACTCTTTTTTTTATGTGTGTGATATGCAGGTCTTTCCAAGAACATTAAATTTTCACTGCTTTCTGTGTTCAGTGTTCTGGAAATGCATCCATCTCGAGTGCTCATTTGCAAAGGCAATTCAAACAGAGATAGTGTTTATAGAGCAAAGTACGTAGTGGCTGGGGAGTCAGAACTATGGATTCAGTTAAAGGTTAGCTATATGACAGTAATAAGCTACCAAGGTTATTGGACCTGATCCAAGGCGCAAATGTGTCAGTGGATTTCTGTCCATTTTCTTTACTGAGTTTTCATTCCAGCCCACAAAAATAGTGCAGAAATTTCGAAGGCAACCCTAATGGCTTTCTTGGTGTGGATGGAACCCAAGGCTGTTTTGTTAAAACTGAGAAGCAAAGTTATTCCTGCAGCTTTTCTGCATATAGCACGCTGCTACAAACTGAAGCACAGAATGGATGCTTTCCTGATTTCCCTCTGGTCTAGCTAAATGGGAGTGGTGGGCTGGGCACAACATCCTCAGGGCCTTGCATGATTAGTACTTTTTCCTGAGTTTTACACATGTGTTTTCCTCTTTTGCAGCTTGGAGAGCTGCTCCAAGCTTACCTTGTGTTTTGATCCCTGCCTGTTAAAGCTATGTTAGTTATTAACGAAGAGAGGCTTACAGTCCCTGGTAAATCTGAACTCCGTCACTACAAAAAACAAGAAAGTACGGCTGCATTGAGAGGAACCAAGCAGGGCTTGCTTATTGATAATCCTTCAGAAATCAAACTTTCCATATAAAAACACTAACTCCCTCCTTTTCAGCAAAGTTCAGGCTTGTTATCTGTTCATTTTCTTTTCCAATTAAGCTTAAATTTAGATGTTACCTCACGCAAGGAGGACACGTGTTTCAAAGGATGCAGAGAAATAGGACTTCAATGTACAAAGCTTGCACACAAAAAAAATGCACATTTTTTTCTTGCCATGTGGAATTTTCGTGAGGTCTTTATGAAAACATGCCTCCTTCTTTTCAGCTTCAGATTTCACTTTAAGGTTCCTTTACTGTAACACAGACCAGAGAATCCCATTCTCATAAATGAGCCTTTTTAGTGAGCTCCAGGTTATCCTGATTTCCAAGAGAATTTCAAACATCATAGTGAGCAGAGAGCTGGATCTAATTTAGAATATTTCTTTTGTAAGCTTTTCACAATGTCATTTTTTTTTCATTAATTTCACATCTTCATGTCTGCTGTCTCCACAACTTTCTCCTTGCTTTCCACCTTTGGGAGGAATTATCTATTTTTACTCATGCTGCATTCTACCTCTTTAGCACTGCCTCCACTCTCTCCCTAAAACTACACCACATACAAAATATGCTAATCATAATGTGATGCAAATCCATTTTCCTTGGCTTTTCACTTCAACAGACCTTACTTTAAGAGCACCACATCCATAGGAACCATTTATCTGAGTGTGGACATGCAGCCACTACAATGGTGAGAAATGAAACTGGGAAACACATTTTGTAACAGGCGCCTGTCTGTATCTCTTAATTTATTCCTGCTTTTTCAGCCCTAGATCAAGAAGTAAAGAAGTCAATCAGAAATGCTCAAACTTGTGCCAGGAAGGAAAATAACTGTGCTACAACATTCAAGCACAGGGAACTCAAGGGATACAGAGCGCCAGTCTTGTGTTCCCTTGCAAAAAATGGGAAGGCAGGATGAATTTAGAGCAGCGTGCCATGCTACAGCTGAGAAGGCTGGCTTTAATCTTCTATTCCTTCCCACACTTTCTGCATAATCCCAAGGAAGTCAAATTGTCAAACCATCAGAGGTGTCTAAACCCAAAGTTACCCACAGCTCTCTTGAGGGCCTTCAAAGATCACCAATGGGCTTAACTCTCTCAGGACTCCAGCTCCCACTTTGTCAAAAAAAGATAAGAATTCTTCTCCCCACTCCACCACAGCGTCCTTGAGGACCACAGCAGGGGAATCATAGAATAGTTTGAGTTGGCAGAGACCTTTAGCGCTGTGTCTGTTCAGAGATAGCTTGTCGAATAGTGGGAGGAGAAAAGGATCTCAGCTGCTTTTCATCACAAATAAGACCTGTCAAATCCTGAGTTTCCTTGGGATGTTGTTGGCAATTTATAGACAGAAAAGCCCATCCATTTCCTTTCCAGGATGAAGACCTGACCTTTGTCTTGAAAGCTGGGGACTAACCTGGGAAGAAGTGAGACAATGTTTCCTCATACTACCCCAACATCTGGGCAAAAATCATTGAAGAGATGTGTACCTGAAAACAAATCACATTTCATCTGCTGCAGAGCACATCTGTCCCTCTGCTTGGTACAGTTTCCCTCAGTCAATAATAAGTTGCCTGGACACGGCTGGCCTCTCCAGAGGGTGAGCAGCTATTAGCCTGAGGAGAGGGACAGACCCTGTTGGACAGAGAAGTACCGCATCTGCACCTGGCTGAATCCAACCTGCCCGTAATCAGGGATCCTTTAAATGTCATGATGGCTGTTTCCTCTCATTCAAAACAAAAAGTTTATAGGCTTACACATTATCACATCACCCCCCCGCCACACACCCCTTTATGTATGAATTCAGACATCTGAGGCACTGAGGTTACTTCTTCCCCTTTTTATTTACAGACAATTCTGATTAACAGGTGATTCAGGCAACTTTATACCATGCTGATTGTCACTAGTTTGCCTGCATTTTTTAAAGTAAATATTATTAGCCTCAGCAATTCAGCTACTTTGTTTCAGATTACTCAGTCATCAGAGAGCCCCATAGAAAAGAAATTCACTGTGCAAAGGTATCCTTATCTCTTTCACTTATCAAAGACAGTACAGGTGTTTCCACAGTCAGCAATTTGTAAAGAACAGTGAGCTTCATATCGTACACTTTCCAGCCTCTTTTACCAAAAGCATTATCTAGTTTTAAGAACAGATGAGGCCCTAGGAAGAAAAGCGTTTCCTAAGTAATTTCCATTTTTTTTCTCTTCTGACATGAATATGGCTAGATAAGATGTTTCCAGAGGTCCTGTGCTGGGTTACTTGTGTGTCTCTTCCACACATACTTGAGGACCCTACTGTTGGCTGCTCACAGGGGGAGATAGGGTAAGTGTTGTCTCTAACAGGTGTTGCAGCTCCCCACATGATGGAGTCAGGATCAGTGCTGGCAATGATAAACGAATGGCCAATGAGCTGAGAAAAGCTGGCCAAGGATGAAAAGGGGGCATGATTCAATAACTACTCTGATGAATGCAGTCAGGGTTTGTGGCTGACAGGGAGAGACAGCAGAAACCTCAAAGTCACTGCAGGGCTATCAGTTATATCAGGGCAGCAACTGAACTGTACAGCAATTTAGGGAAGCAGAGCTGTGCTGCACTAGTTGGCCATCTCCCCATTCTCCATAAGTCCCAAAGGGGCAGCTGCAAGGATGTGGTGAAAATTTATCACTTGCACTAAAAACTAGATGTAAGCAGCATACACCTGGGCATTTTCTCTTTCACTCTCCTGCTGCTTCTGCCTGCTTGCCTCTCCTCAGTGCTGACCTGCATTTCTTGCCCTCATGTGGGAGTTGAGGAAAGGCACTTCCATTTACTCAGCCCAGACAGGCTGCTCCTCATTTCTGTCCTCTGTCCAGAAGAGTCGTCATCTGTCTTGCCTCCTGAGGCATGTTCTCTAACATCAGAAGTACAGTCTTTTCCCTGCACATAAAAAAAAAAAAGGCAGAGTTAGAGCTGTGTTAGCAATAGGGACAGGGAGGATGTGGTTAGTGCTGGATTTCTCAGAGAGCTACAAAACAAAAGCAAAGCTGACAAGACATGAAGGTGAAATGGTACACAGGAATGCTGAGAACTCACACAGCACACAAAAAGTGAACATCAGAATCTATTTCCTACAGACCTCAAAATTTAAAATAATAGCACAATTTGCAAGACTACGCACAATCTAATCATCTTAACTGTTTCTTTCCAATCACCAACCATCTCCAGCACCCTACTAAACCACCTCAGCCTGAATGCTTTGTTTTTCCTCTTTTTTATAGCAGTGTAACTTCTCTAGTTCTGAGGCAGTGTCTAATAAAGACAGTTTGGTTTAGTTCAGAGAATTTTTAGACTATACACAATCAGCTTCTGTTTCTGGAAATCAGTCCTGTGCATACAGCCCAGAAGAAAAGATGAACCAAAGTACATGGGGCCTGCATAAATAGGAAGATATTTGAGAAAAAATGCACATATAACACACTGGAAATCTGTTTGTTTAAACTGTGAGTTAAAGAAGGTGTACGGTTACTTTGTAAACAACTGACAGTCTGAAGCACACATCTAATTACTCACTGTATTAAATCTATCATATTGCTATTTCTGCATTTTAAAACCGTATGTTAGTGATTATAAATAGAATGGAAAAATACTATCTATATCATGGAATGTGTTTTTTTGGAGGGCAGTTATGACAAAAACCTCTGTGAGATATGTACTCACACACACATATAGTGTTTAGTGCTCTTCTAAACCCTGAGAAGAAAATCCACGCTTTGATGCTGCAAAATAGAATTAGCTTCCAGTGGACAGACTGAAGCGCAAGTGTCTGCTTTTGCAATCTGCTCCCTCTTCAGCTGTGTATGGCTATCATCAGTTTGTACAAGCTGTGCTAGCTGCAAGGTTCCACAACAGTTTACAATGAGGCAGGGAGCAAAAAAAAAAGGCAAACCACGTGGCTCAACGCAGCCTTCATTGAAATCAGTGGAAAATCTACTGCCTTTATTCCAACTGAATGTTACACAGAGCATTTAAATTGATTTGCAGGCAAAGTGATGCCCCACGCAGCAGTATGTATCAAAATGTAACACAGTTACACTTGCCTGTTTTACTGCAGTTCTCCTTTCCCATGGCTGATTCAGAAACCAGTTTACAAGGGTTCTCTGGGCTTTGGATGTCACACACTGTGTGTTGCTAACTTAGGCATGGGTAAGGTGGAAGCCAGGCCCAGATACCTCCATTTCCAAGGAATACATTGACCTTGCAACTTATGCTTCAGGGTTTTTTTTCAGCAGGCTGTGGCTAACCTCATGTCCTCCGGTTGTGGGTAGCCATTGGTCAACAGGCACTGGCTAGCCCCCAGATCACAGACTGGTATGCTGCAGTGCCATGAACCACCAAGGCAGCCCCACATGCCTGAGCTCCCCTGCATGTGGTCAGGGGCTGGAGATCACAAGCCTCTTCTGCTTGCTCCCTTCCCAATGTCTCAGTGTTTGTCACTGATAGCAGTAATGTTCAGCAGATCTTTGAGGAATGCATCAGCTCTGCCTGGACATAAATAAGAACTGCAATGTTTTCCTGCCAGCTCAGCATCAGAAGAGCTGGTGACTCTGGCCTACCCTGCCATGTGTGTCCCCTCTCACCTTGGCACCCCTCACTGCAGAGAGCTGGCACCAGCGACCCTTGGCTCTCTCTGCAATGAGCGGCTCTGAGCCTCCCTAACTGTCAGAGCCGCCACTACATCCGAGCGCCCCGCCTCACAGTTGTGGCGCCAGCCGGGGTGAGGCTGGGTCCTGCCAGGCGGCAGGTGGTGCCAACCGTGGTGCCGGGCTGCCAGGATGCGGCGAGAGCCCGCGGCAGTCGCGGGGCGGCCGTTGGAGGTGGCCGCGTGCGCTCACGGGCGGCCGTTGGGCCCAGCGCTCGTGGCCGAGCGCGGGTCGCGCAGCGGGGTCGGGGGTGCGGACAGCGCGCGCAATGCCAGGCTCAGCTGTCAGTCTCGGCCAGGAGGGGGCGCTCGCGAGCTGAGAAAGCCGGTCCGTGGTTGGGACTGACCGGCGGAGGGCGCTCGCGCTCCACCGTTGGGCGCGGGGGCGGTCCCGCGCCGGAGATTGGCCCGGCGGGGCGGGGGCGCGGTCCTTCTGGCGGCGGCTTAGCGGCCGCTGTTCTGTGAAGTGGCCGGTTCGTGAGGCGCTTCTTTGCCGTCACAGAGCCCGGGGCGTCTCTGCAGGCCCGCACGTCGCTATCGGGGCAGCGGCCAACGAAGCCCGCTCGGGGCGGCTGAAAGCGCCGAGGCGGTGGTGCCCATGGGCCCTGGGGTGACAGGTCACATCGTGGGGTGCTACTTCTGCACCCTTGGTGCGGGGTTGCCACTTATTTTGTTTAAAGAAGACTGATAAATGGGAGGGCATCGCTTAGCTCTTGGGGAGGGGTTGGGAGAACGGGCAGGTTTTGACCTGGGGAAGCTGGAGCTGACTGTGGAAGACACTTCATCTGGGTCCTGCTGAAGACACCGCGTTTTGGCAAGTCAGCTTGGAAAGCTCTTTGACAGACCAGTGTGGCACGTACAGTGACAAAGGTAACCGTGAGGCAGCTGCCAGTGGTCTTGTCAAAGAAGCACTCGTCAGGAATCCTTTACTTTCTCAAACTGGCAAATCTGGATCTCTACCTGATCATTTTCAAGTAGCGGTGCTTCAGGCTACTCGAAAACCTTTTGGCCAGGTACATTTGGCGGGGCGGTGGGAGGGAGGGGGCGAGTGGGGGCGGGGCGCGGAAAGTAAAAGACAAAATGCTGCAAAGAAGTGTAGCAAGTTTGTGATATTCTTGGCATGTTCAGGAACATCAAGCACTTGAAATAAGCTGTTTTTCAGAGGAATCCCAGTCCAACCTTGTAGACCTAAGTCCTCAGTATGGTGAATATGAAAACTTAGATGACACTTTGAGCCTGTGTACCTTTGAAATTCAGAAGTCAGGCGTCTGCTTTTTGGTTAGCATTGCTTATGGCAATTCTAGAGCGCCTAAAGGAATAACTGTTTCTTGATTTGATTTGGGGAGGGTGTGAGGGGTATTTTTTCCCCTTCTCCCCCCACCCCAAGGGAGGAGAGGATGTTTTATTCCTCTTCCTACTGCTGGTGGAGTTGAAACCTAAATCTCTGAGTTTGAGGTCTTTGGCCAGTTTCCGTACTATTAAAGGCATGAGAGTGCTTAGGGTCTTTGATCAGGAGCTTGCTTTATTTATGACAAGTATGTGCTGGCAAAAGTGTGCAACATGGCTTGTGGAGAGAATTAACTTGGTGCTGCCCAGCTCCAGAATTTGCTCTGTGTACCTAGAAAATGGCTGGCTTAATCTTTCTAAAATATTTGGTTACTCATTGGTCATTGATTACTTTTATTCTTACAATAAAATTACAAGAGACTTTGAAAAATGGCTTTCATAAGTGTTTGGGGGAACTGAAAGAATCTGAAACTGCTGCTTCTGATAAATCCATAACTATGCAAGGATGTATGAAGCTTACTGCTGTAACAAGCCAGTAACTTCAACTGATTTTTTTTTAACAACTTAAAAAAAGTCTTTTTTTCCTCTGTACACAAAACATGATGGTATTTGCTAAAGTAATTTACTAATTTGTTAATTGCTTTGTAACACTTGCCTTTTTCCTAGAGGCATGATCTGTCTTGGAAGCAAGACAGTGTCCCAGTCTGCGATACCTTCGCTGGTTTACTGCTTAACTTGAGGTAAGTTACTTCAGCATGGGCACGCACCTCTTGAACCTTACCTGGTACTGTGAGTAGTAAAACTTGGCAGAATATTGGCTTGTTCACTCCACTATAAAAAAGAACGAATTTTGCAAGATTGTGACAAATGAATTGTGAAGTTGGCTGAGGTTTTGTGATTACACCCGAGAGGAGTCTCTAGGCAACAAACACATTGGCAAAGCATAAGTCCTGGGCAACTTGGTTACTGTCACCCCCAAACCCTTTGCAAAAAGAAAAAAAGGGGAGGGAGGGCCAAAAACCATCACTACCAAAACAACAACAAAAAAACCAAACCTACTTTAACACTAAGCTGCCTTTTTGTGCAGGAAACCGATTTTGAGTACTTTCCCCCTTGTTTGCTATGTGATAGTTAAAACCACTTAAAAGAAAGGTTTGTCACCAGTTTCTGAGCAAACCTTCCCCATTTTCCCCTGTCCTCTCTGCCGCTGAATTCTGCCACCTCCTGGGTGGACCACAGAGCTGGCAACATAGGGGAGCATCCTCCTGTGAATTCTGGATCTGGAGGAAGGGCTCTTCCCCAACTTTTCTCCAGCTCAGTAGCCAGCTGTAGCTATCCAGGTAACAGTTTAGGCAGGTGTAGTGGGGAAGGGGATGCTGGCTGTACCACTTTCTCTTTTGGAAGGCTCACTGGTGAGCTAAACAGAGCTGCTCCTGAAAAGGTGCTTAACAGCTTGTGTATAAAGTGTTCTTCACTTACCAGTCAACAAACACTTGGATAGAGATTTTCTTTGTGTGCCCTTTGGCTGAGGGCAAGGACTCCCCTCATGAGAAGGGGCTGAGAGTTTTTGAACACTGGGGAGAGGCAACAGAGGATATTCTATTGTGTTTCTTGAGCCTTGGTTAGTTTTGCGTTGTCTTCTGTCTCTATTTCTATTCCTCTGTCACTTCTATCATTTGTTCCTAACTGTACCTGCTACAGGTTCTGTGCCCTCCCCAGGGTGTTTATATTGTACCTGCACATGAGAATTATGTAAGAGGTTCTTGGAGTGACAAAAAGTGCTAGTAGCTCAAAGCTGCAGTGACAAAATTAATCATTCAAAGACTTTGTGTCTCAAGCCACCCATAAAAGTAGTGTAATTCCCAACATGGAATTACATGGTTCTGAGTGGTTGCCTCACTCTTGCTCAGCTTTCAGGTGTATGTAAACCTTCCTTATTTTTCTCCAATTTAACACCCAGAACACTAGCACCAGATAATATTCAGTAGGCTTCAAAGCATAGGGGTTTTTTTCAGTGAATTTTAGGCATCCAGACAGCGGTACCTGCCCAGACATCTATCAGGAGCAGACTATAATCCTTCCCTTGCAGTTGACAGATATCTTGGCATCTACAGCTAAAGCACTCGCAGCATGGATTGATGCCTTTGTATTTGAGACCTGACATATTTTTCTTGCTGTGAGTTTGTCCAGGCCTTTTTGGAACCTATGTAAACTTTTCACATCCAGGATGAAATTCCATAGCTTATTTCTGCATCACGTTAAGAAGCATCTCAGACCTTACCAGCATCACTTAAGGGGTTTTTGGTCTCTATAATGCTGAAAAAAGGAAGCAAGTATGATTATTTTCCATTTTATTGTATTAATATAGATTAAAAAAATCTATTTTATTTTTATTGTTACATGCAAACATGTATATTCATGTGTAATAAAAATGTTGTTATTCCCTGTTTCTTTTCTTTGGCTCTTTATGGCAATTCCTTAGAAAGCACAACATGTATCTAACTGCATTAGAGGCTTTATCTTGCAGATGCCACGTGCTTTGTGAAGGCCCTGAGCACACTAATGGGCTGTAACTGTCCTGACCTGCGACCTCCATCCACCCATCCTCTGCCCACTGGTCTGAGGGCTGTATTCAAGCCTAGGACTGGGCTTTCATTTTTCACTGGAGATGTGTTGGAGATGGAGTGTTTTTTAATGGTGGTCTTTACTTTTTAAAATGTTTATTCTGCTTGTGGTTTATTTCATGTCTTTTGTTTCTAATTTTCTTTTCTAGCTACAGACCTGTCTTGTGCACAGGATTAAAGTACAGCTTCATTTCTACCTTTGCTTTATAGGTAGGTGTTACATTGCAGTTCCATTTTTAGTAGTGGGGGGTTGATACTTGATGAAACTTCACATCCAGATCTGACATTTCAATTATTTTTTACCACTTCCTAGCATTTATAAGTGAATGTGTTATCAGTGTTTTGCTGGCCAAAACTGCATGACTGTACCTGCATTAGTAAGCATTTTACTGCCTTTTTCACTTATTTTTAGTTTATCGTGGCTTGTGGGGGTATTTATGCTTTAGTTCCTGTTTAATATGTGCAGACCTGTGAGCAGGGCTTGCAAAAGCAAGAAAACACTCTCAATTTAGATCTTGCATTTTATTGTCTGTTCAGTTTTTCATCAGTTTTCTTGAACTGAGTACTTAACTGCCGATATACAAAAGAGATAGTAAGTAGGAAAAAAATATCATAGCACCTATAACTCATAATATATCGGGAGATGTTTTATTTTTCTTGTGGTGGCTAAGTCCCATTGAATTTCTATGGTATAATAAATACTGTTTTGATGGACTTGTTGTTCTTAAAGTGATCTGATGCATTGTTTAAATTATGCAGCTGTTAACACAAGTAGCTTGCCTCCCCCTCTGCATAGTTTTCTTCTAGGAAGTAGATCCTCCTTGCAGGAGTTAAGCAGGTAGAAACAGTACTGAAGCAATTGTCAGCCAGGCATGGTATAAAATATTTGGAACAATTAAATGAAAGCCTAATTAATGTACATGTGCAAATACTTCAGTCTTGACAAGGACTTTTATACAGCTTTGAAACCACAGTGATGTCTAAAATTCAGTGCAAAAAAAAAAATTTAGGGTTTGAAGCCTAGCAAATATCTGGTACTGGTATTCCGGGTGTTAAACTGGAGAAAAACAAGGAAGGTTTTGTCAATGTGGGAGTTCTCAGGATGGGGTTTATCCTCAGTCAGCATGACTATATTTATGCCCTCCAGCTCTGGGGAGGAAGAGAAAATGAACAAGAGGTATTGAAAAATGCAGGTTGGACTGAAATGCCGACTACAAAACAAGCTGCTACTCAGAATTTAAAACAAGCAAGTTTATGGGACTGGTTTCCCTTTCCTGTTAGTATTGTCATGCAATATTTCTCTCTTTGGAACTCTGCTTCAAGAAAAAGGAGGGGTGGTGGGAACCTGGAGCTTGCACAACTAAGCTACTACCAAGCATTGGAGTTCTCTACAGTGACATGAATGTTTGCTGTTCCAGCTGGTAGTGTAGGTCTTGACAGCTCTCTCAAAGGATGTAGAGATGATAATTTTGTCCCAGATGCATGGTAACACCAAAACAGGTGCCCTCTGATCTCAGTAGTGGTAAATCCTCTTATGTAGTACAAGTATACATGGTGGTGGGTCTGCAGGGGCTCAAGAGCACTGGTTGTCTTGCATAATTTCCTGCATGTCTTAATTGTTGGCGATGTAGGTGTGCTTCCTTGCTGTTCTGTTCCCCTAGCCTGTGCTTGTAAAAAGCTTATTTGATGCATGGTTCTCAAAATTTCTTCACTTTGAAGGATTTGTTTGAACTGCACTTTGTGTCCTGTGATTGGGTGACGGATATAACCAACCATCACAGTAGATTTCAAGTACTATAACTAAACTTACCATGTGAGCTCTGTGTTCAGCAGAGGTTTGAACAGAGGTTTGGTGTGTCTGACCCCCGAGACTGGAAGAGGGAAGTGAGAGGAAGCTTGGATGTTGTTTGTCTCTGTATTAGCCTGGATGCTTTACAAAGTATCGTGCTTCTGGATCACAAGTAGTGCAGTGTTTAACATAAATATCCTTTCCTAGGCTTGAGCATGTTCTCAAGGAGCTGTGTCCAGCTGTTGCTATAAGCTATGTCTGTTAAGAAACTGCAAGTGTAAAAGCATCTTGGGCAAAACACTTTTTGGTAGAATGCAGCAGAACTGATAGGTTTCCACTTTGCATTAGTAGAAACTAAATAAAATGACTGTCTACTGCTATGAAAATCTTGGTTTCATTTGAATTCGTATTTTGATTTAGGTTTCACTTAGTCACTTGGTTCAAATGAAGTTTGCCTTTGCCTCATTTATTATACACCAAAAGGTTCAAATGGATCCAAGTAGCATAGGCTTCCTCTATTCACTTCTTTCAAGCTGTTGGATCTACTTTTTCAGCTGGCCAATGTCTGTTCCCTGTTGTATGAAAGGCTTGCATTTATTTGGACTACCTGGTGTAACCTCAGCTCTGAGTACTGCTTATTGCAGCTTAAATGGTATCAGTATTAAGTTGCTGAGCACTTGATTATTTGGAATTGAGGAGGCATCATGAACACTGAGACTGGAGATGCCTAGGAAAATAGCACACATTAAATCAATGTTAAAGGAGAATATCTGAGGCTTAAAGGTAAGATCTGTCTATTGCTAGCAAGGCTTTATCAGTATGAAGAGAGATAAACACTGATTTGTTGCTGTTTGCAAGTCCCTAGATCTCTTCTGAGAAATCCAGTATCTTGGCATACCTGATAAATTGAGGTTCATGGATTGATGTTAAATGATTAATTGCAAAAAGTTTAATGTTCTATGAAACAGTGAAAGTTTTGGAGAGGGATTTCTCATTAAAAATGCAAGGCAAAAGCAAGAAACAAGTAGTATTGCAGGTGTACAGAAGGAGAACTAACCAGACTAAATCATCTATCTACTTGCTGAACTTGGATTTTTAGCCTGCAATACTGTAGTTTGTATCTCTTTAAAGGCATTAAAAAGGTGCAAATTTTGTTCTAAGGAAATACTATGTTATAGCTGGGACAGTTTGCTTTCTCCAATTTAATGTTGCTACCTGGCTATGAATTGTTGCATTTGCAGGTCATAGGGCTGACATAATCCCTGGTTTCCTTTTGGGTTTTTTTGTACATAACTTGCAAATCTTTCCTGTTCCTGACTTGATTTTCTGTCAAGCAGTCAAACTTGGTCTGCTGAAAGACCATGTGTATGCAGAGGGGAAGCTGGTTTTTTTGAAGATGAATTCATAAAGTAGCTGTTGTTAAATCTAGCTCTGTTTTCCTGAATCTGTTTTAAAACACATTAAAAAAATATTCATTTTCATGTGTTCACACTACTTATGGTGGTTGTTCTCTACAAATACCACATGAAACAAGCCTGTTGGGCCTGTGTGTATCTGTGGATTTTGTTTCTGTTTGGTGTTTAATCTCTTGTGGGTATAAAAAGGAGGAGTCAGTTTCTGTGCTGGGAGGTGAGCTGAGACTGATTGTATCCCCTGTGCATTAGACAAGAAGGACTCTGGCTCCCCAGGCCTGATGGGGATTAAGGGACACCAGACACTGCCATGCTGCCCACACGATCAATGTTTTTGTACGTTTCCTTTAGTATCTGAACAGGCTGGTTGAAACATCTGAGCAAGGTGTACAGGTATACAAGTTCAGAATGTGCTAGTAAAGTGGAAATTCACGAGTGACCTACATGCGTTCTCTGACTGCCTCCTAACACAGATGTGTGTTAATGTGTTCTCAGTCAGAGCAGTAAGGCTACTTCTGATTGAAATCACACAGTAACAAGATGATCTTGATCTTTTTAAAGTGGTTTTTATGTGAAAATTGTGTAGTTCACCTTAAATCCCATTAGTGTTTCTGGTGTTGAGAAGAGACAGGCTTTATTTTCACATTTCATCGTTTTGTCTAGTTTGATAGACAAGTCTTAGTGCTCTTTGTTCAGCAAATGTTCTCACTGAACTTAAAGCTAAATGAGAGTGGTAGTATCAGACCTTGTGTGTGTCACTGAAAGAAATGTGCATCTGTAAGATGCCAAGGCAGTCTCAAAACTCCAAAGCCATTAACATAAATTGAAAGGTTCTTAAATGGCTTCAGCAGGCATTGGATTATACCTTTACAAACAGGCCTAGGGCAAGCTTTTCAGAGAAGAGCTCACACTGATTTTTCATGTGGATAATTGGAAATTTGTCTATACTTGCAAGTCTAAGCTGGACTATGTGCAAATGGAGCTTTTGCATTTGCCCCTTTTGGTTTGTTGTTGTTGGGTGATTGAGCATAAACAAATGGGATATAGTAAAGAACTGAACAGATGTTGTGCTGTTTTATCTACTCTTTTACTTGATTTCTACTTCAAGGAATACCTTCTCATCTTGTCCTCTGAATTATTAGAAACTACGCTTAAAAAGTGAAACGTGAGCAGTAAGAGTGAATATAGGAAGTGTGTGGCATGTGTAACCCTGTCCTTAAGTTGTTTAAAAAGCACAATTTAGAAATGCCACAATGCAGTGTATGGAGTTTTGTAATAATTCCTGTGTGTTTATAAATAACTGTAGGAAACAATTACCTTGCAAATATAATAGGCCCAGGCAGGATCTCTCAGCAAAGCATATTTTAATAACGATTTTGCAAGATCAGATGTTCTACCTAAAGGCAGGCACACATAATAGGGCAAAAAGCTCCTGCTTGTATCCCCAGCAAAATCCCAGCCACAATTTCCCTCTCCTGTTCCCCATTGGTTGGGTACTTTAGAGTTTACAGGCTACCCACGCCTGCCTCAGTTTACATATTTTATTCTTCTAACAATACCCTTTCCCTTACTAATCTATTTAAAATATGGGTTCCTGGTTCTTTGGCTACCATTCCCCCTAAATTAACTTATAAATACAGGTATCAGTATGCATTCCGGCATTAGTTGAAGAGACTGTGTTTTACATTAAGGATTCGTAGTCCGATGTCACTCGGTCCTTCCCCCCTGCTGGGGTCAGACACCAGATCCTCAGTTATGTAAAAACAACAGACCTTCATTAAACGTTCCTTACATAACTGTAAAACCAAAACCTCCAAGATATCAAATATCAAGCTGAGGTTAAAAAACTGACAGTTGCCCTTCTGTGTTCCCTTCAGGTTATGCAGGATCATATGGAAGAAACTGCAATGGATCAGTGTGCCAGGGAAAACAAGAGAGCAGCTGGAGTCAGACATTGGTAGTGCTGGCCAACTGTCAGATAGGTATCAGGGGAGGGAGGGAATGCTAGAACTTGACTTAATATATTACTAAGACCTAGTATTTTCTCCCTCGTGTGGAATTTTTCAAATTATATTTTGTGGTACTTTCCTCATCACCACCCTTGGTTTTATTTCTTTACTGTCTCCTTATGCTCTCTAATTCTGGGTTTTCTTCTCTGTCCCCCACCTACTAATCTCATTAACTTGGTTCTTTTCAAAGACTAGGCACTAGCCGGTCCATGTTCTGATGGGTGATGCTTCATGAAAATGTAATGAATTGGTAATGAGCTGTGGTGTTGGAGTGCTCCCATTGCAGACTCTCCAGATGCTTCATGATTTGGTTTACAATGCTCGCATGCCTGCAGGGCTCAATTGAAAATGCTATGCCTTGTCAAGCTTACTTCCCCAGAGAAGGTGGTGACCTTTCCCTTGTTTCTTTACTGCAGTATTAGCTACTGTACCAAGAGTGATCTCCGAGACAGACTGCTAGTTCTTTCATCTACTGCTAATAGGTCTGTATGTGATGTTACATCGAGTAGATCTCAGTTTCTGATTCCGGGGTGTTAGAGGAGAAACATGATGTTTGATTAGGTGTTTTCCTGTTCAGAGAAAAGGAATGCCTACACACGTATAGTCATACACTGCTTAGGGGAGAGACATGACCTAGGAGATATTCTTCTACTGGGAGAAAAGGAACACCTGCTCATACCCTGCTTGTAAATAGTAGAGGCCGACTGAAGGGGAGTTTGTAGTGAGGAACAGTATAGTAAGTAGTTAGCCTGAGACAGGAAGGATTAGAGGAAGGGCAGATGAAACTTTCAAGAAATGAGGCAGCAGGTTATGGAACTACTGGAAGAACAGAAAAGATGCGTGTTAGCCCTTGGGCCAACAAGGCTATTGATCTGTGTCCACCAACAAAGTAATCGGACCTGACCAATGCTTCCTTTCTGCCCCAGAGCTGGAGAGGCCCTTGTACCACTGGACTGTCAAAAGTTAATCCCCAACTGTAGACACACCTAAGGTGCAGCACCAGCATAACAATTTCCCTGCTTAAAAGCATCGGAGGGCAATAAGTTTTTATGCTGGAAACCGTAAGCCTTCATACAACAAAGAGCTGAAAATAGAAGCTAGTTGCTTCTTGGCCATTTTCCAGTTGAAAATATATTGGTCATAAAAGTTTCAGATTTCAGCTGGGGTGGAGTGCTTTCACTGCCATGTTCCTGTTCCTTAAGAATATTCTTGTGTTGGAGATCTATTAGAATGTTGATACTCTGCCCATTAAGGGAGTTTAACTGTTTGTTTTGTTGGTAAATAGGTAATCTAACAGGACAAATATGCTACAAATAAGCAGAAAATGAAGTGTTACAGAGAATGGCGACTTTGAAAGAGTTCATAAAGACTAAAACAGTGAACTACTGAAGTTAAAAACAAGACTTGTAGTCATCTCATTGGGAAACAGGATTGGCGTCTGAGAATTGCGTATCTCATCATTGAACTGTTTTATTACAGCACACAAGCTGATCTTTCTCTGAGCATAGCACTGAGAATGTTATACTTTTTAGACGAGCAGAGTCTAGAGTAAAAGTTGGTTATGCAGCTTCAGTTTGTTGAATCCAGAAGACTGTTTCCTCATAATGTGTGTATTACTAACACACAGATCATTATAGTAATATGTATAGAGTAAAGCTGAGCATGCTTATGGAGATCCAGCAAACAACTGCAGAGCTTGCATTGCCTGAATAATTTGATCTCTGACACTTAATTCCTGATTGCTCTCTAATGGATGTATTACTAAATGGACTGTTTAATTTGATAGACATTATGGTATGTCTCATTATATACAATATGTCATGTGCTAGTGTTATTTCATACTTAGAGTAAGCTTGTAGCTTGTCTTTAATATAAAAGCTTTTTTCAAAAAGAATTACAGTTTTGCAGGTATCTTCATAATACTGCTAAGTGCTTTAGAGTTTCAGAGGATGTTATAAACCTTTGTCCCTAGCTCACTCCTGCTCCAATGTGCAATATAAGCTATAAACTAAGTCTTAAAAAACGTTTCTTATTCCATTTTGTTAATAGTAATGCTGCAAACCAAATAGGGTTGTTAAAGGACTTTGCCTAAGACCACAGGTCTGCAAAAACTGGAAGCAGAGATCAGCAGTTTGCTGATCTTAATGTCTGCAGTTGTGCTTAAGCTGCTTGAATTGGATGTTATATGAGATGATATTTTAAATGCAGATCCTTTTATTCTATAGGCCTTCGGTAGCCTAAAGTCAATTTTGTTGAATGTCTTCATATAATTAAAGTTCCGTAAGAGGTGGAAACCCTATATAGTAAAGAACTTCTAGATGTCAAAATAGGACTAATTACATGACAGAAAAGTTTCTGCATCAAGGTTGCTGTGGAAAAGGTCAGCTACATACAGGAAATGTTTGTTTTCTTAATTTAAGTTTTTCTCTGTCAAAATGGTATTTGAAACAAAATGTGTGAAACTAAAAATGGAAGTGCTTAGGAAACTAAACAGTGAAATACTCCATCACTCTGTTTTCTGGAGTGGAAGGTTGATTGAGTGTTTTTTGTGAACAAAAAGGATGAATGCTAAGGCAATATGATTGTTGGTGTCTGATGCTAATGATGAGATTGAGTTGTGCCTTAGCACTGTTTTGCTCTAAGACCATCTGTACCCATAACTTCTCTTCAGAGGTTTGTTAGAAAAAACGTATTCAACCTCTGACTTGGGATGCTCACTTAGCATTTCCTCTTCATGAATCAAATTCCCATAGAAGTACAAGGGATGTGTTGGCTGTTACACAGAAGAGAAAGCTGTTCTTCAAAGGCGAAGAACGCCCAGAGTTTCAAGTGGCAACTATAGAAAGCTAAGGTTGAGTTGTTTGGCCATATCTCCCTCATCAAATGGTTACATCAGTGAGTATGATCTGTAAAAGTAGGTTTATCTTGTCCACATTTAGAGCTGGTGATAATATGTAGAATACTTAGAGGGAAGATAAAGGGAAGGAGAATAAGATAAATATGTATCAAGAGGAGTTAAGAAGTGGGGAGTATGTTATCTTAAAAGACAGGGAAAACCATGGAGGTAAAATTAATCCTTAAAGTCCCTATGCTTTCTTTTTCTGGATAAAGCAAAACTTATTTTGAATGCTTCCAGGTCTGATTGTCAGGTAAGACTGTGGTTAGGCTGAAAGTATTGCTGAAGAGTTTTCTCATGGATTTTGATACAGATCAGCTCCCTTCTGTTTTGAAAAGATGCCACATGTCTTGTGCGTTGTCTGTACAGTCTCAAGGCAAGTAAGATGCTTTAGGGAATGAAAGGGAAAGAAGTCATCAACTGTGCTCTGTAATCATCTCCTTTATCAGGCCTGTCTGCCATTAGAATGCATGTTTTGCCTTGCTATTTCTTTTGTTGTATTTTTCTGTATAAGGATATTGGCACATAACATGACCACAAATGAAATATTTAATTTTATACGTTCTCTATTTTAATTCTTGTATGGAGAAGAACAAGTAGGTGGCTTGTCTTTCCCTTGTTATAACTCCTGTCATGTTTGGGATTTAAATAGTGCAGATTTTAATAGTGCATTAGCTCTTCAGAGCTGTTGTCTTCAAAGAAATATTAATATCTGCTGGTCTGGCTTAGCTGAGTCAGTCCCCTTATAATATGTGGATTTTGAATGTTAGTCCCAGCAATTATCCCTTCACTGTTGTATTAGGAACAAATGCAGAAGATACAAATTCAACATCAGTGAAAGTAGAATATAGAACTCATCAAGGCTGCTTTGTCAGATTTCCCCATCAGTAGTAAAACTGTTTTGTTACTTAGGACATTTCTTGAGTGTATGAGGGGGAGTACAACCTGACTGGGTGAACAGGGAAAGTGGTAAGAGGTTCATGTTGCTCTTAGCGTCTAGAGGTGAGATGTAAGCAAAAAGTGAAGTAATGAAAGAACATAACTTTACAAGTGATGAGATTCAAAACTAAGGTGTGTTTACTGTTTTCTTCCATGTAGTTTTTTAATACTAACAATTTAATAGCAGTCAGGAGGACCAGGTAAATATAAGTAGCTGTTCACATAAAGCTAACTTGGAAAAGATTTCCAAATGGGATGAGATGTCTCTATCTTCTGGTTCAGGCTACTACATTCCACAGTTGCTTTTTTCCTGCAGTCATTATTTTTAAATTCTTCAACCCTAATTTTTCCACATACACTGTGTTAGGCTGACATTTGAGCCTTTTCTTCTTAATTTTTAGTATGAGCATACACTATATCACATGGATGTAGGCAACAAAATTAAGCTGAAAATGTAAACTTCTTCAGCTGACTAACAGCTTTAAAATCTGTTGTATGTGATCATAAAACCACTTCTAGCACAGAGCTGATTTTTGTATCTGGTGATACAACTTAAATGCTTGGATCTGCCTGGGGCAACTTGACTAGAGAAATTTATGTGTAGCCCCTCATGGTTGTTTTTGCCAGTAAGAAAGGGATTTCAAGATAGCTGCTAGTACAATACCGTTTTCCAAAACATAGGGGAAAAACTGCAGGCTTCAAGCAGTAAGCCAGATGGGTCAACTTAAAACTTAAGTGAGTACTTTACCTTCACAGCTCTCAAGAGAAGGTGATACAGGTTGATCTCTGTAAAGAGGAAAGAGACTCAAGAAAAAGTAATTAAAAATAATGGTGCTTTTTCCCTCAAGAGGTGCAGGATATGCTCTATGCAATCAGTGTATCATCATCTACGGTAGAAGCTATTAGTTCCCGTCCCTTGGAGTGAAAGGAAAATTGTTATATGAAGGCTTCAGCATCTGAGGCCTGGTAGAGACCTTCAGTGTAATCAGGTAGTGGTAGCAACACAAAACAGTTATCTTAAATTGGGGCAACATTTGTTCATCAAATGCAATATGATTCAGGGTCTGAGAGTGTTAGAGATAAAGCTGGTGGTGGCTGGATCACCTGCCTGGACTACCGTTAAACTTTTTTGCTTAGCTCTCCTTTTGACAAGGGCTGCTTTGGTCTGCAGTTAAAGCCCTACTGTGTTCTGCAACTGCTGGTTTTATTTGCGACTTTTAAAGCTGGAGTCCCATTTGTATCTCGTGTTGTTTTTACAGAGACCTGTTCCCAGGCATACGGTTCTTGAGATGTTTTATGCTGTTTGTTCATCTTGTGGCTGGTGAAAGCTTAAGTTGCAAAAAGAAGATATCTTCCTCAATCTCATTGGGCAGCGATGTGAAGCAAGTAGGTAATGTGTCCCGGGTTGGGGGGAGCATAGATTGTGGGATAGAAATACAGCCTTCACAGGGGATTCTAGATATGTCCTGTATTCAGAGAATCTCAGGGCAAGAGGCTCCATATTCTTAATACACAGACATGGCTTTTCTCAGACAAGAAAATGAATACTCTAACATTCCCTCTCTAGGGTAGTATCTTATCTGTAAACAGCATCATTTGGATACACGTTCTGCGCGTGTGTAGGCTGCAGCTAGTAATCTTTCATTTCTGGAATGTCCAGCTCCAAATGTTGGTCTGGAACAAGTTTTAGTAGTGTGCTGGATTGCTATATAAAGAACAAAAGAGTGCTCACCAAAGCTGTTACCTTTGTCCTTTTAGGCTGCAGACTGTAGGTGAATGTTTCTTCACTTTGAAGCATTAGATGGCAGAGTTGATTTCATGGGCAGTTTATTTTCCAAAATATCCTCAGTTGCTAGAGATAATGAAGGTCAATCGTGCTTGACAAGATTGCCTGGTGCCTTCACTGCATTGGTGTACTGTGCAGGAACTGCTTAGTCACTGCTTTGGAAATGGTCTTTCTAACCCTTAAATAGCTCACTTAGCTTGAGCAATTTTATTTCAGACTCCAGTACATGGTGGAAGCATAGTTCTACTGATGCTAAGTTCCGAGTTGGACCTGTCTGTGGAAGGGGCTGAAGCATCCAAGCTAGACGTGCAAGACATTTTGTAAAGAAATGCTTGTAACCTCTATTGACCTGAACCCAGATGCACCTTACGTGTACTGAGATGCTGAGCAAATTGGCAGAATGTGATACTGTAAGAAGCTGACTTGACCTATAGCACCGAGATCAGCAGATGAATTTGACTTGTGAATTTGGACATGTATGAATCTAAAACGAGCCTGCAGCTTGCACTACTTGATGATTTCTTGACATGTGAAAACAATTTATTCTTCAGACCTGTTACTCGCTTTATGGCCTCTAGTGCTAAGGGGAACTTATTCCCCTAGATTGTCACAGACACTGCTTGGGCAGAAGTGATGCTCTTTCCTAGCAAAGGACATCATTTTAATACAGATGAGAAAAAACAATTCTTTTACTTCTTTGCTTGAAATCAGATATTGCACATACAAAGAAAGGACACCCCTTTCAGAGGAATATGCTCAGCTCAGGTATGCCTCCTGAGATAACTTACATGGGTATTTGAGCAGTTTTTAAATGTTTCTCCCTAAATATGTTTATCTGGCAGTATCTTCAGTTAAGGAAAATGGTTCCTGAAAATCATAAGCTTTCCAATCAAGGTTGTAATTTTTGTCATGAGCTGAATCCTTCTTAATTTGCAGCTTCGAGAAGGTATTTTTCCGTGAAGATATTTGCCACAAGATGTGTTATTTTGCATCTCCTGATGAATGCATCAAAAGCAGCTGCCTCTTATTGCCATCCTGTTTCCTGGAGAGGATTTTTGTGCAGCCTTTAAATAAAAATAAAACACGGGAGGAGCATGTTCGGTGCTCTTGGAGGAGCTTATGCTTCGACCCTGTGTGATGTCTAAGGGCGAAAATTCTGTGGGGTGGAGAAGAGTTTTCAGCTGCAATGCTCAAGTGTGCTGCCTTATTTATCTGGAGTGGTTGAAATGGAGAAAGCCTGTGGGGAGCTGAAGCATGAAAATGTTTTGAAGCAGATGGAGTGAAGTAATTGGAAGGTCTATCCATTGGTGTCCTAATCGTGGAAGGAATTTGGCACATTGAAAGCAAACCAGCCTTTCTTCTTTTTATCCAGTGGGTAGTGTAACTTGATTTCTTGTCAAACTGTCACAGTGGCTGTGATAGTAGCAAATGAGCTTTCCCTCACTAGCATCAGAGCTTAGCTCTTAAGAACCCATCAGATAGTTACTTGAGGCAATCATTACTATTCTGCTTTGGTTTAAAAGAAGTATAATAGCTGGTGATTATCATAATGATTCTTTCAATCTCTGAACTTGTCCCTTGTGTGCACTCGATCAGTATGTATTATGCATTTAACGCAGTCTGTTAATACTGAGCATATACAGGGAGCGTATACAGGACTAATCCTCTGGAGGTACTGGTCACAGGGGGATAAGTAATGAAGTGGGAAGGATGATCTGTTAAAGGGGCAGATGAAGATGTTCCAGAAACAATGTGGTAGAAGTGAGGTGAATCAAACAAGAAAGTGGTTAAACTAGCAGTTCACATTGCTAAGAAACAGCTAAGATAATCCTTTTCCTTTTTATTGTCCTTCGTATTTCAAGGAAAGGGGCTACGGCCGATTTGTTGTAAATGGAATACTAACTATATTGAAGTCAAAGCTTTCTAGGTGGAGATCTCAAATCACAGTACTTTGTGTCATCCTACTTCATTTTACCTGAGGGTGAAAGCTTCATGGGGTGAAAAGCTTCCATGGATTTTTTGCCAGAACCTTAAGTCTAAAAATTATAGTATGAATTTAAATCCTTTATGCAGTTGTTGTGGAATACTCATCCTGTTTTTCTCCCCATTAAGCAGAACCAGAAACTTTATAGCTACCTGGTAGTAAAATCTTGCTGTGCGGTTAGGCAGCCTGGCCACTTGTGATGAACTGTGGCCCATGAAGAGGAGATTGCTTACAAGTCACAACATGTTAACTCCTGGGAGGAGTGTCTAGAAGTTAAAATTTAAATTCTTCATACATAGCATGTTGGTGGTTTTATGCAATTACTATCCTGCACTAGAAATATGGCTTAGGAAAAAAATTATAAAATGTACTTACATACTATTCTTGCCATCTGGTTCATGTAGTGAGGCTTTTTAAGCTGGTAGGAGCATTTGTCTGTTTGTTAATAGGACAGGCCAAACCTGTTTGTATACACTTCTAGGTGGTGGTTGCAGCAGCAGCAGCTTTCTAGGGCTTAGAAACATATTATGTTAAGTACTGTGTTGTGCCAGATTATTTTACTCTAGTAAATCGGCAAAACAAAGGTGAAAAAAAAATAGCTGACAGGCTGAAATGAAATTGAGTTTTTGCAGGGTCACATAAAATGAAGGAGGTTTTTTTAGTTATGTGCTTGGTACATAAAATTTTGTGATACATCCTGAATGCACTGTTTAGACGTTCTCTCAGATAATTCTTCATCTATTCAATAAACCCATTTTCTATGCCCAAGATGGACAGACTTCCTCAGTTTGAGGGGAAAATTATTTTCAAGCCCAGGGTGGCCATGGGAGTTAGAAAAAAGCAAGTTAGTGTGACAATGAGGAAGACGGCAGGGAAAGTGTGTGGGAGAAGTGAGAACTTCTGTGATGTCCAAGACTTAATGTTTTTCATTTTTGGAGCAAGGTATTTAAGAGGTTTGCCTTCCATGGCAAGCACTTGTTGTGCTGCTTATGCCCATATCCAGTTAAGTCATGATTACTTTTGTGTTGATAAACCTTGCAGTATAGGAGTTCATCTTAGTAGCTGTTTATAGTCCTAGTTATTTCAAGGAGACAGAAGAAATTGAGATGTCACTTTTCTTTGGTTCATGGCTCAATTTCCAAAAAAATGCTGTTGCTTTAATACCCAGGTTAGTCCTTGGACCCAGTGTGGAACAGACAGTTAAATTGCATTGTAGGGCTCTTGCAAGCCCTCTGTTGCTTACTGGTTATCCATCGTACTCCTCCCTTTCTGGACAGGCACACTGAGTACCAGCAGCAGTGGAGGGCTGGTGTTGGGTGCCTGTCCCACCTATGGTATTACCACAACGTGATCATCTAAATGCTCTTCTGAACCTCTGCAGGACTCAAGTTGCACCCAGGTAATAGCTGCTTTGAAATCCTTCCTTTCTATTATTTTGTTTTCTGCTTTCCCAGGCCTGCTGAAGCCTGGTCTCCACTTAGATAAACCTTCATGACTGTCCCAGCTTCTCCTCCAAATCTTGTGCTCTTCTATGCCACGCAAATATAGTTACTTCAGTAAAACTGTTTTTAGTTGCTCTCCACAGCTCCTTGCTGTTTTCCCTCTTGTCACACTCAAATGCCTGTACTTCTCTGTTTTTCCTCTGCTTGCAGCATCAGCTTTTCTTGTTCAGCTGCTGTTCACCACCTTCAGCTATGGAATTCCACTAGCCTCCAGCCAAGCGCTTGGCTGCCTGTTGTATTTTTCTTGTGTTTGAGTCAATTATAGAAAAGATGTCTAAAGATGTGAAATAAGCAGGAAGCTGTGGAACAGATGAATTATGTAAGTTGCATAGAAAATCTGGCAGCTGAGCCTGTAGCTGGTCGTATTATCACAGTGTGCTAGGGCTCTGCTGCAGCCGTTTCGTATGGCTGTTGGGAAATACTATGGAATGGGCTTTAGGGCAATGGAGACTTGGTCGTGTTTTGCTTCAAGACTGCATTTCGTAGTACCTTTTCCTTTCCTGCACTTTCCTGGCAGGAATGCATTGTGACAAGGTTGCAGTGTCCTCTTTGTGATGCTGCTTGTGGGAATGCACTGGGTTGCTTTTTAATTTGTTTCCTGATAAAAGGTGCCAGATGGGTAGTTCTGGCAGGAGAAGTTGCTTTTTAAGTAGAGGAAATTCCCTGTCTGTCCCAAAGGCATCCCAGGCAGAGGTTTGAGATATACACCCAAGCTGTTCTACATGTGTCCTCATTTTCCTGCCTTTCCTTCATCTTCAGTCACTTGGGTCTTGTACATCAAACTGTCACTTGTGAGGTTCTGGTTTTTGTGTGTGTAAATTTTTTTTAATACCTGTTCCCATTTTCCACAGTAGTTGTTGTCCCTCTGTCTGTCTCTTGATGGTGGAGTTTCATGTTGTATTTAATTTATTATGAATGGCATGTGGCCTTTTTGGCTACTCTGCATTGGAGATTTCATCCAGCATTGTGGTGTGCTGGACACTTGAGACCAGAGGTGGATCTATATGCCTGATGGTGTGACCTGTCTCCTCCTGCCAGGTGAATTCTCAGCTCCGAGTCTGGCTGGAGGGCAGCAGGTACCACCTGCTACTGCTGCTGAAGTGGGACTTCATGGTGATGTGGAAGATTTCTGACATGTACTGGATTGCCTGCAATTAATGCTAGTGCTTTTGTGCATACTTGTCTTATAAGATCTGGCCTAGGCTTATCCAGCTCACTCTGTACTGCATGCCAGAGGGACAGCAGATGGTAATGCTTTCTGTGCCCTTCTAATCTGTGAATTTGGACCAGTGACCTGGAAGGGATGGGCTCTGTGATGCTTTGCCTGGTGTCTGTGGTCTCTCAGTCTACCCATGATTGCACATCTATTGCTGTGGAGAAAGTCTAATTGTAAATTTTAATTGGAAGAGATTACATGGATTTGACAGTGGGTGATATCTGATGCAGTGTTAGTGGCCTGAAAGGGAGAGGGTTTTGACTGCTTTGAAAGTAGCAGGCTTTGGGGTCATCCCATCTGTGTCTGCATAGCTCTAACCTTCCCGATTACAGCTTAGTTTCTAGTATATACACAAGCCTTCAAAAACATCTCTAATTAAAACATTAAACATACTGGGGACTTCTCCAAGCTAAATCTATTTCATGGCAACTATAATTGCAGGCCTTCTTCCTGCTTTCTTCCTTCCAGTTTATCCCTCAACTTTCCTCTGGACTTAAAGCAGAGCTGGTAAGCTTTGGATAGGCTGGGACTGTGGCAGGTTGTCCTTGCAGCACAACCTGTTCTTGGTGTGACACTAGGGGTACCTGTTGCTCCCACACGACTGCCAAGGTTATGTTACTACTTTGGTTCATTTGCACTGTATTGAAATGGAGAAATAAACTTAACAGCAGAGTTAATTATACTGTTAAGCAGCATTCTCTATTTTATCAGTGCTGGGGAACACTGGGGATCATCTTCCATAAGTGCTCCAAAGACTAGATGCTCTTGTGTTGCTTCTATTCACATAATTATTACATATGCATTAAAATTTTTTAAAATTTTGACACACAGTACATCTATACTAAGAAATAATTGATGATGTTAGTTATAATTGTTTAGTTTCTTACTTAGAATACTTTTATTAATTATTAGTTAAACTAAGCACTCTGCTTCTAAACAATGTATCACTTAATCTTCTGTCTCCCTCTTGTCATGCAGAAGGATCTAAAACTTGAAAAATACCCCTCGTTTTGCAGGTGGTCAGAAAACATTTATCTCATGTCAACTGGTTAATGATGAGTACATCTTCTATAACTTAATTGCAGTATACATTAAATTAGCGGCTTCTCTTCGGTATCAGCCCTTGGCTACTTATCAGCTTCATGCTTCAAAATGTGGGAGACACAGAGGAAGGGAAGGAACAAGAAATACTGCTAAGTCTGTTATTATAACTGTGTAAAGAATAACTAGAAATACAGGAAATAAAACAAGTCTTCTGTTCCAGTTAAGCCTCTAGTTGATTGCCACATCTGCAATAGTGCTAAGTCATGTGATTAGGTGTTTAGAGACATTCACTTGAAAGTTACTGGAGCAGAAAAGGAAAGGATTTTACTAGAATTGTACAGATTCCTGCAACTTGTACATCTACATTCTTTTTATCACTAGCTGCACAGGATTTGGAGTAATGTGTTGTAAGAATGCAAAGCAACATTGCCTGGAGGCCTCAGCTTTGACCATGCGACGGTTTAATTCAGCTTGCTGCAATCATGTAGGCAGTTTTGGGAATTAATGCATGGTACCTCAGTCTGTTATCCCTGGCTGGTGCAGGCTAGGTTGTGCCAAAGAACAGGCAGGAGTCCAGGCCTTGGAATAGGCTTCCACTTACCAATGTAGCCCCGTTGGTACAATTGAGTAACAAAAACAAGTAGCCCTGCAGATTTGAATGCACATATTAGTAGGTTTCCTCCTTCTTCCATTGGACCCTTTGAATGATTGGGTGGAGGAAGTGAAAAGTGGAGGGAGACATTGCACCTTGGATGGCAGGAAAAATAAATCTAAGGCATCTTTGTTTTATTAGGCAGATGCTCAATCTGTATAAATGGGTGGATCATGGTCTGCCTCATGATTTGGCCCTATGTTACCGTAGTTTTGAACTTGACTCAGGTTAAACACAAAGATGAGTGTGCAAACCATTCACACTAAAAAGATAAATAGTGTGGTAAGTAACAAACATGCTTGTGATAGGAGTATTCAGATGGTGCTGTTGTATAAAATGTTACTGGCAGTTCTTCTTAGCTTATGAATGTTGCTCAGTATAAAGAGCAGCTTGTACTGTTATTAATTTTGTGATACAGGAGCTACTGGTGCAAGCCCTGGTAAACAGCAGCAGAATTTCTCTGACTTTGCAGTGAAGTCAGTTCCAAGGCAAGGAAGCAGACTTAGGTTAGGCATGAAAGTTACATATATTGGAAAAGTATGTGCTATTTGTCGTAGCATGTGTTTTATGACTATGGATAGTAGCAGTGAAAAAGTTATTAAATTGATCTCTTTCTGGTGGTCAATAGGCCTGTAAGATCCTTCTGTGTTCCACTTTTTGGCAAGGTGGCAACACTGCTAAGAAAACTGGATTCAATTAAAAAATTATTCTCATGTAAAAGATGGTTTCCAATAAGCTTTTAAAAGTGGATGCACATGAATCTTAGAAAAGGGTATATTTCATTAGGAACAATCAGCCAGCTCAAATCAGCCTGGTGCAGATAACTTGTTTTCATTGAGTATATTATATAAGTAAAAATTAAGTGAGGATCCTCTCCATAGTAAGCCCTGTTCTTCTGCATTATGAGCACGGGAGATTTGTGAGTATCGTGATGTAGCTAGGATTTTGAAACAGAGGTTGAGCAACAGAAACGAGAAGAGAATTTTGATGTCTTGTAAACTTCTTCAGTTCTGATTTGGATTCTCTGTAAATTTTTGTTAACCTGTGTACTTAAAAGAGGTAGTGATCCTTGAGGGGAGAACACCTTTGTCATTAAATCTATCTGGCACTCAAACTGATCACTTGCAGTGTGCTTCTCTTGAGTGGATATAAAACCAAAACAAACAAGACCAGATTTGTCATTCCCGCTGTGTTATTATTAAAAGCAAGGAAGAGCACAGTGTAAAATGCATTTGAGAGCTCATCAGTTTGTAGAAACAAATAAGGGCAAAATTATAACTTCTAAAAAGAATTAGCACATTACGTCCGTGGGTTTAATAAAAGCAAATAAAATTTGACTCCAGAGGAGAGTGAAATCCCGTCGGGACATGCAATGTAAACTTTTGTTGAATGGCCTTAATTGAAGAGCGCTTTTGTTTTGGCAAGTCCACTTAACCTTTAAATTAGGTGCTAATGACACTGAGAAGTGAGGACTAGAAGGGCAATCAGTTTTTTATTAACTTCTTAGCAAGTCGAATGCTATCTTTTCAACCCATCATAACCACTAGGCTCCCAGTTAACCACGTATTTGCAGGTACTTGGTCACAAACACAGTCAAGGAAGCCGGAAAAAAAAACTTGCAGAGCACCAGCATAGCTTTTCACTTGGCCTGCATGATACACGTAGTGGTGTCTTGCTTAGAAAGCTGGTCCAAGACTTGAATTAGGGGATCAATTTTTGTCAGAATTTGTGGCTGTTCCACTTGAAAGGATTCATTTTGTCTGACCTTACTTGAATCTTGTCTGTGACTTAGCTTTCAGAGAAATGCTGTTTGATTTAATAAATGTAGGAACCGAAATACTTCTGAACCGGAGTTTGCCATTTTACCTGGACCGTCGCTAAACTGTCTGATTCTCTGCTTCTGGTGTCACACCCACAGGACCCACGAGGTGGCAGTGTTCCACGCCGAGATCTTTGCAGGGAGGCCCGCAGGCCTGTTCTGCTTCCAACCACGACAGAAATGCAGGTGGCTTGGATTGTGTTTACAGGAGGGAATCACAGATGCACCATGGTAAACGACTCAGCCAGATGGTGACTCCAGCGAGCCTTTGAGGGCCTTCCTTATGATGCTGCTTGGGAGAAGGGGCCAAAGTTGCTCTGTGTAGAGTTACCTGTGTGGCAGTGTATGGTCTTGGCTTCGTGCTGGTGGCAAATGTTCTGGAATTTGTGTCATGGTCTGGTATTTCCCTTTCCTTCCATATTGTTCTTGTTGGGTTAGAAAGAAGTTTTTTATAGACTTAAGATATCTTCTCAATGGATTTGTTCTGTTGCGGTTCATTTTGTCTCCTTTGGAAAGATCCTGGTTTTTGCCACTCATGCTCAGTATAAGTGTATGGAATTTAGGTAATTACTAGTATGAGAATATTTTACTTGCCAACAGGATAAGTAACATTTGTCTTTTAGACAGTACAACTCAGTTGCATATCCAGGAAGATGAGATAAAACTGAGCAGATGTGCTTCCTGTATTAAATAATTAATTCTTGCTCTGTGCCACTAAATGGCAAATAAGTGGTGATGTGCACATAATTATTCCTTGAATGAAAATAAAGCATCAAGACATATTCAGCCACGTAGTGTTTCTCGTGCTGACCCAGAGCCTTCATGCACGCCACGAGGTTTGTCTTAGTGAAACTTTTTGGCTCCCTAAAATCTGTTTTAAAATGTTTGATTTTTTTTTTTTTTAATATTTGTTTAAATAAGATACCTGGAGGTGAGATGATGATGGTGGGAAAGAAACTGGCTTGCTAAGAAACTGGCTTGCTAAGTAGCTGGGAAACTCTGCCTCAAAATTCTCTCTTCAGCCTTAGAAGAGGGTTTTTGACACAAGGTGCACTCTGCTAATACTTGACACAATGCTTCACTACTGTTACGAGCTCTTAGTTCTTCTGTTAAAACATTTAAGTCCTGAAACTGTATTTCAGTAAGCATGTCTATCCTGAAGAAGTTTACTGTGGCTTATGGTCAAGGATGGGTCTCTATATGCTATTTTTTCTGTAATGGAAACCTTTCAAGGATAAAGGTTCTCCCTGAAAGCTGCCATTTTATTAATAGCTGATTGTGGAGGACCTTTTCTAGAACAAGAAATAGCATGCATTAAGGATTTGCACCTATAAACACCTAGCTGCTTGATAGTTTATGTACACTGCATAACAGTCTGGGAAAACAGAGAAGCAACCTAATCTTGGAGCTTCATCAACTGCTTTGCTTTTTCAGCTGTCTTAAGTTTTATGGGAAATAGTAAAAAGCAGTGCTGATGCTGTGACCTGGTAGAGTACTTTGGACAGATAAAACAGCACGTTTGCAGTCAGCCTGAGTTTAGCTTGAAACTGCTGCAGCTGGTTTCAGCTTGTGACTTGGTTAGTGGCCAGTTTATTTAGGCAATGGTACCCATAAGGGCACTAGAAACTAAGAAGTGCCTGCCAAGTTTCCTTTGGGAAGATGGCAATTTCAATATGTATGTTTATATTGTGTTTACTGGAAACAGGTCTGACATTTGGTGTGCTGACAGGCCAAGGCTTGTCTAAATAATGTTCCTTTCCAAGATATTGCTTTCCTAATGTTTCCCTGCCATTCATGTCAGTTTTTGGAGGGGAAAACAGAACCAAGGACTCCACTGACAATGAGTAAAACTCAATAGTCTTTGTGTAATTTTCTTAGAATGCTTCCTTATTCTCTGTTTTTCTTGAACCCTGTCCTGATTCCATGTCCTAACTATTAAATTCTGTGGTAGACATAATTGGCTTCAGCTAATAGAAATATAGGTGGTCACACTGAAAATGAAAGTACTTTTCTGGGCCTTGGAATTGACTGAAGGAAAAAAAAGGCTATGCCTGACCCTAATAGCTAATTCAGGGGTGCGTAGCCATCTCAAAAGATCTGTTTTGGTGAAGGACTTCGTTCGAGATTTTTTTTTTTTTTCCTCTCTTTCAACTTTTCCCATTAATAAGATGTCCAATTGCTATTCCAGTTCACCTCTCTAGGCAAACCCATGTAGTATGCAGTGTAGCATGTAAGGGGAGAACTTAAAAGATATGGATAACATCGAAGTGTTAACTTTTGCTGCCCTTTAAAAAGGGCTGAGTTTTGGATTGCATTTGAATATACTCTCTTTAGCATTTAAAACAATGGATTTTTTTTTCAGAGGACTTGGCAGATGATATCACTTTAATTGTTAACATGTGTTGATCTGAATGTGTATTTGCAAACAGAATGGGACAAGCATGCCTGGTAGGCTTAAATTCTGGAGTATTTTTTGCCAAAGGAGAAACTGTGGGCTCTGACTCGAAGTTTCAAGAAAATGTGCTGGGGGCTGTGGAAAGTGATACTGTCCCTGGTTCTCTGCTCTTGCCAGAGGTTACTGTTTCTGTAGCAACCCCAGCAGCAAAACATGACATGTGGCAAGTTCTTGCTTCAGGGAACTGCTTTATGTATTTAGTTTCTCCCTCCCATTGCCCCCTCTTATATATACCATGGTCTGTGCTAAGACCTTGAGCTACAGAACATCATCTCCATCTTACTACTGCCAGTGACTGTTTTATGTTTGGGTTGGACAGGTGGCAATAACTTGGAATAAATCTTAAACACCTCAGTTAAATCCTTAAGGGTTCTTGATTTAGAGCTCAAAGGCATAGAAAGTGCTAATATACCTTGTGTCGCACAGCAAGACCTAAGGATGTAGTAAGAAAGTACAGGATCCAGCTCAGATTTTCCAAGGTCCAGCCTCCTGTATTGTTGTCTTGTCCTGTACCCCACAAGGAGTAAATCCTGCATGGAAACATACAGGCCAAATATGTAGTAGTTAAAAATGCATGACATCTTATACTAATGGGTAAAGATGGAACACCGATAAATGTTGGCCATGCATGGCTGGTCAGAAAAGTCGTCTATTCCTTAAGCATTAATACTCTGTAAGCCAGTCAATCACCTGTGATGAGCTGTTAGGTGCTCTAATGCCTATCTGTCCTGAGAAACAAACTTCAGACTTCCAGCATGGAAAGGGCTAGCTGTTCAAAGGACTGGGATGCTGTGGAGCCATTATCTCTGCCAATTTTCTGTGCTAATGAATGCTTGGAAATTCATTTACTCTGAGTAATTGTTTGCTGTTTGATCAGAGCTATTGACAAATGGGCAGCCTGGGCAAATGACTACCTTGAGACAGAAACTTAAAAGAATCTAGGAGGAAGAATTTGAAGGTAAACTCACCACTGTGATCAATGAGTGAGTTATTGGATTTTTATCCCATTTAATCTCTTAGGCTGGTGTTCTAGAAGATGGACAAGCTACATTTTGATACTAATATTCTCGACAAATGTGGGGATATCTTCATTTCGTGTGCTTATAGTCTTACAGGAAGCATTTGTGAAACCTTTTCTTCAACCAAGTGCTGTTGATATGTCCTGAAAGAGTGTAAGCATAAGAAGAGAACTTGTGCAATGGTAGTGTTGATGATATTGCTGCAGTTTCTCTGAAGAAGGGTTTCTGGTAATCAGACATAACAGATTGTCAATAGTGGTTAATCATTAAATTGGCACCCTTTGGGAAAAGTGTAATTACTTGCTCACTATATGAATAGCTGTACTCATGTTAGAGTGATTATGACTTGTTGACCTTGCAGCTGTCAGTGCCACCAATAACGAATCAAGGCTTCTTGTCTCAGAGGAGTGTCCTCTGGTGTGAAGATGGGGAAAGAGCTATGAATTTAGACTGTAGCATTTTCATTGCCTTGGAGCAGTAACACTGCAGTGAGGTCTGGCACTTTCCGGTGTATCCAGAGACAGCAAGGAGGAGGTCACCAAGCAGCAGGATGAGTCAAGTGAGGAGAGCTAACCTCTGCGCCTAAGACACCTGGCGACCTTTTGTGCCAATGCAGTATTTGTTCCAATTTAAGTAACAATCACTAGGTTTCTTTGTGGAATTATCACTTGAAGAACTGTCTCACCCAACAGGACTTGCTGGTTGAAAGAGCTTAATAGACAGGTAATTAATACAAATGAGGGGCTCTGTATGTGATGATCAAGAGCTGGCTGTGTCTGTAGCAATTTCATTGGAAGGCAGTAATGAGGTTTTGTTTCGATGTGTTGTTTACATCTTAAAAACAAATAGTTTGCTCTTTCTGATTCCACCAAGTGAGAGCAATGGTACTTGTTATTTTCTCAACAGTCATTTTTCCATTTAGGAAAAATGCATCAGGACTTCTTTTTGCTCCCATGATTTCTTTCCCTTTTAATCTTTTAAAGAAAGAGGACCCCATCAGTATGAAAAGTGTATTTTTTTTGAAGGAGCACGTGCTATCCCAGTGTCAGGAACAGTAGCAGTTGGAACCATCCTGGATCCAAGTTACCTTTCACTTAGATATTAGTCAATGATTCAGCATTGAATGTCAAAAACGTTCATATTTTGATTTCTTTACCCACACAGACCAAGAAGAGGGCTGCAAAATGGTGTATACTGCCTGCCTGTTGTGAAATAAGTTTTTCCTTTTTTTAATCAGCTTTCAGTTCCCAATGTCATGGATGTTATGGTTTCTGATGAAAGCTCTTAAAGTATGGTGAAGTGGATCCAGTCTGATTCATAACTGGTGGTTTGGCTCCTGTTTACTTCATCTCAGTATTGCATATGAGAAGTATAGAGAGGTTGTTTCATTGAAAAACTAAGGGCCATCCTGCTTCAGAGAAAGGCGGATGAAAGTGCTGCCAACAGAGCTGGGAGAGGGGTAATGGGCCCAGAGGCAGCCCTTGCATACAGGGCAGAACTCTGCAGCTCTTATGCTTAGCCTCTGAACCTGCCACATACGTTCTTCAAAAGAAAAAAAATAAAAGCCAAGGTATGCTATTGCCATCCCTCTTCCCTTATACTCTATCAAAATTTACTTTGGAAAGTAACCAATGATCTTGAGGGTGTATAGTATTACTTTGATCCAATGTTGCTCAAGTACAGGGTGCTGCTGAAAGGGGTAACTGTGCTTTTTCTACCTCATCCTGTATTTCCCTCATCTCTCTTTGATCTGAGATAGGACTTGCATAGCTGTGAGGAAATGGTAACAACTTATTGCTCTAACAGACAGCCATGAGTAAGAATAAGGCATAATTTTAGGTTGGATTAGTGAGCTGAACCAACTGACTTTGTAATCATCTAAACATCAAGTGAAAAGCTGCCTTTTAAGCAGCAGCCTGTGTGAAGCCAAGGCTATGGTGAAATCCAAGCTACCCCCTGAGTATGAGGACAGGTGAGTAGCCTCTGAAACCAGTGGGGAAACTCTTAGTTGCTTGCCTGACGCAGCTGTGAGTGACTTGGTATGGGACAGAGCAATTAAAAATGGGCTTGCCACGTATTAGAGGCAGTTGTTTCAAACTAGAGCTCTGAAGCAGCAGACCTCTTCTGGTGATTCTTCAGTGTCTTTTCATGCAAGATTCCTTTACATAAAACGTCAACCTCAGTTTTAACCTAAGGGAAAACACGGGATGTTTAATTGTGTAAACTGAGACATGCTCCCAGTTTTTCAAACAAAGGCATAATTATGGTCTGACTGATGCACACAGTACTGATTTCCATCAGAAATGCTGCTCAGGTTTCTGTATGTTCATACTATGGTGGCAACATAAAATAACATCAGTTATTTGGTTTTGTCTTCTGTAAGGGCTTGATTGTTTTAAATTTTGTGATAAAGTATATTCTTAACAGCTCGTATAATTTTTTGAAAACATGTCTTCATGATACATAATTGGCTTTACTTATGATGAAATCTTTGTTTTCTTTAAACATTCTGGAAACAGTCCTGGGATATAACTGGTGTTTCCTAAGATCAACAAAAAGAAACTCTTCTATTTCAAAAAATATGCACATATTGTTAGATAAGATCCTCCTCCTGCTTGGTTCTGCTTGTGAACTTATTAACACTGAGCCTGACACATACTGGGTTATGTGACAGTCTGCTGTCAGATTTGGGTGAAAAATGGATATATATTTTTTTTTTTTTTAAAGAGATCATTTTTCTTAAAATGCTATAGTTAATCTGCTGAAAGATGGCTTACATGTTTTGATGAAAACCATTCATTTACATATTGTAAAGAGGTAGATGAAAGGTGCAGATACACTTGCTGAGTGGCTGACCCTGTAAGCATTCAGCTCTTCGTTGCAAGCTTTTAGTATATTTTGCAAGAAAAAGGCTGCTGATACTCAGGGTCAGTCACTTTTGTGTGGTTCTTCTAGTGTTTGCAGTTATAGACAGCTTCCTGGATGCACTTCAGAGAAAAATGCAGTTGGTGCCTGGTGGGTTTGTTTCAGGCTACAAATGTTTTAAGCTTCAAGACTTCTCTTTAGGCAAGATAGTGATAACACACCCCATGATCTTGTCTACAAATGTCTACCAAAAGTGAGGAACAGTTATGTAGAGAGGGTTATAGGTTCCCTCTTTGACATAGCTTGATTCCTTCTGTTTCAGAAGGTAGCTTATGTATTTCCAGTTTTGAAATGCTAAATTAGAATTTAGAATTTTATAGCTGTAATGCTGTTAAGTCACAAGATTAGGACAGGTACAAGTAAACTGAGTTTTCCAGCCTTGTGACTACAGGGACAAATTGACTGAATTATAACTACATGTAATAGTGGAGCTTCAATAGGAGAAAATATGCCCTGGGAAACTGGGGGAGGAGTGGAGAGAAAAATAAAGACTCAGCACTCGAGCTTCTGTGGGATTTTTAAGAAGGGTAGATGGGTAAGTCTATCCAAGTGAGCTTCTGTAATATAGATGTAAACTGGCTATCTACAAGCAAACTGCCAGAGTGGAATTGAGAGAAAGCAGGAAGATCTGGCTCAGTATTTAGGACCCATGGTTTGTATATCAGGTCAGACAATTCAGTTATTGTTGCCCTTTTTGGCAATCACAGTGTATGTTAAATGTTGCAGGTAACTGAACTAATAGCAGAGTTGCTGTGAGTTCATTGTCACAAGGATTGCATGGATTTTTGTTCTGGTTTGTTTGTTTGTTTGTTTTTTTAATGTAGTGTGTAGTCTGTGGTTTTGGAATCCTTTCTCTGTCCCAATAAGATGAGAAACAGGAAAGAGCTGAGCATTGTAGAGCTGTGCTTGAAGGGGGTTTTCTGGTGGCACACAAGGCATGGGGCTCACACACTTGTTTGGGTAGTTACAGGAAAGCTGGGATAAAAGTGGAACAATGGGTATGCTGGCTGTTAGGTTGTGTTTACCCTGTTAGAGCAGTATCGCAGGTTTGAAGGGATGGATGCCTTCCTGACACACTTCATACTCCAAGGTTAAACTTTGCTTTAAATTGGCTGAACCAAAAGTGAGTTGTCTGCCCTTTTCTGAGTGTAAAATATATTAAGGCCCTGAATCGCAATTGCTGCTCTTTGTGCCTAGTTAAAGCTTTATCTTGCGTTTTTAGTCTCATCACATTAATAAGTTGTTAAATAAAGCAAGACACAGAAGAAAAGAGGGCGAGATGGAGGGCTGCAGAAAGGTAAGTAGAGTAGGAAACAGACTTCCATTTAAGTTCTTTAGCTAAAAGCTTTATGGGTCCGAAAATTTTGAATGAGCTTCCAATTGACGTGGGGCAGATAGTTGAGTTAGTGCCAGAGGGTAGAGCAGTGCATTATTGCTGCTGAGGCCTGGAAGAACATTTATAGAAATGGCCTCTTGGAACTACTGCAGGATAGTGGCTTGGAACGCTTTCAGCCTTGCTGTAGGACCTCAGCCAAATACAAACTTAGCTGTGCTTCAGATGCAAACACTGGGTAACTGCATACAGTATTACTGTCTTGTCTACATTGAGATATCTAAAACAAATTCAAATTTGAGGAAAGAGAAGTCTCAATAGACTATTTGAAACATCATCCTCTGTTTTTTGATAAAGCACTTCTGTTTTGGAATAAGACTATAGTATAGCGACTTATGCATAGCTGGAGGGAGTTTCTTAGGGTGGTATTTGCCATATATAGAGATATTATATATATCAGTGTTTCCTTGTAGAAGGATGTAAATGCACATATGTCAGTATTCCATCTCCATTTGGTTTTAACCTGTTTTTTTATACTTAAGAGCAAAAATGCCCCAGAAATTCTTACCAGGAGGCTTATCAGGGCTGAGCAGGACATACTGTATTAAATTTACTGCTGGAACTTTCTTAAATGCTTTTCCTGAATGCTGTTTGCTGATTTTACTGAGCCTCTACTGTGGTAAAAACATCAGGCTGCCTTGATATTCCACGTTTGTCCTGTGTTTTCCTTCTACTCTAGGTCTATGGCCAAAAGAAGAGCTAACATTTGTGTTGTGCCTGAGTGGAAAATCAGTACCCTTAAAAAGGCAATGGTTCAATTATGCTGCAGCATAACTCATGCTGCAGAGAAAACTTGCCCACTGCCGTGACTTCCTAACAGGTTTGGCAGTAGCCTCAGGTGTCTTGTAATCAGTGATATTTCTCTTGCTGCCAGAGGGGTGGATTTCTGGATGAATGGTCACGTTTCCATTGAAACCCTGTCCCACAAGTCATGGCAATAGTACAACTAATGTCTTGCTAAACAAATGACCTGCAAGTGCAATTGACTGGGGCTTGTGTCTACTAGACACAGAAAGAAGGCTTTTCTGCACTGGCTTTTTTCCTGTTTGACTTTGAGGAAGTGTTAATACTTAAGTTTATATGTTCTACACAAAGCATAAAAGTATCCCTAGAATTAAAGTAATTCTTCAAGGTCTATACACAGTGCTTATGGTGAAATGATCATTTGGCTATCTTGTTTGACATGGAGAAGTATAAAGATTCCTGAGTATGCCTGCTGTCATCAAACAGTAAGCACTTTTCTAACAAGTCATTCAACTACATATTTTCCTAAGAAGTTTTAAGGACAGGAGATGTGTTAAGAAAATAAAGGGGGCAAAAAGATATAGGATAAGTTTGTCGAAGAGACTTGGGAGAGAGATGTTGCTGTTGTCATCACAGCTTGTATTGCTGAAGAAAACTCTGAAATACAAGTTATAAATTAGTCCTGTGTGTGAGAATTTCTGATGATGAGGCTTGTTTTACTTGCTATGTTCAAAAAGAAGTTCTGGAGAAATTAAAGCCTGAGAAAATGCTGAGGTGTGTCAGATATAAATCCTGTTCTTAAGGTTATTTTCTTGCTGTGTGGGAGTTCTGCAGTTTGAGTCATGCTGCAAGCAACTATGCTAGAAAGCTAGATGTTTATAGATAGTTTTCCAACATAAAGAATGTTCTGTTCAGCCTGTTGTGTGATTGTGATCAGGTGAGAGGGCTTGTGGAGCTTCCTAATGGAGGGATGGGAAGAAAATAAGTTTGCAGATGATTATGCTGCAGGAAGATCTAATAGAGAACTCAGTTCAGCAAAGTCTTCCCTGGAGTGGGCAGGAAACGTGCCAAGAAAGGGAGGGAACAGGGGTAGAAAGAGAATCTACTTAGAAGGTCATTACAGAGGCAGGTGAAAGTATAGTTGCTGTACTGAAGGGGTTTGAAGAGGGGAATCTAAGGAAAAGTCTTTCAGAAGTAACATGAGTTCTTCGTGCACTGTAAGGCTGGGAAGACTGTAGTCTGGAGTGCATGGGCCATAGGACATCTGGAAAATTTGTTTTTACAGTAGCATTTTTAGCTTAGAAAGCCATGTAATCTTTGCCAAATCTTTTGCCAGTGATGAGGGTCCCTGTTATTTGACTTGTTTGCAAGTTTATTATGACTTAGTCTTATGCTTCCTTGGGGTTTTTTGGTGTTTGAAACTGTAGGCCAAAATTTTATCGCTATGGAACCCCTGCTATGGAATTAAATGCATTTGGTGATTATTTACTGCTCATAATTGTGTTCTGAGAACTCTCTCTTAGCTAGTGTTTAAGACACTCTGCATGGGATTCAGGTTGTTTCAGGCACTATGTATAGGCATGTAAGCTACAGCCAACCATCTTGGTTCTGCTTATAGTCAGTGGAGATCTATAACAGACAATGGAACTTATTCTGAATACATATTATAATTGAAGTGGAGACAAGGTAGCCTGGAAGCTGAATCCCACTCTTAATGCATCATAGAAAACATTTTATGTTCTAATTTAATCAAACATCTTGTAATACCAAGCCAAGTGCCTTCTTGGGGTAGGCATGGTTATTGAAGAAAGGATGGAACAGTAAAGACATGGAAACTAGTAGCTTTATAACAGGAGGAGAAGAAGGAACAGTTCTCTACATAAGCCTGAAATTAAGGGGAATGTGCTGAGACAGAAGTCGGGCTTAGGAAAGTGGAGTCGAGGGATACACATAGGAGGAAGGAAACATAACAGCGTCGGAGTTGGAAGGTGAAGGTACCTTTGGGCCTGGGGGGAGGAAAGTACTAGAATAGCCCTTAATAGATGTATTGCAAGTAATTACATTTTGGGTAGAAGCATGGGAGAGCAGAGCAAGAGAAGACAGGAAATTGCTCATTATAGGTCTAGAGCTATTTTAGGTTTTTTTGAATAGTAATGAGGAAGCTCTGAAAGAGGAATGAACTGCAGCAGATCATCTGTCATCACACAGTGTGGTTGTGATGAGGGTGGTTTTGTGGTAGAAACAAGAAAGTGACAGCTGGAAGATAGCTGGATTTTATTTCTGTCACTACTTTTTGGTGACTTAGCTTTCAACACTGTACTGTTGCTGTCTCCCATGGATAAAAGAAAGCTGGCGGGATATTATTTGCTTATTTTGTAAGGGTGTGATAACATAAGCTAAGTTTCATGGATTGCTGTTTCTAGTTGTTACCTGCCATTTTCAAGCACTGGTAGAGAGGATATCAAGTTGCTAAGAACTCCCAAATTTTTTTGTCTTAAAGCCAAGCCTTGATGGATCCTCACAGCCTCACTGGTTTAACTGGTTTCTTGACTGACCAGAGATGGCTGTTTTAAACTAATTTGATTCTGGCTGAAATGAAACTGGCTTTGAAGCTGCTAATTCAACTGAGGCAGATTGAGAATGTGGCCTTGGAAATGCAGGATTGCTATCTGAAGGAGGACAATCTTAGGATGGCAGTGTCTCATGGATATACACTTTATTGAAGTCAGGGCATTTAGTTACACGATGCTACTAAGCCAAATTGAACACGGCCTTTTCTCTTCCCACCTTCATGGCTGTAAAAAAAGTCTCCCTCCTTCACTTGGTGACCTGCAGGGTTTGCAATGCTTGTTTGGACAGTGTTCTTACACAGCAAACTTGTGGACTCAAGTGAAGCCCTAAACATGTTATTAGCACTTTATTATAGTGCACCACTGCTCTATCCCAGTCTGGAAAAACAAGCTTTAGTCTCCTACTTATGAACACCTGGTGGTCTGTTGGCTTCTAAATGATCTGTGAAAACAAGCATGTGAATGCTGCCCATCCTACTTGAAACTTATTGTTTACAGGTTTGACTCTCCAGAAGATTCTGGAGGAAGCCTAGAAGTTTAAAAGAGGTTGAAGAAAACGATTTAATTAAAAAGAGGAGAGAAAGTTTTGGTTCAGTGTTCTGGTCAAGTATCAGGGACACTCAGGGGTCTTCCTTACTTCACACGGTTTGCCCTCTTCTGAAAAGAGTAGAGCCTGGTCTTGGCTGAGGGAGTCCATGAGGGATTCTTGTGTTGTGTTTAACTCAAAAGCAGCTGCTATCCTGAAATGTCCCTGATTGCCCCAAGTGAGTACCTAAAATTACAAATGTAGGAGCAGAGAAAGAGCATTAAGAATCAACCTGGTCACAACACTGTTTATGTTCATTAGAAAATTGTTTCCTTTGGGGCATTGCTTGCAGATGTAGTTTCTTTACACACTTACACAGCTAGACATTTTTCATTATCTTTTCAGTATAAAGGGTAGAGTGCAACTACTTCTCAGTTGTGCAATGTTCCTCTGTAATAATCACTGCATAAGTACCCTTCAGACAAACTGCAGTGCTGTTACTGTTTTGAAATACCGTTTGTATGCTAATCTGTCTAGGAGTGAAGGGGAGAAGTGCAGTCCCTTTCAATCTATAATCCTGCTTGCAAATAAGAGGGTTAAATCTCACCAAGTCTTCAGCTCCATCTGTTGCTTTCTCTCTGTCTCCATCAGTCTCACAGCATGCATGCAGCAGTGAAATCCTAATCGCTAATTGCTTGTCCTCAAATGTGGGGCTGGGGCATTGTCCAGATTATTTATAGACAATAACAGCAAAGGCTCCTCAGTGCAAGTTTCAGTTTTTTGCATTTTGCTAATAACTTTTTGTCTGTTCTGAATTTTACTTCTTACAACTGTATGCCTTGCAAGGAATGCTGAATGGACATTCTTAATGTAGCAGTTTGTCAAGTATCTGCCTCTTGAGCCGAGAATGTCAGGTTCAAGAAGTGCTTAGGTAACATTTTTTTGCTTGTTTTTATAGTGAGATATGAAGTGGGATGGTTTGACCTTTCTATTTTTCTTCCTGCTAGATGGCAGGAGATAGTATCTTAATTTTCAGCTTTATGCCAGAAAAATGTCAGTTATAGGCAGTGAGTCAGTTGTATCTCAAAAAAAGTTCTCAGGCTGTATGGGTAACTAGAATGAAATCTGGAAATAATTTTCTGGGAAAGAAATGGTACAGCTGCTTCTGTGAAGCTTAATACATAGAAAGGAAGCCAGGAGTATTCAGTGTTTTAATTACTTGATTGCAGCACTAATGGATGGATCTGGGGGAGCAAACCAGATATAAAAATGTTAATGCAAGAAAACGTTATATTGCCTTCAGTTAAGTGTTAAGTTGTGCACACAGAAATGACAGCCTGTCTCTTGATTATTTTTTTAACTATCATTTGAACATATAGCCTTTGAAGAAAACAAGTTTTAAAAGCTCTTTTCCTTGTGTTCAGTGAGCACTCTTAATTTTTGTCTAGATGATTGAAATCTATTCTAGTGATTCTCATAAACTGAAAAATGGGGGAAAAAACATAGGATGCGTCGGTTTAGCTTCTTATGAAGGTAAGGAGAAGCTGAAGTAGGCTTCATATTCCTGTCTTAAGCCCTGGTGGAGGTGGACTTGGTGCATGACCATGGTGCAGCCATGACAGTGGATGTGTCCCTCAGATGAGGGGGACAGCTATTCCCTGTCCTTACAGGAGTTACTGTGTGGAGTATTCCCTGCAGCTGCCTGTCCTGACTGGTGGACTTGATTGGAAAAATACACTCAACCTGCTTCCCACTGTCTCAGCATTTTGCTCTGGGGAGCCAAGCTGAGCAGCCCTCAGCCAGCAGCAACATCTGGTCCTTTGATCCATTCAAAAGACGATCTTCTTAGTGCAGGGTCTGTGGGCGCCTTAGGCTTTGTCATGTGGTTAGGTTGTTAATGGCTATGGTTATAATTGCAGGGAATTAATGCAGTTCTCCATTTGGGAACGATTGATTTGTCAGGAGAAAATGCATCATGCCACTCGTTAAGTCTCCTCTTTGAGAGACCAAAGAGGAAGGATCCTTTTGTAAATGATCATTTCTGTAGTGCTGCACATCCTGCTTAAGTTGTGCTTGGTAGGAAAGCTGGTTTTGTGTTGGAGGCAAAGGAGTGAAATCCATGTTTGCTGTGCTAGTCATTGTTAAACGGTCCTGGTATTTAATTTCCTGTTGAAGGGACCTTTATTTAAAGTTATTTACAGGACTACCTGTAGTGTCAGCCTCTGAACTAGTTGTGCTGGTTCCAAAGCAAAAAGGCTGTTTGTCTGGAGCTGGTGAATTATTGGTCATATGACATGTGCAAGCTTAAATAAATGAAGTGAAAAACTAGATCCTGGAGGAGAGGAGCTTGCCTGGTTCCAACACATGCCTTATCCCCTGAAGGGCAGCATGTGTGTTATCTGGTCACTTGGACAAGAGATGGAAAGCCTTGACAGAAAGGCATGATGAAACTGCAGTCACAAAGTCTTAAGCATGAGACAAAAGACTGTATTACTCCCTTTCAAAGGATTAACCTAAAGATGTTGGGAGATACAAAATAGAATATTTTCTTTGTACTTTATACTCAATGTGTTGTCCAAGCTCTTAAAAATTATCTATTGTGGTGTCACCTTGGTATGTTTCCAGAGCATTGGCAATAATGGCCTTGAGAGCAAACATTCTTCATGAAGGATGGGACTTGTTCTTCTGTGCAAGTTGAACTGCACAAGTACAGGAAATGTGAAATGTTCAATCAGGAGACCCTGTTATGGTGTATCTAGTCACAGTGGTATTGTATAGTTAAAGGTATATGTACAGAGCACTGCAAGAAACAACCAAAAAATGAATCCTTCACTGTTAGAATCCATTGAAATAATGGTGGGCTAGGCCCTCAGCTCATAGTGGTTCAAACTAATTTTCTTTACTTTGAAGTTGTGCTGTTATAAACCCAGTGAAGTCTAGGCCTGGGGCATTTGGTTCCACAGTTCAGAAAGGAATTTGGTGGTGACAAAACTTGGACACAGATAGCTTGGGCAAACTCAGATGCACCATTGGTCTCCTGGCCAGAGCTATGAAGGTTTGGGTACTTGGACTGATGAGCAGAAGCAAATGTGGTTCTGTTCTAAGTGACCACTTTGCTGTTACTGCTATGTCTTGTAGCAAGCCAATGGCTTATTTTACCAAAAATGTAGCAGTGATCCTATGCAATTTGAGGTTTTTTCTTGAGCTACTTCAAGAACGGTAAACATATGTTCCATTGTCAAAATGTGTAAAGGGAGTAAACCTGCAATCCTTATGATTTTAATTTTTTTTTAATTGTGTCTGGAAAACTGGTTGCACATATGGATGTGGTGGTTAAATACCATTTATGTACTACTCTGACAGCAACAAAATTTGCTTCTGGGATATTAAAGGAACGTTACAAAGGTGTGCACTATTTCTACTTGCTATGTAACTGTTGTGAGGCAGTCTGTAGCTTTCAATTCATTGCTTTGGCTGAGAGCAATGCAAGGGGCTAGTGGTTAAAATAAACCAAAATAACAGAAGACCAACAAGAAGATCCTGCTGGCTCAGCTAGCTACTAACTAGCACTTTGTGCCTTGCCTTCTGCTAGCTCTTTCTGATTGTGTTCCTGCTTTGGGAAAGGGGTATTTGAAAGATATCTGTAAAAAACAATGCACAAACTTCATAAAACTGTGGTTTGCTCACAGCAAGTAAAATGGGGAGGATTGGTGGGAGAAGAAGAGGTTTCCTTTTGGTTCCCTGCTTTTTTGTTTTGTTTTGTTTTCAACAACCTGGTTTCAATGCACCATATACTTTATTTAATTCACGTTGTGACCATGAACTGATGCTTCAGTGGCAATCACAAATACTGGATCTTCTAGATCTATTTGCACAATGAATCGTAGCTGCTTGAATATGCAGTATTAGAATTGGTGCTTGGGAAAATCAACTTGAAAATTAAGTTTGAGTATCTGAGCAGTAAATTCTTGCTCAGTTTGAAAAACTGGAAGCGTATTTTGTTTTCTACTTGGAAGTTCAAGGCATTGGGTGTTGGGAGTTCAGATCCAGAGTCACTCAAGCTGCTTTCCTTGTCTTCAAGCTCGTCTATGGTATGTTTTTACCTGGATCTTTTGTCCCTGCTTGGAAGCTTGTGGGCTTACACGTTAGAAATCTGTCCTTGTGCTCTGACAACTCTCTGGGAGTTGAAGGGAGCTTAAGAAGGTCAGATGCAAAGCATTTTCTTACAGTAGGGGGAGTAAATTGCCAATTAATGCAAAACTTGCCTTTTGTGAGGTCAGTAGTCTACTACAAAAAATAGTTATGCTTGGCAGCATCCATTTATTTTAATGAATGCTGTTTGATTACCTAAAGAGATAAGGGAAGGTATATGTGAAAAGGGAATTGTGAGATTGTAAGACTCGGAAATGAGTTCAGGTCCTAAACTTGGACAGTCATAAATATGGTGATAACATGGGTCCAGTGTTACTTACGTTCTCTTAGGTGAGTCAGTGTTGCATGCATCCTTATAATATCCATAGTATTGCACTATGAAAAGTATTTAGTATATAATTTTCCTGACTGAACCAAATAGAAAAGACGGAAGCAAAAACAAACAAAACCAAACACACACACACGCACACCCCCAACCTCTGCATAATTATTTTTTGTTCTGTCTGCTGTTTCACTGTGTATATGGCCAAAATGGCTTATATAGATGTTAGAAACTTGTTTCCAGAGCCCTTGGTGATAGAAGATGGGTCAGTGAACAAGTAACAGGTGATTCTACAACTCTTAATGCAATATCACTATTACTGGCTTTCCAATTCTTCTTCTTATTTTTTATTTGGTTATATCTGTGTGTATTTGTTTATCTGGTAATATAGGTGTGTATTAACCCTGACTGATATCAGGCATGTTTTCCAAACATACGGTGGAGATCTAGTCCTGTTTAGACAAGATGACATTATTCTGCAGAGGCTGGCTTTAGTTGCTTTGAACTTGGCAAACTTGAAGGCTGAAATTTTCCTTGCTAAATGTCCAGATTATCTTAATATTAGTATTTTCAAACTTTGCAAGTTTAACTTTCTGTCTTTGGTCTTATTCATTGTAGTTTTTAAGTATTATTTCTGTGAAGTGCCTGAGTGGTAGATCAGGGCCTGTGTCAGGTGGTTTGCCATAATCTATGCAATTAAATGACAGTAGGCTGTAGTTTAATGGTTACAGGAGCTTCCTTTGAGAAGCAGTGGCAAAATAAACAGTGATATATAAAAATAAGAGAGATCACACTGTTCGCTAATTTGGGTGATCTGAATGGCTTGCTGTTGTTACTCTTTGACAGCAGTTTAAAAATCGGTGTGCTAATTAACACAATGTTATTTGCCTAATTTTCAAGAACCTACAGATTCTTTCTAAATGCACGGGGATGGACTTCCTATGTGGCCACTTGGAGCTTTCCACTTTGTAACTGCTGTTAAAAGAGGATCTCATTGAAGAGGTGATTGAAATTGCTTTCCCATACCTCTTTACAGAAATGAGTTTTATATAAAGTATGTGCTACCTATTAAACTGTCTCACTATGAAGACACTAGAGAGGCATTTTCTCCCTGAATAAGAGGGTCCATTATATAAACCTAACTTATTACCTGAAATGTAGAAGGGTTTTCATTTTTTTAAGAAAAAAATTATTAAATCTTTGCCTCAAATGACAAAACAGGCTCTGCTTGATTACTTATTAGTTTACAGTAGGGTGTTGCACAGTATCAGTATTCCCACAAATCATCTGTTGAAAAACCGCTGCCAGGCTAAAGGGAAATTTGGCATGGTTTCTGTGTTCCTGACAAACATGGCTCTCCTCAAACTTGTGTATTCTTCCTGCCAAAGTAATTATCTCTAGGAGACAGTGAATTAGATTTGGATGTTGCTTATTTTTACTTCTTACATGTCCTGAACTGTGAGTGGCTTCTTCCTTGAACCACAGGTGTGTAGTCTGCTTCCAAGATAAGTACAAAGCATATAGCTGATTTCACTGTGTGGTGGCTGTTGTCTCACATAAAAGTACTTGTTTTTAAGTGTTCAGTGAAAATACAGGCACCTGATAGAAAGGTCTGACTCTGAAGAATCTGATTGCAAGTGCTGCTGTTTGCAGAGCATTGGAAGCACCTGTGGAGTGAGTTGCTGCTCTGTGTAAGGGGAAGGTATATAGCAGCCTGGATGAGAAGGGCTGGGAGAGGCAAGTAGGAGTGTGCAGATACCTTGCTTCCTCTGATTAACCTGTTCATGCTTCTTTCCCTTGTCCCCAGTGATGCTTTTGAACCACAGATGAGCAGGAATGGTACTTTTTTTTTTTTTTTTTTTTTTTGTAAGCAACTTCTATTGCTCTGTCCTCTGTTCCTGGTTGTCCTGTGTTTGTGGTTTGTTTTTTTTTTTCCCCAGTTGTAATTTATCTCTCTGATTTCCTCCACCCCACCTTCCCCAAAGTGGCGGAGTGCAGCGTCACTGACTGGATCAGCTAGGCGGCATTTCGGGTAGCAGAACTTGTGTACCTAAACACTTCATTAAAGTTGAACATCAAGATCTGTTCCCAGGTTCAGGCAAGATCCATGTATTAAGTGGCTTATTTTAGCCCCTGGGTGGAGAGCAATTTACATTATCTTGTTCCAGACACCTCATATTTGTCCACTTTTGTAAACAGGTGTAGAAACACAGAGTTGGAGTCTGAGTAGAGATAATGGGGCATCTAAAGGAGGAGTCTGGTCAGCCTCCTTGATAAAAGGGAGATTGTGACTGTGCTCAGAGCTACAGCCTCTCTCTGACCTTCAAGTGTATGGTCTTCTTACAGTTCAGCATAGAATTTGTTTTCTGAAACAACACCTATGAATGTTAGAAAGTGAGTTGTGTCTTCGGTCTTCTGAGCTTTCTGTTACAGTGCTGCATCCTAGTTTTATTGCTGAAGAAGGCTCTGACTCCTGGGACTGGCCGTTCCCCCAGATGTGTGCATCCCTGGATTCATACGTGTTTCAGTGGTTGATGTTGATTCTTACCAACAGTCTCTTGGACAACTTTTCGATGCCAGCAGTAGACAATGGAAAGGCTTAAGTATTTTTGCTATTATTTGATATTCCTTTGAAAGACCACTTATGGCAGGAGTCCTCTTCGCCCCATTCTTCTCTAAAACCCTGCTTTTACTACTGCTCATCAGAGCATTGAAAATAGGGCAGGAGTTGCTATCTTGAGTAATGTTTCTCACTGAAGAGTCAACTCAAGCAGCTTTTTTTATTCTTTTTTTTATGAAAGAGCTTAAAGCTGTGAGGTCTTATAGACAATAGCAGCCTCTTGAATGGTGTTGACAAAATACAACTATTAAGTACAGTTCTGAAAACTCCAGCTTCTCATGTGATTATTGCTTAAAAAATCCTGAAATAATAATCTTGCCTAGAAATCCTGCAGGTTCAAAAGTGAAAAGAGTGGGACTGGGATCCTGTACTTGTAAACACATTCAAATCTGAGCAGTTCTAAGGATCACATAAATTGTGTGGAGGAGGTAACTTGTTAGAATGAGTGAGCTCGGGTTTTAATTGTCAGATCTTTTTCAGTATGCACTATAAATCCACTTAGATCTCTCTAGTGTAAAAAGACAGGGTAAGAGGCTGGTGACATGCTTCGTCAGAAGACAGCACTGTTACTGAAGTTCATGGGCTAATGCTTCCCTAAAAAAAAAAAGATAGAAAGCATTTATAGTTGGCTTGACGTAGATGTCTGGTTGTGGGAGAGCTGCTGATGCTAGGGTGTGGGGGTTTCCTACTTTTTTTTCTTGAAGGAAGTGGAGCTAGTCTTTTGATGTCAGAGTATCATATAAACAAAGGGAAGGATGTGAAATGGTGCAAGAGATGGGAAAACCCTGGACAATTCTGCTATTTTCTGGGCAAGCCTATATCTGCTTGTTGGCTCCAATTCAGAAGGAAGGGATCTGGGAACTCTGTAATATGATCTAATGCTCAAGAGTAAAAGCTTGAGGCTTTGATTTTTGTCTCTCTTGTGGTTAAAATGGTTTAGGAGGCTTTGGCCCTGATTCAGCAAAGCACTTTATGCAGAGCACTATATGCTACCTTTTTGTTATTAGTCTCAGTGGAACTATTCATGTGAATTAGACTAAGTCAGAGCTTACTGACCTTTGTGGACCCCAGAGGCCTTGTGATAGGTGGGGAGCATGAAATCATCAATCCTAAAAAGGTTGTTGATGTAATAGTGGTATTGAAGTGGAAAACTGAAGCATAAGCACCACTGAAAGCCTGGAGAGAGGAGATGGTTTGGTCTTTCTTGTGTATCACCCTAGTCTAGCTTTAGAAGCTTCTGACAAGTGTATGTCTTGAGTTCTTAATGCTCTCTATGGAGGAGTGTGTGCTACGTTCCCTCTAAGGTGGTGAAAAGTCAATGCTCTAGTATTGAACATGTTTATAAACAAATGAAGCTATACTGTGTGAATGAAGATCAAGTTCTCAGCTGGAGATACTGTCCGGGTTGCTATTATGCATTTCTGGAAATAGTGTTGCCAACTTTACTACCAGGAGTTGCTGAATATTAGATAATTGAAAGCAGTTACGACCTAACAGTGTTTGGTTGCATTGGGTGGTCATGTGCTTGCAGACAGCACTATTTCAGTCCTTAGGAACTGAATGTGCTTCTCCCAATTGTCCTGGACAGTCTGCATTGAGGCTGGTGGGGTTTTCAGGAGCCTCACCAAGCTCAAGGTGAATAAGGTACTGTCTTATGTGCCAAAGGGCAGCAAAAGCAGCTCCCATTGTCCCCTTGAGGAAATGGGTAACTGAATTCATCAATTTGGTATTTGCTTGTCATCTTCTACCTGTGTTTCTTCTGATGGGGTATCTGGGAAAATCATAAAAAGACCTATTTAAAATGGCAAACGACAAAACTTTTTTTTTTTTAAATAATTTGTGGTACTGATAGTGTCAGAGCAACAAATGAAGAGCATCTTACCAGTTCATTAAATGAGTGCTTTTGTCAAGAGAAACAGTATATAGTTCTTAAAAGCAGTTACTTGCCAGCTTTCAGTTTAATAACAGGTATCTTCATTGAGCCTTTCCAGCCTGTCAAATGGGAACTTCCAACTGCTCTTGCTTGCCAGCTCCCTTACTGGGGTGCTCTGAGACAGCATTTTCTGTTGCAAGTTCCCTGTGGCGAGTGTCTGTCCCCATGGACAGCAGCATGTGTCTGAGGGCAGAAATGCTGCCTTTCTTCAGTCCTTTCACTTAAAATCCTGTGCCTTGGATTCCTGAATTTGAAGGTCTCTGTGGTCCCAGCTCTATTTAAGCAGTTTATTTAAGGCATAGGGCATCTAGTTCTGGATTTGGATTGGGAAAAATGTGCTGTTCTGTTTTTTTCCAGGTGTATAAGGAAACTAAGGAAAGCAAAAGGGTTGCAGCTCTATCCTTTTCTATTCCAGCATCTTTTTCCTTGTCTTTGTAGCTGATGAGCAACAATTACTGCTCTATTTCTCAACCAAGCATATCTGTCTCCAAATGCAAATGTGTTACAAGCTGTTTAAAAGCACTGGCAGGGTAATTGAAAACTCCATTATGTAGAAGAGCAAAGCAAGTGTTAGACTTGACATGCCCAAATAAGTGTTTTAGACCAAAGTTAGTCAAATAAACCCAGTTAACACTTAGTCTTATTTATTGTGTGTTCAAGAATAGGGTAAAAATTACTTCATCGATTTATACTGAAAAGTAAATATGTGATATGAAAGTGACTTCATAAAAAGGGAATAAACATTTTGGAGGGGAAAGTAGCAGCATAAGATACTACAACAGTTACTTGTTTTGTTGGTGTTCTGCTGATGTCTGGCTTGGACTGGCAGCTTTACAGCAGCCTGATTCATTGCCAAAGGATGTTATACTGCTGTAAAAGTGAGGTACAGCAGTGGTGAGTTAAGACAGCTGTGTTTCTTTAATGGCCATGGCAAGGACATTTTATTGCATTTGAGTTGACAAATGGCCTGGTTTGAAGCAATCTAAGCTTGCATCCCTGCTTTCTTTCTGAGATCCTAATTTATTACTTGCTTTGACACACACTCATTGTAGATGTAATTTGATTTCTATAAATAAATTGTAAATTGGAGGTCCTGATTTTGCAGGGTACTGTTGTCTCTGCTTGGAGACCCCATAGGATGAAGCATCTGCCCACCTGAACTGCTTTTTAGGGTCTTGGCTGTGTGGCATGGCCCTAAAGTTAGGTTTGAAAAATGCATCTGTGACTGCAGCATGTCATCAGACCTGTACCTCCCTCACAGTAACATTGAGGCCTAGAGCACAGTAACAATTACCAGATCTGTCTGGATCTTCCGTATGTCCTGGGGTTGCTGATATGTTCCTAAGCCTGAACTAGTTCATATATTCCTCTGTGCAAGGAAGGAAGGGAGACAGGAAGATGTTGGCCCATGCTTTTTGAGTGCCAGAGGTGCAGTGTCAAGCGTGTGACTAATCCTGATATGGGAAAAGGAAAGAAATAGGTAGTACTCAACTTCCAAGCTCAGACTGAACTTGCAGTTCTGAGTACTGGACTGCAAGTCTGCTTTTTGACTGAGAAACTATGTGAACGTGACCTGGAAACTGAAGAGATCAATAAGGAACTCCAGGATACCTGTATCCCGTTTTTTATCTTGATAGAAATGCACTGTGCCTTCTGAGTGCCAAGGGCAAGATAAGTCAGACCAAATAGGCTTTTAAAAGGTGGAGGCATGGCACACCAGAAGAGCGTGAAAAGTGGAAACATCTTCCTCTTTGCCTCCACGGATTAATGCTATTCCTTGTATCTAAATACAGTGCCACATGCAGCACTTAGCTCTGTTTTTATAAGTCAGCATAACTGCTGTGTGTTTTATAAATGGTTTGAAAAGGTGTGCCGTTTGACAGGATATTCGTATATCCCAAGTGAAGGACCAGTGTTATCCCTGGTTTTGTGTTTGTTTTTTTTGTTTGGGGTGTTGTTGGGTTGGGTTGGGTTGGGGGTGGGGGGAGTGTTTGGTGTGGTGGTTTGTTAGTTTTTGGTTTTGTCTTGTTTTTTAGTATGGTAGCTTTCCTGGCTTGTGTACTGCCTTCTGCTTATGGAAGGCCTGAAAGGAACCTGCCCTGAAGGCATAGCTGGGCTTACAGCTTCCTGGGAGCTAGGAAGACCATACTGACTGATGTAGTAGTTTATGTAGTAATCCAAAGTACCTATTTTATGTACTGGATGCTAATGGAAATAGTTAATACAGCAAAACCAACAAAATCTTTGGTGTAAAATAGTAATAAGAGAAAGTAAACTTGACTCAGGCATATCTTCCCAGTGATATTTGTAATATATCAGGTCTTAAGTCTTGGAGCTAGCTTTGAGTTCAGACTACTTAGCATGGAGGAGAAGACTAGCTGTAATGAGACAGCAGTGTGGGTGTTGTTAATACTTTCAGGTTTGGGAAGTACATGGAAAGGACCCTATAGATATAGAAAATCCAGCAGAAATTCTTAGCCCTTTTTATTGAGATGACTGTCTGTTCTGAGTGCCTGTCAATCTCGTGTGGCAATGTTTGGAGAGGGGTGCTCCATAGGCATGAGGTGGAAAAGGACAGAAACTGCTCAGCCTAGCATTAATAATTCTCTAATAAAAGTGTTCAGGCCTACTTTTCTTCTCTCTTTGGATAGTGAAAGATTACACTTCCAGTCCTACTTCTCCTCCAGTAGAATTTCATCAAAAAGGAATCCATTGAGTGTTATTGAACACATGAAACCCCTGTCTAACTTGATAAAACTCTGTATGTGCACTCTAAGGTCCCAAATGCCTTACTGGGAAGGCTTTCAGATAGATTTGCCTCAATTGTCTGCTAAGTATCTGCATATTAACAGTCCTGGAGACCAAGTAAAGATCTGCACAGAGCCCTGGTGTCATCAGTACAACCTGCTTATTGTTTTTCCTATTGGCTGACTGAAGGGGCGTATTCTGAGAGTCCTGAGCACCTGCCATAGGACAGTTTTCTGCCCTTATGTTCGAGGCAAAATTACCTTATTTCAGTTTATCAGAAAACTTATGTAGGGCTAAAAGTATCACAGCCAAACTAGTAAAGGCAGCAGTACTTCTAGTGGGTTGTAATCACATCAAAACCAACAATATTCTTTAAACAACAGAATACCAAAACCCGAACTGGAAACAATGAAGAGAGGCTAAAGCAGCGAATTCTTAAGCATGACCAAGGGTCCACGCAGAAGAACTGTAACACAGGGTAATAGGAGATCGTTGTAGCCCTTTTTGATTATCTTTTTGGGGCGTATGAAACGAATAAGACAACTGGAGAGAGAGCTTAATTTGCTGGGGAGAGGAAAACAACTGACAAATTATGTAGATGGATGGGAAACCACGTAGAATGGTCTCCACAAATTGCTGGAACAGTTAAGATACTTGCTGTTGGACACTGAATTAAAATGAAGATGAGCAAGCAGAGAAAGATATATTCATGGGGCAGAGAAAAAAAACCCTGTAATGGTGAGAACGAAGTGTGAAATTTCTCAAGGGAAGTAGTGGAAGCCCCAGTGTTTTGAGTCATTTAAATCCACATTGGCCAAAACTCCAAAACATACTGTAAATAACAACCCTGTACATCAGAGGAGTGGATGTTTGGTCATTTTTCTGGCAGGCACTTTACTAGGAAGCACTGACTCTTAAGTTTTCTGGAACAGAAAGACAGCTTAGTTGGATCTTGGCTGGGGAGAAGGGAGGTTCCAATGGCTTTGTTTTTCTTAAATATATTAGCAGCTGAAGATCAGCTGTGTTAAAATTCAGCTCCAGGAATAAAAGAATCAGAGTATATATATTAACACATTTGAAAAATTATATAGGAATATTTTTTCCCCTTCAGGAGGAATTACATTATCAGAATCTGAGGATTTTACATGCTTCCTTCATGCCAACAGGAATTTTGCAGCTAGTGTCTTTGAGGCTTATTCAGATGGTTAAAAGGAAATAACTGACCTGCATCTACACTTTGAAAGCTCAGTTACATCCTCTTGAAATAAATTTTGTGAACTGAGTTCATTATCTTCTTAAATCTGCAGTGTAACTGTTCATGGATGGGAATTAACAGTGAACCTCCAAACCTTACCTTTTTGGGAAAATGTTTAAGAAAAACGTTGCTTAATTTATGCAATCTTAGTTAACTAATAGTTAAATTGTACTTTAAAATTTTATTATACTACATTTTGAGTTAATGAAAGGATTTGATTAAACCTGTTAAGGTTTCACTAATGTCCAGGCAGGGATGGTTCAAGATTGTCTTCTCATGCTAGCTAGAAAAATGTTCAAAATTTGTTTCCTAGATAATATCCAACTTATCTGTCACTCTCAGAATTCATAAACTGATGTGACAGTAATGGGTGTAAGGGATTCCTTGCATTAGTGCAATGAATATTAAAAAGCATAAGCAGTTAACTTGAGGCAGGATTTCAAGGCTGCAAAGCTTCCTTGGGGGCAAATTATCCTCTAAGTGCTTGGTCGTGCGAGATAGTAAAACTAGAATGAGCGTTGGTCTAATGCAGGGATATTTCTGAGGGACCTCAGGCTCACTGGGCTCAGAACAAACCAAACCACATCCATTTACAGTGAAGCTTATCATCACATCGAAGTAGCATCAATAATTACATAGCAGCCTGTGAAAAGAGCATCCTGGATCCCTCTGCCTTCAGACCTGCAAATGTGAGTGATTTTGCCGCTTGACAGGTAAGAAGTGGAGAGGGAAGAGGGAGAATCTTTATCTCCTGATGAAAATGAAAGCTTGTGTCATAAGCAGAAGGTGAGGCCTGAAATATGGCTGTGTCACTGGAAATCAGGGGCAATTTGCCTCTGAAGAGGAGCTTTTCCATTCCACATATAACTCCTGGACTAACTGCATCTCCTTGGACTGCTCAGGTGTTCTGGGTGGCAGAGGCAAAATTCTGACAGGGGTCATCAGTGTGTTGCCTTCGTTTCCAAGCACAGCACAAGGAATGTGACGTTTGTGTAAATGTGAACCCCTGGAAAAGCTTTTGTGATGTGCCTGCAAGGATTGTAACAGAAAAGCATCTGTTTTTTGTAGGCTGTTACTCGTCTGTAGTATGCGAATTGTGGAGTTGTGATAAATACAAGGAATTTGTTCATTAAAGTCCCTTTGTTGAAATGTTTTGTTATTTGTTGTACTTGATGAGCAGTTTGGAAAGTTGTTTTAAAACTAAGGGTGGTGGGTTGTTTGGCGGGAGAGGCGTGTCAAGGTTATTGCAAAGTCACAACCACGACCACCTAGCAACAGAAGACACATGCGCAGGAGGGACGGCTGGAGGATATAAAAACTGAAAGAACCCGCCATGTGTTGCACGCCACTGCCCAGCGCTGTCTTTGCTTATTGCAGCCTGCTTCTATTTGGCAATAAAACCTTAATTGTTTAAGTTAATTGGAGTCGAAATTTATTACAATTTGGTGCCGTGACTCGGATAAAGGAATTTCTAGTGGCAACTCCTCTGAGGGGGGCGCCCCGCTTTTCCTTCTAAGCGGCCCTTGCAGGAGCCTTCCACTGAATCCTTTACCGACGAACACTTCAAATTTGCAATAAGCAAAGTAAAGACCGGTAATTTCATTAACGAGCGGTAGTCTCATTAATGAAGGACGTCCTGTAAACTTTGTGCACGAAGACCCGAGTGAAGACGCAGGAAGCGTGAGTATAGGCCGGTTATCCACTCGGTTGGGGCTGGGATTCCTGAGATACAGAGACTGAGACGTCCAATTGCGGACGAAGCGAGTGCGGACCCTCCAGTAGTGCAGTTCTCGTAGCCCGCGAGGGAGCGAGTCACGAACGAGAGGAGCGTTTGTGTGTGTGTGTGAGGGTATCTCAGAAGATGGAAGAGAAGAAGAGCAGGCCTTCTGTTTCCATGGTGGGGGGAGCCACAGGGAAAGCTGCCCTCAATTCCCCCAGATAGTCTGTTAGGATTAATGATTAAGCATTGGGAAGATTACCCTTCTAGGCAGGGTAAGAACAAAACAAAAGTGATATATTATTGTATGGAAGTTTGGGGTGGTAAGGAGATTCGCAGAGATCATCTTTATTGGCCAGTTTTTGGGTCATTTGAAGACTGGGTTTGTCAGGCCCTGAACATTTATGTTAATTCAAAAGAACCATTCAGTCAGGAAGAAAGCGAATATGCACTACTATGGATGAGATCAGAAACTAGGACTAACTTATATCCGTTAAAAGGGGGGTGAAGTGTATGACCGCCAAAAAGAGAAAAAGAAAGAAAGGCGGCAAGTGGAGATTCCAATAACACCTCCACCTTATGTGCCACCATCACCACCCCCCGTACCAGTTCCCGATATACCCCCTTCAGCACCGATCCCAGAAAGTTCAGGAGATAATCAACCCCCAGGACCAATCACCCGTAGTAAAGTAAAACAATCACAAAGCCAGCTTTACCCGCTGCGAGAAATCGCAATGGGAGGACCACAGGCTGGAATGGGATACGTGGCAGTTCCCCTTAATTCCGGAGATGTCAGAGACTTTAAAAAAGAAATGGGAAGCTTGTTAGAAGACCCATTAGGGGTAGCAGAGCGAGTTGACCAATTCTTGGGGCCCAATATCTATACGTGGGATGAACTGCAGTCAATAATAGGAATACTATTTACTGTAGAAGACAGGGGGATGATTCGAAGGGCCGGTATGCAAATTTGGGACGCACAGCACCAGCAAGGTCCTGCAGCCGATATCAAATGGCCGCTGCAAAGACCTGATTGGAACAATCAAGATCCAATACATAGGGGTCATATGGAGGATTTGCGAACTATAGTGATCCAAGGTATTAGAGAGTCTGTTCCAAGAGGTCAAAATATTGGTAAAGTGTTTAGTGAATACCAAAAGAAAGAAGAAACACCCACGGAATGGTTAGAGAGGCTCAGGAAAAGCTTACAATTGTATTCAGGAGTAGATCCTAGTACCCCCGTGGGGGAAGCGTTATTAAAAACACAATTTGTAGCTAAGTCTTGGACAGATATTAGAAAAAAGCTAGAAAGATTGGAAGATTGGCAAAATCGGGGTTTAGATGAGCTACTGAGAGAAGCTCAGAAAGCGTACGTTAGAAGGGAAGATGAGAGCGAAGAACCGCACGAATGATGGTTGTGGCAGTTAGAGAGGGTACAGCTCAGCAGGGGTGGAAACCTGCAAGATGGGGAGCACCCCTGAGGAAAGAGTTTAATCCAAAACCAGGAAATCCTAGTGATAGGGTTATAGTAAAACGAGGTGAACCAGTAGAATGTTTCTATTGTGGGAAGAAGGGACATATAAAGCGAGATTGCAGGAAAAAGAAAGTAGATGAGAGAATGTTCAAAGCAGAATAGGGGTGTCAGAGGGTCTTCTTGCTGGGGACCCAAAAAGGAACAGAGCCCTTGATAAAATTAAAAGTGGGACCCCAGCAACAAGAAATTGAATTGTAATTGGGGCAAAAGGGGAGCCATTTCGGGTCCCTGTTATAAAAGACGTAATCATTGAAATAGACATTAAGATGGGAGTGGGAGATTTGCTTTTAGTTCCTGAGGCCAAAAATAATATTTTGGGGACATTTAATAATTAAATTAGGCATTAATTTAGAAGTAATAGGAGGAAAAATTCGAATAAAACTATGCCCTCTCAGAATAGAGGATGAGGATAAAATCAATCCTGAAGTGTGGCACCCTTTAAGGTAGAAATCTCTAGTCCAGATGTACCTATTCGCGTAAAGCAATATCCAACATCTGAGGAAGGCTGAAGGGGACTAAAACCAGAAATAGAAAGATTATTTTAAAAAAAGGGTTACTTGAATCATGTATGTCTTCCTTTAATACCCCCATTTTACCTGTAAGGAAAAGATGGGAAATGGAGGTTAGTACACGATCTAAGAGAGACAAATAAGAAGACAGTTAGCCGATTCCCTGTGGTGGCAAACCCACATATTCTTCTAAATCGATTAGGTCCGAATGATCAGTGGTATAGTGGTTAGCATAGCTGCCTTAGAAGAACTAAAAACAAAAGATGTCCTAGCCACGGATATGCAAGCCTGCACGTATGCAATAACACAGAAAAGGAAAGATTAATAAAATTGGGAGCAAAGCAACGGGGTGAGCAATGGAAACTAAAAGATGGAAGAGAAATAATGCCAAAAGTAACTGCAGCCAATACAATGAACAAGCTGCACAGTATTACACATAGGGGAACACAGGCACTAGCTGATCAATTTGCATACAAAGTATGCTTGTATAGGGACATATAATATAGCTAAAACTATTGTTGAAGGATGTCTAATATGTCAGAAAGTGAATAAACAGCAGTTAAAAACACGGATTCCTGACGATAGAGAGCTAGCACACCGTCCTTTTTGTCAAAAATGCAAATTGATTTTACAAAGCTACCAAAAATCAGATGATATCGTCATTTGTTAGTATTAATAGAGACAGATTTTGGGCCATTTGATTTAGAAATGCCTCACGATCACCCAAAAATAAGTGATCCTAAGATGCAAAATTATTTAGTACAGTTATTAAAACAGAGAAAATATCTCTGGGAGAAAGGACTAGTAACACAACACTCGCCCTTAGATATGAAAATACATGATCTAGAGCCAGGAGATAAAGTGCTTATAAAAACATAGAAGGAAACATCACTAACCCCTCGATGGGAGGGACCTTACGTTTTCTTACTTGCTACAGAACCGCCGAAGGGGATGGACACACGCCAGCCGAGTTAAAGGCCTGGTCAAGACTGGTGCATGGACCGCGGAACCTACAGAAGATCCCTTAAAAATTAAATTACAAAGGCAGTAGATGGACTTATCAAATTGTATCGTGCAAGTATAAAATAACAATAATCAGCCTGTTATCTGTGCATATCCCCCTTTTGCGAAGACTTTAGGGTCAAATGCGTAAATACGAATTGTAATTGTTATCCTTTGTATGTTTCAAATGTATATTGTGCCATAAAGATTGACGGTTGCATTGTGCAGGAGGTATTTCCCCTAGAGGAAAATGTAATTGACGTTATGATAAGGAACAAAAGATCACAGACCAAATACTAAAACTTGAAATACACATGCTGCAGAACCACTATAAGGGGAGTACCGTATCACTCTCCGACAATCAAAAACCATAACTGGGAAGCATATAAACAGAGGTGTAAAAAAAAGTAAAAACACTCAGGGTCTCTTGAAGACTATTCTTGCTGTCGAGAAGATGGTTTACCCCGTGGCTCGAAGCAACCGAGTCGACGGCCGAGGCAGAAGAATAAAAAGCAGTAGAGACAAAAACCTGAGGGGGATTACACCAAAGTGCTGGCCGAGCTACCACAATGTTAAGCAGCAAGCCCAAAAATTGACAGACATAGGAATAAGGGAAAGCCAAAAACAATGCAACCCAATCTGGTACACTTCTTTAACGTTACTATTGTTGTTAGGTTATGGAGAAACTGCACATAGACCATATAGATGGAGCTTAATAAGGTTTGAAGATCAGCAAATTATAGCCCAAGAAACTGTAGTGGGGAACCCCAGCTTTAAGGCAACACTGTGCCAACTGGTACCCATAAACCCATGTTTAGACTACATAGATTTTTACTTTTGCCCTAGTTCAAACCCAGGAAAAGGGTACTGTAACCATCCTAGCTCATATTACTGTGCTTATTGGGGATGCGAAACGATAGCGTCAGGGTGGTCCCCAGGGGGAGGAAAAGATAAGTTTCTGTCTGTAGAAAGGGGACCCTATAAATGTGTTCCTCCTAAAAAGGATTGGAGCGGCGGGTATAGTCCTGCGACGCTTGGAAATTGCCAATATATATATATTAATGTATCTAATCCTACAGATCCCGCCTGGTTATTAGGAAAAATGTGGGCAATAAGATACTGGGAACCTGGGAAAGATAGGGAAGGTCTTATTTTTATAAAGAAAGAAATAGCAGAACAAACTCCTCAGGCAATAGGCCCCAATGTAGTGATTACAGGGGATTTGAAAGCAAGAGAAACATCTGAGACCCTCAATACAACCGAAAGTCAAATAATTGCCAATAACTCTAATATAGACGCATTTACTCAGGTAGAGGAAGTTAATTCCAACTCTTTATGGACTTTATTAGATATGAGTCACCGGGTAATTAATAAAACATCCCCGAATCTAACAACAGAATGTTGGTTATGCTTTAATGCCAAACCACCATATTTTGAAGCTATCGGAATTGTTAACAGACCACAATTTGCCAATGGGTTAAACCCTGAAGCCTGTAAATGGGAAAACAACACTCAAGGGATATCGCTGCAACAAGTACCAGGGCAGGGAAGATGTGTAGGTCGAATACCCCCTGAAAAACAGCATTTGTGTGTAAATAATGAGACTTTTAGATCTAAGAAACTTAGAGGATGGGTGATACCAGTTGACAATGCTAAATGGATATGTTTAAAAACAGGACTTACCTCCTGTGTGTCTATGAATTATCTAGAGACTGTAAAAGAATTTTGTATACAAGTAGTAATAATTCCCAAAATCACGTACCATCCAAAGGAATATGGATATCAATTAGAGACTATCCTTTCACATCGACTAATAAAAAGAGAACCCATAACTGCCTTGACTTTAGGAGCCATAATAGCTCTCAGCACAGCAGGTGCAGGAGTCGGAATTGCTTCTTTGGTAAGACAAAATCAAGAATTTACTGCATTAAGACTAGCTGTTGATGAGGACCGTTTAAAGATAAAACAATCCATTACCGCCTTAGAGAAATCGGTCAGATCATTGTCAGAAGTGGTATTGCAAAATCGACGGGGATTAGACTTATTATTCCTTAAAGAAGGGGGCCTTTGTGCAGCTTTAAAAGAAGAGTGTCGTGTATATGCAGATCATACGGGCTTAGTAAGAAACACCATGAGTAAATTGCGGGAAAATATAGAAAAATGAAAGAAAGAGATATGAGTCTTATCAAAATTGGTATGAAGCCTGGTTCAAACAATCACCTTGGCTCACAACTCTTCTTTCTACCATAGCAGGACCATTAATTCTTTTAACATTAGTTTTAATGTTTGGACTGTGTATTTTTAATAAAGTTATAGCCGTTGTTAAGAGCAGGTTAGAGGCGGCACATTTATTACTGATTAAAGCAAAATGTGAACAATTGACGGGTCAAGATAATACTGAGTTACTTGTTCTGAGTAGCCAAGAATTACAATGCTTTAATGAACAAATTAAGTAAGAAAAAGAAAAAGGGGGGAGTTGTGATAAATACAAGGAATTTGTTCATTAAAGTCCCTATGTTGAAATGTTTTGTTATTTGTTGTACTTGATGAGCAGTTTGGAAAGTTGTTTTAAAACTAAGGGTGGTGGGTCGTTTGGCGGGAGAGGCGTGTCAAGGTTATTGCAAAGTCACAACGAGGACCACCTAGCAACAGAAGACACATGCGCAGGAGGGATGGCTGGAGGATATAAAAACTGAAAGAACCCGCCACGTGTTGCGCACCACTGCCACTATTAAGGGGGGCGGCCCAGCGCTGTCTTTCTTATTGCAGCCTGCTTCTATTTGGCAATAAAACCTTAATTGTTTAAGTTGATTGGAGTCGAAATTTATTACACTGTGATGTATTAAATGGACTTCTAAAGCAGTCTGTCCATAGGACAAGTATTTAAAAGATTTAAAAATACATTATTAAAAGCTTTTTTACAGTATAAATAATTTGTTAAAAGATTTTGAAATTCTGAGTGTATATGATGATCTTTTTTCACACACAAAAAAGTTTGTGTGGAGTTCTTGGTTTGAAAAAAGTATGAGGATGCACCCCTGAACTACTGTTACCTGTGCTGGTGTGCATTATATTATCAGCTTTATTGCATATAGGATTTGTCACATTACATTTGTCTTGCATAACAGAAAGAAACCTATTCTAAGGGACAGATTGGTATACCAGAGATCTGTGAGTCAGGAGAATTGTAAGCCTTGAAAGTAAAGACCCTTAAAAATGAAGACCTTAATCTTGTGAACTGAACAATAAATACATGTTGTAGCAGATATGGAAATGCTACTTGATTTTGAATTGGCTGAAGTGATATAAAAGACTACTGTCAAAAGCTGAGGCTGGGTTTCATTTTGTTTTTCAAACTTGGGAGCCAGTTCTCTAGCAATTTCTATATACCTCAGTCAGTGTAGCAAAAGCACAGATGCCTTGACAGGTCTAGACTTGTGAATTCATATCCAGCACAGTAATTTGCTCATTAAAAACTCATCACCTGACTCCTCGCCATGCCCTTACAGTTTATATATGCATCCTGTTTGGATCACATTTAGAGGAAGCATTGACATCTGGCTGAAGAGTTATATATAGCGCTGTACAGCAGGGTACATATTTTCAGTTCTGAGTAACTTTTATCAGGGATGACCAAAGCCACCACAAACAAAATGTACGTGGGTCTCTATAGAAGGAAGAAGAGGCTAAATTGTCCTTTTTATGGACTCTACCAGCAGACAGGCAAGAAAAAGTATCTAAAAATGTAGCATGAAAAAGCAATCATAGCAGAAATCATGGGTGATACTGGAGCATGAGAGACACTTAAATTAACTACTATTGGTGTGTATGGAATAGAAAGAATTTTTTTTTCCCTGTGTACAGCAGGTAGTCCTGCCTTTGTGGCTAATGAGCAGGATGTACACTTGGGTTAGGAAGGCACAAAGTGGGTATAATGCTACCTGAAGTTTTTAGATAGACTTTCCATGTTTCTTTTGTAAATGTCTAGTTGTGGTCACTGCTAGACTGCTCTCTTGAAAGTGCTTATTATCCAGTAGATATCTTGTTTGGCTTGAGGCTGTGAGTGCTAGGTGTGATATTTTAGTTTCTTTTGGCTTTGTGTGGTGTTGACAAAGGAGACTGCAAATTTCAGCTGAGTGTTTTTGTGGTGACCACCAGGTACAGGAGGGACCATTGCAGCCTGAAACTGGAGGACTCCAGGAGGATATAGAGACTATAATGAAGGCATACCTGTCACACTCCTCCAAGTAGCAGAGCTGCTGTTTCCCTCATAGCACCATGCAGAACTGGAAACACGAAAGGGAGGAAGTGTGAATGTCTGCAAACAAAAAATGCTACTTGTTCTGGCTGAGCTGTTGCAAAACCATAGTTAGGGCTCCTACAGAACTTACATCTTCGCACGGGATAAAACAGTTGTTTATTTTATGAAGTTTTTCAATAAGTACTTGAGAGAGCGCGTAGTATGGAAGGCCCAACCAAGGTAATCTGATAGTGAAAAAGATATCACATCTTGCTATCTTCTTAAACATGGTTTGTTTCCTGGGTGGACTATGTGACATATGTGATGCCATTGTCTTCAGGTTAAAATGGATGCTAATTGCTAATGAGGCGTCCTAGCTGCACAGCTTTCAGTGGGAGCCATCAGCTAATTAGGGCTGGAGTGTGCATCCTCCCCATGGATGTACCAGAGCTGAAGGGAATACACTCAGAGCTGCACTAGGTAGTCAGTCCCTCCCCTGTGGCAGAGAGGATCCAATGCGACTGACTTGAGCATGTTATCCTTAGAATAATATTTCTGGTGATTTCTAAAAGCCATTGTAGCATGCTTTGATGTGATTGCTTTCTCCATTCCTCGAGAATGGCTGCTCTTAACAACTGTAGTGCTACAGCAACATGAGTAGTACCACTGAGACACATTCATAGGTAAATACCTTCTGAGCCAGTGTGAATCCTTGGCCCACTGACTTTCGACACAAAATAGAGAAGGTTCCAATATAATTGCTTAGTGGTAGATAACTGCATCTCTGCTGAAAGCCTCAGCTTTAAATGGCTGTCAGAGAATGCACTTAAATTTCAGAGGTCTCGTGAGATTTCGTAAGCTGTCTCTGCTGCTTTAAAGTAATTTTTCTTTATGCTTGTCTCTTAGGCTTTAACAGGCCTTAACAGCTACCACAGCTCATCCCAGCATGTAGTAAGATCCCAGGATCTAGTATATGAGAAATAAGGATAACCTTGTCAAACTAAGATATTGTTGTAAAGTTGTGGATAGGGGAAGTTTATTCTTTGGAACAGTATTCAGGCAAATACCTTCTTGTGAATATTATTTCTGAAAACACCACCACAGCAGACTTTAATAAAGATCCTACTTGCGCTGAGTTTTTCCCTAGTTTTAGCCATTAAGGTATCCTCCAAAGCTAAATTTCTGTCTTTCTAGCCAACAAGGAATACAAAAAGCTGCTACAGTCTCGAGGGAGTTTCTGCCACTCTTTCTGTGTAGTTTTGGGGTCTGTGTATACTGCACTCATAGAATAAAACTGAAGAACTCAAATGGTCTCCTTTTCTTGCTGGTTTATGCTGGAGGCTTGCTAACTACCATTTTTAAATTACATATTTTAGAGAATAATTATTGGGTGAGTAATAAGGAAAAAATAAAACTGTAGGATTCTGACTGCTCACCTTGAGAAAATAATGGGAGGGTCCTGCTCTGAAAACACCGACACTAATTTGTTTCTAGATTACACTCATGAAGTTTTGAGAGTTACCTATGGGAATTACCTGAGATCCCTGGCTTAGTTTTGACAAGGTCAGTGCCATACACAAAAGTCAGGATTTAAGCTTTCCTTAAACATAAGATAAGCAAAGAACACTACTAAAGTTACTTGAAAGTAAGCCACTAAAAAAATTTTTTAAATATTTTTCCTTGATTAATCTCGCATGTTCCCGGGTGAAAGTATATTGCCTACTTTTTTTTTTTTTTTTAACCAGAGAAGACAGTTCTAAGTAGTTATTGGTTTCATGCTTATAAGCAGTGCCTTTTGCATGTCTGGTTTGTCTTTCCACATGTCACAGATTTCCTGCTTATCTTGTGTTCTGCTGTTGCACTGAGAAGGAAATCTGAATTCTTAGTATTTTTCCTTTGACGTGAGCTATCAAGATTAGGACTACAAGTCAAACCAAAAAAAACTTCTCTTCATCTGCTAATGTATTGATTAACAGAATGAGTCAACAGCAAGGAGGCAGGATTTGCAAATTACACACAATTATATGTTAGCAAAAACTAGAAGAGAGTTTGAAGTGCATTGGCAGGACCTCACAGAGCTGCAAAGATTTGAAGAGTTGTAGCAGATGAGATTGAATCGGGTAGTGCATGTTGGAAGTAAGAATTATGGCACTGATGTGGTCAACTTGATTGTGAGCAGCTAGGAAGAAGAGCAGTGTTTTAAATTTGTCGGTTCCATGAAAACAGATGTTCACTGCATAGCAGGAGTTAGAGAATTACATATTTATACAGTTAATGAGATGGTCCCTAATTCCAATGCGTTAGGTACTACAGAAATGAGTAAAGGAGTTGTGCATTTAATGTTTCTGGTGACAGAGAGATCCTGCTAGGGATCCAGGTGTGCTTTATCAGGTGAGGCAGATTATTCCTCTGACACATGTGATGAGTACAGGGTCATCTGATTGGGGGCATCATCAGTATGACACTGCTGGCAAACTCTTGCTTCTTCATCAAAATAGTGCAGTGTGCTCCCTTCAGTGGTTATGACAGCATCCCAAATTGTTGCAATAACAACTTGGGTTTTTGAATAAAGTGATGAAGACAAGTTTAGTGTCAAAATTTTCCTTGAAGTGTAGAGCAGCAACATGCAGAGAAGCTGAGCTCTGGACATGGCTGAGATGAAGGAAAGAGAGAAGGGAATCCTAAACTTTGCAACTGGCCTGGTTTGTGTATATTTTTTTAAAAAAGCTCCTCATCCTAACAGTGACAGTATAATGCTGTCCATGTGTTAGGCACTTCGGTAACTTAGACTGACTTTTGCAATACTTGGTTTCTCTTTTGGTATACAGTACTGTCTGTATAGATTGAGATTGTGGCTAGGGCTGATTTCTGGAGGATCAGCGTATGTAATTTCTGTGGCAGAGGACATTGATATCCATCTGTTGGCAAACCAGTAGACAAGTGTTAGGTAGGCAATACATGCCTGTTACACTACCCAACTTCATGTCTTGCTTCACTGATTGGCTATTTCCAGCTAACTCTTAAGTAGCAAATCAGTTCTCATGCTCCTGCTGCTTTGGATTCATAATAACAACTCTTCTAAAATTTCTGCATCTTGTCTTGGAAATTTTCTGTGTGGAGTGAAATTTTTATTGAACTTGTCAAGAGGAGGTAGCCTTGGAATGTAGGTCAGAGCTTCAAATTAACTGAGTTTTTAGTGTGTGTTTTAGCATTAGCTACTGTTTTGTAAACAGTGAAATTGCTCCTTGCTCCCAAAGATTAACTAATCATACTCTTCCACATGCGTGGCTCGGCAGCATGTGTTTAATGGCATAAAATCCTAGTTTTTACACCCAGCCTATTAAGAAAGGGGGATAAGGGAGAGGGAAGAGGATTGATGGAGTTCCGAGGGGTTGTTTGTGTTAAAAGTTTAGCAGACTGGAGCGGGGGAGACAGGGAGAGAGGCAGCTGGCTTAGGACAGAGAGGGAAGATGTGTAAGAGTGACATATAAGGAATGTGAAATGTAAAAGAGTTAGGAATGTGGCAAATACTTGATGTGAGTTTATATTCTTATCTAGAGAGTACTGTGGTGATCCTCTTCATGAGAGAGACAAACAAAGGTGAATGCTTGGGGCATTCCCACCTGCAGTGAGGGCTGGGGGGAAGTAGAACATGTCCCAGCTCCCTGTCCAGTCAGGTTCTTTACCCTGGACCTCCTTGTCTCCACCACCACCTTCCTCAGCCCTGCTCTCACAGTAGCCGAGCTCCAGGTGCTCTCTCTTTTCCCTCTCAGCACACTTGCCTTCACTAGCCATGTGCACACCTGTCTGATCTGGCCTGCTCTGTGTCACCAGTGTATGTCCTCATCCAGTCCCTTCTCTTGTGGCATTCTCCTGCTGCTTTGTTTGATCCTAAAGTGCATCTCCCAGTCAATATGTGGTCCTTTGGCTCCAGCCTTGACTTGAGCATGAATCTGCTCTTTCCACTCTTCCTCCAGCTCTTTTTTCTTTTTTTTCACGTATCTTTTCCTTTCTAAGCATATTTTCACTTTATTGACTCTGCCCCCTTTAGTCTTTGAAGGTAGCTTCTGAAAAATCAGTCTGTATCTAGACCATATCAGAGCTAGTGACCAATAAAATGCAAGATGATGCACATTAATGATGCTAATCTAGCTGAGATATGAGATACATTACAGGAAAAAGAAGAATCCCTTCAATACAACTTTCAGGTTGCTGTTAGTAAGCGGCATGTTTCCTAGCTTCAGCTGTGTCCTGGGCTGCCATTCATCTCCTGGTTTTATGAACTGGCAGATTCCCAAAGAGACAGACAGTCTTGATGACTAAAACAGATTTTCTGATCTCCCACACTTAAGTGGTGGGTGTTCACTGATTTATCTTTCTGTTCTGATATATCTTCCCCACCCGGAAGGCAGGTTGTTAAAAGAACAGTCCCAGCTTGCTCGGAAATCATCTTTTCTGCTGTATTACTGGTACTGTGCTTTTTTGATGGTGTCTGCTGTGCTTCTCTTGAACAGCTGCAGATTGCTGCAGCACAGCTCTGCTTGGCCTGCAGCTACCCCAGAGTTCAGGCAGCTTCTGTGAGGGTGCAGAGGTAAGGGGCTGTTGAGTGGCAATTTGATTTTTTTTTTTCCTTTTTTTTTTTTCCTTTCCCCTCTCTCTCCACCAACTCTTTTCAAACAAGGACTTTTAAGACCAAGTCCAAGCAAGGGTGCCATGCTCTCTGGCAAATGGTTAGTAGAGCTTTGATGTAGACATGGTTGTGTGCTTCTGAGGAGCTGGCTGTTCTGTGCATGAAGTATAAAGCTCTGAATTCAGAGGTATACCTAATAATGGAAACTGGCAAATGGTTAGTACAGAAGCCCAGGGTTCAGGTCCACTTATTTAACACAAAATGCTGCCCACTTTCACTTCAGCTATTCTTTACCACGTACCATAGTTTTATGCCTCTAGCTGTTATGGTAATTTATATTTATTCCTGTTATGTTCATTTCAGCTGATGCATCAATTTAATGCCAGGATTAACTGTTAGGTTTCAAAGCAAAATATTCAGTATTTATGTTCAGATTTGTACTGGTGTAGTAGAGGTTTTTACTATCACTCTTTGCATCCTGAAGTTATGAGCTCCCTCCTGGCATGTAGCTGCATCAGCAGGAGCTGCAGGAGCTATAGTCTGATTGCCACCTTGGATATTATCTTTATAGCAGTTTGAGTGCCTAGGCAGAGGGAGTGAATATAGCTTAAAGGTTAAATGTTCAACTCATAGCCTTTTTGTGGCATTACTTGGGCTACAATTCTTATTTTGTAATTTCTGGTTGACTTTGTAGATCCATGTAAACACAGCTGATTTACAAAGGTACGGTTTGAGTTCTGTGGCTGCTAATACTCCATGTCCTTCACTCTTTCATGCATGGAATTTGCATTCCCTAATTGGCCCTATTTTTCCCCCCAGATGTCCTGAGGCTATATTATTGCACATAGATATTTGTGTGATTATATTAAATGCACTGTAAAGCATTCCTGCTATTTAAGTCAAGGCAAACTACTTCCAACTTGGTTACATGCTAATTCTATGGCAGTGAGGTCTGTTGATTTCTCCTTCTTGCTGTATGTGGGCTGTGAAAAGAAAGGGAATGCTTCCTTTCACTAGCTAATTTCTGAATGGTTTTCAGTAGCAAAGCTATTGCATCCTACACACTTTCCATGTGAGCAAAATAAGAGTTGTCCTGATCGAGGGCATGCTAAAGCCAGCCCACCAGGGAATGCATGAACCATGAAAATTGCCTTTCAAGATGCTATCTGTCTATGTTTGCAGGAATGCCAGGAAAATGTGCACTGAAGTTTGGGTTTATTATGTTTGCACAACCCATTACTTAGCAACATGTAAATGTGGCCTTTCTCTTATTTCAAGTTACTATATGTTTGTGTGGTGACATGGGAAGCCTTGCCACAGCCCTTTTCTTCTATGAGTTGTTTGAGGTGTTTGCATGTGTCCAAAACAGTCTTTTGTTTTATGTGAATCTTCATTGATTGTAAGGAAACATAGGAAAGAATTGTATGGGCTGACAAAAACAGCTGTGAAGAGCAGAACGCATATTATGGGTATAGAGTATGGGCAAGTGCAAAAAAAGAATCAAAATTATCTTTATCCGTACAGGATAAGACCCAAGAGGGCTGTAGTCTGCCAATTTAGTGGTCAATATATAAACACCTAGAAAGTGGTGAAAATATGGTATCCTTATCTGAGACTGGCCCCGACTACTTTTGAGTCTTTGAAGTATTTTCAGTATCTGGCTTTTTCTCAGCTAGAGAACTCTTTCTCTTCCATGAAATTGCTCAGTCTCCGTTTGAACTCAAATCAGCTTTTAGCACCTATGGTATTCTTCTGTGTCATGCCCTCCTGTTGATTTTTTTGACCTGGCTCCTGGTAGTTTGATTAACAGTCTGCTAGTTCTTTGTTATGAGCAGTCACACTCTAACTAGCTATGATTTTGTACATCTGCTGTCTCACATAGCAGTAATCTTTCAGGTTCCTGCATGGAAAACCTGTAGAGGCGGTTGCTTAAGACTAAGGACAAACGTAGTGACTTGGAGCATACAATGCTGGAAGGGTCCAGTCAGCTGTGTGGATTGGTAGGAGCAGCCTTTAAAAACATCCTTTAAAGACATTTCTGGCTCTCTGGCTTACTTCAAACTACTCTTTTTATTCCATATGAGCATTTCTGGGTTTTGGGGTTTTTTTGGTTTTTTTGTTTGTTTGTGTTTTTTTTTTCCTAAAAATCTCATTTGAATACATAATCTTTTCCTATTCTGCACATCTGGCAATGATGTGAAGTTTCTTCTGAAAACATCTCTGTAAAGTTGTAGCTTTTTACTCCTCTGATAATGTCATTGTATATTCAGGTGTAGTACTCAGTGTTGGCTTGACAGAACTTGGCCTTTGTACTTTCTGATGGTTGTTAACTAAAAGCCCAATTCAAACTCACTGAAATTGAATGTGTTGCTTTTGGATCCGATCTGTGGTTCCTGACTTCATGCATAACCTCTTCACTGTACCCAAGAGATAACATCCAATCTCATCAATCTTAGTGTGGATCTTAGTCACAGAAACCTTCCACTTAACAGAGGGAGGAGGAAGGTGGAACAGCACTGAGTTTGTGTGAACCACTTGAAGAAATAACCTCTTGGAGGATTCAGTTCTTTTAACCCCTCGTTGTGATCAACATAATGAAATTCATAGTTATGTGGTGAAAGCAAAGTACTTTAGTTGCTCAAATATCAAGTTGTGTGCTACGGTACTACAGTCATATTGTGTCTCTTATTTTAGTCTCAGTAATACCAGACAAATCAATTTGGCTTTTTATTTCATGGCGAATAGTTTTGTAATGTAAGAGTTCCTACTAAAAATCTGAATAGTCGCTCAGCTGTGGAACTCCCTTTCTGAAATGACAATTTTTAACTGAACAGGCCACTTGGGAAGATCACCAGAGGTCAAAGCATCACAAGCACTTTGTTTTCAGAGGTGTGGTGCATCTGACAGCTGCTGTTGACATCAAAGGAAGCTTCCTGGTGCTCAGATCTCTCTAATAGGTTGTGTAAACATCACCCCTCTTGGGAAAATAACTTCTTAATGTTGCTTCAAATGCATAATATCTCTCAGTTCCCAGAAACAGCTGCACCTCTCAAGAGGCTGTATTTGCTTTCTTAATTTCTATGCAATTATTGCTAGTTTTTAACACCTGCATATGCCTTGAATTTCATTTGAACATCTCAAGACCTCTGAACTAAGACAGTAAGGAAGACAAAGTTGGAGGTTTTTTGGTTTCTCCTATGGGGTCAGTGAATTAATGATGTTTTTGAATGGACTTCAGTGGAATTCTGTCCTTTTATTGAGTTGAAGATTGATGGGGATATTTAATTCAAGAAGTTTCCTGGAAACTGAAGGCTCTGAAATACAGAATAATAGGCTGTTATCCAAACTCATAAATATGCACATGTTGGGTTTTTTTGAGTCATAGGCTTATGTTTGTTGGGTTCAACCAAGAATTATCAGGATGTTGTTGGGGTTGTGTGGGAAGGGGAGAAAATGGTTTATCTGGCCAGGAAAAAAAGAGGGATGGATAGACTTAAGACAACTGAAAAACGTGTAGGAATTGCTGTCAAGTAAATGTTCTTTGGAATGCTCAGTAGCAGGGTGAGAGGCACCTGTTTGGGGATGGTGTGGTTTCCTCTGTTCTGAGTTTTCCCACAGACATGTAGGCCTGAGGCAGCAGTAGGCAAGGTTCAGATTCCCCCAAACCTTTTAACTGTGCAGAATGCAGATAAGGAAGTTCATACTTTGCCTTCATGTCTGCAGCTTGAAATGGCTCCTATTGAGACAAAAAAAAAAAAAAAAGAAGACTGTTTCTGGGACCCACCATCAGTTTCATGGAGAAATCATGGCTCCTCAGGAGCTTGTCAGAATTGAGCCCTGTGTGTTTCTCAAATGGCTTTTCACATTTACTCTGCTTTATTGGTCAAAAGCCCCGTTTTTCACATCTGCATGATACCCCGGGCACTTAGGGAAAGGTCCTTTCTCTTTTAGCCTAATTTTGCAGTGGTTAGAAAGGAAGTGAACAAAAATCTCATCCTCTCTTCCTCTGTTGGTCTGTTTATCCCTTCCCTACTGCGTTCCTGACTCGCTCAAGTAGATTGTAGGCACAGGAGCAGTCATGCTATTTTTTTTTAATTGAGGGGTGGAAAGGAATCATAAATACACACCTTGTGACATACTCGATGTTAATGTCACATTGGAGAAGTGTAGTGGGAAAAAAAATGCACAAGGAATACCATGAAGCCACGTGAATATATTTATAGCTTTTAGATTCTCTGAGCTAAACTTTTTTCTCAAACTCTTCCATATGAGCTCCATTTATTGGCTCTTTAGAAAGTCTCCTGCTGGCTCTCCAATTGATGAAAGTACTTATAATGTTTCTACATGATCTTTTTTTCTAAACATGTTAAAAGACCACAGACAGACATTAAGCAGAAAAGTGTGAATGAAGGAAGGTCTGCTAATTTTTCATTTACTTCATCTGAGTACCTGCCTTAATTCCCAATTCTAGCCCCATCTTCCTCTGGAGAATGCACATGCTTGTATTTTCTGCCAAGTTTTTGGAGCTCTATGAATATGATTAATCCTCTCCATATTAGGTTTTAACTTTTGTGCTTCCCAGAAATTTCAGCAATTGAATTCACAAACAGAAGTTTCTAATCTGATTTTAGGTTACTGTCTTCCAAACAATGCCAAAGGTTTTCTTTACCTGTGTATTTTGAGTGATTATTTGTTCAATTTGGTCTGAACAGAGCCCTTCAAGCAAGTTATCACACTTTGATTGTTTCAAACCAAGGTGAAAGTCCGAAATTTTCCAAGTCAGATGGCCTTTGGCCTGTCAAGCATGTATTTCTGACACCTAACTATTTTCAAGTCTGCAGTAGTTTTTACCGGGTAAGAACCTGCTGCTGATCTTTGTTACTGCTTTGAACTGCAACTTCAAGTGTAAGACTTAGGAAAGACATCTTTGCATTGGGGGATTTTATCTGTCTTGTTTCTTCTTATATGCCCTTGTCTGACAGAGTTTTGCATAGTATTAAAGATGGTTATCCTCAGAAGGTCACTTGGAAATGGTTTCCGTTAAACTATGTTGGCACATCCCATGGACACAGCAGCTATGACATAGGCCAAGCTGAGGCAATGCGAGCATTCTTTCCAACATTGAGATGCCTTAATGAAACCAGTTAAACCATCTCACACTCTTCATGGTTGGTTTTGGTTTGGTGTGTAGAACATTCTTTTTAACCTCTAATGAGGAAAACAATAGGTTTTTAATCAGCAGTGTTATAGAAGTTTATGAATGTAACTTAAAATGTAAAATGGAACTGTATTTCTGTGTACAATAAATACAGTGAATATTGAAATTCTTTTATTAGACTCAAGAGCAAGTCTAATTTCAGTAGAAGAGTTCAGCAGACAATTTAATTTTGTAACTTTTCACTTAACACTGATGCAAAAGTTTCCCTGGTGACTGTACCATGTTCGTGTCCTCACCACACCCTGATGAGTTCTGCACATCAGGGCTCAGCGGGGCTCAGTTTCCTGGCTGGTCCCAGGCAGGAAGGTGGCCCTGCAGCTGCGGAGGGCACTGGAGACCCAACACAGCCTGAGTTCCATCTGCTCCTTTGCCTCTGTTTCTGTCTCTCTCCGCTTAATAGGCTAGACTGCTTCTCCATGCTTAATAACCTACTAACTCACCCCGATAGTTAATTTATGCTGTAATTGATATGCTACTGCTTAAATGAGAGTGAGTGGGAGGGCTGGGTCATCTGGAAGGAGTCTTGGATTTCCTCTGTCATAGTTGGCTGCTGCTGGAGCTTTTTTGTTTTTCTCTGAGGTTCTTAAATAAACTAAATGATAGTTCACAGATTTCTGGGCTGTGGGACACATGTCACTGTGTGGTGTACAGTCAAGGCTGAGTGGTTGAAAGGTGGTGGTTGAGTTGGTTTGTTGGAACCTCCCTTGTAATAAGATAAAAGGCAAGAGGAGTTGATCTGTTTTCTCAAGTGCACTGCCTGGTCATGTTTTCCTGTTCACAGGGGCCCTCGGGAGAGAGGTCAAGTCCTGTGTATGTCTGCAGTCTAAAAGAGGGATGGCTTTGAAGGGGATTTGCGTAACAACGGGATCTGAGAGAATATTCTGTCTTTGATAGGACTGAGGTTGTAATTGAGGTGGAAGAGCATGTGCATTTTAAGTGCCAAAAGGGCAAAACACACAGTTTGTCATCAGTAGGTGACGTGCAATCTTAGCCAGACAGCGTAATGTTTTGATTATGTAAGAGGAGAAAAAAGTCTGTGTTACTTGATTTTTAGCTTGTTTCCTCCATTTTTTCAGATGATATGGGATCTCTCTCTGGTCATCCAAATCACACTGCATTGAGCGGAAAGCCTCCTGTTGACTATGGTGGACCAGCAATCTGAAGGTGAACTCTCCCTTTGTTAGCCCAGGTCATAGCTGAAGCTGGTTCAGTACAGTTTAACATGGCAATTAAGCTATAGCATTCACAAATGCTCCTAAGGATAGGGATGGGAGCCTGACTATTTGCAAAAGCTGTTGCATAAAGCTATTTCTGTTATCTTTGATCTATGGAATTGCTTTCATAGGGTAAAAATGCATAGAAAGATGACATAGTGTGTGAGAATCTAAGGAGAATCTCCATCCCCTGATGGATGCAGAGGGAAACATAGTGACAGAGGATGAGGGAAAGGCTGAGGTCTTCTTCACCTCAGTCAGAACAGTTGTGCTCCAGGTACCTAGCCTCCTAAGCCAGAAGACAGAGATGGGGAGCAGTATGAAGCCCCAATAGTCCAAGGGGAAATGGTTAGTGACCTGCTACACCACTTGGACACTCACAGGTCTATGGGGCCACATGGGATATACCCAAGGGTGCTGAGGGAGCTGGCGGAGGTCATCACTGAGCCACTTTCCACTATCTGCCAGCAATCTTGGCTAACTGGGGAGGTCCCAGCTGACTGGAAGTTGGCTAACGTGACGCCCATCTACAAGAAGGGCCGGAAGGACGATCGGGGGAACTACAGACCCATCAGTCTAACCTCTGTGCTGGGCAAGGTCATGGAGCAGATGATCTTGAGTAACATCACACAGCACTTACAAGAGAACCATATGATCAGGCCCAGTCAACATGGGTTTATGAAAGGCAGGTCCTGTTTGGCCAATCTGATCTCCTATGACAAGGTGACCCAACTAGCAGATGAGGGAAAGGCTGTGGATGTTGTGTACTTAGACTTCAGTAAGGCCTTTGACACCGTAACCCACAGCATTCTCCTGGAGAAGCTGGCAGCTCACAGCCTGGATGGGTGTACTCTGCGATGTATAAAGAAGTGACTGGAGGGCTGGGCCCAAAGAGTTGTGGGGAACAGAGCCAAATCCAGTTGGCAGCTGGTCACAAGTGATGTTCCCTAGGATTCAGTATTGGGGCCAGTTCTGTTTAATCTCTTTATCAATGATCTGCATGAGGGGATTGAGTGCACCATTAGTAAATTTGCAGATTATACTAAATTGGGTGGGAGTGTTGATCTGCTGGAGGGTAGGATGGCTGTACAGAGGGATCTGGACCGGCTGGATCGTTGGGCTGAGGCCAATTGTATGAGGTTTAACAAGGCCAAGTGTCGGGTCCTGCACTTGGGTCATAACCACCCCAGGCAGCACTACAGGCTCGGGGAAGAGTGGCTGGAAAGCTGCCTGGCTGAGAGGGATCTGGGGGCGTTGATGACAGCTGGTTGAATATGAGCCAGCAGTGTGCCCAGGTGGCCAAAAAGGCCAACAGCATCCTGGCTTGTATCAGGAATAGTGTGGCCAGCAGGACTAGGGAAGTGATTGTGCCACTGTACTCGGTGCTGGTGAGGCTGCACCTTGAATACTGTGTTCAGTTTTGGGCCCCTCATCATAAGAAGGACATTGAAATACTAGAGAGAGTGCAGAGGAGGGTGACAAAGCTGGTGAGGGGTCTGGAGCACAAGTCTGATGAGGAGCGGTTGAGGGAACTGGGGCTGTTTAGCCTGGAGAAAAGGAGGCTGAGGGGAGACCTTCTTGCTGTCTGCAACCACCTGAAAGGAGGTTGTAGCATGTAAGGTGGTGTTCTCTTCTCCCAAGTAGCAAGTGATAGGACAAGAGGAAATGGCCTCAAGTTGCACCAGGGGAGGTTTAGATTGGATATTAGGAAAAAATTCTTCACGGAAAGGGTTGTCAGGCATTGGAACAGGCTGCGCAGGGAAGTGGTGGAGTCACCATCCCTGGAGGTGTTTAAAATGTGTTTAGACGAGGTTCTTAGAGACATGGTTTAGTGATAGAGTTTAGGTCATGGTTGAACTCGATGATCCTGAGGGTCTCTTCCAACCAAAATGATTATATGATTTTATGATTCTGTGATTCTATTTCATCTACGCACTTTACTCTTCAGCCTAGAAAAAGCAGCAGCTGCACAGAACATTATTTCCTTCTTGAATCTCATCCTGAGGTCAAGTCATGAAAGACTTAGTACTGTCAATCTACGGTGTATCACCTACTATGGTCTTCAACGATACGCCATAGCAGATCAGCTGAGAGATACCAAGTTATTTGCATTCCACACACGGAACAGGCCCTGCAAGAGATAATATGAGCTTGATGGGGTCAACACTGCAGCAGCTGACTCGGGCACAGAGACTAATGCTGACCTTTGCCAGCTGAAGAACTTGTTTTATTTTCCAGATGATGAAGTCCACTTGAATAGATCATTTCCCTTAGAAAAGGTCACTTATGACACAACTCCTTTTTCTAACAGGAGGCATGTTTTGTTAGAAGTTAAAAATGAACAAACAAAAAACCCACCCCAAACCTTTACTTTTTAGCATTGTTAGGCTTATCCTTATGAAAAGCATTGCTAGCATGAAAGATAGAAAGTTTCTCTGCTAATGAGGATTCAAAAATAGAGTTTAGCTCAGAGCTAAATCCTGAAAGCTGACAAGCATCTGAGTCTTGTGCTAAATTGAACAGAAGGTGCTCAGCAGGTCTTAGTTTCTGGCCTTTACTGAACAGCAGGAGACAGGCCTAACGGACATAAGGTAGGCTGTGCATGCTCTAACGGACCTTGTTCTGTGTCTTATGGGTTTGTAAAGCTCTCACGTTGGTCACTGGCAGCACTATTCAGAGATCATTCATTTAAATGATGTAGTGAAACAGTGTAGATGTTGAAAGGTAATGATTTAGCAATAGTGAAAAGGAACTTTCCTGCATCCACTGCCCTAGAAAAGTATTGATTGACGCTTTCTTCATAATTAAAGAGTAAGCTACATTGTGTGGTACGTATTCAATCCCTGCTTTTACCCAAACTTCATACCTGCAAGTCAGTTATGATGCTGTACTAGGACTACAAAGCAGTATGTTCACTACTCTGTGTATGATCCCTTGCTCCAAAACAAACAAGAAACCCCACCACAATCTCTTGGGACAGATGCTCACAGATGAGGAGAACTTGTCAGCTTCCTCTGAAGTTGAAGTGGTAGTTGTGTGTTGCACTGTCTGAGCATTTGGCCTAATAAAACTGCATTTGTAGTGGAATCTAATACCTCCTGGTATTGAGTCTCTTTTAAGAGTTTACAGGCTGATCTGGCCAACAGCCTCAGGAGCTATTCTTTAACTGGTTAAGGCCTTTTTCACCTCAATTCTGCTGACATTAAACCCCAGTTCCTGGAAGAACAATTGCAGACAGCTTCAGAAATGCTAGTTGCAACTCTGAATACATGCTTTTGTATCAGAAGGACAATCTATACTGAGAGGAAATAGACTTTCTCAATTCACATGGATCTGCATTTGCTTTTCATTTTTTTGTTATTTCCTATACTAATTAAAATTAGTGCCTAGTTAATCTACAGCTGTTGACTCATAGCTTTGACCCTGCAGTTCTAGTACTAGTTCACTACTTTAGGGAAAGAATATTGTCTAGATTAGTGCAGATGAAGTTACCTCTCTATATCAAATCTTATCTGTAGGCATAAAATTGTGGATACCATATGCAGTATTATTATTTCCTCTGCCTGTGGTTGCTTTTCCTGTGGTTACGCCCATGCTCTGTGCTGTATTGGCTTTGGAAAGTCCACAAGTTGTTACAGAAAATGTGTGAACTGTGTTACGAGATTAACTGTGGAAATTACAGATTTTGATGGCAAGGCTCTCCAGGCAAGAATGAGAGTTTTACAAAGATGGTCTGGAAATGCTTATTCGTACAGAATTGGTCTTGGCAGTGGCCTCACACTGGTGGCATTGATTAATTCCCTTGGACTTGGATGTTAGGTCACAGCTCTCTGTTTCTAAAAGCACCACCTCTGTTCACAGTGGATGTGTTAGCTTGGTGACAGCCCTGAATGGCATAGGTTGTCTTCCAGCTTGTCAAATGAACGGACAGGTGTCTTAGAGTTGCTGTTATCTGACATATGTGATTGCACCTGATTTACATGTGGTTGGTTATGGCATAGTGGTGGGTGTGGTGGTGGCTTATAAAGGCTTAAATTAAAATCAAATTTCAGTTGCACAGACACAAGAGACAGTAGTAGTTGGCAGGTTCTGGTGCTTGCCTCCACTGGGGTATCCACTTCTGTGTGCTTGAATGACCTCTAAGACGACTGTGAAATGGTTGGTACGGTAAACATGTTCACTATGGATCATTGGAAATGGTGACCTTTTGGGAGATGGTTGCTAGCTACAGCACTCCATATTTTTGAAGGTCTTTGGTCTGATGACTCAAATTAAATCAGTTTCTCTAATGTTTTCTGAATGCTTCCATTGTTAAGGATGATTTCTTTCAGAATGTCTGGTTGGTCTCTTTATTAAGGAAAAGCCTTTCAAAAACTTGCTGGATTTGAGCACAACTGTGTGTGAACTTGAACATGTTTTATGTAACAGCAATACTGGTGGTGTCTCCTTTCAGTTTCTTTTTCTAGGGAAATGAGATTTGTTGCTTTTTTGGTGCCTATTATATATTTGTGATTCTTCTCTCCACTCTGTCAACAACAGGTAACTTAAAAAAAAATTAGAACAGAGGAATGAAGGAAATTCAGCTTGTGCATGAGTAAAGCAGCAGATAAGAGAATCCACAAGGAAAGGTATGAGATCTCCCTTTATTAGACATCAGAGGATGCCCATGGGAATGCGGCCTCTCAAAATGAATTCACAGAGGATTACTTCTCTGCTTAAGGAGTTTGTTGTTTTGTTTTGTTGGGTTTTGTGTGTGTTTTTTGTTTTTCTTGTGTGTGTTTGGTTGGTTGGTTGGTTTTTAACATTATTACATGTCAGGACAGCTGCTCTCAAGGGACAGTTTATTTCTGAAAAGCCATGGCTGAGAAGACAATTCAATTCTGAGTTCCTGGTTTTGTTTCGTTTTCTACATTAGTAGAAACAACACCCAGGATAGGTGGGTTTACCTTCCGATTATGCCCCAAACTCGTACTGGGCCTAAGGCCTGTCACTGAATGCCTCTGGGACTTGTGATATTATTTCTCATCAAAGATAGAGGTAGAGTTCTGCTGTTTATATCTCCTGCTTTGTTAGAAGTTAGTTTTCTCTTAGATTTTTTAGCCCACCTTAGCCCACAAGACTGAGTAAAGCATCTGCGTTGTGATGTACCAGGTTAATAACTAATATATCTTAACTACAGCAGAGTCAGGTTAATTAAAATGCCTATTTTCCAGTACACGCAGGCTATCAGCAAGTTCTGGGATTCAAGATGTCTTTGAAGTCCTCTGGGCTGTCATTTGTTTGGATTTATTTGTTAAACAGTGTATGTGACACAGACTTAAGTACAGAGGGGTGGACATAGTGAGTGTACATGAACATGAAGACAGCTGAGCAGTAATGGGCAGTGCAAGGAAAAAAAAAAAAGGCAATGCATTGCTAGGATGCTGTGAAGTTTGGAGAGAGGATGGACAGAAAGCTCACACAGGTGATGGTTATTGTCATTTAACCATAGTCAGTTTTCTGAGAGGAGTCATGCTAGTAATAAGATATGACTGGCAGAGCTGTTTGTCCTGGATAGACAGATGCGATAATAGTGGAGTCTTAGGAGGGGATTATTTTCAAAGATCAGCTTAATTGTGTTTGGTCTTCCTTGATAAGTACAAGTACTGTTTTCTTGTGGAAATCAGGGGAAATATGGGTTGTTTGGGAAATGTAGCTCTGTGGTTTCTGCACAGCTGCAATTGCCTGCTATGCTAGGGAAGAGTTACTAAAGAGGCTGAAGCTCCTTAAACCTAATTTTATACTATCAAGTTCATACCTGATAGTACATTGGAAACCTTGGGACTTTGGTCTGGCACAGCTATAAATGGAGTTACTCCAAATCAGAGATCAGACCGAGTGGTCTCTATTGCCTTATCCCATTTCAAGAGATACATTGAGAGATCCAAAATGGTGATAGCGTGCAAATTAAGAAGTTTTTTTTCTCTTTTTGCTTTAAGTTTGAAGAATGAGCTAAATTTAGCTAGCTGTTTTGAATTACAGAGAATACTTGGCTTGATAAACTCAAGAACTAGTCAGGTGATGGATCTGCCACAGAGACATGAAAGCAGAACGCTGGCTGCAATGCAACGAACATGTTTGCCCATTGCCTGCCCAAATACAATAGTGCCTGCACCATAGAACAGGCTTGAAATAAAATTGCTCCTTCACAGTGATGAAAACCCTCAGTCTGGTTTAATGAAATCAGGAAAATAAAAAGGAAAGAGGAAACTGAAGCAAAGACAGCAAGAGGAGGAAGTGGAGAGACCAAAGGGGAGGTTTGTGTTGCAGTATATGTATTTAACAGCTGCAGAACTCAGTAGGTTTCCTTGAGAAATTTTGTGGGTGAGCTGGATTTAATTTACTTCTAAGAGTCCCAAATGCTACTGATCACAGGGGTATTATTAATTTCTTTTGAACTCTACTGTTGTAAAGGAGTTGGGGTTTTTTATTTGGTTGGTTGTTGTTTGGGAGCTTTTTGTTTGCTTAGTTTGTGAGTTGTTTGTGAGGTTTGTTTTGTTTTGTGTGTTGGGTGTTTTTCACTTTGGTTTTGGTTTTGCGATTGGGTTTTTTGTGTTTTGTTATTTCCCTCCATTTGTTTTTCCTGCAAGAGCTATGGAAAAACAAAGGAATTGCTAAATCCAGCACAAGAAACTCTCAAGTAGCTATAAAACAACAAAAAAACCTATACAGGGAGGTCAAGAAGTGTATTTATAGGGGCCTACTGTGCTAATTGAAGGGTTTTAACAGACCAGAATAAGAAGTGATTGTGTTAAAGATGATAGTTTTAAAGCAAGAAGGTGGTGTGTTCTGCAGAGAAAGAGCTGTTCTGGGATTGCCGTGTGTGAGTGTCTTTACAGCTTGCATGGGGTGGGAGAGGTTGTATGAGCATCCATATAGTACAAGTGTTCCTGTCTAAAACAGCTAATCACTTCATGTGACTGTGGAAAGAATGTCATGTCTGGTGACAGCAGAGTGATTCAGTGCTGTGCCCATCTTGGTTTCCTTGCCTATGGCTTCCCCCTTCTCCTCTCCCTGCCCCTTGCCCAACTTGTAGAATTGCAAACTCTACCAGAGAGGCCAAGACAGGAGCGCTACTTCATGGCCCACCAGCACAGACACTGGCACAGAGCCAGGGAGTGCCCGTTGCCCCCTCTGCCCCTTTTGCCTTTCCTTTTAGTATTTCTCATCCTGTAGTGCCATCATAGGCATAAGGAGTTCTCATTGTGCTGGGCACATTTCTTTCTGAGTCTGTGCCCCTACAGAAGATTTACAACAGCTGCTCAGTCACCCTGCCAGCCTTGCCTTTTTGTTCCAGCCCCTGGTGGTATCTGGCTCTTTTTCTCTCTCGGGCTGGTAGGGAAATGCAGTTCCTCTTAACTGTGCTTTGCTCCTTACTGCCTATTGTGGCATCAGCTCCGAGGCCGTGTTCTCCTCTCCACCAGCTGTTGAGCCCCTGCTGTTTGTCTGTTTGCAAGCAGGATCAGTCCCCACACCCCACTAGCATGCTTACGGAGTACCAGAGGTCTCTGGTTCAGCGTCCCTGTGGCAGCACAGAGAAACTGCCTGGGTTCTCTGCTCTCCCTGATTGACTTGGTGTGGTTTTTTTCAGCAACTCTGACATGCAGAAAAAGATTCTGCTCCTGTAGCGTAGACAGCTCTTCCCTGTGAAAGACAACAGAAGATGGTGCTAACCTAGAGAATGTGGAGGTGTGCTTAGTTGTGGTTGCAGAAAAGCTGATTTGTGGTATAGACTGGCTTGGTTTCATAGGTTTGGGTAGTAATGCAGCATGTTGCTACACTAAGTAAAGAACTGAGCCACCAATTTGAGATGCATTAAATTCACACAAAAATGAAGTTTTTCACCAAGTATTTTGGGCCTGGCGATTGAGGGGGAAAAAACAAAACAAACATAAATCCAAATAAAAATGATGGAGTTGGATCCAGGGTCAGGCTAGTGTTGGTAGTTTGCATTTGACCTGTTTTTCAAAATATGTAAACATCGTGAGATTTCAGAGGGTATGTCTTTGCAAATATATAGGTAATTCAGAGAAGTTATGTTTGGGTTCCCTCAAGAGGCTTTTGAAATGAATGGAGGACCTAAACCTGCGGCATGATCGGTTACAGCTTTGAGACCCTGCATCAGCTTGTTTAGGCTTGATTCTTGTTTGAGTTGTTATTTATGGGGCAGTAGAATCATCCCAAGGAAAGGCAACATCCCTGACTGCAGGACCTTACAGTTTCAATGTGTAAGTAGCAATTCTGAGGAAATGTTGTGGTCTCGACCATGGTTCAGGGTTGGGAGTTAAAACCCAGCTGAGTTTTGTTTAGTCATTGATTTTTGTTTCACTTAATTTGCTCAGCTTGGATGTCAGCAAACAAGTCTGGCTCTAAAGGAAGAGCCCTTTTGACTCATGAATATTCTGACTGCTACCGACTTCAAAGCCTAACATTAATTTCTGCTCTGACTAGCCAAGTTATAGTCTTAACCATATAAAAGCATATTCTGCTTGGTGACCAGCTTCTGGCAAATGTGTTCTCTTCCTTTTAGAGAACTTGCTGTATTCCTTAAAACAGGGGTGTCAAACTTATTTTCATCGGGGGCCACATCAGCCTCACTACTTCTCAGCTACTCCTATATTTATACAGTCCTAAAATGACATTCGGCCCTTTGAAGGTAACTGTGAGGCTGATGTGGCCCCCGGTGAAAATGAGTTTGACACCCCTGCCTTAAAACAAGCTGGCACATGGCTTTTCATTACCCATCATAGCTTACAGACTTTGTTTTGTTCTTCCATAAACAAAATCATTTAAAACTAACAAGTGCACATCAATGTCCTTGTAGTATGAGTACAGTGCACCCCAGATGCACGAGAGCAACTGTAGGGGGTAAGACTCAAGGTGCACCATTCCTCTTCTGTGCTTTCTGGCAGTGGTCAGTGGCTTACGGGAGGCAACACACATCTGGCTCAATGCACCCTCTTAGTACTGAGACTGTGTGGAACAGTGCAGTGGTAGAAGTCAGTGATGGATTGGGTTTTGGTCTGTGTTTGTTTGTTTTGTTGGTGTGTTGTTGTTGTTTCTTTTTTTTTTTTTCTCCGCACTGCTGCCCTCGGGTTCTCTGGCCATCCCTTTGAACATCCCCTGCATGTTTACCTGCATTTAGATGCCCTTTGCTTTAAATGCTATGTTTATTCTGTAAGATGATCACCCCATTCTTAACCTTCAGCGTGGTGGTTTTAGTTTCTGCAGAGAATGCTCTCTCTAAGGGTCGTCTTCTACGCTCTAATTTGAAGGGACAATTACTTCCTTCAGTGGGAGCCTCGCTACGGATTTAAAATTGTATCTTCCCCCCGTGTAGTTGGGAATGTAATCTGGTCTCAAGTAGTGATGTGGGTCTGAAGTTAGTGTCTTGTCGTCTACTTCATCTTTCCCTTCATGATACGATATGTTTCAGAGCGTATTTCAAGCAACAAGGGACTTGCAGTATGGAAATATTAAATGCCTCTGTTGATAAAAGTATGTATGAATTCCAGCTAAACATGCAATTAAAATAATTAGAGCTGAGTGCTAAAAGCTGGAGTACAGTGGCAAAAAAAGGACTGACTTCACATTGATGCTAAAGTTTGCATGGTTTTCCAGGTAGTCTAATGAGAGCTAACTCTGCTCAATAGATTGAGGGGGAAAAAGCAAAACATTTTTAGTTACTTGCCTATTTAAGACATGCAAATTGGAAACAATTGGTTTCATGGCAGTGCTTCATGGTTTTTCAATCCACACCACAGTGGCTTTGTGGCATCCTTCCAGAAACAGCTTAAGTCATATATATTTTCTTTATATTTCTAATAGGGCAGTATAATTGTTCCTGTTGTGGTGTTTCCTCATGTGAATATTTTCAGTCTCTTGTCTTTCACAGACCATTTGCAGGCTTGTTATGTCTATTAGGTACAATAATTGCTTCTTGTTGCTGCTTGCTAAAATGCTTTGGGCAAGACTGATGCTTTCCTATTTTAAGGAGCAGATTTGAATTTTCGTTTGTGTGCCCAGTGTGACCCTCTCTGACTCTTGTTACCCAGTCAATACAGGAAATGTGCTGGTTGGTTGGTGGTTTCGTTTGGTTGATTGTTGTTTGTTTGGTTGTTTTTCCTGAATGTAAAGATGTTTGAATAAGTAAATAAGCATTCTTAAATGGGTGCTTTATTTAGTCTTAATTTACCCAAGGACTTAAGTGTGTTTAGTTTAAAACAAACGTGCTGCAATGCATCATCATCATATAAAAATATGTTGTTTAATGAAAATAACAGGAGGATTTTTTTTTTTTTAATCCTTCTCCTCCCAAACCCATGCCCAGGGTTATGCTTTCCAATATTCACCCTAGTTGCAATGAACAGGGCTGTGGAGAATATACACAAGCCTTCCAAGGCAAAAGTACCTGATGCAGTTGATATTCTGTTTCTTCTGTGATGGAATGGACAAAGAAAGAGATACCTTTTCTCTTTAAAGGTGTATTATACACACTTGTTTCATAGGTTTATTTTAGGCCCTCAGTCAAGGAAGGTTTAGCTGCTTTTAGGAAACAAGTTGAAAGAAATAAGCTAGCACAATCACTTCCCCAATCCGAAGTGCAGTATTTTGGGATGTTATTGTCATTTAGTGATGGGCTCAGGTGGTTTGTACGGAAGATGGAGCTTTTCAGCATCAGGTTGGTACTGTGGTGTTCCAAGGTCCTAGAGGGCTGAAGCTGTAAGCCCATTTTAATCTTACTGATAGCTATCTAACTTTGTATCTACTATTTAGATTGAAAGCAGCATGCTTTGCTGGGGCTGTTTGTAGATCAATTGATTTGCTGGATCAGAGCTCTAAGGGACTAATTTCTGTATCAGTGGAAAGTGCAGAACTAGTAACAGTTCTGCTATCTTCATTTGAACAAAAACAAGCTGTCCTGGTTTTGTTAAAAACAAGACCAGTTTCTCTTTTAGTGAATTTTCCTTTCAGCTGAGTTCTTCTTAGTAACTGCGCTTTTCTGAAGTTGGATACATGTTTTGCTAGACATAGCAATGGTATGCAAGATCACTGATAAGAATGCATGTCCTTTAAGTAAGGAGGAGCGAACTGAACAGGTGACTAAAACTGACCAACTAAGTGTTCCATCCCATCCACGTCATACTTCATATAAAAATGGGAGATCATGAGGGTCTTGTTCTTCTTCAGCTATGGCCAGCATCTAGGGAGGACCCTGTCTGCTGTCCCTGCGATCTGAGCCTAGTGACAGACCATGCATCCTTGACTCCAGTTCCAGTTCGCTTCAGAGTCCAACCCAGGGCTCCTGGGTGCCTGCCCTGCAGCTGCTGGAGCAGTGCTGAGCTTTGCCAGGAAACTCAAGATTGGTTTTGTAGATTTTGTGTTATTTTCTCTGTTTTATTAGTAGCATTAGTAAAACATTTTTAACTTTTTCCAACTTGCAAGTCCTCTCTCTCTCTTTGCCCCCCTATTGCCTTTCCTTAGTGGGGAGGGGGCGGGGGAAAGGGGAATGGGTTAACAAAGCATCTGCCACGGTCTTTTGTCGCCCTGCTATCAAACGGTGACAGATTGATTGGTGCCCAGCGTGGGGCTCAAAAGTGTTAAAACCTGGCGCTAAAAAGGAGTAATATTTGGAAATTTTTGGTTTTCTTACTGCTGTGACGTACTTTCAATTTTCTTGGCACAGTGCCAGCTCATAGGGTTGTGATTCTCATGGGTCTGTGTGCTTCAGACATAATCTAGTAGTATTAAAGCAGATTGAATTACATTGGTTTAAAGATGCTGTGGCATAAGTTATATGAGTTACTCTCTACAGTGTGTTCTGCTGTACCTTATTTATGCTGGGCATATTTCACTAATAGGTTTGCGCATTGTATTATATCTGGAAACTGGACGATGGTGATGATTTTACTGTGTGGTTTGGCACTGGTTTATTTCATTATACTGCAGCCGATAATGAATTTATACTTGTTACTGTTGTACTTGGAGAAACCTCTGGTAGAGGTTAAAGAGAAATACAGCTACGTGTTTGCTAATTGGATGAGCGAATCTATAGAAGGGCTGACTAACGATACCTTTGTTTTTTCATTGAGACAGATTACAGATGTTTTTGAGAGCTTTGAATATCCTTGGAGCTTTGATAGAACTTCGGTATTATCAGGCTTACTGAATGTGTGTCAGTTCATGCTAGTGATAAGAGAGATGAGGTTAAATAGGAGGATTGCATCTTTTTTGAGTCCTGAGACTTGCGTTGCGTCTGCTGAAACCTTGGCAAAAGGCATGGCTGCTCGCTCCAAACAGAGCAAGGCAGCCAAAGCTACAGCCCCCGGAGCTGCTGCTGCCCCCCTGAACACAGACACTGTGGCTTCTCAAGTGACTGCCAAGGCAGTTCCAGCTCCCATGCAGAGTGAAGCTACCAAGGTCGCTGCCTCACTGGCCACAGATACTATTGCTTCTCCAGTCTCAGAGGCTGACAAGACAGCTACTGTGCTCCCCCACACTGGGCACTGCTGCTGCTGTAACCACAACAGCCGCTGTAATTATGCCAATGCTAGTGACAGTCATCTAGACTCTGGAAATAAATCAAGAGATGGTGAGCCCATATCAGCATCAGTTGCTGGTTGTAAGAGAGTCACAAGAAAGACTACTCGTGCTGCAGATGATGGCCAAGGGGCATCATCAACACAAGGGGCAGTGTCATCAACACAAGGAGGAGAGGAAATGACCATTCAATCCTTTTCTCCAAGTGAACTGAGAGATAAGCGAAAAGACTTTAGTTGCGAAGGCGAGAATGTTGTAACCTGGCTGCTCTGATGCTGGGATAACGGAGCTGATAATCTGGAACTAGAAGGCGGGGAAGCCAAGCAGCTGGGATCTCTGAGAAGGGATGCCACCCTTGATAGGGCAGTTTCGAGAGAGAACAACTCCACCGCCCTCTGGAGTCGACTCCTGACAGCTATCAAGGCAACGTTTCCCTTCAAGGAAGATCACAGAATCACAGAATGTTAGGGATTGGAAGGGACCTCGAAAGATCATCTAGTCCAATCCCCCTGCCGGAGCAGGAACACCTAGATGAGGTTACACAGGAAGGCGTCCAGGTGGGTTTTGAATGTCTCCAGAGAAGGAGATTCCACAACCTCCCTGGGCAGCCTCTTCCAGTATTCTGTTACCCTCGCTGAGAAGAAGTTTCTTCTCATGTTTAAGTGGAACCTCTTGTGTTCCAGTTTGAACCCATTACCCCTTGTCCTATCATTGGTTGTCACCGAGAAGAGCCTGGCTCCATCCTCGTGACACCCACCCTTTACATATTTATAAACATTAATGAGGTCACCCCTCAGTCTCCTCTTCTCCAAGCTAAAGAGACCCAGCTCCCTCAGCCTTTCCTCATAAGGGAGATGCTCCACTCCCTTAATCATCTTTGTGGCTCTGCGCTGGACTCTCTCCAGCAGTTCCCTGTCCTTCTTGAACTGAGAGGCCCAGAACTGGACACAATATTCCAGATGAGGTCTCACCAGGGCAGAGTAGAGGGGAAGGAGAACCTCTCTCGAGCTACTAACCACCCCCCTTCTAATACACCCCAGGATGCCATTGGCCTTCCTGGCCACAAGGGCACAGTGCTGGCTCATGGTCATCCTGCTGTCCACCAGGAGCCCCAGGTCCCTTTCCCCTACACTGCTCTCTAATAGGTCATTCCCCAACCTATACTGGTACCTGGAGTTGTTCCTACCCAGATGCAAGAGTCTACACTTGTCCTTGTTATATTTCATTAAATTTTTCCCTGCCCAACTCTCCAGCCTGTCAAGGTCTCGTTGGATGGCAGCACAGCCTTCTGGTGTGTCAGGCACTCCTCCCAGTTTGGTGTCATCAGCAAACTTGCTGATAGTACACTCAATTCCCTCATCCAGGACATTGATGAATATATTGAACAATACTGGCCCCAGACCCGACCTTTGAGGTACTCCTCTAGATACAGGCCTCAAACCAGACTCCACCCCATTGACCACGACTCTCTGGCTTCTTTCCTTCAGCCAGTTCCCAGTCCACCTTACTACCCGATCATCCAGTCCACACTTCCTCAGTTTAGCTGTGAGGATGCTGTGGGAGACTGTGTCAAATGCTTTACTGAAGTCAAGGTAGACCACATCCACTGCTCTGCCATCCTCTATCCACCTCATAATGTCATCATAAAAGGCTATGAGGTTGGTCAAGCATGACTTCCCCTTGGTGAAGCCATGCTGACTGCCCCTAATGACCCTCTTATCCTTGATATGCCTTGAGATCGCACCAAGGATAAAGTGTTCCATCACTTTCCCAGGGATGGAGGTGAGGCTGACCGGTCTATAGTTACCCGAGTCCTCCTTCTTGCCCTTTTTGAAGACTGGAGTGACATTTGCTTTCCTCCAATCCTCAGGCACCTCTCCTGTTTCCCAAGACTTTGCAAAGACGATGGAGAGTGAAGATGGAGTGAAATGGAATACTATGGAGAGAGGTATCCAGTTCCTAAGAGAATTAGCTGTGCAGGAGACCATCTATTTTGGGCCAAACAGCCAAGAGGGGACAGACCCAGACAGAATCAATTGTACATGACCTTTGTGGCGCAGGTTTGTACAAAGTGCACCAACCTGCATATGCTAAGTTATTGGCAGCAATGATCTGGACAGCTGGAGGTAGACAAAGCATTTCTGATGTGATTAAGCAGCTTCAGGACTTTGAGGACAGCCTTGCTGGCTCTCTATGGGCTTGTGTCTCGACTGTGGAGAAACTGTGTGAAAAATCTGACTACCAGTTTGAAAAGCTGTTACAAGAAATCAAAGCACTCAGAGAAGATAGGTTCCATTCATGACCTGTAGAAACCTATGTTTCAGCTATTAGGAAAAGGCATTTCCAATCCCAAGAAGAGAGGACAGAAGCAGTCCACAAAAGAGGCACACTGTGGTTCTTCCTACATGACCAGGGAGAAAACATGAGGAGGTGGGATGGAAGACCTACCTCAGAACTTCAGGAATGAGTACGTGAGTTAAAAGGAAAAACTCCTGGGAAAATGGCTGCTCTAATTTCTGGGCCCCTCAGTTCAAGAAGGACAGGGAACTGCTTGAGAGAGTCCAGCACAGGGCAACAAAGATGATTAAGGGAGTGGAGCATCTCCCTTATGAGGAAAGGCTGAGGGAGCTGGGTCTCTTTAGCTTGAAGAAGAGGAGACTGAGGGGTGACCTCATCAGTGTTTATAAATATGTAAAGGGTGGGTGTCACGAGGATGGAGCCAGGCTCTTCTCGATGACAACCAACAGTAAGACATGGGGTAATGGGTTCAAGCTGGAACACAAGAGGCCCCACTTAAACATGAGAAGAAACTTCTTCTCAGTGAGGGTGACGGAACACTGGAACAGGCTGCCCAGGGAGGTTGTGGAGTCGTCTTCTCTGGAGACATTCAAAACCCGCCTGGACGCCTTCCTGTGTAACCTCACCTGGGTGTTCCTGCTCTGGCAGGGGGATTGGACTAGATGATTTTTCGAGGTCCCTTCCAATCCCTAACATTCTGTGATTCTGTGTGATTCTGTGTAATTTCCAGAAGGGGCAGAAGAGATTCTGATCCTCTTGAAGGAACCTCTAACTCATACCCAGAGACTGTGCAAAACACAAATTAGAGGGCCCCTGCCTCCAGCCAGGCAGAGGAAAGGGACAACAGGGTTAACTGGACTGTGCAGATACGATGACCTGGTACAACATGCCCCCAGGAGGACAAAGCTTTGGTAGACACCAGTGGTCATCGCACGATAATCCCCTCAAACTATAAAGGAGTACAATCCATCAGTATTTTTTGAGTGACTGGAGGATCCCAGGAACTGACTGTAGCAGAGGCTGAAATGAGCCTAACTGGAAAAAACTGGCAAAAGCATCCCATTGTGGCTGGCCCAGATGTTCCGTGCATCCTTGGCATAGACTACCTCAGGAGAGGGTATTTTAAGAACCCAAAAGGGTATCGGTGGGCATTTGATATAGCAAATGTGGACACTGAGAATATTGAACAGCTGTCTGCTTTGCCTGGTCTCTCAGATGACCCTTCTGTTATAGGACTGCTGATGGCTGACAATCAGCAGGTGCCAATTACTACCACGACAGTGCATCACCGGCAATGTCGCATCAATCAAGACTCTTTGATTCTTATCCAGAAGTTGATTCATCAACTGGAAAGCCAAGGTGTGATCAGTAAGACTTGCTCACCTTTTAACAGCCCAATTTGGCCAGTGCATAAGTCTAGTGACAAGTGGAGACTAACAGTAGGGTTAACAAAGCATCTGCCATGGTTTACTGTCACCCTGCAATCAAACGGTGACACAAGCCAATGAAAAGGTCCCTGTTTATTTGATTTTTTTTCAGTGTCTTAATTCTAAAATACCAGTTGCGCTTATCCATTGTAAAACACTTCAAAATGGCCAGAGCACTTTCTCAGCCTGAGGCAACTCTGTGGTGGCAAATGCTGCTTGTGGTGACTCTTCAGCCTTCTGTGGCCTCTGCTATGGGGGACATACAGCAGCTGCAGAGCAAGTTTGAGGAAGGGGACTTGGCAGCCCACGGTTGACCCGAATGGAGAATCCATCTGGTTTAAGGGTATTTTTAAGCTGTCATGATCATTCACTTTGAGTATGTATTCTGACCAAGGATTTAAAAACTGATTCTGAAAATCCTGAAATCCCTGGAAAGACTCAAATCGAAAACAGCTTACAGTTTTTCTGCATCCCTCTCGAGGTTTTTGTGTTTTTCTCCAGACCTGTTGACTTGTATGATCAACACATGAAGAGATATTTGTTAATCATAGTTGGGGTTTTATTTATATTTTCACTGGAGTTATCAAAACTGAAAAAAAAAAGGCATTTGTTTTCTTCATGGATGATGTTTGTTGAAGCCGCAGGAATTGCTGCTTACAATACACCTCGTATAAGTTAAAGCTAATGGGGGCTTCTTGGCTGCTTTGAAGAGCTTTCTTGCTTTTTTGACTCACTGTCAGATGCCATAGCATGAGCCAGGATTTCAGAGGAGGAGTGTTTGCGGGTGCATGCATGTGTCCATGGGAGAGAGAAATCTCAGGCCCTTGTCCTCTCCTGTCAGGGTTGTTGACATTTTACATGCGTAATGGCAAAGCTGCCTTGGTGGCAGTTTTTGTACTCTGTGCAGTGTGTCTGCACTTTGCAGTATTTACTTAGAGCAGTGTCAAAAAGCAGATCATCTGAAGCTGATGGAAGTCATAAACAGAACCCTTGCAAGGGCACAAAATGTGCTGGCAGCCTCTTCTGCAAGAATTTAATTCTACCCATCTGTGGTTTTGTTTACCAGAGGATTCTAAATATATCTCTCATCTCCTGATGATGATTAGGATAAGCCTATTCCTGCATTATCGGGTTAGAAGTCAATGGACTCTTGAAACCTGTTTTTCTTAAAGTACTCTGGGTGCAGTGTTACTGCCTGACTTCATTTACTCATTTAAAAATGTTGGAAGTATCACTGAAATCATATGAAGAAGAGTTGTTTTATATCTAGTGCCCTCTGCTATAGTAATTCCCTTCTGTGGCAGGATATACATCTGGCTGCTGGGAAAGAACATGAGATGCAGTTTTTATGCATCAGAGTTATCCTGAAACCTCTGTGTTTTTTCTGCCATAGGTTCAGCAGCGTTAAGACAAGAGGACTCTCAGAGAAATTTTTTTTTTTAATGTCTTCCTGTTAGATTACATTAAAATTGATTTTTGGAAATTTGGAGGCAGGGTCAACAAAACCCACGTTTCTACCCACCAGGAAGAGATAAAGCAAATACTTCCCAGGCCCTTGATTTTCACTGTCAGAATTGTATTCCTGCTTTTGAATGCAAGTGCCTGGAGTAAATTTAAGACAGAATTTGGAAACAAAAAGGCAAGCCTGTTTGAGAGACTCCAATTTTAATTTACAACTGAAATAAGTAATTGAAGTTTTCCTCAATAAAAGGGATCAGTTTCTGAAATACAGCTTTGTGGAACTGGATAGGAAACCATTTTTCCCCTTCTTGATCTAAATGGCATGATTATCAGAGATTAACTTCTCAAAGCAGTGTTAGAGATTTGAATGCGCTCTTCTATTAACGAGCCACTTCACAGAAATTACTCTTGATGTACACTGGTGTAACTTGGCGGGAAGTCAGACTTGGTTCCTTTTACCTATGCTCTGTGGCTACAATGGAGCAATCTATATCTTAGCTAGTGTCTGGACTGCCCCTGTGTTAGGTGCAGAAGAACGTTTAAGGTGCCACCTGTGTGACCTGTTTTAGGAGTCTGTTTTCAAAGGCAGTGACTCACACCTGAGGAGTGCATGTCTGCCCATGGATGACCAGGGGAGTCTCAAAGATGAGCTCCAGAGTTCATATTGAGAGTGTTTATATTTATGTGAGGGGAATCTGACTTCGTTTCAGCAGTGAGATACAGTCTTAGGAATCTCCAGTTCTGCCTCTTGGACTGAGTTGTTCTTGTCTCATTTCAGAAGCTCTTTCTTTTGTTTTTTTTTCTTCAGTTTTGAAACCCTGGCTTACAAAGTATAATCCTCAGCACGCACGACTATCGGTGAGGAAGTTGTGTGTTTAAAAGCCTTCTATGTCGTTTGTGGCTCAGCCCTCTGGGATTGCTCTGTAGACCTCAAACCCAACTCCTGAGAATGGAAGTTGATGTGAAACACAGATTTCGGAGTAGAGCCCTCTCTTAATTTTTAAAAACCCATTTTATGCTCTCGTCAATTTTAACAAAGTTTACATGCCATGTACAAGGCATACAACTCAGGAAACCCTTTAATTCCCATAAGAAATAAACATTTGTAGTGACTAGTTAAGAAGCAGTTTTCTCGAAGAGTTTTTACTTTAGGATGCTGACAATACATTGGTCAAGTTATATAGTGTTATATAGTGCCTTTTTTGTGAATTCAGCATGCCATTTTGGGGCCAAATGTAAGCTTAAGCTGGCGGTTTAGAGGCTTGAGACAACTGCGTGTGTTGTCAGAAATGAACACTGCGTGCAGGTCAGTTCAAAAGGAACTGAAGTCTAATAGAGGTGGTCCTGGCAATTAGTTGTTCAGAGTGCTTTCTGTGATTGACATGCCTGATTATCTTCTTGGTTTGCCTGGGATGATGGTTTTTCTCTATGCTAGGTATGTCTATTTGTACAGCGTTTCACAGTCTCTGTGCTCATGTGCAAACAGCTTGCTGAGGCTTCTCTCTTGAAAGGTCCTTTCTTCAGTACTCTGGTTTTAAACCTCAGAGACCTTCATGACACCAAAAGGTCAGACCTTGAACAAAATGGCCAAGATAGTTAGAAATGTCATGCTCTTTTCACTAGTTCAGGTGTTGAGTGCTCACCTTGAAAAGCCACAAAGAGGGTTCAATTTAAGGAGGTTACCGTGCAATGCTTTCTGACCATTTTCTGGAAGATACCACATAATGAGTATCAAAAGCTAAAGAACAAGAGAATATTAGTCGCTTGAGAAAATCTTTGCCAGGATTGCTGTGAATGAGTAGGACAGATGCAATTCCATACTCTGGGTCCCTTTAATGAACCAGATCGTTCCAAGTAGAAAAGGGAGTAGGAGGAGTATATTGCATGTAGTAGTGGAATTTGAGAAATTATTTTGTACTACTTCCATGTGATTTTAATAATCTGGTTTTTGTCATTTACTACTTCTCTGCTCTGCCATTTGGAGTGGAAGAAAAGAGGTATTGTGTCATCTTAGTACAAAAAGACTCGGCATTAAACCCTAGAAGAAGCTATATTTTGCTAGTGGGCATTTCAAAGGTTCAAGTACAGAAAGAGACAAAAAGAAACAGAAAGAAACAAACTAGTGCTGTTGAAACAGATAATTTTTGGCTTACATAAATTTATTTTGGTGTATAATGGATCAAATAAAAGGAGACCCATCTGAAAAAGCAGCAACTAGAATAGTATTGAATGAAATGAGTTTTCAAAAGAGAAGCCTTCTAAAGGAAGATTCTGTGCTAACTGATAAGGTGGACTCCTAAGAGAGAAAACAATTGACATTTACTTTATTTGCCTGCAACAGAGGCTGAGAGAGCAGAGCTGATGCTGTGTGAGTGTGTACGTGCTGACATGCTGCACGACAGTGCACTGCCACGTGGGCAAGTATGTGCCCAGTGTAGGAAGTGGGTGTATGTGTGTGCCCACACAGTGCATGCACACACGGAGTTGTACAGCAAATTTAAGTGGCGATGTTTTCAAATTGCAGAACAAATGTTTCGGGCATGGGAAAAAAAAAAAGAAATTACTTCAGCCAAATAGAAGTGTATTCAGTTTTCAAATGCCCTGGTTTGACTTTGTTTTTTAAATGGCCTTTCTTCATGTATTGTGCTTCAAAACATTTTATTGAAATGATAGGTAAAGTGCTGTATAGATGGTTTTCTCTTGTGTTTACAAAGGCACAGATGTGGTCATCTGTTATTATTTATTTATTTGTTACTGAGTTGTGCTGAAGGTTTTGAACCAAAATACAATTAAAGCTGCAGAAGATGCTGAGGCGACTGTTGTGGAGTAGCCAGAAGCCATTTATGTCCTTGTCACGTTTTTTTGTTTTAGTTTGGTTTTCTTCAGTTTTGAATTGTATCAACTCTTTTTTTTTTTTATGGTGTTATGTAAACTGAACATGTCACTTTATCTCTTTTTCATTCTGCATGCAGTGCGAGTTATTTCTAGGACTATTCTTAAACATAATTACCCAAGTGCTGGCTAATCCTTGCAGTAGTTTTGTAGAGCGAGAGAGATGTCACTTTGTCCAAATCATGCTGCCAGGCATAAGGTGAATATTCTTCCTTTCCCAGTTTTCTGCAGCAGAAATCAGGTAACTGCCTGTCTCAACAAGGTGGTTGCAGAGCAACTTCCTTGCTGGCGTGAGGTGTAGCAGCCCTTGCTGTGAACTTCTGGCACTGCGCCTGCATTTGCTGCTGTTGAACTTGTACCTTGGCACACTCCTATTCTGGATGAGGTGGTCTGAATTCATCACATATTTAGTCTCTATTTTCCAGATAAACCTTTTAACATACTTATAAGGTATTGTGTTTCATGAGATTGTGTTTGAGTATCGCTTTAGGTTGAAAAAGCTCTTATTTGGAAAGCTGTTGTTTCCTTTTAGAGGAATCTGAAGACGCTTTTTCGGGAGCATTTTGTTCTTCTGAATGGGTTTTTCACTCTCCATACACTGCTTTTCTTAATTACATATGGAAGATAAATATTAACTGAAAGGCAGCATGTGTATTTAGCTCTAGTCAGTATAGCTCTCTGCTAATTTAACTTAGTCAAGTGCATCTATTTACAAAACAGATTAGTTTGGGCCAGTTTGGGTAGCAGCTTCACACGTTTCATATGAAAAAAAAATTAAGCAAGCTGTAAACAACCAACTTTGAAGTTTTTATCTGTGTAGAATAACCCGATGTGGTGGTTCAGAGGAGACATTGGCCTATCCTTTTCTTACTACAGACACGTGTTTTGCTTTCTTCTCTCTTTCTGTCTCCCTAAGTTTTGGCAAGAAAACTTGCTCCTCCTGACATGGAAGAAAGCTCTTAAAATGTGAATAGAAAAATCTAGCGAGAAACCACCGGAGAGAAAATAGAAAGTGGGCACTGGGCACACACACGGCTGGGCATGTGGCTGTTAATCCTATGGCAAGAGAAAGGAAATGATGTTTAATGGCAGCTTCTTCCTCTCCTTCAGAACATCAGTTAAGTTCCCTTCCTAATAGGGATGCATATCCTGTTGGAAAGAGATAACTCAAAGATTTGAGTCATTGGTGTTAAATGAAAATAAATGGTCAAGCTGAAAACCCATTTTCCCTTTTAGTTTGTCTTGCTGCCTGGAGGGCTGGTAAGAGTGAGCTTGTGTAACACAAGTTATGAAGGCCACAGTCCCATTAGCTCAGCACCATTTGTGTGTGGTTGTGTCTGTGACATTTGGGAGCGGCTGCAGGGCAGAGTAACAGATTTGAAAGATGCTGTGACAGCATCTTGTGCTAAGGTGGAGTGAGCGGGAGACCAGATTCTCCCATCAAGTATAATGGAGAGGAAATAGTTCGTTCTTCATCCTATGGGATCTTTCCTAAAGCTTGTGATGCCTTAACTAAAAGATAAAATGCTATTGTTTATTAATCTAGCTGTTCCCATCAGATATAACACAGAAATCTGTGTTAATGCCCCTTAGTAGATAGACAGCAATCTTTCTAAGACAGACAGTAGGATGCCTACTTTTGAAACTGTAAGCAGATCTACTTTCCCCATAACTTCTCCAGGAGTATAATTATTTCTAATTTCCCCATCCCTGCTGCAGCTTCCATTAGCTTTTTGAGAAAGGCTTTAGGCACAAAGATACAAATAAATCTTATATTGGCATAAGTTTCTTTTCCTAAAATCCAAGTGAAAAAGCTCTGTGGTTTAATGGGTTTTGTGCTGTCAGGCAGTGCTGCTTTATCTTTGGTTTTATATATGGTTACGCTTGTACTGTTAAATCTGTACAAAGGGTGTGTATTGTCTGTCATTTAGGATATGAAATAACTTAGTTTTACAAAATAGCATACCCCAAGCATCCCTCTGGGTGGTGGACAGCTTTAGTAGAGGTGATGGTTTTATGGAAGGTTGTGCTGCCAGGTGTGGGAAGAGAGTGAATTAAGACTTTGAAGTGAATCCTTACTCAAGTTGCAGGCCAACAGTGGGAGAAAGGGAGACTTTAAATGCCATGCTGTGTTTCAGCTGTTGGTCCTAAAACAAAAATCTGGGCAAAAACCTTTACCTATAGATATCAGTTCTTACAGATGCTAGTGGGGTCACTTTCACCTTACTTATTTTAGTGAACAGCCTGAAAAATTGTGATGAGCAGGGGGGAGTTTATTCTCTGCTACACAGCGTAATGTAACCATCTGCGTCATCATGATGAGAGTGAATTGCTTGCCACAAAAGCGTATTGCTGGGAGGCAGGTCCCTCAACTGGATGGCTCTGCAGCCTGAAAAATGGAACAAACTGTGGGATTCTGTAAGTGGGGTTAGAGAGTGTAAAGGAGCTTGCATGATAACATTTGTCACAGCTTACTGTGATAGGGAAAGATGAGGTAAAAGAGGACGCCATTTATGGAATACAAATGAACTTCAGCTGTTCATGTCAGGAATGCTGAATGGTGGGCTTAGAGAGGACTCTAAGTGGAAACCAACAAGGAAGATAGATTTTGTTCATCTTGACAGGCTGTATTTTATCCGTCAGGTTTGTAATGATGCTGTTGCTGCTCTTATGTAGAGAGCTGACCTGAAAAGCCAGGGACACCTAACAACCTGCTCTCTACAGGCTAGAGATTTTCAGAAAGCAAAAGGTCTTGAATCAAACCTGCAAACGGGATGTTTAATTCTGGCTGACAATCTATTTGCTTGATTTACAATAGAATAGTTTATGAGAAATTAGCCATGGCTGAAATTGAAGGAATGTATCTGTCTCGTTTGTATGTGATCATTAGAGAAAATAACACAGCTTTTGATTCCAAGAGCACAAGAGAACTCTGTCGTAAGAATTTAATAGCATAGATCCTCAAAGGAGATGACAGTCATCTGTAATATAGGGGGACACCAGCATAATGATAAACTGGACAAGAGCGGTGGGTGTTTGATCCTACCTAAGTGAGAAAGGCACAAAGTGTGGCAGGCTCTTCTCTCCATGCTGCTCAGTCAAGAGCAGCCTAACTCCCAGAGACAGATGAAGTGAAATATCACCGCAGTGTTAAAGCTGCCATGTCATTTGACCTTGAGTGTCAACTGTGACACAAAACAAATGTGACTGAAGTGGCCCGGGAGCAGCAGTCGTCTGTCACTGATGCAGAGGTACTAGCCCACTTGAGAGCTGCAGCCAGAAAGAACCGCTAATTTAAAGAGTATTATGGGGAAGTTCTCACAGGCTAGAAGTGAAGCTGCAAGCTTTGACCAAGCATGTGTAAAAAAAGGAAGGTGATCAGACAGAAGCTCATGTGTGCCTCATATGATTGGCAAGATGAACTGGTGAACAGAAAGGTCCTTCAGCAGAAAAAAAAAAAAAAAGCACATGGAGTCCTATTTTTCCTTTGTTTCTCCATAAAAAAGCTGTATGCATGAAGCAGAAGGTCACTCAGACAACTAAACAGAGTGCAAATAAATTTGCCTCCATCCATATGAAAATGGAGAAATAATGGGGGGAAATCGTGAAGCAGAACTATGTCACCCTAGAGGCTGAAACACAAGGGCACTGTTGCCCATTACCACAAAATCAGTCAAAATGAGCTGCAAAGTCTCCTGAGTGCTTTAAAAATGATTCAATGTCAGGATGGGCTTTTAACTTCACAGATTTTGGTAACACCATTTATTGTAAATTGACTTCTAGCATATGGCATTCTGTGTGAAAGGTCTCTGCAAATTTTGACTTAGAGATGTGAAGCATGAGTCTCTAGGAGCAGGGGTTCTTTTTGGCAAGTTTATTTATAAAACCCCTGGTGGCTGCTGAGTGAAAGATACCGCATGGCAGCAAGTGACTCTGAAGGGGGGAGTACTGGTGTAGCTGGTGCCTGGTTTCTGTTTTTCCACAACATTGAACTGTTCCAGCCTCGGGTCAATAAACCTGAGTGTACTGACTGTATCAGTCAGTTTTATTATTAGCCGAGGGTTACTCTTGGGCACTGGATATTTACAGAGCCAAGTAAATACATAGCAAAAGGAGACATCAGGCATAACTCCTAATGGGTGTGCATTTGAAATGTGCTTTTTCACCGAACCCTGTTGTAACACTGCACTCAGCACCTGGAAACGACTGAGAAGATGCACGAAGTGGAGCAGTCATGTTTGAGGAGGTAACAAGATTTTGAGTGTCGGTTTGCTCTGTTACAGACGTAGGTCCGAGGGGACTTCTGGGTCTCAGCCTGGATCTCTGTAAGAACTTGTAAGAGTGTTGAGACGCGCTTGGCATCTAAATTTTAAGATGATCTCTTATGTAGATAGGGCCATCACATGATGTCAAGGAAACATTTGAAATGCTGCAAACAGGCAGGGATAGCCCAACTTGTACTGGAATTCCGGCCAAAGAGATGTTTAGCTCCAGAGGCACTCTCCACACAGCAGATTGTATACTGTCAAAAATTCCTTTGGGCCTTGGGATTTCAGCATGTCCTGAAGACTTGGTTACGCGCCAGAGATCTCTGCTGCTTATTACTGGCCTCTGTGGAAACATTTCTTCTTAGCCCGACTCCAGCAGCACTAGCTCCCTGCCAGTCTTGTGCAGTTGGCATGATGCCATGTCCTGTTATTCCTTGGCTGTTTTAAAGTGCACCATTTCAGGAGCTTTCAGCCAGCCCTACTCACAGATGTAGTTCGAGGTGTTACCTTTGTGTAATGTTTTGATGCTACTATTGGCTTTGCAATGAATCTTAATTCAAACTAGATTAAATACAAATATAAGTATTTATTTCAAGTGTAGAAAATACAAATCCCACTGGGAGGAAAAAAAAAAAAGATGAGTTCTATCTGCTTATAAAAGGATAACACCTAAAAAAATGTCCCTTCTGTATTTGGTTATTGTGTTGTAGGTGCTTTCTGGCCCTACCTCCCTGGAAGCTGATGACCTAGCTGTAGTCTAACTAGATTTCTCAGAGAAGGCTGTTTACTGGTGCAGCATATTTGCTTTCTAGTCCTTCTATCTTTCGGAAGTTTTCCAGAGGCTCCATTTACATTCCATCCTTTTTCTGCAGAACTTGTTCTTTTCTCGCTGCTGATGGCTATGACACCTCCTGGGAAATCTAAATATTTCACTGGAAAATCATCTATCACTTTCTGGATGTATTAAGAAGTTTCTGAGTCAACAAGGGGTCAAACTTTCTTCTGTTTCACCCCATACGCCTACTCTCCTGGAGAATACAGTGTGTCATATGCTTCTGTCAATATTTATATCAGCTATAAGACTAAATGCAAACAGCCAGAAGTAAGAATGAATTAATGGCGCTCATTTCTGAGACTTCGATGTGGTCAAACATGCTAATGATCAAATTTCCACTTGACTGATAGCTTGGGCAAAGGGAGCCCCTCACAGTCTGTCTTGGGAGGCTGTATTTTTAAATCCAGAAGTCTGTGCTTCCTTCAAGTGTGTCACTTTGTTGTGTCACGGGTGTAAGATTTGTAGCACTGTGTATAACATGAGCATCCATGTTGTTTTGCTTGTGTTGCAGATTGTGTGTACAAGCAGTGGGAACCAGGTAACTGTTTTCTGTCTTATAATCAGGAATATTGGTTGTGATAAGACTGGCATGGTGAGTCCCTGTATTCAATGTTCAACTTAAATTTGCCAATTGCAAAGCATTCACTTGCAAAGCAAACACTTGTAGCGTTTACTTTTTCAAATTTAAAAACCCAAACAAAACACACAAGCAAAAAATCTAGAAACTCAAACCAATGCTTGTTCACGATGATCTCTCAGCAGAGCTGTAGTGTTTGAGGTAGACCTGAGTTTTCATGTATAAACGTGGAAAAAGAAGCACAGAAAACAGTGCACAGTACTATAATTTCTGCTTAGGAACACTTAAAGGGAAGTGGGAGCACTGTGTAAAACACTAGTTTTCATTTCTCAGGGGCTTTGTGTGTGTTGTATTTCTGTTTCTGCATCATGTGAACTCCCAGTAGCTGGGTTTTGCTTTGTGTTTGAATGAAACCAAACCTTTCAAAACAAAGCTCAGATTAAACTGCTCATTTTCATCCTTTATGTGGTTTGATCATATGAGGTTAACATATTTCCCATGGTTTCTAGCCAAAAGCATTAAGGTTCTTCTGAAACTCAGTAAACATTCATGGGAAATAGGGCTCAGATTTTGAGGTGATTTCACTGAAACAGGACTGAATTTCAGGGTTATAACTGAACCACAGCGTGTAGTGGAAAACACCTGTTTGGTTAAGTTCCTTGTCTACCTCCTGGATATTTAACTTGACGATTTAACTAGCATTTCTGTGCTTGGAAGTGGTAGTAAAACATCATTATGGTACCATCTGCTATCACCCCTTGAGCAAAGAAAAGCAAAGGGCAATCCAAAACCTTGTTCCACAAGAACATGAAGCAGTTGCTGGGTTTTTTTCTTTCCCTTTGTTCTCTGGTGCTATGCTGTTTTCTGACCATGGGGAAAGTTTCTGCAACAGAAAATGCACTTTGGTTGGTTGTTTTGAATATTTGGTGTTCAATACAAATCAGCTTTGAGTCTTGGATGCTGCTGTTGGGCTGAAATGAATGGGATAGGCCATCTTTTCTGTGAGTATACTTGAGGTAGCTTGGTGATCTTCACTGTGGTGCAGACATCTGACCAGGCAAAAGGAGCCATTGCCCTGGAATGGCTGTGTCAGGATCAGTCCTGCCAGGTGCTGGACATTCTGGCCTCCATCCATCAAAGTAGTCCAGGAACACACAAAATATCCAAGAGACTTCATTACAGACAGAAACTGTACTCTTTAGGTTAGAAGGATAACCTTGGCTGGAGTGAAGCTTGAATGCTGAATGACTTGGAGGATAAAGTGTTGACTCATCTTATTTATGTGCATAGAGAAAAGGCAGAATCAACTGCAAGTTGAATCAGGATGGAATAAAGATTTTTTTTTAATGCATTTTTTTCGATAATCTGCTGGTGATCTCAGCAATGAACAGAGGGGTGCCAGAGACTGAAAAGGAGGAAGGGAGGACTTTCTGGGTGAGTCAATATTGTCAGCTTGCATTTTAACATACTTAGTATAAATATCTGAATTGAGTAAGTGTTTTTAGCTCAGTGTTCTCTCTTGGCTGAAACCAAATGGAACTAATTGCTTTAGCATGACAACGGGTTTGGGGAGACTGACCTGCCTATACTGATCCTCTCAGGATCTTGTTATACCTTTAATTCAGGGATGCTGGCTGAGGTTGTGTTACATTACTCTTCGCATCAAACCCCTAAGACCAAAATATGCCTGAAGTTTACTGTCAGCTGGATGCTTCTGCTAAGGTATTACTTTTTTGGGAAAAAAAAAAAAAAGTTTCTGGGGTGATACATATAGTTGAAAGTTTCTGCTGAGTGCAAATCAACAGAATAACTTGTCATCTACCTATTAATATCTGCATCCTCCAGAATTACAGCTCTTTAATCTTGGCACAGTACATGCAGTATAGTTGCCTGTAGAGACTTTTTGGCTGTATGTTACTTCCTCAAAATAAGTTGATGATACAAAAAATCTTCTCAAATCACTGTTGCTTCCCAGTGGGAATGGACTTAGCAGTTCCTTGTGCCACAGCTTATGGTTTTGAGGGGAAAATCCTGCTCCTGCTGTAGTTGCATGCCATGCATGTAGTGCGAATTTAACAAAGTGCTTTGGCAAGACTGGTACACTCAGAGGAAATCAAATCCGTGCTTTGAACAAATTTTATTTATGCCATCCTCTCTACCAGTGCAGTCTGGGCTTCTAAAACTCATCTTCTGCCAGTATAACTGTGCCTAAATAAAGGCTTCTTTTTGGCTTAGTGGGGATGTCACCACCACACAGCCTTGGTGATTTGACTGTACTGGCAGAGCTATTTAGAATAGCCAGCTATACCAGGATGCTGGCCAGACATTAGGGAGATGTAAATGGCAGTTAGCAGCTTACTGAACATCAGAGTACATGCTCAGAACAACTCGTCCTCGCATTCCTGCCATCACTTTAAGGATGCGATTTCATGGCCGCCTTAAATTGGTCTAGATGTATATGCTGCTGCCAAAAGGCTCATAGTTCTGGACCTCTCAGTGGCTCTGCCACCTTAAGTGGCTTCAGGCTAGGTGTTTGTCTTCAGTTGTGGCGAACAGCACAACTGCTGGTGAGACAGAAGAGTGAAATGGATTGGAAGGCTCACCCAGAAGTTTTCTTGTCAGTTCTTTCCATGCCCAAGCAGTGTTCCTGCCACCACTTCCCAGACAAGCTGTACTGGTACAGCCGCAGGCCAGGGATGAGCCGGGAATGTTGTGAGCTGGTATTTGCATTCAGAAAAATGGCTGTGGCAACAAGGCTTTTGGCTCTTTTCATGAGTTTCAAGATGGGTTAGTTTCCTCTGTACCTGCTCCAAGTGCACAAATACAAGGCTGCTTGTTCTATTATTTACAGTATTTCTGTGCTGATTGCCGCTGACCTCAGCTGAATGAGTGCAGATTTGCTGTCGTCTGTGTGAGTGATGATGATCAAACAGCCATGGTAAATGTGATACCAACTGTCAAGATTTAATCATCATATGAGGTAAAACATATCCCACTAATGATACAACCTAAACACAGGATGCCGTTTTGCATGCATCACTGTCAAATGCTTTAATAGTTTTAGTCAGAAGGTATTTCAGTGATTACAAACTGCTTGTGATTAAAATTAGTACAATTACACTAAAGGAATGGGATTTGTGTAGTTGCCCAAAGACACTTTTGGAAAAATAGAACTAAATTTTCTCTATAAAGGATTAAACAACCCTAAGACAAAGTTCATTTGAAGGCTTGTGTCAGTATCAATCCCAGTGAGCCATGTGTTTTCTCTTCAGTCTGTTTGCTTCTTTACATGTTGTTAAAGAAAATCTTTCCCTTTTAAATACAGACTTCCAAACATAAAAATAGCATGCCTGCCAAGAAGAAAGATCATTTTTATTTGTGAAAATAACCAAAGAAGGATATGGAGCAGAAATATGCATTTTTTTTCCCACTCTAGTATTAAGAATGTGTTTATATGTTGTTTTTTCTGGACAAAAGTGGAAAAACTTCAGTACTTTTCCCCAACACCTAGGGACAGTTACTGAAAATTGGCAAGTTAATAGGATCTGGACTGATTCAGACTAAGGCCGCAGAGTTTAAGGGACACTGATTCTGTGCTAACTCCTGCCTAACTGACACTCTCCTGCCCAAATTCTGGTGCTGTTATTAGGGGAGAAGAGCTGCTGCTGCAGGAATGAGGACTGGGCAATCTGAGACCATATAAGGTAGAGTTGTTTTCAGAGAACAGCTCTCCAGAGCTTAGTTCTCCCCTTGTACCTTTAACTGTAGAAGGTAATTTGTTTATAGGGCTCGCAAGCTGTAACGTGGGAGGCTTAGCAAAGTAGCCTGTACGTTTTCATTCAGTCCATCTGAAGGCAAGAATTTCTTTGTCAAGTAGTTGAGGGGACAAGAAGAAAACCAGATTCTGGTCCTCTGGGTTTCTGCTTAAAAAGACAAGATATACAGCTCCTGGCCTCAATTCTTTGCCTTGATATTGAGGCAATGCACGCTCTATTGACTTCAATTCATATTTCCTGGTAACTCGTATTTTTCTTGAAATCTCAGCTTCTGAAATAATAAACTTACATGAGAATCTTAGTTTACATTTTTGCTTTGTTTTTCTGAAGCAGCAAAGGCATTAAAAGTCTCCAAACTATTGGCTAGCAAGCCTCGAAAACACTAAGATGACTAGATGTATTTAAAAATGGATTAGTGAGGAAATGAAGTAGAATTTATTTTTTTTAATTGGGCTCCAGCTTCTGTTTCTTAGAAATATTGCTTATTCTTTTTGACTAGTTAAAGGTAGAAATGTTCTAGTTCTAGCTTTCTTGTACCAAGGAACATTTTCGCTGTTTTTAGCTCTCTTTCTCTAAGGCATTTGGCATTGTTGCTTCACTGACAGCTTGTCATAAGTTTCAGCCTGTGATGCTTTTGTATTTCTCAGAATCTGCTTTTCTTTTCAGTTCCTCTTCCTTCAAGCTTTCTCTTAACTCTTCAGGGATTCCCCAGAACAGAGTCTTCCTTGCTTGCAGAAATAATTAGGAAATAATCCGAAAGACTTCCCTCTCCAAAACTTTTTGACAAGTGCAGGATTGTTAGTTCTTTGATAGAAGGGGATTCTGAAGGTGAAGCATGTGTGTGTGTGGCTGGGGGACGATGGGAGGGGAGGTGACTGGAAAGTTGAGATGCAGGGCAGGGGTGTATGCAGTTGTGTTTCGATTTATGAATAATCTTGCAGAATACTTTGAAATTTGGTAGTTCTTAGGCACAAGATTGTAATTGCTGCCTTCCTATTGACTTCCACAAAGCTATGTGAATTTGTATTAGCTGAAGACGACTCAATGGGCAGAGAGCAAATTTCAGTTTATTTAGCTAGGAGATCGACTGCTGAAAGGAGCTCTTGTACTTGCCTCTGTCTCATTAGCTACTTGAGTTTTGGTATTTGCACCCACTGCAATCTCACATGGCTTTCGGGTCCATGACAGGTTGCATCCCACCTAACTGAGGTTGCAATGTTTCAAGAATGTGTTCAGATAAATCAGATTATAGCCCCTGTATCAAGTCTTTTTTTCCCTCTGACAAGCCTGTACTGGAAGTCTTTGTTACAGGCATTACTGCAGCTCTCCAGTGTTCTACGTAGCTGTGCTTCCTTTGTGAAAAAGCCTCATTGTCCCTGAGAAACTCTGTCTTATTTGCCAGATGCCTCATAGCAAAGGGTGTATTATTCTCCTTGTATGAAATGTATCTGTTTTTCAGGCTCTGAAGATATATTCAGAGCATACCTATGCAAATGGATTCCCTTCAGAAACTTAATCCTGAGCTCTCTGAAGCAAGTGTAAATAAACAAGGAGGGCCTCTCAGATTCAATATTTGAGCAGCAAGACCTGCTCATGGTTAGTATTCGTGTATTCAGTTTAGTGTTTGATACTCCAAGGAGTTTCCAAACCTGTTTTTCCACAAGCGCTGCATACATCTAGGCTTGCCGGTTATCTCAAAGTTTTGGTCTCCAAAATCTCCCAAGCATGGAGGCTGATGTAAAGCTCCTTATCTTTTGTCCACAGGCATTATTGTGGAATGACAAGTGGAGAACACTGCAGGCTGTCTTACTTGGTGGTACGTTTTCCTCACACATGCATGGGTATGTCTACTGCAAGGACATTGCTCTGAGCAATGTGAAGATTGCTTGATAGTCTTTCTTTATTTGTTGCAATACAGTTCTAGATGTCATTAAATTCAAAACATATTAGAAATTTCTGGTAAACATTTAGCTTCTCTTTGAAATGCAAAAGTATGTATCATAGCCCTGTTCCATGAAAGCTAGCAACAGTGTCTTCGGAGGCTTGGGAGGAAATTCATGTGGAAACAGTGATACATTTGGAATACTCTCCTTCATTTTGGCTGCTGCAGAAGTGCCTGCCAAATTCTATGCTTGAAGAGGTTAATTAATAAAATCTAATCAAAGAAAATTAGTAATGGCTATTCTGATAGTTATGTGAAGAGTTATAAATAAGGTGCTGCTCTGAAAGGTGAAGGCTATCATGTTAAACCAGCTCCTTGACTTCTCTTTGCATTTAAAAGTGTCAGAAGTGTGAACAACTGACAAAACATTTCCAGTGATTTGATTCTAAAATGTCCAGCTCTGAGATTGCCCTGCCATCAGCATCAGGTCCAGTGGTTGTGAAGTAAGGTAACTTACACAACATAGAAAACCTAACCCAAAATCTGAGCGCCAGACTTGATTGGAAGTGAAAGAGAACATTACCCCTATCCATGCAACAGCCTTTCTCTGGGACTTCCTCAAAATGGAATTCTTGAGTCTCTCAGCTATCACCAGACTATCTGATTGATTGATCAACTCTATGTTTATGCAAAAAGATCAAAATGGAAAAAAATGTCTTTCAACTGATACCATTCTGAATTTGTTTTATCTTTACTAATTTTCAGTGGCAGAACTGAAAGCAGAGTTTGAGTGGTAGTTAATTTATTTTGTCTCTACATCTATTTGCAGTGAAATTAAGAGTAACCTTTTGTCTCCTCCGGTGTTCAAGTTGTTTTCACTCAGAGTTCAGCAGCTAAGAGGGGCAAACATTGGAAGAAGGGATGGATGCTACGGAATTACTTGAAAACCTGATATTTCCAAGGCACTCTCGCTGAATGATCTTGTGGAACTGAATTATTAGCAGATGTAGGATTTGTCCTTATTGCAGTGCTGCATTGAGCATGGCCTCTGGCTCCACTCTTGCCATGCATCAAGCTTTACTTGATCCAGAGGATCCTAACAGACCTACCGATAGAAAAAGTTTGAAGGCTGGTCACTGCTGTCCCCTGGGATACCTGTGCAGTGGGAATACGGCCACTCTGTGCAGCTCAGTGGTGTTTGTGCAAAATAAGAATGCTGCCACCAGGGTCAACTCTCGAAAATGTACTATCTGTGGATAACTTCAGCTAATGCTGTGTTGTTAAAATACCTTTAAGGACAAATAGATGATTTTGAGAAGTGTGTTTATAGTGGTGTTTGTGAGTAGCCCCTCACATGCAAACTTTTGAAGCATTTTGTTAACTGATGGTTTTTTGCCTCTGAGATGTCTTAGGTGAATCCTGAAAACCTCTCATGTCACACACAACCTTTTTGCCACAGCATCTCAGTGATGTGTTCAAATGCACTCAACTCATTACAAGCCAGATGAGCTTCCCAACACCTTGTGCTGTATTTGAATTAGCATGGTTAGGAAGGTACGCGTTGTGTTCAGGACTTTTGAGGATAGGTAGATAGCCTTACTGTAGTGACGTGTTCATTGACTCTTAGCATCAAGATGGGCTGGTGGTGTGTGCTCTTGAAGATCCCATTTCATAAGTTGCATTGATCTCCTGTTGCCTGCTGGATTTTTTAACGGTTCCAGCCACTTCAGCTAAATCTCAGCAGAGGAGACTGCATGACATCTCCTTAACATGTGAGCACAAGCCCACAGTTTGCCAGCAGTTCTGTTCTTGTGACTTACAGTTCATTTACCCTCCTGAGTGAGATGTTTTCATCTCACTTTGGTGATATGAACTACAGAGATAAAATTCTTTCAGTACTGTTTTTTGTCTCATCATTCAATATATATTGGACAATGTAAAATAAAGAATGGTTTCCTGATGAGGAAACTCATCCAGGACTTTTGCCTCTGAAATTAGTGGAGTGAACTCACTCCAATTAACTTGCTGATTGCCAGACTGACACAAGTCTGCTTGAGAAAGAAAATATGGACAGCAAGGGACTGTATAGGTAGAGAAGCTCTCTGATGATAGAAGACAAAAATATCACTGTGGTAAGGATGCAGAATGTAATTTTTTGAGTGATATAGCTTAGTTTATTTTGGAGTTTAGACCACTCAATTTTGATTAAATTTGATTTTCTGATAAACTTAGTATTATTTACTTTCTGTTTAGTGGTTTCTGCTTGGAGGCAAGTAAAACAAACTCCTTATCTCTGGGAAAAGGGGCACCTGCCTTTGGAATAATAACTAGATGAAAAAGAATGCCTGCCCAGCAGATGTGCAAAGATGGGGAACCTGGGAACCAGTAAATACGGTAGGAATGAGAAGTAAAGAGTAGTCCTTCTAGGCTGGGTATTTTTTATTTGATCACTGAATTTACATGCCTGTAAGCCAGATGGATCTGACAGGATCAGATAGTCTGTAGGTCTGCGTTTAATTTTCCGGTTTGTGCTTTCCCAGTTTGCATGGTGGGGATCCACAATCCAGCTGCCATCAACTTACATATCATGACAAGATTTCTGAAGCCTTCTCAGACATGTACATGTGCTTTTGCTAAATCCAGTTAGCTGTTGTGGTTGAACTCTGGAAAATAAGGCGAGGAGTAAAGAGTGTGACAAGAAGTTGTCCTTCAATTCCAAACAGCATTGGAGAGTTTTGGACATATGCAAAGCAGTTAACTCCCGAATTTACTCTTAAAATTTCTGGAAACCTTATTACATCCTAGGAGTCCTAGGGGTAGATGGAGCCTATGTCGACTTCAGAATGGGAGCTCTAGTCTGCACTGCGGTAGTTACTGTCATGACAGTAGTTGCAATACAAAACAAAGTGAACTTGGGAACTGGTACAGATGGGTTTTGTTACAGAGTCTGACTTGACATAACTTAAAGAGTGAGGCCTGCAAACTCTGCTGAATTTTCTTGGAAGCCCATATGTTACTTGAAGGGGCATTAGAAAGAAGCACCTGGTCTGACCTGGAGAGTTTGCTAAAGCACCTTAAGCCTACATATGACAATCTGTATCCAGCCCATATGTTGGCAGATGTAGATCTAGGCTTGCAGGGGGAAATGAGGTTGTTGCATGGGAAGGGGGACGTGCCCTGTAAAATTTTGAAAGTTGCCTTCATGCTGTCTAGCAAGTTTTTCCATTGCTTTCTATGGTGTAAGTGTATTTGCTAACCAATGTGTTATTTCATCAGTTCCTCTTTCTGCTAGGAATAGCAGTGGCAGCTGGCACAGGACTTCTCAGGGTTATTGGGAGGCAATTGCTGATTGAAGACTGGAGAGAAACTGAGATGGTACCTTGAGAGACAGCACAGTTCACCTTGGTGCTGACATACGCACACTGTCATTGGCGGAGCAGCTTGCCATATCCTACCCCTGAGCAGGACTGGAAGGTGTTGAGGCTGAGCAAAACAGAACCTGTCAGAGCCCACAGTTCTGGGCATGGCTACTATAGACGCAGGCTCATCTCCCTCTGGCATTAGCTAAAGGACAGTAGTCATGCCCAAGATTGAGTACGAAGTCTATAAAGCGTTAATGACGGGACTTAGAGCCATTAAACCCCGCCATTAAACCCCACCACATCTTGCATCCTGGGAGCCAGCTGATGCTGCAGCATCACAGTGTGCCATTCAGTCTGGATCTGGGTTACAGGAATAAAACTTCCCCTGTATGCCCAGAACACAGACAGAGTTTGGGAACTATTAAACCAAAGGAAGTGTATGATGGAGAAGGAGGCAGGCTTTCAAAGGAAGTGTGCGGTCGGGTGGTAAAACTCGAGCAAAGCAAGTATGTGATATCCAGAAGGGATCGGGACACTAATTGGATTCACATGTCACAACAAAGAGTAAGAGAAAGAAATCTGCTCAAATATGGGCAGAGTGAGCTGCAGCATTAGGGAGTCCCAGTGTGACTTTCACACAGATCCTCGTCCCTCAGAAGCAGGAATTCAGCTCCATCTCTCTAGGAGCTCCCTCTAACTGCTCAGAAGCCTTCATGTAATCCCTTAGCCAGAAACCTTCCCCAGTGCGTTCTGCAGACTACAGGCCACCAAGTGTAAACCCCTCACAGTCAGGATTCAGTGCTTTCTTGTTGTTGCCTTTTCTTGTTTTTATTTCTCATTACTTCTGCATGGCTACACATGGTCTCAGGAAATAGCTAGAGACAGTGATCCCATTAAAAGCAAAGCAATCACCTCTTCTGTTCTGTGGTACAATTTTAGCCAGGAATTCCTGAGTTCCCTTCCTGCACGTTGGAGGCAGTTGCACGTGGAGGACCTGGCATTCTGTTGCAGTGTGCCCTATAGTTATATAAGGCAATGTAACTTGTTGTGGTAGCTTCAGAACTCTCATCCCCGATTTTTTGCACTTAAGGAATGGTTCGTCTGTCTGCTTTGCAAAGGCAGTAATGAAAATGAAAAATATATCCCAAAGAATATTGCATTTTGTGAGCCCCTGCACCTCTCTTTGCTTAGTTGCATATGCCACAGAAAACCAATTGGTTCCATTTAGAGCTACTGAGAAGAACTACATGGGAAAAGATTGCAGTTTTTGAAGTTGCTTCTATTATTCTTGCACAATTTGAATAGTCTCATTTTTTCATGTGCTGCATGAATTTTAAAATCAGAAATGTCTATGTAACTTGAAGTTTCACTGTCCTTACTACCATTTTCACACACACACAAAAATTGCTGCAAATGAAAATGTTTATAAGTACAGTCAATTAAAGAAAGCTTTGAAAAATCCCAGCCAGCAGATTAGGGTTTGTTTTTTTTTTTAAATGCTTTTGAATTAGCTGTCATATTTCAATGAAAATAACTCCATAGGAAGTCCGCCACATATAGCTCTGTATATTTTTTGCAGAATAACAAGATTTTCTTGTTTCTGAAATAGTAGCTGGATGACCACCCAAGTCCTAAAAATCAGTACCACTGACATCAGGAAAATAATAACCAAAAATATTATGCTGAATCTCTCACCAGTATAGCTACTTAACAAATGGTAAAATATCAATTAAAACGATGTTTTATTTTCTTGTGTTCTTTTCTAAATCCCAGCATGGTAAGTTCTTTACATGAGTGCATTATGTCAGTTGAAAGCACTTCTAGAGATGGGAAATCCCTGTTTATTGTTCAGTAGCTCAGAATTAACAGTAACAGTCATTGTTGCAGCAATGCCACAAACTGGAAGGGGAGAAAGCAATCTTGTAATTTATAGCAAGCCTTCTCTGAAAGTGTCTGTCTACTTGAATTTTAATGCTGGCGTAAACAGGAATAAATTGTTCTCCACAGGTTACAAATCTCTCCTATTAAAAAGGCACATGAGATCTGCAGAGTGAAAAGGGTGGTTTGGGAGGGCAAAACAAAATCATCCTAGTCTTCCAGGCCTGCTGTACTCTGGCAACACTTACAGGCAGAAACCAGTTCTCAGCCAGGACACCCCTCCTGATCTAAGCAACTTTTTTGACCTGCCAGCTACTGAATTGAAAATTAAGAGCCCTCCTGTTGTATTGCCTCACTTTTCTTTCTGCTTCAGCTGCCCTTTCCAATAAAATGCCAGGAAAGTGATTTCCACCCCCACCCCCCCCCCCAGAAATGCACCATTAGCTGTTGTACAGATGTGCAATAGTAACATGTGGTGGTGACGGATGGAGGGACAGGGAGGTGCGTGAAGAGAATCATGCTATCCAAGGCAGTGTGGTAAACTCACATACTGGATGCAAGCCGGATTTGGAAATCTGCACGAGGCAGAAGGAAAGCCAGGAATTTTGCCTGCCTTCTGTGAGTAATAAGTTACCTGATATCAGGTGGTGGTGTAGAAACTCATGGTCCGTGTCTTGAGCTAAGCTATTGTGTTCAGCAGTTTTTGTGGTCTGTGACCCTCTGTTGTCTCTGGAAGGGAAGGTGATCTTGTCATTAGCAAGTCAGTCTCAGTGTTAGAAGACCAGAGCTTAAAAATGCTTGAATGATTCACAGGTGTTTTCTTAATACAGATACCTAGTTCTGAGAGCTCCAGCTAAGAGAGCATCCTAACTGAGCACTGATCTCTTGAGCAGTGTGTTTCTGAGGAAGCAACTGGGCACCCTCTGTGACTGCTGCTGCCAGGACCTAAAGGAGAAGGGTGTGGAAGCCATAGGCTTAATTCCACTTATGGAATATTAGTTTCTCACTGTGTTAATAGTGACTTGTAACCTCTAAAGAATGTTTGGAGAGCTGGACTGGTTAATATGCTGGACTAAACTTGAATTAAACTTTATCACCTATTTATCTTTCTTTGAGTAGGGCAATTTGGGAAATTATGTCCCCCTGTTTCACCTGGGTATTTTTATCTCCCCTTTAAAGCAGATCAATTTGACAACTTCAGAGGAGTATAAAATAAATGTTTGTAAGGCCTTGACCAGAAATTAACTATTTTCATACCACCATATGACATGATTTTTATATTCCCCAGTAAAGACAGTGCTTGCTGTTGAGTAAAAACTTTTAATCATTTTTTAAGACAACAGTACTAGTAGCAGTGCCCCACTGAGGATTTTGTTCCTTTGGATGACTGAAACAAAACCCCTAAAAGCTTTCTGGGTTGTTTCTGCTGGGTCTGATCATAATGTGTAAAGTCCATTGCTGCCTGGTCCTATTGTGAGTACAGCAGATTGGAATGATGCACCTGAGCCACAGGTGATGGAAAAGCCACCTCTGTAACAGGTGGTGATGGAGCTGTCTTGTTCAATTTAAATCAGACACAGCTCTTTTGATGAGATATAGAGTATGGTTTTGGTTTTTCTGCTTTCCACAGAAGAACACACAAGAAGTCTGATGGTAACTAGCACCAGCTGCTGGACTCATGAATTTTTAAGAAGGGCTTTCTGGCAGCCACACTAATATCTTTAGCCTGCATATTGGTGCTCTGCAGTTATTTTTGTATTGTCAACACTGCAGATGGGCGATTTGTTGCAGCACTGACTGCAATTTAAAGTTATGGGCTCCTACAAAGGCTCTTCTACTTGTCAGTGTTTTCGCATTTGCAGGATCTTTTCTGCTCAGGATAATGCTTGTGCATAGAATAATTATGGAAGGGAAAGGAGCCCCAGGACTCAGTTATAATATCAGTTTTAACACCAGTTGAGTTTCTTTACATCTTAGTAGTGGTTCTAGCTTTCAGGTTCGTGGAATTTTTCACACCTGTGGCTTCTGTGAAATGGCTTCTAAAAATGAGTGTCACCAAGAGGTCACTCTTAAATGACTGAAATCTCAGTCCAAATGGGCCCGTATGATGCTCTTCAGCAGTACAGAAGGACAAATTGAGTTCTCCTTTATGTGCATCACTTGCATGCCTTCAAGACTCGCAATGGGAAAGCTGTAAGTTTTGTAGCTCAGAGGTTGCGTGCAGGTAGATGAAAGCAGAATCTATTCTGCAGAATGCTTAGGAGGTCTGTCCGTAAACACTCCTGGAAAGAAATCCCACAGGGCTCAAGCCAGTGGGTTCATCTTACGGTCATGCTATATTCTTCTCCATGATGTTTCTTGAAATACGAATTCTGTGCTTTTCACCTCCAACTCCATGGCATTATAGAATACCAGAATCTAGAGCGAGTTCCTCCTCTAATCAAGTTAAATAATTAAAGCTATTGGGGTGACCATTAACTGATGGTATAACCATCTCCCCACTTTGCTAGCATTGTTTTTATTTCCAGAGGCTGTGTCCTACCAGTAATCTGCAGCTCACTCTGATGCTGTGAAGGTTGGTGGTTGCAGTTGTAAAGGAGGCTCGTAAATGGTCTCCTAACTGTTGGAAACTGCCTTGGGAAGTGTTTTTAATTTCTGGTTCTATTTTTTGAAAGCACACCAAACTCTCAGTGTGCATTATGATGTTCTTGCTTTGGAGCTGTGCATAGCTGTCAGCTACATAGAAATACACTGGGTTTGCCCTGAAGAGCTTACCCTGTAAGAAATTGAAAAAGGGAAATGGGGGCATAGAAGGGAAATGATGTATGTACAGCCACAGAAAGCATCAGTGACAGAGTCCGGAAAAGAATTTTGCTCCTTGCTTTCTAGTTCAATAGACCTATCAATACCCATTGGCAACATTATCTCCAAGGTTTCATGAAACATCTTTTCCTTTGTCCATGTTTCCCGACAGACACACACCATTCGGTTGTGTTTCTCTGCAGTTCTGATTTACATCCTCTGCAGGGTAGAGGAGGCCCGTGATGTTTTTAAAACTGGAGTGTGCTAATCTGTCATATACTCTAGGAAAACTGTGTGTAATCACCTACCTGCCTTTGCTTTTGAAGCTGCTCAGTAGAGGCTTGGGTCTTTTCAATGTGAGCAACCCAGACATTTTTAGCAGACTTCCATGCACATGGATTTCACACAATTCCTTGCTGGCGTTCTTCCTGTTTGATTACAGCACACCTGTACAGAGCTTAAACTGTAATAAAATGGTTTAGTGAAAACTCTGCATAATTATTTCCTCATAGGTACTGCAATCCTCCTTAATTTTCTTCTGCAGCCTGGAGTTTTGTTGTTGCTTTTGTGGTTGGACTTAATTTTTAGCCAGTCCACCCTTGTATTTCCAAATGCTCTCCCTCTTTCCCTTTCCCAAAGCATAATATTTGAGGGCATTTCTTAAGAAGTGGGAACCTTCTTAGAGCTTTGTGCTGCCTTAAAATACTTTTAAGGATAACCTCTACTCTTTGTAAGCGAGTAACGCAAAAAAAAGGCTGTATGTCCTTGCCTGTATGCAGACAGAGGAGACCTTGGAAATGGGAGCCAGTGTTGACTGTTGAGCAAAAGCAAAACTCCTTTTGGCTTTGATCACATCAAACACTTGTGTTTGCCAAGACAGGCAGAAACTTCTGCATGACTATATAGAATGCCACCTGCTCGTTTGGCATTGTGAATTGCATCTAAGCCTACTGTTAAATTAATCCTCTCCTCAAGGAATGGTTATTAATTTTGCAGGACAGAGGACTCTCTTACATAGATTATTCTCAGTAATCTGTACTTATTTCTTAATTCCTTATCTCTTAATCTGAATTTAGGGAAATTCTCCCCTTTGCAAAAAGGAAGGTACAGGCCAGGCTCTTGATGAATGCAGTAATTCATGTTCATTCTTCAGCAATAGAGAGAGCTATGCTGATATATACTTGACCGTTTGACTAATGGGTGAAAATCAATGTTGTATTGAAATTCTCTAGCTGGAAGCAAATGGAAATTATTTCATGAAAATATTTTATTTACTTTGAAATGTGAAATAGAAATCACTTGAAAAAAATAATCACAAAATCTTTTCCCCATATGGTCCACAAAAAACCAGAGTAGATGTGTTCTGCTAGCTGCACTTCCCTGTTCCTAAAACAAGGCCTACATAGGTGGTGAGAGGTACAAAGCTACTGTGGATAACACCTACAGCCCCCCCCACTGCCTCTTCTTTTCCCCAAACAATTGACAGATGAGCTGAAATAACTTGATGTAAAAATAAGGTTATTTTTACATGCCTTTTTGAACCTTAAAAATACATTTGAGTCATCTATACATGCTTCTTCCTATAGCCATGAAATTTGGGTAAAACCAAATGAAGGAAACCTTAGATTTTTTTTTTTTTTTTGCTTTATAAAATTTCTTTCAATGCAGGGAAACAAATATTTTCATGCTGTAACATTTCTGATAAAATCTTTGGAGCTGGCAAATTGAACTGAATTGCTGAAAAATGACAAGATAATTCTGGCTTTTGTTGAAATGTGAAGGGTTAGTACAGTGTTACCCCAATAACCCAGAAGCCTGGAAATTTTGACACTGCTGATTTCCAGAGACCTGGTTTCAGATCGTGTGATAATAACTTCTGCATTTAGCTACTGTGGTGTTTCTAAATTCTGACGCTGTACGTACAGAAAGAGGAAGGAAATTTCTTTTAAAATTAGATTTAAAGCCTCTCTTTTTAAAAAAAAATGGTCTTTTGATAAATTCCTCCTGATTGCCTGGAAGTGATGAGAAACATCTTGTCTGAGATTATGCTCTGATAAACTAGTACAGCTGTGCTAAGTGGACGACAACAATAAAGTAATAATACTTAAACACTATTGTAAATCTGAGGAAGAAATTGCACTCTTTAGTGTAAATGTCCTTTCTTTCAGCCTGCCTCCTATATACCTGTGCTCTTTATGTGCTTTGTCTGAAGGACTGTGTAAATGCTTAACGAGACTCTCTCGGGTCAGCTCCTGTTAATGCTGAGTGTGTGCACAACAGTTTGCAGAATCTGAATCTCGGTTTCTGGCAGGGTGCTTTTCCTTTCTATTATACTGTAAGAGGGGGAAAAAGCAAACTGCTGTTGAAGGCCAGTGCACTGACACAGCAGACGAAAGTTGTAGCCTATCATGGGTGTAACAACGTGCGCGCTAAACCCATATTTAGACAAGAATTGAAGCTTGCACTATTTATTCTATTTCAAGAATGGCTGTTTTGAAGCCATTTCTGTTGCATGAAGTATCATTTAAACAGTTTTCAAATGTGTGTTACTTGCTTAATAGAATGAAATACTGAAGAGTCAAATGGTGCCCATATAAGCTACTGAGCCTGCCTTGTTTATTTTGAGACACGTGTGTGTTGATTTTCTGCCCATCAAAAGTATTGACACAATGGCAAGTCTTTGCAGTTCCACAGAGTAACAGCAGAAAAGCCATTAATAGTAACAGTTTCTACCCTCTACCCCACCATTTTTTTCAGGAAGGAAGAGTCTTAGCAGGTTTTTGCAGGTCGAGGTACTTATCCAAAGAGACAGATATATAGCCAGGGCTTCTACCTGTAGCTGGGGAAGGTTTTGTTTTGCTTAGTTGTGTTTTCTGCCTTGTGTATCCTGCCTGGTGGCCAAGTACCTCCTGCAGTCTATGAGCTCAGGAACTGCTGTTCCAAGCTGCCTGGAGAGATGCTCAGTTGGAGGCTGAGCACCAGGTATTTTTCTTGCTTTGTGTAGTAGTTGCTCTGTTGTGTGTGTGTGTGTGTGCAGGGGAGAGGGCCCCAGGAAGGTTTTATTCTGCGGTTTTTATTCTCCACCACAAGCTGGAAGGGGACAGCTGGGGACACAGCAGGCAACCTTTCAATTAAGTGAAGAGAGTAGGAAATTTTCCAGTGACATGTTCTTCCCCCCCTCTTGACCAGATACATTTGTAAAACCCAAAACTCTTAGGGAAAAGGGTATTTTTTGCAAAAACAATCTGATAACCTTCTTCCAGGGAGAAGAATTGAAGATCTGAAATTTTTCAGATATTCTACTTATTTCTGAATGTAAGAACTGTAGTTTTCTTTTTAAGCCAACCTTTGTTTTCACATGTTGGTTAATTTATTAAGGTTTTAAATAATATAAAATTTTGAATTTGAAATTTTGGCTTTTAAAAACTATGTAAAATTTGCAGTCTGAAATGTTTGGGATTGTTGGTTCATGAACATGCATTTTTTTAGGTGTGATTTCAAATCTGTGTTCTGGTTGAGCAGGGATTTTTGAAATCTTACAAATACTTGCAGAGTGGGAAAGCTATTCCCCATGCAGCTGCTGGATGCTGTGGTGACAGCTTGGAAAATGTAGATCCATTCCCTTTAATTTGACAGTGGTCATCCACCAAATTCCTTTCTCATAGGCTGTCAAACTATAACACCTTCATTTTTTTTCCTCACTGACCTGCAACTGAACTAACACCTCAAAAGTACTATAGACATTATTTTCTTAGTTTTGAGGACATCTTTTCATTTTTCTTGTATTTTCTGTTGAACTATTCTGTAAGCCTATTTTGCAGCACATAATGGTGGAAAATAAAACAGCTCGCTTCACAAAATAGCAAGCAGAGAGAAATGTGTGTTCATATTTTATCCATACTTGAAAACAAAAGTTGCGGTTTGTAAAGTCTTTGAATCTTCTGTGCACTGGTTGTGGGCCGAGATGACTGAACTCTAGCCAAAGACTTTGAGAGGGCACTGTCAAGTTTATTAAACATCTGGGAGGCAGACCAGGTTTCCTGCAAGTCATCTGGTACAGAAGCTTCTTACTATAACCAGTGCTTTGAGGTTTGTCTAAGAACCATCACTGCTGCAGGTTAAAAGGATTAATTTCCTCCATGACATAGCCTGACATGGTTGGTAAGGTTGGAAGTGACAGAAGAGAATGTCTTTCAAGCTAATAGATCACTGCACCAGAGTCCCAGACTGGCTACATGCTGGGCGCACACACAAGAGAAATAAACCAAGTGCTTGTATCAAGTTCAAGCAAACATGGTAGGATCACTTTCTCATTTTGATAATCCATTAAAATGGACACTATGTTGTCCTCATGGTACTTGCAGCACAAGACCAAAGGCAGTTCAAAGCTCTCCAATTCCAGTTCAGCAGTTTAGGGAGGGTTTATGAACATTACAAAATTCAGAGGAAGGATTTGGTTTGGCTTTGGGAAGGTTTGGTGTATTTGTTGTAATTTGAGGCTGTTGTTTTCCCCCTCAAAGATTTCCTTTGTTTCTGTTTGCTTTTTCCTGTTATTTTCCAAACCAGTGAGTCTGTTTCTCATAGCTCAGATCCCAGTTGCATTGCGGTACATGGAAAGACATTCAAAGCTTCACTGGCCCGGGATCAGGCCTCGTTGTCTGGAATAGCAAAAGGTGGGAGTTGATGCGCATAGGTGATCTGTCGCTGCAGTCACTTCTCCAGCAGCCTTTCCCAGCCCCAGGGATGGCAAAGTTTAGTGCACAAGGGGGTTTTTTTTCTGCCTGTGTGAGTGTAGTGAGTCCACAGAACATTATTATTCAAACCCTTAAACCTGTGCCAGACTGTTAATGTCTTAATGCTTATTCAAGTGTCAGGGAGTGCTCGCAGATGTCAGAGTAAATAGGAGGCTGTCAATAAGGAAATTACTTACCATTCAGAGAGTGACTGCTGCAGTCTGTCAGGTAGCACTTGAGAGGATGTCAGGCTGAAAGAAGAAAAGGGTGGGGAGGAGGAGAAGTTGTAAAGGTTTTCCTGTCTTGGGCAAGGGAGAAGCCTCCAGCAATAGACAACGTAAATCGATAACTAAACAGAAATAAAGATTCCAACATCTGGCTTTGGAATAATGCTACTAAAGGAGAGGTTTGGGGCTCTAAAAGCCTAAGGCATGTAACGTTTGCAGTTATCCACCAGGAGCAGAAGCCAGTTTACAGTCATCAGTACCCCTGTTTCTCCTGTATTCATACATCACATGTATACCATCAGACAGGGTCCTAAATGACAGCTTTTACCCATAGTTTAAAAAATAGTAATTTTTTAAGGTATGTTATTTCCTCCGAGTGGTCTGGTCTGTGGTTAGGTGTCTGTCCCAATCCCCAGGGTTCTGGCCTCCCAAACCCCCGAGGACGTGTGGATCAGGATTTGCTTCTGTTCTTGGTGTTAGATGTTCATGTGCTACATCATCTGCCTTTGAAAATGCCTCAGTTTCTTTGTCTTTAAGACAAGGTGGAATATTTTTCAAATTTGCGGGCAGGTATAAAGGTTTATTAGTTAAGATACTTCGGGGAAGTTTTATGTAAATAAACAGGAAATTTAATTATTTCACTCTGGATAGTTTATTCCTTTGGGGACAGTTAAATAGAGGCCATTAATAATGCAAGTGATTGCAATGAATCAACAGCTTCTTCTGGAGAGAAAATTTGGATTAAACCATATTGAGTTGGGATCAACTTCAGCCACTTTATGTATCTTCCAGATTGTAAGGGACATCAGGAACTACTGAAACATCATGCACATGTGTTTTGATGGTTTTGAACTTGTAATGCACCCCAATAGTACTGGCAAAATTGTGTTCCCTCGAAAGGAGACAGAGAGGAGCTGTTTTCTCCTTGTACAAATACATTTTTAAAGTAGGCCAAATCCTGACACTTTTTATTGTGGCTAGTGGTTCCCATACTGCATTAACATTGAAGGATTCAGTGAGACTCCTGGGTATGAAGTGGCATATAAACTGTCCTAAATAAAAGAGTTGCTGCTTGTCCTTGAGAGCTTGAAGATGCTTTTCTAACCTAATTTCAGGCTTATCTGACTCGGTAGCTTACAGATACCTCACACTGGCCAGACTTGTGGAAAGGTCGAGATAATCCACAGTTAGATGCAAAGAAAGAGTGAAGCTGGTTGTCCTCCTCAGATTGACATTGTTACAAGCCAGTGGTATTTCATGTTCACTGCCTCACACAGAAGCTTCCCAGGAATGAAAGCAGGACTGTGTGGTGCCTTAGAACAGGAGCAATGCTTCAGATAGGCTATGTCATTTAGGAGAGAAAAGAACACTCTTCAAGGATGTCTGGTCTTTCCATTCTGTTCCCCAGCCAGGTAAGTACTTAGCCTTGCCATTCTCAAAGGTGAATGGCTTTAAAGATTTGATCTCCATTTTTACATGTTGATTGTCACCTACTTAAGGGACAGAAGTACCATGTCAAGCTCAGGTGTGTTGAATGACTGAATGGCTTGGTCCTTCCCTCAGAGCACTCTCTCCGAAGCACTGGTTTGTGGACGGGGAGTTGCATGTTCCTCTGGCTGGCTTGCCAGATGATACAGAATTTGATACTTTTCTACTTTGCTTTGCTCATCTGGGCAGTGCTTACCTCCTTTGCAAATGGCATTGAGCTCCATTGGAGACAGCTCCATTTGAAAGATGCCTCCTGCAGATTTATTTTTTTCTGTAAGATTCCTCCCTAACTACATTATCCCAATACTCAATTTCCTTATCCCATCTTGTTTCTCCCTAGTGTGTAGTATTTAATCCTTCCACATTTTTGCCATTTTTCCCTTCCTTTTCATGCTGTCTTGGTGTTAACATGGAGGGTACTGAGAATATAGAAGACTCTCTCCATCTTCTCAGCTCTGCTGAAGGAGGGTCACTTCAGTGCAAGTCCAGCTCAGCTCCTGAAGCCTGGAATTGATGATGTCAGTTGTGAGAAGGTTTGTAAGAATTATGCTGATAAATTCTCACACGTGGTTGTAGGGCAGAGAGCTTTCAGAAATTAAGAGCTTGTCTGAATTTGGGCAGTTCTTGCATAGAAATGTTAAAGGTAAATTACAGGGAGCAGCATATTCTTTCAGTTTTCAAGTTCCTGTCCAAGGCTTTGTCACAGAATGTTTTCCTTCAGTAGGTAACAGTAACAAAAAAGCTGTAGTCAATATAGGAACATGAGCAAAACAGTAGATTTTTTTTTGTCTGCTACCTTTTCATAAGAGCATAAATAATTTTATCTGAAATTTGCCCTAGCCTGAAGTAGGCACCTGTCATCAACCCTTCCAGCTCCGATTGCTTAAATTCTGACAAAGTTGTAAAGAGCTAAAATCAAAGTCTTGTTAGAAAAAAAATTGTTACAGGAAGTACTATCTGCTTACTAGTCAAGTGCCCTGAGTGCTTGCACATCTCTTGATCTTCACACACAACCGTCCCACTGTCACACCACTCCATGTGAACAATTAAGACCGTTTGTGCATCCTTTTTGGTCAAATCACTGAAGTGTATATGCTTAATTTCAAACCTGAAGCCAAGACAAGGTTTAAATGCTCTGCTAGACTGATGCCTCTAATCTAAATGTTACAGTGTGAATTGAATTTCAAGCAATTTTTTGAAAACCCAATGTGATTAAGAGTTTTTGTATCTGGTTCTGCAAACACTTCTACCCGTGCAGGTGTCTCAATGATTTCAGCAGTTTTGTGCACAGGTTTAAACGTGTGCTAATATTGCCAGACTAGTGCTTACTTTTGAATTTCAGGCAATTGACTTCAAACTCTAAATCTTTCCCTTTTATCCATTTGTATCAAGAGTATTCTCTGTATATTGGATTGTGCTGAGTACTTTTTGAAATGCCAAATATGTTGTGCACTTTTCATGTAATATGACTCCTCCACAGTGAGTTAAATGCTACTTTTCATTTACTTTGACTTTCCTCTTATTTAAAACCGCAGGTTAGTTTTGGCAAGTGTTAATAGCTCTTAAATGATTTGTAATCTGTTTTTAATATGATCCTAGTTCAAGTTCAAAATGAATAAACATAGGGCTTAAATGAAACCTGATGTCTTTCTGTGAGGAAATGCTACAAACTGCAGGGTAAGGGTTGATGTATTTGCACAGCAGCAAATATTAAAATGAAAAAAGAATGGGTCTTAGATGTTTTCTCTTAATTATTCTTCTTTGATCATTTGGAGTTACAGGAGGTGGAGAGCAGCTAGTTTAGCTGATTATTTTGTATTGCTCTGACAGAGAACTATCCAGTTACGTGCTGAAACAAGAGAGAATGTTCTCTCTTTATGCTTAAAATTTAATATCATTTAACTGTTTTACAGACTGTGCTTGCATGATCTAACCAGTAAAAAATTACTGGGTGAACTGAGGAAAGTGGCTTCTGGTTTATCACTTGGAAATAATGAGTATTTGGCTGTGGAACATCGCATAAGCAATACTGAATGGGATCAGGATAAACCCAAAATGCAGATGTATAGTAATTAATGAAAATGAAGCTTCAGCTCTCTACATATACTCACCTGAAATGTAAATTACTAGGTTATTCCTCATGAATGGCTTAGGATCTGTAATTACTTTCCGACGTAGGAAGATCTATATTAAAACAAAGACGACCAGCAGTAGTAAAAGTGTGAAATGGGCTTATATTGAGTGAAAAGTCCTGAGGTCCTACATGCTAGATGTGTATTCTTAGTGCTAGAATTGCCCACAGCATAGTGAGGCAAACAGGGAGTATGAATGGTTAGGGAACTGGAAGGACAAAAGCTGAGGGGTTTGCTATTAGAAGTAGAAGGAGAGGAGAAGGCTAGTGATATTACCGGCCCTGCCAAGCTAGAGTCTAAAGCTTACTCTGGTTTTGCAGCGACATCAGAACTAAGTTGTTTTCTTGTGTAGAGTTGCAGGTGATTTTCTTTTGAACTGAAATTAAGAATTTTTTTACTGTATCTATAGACTTTTCTTTAGTGTCACCCAATTTCTTCACGGGTAAGACAAAAACAGTTGAAAATTTGAAACAGGGAGGCAGAGAGTACATTGCTTTATCAGCAGATAGATTTTTTTTCAACCACACAATGAAAGTTGGTCCAGAACAGAAGTTGCACAGAGTTAACAACACTTAGTACTCCTAGGCTTGGTGATTTTTTTTTTAAAGCGTCATTTCCTGAAGTCATCTGATGCCATTAAATATGCTTTTTTTCCCCCACCATTCTTTTTAACTTATAATTCTTATGTCTTGGAGAAACATTGGATAGTATGAATATGTTGATTTGAAGCTTATTGGCACAGATAGTAGTCACCAAAAAACTAAACAGAAATCTGTTTTATAAACAGATTTTCATTCCATGTAAGTATTGAAGTTTTGGGAGTTAAACTTCTGCTTCTTCAGCAGCTGGTATTGGCATTGCTGGTTTAACCTGCCTTTCCTGGAGTGAGTCTGAAAGCCCAGGAGCCTGGTTACAATTAGCTTGAACTGTAATTTATTTGCATCTATGGGCCCAGAGATTTACAGTATCTACTAGATACAAAAATCTCTCCTAAAATCTAGTTTGTTTTGAAGTAACAAATTCAGTTTTCATGTTCAGGTGAAAAATATGTTTTTATAGTAATAATGATGGTGGAGATGAGATGGAGCTTTGGATTAAATTTTCCACAACTCCAATACCCAGGCAAGGCAGAGGCCTGGTTTGCAGCCACATTCTATAGTCTGTATTTCTATCACAATGGAGAGTCACATGTTAAAGCCCAGCCTAGATGCTGGGTTTCATGCCAGCAGTTCCAGCTGTGGGACCCAGGCCTGGATTTTAGGAGAACATCACCTGCACAGAACTTATTTAGTGAGCATTGGTCTAATTGGTTTAATTGGCCCCCATCTAGTTTTTAGTTTTTATTTGTGCTTAATCCCCTTAATCTGTGTTGCCATTGTGAGCACTACCATATCAAAAACAGGAAGAAAAAATAAAGCATGTGAGCAATGCGGACTGGGCATGTTCTGCATTTGAAATGACTCATAACTGTACTTCTTACCTCCTTACAATTTTTCATGTCTCAGTTCTCGCCAAGTTATTCACAGCTGCTTGCACTACTGCAAATGAGGCCTGAGCAATGCCAAGCAAAGCAGACAAATTACCTTGCTTGCTTAACCATGGCACTTGACTGCAGCCCACTGAGCTGTAGCATTTGCCGGTCTTGCAGCAGCACAGCGCTGCTGAATCACGCATTTGCTGCACCACCCATCGCTCCCCTGGGCTTGTCCCCTCTGCCAGGGAGCCCACAGGCTGCCTTCACTCTAGTCAACTTGCACCAAAACCAACCAGGATAATCAATGTGTCAGTACCTGCAGTTACTTCAGTAAAATATTTCTGCTTTAATCAAAAATACAGAAGAGGAGGGAAAAACACATTTGTCCTCGAATCTGAGAGGGGCATCCCTTTACCTGGATGAAGTCTAAATATTTTTCTATTAGTTTTCCTGTAGGTGTGGCAACAAGAGGTGTCTGATGAAGAGAATTGTGGGGGTAAACAGGAATCAAGAAAGTTAATTGCATTGGGAAACCTGTCACAGAGCATAGTCTGGGGAAGATACGTAGCACCGTCCTCTGACTTAGTCACCAAAGTGGGAAAAGGACTGGGATACGTGTATAAGTGCTGTGACCTCTGACTTGGGATCGTGTCATCTTCCTTTAGAAATAACATTGCAATGTCATTTGGTTATACTTCATGTTATATGTGACACTATGCAAAGGGACAGAGCAGGCTTTTGTGTGAATCCAGAAGTGGAAGACTTACAATAAATTTCTAGAATCCACAGTGAGATCACATGCACCTTTAAATCTCAGTTCCAGGAAGGGAGTTACTTGTCCTAGGGTCCCTTTACTATTCATTACCTTGCCAGCTCAATTATTTTAAAAATAATATTTAAAGTATTTTTTTCTAGAGACTAAATTTAAAGAAATGGAAATGAAGGTAGGCAGGATTCCGTGACTGCCTCCACAATCATCCTGCCTCAAGGAACCCAGGTTTATGTGCTCTTTTTATGCTTGTGTGCAGAAATAGTAGACAGAGGCACCTGTCCTGTGAATGTTTAACAGCTGGGGACAGTTTTTCTTCAATTAGTGTAAGACCTGATGCATGTAGCTAGCTTCACGTGTAAAGTATGGGTTCTGACCTGGCTGCTGCCACTTAGAAGATCATGGGTGTTCTGATGGGTGGCTCCTGCTCTGTGCACAGTCACAAAAAAGAAAATTAAGCATAGATTGGGAACTGCTCTAAGGGGATGGAGAACAGGAAAAGCTGGTGTACTGCTCCCTAAATCTGAGGTTCAGCTGCACCTCAAGCTGTACATGTGCAGCTCTCTTTCTGTCATCTCAGAAGGTTTCAAAGTACTGCCAAAAGGTCTGTGGAAGGCAACAGAATCATCAGAGATTTAGACACTGTGCCTAGAGGGACTCTGTAGACCAGGGCTTTTCAGCCTGGAAAAGTGGTGATTGAGAATGCTGTGCAAGAAAGGGAGAGCATGTAGAACCAAAGTGTTTGCTCTGGCATTCTGTGCAAGAGCAAGGGGACATCAGATGAAAGCTAGTAAGCTGTGTTCAAGTGAAATGGAGGATGGTCGCTCTCTGAGGAGTCATTGTGGATCCATGCAAGTCCTTTTCAAACGATGTGGATGGCCTGCAAGGGGAACTGGATGGGTACTGGGAATAGAGATCTGCTGAGGGTCACTGAACAGACAAACAGCACCAGGCTCAGGAAATCCCCTGTAGTGAAAATACCAGCTGGGAGACTGCTTGGAGGAGGCATTGTGTATACAGGGCCTGTTCTTGCCTGCCCCAAGCACTTGCTGATGCCTGCTGCCAGGGGCGCGGTGCTGGGCAACGGCCGCTCTGGGGTCCCCTCAGCCGGGTCCGGCGACACAGGCTTCGGTTCCAGCGCCCGCGACATCTGCCCGCTGGTGCTACCCGAAATGGGTTTAGCCAGACCCCCCCAGCAGCCCCCCCGTAAGCTCTGCAGCCCCCGCCCTTCCCGCTGCTCGGGGGCGGGATGGGGGCGGGATGGGGGCGGGCCCGGGGAGCGGCGCCGCCCGCTGCCTGCGTGCCGCTCGGGGAGTGCTGGCCGGGGAACGGCGGTGCGGGCCGGCCGAGCTGTGCCGTGCCGGGGACAATGTGTGCTTGTGGGCAGTAAAGCAGCGGCTGGGACCGGGACCGCCTGCAACCGCTTCCAGGTACGGTCCGGGGGGTTCTGCAGGGTGGAGTGTGCGTCTGTCCGTCCATCCATCCGTCTTCTTGCTAGTCCCGGCAAAAGAGTCTCTTTCCTCCTGGTGTTTATCTCCTTACGAGCTACTCAGTTCCGCACAGCCAGAGCTGCTCGTTTTGGGGGGATCAGGATACTGAGGAAGGGAGAGAGACTTCAACTCAGCAGAAAAAACACTTGATCGTGCGGTGGTTGGGTCCTTCTCTTGTCTCTTTCCCTGTATTAAGATGCAACAGGGTCCTAAAACTGCATAGCATGATCTTTCTGTGGCTACAATCCTCAGAGAAGCTTTCTCTGTTTTTTCCGTATAGCATATCGTTTTAACTAATGGCTGTTTTTTTGGATGGGAGGAATGAAAAAGCACTAATTACTTGGATTGTGGTTGTAGGGCTGCATAAAAAGGGGTGTGAGTGGTGTCATCCAAGTGTCTTTATGGGCTTCTCTTTTGCTGGGCATCTGCTGCCTGTGACAGTGATAAAACTTGGGGCCCCTGTGCCGAGTGAAGTGGGAGCAGTTCAGGGGCAGAAGGAGAGTAACCGCAGTTAAATGACCCAAGTTCAAAGTGTTGCTCATTGGATACATCTACTGTGTTGTGTTTATGTCAGGCTGCGAACTAAGGCAGCCTTAGCAACAATCAATGCCTCCCTGTCTTCCTGTGTGTAAAGCTAAATATAGCAGTGAGGGATGAGGAAAACTCTTTCGGTGGAGTTTCCCTGAATAGAGCAGAGGAGGCACGATTCCTCTCAAAGAGGAAGAATGTACCCCAGACAGACGGGTATCTATCAGTCTAAACTAGAAGTATTGAGGGGGTTTCTTTCAGTCAGATTATAGTCACGGCGGGCTGAGATAATGTGACATCTGTGGGAAGTGGGGACCTGGGCAGGCAGGACTGGGTCTCTAGTCTGTCTCTTGATTTTGAAAGCAGCTAACAGCATTTGAGGGATGGGTCCCTCAGGCTTATCCTATGGCTCTCCAAGTCTTGGAGAGAAGCTGGTAATCAGCAGAAAATCAATGCTAAGTATGCTCAAGACAAGTAGCTAATGGGTGAGCCATGCTGGAGAGACCTAATAGGTAAGCCCCAGCTCTAATTTTGGATTAGCAATGCCGATATCACTCTTGAATGGGAGGACTGAAACAAGCCACTGTAGGTTTTGTTAATTCTTTGTAAAAGAGATATGGAAGTATTACTTTATCAGAGGTTAAGATCGCAGTGGTGGCACACACTGAGTAAAATACTTGGTTTTTTATGGTACAATGAATCCCCTTTGGTTCACATTCTTCGTAGTTTCTTTCTGCTGAGGTTTTTGGGGACATAACAGGGTGTTGTTAGCTGTGCTTCAGTTGTATGAGTTGCCTAAACAGTCGTTGGGGAGTGCAGTGAGTCACCATACCCGTTCATGGTCTGCAGAGTGAGCTGCTGTCACACCTGTCGGAAGTGACAGGCACAGTTTCAACACTGGAGCCCCATCAGTGGAGGAACGTGAACTGAAAAAGCTGAAAACACAGACGTTTATTTTTGTAACTTGGATTAGTTAAGAAGTGAGATTTTCCTTTGGGTGAATACATCATTGTCAGTGTTGGTGTTATGACACCTACTATAGCTGACAAAATTGTGTGAGTGTGATCTTTCTTGGCTGCCTTGGACAACATGACTACTTGGGCATTGGTGTTAACCTCGGAAAAGTGCTACAAAGCTAAATGATTAAAACTTTACAGAACTAGTATTCTGAAGTGCCTTTGAAGCGATCATCTGTAAAAAGGTTAAGTGATATTTGGTGCCAAAGATGCTGAACACTCCTGACAAACAGGGATGCGTTATGGCTGCAAGCTTTTCTTGATATTAAGCTCTAGGTGTCCTCTGGAAAAAGAGAAAGTGTAAAAAGCATTGGATGTTTCACACTTCAAAGATTTCCTATCTAAATCAGAGGGTTTAGAAACTTTTCGTCCTACACAAGGTTGCAATCAGCTGTTACTAATTTTAGCTGAAGCGTCATTACATTTAGAAAACATGGTGAGTGCTCAGTCAAATGACTTGGAAAAGGTGAGTTTGTGGTGCTCACTTCACTCTTGCACATCCTTGGCGTGGATGTGTAATTCTTTGCAACTGTGTCCCTGCTCAGTTTGTAGAGCTCCTTCCATTAACTGTGATACTTCTCATGCATTTGGAGAGATTAGTGTCAAAGCTCCAGTGTTGAGCAGGGTAGCGGTCATAGAAGATTTAATTTAAAGCATAGTCTTAGAAGAAAGCCCTCGACTTCTAGAGATAGAGATGGTGCGAACTATTTATTTCCTTGTATCTTCATGCAGCGTTTCTAAACTACAAGCTAATTTTGCCTTTGCATCAACGTGTCTTCCTTTTCTTCAGTCATTTGAGTACTCTTCTGCTGTTGGGCAGTACAGGAAGAAGCTGTCGGCTGGAATAGAATGTCTGTGTTTCTATGAAGGGGGCAGAATTTGTGACTGCTTCTACTTAAGTCTTTTTCTCAAATATTAGTAGGTATACAGGTGTACTCTGCAAGCACTGACAAGTGCCCTTTGCTTGGCATGGGTTTGTGGGACGGAGCCACATCATGTAATAAATGCTTTGCTAGATAATGAGCTTGCAAACAAAAGTTCCAGAGTGCGTTTTGCAGCCACAGCAGGGACAATACATAATTTACAAACAGGAGGCGAAGACTACCTCTAGCTGAAAGCTATTGCTAATTTCTCAACTGTTATAGCTGCTATGAGAAGTAGTATTAAAAAAAAAAAACTAATTAACTACAGTGAGGAATGTGAACAGATGGTATTTAGCATGCCTGTATTTTTAATTAGAAAACGAGCAGGCTCATGGAAACAATACAGCTCAGTCTTCCTAGGCGGCTCTGGAGTAGCAAAGTGTGACTCAGACCCATGTATTCTGACTATTTTAGTTTTAATTTGTTCTCCCCAAAGTAAAATGTTCCCCAGGTCACCTGCCCCTCCCGTGGGGTCAGGTAACTCTGCCAGCATTTTGTCACATCTGGAAATAGGGCCAGAAATACCAGGTCACACGCCATTAGAGAGAAGCAGCTGTGAGTCTGTATCGGCCAGCACAAAGAGACGTCCAGATACATCAGCAGTAAGAGGTTAAATATGCTTGAGTCAGACTGGGGAGTGGGATACTTTGGGAGATAATAGCTCTCATTGATACAAGGCCAGGTGCTTTCTGCATGAAAGCAGCATGCTGACCTGACAGTACCTGTCCATCAGGGCTGCGACTTGATCTTCCCTTAAACATCCTGCAGAGATTCAGACAGTATTAGCCCATGTTTATGATGATCCTTTCACAACCCAAGCTGGTGTGAGTTTGCTCAATACGATACCCGCTGTGTGTTAATAGGTGTAATTGTTCCAAGGCAAGGAGGCTTTGACCAACAATTGCAGAGACCTTCAGTCAAGCACAGGAACTGCTGCCGGGTCTTAAAGGCTGACACAAACCAGCTAATGCAGCATGTGAGTGAAGGAGATTTCTGCTGTGGCCCTGCCTAGACTAGGGAAAAAACTCTTTTTTAGTCAGTTTGGCTAGACTGTTCTTCTCCTTGATTTCCCAATGAGCCAGTCAGACTGATGGGAGCCAACCATTTTACAAGTCCCTCATACCTCAGACCCAGCTCTGGTCTGGAAAACACTGACTGATATTCAGCCCAGGTATAAATGGATGACAGGCAAGTACCACTAATCCAGATACAGAGCTGTATTTGTGTGCTTAACTGCCAAAATGGGACTATCCTTTTCATCTTCACCCTAAGCATTGGAAGGTGTATTGTTTTGTTGTGTTTTTAACTGAAGTGTTTCTGCTACAAAAACTCTGGATATACTGCTTTCAACCTGCTGTACATATGTGCCCGTAATTCTCTGTACTGCTCATGGAAACATAAGGTCTTGGTAAATGGAAAAACAGAGATTATGTGAACTGTTTGCCTTAAACCAGCATTTTTCCTTCGTCATCTAAATGGAAAAAAGACGCTTGATGATGAGGTTTTAGGTAGAACCAGTTAAATGAAATTAAGTACTGTTATTTAGCACTATTACAGCTTGCTGTCGAAAATTATACCTCGGCTGTCTGTTATGATTGTAAAAGGAAATGTTGCTTTCTTCTGCAGCGTATTGTAGTTTTCACCAAAAGACCAAGCATGAATGTCTGCAAAGAGCAACAGCTTTTGGATTTGGAAGGTGTCTGGCTTTGATGAGGTTGAAGAAGGAACCATGTCAAGAGAGCTTCATGCTTAAGGCTAGTACTGTGCTTCTGGCATTAATATAGCATGGTCCACCTTCTGTACCCCTTTTGAAAAAATATCTTGGAACTTAATGAAAGGAAATAACCCCACACTAGTCCCTCTTTGTACTTTCGAGGAGAGGAATGCAGTAATGAGAAAATGAGTGACTTGACTAAAGCCACATAAGTAGCTTGTAGCAGAGTCAGAAGAAGCTCCCAGCCACCAGGTCTAAGCACCGAAATGATGCTTTTTCTGTTGGCTGTGGATGCATGTGCGAAAAGTTCTTGATGAAGCTGGTTATCACTGTGAACTAGCTCGGACCCATGGTTAGATACTGATGGTGCAGATAGAAAATGTTTGTCTTTTAGCCCCAGTCACCTGAGGTGGGTTAGGTTTACAGAAGCTGACATTCCTGGTACAAAAAAATGGATCACATTCCCCAAGGTTAGTAGGAGTCTAATACCGTGTTGAAATCAGTAATACTTTTCCGATGATAGTGTAGGGGAAACTACACCCATCTCTATTGACGACATCAATTTTCTGTTTTTTTTCAGTTTGAAGCATGCAGGAGGCACAAAGCGTGCTACGTAATGATAGAGTGTCAAGGCTCTGATTCACTACTGGGGATGGCATAGCATGTGTGACATCGCAGGTCCCCGCTGTCCACCCCACCCCACGCCCCGTTCCTGGATAGCTTAGCCACTGTGAGTCAGCTGCTGAATCACTTGCTTTACAGTGTGATGTTTGGAAGTAAATCATCACTACTGTTCGCTTGCCTTAAAACTCCCGCCTGCAAACTGCAGCAATTAATTAGCTGATTGACGAGCAGCAGCTCAGCTTTCTGCTCAGCGACACAGGAGGCTGGGATGGGAACCTGCTTGGGTCTGTAGAGCTTTGCACCTTGGTGGTGGATGGGAGCCCTGACGGAGCCAGTCTGCGGGTGGCTGGATAGAGAGGTAGGATTTCAGTCTTTTATGACCATTATATTTCAGAGCTTTCTGTTCCCAATAGAAAAAATGGCAAAACTCTTCTGTACTTCACCGGTTGCCATTAGGGGGATGCTGTGTGCTTCTAAAAGCCCCACCCTGCTTCAGTAAGTGGAAAAAGCAGAAGGCTTTAGTAGCATGCATGTTTTCTTTGCATTTAATATACTTGTACTCTTACTTCAAAGCTCTGAATTTTGCCATGAGCAGTTCCAGCTGATTTCTTAACCCTTCATGCTGGCTAGCTGGTCTGCTGTTTGTCTTTCCTGATGGTATTTGATTTCGAATGAAATTTATCACTTAGGACTGAGGAGATCATTACTCAGCTTGTGCATTGGTTTGGTGTTAAACAAAGTGCTTGGAGGACAGTCCATTTAAGAATTTTTCTAAAGGAAATAGATCTGGGGGATGGAGAAGTTAACCCTTAATATGATCCCAGTATTGGTTGTTAAACTCTTTGCTCTCAGTCCAGGTGTCTGCTCTTAAATTTCGGCAGGAAAGGGTAGCTTCATGCATTCTCTGTTGCTTAAGACAGTTGTTATTTTGTTGCATGCTTTGGCTGGTCCAAGGCCCTGGTGCATCTGTGCTGGTTTGACTAAAGATGGGTTAATTTTCTTCATGCAGTTAGAAACCTTTCTTTTTCATAGCTAGCACGCTCATTATTTGGACTTATTTTGAGAACAAGCAGATGAAACCCAAGCACAGAGCTAATGTTTTTAATTGCTCTGGTCTGAGAGCCAACGGCATTCTGAGCGCTCTGCCCACGCGTGTGAGGTACCAAGGAAGGGGGGTATGGATGGGGCAGAGTTTGACGGACATCCAGACTGATCAATGAGAGTATTCCATCCCATTAGCGTCATGCTCGAGATATAAGGAGGGTTGGCTCTTCCGCTATCTCGCTCGCTCTCTGGGGTGCAGCTGGGGGTGGTTTTGGTGCGGGACGTTTAGTCCGGCTTTTTGCCATTTTGCAGAGGACTCTGAGCCTTTCTGCCTTTTTTCCTGCCTTTTCTCTCTCTGGGATCGACTGTGGGACCGGGTGCCGTTTCCTGGGACTGGCTGCTCAGTGTGTTTGTGAGGAATTGCCTTGAGTATCTTTTATTTCTATTTTATATATATATTTACTAGTAGTGTATTAGTATTTTGTTATTTTATTAAACTGTGTTTATCTCAATCCAGGTTTCTCCCTTCCCTTTTGATTCTCTCCCCTATTGGGGGGTTGGGGGAGGGAGGGAGTGAGCCGCTATCATGGTTGTATTGCTAGCTCGGGTTAAACCACGACAGCATCCTTTTCAATTTCATTCATTCTGTAAATCACTTGAGCTTTACAGCAGTCACTACGGAGCGTGCAATGGGCTGAACTTTTTTGGAATCTCTGTTGGCTTGTGACATATAATTACTGCTGTGCTAATCCATCATTTCACTGATAATAAATACTTGCCCTATATGGCTCATGTTTTAAACTCCAATGTGGGATTACTAATGAGATCTACAAGGTAAAAAACACTTATGGGAGAACAGTCTTATTTTGGGCAAAAAAATTAATTAAAATATTCAAGGGACATTATAGAGATGAAGAAATTGTCCATAAGTTAAAAAATAACTTGCAAATGAACTTTAAAAGATCAATCAGTCAGTGAGGGAGCACACTTCATATGGTGTCCCTTTTAATAATTGTGGCCTTCTCAGTTTTAGCCTACAGATACAATGATCACAATGCAGCTGAGATTTCTAAGATGCAAGCTTGTTAAGAAAGCTGATATGTTGTACATATGGTCGTCTTTTCATGTTTTGTGTTTCAAGGCTGCTGGTTTTGTGTGTCCAGAAATACAATTTGCTTCATGTGTTTTGGTTGGGAAGAATATATGTCCTGTCCTCTCCCTTGGCCTGGGTCATTTTCTTGCTGTTTTTACCACTCTGTAGTCAACCTGCCTGTGCTTGTCTGGCTCTGCAGCGCTGCCGTGGCACGGCCACCCTCAGCATCACTAGACTCACGTTGCTCTTCCCACTACGGGAAGAGGTAGCAGGGGGGTTGGCTCTTGGGGCTTAAGCAGGTGACACAGATTTACAGCACATCAGCATCAAAAGGAACTTGTTTGTTTTCTTTCCTTTTTTCCATCCTTGCAGATTTGGAGAAATTCAAGGCATTGTTAAGCCCCCTGCACTTTTCCTAACGCTCCCAAGCATATGTGCAAATGCATTCATTTCCATCACGCTTTTGCAGTTCAGTATCCAAGGGCTTTAGTTTCGAGTGATTCAGGATCTGCTTAATTAATGTGCCAAAGTTCTCATATGTGAGTGATCAGTCAGCAGTGCTGCATCTGACCTTCCCACATCATCAGCTGGATCTATTAATAGATCCAAGAAAGAGTTCCTTTGCACAATCAGGAGGAAAAAGCCTTTCTTTAAAATTCAGTTCCTGGTCTGCTCTTTGCTTACTGCTGGGGTTTTTCTTTTTCCTTTGAAGCCCATTGTTGCTTGGGTTATTTTTTGAGAACTTCACAGAATTGTTTATCCTCTGCTGTTTCAGTGAAAATTAAGTGTCTCAAGGCTCAGTCAGGTTTGTTACGCCTGTCTTTGATTGCCCTACTAGAGACTGCGATTCCTTGTCTCTGCTGTGTGCAAGATGTATTTCTGCTGTTATGTCACTGTCCAGCAATATCACCTATGGATAGTTTTAGTCCTCCTGTTACTCTCTGGTGGATTCCTTCTGAGTTGCTCTTAACCTTGTTCTTTATTTCAGCCAGGGAAAAGCCCTTGTCACTCCTCTTTCCATCTCCTATGTGAGTATGAAATACCATTCTGTACACTGTCTCTTACAAGATACAGTTGTAACTATTTTTAGGAAGGAACTGTAAGTTAAAGTTGGTGGTGAGTTCACACTGCCAGAATTATACGACAGATTGAAGACGTATCATGGAAGAACGGAAGCAAGGCAACTTAATCTGGGACTGTTCTGTGATCTTAGTTTCTGCAAGTAAAGCATATGAAACAGCCATCTAGGAGTTTTTCATATTTCTTACATTCTCAATAGCTTGAGCTGTAGAATTGCACTTTACCTTTCAGTGCAGAAAACCAAATGCTTCGTAAGCAAAGCAAACACACCCAGCTGTACGGAACGCAATGGTTGGCCTTTGTGTCTGGTATGCTTTTGTTCTGGGTAGCCTGGATCATTGTCTAAAATGCTCCATACTTTTCAGAAACACTTAAGATAAAGCTGGATGTTGCTGGGTTACTTCCTTTCTGTATGTTAAAGCCGAGGCTCATTCTGACTTGCTCAGACTTTCCCGGCTTGGTGCAAGCTGTTACGATTCATAATCCTTTCCTCAGCAGTTTTTTGTTTTGCCATACCTCGATTTTTTTTTTAATGGCTTCCTTAAGAACAATGGGGGATGGTAATCACCTGCTAAAAGTGATGTGAGTTTTCTGACTGTAGGGTAGTACAGCTCTGAGGGGATCTAATTGCACAGTTGAGGTTTGCATCTTATATGAGGAGGTGCGCCTCATAAGAAGTTCAGTCACCATTGAGGGAGCTCCCTTGTTGTAATGTGGGAAATGCAAGTACATAACAGAGGAGCTGAAAATGTTTTGTAGTGGCTTTAAAGACAACTTCCATGGCTACTACTGAACCCTTCAGTGGGTGCTTCTATAAAGGACATGAGCTGTCCATATTGTTGGTTTTGTTTTATACACCTGACCTGCAGACTGAGCTCTTTAATGTAAATGAAAACAAACCAGCACAACCTTTCACTGTTGTGAGTAAAAACAATTTTTTTTTTTTCTGTTGCTGAACATAGCTGTTTGGAAAAGCACTTTGCAGCCTGGAAGCTATTTCTGATTCCTTTAGTTTTGCCAAACTGGAGCTCCTGCAGGAGTGGCAGGTGGCATTTTGGGCACATCATCTTTGTCTCTGTCTTTCTATTTACACAACTGTTACTGGGAAAGTTGAGACTTCTTTCTTGTCAGAGGCTACTCAAAGTCAGAATTTGGACCCTAATGCCTAAGATCTTACATTTTCCATAGTGATGCTAAATGCAGAAAAAAAAAGTTTTATTCCTCTTTCCACAATGCAGAGAGTTACCGACTTCTCTCTGTCATAGGAGAACATCACTGGTGGAGCCAGGAATTATTTCATTGCTCTTTCCTTCAAGTTGAATCTCTAACCAAAAAAAACCCCTCTCTTTTCCTTCTTAAAGAAAAGAGGAAAATGTTTTCTATGTTAACGATAGCCAAATGTTTCCAAAGTCCAGTTAAAAAGTTCCAGTTTTACCTCTCAGGATGTTACTCACTAGAATCATCTTTCCTGTCTTTTTCCCTAATTTGTGCTTGTCAGATGTTGTAGTGCTGTGGTTTATCAATATTTTTATGTCCCAAGATGCCTCTGCTCCATATGCCAAGGCTTTGTGGACCAGATTCTGCCATGTGACCAGATTTCAATTCCACTCAAGTTATTCCGAAGGCAGGCTTTGGTGTTATGTATTTAGCCCCTGAGCTAATTAGAACTAAGCATGCTGCTTTGTGTCTCCACCTCCGTATAAAATGCAACAGAAGAGTCAAGGTAATAAAGGAGCCCCACTGGAAAAACACGTGTTGTATGAATCATCCTGTTGGCCATGCTATATTTACCTCTGTTGCACTTTGATATCATCCCTTTTCATCACATGGAGAACATGTCCTGTGTCTTGTTCACTTACAAACAAAATCCTCCGTGTCCGAATGTGGCACATAGAGAACATCTCTTACCTACTACAACTTGATGTTTCATTGAAGCAGAACAGAACCGTCTTTATCAAGTAGTTTCCAGAAATAGACAGCAAATGAGTGAGCCAATTCGGGGCCAGGCTTTTTTGAATTTTCTTTTCTTGTTCTGAATCAGTTTTAATATCCTGATGACTTTTTTCCTTCCTCTTGAGGAGGCACTAGGAGGCTCTGTGCATCTCAAATTTAGTTTTGTCTGATGAAAGATCCACGTGATCCTGGAAGTAATTGTTGTTCTAAGAGTTAGGGGACTGCAATCTTCAAAAAGGTCTCATTCCCTTTGGGAGTTAGTTATTCGAATTTAAGCACTGTCTGCTGACCTTCTAAAAAACCTTGTATTTTTAATGGGCAGTAGTATATAGCGTGGATGTATAAGGTAAGTTGGAGAAAAACCCTTGTGTGATTCATACCTGTTTCTGTTTCTGTCATGCTAGAAGTTAGTGGTATGGTAGGAGCAGAGGTTTTTCCCCGAACGCTGTATCGCCGATGAAATGGGATACTGCCTGACTGCTTTAGGTAGTGAGGGTTGTATGAAATCACAAGTAATTGCTGGCTAGGCTGGCTAAAACCTCTGCAGATTCCAGTCTCACCCTAAATTGTGTTGTTTTGGTTAATAAGAGATCTGGACTGAGACCAACTGCTTTCTGTGGATTTTTGTATTGCCAACATTGATGTCAGGTTTTGCAGACACAAACTAACCTTTCTCGCTTTCCCTGCAGAGTATTGCCTTGGAGCCACAGGGCTACAAATATTTGGTGTTTACAAACTGTCCACTACCACTTGCATTTCAGCTGAATAAACTTTGCTACAGTAGCTGAAAAGATTTCTGAATTCTGGTGCAAACAAGACATCTTTCAGTGCCAGTGGACTGCAGAATATTTTGGATTTGTTCGACTCTGTGGTTTGTGATTAAAATATGGTGAGCTTTACACAGTATGAAAATCTAGGAAATACTGCAGAAGGTTCTCATCAGCTCCTTGGTAATATTTTATTTCTTAAGCTTTGCTAGCCTCGCAAAGAGTGTGAAAGACCAAGAGTCTTTATGCATCAAAATGTTTTGTCATTGCAGAGTGAGACCAGGGTTGGGCTGCTCCTCACCTGCCTGGTGATTTGAACCCTCTTGAATGGGAACCTTGTTTTGTTCAGGCCTGCACTTGGTGCTCTTATGCTGCAGCACGCATATTTACTTTATGCTTCTGCCAATTCATTGGGCTGGATGGAATTGAATTGCTGGCTGAACAGCTGCACAGAGTGACTAATGTTACTTTTCAGGCATGGAGACTCCTCACTCTTTCCCATTTTGATGCAGATATCTTTTGGCATGTCACATAGGCGGGATTAGCGCAGGTCATGTAGGCCAGGAGGCTTTCTTCACCATCCCTCTCTGTCTTTGCAACCAAGTTTGGCTTTCTCTTACCGTTTACTTACTGAATCCCTTGGTCTTGTGCTGATTTGAATGCCTCCATTGTCCAGACACACTGCCGGCAGCAGCGAGCCTGTGTCTCTCTGTGCGGTGCCTCGGGTCCCCAGGAATCTAGTTAATAACTTAATAGCTTCTCATCTCTGCTGAGCTCACTCTGAAAAGTGCTTTCTTGTGAGCAGTGGTGCACACAGATGGCAGCGTGCTACTTATCTCCAGGCTGTCACATCGCTGGTTGCTCTCAAAATGGGGTGCCTTCACAGGCTGGTGTTCACTGAGGTCTGTGGCTTTAAAAGAGCCTTTCCCCAAATAGGATTTGATACAATGGAATGAAAAGCAACAGCATCTGCACTTACAATGATGGCTCAGAGACATTAGTGCTTTTCCCAGGCGCACACAACACTCTGTCAACACACAAGCATGGCAGCCTGTGGATATTCTCTATTTGATCTCCCTTACCTCTCAGTTGTGGGGAGATTTGGAAGCAGCACACCATACCTTTTTGCATTTGATCTGTCTGCTCCCTAGTTGCAGATGGCCCATTAGCTCTCACTGCCCAGTAACTGCTGTGGTAGAGTCAAAACCAGCATGTATTTGTAGTTAAAACTGGGCACAAAGGTAGCTTGCAATCAAAGTTATAAACCCCAGGTTCCTTAAACTGACAAGGCCTGCTACTCCCAGAAGGCAAGGAAGTGGGGAGGTGAGGGAAGGAGGATAAAACTCAAGTCTCAAGTAACAGAGAGATTTTATCTTTTGGCGTTTTCACATACTGCGTCACCAAAAGAGCTCTTGGGTGGTCATAGCCTCTTTGCCGCCCACCCACTACTCTGGATGATTGAACAGCCTGCAGCACTGACTGATCTGTTCCTCAATAAGACACTTTTATTCCACAGGCACTGAGATGCGGACTGAGGAGTAAAGGCTTTATTTTTCCTTAAAGATTGAGAAAATCTGAAGCTGGAAAACACGGGGTTGGGATTTTTCTCATTGTCACAGAATTTGGAGAGAGGGTTTAACAGCTCTCCAACTCTGCTCGCATCATTGGTGAACTTGGACAACATTAGTAAGCAACAATACTCAGGAGTGTTTTTTCCAAATTTCTGTGGAGCTGCTCAGAGAGCGTAGGTGGAGACAGATGCACTCAAGTGTCAGGCTTTAGCCTGCATCACACCTGTCACAGTGTTATTGGAAAAACCTAGTGCTCGTTTGCCAGGGTGGAGTTGGGAAATGGGAGGTTTTGATTGCAGTTACATGGATGTCGTGTCGCGCAAGGAGACTGTCCTCACACGTAACCTCTTCAGGGCTTCGCCTTCTCTCCCTCTGCACTGGCTGGGGCTGTGTCAGCTTTACAGAAAGTTTGAGTTCCCCAAACCTGTCAGGATTCTCATACACTTCTCCTAACTCTTAACCTGGACCTCTTACCTGTCATTTAGTGAAGAAACAGCAAGATACAAAAGAAGCACCTGGCAATTGTGACGGACAGGCAGTGATGAGAGCCCATGTTGGACCTTTTCAAAGAAATCTCCATGGGCTGGAAGATAATACAGTCTTTGCTGCGGTGTGCAAGCCATCCAAGTTGATTTATTCCAAGTTCCTAGAATATAGATACTTAACTACTGGTAATGTGAGGAGTGGAGAGGATATTTTGAATATCCATCTCACAATGAGCTCAAATCATGATATATGGAAAATTTAAGCAAAATAAGGAGCCTCTTCTTTTAACTTCAGAATGAGCTATTCATTTTTATTCTGTAAAATTAACCTATGTGCTTTCCTCCACTTTCACCCAGAAGACAAGCAATTCTAAGAGAAATTAACAGTATTTGGGGTTTCTTAAAGCCTTTTACATTGCACCTTCTATAATTATGCCATCTCTCTTTTGTGTGTCTCCTCAGGAAAGGATGCCCCAGACACCTCCCTTTGCAGCTATGTTTGACAGCAGTGGCTACAACAGGAACCTATATCAGACAAAAGAGGATGACTGTGGAGGGCTCTATTACCATGACAATAACCTCCTGTCGGGGTCTCTGGAAGCTCTGATCCAGCACTTGGTACCCAACGTAGATTACTATCCTGATGTAAGTTTATACACCCAGCTAGCTATATGTCTAGGCCTGATGCATCTCCTAAAGGGAAACTTCTACATCTGCAGCAAAAGCAGAGCTTGTCACATCAAATTGCTAAGGAAAGGGATTCAAGTGCCTGATCAGCAACGATACAAACATGTGCTTCACGTGAGTGCAGCTTGCAGTTACTCACCTGAACTTAGAAGTCTAATTCTTTATTATTCCTGTTATGAGGCGCACAACCCCAATGACTCATTTATAAAGTAAATACCTAGTGTGGCTTGCTGTTTGATGGATTAAATGCACCATTGTCTGCTCTTATAATAATGCTATGTACAATAGGAGACCTAAACCAGCCCTGCCTTGTTTTGGTTAAATCTTGCATAACTTGGCTTAAGCATGTATTTATAAAGCTGGTTCTGGAGCAATGACAAGTGTTAAATTCAATGCTTACTGCTGCACTAATAGCTCTTGGCACAGCCACATGCACAATTCCCTGCTGCAGATAGTAAAGTATTAGGAAATGATTTGTCAGGAATGCGTTTTGAGAAAATATAAAACTGGTGGTGATTTATTCCTTTTTTTGTCTTCCTGTTGTTTGCAGAGGACATACATCTTCACTTTCCTTCTCAGTTCACGTCTGTTCATGCATCCGTATGAGGTCATGGCCAAAGTCTGCCATCTCTGTACTGAGCAGCAGAGACTAAGTGAGCCTGGCCTGGACAAGGTAAGATCCCTCACTCTCAGGGACTCCTGTTAGTTCCAGTCAAGTGTCTCTACCCTGCCCACATCAAAATGTCCCTACTCAAGAGAGTCCTCGATAGGATTAAACAGATTGAAAACCTGATATAAACAACTAGAATTAGACCCTTTATTCACTGGCATTCACGGGAAATTTCCACACTGCTCAGCCTGTCCTCCATGAAGACAGGTGCAGCTCCTGCACTCTTTTACCAATACATAAGCCAGAAACAAAAGTCCTTGCTATTAAGGATGTATCCTGCACTGGCCCTGCACCAGTTGCTTTTGTTTCAGGGTTCCGGATATCTTGCTATATAATGCCAGAATGTTGGAAAGATGTAATGATGAATTAAACTCATGAATGGGAATTAGACTGACCTGTCTTACTTGCTTAAGCTACAGTCTTGCTTCAGTCTTTGTGGAGTGGCTTAGATTGCTGGCCCCTTTGCATGGGAATGAGTGTTTGTGTGTCATGTCTGGAGTTGAAAGGGAGCAGGATGTGGATGTTTGGATAGAACCTCTGCCTCATAACACAAATTCAATTAAGAGACTTGAATAATTCCAGTTTTTTCCCTATAAGGTAAAGTGTGTGCTTAAGTCTTAGCAGAACTGGAGCTTATTGCTTTCAATGTTGATAGTTAGCTGTAAGTTATGGAAACACTAACAAATGTCTTGCACCGACACGCTGCTGATAATGAGAGGAAAGCATAGATATTATTCTAACACTTTCCATCTACCCGGGGCTTAATGTACAGGTCAGTTAAGACAATGAGAGTCTTTTCATTGGCTTCATTGGGTACTGGCTCTGGCCTGTAATCCAACGCTTGATTAAATTAAGCTTAAAAATTTAACTGACCTTCATACCCTTCTGCTCCACAGTATACTACAGAGGGGACTTCTTTTTTTATGGGGTTAGGTATGCGCTGTATTTCTGTTACATATAATGTTCTTCCTTACCATTTTCAAATAGAACCGGATACGAAAAATCGCACCCAAAATTCTACAGTTGTTGACTGAATGGACAGAGACATTTCCTTATGATTTCCGAGATGAAAGAATGATGAGGAACTTAAAGGACCTGGCACAAAGAATAGCCAGTGGCGATGAAGTAAGTTGTCTGCACACAATTATTATTGGATAAAAAGGAATTACTTCAATGTTTTGATATTTCAGGTTTGTTGCTCTTAGTAACATGGTATGGCTCTGGGTGGCTAAGCTAACTTATTATGAAGGCGCTTGTAGGGAAGAAGTTGCGTCTGGTCTCCAGGCCTAGGAAGAAACCACACAGCACAAGCAGATCTTTTTCATAGCACGGGCAGGGTTCACTCCGTCCTTAAACCCATAATATAATTGCATCTTGTGCCAACAGACACAACATGGTGGCTGTTAATATTTTTCGTTTTGGTGATTCTGCTTGGAAGAAGCTAGATAAGGCACTGGGAAGACTTGCATATCTGAGAAACCCCAACCGATGTTGGTGATTTCTTCAGTTTGTGTAAGGTGTGTTGGAATTGGGCGTCTGACCTTTAGCTCAATGGAAGTGTTATAACAGGTTTAGGAAAAAGTTTCTAAAGGAAAACTGGACCGTGAAGAATTGTCTTGACCTTAAAGCATTGGATAAGGATGCAGAGGAAGTATCTTGTATTCCTTCCTCTGGATATGCACCACATGAGGAAATCACTTGGCCTTTTTTTAAATCTCAGTTCTCAGATGGAAGTTTCACAGAGGTCTTAGGAAATATTTTGATGCCTAACTGATGCCTGTTTTGTAAGTACAGAAATAAACTCAGCCAAAAGCCAAGACTTATATTCACTTGGTGGAAAGGTAATTAACAAGGTTTTGTTAAGCAGATCATGTGAGCTTGCATAATATAATACTAAGATTACAAAAGACACTGGAGTGGCGTTTGGAAGAACTACAAATGCAAAGAGCAATTGCTAAATGGCATCACGTTTCTAGTGTTCCCCAGGGCCTGGTGTTCCATATATAAGCTTTTGAATAGTGATACGGATGAAGCAGCAAACAGCATGTTAACAGGCTTCGGTAGGTAAGCTTTACTGAAAGGAGTTGCAAGTGCTGCCAAAGGCCTGGAAAGACCTTGAGAGACTGTAAATAAGGGTGGAAGAAAACAAACCTAAACTGATTTTGGAAGCTGAAATACATTTTGATGTTATGAAAGTGGGGAGGGACAAAAGAAGATGGGATAATGGAGTGATATGCAGTATGGATGCAGGATGCCAAATTTGATGGGAAGGCTTAGAATTGTTGCAAGATAGCCACAGGGGGCTTTGGACTATGGTGAGACAATAATAGGTTCGCCTTCACTGTAGGGGTGCCATGAAGCACGTTTCCCTGTACAGTGCTCCTGCACTGTTGCTTTGTTTCTGGGTATTCTTAATAGGAAGTTAGGGAACAGAAGTTCAGTTCAAGGAAAAGTAGTAAGATTAAGGACTCGCACCCACTTGAAAAATATCCGCTGGCACAAAAAGAGCAAGCGAGCCGTTTAGCCTGGGGAAAGTTGAGTAGGTGGATGCAAGAGTGAAGTGGCAAGAGGGAAGGATTGTCTACAGTGAAGTTTCTGGCAGTACAGACAATTTAAATCGTGAAATCATCTATTGAGAGGAAAGGCAGATGTACAAACTGCTAGAAAATGAGCAACAGGGAATGATGTTGTTCTGGCAGTGAGCTATAGGTCTTTTCTAGCTCTAGCTTTGAGCTTTTGTTGACTTTGAGGTTTCCTTTAAAAAGAAAATGGGAAAGCAAGTGCTGCAGTAAATTGACTTGCGTTATTGTGAACTGCTTGGAACAGTGAATGGCAACTTCCTTGACCTTGGTTTTCTGCAGATTGCTTGGTTTTGTGTGAGTCATTACCTTAAAGGATAACAAAAGAAGCAGTGTTTCCTGTTCCTGTTCACTACAGCTCCTCTCCTTGTAGCTTCTTATTCCATTTCCCAAATTATTGTGCTCCAGTACTGTAAAGAGCTACCAGTAAGAGTCCAACTAAAACCATTCACCATGTTAACATATCACTCCATCAAAAAAGCATCTTTGGAAAAACCTTGATGGTTTCCTCACACCCCCCTGCGTCTCCCTGAGTTCGATTCCATTCCTCTCACATTTTACCTCTTTGTGTCCTGAGGGGTCGTCATGCTCATGAGATATTTCTGGATTGTTCTGGTTCCTTTTACCACTTAACTACCATAATTTCAAAGTATAGCCTTTGAAACCATGCCAGAGAGCCATTTTCTTGCATTTCTTGATTAATTCTATATAAACATTTATCAGTGCTTTTTTCTGTGAAACACTTGATTAGCGTATGCAGTCACACCAAAACTACATCCTATGTCCTTATGTCTTTTCATGTGCAGCCCAACATTGCACAGACCTCTTTTTTTTTTTTTTTTTTCTTTCCACAATTGTATCATATAGTAAGATTGACTGTGGAAACTCATTTAACATATGATATTCCATATCTAGCAGGAGGTAATGGTACTTCCAGTCACTACCTGTACAGGACAGACACAAAGTGGGGGGACCTTTAGGTGAAGTGTCCCATCACTTTTTCTGGTGTTGTCCAGTCCTCAGAGATTTTAAAATGTAAATAAATATCAGCATTGTTCCCTTTATTCATGGCTGTCTGCAAGTCTAACTAGATGTAGCATAAATATCAAGCAGCATATTTTTTAAAAGGCCCTTGAAATTAGGAAAAAAAAAAAGAATAGCAGAGCTTAGGAATATGTAAAGATGATATATCGATCTTGATTTAGCAGCTCATGTTGCTGCATACATACAGGAGCTAAGAGAAAAGTCATAAGGCTTTCTAACAAACTGAAATGTAAACTTGTTTAAATATCATCTACAAGGAAAGGGATGTGTGTAATTTTTGAGGTTCGAGTAAGAGTTGGTAACAGGATCAGGGAACAGGGTGCTTCAGCCTAAAAGTCCAAGGTGCCTTGTTTCTATGTGATCATGCTGGTTTATATAAAACTAGATAGACCCATATGTGCATTATGAGAAAATATCAGTGTGAATATAGACTCAAAAATTAGACTATAGGACAAGTAAGTGGGAAAAGGTAAAGCTAATTTAGAGGAAGACCAATATGTTAGGCTGACTGGTAGCCATATTACAATCAATATCTAATTGAGAAAAGACATATTATGTGGGTTTGTTGGTGTCTTAATAAATATATATGTGATATCAAAAAAATGCATGCAATGGTCCAGCAGCAAATACCTATTATGGGTGCACAGTATGTACTTGTCCTTGCACGGAATGCTTTGAGGTCACTGCCTCTGCCAGAGAGGAGACTGTGGCTCAGAAGAGCAGAGAGATGTTGTTTTTGTGGACTTGGGTACACCTGTGAGGTGTGAGAGGAAACTGGTGTTTCCTACTGCCTTTATCCCATGAGGGTTTTACCTCATCACTGGATAGAGGGATATTTTTTGTGTTAAATTCCCATTAGATCAGATGTGGGCTAATTACCCTGATTTCTTGTTCTGATTTGGACGGTATCTGTGCCACTTTGACTTTTCTCCTGGGTTTTCCAGCTACAGAAGCAGATTGACCAGAATTAGGTGGTTCAGCTTCGTGTCTTCACCCGTTTTCTCCCTGATGTTGTTGTCAATTCTGGGTTAACGTGAACCACAAATTCAGGCAAGGTTTCTTTTTTTGCTTTGGAGATTAACCCACTGATTATTACGTGATTTCCATCAATAGCCAGAATTCAGCCTGAGTATTTTAGATACTTTTTATTCTTAGTTGATTACCAGCTAGGCAAGAAAATGCTTCATAAAGTTCTCTTACATGAAATTTCAAAGAATTTGGAAAGGAATGGGTCAGTGAAGCAAGTCTGTGTGTTTGTCACCTAACACCTGTTTATGGAAGCACAGTACTTGAAGTGTCTTCCTGAGGAAAATGCAGTTTCTTTTCTTTAAAAGCTTGGGGTCCCCCTGTTGTCTCACCACCCACCCTGGTGAAAAATTATGCTGTATTTGACTAGAAAAAAAAAATACATCTAAGCAGGAAGCAATTGTTTGCCAAGTAACAAGACAAATTCAGCCATGGTTGAACACGACTGACTTCACCTGACCCTAGATAGTGCTGTTGTATTTTAGTAAATTTGGAAATTCGTGTTAATGGCAGTTTTGGAGGAACTGATGAATTCCTTAGAATACAGGAAACGTTCCTGCCTAGGACTATCACACTGTACTGTGCTGCCAGTAGGTTTTGATGCTCCTGTTTTCAGCCACTTATGTTTTGCTTTAATGGCTTTAGAGTGTTGGTGTCTGGAATTCAAGAAAGTAACTGCCTTAGGGGCTGTTACACAGATCTTTGTCAAGTCTTGCTCCTACTTAAATTTGTAACTCCTGTTAATTTAAAACTGCCATACAGAAAGGCCTGCGAGGTGAAAGAAAAGAGAGATGGCTTTTATTATCTTCTCCTTTTTCTCAGATTTACTGCAAGTTTTAACTCTGACTTCAGTGAAACTGATCTTGATTTACTCCAGAGATGCAGGCACTTTTTTAATCAGGGAATGACCATACGTTGTTTTTTGTGTGGTCTCAAGCAGAAATTGGAGCATTTTCATTTCTTGTATTTTGGCCAGTGGTAGGTGGTACTTTTCATGAAGTAGATTGTGCATGTCTTTTCTGCTGCTACTGGGCTAACCACGTCACTACTGAATCCGTGAGACAATCAGTGTTCAAATGCTCGTCTGGATTCCTTTTGGTCTGATGAAATGCTAACATTAGAAACTCACATAGTAGAGCATATTTTAAGTTGGCAACAAATTCAGATATGTTGTCTTATTAAACTGGTTTTGTCTCTGCCCACGAGTTTCTCCCTTTTCAGTTCTCTGTCCCACTATGGTCGGGGGGAGTGAGCTGAGCTGCTATCATGGTCTTAGTGGCTAGCTGGGGTTAAACCGTGACAAGGTATCAGCATCAGTCTGTTTTGATGTCACGCAGTCTTCTCACATTTTGAAAATGTCTCCCGATTTTTTTCATGTCATGACAGATGTATTGGAAGAACGTACAACAGCTCCTTCAGAACCTGATTCGAAAGCTCGCCACCGTTAGCCAGTATGAGGAAGTACTTGCAAAAATTAATGCCACGTCCACAGATCGCCTCATGGTTCTCAAGACCAAGCCCCAGTCCATTCAGAGGGACATAATTGCAGTCTGCAATGATCCCTACACGTTGGCTCAGCAGCTGACGCACATAGAGCTTGTGAGTTCTCATTACACTTCAAATATGATTTCATCCTCCCCTCCTTTTGAAATGCAGCTTAACATAGGATATGACTTGGCTGTTTGTGTGCTTTATTTAGGAGAGACTCAATTATATTGGACCAGAGGAGTTTGTCCAGGCGTTTGTGCAAAAGGATCCTTTGGATAATGACAAGGTAATTGGAGCAGATCTGGAGCAGCTCTGAAATGTGATATTTAACATCCTGGAGCTCAGGAGCCCCATGAGCTAGAAGTGAATTCCAGCAACAAATAAGGACCAGCAGAAATGAGCTTCAGAGTGAAAGTGCTTTAGTATTCCGCTTAACTCCTGGAGGTCCAGAAGTCAGCCAACAAATTGACTTAAATTAACACGTTTGCTGTTTTTTCTGATTTAAGCTAAGGGAGAACCTCATCCTGTGGATATTTTCTCTAGGCCACCTATGTGGTCTACAGCTGGAAGAAGCTGGTTTTAACTTTGGCTTTTGCATTACTCATTTTCAACATCTATTCGTCGTTTTAGTAAACTGAACTCTTTGCAGCAAACTGGCAAGTGGGGCAACTTGCAGGCAGAGCACACATCACAGCAAGTGGGTAGCAAGCTCCAGATCCATGTGAGGTGAAGGGCAAAGATGTAGTGTTTTCAGCCGTGCGAGAGCTTGTCATCTCCTTGAGTGCTGATTTCAAGATGACTTACGTTCTGTAAATCAAGTGTGCCGAAGTCAGGCAGTTAAAACTTGAATTACTGTCCTCCCTAAAACTAACAAACAGAATAGCGCGACTCAAGTTTACACTTTGATGTTCAGTTATACAGTTTCTGAAAAGTATTTTGTAGATATAATTAAAACTTGTGTCTGCCCCTTTTTAGGCAGCCCTGAGATGCAGTGTGGGAATCGTTCCAAGGCACTACAGAACAAATAGCAATGGTTAGGAAAGCGAGAATCCAATCACAATGGTAGACCTGATCTCCGAAAGTTAGGATCCAGTATGTTAGTTTAGCATAAACAACCAAATGTAATGTGTCCTAAGTATTCAAAGCATCCCAGTAGGACTTTACAGCAGGCAATGGGTTCTGCACGCCTGCTTGAGTACTTTACTGAGCCAACAGCTGGGGAGGAAGTTCTGTATGCTCAAATACTGTCACTGCTGCTTTCGCTCTAAGCTTTTTGTCACTTTGCGTAATTGAGTTATTCCTGTGTACTTTACAGTGTTTAGGGATGGCAAGGCAGAAAGCCAAAAGGCATCTCTCAGGAAAAAGGTGAAGATTACACTAAAAGTTGCAATTTTTCTTCTGTCTGCAGAGCTGCTACGGAGATCGAAAGAAGACCCGGCATCTGGAAGCCTATGTGGAATGGTTTAACAGGCTCAGTTACTTGGTTGCAACAGAAATCTGTATGGTGAGTGAGGACTTTTTCTGCTGAAAGGTTTTGTTTAGTCTAGTTGTCTAAAACTGTGAAGCCTTTTCAGGTTTGGTTCCCCTTTGACTTTGCATTCTCCCAGCTCTGCACTTTTTCATGTGTGAATGAAGCCAGCGCAGGGCTGAAGAGGAAATAAGTTTTCAGCATCATACTCATGCCTCAGCCTCATTCATGTGATGCAGTGGGGATGTTGTGCTGTTGTCCTCCTTGGCACAGGAGCACATCTGGCCCACCCTTCCCTCCTGCAGCCCCTTTTCAACAGAGGTGTCTTTTCTCTCCTCTGTGCTGACCCCTTCTCTGCTCTTCTTTGTACCCTTCTTCTGGGCAGAGCTGCTGTACCTGTCACCGTTGCTCTCTACCTGCGAAGTGTCTGGGTTGTCTCTGCTGTCGTGAGGGCTTTCGAACACAATAGTGTGGCTTCATTTACATGTAAAGCACACCCTGAAGTTGTGGGACATGTGGAAAAGACTTTTGACAGGGGTGTTGTTTCTTTCGGGGATAGGTCAGATTGCTCTGTTTCCTGCTGAGCCTAAGTAACATTCCAATGGCATCTCTTGCAGCCTGTGAAGAAGAAGAACCGAGCAAAAGTGATAGAATATTTCATTGATGTGGCTCGGGAATGTTTTAACATTGGCAACTTTAACTCCTTAATGGCTATTATTTGTAAGTATGTGTCCCAAGATGTTTTGTCCCCTTTTGAATCCAGATAAAGGACGCGTGGTACTTTATACAAAAGTCTGCTGCTTGGTGCACTCAGCACTGTGATGTTCAGAGGGGAAGTGGTGGAGAATTGCTCAACATTATTGTGGTGTTATGTATGTAAGAAGTGATTTATTGCCATAGTGTAAATTACAGAATAAGTTTTCATTGCAACTGCTCAAAGATCTAAATCCCAGCTTTTTGAAACCAACTTCAGTGCTAAATTGAAATAGAAACTCTTCATGTCATATGGAGGATTGATGTCTTCCATTGTTTCTGTTGCATCCTAAGTATTATAGTAGTTTAAAAATTCCACGCCTTTTTATATCTGATAGGAAAATATTGGGAATATTTTTAAAGTTTGAAATATGAAAACTTCATAGATGTGTGTGTAGTATGCAATGAAATATTTAAGAGACAGTGTTCAGAACACTCATTTGTGCTTTTCTACTGTATATTCATGTTTTATCAAAACCACATTAAATAATGTCTTAGCGTTTTTTTACAGCTTTCATTCTGTAAGAAATGTTGATTTTTGTTTCCAGAAGTTTTTTTAACATTGGAATTTCAATAAAATGAGAAGTCCAACTTCTGAGTAGCTCTGTTGAAATTATTTGTTATTGTTAATAGCTCCTTTGCTTTAGAAATACTTACTAGCCTTAGCTACTTGAAATATTTTTTATTTTAATGCTAAAATGATTTCTTTCTCTTATATCAAGCTGGAATGAACATGAATTCTGTGTCTCGATTAAAGAAAACTTGGGCAAAAGTGAAAACAGCGAAATTTGATATTCTTGAGGTAAGTTTGGCCAATATTTGGACACAGGGCTGTTAACAGCATTTTACTTTTAACCTCTCTAAAATGCGAGTTTGGCTTCATTATGACATGTTTAATTTAGTATGTTTATGCTCATCGTGAAATTCTAGAAGCCGTCATATCTTTCAGCTGACTTTTGCTCTTTCAGTTTGGAAGAAGGACATAGCAGCTGTTAGTTTTTTGGGGGGTTGTTTGGTTGGTTGGTTTTGTTTTTGTTTTTTAAATTCCAAACCCCATCTCCTAAGAATTACCAAAAAAAAAAGTAGATAAACTTGTGAGAGGGACTTACCTAATGCAGTTCTGCTTTTGAAAATCCAGTTGAGCTGTAAGGTGGCTGCCTTGACCTTTCAGAGAAATTTGTCTTGAACTAATTGATTGCCATTTACCTTCAGGTAGCAGAGGCCTTTGTAGAAGATCCTGTAGGTGCAGTAGTGTATGAATTTGTGATTTTCCCAAGAGATTATTTACCATCAAATAAATTACCCTGCTATAAATGGCAGTCAGTTAATTCAGCTTCTTTATTAGTAAGATAAAGAAAATTTCATGTTTTGGGCCTGACACAAGCATGAAATATTTATTAGCATCATTGGGAGATTTGACTTGTGTTACGACAACAGATTAAAACTGGATGGCTCTCGCCACCTCACACTCCCTTGAGCTGGAGACAGCTTTCCTTGTGCCAAGGGTGGCTGCACAGCTCAGGGAGCTGCTCTTAACATTACAGCCCTATTTCTTTTGACCTTATTACGCAGGCTGGACTTGGCTGGTTAAGGATGAGCTTTGTGAGCCATGCAGTCAATCCTAGTCGTTGAGGTGCTGCAGTCAGTCTTGGAGCACTGAGGTGGGGACACTAACAGATGTAGGTGTCTCATCTTTGCCATTGCAGCCGAACCAGCTCTGAGAAACCTGCATACGTAGGAAGAGCAGAATATTAGTGCCAAGACCCACTGTTGTCTTATTTTCATTATTTTGGCTTTCGAATTAAAGCTGAGCTACCTTCTTTGTGAAGAGAAACCTGCCTTTGCTTTCCTGCCATTGACTTGTGTTGAATCCCTTCTTGTGTTGAGTGAAATTTCTATCTGATCGAAAGAACAGATAAAGAGATGCTGCAGTCCTCTAAAAGGCTGTGTTTGTGGTGCTAATCAGCAGACCTCTTGCTTTTTAAAATAGTTGCTCAAGTGGAAAACAATTGCGTGTGGTGATGACACTTGCTCTCCAAAGCTCATTATTTACATTTTTTCATACCTTGTAGCATCAGATGGATCCTTCTAGCAATTTTTATAATTACCGAACTGCTCTGCGTGGTGCTGCTCAAAGGTCCTTGACAGCTCATAGCAGCAGAGAGAAGGTATGTTTACAAATGACTTGGCAGTGGGCACAAATGAAATGTACTTCTTAAGTTGCGTAGGAAGCTTTCATGTTGGGATTCTGTTACTCAGCAGCTTTGCCCTTGGTGGCCTTTTAAAAGGAATAAAAAGGCTCAAAACTGAATCCCTCTATACTCAGAATGTCTAAGTATGACATGTAAGCTACCAAGAAAGTAATGGAATATTTGAGGAAGCCAGGTGGCTCAATGAAAATGACCGTTCATCTTAGGCTGCCAGTTTGGTACTGACTGAAAGCAGCAAACATTAAGTGATTGCTTTGATTATTTATATAAAACAAGTACATTGCCTCATCTCATTTCTTATTTGACATAGAACTTTATCTCACAAACCAGTAATACACATGGAAAGGTCTAAGAACTGAAAAGAGGTTGCTGGTAATTTGTTCTGACAGCTGCTACTTGTGCTTCATTTTAAGTGGTTTATGGTTTTCGGTGGAAACGCTTTAAAGTCTACGCAGAAAAGGTATTCTAAAACTCAAACCTAGACAGAGCTTCTATCTAGATTCTGTGGAGCCCCCTTCCTGTATACAGTCTTTACATGAGCTTTAAATATACTCTGGAGGTTTTTAGTGGAAATGGTGAGATGAATCAGGTGTTTGGGTAACACAGTGGGTTAAAATCCCCCTACCAGATTCAAGAGTGGCTGCGAACTATTCACTAATAGAGACGGCATCTTTCTTTATTCTTTGAAATAAATTAGCTTTTGAGAAATAAAATTAATTCGGTCACACATTGATGCATAATCTCAGTTGTAGTTCTCGTGGAAAGGAGCCAAATAGCTTCCTAGCTGCTACCCACTTCACAGTTGCTCGTCAATTGCTTATAATATTAGGACTTCGTGCTGTGTTTAATAAACCTCATCTCGATGTTCATAGAATAATTTAAACTCCCAGGCAGGATGAAGCATGCGCAGTCTGCTGGTCTATATTGTTGTTATGCATGTGTAAATAAAAGCAGGGATTTTTTTCTGCGCCCTAAAGGTCTGTCCACAGATGGTTCAAAGCACCAGAAGTTCAAATGGAAGATGCTTGCTTCTTTTCAGAGAAAAGTGAGGTTTGAGACTTCAAAGAGAGAACTTGCAGATATTGAAATGATGCAGCAAAGTCTCCCATGGAAATAGTGATAAGTGATGCTTGTTTTATCCCCGGTTGCAACAAGGATCTGCAGCTGTGAAAATTCTTGTAGGGTGCAAATTAAAATACGGCCATTCTAAGAATATAAGAATTTTCCATCATTCTCCAAAGAAAAACACTTTGATTTGTTTAGCTGGCAGGAAATGCTTCATTTTGATACAGTTAGTGCCAAGGTTCAATTTCTTGCATGAGCTCAGGGAGTTGTAGTTCAAAAGCCATTTGTGCTGCTAGCCTCAAATTTTCCATGCTGTGCTTTAACACACATCTCCCCTCATTTACCAAGCACGGCCCTGTCAAGAGGTAGAGTTGCACTAAGAGATATGCTGCAGGAATTCCATGTAAGAAGTAGGCACCTCTGAGCTCTTATATTCTGAAATCTGCAAGGGAAAATGAGAAAGCGAAAACAAGAGGGACATGACATAAATGAAATTAGTTTGGCATGTTGTTATTCTAAACACACCTCGTAGCCACAATTGACAAGCAGTAGAGTGCCAACAGGTATTTTAATTGGGACCTTGAGGGAGCTACATGCCAAGAAGAGTTCAAGGAATTGGAAACAGCTTGACACAAAGCTGGAAACAAAGCCATAGGGAATACCTTCCCACCCAAGGGAGGACTTTCCTTACAGAGAAACATCATATATTTTAAAATACAGTGAATACAAAATCTTTATGTAAGGAGAGAGAGATATCATAGAGATTTTAGTCCTTTGGTATATTCCTTACCTTTTGTACCACCTTTCTTCATTTTATTTTTATCTGTAGAGCATTATATTTCGATTCAGGACCAGACTGAGAATAATGTTGTTCTTTCCTTAGATTGTGATACCTTTCTTCAGCCTCCTGATCAAAGATATTTACTTCCTCAATGAGGGTTGTGCCAGTCGTCTTCCAAATGGTCATGTCAATTTTGAAGTAAGTAGAGCACTGAGTGTGATACTGAGACAGAAAACTGAAGGCAGATCATGGTTCAGCTTCTGCTGGATTCTGGGAGACCAAAATCAGACTGGAATTTGAGTGTATCTGTTACTTCTCACAGGAGCTGGGAAGCAGTCAGAAAAATGCGGTTTTGCTGAAGATGGAATTTTAATAGAAATCCTTTCAATATTCACAATTTTTTATTGGGGGAAAAAGTCAGAACTTTTTCCCAGTGCTCAAATTCCTCTAGACATTTCAACTCATAAGTTTATTATATTTAACTACAAGACCATTGAAATTAGTATTTTAGACCTTGTCTTTGAATTCTGAAGGTAAAAGTTGGGTTCATCCTTTGACAAGGTATATATGCAGTATTTTCGTGCCTGGAAGTTACATGTTGTCTCTGAAGAAACGTGATACAGCAGCAATGAAGGAGTTTTGAGGCCCTTGTCTTTTGGTAGTTCTGCCTCCAATTTCACACTTGTTATCTGACAGTGTGGATTACTGAATGATTGGTTTTCTGATGCTTTCAGTTTTCAAGAAGCTGGGGTCACTTGTGCAAAAATACAGTAAATTTCACTTGTAGTCATCGGCTTGAATTAGCCTGGTTCTAAAGCTAGACTATGTGATGATCTGGAATATCGTTTTACTCACGGAATACATGTGCACTTGAGGCATGTTAAACTTTAATTAAAGGAGTTTATCAATGAATGACATCAACACATTACATGGGGAATGTTTATTTTTGGCATAAATTTCCAGCAAGAACACTGAGCATTTCCCATAAGCTAAGTAAAATGGAACATCTGGATTTCGAACTGTTAGTGGTAAGCATCTAGAGATTTTTTTTTGTGTGAAAATTACTAAATATTTCACTGTGAAACAAAGAAGCATGAGCATCATCAAAATGAAAAGTTGGGCATAAGGAGCGTTATGAACTCCTTGAAAAGAAACTGAGTGTGGATCATGATCTATTATCTATATTCTTAGATAACATCAATTTTACCAGAGTGGAGGAGTAGGAAGTTATCCCAGTTTGAAACAGAAATGCGTAAGTTAGAAGCTGATTTGTTGAGTCAGGTCACATTCAATTCTAGCTTAAAAACCAGGGAGAATCCAAGCCTTGGACTTGAAACTGAGATATCTCCCTCTCTCTTTTTTAAAAAAATTGAGAATAGATAGTACTATTATAGCACCTCTTTTCTATTGTGACAGAAATTTTGGGAATTGGCAAAACAAGTCAGTGAATTTATGACGTGGAAGCAAGTGGAGTGTCCGTTTGAAAGGGATCGGAAGATTTTGCAGTATTTGCTCACTGTCCCGGTCTTCAGTGATGATGGTAAGGAGTTCTGGGCTTCCTCTGGGTCAGGTGTGTCACTGGCTATGGCTTAGTCTCTCCATGTTAAGTCATTGCTTCCTCACAGTAAAGAAAGGCTTTGTCCTGAGACATCTCTGTCTGGCAACTGAAAAATGCTTCTCCCTTACAAATGAGAGAGAAAACAGGATTTCTCTTCTGATGCACACATGTTCTGTGAGAATTGATGTAATCCTTTTCTCTGAAATGGAATTAAAAAAAAAAAAAAATTGGATATGTGGTCCCTGTAAATATCATCTGAAGTGTATTCAGATGGACTTTCAGGATGCTTTACACTATAGGGTGTTGACTGAGAAAGAAAATGGGGACTTCCCTGGTTGCTCACAAAGCACTATGTCCCTGGGCCCAGTTTTTTCTTTTGAGTGTTTTCTTCGGCTCTTGTGCTTTTGAGTTTTCACTAGTTTTATTTTTGCCCCTCAGGGCAGTCTTTGTTCCCATGCACTGTTTGTTAGTATTGTCTGGATGTAATTATAAGCAATGCTGTACTTCCTAATGGGATTCTGGAGCCCTAATCTGAGGGACAGATAATACAAGTCTGCTTCATTTAACTTCAGTCCACTTTCCAGGGAGAGCAAATTGTAAAATGCCAGGAGGCCTTAACACATTGTATTTGCTTCTGATTGCAGCACTTTACTTGGCTTCCTATGAGAGCGAAAGTCCCGAGAATCACATTGAAAAGGACAGATGGAAGACGCTGAGGTTTGTGTCAGAGGTTAGCCGCATCAGTAAATAAAGAGAATGGGATGCAAAGCAAGCATCAAATAGTTAAAACCAAATGGCATGCTACATGTTACAACAGATGGGGCACAGCATTGGTGTAAATCCCCACCTCCAGTCTGGGACTCTTGGAAAAATGAGAACAGTCAGTCTTTATCTTAAACCCTCTCAAGCCGTCTCTCCCTTAGGGCATGGAATTAGAATAAGTAATTTTGTATCTTAATTTCTTGTGTTATTCAGTGTAGGAAAAAATACTTGTTAAACTTCAAAGAAATCTGTACTTCCTCACATTTCTGGAGCTCTTGCATCCCTTTCAGACAGGGATGAGGTTTGCACAAAGATCATTCTGAGGCAGATGTATTAATGAAAACAGTCCAGGCTGGGTAAAACGAATTTAAGCAAAATCCTATTTTTGAATTTTCTGCTGCTGCTGGCTGAACATAGCCTTGTCAGCTCTTTCATTTTACTAATTGTGGAAGAATACATGAACCATTATGGCAGTGAAAACTAATCAGGTGCAAAGATACACAGAATTAAATAGGTATATGAAAAGTCTGCGTTTTCACCCCTAAGCCACACCTCTGTTTTAGTCTTAAAACTACCAGTATCCCAAGGAACTGACCATTAGTCAAGCATTCTTGTCACTGTTTCAGGCAGCTGGTACATTAACACTTAGAGGTGTACCCATGGATAGAACATCCCAACTCTTCTGATCCACTCTGCAGCACCACAGAGAGACAACCCTACACCACAACCCCAAGGATTCTCCTCAGGCTGTGGTGTTTTTTCCTGGAATATCACGAGGGGATGTAACAATTCCAGCTGATTAGTGCTAGTTAATTTGCGGAGGGAGAGCAGAGTTGATCACATCAGCGCACAGACACTACACATTAGGGCAGCAAGACAAAGACTCTGGGCTTCAAAATCTGTGATAATACGAACCTCAGTTTCACCAGATCCTTATCTGAGGCACCCTGAACCTGTCTGAGAAGATTTACATCATTCTAGTGATTGTCTTTACTTATTTACATTTCCCTCTCCCTTTCAGGTCAACGCTTCTGGGCAGAGTCTAGCACACGAGACAGTGGCTGTTTCTGCTGTTGTTATGTTATGTGGATTACCAAGGGGCATGGCTTGTTTTTCTGTACATCGGACGATGGCATTCAAAGTGATGAAAACTGTGCAGACAGTTGAGATACTGTGTCAGCAAAGATGAAACACGTTAACTCAAGAACAAACAGGCAGCTTCTCACATCTGACAGATGAGATTAAATCACAGCCCATTTGGCTGTGATTTAGGCTTAAATATCGATTGATGACAGTGCTGACAGAATCCTTTGAAGAGCTGAGATGCCGCCTATGAATCATTTCACACCTGGATGGAATATTTTTTCCCTTCCTTATGCTGCAGCTTGCTGCTACAAGGACTCTGCAGAGTTGGCAGTAGATTACAGAGGGGAAAAAGATCACCACTCCTTTGAGTGAAACCTAAGTCTGCATTGAAGAACTTGGGCTCCTAATAAGCTGAATATAGCCAGGAACTTTGATTGAAACTGCTAAGAAGGGAACGGACTGGACACAACAAATGGGTTGCTGGGGAGAGTTTCTCCCTGCCACTGTAATGGTGGCTATGTTTTTTGGGGTTTTTTATTATGTTTTTGAGTTGGCTGCTGGCAGGCAAACTCATTATTATTCTAAGTTATTTAAAAAATATAAAGTAATAAAGATCAAGGCTGTGGTAGAAAACACACCTGCTAGAAAAATATAGTAGCTATGTAGCTTGGACTATTTTATAACTTTTAGGGAGGTTTTATTATTTCTGTTTACAGCTAGCCACTACATGCTACAGACATTTTTACTCTACTGTTTTGTTACTATAATTTTCCATACTTGACCTTCTTCTTATATTAGGTTGAACTGACTTTTCTAGAATAGTCTTTTGAGAACCTGGCCTACAAACTAATTTGAAATCTGAAAGTATGTTTTTATTAAGTCATTTCTGTAATTGCTTTTTTTTGAAAGGGTAACAGTGGAGAACACAATCCACTTTGACTGAAATAGTAAGATGCCAAACAGGAAAAAAGATGAGGCTTCTTCTCAACTACTGCTGTGAACAAAACAATCTCCCTATATGTTTGCTTTATGGTTTATCTTTATGACTGTGAAGTAGTTCACTGTGTTACACAACTAATAAGTTTGTGGTAGCTCTGAATACTTAGTCACTCTATCTATTGTAGGAAGAACTTGATGGACAAAAAAACCCCACAAAAAACCCAAACAAACAAAAAACCACCAAAAACCACAAAAAAGAAGAAACTGTAGCTGTAGATCACCCTGGATGCAAAATCACTAAGCAAAAGCACATACTTGGCAAAAAAAAGTATTTGCAATTAGCCTGCCACTGTTATTTAAAAAAGAAAAGAAATAAGAATAAAGATATCTATTTGTTGCACTGCGTCTCTTGAGTTTTCAGGTAAGATGGGGTTTATGTTCTGTCCATCCCTTTTCAGGCAAGTATTTAATTTTTGAAGTCTGTAAGAACATACTGAAGTAGCTTTCATCAACAGGGATACTGCCCTTAACTACAGTCTGTTTCCTCGTTAGAAGGTGCTGAAAGTCAGTGAGTTGCATATTCTGTGAGCATCAGTACCTCGAACCCTGATGGTGGAGAAGAATTCCTGTCCTCCTCTGCCATTCACTAAGTTATGGTGAAGCAGAAAGAAGAGGGTAACTCCCTGAAAGGAGGAAACTGTTTCTGCAGCTCACAGACTTACCTCCCAGCTTTCATCAAGTGAGGTCTTTCCCATCTTCCCCCCTACAACTTTCTCCCATTGTTGAGGCTTATAGGCAGGCCATAGTTTATACAAAAAGCTGGGGAAAACGGTGCATTCCCCCACATCTTCTGCAAGTAGGATGATATGTTAACAAGGTACACAAATGAGCTTCCATGATGCAATATTTGCTATCCTCGTTACCCTGCTGGTTTACATTTTCAGTTCTAGGGAAAGCCCGAGGGTGGAACAAACGGTTAGCTTACCTGTAAAAATAACTTCTGTCCTTCTCTCCTCCACTGTAACACAGTTTGACTACTGGCCTGGTTTAGAAATGGATTTGTTATTTATGTAGTTGGAACAAAGCCTTTGTATTAGTAAATAAAAGAAGAAATAGCCTCCCTTCCACAGCCTCCATCCAGAGTGCAGGCTCTGTATGCTGTGGGCCAGCTTTTGACGAGAAGAGGCAGCACGTACCAGAGCGATCGCTGTGGAGGAGGTGGCTGCTGCCTTGGCACGGAAGCTGGGCAGCAGGTGCAGGAGCCTGTGGCTGGTGCTTGAGAGGGGAATGCAAATTTCTTAGCCCCCGGCAAGCCAGAGGCTGCTCTTGTAGGTGTTAATGAACTTGGAATTTGATCTTACAGCAATACAAGTCTCATTGCGTACTGTACCCTCTGCTCCATCATTCAGTGCAGCCACTGAACTGAGCTTTAATTTTTAACATCCTGAGCTACTGTTAGACTGTTGAACTATTGGCTTGGAAACAGCTATTCACATCTGTCTGTAGCAAATGAGAGAGAAAATGCCTGGCTCCTACAGCTAACCAGCTCCTAAAGCACAATCCACCAATTCTGAAATGAAAAGTTAGAAGAACTCACTAACTCTGCAAGTTGGGCGTTCATCCAGGACTGAAAATCCCATGTCAGTGATGACAGATGCTCAGTACTTAATGGGGAAAGAAGCAACATCAAAGTCTCCTGTATAAATGGCTCAAACATTATTTATTTCTTTGTGGTGCACGTACTTCTTGCGGTGCAGAGACAAAAACCGTGAGTCTTATGGACCTTTACAAACCAACTTATTTAAAAGAGTCTAGATAACTGGCTAAGCCCACAAAAACAATACCTGTTCTTATCATCCAAATATTTCTCTTTTCTCCTACTTGGATACAGCTTTGTGGCATCATCATGAAAAGAATAGTTAGTTGCATGCAAGAATGTGCAAAAGCGTATTTACAACTGTCATCTCTAAAAGAGCAAGCAAGAACCTATACCTCCATGTGGTTGGTTGGTTTGGTTTTGTCCAGCCTTCTTAGACAGAGTGTTCTGAACAGAGCTGAACTTGGTACTTTATCTAGCACTAAAAATGTTTTTGGATAATAGGTAAAATGTCATTCTTTTTCCAAGATTTCTGTTCTTCTTGGGAATTTTCCCTGTCGCTTTGGGTGGTTTTCCTTGTACTAGTTGTGTGCAGCAGGACCCTTTGTGAGCTTCTTGCAGTATTTCTGCTGGAATAGAAGAACCATCCTTTGAAAGTGCACCAGTATCTGCTTTTTCTCTGAGCTCCTCTGCCTCCTCTTGGTCATGCTGAGCAGATTTTCCCCACATAAAGGGAGAGAATAATACAGAATCACACAGAATCACAGAATGTTAGGGATTGGAAGGAACCTCGAAACATCATCTAGTCCAATCCCCCTGCCAGAGCAGGAACACCTAGATGAGGTTACACAGGAAGGTGTCCAGGTGGGTTTTGAATATCTCCAGAGAAGAAGACTCCACAACCTCCCTGGGCAGCCTGTTCCAGTGTTCCTTCACCCTCACTGAGAAGAAGTTTCTTCTCAAATTTAAGTGGGGCCTCTTGTGTTCCAGCTTGAACCCATTACCCCATGTCTTACTGTTGGTTGTCACCGAGAAGAGCCTGGCTCCATCCTCGTGACACCCACCCTTTATATATTTATAAACATTGATGAGGTCACCCCTCAGTCTCCTTTTCTCCAAGCTAAAGAGACCCAGCTCCCTCAGCCTTTCCTCATAAGGGAGATGCTCCACTCCTTTAATCATCTTTGTGGCCCTGCGCTGGACTCTCTCCAGCAGTTCCCTGTCCTTCTTGAACTGAGGGGCCCAGAACTGGACACAATATTCCAGATGAGGTCTCACCAGGGCAGAGTAGAGGGGTGGGAGAACCTCTCTCGACCTACTAACCACCCCCCTTCTAATACACCCCAGGATGCCATTGGCCTTCTTGGCCGCAAGGGCACAGTGCTGGCTCATGGTCATCCTGCTGTCCACCAGGACCCCCAGGTCCCTTTCCCCTACACTGCTCTCTAATAGGTCATTCCCCAACCTATACTGGAACCTGGGGTTGTTCCTGCCCAGATGTAAGACTCTACATTTTCCCTTGTTATATTTCATTAAATTTTTCCCCACCCAACTCTCCAGCCTGTCCAGGTCTCGCTGGATGGCAGCACAGCCTTCTGGTGTGTCAGCCACTCCTCCCAGCTTGGTGTCATCAGCAAACTTGCTGATAGTACACTCAATTCCCTCATCCAGGTCATCGATGAATATATTGAATAATACTGGTCCTAGTACTGACCCTTGAGGCACTCCACTAGATACAGGCCTCCAACCAGACTCCACCCCATTGACCACGACTCTCTGGCTTCTTTCCTTCAGCCAGTTTGCGGTCCACCTTACTACCTGATCGTCCAGTCCACACTTCCTTGGTTTTGCCGTGAGGATGCCGTGGGAGACTGTGTCAAATGCTTTACTGAAGTCAAGGTAGACCACATCCACTGCTCTGCCATCCTCTATCCACCTGGTTATGTCTTCATAAAAGGCTATGAGGTTGGTCAAGCATGACTTCCCCTTGGTGAAGCCATGTTGACTGCCCCTGATGACCCTCTTACCCTTGATATGTCTTAAGATGGCACCAAGGATTAGGTGTTCCATCGCTTTCCCAGGGATGGAGGTGAGGCTGACCGGTCTATAGTTGCTCGGGTCCTCCTTCTTGCCCTGTTTGAAGACTGGAGTGACATTTGCTTTCCTCCAATCCTCAGGCACCTCTCCTGTTTCCCAAGATTTGGCAAAGATGATGGAGAGTGGTCTAGCAATGACTTCAGCCAGTTCCCTCAGTACCTGCGGGTGCATCCCATCTGGACCCATGGATTTATGGATATCCAGATTGCTTAATTGCTCCCTAACCCAATCCTCATCAACTAAGGCAAACTCCTCCATTGCCCTGCCTTCCTCTGGGGCCTCAGGGGTACGGGGCTCCTCAGGACAGCCTCCAGCAGAGTAGACAGAGACAAAGAAGGCATTCAGTAACTCTGCCTTCTCTGTATCTTCTGTCACCAGGGCACCCACCCCATTCATCAGTGGGCCTACATTGCCTCTGGTGTTAGTTTTATCTGCCATGTATTTGAAGAAGCTCTTTTTGTTGTCTTTGACCCCTCTTGCCAGGTTTAACTCTAAGGAGGCCTTAGCTTTCCTAGTTGCTTCCCTACATCCTTTGACAACAGCCTTATATTCTTCCGAAGTGGCCAGCCCCTCTTTCCGTGATTTGTAAACTACCTAGAGATACCTAAAGATTCATTCCCTCACAGTTACATTTGTCCTGCTGCTGTCAGTCAGATCCATGTAGCCTGCTTCTACCAAGCAACCATACCCTAACCTCTGCTTTATGGTCATGGGGTCCTGCATCATAAGCTGGTTTTCAGCTTGAGAACACAGCTGGTAAGGATTTTCAAGGAACTGGTCTTCAAAAGGTTATTGTTGTTAGGTGTCTGCTAAGCTGACACCAGGCTCAAAATTGATAAAGTTCAGTGAGTTTAGAAGCAAGAGTGTAGTGCCAGAAAGTGTATCATTTGATACCAACAGATACTTTGCCACTATTTCACTGTGCTGCATTAAGCTCTTCTAGAATATGTTGGTTTTTTTAATTTGTCCTTTATTGGAAAATTTTAGCTATAGTATGATCCAAAAGGTTCTCTCATTATAAGCTGAGTAAATACACTGTCCTCCTTCACAGAGATTACTTTTCAGGTAGAAAAATGTACAAGGTAATGTGAATTAAGCAGCTGGTTTTCATCAGTATTTTTTTAGCCAAAGCAATCTGAGTGCCAGTGACACTGTGGACAGGATTTTTTTGCTTTCTGTTAGTGCTTTTCTCCCCTGCCCTGTGAGGTCCGGATGTTGGAAGGGGAAGTGGTTCTTAGTTAGACTTGTAGCTGCAGTGGAAAGCAGCATCTGGAGCCAGTCAGTTCCAGACAGCAATAAACAAAACAATGCATCTCTCTTGGTGTTACAGCCAGATCCTCTGTAAGCCCCAAAGTTTGGTCTAGTGGCCAAAAGATTAAATAGCTTTCCCTAGAAAGAACCAGTAAACCATAAACCAGTCCAGGGATCACTAAATAAACACAAGTGGGAAAGGAGAAAAGTCCTTTGGCCTTTCAACTGCTTTTTAAAAATTGTCTGGTGACTCAATAGCGTTTACATTTGGAATGCCTCGCTGCTTTTTAAATGTCTTTCTCCTGGGAGAAAAGTGTGTATAGAAAACCACCACAAACAGCTGCGGTTGAAAGTTCAAGGCAGGTGACTCAGAGCAAAGTGAATGATGTGGGCAAGAAGTTCCAAGCAGCTCCTCTTGTTGTCAAGCAAACACATCAACCCCATTTGTATGAATAATCCATATCCATTGCTAATGCTGCCTCTAACACAGAAGAGTGCCTTGAAGGTACTGTGGAAAGCATTTACAGCAACCACCTTGATACTTTGTTTTCTATTTAACCATAAAGGTACTAACACAGTTGGACACCCAACATTCCTGAGCAGAGCCTTTTTTTTTTTTTTCCTCTTTATGTGTGCAACTGTGATAGAGGGTTTACTATTTCTCAAGTAACAGAGAAACACTAACACTTTCTTGGCTGTGTCTTTCAGAACTGGGCCATCTTCCACATTTCTAATCCTGTGAACCTCCTTAAAATTGAAAGTAGGAAAACAAGACAAAACGCATGTGAAAAACTATGCTTCTTGCTGGTTTCAACACATACTGGAGGACTGTTTTTACTAAAGGATGGTAGAAAGTCAGAAATAATTAGGGCTGGGAGCAGTTCAGTTCTTTCAGGAGTTACACTCTCCTTCCCTGGACAGTGCAGACAGTTGCAGTTCTGCTTTTCTTTAAAAGAAGTTAGAGGAGGGTCTATGGAGTAACAGAAAAGAGGATCTGGTAGGAAATACGTTAGCATCCCTTTCCTGAGACACATCACCTAATTGGGGCCAGCAGTGTGGAAGTGCAAGCATGCAAAGCTGAGGTTACAATACGTTGTTTGACATAGCGCGTGTTGAACTTCAGGCTTGCTGGCAAAGGAGCTCCACTTGTACTTAGAAATACCATGGCGACTCTTAGAGAGTCAGAGATAAGGCTGTATCTGCTAAACCAGGCAATAGTGATCTTTTGCTTAAAAGGAAATAATATGAAATTCCAAAAAGAGCGACTTGGTAATATGACAGTAGAAGTTCATATTAAATCAGAGCAATTTGTAAAGAATATACTTAATAGTGTGGTTAGATGATACTTTAGAAAATTAGCACACGAAACATGAGAAACAACAAGTAAAGGATGTGTTTATTGGGGTTTATTTTCCCTACAATGTGATGTTTCTTTCTATGGCTGCTGCTGAATTACTTTTTTTGGTACTAATTTCTGGATGGCAGTTCAGAATCAGGTCTAGAAGAAACAGCAGGTACTGTGCCTTGATCCCTCTGTAAGCGCCGTCAATTTGACAATCAACAGAGCTGGTGTTCAGAGGCTGTTTTCCCCCCATTAAAAAAGTGCTTAAGGCGTTGCAGGTACACAGGCAACATCACAGAGAACAGATCTCATCTGAAGTCCCAACTTAAATTCTGAGGGCTGAGCATTAGAGAGATCTGATCTGTAAATCCTCTGTTTGAACAGGTTTACAGTGAAAACTTGAAATTGTGACACACGTTGAGCTGTTTTCACCAAAGACTGTTAAGAAAATGTATTCTGGAGCAGTATTCACAGGGTACGTCATTATTAGATTATATTTTGAAGAAAACGAAAGGTAAATGTATGAGAAGAGTGTAAAACTGTTAATTTTTAACATCAGAGAGGTCAGTGCCACTGCAGGTGTGACTGGCTGCTCCGCGGGGGCCCCGCGGGTGCCCCTGTCCCATCGCGGACCAAGGACGCTCCTGTTTTCGGCTTTTGCCCTGCAAACCGCGTGTGGGAAACCAACTGTAGCCAGGCAAAGGTTGCCCTCTTGTGATAGAAATGAAACAAATCCGCAGATCCGGGGGGGGGGGGTATGACGAGATAAGAAGGAAGGTCCGCAGGAAGGAATGTGTTTATGTCGTGCCCATAGCCAGAGGCTGCTTTATTTACTTATATTCCAAGTTCTGCTGACATGTTTTAACTTGGCCCAATTTGCAGCTGGTTTCACTGACTGGGCAGGGAGCTGGCACATGGCAGGAGGAGTTTCTGGATGTCTTCCACGGGACAGGGTGACAGCTGAAACAACACGGCCACCATCTAACGGTTGTCGCAAGGCAAGTCGCCTCAGCCCGGGAGGCTGAGCGTCAGCGGGAACACCGAGCCAAGCGTTGCCCTGGCGGGGAGGAAGGTTAACAGAAGGAAAATCGAATGCCATAGCATCAAAATACACATAGTCATTGCCCTGTAGCAAGATTTGGTTTCCTGGGATGCCTGCGTGAGGCGTTTTGTGAGGAGAACGCAGCTTTTTCTGCCTGGTGCAGAGCGAAGCCCCGGCAGGCCGCAGCCAGCCGCTGGGGGGCGCTCTCGCGCGCGGGCGGCCGTTGGAGCGGGCGTGTGGCCGTTGGCCGCCGCTCCCTCAGGAGCGATGGCGGCGGGAGCCAGCGCCCTCAGCCTTTGGGGACGCTACGGAGCCTCGTTGTGACCCAGCCTGGCCTGTCACGGCCGCCTCTCCGAGCGGCATCAGTGCAGCCCTGGACCCACAGGTGAGCGCCGGCCACAGGTGATGGGGCCAGGAGCGGAATATGGCTGTCTGCACCCCTTGTGTGGAGGTCGCCCCTCACTACAGGTAAATAGGAGCAGTGGATGGAAGGACAGCGCTTTGTTCCTGTGGAGGATGATGGGGAGGGCTTAGGAGAGCAGGCTGATTTTGAGGTGGGGAAGCCGGAGCAGGCAGCAGGAGTCGTATTTCGTTAAGGTCCTGCAGAAGACTTCAGGCTACTTGAAAACCTTCTGGCCAGATGCGTTTTGTGTGGAGAGATGGCAGAGCTGTAACCCAAAAGATCTTGAGTGTAAAAAGCTCTCTACCCACCTCATGTGGCACTGCATGTGACTATGGCAAATGGCTCAGTTAACATTTTCTGGTATGTAATTCCTAAAAGTGTGTAGGAATTGAGACATTTGTGCAGGGTTACGAATCACAGAATCACAGAATGTTAGGGATTGGAAGGGACCTCAAAAGATCATCTAGTCCAATCCCCCTGCTGGAGGAGGAACATCCAGATGAGGTTACACAGAAAGGCGTCCAGGCGGGTTTTGAATGTCTCCAGAGAAGGAGAATCCACAACCTCCCTGGGCAGCCTGTTCCAGTGCTCTGTCACCCTCGCTGAGAAGAAGTTTCTTCTCATATTTAAGTGGAACCTCTTGTGTTCCAGTTTGTATCCATTGCCCCTTGTCTTATCATTGGCTGTCACCGAGAAGAGCCTGGCTCCATCCTCGTGACACTCACCCTTTACATATTTATAAACATTAATGAGGTCACCCCTCAGTCTCCTCCAAGCTAAAGAGACCCAGCTCCCTCAGCCTTTCCTCGTAAGGGAGATGCTCCACTCCCTTAATCGTGTTCGTTGCTCTGCGCTGGACTCTCTCCAGCAGTTCCCTGTCCTTGAACTGAGGGGCCCAGAACTGGACACAATATTCCAGATGAGGTCTCACCAGGGCAGTGTAGAGGGGAAGGAGAACCTCTCTCGACCTACTAACCACCCCGCTTCTAATACACCCCAGGATGCCATTGGCCTTCCTGGCCACAAGGGCACAGTGCTGGCTCATGGTCATCCTGCTGTCCACCAGGAGCCCCAGGTCCCTTTCCCCTACACTGCTCTCTAATAGGTCATTCCCCAACTTATACTGGAACCTGGGGTTGTTCCTGCCCAGATGCAAGACTCTACACTTGGAATTTACACTTATGAAGTCCCTTTTGCATTAGAATTAGTGTATATCTTATCTGTTCTAAGTCTCTTGTGTCTGCAAGCCTGTGCTTATCCCATGGTTGCATATATGTAACAAACGCTTTAGCTCTTAATGTGTTCCACCTTCCCTGTGAGTTTCTTCACAGGTCATATGACTGTTTCTGCTTGCCCATCCCCATGAAAATCTAGCCTGTTGTCTTCTGCGTGATAGTGAAGCAGACCAAATATGGGGTGACTAAGCCTTCCTAATTAGATGAGGGCAATAGGAAAGAAAAGCACTGGGCCAGTGAGAGGGAGGACCTTTACCCCCAGGGTCAGCAGTGAACAACAGTTTCACTGAGACAGAGAAGGTGCAGGAAATCTCAGAATGGTCTCAGAAAAGAGAGGTGAGATTCACTGCTAGCCATCCACTGTCTAGACCAGTCTGGGTCAGGACTGAGTAGCCAGGCCATGTGGCTTTGGCCATGCTGTGTTGGACCCTTCTGCATACTGTCTGTGGCTAATCTGCATAAGAAAATAAATGGCCGGGGAGCCTAGCATACAACCTTGGCCTGATGTGTAAACGGTTGTAGTGTATTGCTCAAGCCCAGCCTCTGGTGAGAGCTTTTGCATGCTCTTATTTCTCAGTCTTAAAGGAGGAACTTTGTAGGGGGAGCCAGCACACATGGGATTTCCAGAATTGTTCACATATGGGGAGAGTCGAATCAGACTTCTCACCTTCTCTGCATCTTTCCTGTAGCTCCTGTGGTGCCTGGGGGACTGAGAGGTGGTGCTGCAATGCTCTAGGTCACTCCATGTGCAGTCCTCAGTGCTTCAGCTCAGGCCCAAACTGCAAAGCGAGACACAATGTGATCTAATAGGTGGCAGCTTGATGTATCAGAGCTAGTGTGTGCCCAGTCTACAGTTCAGAGTTGTTCCTTTATGTGCATCACCAGCCCTGCTTATCATAAATAACCTCTTTCTTTTCCCTGTCAGACTAAGCTAAGATTTAAAGCTGCATTTACATCTTCATTATGCTTCATAGCCATCCGTGAAAGAAGTCAATTTAGCTATGAATGGTTGTTTCAGTGACTCTGAAAACTCAGTAGTATGTTGTATGATATTGTCTCCTGTGCTAATGGATTGAATTTTGCCAGGACTGACACTGTTTGATTTATATAAAATAAACTGCTTCCTGAGATGTTTAGTTCTAATAGGAGCCTGGGAACGTTTAACTTGCTTGCAAGTCAGTATGAATGATAATAGAAGACTTAATGATGAAGACTAATTTCACAGGCTTTCCTCTGTCTGTAATACAGTGAGGCTTTCTGTGGGAGGAAGAAGTTCACGTGACTTGAAAGGTAGATCTTCTCCAGGAAACTGTCTGAGGCTGCAGTGTGAATCCAGTGAGAATTAAAAATTACTGGGGCATATTTCCTAGACAGCCTCATTTCTCTGAGCTTTTCCCTTGGAAATAGGTACCTTGTAATTGGAATAAATCTAAAAACAAGCAGTGGTTCTGTTAGGACACTACAGCCTGTTTTACATGAACTGAAAAGTCAGCTTCTTCTGAGTAAAGGAAATGAGATTTCAGCACAACAGAAAGAAGCTATCTCGTTTACTGCTGCACTGAAAAGTGCTCAGATATTCTGGAGCTGGGCACAAAGTAAAATGCAAAGTGAAAAACAAAAACATTAAGAGCATGAACAGAGCTTTGTCTCTGTAATTTTACATCCTACTGTGTCAAATTTGAACTCATTGAAATGTTTCTCTTGGCATTGACCAAATGGGAAATATGATACAACATAAATTTTCTCTCCTAATTCCTTTTTCCTTCTAACTGCAGAAGGAGAGGTAGGCTTCAAAAAGTTCAAACAGAACTCTTAAGTTTGTGTGAGGAAAAAACAATAAGTCTGCAAGTGTCCACGTGTTTGCTTTTTGGAAACGAATACTGAAATACTTGGGGAATTAACCCAAAAGGTTGTCAGAGGTAGTGGCAGAGGTGTCATTACCATGTGAAAGTTCAGTAAAGTCAGATTGTGGCTGTAAGAAAATTCAGTTTCTGTAGAAATTATCTGTGCCGTAAATGTATTTGGTGAAAAGGGGAGAGGCAGCAACAGTACTTGGGAGTGTTTTGTGAAAAATGTACTTTTCTCTGGTTTTCTAGTTTGATTCTAAAGTACAACACAAATTATCTATCATCTTCATGCTTCACCCAGATGATCAAAACTGTCATTGTGCAGAAAGGCCTGCTTATTTCAGCCTGCAGCATTAATTAATAAAATACAATTCTGTTCCAGGAAAGGGGATTCTGAGGAGGCCTATGTGGGAGGGGCTATGTTCAGAATTCACCACTTGATTTTCATGGTGTCTTAAACCCAAGCCAAACCACTTTACAGATGTTTATAAATAAGCATCAGGTACTGAGGTGTCCCTAAAGTCCTCTAAATTAAAAATCATTGTAATAGATGCATTTAAAACAACAGATTTACAACGAGCTTCTGGTGCAACAAAGATGTTGTGCACAGCTGTGAGACATCTGCAGCCGATCTTCTCCTTCCTCAAGTATAGAGAAAGTGATCTTTGCTTTTACCTCTGCCCAGCAAAGCCTACACAGAAATACGCCTGAGTTGTTTCCCTGCTTGCCAAGGCAGGGGCAAAGCCTCCAATGGACTTGGACAGTGGGGGACCAGAGGCTGATGTGGAATTATATTTGGAGAAGATTGATTGTTCTAGCAAGTGGCTGTGCGCAGCTGATACCAGAGCCTCATCCCTGGCCAGTAACTGTGATCTGCGTAATGTTATTCTTTCCTGGGTTGGGTTTTTGTTCACTGTGGCTGGTAATCTTGCTAGCACTAACTGAAATAACTTTGCATTTAATGTTCAGTCTCAGAAGGTGATCTGCTGTGACGCTGGAACAGCAAGTTTACTGAAAAAGGAAAATTACATCTAGAAAAATGTTGGAGCTGAAACACAAAAAATTGTACAAAAAATGTTAGGTGTTAATCCAGCCCCAAGTTCGTGTGATATTCAGTCATTTTAGCATTGACGCTATATATCATGAACGTGGGAAGAGGGACAAAATCAAGAAATTGTGGGTTTACAACTAGTCAGACCATTTCAGAGCACAGATCTGGGCCAAGTGCAGGATGTAGAGACATTTGCCAAATGCATCTCTGAGATACTTAGTGCCCTGTGCTGCTTTTCAAACAGGATGAAGCTGAGAGCACCTCTGAATTATCCTGCATTTGCTAAAGAGAGCATGGCTATAAAACAAAGCAAAACCAAGAAAAGCAGAAAGTTCATGCAGTTCTGGTAAAATCTACTTCTGTATTTTTTTAGGCTACGATTTGTTTTCCTGTGGGTTCATATGAGCTACATAATTTGCCATTGGTTCTGAGCCAGTTCTGCCATTGTAAATTTACTGTTTGCCCCTTGCTTGTGGATTTTGCTGCATGGTTGTACCATGAATGCTGTGTGATGTGAGGATGGTGGAGTCTGCAAGTCAGGAAAGCTGATTTGTCCCTCAGGTGTGGAGAGCATCTCACCTCACATCTGCACCATGCTGGTACTGTTGTGCTAAAAAGATAAGGAGAGTTTTGTCTTCTACAGCTTTCCAGATATCCCCTTCTGTCTGTTATAGGGAGCAAAATAAGTGAATAACTCTCAGGAGTGAGAGCGTGTATTCCAGCTTGTGTCCCTCAAGAATTCCCAAAATAGTCTGGTTTGATTACAAAGGTTGGAACTGAAACTAATGATTTCTTTAGCAGGGAAGATGACGGTTTTGCTGAGATGGTTTCCTATGCACTCATGCAGGGCATTTTCTAAGGTGCTTTCCTTGGGCTCCTCAGGCTCCTTCTTTAAGTAAGATATTGGACAACATCCTGATTGGTTGTCATAATGCAGAGGCAGTTGTTCTCTGATAAGGCAGCCATCCTTGTCGCCTATGGATGTGACTTGGTAGTTTCCTTCCTTTAACCACAGTTAATGCCAATAGCTTCATTTCTGAAAGACTGAATTTGCTTGCAGAAGTCTTTGAAAACAGCAGTCAAATCCAGGAAAACAAAGCATGAGAGGTCACTAGAGGAAACTCAGAGGGATGAGAACTGAACAGTCATAGTCCTGTCTGTGGAAATAGTAAATTTCTGAGGAATTCCCTTGGTATTCCTGCTTCACTGTCTGCTCTGTGCTAGTCTGGTCATGCTCGTTCTGATTTAAAAAAAAAAAAACAAAACCAAAACCAACACATATGCTTTTAAAGATTTAAAAATACTGTAATGGGGTTATCTAGAACTGCTAGAAGCGCATGTTACAGAGGTGTCCTGACCAAGACAATGGTTAAGTTTGTTTGAACTTTGTAACCCAGTGATTCCTTTACAGAAGAACCTGCAAGTATTGTGTCAGAATGCTCAGGGCAGCTCTTGCTATGGGTCCGTAGCTCTAAAATATCTCTTAAGGAGGTCAGTCATATAAGTGCCACAGAAAAAGCTTGCTTGAGAGTAACCCTCCTGCAGAAGCAGTGAGTAATTGACATCTTAATTGGTGACTTAATGGGTTTTGCTCAGAGCCCTCATGAACTGCTCTCTGTTGCTGCAGTCTTCCTGAGTGTTTTTCTAGGATTAGCAGTATTATAATAAATTGTCTTTGGGTTTTCATTCTGACTATGTTATCCCCCACCTGCCTCATTTTCAGTGGGCAAAGTATATACTCATATGTTGCCTGTAGAGCAGAGCAACCTCCTTGATCCTTCTCCGTGTTGGGTCGTTTGCTAGATGTGCTTCAGTTTCCCTGGAGTGATGGGATTTCCTGAGCAACAGATTGTTGCAGAGCCTAGAGGTGCCAGCAGCCACCAAGGGTGCAATGGATGTGGTAACATTGCAGGAAGGACACTTGGAAATTTCCAGTTAAAGTGTGGTTTTTTCTGTTTGTGCTGTCTCCGCTTATGTGACCTCTTGTCAGACACAGATAGCTGTGTATCCCCATGGGTCAAACAAGACACTTTTAGCTTGTATTCCTCTCACTTTTTACTGTTTTACTGGGTTTTTTCTTTCTTTCTTTTAGGGTAACAGAAGGCTGTCACACCATAGAGAATGAAAAAATGCGTACAGTTGTAAGCAAGAGTCAGTTTTGCTAGATCAAAGTAACTGGGCTGGGCAGCAGTGAAGAAAGCTGACATGGTGAGTACACAATCATACAAAGAACCCATAAAAGGAGCTATACATGTATTAAAGACAGAAAAATGTGTGCCTGCACAACACACTCAAGATTTGTGATCTTATAGTCTGAGGAAAGTGCAGCCTTCCTAAATGCTGCTGGCCTTTTCTGCAGATGTAGTACAGTTACATTCCTTATAAGCCAGGACTGGTGGCTTCTCTGTACCTCTGTCTCACTCACAGACATCTCAAATGCTCCTTTGTCATGTGCAAGCTTTACCTCCAATTCTTGCTCCCCTTTGGTCCCTATAATTCACTTTTATCTTTCCATGCTGTCTTATTAGGCTTGAGACTTTTTAATTTTCTTTAAGGTGCCAATCTGCAGTTCCCTGGCCACATAAACCACGCAAGGGCATCTAGCTATGTGTGTGAGATTGTATGCTGAGTTCAGAGCATCATGTGATCAATTGCCTTGCTGGATCAAGTGAGGGCAAAGCTACTCACAGAGCTCAGCTGCTTCCCACTAGTTTTCATTTTAGCATTTAGTTTCCTTTACGAATCTCAGAAATGCTCCTCTCACAACATGAAAATAAAAGTAGTGTTCTTGAGGCACTATGTGTTGCTTGTTGCTACTTATAAATGCTTCAGAACAGGCTGGACACGCTGTACACAGTGTATTGTCTCTTTGCTCTGTACTGAGCCATTCAATTACATATAGTTTGTCTCCTTTTATTTTCATAGAGATGTTAACACAAAAGAGACTGTGCGCCACTAAAGGGAGCATGGAAAAGCTGAATGAAGAATTTTAACACTAAAAAGTGTACCATAGAATATTTTCTGAGATAGCAAAGTGATAGTCATTTTGTATTTACAGAAGAGAAAAAAGAAGTAGTGGTTCCCAGGGTCTTTGTAAGGTGTTACTGTGAAAGTAGTGTGGAGCAGGCAGTCTCTATGGTACTGTGTGGTGTGGTTCCTGACTCTGGTCCTACTCAGAGCCTCAGCAAGCCAGTTTTTATGCTTAAAATGAGGTACAGCCTGAGGTATCTCACTGATGCAGACCCTAGGAAACCTCATAAGAAGGGTGCTTGTTACAGAAGTTGTGCTGCCTTATTCATGAGGATGGAGTCTTTTGTTGGCACAACTCTCAAGTTGTCAGCTCTCAGTGCTTTCCTGGGGCATCAATTAGTCTGATCTGTCCTGTGACACCCGTGGTCACAGGATTCAGAAATCAATTAGCTAGTTGTCTCTACATTCCCCTCAGGGTGACTTTGTGGTATGATGTCAATCTGATTTTGCTTAGAGGGTTCAGTAGAATCAAGATACGTTCTCTGCCACAGCAAATGGTGATGAACAGTAATGTCCCATGTTCCAAAACTAATAGCTGAATAGTTGCCTTGAACATGTTCTTGTAGCATATTAATTAGATCGCTGTTGTTAAGGTCACACAGTGCATTTAGATGGGCTACAGTTATACTGTTATAAAGATATATCTTCCAGGTTGCTATAAGAGAAGTGTTACAGGCAGTTGTGACTGGGTCCATGTTGAAGAGTGTATGGTGTAGTAGTTTGATTAAAATTTAGAATACGTCTATAACTGAAAAACATTAGCAAGATATAATTTCCTGGACTTAGATTGTAAGTACTGGGTCAAATCTTGACCTTGAAGTCATCAAGACAATATTTGCTCTGTAATATTAATCTTCTCTTTAGGTTATAATTTCACTTCTAGTGTTAAATACAATACAATTTTGAAATACTGTAAAAGTAGTATTAAAAATTTTTCAATACTGAAATTTCAATTTTGAAAGTTAGCCAGGGATAGAAATTAGTAATTTTTGCCTCTCAGAGGACATTGAGAACGTAGAAAATGCCATACCTGTATAGCACCACAGGAGAATTTTTGTTTCAGTGTCCCTTTTGATTCATGATAGATGTTTCAAAGGAACCTAAAACTTGCCCGGTGAGCTAAATGGCACAGGGCAGTAGCACCATGGGTGATGCCAGCCTTCTGGATCCCAGCTGGATGATCAGCTTGCCTACGCAACTTTTTTCACTTTGCCTTAACGCTGCACAGGCAGTTGAGGTCCACGGCCCTTTTGTTGGTTTTGTTACTTTTTAACTTAGCCATTTGTCTCAAATGCATGAATTGACAGCGTCTCACAGGAGAACTTGACTTGATGTAAAAACGAGACCCGGGTCAAAACTAGAAAAGTTATACATGCAAAGAGCAGCAACAAAAGCAGAATGTTTCAGAATGTTATAGTTGAACATGTAGGTCTCACAACCACATATGTGCTGTGCAGTCACTAGGCATTCCTACCTCCTGGCCCAATAGAGCCCCGAGACCATTTCTTTTACAGTCCTGCCCTCAGTAGGTTTTGCCTCGGGTAGATTTCGCCATGGCGTTGGAACCATGCGACACTGTGAAATCAATGTGCCTGGGCCCAGCGCCCCAGGTGCAGTGCGTGCAGAAGCGTGTTCAGGATTGCCCTGAGGTTGTTGCTGCAGCTGATATGTGACATAAGTCTCTTACTTAAGAGCTTAATTTTTGCCACTCGCTTCTAAAAATCTTAGTGCAGGGATGTTTCTTTGTGCATTTGAGATGAAAACAGAGTGCTGAGTACCACATTGCTCTTTGGTTGATTTTTCCACAAAAATCTCAGTTTAAATCTTTTAGTCATGCTTTGTTATCCAGGTTTTCCTTACCAAAATCTTAGTTGGTAATGTCCTTAGTGTGTGAACTGTTCTCATCTTTTAAGTTCCAGGCTGCTGTTGAAGTTGGTAGTAGTATCTCCAGTGGATTTTTAAAAATGGGGTGGTTTTCAAACAATGTGACTTACATGCCATGAACAGAACAAAAAAAATCTGTAGCAAGTTAAATGAAAATTTACCCTTTGACTTCAGTGGAATGGGTCTTGTCCTTAAATCTGCTTTGACAATATCTCGGTTGTAACCCTTATTATCCAGGAGTTTAAATGAGAGGATATATCCACTCTAGCTGTGTACTTTCTGATTATCAGGCTGCTGGTGAGAAAATAATTTCTGCAGGCTCCTGGTAGGCAAAGTGGGGAAACCCATTACCTTTTTCACTTTACCAACAAAGAGCAAGAACCTCTACAGCCCTGGTGTACCATAAACAGAGAGCAATCTCCAGAATCCCGCCTGTATTTCTGATGGACCTTTGCAAGAGGAAAAGAGGGTGCTGACAAACTGCCTCACGCCTCAGGGAATCTGACTGAACTGCTGCTTCCCAGAGCAGCTCACTTCTGGAATGTAAAGCAGTTGCTGGCATGTATTCTCATTACATGCTGCTCTGATCACTATAACATTTGCGTTTTGAGGTATTGAGTAGGCAGTGAAATGTATGTGGCCAATCTTTATTTATAATTTTGTCTTTTGTCATTGTGAAGTCCATTGTAAGTAAAGGAGTGCGTAGCCCTTCTCAGGCTGGTCCTTGTGGAGTTTAAGTGAGCTGCTTCATCCCAGCTGCAGGCAGTGATTGTGGAAGCCACGCTGAACACTGAGGTCTTTTGAAGCCAGAAGAAGATTTATAGGCAGGCAAACTGACATTGGTGTGTGTGATGGAATTGCTTGGAGTATTTTGTAGATATGCATTTGTAGAGATTTTTCACTGGTGGGGCTGCCAGGAACTGCACATAGGAGAGATACCAGCAAAGACTTTAGAAAATGCCTTTGGTATTTCTCCTCCAGTGCTGGCACTTTTGATCAGCAATTTTAAGTTTGTGAGTAGGACAAGAAAGAATTTGGAGTGAATCTAAGACAGTCTCAAAAGGAGAGCATAAGTGTAGAGGAGAAAATTGGACAGTCAGAGTCCTAGAGGCTACGGGTTAGGATTAGACCACGTCTACTTGACAGCATCAGTAGGAGAGGTATGCGTGCAGCTCTTTGGCTGTTGTAAAATCCTTTCATTTGCGATTTGGCATCTTGTTTGAGTCAAACAATCCTTTATTTGAAGACAGCTGATTTGAATCACTGTAAAGATATGTGCCAGGCTGTTCTCACAACCCTTGTGAAACCTGTAGTCTACCGAGAGTCAATGTTGAACACAGAGGCAATGCTCCATGCGGGGGCGAGCCATGGTGCCCCAGCCAGAGTGATGCCAGACCCTGGGACATGAGAAGGTGCCTTGTAGGAGGGCTGTGCCGTGGTGCTTGGGGGATCAGTTTCAGAGAACAAGGGCTACAGGATCTCTGCTGCAGCTCAGCTGTGTCCCCGATAGTCAGAATCTCTCCAAAGAACAGGGGAAAGCAAGCAGATCAAACACTTGTCAGGCATAGCCCGAGCTGGGCCCTGCATTTACCTGTCTGCCAAGTGAGGGGGGCTGTGGAGCCTAGCTTGTCCCTGTGGCTCTTGAGCCGTGCCCCCCTAGGACAGGGCATCCGCCTGCCTGCCGAGACCGGGCACCGCACCGGAGGCTCCCCGCGCACTGGAAGCCTCTCGCAGGCCGGGGGACAGCCCGGCGCCTCCGTAGCGCCCGCACCGCCGAGGGAGGAACGGGCGGGCACGGCCGCGGCCGCTCCCACGCCCGCCCCCGCCGCACCTCCCGGCTGCCCGTGACGGGCAGCGGCGTCTCCCCCCCGCCCCGGCTCCGCAGCGAGCGCGGGAGCATCGTTCTGTCCCTGCCGCCGCCCGGCCCCGTCCTGCCTCGGGGCCCCGGGCCCAGCGCAGCGCGCAGGTGAGGGCAGCCCCGCGGGACCGGGACGGGGGCCGGGGAGAAGGCAGCGGGCGGCGCTGGCGGGTACGTGGGGGGGGACCTGGGGAGGCCGGGACTGCATCGCGGCGGCCGAGGAGCCTGGAGGAGCTGCGGCCTCCCCGGAGTGACCCCAGGCTCCGGCGGGGCGGGGGTCTCGGTGGTGGTGCTGCCCCGGCGACACGGGCACCCCCGGCCCTTGAGGGGGATCCGGTTTCCGAGGAGCGCAGCCCGGGCACCCGGCGCCGACTTGCGCTCAATTCCCTGAGAAGGCGGCGCCGTGTGGGCGGGGGGCGGCATCCCCTTCTCTCCTGGGTGGCTTTTGAGTCTGCCCGGTTCGTGGCCGTACTTCTGCCGCTGCTGGAGCCCTCGAAAGAGCACGTGAGGTGCCCTGTAGTAAACATAAAGCAAGCATCTAAGCATCTATTTTTGCTTTTTGCCTCATTACTTAGGCGTAAAGATTGGTCAAACCTGGGAGGCATAAGGTTTTTAATTTTCTGCTAGAATTAACTACTGTAATGCTGTCAATCTTTTATTATTGATTCCTGCTATATACTTGGCCATGAGTTTCCCATACAAGTAGCCAATAAGGGATACCATGTGGAAACAGGGATCTCTTGGATCCCACTTCTTGTTCCATTGCACCCTAATCTGTTTCTGGATATAACCTAAATAGCATTTTTTTCTGTGCCCTGGGGCAATCACTCCATCCTTATGTAGGGGTCATTTTTAAAGTCTGTGATATCCTTTTTTTGAAATGCAGTGACTGCCACTGCATTCAGTAGCAGAGGCTGCCACCGTGTTGCACGCGATGACATATATACTGTAATCTCCATTTTTAATCTATGTATTGTAACATTTAATTGAGGCTGGTTGTTTTGTTAATTTTAAATATGGTTGCACACTGAGCTAAGATCTTTGTCTGCACCATATGCAGTGACACACAGGTCCTTCTTCAGACTTATTTTATTTCATTTGGTACCTCAATGTGCAGTTTGTTTAAATTATCCCGTGCAGTACAGATTTACCTTTATTTCTGACATATTACGCTATTATTGAGCTGAAGCACCAGCTGTCAAAACGCATCCAGGAAATTGGGGCAAAAGAAGAATATTATGCAAAGTCACAATAAGCAAGACAGAGTTGAGAAGAAAGACTGTTTCAAGGTAAACTAGATTTGCCATGTAAGCTGCCTTGTCAAGTCATACAATTCTAAACCATTGAAGGATGCAAACCAGAAAAGAATTGTGCGTTAGTTAAAAGTATAGTTTACTAACCAGTAAAAGCAAATTGCTGCAGCTTCCTAATTTATTTCTTGTTATCTGATCAGTGTACCTTGTCAGGGGCTTGTTCTTCCCCAGCTCAGATGAAATGGTGAAAGGGATTAGCTTAAGCTACATCACTTGAGATTCAACCTGAAAAAGTGATACTTTGTTCATGTGGCAGACCAACAGCTGCTTTGGGTCTCCTGCTGACTGATCCCTCTAGCAGCGTGATTGCCCAGTTAGTGCACTGGTACTTTGAACACTAGATTCCCCAAAGCAACACAGTACAATAAAATATGCCAAAGATAATGTCCAGGGAAGAAGGTGGGTCACTTTGCAAATCTGCTGAAGGCTTCTAGTTGCACCATGTGCTTGGAGCGTAGGTCTTCAGACAGGCGTCCAAGCTCTTTTTTTCCTGGTCATTTTTCATGAGTAGACAATGGAAACGAGTGATTCCCTATACAAGCTAATTGTTCCTTGACAGCAGTGCTGCTATTACACTAACAAATGTGAGCCAGTTTTCAATGAATAAGAGAGCGGCAGAAACAATCAATGCCAGCTGTCTGCTCTTGGTAGGAGTAAATTAGGTCTTACTCTGGACTGCCCAGAATTTGTCATCAGCAAAAGACAGCAAAGTTGGTTAGGCGTTTGGAGTAATGTCTATATGAGGAAGAACTGAGTGAGGTAGGACCTGTCATTCTGGGAAAGAATTAATGCAGAGAGGTGGGACAGAAATTTACAAAACAGTATAAAAGACATTAATAGAGGTAAGTCTTTTTGAAGCTGGCTTTTCCTAACTTTAATATCCCTCGTTTTGTACTGGAAGAGACAAATAAAAGGAGGTAGTGCTTCATGCAAGAAGCAGACCTATGAAACTCCTTGCTAGGATCTGCAGATACAACGTTTATGGGGGCTAGAAGGAAAATGGGACAATTACTAGGATTAGAGATACATTGAGGACTAAATAAAGCATATCAGGCTCAGGAAATCTGAAATTTCGAACAGTATTTCAGTCAAGCAATCTACATGCTCATCCTGTTGATACCCTTTCCTGGGCATCTCCTTTATAGTCGCGGTTGGAGACAGTTTGCAAGCTAGCCAGACCCTTCTTCTGATCAGTATGACTGTTCTTATATGGTCATAACACTAGAAGTTATGTTTTGTTTTTGTTTTAAATTATTATTGACACATACACTTACTAGATCTCGTATCACTTAAGCCAGGCAGATATGCAGACACTGGTTAAATTAGTCTGTGTACTCAATTATTCCTCAATCGGGAAGTGACCTGACCTTTTTTTCTTTTTTTTTCTTTTTTTTTTTTTTCTTCTAACCATTTTCTTGCTTCTGCAGTAGAGCACAAGTTTTTCTTCTTGCTGCTGTTTGTTTTGTCTTCGTTTTCATTGGACTAATAGTTTACACATCTCCAACTCACAAAAAAGAAGTGGCAGCCGTCTGATCTTTTTCTTTGTATCGAGCAACCCACCTACCTCTTTGCCCTTTGTTCTTCTGACTTTTAGGGCTAGAAAGGATCAAAGCAATTGACTATCTTTACTATAGTCATAGGTTTCAAATTCAGCTGCCAGTTAAACACTAAATTCACTACTTAGCATTAATTTTTTTTTTCTTCTTGTTGGAGAATGAAATAAAACCATAAATGTATTTTTCACCTAGATCTCTGGACAAAATGGGGAATGGATCAGTGAAACCTAAGCATCTGAGGCGGCCAAACCAACACGTAGGAAACCTCTCTATTGGCTGTGCTGGCAACCATAAGTTTTTGAAGGACTCAGATCTGGGCATGAATGTGACTGGGCAAGCTGATGTTCTTTGCAGCAGGCTGCTCGAACTGGAAAAGGAGCTGAAGAGAAAAGATCAAGAGTTGCAAGAGAGTCGAAGTTGTGTCGCTGAGCTTCAGGAGGAGCTGGCTATGCAGACTAGGGTCATAACAGAACTCACCAAGGAACTTCAGAGCAAGTGTATACAATTGAACAAGCTGCAGGATGTTGTTAGCACTCAAGGAGAGCACTCTTTTCAGCCTTCTCCATTTAAAGTGACTTCAAGGTTTCAGGTCTCTGCTGATAGGAGGAGAGGAGCCAAGGAAGGTGTATCTGCAGAGCCGACAACACAGCTTTATGATTTGAACAGGCAAACTACATTTTCCTTTGAAAAAGCAAGAGTCCGGAAGGATTCCAGGTGAGCTCATTGCGGGGGGATTATATGCTTGTGTTACAAGGATATTACTTCTATCACAATGATATTCTCTCCTTGTGATAAATCAAGATTAAAGCATCCATCTTTTTTATACAGACTTTATCACGGTGGCAGTTAGATGCTGGTTGAGTTTGTGTGTAACTTTAACGAAGAATCATTTATGTCCCACAGACTTAAGATGAAGAGTAGTGGGTAGCCTCCGTATTTTAGTTGAGGAAACTCTTAAAGTCTGTTTGGGATTTATCTTTACTGACAGCTAAGCAGAACCTAAGCATCATCCCAGGTCTGGGTTTCCCTAGTGCTTGCAGCTTAGGCTATGCTCTGGAGCACTGATGGGCAGAAGGCTGGATGCCTTCATGTGGGTTCAGATTCTTGTTTCTATAGCATGGATGGCTTGGGAAGGGAAGGAGCAAGTGACCCCACCTCAGCCCTCCCAAATGCAATGCGAATACGGATTCTGAGCTGTATAGAGTTTGTCAGCGCAGTTTCAACTCAGTCTGGTGTGAAATATAATGAAATGTTTGTATGGTGTGATTATCTTTTTATCAGATTCCTCCTGCCCTTCAGCTTCTGATAGTTATGGTATAGGAACCTAATTTTACTTGTTTCTCTTAGAATCCAGTTACACTTTTAGCCTCTGCAAGAGCCAGAAACATCCATGGTTGCAGCTGACCTTGTGGACAGAGGTATCAGACTGATATCCTTAAACATACCTTAAATGCTCTTTTACCTTGCAGTGTAGACATAACCTGAGTATCTGTTTTAACATGGTGGTAGCCAGAATCTATCTGGACTTAGCAGCCACTTAGCCAGCAGCTTAAGTGCCTCAGATTTGTGGGAAGCTTTATTATTGTGTTAAGAATTCATGGCGCATCTGAATCTGTGCTGTAGGAGACCTAGGAGTTTTTCAGACTCGATTTCCCATCCATCGTGGCCAGCATTGCACATTAGAGGCTGTCTTGTGAAACAGGAAGGCTGCTTGAGTCACCATAAGGAGCTGAAATCTTCAGCTAACAGTGTTGTTTCAGGGTGATGGAACTGTATTAAGGTTTTATCACAAGTACCTGGGCAGTTTAAAGAACCATTTATTTTAAGAGTGTTCTATCAGTGATTACTTGTCTTCTCCTTTGCATGATCCTTGTACTGCAGTCCACCAGGTGGTTTTCTAGGGTGCTCTCAGGCAGAATTACAACAGTACTGAGGAGTAAAGCAAAGAGAAGAGCCAGTTGATTAGCTAAGTGCAGCACTGATTTTGCTGCTAAGAACAAAACCAAATATTGCAGCTTATCCAATTAAATGTAGTGCTGATCATGAGATAGAAACAGAGGTAGACATTTTCCTTCTCAATTCAGTGGCCAAGCACTTCTAAAAACATTTTCATTTTCATTGTATGCCATCTCTATTTTCTTGTCTTTCTAAAACAGTGTAACAAAACAGGATAAAGGAGCAGTTCTGTTCTTTTTCCCTCCTTTCATCTCTTACAATCTGTTTTAGAGATTGTCAGTGTTACTGATAAGGCTCCCACAGATTCATAACAATTTAGAATACAGCATTCCTGCATTTATTCTGTTGTTTACTTTTCTGGAAACAACTGACTGTTTAAGATTGCATTGCATTGGCAGTAGGACCACACCATCCTCTGGTCTCCTCCCCACCATTTCCAGCTTTTACTGTGATTCTCTTTGTACCTTTGTTCTGTTCAGTACTTGAACGTTCTTGCATTTTCATTTAAATTCTCATCTTCATGATGGCCATTAAAGTTGTATTTGTTTGCTAATTGTTACCTTGAGAGTAATCTGAGAGTGAAGTGGAACTAATAATTTATTTGAATATCTGGTGCTAGAAGCACACCAACTTGGCCAGAGCAATTGACATTACAGAGTTTGCTGTGTGTTCTATATAAAAAAAAAAGTTGCTCCTCAAACTTCAGTGCAAAACTAAGTAAAACCAATTTCAGATATGCAACCAAATCTTCAAGTTTTAATACTAAAATATTAGTTTAACATAAATATTAACTGTAATATAAATTTAACACAAATGTTTAACTGACTAAAGAGCTCATGTAAACATCTTTCATGAGAGTTGAGATTTTGACTGAAGAAAACCGTATCTTGTAGCAGCCCTGCAGAAAAGGACTTGAGGCTACTGGTAGATGTTAAATTAGACATGAGGCAGCAATGTGCGCTCGCAGCCCAGAAAGCCAACCATATCCTGGGCCACATAAGAAGCGCGGCCAGCAGGCTGACAGAGGTGATCCTCCCCTTCTGCTCCACTCTCAAGATCCCACCTGGAGTTCTGCATCCAGCCCTGGCACTCACAGCATGAGACAGGCATGGACCTGTTAGAGTGGGTCCAAAGGAGTGCCACAAAAATGGTCAGAGGGATGGAACACCTCTCTAGTAAAGAAAAGCCGAGAGTTGCGGTTGTTCAGCCTAGAGAAGCCTCCAGGGAGCCCTTATTGCGGCCTTCCAATATATAAAGAGGGCTTATAAGGAGGACGGAGAAAGACCAAGGCCTGTAGTGACAGGACCAGGGGCAACAGTTTTAAACTGAAAGAGGTTAAGTTTATATTGGATGTAAGGAAGAAGCTTTTTTACTATGAGGGTGGTGAGGCATTGGAATTGTTTATCCAGAGAAGCTGTGGGTGCCCCATCCCTGGAAGTGTTGAAGGTCATGTTGGACAGTGCTTTCAGCAACTGGATCTAGTGAGGGATGTCCCTGGCAGGGACATGGCAGGGCATTGGAGCTGGATAATCTTTAAGGTCCCTTCTAGCCCAAATCATTCCATTCCCCCATTCTTTCCTCTGTCACCTTACAGCTGATCTCTTGAACGTTTAAGTCATCAGAGGGGCTAAAATTAAGAAAAAAATATTTCTAGGGTATACTAAGTATCCAATAGATCATTCCAGAGAAAAAAAATTGTTTTATTAGAATATGAAACTTATATTCTCTTTTATATTTTACCCAGTGGTTTTAAACTCAATTTTCCACAATTAACCATTTTCCAGCTTTAGCTCTTGGTAGAAAATAAAGTGTCGGTTTTCTTTTGTTTTACATATAGGTCCAAGAGCATGGTCCATTAGGCAGGAAGACAAATAGTGGAATATGATCTTGTATTATTGGCTTTGCAGCAGGTAGTTTTTGTTGTGTTGTTTTGGTTTGTGTTTGTTTGTTTTGGGGGGGGGTTGTTTGTTGTTTTTGTGGGGGATTTGTTTGTTTTGGTTTTAGTGATGCTTTGTATTAATGTTACTTTTAGCCTAAGTAGTCATATAGAAGGCAGGTCAGACTGATTTTGGGTTTATATACAGTTTAGACCATCTCCGAGTGTTCATGTCTTTGAACCTTTGGCTAAGGTGCTGAAACTCAAATCTGTTTTACTAATGGGTACTTGTATTCTGCTTTGCAGTGATTAAAGTGACTTCGTTCATTTATCTTAGGCTTTGAAAGACTAGACATCTTGGACTACAGTACAGCAAGTATGGGTGACAATACAAATGCAAGTTTTAATGTAACCTCAATTCCTTTGGCATAATCCATTTAAAAAAAAATCTTGAACATTATACCCAAAGTATTTGCCATTTGCGAGTTAACTTTTTTTTCTCCCACAGCCACCTTAGCATTACATGCTGCTCTGTAACAGCTTAGCCCTGGATAGAACGCTTTTTAAAATTAGCCTTATAGAAAATTTATTTTATATACCAACATACATTATATTCACAGAGGAAAGAATTTATACGTTCTCCAGTAAATCAAATAATAGTGAAAGATCTTGGCGAGACTTCTGGGGTGGGCGCAGATCTATCTTTTGATGCCATAGTGGCCAAAGTATGATTTGATCTTCCAAATACTTTGGAAGCAAACAGATGGGGGAAAAAAGACCCACCACAAAACTGTTTTAGATGTAGCACTACTATGCCTCTCATTTAGATAAGCTTGCAATACAGATGCACTTGTTTAAACCACCATCACCTTGCTATTGAGACAACCAAATGCTGGAAGCTGCGAACATTTGGTTTCCTTACCTGGGCTGTAAATGCTGTAGTAGGTCCAGTCCAGACAGTTGGCATCTGTGTGAGGACAAAGTATAACCTTCACTGTCTACAGAGTTCTGTCCGCTGTAATTAAAATACAGTCATCCTTTAGCCTAACGATGTCTGTAGCAGTGTTTAGAGTTGCTGATAGAAGTAGCTGCTTCCCCTTTACAGAGAGACTTAATGCAGCCCCGCTTCTGGAGGAGGCGATGGCACAGTGTTCCTACACAGTTGTGAAATGAGCTGTTTCAGAAGGAAGGGAAGGTCTTCTGGCATTGAGTTCAGAATGTTACCAGTCCCTTTTAGAAGCAGTTGTAAAACAAATGGCATGATTTTTTCTTATAATTTAGCAGGCGTTTAAGTGCCGTACTTTTTTTTGGAGTATCTCAGCATGAATGATTTTAATTAAAGTTTTAGAAACTTTCAGTGGTTCTTGATCTATCCTGTATGAATGGATATTTTCTCTCGTGTATATTTCATCTCTTGAACTAGTTGGATATATCCATCTCAGTTCCCAAAACCATGAGTTTTTCCTTAATGGGAGTTTGAGCATTGAAACTTTAACTAGAGCCTGAAGATTTTAGAGTTTGAATATGGTATATGAAAGCAGATTCCTCAAACAAGTTTTCCAAATGGAAAATATTTTTCTCTCTTGTCCCTTGCACAGTGTTAAGAATCTAGGTGTCTTAGTATCTATAGGGCTTGGTTCTCCATTTTTTTGGTGTCCTTCCGGACCATGCTTTCACTATCAACAGTATTTAAGGTGCCTGTAGCAAGTCCCTTCCCATTATGGGCTCAGGATCATGATCCATTTCTGTTATCAGGTTGAGGAAGAGCTATCTGACACTTGACATGGATGTCTCTTACCAGTCAATGCCAGCAGATATCAAAAAAATCTCTAATTAGAAGGAAAAAGGAATATTTAGAGAAAGCATTGCTCTGCAAAGGGTATGTTGTACCCTTGTCCTGTGAGATGACATCTGTCTTACAATGGGAATAAATTCCCAATCCTCTTCACAAAAAGCCCTTCTTAGAGTGTCAAGTGCTATTTCTAGGAGTTGACTTGGAATGTATTGAAAGGGATGGGGGGAACATTTCCACAAGAGCTAACAGCAGGGAGGGGAAAAAAGCCTGGCAAAGGATGCTATGGCAAAGCTGGACCCAGGTGATGAAGGAAAGTCCTACTAGTGGTGGGACCAAGAAATACCTTGCCACCAGAACAGTTGTGTGGAGCTGTGCAGCCCCTTTTTAGCCTTTCAGTAGCATTCATCAGGACAGTGACCAGCACAAATATGGGATTAAATGTCTTCTGACCTTTCAGGACATCTAGTTATTTCCTGGCCTCAGTTCTCAAAAGTGGGGCAGGTATAGGAGAAGTTGAGGAACACAATGGAGAGAAAAATGTTCAGTAGACAGCATGCTGAACGACATGAGCAAATGATTCAAGAGCCAGAGCTGTCGTTATGGTAATTACGTGTCCTTAGCTCTAAAAACAGTGTAGTCTTCTCCTTTGTAGTTCTGGAAGCTTTAGTGCTCATTCTTAAGTATCAGTGCATGAGCCATTACAGTATTTTATTGCAGTATTGTGTGCATGGTGCAAGCCAGGGTGAATTAAATAAGCAAGGTTGTTTTTAGCAGAAAATGAAGTTACAGCTTATATTCTAATAAACCTGTTGCTTTCAACTGAGGTTAAGTTATGATCTCTATTTCTAAATGCAATCTTCACTATAGATACTTGTTTTTACTTTTCCGGACTCTTCTCATTATGTTTACTTAGTTTCAGCCATTATATGGCTAGTAATGTTGTAAGTCTACTTGCCTTAACTGTGTATTCATTCCTGGATTTTCCTCAGGAGATTTTCCCACATAACCTCGTTTTGATTATAACCTTGCATTGCTTTTTAAATACAAGCAAGAGTGGGCCTTAAATGCCTCAGAAAACTCTTAGGGTGTTTATTTTGTTATGTAGCTTTCTTATACATGCACATTAAGAACATGGAGACTTAAAGGCATAATTTATCTTTCGCTTCAGCAGTAAAGGAAGACTACTCAGTAGGTCCATAAAAGCTCTGTCAGTGCATCAGTTGTATAATTGCAATAATTTCTGGCATGGATTCAAGGCGCTGCTTTTTCATAAGCCCTTGACCCAGAGCATATGCAAGTCAATCAGAACTCATAGATTGCCAAGTATGGATGTACAACCAGGTTTGTCGTGGTCAGTTAGTCATTATCAATGGATTCATCCATTGTTGATTTTTCCATGTTTTCTCCATTTCAAAATCCAGCCACTACACTCTTCCACCAGCAACGCAAATGGACTGTTCTTGTCTGTACAGTTTACCCATTTATATGTATTTACCACTTCAGGAAATGACATCTCAGGGAGCAGCAGGAGCAGGGTTGCTCCACAAGAGCAGAGTAAACCAGGGGTGACTACAGGACAGACTGCCATCACTAACCAGGGCTCTGTTCCACAAGGTCTGGACAGGGTTGGCAGAGCAGGGTGGTGACAACAGGGTCTACCAAGAGTCCCACAGAAGAAGAGATCAATCAGATGCAAGCTCCAACCAAGAGACATAAACAAAGTACTTACAATATTGGGCCAATATCCATCCAGAAGACAAAACCCAAATCACTTTTTTCTCTAACATAACTCAGGCAAGAATTAAATGCCCAGACCTGAACTTCAATTGACTATGCGGACCGATGGGCAGAGGATATACGGGCTGTGGTCCCAGGCCAGGCCTGTTACTGCCCTTAGGGCCCTGACATACTGGTCCTTGATACTTTTGTTGCCTTTTGTCTGACTTTTACAGATGCTCTGAAGCTTTTCCAGAGACTTTTTAACAAAAAAACTCTGGATGGCTATAGTTTACTGTAGCATCACCAAAGTACTGAAATACCAGAAGTTTATTTCCCTGAATGCCGAATATTAGCAAGTGAAGAGGTCAGCATCAACGGCTGCATACCTACATCCACAAGCCCTTATGTTATATTTTTACTTCCGATTATACCCTAAAAATTCCTAAAAGCAGTGGAGAAAAGGGCCTGCTTTGGGGAGACTTATCTTGCGTCTGGTCATTCTTAAGGAGACGGTATGTTTAGTGTCCCAAATGAGGAGACTACTACAGGATTTTTTTTACTTAGGTAGGAGCATTTTTCCTGTTGTTTGTCAACTGTGCAAAGGAAGCGGGCACAGCAGTGGTAGGAAGAGTTTTGCAGGGAGGTGAATGAAGGGCAAAGAACAGCACGGGAAGGATCGGCACTAACCCCCCGCCTCCACACATACTTCTTCTGGATCCTGCCCTTAGTTTGTGAGTTTGGGGACAATGTTCAACATGTACTCTGCAAGCTGACCTTGCGATTGTGTTCTGATCATAAATTTGCTTAGTAGCTATGAACGAGGAATGCCACAGTGCCAGTATTATTTTGCAGGTGCAATGGAAATTAGTTCTCCGTAGTCAGTTTTTTAATAGCTGTCATTTGCAACTTGCTTCGTTTTTCCCACCACCACCAATGTCTTCTAACATTCTCCTAAGAACCAGCAGCACCTGTTAATCATGTTTTTTGGGTACTTTTCTTTCCTTGCATCTTTCCTCACCACGAAGGAGAAACTCTTGATGAGGTCTTAGTACCATCAGTGTTGATTTTAACCTTATTACTGTCATTGGTATTAATGGTTTTGGTGGATATTAGAAAGAATGTGTTAGAATGTTAGAAAAGTAGACCTGATTTTATGACAGGTTGCCATTCCTGTATGGGCAGTGGTATGTGAAGACATACCTTTCACATTTCTCATCTTCAGATAAGCAAGGCTATATACCTTAGTCGTGCAATGGGGAAAGAATAAGGTGAGAAACTGGGTAGAGCTTTCTGGGGAGCACATCTTCTACTGGGAGCCATTCTACACCTAACCTGATGCTTTCTGCAGGCTGGGAGGAGAGACGCCATCGTGTGGCACAGCTAATGGGATGCATAGTCATTGCAAGGATTATAAGTTTTGTCAGTGGTACTGGTCATGTGAGTGTTAGAAATGAGAGGAAACATCTTGAGAGGAATGAATGTCTGGTGAATAATATACCCCAGCCATGCTGGATCTTTTGTGTTTCATTTTTGTTTGAAACCAGTGAGAAGAAGCTTATCACGGATGCTCTGAATAAAAATCAGTTCTTGAAGAGACTGGAACCTCACCAGATCCGAGATATGGTGGAATGTATGTATGAAAGGTCTTTCCAGCAAGGGAGCTATGTCATCAGACAGGGAGAGCCAGGCAATCACATTTTTGTGCTCAAAGGTGAGTACTGCTTAATCATGCAATGCACAAGTGCAAGAAACAGGAAAGTAATTCAGAAGTCTTTGCAGGAAACCACAATGATGATGTTTGTGCTCCGAAATAATTTATGTCGGTCCTGCTGAAAGCAATGCAAGTTTTACCCGTGAGTTTTGTGAAACAGAGGGAGAACAAGAAATGCACATTAGAAGCTTGATTTAATGCTATTTTGTGAAAGAACTTGAAGAACTTCTTTTGTTTCCGAAAGCCTAGATGCCAGCAATCCTTTCTGTTGTAGGTATAGCCATCCCTCTCTTCTCCAAAGGAAGAGCAGGTATAATTTAAAATACAGAAAACTGCTAAATGGTGAAGCCACTTCTGAAGTAAACTTACTTTTCAGCATTTTTATGAGAGCTTACACCAGTTTTCTGTGTGTAGGAAATTGAGAGATGAGGTCTAATTTTACAAAGCTTAGGGTTTTTTAAAAAAATGGCTGCTTGTTTTCCCTGGGGCGGGGGGGAAAAAAAGCTTTAGGATAAGAAAACTTTCCTAAAACAACGTCAACAGGTCAGAAGTAACCTCACTGCAGTAATCTGTGCTGACTGCTACTGTGCTTAAACTCAAATCTCAAATTACAGATCAGCCATAGTGGAGCCCAAGTTTAACACCTGAAAGTTTCTCCTGCAGGGAAGACTCTCTTTCATCATCTCACCATTAAAAAAAAAGGAATCACAATTTCTGATTAATTTGCATAATTCGTCAGTTCTGGCCTACTAGAAGGTTCAGTGGCACATATGAATTGGAGTTCTTGCTGTAAGGAGAATGTTCACTTGAGGCAGGAATATTTAAGCCAGGAGCATACGGGTGTATACTGGAAAGTACCTCTTCTATCTTCTGGCTTCACATGGTTGGGTTAGTTCAAAAAAATTGATGGTAGCTATGTTAGGATGACACAGATGGTACAGAGGAAAGACGAGGCAGGATTTGTAATGGGGTTGTGATATTCTTGCTAGACAAAATGATAACATTTTGAAAAACAGATGAAATATGAACAAGTTGTGAACCCAGAAATTTTTCTGGCACAGTAGACTCCTTTTTTGAGAAGTCAATGAGTGTCTTGAAGAGAAGGAGGCTGAACTTTCAGAAGGTGTTAAAGGGAAAATTTTTTGAGCCATAACCTATGAAGAAATTCAGACTTTATTTGGCTTTTGCTAGGTTTGTAGTAAGGCTCAAGGACAATTGCTTCAAGGAGGATTTAGCATGCTTTTTGTTTTTCTGCCCTCTCCCTTGCATGCTGCATGTATATACATGTGTACGGACAAACCTCATGAGTTATTTCTTCTGCATTTACTATTTCAAGATGTGTTTGTATACACCTCACTAGGCTACCTGAACTAGTACTGACTGTTTTGTTGTAGCAAAGGTTTATCCCATCAGGATTTAGACTGAACATTTTCTGTGGCCTTCTTCGTGTTGAAAAGTTTCTTTCAGCTTTCCTTCCCTTCTACAGCAGATTCGTAGATTAGCAAAATATTTAAAAAAAAAAAAAAAAAGATCTCTACTGGTTTGTACCTGTGTTTCAAAGCACTGTTTGTATCCTTGCTCCCATTCCTGTGTTCCCGGGAGCGGCAAAGCCAGAAATGTATTGATTTGTTTTCCCTTCACACTGTGCAGTTGAGCCCAGTTTTAATGCTTGTTATCGTGCTGATTTTTGACAGAGGGCAATCTTGAAGTTTTTCAGCAGAGTAAACTACTTTCCTCGATACCTGTGTGGACAGCATTTGGTGAACTAGCCATTTTATACAACTGCACGCGGACAGCCTCTGTGAAAGGTACCTAAGATTTATTATAAAAACATTGCTCAAAATGAAAACTATATACTTTTGTGAGGTCCCCGTTATATCTAGATTTTCTTTGAAGTTTCGTTTAATAGATGTCTGCATGTCTGGATTATCTAGAGTAAGCTCACATTTCCTTCTTTGAGTTCTTTTTGCTTGAGTAGTCTAATAATGCTATGCCGTTAATATAATTCCATCTCTAGCACCATCTTTGATAAGTGATCAGGCGTCTCCAAAGTATGCTGGTTAGCAAGATCTGTATCAAACTAACTGCTAAGGAAGGATTATGTTTTCGTGTCAAATTATTTAGTAGCAGCAGTGGTGTCTGGCTCTTATGCTCTTGTGTCAAATGTAACCCTGAGGCTGAAAAGATATTAGAACCATGGGGTTTTTAATAGAGCAGATAAAGCCGAATTCGGGAGGAAATAAAGTATGTAGGAATTAGTTGCTTTTGTACTTCTTTTAGTTCTGTATCATTAAGTTACTGAATCTTGCCAAGATACATTTGCACCTGGCATTTGCAACTGGCACTTAGGAGAAGATTTGAGTTGGATTACAAATGTGGTAGTGGGAGAGATGAAACTTTTCGGTGAGACACTTGTAGGTGAGGTAGATACTGGCTCCTGCTTTTTGTTAAGGGCTGACTAGGGTGGAGTTGTTAAGTGTTGGTGTGATAAAAATATCCCTCTTCCTGTGTAAGACTGGGTCTTCACCCATTAAGTATCCCTTGATTCCTTTTGTAGCCTGCCATAATTATTCTGTGGCAGAGCAGTAACTGTCAAAATATGGTTAAATTAACATTTTTTCCACTCTCCACTATTCCATAAAAATTTTTTTTGTTTGTAGGCTAATTTCTGTTCTTGTCTAAATCTGCAGGAACTTTGAACCACCAATAAGTGTGAAGAGTTCATGTTGACTTAAAAAGAAGCAGATGGAATAAAACAAGCAGTTCAGTTTAAAAGCTTCTGGTCTTCCTGCACCCAATTTAAACACTTAATCATTGCTGGCTGTGCAGATGGAAGTTATTACATGTAATATGTTTTTGTGGCTGCCTGATAAACAGAACAGCATCAATAACGCTATTATTTTTCTTACTAGCACACTGTTATATTTGAATGTGTTCCCTATTTTTCCTTTTTTTTACATGCTGTATATAGTATTAGCATTATAAGATAGAGTTTCTGCATAGTAAGATATCATGCTAGTTTAGACCTTTGTTAACATTAATTGCTTTCAAGGTAGGACAAAAATTGTCCAACTGTGGACAAGAAAAGGTGCTTGAATTTGAATAAAGGGTGTTTAAAATCACTGCAGAAACCTACCCCTCCCTAATAGCTTTCCTGTGTTTCTTGCTGTGGAGGAAGAGCAGTACAACACCTAACTGAGCATGACTAGGAAATGCATATGTGAAAACCTTTTCTTCATGCTGGATCTGGTGACACCCTTTCCCTGCAGTCTTTGAAAAGTGATAAGTGAAGGACTTTAGCCAGACAGCATTTCAACTGCTACCCGGCAGCATCTTTACATGCAGTAAACTGGATTTGAAACTGGGAATGTGATTTAGTGCTATGTTTCTGAATTCCTCTTTCTCTGTCTCATCTTTGAGATTCCAGGCTTTTCTTTTTAACTGGATAATTGCGTTTTGTAGTTAAGGTGCAAAATACAGGCGATGCATTTGTGGTAGCTTGGATACTTGCCATATTTTCTTCCTGCAAAGTAAGCTGAAAGGTGTGATTTAGGAGAAAAACAAAACCAAAGCGATACCTTTGTTCTCCCTTCCAGCACCCAAAATAGTTTTTTGAGCTATTTTGATAAATGGCATTGAAGAGCATATGTGTATATAAAGGCTAAATACAAAGACCTCAGTGAATCATTTTAAATGGTGGCATTTTTCTTTCTTATAAAAATGGGTTTGTGTTTCTGATAAACTGAAGAAATCAATTGCTCTCATTTTTCTGTAGCTTTTTCCTTTATCCCAGAAAAAACAGTTTGATTCTTTCGTATGACAGAAGGAAAACTGCTGAGTATGTTGTAACATCTTTTAAAAGAAAATATTAAGATAAACTAGAATCGCCTTATTTTGCTTAAAAAAATAAAAAGTGCAGCATGTTCTGTAGTGTCAATGATTGCACACAGAGACTGCTTAGTGGTTTGTATCCTTTATGCTGCATCTCATGCATGCTTACTGTATTAGTATTTTTGGTTACCCTTTATTGTACCCTTTGGTTACATTAACGTTTTGGTTACCCTTTATTCCCTTATAAAATGGCTACATTGGAGGAAAAGTGTGTGAGGATCACAGGATTAATTGAAACGAAATGTATTTCTTGACCTCTGTTATTCACATCTTATTGCACATGTCACAAACATTTGCATGTAATCTGAATTAGAGATAGATCCAAGCCACAGTGTTAACATTTACCTCATAAGCTTTGAAAAACTTCAGCCAGATTTTTGTTTCTCTCAAATCAGCTCTTTTACAGATTACATTGGAGCTTTTGAGTCCAATGACTCTCCACCATGAGGAGTAGATCTTCACAAGCGTTCAGCCCTGTTTGTGCTCATAGTAAATGGCTAGGTTTTCAAGGTTACGCAGCCTCTGGAGTTGCATGGAAGGTGCTCTGTGGAGGAGCCGTTTAGAAGTCTACACCTTGCTTCAGTGAGCATTGTTTAAGTGGGAGCTAAATTATTTTAAAAGTCTGATTGCAGTAGGTGCTGGATGTTGTAAAATTTGGCCTTGAGCATTTTGCAAGAGCTCATCTGTCTTGTACCATGACCCGATACTGTAATATCTTCCATCGAATAATTCAGAAACATGGTTAATTTTGTTGTTTTTTGTTTTCTTAAAGCAATCACCAATGTTAAAACATGGGCGTTGGACAGAGAAGTGTTTCAAAATATCATGAGAGTGACAGCACAAACAAGACAAGAGCAATACAGAAACTTCCTTAGAAGGTAAATAAAATGCTTTTTTATTTCTCATACTGATTTGGGCTGCTACCTAAGGTGCACAACAATATTGTGCCTGTTTTATAGGGACACAGAGAAAGAGGAGCTCTTAATGCAAAGGGCCTCAATAACCTGAATATTTACCTCTCTTGGGTTTTTTTTAGGATTCACAAAATAATTTTTCTCATTTTGCTTGTTTTTCTCCTGTATTACAATAAGAAATAGATATAGGTGCTTAACTGCTTTTAAGTAATGGAACAAACATATAGGAAGATTACATGGCTGGAAGTTAAAACAATGTATTAAATAAATAGAGTTAATTAAATCCTCCAACTAGAAGTTAATTTGCTGCTGAAGTAGATTAAAGGATATTCTTCTTCCCCTAGAGGCTTGAATATGACAACTGCATGTCTGTCTTATGAACTAATTCCAACATAGATTACTAGGGAATCTGCAGAGAGTAGAAAAATTCTCTTTTCTGCCGGGAACACTGAGACATGTACAGTGTTTTTCCTTAGGAAGAACGTCAAATTAGAGATTCCAAACCATAATTAGCTGATTTTTGTATTTTCTTTCTTTAATAAAGAATAACCATTCTGATATGGCTTCAAATAGAGATCTCAATCCCAGCTATGCATAGAATGTCTTGTGTATTTTTGCATCCATCACCATCTTTGATTTCAATAAACACTTCTTTGCTGAGCCCCAGCAACTGGCAAGCACTATGATTTCCTAACTTTTACAAGTCCAAGTGCTCAGGATGGGAGGGTTTTTCATTCTTATCAGCAAGTTCACTAAATCATCACTATAGTTGGTTATCTTTCAATATTTGTCCAAGCGGTACTGAAGTTTTTAGCTTTATTTGATTTTGCAGTCTCTGCAGTGCATGTGAAAATGTTTTATTGGATTACTCTAATGCCTTGGTTTTGCAATTAATCATATCTATATGACTGAATTTTGAAAGTAGTCCATGTGTGCACTAGAATTTTTTTCCCCCTACTGAAATGCAAAGGTGATTTACAAACTGACTAATGTTGGCCGCATTTCTGTAAGTTGTGGGAGTTCTGTTTATCTAAAACACAAGATGAGAATGCTTGAACCTTCCAAATTAAGATTTGGTTGTGTATTTTCTGTTTTGTATAATAATACCAGTTTAGCTAGTTATGAAATGTGGTTGTACAAATTGTATAGATGAGAAGAGATTATGAAAAAAAGTCTTAATAAAAACTACTTTTGGAATTTTTTGTTGTTTTGCATTTCTGTTTTCTGGAAGTGTGTCCCTGCTGAAAAACTTACCTGAAGATAAACTAACCAAGATCATGGACTGCCTGGAGGTGGTAAGATACTGTTCAGTTTTTCTAAATAGTATTCAGTAAGCTTTCAAAATAATGAAGAATTATAGAATCATAGAAGGACAAGGAATTACTGGAGGGAGTCCAGTGGAGAGCTACGAAGATGATGAAGGCCATGGAGCATCTTTCTTATGAGGAGAGACTGAGAGAGCTGGGTCTGTTCAGCCTGGAGAAGAGATGGCTGAGAGAGGACCTCATCAATGTTTATAAATATCTCATGGGTGGGTGTTAAGGGGATGGGACCAGACTCCTTTCAGTGGTGCCCAACAACAGGATGAGGGGCTATGGGCACGGATTAAAGCATTGGAGGTTCCATCTAAACATGAGAAGAAACATCTTTCCTTTGAGGGTGCCAGAGCCCTGGAACAGGCTGCCCAGAGAGGTTGTGGAGTCTCCTTCTCTGGAGACATTCAAAACCCACCTGGACGCATTCCCATGCCATCTGCTCTGGGTGAACCTGCTTTAGCAGGTGGGTTGGACTAGATGATCTCCAGAGGTCCCTTCCAACCCAAACCATTCTGTGAATCATAGAATCATTTTGGTTGGAAGAGGCCCTTAGGATCATCGACTCCATATAAAACAAAAAAACAACCAACCTTTTTTTAATGTGACAGTGGTTTTGGAGTGGTCAGAGTGGAATTCCAGGTTGGCAGCATTTAGTGGCATAAAAGTAAGTTATATCTGTGGCATCAAAGGAGTCAAGAAAATAGATAAGAGGATCTGTAATCTATCCTTCGTTAAGATTAAGCACACACTTGCTGTCCAGGTCTCTGACTCTTTTTTGGTCATCATGCTTTACCTGTTTGCAAAGTGGTCATGTAATACTTCCATACACCTTGGACCATACACTGCAAAATGTAAGGGGGAAAAGGCCTTAGGATTTCAACATATGAAACGAGCCAAATATCTGTGTGTCTTAATGCTGCATCTGCCAGCAGCCTTTGGAGGTAAAGGCTGGATATGTAGTCATAGCTGTGTTATTTCCCAAGAGCAATGGTAACCATTAATGCTTTTTGTGTAGGGAAGGTCTGTAGGAACTGCAGTCTTGGAACAGTTTTGCAGATGGAGATCGAAAGTTCCTCAGAAAACTGAGCGCCTCAGTCCCAACAAGCTGGAGGAGGCAGAGTGATGAGTGGCCATAGCACAAGGGGATAAGGAGATCGTGGTGTTGGTCATATGAAATCACAATTGGCCTTAGCACATCAGTATCCTAAGCAGTGACTTTTTTTGTGTGTGCCAAGGATTCCTGGCAAGGGAGAACTTTTAGGAAACACTTAGAGGAGAAAAAAATGAGGTGGTTGTTTATGAGGAACAGATCACAAAGCTGAAGGTTAACATGGAAAAAATGCTTGATTGAAAGTTAAACAATTAGGCAATGAAGGCAGGGTTTCTTAGCAGAGACAGAAAAGTTGGTGCCTTGGTAGCTTGCAATAGATGATTTAGGCACTGCCACTGGGGTGTCAAGCCCCAAATTACTTTTGGAAATGGAATTTTGATTTAGAATTCTTTTAAGAGCTTTTGATATTTTTTTTCTTCATTTTCCCCTGCTTCATAAGGATGACACTAGTGTTAGTATTTTTTAAAATAAATAGCATGCTGCTCCATTAAGATACATTACAGATTGGCCATCATGCTTTACATAGTGGAATGCTTGCACATTATTATCAGGTGCAACATATGCAGGAGATAGGAAGCTAAATGTCAAGGAACATCAAGATGTATTAGGAGCTCTGCATAGTAATCAGAATTTTCAAGTAGGCTAATGATGTATTGGACGATATTGTCTCTTTCTTTCCCCCTCTGCAACAGGAGTACTACAACAAGGGAGATTATGTTATTCGGGAAGGAGAAGAAGGAAATACCTTCTTTATAATAGCAAAAGGAAAGGTAAGATATTATAAAACTAATTTATAAAGTAACATATACAAACTCCTGTATTTCAAAAGCTATCTTGAGGCATATGGTCTTCAGTAAAATCTGTGTGTCAAGTTCACAACACTCTGATAAAACCCTGGAGCAGCATTTCAGAGATTCAGGTGGCCTAATTTCCATTCACAATGAAGCCATGTTATAGTGTTCTAATTATAATGTAATTAAAGTATGTCCTGAAGCCTCTTGACACTGTAGCAGAGATGTAAAGACAGTTTCTTGTAAATGAGATTTGATCCTACGTCTTCTCCTGGATGTTTCAATGTCTGATGGGCAAAACATAGACTTATGAAATATCTGAGAAACAGTGGAGTCTTACATTTAAGGGAGAAGAATGGCATTCTAGGTGACTCAGTCAGGGTCTATTCCTTTCATTTTTTAGTCCCAGAGGAGGGAGGCGGCAGCCTTTATCCATCAGCTGTTAAGTTGGAGGACGACACAGGACTCTAAAGAATCAAAGCAAGAGAATTTTCATCAATAAACTTCTAGTAGTGGTTTCCAAAAACATGTTTCCAAAACGTGTCTATCTGGAGACGTTCTGGTTTGTTTTTTGCTAATGGGTGTGGGCATCAGCGGAATGTGTACTGGTGTGGAAGTGGAGGTTCATCAGTAGTGGCTGTGTATGATGACTGTCCATCACTAATGGACCTTTTCTGAAGAATTGAATGAGGCCATTTGGCAATCCATACATCAGTATGAGCCGAGACTTACTTTTTAAAAAAAAATTATGCAGTTATATTTTTGAACAAAGAAATTCATTTAAAACAGTAAAATGCTGTTTCAGGAACTAGTGAATATAATTTTCTTTTATTTTTATTAAACTAAAATGGTGTTCGAGTATGTGGAGTGTGATTTAAATATTTAAAAAATGCATGCACATATAAAACTCTGTTTTGTAAATTCTGTGGGCTGATTTATTTGTAAAGAGGGAAATGTTAGTTAGTGTTTCTGGAGGCTATCTGTTTAGCTGAGAAGACAAAAAGCTCATGTGATGCCCACCCACTGTGGGACTGAAGTATTTTTCAGTTTTTCATTAAAGTGCAATTTATTTTTCTCTTTTTTAAAAGGTGTAAGGAGAAAATTATGGGGGTGGGCAATAATGAATATATTCATTTTTCCATCTCTTAGCAAAAAAAAAGGGTGCTGTTGAGATGCTTGATTATTTTAATTTTTGAGAGGAGAGAGTAATTATATATATTTGTATCTCTTTCCTTTAGCATTGCTGAGTTTAAGGCTTTTATGAAATACACAGACAGGAAGAGGAAGCCATGCAATACTTTGAAACTTACCTTGCTAAATTTTTGTTCTTTTTCTTTCCAGGTGATAGTTACGCAGAGTACTGCAGATCACTCGCAGCCTCAGGTGATTAAAAATCTACATAAAGGAGATTACTTTGGAGAAAAGGCTCTCATTAGGTTAGTTCGCCTTGTCTGATTCATGATGTATAGTGTTTCACTTGTGACCTGTTACTGTGTGTCAGATTATGCACCTCATGGTTCTTTGAATATAATCTTCGTTTTGATGGTGAGGTCAGCAGATGAAGGCAATGGCTGAATTTGTCTTAGTGTTTTGGGTTTTGCAGAGAGAACTTGAAAGTATACACTGTCATCCACCTTTGCTTTTCCCTGAAAAAGTCAAATGGTGGCCCTCTCTGCATTGTTGCTTATTGTTTATATTTCAGTAAAAACTGTGAGGAAAAGTTGTGCCAGGCTCTGTATGACTCATGACATGGAAAAGTTCCCCGTAAGTTTCATCATTACTGGACTGAGCTGTAGTTTCTGTGCCAGTGCCCATGATAGCAAGAAACAGAGGAGTACAGAGAATACGTGACAAATAGCTTATATAGCACATATTGATTTGGATGATTCAGTAGGGATTCTTTGGGCTCTGGAGTATTTTATATCTGAAGACCATTTCAGAAATTAGTAGTAAATCCTGTCATAATACTAATTACATCTCATCCTAATTTCTTGGAAGGTTGCTAAAGACAGTCATAATCCAAACCTGACTGAAGCTCAAAAAAATACTATGCTAGATAATAGTAACAACCAGTAAAATGCTATAATTGTGTATGTGGTTCAGCAATATTAATCCAGATACGGGCTGGAGAGCCCTTCGAGGAGTTTCACCTATAGCATCTGGGACCTTCCATGAGTACAGTGTGAGGTACTTTGAGGATTTTGGTGTGCTTCTGAGTTCTTCTGATCTGTTTCAATTCTTAGTGACGACGTCAGATCAGCAAACGTTATTGCAGATGAATACAATGTGGAGTGCCTCGTTATAGATAGAGAGTAAGTATCACACTATGGTTTAATGAAAGACTTGTATCCTCTTTCAGTAAGTCAGCGGTAAGATGTGACTTCACTGTCGTCACAACCATAACGTTTTCTTAAGTGAATACAGAATGAATGGTTATGTTTTTAGAACACTGATTTGTGGCCGTGCTTTAGACAAAGACCTAATGAAGAGAGACTGACAGACAGTGTGGGAGCACAGAAGCTTAAGAGTAGTTGAGAGTTATTCTTTTCTTTCTCTCCTTGCGATGGTGATGCTTCACATTTGTTAAGTGCGGTTCAGTGGCTTACGGAACAACATAAGCCCCTGCATGTCCCCTGGTTTTGGGATGTCCATTTGTCAAGGCGGACGTGCAGCCACATTCCTAGTTTTGTCAGGTAGAGGCCAGTTGTACACTTCCCAAAGTGGAAAAAAATGGAACAGAGGTAAGACATAAGAAAGGAAGCTCCCAGTGGAAAGTGAGACAGCAGAACCACATTTCTCAGGGCTGGCCGTAAGGATGCTTACTTGGAATGTGGACAGCCACCATCCTTTTCTTTGCTGAATCCCCAAAGGTCTCCTGCTGAGGGCTGAGAACCTACCCCAGCCCAGGAAATGCCATCTTGGGCTGTGAATGGATTTTCCTCTTCTCTTCTTTAGCTTGTTTAAATAGGTTGCAGAGAAGCATGCCAGAAGCTGGTATGTTCTTCCCACAGTGGTGTTACTCACCTGTTACTCACTTGTGAAGTAGGAGAGGCAATCTCAATCTCTTTGGCACTGTGTACCAAGGGCTCTATCCATTGGAAGTGAAGGACTGATAGCCTGGGCTCATGCCAAGCTGGTTCCTTTGGTAGGGATGGTGGAACCACATTCAATAACCATAGTGCATGTGGGAGGCAAAGTACACCCAGCCTGCTCTGAATTATTTAAGCATAACATGAAATTACCTGGGGAAATCAGGCACTCTGTCCCCCTACCCTCTGGTAAACCAAATTTTGTACTTCAGCTGGTAACCTCCTCCTCAAAGCTCTTAAAATTTGTACTGTCAAAGTGACGATGTAAAGCTGGGTCTGGGTCATGACTTAGAGGCAAAGTAAAACCTTGGTGCAGCAGCATAGGTCATGATTTCTTTCTCTTTTCACAGTATGTTCAGTAGTTTATACTGTTTCATTTGTGTTTTTAGGACATTTAATCAAACTGTTGGAACTTATGAGGAGCTCCAAACCTACCTTGAAGGTTACGTGGCTAATCTGGCCCGGGCTGATGAAAAGCGACATGCAAAGTAAGTCAGATAAGTTTTTAGGCATGTCTCTAGTGGATAGTCATAAAAAAGAGTGATAGATATGTAGGTAAAATCATGGGCCCCCAGAAGTGATAGTAATCACTCTAATAAAACTGTCCAGATATGCTTATGGAGTCCAATAAATCTTCTTTTCTGAAACAAAAATAACATAGAATCTCAGTATATTGACTTCCAACCAAGAATTCACTCCATCCCAAGAAAACTGAACACATAAAAGAAATGAAAGCGTGCTTAAATAATTTTTTGCATTTTGATGGTAAATTCTTTGACTGGTAAAACCCCTAAAGGTCAATTTTAACTCCTGATTGAGTTAATGAAATCATATTAGTATCCAAAAGAGTAATTGCCATTTCAAACAGAAATAAGCAGATGTAAAAGAAACTGTGTTTTTAGTGTTTCAGTGTAGCTTTAGGAGTTTGCTTTTAGCTGTGGACCATACTTACAGTTTATCTGCTTCTGTTTTCAACCTAAGCACCCTTGGAATATTAGCAGACTATGTTTTTCTTCCATGTATGAATACATCTGCATTTTTCTGTCCAGTCCTTCTACTGGAACAGGTACACAGTCCTTCAGAAATTGCTTCTCCAACTTGGAGTGCCCAAAGTTTTGCAGCTGACTACGTAATTAAGAACCTCACCATGGATGAGCTCTTGATAAAAATACCATTGACTGTACTCAGTGAACTTCAGTAGAATTTCACTTCTAATTTGCTTCTATAGGATGTAATGAAAGTGCTTCTGCATAAAATAAAAATAAGATTTTGTTAGCAAATAAGAAGGCTTTTTATTTTTTGTAGGGGTATTAGAGTACTGTGATACAGGTTGCTGGCAAGGAAAGCACTAACCTATGTTAATTTTCTTAATGCAGAAGAAGATCCTTCTGTGGACAGTCAACCAAAGAGGTGTCTTTGGAGATGATAGAACTGAAGGAGAAAGTAGCCCAGTTCCCTCCTTCCCCATTCCAGAATTTAGAAGTTGTCACAACTCTGGGTGTTGGTGGGTTCGGAAGGGTTGAGCTTGTAAGAGTTTGTTTTAAACATATTCAAGTAGTTCTCTGTCTTAAATGATTGATTTAACCACTGAAAAGCGTGAAGGATTTTAATATTTATGCTGCATGCTTGTGCCTCTCAGGCAGAGGTAATCCTATATAAAGCAATACATAGGAAAAAATATTTTCAGGACTTGATGCTCAAAGAAACAAATCCATTCTTATGTGCCTTTATCTCCTGCTGTTAAAAGTATCTTCCTGGTCACTAGACATACATAAATCAGTTTTGTACATGTGGACTTTACAGATGTGCCTACTTGCATCATGTTCTCAGAACTGCAGGCCCTTTCCCGAGGTTCTGCATGGACCTGAAGTAATCTCCGGCATCACATGGTCTGTGTTGTTAGAATTGCTTCGGTATGGTGCACAGCAACTATAACTAGTGTGATCTAGCTGTGAGCTGTGTTGACTTCAAAATTTCCAACAATTTGTAATGGCTCTTTTGAGTCATATTCAGTAGCATGAACAGCTGTGTTGCTGGCATGCAAAGAGCCTCATTAGACTAAGGTCTTAAATTCCACTCTCCTCTGGCTGAGTCGCAAACATCTGAAGCAAACGTGAACACTTCTGGTGCAGGCTGCTGAAGGTAATGGTAAATTAAAGGAGACTACTTGATTTTAGTGAAGTCAATAATCCTTTACAGTAGTTAGACCATCAATTGTTTTATTCCGATGCATGCTTCACAAAACAAATTGCCACACAGGCTGACTGTCAGCTTGGAAATTCTACAGCATCATCTGAATAATAAGCTAAAATTCGAATTCTCAGCCATCTGTAGAACACTGATAGCTTCTTCCTTTGTTTCCTGGAAACCCTGTTTTTACTTCCATCTTTTTAATGCACACTGGATAATATTTCAGTGTACTGTGAAGTAATTTGTAAACATTCTTCATAAACTGCCTCTGCTTTTTCTTCTTTTGTATTATGCTAGTGTTTAGAAATCTTGAATGGAAATTAGGACCGGGTGTGGTATAAACTCATTGTAAAATATAGTACAATCTTGACTTAAAACCGTACAGAACAGTTCAACAGAAAATCTGGAATTTGTCCCTTGTTAGAGTCATCAATTTCAGTCCCGTGCTGTGTTGAAACAGATGGATATCAGTGTACCTCTCGAGACCAGATTGATAAAACATCCTTTCTTTGCCTCACATGTACTCTTCATTTTTACTCACAGGTTAAAGTGAAAAATGAGAACGTGGCTTTTGCTATGAAGTGTATAAAGAAGAAACACGTAGTGGACACCAAACAACAAGAGCATATCTATTCCGAGAAGAAAATCCTCGAGCAGATATGTTCCCCATTCATTGTAAAGTAAGTTGACCATAAGGTTTCCTTGAAAGTTGACTCCCAGTTGACCCACTGGACAGCCTTATTAAGAATGAGGTTGGGCATATATGAGTTCTGGAGAAAAGACATTGGTGAGTCTCGTGTTTTATTTTACTTTTCCTAAATTGCTCCCATTTGTCTCCACAGACTATATCGCACGTTCAAGGACAGTAAGTACGTATACATGCTACTGGAGGCTTGCCTTGGAGGGGAATTGTGGAGCTTACTGAGAGACAGGTAACACCAAAGGAAGCGGAACCTTTGTCCTTTAAAATCGCCAGTCAACTCCATATGCAAGAAATGCAAAAAAGCTGTTAATATTCTGGGTGTTATATGTTATCTGGTTAATGAGCGAGGCATTTTTAGAAGTCAGTTGTCTGCAAGGATAGTAATTATTTTTGTTCCAGAGGCAGCTTTGATGAAGTCACTACCAAGTTCTGTGTTGGGTGTGTGACAGAGGCTTTTGACTATCTACATCACATAGGAATTATCTACAGAGACCTGAAGCCAGAAAATCTAATTTTGGATGCTGAAGGATATATAAAACTGGTAAGATGTAATCCTTTTCTAATAGAATCCTTTTGTGCCTGTATCCTGTTTCCGTGGAGGGAGATATAAATAGACAGCATGTAATTATAGTACTGGGATCCTGGAGTTTAATAACCCTTACACTTCAGTAGAAAAGAGGGCAAGCTACTCATTGCCCAGTGAGAGACAAAGCCATTGCAAAGCCATTGCAAGCCACAGACAAAATGGGAATTTGCAGCTTCCAAGAGCTGTTGCCACAGCATGAACTGTAAAAATAATTTATCCCAGCAGCCAATCTTTAATGTAAAGGCAGGAACCACATTTCCCCCGTGCAGAATTACCTTCCTGTCCAGTCTCAAGCAATCATAGGTTCTACATTATGTCTGTAGAGAGGGAACACGGTAAAGAGCTCCTGCTGTACTTGTCTGTGAGTGTGAAAAGTACGAAAAGAAAACCCTTCAGAGAGCCGGAAACATCCACTCTGAGGACAATAAGCAACCTGCCATTTTTCGTGGGCTGTAAATCTCGTGTTTTCAAGGAAAGCCTCACTTCTGTTCCTGGCAAAGTCATGGAGAAGTTTGTTCTGGGAGTTATTGAAAAACTTGTGAACAACAGCGCAATCATTGGTCCCAGCCAGCACGGGTTCATGAGGGGAAAGTCTTGCCTGACCAACTTAATTTTGTCCTGTCACAAGATTACCCACCTAGTTGACCAATAGAAGCCTGTTGACATGGTCTTTTTGGGTTTCAGTAAAGTCTTTGATACTGTCTCTCACAGTATCCTCCTGGACAAGATGTCCAGCATACAGCTGGATAAACACACAATGCAGTGGGTGAGCAATTGGCTGACGGGCTGAGCTCAAAGGGTTCTAGTAAATGGGATTATGTTGGACTGGTGACCGGTCACTAGTGGGGTTCCGCGGGGATCCATCTTAGGGCCAGCACTCTTCAATGTCTTTATAAATGACTTAGACTCAGGACTTGAGGGATTGCTTAATAAGTTTGCTGATGACACAAAACTGGGGGGAGCTGTCAACACTCTCAAGGGCAGAGAGGCCCTGCAGAGGGATCTGGACAAATTGGAGAACCGGGCAATCACCAACCACATGAAGTTCAACAAGAGCAAGTGCTGGATTTTGCACCTGGGACATGGCACCCCTGGCGGTACATACAGGCTTGGGGACAAGATGCTGGAAGGCAGCTCCGCAGAGAAGGATCTGAGGGTTCTGGTCGATGGCAAGTTGAACATGAGCCAACAGTTGTGCCCTGGCAGCCAAGAGGGCCAAAATATCCCAGGGTGCATCAGGCACAGCATTGCCAGCCAGGCGAGGGAGGTGATTGTCCCACTCTGCTCTGCACTGGTGCGGCCTCACCTGGAGCACTGTGTGCAGTTCTGCGCGCCACAGGATAAAACAGATATTAAGCTACTGGAGAGTGTCCAGAAGAGGGCTATAAAGTTGCTGAAGCGTTTGAAGAGGAAGCCGTATGAGGAGCGGCTGAAGTCACTTGGTTTGTTCAGCCTGGAGAAGAGATTGAGAGGAGACCTCATCACGGCTACAGCTTCCTCACAAGGGGAGGAGGAAGGACAGGTGCCAAACTCTACTCTTTGGTGACCAGTGACAGAATCCGAGGGAATGGCAGGAAGATGTGTCAGGCGAGGTTTAGGCTGGACATTAGGAAAAGGTTCTTCACCCAGTGGGTGGTGGAGCACTGGAACAGGCTCCCCAGGGAGGTGTCACTGGACAATGCCCTCAGATACATGGTGTGAACTGTGGGGTTGTCATATGCAGGGACAGGAGATGGACTCAATGATCCTTGTGGGTCCCCTCCAACTCAGGACATTCTATGATAAAACATGGGTTGCTCTATCCAGAAAGAAAATAATTTGGGAAATTACTTGTAAGAATAAATGGGTCTGTTCTACAGCATTCAGTAATCCAGTGGAATTACTCTTTTCTCCTTTGCAACAACACTGTGTAATTGTTTTCACTGAATCCAGAAACTATGAGATGAGAAAGCAATTAAGATCTTAAGGCTTTGCAGTGCAAAACACCTCTGCATTATGCAGCATATGTTGATTTTGATCAGGTTGATTTTGGATTTGCAAAGAAGATCGGATCAGGGCAGAAAACCTGGACATTTTGTGGAACCCCTGAGTATGTTGCCCCGGAAGTCATTCTGAGTAAAGGCCATGACTTCAGCGTGGATTTTTGGTCCCTTGGGATTCTTGTGTATGAACTCCTTACTGGCAGGTAAGTGCTTGCCACTGCAAGTTCTTACCTTGTTTGTTTGTTTTTAGAAATGTTTTAAAGGCTATTTTAAAAAATAAACAGTTAGTTGTTTTTCCCATCAGTAAGCAGGAATGACTTGCAAAATGATACTTGGTTTTGCCTCTTACACTTGTCTTCAATCATTTCAGAAACACCACAGTCAAAGTGTGGGCCATACTCTCAATTCTAGTTTATCCATCCAAGGAAAGCGCCAGACACGGGCTCTAAATGGCTGATGTGGAGCTCTTTTGTCTGATGATGGTGTTTCCTGGGAGGAACAACTGATTTCAGGCTTTTCTTTTCCCCTTTAGTGGGTGATAGGGTACGGGGAAGTGGGTGAACTGTAAGCAGGGCTCTTCCTTTGCCTCCATGTACAGCTCTTTGTGAATGCTCAATGGCAGTACAACATGGAACCCCCTCTGAGTTAGGCTAGAGGCAGAGCTGGCTTATAGAGTCAAATATGATCATGCATTTTCCCTGGTACCTACAGGTAGTTTCTCAACTTCAAACATTTGTAATGTCTTAAACAGGCTGAGAGGGTGAGGGTTGTAAAACTAGGAAGGTGGGGATTTTTTTCCGTATTCTCAAATGTTTACTTTGATGAGAAATGGATGAATCTGCTCTTGCTGGCCATTCCACTTGACAGCATTGCTTTCTTTTTCTAGTCCACCATTCTCTGGGTCCGATCAAATGATGACATATAATTTGATTCTCAAAGGCATTGAAAAGCTTGATTTTCCTAAAACAATCTCAAGGCGACCTGAGGATTTGATCCGCAGACTCTGCAGGTAGGAGGGGCAGCTTGTGCAGAGCCCAGGTGTAGATAGATTGAACTATTTAAGATCCCAATTAGAGTGCTGGATTTCTGACAACTTCATGTAAAGTTATTTTGCCTAGCGTGGTCTATTCTGACTATATTCAGTACGCATGCATGCCTCTGAGTGTGTGTCACACGTCTTAGTCTGCAGAAATATCATCTACAAATGCAGGCTCTGGGTCTTCTCTGTAGCTGGGAATTTTTCCTGAAACAGATCTTAAGGAAAACTTAATAAGTGTGGGCTGAGGAAAGAGGTGAAGAATTTAATTTTATTACTGAGCACAATGTTTTAAAAAAATGCTTCCAAAATTACTTATGGTTCTGAAATTACTTAAGTGTATAGCTCCTACGGAAAGCGTAGTGCACTTAAAAGATTGATTTAAACCCACCTGAAAATGTGCAAAAAGGTGATTTTTCGAAAGGGCCGGCATGACTCAGAAGAATTAGTGCATAGCAGCGTGCAGAACCTGTGGCTGGTGACACTACAGACTTTGACCTCCCAGCTTCAGTGGGATTTCATCCATGGCGCTAGGAATGGTATATGCTGTGTTTGTGCAGCAAGTTTGAAAGGATCTTTGTATCTGCAAATTTTGGTCTGCCTCCTTTTGCAACTCTGCTGGCCAAGAAAAAAAAAAGGCGTGCAACTGAAATTCAAACGGTTGATTTCCTCCTGCTGCATCTCACAACTGAGTGACACTTCCTTGGCTTCCTGAAAGGTTTCTCCATCCTCAAAAGAGGAGCAGTGAGCAACACCTCATTATGTCTCCTTATGAGACCACATGTTGTATGCAAGCTCTGTCCCTTTGTAACTGTTAAATGCGAACAGTTAGGACATATAAATGCTCTTTAAAAAAAAAAAAAAAGAATATTTTAAAAATTCTTATTCTTATTCCTTTTCTCTTTTTTTTTTTTTTTTCAAGGCAAAACCCTACAGAAAGATTAGGCAATCTGAGGAATGGAATTAATGACATCAAGAAGCACAGGTAAGTGAAATAGACTGCCAAGAAGGAAATTTGATTTTTAATGTGAAAATGGTTTTAATGTTGTAGAACCCAGTCTGGTAAACCCATAAAGCTCCAGGCACTTCCAGGCAGATTGCGTAAGAGACATGTCTGTTGCTATTGAGTATATTTGCAACTACAGCAAACAACGATAGAAAAATAAATCCTCAGCGTGATTAGCTAGAAACATCTTATTGTTTACTGGTTTTGTTGCAGGTTGCTCAGGTAAGAGTTTAATTCAGTTCTCGGGTAAATCGATGCCTGTTCAGCATCTGCCCTTTCAGACCTCCCAACTCTTTGATCTAAAACCAAACAGTTGCTGTTTAAGAACGGTAGTCAAGAGCTCCAGAGCCATAATAGGGTTTTGTCCTCTTTCTTCTAATGAAGAAAGTGCTCTGTGGATTAGAAATTTCCTGGTTTTTCTTTTTATCCAAGTTGTTACTAAGCCCTGCAGTTTGTGCTTTTGGCTTTTCTGCTTGTCTCCCTCTTCTCCTGTCTGCTGCTGTTAAAAGAGGGTGGAATTCCAAGGGGACACAGAAGTGGCTGTGTTTATGCGTATGTATGCATTAACCTGCCTGTTACTTTGGCACTTCTGCGCAGAGGAGTTGCAATGTATCTGGTGGTCCTGGAGCTTCTCCTGCTCCCGCTCCCTTGTATGGCAATGACAGCACCCAAGTTTCCTCCTTTTAACAACCGCATTGTCATGTGAACAGAAATTCTCATGGAAAAATGCCTTATAGCCCTTGTTCGCATGTTTTTCAGCTGTTAATAATATAATGAGAGAAAATAGTATGTCTTTCTCTCTTGATCTCTCAGTCCCTGTCTGTCTTGCATTTCTTTATAACCAGGTGGTTGAGTGGTTTTAACTGGGATGGTCTGAAAGTGAAGAAATTAACATCGCCTTTAAAAAGAGAGGTATTGGTTTTGGCTTTCAATATCGTATTGCTTGGCCACAAAGAAACAACTGATAGCGAGAGCAAAATTTCCTGAAGATGCATTTGAGTTATTATAGCTCACCATTTTTAGTAAAAATTGAAGGAGAGATGGCAAGTGAT